>NC_090932.1:778403855-783403855 GCF_040938575.1 Ambystoma mexicanum
AGAGAGAGAGAGAGAGAGAGAACGAACACGAGAGAGAGAGAGAACAAGAGAGAGAACACGAGAGAGAACACGAGAGAGAGAGGGGAGAGAGAGGGAGAGGGAGAGAACACGAGAGAGAGAGAGAACGAGAGAGAGAACGAGAGAGGGAATGAAAGAACGAGAGAGAGGGAGAACGAGAGAGAATGCGAGAGAGAGAACGAGAGAGAGAGAGAACGAGAGAGAGAACACGAGAGAGAGAACACGAGAACGAGAGAGAGAGAGAGCGAGAGAGAGAGAACGAGAGACAGGAACGAGAGAGAGAAGAGAGAGAGAGAAAGAGAACGAGAGGGAGAGAGAGAATGAGAGGGAGAGAGAACGAGAGGGAGAGAGAACGAGAGAGAGAACGAGAGAGAGAACGAGAGAGAAAGAGAGAGCACGAGAGAGAGCACGAGAGAGCACGAGAGAGAGCATGAGAGAGCACGAGAGAGCAAGAGAACGAGAGGGAGCATGAGAGAGCAAGAGAGTGCTAGGGAGAGAAAGAACGATTACAAGAGAGAGAGAGAACAAGAGAGAGAGAGAACACGAGAGAGAGAGAACGAGAGAGAGAACGAGAGAGAGAGAGAACGAGAGAGAGAGAGAACGAGAGAGAGAGAACGAGAACACGAGGAGAGAGAGAGAGAACACGAGAGAGAGAGAGCGAATACGAGAGAGAGAGAGAGAACACGAGAGAGAGAGAGAACACGAGAGAGAACACGAGAGAGAACACGAGAGAGAGAGAGAGGGAGGGAGATAAAGAGAGAGAGGGAGAGAACATGAGAGAGAGAGAACACGAGCGAGAGAGAGAGCGAGAGAGAGAGCGAGAGAGAACGAGAGAGAGGGAGAGAATGAGAGAGAGAGAGAACGAGAGAGAAAGAGAACGAGAGAGAGAGAGAGAATGAGAGAGAGAGAGACGAGAGAGAGAGCGAACGAGAGAGCACAAGCGAACGAGAGAGCACGAGAGAGCACGAGAGAGCACGAGAGAGAGCGCACGAGAGAGAGAGCACGAGAGAGCAAGAGAGAACGAGAGGGAGCATGAGAGAGCAAGAGAGTGCTAGGGAGAGAAAGAGAAACGATTACAAAAGAGGGAGAGACCGAGAGCGAGTGATAGAGAGTGAAACAGAGAGAGAGAAAGCAAGAGAGAAAGTGAGAGAGATCAATCAAGAGAGAGTAAGCGAGAATGAGAGAGCGTGAATCGAGAGAAAGCGCAAGAGAGAACAAGAGAGAGTGGGAGAGGGAGGGAGAGAGCACGGGAGAGACTCTCTGCCAGTCCTTCACAAGTGAGTGAGTGAATGGCCCAGCCCTCTCTGCCTCAAACCTTTTTCTCAAACTCGTGTCACTCAAAGAGCACCTCCCATTGACAGATCAGCCCATTAAATAGCACGTGATTTCCTTTGTGCCTTTGACGGAGATTCAAACTGCAGCGCTGAAGAGAAAAATGTTACATTCATCCGGCGCTGTTTCCTCCTTTTTCATAAATGAACAATGGGTTGTAGAGAGGTACAGTGAAGTTCTTTTTCCTATTCTGAATTTCAACAAGGTAGTTCTGCATTTCATCATCCACAGTTTAGCAAAGGTATGAATTTTAACTAGGGCCCTAGGGTGAGAGACTCATGTGTGAGCCTCAAACTGTATCGAATAGATGTGAGTATTAAGCAAAAAGATCAAGCCAGCCAATCGAATTTGACCCTGCACAACAGGTTTTCATTTGCACCACACTACAGCAATGGACTAAATGCAATGAAAGTAAAATAACCTACTAATTCTACTAACAATCCTGGACCCAATAACATATACCCCTACTAATATTCAATGCAATTTAGGCCATTGCTTCTGAGTGCGAAACATTGGTGCATAGGGGCAAAGCAACCAATTTAATAAAATGTAAAGATATTTGAACTGCACAAAGCCAACTGGAAATGTAGAATAAGATTTGTTTTGCAGTGAATACGTGACAGGGTTGAGATGCAAGTTGATTTATTCAAACTGCCTCCATTGTTCATTTATGAAAAAGGAAGGAAACGGCACTGGATGAATGTACCATTTTTCTCTTTAGCCCTGCAGTTTGAATCTCCGTCAGTAGCACAAAGGAAATCCCATGCTATTTAATGGGCTGTTTTGTCAGAGCGCGAGAGCGCTAAAAAAGCTAACGTGAGCGAGTGTGAAAGAGAGCGAGAGAGCACGAGAGTGAGAGAGAGTGAGCACGATGGAGCGAGCAAGGAAGCATGAGAGAGCCAGAGAGAAATGAGAGCAAGAGAGCAAGCACGAGAGAGCAAGCGAACGAGAGAGAGCAAGCGAGAGAGAGAAACACGAGGCGCGAGAGGGAGAGCTAGCACAATAGTGCAGGAGAGAGGGCGAGAGAGCACACAAGAGAGTACGAGTGAGCGTCCGAGACCGAGCACGAGAGAGAGTGAGAGGGAGCGAGAGAGGGAGTTCGAGTGCAAGAGAGCCAGCCAAGCGAGCGAGAGCATGAGAGAGCGAGCAAGAGAGAGAGAACGAGAGAGAGGACGAGAGAGAACGAGAGAGAGAACGAGAGAGAACGAGAGAGAACGAGAGAGAACGAGAGAGAGAGAACGAGAGAGAGAGAACGAGAGAGAGAACGAGAGAGAACGAGAGAGAGAGAACGAGAGAGAACGAGAGAGAGAGAACGAGAGAGAGAGAACGAGAGAGAGAGTACGAGAGAGAGAGAGAGAGGAGAGAGACCGAGAGACAGAGAGAGAGAACGAGAGAGACCGAGAGAGAGAGACCGAGAGAGAGAGACCGAGAGGGAGACCGAGAGGGAGACCGAGAACACGAGAGAGTGAGAACACGAGAGAGAGAGTGAGAACACGAGAGAGAGAGTGAGAACACGAGAGAGAGAGAGAGAGAGAACGAGAGAGAGAGAGAGAAAGAGAGAGAGAACGAGAGAGAGAGAGAACGAGAGAGAGTGAGAACACAAGAGAGAGTGAGAACACAAGAGAGAGTGAGAACACGAGAGAGAACACGAGAGAGAGAGAGAACGAGAGAGAGTGAGAACACGAGAGAGAGATAGAACACGAGAGAGAGAGAGTGAGAACACGAGAGAAAGAGAGAGAATGAGAACACGAGAGAGAGAGAGAACGAGAGAGAACGAGAGAGAGAACGAGAGAGAACGAGAGAGAACGAGAATGAGAGGGAGAGAACGAGAGGGAACGAGAGGGAGAGGTAGAGAGAGAATGAGAGGGAGAGAGAGAACGAGAGAACGAGAACGAGAGAGAGAACGAGAACGAGAGAGAGAACGAGAGGAGAGAGAGAACAAGAGAGAGAGAACAAGAGAGAGAGGAGAGAAAGAGAGAACGAGAGAGAGAGAGAACAAGAGAGAGAGAGAACACGAGAGAGAGAGAACGAGGGAGAGAGAGAATGAGAGAGAGAGAGAGAGAACACAGAGAGAGAGAGAACACAAGAGAGAGAGAGAGAACACAAGAGAGGGAGAGAGAGAAACACGAGAGGGAGAGAGAGAAACACGAGAGGGAGAGAGAACATGAGAGAGAACACGAGAGAGAGGGAGAACCCGAGAGAGAATGAGAGAGAGAGAATGAAGAGGAGAGAATGAGAGAGAGAGGAGAACAAGAGAGAGAGAGAGAGAGAGAACGAGAGAGAGAGAGAACGAGGGAGAGAGAGAACGAGAGAGAGAGAAAGAGAACACGAGAAAGAGAGAACACGAGAGAGAGAGAACACGAGAGAGAGAGAGAGAACACGAGAGAGAGAGAGAGAACACGAGAGAGAGAGAACACGAGAGAGAGAGAGAGAGAGAACACGAGAGAGAGAGAGAACACGAGAGAGAGAGAGAGAGAGAACACGAGAGAGAGAGAGAGAACACGAGAGAGAGAACACGAGAGAGAGAACACGAGAGGGAGAGAGAACATGAGAGAGAACACGAGAGAGAGGGAGAACCCGAGGGAGAGAGAACGAGAGAGAATGAGGGAGAGAGAGAATGAGAGAGAGAGAGAACAAGAGAGAGAGAGAGAGAGAAAGAACGAGAGAGAGAGAGAACGAGGGAGAGAGAGAACGAGAGAGAGAGAAAGAGAACACGAGAAAAGAGAGAACACAGAGAGAGAGAACACGAGAGAGAGAGAGAGAACACGAGAGAGAGAGAGAGAAACACGAGAGAGAACACGAGAGAGAGAGAGAGAGAGAAACACGAGAGAGAGCGAGAACACGAGAGAGAGAGAGAACGAGAGAGAGAGAGAACACGAACGAGAGAGGAGAGAGAGAGAGAGAGAGAGAGAGAGAGAGAACACGAGAGAGAGAGAGAACACGAGAGAGAGAACACGAGAGAGAGAACACGAGAGAGAGAACACGAGAGAGAGAGAGAGAACAAGAGAAAGAGAACGAGAGAGAGACAGAACAAGAGAGAGACAGAACGAGAGAGAGACAGAATGAGAGAGAGACAGAATGAGAGAAAGACAGAATGAGAGAGACAGAACGAGAGAGAGACAGAATGAGAGAGAGACAGAACGAGAGAGAGACAGAACGAGAGACAGAACAAGAGACAGAACAAGAGAGAGAGAACGAGAGAGAGAGAACGAGAGAGAGAGAACGAGAGAGAGAGAGAACACGAGAGAGAGAACACGAGAGAGAGAGAGATAACACAAGAGGGAGAGAGAGAACGAGAGAGAGAGAACGAGAGAGAGAGAACGAGAGAGAGAGAGAGAGAATGAGAGAGAGAGAGAGAGAGAAAGAGAGAGAGAGAGAGAACACGAGAGAGAGAGAGAGAGAGAGAGAGAGAACACGAGAGAGAGAGAGAACACGAGAGAGAGAGAGAGAGAGAACACGAGAGAGAGAGAGAGAGAACACGATAGAGAGAGAGAACACGATAGAGAGAGAGAGAACACGATAGAGAGAGAGAGAACACGATAGAGAGAGAGAGAACACGAGAGAGAGAGAACACGAGAGAGGGAGAGAGAGAGAACACGAGAGAGAGAGAGAACAAGAGAGAGAGAACGAGAGAGAGACAGAACAAGAGAGAGACAGAACGAGAGAGAGACAGAATGAGAGAGAGACAGAATGAGAGAAAGACAGAATGAGAGAGACAGAACGAGAGAGACAGAATGAGAGAGAGACAGAATGAGAGAGAGACAGAACGAGAGAGAAGACAGAACGAGAGACAGAACAAGAGAGAGAGACAGAACAAGAGAGAGAGAGAACGAGAGAGAGAGAACGAGAGAGAGAGCGAGAGAGAGAGAACACGAGAGAGAGAACACGAGAGAGAGAGAGATAACACAAGAGGGAGAGAGAGAACGAGAGAGATAGAGAACGAGAGAGAGAGAACGAGAGAGAGAGAGAGAATGAGAGAGAGAGAGAGAGAGAGAACGAAAGAGAGAGAGAGAGAGAACACGAGAGAGAGAGAGAACACGAGAGAGAGAGAACACGAGAGAGAGAGAGAGAACACGAGAGAGAGAGAGAGAGAGAGAGAACACGATAGAGAGAGAGAGAGAACACGATAGAGAGAGAGAGAACACGATAGAGAGAGAACACGAGAGAGAGAGAACATGAGAGAGAGAGAGAACACGAGAGAGGGAGAGAGAGAGAGAACACGAGAGAGAGAGAGAGAAGACGAGAGAGAGAGAGAGAACACGAGAGAGAGAGAGAACACGAGAGAGAGAGAGAACACGAGAGATAGAGAACACGAGAGAGAACACGAGAGAGAGAGAGAACACGAGAGAGAGAGAGAACACGAGAGAGAGAGAGAACACAAGAGAGAGAGAGAGAGAACACGAGAGAGAGAGAGAACACGAGAACACGAGAGAGAGAAAACGAGAGAAAGAGAGAGAGAGAACACGAGAGAGAGAGAGATTGAGAACACGAGAGAGAGCGAGAGAGAGAGAACACGATAGAGAGCGAGAGAACGAGAGAGAGAGAACGAGAGAGAGAGAGAACGAGAGAGAGAGAGAACGAGAGAGAGAGAGAACGAAAGAAAGAACGAGAGAGAACATGAGAGAGAGAGAGAGAACACGCGAGAGAGAGAACACGAGAGAGAGAGAGGGAGAACATCAGAGAGAGAGAGAGAGAATATCAGAGAGAGAGAGAGAACACGAGAGAGAGAACACGAGAGAGAGAGAGAGAGAACACGAGAGAGAGAGAAACACGAGAGAGAGAGTGAGAACACGAGAGAGAGCGAGAGAGAGAGAACACGATAGAGAGCGAGAGAACGAGAGAGAGAGAGAGAACGAGAGAGAGAGAGAGAACGAGAGAGAGAGAACGAGAGAGAGAGAAAGAGAGAGAGAACGAGAGAGAGAGAGAGAGAGAACACGAGAGAGAGAACACGAGAGAGAGAGAGAGAGAACGAGAGAGAGAGAACACGAGAGAGAGAGAGAGAGAGAGAACACGAGAGAGAGAGAGAGAACACGAGAGAGAGAGCGAGAACACGAGAGAGAGAGCGAGAGAGAGAACACGAGAGAGAGAGCGAGAGAGAGAGAGAACACGAGAGAGAGAGACAGAGAGAGAGAGAACACGAGAGAGAGAGAGAGAGAACACGAGAGAGACAGAGAGAGAGAACACGAGAGAGAGCGAGAGAGAGAGAGAACACAAGAGAGAGCGAGAGAGAGAGAGAACATGAGAGAGAGAACATGAGAGAGAGAGAACACGAGAGAGAGCGAGAGAGAGAGAACACAAGAGAGAACATGAGAGAGAGAGAGAACACGAGAGAGAGAGAGGGAGAACACGAGAGAGAGCGAGAGAGAGAGCGAGAGAGAGAACACGAGAGAGCGAGCGAGAGAGAGAACACGAGAGAGAGGGAGAGAGAGAGAGAAAACACGAGAGAGAGAGAAAACACGAGAGAGAGAGAACACGAGAGAGAGAGAGAGGGAGAACACGAGAGAGAGCGAGAGAGAGAGTGAGAGAGAGAACACGAGAGAGCGAGCGAGGGAGAGAACACGAGAGAGAGAGAGAGAGGGAGAGAGAGAAAATACGAGAGAGAGAGAGAAAACACGAGAGAGAGAGAGAACACGAGAGAGAGAGAGAACGAGAGAGGGAGAGAACACGAGAGAGAGAGAGAACACGAGAGAGAGAGATAACAGGAGAGAGAAGGAACACGAGAGAGAGAGAACACGAGAGAGAGAGAGAGAACACAAGAGAGAGAACACGAGAGAGAGAGAGAACACGAGAGAGAGAGAGAACATGAGAGAGAGAGAACACGAGAGAGAGAGAACGAGAGAGCGAGAACGAGAGAGCGAGAACGAGAGAGAACACACGAGAGAGAGAACACGAGAATGAGAGAGAGAGAGTGAGAGAGAGAGCAAGAGAGAGAACACGAGAGAGAGAGCAAGAGAGAGAACACGAGGGAGAGAGCAAGAGAGAACACGAGAGAGAGAGAACACGATAGAGAGAGAACACGAGAGAGAGAACGAGAGAGAGAGAGAACGAGAGAGAGAGAACGAGAGAGAGAGAACGAGAGAGAGAGAGAGAACACGAGAGAGAGAACGAGAGAGAGAGAGAACGAGAGAGAGAGAACAAGAGAGAGAGAACAAGAGAGAGAGAGAGAACGAACACGAGAGAGAGAGAGAACATGAGAGAGAACACGAGAGAGAGAGGGAGAGAGAGGGAGAGGGAGAGAACACGAGAGAGAGAGAGAACGAGAGAGAGAGAGAACGAGAGAGGGGGAGAGAGAGAGAATGAAAGAACGAGAGAGAGGGAGAAAGAGAGAGAACGCGAGAGAGAGAACGAGAGAGAGAGAGAACACGAGAGAGAACACGAGAACGAGAGAGAGAGAGCGAGAGAGAGAGAGCAAGAGAGAGAGAAGAGAGAGAGAGAACGAGAGGGAGAGAGAGAACGAGAGGGAGAGAGAGAACGAGAGGGAGAGAGAACGAGAGGGAGAGAGAACGAGAGAGAGAACGAGAGAGAACGAGAGAGCACGAGAGAGAGAGCACGAGAGAGAGCACGAGAGAGCACGAGAGAGAGCATGAGAGAGCACGAGAGAGCAAGAGAGAACGAGAGGGAGCATGAGAGAGCAAGAGAGTGCTAGGGAGAGAAAGAACGATTACAAGAGAGAGAGAGAACACGAGAATGAGAGCGAGAGAGAGAGCGAGAGAGAGAGCGAGAGAGAACGAGAGAGAGAGAACGAGAGAGAGCGAGAACGAGAGAGAGAGAGAGAACGAGAGAGAGAGAGAGAACGAGAGAGAGAGAGAACGAGAGAGAGAGAGAGAACGAGAGAGAGAGAGAGAGAATGAGAGAGAGCGAACGAGAGAGCAGGGGCGAATGAGAGAGCACGAGAGAGCACGAGAGAGAGAGCACGAGAGAGCAAGAGAGAACGAGAGGGAGCATGAGAGAGCAAGAGAGTGCTAGGGAAAGAAAGAGAACGATTACAAGAGAGGGAGAGACCGGGAGCGAGTGATAGAGAGTGAAACAGAGAGAGAGAAGGCAAGAGAGCAAGTGAGAGAGATCAATCAAGAGAGAGTAAGCGAGAATGAGAGAGCGTGAATCGAGAGAAAGCGCAAGAGAGAACAGGAGAGCGTGGAGAGGGAGGGAGAGAGCACGGGAGAGACTCTCTGCCAGTCCTTCACAAGTGAGTGAGTGAATGGCCCAGCCCTCTCTGCCTCAAACCTTTTTCTTAAACTCGTGTCACTCAAAGAGCACCTCCCATTGACAGATCAGCCCATTAAATAGCATGTGATTTCCTTTGTGCCTTTGACGGAGATTCAAACTGCAGCGCTGAAGAGAAAAATGTTACATTCATCCGGCGCTGTTTCCTCCTTTTTCATAAATGAACAATGGGTTGTAGAGAGGTACAGTGAAGTTCTTTTTCCTATTCTGAATTTCAACAAGGTAGTTCTGCATTTCATCATCCACAGTTTAGCAAAGGTATGAATTTTAACTAGGGCCTAGGGTGAGAGACTCATGTGTGAGCCTCAAACTGTATCGAATAGATGTGAGTATTAAGCAAAAAGATCAAGCCAGCCAATTTGAATTTGACCCTGCACAACAGGTTTTCATTTGCACCACACTACAGCAATGGACTAAATGCAATGAAAGTAAAATAACCTACTAATTCTACTAACAATCCTGGACCCAATAACATATACCCCTACTAATATTCAATGCAATTTAGGACATTGCTTATGAGTGCAAAACATTGGTGCATAGGGGCAAAGCAACCAATTTAATAAAATGTAAAGATATTTGAACTGCGCAAAGCCAACTGGAAATGTAGAATAAGATTTGTTTTGCAGTGAATACGTGACAGGGTTGAGATGCAAGTTGATTTATTCAAACTGCCTCCATTGTTCATTTATGAAAAAGGAGGAAACGGCACTGGATGAATGTACCATTTTTCTCTTTAGCCCTGCAGTTTGAATCTCCGTCAGTAGCACAAAGGAAATCCCATGCTTTTTAATGGGCTGTTTTGTCAGAGCGCGAGAGCGCTAAAAAAGCGAACGTGAGCGAGTGTGAAAGAGAGCGAGAGAGCACGAGAGTGAGAGAGAGTGAGCACGATGGAGCGAGCAAGGAAGCATGAGAGAGCTAGAGAGAATGAGAGCAAGAGAGCAAGCACGAGAGAGCAAGCGAATGAGAGAGAGCAAGCAAGAGAGAGAACACGAGAGCGCGAGAGGGAGAGCTAGCACAATAGTGCAGGAGAGAGGGCGAGAGAGCACACAAGAGAGTACGAGTGAGCGTCCGAGACCGAGCACGAGAGAGAGTGAGAGGGAGCGAGAGAGGGAGTTCGAGTGCAAGAGAGCCAGCCAAGCGAGCGAGAGCATGAGAGAGCGAGCAAGAGAGAGAGAACGAGAGAGAGGACCAGAGAGAACCAGAGAGAACGGGAGAGAGAACGAGAGAGAACGAGAGAGAGAGAACGAGAGAGAGAGAACGAGAGAGAGAGAATGAGAGAGAGAGAATGAGAGAGAGAGAACGAGAGAGAACGAGAGAGAGAGAATGAGAGAGAGAGAGAGACCGAGAGGGAGAGACCGAGAGAGAGAGAGAACGAGAGAGACCGAGAGAGAGAGACCGAGAGGGAGAGCGAGAGGGAGACCGAGAGAGAGACCGAGAACACGAGAGAGAGAGTGAGAACACGAGAGAGAGAGTGAGAACACGAGAGAGAGAGAGAGCACGAGAGAGAGAGAACAAGAGAGAGAAAGAGAGAGCGAGAGAGAGAGAGAACGAGAGAGAGTGAGAACACAAGAGAGAGTGAGAACACGAGAGAGAGTGAGAACACGAGAGAGAGAGAGAGAACGAGAGAGAGTGAGAACACGAGAGAGAGAGAACACACGAGAGAGAGAGAGAGAGAACACGAGAGAGAGAGAGAGAACGAGAGAGAACGAGAGAGGGAACGAGAGAGAGAACGAGAGAGAACGAGAGAGAACGAGAGAGGGAGAGAACGAGAGGGAGAGAACGAGAGGGAACGAGAGGGAGAGGTAGAGAGAGAATGAGAGGGAGAGGGAGAGAGAACGAGAGAACGAGAGAGAGAACGAGAACGAGAGAACGAGAGAGAGAATGAGAACGAGAGAGAACGAGAACGAGAGAGAGAACGAGAACGAGAGAGAGAACGAGAAGGAGAGAGAGAACAAGAGAGAGAGAACAAGAGAGAGAGAACGAGAGAGAGAGAGAGAGAAGGAGAGAAAGAGAGAACGAGAGAGAGAGAGAACAAGAGAGAGAGAGAACACGAGAGAGAGAGAACGAGAGAGAGAGAACGAGAGAGAGAGGGAGAATGAGAGAGAGAGAACGAGAGAGAGAATGAGAGAGAGAGAGAGAGAGAGAACGAGAGAGAGAGAGAACACGAGAGAGGGAGAACACGAGAGAGGGAGAGAGAACACGGGAGGGTATAGAGGGAATATTAGAGAGAGAGAGAACACGAGAGGGAGAGAGAACATGAGAGAGAACACGAGAGAGAGGGAGAACCCGAGGGAGAGAGAACGAGAGAGAACGAGGGAGAGAGAGAATGAGAGAGAGAGAGAACGAGAGAGAGAGAGAGAGAACGAGAGAGAGAGAGAATGAGGGAGAGAGAGAACGAGAGAGAGAGAGAACACGAGAGAGAACACGAGAGAGAGAGAGAGAGAACACGAGAGAGAGAGAGAACACGAGAGAGAGAGAGAGAGAGAGAGAACACGAGAGAGAGAGAACACGAGAGAGAGAGAGAGAACACGAGAGAGAGCAAGAACACGAGAGAGAGAGAACACGAACGAGAGAGAGAGAGAGAGAGAGAGAGAGAACACGAGAGAGAGAGAGAACACGAGAGAGAGAACACGAGAGAGAGAACACGAGAGAGAGAGAGAGAACAAGAGAGAGAGAACGAGAGAGAGACAGAATGAGAGAGAGACAGAATGAGAGAGAGACAGAATGAGAGAAAGACAGAATGAGAGAGACAGAACGAGAGAGAGACAGAATGAGAGAGAGACAGAACGAGAGAGAGACAGAACGAGAAGCAGAACAAGAGAGAGACAGAACAAGAGAGAGAGAGAACGAGAGAGAGAGAGAATGAGAGATAGAACGAGAGAGAGAACGAGAGAGAGAGAACGAGAGAGAGAGAACGAGAGAGAGAGAGATAACACAAGAGGGAGAGAGAGAACGAGAGAGAGAGAACGAGAGAGAGAGAGAGAATGAGAGAGAGAGAGAGAGAGAGAACGAAAGAGAGAGAGAGAGAGAACACGAGAGAGAGAGAGAGAACACACGAGAGAGAGAGAGAACACGAGAGAGAGAGAGAGAACACGAGAGAGAGAACACGATAGAGAGAGAGAGAACACGATAGAGAGAGAGAGAACACGATAGAGAGAGTGTGCGAACACGTTTTAGAGAGAACATGAGAGAGAGAGAGAGAGAGAGAGAACACGAGAGAGGGAGAGAGAGAGAGAGAACACGAGAGAGAGAGAGAGAACACGAGAGAATACGAGAGAGAGAACACGAGAGAGAGAGAGAGAGAACACGAGAGAGAGAGAGAGAACGAGAGAGAGAGAGAACACGAGAGAGAGAGAGAGAACCAAGAGAGAGAGAACACGAGAGAGAACACGAGAGAGAGAGAGAGAACACGAGAGAGAGAACACGAGAGAGAGAGAGAACACAAGAGAGAGAGAGAACACGAGAGAGAGAGAGAACACGAGAACACGAGAGAGAGAAAACGATTGAAAGAGAGAGAGAGAACACGAGAGAGAGAGAGAGATTGAGAACATGAGAGAGCGAGAGAGAGAGAACACGATAGAGAGAGAGAGAACGAGAGAGAGAGAGAACGAGAGAGAGAGAGAACGAGAGAAAGAACAAGAGAGAACATGAGAGAGAGAGAGAACACGAGAGAGAGAACACGAGAGAGAGAGAACATCAGAGAGAGAGAGAATATCAGAGAGAGAGAGAGAGAGAGAGAGAGAGAGAACACGAGAGAGAGAGAGAACACGAGAGAGAGAGAGAGAGAGAACACGAGAGAGAGAAACACGAGAGAGAGAGTGAGAACACGAGAGAGAGCGAGAGAGAGAGAACACAATAGAGAGCGAGAGAACGAGAGAGAGAACGAGAGAGAGATAAAGAGAGAGAGAACGAGAAAGAGAGAGAGAGAGAACACGAGAGAGAGAACACGAGAGAGAGAGAACGAGAGAGAGAGAACACGAGAGAGAGAGAGAACATGAGAGAGAGAGAACACGAGAGAGAGAGCGAGAACACGAGAGAGAGAGCGAGAGAGAGAACACGAGAGAGAGAGAACACGAGAGAGAGAGAACACGAGAGAGAGAGAGCGAGAGAGAGAGAGAAGACGAGAGAGAGAGACAGAGAGAGAGAGAGAACACGAGAGAGAGAGAGAGAGAGAGAGAGAGAACACGAGAGAGACAGAGAGAGAGAGAACACGAGAGAGTGCGAGAGAGAGAGAGAACACAAGAGAGAGCGAGAGAGAGAGAGAACATGAAAGAGAGAACATGAGAGAGAGAGAACACAAGAGAGAGCGAGAGAGAGAGAACACGAGAGAGAACATGAGAGAGAGAGAGAGAACACGAGAGAGAGAGGGAGAGGGAGAACACGAGAGAGAGCGAGAGAGAGAACACGAGAGAGCGAGCGAGAGAGAGAACACGAGAGAGCGAGCGAGAGAGAGAACACGAGAGAGAGAGGGAGAGAGAGAGAGAAAACACGAGAGAGAGAGAGAGAAAACACGAGAGAGAGAGAGAACACGAGAGAGAGAGAGAACGAGAGAGAGAGAGAACACGAGAGAGAACACGAGAACGAGAGAGAGAACACGAGAACGAGAGAGAGAAAGAGAGACAACGAGAGAGAGAACGAGAGACAACGAGAGAGAGAACGAGAACGAGAGAGAGAGAGAGAGAACGAGACCGAGAGAGAGAGAGAACGAGACCGAGAGAGAGAGAACGAGAGAGAATGAGAGAGAGAGAGAATGAGAACGAGAGAGAGAGAGAGAGAGAGAATGAGAGAGAACGAGAGAGAGAGAAAAAGAGAGAGAGAATGAGAGAGAGAATGAGAGAGAGAGAGAGAACGAGAGAGAGAGAACGAGAGAGAGAGAGAGAGAGAGAGAGAGAGAACGAGAGAGAGAGAGAGAACAAGAGAGAACGAGAGAGAGAGAGAGAACGAGGGAGAACGAGAGAACGAGAGAGAGAGAGAGAACGAGAGATACTCTCTGCCAGTCCTTCACAAGTGAGTGAGTGAATGGCCCATCCCTCTCTGCCTCAAACCTTTTTCTCAAACTCGTGTGTCACTCAAAGAGCACCTCCCATTGACAAATCAGCCCATTAAATAGCACGTGATCTCCTTTGTGCCTTTGACAGAGATTCAAACTGCAGCGCTGAAAGACAATTGTTGCATTCATCCGACGCCGTTTCCTCCTTTTTCATAAATGAACAATGGGGTGTAGAGAAGTATAGGGAAATTCTTTTCCCTATTCTGAATTTCAACAAGGTAGCTCTGCATTTCATCATCCACAGTTTAGCAAAGGTCTGAATTTTAACTAGGACCAAGGGTGTGAGACTCATGTGTGAGCCTCAAACTGTGTCTAATATGTGTCAGTATTATTACGCAAAAAGCTCAAGCCAGCCAATTTGAATTTGACCCTGCACAACAGGTTTTATCATTTCCACCACACCACAGCAGTGGACTAAATGCAATGAAAGTAAAATAACATACTAATTCTACTAACATTCCAGGACCCAATAACATATTCCCCCTACCAATATTCAATGCAATTTACGCCATTGCTTATGAGTGCAAAACATGGGTGCATAGGGGCAAAGCGGCCCATTTCATAAAATGTAGAGATATTTGAACTGCGCAAAGCCAACTGGAAATGTAGAATTAGATTTGTTCTACAGTGAATACATGACAGGGTTGAGATGCAAGTTGATTTATTCAAACTGCCTCCATTGTTCATTTATGAAAAAGCAGGAAACGGCGCTGGATGAATGTACAGTTTTTCTCTTCAGCCCTGCAGTTTGAATCTCCATCAAAGGCACAAAGGAAATGCCAGGGCTGTTTTGTCGGAGCGCAAGAGAGTGAGAGTGAACGTAAATGAGTGTGAAAGAGAGTGAGAGAGAGCGATTGAGCATGAGAGCGATCAAGCATGAGAGAGAGAGCGAGAAGGTGACTGAGAGCAAGAGAGAGCGATCGAGAGTGAAAGGGAGCAAAAGGGAGCAAGAGTGGGAGCACAAGAGAGAGTGAGCTAGAGAGCGAGAGAGTGAGAGCAAGAGAGTGCAAGAGAGCAAGCGCATACCCGAGAGAGGGCGAGAGAGAGTGAGAGCGAGTACAAGAGAGTGCAAGTGAGCAACCAAGAGCGAGTACAAGAGAGTGCGAGTGAGCAACCAAGAGCGAGTACAAGAGAGAGTGTGATTGAGAGAGCGAGAGAGAGCGTTCGCAAGACAGCAGTCACAAAAGTGGTTGCAAGAGAGCAGTCACGAGTGAGTGGTCGCAAGAGAGTGAGAGTGAGAGCGTGAGAGAGCGCAATCATGAGAGAGTGGTCGAGAGAGAGAGCGGTCACGACCGTGAGAGAGAGAGAGCGAGTGCGAGAGAGCAAGAGAGCGATTGGGATCGCGAGAGAGTGCGCGATTGCAAGAGCGCGCTATTGCAAGAGCGCGATTGCAAGAGAGTGCTATTGCGAGAGCGCGATTGCAAGAGAGAGGGCGCAATTGCAAGAGAGGGCGCGATTGCAAGAGCAATCGCGAGACAGAGCGAGAGAGAGCGATGGAGGGTGTGATTGCGAGAGAGAGCGATTGCGAAAGAGAGATTGCGAGAGAAAGCGATCATGAGTGAGAGAGCGATCGTGAGAGTGATCACGAGAAAGAGAGATTGCGAGAGAGTGAGGAAGCGATTGTGAGACAGACAGAGTGAGACAGAACAAGAGAGAGACAGAGAGCGAGACAGAGCAATCAATAGAGAGAGAGCGATCAAGAGAGCTATCGAGAGAGATCGTGAGAGAAAGAGATTGAGAGCAATCGCGAGAGAGAGATCGAGAGCGATTGCGAGAGAGCAAGAGAGCGATCGTGAGAGAGGGTGAGAGAGTGAGAGAGCTATTGAGAGAGAGCGATCACGAGAAAGTGAATGATTGCGAGAGAGTTAGAGAGCGCTTGTGAGACAGTGAGACAGAGAACAAGAAAGACAGTTAGCTAGACAGAGTGATCGACAGCAATCGCGAGGAAAGATTGAGAATGATTGTGAGAGAAAGATTGGAAGCGATCACGAGAGAGTGATTGCGAGAGAGATCGAGAGCGATCGTGAGAGAGCAAGAGGGCGATTGTGAGAGCTATTGAGAGAGAGCGCAATCGCGAGAAAGAATGATCGCGAGAGAGAGCGCTCGCAAGACAGTGAACAAGAGAGACAGAGAGCTAGACGGTGATCGAGAGAGAGATCGAGAGCGATCACGAGAGAGCAATTGCAAGAGAGCAAGATAGCGATCGCGCGCAAGAGAGCAATTGCAAGAAAGAGAATGATCGCGAGAGAGCAAGCAATTGAGAGAGAGCGCAATTGCGAGAGAGAGCATGAGAGAGAGCAATCAAGCGAAAGCAATCAAGAGAGATCGAGAGAAAGAGATTGGATTGAGAGTGATTGCAAGAGAGTGAGATTGAGAGAAATCGCGAGAGAGAGGGTGAGAGAGCGAGAGAAAGTGCTCATGAGAGAACGATCGCAAGAGAGCAAGCAATTTAGAGAGAGCGATCATGTGAGAGAGCAAGCATGCAAGAGAGGACGAGAGAGACTCTCTGCCAGTCCTTCTGCTACCTTCACCAGTGAGTGAATGAATGACCCAGCCCCCTCTGCCTCAAGCCTTTTTCTCAAACTCATGTGTCATTCAAAGTGAACCTCCCCTTGACAAATCAGCCCATTAAATAGCACGTGATTTCCTTTGTGCCTTTGACGGAGATTCAAACTGCAGCGCTGAAGAGAGAAATGTTACATTCATCCGGCACTCTTTCCTCCTTTTTCATAAATGAACAATGGGGTGTAGAGAAGTACAGGGAAGTTCTTTTCCCTATTCTGAATTTCAACAAGGTAGTTCTGCATTTCATCATCCACAGTTTAGCAAAGGTATGAATTTTAACTAGGGCCTAGGGTGAGAGACTCATGTGTGAGCCTCAAACTGTATCGAATAGATGTGAGTATTAAGCAAAAAACTCAAGCAAGCCAATTTGAATTTGACCCTGCACAACAGGTTTTCATTTGCACCACACTACAGCAATGGACTAAATGCAATGAAAGTAAAATAACATACTAATTCTACTAACATTCCAGGACCCAATAACATATTCCCCTACTAATATTCAATGCAATTTAGGTCATTGCTTATGAGTGCAAAACATTGGTGCATAGGGGCAAAGCGGCCCATTTAATAAAATGTAAAGATATTTGAACTGCGCAAAGCCAACTGGAAATGGAAAACTCGATTTGTTCTGCTGTGAATACGTGACAGGGTTGAGATGCAAGTTGATTTATTCAAACTGCCTCCATTGCTCATTTATGAAAAAGAAGGAAACTGCGCTGAATGAATACACCATTTTTCTCTTCAGCACTGCAGTTTGAATCTCAGTCAAAGGCACAGAGTAAATCCCATGATATTTAATGGGCTGTTTTGTCATAGCGTGAAAAAAGCGAGCGTGAGCGAGTGTGAAACGGAGCGAGAGAGAGCGATTGAGCACGAGAGAGCGAGAGAGCAAGAAAGCGAGTGAGAGCAAGAGTGAGCAAGAGTGAGCAAGAGAGAGATTGAGAGTGAGCACGAGAGCGAGCAAGCACGAGAGAGCGTGAGCGAGTGAGAGAGTCAGAGAGAGCAATAGAGTGCGCACAGGTGAGAGAGTGAGAGAGCAAGCGCAATCCGAGAGAGAGCAAGCGAAAGCAATTGTTCGAGAGAGAACGAGCAAGAGAGAGAGAGAGAGAGAGAGCGAGGGAGAGTGAGAGAGAGCTAGCACAAGAGTGCAAGCGAGAGAGAGCGACTGAGCAAGAGGTGGAGAGAGAGTAAGAGAGTGATCGAGTGAGGGTGATCGGGCAAGAGCGTGAGAGCAAGCAAGAGAGAGCAAGCGACAGAGCAAGAGCAAACGGAAGAGTGCAAGAGAGCACAACTAAGAGAGCAAGAACGAGTGAAAGCAAATGTGAGAAAGCGAGTGCAAGAAAGAGAGATAAAGAGAGCATGAGAGAGCAAGAGAGCGAGCAAGAGCGAGCGAGAGAGAGAGAAAAAGCATGAGAGTGCGAGAGAGCAGGAGCACAAGAGAGAGCGAGCAAGAGTGAAAGCAAGCAACAGTGAGGATAGCAAGTGCGAGTGAGAGCAGGAGAGATGGCGAGAGAGTTAACATGAGCTAGAGCGCGAAACATATGGGAAAAGAGCAAGATAGAGAACGTGACCAAGTGAGAAAGAGCGATAGCAAGAGCGATAGCGATAGAGCAAGAGAGCAAGAGAGCAAGATAGAGCAACATAAAGAGATCTAAAGCGAGTGCGACCCAGAGCAAGCGAGAGAGCGAGCAAGAGAGAGCGAGAGAGAGAGCAAGTGAGAGAGAGAGCAAGAGTGAGCATGAGCGAGAACGAGCAAGAGTGAAATAGACCGAGAGTGAGAGAGAGAGCAAGCAAGAGTGAAAGCAAGAAAGAGTGAAAGCGAGAGCAAGCGAGCGAGAGAGAGAGTAAGAGTGTGAGGGATGGAGAGATTGAAAGAGCGAGAGAGAGCATGAGAGAGATCAAGAGAGTAAGCGAGAAAGAGAGAAAGTAAGAGTGAGAGAGTGAGTGAGAGCAAGAAAGCAAGTGAGCGAGAAAGCAAGATAGAGAGAGAGTGCGAGTGAGCGACCGAGACCGTGGGCGAGCATGAGAGAGTGTGCGATTGAGAGAACAAGAGAGAGAGAGAGCGCGAGAGAGGGAGACCGAGCCAAGAGAGGGAGGCAATGTGGCCCATTTAATAAAATGTAAAGATATTTGAACTGCGCAAAGGCAACTGGAAATGTAGAATTGGATTTGTTCTGCAATGAATACGTGACAGGATTGAGATGCAAGTTGATTTATTCAAACTGCCTCCATTGTTCATTTATGAAAAAGGAGGAAACGGCGCTGGATGAATGTACAGTTTTTCTCTTCAGCACTGCAGTTTGAATCTCCGTCAAAGGCACAAAGGAAATGCCATGCTATTTAATGGGCTGTTTTGTATGAGCGCAAGAGAGTGAGAGTGAACGTGAGTGAGTGTGAAAGAGAGTGAGAGAGAGCGATTGAGCATGAGAGAGCGAGCAAGCATGAGAGAGAGAGCGAGAAAGTGACCGAGAGCAAGAGAGAGCGATCGAGAGTGAAAGGGAGCAAAAGGGAGCAAGAGTGGGAGAGAGTGAGCACAAGAGAGCAAGCAAGCATGAGAGAGTGAGCTAGAGAGCGAGAGAGCAAGAGAGCAAGCACAAGTGAGAGAGAGAGCAAGAGAGCAAGCGCAAACCCTAGAGAGGGCGAGAGAGCGAGCGAGAGAGAGTGCTCTAGAGCTAAGACAAGAGTGCAAGTGAGAGAATGAGTGAGAGAGCGAGCACAAGAGAGAGTGAGCGACCAAGAGCGAGTACAAGAGAGAGTGTGATTGAGATAGGGAGAGAGAGTGAGAGAGGGCAAGCCAAAGAAGAGAGAGAGAGAGAGCTAGCATAAGAGTGCAGGAGAGAGGGAGAGAGAGCAAGCGAGAGAGAGCTAGAGCACGCAAGAGAGTGCGAGTTAGCGTCCAAGACCGAGCATGAGAGAAAGTACGACTGAGACGTAGAGAGAGCGGGAGAAGGTTAGCGAGAGCGAGAGCATGAGGGAGCGAGCAAGAGAGAGGGAGAGAGAAAGAGGACAAGAGAGCGAGAGAGCACGAGAGAGAGGGAGAGAGCGCAAGCGAGAGGGTAAGATAGAGCGAGCAAGAGCGAGCATGAGAGAGAGTGTGAGTGAGCAACCGAGACCGAGCATGAGAGGGAGTGCGATTGAGAGCGAGAAAGGTTTAGAGAGCGAGCGAGAGAGTGCGCCGAGTGAGAGAGCAAGAAAGAGAGCGAGCGAGAGGACGAGAGAGCAAGAGACTGCGAGAGAGAGTGAGAGCAAGAGAGATTGACTGAGAGGGAGCGAGAGAGCGAGTGACAGAACAGGAGAGCGTGAATAGAGAGAGAGCGAGAGAAAGCAAGAGAGTGAGTGGTAGCAAGCAAGAGAGAGCAAGCAAGAGAGAACACACGAGAGAGCGCAAGCAAGTGAGAGCAAGCAAGCGAGAGAGAGCAAGCGAGAGAGAGGAATTGTCAGAGCGAAGGATTGAGAGGGGGAGAGAGAGAGCACGAGAGAGAGCGAGAGAATACAAGAGCGAACAAAAGAGTGCAAGCATGAGAGAGAGCGAGAGAGAGAGAATGAGAGAGCAAGATTGAGCAAGAGAGAGAGAGAACACGAGTGAGCGAGAGAGAGTGCTAGAGAGCAAGCAAGAGAACGAGAGAGAGCGAGATAGAGAGAGCAAGCAAGCGAGAGAGATTGCAAAAGGGAGTGAGAGAGCACGAGAAAGAGAGTGTGAGAGAAAGAGAGCAAAAGAGAGAGCGAGACAGAGTTAGAGAGCGAGAGTGCGGGATGGCAAGAGAGAACACATGAGGGAGAGATGGCGACAGAGCAAGCAAGAGAATGAGAGAGAGCAAGCAAGAGAGAGTGAGAGAGAACAAGAGAGACAGAGAGTGCAAGAGAGCAAGTGAGAGAGAGAGGACGAGAGATAGCAAGTGAGAGAGCGAGAGAGATCACAAGAGAGAGAGCAAGAGCTCAAGAGAGAATGCGGGCATGGGAGTGCGAGAGAGAGAAAGAGCAAGGGAGCGAGAGAGAATAAGATTGATCAAGAAAGAGCGAGCAAGAGAGAGAGCGCTAGAGAGCGAGAATGAGCAAGAGAGAGTGAGAGAGTGCACGAGAGAGACTCTCTGCCATTCCTTCTGCTACCTTTGCCAGTGAGTGAGTGAATGACCCAGCCCTCTCTGCCTCAAGACTTTTTCTCAAACTCATCTGCTATTCAAAGAGAATCTCCCCTTGACAAATCAGCCCATTAAATAGAAAGTGATTTCCTTTGTGCTTTTGACCGAGATTCAAACTGCAGCGCTGAAGAGAGAAATGTTATATTCATCCCGCACAGTTTCCTCCTTTTTCATAATTGAACAATGGAGTGCACAGAAAACTTCCCTATTCTGAATTTCAACAAGGTAGTTCCGCATTTCATCATCCACAGTTTAGCTAACGTCTGAATTTTAACTAGGGCCAAGCGTTTGAGACTCATGTGAGTCTCGAGCTGTGTCTAATAGATATCAGCATTATAACGCAAATAGCACAAGCCAGCCAAGTTGAATTTGACCCTCCACAACAGGTTTTATCATTTGCACCACACCACAGCAATGGACTGACTGCAATGAAAGTAACATAACATACTAATTCTACTAACATTGAAGGACCCAATAACATATTCCTCAACTAATATTCAATGCAATTTAGGTCATTGCTTATGAGTGGAAAACGTTGGTGTATAGGGGCAAAGTGGCCCATTGCATAGAATGTAAAGATATTGGAACTGCACAAAGCCAACTGGAAATGTAGAATTAGATTTGTTCTGCAGTGAATACATGACAGGGTTGAGATGCAAGTTGATTTATTCAAACTGCCTCCATTGTTCATTTATGAAAAAGGAGGAAGCAGCGCTGAATTAATGTTACATTTTACCCTTCAGTGCTGCAGTTTGAATCTCCGTCAAAGGCACAAAGAAAATCACATGCTATTTAATGGGCTGTTTTGTCAGTGAGAGAGAGCGAGAGGGAAAGCGAGCAAAAGATAACGAGAGAGAGCAAGTGTGAATGAGTGAGAGAGAGCAAGAGCAAATTAGTGAGAGAGAGAGAGCGAGTGAGCACATGAGAGAGCAAGAGCATGCGAGAGCAAGAGAGAGGGCAAGAAAGCGAGAGCGAGAGTGAAAGCAAGGGGGATAGCGAGCGAGCACGAGAGAGCGAGCGTGCACGAAGAGAGCGTGAGCAAGAGAGCAAGATGGAGATAGCGTTCGAGCAAGCGAGAGTGAGAGAGATTGAAAGAGACCGAGAGAGAGAGAAAGCGAGAGTGAGAGTGAGTGAGTGAGAGCGAGCGAGAGGGAGCAACAGAGAAAGAGAGCGAGAGAGAGCCAGCGAGAGAGAGAACATGAACAAGAGAGCGAGAGAGAGTGAGTGAGAGAGAACATGAGAGAGTGAGCGAGCACGAGAGAGAATAAGAGAGCAAGAGAGCAAGCAAGAGAGAGAGAGCAAGCAACAGCGAGAGAGAGAGAGGGAGAGAGTAAGCGAGAGCAAAAGAGCAAGCACAAGCGAGACAGCAAGCATGAGCAAGAGAGAGAGCAAGCGAGCAAGAGCGAGAGAGAGCAAACGAGAGAGAGAGAGCAAGCGAGAGAACGAGAGAGCGTGAGTGATCAAGAGAGAGAGTGCAAGCGAGAGCAAGCACGAGCGAGAGGAAGCACGAGCGAGAGTGAGCAAGCAAGCGAGAGAGCAAGAAAGTAAGTGAGACAGCAAGCGAGAGACAGCAAGTGAGAGAGAGCGAGAGAGTGACATAGAGCGTGAGAGAGACAGAGAGAGCATGAGAGAGAGCGAGCAAGAGAGAGAGAGAGCGAGTGAGAGAGAGCTAGATAGTGAGAGAGAGGCTGCACTGACACCGTTCATAGCCTTTATAATTTATTTTTCTTATGTATTTATGTACAAAATGAGTTGCAGGACTGAGTCTCTTGCTTTCTATTGACAAAAATTATTTAATGTTATGCTGTATTATTGTCATTTGTTCCAAGCATGCTGCCATTTTCATGGTTTGCAGGTGCTCACATCGATCTGGAAAAAAATAGAGGGAGGGTGCGTTTAGGATGTATGGGGGAAAGACATGTGTTTTGCTTTAACATTGGTGCATGTAGAACCCAGAGCAACTGGCGTCTGTGTGGCTCTGTTTTCTTTGAGGATTGTGATGTGTACCCCAGATGCATGTTTTTTTTTCAGAGGGGAGACCTGGAGAGTCTGTGGGGGATCTGGGTGTTTTAGCCAGTGGTACAGGTTTTCAAGTTGATTGGAGAGATGTAGAGTTGTGACTATACTGGTGTGTGTTGAGGATTTTCTTAAGTCATTTGTGTTGCGACTTTGTGAGCATGTGTTGAGTGAGTGTGGATGAAACAGGAGATTGTTAGTAGGTTATGTTCTTTGCATGTTGCTTGTGAGAAAAGTTAGTTTGATGTTCTTTGCTTTCTCATTCGTCCCAGTGATGAGGAACTTTTTGAGAGACGGTTCAGCTTTGTAGGTTTCTGGTTTCAGGTCATGTTTGAAGGAATATATAGGCTGAGATCAGATAACAGAGTAGTGCATTTTGCTATTTATTGAGAAGCACCTAGATTGAGAACACGGCATATGGAGCAGTGCAATGTACTTAAGTGTGAGAACATCCAGGTAGAAAACACAATTAAAAGCAGTGATGGTGGATGTAGGGAAATGTAATAGGGACATGCTTTTCCCTGTTCTGAATTTCAACAAGGGTAGCGCCACATTTCATCATCCACATTTTAGTAAAGGTTTGAATTTTAACTAGGACCAAGGGTGTGAGACTCATGTGGGAGGCTCAAGCTGTGCCTAGTAGATGTCAGTATTATAATGCACAAAGCACATGCTAGCTAATTTGAATTTGACCCTGCACGACAGGTTTTCATCATTTGCACCGCACCACAGTTATGGACTAAATGCAATGAAAAAGAAAATTAACATATTAATCCTAGTAACATCCCAGGACCCAATAGCCTATTCCCTTACTAATATTCAATGCAATTTAGTCCATTGCTTATGAGTGCAAAACATTGGTGCATTGAGATAAAGTGGCTCATTTAATAAAATGTAAAGGCATTTGACCTGTGCAAGGCTAACATTTGTATGGAAATTATAGAATAAGATTTGTTTTGCAGTGAATACGTGACAGGGTTTAGATGGGAGTTGACTTATTTAAACTGGCTCCATTGTTCATTTATAGAGAAGGAGGAAATAGCGCTGGAAGAATGTAACATTTCCTTCAGCGCTGCAGCTTGAATCTCGGTCAATGGCACAAAGGAAATCACATATAGAGACAAACAAACTTCTAGGAACACATCAATCTGGCTTCAGACCCCAACATGTAACGGAAACTGCCCTTGTTGACCTTAAAAGCCAGATCGACGAACTAAAAGACAAAAGTAGAGTTTCCATACTACTCCTCCTAGACCTATCGGCAGCCTTTGATCTGGTTGACTATAAAATATTATGCAACCACCTGTCATAAGCAGCACACTTTTTGAATTCCGTTGTCACATGGATTAAATCTTTGCTCGCCAATAGAACCATGCGTGTCTTCTAACCCACAGCAGCGGCAGACCCCCATCACCTGTGGAGTCCCACAAGGTTCATCTCGCCCACTTTGTACAATATCTTTCCAAAGCCCCTATTGGACAAACTGGACCGTCTGGGTGTCACCTACACCAATTATGCAGATGACACCCAGATAGTCCTACCACTATCAGGCACCTATGACTCAGATGTTTGTCGGATCAACGAAGTCTACACCATCATTCAGGCATGGATGGCCACACGGCCTCTGCCTGAATGATGATAAGACTGAGCTGCTCTAAGTTGGCTCACCCAACAACCTACTGAAACTCAGTCCCAACTACACTAGTATCCACATAGATGGGAACAACATACCTATCGCCAAAAATGTAAAAACCCTAGGATTTTACCTCAATGCCAATTCCAATCTAACCAAACAGGTAAACATGACTGCCTCAGCCACCGCTTACACTGGCAAGCTGATTAGGGCATGCAGACCCCTACTGTCATCCAATAGTTGCCTCACACTGGCCAGAGGACTCATACAGTCCAAACTTGACTACTGCAACAGCCTCTACTTAGGCACCAACAAAACTATAATTAACAAACTGCAGATTCTGCAAAATAATGCGCTTGGAGCTGCATTAAACATATCCAGAAGAGAGCACATCTTGGCAAATAGAAAAATTGTAAATGGCTCTCCATACAAGAATAAATTGACTTAAAAACCCTCTGCCTCACCCACAAACCTTTGAACCATCGAGCCCCACCATATCTTACTGACAAATTTACCCTGAAACTGTCAGCCAGAACCACAAGATTTACTAACACCTCATGCCTGGTGGTGCCCAGGTACAACTTTAGAAGAGCTGGCGGAACCAGTTTCCCGATTCTAGCCACCCAATTATGGAACACACTTCCACAGGACATCAAATCTATTCAAACCTTTGAAAAATTCAGAAGTCACGTCATCACATAGCTACTCAACAAAAATTAACATCACTTTCCTAACCTCAATCTTCACATTACACTCGTATTACTATCGTATGTATGTACGTCTTTTTCCTGTTATGCATTACATGCCACTGTATGTTTCTTACGCTCCTGTGTGCCTCACTTAGCCTAATATCTTGTATCCTTGCAACTTGACTGTATAACTGTACCTTGTAACCGTGATCTTCACATTAAGCGACCAGATATCCCTGGGTCAGGTGTGCTATATAAATAAAATAAACAAACAAAATTCTATCTAATGGGCTGGTTTGTCAAGGGGAGATGGTTTGAATGAAACATGAGGTTTTATAACAGGGCTTGCAGCAGAAAGTGCTGGGTCACTCACGCACTCTCTAACTCTCTGGCTGACTTTGGGAGCAGAAAGGCTGGCAGCTCTGTAGAGAGTTCATTCAAGGTGAAAAGGTAGTGGACCAGATGAGAGTTCTTCTGTCCGACAACAAGAGTGGGGTCGCAAACAGTTCAAGACACACACATAATTAAAGATATCTGTAGTAAGTTCAGTGAACTCGAGGAGAGTGCAGATAAGTGAATGCTTGATACTAGGTAGCGTAGGGTAAATAAGTCATTTAATTTTTTGGTGCTGCACCATGACATTTTAAACAAGTATGTAAAACTGTGTTCGTATTTATTTCTCGCACGTTTTGCTGCGATAAAACTCAGATTGGCAGAAGCTGTGCTATGCTAATTTTTGTTGCGAAGTGAAAGGCCAATGTTGGCAGAACTCTGGGAATTATTGCAAATAGAATGTTTTGAAACCCATTGCAGGAAAGACTTTTCTTATGTTTGAATTACAATTTGGATGTACATGTCATTCTGTGTAGCTTGCATATTTGTAGCTTCTGATAAAGAATGACAATTCGAAAAGGTGACGAAGCCTCAGTGTACTTGTTCTGTACTCAGCTTTATTGGGTTGGCATGCAGAGAGATGCAGAACATGCAGTAAAAGTTAATCACTGTAAATTGTCTTACTCTGAGAGGCTCTGAATGACTGTTTCGTCTTTCATTTGCATGGTAAATGTATTCTGGGATGCAAGCCACAAGGGCTTAAGGTGGTATTGTAGATAAGATACCACAGGAGGGGATGATTTAATTGTTTAGAGTGTAATAAGTCCACTGTTTGATTACTGTTAGTGATTCAGGTAAAATAACAATTATCAGGTCGTATTCTGAAGTTAGGCTCACCACTATACCAAAAATACCACTATACCACAAAAATACCATGCAATACTAAAATTATAGCACAAAAAGATCTCTAATGGGCTTATTTCTTAGAATACCTAATTATAAAACACAATTGGGAGCAATATAATGGCTTTATGTCCAAAAACATCAAGATATAAACTATATAATGGAGCAGTATCTGCACCAAAGTGTAACTGGATGCAACTAGACCGAGTGCAGTGGCTAGTCTTTGCATTCCTGTTCA
Source organism: Ambystoma mexicanum (assembly GCF_040938575.1). NCBI lineage: Eukaryota > Metazoa > Chordata > Amphibia > Caudata > Ambystomatidae > Ambystoma > Ambystoma mexicanum. The sequence continues at coordinate 778,429,996 of NC_090932.1, forward strand.
TGGCCTGTTGGAGTGTCTTTGCATTTTACCTTGTCTTCGAGCGCTTTTGAAGTGCATCGTGAGCGGGCGCTGTATAGATGAACCATTATATCATATTATATATCACTATGCTTACTCTCTACTCTACACCATCACTCAATTAGCGTGCCACTACACCACTCGATCAATTCGGCCTAGCTGCTCACATACGTGCACTACCCCACGAACACCTCATCATTCTAATAGAATGCATCTATATCCCATGAAAAACCAGCCTAGCTGCACACATAAGCGTCCCACAGGTCTAACGCAGCCAGAACCCAATCTTGATCTCCACCGGCCAGACTGCACACATTGCACTTATACCAATAAAACCACACCAAATGATAGGATGCAGCTTCCATCAAGCAATTACATCAGCTGCACACTTAACTGGTGCACCCAGGCACCCTTCTTCACCCTACTCTTTCAACTGACCTCGACTACGGTCCTCCGAGAGCGTTCAACATACCAGGGCTTTGAGGTCATACCAATGATATATAGAGCGTCAAATAAAATTCAGTGGTCGCGATTTTATTTAGTTTCAATTATATTTGCAAATTGCACTTTATTTGGCTCTACAACATGGTCTGCCTATTCTGTGCAAATTTGAGTTTCATTTCCTATATATTGTATTTAAATGTATGCACAGGCTTGCCCCTACTTACTTAGCTGATCTCATTAACTTGCATCAACCTTCTCGCTCATTACACTCTGTTTCTTTGTGTCTTCTTCATGTTCAGGGTCCTCCTTGTGCAACTTCTCGCTTCCGTTCATTTCAACTCTTAGATGCTAAATTAATGCATGCTTTGCCTCTTCATGTTTGTCTAACCACTACATTAACATAGTTTAAAATATGACTGAAGCAACATTTTTTCTGTGCTTAGTCTTCCTACTTAACTATGCTTATATTGGTTTGACATTGTCTATTTTTTGTACCGATCTAACATTTAAATCTGTTTAATATGTTTTTGTACCGCCACTGTATAATGATTTGTTCCGAACTTTGATAAAAGGGCTGTAAGACTACAACAAATAAATGCAAATAAAAACATCAACAAAGAGTTCCAATATCGGGCAGTGAAATGGGTACATGTCTGAGAAAACCCAAGAAGAGAACACAATATAGAGTAGCGCAATGCTGCCAGGTGTCGCCTGGACAGAAAACTCTACATAGAGCAGTGCAATCCACTTCCATGTGAGAACACCTAGTGTGAAAACACAATATTGAGCAGTGCAATGAATCTGTCTGCCACACCTAGATAGAACACACAATATAGGCCAGTGCAGTCCACTTAAGTCTGAATACGCAAGTTGAAAACACTATGTAGAGCATTCGAAAATGCCATATTGATTATTACAATGTACTTAATTTTGACACCTTCCATTGTAATGCACTTGTATGACAAAACCTAGATTTAAAAAACACAATTTAAAGCAGTACAATGTTCCTATGTTTTGTAAATCCTTGATGGAGTACACAGTGTATACGAACATAGAATGTGCTTATGCCAGACCACACCTAGACAGAAAACACCATATTAGGCAATGTAATGTGCAAACGTATAAGAATATCCAGATATGAAACACAGTATGGAGCAGTGCAATGTGTGTATGTCAGACTATACCTAGATGCAAAACACTTCTAAGAGCAGTGCAAAACAACCAAGAAGAAAAATACTATATGGAGCAGTGCAATGCAATGATGTTTGATCAACATGGTGCCAGGACATGATTATACTGTGGATTCAATATTTGGAGAATGTAGCATAATGATGTTGGTAAGCTGTTGATTAAGTAGTCACAGTGTAGAGCAATACAATATAGCCAAGTTATGGGTTAAACTTGTTTAAAATGCAGAGCAGTTATGTTGTTACTGTAAGGAGAACACAGCTGGAGATTCTCATTACCCGAGTGTTGCTGGGAGTTTCATCCCAGAGAGGTGTCTGGCTAGGATGCCAGGTGAACAGGCAAACAGAAGGTCTGCTTAGGCAGGGCTGCCCTGGGTTTCTGTATGAAATGTGCAGTTCTTGGTGACATGACCCAGCCATCATTGAATCGGCCTTGGGGAGTGCAGGCAGTGGTACGGAGGGAGCAGAGAACAGTGGGACTCCAGTGTGGATTCTCTTTAAATGAAGAAGGAAAAAATTATTTCATTGGGAAAAAAGAGCTGGGGGGTGAGGAACACATGCTTTTCAGGCTACGTGTGGAGATTGGCTCCAAAACAGCCTGAAACATTCCATGTCCATCTGCCCGATCGTTCTGGGACCAAAAGCAATGCATTATATTTCATATCTCTTAGTGGCATTTCCCATGACATTGACATGTTACCATTCCTCAATATTCAAAGGGAACGGGTCTGTGGTAAAATAGCATTCAGTAGATCATTGATTCCCACTTAACCAGAGTTGAAGGACTGGCTTGACCTTACCAAACAATGATTTCATTGGAGTCAATTCATAAAGATATTACTCTAAGTAACTCAAACTTACCGTTGACTTACTAATTGTCAGATCAGCATTTCAGTGATCAGGGCTCTGTAGAACATCCCTGTATTATCCCTGTGCACCCTCTTCAGTTGTGAGAATTGATAACTGAGCACCCTTCTTATGCCACACTGTTTTAGGAGGACATTTACCAGGACACAGCATCGCAGTAAGAACTGATGTCTTCATACAGAAGCACATCACCACATAAACGCAAATTACTAGACCATGACATGGAGCAAGTGCTCCTCTTGCCTTCCACTTTCAGTTCCCCCTTACATTTTTCTACTCCTGTGTGGCCTTCTGGGACTGACATAGTTGCAACTTGAGACTAGTGGGATTTGTTCTGGAATTTTGGATTTCTCTTCCCAAGAAATTGCGACTCTATGTGACTTCCACTGAATTTACTATTTGGATTGGAGTTTTTCTCCAATGTGTGATACTTACTAGGACTTGTGGTTCCTCCTTCATACATTCTCATTTTGGCAGATAGTTAGGCCCTGTGCTTTTTCTCCCTTTGGACCTCATGATGGGATGTGTCCCAGTTGTGCTGTTTGGTTATTTTTTGTCTTGGTGCTTGCTACCTATTTTCAAAATTGCTGACCTTATTGTTGTTTGCTCTTGCAGCAACCGCAGGTCAGTGTTATTTCTTGCTCCCCCCCCTAGGTTTTGTGACACTGCCAGATGGTTCCATCTTACTTGTGTTCATATACTGTTCTTACATTGCACAAGAGATGTGTAAGTGTTCTCCTCAAGGCATCAATCCACTCAGACAGTGCTACCCCATTCATGAAAGGTGCACTGTGAATAATTCAGGAGTAACTCAGACTTACTCATAGGAACATCTTTTGTGAATCAAAAAGCTCTCTTCAGTAGTAACTAGAGTTACTCAAAATAACCTTGTACTAACCTTGTTGTGAATTGGCCTCATTGTGTTTGTCCTAGCCATCATAAACAAAACATTAATTTGAGTTTGGGTTACAGCCTAACCTACAAAGTCTTACTTGTAGATGATACACTTTAGATGTTAACTACCATTCCTATGTATACAGTACAGGGTTTGTTTTTGAAAGTTAAGATATATGAACATTGCGAATGCCAACATTAATGTTTAACATATTATTGAATGCTAAAAGTGAAATCAAATATGTTTATGATCTATAAAATAGTTAAAGTATAAGTATTTTTTTAATATAGTATTAGATGGATATTTGTCTTCACATTTCTGCATATTGTATTGTTGGTGTGAGTTGATTATTGTGCAGATTATGTAACATACCATCAAAGGGCATTGGACATTTGGTGATATGTTTATGTTGTAAAGGTTAACATTGCAACCAATGAATAAACCAATAGTTCCTATGTGATTATTGTGTTTGTGGTTGACGCTTGATTGTGTGGATTGTTCTAGAAGTACACCTACACAAAAGTGAAAGTGGTGTAATGTGACCTATTGCGGTTTATGTATTTGGAAGCCTGTTTTTGCTTAGTAGGTTATTAACTTTGATACTTTTCATTGAGGCACTTATGATAATTTGGTGTGTGGAATATACAGCACATGGTTGACATTTGTTTTTCATGTGCGTTTGAAAAACTAACTTGAAAGTTATGTGTGTATTTGTTCATACAGAAATATAGGACAGAAGTTGTACTTGATCCAGATGAAGTTCTATGTGCCACGTAGAGGCTCTTCCAAACGTCCACATTCAGTGCAAAATACAGATCTGGGGGTGAGAAGAAGACACTAGTTATAGGGGGCCCCTTTTTTCCCAATGTAAAAGTTTTGACAGGTGGGAACGCCCCCTGGTTTTCCTTATTCCTGTCCCCTTTTCGTATGGGTATATTTCTTTTTGATATGGATTTGATATCAATTAATGTTTGATATCAAAATGTTTTGATATAAAATGTTATATCGATTTGATATCCGTTTTATATAAACGGCTATATAAAGTGTGTTTTTGTTCTTTATTGCATTTTGATATAAACTTTAAATCAAACCGTATCAAAGTGTATATCAAAATGTTTTTGTTTGCAAATGTTTATTCGAATAATAAAATATTCATTAAACACATACATATAAAATATCACAGTAAGAAATAATTCATCAGTGCATTTAAAATACAAAAGTATTCAGTTCATTTTAAAACAGTCAAGAAAAAAAAGAAAGTTGCTGTTGAGTACACATATTACAATATGATTAAGATGCTGCCACTTGCCTTCTAAAAAAAACCCTTCTATAAAACATTGCAGACGTCAAGTACAATAACAAGGTCCAAGCTGACAAGTTTAGTTTCTGCCTTTAATAAGAAAGATGGTGCTGGCGCAAATCTGTGCGTCTCAGGACTTGCAATATAGTCCGCTCTCTAATGACCCCATACCCGGACAAAACAAAATAAAGTGAGTCAAATTTTCAAAAGGGGCACCACAGACGGGGCAACTTGGATTGTCCGGATATCCTGCCCAATTTGCTGTGTTGTCTCTCAAGCGTAAGCAGTCAAAACGAGCCCTTGTAATGAGCCAGCTTTGATGGCCTACCCTGGCCCAGACATGATACGGCTGTAGAGTGGACATCCCATTTATGTGCTGATGGTAACCACCTGCCTTAGACACCCGTGTTACATTGGAGCACAAAGCCACAATTTCTCTGGTTACTGCTTCCTTGGAAGATCTTAGTCCCTTAGTTTGTAACATCCTGGTGGCGGGAGGCACGACCACAAGGTTCACCTTACAAATCAGCTCTTTCATTGATTTTAGCCATGGTATTTTATGCCACAGATCCTTACTCAGGGTTGCCTTTATTATAAAGTGGTACAATGCGGCATTGGTGTTGCCCAAATTCTTAGCCATAACATGCTTGGGCCAGCTGCCCAATCGGCCTCCAAAAAGGTCATCCCCAATTCTCTGTGCACCAAGGCGCAAGAAGAACCACCAGGGAGTCCCAATAACTTTTTGAAGTAACGATTTTCCTTGGCCTGCATGTCACCAGGCTTTTGATACCCCCAGAGAGCAGCTCCATGTAGAGAGGCTGCCTTGACTTGCATGGTATACACTTTGAGTGCCGATTCCAAGTATTGACCTTTACTTATAGTGGAAAAACGGGAGAGACCCCCCTGGTATTGGCACATTTTCAACAACTGCATTATTACATGTGCCTTACTTGTTAGAGACTCAGAGTATGATTATTTGGGTCTAAGATTCTCGATCACCCTTGGGATCATATCCCCCTTACAGGTTATGGGGCGCATCTTGATAGACTTCTTGCCTCCACTACAACTCATGACTGCTGATTTTACAGAATTGATTTTAAGACCTAGGCAGTTCATGAAGGAAGCATAAGCATCCACCAAGGCCTGTAATGCCCTGGGGGTTCTGGCCATAAGCACCATATCAACGGCATAGGCCAGAACCGGGAATGGCCTGCCCCCCACTTGCAGAAAGTCCACAGCAGTGTTCAACAAAACTTGCAACAGCCCATTGATGTACAGAGTGAAGAGTATGGGGTCCAATACACACCCCTGATGTACACTCAGTAAGATGTCAAACCACTCGGTGCACCTCCCCCCTGGTCTAAACTGAACATTGGCTTTGGTGTTCGAGTGGATCTCCTGCAACACTTCCAGAATATCCACAGGACAACCCATGGACTGAAGCACGGGTCAGAGCTTTGCACGATCCACTTTATCAAAAGCTGTGCTTAAATCCATGAAAGCAACGTAGACTACCTCGCCCTTACAGAAGACAAAGTTCAACACCAATAGGTACAGGTTGAGCACCTGCTCCATGGTGCCCAAACCAGGGCGGGAAACCAAATTGTTTATCCGTTAAGATGTCCCTCTCAGTAAGCCAACACTCTGTTACCCAACAGCACCCGGCCAAAAACTTTCAACTCTGTATCCAACAGAGAAATGGGGCGATACAAGGAAGGTTTTGTGATTTTCCCCTTTTTGAAAATCGGAAAAATGGTTGCCGTCTTCCACGATAGTGGATAATGGCCTGAGCTTAAGCAAGCATTAAATGCTGCAGTCAGCAGCGGGGCCCATAAATCACTTTGGCTCAGGAGGTCAGCAGGTATGGCATACAGGCGCTCGATTTTGAGACTGTGCCCCAATTGCATTGGTCACCTCTGTCAAAGAAAAGCATAGAGCCACTCCCGTGCACAGCTTTTCCTCTCTAACTCGGCCATCGTCATGCAAGGTTCCAAAATAAGAGATTATTATTACACAGGAGGGCAAATGGTATAGAGTTAACAGGGTAATGCCCTTAGTAGATTACTTTCACACAACAAATAGGCACAACACATCTGTATTGAAAACTAATAGCAGCCACAAAATACCCAAAATAAGAGACCCAATCTTCAGCCCCCACGTGGGTTCCCTGTGGGCCTTGAGTTACGTTATCGCAAGACCCAGTTGATAAAAATACCTAGAAGGCCTTTGCATTATTTAACTTGATGGCCTCTAGAAATTCAGGCCATGACCTCCAGCTGCAGTTTCCTTTGCTCAATCGTCCTGCTCTAGTCAGTACGCGCCTGAGCAATGCTGTGTCTGTCCACCACAGGACGCTTTAGGGCACCCAAAAGGGACATTGCCAAGCTGCATTTTTGATCAAACCAGCCCCGCTTTCCTTCACTTCCTGGTTGTTTAGGGACAACTGAGAAACCCCTGTGAGTGCCTCCGAGATACCCACGAAGATGCCCACCACCACCTGTTGGCTGTTCGATTCATCCATGATCCCTATTAGGGCAGCCCGTTGCGTGGCTAATATTTCCAAATGCAAGCCAGAACCCAAAACATTCCCCCATTTGATTCTTCTTTGTGATGCCACATCACTGTCTACTTGACACAAAACGCTAGAAGCGCGTGCCTCCACAGTTTATTCCTTAATAGTTAACACCAATGGTAATGATCACTGTTCCCCACTAGAGCGACTTCAAAACTCTAAATGAGTTTCCAGAGGTCCAGCGTAAGACAAAAATATTCTATGGTGGAAGAGCCCAAATGATTGTTGAACGTGCGTTTGCGGGGGATATCTGGATTAATGCGCCCATTCACTGAGCGCAAACCCCACTCGATAAGCCAAGTGCTCAACTGGATGCCCCTGGTACAGACTCTTTTATCCTCCATTTCTGGTTCAAGTACCCTGGGCATTTGTTCCTCGATGGGTTCATAGAGGTCCTTAGAAGGACCACAACACATTTTTACTTTAAAGTCCCCACCCCAAATAAGCCTTTTCTTGAGGTTCATTGGGTTAACCATATACATTTCTACAAATTCCTTTAGTTTAGACCAAACCTCCCCCTCTACCTTGTTTGGACTATTGTAGAGATTTACAAAATCAAACTCTTCGGTGCCGGGGACTTAAACTTCAAGAGTTGTAGGAATGCCAACCTGGTCTCAACCACCTCCACCCTACAAGGTAAGGAGGCTTTGACCATCACTGCCAAACCACCAGAACTCCACCCTCTCCTGTTCTTTTTGGCAGGGATGCCATAAGAAGCATAGCCATCATAAAGGGGCAGCTCCAACTCACAAGTTTCTTGCAGTAGTAGGATCTTGTGGCATTTCAAAAATTCCACGTTCTCATCCAACTGCAATTTGCTCCTGGAGCCACTATATTCCAGGAGACAAATTTGATTTCCTTATCCACCCCATTTTGTTCGAGCCCTGAAGTATTGCCTGATTACCCCCCACCAAGGGTGAGCATGGTGCTCCCTCCTGTTCGAGCCCTGTGGGAGTCCCCCCCAAGGGCGAGCACTGCTCTCCCTCCTGTCAATCCTGGGCATCCATCGACATAAGTGGCTCAAAAATCGATTCTGTACAACACAGCTCCCAATCGATTCCGCCCGCCGTGGTCGGTAACAGCATTTATCCCCACAGTGACCCATGAAGGCACGTGTTCCATGGTGGGGGCGGCAGATAGAACAACACTACCCCGATACAAATCCCCTTGTGAAAGCCATTCCCCTCAACCCTGCGGTAGGGCTGCTGCCACCCTCCCTTTGGGACAAAAATAATCTAGGCCCACCAATCTGCGATTTAGTTTTGAGCCATTAGCCCTGAGACCCCTTGTTAGGTTAAAGGTCACCATGTGGCTGATTGTTTTGTGGTGTCATTCTCCAACCCCATATTAGTCACCCTTAATTAACTTCCTGGTGGGGCCCACCCAGCCCACTCTTCTAGCCATTAGCACTGATTTTGGATTTATACTAGGGCCCATTATATCCGAGTTAATCCAGTGTGTCGCTTTATTCGTCAATGATGAGGTTGTTTCTAAAGCACCCACATGTAGGCACTGGACCCCCATTATCACACCTACTAAGGGGGCCACCTGCGGGGGAAGATTAAGTACTGTGCTAGCTCTGCCTTCCCACCCACTGGACGTATTTTTAGACTGGACACGTGGAGGAGGATTTGCCCCCTCCATAGACAGCCCTATGCCAGTGTGACTTGTTAATACAGCTGTGGGAGTGGGCCACAGAGGGATATGGCTAGTGGCTATACCCTCTCTTTCCCCCTGACCCATCTGACTACTTGCCCTGGTGGCAGTTTGCTCTAAACACAGTCCACTCCCGGTGCTATTTTGATTGATGGCTTTGACTTTCATTTTTAGATCTCTAATTGAGTCATCCATTATCAACAAGGTTTCCATAACCCCTTTTTTTAAATGTTTGCAACAGGGCATATGTGGCCTCTAGTTTGGTTTGCCATTGACCATCCGGGGGAGGGCACCCCATCAGATGCCCCCTGTTTGCATCCAGTAATGAAAATAGTGGTTTCAATGTCTTATCTAATAACACCTCCAACCATGTGTTATCGCCATCTTTTGTAGATGATGCTATGGAGTCATCCCTGGATAGTGATGTAGGCCCCAGATCATTTAGGGTCTTCTCAACCAGCCTAGGGATGACCAGTGATATTGCTCTTTCCCCGGGGGTGCCAGATGTTTCAATATCCTTATTTACCGACGGCACCCCCATGACAATCCCTTGGGGGCTCATGATACACAGGATGCTGGGGACAGAAATCATTTCTCCCATTTCCCCACTTGCCATTACATTAGTAACCCCTATTGAGGAGGCCGCTTCCCAGATGGCTTTTTCTGTCACTTGTATTCTGTCAGCCAAGTTCCCCGCCATGGTTTTTAGATAGGAGTCCAACGAAAGTTGGTTCACATTTTGTCTTGGTTTAAGGGCCCTGACGGCTGGCTTTATGATTGTTTTAGAGGTTCTTATATGCTTTGATATTTTGGCGCTAGTGGCCATCGTTCCCTCCTCTCTTAATTTGCGCTTAACCATGCTTAAGGCAGATCACTGTAGCCGGCCCACACAGAGACCCTTAAAAAAGACTGATAGAGGAATAGTCAGGGGAGAAAGGAAAAAATGAAAGTGGTGGTTCAGGAGGCACCCAAAGCCATGCCTGTACAGTAGAGAGTACCACAGCCGAGCAGCCAAGGTCCAGGTAACAGGCTATAGACACAGGCCGACTATCTTAAAATCCGTTAAGACACAGCAAACGAGTAAAACAATATATTAGCACCAATGTTTTAAAAATTAAAATAATAATAACAATAATAAATACAACAATGAATACAGTATTCTAAAAGCAAAAGTTTGCACCATGAATAAGTTGTGCCCAAAGCTCAAATAAAATACATGACCCGCAGGGAGACAGTAGACAATCTGCCTGCAATTTTCCCAAAAGGTGTGGAGAGCAGAGCAACCCTATCCTCGCAGACCCACTAACAGCAAAAAATCAAGCAAGTGTGCTTATTATTGCACACTGCCTGGGTGAAAGGCACTCCTAGACACAGGGAAAGGTATGTCTCGCAGCCCCCTAAAAAGGAGATAACCCGTCACACATGGAGAAAGCGTGAGAGGAGAGCCTTGCAGCCCTCTTTTACAAGCAGGTCAGTAGAGACAAACTCTAGAGCACACTCAAATAGTCCTGATCAATAACTAAATGCAGCTAAACCTGAGTTGTGAGATATTATAAAGCAAGAACTCACATATAACCCAACATTTGAGCCAGCAAAATAGATACATTGAATACAATGTTTAAACATGCTTCATGGTTAATGCATGGTTAATACAAAAGTACGATTGTACGGCAACAACAATCAACAGTCAACAAGGAGTCCACAAAGGATAAGAAAAATAAAGCACTATGGAACACAAGACAGAAGCACACGGGCACACAGACAGAGACGCTGTGTGAGATGGGTGATACGAGTTTGCTATGAAATAGCAACTTTAAAAGGAAATGTCACAAGAGCAGTCACAGTATCAAAGTCAATGTCAAAATGGCAGTTTTTAGCAGCATTCCCGTTTGTATTTCCTCTTTCGGGAATATGCAGGAATGGGCAGGGAGAAACAAAACATGGCGGGCCATTGCACGACTAACGAAAGCTGAGCAAGACTCCTGAGCATCAGCAATCCTCCAAGAGGGTTAGGGAGATAAGTTTCCAAAGTACCAGGTCCCAGGCAAAGCAAAACAGATTGGGACACAAACCACAATCCCACGGTAGGGGTGCTGCAGGGTATCACAGGCTAAAGTACCAACGTTGATACCCACGTTAAATGAGCATTAGACTGGCCAAGAAGAACAAACAGGACCAAATGAGGGCGGGGCACCCACGACGGCTAATGGAGCTGCCTTAATCCGACTCTCACCCCCACCCTCGAGGCCCATTTAACACAATGGAGCACAATACCTGCAGCTGCAGTCTGCATCGGACAGTCTGCCGGTGTGCTCCTCCAACGCCTCGGCCCGAACTGAAGATGAACAAACAGGACAAATTCAGCAGTTGTGCAGGGACACGCCAAAGGACTCAGTAGGACTGCACTCGCTCAGCTCCTGCAAACGCTTCTTAAGCAGCAAGGCTCCTCCTTCCAATTGTTAACCCCTTCCTTGTCAGAGCACAGAGACCAGGGGAAAGTGTTCCAAGGACGCTAAAGGACTCAGCAGGACTCCCATTCACAAAAGGTGCACTCAGAATAATTCAGGAGTAACTCAGACTTACTTATTTGGAAGCCTGTTTTTGCTTAGTAGGTTATTAACTTTGAAACTTTTCATTGAGGCACCCATGATAATTTGGTGTGTGGAATATACAGCACATGGCTGACATTTATTTTTCATGTGCGTTTGAAAAACTAACTTGAAAGTTATGTGCTTATTTGTTCATACAGAAATCTAGGACAGAAGTTGTACTTGATCCAGATGAAGTTCTATGTGCCACATAGAGGCTCTCCCAAACTTCAGTGCAAAATACAGATCTGGGGGTGAGAAGAAGACAGTACTTATAGGGGGCCCCTTTTTTCCAATTTAAGTTTTGACAGGTGGGAACGCCCCTTGGTTGTCCTTATTCCAGCCCCCTTTTGATATGGGTGTATTCCTTTTTGATATGGAATTTGATATCAATGTTTGATATCAAAATGTTTTTATATTAAATGTTATATCCTTTTTGATATCTGTTTTATCTAAACGGCTATATAAAGTGTGTTTGTGTACTTTGATACAGTTTGATATAAACGGTGTATCAAAACGTTTTTAATATGGGAGAGTGTGTGTGCGTTATTGCTTGATCGAGGGCAAAGTGAGCTGTGAGGAGTCAGACAGTGAGTGTTAGGGTTTGGTGATGCAGCGATGATGCAAGAGTTGGTGGTGCTGCATGTGTGAGAGTTTGATAAAGGTGGAATATAAAGCTAGGCAGATTGGGTGACATCATGCAGTGCTATAAAACTAGGCATGCTAAATGACATCACAACTTGATAGGGGTTTTAGAGTGTTTGAATATAATTGAAGGGGGATCGCTGACATGATTTTATATGGATTTGATATAATTTTACAACACTTCTAGCTGATGTTTTTTTATATCGGATATTTTTCTGATATCCTTTTTGATATCAAATTATCAGTCATTTTTATATCACAATTAATTTTTTTATACCAAAATGTCTATATCAAAATAATACCTTTTATATAAACTTTATATAATGTTAATATAAAATTTGATTGAAAGGGCTCGCTTAAAACTGCTATATATATATATCGCTCTGCGATGGAAAACACAGCACTTTTTTTTTCGGGAATCAGCTATTATGAATAGCTATAGCTATGGCGAGGGGTGAACACCCATGGATTTGCTGGTGTACGAAGGGCTGGAGGATACTCAGGATCTAATGACCGGCTATGAACCTAAAGAGTTTTGGGACAATGACGAGGCTGTTTTGAAGCAATCCTTTGCAGTCCACGCAAAACCCTGAAGATGAGGACTGCAAAGCTACGGTGATATCGGCAGACGCGGCAATGATGACGGAGACCGCTTCCGGCCCCCCAGAACCCTGATCAAAAACAGGGCCAATTGTGCGGAGGTGGGGCGAACCAGACTATGGCAGAGACTATTAATATTTATTGCGCTTGCTGTTCCAGCCGGTTTGAAACCCCAGGGACATTTGAAAGTAGCCTGTTTAAGGCCTGTCTATCGCTGCTGGAGACTGACAGCCTTAAAGACAATGCCACTATTCAATGCATTTGTTGTTCAAAACAAATTGAAAGCCTGCGGATATCAATCTGTGCAAGGATTATATTGTGCTAATGAAGATTGACGTGGACACGGAGATCCCTCTTCGTGTTGATATTTGTGCCACCCAGGAAATTACGGCCATCATAATGGGGGCATGTTTAAAACAACACTTTTACAGGTGGTGCTATGGACATAAAATTAATAATCCACAGCAGGACCCTCACGAGTGTTTGGAAAAAGCTTAGCGGATAATTCACTACGCAAAACACGTTTTGTGTTGAGCCCAAAACGCATTATAGACTTGTTGCAACAGACACAACCGCTGACACAGATAAGTATCGGAGCGGGGACTGAGCAATGAGTATCTAAAACATTAAGGGCTATAGAATCGGCGAATAACCAGCTTTTGAAAATTAAGCAGTTAAGTTGCATGTGTCCGATGGGCGCTAAAAACATAATTGAAAAACATTTCTCAACTGGGCGAGGATAAAATATATATAAATGGAGTATAACATGAGTGCTTAACGAAGCATTGGCATACAATGTGGTTGTGCAGTATTCGCAGGTTTATTTTAATGTCAATGTTTTCATCTGAATATGTTTTATATAAAATTGTCATTTTTAAATGCGAATAAAAACCGTTGTTTATAAATACTGACTGTATCATTATGTTGAGTTGTTACAGGAAGACATGTCTGGCCTGAAGCTGTCAAAAATATATTATGATGAAGGAGGTGTCAGCAGTTATGGCGGGGTTGACAGCCTGTATCATAAAATGCCAGCCGATGGTGAGAAGGTGTCACGGTGGCTGTTAAAACGTGGCTTTCAGGGGAGGAGGCCTATGCATTGCATAAGCCGGCCCTGAAACATTTTAAATGGCGAATGACCGTGGTATGCAACATCAATCAACATTGGCAGGCAGATATTATGAATTTCAGCCCGCTCCTTGAAGACGGAGATGGTTTCTGCTATATTCTAACCGTCATCGATGTTCTATCACAATATGCCTATGTTGAGGCTTTGAAGAACAATACGGCACTCAGTGTAGCGTCTGCTTTAAAGAACATATTTAACAACAGAAACGTCCCTGCTAAACTACACACATATGCCGGTAAATCGTTTTTAAATAGACCGCTGTAAAACCTTCTGAAGCAGCACAGTGTACATCACTTTGTAACACACGCTGAAGTTAAAGCCTGTTGTAGAACGTTGTATACACACCTTTAAAACATGACTCAGCTGCTTCTTTACAACTAAAAACATCTGAAGATATGTGAAGGTGCTACCCGCATTTATAAATGTGTAAAACAACACGCATCATAGATCTATTAAAACCATACCGGAGGGTGTAACACTGCAGAATTCCCTGGCTGTCTGGAAAAAACTGTACAGTGAAAGACTTTTCAAAAAGACAAAAGATATACCCCTTAAAAAGGGAGATCATGTGCAATTCTCGAAAACACAAGGCAGTCTTCACAAAGGGGTACGAGCAGAACTACAGCAATGAGATCTTTATTATAGATGGCGTGGTTCAAAGGGAGGGTGTTTCTATATATATATATAGATTCAATAATTATTCGGGGGAGGGTGTTCATGGTGTTTTTTATAAGGATGAGATCCAGAAAGTCTGTAAAAACCAGCAGTGCATTTATAGAATCGAAAAAACCATAAAAAATAAAGTTCATGAAAATGGCTGGGATAGCCAGACAAATTCAACAGTTTCACTGTCGCACCCCACCCCAGAAGGGAGGAGTCTATAGTTACTGTTGCTTGTGGGCAGGGCTCCTGGAAGGAGGTCCCCACTGTTAGGTTGCTGGCGGATGACCACCATTGAAGATCCGCCGTCATGCAGGATGGGACTGGAATCATCTTGGAATCCGGTTCCCTAGCCTTGGGCCAGCAGCTCCAAAGAGCACGCTGAGTGTGTCTCATTTTCAGGCATGCAAGAGGGAGAGCTAACAAGCAAAAGGCAGGAAGAGCTGGCATGTGGTCGAAAGGTCCGCAATCCTGTCCTCTGTTAGGAACACTCTAGTACTGATGGTATCCCAAAGGATACCCAGAAAGATCAGGTCATGAGCGACCGTCATTGTCGATTTCCGCCAGTTCACCGATAGCCCATGATGGAACAGGAGCTGAAGGAGTGACTGAAGATTGCCTGTAGCAGCCTGTGGGCAAGGACTGTGCAGGAGTCAATCGTCCATGTATGGATATACATGAACCCCCTGCAGTCTGAGGAATGCTGCAATGACAACATCATCTTCGTAAAGACACGCAGTGCCGAGCTGAGACCAAACAGAAGCACACGATAAAGGAAGTTTTCTATTCCCACAGAGAACCGCAGATATTTTCGATGCAGGCTCCTGATCAGAATATGCATCCTGAAGGTCTAGCACGCTGAGAAGACTTTATCTGGCAGGGCGTAATCATCTTGAATTTCTCTTGGGTTAGAAAGAGATTGAACTTTTGATAGGTCGAGGATAGTGCACAGGCCAGCCTGGTTGGGTTTGGGCACTGTAAACTGACGTGAGTAATAGCCCTCCCCTTTCTCCCTCAAGGGAAAAGGTTCCACTGCTCTGAGGTCTAGAAGTTTCTGTTCCTCGGCTCTGAGGGAGAGTGACCCAGTCTGCTGGAGAGGTGGGTGAGATGGTTGGGTAGGGGGAAGGGGCAAGCGGAAGCCCGCCCGAGTGATTTACAAAACCCATCTGTCTTCTGTGATGGTCTGCCACGCCTCCAGATGACATGAAATGTGTCCTCCCACCCGAGTCTCGTGTGACCTGTTGCTGAAGAGTAGACTGTTGACTGAGAAAAAAAACACCCACCTTGCCGTTGCTGTTTACGGTGGGGCCCGCCAGCTGGAACCTCTACTCGGTGCACACACCGTTCCTGAATGCCTCTGAAACCAGAGAAGGACCTTGTTTGAGACCCCGACATCTGAGTATAAGGTGCCATTGCTGGTTTTTTCGCAAGGACCTACAATGACTTGGCAGTTTGAGTACTTGCCTTGGTCTTCGTGAGTTTCTCATCCGTGGAGGAGTGGGGCAGTTCTTTACCCTCGAAGGGGAGAGATCAAGCACCTTGTCCTGAACTTCCTTTGAAAATTTTGTAGCATACAGCCGCCCCTGGTGGGACATGTCTACCCCGACACTAAGGCCTTGAGCGGAAGTGTCTACATGATGGGCCGCAGCCTCAAGTAGATCCTGCGCCAGAACCCTGGCTTCGCATAAGCCGCCCCTGAAGTCTTCGAGCCTAAGGAGGAATACATTTCTGAAACTCGGCTAGCTCCTTCCACAGTTTGACATTGGCAGCAGCCATGATAAGCTCAGTATTAGCCTGACGCAGCTGAAGACCCGAATTGGAAAAAAACTTTTTCCCAATGGCGTCTAGAAGCTTTTGTTCCCTGGAAAGGATCTGAGACGCTGCAGTGGAGGATGTAGAGGCCGGCTTTGACTGGAGCATAGCTCGCTGCCACCACCGTCGAAGAGGGGAGCGGGCATGCCGACAAGGATATGTCCTCAGACACGTGAAGCTTATTTATTTATTAAACAGTCTTGTATCAACGCGCCACATGCCCATGGGCCTCAGGGCATGCACACATACGACCACGAGACAGACATCCAAAAAAGACAGTATTAGGAACGGTGAAAAAAGGGAAATACCAGGGGCAAACTCAGGTCGACATTACCATATACTGAAAGGGGAACAAATCAGGCGTACGTGGTCTAGTCAGGAGGTAGGTTAAAGAGGAGCTTCTTTAGCTCTTTTATAAACTTGACCGTTAACTCAACAGCTCTCAAGTTTGGGGGCAGCAGGTTCCACAAATGCAGGCCTTGCACACTAAAGCTAGGGCCACCGGACTTTACCAACTTAAATCTGGATTTTACCAATCTCATGCGGTATTGGGGCCTAAGAGGGCGAGAAGAAACCTGAAGTTGAAGGCGTGCTGTGAGATACTGGGGTGCCATGTTCGTCACACATTTATGTGTGAGCGTCAAACCTTTGTGCCTGATTCTAAGTTTTATAGACAGCCAATATAGACCCCGCCGGGCCACTGTAACATGGCCTTGCCTAGAAAGACGTGAGACTGCCCACACTGCACCTATCTGTGAGACCTGCAGGGCTGCTATGAGGGGGTTTGTGCAGCCACTGAGCAGACTATTACATTCGTCCAAACGTGTGTTGATAAGGACTGATGCCAAAATAGCTAGGTTCTCAGAGGAAAGAAAAGGGCGAATGTTGCATGAAAGCTTTGTAATCAGCCCACAGGAGGAGCGAATGGATGCCACATGATGTGACATGGACAGTTCCGAGCCCAGAACCACTCCTGGGGTCTTGACCCTCTCTGCCACTGGGATCAATGTACCCAGGAGTAGGAACTGTTTATACTCTCCTGACAGAGACCTCAATCTCATAGTCAGAGATATGATTAAGAGATTGGTTTTGCTGACATTGAGAGCCAAGGAATTAGCGGCCATCCAAAGATGGATGGTTTTATAGATGATCTTCAACTTGGCTGAATCCTCAGAATATGAGCCTGACAATTTGGCAACCACCTGCGTGTCGTCGGCTTAATTGGCCACCTGGGCACCCATGCTGATCAGCAGGAGCAGAAATGGAATCAGGTAAACATTAAACAGGGTTGGAGCGATAAAAGATCTCTAAGGTACCCCACAGGTGATAGGTGAGGGATCCAAACACACTTCACCAACCTTCACCCTAGAGCTCCTAGGGCCCATGAAGGAAGAAATCCAACAGGCTGATTTGGAAGAGCACCCAGCCAAAGATTGTAATCTACCTTTCAGTAGGTCATGATTAACAAGGTTGAATGCTGAGGATAAGTCCAGCAGCATTAGGACCGATAATTGTCCTTGATCCATGTTTGACAGTAGATTGGTTTTCAGGTCGAGCATATCGGTTTCTGTGCCATACCCTTTCCGGAAACCGGATTGGCAGGACAATAAAATCTCATTACCCTCCAGAAAGTTTTGTAATTGTATGTGTGCCACCTTATCCAAAACTTTCTGCAAAAATGGCACATTCGTAATTGGACGATAGTTGTCCAAAATGGAAGGATCCAATGACTCATGTAGTGAGTGTCAATTTTCTTGTTTAGGTGCTGCCCAGAATTAGGTTTTTCCCAGACCTTACGGGCCTCGTCCAGGACATCCTTCTGAAGGAACAGACTGTTGTGCTGCTGTGTCAAGAGAGTGAAGGCTCCAGAAAGTACCCCCTCTTGTGGAGCTGGGGGCTCAGGTATTGAGATGCCTAGCAGTGCCATCATATCCAGCACCCGGTCGTGAAAAGCTCTAATAGAGTGAGGTGGGTCATCGCCATCCTGGTCCACCTGGTCCTCATCCAGTGAGGCAGGAGCACAAGTCTGATCCACTGCACGTGGCGCCTCAGGCCCGAAGGCGTGGTTGACAGAGCAACGGGAGTCTTTTCCACAGGGGATGGCGGAGGCAGAGGAGGCAGTGGAGGAGGAGGAGGCCCCACAGGGAGAGGTGGAGGAGGTGGCACTACCGGAACCTGCATAGGGATTGCCGGAGCAGGGGCCGGTTCAGGCAGCTTAGGATAAATGTTCTTAAATAAATCCTTAAAGTATGCCTTCATGGATTCAGAATGTATAAGCATCTGAAACTTGTCAAAAAATGTATACTCAGATGAAGGTCTAAGTGCTGAAGTGGGCAGAGTGGTCAGAGGCCGCTCGGAAGGGGCATACGCCTAGGTTTGCAAAGAGGATGGTTGCCAGGATGGTCCCCCACCAACTGGATCCACGTAGATCAAAGGCGCGGAAGCAGGAGGGAGTGAGACTGTATGCAGCAGCGGAGTCTGAGCACACCAATCCATTGGAGGGAGGAATGGGTTCTTATTATCCACAAAAGGTGGAAAAGGCTGCTCTGCACCAAAAATAGGCCCCTCAGCACCAGCCGTGGTGAACGTTGGTATAAGAGAGGTAGTCAAAATGGCTGCTGTGGACCGCAGGGGTTGGACCCCCATTTTGTCAATGGCTGAGGTGAACTGCGTCACAGGTGTAAGTGAGGCCGTGGTCACCACAGGGGAGTCATGGGTCCTATGTGCCATTTTAGCCTTGTGCTGAGTGGCCTGCTGGGAATCTTTCCTGTTGAGGTGTCCTACTCAATACCTAGGCGATCATGTTGACTCCGACACTACCTGATTCGCTAGATGCCATCCTCCCCTCTGCTCGCCGCCACCCTGTACAGCTGTACCCCTCCTCTGTGCCCCTCTTCATCCTACCCCACTGTATATCTGTTTGGTTGTTGCCTCTGAAAAGCACTCCATTATGCTCTTGAATGCTACTGAATAGAATTGGTAGCTCTGATTTTTAAACCTGGGCTCTAGATCTCTGGAACCAGCATCTGTCTTCTCTCACGGGTTGCAGGTTTACCACCCTGTTCAAGTAATTCCTAAAAATATATCTATTTGAGCTAGGCTAATGTAAACATTTTGTTCCTTGGTGTTGAATCTCCCGTTTCCCACACTGATTTCTTTGTTTTTTGTTTTCTCTGTCATGTGAGCGCACTGATGCCTATGGGTGAATGGCGCTATATAATGAACAGAACATAATAGATAGATAGATAGATAGATAGATAGATAGATAGATAGATAGATAGATAGATAGATAGATAGATAGATATATTATGCATCTGTACTGTTGTATAACTCTGTAAAGCGCTCTGTTTCTTCTTGAAGCTAGGTTTGCGCTCAATGCATACCATAATAATAATAACAGTGAAAGGCATTTGTCAGGCGTTCATCAGTTGACTGGTCGGGCAGGAGCAAGAATCCCATGCTGTCTTCCACAAGCCACAAACTCTTCGCACACAGCCCAAATAGTATCCCCTTCCACCTGCTACAACAGCCACAAAGCACCAGGTTTTGACGTGACACCAGGCCTCTGGTATCAGATTGATGCTGCAACCGTTACAGGGATTCTTAACAAGAGAACAAGGATCAACAACGATGGAAGATGGAGCGTGGATTTCTAAAAATAAACGTGCAGTGCCTTGGCCTTAAAAAGGGCATGGAGAGGCAACACGGTTGCAGGATGGTGAAAAGCAGTGTGATGGCAGTGACAGACAGGGAATTTGGTTGAGGGGATATGATGCAGCTTTCTGTAAGGCATCAATTTCGAATTTGCAGTCTTTGTAGTCCCTTTCTAGCTAACAGTCTCAGTCTAAGAGTCTCAGGGGAATTTCTTTATTTGTGCTACAGCTAACTGACTGCATCAGTGTAAATACAGCCATGCTTTATTCATCCATATTTTAAGGGCTGTCCTTCCAAAGGCAGGGAGGGAACACTGAAGTATGAATACCTGAGATGGTGCAAGGACATTTAGAGGAAATATCTCACAATGGATTGTGCACCTGGGGATTTCTAGAAAAACCTGTTAAAGGTGAGAGTCCCTTGAATTTTGATAGTAACACTTGGAATATGATAGGAGTACTGGCACGTATCATGGAAAAACCTAGTAAACAGATTACAGTAGAAGGGCGTATGATGCCAACAGCTGGCAAATGTCATGTGTACCTAGGTATAGGAAGGAAATTACTAAGAAATGTCTATGCAATTCATTTGCAAAAGCCCAAACTATTCGCTTCGGCCATGCTTATTCGTTATTGCTAATGAAATATAATAGTTAAGCTAAGCGTCCCCATACAATTGTCATACATGTATGTATGGCTTGAGATAGTTGGATCAGGTAAAGCTTGTCTTGTAATGTAATGTAAAGACGTTGTCTGTGGCAGAGCAGCTGCCATTTTGTTGCGCACTGTGATCAAAGTTCAAAAGAAGTCCGACCTGGACTCAGGTTTGACTGAATCACAGTGTAGGGAAACATGCTGACTGATGAAGCAGTTGCCATTAAACTGAAGATACACATTTATATAGTTGAACTGCCTAACAAGAAAGAACTGCACTGCTGTATATGAATGAACTGCAAAGTAATATCTTGTGCTTGAGCCAGTTTATGTCTGTAATATAGATGACAGAGAAATGCAGAGGTAATGTTTTTTTGTATTTCCTTGAAAAATGAAGATATATGCTACCTTTTAATAACATGATAGTGACACATAATTAGTAAATAGTAGCATTTATCAATTTTAAGAAAACACTCATTTTATTTTGTACAGTTTCTGCATGAAGTAAAATGATGTGTCAAAGCACTTGAGACTAAAGACAATTCTTGTGTCTAGCATTCTGTTGGAGCAGGGAAGGGTGATGTCCTCTTGACCTATTGCCTTATCCCAGCATAAGAGAGATGGATGTAAGTCTGCAGGCAGGAAACCTGTGTGTTCGCTCAAGTTCACATTCAGTGCCTTGAATATGCAGGCTAGTTAATGGGGGTTACTTTAAACAAAGCCCCTGTTCCTTCTGCCTGTTCACGCCCTGATACGAAGGTGTAAATGTAATTTACATGCAAAGAGATTCCTTGTGAGAAGCCTCTGCAGTAGTTGGCAGAAAAGAAAATGATCTGCCTCAGACTTAACCTTTTTTCAGCAGATGCTATAACTTTGATTTAAAAAAAGTTTAACTTATGATGGGGTGCTGTTGGGCACGCACGAGATGGAAGCCTAGCCGTAGAGCTCTGCTCCTATCGCAATCCTGATTCAAAATTAATCCTACTTTGAGGCCACCCAGAGAAGCAGTTCAGCTCGATATTCACTTCTTAAGTGAAGAAGGCTACCCAGTGAAAAAGTCAGTCTATTCTGAATACGACTGGCTGAGATATCCGACTGCAAGGTGCGACCAAAAGATAAGAGGTGCGGCAGCCGGCCCCGAGTTCAATACGGAAACCACTCCAGCCCGCAGGGGGAGCCGCACCACTGGGCCACGCAGGGTGAGGAGCCCAGTGGATCTGCTGGCCTGAGGTTCAGCACGGGTTGCCCTCCCCCTCGTGCAGGAGCACATCAATGGCTTTCCGGCTACCCGCACAAGTGAGGCCACACTAAATGCACCAACACCGACCAGAGGGTCTGCGACCAGCAGCCTGCCAGGGTACGGCTGTGGCTGCCCACGCAAGCCACTTAGAAAGGCGCCATCACCTCCTATGTAAATGATCCATGGATTTAGGGGCTGAAGCAACGACGTTCGGAAAGGACACCCAGACGTGATCTGTCATCACCCTGAGGTGACAGTGGCCATCCCGCCCCCCACACGAACTTGCCAACTGCAGAGTTGGTGTCACAAAGTGCGCAGGGTCGGCGAACTTGCACACACTCCGTCCACATGGCAGGTATCCTCAAAGAAGGGTCCCACAGACGAAGGGAAGATAGCACTTGGCAACCAGATCTGCTAAACCCAGATCCCCTCCCGATCAGCACACTCAATGGGATTAAACAGACCACAGTAATGGCCCGTACACAGACGGAAGCCTTTCAGGCCCTCGTACCACTTCAGCAGTCGGCTGCTGCAGTGTCTGCATTTACCGATACGTGGGGGGACACAGTCCATCCTTGTGTCCCTGCCCAAGGCCACTCTGGGTCTACTGCTGGTGCGGGTGCTTTGGTGGTTGCCGATCCGCCCGGACCCGATGGCCATTAACTGACATCTCGGCTACGCCTAATACCAAGCACTGGTTCCAGGAGCGCTGAACCATAAACGCGGGTTGCCTACAAAGCCTGGTGACTACGATGCTCCCGGACATCACTAACACAGCAGGGACAGAAGGTAGTCAAGCCTGAAGCTCCACGTTGTAACAGAAGCCCAAAATTGCCATTCGCACAGACCCTGGACACGGATATGAATCACCTGCTCCTAAGTAATTGGCCAGCCACACGTTTGCCACAAACTCTGCTAGGCCGTGAATTTAGACTGTATGATGCAAAGGGGTGGTGCGTAGCATGCTCATAGCTGGGTAACAGGGTAATACAAATGGACAGTGCTGCTAATAATCTGGTGCCGGATACGGAGACATAGACAATATCCCTAGACAGGGAAGTGCATGATCCACCCTTACATACGAAGAGTGACAGAGGAGGCATACTGAGCATCCGTGTGGTACCCGACCGTAGCAACCATATCCAGCACAACCTTGCTCATCATAGATATGGCACTAGACACGGATGTACCACTGACTGCTGGAGGGAAACCTCAGTGGTGACATAGCACACTCTGAATTGGGGGCTGAGACGATATTGTGGTGGAGAGTGGTAAACGGGGCGGGGCAGTTTCTGCAACAAAGTCAACATCCCCGGACGTGGAAGGGCACAATCTGTCCATATACGCAGTGTGCAGTGGAGAAAGCATGTTGTGGAACGACGGGTGCCTGGCCTAGGCAGTCCTATCTACTAGCAGGCCCACATCCCATGAACAGAACATCTGGTTCCCTGGACGGCTAATCGATCTATACAGTGACTGCATCACTTGTTATCCTTGATGGAGGAATCATTGGTGACCAGATGGCAGCTCCCCTACTCTGCTGAGAAGATTACATTGCCACATTACATGCTAAAACATGAAACTTGCGCACGCCGAGATACAGATGCGGTACTGGGCTGGAGTTGTTTGGGCCAGTCATCGAGATTGCTGAAGTCGGCCTGACGAAGTTAACCTCGATATAAACATAAGATCCCGCCCCTGTATTGAGATTTTGATCCCTGACGACTTGAAGCTTGCTGCTCTGCATTGCTGGGAGGTAGCTTGGGGAGAGCAGAACCACCTCTACGAACTCAATCCTGACACAGTGGGCGAGACCCCCGGGAAAGTGACAACGCGATAGCAGCCTCGCCACAGTGCGCACTCAACCTCTGCACACAGCTCCATTATTTCATAAACCTCTCTTCATCCCCACACAAGGTGCAGGATTACACAAGCATAATAATCCTTTCACAATGACAAAGGGCTCTGGCACCAAGAAGAAAGGCCCAATGGACTTGTATACAAACACTCAAGCCACGGCGGCCATGCCGTTGATGACTGGGTAACCCCCTTCGACGTCTGTGGACACTTCCAAGGACGATCGACTCGTCGCCACCATGCAAAGCGGGTTTATCGCTGTTAATGTAAAACTGGATGACATTGTTTCCACCATTGGGTCACTTAAGGTGCTCCTGGATAAGGAAAGCGCCCGGGTGACTGAAGCCGAGAACAGGATAAGCACCAACGAGGACGCAATCGGCCAACATGGCCGCGACATTGCTCTGCTAAAGGGGGAAGTCGCCAAAGATCAGAGGCAAATGTGACAACCGGGAATCCAGGTCCAGGAGAAACAACTTTCGAATAGTGGGGGCGGCAGAATCCTCTTGTAAAGGACCCATGGAGACATTCATCGAGGCACATTGCAATCTCTCTTCGGGGCTACTGCATTCTCAGAACATTTCCTCTTGGAGAGAGCCCACGGCACTCTGGCCCCGGTGCCTAAACCCGGAGCGCCTTCTCGTACCATCATTGCCAAACTACTCAATTATAGGGACAGGGATGCGGTCCTCAGACTGGCAAGCGAGATGGGATCCCCATGTAACGAAGGAGACAACATACATATTCACCCTGATTTTGCTGCAGGGATACAAGCACAAAGGAGATCCTCTGAGCAGGCCAAGAGGCAGCTCAGACTACGACAGGTCCCATATGCTATAATCTTCCCCACGAAATTACGGATTCAACACGGTCGGCAGAGCTCACTTCTTTGAGAATCCGGCAGCAGCAATGGATTACATCGAAGCTTCAATCCCACTACCGCAACGTGATCGTGGAGCGGACCAGAACAGATCCCCTTGACCTGAAGCAGATAGAAGAGACCCGGCGGACTGAATGTGACCGATTGCAATATCCTTTGTATACATCAAGAGGTGTAATTACTGGGTGGCACCGAATTAAATTGTAAGGTTTTACCGGATCGGTGCATCCGGCTGAGGCAAGTGCGAACGACAGCATTTGCACCCCTGGAAGGTTCCACAAGTTCAAGGGGGGATGACATCATTGTGTTGGGGTTGATGGTGCGGGTGGGGGAGGAGTTCACAATGTTTGGCCCTTGACAGTGGACAGGGCCATGTTGGGAATGTTAAATGTTTGATATTTGAGTCATGTCGCTGAGTACAGTATTGAATTGAATCTTTCATATAGATCTCATGATGGGCACCGTGATTACATATGGCACGTAACACACACACGGGCAGCGGGTTGACAATCAAGCTGCTCTCTTGGAAAGTGAGGGGTCTTAATAACCCGGGCAAGGCCAGAAGAGTAGCTGCGTACATGTCAAGACATAACCACAGATATTGATGCTCCAAGAAACGCATGCATTGAAGAAAGTAAATAAAGGCTTTAATGCACGATGGGGATCACTATGATATTATACGGAATATTCAAAGCAGTCTAGAGGGGTCCTTAACTTTATACATCCTTCGCTAGGCTTCCGATACATGAGCAGTAAAATAGACCCTGTGGGTCGATATGTGCTGGTGTGGGGGGAATGGACTAGGCACTCACTGGTACTGGTCTATACATACGGCCTGAATGTTGATGACCCAGAGTTCTACAGGACTGTTTTGGATGTGGTTGTCCCGTTGGATGAGACGCTAGCAATATGGGGTGGGGATTTCAATACAATACTCGACACAACACTGGACAGGTCATCCACTAGCCCTTGTACCCTCACTAAGGCCACCGCCACCCTGCAACAGATACTGCTACAGACTCCTCTAATAGACGCTTGGCACATACTAAATGCGACGAGCAAGCAATATACATACTATTCAACAGTCCATGATTCCGAATCTCGGATCAACTACTGGCTTCTCTCTACCCCACTCTCGAATGCAGTCTCAGCATGTGACATCCACTGCATATGCTCTCTGACCAATCCCCTCTTTCGTTATGCCTTACACTTCGTAATGTCCCCCAGCGAGCCAAACACTGGAGAATGCCCCCAGCTATTCTGAATGATCCCACTCTGTGCGAATCCCTACATGTTGAGATAGAGGAGTTTTTTTAAAATAACGAGGGCTCAGTTGGTTCCTACGCAACACTATGGGAAACATTTAAAGAGGGGCTCCGTGGTATCCTCATGTCCAAGACCACCGGCCGTCTCAAGTCTGTTAGGCAAGTACTGGGCCAGACAGAGTCTCAACTTTTGAAACTCGAACAGAGTTACAGTGCTACACACAACAAAGACACTCTTGCGGATATCCATGTATTACTGAGTGAATTCCGTAAACTATCTGACTGTGAAATACAGTATATGGCTACCTCTGTTAGAGTCCCTAGATACGGGGAGGGCAACAAAGCAGGCAAATCCCTAGCAAATATGCTGAAAGCCGAAGGTCAGCATAACCCTATAGCCAGTTTTCAATCATCACAGGGGAAGTGATGAACCAAGATGAAGAAATAATTGCCACATTTGCACGCTATTATGCAGCATTACACTCGAATCATGATGTGAGAACAGCCGAGGAAACGTCCAAATACCTACAGGTACTTTCCCACCTGAGGCCACTGCTGCCCTAGACCTGCCGATTTTCCCTTGAGGAGATAACGAATGCCATTAAGGCTTTGACCTCTGGGAAAGCCCCCGGTTCAGATGGTCTCGGTGTGGAACTATACAAGGTGTGTCACTGGAAATTGCCACCCGTCCTGCTGAACGTGAGGTAGGAGGCCATGGACCGAGGCACACTTCCAGATTCCATGCGTGAAGCTATAATAACGCTATAGCTGAAGCCCCGACATCCCTCCCACGAGATGTCTTCATACAGACCTCTGTCTATGATCAACACTGACTCGAAAATCTTTGCTATAATCCTCTCGACCAGACTCCTTCCTAGTATGCCTAGCCTGGTACCAGTCAGGTTTTATCCAAATGCAGTCCACAGCCCTAAACCTTTGTACATTGTTCGGGGTAATGGCACAGATTTGCCCAAAACCGAAAACAGCAGTAGCTGTACTAGACGCTGAGAAGTAATTTGACTCTTGTCTCTTGGATATACCTGTTCTCAGTTCTTAAGTGCTTTGGCCTGGGGAAGTACTTTATAAGATGTATTTGCTTACTTTACACTAACCCGGGTGCGGGAGTACTCACCAATCATACTCCATTTGCGCTTTTTCCACTGGAGAGGGGTACCAGACAGGGTTGCCCTTTCTCCCCTCTTTTGTTTGCCCTCACAATTGAACCCATGGCAGAATTTGTTCGGCAGAAGCATGCACACAGGGGGCTCAGGATGACCGGCCAGCCGCAGATAATATCCCTCTACGCAGATGACACTTTCCTCTATATCCGGGACCCTGAAACTAACCTGTTACCCATCATGCAGGCTATACATGACTTCTCATGCTACTCTGGGTATAACATTAACAACAACAAATCTAAATTGTTTCCACTTCCTCAAAGCACCAAATGCCCCTCTGATATTAGTGGCTTTAAATGGTCTCCAATACGAATCTGTTACCTAGGCATACTAGTGTCCTGGGAGAAACACACGCTATATGCAGACAATCATGAAGCATGTCTACAGGTGCTAACGGTCAGATTACAGTTGTGGACTAAACTCTCCATCTCCCTATACGGCCGGGTATAGCTCCTTAAAATGGTAATCCTTCCCAAGCTACTGTACTATTTTGGAAAACATCCCTCTTTGGCCAGGAAGAGTTTTATTCATGAAATTACGTTCCCTAGCCACATCATTCGTATGCAGTCAGGGGACGGCAAGAATGAAATGGGACAAGCTCGTGGAACCATATTCGAGCAGAGGCATTGCCATGCCGGACTTCGAGCTTTACTACCTGGCATTTCAGGCCCAATTTGCCAAACACTGGTATAACCCAGACGATACTGCCACTCATATCCCGGTTATATTTTGTTCCTGCCACAAAGATGCCTGCAAGTTTGACCCCGTTAGCACCAGAGTGCCATCCACATAGATATGCGGTGTCGCCAATCAAAATTTCTTCTAGATGATATACATGGCATGCAAAACAGTACACAACTCGGTGGGTGTATCAGGTGGGGAGAGTTGCCAAATGGAAATGGGAACATGCAGGCCATAAACTACTGGGTGGTGGATTAGATAGGATATGGGAGAGGTGGGCCAGTTTAGTGGGGTGCAGTGATTGCTGTGCCCCCCTGTCCACACCCCACTTACTATGTCTGTTGCTGCTGGTTGACGGCTGCCTGCTTCCTGCTTCTCCGGCTGACACCAGCAGACACCATCTAGAGCTGCTTCTTTTGGACATACACAGGACAGTTTAATTTCCTTGGATAACTTTGCCACAGAGATAGTATTTAGCACTGGCCACTCAACCAATGGGCATTGTCACCTGTTTGGTACTGCAGTAGATGTAAGCGGTAATTCATTTACTGTTACTTTTTTTAAGCAGCAACAGAATTGCTGTGAATTTTACCACAGAGCCGAACTCTGAGATTGAAAGTAAAGGGGAGGATTTACATCCAGCATGTAGCCGATGTTAAATCCTTTACATTACCTCCAAAATCATCAGATTTCGACAATGGAATTACTGCTAAGTATCCAACAAAATCCCCACTCAAAATAACAGGGATTAACACTGCTTTATCACCACACATAATCCTGCTGCTAATCCACTCAACCGTGTGGCAACAACAGTAAATTACTTTGGCAGTAATTCCCAAAATGGGCCTCATTTTGAGTTTGGCAGTAAGTGAAAAAAACTGTCAGTAAGAGAATTACCGCTGTTGTTATCACTCTGCCAAATTCACGGTTGCTGAAATGGGCGCTAATGTCTCTAGCGGAATTAGCCCTTAGGGAATTAGCACTGGTGGAATTATTACTGAAAACTGGCGGTAATTCCTGCAGCGCCTATTTCCCCAGAGCTATTAGCACCAGAAACAAAAATGGTAATGCCACTGATTTACAAGGCGAAATAAAGCCACAATGGGTGTTAACTCCACCACCTAAAAGGTGCCTTCATCTAAAAGGTGCCAAGTCCCAAGTAGCACAATCCTTCTATGTGTCAAATGTATCCAACATATTAGTGAGGTACACAATATGCTTACCGATTCTATAAAGTGCTAACCATGCAGATAGTCTTTTGGTACCAAGGTTTCTGTTATAGGCATCCCCTAGTCTCTACACAGAGTTAACACATGCTTGTTTTTTTTAATCATCCCTTCGATCTTACATATACTGCAGGTGTGCTTCTCCTTAATTAGACCCATACTAGGGCCACGCACGGCAAGTGTGGGAAGTTGTCCTATGCTTAATAACAGCACAAATCATCTTAGGCGATGGTCAGAGCATATTACCAGATATCTCTGTATCCGATACCTCACACGTGACATTCCTGCAAACTCAGTGTAGGATTTTAATGTTGCTAAATGATCGTAATTTTGACACCAGCCGTGCGCGTCCAATCAGGCTCACAGCCAACTTCTTCAAACAGCTTTCCAATAGAATCTAGGTATGTCCTACTTAATGCCAAACAAGTATTGCTTAGCATCAAGCCCAGCAATTTTAACAGGCATAAGGGATCATTCATGATTTTTAAGTACAATTAAGCCTTGCCTTTTTCCGGACTCTACCAACCAGGGGCAGTATACCTAGGTCCAGCATTATGGCGGCCATAGGTATACAGATTGGCATCCCAAGTATTAATTTCCATTACCTCCTCTCTAAAACATCAGCTATTGGAACGGATTCTCATCAAAGGGATTTGCCTCCAAGCGTACAATAAGGCAGCACACTAACACTGCTCGTATACCATCATGAGTCCCTTTATACTATACCCAGCAGTACTCTGAGCAATTTTCTGTGCCATGTTTACAATTACCATTGCCTTGAGCTTTTTCAAAGCTCTCAGGTTTTCATGCGTTTTCTTGGTGCTGATAGGCACCCCCAAGTAACAGTAATTGTCAACCTGATCAATAATACCCATAGTGCAATGTACAGGTCTAGGTCAGGCTTTCCTCCAGCTAACACACATGGGCCTCATTACGAGGTTGGTGCTAGTCATGGCGCTGTTAGCGCCATGACTAGCATCAATAACGGGACCGTGTCCGCCCTCATTCAATGGGGACTTAATGGTCCAGTCCGACCTTGGCGGGACCGGTAAGTCCCCATTGTAAAAGCCATTCCCCATTCCCATTTGAGCCCCCATGGGCTCAATGGGAAGGCGTCAATAACGGTACCGCAAATTGCGGTACCGTTATTGACCCCGGTATCCCTTAATGGGTTGCGTCTATAACGCCTGGTAAAACCAGGCATTAAGGGAGGGACCCGCTAAGGCACCACGGAATAGGGCGCAAAAGGATTACCGGCACCGGTATCATTACCGGTGCCCGGTATCCCTTTACGCCCACCTCAGAATGAGGCCCCATGTGTCTGATCTTATTAAAATTCACTTGTAGGTGGTTTTCACTAGCATAACAAACCAGTTGATACAATGAATGCTGTAGGCCGATGAAGGTGTGGTCCAGTATGACGATATCACACCACGTGTTCCATGCCATTTCTAGGAGGGCCATTTTTAGCTTCTTTCAATCTCCCTAGCCAATCTGCTAGAGGTTGAAAAGCAAGGGTGTGAGCACACAGCCCTTCTTAAGGCCTCTATATGTTGGTATAACGGGTGTGCACTCGCCCCTGCTACTCAACTTCACATTCACACCGGTCCCCTCATGCAGTTGAAATATTGCATTGAAGAGTGCATCAGGGATTTCCCACTCAAACAAGTTCCGCCACAGTACCCATCTGTTCACGGAATCAAATGCAGCCTTTAAGTCTATAAAGACCACATGTAGTAGAGGGTTTGCTTCGTACATGCTTCATTTGTCAAGGGCTTTAGTACCAAGATGTTGTGGGGAGTTGCTAAAGCCTGCTTGGAATTGAGTCAGGATCTTTTTCTCCTCCACTCATTCTTGAGATCATTTAATATGACGCCAGCAAACAACTTCCCAGGCACAAAGAGCATTGATAGCAGGCGTTAATTGCCATGGCTTGATCACAGGCCTTTTTTATATACTGGCGGCATGATTTCCTCCCAACACACTTTCCTGAATAATTAGTTTAAGATGTCTGACCAAAGATCCTCGTCTTGCTTTAACACCACACTTGCAAGTCCATCAGGGCCTGGTGCTGTGGATTTTTTCAGATTCCTGATAGTGCATTTTATGGTCTCCCTGTCAAACGAGAAGGGCAATTCCCTAGGTTTTAGCCTTTTCGTGTCAGATACAGTCACAGAGCTCTGCTGTATACCTTTAATATGGGCAATCCAGCCCTACCACTAATAGGGTTGATTAGCTGTTCAGCGTTGCTCCCTCTATGGTAATTTAGGCACCTCCAGATTTTCCCTGAGTCCCTACTGGCCAATACAGGGGCCATAGTTTGCCAATGCATGTTTTCTCAGATTGGTGCCAACCTTTTACCCAATTTGTGTAGGCATTTCTGATCTTTTTTACTGCCTTCACCATATCAACCTTGTCCAAGCCCATTGAGCTTATGTAACATACCTCCCTCCTCATTTCACGCTTTGCATGCGGAATAGCACTATCATGCTTTTTTGGTGGATTTTTCCCTCTTTCAATTGATACCACCCAATCTCTAAAACAATGCTGGAACACAGCCAATTAAACCATGCTATTTGCTCATCTAGAGGCATAGGGGGTCATTCCGAGTACGGCAGTAGGGGGTTAACGGCACCGGTAAGGATGCCGGTGCCGTTAACCCCCTACCACCGCATTCCGAGGTCCCTTAGCGGGTCCCACTAGGGCCGGCTGGTTTTACCAGCTGCCCTTAGTGGGACCCGCTAAGGGACCAGGGAGCTAATAATGGGCCTGTATTTGCGGGCCCGTTATTAGCTCCTTCCCCATTCCCATTGAGCCCTACGGGGGCTCAAATGGGAATGGGGAATGGCATTCAGAATGGGAATTTACCCGGTCCGCCTAGGTCGGAATGTCCCGGTAAATCCCCATTCTGACACCACGGACCCGGACACGGGTTTGGAGGCAGCCATGGTGCTATTAGCACCATGGCTGCCACCAAACTCAGAATGACCCCCATACAATTCACTCATTCTACAATATGTTCCACTTCCTTTCTTTAATGCGCTGCTGAACTTGAACAAGTTTGCAGCTGATCAAGAGACCCTACTTCCAGCACTATTTACTTGCACATCTATAATATTGGAATAACTCCACGTTCTGCCACCCGTAATTTTAACATAAGTACTGAATGGTCACTCTGACTATTTGCACATACCTCCATCCCTATGACATGTCCAGCATGGAGCTATTGCAGAAGAAGTAATCTAAAATTGCAACACAATTCCCATTTGACCATGTATCAGTCCCAGGGATATCACCTGCAGTTCTTCGATCCAGCATGCACAAATCGCACTCCTGCATTAAGTTGAGACATCTTTTCCCCTGTTCATTGCTGTGTGGTGTGTTCATTCGACAGACCTGCTCAACATAAGTTGAACCCTCGATTAATGTCTAATCCACGCAGCAGGCCTTCAAATCTCCTCCATTAATGGCCCGGTCGACGTTTCCCAACCCCACTCAACTTATTACTGCTTCCAAAACAGTTTACTGTATTACTTCCATGAATATACCACCTGGAGGGTCATAGATGTAAACATACACTATTCTGTTTTCCTCACAATTCCGATATGGCCACCTGAACTACTAAAACATTACATTCATAATCAATGACAGATATCTGCCATGCTATTATGTGATCTTCATGCCTATTAATAGACCACCTGAAGGACGGCCTAATGGGCCTTTTCTGGCCTTATTTTGAAAAATAGTATAACCGTCAAGCTTGTAGTCTGCTGTCATGCAACTCTCTTGCATAAAAAAAGATGACAACATCAATGAGCTAGGACAATCTCACAATGTCACCATCGTCTCTCCATCCTAACAAGCAGGAAACTCAGTAGCCAATTTCAGTCCAAAGGTGTCCTACCCTGCGCTCTTCTCTCGCAGCCAACCACAATACCCCCCCTATTTGTGGTCACTCTTAGATTTGGCATACGATCATCACAAGGATTCATTTCCTGAGTGGGCTGCATGTCTCTACAACCAATGACGTCAAATCACATTTTAAGAAAAGCTGCCGTCTGAGTCCTGATCAGATGTACCATGTCACTGCAGAGATCAACATCAACATTTGATAAGCAAGAGTTAAAAGCAGCTCCTGCGTATCCAGCATTAAGTAGTGACAAGAAGCTACCAATAGGGAAAGAGGAGCTAGTACATAGTGTTACGCACATCTAACTTCCACATAAGATGCAAACATATGCTTTTGTCCATTATTTATGACTTCCTATGCTTTAAATGTTGCATACATGTGTCCTAATGTTTATTTATAGTTTGTCCCGAATTCACAGAGTTAAATTGACATGTATGTGTTTTTTCGGCATCAGTTGCTCTGGGGAGTCAGAAGTAGCTCCTGGTGGCTGTTGGTGTCAAGCTAGCCAGGCTCTTCTAGGCCACAAGCAGGAGCTAAATAGCCCCCAGCTGCCATCAATTTCACACCCTGCACTGTAATAGCAAAATATGTTTGTCACTGGGCCATCCTTACAATCCAATGGCTCCACCCAATCCAAATCCCCTGATTGGAGAACTCATATTGAGGGGATAGCCCAGAAGAGCTGTAACTGATATGAGCAGTTTATTCACTCTTCTTCTCCATCTTAAAGAGCTTCATTATAGAGAAGCCCTTTGCATTCATCCTTCCAACAGACCCATTCTCTTCTCCAGAGTATCTTGCCATTTGTCTAGGCTGTGTTTTGGTATGAACTTGTCCCAGGTCCACCATCTGATCTGCGGCCATCCTCACACAGTGGCCTCTCCTGCCTCCTCCATTAGTAATCAAACCAATGCTCTGTGCTGGTCTTTCCTTTTTCTTTTACTAGGCTGTTCAATATTTGTGTCTGTCTGGAGTAAAACACTGTTCTGATATACCATTGTCTACGTCAGATGAATCCAATTCACAGTCACTTTCATTACTGCTGCCATTTTAAACTGGCTGCTCCCAGTGGATCCTGTGTGTTAGTCCCATCCATGCTATTCCTCAATACCCAACTTGTAAGTGTAGATAAGAAGGAGGGAGCTTTGGGGAAAGATGGATAATAGGCAGAGATCTATTGGCTCCTGCTTGGTCAGACAATGCTCCCGAAGTCCTGTTGGTTTAGAAGACGATGAGGATACTGAAACCCTGTGCTTTAATAGGCGCCGGGTGTAGTGATTTTCACTGTTTCAAGATATATCCTTCAGGGTAGGTACGAAGAAGAGTCCTGAGCCAGTCTAGTATGCATGGTACAGGTTTTAATTGGCACAAGGTTGGTGTGCTTATAGAGAAACATGGTTGCAGTAACATGAAAAAAAAGCCAACATGTGTTTCGACCACAGGTCTTTGTCAACGCTGTTAGAGTGTATGGGGTGAGAGTGCCATCGGCTTTGTGAAGTTGTGGTGATAGGCTGTGCTTGAGTGGAATTTAAAACATGATTTGTTACAAGTTAAAGTATGAACACATTGCATTGGTACATCCATTTGTCATCAGTGTTGGACGGTTGTGTGGAGAGAGAGTGATACGACATAAGCATACAATTGTGTTTAGACAATACATGTTGATATTTTCCGTCATCATAAACATGACAAGTGGATAGGCATTAAGGGAGGAAGAATAGCACGAAGGGGGAGAAAGAAGGGATGAGATGGGTTAGTTAGAGAAGGGAAGTTGCTTCTAATAAATGAGGGGGATGTAAGTTCTCTTACCTTATCATTGTAATGAGTCAGTCCTTGATTAAGGTGCTGGTTAGCATTTAGGGGGCAGAAAAGAAGAGCCATAGTGTAAAGACTGGAGGGGGGTTTCTGTACTCCTGCCCTCTATATGGCAGAGTAGAAGCACAGAGGACCCCAGCCAAGATTCTCTATATGGTAAACGTGGACAAGCAATCAAGGCTTAAGCTCTCAGGAGGTGATACGGGCTGGTTCTTAAGTACAGTGTAGTCCCCAAACCCCCACAAAGGAATGTCCACACACTGTGTTAGTGATAACACAGCTCTTTATATAAATAAGGTTCAAGTTATATACACATAGAATAACACACTTTGTGCTCAGGCAATTCTATAATGATAAATATATATAATGTCTCTGTGGTACCACAATTTACTCTTGACTCCTTTAAAATGTACGAAATGACGACAGTTGCGATGACATACAAGTCTAATAGCAATGTGAAGCAACACAAGACATAGGAGAGAAACAAGTAGTTAAACAATTGTCAGAATAAGGGGTCGCTACCACCCGACACCGTTCTGTGTGTGGATTCCCCCACCTAGACAAACTGTAAATAAGATATACTGAAAAGCCCAGTCCACATATTGTTTAGCAGAGTCTTGTTCCCTTCTAGAAATGTTCTACTACCCCAATGTACCTGGTTTATCAGAGTTCTTCGATGAGTCGACGGATCCTTCTTGAGTGAACTCCCTTCAAGGCAGGAGCCAGGGATCGTCGGTATTCCTTGAAGAAGAGGTGAACAATGTTGTCGAGGCAGCAGCTTCGATCCTTGCGTTTTCTCGTTGATGATCGGTCGAAAACGTCATGCAATGGTGAGGAGTGCGGTACCCCTCAATGACAAGTGTTTGTTGCTGCAAAGGGAAGGCAATGAATAACTGTATACCCAGCAAGGGCATCCGGTTGTCGGCATCTGGCATCGACGAACGGGCTCGACCACGCTGGCTTCCGAATCTTCATTGGTGTCTTTGATGTCTTTGGGTGGTGAGAAACCCACCAGTGGATTCTCCTTGGTCATCGACGACCTTGACTTTCTCCGGCAGGACAAAAGCGGTCGACGGTGATGAGTAAGGGAGTCCTTGATTCAAAGTGTCCTAAGCAATGGAGTGTTGCCGCTCCGGTCGATGAGGTTGCAGCGATACCTCCAAATCTCGGTCAACGGTGATGGACTCCAATGTCCAGGTGCTTCACTTCAGATTCCTCTGCGGTCCCCGTCTCCAGTTGGCAGCCTTTCGAGGCTCTGACTTCCAGGGAGTCTTAGTGAAGATTAGCTGGTGTACTATGGTTCCTCATAGCTCAGGAAGAGGTCTCCTAGTGAGGTCCTCTCTTGGATCAGTTCCTTGACAGTCACTCAGCTTTCAGATTAGCGAAGGACAGCAGCAGCAATTCTGCTTCTTCCAGCTGGCCTCAAGGTTATGCATCAAGTTTTGACTTCAGCTTCTGAACGATTTCCATCAGTGAGAGGTCCCCAGATATACTGTTGGTCCCTCATTCACTCTGCTGGGTCACACTCAGGCAACCAATCATTTAGAAGGGCATTCTGGCAGGCAGGCAGGCAGCCAATCAGGCTCACAGTGCATTCAGGCCATTCTTCTCCATCCAGACACTCACAACACCGAATGTGGATTCGGACAAGCACCCAACCATTCAGCACTCCACACTGAATTCATACCGGTTTCGGGCCGGGCTGTCTCAGTCATTGTGTCACACACCAGAATCTAGACATCCATAATATGAAATGCGTATTCGTCACACACTCCATATACCCAGGTCCCACCCCACGAGCGTACCCACAGCATACAGTCATTGGGAAGGCTCCAGCCAGTCTGGCCTGGACTTCCCCACAATACCATATATGGAACTTCCACCCAACAGCCAGTCAGGGGAAGGGACAGAGTCAGGGCTTCCCGGGACTTCGGGAAACAAAGTAACAGGTGATAGAAACCAAGCGGCCACAGGGGCCATCTTGTCCCTATCAGGAATCCCCTGACTCTTATGGCAGGGTCTGGGTGTCCCAAAATGGAGGATACTCAGCACACCTGTCAAATTCGGCGTGGAGCTGCCACCAGCCCATACCCTGCTCTATGGGCCACACACAGGTGCCCAAAAACATACACTAGGAGTACCAGGGTTGTACTGCACCCATTGGTGCCATAAGGGTATCCCAAGTGTCTGTTCACCAAACCAAAATGAGGAAGAGCTGCATCAGCAGGAGTCCCACATGAATTCCTGTGTGGAAAATAACACAGAACACATGATAAACGGAATAAAAGACAAGGATACGGAGGCCCTGTCCCTCCGATGCATTTCCAGCATCACAGTCGCATGCCCCCCGGACTGATGTCAGGGTGGTCTAATCTCCCACGAGATTGACACCCTCATCCAGACGCTCAACATATGAGATGAGAGATCACAGTGGTGTGAGGGCTGCCGGGCATTCCACCTGGAGGGTTGGAAGGTTATGTGACACCGACGCATGGTGCACAGCAGGGTAGTCTCCCACATGCACATTGCAAGTGGACAGAATGATAGGGAGAGATCCCCTTGTAATGAGGCGTTTCGTTGGCCCGGGGGCGGGGGTGGGTGTTGTTAGGAAAGATTTCGTAATTGTAGGTAATTTTCCTTCCATGTGGCAACCCCTAAACTTTTTGCTGTTGTTTTTCATCTTGTTCTCGACTTTGCCAGAGAAGTACAGCC
This sequence comes from Ambystoma mexicanum, assembly GCF_040938575.1. NCBI lineage: Eukaryota > Metazoa > Chordata > Amphibia > Caudata > Ambystomatidae > Ambystoma > Ambystoma mexicanum. Next base: position 778,467,440 of record NC_090932.1, read on the forward strand.
TTCTGCCGCACTCCTCTGGGCTTTCGCTCCATTCTTACGGGGAAACTGACATGCCCTTAAGACAGTCAGTACCGGGAAACGCTGTTTTCCGTAGTTTCTTTTATCATGTTGCGGCTTTCGAGCAACATGACACAAGAGGGCACTGTAAACTAAGTTACTGCTCTCTTGGGTCTCTAGCCTTCTACAGGCCCTAGATACTCTTTCAGGATTGTAACTGATCGGTGCAAGTGATTCACGGACGGGAATGGTGGCAGCGATCGTTTCTTGTGTTTTGAGCTCCTTTTGATGTTTTAAGCGCGTTTCTCGCACTTAGCCCAAAATGGTGGCCTGGCTCCCAAAATGGCCAGACCACGAGGCTCCTTTGTCCTGTCCGCTGACCGTCTTGCTCCCTTCACCTTCCCCAGGTCGAGCCGACCCGGGGCCTTCCTTATTTGGGCATGTACTTTCCTGCGAAACACGGATGCTTTCGCGGGCTTCTACATGCCTGGTGTGTGCCTCCAGGATGTGGATTGGGATGTCTGGTCCCAATACACATCCTGGGTGCCAGAGAGTCTAGGGTGGTGTGAATGGCTGGGACCGCCGTGGTCCGTGATAGGTCCACAAATGGTGTGAGTGTTGATGAGCAGATCTCCCATTGGGTCCCCTCCGTTTTGGCGCGAAGGGAACCGTGGATAAGAGGGGGCTGGAAACACCACTGCCATGTCGATCTCCTGAGTTCTCATGAACAAAGGAATACAGGAGCCAAGTATCCTGCAACCAAGAGGCTGAACCGAGGAATCGCTGGTGACCCGCTGAAGGACTGCTCCTCTGCACTGCTGTTGCCTTGTGAAACCCTTTTCACCTTTGATCGAACCAGAAGGCCTGTACTGGTACTTCGACCCTTGGAATAGCGGGAACAGCTATTCTCGGCATCTTCACCATCTCCTGCTAGTAAGCCTTCGGAAGCGTCTCTGGGCCATTCAGCAGACTGACCAGCCTACACAGGAGTCTTGCTCTGTAACCGCCGCCAGGTTGTGTAGTATTTCGAGTCCTTGTCACTCTCACACGATTCGTACACTTGGCGTTCCCAGGTCTGAAGTGAGTAGTGTACATTTGGCTCAGATACACACGGCCGCTCCGTTGCCCTGCTGTGGTAACAAACTGTGCGGGTTCCTTCGTTTGGGACGTCTTTTACTCAACTCTGCTGCTGCAGACTCAACACGACGACGAGACGTCCCCTGCTCTTCTGAACCTGCCAGCGACTGAAACTGATGCAGAGAAGCCTGGGTCTGCTTGCATCGGGGACCAGTGAGTAGCATAGCTAGGAACTGGTCGCCCTCCTGCAGGAGCCCATAGCTTTTCCCCGCTGTGTCAAAACAGCACGCCTTTCCGTACTCGCGCTCTGCTTCTGCCCACAGTGGAGGCTGCGCTTGAGTTGCGGAACACTGTTCTTCATTTGTGCACTAAACTGAACTGCCTGATTTCCCTCGAAGAGACTCCCCTTTTGCCCGTTGGCACCAGCGTGTGCAGGTACTTTTGAGCACAAGGCTCCACTCTTCGTAGGGCTCGGACTTCCTTTTAGTTAGGTGCCTCTGAAGGCGGACTGGGTCTAAGCATTATTTCGCACTGCCTGTTTTCCGTCCCTTTTAGGTGGACTACACATTTCGTGCATCTAACGCTTGAGACTTGTTTGTATTTGTATATATATTGTATTGGTATGGTATGTGTTGGTTTACTAGAGTTGTATTGTGATTTCTCGCTACGGTCATTGTTTTAAAGGCCTTGGAATAAATGTGTATATATTTTTAATATAACACCTGCTTGGAGTAGTTTGTAAGTGTCCTTGCTTTGTGTGCTCATTGCGGGCTTTCAGTCACCCTCACCCCTCTTGAGACCTAGTCTTGACCGCCGCGATCGCTACCCTGATTGGTCTGGCTTGTCGAGAGGTTACCCTGTTCCAAGTAATTAGGTTGGCCTTCTGAACTTCTGCACCACCAGGACAGAGTTCAGAAATCCATCTTAACAGGTGTGGGTCGCAAAGATAGAACATTCTGCAATGGGGAGACCTGGGTGTGGTTGCAAGGTGAGGTGCACTGGCAAAACGGTGTCGGTGTCAGCGTCGGCCCGGAGGTGGTTCGGGGGTGAGGGATCCAATGGTGCTCTGTGTGTGTGCACTTACCTGATGGGGCCAGAGGGGCCTCTGCAAACAAGCTTGGCAGTGACAGGATCTGTAGATCTCGTCTGCAGTGCCGCCGGCAGTAATAAAATGTCAGCGACTAGCTGATTAGTTACTCAGCACTGGCAAGGCGCTGTAGTAATTGGCTGCTTGTTGCTAGGCAACAAACACCAGATCAGACAAGGTGTTTGCCTGTGGGCAGTCGGGACCTGGACTAAAAAGTGGAGTGGTATGCGGTGTACACATGTTTGTGGAGCGGAGTGGCAGAGGATATCTAGCATCCTGTGAATTTTGTAGGCCCAGGTGTTGTTTGATCCTTGTTCTCAGTTCTCTAATTGTGCTGCCAAAGCTGATGGCACGAAGTGAAGGGATCAGGGTGAAGCAACTGGGGAGAAGGCCAGGGGTGGCAACACAGGTGCTTTTCTAATGACCATATAAGTTAGTGAGCCTTCCTCATATAATTTTGCTGGAGGGGTGGGGGATCTGTGGATCTTGTATGCAGCATTGCCAGCAGTAATCCAATGTCAGCACGTGGCCGATGGGTTGATCAGCACTAGCAAATTGCTGTAGTGATTGACTGATTGTTGCTGGGCAACTGACGCCTGATCAGACATGGTAGTTGCCTGGTCGCAGTTGGGACATGGGTTTATAGGATGAGGGAGTGTGCAGTGCACCCGCACTAGTATGCCACAGCTGGTGGCACGGAGTGATGTCATCAAGTGGAAGTAATTGGGGAGAAGGCCATACATGGCAAAAACGGGTGCATTCTCAAGGTGGCCATGTACAGTGGTGAATCCCCTTCATGTAATTGCAGGGATAAGCCATGGGATCAGGCTTAAAACAGTGTGCCTGGGATCACGGGTACCTTCTAATGGTAGCCCCATGTGTTTGTTTACCTTTAGGCCAAGACACAGGTTTGATGGGTGGCCAGGGTCAATGTCTACTGGTGCTTGGGGGAAAAAATGAACCATGCATGACTGGTAGGTTTGTGGAGGGATATACGCAAGGTTGCATAGTGGTGACAGTTTGTCACATTTTAGAGGAAGACATTAAGTTCATGATCTGTGTTGAGGCCTAAGCTGACACTCCTGTATCTGCATATTAGTGTAGCTTCTCATTTCTGTAGTCTCATTTCTCTGTCTCCGCCTCTGGGGTCTTGTTTGATGAGTTCCCAGCCCATGAATCGGATGTCCTCTTTATTGTCCATTTGGTGTTTCTGCTGCCAGTGGAGTACCAGAGGATATCTAGCCTCCTGTGAATTTATTAGGCTCTGGTATTCTTTGATTCTTGTTCTCAATTCTCTAATTGTGCTGCCAATATATTTGAGATTGCAAGTGCAAATGATAACATACATGACAAATTTCGATTTACAGTTAATGAACTGTGTGATTTTGTGATTGTGTGTGCCAAAGAAATGTATTGGGTTGGCATTTCTAGAATGTGGGTAAATGGAGCAGGATTCCATTGTGGAAACTGGCTGCTTGTGTCAAAGATAGCCAGTTAAGTCTACTTTCTCAACTGGTGCCATGTAGGAATGACTTAACATGGTGCGTAGGGTTGGTGCTTAGGTGTATGCTAGGCTGGATTTAATAGGTATCCATTGTTGTATATCTGTCACTGGTCAGCGACCCTGGGGACTATGGAGGAGATGGAAGTTCCTCCATTAATGGGCCAGCACGTTTGCTTCGTTCACTTTCCTGGCTCCTCCCCACCTTCCATATCCTTCCCTTCCATCTTCACCGCTGCGCGTTATAACCACTTGCTCTTTGCGCTTTGGTGTAAGATGCTAGTTTTCCTCCCTACTCTCTCTTTCCTGGTTTCAGCTCTTCCTCAGTCTTTTGTCTTCTTTTCCCCCTTTTCAGGCCAATTCTCCCGCTCGCTGACTTCCGCAGACTCGCTTGATGGCTCCCGCAGACTCTGCCTCCTCCTCTCTGTGCTCTCCTGCTCTGAGCTTTCCTTCTCGCTCTTTCTCCCTGCCAGGCCTATTCCCTCCTGGTGATTCTCTCACCTAACGGGATTTCGCCTGTTGCTCTCTTGATTGCCCTTGCTCCATTTCCTCTCCATTTTCCTTTTTCACATTTGAACATACTATTCTTGAGCTACACACAACCTGTTACTCGGCTGCCTTGGCACATTTGTAGCCTTCTCCTCCTCCTTTCATGGAGGTTACTTCTTACCTTGCATACGGCTAACCCGAACACCTGTGAAGCCTCCAGAGTCTCCTCACTTCTGCTTTAGTTCATACGGATAGCCACCCTGACTGGACCAAAGGATTTCCCTAATAACAAATCAGTATGTGAAGTATCTTAAGACATACCTGGAATTTCTGGGGCGGAAGCCCCTTGCCCTTGCTGTACCATCGACGGGCATCGTGGCTACCACCCGGGGAAGACCTTATCTCTTCAAGAAGCGCAAGTCCTTCAAGAAGAAGACGACACCAGAAGTTTTGGAATAAGAGGAATCCCCCTCTACAGAAGATTCAGGTGAGAACTCTCCCGCAGTTGTTGACAATATCTGTGTCAATACTGAGAAGGTGCCAATGTTTGCCTAGAACTTTCTGCACCTGATGATTGTCTCAGGGAAATCTTGACGCATATTGTATAGTATCTTCCTCTGGTGCTGCTCAGGTTTTGGGGTTCAGTGGTGTCTTGCGGGCTCTGTTCCATACAAGATTGATAGCTGCTCTTATAGCTTCATCAGTGTAGCCCCTTTGGGAGAATCTGTTAGATAAGAGGTTGCATTCTCCTTCAAAGCCTTCTTTGTGCTGCAATTCCTTTTCGCTCTGATCAATTCACCTTTCGGGATGTTGTCAATGACATTTCTGCAGTGGCAGCTCGTGGTACTGAATTCACCTCTGTGGGTTTCCTGTAAGTAGTTGTTATTAGACTCTTGTTTTCCATGGTGATATTTATGTCCAAAAAGTCAATAGTGGATCCACTGTGTGTCCATGTGAGTTTGATACCAAATTGGTTGGTAGTCATGTATTCTTTGAACACGTTTAGTTGGCCTGTTGTTCCTGACCATATCATTAGCACATCGTCGATATAACAATACCATTTGTAAATCAAAGGCTTGAAATCTTTGTTCGAAAAGGCATATTCCTGTTCGTATTGGTGCATAATAGGTTTGTTGGTTTGGTTATTCGAGCGGGGTGCTTGGCAAACAATGTATTTAATTTTCTAGTATATTTGAATAGGTCTATGTGTGCTCCGATGAGATCTACTTTGGTCGTTGGGACAAAAGATCATCCATTTTCTGGTCCCCTTTTAAATCAATACAATACCAAAGAATCGGACCTCTGAAGAGCTCACTTTGGTAATCATTTCAACAATTTACATCACAAGAGCTCACTGCTGCCGTGTATGGCGCAGCACGCAGGGAATAGAATTAGGAAACAAATTCAGTGCAGGTGAAAACCTGCAGATTCAAAAGAAGGCATGAAATATTTATTTAACCATGCCACACATTTCTAATATACCTTTGCCTAGCATAACACGTACTTCTTGATTCTTTATTTTGCTGCAGCCTCAAATGACAGTAATCCTAAATTGAGTTGTGGAATGGCATGCACAGTTACAAACGTTTGGGAAATCTGACAAAGGTGACCTCCAACGGAAACTTGCCATTTACAGGTCTCTCTATTCCGATACAGGGTCTCAAAAATCTGATATTTTAAGTATTAACATAGATTGGGATGGTCCTGCATTTATCTCCCACTGTAGCTGAAATTCAAAATGCCTGTGCTAGTTTGTCACATAGCTGTTAACCTTACAAATAAATAATTTGAGTTCTTAGATAGGGAAATCCTTGTGCCAGGGCTGCCCTTGCGAGTTTAGGAAGGCTGCAAAAGTATTTTGAGGGTGCAGCAAGAATTCAAGAAGATCTCATGGTTCAGATATTTATCAGACAATACATGTGGTTTTCTGTGATCTATGAATGGATATGTGCTATGCTTTGTAAAATAATGCAATAAGCCACTTTGTGGCATTTTGTAGGAATGTATGCTTGGTCATATGCTGGCTGTTGTTAATTTGGCATGGGTTTAATATTGGACATTTTAGGAGTGGGATGAGGCAAGGAGGAATGCTAATATAATTCAGCACAATATCCTCACCCATCATCCAGCCAGTGTTTGAATTTTTATTTTATTATTACATTTGCTGAAGAACTGTAAGCAAATTTGGGCAGAATATCAACTGGCACCACTTGACAAATCTCAGAGTTTTTGATTTTCAAATGTAGGCAGGTCTGGATGTCCCTGGAGCCTCTTGTCAAAGTTGCCCCCTATAAATACTACTTTCTAGCGATCTCCATTGTCCCCAAGAACATTCAAATCTTGAGTGTGACCCAGTTCATTTGCACTGTTTGGCACAACAGCTACCTATTGGACAAACCACTGCACAACTGGGATGTACAGAACCCAACTTCGGAAAGTCTGGAGAATATGGTTCCTTTCCATACATATTTCTGCAATCCGAAAGCTGCCACCCACTCATGTGGAACACGCAACACCCTCCTCCACCCACCAGACCTCCCTAGTCTCTCAGTTTAGCTCTGAGACTATGGGTTTTTATGCTCTTCTCCGGGTCTCCAGTTTTCTGTGGCAGACCCAGAGTTGCTGCAGCACCGCCCATGCCTCCTTCCAATTGACTAGAAAAGACCCAGTAATGGCGCAAAAATCGGGTCTTGCGACAGGCCAAGCTGAGTAAGTTATAGCTATGGGACGTGCCACAGTGACTAACTTTGCGACTGCAGCATCTCTTTTTGGAGACAGTTTCTGCCCTGTCTGTGCCAACGGCAACCCCGGCCCTCAGGCAAAAGCTTAGTCTTCCAAGCTGAGATCCATTCATCCTCATCCGACCGCAGCGCAGTCAAGACCACTGCAGCTGATCTGACTGTTGTCGGACTTGTGCTGTGTGTGTGGGCCTGTGAAAGAAGGTTGTCTTACTCTTGTCTCGAGATGACTCGTACATGCATAGTCAGTCAGTGTCTTACTGTTATGTAATGAAATCTGTAATGCAGCTCTGGGCTGCTTAGAGCAGAGCTGTTTCCAAGGATATTCCAGGTGATGGTTTGATTGCAATAGCGTTCTCGTCAGTGCTTCAGCCTCTGATCTGGGGATATGAGCTTTAGCACACAACAAGATAGGCTCTTCTATAATGCAAGCCAACATAATGAGGGTCATCATGGCTTAGTTATTAGGGTGCTTCCAGTTAATTTAAAGCCAATGGCCTCTATGTTCAGATCATGAAAGTGGCTCTCCTTTTAGTGTTTCTTTCCTTAACTCTTACTTTATGGCCTGGTGTCAATATTATTTAGGCTCTATCTCTATCAGTGAGAATACTCTGGCCGATTCATGGAATTCCTCACAAAAGTGTCGCACGCGGCTGGCGCACAGCATGCCCGTGCGAATGTCTGCGCCAGCCGCGTGCGATAAAATCAATTCCCGCACACAGCGTATTCATGGATTCTCGCCTCCAAAAGCAGACGTGGCGCAGAGTGGCGCAGCGACCCTGCAGCAGCGCCAGTTACGCCCCCAAGAACGCCCTCGCGCAAGGAAAATCCATCAAGATCACAAACCATCGCAAAGGGCTGCGCCAACCCTGTACCAGTTTACCGGACTGGCAAACAGCAAATGCAAAGCGGGGAAGGTGTATTACGGGTTTCGGGAACACGCGTGCGCGAGAAGTCTCACACGCAATCTGGCCTGGGGGAGCGTGTGCATGTATTTCAGAGGTGCGCGAGAAGTTCCACACGCGATTGGCCTGGGCGCGTGTATTCCAGAGGTGCGTGAGAAGTTCCACACGCGATTGGCCTGGGCGCGTGTATTTCAGAGGTGCGCGAGAAGTTCCACACGCGATTTCAGCAGGGTACGTGTATTTCAGGGGTGCGCGAGAAGTTCCACACACGATTGGCCTGGGCGCGTGTATTCCAGAGGTGCGCGAGAAGTTCCACACGCGATTGGCCTGGGCGCGTGTATTTCAGAGGTGCGCGAGAAGTTCCACACGCGATTTCAGCAGGGTACGTGTATTTCAGGGGTGCGCGAGAAGTTCCACACGCGATTGGCCTGGGCACGTGTATTTCAGAGGTGCGCGAGAAGTTCCACACGCGATCGGGCCTGGGGGAGCATGTGCGTGTATTTCAGGGGTGCGCGAGAAGTTCCACACGCGATTGGCCTGGGCGCGTGTATTTCAGAGGTGCGCAAGAAGTTCCACACGCGATTGGCCTGGGTGCGTGTATTTCAGGGGTGCTTGAGAAGTTCCACACGCGTTTGGCCTGGGCGCGTGTATTCCAGAGGTGCGCGAGAAGTTCCACACGCGGTTGGCCTGGGCACGTGTATTTCAGAGGTGCGTGAGAAGTTCCACACACGATTTTAGCAGGGTACGTGTATTTCAGGGGTGCGCGAGAAGTTCCGCACGTGATTGGCCTGGGCGCGTGTATTTCAGAGGTGCGCGAGAAGTTCCACACGCGATTGGCCTGGGCGCGTGTATTTCAGAGGTGCGCGAGAAGTTCCACACGCGATTTCAGCAGGGTACGTGTATTTCAGGGGTGCGCGAGAATTATCACACGCAATTTCAGCAGGGTACGTGTATTTCAGGGGTGCGCGAGAATTTTCACACGCAAATTCAGCAGGGTACGTGTATTTCAGGGGTACCGGGGAGTCCTACATGTAATTTGGCAGTGTGGGTCCTCCCAGGTGTCCCCTGTACACCCTCCACGGCCCCTGCAGGCAGCCCACACCACAGGGGACTACCCTGCATCCCTGGTCATGTCCCGCAGGCAGCCCACCCAACATGGGCATGCCCCCCAGCAAAGGCACATGTCTCCTTGCACTACTGATCACCAACTCATGTCCCCTTGCACCCCCACCCCCAGCATTGCGGGGCACATGCCAGCAGGCCCCCACTCATGTCCCACTCATGTCCCCCTGGACCCCCACCCCCCAGCATTGCGGGACACCTGCCAGCATGCCCCCACTCATGTCCCCCTGCGCCCCCACCTCCCAGCATTGCGGGGCACCTGCCAGCAGGCCCCCACTCATGTCCCACTCATGTCCCCCTGCACCCGCACCCCCCAGCATTGCGGGGAACCTGCCAGCAGGCCCCCACTCATGTCCCACTCATGTCCCCCTGCACCCCCACCCCCCAGCATTGCGGGGCACCTGCCAGCAGGCCCCCACTCATGTCCCACTCATGTCCCCCTGCACCCCCACCCCCCAGAATTGCGGGGCACCTGCCAGCAGGCCCCCACTCATGTCCCCCAGCCAACATGTCATCACAATCTAGATCCCTGGCCCTTATGGTCAGCCTCCAAATGCAAAACACCCACTTGAGTATTGCATCCACCCACTTAGAAATGGCAATGACATGATAGAACCCCAATAGCAAGTTTGGAAATGAACACATGGCCCTCACATACACCCAATGGGTGTCAGTGAATCTCAAAACCCATATCATGATATGCATGATACCAATGAGATGATACTACACATTGAAGTTTGATGAAAAAAATGTATTAAAAACAGCATAAATGGGAATCAAAAACCAAAAGCAGCATGTCCGTAAAATAATGAAATACGACAAATCATAATCCAAAGGAAAGGTGTCCAAAGTCACAGTTCAAGAAAGTAAATCCAAGCTAAAAACAAAACCGAAAACCATTGCTCCATGGGTAAATCCAAAAAAAAAAAAAAAAATCCAACAGTCAACTATATACAGATAAACAAACCAGGGTCCATGATCCCAACTGAAGAAATGAAACCTACATAAAAATACTACCTAATAAAATAAAACTATATACAAAAATGTGGCCCATTGTCCAAAAGGTCCAAAATAAATAAAAAAGCAAAGGAAACCTAACACTAACTACATAACTATTTACAAGGGCAGCGGGCTAGTCCGACGGCTCACTGGTTGTTGTCATGGGCCAGGGCATCATCGAACTCCTGTTCAATGGCTTGGAGGCGGGCATGTTCCCTGGCCCTGAGGTCCCGCAGGGATAATGCAGTGTCCAGCTCCAACTCCCTGCGAAGACCCTCGAGGCACTCAGCCCGCCTCAGCGCCCTCCGCATGGAGTTCTCCGCCCTGACCATTGTGAGCCGTTCCTCCTCTGCCCGCTGCCGCTCCGCACCTATCTGCTGGCCCAATCGCTCCCACACGGAAGCCACTCCCATTCCAGGGTTCTCCTGCCCTCCGGCCGATGCCTGCACCCCTGATGTTGATGGCCCCGAGCCATGATGCCTCCCACGTCGAGCCTGCCGCTGCCTCCGACGCAACTGCCTGTGCCAGCACGACGGCATACAGGCTGATGGAAACCACCGACGCCGTTGTGCACGTGCCCTGCCCAATGATGCCGTCACATCCTCCATCTGCTGGGGTCCAGTTGCTGGTGTGTCCACCCCTGCTGGACCTCTGACTCCCGACTGTGGCAGGGATGGGATCCCCACCGAGGTGGCTGCATTGGTCGGGGCAGGTCCACAGGGGGCCCTGGTGGCATCTGGGCCGGAAGACGGCATGGAGTACGACTGGCGCATAGCCTCCACAGAGGAGGAGAGGGTCGCCAGAGTGCCCGACACATGTACGAGACCCCCGACCATGACCGCTCCCAACTGGGCCACGTTGGCACGGTGCTCTTCGTGATGACGTGCGTGCTCCCCCCGGGAAGCACGCACCTCATCACGAATGACAGCCGTGTGCAACGCGACACCAATCAGGACCTTCTCCATACGGCCAGGGGTCCCCTCGTCCGCAGGTGGAGGGGAGTCAGATGACATGGACATCCCCCCTACCTGCGGGCGGGCCTGGGATGGGGCATCCCTGCTGGTGCATGGTGCTGCAGTCACAGTGTCAGGGACAGTGACATGCACAGGCACCTCCACGGCGACCTGTGCTGCCTCCTGCCCCTGCCCCTGGACTGCACCACTTGCACCAGCAGGGATGCCCCCACCAGGCCCCATGTGCGACTCAGTAGCGGCCTCCTCCTCCTCTGTGGAAACCACCAACCTGGATGGCTCCACACCGTCTTCCGCCGTTGCAAGCCCCTGTGGGGGCTCACCCACCCCTTCCGCTGCAGCCGTGGGGGCATCCCCGCCGCTTAGCTTCACAGCGCCGTCTCCGCCCTCTTCTTCACTTTGCGCTGTGTAGAGGGAGACATAGAACACAAGCATCAGTGTACTGTACAATGGTCCCCTAGACAGGAAGCAATAGCATATGAGTGGCACTGTCAAAGATCACTTCCATCATGTCCCTCCACAACACATGGGTCAGTGCAGGCAAAACACATGCAGTAACAGGCATGGCGCATGCTATGGACATAAGCAAACATGTCCAAGGGACTCTTGAAGCATACAATGTTGTTTTTGGACTCACATACATCATGGGTCATGCCTATCACATGCACACACTTCAACGTACTTTCATCCATCTGGACTTGTACACCCCAGACACAGTGGATGCAAGGATAACTAGGCTGCATCAGTGAATCTGAACATTGTCACAGACATGTGTCATGCATCCATGGCATCCACAAGTCACAGACACGCAGGTCAGAAACACAGACATGGACACCATACATGTACATGGCATCAGCACCCATCCCTCACCCACACCCATGTCCAGGAACAGAGACTGGCATGCTCCCATGTGTCCATTCCGCATAGGGCTCCCCATGTTACATTTAAACACATACACCAACCGTGTGCTTCACACATTACTGGTCTCACATGCATGACCATGATGTCCCTGCACACACACACGCGTACATGGCCTATGTCACACATACAGGCAAGTATCAGACAACCAGCACGCTGCAACATGCCCTGTCTCACACAGCAATGCTTGGCCACTTACCGCTCGACTCCAGACGGGTCTGCCTCTCAAGGATCTGGGCATGGAGCGCTGGGCGTACGCGTTCCAGGACCCTCAGCTGGATGGTACTCATGCTGCCCCGGCCCCCCTCCACGAGGCACCGGGCCTTTATGAGGGTCCTGGACCTGAAGTCCTCCCAGCGCTTCTTGACTTGCTTGATGTTGCGGGTTGCCACACCCTCCGCTTTGATGGGAACCACAAAGTCGTCCCAGATCCTGTCCCGTCCTTCCTTGTCGGCGCATGGTGATCCGAAGAGGGCATCATAATGCCCCAGGACAAGCTCCACCAGGACACCAACTTCCTTCTGACTTAAGATGGTGGCCCTCTGCCCCTCTGGCTGGGGGTCGCCAGTGGTCTCGGATGGTGTTTGCCCCGACATGGTGGCCCCCGAGGCAGGCGTGGGTGGGCAACTGGGTCCTGGGGCTGGGCTGTGGAGCGATGGTATCCTAGTCGGGAGTGTTCTGTTCCAGCAGGGGTGGATACAGCAACTGGACCCCTGCAGATGGCTGATGTGCAGGCACCAAATGGCAGGGCACGGTGGCAGCAGGCAGGCAGGCAGCAGCAGAAGGCTCGTGGGAGGCTGCTCGGGGCTCTGGGGGGCAGTAATTCGGCCTTTTGGGCAGGAGCGTGGTCTTCTGTGTGCTTATGCTTGGCCAGCTTGATACGGAGTGATTTGGCACGTGAAAATTCTGCACGTCAGCGTGTGTATCGAGGAAAGGCCCTTAGCGCGTAAGCGCGTCAGCACGCATATGCGATTCCATTGGACCAAAGGCCCTTAGCGCATATGCGTGTCTGTGACGTATTGCGCACGGGCGTTGCTTTTCGTAGGGTGCGGTGCGTGTGTTTTGCAGGCGTTGGGGTTCACACACTATTACTTCACAGCGGGTGGGTGTTGGCTACGCGTTCTTCTACACGTAAGGCAGACAGTGAGTGGTACCCTGCTCCCCCAGGCCCGATCGCGTGTGAAAACACCTGTGAGCCCCTGAAATACACGTACCCCGCTCCCCCGGGGCCCGATCGCATGTGAAAACACCTGCGAGCCCCTGAAATACACGCGCCCAGGCCAATCGCGTGTGAAACTTCTCGCGCACCTCTGAAATACACGCGCCCAGGCCAATCGCGTGTGAAACTTCTCGCGCACCCCAGAAATACACGCGCCCAGGCCAATCGTGTGTGGAACTTCTCGCGCACCTCTGCAATACACGCGCCCAGGCCAATCACGTGTGGAACTTCTCGCGCACCTCTGAAATGCACGCGCCCAGGCCAATCGCGTGTGGAACTTCTCGCGCACCCCTGAAATACACGTGCCCAGGCCAATCGCGTGTGGAACTTCTCGCGCACCCCTGAGATACACGCGCCCAGGCCAATTGCGTGTGGAACTTCTCGCGCACCCCTGAAATACACGCGCCCAGGCCAATTGCGTGTGGAACTTCTGGCACACCCCTGAAATACACGCGCCCAGGCCAATCGCGTGTGAGAAACTTCTTGCGCACCTCTGGAATACACGCACACGCTTCCCCAGGCCCGATCGCGTGTGAAACTTCTCACGCACCTCTGAGATACACGCACACGCTCCCCCAAGCCCGATCGCGTGTGGGCCTTCTCGCGCATGTAGAACTTTGGCGCACATTTTTTTCCTGCGCAGGGACGCTACCGCCTGCTTTCGTGTGGCGGACATGTATGGGCCTGTGCGCGTCTTTGGCCGTGCGCTGTTTTTCCCTATTCGATTCCATGAATACGTATTGTAGGCGAGCGTATGGGCTTTCTGCGCACTTGCCTCCTGTACTTCCCCCGTGGCGCCCACATTATCACGAGTTGTTCCCCATTCTTCTTGTGACGCCCCGTGTTATGCCTACTTTTGTTATGTGCGCCGCGCTATGTGCGAATTCGCTGTGGCCTTATCGCACGGCGTTCGATGACCTGTGCGCCAGCGTGCGCCAGCATGCGCTGCGCACTTTTTCAGCGCACATCCCACATTTTGCACGTGCACGGACTTCCATGAATTGATGTGCAATGTTTTCTGTGCGATAATCGCACTTGCACTGCGATTTTCGCTATTTCACTGCGAATCGCACGTTTTCGCACGCGTGCGCCGTTTTTTCGGCGCACATTAATTCCATGAATCGGCCTGCTAGTGTACTTAGCGAAGCATGCCACTTCCTGCTGATTCACTAAATTGGCCAATGCGTAGGAGAAGTGACACAAAATAGTGAATATGTTGTACTCTATTTATTTATTTATTATTTGTAAAGGGCTGAAACAAATGGCCTGGAGGCATAAGTGTGCAAAGAGGACAAACATGATGAAGAACAGAAAAGATACCAAACAGATTGGTAGCATATCAGGAAAGGGGCAGCATGAAGAGTCAAGACAAGAGCAGTCTTTAAGCCACATTTAAAGCAGCCAAGAGAGATACATGCCCTAAGTTCGGGGGGTAGGGAATTCCAGCATTTGGGAGTAATATACTGAAATGCTCCCTGATTGACCATCGTCAATTTAGCTCTGGGGATGCACAGAAGTTGGGTACTGTTAGATCGCAATACGCTGTGAGCAAGAAGCTAGGGCAGCCTGTTTGACAGATAAGTTGGGCTAAGGCTCTTCAAGCATTTATGTGTTAAGGAGAGCAGATGAAAGGCGATCCTGGCGTCAAATGGAAGCCAATGAAGTGCTCTCCTAGTTCAGAGATGTGAGCTCTTTTACCTAGACCTTCTACTGCACAAAGAGCGCTGTTTTTAACAGTCTGAGGTTTGGTGGGTGCTCCTTTCCCGGTTCCGTTCAACACACTGGCACAGTAATCTATTTTCGAGTCAGAAATGACTCTAGCAATATTCTTGCTGTTGTCATGGGTCATTAAAGGTCTAAGTTGAGTCAATAACTTAATATAATAAGACGAGGAAGAGGCAAGACTGTTAACATGCCCATTCATATTAGGTTCTTGATCAAAGACAACACCCGATGTCCTTACTTTGAGAAGCATAGTAATAGAGCAGCCAGCTGTAAGGAATTCCCAGTATTTGGGGTCTAACTTCTTGAGCCGGGCTGCAGTACCTGTTCTTATCAACTCTATCTGGAGTCATTAAGAGCAAGACTATTGTCCATTATTCATGATTGAATCATGATAAATTGATGTCAATGCTGGAGCTCTCGAGGTGAACAGTGAATGGCGGTAGATCCTATTTTCCAGTAGTTCAACAGTGGGTTTGGTGCTGCTAAAAAACAATCTTTAACAATAGCAGCTATAAGGTGGCTTGTGATGCTTCAGTGCCCAAGAACAGAAAGTGTGCTGAAGGTTAGGTAGAATGCAGATGTCAGTTTATTTGGAGCCATGACCCAGCACCTAAAGTACACACATGACAGGCTACCTCCTTACTTGTGTGGTTAGTTATAGTTTTCTAAGAACTGCAGTGGATACTGGCACCCACCAGTGGTGGTAGCGCTCATCAGCTCTATCAATCAGGGGTCCAGAAGCAGATATTCTCCTGTGAGTGGCCCCAGCACACAAGCACATCAAAGCTCCTCCAGCAACGATCAACAATGCTTACCACTGCAGATGCAATATTGCTCAAGGCAATTCCTCATTCAGGCAGCAGTCTCCCTTGCATGGGAGGGGGAACTGGCCTGGAATAGTCTAATACAGTGACCCACCACTAGTGTCTTCTATACTGTACATGAGAGTAACACTGCATCTATTAAACTACTCCACAATGGGCCTCATTATAAGTGTGTCGGTCCGGTAACAACAGTGCCGGTAAGCCTACTGGCACTGTTGTTACCAGACCGGCTCACTACAGGTCTGCCTGCTGGAATCGCTGCAACCACGGTAAGCAGACCGTAACAGAAGCACCAACACCATTATTAATGGTGCCGGTGCTTCCGTGGTGCCCACTCCCATAGTGTCCTATGGGACCCTATGGGAATGGGGAGCAACAGAATTGCCGGCGCCTGACTTCCCGGCCGCTGGGGTTGTAATACCCCTGTTACCAGGAAATCAGGCGTTGGTAATTTTTTCGGGTCTGGCAGCAAGCCGCCGGTATCACCGGCAAGCTTACCGCCAGACCCGTAATGAGGCCCAATGTCTCTCTGGCATTCTCACCATAGACCCCAGTACTTGAAGTTGTTTATCTCACCCATCAGGCTAATAAAACCAGCTTAGATCAGCATGGGGACCTGCATGGAGAAGGTTCACTTTTCTCTATTTATAGGAAGCCACAAAATAATGGTCATGTCCCCATGCTGTGTTTAAAGGCTTTGAATTACTTTGAAGGGGATTGGATGCTGCATTTTTTAGGACACAGATAATAAAAATGTAAATAAAGTCTCCAAATTATCCACCGTAGTAGCAGGACTAACATTGACAAAAATCCCAGGTCCAGGCAGTTTGACAAACTTTTTAAAGGTGTCTTTTGCATGATTAATTACATTTGATATCCTATATTTATTAGCATCCTAAATAATTATTTAATTTCAGACGGTATCAGGTAATATTATCCCCATATATATGGTCGCTGTATATAATATCGCCGGGAAAAGGTAGTGGCGATAATAAATGGGTGACCATATATATGGGGACAGGGGCAGCAAAACATTATTATTTTTTTTTAAATAAAAAAAATAAAGGGTTTCGGGGTTGCAGGGGTGTCCCCTGCATTTTCCATGCAATAATGTCCCCACAAAAAACAGCATTTTTCGGCAACGTTTTTGCATGGCGATATTTTTGAGGGGACATTATTACATGGAACCTTTCAGACTTGCGTAGAGGGAACACAATGACTTCAATTCATAAAACAGGCTGCTCACATAGATTATCTTTTTACACCCTTTTATGAAACCTATCCTGGCAGAGTTTTAAGTGTGAAAAAGTAAGAATCTTATCCAAGTATAAAAGGCATGTTTGCAGAAGCGCTTTTCCACCATTAATTTTATTTTATTTTTTTATTCTTTAAAGCACAGACCTAGCTCGCGAGCAGCACAAGGCTTCAGGACAGATTGCACAGGAGCAGATAAAGCAGGCTCCTAGAGGTCTTCTAAACTGGTTTGGCAATGTATGGTCAAAAAATGAATTCATAAAGTAGAGAGAGCCACTCCCTGGGCCAAGTTAGAATCTTGAAGTATCTTAAGGGATCTATTTATAGCATAACTTTATCTCTCCACTCAAATAACTACACCCAAATTAAAAATACAAAGCATGGATTTTTAAACCTTTGTTTATCTGTCCGGTGTCACTAATGAATTGGGTCAGGACTATGTTTTGCCCCACATCTTGTCCACTTTTTCTGGCAGATTTTACAAAATATCTGAGACAGAAACATGCAATTAACTATAGGTTATGAAACTTGGATAGCAGGCTTACTATACACTGATGAAACTGTAGTCTGTCAATGTGTACCTATTATTCTGCAGAGGCAACTATGAATGTAGGTAGAAAGCATTCTAGAATATTGGGGTCAGATGCTGCTTATTTAAGAATGTACCCTCAGATACCCTAGAACACAGTTTTGTAATACCAGCAAACAAACTACAATGTTGACACCTTATTATCAACCTTCAAACAAACCATGAAGGAATTGGTAGACGTAAGACTATGTGAATACAAGAACAATTCTGGTAAAAACAGATAAACCCAAGGATCGCCTCACCTTAATGGCATGATGTAGTACATGCTGAGCACTCATCATTGAAGCTAAAACTCTGTGTTTTCCATGGCTATCACGGAAGCTTCTAACAGGAATCAAGCCCTCTTTGTGCCAGTCAAACACTGTTCCAAGACATTGACTTACACAGTAATTGGGAAAACACTTGTGTATAGGCGCGTTACAAATAACATATCATATAATATCATATCAACTGCAGTTTCCACAGATAAATGTAACACAATTAATACATTTTCCATCACCAACATATATAAAATCAGGCAACATATCGCTCACGATCGGCCCTCATGCAACACTACCCCAGACATCCTTGACAAACCTTACTCACAAGGACTTCACTGATACTTCCATCACCAACATTGGCCTCATATGAGGACCATCCTTACAACTGCCATCATGAACTAGTTCTCAAAATCCACCGTTACCCCAGACTCCAAAAAGTCAATGCCTCACTCGATCTGGCCAATTTCCTGAGCACCTTAAAAATAGTGGTAATGTGCCTAATCCTCAGAAACCCCACTCTAGACTCAGATGACCTTGCTAAATACAGACCAATCAATATTCTTTGGGTCATTGGTAAAATCATAGAGACGGCAGTTGCCAATCAACTCTATAATTGGATTAACCAAGTGTTGACAGGGAGAGGAAATTACTGACGGGCCCATTGGTCAGTACTCACCCTCGAAAACAAGTAATACAAGATAGCTGCAGCATGTGAGAACAGAGTGCAGGATTCACATACTCCAGCAAGGTTCAATAATCAGGACCCAGTAAATTGGCAAAGGGAAGTCCATTTAATGATACATACATCAGTTTATGGAAATCAGCAGCATCCCGAACACCTGCCTTACCCCGACTTCCTCGAACATTAGTCAAACAGCCTCTTTTATGGGCAAAATCCGTCATCATTGACGTCTAATTCTACAAAAATCATCATGCAATTCAATTGGTTGGGAAAGGTAACTTAAGTATAGGTGCTATATCTGTATATGAAATAACACAAGTGGATTGGATAACTCTTATCGGGTGGGCATCTACGCCCTTCCCTCTACAACACACGTGATTGACGTCACTACAAGTCTGACGTCTCATTGGTTACAGTGCCTATAGGACCCTAGATTACATGGTCCCTTGTGATTGGGCAAGTTACACCCCTAATCATACATCTCCATTTTAATTAGCAGCATGCAGAGTAGACACCAAGGTGCCTAGTGTCCCAAGATTCACCCTTCCTCCCTTCCATCAATCAGTGTTTTAGGGCTATGTGTCAATTAGTTGGCTGGGTATGGCCTCGGATCTGTAGTCTCTTATCAGGAAAAGTTATGGCACCCTCTGTTTCTGGATGACATCAGGCGGTGGTACATCTTCGCGCCTGTCTGGTCACGTGTTGGTTCACCGTGAATCTGCTTCAGTTTCCGACCTTTTGTGCATTTAATTCTGTGTGCGCTTGCCAACCTGCATGGGCCTCTCTTATCTTGACCTTCACGGGCGGGCTGGTATTCTCTGTAGTTGGAGTCTCGTGAGCTTATGCTCACCTCCCCTTCTCTGGTTGACCTCGATCTCTCCGGCATAAGCCTCTCTTTGTTGAGTTTCGATTCCGCTCCTTCTCTGGTCTTTGCTGGGTTTCTAAACTCGGCCTGTCAGGCCTTTGGCCGCCTGGGTACATTTCTGCTTTCACAAAATGGAGTTGCACGTGTACATTGTGCAGTATTGAGGTAGATATATGGTTGGCGCTTGCTGCTTTACTCTTCTACTAGGCATTGCAAGCAGTATCGATTTCTTAGCCTCTTGCATTTCAAGCTTATTTACACACATTCAACAGGGCGGTTGCTTTCATCTTGTCTTATGGCACCATTCTCTTACGTTTTAACAGTGTCTCTCCCCTGCATCCATTATCATTATCCTTGCAGTTACTAGTACTGGCATTCATGCTTTCAGTAGCCAAATCTCTTTGTTCTCGGGCTGCTCGGGCCCTTGGTTTATTTTCATTGGCCTTCCATCAAGGCTTTAGGGGTCTCCTTGTGGACCGTGTGCAGGTATTCCTCATTTCGTATCAGTGGCTGGTATGGCTGTCTGATAGGGTATCGTGCTGCCCAGGGTTGTTGCGTTATGGCTGCTTCAACCGGTATTGCTCTCCTTACATACAAGGGGCAGAGTCCCAGTCCTCAGACGTCACGTACCACAGCGAGTACCTTACTGGCAACTCGCAACGGGGGGCAGGGGTGCAGGTCATATCTGGGACCTCCTCTACTCTCCCCCCTCTGGTCGGTTCATCAAGCACTCCTACTTCCTCCTTTATATTCAGTTTCTTTGATTCCTCAGCTTCTTGCTCATCGTCTCCTGGGTTTACACAAGAAGGCGTGAAAGTATGCAATTTTGGTGTCCATATCTTTATCACCCCTTTCAAGCTCCTTGCTGTTCTCACATGCTCATCTTTGTTCCAGGTCATCAACTGACATTGTCCAGTGGGACTGCAGTAAATCCATTTGCCTTCGTACCTTCTTCGTTTCTTTGGATAAGTGAATTTTGTTCCTTCTGGTGCAAATTCACTGACCTTCACAAAGTCCTTTATCTCCTCATCTGTCAGGTCTCTGGGCTTCCAGCCTGGCCCGGCATCAACCATAATTTTCATCCCAATGGCCTTCTTTGCTGTTTTCTGGCACTGTGTGATGATTATCTTGATAACACTGACTCATAGCAGCACCATTGCTAGTAAAGCTCCCAGAAACTTGAATATATCTGCTATCTATTGCGTGACCCATGAGAATAGGTTCCCAAACCAGCTGTCGTCGTCCACGTCATCTGTCTCATCGGTCAACTGGTTTTTCAGGGTTGTTAACATGTCTATGGCCTCTGTGAGGGTTCCATTTTCTTCGTCGTGTGATGGTATAAATGCGCAACATGATTCTCCAATTTTTGCGCAAACACCTCCATCCATTGCGGTGATCATGTCAAGCACATATCTGTTCTGGAGGGTCATCAAGCTGACTGCCCTCAGTTCTTCCTTGATTGCGTTGAACCCTTTTATGGTGGTATTGATGGTCTGCAGTAACTCCCATCTCGTTATCTGCAACCACTTGGTATTTGCACCAACCTGGATGTGCGGCAAAAGTATTGTTGTAAATACGGATGTAGTCAGGCTAAACAGCCTGTGTTCGTAGGGAATGGCATAAAATGCGTCCTCTGATTTGGTGGAGAAGTAATTCTCTCTCTTCATCCTTGACATTAGTTCCACAGACCTCCTTTTCCTCAGCTGAGCGTCTGCTTTCGGGAAACTGTCCAAATTCAGTTCATTTTTTGGGATCACTAGGGCAGGAACGTGGACGTTTACCAGTGTGCATATTCCTCCCCAGTTCCTCGGTAGTCTTATGTAGGCCTTGGATCCACATGCCCAATAGTGGTCCATCAGGACTGCAGTCCCTTGCGACATCCCTGGGGCTTTGCATATTCGCCTGCAGTTTTGATTCTCCTCCATTTTCCTCGTGCCATTACTTCTAAAGCACAGTTTCAGGTTTTCCAGCGGTACTATTTGCAGGGGGCCTCCTTTGTCTTCGACCCACGTTAACCGCTTTACCAATTTTGGCCAGAGTGGTTTAAATAGTCTTTGAGAGTTTTCTATGGCTTCTTGGCAGGCTCCAAAGACCATCCAAGCTCGGCAGATTACAACTCCTTCTTCCCAACCGTCGGGGGAAACAACTGATCCCCAGATCTGCATTTAGCCTCGGTTCTTCCATATTTGCGCTTCTTCTGCCGTTTTCCCTTCGACGTTCAGTCTTGAGTTTATTTCCCACCTTATTCCTGATCCTTCGACATCAGGGTTCTCATATCTAATCACATGATTCTTGGTGTGCGCCCTGTTTCTTGTTTTGATGTCCTGGACATATCCGTCTTCATCAGGGTAGTCCTTTTTTAGTTGGCCCATATCAACACGACGTCTCTCCCCATGAATTGTCCTCTGGTGTTACACATTGCCACATGTGACATGCAGTGTGCTATGAGAACATCTATTTCTATAACCACAAAGATTTTGGACTTGCCCATGCTGTACGGCAGGAGTGCACAGACAAAACATTCTCCTTCTGATATCTTCGTCCAACTTCCTTCTTATGCTGGTACCATATGTTGTTTCCAAGATGGGCTGTGCTGTCCAAGTAATCGTTTAACTCGTTATCGGTTTCATATGGACTTCTCTTGATCCGTAGCGTTTTTCTGTGGTTGGCTATCACTATGTCTTTGAATGCGTCTGTACTGCTCTTTCGTTCAGGCAGACTCTCGGCGTTATCCTTGGAGGGGCAAGTTTCATTTCCTGCCATGCAGTAATAGGGGGAGGTTTTGCGCTTCTTTTCCTTCCCTCCTGCATTCTTTTGTAGACCTCCTCCCACCGCATGTGATTTATCATCCTTCCAACACGTGGCTGTGTCGTAGGCTCGGTAGTTACTTCTGGCGTTGGAGCTGGCGTGCTCGCTATCACAGTTGTGGTGGATGTCTTGTTCAGCTCCTCCTGTAGCTTCTTTGCTCTAAGTATGAGTGGAAACACATACTCAACTACTGCATGTGCTTTCTCAGTGAGTTCTTTCGTTGCTTCCTCTGTTCTATTGAGTGATTTTGCTATTTCACTTCGGTTCAGTTTCTCATGTTGCTCCCTGCTTTCTGGAGCTGCTTGTTCCACAGATAATTTCTCTCTTTCCGTTGGTTTGGCCGGCGGTTTCGTAGCCATTGACACTTGCCCTTGTTTGTGTGCACTCAGTGTATGGGTGCGACCCGTGGACAGTGCTATGCTATCATTCAATCCATGCTGACCCTGTCTCCAGCCTTTCTTACGATTCGTTACTTCAAGTGTATACGTGTTACTGCTAATTACATTCAACTGTAAATCGTTTGCTTTATCATCAGTTTTTCTTGGAACATGGATGACAATATAAGGTCTGGGTGCTTTTGTGGGCCCCAGACCTTCATTACCTGGTGGATGCACAGACATTGGGACGCTTCGTGCACCAATAGAAAATGCAGTTCTAATAGTTAATGATAAAAATACTACAACAATCACAATGCATATACATATGACGGCCTTGAAAGACAGCTTGCAGCATCTCCTACCAGGGAACCGTGGGCGCCCTTCCACTGGTGGCACGACTAAGTTACTGTTTTGGGCCCCCATTTCAAATACGTCCACAGTCAATAGTCTATTTTTCTTCTTATTCTGTTTTCGTTGTTCAAAGTTCAATAAACACTAAAGTGACAAGTGCAGTTCAATGTCCCCCTCTTACTAGTGATGATGATGATAGTCTCCATGATAGAGTATGGAGTACAGTTCCTTTACTAGACTATGGAAAAAGGTTAGACTATCATTTTCAATACATCATAATTATCCTGTGTTTGTATGACCAGCGTATTCCCAGGGCACTCTTCCAACTCGCCTTGGCCCTGGGGACATACAGGACCTTGCTTGCTGTGACACCATGAAAGGATTAATTCGCTACAAATCACGCAAAATAACATTTGAAAAAATAAAAATAAAAATAGAAGTGAACATATGAGAAGGTAGGGAAAAAAAGAAAAAGGTTGAAAAAAGTAAACACGGCGGTGAAGTTCGTGTCTCTGTTCCTTTCACTTGGTCTTTCGAGGTTGAGTTGGTAAACAGTCTCTCTCCCCCATTTAGTCCACTACGGAACAATGATGCAAAAATAGAAAAAATAAGAAAAATAGGAAAAGAAGTTCAAGATGTTGTTGTCCTTGTTTCCGCCTTTTCGGTCCGTTCTACGTTGGAAGCATAAAGAACTGTGTCTTTGTTTCCTTGCTCTGTCCCCAGCTAGGGGATGATGGAAAGTTTTATCTTGGATCTCCCCCTCCTAAGGCTCTTCTTAGCAGTGGATGTCCATAATTGCTTCTTAGTTGTGATACAATAGCCCTCAGAAGCCGATTCAATTGGGCATTTTTTGCTGGATCATTAAGAAAAGTGGGCACATCAATGTTGTGGGGTCTGCCCACTAGTTCTGGAAAGTTTTCAATGAGATGAAAGAAAACACGAAACGCATACTGACTGTCTTCGGGTGTTAATGATATTTGCTCTGACGCTTTGCCTCTTAGGTCACAGGCCTTTCATGCAGTGTGATCAGTCTTTGCCTCCTCGATCTGTCCCTCGCCGAATAGTCTCATAGGAATCTCCTTAGGAATTCTCGCTGGAAGTTGGACAGTTCCACTTGGAGCATAATGCCATGGAGAAGAGTCTTCATGTGTGGGAAATTGACTGGATCTCTAAGGAAGGTAGCAACATCGACATCAGCAGGTCTTTCCACCATTTCTGGATAGTCTGTGACTAGCCTAATCAGGACGTTGTGGGCTAGCTGCGTGTCTGTAGGGAACAGGGACATTTGCTTTGTTTTGCCGGGCCCCGATCACAAGTCTTTTTGTTGTCGCGAACAGGCCTTGCACTTTCCTGCTGTGTGGTCTGCTACCACATTGTTCAGTTTACTCCATATTTGATTCAGGATGTGATTATTTCGGGGATCTCTGATGAAAGTCATTGTATCTGTGGTTCTCCCGACAAGTTCTGGGCACTCCTTAACGATTCGAAAGAATAAGATGTATGTAACTTTGTCAATAACTGCTTGAGGCGGGAGCATGCGTCTTTTGTTCACTGTGCTCGGGCAACTCGGCGAAGACCTCTGCGATGACAGTCAGTAGTTGCCTGATTATCTTCTTATTTTCTGGATCCTGAATATATTCTGTGACACTTGTTTCTCTACCTATGAGTGATGGATAGGACAGTACTACTAGCTGAAAATAGGTGAGCACATCTCACTTGAGACTTCTGCTGGGGTGAACCATATGTCTGCGAACAGAGTCTTGATACTGGATGCATCAGGATACCATTTTTAGTTTACAAGAGTGTCCTGTTTGTACAGTTTATCAGAGTCTGAGAGTTTGTGTTCAATGCTTTGTGGCTCAACGTGGTCAAGCTATCAGTGTCACTGCAGGTTCAGAGTATGCGACTTTTTCCTTTACCCTGCGAGTTCAGCTGCACTTTGCGTTCATTTGAGGGTCTTGTACCTCATTCAGTGCCTGGAGGAGAAGTTCAGTGTGCAGCCACAATTTTCACAGCAAGCTCCTTAGTTTGTGTTTCCTGCTCGTGCGTCTTTCTTCCTCGCCATAGACCTTGTCTGCACGTGCTGTGGTCCTTCCCCGTTGTCTGTGGATTCCTCGGCAGTAGATGTAGTAGCAGTGCTCTCTCCTATAAAGGGTTTTATATCGTTCAGGAAGATCTAGGCTCTTCTGCCTTTGAGCTTGACAGCTGACGGGGTGCAGTCCTCTATGATGAATGGGCCATTAAACCTCGGCTCGTCCCATATTTTTCTTGTGAAATTCTTCACGAGGACGTGATCTCCAGGGAAGACAAGAGGCGCGCATGGGTTGAGAGCTGCGCCTGCATCAGCACTATCTGTTGTGTTTTGAGCCGTGCTGTCCCCTTTCCGCCGTCGCTGCAGCTGGCCTGAAATGACAGTGGCACTTGTTGTGAGACAATCCAGATAGGCTTTCATCTCCTCTCCTAGAACCTCCCTAGTTGCCTGGGCATCACATCTAGCTCTGCCTGGGGGGGTAAGGGGAGTTCTCGTTCTTCTCCCAGTAATGATTTAATGCGGCGTAAGATGATGGTCGATGGCTGGTTGGTTCCGAAGTGCATACAATGCCAGTGGTAGGCAGTGCATCCATCCCTTTCTTAATGTGAGCTTCAACTTGGCTATCCTTGCCTTAAGCAAGCCATTGATCCGTTCACATATCCTGTTTCCCTCTGGGTGATACGCCGACCAGAATTTGTGCTTTATACCAAGCAACAAGATAATCTGTTTGAACACTGCGTTCACGAAATGAGGCCCGTTGTCTGATCTCATAACCTCACACACACCCCACCTAGGGAAAACCTCCCTCACCAGGAATTTGGCAGCACAGGCAGCGTCAGGGTGTGTACAGGGCCCTCTTCTACCTATCTGGAAAAGGGACACACCACCACAAGTAAATACCTGTACCCATTACACACCTGAATCATATCGACATAATCAATATGTAGGTGCTGGAATGATCCATTTGGTCTGGGGATGACTCCTCTCACTACTTTTAATGTATGCCCAGAAGTGAATTGCTGGCAGACAATGCAGTTTACCACAAAGAATGCAACATGCTCGGCTAAATTCGGTATAAACCAGTCTTCTGCAAGCGTTGCAGCAAGATTTTCTTTTGACATATGAATGGGGTAGTGAAGCTGTTCTAGCGCTACTTATAGAACGGCGACAGGCATTACTGGTTTACCAGTGCTGTCTTGCCTCCACAATCCGTCAGATGGGTTTAAAGAACACCCTCAACGCGGCCATACATTTTTCTCCTCCTGAGGTGCCTCCCCCTGGAGCTCCATTAATTGAGACTGCCCCATATTGCTATAGTTTAAAGAAAAAGTGTAAGGCTTAGTGGTACAGCTGGTCTATTGGGCGACTCTTTCAGTATTAGGTTGAAACAAAAATAATTTAAGCCAAATCAAAAGGAAAGGTTTGGGGACAGGAATAACCCCTTATTTCCACATATTTATCGTGTTTCGTCGCAGGTCACTGGATTGACGGTAAGCCAGAGGGAACCCATCATAAATGGTAATAAAAATATGCAATAACATCCAAAAAGATCCAGGACATTGCGCCTTTTAGAGTTTGAAAAATATATATTTTATTATCATCTGTAATCATAAATTCGTCCTTATGATAACACGTGTTTCGGCCCCTGCCGGCCTTCAAATCAGGGCTGGTGTAATCAAACTAGTGAAAAGGTACATTAGAATATATATGGTGCACGAAAGAATATCATAATTTAAAATGCCAATCCAACAAAGCAATTATATGAAGTCATGTATTACGCCATACATTTCAAGAAGAAAAAGCATTCCCCATATGAAAATAAAGAACATCATATTGCAAACAGAAAACATCATATACAAACAGAAACATTATTTTGGTATCAGCAAAATGTACATTAATACATTTTGTAAAAAAGGGGAAGGGTTGGGAGAGAAGAAGAGGAGAGGGACATACAGAAAAACAGGAGACAAGAAATGGATAGTACGTTAGTCACGGCTTACCTCATACTTAAATATAAAGCTAAAGCCACGGCTACAACATGTCATAACTTACCCACACCGGGGGTCAATAGCTCCTCAGTCAATTAGTAATGTATTGGGTCAAATCCCATTAGAATATAATCTGTTACCAAAAAACAGATATAAAGAATGTTTTTGAGTCTGATGTCATTACCTTGTAAAGCTCTACGCTCCAGACTTCGCTTCATTAAAGTCTCATATGCATTAAGAGAGTAAGCTCTGAATGCTTAAATATACCATCTAGTTTAAGTAAAGTCATACATAAACTACTGTCCTGAAATTAGCTTTTTTAAAGGTCCAATATCGTGATTAAGTATTGCACGTATGTGCTAGCACAGCCTGATTCTCTCCTTTGCATAGCGTCTCTAATTACTCCCATTCTAATCAAAAGTGTGTTATTGCTACGTTTTCAAGCCTCTTAGTGTATTTAGATCCAGAACCAAAGTTCAATATATCGCCCGTGTGCAAGAACAAGAAGCGCCACTTACTTTCCAAGAACTCTAGTCGCTCGCGTCGGCTTCGGAAATGAAAGCGGGCGCCATCTTGGGGCTATTTTATTCGTTCCCATGGTGACGTGACGCTAAGTCCGCTGCTTAGCCTAGTTGCCCAGCAACTAGCGCGCAAATTGCTTTGTTTGAAAAAATGATTATTGTTCCGAAATCCGATTCTCGCAATGAAGGGTCACAAAACCGAATATAATATGTATAAAGTTTAGAGAGTGTCCAGTTTCATTACTCGAAGTAATTGTGAAATGAAATGTACCATGGTGTATTCGCATAGGATCACTTGAATTAGTAATCTTAGTCTATAATAGTGGAAACCTTAAAGGCATAGACCCACTAATTTGTTAAAGACAATTAACGTTAGTCGTGTCTCATCTGTAATATATGAGTAATTAGCACAAGAGAGAGGGGGGATTCACGTGAAACAATCCATTGAACAAATCAACGGAATAAATTGCTCAGTGTGTAGGAGCTAAATGAGAGGATAGACCAGGTCAAGGAGAGTAAAAAATCAATCAATCTTTAGAATTACATTACACATGGTGCTGAAATCACAATAAAAACAGCATAAAAACACACAATCAATACTGAACATTTCCAGTTAAAGTGCATATTAGTCTAATAAGCGTCCTAAAGTGTAGAGTGGACACACTGTGCATAAGGTAATTCGAAAACATATTGCATCAGAGGACAGCTTAAATCTCAAATTAGTGCCCAATCTGTATTCAAAATCAAAATTATATAACCAAAATAAGGCAGAAAAAAGAGAAAAGAAATTAGAGAATTAGAAAAAAGTGAAAAGGAATAAGCAAAAAATCATTGTGTATATGTATATAAAGGGCTCCATCCCACGCAGGTCAAGACAGTCAATGTTTCCTGCAAGGTAAATAGGTTGTCCCCAATCAAAAATCAATTTTATTGTAAACAGACAAGTAGGAATGCATCAGTATATGCTAAAACGGATGCAATATTTGTCTCCAATCTGACCATAATAGTCAACGACCAGTACCTAGTACAGCTGCCAACAGTCTCATGGGCTGTACTGGTATCTAACACAGGTAGTTTCGATGACTAGTTAACAGTGTCTAAGCCGTCTGTCTCTTAACCTAGCAAGAGAGAGAAGGCTTGACAGTCGTCTTCCTCAGGACAGGACAGATTAGGTAATCAATTGTGCATAATACATGTAATTTCTCCACATATAATTATTCAAACGGCACTTGTTCACAGACAATAAAGGATGCCTTAGTATTATTCCATGTGCCTCTTCTTCTTCATGTGGTTCTTCCTTAATTTGCGAGGATGGTCAATGTGTTCCATTTTAGTGCTACTCAGAGCTTCAAGTCGAAGACGGACACTCCACTTGAGTGTATCCAAGGGGAAACAGTCAAAGAAGGAAAATAATCTCTTGGTGATGTGACCTCAGAGTCTTATAAGGGTGCAGTATGGATCCAAACTAGGTGGGGAAGAATCCCGTCGCCTTGTGTCCTAATGTGAACCGTATCCTGCGTCTGGACGCTGGGCGTGTTCTTCTCCGACTGAAAAGCTGCGACCGCAGCACAGCCAGCTTCACGAGATGCTGCCGTGTACGTCCGTTCCTCGGGCGACTATAGGGGTGAATCGGAAGTCAGATCTGTAATATATGGGCATTACCCGACTGTTGCATACTATTTGAAGGCAGTTATATCAAGAACACTAATGAGTGTTATTGGGAAACAAGCACATTATTCTCCTCTATAAAATGCAGGCAAAAACCAACCGTTGCATACCATTTACAGGGAGTCATATCAAGAACATTAAGGAGTGTTATAGGGGAATAAGCACATTATTCAGCACAAACATTTCTGATGAAAATCACGAGCAATAAGTGCCTGTAGATACAAAACTAAAACAAAAATTATCAGTGAATAATATGGCATCATTATCATACATATAACGTTATTGAAACCACATTAATGAAATTCAGTGCATCTTTGTTTTTATAAAAATGAAGCCATTTCCGTATCTAGATTTAGACCCAGCACAGTTGTATGGAAGAGACAAATTATTCTAGCTTCTGCTTGTCGTAATGCTTGAACTCTGTCTCCACCCCTTTTGTTTATTGTAACATATTGCAGACCAATAAATTATATGTTAGCCTTGTCATCCAACTGGTGATTCTTTTGCCAATGTACTTCAAGGGGTAGGTTGGGATCTTGCCTTCCAATTTTGGCCAGGTGTTCACAAATTCTAATTCGGAGCCCTCTTTTAGTTCTGCCAATATAAAGTTTTGTGCTGGTGCACCTGGTGGCATAAACAACATATTTTGTTCTACAATTAATTGAATGCTTGATTGTAAACACTTTTCCATTGGGGCCCTCTAATCTTCTGATTTTGTCACCCGCAAATTTGCACATTGTGCAGAAACCACATTTCCTGAAACCTGGTTCAATTTTGGTAAGCCAAGTAGTTTCTTTATCCTTTTGTAGATCTGGTAATAGGGATGGACAGATAATTGTTTTAAGAGTATTTGCTTTTTTGAAGATGTTTGTTGGACTGTCATCAATATATTTGCACAAATGTTCATCTAACTGTAGTAAATACCAATGTTGGTTTAAAGTTTTCCTGATTAGTTGATGATCTTTATTAAATTGAGTTATAAACATGAGTTTCATTTGCTTTGCCTGTGAAAGTTTTTTGGGGATCAGTGTATCCTCTTGTTGTAAATTCTTTGTTTTCTCAAATGCCTTTTGTAGACACGTGTTAGGGTAACCTCTTTGCTTGAAACGGGTCCTCAAAAGTTTGCATTCTTTTTTGAATTTCTGGTCATCTTTGCAATTGTGCCTTGCTCGGATATATTCACCAAATGGAATATTATGAATAGTGGTGCGTTGGTGACAACTGTAAGCGTGTAAAACTGAGTTTACTTCCGTAGGTTTACGAAATGTCCATGTTTCCAAATTATCATCTTTGACGTGAATAGTGAGATCTAAGAAGTTTATTGATTTCGCATTATGTTCTCTTATGAATTCTATCTCAAATTGGTTGTGATTCAATCTTTCTATAAATTCTTGTAATGTAGAGTCTGAACCATCCCAAATTAGGAAAATATCGTCTATGTATGTTATCCAAAATTTGACTTGATCTTGAAATGCTGGGTCTTGGTATACTGTATACTCTTCCAACATCCCCATGAAGATGTTTGCTAAAGATGGGGCATACTTAGTCCCCATCGCCACTCCTTTCAGTTGTTGAAATAGACAATTATTGAAAGTGAATAGGTTTGAGTCCAAAGTTATCTGTAACATTTCTTTCAACATTTCGATTTGACAATAGTAGGATGCTGAATCACCTTTAAAGGTGTGATCAATAGATGCCAGTGCCCATTTGTGTTGTATAGACGAATAAAACGCCTTAACGTCCAGGGTTGCCAGTAAAAATGTATTTTGCCAAACAAATGTTTGAAGAGTCTGTATAAGGCTAGTATAGTCCCGTAAGTAAGATTTGACTTGGGTAGCACGTGGTTTCAGAATCTCATCCAAATATTCCGATAAGTTCTCTGAGACCCACCCAATACCGCTTAATATTGGGTGACCCTCAGGTATGCCTTGGTAACTTTTATGAATCTTCGGTAGGAAGTACATTGTTGGTGTTACAGGCTTTCGTATGCTAAAGTAGGAACGTTCTTCATCTGTAATAAGGCCATTTCTATGCCAGCTCATTATTGATTCATCGATTTGATGAAGAATTGGTTGTCCATCTGTTGAATTCAGTTGTCTATAGCATCCTGGTGATGTTAAATGATTAGTAGCCATGCGTAGATAATCTTCTCTATCCATAATCACGTTTCCACCCTTATCAGCCTCCTTTATGACTATTGATGTATCTTCAGGTAGGATTTTAAGGGCTTGTCTTTCCCCTTTAGTAAGATTGTCTAGGTCATATTGTTTTTGGTTGTAGTCCTTATTTATACGTGCGGACAGTCCATATAGGTCTTGTGTAACCACTTGTAGAAAGTGTCAATGAGGCTATCAGATGACAGTTGTGGATTGAATTTTGATTTTGTTTTCAATTCTTTTGTACTCAAAAGGTCTTGTTTGATTCTTAGTTCATGGAGTAGGTTGTGCATCTCAAAATTGTCATCTTCAGTTAGTGATCTTAAGATAAAGGTATCTTCTATGTCTTGTATAGTAAGCTCACTTGTCGGCATCAATGTTTCCTTGGTTGCATGATCGCCTGGTGCTTTAGTCGCAAAGAATTTTTTTAACCTTAATTTACATATAAACTTGAACAACTCAATCTGTATGTCAATGTCAATCTCATTTAACTTTTTCGTCGTTGCAAAAGACAATCCTTTATTGAGTAACTTTCTCTCATCTTCTGAGATCAGTCTTGTAGAAAGATTTAACACCAAATCTTTATTTATTTGTTTTTGTTGGGTTCCTTCGAACTGGCCCTAGTTTGTCTTTTGTTTTCTCCTGTGGTCTCTTGTCCTCCGCTGTTTGCATCTCCCCTCCTTCCTCTCCTCCTTGTGGTAAAATTGGTGTGTTCACCATCGGGGGTAATTGAAAACGGACCGTTTTTTGTGGTTGTGTTCTGTTACCCTTTTTATATCTTTTGATTTGGTTTATATAAACTTCATCCTATTTAGATTGTGGTGCTTCAGTATCAACTGTATCAGGTTCAGAGTCAGCCTCTGAACTGGCAGATGAGGTATTAGGTGTAGAGGTTCTTGATGATGGTTTCGTATAGCTGTCATATTTTGTTTGAAAGGTGTACACTCTGTCTTCTTTATAATCACGATTGTCTCTATAGCTTTTTCTTAATTTTCTGATTTTAACCTCATATTGATATATTTGCAATCTGGATATTTTTGGATGCTTTTGCATATTTTTATTACCATATTGCTACAGGCTTCTGGAGTGGCTCGTGCTACCATCATTCATTCATGGGTACGTGCCACCTCCACGTCCACGATTGTTTCAGTTTTGGATGCCATACATTTGGCTTCCGTGTCCGCTTCATGATTTCCACGTGACACAAAATCTGTCCCTTTGGAATGAGCGGAGCATTTTACGACCACTAGGCCCACTGGGAGCTGTAGTGCTTTTATCAGCCTGTCCAACAAGGCTGCGTGTTGCACTGGCGTGCCGTCTGCTCGGAGGTAACCCCTCCTTTTCCAGCGCGCTAATCCTGCGTGCACTGTTGACGTCACATAGGCGAGTCGCTGTACACTGTTACTTCCTGGTCTGCATGGTTCTCAATGGCGAGTATCAGTGCCAGTAGCTCTGCAGCCTGCGCCGAATAATGAGATGGTATTCGTGCACTGACAAGTACTTGGAACTTTCCATTCGCCATGTGTTTCACTACGGCCATGCCTGTATACCTTTGTCCGTCTTCTTGGTCGATTCTAGAAGACCCGTCAATAAAGACGATCTCTCCACTTGGCAGGGCATTTTCCTTGACCCTGCGGATCTCATCATAGTATTCTTCATAGTTCGCACAGTCATGCACAAGTACTCCCTCTGTGACTGGCTCAGCAATAAACATAGCAGGGTTCACCGTTTTGCATCGCACTATTTTGATCGATGGATTGTA
This sequence comes from Ambystoma mexicanum, assembly GCF_040938575.1. Classification (NCBI taxonomy): domain Eukaryota; kingdom Metazoa; phylum Chordata; class Amphibia; order Caudata; family Ambystomatidae; genus Ambystoma; species Ambystoma mexicanum. The sequence goes on from NC_090932.1 coordinate 778,500,325, forward strand.
GATAATCACCGCGTAGGCTGATGCTCTCTGAGAAGTCAGCATGCCCTTTGGCTTCTCTAGTATGGCGAATAGTGAGTGCTCAACATATAATGTCATGGAACACCCCATCACAATGGATGATGCCTTCTTGATGGCGAACGTGGCGGCAGCTAGATTTTGTTCGCATGGGAAGTGGCCCTTCATAACCGGGTCCAGACTCCCGCTGTAATAGGCCAGGGGTTTATAGCCCAGTGAGGTTCGCTGCGCGAGTGCTGCCGTCATAAAATCGCCACCAGTATGAGAAAACAAATAGAATTGTTCAGCATAATTAGGAATCCCGAGGACTGGGGCCTTACAAATTGCCCCTTGAGTTCTGTAAACCCTTTCTCCATCGCTTCATTCCATTAAATTCTTCTCTCGTCGCCTGGGCCTTTTTAAGGGCCTGCAACAAGGGCTTGGTAGACGAACTGTAGTCAAAGATCCATGCTCTGACATAGTTGCACAGGCCTAGGAAGCTTTGCATTTGCTTTACTGTGCGCGGCTTGGCCGTGTTCATGATAGTCTCAGCCCTTTCTGGGGTTACCTTTTTCCCCTCATGTGAGACCAGTTGCCCTATGTACAGCACCTCCTGTTGGCAGTACTGCAGCTTGTCTTTGTCCACTTTGTATCCCTTCTCAGCCAGTATAGTTAATAGCCGGACTGAGTCATGTCGGCATTGCTCTTCAGTGATGCTGCAGATTAGAATGTCATCTACATACTGTAAAACAACACTGTCCACCGCAATATTGCTTAGGTCCACCATTTGCAGGACTCTGTTGAAAATAGATGGAGACTCGCAATACCCCTGTGGCAACCTCGTACTTTTCAGGCGCATTTGCCTGAAGGTAAATGACGTCAAGTCTTGTGAGTCACGGTGTAGTGGGATTGAGAAAAATGCATTTTTCAAATCGATCACCGTGAAGTATTTTGCCTCAGTGGGTATGTTGCACAAAATTGTGGATGGATTCGGGACTAGAGGGAACTCGGTTTCGACTATGTCGTTTAGGGCTCGTAAATCCTGGATTAAACGCCAGGACCCTCCCTTTGATTTCTTGACAGGATAAATCACTGTGTTGCAAGGTGATTCTGACGTCACTAAGATGCCCTGCTCCATCATGGCAGAGATTGTCTTTGCGATCCCCACATCCGCTTTTCTGGACATGGGATATTGCCGTGCCTGCGGCAGAATTGCCCCTGGTTTCAGTTTAATTTTTACTTCACCGGCCCCTTTCAGGAGACCTACGTCGTAGGGCCCTGTAGTCCATACCTTGGCCAGCACCAGGGCCATGTTGTTATCAAAGTATTCTGGACGTACTAATGCTAACATCCTCTGCAGTACCTCCCGCCTGATCATTTTGACCCAAAATATGAGACTCACTTCCACCCGTGTCTCTTCTAGGTCATGGTGTTCTTCGAACAGATCGTCATCGGTGACGTCAGTCACTCGATGCCCTTCTTCGATGGCGACAATCGCACACCAAGGTCTGCCCTCATCGTCACATCCCTCAACCAATATCACTTTTCCTCGCACTGCGGCAGAGTGTATCATTAAGGGAAATACTTGTCCCTCCTCTTCGTGCATGGGTATTCTTGGCCTGAATAGAAACTCATCCGGAGTTCTCATAGTTTTGCCTGCGAGGCCTGGCAACCCCGCCATAAGCACTCGTATGCCATATGAGAACACTTCTGGTTCCAGTGGTATGGCTCTCATGGCTGCACGTCCGGAGTATGCACTAATCATTTTGCACACATTTGAATAATGCATTACTGGGGTGGAGCACACTATGCCATCCTCAGTGAATGAGATGGTCATATTCAACTTTGTCATCAAGTCCCGACCCATGATATTTACTGGGGACTGACGAGAATACAATAAAGGTACATTCATGTCGCACTCTCCCACGGAGACTGGGAGTGCATCACTAAAGGGAACTCTGCTATGAGCTCCAGTAAAACTCTGGGTATCTATTGCCTCGCCGGACAAGGAGAACTTGCCTTTTCGTATGCACGAGCGCGTTGCACCCGTGTCAACTAAGAAGGAATATTCTTTCCCCCCTATGGTGACATTTCGTCTCGTCACTGCTACATGCAGGTGACTCATATGCAGGGTTGCTATAACCTGTGGCTGCCTTAAGCTTTCAGTGGGTAAAGGCCCTCCGACTTACTTCCCTCAACAACTGGTTCCGGCATGGCAGGTGGCGCGGTAGGTGTCTCACCCCCCTCCATAAATACATTTAATATCCAGTCTGCGGGGGGTTCTTCTTCTTTTGCTTGTTCAAACATTTTCCAAAGCTCGAGAACAGCAAGGCATTTTTTCGAGCTTCTTCCCGCTATTTGTGGCATGTAGGAAGATGGTCATGTGCTGTAAAACAGCCTTTGACAATGACCCATTTTGGGGCCACGGCATAAACATTTTATTTGCGGTGCCCTTAACCCACTCCTGGCTATATTTCTTCAATTTTGTTGCGTGCTTTGGCAACTGCTTGCATAAGTGTGCAAGCGGGTAACTTCCTCCATTCTTAGTTTCATCTCCAACAATATTCGCACAGTTTTTAACTTTTTACTACTATGAGCGAGCACCACATACGCAAGCTCCAATCCAACTTTTCCGCCAAGCTCTACACCAACAGTTTCGCTCAGCACTTCTCAATTCAGTGGCGATTCCCTCTCAATTACGGAATCGCATAAAACCAAAATGCATTACAATTAATCAACAGAACAACAATTTCACATTTCACATATAAAGGACATAGGAGGACATATAGGACAGACGCTTAACAGACAAGACAGACGCCAGCTGGTCATACGTATACCTGCCTTCTAATTGTTACCCCATCATGGGATTTGAACTAACCCCTTTATGACGTCTTTAAACGTCATCGTAGCCTAAAGTCCCCTCTCTGTGGTCTCTGGGTTCAAGTTCCTTCTGACCACTCTTTAAAGCGCTGGAACAAGGCGAATTTTACAGTTTTCTCTCGGGGGCCCCCCGGTATTCCTTACAGTTTTTTTCTCGGGTGCCCCCCGGTATTCCTTACAGTGTTTTTCTCCGGTGCCCCCCTGGTATTCCTTACAGTTTTTTTCTCGGGTTCCCCCCGGTATTTTTCCCAATTACTTCAGGTGCCCGGGTTTTTAACCTCTATATCTCTACAGTCTTTCCTACTTTTAACTCTATTAATCTTCTCCACCACCCTCCGTTACCTTTCCCCTTCTTACTCTAAGGCCTATAAGACATTTGCCAAGGTAAAGAGTTTCGTTGTTTTCACTCACCGATCGCCTCTTTTCCACTCTGGAACTTTCAGGATCACCGCCCTTCCTCTTTCTGCATTTATGGTTTTCGTCCGATCCGCTGCCCGTGGGAATGAGAAGGGTTATGCTTGGAAAGGCGGGTTCCTTCAGACCTACTGCAGATTTTTTGGGAATGATTACACTATCATTGTCCACGGGGAGCTTCTCAGCCTACTCAGCCGGAATAGCGAAAGTACTTGTGATGTAACCGAAGGCCCAGAGTTACTTTGTACCGTCGGTCTAAAGGTGTCTTATACTATATCAATCGATGATCTATAATCGATGGCCGAAACCATCCTCTGCTACCAAGTGTGACGAGGAGAGGAAATTACTGACGGGCCCATTGGTCAGTACTCACCCTCAAAAACTAGTAATACAAGATAGCTGCACCATGCGAGGACAGAGTGCAGGATTCACATACTCCAGTCAATGATCAGGACTCAAATTGGCAAAGGGAAGTCCATTTAATGATACATACATCAGTTTATGGAAATCAGCAGCATCCCGAACACCTGCCTTACCCCGACTTCCTCGAACATTAGTCAAACAGCCTCTTTTATGGGCAAAATCCGTCATCATTGACGTCTAATTCTACAAAAATCATCATGCAATTCAATTGGTTGGGAAAGGTAACTTAAGTATAGGTGCTATATCTGTATATGGAAATAACGCAAGTGGATTGGATAACTCTTAACGGGTGGGCGTCTACGCCCTTCCCTCTACAACACACGTGATTGACGTCACTACAAGTACGACGTCTCATTGGTTATAGTGTCTCTATGACCCTAGATTACATGGTCCCTTGTGATTGGGCAAGTTACACCCCTAAACATAAATCTCCATTTCCAGCATGCAGAGTAGACACCCAGGTGCCTAGTGTCCCAAGATTCACCCTTCCTCCCTTCCATCAATCAGTGTTTTAGGGCTACGTGTCAATTAGTTGGCTGGGTATGGCCTCGGATCTGTACTCTATTATCAGGAAAAGTTATGGCACCCTCTGGTTCTGGATGACATCAGGCGGTGGTACATCTTCGCGCCTGTCTGGTCACGTGTTGGTTCACCGTGAATCTGCTTCAGTTTCCAACCTTTTGTGCATTTAATTCTGTGTGCGCTTGGCCACCTGCATGGGCCTCTCTTATCTTGACCTTCACGGGCGGGCTGGTATTCTCTGTAGTTGGAGTTCGTGAGCTCATGCTCACCTCCCCTTCTCTGGTTGACCTCGATATCCCTGGCATAAGCCTCTCTATGTTGAGTTTCGATTCCGCTCCTTCTCTGGTCTTTGCTGGGTTTCTAAACTCGGCCTGTCAGGCCTTTGGCCGCCTGGGTACATTTCTGCTTTCACAAAATGGAGTCGCACGTGTACATTGTACAGTATTGAGGTAGATATATGGTTGGCGCTTGCCGCTTTACTCTTCTACTAGGCATTGCAAGCAGTATCGATTTCTTAGCCTCTTGCATTTCAAGCTTATTTACACACATTCAACAGGGTGGTTGCTTCCATCTTGTCTTATAGCACCATTCTCTTACGTTTTAACAGTGTCTCTCCCCTGCATCCATTATCATTATCCTTGCAGTTACTAGTACTGGCATTCGTGCTTTCAGTAGCCAAATCTGTTTGTTCTCGGGGCTGCTCGGGCCCTTGGTTTATTTTCATTGGCCTTCCATTAAGGCTTTAGGGGTCTCCTCATGGACCGTGTGCAGGTATTCCTCATTTCGTATCAGTGGCTGGTATGGCTGTCTGATAGGGTGTCGTGCTGCCCAGGGTTGTCGCGTTATGGCTGCTTCAACCGGTATTTATCTCCTTACGTACAAGGGGCAGAGTCCCAGTGCGGGTCTTTGTTGGTTTATTTGCTCCTCATACATCAAGTACCACGGCGAGTACCTTACTGGCAACTCGCAATGGGGGGCAGGGGTGCAGGTCATATCTGGGACCTCCTCTATTCAATGGGGCCTGCTACATGACTACATATGTGGATGTAGACCTAGTTGCAGCATGGAAACTGTGACATCCAGGTCATACATGATGCTCTCCAAATCATAAATAAATATGACTCCTGCCTCTTGGTTTGCCTTAACCTCTCTGCCACGTTGAACAGGGTTGACCATTGCAAACATACAAGCCTACTCTTAGATAGAATGTGGTTCATAGAGACAGTCTTCAACTGGTTTGTCTCCTATCTCTTGGAGAGATACATAGCAGTTCAGATGTGTAACTTCAGTTCCAACCGTTACCCAGTCACCTGAGGAGTACTACAGTGATCAGTACTTTCCCCTGTGATGTTTAGTTTCTGTATGGAACACTGTGATTGTACCCAAGAGATGTCACGCCGCAGAATTGCCTCAACACCATCCAAGTGTGAATAACAAGCACCTACCTGAAGCTGAGCCGCAGCAAAACTGAATTGTTACCATCCATCTAAATAGGAGGTCATCCAAGGGTGGACAAATGAAATGCACCTTGATGTATTCGCACCTCAGTTGGCCCCATATGCAAAATACCTTTGGTTCATTGACAGCAATCTTCTTCTAGAAACATATCAACCGAAAAGCCCTAAACTGTGTGATATCAATAAGCACATCTCCAGAAGATACTTTCCTTTCACCTGAGGATTTCAGAATTGCAGTCAAGACCATAGTTACCTCATGTCTCCGTGACAGAATTCCAACTGGTGAGGAAGGGATAGCCTGAGCCATTTTGATTTTTATTACATACAATAATGCAGGTAATTCTGTTTCTGAAAGGTAGGTCTGCTAATCTGACCAACTGCTCTATTCTAAAATTATAAAGCAAACATGTGCATTTGCTAATATAATTTTCTGACACCCTCAGAACCAGCTTCAGGTTCAAATGTCACAAGTGCATTTTTTGCAGCTGTTGGAATACAAAGTGGCAGTAGGTAGAGGTGTCTGTTTAACTGCCTGCTCCTTTGATACAAATTATAATAATGTTGTAACATACGCAGCCTGGTGGCACATTAAACTGTGCATTTAATCCATGCCTAGTTGTGTCATGGAACTGCTTTGATCACACATTTATACAGCCACAGCAATTTGATATCATACTAGTGTCAGTTCTTTGAACAGGGCACAACTATGACAGAGCAATGTGTGTTAGCTGTCTGGCCTGACTGTCTCCACAGCGGTACCTTTTGACCCTCTTACTGAAAGGGTAACACCCTCCTTGAAGGTACATAAACACTTGTGGTAGTAGGTGCTTCAAAGCTAGCCCTGACATAACAAAGCCACACTAACAAGGTTTTGACCACTGGAGTACCATTGAAGTCAAGAGACACACGAAGGGGTCTGTCAAACAAACACAGTGTCCGCCGCCGCACATGGCGGTTACAATGGCACCTAGCAGATCGAGCACAGCACAGGAGACTACTTATCCCGGTTTCCCGAGCACGCCGCACATGCATCAGCTGATGAGTTACATTGTGTCAGCCTCGGAAGGTGGAGGATGTGGTCAGAATGCAGGGATTTTGACCCTGGCTGCTTCTCTGTGCTCCTCAACTGTGCAGCTTACAAGTATGGAGTAGCTGGACAACCGTTCTCTTTGGTTTTTGGATTGTCTTTTGCATTGCTCTGACGCCTGTTTTCTGCTTCCTCAACTATTTTGGATCAAAGGACTTGGGTATAAGTGGATGAACTCAGATTTCTGCGAAACAGATTGAACTTTGGAACACCCTCTTCTGGATTTGGTGACTTGGATTGTTTTTGTCTTACGGAATGGTCTGTGGGTTCTTCAATATCTTGGAAATGCCTTTTTGGTGACTGTTTCTTGCCCACTCCTTTTTTCCCCCTTGTGTATGGCATCCTCATGCCATCCGGGTTTAGGTCTCTGCCTTTTTTATTCTTTTCTTGTTTTCTTCACTCCCAGCATCCTCGGTCAATGATCAGACTGTTATTTTACTGGCCTGACCTGCTCCTCACCTACTCCAGGTATTTGATAAGGGGACTGGGGAATTAGAGTAATAAGGGGCTGCTATTTCATGCTTTATTATTCACAGTATATTTTGTTTCCTTTACAGCTTGGAGAGACCCAGGTGTGCACCTCCTTAACTTCCTTTTGCTCAATCGCTCGGTAAGTGGAGTTAGTTGCATTTCTCCCTGGCTAATAGATTGAGAAGGTGGCCAATCACTTAAACTGGGACCTTTGTGCCTAACAGATTGAGGAGCCGTTTCCACATGAACTGATAATGGAGGCCATATCCTTACACAGATGGGATATGCCCTGATAGGGGAAATGATGAAGGTGTCGATCCCCGTTTCAAGGCCAAAGCTTGAGACCTGGATCTCCTTGATTTGACAAAGGGCGACACCAGTGTCCTAGATTATACAATATGTTTCTATCAGCTGGCTGCAGAGACAGCTTAGCTAGAACAGAAAAAGGCTGCCATCTTTTATAGGGGTATCAAAGATGGAAATAAGGACCTGTTATCAGTGGTACTGCCCATCCCTACTTTCTATCCTGATTTGGTAGATGTGGTACCCCAAGTTGATACAAGTCATACTGAGAGGAAGGGGGAAGTACAATCAACCCTTCTGTTTGACCAGTTGTGAGAGTCCAAACCCTACTGAACCACCCCCTGAGCCCATGCAAATAGGTGGAATTAGTGGCTTGTTAACCACAGCTGTGAAAGAGAGCAGGCACACAGCCAGCACCTGTTTTCATTGCGGGAAAACTGGACATTTCATTAAAGAATGTCCACAGAGGACCAAAAGACCCAATGGTTTTCAGAAGGCTCATTCATAAACCGGGTGCCTGGATGAGCCTAACTCTTTTTCACTCTCATCGTGCTAGAAACCTCACGTCCTATGTTTTGGTTCTTTTCTCGTTTTCTTCACTCCCAAAATAGTTTGTAATCAGTCAGACATTTCTTCTACTAGCCTGGACCTACTCCTCACCTATTCCAGGTATTTGATAAGGGTACTGTGGAATTAGAGTGATAAGGGGACTGCTATTTCATGCTTTATGATTCACCATATATTTTGTTTCCTTTAGAGCTTGGTAAGAGCCTGGCAGCGCACATCCTTAACTTTCTTTTCCCCTATTTGTCTGTTCGTGAAGTTAGTTGCATTTCTCCCTGGCTGATAGATTGGGAAGAAGGCCACTCAGGTCATGTGTGACCTTTGTGCTTAACAGGGGCAGAGTTGGAGTAGCCAGAAGATATAGGGGGGCAGAGAGATGGGTTTGACCATCTTGGTTTCGGTTAGGGCTCACTACAACTTCCTGTCCCCTTATTTCTTGCTGGAAAAGGCACTCTGGCTGTGATTTCAGAAGGCAAAGTGTGAAAACATAGAAATTGATACGAGGCTGGGAAGCCCAAAAGAAACACACCAACACAGGTTACAAAGGACATACAAGGGCTTTATTTAAAAGCTACAACAGTTACCAAAAAGTCAATTGACAAACGGATAGCTATTCGGCTCCCAGGGTAACGTAACGAACTTAACGAGGGTTCGATGCATTAGTAGAGAGACCGTACATTGGAATACTTGGGTTTTTATATCCTTTATCCAGCCCTTGGCCAACCCCCTCGTGGGTTAACCATTCTTGGGACCAGGCCTAGGGTTCCTTGCCAGGTCAATCCTATAATGTATGCATTTTGATTAGTTCCGCTGATACAGTTGTTCATTTACACATAGGTCAGTGATAGGACAAGGTCTCAGTTCGCGACCCCGACAAGTGGCCTGCAGGCATATTAATTATTCGTGTGTGCGGAGGTCACAACGGCCAGAATCTCACTCAGAATGTCATTCGGCCTCCATTTTGATGTTCAGGGTGACTTCCACATTACAAGAGAACCTAAAATGGCGGCTAAATCCAAGATGGCGACTTACATAACTTTTCGTTAAGGTCAAGACCTTGCCGCGGAGTCTATTTACATGATATTTTAGACAACTTGGCGTAGGCCAATACACATTCAAATACTGCGATAGGAGGCATAATATCATTTCAATTCCAACAAAAGGACACTTGTTACAACAGCCAGCATTGGATCCCTTACAGCACGCTTGCTTTGAACCAATCCCCTGTTATCTTTCCTTTTTAAGGAGAAGGGCACTCCTCCTTCTTTGCTGCATCTTTGGACTCTAAAGACAAAAAGAAGGATTCAGTGTACCTCTGTTGGGAGTACAGTCTACTGCAAAGTCCTCTGGCAAAGAGGTACATTCAGAAGGCACCCAAGACAGAGGCAAGCTCTGACCCCTAAACATCCATGAAAAAGTGAGGGTTAACTGCTGAGGCCTATATGCTACCTGCACTGGAACCAGTACCCTGTTCACTGGAGATGGAGGACCCAGTGTAGGTGGCAGCCCAATTCCTGCAGTGGAAGCGCAGAACTAAAAGACTTCCCTTGTCCCAGAGAACCTGTATTGGGCATCCCGTCAACCCAGAAATCCAGTAGCAGCTTGAAACCCTGTTCCATTGCCACAAGACATCTTCAAGTGGATCGTCTATACTCGAGGCACTTTGAGCCTCCACAGAATCCACGGTGCTGCTTTGGGCATTCCAGGCAACTTCCAATCACTTGCAGCACTTTGAGCCATCCTGATGCCAGCTCGACCTATTGATGCAGACCGACTCATTTTGACCCAATAGCAGGCTCAACATCATGAGAGCAAGTTACTCAAGTGACGACTTGATTGCTGGAAGACATCAACTCACCTGTTTCGAATGTCCACTCAACCCAGCATAGTCAACATCTTTCTGCCGACTCAATCACCACCTCCAAACTGTTGCAAGCCATTGTCTCGACCGCCTCGAATGCCAAAGCCAACAGGAGCCTGCACCTTTGATCCCGTTCAATACCAACTAGTAGTTGGGCTCCATTCACTCAAATGTCTCGACATTGGCTAGATTGCACTGAAAGAGTCTAGAAAATATAAAGGTACTGTGAAGAGACCCTGGGCCTCATTACGACCCTGGCAGTAGGGGGTTAATGGTGCCGGTAGAGCTGCCGGTGCCGTTAACCCCCTACCGCCTCATTACGAGGTCCGCTCGCAGGACCCGCTAAGGATGCCTGGTTTTACCAGACGTCCTTAGCGGGTCCCGCAAGCGGCCCTGCATGCTAACAACGGGCTCGTCATTAACGGGCCTGTTGTTAGCATGCTCCCCATTCCCATTGAGCCCTATGGGGGCTCAAATGGGAATGAGGATGTGCCGGGTCCGGGTTCCCTGAAATGGGGAAATACTGGGCCCTCCAAGGTCGGAATGGCCCGGTATTTCCCCTTTCAGGGAACCCAGACCTTAGTTTGGGGGTAGCATGCCCTTATTAAGGGCATGGCTACCTCCAAACATGTAATGAGGCCCCCTGTCTCCATGTACAATGGTTTGGGATGATAGTGGGCCTCATTACGACCCTTGCGGAATGGATTTAACGGTGCTGGTAAAGGTGCCAGCGCCGTTAAACCCATTCCGCCCTAATACGAGGTTCCCTTGCGGGACCTGCTCTGGACGTCTGGTCAGACCAGACGTCCTTTGCGGGTCCCGCAAGGGGACCAGGGAGCTAACAACGGGCCCGTTATTAACCGTTATATAAGCCGTTATTAACGGGCCCGTTGTTAGCTCCCTCCCCATATGGGGGCTCAAATGGGAATGGGGATTGTTCGGGTTCCCTGAATGGGGAAATACCAGGCCCTCCTAGGTTAGAATGGCCCGGTTATTCCCCATTCAGGGAACCCAGACCCAGACCCGAGTTTTGAGGCAGCCATGCCATTATTAAGGGCATGGATACCTCCAAACTCGTAATGAGGCACAGTGACTTTTAAGCCCCTTTCTCTACCTTTTTCTACATGAGCATACCCTTGAAAGTTTTCATTTTTAGAAACAGCAAAACATCTCCACCGTAAAACACAGCCCTATTTAGCATTATATAGTGGTGCACAATGTGTAAGCGGGCTGCCAATTTTAAGGAAGCTGCTTTCATATGCTATGAGGCTGCAAGCAATATTCAAAGACTGCCCAAACATTCGTAGGTGATGTCATTAATCTTGGAGTGCTGGACAATTTCATAATGTTATCGTCAATGAGACAGTATTATCAGAATGGTTTTTCTGTCTAATGGAGTGAATTTCCCAATGAAAGACATTTTAAGAAAAAAGTCCATTCTGACAACCATCTACCCTCATGTGGTGTCTGGTCTCACTTCTCAAATGTTTTTCTGGACATTTTGATACATTCTCTACATTTCAAAATGCAGTATCAGGGATCTCATTACCCTCACAATGTCTCTTGGATCTCTCTGTACCTTTACTACATTTGCCAGATTGCACCATCAGAGCTCCCAATATCACAATGGGCCGTACTACAAGCTTGGCTGCTAAAACTCAATTACTGTTGCCACCGCTTGCAATGTTACTTAATACGTCCAATTACAAGCGGTAGAACGGTGGTGTTAGCCCTCATATTTGGAGTCCATAGGACTCCAGGGGGATTTTTGTGGAATTAAACTGGATGCAGGGCTTTCACAGGGTTTGGTGAGGAACAGGGCAAAACATGTGGTAGGCCCCCTTGCTACTTTTTGGACTGCACCTGTGGCACTGAGAACGGGAGACACAAAGAATCTTGTTTTCAGTTTGTGTGTGGAGGGAATAGATGTGTTGATGAGGCACCCCGAATGCAGCTGGGCAACTGGGCTAAGATCAGATCTTGCTGTTGGGCCATTGTACTTACCATGACAAAGATTTGAAGGATACATCGGGAGAATGAATACACTGGATACAAAAGTTCATGTCAATGTCCTCCCAACATATGTCACCTTCCACTATTATCTGGGGTCATGAGCCATGAGCCTATGTTGTAAACTCTAGTGAGATTTAATCTTCCCTCACAATACCCCCTACCAGAACCCTTCCTTATTTAAAGTGGGGTTTGGTTTCCTATAGTAAGCTATTTTTGCTGGGGAGTATTATTTGTGTATATTGGACAAACAGACTGGATGTATCAAACCCAAAGCTTCTTAGAATGTACTTGATTGTTTTATGTTTCTGGCATCTATTATTTTGTGCAAATATAATCCATGTTTTGATGTAACAGTAGCCTAGATTTTCCCATATTCAGATAGAAGAGTTTGTATTTTATCACATGTGTACGCACATCGATTCAGGTTTGACCTCTGGCTTCATGTTCTAAGCACTGTAAAATAGGTGCCAAAACTAGGACCACATTGGCACCCTCGCTCCAGCCTTGGCCGATTCCACATCCAAGCCCACATCTCTGTGGCCTCTAAAAACATGGCAGAACTCTTTAAAATAAGTAAGGAGCTGACCAATCCTTATGAAGACTCCGCCTCTCCTGTTCCCCCCCAGGCCCTCTGTATCACCCTGGCTTCTCACTTCACTACTAAAACTCAGGACATCCTGTCCTTTCTCTCCCCTTCCTCTCCCTCTCTCAGCCCCCCATGGCCTTTACATTTCCTCCTCCCTTCTCCTCTTTCTCTTTGATAACACCCAATGATGTTTCGAGACAAGTTCGATCTATGAAAGTGTAGTCCAAACAGGTGCTCCCCTGCTCCTCTAGAACCATCATGGACCATATTGAAACCCTTGCTCCAGCCTTGGCCGATTTCTGCAATCACTCCTTTGCCATTGGAACTTTCCGCTCTCTCCTCAAGCACTCCCTTGTGCACCCCCTCCTAAAAAAGCCTTCTGCCGATCCCACCTGTCCGGCTAACTATTACCTGATCCCTTTCACTCCTTTCCTGGGCAAACATGTGAAAAAACTGGCCATCTCCCAGCTTACTTTTCACACTGAAACTGTTGGTTGTCTCCATGATCATCAGTCTGGCTTCAGAGCAGTCAGAGGTACAGAAACTGCTCCCCTGAACACCTGTGAAGATTTGCTCTCCAATCTCGACTCCAGCATCTTTTCTGTCCTCATCCTCCTTGACCTTTCCTCTGCTTTCGACACAGTCAATCCCACCATCCTGATCAATCGACTCAGTGAGAACCTGGGCCTCACGGATCAGGCCTTGGAGTGGCTGACCTTTTTCTTCCTGGTCTGACCCTCACAGATCCAACTTATGTCCCTTCTCTCCATCACCTCTCTCTCTCTACATGTGGAATCCCCCAGGGCTCCAACCTCTCACCCTGGCTCTTCAATCTCTATGTGACCCCTTTGGCCCACCTAATCTCTACCTTCTGCTCCAACTTTCAGTGTTATGCGGATGACACACAGCTCTCTTTCAGGCTCCCTACAGCCTCCTCCCCTCTCTCATGCATTCCTCACTGTCTATCCAAGATTCAGGAGTGGTGCGCCTATAATGATCTCTGCCTTAATGCCAGTAAGACTGAGATCCTTCTCATCTGGATCCCTTCTCCCACTTTTCCTCTCTCACTCTGGTTTCCCTCTTTGGGCCCTCTTCCTTCGCCTTCCTGTGAGGCAAAAAATGCTGGGGTCATCTTTGACTCCACTCTCTCCTTCTCTCCTCACATCACTGACTTTTCCAAGAAGGCTCATTACCAGCTGCACCTCCTCAAAGGTACTCTGCCTTTTCTCACTTTCCCCTCAGAAGCTCATTGTCGCTAGAGCCCTGGATCTCTCTAGGTTGGACTACTATAATAGTCTCTTTCTCAATCTGCCTTCCTCTACTATCTGCCCTCTGCAACTAATCCAGAACAGGACTGTGAGACCGATAAAGCACAGGGGCTGTATCTCGACAGCCCTGAAATCTCTCCACTGGCTCCTGGTGGCTGCAAGGATCAGGTTCAAGACCCTCTGCATTGTCCACAAGGCTTTCTGGAGCCAGGGCCTGCACTACATCCAACACTCTTCCTAAATACCTTCCTTCTTAAGCCCTTCGCTCTGCTGCCTCCAACTCTCTGAGGGTCAGACGCTTCTCCAGGCAGAGAGTAGGGGCAGATCACTTTCCTATGCAGTTGCCTCCCTCTGGAATGGCCTCCCTGCCTATCTCAAACCTGAGCGAGACCACCTGAAGTTCCAGAAGCAGCTCAAGACTTTCCCTTTCTCCTCTACTTTCTCTCTATTGCTCCCCTGCTGACCTCTCTCCCTAGCTGCCTGCTGCGCTGACTGGTTGCTTGGATACCCTCAGATTCTCACTGGGTGCCAGGATCTGCTATGACCAGTCTCTTCAGCTATGCCTCTGGGACCGTTGCGCACTATGGGCTGTAACTGTAACCTCTACAGTCCCCTGCCTCAATGCACTTACCCAGAGCCGTGCTGCCCTGGCTGCACTTACTCATACCACAAAAGGGATGGGTGGAAGATTTTGAATGAATCTTAACCACTGGCATTGCTCTGGGAAACCTTCCACACCACCGTTTTTTAGCCTGTCTGCGCCATTGGAAAAGGGATCCAGCCACATGCAAATCAGTCAGGTACTGCCACCAATGGTAGCAGACCAGCCCGAACTGCTAGGCCAGGTCCCCTCTCTGCATGGAAACACAAGCAACCCCAGACATGTTTCAGCCTTGTTGGGCCTTCTCATTGAGGTGCAGCTTGGTTCCCTATGGCGCAGCGAGCAAGGGACCCACATCTGGGCATACCCTCTCTCACATACTGAGCCAAACTATAACCACAAAAGTGATGGGTGGAAGGTTTTGAATGAATCTTAATTTCTGGCATTGCTCTGGGCAACCTTCCACACCACCGTTTTTTGGCCCATCTGCGCCATTGCAAAAGGTGTCCAGCCTATGCAAATCAGTCAGGTTCTGCCACCAATGGTAGCAGACCAGCCCGAACTGCTAGGCCAGGTCCCCTCTCTGCATGGAAACACAAGCAACCCCAGACATGTTTCGGCCTTGTTGGGCCTCCTCATTGAGGTGCAGCTTGGTTCCCTATGGAGCAGCGAGCAAGGGACCCACGACTGGGTATACCCTCTCTCACATAGTGAGCCAAACTATAACCACAAAAGTGATGGGTGGAAAGTTCTGAATGAATCTTAACCACTGGCATTGCTCTGGGCAACTGTCAAGAGTTGATGCCGCGTAGATTAGATATACCTCCGTCCCTAAGCACTGAACAGGGAGTTTTAAGTATACTCGCTGTTCAGTTATTGGAGCCAAAGGTTGCTGGAACAGGAGCGGGAGCACTGGAGTCAGATGTCTGTAGCAGGAAAAGAAAGTAGGGTTAGGACAATTAAAGAGGGAGGAAAAAAGGCAAAACAATATTCAGTTATTGGAATAAGAAAAAGACACCCACCAAACAGACAGCGAAGGGAGACTCTCAAAAAGAGGTTAACTTCACAACAGTGTTCCACTAAACTGTATGTACTTGTTACCCCAATGTATACCAACAGCAGCAGCAGAAGTACGCGGGGTTGCTCCTATAGGTGTAATGTTCCAAGATGCAGAGCGTGGATCGAAGAACCAGTAGATGAAGACAAAAACAGGTAAGTATGGGACTTCCGTGAGTTTCCAGAAACAATGTACCAAAACACTGTCGTAAGGGAGAGGCAGAGGCAGTCCTTAAAGAGTTCTGGGTCGTAGCAGTTCCAAAAAAAGAGTTCCAAGCCAAGCGTTGTTACCAGGAGGAAAAGCCAAGAAGAAATCCAAGAGCAAATCCGAAGTCAAAATCTTGAAGGTAAGCGATGCAAAACGTAGACGCCAAACGCTGGAAAATACACAGCTGAGAAGCAGCGTTATATTCGCGCAATATCTGTATATAGCGTGTCCATGGCAACTAGGTCTGGCGTGCCACGTAACGCAACGAGGAAGGAACAGACGTCGCCGCGGGCGAGAATACAATCCCCATGGTAACCTCCAACTCCGTCCAGGGCGATGAGCACTGTTTCCATAAGGCCCAGTGTAAAGAGGCCTTGCAGAGATCCCGTGCGAACCATGCTGCTGCGCTGTGGGTGAGCTTGTAATGCCAGGTGTGGTTGCCTGTTGAGCCTGTCATGAACCTAAGGCTGGATTGGAGTGTGTAGGCATGACAGAGCCCCCCCAAAGGCCCACAACCTCGTGGGCAAGCAGGATTGTCCCTGTGGCAATGGGCCACCAGTAAGCGGGCTTGAACCGCACTAGCAGGCTCCCAAGATCTCTCCTCGGGTCCTTAACCGAGCCAGTCGATCAAATAGAACAGAACCCCCTGCTGATTTTGGAACCCAGAATCGCAGCTACTATTCATCAGGGGAGTTCCACATGGCAGGAGAAGGAGGCAGAATCACACTTGAGTTCGTAGGGCAAGGCTTGAGGAGGTAGGTATGAAAAAACAGGGTGAATGCGCCATGAGGCAAGCAAAGAGAGACGATAAGCCACTGGATTAATAACCCCAGTGATTCTGTAAGGCTCTAGAAACCGGGGAAGGAGCTTACGGCAACCAGGCATGCAGAGATGGCGGGTGGACAACCAAACCCTATCCCCCAAGACGTACTGTGGTGCAGGGGACCTCTTCTTGTCAGCAGCACGGCACATGGATTCTTGTGCATCACGGAGATGAGTGAGGGCTTGGGAGTGGACAGAAGACAGATCCCTAATGCAAGCAGCTGCAGCAGGGGCCGGGAAGAGGTCAGGTCAGGAAAAGGGAGAGTACGAGGGTGTTGACCATATAGGGCATAGAAGGGAGAGAAACCAGTGGAGGTATGTGGAGCGTTATTGTCGTCAAACTCTGCGATATGAAGCAGTTGATACCAGGATTTCTGGTTTTGCAGGGACAGGCAGCGTAAATACTGCTCCATAGACTGGCTGACTCTTTCAGTCTGACCATCACTTTCCGGATGGTATGAAGAAGAGAACCTAGCATCTATCTCGAGTAAACTCGTGAGGGCCCTCCAGAATTGTGAACGCTGTTCAGATATAAGAACAGAAGGGAGACCAAAGAGACAAAAAATAGAGTGAGAGAAAAGGCGAGCCAAGACAGGGGCAGAGGGTATACCAGAGCAGGGTATAAAATGGGCCATTTTGGTAAAGGAGTCCACAACCACCCATACTGAGTCATAGCCTTGCACTTTGGGGAGATCGGTCACAAAGTCCATGGTGATGGAGTGCCAAGGTCTGCGAGGAATCGCTAAAGGCTTGTCATGGGCACTAGGTTAGGTGGCACTATCCAGTCGATTTCATACCCAGTTCATGATAACTGGAAGAGAAATCGGTCAGGAGCATTATGGGTAAGAGCATAGAGGGCTAGGTCAGGGTTAATATCCATGTCTCCCATAGGAACCTCCTACGCCCATAGGATAACATAAAACTTCCTGTTCCATTAACATGGATCCCTTTTGTGCCAATCCGGAATTTATGCAACGCTCTAGTCTTTGGGCGAGGCCCTCTATAAAAGGCACGCCCAAAGAACAGGACTTGCTTCCTGTGATTTCTGTAGCAGTGAGCACGCGCTTACCTGGTTCCAGTCTCTGGAGCTTCTCCCACGGTTTTCTGCAGATCCGATGCCCGGCAGGACAGCATCCTCGCTTCCACGAGCTCCGCATCTGCAAAAGAGAACACAGAAAGCATTAGCAAACTTTGTTTTTTCAACTCACCTGTTTTTTGGCGGTTCCGATCGTCTCTTCAGCTTCATCTTCATCTCGCGGACCTGCAGGTCACCCTCCGCTCGTTGGACTCCTCTCCGAAGAGGTATTTCTTGACAAACCAGCTAGGAGAAAAAACAAGGGAAAGTGAGATTAGACACTAAAGACAATTGGGGGTTCAAACTCCCAAAAGACAACACACTTTCTCTTACCAGCGCCTAGTGAAGTAACTAGGTAACCAAGGACACTTGAACATTTGAACTTTCAGATCCACCGCATAAGGGTCCAGTGAAGTAACTGCTCCTGGACATTTTTGGGGATCGCCTGAACTTTTCAAGCGAAGGAGGCAGCGTCGTCTTCTTTCCCGCAGCAAAACCACGACTAGTGAGAACCGCATCACTACTGCACAGCAGCCATTCGGCCCCGCACCATAGCGCCCCTGCAGAGCCAGGACGGAGAGCACACAGTGCTTAAACTTAGGGAGTTGGGAAGGGGGTTTAACCAGGGTCTGGCACCATTCTTAACCCGTCCTTTACCTTACCTTACAGAAAGAACCCCAGGAGACGGAGATAAAGTAGGATTCAGGCAAGGGAAGAGCAGAGTAGAGGTCGAAGGAATCCATCACTCCTGCAGAGTTTTCAGGTGAGCGTGACAGAACACGAAGCCTACCCTAAAACACCTCCGCCTGAGCGATGGAGAACTCAGATGTAGACCAAAAGTCACAGTTATTGGGGGAGCTGAGGGCTGAGGTACACGCAGCTCGTTCGGAGACAAACGCCTTAAGGCATGAATTGGCAGTGAACAGGGATAAGACAGATGAGATAGCTCGCCAATTACTTCAGACTCAAGCGGGTAAGGCCCCATTACCAGGGGGAGCCACGGCCCCACCAACTGTACCACCCCAGCCCATAGTAGCTCCAGTACAGGTAGTCCTTCCCGGCAACATACCTCTGGCGCCCCCGGAGAGATTCTCAGGGGAGCCCAAAAAGTTCTGCACTTTTATGAATCAGTGGCGTCTACATTTTCTGTGTAAGCCAGGGTTGTTTCCCTCAGACCAGTCTAAAGTAGCCTTTGTGTTGTCATACTTGGGGGGACATGCTGCGGATTGGTCTGTAGCATTAGTCAACAGGGATTTTTAAATTTTGCAGGTTTTCAACGCAAATTGGAAAAGCTTTTCGCCCGTAGTACACAAGGGCAGGCCTTGGATGACGAGTTGTTATCTTTGCAACAAGGGAATCGGATCTTTTGGCTTACGTATCAACCTTTAATCGCCTGGTAGCCGAAACAAACTGGCTCGAGGAAAAGCAGACAACCCTTTTTTACTGAGGTCTAAGGGGAGAGCTTAAAGATGTCCTGGCACAAGTAGTGAATCCACCCGATGGGTGCGCCGAATACATAGACCTAGCACTTCAACTTGATCACCGTTTGCAGACCTGGAGGGCCGACAGCTCACGCACGGAGAGCAGGACATTTTACATGCGGCCCAAGGAGACATCAGTTCACCAGTCCACAGAAACACATCCTGAACCCATGCAACTAGGGGGAGTCCGAGGCCCCCTCTCTAAGGCGGAACGTGATAGAAGGCGACAAGAACAATTATGTTTATACTGTGGTCAATCCAGCCATTTCCTTCACAACTGCCCGGCCAAACCGCCCCGAAAGACTGTAGGCGCCATGGATGGGGTAAAGGAGACAACTGAGGCAGAAAACTCCAACGCCCGCCAAACTTAGAGGTCGGTTTGTTGAGCGCAAAAAAGACTCCCCTGACCTCCCATTTTACCATCCCAGTTACCATTGTGGACCAGCGCCACCGTCCAGATTGCACGCACTTGAAGCCTTTGTGGCTAGTGGAGCCATAGGGAATTATCTGTACTTAGAGATGGCCGACAAAATCGGTTTACCAATTTGTTCGAAGGAGACCGTGGACAATGTAACCGCTGTCGACGGAACTCAGCTACTATCAGGACCAGTTACCTGTAGTACCTCCAAGGTAATTATGTTCTGTCAAGATGGCCATAGGAGGAAATTTCATTCGATCTGATTTCGGTTCTAGATGATCCTTGGCATACATTGACTCGAGAAACATAACCCACTCAAATATTGGCGTGGTAGATCATTAACTTTCCCCAAGGATTGCAGACACTGTTACGAGTCAGGTTGGACGCCGGAACGACCAATAACAGCATCTCAAAAAACTCTCCCAGGGTTGGGGATGTTGGGAGTTTTACCACCTGAATACCAGGAATTTTGAGATGTTTTCGCCAAGGAACAAGCCAACGTTCTGCCCCCGCACCGTCCTTATGACTGTCAGATAGACCTGGTACCGGGGCAAAGGTTCAGTGTAGCCGCATATACGCTTTGACAGAAGGGGAAAACACTTGTCTAAAGGTTTACTTGGACCAATACCTCGCAAATAGTTTTATCCGCCCTTCCAAATCCCCTGCAGCGTCTCCACTCTTCTTCGTCCCTAAGAAGGAGGGGGATCTAAGGACGTGCATTGACTATCGCGCGTTAAGCCAGTTCACAGTAAAAAATCGGTACCCGTTAACTCTGATACCCGTGTTACTCGACCAAGTGCGCCACGCGCAGGTGTTCACGAAATTGGATCTTCCTGGAGCATTTCACCTGGTGCGTGTTAAAGAGGGTGACGAATGGAAGACCGCATTCCGCACCATGTACAGCCTCTACGAATACCAAGTAATGCCGTTCGAGTTATGCAACACGGCGGCGGCATTCCAACACTTCATGAATGATGTCCTACGAGAACTGCTAGACGTATGTGCTGTAGTGTACATAGACGATATTCTCCTCTATTCGGCTACTGTACAAGAGCATGTAGATCATGTACGGGAAGTTCTTCACAAGCTGCGCAACATCCACCTCTATGCCAAGCTTGAAAAGTGCTCCTTCCATGTTGAGTTTCTAGGATTCGTCTTGTCGCCACAAGGCATCCGTATGGACAACAGGAAAGTAGAGGCGATTCTCACTTGGCCATCACCTTCGTCTCTAAAGGGAGTGCAGAGCTTCCTGGGTTTTGCGAATTTCTACAGACGCTTTATACCTGGTTTTTCACATTTGGTGCATCCTATTACCACCCTTTTACTCAAGCATCGGAAATTTGAATGGACCCCTGCAGCTGAGGAAGCCTTTTGTGCTCTGAAGAGCAGATTCACATCCGCCCCAGTATTAAAATACCCGCAACCAGATCTCCCTTACATCGTTGAGACTGATGCTTCAAGCGTGGCCATGGGAGCGGTCTTGTCCCAACGGAATCCACACATTGGTCAGCTTCATCCCGTGGCTTTCTGGTCGAAAAAATTCTCACCAGCAGAACTAAATTATGCGGTTACGGATAAAGAACTGCTTGCGATAAGAGGCCCTCAAGGAATGGAGGCATTACTTACTCGGAAACAAACATACCATTACCATAATAACTGATCATCGAAATCTCCAGTACCTACGTTCAGCTAAAGCACAATCATCTAGACAACTTTGTTGGGCTCTGTTCCTATCAGAGTATGATTTTGTGATTACCTACTGGCCTGGAGTTAAAAACGGGAAGGCAGACGCTTTATTGCGCATTGGCAAAGGAGAACAAGCTAACAGAATTCCTGATCCGGTGGACACCATCTCAGGAGACAAGATACTTGGTATGTGTGGGAATGATTCTTCATGGGAAGAAGTCAAGCAGAAGGTAAAAGACAGCCTGCCCGTAAAGGAATTACAAACATGGGAAGAAAAGGGGGTCAACTTTTCCATCTGGAATGGTCTACCATACTATTGAGACCTTCTGTACCTCCCAACACGTACCCTGCAGGAAGAAATATTTGTAAATTATCACGATTCACCAATGGAAGGCCACCCTGGAGTGATTAAGACCATTGAGAAAATTGAGAGATCCTACTGGTGGCCAAATTGGCGCCAAGATATCCACGACTTTGTCAACTCATGCGGAACATGTGCCCAAAACAAGGCCTCAAGGCAAAGACCCGTCGGCTTACTGCAACCACTGGCTACGCCACCTACACCTTGGCATACAGTCTCAATGGACTTTATCATGGACCTGCCTCCCAGTTCCGGATTCAACACCATCCTTGTGGTAGTAGATTTATTCACCAAGATGGCCCACTTTATCACCCTAAAAGGGATTCCGTCAGCTCAGGTCTTGGCTAGGGAATTCTCAATAACATTGTGAAGTTGCATGGGTTTACATCCATATTAATCTCTGACAGAGGAAGCCAATTTGTGTCTCGGTTCTGGAAGCATTGCTGTTCTCTGGCCGGAATTGAAATACGGTTGTCTACCGGTCACCACCCACAAACAGACGGCCAAACAGAGCGTACAAACCAGACCTTAGAGCAGTATCTCCTTTGTCTACTACACCAGACAGAACGTTCCTGGGAAGAAATCCGGTGGATGGCCGACTACGCATATAATAATTTGATAAACGCCTCCACATGCATGACACCGTTTTACACTCTGTATGGCCGCAACACTAGAACCTCAGCATATGACCCACCAGAAGCCATCGAAATGCCAGCCATCGAGACTTTACATAAGAGGATTTCACAGGCAAATAAAGATACAATAGAACACCTTGAAGCAGCTTAGATCACACAGAAAGGTATGCTGTCCGCCACCGACAAGAGGCCCCTAACTACCAAGCCGGGGATTCAGCATGGCTAGCAACAAAGTATATAACGTTGTGTCGGAATAGAAAGTATATTGTGCCTCCTATTGTGAAAAATATATTTTATATTGGCCTACGCCAAGCTGCTCGAAAGTCACTTGCGAGAGAAATCTGTGTTGAAAGGTCCTGACCTTTAATCCATGTAGGCTGCCATTTTAGGTCAAACCACCATTTTAGGATTGATTGTGGAAAAGTCACTATGTGAGATAAAATGGTGGACGATGTCATTGCAAAATACAACATGGCCGTCTTGACCTCTGTACATAGCTAATGTGTAATCTGCCTGCGGGCCACTCGTTGAGGTCATGAACTGAGACCTCGTCCTTCGTTGCCCTATGTGTAAAGGGATCACTCGTGCAATGAAACCAATTCACGAGCATATATCAAGATAATGTATTTACATATTGACGAAGAACATCTGTCTTACTACATTGTATTTATGTTTAAGAAGGCCTGCATGCGAAACTTTAAAATAAACAGTTAATGCATATGCTTGTTGTTACATGTATTAAAGACAAACCAGTTATATGCGGTTATTTGAGACTTGGCACGAACCCTAGAATTGGTGATGTATAAAGTAGAATATTAACCCGAAGTAGGGCTGGACATAGTGCCCACAAAATGTTTCAAAAGCGAATGCATTCTAATGTACAACGTCTCTCACTGAACACACTGAACCACGCTGGAGTTTGTTGTGCTGCACTGAGGGCCGATAGCTATCTGACTTTGCACTGTTTTTGTAATTGAATTCAGTAGAGAATAAAGTACTTTGTATGTTCCTTTGTAACCCGTGTTCGGTGTATTTCCTTTTGGGGTACTCAGCCTCAATATTTTATTTCTGTTTTCACAGTTGGCGCCTGAATAGGGACCCTCAAGATTGATGCCGGATTGTTGAAGGTTGACACACGCTATCGGACCGGGATCGGATGGTGTGACAAAAAGAAAGGGGCCCCTGGATGAGACGCGACACCTCAGCAGCGCTGCACGATCTGATGCCTGGACGATTAGCCTGTGGTCTGAGACGGTATCTTGACGAGGGTCCACTTATCGAGGCGGGCAGATTTGCCGAAATCACCATACACAAGGTAAGATTAGTTAGGTAAGATTCTTAGAAGTACCGATCGGTCCTCCTTAGGTTTGGTCAGGTGAGTCGTGACCCGATTCTTAATTTAACCCTGACAATTTGAATTTTGGCGCATTGTATCTGCAGACACAATTATTGACCAGGTAACACCAAGAATTTGAGATATGCCTGGGAAATTGTCTACCTGCTTTAGGGCATTATTCCGCAGTGATAGACAATCTTTGGAATTTAGCCGTCCGACACCACAGGAGGGGTCGCCGGCATGTACTATGTACTGTAAGCATGGCATTGGAAATATATTATTTAATGATATTTGGCACAGACAAACCAGACATGCCTCCGAACTTCAGTGGCCAATCAATGGTAGTTTTGAGATCCCTCGCATTGAATATTTGGAGTCAGTCTTGTTAAAGAAAAAGGCTAGACCTGCAGCATTTGATGTTTTGCAGAATTGGAAAAAAGAAGCGTTACAACAGCTTAAGAGTAGAGAAACATGCGCACCGTCATAAAAAGAATGCCGAAAAAGCGTTGTTATATGACCAGGAAAAACAGTCTGAGTCGGCTAAAAATATGGGGAGGGCTTTCTCACTTGGTATTCAGAAAATCTATCCTTCCAAAGATCTTCATGATTCTGACGAGTTTATTGATAAAATATTAAATGAACAAAGGCCTGGTGCCTCTGTGACACCTGCGTATGTTCCTCTTCCTGCTGCTGTACCTCTTCCTGCTGTTATTCTGCTCTTCCTACTCAACCTATTGTTCCTACTCCTCTGGTTTTTGTCCCTCCACCTGCTCCTCTGCCTCTTTTTATCGCTCCAGTTATAGCACCTCCATCGAATTTGCCTGCTCCCTCTCTTCCAAGTGGTCTTGGGCCGCTTGTAATCGATCTTGGTGCAGGGTCAAAGGTTGTCACTCGCAGTACTGTACCACCGGAGAAGAAACGTGAGTTAATTGCATGGGCTAAGCATTGTATGGAGAAGGATGATCAAGCTAGCGTTTTTTCCACACTTTTTAATACGGATAATTTTCCTGAGAAAAATGTTTTTATTGAAGGTTTAGGGATTCAGTTATGTATAATGTGGGGAAGATTAAATAATGCGGATGTTCCGCAAGGGTTAAGGGATCTAAATACTTTAGCACTTTCCAGAGACACTGTGGAGAAGGTAAATGAGCATGTCGAGAGGTTATTTGAGTATAGAAAGGAGTTAGAAAGGATAAGGAATGAGGTTGATGAAGAGGAAAGTATGTATGTACAGAAACGGTTCCTTCCGTGTCGTAAACCGATATCGGAGGAAATGCAAATTTGTAAGAAAGATGCGATTAGATGGATTTCAGACATATCGATAACTCTAGTTGAGGTATATGACACATATAGTCAATATAGGTTGGAAATGCAGAGGAAAGTGATATAAGTAATGGTAGAGTACCTGCAGGATGAATGTGTAAAAAGGAAGATTAGTTTTCCCACAGAGTTATTGAACATTTATAAGAGAGCTTTTTCACTTGACACTTCTTCGACAGCTTTAGCGCTCGACTTGGCTCTGTTGCTTAGTAAGCGTTCAGAGTTGCCTACATCTCAGTTGCCTATGAGAGAGGTTCCTCCAACATTTGTCCCGAAGGTTGAGGTTGCGGCCGATGCTGCTCAGGGTATACTCGCTGTGAACAATCCCGCACATTATGTATCGCAGTATGTTCACGTCCCGTTTTCACGACAGGAAGTGAACACCATTAGACAGTCTATTCCTGATATTAGGAAAAATCCGACAGGGTTCTATAAAAAGATGGAATCTGTTTTGCAATCCTCAGTGTTCACCTTAGGTGACATTGATTTATTGTTTCCTGTAATTTTGCCCATAGATTTATGGAAACACGTTAGAACTATTGACGATGTACCCGGGTTGGGAGACACATGGGCGTATATAACTAGACTCGATGGGGAAAGAGGCCAGCTGGCGAAAAACCACAACAGGTGATATTAACTCTGCCTGATAGAATCATTGCTAAATTAAAAACCATAATTCCCAAAAATGAATTATTTGGGACAAGCTTACGGCCTGTGTCCAAGGAAAGTCTGAATGTGCTACCGAGTTCTTTAATCGGTTCGAACAGGTATTCTCAGATTTCAGTGGACAAAACTTAGGTACAGAGTCTGGGAAAAGATTATTTGTGGACAAATTTGTACGTGGATTGCTGCCTGACATCCAGTCACAGATTATGTCCTCTGACAGCGCTTCGCAGGCGAAATCACAATCAGAAGTACTGCACATGGCTCAGTACTATGAGAATCGTGTCAATAATGAAAAAGATAGGATTGAAAAACAGAAAGGTGATTTAAAAACTAAGGTGCTATTGCAGCAAATTGTTAGAGGCCCCAGAGGGGGTAAATCTCAGGTTAGAGGTCAGTATGTCCCACAGGGGAATGTGCCCTTGGGTCCTGTGAATATTAATCAGTGTGCTTATTGTCGTCGAGAGGGTCATTGGCGAGCACAATGCCCCGTCCCCCAACAGAGGTCGAATAATACATTTGGTAATGTGGGTAGGCGATCCAGAGGTCGCCCAGGCGTAGGGGGCCCTGGTAGAGGTCCGTTTACAGAGGACCCTCAACAACCTTTTTCGCAGGACAATCTGCAGACACTAGAAATATATTCGATCATCCTTCCGCCGCATTTTTAATTGAAGAGCTTCCTTTTGATAATAATCTGTTTCGTTAGGATTGCCCGAAGCAGTGTTTGGAACCTACACCTATTCCCGTCAATCAGAAAGGTCCCTACGTTGAAATGATGGTCGGAAATAGGAAATATCAGTTTTTGATAGACACTGGAGCACAGAAGTGTTCGATTGATCATACGCGGGTTCCAAGCATTCCACTGTCAGGGCAAACCAATGTTTCTGTAGGGTTTTCCGGTACACCAGTTGTTTTTCCGGTCTCTATGCCGGTACCTATTTCTTTTGGTCCCTTTACGGACCAGTGTCCTTTTCTATTGACCTCGGATTGCGGGGAGAACTTGCTGGGGTTGAATTTGTTAAAAGAATTAAATGCAGAGATTTATTGTTCTTCTGATGGAGTGCGCCTGACGATTTCACCGCAGCAATCTTCTGCCTCACAATTTTTGACTAGACCTTTGCCTCCAGAATTCATTGATGTACCAGAGAGCTTGTGGGCTGTCGACGACAATGATGTCGGTGTTTTACAGATTGAGCCTATTAAGATAGTTTTGAAACATGGCATTGAGCTGCCACGCATTCCCCAGTATAAGATTTCAGTTGAGGGCGAGCAAGCTTTGAAATGTATTGTTTCCGATTTTGTGCATCGCGGTGTGATTGAAGAAATTTCAGGAAGTTTGTGTAATAGTCCGATTTTACCCGTGTACAAGAAAGGCGATAATGTAATCCCATTCCATTTTGTAATTGATTTACGAGCCATTAATAAAGTTGTGGCACCACAATTTCCAATTGTGCCTGATGTGACGACAATCCTAACCATGATTCCAGCTACAGCTACTTATTTTAGTGTTGTGGACTTAAAGAATGTGTTCTGTACTATTCCTATACACAAGGATAGTAGATATTTGTTCGCGTTCACCTTAGGGGGACGCTCGTTTACATTTACTGGTGCACCTCAAGGGTACACAGAGAGTCCTAGTCTTTATAGTAGGGCTTTGAAAGAACAACTTGATGCCCTTGAATTGCCCTCTACCTGTACTTTGCTTCAGTACGTTGGCGATTTGATTCTGGCTGCTGACTCTGAGAGTACCTGTAAGGAGGGCACTGTGTTACTACTTATCCATCTAGCTAAGCATGGTCACAAAGCTTCACTTAAAAAATGTCATTATTGTTGTCAGGAGGTCGCCTATTTATGCTATCTCCTGTCAAAGGAGGGAAGAAGATTGACACCTGAAAGAATAAAACACATTTCTGGCATGTCTATCCTAAATACACAGAAGGAAGTTAGGGCCTTGATAGGTATGGCTTTTTACTGTAGGGTGTGGATCGCACATTTTTTACTAGTGATAAAACCGATGCTGGCCTTGACGAAGAAGGGCATTTATTTGCCGTTGCCATGGACCTCGGAACACCAGCAATCGTTTGACTTGCTTAAGACTGCATTATGCTATGCACCAGTTTTGGGCACACCAAACTATGAAAAGGCCTTTGTATTGTTTGTGCATGAATGTGATGGATGTGCTTTGGCTGTTTTAACGCAGGAGCATGGAGGGAAGAATAGGCCGTACGGTTACTATTCCTCCGCCCTTGATCCTGTAGCATGCGCTTTGCCAAGATGTTTGCGTGCTGTCGCTGCTGCTGCCGCGTCTGTAAAACAGAGTGAGGGAATGGTCCTAGGCCATGATCTGACCCTGATGGTGCCTCACTCTGTAGATGTTCTATTGAACCGAACTCAAACGCAACACCTCACTTCCGCACGGATGACGAGATATGAATTGATCTTGTTTGCCCCTCACATTCAAATTAAGAGGTGTTGTGTCCTTAATCCGGCTGAACTCCTACCTTTTCTGCAAGATATTACTTGCGGCGATGAAGAATCACATGATTGTTTGTATACGACCGAACAAGAAACAAAGGGCAGGATTGATTTGAAAGATACCCCTTTGGATATTCCACAAGGAGAGCTGTTTTGTGACGGCTCCTGCTTTAAACTTCCAGATGGTACATCCACAGCCGCTTATGCAATCACTACCTTGAGCACGGTTGTGGAAACTAAGAGAATTACGCATTATTCTGCGCAGGCCGCAGAGATTATAGCATTAACCCGAGCTTGTGAACTTTCCGAAGGGCTTGTAGTAAATATATATACTGATAGTCAGTATGCCTTTGGGGTGGTTCACAACTTTGGGAGACTTTGGTCGGAAAGAGGGTTCCTAACCTCGCATGGCACTAAGATTCAACATGGCTCCCTAATAGTGCAACTACTCTCAGTGCTTGCGCTCCCTACTCAGTTAGCAGTTGTAAAATGTGCAGCACATCGAAAGAGTGTAGATAACATTGGAAAAGGGAATGCTTTCACTGATCAAATAGCTAGACAAACTGCCACTGATCTCTTTACGGAGATATATGTTTCAAGGGAGACTGAAAATGCCTATGTGATGGATGAGGGCATGGGGTCTGTATGGGATATCCAAGCCAATGCCACATTAGAAGAAGCCAAGAGGTGGGCTGAGGGCTTGGGAAAACTTGATGATGATGGGTGTTGGGTGGACACGGTTGATGGAAAATGGTTACTTCCTGATGCTTACGTGATGATGATGGTTGTAATGGCACACAGTCCTACGCATGTGTGTGCCCAACAGATGACGAAAATGTTAGAAAAAGTAAACGACAAAATTTCAAAAATTGCTCAGCATTACGTCCAGAACTGTATAATCTTCCTACAACATAATGTGGGAAAGGGGACAGCAACCCCAATGGGAAGTTTTGGGCCACCCTCTGTCCCATTTGAAGTAATCCACTTTGATTTTATTGAAATGGAACGATGCAACAATCTAAAATATGTCCTTGTGGTCATTTGTGCCTTTAGTAAGTGGGTTGAGGCTTTCCCTGTTAAAGATGCTACAGCCATGACCACTGCGAAAACCATGTTAAAAGAGTACTTTCCGCGGTTTAGTTTGCAGAGAGTTATCTGGTCGGACAATGGTCCACATTTTGTCGCCGCTGTAATCCTACAGATATATACAGCGTTCCGAATTGACAAACGGTTCCATTCGGCCAGACATCCTCCGAGCGCCGGACTAGTAGAAAGACACAACGGTATCATCAAGAACAAGCTCGCTAAGACGTGTGCCGCCACCAAACTAAAATGGCCGGACGCTTTACGAATCATGTTACCAGCCATGCGTACAACCCCTCAAACTAAGACTGGCCTCTCTCCATTTGAGGTGGTAATGGGGGAGACCTGCCAATATCTGGAATCTTCCAAAGTGTCGAAATTTGAAGAATGTTGAAAATGTACTACTTTCAGATTATTGTAGCCAATTGACTAAAAACCTGTATTTGATTTACCACCAGGTACGAGAGGCCTTACCTGTGCGATACGAGGGCCCGGGCCACGGCATACGACCGGGGAGCTGGGTGCTCGTCAAATCATTTGAGCACACCTCCTGCCTCGCGCCTCGCTGGCTTGGGCCATTCCAGGTCCTGTTGGTCACCCAGACAGCAGTGCGGGTAGCTGGGCGAAAGAACTGGATTCACGTGTCACACATCAAGAAACTTCCTCACCCTGTGCCACACGTTACAGAAGCAGCAGAACCCCTTGCTGATACTGCAACTGATGATCCCAAAGCAGTAAGCAGCACTGGGAGTGTGTCGGAGAATATCTTTAAGCCCAGGAGGCTTGGGGAAGCTGCCATTTTGTTTCCTCACTCTCCGCAAATTTTGCACCCGGAAACGGCTGTTTCAAATTCAGCCTCCTCATTTGCCCCTGACACGTTGCTTCCAACGGGAAGTGACGACACATTGTTTACGGATCAATCAGTACCAGGAACAGCCAGATACCACTTGCGTCCGAGAAAATAGACATACGGCACGGTTCTGCTGTACATCTGATAGACATACAGCACGGTTCGGTTGGGCATTCAAGGAAGGAAAAGAGTTATCGAGGGCTTGCTTTTGCCCAAATTTGAGAAAGGGGATTCTGTTGGCTAGGATTGTGGAAGGACTCAGAAATCGCGCGACCGAGGGGTCGCCAGCAACGAACTTTGGGGTTTCCATTTGAAGACTGCAATGCCTGCTACCGCCGCTGCTCGTATTGGACTTGTAAATAAGGGGGTGACCAACCGGGACAATGGACAAAATGCCTGGGCCCCAAAAACGTATTGCTGTATTTTTGTAATAATATTTGGTTTTATAATAGTCACTGTTTTAGGCCTTTGGTATTTAGAAGAAACTCATCCGTTTTTGCTACTGACTAAAAATGTACCCACTGTCTCCACACCTTTTGTACATTTGCATACTTTGTCTCCTAGAGATTCCCAGCACAGACAAAGGTATCATAATAACACACTGTTACTTATCATGAATGCTACACATGCCATTTTTAATAAATCCAACTGCTGGGTCTGTTTACATTTACCGCAACATGGGGATAAGGGGCTAGGTTGGTATATTCATCCTTTACTGTTGACAAATGCTTACTATGCTTCTCTTAGAGCACTGTTCTTTGGCCGATGGAATGATAGCGTCTCAGGGAACTTTGATGGCACCAATTTGAAGAGTTTTGAGAAACGTGTTTTGACTCCCCTGGGATGCTCCCTTTTTGCAAATAGGAGTAAACCGAATGTTGCTTCTATTAGGCCTTCTGATAGACTGTCTCATCCTTTCCAATCTTTGATTTCCTTTAAAATGGCTCCGATAGGCAATAAGGATGCCATGCCTCCTTCCCACTCACAGGGGTTTACGAAAAAGATTTAGCAATGGTGAACAAAATATACAGCATCGTTCAGGCATGGATGGCAACCCATGGCCTATGCCTGAACGATGATAAAACTGAGCTTCTTATCCTAGGCACCGCACCCCTCATCAAAAAACTAAGCACAAACTACTCTTCCTTTATCATAGATGGGAACTGCATACAAGTTACCAAAGAAGTTAAAACATTAGGGATCTACCTTGATTCTACCCTATCATTTTCCAAACAGGTAAACTCCCTAGCTTCCTCGACAGCCTACACATGTAAGCTCATTAGAGCAGGAAAACAATTCCTTTCCCAGCACAGCTGTCTAACTTTAGCCAGAGCCCTTATCATCTCCAAACTAGATTATTGTAACGCACTGTACATAGGAGCCAATAAATCTATCATAAACAAAATCCAGATACAGCAAAACAAGGCCCTCCGAGCGGCATTGAACATCCCCAGGAGAGAACACATTACAGTAATAAGAAGGAAACACAAATGGCTCTCCACCCACGAGAAAATCAGACTCAAAACGGCATCTCTCACATACAAATCTTTACACAACAAAGCCCCCCAATACCTTAAGGACAGATTCACCAGAACACACCCCACAAGACAAACCAGACTTGCTTACACCAACCGCCTACAAGTACCACGCTTTAAACTGACCACCATAGGCGGAGCTAGTTTCCCAGTCAAAGCTGCTCAATTGTGGAACGAATTACCCATTACTGCGAGGCTAGAACATTCATTTTCCAAATTCAGGCAAATTGTAATTAACTGGCTAACGACAGCAACTGCTAATTGAACCCATGATAATGCTCACGCCTGTTTGCTACACAGTATCTGCATCATACGATTGTAAACCTGTATTGTAAACTTGCACCTGTAACTGGTAATTTCTGTAACTGGTAATGTCTGTAACTTGTAACTGTAACCTGTAACCTATGCTCTAAGCTGTACATATTCTTACTGTTTGCGCCCTTATACTCCAGGGTCCGGTGCGCACAATAAATTCTAAACAAACAAACAAACATAGAGAGGAATGGCACTCGGTCAATGGGAGATTTTAAAGGTTGTGTCAACATTGCAAATTTGACTGGGGAAGACAGACCTTTGTATGTAGGCGAACCTGTCTATTTCATTTGCGGTAATCTAGCATTTCCATGGTTGCCCAGGGATTGGCAGGGAACCTGTTATTTAGGGATCCTGTTACCTGGGGTGTTCATAGCAAGTACTATAGAAATTTCAAAGGCTCGTCCACGGCGGGATGAGAATGGTGACACCCCAACGCAAGTCTTGGGAGATATAGCAAAATCAGTTGTACCATTTTGGGGGCAGATAGCGAATTCAGAAGATATCAGGAGACTAGCGAGAGTACTGGAGAGAACCGTCAACCGGACCACGGATATACTCTACAACATGACATTAGAGCAGAAAGCAATAAGATTAGTAGCACTCCAGAACCGGATGGCATTAGATGTCATTTTGGCTGAACGTGGTGGAGTATGTAAATTAGTGGGGTCTGCTTGCTGCGTTTTCGCACCAGATTCCTCCCCAACTATCTTCAAGGCAATACAGAATCTGCACGTCCTTAGCCCGAAGTGCATGTTCCCGAGGGAAATTGGGATCTTGGCGCTTGGTTCTGGGACTTCTTGCGATCTTGGGGTTGGAAGGTACTTTCGGTCTTATTAATTATTTTGGGAATTG
Source organism: Ambystoma mexicanum (assembly GCF_040938575.1). NCBI lineage: Eukaryota > Metazoa > Chordata > Amphibia > Caudata > Ambystomatidae > Ambystoma > Ambystoma mexicanum. The sequence continues at coordinate 778,532,940 of NC_090932.1, forward strand.
TGTTGTTTCTTTGTTGCTGTATTCAGTGTCTGCCTGGTATGTGTTCGATGCTAGGGGGATGTTGCGCACAAGGAATAGATTCGATAGGACATAAAGTGTATGCCTCAGATAAGACTTCCAAAGAATATGTGTTAAAAGATATATTAGTAAAAGACCTAATGGCAATAGATGTTTCAGATAGTGATTCAGGGTACATGGATAATGATGCATGGAGTTATTCACGAGGAGACCCAAATTAGTTTTTAGCACTTGGCATAGGCCAAAAGGAGGGTTTGTCGGAATAGAAAGTATATTGTGCCTCCTATTGTGAAAAATATATTTTATATTGGCCTACGCCAAGCTGCTCGAAAGTCGCTTGCGAGAGAAATCTGTGTTGAAAGGTCCTGACCTTTAATCCATGTAGGCTGCCATTTTAGGTCAAACCGCCATTTTAGGATTCATTGTGGAAAAGTCACCTTGTGAGCTAAAATAGTGGTGATGTCATTGCAAAATACAACATGGCCGTCTTGACCTCTGTACATAGCTAATGTGTAATCTGCCTGCAGGCCACTCGTTGAGGTCATGAACTGAGACCTCGTTCTTCGTTGACCTATGTGTAAAGGGATCACTCATGCAATGAAACCAATTCACGAGCATATATTAAGATAATGTATTTACATATTGACGAAGAACATCTGTCTTACTACATTGTATTTATGTTTAAGAAGGCCTGCATGCCAAACTTTAGAATACACAGTTAATGCATATGTTTGTTGTTACATGTATTAAAGACAAACCAGTTATATGCGGTTATTTGAGACTTGGCACGAACCCTAGAATTGGTGATGTATAAAGTAGAATATTAACCCGAAGTAGGGCTGGACATAGTGCCCACAAAATGTATGAAAAGCGAATGCATTCTAATGTACAACATCTCTCACTGAACACACTGAACCACGCTGGAGTTCGTTGTGTTGTACTGAGGGCCGATAGCTATCTGACTTTGCACTGTTTTTGTATTTGAATTCAGTAGAGAATAAAGTACTTTGTATGTTCCTTTGTAACCCGGGTTCGGTGTATTTCCTTTTGGGGTACTCAGCCTCGATATTTTATTTCTGTTTTCCCAGTTGAAGGGTGTCCGGAAATTTCAACCCAAATTCTTAGGCCCATTCACAATAGAAAGTGTAGTAACTCCTGTTGCCATGAGATTAACTTTACCTCCACAAATGCGCATACATCCCGTATTTCATGTTTCCTTGTTGAAACCTGTGCAGCCTGGGACTAGAACATTAGTACCCCGAAATCCCCTAGTATTACAAGGGGAGGAACCAGAATACAAGGTCAAACAAATACTAGATTCAAAGATTGTGAGAAAGACCCTGTATTATTTGGTGGACTCAAAGGGATATGGTGATCAAGACAGGTCATGGGAGCCAAGAGAGAACATTCCTGCCCCTCGATTATTACTCAAGTTCCATAAGAACAATCCCACTAAGCCTGGTCCGGGAAACACATCCTTGGGAGGGGACTGTCATGGGCACTAGGTTAGGTGGCACTATCCAGTTGATTTCATACCCAGTTCATGATAACTGGAAGAGAAATCGGTCAGGAACATTATGGGTAAGAGAATGGAGGGCTAGGTCAGGGTTAATATCATGTCTCCCATTGGAACCTCCTACGCCCATAGGACAACATGCATGAAACTTCCTGTGTCATTAACATGGATCCCTTTTGTGCCAATCCGGAATTTATTCAACGCTCTAGTCTTTGGGCAAGGCCCTCTATAAAAGCTACGCCCAAAGAACAGGACTTGCTTCATGTGATTTCTGTAGCAGTGAGCACGCGCTTACCTGGTTCCAGTCTCCGGAGCTTCTCCCACGGTTTTCTGCAGATCCGATGCCCAGCAGGACAGCATCCTCGCTTCTACGAGCTCCGCATCTGCAAATGAGAACACAGAAAGCATTAGCGAAGTTCGTTTTTTCAACTCACCTGTTTTTCGGCGGTTCTGTTCATCTCTTCAGCTTCATCTTCATCTTGCGGACCTGCAGGTCACCCTCCGCTTGTTAGACTCCTCTCGGAAGGGGTATTTCTTGGCAAACCAGCTAGGAGAAAAAACAAGGGAAAGTGAGATTAGACACTAAAGACAATTTGGGGTTCAAACTCCCAAAAGACAACACACTTTCTCTTACCAGCGCCTAGTGAAGTAAATGGGTAACCAAGGACACTTGAACATTTGAACTTTCAGATCCACCGCATAAGGGTCCAGTGAAGAAACTGCCCCTGGACATTTTTGGGGATTGCCTGAACTTTTCAAGCTAAGGAGGCGGCGTCGTCTTCTTTCCCGCAGCAAAACCACGACTAGAGAGAACAGCATCACTACTGCACAGCACCCATTGTGTCCCGCACCATAGTGCCCCTGCAGAGCCAGGACGGGGAGCACACCTTACCAAACTCAGAGGTGAGCCCCTAAAAACAGTGCTTAAACTTAGGGAGTTGGGAAGGGGGTTTAACCAGGGTCTGGCACCATTCTTAACCCATCCTTTACCTTACCTTACAGAAAGAACACCAGTAGAGGGAGATAAAGTAGGATTCAGGCAAGAGAAGAGCAGAGCAGAGGTCGAAGGAATCCATCGCTCCTGCAGAGTTTTCAGGTGAGCGTGACAAGGTTGTAATAACCCCAGTGGACGACCCTTCCTGTGTTTACATTGGGCACAAATGGGACAATTGTTTACATAGGTAGAGACATCCTTTGCATGGAAGGCCACCAACACCAGCATTGAAGGAGAGCCAACATGCGTTTTTGGCCGGGATGACCATTAATAGGAGCATCGTGGGACCACTCTAATGCTTAGCTGCGTGTATCGGGTGTGGGAAGGAACAATTTATCCTGAATGGAGGGCAGACCCTCGTGAAAAACAGGATCCCAATCCGAGAGAGCATTTGGATGCAGAGTCACCCACTGTTGGATGGTGGCCAACAGATCAGACGGGGGTGTGCACAGACAAACTACGTGTTTCTTCTCTAGAAGGGTCTCCAGAAAAACTGGAAGTGAGATCCCACCAGGCATACATGACAAGGCATTCGCCTTCCCATGCGTGGTGCCGGGATTTGAAAATCATATGTGGAAAAAAAACAAGTGCCAGCGCACTTGTCTACTGTTAGCGCATTTTAGGGAGGCCAGATCTTACAGGTTACGGTGATCCGTATACACCGTGATTTGGTGCTTGGCTCCTAGGAGATGGTGCCTTCAAACTTGGAAGGCGTCCTTAACAGCCAGTAGATCCTTCTCAGTGACGGTATAATGGGCCTCTGTTACAGTGAACTTGCGCGAATGGTATGCAACTGGGTGCAATAGCCCCGTAGTTGGACATGGTTGTGACAAGACTGCCCCTAAGGCATAAGAAGATGCATCAGCCTCAATGAGAAATGGAATCTCGGGGTTGGGATGTTGCAAGATGTGGGCGGACGTAAAAGCAGATTTTAAGGTCTCGAAGGATTGTTGTTGATCACCAGACCAGAGAAACAGAACTTTGGGGCTGGTGAGTTTAGTAAGGGGAGATGTGATGGATGAAAAACCTGAAATGAAACACCTATAGAAGTTGAGGAAGCCGTGGAAAGAATGGAGGGCTTTAACTGAGGTTGGGACCAGCCAGTCCAAAACAGAGCGGACTTTAGAGAGGTTCATGGAGAGACCCTTGGGTGATATGTGAAATCCCAGGAAATCGACCTCTTGAACATGGAATATGCACTTTTCTGGTTTCGCAGAGAGGGAATGGGTTTGTAATCGGTTGAGTACCTCCCGGACATGTGTAACGTGTTCCTGTAGGGTTGGAGAAAATACCAAGATATCGTCTAAATAGACGATTACAAAAGAGTCAAGGATATCATAGAAAATATCATTCATAAAATGCTGGAATGTTGCGGGGGCATTACACAGCCCAAAAGGCATGACCAAGTATTCATACAAGCCATGCCGAGTACAAAAGGTGGTCTTCCACTCATTACCTTTTCGTACTGAAACCAAGTTATAGGCCCCGCGAAGGTCCAGCTTGGTGAAAATGGAGGCATGAGTTAATCGGTCAAGTAAAGGACCAATGAGGGGAATGGGATAACGGTTTTTCACTGTGATGTGGTTTAACAGCTGGTAATCAATACAGGGACGTAAGTCCCCCTCCCTCTTTGGAACAAAGAATATTGTACTTGCAGCAGGAGACTTGGAAGGTCGTATGTGACCTAGGCAAAGGGCAGACTCTAGGTACTCCTTAAGCACCTGATCTGCGGAGGGGGACAAAGAATAGATCCGACCAGAGGGAACCATTGCATCTGGGAGCAAATCAATGGGACAATCATATGAACTATGAGGTGGGAGATGTTCAGCAGAACCTTTATCAAAGACGTGTGTGTACTCCTGATATTCTCCGGGCATCCCAGGTATCGTGGCCCCTACCAGATGTCGAGGGGATTCGAGGTTCATGGGTTGGTCCAATAGTGTCAACGGAGCCAGTGTCCCTAATGCTTGTGATGGAGAGTGCAAAGCATCAGAAAAAGAGAAACATGTTCTCTGGCAATATGGGGATTCAAAATAGACTGAACCCAAAGACCAATCTATAACAGGATTGTGCAACTTTAATCAGGGGATACCCAAGATGAGTCCGAACTGAGGGGTGGTAATGAGATCGAATGTTATTATCTCCCTATGTTTTTCCTGTATGATCAACGTCAAAGGAGTAGTCTGTTGCCTGATGGGACCTGAAACAGGGAAGAGCCGTCAACCACCTGTACTGGTTCGGGGTACTTTTTGTTTTGCAGTGGAAGGTTGAGAGCGGCTGCCAAAGAGATGTCTATATAATTTCCTGTGGCTCCTGAATCATTCACTAGCTGTACTTCGTGTTGTGTATCATCACTGAGAAGGAACAGCGCCTGTAGGACCATGGGTTTGAGATGTCCAAGAATGGGAGTGGTAGCCGAGGAGTGTGTATCTAGGCTCGCCCGAACCCCGGATTCTATGAACGAGCCTTGGGAAAACCCGGAATTCTGGATTTCGGTCGTCTTGGACACTCCTTGACATAATGTCCATTCAAACCACAGTAGAAACAAGCATTTGTAGACCTACGGCGTTCTCTTTCTACCGCGGTAATAGGACTGCGCACCCCCCAATCTGCATGGGTTCCCCAGGATTCTCAGAGCTAGGGGAGAAAGACTGTGTGACTGAATGACCGGTTTCAGTCTTTCACTCACCGCGCCGTGCATTGACCTGAAGTGCCAAATCAACCAGCTCCAAATACTGAGCTGGCAGTGTTGGGACTACAGACAAGGCATCTTTATTGACATCATTCAGTCCCTTATAGAACATGACTGCCTTCTTATTCTCCGGCCAAGCCGTTTCAACCAACAACTGGTTAAAATGTGTGATTTACTCAATAAGAGTGCCCTTTCCTTGGGCCAAGTTGAGTCACTCCAAGTCGCATGATTGGGCTTTGTGGTGAGTATCAAAGACCCTGGTCATTTCTGCGATCAAGAGGTCGAAATCATAAAGGACTGGACTGTCGCCTTCAAGAAGAGGGTTGACCCAAGTAGCCGCGATCTCACCTAGGTGCAAGAGGGTGAAGGCCGCCTTGTTAGTGGCATCCGGAAAGGCTTGGGGACGACAAAGGAAATGTAATTTGCACTGATTTATGAAAGTGCAGAACTTCTGGGGATCCCCTTGAAACTTTTCAGGGGCAGCAAGTGGGAAAGGAGTGGGTACATAGACTGGGTTTGGTGTCAGTAAATTTTCGGGGGGGTTTGTAGGGGCAGGTAAATCCCCGAATTCATGGTCTGCAGGCTGGGCATGGCGCTCGCTTTGTATGGTGTCCAACTGCTGATGGATAGCGGTGGTAGCGGCTGCCATGTCTGCCCGTAAGGTGGTGATAGCCTGGACTAATTTGGCCACGGGGTCCCCAGCAGAGTTAGCCATAATCTAGGCGGGATTAGCTTCTCAGTCTGTCAAGACTTGATGCCACGTAGATTAGATATACCTCTGTCTCCAAGCACCGAACAGGGAGTTTTAAGTATACTCGCTGTTCAGTTATTGGAGCCACAGATGGCTAGAACAGGAGCGGGAGCACTAGATTCAGATGTATGTAGCAAGGAAAGAAAGTAGGGTTAGGACAATCACAGAGGGAAGAAAAAAGGCAAAACAAAATTCAGTTATTGGAATAAGAAAAAGACACCCACCAAACAGACAGCGAAGGGAGACTCTAAAAAAGAGGTTAACTTCACAACAACTAAACTGTATGTACTTGTTACCCCAATGTATAACACCAGCAGCAGCAGCAGTATGCAGGGTTGCTCCTATAGGTGTAATGTTCCAAGTTGCAGAGCGTGGATCGAAGAAGCAGATGATGAAGACAAAAACAGGTAAGTGCGGGACTTGCGTGAGTTTCCAGAAGCAACGTACCGAAACACCATTGTAAGAGAGAGGCAGAGGTGGTCCTTAAAGAGTTCCAGGTCGTAGCAGTTCCAAAAAAAGAGTTCCAAGCCAAGCGTTGTAACCAGAAGGAAAAACCAAGAAGAAATCCAAGAGCAAATCCGAAGTCAAAATCCTGAAGGTCAGCGATGCAAAACGAAGATGCCAAACGGTGGAAAATACACAGCTGAGAAGCAGCGTTGAACGCGTGCAACGTCTGTATATAGCGTGTCCATGGCAACTAGGTCACCTGACTGGCATACCGCGTAATGCAACAAGGAAGGAACAGACGTCGCTGCGGGAGAGAATACAATCACCATGGTAACCTCCAACTCCGTCCAGGGCGATGAGCACTGTTTCCGTAAGGCCCAGTGTAAAGAGGCCTTGCAGAGAAGCCATGCGAACCATGCCACTGCGCTGTGGGTGAGCTTGTAATGCCAGGTGTGGGTGCCTGTTGAGCCTGTCGTGAAGCTAAGGATGGATTGGAGTGTATAGGCATGACAGCAACCTGTCACACCACTGTTTTTTAGCCCATCTGCGCCATTGCAAAAGGGGTGCAGCCATATGCAAATCAGTCAGGTACTGCCACCAATGGTAGAAGCCCAACCCGAACTGCTAGGCCAGGTCCACTCTCCTTTTTGTTTTGCACTTACTCAGAGCAATGCTGCCCTGATCGCATTTTCCCTTTCCCTCTCCCTTGCACGATCTGAATGACACAAGGCCTAGTAGGATCGTTTGTCTTGTCTTCCCTCTGTGCCCTCACTTGTCTTCTCACGCCTAGAAACACATGTGTACAGGCGCGTTACTTATCATATCATATCATACTATGAAATGTAATATTACTTAATTTATCAACCTCAGAAGAATTAACTGCTGGTTCAGCCCTGCTGAAATATGAACTTGGAAAGTGCAGACTGGCACATGTCAGATTTGCGCGTTTAACCATTTGTGACATAGTATGCTGTTTAACCCACTTTGCAGTTAAAAAGAAACATGTATGAGGATTTCTACCAAGCACCCTCTCCTGCCCCATCAAGTCCTTCTTAAAACAAAATAAAACAATACTGTTACCATGTTTACTAGTGGGTCATGCCATATTCTTCCTTCTAATCACTTTAATAATAACCGAGAAATATATTATAAGAAAGCCGAAAAGCTTAAGTGCTCACCAATGGGATTTATGTGTAGTCTAAAGGTCACATGTTTGACTCCTATGACCACTCAAATGCTCCTACATTGCATAAAGGAGCTCAAGACTCTGCTCTTCGGAGAGTACCCAAGGATTACCTCCGACCTGCTACACTTAGGTATATCTCACCCCTGTAGTATGGAATATCCAATCTACTATATAACCTGTAAACTCTCCTTCAGCCAATGTATGTTAACTCCAGATTACTTCTAGATCAGCTCTTGCCTTTTAGCTAGGTTCATGCTATATAAATACAAATACTCACAGTGCAGTGGATATTACAATCATTGGAAAAAGGCTTTACCCATGTGCCAGGGTCAGTGATTAGGCATTATTAATACATATGATGCAAAATGTGTGGGTACTCCATGAGGCTCAAAAGTGAATAAAAGTAATTTTTGCAATGAGTCTAAGCAACTCAGATGGGCTTCAATATCAAAGTATATACACTCTACCTAAGAGCAGCGGTAAAAATCCAGCCATAAAATGTCACTTGCCAACTCAATTCTTCACATATGCACAGCACACCATTTGTTACTTGCCAAGAGTCAATAATCACTAGCCAGTGAAAATGTTGAGCACTGCTATGAGGCTTTCAAAATATACATAAATTATGCCTGTATTGATTCAATATAATTAAACAAAATCCATGAGGGGAATGCAATATCATCTCATGCTTCCTCTATAGGGATTTCAGTATCATCTTATAACTTTAGCATGAACAGAATTATCATCTCTGTAGGTTGCTTGATAATAATAAATGAAGCCTATGCCACTGTTAATATAATCCTTCACAAGGGCTGTGGTGGTGACACCAGTATAATCACACATCATCCTGAATGGCAAATCATAGCTCATTATCCTTCATGGAGAGCAATATGCATACAATCACAAGGACTAGTAAAATGAAAATATGATCACAGAGATCTTGGGGGGCTTCAATATCATCACAGAGCATTCCCATGTTGACCTCAACATCATCACATCCAATCCCTGTGGGAACTTCAATAACATCAAACAATTCTTCTGGGTATTTCAAGATCATCCCACACCCCATGCTTTTAGGGTCTTACGCATCATTACACAGCATCTCTTTGGGATTTGAGACCAAACACCATACCTAAAGAATTTTCAATATCATCTCACATCATTGCTGTGGGTAGTTCACTAGGGCTCCAGTATCATCACACATTCCAAAGAGGGATTGCAGCATAATCACACACCATCCCAGCACAGACTTCTTCATTGTCACGCAACTTCCTTGTGGGGACTTCAATATCATCACACACCTTCCTTGTGGGGACTTCAATATTGTCACACACCATAATTTTAGGGATGAATGCATCATCTCTTCAGCTGAAATCATCCCTGTGGGGTCTTCAATATCATTACATATCCCTTTGCTTTGTGGTAAGTTCATTATCAATGATCATGCATGAACCATGTGTGTTAACCTTAACATTGTCCCCTGGAAGATCTTTGACAATATCAGTATAAATACTCAAGAGTCTAGATGTATTTTATCATCTGGCTCCTTCCTTCATTATCACAAACATTTCCTTGGAAAACAAATATCATGAATTACAGTCTCAATAGGACATCAGAATCATCACACACTATCCGGGCAGGGTTTTCATTATCATTGTACAGCATCCCTGAGAAAATTACAAAATTGATCAAACACCATCTCCTGTTCAGTTGTTAATAGCATCCCACCATTTACTTCAATAGTATCACACAATATTCCTGTAAGGACTTTAGTTTTGTGAGGAGTCAGTAATGCGAGGCGGACAACTGTTTGAAGATCTTTAAAAATATGCCATTTTATTTTAAAAGAAAATCTATTAAAATGCCTCACTTTCCCCACTCTGTTGAGAAATTCCCTGCCTATTCGAAAAGCTAAGGGAACACACTCTTAACATAGGACAACAGGCCCTCACACTAAATAACAAACATAAATAAAGGGACAGCAATTCAACAGGACATTAATTATTTATCATATCTTCAAGGACCTTATAGTGTCCTGGGTGATCTCCCTTCCCCAGGATTTAAAGTCACTTCATGAAATTGTTCATTCATAGAAAGAACATTTCTTAGTTTAGTTCTTGATGATTTTTGAAGTCAAAACAAAAGTTCATCAACAAAAGGTTCCAATAGTAACCTCACCATAGTCTCACAACTTGGGTAGTGTTTTTCACTTCTGGGAAAAATAGCCACAATGGAAATCCTGGCCACAATACTTTATTACTGCCATAGTTAGATTCGCCACAGTTCAAAGAAAATTACTATGTCCATGCTGTTAATGTTACACAGTTCTTGATTAACAATTAGGACTTCTTGAATTATAGCCTTGACATTCAAAAGGGTATGTTTATCAGGATGCCTTTTCAATACTACTACTTCAACAATGATTCTTGTACTTGCTTTACCATGAGAACAGACACCTCTTGTCCCACAGTATTTCATCTTGGAGAACAGACACCTCTTGTCCCACAGTATTTCACCTTGGCTCCAACAACTGCATCATAGCATCTACTGACAACCAGATAAACCTCTTAAGTTCCAGGGTTTTGGACTACTGCCACAGCTTCAATGACTCTTAGACAGACTGCTACAACTTCAATGATTTTTAGACAAACTTCGAGAAGACAGATTTTCAAAATGTTTCAACCTCCTCAGCTAGGCAAGACACACTACCTTCAAAAAGCTTCCTTCAAAGGCACAGCCTCACTGCCTCTCTTGTCTAACTGCCATGACAACAAGCTGGGCTTGCCTTGAGAACTCACTTTTCTCTGGCTGGGACCTTCTGGGGCATTACCGGTTCAGTCTGCTTCTGTGTAATCTTTACAAGCTGCCAATTCCCCTTCGCCAACTTCACCTTTGCCTTCCTTCCAGCTATTAGCCCATACAATTACCCAGAGGCATTGGTGCCACTCTCTTAGCTTCAGATAATACTTATGCACTTGTAACTTAGGCCTTTGGATTGTTAGTAACTTCACAATACTGCTGGATTGCTTTAAACTCTGAGAAAGGTTCAGTTGTACTCTTGGTATGGGATACCTTTAGGCTTAGGCAATGCTTGTTTTCTTCTTCAGTCTTTCATACTCTCGTGAAAGAAAGGTTCGTCACTTGTATACAACGTTTAAGGTTTAGTCTTTTCGGAACAACCATACTTGGGCACACACAACCACTCTTTTGATGTCATTCTCGAGCTTTTAAAGTGGTTGTGTAATTGTAATCCCATAGAAGCAAAATATAGAGTTTAGGCCTCTTTGGGGAATCACAATAAGGGACACACAACCACTCGTTAATGTAGTTTTCCCACAATGAAGATTGTAACTTTGAAATTGTCACCGTTAAGTGTTCTGCAGTGGTCTTTGCAGCTTTCCCTTAACTAGGGACACACAACCACTTCTTAACAGTCTTCGGTGTGTGGAACAATGGGCTGTAACAGCATTAGCTTCCTACGTTAGCAAGAAGACTTTTCCTCTATAAGAGTGTGTTACATTTTCATTATTTAACGAAGCTTTTAATACAGCAGACGACGTCTACTCACTGAAAGTCTTATGCAAGTAGCAAAGGAGCTGGTTACTGTTACCAGCAAGGCTTGTGTAATGCTTTAGAAGGCCATGCTTCAATCACCAGCTTCTGGAGTGTTTTCTCTTGCGGGTTGCACTGTTTTCCCAAATTGTACTACAACTTCTACTGCTTCTGGCTCACTGGGGAACCAAACACTTCTCCTGAACATGTGTCTCTGGTCCGGCAATATGTTGGGGGAGGTTCCTTTACTCCCAAGACCCTCGGCTTGCCAATTGTTTCTTGCCTCAGTCTCTGACACGCCAGCAGTTTTTCCAGCACGTCTTCTGCTGCGCAGCCTCTGCACTTCAGAGTTTGGGAGGGCAGGACTCTCTCAGAACACGCAGATGAAATCTGCTGTTTCCACGCTCCGGTGCGCCTCTTGTTCTGCCACTTCTACTTGATTTTCCAGCCTTATGTCTTCCTTTGGCTTCCACTGCCACAGCCTGCACTCCAGCCAACGTTAGAGCTCCTTCAACTCCTTTCACTTTTCTCGCCCTGAGGGGGCCTTTCATGCCTCCCAGGTTCAGTGATAATTTTCAGGTGTGGGCTATTATCCTTAAGTGCCTGACTAGTTTGATGGCTACTAGGCTTAATTGCCGACTTTGACAACTGTATGCCTCCCCAGCCCTCTTCCATTCCATCTAGGATTCTGGGAATTGTAGTTTATATCAACAAAGTTACGTTTTAGCATATTTAAAGTTCTTTTAAGGGTAGGTTTAAATCCCTTAAAGTTATTAAAATAGGGGCATAAAGATTAGCCTTTGCAGAGAAAACTAGTTTATTGAAAACAACATTTCCACATTCCTTTATAGTGTATCCTTGGGTTTGAGTAAGGTGTTTAGTCTGTGATACCAAAAAGGATCTTTCTTTTGGTAAAGTTTGTTCAGATGTTACACCATTAAGGTCAATAACTTGAGATCTAACATGAGGGTTAGGGACTTTAAAATGACAATAAGCCATCAGCTCTCTATGTACTTCGGGAAAATTCTTCCTTCCAGAGGCAAAATACAGTCTCTCATCCAACAGAATCTCCTCATCACCCTGGGCCCTGTCTCCTCCCAGGTGATCCTCCTGCAGTATGCCACCCCATGGTTAGGATCAGGAAACATCTTCCTTTCCCCGGTCACATATGAGGAGACTTTATGCAGGGTTTCAGTGAAGGATCCGCAGAATTCTTCACAATATCGTCACACATACACTGGTTGAATTCCAACACTATCATACACCATATTTTCACAGACTTCAGCATTGTCACACAGCATCCCTTTGGGGACTTCATTTTTATCCAATACCAACCCGGGTTGACATCTATATCATAATACACCATCCTCATAGTAGTTTCAATATAACTCAATTCCATAGGGACTTTAGTTTTATTATGCAGCATACTTGGGAGGCTTTAAAAGCCACCACAATCTCTCCTTATAGGGACTTCAGCATCATCACACACCATCTTTCTGGGAACATCATATCATTTTGCACCCTCCCTGTAGAGACTTTGATATCATCACAGATCGTCATGTAAGGTCTTAATTATTATCACACCATCTTTATAGAGCCTTGAGCACCCTCACAAACCATACCCTTGGGGCCTTCACATAATAATGCCTGTATTATATTATCCCAGGATCCATGTTGGAGGTTCCAAATAAATGAAGATCAACCCTTTTTCATCTTAATATTATAACACACAAACTCAATGAAATTAATAGTATAACTCAATGAACATGTCGATATATGTACATACCCTCTCAGACAGACTGTTAATATAATTATCATTATATAGGACATTTTGTATAATCACAGATACCTCTGGGAACTTCCACACCATCAGACCTTCAGCATCATCAGAACTCTGGCATCACCAGACCTTCAATATCATCAGTTATGTGATGACATCAACATGATCACCACAAACCTGCCCATAGGACACCTCAATATCTGCATACAAGCTCGCTGTGGGGACACCTACAACACCACCATTCACCACTGAAAATATTAGTGTTATCACACCCTATGCCTGTATGGTGCTTCAATATCGTCACACTCTTGGCACCTTAAATATTAACACACAGCATGACCGCACAGACTTCAAGATCACCATGCACAGTCATTGTGGGGGCATAAATATCATAACACAAAAACCAGGCAGGTTCTTCATTAGACATCTGCTTGGGGTACTTTCATTATAATCCCAATGCATATGGTACTTAACTCAGTATCATTACACACAAGGCATTTAAAGCATACAATCTGTGGAGTCTTTAGAATCATCACACACAATTATTGTGAAAACAAGGTGGATGTACTTGTTTGGGATAGGTACAAGGGAATGTGTAATGTATGGAAAGGTCATATCAGACGCTTCTATGTACATTTGTAAACCAATCTGCAGTGTAATTGTTGCTTTCCTGCTAGTGTTTCTAACCCTGATACAGTAGTATCATTTTGTTTTGGCAATTATCTACCACATGTCATTTAACAACCATCATAGTGAAAGGGTCTAGCAGCAGCCACGTTGGTGCTCCGAGCTTCCGAATAAATGAGTGCTAACATGGCATTAAACCATCTGTATGGAAAATCAGGCAGCTAAACCAACTGCTGATATCAAAAACTGCAGGGAAAGAAAAAAGTCACAATATGACTGGTTTTCTGAAGCTGCACCCAGTCAATATACTGCAATGTTGAAGTGTAGTATTCTTTGCACTAAAATAACACAGTTAATCAAATATTTACAATTATATCCTAAAAACACCTGAAACTAACATTTGGAAAATAAACCATGGGCAAAAGTAAGAGCTTCATTTAATTTAAATGAAAGTAAGACATTGCATTACATAAAGATTTGTATTCATCTAAAAGCATTTTTTCTTTTGAAAATATTCTTCTGCCTGCTACTAGTTTGGGTATCAGTTTGCTGAAGTGTGTGTGTGTGTGTGTGTGTGCGTACACACACACACACACAAAGGACACAGTTAAAATCACCCCAGAACCACATTATTACCTTGAAATGACAGGGTATGTTCAGTCAATGTACAGAAGAAGCCGCCTTGACCGATGTATGTGCATCAATATTACCAAGCACCAAGAGCGTCCCAACCACCACCACTTCCACAAAAAGGAAACACACCTTTTTATGCCAGTAATGGTTACTGTAAGTCACTTAATGAAACTGCAGCGCAATCTGTATGCAGCAGTAATAATCAGCTAAATCACTTCATGAAGCTGCGGCCACAATCTCTAAATGTCAAAGTAAATCACTTCATGAGGTTGCAGCCACAACCTATGACAGTAATGTTCACAATAAATCCCTTCATGAAGCTGGAGCCACACTCTATGCCAGGAATGGTCACTATAAATCAATTAATGAAGCTGTGGCCTCAATTGATGCTAGGGTCACTGTAAATCACTTAATAAAGCAGCTGTCCTAACCTATGCCTGTAACAATCACTCTAAATAAACTTCATGGAGTTGCGGCCGCAATCTATGCCAAAGATGGTCACTGTGAATTAATGTCAAGAACCTGAGTCCACGCTATGCCAGCAGCAGTGATGTGGTCCCCTCTTCTCCCATATATGTACATGCATTCTGCAAATTGCATTCACACAAACATCCATAAACTGAATCAAACTCTCTCTATCGCACACACACACACACAGACACAGGCAAACGCACACAAACACACACAGACTTGAACAGATGCATATACTCTAAAAATTCTTGCGGGCTCACACATTGCAGAACATGCATGCATTACATTCAAACACGGACACATGTACACCTACAGTATAAACACTGTTTTTAAAAGAAAACTATTCTTTGTGATCACTGTCTTCGTCAGCTGAGTCGGGCAAGGAGACAGCACGGAAAGAGACACCAGCAGGAGGTGCCTATGAAGGACGTAAACACATTGGGCACTCGCAGGCGGATCAAAATGTGGGTGCCTGGCAACCTGGGCACCAGCTCACAATACACACACTCCAGCACATGCGTTTTTTTAAAATGAAGGGCCAGGCTGAGGCCTGCTTGAGCCAGAGGGTGCAACAGACATATGTGAAGAGGCACACAGTGATGGGGTGGGGAGGCAGCACCCCTTCATCCACCTGTCTTACTCTACCACTGCATAGCATCATGGAAGTGCTTTACAGTGACCATTACTGGCATAGATCGATTGTGGTTGCAGCATCATGAACGTGATTTACAATGGCCATTACTTGCATAGATAGATTGTGATCGCAACATCATGAAATTGATTTACAATGCCCATTACTGACATAGATATATTTTGGCTGCAGCATCTTGAAAGTGTTTTACAGTGGCCTTTGCCAATTCAGTAGGGGTCAGAATTGAAGTGAATATCTCTGCATTCACAAGTTAATTCTCCCTCCTGTCATTTCTCTGGGACTGCTCACCTCAACTTATTCTCTACCAGCTTCTCCAGTGAAGAACTTAAACATTCAACAGTATTTCTGCAAGATAGCTGGAGCTGGACAGTCAATAATAATAATAATAATAATAATAATAATAATAATAACAACACACTGGATAAAGTACCCTCCTACTGCCTCATTCCTCTATTTGGTTGCAGAGCTCTGAGGTGACTCAAAATATATTTTCTTTACATATGTTAAGGGACTTTATGTTCCTTTTAATACAAGGCCTTACACAGTCACCGACTTTAATATCTGGCCTCTTGCTTGATTAAATACAAGAGATTTTCTAGTTGCTGATATATGTAATCAATGTAAAAATAGTTTGGATTAAAACAATGCATAATTTGCATCTCGTAATGTGCTGCAGAAAAATTATTTAAGCAGTGTAATAAAAAGCATCTAAAAAACGTTTTCGTTTTGTGCTTTTAAAATAAGCAATAACAGGCAGATGCTTGCTGTCACATGAGTTGAACGTAAGCGGTGCACAATATAAACATTCTACCATAAACAGTTCCTTATTAGTTCATGGCTGTTAAGTGTCACAGAAAGCTATTTTACAAGAAAGAATTTGAAAAGCTTTCCACAGCTTTAATTGGGGCTGCAGTACAGCTGGAGTTCTTCTCTGTGCTGGCTCAAGTAGCAGGTTTGTGTCATCATAACTGAAGCGTAATATGACAAGATGATTTCCTGCTGTCTGCAGCAGTGACTGAAGACCTGCAGACCCTCATTTTGGTGCTGTCCCAAGTAGTGGATGGAGTACCTCAGTCTATGCTGCCAGTACTTGACAGAAAGGGGGTACAGCTCACAGTAAGATTTGAGAGCATATCATTGGGGTGCTCTTCTCATGTCTTAGTAAAAGAGTTCCTGGTGGCGGGATTCAAGAATGGAATTGTCAATTAACATTAACATCCCTCATTGGTTCCATCGTCATATTTCTGCCAGCCCATGGAAGGAGCAGAGCTGTGGGACCAGGCATAGCAGTCGGTTTCAAGAAAAGGTATGGTTTTTAGAAAAAATCTTGTTTGTGTGTGTGTCTGTGTGTCAAGCACCCTACCTGCTAAGGACTTTGTTTTCCCAAGAGATAGAGTGAAGCTTGACAGTTGCTGATCTGGACCATTGTCACACCAAGTGAGGCTGATCAGAGACAGTATGCCCCACCTTTTCGAATAGGTACTCTAAATCCCAAATGAGTGGGCTTTGGTGTCTTTCCCAAAATTGAACCCCAATTCTTCTAGCCTGTTTTCCTTGGGATCCCTGTACAAACAAGAAAACACAATTGGTTAATACTTGGTTGGGTCTACTTCTCTCCACACTACATGCCCCCTTCCCCATACTGTGTCTTTACCTCAAATTCCATTCTTTAGAAGCTAATTGGGTTCCAAGTAACTGTTTTGCTGGTAAAGAGTGTCTTCACTCTTCACTTTTCAGAATTCCATAGTTTCCTGGGACTGAGTACTTCACTCTTCTAATTACTGTGCTTGGGAGAAAGCTACTTCACTCTCTTGACACTCAAGCGGGACACACACAATTTTGGTAAACTCCCACTTTTACAGTTTGATTATGGAAATAATGGTAATCAGAGATAATCAGCCATGTCATGTTTACATGCAGCTGTTGTAATGATGTATGTCCTTATTCAGTAATAATAATAAGGCTGAGCGTGTAATGTTTGCAGTGACAAATCTGTGCTTTGTAAGCGATATTCAATCAACACTACAGCTAAGTCAATGCCTAGTCTGGGATGCTGAGGAAAACCCTTACTGATGTATTTGTATGTCCAGTTCAGTACTCTGGATGACAACCCTTGTATAACACCCCCCTCTTAGAATCCCCCTGACCCCACTGAGCCAAGAAGTAGGTTTGTTTTGCAAATTTAAAAGGTTTATTTGGACAATTCAACAATATATATCTATCACACTTTATAAATAAATTGATAACTGATATCACACTTCAGAATATGACCGTGATCAACAATGGATAATGTTACAGGGGTACACTGATTTGGTTACTTAGGAATAGTGTAGAGGATGAGGTAGCTGAAAATGCTTGATGGTTTCAAGGAAATGCAAGGTGGAATAAATGCAGTACAGAAAATAAACTGAAATGGTTTCACCAGAGATAATAAGTTCACTTTTCCCCTGGTGGCAATTCACCTCCCCCCTATATGCAATGCAAGGAGATGGAAGTAACACACACAGTCTTTAGGAATACAATCAAATACAATACGGAATTCAGTTCCCCCCCTATGCAATGTAAGAAATGGAAGGAGATGGAAAGAGGAGCACACAGTTCTCAGGAATGCAATCAAATACAATACGAAATTCAGTTCCCCCCCAGCAAGCTTAGAGGAAACAGGTAGACGTTTGAAACACAGGCCCAAAATGCTTTTAAATGTGATGGCAACGGATGGGAAAATGTGCTAACTGATTTTAATTCCCTCTAGAGATTCAGGGTGAGTGAGAGACGCTTGTTGGTATTAGTTCAGGCTCACTTTAGCAATGCTCTATGAGTTATTACCAGGTTGCAAACGGATTTTAACAAAGGAAAGAATGGAGCTGCTATTTTGACAAGTGGAGAAATTGAGCCAAATCGCAAATCGCGGTTAATTTCGCGAGTGCGTAAATCGCGATTGCGGAAAAAGTATAGGGAGTAGGAAGTCGGTTCTAGGTTCGTTGGAAAGCCTAGAATCACAGCTTTAAAATGAAATTTCGTTCCTAGCCCAAACGGTTCAAGAGATACGGACGATTTAATAAAGGTAGTTTTTCGGATTTAAAGTAAAACTCAAAATGACAGGTGACAGCTTGCAGCTGCAGAATTGACAGGTGACAGTTGTGCAGCTTTAAAAATGACCGATGACACGATTTCTAGGAGGCTGTTCTAATTAGGTTAAAATAGTTTGGATTAGATTATTTTAACTAAGAGATTGGGTTCTGCACAGTTCTGCTAGGTACTCACAATATAAATTTGAAATAGGCTTCGTCACGGATCTGGTCAACACGTCCGGCAGCGGTTCTGTCTGCTCGGCAGGTTAATCAGGCACCGGTTCTCCTCACAGCGATCCGGATCTCTGGTTCTGCTCACAGCGGTCTGGGTCAGCTCTGCTCTGCTGGTCTAGCCTCTCTGGATACAGCGGCCTCTGGTTCTGGATACTGCTCTGCTTTCCGGTCCGGATCAAGTGGATTCTGGATGTAACACTGCTTTCTGGGTACTGGCAAAAGTTCTTGGCAAAAGAATTCAGACAGCTCGCCCGGCTGTGGAATAGTTTGCAAATAATTTTAAGGATGCTGAGGCCTGCTGAGAAGAGTTCTCAGTTTGTGGGTTTAGGCCCTTGCTTTAAGTTCTGAAGTAAATTTATGGTCTCTGAAGATTGATGGATGTGAAGTCTGGAGTCTCCCGGCAGAGCGTCCCGCAGAAAATGGAATTGAATCTCTCTACCTGTCCCAGCAGTCTCTTTTTATGTGTTTTGGAAGTGGGTGTGTGCGTGGCATAACTGAGCCTGCCCCTCTCTACTTGTCATTGGCCCAATTCTCCCCTCTCCCATGATTGGGGGAAGGAAATGGATTGCCATCATGATGAGGTCTGTTTATGGGTCAGAGGATCCTCCCCTGGTCAGTTTGCCCACAAATCTATATTTGATTCAAATACATATTTCCCAGATACACAATTTGTTGAAATTACATGTACACATTATATATTCCTTATGGTCCGTGCTTGTCCACCTCTGATCTTCCTGGGGGCTTGCATTAAAAAATGACAACATTTTGCGCTTTTTGACTGGTTTACCAATATTGGACATTTACCAAAAATTACACACATATGCGCAAGGAGTATGGACATTAATTGATGAAGTGTCAGATTTTTAACATGCAGACGTTTGGAGTAAGACCCTATTTTCCGCTAGCAACCCCACAGCATGCACCACAGGGTCCTAACACCTCTTAAAACGTGCACAGAAAAATCACAAGAATAATGATATTACTTATATAATTCTGACAAGTCCGTACTATGAATTATCCATCTTTTTTTAAAATTATGCTCTGGCCCAGATGGGTGTGGTTTAGGTTCCAAAGCACATGGGGGAAGCTTCTGTCTGCCCCCACCACCAGCTCGGGTGGCTCCCAGAGGCACTTCTCCTCCCACTTCTCCCAAGAGGAAGCCACTTTACGGCCCCCCCAATATAACATTTGCCTGAGTCCAGGACAAGGCTTTGTGCAACCTCCTGCCGATGCCCCTCCCCTAATCTAATCAGAGAGGTGTCAACTCCTTTTGGTGTGCAAGCAGGATGCAGCTAGGCCTGGGAAGAGAGGCTGAGCAGGTTTCTCCTGACGGGGGTAGTTGTCAGGCAGAATTCAGCTAAATGTCACTTTAGTTCCCAGTTTAAATCAAACTTACAATTTTTACCTATACATTAAATAATTACTTCCTTCAAGTCATTTCAGAATATAGTTTTACATTGTATCCACCTCTTAGCAAGTCTTTCCTTGGTCTGGTTTGGGTTCCTCTGTTCAGTTTTACACAAAAGTCTGGTGGTTTTAAAACGCCGGCTTTCTGATAGTGGTGAGTACCGGTATTGCAACCATTTTTGGGATTAAGAAAATGAATTCCCCAAAGTTCTGAGTTGCTTTTTGGCAATCAGCATTGCCATTCCCAATGGTTTCAGGCTACTGTGTGTGTAGCCCAATGGTGGTTTTAGGCAGTGCCCTCCTGTGCTCACAACATAGGCAAAAATGGGTGGCAGCCTATTCTTCATGTTTTCCCTGTGCACTCTCTGGGGAGTTCTGGCCATCATGATGTTTTCCATGCCAGTACTGCACAGTTTTATGGTAGGGCTTGGATGCATGGGTAAAAACATCCAACAGCTTCATGTGTTTTCTTTCTTCTTTCTTTTCTGAGATCAACAGTCCAGCAATGAGCATGGGAGACCTGGGTTCCATCGGCAAGACATTGTGGTGGAGAAACAACCACTCACCATTCCGGTGGATTGGTGAACAGCTTATTAGTAAAGCAATAACAAAACAGAACCAATGGCAGCACGTGACTGCGGTGCAAGTGCCCCCTCTCTCTGTGCACCGCACTCTCTTACCCAAAGGAAAAGATACATTTCAATGGAAGGAGTGGTCCCAACAGGGCAAGGTCTCACCTTGAAACATTATTGCTGACAGAGATCAAACCCTCATTATGCAAGCCTTTGATGCCAGCTGCACACTGTCGTGTTAGTTGGTGTTATCAGAGAGGATAGCATAGCATAATATATTTAGTCAAGGTGAATATACTCTTTAATTATTCACACACGCTTTGAGGCAGGCAAGAGCACTTGCTAAATGGTGACTTCCACCTACTAATGCCGCTTTTCTTGAGAAAGCAAGAACCTAAAACACACTTGCATGTGGCAAAGTTGAGACACGTCAAAAGTGGGAACTGTGAAGGCAAGCATTCCTATCCACTAGACAGAGAGCTATCATGGCAGAGACATAGCCAGTACAATCTACTGTCTCATCTCACACAAGCAAGAAGCAGTTGTTTAAACATGGCAGTTTGCAGTGCATGCACAACTGTATACTGTGGCAATATGCAAGGGGAGTACATAAAATGTTCAGTTCCCAAACTTTTCCTACACAACATATTCCTGGAAGTGGCGGATCAGTACTGGAACAGGTGGCTTCCAGTTCCAACAGCAGATAAAGTGTCATTGAAGATCGAACATCAAGCACATACTCTTTGGGGTGTTGCATTTTATGGGCCTTACACCCAACATTGCCCCTGTGATTTTGGGAGTCATGCAAGTGTTCCACGTCTGGAAAGATCACTCATAAGAACAACCGGAAGTCCTCAAATACCTCGTAGTAATAGTCTTTTAATCCTGTTAGGACTGTCTTTGCCCAGGAATACATTCTGCAGGTGTATGATTGAAAGTAACCACTGTGTATGTAACAGTGGCCAAACTGGTGGGTATTGAGTGTAGAGGACCTTCTTCCCAATGTTCCTGACAAACCTTAATCCTGGACACTACTTCTTGATGTGCTTTTGTGAATGCCTAGGGTTTATTCTATTGCTATCCCTGACAGTGTGTGTGTTACAGTGTCTGTGCAATGGGACTGTGTGTGTGTATGTGTGTGTGTGAATGTGTGTATATGGAAGAATGGGGAGAACTTGTCTTGTGCATGTGCAGTGGATGTCCGCACTGCAGTTCTTCTGGCATTGCTAAGCGAAGCCAATGCAAGTGTATTCTTAAAGTTCTAGTGATACTGTTATTATTTAGACTTCTGACCACTGTGCTGCAGGGCCACAGCCCCTGAGTATTGGCTGAAGTGTCTATTCGACCCGACACAACTACTCACGCAGCAGTGATCCCAATCATAAAGGTGAAGTAGGCAAAGCTGACAAGTATGCATCATTCAGTTCTTTTGGAAATGTGGGCCAAGAGCAGATACAGTTGCAACATAAATAACAATAGTGCGGTGGTACCAAACTAAAAGAATTGTTTAAACAAGCTTTTCTATACGTAGGAACAAGGCACACAACTCATTAAAAACACTGCAGACCCACCCCGTAGAGAAAACTCAGGCAATGCAGACTTTGAGAGCAAAGGATGAAAACAGCATTGCAGGCAATCTGAGCAGCAAATGTTAAAGGTACTTGAAATTGTCTTGAAAAGACCCAGCGTGGGGTCATATATGTCACTAGGGCCCTTTAAGGCAGACCAAGGGGACTGGACCACTGCAAGTACCTTTATTTCTTGTCTTGTTGGCTCGGCAGGGTTAAGCTGAGTTATTGGTGCTTTTCTGTAGGCAAGCTGGTGTCCGGCTGGTCGAATCATGTTGTTCCACTGGCGAGTAAGCCACAAGTCACCTTTGTTCTGCATTTCCACTCCAGGAAGATTGTATGACATTTATTAATGTCCTTCACCTCCAGAGAGCAGGTCCTGGCTCCATTGCACAGTCAGCAGAGAGGCCTTGGTGCACAGCAGTGTCACCTCAAATTCACCATTGGTGTGGGCAGGGCCAAGAGCTTTCCTCTTCATTGGAAAAGTCTGTCTTCTCCTCTAATGCTTTGGGATAGACTGTATCCCCAACACTATTCTATGTTTATCCTTCTGGTTAATGTCCAAAGACAAATCCATTGATGCCAGGGTTTCCCACACTTATAATTACAAACTGCTACAGTGGATCTGTCTAAAGCAAGCCAGTTGGCAGAGGTTCAATCCAGGCTGCTGGAAGAAGTGTCCTTTGCCTTCTGATGTCAAAACAAGAGTGCTTTGTCTGTAGGAATTGGGGAGGGGAGGACATTTAGGGAGCGCTAGCAGTATCTAAGCTAGTATACACCACTCTTGATCTAAATTCCTCATTTGGGTACCCTAACTCCACTCCCTTCCCATGTCTGCCTACTTCAGAAATACTCCAGTAATCAGCACTCTGGTGTGGGAGTGGCTAAGTAATTTCAGGATTTTCTTTGAAGCACTCTTTCCCAAGGGACCATGTGTTGACAGTTCCTGTGCCCTGAAGGAAGGTATCACCTTCCTCAAAGAGATCCGGAGATCAGCTTCCTGGGGAAGGCTCCAACAAGGTTGTTGCGGAGACACACCGGCTAGACTCCTAACACACCAGCCCTGTCATGACTAAATCACTACCTAACAAGCTAACCCTAATGTGACATCCACATGCTCTTGCTGTATGATTGTGTGACCCCTGTAGTGATCATGTCAACCAGATATGGCTTATATTTACAGTATAATGTGCCACCTGGATGACTAGTGCACACAGTTATTATCTTTTGAATCCGAGATGTGGGTGATTAATACACCATCTATTCCTGTTGAAACTTTGTGTCCCAGCAGCTGTCACAAATGCACATATGACCTTTGAACCTGCCCTCGTGACAATACAGGGCAGTTTCTGGAGATGCCAGAAGATGTTCCCATCAAAGGCATATGTGCGCACTATAATTATTCCATGGGTTAAGAAAGGGGGTTGATTGGTAGTCTTAGCTCTCAGAAGCAGAATTACCTGAATCATATTTTTGAAATAAATAAAAAATGCTCTGGATATTTTACACTCGCAGATGGCATTTCGAAACAATTACATCTTGGAAGGTAAGTGCATCACTTATGAGCATAGGTTTACTCAGAGAATGGAAAATTGTAAATCAAAACCAAACTCATAAAAGATCCCAATAGCAACCGAACTGTATATCAGAAATGAATAATCGTCACATCATTTTCACTTATGACACCCACAACGTGCCTCCACGTGCAGAAATTCCAACATGTTATTTGAGATGGGCTTACACTCGATTTACGGCATTTGCGCATCTTTCAAAGACAATGGCCCTCATTACAGGCTCCGGCAGAAACCGTGCCGGTAAAACCGGCAGGTAGCCGCAGACCTTTAATGATTTACCGCCGCCTGACTTGCTGGAATCACTGGGACATTACAGCCCCAGCGGTCTGGTAAGTCAGGCGCTGGTAAAATGTTGATCCCCATTCTCGTGGAGTCCCATAGGACTCAATGTGAATGGGGATCACGGAAGCACCCGCACCGTTAAAATCCGTGCCGGTGCTTCCGTGAAATTCTGAGGGCAGGTGCCGTTCACCCGCCATGTCTGACCCCCGGCAGGCGGAACGGCACCCGACCGCAGACTTGTAGTTTGCCGGTCCGGAAACAACTGTGCCAGTAAGCTTACCACCACTGTTGTTTCCAGATCGGCAAACTTGTAATGAGGCCCAACGTCTTCAACACCAATTCGATAGAATCAATGAACGTCTGTTGGCAATTGCATTGGTTAGTCGGAATTGATGATACATTGCAGATAAGGAGGTCTTAATCCACATCAAGCCTTCGGCCTCAAGACGGCTTTGCACTGCGCACTGTTTCAGGTCCTGGCACACGTTCCTGCTGGAGGTAATTAGAGCTGCGGCTCATTTTCAAAGGGGGGGAGCCTCTTTGAAACTGAGGCGATGTAAGGGGATTGACGAAAGTCCATGCAGTAAGGAAAATGATGAAAGCATAAAAGCGTAGCGAACAAGAACTGAGCTTCAAAGACAGACAGAAAAGGCGAGACCTTTAAAGTAATGGAAATAAAAGGAAACTGAATTAAAATACAAACACATGAAAATCGGATGAAGAGAGAGACACAAAACATTAAAAGGGCGTTGGAAGACAGTGAACAGGTTCGGAGAATTATGAAAGCAACTCAATGTTGAATGAAAAATGTAGAAAATAAAAAAGATGAGGAAAGCAAAATGACAAAGCGGCAGTGCAGTCGACAGGGTGACAGCAATGTATCACACACCAATAAAATACCCCCAGCTGTACGCACAAAGGGTAATCAAATTGAGTTGTGACTGCACAATGCTTGTTGCAGCATAGCACAGAATTTAAACGACCTCTAAAGCACGCACAGCAGAATTTAAGCTGCCTCTAAAGAGCTTAATTAAAGGCGCGACTAGTCATTGGTTGAGAAAGAGATGTTTATAGTTGTGTGTTTGTGGTCTACTGCATGAGTTTAAAACAGGAGAGCGGGAATCTGCCAACATGTTAACACTTATTGCAAAACACAAACCTGGTCGATAAATGTATTTTATGAAAGTACTTGTCATGTGTATTTGCATCACAATTCCTGCTTCATGTTGGTGTGTTTTTCCAGCTAAACACACTGAGCCAGATTCTAAAACAGTAGTGCAAATAAATGAGCGCAGAGAAGGTGCTTGCTTCACTTGCGCTGTTTTCAGAAATGCTCTTGTCACCTTAGGTTGACCGGAGCCTTTCAGGAGGGGCTGGACAGTGGCATAAAAGTGCCCTCTCCAGGCCCCTACCATGTATTAGTGTTGAGTGGCCGATCCGGGCACTAATGTATGGCAGGCTCAAAGTGCATTTCATCGAGCTAACGCATCTCCTCACTTGCGCCAAAAAAGATTTTGAGAACCTGGCCTACTGAATTTATTCTATATATCCCAACTGGAAAAACTGTTGCGTGAGAGGAAGCAAAAGTCCAAGTATTGAATGGAATGATGGCGTGCCCATTCCCAATAGGAAATAAAATAGCCCTTACCGTATGTAAAAAGGATATTGAAAGTCACCTCAAAGTTCGGTGACTTTCTGAATTAATTCGGCTTCAGCCTCGTTCCGCTATTGAGTCCCAGAACCCCTCTGTGACTTGCAATATCCTAATAATGTATTTTAAGGGTACCTTCTGCTGTATTTATTACACCAAGTGTAGCATTAAATAGGATTCAGCTGTATTGTTGACTAATTATATCTCAATTTGTGACGTCATCACATGTTAAGCTCTTCAGCAGCTACCATGGATAAGGCTGTTGCCTTCTTCTACTGCTGTTTCGAGGTAGCCACCATCCAAATTTCTCATAAGCTTGTTTGAGAACAACAACAAAAAGATAGTGATTGTGATATACAGGAGCGGTATTGGCAATGGCTACCCGTTGCCGTTACAGCACAATTTAACCAACATCATTGATGACAATGATATAATACTTTTGTGGAATACCAGAGGCAATTCCCATTTAGCATCTGAAGAGGGACTTCTTGCTAATGTAAACTTATTCTGGGGGATTGCATTAAAGGAGACATGGATGTGTGAACAATGTGAAATTGATGGCCGCAGTACCATACAAAAGCTGGCAAACAAAGGACCTATAGGTAGACCAAAGGGAGGGCTGTTAACTCCAATACGCCACCCATGGGTAGGAGAAGATACCATTTGGTCCACAGATATGGTACTTGCAGTCTGGATATGCTGTGAAGGTGCCATAATTCCATCAATGTTGGTTGTAAATATATATAATCTGCCCAATGGAGTATGTAACAGAATAAATATACAGACGATTACACGTTTATTAGTAGAAAGTGACCCTGGGATTCCAATTATGCTGATGGTGGAACTTAATGCTATAATAGCGGATCATAGACCAATTGAAGAGACATTGTATCAATCTGGGCCAGAAAAATCGCAAATCTCAAATAAACAAGGGGTTGGCTGGGCCAGACTGATCTAAACATATAACCTAAAATTGGTAAATGGAAATTTTCTGATTGATGCGGAAAGAAGCCCAACCACAGTAAGTGGGAAATCCATGACCACGATTGACTACTTCTTCATTAATGAGAGAGTGAATGAGATAATGTTTGACATGATGGTTGGAAATCGAGAGGAAAGCGACCACCTCCCATTGTAGTTATTGCTATTCATAGGAGAGACTAAGAAAAATGAACAGCAAATGATTGGTGGTATATACACTAATAACAAAGGGAACCAAATTAGATGTAACCCAGTGAATTTAGAAAAAGGGAAACATGTTGCAGAGGTGGAATTGATGACATTTATTTCAAAGACACAAAGTAATGATGCATCTGTGATTCAGGCATTTGAATATATCACGGAAGCAATCAAAACAGTTACATCACAGAAAAGAACATTCTTTTCTATATCTGAAATATGGAACCTGAGCCACAAGCATAGACCTTTATTTGATAGGGATATCCACAAAGCTAAGAGAAAACTACGATATGTGATAGGAATAATAATAATTACTAACGAAGAAGATGCTAGTAATAAAATAAGAATATTAAAGAATGAAAGAGATAATGAAATCTGGAACACATTCGCTCAACTGGCCAGATCCAACAACAAACAAGGGATCTGGTCGGTAATTAATGGAACGAAGAAATAAGGCCTCCTATTAATAGTGTCTGTGAAATGGATTGGATTGAACATATTAAAAAGACCTTGGGATCACATGATGCTGAGATGACAAATGATGAGTCTGAGTGGGAATGTAAGCAGTCAGTAGTAGAATTGTCAACCATGATACAAACACTACTGTCATCACGAGCCACAGGCTTTGCTAAAGCTATCACCAGATTAATGGGCTCAAGCTCTACATAAACTATTTATTTGGATAGGCAAATATCATAAAGTACCAAAAACATGGAAAGAAAGTTCAATACTGCCAATATACAAAAAAGGTTGCTGGAAGGACCCAGCAAACTATCGATTACTAGCGATGCTGGATATTCCAGCGAAAGTATTTTCCAAAGTCCTACTCAAAGAGCTGAATCAGTCGATTGGAGATAATAATATATTGCCCACGAATAAATCAGGATTTCGGTCCAAATCGTCTACAATCCACAATAAAACTACTGTAGTATTCACAATTGAATATGCGTGGCAGAGGAGAGAGGTATTGTTCTATGGGGCCTTTATTATTTCTCTGCCGCGTTTGACACCATCCTAAAAAATAAATTATGGAATAAACTGAAGCAATGGGGAATACCAGCAGGTTTAGTGACGATGATTAGATTACTGTATTCTAACACCTCGGTTAGAGTGAGATTGGATGGGGAAGGAAAAGTATCTACATTAATACCAACAAATTGTGGAGTTAAACAAGGGTGTAATCTAGCCATGATGCTATTTAGCCTTTATTTGGTGGATTACCTCTAGCATTTAGTACGACAGTGTCAAAGGATGTTAAAATTGGGTCATTTAAGCTGAATTGGTTGACCTCCTGTTGATGAATTATACTCCAGGAGGCCTTCAGCAAATGTTGAATGCGCTCAATGAGTTTGCATCCGAATATGGACTAAAGATCAATTTAGGAAAAACCAAGGTGGTTACATTTATTGAGAAAACGAGACGAGCTAAACAAAAGAAACCAAGATGGAATATAGCAAAACAAGATATAGAAGTGGTTGACTCGTACAAATACCTGGGGATCATTATTAATAATAAATTATCTTGGCAGCAACAATGGACAGAGGTAAAAAGTAAATGTATGAATGCCACAATGGTGTTGAGACATTTTATAGGAAAACAAGGAGGATGCTCACTAAACACAATATTGATGCTATACTCAGCCAAAGTAAAATCATGTCTTCTATATGGATTGGAAATCTGGGGGGAAAAGTTTAAAGTTGAGTTAGAGAGAGTTGAAGCCAAAACGTTAAAAATCTTACTAAGTCTATTCAAATTGCTCCCTAGTGAATATGTATATCTGGAATGTAATTTGATGTGTGTCACTGATGTCTTAAAGTATAAGATTGCCATGTTGTATGCAAAATTGGTGAGACTAGATAATGTTACTACAATTGTGGAATTAATAGGAATATTTGATACAATAGAGGAAAACACAGAATATTCTGCTGAAATGGGCAAAAGAGAACATGAACGAATGGTTAACCTACTTGTCTGCTAGAATTAAAAGTCTCTTGAAATCTGTAATACACAATTGTGGGAAAGAAAGAGACATGATTCAATTAGCAACAAAAGCAAACAGTAAAATGGTCATCCAATACTGGATGAATCGTACAGAAACTCCCAAATATGTATTTGCATTTCCTGATAGCAAAACTGTAAGAATGTATCTATTAATCAAATGTAATGAGGTAGACACCTCGGAAATACTGGGAGCCAAATGAAGCATCATGCAAATTAATAGATGGTGTAGACTATGTGGAGCCCCTGTGATTGAAACAGCTAAACATCTATCATGTCAATGTGAGAGCCTTTCTACTCTAAGAATGAAATATGTAAAAGCTTATAATAACACATATGACACTTCAAATTTGAATTAAATGTGGGAACATCACTTAAAGGGTAATGATGTTAACTTATTATTTCATATGATGTCCTTGTATGTAGTCTGTCTAGAAATGTATCTGACGGGATTTTATACTGATTTGTATACAGAATTTCTATTTGTTTTTACTTTGAGTTTTATGAAAGTTAAGAAGTAAATCCTTTTTTAATTGAGTTTAAAAAAATAAAATTATTGTAATGGTTGGATGTGGTGTTATATTAACTTGAAAGATGTTTCCTGATGTACTCACATATATGTAAAGTCTTGGTTGACTATATGAATATTAATACATAAATACATAAATAAGTTTGTTTCCTGCTCCGGAAACTGAGAATTCCTTACAAATTATGAAACACAGCTTATGAA
The DNA here is from genome assembly GCF_040938575.1 of Ambystoma mexicanum. Lineage (NCBI taxonomy): Eukaryota > Metazoa > Chordata > Amphibia > Caudata > Ambystomatidae > Ambystoma > Ambystoma mexicanum. The sequence continues at coordinate 778,562,525 of NC_090932.1, forward strand.
CTTAATACTACTGGAAAGAGGTTAATTGTTTTTGCTCCCCCACACTGTCTGCTTACCTGATAACCCCTCCCTCCCCACAATTCACATCATGTCCAACTCTTGGCACTGACACATCTGTCAGCTGACGGCTTGGCAAAACCATTTCTCTTCCCAAACACAGGGAGTGTTTACTGCAAACTAATCTGGTAAAAGCCTCCACACTTCAAGGGCCCACTCGAGCACATCTCAAGTCAATCACACAAACACAGGTCAACTACATCTAGTACCATGCATAGTCTGATCTAGATATTGCCTTTATTTTAAACTGAGCCTTTCAACCCTGACATTGTATCTCATGATTACTGATAACTAATAACAGTTAGGAAACATGAATCGCTACCACCACAACCATATTCCCTCCCATCCCAAATACCTTTTCTTTTCTGTAATGTTCATCTGCTGGCTGAGCCCCCTTTCTTATCCCCACCCCCAGCCCTCCTCTTTACTAGACATCATGTTGGTAACACCCTGGCAAGGTCACAATAAGCTACTGACCAGACATGTTGTAGGCACTGTCAGAGCCCTACCCTGGTGATGGGTGCTGTATAAATATTTAAAACATAACATACGTTGACTTGATTGTATTGGAATAATACGTACACATATACCCCAAATCAAGTATATTCTGTCATTAAAAAACTGGCCTAGTGCCTAATGATTGTTATGGAACAAAACTCGAACTTTCCTTATAATCTACATTCGGTGTTACATCGTTCTCGCTATACTCATTATTGATAATAAACCCTACCGGTGGGGGCATTACTGGGTCATTTAATACCCAGGCCCGAGCTTATTGCTATTAGCATCCCAGAATGCTTTTTCGCGATACTAATAGCTTTTTTTTGTTGGGGGAGAACTTAAAAGGCATAAATACACACAAGACTCTTTTAAATTAGATTGTGATAGTAACATTCTTACAATCTAAAAACTATAATTAGGTATCATTAAGCCCGTATATATTAATGTATTTAATCTAGGAAAAACTCAAACAGTTTTTAGGGAAAAGACGTAACTAGACGGACAATGACGAACATACAGAGAGGGATAAACAAACACCCACAGAAAGTGGAAAAAGGGGAGATGAGCAGGAGACATATAGTTAAATTTGTACATAACTATTAATAAGAGGTTGTATTAGATAAAAATGCAATAACCAGATGCTATTTAATTTCATGTTTAAGCAACATATAAGGAGAGGCGGCATTACATCTTTCCAAGCTGTGAATATTACATATGGAGTTCCACCATTTTTTATAATGAATGCGATTGAGATTCTTTTAATTGGATGTTATGGTTTGAATGGCTGCTAGGATAAGAAGATCAAATAAATAGCATTAATTCTTTTCCAATACATTGTGCAGCAGTGCACTGCCTAATAAAATTAATTTAGAACAAAAGTCTTGTTGTATTTTATACATTGACTTAAAAGTATTCCACACACTTTTCCAATATGGTTTAACATATTCACAGTCTATAAACATATGCCTGAATGACTCTTAAGCATGCAGACAACTCCAGCATCTATCATTTTGGGCAACATTATATTTAAAGAGTTTTATGGGAGTGATGAAAACTGTGTGATGGAAAAAATATAAGGTCTGAAGTAAGCTGGCATACGTAGTAACCTTGGAGATATTGTTCCATGCTGGAGGCCAAATTAATTAATTATCCAGTAAAGAGCATACCTGTTGCCATGCAATCTGAGATTTTCACCTGGGTTCCAAAGAGGATACATCCGAAAGGGCTTCGTAAAAAATGGAAGAACTGAAATTGAAATTATGCATATGTTGCAGTCTCTCCATATTAGGAGAGTTAGAATTGTGGATGAATGAATCATAGTTCTCCATTAACGCATTGATCATAGTGATATATTGATGAATGAAGGAAGTTGGGATATCACATTTTCTAGCAAATTGGTTAAAGGTCACCAGAACTCCCTGTAAAAAATATTGGTTAACACATTTAATGCCCTTAGAAAGCCATGGTTTCTAAAAAATAGATATTCTATTCACTTGTATTAGTGTATTGAACTAGAGGTATTGTGAGATAAATTGGGATGGTTTTACAATGGAAGAGAATAAATAAGTTATATTCTTCCCTTTTTCTTGTACATTTTATTAAGTACATCAAGTCAGGTACACTTAAGCTTAGGGCAACATGCACCGGCATCCTCTCTCAGGGGTCTACATCTCCAACTGACTCTCATAGATCACCACTCATACATTAACATTCTCTCAGGCTGCATTCTCTGTCACTCACTCCAGCATTCCAACCGTTCAGCTCAGGATCCAGGGAAAGCTTAGTCACTACATATCTCCCCCTTTTAATAATAACAAGCAACACCTAGCAGCAAAGGATGCACACTCACAAACACACACCATCCAAACCGTGTGCATCCTTTACCTCAAAACAGAAACACTCTACACACACCTAAACCATAAGAGTGTCCTCACTCAGTGTTACATATACTTCTTCAAACACATGCATCTCCCCTTTTCTACCCAGTAAAGAAGAGACAACCTCAACTTCAACAAATATACCCTTCTAATCTTCTCACAACTTCAGGCATACCAGCCCCTCTACCCATTAGTAACTCACAGCGCCAACATCACATCAATTACTCGGCTCCCTCACACCCACTTCAATTGCACAACTCAATGGCTGCACACGCCACATATTCCTAAAACCAGCCTAGGTATTCTGAATACCCAGATAAACAACACCTCGACCTCAGTGTCACTATCCCACATGTGCCCGTGTTCAAAGAACACCTTCTACACCATACCTCTTCCTACAGGGAGCACGAAAATCACCACTCACTGCAACATACCTCTTTATAACCACAGAGTCAACATTATATTCACACTACTCCCTCACAGCCGCTCTATACACACAACACACTTGCTGCACACTAACACTCCTAGAAACCAGGCTGGGTATTCCAAATACATAGATACAACATAAACACCCATGGCACTGTGTCGGCACTCCAACAGATACCTGTGACCCATGAACCACCACCTAGAACCAAACACACTTGCTGTGAGAAAGCTCAACATAACCACACACAACAACACTAGGCACTCACAGATTCACACAATTGGCATCTCATACAACCATTGGCAATCTCATACCATGTCTACACACTACAATGATCATGTAAAACAGTTGACTACCTAGCATATCAAATAACATGAATTCTACTAGTGAACTTCTAAAATCAACTCTTATTGATAAAAGTCCCACCTGCAATAAAATCATTAGTGTGGAAAAATTTCACAAATCCTGTTTATCTCCATTTACTATAACACTAATAGTCCACACTGACTATAGCTTTTTAAAAGTCCATCTGTGGGAAAATAAAACATTAAACATACTATCTGCATCATTTATCATTGCACACCTTAATCATACTCTTGGCATCAAAATAACATTGCACTATACTGCATATTTCCCATAAAATCGCCAAAAAGTCCATCTGTGGAAAAAAAACTTGTTAAACACAATCTTTAATATTAACTCACAATATTCACAATTAAATCCATTGCTTTGCATTCCTAGTAGAGGCCACGACTCCCAAACTCATCCAGTGCATACCCATACAATTGCGCTGACACAACTCAACACACCATTACTGGAATCAAACAGTAATTATACAGGACTCACATCACTACCTATTATATGAATCACACATCTACTTGTCTAACAAAACGGAACCAGTGTAACATTTCCTAATACTCTCTTTGCTCAATCGAGATATCTCGGAAAAAATGTAACACATCTGGGTCAAATTCCTGTAATGTCATCAAATAATCATCTTCTGACAGGTCTAAAATCTCACCACACACAGAGCAGAACTTCAAGTTCACTGGCAATTCGCTTCCTAACTGCCCCATGACAATCTTGGCATCTCCCTTCACAGTTCCTAATATGCTGAAATGAAACTCCTTCATTGCCTACCCTGCCGTCGTAAATTCCTGACTTCTTCACGGTGGACCTAACTCTGTTTCCGAAACTCATACTTTCAAAGTCGTTTCCCTTCTAACCCCCTCTCTTAATTGGTTGTTTTATTTTCCCTTTGGCAACATCGGCGACTGCGCCCACCATCTTTACTCCAATGACGTTCCCTTCCTGCTTGGCCCCCACACACATTCCGGCCATTCCTTGTTCCACTGGCCTTGAAACCCACTTGGGCTTCTCTTCACTCAGAGCTATCCCTTTTACTAGCGCTGCCACCACTAGACTAAAGAACCCTGTGTTTACGACGTTACGTGATAACATCCCCATGCACCAACTACAAACATTGTGGGTCCTCTTCTCTGTCTTCGCTAGAAACTCCTTCAATATATGTGACAATTGTAACATGCCGAACACTCCACAGTATCGCTGACTCCTCAGCTCTTCTGCGTGACGTCACCACTCTTGTTGGGATGGCGGGAAGCACTGAGCTCCGTGATCCAAACGGTCACAATCACCGCCAAACAGGGACCTGCACTCTTGCCGCCTATGAGAGCTGCCAATGTCCATTATAACGTGCCACTTCACACAACAGACCGCTTATAGCAACGCTGCACTCCCATACAATGTCTGAGCTTCTCCTCCAGCCCCTTCCACAGCTGATGTGCCGTACGTACTTCAAAAGCGCAATCTCAAGCCAGATTGCTTCAGCTCCCCGCTACAATGCAGTCACAGAACCAAAACGGAGATTCCCTAGCTGCTGCTCTCGTCACACCAGTTGCACCGCCATGAGGTAAGGCTTCCTCTACAGCTTGCCTCTTGAGCCCTTCAAATTCTGCATTGGGCTCCCAGCCCAAAAAGGCTCACTTAATGGGCTCCAAGCCGCTATGCTGGACAGCAATGGGCACCATGCCGCTCCTGAGCACAGCTGTGGGCTTCAAGCCCCCTCAGGTGCTGCTGACATGGGCTTCAAAGCCCTCCCATGTCGCAGCCAAACACCTTGAATTCTGTCAATGGGCCGTTAGCCTCACCAAAGTTCCTCTACCAGGCTCCAAGCCCTCACTGTCCTTAGCAGGCCCACTGGCCCCAGGCCCTGGCTCTGCTCTCTACTTTCTGCGCCTCTGCATCCAACGCTGGGCCCCTCTGCACTTTCTGGCAATCAGCACTGCCCCTACTTGAGAGGATCTTCTTCTTTGGTTGGGGGGGTGGTGCATGTCCCTTCCTTTGTGCTGTCCCCCCAGCACAGCCAGCATCCTCGTCGCCATTGTAAAGCTTGGGTTCTCTAATGATGACTCTGACATCTTGTGATATACTAGTAACTTCTTTAATTAAGTTCTTGTACATTTTATTAAATACATCAAGTCAGGTACATTCAAGCTTAGGGCAACATGCACGGGCATCCTCTCACTCAGGGGTCTACATCTCCAACTGACTCTCACAGAACACATTCACACATCAACATTCTCTCAGGCTGCATTCTCTTTCACTTACTCCAACGTTCCAACCATTCAGCTCAGGATCCAGGGGAAGCTTAATCACTACATAGTTCTGTGCAGTCAGCTGGCTTGTGTATATGCTGATGTTTAGCAACGTCAACTGGCACTACCTTTTTTAGTTTTCCGCAGGTCTCCCCCACCACCCGGAACACAGGAACATTTTTGTTCAACAAAAAGGCATACATAAATACATACATACACATATGACTACATCCGCTTTCATTTATTGGGGGGTGTTCGGTTGAGGTGGGGGGAATTTTGTGGTGTGTCTGGGTGAGTTATCAGAGGTTCAAGGATTATTGTGCGTTGAGTAGAGGTGGTTTTGAGAGATACTTATTTGACTAATGAGTGGATGCAGAGGATCTGGGACACAATGGTGGGCATGTCAGTCACTGTAACATCCAAATGAATTAATTTATCTTGTCCTTTATGTGGTGGATGTGATCCTTTGTAGATCTGCCATGGCCTTGTTATCTGACCCTTCAAAATGTACTTTGTTATACTATTCTTGATGCTGTTCAAAGGCTAGCAAGTGTTTGACCAGACCATCTAATCCCAGGAATGCTTTCGGATGATAACAATGACTTCCTCCTCTTCTGAGATAATGATTTGTCAAGTGTAATCGGGCAAGAGGCCATGTGTGCTCTTCTTTCTTTGTCCCATGGGGCAAGAAAGAAGGATTCATACTGCCACGAGGAGCAACCAGTGTGAGAGGTTACAAAGAGGGTTTACTAAGGTGCTGATGTCCAGCACAGAATGTTGCAGCGTTGTGGAAAGCTGTCGGGGGTGATGCTTTCAAGGGGATAGGTGTCAGTAGGTGTGTAGGGAAGGGAGTGACAGTCTGGTTGGGTGAGCAGGCTGTAGAAGAGAAGATGGAGGGTAAAGGATTGATTGGAAAAGGTTTGTGGGAGTGCTGGCATTGACTCTTGAGGTAGCTTGACTGCTGATTTAGAAGTCATGTAATTTCGGGGTACAAGTCATGGTCATGTGCTCTTCAAACTTGGGTTGTTCCTTGATGATATATTCTAAATCTAGAGTAATTAGTGCTCGCTGTTCATCTGGACTTGTGCAGCTAGTTTCCAAGTGCCCTTTTGGTATCATCTTTATCAACCAGCGTACATTGTTCCGTGTGACTTGGAAATGCTCCTGCTGGCTGCACATTTCATTGAAAACGCTCTGCAACCCAGAGTACAGGGTGTTCGGGGGCCTGTAGGTACCCAGACTTTTTCTGAGCACCCAAACATCCTCCTTCTTCATATGAATAACATTCCTGCACTTCATGTACACCAGCCCCATCTTAGAGCTTGTAGGCATGTTCTTACCTCTTCCACTGCTCCTAATTAAGGGAATTGGCAACTAGGCAGATGTATCTGTCCCCATATTGTTTCCCACCTCATGGTCTCATCCAGAGAGAATTCCTCCTCAAGACAATGTCCACCACCAGTAGAGTCAACAGAGGTGGGGTGCTCAAGAAAAGAAACATACAGCATTTAAAATGCCATGAGCCCTCACAAAAGAGAAGAAAACAACAGACATCACTGGCAGGAGTGTGTTCCTATACAGTATTAAACAAAAAACACACTAGGTTTGAGTGTCACTATTGGTTCATAGCCAAAGAGAGATTCCAACTGATATAATTTATCCAAATAACATTTCCCACAGATTTAATTTTGTTTTAAAAAGGACACAAATATGTAAACGACATCCAGAATATAAACACAATTACAAAATTACTTCACCGGCACTGAAGGTGTGTGATCCACCCACCACGTGACTCAACCTTGGGTCTTATTTATCAAACTGCACAATCTAAGACAATGAAAAATCATCAGCCTTTCTGCTCACCATGGCATGTTCTGGGTTTTCACATGCGCCCCACAATCATCGGGAGCAAGATAATGTCACGCAATGGAGACATCTTGCTTCTACCTTTCAATTCTCTTTCAGTGAAATATAGAAGCGTTTTGATTTCATTGTCTCGCTGTTAATTCACTCTAGGTGCAGCCTCTCCTGCAAAGAACCAATAATGTCCTTGTTAGAACCTCAGTCACAATTGTGCCAAAATATGCTTCTGAATAGCTTTTTTTTTTTAAAAAAAAAGACACAACATACAGGGATTATCTGTTTAAGGTCTTGGTGGGCTTCCCTTTCAATGAGGCGTCTCATCTGTAATGTAGCATGGTCCGGATTGATCACCTATCAGGACACAAACATTTATCCTCCCCATTAAAAGAAATGCTCAAATCGATATCACTTGCCGTCAGGGCTTTCAACGCGAAAACCAGTTCACACTCACCATATAAAACTTGCACAGGAAAAGAATTCAGTAGTATCCAAGGGAAAAATCTACTCATGCATTTTCACCCTGTTGGGTGTCCTGACCCACGTTTGGACTATTATGCTGCAACATTTGGTGCTGTGGGCTTATGAAATCCAAGAGGGTGGAAAAGCCCACATTTGCGCCAGAATCCTAGAGAACCGTGCAGTTTTGTGCACAGCAAAGTGGTCCCCTGACCTGCCACCCACCAGTGCGAGCGTGAGGGGCCAGGAGTGCCATGAGTGAAATGTGTGCCAAAGGAAAAACAGCAGTGCCGGTGGCTAAAAAAAAAAGCGCTTTGAAATCACCTTTGTTTCTCTGAAATGCAAGCTAAAAATGCCTATTTTAAACATCACAAGATATTAAAAAATCTCAATGAACACCAGCAGGCATTTGGCAGAATGTATTCTTGTGTGCATACTAAATCTGGAAAGAGAAAGAGCCCAAAACAATATTCATAACAAAACTGGCTGAGCTGTGGATGTCAGCAGCTGAAGTGAAATTGGACTGAATGACACTAAAATCTAAATGTTTAAAATAAATGAGTGACCTACTGTTGACTGTCACATAGTTTGCACCTGTTGAAATGTCATAGTTTTGAACTTAGAATCAGCGTTCTAGCTGCATGTGTAAAAATTGTCAGTTTGATTTGAATGTAGAAAACTGGGAACTAAAGTGACATTTAGCTGAAGCCTGGCTTGAAGAGAGCGAATTCTGCCCGGAAACTACCCCCGACAGGAGTGAAACCTGCTCAGCCACTCTTCCCAGGCCTGGCTGCATTCTGCTGCTTCTGCCAAAAGGAGATGACACCTCTCTGATTGAATTAGGAGAGGAGCACCTGGGCACTACAGGAAACTAAACAAAGCATTGTCCCTGGCTCAGGCAAATGTTATATTTGGGGGGTCGTAAATGGCTTCCTCTTGGAAGGAGAAGTGGGAGGGGCACTGCATCTGTGAGCAAGCTGAGCTTGGGGGAAGTGGATAAACCATGTGCTTTGGAAAACCACACCCCTTTGGGGCCAGAGCATAATTTTAAAAAGATGGATAATTCATAGTGCAGACTTGTAAAAATTATGTAAATAACATCATCATTCTTGTGATTTTTCTGTGCACATTTTAAGAGGTGTTAGGACCCTGTGGTATGTTCTTGGGGATAGTAGCGGAAAAAAGGTTGTTACTCCAAATGTATGCATGTTAAAAATCTGACACTTTATCATCTGAAACCCATATCCCTGGTGCACATTTGTGTAAAATCTGGAAAGGTTTAGAGGTCGTTATCTGGATGAAAAGGGGACAATTCTGTCATAAGTGGACACAACATCTTACAAAGACTGGGATCGGATGGTCTAGTGCTACAGAAAATATGTTAACTTGACGTATAATATTAGAAAAATGGTACATAGATAAATATGTATTTGGATCAGAAATAGATTTGTGTGCAATTTGACAAGGGGAGGATCCTCTGACCATAAACCTACCTCATCACTCTGACTCACAACCCAGTTCCCCCAATCAAGGGAGAGAGGAGGAACTGGCCAATGATAAGTTGAGAGGTTGGGCATAGAAGATGAGCCGACCCTCCCACTTTCTAAACACATAAAAAGAGCCACTGGAAGCCAGATAGGGGTTTCTTTTTCACTTTCTGCGGAGCATTTTGACTTCAGACTTCACATCCAGAGATCCAGACTTCAAATCCATCAATCTCCAGAGACCAGAAATTAACTCCAGAATTTGTAGCAGAGAGGCCTGAATCCACAAGCTGAATCCTTTTTCAGCAGGCCTCCAAATCATTTGCAAACTATTCAACAGCCGGGCGAGCTGTTTGAATTTTTGCCAAGAACTTTTGTCAGAACCAGAGATCCAGACCGCTGTGCAGTTCTGACGCAGAAGGTAGAATTATCCAGTGAGCAGAACCTGGCCGAGACGTCCATGGCGAGGGAACCGCAGTCCAATCCTGACCCGATCCGTGGCGAAGTCGCATTCCTGTCCAAAATATAGTGTGAGTACTGCCAGAACTGTGCAAAACCCAATCTCTTAGTTTAAAATAATCTAATCCAAACTATTTTAACCTATTTAGAACTGCCTCCTAGAATCGTGTCATTCTGTCATCTTTAAACCTGAAAACTGTTACCTGTAATTCTGTGCTTTAAAATTTAAAATCCGAAAAACAACCTTTACTAAATCGGCCGTATCTCCGGAACCGTTTGTGATAGAAGCTGAGATTCTAAGCTTTCCAACAAGCTCTAAACCGACTTGCTACTCCCTCCGTAATTGCGCTCGACGCACGCGACTAAATTTGCCGCAATTTGACATTTTGCTTAATTTCAGCCACGTGTAAAAATGTTTGTCCTTGCTTTCCTTTGCTGAAATTCGTTTGCAACCTGACAATCATTCATAGAGCATTGCTAAAGTGATCCTGAACTAATACAAAGTAGCTATCACCTACCCTGAACCTCCTATAGGGAATTAAAAGCATTTTCCGCATATTTTTCACTTAATTGCAACCACATCAAAGTATATTGCCTGTGTTTAAGACTCCTACCTGTTTTCCTCTAAGCTTGCTAGGGGGGAACTGAATTATATTTGATTGCATTCCTGAGAACTGTGTGCTTTCCTCCCATCTCTTTACCTTGCATAAAGGGGGCGGGGGCGAATTGTCAAAGAAAAGTGATTACATTGTCTTTTCTTGAAGTCATATCAAGTTTATTATCTGTACTGAATTTTCATTCATCATTGCATTGTCCTGGAAGCCATAAAAGCATTCTCAGCTACTTTATCCTCTCTATATCACTTCTAAGCCATCAAAAAGAGTGTACCACTGTAACATTATCCATTGTTGATCACTATCATCTTCACAAGTGTGCTATCAAATATTAAGTTATTATAAAAGTGTGATATATATATATATATTGTTTAATTTTCAAATAAACCTTTTAATTTGCAAAACAAACCTACTTCTTGGCTCAGTGGGGTCAGGGGGATTCTAAGAGAGGGGTGTTATATAAGGGTTGTCATCCAGAGTAAACGAACTGGACATAAAAATGTATCAATAAGGGTTTCCCTCAGCATCCCAGACTAGGCATTGACTTAGCTGTAGTGTTGAACTGAATCTGCTTACAACCCCAGAAGCACCTGTTAGAAATCATACAAAACGTTCTTTTAAAGTCTGTCGGGTACTGGTATCTGATTGACATCTAAAAACTCTAGAGGGGTCAGCAACAGACTCACATATAGGTCTGTGTTTTCTGAAGTGGCATGTACTTTCTTCCACTGGATATATATCTCAGCATTTAAATCCATCATAATTTCACACATCAAACAATTCCCTGTAACCATATTTAAAAGAGAGCGGCTCGGGTTTAACCTTGTTTCGAAACCACTCCTCCAAATCTGATTAGCCCAAAGAGACTCAAAATAAGGCACTGTCTAGGTCCTTACGATGGTGATTCATGCCGTCAGTTTCCAAACACATAGAATAGTGCGGAATCGAACCATGTGCACGATGGGAGTTCTGAAAGGGTAACAGGTGCATGCTTCTGATTCTGGTAAACCCACAAGATTCTCCCTCTTGCAGCGACGTCCCTAAACACAAAAAAGGTATTTGTCAACCTCATCTCTAAGCCGAGCGCTTACAGAGTGTGTACTCTGCAATGAGTGCCATTACAGAACAGGTTGTCATTAGCCACAGAACGTACGGCTTAGTACCTATGTCAAAAACCCTTTAGGGTGTTCTGCCGCACTGTCAAGAGACGCACAGTCCCGAACACAGGATTATTCCAACAAAATGTTGCATGGCCACTGCAGGGCCAATTCGTTATATGGCCGGCCACTGGTGTACAGAAAAATTCGAAAAATTAAACAATTTAGAATAATTAGAAAAATTAGGCAGGGTGTATGCCTGAACTAGAATAGTTCTATCAAACATCCCCTAAAAATGGAATGGAATCATCAACAGAATCACGTCTGACTTTGTCCATCTTATTTCAATTTGTGCCATTCAATGTCGTCATTGAGACCATCTATGTGACTTTTGATGGCAGAAATGAGTTCCTGTTCTCTCCTGTGTAACTTGTTGTCCCTTACATATATATGGTGGCCACTTACTGGTTGTACCACTGTCCGTTGAAAATGATCCCAATAGTGTCTTTTCTCCACAAAATATTTGACCAAAGGTGATTTTTCAATTTTGATTTTGAGACAACTTCGGTGTTTGAAGATTCTCGTTTTCACTTTGCAATTGGTTTTACACAAATACTGCAGACCACAAGGGGGAAGTGATCATATACACAACAGATTCAGAATTACAATTAGTGTATCTGTGTTGCTTCCACGGCTTGCCCAGCCCGATGTCTAAGTCATTTTACAGACTCCCCACATCCCACAGGGATGATGCCCTGTAGTCAGGCTCATCCCCCGTGTCTCAACAAGCATTGGTTGCCTCTCTATATGTTGCTTAACAGTGTTTTTACCAACAATATTTCCAATCGTAGTACTTTTTTTAAAGGCAAAAACAGGTCTGGTGACTTGTTTCCTGTTCTATGAAAGATTTTCCAGTGTTTTAAGATAATGTTTTACATTTTTAGACTCAAATTGGTGAACATCATAACACACACAAAACTGAGCATGTCTGACATTCATGGCATTTGAAGGTCTCTCATTCCATTGTAGTAGTAGTAGTTTTCATTTATATAGTGCCTTTTCCCATTTGTATGTCCTCAAAGTGATCTGTGGTAGGAACGCCCCTGGGGACCAGAGTTCAGGTATGGGAAACATCTCAGAAAAGGATTAGAGTGTGTGTGTGCATTTGGCCAAGATTAGGAATTAGGTAGGCTGGCTAGGCTCCAGTAAGCAGCCCATGAGGTCAGGCATGTGGATGGGTGTTGAGGGAGGAGGTCATGACAGAGCGCTAGTGCAAGAGACTCGATATGTGACCAGCTCGACCAAACAATTGCATAGGTTGTCACTGTATTCTAAGGGCAGAGGTGTTCAGGCAAGTCTGGTGTAAGGGGTGAAGCCGTTATGTGTCCAGCTAGACCTCATTTTTTCATAGTCATACCTGCATTCTAAAGTGTCTGGATGGATGGCCATGCCTGTGGCAGATGTCCACCGAAGTGGTGCATTTATACATACCTTGAGCTCAGATAGAGCTTATCTTTGATCTCGCTGTGTGATCCTATCGTCTGTGTAGAAAAGACAAGCTACTCTACTATGCTCTTCTTAGGCACTATGAACAGGCTACCCTCAAAGTCCTCTAAGCACAATAAGACCGGCTATCGTATATCACTGTCTTCTAGACATGGAGAAGGCTGCCTTAAGATCTAGGGTCATAGGACTTTCTAGCACAGTAGACAGGCTACCTTTATAATCTCATTCTACATCTTTTAAGTTCTATAATAGACTACCATCAGGCATCTTCTAGTGCAGTATCAAGGATACCTGCATATATATATTGTTATGTGTTACAATGGCTAATTTACAGGTTTTCTAAATTCCAATGGATAGGTTATAATCATATATCTTTGAGCGCAATAGACAGATTAACATTATACGGTGCCGCCCAGAGTGTCCACTCCCAGATCTAAGTGCAATACTTGTGCTAACCTTCACAGTTTCTTCTAAGCCAACCTACCCAATTTAATTCTACGAGCAATGCATGGGCTAGCCTTCAGAGTTTGTCATATGCAATACATCTGCTACTCTACACAATTTCTTCTAAACGCAGCACGTGTGTTGACATACCCAATATCTTCTACCCCCAAATCCATCTAAGTGCAACACATTTCCTGCCCCCAAAATCCATCTGAGACACGTTTCGCATTGTACCAAAAAGGCATTGGATCCTACATGTCTGATTTGCCTACCGGTACCTGGGTATCATGCTGTGTGATCTGGACATTGTATCTGGTTTCCTGCACGCTGTGCTCAACATGACATTTCATTGCTGGTGATTGCCATGTTGCTGATATGTATCTCAGTGATATTGCTTATACTGTGATTCAAATGGTAATTGATGGGCTATAGGTTTGCGCGTACACATGTGGCAGGCATACTATCTTAGTTGTTTGCAAACTGCATGCCGTTGGATTTTGTAATGGTTTACATCAAATGTAATGTAATGAGTTTGGAAGCTACTATACACCCTTTTATACTGGTTTGCCTCAGTTCTTCGGTTTGTAACATTTTGTCGAAATGCTGTGGTTCTTTGCCAGGACTGAACTTGCTATGTCTGTGTGCAGCATTGCAATGGGAAGGGTGGGACCTGTCTTCCCTTTAATGACTTTTCAAGAAACCTCATGTCCCAGAATGCCGTGGCTCAACATGTGAGATACGTTTGGGTTAGACATGTGTTTTTGGCTTAGGAATGTGCTTGGCAAAATTGATTTCTACCTCTCCAGATGGCATATGGACTCATAGCAAGTGTTGGTAAAACATATAGGAGTTTGAAATATACTCAAAACCATCAGCAGATGTTTCTGCTACCACCCCCGAGCTGATTATTTACCCAATGCTGCCATGCAAAGGCCCAACCACCAACGCAGCTGCTGTATCTTTGGACATAGTATAAACAGTGAAATGCTGCCCTAGCCAGAGTGCCACAGATTCCTGATAATGCTCGAAACCAAGAGAATGAACACAGCTATTGAAGTCTTTCCACTGTTTCTTGCACTCCTCTCTGGAATGGTAGTGGGTGGAAAGGGCCATTATTTCATCGCAGCTGGATTTCCTGAGGCATGTTCTGTTCCAGGAGGTGGCCAAAAGCCAGGTTGCTTCCTCCAGCAAGGACTTCAAGCTCTTGCTCAGCGAATGCAACTGTTTCCGTCTTCCTTCAGTACCTGCAACTCATCCATTGCCTGTTGCATCACCTTGCGTGCACATATTTTTAAGATGGCTGCTGCGATGCCCCGACTTTGAATGGATTGTCTACAATGGCTGATGAATGGCTTCCTTTTGCAGGTAACTTGTTCTTCATGCAGTTTTTTTCATTAACGTGAAGATTTCTGTTATTGTCCTACCTTTGAGCAGTAAATGGCGTCACTGTACAAAGACCATAATGAAAACATACATTTTAGTGGTAGACATTAATTTTTTAAGGTGTTTACTGAAGTCTGACTGAATGGTGCCAAATGTATCAGCCTCGGAAGTGTTTCATTGGATAAATTGGGATTCAAACCTGAAACCTGCATTTGGCACATAGATTTCACCCTCAATTTAGGAAGTTTTCTTATGGCAATACACTCTCTCTGACCTCAGGAACCTCTAAGAAAGTTGGCAGTTTTAGCAGAAGAAATCTTTAAATTCACTGTTTCTCTCCCCCAACGTTTGCTAAATGTTCCATAGAAATAATTTGAAGGGCTGGGCCAACTTCATGTAATTTCTAAGGCTTATATGTAGAACACGATTCGAAAAGAATGATAATTATACTTTACCTGCTGTAAAATCTAACACTCTTTCGTTTGTTTTAAGGAGAACGGAGAATAAGCACATATTGATTAAGTGACTTACCTTGTAATTTTAAAGACACCCAAAGAAGATTTGGGAAAAGCCATTGAGTTAGTGAGCATGGTCAAATCTTGCTGGAATTTTGGGACTTGTCACGAGAAATGTTCGAACATTAGCGGCAAAGGCTGCAGTCATTGTACAGCGTTTTGGACCAATAACACTAAACACGCCTTCATGGGGTTTAGCAAGCAGTTTACAGGGACTTTGGGGGAACATTTTGGAAATTATTTCAAATTGTAAAGTGGCCCTCTAAAGCATAGTAGGCTTTTAGTCTTGATGGAATGAGACAAGATGGAAAAACACGCTCACACAGGTAATTTGGTGTTCAGCACATGTCTCGGGTAAGCAGGTAGTGGCCATGCCATCGGTGCATAGCAAGAGATATTTCAGGTTTCCACGGGCGTGTAAGATGTATCACCATTGTCCACTGTGTTGAACATGAGTGTGGCATAAAATAGGCATGATGGTAATGTGCATTCAGAGACATGGCTGCGAGTGGGTTTTGGGGCCAGCTATTCGAAAAAACGCACGCACGCACTCTCTCTCTCTCTCTCTCTCTCTCTCTCTCTCTCTCTCTCTCTCTCTCTCTCTCTCACTCTCATATGGACCATTATCTTTTAGTTTGGTTAGCTTTGACCTGCTCAAGGTGCTTTGAAACAGTAGTTTACTTGCTGTATAAGTGTCTAACAGGCAATAAATAAATAAATAAAGAGCTTTGAAGGCACACTGGTTTATACCAAAAATACAGAGCCACAACAATGTGCCCCTAAAATGTGTGTCAATGGCGTAGCTCCTCTCCACCTTATGCCAATTAGTCTCCCAAGGCAGATTGGTTGATTTACCCAGTACATTCACACGAAGCAAGAGGAAATAAATCAGATGGTGGCCAAAAGGATAGAATTTAGAAGTAGTCCACCAATACCTGTTTAGTATCTAAATGGGTTCTCATTGAGGCAAGCATTTGATTATACTTTCTTGGATGTACTCCCATTTGCTTGGCACAAAAGGACCAACAATGGGGTCTCAGACCTGAGTATACCCTTATATGTTAACACAATAGAAAGCTCAGGTTGATTAATTCTGTAGGGAAATTTTAATAAAAATCTTAAATTTTTTATTTTTTAGGTTCGCCTTCGAGTGAGGTACTTAAGGTTTCTTAAAAAACTGCTTCATAGATGAAAGAAATGATTTTATTGGGTGTCTCTCTCCACAGGATATTAAAAAGGACAGTACAAATAGACGTCTTTCTATTATGTACTTATGTTCACTTGTTTTAGAGATAGCGTCCAGTTTTTTTCGGTTTTGCTTCGGGATTAAACTTTCCCATTTTCCTCTTCTATTCTGATCTTTATCATTGTTTCTTCAGAATTCAGTTTGGAAATTTTTAAGAGTTCCCATCTGTTTTATGGGAGATCATGAATCAGGGAGTCCGGTGAGTTGTAGACTGATTGATTATTCGTCTAAGACTCTTCCTGATAATCGAGGCCACAAAAAGCCTACCGGTTTCAGTGGCAAGAACACCACATTCATCAGGGCTGGGCAGACGTTTTAAGAGGTTGGTTTGTCTACGTCTAGAATGCTGGTTGGATAGTACCAGGGGATCCCACCTATAAATGAAGGGGAAGAAAGAGGGAGGGGACAGAAAAAATAGCACCATTATGATCTCAGAGGTGTATTACAGCGGTGCTATCATGCGCAAAGTTAAAGACTAGGTCTTACCTAGTTAGAGAGGTCCCCATGGGTGTCCATGTGGTTGGGGAGGATAGGTATTGCACTTCCCAAAAGGCATGGAATACTGCACCAATATATGCCTTCACTGTCATATAAATACTTACTCCTTTTGGCTTTCACAGTAAAAAATGCAATGTCACAATAAAAAAGTACATCAGGACAGGCTGCACCAATGTAACATGCTGGTTTTACCCTGGATACCAATAAAACATGTCATGCCACACTAAGAGAAAAAATCCAGACTGGCTGAACTGATGTAGGCCAGCCTAGCCACATAATTACACTTATGTTTGCTTTAGCTTTGATGACCAGTAAAATGTGCAATGCCACAGTAAGAAAATATACCTAGACTGGATGCATCAATGTTTGCCTGTCTAGTCGTGTAATACGTCTTTTAATGATTCCTTTACCCTAGATGTCCAGTAATAAGTGCATTACAAAGCAAGACAGTGTATCCAGACTGGTTGCACTAATGTAGGCCAGTCTGCCAAGTAATACCACTTAGCATGCTTGCTATATGCTTGATTCTCAGTAATAGGTGTCATGACAGAGTAATAAAATGTATCCAGACTGGCTATACGAGTGTAGGCCAGTTTCACCACGTAATAACACTCATCATGCAGGATTTTCCCTTGATACCAGTGCAAAGTGTTATGTCACAGTAAGAAGACATATCCAGACTGGCTGAACTAATGTAGGCTAATCTAGCTACATAATAACACTTATGTTTTTTTACATGACAGATGATCAGTAAAACGTGCCAAACCACAGTAAGAAAATATACTTAGGGGCACTGCAACAAAGTAGGCCAGTCTAGCCATGTAATAAGACTTATCATGTTTGATTTACCCTTGATGTGCAGTAAGAGGTGTCATGGCAGTAATAAAATATATCCAGACTCGCTGCAACAGTGTAGGCTAGTTTAGCCACATAATAACACTCATCATGCTAGCTTCACCTTTGATGCTCAGTAAAAAGTGACATGCCACAGTAAGAAAATATATCCAGACTGGCTTCAGCAATGTAGGCCGGTCTAGTCCTATAATAGCAATTATCATATCTGCTTTACCCTTGATGCACAGTAAAAAGTGCCATCACACAATAAGAATGTACATCTAGACTGCCTAAACAAATGTAGGCTAGTCTAGCCAAATAATACTGAGACTGAACATTGCCTGCTAGAGGTAAACATAGGATATGAGAATAAAAATGTAATCGAACAGAGGGCAATGCCGAATGGGGAGACTAAATTATAATGAATACAGATAGGCTGGTGAAGCAAAGTGTCCCTGGCCTGGCATGGTTGATGGGGCATGTGTGCAGATCTATTGTAAACTGCCATAGGGAAACCAGGTTTCCCTTTGACAATTAAAGCCAGCCCATGTGTGCTCAGGGTTTTCACTGGGCTGGCTGGGCTCTTCCGTAATGAGTGCTGGGTTGGCCAGCCATTGCTCATTAAGGATGAGCTACTGTGCAATTACTTCTTGTAGGCAGCTCAAAGAATTGGGTGTTTTAGTTATTAGTATTTCTTTCTAACAAGTGGCAAAAAAAAGGTTATATTGACGGTCTCCAGGGTGATGGACCTCAACAAGTAAGGAGTGTGACTAGGAAGGCTAGAACTCAGAAAATGAAGATGACCATAATGAAAATTACCATAAATAAGCAGCCAATGCAGGTTCAGCAGCCAATCAGGTTGCTCAGATCATGGGCTGAATCTCACGATCCAAGCCCACATTCTGGCCAAGCTGACAGGTGCTCGCATCCACCTCACCACCTTCCTACCTGCTCCCCAACCCTCTCATCACCTGTCCCCTCACAACTCCTGTCAGCATCCCCTTCCCGCCCACTTACCTTTTTTTCTAGGTTGCCACTCCTCCATCACTCCTGGCTGCTATGGAAATGGAAGAGGGAATCCACATAGAGCCCCACCTTCCTTTTACATGTTGGCCATATTGAGTGAGTATATGTCGCAACTACAGGTCTCAGCGATCACATGACCCTTTCGTTGAACAAATAAATTGCTCTCAGCATCCTGTTTTTTAAACCCTAGGTGTTAATAGCAATAATACCGACAGAAGCAGGTTGGATCGGCCTGATGGGCCCTGAGGCCCATGGCTATGGCCCTGGGCAGTTACCGGCCTATCCAGCCCACCACACTGGGTTTTATCGCTATAGTAATATAGATATTTGCATCTTGTGTTAAGTTAAAACAGAAAGTATTTAAATTGGCATATCAGTCTCTAGTCTACTGTATGCTCTATTTCATGTACTTCCCCACTATTTTTCCACCCTTGTTCTTGTTCCCAGTGATGCCCTAGTAAAGCACAGAATAGCGCACTTTACTGGGATAACTCTGTCATTCATTTGTTTCTATTGGCAACACAATTTCCGGGGGGCAGTGCAAATACCAGCAGTATAATATGTTTTACTGCAGCAACACTGGCATGCATGGTGCGGATGAAAATGCCGTGACATTTAAAATACGTGATCCATTGGGGGATGTTTGAAACTGGCTTGGTACTACGAAGATTGACACAGCAATGTTTAACCACTTAACCACAGCTAACTGTTCCAGCAGTATAATATGTTTTACTGCAGCAACTCTGGCATGCATGGAGCGGATGAAACTGCCATGTCATTGAAAATATGTGATTCATTGGGGGAAGTTTAAAACTGGCTTGGTACTGCGAAGATAGGCACAGCAATGTTTAACCCCTTAACCGCAGCTAACTGTTCCAGTGCACATCAATATAAGGTTATGGAGGTGTTTATCCCGCAATATACAAAGCGCTTGCCGAAATGCGGAGGCCAATGACCTCTGCAGTTGAGAGACACAACTGGTAGGCTGGAACATTGAGCTGAACCTTGACATACATTGCAGCCTGCTGTGATGGCAACACACTAGAAGGTCATTCAGATTGTTTTATGGTCGAGCAGTTCAGAATGTATTTTCTAAACCAGCACAGGAGCAACGATGTGCCTTAAATGTAATTCCTACCTGATGATGATGATTTACGAGTGTGTTAGTGGCACAGTGTATTATGCACTGCTTCAGTAAAGTGGCACACATATATATTTGTCCACTGTGCATCCAGTGTGTCTGATTGGCACGCATTTGGTTTTCAGAAGCAAAACGCTCCAGTGGAAATGTTGGGTATTCCTCTGCCCAGCGTCCTGTAAATCCAATGTGCTATTTGTTTTTTAATCTTCATTCATCATATGTACCATTTCAATCAATTTTCTAAACACATTGCTACGGGGAAGACAACCCTTAGCATCCTGCCCTCAATCTCCCTGGATGGGTTCGGCTCACACCTTATTCTTCCCTGCTCACCTCTAGGCAAAACATATATACAACACGTTAAACATTCGCCAGTGCCCAATGATGTTGGCGGGAAGGGATGTTTTGGGAAGGGTATGCCAGACATTGAAGTACCCTGGTGTCACCCCACAAGAAAATAGAAATGCAACTTCTTTGGAAACACCAAAAACCGTCTTGTATAAGTACTTGGCATTCCTCAAAAACTATTCATATTAAACGCTAAATCAATTCCAAACAACGAAACATATTAACTGTGAAAACCGATGCGTTAGTTAAGCAAATCGAGAATTTGAAGTATGACAGTGCATGTAGACCAGTAGCAGGAAGGTGGTTTCCCTGATGAAGAGGTCTTGTATTCACTGGATGCAAAAATAAAGGGCTACCAAACCATAGCAGGTGAAAGTTAAGATGCAGTTACTTAGACGAGAGATGTGTTCATCTTCAGCAAATCGACATACACCAACAGGTGTAATGTGCATGGTGCATCTTGATACCCATCTAATAAGTCTATCGTACAGTATATGAAAAGAAGATATGGGGGACGGTGGAATACATAGCAATGCACTGGTGTCAGGTTGTTTCGTACCGTTGTCAGTGCACAATGATATGTTGTACCAGTTGGTCACTACAAATGCTGGTGAAAAATGCTCAAACAATGGTGCAAGATTGCCCACCACAGATGCAATCTATGTAATCTTCCCCATATAGCGTCTTAAAAGGGTGCATCTATGCCACAGAAATTCTGCTCCAATGGGATTTTCATTTAAGGAGTTTTCACCAGGATTTAATCACAGATAGATCCTGGCAGCTAATCATTCTTTAAGGCGGGGCAGCGGATGAAAAGAGCACCCTACAATAGCTCAACCTTTCCTTGAATTTGAACTTTTTTTTAAATTATTATTATCAATGGTTTATTAAAACCTTTAAACAACACAGAAAAGAAGAAGAAAAAAAGGAATGTCCACAATGCAATAAATAGTAAAAAATAAATAATACACACATTAATTATCACATTACAATTCATCCAAGTGTAAAATCTCAAATCACGTTCCTACACCAAATTGTACACAAGATTACAATCTGTGCTGAGTAGTACAACTTCTCATCGTTCTGTTTCATAGTTGGCCTTCCCAAGCAGCCAATTCTCTCTCCCTACTCATTATGCATGATCTTAATAAAGTGTGTTAGTGCAATGGTGAATTTATGTTTATTGCCAACCAATAATTGTTACCAAAACTCCCCTATGACAACAATTCATTAGGAGAAAAAAAGATAAAAATCCAATGCAAATCTACCAAAAATGTGTAGGGACAGGGATTGTATACACAGGCAGTTTAAGATTATATGAGCCCAAGACTCGCTTCCATGTACCCTACAAAGGCAACACATTATTTGCCCCTTTATCAACCCCCTTATGGGACCCCAAATTTCCAATGTATGCAATTGATTCAATCTAAAATATGAATTGTAACTTGGGATCTGAAAAGCATCTTCAGTAACTAGGAACAGTGACATATGTTTCTAATAGATTTGCCAAATTCTTTTAAGGAGGCATAGGTGCAAATGACTTTGCATTGCATAACCTAGTCAAGTTCTCGTATTTTCTGTTTAACTAGGCCTGCGTTTGATGACAAATGAGCTTCATCACATCCCTCCTCCCGTAATGCCACCTTACAACTTTCCCTGAAGTAGTCAAGGGCAGCCGACAAGACTTTGACTAAAATTTCCTTTAAAATACCATCCATGGAATTTTCAGGGAAGTTTTAGATTCATAAAACATCATCAGTTTCTTAGTTAATATCAAAACATTTATTGATTGCAACCCTGGCTCCAAACGTATGGCTGCAAATTGGCCCTCATAGAAGTGACATCTGTACTGCCCTTGTCCCTTTTAACCAAGCTGGACAATAATTGTCCCGGGTTGTCAGCTTCTATGTATCTCCTTGCCATTGGTCTACAATAACAAAATTTAAATTCACTGTCCGCCAATTGGCGGAATTTATCAAGCTGTGTATGTACATCAGGTCGATCCTTAGTTGCATGAGACTCATAAAGTGAATTCAGTAGAGCCAGATGGAAGGTTCCCTGCACACATCTCACATTGTTTCGCAAGGCACACACCTCTAATGACCGCCTGAAAAGCCTTCCATACCAACTTATAGTCAGGAACAGACTGCTTATTACTTTGCAAATACTGGACCATCGTTTCTCTCACTTCGGTCCTGAACACTAGATCAGACATAGATTCAGGTTTGATTCTCCAAGTGGCTGCCCAGGCGGTTCTGGCTTTAACCCAAACCTCCAAGTGGACAGGTGCATGATCAGAAAGAGTGTGAGCCAGTATCTCACATTTTATGTTTCTGTGCATTAGAGCTATGGAGTTCAACTAAATGGCCACCATAGAGTAAGAGTTATGAACTGAAGAGTAGTAAGTAAACCCACTCCCAGACCTCCAAACATCAACCAAATGCAGTGCCATACAACCGGCAAGGATGGTATATTTCGCATTGGAGTGACCATGACCCAATGCAGAAAATCAATCTAGGTGGTTCTGTAGTGGTTCATGACGTATCTACCCTCTATATCCGTTAAGACTTCTTCCAATCTAAAGTCAACAGTTTTACGCATTAACGTCATTAGCTCTCTAGAGTATGTTGAATAACCAGAGTGCCAACATCGGTCTCCCCACTCATTGACGCTAGACATAGAGACATGCTTCATCAAATGCGTTTCCTGCAGCAGGATAATATCTACACCATGCCGTCTGAGATATGCGAGCACCTTAAGAGTTTTAATCGGGTTATATTGAACCTAGGAACATTCCAGGTTTTATATCGAACAGAGAGCATTGATTTCTGTGAGAAGTATTCGGATGTACACCATACCCTACATACAATCATGCAATAAAGGCAAACTATAATCATAGCATTGACACCCTAGCAGGGTGTACCTTCGGTAACAGTGTAAGGCAAGACGCATTTATAACTAATATGAATGGCACTTTCATGTGCCATTCATATGCACATTACCAGCAACAATCTGCACAGGTACGTGGGTGAAGTTACTATAGTTGTAGAATGTTATTAAAAAAGTCCTACTTTCAGGAGCACCACATGCACTCCTCCATACATGTAGAGAAACTGAAAAAGTAACAAAAGGAAGACAGTTTTTAAAATACAGAAATGATCAAACGGTATAGAGGGGAACTCACGAGTCGACCATGTTTTGCTTTGGCCAACAAGTTGTACAGTTTGGGCTTACTAAGAAACTTCATCATGAAAAGGCACTGTGTGCTCTTTGCGCACATGCCAGTGTTCTGAAACGAGATTGGTCGATGATGGGGTGAAGATAAATCATGTAGAAAATGGTGATATTGCTACAATTTGGCTAGATTATTTTAGAACATGGATTCCAGTTCTTTTTTGCAATGACATTTGCTCATTTACTGAGCATTGGATGAGATCAGTCTAAATCAACGTAGTCTTGTTAAGTCCATTTTAATTATATTAATGTGCATCACTGTGCATGCCAGAGCTTTTGAAGCACCAGATAAACAAACAGGCAAATGAGAAGGGATGTGGCAACTAACTCTAGGAGCAACAGGTGTTCTATAGATGTTCTATAGATGTTCTCCTTGTTAGCTTATTGATCTCCCTACCTGTTGGGGTTTACTTATGGGTTTGGAAATGCTATGAGGAAGGTTTCAAGAGTACAGCAATCTTACACAGTGTTTTGCGTGAGGGAATTTAAAGTTATTACTGCTTGCGATTGGGAGGCAAGATAGTTCCTTGAGGTGGCGAGCATATTATGACCACTGACTAAGACCTTCAATCAAGTGGACTGATTCATTTTGAGAAATTCTCATTTGTTTGTATCCTTTTTCTATCATACCAATTTTCAGAACATAACAATAGTTAAACTTTGACATGATGATCACCGGGATGCTGTCCTTTCCTTGGTGGAATAACAAGAGGCGATCCACCTCTTTTACCCATTAGGGGTCAATAAGACATGTGTCTCCTCCAGAGAAATGCAACTGAAAATAATGTCCAAGGCCTCAACGGCGGTGTTAGGAGATAGGGGCAGTTGAATGATCGACAGCCATTTCAACCAATGTTGATGATTGCCTTGTATGCCAAAGGAGAGAGACCCTATAATCAGGTGTTTTGCCCGCCCCAAAGACGTGCTCCAGAATGCAGTCCACTCCACATTTGTCGTTTGATTTTCCATCCAATCTACGAGGCAGAGGATCATCAAATACATGGAATTCTCTTCGGTGGGTGATTTCGGTGAGCGGGATGGCGTAAATGCTGAATAGGAATGGTGATTATAAGGAGGCATGCAGCAGTCTATGAGAGATTGTATTGACATTTACAACATCCCATGTCCCAAATAACACAAATGCATTGTTATGATTCATGAAGCGAGACTGTTTAAGAAAGCATGCAAGCTTCAAAGCTACTTTTGAGAGTTTTAGGGGTATAACATGAACTGTTTGAGCCAAGATATCCAGATTGGAGACTAATCCTAAACTGATGACAATACCTAATCACAGCCCCAAATAATGGTAAAGTCGCCACTCCAGACTGGTCATTCAAGAACATTCATCTCAGGCAGAGGTGAATGGTAATATCTGTGGAAATGGCCATCAAGCATTCAATTGTTGACGAGGTGTTGTGCATTGCATGCTGCCATTTCATTTGTATTGTCCTGGAGGTCAAAGGTGTCCTTTTTAGTACTGACACCGCAATAGCACTGTACTCCATCCAAAACGAATATCTGTCAGTTTCCGATGTTGGCTGTACCTCAGAGCTAATGGACGTGTGCACGCAAGAGGAGGACGGTAAGGAATGTGTGCTGGTGACACTATTTGCGTGCACATAACATGTTTATACTTATAGATGTGTGCAATAAAATAGTTATTTTCATCCCTGCCACATGGCCGTGTTTCTTTACTTTTAGCTACTCTTCAAAACATGTATTTCCGTTAAAATGTATCACGTTTTAGTGTTGACTTAAAAACGTAAATGTCATCCTCACAATTGGCTTCACCCTCTTTGATTGTTTAATCGTCTGTGCTCTTACAAATTGAATGTCCGGAAGTCTGACAGGCAGTGTTTAAGACTCTTGGTTCAGGCAAGATGACTCTGGCATCATTGGATGTGTCAATGACTGCTTTATTGAAGTTCCAGTACATTGCATCCAGTTCATTGAGTCTTGTTCATAAAATAGTAATTTCAAGGGCACAATGGCAAGCCCGGCATCCTCTTTCTCAGGGCTCACCTCTCAACTGACTGTCTCAGAACACCAGTCATACCACAACATTCTACCTGATAACATTCTGTGTCAGTCAATCCAACATTCCATTCATTCTACCAGGATTCCGCAAGAAGACAAATCACTACATATCTCCTCCCTTTGGGGACAACAAAACAATCTCCAAGTAAACCACACACACACAAACAAACACCCCCAATCTAACACACATGCATCTATAACTCCAAACCAAAACACTTTGCAACGCAACACCCCAAGACAAAGACCGTCCACACCATAGTGGGACACAACCTGTACTAACAATGCCACTTCTCCTTTCTACCAAGTGGAGAAGAGACACCACCAACATCACGAAATCCATTCCAACTCCTTGCACAAATACAGCATACAGGCCTCTCACTCATTTCCCATCACCAGCGCACGACGACACAAGCAACACTCAACAACACAAACAAACGCTCAACTCCCTCACACCCTTCCGTTCACAGTAATAACACTAAAACTATCATTATACTAAATACATACCAGAATCACTACCATGTAATCGCCTAACGGAGGCTACGACATCACACTCACTCTCTCCATACCATCTCAGTTACACTCAAGATATCTAAATCCTAAACAAGCCTCACATGACATCTGATCCTAAAACAGAACTACCTGGGCATGACCCAAAATAAACACGTCACAATAACCCCTAAATTTCAACTTGTTTCAAGGAAAATTCCTTGAAAAATCTGAGGAAGTCAGGATCTAACTCCTGCAAACTCAAAAGATGACTGTTTCCAGGTAAATCAAGAATGGCACCACATATTGAGCAAAATTGAAGATCTTCTGCCAAATCCTTCCTCCACACTTCCCCCATTGCTGCCTCATAGCACTCTTCACAGCACCTTCCAACCCGATTTTGAACACCCCCATTGTCTCCTTTACTCTTGTGGAAATTAACTTCCTCCTCCGAACACTTGGTCTTCTTGTTTAAAGTCACACCATCCACATCCTTGTGCCCCGTACACCCTCTTTTTACTGAAGTCTTTACCTTACTCCCTTCAACATCAGTGTATGCGGACAACATTTTGGCACAACTGACATTCGCTGCATCACTGGCCTCCATGCACATACTACTAGATTTGCTTGACACTGTGCCCGAAGCCCTCCCGGACTGCCTTTTGCATTACGCCATCTTCACTTTACCTCAGTTGCTGCACGAATGGAGAACCACGTTCATGACGTTACATGCCCACGCCTGCGATGATGCAAAGTTCCTTCCTTTAGCTTCCTCAAAGCCCCCGCACAACAGTTACTACATGACACGCCAAACATTCCACTTGATCGCCAACTCCCCGGCTCCCCCGTGTGATGTCATCACTGCAGGCGAACCATTGACCAGAGCAGAGCTCCCAGCTCCAACGGTCACCTCTACTGCAGGAACCCCGCTGCCTTCAGAGTTCCACAAGCAGGTTCCCATTTGCTCCGCTATGCAGCACTGTGCCACCTCTAGAGCCTCAAACCCTCCAAGCCGAATACTTCAAGCGAAATGAGCGGTCTCCACGGCACCAGGGACTATGGGCTATCTGACTGGCTGCAGACCAACAGGCACTCTCCTCCAGTGTGCCAACCAGAGTGCCCAGCAGTAGCCCTCCAGACCCAAACACAAACATCCGCCTCCTGAACACACAGGTAAGGTTTAATGTCAGTCCACAACAGTGCTTTTACTATACTGGATCAATGACTTCCAGGCCCCTCCACAGCTCTGCTCAGGGCACTAGCTCCCAATGTGCTCTAGGGTCCTCTTGCAGCGCCCCTTGCCTGCCAACACTGCAAAAGGCCCTAAGCCCTTCCACTACCAGCAACAGCTCCAAGCCCCTTCAGTACGCAGTAATTTGGCTCAGAGCCCTTCCAGATGCTCAGCTGATGGGCTCCAGCCCCTCTAACGCGCAGCCAGGGGCCTCTGGCCCCTCCATCACACTCACTGGGCCCGTAGCCCCACCAAGTTCATTTTGAGCTGAAAGTCTCTTGGTCCTCACTGTACTTATCCTGCACAAACTAGCAGGCCCACTGGCCACAGGCCCTGGTGCTGCACTCTAATTCCTGCGCCTCATGTTCCAACGCTGGGCCTCCTTGCGTTTAACAAAAGCCACTGCTGGCTCTACCTGAGAGAGAGTGTTCTTTTTGGGGTTGGGGGTCGGTGCTTGTCTCTTCTTCGGTGCTGTCCCCCAGGCACAGCCAGCATCCTTGTTGCCACTGTAAGACTCTGGGTTCAGGCAAGATGACTCTGACATCATTGGATGTATCAATGACTCATTTACTGAGGTTCCAGTACATTACATCCAGTTCCTTGAGTCATGTTCATAAGATAGTAACTTCAAGGGTACAATGACAAGCCCGGCATCCTCTTTCTCAGGGCTCACATCTCAACGAACTCTCTCAGAACACCAGTCCTACGACAACATTATACCTGATAACATTCTGTGTCAGTCACTCCAACATTCCATTCATTCTACCATGATGCTGGAAAAAGAAAAAAACACTACACAGTGCTTAATGTGTGGGGGCGTTAACCAGAGCTCAGCCCAGGCCCTTATTTCTGATTCCTTGCACTTATTGTCTCAGACTCACTTTAATTATGAAGTGGTGATAGTCAGTGCATCCTTCAACCACAATGAGCAGGTGTGAGCTGTAGTATAACCCCAAATATGTCAACTCTGTGAGGAGCAGCTAATGGCGGTAGCAGCAGTTGTGGGTAACTGCCCACCCACAGTGTCACAGGAGTTCTAGAAAATATTTGGGCCCTGGAACTTATTTTCATTTACAAATTCATTACTGCTTACAGGCCACACATGTGCTTGTAACAACTGAAATAAACCAATTGTCATGCTAAGGTACATCTGGGGTAATACAGTTAAATATGTGAAGCCACAGAGATCAGGAGGAAATTGATTACCGAGTCCAAGACAACAATAGGAGATTCAGATACTTCACCCCCGAGGGACAACAAGAGGCCTGAATAAGGTTCCTGCTTGATGTTATGAACAGTCATGAATCCCCTTTTGCTCTAATAATATAATTTAGGATTTCAACGCACAGGACTATATTAAAATGTGAATATTGGCATAGAGAGCATTGTCACACAACATTGTCCCTTGTTTTCTGGGTGCCAAATTGAAATGTAATGGCTCTAGAAACAGGGCCAGACCTTTTGTGAGAGTGCGGAGAAAGCTTCTTGAGTTATCCTCTCGCTCTGGATCTTTGTGCAGTCTGTTGTCCAGTCTGTTGTCCATTACTATTGGTACCTGTGCCTGTGGGAGGAGACTACTCCTGAAAAGCCACCACACACTGCGAAGTGGTTGCGCAGCTGGAAGCTGAGGTGTAAGCAGTCTGTTGCAGTCCCTCTGTGTTGTGCAGTCTGTTGTCCAGTCTGTTGTCCATTACTATTGGTGCCTGTGGGAGGAGAATACTCCTGAAAAGCCACCACACACCGCAGAGCAGTCGCGGAGCTGGAATCTGAGGTGGAAGCAGTCTGGTGCAGTCCCTCTGTGTTGTGCAGTCTGTTGTCCAGTCTGTTGTCCATTACTATTGGTGCCTGTGGGAGGAGACTACTCCTGAAAAGCCACCACACACCGCAGAGCGGTCGCAGAGCTGGAAGCTGAGGTGGAAGCAGTCTGGTGCAGTCCCTCTGTGTTGTGCAGTCTGTTGTCCAGTCTGTTGTCCATTACTATTGGTGCCTGTGGGAGGAGACTACTCCTGAAAAGCCACCACACACCGCGGAGCAGTCGCGGAGCTGGAAGCTGAGGTGGAAGCAGTCTGGTGCAGTCCCTCTGTGTTGTGCAGTCTGTTGTCCAGTCTGTTGTCCATTACTATTGGTGCCTGTGGGAGGAGACTACTCCTGAAAAGCCACCACACACCGCAGAGCGGTCGCAGAGCTGGAAGCTGAGGTGGAAGCAGTCTGGTGCAGTCCCTCTGTGTTGTGCAGTCTGTTGTCCAGTCTGTTGTCCATTACTATTGGTGCCTGTGGGAGGAGACTACTCCTGAAAAGCCACCACACACCGCGGAGCGGTCACAGAGCTAGAAGCTGAGGTGGAAGCAGTCTGGTGCAGTCCCTCTGTGTTGTGCAGTCTGTTGTCCAGTCTGTTGTCCATTACTATTGGTGCCTGTGCCTGTGGGAGGAGACTACTCCTGAAAAGCCACCACACACTGCAAAGCGGTCGTGGAGCTGGAAGCTGAGGTGTAAGCAGTCTGGTGCAGTCCCTCTGTGTTGTGCAGTCTGTTGTCCAGTCTGTTGTCCATTACTATTGGTGCCTGTGGGAGGAGACTACTCCTGAAAAGCCACCACACACCGCAGAGCGGTCGCGGAGCTGGAAGCTGAGGTGGAAGCAGTCTGGTGCAGTCCCTCTGTGTTGTGCAGTCTGTTGTCCAGTCTGTTGTCCAGTCTGTTGTCCATTACTATTGGTGCCTGTGGGAGGAGACTACTCCTGAAAAGCCACCACACACCGCGGAGCGATCGCGGAGCTGGAAGCTGAGGTGGAAGCAGTTTGGTGCAGTCCTTCTGTGTTGTGCAGTCTGTTGTCCAGTCTGTTGTCCATTACTATTGGTGCCTGTGGGAGGAGACTACTCCTGAAAAGCCACCACACACCGCGGAGCGGTCGAGGAGAGGTCGCAGAGCGGTCGTGGAGCGGTCGCGGAGCTGGAAGTTGAGGTGGAAGCAGTCTGGTGCAGTCCGGGGCAGCACAGCGCAGGGTGCTCCCTCTAAAGGATGGAGGACGGGGGGCGTTGTCTTTGAAGCCAACGATCCAGCTGGGAGGATTGCGGCTTGGATCTGAGGAGCCCCTTGAAACACCCACCCCGACAACGACGTTTAGTTCCTGTGTCACCAACTATCATTTTGCCTAAGACAGATACGCAACAAAACGTTTTTCACTTCTCGACAACAGCCCCAAATAACATTGATATTTCTAGTGTGCACACCTCCATGATACATTTGGAACATTTGGACAAGGTAAACAATTGTGTACCACATCATTTATTACATCAGCCTGTGACTTTGAAAGAGAACGGTGTGAAAGACCATGATCCAGTAATTAATCTAGAAAACCCTGCTCCCCGCCAGCCCTCCCCCACCGTTACATTGCCTGCTTTACCTGATGGAGGGCTTGGTGGGGAGGTGGAGGAGGCCCAGGGGAGTTGCTTGCTCTCCACTGTGGCGGGAGTCGGCGAGCGGCCTGAAGGAGGTGAGCGGCCGGGGCGGCTGAGCGAGGTAGGCGAGCGGTCGCACCGCCCTGCCCGCGGGAGCTGCCGCCGGTGCCGTGTGATCCTTCATGGCTTTTGGCAGGTGGAGCTCCCGGGCGGGGTGAAGGTGGGGCTTGGGGGCCCTCCCCTGTTGCGGGAGAACATGAGGGGAGGATGGAGGAAGGCCCGAAGCAGTTGGACGGGGACAGAGAGGCAGAGCAGCCAAGAATGACACTGGCGAGAGCTGCGGTGGGAGTGGCTCCTCCTCCTAATGTGATGGGCCCGCCCCTGAAGGTTCGGGAGGGCCCTGACAGTGACTCGCACTCGGACGTGCTCTCGGGAGCACAAACAGAGTCACATGTACACCCAAACAACTTAATTAACATCATTATTTAGATCCATCCCCAGATGACAGGGCCTGATCTGACAAGCCCACATGAGGTCGTCGTGCTGGACGATTCAATATTGTCAGCTGACACGAATGATCCAGGGGCCAAAGGAAAAAATTACACCGACTCAGAAAATGTGAATAATGAACGTAATCCTAGTGAAACAGAGGAAGCGCTTAAGCATAATAATCCTTTTTCAGTGTGCGATGAACCTTTGATAATGGAAACAGCCGCTAATCTAACCCAGAATAAACTTGTATCAAAAAGAGTAACAACAACTCTGAAATATGTGACCCAGCAGAAAAATGCAAAGTCATTAAATAGGACAGTACTACGCAAAACTATTCCAGGCTCAAGGATAAAAACTGTGCCCTCAAATCCCATGGCAAAATTCTTTCAGAAACAACTAATGAGAGTACAATCCCATGCAGAGGAACTGTCTGATGCAGACTTACTGGAAGGTGCTAACGTACCTATAAATGAACCTACAAATACCAAGTCACAAGGGGGGGGGCTTGGTTGGGCCTGGAAGGAGAGAGGACACGGCAAGTAAAAGCTTAAAAACTGGGATTCGCTATTTTAAAGATCCTGAACTACAACTTAGTAGGGGCTACCAGTCCCTATCTACCCCAATAAAGCTAGCCCAGGAGGAAACAGTGGAGAACTTAATACCCAGGCCAGTTTCAAGTAAAATCTACATGGCAAAGGGAGGTGTCTTTGATCTGCGAGAAATCACCAAGAAGAATAGAGCCAAGAGCATAGACCAAACCGCCGACCAGGAAGCAAATGAGCAATCTGCCTGTGATAAAGATTTGTCCTCAAGTGAAACAACCTTGGAATCTACCTTACAGGAGTCACAACGGAAGAGCGAGGACCAACGTGAGCTTTCGGCAAGAGTGAATCTTGAAGGGGGTAGCCTTGCAGAAAAGCCTACAAAGAACAATGATCTTAGTGTGAACAACACTTCTTGTCCCCATGTGCATTCTCCGTTACGTAATAGAAGATCTTCAATCCTGATTCCTAGTAACGACAAAGAAACTCCTACAAAAAAGGTTGATATCTTCTCCGTAATGTCAGCGGTAACAATTGCTCTAGCAACCTTCTGTAAATGATATGAATCGATTCATGATACCTTAAAAGATCACACAACTTTGGCTGCCATGCTGCACTCGAAAATGATTTACATTGAATGTTACATCACGGCTCTGGAAGCAAGGGGCGGAGGGCACGATTCACTCAACAAGCACCCGGATGATACCACAGGTAACCAGAAGAAACAAACTGCTTTGGAAGGAGACAAGACATCCCTTAGGAAAATCTCGATTGCTGTACAGACGGAGGAATTTGCAAAAGAAGCATGAAACACAATCTGTGTAGAGGGTGTACAACCAGGGAGTGAATCACAAAACGAAACAATCAAACAGAGCCCTTTAGTGGAGGATTGTGAAGCTCTGAAGACAGCCCCCCTAACAAATATCCTGAAACCACAGAGCGCCTACCAGTCGTCTACATCTAAGAACCAAGCACTCAACGGATGTATAATCATGTCTATGGAAAACAGTCTACACAATACAACTGCAATTGTAGAAGAACAGGAATCTGAGCCCCAGACAAAGCTTTCGGGGACAAATCTTTCTGGGTCTTTGAAACAAAGCAACATAGACCACTGTGAGAAGAACCTGAGATCATACCCGCTTTTCGTAAAGAAAAAAACACTTATGAGCAAACCAAGGGAACAAGTGGTAATAGAAGATGATCAGCAATCACAGTCTGCTCCAACAAAGGATCTAATAGAAAATCTGAGTAAAAAAGGCTGCACGGGAAAGGAGGCAAGAAATATATCAGTGATTTTTCAGGTCTCAGAATTACCCAATTTAGAATAAGCAAGCCAGGTCGTCATCTTAAATAAAAAACAACAGGAAACAGAAGACCCCGAAAAGAGCATAGCAAAGAGCATAGATCTCCTGGATTTATCAGTGTACTCGGTTGACAGCTCAGAACCAAATACTCACCAAAGGGCCCAACAAGTAAGGCCCGTGGAAAAATACATTGAAAATCAAGAAGACAATGATACACAACAAAGGAGCCCATATCTAACTCTGACAGAAAGACGAGAAAAAGTACTAAAAATCTCAGTTGGAAAGAAATTGGCTAGTCCATTTATACTGGAAAGTAAGAATACAGAGAAAGATCATAAAGAGACAACAAAGGCCCAAACGGTTATAAAACAAGGACTAGCTTACCCTGTATCAATAAAGAGACCAATAGTCAGACCTGGGAGAAGGTCAAATCAGTAAACCAAAGTAAAAATGAGAATACGAGAAGAGGCACACCAGAACAAAGTAGGAGCAAAATGAAAGAAAGCAAGATTCAGATATGGAAAAAGACACCCACACTACGTACAGTAAAAAGCTGGGTAGCGAAAGGAGTTTTAAACTGGAACGGGTGGGGGACTCCAGAGATAATTTGATTCTGAACCGGAAAAACATTTTGGCACTATTTAACTGTATCTCAAAGTTGAGGCCGATTAATACGGAAGATATAAAAATTGTGGGGTTCAGTTCTACTGGTAAAAGAGATTGTGTCTACCTACACATTCCTTCCCCCATAATTAGATCAATGCTGATTTTGGAACAAGAAAGCTTCCAAATGCTGGGTTACGACTTGTGGGACTGTCGTACAAGAGGCACAGAAACAGAATGAGAAAAACAACTTCAGGCATATAACGAAAACAGGCATTTAAGGCAAGAGGATACACCAACGGGTTTGGATGTGATTACATCCCGACCAGCTAAAGGGTTGACCCAAACAAAGGAAGTCACCTGGACCGAGAAGTCAATCAGTTCCCCTGAAAGGGGTGTTCAAAGAGCGAAGTCAAATAAATTTGAACAAGACAGAACCACTCATCAGGAAGCCGTGAACAACGGCAGATACCCAAAAGGCCCTCTAAAGAAGATAAAAATAACATTTGCGCAAAAAGTTACAGAAATGGCAAAAGAACAAACAGCACCATATAAAAAAACTGAAGATGGGGAAGACGATGACCACTCGAATTGGGCTTGGATTTCGAAAGCCCTGGTGAAAAAAAGCTAGCCATGCAAGTCACTGAAGGACAGAACGATCGTACAGGGGAGTTACAGATTGAAGGCCTCGGGAAGTGACACTATCACTATGGGTTGCTGGAATACTAGAGGGTTCAGCCATCTCCTGGCAATGAGTGATGTCAATCTAGGCGATTTTGATATCATATGCCTCCAGGAGACGTGGCTAACTAAGAAACCTTTCATGGAGGGTTATGAAACTTACCTGTCCCCAGCTGTACGATCTGAAAAAGGCTGACCCTCATCAGGTCTGCTGACCGCTCTTAGATCCGGATCCGGGTTACACAATATAAAAACGCTGACCTCAAATATGCACTTTCAAGTGTCCCTTCTGAAATGGTCCAAGCAACTGTTGGAAAGTAATAAACAGGACGTAAAGGAAGAAGAAATAATCCTGCTGAACACATATTGGAATCCCGCTGCGATCAGGAATGAGGACTACCTAGAAATGGCAGATAATAACTCGGAAAAAATATATTTGGAATAGACGGCGAAATTTATCCTTCTATGTGGAGACCTCAATGCGGTATGCCCAAAATCTAAAACGAAGTGTGATACTGGAAAGAAGGTGCCATTTAACATGGTACGTGGACAATTATGGATCTAGACAATGACCTCCTGGGATCTTCAGAGTTTAGAAACATCAATACCTAGAAACAGCCTGAGAATACCGGCATGGGAAAGAAACAACTCGATGGCAAACTTAGACCATATTTTTGTCTCAAACGAGCTGTTGAAAATCATAACTGAGTTTGAGGTTGTGAGAACAGTCAACAGTGACCACAATCTTTTAAAGGTAAAATGGACCTGTATAAGAAAAGCCAGACTGACCATGGCAGCGGAGATCGAGGCATGAAAGAATGGAACAAAGCTAAGATTGCCCGCCAGCGCAGTCAGAGAATTTACAGATACCTACACTAACTGTAGGGCAAACCGGTTAACAGATGGAAAAACAATATCGATTATTAGCCTCTGTTAGAAGCTTTTGAAGAAAGGCTTGGCCAAATAATAAGATAAAAACTCATCTACACGAATTCAACCAAAGCATCGTGGAAGAGAGAAAAAACGAAATCAACACTCCAGAATTGACGAACGAGCTAAAAGTAGCAATAAGGACATATAAAAGCTGGCTTAGACAACACAGAGAGTCCATTAATCAAACTGATGCACCTGGTATGCTGAAGACAGTGTGCAGCAGGAAAACCAGGGATTTTCGGATGCTAATTAGAACTATCTCAGAGGCACAAAACAATCTAACAAATAACTTTGTTGGAGAAGAAGCGTGGTCGACCCACTTCACAGAGTTATTTCAGAAAGCTGGATATTCTGCTCTCCCAAAACAATCGATAAACATATCTTCCAACCAAGATCTTTTAAAACCAGCATGGGAGAATACTTGGGATCGAGAAGATATTAAGAGAAAACTTGTTTGTTTGAACAATTTGAGAGCCCCGGGGCCCGACGGCATTACTAATGCAGACCTGAAGGAGCACCTCACAGAATGGACTGATTTCATCTTTGAGGTAATACAAAATTGTACTAAAACAAGACCTATACCTGCCTCATGGACGACAGCGACCATCGTTCCTATTTACAAACTAGGGCCCAGAGACCAACCTAAGAACTATCGACCAATCGCACTTCTAGATGTGGTCGGGAAAGTGTTTGGTTCATTATTGCTGGAAAATTTCCAGAAATGGGCTAGGTCATCGGGACACGAGGACCCTTTACAATCTGGGTTTGTGAAAGACGCAGGAACGGCACCAAACGTTCTTCTACTAAGCACCTTAAAAATTAAGATCCAGGAAGGAAGTCCGAAGAGCCATCTCGCTTTCATTGACCTGGTCCAGGCTTTTGACCAGGTCAACCGTGAAATTCTCTGGGATAAACTTATAACAAGAAATTGCCCGGAAAGCATCTTAGGGCCCATCAGAGCCCTTCACCAAGACACTTCTATCAGAGTGCGTCTAAATGAAGGAGGGATGTTATCAGAGTCAATTCCCACAGCAAGAGGAGTCAAACAAGGGTGCCCTCTTGCAACAACACTGTTTAACTCATACCTTTGGGACATTGAAGAAACCAACCAGGAGATCTGGTCTCCCCTTCCAATAGTAGGGAGGGTCAGGATTCTGAGGTAGCTTTATGCGGACAATCTCATTTTGATGGATTACACCCCAATTGGCTTACAACGCCAATTAAATGAATTGTCAACTTACATAAGGAAGAACAACTTAAAGATCAATAAAGCCAAAACCAAAGTGATGATTATGGAGAAACAAAACACCAGGACTGAGATCTTCAGTTGGACCCTGGAAGGTGAGAAGATAGAACAAGCAAAGAAATTTAAATACCTGGGGGTAATTTTAAGTAACAACAAAAAAGAGAGCCCAATGCAACATCACCTCTTGGAAAAGGCGAGAAAATTGGCAAGTCAGGCTAAAGTAATAGACAGAAGATTTGGTAAATTTACAGCAATCGCTTTGATCCAGTTTTATAAGGGAAAATGTGATCACTTCTTTGATTTATGGTGCGGACGCCATGCCCACTATACCACATGAATTTTGGAAACGTATAGAAGGACTGTTCTGGAAAAACACACTGAACTTACCGGTATCAACACCAGTAAAGTCCATACGCCAGGAACTTTGTCTGCAATCACTGGAGTCGATGGTTGCCAGAAACTCACTAATGCTTTACAGGAAGTCTCTGACCAGTAACAGCCCGAACTTAATGTCTATTATCCACACAGAAATGAAAGAAAAGAAAAGCAAACTTCTGATGTTTTGGACGAAAGAAAATCACAAAATCCTTGAAGAGATAAATAGCTCTGAAGAAGAACTTATTCAAAATCCGAATAAAGTAAAACAAAAACTGCAGGAACACGATTGGATACAGACGACAGCTCCAGAACACAGAAGTAAATTGATAAGCCACTTGCCATCAATAACACGAGGCCTTAATGCCCTCCCGAATTACCTAAAAGAAATTCCAAATAAGACTCTGAGAGACACCTTTCTACGAGTACGAATTAATCTCTTGCCAACGAATGAGATTAGAACCATAAGAAAACTAACACTGGACAATAGCTGCCGGTTCTGTAAAGTCAAGTCGCAAACAGAGACGCTCCGACATTTATTGCTGTTGTGTACGAACCTGGCAAAGCTGTGAACCGCACACTTGGGCCTTTTATATAAGGAGTCAAGAACGTGTGACAAAGAGGATTGGTGGAACCACCTAATTGAGGGGGATAACACTAGTTATGTGATTGCGGTTTCCCAGTTCTTTATGAACTTGAAGCTCTAAGACTATAAACAGGAACTAGGCCGTGAGCCTGGAACTTCGAAGGAGCGGTTTGTCCGGTTTGTTAGTTTGGACTTAGGAAACATTTTATTAGAAGTCAAGAAGAGAAGGCGTGAGTAGAGACTTATATTTTCTTTTCATTTCTTGTAAAAAGAAATTGTAAATTGTAACAAGTAAAATAAAAAATAAATAAAAAAATAAGTGGAAACAAAGCTGGTGTAGGAGAATGTAGTATGCTGGATGTACCATAGTAGAGATGGAGTTATGATCCACATGACCTCCTATATGTTGTTACATGTTATTCCTGTTCATTCATTGCAGGTCACAATCCGTTGGATCAACACAACAATTCACCATAGAATTCCTGGGCAGTAACACTATGCTTCATGGAATACCCGCATAGCTGAACTTACATCACTCATACTCGTGACATGAACTCTTATCAAGTATATGTATCCTGAGGAAAATCAGAAGTGGATTCACTGGCTGAAACCAATTCCGGGCTGAAGCCGAGGGTACATGTGGGTGGATGGCACGCGCCCACTTTTTTCAGAGGGCAGACGCCGTCCCCCGGCTATTTTAGAGGCTGTATGTAAAATGAGAAACTTTGACTGTCTTTTTTTAAATATATGAATGTACGCCGACCAGGGGATTCGAACCGAGATCGAACCTCGGGCACTTCACCATTGCACCATGTAACCTGATGAAAAATGCAAACAACCAAAGGACAAATTTCACCTTCCATGGGAAACATTGGTATTGATTCTTGGAGTTTAAAACATGCACACCTTTTAACATTTTCAAACAGTATCAGAAGAAAATATCCTCTCTAGGTTTTTTGTTTGTGTTGATTTTATGAAAAGCAAATGCCATTCCTCCTAATTTGTATGGTTATGCCGAGCCAATTGAATTAAATTTGCATATTTCACTTTCATATGCTAATTTCTAGTGACATCACATCCCATTTTGTATGTTAATCATTCCCCCCACTTTTTTTGTTTAGGACTTGACTGCACTTATCAATAAGTGTGTTCGAAATATTTAAACACTAATGATTGCAGTATTTTTGGAAACGTTTGGAATTTTTAACTTATGAAAGCATTTTTAAATACCAGCTAATTATGAGATATGTACAGTATGGCGTAGATCAAAACTTTTGGATGCAGTAAATCTTCATCTCATTTAGAACTTTTATGTACTTAATTCCGTAAATATCCCATGCCATCCCAATTCACAATTCTATCCTGTTTTAAAAACAGATGGTATTTGAAAAACTATCTTTTTTTTACTTTTAACACCATATTCATAATGAGGCCGACTAATCATTCAAACATATTAGGATCCGAGGAGTGATGTGGCGCTACCCCACAGGGCAATTTCCAGGCCATACGAGCTGGTATAGCTTGTAAATTACGTATGGCTCAGAAATTGGCTAATGAGATGAGGAGCTGTGTGACTCCCCGATCACTGCTTCTGCCAGGTCACTCAACGTGGTGCTCTCTTGCATCACGAGCACGCCATGCTGAGAGCCTTGCCCCCCCACATTCACTTTTGAGGATTAGGATGGGGGAATGCTTGGGCACACGGGCTAGCCCTGACAGATGTGGCCTGGGTGCCTGTGCACTTCCCTGGCCCCTAAAACCCACACCCCCTAAGGCCACACCTGGCATTACATTGCGAGGCCATCCATGGCAGATGCAGCCTCGTCCCTCCCTCCTCATCACATTGCTATGTGGTTGCTAGAAACTTGCCAGTTCCCAGCAAGCACTCCAGGCAGATTGCTTATTTGTGTAACCCACTTCCACCCAAAGATGGGTGATAATAGCTTTATAGGCCATGCCCTCTGGCCGTACTGTAAGTTATGGGTCCACAAACCTTGTTAAAAGCCATTGCGCATTTAATTTGGTCTTCAAAGCACTTAACTTCTGCTATGAAGCTTAAATGAAAAGCAGCCTTATTGTTAACACCTGTCATTGAGAAAATGCACTGGTAATATACACGTTAGAGCAAGGATTTAGCACTAGCCCAAGGAGCTGCTGAATCTTGTAGAAGAGATGAGTGCCAGGCTAGATGAAGTCTATTTTCCCACTCTTTTTTGAGGTTTGTAACTCTAGCATCCATATATGGTAGTCCTTTATCTCTGCCTTCAGCAAGCCACGTATTTATACACAAATGCTGAGTTATTCTTCAAGGTAAAAGTTGAGTTGAGCAAAGCCACTCTCTTAAGTAGTGTTGGCCAAGCAGCAAGGCTGAATTAATGATGAAGGGGCACTTTTGAGTAGTACAGTTAACACTTAGCTGACCTGATAAGGAAAAAACCCACGCGGGTAAGTTATACAAATAACACCCGTTTATTAAAATACTACAGTAAGGCAAACTTTAAATATTTCAAGGTAAGTAGCAAAAGGGTAACACATATATAAAATTTGCAGTTAGGTAACTCACTTTGGGTTACACATTACCTTAGAATAACAAGCAATAAATGCAAAGTAGGGAGAACAGATGTTAAACACATATACATAGGCCGTATAATTATAAGGCACCCAGCATGATACCTACAACTTCAGAAGTCCAGCCCTTGCCTGTACCAAGTCTCTGATAGTCTTTTAGGTGTCCCAAAAGGTTTATGAGGGGAGAGGTGAGGCCTCCAAGACAGCCCACTCAGCTAGTGTAGGTAAAGTACTGACCAGTTCAAGAGATATAAGTGATCTCTGGCCCCAAACCCCTAGAAAGTAAATAACAGTTCCAGGCAACAGCAAATCTCTGAGGAAGATGTGTCTCACCATTGTTGTTGCTGTGTAGGATTGTTGGGTTGCAGGTTCGAGGGTGATCACCGCTCATCTTCTCTAGGTTACCATGGAGACCTCAGACCATACGGTGGACACCTATATTTAGTTCCATGATGAAGGAGAGGCCCTCGCAGAGATCTTCACAGATGCGCATTTTGTATGGACCCTGGATGGAGTGAGGAGGCACTCAGCAACTCAGCGGTAGAACTTAGGTGTTCCAGCGGGCTCATCTCCTGGCGACGAGAAGCACTGTGGATTTTTGAGTGTTGCAGCACAGCCTTGAGGACACGTACAAAGGGTTCCAGCTGATTGACTAACATGAAGTCCTTACAATGATAAATATCTGGATCCAGGCCTTGCAGAGGAAGTGCAAAGATGCACACTCTGACCACCGAAAATAGGTGATGTGCCCCGAGCAGGACAGGTCCTGGTTGGTCCCAACAGTCTGATGGATGAAGGCACTTTGCAGAGGTCTTCCCTGTTGATTAGAAGGTCAAAGTTCATGATGTGATGGTATTGGCTGAGCCAATGCTGGTTTCTGCAGCAGTCCTCTGGCATCCCTTGGTCGTTGTCTTCCTCGGATATCTTCAGTTCCAGTGGTCAACTTGATTCCTGTGTCCCACTTGTCTCCTTATATCTAGAAAATGAGCTAGGGGCGAACCCAGCCCACCAATAAGGGAACTTTGCAACATTCACATTTGGAGGTGACTGTCCAAAAGCAAAAAACCAGCCTGTCAGAATCTGCCCTGCAAAATCCAAGCCCCTTGGGGATTGGGGACAGACAGCCCCCCTTCCCACATCCTGCCAGCACACACAAAGGGGAGCTTTTGCAGGCTTCTTCCAAGAAGCCTGCTATGGTGCATGAAGAAAGGGGGCCCTCCCCCACCTGGCAAGGTAGAAGGCCAGCCAACAAAGAACAGGTCATCTAGAACAAGACTTGCAAACTGAGGAGGGGCAATTTTGAGCATATGGCCCCATTAAGTGTATTATAGTGGCTAAAGGGCAGCACGGGTTAATGCATCCAGAAAAAAAGGTAAGCAGGTAACCACTGCCACCTGTCTGTTTAGAGAATGCCTGGAAAGTAGCACAAATTCTACTTAGAAAAAACAGAAGGGGACACATAGTGTCCCCACAACATTCCGAGTACAATGGTTTGTGCTCCAAAAGGTAAAACACATAAGTCAAACAGGGAAAGTACAACTCCTGCACTTTCAGTCCAAGAGCTAACCAGTGACATTGCAATAGGGGGCCCTTTGGGTCCCTGGCAGCACACCACATAAGTTGGAAGTACTGCCATAGGCAAGCATGGGAGCCAAAATAGGGGAGGGGTCTCCCTACACTGGAACCCAGAGGAAAAACGGTCCTGTGTCCCCAGAACAAAAGTAAATGCAGGAGATGAGTGTGACAAAAAAAGTCTCACTCACCTTCAAAGTCAATGAAAAAAATCCGAGTGAGTCCAGCAATAGTTCGGGGAGACTCAGGATAGCGAGAGTGAGATTTGCAAAATGAAAATCTGCCTAACAGTGAGTCAAAGGAATAGGCAAAAGCATTATCAGTAACACTTCTTCCTTTAAACCAATGATCAACCTCCAACTTGCCCTGGTCGAGGAAATTGATAGAAGAAAACAAGATTTATGGCATTACTATCTGGAGGGATGTCAAGTCTAGCTGATGCCATTTTCTTAGAAATTAAATGATTTGCTCCACCAGACCTCAGAGCATATGGAGAAGATGGCTTTTGATGTTACATTTGCAAAGAGTAACTGAATAATCGAACTTTTGTTATTAACATCCTAGGCCAAAGCCTCCCGTTCTACACAGGAAAAATAAATAGGTCAAATACCCCTGCAGACATTAGCAAAACTACCACAGACTCAGCTGGCAGGTTAGGAACAAATGTTACTGAAGCGGCCTCCTATTCATTACTGAATTTTGAGCCTAAGTGTTTGAAACTTTCATGTGTGCATGCAGACTTGTTTCAAATGTCAAAGACAATATCCAACAATGAGGGATTCCAGAAGACTTCAAAATGGTTAAATGATTTCCAGACTAGGTGCTAACAATTTAAAATGGTACTTTTTCCAATCAGAGCAATGCCGGCAAACATGATTAAGAACGCTAGAAAGAGATAGGAGTGCTCATATGAAGAGTGACTTTTTCACACATAGTTTTAAGGAGACTGGAGACTTAGGTTGGCCTACCAAGTGATACTTCTCAGTTTCCCTCATCCCTGGGGATACAGGGAGCCAGAGGCACAATAGACCTGGAAAAATCTTGGTCTGTGTGTAGGTCCTCCTATTACCAAAGGGGACCTGATTGTGGAAGCATGTCCAAGTTGCAAGCCCAAGGACTAGCAGCCCCAA
Source organism: Ambystoma mexicanum (assembly GCF_040938575.1). NCBI lineage: Eukaryota > Metazoa > Chordata > Amphibia > Caudata > Ambystomatidae > Ambystoma > Ambystoma mexicanum. Next base: position 778,605,331 of record NC_090932.1, read on the forward strand.
GTACAATACATGCCTAATTGTGATGTATCAAACATTTACTGCACGTGCAAAAATTGCATCCTATTTTTTCTGGTTTTCAACGCAATTATATTTGGCAAGTTGGTTAGTGTCCCCCCGCATATAATAGTGCAAACAGAAATAAAATCGAAGTTTTTGCATTTGGCATTTCATTTTCGGGATGATCACATAGATCCAATTGTGAGGCACTAAGTAAGCATTAGCATCCACATGAGGGGAAGACGATGATCATCGATTAGGAGTTATTCTACTGTGGATGAAATGTTCGAAGGAGAAACGACCAAAGATTAACTGTTCAAAATGTTCTTCGCTAATTTCTCCCCTGAACATTCCCGATGTGCCCAAATCCCCACCCACACCCCTGCCCACCCCACCCTGCCAACACACCCCCAGACTCCCACCCCGTTACTAACCTTCAATTCCGTCTCGCTGGTCCCTGCAATGCCATTTGCCTTTCACTTCTGTGATCGGGAACCGGCGCCGCAGTGTCCTTTCCTTTTTTTCTTTTTTCCTTCAGATCAGCTGCGGGTATACAGTATAGTGAGCAGGGTGTTGCGGAGGACACCCCTGCAGCCTTTTATTTTTCTTTCTTTTTTTGGTCGGGTCAGGGACACCCTACAACCACCGCTCACAGTATAGTAAGCAGGGGTTCGGACGACAACCCCGCACCCCCGGACTCCCTGCAGCCCTAAACTGCATCCAAATAACCTACCTAACCAAACGTCAACCTTTTAGAAGGTCGAACATTTGGTGGTACCTTCTTTCAGACTTTTGGTTGGTTAGATCAATTGGATTCTGTCATTTTGGCCGAAACCTGATCATCCATTTACCTATGTTGTTGCTGGGAGCGCAGTTCAAGTGAAAGGTTTTAAAGGGTCCTTTACTTGAATATATATTTTACATTTCCACATATGAGCTTTTTATTTGGAGGCATGGCACTGAAACACGCCTGTCCCTGGCCTGTGGCAAGGATGCCTACGTGCTCCTGTGTGGTAGATTTGCATAGGGGATCGAAGATCAGCAGGTGCCAAGACAGTGGTGGCCCACAAGCAAGTGGGTGTACCTATTAGAATAAGATTCTGACCGCTGGGATGCTACTTTCATTCCCCAGGCAAGATGTAACATGTGTATTTGGGCAACGTGGCATTGACAAAGGTGTTTGCACATGCAATCCAAAGATTCCAAAATGAGGCCACAAACAATGTGGGCACTAAGGTGAGGCAAACCTCTCACCATTGCCCGTGGCTCAAACCCAAATCCAACCTTCTGTTTATGGAATTGCCAGAGGATCCCTCAGGATTTGAAGATACCCAATTAAAGCCCCCATACTCGTTGTGGTTTCAGGCTGACAGAGTTCTGTTCAGCAGACGAATAAGAATCACTGAATCTACCAGGAAGGCCTGAGATGCTCTGGGAGGCTCGGGCCTGGTAAAGGACCAGATCCCTTTCACTGTCTCATTGTGAGATGTGCTTGGTTCTAAGAGCATAAGCAAGACAAGCCCACACATTGTGCTTTATAGCAGTTTTGGTGGATACTGAAGGAGCTTGGTGAATTTGTATGCCAGTGGATTAGATAGTAGTGCTTTTTTATCAATCGCTGCCCTCTTTGGCAGCTTGTGTGTTTGTTAGGCCCTCTTCATTACCTTTACTTTTTTACCATTACTTTCGTAACAAGTTAACCATATTTTCCCTGTCCTCTCTCCTGTTTCTTTCTCTTTTTTATCACCCAAGAACAGTTCAAAATGCAAAAAAGCCCTTTTCTCTTTTGAATTCCTAATCCACTTTGGCTGTGTTTTTTTACTGTTAGGCCTGGTGTGACTTCTTCCATTTGTTTTCCTAGCCTTGCCTTTATCTACAAAGATTAAAAAAAAGAAAAATTAACAAACGGTTCCCTTTTGTATTCCTCCTTAGTTGGCAAACAAAAAAAGCCTTCTCATTTGTGTGTGAATCAGATAATACTTCATGTGTTTTGGTCACCTACCCTTATGTGTCTGAGAACCCCATGTGAATGCATTTGTTTGCCCTAGCCAAACGCGTGTCTCTGCTGTTTAATTCTAGTGTTAGTCCTTTCTAAGAAAATAAATGAACTCATGAAGTGTGGCAGGGATCTGCATTTGGAGGAGGCAGGGGTGGAGGAGGAAGGGGAGGTCCACTTCCTGAAGGATAATGATGTTAATTGCAGGTACTGTTCTTGAAAGAGATTGCTGTGCCTCTTGTGGGTTTGGACCCTATATGTGCCAGATGCCCACAGCAAGAGGTGTCTTAGATGGGGGAGTCTTTGGGAGAAGGCCAAGAAAGAATAGATGATGCAAGGTTGACAATGGAGTGTTTGCTCTGTCACAGGAGGATGCAGTGGAGAGGTGGGGGACACTGAGGGCCATTAGAGGGGGCATCTTGGGAGTCCTTTTGAGAGAGGTGGTGGAAGAAAACAAAGAAGTGTCTGTGGTGGACTGGGCAGCCGTAGCTGAGAAAATACAAGAGGGTATTAAACACTATATATTTAGCTGGGTGTTGTTATGTGTCTGAGTGTGGGTGACATCACTGATGGTGGAATGTAGTGATGTCAGTGAGTATGGAGTGTTGGGATGTTGTGTTCTGAATAATGGTTCTAGGATTTACAGTTGGAGATCTAAGCTGTCATGAAGAGATGTGCCGGTGTCTTCCTGGCAACTAACTACTAATAAACCTACTGATAACTTACCTGCTGGTCCGGGTGTTACTTCAGGTACCACGTTATTTCACTGGCGACGAGGATGGGATCCTGTCGAGGAGAGGGCAGGAGTTGAAGTCCAGGAACATCGCCCTCCATGTGCCCACATCTCATGGTGATTCCAGTTATGTTTACTCTTGGTTTTCTTTGCTGTGGACAGAGTCTCAGCCGGCTGTGTGGTTCTGAGCTCGAGTGTCCAGGTGTTTGGGAGCGTAGCTGAAACAAATGCACATAATCTGTGTGCATGGCAAGGGGTTCTGTGAATGCAGGAGCCTCCTTGAAGTCCCTGGATTGTCCAAGGCGTGAGTTTATCGTGCCTTCCCTTGCTAGAGGGAAGGGGGGGTGCTGGTCGGCACACAGTTCGGTGTACAGTGAAGGTATAGGTGCCCTTTGGGAAAGTACCCCAGTGGGGTGCTGCGCTCCAGCAGCCTGTGCCCAAGCAGGCCGGCCGGTGTTGGAAGCTGCTGGAGGTGTGCAGCAAATAGCGGAGAAGGCGTGTCCTGGTCTCTCCGCATTGAGCCTGCTTGAAAGGGGGGTAAGGTGCAGTTCCGTGCCCCCCAGGCAGTGCTGAGCGGAGCCGGGTACATTGCTGGTTGGAGGAGGTCCGTGTTTGGCGATCTGCTGTGAGGCTGCTCCGTACGTGTGGCAGTGGGGGCAGAGAGTGCCCGTTATGAAGGTTCCCGGCGCAGTGGACAAGGGATAAGAGCCGTGAGGAATGGGGAGCGAGCAGAGATACGGTCCCCGCTGCGCCCTCGGCGAAATGATGACGTCAGGGGATTATCACGATGCGTTCCAGTGTGATGAGCTGGAACACGGAAGAGGTTGCGTGTTCCAGCGTGGGCAGCTGGAACGCGGAAGAGGTTGCGCACGCACTGCCTGTGAGGCGTTCATGAGCGTCATGCACGTCGGATTACCGGCTCATGTGAGGAGTAGTGTGTGTAGTGACTGTTTCAAGTCTTCTCAGATTAAAGCAGCCATTGATTATGAGTTGTGTAATTTTGATGTTTCAGCAACTGAGTCAAGTGGAGTCAGGGACGCTCCGAGGACGATATGGAGCACATTAGTGGATTGTTGCTTGTGATGAGGGATACCCTGAGGACTGTGTGTTTTTCTGGATTAGCTGGTGTGTGTTCCTCTCTGGAGATTTACAGGAGTTCGGGTGTGCAGTTTGGAAACCTGGAGGTGTTGGGTTCGGATTCCTGCGTGTTGTTCTTAAGGACAAGGACAAGGACAACATGTGTCTGTCAAGGACGGTAGTAAGATTATGGTGTCTAGCCTGTTGTGTGATGTTCTGTGTATTTTGTTGTGGCGGTGCTTGTGTGTAATGGGTCATAATGAATGATGGGTCAGTATGAATGGCAGGTGGTGGTGGGGTCTGTGAATGTTGTTATGGGCCAGTTGGATGTGTGTGTGTATGGTTGTGGCCTAGATGTGATGTCAATCAAATTATATTTTGAATTGAATATGTTGCTATATGCTACTAGTAATATGTTTTTCTTGCAGGTGGACTTAAAATGTGGGTTTTGGACTTGTGGGAGGCGGGTTCTTATGATAACATAATGTCTTTCAGGAGGGACTATAATATTTCCTGGAAGCGTTACCTGGATCTGTGAAATTTAAAATGCGTACTGTTGTTCTAACATGATTTTCTTTTTCAGCAAGGAGCTTATTCGTCTGGGGACCTCGACTCGCAGGTGGGTTGGACTAGTGGATGTTGGTCCACAAAAGACTTGCGGGTGGGTTGGATATTGGGCGATGGTTAAATTCCTAATTGTTGCATTGTGTTCTTATCAGTATTGCTCATAATTGTATGCCATCAAGGGAAATGCAACAACATCATTGTATTATTCAGGTATTGTTCCCCGTCTTATGTGATAGACTGTGACGGGTTAGTCAATAATTTGGGGAATGATTATAGGAGCTAAGTATTTAGGTTGCAGAGATGTGTTGTGTAGAGGATGTTTTCCGTGACCGGGTGTGTTGCGGGATGGATGTCCTTATGGTAGCCTAGGATTGGTATAGGCGGTCCCATAGGTTAGTGATGTGGCGCTGCATGTGCAGTTTGGCTAGGACTTGGGGTCACTGGCAGGCTCTAGGTTTCAAGGGGCAGCTTAAAACAGGTGGAGTGTGTAGTTTATTATTTTTCTTCCTCGTGTGTCTTTCAGTTTTGGTTTCAGGGGAGGAGTTAGCCCTTATTCTACTTCGGTGAGTTCCTCATTGTTTGTGTTTTGTGGGGACGGAGTGGAGTTGGAAGGATTCCTCAGTGTTGTTGGCCAAATTATGATTCTCTGGCATGGTTATGGTTCTTTGTTGTCCATTGTTAGGCACAGTGAGGGCGCCTATTCTTGGGGTGCCACGTCGGTTATGGGTGCCGTGGTTATAGTGCTAATTGAGACACAGTTCTGTTAGTGTGGTTTGAGTTGGTTGGCATCCGGTCATATGATGTATGGTGTTGGGGGTGTGAGCGAGCTCCAGGTGGTCAGTTTTTCTTCTCGCCATTTGGAGTCTGGTTCGTTGGTGCATTTACGTGCTGGCAACACGTGCATGTAGGGGATTGCTTTGGGTGATAGGTTTAGTTGAATTCCTTCTTGTTCGAGAAATATAAGCAGGGTGAAGTGTTGTAATGTGCCTCTGAGTGTGGGTGACATCACTGATGGTGGAATGTTGTGGTGTCAGTGAGTATGGAGTGTTGGGATGTTGTGTTCTGAATACTGGTTCGAGGATTTACAGTTGGAGATCTAAGCTGGCATGAAGGGACGTGTCGGTGTCTTCCTGGCAACTAACTACTAATAAACCTACTGATAACTTACCTGCTGGTCCGGGTGTTACTTCAGGTACCACGTTATTTCACTGGGCAGTGGCTTGATCTACTTTGCAGCCTTGAGAAGGAGGTAAGCAAGGACATGCTGCAGCGCAGGTGTGTGGAGTCCTGACGATGGATGAGGAAATGGTAGTAGTGCAGCAGTAGATTGAAGATCAATATGTTGGGGCGACATATGTGGTTCTCTGGCAGGTGGCTCAGAAGGATGATGCATCTATGTCTGCCCTTGTGGGGTGCAGAGGGCAAGCCAGAAAATGGCATTCCTTATCAAGTTTCAGATGGAAAATGGGAAATCCAGACTCTAGACCCAGACAGTGTCCACCTGATCATGGGCCTCAGGGCTCAGACCATTTTAACTTGCCAAAGTGGAAGACTGTGAGCAGGCAAGAAGAGAATGTGATCTGCAACATATGGAAGGTGCCCTTGCATGGCCCAAACACATTTGATGTGGAACTACAGCAATGCACAAACACATGAAATTGAGCCACGGTCTGACTAGACCTAATATACACATGCAAGCTTCCACGGACCCCTCTCCAAAGCACTATCTGGCAGTCTGGATGGTAGTGAGGGGGCGTCCTCACAGAAGAACACACCTGCCTGACACCTGCCATGGCCACACCTGCAAAAGTAGTATTTAGTCCATCTGGCATCTCAGTTTGCTCAAAACCCACTGTTGTCTGTACACCCCAAGCCAGCGGCGCAATCTACCAGCATTTTCAGCTTGTTGCTGGGGTTGGTGGTAGTCTTGTGGGTGTGGCACTGTTTGGACAGGCATAGAGACTCACTGATGTATAATCCTGGCACATACCAAAATCCACAGTAGTTGCCGAAGCAATGGAGAGGTGCATGTTCCAGCATTAGCCTACCTACCCACTTGTAGGTGAAAGAGTAGTCATTGGACAAGTAAGTATCAAAGGGCAGGTACAGTGACTCCCCTTGAACCCAGAGCTGAAGGGATAGTCCCTCAAATATTTAAGAGTAGCTCTCCAAATGAGCCACACATTTTGTAAGAATGAGTTGCAGAAGACGTTTAGTTGCACCAATGTCTGCAGATATGAAAAGGGAATGAAAACAATTAAGAACAAACGTTCAGGTGTTAACTGAAATTAAAGGAGCTAATGCTGAGACACTGAGAATCAAATGAATGGATCAAACGTTGGGCAATGATAGCATATGGTTATAATTTGTGAACTTGCAACCCAGTCATAAAATATTCTCAAGGCTAGAAATCCAATACATGCTATCCCACCTACTATTACTTATTTGAAAATAGTATCCACAGAAAGTAAAATGCTGCCAGCCAGAAAAGTGTCTATTAACTTGCCAACTTGCCCTGAGAGATGGTGTGTTTTCTAGGGGAACTGTTTAGATGTGTACAGTTCTGGTTACACAAAAGAAAGCAGTTAATGCCATAGTACATTAAAATGTACCACAGCAAAAAATTACAGTTGAAAACCACAACACGTGCTTCCTGCTATTGTGCTCTTATTCAGTGGGGACTGGAGTGCATTTTTGAAGCTCTCATTTCACAAGCAGATCTGAAGAAATAGCAAGGGATACTACTTTATAGCTTGTAAATTGTATAGTGGCTCTCTGTGCATTATTGTGGGGTTGTAAAATAGCAAGAACAGGACTCCAGAACATAATAGTCACATAAATATGAATGTTATCTATGACTATTACAGTCAGACATGTAGTCAGTCAAAAGAGATATTGCACAATAGCAGCAACATTTTCTGGGATGACAGTATGCCCGGGTTGTATGGTGACTGGCTACTGGTGAGAAGACTGCACTAGAGGTCTCCTGGGTTCATTCCAGTCCCGTGTATAGTAACATCATACACCAGAGCAAATATCTGGTAACCAACTTGTTCCCAGAACTTGTGCAGGTGGTGAGGTGATGGCATTCTTTGTCCTGTAGTATAGTTGGTGCTCTGGCTTCCAGAAACTGACATTTTGCACTTTCACTTTCATTTTGCACTTATTTTTGAAGGACACTCTACCAAAAGTGAAAAGTAGCTTTTTCCTTCCCTCCTTAGCGGTTTCTAAAATCATGCAGCATTTTTCTTAGTCGTGGTCATCATCCTCATCATCATTATTATCCTCAGACTCTTTACCAGTGGTAGTGGGCGCTGGTGGATTAAAGGGTGACCAGCAACTTCCCATATCTGGGACCTCTGCGATGTGAGTTGTTTCTCCTGATCAGTAGATATGTTTAACTTTTCTCCCCAACGACCGTGGGCTGAACCTACTTTGCATGTCGTCCTGCAACGTTTAGGTGCTCTGGACATGTTAGCATACAAAAAGGGACATTTCTCTGAATCCAATAGTGGATGGCACATGTGTTGCACGCTCAGTTACAGCCACTGAATGCACAATTCTACCGACAAAGAATGATAGGAGTATTTCTCGACAAGCAACAAGTATTTTCTTGGGCAACAAAAATATGACTCATTTATATACACTGAATGCACTCTCCTACTGCCAAGGAAGACTTTTCCAATGCAATAAAAAAGTACTTTTCTGACCACTAAAGTACAGCCAGTAAATGTCATTGCCTTCAAACAATGTTATGATGTTCTTTATGACACTGTGACAAGAAATGCCACATGCATTTGTGTCATGAAAGGTGTTAGCTGAGTTTGTCTCCTCCCTACTGTAATTTTGTCCTGCCTACAAAGAATTATAAGACTTTCTCCCTACAAGCAAAAAGTATTTTCTCTGGCCACAAAACGACAACACCCTGATTTACAGCCAATGAATGAACTCTAGTACATCGAAAGAATTATAAGACATTTTCTACTCGAGCAACAAGTATTTTGTGTAGCAACAAAGACAACACACTGTGATGCAGCGGCAGAATCCATTCTAGTACTTCCATCAAATTATGAGACTTTCAATGTAACAGTATGTTCTCTGGTTACTAAAATATGGCACACTGATTTACAGCCAGTGAATGTAATCTCCTGAAGGCTGCCAACCAATTTGGTGATGTTCTTCTCACACCGACAAGAAATGTCACATGTTATTTCACGCAAGGTCGTTACCAGTATGTGGCAGCCAGCAGTAGTGACAAAACGATGGCTTAACCCAGTTTAATTTTCTACAACGTTTGCAACTAAATCCTATTTTAATGTTCTAGCTGTCCCTGTACCAAAGCGCCACCTCTTCCTCAAATGAAACATTTTCCCTCAGCTTCTCTGGTAATCTCATGTCTCTGCCCAAGCATATATGCAACTACTTCTTGTTTTTTGTTCTATCTGCACATCATATATATCCGACTGGAAGTAAGCACTAAATTGTAACAGCGCCACGGTGCCCAGGGGCTGCCTTGTGCGCTTTATACATGTAATACATAAATAAATAAATAAATAAACATGGCTGCTCCTGACACAGAATCATTCATGCCCCATTCATAAGACTTTAGCCAGAGCCTTCCAAAAACACTTTGGACCACTGATCATTTTTAGAACAGCTCGATTCTCTAAAATGCACAATATTTGGATTATGGCCGAATACATTCACGCAGGCACAAGTGGAAAAAATCATTTAAACGTCGGTCACTAGATCCCGAGAGCTCGTAGGCCATCAGTGGAGTAACTTTGCTGAAAATGTTGGGCGGGACATGACATCTGAAGAAAAGGAGCCCCAGTCAAATTAATGGGGACAAAATGGTGTGCCATGAAAGTTGAGGGGGAACAAACACCCCTGTCCCCCCCCCCCTAAAATTACACCCATGTAGACCATCAAATCCAAATACAAGTGAGGGTGTTATGATTAGAAAAACGATAAATACTAAACTGATCGTTTGTTGTTTTCTAGTGCAACAAGGCATCAGGCAAGGTGTGTACATTCTAAAAGGAGAATCTTCAAAAAAGGTATATATGTGAATCTTGCGAGATCATGCTTGTTATAATAGTACATTGTGAAATGGGAATGATGCCGAATAAGCTGTAAAATGATATATTTTCTAACTTAACTTTCAATCCCTTCAGGAAGGGCTGTCTGAATTGTAATCATTTCTCAGGGTGATATTTAAATCGCCTTAAAAGAAACCGAGCTTGTTTACTCTGTGGTCTTCAGTGACTGTGATGCTCCGAGGCGCAGGGGACTTGAATAATTGCAGTGAAGAGCTGGCAGTCCCAGCGCGCAGGCTGAATGCTTTCCATAGTCACACAACGCCAGCCAGGGGGTTCTCATGCCAAGTCTTGCTACGTGAGTTCCCTAGACTCAAATATGCCCCGGGGAGTGCAGAGTTTAACTGCCAGGAGCATGCACGTATTTATATGTACATATGTAAAAACTGGCACGCGGTCCGCCAGCAAAAGCTTCCCGGGACGTTATGTCGCGGAGTGAGGGCCATATGGCGAGCCGCTCATGCACACACATTGGACTTGTAGTACTCTCTCCCCTGCTGTGTTTCCTGCTCCCTTTTCAGTCAACAAACACCATTCTTTGAGTGGGATTATCTGTAAAGCAATTCAAGTGGAAGGCAAAAAAGAAGCTGACGTCTTTCTTTCGGCTCCAAATATTCAAAAGATGCCTTTGAGAGACTTAATTTGACTACCAGACCTCTTCGTTTTACTATGTTTCGATGCCAGCGTACAAGCGCGCCCCACTTTTAGACTGTATCCAGAGGAGGATCTATGTGATAATGAAGAAAACCATAATTAAGAAATATTACAAAGAAGCGATCATTAGAAACCGTACCAAGAGAGCATTTTTAAACATTGCAGGCAGGAATATTTGAATATCAGGCTCACCCAGGGGAGTTGCTAGGTCTGGAAAAGACCCGGGGCTAAGCTGATGTCGGAACTGTTGGGACTGGGGCTAGCTAGTCTTTTGGCTGTAGCTCCTGAGATTCTATCCGGGGCTACAACCAAAAGATCAGGGGCTACAGCCCCCTCAGCCCCCCCCCCTAGCAACGCCCCTGGGCTCACCCCCTGTCCAATGGTTTCTTTAAAAAAAACAATCTTGTCAAAAGTAATGATCATTTTTAAAAAGTAAACGGGTCCTTATCGACAGTAGGGGTGTGGGGGGTGATGCGGGTGGACTCCTACATGAATTTTGTGTGTGTGTATGTATGTGTGTATATATACACTGGCTCCCCATCAAGGAAAGGGTGGTCTTCAAAACGTTGGCCCTTGCACATAAATGTCTGCACGATCAATGACATTTGTGATGTCATCTTTGATGTCCTGGGTGTTAGTGTTAGCAGTGCATGGTGGCGCGAGTTATGATTGCTTATCTTACCATAACTGCCGAATTTCAGGGGTTTTTCGGTTTACTTCGAACCATAACGTCCCTTTAACAAAGTTTTTTTCACTGAATTCCATAGGTTTTTAGTAGCGCAACTTAACCATAATGTCCCTTTGATAAAGTTTTTTCACTGAATATATATATATATGTATTTATATATCTATATATATATTTATATATATATATAGATATATATATAGATATATATTCATAAATATATATATATATATTCAGTTTTTTCACTGAATATATATATATATATATATATATATATATATATTTTCAGTGAAAAAACTTTGTCAAAGGGACGTTATGGTTCCAAGTAAAACCGAAAAACCCTTGAAATTCGCCAGTTATGGTAAGCTAAGCAACCATAACTCGCGCCACCACCGTGCATTGCTAAGACTAACACCCAGGACATCAAAGATGACATCACAAATGCCATTGATGACATCACTGATGACATCACATGTGTATGTACTTTTCATGAAATATGTGTACAAGGGATTCTTATTATAATGTTGCGAAACAAGTGTCAAGGATCATTGCAATAAATATCATACCCTAATTAGTGCATTGAACGATGCATTGATATAAATAGCATTCTATTATGGGGTTCATATATTCATATATTTATAAACTTTCTGTATTAGATAAAACAATATATTAGCTTTTTTTTTCTCTCACAGAAATGTCTAGTACTCTGGAATGGCTAGAGGAGCATTTCCCACATGAAGAAATGTCACAAGATAGTGAAACTAATGGTAAACACTTTATAATATAAACCATTTAATTATTATTATTTTGTATACATTTAACATATATATATATTTTTTTGTACAGAGCATACCAAAATAGAAAATACTTCAGAAAAACCTGTTATGGATAACACTTTTCACAGTATAGAAGAAAAAATGGATTTATTGTTAACTAATTTTAATAATTTGAAAACTATTGTGGAAGATCATTTTAAACCAAAAACCTCGTACCATTGCCCCACAGGTACTTGTCCCTCCTCACCATATCCCAGTCAATTATCCCCAAACCCTCTACATAACTCAAAACGTTTTGATGAGACTTCCATCCCTTCTTCACCTAATAACAATCATGTTGAAACTCCTAATTCTCCTGTTTTTGTTTCTGTTTCTGCCTCACCTTCTCTGTCATAAATGATTAATATATGTTAAATAAAGTTTAATTTTTATATTGTGTTGTAAATAGTTTTGTATTTTTTTTTTTAAAACAATGTAGGTGTCCGCGGACAGTGCAGGTGTTCTGAAATGTTCGTAAATAAACGAAAATGGAGGTGTCCTGAAGAACACTATACCTGTTCGTACTGTTTGCTAGCAAGATGAAACTATTCTAAGAACACACGCGGTGTCCTGAAATGTTCGTAAAAATAAATAAATTAAAGTGTACTAAAGAACACTATATCTGTCCGTAGTGTTCGCTATCAAGTTTAAACTCTTCTAAGAACACAATTGGTGTCCTGAAATGTTCGTACGTAAACGAAAATGGAGGTGTCCTAAAGAACACTATACCTGTCCGTACTGTTCGCTAGCAAGTTGAAAATGTTCTAAGAACACAATTGGTGTCCTGAAATGTTCGTACATAAATGAAATTGAACGTGTCCTGAAGAACACTATATCTGTCCTTACTGTTCGCTAGCAAGTTTAAACTGTTCTAAGAACACACGCAGTGTCCTGAAATGTTCGTTTCACGTGTGACACAATTTTAATTAGTTCAGGACCTGAACAGTGTCCGTAGAACATCAACGCGCATGCGCTAGCCAATCTCCATGCATTTGGTGTCCTGCGGACATGTGCTTCCTTTGCGGACTTGTTCGCGAACTGATCATATGACCGCGCCCACGCTGATCGCGTGTTCTGAATGCGGACACTGTTCGGGTCCCCGAACAAATTAAAAGTACATGTTCAATTAATCCATAATATTTTTCAATAAAATCTCACCATGGCACAAGTCCCACATAGTAATCCTGAGTTTCTACATACCTTTTGAAACTTTTCAAACTTTTTTTTGTGTTCGATCTGTTCGCGGACAGCGCGCATGTCCGCGGACCGCGCCCAAGCACCCTTATAAAAGACCACGCCCTAGAGCTTATTCTCATTGTGTTTCTGGCTATTCTTCAGAACACAGCGATTTTTGCTGCCACCTGCAGATTACACCATCATCGAGATGGCATCCCTGGCTGCTGAACTGCCACCTGGTGCTGCACCTACTTCAGCACCAGCCCCACCCCCTCCATCACCACCACCTCCCCAAGGGCCTGAAGAGGGGAACAGGAGTGAGGATGCAGAGGAGGAAGAAGAGGATGATGAGAATGAGGTAGAGGAAAACCCTACTACCCGCAATAGACGTGAGTCTTGAGTGTGGCGGTTATTTACCATTCATGGGAATGTTACTAAGACTCGTGCGAACCGTGTTACCTGCAATGAGTGCAAAATGATACTCAGTCGTGGAAAGCACGGTAAGTACAGCTTTGGGACCACTACTATGAAGCGACACCTGAGGTCAATTCACTCTGGGGCTATTCGCAGGGTTGTACCTTGCGAAGAACATAGCAGGTTGATTTCCTCTACTTCATCCTCTGTTTCTGATCCTGTCACCACAAGGACCACCGCTGTGGGACAGCGTCTTCCTCAAGCTGCCTCACAGGCCATACAGAATGTTGATGACCCTTACCTTTCGAGGGTCACAGTTGTATGTATGTACTGTGACACAGTACTCTGCAGGGGGGGAGCGACTTCGTAGTGCTTTTGAGACTATCGTCTCATAGCACGAGAAGATCTGCTCACTACCCAAATAAAACCCACTCTACATCTTCCTCTGTCAGCTCACCCTTTCTTTTCCCTGTGGTTGGTGTCCCCCCTTTACCTTCCTTTCCCCTCCTCTCCTAGTGTTTCGTGTATAAAAAAACCCAAAAAAATACAAAATATCAAAAATCAAAAAAAAAATAAGGCTCTTTTCAGAGCCGCCTTTCACAGTTAAAAAATAGAAGTGAAAATAAATGAAGCAGGGCCCTTTGTATTTTTTAGAAGTCCGCGGACAGTTTGCGAACATTTAAAAAATTGTGTTGCTACCCTATCACAAACATTGCAATTTTCTCTGGGAGGAAGTGGTGGCTCTGAAAAGAGCCTTTGGGAGGTGTTTGTAAGTCAAAAATTATAAATGCTTAACACCTACTTCAAAATGGATGTTGTAATTCCAAAAAAGGTCGCAATGCATTTTGTACATTTCTCAGAAAAATCTGATTGCCACCATAAGTAAGATGGACTCCATCTTTGCGAAAAATGTTTGTACTACGAAACAGAATATTTTCATTGTGAAAAGAAGACATGCCAAAATCTTTTAGAAAGGCACAAACAGCTATATTAACATTGCGCCTTGCTTTTTCCATTTGTGGACCAATTGAAGAAGAACGAAGCCACATTTGTCTCTGCGCAATCCGTGAAAATATCACTTGAGAATTAGGAAACATGTCCATAACCTTCCCAAATCCTTCTTTCATAGCAAATTGCAAAAAAATTCCAGTCACATGTCCTAAACTGTTCCCTCCACAATGAATTACAATTATGTCTGGATGTTGCTCTGTCTCCAAAGTAGCACAGAGAGGTAGCAAGTCCAACCACTTCATTCCACGTACTCCATGCCAGTGTACTTCCACATGTGGGAATCCAAGATCTACAGCTACTCCACAGCTTTCTGCATGCACCTTCAACCAATGTATCCATGAATCTCCCAAAATCCATACAATCTTTTTCCTAAAATACACAGACATAGCTATCTGTTGTTCTCTCAGCAAAAACAGTATATGAGAAACTCTCTCTGGCACAAAACACCCACTAAACTTTCCTGGCCAATCCCTTTTAATACTCATTCTCATTTACATGACTTCTGAACCCAAAAATCCCCGGATGTAACTCCCGATGCCCGCGAACTACCATCATGTCCGCGGACATATCATAACATGAACAGCCCTTCTACCATTTCCACTTCACTCTCTCTGTCATTCCCTCATTGGATGTAGCTAAGAAATCACATGACCATGCACCAATCACATTCAAGACCTCTACATCTAACTGCATCATCATAGATCAGCACTGCAAATGTACTGTGAATCTCTCTGAGTACAAGTGTCTTATCATTGGCAAGCACCATCTACCAGAAATACTTTACAAGTGTCCAAGATTTCTACTTGCAGATCCATGCATATCCATATGCATGATCACAAACTTCAGCTATGCATATTTTCTGTACAGTAGATGAACACATTTTCAAACAGACCTTTAGCTTGTGTAATCTGTAAAATTAATTTACTGTATTTTTTCAATTTCCTAAAATCAACTATCACTTATAAACCTTTATACTATTTACTTTCTTTATACACACACACTCAAATCATGTTAAACTAACATTTTTTAAATGAAATATATAGACAACATATATTCAAACAAAATAGCATGCAAGCACAATCTATGTTTAAATCTTTAAAAAAATACTTATACAATTTCATATTTTTTGTTTTTATTTATTTATTTACTTAATTACTTTAATTTAGACATGACATTGAGGCGCTATTACCTAGAACAGCTTAGTTACATAAATAGTGGCATTCACTGGTATATTATAAATTTCACAAGACATAGTAAAGATATTTTTTTTGCTACAGTTAGTCATTCAATACAATTTGTTCAATAAGAACATATCATATGTACTGAACTGATGCAATGTATCTTATGTAAATAAATTAGTTTAATGGTTTTAAAGAAGGCACTGAGGATTTCAATTAAACAAATCAATATTTAAATTAAAAACAGCGCTATATACAAAGTTACTAATTTGAAGCTTTTAAAATTGCAGTGAAGACCAGTCTCCTGAAAAGAAGCAGCCAAATTCGAAGAACAAAGAAGAACTAAGAAGTTACCTGTTAATTTAAGAAAAAAAGTAAGTAGAATATCACCATAATATTTGTATTATCGCTCAAACATAATATAATGTTAATACAAGCTATTTCTGTGCCTAAAAATAGAGATTGTGTACCATTTTGATCAAAAATCTCCATGTCTTAAAAAGCGATTTACAGCCAGAATGGCCCACAAATTCCTATTTTTGGACACACAAATTACCCAACTGAACTGCTACAATTTTCATATTATAGAACAAACAACTGTTTTAATTGTTTACATTTCATTTACTATTTGTACTTTTCCACACCACTAGCTTACTTTTTTTTTGTCATCTGAACCCCAGTTTAGTAACACATAAATTCAAGAATACCTATCCCTACTAGTTGTAGTTCCCAATGCACAATCACACACCATTGCATACATCTTTATCATCTTACTCAAACACTCATGCACACAGCACACATAAATTCCAGAACACCCCAACCCATATCTTCTTTATTTTTTTAAACATACCCTAAAGAATGCCTACCAAAGTCAAGTCTGTAGAAAGCAACGCAAAAGTAGAGCAAATGAAAATAAAAGTGTCCAACATAAGCATTCATCTCTAGCAAAATTTGTAAAAAAAGTTTAAACAAAACAGCTAATACAGTCATTTAGTGAAACACAAGAAGTTTCAAGTACAAAAACTTTGCCTCCTCTATGAAAATGTAAAACAAACCAAAAAACAATTAACAGAAAATCAGCTATCATTACAGATAAAACTACTTTTTCGAATTTTAATGTAGTGCAAAGTAAGCATACCAAGAAAAGTATTTTAGCCAAGATGTACCGCCACAAAGTCATTCCAAATCTTATAAAAACAGGAGAGAAATCAGGTTCAATGCTTAAAACCTATCATAGGAAATTAATCTTAGAAGCGTTGATGGACAGTGGAATTCTTCTCAAAACAAAGTTATTTATTTTACTGTTAAACAAAATGAAACCACTAACAAAACTAATAACTAAATTACAAAAAAGACTTCTCAATAAGCGAAATGTCAACAGAAAGAACTTCTTAAGTATCTGCGGAGGTGAATGGAATCATACTAAGCACAGAACCATATTTTAATGAAGAAGCGTATAAACAAAAGCAAACAAATACAATTGCCATATATAGCAGTGGTCGAGGTTATGAAAAAGTGAATAATACCATAATGAAACAAGAAGTACTCCTTACAAAAATATGCCCTGAAAACTTCGAATTACCCCTCCATTCAACTGAATCAGAACGTCTAGTGTACAAATGGCCATGCACATCAATGTGTAACATTCCCAAACAATGTTTAAAATCTTTACGCCAATTCCTCAATAAATATGTAAAAAGCAAAGACAAAATCAAAATTAAATTACTGCAAAATATGGATACCTGTCCAGTGCGCAAGTACACAGGACTACAAGGACATTCATTGGCCTACATTACAGGACCTACTTGTAAAACCTCTTTCCATGATATGAAAAGGATATCAACACATCATTCAACTATAAGAAATCTAGTCTATAAACTGTAATATGCTAAAAGTCCTGCTTTAGCACTCGCAAAGTTAAATAACATCCTTATACATGGTACAGCAAAAGACCTACTTGAAGAAATTCACTATATCCAGAAAAAATATTTTGGAAGTGAAAGCCATTTACAGAATGAAATAGCTTTAAACCAATTAAGCAACAATTCTACACATGGCAACCTTTTGCTAAAAACATACAAAAAAGAAATACTAAAATTTAGAAGTACATCAGCTGAAGTACCAAAGCATGTATGTGTATGTTGCCGTAGAACTTTTTATAAAAGTAACACAAAAACTGTAGACCTATCATACAAAATAGAAGACAATGAAGATTCTAAATGGTTTGAATTAGCTCTCTACCTTGTAGCAGAAAACAAATACGAAATAACTGAGCCCTTAATACTTTGCAGTTACTGCAATACAAAACTTGACAACAACCAAACTCCTTCACGTGCTATCAGAAATAATTTGGAATTATACCCAGTACCAAAACCCCTACAACAACTTAATTTATTTAAGAGCATCATAATTCAAACAGTACACCCATTTCAAGCAATAATACGCCTTCAACCAAAAACAGCAAAATTACCTCCCTCTGAATTGGTAAAAGGCATTTGTGGAAAAGTAGTTTATTTACCATTAGATCTAAAAGAAAATGTGCATACTCTAGGAGTGCAACGTCCAATGCAGCAATCTTTCATTATCTTAGTAAATGGAGTACCTACAAAAGACAAAAAAATATGGCAACAGCTGGTAGATTTATATAAAGTTAGACAAGCCTTCCAATATCTTAAAGAGAATAATGAATATTACAAAGAAATTAATATTGAAGAAAACTTGAAAGATACAACTGAAATAATTCAAGAAACACAAGAAGCTGGTCAATTTGAGCTACTAGATCCTGCTACAATATCAAATACTTTAGACCATTATACAATTCATCCTTTGCACTGTAATGACACCGTAGAAGATGTACTGGAAACTTACCAAATGCGTCAAACAAACGGATCGCCAATCAGCATATGGGAAAAAAGTATAGAAGCACATGCTTTTCCTCTACTCTTTCCTACTGGCAAAGGAGGAAGGTATGATGATAGACCTATTCAAATATCAGCTTCAGAATACCGCTCATTAAGGATGTATTCTGAAGATCCCAGATTTAGACAAAATGTGGAATACATATTCCACCTACTCTTTGAAAGTGAACTAGCAACTTTATGTTACGGAGTTGCACACATATTAAAATCAGGATCACACTTTAAAAATATGACAGCTACACAATTGTTAGAGAAAGTGCAACAAAAGGATGAGGTTTTACAATCAAATATTACAAATCTATTAGCAAATATGCGTGGTACTAAAGAGTACTGGTTTCGAAGTCATGGAGATGTACGTTGTATGATCAGAAACCTTGGCCCACCCACTTGGTTTGTTACATTAAGTTGTGCAGAATATGCATGGGAAGATTTACATGATTTCCTACGCATATCAAATAAAAACAAAACAAACATAGATATACTAACACCTGGAGAACTTTGTTCTTTGGATCCTGTTAATGTTTCAAGATATTTTCACCATCGCTTCATTGCTATGCTACATTTTATTTGTAATACAATTGTTCCTCCCCTTGGAGAAGTGCAACCCTTCTTTTGGAGAAAAGAATACCAAGCCAGAGGAGCACCACATATCCACGTGCTTTTATGGATTAAAGATGCTCCTAAATTTGGTCAAGACAGTGATGCCACTGTTTTACAGTTTATTGAAAAATATGTCACTTGTGAAATTCCATCAAAAGCCACAAATAGTGATCTTCATGCACAAATATTACAATTTCAAAGACACAAATGTGGAAAATATTGTCGTCGCAAATACAAAAACAAAGGGAAATACTACACCAAATGCCGATTTGGTTTCCCTAGACCAGTTACAAATACAGGTCAAGTGAACAACCTCATGTCTTCAGTTACAAATAGTGTTAAAGGTAGGTCACCTAAAAATACATATTACATAAAAAGAAAAGAAGAAGAAAAATATATCAATGATTATAATGCAATCATTGCCCACTTATGGAATGCAAACATACATGTGCAGTACATTGCAGAAAATTCTACTGCAGTTGCACGATATGTCACAGCATACTTAACTAAAGCAGAAAAGACAGAGCTCCAAGACCTCTGGAATGACCTGTCATCAGATAAAACAGTGTCTCAGAAATTATACAGCTTGGGCATAAAAATGCTCACCCATAGAGAATGTGGATCATATGAAGCAGCTGATCGTTTAACTGGTACTGCATTGTATGGTAAATCTGAAAATATAGTATGGCTAAGTCTTGGTCCAGCTAAATCTAGAAAAAGAGTTCTAAAATCATATGAAGATATAGAAACAATAGCCAAACATGATCCCAACAGCCAAGACATTTTAAAAAACAATTTCTTGGACACATACTACCCAAACAGAAGTAATACTTTGGAAAACATGTGTCTATACCACATAGCCCAAAACTACACATACAAAAATAATATGAAACCTGATGGAAAAAAAAGGTAAATATAGAGTGACAAACTGTGAGGGCAGCTTAGTTAAACTCACTAAACCAAATTTAATTAATCATATCAAATTGTCATTAAAGACTCCTCAACATAAAGAAGTATATTACATGTCCCTGCTACAACTCTTCAAACCATGGAGAAAAGAAGAACAATTACTAGATAACTATGACTCATATGAGGATGCTTTCGAAGCAAATGAAAGCACTATAACTGATGTAAACTTTACACAGTACAAAACAATGTTGCACAATGAACAGCAACACGAAGAAGAACTCCAAGCCCAACTAGATAAGGACACTCCTGACAGTAGTCAACCTTCTGTAACAGGAAGCCAAGAATCACTGGGAGAACCACTAATAATAAATGAGGCAGAATTAGCTATGATAGAAGTAGAAAACACCATGTGTCAGTATGAAGATAAAGAAGACTTAACTATACTACAATCAAAACTAAACAATGAGCAAAGTAGCATTTTTCAAGAAGTAACAAAACAAATTGCACATGGTGTAAAACATGAAAATAAAGAATGTTCCCGCCATAGTTATAAACCTATACTACTGTACGTCAGTGGTGAAGCTGGTTCTGGCAAAACATTCCTAATCAAAATCATTAGTAAGTTCCTTCAACAATTCGCAAACAACAAACTGTCAGCTGTTGTCACTGCCCCACAGGTTTAGCTGCCTACAACATAGGTGGTGTTACATTACACCGATTACTACTATTAGCAGTAGAACACCAGAACAAATTACACTATTGCAAACTTTCTGCAGAAGCTGCAATGGAATTACGCAGAGTATTGAAACAAAGGAAAATGCTACTAATAGATGAAGTGAGCATGGTCTCCAACCTGATGTTAGCTTTGATTCACCTCAGATTACAAGAAGTACTCAAAACAGACTATGAAGAGCTCTTTGCAGGAAAACACATTATTGTTTTTGGAGATCTGCTTCAATTAACACTAGTAAAAGGTGAGCCAATTTTTAAAACATTAGGACACAAACTCTGCCGTAAAACTGTTGGCAGCATTGGAAATGTCAATCTTTGCCAACATTTCCAATACAGAGAATTAACAGAAAACATGCGGCAATCTGCAGATCTCACTTATGCCAACATTTTAAAAAGTATCAGAGTTGGTATACTTTCTAAAAAAGCAGAAGCAATATTGACAACCCGGCACATTAATGCACTTTATGGCGATAATGCATGTGCTACAGATGTTATGGAACAATTAGCCCACAAAAATGTCAATTGTATGGCCTTAATGCCAACTCTTGCAAGCTGTTTCAAATTCAATGAAATCATGCTAAGTAAAGAAATGCAACCAATCATGGAAATTAGCGCCACAGACAAACTAGATGTACAAGGTATGACACTACACATGTGTGACCAAGCCACAACAATACTAAATAGTTTAGAAAAATCAATCTGAAATACAGCAGACTTAGAAAAGATATTAAAATTATCCTTACATTGCAGAGTAATGCTTGAACGTAACGTTGACGTGGACCAAGGACTAGTTAATGGAGCACTGGGTACAGTTGTTGGCTTTCAAACATACCCACGCAACAACAAAATTCAGTTTGTCAATATACTCTTTGACAAACTTTCAGAAGTAAAAAGGATAGTACGCTCATTAGCTAGATTCCTTCTCTTCAAAGATATGTATGTACGCAGAGAACAATTTTCTCTAACTCTTGCATACGCAGTCACGATTCATAAATCACAAGGTCTTACCCTAGACAAAGCAATGATAGATATTGGTAACACAGTCTTTAAAGAAGGCATGAGCTGCGTAGCACTATCACGCTTACATACACTTGACAGTCTATTTCTAATCAGCTTTGATGCAAGTAAAATAAACGCTGATATTCCTTGCATTTTAGAATACAATAGACTTCGCTCACTATACACCCCCCACCTAAACACATATTCTGTTCCACAAAAAGTAAAACGTTATAAAAGAAAAATAAATCAAACAGAAATGCAACAGGATGTCACTGCAAATCCTCCAAAGAGAGTAAAAGAAACTAATACTTCATCAAGTACCACAAGCAAAAAAGAATCAATTAGGGAAAGTAAACCAGGTACTTTTTTAAAAAAGGAAGACAAACTCCAAAAAAAGCAGTTAGATACAGAACTACCTGGACCATTTAAATTCTCAAATATAGTTGGTGTAAGTTGCTATGCAAATGTAGCAATGAATATTCTATTTCAATTACCACCAATTGTTGACAACATTTACTTACACAGTACAGACCCATTGTGTTTGCAAATGCTAGTACTTCACAGAAATGCAGCAAACAATCCTGACAACACGTATAGTGTTTATGGAATAAGACAACAATTGGACTACTGTGCTGGAATGGTGAAATTCACTATAAACTCACAGGAAGATCGACAAGAATTTATAATGTACTTACTACAAGCACTGGAAAACAAAAACATACCTATAAATGAAATCTTTTAGATTTCATACATGTGGAAACATACATGCATTCTCTGCAACAATGTGACACAAGAAGAAATCCCCAATGAACGCTTCATATATATATATCAATACCAAATTGTGAATCCATTCCATTTCAGCGACTTGTACAAAATGCAAACCATGGTAGATTATGCTCTACCTGCAATTCAGATAATCGCTCCACGTTAGTAATACAAACACATAGTAAATACATAATACTAATGCTTCTACGTTACAATGCATATGGTACCAAAAACAACTGCAAGCTGACTGGATTCACACATGGTCAAATATCACTTGGTAAGACAACCTTCACAACAATAGGTATAATCTACCACGCAGGAGCCACAACCAATTCAGGGCACTACACTGCATATATAAAAAGAAATGTGGATGGTTTGAATGTAATGATAGTACCATTACTCTAAAGCAGAGATTACCAGGAAATCTTACAAACGCTTATTTGATGTTCTTAAAACCAAAATTTGATAACTAAACTGTATTTAAACCCTAAGTAAACTTGTGTTAAAAAAATATAAACTGTTAGAATACTCCAAAAGCTATCTAACTGCTCAAAGATTCTACAACAACTAATCAGATAAATGAATACCACTAAATTAGACCAAAAAATACACAGTTAGAATACGCCAATTGGTATCTAACTGCTCCAAAATTTTATAATATCAAAACAAATAAATAATATGTTACTGCTCCAAAAAAATGCAACAAGCCAAAGTATAAAGCATTAGCCAGAAACAACAAGTGAACACTGAAAACAAACAAACAAACTGTAGCATAACAGAAAAAGGTTTTTTTTTAATCCAACATGGATTTTTTTTCTCCCACAGACCCAATGATTTTATCAACAAATACAGAAACTGAGCAAATTGCACAGTACTCTGATTTGTAATCTACTAAATATGAGGGTCCAAAAAAAAAAAGTATATTGATTATACAATGTAATAAGTCATTACAAAATACTAATACTAACATGCTATTTTCTTTTATCACAGAAATTAACAAGAAATACATGTACTCCGGTTACTAGACCAAACAGTAAGTATACAATAATAAGGAGAACCATGGCAGCAGATCACATCCATAGTATCTAATACCTTTGTTCCTTATACATTTGTTTTTCACCCAAGGTTATAAGCAAATATGAATGTGATATGCTGCGGTGGTTGTTGCCAGGGCATAGAGTCTTGAGTGCATGGCCAAATGGCCAGGCACCCAAGACTCTATGCCCTGGCAACAACCACCGCAGCATATCACATCCATAGAGTCAAACATTTCAACTATGGTCTATGGAAACTTTTAATGTCCGCGGACATTATGAGTGTTCTTAGAACACTTTCAACTTGCCAGCGAACAATACGGACAGCGTTTTCAGGACACCCCCTACGAACATTTCAGAACAACGCGATAGTTCTTAGAACACTTTCAACTTGACAACGAACAATACGGACAGTGTCCTCAGAACACCCCCATTTCGTTTATTTGCGAACATTTCAGGACACCATGAGTGTTCTAAGAACACATTCAACTTGACAGAGAACAATACGAACAGCATCTTCAGGACACCCCCTACGAACATTTCAGAACAACGCAAGAGTTCTTAGAACACATTCAACTTGACAGAGAACAATACGGACAGCGTCCTCAGAACACCCCCATTTTGTTTATTTGCGAACATTTCAGGACACTGCGAGTGTTCTTAGAACACATTCAACTTGCCAGCGAACAATATGGACTACGCCTTCAGGATACCCTCTACGAACATTCCAGGACACCGCAAGTGTTCTTAGAAACGTCTTCAGAACACCCCGATTTTGTTTATTTGCGAACATTTCAGGACACCGCGAGTTTTCTTAGAACACATTCAACTTGACAGAGAGCAATACGGACAGTGTCCTCAGGACACCCCCTACGAACATTCCCCGGACACCGCGAGTGTTCTTAGAAGCGTCTTCAGAACACCACACTCTTGTTTATTTGCGAACATTTCAGGACACCGCGAGTGTTCTTAGAACACATTCAACTTGACAGAGAACAATACGGACAGGGTCCTCAGGACACCCCCATTTTGTTTATTTGCAAACATTTCAGGACACCGCAAGTGTTCTTAGAACACATTCAACTTGCCAGCCACAACCCCCCATTCATATTTGCGAACATTTCAGGACACCGCGAGTGTTCTTAGAACACATTTAACTTGACAGAGAACAATACGGACAGCGTCCTTAGGACACCCCCTACGAACATTCCCGGACACCGCGAGTGTTTTTAGAAGCGTCTTCAGAACATCACCATCTTGTTTATTTGCGAACATTTCAGGACACCGCGAGTGTTCTTAGAACACATTCAACTTGACAACGAACAATACGGACAGCGTCCTCAGGACATCCCCATTTTGTTTATTTGCGAACATTTCAGGACACTGCGAGTGTTCTTAGAACAGTTTCAGTTTGCTTGCGAACAAAACAGACACATATTGAGTCCTCAGAGCACCCCCCATTCAGTTTATTTAGAACATTTCAGAACACCCATGATGTCCGCAGACAAATCGAACACAAAAAGAATGTCTAACACATAAAAAAACACAACTTTCATCCTATCTCATACACTCACACCCTCCCCAAACACTCCTACACACCAACACACTCTACTAAATACAAATTGTGAACAAAGTTTCACCGCGAATCCAAGATGGCGGGCGCTACCGAAAATCTGACGCGCTTCACCCTCCACGCCGTCCAATCAGCGAACACGTTGCATGTCCGCGAACATCACGCAAGCCTATTGGCCAATCAGGACACTGTCCGCGGAGCAAACAGGGAAGTGCGTCCGCGGACCGAACACAGATATCACTAATTTTTTTTTACCTACTTTTTGGTCATTTTAAAAAAAACTACTGGATGGATTTTCACCAAATTCGCAAAAGCACGCTTTCGGGACCAAGCCGCTGCTCCTGTTCCATATTTGGTGAAAATCCGTCCAGCGGTTTGGGCTGTAGACGTGAGCAAAAAATGTTTCCCATTCAGTCTATGGGAAAAAAAAAAGTTTTGGGACCCCTCCCTATAACTTTGCCCCCCCAGGACGAATCCTGACCAAACTTTGCAAAATAATTCAGTGACCCAAATAATTTTTTTGCAAAGTTTGGTGAGGATTCGTCCAGGGAGAGCGAAGTCATAAGCCGCCCGAAAAGTGCTCTTCCTATGGAAACAGCAACTTAACCATAACTACATGGCCACTACCATGGCCATGTAATGTATATAGTCAGTTAAAAACTTTATTAAAGGGACATTATGGTTAAGTTGCACTAATAAAAACCTATGAAATTCATTGAAAAAACATTGTTAAAGGGACGTTATGGTTACAAGTAAAATCGAAAAACCCTTTAAATTCACCTGTTATGGTAAGCTAAGCAACTATAACTCACGCCACCTCTGTGCACTGCTAAGACTAATCCTCAGGACATCGAAGATGACATCACACATGTCATTGAGGATATCATTGATCATATCACATATCTGGCCCACTTGTTTTTGTTCACTGACAGTGAGAATTTTAAAATTCAAAAGATGCTATATATCTAAATGTTAACCTTGTCCTATTTGGTTAAGGTAGTTTCCTTAGGGTTTAGACTCAGCTCATTGTGCACATTCATGGGGAAATAAGCACGCCTCAAACACACAATTGATTTGTATGCATAATGATGAACTCAAATGTAATTGTCATTTCCTGGAGATGTTGATTATTTCCTTCTTACTGGAGTTTCCCTGTATGTGCCTCAGATTTCTATGCTTTGTGGCTCTTCATATGTATTGTTTGTACTAACACAAGTGTGTAGTAAGTCTTGAATTGTTAGCTATTTCATTAACAATAGTCAACATTCTGATATGGTAGCATTCATTATTTTATTGGCCAATATTACCAGATTAAAAATATTGTACTTCTATGGTGCATGCTGCAGCCATTGCCTATGTGTATGTATTATTAGGTTCCTGTATTAACAACAACACTCCAATATAATGTTTTGTTTAGATGAGTACATGTTTTAATACATTACGTAGTTCATGAGAGGTCTCCCAATCACCTCTGAAATCTTGTAAGAAGCAAAATTGTCAACATAAACCCCTTGTAGGGACTTTTCATCAAAATTCATTTTAAATGTGATGTTATCAGTGATGTCTTCAATGACATTTGTAATGTCATTGTTGATGTCCTGGGTGTTAGTCTTAGCAGTGCACAGTGGTGGCGCGAGTTATGGTTGCTTAGCTTACCATAACTAACAAATTTCAAGGGGTTTTCAGTTTTACTTGTAACCGTAATGTCCCTTTAACAAAGTTTTTCACTGAATTTCATAGGTTTTAATTAGTGTAACTTAACCATAATGTCCCTTTAACAAAGGGGTTTTCAATGAATGTCATAGGTTTTTCCGAGAATAATTAACTTGCTACAAATTCCTTACACCTAATTTTAGAGAGTGCACCTAAAAATCACACTCTGACACAATGTAACTGCTCGGGAGTCCACGGACAGAGTAAAGGTCTGCGGACATCAGGTAGCATCAACAAAAACCAGAAGCACAGGGGAAAACAGAAAATGTACCCTTCAACCTACAAAAACAAATACATAAAACAACATTACTTATATTTACTGAATCCAAATATACCTTTTTAGCACACAATATTATGGAATGCACCAAGCACAAACCGTAACTGTACACCTCAAATTACCAGTTCAGTACTTTTCATACAGACCGAGATACACCAGCAACTCATTCCAAAACAAACTCTCACCAAATAGTAAGCACAGTGTATTCATTTCTTTATTATTAACATTCGTTATCTGAACATTTGTCATAAGCAAATATTTCAATGTTTATGTTGACAGAAATATCAAAAACACTTGAGTGGCTCGAGGAAAACTTTCCAAAAGAAGAAATTAGTGATGATGCAATCTCTAATGGTAAACAATACATCTTTCAATATACACACATAATGTAATTTATATACAGCTCATTGAAATAATAATTTCTTCTTTTTTATAGTACATACTTTACTTGAAGAAAGGGCACCAACAATGAATTATGCAGAAACAAACAATCCCAAAAACTATCCACATCCCCAACTGTACATAATGAAATAATGATCTTGTCTGCAAAATTGGATACACCTAGTAATGAGTTCAAAGAACCTTTAAAATATGTAAAAAAAAATCATGGTATTAGAAATGTAAATTATCATTGTTCGACTTAGACCTGTCCCCTTTGCCCCAGCAATCACCCTGACCGGATTCACAAAATGTACAGGAAAGTCGGTTTGATGAATCTTCTCTCCCTCCCTCCCCCGATCATGACTTCCTAGAAATTCCAAATCCTCCCATTTATGGTTCACATTCAGGGACCCTATCCCTTTCATGAATACATTTTTTTTTTCTACTATAAATGTCTTGTATAGTATTCTGTGATCATTTTTATGCTTTAGAAAGCCCAATTAATAGTCAGCGGACTACAAGAGTGTTCGGAGTGTCCGTTTAAAAAAAGGATCACCTACGGACAGTGTGCCATGTCCGCACATGTCTGTTCTCGCATGACGTACGTTTAATTAGTCCGTTGACAGCGTGCCCATTTGCGGACAGCCATGCGCATGCGCACGGTGGCTCTCGCCCAAGGGGTGTTCGCGGATACCCAACGTTGGCGCGGACATCCCCGGACCATCATCATGCCACTGCACCCATGCAGCATGATGGCATGTCTACAGACAGTGTCCGTCACCAAGGACAGTTTGAAACTGCATTTTGGGCCAATCTAGGGTGTTTCAAGTTTATCCTTCCAGAGCTGTTGGACCCATTCTTAGTTGATATGTCAACTTTTTACAACTTTTCAAGGCCTATTTTCGACTTGCTAGTCCACGACAGTCGCGCCGTCCACAGACGGTTCCTCTGGAGGGACCCACCCGTTACTTTTCCTTATTCTCAATTTGGCAGACCAGGAGAGAGAATGTTATAATAGCTATTTGCTTCAGGAGACCTACAATGGCATCTGTCATGGCCATCCCTCCTCCCCAGGCACCACCATCACCCCCACTACAACCTGGAGAGAGGAACAGGCGCAGAGATGTAGACAAGGTTGAAGAGGAAGAGGAAGATGAGGTGGAGGAAGTGCCTACCTCCAGCACTCAGAGACAGTCATGGCTGTGGCGGTTTTTCACCACAACTGGGGGTGTAACGAAGGCTCGGGCAGCCAATGTGAGATGCGCTACACAATCACACAGCACTCTATTCATTGCTACAATCACACTCACGCACCCATGCACAATACATGCATATGCATTCCACAACTTTCAAACCCAACCTTTCTTTTGTCTCAACAGACAAAACAGAATGTCTACTAAAAACCAAATCCATAGAAAACAAAGAAAAAATAGAGCACATATGAATAAAAGCAAGCCATATACTCATCCACCTCTAAAACAATTTATTGAAAACATTAAAACAAAATTGCTAGTAACCTCACTCAACAAAACTTAACCAGCCGCCACTAAAAAATTAAGGCCCTGCTTGCAAAAAATAAAAGTAAAAAAAATGTACAAACTAAAGAAGACCTACTAATGAACCAAACACTATAGCCCTCATTACAAGTCAGGCGGTGGACCATGGTGCTATTAGCCATGGTGGATGGCGGAATTACCGCCCCATTCCAAGGTGAGTGGGGCGGTAATTCCCCATTCACCATTTGCCCTTCCCCATTCCCATTGTTGCCCCATAGGGCATAATGGGGATGGGGAAGGCGCTAATTACGGCACCGTAAATTATGGTGCCGTAATTAGCACCAAGGTCGCTTAGCGCCTTGGACTTTAACGCCTGCAAAAAGCAGGCGTTAAAGTGTGAATCAGGCGTTAAGGGTTAACGGCGCCGACGGCGCCGTTAAACCCTTAACGCCTGACTTGTAATGAGGGCCTATATCTACATAGCCACAGTAAAGCATTCAAAAAAATACATTTTACAAAAAAAGTCCACCGA
Organism: Ambystoma mexicanum; assembly: GCF_040938575.1. Classification (NCBI taxonomy): domain Eukaryota; kingdom Metazoa; phylum Chordata; class Amphibia; order Caudata; family Ambystomatidae; genus Ambystoma; species Ambystoma mexicanum. Next base: position 778,634,662 of record NC_090932.1, read on the forward strand.
AGATTTCTTTACAATCTTATAAAGACAACTAAAAAGTGACGATCTACCCTTAAGAACTACCACAGAAGACTAATCCTTGAAGCTCTAATTGCCAGAGCATTTCTACTAAAGAGAAAGTTGATTATATTGATTTTAAACAGAATGAAACCACTAACTAAATCAATCAATAAAGGTCTCTTCTAAACAAACGCAATGTCAATATAGATACCTTTTCAAACTTCTGTGAAGGTGAATGGACTCACAGAAGCAGCACAGAACGATATTTCAATGAAGAAGCTTATAAACAAAACAACAAAAAAACAAATGCCATAGACAGTAATGGCTGAGGGTATGAAATGGTAGGAGACACCATTGTGGCAAAAGAAACCCTTATAGAAAAAACTTCCCCAACAAACTTTCAACCAAATGTTCCTTTCACCCAAACAAACTCTCTAGTGTACAAATAGATAAGCAAGTCAATATGTAACGTATGCCAACAATCCTTCAAATCTTTACGAAAATTCCTCAATCACTATGTGATAATAAAAGACAAAAGTAGAATGAAAACTTTACAAACCATAGACACCTGCCCAGTGTGCAGCTACACTGGACTGCAAGGACATTCATTAGCCTGCATTTCAGAAACTTCTTGCAAAAGCACCTTCCACCACATCAAAATGTTAGCAATTCACAATTCCGCTATATGAACGTTTGTGCATAGACCATACTATGCAAAGGGTCCTGCTCTAGAACTCCAAAATGTAAATAACATTCTCCTACATGGAACAGCCAAAGAACTTCTTAGAGAAATAGAGCACATCCAAAGTAAATATTTTTGGACTGAAGTTGACTTACAAAATTCAGTAACTTCACAAAACATTAGCGAAAGCCTCACAAACACCATCCTCCTAACAAACTCATACAAAAAAGAAATAGCTAAGTTTCAAAACACAACTGCTGAAATACCAGACCAAGCATTTGTCTGTTGTCGAGGAACGTTTTATAAAAAGAGCACAAAAATAGTAGATATGGCCTACAAAATAGAGGACAATAGGGAATCCCAATGGTTCCAAATAGCTTTATATCTAACAACAGAAAATAGATACAAAATAACATACCCCTTAATAGTTTGCACATACTGCAACACAAAGCTTGACAATAACCAAATGCCATCACATGCTATCACTAATAACTTAGAAATATTCCGACTTCCAAAGACCCTCCAACAACTTAAGTTGTATGAGAGCCTTGTAATCCAAACAGTAGACCCATTTCAAGCTATAATATGCCTTCAACCGAAAAGAGCCAAATTGTCTCCATCTGAGTTACTTAAAGGCATTTGTGGCAAAGTAGTATATTTTCCATTAGATCTTAAAGAAAATGTAGAAACTCTAGGAGTAAAACGCCCAATACATCATTCTTTGATTGTACTAATTAATGGGGTGCCCACAATAGACAAAAACAATTTGGTACAAACTAGTCGACTTAAACAAGTTAGACGAGCCCTACAATATCTCAAAGAAGATGCATTGCACATATCAAATGCGTCAAGCCAAAGGATCCCCAATGAGCGTATGGAAGAAAAGTGTAGTAGCATGTTCTTTTCCTCTACTCATTCCAACAGGAAAAGGTGGAAGATGTGATAAAAGATCCACACAAATTATTGCATCAGAATATCACTCTTTATGACTGTATTCTGAAGACCCCAGATTCAGACAAAGTACAGAATACATTTTCCACCTTTTGTTCTGCTATCACTTTTTAAACATGTCTGCTACCCAACAGCTTCAAAAGATAAAAGAGAAAGATGAAGTTTTACAGTCAAGTATCACAAATCTCTTGGCAAACATGCGTGGTACAAAAGAATACTGGTTCTGATGTCATGCTGATGTACATGCTATGCTAATGAGCCTAGTCCCACCCATATGGTTTGTTACTTTAGGTTGTGCCGAATACTCATGGGATAACTTGCACAACATCTTACGCACTGTAAACCAAAATAAAGAGGGATTAGATATAAAAACCCCAGGAGAACTCTGCTCTCTTGACCCTTTCAATGTATCAAGAAACCTTCACCATTGCTTCATTGCCATGCTGCACCACATCTGCAATAACACTACCCCTAAACTCGGAGAAGTTGAACACTTGTTTTAGAGAAAGAAATATCAATCCAGAGGAGCACTACACATCCACATGCTTTTGTGGATAAAAGATTCTCCTAAATTGGGCCATGACAGTGATGCCACTGTTTTACAGTTTATTGAAAAATACATTACCTGCAACATTCCTTCAGAAACCACACATAGTGACCTACGTACACAAATCTTACACTTCCTAAAACATAAGTGTGGCAAATACTGCCGATGTAGATATAAAAACAAAGGTAAATACTATACCAAATGTCATTTTGGCTTCCCTAGATTAGTTTGCGCCAGAAGGACAAGTAAATACCTTGCTTTCTTCTATTAGACACAGTGTAAAAGTCAAATCCCCTAAAAACACATACAACAATAAAAGAGAGGAAGCATCCAAACACATCAATGATTGCAATGCAATCATTGCCCTCTTGTAGAATGCAAATATATACATATGATACATTGCAGACAATTCCACTGCAGTTGCAAGATCACAGCCTATCGCACCAAATCTGAGAAAGCAGAGCTAAAAGACCTCTGGAATGACATATTATCTGACAAAACACTATCACAAAAATTGTACAGCTTTGGTATAAAAATGTTCTCCCATAGAAAAAGCAGGTGCTACGAAGCAGCAGAAAGTTTAACAGGTACAGCTGTATTTGGCAAATCTGAACATATTGGGCATCATTAAAAGTTTGGCGGATGCCTTGCCGGTAAAACCAGCAGGCTGCCGCTAAACTTGCAAATTATTCCGGCACCCGCGAATGGGAAATTACCAGGTCATTACGGCCCTGCCGGACCCTGTAATTGCCCATTCACGGGCGCCGGAATGAAATGCTCCCCATTCCCATTGAGCCCCATAGGGCTCAATGGGAATGGGGAGGTGGATGGACCGGCACCATTCAGAATGGTGCCGGTGCATCTGACATGCTCTGCTCGCGGGTGCCGGTATGCCCACCAAGTCAGACCTGATGAGTAGGAAAGCATCCACAAACAGAACTCGTAGTGTGCCGGTCCGGTCACTATGGTACTGGCAAGCTTACCAGTACCATTGTTACCGGTTCGGCAAACTTATAATGAGGCCCATTGTCTGGCTAAACCGCTCATCTCAAAAAAGAGTACTAAAATCCTACCAAAAGATAGAGATAGAAACAACAGCCACAAATGATCCCAATAGCCAGAACATATTAAAAAACAATTTCATTGACACATACCACCCAAACAGAAGTACTGCTTTGGAAAAAATGTGCCTGAATGACATAGCCTAACACTACACCTACAAAAACAATGTCACACCAGATGAGACAACTGCCAAATTTTCAGTCTCATCTTGTGAAGGACGCCTAGTAAAACTTACAAAACCCATCCTAATTAATCATTTAAAGATATCATTTCAATCTCTGCAAAATAGAGAACTTTATTGCATGGCCCTACTGCAACTTTTTAAACCTTGGAGAAAAGAAGAAGAATTATTAGGTGACCATGACAAATTTGAAGCTGTAGTCAAAGCAAATGAAAGCAGTATAACAAATGCCTATTTCAAACAATACAAACAAATGTTGGACACTGAACGCCAACAAGAGGAAGAAATTAAAGCTCTTCTAGATAAAGACACTCCTGAGGGCAGTCAACCTTACAGCAAGCCAAGAACCACTTAGAGAACCACTCATTCCAAATTGTGCAGAAGTAGCCATGACTGAGGTAGAAAATACCATTTGTATCAATCTAAGCAATCTGAAGAAGACTTGTCAGTGCTCAAATCACGCTTAATGATGAACAACTCACCATTTATCTAGAAGTCACTGAAGAAATTGAACATGGGTTAAAACATGAAACTAAAACCTGTAGCTGTAAAAAATATAAACCTCTGCTCCTGTATGTAAGTTGAGAGGAGGAAGGATAGCTCAGGGGCAATGTGTTTAACATAGCGCAACACGGGTTAGAAACCACTTGCTGGTATTAATCCCTTATAAATGAACATTTATAATTATAATTATAAGTGGTGAAGCTGGTTCTGGTAAAAAGTTCTTAATTAAAATAATTAGCACATTTCTACAAAACTTAACAAACAACAACCTTCCAGCTGTTGTAACAACTCCCACAGGTTTAGCTGTCTACAATGTAGAAGGTGCAACTTTACGGCTACTGCTCCTGTCAGTAGAACACTAAAACAAATTAGAATACCACAAATTATCAGCAGAAGCTGCTATGCAGAATTCTGAAACAAATGAAAGTGTTCCTGATGAAGTAAGCATGGTTTCCAACCTCATGTTGGCTTTAATTCATCTCAGAATGCAAGAAGTCCTAAAACCCAACTACAAAAACTGCTTGGAGGAAAACACGTTATTGTTTTCAGAGACCTCCTACAGTTAACACCAGTAAAAGGTCAACCTATTTTCAAAACATTATAAAACAAACAATGCTGTAACACACTCTGCAGCATTAGAAATGTAAATCTCTGGCAACAGTCTCACTACCGAGAACTAACTAAAAACATGCATCAGTCTCTAGATCTCACCTATGCTAACATTTTAAAAAGCATTAGCACTGGTCTGCTTACTAAAGATGCAACATCCATCTTAAATACTAGACTAATCCATGAGCTGTATGGGCAACACACATCTGCTCCTGATGTCATGGAACAATGAACTCAACCAAATATAAAATGCATATCCTTAATGCCAAACCGTGCAAGCTGTAGCCAATTCAATGATACAGTGTTAAAAAAGGAAATGCAACCCATACTGCATATCAGCTCCACAGACTAACTAGAAGTGCAAGGCACGACACTCCCTATGTGTCAACAAGCAACATCACAACTTAATATCTTAGAAAAATGTATCTCCAACACAGCTGGATTAGAAAAACAATTAACTCTGTGTCCAAACTGCAGAGTAATTCTAAAACATAACCTAGACATAGAACAAGGTTTGGTCAATGGAACAATTGGTACAGTTGTTGGCTTCCAAACATATCCACATGACAACAGCATTCAGTTTGTAAACATCTACTTTGACAAACTTGCAGAAGATAAAAAAAATAGGCCGCACAATAGCACGTTTCCTTCTTTTCAAAGACAAGTACGTACGTGGAGAACACTTCTCTCTATTTCTTGCATATGCTGTCACTATTCAACAAATCGCAAGTTCTAACCCTAGATCACGCATTGATTGACATTGGCAGCACAGCCTTTAAAGAAGGTATGAGTTGCGTAGCACTTTTGCGTCTGTGTACATCGAATGGTCTATTTCTAGTTAACTTTTCGGCCTACTCCCATACATTTTTCCATAGAAAAAAAGTCACGTTTCTGCGAAGGGCACAAAACACTGGATGAAATTGGACCAAATAAGAAACAACTTGAGCACAAAGCATTGACTTGATTTCCGACATGTGTCTGGGGTTATTTTGTACAGTATTTTTTTTAATATTTGACAGGGAAGAGGGTACATTGCAGTAGAAAGGTTTATCAGAAATGAAAAACCTGCCATTTCATTTGCTTGATGCAAATGTTTACCACGGTAATATCAGGGGAATGCGAAAACAAAAAGTGCAAAAAAAGCTATTTGAAGGAGTTAGAAGGTTGAAATTGCATCCGGCCAGCGGTGGGGCTGGGGAAGGAGGACATCATGTGAAGTTGGAGAGTTGGGGGTGGTCTGGGAAGCCAGTTAGAGCTTGGACATTTTTACATTATTGGGGGAATTTCAGGGGAATCTCACAAGATTACTGCAGTAATAACAGAAAGCACACTTCTAAACAAAAATGTGCCACCTGAGCATTATCGCTGTATTTGGTACATAACTATCATAAGATTACTGCAGTAATTATCAGGGGAATGGAAAGTGAGGAAAAAAATAAAGGGGCTGGTATCTGTTGTGATGACATATACTAGGCAGGGGGAAATTGGTCTTTGTGACAGTGGCCCTGGCCAGTGTGCCCAAAAGAAACCTATTATACAACATGTGTACTGGCCACGGCTAAAAGCCATGGCTAGTGGGCCCTAGAGAAACCTATTGGTAGAACATTTACAGTGGCCACAGCTGAAGGCCATGGCTAATGTGCTGCAAGGAAACCTATTGGTGTAGTATGTACAGTGGCCACGGCCTGAAGGCCTGAAGACCATGGGGGTCATCACAAGTTGGGTGGTATCCCAGTAAATGAGCCAGGATACCGCCCAATGCAAATAGAGGAAAACCTGTAAATCCCCATTTTATTAGGAGTCCATAGGACTCTATGGGGCATTTTCACCACAGTAAAGCCAGAAATGGGCAGAAAGACAGCAGATTTACCTCCAGCTCTAAGGAATGCGTGGAGCAGTAATGCAGCTGTAATAAGGTTACTGCCACATTGTTACCGCTCTGCCCAAACCGTGATGATGCCTCATGACTAGTGGGCTTGAAAGAAACATAGTGCCAGGGCCAAAGGTCATGGTTAGGTGGAACATGTACTGTGACCATGGCCAAAGTCCATGGCTAGTGTGTCCTAAAGAAGCCTATTTGTGCAATATGTACAAAATTGGTCATGGTTAGAGGCCCTTGAATAAACTAAAGTTTTTTTCTGTGTATATATATATATATATATAGTAAATTAAATGATAATCATGATCGCACTTTAGAATTCATGCTTTATTTTAACATACCTATTCAGAACCTTTATTAGCTAACAACATATAATGTTTTCAAAGATATTTCTTCATGAATATCTTTTTTTAACAGGAAGAGCATTACTGAATAATGTTTTAATTTCATCTTCATAGCTTTTTGGTATACATATTCAAAAAGTCCTGCAGTGACAGCACTAATCCGGAGTTATTGACAGTTATGGCAGTCGTTTCTGAGAACCTGATTCTCCGATAACAATTAGCAAACAATGCCTCTGCCAGAGGCTGTCTTTCAAAAAAAGAACATATTTGGCCTTGAGGCACTACCATCATTGTCTGGGTGCATTTGAAAGAAAAATGACAGTAGGCATATTTACAGTGGGACAAACTGGAGCAAATTCACAGTGTGGCACAATGGAGTCTTTTCTCAGGCATTCGTCAGACTATCAGGGCAGGCACCAGAATGCCTGATGGCATCACCCAGACGTCTACCCCAAATGTCTCCAACAGTTCTCAAAACCTTCTCAGGCTAAAAACCTACTATTGAGGGCAGCTTCGTAACTTCGATTTCACAATATTATTGAAACCATGAAGGGGATTATTCAAAGGGAGGTTGAAAACATTAAGAGCAGTAGGGATAAATGGCAGAGTGCGGGTTCTCTATCTCTTAGCCCCTTAGGAGTGACTAGGATGCAGGAAACCTTCTGCAGCCATGACACCCCAAAGGAAGCAGAGTTTGCTAGAAGGGGTGGGAGAGACCCTCTTTTTTGTAATAGGGGGGCCTGAGTCATGAGGGTAACTAACAGAGCAAAATACTAGAAGGACCCAGGCTACCTCTCCCTCTCGACACTTACAGGTGTCTTTCACAACACATTAAACAGATTCTAGAGTTTGATCTGTATTTTCATTCAGTAGATCACCACTGTTTTATAATACAATAGTATACTTTATTTTTTCAAACAAACTTTTTTTTAAAAAAACTTTTTCTTAAAACCCTTACTTCGGGTTATTCACATGTTTGCATATTTTACCAAGCTGAACAAACAATTTGCTTGGTGCCCACATCTATTCATCATATTGTACAATCATATAATGATACTGTGGTATTTCAATAACACAGTGAGAGGGTTATTATTGAGTGACTTAAAGTGTAGCTCTTATAACAATACACCTATCAAGACATGATAGGTGTATTGTTATAAGAGCTACACTTTAAGTCTTTCCCTAGAGGATGCTATAATGGGTCCTTCCAGTATTAAGCTGAACAAACAATTTGCTTGGTGCCCACATCTATTCATCATATTGTACAATCATATAAGTCACTCAATACTAACCCTCACACTGTGTTATTGAAATACCACAGTATCATTATATGATTGTACAATATGATGAATAGATGTGGGCACCAAGCAAATTGTTTGTTCAGCTTGGTAAAATATGCGAAACATGTGAATAACCTGAAGTAAGGTTTTTTTTTTAAAGTTTCTTTGAAAAAAAAAAGTAAACTATTGTATTATAAAACAGTGGTGATCTACTGAATGAAAACACAGATCAAACTCTAGAATCTGTTTAATGTGTTGTGAAAGACACATGTAAGTGTTGAGAGGGAGAGGTAGCCTGGGTCCTTCCAGTATTTTACCCCAAAGGAAGCATGCTGACAGTGAAGAAGGGTGGGTGCGATAAGGCAATCGTACAACAATGCGATCCTCAGTTTGTGGTATCTCTGGCTCCTTATGAGGTACTGATCTCTGCCAGTGCTCATCAGCATTTTGGAAAACTCCACTCAAGAGCTAAAGAACGAACCATTGCACATGCCTCTAGGGTGAAGGGTTCGATCACAAACGAGAGAAGAGGCTTTTCCCCAGAGACAAGAAATCTAGAGGCGACCCACATCAGATCAGATGCAGACAGTCCCAATCAAGTATCAAAATCCTGAATTCCACGGTTGTTCTGCCGGCCTAGCGAACCACTGCTATGCCGGCTCCGCAACCCATATTACCTGTGCTAATCAGCTAACGCAGGGAGAAAAGGGGATTGGGAGATAATGATAAACTCCAGTTTTTCAGTAACATCTCTCTGGCTGGCACTGGGGAAGGAGATACAAACATTGAAAGCGGTGTGGTGATGCAGATTTCCAACCATAATATTAATACTGTGTTTTGTTTCTGAGCTCCATTTTGTGGAGGTGTGCCAGGGAACTACCACAAATAGTGAAAAAGTGTGTTGTATTGCGCTCAAGTAAATAAAATTGAAATACATTTAAAGTAAATAAAAAAGCTAATTATTATACCAGTGCATACACCAGAGGGTGACCAGCTATGACCACAACAATATCTTTAATTAAAGCCCTGCAAATAGCTCAGATTTCATATGTAATATACTTTCTGTCCTGTAACTTTTACTGGTAGGTGATTTTTCTGGCATCTTCCAAACACTAACTACTGATAATATGTTTTCCAATCTGCTTGATTGACTCACAGTAAACACTTGATGAATGACTTCCTGAGAGTCCTTTATATTTGTGTTATCTCCTTGTAAAAACCTACAATTATCCTGACTAAACTAAAGACTATAAAATGAACTACTTTACCCTTCACTGTCCCTAATTATAATCTAAAACTAAACAAAGCCATTTTCATCGATGAATTGGCTCCCTGTAGTTTCTCACATCTTCCTAGTCACAAAATGCTGGGAGCCCCTCTACAGAGAACGAACAAGGCCATATAACATGTTATCGGGAATACTCAATTGGCAAGTCCACAACGTATAACTAATATTCTCTGAAGTACATGAACTCCACTGGGGCGCCTGGCATGAGTTTGGGATGTTTCAAAAGTTCCTTTATCCTCACTCGAGCAGCTGAGGGTCTAAACGCTACTCACCTTCGTAATGAAGTGGGGGTGTAACTGATCACCCAAGTCACTGCTCTAAATTCTTGAAGCTAGTCCCGGTCCCGCAACTAGTCTGTACCAGTGTGTAGTCAGACAACCTCAAATCGTCTTTTTACTAAAAGCCGATCCCTTGAATTTACTCCCACAGCACGCTGCCCTCTCCGCAGAGACACTCTTTGAGTAGTGTCACCATGGCACACACTATGGCCGTGGTGCCATCTAAAATGCCGGCTCTGAACATAGCACCAAAACGACTCTACGCCCACATCTAAAAGGTCAGTTGAAATGCACTGGGCAATGGCCACTCTATACTAAGGTATCTGCGAAGCGTGTGACCCGCCCATAGCTCCAGGTAAGTTATTAAGGATGGGGACCACCACAGCAGAGTGGCTACACCGAGCAGCTCTATTTAGCCAAATACATTTCATCTATCATAACACTACTCCAAACATTTGAGAATGCCTGAGTAGCTACTAGTTCAATGCCTACGCTCAAATATAGTATTAAAGGCATGCTAGGAGTGTTTAGCGCCTATAGTGCTGCAGACATACTATGAGTGGTTAGTGTGGTTGGTATGTGCATATGCTGCAGATTAAGCCTTCCTTATGTCTTTCTGGAGCTTCCCTAGCTCTTCCCTAAATGAGCACTGCTTCGAAAACCTAACACACCAACCTTGAGACCATTGACAGTGACCTACAGATCCCCAGTTCTCAAAAGAAACCTACATAACACGTTCAGTGTATTTATCTAATTTCAGAGCTTGATGGGGGCAGGTTAGTGAGGGTAACGGGCACATAATTCAGATTACAAATAGAACAGGTGCAGTTGGAAGATTTTATCAGCACAAGGTAAGAACTGTCCCTAGAGCAGTTGTTCTGGAGTCAGGAAGGAATCGCCTCACCATAAATTGTCACTTGCGTTACAAAAAGCAGAGAAAGGCCTCCCTTTCATGAATAACATGATTTTTTTCCTGATTTCAATCATTTATTTATACTTTTCCACAATTTGACATGATTTCTAGGATGGGTATCGAAATTGGGTTTGCAAATTTTAAAGCTAGTCCCAAAAGCTACAAAACCACGCATCTTTGCTCCATGTTTGATTGCCTGGCCTGGTCCATGACCAACCCCATAGGTAACCACTCTTCGAAACTACTTAACACCGATCTCAACAGAAGAATTAACTAAACTAGTGAAAGAAAGCAACAAAGCGGCTCCCTAAAAGCACTGTAGACACAAGCCATCTACAAGAACATCCTCAGCAAAGAGACACCTGCAAAATACCTCAGGGGCTTTATGAACCATTAGCTGGAATCGAGTACAGTACCTAGGAATTTCAAAGCTGCCTGCATTAAACAGCTCTCCAAAGACCCATCAGGAAATACAGACAACCCAACTGACTACTTCCCTATATCAAACACTCCTTTGCCTGAAATTATCCAAACTGCTAGGAACCTATGTATATAGACAAATCCTGACACACGTGAAAACTAACCACCTACTGAACCAGGCACAAGTCAGCTGAATCAACTTAACTCTTCATCTGGAACCACCTAAAAATAAACTCAGATTCCAACATCACTTCCACCCTAATGCTATTAGACCTTTCAGTGGCTTTTGACAAAGTCAACCATACAACCCTCATTAAAAGGAAACAAGAAACAGTGATAAACACTGCAGAAACAGTGATAAACACTGCACTACAGTGGATGAAATCCTTCCTGAATTAAAGAATGGAAACCACTGGGCTACCACGCTTAAGCTAACATTACACACACCTAACAGTGGGGTTCCACAAGGCTCATCCTCACCACTACTCTTCAACATCTACATGACTGACGCATGAAACTCATCAAAGGACACAGATTCACATGCCACAACTATGCAGATGATACTCAAATCATCTACAAAATCAATACCAGCAAGGACATGGACCAAACCCTTACCAATTGCTTCTCACAACTCAAAGCATGGAAGAGCAACAACAGCATTAAACTGAACGCAGACAAAACTGAAATCATGTCCACACCCAAAAACTTCACTATATAACTACCTGACCAACTGAAATGGAACCAGACTGGAAGCACCCAAAGTAGTTAAAACTCTCAGACTTTGGATAGGCAATGACCTAACACTGGAGCCATAAGTCAACGTAGTAGTAAAGAAATGCTTCTTCCACCTACGTACTACTAAGCGGATATTACCTTTCTCACCTTCCTACACAGAACACGTTCCATCATCTCTCTCATCATGCCAAGAATACACTACACCAGCGGTATTCAAACTGTTAGTCGCGGCCTTGCAGGGGTCCACGGCAGCATCCCTGGGGGGCCGTGAGAGGCCAGCATGAAATCTAAAAAAAAAAAAATCTTTTTTTTTATAAAACATTTTTTTTAGATTGAAAGAAATGGCTGGGGCAGCTCACATGGTCGGGCAGAAGCATGAAACTGTCTCAGGCACCAATGAAAGTGGCCCACAGTTGTAAAAGGATATTCATTCCTTTGGTCACAGACTGTTTGAATAGTACCCAAGGGGGTGCTTTGTGTTAAAGGGTAAGAACATTGTGATATTTAAAGAATATTTATTCAGCAACAATGGTCAAACTTATTAACTGTTCAATGGTCAAAATCTAACTGCATAGTGAAGTAACTCATCACACTGTCCCACATTGGCCAAAAAGGTGGCCCATTTTAAATGGGCCATGCTAGCATTTAGCATTTTTGATTCATGCATTACCTATTGTACTATAGGCCAGTCCGAGCCTGGCGGCTCTTCCATAATGGCGAGGGGGCACCCACACAGTGGCCCCCTCACCCGTTATGGAGGAGCTAAGGAGCCAGCCCAGTGAAACAATGAGCACTCCCTCAGCTGCCTTTTACAGCTGAGGGAGTGCTCCTGGGCTGGCTGCACTGCCTAAGGGAAAAACTATTTCCATTTAACTGTTCAGTTCCGTGCCCCAGCCGCACATGCTCACTGAGCCATGCAAGGCTGGGGCGTTTTGCTTCGCCAGCATTGCATAGCTCATTGGAAATGCTGGCTGGGGCACTGCATGTCTGTATGTGCGTGGGGGAGCTCCTGCGCCTCCTCGCACATACGGACAGAGCAGCCTGGAGCAGGGCGATTCAGCACCCACATGCAGGACAATGCAGAAGGTACGTTTATGTTCATTTTTTTTATTTAAACATGTGTATGGATGCGTGTATGCTTGTGTTATGAGTGAATGTATGGTGATGGATGCTCGATGAATGGTAGAGTGATTGCTGTATGAATGTGGTGTGTGTGTGTTAGTTTGTTTTGGTTCCGTTGAGCTGATTTTGGCAAGTGGTGGATAGAAGGGGAAGGAGGGTTGTACAACAAAGGCATTTAAAAAAAATCCTAAATGCCTTTGTTGCACAATCCCCCTACCAAAATCAGCTCCCCTTCTGAGGCTGTGGTATTTGTGGTATTTTTTTATTGGATTTCTATCATAGATGTCCAGTCAAAGATACCATGCTTTCCCCCTTGGTACCCCAGCGCCTTGCATACACACATAATCATGTTGATTGTGTTAGTCCAGTGGGGCCCAGGGGACAGGGATGGTATTTTCTTACTGGACATCTATCATTGATGTCCAGTAAAAAAATGTCATGCCTACCCCCGGGGCCCCCAGCACCAATTGCAAACTGTTTGGCTATTTACGTATTTCTTTTTTAAGATCTACAATGCAACATTTTAACCCATTATTTTAAAAAAAGAACACAGGGGAAAACCCCCCGATCCTCTCTTGATTGGTTCAGGCTTCCTCACTGCGCTCAGTTGCTTAGGCATTTTCTGGGGAAATAGTTATGCCACTCCACTTCAAACATTCACCAGCAACCACTGGCCCTCGGACTGTGTTGGGAATGGCTTGGGGAGCCCAGGGACTGTGGTGCGAGCAGTATGGGCGGGAATCATGGGATAGTGGTGGGAGCAGGGTGTTAAAAGCCCATGGTGTGTGATGGGGTGGGGAGAGCCCAGGGACTGGGTAGGAGTGGGGTGTGGGAGCCCAGCGACTGTGATGGGAGCAGGTGGGGAGCCCAGGGACTAAACTGGGAGTAGGGTGTTTTGACAGCACGCAATAGTGGTGACAGCCCGGGAGGACAGCTCAGCGGCAACGCACTTCCCTTGGAAGCAGGACGACACGAAGCAACACGGGTTCGATCCGCGGGTCCGCGCTTAGAAACCTCTGGGTATTAAGTGTGTTATAAATAACCTATCATATCATACATATTGTCCATTTGGCATTTTTGGGGGTGGTCCCGGCCTGCCTGAATTTTGCTCCAGGGGGCCCTGGCCAAAAAAGTTTGAAGACCACTGCACTACACCAACAGTATGTAACTTGGAATGCCTGACTACTTCACCAAAAAACATCACAGGATCCAGAACGTAGCAGCAAGACTCCTCCTAAAACACAGAAAGAGAGAGCATATCACATCCACACTAAGATCCCCACATTGGCTTCCACTGAAGAAAAGGATCTATTTCAAAACACCCTGCCTTGTTCACAGAGAAATCCACGCCAAAGAGAGGACTTCCTGCAAGAAAAAAATCTACAGAAAAAACCCTGAGGTCTACCAATGACATCTGCCTTGAACCCAGACATTATTTGAACATGAAATATGATGTCTCAGCCTTTTCAAACTTCTCAGTGAAACTCTGGAACTCCCTCCCAAAGGGAATACATACAATAGACAAACGCCTAACCTTCAGTAAAGCACTAAAAACCTGTCTCTTTGATCTGCCAATGTAATTTGAAAAAGCATGGGCAATGGTCAAAGAGAAGTGCACAGCTTTAATGCAAAGCAGAACAGCACAAACTATATTTGCTCTTAGCTCCGGATTTCCATATCACTTGATCCGAGCGGATTGACCTACCGTGGCAATAGAGACCCCAACGTCGTCAACTACTGCGCGATGGTTTCAGTGTACTCAACGAATAACCGATGCAACAATGATTCAACCCGATACCGTGATACGCGAACCATCTCGTATCCCTACTTAAACTCTCATACTCAGGCAAGCACACCAACAGCTAACCGACTACACCACCCCACACTCCCACTGACGTCAAACAGCAAAGTCCCATACCTTCTCCAATAGCTCAAACATTTGCAACACATTCAAAGCACCCATACTCTCCGGGTACACCAGGCCTCTAATACAGACTCGAGCACCAGCATGCCTGCAGATCCACGCCACATAGACGCAAATTCACACAGAGTGACCAGTTTTTCCACACTTAAACTACCAACACAGCAGGAAAGGTACTTGTGCTCTCTCCCTTTCCTCCCACTGACAAATCCGCCTGAGCACGTTGAGTCCATGCAAATGGCAGCAGTGTACAGTATAAATTCGATTAACATAACATAACAGAATTGAGTGCTTGGTATTGCTGCATTGTTGCTCGCTGCACAAGAGCTGAGTCACCCAGGATGTTGACAATGGCGTGCATGTGGAAACAATACCAATCAATGCTGTCATGCAGTTGGAGATGGCAAATGCGGTACTTCCGCAAAATAGCTGTTTAAAATGTTGCAATTGTTAAACGAAAAGAGGCTTCCCTGGAGCGGGAAGGACTGGAGGGCTGGAGAAGCTATAACAAAGGGGTTGTCCTCCCCTCTATGAATCTGAAAGGTGTATGGGAAGAATTCAGTGTACACTGGTTGTTTAGACCCTAATGGGAACACATGTCATTCTGGGCAACCATTAAGAAAAGCAACATGTTTGCTGGTGCTAAACACATGACTCAAAAAGTATAAGTAAAACAAATTTTTAATTTTTCAATTAGCTTTCTATAATTAGCTTTTTTAAAATTTTTAGTGCAGAAAATTCCAGTAGTTTCTTTTCATAACAGTCCATGATGTTCATTCATGTAATAACATACATAGTTTAAAGTTCACTGTATAAAAAAGAAACTGTACTTAGTGACAAGAGAAGTGGGTTCATCATTTTTGCAGATGACCAACGTCTTGAAAATCAAAGTGCCCCATGTCATTGGGAATAGAGAACACACTGTGAGAATGTAAGATGAGGAGACGGTTGAATCTGTGTCTCCTGTGCCCGGCTAAAGTCTGACCTTATATTCTTATATTATGTTGCAATTGACATCAGTCATACACAAAAATGCATTTTTAAACAGAAACCATTCTGAACTAGTTTTGAGCACAGCACTGAAAAGTCTGGTTACAGCAAGGCCTCCGAGCGTTTTACCCACGTTCTGCTTTCAAACCGCCAGAAGTGTTTTACCGCTTGTTCGTGCCTTGGCCTAAAAAGTATTCCTAAATCTGCTCACTTGTTGACACCTTTCACCTCGCAACAATGCCTGGATGTGGTTTGGCAATAAAAAAAGCAACAGCGGCCTTGACTTTGTTCTCAGCTTCCTTTTCTTTAAGCACGAGGAGGCAGACATAATCACGCATAAGTAAGCACGGGGTTTAGCACGCGCTGCACCGTAGTATTCGAGCGTCTGCACCCGTAGGGTGGTCTTTCCCTACAGGATGCTATAATGGTGATCTGTGTGTATGTAGGCGACTGTGGGTTAAATTACTCGCGTGCTTACTGTATGTGTGTGCTTCTTCTTGAGAACATAGAACACAGAAGCAATTTGGCTATGATTAAACGTTGGTATTGTCCAAGCGTATAGTTGTTATTTTTCCTCTGTTCTGCGCAGAAGCACTTTCCCATCCTGCCCATGTTTGTCCGAAGGACAGTGAGGCTTTTCAAAGGTTCTTTGAGCACCATTGACTGAACCTCACGCCACCACTCAATTGCAATTGGATATTGTAATGAGGGAACACACTGTACAGCTTTGGAGTATTGTGACCATCATTAAACATGTCCATTAGCTGTCACCAGTCCAAGTCATTTATATTAACAATGGATCCCTGGCAGAAATGCCAAGCTATAGAACTACAAACCAGCCTTTCCTTTGCAACAAGTTTGATTAGGCAAGGTACTGTAAAGCAGCATTAACTTTTGGGAACAAGCAGGTCAATGTACAATATGCTTTGTTTGGTTAGGTCAAATACATACTAAAAATAATCTATAATCTACAATTTCTTGGGCCTGACTGAGACAAACAAACCGGTTTAGCAATGTGACACACATTACAGGAAGTGAAGGCTCGGCCCCGCACTTATCTCCAAACGCCGGTGACGTATTGAGAGGTGGCGGGGCAGGCAGCATAGTCAATTTGCTGAGTCAACTTTTGGTGTCGGTGGGATTAGTTCTCCTAAGGGGGTATTGGTATTCCGTGGCGGCTGCTGATTTTTTTCATTTCAAGGGGTGTAAATATTTCCCACTACTCTGTACAACCAACCAAGCGTAGTGAGGGTGCCACAGCCAAGCAAGGGTGTCCCTCCTGAGAGATTTCTTAAAAGAATCTGTTTAAAAGGTGCATTTTGCAGTACACTTTTTGGGAAATAGTGGATACAAATCCATCCAATTTCAATCGGTTTTGTAGCATTACAATCCAGTGGATGTCCGGTTACCAGCAACATCTTCAGTGCATTGCTATGATGCCTTTGCACCCAATATAGGGCAGTATTATGCCACTGTAAAAATATATTTCCATGCTGGTTGTGCCAATGATAGTGTTCCCCCATGCCCCCGTAAGAACACTCACTTTAGCTTTGGTCGTAATACCACTAATAATCCTATGCCTTTGACATATTGATCATCCGGAAACAGCAGGATTGCCTGAACTTTTTTCATTTTGATTTACTATAAAATAATGCAGTTAACTCTGTTCAGAAAGGGAGGTCTGCTAATCAGAGCCCCAGCCACCTTACATCAATATTCCATGCTAAAATTATAGTCTGGACATGTGTCTTTGCTGAGACCCTCAGCACCAGCAGCACAGTGGCATGGGGCAGGTACAAGGGTCATAGGTTCTGTGCTCAGAGATGGCTTTTAATCTTCTTGACATCGATTTCCAGATCTAATAATGGTATGCCTTAGGCAGTCTTGTGCCACATACATTTTTAAATATAAGCCTTGCTGTTGGTAGCATGGTGACTACTAAGGGCCCAAAATTACACAGTCACACCAAATTCATATCACACGAGTGTCTTCTCTGTGATTTTGGCTGATGTGTATTAGGGACTGATCTGACTGTCTATGTGGAACAGTAGGCAGCATGCTGCCTCTTTGATCCCTGTGCAGGAAGAAAAACACCTTCTTCCAAGGTTTACAGGAACCTCATGTAGGAGGTCTCCTGGGAACTGGTATTTCAAAGGCAGCACTAACATAACTATTCCACACTCACACAAGGATGCTGTCTCTTTGAAGTCAGCACGCTTGGGAAAGGAGCCCCCAGAGACAAGAAAACAAAGGTACCGTGAAGTGGCTCTGTATCTCTGGTTCACCTTTGTGACCATAGTGACTTTTAAGCCCTGGTGCTCTACTTTTGTTTCTACCAAGACATACTCTTGAAGTATTGTTTTATTTTTATTTTTCTTACTGTGGTTGTTTCCCAAGAACCTTACACATAGTTTATAAAATTAGCACTATCAATCACAGTGCATCGTGCAACATAATTCATCACAAGAATAATGCTTCCAGAAGTTGTGCTCTATAGCCTCTCTGAGAAAAGTTGCATTTGTGACCATAGTGACTTTTAAGCCCTGGTGCTCTACTTTTGTTTCTACCAAGACATACTCTTGAAGTATTGTTTTATTTTTATTTTTCTTACTGTGGTTGTTTTCCAAGAACCTTACACATAGTTTATAAAATTAACACTATCAATCACAGTGCATCGTGCAACATAATTCATCACAAGAATAATGCTTCCAGAAGTTGTGCTCAATAGCCTCTCTGAGAAAAGTTGCATTTAGAAGTGTACCCAATAGCCTCCCTGAGAAAAGTTGAATTAGAAGTGTCCCAATAGCCTCTCCGCGAATTTAGAAGTGTACCAGATAGCCTATGTGTATATTTACCCGATAGCCTATGTGTATATTTAGAAGTGTACCGAATAGCCTATGTGTGTATTTACCCGATAGCCTATGTGTATATTTAGAAGTGTACCCAATAGCCTATGTGTGTATTTAGAAGTTGGACCCAATAGCCTCTCTGAGAAAAGCTGAATTTAGAAGTGTGCCCAATAGCCTCCCCGAGGAAAGTTGCATTTAGAAGTTTGCCCAATAGCCGCTCATGAAAGTTGCATTTAGAAGTGTGCCCAATAGCCTCTCTGGGAATTGAGGAGCGTGCCCAATAGCCTCTGTGAGAAAATGGCATTTAGCCGTGTGCACAATAGCCTCTCTGAGAAAAGTTGAATTTAGAAGTTGTGCCCAATAGCCTCTCTGTGAAAGTTGAATTTAGAAGTGTACTCAATAGCCGCACCTGGAAAGTTGTAGTTAGAGGCGTGCCCAATAGCCTCTCTGTGAATCCAGAAGTGTGCCTCTCAGCGAAAAGTTGCATTTAGGAGTGTGCCCAATAGTCTCCCTGAGAAAAGTTGCATTTAGAAGTGTGCCCAATAGTCTCCCTGGGAAAAGTTGAATTTAGAAGTGTGCCCAATATCCTAATAGTCTAATATCATCTGTATAGTGTAGAATCTAGTACTGTGCCTAATAGTCTAAAAATCCCTTTTATACAAATCTTAATCTAGAGATAGACCTAATACTACCTCCTCTGTACAGTCAAATCTAGAAGTGTACCTAACAGTACCTAATACCCTAATATCATCTATGTGTACAGTTGAAGCCAGAAGTGCACCTAATAGTCTAATACCATCTCTGTGCAAATTGAACTTAGAAGTGTGCCTAATAACGTGCTCCCGTCTTAATTTAGAACTACAATTAGATAGCCCTCCTAAACTCTACCTAAAAATCCAACTAAAGCCATACCTGGAGTGTTGCTACATTCAACTTCTCCTTAAATAGCTTACCCATATTCCAGCTTACTAGAAGAATGCCAGCCTACTAGAAAAAAGTCTCCAAACAGCGTAACTGTGCTGTAGCTACAACTAAATAGACTGCCTAACTAGCACAGCCTAGTGTCGAGCTACACCGCAAAACGGCCTAATATCTATAAACTAGTACAACCCTGAAATCAAGACTACTCACAGCCAGTGATATAGCCAAACATATAAAGTCCAATAAACTTAAGTTTCAATTGAGACCACACCTAACAGCTCCTACCGAGCATGAGTGCACCCACTCCAACAGAGTCTGTTGGAAATGACCACCGCGGACCGCCCTCACCTCTGGGTGTGCCTTCCGCCCCGTACCCTCCTTCCCAAATCACCCCACCCTCCTCTGCACTCCCTACCATTCCCCTCTCCAAACACCAAGCAAGAGGGGCACGATGGCGAGCCAACCACCCTAAGACCACTCCTCCCCCAAACCCCACCACCGGCCAGCCCACGTTAACCATGCCCGCTCCCCTCACTATCATAGCGGGCACCCCTTGCCATGCAAGCATCCACCCCCGCCTTGCCCACAAACCCCCACCACCTTCCCACCCCGAACCCACCCTTTCCCGTCCCTAAAAACTGCACGCCTAGCCCTAGCAAGAACCGAAGCCGCATCCCTCTCCCCTCTCACCCTCTTCCCTCTCTCACACTCCAATCGCAACAAGGAAATTAAAGAGGAATCACACCTGGTCCCCCTCAATCTCTCAGCACTCCTCGCCTCCCCTGTCGCGACCCACCTCCACTTTTCCCCAATCACCTCCGTCCCCCGTAGCTTCGCCTTTCCTGAAACCCCTCTCCCTCAACTTCTCATCAACTGTAATGGAAACTCCTAACCGCCCACACCCCACCTTCAAATCCCCCGATCCAAACCCGATCATTCGAACACACGCAGCCACCCAATCCCACCCGAAGCCCGCCAATTCTGCTTGCCCACTCTTCCCACCAATCGTCACCCACCCCTTCCCACTCCAGCTTCCTCTCTCTCCACCACAACCCCCTTCTGCCCCAACCCCGAGACCAACCTCACCTGCCGATGCAAACTGCATCCTATTTAATGCCCGATCCGTAGCAAAAAACAGATTCTCCATCTATGACCTCCTCACCTCTGACAATCCAGACCTGGTTTTCATCACCGAAACTTGGTTCTCTGACGACTTTGCTCCAATCGCCAGTGAAGCCTTCCCCCCTGACTACTCCCTCATCCCACTGAACCCTCCCTCTAGAGGAGGGGGAGTCACATTCGTCTACAAGTCCCTCTTCCATGCCTCAATCATCGACAACCAACCTTCCATTCCTTCCTGCGAATCACTCCTCGTTAAACTATCCCTCTCCCCATCACTCTCGCACAGCTTCCTAATAATCTACAGGCCCCCAGGCTACGATAAACCATTCGCAAACAACCTCTGCGACTCAATTGCCAGCCTTCAACTAAACCATCCCAACCTCACCCTTCTTGGAGACTTCAACATATGGCTCGACATCCCCACCAACCCTATGACACACTCTCTGGTTGATGGTTTAGACGCAATTAACCTTCAACCCCACATAAATGGCCCGACTCACTATAAAGGACATACTCTTGATGCTATCTTTAGCTCCAACACCCTGATTCATTTAAACCCCCCGACCCCCATCATCTGGTCCGATCACTTCATTCTCTCTTTCGGCATTCACTCACCCGACCCCACTCCCGTACTCGAATCTGAACCACCAAATCTACGCAAATGCTGGAAAAAACTAATAATCGTCCCAGACCTAGCCGATGCACTCCTCCAATCTCCACCACCTACCTGCCAACTGACTAAACAACTAACCCCCGATGCCTTTGACTCATGGCTCAACGCATCTCTGATGCGGCTCACACCCCCTTGTAAACCATCATCCCGCCGTGGCCTTTTCCCCAGATGGTTCACTCCTGAGTTGAAGACCACTAAACAACTACATAAATACCTAGAACGCAAATGGCAGAAAGACAAAACCAAGGAGAACAGGGCCATCTTGGCCCATCACCTCTATCAGTACAAGGCCGAAATCCGGAAAGCAAAAAAAGCCCACTACAACTCCTGAATCCTACACTGCAAAAACCCAAGCAAGGAACTCCACAAAATCATCTCTGAATTCACTAAACCGGCTTGCACCGCGACCGTCCCGACCCCCTCACAATCACTGTGCAACTCGCTCTCCCTCCACTTTTACACCACGGCTCTCGAAAGAACAAATACTCTAGCCACCAAGCTGGCTCTCTTACATCCACCAGGCAATACTTCGCCCTTAGCGGCCAGCCCACCAGCTGGGACCACTACGCAACCAACGTTTGAATCCTTTAGTCCAATATCACCAGAACAATTTCTCAAACTTCTATCTGCTCGCAAACCATCTGGCTCCCCAGTGGACCCCTGCCCGGCCACAACCCTCAAAGAAATGTTCGCTTCCACCTGCGCAGGAGAACACGCAAGATCCATCATAAATGCCTCCCTTTCCTCTGGTATCTTTCCTGACACATTCAAAACGGTTCATGTCAAACCACTAATTAAAAAACCTTCCCTCGACCCTCTCCAGCCCAAAAACTACCACCCAATCTCAAACACCAGATTCCTTGCAAAACTCATTGACCGAACCGCCTACTCCCAACTAAATGCCTTTGTCGAAGCCAACAATCTCCTAGACGCTGCACAATCAGGTTTCAGAGCCCGTCACAGAACCAAAACCACCCTAACCTCAATCTGGGATGACCTTAAAATGACAGCAGACTCTGCGGGATGCACGGCACTAATCCTTCTTGACCTGTCCGCGGTCTTTGACACAATCAATCACTCAATCCTCCTAGACCGCCTCCACTCCCTAGGAATTCAACTGCTCTTAAATGGGTAGCTTCATTCCTCAAAGATAGGTACCAAATAACGATACTCTCCACCTATACCTCCCAAGCACGACCAGTCGACACGGGAGTCCCACAAGGAGCATGCCTATCTGCCCTCCTGTTTAATCTCTCTTGATCACCCTCCCTCTAATAGCTTGTTCACACAACATCATGTGTTACAACTACGCCGACGACACTCAACTAATTCTAAAACTAATGAACTCAAACCCCAACTCCCGACCTGACCTGGCCTCCTGCCTCCTCGACATAGAACTCTGGATGACCCAAAGCCACCTCTTGTTAAACCCCTCCAAAACGGAAATCATGGTATGTGGCAACTCCGAGCTTCTTCCGCAACCACTACCCTGGCCACCCGCTATGGGCAGCTCACCGACCCCTTGTAAATCAGTGAAAAATCTTGGATGCATCCTTGACTCTGACCTAACACTCTCGCGCCAAGTCAACAACGTCTCAAAATCCTGCCACTACCACCTTAAAACCCTTAGGCGCATCTTTCCATATCTCTCCTTTCCTAACAGACTCTCTGCGGTCCAATCAATCGTTATGTCAAGACTGGACTATGCAAACCCCCTATACCTCGGAATCCATGCGTACCAACTGAATAAACTCCAAAGGGCACAAAACGCGGCAGTCAAATTGCTACTTGCGCTTGGCCCAAGAGACCACATCTCCCCAGCCCTTAAGACGCTGCACTGGCTTCCAGTAGCTCAAAGGGTGACTTTCAAAACCTTATGCATCTCCCATCGAGCACTGCATAAAACCGGACCTCAACATCTTCAAAATACACTAAAACCCTATCACCCCCCTCGCACCCTAAGATCAAGCTCAGCCGGTCTCCTAGTCATACCTAAGACAAACTCAGTCAGATTAGGCAGATCATCATTCTCAGCCTTGACCCCCACCCTGTGGAACTCACTACCACCCCACATCTGCCAAACTGAGGATTTAACATCTTTCCGCAAAGTGCTGAAAACCTGGCTCTTCCCCTAAAACCAACCGGTAACCAAAATAACCCAAACGGACAAACACCATCTCAACGACACCAACCCAACAAACTACCTGATGCGAGAATTGGACAGCTAATCACCCCGAATATAAACTAAAAAGACAAACAGAATTAAATGAGTAAAGTAGATCAAAACAGTAAAGTGGATAATAAGAATAAATCATAATGAAACAGTAAGGAGTTGTATACTGCTGAAATGCACATAATGCATGTGGAGGGAACGAAGTGAATGGTGTCGATGAATTAGTTAGAATGGATGAAGCGTGTTGAACAGATGAATGCATTGAATGAAATGAATGCATGAGTGGAAGAACAGATGACTATATAGATTGAATAAGTGTGTAAATCGAATGAGTACGTACATCGGATAAGTGTATAAAATGGATGAACATGTTAAGCGGCTAAGTGTGTAGAGTGGTTGAGTGTAAACAGTTGAATGCACTAAGTCGAAGAATGCATGAGTGGAGGAACAGACGACTACATAGATCGAATGAGTGTGTAAATTGAATGAGTATGTAGATCGGATTAAGGTATAGAATGGACGAACATGTTAAGCAAATGAGCGTGTAGAGTGTTTGGGTATGTAGATCGGACGAGCGCGTATGGCGGTTGAGGGCATAAATACAGAGAAGCGAATGTAGAACTGTTGTTTGTACAGAACGTATGAGCGTGTAGAGTGGAGAAGCGTGTAGAGTGGAGGAGCGTATAGAGTGGAGGAGCGTGTAGAGGGGAGGAGTGTGTAGAGCGGATGAGGTTATAGAGCGGATGAGGTTATAGAGCAGATGAGGTTATAGAACGGATGAGGTTATAGAGCGGATGAGGTTATAGAGCGGAAGAGTGTAGAGAGCAGATGAATTTATAGAACAGGATTACTGCGTATTAGCGAATGACTCTAAGAGGCTGATGAGTGCATATTAATGTTGAATGCGGGGAAAGCATGAGTCCATAGAGTGGGTGAGTGTGTGGAGCGGATGAGTGCCGGGAGCGGATGAGTACGGGGAGCGGATGAGTACCACGAGCGGACGAGTACCGCGAGTGGATGAGTATGAGGAATTGTTGAGCGCAGGGAGCGGATGAGCGAAGCGAGCGAATGAGTGCGGGCGCGGACGAGTTGAATGCATAGAAAACACGAGCACATAGAGCAGATGAGTACATAGAGTGGATGAGTGCATAGAGCAGGGAGTCCGGGGAGCAGGTGAGTCCGGGGAGCGGGTGAGTCCGGGGAGCGGGTGTGTCTGGGGAGCGGGCGTGTCCGGGGAGCGGGTGAGTGAGGGAGTTGGTGAGTGCGGGGAGCAGGTGAATGTGGGGAGCGGGTGACTGCGCACGGTGGGTGAATGCGAAATACAGGCGCAGACAGAGTGCATGCGTGGGGCAGACAGGAGTGCATGCGTGGGGCAGTCAGGAGCACACGGGCGGACTGGAATGCATGAGTGCGTCGAGCAGACCTTAGTGTATAGCGCTGTCGGGGACGCATGGAATGAATAAAAGTCCGTAGAACGGACTGGAGTGCATAGAACTGCGTGGCATACATAGTATGGTCTGGAATGCAGGGAACGTTTGAAAGAGCATGTAACCCATCATATCACACCCCACGCTTACTCTCTTCTTTACACCACCACTCAACTAGAACACAGAGATACTATGACACCATTCGGTATATCTGTTCTCATACCAACACCTCCCGCTCATTCCCAATCACTCTAAGTAAACATTGCTGGTTACACCCCCCCAGCCAGGTGTTCTCCTCAGGCCTAACGCAGCCACAGTCGGTCTGGAAAAATCCTGCCAAAACAAACACATACCCCTGATCTCAACCACCACACCTACCGCTAAGAAGCAGCTATTTCACGTATACAGCACCAGCTACACACATACCTTGGGTGCACACGTGCCGTTGACTCTCCCTACTCTCTCTACTGACCTGAACTTCGGTTCACAAGGGCGTTCAACCTACCAGTGCCTTCAGACCATACCAATGGTATATAAGGCGCTATATAAGTGCAAAATAACATAACATAACATAACATAGTATATATAAGGACTGCTCGCGTCTCTGGACTCCAACTCCCAAACTGTCCTTAGCCTTCTCGAACTCTCAGCATTTCACACAGTTAACCATTCCATCCTCATACAAAGACTCCACGATACACTTGGTATCTTGGAACAGGCACTGGATTGGCTGTCCTCCTTCCTCACTAACTGCTCCTCCCAAGTCATCCTAGGCCCTTCTCCTCTCCTACTTCCATCTCCACCTGTGCTGTCCCCCACTTCCATCTCCACCTGTGGTGTCCCCCAGGGCTCTATACTCTCCCCCTGGCTCTTTAACATATACCTTGCTCTCCTTGCACACCTCATTCCTCTTTCTCCTCCAACTTCCAGTGTTTCGCAGACGACACACAGCTCTTCTTCAGACTCCCTGCTGACCCTCTTTGCTTTCCATCATCCTTGAATGCCTATCTGCCATCCAGTCTTGGTGCACCTTCAATGATCTCTGCCTCAACCCCTGTAAAACTGTGATCCTTCCCATTGGGCCCCTTGTTCCTTTCAGGCAGCGTGGCTACGCTGCTGGTGGAATAATAGGAGCTGGAATGCAAGCCTTTCCACGTAATAACATTTAACTTACCATTTTTGCTTTATCCCTGACGCAAGCATGTTCACGTTGCAGGTCTCTGCATCATGAATACGCTGACTGACAGGAGATGCTCCTCTCCTATCAGGCAGCGTGGCGACGCTGCTGGTGGAATAAGGGTAGCTGGTGGCAATAGTCTTCCGACGCCCCGCCAACTTCCATTATTCGCCGGTTTGTTTGTGGCAGACGGTTCTGCCAGAAACAAAATAAAATAAAAACGAAATAAAATTATTGGCACGCGGGACATGCCCTTGCAGAGAGGCAGGCAGCACAGCCCCCCATGAAAATAAAGGGCACAGGGAACTGTGCTACCTGCCACTCAGGCGAATTGACAGCCTGCCACTCAGATGAGGGGCCGGCAACCCCCAACCCAAAGTGGCAGGCCACCACTGAATGTGAGACCAGTAGTTTCATCTAGTGACCTCTGGTTGATTAATTTATTTGTTCTTGTCCCTGATATTCCTACAGAGAAACTAACAGCAACTGCCCATTCTCTCTACATTGTGGCACTAGATGGAGAGCGCACTTCACATGAGCAAGGTTTTCCCTGAGCGAATTCACTTTGACCCATGGTGATGCTTTAAAGGTCATCTACAGACAAATCATCTGTACAGTAGATTTCTCGATGAACCCTCAATTTAACACCTTACTGAAAGTAAGTTCAGCTCAAGGTCCCCGCCCCTCGTTCGCCTCCCCTCCACAAGCAGACAGCAACAGGATCCCATATGAAAAGGACAAAGTTGCAAAAATAGGCAGTGCTATGCATTCTGCAGAGGTTAACATCTGCACCAACACAGCCACCAAAACCCCAAATTAGAGGGCACTGCAAGAATGGTAAGAAATGAAAAAAGGCAGCCCAAACCATAGCACAATCAAGATGCTGCAATATAGAGACACAGTTGTGACCATTATTCCAATCAAAGTATTATGTAAAATGTTCCTAGTTTTTTGTATTTTCTTTCTTTCTTTCTTTCTTTCTTTCTTTCTTTCTTTCTTTCTTTCTTTCTTTCTTTCTTTCTTTCTTTCGAAATATCTAAATGTAAATACATTTTTTACATAGCGCAACACTCACGCAAAGGTCTCAGGGCGCTCACGAGGACAGACAAACAAAGAACAAATAAGCTCAGAGTAAGGGCGAAGCGTCAATTGGAATAGCGACTGACAGAGTCCTTTGGAGCGGCCCGGTTTTCATAACCTTATGAATGGCTTTCTTTTTCTTTCTTTCTTTCTTTCTTTGTTTCTTTTCTTTCTTTCTTTCTTTTCTTTCTTTCTTTCTTTCTTTCTTTCTTTCTTTCTTTCTTTCTTTCTTTCTTTCTTTCTTTCTTTCTTTCTTTCTTTCCTTCTTTCTTTCTTTCCTTCTTTCTTTCCTTCTTTCTTTCTTTCTTTCTTTCTTTCTTTCTTTCGTTCTTTCTTTCTTTCCTTCTTTCTTTCCTTCTTTCTTACTTTCTTTCTTTCTTTCTTTCTTACACAAAACCCTCGGGCATCACAGCGCTGAAGAATTCAAACAAAAGCGCCAGAATACATTTTTAAAAGACTTATTTCCAAAGGCATTGGCGGTCGCTGGGTCCACTGGTTTCTTGCCTTCAGAGGCAAAAGTTCCTGGCACTTAAAAACGAGCACTTGAAGATGAAGCAGGTGAGGCATGGAAGGGCCTCAACCCACCCCCATATGTGAAAATGCACTCTGCTACAATGACACAAAATGCAAGGGTCCTTGCTGCTCTGAGCGGGCTTTTTTCTATTTCCATTAATACTGTTGCAAAACCAACAACATCAAGTATAGGCAGAGCTGTTTTTGACTTTTGTGTGTGTTATGCTACGTGTAATTAAAAAAGGGGCAACAAGGGCCCTGGCGATAGGCTATTTTTGGATGATTTCTCATGTATGTTGTGCCAGTCTGCTAATGCTGCAGCTTGATAGCAACGAGCAGCAGCCTTTCCGCAATGACGTAAAATTAAATCCCCCCATGAGAACGACTATGTTCATCTTGTCTTGTTGTAATCATTGTGCTCTGGTCTATAATTGATCAACTTTTAAAAACGGTAGCCACGGTCACGCCCACCTTAACACTACCCCCACATCACCTGTGACCACACATGCTAGCTGAGAACAGCTGCCAAATGTCCTTTAGCGGGTTGTTTGGAAACCATTCACAGCCGTTTGCAGCCATGCCTTTGGCAACTATCTCTTTAGAGTGCTAGGGAGGTCAGGCGTGAAAGCGCTGATTTGCTGTAAGAGCTGAGAGGAGGGAGAATTGAAGTGTGCAGTTGGGTGCATGGCCATCAGTGGGGTTGGTGTTTGGCTGTATAACGAATAACAAGAAACCAAAGGTGTGTGCCACCTCTTCAGCCGTGCTGCAAGTAAGCCATAGCTTACAAAAACGGTCTGTAGGAGAACACATTGTTATGATACCCATCTCATTTTCAGGCTACCCTCGGCCTCCTCTTCTCCTTCCCTCATCTCTGACTGTCTTTCTGCTATCCAGGAATGGTGTGCCGCCAATGACCTCTGCCTTAATGCCAGTAAGACTGAGATTCTACTCATCGGCACACCCACTCCCTCCTTCCCTGCAGCTCTCTGGCCGGCCTCTCTTGGCCCCCTTACTGCTCCCACCTGCAAGGCTAAAAACCTTGGGGTCATCTTCGACTCCACACTCTCCTTCTTACCTCACATCTCTGACGTCTCTAGGAAGTCACACTACCAGCTTCACCTCCTCAGAGGTATCCTTCCTTTCCTCTCCTTCCCCCAGAAGCTCACTGTCTCTAGAGCCCTGGTTCTCTCAAAGCTGGACTACTGTAACAGCCTCTATCTGAATCTACCTGCCTCTACTCTACGCCCTTTGCAACTCATCCAGAACAGGACTGCGAGACTTGTCCTTGGCCTCAAGCCCAGGGACCGTATCTCTCCAGGACTGAAATCGCTACACTGGCTCCCAGTGGCTGCAAGGATTAAGTTCAAAACCCTCTGCATTGTCCACAAGGCCTTCTGGGGCCTGGGGCCAAAATACCTTCAACTCTCACTTCCTAAATATCTTCCTTCTCAAGCTCTTCGCTCATCCACCTCCAACTCCCTCAGCGTCAGCCGCTTCTCCAAGCAACAAGTTGGGGTAGATCTCTCTCCGCTGCAGGGGCCTCCCTCTGGAACAGCCTTCCTGCCTCCCTGAAACTTGAAGAGAACCATCTCCAGTTCCGGAAGCACCTCAAAACCTTCCTCTTTGCCTCCACTTTCTCTACTCCTCTCCCCTGTTAATATTACTGAAACTGCACTGAATCTGCAACGGAGCCACTCACCTACCCCGGGCCATGGCCCTGCCACTCTCCCCTGCACTGCCTACCTGGCAACCCCTGCACTGTGGGACTGTCTCTCTATCTCTACAGCCCCTCCTCCCAGCACTTGTCTGCACTTATCTTGCAATTGCCACCGGCTGGCCCTTATTATTTATCTTGTTCTACTAAACCTATACTGCACTTCTCCTCTCCCTTTCCCCCTTGCACTTTTCCCTTCCCCCCCACCCTGCACTTGCGCGATCTGAATGACCCCTGGCCTAGTAGGATCGTTTGTCTGTCTCCCCTTGTCCCCCCCCTGCCTCGTCGCGCCTTGAAACACTTGTGTATAGGCGCGTTATGAATGCCATATCAATCCATATCATATCATATCATATCATGATCAGTAATGAGTATTTGTAAATTGGAGGGAAATCCCATAAAATGGGGTGAGTACCTGAACTTTTGGTTTCAATACCTAGCAATGGTCTGAATACCTAGTCTTGCTGTGGCAATAGGTGGTATCAAGAGTGTTGCTAGGTCTGGAAAAGATCAGGGGCTAAGCTAGTGTCGGGACTGGCGGGACTCGGGGCTAGGTAGAATTTTGGTTGTAGCCCCTGAGCTACTAGCCGGGGCTACAACCAAAAGACCCAGGGCTATAGCCCCCTCAGCCCCCCCTAGCAACGCCTTTGGTTGGTATTTATAGTAATACCTCTCATACGATGTGTATAATGGAGAGTCTTCCTGAGATGGTGGTGTAGCTTGTTACGAGAATTGTATGCAGCATTAGTGCTTCCTCTACATAAGGTCCTAGTTCCCTGGAGTACGTACATTTCAGGGAACTATGTCCTAGGTGTGAGTATAGATGTGAGAGCGGACCGTCAGAAGTTCCTTCACTGCTGGACGGCGTACTCCGTCTAGGTAGGCTCTTGTCAGTTCTCATATGCACCTAGGTAAGGTAAGTGGTCCAATGTTGAATATGTCCAAGTGTTAGCTGTGCTCTTTAAGATGAGCGACTGTGCCTGTAATTCTATGGTGCACTGAAGAGCTGCCTTTCCATCTTATTCCCTGGTGAAGTCACTCCTGCGGTACTTGAAGAGCTGTTCAGGTAAAACTGTGTTTTTCTCATTTTGTCTCACTCACAGCTGTTTTTAAATTTGTATTGTCTCCAAAGGTGTTGTAGTCGAAGGCCTGCAGTACTGAGCAGTTCAGGGAGGATTCCAAACAAAGAGGCTCTCCCGGATGCTGAGAAGCCTCTAACAGTTGGGAAATGTGCGGTGCCTTTTATAGGTTCATGCCCAGAATGACTGCTGTTGCTGAAATCTTGTGAGATTACGGGTCCCCGCGAGAATTCCCTGTGGATCTTGGGAAATGTGATCGTCTGATAAAGCCTACAATCTTCGGTGCCATAGCTGGCCCCATTGGCCACGAGGTGCTGTGCCTAGCAGTCTTGGTCTCTCCTGTGGTGCATGTGTGTTGATTACACAAAACAAAGGAGGTGATGACTGGAAGGTTTGGCATTAATCCTAACTGTTACTCACCATGTTGGTAGATAGTTGTGACCGCCCAAGGTGAGTAGTGGATGCGAAGAAGCAATAATCAGTCTCGAGTAAAACCCTGGATCCCCTGATCTCTGAGAGTCAGGCTTCCTCCTGGTGAGGGGCTCTTATTTACGATGTACCGCTCCGCTATTTGGGTAAAAACAGCCAGAGCCGTCTATCGCATAAAAGAGTGGGGAATGCATGCACCGCCAAACCACTGCTGCAAGGAAATACAAAGATGATTAGACCAAGTAAATAAAGTTTAACAACAAATATAATTGAAACAACGGATACCTGAATTAGGCAGAGGTGAATAGGGACTGAAACTTGATCCTGTACCTATACAATGGAAACACCCAGGTGAGTTCTAGTTGGTGATTCAGTACAATCTATGAAGTGAGTATGTGAATAAACTAACCTGAAGTGGCAGTGTAATAGGAGAATTATCTGGAATAAGTAGAATACAACGGCAGGACAAAATAACAAACTGGGAAGTTAGTACAGGAAGACAAAACCCGATCGGCATGAGGGTCGCGCTAGGTCCGGGTTGGTGCATGTACTGGAGAGCGTTCAGAATGCACTTTAGTAGAACAATAGAAACAAGTTCCAGATAAGGTCAGTTTAGAATTCCAGGTTGCAGGACAGGAATCAGGAATCCTAAGTGTGCAGTAGCTGAAGGTCTATTAATAACCTGTAACGCTCACGTGGTATCCACGGGGATGTCACTCAGCCTGTTCTGACCTCTTACGACCTCAAACCCTTCCCTGGAGGCTTTTTGACTGGAGACTGGGCCTGAAACACAGGATTGGTAGAGTTTAACTCCCTATTATCTCTGTGTGCTTGAACCCCTTCTTCCCAGGGGTCCAACCCTTCCCTTTGATCCACAGCTCACCTTGTTTTCTTGGATAGTGTGCTCTCCATCCTGCTTTCAGCGCAGGGGTGCGTTGATTGATGCGGGCTTGTTGCTGCCTAGTTACTTCACTGGCAAGAGTCCGACAGGTAAGTATAAAGAGTCTTTTTAACAGTTCTCTAACTTCGTTCCTTTCCTTCCTTAGATGATGGCTGGCATCCGGGGATGGTGGCGTGCTGCTGAGATGAGTAGCGCTGAAGGTGAGTGAGAGCGTGATGCGCGATGCACCCCTTTCGTATTTGCATTGAACTGAGTTCTTTTTCTGTGTCTTTTAGGTGCTGCGATGTTTTCAGCGTGGATGCCGGTTATGAAGAACAAATGCGGTGGGTAAGCGCGGTATGCGGCGCCTCTAGATGTTTCCACGCTAACCTGGAGTGTCTTTTCCCTCTTGCAGATGGATGAGAAGTTCCGGAGACAGAGTTTCCCCAGAGCGGCTGGGATTCAGGTAATCGTTTGAAGCTTGTACAGTATTTAAAAATAAGCAAAGATTTGCAGAATGCTTACTAATGCCTTTTTTCTGTTCTTTTCCCTTTTCCTTAGGAAGCGGCGTGCCGGGATGGGAATGACACCGCCGAAGATGCCTGCAGAACAGAAGGAGCAATGAAAAATGGGCAGAAGCGCCGCAAGGCAAGGCTGTTCCTAGCGGTGTTCTTGTTCTTGCAGGAGCTGAGCGCAGAAGAAAGATGCAGGCCTACTGGAGACCGATCCGAACACGGTGTCACGCTGCAGGTGCAGAAAACGCAAAGCATGTTTCTCAGCCTGGGTGTGGCTTAAAAAGTCTCTGGGTATCCCAGGTGTCTCTGGGCTGAACCACACCCAAATGACTAGACCGCACATGCAGTTCTGGGAACTGAAATATGTGGGGACATCCATCTTGTCCCCATCAATGCACTACAAGTGCAATCCCCAATGTTATCCTATGGGAATGAGTGAGTCTGGTGCCACAAGCGCCAAGTCTGACTCCAAGTGGGTCTTTGGAGAGATGGAGAGGCCCTTGAGGGCCATGTAGGTGATCGTGGCCTGGCTCCAGCCTGACATCTTGGAGGGCTGGGGACATGAGGGCCAGGAATCATGACATAACCTATAAAGAACTGAAGAAATGCTCTTGGGCCGTGTTACAATAGACAGCAATGTTTAGACTTACGCTTGTTGTTTTACATGTCAGTTTATGAGAGGAGTATTGCCATGGGGCTGGAAGTGCTGGTCAGCTGAGCTGAGGAATTGCAGTGGTGTTGGGAGCATGAAACAATTTGTGCGGAAAGGCTCCGGAGTCTCTACCCGCTTGAGGAGTGCACTGCCGCAGGGCTGGAGGCCCGATCATTAGTGCGAAGGGAAGCCGCACCAAAGGAAGGAACCGAAGCAAACAGAGTCCAGGAAGAGATTCCGAGTAGGCAGTCCGATAAGCAAAACAGGTCTGGAAACCGGGAAATCAAGAGTGAGCTGCGGAGAGTAATCTGAGAAAGAAGGAAGTTGTATCAAGCCACGAACTGTAACGTCAATTAGCAGCAATGAGAGTCCTGCAGCCGCAGGATTTAAACAGCAAGGGGGCGTGGCTTCCATCTACGAAGAGCATGTCTGGTCCTTGTCAGCTGACGAGAACATGTGCGTGGCTTCCCCAGTCTCCATGACAACCTGTAACAATGCTATAGCGAATCCCACGTTCTTGTGGTGCCTTGTAATGAATGGGCATGTAACGGAGCAAAGAGAGCACCCTGCTGTCGTAGCGTGACACTAACCTCTGGTATTGCTCTGGCAACCCTCCAGATCATCGTTCTTTGCTTGTCAAGCTCTTGAAAAGGGGGAAAGACCATATGTAAATCATGTTTGGTCACACCCGAAAGCTGCAGTCCAGCCCAAACTGCTTGGTCACATCCCTTGTGCACGAGACCACCAGCATACCCAAACATGTTTTGGCCTTGTTGGGCCTCATCAGTGAGGAGTAGCTTCGGTCTCTAGGCCCAGCATGGATGGGACCCATGTCTGGGCATACCCGGCCCAATTTGGGTGACTTATGCAAAACAAAAGAGGTGATGGCTGGAAGGTTTGGAATTAATCCTAACCTCTGTTATTGCCTGGACAACCCTCCAGATCATCGTTCTTTGCTTGTCAAGCTCTTACAAAGGGGGAAAGATCATATGCAAATCAGGCTTGGCCCACACCAAAAGGGGCAGTTCAGCCCGAACTGCTTGATCACATCCCTTGTGCATGAGACCACAAGCACCCCCAAACATGTTTCGGCCTTGTTGGGCCTCATCAGTGAGGAATAGCTTTGGTCTCTTGGTCCAGCATGGACGGGACTCGTGTCTGGGCATACCCGGCCCACTCAGGGTGATTTACGCAAAACAAAAGAGGTGATGACTAGAAGGTTTGGAATTAATCCTGACCCCTGGCCATGCTCTGGAGAACCCTCTAGACTATCGCTCTTCACCTGCCAAGCCATTACAAAAGGGGAAAGATTACATGCAAATCATGCTTTCGAAGGCTGCCCCTTGCTGACGTGGAAGTGGCATCCTATTCAAAATTAAAAAATTAAAAAAGCTCCCGCTCCCGTGCTACAGAGCCCAGCACCAACACGAGGGAGGGACACTTTTCATTTCAGCAAGGCACCTCCACTATTCCAGATTGGGAGAGCCCACCATAAAAGGGGTGGTCCAACCCGAACTGCTTGGTAACATCCCTTCTGCACAAGACCACAATAATCCCCTGACCGACCTGTTTTGGTATTGTTGGGTGTCATCAGTGAGGAGTATCTTGGGTCTCTAGGCCCAGCGGGCACCGGACCCATGTCTGGGCATACCTGTCCCACTCGGGGTGACTAATGCAAAACAAAAAAGGTGATGGCTGGAAGGTTTGGACTTAATCCTAAACTCTGTATGTGTGTGGGAACATGAAACGTGGAGACTATGACAAAACACTGGATGCCAAAAAAGGGCAGCAAATCAAAACTGTAAATATAAATACTACATAAATGCCAGAGGTGGAAAATTAAGGATTTACAGTAACTGTTTCTGGCACAGATTGTGGCCACAGCTTCTTGAAAGTGATTCACAGTGATGTTACAGGTATAGATTGGGCCCACTGCTGCATGCAATTGACTTAAAATGGAAAAGGTAATATATGTTGTGACACAGGCATTCTGAGAATGTTATAAAATACTCCTGTGTACTGTTGATGATATTGCATCTGCTAGAATGTTATTTCATGTGCTGCCTTAGCAAAACAATTATAAACTGTGTGGCTTTTCACTCCATATTTCTCATAAATTGTGCAGTAAAATGCACAATTTAAACATCTCATTTTAAAAATGTTCAAAGGGAAGGATCCAAGAGCACCCTACATTACTCAAGGCTCCCTCGCTACACTCAGACGCTCAGGCTAATTGTGGGGTGTGAAGGATTGCCATCTGGGAAGGGTGCAGAAGCCCTGGCTTTTTAAACCTTTTATTATGAATACAATTATGTGGGCAATCCATCTTAGAAAGGACGGTCTGCTAAACAGATCCCATTTATTAAACACAATTTCAAAAGCATATTGCACACTTGTGCCCTGCTGCATCAGTCTCCTGATATTGGGTTCCTGCTTGCCATGGAACAGAGCTGGTTCAGAGGTCAAAGGTGCTCTGTTTGACAGCTGCTGAGGACAGCAAAGTCACTGCAGGCAGAGGTTGCCTTTAAATCTGCACCTGTGTTCCAAAACTGTGATAAACTATGACCTGGTGGCAGGGTAATCTAGAAATATCAGCCAGACCTAGTTTTTGATATGGTGGCTGGTAGTAATTATTCAAGCCATATCTGATATGTAGCATACACATGGCAACACTGTGAGCCCAGGCCAGCTATTGAAGGGTTGTGTGTTTTCTAGTCAGACTGCCTCTCTACTTTTCCAGCATGAAAATGAGCAGTAAGACTGTGCCTCTCTTTGATCCTTTATGAGGTTGGGTAACACCTCTCACCAGCCAGGTAGCTCCCATCAGGAACCTCCTGGGAAACAAGCTTCACAGTGGCAAACTCTAAACGAAACGACCAGCCTCCACCACTGGCACACTCATAATAATGTTACTGGATGTACACAACGATGGCTAGTATGTTTGGGCGCCAGGTACAGCACCTCGTTTCCAGGCTAGGTGAAAGATATAAGATTGGATTCAGAAATGTACTAACATATTACCGTTAGATCAGCACACAACGCTTCCCAATGGCAGTATGGTGCTCATTTGCATTGCACGTGCATGGTGGCCCAGTCTGGCCTGTGAATCACATATTTTGTGTTACACCACTGGAAAACTCAGCTCCCATTGACAGGTTTTCATTAATTCAAATCCTTGCTCAGCACCCAATCACATGATGCTGACACATTTCATGTTTTCAGTTCTCTTCCGGGGTTTTCTCTTGTGCCTGCATTTTTTACTTGAATTCAAACACAATTCACAAACAGGTGCCATGTTGTCTTGGTAACTGTAGAGCTAGGCTAGCTCTACAAAGAAGACAGTGGCCATGGCTATATACAGGAACACCTGTATCCCCTTCATTTCAAATGGAAAAAATGAAATTCTCTTGTAGGAACAATGCTGGCTTTGGGTGTTGGTGCTAGTTTTACACAGAGGTTTCCTATAAGGGCATCCCAATCATATATCTTGCAGTACGCCTATGAGAATCAAAGACTTCCAACACCAGTGGAACATACACAGTCAGATGTGTGGGTCAAATCAAACAGAGAAACATGGTGCCATAGGGGATTATGTTTCCCAATGACACCCTGTGTCTGTGTTTGAGAGACTCACACAGGAAAACCAGGGAAGAATCAGTATATGTACCCCTTATGAGATTTCAGATAAAGGCCTAGCAAAGAAGATTTGGTAAACCAAGTCATGGAAATGAACATTTCTCTGCACTGATCTCAGAAGTACTGGGTGGATTTTTGGCTGAGTAATGCCAATACCTGCCATATGTTTGTTTTTTCTTTTCTTGCTTTATCTGTAAATATACCCTGGCTTCAATAGTAAATACATTCATACTACCTAACACACAAAATTCACCTGGAACAATTAAAGATTAATCATTTGTTTTGGAAATGAGCCAACAACTCAAGTATAGACAGTGACAATAAAATCTCAGATCTTTCAAGGCAGTAAAACCAAAATGCTTCCAGTTTACCCAATGTCCCCTGGTGCCAAAATCTATGGAAAAGCAGTTTTCTATCTATGGACAGAAAAGGACATGTAAATCATTCATATTTTGACAGTTGAAATTCCGGACTTGTAGAAACACAGTCTAGACATTCTCAGTAATTGAGGAATTGCTTTTCTACCGTCCCAGCCCTCCCCCACATCTTCTAGGGATTTAACATATTTTGGCAAAATGGCATGAATTTCCTATGCAAATCTTGGTTCGGAGAAGGCGTATAAATGGTTGGGGTTATAATTCCCTAGGAAAGTGCTTCAGATATTCCAAAGCAAGGATTTTAGATTGATTTTAAATGTAGCTAGGACCCTTATCCTAGTTTTAAATTCCACATTATTAAATTTACCAAGGGTATGAAAATCAGGGTAATAAGAAGTGACGGTAAAAACTATTTCACAACCTTTAACATAACCCACTACACGAACCTGATTATGCACCTCCATGACATCCCTAAACTTCATCAACAAGTAAGAATCCTTGGAGTTCTTGATTTTAATATACAAAAATCACTGATCTGGGTTGTCCCAGGGTAAATAAAGTTGTGAACAACGACACTCGAAGCACACTAATTACACTGACCATATCCATGGACCTTAAGCAAATTGGCTCACCCCCAGTCACAACAAATAGAACACCCTAGACCTAGTCTTTACATCTTTACCTCTCATCACCTGCTCAGACCCTTTCCCACTCGACTGGTCCTACTATGCTGGCATCCCACCACCAATCACCCACTTTACCATGGTTCACAAAGCTCAGGCTAAACACCCCTCAATCAGCATGGTACATTCACAATGCTCCCAGTCAAGGAGCTAGGTGCAGATTTAGCAGACTTCTCAAGCACAGGGAATGACTCAGCTCTTGCATAATTATTCAACAACTCAGCTATTCAACAGCTCAGTGTGGTAGACACTCATACCCCCCTAAATGCCAGCCATCCTAACACCAAAACATCCACCCCTTGTCCACCCCTAAGCTTGCCTCTAAAAAATGCTCAATCTATGGCCTAGAGAAATGGTGGGACAAAAACCATAATCCCTGAGATATCACCATTGTCAAAGCTCTACATAAGCTCTACATAACAATGGTAGCATTCTGATCATTGAGACCAAAGCTGTTCCATGACAGTAAAGCCATCACCATTGAAGCAATCTAAACAGGAGCAAAGCCCCCATTGACATAATATTGTACCCAGCCCCTGCCTGACCCTGAGGTGCCAGCAACTCAGAAGAAATGCAATGAAATCAACAACTTTTTATTTGAGAAAATGGTTCCATGTTCTTCTGCCTACAGTAATTACTTTGAGGTACGTTACCACAAAGTAATTACTTCGAATTTTGTCATCACATGTTTCTTTTCAATGTGGGTGGGATCCCCCACTATTCCTCCCCTTCCTCTTCATTACTGCCCCTACCCGAAAGCCCCCCAGCCCCCTTTTTACACCTTAACCCACAATTCCAAAAATAATTCAATGAAAATTCGAAGTAATTACATCATCGTAAAGTACCACAAAGTAATTATAGTCAGCAAAAGAATGTGATACCGAGAAAATAGTCAGAATTCCACAACATCATCAAACATCCCCAGCATTAGCACCCTAGCACCCCAGCACTCACACGTCCTCTCTAGATCAAATGTTTTCCTCTTTCTCTCCACCAAACCACTTAAAAACTATCACTTCCCTCACACCTACCTGCTACTCTGAAGACATCATCCCAGACATCATCCCAGCCTCAATCATTAAACAATTAACGAGCCCAGCGCTCAATGCACTCCTCAGCATCAATAATACCTCCCTCACTGAAAGGTAATTCCTGAACACCCTCAAAACTGGCCTCATATGACCTCTTTTGAAAACAATTACCCTTGACCCAGAGGATCTGGCTTACTACTGGCCCATTATGCACCTCATGTTTATTGGCAAAAACATGTAAAAAGTAGTCGCTAAACAACTACTCGCCAAAATCAACAACTACACCTCCTATTTGAGTATCCATCAGTGTTCCATCCCAAGTGCAGCATCGAGACAGCCACCATCCAGGTGGTAACTATGCCCTCCAAATGACATATAAGTGTGATTCATGTCTCTCATCCTCCTTGACCTCTGAACTGCATTCACCACCATCATTCACTGCATCCTCCTCTCCCTCTTCACTGACAGGATGGGATTAGCTGGGACCATCCTGAATTGGTTTACCTCATACCTCTCAGGAAATCTGGACCATAGTGCAGGCTGTCCTAGTCTTGCACACAAATGGGGGAAACACCCTCCTGGCGGAGCTCCCAGCATTTCACCTGGCTCCTCTAAAATCAGTGAACTACTCTGCAGCAAGCATCATTACAGGTCTACAGAAAGATGACCTAATCATCCAAGTTCTATTCAAACTACACTGGCTCTCCAGGCTAGGATACTTTTCATGACTGCATGTATTATCTACAAAGCAGTCAGCAGTAGCGTGCCAGCATACCTAGCAGCTAAGCTCCACATATCTCATGGGACACGCTTCTTGTGCAGCAAATCGTACAACTCGCCTACAAGGAGAGGACACGCACACAATCCTTCTCTTGTCCCACACCCATCCTATGGAGCTTGATCCCGCTACTGGCTCTAATTACAGAAAGCTCTCAAAATGTGTCTTTTCTAACAATAGCTGATCAAGGGATAATCCTAATCGATTCACAGACTGACGCGCAGACCAGAATTCGCAGTACTGTGCTACTGTTAAAAGACGTCAGACAAGAAACTGGCTTCCCACACCCAATACAGTGATCAACTGCTCTCGAGCTAGGTCCACGATTTAAATAATAAAATAAAAAATAAAAGTATACCTAATTCTGCTCAGAGGTAATGAATCAGGGGTACCTTTGATAAACCTAGACCAGAACGCCACTGATGACCCTCCAACGTATCAAGCCAGACTCTACTTGTGCTCCAGAAGCCTCAGACCCGTATCAAATTACAGGGCACTTTTTTTTTGCTTGCAAGCCCTTATTAACGGTAGAATGCAATATCATACAAAGTGGTCCTTAAAACCTTTCAATGCTGCCAATAACTGGAGTGCTCTATTATTTATAGAGTTTTGTTCTTTCTTCCACTTTAATTTGTAATCAAAAAGGACGACTAAATAACACAATTCCTGCAATATCCCTAGCTCCTTATGAACCAACTTCCAAATAAAGATATTCTAGTAATTTTTGACATTAAATCATATTATTTTAGTTTTAACAATGTTTCAGTCTGATGGAGGGTTACTCAGAATCATTGAAAAGGAGTCTAAAAGTTTGGTTTGTTCTTTGTATGCTGGCCACTGCCAAGCACTTAACACCCCAAAAATGAATACTTCAGTTAATGCCACTGGCTTTTTCAAAACCCCAATCATGATGTGTTATTCTTAAAAGCACATTAAGCCTGTGCTGTTTACAGGGTCCGACTGGGGCATTAAACTGTCTCGGGCACCAATGAAAAAGTGACCTACCGTTGCAAATGGCAATTCATTCCTTATGCGACAGACCGTTTGAGGACTGCCCACGGGGGAGTTTTCTGATAAAATGTAATGCAACTTGTGCATTTTAAAGAATATTCATTCAGTAGCACTGTTCAAAACTACTAGCCACAAGGTGAAGTAGCTTATCAAACTGGCCCACAGTGGCCAAAAAATGGGCCCACTTTCACCCAAAAAACTGGCCCAGACTAGAATTTTGTGTTTTTGGTTCGGGCATTGCCCTGCAGGCCAGTCCGAGCCTGTCTGTTTATCGAACATGCTGTTATGTAAATACCACTTCATGGGCCTCATTGCGGGCACAGAGGATGCCTCTTGGCTATCACCAGTGTAGCCCTCATTACAGCTTTACTGTCATCGTAGTGGTAATGGCAGGGGCGTTTCTGAAATATCGCGAGACGTGGACCCATCCTGTAAAAAAGTACCCTCAACCTTTTCCATCTTCGTATTGGGGATGGAAATGTCTCTTCACTAGCGGATCATGCAACGGCTGTACATTATTTTCAATGCACCAAAGAATACAACCCGCTCCTTTTCTGCATTCCAGGGTGAAGGTGGACATCAGTATTGCCCACTTTTTTTTAACCCCCTTACAAAGTCCTAATATGAAAAGTGATTTCCGTGCATTTGAGGGAAGTGATGCATCCATCGGGAGAGATTTTACCACTTGATTGGCGGTATTCTACGGTGCTGTTCCACCTTGTCGAGCAGTGAGTGGAATTTACTGGTTGCAGCATCCTAATGAAATACTAAGGAAAGACCGGGGCATATAATCTCCCAGGCCGGTAACATGAGCACTAAAATAGGCAGCATTTGTGTTACCACTTTAAATGCTGTGAAAACCCATGTGGAGGGTTTTGACAGTTAACCACCTGGGATCTTCAGTGCATTTTAAAGCACTTTTGACAAGTGACATTGGTAAGACATGACATACTGCACATAGCAATGTATACGCAGCTGTATAGCCATCTCTGGGAGTGCTTCCATATGAAATAAATGATAAAGCAACATTCTCTAGAAAAACTGACCAAAAACGTGATGGGATTTAAAAAAGAAAAACAAAATTAACAGAAGTTGGCGAAATTCACAAAGACATTTTTTGAATATTTATAATATCATGCATCTCTATATATAAAGCTGAAAGTCTGTTTGTTCCTTATACAATTCCACGCCATTCCACCAATATGCCCCAAATTCTGCACAGGCACCTGTTAGGACCCTCTGGACATTACTGGCTACATGGTATATGGACACCCCATCATCGCTTTCCCCGGATTACAGCCCCTTCACACATGAGACGGTTGCCTGAAATCGGCGAAACATCAATGTGGTCATAGAAAGACTGGAAAAAGCCCACTTTATACATCTCGATACGCAGAACAAAACTCTAAGTTCTCTATGGGACCTAGAAAACCAAGTGTCAAGGCCCTAGGACACACTAGAAAACCAAGTGTCAAGGCCCTAGGACACACAGTTTCCGAGATATTTGCACTGCAATGCACCACAATGCACTGCACCGTGCCAGGTTGAGGCGGCAGGTGGGGCGAGCACGCAGACGGTCCCAGTATTCTGCTCACACCAACTCTTGCCTCCCCTTCACGTTTGCTCTGGGGTATGTCAGCCAGCCACACGCACCCATTCTCAGTGCAGTTTACTTCAAAGTGCAATGCACATCAAGCAAAGAGCGAATCAAAACAGCGGCCTACAGGAGCATTGATTTTC
This sequence comes from Ambystoma mexicanum, assembly GCF_040938575.1. Classification (NCBI taxonomy): domain Eukaryota; kingdom Metazoa; phylum Chordata; class Amphibia; order Caudata; family Ambystomatidae; genus Ambystoma; species Ambystoma mexicanum. The sequence continues at coordinate 778,676,825 of NC_090932.1, forward strand.
AACACTTGAGAGTGTTATCATGTCTGGCTACAGAACCCATGCAGTGTGAGGGTACTTTTTGCTAGTTTTAAATAAAATGTTGCCAATACCATGAGTGTTAGGCATTAACTGGTGTTGGGTGGCATTACTGGGTCATTGTAGAGAAACATCTCAGTTCCTAATCTTTAAATGGAAACTGAAGACACATCCCTTTGTAGCTTATTACGATACTTAGACTCTCTTCTTTCACTCACTCAATAGCGCCAAGAGTCAACTTGTGGCTATAGACCATTGTGCAAAACTCAGCACCTAACATATCATTTCAGTTTGTGCTTCAGATAGGACAGCAGTGACTGGAGATGTGGGGATGCACCTTACATATGTTTACTATGCCCATGCATAAGGCATTAACTGGAATTGCTGTGTCAGCACTTGGCATAGGATGGCAACAACTGGATACATGATGCTGACCATTTCACTTGGTGACTATCCCATGGATTGAAAGCATTATCTAGCATTAGATGACATTACTCAGGTATTGGGAGGCTGCGCTTGTACACCCTCTCAGCACCTGCACATATACACATATAAGTTTGGAAATTTAAAACTAAACAATTGGGGTCAACACACAAAAATGGTTCAATTCAAAAGCCAATCATATGGCTTTATAAAGGTTTTTTCTTTTCAATGTTTATCTAATACTCTTGTTTTTTTCTTTCATGATTTTACCTCTACCTGTGACTATGGAGAACAGTTTATTGCCTTCTGCCTTCATCCTGAACTCATAGTTGACGGTAAAATAAATATGCTTTAAAGGCTCTTCAAGTGCTGACCCCAGGAGGCAGTCCACTTATCAGCTCCATCGCTGCGGTGCCCGGTGTGGCAGTTGAGGCAAAGCAGAGATGAGGTTGGAATTGGAAACTGGTCAGAAAGGCCACAAGTTACCCATGGATATTTAATGAGTATCTCTGATCTAAAACATTCTGGCTTTAAAGGGCAGACACAGCATTTATTGCACGTTGAAGCTCTACCTTAGCAACGACAATGCTAGGTTATCTGCACATGCCATCCACTGTATGTGCTAATGGCCCAGTTTGGCAGGGACTGTTCTAGGTGGGTTCCAAAGATTGGTCAAGATCTGCCATCTATAAAGTTAAACAAGAATGAGTCTGAAACTCAATCCTGTTGTAGTCCTTGCCTAGCATTTAACGGACTTATGAAGGTCCCACTAGTATCTAAATGGACCATAACTTGCATTTTTTTCAGGAAGGCGAATAATCATTTTCAGAACACCAGAACCCATGCCCTACTCTCTCAACTTCATCCACAGCCGGCCACAATCAGCTCATTTGAAAGTGGTGTTATAATCCAACAATGCAAAATATTGAGGGGAAGCCTTTTCTCATGGCCTGCAGTAGCAAACACTCTAGAATCCAGCCATTGTGTATTGAGGACATTGCTTCCATAGACCTTGTTTCGTGGATAGAAACTATTTTATTATCTTTAGACCAAACAATTAACTAAGAGAGGAGAACCATTTCGAAGATCGTGCCAAGATCTTGCTAATTGTATCGATGAATGTCTGTAGTTTCTCTGATCTTTTGTGTGTGCCTTTTTATAGGTAGGGATACGGGTACTATGCCACTTAGAAGTGAGGAGAGCACCTGTTTTGGCAATCACATTGAAGAAATTGTAGATTTGCCCAAAAAATAGATTTCTTTTAATACAATGCTGCACAGGTTATCTTGGTGCTCTTGGAGGACTTGAATGCACTCCTATGATTTATTAGGTTGGTAATTTTATATGTATCCGTCCAAATCCATATCATTTGTTTCTACACCTCTGCTTGGGATTTCATGGATAGTCTCAATTAAGGTCTCTCAGGCATGAGACAAGATGATTTTTTTTTATCAATACATGACTAAGTCTGTCAGTTATTAACTGAGTCGAAATTTCTTAGCATCTTTATTTACTAAAGTGTTTAACATTTCTTGCCAGCGACCATTCAATATGATTTAGTTAGGTCTTTTCAGTCTGTTTTTATACTGCTGTTTCAATGTATCTCTACACCGTTATACAACACAGCTCATTATCCAAGTCATGATAATTTGCAAGAACTCTCACTGCTCTAACTCCTTTTTTTTTTCTTTGATATTAGGGGTACATATTTTTGCCAAATGTTTTACTATACGAGTCCTGACCTCTGCCCCATCTCTGAAAATAATGTTTGAAATGTTATCTAAGTTAAAACACCTTCTCTCATTAAACCAATGATTAATTAATGCTATCTTTCTGCCAGATCATTTTATAAAATGTTGGGCTACGTTAATGTCTGTGGATCCTATCAAAGTTTTTGAAATAGTCTTAACACAAATTGCAGGAGAAAAATAACATGAAAATGATCACTCTCAGTGTGAGCGTCTAGATCACTTTTCTGATTAAACAAACTTGCATTGGCAAAAAGGTAATCAAAGATAGAGATTATTTGACTAATCACCCCAGGAAATTGTCAAGGGATATTTTCTGGCCATCCAAATTAAATCCCATTTCAGTAGGTTCTCAGACCAAACATGCCCCGGTGAAATATAACCCATCTGGAGTAGTCAGGCTTCAGAAATTACTACATGTTTCCCCAGTCATCACCACGTATTGTATTAGAGTAATTAGGACATTTAATAATAATAGGTTAATAATTAGGCCACCAACAACAATTATATGATGAGACAGCTGATCTATCATCCAATGCTCCAAAATCACTCTAACATACGACCATATCTTGTTGAGCATTGCTGACCAGGAAGAAGGGCAGTTGTATATATTAATGACGAATACTCTAAGCATACCATGCAGGGCAGAAATCTTAATTTGGCTGGCAAAACAAAAAAAGAGAGATGAAACCTCCATCACCATTGTGCATAGTTTAAGTGAGTTGTTATCTCCTATCAGAAGCTCCCCTGTTGGTCAACCTGTGGCATTTTGTGGGCTGGTTTAAATAACATAGATACATCATCAATGTGAAATAGAGGACACAGCCATACCTCAGTTTCCCCTTTTTATAAGCCTCAGTATGTGTCAACCACTTGGTTGACAATACCCTGCATTTGCGCGCTCCCACAGTCACGCTGCTGTTCTTTAGATCCCCTATGTTGTAAGGAGACAAGCCTCGAGATGTATTTGAGGTATATTCACCAAAACCACAGTCATTAAAATACACATGCCTCTCATTAATAAATGGGGCTGAGGAATACTTCTGGATTTTGTAGCCCATCTTTTGAAGAGACTCTGACTGTTCTACTAAAAGGAACGTCATATCTTTGGATATGAAATTAATTTGAAAATACAAAATCTTGACGGGGTCAGGAAACTCATCTTGCTGATTCTACTGTGATGTTACTGCTCTCAAATCAAGCATTTGCAATAATATTTGTATTTTGTGTCTTCTATACTGAGGGATTCTCTCTGAATCTTTAAATATATCTGAAAGAGTCACAAACAACAACTAAATAGAAATAAGATTTACTTACCTGCCAATAGGAAGTCAGCAAGCACGTAGAAGTCATGTTACTCTCATATGTGAGGCACAGAGTAGTAAGCGAGGCAACCGTTGTTTTAGGCTCTGTTATGCCCAAATTATACTGGAATAACACTTTTAAAAACTTTCATTCACATTGGGGGCGTGGGTTATTCTCCGATCATGTTCCCTCAAATTCCTGTCCATATACCAAACCTAAATCATTAAATCGTGATCCTAACCAGTCTTACAGTTCATATTTTCCACATCATCAGGTTGAATGTATTCATTCATGGCATCCATAGTAATTATCAAGAAAAAAAGAGAGTGATATATTTGTTCAAATTATGGCTGTACGAAAATTACTTGCAGCTGAAAATTTCGAGTAAATGGTCCATACAGTGCCATTATAGCGAACAAGGGGAGCAGGGGTTGCCGAGGTGTCCCCTGCATCCTTGTTAGCTATAATGGCATCAGTGGTTGCAGGAGTGTTCCCCGTTTCCTATAGAATACAGTTAGGGGAAAAAGAGGACGCTGCGGGTCCGGTTCCCATCCACGTAAAAGAAGGGAACTAGTGTCGCAGGGAGACAGGAGGTTGGTGGCACACAGCAAAGTGTGCCGCCAAAAGATAAGTAAGGGGGTTGGAGGGGGAGCGGGTTTACAGAGTGGCATTTTGCTGCAGGGTGCTGTTCGTGATTATTTCTATATCGAAAATTTCCAATTCGTCATTTTCGCATTTTAATTGTTTGGAATGAAAATAATCATTAAAATCCTTATTTCACATTGCTGATCTTAGCCTTGTCTGCCCACATTATTCTAATATCTTTAGATCGACGTGTATTCTTCTCAACAGATCTTGTCTTGGCTCTGTGTTGTTTACTATTCTCCTTCTCATCAGAGTTGTCTGCTATTACACTCCATACGTGCCTTCAATCTTGTATCATCCTTCCCACCTACTCTAACTGTCTTGGAAAACATGCACAGCTTTCAGTGTGCATTTCTTCTTCGACAGCTTCCATGTAGTTATCCATTTTCCTAGGTGTACATCTGTTACACTTTCATTACCAGCCAGATGTTCTCAGCTGTCCTGTCTAACAAACTCATGCTATTCTGTGTTAATAAAATATTCCACTTTACTCTTAGAAGCCAGTAGAGGATTACATGTGACATGTACTGACTCCAAATTCACTGAATGTTGCTAAACTTTGCTAGAGCAGCTTGTTACTTAATGTGTGTGTCATTTGACTAGTTTTTAGCCTATTCTAGCTTCATTTATTGTCACCATTATTGTTGCATCATAATACATCATTTTTTTTTAAATTGTAATTTCGTGATTTTAATGGAATGTAGTGCCTGAAATTGATTGCTTAAACTATACACCAGCTCTTACTTTTGAATTTGTTCCTCTTGCAGTGCTTATTCCATTTGGAACACAACCCACGTTGCAGTTGGCCTAAGGAACTACAATTCCCATTATTTTTGTAGTCCCTGGGGCCTATTTCCTTTCCTGCCAGGCACGTCAGTGCCGGTGCGTGTGGAAGGGCCAGTCTGTGCTAGTACACGCGTAATGCGCCGGCGCTGAGCCCTGTCAGATGGCCTCTAAGGGGAACAGGAGAAGCGGCCTTGCAGACCTGGACTTGGCAATGGCTACTTGTAAGGTCCCGCCTCTGGTACATAAACCCCATAAATAGGTATTTGGCGAATCCTGGGTCCGTAGAAAAATCTCTTCTCTGGATAACAATGTTATGCCGAATAAGTTGGCGCTACTCAATACAAGATCATTAGACAAACATGCACTGGATGTGAGGGACTATATCACTGTGAGGGACTATTTTTGTGTTTAGATACCAGGACTGCAGCTGGGCTGAGCCCATGTGTGAGGATTTTTTTAAATGTGGCCTCTATGACAGAATTCACTGGTCATCCCCTGGTGTACTGGTGCGATGGGATGTGCCAGCAATGGTTGATCAACAAAGGTTGGCTGAAAAGAGAGAAACAGGTGCAGCAATGCTGCTTCCTAGAGAGGGGCGGGGAGTCCCCAATGGAAAGAGATTAGGATGGTACCAGGATTCCTTCGCCCGGCTCCGGTAGCCAAGTCCATCCAGGAAAGTGTAGCATGATGTCTTCACCTTGCCACAACCACACGTGCACCTGTTTACACTGGGTTGGCGGAAATAAAGCCTGTGTTGCAACATCATGCGAGCAGCCCAGATGGAGGCACGTGGTTGGTGGCAGTGACAGAAAAGGTGTGCCCCACGCCCTCAGGCTAACGAGTTGGTGGCGTGGAAAGATTTGCATATGGCTTCCGCTCCACCTGGCGTGGCAGAGAGAAGGAGCAGGGCATCATGGGAAGCACTGACATGCCCTGCCCTAATGCCAGAGAGTGGGTGAGGTGCCATGATGAATGCTGATGTTTGAGAAGCTCTCGCTCTGGCCCTGATGCAGTGGAGGTCATCGGGAGCAGATGCAATGGGAGCAGGGACACACTGCCACTCCAATCTGTGTGGAACATCTGATGTGGTAGAATCTCTGCTAACAAGTCCTGTCAGTGGTTATATTGCTACGGTGTGCTGATTGGCGCTGCAGATGGCCGAGGTAGCACACATTGCCAAAAGAGCACTTAGAGTGGATAGAAAATAAAACTGTGCGTCCCTCCACAGTGAAGGGACACCCTCTAAGCAGCCGCCCGTGGTGCAGTGGTTAAAACAGTGCCAACTCACAAGCATGGACTGTAAAGAGGGGAACCCAAAGCTGACTATAGAGAGAATATATGTCAAATGCACTGAACAGGGAACCCCTCTGGGTAAGGGGGGACCTCACAGAAGTCCCACTGGTCATGAATTGAATCTGTGGGTGTCCTGCCCAATATACATACTCGGAGCCCTGTATGGTGAGGTCGGGTGACCATTGCTGGCTTATTCTTGGGTTGGTGGTGTTGTTTAGGCCTTTGTTTGTTACTAGGCATGAGGTATTGATTGCATGGCAGAGTCACTGGTTGCACTCCACACCCTCAGCATCTCCCACCGCCTCTTTTCATTTACTTGAACAGATAGGTTCAGGATAATACTATGTCTGAAGGGGTCACGCTTTTCTCGGGTAAGTTATTCATCGCCTTCTTTATTGGGTTCTTCCTTCAACAGCCCCAGCTGCCTCCTCCTCCGCCTGCCAGATTCACTGTCTCTCCTCCTCAACTCAAACCTAAGCACTCTCAACACTCTCTCCCTCACATTCCAACTGGGGTTCCAGCTGGGGATGCTCCACTCCACTCCACACACAATTCGCGGAAGACCTGACCTTACAATTCATATGCAACGCATAGGGCTGCAAGTGTCATTGCAGACGACGCAAGGTTGTGCAGAAGTAATGATGTTATCATTATGTTATTCTGTTGTCATGCCTAGGGTCTAAACAGAAATAGAGATCCCCCTGTTGGAGCTAAAAGATCAGAGGGGTGTGTTGTGTCATTTCCTTGGCGAATTCTCTCATGCTGCTGGTAAAGGGTGTAGGTTTGTTGCCCACTGCTGTTAACATCCTGTTTATGTTTCATTGCAGGATGAAGAACCTACTTTGCAGCATATCAGGTAACAATGTCAAAGTGAAAAAAGTCGCCAGGCTGGTTACAATTAAACCCCTCCTAGAATATTTGGGGAAGGAATTTTGATAGCCAGGAAAAAGTCGCCAGAACCTGACGACTTGTTCCCAGGGACATTATTACATGGGACCCTTTGCAGATGGTCTGTGGAGTCCTGGTATAAAGTGTTACCCTCCTTGACCTGCTGGCAAGCACCCGCAAGCATGCCAGAGCAAAAATACTCTGGGCTGCATATCCATTATAAAAATCGGACATAAATCACCCTCCTCCTCCTCATCATACTTCTCAATCGAGTCATCTTCCTTTCTCTCCTTAAGACAGTGGTCTTCAAACTGTGGTGCTCGCCCCCTAGAAGGCCCAGAGGATGTCCATTGGGGGTGTAAGGATGTTCAAAAAAAGGAGTACAATGACTGCTTTACATAGAAAATATAACCAGACATGGCATCTGTGGGTGGCGGAGGGACAACAATATTTGTACTCAAGTCGAGGCTCAGTAACAGCGTCTTACTCAAGGGGGGGGGGCTCTGCATAAAAAGTGTGACTACCACTGCACTAAGGAAATGAACGAAACCAAAGGAGGGGATGGATAGGGTTAGAGAGGATGATACCAAAAATCTCCGATCATCCCTCCTTTCCTTACAGTGTTTGAAAAGTGCTGTCATTGTGCCCCTTTTAGATATATAAGCTTCACTATTAACCACTTGTTCATTTGTGACATTGTCTAAATATCTTGTATTCAGTTTTAAACATTCATCAATGAGTGAGACCTGACTTAAATGGAGCGCTCAAGTTTCCAGTGGCCATGTGTGAGAAGGCCATCCAGACCCGTTATTGCTTTGAATTCTGGGATTTGTAGTTTTCCTAAATTTCAAATGGGAAATTTAAAAAACTACACGCCACAGAATTCAAAAGGAAAAAATAGCGCTGGGAGGCAGCAGGCGCATGGCCACAGTAAACTTGAGCGCTCTCGCTTACAGAGCCAGGATTAGTCTAATGCAGTGGTCGGAAGACGAGGAGGATATTCGGGGGGCGGGTGTGTGCAGGTGTCTTTCAAAAAGGGATTATGGTGGCTGTTTTCAATAGAAAATGTAAACAGTTATAGATTGTGGGGGGGGGGGCGAAACAATATTTTTACTCAAGGGGAGGGGGGGCGCAGTATCAAAAAGTAGAAAAATGCCACTGGTCTAATGTGGTTCTCATTGCACATATATTCCCACTCTCGTGTTCCTGATGAAGAGCAGCCGGTTTTTTTCTGACGGTAAAACGTCCTCATTAGTGGGAAGTCAAGTAATGCTTGACATTTGTGCGCCTTTACAGGCAACAAGTGTCTATTGAATTTAAAATTCAAAGCCAACTATCTCCCCTCTTAAACTCCGGCACCAAGTCTTCAAGCTGCACATTTCAGTTCAAAACCAGCACCAGGCTTCAGCGTGACTCTTTTCAGCCCCCGGGCAGTTCGGTTTGAACTCCAGAGACTCGCCTTTCAGTCAGCCGGCCGCCCAGTAGCCAGAGGTCATTAGAACCTCACTAATTAGCCGCTCCTGACTCCCAAGTAATTTCCTGTCGTCGTTGGGGAACGCCACGTGAAACAGAACAACATATACTGAACGCGTAAATTAGCAAGCCAGGTGTGTGAGGAAGATGTAACGAGGATCCAATCAGCAGCTTTTCCATTACTATTTCAACATAATTATATATGGGATGAAGTACCCCCTACTTTATTAGGATATTGCAAGTCACGGAGGAGTTCTGTAAATAGAGGGGCGAGTTCCATTACAAGGGCACGGAACTCGGAGGGGGTGGTCATACGCGGTCATCCCCTTAAACACCGGCCCTCTTGCTTAATCTACTGCAAGAGATCTTCCATTGCTGATCCATATAATCAATGAAGAATCTGATTGGATTAACAAAATCTAATATGCAGATTTAAATGTGCTTCAGAAAAATAGTTTCAACATTTTAATAAAATGCAATGAAAAAACGTTTTCATTTTGTACTTTAAGATCAGTAATTTACATGCTGCTTGTTCCTCACGTGTGTTAAACTTCAGTGCACAAATTAAGCATTCTAGCATAAGCAGTTCCTTGGCAGTTGTGATAAACATGAGGGCGTCCTCACATCTACTCCCCTTGGATCCTCTACGCAGTTGGCCTGGGAAGGGCCATCGCTTTTGGATCACAACCATGGGGGTGGGCGAGCGAGGGAGGCTCAACTGGGTGCAGGGTCCTTGGGGATTGGAAGTGGGATGCACTTAGGTGAGACGCAGTAGTCCACACTCTCCTTTCAGGAAGGAACCCCTATCCCAGAGGTCGTTATGGGATATTGTTCCCCATGTTCCCTTGTCCCTGAGAAGATCAGGAGATATTGTCAACCCAGGCATTCCAGAAAGAGGAGGAGAAGGATTGGGAATGGGGTACCTTACGACGAGACACAGAATCCCGCTTATCCTACTGACAACCAGTTTAACCCTCCCCTGACATTTATGGGTTACTGTAGATCAGTTCCCCTTTTATCCCCTCTTGGGGTACCTGACAGTACTGAGATGAAGAAGAAATAACTGAGAGTAATGAACATTCTAGCCTCTCCCCACTCTGATACCGAGACGAGGAAGAAGCAGCTGAGAGTAATGAACACCACTTAACCTCACCACTTTGGTACTGGGACGAAGAAGATGACTAAAGAGGCACACCAGTATATTGAACAGACATGTCCCACTAATAGGTTCAGACACAGTCAGGCAATGGAAACTAAGTATGCCCACCTGCAAACTATCAGAGTCTCAGGATAGTATATAAAAAGCAGTAACAGGAAGGAAGGCGAGAGGAAGGAAGGTGAGCTGGGAGCAGCTGAGTTGCCCAGGACCAGCCGGTGGAGAACAAGACTCTGAGACGCTGAGAGTCTGCAGAGTGAGGCAGCGGGAGGAAGTGTGGCGAGGGAGACAAGTCGGAGGAGGAGAGCCGGAGAAGTAGAGAGACCAAAGTTGGGAGACATGCCGATCCCTTTTGAACTAATTAGGATGAAATGCGTGTTCCCCTGGGCTGAGAAGCGAGCACAGGAGTGTTTGAGGGGCCACTGGTGACGCCCCAACCTCAAAGGAAAAAAATATTTCAAGAGAATCCAGCTAACGGTTAAGAACAAAACCGGTGAGTTTCAGATAATGGGAAACCCGGTATGTGAAAGGCGCGAGTGAATACAATGAGGCAGAATAATTGCGCGTGAGGAAATACACATTTACAATCCCCGAACAATGCTAAAGAATGCATAATGATGAAATGGGACATTAAGGAATACTAAGTAACAGAGTGGTCATGTATCAAGAGATAAGTTCCCGAAAGCCTATGTATGAAGAAAGAAAGCTTTCCACTTACAGAGGACTGAAGTAGGGCTGAACCCTAGCTTCAGTTCTCTTTACATTTTTCATAGCAGACCTAAAGGAAAGGTTTCTGATCATCATGATGGATTAGGAACCCAAACAATACCGTGGTTGTTCTATGCAGACGACCTAGTGCTGTTATCAAGAAACCCAAAAGATCTGCAAAGGCTATTAAATGCGTTAGCAATTTATGCAGACCAACATCATCTACAAATCAATCTTGACAAGACGAAGGTTATGCATTATGTAAAGACACGAAGAACAAACAAATCTCTAATTTGGACCCTACACAATAGACAACTACAAGTTGATCATCAGTACTCCTATCTGGGTGTCAATGTAAACGATCAGGATCGTGATGTTCTGTATCGTGCTGACATCCAGAGTAAGTTGAGCACAGTCTTTTCTCAGGTCAAAGTCAGACTTGCCAAATATGGCAATTTTTCCTGTCTGTCGGCTTTGAACTATTACAATCAGAAAGAAGTATCGCTGCTGTTATATGGTGCTGAAACTAAAAACGTTTTAAAGAAGTTTTTTGGCAAAGAATTGAAGGTACATTTTGGCGACGTGTTTTGAACCTTCCACAATGCTTACCAGTATCAATTATCAGATTTGAATTAGGGCTGATTTCTCTTTACAGCATATATGGATGGCGACTATGCGCGCTATATAGAACATTTATTTTAGCTCCCAAATCAGAAATGTTGTTAAGCATTCTACCTTCTTACGTGCTCACATCAAGCCACAAGTTTATAACCACATGGAAAACCACAACGCTAAGTATATTAGCCATGGCTGACGTGTCCCTGGAACTTTTGGTGAGCAATCCAACATGCGCAAAGCTAAAACTACATCAATCTGATTGGATAAAAACCCGAAAAGCCTGTACAATTGGGTTGACAACATCAGTGACTTCAAGAATAACCCTTTCAACAACAAAAAATATCACGTGTTGGAATCATACTTAGCAAAAAGTCCATCTCCGTCTCAGAGGAGTGCATACTTGAGATTTAGACTAAACCTATGGCCGACCTATGATGTTTGGACAAGGCGGAAAATAGTCGATAAGGGTCAAAGTGTATGTCAGTTTTGTAGAATTGTGAATCAGCAAGAAACATTACAACATTTAATCACTGAATGCTCTAAACTTGCTGAGAAACATCTTTTTTATCTGGAAACATATTTCAAACCATTCCAAATGATCTATCCGGAAGCACTGTGGCAACTCATCTTTTGCACAAATCGAATTTATGTCAGAATTGCGACCATAAGATTTTTAGAAGCACTTCAATTAAACAATCTAACTGAGTGAGGCCGATAAGGCCATGATCAGTTATTGAACTCTTACTCACATATTTGTAAGAAAAACTTTTTCACTTTTTTTTCTTTTTCCTTTTGTGATAGATAATGTCATGAAATTAATTTTGTAACTAGGGTTGTTGCTATTTTTATCAGAAATTATTGATGTGTTGCCTTTTATTGTATTGCTTTGTTGAATTGTTTTATTTCATGTTTTACACTGATTTTTTAACTGTCTATATGTGTAAATTGAAAGGTTGATCTAATTCAGCCAAATCAATAACAAAAATGTTTAAAAAGCCTGTTACAAAAAGGGGAGGTACGGGAAGCTGCAAATTGTTAGCAAAACAGCATTTAACAAAAGGGGAGTGACGCGAGAGATGGAGTATGAGCAAACTGATAATAATACTGAACTGAATGAAAATAAGCAAATTGCTAATACTGGATACTGAAGTAAACGAAACTGCAAACTGCTAATATTGAATAATGAACTGAATAAAACAGCAAGAGTGCTGACCTTGAATACTGAATGGTTTATTAAAAATTGAACTACACAAAGAGAACGCCTATGTGCTGAATAATGAACTGCTGGAAGAGAATTCAAGGTTCCTGGTTGTGTGACCTGCAATGGGTGGACCGTGCGGTCTAACAACTGCACCAAGATCAGAGAACCCATATATGCTAACAAGGAAACCTGCTACTGTGTCAAAAGGAAAACGACCCTTGGGGCATATGAGAATTGGGGAAGGTAACCCTGAGCTGTTCATAATTGTTGAAAGTAAGTTTGAAGATAACGTTTCAAGATACTTCTTTTTGTAACTTTTTTTATATTGAACTTGGGGAAAGGAATCCTGAGACCTGCTGTCCTGGAATTATATTGAACTTGGGGAAGGGCATCCTGACATTTGCAAAGGTGTGGAACTTTATGACTTTGAATCTAAAAGAAAGTAACTTGAACACTGTGCTGCACTTGTTGACATTTGGGGAAAAGAGGCTGAAGAGTAAGCACAAGCTGGAAATAGCTCAGTACTTAACTCATGGAACTCTTTTTAGTTTTTCGTTGACATCCCTACACATTGCTTTGTCGAAGTTGTGGGTAAGCAAATGTTTTGGATACAGACAGACTTTTCAGTTGAATGTACTGACACAGACTATCCTTAGTTTCTTTAGGTAGGGAAGTCCCACCTTAGCATTAGGGCAAGTTAGGCTTTACACCATCCTGACCTTTTCATTAAAAAAAGCCTATTGTTACATATTGGATCTGTTGCCTCTCTCTCTTTCCATGATGGCAACCTCACGCTTACACCAATCAAAGTGGCAACGTGTCCCTCACACACGCAAATGGTGCATTCATGCTTGATCATGAAATGACACGCACTAGATGACAGTTTAAAGTCACTCCCTGTATAGAGTTTAGACCACAAGGCTCTCAGGTCCCAATTCTCCCAGCTGTGATACAGGTTGCCACAAACGATGCTTCAGTGCCATATAATGTGACTGATCATAGCCTGGCAATACTTGGACAAATATGGTGGGCACGCCTGGACATGTGGTGGCACATGATCAGAATAATTAATGATATGATTGCAATTCCAGTCACATGATGGATGTGTTTATGAATATAATGTATCTGTGCATACAATTGCTATGATTGTGCTGTTGACGTCCGCTACACCATAAAAGCAGATCAATTATGCATACACCATTCAGTAGGTTGCCAAAGTCAATGTGATAATGTCAATTATTCTTGTGCTCAATAACAGCCGACACATGTTTTGACACTTGGTCGTCCTCGAGGCTGTTCAATGCAAATTCATAATTTAGAATTTGTAATTCCATACATTGACATAAAACAATAGATAAATCCCAAGTTACGAAAAGACATTTAAAAGATAGTTACATACCCATGATCAGTGGGCAATCGGGGTGTAGAAGAGGAAACAAACAATGGGTAATATAATTAGCTAGTTGTCACAATGTTATGCACTATACATTCACACGCTAAATGATCCAATAGTGCAAGTTGTGCCCTTGTTACATGTCCTCTGGAATTAAACAATTTCAATTTGTGACTGATACCACTGGGGTGAATGTACATTACCTCACAAAAGCTTGCCAGTGTGAAATCCAGTGTGTTATGATAATAGGGCATGAGGTAATTGAGTGCATGCAGATAGTGGTAGATAGTTACACATGCTAGTAGCTGGAGCTCCGGTGGCACCCATATAATATGGTGAAGAAACGTGTTAACATCCTATGCAAACGTGAAAAAGAAAAAAAAGACATAAAACAGATAGCCGTTCCTTACCAACTGTTTCTCTTTCAGTAGTATCTGTTGGTGTAAGTAAAATACCATTCAGACCCTAAACCTTGCCTTGTACTGCTTCCTGCCAGTTATCATAGAGGGCAAACTTACCCCAAGAGATGATGTTCCATGTTCCACATATTAAGTCCTTGCTTGTGTATTTTGAATCCCATGCGGCCCTTTCTGAGTAGCAGAAAAGAAATTTGCTATGTCAGCAAATGTGTGTTTTAGATTAAGGCTTGTAATGTTCCCCATACAAAACAAAGTGACGCTTACCAATGGCATAATGTGGCCTGTACATCTGGTCTGTGTTATGCCTTCAAATAGTTTTCAGCAACTAGTCATAAACCTAAAAATGATGAGGCAAAATTGGTCCTGTAAGTATAATCCCCTCATGTTGTGCCTGGAATACAGAAATTATCCTATCAATTGTTGAGATTCCCAAAAGTGCTAAGTGGCAAAAAGTAGCACTTTTGGGAATCTCAACAATTGATAGATTAATTTCTGTGAATGAGTGTGGACAAAGGTTCCTACTCATTTAAGAGGACTAGTACAAAATCCAGGAGTCTAGCAAAAAAGTGCTGGGGGGCTCACAGGTGGAGAGAATTTCACAAAAAAAGGAAAGTCTACTCTAATACCGTTATTATGTGGCAAGACTGGCTTACATTGGTGACTGTCCATATATTCTTTGTGTGTCATGGCATTTTTGAACTGGGCATCAAGGGTAAAAGCAAACATAAGTGTGATTATGTGGTACACTGGCCTACGTTGGTATAGACAGTCTGCATATACTTTATTTCTGTGGCATATTTTGGACTGGCTGCGGGTCCTTATATAGTAACACTGGCATATATTGGTGCAGCTTGTATGGACATGTATGGACATAGCAAGCAAGAACATGTTTTATATACTGGCATATGTTGTGGGCAAAGGCAGCATGAAAATGCGTTGTAAAATAGTCCTGTGCACTGTTGGTGACTTGCATTTATTGGGATTTTTAATGTGCCACCATAAAAAAAAAACGTTGCAAACTGTCAAGTTTTTTACACCGTTTTTCTAAGAAAGTGCTGTAAAATGCACCGTTTTAACAGATTATTTTAAAAATGCTGTAGGGGGAGAGCAGCCCTTGTTTGGTTCAGGCTCCCTCACAGCTCTCCATCCCGTATATTCGGCACATACGCTTATACCCCTCCAGTTCACAAATTAGCCAGCCACCACTACCTACCTGTTACTTCCTGCGTCTTTTTCTTCTGCTTCTTCCTGTCATGTTTGTACAGTAAGAAGTGCAGTATGGAAGGTTCGTAATTGATAAAATCACACCTATAGCGCGGTAGCCAGATTCCATCTACTTCTAAGCAGTGGAGCAATGTGCCCTGATTCAATGGTACTTACTCTGTTGACCACATTTAATGACGCATGATTGAATTATCATGGGCTGGGCGAGAATTCATACCACTAACGGCAAGTAGGGGAGAACTAGCTAAACTGAAGGTATAACCTGCTGTGCCATCGTACTGGCTAACAGGTAGGTCGTCCTGTAGGCGAGTCTTGTGTTGACAATGTTGTTTTCTGTTATCAGAGGTTATAAAAGTGCCTTGTCAACCAGAAAGGTCCCCCGGGCACTGTGGATTACAGATGCTAATGCTGACTGCTCAAAGGCAAATCCCACGGTGATATCCCGGTCTTGAGAATGGCTGAGCACTGCTCTTCAAAGCAACCATCCTCGCGGAATGACGAAAATGCTGACATTTAATTGTACAGCTGACAGTTCGCACCCTTTTCTGTAAAGTGATACCTAGCATTACACGAGAGCACTGTGGCCGATCACGAGTGATGAACGATATCTTATGAAAGATCAGACTGTTTGCCGGACATCAAGTTCAAGGGGGGTGTGTGTGTTGTGGGAAAAGTTACTAACAACTGTGAACCCTGGACTGGGTAGTGGCCTGACAATTATTTTTTGCCGAATTACTTTATTCGGTGTGTCATGAACATGATGAGAGAGCTGAACATATGTTATTAAGGGGTAAAAGAAACCAAGGTGAAGCTGCTCAGAAAGCTCAGTGAGTTAAGCGCCTGCTGCTGAGATTGGTCATCACCCAAGGGTCATAGGTTGGAACCATGATAGGGGGCAGGGGTCTCTGCCTACCATTCTTTTGAGGCCTGTACATTGAGAGTCATTAAATTGGGTCACAGTAGGAGCTGGTGTTTAGGGTGCTTCAATTCAGTAACACGGTAGTAGTGTGTGACATATAGATTTTTATTAAAACATGTTGATATCAATATTTGAAATCCATTTCTCCTTCCGTACATATTCCAGCGGATCACTTAGAAACTGTTCCTACTGTGCCCGCTTGCCGCTCCATTAAAAAAATTATGGGGGTTTCGGGGGTGTCCCCCGCCGGTTTCATGGCTTATTATCGCCACAAATATATTTTTGTATGGCAATATTTTTACGGGGATATTAACTCATGGACCCCCTCGGACTACCACCTCTCCGCCACTGTCATGTAAAGTTACCCATCTTGTTCTCCCTAATGCATGTACAGTGCTCAATTGCTTCTGAGCCAGCTACAGTACAAATACGGATTGATTTTTGACATCACTTGAACTGCTATGGAGGAAAGAAAAAGTTAATTATAGTTGTTTCTAGGAATTGGTTACTGCTGTCTATCGATAAAGGTGATTTATATATTTTTTGTATTTATGTGTTTTATTAAGAACATTAAGTAAATAAGATTTAAGTAACACATAATACAGCAAATGGAATAGTGTAAAAGCCACAATCAACTATATTCCGAAAAAGTTAATTAACCCTACAGTTTGAGCAACAATGCAACCGTATGTAGTGACTATATATTCTATTCTAATGCATGAAATGCAGTATCGCATAAGCTAATAGTTATAAATAAAACATCAGGACACACAAGACAAACAGGACTAACATGAACATAAGGAGGGGAGGGGAGGGTTCATTATGTATAAGAATAAGGACTGAAACATTTACCATATTTTCTAATCTTGACTGGGTATTGCATTATTCAAATAAAGGTTGCCAATTTAATAGATGTTTGTGCATCAATGGTGGAGAAACAGCATTACATTGTTCCATCCTGTAAAGATTACATACTGAATTCCACCATAATTTAAAATGTGCATTTTAAGATTTTTCCAATTTGCGGTGATAGTCTGGATGGCTATAGCAATAAATAAGTCAAACAGATAGCCTTCATTTTAATCGATAGCCGGTTGGATTATTTTGTTGCCCTGAAATAAATCATCAAAGGATAAAATCTGCTGTATTTGGAAGATTTTTCCAAGGATTTCCCTTATCTTTTCCCAATATGTTTTAACATAAAGACATTCAAAGATCATGTGCTTGAAGGATCCTTGAGAGTTTATACAACTACAACACTTGTCGTTTTGAGATATTCCACTTTTGAACAGCATTAGTGGGTATCAGGTAATAAAATCTGGCAAAAATGTCGCCGGTAAAAAAAGAAATCACGTCAAAAATGCTGTGGTTTAACCTGGTAAAGGTGTACCCCATTATACCATTTAAGGGGAGAGGGGGTTGCGGGGGTGTCCCCCGCTGCCCTTAAATGGTATAATGTGTCCAGGGGTTGTGGGGGTGTCTCCCGCATCCTTTACATGATTGTGGCGGCAAAACTACTGCATTTTTGCCACATTTTTGCCACGATAATTTGTATACACGGCCATTTTTGCCAAGATTTTAAAACATAGAACCCATTAGTGGGGTAATAAAAGCTCTGTGATGAAAGAAAAACAATGTTTGCAGCAGGCTAGCTGAGACAATTACCTTGGAAATATTTGTCCATATACAAGGCCATCCAAATTGTGTGGTGTTGAGGGAGCAGTCTTGATTCCATGCTTCTTGACATTTAAGCAGAGTTTAATCTGTTGACGTAGAGGAGCATATTTTATACATCATAGACGCTGTTACATTAGGATTAGATAAATGAAATAGTCTTTGATCTTGATAGCTATTAGAGGTAAAAAGCAGTCATTCATAATTTTCCATAAACGCGTTTATTAGACTAATATATTTCTGGAGAAAACCTTTTGGGGCTCGAAGTTTAGTTTTAAATTCATCAAATGATAAGAGGGTACATTGAGTAAACAGCTGTCCTATATACTTAGAATCGTGGTTTGCTCTAGGCTTGGAAGCAACCGTGCTAAGCTCTATTGTTACTTGGGCACACTAGTAAGATTCATAGGTCGCAAGATCACAGGAGCTTTTTGGGGTTTAGCCACCACCCCAATTGTTGAGTAGGAAAGGAGAGTGTTCTCCTGGCTATCTTGCTTAATTGGTTCCAAAAAAGGTTCTAACACAGTGGTTAATGCGATACAATTTTCGCTTTATTTGTGCTAGTGATGGGTTGGTTCTTCATACAGTTGATATGCATCTAGTACATTTGAGGCAATATTGACCCCTAGTTGTCAGCCGACACGTGTTTCGACCCGTGGGTCTTTATCAAGGCTATTGGATGTGGTCTGTAGCCCCCTATGGGGTCCTGGTACGTGATGGGTGGCTGTTCTGGTGCTCGACGGAACCGCTCAAGCAGCACTTAGGGCCCAACAGGAGCCACTATCCCCACAGGACAGCCACACATCACTTACCAATACGGCAAAGATCAAAGTTCTTGGTGCTTTACGAGATGGATTTCTAGGACCTATACAGTGAGCTCTTTGGATATTAAACTGTGGAGGTGTGGGGAGATCCAAATGCTTGGGAAGCATGTGATATAGAAACTGGGTAGGGTTGTCATTCTCAATATTTTTGGGAAGACCAAAACTGTTTTTACAGAGACCGTACTCTTCCTACAACATCCTCGGCATCACTTACTCTTCGTTCAACTTCAGTTATTCTGGATTCGACTGCGGAACACTTATCATCAAGTATTTGCAATTTGGCTGTAGTGGCTTCCATGATGGGTTTAAGGGATTTGATTTCCATTAGGATGGCATGCATAACACGATCTTGCACATCCTCCTTAGGTGTAGGAGAATCACTCTTCTGTCATTTGGGGGCATTACTGATAGACGTAGATGATGTTTCCTTGGATTGCCCTTTTTTTGAAGTCATGCTGGGGCCAGGTAAATGTCACTGGACGTGTACATAGTTTGCACAGTGATGATGAGAATTTCCCTTTAGTAATAGAACCAGGGCCTTTGTTGTACACAATTGAAAAAATGTCATTTCTGTTAAATGGTACCTCATTCGCTAATATTATTTTGCATTATTCATTTATAATTGATTCCTGTGAGGAGAATTACCTTCGACGTGAAGCAAACATGCTTCCCAACGACCCCAGCGCTCAACAGCCGTGTTCGCCAACCAGCTGACTGCGTTGCGGCTTTATTTCTGAGTGCCTACGCAGGCTTGCAGGCAGCGCCTCCTTGTTACGCCTTTTCCTAGACCTTCTCACATTCACTCGGGATACACACACCGAGCTACGGAAAACAGTGCCTATGGCCCCAGAGCGGCTCCAGTTAGTATTTTAATGTAAAATATATGTGTAGGAGCCCAGATAAATATAAATATTTAAGCCAGCCGGGATCTCAGAGATTAGGCGGACATCCACTACGGCGCTTGGCCACACCGCCCAAAGGTGATATTTTTATTAAGCCTGTAGAATGTCCCCGGTTTATTTGTCTATATACCTTCCTAGTGCAATGTTCTGAAGCCCATATGTCAAACTTGGATACAGTAGAAAGGAGTTGTGCATATGCAACATGAATTTTCATACGGGTCTCGTCCTTCAGCTATAGTTCTGTTCCTCTGCCCCCTTCACATACCTCTGCGGAAGGAAGTCTCTTTTGCTATAGCATGTTGATAATGCCTGCCTGAATTTCATCTCCATAGTAGGACCCACCTTCTGTACATGTTAGCGTTCGATCCTCAGAACTAACTATGCAACCTGCCCACATGTGGCATCCCTGCAGCAACAACAAACAAGCATTGGCAATGCCAACCGCTTGGGCTTTTGTGTACGCATGAGAAAGGCACTTGCCAGGCACTAGCGTAGTGGCATTAACTGGCTATTGATGATAGCAGGTGCAGAATGGTGTGAGTACCTGGGCATATTATAGCACTGGCAAAACTGCTTTGCCAATGTGTGTTTTAACATGATTACAGTAAAGGACATGCATAGTGCTTATAAATCAAGTGGCTGAATGCAGACCTGGTTAAGACATTTTTATTGCACTATTAGTCGGTTTACAGCTCCAATTAAGTCATTGAAAAAACACTTGCAGGCACTTTGAGTGCAATATTTGATGGTAATGCTTGATTAAAGTGAGCTCAAAGAGTTCCCATGAGGCAGTGTTTTGGGTGTGTAGGGCAGGAACTGGGTGAGAATGGCCATAGAAATTGGCATGGCCATGGTCAGTCAATGGGTGTGAGGAGGGATGGGGAAGCCTATCCCCTCCTCCGACTCCTATGAAATACATGACACAGAAGAAGACCAAGAAACATCGCAATCGCCCATTCTATTTCAGACGAATTCCCAAAGGACCTATGGTTGACAAATATGTTAAGAGGTACCCCATCAGCCAGTCCTGCAGGCCAGGCGTGGTACACAGCTACCCCAGAGTGGATGAGGAGCCCCAGGCTGCAGAAAAACGACACCTCAATCGACAGTATCGATTAAAGCGCCAAGAAGCCATAAATGCTGACGTCGTTAGAGACACCATGACTTAGCAGCGTTAGACATGAAGCACACATGCTAGAACACGAGTGTACAGTTCTATAGATAGAGGACTGATACATATACATACAGTGAATGTGTTTATTATTTTGCCATTAGCTAAATGCAGAAACCGCATGAAGCAAGAGATCCCGAACAAAGCTTGCAGATGATTGCATGCAAATAACCTTATGAAGCTGCAGGGGCACATATGGGACCTTACAGAACCAAGTGTAACTAACCTATGGAGAATATAGTATAGCATGAAAACTGTACAAACAGGATTATTATGGATTAGGAAAACTGCAGCAGGCCACAGGCCTCTCAGAAAGAGCTGAGCTGAATTCAGGCTGAACAGAGAGCAAAACGTGTGGGACAGGGCCCACTGCCATGGCCACAAGATACGGATGATATTTGATTCCCTGAACAACAGTAGCATCTGCTGCAATACAAATGAATAATTCAGAGCTGCACAGCTCCAAATCATGGTCTCCGAAACATGTGACCTGGCGAAAGCAGACAATGGACAGTGACAGGCGCTGGGAAAGAGAGCCGATCTCACGCTACCAGAGAGAGGACCGCAACAAAGATGTTACAATGTGAGACAAGTGTTGCACGAAGTGAACAAGCACTCTCATTGCCTGAAGATGGTACACACAAGTTACGAATCAGACACATAGTCTTTCTTATTACGTTGAAAAGGTACACCAAGAGCTGAGAACCTTTTGCAGATCTCCGGTCTGGGGATGTCAGCTCTAGCCAATCACAGTTTAGCATCCTAGGGGTGTGTAGCAATGGGCAAGAACCAATGGCAAGACCCACACACTGCAACATTGTTATAGATAGTGACTTGGGGGTGGACCAGGCCAGCCACCTGACATGGGAGAGCCAGTATAATAACACATATAGGTCACCATATAGGTTATTAGGCTTCTGACAGCCAATCCTGTGGTCTGATGGGTTTTCTGGAAAAGGACCCAGGTTGTAACGTTACTCTGACATCATTAGAGTACAAAACTGGCCTGCAACCCAGGAGAAGTTGAGATGTCCATGGGTTTCTTCTGTCCCTGTGATGATCCCTGTTGGTTTTGTCTGTAATAAACCGCTGTTTGAACTTGCCATTTCACAGAATCCTCTGTTTGTCCAGTGGAAGGTTTTGGGCCTTCTGAGAGTATGCAAACTCCTAGTGGCCCTCTGGCATACCTGGGAGTTTGTCCCAACAGGTGGCCAAATGACCAGACAACATCTGCAAAATCTGTGTCCATCCTCATATGCCATTTCTCCCTATCTGTACTTTATTGAATAGTTTTGGTTTATATGTGGCGCCTAGCGCCACCTAATAACCCAACACCTATTTTTGGCAAAAGAAAGTTCCATTGCCTTCTACGAATCCTCAAAATAGTCATCAGATCTAATAGCTTTCAAGGCAAGTTTAAAGTTTAGCTGTCAACTTATTCCATGGAGGTTTGATTTTCCATTATAGGTGTGGCCTGCACGATCCGGCATTCACAGTTTTGTTGGATCAAAAGACAAGACAGGCTAAGGGTGACCCAAATGAACTGGTGCCATGTCAGGGCATGTGATCCGCGGAGTTTCAATGCTAAAGGACCCTTAAAATGCCGTTTGGCAAAATAAATGAGGTAAGGTAAACATAAATTATCTTGTCTGTTTTGATGAGGTTGCATAATTTAAACCATCACGTCAACATGCTATGGGCATTTTCTTCAATTCCGAGAAAGACAGAAGGAGGAAGTCAAGAAGTGCACAGAGTTCCCTCACTGGAGCAGGGCACGTTGGCCAGGTGTGGAGCAAGATGAAACCTGATGAGCAGCTCCAGTCACTTCCTCCACTGTCACCCCTCCCATAAGTTCAACTTCTGGCCCCCTTTATGTCGTATCCAGCACGGGGTAAACCTGTCAAGTGTCAAAATCTTAAAATGGATGCCGTTCAAGGGATGATTCCCGCCCTTAAAAAATGCAAAGAGACACCCTCAGAAACGTATTGCTTTTGAACATTGAACACATTTACTAGTAATATAATACAAATGATTAGATTTTTTCATATTCCCTAATTAATGTTCCTCATGACTCCTATACATGGTCACAGAATTATTGGACCAGGAGCCGCTGATGAACTTTATTTAGTTATGTATTTATTTATTTATTTATACATTTATATTGCGCCAAGGCCACAGGCATCAGGGCGCACAAACTTTCAAACTAGCGGGGCATGAATATCCAAAACAAGCATGAGCCAGTTACCGAGAGTAGTGTGCAAACATAATGCCTCCAGGGGGGACAGGTGAATATACCCAGAGGTCAAAGTGGGCTGGACCTAAAGGGTACAACGTTCCCTTTGTTTTCAGGTAAATCCGTCATCGCTCCCTTACTTTATGTGACCAGGAGCACCGTTATAGGACAGTAGGGAAGAGGCGCCTTTGTTTCTTTTCTTCTCCCCTAATGGGGATTCGAACCTGGGCCCTGCACCAATGTCACATCATGCTGCGCTTTATCAAAGGTGCTGGACTGCTTTCGTTTATTGGTGTGGACTTCTTGGGATAATAATGCCCACTGCCAAGCCCACTTGGCAGTGATCTTTGTCTTTTGCCATTAAACATGGGTTCCTGCAAATGCAGTGTCTGTACAGCTATGGACTGACCCAATCATGGATGACGAACAATGGCCTGACTCTTAATACGGACAAAACAGAGTTAATGGTTATTGGTACTGAGGCCAAAGTTCACAAAATGGGAACAGACTATGCGCTTTTTAATATTGCAGGATGTAATATTAAAACAAAAGATAAAGTCAAAACACTTGGGGCCTCATTACGACCCGGGCGGTATGGGTTTAATAGCACGGGTAAAGGTGCTTGGGCCGTTAAACCCATACCGACCTATTACGAGGACCCCTTGCGGTACCCGCTCTGGACTTCTGGTTTTAACAGACGTCTAGAGCGGGTCCCGCGAGGGGACCAGGGAGCTAATAACGGGCCCATTATTGACGAGCCCGTTGTTAGCTCCCTCCCCATTCCCATTGAGCCCTATGGGGGCTCAAATGAGAATGGGGATGGTCTGGGTCTGGGTTCCTTGAATGGGGAAATACCGGGCCCTCCAAAGTCGTAATGGCCCGGTATTTCCCCATTCAGGGACCACAGATCCGGACCCGAGTTTGGAGGCAGCCATGCCCTTGATAAGGGCATGGCTGCCTCCAAACTCGTAATGAGGCTCTTGGAGTATACTTCGATCAAATCCTAAATATGCAGGCCCACGTGAGTAGCTTAGTGTCGTTTACGGCATACTACATCAATTTTCTTGTACAGTTATGTCCTTACATCTCTAAAGCTAGCTGTGAGACTATTGTGGCAGTCTATTGATGGGCGTAGCTAAGTCTGAGTACAATAGGCTGCAGACTATACAGAATAGCACGGTAAGAGTGATTACTGGCGTCATTAGGAGAGATCATGTGTCCGAGGCCAGGCGCGGTTTGCACTGGCTCCCTATTAAGGCAGGAACTGATTTTCGGCTTCTGCTTATTGTGCATAAATGCCTGATGTGGTCCAGGCCACTATATGTGAGTGAGACATTGGTAACTAAATCTAGTACTCGCACTCTTAGATCGAACAATACTAACCAACTCCAAACCCGCGCTTTTAGATTGTTTCATGTAAAGAAGTGCGCCTTCCCGGTGGCTGCCCCGAGGGCCTGGAATGCCATCTCGCCTGATCTAAGGGAGTTCAAATCCACTGCTGTGCTTAGAAAGAAGCTGAAGACTGCTTTTTCAGTAACTTGTTTTCCCTTGTTTTCTTCTTCTGCCTAAAATAAGGACTTCTTCCAGAATTCTTATGTTGCCCGTATATGTTATATGCTTGTTTGTTTGTGCCCTTAAGCCTCCGGGTCAGTAGTGCGCGTTATAAGTAGAAAGTAAAGCTAATGGGTGTGGGAGGCTGCATGGGTGGGGGTTTTCAGGGGTTGGGGGGACTATAGCCCTGGACATGTCCCTTTAGAGGTGAAAATGGTGAGTGTTTGAAAGGGGGGGCTGCTAAAAAGCACATGCTGTGGATGACAATGACAATCTAATATTGGTTATTTAAATGGATTTTCCTTCATTTCGTCATTCTTGATAGTACTGTTGTAAAACAAAGTGGAGTGGGGTGGAGTGTTGGAAAGCAAGGACCCAGGAATGGGGTATGGATTGGGTGGGTGAGGGTGGGGTAGTTGGGAAGTAAGGGGTTGTGGGAATGCAGGGTAGGGGGAACTTAATACCACTATTTTATTTTGTTTTTCTTACACTTCGACCCCTGAGTACCCAATCTCCAGAAAATCTTATAAATAATGAGTTGAATCAGTGAGTTTGCCGACCCAATTTTTGGAAGTAAATGGAATAAAAATCATACGATTTAGCTGTAACTAAGACAGGGGTGTGGAATAAGTGTCAATTATTTTTTATTTATTCGTATTTTTAAAGCGCACAACAGCCCGTGGGCACCGTGGCGCTGTTACAGAGGTGAACAAGCTTGCTGGTTACATTGGAGAGGAGGATGGTTACATGGAAATGTACTTTATAGAGAGTCAAGACCCGCCTTTATTGCCCTGAAACCAACCTTCTGTTCTGAGAAAATCTATGTCCAGACCAGTCCCCCATCAGATGTGAACATTTTTTTCTGGACCTGCATATATCATGCACGCTATGCATAACAACAAGCTGCATACATATGTCAGATAATGACTATGACCGTTTTACTTTATCACGCAGGTTCTTCTGGGAGAATCTAAGTTTTGAAAGTAGGACATCTCTTTACGCAGTAAATTTAAATCTTCAAAGTATTTAAGAACTCCATTTTTGTTATGCAATATAGCATTGCTCTCTCACCAAAAGATGGAAATGTATCGGTGCGCCCAAGTATGATACCGGCTTCTGAAGTTAAGCCCTCCCTTGCCATTGCCCACTGAAACTCTCAAACAGGTCCTAGCACAGCACCCCACTGTTTCAACCCTGGGTCATAACACTTCTAGGCGGACAGTGCTACCAAATGGCACAGTCTTCCGTTCTGCAAATGTGCACATTGCAACCTGAAGCTGTAAATTAATGGGTATCAGTCAGGCATAGACCATTTTGTTTTCTGCTATGTTACACAATCCTTCGTGTAATACCCTGCTAATGGCGATGTAAGCCAAACATGCAATTGTATAAATACTTACCCAATTCAATGTAAGCATGCATGAACCGGCGTGTGTCATGCAGTGCCAGGACATGATCCTCCAGAAACTGCGAACAATTGAAACCCAGCCCCCCCACACACACACATTCCACAGTGCTACGTGGCAGCATCAATAGCAGATGAGCACTTTCTAAGGGACGCCTTACTGTAATAATAACATACGGCAGGATAGTGTGAACAGTGCCAGCCTAGGTTTTCCCCCCTTAAGCCTAGTCATGCTATTGTCTTTAATCCAACTAGAACATTAGTATTCCTTATTCGGCAGTGCAATGCTTCTTTTGCACGAGGTAAGTACACTGTCATTCTTGCAACTTCCTCATCCTCAGACATTTGCAATTCCAGTTCACTAACCAGAATAAGAAAGGTTTATCACGTGCATTTGCAAATCGATACCTATTGGCTTTGCCAAAGCTTAGTATTGTAGATTTAGCCACTTCATAATGGCTGCCAGATTGTGAAGGTGCCTGTTTATATGCATCTTCATTTGTGCTTTAATTTCTCTGACTAGCGCCTATCAAGCGTGCTCTTGGAATCAGACGAATCGCCTTTACCCAGAATGCCCCGTTGTTTGGTTTAGACCTTCAGCAGGGCATCCAGGGTATGGAAGCTGCCCTTTTCCTTTAAATCAAGTTATATTTTCACACAGAATGGATAACAGCGGGTTCAGTGGAGAGTGGAATCTCACAAGCTGCTTTAACAAAAGTGCACACCACATATGTTCACCCCATATGCAGCTCTGTACAACTTCCTGTACACATTTACACTGTCTTGCATGAACACTAATCTACAAGGGAAAATGTTCAGCTAGATGATATAATGCAGAGATGTTTA
The DNA here is from genome assembly GCF_040938575.1 of Ambystoma mexicanum. Classification (NCBI taxonomy): domain Eukaryota; kingdom Metazoa; phylum Chordata; class Amphibia; order Caudata; family Ambystomatidae; genus Ambystoma; species Ambystoma mexicanum. Next base: position 778,703,645 of record NC_090932.1, read on the forward strand.
GACTGGGATGTACTGTTTGTTGCAACAGCGAACAGTTGTCGCACAGCGCAAAACTATTCCTCAATAACATAATGCAGTGATTCACAGAGACGTCATTTGAGGGTCGCCAGGGGTCACAGTTGTGACCCCTGAGGTCTCCCTTGCTATCCCTGTGATCTACCTTGCTACCCCTAAAAAAGAAAAAGAAAACTTGTTTTTTACTTTTCTTTTTTTAAATGTAAGCTCCTGGGCTGTGGCCAGCGCCATGTGGCTCTTTGTTTCTGCAGTGGCTGGAATTCTGGTTCAGGCCTCTTAAAAACACAGGGGGTTCCACAAGTGTAACACTTTGAGCTGTGATCCTAAATAAGAATGAATGGGAATAACAAATAATTTGTCTTTCTGGAATTCTATACAAAAATTGCTAGACTCATTAAAGGTTTATTTCAGGCACATTTCAAGGGGTGGGCCACTGATTTAGGGCCTCATTACACGGATGGCGGTAAGGGATTACCAGCACCGGTAAGGGCACCGGTGCCGGTAATCCCTTACCGCCCTACTACGAGGTCCCTTTGCTGGTCCCTACCTTAACGGCTGGTTTTACCAGCCGTTAAGGACGGGACCCGCAAAGGGACCTTGGAGGCAATTACGGCACCGCAATTTGCGGTACCGTAATTGCCGCCTTCCCCATTTCCATTGAGCTCTATGGGGGCTCAAATGGGAATGGGGAAAGGCCAATGGTGAATGGGGAATTACGGCCCCGCCAACCTTGGAATGGGGCGGTAATTCCGCCATTCACCATGGCGGGATCGGTAAATTACCGACGGCAACCGCCTTCCGTGTGATGAGGCCCTTAGTCTGTCCTTAAACACCTCAACTCAACCTTTCATCTTTCTGAGGTCAATAAATGAGTACCAACACGTGTTGGGTGATATTCGATGTATATTTGTTCTATATAAGGTGCCTTAGTGTAAGTGCAATGCAATTACACATCATTATCATTTGGCCTTGGTCGTCTGCTTGCATTCACAGTCCTTTGATAATATGGGCCTACACACACTGATATTAACGATACAAATGGTGATCCATTCTTGTATGAAATTTATATCACATTGTAGCGATATTGTAACCATATTTTTCGTAGTGTACTTAGGAACAATGCTATGTGATGCCACTTCCTGTTTTGTCGAGGGGTGAAAGGTTGTGATCAACCATTGCTTCCTGTGATGTCACTTCAGGTGGGGGTCAAATGGCATCACTTCCTGTGATGTCATCAGAGGTCAAAAGTTGTGTGATGTCACTTCCACTACCCCTGTCATTTTGGTGAAATGGCGTCCCTGGTGATTGATTACTGTATTGGTAAAGGACACACGTCAAAATCATTACATAAAAGGAAAATACATACTGAGTAGAAATATTATCACAGAAAAGACACACACACAAGTGAACAATAACATTATAAAACATGTTCCAACACTCCAAGGTGATGCACATGAAAATACTGCTTCAATGGAGACTCAGTGGCCAATGAAGGGCATTCCTGGCATCAGAGGCAGCTGATTATTATGGATTTAGAGACTCAAACTGCTCTTGACTGATGAGACCCAATGAGGCGGAAACATGTCCGTGGTTGCTTGTGGTATCATGCCAAAGGGATCGAACCAAGCAGTTCTGGCTGGACAGTCCCTTTTTGGGTGGGACCAAATCTAAATTGCATATGGTCTTTCCCCTTTTGTAATGGCTTGGCAGGCAATGAACGATGGCCTGGACGGTTGCACAGAGCAATGCCAGAGGTTAAGATTGATTCTAAACCTTCCAGCCATCACCTCTTTTTTTCTGCTGTAGTGACCCCAAGTGGGAGGGGTATGTGCAGATATGGGTCCCGTGCCTTCTGGGCCTAGAGAACCAAACAACTCCTCACTGGTGAGGCCCAACAAGGCCGAAACATGGTTGGGGATGCTTGTGGTCTCGTGCAGAAGGGATCTGGCCAAGCAGTTCGAGCTGGACTGCATCTTTAGGGTTGGGACCAAGCTTAATTTGCATATGGTATTTCCTCTTTTGTAAAGGCTTGGTACGTGAGAAACGATGCGCCAGAGGTTAAGATTGATTCTAAAGCATACATCTATCACCTCTTCTATTTTTACTCTAGTCACCTATAATATAATGCAGAGATCTTTAGAATGGGATGTACCATTACTTACAACAGCTCAAATGTGCCACACAATGCACGATTATTCCCCAATAACATAAAGTAGTGAGTGATTCATTACTATGCTCTATTGTTAAAGGTCACACATCAAATCATCACATACAAGGAAAATGCCTACTGAGTAGAAACATTATCACAGAGATGACACACCACACAGGTAAACCATAATATCATCATGCATGTGCCAACATTCCATGGTGATGCACATTAAAATGCTGCTTTAGTGGAGACACAATGGCCAATGGAGGGTAGTCCTGGCATCACAAAGAGCTGATTGTTATGGATTTAGAGCTTAATTCATATATTATGTAGCCACACTGTAATGATCACAAAAGTGGAAAACACATTAAAGCACTAAGGAGCAATAGAAATTAAAGAAGCTCGGAAAAACAACATTTGACAACTCTCACCAATGTACACAATTGCACTAGATTCTAAAAAACGGCTAACACTATAGCAGAGCTTTCGCCACAATGCAATATGTTTGTATCTACCCCTAGATAATGGTGCAAGAGCGCTGAAAGAGTCTTAACCATCTCTCTGGCTAGCCTTAAAAATATTTATGGCGATCAAGCCATACCGGGTGATTGTTTTGGTAATCTTGGGCGACATTTCCTATTATATTATGCACCCCCATAAGTGCTTTACTCTATGCTGTCTTGGCATCGAAATATGCATATACTTGCAAGAAGTCAATAGACTTTCAATTGTGGGTCAAGGAACTGGACTAGGAAGAAATCAGTTATGACCATGTTGTACCAGGACAGTCGAGTGGGTGAATAGAACTACATGCCAACAGAGGTGGTGCGGGCAAAAACCTGTGCATAACAGCAGAGAAAGAAAAAAAGAACAGCTATACAAAAAGGGTTGGAACACAAGAAAGAATTAGAAGTGGGAAGAGAAAGGTAACGCTGGTGATCTAAAAGGGTGTCTGCCCGAGGGAAGAATTGGTCCTTGCTGCCAGTAACACCTTTATGCAATGCTAGCTTTTTAGCCTTGTGCATGCTGGAACATGTAGACGCATACCCATCATGGCATAAGAAAATACACATGTATAAGCATTTAAAGTGCTGTTGGCGCAACATCTGGTCTGGATAGACGTTGCCTTGTCGACATGAGCCCAGTAGGTACATCGCGTTATAATTATGCAGGAAAATGTCCAGAGTACGCAGGTTTAACACGTTCTTTTAGGTTTTGCTTCAGGGTGTCCTCCATTTCTGTTACCCAACCTTATGCCATTGTATACTCGTTTTTCGAAAAGGCGGTGTGATTAAAAATTACGTTCTTTCTGCTACTGTGGTTGTTAATCGGATATGATCTGCAGGGTGTGGACAGGGAAACTGTAATGAGAGGTAATTACATCCTCAATTCCTGAATCAGTTAGAGACAAAATGGCTGAACCTTGCTGCAGCATATGACAAATCCTTTTATTTGCTAGACGTAAGCAGCGCATCACGTGGCATAAGAATGGGCAGCAGGGGGGTAGCACTTGTGACTATATATTCCCCCCTCAAGGGCGATCAGCGGTGAAAGAGTGGGGCACGAGCCGGAAAACATACATATCCAGTGAACCCAAATGCATCAATTATCCCATTGTATAATTAGAATGTAATCTACATCCACGCCTATAGGGTGCCAGTTACACAGAATCGGCCATTGCCACACAGTGCATAAACTAGCACAATTGGCCCCCAAAAAATCCTTTTAGCTGTTGATTCCTCATTTCAATGTATTTAAAACATACATATAGAGGCCTGATAAAAAAAAATGTTTAGTCACCCCAGCCATTAATGGAAGAGCATCTTAAAGACGACACAAGTCCGTTATTCTGAGCCTCCTTTTTAGTTTTGGGTGATTGGTGGCCTATCCACATGATTGTTCAACTGTTGGCTTGTACATGCTGTGTATCCTACCACATTGGAAAGTAGTGCGTTACAAAAGAATCCACATAGCACAAAACGATGTGGATTACAGGCATAACATTGCGGGGAGAGCATATTTTAGCATTACAGTATAAATGGTGGCAGTGCATTGCCGCTCTGAGCAAAACGATGTGTGTACCTGGGAACTATAATTTTTGAGAGCACAACCCTTGCAAGGGGTAGCTATATCTAATTTTTAAATTTTTTTTTTTTTATTTTTTTTTTTATTTTTATCTAGTTCATTACAAACTTTTAAAAATCAAGAGCTTTCTAAAGTATATTTCAATCCAAGAATTTCCACTTTAGCTTTAAAAATTGTAGAAGAAAAAAGGAAAAAAGAAAAATGCGTGAGAGCAGAAAAGAAGAAAAAACAAACAAAGGAAAATACAAAACTAGACGAAGCATATAAACGTTAGAACCGTAGCACAAAATAAACGGTAAATAGGCTGTTTACTTTCTGGTTGTGCCAATATCTATATGTGTTACGTCACTGGGGACTGTAGCATTTGCAGTTCCAATTTCTCTAAAAATAGTGTTAAAGGAATTATGAGTTTGAAGTCGACTCCTACTGAGAACACATTCCACCAGTCTTCACCATCTAAGGTCGGCCTTTTGTGTATTTCCGAACCTAAGAAGGCCGTTCTTAGACCTCTTAGGTCTTCACAAAAGAGGACTAAATGTTTGAGCGTTTCTTTCTTTTTTTTACAAAATCTGCAGTCCTCAACGGCGTCTTTGTTTTTGCTTTGTATCTTTAGAATTGATTTAGTTTTGTATAAGTTCATCCGAAATTTAAGATAGTAAGATCTTCTTTTATGGAAAGGAAACAATTGAAGGTATTTTGGCAAGGTGTTATAAGCCCTTTCTTCCGTTGCAATTTCCTTCATGCATCTGTGTGTTGCTCTTTTCTCTTGGTTTTCACACCAATCTTGCTCCCACAGTTTTTTTTTAACGGCAACTGGATTCTGTAGAAGTGTTTCTTGGTCAGTTTGTAGCTTGATTAGGATATTTTTGCCAGATTGTTTCCACATTTGGAGCATGGATGCTTTAGATGAACCATCATCACTTCGGAGAATTCTATATTGTAGTAGATCATCAGCTCCCAGGGCCTTCCTGTAGATTGACAACATGTTCCACATTATCTTAGCGTTGATTGAGATTAATCCAAGTTCGTAGCGAATACAAGCTGTTGGGGTCCCCCTCGGCAATGATAGTACCTTTCCCCAGAAGAAGTTCTCACACCAGGACCAAGTCTCAGCTGGACAACCGAACATGGCTTCTGCACCAAAGATCAAGGCCGGAATGACCTTCAAATTATAAAATGCGATGACCGGTTTCAGGGTGAATTTCCCGTACTTTATGTTAAGTACAACTCCTTGGGCTGTTAATGAATTACATTTCCGCCGAATTTTCTTGATCATGTTTGCATCTTGTATACTGGAATTTATGGTTACACCGAGGTATTGGATTTCTTTTACAAGTGTTATCGTTTGATTCTCCAGTTTCCAGTTGAATTTTCTTTTGTTAGTTGCTCCAACAAGATTTTGCAATATAAGTACCTCAGATTTAGAAGGATTTATCTCAAGACCATTTGCATCAGTATACTCTTTAAGAGCTCGTAATTTTCTCTGTAGCCCAATTGGAGTAAGGTCCATAAGCACAATGTCATCGGCATATAGAATGTAATCAATTTTTGTTCCATTCAATTTTGGTGCAAAGGATCTGGTGGTTTCGAAGGCATTTCCAATATCCGAGATAAAGGCGTTAAACAATGTTGCACCAAGAGGGCAGCCCTGCTTTACTCCTCTCGATGTTTTAATTTGATCGGTTAGTGATCCTTGTGTGTCGAGCCTCATCGTAATGGTAGTGTCAGTATATAGTTGTTTAATTGCCGCGAGCAGGCTCCAGGGACAACCCCATTTACTGAGTTTGGACCATAATAGCTCTCGATCAATTCCATCAAAGGCGTGTGCTAGGTCCACAAAGGCCATGTAAACTTTCGATTTTGTTCTGATCGCCTCCATTTTCATCAAATTGATGATCATGATGTTCAGCCCACAGCCCACTCCTTTCGAAAAGCCAGTTTGGCGAGGGTCAGCTAGACCTGCAGCCTTTATCCACTGAGTCAATTTTACTAGTAGTTGGGTTGCGAAGATCTTTCCAACAACGTCCATGAGGGCTATCGGTCGGTAATTTTTCGGATCTGTTCGCGATCCCTTCTTGAAGATAGGTACAATTATTGCTCTTTTCCACGATGTGGGAATTCTTTTTTCTTCGATGATGTTTTTGAATAGGACAAAACAGAACTCAGCCCATGCATCAGGATATAGTTTCAGAGAGTAGTTTGTGAGGCCATCAGGGCCGGGGGCCCTAGATGAACTTAGCCGTTTAATGTTATCGAGAATATCTTCTTTCTCAATTGTGATTTCCCATGCTTTTGATTGCTTTGGCTCTACGTAGCGGATCTCCGTGTTCTTGGTGAATAGGTTAGTAAAGTGTTCACACCATGTCGCTTCATTCATCATATTAGTCTGAATAGCTTGTTGGGGTGTGGCCGAGTTGTTAATCACATCCCAAAACATCCTTCCATTTTTGCTACGCAGTATTCGGAGCATTTCTTCGGCATCGTTCTGTAGCATCGTAATCTTATGTGTTCGTAGCCAAGTTTTATAAATTTTATGCAAGTCTTTTATATCGTGGAGATAATTCTCATCTCGGTGTTTTTGCAGCCTTCTAATTTTTTGCCTCAATTCGCGTTTCTTTGCCACTATTTCCTGATCGTAAACGTGTAGCCTCTTAAAATTATTTGCTCTCCCATTGCCAGGGGTTTCACTAAAGTCCTGGAGTAAGGTCATATATTCAATTTGATCGAAGGCTGTTGTGGGATCCTTTGTTAATGTTCTTGTCATAGAGGTGATCTGATGTTCTTTTATTTTTAGTCGATTTCTGCCTGGAGTACAGGTAACATCTTGACGCCATGTTTCTTGTGCATTATTTTTAGTGCATCGGAGTGTAAGTCTTACCAGGGCATGATCACTGTTTTGCATATTAATCACCTTTATTGATTCGGTATCAGCGATTAGATTTTCTGAGACATAGAAGTAATCGAGGATTGATTCCGAATTGGCATTTCTCCATGTCGCCATGGGAGGTATATCGTCTTTCGTGCATCCATTTAGCATTATCATGCTTCTTATTTCCATCTCTTCTTCCCATGCTTGGATTAAACTGGCTTTTTTTTGTTTAGATCGCATCCATGGTAGTGCTGTTTGACCTAGTGATTTCGGTGTTTTAAGAAGTTCCATATTAAGATCACCGCACAGTATGACTCTAGCATCGTCTTCCTTTGATAAAATAGAATCTAACAGTTCCCCTATTGCATCTAAATACCCCCATTCATCTGAGGCTTCATGTTGCCAATAAAGATTTATTATATGCAATGATGCCTTTGTCGTGAGATTCCAATTTGTGGTAACGTTCACATATTGAATATAAGGGGTCACATTTAGGCTCGTCAATATTCGGAGACCGAGATTCTGTTTCACAAGTGTTAAGAGCCCTGCCATAGGTCTTCCTTTTGGCTGTCTGATTGCTGGATTCCAGGCAATTTCGTAACCTCCCACAACTGGTTCATTCAGAAGCCATGTTTCTTGCAGGCAGATGATATGTAATGGTTTAAGGCACCCTAAACTATTGTTAAACAGGTGCGTGAAACCTCTTGTATTCCATACGCCAACCTGTAAAAGTGAAGATATAATTTCTTGCTGGCGTTATTGGTATTCTTTGGAATTTAAGGACTTGGCTACCCAATTCCAGCAGGTTTCATCTACCTTATGCTCAGGATTGCTGACACTCGAACTTTTTGAGTGGTTTTCATTCTTGTGACAATCAAATGTGATTTTTATTTGTTTTTTGATTTGGCTAGGGACCCCGTCTTCTCTGGACACATCTGATTTTTCTTCAAATTTTCTTACTTTTAGGTATTTTTCCATGGTTTGAGGAGATTTAGTACATCTTTGATCCTTCTGTTCTACGGATTTTTTATTGGTTTCTGGTTTAAGGATTTTATCTTTGGCATAAGATTGCTCCTTCAACGGCTCTGATATCGCGAAACCTAGGTCATCAAGGTCCAGTGAGTGTTCAACAATTATATCTCTAATTGCGCGGGAATGAATGTGCAATAGCACACGGTCGGTAATGTCTTCATGAATAAATTCGACAGTTTTAATATCGTTACTTGTTACGGCACGAAGTCGAGGAAGATGGTTCAAGAGTTGAAGCACGTTATATCTGTTCAGGATCAGACCATCATTCGATAAGAGCTTTCTCTCTAAGAGTATGCAGAAATTAGACATTATGTTCTGCTTTTTATGCCTCAGCGGTTCTTGTTTCATGAACGATACTCTTTTGTCTTGTCTCCAGGAATCTTGTGCCTCTTCATGCCGGGTTAGATCCCGTTCCTTCGTTAATAGTATCGATTTGATGTTCACTTCTTTTTCGGGGCATTGTTCTCGTGTAAAAGTTTTTAAAGTTTGTTGTTTATTCTTGACATCGGCCGATTTCTCATTGAGATGTAAGTTTCCTATGGCCCATCTTTCGTCTAAGGTCATATGCCTTTTTGTTATATGTGTTTTGTCATCGGAAGTCTGAGATTGGGTTAGACATTTTTCTCTCTTTTCTGGTGACTCTTCGATTATACATGTTCTTGATAATTTTATTTTTTCAGGGAGGTTGCTTGGATATTCGTTATTAATAGGCGACCCTGTCAACAGATTCTCGTCAGTTGCACTTTCTTGATTAAGTATCAGGTCGCCATCAATCGATTCGTAAGTGGATAAATTGGCTAGTTCTTCTATCATTCGTTTGTCCTCCTCATCTTCACAATCGATTGTCAAGACTTGTTTTTCTTCGTTCTTTTCTGCGTCTCTTACTTGAGTTAGTGGAATTCTCTGTTCAGGGATCTTATCTATTGATGGTAGTTTATTTGAATCAGTTTGAATTGTCACATTCAGGGATTTAATATTTCTTAGAAAATTGTTCACGTTTTTATTGTTTGCTTTCCTTTTGTTTGGCATGTTTTTTGATTTCTTAGTCTGTTTTGCAGTAGTTGTTTTGATTGCGCAATCTTTGAGTGAGCTTTCTCTTCTAGTTTTGTCGAAAATGGCAAATGTTTCCTTTTTCTCAGTGTATTTTGGTGTTAGTTGCTGAAGACTGTTCTCATCGGGTACTATCGTTCCCATTTGAAGCTCAGGACTTGCGACTACATCATACACAATAGTGTCCATCGGCTCCTCGATCACTTCAAGGTCGGTAACATTCGGTTCTGGTATCATCACGATAGAGTTTTCAAGCATGTTATCCAAGCTGTTTGCAGTTTCGACACGTAGTGGCTCAGTGTTTACTGTTGTTACTAGAATTAAATCAGTTTCATGAGTTGTTTCCGCTCTTGGATTCATTTGTGTTTTATGGTTTTGGTAGCGCTGGGAGGTCCTTCTTGTTTTTGCATTACACGGAGTAACTCCATCCACAACTCGTATCTCACAATTTTCTTCGTTTGTCATTTGTTGATTTTTTAGAATCAGAATTGCTTCTCTTGCTAGTTCCGCTAAGAGGCGTTTATCATCAGCACTATTTTTTAGTTGCTCCTTTATTTGTTCGACAAAGGCCTCGTTGTTACTGGTGTTATTTACGATTTGATTTTTCATTAGTTTCTGCTCCGAGTCCATATTTATTAATTTTGCATTTACTGATCCCAGGATCGAGATTTGATCTTTCAGACTTTCACTCAAATGCTCATAGAGTTTTATTAATGGAGCAACTGTAATGGTTAGTGCAGAGATGATGTTAGGTCTCAGCTGATTTATCACTTGTTCAACTAGATCAAAACATTCTGTTTGTAGGTCACTTCTTACTTTTGGGCTCCTTAATCTGTTTTTGTTATGGGTTGGGAGTCTCCGTTTATACGGGCCTTTTGTTGGGCTTTCGTACTCTGAGTCGGAGAAGGAATCATCACTTGAAACACTTGAGTCGGATGGTGTTAAGATCGGTTTCAGGTTTCCTTGTGTTTTGTACTGAGTGACTCTGCTTTGTGTCGAACATTGTTTCCTTTGTGGGTAATCACCTGATTTTAATCGCTTCTGTGAGCACGCAATGGGTGCTACACTTGACGTTACTCTTCGCCTTTTATTGGGCCGATAAATGTTTTGTTGCAAGCTTCGAGGGACTGCTCTTATCTCTTCTTGGTTCTCACAACTTACAATACCACTGTCTTTCTGACATACGTCGTTTTTTGTTTTTTCAGTGAAACCATTTATTTGTTTGTCGATTCTCATGGATGGAGACGGAGTCATTTTTGCGTTTAGAGTTTTAAGGTCTTTGAGTAGCTTGTCAGCCAGGAATAGCGAATTTCGTCTTTCTTGCCGGTTTTCGCTTTGAGGGTTGTACTCTATAAGCAGAGACTCCTTAGACAGGTGATCAGATTCCCCAATATGAAGAGCGCGCTCGGGATTCGAGCTATTGTGTGTGGGGTTTTCAGTTCGCAGGATCATCGAAGAGCTCATTAGTCCATCATTTTCGGAGCAGGGTACAGAGATAACACTAGCTTGACTCGGGTTCGCCTGACTTGGGCTATTATCTCGCAGAGATTGGTGAGCCTTTTTGCTTATCTCTAGATTAGTTGTCTTCTTTTCTTCGTTACCTTTCTGGATGACTCTCCAGGCTAGCACTCTAAGTGAAGGAGGGGGAGCTGTGAGTGGCTTAGACAGCAGCTTATAGAGGTCATTAATGTCATTACTGGCGATCGCCCGGTCAAGGATGACAGATGGGGAGAGATGCGTGTGCGCGGTTGTTTGCGCAGTGATGGCGGTATTTACGTGCCATAAATGCTCATGATGGATATCATCTAGCTTATCGTTCGACGAATTCGTAGCCTCACCAGGATGTTGCGTTAGGCTGTCCGCATCCGCGCTCTCCGCTTTCTCGACAGACGACGTCGTCTTGCTGGCTCGTGGCTCTTCAAATACATACGCACAAAGGCACTTGTCGGGATCACCGCGTCCACCCCCGGACTGCGTATGACAGCTAGCCGACCTTAGCGATAGCACTGGGGCCGCAGCGGTAGGAGGAGCAAGCATAGAGCCAGCCGGCTCGCAGGCAACAGCCCTTACAGGGGGTACAGACGAGGGTACAGTGAGAGAGGGGGGGGAGTTAAAGGTATCTTGTTAGTCACTTCATTGGAGTGCAGAGCGGACAAGAGACGTCCTCTGCAAGATCTAAACTGAATATCGTCATCCCCCTTCGAGGAGCCAACTTTCCGTAGTGAGGTAGGATCACTAACACATTCGTGCCCATTTTGAATGTAAGTGTTAATCAAGACCTCTAAAAAGGGCGCGGTACCGTCCCCTCCTTCAACATATTCACATACCGTTTGATCGATGGAGTCTCCGGAATCTCTCGCATCGTTGCGCTGATCTGTCGCTGCAGATGAAGTCTCATGACTGAGTATGTAGCGGTCTGATTGCGCGGGGGCGGAGTGAAGTCTCCGTAATCGTGCTCTGGAAACGGGGGTCCGGAGGTTAAACCCGGGTGTGTAATTCGGGTCCATTACTGCAGAAGGTCGGGAGTACACCGGCCTCTCACCGAACTCTCCCGAACACTCCCAAACACTCCGCTACGCTCCGCGTGGAGGAAATGGTTTTATCACAAAGCTCCTCCTCTCAAAAGGTAGAGGTAGTAGAGTTACTGCACAGCAATCCAGCAGAGGGTCAGCCACATAGAACACTCCCAAACACTCCACTACGCTCCGCGTGGAGGAAATGGTTTTATCACAAAGCTCCTCCTTTCAAAAGGTAGAGGTAGTAGAGTTACTGCACAGCAATCCAGCAGAGGGTCAGCCACATAGAACACTCCCAAACACTCCGCTACGCTCCGCGTGGAGGAAATGGTTTTATCACAAAGCTCCTCCTCTCAAAAGGTAGAGGTAGTAGAGTTAGTAGAGTTACTGCACAGCAATCCAGCAGAGGGTCAGCCACATAGAACACTCCCAAACACTCCGCTACGCTCCGCGTGGAGGAAATGGTTTTATCACAAAGCTCCTCCTCTCAAAAGGTAGAGGTAGTAGAGTTACTGCACAGCAATCCAGCAGAGGGTCAGCCACATAGAACACTCCCAAACACTCCACAATTTCAAGCAGCTGAAATCGAGCCACAAATCCAACTTCTGCAGTCGTGACAAGAGCGCGCTGGGAAAGTTATGAGCAAGAACCACTGCGAGCCTCGGGAGCCAACCCCACGTTTTTAAATTTTCGTTCTTGTGGTCTAATGTTGCAATTCGGTTGATATTGAAAGTGTCACGAATTGTTCTATGAATCTCTATAGCCAGATATCTAATGACCTTACTTGCCAGTTGTAGCAGCCACTGTAATGGTTCTAGGTACTATCACCGCTCAGGAAGAGTAGTTCTGTTTTGTCATGCAACCCCAAAGTAACAAGTCGTGAAATTATCAAAAAGGACGGACAAGGAATATCGGCAAAGTGACAATCGTGTGATTTGTACTGCAAGGTGCTTGGAGGGATACTTTATAGTTCAAAACAATGGTTTGAGACCTTGGAGCCGGATGGCGTAGAAGGAGGGAGTGAAATGTGTGTGTGAAGGTTAGAGGACCTCAGAACATCCTTTGTGTCCGTCTTAAGGCCTGCCAAGTGCACAGTATGAGTTATAAAACAAGCTTTATAGTAGGAGTGTAATTAATTTCTTTTCTGACCTTCGACGTGAGAAGCAGATGAGCCATGCAGCACCCACATGATGGAAGACGGACGGACTGGCCTGGGAACCAATAAACTGCCATCCCTTATGGATAAAGGTGGTACATGTATAGGGTCCATACAAACAGCCGTGCAGGTTTTTACTGTATGTTGTTGCGTGATCATGACGCTGTATTCCTTTAAAAGTTTCTGCTTGTACCTGTCTTTGGTAGAACATTCTTAGAAGCAGAGTTCTTTGCTGTTGCTCTCATCTGCGTGTGAAGTTAAAACTTGTTATCCTTACAAGATCGACATGGGCCTTTCTTCCCTAGCGGGTTGTATTCTCTCTGATGTGAGCGTTCAGGGACTTGCCTTCAATAGCTTCAACATCATATAACATGATTCCCTGCCCACCATCTGATTGCGTATCCTCCTCGCTAATGTTTGCATTGCCAAACAAAAAGCATAGGGGTGAGGGCTAAGCCTTGATGAGTACCTCTGCTTAGGGCGCACGGGTAGATGGCTCAGTGGCAACACGCTTGTCTTGCTGATGCAAAGCACTCAGTGGCTACGCACTCCTCTTGCTGATGCAGAGCAACGCAGGTTTGAGTTCCGGGTCTGCGCTTAGAAACCTCTTCGGTATTAAGCGTGTTATGAAAAACAATTATAATTATAACTGCGAGGATATCCACCCATTCACCCTGGCCCTCATTTTGTGGGCATAGTAGATTAAGTTTATTATCCTACACCTGCAGTCTTTAAGAAGCACCCAAGCCAGGAGCCAGCTGAAGTAAGCCCGGGACACTGAGTCAAACGCTTTCTTGGTATCCAGGGGTCCACCACTCTGGTCTTTCTTTACATGAGGACAAAATAGATGTTAGATGCAGTTGAGCATCCAGGTATAGATCCAGACTCGTCCAAATGCATCAGAACTGGCAGATGGGGTGGAAGTATATTGTTTATTATTTAAATGATTTTTGCATCTTTGTTGCTAAGAGAGAGACACCTTTAAAATATACATATTTTGGGACTTTTAGTACCCTTAAGGAAAGCCATTATGTCTTCCTCTCACAAGGAATGTCCAATGGGCCCTGTCGGTATGGACGTGGTATGAAAAATCATATAAATATCGAGTGTGTGCGTTTTTCAAAATCATTAAAAAAACCGAATCTCAGTCAATTTTACTATATTCTGTGAAAATGGTTCCACAAGCGTAAAGAACAATGTTCTACTTTTAACAACACAGGCAGAAAGTAAACAGCGAAATCCACTGCATTCCAGACTGAAAGTCCATCCAGGGACATCATTTAGGGATCGCCAGGGATCGCAACTGCGACCCTTGAAGTCTCCCTTGCTATGCCTAAAAAAAATGTTGTCTCTGTGTTTTTGGAGTGGCTGGTTTTCTGATAGCTGTCAAGATAGTTCAGTGGGTTGAGCACTCGCTGCTTCAATGTGCGTGTGATCTGCAGGTTGCAGGTCAACTCAGCCTTTCGTCCTGCTGAGCTTGATAAATGAGTACCAATACGGGTTGGGTGATATTGTATGTATATTTGTTCTATATGAAGCTCTTAAGCATAAGTGCTGTATAATAACACATCATTATCGTTTGGCCTTGACTTCTTCGCATTCACAGTAATTTGGTAAATGGGTCTATACGCGCTGATATTAACGATACATATTGTGATCCATTCTTGTATGAAATGTATATCACTTTACAGTGATATCGTAACCATATTTTTCATAGTGTACTTAGAAATAATGCTATGTGATGCCGCTTCCTGTTTTTTCAAGGGGTGAAGGGTTGTGTTCCATCACTTCCTGTGGTGTCACTTCGGGGTGGGACCAAATGACATCACTTCCTGTGATGTCATCAGAGATCATGGGGCATTTGATGTCACTTCCGCTACCCCAGGCATTTTGATGAAATGACGCCCATGAGTCCATCTTCAGGGAAAGCATTCGGGAATTGAACAATATATAATAATAATATACATGAAAAGAATTCAGTCAGATGTCATGAAGTGCTCAGGTAATGTGTATAAAGCGTCCTACTTGACTGTTCTGATTGAGTGCTTCTCCTCAAATGTGAACCTGATATATTAAAAAAAAGGCTGTATAAAGTATTCAGCTGTAACACAGCCAAGATAACAATAATCACACGATACAATACATTGTGTGATTATTGTAAAGACCACACCTGCTGTGGGTGACTGGAATACATATGATTAGAGGTGTAGGTTATGGCCGCATGGTTTGTTCTAGCACCACAAATCAAAACGAAGGTACATGTAAATAAGAATGTTGTTTGGAGAAAATACGGCAAAAATAACAAATAGATGCATGTTCCTTGCCTCCTCAGTGGAGTATGTTTCTAAAGTATGGCAGCCGCACAGTGGCTGCTGTTGGTACAATGCTTCGCACAACTGTCGGGTTTCTTGCCGAAGTAAGAGCACCCTTCTTGCGATGGCGGCGCACACGTTATGACGTCATCTATGTGATGCCGTCATTGCATTCGCTGACCGTAATTGGCGGTGAACATGGTAATCAATATAGAATAAAGTTTTGTGTGTGTCTTGAGAAAAAATATATAAAAATAAAGTTGGAAAAGGAGTCTAAATATATCAGGCGACATGTGTGAAACCAATAAAAACAAAGCACTGTGATCTAAAGTCTACAGCTCCATTGCGGTGTGATTGTGTTACGATTACTAGTATTTGTTGGTGCATGCGTGTAAAGTAAACTAAAATGTAGGGGTCACTACAGGGATCACAAGTCTAGAATATTGAAAGACCTGTATTATTTGTGCAGATAATAATAGAAACGAATATAAGAATATGTTCAAACCATTACTTCACGGTCATTGTGTGTCGTTATAAATGCCGTCTAAGGGTTCCTTTATGGTAAGTGTATGTCATGGAAAACAGACAATGCAGATGAATACTATGTTGACTTGGGATCTCTGAAGAACACGGTCATAGTGTATCGTGAAAAATTGAGACTACGATGCTTCATGGTAATTACATGGCGTGGACAACCTAAAATGCAAAGGAATACAATGCCAGACCTGGGATCTCCAAAGAACATTTACAACAATTATAGGAAACAGTTGAAATTACATTCCTCGTTGAGCCCTCCCAGAAAGAGGGAGTTAAACCGGTCTATCGAAAAAGTCTCTCTTAGATTAATCTTTCTTGGCAAATCCAGTTTACGTGACTTGGCATTGATGGCTCAGAGCACTTGTAACCTCATCTGGGATACTTGATGGCCTTCTTCAAGGAAATGCCTGGCCAAAAGTGTTTTCAGGAACTTTTGTCTGTACATTTGAACGATGCTTATTCCATATTAACTTCACATAGTATTTGCCACAGGGGCCTCTAATGCTGTATATAACATGTTGACTCTCTCTCACGTTGCATAATTTCTCCCAAAAAATGTTTGGCCTGAATTGGGATGATGAAGCCTATTGCCTTTGAGCACAAAGCTGCAATTAGTGCACAGGAGGCATGGAAATGTGCCTTTCTGTTATAGGAGTGGCTACCTGTTTTTATTGTCACTCTTTACCAGTAAATCCTTGAGATTCTTACTTCTGGTATACTTAAATATGGGCGTGTCCTTAAAGAGGGAGTCCAATGTGGAGCCCTGGGAAAGAATGGGCCAGTGTTTCTGGACAATTTTCTTGATCCTGCTTTGTGTGGAGTATTTTGCAATATATACTAAAGATGGTGCTGATTTGGTTTGTTGTTGTGTTAGCAAATATCTGTCTGGATTGTGCTGTAACTCTAGCTTGTGCATCTTGCATGTCCTGTACCGAGTAACCTCTTTCTAGAAATGTTCAAGCTATCTCTTGCATAAGTCTCTCCCACTCCTCCTGGTCTTTACTCTGAAAAGTTGACTGAACGAGAAGCTCCTTACTGTGCTCGGTGGGTGAAAGCTAAGTCTGTGTAATAAGTTATTGCGATCAGTTTGTTTACGGAAAATTGTAGTTCCGAGACCCGTTTGGCCCAAAGTCACAGTAACATCCAAGTAGTGGACTAATGTGGTACTTATTTATGTTGTGAACTGGATGCAGGGATCTATAGAATTAATGTATTCAATGAATAACATTAGATCTTCTTCTCTTCCTTACCAAATGCCGGACACATATCTATATACCTGCCCCAATACCTGATATATTTCTTCCAGAGAGAGTGATCTATTATCTTCACTTTCTCAAATGTATACATGAATGTGCTGCCATTAGCCAAGGTCATGTGGCCCCCATAGATGTACCTGACTCTTGTAAGTAATGTTGTTTGTAACTGAAATATGAGTTCTGTGAGACCAACTCTGAAAGTGCCATTACAAATTCTTTTGAAGCTTTTAGATTCTCAGTTTGTAGTAGCATCCACTCAACTGATTCCTGACCTAAATCATGTAGAATATATGTGTACAAGCACTTTACATCTATGGTAAATAGTATGTCAATTGTGGTAGGATGTACATCCGATAGGATGTTGAGGAAATGTAAAGTGTCTTTAATGTATGTACTTGTCTGTTGTATCAATGGTTCCAAGATTAAATCAATGTATGTACAAATGGGTTGTAGTATACTGTTAGTGGCTGAAACCTTGGGATGACCCAGTTATTTCTTGCAGTTCTTATGGATCTTTGGTAAGGTATTAAATAATGGGTGTCCGGGAATGAGTGGTGGTGAGGTATAATTTAGTTGTGTCAGAAATCCATTCCTTTTTTCTGCCTCATTAAGAGGTAAGTTGAGGTAAGTCTTGATGTCTTAGGTTGGATCTATGTCTTCAGGTGCACACATGTTCCTATCTGCTAGCTGGCTTAGACATTAAGACTCATAGTCATTGGAATTTAAAATGACTAGGGCTCCCCCTTTGTCTGCATCGTCAATCACAGCGTGTCCCTCTCTCAGGCTTCCTTATGTACTTGAGCCACCTTCCGTGCTAGTTCCATAGTGAAGTCTTTATAAAATTATTTCCCGAACTATCAGGAGATTTTTCATCATTAAGATCACTTACGGCTTGCTTAATACTATATACACCAATTTGCTCTTGGCATTTAATCAATTCTCCCTCAGCAAATGTATGTACCTGTTGACAGGCAGATTAATGCATCATTCATAGCAACTGCTCCTCAACCACCCAAATATTACGCATTTGAGAAATGTTACTCAGTAAGGCGACCATAACAGCCTTATCAGCCTTAACAGCCTTATCACAAAATGTACCTAATGTAAATGAAGATAGCGAGAATAAACAAACTCATCGTGAACTAAGACACGTGCATACAATAGACACGAAGCAAATATGCACTCACCATGAAGAAAGGGTTCCATGTCATTTTTTCGCTGGATTTTTTTAGCTGGGTTTTTTACCAGAATTCTTTTAACAGAAAACCCATCACATTTTTTAAAAATTATTTTTGGGGGAGTTCCCCTCTCATCCCCCCCATTTTCTTTAATTTGTATTTATTCCCAAACACCCACACCCCATATATATAATTTACTAACCCACCTAACAAATTAGATGGGGTTTTTTGGAGAAAAAAATCACGGCAACAAAACCTGCGAAAAAACATCCCGCAATGAAAGGACGTTGTACCGAAGAAAGATGGACAATAGGTAAAATATGCATTTATACACAAAGAATATTGCTTGCACCATAAAGATATGAAGAGCATAATAGAAGCAATGTATATATTGAAATCAACACAAAGCAACACATAGCTAACTAACATAGAAACGCAACAGTAATGGACAGCCATATTGTCCAAATGGAAGCAGTAGCCCGCTTTGAAATGAATGAAAGGCTTTGAGGGTTCATGGAAACTTAAAATTGCTGAATTTACTGAAATAAATACCCGTGAAGGATACAAACAGTAGCAGCACTGACCCGCTGACCCAGCCAAGGTTACTGAGAAATTAGGGAGGGTCTGGATGGCACAGAAAAAACACAAGATTATAATTCCTATGGCACAAACCATATTTTTCTTAGATTAATAAAAGAACAACCAGCCTTTGAAAGCCAGGTGCAAAATAATTGAAAGCTAAAACCTTTATACGGAATGGATCAACTAACTCCCCAGTGGCCAAAAAAGTAATAATACTTGCACTTATACCAGCTAAAATCTCAATAGGTGTAGGGTGAAATAATGAAAAACACTGTCAATTCATTAGCCCTGGATTCAGATAACTCCTGCCTCGATTCCCGATATATTCTCAGAAATTAGGCACCTTACAAGGTCGACTACAAAGAGATCGATCTGGCTCATGACCTAGGAATAAGGGATGGTATCATTTTTAATTGAAAGTAAAGCAGTTCCTAGTCGTCTCTCACCCTACTCATGTCTGGCTCATGTGATGACGGCCTGTCAGTTGTCCAAGATTGGTCAGTAAGATGCTAACGAATGGAAACCCCTAATGCTAGGCCATCCATTACTTATGATGCCAACCAATAGCTTATTGTAGAGATAACATGTATTTGCTATTATCAATTTAGAGGTGGTCTCAGGTGGAGACATCAGATCGGTAACGTCCTACTAGAAGACTAACCCCTATGTAACGCATACATAGTCAATTCCCTTTACCAATGCCTTCACCTCGTTGGTTTTTGACACCAAGATTGTAGTATGACTCCAATAGTGATGTATTTTTGATTAATAATCCATTGTTTTGTATGACCACCGATGAGAGGTTCGACATCTGTATGCTTGTATGCTATCCCTGCTTTATGTGGATTGTTAATAAAGCAGGTTTTGCCTTTCAACTTGGAATATTTCCATTATTGAGTGCAGGATTTCCCAGAGTTTCCTTTCTGCTTAAACTGGGGGTTTCCAGACCACTTTGTAGAGGAGCAACCACATGCCTCTGCAGGAAGTCCAGCCACCCAACTACCTATATGCTGGGAGCCTGAAATTGTACCATGCTTGACACCAGCAGTTGTGACCATTCTGCTGCAAATATTCAAGAAAAGGTACCCAGTGAGAAAGCCGTATCAAATGTATTCCCAAAGAGTGGGCAATCTAAGGGCTCCCCGAAGGGATATGAAAATGAGAGAAAGAGGAGCTGGTGACGTCACAAAAGATTAGCGTGATGCACTGAGAAGAGAGGCTGAAGAAGATGCATGGACCTTATAGAACCTGATGATGAAATATATTAAATTGAGTGAAAATTCATATGCGAAAAGAAGATTGCACGTCTGAAGAGCATTGCAGAAAATGCAAGTCATTTAATAATTGTACAGATGCAGCAACGCAAGTGGCTTAAGTGATCATAGAAGCTGGCTATACGTAGTGAATAGACTGCTGGTGGAGCCGCCATTGTATAGAAAACGGACATCGCTGTCACAAATATAGTACGTTCAAACCCATGGAGAAGAAGATGCGAAAGCTGTGTCGCAGCAAAGAATTAGCTGGGATTGTGGAAGTATCGAGAAGGGCTGTCTGGCCTGTTGTCAACAAGGCTGAAGCAGCCAAGGCTGGTTATCTATTCTTGAAGGTAGTAACCGTGAGATGCTGAATCATCACTTGTTAAGGTACAAATAAAGAACACAATGAGTGCCAAGTTTTATTCATTCAAGACTATTAAATGCTGCAAAATGGGCCGAATTGTGGTCTCTGGTCATTTGAGCCAAGGATGGAAATCGAGTTGGGCATGCAGTTCCTGAACTATGATAGTGTGTGCTCACACTCCCTTCTATTCCCAGAGACGAGAATACACTACAAGGCCAACTTCAAAGACAATCTTCATGGCAGAAGGCATGGGTGATGAGAGATGTTGGGCTAATTGGGTTGGCAGGTAAAGTCAAGTCCACCTCCTGGCACCTGGGCTATGAGCTTACATGCTGCTAGGGAACCGAATGTTGCAGACTGGCACGAGCATGCCAACCAATTATAGGGGGCCATATAACGAAGGGCCTTATAGTTTGAGAGCCAGTAATACACTGTTTACTTAATAATGATAAGGAATGACTCGCACTAGAGGTGGGCATAAGTTGTCCACCTGACAGAAGATGTCCAATCACAACCCAACCCCTTATAGAAAGTATACCTAGATGTTCCCCGTGAACGTATCACAACTCCCCATAGGTTTTTCTTATTTTCCATGTAGTATGACGTCACATATAACACATTTTTAGTATATTAGTGTGATTTCTCATGAAATGCTTGTGCAACATCCATTGATGTCCGTTGTAACTCCCTGTTTTAGACAATTGATATTAAAACAGAAAACACTTTGCCATCTTCCTGAGTTGGTTCGATTATTTGGTGTCAGAGTTTTTCTGCATCCCATCCATTGCATGCTTGCTTACAAAAAGGGCTCTAACGCTCAACTTTAACATACCTAAAGCCTGTGTAGAAATAACTTCTCTCTCTTTTATGGAACTATTGGCTTATACCATCTGTAATGGTGCAGAAGGAAGGCTCAGACACAATGGTGGCATGCGTTTGAGTATAGACTTTTATTAATAAGTAGATTGGAAAATGCCGCTCTATCCCTAAAGCTAAGAGGGGTTTCCCTGCTTCAAAGGAAACACATGAGATTGTCAAGAAGTCTAAAACTAAAAAGCCTGTCATTGGCATGTCCTAAAAACCTACTTCTAATAATATAACATAACTGTGAAAGGATGATTCCTTCTCAAAACAAAAGTGTTTGGTGTGCCTGCAAGCAACAGAAAGGCTCACGTATTCACTGGTAGAAGAAAATGCTGCAAAATTATGTTCTGAAATGCAAGATTCCAATGCTAGGGTTGTGCTTCTTTCCCCTAGCTTCCCTCTTATACTACGTCTCTGAATAACCTACGAGGAACTGTTGTTTAGCTCACAGTTCCTGTATCCTACCAGTGTAGGATTTCTCTGGTTCAAGTCTTAGGGTTCTTGACCCTTTCTTCGTTCTCCTCTGTCAGGGTCCCAGAAACTCTTGGCTTTGAACTTTGCTTTTACATTTGGGTGTGAGTCCCAGATTCGCAATGTTTTGTTGCATCCACGTGGTTCACTCTCCTGCCAAGTATGTAACTCTCTTTCACTTGTTTCAGGGTCCGATACTCTCCATTTCTTCTGTGTCCCAGACCCTTTTGGTTTTGGGTGTGGGTCCCAGACATGAACGGTTGCATTGTATCAGTTTGGGTCACTCTCCTGCCAAATATAAAACTATCTCTTATTCGCTTCAGGGACCCAGACCCTCTCTGTTATTAGGGTCCCAGACCCTCTCTCTCTTGGGTGCAGGTCCCAGACTTGTACTGTTCTGTTGTATATGCTTAATTCACTCTCCTGCCAAGTATACAACTATCTCTTGTTTAGTGTAGGGTCCCAGACCCACTTGTTCAAGCTCCTTAGCTCAACCCTATGCTTCGGTGGACTCTCACAGCTCCTGGGTGACCCGCATACCTGTTTGCTTCCTTCTTGATGGTATCAGCGGTCCCCAGGCAGCTGTCTCCTTCCTGGAGGCTGCAGGAGCATTCAGGCATCCAGCGGGGTCAGCAGCATCCCTAAAGACTGAGGCTTCTTTCTGATTGCTTGTTCTGTTTCTTCTGCACTTCGTCTCTTGTCTGGTTCTGGCTCCTGCTCTTCCTCCTTGGGAGACAGCTCTTCCTCTCTCGCATCTCTCCGACGCTTTTGTTTGAACCTGAGCTTGAAATCCATTGGAATTCCCTCATTGGACTGATGTATTCCTTAGACCCAATCACTGGTCTTTGGAAACTAGACTGCTTGTTCGGTTGCTCGTCAGTGCTCTTTGTACTCCTGCCCAACTTCTTCGTTACAGTACCATCTTTCAATATTTTATATTATTTGATTTTTCAGTGTTGTTATACAGGTCAGTTTGCCTTTATGCATAATACTTTATAATATCTGGGTTTTCAATATTGTCATGTGGATTGGTTTGGCTACATTCACAATGTTTAGCATTTTCTGGTTCCTCATTAGTGTCATGTAAGTTAGTTTGGCTAACTTGATAACAATATACATTAGCTGCACCCAGGGAGGGGGGAGTTATAAAAGGGGTTGGATGTGGCAAAATGGGTTGATATTGTGTTCTCGGGTGATGATTGTCCCCAATCTCATAGGGGGAATCCCACCGCTGGTGATCTTTCATCAATGTACCACCTTCATGGGCACTATTGTACATAGGGCACGCCGCCCTGGCCCAAGGGGAAAGGTCTCCCCCTTGGGAATAAGAGACGACATCCTCAGATTTGTCACAGATCTTTCATTAAAATGTTTTAAATTCCTCCAGTATTTTGTTTGTATTCCTAATAGAGTTAGCCTCATTGCCCTGAAGTTCTAGCACCCTGTGATCTCCAACATCTGGCTTGACTCATGCCAGTGCTTGTCCTGGTGTGCCACTGCGTACCAAAATATATGTATTTTAATTCCCTAGCTGTTGTGCTGTCAAAAGATATCTGTATAGCTGCTTATGTTCACTTGGTCTTTGTTTTTTGTTTCCATGTATCCGGTCTCAGTTCCCTAAAACCTTTTCCAAAAGGCCTAATTCCACTGAAATGCCCATGCTCCTATTTAGCGCTGTAAATGTGACCCAGGCTGTCCCAATATTCACCTCTCAAGTCCAGTTCCTTTCCATGAACACATTGGAAGCTTTTGCAGTCTTACCTGTATCTATTGGGTCAGCCAATGTTTCTGGTTTCAGCCTCTACTCCGTACCCAGCCCTGATTTCCTTGTTATATCCCGGCTGGCTGTTGAGTTTAATGGACCTTTAGGAACATGCATGTAATGGATAGGTTCACACAGAATAACTCCAAGTCCAAATAACTGAACCAACTCCTGAAGATGGCAAAGTGCTGTTTTATAAAAAAAATTCGCTAAAACAGGGATTTTACAACAAACATCAACGGACGTACACTTAGGTTCTCTCAGAGACTATCAAAAACACATCCGAGATGATGTCATACTATGTGACAATAATGAAAAACCTATCAAGGATTGGAGTTAGTTTAAGGGGAACATCTAAGTATATCTTCTATAGGGACTAGGATTGTGATTGGCTGCCCACTATCAGGTGGACAACATATGCCGACCTCTAAAACATGTAATCTTTAGAAACATTAGATACACAGTTTCGTATTGGTCTTCAAACTATAAGGTCCTTTGATACATGGACTAATATAATTGGATGGAACGCTTGTGCCAAGTCTGGAACATTCGGTTCACTTATTAGCACGTAAACCCAGACCCAGGTGCAAGGAGATGGGGCATGACACTACCTCCCCAGCCAATTAGCCCAGCATCTCTCATCACCCATGCCGTCTGCCATGGAGATTGTCTTTGAGCTTGGCCTAGCAAATTATCCTTGTCTTTAGAATCCATGGGAGTTAGAGCACTCACTATTGTGTTCTGGGACTCCAAGTCCGAACTCTATTTTGATCTTTGGCCCATGTGACAGGAGACCATGATTTGGTCCATTTTGTAGGTTTTAAATGCTCTAAATGAATTAAACTTGGCATTCTTGGTGTTCTTTCCTTGCACCTTAACAAGTGATGATTCATCCTTTGCACATTTGCTCTTTTCCAGAATAGATAGCTGACCTTGCCTGCTTCAGTCTTGACTCCAGGTCAGACAACCTCGCACTGCAGCTCCAAGATTCTGCTTATTCTTGCTGCTACACAGTTTTCCTTCACTCTTCATGGGCCGTGGCTTACTAAATTCATGAAACCAATGTCCAGCTTCTATACAATGGCATTCTATTTACTACGTATAGCCAGCTTCTATTATGACTTAGACTACCTTGCGCTACAGCATCTGTGCAATTATTAAATGGTTGTTTTTCTGCAGCCCTTTGGGCATGTGTAACCTTTTTCTTCGCATTTAAAAGTTTACCTGATTCTTTACTTTGTCATTAGTTTCTTTAGGATCCATACATCCTCTTCAGCCAGTATCTTTGGGACGTTGTATATGCCTCTTGTGATGTCACTAGCTTATTTCTTTGTTCTTTTTCATATTCCTTCATGGAGTTCCTCCCTTAGGTTGTCATCACTTCAGGGATACATTTGGTAAGGTCTCAACGGGTATCTTCTTGCGAACACACGCTGTAGTTTTGGCACAATGGCAGGTGTCAAACACGGCACAGTCTCATTTCTCCAACATATCGGAGGAAGGAGGGCGGGGCTTGATAGAGTCCTGGGCAGAATGTCACAATTTATAATTTATCCAAAGAGGCTCTCACTTGTCAGTATCCAGCCTATTTGCATTGATGTGTCGTGCACGGAGGACCGGTAGGCGTTTTGTGGTACATCAGTTATGAAACATTAGATTTCCCTTAAATCTCAGTTGCCATTGGTTGTGTTCTATCTTCATTGCAGGATCTAGCTGCCTGCTTATCAAAAATCAGATTAAAGTATCTCGCAATTATCATGGTACAGTCCAGATCCAAATGACAGATTTAAAGGATTGTGCTTAGAAAAATCATGCAAGTCAACATTGAGGCCATTAATATTGATGATTAGGACCTCCTCACCTGACAACCGCCCTTTAATTGTTTTAATGCACCCATATCACCTGCCCTTACCCACTCCACTGATTTCTGGATCATTATGAATACTCCCCTTGCTCTAGAGCTAAAGGAGTCAAAGTATTTCTGAGTACTCTGCTTGGGGGAGAATTTTGTATGTTCCTGTTTTGCCAAGTGTGTTTCATGTAGGAGGGCACATTGTTTTTATGCTCCTGGGGATAAGCAAGTAGCTCTTTGTTCTTTTATTTTATCATTAAGCCCTACGACATTCCGTTTGAACATTTTTTTCTGATTCCAAAACCTCATCAAACTGTCTAACGTCTGGTACTTCACACCACATCAGACATTTTGCCTTTTATGATAGGTATTTGGAGTCTGTACTTGATCAGTGGAGTAACTTTGCTGAAAATGTTGGGGGGTCATGACATCTAAATGAAAGGGGCCCCTGCCAAAAGAGTGGGTCAAAATTGTGTGCCACAAAGGTTGGGGGGTGACAAACACCTGTGACTCCCCCCCCCTTTAAAAAATTAGGCCCATGTCTCTTTACCTTTTGTTCTAACTTCTCGCCAATTTTTGGTAAATGTTATTTTATTTGCCTGTGCCCAACCATTAATTTCAACTTTACTTATTCTGGAGACGCCCACATATCTCACTGTTCCTAACCTCCTTTGTCCACTAACTCAAGTTGCAGACACACCCTTCCCCCACCCCTCCTGTTCCATTTAAATTCTTTCAAAACAATGTGTTTACCTACTTTGTCAAAATCAGCACAAACGTGTTCTGCATCCCCTGCCCACACCTGGCCCGCTCCAAATTGCAGGTGAACCCTTACCGCCCATACCCTCTCCTACAACATTCCACACTCTGATGGTGTTATCTACCCGAGTGGCCATGATGAACCCATCTGATAAGGACAGTCACCCCCTAAAATAGAGTGTAACCTCTTTCAAGGTCTCCCCTCACATTGCATATACAAAACAAGAGAAACATAGCCCCTGAGGTACAATCATAGTATACAGAGGCGTTAATGAAGCCAAACATGTTCGAGCCATTCACATTGAGGTCTTGGCATTATTCTCATAGACCGGGTGATGGGGGATTTGTGGTTATGCAGAAGTCTAACATACACATGGCAACACCCAGCTGTGTGTAAACGGCTTTTCCAGTAATAGAGCCAGAGGGTCAAAACCACGACAAGGGTAGTATACCTCAGTGGCAACGGTCTTGTCTTGAGACGACGCAGAGCAACACAGGTTCAAATCCCGGTCCATGCTTAGGTCCGCACTTAGAAACCTCTACGGTATTAGGCATAGGCGCGTTATAAATAACCAATTATAATTATTAAAAACCTCCTCCCACCAACATTCCATGCTGCTTGTCATACTTTAAAATGAAATACTGCAATTTCTTGTATGTTCAGTGTTTGTGCATCCCGACCGTTGCACTGATGGTGGCTGCCTGTGTTGTATGTCTTTTGGGGATCTGTTCTTGCAGTTATCTGGTCTGGAATTTAATTTAAACGGATCTGTGTTTCCGGCTACATTTGACAGCCCTGGAAGGACCTGAGGGGCGTTATGCTGCCCCACTTCTCTTTCTTGTATCTTACCATCAGTATTGACTGTCTTGCAAGTTTCTCATTTTGCCTGTCACGCTCTTGACGGGTGCAACTTGGTTAGATCTACCCTTAAAGCCGGACAACACTTATATTTTCTTTGAGAACCACCAACTTCAGTCAATACAACACTGGCTGTGCCTGCTAGGTTCTCATGTCAGCCTCAGCACCAATGTCCAGTATTTAGTATCCAGGGGTCCATTTACATGCCGTTCCACTCCTGGTTGTTGTCCTTGTCCTTGTTTGATTCAGAACAATGACAACATTTGACAGTTCAATAATGCCCAGGACCCGCCCATTACATTCCTTTGGTACACATCATGTCGTGCTTAGAGAAAGGGGGTAAAGCGCCCCCTAGGAACTTTCATAAAGAGGTGCCAGCTGACGACCTCATTGTGCTCATCATTTTATGACATCTTCAGCACAGCCATTTTGTGTGTGACAGATCAAGGAGCCATTTTAGGCCACTGGTGCAAGTACTGAACCGCCCGAATAAACACTGTGGCTTTATCCCGTATTGTGTCATTCTATGTGGTTCGATTTGCTCCAAGACACTGGTTTAGGACAGTTTCAATGTGCTGTCCTACTTATAGCACTCTTGGCCTATAACGCTAGCACCCAGATTTTTTTACTTCATAATGGGTTCAACTGTACTGCCTGTCTCACCTAAATCTGGGTTCTTAGAACCAAAATGCCTCACATATTGTGTGCACATTTCTCCTATCACCTGATCACATTTTTTGTTTCGGGCAGTGGGAACCTGAGGTCAAGTGTTTCTCACTGAGGGTGGATGGCACATTACTCAAAGGCATTCTCCTCTCTTGGGGCTGTAGCAAGCTGTGCCCACTGAGAAGATCTTTCCATGCCATACCCGTTAACCCTTTATGTGTATCATTGCCTCAAGAGCATCTTAAAATTGTGCTTTCTGTCGTTGTGTTCACTTCTATGTTTGGAAGGATATACCACTGAATATGTTATGCAGCACTCATATGGTGCTGCCTTTACTTAGGTAATCTCTTGCCACCACTTGTGGACCGCATTGGTGAAGTCGGCGTAGAAGCACGCTGTGGTGCCGTTGTACAGCTTCCCTTGTAGCTTGTAGTATATTATTGCGGCCCTGGTAGTTGAGGAATTTTTGCAATTATCAGGCCTGGGTGAAACGTAGGTGGTGTTCGGAAACCCTGCCCTCTAGGGGCTCAATCTAGCAGGAAAAAGTTAAAAATCTCACCTACCGGGAGGATCTATTTGATTAAGGACTTGAAAAATGCCTCTCCGTGGGGACTCTGGCACCTCTAAAATTCCAGCATTGGATCCAGATCTCCGATGAAGTCTTCAAGCCTTGTTAGAATTGGGATCAGATGCTACACCTGCTCAGTAATGGTATTCACTCAGTATCCAATGTGTTCTATCCTCATCTTGCTTACTGTAAATCTAGCGGTGACATCATTAATCCTTTAATGCATCAAGTCCAGCTCAATCCATTCATTGGGGCTCATTACGGGTCCGGCGGTAACCGTGCCGGTGATACCGGCGGGTTGCCGCCGGACCTGTAAATATTTGCCTGCACCTGACTTCCCGGTGCCATCGGGGGATTACATCCCCGGCGGCACCGGGAAGTGCAGGTAAATTGTAAGTCCCCATTCCCATAGACTCCAATAGGACTCTCTGGGAGTGGGGACCACGTAAGCACCGGCACCGTTGCTAACGGTGCCAGTGCTTCCGCAACTCTCTGCCTACTGTTGCTGCTGTGCCTGGCAGGGTTAGACCAGTAGGGCACAGCGCATCCAGCAGGCAGACCTGTAGTATGCCAGTCTGGAAACAACGGTGTCAGTGAGCTTACCAGCACAGTTGTTTCCGGACCGGCATTCATGTAATGAGTCCCATTGTTTATTTTTGTCAATAGCACGTCCCTCTTTTCCACATGTTCCATAATATCTCAGTTAGGGAATCGATGTCTGCTTCGGTCCCGCTCCTCTCTTGTGAAGGCATCTAGGGGGGCTTCAACCACTCCTAGCTGTGTGGCGAAGGGTCACTGCCTTTGGTGGAATGCAATCCTCAATTCGCACATATTTTTTTTTTTATCACTTTTGTCATGTTCAGATTTTGCAATCTCTTACACAGCAATACACACACTTACCCCCTTCCTCGTGGTATTTTTCAGTGTTTTTAATATTAAAGTTCGATATTGAGTCGGAAAGCTGATCCGCGAGGCAGGCAGCATCAAGTGTGCTCCTGTAGATATGTCCTGTGCCTGTTTCTTGCCATCTGTGCCATTTTGGACGTATTTCATAAATTGAGTGGGCACATAGAGCATAATATCCGCTTTGTGTGTTGGCCCACTCTGTGAAGGTAAACCACCAGCATCTTCGCCTATATCTAATCATGATATGGACAAAATGTTTGAATCCCCATGGATTCATGCCTGCTTTTTACTTCTGCGAACAGCATCTGGAATCCATTGTGGTGCATTGTAAGGCCAGCCACTATGCACAACCAGAATTACCACTTCTTCTCTGGTCAGGCTGGTGACAAGGCATGGCATCCTCGGACCAGGTGAATTCTCATGCATTGTTACCATCCCAACTAGAACCGTATACAAATCCCTGAAGTGGGCCACAGACTCCGTCTCACACATGATGTTTTCCAAGAATAACACGCCACTTAAAATGAGCCCATAATTGGTGGTTAGATCAATTAAATTGGATGTCGTTGGCCACAGCTTGGACACCTGCATGTGGCAGCCCACTTATGTCGATGAAATTGGACAGTATCGGACCGAGTCACATTTATTTATTTATTTGCAAAGCTTACATAGTGCTTTAATCCAAGTGCTTAACAAAATACAAACTTACTACGGTGCAACAAAAGAGAATAATAAAAAACATGAGCCACAGACCAGCACAGCGATAATGATTCCTGGGAAAGTTAAGCTACAGCATGTAGAAGATAGAGTTTCAGGCATTTTTTAAACTAAGAGAGAGCAGAAGAAGAGTGGCTCTGAAAACGAAGAGAATTCCAGAGAGAGGAGCAAAAAGTTCAAAAGAACGGAACCGAGAAGAAGCACAAGGAGGGCGCAAAACAGAAAGGGGAAAATGGGAGGCAGAACAAAAAAAATAACAGTAAGGAACGGTCCTAATAGGCCTTGTGGCATTCGGATTGTGCAAGTGCAATGACAATAAGTGCAGTTGGGAAGTGGTAGGTCAGGGAGGAAGGGTTGGCATGAGGGAAGGTGGGGGGGAGTGCAGGAAGGCAAGGGACCCAGGGCTGGGCAAGTGCTGAGAGGGGCCCAGGAGGGCAAGTGCCAGGGAGAATCTGGGGACAGCGTAAGAAAGTGCAGGGAAGGGGTGGACCAGAATCAAGCTAGTCAGGGAAGGGTGCCCATGGGCAAATGCTGGTATGGGGTGCTGGGGTAGACTGGATGAGGAGGGCCTGGCCCGAGTAAGGTACATAAGGGTCCAGGCACCAGTTGCAGTGACAGGGGGACAGTTTAGCAAGGGTGGGAGAGGGAAGGAGGAGGTGTAAAGGAAAGTCTTGAGAAGTTTCTGGAACTTAAGGAGATCTGGCTCAAGTCTGAGAGGGGCAGGAAGGCAGTTCCAGAGGGAGGTGCCTGCCGAAGAAAGAGACCTACTCCCTACTCTCTGCTTGGAGAAGCATCTGATCTGCAGAGAGTTGGAGCTAGAGGACGGAAGTGCTCTAGCCGGGGGGTATTTAGGGAGAGACTGTTGAATGTAGCGGGGTCCCAGGCCCACGAAAGCCTTGTGGATGATGCAGAGGGCCTTTAATTCGAACCTTGCTGCCACCAGGAGCCAGTGTAGAGATTTTAGGGCTGGAGAGATGCAGTCCCTGGGCTTGAGGCCAAGGATAAAGCTTGCGGCGCTATTCTGGGTTGTTTGCAGAAGGCAAGGGGATGAAAGAGGCAGATTGAGGAAGAGGCTGTTGCTGAAGTCCAGCCTTCAGAGAACCAGAGCTCTGCAGACATTGAGATTCTGTGGATGGTGAGGAAAGGGAGAATGCCTCTGAGGCGGTGGAGTAGAAAGTTGGACTTCTTGGCAGGGTCTGTGATGTGATAGTCAAAGGAGAGAGGAGCTGAAGATGATCCCAAAGATTTTTGCCTCACACACTTGTTTCAAATTTTTGTTCGATTGGGAGCCAGTGGCGATGGGCCAGGTAAGGAGAAATGCTGGCAGACCAAGGAAGCCAAAATAGAATACGAACAGCAGAAAAAAGAATAGAGCGCAGTGGCAAAAGAGCAAAGGTAGGCAAACTGACATCGAGGGAGCAGCAATAGTTAAGACAAGATAACTCAATAGTTCGGAGAGAGCTCTAACATGGCCTAGTTTTGCAAATTAGATGGGGTGAATGTGAGGGAATCCACATACAGGCTTTCTGGGCCAAACAGAGAGCAATGCTTTGCTCTATCCCTCGGCAGCGCAGAGTAAGAGAGATGTGAACATACGGCGGAAGCCTAACTGCAGGCAAGCTGCTGCGGTCTGCACTCTATGCAAGTGTTTCAAAGGGGAACCCGGAGAATCGCACATGCTCTATTAACATAGAGTAATGTAGAGAATACCAGAGCAACCACAGCAGTGGCACATTGGGGACATCCAAGTAAGGAAAGATATTTCTTAAAAGACTATAGTGAAAGCAGTTCTTCACTCCAGTGACGGCACAAGGTTTCAATGAGTGGATTTTGTACAGCAGGTTGCACGCCATTGGCTAGGTTTGGACATTGACCAAAGCACCAAACTCTAGAGGATGAATTGTGGCCCAATGACACAAACATCTATTTGATATGACTTTCTTTTGAGACTGGAGATTGTAAGTCTGTCTGTATTGTGGCTGTGGAGTTAAGGCACTCATTCTTAAAGCATCCACGTTAAGTGACTAGGACTATGCATACATTAGCAGCTCACAAGATGAGATGCAGAGTGTACTGGATCTTCTTTTTAAAAGAAGAGGGTGTCCTTACTCCCTACTTGGGTTCTAGCGCCTCATGTTATCATTCTCCCATTCAGAAGGAATAAACTCACTGTATGGACACCTTGATGTCCTTTTAAACGTATAATGCCTTCACGAGTAAGAAGGCCATGGATGACATAGACAGCACTGATCACAGCTTCGAGGCATCAGGACAAGAATGGACTCGGCCCAGTCTCACTTTAATCACCCGTCCGGATGTATGTCCTTACTTCACCTGCATTCATTTCACCATACATTCACTTTGACACTTGTACTTCTCCATAACTGTACTTTGCCTCTCTTCCACTTTTCCTAGCTCTCACTTCATCATTGCAGGGGAAACCCCCCATGAACTCCCCTTGTTTTCTACCCCATATTCCTCCCACTGACGCCTCTTGATCACGCCCCTCACCTTATGCTAACCATAACCACACTCATTGCCACCTTCACAATGTGAAGATGCAGACGATGTAAAGGCAGGAAGAAGTAAATGTCTGGCGATGTGAATGTAGAAAAGATAAGTTCAGACAAAGTATTTGTATTTTTGTATTTTGTTTATTTGTATAGCGCAGCAGGCCCGAGGGCAACCGGGCGCATTACTTGGTTGCAGACAAAAGTATTTTATATTAAGTTACAGGCAAGAGAATTTACATTGAGATACAGGCAGAAGTGGTCACCAGTGATGGGTATAAGTATTTGGGTATCGTCAGCGTAGTTGATATACGTGACGCCCATGAGATCCAAGATGTCGAAAAGTGGTTTAGTGAAGACATTGTAAAGTGTTGGGGACACGCAAGATCCTTGTGGGAATTCACAAGTGACAGGGGAGGGTTCAGCCGTGACCCTCATGGATCTATTGTCCAGAAAGGAAAGTTGTCTGGGTGAAGTAAAAGGGGGATACCCTTCCAGGACCTAGATCTCACTGCCAGGCCCACTAATAGGCTAAGTCCAAAAGGTTAACTTAACACTATTTCCTCGCCTCTATAATCTGGATGGCCCTCTTGCTGCTCTGCTCAAACCTGTGTCTGCATCCACCATCATAAGAGGTTGGCATGCATGGGCTGCTGCCCCAAGATTAGGACTCTGGGCCCGATTCATGGAATCTTAAGGACTGCTGCAAAGTCACATTGCACTGCCAACACACACCATGATTCATGGAACTGTGCAAACTGTATTTTTGCAGTGCCAAGTCAGTGAAAAGACATGCCACTTGGCATGTTTGGCCAAAGTCCTAACCTTTATTCAGTCAAGGAATTTAGCGGCGCCTTAATGGTTCTAATAGCTTGAAGCAGAAGGAGTGCATGTTGACTCTGTCAGATTATGTGCTTGTGTAAGAACCAATAAGGCGCACCGCTAAATTCCTTGACTGAATAAAGGTCAGGTCTATGGCCAAACATCGCCAAGTGGCATGTCTTGGCTCAGAATCCCATACAGAATCATCCAGAGGCTAAGGACAGAACTCAATCCTCCTGATTTGCTGTCCATTGATGTTACCAGTAAATGGCACTCCTGCTCTTACTCAAATGGGTTAATCTTCCCATGAAATGGGGTAATAATAACCCATGTTTTGACAGTGCTTAGAAGCGAGAGAAATCCAAGGAAAGAGGACAAGAAGTTACTGCCGGAATGTGACAAGGTGGAATGAGACTAGAGATTTGAGAACGGCGAAGGGCCAGAGGCCAAGGAAGACAAAAGAGGCAATTCATGGTAGTGCATTGAAATATGGTGGAGGCACTGGCGTAACAGGGGCCCCCGCAGCCCCCGCGGTGCGGGGGGGCCCGCGGTGTGGGGGGCCCCAACAGCACATGGCTGGGAGGGGGCCCCAGTAAAAAAATATATATATATTTTTTTCTAAAAAAAAAAGGTTTCTTTTGAAATTCACTCTGCATTCATAAAGAACATTTCTGTAACAGAAATAATTTCTTTATGAAGGCAGAGTGACTACAAAAAGAAACTTTCCTTTTGAAGTCTGAGGGCCCCGTACCCCATGACATGGAAGACCCTAGGCTGGAGGCCTCCATGTCATGGGATGGGGGGGTGGGGTGGGGAACCCTATGCCTTCAAAAAGAAATTGTTTGTTCTTGAAGCCACTCAGCCATCATAAAGAAATTATTTTGATTATGGTTCGGTCCTTAACTGAAATAATTTCTTAATGAAGTTATAGTGACTTAAAAAAGAAACAATGGGGCTCATTCTGACCATGCCGGTCCGGAAACAACGGTGCTGGTAAGCTTACAGGCACTACTGTTTCCGGACCGGCATATTACAGGTCTGCCTGGTGGGGCTGCCGTGCCCGACAGGTCTGACCCTGCCAGGCACAGCAGCCACGGTAGGCAGACCTGTCACGGAAGCACCGGCACCGTTAACAATGGTGCAGGTGCTTCTGTGTCCCCATTCCCGTGGAGTCTGGGGTTTAACGAAATTACCGGCACCTGATTTCCCAGCCGCCGGACTTGAAATAGCACGGTGGCACCGGGAAGTCAGGCCATAGTAATTTTTTATGGGTCTGGCGCCAACCCGCCGGTAGCACCGGCACGGTTACCGCTGGACCCGTAATGAGCCCCAATTTCTTTTTTAAGTAATAGGGCCCCCCCTCAACTCCATGAGGTGTGCGTGTATGAGTCTATGGTGAAAGGGTGCACACTCAAATGTATAGCCGGCTGCCTGTGTGTGTATGGTGAAAGGGTGCACACTTAAATGTATGGGTGGCTGTGGGGGTGTGCCTGCATGGTGAAAGGGTGCACACATAAATGTATAGGTGGCTACCTGTGTGAGTGTATGGTGAAAGGGTGCACACTTAAATGTGTGGATGACTGGGTGTGTATAAGGTGAATGGTATGTGTGCTTGTGTACAGGGGCACAAGAAAACCTTCATTTCGGGGGGGCTAACCCTTCAAATGTTGGGAGAGGCGCTAACTTCACATGCGGGGGGGAGGAGGAAACATATTTGTGTGGGCGCATCCAAATTATTTACGCATTTTAATGAGACTATTCTAGTGCAGATTCAATGTTACAAGCAGTTAACTCTCTCCTATAAGTCTCCTGTTCCCTCTCTACCCTTCCAATCACTCCCCTGGCATGAAAGTACTAAACCCACATCACGATTTCAATCGCCTAAACAATGTGGAATTTGAATGCAGGTACTAACAGTGAAATGCTTTACGTTGGTAATTGCTGGGTTCTTGTTAACAGCAAAAACCAGGTGCCGTTTAAAATCTGTGTCCTGTTCGGTCTGGCAACTGCTCTAAAGGTTAGCCAAGTTGAGTCAATATAGCCCAAAATGTCAGGGGGGTAGTGCTGAAGCCCAGTCAACTCAATGGTGTTGCGCTACTACTTGTGTTTAATGCCTTGCTTACTCCTAGCCCTATTCTTCCTCGTCCCAGTACTTATATACGAGGCAGTACGTGTGTTTGAGGCACTCTGCCTCATACAAAAGTACTGGGAAGAAGTAGAGGTACATGGAGGTAATGCCTGATTTAGCTACCTGTAATCTTCATCACTCCTAGTCCCACTGTTCCTCATCCCAGTACTTACCTATGAGGCAAGGAGCCTCATACGAAAGCTCTGGGACAAGGAAGAGGGACGCAGAGGTAATTCTGGGCCAAGGAGCTGATTGTGGAGGTTGGGGTGGTGGGTGGGAGGTAGAGTGGATGTGTGAGGGGGCAGGATTGTGTGATAAATCATAATGATTGTCCATGTCCAGGCTAAGCAGGCATGATATGTGGTATTAGTGGCTAGAGAGGCATTTTGATTTAGCCAGTCTAGTCATTCCTCAGTTTGGTATGACTTTCTTTTAACTGGACATTTCTGATAAAGTAGTCCTGCTAACTTTAATTACCTGGCTAGATTGGCATTTGGGTGCTGCCAGTCTAGCCATTTCTTACTGCGGCATTGTATATTTTTCTGGGCATCTGTGATAAAATGATATGATGTGATTCAAGTCATTTATAATGCGCCTGTACACAAGTGTACACAAGGGAGGGATGATAGAGGGATACAAGACAAACGATCTCACTAGGCCTTGTGTCATTGTGAGAACGAGAAGTGCAAGGGAAAAGGGAGCAGGGAAGTGCAAGTGAGAGGGGAGGGGAAAACAGGGCAGCAATGCTCTCAGTAAGTGCAGCCAGGGCAGAGCAGCTATTGGTTGTGCAAGGAGAACAATGGACTGCAGGGTTACAGTTACAGCCCCTAAGTGCATGGTAGGCCCGGAGGCAGTGCAAGGGTGACCAATCAAGAAAGAGCCTGGACCCAGAGAGACTCTGAGGGTAGCCAAGCAGCCAGTCAGTACAGCAGACAGGTAGGTCAGGTAGGTCAGCAGGGGGGGAGAGAGAGCGAAAGCAGCAGAGAAGAGGAAAGCTTTTAGCTGCTTCCGAAACTTCAGGTTGTCCGCCTCAAGTTTGAGACGGGCAGGGAGGCCATTCCAGTTGGAGGCACCAGCAGAGGAGAGAGGTCTACCCCCACTCTCTGCCTGGAGAAATGTCTAAGCCTTAGAGAGTTGGAGGTAGCTGAGTGAAGGGTTAGAGAAAGAAGGTATTTTGGAAGCGAGCATTGGATTTAGTGTTGGCACTGGCCCCAGAAAGCCTTGTGGGCAATGCAAAGGTTCTTGAACTTGATCCTTGCAGCCAGTGGAGAGATTTCAGGGCTGGAGAAATACAATCCCAGGGCTTGAGGCCAAGGCTAAGTCTTGCAGTCCTGTTCTGGATTATTTGCAGATGAAGGAGACTAGAGGAAGACAGATTGAGAAAGTGGCTGTTACAGTAGTCCAGCTTAGAGACAGTGAGCTTCTGGTGGAGAGTGAGAAAGGGAAGAGTCCCTTTGAGGAGGAGCAGCTGGTAGTGGGACTTCTTGGTGATGTCTGAGATGTTAGGAGAGAAAGAGAGTGTGGCGTTGAAGATGACACCAAGGTTTTTTGCCTCGCAGGAAGGCAAAGGAAGAGGGCCCAAGGTGGTCTGCTATAGTGAGAGAGGAAACACAGTGGCAAGGGTCCCAATGAGAAGGATCTCTGTCTTACTGGCATTAAGGCAGAGATTGTTGGAGGCGCACCAATCCTGAATCGTGGATAAGACAGTCAGGAATGAGCAAGAGAGGAGAGGAGGATGAGGGGAGCCTGAAGGAAAGCTGAGTCATCCGCACAACACTGAAAGTTAGAGGATAAGGTAGAGATCAGGGAGGCCAAAGTGGCCAAGTAGAGGTTGAAAAACCAGCGTGAGAGGATAGAGCCCTGGGGAATGCCACAGGTAGAGAGAGGTGGTGGAGAGAATGGGACCACGATCAACCTGGGAGCGGAGTGGCGGTCCAAGTGGAAGTAGGTCAGTCACTCTAGGGTCTGATCTGTGATGCCCAGGTTCTCACAGAGTCGATTGATCAGGATGGCGATGTTGACCCTGTCGAAAGCAGAGGAAAGATGAAGGATGAGAATAGAAGGAATGCTGGAATCAAGGTTAGAGAGCAGCACAGGTGTTAAGGAGAGCAGTTTCCATGCCTCTGGCAGCTCTGAAGCCAGACTGATGGTCATGGAGACAACCAACAGATTCAGTGTGGAGAGTAAGCTGGGAGATGGCAAGCTTTTCCAAGAGTTTGCTCAGGAAAGGTGGAGATTGAGCGATAGTTTTCCAGCAGGTAGGATCAGCAGACTGCTTCTTGAGGAGTGGGTGCACAAGGGAGTGCTCAAAGGGAGAGGGGAACATTGCAGTGGCGAAAGAGTGATTACAGAAATCGGCCAAGGCTGGAGCGAGGGTGTCAATATGGGCTTTGATGGTTCTGGAGGAGCAGCGGAGCACCTGTTTGGACGACACTTTCATAGATCGGACTTGTCTAGAAACCTCGTCAGGTGTTGTCAGAGAGAAAGAGGAAAAAGGAGGAGGAGAGAAGAGATGGCCAAAATGGGCCGAGAGAGGAAGAGGACATAGAGGACAGGATGTCCTGAGATTTAGCAGAGAAATGAGAGACCAGAGCTGTACAGAGGGCATGGGAGGGAAAAGAAGAGGTATAGACCACAACAGGATTGACCAGTTCCTTGCAGATTTTAAAGAGTTTGGCCGTGTTGTTCGAGGCCATGGAGACACATGCTTTATTGTGTGCTCTCTTCTTGATGAGTGTTATTGCTTTGACTGGCATTTTGCTGAAAACAGTCTAGGTATGTCTAAATGTGGCCTGGCATTCTGTACTATGTTATTACGTGTTTACACTGGTCTACATTGTGCAGCCAGTTGGAAGCATTAATGTTCCTGTGCACTGTTGGTGACTTGCATGTATTGGATTGTGTTACCCTACAAAGCAATTGCAAACACTCTGGCTTTATAGCCAATTTATCTCAGAAAGTGTGCTGTATATTGCATTAAAACACATATTTATATCTTTTTCCTAGTGCAGTGTGCGGCATACCCCTTCAGCAGCACGTTCATGCGTATTGTGCAAGCGTGACAGTCTAGGCCGGCCCAGAGTGTGGCGCAACCCGTGATTTGTTGCCGAGTTGGGGGGCCCCCTCAGCATGGCTCGCAGGGGGGCCCCCACATTTTGTGTTACGCCACTGGGCGGAGGTAATGTGACTGGTGGGCAACCTCAGAGAAGGATCAGAGAGCCACGTCATGAGGTCAGCCCTGTGTATTGACCATTGGGAGGGCGTGTAACTACGGCCGTGGGTTCTAATACCTTAAAAGACTGCATGTTGCTTCCATGGGGAAATGCATGACAAGCAATTGATCTGTACGTATATGGGCGTGTGTGCATATGCGGGCATATGCGGGCATTTGCAGGCTCTTGTGAATGTGACTGGATATGTGTGTGGTATCTATGTACCAGTATCTGTGTTCTTGTATGTGGATATCTGTATACAAAGCAACTGTGGGTGAATGCGGTGTGCAAGTGTGTGTAGGGATGTGTGCGAGCGTCCAATTATCTTGGTGTGATGTGATTTGTGTTTATATTTTCTTACCTGCGTATGAGTCTGTTTCTATAACCTATTTTACTTTATTGTGGCTTCCCTGTTGTACACATTTCTTTGGTGGCCCTCTTCATGTGTGCATTTCGGGGTGTATTCTGTGATGCAGTGATTGTGTGTGTATGGGGATATGTGTGTCTGTGTTGAGCTCTCTGTATCTGTTTTTATGGTATTCTCTTTTTTGTGGAAAGTCCCTAAGGGGGCGATGTGTGTTTGTGCGTGTGTGTGTGTGTGTGTGTGCGTGTGTGGTGTGTGTGTGTATTTTCAAGAGACAGTTGTGTTTATCTGTGGAGTGTGAGGTGTCCGATTGTGCCTGTATGTGTCTTGGTTGTTAAAAAGAACCCCTTACACATAGATCTGTGCATACAGAAATGATGTCTCTGTGTCTCTTCTTTTTTAGTTTGCATGTGTAACTGCCATTACTTCTTGCTCCACTAATGTTAACTGTTTCACTTACTAAATGTCGTGGCTGCTTCTGACAGACACTCATGACAATC
The DNA here is from genome assembly GCF_040938575.1 of Ambystoma mexicanum. Classification (NCBI taxonomy): domain Eukaryota; kingdom Metazoa; phylum Chordata; class Amphibia; order Caudata; family Ambystomatidae; genus Ambystoma; species Ambystoma mexicanum. The sequence continues at coordinate 778,742,962 of NC_090932.1, forward strand.
ACTCCGAAAGTATACATTTCATCATGTCAGTAAGTGAGCAAACAATGGTTCTTCACAGCCTCTAAGGGTGACATGCATATGCACAGGGCTATATAGATGGCACCATTGTAGAATTTACTAAACATCAACGGACACTGTGTTGTATACTTGCCAGCAATCCTACCTGATTTCACTTAAGCTTCAGCAAAGCTGTAAAAATTCACAATTTATAGAAAAAAAGCATAAATGCACAATTCGTCCTACGAATATAACTCCTGCACAGGAAATAACTCACACTCTGCAATCAATGTGTAGCTACCAAGCGCACAGCATGTCAGAATCCTTCATCCAACGCAAACAAGCAAAAGTGCAGTAATGGACTCAAATGGGCTGCAAGTAGCACATTCTGAGTGTGGCGGTCGCACTGTACCGGCACCCTTTTCCGGACCGCCACAATCCAACTATGGGCCTCATTCTAAGCGTGCAGGGGGGAAATAACGGTACTGGTAAGCTTACCGGCACTGTTGTTTCTGGACCGGCACAATACTACAATACAGCACCCGCCCGCAGAGTTTTCTCAGAAGCACTGGCACCGTTGTTAGCGGTGTCGGTGCTTCCGTGGTCCCCATTCCCGTGGAGTCTGATAGGACTCTACGGGAATGGGGACTTACAATTTTCCGGCGCCTGACTTTCTGGTCCACCGGGGTTGTAACCCCCGGTGTTACTGGCAAGTCAGGCACTGGTAATTAATTACGGGTCCAGCGGCAACCCGCAGGTATCATTGGCACTGTTTTCGCCGGACCCATAATGAGGCCCTATTGCCTTCTGGGACCGTTGTGCCTGGCAGGTCTGACCAGCTGGGCACACTGGCCCCGGATGGCAGAGTTTTCACGGAAACACTGGCACCATTAACAACGGTGCAAGTGCTTCCGTGAACCAATTTCCGTGGAGTCCTATAGGAATGTGGACTTCCCGAATCCACCGTCTGATATTCCGGGCCGCCGCGACTTGTAATGTCCCAGTGGCACTGGGTTATCAGGCGGCAGATTTGGTGGGAGGACGGTAGCACCGGCATGTTACTACCGTCCTGTTAATGAGGCACAAATTACATGCTCCTGTAAATTCGGGAAATTAGTCCCAGGCCTTTTTTTAAAAACTTTTTAAACATCTCATACCATGTGGCTGAATTCATTAATAGTGATACGGAACTTAAGAGAGGGTCTTTCTGCGATTAACGATACAATTCAAGCATACATTTCCCTAAATTGTTAATACCATTTCAGTTGCCCATACTTATTATGTACAAAAGAAGCCATCTCGGTTCGTGCCCAGACAGCACTGAACCCCACACACACAAGTATGAGCACATTCACTGCCCCTCCTAAAACATTCTTTGGAGTGAAGTCATAAGCAGTCCAGAGATAATCCTAATTGGCTTCTAAACACATGAAATAAATCATGTTGCTATTAGTGAGGTCGGCTTTGTGTCCGCACATGGGAGCAAAGCGGCGCTAACATAGCTACTAACGTTGCTGCGGTATTACTGACCGCACTTCCGGAATTGGGCCACCAGCAGCCATTTTGTATGCATGAAGACTCGGGATCAGTAAAACCAGATTGTCTCACACCTACAACGCTTCGTGAGGAGGAGATGGGAAATGAAAGTACTCCCTTCGCTGCCACGCTGCTAAAATACCTTTAGGTATGAAGTCAGCGCCGGAATTACCCATGACATGGACCCGAGAGGGAGAAAGTTTATTACTCATTCCCCGTGACAGAAATGAGCGGATTAAAGGATGGATGAGTCACATTCACCTTCGCAGTGATGGAATTAGAGCAATAACCACAGCCCGCAGCACTGATGTACCTGCCTGACGTTATCGCTTATTGCAGTGCGCAGAGTACAGCAGATGGGCCGCACGCCTACGGGCTGCGTCAAGGAGAATTAGGAAAAGTGGATCCTAATAACAGCACATACAACAACCTCGACGCAAGGTATAGTGTCTGTGTACAGATTCCGTTCTCTATGCAAATGTAGGAGGATGTTACCACTATATGTTGCCTTACTTCGTGGCCTGGCAGGGCGGTTCTCACCTGCCTGCGCCCTCTTCTTGGTGTCGCAAGAGTTTCTTGCATCTCTGTAGATGACTTCAATGACCTCCACACAAAAGCTGCTGGAAAAATATATTTCGGCAATGAAACAATTGGTCAGTGTAGTAATTACCAGATGTTTCACCACTCTCACCAACTCGCAATCGCCCCCTGAGTTTTCTTAGGGCCTTTTTTATTGGTGATGTACACCATCCTACATGCCGGCCTTTGCTCCTTCAGAGCGTCAATGAAGGGGCATTGTGGAGAAAAAGAAGGGGAAACAAGACCCGAGCGAGGCAGCCAGAGAGGCATTTTCCACAGATAAACACAACACGCATTTATTTGCCCACCTGTGGTAATCAGGAAACCATGATAAGGAATCAGCTCAGTTAGTGGTCAGAATGTTGAGGCCTCGTTATGCATATGGTAGTATTGGTAAAAAACCACAAGGCCTATTTCAAATATATGTCTGCGCGCTGAATGCGGAGTGTGCACTTTTCAGCACGGCAAACTCCTAATACCGGGACTTTGTGGGGGTGCATCACGTCTTTGCATGCAGTCGAGTGCTTTGCGCGACACTCCACGCAAAGTGTGGGACGGGCCTACGGAAATAAAGAAATAGGGGGGAACATGCATATTCCCCATTCACCCGGCCAAAATGAGGAAGAACAAGGATTAACATTAGCGTGTTGAGGGTTGGGTCACACAAAGAAATCGCACGCTAAATTAAGTGCAAACCCAACCGAATTCATGGATTTCAAGGCGCAACTTCACATCGGGAAAAGTCACGTGCAAACCTTGTGATCTTATCACCACATTATATTAGGCGCGAAGAATTAATGCCATAGGAACCAATGCACAAAGGTAATGTTTACATAGCAATTTAGGAGTGACAGCACCTAGCTGGAGTTAGGGGTGATCGTATGCAGATTAGTAAGGTACTGCTTTGAATTACGGGGGTTCGTAGGCAGATTAACCGGATGCTGCCTTGAGTTACGAGAAATGGAACGCAGATTATCAGGGTGCAGTTCTAGGTTACAGCGGTTTGTACGCAGTCTCTTCGTGGTGCTGCCTTGGTTGCAGGGGACAGCCCTCAGTATTGCCTGTGTGCTGTATGGTGGGGATAAAGAAGGTGCAAAGGTTGGGATATGTCACTGGTTTTGGTTTGCGTGGGGGACTATTGTGGGCGTTCCGGGCATAAACCGATTTTCTCTGTGCCACAGGTTACTTTGCAATCAGAAATCCATGAATAAGCGGAATGTGCAATAAGAGCTTTGGCGTGCAGTTAGACGCAAAGCTGTTTTACGTACAGATATGCATCAGGCCCATAGTACTATAAATACCTCTATTTTTAGAATAACACATCATTATGAGCTGGGATTGCATAGAATGTTTACACTCCAGGGTGCATAGAAAGAACTGCATATGGTAATTAACACAGAGATATATCATGCAGCATTTTCGATGGACCCCATGTAGAAGATATCTCATGGGATCCAAACTCGTAATGAGGTGGTACTTAAAAAAATGGTATTTAAACACCACATGTTTTTACAGTTGTCTTAGTCATAATGACTGGTTCAAGCTTATTTGTGGAGTCTTGTGAGAAAAGCCTAGCTTTTAAGATTTCTCTGAACTTTAGGTGGTCTTTCAAATGTTTGGGTTCTTGTTTTTATTTGTTGGGAGTTGGTCGTAGTTGGCAGCGGAAGGACAACAAAACATATTCTTGCTCAGAATTCTTAGTGCTATGACCTTGCCCCTCCTAGTAACCCCAAAGATAGGGAGGATCTGATTTATTGGTTACACTACTGGCCTGCAAACCTGGAATATAATCCATGTTTCAGCACTTGACCAAAACATTGTGTTATTCTGTGCAAAACATTCAAATTGGTATAACAGTAGATTGTTGTGTGGTGTGTTCCAAAGGGCCGAATGCAAATCCTCTTAAAGGGCACTTGCGTGCAGCTGAATTTTAATCGTGATTTAATTCAAAGATAGTACATGCACTGATCGCCAGTGTCAGGTGACAGCCTTTGTCATGGTTTTTGGAATAAAAGGGGACGTCTGCCTCTACGCGACACAGTCACCCCGTGAACTAACACCGACCCTGAATCATTATTTATGAGGCTGTGCCACCAGTGAACCAACGGCGCAGGGCCATAGCAACTAGCGACGAGAGGTGGGTGGGTACGTCCCGTACCAGGAGCCCGTGCAGCGGCCCCTTCAGGCGGCTGCTTCCAGATGCCGCATCAACATCTAGGGAAGTTTCCTGCCATCCCCGGAATGCTCTGGAAGCTGCGTGAGTGCGGTTATGTTTCCTGCCTGGGCCCGGTCACGGGAGTGATGTGGCTTGGCCGCTGCCACGTCCCTGTAGTTAACTGCAGTCCCCAGAGGGGCTTAGTAGTCGGTTGGAGTTGGGGAGTGATCAGAGGAGCGTGACTCCTCCCCTCTTATTGCTCCGATGTTCCTGCTCCCAGCAAGCGGTCCTGTGACTGGATGCTCGTGCTGCTGGGGAGCGCTAACCCTCCTGGCAAGGGAGAGCACTACACCACAACCCTGGCAATTTTGAAACCATTTTGAAAGGTTTACAGCAGCTACCATCCCTTCACTTGCATTGGGGACTCTAGCAGCACTGCACTACTTGGATGAAGTGAGTGCTGGCCCAGCCCCTCAGTACATCCTCACCTCTTCCGCCACAGCCTTGCAGCCCCTAGTGGAGGGGTGCATGTGCGGCCTGTGGGCATTCTACATCCCGCTCAGGGAGGGGTTGCGAGAGTCCTGAACTGAAAGCCCAGGGGTGCCAGGTGGTCCCAGAAGTCCCCAAAGTTGCAGCCAGCATTGTGGATATGAAGCTTGACGATGACAGGGTGCCGTTGGCAGCCCTAAAAACCCCACTGTCTGCAACCCTAGGGGATGGGGAAGGAGCAGAATCATGCCCAGGCCGGTCCCAGAGGGTTTATGGGGGGCCTGGTGCCCGAATTTGATGTCACAGGCGCACCAGCTACCTTGTGGCCCCACTGGGACATGTGGGTGGAAAACTGGAAATGTTTTTCGATACCACCAAAGAAACTGATGAAAGAGCCATGAAGGCCATGCTGCTATTCTAAGCAGGCAATGAGGTCCACCAAATTGTCAAGACATTGCAGCCCCAAGATGAATCATATGACAGAGCCAAGGGACCTCTTCAGGCGTGTTTCAGGCCGCTGGTCAATCATGACTGCAAAAGATTCTGCTTACAGCAAGCCCATCAAGAGCCGTTGGAGTCAATGGATGCCGACCACACACGCCTCCGGCACCTAGCCATGTCGTACAGCTTACATGATGAGACGGACAAAATAAGGGCTCCGATTGTACGGTTTCATGTCATTTCAAGCACACTGTAATTGAAATGGCGCACATGCAGAATCGCACGCTAAAAATCTGTTTTTAATACTGTTCAGTTGCGATCAGGTCATCTGTATTACCGCCCCCAATCTTCCTGTGTCACGAATTGTTGTCTAGATGTTGCTGTCAGGCGCTGCCCTGATTGCATGGTTCCCCCCCCACCCCCCATCCTATGATCTGTAATACGCTCCGAGCCCTCACACCATAATATTTTATGTCCATCACGTCATGTTCCAGATACCATTAATGTCCTCTGGGGAGCCCTTTGCTGATCATTGCAGCCCGGGCCATGCTATACCATATATGGAGCTACAGCACGGAGCAGGGTTGGGTTGGGCCCAAGTAACTGAGGTCACATCCCATTGAAAGAGAACGTGTGTGTTTTTCTTTAAACAATTATGTGTTGTGCTTTAACCAGAATCATTGTTTCAACCGCAACGCAAGATACGTGGGCATCTTAGCCTCAGCAGAAGAATTCCCCTTCTTTGAGAGATCACAGATGCATGCCTGTGATTGGCCACCAGCGAGTAGCCCCGTTGCCAATGACATTGATGCATTTGTCAACCTAGCGGGTTGCAGTGCATTGTGACATCAACCTATATTGCAGAGGATTACAGTAGTGTCTCTGCAGACCTATGCTCATGGGTGCAGAGTGGGCTGTTGCCCATGTTCTACTTGAACAACAGGAGTAGGAGTGTCATTTTGTCCTGTGGAGATTCCACAAGTATTTGTAGGGGCGACAAAAATGAGAGCAAAAATAATCTGGATTGAGTGCCATGCTCTTCCTGCTAGGGCCAGTCTTGGTGAAGGGGTTGCATGCATTTTTCAAAATTAGCTAGTTCTACCCACTTCAAAGATACGGAGAAGTGAGGGATTCTAAAGCAGAATACTGCAATCACAGCTCAGCAGGTTAAGCGACTGTTGCTGAGATGTTACATTTTTAGATCTACCAGTAAATTCTAAGGCTTTTTTATTCCTTCTGCAAAATGTGTTTTTTTTTCGACCTGGCGATGGTATGGCTTCCTTGCTTATCTCAGTGTGGGAGCTTATGCCCCCATACTTACTGCTGGGTTTCAAATCTAGGTGTTTCTCCCTTCACTGCTGTATTTCAAATCTAGGTTGCCCTCTTTAATGCTGTGTTTCAAATCAAGGTGGTCCCCCTTTAATGCTGTGTTTCATATCTAGGTGTTTTCCCAATTACTGCTGTGTTTCAAATCTAGCTGTTTTCCCATTACCTCTGTGTTTCAATTCTAGGTGTGTCCCCATTACTGTTGTGTTTCAAATCTAGGTGTTTCCCCATTGCTGGTGTGCTTCAATTCTAGGTGGTTCCCCATAACTGCTGTTTGAAATCTAGCTGGCTCTGCCCTGCTGCTGTGTTTCAATACTAGTTGTTTTTCCATTACCGCTGTGTTTCAATTCTAGGTGCATCCCCATTACTGCTATGTTTCAAATGAAGGTGTCTATCGGATACTGCTGTTCTTCAATTCTAGGTGATTCCCCAATACTGCTGTGTTTCAAATCTAGTTGGTTCAACCATTACTGCCATGTTTCAATCTTAGTTGTTTCTCCCATACTGCTGCGTTTAATTTCTAGGCGTTTCCCCCCACTACTGATGTGTTTCAAATCTAGGAATTTTTCCTTTACTGCTGTGTTTATAATCTAGGTACTCTTCCCTTTACTGCTGTTGTCAAGCGTGGCAGGCTAGCACCCCGTGCCCTAACCCTGTTCAGCCCCAGCCCCTCACCTAAGCCAGACTCTGATCACCCACCATGACAGCAAACACTGGGAGCTGGGCACACCGAGAACCGAAACCACCACTCCACTCAATTCTTGCCCATCAGATTCACAGACACCCAGAGTCACACTCCCACAGACCGCTATACACACCACACATCCTTCAACTCGCAGACAAGAGGAGCACTCTGACATTCCAAATAATACCCCCTCCTAACCCACAACATAACCTTCGCTCCCTCATTCAGGAACCCTCCTGGCCTTTCCCACACCCTTTTCAACTCCACCCCCTCCTTCCTAATCCTACCCATAGGCCCATCCCCCACAGCCCCCCCCACCACACACCATCGAACTCTCAGACCAGAGGAGCTCTCTGGCACACCAAAAAACACCCTAACCCTGCCCCTTACCTACCTCCACTCATACTCTCCTCATCCCCCACCACACCTACAAGTTGTTTTGGCTAACGTCAGTGGCGAGATGGGATTTTGCGGTGGACGGCAGTGATTCCTCTTGTTGAGTGTTTCGGGCCATAGAGGTGTCCATTTCTTCTTCTGTAGAGTATGAGGTGTCCATTACACCTATCGATTCATCCAAGTTGCTGGTTTCGTGGCGGGGAGTGTCCAGATCTGCCATAGCTGTGACTGGATGGATCTCGGTCAGTGTTTGTAATGGCAGGGTTACTATGTTTTTTGGGTTTATGGCCCCCTTGGGCTCAAAATCAAGACTAGGTTCCTAAGCGTCTTCTCGTTTTACTTCTTTGTCTTGAAGTTGTGGTGAGAGCTGGGTCAGGTCGCCAGTCGTTGTAAGCGTTATTTGATTTTTCAAATTGGCGCCAATGGTTGTAGTTGTCCCAATGTGCAAAGGTTGTTTGCGACATTACATGTGGGAAGCTGAAAATATCAGTGGGGGTAGATCTGTGTAATGAGTTCAGTATGGCCCAGTTGGTCTGTGTATAAGCCGCATTTTCTCAGTTTCCGGAACTGGGATAGGTCTTATGCTCCCCGCAACCCCTCTCTGCGTCTGTTGCCCTGCAGGGAAACGCTTTTGGGGGAGTCGTTAGATCTACTAAGGGATCTGGTGATGTTCCCATAGATGTTCCCAATACGGGGGTGGGCCGAGGCGGGTTCAGACCGCGTTGTTACTCTTTGTACGTTTGCAGTAAGGGAAATGTTAAAATCAAGGTTTCTGTGTGGGTGAATGCATTGCGTACCTTGAGGTTCGAAGCTGGCGTACTCTGATGAGCAGAGCTCATCAAGTAAAACAGTGGGTTGCGCCAAATTTGCTGTTCGTTCTTGGTCCGGCTCCAGCTTAGACAAAAGTTCCATAGCATCTTTTCTCAGACGACCGCTGCACAGGCGGCTCAACGTCTCATATTCCTGCGACTGCTCTAAGACCGAACCCGCCGTCGTCGCCATCGATGCAGAGACTGCAGAACTCTGCAGCACTCTGCGGCCGCTCCGCGGCCTCGTTGGGGTTTTGGAAGAATCCGCTGACAGGAACAGAGCTGGTAGAGAGAGTCAGGTCCACAGAGTCAGTAGGCAACCAGCTCACTGCAATAACTGCAGAACTCTGCAGCACTCACCACTTAATAAGAATACAATCTACAGAATTCAAGTACTCCACTTGACGTGATATATGTATCCACACTGCCGCTAGGCACTTAAGCCCTTGTGCATCTGACGGAAGCAGCCTGCATTTTTTTAACAAAGAACTGGATTTGTCAGATCACTGCACGCACCTGTTCATCTCATCGTGCAGAGTCCTTCAGCAATAGGGGTGAACAGGTGCCTTCCATATCTTCTTTCAATGATATCTAGTGGGTCTCTCTCGCCAATTCACTCTTCTTGCCTTGTGGTACCCTGCAGCAGTAGTAGTAGTAGTACAATGTATTTATTTAAGCGCAAACTTCTCACAGGACATCAGCAGTCAGTCTGTCACAAGCTGCCTCTTCAGCTTCTGCCTGCTTACAGCTACATTCTATCAATCATCTTCTTGCAAAATATCAAAGCATAATTTCTATAAGTCTGTATATTCTGCAGGCCACATTGCTGCATAAGACAGAAACTCGTTTGCATTAGCTCACATGATACTATGATATAAAGACATTCCAAATTAACCTTGTTTAATTAAACACATTACATTTATTCAAATAATTATTAGAGCATTAAAGGGACACCATTTCTGCATCAAGAAATCATCACTAGCATCTTCGGATAGAGGTCTTTCCATCACTACAATATAGAGCATGGCTCAATTTCTTGCAAAAGGTGAAGATAGTGTAAGTCCTGAGCTGCTCGAAATAATTCCCATGTTTAGGGTGTGCCCAACAAACCAATGTCCAAGGTGTGTCCATCAAATTCCAATGTTTAGGATGGGTACAAGCAAATACAGGGTCAATGGGGGGCCTTGCCAAATTGGGAGAGAAAGCAGGGTGTGGAAAATACAACACAAATAGAACAGCCTCACCAGAAATGGTTACAAGCAAAAGTCATTGTGTCATTGGAAACAAAATGGACCCCCGTGGAGGCATGGGGTGCGGTCACTTCTTCCTCCATGGCCTCTTAAGCACTGGGATCTTGGTAGGGTAGAGGGGGTTCAAGTGGTGACAGCTGATGCAACAGAAGAGCAGACTTTGGATGATGGACTGTCATGCAGATAAAGGTTTGGCTGGGGGGGACAAAGAGGGATAATGGTTGGTGGACCCCTCACAATTTCCAGAATCAGGAGTCTGACTCTCCCTATCGGGTCAGCAGCCCAGACACGGTGGGCTGTAACTGTGCTTGATGCTGGCTTGCCTCCACCGTCTGGTGGATGGGGGCAACATTGGAGTAAACCATTTTGTGTACCACTGCAGAAGAGACATGGGCATACTCCATAGCCCCAACTGCGGCTTCTGCAGTGGAAGCGTCTACAGCTTTAGTTTTAGCATCCCCAGCTGCTATTCTGGCCTTTTGTCATGCTGCCTTTATCCTTTCAACCAATTCCTCCCTCGACTTCTTTACTGCTTGCTGCAATTGCTGCACACCCTCTATGGAATGGTGGACCCAAACCAGGATCTGCCCTTTTGAGGAACAGACATCCAGCAGATATATCCCATTCTTCACAATCTGTGTGGGGTAACCATCATGGCTGACAATCTCTCAAAATATCTGTTATGAAACTGTCAGCAATGGGGGCAAAATCAATAGGTTGAGGAGGTGGGAGGGGGACCGTGAACATTTGGGCCAAGAATTAGACAGATTCCAGTGGCTCTGGAGGAGCTGCAACCTTTCTAAGCTGGGAGAGGGGAGATATGGCTCCATGATAGTGACGGTGTCCCCTTCACATCCACCACCAGCAGGATACGCCTGCCATCAAATGCTAGGTGGAATGTGTGGCCATGGTGCCAATATCCTTATCCAATATGGAGACGATGTTCTTATTAACATGTGCAGCCCCTGCTCTCCAACAGCCTGATAATGCTGCTGGAAGGCTGGGGCCCAATGTTGGTAACAAGTTGTGAGATGGCTGGTGGTGGAGTGGTTTGCTCTTACCTGATGTCTCAGCCATGCTTACTTGACCATCATTGTCACTCTCTAAATCATCATCATAACCATCATTTCATTGCCCTAAGGGTGCGAGTGGTGGTGGTGAGACACGTCTAGTAACTAGACACTCCTGGTAGTGGTTAAAAACATCTTTCTGCACATGCCTCTTTAGTTCCCGCCAGCACATCTGAATTTGGCTCACATATAAATATATACCCAGTGCTCCTGCAGAATTAGGATCTTTTGTTAAAAATATGTTATAAAAAACAACCCAACACTGCTGAAACTCACATTTCTTCAATTCAGGAACCAAGAGTGTTTTCTTTAATACTTGAAACCTCAAATAAAATAAAACCAGGTATATTGAGGTTGCAAGAGGTGAGTCATCACAAGGCATCTTATCTGGTTTCCATCAAGGCGCTTCCAATCCGCCATTTTGGATTTACATGCTAGTTGGGAGAACCTTATCTTTGTGACCTAACATTTGATAGTAGATGTTTCTAGCTGACAAAGGTAAGGTTTGCAGCCGAGCTCATGCTCTGCTCCTAAAGCACATAACTCAGGTCCATGCCTTTTCAATCACCATCTTCATTGTGAATTTATCATTTAACCCTGGGCTATTCCTTCCTCCAAAATAGTTGGCATATACCAAATGTTCACATTTGGAAGCTAAGGTATGGCTTGACTGGCATTTTTCCATAGTCTCATTATTGACGTTCTGTGTCAGGAGTGCTGCTAGATTACCCCATATAGACACCCATAGAAAAGAGGGTGGCTATTATTTAACCCGGGCAGTTTCATCTTTCCCCAATTCTATAAGTAATGATTCCTGAGTGGTGGCAGCAGATGACATCAATAACCAATGCAGAAGGTGAATATATTGGGGCACAGCTGTTGAGACTTTCACTGCTGAAGTTTCTAGAGGGTCTTAACATTAAAGACTGCCAATTACGAACGTGGCATTCAATTAATGACGGCACAGGTCCTTGAATAGAGCCACCAACATCCAGAGGCATTAGCAGGGTCCACGGTGAACCTTTTTCTATCACGTATATTATGTTGTGCATGGCCTTTTACAGATCATAAGAATCTTAAAAATAAATAATTAAATACATAATTATTGACATGTAGTAAGTCATAACATAATACTACCACATTTGATTTCAATCAAGTCACCGGAATGATCCATCTCATACCAAATTTTCAAAGCAGCCATAAATAACGATGCATCGTTACCAGTCGTTAGGTAGTGCAAAACTCTCAACACCACCCACCGACAAAATGGTACATCCTGAGCCACTTGTCTTTCGAATGTGCCAGTCCTAGGCACTGCTGTAACACGTGTTTCGTAGACTCGCGCTAACATGTCCTCAACATTGCATATTCTACATATTCTTTCCTTTTTTGGAATGAGTGCCCATGCCGCTTCCACCTCCAAAGGTGGTAGGATGTAACATGTTAAACACAGGTAGACATGCCTCATATTGGGGCAAGGGAATTTTACAACATGTTTTGGGGTTTGCTCTAATCCTGGGGCGACCAGTAAATAGTCCCATGCATATATCTTGGTACTGAAATCTACCCAATTCTGTTCTTGTTCTAACTCCAATAATGTAGTCCTCCATAGTAGTTTAATCTCCTCAACGGGCACTCAGATGAAGTTACCAGTATCTGTGTGGCTAATCTGTCACCTTTTATATTAGGGGTAACAAAATCCTATATGACGATGGTTGAAGGGCTAGGATGAGCATGATACTACATCCTATTAATGTAGGTGCATTCTTATGGAGCAACAAGAGTCAAAACATGTCCCTGGGACACTGGCATAGCCGGGATTATCAATGTGCTAAATAATGGATTTAAAATGGCTGCCAAGTTAAATAGCAAGCTGTAGATTTGGTTGCCAAGCTGACTGAACAGTAATCCTCTGTTTCTTCCTGTTGGTTGTGTTGAGAGCATATATGTACCAAGAGACTGAGTGAAGATGTCCCTAAATTGAATGACCATTCTAAGATGGCCACTAAAGCCATGATAAATATACTGCAGTCCTCTATTTCCATTGGTTTTCTCAGCAGATGGTAAGCAAGCAGGCTGCAAAAAGAGTAATCTCAGACCTCAATGTGTTGCCATTAGTGTTGTTGCCGGATAGTACGGAAATGTGCATCACGTATATTGAATAGTGGGTTGCCATTTAAAGATGGCCACCGAATTGAATGATCAGCTGTTTTATTGCAAACAGTAATGGATCCAACAGACTTACTGGCATAATTGCTTCTAGGAGAGTGGGCACTTCCCACCAAGCAGGTCAGTACATTGCCTGCAACAGGCAGTCCAATACTCATACTGTCACCATTATGCAATCCTTCCTGTCTGCAAGTACCCGTAAGACCTAAGCAACAGAACCCAAACAGCATTCAAGATGCATACCAAGTGTCTGAGAGTCGGAATGCAAAGATCCAACATACTCTTCCCATGGTTCACAGGGCTGGTGGCCTGTCAATGGCCTGGGACACCCTACGTCATCGGACCTTGGTTTTTAGTTTTTAGAGTAAGAGTGGCCCCAGTACCTGCAAAAGATGATTTGTTTTGTCTTGGGAGGATATCTCACGAGCAACGTGCCCCTGTTGGAAACAAGACGACACAGAGCAACACAGGTTCGATCCCCGGATTGGCGCTTAGAAACCTCTGGGTATTAAGCGTGTTATAAATAACCAATCATATCACAGGAAAGGAAAGGCTAGAGTCAGTCATTCTGGGTGACACAGGGACCACAGCAGACCACCCCCCTGCAGCAGCAAACTCGAAGGAGCAGATCATTCTGCAAACTACACCTATATGTCCTAAGTGCTGGAAGGCGAAAGTGACTTTGAATGGAAGGCTCGGGTGGGCTAGAACAGACTGGATGCAACACGACATGAGAGCCATTTACAGGGATCCTCTCCCACTCCCATCATTGTTATTTGCGCTAACAAAACTCCAGACTAAAGATATTCATTGTGTCTGTTAACATGACATATTTTTCTCCAGCCGACACTTAATGCTGGAGGAATGAGGGTGACGGAAGCTGGGCAGACTATGAATAACAGCTCGTTAAGGTAAGTGCTAACAAAGAGGATTGTTACAGTCTGAAGAGATAGGCGCACTGTGCTCTGTATTCCCATTTACCTCTCTGCTAATTGTGAGGGGCAGAGGGAGCAGAACTCATGTAATTATATTTTCAGAAGTGAAATGCAAAGACCTCGCTGCTCTGATCATTTTTAGTTTGGGCTATTAGGTGTTGCTCGTGACACTTATAAGCCGAAACCATTTAATTAGAGTACAGAGGACCAGGCGAAATTGCATGTGAGTAGGGACACACAGATTGCAGGTATTGCTTGGTTATTTGCCCACCGATTTACTGCCCATGGCCATGCTAATCCCTATGGGCATTCCCACTAGGCTCCTGCCCCTCACTGCCCAAAACCCTTTCTCATGGGGTTTCTTTGGCTAGCTTTAACAAGCCTTACAATCAAACGTTGTGCTCGAAGTGCCTGCCAGCGTTTTTTCAAAGCAGTCTTCTGAGTTAATGGGCCTCATTATGACCTTGCTAGTGCAGTACTAATGTGCCGGTAATTCTGTATAATACAGCACTGCCAAAGTACAAGGTTGCCGGTGGGGTGGCCGGAATTACTACCAGCTAAGTGCTGGGGAAAATGCTGCCACCATACCAGCAGAAATAGCCAGTATTACCAGCATCTGCATTACCAGTAACACAGACTAATCCCCCAAGGAAGTCCTGTGGGACTTGATGGAATGAGGATTTACCGCCCTTACTAGCACTCATAATCCAGTATTAGTTCTACCTTACTGAGTGCCGGTAACACTGTTACAGGGTGCTGGTATCCTGGTGATAATACCACCAGGATACCGGCAACCTTGTAATGAGGCCCAGTGACTTAATTGGAGCTGTAAAACCTGCTTATGGTGTAATAAAAATGTCTTAACAAATCTGCCTTCAGCCACTCGATTTATAAGCACTGTGTGTCCTTCACTGAAGTCCTGTTAAAAACAATCATTGACAAAGTCATTCATTTTGGCTTGTGTTTAAGTATTAGGCATTTGCCAGGCACTGCTATTATATACCTAGGTACTCTCACCATTTTACACCTGCTACTATCGATGGCACGTTAATACTACAATGACTGTGCCTGGCAAGTGTTTTTCTCATTCTTACACCAAAGCCTAAACTGTCGGCATTGCCAATGCTTGTTTGTAATTGAAAGGGACCCTGAAATGCAACAGTAAAAGAAAACGTCAGCTCTTCTCCGGCCCGAAACCTAACCCCCTTTGGTCCACAACATCTGATAGTGTCCAGGTTTGAGGGACAGGGCTGCTGAGTGGAAATCTTTTACAAGACCTCACCCAGAGATCTATTGCATTTCCCTGGAGACTGAAGATAGCTGCAATTTAGCACGTACCATAAATATACAATTATTTGTTCAGACTGATAAAAACAGTAAGAAAGCAAAGAAGAAGATTGAACATTCTTTATCTGCTCTAGTAGACGGTTCTATATATCTTGAACACACATTGATTCATCCCAACTTTTTTTCCCACCAATTTTGTAACTGTTTTTTCTACGAAATGAAGGGGATACCCCATCCCATATGCAGTGTAATGTAATGTAAATTGTCATTTGTATAGCGCCTTCTCCCATTGGTATGACCTCAAAGCGCTGTTGGTTGAATACCCTCAGGGGACAGAGGTGCAAGGTATGGGAAATTTGTCAGAGGAGTTTAGAATGCATGTGTGCATTTTAGCCAATACAAAGGTGAGCAGGTGGTGGCCAAGTCCCCGCTAGCAAACCATATTGAGCTGGCATGTGGATGGGTGCTGCAAGGTAGTCTGGAGAGTAAGCGAGTGCATGAGACTCATGTGTCCAGCTAGACCACATTTTTGTTATGGGGGATGGCTGCATTCTTATGGCAGAGGTGTTGTGCGATGTGTCTTAAATAGTATAGGATAGCAGATGCATGCGGGTGGGTGGCCTTGCCATCCGTTATCTTCCAAAAGCATGGAGTGTTATACATACCTGTGTGTTCCGGCTGGTTTCTTGGTTTTGTAGATGTGGCGCAGAGTTTATTTGCTCCATCGCTCAGGCACATTTCATGGAGTAATCATTGATGTCCCAACCACCTGACAGGTGGTTAAGTAACCTAAAGTGTGCCTTGGGCTCCTCAGGAAGAAGGGTGAAAAGTCAGGTCTTGAGGGCCCCCCGGATGGCAAGGTGATCCGATATGTATTGTATGCTAATTGGAATGGTGTTCCAGATTGAGGGGACTTGGCGGAGAAGGAGGAAACCCCTATTCATGTTGATTATAAGGGAGTTATCACAAGGAACACAGTGCCTGATTGCAGGTTTCTGTTGGGTTGGTAACGGATGTGTTTTTTTTTTTGGAGGTATCATGGGCCCGTCTTGTGGAGGGCACGGTGAGCGTTGCACATGGCTTTGAAAGTGGCCTGTCGCCTGCCAGGGAGCCAGTGAAGGACACAGAGGGCGGGTGTGCTGTGCTCTCAGGGGCTAAGGGCCAGGCACAGCCTAGATGTAGTGTTTTGGACTCGTTGGAGCTTTGAGTTGATAAGCAGGTTCACCCGAGTCGGAGAGGCAGGGGAAGATGCATCTGAGAATGAGAGTTGTAGATAGCAAGATTTTGACACATATTTAATGTGGTCTGTGAGTGCCAGGTCAGCGTCCATGGTGCATCCCATGTTCTTTACTGCATTGGATGATGTAGGGAGGGCCTAGGAAGGATGGCCAGTGAAGGCAGGGGGGATTTGGGGAAAGAGAGCCTTCTTCCTACAGATGATTTCGGTTTTTCCAGGGTTGAGGAGGTGGTTAGCCATCATCCTGTGGACGATGTCCAAGAGGCAAGATGCAAGTTCGGGATGGGGTGTGGGAGAGGTCTTAGGGATCTTGAAAATGATTTTGGTGTCGTCTGCACAATTGTAGAAGGTAAGTTATGTGAGTGAATAAGGGCAGGAAAGGGGCTCGTGTAGAGGTTAAAGAGAAGGGGATATAGGGAGGTTCCCTGAGCGACCCTGTTGGTGACAGGGCAGGGAGCTGAGGAGAAGGGAAGAAGGAGGGTATTTGTGATCTGATTTTGAGGAATGAGAAAATCCACCATAGTGTTGCATCCCTTATGCCGAGCAAGTGGAGTCTGTTGGTGAGGATGCTGCGGTCGATGGCGTCAAAGGCTGCCGAGAGGTCAGAGAGAATGAGCCTGGCACAGCATTCTGAGTCTGCAGTGCTTTTTAGGTCATCCCAGATTGAGAGTAGGGACGATTAAGTTCCTATGAGAGGTCTGAAGCCGGACTGGGTGGGGTGAAGGAAGAGGTTGGATTTGGTGAAGCGGCAAAGCTGGGTGTAGGCTAAGGTTTCACAGCCATACTGAGAGAAGAACACTGTACCAATTCAGCAGTCTTGTCACAGAGACCACTGCATCCAGTTGCTGATTAAGGGTCCACAGTCACCGATCACACTCTGGGGTAGAGTGGCTGAGAGCCTAGTCCAGCAACTTGAAAACGTCAGAAGTACTATGATATGATATGAAGTGATAGGTTATTCATAACGCGCTGAATACCCAGAGTTTTCTAAGCGCGGACCTGGGATTGAACCTGTGTTGCTTCGTGCGTCTTGCTTCCAAGGTGAGCGCGTTGCCCCTGAGCTATCCTCCCGAGACATGTAATCTAAATGTGCCAATCGGCACTTTTTGCAGAAATCCCCATTTACTAAATCCTTGTCTTGCTTTACAGATCTAGGTTAAAAAGCTAACCCACACTGTCAAGCCAGGCTGCACTGGACGAAAAAGGTGAATGCATGTGTGAGGACATTAGTGATTCCGGTGCATTTTCTAACCAATGTGGTATGTTTTCAGTTTTCTGTTTTATTGTTAATCACAAATCACCATCATTCACATCGGACGAGACCTTCATCCTAGGTGGTAACACAGTCAGGTGCTTGTGATTGTATACAATTTCGATGTTGCTCATGTGTTGTATTAGTGTCATTATTTTTGTGAGTCAATCATATGTACTCATATTCTTGCTGGGATTAAAAAACATCTGAAGTAGATTTCACAATTTCAGGGCTATCTAAGGGCCCCTGATATGCGAGAGTGTGGTTATTGTTAATGCAACCGAACCTTTACTTATTTGCAAAAGTGAATTTGAACTACGGACACAATTGAGGCCATATCAAAGTGTAACTTTGCAACTTTAAAGTATTGCACTCACATGCTCCCACACGCATGGTCTTAGGTTGGGTACCATCAATAACTCAGAAGCATTGTGGCCCAAGCGCGTGGGATTCTGGCCATTTCTTTGATAAGCCTAGAGCCCTTTCTAACATCAAAGATGCGTCTATATTTGTGCAATCCATTTCACATCCACCTGCCCAGGTTTCCAATGTCCACCATTTCAGGGACAGCAGCAACATAACAAAATTGTTTTACCTGCTGGACTACTTTCCTCTCCCAGAGTATCATGCTTGCTTACTGATCAGAACCAAGTTATTCACTACATGCACTGCATATGATGCTTGCAGATGCTATGTTTTTTTAGAAGCATTAAGATTGGACTCGACACGCTTCCTCTGGGTATCCAGATTCAAAAATGGCAAAATTGGCGGTACAGCACAACGACCGAAAAATCATACCTACGCTCAGAAAATGGGGTAAAGCAAACTGAAGTTGCCAACAGCACATCACAGCTCTCTTGTGCTTTTTTCCTGCTCAATCCTATAAACTTACCCTATTCTCTTGCTTTTCAGATCTGCCAGAGCACCAGGCGGTCACTCAGGTTGTGATAGTGCACTGTATAAATATCCTTTAACATAACATATCAAGTGGCTTATCAATGGAACACATTACCATTATCTCACTGGAATCCAGCCTATTGTCCTCTTCAAAGAATCATAAAACATGACCTTTCCATGAATTACCGCTCTTAACTTTCTGTTTGTTTACTCTTTTGCTTTAGTGCAGTGCCATGATGCCCTAGGGTGAGCTGTGTGCTCTACAAAGCTCCACAACATACACACATACAATCATATAAGTAGGTTTTCTACTACTATGTAAAGGTTCTGTTGTTTTACTACCATTGTCTCTTTGTTTCACTAAATGTTTGTAAATTGCATGTTCTCTTATGTGCTACAGGTTTTCCAATTTCTCACAGATCCGAAGGTTGATTTGAGGCTTCCTGCCATTTCTCTAACTACCCCATTCTCTGATTCAGTTTCTCTGACCTGTTAGATCCCCACCTCCGTTGCGCTCCGAGTCACGGGCCACTAACACCAGCTTTCTCTGGCAGAAGGAAAATGTGGAGTTTATGCTTACAGCAGAAAACAGGACTTAGAGCAAGGGTGAGACCATGGGAGACTCATATGGTACATGAGAGCAATGCAAAACACATTTGAACCATACAACCTATGCCTGAAAGCTCTGACAGGTAATATCTGGAATGCTCTAAGGAACTGTGGTTGTAGTGGCTAGTTCTGTGGTCCATAGACATGGATTGCAGATACTGGGGACAGACATTATAAGAACCAGGAAGATAAACTGGACCTGGGCAAGAAAGCATGAAAGAAAACAGTGTTGCTGGTGAAAAATGGGGGGGGGGGCAGAGGGTTTGTGTTTGAGAGCAACAATTCTGATCATTTGAATTGCTTGTGACAGAACACCAGTCAGGTATAATTCATGATTTACACTAGGGCGGCCCCCGTGTTACGTTACTCGAAAGCGAAGTCATGAAGTTATGATTTTAAACTAGCGATAAGGCAAAATTGGTTGCAAATCTCCAAGTCTTCTCAGAGCAAGAGACTTCCTTTTGCAGGCACTTAGGAGCACAGGTTAAGGCTGTAGCCAAATCAGATACAGATGTTGTGCATCAGGGTCTTAGGACATCCATATGTAATTGCATGCACAAATCAATTTCCACAATAATTCATGTGTCCTTGTCAGCATGACAGTTTGGCCGGTTAGTCTCCATCGAGCAGAGTACCTAAGTCAGTCATGATGTAATGGATGCTGTGGGATGTTTTTACCCATGCATCCAAGCCCTACAATAAAACTGTGCAGTACTGGCATGGAAAACATCATGATGGCCAGAACTCCCCAGAGAGTGCACAGGGAAAACATGAAGAATAGGCTGCCACCCATTTTTGCCTGTTGTGAGCACAGGAGGGCACTGCCTAAAACCACCATTGGGCTACACACACAGTAGCCTGAAACCATTGGGAATGGCAATGCTGATTGCCAAAAAAAAAGCAACTCAGAACTGTGGGGAATTAATTTTCCTAATCCCAAAAATGGTTGCATTACCAGTACTCACCACTATCAGAAAGCCGGCGTTCTAAAACCACCAGACTTTTGTGTAAAACTGAACAAATGAAACAAAACCAGACCAAGGAAAGACTTGCTAAGAGGTGGATACAATGTAAAACTATATTCTGAAATGACTTGAAGGAAGTAATTATTTAATGTATATGTAAAAATTGTAAGTGATTTAAACGGGGAACAAAAAGTGACATTTAGCTGAAACCTGGCTTAGTGAAACTGGATTCTGCCTGACAACTACCCCCGACAGGAGAAACCTGTTCAGCCACTCTTCCAAGGCCTAGCTGCATCCTGCTGCCCCTTGCCAAAAGGAGTTGTCACCTCTCTGATTAGATTAGGCATGGAGCACCTGGGAACTGGAAGGAACAGAACAATGCAACTCCCTTGACTCAGGCAAATGTTATATTGGGGGCGTCGTAAAGTGGCTTCCTCTTAGGGGAAACTGGGGGGGGGCAGCTGTGCCTCTGTGAACGAGCTGGCTTGGGGGAAGTGGATAAACTAGTTATTCCACCATGTGATGTGGGAAGCCACACCCCTGTTTGACCAGGGCATAATTTTAAAAAGGTAGATAACTCATAGTGCGGACTTGTCAGAATTATATAAGTAATATCATTATTTTTGTGATTTTTCTGTGAACATTTTAAGAGGCGTTAGGACCCTGTGGTGTATTCTGGGGGGTTGCTAGCGGAAAATAGGGTCTTACTCCAAATGTCTGCATGTTAAAAATCTGACACTTCATCAATTAATGTCCATACTCCTTGCGCACATGTGTGTAATTTTGGGTAAATGTCCGATATTGCAAAACCAGTTAAAAAGCGCAAAATGTTGTCATTTTTGAATGCAAGCCTCCAGGAAGATCAGAGGCGGACAAGCATGGACCATAAGGAATATATAATGTGCACATGTAATTTCAACAAATTGTATATCTGGGAAAGATGTATTTGAATCAAATATAGATTTGTGGGCAAACTGACCAGGGGAGGATCCTCTGACCCATAAACAGACCTCATCATGATGACAATCCATTTCCTTTCCCCAATCATGGGAGAGGGGAGAATTGGGCCAATGACAAGTAGAGAGGGGCAGGCTTAGCGAGGCCCAGGCACACACCCATTTTCAAAACACATAAAAAGAGACTGCTGGGACAGGTAGAGACATTCAATTCCATTTGCTGCGGAGCATGCTGACCGACGACTTCACATCCAGAGATCCAACACTTAGACTTCCAAGCTAAATGGAGACTACAGAACTTTGAACCAAGAAGGCCCACTGCAAGCAAAAGTATTTGTCAGCAGGCCTCAAAATCATTTGCAAAATATTCCACAGCCAGGCGAGTTGTCTGAATTCTTTTGCCAAGAACTCTTGCCAGTACCCAGAAAGCAGTGTTACATCCAGAATCCACTTGATCGGGACCGGAAAGCAGAGCAGTATCCAGAACCAGAGGCCGCTGAATCCAGAGAGGCTAGACCAGCAGAGCAGAGCTCACCCAGATCGCTGTGAGCAGAACCGGTGCCTGATTGACCCGCCGAGCAGACAGAACCGCAGCCGGACGTGTTGACCAGATCCGTGACGAGGCCTAGTTCAAATTTATATTGTGAGTACCTAGCAGAACTGTGCAGAACCAATCTCTTAGTTAAAATAATCTAATCCAAACTATTTTAACCTAAGTAGAACTGCCTCCTAGAAATCGTGTCATCTGTCATTTTTAAAGCTGCACAACTGTCACCTGTCAATTCTGAAGCTGCAAGCTGTCACCTGTCATTTTGAGTTTACTTTAAATCCGAAAAACTACCTTTATTTAATCGTCCGTATCTCTGGAACCGTTTGGGCTAGGAACGAAATTTAACTTTCCTCTGAAAGCTTAGATTCTAACTGACTTCCTACTCCTTATACTTTTACCGCAATCACGATTTACACACTCGCGAAGTTTACCGCGATTTGCGATTTTGGCTCAATTTCTCCACTTGTCAAAATAGCAGCTCCATTCTTTCCTTTGTTAAAATCCGTTTGCAACTTGGTAATAACTCATAGAGCATTGCTAAAGTGAGCCTGAACTAATACCAACACGCATCTCCCACTCACCCTGAATCTCTAGGGGGAATTAAAATCATTGGCACATTTTCCCATCCATTGCCATCACATTTAAAAAGCATTTTGGGCCTGTGTTTCCAACTCCTACCTGTTTCCTCTAAGCTTGCTGGGGGGGAAACTGAATTTCATATTGTATTTGATTGCATTCCTGAGAACTGTGTGCTCCTCTTTCCATCTCCTTCCATTTCTTACATTGCATAGGGGAGGGGGGTGAATTGCCTGAGAAAAAGTGATTATCTTATCTTTTGCTAAAATCATATCAAGTATTTCTGTACTGCATTTTATTCCTCATTGCTTTTCCCTTGAAATCATGAAAGTATTTTTGCCACTTTATCCATCCTATACTAACTCCTCATTGATTGTAAAGAAGTGTGCTAGTGCCAGATTACCCATTGTTGATCAACCTCATATGTCTAAGTGTATTATCAGATATTAATCTATTATAAAGTGTGATATATATATATTGTTTAAATTCTCAAATAAACCTTTTAATTTGCAAAACAAACCTACTTCTTGGCTCAGTGGGGTCAGGGGGATTCGAAGAGGGGGTGTTATACAAGGGTGGTCATCCAGAGTACTGAACCAGACATAACAATACATTAATAAGGATTTTCCTCAGCATGCCAGACTAGGCATTGACTTGGCTGTAGTGTTGATTGAATATCGCTTACAATGCAAATGATGTCCTTTTCCTGACTCAAAATCTGAGGGTCATAATCTGCATGCTGACATCACTGTTAACCACTACTCAGGGCTACATCTACAGCACTTAAAATGCATGTCACCAGAGACCCTATGTCCAGCTGTGGAAATCTGTCTCAAATGCACAAGGTCACCTCTCATGTAGTTCTCATCTCGTGCTCACGAGGTCCTCCAAGTGTCTTCCCGGCACAGGATTATCAATTGTATTGAAGGCTGAGTGCAGTCTAACTCTATGACCATGGGCAGGTGAATAGTTTTGTAGCAGAGGGCTCAACGTCAAATCTAAATCATATAAGACAGAACCATTGGCATATTCCACCAAATCTCTTCTTATTACACAAACATATAAGGATCTCCAATATCTTGACGTGTAGGACTTCTCTGCTAATAAGCCAGGCCTCTCCTATGTTCATCAAACAGAGTAGATTTTGTTATTTTGGTTCTGAACTGTCCCTGCACCCCTCAGATCAACTTAATGATCTGCTCCGATGGATCACCTCTGCTGATCCTAGCTGGTCCGCCTCCATCCCAATATACCTCTGGTCAGAGTAAAGGTTGATGACACATTATCAGGCCCTAGTATTAACCCAGACCTACGTACAGTGTTACACTCCTCTATCAGCGAGCCACATTGCACCATAAGGCTGTCAAAAATTGACAACTTAATTGGGATGTCACCAGCATACTGATGTCACTGGAGACCATGACTCAGGATTAGCTCTACAAAAACCCCATTGGGATTTTAGATGAGGCAGCCTCCACCACCAGCAAATGGATACCTACAGATATGTGAACGGATGCATGGTAAAGGTTGTCATGCTGACTTCATTTCGTCTTACATACTGGCTCCCGAAGAACGCAGTTGTGACTGCCAGGCTGAATAAATAAAGATAACAGTGAGAGTCACTTATCAAGTCATATTATAGTATGAGCAACCTATACAATGATTCGCCCAGAAAGTATGGGATCTATGAAAGACACACAGAAAACAAGACAGACAGGAGCAATAAACAGCAGAGGAGAAGGTATAATGGTGTATACATAGGGGGTGGGGGTATCACTGGCATGCTCATCATCATCTTGTGTGTGCAAACGAATGCAATTTGAACTGCCATGTTTCCCCTGGTGTTAAACTGCACTTGATCACACTTCTTGTATTTGCTATTTGCTCATATGGATATGTATGACGCATCATGGCACTCTACTATAGCCTTTAAATGGGTCATGTATTACACTTTGTCACTATATATTTTACAATTTTCACATTTGTCACATTTGTCACTGATTAAGCCTTCAGAAAGACCAACAAGGTCGAACAAGGTCGAAACACGTGTTGTCTTTAGCTTTATGCAAATCAGAGCACAATTAAAACACTACATAAGCACAAAAAGGACTTATTTGCTACCTCAGTGAATGGGATGCGTACGCTCAGCAGCACAACTATACAACTATTACACATATGAAAACAAGACACACAAGAGCAATAAACAGCAGAGGAGAAAGTATAATGGGGTATACATAGATGGGTATCAGCCGACTATTGGCAATGACAGGGAGGAAAGAAAACAATGGGTGTGGTATCCAGTTGTTTCATGGACTTTCTTTTGAAAGTCTGCAGTTTTGGTCGAACATTTTTAGACGTTTCAACCAAATTGATATACATACACATGTATATGTGTGTGTGTGTGCCGTTAGGGGAGTAGGGATGTGGGGGCGGGCCATGAGGCAGGGAGGGAGAACATGGTGGGGCTCCCCATATTAAAAAAAAGTTATATTCTGGTTGACCAAAACTAGACCACCATACTGCAGACAATCAACAACGTAGAACTGGGTTAAAAGCGGTCAGGGGACTATTAGCAACCTCCCCATATACAAGCAAGAGGAACTGGGTCCTAGAAATCCCCTGTACCAAGAATGGAAGACCCAGTCATAGAGCAAAGTACAATTGTCTTCATTGCACATTCAGATGACAGGGATTGCAGCATGAACACCATGACATTCTCCACGCTCATTCCCTGTGTTTAGGCGGTTGTGAGCTGGTTTTGTTCACAAAGTATGTCACAAAATGCTGTTACATCCCAGAAAACCTAAGGTGACATGGGATAGGTTAGTAAGGTGAGCTACATAATCTTTTCTATAGGTATTAGTGCACCCATTGGGTAACCACAGCTCGTGGTTCCTCCTGAGACCACCTCCAAAAGTATCAAATACAAGGTTGCAGTTTGTGAAAGGTGGTTGGCCAGTGCAACACTCTATGAACTCATCACAGTTGTTTGCAGAGGGATTGGACAGACAGGGTCTTCTCAGCCTTGGAGCCTTGCACAGGTATCAGGCCATGTGCAAAAAAGGTAGCAGCATCTCAGAACAGGTTATCATGCCATGTTCTTTCTGGAGAGGAGTGCCTGCTACCTATTTTTAAAAAATATTCACAAGGAACTTGAGGTTGGTCACCCTAAGTTACCTGGGAGCAACCAGACGTGGACTCCCTGCTCACTGTGCTCAGAGAGGCACAGCTTCACCTCATTGATGAGGCCCAACAAGGCTGAAACACGTGTATGGGGTTGCTGTTGGTACTCTTGTTCAAAGAGGAATTGCCATAGAATTTCGATGCTGGACTGGGTAGGATAATGACTGATATGCAAATGGTTATTTCCCATCTGTGAAAGGTACAGTGAGAAAAAAGCGTGTGCTGCAAACTGTCATCTCAGAACAGGTTATCATGCCATGTTCTTTCTAGAGAGGAGCGCTTGCCACCTTTCTTTTTAAATATCAGGCCATGTGCAACGCTCAAGGTAGTGGGGAAGTCTCTGTGTCTCGAGCTCTTGAAGCTTCTCCCATTCACTCCAATGTACCTATGTCGTCCACATTGGTGGCTGCTTATAAAGGGCAGGGGGGCGTCGCCCACCCAGAGATCAGAGAGGACGTCAGTGTGCATTCAAGGGAGTTTTACGCTCCGTTTGTGTCTGCATGCATTTATTTTTGCTTTTTTGCAGTGCTGACTGCCAACCAAATGAATAAATAAATAATGAATGCCGCTTCAACAGAGGCTCTCTGTTCTTCACGGCTGGCAGGGCTGTTACAGAGGGGCGCGTCCCCTTTTACACAGCTTTTTTCAATGTAAAGTGTGTGGAGCTCGTAGCTCCACGCACTCTACGTAACCCCCATGGCAGTGCAAAGGCTAGCGGGGCGCTAGAGTGGTGGCCCTGCTAGTAATAATGTGTGCGCAAACAGCGCACCTGCTGAGGACTTCGGCTTGCAACACCAAATCACTGAATGTCATTGGCTGTTTTCGAGCCAATTACATTAATGTGACTGGGCGCATGTGCCGTGCGGAAGGAAATCCAGCGCGAAGACAACGTCACAAGTTAGAAGCTTCCCTGAGAACGGCAGTCAACTTGAAAGACTGCGGTAATTGCAGTGCGGGATCTTTCCTCTGATGCCACATAAGCAGGTCAGATGTAATGCATTTGGTTAAGTATCTGAACTGAAAAGGTACCATTTTCTTTCTAACGACATGTTAGGCCGATTCATGGAATCAACGTGCGCCGAAAAAATGGCGCACGCGTGCGAAAACGTGCGATTCGCAGTGAAATAGCGAAAATCACAGTGCAAGTGCGATTATCGCAGTGCAAGTGCGATTATCGCACAGAAAACATCGCACATCTATTCATGGAAGTCCGTGCACGCGCAAAATGTGGGATGTGCGCTGAAAAAGTGCACCGCGCACGATGGCGCACGCTGGCGCACAGGTCATCGAACGCCGTGCGATAAGGCCAAAGCGAATTCGCACATAGCGCGGCGCACATAACAAAAGTAGGCGTAACACGGGGCGTCACACGCAGAATGGGGAACAACTTGTGAAAATGTGGGCGTCACGGGGGAAGTACAGGAGGCACGTGCGCAGAACGCCCACACGCTCGCCTACAACACGTATTCATGGAATCGAATAGAGAAAAACAGCGCACAGCCAAAGACGTGCACGGGCCCATACATGTCCGCCACACGAAAGCAGGCGGTAGCATCCCTGCGCAGGAAAAAAATGTGTGCCAAAGTCCGACACGCGCGAGAAGGCCCACACACGATCGGGCCTGGGGGAGCGTGTGCGTGTATTTCAGAGGTGCGCGAGAAGTTACACACGCGATCGGGCCTGTGGGAGTGTGTGCGTGGCGATCGGGCCTGTGGGAGCGTGTGCGTGTATTTCAGAGGTGCGCGAGAAGTTCCACACGCGATTGGCCTGGGCGCGTGTATTTCAGAGGTGCGCGAGAAGTTCCACACGCGATTGCCCTGGGCGCGTGTATTTCAGGGGCTTGCGGGTGTTTTCACACGCGATCAGGGCTGGGGGAGAGTGTGCGTTTATTTCTGAGGTGCGCGAGAAGTTCCACACGCGATTTGCCTGGGCGCGTGTATCCCAGGGGTGCGGGAGAAGTTTCACACACGATTGGCCTGGGCGCGTGTCTTTCAGAGGTGCGCGAGAAGTTCCACACGCGATTGGCCTGGGCGCGTGTCTTTCAGAGGTGCGCGAGAAGTTCCACACGCGATTGGCCTGGGCGCGTGTATTTCAGAGGTGCGCGAGAAGTTTCACACACGATTGGCCTGGGCGCGTGTATTTCAGGGGCTCGCGGGTGTTTTCACACGCGATCGGGCCTGGGGGATCGGGGTACGTGTATTTCAGGGGCTCGTGGGTGTTTTCACACGCGATCGGGCCTGGAGGAGCGGGCTATGTGTATTTCAGGGCTTCACGTGAAGTTTTTCACGCGATCGGGCCTGGGGGGAGCGGGGTACCACTCACCGTCTGCCTTGCGTGCAGAAGAACGCGTAGCCAACACCCGCTGTGAAGTAATAGCGTGTGAACCCCTACGGATGGAAAACACACGCACCGCACGAAAAGCACGTACAGAGCAGTGTAAAGGCACGCGGGATCTCCAAGCCCTGTAAGGGCCTTTGGTCCAATGAAAGCACGTACGCGTGCTGACGCGCTTACGCGCTAAGGGCCTTTCCTCGAATTTCACGCTGACGTGCAGGATTTTCACGTGCCAAATCACTCCGTATCAAGCTGGCCACGCGAAAACACACCGAAGACCACGCTCCTGCCCAGAAGGCCGAATTACTGCCCCCAGTGCCCCGAGCAGCCTTCCACGTGCCATCTGCTGCTGCCTGCCTGCCTGCCTGCTGCCACCGTGCCCTGCCATTTGGTGCCTGCACATCAGCCATCTGCAGGGGTCCAGTTGCTGTGTCCACCCCTGCTGGAACAGAAGACTCCCGACTCGGATAACATCGCTCCACAGCCCAGCCCCAGGACCCAGTTGCCCACCCACTCCTGCCCCTGGGGTTGCCATGTCGGGCACATCAACATCTGGCACCAGTGGCAACCCCTGGCCAGAGGGGCAGAGGGGCACCAGCTTCACTGCCACCGAAGTTGGTGTCCTGGTGGACTATGATGCCCTCTTCGGATCGTCCCGCGCCAACAAGGAAGGACGGGAGAGGATCTGGTCCGAATGTGCGGTTGCCTTCAACGCGGAGGGGGTGGCAACCCGCACCATCCAGAAGGTCAAGAAGCGCTGGGAGGACTTGAGGTCCAGGACCCTCATAAAGGCCCGGCGCCTCGTGGAGTTCCATCCACATGAGGGTCCTGGAACGCGTACACCCAGCGCTCCACGCCCAGGTCCTTGAGAGGGAGATCCGTCTGGAGTTGAGCGGTAAGTGGCCAAGCATTGCTGTGTGAGACAGGGCATGTTGCAGTGTGCTGGTTGTCTGATACTTGCCTGTATGTGTGACATAGGCCATGTACGCATGTATGTGTGCAGGGACATCATGGTAATGCATGTGCGACCAGTAATGTGTGAACCGCACGGTTGTTGCATGTGTTTAAATGCGACATGGGGAGCCCTATGCAGATTGTACACATGAGAGCATGGCAGTCTCTGTTCCTGGACATGGGTGGGGGTGAGGGATGGGTGCTGATGCCAGGTACATATATGGTATCCATGTCTGTGTGCCTGACCTGCGTGTCTGTGACTTGTGAATGCCATGGATGCATGACACATGTCTGTGACAATTTACAGATTCACTGATGCAGCCTAGTCATCCTTGTATCCACTGTGATTGGGGTGTACGGGGCCAGATGGATGTGACTGAGATGTGACTGAGGTGAAGTGTGTGCATGTGATAGGCATGACCCATGATGCATGTGAGTTCCATTACATTGTGTGTTTCGAGAGTCCATTGGACATGAATGGAAATGTCCATGGCATGCACCATGACTGTCACTGTGTGTGTTTTGCCTGAACTGACACATGTGTTGTGGAGGGACATGATGGAAGTGTACTTTGACAGTGGCACTCATCTGCTATTGCTTCCTGTCTAGGGGACCATTGTACAGTACCCTGATGCTTGTGTTCTATGTCTCCCTCTACGCAGCGGCTAGTGAGGTGCAAGGCGGCGGGGATGCCCCCACGGCTGCAGCGGAAGGGGTGGGTGAGCCCCCACAGGGGCCTGCTACGGCGGAAGATGGTGAGGAGCCATCCAGGTTGGTGGTTTCCACAGAGGAGGAGGAGGCCGCCACTGAGGCGCACATGGGGCCTGGTGGGGGCATCCCTGCTGGTGCAAGTGGTGCAGTCCAGGGGCAGGGGCAGGAGGCAGCACAGGTCACCGTGGAGGGGCCTGTGCATGTCGCTGTCCCTGACCCTGTGGGTGCACCACCATGCACCAGCAGGGATGTCCCCTCCCAGGCCCGTCCGCAGGTAGAGGGGATGTCCATGTCATCTGACTCCCCTCCACCTGCGGACGAGGGGACCCCTGGCCGTATGGAGAAGGTCCTGATTGGGGTCGCGATGCGCACGGCTGTGATTCGTGATGCCGTGCGTGCTTCCCAGGAAGAGCACGCACGTCATCACGAAGAGCACCGTGCCGACGTGGCCCAATTGGGATCGTCCATGTTCGGGGGTTTCCTGCATGTGTCGGCCAATCTGGCGGCCCTCGCCTCCTCTGTGGAGACTATACGCCAGTCGTTCTCCTTGCCGTCTTCCGGCCCAGATGCCACCAGGGCCCCCTGTGGACCTGCCCTGACCAATGCAGCCAGCTCGGTGGGGATCCCATCCCTGCCACAGTCGGGAGTCAGAGGTCCAGCAGGGGTGGACACCACAGCAACTGTACCCCAGCAGATGGAGGATGTGCCGGCATCATCAGGCAGGGCACGTGCACAACGGCGTCGGTGGATTCCATCAGCCTGGATGCTGTCGTGCTGGCAGAGGCAGTGGCGTCGGAGGCAGCAGCGGAGTCAACGTGGGAGGCATCATGGCACGGGGCCATCAACATCGGAGGGGCAGGCATCGGCCGGAGGGCAGGAGGACCCAGGACGGGAAGTGTCTTCCGTGTGGCAGCGGTTGGGCCAGCATATAGGTGCGGAGCGGCGGCGGGCGGAAGAGGCGCGGCTCACAATGGTCAGGGCGGAGTACTCCATGCAGAGGGCCCTGAGGCGGGCCGAGTGCCTCGAGGCAATCCGCAGGGGGTTAGAGGAGGAGATGGCGTCGTCCCTGCGGACCCTCGGGGCCATGGAACAGGACCGCCTCCGGGACATCGAACAGGAGTTCGATGATGCCCTGGCCCGGAACACCACGGAGTGAGCCGCTGGACTTGCCCGCTGCCTTTGTATATAGTTATATAGTTAGTGTTAGGTTTCCTTTAATTTTTTTTTTATTTGGTTGCGATTGGACAATGCGCCACATTTTTGTATATAGTTCAGTTTTTAGTTAGTTGTCATAGTTAGGTTTCATTTGGTTGGGCTCATGGACCCGGGATTATCTTGTAAATAGTTCTTCAATGGATTTTTTAATTTTTTGGATTTTTTTCGTCGCCATGGAGCAATGGTTTTTGTTTATCATTTACACTTGGATTACTTTTCTGACTGTGACTTTGGACACCATTCATTTTGATTGTGCTGTGTGTTTTTGATTTTTTTCATGGACATTCATCTTCTTTTGGTTGTTTTGCTTTGTGGTTTTTCTCATTTAATTTCCATTCAAGTTGATTTTCAATACATTTTTATTTTCATCCTTCACTGTGTCGTATCATCTCATTGCTTTCATGCATGTCATGTTGGGTGTTTTAACATTCACTTGCAGCCATTGTGTGTGACAGACATGTGTTCATTTGCATTATTTACATTGGGTGTGTAACATGTAATTGCCTTTGATATGTGGGTGGATGTGATAGTTGGTTGGGCCTTTTGGCAGGGGAGGATGTCCATTACGGACATGATTGGGGATTGTTGGGACCCAGGTGCAGGGGGGCATGGATGGGACATGGGCGAGGGCCTGGTGGAGGGTGCCCCTGCACTGCTGGGGGGTGGGGGGGGTGGAGAACATGAGTTGCACATGGGTGGGGGCCTGCTGGCAGGTGCCCCACAGTGCTGGGGAGTGGGAGGGGGTGGGGAACATGAGTTGGACATGGGTGGGGGCCTGCTGGCAGGTGCCCCACAGTGCTGGGGGGTGGGGGGGTGGGGAACATGAGTTGGACATGGGTGGGGGCCTGCTGGCAGGTGCCCCACAGTGCTGGGGGGTGGGGGGGTGGGGGACATGAGTTGGACATGGGTGGGGGCCTGCTGGCAGGTGCCCCACAGTGCTGGGGGGTGAGGGGGGTGGGAGACATGAGTTGGACATGGGTGGGGGCCTGCTGGCAGGTGCCCCACAGTGCTGGGGGTGGGGGGGTTGGAGACATGGGTGGGGGCCTGGTGGAGGGTGCCCCTGGTGGCTGGGGGTGCAGGGGGACATGCGTTGGTGGGCAGTAGTGCAAGTTGACATGTGGGTTGGCTGGGGGGCATGGCCATGGTGGATGGGGTGCCTGCAGGACATGTTCAGGGTAGGCCCCTGTGGTGTGAGCCACCTGCAGGGGCCGTGGAGGGTGTAGAGGGAACACCTGGGAGGACCCACACGTGCAATTCACGTGTGGTGCTCCCCGCGCGCCCCTGTAATACACGTACCCTGATGAAATTGCGTGTGGTGCTGCCCGCGCACCCCTGTAATACACGTACCCTGATGAAATCGCATGTGGTGCTCCCCGCGCACCCCTGTAATACACGTACCCTGATGGAATCGCGTTTGGAACTTCCCGCACACCCCTGAAATACCCGCACGCAGCCCAATCGCGTGTGAAACTTCCCGCGCACCCCTGAAATACCCGCACGCAGCCCAATCGCGTGTGAAACTTCCCGCGCACCCCTGTAATACCCGCACGCAGCCCAATCGCATGTGAAACTTCCCGTGCACCCCTGAAATACACGCGCCCAGGGCAATCGCGTGTGAAACTTCCCGCGCACCCCTGAAATACACGCGCCCAGGGCAATCGCGTGTGAAACTTCCGGCGCACCCCTGGGATACACGCGCCCAGGGCAATCGCGTGTGAAACTTCCCGCGCACCCCTGAAATACACGCGCCCAGGCCAATCGCGTGTGGAACTTCCCGCGCACCCTTGAAATGCACGCACCCAGGCCAATCGCGTGTGGAACTTCCCGCGCACCCCTGAAATACACGCGCCCAGGCCAATCGCGTGTGGAACTTCCCGCGCACCCCTGAAATACACGCGCCCAGGGCAATCGCGTGTGGGAGTTCCGGCGCACCCCTGAAATACACGCGCCCAGGCCAATCGCGTGTGGAACTTCCCGCGCACCCCTGAAATACACGCGCCCAGGCCAATCGCGTGTGGAACTTCCCGCGCACCCCTGAAATACACGCGCCCAGGGCAATCGCGTGTGAAACTTCCCGCGCACCCCTGAAATACACGCGCCCAGGGCAATCGCGTGTGAAACTTCCGGCGCACCCCTGAAATACACGCGCCCAGGGCAATCGCGTGTGGGAGTTCCCACGCACCCCTGAAATACACGCGCCCAGGCCAATCTCATGTGAAACTTCCCGTGCACCCCTGAAATACACTCGCCCAGGGCAATCGCGTGTGAAACTTCCCGCGCACCCCTGAAATACACGCGCCCAGGGCAATCGCGTGTGAAACTTCCGGCGCACCCCTGAAATACACGCGCCCAGGGCAATCGCGTGTGAAACTTCCCGAGCACCCCTGAAATACACGCGCCCAGGGCAATCGCGTGTGGGAGTTCCCGCGCACCCCTGAAATACACGCGCCCAGGCAAATCGCGTGTGGAACTTCCCGCGCACCGCTGAAATGCACGCGCCCAGGCCAATCGCGTGTGTAACTTCCCGCGCACCCCTGAAATACACGCGCCCAGGCCAATCGCGTGTGGAACTTCCCAAGCACCCCTGAAATACACGCGCCCAGGGCAATCGCGTGTGGGAGTTCCGGCGCACCCCTGAAATACACGCGCCCAGGCCAATCGCGTGTGGAACTTCCCGCGCACCCCTGAAATACACGCGCCCAGGCCAATCGCGTGTGGAACTACCCGCGCACCCCTGAAATACACGCGCCCAGGGCAATCGCGTGTGAAACTTCCCGCGCACCCCTAAATACACGCGCCCAGGGCAATCGCGTGTGAAACTTCCCGCGCACCCCTGAAATACACGCGCCCAGGGCAATCGCGTGTGGGAGTTCCCACGCACCCCTGAAATACACGCGCCCAGGCCAATCGCGAGTGGAACTTCCCGCGCACCCCTGAAATACACGCGCCCAGGCCAATCGTGTGTGGAACTTCCCGCGCACCCCTGAAATACACGCGCCCAGGCCAATCGCGTGTGGAACTTCTCGCGCACCCCTGAGATGCGCGTGCCCAGGCCAATCGCGTGTGGAACTTCTCGCGCACCCCTGAGATACACGCGCCCAGGCAAATCGCGTGTGGAACTTCTCGTGCACCCTTGAGATGCATGCGCCCTGGCCAATCGCGTGTGAAACTTCTTGCTCACCTCTGATATACACGCACACACTCCCCCAGGCAAATCGCGTGTGGAACTTCTCGCGCACCCCTGAAATACACGCACCCAGGCCATTCGCGTGTAATACTTCTCGTGCACCCCTGAAATACACGCACACGCTCCCCCAGGCCAGATCGCGTGTGAAACTTCTCACGCACGCGTGTTCCCGACACCCGTAATACGCGTTCCCCGCTTTGCGTTTGCTGTTTGCCAGTCCGGTAAACTGGTACAGGGTTGGCGCAGCCCTTTGCGATGGTTTTGCGATCTTGATGGCTTTTCCTTGCGCGAAGGCGTTCTTGGGGGCATAACTGGCGCTGCTGCAGGGTCGCTGTGCCACTCTGCGCCACGTCTGCTTTTGGAGGTGAGAATCCATGAATACGCTGTGCGTGGAAATTGATTTTATCGCACGCGGCTGGTGCAGACATTCGCACGGGCACGCTGTGCGCCAGCCGTGTACGACACTTTTGAGAGGAATTACATGAATCGGCCTGACAACAGTCTTTAGTAGGAGCGAGGTTACAAGTGCAGGGTCTGTCGCTTCAGAGTTTCAGGGGGGCATGCCTTCCGTGGGCCAAGCTTTCATTTCCCTGCATTAATTCTCGGCTGCCTGCTACTTGTCCGTCATTGTAGTCTGGGCCTTGACTGGGGCACGCTCCTGAAGCCACTCTCTAGAACCCCCATCTGCATCTTCGCATTCTGCGTACTGAGGGCAGTGGAGGTCACACGGCATGCTCACGTGCAGCGCACTGTGTACAGCGCACTCCACACTGCATGCCCATATACTGCGGACTGCCTGCAGTGAACACCACACTGATGCTCATATGCTGTGTACTGCCTGCCATGTTCCTCACAGTTTATGCTCACCTGCTGCACACTGCATGCAGTGCATTTCACACTGCATGCCCAGATACTGCAACTGCCTGCCGTGATGCTCACACACTGTGTACTGCCTGCCGTGATCGTCAGTGTATGCCCACCTGCTGCGCACTAAGTGCAGTGAACTCCACACTGCAAGCTCGCGTGCTGCACAATTCACAATGCGTGTCCATGTTCTGCAAACTGCACACAGTAAACTTAACGCTGCCTGCTCACATGATACAAACTTTGTGCAGTGAACTTAACGCTGTCTGCTCACATACTTCATGCAATCAATTTGACACAGCCTGCTCACATGCTGGGCACTACGTGCAGTGAACTTCACACTGCATGCTGCCTTCGGCGAACTTCCATTCCAAGGATTGCATTGTTTTCAGGATAAAGGGGCTCACAAACATATGTGGGGAGATATGTGGGTGAGGGATCAACAATTAAGTAGACTCAAATTATCTGTCTATCCAGATGTTCCATGTAAATGGTGTTTATGTTAAGGGAGTCATGGTCAGTGTGACTGGAGCACGTAGAAACTGATGCTGTTGCCACTTTGTATTAAGCTCTCCTTCTGAGCCGAAATTGCAATTTAATCAGGCAGCTGAAATATTCAGCTCTTGTGTTTTTGTTGTTGTAATTTGAAGCTGCACAGCCTGGGACAGTGCTTCCAAGACCGTCATGGTCCTGGAGCCCTGCCCTGGGGAATCCACGGCAGGGCTAGTTGTTCGAAGTCTTTGTTACATGAACCGTATGAATCCGTTTGGTCTGTCTGTTGCTATTTAGTTGATAGCCCCTCCCGATTTGTCATCGGTGTGCGACCCCGTTATTGACTTCATTTAGGAAAAGTTTGTTGTCGATATACATAAACATCCTCTATATGTAGGATACATGTTTTGTTTTTTTTTAAACAAAACTTTGCTTTTAATAGGGTTTTGCTCTCACCCGAAACAAGCCCCCCTCGCCCTGTACAGGTGAATGAGCAAATTGCATTCTCTAGCTTCCACGTGAAAATCTCCCCTTTTGTGATCGCAAACGTTGGAATCTAGAGCCTGCATATGATCTCTAATTGTGTTCATCACACTTCTAAGCAGTGTAATAAAGTGGCACACAGTGTATCTACATCGAAAGGGGTAAGGGCAGAGCAGGGGTGGACTGGGAACCAAAAGAGGCCCTGGAAATAATTTTAAAAGTGGCCCTCATTTTACACAATTTCAGCAAGCCCAACCATTTTTCTATGAGAAATGTTGGACATAAAATAGGTCCCCACACAAAAGCCTCCCAGGGTGCAGAGGCTTAAAACAAGAAATCTCCAGAGTTCCCTGTAAATCCAGTCCACCCCTGGGCCAGTCCACCCCTGGGGCAGCCTAAGCCCCTCTGTATTTTGCCCTTCCTAAGAGGCAGAGGAGGGAGGACAGAGGGTGCATGTCTCTCACCCTTTCTCTTTCTTCCTGTTCTTACACCTGCTCCCTTCCTCAGCTTAAGGGCATGTGCCCTTTATCCGCGTGTGAAGCCAGGGGGGACATAGTTTCAGTCAGTTTTATTTTTAATGAAAACTCTCAAGCACATACAAATCAATGTGATGATGCCTGTAGATGGTGCATAGCAATCTTATTCTTTTTTCAGTGGGCTCAGAGGGTCTCATGGGATTTGTTTGTGTAACATATTCAACGGCAGCCTTCTGTGACATCTGGGGATGAAAATGTTATTTTTGTGTTGAGTGGTAGCCGTGCGTGCGGATATTGTCATCACCAGTGGAATGCTTGTGTATCCCACACACAGCCTGTGGTAGCAGCATCTGGCCCTACATCAGAGTCTTTCAGTATTCTTTTTAATGGGCCTTCACGCCTTTGGAGTGGGGGGTGTAATAGTATGCAAAATGAATGCTTCTTATGTCAAATTTCTGTGGGTTTGAACAGTAAATTGCACATTTTGGAAGCCATTTTTCCAACTATTTCACAGAGGAGAACGCCCATGCACCCCCTTGATGTGGGTTGGGCTCACTCGCTGTGCACCCTCGCTCCAATATTCGCCCAGATAAATGTACGCCCCACCATGTTTCAAAGTCACCAGCCGCCACTGGTCGTCCATCTTTATTTGCATGGCCATCCCTGTTAGTTGCATCAAGCTTCAGCAAGCTGTCCATGTGTAGTCTTATGTGTCTTGCGGTTTTCTGCATAGCCAAAGTTATAGGTATGTCTGTCTTCCAACTATGTGGGTCATGAGCATATCCTTCATGTCTATCAGCAATAAACGAAAATGTCTGTGCAGCTTCGTGCAGGAATGCATATGTGCTTCATGCCTAACGCATCTATGTCATGATATCAGTTGTGACGTCATCAGCTCTATGTGGCTGCAGTCAGTCAACTTGATCTATAGATTGCAGACTCGTCTCTTCTGTGACGTCATCAGGATATGGTCCAAACGGCTGCCTGAGTGAATGGCATCTCTCAAACCTGTGATGCATCATCAATGAAGGGGTTGAGGGGGTCACTAGCGATGTGCATCTTTTGTTTCTCTGTCGATGGGCTGAGAGCGGGATAGGTGCAACAAGGGCGATGTTTAGGTCTCCCTCTTCAATGGCTACAAAGAGAACAATTGACATCGAAACCTGCTAATAAATCGTATCTAAATAAGGGTACAGAACTTTGAGCATGCGTAACCCAAAATGTATTCCATGAAAGCCATGCAACATGACATAGTAAGTGTATGTATCCTATTTCCATATCGGGGAAGATATCTCAATCACAACATATTCGTGAGTGGCATAGATTCGATATCCTATTCGGGCAGATGCAGCACTTCACCACCATCCCCTGGTCAATAACATGAGTACCAGTAATAGTGACACCAGGTAATACAGCCCAACAGGAAGCGCTATATATTTCAGAAAATAATTACTAATATTATCGCTTCATTGCTCAGTAGACATTCAGTTGTTCCAAGAGTAATAAGGAAATGTATTCACTTTGGATGAGTAACCTCTGCATATCTGAATTTTATTCACTATGACATTGGCCAACAATACCACGAAAGCACCTGAATGTGCTGAAAGTACCAGGAAAGCTCCGGAAGGTGCTGTATTTACCATGAAAGCACCCGAATGTGCTTGTGTGCCCTAGGAATGGCCGGTGACCTTGTGTCGCATTTTCCCAGCCTGTTTGTATGGCTTTAGTAATAGACCAAGCCTCATATGGCTTCACGAGGATGACCCCAAAAATGTGACCAATGTAACATCAAGGGCTAGTACAGTGTTAACTGATTGGAAGATGTCATAGTTGCGCCAGTTCACTGTTAACCATGTGGCCCAAAACAATCATGTTGAAGGTAAAGTGAGGCCAAGAGGTCGAACCCAGGCTTCAGTGTGTCCCAGATGTTGCCACGAACATTGCTACTGGGGTCAAGCTTAAACCAAATATGAAATGCAACCTATGGAACCATTACAAGAACAGCAAAGGTCTTTGGTCATCAGCTTGGTCTTGCCTAGTTTGGCTGGTGTTATCAAGCCTCAATGAATGAGGCTCATAGCACGTGCTTTGCCAGTGGGGCATGATTTGCAGCATACCTCATTCTTAATTTCTTGAGTTCACACAACTCCACAGTATTACTGTAATCTTTTTGAATGTCCCAGCTTTACCTTACTAACGCTATTATCGCAATACGAGGCTGGTGGTAATGGTAAAAACAGACGGTATTTTGAACACCACCTGTTTTTACAAGCTGCCTGAATAGAGCTCATTGAGCTTTTTCCTCAGGGGCTGTTCTAGAATTTTTGTCATGGGGACTTTATTCATGAAACAATGGACCACACACGGAGATCTGAAGGAATGGAACTCAGTCGCGTCTTGGATCTCAGTACCCGGTGAGGGCACAATCAGAATGAAAGAGCCATTCTGATTGGCCCTCGCCGAGTCATTACCAGGCCGGGAATCCCTCTGTCGGGATTCCATGGCCTTTTTCCCTGGCAGGGGCGTGGCAACCCCTCAGCCAATGAGGAGGCTCGAAGCCGGGCCATCCCCGCTCCGAGCCTCCCCACGGCTGGGAGGCTGCCTTCGCCCCCCGCCGGGGACTCAGGTAAGGCTTTGGCTTTTTTTTCCCTCTATCCTCCTCCCACCTCCCTGCCCTCCCCACCCCACTTACCTTCTATCCCTTGTCCCCAGTGGGGGACAATGGCAGCCTCCTGCCGTGTGGCGACTCGGAGCGGGGCCATTCCTGCTCCGAACCTCCACACGGCTGGAGGCTTCTATCATCCCCCGCCGGGACACAGGTAGGTTTTATTTTTATTAAAAAAAAAATTCTTCTTTCCCCTTTCCCTCCCTTCCGCCCTCCCAACCGCACTTACCTTCTTTTTTTTTTCGGGAGCGGACGCGCTGGAAACGCTTCTGTTTCCAGCGCGTCCACTCCCGATGGCCGCCATGGAAAGGGAAAACGGACTCCGTTTTCCCTTTCCATGGCAGCCATTATCTTAGTCGGTTTTTTTTTCGGTTTTTTTTCGAAAGGCTCCAGCGTTTCGGGACAAAAAAAAGCTTTTAGTGCCCCGGTCACGCAGTTTTTGCAGTCCGGGGTACTAATAGCTATATGCCCCTCGCGGCGGGGGCATTACCGACTCTGGTAATGCCCCGGGGCCTTCGTTAAGGGGGTATATTGCTTAAATAGAATACTGAGTGTGCTCAATATCTGACTGCCTCCTCCATGGGCCATATTGTGGTTTGACCCATGTCTTTTCATTTCTTGTGACCAAAGCATAAGATTTGCATTTTGTTTGTAACATTGACACTAGTACATGAAAATAGCCAATTCTGACAAATCCTATTGGCAGTGTGTGACGGTTTGCTTCAGATACATAGTTTTTTTTTTTTTTATATCAAGTAGTTAGTGTGAAAGCAGGTTTCACATACAGCTGAGAGATCTGGCACACTGCTTCATTTCTCCAGTGTCCTGGAAAAAAGTAAAAACTACAGCCCAGTGGATTGTAGTAGTCAAGAGAACAGTGGGGGCTGCACTGATATTGCTCAAAGATGCCAGGAATGTGATGTGGTTGGCATTTTACAGAATGGGTATTGTTATCACTCAAAATGGTTTTCAATGACTGCCATATAGACTGCTAGTGGAAGGCTTAGAGGAGGGTGTGCCCAACTATGGGTGAAAACTTAAGTGGGCTGGGGTAGCACAAGTGTATTAGAAATCATTTGGGTCCAGGCACTTATTTCTTTTTAAATCGTGCATCGGTCACCGGGGTAGCGTAGCCCAGAGAGCATCCCTTTGTCAGGGGGAGATGCCCACTGAGATGTGCTATGCAAGCCACTGGCCTGCCCAAGGAACATACCTTTTACTCTAGGTTAGTAACACGCTCCACGGGCTATACCGGATGTAATGGGCCAGCAGTCTGAGTTAAAGGCCAGAGCATAGCGAGGGCATTTAACGAGGGCACCGGGATGTTACCCCTTCCCCCGTATATCCCATGGAACGGGTTACTAGCACTATTAGCACCCCTTGTTACCAAAGTTGTAACCTGGGGTGTTAAAAAAAAGTATTTTTATTTGAAGAACGGGACGCGCGGAGCTTCCTGGTCATTCAATGAAAATACTTTGCCAAGATGGATACCATGGTTGTGGAAGGCAGGGCTCCATACGGAGTCCCTCTTCCATTTCCACAGAGGCCGGAAAAGCGTGATGCAGGGACGCTGCCGCCGCGGCAGTGCGCGGTGTCACAGCCAGAATCAGATAAGTGGGGCAGGGGAGGCGGTTGGGATTAGTTAAAAAAAAAAGAAGGGGACTGGGTGGGCGTGGAGAAGATGGCAGAGCTGGGTAGGGGAAGCCACCATCGGGTTCCATGGAGCGCGGGCTGAGATCTGCAGTAGCCTGAGAACAAAGGAACCTGATAATCTGCGCCCCTCCCCACCCCGGGTGCTAATAGGGGAACATTACATGTGCAAAGGAATTTGTGCACAAAGTTTTCGCTTTTATAAACTAGCCCCAGCACAGACTATGCTTGTTTTCATTTCTTGTATTCCCATTTCGCACACGCAAGTATATAGTAAACTGCCATGAATCGGGCAATGTTGTAATCCTTGCAATCCAACCTATGAACTAGGGTTCTTTGTGCACAATGAAATCATAGGAATTTAAATACGCTCCTTACTTACCTTGGAACGTAATTGGTTAAAGAAGCCACAGAGATTGTTCACACTCGAGCAGTGAATAGAAAGTTCAACTCAATGAACATTATGTCTTCTTTCAACGATACCAACTATGTAACAAAATGTTTTGTCCTCATTAATTTGAGGCCTTGTCCATGCCTGGATTGTTCCCATCACGCACTGTACTGGACACCTATTTACGAAAGAATGTCATAGTGATGAGCACTTTGAGGTTCTCTATCATCGTGGGCGAGTAGGGGGGTTTCCAAGAGGAAATAGCTGCTTTTATCCAGACTCTTATTAGCAGCAAAGAAAAGCTGAGAAAAGCAGCCACCCTGCAAAAGGGCATGTGAAATAAAAACAAAAAGGTTGCTGCCACTACAGAAGCCAAGTACTGAATGGTTTTCCTGTTAATCATGTAAAAGCAAAACATATCAGGTTTTGTTCACATTTTAAGGCGAAATTCACATTCACTTGCTAGCAGCTTTTATGCATGTTGCTTAATGCATGTTTTGCAAGGTGGTTGTCATAATCAGAAACATCTTTATTTCGAACAAGTTCACTTTACTTTGTAAAATTATACAAAGTAAAATTGTGTTACAACCTCAACCTTCGATAAAACGACATATAATTAATCTTCAATATATAACAATCGTTTAGAATATATTTCTATTTAGATGCAAATTTGTCTTGACACTTTTAAATAATGAATTATCATCCAAAACTTTATTTCGGCACCTTGGCCATATTAGCGTAGACAAATGCAAACATTAAATTAATTTAAAACCACAACAATAAAACAACACAGTGATTACGGAAAATAAAGAACAGTCCAGGGAGACAAAATCCTTGATCTCACATGCGCCTAAATATGAATACAAATCAGATATTTTTAGAAAAAATGTGTGGTAATTATTAAAATTCTGAATGCTATAGACACACACATTAGCTGAGTCTAGATGGTAGCCATAGAGCAAGATTACGAAGACAGCAGGAGTGTCCTTTTGACCGAAGCTTGCCTTAAAAACGACAGCGGCGACCTGCTCACCCACGGGGTTTCCACCAATAGTAAATACAGTAGTGCCGGCCGACGCTGCAGAAACTGCCTGTCTTTCAGAACAGGAACCACCATTCTGGCTCTAATGTCTTTGAAAACTGGGCCAAAAGAATGAAATACAAAATTGTCTTTCTTGGCATCATAACCAAATGGATACCCTCCCTAGCTCCAGACCATTGAGACAGGGAAGTACTAATAGGAAGGCAATTAAATCTTCCTCTTGTCATAAGATTTCTTTCAGATGGATTATTTGCCCACAATAAGTAATTTTGGATGACGCCAGATGAGATAATTACCAGATTTCTGTTGGACCCCTTATGAATTTCCACGGCTTCCCGGGTCAGCTCTAGATATAAACAGCAATTGACGCTTGAGATCTGTTGCTATCACCCGAGTAATAGGACTGTTCAAATAGTGTTCAGCATCCAGTTTTAACAACAGCTTATCTACATGAACCAGCCACGGCACATCCCGGAGACTCCGCTTACCCAACAAGTGCATAATTAGGCATTGTGTTACCCCCACCCTGGGACTAGCCTATAGGCTGAGTCAATGCACAGCGGACTCCAACACCATTGTTCCCCCCAAAAACGGCATGCCCAGTATATGCGGGTGCCATTGTCGGGGGGCGGATTGTTGAAGACTGAGAATTACTTTTAAAAAAGAGTCCTCGATAACTTACAAACTCTATTCATCACAGACACCCCATTGCATGGCTCCATATTTGGCCACTGATTTTGCTTTAATGGCATAAAATGTCATTACCAGGTACAATGGCATTGCACTTTGACATTGACATGAATCTCCTACCCCTTTTGTCAATATCAGGGCCATTTTGGGGCTTTTCTGGGAGAGGTGACAGGCCATAACAGCTGACTTGGTGGCATTAACTTTCAGGTCCAAGAGTTGTGTAGATGCCTTGACAAGTTCTTGTGAAGCCCTTGGCGTAAGAGCAATCAGGACCGTCTCATTGGCATATGCAAAGAGCGGGAATAAAAGGCCATTCATTCTTGGGATATCCAAGGTTGCCCGTACCAATACATCTTGGAGCCCATTAATATAAAAGGAAAAGAAGACAGCGCCCAATACACACACCTGCCGTGACTTTAAAGTAAGATGCACAATGTCCACTTCTCACAGAGACCTGAGAATTCCTATGCAAAACGGCCAGCAAATAGGTTACATAAATAAAATAAAAAAATTAGCCCAGTAGGGCAACCCTGCGACCTGACCACAGCCCACAAGTTGTCCCTATTGACCATATTGAAGGCTGTACACAGGTCCATGAAAGCCAGATATATTGCTTTATGCTTTAAATAGAGTGTTTTAGCCAGAATCACACAAATATTTAACATTTGCTCATTAGAGCCCAGGCCTGGAAGAAAACCCAGCAGTATCTCCTCAAGGTTGTTATTGGTATCCAGCCAAACTTCAATTTTGCACAACAACACTCTTGCCAGCACTTTGAACAAGGAATCTAAGAGAGTGAGGTCTGAATTAAGCCAGGGAATCTCTCGGACCTTCATATAGATCGGATGAATAATTGCCTTACCCCAAGAGGCCAGGAATTGTGCATTCTTGCACATAGCATTAAAACAGCCAATCAGAACTGGAGCCCACAAAGCTACATTTTCCCTAAATAAATCTGCAGGAATGCTGTCAGGGCCATGAGAGTGAGCAAGTTTCCTCTGATTAATTGCATCTGTGACATAATGAGAAAATATTGAATTAAAAAAACAGACTAAACTCCTCAACTACCATGTAGGGTATCTGTTTGTCTGCCTGCCCCCAAAGAAAAGTGAGCCCAAAATTGCATAAGGAAATTACCACCCCCAAAAATGTGAACTGTGTTAATTGAAGCTGGTTTTAGAGGACTTCGAACTGTAGGAAGAAATTAAAATGTACCTTTGAAATCTGTAAGAGTCGTAGTCAAATGCGGAAAAGTGTGATTATTAATTTGAAACATGAAATGTGAAAGTTTTGTGTTGGTTACAGAAATATTCCAGTGGCAGCGTTGTGGTATGCACCTACATCCCTCAAAATATTGCAAATGGGGCGTTCGCAATTCTGATTAAAAGAGGTCTGTCTCCTTAATTTGGGAGTACAAGGGTGCTTGTTGTTTTCGGTTTTTGCTCATTTATATTTTAAAACCATAGCTCCAGATAAGAGGGAAAAGGAAAGGTTGCGAGGGAGTACGCACTCTGGTTGGCATGGTAACTGCTAACACCTGCAAGCATGCACTGCAGAAAGCACATATTGTCATTTCTTGTCTCCTTACTCCGTACCAACTTATCAACTATTTGTCCAACAATATGTGTGTCAATCAGACGTTTCATTGTTTGAAAATGTGTGACCAGGCTTTCATCCACCAAGCCATGCAGTGGTTCTTTATTTGTTTTTTCCTTGACTCTTGACAGGAGAGCACAGCACAGGAAGAAGTTGGTGCTGCTGTTTGAGAATCGTGCCTGGATGTCCTGGAGATCAGCAGACACTCACTGCTGGTACAGCACCTAATACTGGTCACTCAAGGTAAGGGAATCGGTGCCAGTAAGCCTCCTACATTGCATGTTACCAAAAACAGGTTAGGGTGAACTTCCTGTTGAGCAGGCTACGAATTCCATCGGAGGGCATTCTGGGTAGAGTATGTGTGAATGCCTCCCTAAGGCTAGTTCTGAGAGCATAGCAGATATTGCAGAGCTGCCTATA
Organism: Ambystoma mexicanum; assembly: GCF_040938575.1. Lineage (NCBI taxonomy): Eukaryota > Metazoa > Chordata > Amphibia > Caudata > Ambystomatidae > Ambystoma > Ambystoma mexicanum. The sequence goes on from NC_090932.1 coordinate 778,787,481, forward strand.
ACCTAGGTCACTTCCTGGACTTGGGCGCTTATCTCATTTACATCACAGCTCTCTTGACAAGGTACCCCTCTCTGTGCTGCACTAGGGGTGTGGCATACAAGACAGAGTACATCAGGGCTCGAAATTGAGGAGAGCTGGGAGCTATTTAACTCCTGCTTGTTGTCTCGAAGAGCCTGGCTATCTTGGCATCAACAGCCACCAGGAGCTACCTTTGGTGCCCTTGGCCAATTGATGGCGAACAAACATACCTATGTGACGTTAACGCTGTGCATTTGGGACAATCAGTAAATAAACATTAGGGCACATCTATAGAACATTTAACGCATATGGTGTCATAAATAATGAACAAAATAATGTTTGAATCTTATGTGCAAGTTACATTTCCAAAACGCTACGTGCGAGCTCCTTGTTCCCCAATCTAAGCTCCTGGTTCGTGTTTAATGCTGGATACCCAGAAGCTGCTTTTAGCTCCTGCTTACCCAATCTTAATTCCGATCCCTGTACAGTGGGAAGGACAGCAACAATGTGCTTATCATCAAAACTGCAAACAGGTTGTGAGGGGCAGAACCTGGGTTCAGGAACAGCTCCCTTCTAGCTCTATCTGTCCCACTGCTCCCTTAAAATGGTGCCTGCCTTCACAGAATGATGTCTTAAGTTCCATCACTCGCCTTGTAATGGTGGTTTGATCATTCTTGATGCCCGTGAATATAATTACTGATCAACAGTCGACACATGCCATCGTCCTATTGCATATATTTGTCAGCAAGTTTGTTTCTTGTTGTATACGCCATTGTTGCTGCGTTGGAATGGGTCAATCAATTCTACTTAAAGCTATTGTGAACGCTTCCTGGCAGCTTGGTTGGAGATGTTGCAAACCCATTGTGCATTCGCACCCAGCCCAGGCTGAGCAGTCCATCTTTTGGTAATTCAATGAATGATGAGATTACCTTGCATTGCATATATGCGGATGTCATGAGCTACAGCCTTTTTGAGGCTGGCCTTGTTCACTGTCTCTCCCCCTCTTATGATTCATTTCTTAAGACTAAGGATCCAAACCAGCAGCCTGAAAAGCTGTTCTTATCATGGCACTACTGTGTACACCCAGCAGAGAATAGTTCACAGTAGCATTGGCATTCATTTGGTCACATGCAGCCAATATGTTTTCCAGGGCAAGGGTGGCATATATGTTTAAGTCAGAACACGTTTTTTCTTTGACAAAACCAGCAATGTATTGAAAAATGCTCCTATGCAATGTTGGTGACCTGACATTTATTAGAGCTCTCTCTCGTGCTGTCTCTCGCACACTCACTCTTTCTTGCTCACGCTCTCTGTTTCTCACGCTCTCTCTTGTGCTGCCTCTCTCTCACGCTCTTTCATACATGCTTTCTCTCCACTCACTCTCTCTCCCGTCTCACACCTTATCACAGTGTCCATTCCTCTCTCTCTCATCCTTCCCCTCTTGCACCCCTGCTCTCTCTGACCACCCTGCTAACAGCCTCTCTCGCTTTCGCCTGCCCTTGCTCAGCCTCCCTGGTGTTATGATATGATATGATAGGTTATTTATAACGCGCTTAATGCCCAGAGGTTTCTAAGCGCGGACCCGGGGATCGACCTTTGTTGCTCTGTGTCGTCTTGCTTCCAAGGCGAGCACGTTGCCGCTGAGCTATCCTCCCGTTCTCCCTTATTCACAGTAACTCGCTCACCCCTCTCTCTCCCTCGTCCACTCATTCTTTCTCGCTCACATCCCCCACCTGACATCCTTTCGTGCATCTTCCCTTCCACCTTTGCACACTCCCCGGGTCTCCTCATGCCTATAAATGCAAAATACAAACCAGCTCAGCAAACATCAAAACTATTGGCTTTGCCTATGTTTCCTTTTTGTTTGAATTTGTACATCTTTTGTGTCTGGAGCATGTCCCCGAGGGATCTTATATATGTCATGAGGGAGACACTACCAGACTTAGGGCCTGATTCATGGAATATTTGCACGGTTCAAAATTACTTTGCACTGTTGAAAAGTGACTTTGCCGACACAACCCCTGATTCATGGAACCGTGCAAAGTGTATTTTTGCCATCCAAAGACCATGCAAAGTCATTTTGTATTGCAAAAATGACTAGGCACTGACTTTGCCCTGCAAAAATACACTTTGCAGCATTCCATGAATTAGGGTTTGTGTCGGCAGTGCAAAGTCACTTTTAGCAGTGCAAATTCACTTTTAGCAGTGCAAATTCACTTTGAACCGGGCAAATATTCCATGAATCGGGCCCTTAATGTGGGCTGGCAATTGGATTCTTACTAAACCACTGATCAAATCACTCTATGGTTGAGGGATGCAGTGGTCAGAACAGGGCCTTCAGCTGCGGGGCGAATTACCAAGTGAAACCATTTTCTAAAACGTGTAAAAGTTGCCAAATCATTTTACGTGATATCTGTTCATACTTCATGTGGAACAAACATTTTGTTTACATCATTCTAAACAACAGGCTACGTGTCTGAGCAAGGGCTAACAGCAGAGGACTTCTTCACATGTAAATGAGCTAAATGAGGGTTTGCACTTATTTCACATGGTCAGATGTGCGATGCCCAGCAACGTGCAGCCTTCAGGCTCCCACCATTTTTCTGTATGAAACTTGTATTCCTACATTAATTGTCGGGCGAATACAACTACACGAATACAGAATGAGACAAGACAAAAAACAGGACCTGCAGAACCAGTAAAAGTTCACAGGGGACCATTGAGAGCTACGTTTCCTCATATTTTTTAAACGTTAGTGTACATGAGTGGCACTTTCAGTGGGATATTCCTTGCTCCTCTATAGTCCAGACTGTACATATATCTAACACGCTAGAGAACAATGCCCTGAGAACCGCCCTGAACATACCTAACAGAGAACACGTATCTAATATGAGAAGAAAACACCACTGGCTAAAGATAAGTGACAGGATACTACTAAAAACGGTCTCACTAACATTCAAGTGCCTCAATAACGCAGTTCCCCCCAATCTAACTGAGAGAATGGTTAGGAGAACCTCGACCCACCCCTCCAGAGCGGCCAAATCCCACTGCCTAGGGATACCTAGATTTAAGCTTGAAAAATCTGGTGGAAGCAGCTTCCCGGTAAAATCCGCTCAGGTCTGGAATGCACTACCACTAGATTTCAGAATTGACCAGTCCTCCTTCAGCTTTAGGCGCAACACTCTTAACTGGCTGCGCTCCAATGATGTATGATCCCCCGATTAACCCTGCTACATTAACCCATGTATCAGCCTATGTAACCTTTTTACTTCCTCTTTGTACTTGCTTGTATTTTGTTTTTGTACTGCCTCACTGTATCTTTCTCACTGTGTAACTAAGCTTTAAGTACCTTTGTACCTTGTTGCACCCAGTTACCCGAGGGTTCAGTGCGCCCTACAAATCAATAAACAAACAAACACTGAAAGTTCAGGTATCAAAGAGCATTATTTGTAAATGATAAAAAGCAGTCCCGAATTACCAAATAGGCAAAGTAGGCACCAGCCTATGGGCCCCAATATTTTTAGGGGCCTGTGATGTTTTTTGTCGCTAGTTAAATTAATTTGCGCGGGGGGGCCCGAAATTTCAACTGCCTAGGGTCCTCCACAGGGTTTAACCCGGCACTGATTAAAAGCGACTGTACGCTGCAGTAGGAAGAGGGAGGTTAAATATAGAGAGGCTGTGGGAAAAAGGCAGACTGCTGCTGTAACATCGAATGCCGAGGCATACACTGGGACCGCATTCCACCAGAGTCTGAAACTGAGATGCAGTCGAGAAATGTAATGATTGTTGGCAAAAGGAAGAACAAATAGGAGTGTACTGAGATGGCATTGCAGATCTTACCAAGGGACGAACAGTCTTCATCAGGACACATGCGCCATAGTAGCAGAAGCACCACACATGAAAATGAGACACTGGAGGGGAGGGGAGAGACTGCAGAGTGAAGTTTGAGACAGAACATGGTAGAGTGATATCACCGAGATAGCTGGGAGTAGGAACTTCAGTGGAGAAAAGGGTGTAGAGGAAAGGACAAGCCATCAGTGCGGGAAAATAAATCCTGCAGGGGGAAAAGAGTGATTATGGCTTTCACGCCCCAGCTGAGGGGCCGAAACTGGGGTTAATGACCCACCAGCCCAGGCTTTGTAGACCCAAGTGAAGCGAGGGCCTCAGCTCAGCTGCAGGTTGTTAAACCATGTGTCCACCTCTCAGCTGGGGCGTGAAAACCATTTGCACCCCAGGATTTGGGATTTACCAGGGTGCAAATAGTTTTCATTTTGTTCCCTTCTGATGTGAAATGAGCTCTGCACGAGCAGATCTCTCGTCAGAATGGAAAAAAAAAGACAAAATAAATGTCTGTCACCATAAAAATAGAAAAGGGACTAGGTGCATTTTGGATAACAGAGGCCATGGAAAACCTGTACCAAAATGGCCACCATCATTTGAAAAGGGACTAAATCCCTTTTCTATTGAAATGGCAGTGGCCATCTTTTTTTTGCTTTTTTTTTCAGTACGCTACAGAGAGGGAACTACTGCAGGGAAAAGAGCATTTCAGGTGAAATTATTGACCACGAATGAAAGAGGGATGGACACCTGGGGCACAGGGGGAATGAAGCTCTTGGGCTATACATTTCTCTATCTTGGTGGTACAGTGGTTGCATTCTGCATTTTCAAGCACACATCAATGGACTTCATCTTCTCCTTGGCTTCCTTTGGTGAGAATAATGTCATAAACAGGGAACAAAACAAGCTTGAATACCTTCACTCAGAGCGGCACCAGCTGGGGAAAGGTTTCCTGAATGTGTACATTCCATTCACCAAAACAAATGCACTTTGAAAATGTCTACAGTTGTCCCATGTCTTCTATGAGTAGTTCATCATTTGTTTCCGATTCTTGTGTTTGCATTCTGGCATGTATACTTTTGTCTTTGTCCAAATTACATAGTAAATAGACAAGTATTAAAATGAAAAAAACTAGTATTGCATGAGACAACTTAAAATCACTTAAACTTGTAAAAACAAATATACATAATTAGAAATGCTCACGTTGTTTACTTAGCAAATGTAAGTACATGTTGAACAGAAAAAATAGCTGTTTTCAGCAATCTGACATTATATTTTCTCAGTTCTATGTGTGTTATTCAACCTTATAGACCAAGGGAGGAGTCATTAATGCGGGAAAATAGCCCAAACCCCAAGGTCATTATCCCAAGCAATAATGTCCCCTTCCAATGACTATAAGGCTACTAGCACATGAAGTGGTGCAACTGAAAAGGAATGTATTGTGGGGAGAAAATGAGCACACTCAAGTAACTTGTAATTCTAATAAATAGAATAGGAGCCTATTACCAATAGATGTAACACATTTTGTGGTTTTATTGCATTTTAATTGGTTGGTGAATTGATCTGCACACAATTCTCTGTTCCTTTACACAGCTGAAGACAATCGATGATGTGCTGCTTGTCAAGCTGCTGCTCAAGTCAAATTGTTTGGAATGAGGTCAATACCAGAGATTATAGACTGTATACCGATCATTCAGATTGAGTGAGAGGTGGTCTGTATTGCAATCCATGTGCTAATAAAGGTCACAGAACTCTGCAAAGACTGCTGCTTACATGTAATTGTTTTCAATCATCATAATTCAAATTGCTGCTGGGACCCTTTCCCCTTTCCAGCTATTGACATTGATACCCCGCTCCCAAACAGCATATGTACCGAATGGCAGCTGATGTCACCACCACCCCCTTCAACCATGCCTGTACTTCTAGGCTGTGAGGATAGCTCAGGGGCAACACGTTTGTCTTGGAAGCAAGAGAGCGCAACACGGGTTTGAATCCCATGCTCGTGCTTAGAAACTGGCCTCCAGTATTAAGTGCATTATAAATAGCAATTATTATTATTATATATCAAATACAGGCGCATACAGCCACTAGGGATTTGCGAAACCTCACAACTGGTTGGAGTCACTTACTGAAAAAAAACATACCAGCATTTGCAAAATGCACATATCCAAATTGCACTTTGGGTACTCAAAATCAAAAATGTTCACATATCTAATGTAACTGTTTTTTACTGTTATGTCTCATTTTCTGAAATTAAGGGAAGCAGGTGTCACATTTTACATCGTACTTTTTTATTTTTTATTTCTACCTTCCATTTAGTCACTGGCTACTAGAAAAGCTGTACAACTGTAACATGGGAATATTTACAACATACATAAAAATGTAATTGTACATCTGCAATATATGTATCTGCCTATTTATTTAGGCACATGCAGGCCACTGTGCTCCCTTGATGGTAGTACAGTCCTGTTTTTTTATTCTTTGCCTTCATGCGCTTGTATTTCTCGGTTTCCCCTTTGGAAATCCGGCACTACAAGCTGAACATGTCAAAGAAAAAGGACAGGAATGGGCCCCCTTCTCCAGAATGAGTGGGACATGCTGCAAGTAGTCCGCATAGACACGTGACCTTTCGGCCATTTCAGAACACTGGGTCTTGCAGACGGGCGTATGGCTACAAATTCACTGGGTAGTTAGTCTCCAACTGCCTGAGGGGGCGTGGTCAACAATCCGATATTCCTCAGTCGCTACGCTGCGCATAAACAATAAACACTGCTTTCAAAACCTGCGCCTTTGTCATCTGCTTGCACATCTGAATTTGATTTATCAGTGTGAGCTATGCACTATAAAAACAAAAAAAAATGTGTGACTGTTGTGGCAACGGGCGCCTCTGGGAAATAACCTTCTTCCCAAGCTTTGTGGATACAAAGGGCAAATAAGAGCACAAGGTTTAACTGAGGTAAAACCCTACGCCATTTTGACCGCCACAAGCACGCACACAATATAAATAGACTATAATAGATGTCTGTGGGACTTGGCACGAAACAAAACAAAGCGGGGCCTTGTTCTGAGATGTGGCTAAGAGGTAACCTCACAGGCAAAATAATTAAGGTGCATAAAACAAACTCAAAGCACAAGAGAAATAGGTTTATGTGGAGATTTCGATGAAATATGTGTCCCGGGTGAGAGAGCGATGTGAGCTCAAGAACATCATACAGGATTAACGTTGGGCAGCCATCAACTATGAGGTCATAGTCCGTGAGTGACATCTTATAGGCAATGTGAGCGAAGCTCGAATTGGCTATGTTGTCTCTCGGAACATCGAGGTGAAATGCACCTCATAGATAAAAGCTACCCATCAATCATTGTATGTCTTGCATGCACCCCCATGCCCCTGCACGCCTTGACCATCCCCTGCATTAGACCAGCATTGCAGGCTTTGTAGTGTGGAGGCCTGTAAAAAATAAAAAATACCCAGAGCCTTAAAATTAATTTGTCAGTGATGGAAAAAAAGACGGTAAAGTCTCAGTAATTCCATTGTGACCAATTAACTGCCATTTTCCTCCACCACTAAATGCAGAGTGCATTGTATTGTATTGTGTGGTAGTCATCATTTATATAGCGCCATTTCCCCATTTGTATGGCCTCAAAGTGCTTTATGGTTCGAACACCCTTGGGGACTGAAGTCCAGGTATGGGAGAATTCTAAGAGTTTTATTTTAGATGCATGTGTGTATTCTGCCGTGATTAGGGCTTAGGAGGGCTGGCTAGGCTCCAGTAAGCAACTCGGAGGTCAGGCACATGGGTGGGTGCTGTCGGCGGTTGAGGCAGATTGCTAGTGCGGGAGACTCAATGTGTGACCAGCTAGACCGAAGTGTGTCGTAGGTTGTCACCAGGATCAGACTGGGACAAGAAATCGGCCCGGACACCTAAAAAAAAGTGCCCCACTCCTCGCCCCAAAAAAGTGGCCCACTCCAACCCTCAAAAAAGTGGCCCACTCCAAGCCTCAAAAAAGTGGCCCACCCCTCGCCTCAAAAAAGTGGCCCACCCTTCGCCTTAAAAAAGTGACCCACCCCGCGCCTCAAAAAAAGTGCCTTAAAACCATCATCCGTAAATCGCTTCAATTCAAGACTTTACAGAAAATGCTACTTATGGAGGGTTCATGTGTCTGTTACATTACAACACAACTCATAAAATAACATAACTTTGCATACAGTTCTGTGACAGGGTCCACAGCTCCGAGGCGCAGGAGTGGCATGAACCAACCACCCCACTGCGGTTTTGAAACCTGCTGCAAGTCGATGCTTAACAATAGAGGATGATTTGTGACGTGTTGATGTATTCCTGTTTCATTTGGAGGATGCAAATTGCTAAAGAATTTCCAGATTGTAATGTGGCAGTGCAGGGAACTGGAGTGGCAGTAAACAGGTAAAGGTGATATGAATGTAAGCTTTCAAATAGACAGTAACTGCAAGGGCTTGTAAAAAACAAGGTGTGTGTGTGTATGTGTGTGTGAGTGAGACTTGATACAGAGTGAACACTGACTGAGGAATCTGTGCCCAGCAAAGTGCAACGCTATACAAAGGAATGCAGTGCCTACCATGCTTCTCACTGCGCAAACACAGATGTTTCTACGGAATCAGTGCCATTAATGAAACACAACCTTTCACCTCTTGACAAAACAGGAAGTGGCATCAAATAGCATTGTTACACTATGAAAAACAAGGTTATGATTTCACTAATTTGATATACATTTCATACAAGAATGGATCACCATATGCATCATTAATATCTGTGTGTATAGATCCATATTGTCAAATTACTGTGAATGCAAGCAGACGTCCAAGGCCAAATGATAACATGTTATTGTATAGCACTTACGCTTAAGCTCTTTTTTATAGAATAAATATGCATACAATATCACCCAACCTGTGTTGGTACTCATTTATTGACCTCAGAAGGATGAAACGCTGAGATGGCCTTGCTGGGATTCGAACCTGCAGATCACACGCACATCGCAGCAGCGAGCGCTCAACCCACAGAGCTATCATATCGGATATAGTAAAATTACCAATTATTCTGTAGTGGATTATACCATTAAACAGGTAACTGAGATTTAAGAGCAGACCAGTTAAGTTCATCTGCAGGTCTGGTGCAAATGTAGCCGCATGTCAAGCCTGCATGCATCTACTTTTCAGGTTAGGTTATTGTCCCATCTTCAAACAAGTCTTCCATTGCATGATCCAAAGGAGAGCTCCAGGCAGAGAGCAAAATCTATTGTTCCCATTCGCCATTGCTGATAGAATTATAATCAAGCTGTGAACTGAAGAACCAAAGCAGGGCAGACTCCGCCTTTGTAAGCATGTAACGTGTGCTCCTGGAAGGGAGACTGGAGTGGCCAGAGTGTGGGAAGCATGGCCTCCTGCCAGAGTTATGAAAAAAGGGCAGGCAAGGGTTCAACTCTAATTACACCCTGAAGAACCTAGCTCAGCTGTCTGATGATACAATGCCTCTGTTTACACCATGGGCATTCATGAGTTTAAAATCAGCATCGTCGTAAAGATGTTATTTTAGGTTGAAGGCTGTGAGTGCAGTGAGCTGTTGCAAGTTAGAAATGCTGGCCGAGAAGACTCTCCTCCTAGCTTCCTGGTCAGCTCTCGAGAGCTTCCCAAAAACACATCCACATCACAGCTCAACTTAAAAGAACTAGGGGTGCGTTAAAAAAAACACACACACACACACGCCCTTATGGAACACCAGACAGCAAACGACTAAGTTGTTAGCATTCCAAAGGAGTGCTGGTGCTTTCCTATTTGCTGCAAAAAGCCTACCTCAAAGACTGGACTCCTTGCTGTGCAAATGCATGCGACCCTCGCCGGTGTACCTCTGGTCAGGCCACTCGGTTTCTGTGGACTGGACAGCCGCCACCATGTACAAGAACCCTGATCTGTCCTGGCTCATGCTTGAGGAGGCGGCTGCTCTGTCCATCCGGTCTTACTGTCCTGCTCCATGCTGTCTTCCATCACCCTGTATCTCTATTTATCAGCACAGGCACAGCATGCATGGATTAAAATACCTGCTCTGCACACCCACTGCTGCAACCTGGCGGAGAGCAGCCAGATTCTGTATTACAAAACACTGGGAGGGAGCAGGCCGGGCTGAGGCAGCCCCGCCCAGCCCTGCCGCTTCCACCCAGTGTTTTGTAACACTGACTGCTGCTGGCGCCATGGTGTCGCGGGCCGCGGCAGTTAGCCGCCGGCCCGCCGCATTTATCAAAGAAAGGTAACACCTCAGTGTTACCTTTCTTGCATGCTGCGGCGGGCTGGCGGCGACGGGGCTGCAATTACAAAGAATCTGTAAGTAACTTGCTGCAAGTAGTCTTGCAAGTAGTCTGTAACTTACTTACAGATCCTTTGCAACTTGTGTCCTTTCGGCGAGGTGGAGGTCCTGGGGGCCAGTTCCTGAAGTGTGAAGCCCACGCCTGGGCCCGAGACCGGCCCACGTGGGCTTCAGGAATCGGCCCCCAGGTCTCTCGCCATGATTTTGGATCGGCCACGGGCCGATTGGCCGACGACTCAATCCGACCCTGGTTGTTGCTGCATACTAATGGCAGAGGTGTGGAGGCAAGTCAGGGGTTTTAGTGCAGACCCCTATGCGAGCAGCTAGAGCGGATTTGTCGTAGCAATAGCTGCATGCTAAAGTGCATGGATGGGGACCGTGCCTGCGGCATGCGTCCACAGATGTGGTGAGATTTATACATACCTCAAACTCGTATGGAGTTCATCTTCGATGTCACTTTCCTAGGTCTCCAAGGCGAATGACTGACCTCCCAAACTGAGAGCCAACTAGATTTGAGGACTTGAGCAGTGAGAGAAATGGCTAATATTGAGGAGTAGCATTGGATCGAAGGTCGCCTAAACTTGAGGTACAGCTGTAAATGGCGACCCACATAGACGGCGAACAACCCATGGTGACCAATCCACAGAGCAACAACCAAATCTGAGACCCAGGAGCAAACAGAGAAACACCCAAACCCGGGACACTTGAGCAGTGGATGGTAAGCTTAGATCTATGACAAAGCAGTAAGAGGAGAAACATTCAAACTTGACACTCAATTATAATGGAGAGACACCTGCATTTGGGACGCAGCAGCGAAGAGGAAGAGTAGATAAAATACCTCCTGTGCTTGCTGGGAGCACACTTCACCACCAGCAATACGTCCAAATCCCAGATGGAATCCTGTGGATTCCAGGAATGGGGATCAACACTGCCATTGCAGCACGTGTAACAAGGATGATTTAATGTGCTTTTGAGTGGCAGAAAAAGTAACGAGTCTGACAGCATTTCCACATTATGATTTCCATAATCCTCTGCTACAATGACAACGCAGGAAAATACATCATTTGGAAACAGAAATAGTTACTAATGGCATTCATACATAATATTTGTTTATTGAATGGCAGAATTCAAAATGGCGGTCATTACTATTGGAAAGAACCAGAACTTTATGGAATTGTAGATGTAAAAGAGTCAATAAGAAACCTGGGGAAACAATGACCTCTGTATGATTGGACCAAAGGCCTTGTTATTGTGGTTTATAGTGAGTAGAATATAAAATGTTGAGAAGAAAAGAGATAGGTTTAATATTCATAGATAAACATTTTTTTTTTAAATACCTGGGTTCCATTTCGCAAAGATGCTACTCTGGTTACTCAGAAGTAACTTCTGCAGAGGGTTATTCGATACACAAAAGGTGATACCAAGAGTAACTCTGACTTACTCCTAGAAAGTCAACAGTAACTCAGAGTCATTGATAGTAACTTATTCTGTGAGTTGAACAGCCCTCTAAGGGTAATTCAGAGTTACTCAGGATACATGGTTTTTTTAATCGAATACCCCTTCCCGTAAGCAGGGTACGGTCAGAGTTACTCAGAGTGCCTCATCATGAGTTTGGCAGTCATCCGATGGATTTATGGTCAATCTCCATTACTATTACCGCCACTTGCTCCTGCAAATTTACGGAGAGATTACAAGCGGCGGAAATGGTGGTAACTCCCATTTTTATAGGGAAATCCCCAGCTCTACCATGCACGGTAATTCCGCTGGGGTAAATCCAATGATTTTTGGCCTTGAAGTGGAGGGTTTACGAGCCAGCATTTTTCTGGAGTTCATTCCCGCACTACAATGGAAAATGTATAATTCAATGGCATGGTAAAGGGGGTGGTAATTCCATTACTGGCAAGAAACATGGTAGTAATGGGATAATTGCCACTTTTTTACAGCACCGTCAAACTTCTAATGAGTCCCATATTATAGTAACGTCTTTGTGACTCGGCTCCATGGTCATTTGTGTTAGTCGTAGGGCAGTTGCAAGTATTATGCTGCATCATGTCAAATTCTATTTTGATATTGTTGCCCCTCCCTGGGAATGGGGCCATATCTGATGTCTAAATGGTTAAACTGTCACACATGGCAAGCTAGCATTGGCTTGCTCTGGCACCAGCCCCGACTAATTGAAGGGTCTCACTGTCAGATGGTAATGGTAAAAACATTTGTTATAAATACCCCCTGCTTTTAAAATGACACCTCATCACGAGGTTGATTCCCATTTATGGTATGGGTACATAGAAAATATTGCATGGGGTAAATATCACTATTTACCCCATGCTGTTTTTTCTAAACACCCCATGTTGTAGATATAACGTACCGCCACAACTCAAAATTAGGGGGTACTTCGAACGACACGTAGTTAACCATTGCCACAGTTCCCAAGATACATCCCTGAGCATCCAGAAAGAACATTGTTAATTTGCTCTCCAAGTCAGGTAAGGTCAGGAGTTTTAAGGATAACCAGACCACCGCTAGTCGATGACCTACGTATGTTTGGCAACAAACGATGTGACCGCATGCGGGGTGCATCACCCACAGGTTTATTATGAGCATTTCTGCGATAAACGTTGTAATGCAATCTCAATTTGATTGCGTGTAAATCATGTAATTGAAAATGTGGTTTTATAATCTCTACCACACGCACCCACTCAGCGTTTCACCATCGCGTTACATTGCAAAATTCAGACAAATTACTGAGGTAGCTACATTTTGTAAGGACTGACTTTCATTTAACCTTACAAAGAAAGATGCCAAAATACACTTCTTACCTGAGTAAGGATTAGAACTAGTTTAGTTTGTTTATTTGTATAGCACAACCCAACCCTGGGGTAACTGGGCGCATTATCCTTGAGAACAACATAGGTTACAGAATTCCACACATCATGGAACATGACACATTTTCTAACATCTTGAGCTGACATTTCTGAAGAGTACACCGTTATTTAAAACTACCTAATTGCAGATTCCAATTCAATCCCATTTGTTTTTAAATGTGTCAACTATGATTTCCAAACTCCCATGTACATAATTATGTTCAGTTGTGTTATAATTAAGTATTATAGACCTAGCCTGAGGGCTGTACTGGGAGTTACTGGCCCTGAAGACCTAGATAAAGGCCCGAGCACCATGGGGCCATTTAAAGATGTTTACAGACCCATAAATCCAGGAACAGCCTGAGGGCGGTTCTATAAAGCGATTATGTCCCGTGGTAAAGGGTGAAGAAAAGTAAATCTGTCTGGAGTAATTGCTAGGAACTGGCTGGTTCTCAGCAACAACATAGCAATGTGCAGAAGGAGGGGTGGGGCTTAGGAATAATCTGGGCTACACCTGCCAGGTGCAGAATGGCAAAGATTTTGGTGGCGGGGGCAGAGCGATCTGCCGCCCACCACACTAAGGTAAGGAGTTGAAGGGGGGAAATCTGTTAAATGTCGGAGCACCCGGGCAGTGTCTGTCAGGTGCAGCCTGGGCAAGATGCAATGGTGCACGCAGGCGGCGGGGCTCTCAGAGCAGCCATCCCCTGATGAGAGGAAGCACCGTGCTGAGAGACCTGATGATGAAAGTGACGCAGAGAGTCATGCGGCTCCCCTCTCATTGTCAAATTATCCCGGGCCATAGGAAATTTGTGAGCCATACTGGCTCATATGGCCTGGAAATTGGCCAAATGGAGTGCCACATCACTACCGTGGGACATAATGTGTGTATCATTGATTCAATGTTTTAACAAATAAAATGCTCTGAAATAATTCGGGGCTGGTTCACAAAGAAGTTGCTATGAGTAACCCTGACTTCCTCCTTACTTGCGACTACTAAGTGGCAAATCAGCAGTAAGTCCTACTAGTAGTAAGTTAGAGTTACTCATAGTACCCGCTTTGTGAATTGAAAGGTCATATAGTTTCCCTCACTGTTATGCTCACCTGGTTCCCACAGAGGCGTCGATCGGACCCGGACAGCTGCGGTCTTGTTAAGAAAGGAAAAAGGCAATGAATATGGCAAGGGAAATGTGCACGAAATCACACAGTGAACAACTTAGAATCTAACAACGTGCATACAATACCCAAGACTCATGTATACTAAAACCCAGGAGTGCAAATAGAGTGAAACAATAATACCAATATATGAAAAGGGATGTGGGGTAAGCACTTAGTAAGCACTTAGTACCTCCTTATGACTGAAAGGAAAGTCGGCAAACTCCTTACCCACTATGCTATTACAGATACTGACAGCGCTAAGCCCACGTAGAGAGCAAGCAAGGACAGGATCTGTGAGCTGACACTCTGGATGATACTGAATAAGGAACTTAGAAACAGTACTCACGAGGACCGGAAAGACCACTTGAATGTCAGTAAACCCACGAACCCAGTTGATCAAGCAAGGACCCTGAAGGCTATAACAGCAATGGGTGGAGGAAACTAAATACATTAGACCCTAGTCAAGGGGCAAGTAGGAATAGTGATTATAGAATAGTGAGGAAAACAAAGGGCATTCACACTGGGACTAGTTAAAACAGCACCCCACACCTAATAATCAATGGGAAATAAATGCAGAAGTGCAATGGAAAACATGGAATGGATCCCAATAGAAAGTAAGGATCAGGAGCAGGGAAAATTATATCACAAAAGGAAACCTTTCCCACCCATCCAAGGAGAAAAGGCAGGAAGCTAAATCTATAAAGGGAAAGACTAATGCATCAAGTTTTTCGGTAGCTAAAGACAGCTTCAAAGAAACAGAGAACACAGGCAAATTGGGCAGCATCAAAGGGTAAAGCACAGAGAAAGGCTGCCTGCAGACAGAGGAAGACAGAAAGGGAAATCCAGAAAGCAGAAATCAATTAAGCACATAAATTCGAAATCCAGGGCAGAGGAACAAGAAACAGGAACTAGGAACCAGGCACAAAAACTAGGAACCAAGAACAAGGGACCAGTCACAACAGGAACACTGCAACAATTACCAGCGCTGGACTGATGTAAACTGAGGCTTTTAAAGCTCCTTAACGAGCACACCCCTCAGGTGTGCCGCCTGCTGCACCTGCAGCCACAGGTGTTGCCTATCCTCCACCCAACCTTGTCCTGCAAGGGAGGAGGTGAGGCAGTGAGCCAGGCATTCTGGGAAGCATAGTCATTAGATTAACGTAGCATGCTGGCTGCCAAAAACCTGGAATGGATCCGGAAGGGAAGTAACTTGAAAAATAAGGTTTTAGCGCTCCCAATTCTTCACAGCACTGTAGCATAAGGTTCGGAGGAAATGTCCAGTAGGGAAAAAAAAACCAAAACATGCCCCCAAGTGACGGGAACGGGAGCGAAGGGAGCGAGCCGTGACATCTCGGCACTACGCATCACGTCGGTGGAGACCTGACTCTCTGGACTGGCCCGCCTAATCTCGTCTGCTTGATCCGTAGAAGTATTCTCCTGCAAGTGGAGAAAGGGATTTAGCCAACCGTGGATATGAGTGATAGCTCCCTCCAACTGTTCTTGTTCTCCCTTCTTGTCACCTCCGATATCCCCTTTTAGGAACCTCACCTTATGTATTTAAATTATGAGCTCTCCATCCTGCGTGGATTGCAGGGGCGCGTTGATGCCAGTTACTTCACTGGTTTGAAGGCGTGGGATAGTTCCGGAGAGTATTGACTCTGAGGTTCTGTCAGGAACGGTCAGTGGAAGATCTGGAATCGCTGGAGGCATTAGTTGCTCAGCACGCATTCTAGTCCTCTTCCAATATGGCGGTCGTCCTTTCAAATATCGACTCCGCCCACAATCCGGCGCGTTGTGTCTGCAAACTCTCTTCAGCTTCAGCGCCCCGGATTGTATTTTCCATCCGTTCCTGTCCGTTCCCTTTTGTTAATCGACTGAACAGTACTTCCCTCCTTGTGTCCTTCGGTGCCTGCTTTCCTTACACTTTTTTCTTCCCGTGTTCCGCTGCTCTGGCGTACACGTAGCTCTTACATTTTACTTTCTCTTTCGTTCCGTTCCCGGCTTCTGCCCTAATACTTCTTCCGCGGCTTGCTCTTCTAGCTGTACTCTTTCTTTCACTTACCTTTTTTCCTTTTCACTTCTCTTCCTGCGTTTCGGCGCCTGGTCCCTTCGGTGTCTGTTTTCAACTTGGTTAGCTACGAGCGGCATTCTGGCTCTGCTGCACTTTTCGGTTCCTCCATCTGCTGTCTCGTACACTAGCCGAGCCTTCTATCACTCGAAAGGTATACTTCCTGTTCCTATCTGAACGCTGACTCATATCTTTGCAGGGCATTTTCGGGGATTTTTCTCTTAATACGTCTGTGTTATTCTTCTTTCATCCACATTTCCCTTCTCTCTTTTTTCTGGAATTTTTCTCTTATCTGTTATCTTTTTCCATCCCTTTTTTGCCCAAGCCACCCAAAGCTTACAGCATACCTTGCATTATAAGGGAATTGGAGTCATTTACTTAGTCTTTTCCGGAACGTTTGAACTGATCTTCCTGAACTTTTTCACCTAAGGAACTACTCAGCTTGGAGACCGACACCACCGTCTGTACCCATGTTGAACCAGGGTTTTTTCCGCCTCTGTGCTTTTTCCTGGCATTAGGGCTTGCCCCCGGGGGTTCTCCGAGGACAGGGTTGCTTCTCTGCCAAGGTGGCCTCCGGAGGGGCCAGACCCTATTTACACGAATGGAAGGTGAGAACACCCAAGGACAAGACTTCTAAGAAGAAGAAGGACAACAAGAAGACGGAGGCTGCTCCTCGGGAGTTCACCTCCGAGAACTCAGATGAGGAGGAGGGGGAGGAAGATCTGAAGCCTGACAGAATACAACGCCATATTACTACTATGGCTTCCTTGGAGCAGTATCAAGAGTTGGTAGCAGCTATGCAGAACCTTACTGTTGAGGTACAGGCGTTGAGAACGGAGAATATTGCACTCCGACAACAAGTAGTATTGCGCCGAGATGATCATGGCGATCTGACGACGATGCCACTCTCCTTTGGCAAGTATGATGGCCACCCGGGAGGACTGAAAGAATTTCTTGATGCCTGCCATGTATATTTTGACTTCCGGCCCCATGCTTACGAGACTGCCAGATCTAAGGTTGGTTTCATTATTGCCAATCTCACAGGGAAACACTCTTTCTTGGGCAACACCCTTTGTCACTAGGAATGACAACGCCTTAAATGACTATGATCGATTTGTAGAAGTATTTAAAGAAAGATTCGACAGACCTGAAGTATTCTACTCCTCTCTGGAAGCAATCTTGGATGTCAGACAGGGAAACACCGATGTCCAAACATATCTATCCCGTTTCCAGAGGCTAGCAGCCAAGGCAGATTGGCCTGATTCAGCTCAACAGACCATCTATAGACGAGGTCTTCATGATGAGATCAAAGACGAACTTGCATGAGTGGGCCGACCTTCTTCTTTCCAGGATTTGGTAACATTGTCCCTCCAGATAGAGTTTTGTTTACAGGAACGTCGTTCTGAAAGAAAAAGACTCCGAGGTACCACTCAGGCTATCAGCCTACCCTCTCCTTCACCACTCATTAGATCTTCTGCTCCGACGGAAGAACCTATGCAGATTGGAGTTACCAGAGGTCCCCTTACTCCAGAAGAAAGAAGAAGGAGAAGAGATGCAGGATTATGTATGTACTGTGGCTCTTCGAAGCACTTATTAAGAGACTGCTCAGAAGTGCCTCCCCGGCAGAAGGGAAACTTCAGCCCCCGGTCTACTGCAAGGGAAGTCTCGGGGGAATTGCCAAACACCCTTGCAACTACTCAAGAACAGTAAGCTCTTCAGAGGAAAACAGTTTGATGATGTTCCGAGTCTACCTGTGGTTGACCGAGTCCGGTCCCACAGAGGTCTACGCCATGTTGGACTGCGGAGCAGCAGGCAATTTCATCGTCTCAAAATGGGCCACAGAATGACTTGTGTCCACCAGAACCAAGGTTACTCCAATCCCTGTAGAAGGGGTGGATGGTAGGCCTCTGTCTTCCGGTCCTATCATTAAGGAGACGGTACCCTTGAAGATAAGGCTTGGTCATCATGAAGAAGATCTGGTATTCGATCTAATTAGAGCAGCACACTTTCCTCTGGTGATAGGAATTCCTTGGCTAAGGTGGCACAACCCTCACATCGACTGGGCTAACAACAGAGTGAACTTCAATTCGCTGTTTTGTAAATCTCACTGCATGAATCTGCCTTCTACCTCCATCCACCAGGAAACACCCCAAACCAGAACACCAGAACCATTAATAGTAGCCTCAGTTCCTCTTCATTATCAAGAATTTTCAGAGGTATTCCTGGACACTGTTCCCCGACAGCTACCTCTTCACCGTGCAGAAGACTGCGGAATTGATTTGATACATGATGCTCTGGTTCCTTTTGGGCAGATGTACCCCTTGTCTCTCACAGAAAGGAAAGCCCTGAGAGAATACCTCGATGCCAATCTCCAAAATGGACTAATTCAAGAGTCCAAATCGGTGTGTGGGGCTTCCTTGTTCTTTATTCCAAAGAAAGACTCTGCAGAACTACGCCCCTGTATTGACTACAGGGGACTCAACAAGGTAACCATACTGGACCGATATCCCATGCCCTTGATACAAGATATTCTGGAGGCCGTACAATGGGCGGTCTACTTTACCAAGCTCGATTTGATAGGGGCTTACCATCTCTTAAGAATCCGGCAAGGGGACGAGTGGAAGACGGCATCCCGTACCCCCTTTGGACTATTTGAATACCGAGTGATGCCGTTTGGTCTAGTGAATGCCCTTCAATATTCCAAAGATACATGGACAAGGTCTTTGCTGACATGTTGTTTTTGTCAGTAGTTGTGTATCTTGATGATATCTTGATATTCTCCAAGGCGCTGTCTGAACATAGATCATTCGTCAGACAGGTCTTACAGCGCCTACAATCCCATCACTTGCTGGTTAAACCAGAAAAATGCCAGTGCGAATCAACTTCCGTGTCATACTTGGGGTTCATACTATCCAAGAAGGGTATTGAGATGGATGCAAATAAGGTAAAGGGGATCAAAGAATGGAGGAATCCCGTCAACATTAAGGAGTTACAGAGCTTCCTGGGGTTGGCAAACTTTTATCGGAGGTTCATCCCCAATTTTTCCAACAAAGTACTCCCTCTCACTTCTCTATTAAAGAAAGGAGTGAAGTTTGAGTTCGGTGAGGAGCCCCAGAAAGCTTTCCATGCCCTCAAGGAATGTTTTTCCACTGCACCCATCCTGGTCCAACCGGACCAAACCAGACCTTTTGTATGCTTCCTTAGGCGCAGTAGGGGCAGTCTTACTCCAGAAGTCAGAAGATGACTACGAACATCCTGCGGCATACTACTCAAGGACCCTTACCAGTAGCAAACGTAATTATTCAGTCCTTGAGAAGGAATTACTGGCTATCAAACTGGCCTGCCTAGAATGGCGACATCTTTTACAAGGAGCTACTTACCCCTTTACTATCAGAACAGATCACCGTAACCTTCGCGTTTTGCAACAGATGGAATGCACTAATGCACGACATGCCAGGTGGGCATATTTTTTCTGCAGTTTGATTTCGTTATAACATACATTCCGGGTACTGAGAACAGGAAGGCGGATGCCTTGTCAAGAAGCCTCGTAGGAGGGGTTGGTTCTTACCAAGGCAAGGATCTAATCTTTCCAGATCTTAGGGTTTTGGCTTCCACAGTTTCGTTTCTTCGGGATTTGATTCCTCAGTATCAGATGTGCACAGAGCTACCACCCATGATTAACCAGGATGAAGACGGCTGTATTACCATGAGGGAGCTCTCTTTATACCCACCAAAAGAACTACAGAAACAGGTACTCTCCTGGTGTCATGACACTCCCTTAACAGGACATCCCGGAATCAGAAAGACTTACGATCTGATAAGGAGGGGTTTTTGGTGGCCTAAATTGAGAAAGGATGTAAGCCAGTATGTTTCCACTTGTTCGGTTTGTGCCTCTAACAAACATCGAACGGGAAAACCCTTAGGGTTACTGCAGCAACATTCCTTACCTGTTTGTTCCTGGGAACATATCTGTACAGACTTTATAGTAGATTTCCCACCGTCATATGGTATGATGGTAATCATGGTGACGATTGACTCTTTCAGCAAACTTGCACACTTTTCAGCCTTCAAGCAGATCCCATCCGCCTCGGAGACTGCGGTTATGTTTCTCCAGTATATTGTCCATCTGCATGGTTTACCCCGGACCATTGTCTCTGACAGGGGACCCCAATTCATGTCCAAATTCTGGGCTTCTCTCTGCAGGTTCTGGATATTCACAAGGCACTCTCTTCGGGTTATCGCCCGCAGAGTAATGGACAGACTGAGAGGTTGAATGCCAGACTGGAACAATATCTGAGATGTTTCTGCAGTCCACAACAAGAAGAATGGTATTGATTCCTACCGCAAGCAGAATTTGCCTATAATAATGCCTTCCATACTTCTATTCAGATGAGTCCTTTCTATTGTACTTATGGTTTTCATCCTCAACATTTGCCCGGGCTCAGTTCTCCCTCTACCAAGATCCCTGCCTTGGACGGAGCTTTACAACACATACATGATGTTCACAAACTCGCTAAGGAAGCACACCAGATTAGCCAACAAACACAAAAGAGATGGGCAGACAAGCACCGAAGTACCAATCCAAGGTGGAAGACAGGGCAACTGGTCTGGTTATCAACCAGATTCCTACCGAGGTGGGTACATACGGGTAAATTCTCCTCGCGTTTTCTTGGGCCATTCCCTATTCTACAACAGATTAACCCAGTGGCATATAAACTCAAACTTCCTGAGTATCTCAAGAGGGTACATCCAGTTTTCCACGTCTCCCTTCTAAAAGAACACAAGAAAGATCCTTTCAAGAGGCCTGGCTATAGAGTACATACTCGGGTTTCTCAGGTTCCTGAAGAGTATGAAGTTGCCTACCTAGTGGATTCCAGATACCGTAAGGGGAGATTACATTACCTGGTCCATTGGAAGGGTTATCCTGTGGAGGAAAGATCTTGGGAACCAGTGAGCCACATTCATGCACCCTTACTAGTGAAGAAGTTTCACCGACTCCACCCGGGTTAACCCGGGGGTCCCCCGAGGAGAAGGGGGTATACTGTCAGGAACGGTCAGTGGAAGATCTGGAATCGCTGGAGGCATTAGTTGCTCAGCGCGCATTCTAGTCCTCTTCCAATATGGCGGTCGTCCTTTTAAATATCGACTCCGCCCACAATCCAGCGCGTTGTATCTGCAAACTCTCTTCAGCTTCAGCGCCCCGGATTGTATTTTCCATCCGTTACTGTCTGTTCCCTTTTGTTAATCGACTGAGCAGTACTTCCCTCCTTGTGTCCTTCGGTACCTGCTTTCCTTACACTTTTTTTCCCATGTTCCGCTGCTCTGGCGTACACGTAGCTCTTACATTTTACTTTCTCTTTCGTTCTGTTCCCGGCTTCTGCCCTAATACTTCTTCCGCGGCTTGCTCTTTTAGCCGTACTCTTTCTTTCACTTACCTTTTTTCATTTTCACTTCTCTTCCTGCGTTTCGGCGCCTGGTCCCTTCGGTGTGTTTTCAACTTGGTCAGCTACAAGCGGCATTCTGGCTCTGCTGCACTTTTTGGTTCCTCCATCTGCAGCATCTGCCGTCTTGTACGCTAGCCAAGCCTTCTATCACTCGACAGGTATACTTCCTGTTCCTATCTGAACGCTGACTCATATCTTTGCAGGGCATTTTCGGGGATTTTTCTCTTAATACGTCTGTGTTATTCTTCTTTCATCCGCATTTCCCTTCTCTCTTTTTTCTGGAATGTTTCTCTTATCTGTTATCTTTTTCCATCCCTTTTGTGCCCAAGCCACCCAAAGCTTACAACATACCTTGGATTATAAGGGAATTGGAGTCATTTACTTAGTCTTTTCCGGAACTTTTGAACTGATCTTCCTGAACTTTTTCACCTAAGGAACCACTCAGCTTGGAGACCGACACCACCCTGAACCAGGGTTTTTTCCGCCTCTGTGCTTTTTCCCTGGCATTAGGGCTGGCCCCCGGGGGTTCTCCGAGGACAGGGTTCCTGCTCTGCCCAGGTGGCCTCCGGAGGGGCCAGACCCTATTTACACGAACGGAAGGTGAGAACACCCAAGGACAAGACTTCTAAGAAGAAGGACAATAAGAAGATGGAGGCTGCCCCTCGGGAGTTCACCTGCGAGAACTCAGGTGAGGAGGAGGGGGAGGAAGATCTGAAGCCTGACAGGTTCCTGGCAAGGTTTGGTGTCATGCCACGCGGCACTTGGCGCCTGTGGAACCGCTGGCGGCGCGGACATTATTCTGCCGCGCACGCTGGTAGCCTGTCACGCCCACCTGCAGCTCTGCCCGTGCGTATGCGCGCTGACGCGGCCTGGAGTTTAAATACAGCTGCTTCCGGGTTGCGTACGCGTTGCAACGCTTCCGGTTTCCTCCGTTAGTGCTGTCTGCCTTTTGTCTGCTCTTCCCTCGCTCGCCCTTGTTGCAGTATTACCCGATCTCTATCGGGTCCTTGTCCTCTTTCTCCTTGTTTTGCCTGCTGCCCTTTTTCTTCTGCTATTTTCCTTCCTCACTCCTCGCCACCCTCCTTCTCCCGGTTTTTCTCTGTTTCCGTTCTTCTACCTTATTTTTTCCCCTTCCTGTTTTTCTCCTTCTGCCTGCCTCCTTGTGTACCAGACCTAGGCCTGTTTTCTTGGATTGCTGATTCTACTGTTCGGATACCTTCCTCTGTGATCTCCCGTGTACCAGATCCTGGCCTGTATAAGGACTGCCTATTCTCTTGTGCTACACCTATGGACTTGGTTCCCCTTGTGAGATTCCTTACTACTTACTGACTACCTTCCTCCGGAGCATCTTCCTTTCTACCATGGAGTTCAGCTTCAGCCGACTGCATTCTCCCAGCATACCAGCTCATTCCTTACGAGAGTCACGCAGGTCGCTTAGGGGTTTTTTGTGCCTTTTGGCTTTTTCCCCTTCCCGGCGTTCCCGGGAGGAGGCACCGGGTACCCTTCTTGGGTGACACGGTGGCTTCCTTCCGTGGGCGCCCTTACCTACATAAACAAAAGGAGCGACGAAGAAGTAAAGGAAAGAAGGGTACAGGAAGAAGAGATGAAGGTGAGGAGTTAGGGGAGGGTGGTGAATCGGATTCTACGTTCTCTGACGAGGATATCACCGATCCTGGTGACATTTGGTAAGTATCAAGTTCATAGAGTTCAATATGTCCGATGATTCACTCTTGTCCCCACTTCCTTCCTTGTCTTGCAACTAAGATCGTGAGAAGATACCCCTCGTGGCAGTTGGTGGAGCTCAGGTAAGAGTCTGTATTACCCGATGCCGTCCGGTAAATGTTGCCGGCGTTTAACGTGTTGTTTTCTCTCCCTTTGCAGGTGCGGCACATGAAGATGTGGAGAGTTATAGAATAATGCCTCCGGTGGTAATCAGGTAAGTCTATGATGATGTGTTTTATTTGTTGGTTTTCTCGGCTCACCTCGTTGTTTTCTTTGTCCCTCAGGTGCCGGAGTTCGGCGAAGAAATGATGGAGGCAGCGCCGAATCGAAAGATGCTGCGAGGACTGGTGAGTATGGCGCGGCGCTGCAGCTGGAGATGCGACGCGTACAAAAATGATGTTCTTTCCAGGTCCGGAGGCGAGATGTATCCTAAATCAGGTGAGGAATTCGAAATAGTTCGTTTTCTAATCTTGTCCTTTTCTTTCCTCTTGGTTTTAGGAGCTCCAGATTCGAGGTGGGCGTGGCAGAAGACTGGATGCAGACTGCAGGCACGGTGAGCGTTACACTGCTGGAGGCAGAATAACGCGAAGCGTGTGCTGTTGTTCGGGCGTGGTTTAAATAGCCTCCAAAGTAGTTCCAGGTAAGAAGTTCCCTAGAACCACGCCCGAGTAAAAAATAGTACCTGTAGAAAAATAGTCCCATCCAGGCCTCACGTTGGCTTGGACTCACTAGCAGCATGGTCAGCATCAGGTAAGTAAAGTCTATGAGCCTGGCGCCTATGGCGCCAGGACTGATTTCCATGATGAGCCTGGCGCCTGAGGCGCCAGGACTGAACCCAAAAAGCCCCCAGCCGGGGCTGTTGGGGTTTTAATAAGTATATGGATGCCTGCTCCCGGAGCTGATGGGCTTGGTCCTGATGCCCGGGGGTAGGCATCATGACACTCACAGAGCCTAGCACAGAGGCTAGCAACCCTGGTTCCTCCTGAACCCAGGTGTAGGGCTTTGTTGGCTCGATCTTCTAGCAAATCTGAAGGTTGCTGCTCCAAGTTTATGTTGCTGGTTTTGCATTTCTATTATGGACTTTTTAATGTTATTATGTATGTCGTACTGTGATTGTTACTTTTATGGCACATGTTTCCCGGAATAAAGTTTACAAAAGAAAGAATTGAATAGTCCTCTTCAGGAATAAGTCAATGGTAAATCAGAATTCATGTAGTTACATCTTTTTGACTCGAACAGGCCTCGACAGGAGTATGTTTCAGTTACACATATGCCCTCATTATGGGGTTGCTGGAAAGTCCACTGGTAGGCGTCGGGTTTCAGGCAACCCTGTAACAGCCGTACTGCCGCCTGATATCCCGGTGCCACCGGGCTATCACAAGTGGCGGCGGTAATGGTAAATCCCCCTTTCCTTGGAGTTCCATAGGACTACATGGAAATGGGAACACTGAAGCTCCAGCACCGTTGCTAACAGTGCTGGTGCTGCAGTGAGAGACAGGCCGGTAGGGGCTTGACCTGCCGGGGTATCCGCAGGCCTGGCCTACCGGGGTATCCGTGGCCGGGACAGGCAGTCTCGTAGTATGGCGGTCTGGAAAGGGTGCCGGTATTTCCGCACCATCATACTTGGGATGAGGCCCATATTATCTTCTGTGGGAATCAAGTAGCCCTTATCCGCAGGCCTGACCTACCGGGGTATCCGTGGCCGGGACAGGCAGTCTCGTAGTATGGCGGTCTGGAAAGGGTGCCGGTATTTCCGCACCATCATACTTGGGATGAGGCCCATATTATCTTCTGTGGGAATCAAGTAGCCCTTATCCGCAGGCCTGACCTACCGGGGTATCCGTGGCCGGGACAGGCAGTCTCGTAGTATGACGGTCTGGAAAGGGTGCCGGTATTTCCGCACCATCATACTTGGGATGAGGCCCATATTATCTACTTTGTGAATCAAGTAGCCCTCTCCAGGAGAGGTCAAGGGTAAGTCAGACGTACTCCTAGTAACTTCCTTGTGAAGTTACCACCCGTGTATATAATCTCTTCTGATTCTTGGAAAAGACAAGATGCAAAAGCACCAGCAATTAGTACTGTCTGTGACAGAGCGCCAAACAGAGGTGCAGGCTGAGTAAACACCACACTCACCGACACTATTTGGATTGGGGGCGTTGCAGACGCATCAGCATAAGAAAGTAAGGTTGAGAAGAAGCGTGTGATGGGAAAGCAGAACCTCCATGTCGCAGGCGACATCGCGTGAGGGAATTACCGGCAACTATGGGACATCAGAAAACACCGGCTCTGGTGACTGATGCCTGCCAAGTCATCAACAACAAACAGCTATAGCTACTAAGTTTCAAAATGTAGTTTTGAAATCCCTACATTTTAAACCATAAGTACCAAAATTGAATTTTTAATATGCAGCTACGGCTCTACTTTTTATTAAAAGAGTCATAAGTTCGAAAATATCTGTGAGAAACTAATTCATGTTGTTTTTTAAAAGGGTTTATATTACGGACCAAGTGGGGGCCTCCTGCATCGCCCCTGTCACCCCCTGCTTATTCCATTGCATTTTATTTGATAGAACTCCCTGTGCAAAAGTGTCCACCCTTGATGAGGGCGTCACTGCGCTAAAATTGAAAATAACAACGTATATAATAGTTTTCTGTTTTATTGCATTTGTCTTACTTAACCTTCTATTTATAAAAGTGGAAAAGAAAAAATAAACTGGAGCATGAGTCTGTACAAACGGTTCCATGTCATATCATCGCGGGATGAAATTTCGCAGGCTTATTTTCCGTGGATATTAAAACAAAAAAACGAATTTTTTATTTTTTTATTTTGAGGGGTTTCTCCCACCCAATCCCCCATCCCCTTTAATTTTGTATCTATACCCACACGCCACATATATATTTTTCTAACCCCCCCTAAACATTTCAATGAGTTTTTTCATTATAAAAACCACGGCAAAAACCCCAGAGAAATGTCATGCTGCTATGAAAGGACGTCGTACCGTACAAGCATAGCCGAGACCAGTCCATTGGACCCAGCAGGCAGACCAACCCACGAAGCCTTCAAGGGAATGCTTGCCAGGCATGCTGAATGCTGATACATCAAGAGTTCCTACACCCCAGAATGCAAGTAGGTGAGGAATGCTGATGAATATATGGCCTGACAGGCCAGAAATCCAGTCTCTTGATCAGGAGGCAGGCATTGCAGAAGGCCGCCTGGCGTCAGGTGGCAACAGGACAGAGTAGAATACCCTGGTGGACACCAGAGGTCTTCTTCAGCCGGCTGAAATAAAGGGAGCCCACCAAAGTGGAAGCAGCCCTCCTGCTGTACCCAAGGAGGGCCTACCAACGCAGCGTCACATGAAGTTCAGGTCCAAAACTTAGATGGGGATGCAGCACCCCACTGAGGAACCACATGTGGTGGACGGTCTCATCCTCCATACCAATTAAGGACCAGTGCAGTTAACCAATGTAAATGTGTTGTAGAGGGGAGTGCGGCTGCAGGCAGACTGCCAGGTTACTCCAAACCTTCCATGCACCTTCCAGCTCTCTCCCACACCGACACCCTCCGAATTGAGCATTCCGAATGGAGGGTCTCTCTGTGGGAGAGATCTGGAAGGTGTTGTGGAAGAAGTCAGAGTGTGGCTCCTCACACGGCTACAAAAGGGGCAGACAAATGGTGCTAGTAAGGGCAAAGTGACAGGCAACTCACGAAGAACCAGTCCCCAGGATCCATGTCGCAGGACATGTCTCTGCTTGTTCCTCATCACGTGTCTCAAGCTACTATTAGGCCACTCCACAATTATCTTGCAGCGCAAAGTCCCACCGTAGTGTCCCCCAACATCGACCCTGCCTCAGCCGGCCTCATTTTGGGCCCAACGCTCGGAGCACACAGACCACACCACCCGGCCATAGAGTGGTCATCTCTTCTCCTACGCTCCGGCCTTCGTATGTGCAACCTCATGCCTCATGCAGCCTCAGTGACGGTCCACCTTCTTTCTCCAAGCAGCTCATGTTGCTATATTATGTGAATTGGATATTACAACAGGTCTGAATAGCCACAGATGCTGCTGCTTCCAATAGTGGCTTACTCGGCCTACCTGGATTTTCCATAGATCTTTATCTGACCAAGAATACATAACCCCAGAGAAATTTCAACAGAAGCAGAGAGACCTTATAGAAATGTTCTATAGGTAGATCTGATGTGGGTGTCCTAACACCTCCAAAAAGGTGTATTCACACACTGAAATTGCATGCCTCCCACTAGTTGTCACCATGACACACCTTGGCTTTTCTTACCTCGTTTCGCAGAATCCATTCACAGTAAAGAAAGCAAAAAAGAAATACATCACATAAATAATTTAACAATGCCCGTTGCTTGTTTTCTCATTAAATCATCCCCTCTCGTGCCAGATGGTTTTTCCCAAGGGCCACTTTCAGCAAAGAAGCAGGCAGTAATTTCATAGCATCCGCCACTCTCCCCGGTGCCATTTCACTCTCAACAGCATGATATGCTATGATAGGTTATTTTTAACACGCTTAATACCCAGACGTTTCTATGCGCGGACCCGGGGATCGAACCTGTGGTGCTCCGTGTCATCTTGCTTCCAAGGCGAGCACGTTGCCCCTGAGCTATCCTCCCGAGAGCATGGCACATGAAGCCGTGGACGGGAAGTATACGAGTGTGGAAACGGTGGGGCAGAAGCGCGTGTGGTGGGTGGCCATGGGTTAAGTAAGCCAGGAACGCCCTTAAAGAGCTGAGGATGGGAGGTGGGAGAAGTGGGCTCCCCTGCAGGGAGAAAGAAAGGGATCCACTTATGGTAGAAGAGGAGGGAGGGTGCAATGATCTGTGCCACATGGGGATAAGGGAGAATAGGGGAGCGCGGGGAGAAATGTCGGTGGCGCACACCACACTGTTGATGCCACATTCTGAGGTTTGGGAAAAGTTACCACTTAAAACAAAAAAACAACTGACACTGAGGAGCCATAACAGCATTGGAGAATGCTCAGAACTGGCATTGCAGAGTGGGACAGGCATGCCACACAAACAAGGTACTGTGCAACAGGGTTTCTGGAAAAGAGGCCCACAGAATTAGGTCATAGGACCATTTTTGTACACTCTTTAAACCTAAAAACACAGAATGCAGGTTTCGATAGCATGTATCCAACTAAATGGAAACATTACGCAGAGATGAACCGATGCTATACTTTCAATGTCCTGCAGACTTCTTCATTCGACAGTGCAGAGTTAAATAAGCAGTTAAGGAACGCACGTTGGACAGTGCATTCTCATAGTAAAAAGTGTCTTTGCAATGAGAATGAATTGTCCAGTGTGAGTTCCTTTGCTACTTATTTCACTTTGCACCACCTGAGGAAGAAGTTCTACAGAATTCTGAAAGCGAATGCATTGTTCCATCTCTGCATAATATTTCATCCGAATCCAATTAAATATCAAAACCTGCATTGTGTGTTATTTTAAAACTGGACTAACATGGCAGGAAGCTTTTCTTTAAATGTTAAAAGAAATTCACATATTTCAAACTGTAAGCATATTACAATTTAATAGTCATGTTTTAATATTTCTGTATTTAGAATTTTCAAATGTACATTTTTTAAATTATCTTCTTTCAAATTATATTTCCGAATTAACAACTAATTCTAACATTCGCAGGGATTCAATGGTCATAAGACTCACACATGGGTTATTTCTACCCCCAAAAATATGATAGGCATTTTAGTACACCGAAATGATTTGCACGCCATACGTGGCACTAGTGCCTGAAATCTTTCTCTGCAATCGTCCTTATTTCTGCATGGTGCCCAGCAGACTGTATGCTGGTCTGGCACAGTTTTGGTGCTGTGTGTGACCCTTTTGATGCATATTTTAACATGTATGTATATAGGTGCCGGTCAGCTCATTGGTACATTGTATTCACAGCAACTGTAGTAGCTAAAACAATGGGATGGGACAGGGTAAGGTGGGTCTTAAAGGACTAAGCTAGGAACAGGTGGTCAACATAGGGTTAAACAAGCAACGCACTAATTGCTCTCTTTGTTGAACCCAACATTAACTGCCATTGTAGGTCAGCTGGAATCGAAATGTGTATTTTCTCAGAATAATCAGATTGACGGGAGACAGGAGTGGTGTGAAGTAAAATAGATAAGGGTTTGGAAGTTTGGAAATGTGGAAGGGAAGCCTACACTTTACATTCGCACTCTGTTAGGGCGCTCAGCCAATGAGGTGGCTGGGAACGTGGTTTGAATCGGCCAGTGCAGTTACCACCTGCATACTCCCAGCCAACCACGCCTCTTCCAGCTCACTACCTCAACATTTACATCATCCTGCACACTTTGCCCCACTGACTTACCTGCTGGTCTGTGGCTTCTTCCTCTGACTGCCACGCTCCCTCCCTGTCCGCGCCACTATTTCCATAGAAATAGAAAAGGGTTCAAGGTCCCCTTTTCTATTTGCTAGGGTGGTGGCCATCTTTGCTTTTTTTGACAGGAGATTGGGCACGTAGAATACATTTGGAGCTCATTAAAAAATGCTTCTTCAGTATTTGCATCTTCAAACGAGCTACACGTTAGTAGCTATTGCCCCCTTGTTCACTTACAGTGTCTGTAAAGTCCTAAGCTCTCAGCGAGGCCCTTGCTTCAATGAGGACTGCATGAGGATCATGCTGGCAGTTGGCTATAAGCTCTGTACATCCCCAAACACAGGAGTGCTATCTATATTCAACACAATAAACTGAAAAGTTACTGCACGCTTCTACAACACAGAACACCTATGGGAGAGGTCCATGAAGATAGACAAACCCGAATAAAATAGGGACCGTGTTAGAGATAACCGCAAAGTGGCCTAAATCATGTGCAAGTGGCTAGAAGCGCAGCAGAGAAGTGTTGGGGTTTTAAGGAGGTGATTTCCATGAAACACATGACTATGTCACCATATTGTCCTCAAAAAGAGATCAGACTAGAAACAATCTAAGCAGTGGTTAGGAGTCAATAGGTAGTTATAAATCAAAGAATAGAAATATTCAAAATCAATCTGTTATGTAAAGCAATGTTATAATTATTAGCAATCAGCACACTAATAGTCACATTTTAATGACAAGAGATCATCATGAAATATACGCTGAAATTGTTTTGTGCTGTGGTTAGTTTATTATTTGTTTACGGCTCGGCTCCTTGGGTATTTACTGAGTGGCACACACTTTGCCATTTTCAAACTGCGGGCCTGATATATAAACGTTTTTGCACCAAAAAAGTGCCCTTTGCCTGGCTGAAACGCCCATATGCAATTCACAAAAAGCACATTGTGCTGGTTCTTCCCACCTTGCGCCTTGCACCTTGCGCCTTGGGTAAACACATTGTTAGTGCCACATTAGCGCAAAAGAAGGGCCAGCGAAAAGGCGGAGAAGGGGGTGCAGAAGAAACAAGATGTCCCATTAAATTGAGAAAAAGTGACATGGCCGTGTGCAGGGTGGCACTAGGCAAACATGCTCACCAAATTCGCACAAATTATAGCACCTTTCATGCAAACATCAAAGGATAGTGGCTGGTCCGGGACCACAGGCACATCAGACATCAACTGCACACTGACTGGCTATGTTCAGTGACCTGAACGTTGCCCCTGGTCTCCCCCCCCCTGTATCTGCACTTCTGGCCCTCCTGCTTGCAGCAGTCGCCCCTTAGGTGGCACCCATCAACAGCTCCCTCAGTCACTGCACCTTCACCGCACCACTGAAGCCTGGGCTTGCAAGTGTCAAATAACCAAGAGTGGTCTGCAAGTGGCTCATCATGTACTAGCCCAATTTGCCATCGTGGCTTTCCTCCTTGATCCAGTGGCCACAAATGTGCTCCAACAGATGAAGGGCATCTACATCTTTTAGTGTAAGCACCGTCACCTCAGAACGCAGTGCTGCACAGGGACCAATGCCATGAGTACTGTTCTTTGGACAGCTTATGGCATAATCACCTTTCACGTCATGGTGCTGTTTGTTGGGGTGACCCACACTTGCCAGTCCCTCTTTCTGGCATTCCTTTGTATGAAAGTGCTCCACCTTCCAACGTAACCGTCTTCAAAGAATTCTTGCTTTTGATGATTTGTCAGCTCCTCCCCCTCATTTCCGGGGATATATTGCCCCTGACCAATCCCATGATTCTCCAGTTTTGCTTCCTCTCCTTCCACGCAGTGAAGAGGTGGCAGCCTTGGGCTTGTTGAGTGTGGGGCATCTCTGGAGTCTCAGCAGGGCTGCGCCCCAGGGGTGGTCAGGCTTGTTGGTGACTGCAGATATGTATTTATTTATTTTTCAAGGCGCTGTTACAGTAAACCAGTTACTTGCAGGAGAGGTAAAGAAAACATACAATTGATACGTTGAAGCAGTGTAAAGCAGAGCAGTGTGTGGGATTTCATGGGTGGTTTGACTGGATTAGGCAAACAGCCAGGTTTTAAGGGATTTCCGGAATACCCAGTATGAGGTTTCAGCTCTCATATCCCTAGGCCTGCAAAGGTGAAGGGCGCTGGGAGTGGGCAACTGCAGTCAACATTGTCTGAGAACACTGGGAACCACGCTTCGGCCATGATTTCAGGAAGGAGCCCTGCTGTTGCCAGCCCCCATAGCCAGGCCTCCTTTCATTTTCGGTTGGACACATTTACCGTCTTTCCAGTTGAAGGAGCCTTGGGACCCCCAGACATTTCCTGGGCCACCACAGGGGAGCAAACCCCACAGATGAAATACCACTGTCCTCCCTTCTCACTGAAGCAGGCTGATAACTTAGTCTTGCAGTGTGGTAGTCTACCATGTTTAACATGTTGGGAAATTGTTTCAAGTGTTCTCCCTGTCATTCCCCTGAAACGATTTGGTTACTTGTGAGCGTGAGGTCATTCTCATGTTGAGAGGGCTGGAGGGCTGGGTCCAGTGTTGTTGAAGTCATTTTGCTGTGCCTGTTCTCTGAATCAGCATGCGATCTCCTTATGATCCCACCATGGCTCTTTCAGGTTGGTTAGCAATCGGGATCTGCTTGGGCAGCATGTTAAATGTTGAGAATGGGGGTCTGCACGAGGGCACTGGTTCTGCGCACTTCAGTATCAGCTTCTTCAACCCACCTGAGTGGCCGCTCTACGGACTGAATTTTGGAGTGCTAGAATACTTACACATTATTTCTGCGGCACCAGACACTAAGTAAGGGGATTTCAGCGCAAGCCCTTCATTTTCTCTAATCAGTGACCATGGTTCACTGGTCATAAATAATGGTGGGGGTGAGGGTCTTTGCAGTCCTTGCCTCCATTTCTGCTTCATTGGTGCTCTGCCATCACTCTCTAACCTTGGTAGGCCTTTGTAATCCCTTTGGTTGCCCCTTCCAATGGTTGTGCAGCCCCACACTTGGCGTATCACTGGCCATATGTTGGTGGAGTGTTCTTGTTTCGTGATCTTTCTGGCAGGATCTTCCTGATCAGACGACTCTACAAATAGTGTTGCACGTATTGGCCTTTTACGTGGCGGGGAGTGCTGAGTCCCTGCCTTGCTCAGCAGTTCCTTGGGGCTCTGCGAGTTGGAAGTTGGCCTAGTGTTGCTTTCTTCCGTGGTCATTGCCTGGGGCATCTGTGATTCTTTGGGTATCCCCGCGGTTGGGCTCTCCAAGGCTAGTGACCTCGGTCTGCCTGACATGGGCCTGTTGAACTTTCTGAATACATGTCTGTCCATTGAACGTGGCTTTGTGCCCTCTCCTGTTGGTCTCTGTGAGGGATCCACCACACTTCCATCTCTCTCGTTAGGTGGTGTTTGCTTGTGACTCTCCATGGGATGGCCACTGCTCCCATAGAGAAGGGTAGGTGATTCCTTTGCAGTCCAAGTATGTGGCGGTCCAATGTTTGGATTAATGGTATACTTCATAGAATAAGTACTGTGACATGGAGGATCGATGTGGATGTAATGATTTGATTACTTATTGGTACTCTTCATTACTTGTAATCTTACTCTTCCACGTCACAGTGCAGGCACCCTCCTCTCCTTCCCCAGTGGTAAAATTGTCCCAGTTCCTTTAAATTAAAAGTTAGATTATGGGATTGCTCAAATCCTTTATAATCCAGATTATGAAGGGGAGGGTGGAAAATAAGGAGCATTTAAGTTTTTGGGACAGTGTTCTGTCTGAACGCAGAACGCCTTCATAGTGTACTTACAGTGATGAGGGAAAGTAGGAGCATGAGTCATACAGTTACCTACCGGTAAATAATCTGAGAATTTGTTGAGGTGTTCTGTATGACTGTGCCACGCAATCACTATAAGCCTGTGTTTAGCACTTCTATTCGAAGTGTAATGTGGGCCCATGGCTAAATCTGGGTCTGTGCTGAAGGCCTGTGTGTCACAAAGATTGTCCCGCACCAGGCAATCAAGCCTTGCTTTCTATGCTGACTGGTGTCTGTCATTCAATTGGGCAAACATTGTATGTGAACCTTGTAGCTGCCTTTGCAGTGTTTTCCATTTATCTTAGCTTTTTTGGTTAATTTATTTCAAAGAGAGTTGACACTACAATCCTCATTTCCTTTTTATTTGTGTCTCTTTGGTGGAACTTCTGGTGACGCATGTGGTCCTGGTCCTTGGGATGCTTTTCTATGGAAAAGGAAGTAAGATGGCCAGATTTAAATGCACCTATACCTAGGGCATTAGAACCATTGACACAGTCAGACCGATTTAAAGGGCAACTCCATGGTGAGAGGGGGGAATCGCCACCATATGTGAGCAGATTAAGGTCATTGCCAGGTAGAAGGGGATGCAGAAATATCATCCATGCAGTAGATAGAAAAATTATGTGAAAATGATAGCAAGTTTGGAGCTTCACAGTTTCCCTTGTTAGAGAAAGGGGGAGCCAGGCCTCAGTATATACCATGAACCCAGATGGACAAAGAGAATTTAAGGTGCAAACTCCAGAGTATGATTTCCGGCTCAGGAAAATGGATACATGAGTTAGAAAAGATGATGGGAGGAAACACATTGTCTATAGGGGACATTAAGGTCTCCTAATCGCCATACTTGGAGAGAGAGCTGATGATGTTTGGTCAATGGCAGGATATGCTGGTGTTACTACAGTTAACACTGCTCATGACAGAGTACTCTTCAATAACTGCAGAGTGCCAGTATGAAAAGCGCTTAGAGTGCTGTATCCAGACACATCCTATATGGGAGCTATAATGACAAAAAAGATGCAGGAAGGAGATGATGCACTTGTTTACATTCAACATTTTCATGGGCCTTGGAGACGCGCGAGGCTTGGGGGAAATCTATACCTACCTGACATTTTATCATATATTGTGCCAAGGGCTGCCAGACGCCGTGCAGAAGCAGCTCAAGAAGTTATTGGGTATGGAAGCAAAACCGTGGTGGGAGATTCAGCTGACCATTGCGCATTATTGCAGATTCCTGCAGGAAAACAATCGCAAAAAAGACAATGTTAGGAAAGGCAAGGTGGCTAAGCTAGTGGAGAAGAAATTGTCCAAGTATGCCATTGGAGGGGCAATGCTGACTAGTGTAGACTGATCGAATTCACAGCAGACTACGAAAATGCTGCTGATGAATAATCAAAGGCAGTTTGATCAAGGGAATACTGGGTTTACCCCACAGGGAAGAGGAGAATTTCAAAGAAGAGTGCAGATGCGATTCTGTTCAGCTGATGATTAAACTCGCTGACAAAGGATATAAAGCTGACAAAGAGAAGTTACAGTATTGTCAACAGGAAGTGTTGTACATAGGCCAATTGATTTCACATGAAGGAAAGAAAATTACTCCTGAATGAGCTGAGGCTATTCTAAAAACGTAAAGCCTCAGACGATAAAGCACATGCAGAGGTTTCTGGGATTATGTAACTACGTCAGAGCATGGGTCTTTGACTATAGCTCGTATATAAGGCCTTT
Source organism: Ambystoma mexicanum (assembly GCF_040938575.1). NCBI lineage: Eukaryota > Metazoa > Chordata > Amphibia > Caudata > Ambystomatidae > Ambystoma > Ambystoma mexicanum. Next base: position 778,822,834 of record NC_090932.1, read on the forward strand.
ATTACAGGCTTTAAAGAAAGCACAGGCAACGTAAGAGAAGATCATGTGGACTGAGGAAATGGAAGAAGGGTTTGACGAATTGAAAAAGGCAATTGGTACAGCCCCAGTTTTAGGGATTCCTAATTATGCAGAGGAATTCTTTTTATTCATGCACACAGATGGCACTGTTATGACAGCAGTCCTCATGCAGAGAACCATGCTGGGGTACAAACCTCTTGCATATTATGGTGGGATTTTAGACCCAGTAATGAGGGGCCATTTTCCATGTGAACAATCCTTAGCAGCCTCCGCGTTCACCATAGAGAAAGCTGCAAGCATAGTGATGGGATGTTCTATGGCGTTATTTGTTGAGCATGCATTGTTTGCTATTCTAGAGAAACCAAAAGGCACTTTGACATCTCAAAGGGCTTCTGCCTGTGAGGTGGTCATATCGAATCCAGCGATTAAAGTAGTCCGATGCAAGATAGTGAATCCTGCTATCTTTATAGCTGAGCCAATGACGGAAGGAGAGCCTGTACACGCTTGTGCATATTATGAAGAGTTCTATGATGAAATTCCTAGCATAAAAGAGAACGCTTTAGCAGGGGGACAGATTGTTTTTATTGACAGTTCTTCAAGGATCAATCAAAATGATGGACAGAGATATACAGGTGCAGCTGTGATAAAGCACATGGCTGATGGGGAATTTCAGGTACTTATAAGCACACTATTGCCATCTCATTATTCAGCAGAGGCTGCAGAATTATTGGCGTTGATACTCGCACTCGAGAATCACGCAGACCAGGATGTAACAGTGTACAGTGACTCCGCCTACGTGATGTCAATGGTGCACGCAGGTTTAGCACGTTGGAAAAGGAGGGCTACCTCCGAGTGGACGGCACACCAGTGCAGCACGCCGCCTTATTGGACTGGCTTATTGAGGCACTACAGCTCCCAGTAGGCCTCGCAATCTTTAAATGCGCAGCCCATACTAAAAGGGCAGATTTTATCTCACGTGGAAATCAAGCAGAAGACAATGAGGCCAAGCACGTAGCAATTGCAGATAAAATAATGATGAATGTTGAGACACCTGATATAAATGAAAAAAATTGTTGTTATGATGAGTGTATCTGAAAGTTACAATAACCTGTCAAAGACACAGCTGAAGGGGGAAACACCTCAAGAGGAAAAGAATTTGTGGACATGAAGAGGGTGTTCTTTAAACACCTCTGAAGCATTATGGTGACAAGACAGCACTGGTAAACCGGTGATGTCTGTAGCCTTACTAAGGGTGGCGCTGGAACAGCTACACTACCCTGTGTACACAACTAGGGAGAATCTCGCGGCAACTATCGCTGAGGATTGGTTTGTACCAAATCTGTTAGAGCATGTTGCATGTAGTGAATTGTATTGTGTCAAAAATTCATGGCTGGGCATACACTGCACACAGTTAGGGGAATTATTCCGAGAACCAAGGGCCCTTTTCAGCATTTGCATATCGACTATGTCGACATGCTGCAAGTATGTAATGGATAAAGATACATGATTGTAGTAGTCTGTCTTGTTTCAAGATGGATTGAGGCTGATCCGGGTACACATCCAGACTCTACCTGTGCAGCAACATTTTTAATGCAGGAAGTATTTCCTAGATGGGGAGTATGTGAAGTAATGAGGTCAGATAATGGTCCCCATTTTTGAGAATGAGATATTTGAACAGATATGCTTGTTGCTTGGTATAAAGCACATGTTATCTTTGGCTTATCATCCACACATCCACAAGGAAATGGGATTTACAAATGGCTCAACGGTTTTCTTAAAGAAAGAATTGCCAAGTTGAAGCTTACATTGAAGAAAGGTTGGTTGCATTGCCTACCACTTGCATTATATGAATTAAGCAACCAACCGGGTTCTGACCACCATCTCACCCTCCATGAAACTGTGACAGGGAGACGAATGAGGACACCCCTCACACCTTCATCCAGAGTTAGAAGTGATGCTCAGTCTACCTCTGAACTGTTAGGAATGGAGCTACGTGACTATTTGAATTGTATGGCTTCAAGTATCTCTGTCATTTCAGGTCAGCTACAGCGACAAGGGTGTGGGGGCAGTACGGAACACAGAAGGAGATTCTTTAACAGACAAATCTAAAGAACTTCATGTTCCCCAACTTTTCCCCAGAGATGTGGTCCTAATCTGCAACCACACAAGGACAATGGTCCTTTCATTGTTTAAGACGTCATGCCATCTGCGGTCAAAGTGCAGGGCAGGCGTGCTTGGACTTTCTTAGGTGACGTCAAAGTTTATGCTGGAGAAACCCCTCTGCCCCCACCCCTACTGGAAGCAAGCACTGGCATCGGGGAAGAACCTCAGCGCGTGCAGACTAGATCTATGACGAGGAAGAAGGATGCAGAAGCTGTCAAGTGAAAGACAAAGAGTTCATTTGACTGTGGCTTGTTTCGAATACTCTGTGCAATCATTACAGGGTTAAGAAAAAAAAAGCTTGGTTCTTGAGCCACAGGAGCTTGTTAACTTTGGACTGAGACATGCTTAAACCTTGATAAGAAGAATATGCCAAATTCTGAGTTTATTTTTGACAATTGGAGGAGGGTGCAGTATCCTGATTCGTTTCACACTGAGTTCCTGTTTGGATTTGTCCATGGTGTTACCCAATGACAATGTTTCAAGGATCATATTTGAAGTTTTCCTCTTTACTCTGCACTCTTATTCGGCTATCGTTGGGAGAACTTCTAGTGTTGGTATTTTCCTGCAATATCCTAAAAATGGTCCCATTGTAAGGAGACTACTCAAAGCAATCATCGAGCAAGTTTTGCAGCTTTCAGAGTACAGTGGGGATAGCGCAAATGTCCCTATCAGCGGATAACGCACACAGACTGGTTGGGCCTTGTTTTCTACTACATGATTGAAGAATGCCCACAGCTTGTTAATAGACATACAGATGTTAGATTATTCTGAAGGTATCTGAGAAATAATGCAGCACTGAATGAGATCATGAGGGACGTTGTCACTCAAGTAAATTCATATTGCGAGCAAACTCTGAGGTCAGAGTAAAACTTTCCTTCGAGGGACAGATCGAGAGGTTAATGGTAAAGAAAGAGTTTTGTTTCATGACGATAGAAGATTCATCATGTCGTCTGGTCTAAAGAAGATTTTAGGCATAGACTGGGAAATGGTATATGTTATCGAACTTGTCTAGACAGCTGAAGTCGATGAGAACATTCTAAAAGGAGACTTTCTGGAGACAACGCTTAGAGTACATTTGGTGAAATTGTTTTTCTTCATATTTGAGAGGCATCTACATTTCATCTGATAAAAACTGATACAAGGAGATTGTTGAAAGTCTTGTCCTCAATCAGCTAGGACAATGTGCAGAGTCAAGTCAACAGTTTCCAGAAGCAGTACATGATGTTGCAGTATTAAAGTTTGTTTTTCCTTCCTTAGGCAATACAAATGGGTAGTGTTAGTAGTAATATCGTTATGCCAGACACAGAGAGACGTCCACGTTGTCCTCAAAACAGATGCTGTAAGATATCGTACCTTTGTATAATCTACTTTTGCATTCTGTTAATAATTTTACTGCTTTCACTCACAGTGCGCACAACATATTATATTGATGTACATGGAGCTAAGACTCCTGTGAATCTTCCTGAGCAGAAGGAAGGTACAATCGTGGCAACTACTAGGCAGCCAAGACCCTATGTAGTCATTCCTGTTCTAAAGAAAGATGATACATTGCTTGAGTCTGAGATAAATGTCACTAACAGTCATTCACATTCAAGAACAGTCGTAGAAGCTCTTTTTGGACATCAGAAACAGGGCCTTGCAAGAGAGACAGAAAAAATGGGTGATAGAAGATGAGCCTATACAATTAATGCATGCAAACACACCTGGTCCTGTGATTAATGACCCTAGATTAGTTCCTAAAAGGAAGTCTAACATGGAGATTTTGAGAGACATTTTCGATGCCTAAAAGATATGCTAAGAGAACGAAGCCTGTTGAACTTTCTCCTACTCAAGTAGCACATATGAACGTACCCAGAACACTAATAAATGTCCCTATGATTGATGCAGGAAGGAAGAATTATGCTGAAGTACTTCATGAAATGATTATAGAGAGTCACAAGAGAGGAATGAGACCTAGGAGAAGTACCAAGGGGGATGATTTCGAGCTGAACGATTATCTGGACAGTTTAGCACACTTGGGAAACAACATATGGTACCAACATATGAAGGGAGTGGGAAGAAGAACCTCAGAGGAGGGATGCTTTGTGTGTACACTCCTGCCTTACATTATGGGGAAGTGAAAGATTTTCATAGCTATTGAAATAGATGTCCAGGCATCACATTGCCTGTCACACGTAGCACTTTGCCGAACAAGAGGCCAGTTCATGGGCCGAGATGCCTATCTCAAATGGGCAACTGAATGGACACTCCCAGATGAAGATGATTATGTGCAAGACACAAAGATGAGAGACAGAGAACACACCAAGAATAATCTGATTAGATATGAAAATCCCGGAGAGAAAGGAGCTGGAATCAGATGGGAAGTGAACAAGAAACTTGACAGTCCAGGAAAATCTGAGGAAGAAATTTGTAGATGGAAGAACAGAGGTCAAATGGAGATCTGGGGATCAGTGTTATCACCAGACGGATGGGAAGAAGGAGCCTGGGTGGCTATTAATTGTTACAAACCTGCCATTGACATTGCACAGAAGGGCTGTAAGCCGTTATGGCCGAAACTTGCCAAGCTACTGACTTGGGTCAAAGATGGATGAGGACCATTGCATATTGTCGAGTGCAAAAATGTGCTTCAGAAATAATGGCACAAGAAAGATGGAAGAAAATCAGAATTGTGGACAAATCTTTGATGTAACAGGAATGAAGATTGGGACAGCAGTGATAATGGATCACTACTGGGCCTGCGGATCCAGAGCTTATATAAAGCTGCCAAAGAATTGGGGAGGACTTTGTTCATTAGTGAATGTTGTTCCAGCATTAGTGATTCCTAAAAGTGATTTGAATCATGACAGTTTCCCAAAAGCAGATGATCAGGAAGAAGAGATCTGTGGAGCTGACAAGAAGAATGAAGAGAGTGAACTATTTCTCAGCAAAGTCAATAGAAGCATTTGGTGATATTCCATATGAGCACAGACTGTTCAGCCAGACTTATTCAGTGTTCACGTTGATTTTCATGCCGAGAATCCAGGTTGGAGCAAATACCAAATGGCTGCAGATTACCAGATGGGAATTGCTACAGATGATCAACACAACTATCAAAGGATCCAATGCAATCAGAGAGGAGATGAGAGCCATAAGACTGATGACTCACCAGAATAGATATGTATTGGAAATGATCACAGCAATGGATGGAGGTGTTTGGGCAAAAATCTGAGAATCATGTTGCACATTCATACCTTCTCACGATGACGGGAATGGAACCTTGAGAGAGGCCATACACATGCTCACTACACTCCATGGTCAGATGATAGATGAAGTAGAAGACATTGCTGATGACAGCTGGTTTGGATCACTCTTTTCTTGGATTCCATAATGAATGGCAGACATTTTCAAGTTCCTCGGAGCCCTGATAGTGATGATATTGCTTGGATTCTGTGTGATCAAGTTGACAATCTTGCAATGCAGGAAGACGGCAAACAAAGCAATAGGGATGAAGATCATGATCGATGGTGAGCAAGGATGGAAGGCCAAAGACCTGAGAGATGAAGAAATCAGAGACTTTGTGAAGGCCAGTATCCATGCACCTGAGGGAACAAAGTTCCTGTATCCAACCATAAGAAATATGTGGGAAGATGGATCTATTGCAGTACAAGTGGACAATGCAAACTCATGACATGGAACAAAGATGAGCATGTCAAATCAGCAGGTTGCCTGAAGGGAGTCATAAAGACATGGATCCTTAAGAAGCTCTTTTTCAGAGGATGCATAGATGTGAAGGATGATGTGAGAGTGGCTGATGAATCACCCAGAGGGGGGAGTGTAGAGGAGGAGCCAGGTACCCCCACCTCAACCACTTCGCCTATAGTGCCTATATGTTGGAAGCCAGAGTATGTGACATACACGGAGCAGTTAAAACGACAAAGGGCAGAGTATGAAAACCATGCAGTACCATTGGGGATACCAATACCTAAGAGAATCCTCTCTGCCGTATCTCTGTTATTGCCTTGACATCATGTCATCATTTTGGACTATATCGTTACTTTTTGCAAAGCGCTTTGGTGTGAGGCACTATAGAAGTAAAATAAAAAAACATAGCCAACAGCTCACAATATACTCCATGTTAAAGATCCCAAGGAGTGTCAAGAGGGGTCATTATGACCTTGGTGGTAGCCGTGCCGGTAAATACTGGAACGGCTGCTGCCGGAGTAATGAATTTACAGCCCCAGTGGACCTGGTACATCCCCATTGCCGGGTGCCGGTAATTATTACTCCCCATTCCCATTTGAGTCCCATTGGACTCAATGGGAATGGGAAGGCCAGATGCACCGGCACCATTCATGAATGGTGCTGGTGCATCCGTCGAGGTCTGCTCGCAGGTGTCAGTCCGCCCGCCAGGTAAGCAACCGAAAGCAGAACTTGTAGTTTGCCGGTCCGGTAACAACGGTGCCGCTAGCTTACCGGCACCGTTGTTACCGGGCAGACAAACTTTTAATGAGTCCCACTATCTGATTGTATTTCTTTCCTCCTTATGGCGCACAAATGCTACATATCTGTGCCCCAGATCACAAGCCCACACTGTACAGAACCGTTCCTTATCCAAGTACTGATTGCTTTTCTTTCCACCCTAAGAAGACACAAACTATGCATATACAATTTGCACATGAACATAAGGCATTTCTTGCTACAATTAAGAAAAACCTACCCACTCTGACATCATTTTATTCTAACACCTGTCATACAATGTCACACATGCAATGCCAAATGGCACTTTCTGTTGTATACATTACTTGTGAAATCTAATGAGTACTTTTGTCATGTCTAATTGAACTATAACTACAACGGATTGTTTATATTTTTGGGAGCGTTTACGAATTGAGATTGCGTCATAATTCCAATTAACCTAATCAAGACCTCATTCCATATAACCCTTGGGTTCTGCAATTTCCTAACCACAACAGCAAAAGTAATGTTTTATTTGCTTGAATCATTTGTGTATATAGGAAAGGGGCGGCTGGTCTTTAAATCCACAATCATGCATTGTTATTGGTTTTTGATTGTACAATTGAAGTACGGCCTACTTTGGGCCTCGTTGCAGCTTTAGCTGATATTTCTGTCCCAATAACTGCCGCCAGTTATTCTCATTACTGCTGGTGGTAATGTGTGGGGAAACTACCAGGTTGCAGAAATGCCTCTGGCACCATGTTGGTGGGTACCCCTGGAGTCTAGTGATCTATAGAAAACAAACCCACTTGCACATATAGCAGCACGGTGTTGGTAACAAATAATCTTTATTATTAAACATGCAATGTAATACGTAATGTAAATAAATACAGTTCTGCAGAAATAGGAGACCCAAACTGAGCACCAACAGGTGTAATCACAACGACACATATCAAACATATATTCCTTGTGCGGATACAAATTACACAAAGCAAACGTGTAAAAATACACATACACACTACCATCTCTCTTTCCTAATTACTCACATCCACACTTTCATACATACATTGTCTAGTGCTCTAAATTGGAACCCTTCTGATATAGTGTTTACCAGGTACTGTAGTTGCCCCAAGTTACCAAAAGGGGCTACAACTATAGTCTTTTAATTTATTTTTTCTAAAGGAAATCTCCAATGTCTTCAATGCACAAGGAATATATGTTTAATATGTGTCCTTGTGATTACACATGTTGATGTTTAGTTTGGGTCTCCTATTTCTGTAGAACTGTATTTTTTTACTTTACGTATTAATTTGTATGTTTAATAATAACGTTTTTTTGTTTGTTTTTACCAACGACGTGGTGTTACATACGCAAGTGTTTTGTGTTGTCTATAATTTACTGGAATAGCACAAACGGCATGTCAGTAAACCTGACACGCATTCATCAAAAACGTTGCTTACCATTTCAAGCGTCATGTTGAGAACGAAAACGAGTCGCTTACATTAGCGGCCATACCGATATTGGAGATTTTTGTTTCATAATGCAGTAAAGGGTATTTATTGACCCTTATCTACATTTTATTGCAATTGGGTGCATGCCTGCAGCCTGCATGTTCCCCATGCAATCAAGGGAAGCATAGGTGTTTCTTGAAAAAAACATTAAAGCCCCCGTGGGAGAATCCAGCTCTTGGGTGGAGCGAAAAACAACATTTTACAGCTCCCTTCCTAACCTAAACAGTTCAACATGCTTTTACAAAATGGCTGCCACTAAACAGAGCTTTCACCATTGGCACTTGCTCTGCATTATGAAGTAGTGATTGAAACCAGTTCGACTGTAATTTATATCTTCAAAAGCTCTGGCAGCGAGCGAAAGCTCTCACCTAACAACCCTAAAAGGGGTAAAACCTCATTATCAGCTAGTTCTATTCAGGCATTTATGTATGACCGGAAATTGCTGATTGATAAGTGCTGTTATTGCATTTAAGTGCTAAAGTGAAGAACAAGCACGTAATAGGTAGAAACCAGCAAAAAATGCTACACTAGTCATAACCGGTAACTCTTTAAGTCAGGTCATTGGTTAACTTTAGCCAACTCTAAAGTACACTAATGCTGACTCAGAATTTGTCAAACTATCAATGCAGTTAATGAATGCGTGCCTGAAAGAAATAAGACTCGCTCATTGCTCTCTGCAGTGGTACATATTATATCAAAAGAAAAATGGCCTGGTGACAACTGCACCTCTCTTCAAAAATATACCTTGAACCTCTTTCTCTGTTGTCAACATAAACATAAAATGTTTTAACTTCGTCTTTAAAGCTGTAAATCTGAGATATTGCGCTTACACCCCAATTCTTGCTTGCCTTCCCAAACATCAAAATGTGTGTGTGTCATTCCCTTTTTATGATGCCACCAAGCGATCCTTCCTGGCGCAGGAAGTTTCTGTGGCCACTTAATCCACTACATCCACCACCAGGCTGTCAATGCTGCTAAGCGAGAGCTGTTTTCCCCACAACGTATTCACCGCCACTGGATGATTCTCCCACCTCAGAGTAGGCTTCGCTCGTCATGCATTAAGCGTGATTGGTTCTTCTGAATACTGCTCTCTCCCTTTCTACTATAACTCCTCCAGAAATATGTGTGCAGTGCGACTCTTGCAAGGTGTCTAATAACATGTCATCAGATGAAGATTTAGTAGGACAATCCAGGGTCAGAAATCAATGAGATGTTGGAATATGTTCAGAAACCAACTTCCAGAGGCAGTAGACACAGTTGAATTATCAGCAATTTCCTAAAACAAAGAAACAGAATGGTCAACCTTTGTAAAGGCAGCTCTAGCCCTATTCAACTTAGGTGCCCTGCTCTTCCCTCCACTTGGGATCTCTCTTCTATGTCTGTCTGTACCGCCACTTCACCCGGGAACGTCATGCCACTATTAGCGCCTATGCAGGAGATCTGTAGAAGGTGAAAGACGGTGCACAATACCTGAAGGCATGGTCTCCAATTGCTAAAACTCTAGATTTAGATAGACCTTCTGGGTAGTAGTTGTATTTACTGTCCCTTTTCTTCTCCTGTAATGCAAATGGATTTTGAAGGGAGTCGACGCTTGCTCTCTGCTCCCTTGCCTGCTCTAAAACTGCTGATGGAGCCGTCATCATTGCTTTAGACTCTACCTTAGAAGTCACCTCTGTTCTTCCATTAGGAACAAAGAATTCTGAAAATTCAGCAAAAGGTACAGACTTAGTATTACCTGCAAATGCAGGCCTGGGTTCTTCAACCTGTGGACTTCAAATACTTCCCTATACTGGCCCTAAATTTTTTCTCCTGCATGCACTGCTACCTTTCTGCCTTACCTGCCATGGTGTGGCCCTGCTACCACACAGACTGTTCCTTCCTTGTCCGCTCCCCTCGGCTGCTGGCCATGCTCCAACGGATCCACCCTCCACCCCTAGAAGTCATTCCCCGCTTGGGGCAAAGCACTGGGCGAAGTCCGGCTAAGTCTCTACTGTCTGCTGCTGTCCACAGCTGGCAGCAGCACTTGCCCGTTACTCTCCATCATGCTCCTATTTCCATACCTATTGTGCTACTCCTACGCAATATCTTATATTCCGCCTATTACTCCCAGTCTCAATCCTGACTTCAGCAAGCTCTACTGAAACTGCTCTTCTTGGTGTCTCTGAATCCCTTCTCTCCGCCTACTACTCTAAGCTCTCCTCTCTTCTAGTTCTCCTCGTCGGTGTGCAGTCATAATGTCGACATCAATAATGTCGACAGTCAAAATGTCGACAAATTAATGTCGAAAAACAATAATGTCGACAAACAAAAATGTCGACATTTTTCTATATTTTTTCGAAATTTAATTTATTGTATGAATAAATAAATAAATATATATATATATGATGTGTTGAGTATGAGGGGTGGTTGGGGGGGTGTGGGGGGGTGGCAGGGGGGTGTTGGGTGAGGGGGGGTTGGGGGGGGGGACCCCCCCATAGTAAATACTATTTTGATTTATTTAATTATTGACTAAATAAATAAATATATAATTGTTATGTGTTGAGTATGAGGGGTGAAAGGGTGGTTGGGGGGGTGTGGCGGGGTGGTAGGGGGGTGTTGGGTGAGGGGGGGTTGGGGGGGACCGGGACCCCCCCCCATAGTAAATGATCCTTTTTTAGGTTATTTATTTATTGAATAAATAAATAAATAAATAAATAATTGGTATGTGTTGAGTATGAGGGGTGAAAGGGTGGTTGGGGGGTGTGGGGGGGGGGTGGCAGGGGGGTGTTGGGTGAGGTGTTGATAGTTTTAAGGGTTTATAGTCATAATGTCAAAAAAAAAAATGTCGACATTTTTTTTTCGAAAAAATGACTTTTTACATTATAAGTATAGGATGTCGACATTATTATTTTCGACATTTTTTTTTCGAAATTTTTGTCTGTCGACATTTTTTTTTCCACATTATGACTATAAACCCTCCTCGTCCTATCAGCCACTTTCAATACGACCAACCACTCAATTCTTCTTTCTTCTCTCAGCCAGCTCAGCTTTCGTGATACTGTCCTTAACTGGTTCCATTCTTACGTTTCTGACCATACCTACTCTGTCACCTGAGCTGGGCACTCTTCTTCTGTTCTTCCCCCCTCTCTCATGAGGTACCCCAAGGCTCCATCTTGGGTAATCTACTCATTTTCCTATATACTATTCCCTAGCCTTTATTATCACTTATTTCAGTCTTACTTATCACCTCTATGCAGATGATATGCAAATGCTCTTGTTTTTTTTCTGATTTGTCTGATTCCATTCACTCTACCCTGTCTAACTGCCTGCTTTCTATCCAAGCCTGGATGTCATCTCATGACGTGGATCTTAATCCAGAAATACTCTTCTTTCCTGCCTCCCCATTCCCACTCCTCTTCCTCCCTTGTATATTTCTTTTCCTCCTACCTCTCTTCCGATTTCCACTTCTGCCCCTATTCTGGGTGTCACTTTCGACACATCTATTTCCTTTACCTCACGTATTGTTTCAATCTCTATATCTTGTCACTACCAGCTCTTTGATACCTGAAAGACCTGTCGCTTTCTTACCTTTGATGCCTCTAAGCTTCTCATCTCTTCTCTAGTCCTTTCACGTCAATTCTATTTTTCTAGTCTCCTCTTTGGAAATCCTCCCTACCAGCTTACCTTCTTCGTTCTATCTACAATGCTTCTAGAAGTGTTATTTGTGTCCTCTCTCCCCGTTACTCTATCTCTTCATCCTTGCAACCTATTTGTTGGCTCTCTTTTGATGCCCGTCTTCCTCTCAACTTTCTATGTATTGTCTTTAAATGTCTTCATGACTTCTCTCCTTCCTATCTCTGTTCTCTCATCTCATTTTATACTCCTAGTTCCCTGCAATCACAATCATTCTTTCTTCTCATGATCCCTCGACCCCCCCACACCCCGTGACTCTTCTCACTTCAGTTCTTTCTCACTTTTAGCACTAAAATATTGGAATGCTCTTCCTGGCTCTTTGGTCACTTTTCCTCCTGTCCTATTTTTTAATCCTGGGCTTAAGGAACATTTTCTTCTTTCCTCTCATTAAGCCTTTGTGAGCTCGTTTTGCATTTTCATTATTATTGTTCTCGATATGGCGCTTAGGTGTCAGGCACTATATAAGTAAAATAAAATACAATACAAATACTTCCTCAGGAGATACTGCCATTAGCAACCCACTTGCCCCTAAATGGGGTCCGGGGGGCATGGTGATTACTTTAAAGGAGAAATGAGCTTTAACATTTCTAATGAGTCTTTCAGTTGTGAAAACTCAGCACCTCCTCCCAAAAAATAGCTCTCAAAGTCTTTCCCAAGATTGGGTATCTTTCACCCATTCTATGTACAGTACAATATAGAATGATTTGTTTCATTATAAAAAGGTATAGAAATCAATTAATACGTAAATCATAACATAGGTTATTGTCTCAATATATTATAAAATCAAAGCAAGCATACAGCTTCAAATTTTTTTAAAAACATTTATTTATAAAGTTGGCGATTGAAGGTACAACAAAGAAAGGGGGTACCCTTTAAACAGTGGTCATGTACAGCAATATCAATTACATCAGTGCGGTCTTCATCACACATAGGGAGAGTACATCAGATAAAACAAACAGAGAGTTGTAGTGATTCGATACACACAAATAGCCGTATATATATTAATACGTTGTTTATTGTCATTACACACTTAGTGAATGTGAACAGGCCCCACCGACTGCGGGCAGCAACTGACAAATGCAGGTTTGAACCTCGCATTCTACGTGCTAGTCACCACATTCCATTCATCCTTCTGTCACGAGGAAAACTCACGTGGAGCCTCGTGATGAAAGGATAATGGATACTACACATCTCCCCTCCTTAGTCTCTTGTTGTTTATGTGACACAGACTGGTGTGTATACTTCTTCCATGTCTTCTGCATCCTTAGACAAAATCCTTCATGTGGTCTGGTTTGCGGATTATTCTCCCTGTTCTTGACACACACGAGGAATCTGGTTTAGATTTTGGCAAGGACATTTTCGACATCACATTCTTTTTCAACATTGGTTTCCCACATTCACCACTTCTCTCTATATTTCCATTACTGCTCCAACTCAGTTGCTCTTTGCATTCTGTTTGATCAGTTCTCACATTCCTACACGACTTCATCACACAGACTCTCTCCATATTCCAGACTCCACCATCTTGTACTCGCACCGCATGTCTAAAGACTTCAATCACACCCACTGGTTTGGACCATTTGCAGGGTCCATCTCTTAGTGCGGGGGGCAGTTTAATTCTCACTAGACTTCCCACTCTAGGAACCTCCTTTCCTTTCTCATTGCTTATTTAACTGTTGTGAGCTGCTTTATTCTTTAGTTGGATGTCCCTGATACTCTCAACTGCCTCTTCAAAATCCTTTCTCACAACAGTTTCTCTCTCCAACCAGGATGGGGTCAATTTGGTGTTTGCTCTGCGTCCTCTACTCAATTCAAACGGTGATAAACCTGTTGTACTGTGTGGAGTAAAACGGTGAGAAATTATTTTTCTTTTTACTACTTCCTCCCAGCTAAACCCATTGGCCCAAGCCCAGCGAATGGCATCTTTGAGTACCTTGTTGAATCTCTCAACTACTCCATTTGTTTGAGGGTGGTATATTGCGCTAGTTTTGTGAACAATGGAATTACCAGTACAGAACCTTTCCATTTCCTTTGACTTGAATTGAACACCATTGTCCGTTAGTATACTTCTTGGAAAACCCTCTCTGGCACATATTTCTGACAAATATTCTACCACTACTTTAGCATTCATATGAGGTTTAATTAAGACTTCTACCCACCTGGTCAGAAGGTCAATAACCACTAAGCAAAATTGCTGCTTACCATCACAATAAATGGGCCCCAAGATATCCATACCAATTTCATCCCATACTTTTCTTGGAATGTTCGTTATTACCATCGGGTACCTCGCACTCACACATGCTCTGTCACTCTGATTACAAAGGAGACATTCTCTGATGGTTCTTTCTATTTGCAGGTCACATCCTGGCCACCAAAAATCATCACGTATTCTTTGTTTAGTCTTCACTATTCCTTGATGGCTTTCGTGACCCAAATCGATGATTCTTTGTCGTAGGCTCTCAGGTGGAATTATTCGATCTCCTCTCATGATCCTGTCATTAACTATATTGAGTTCATCAGCAACTCTCCAGTATTCGACGAGACCAGATTCTTCAAATTTAACCTTCCTTAAACTTTCGTTGTTTTGTATAATTTGTTTCAACTGACCCATATTATTATCTTGTTTCTCTGCTTCTTCCGACTCAGTTTTGGATATGGAGAGTGCTTCTATGCTCAAAACAACTTCCGGATCATTTTCACTTTCATCATCTGTTTCAGAATTCTTTGTGAGCTGCGACAGACAGTCCGCAGCACGATTTTTCACTCCTGGTACATATCGTACAGTTGTATTCCTGCAGAAGTACAACCCATCTTTTGATCCTGTTAGATACATTGTCCAAACCTTTATTCATAATGACATGTATCAACGGCTTGTGGTCAGTACGAATCTCCACTTCCACTCCCCAAATGAAATTTCTGACCTTTTCCGTCGCCCACTTGATGGCCAATATTTCCTTTTCTATTGCAGCGTATGATCTTTCTGCACCTTTTAACAATCTCGATGAGAACCTCTTTTCCATCAATTTCTTGGGTGACAACAGCCCCTTGCTCGCATATGTTGATATTATGGTCTTTTTTCCACTCTTGAAGTTCTTCAATGATGGTGCTCTGTTTAATTCTGATTTAATATTTTCAAATTCCTTTTCACATTCCCTGTTCCACTCGAATGACTTCTTCTTTAAAAGTTCACGGAGGGGAACAGTACGTATAGCGAAATCTCTTATAAATTTAGAATAGTACTCTGCCATTCCAATGAATGTACGCACTCCTTCCTTTGTCTCCGGTCGCGGCATGTTCATTATGGCATCAGCTAGTTGCTTCTTTGGCCTTATGCCGCCAGCAGAAATCGTGTGTCCTAGATATTCGATCTCACTGCGATTGATGTTACATTTGTCTCTACTGAGAGTCATACCTGCTTCATATAACCTTTTGTAGACATGTTGCAATCTTTCATTATGTTGCTTTTGATCAACAGCATGTACTAGTATATCATCCTGGAAACAGATGATCCCTTCCTCACCTTCAAACAACCTGTGCATGTTTCTTTGAAATACTGAAGCAGCTGATACCAGCCCAAACGGTAGTCTTCTGTATTGATATAATCCATCTGGCGTAATAAATGCTGTTAATTTCCTGGATTCTTTGTGGAGCTTAACTTGATGGTACGCTGATGTTAGATCCAGGGTAGAAAAATACTTCGAGGGTCCAATAGTGGACACAATCTCTTGTATATTAGGGAGTGGATGTCTGTCCGGGATCACACTCTTATTTAATTCTCTCATGTCTACACATATTCTCAGTTTCCCGGATTTTTTTCTCAGTACAACTAATGGCGAAACCCATTCACTGGCATCTATTCTTTCAATGATCTTCTGATCTTCTAACAACTTGATCTCTTTTCTCACTTCTTCTCTCATCGAGAGTGGGATGTTGTGCAGCTTCTGCGCTACGGGAACATGCCCTGGTCTCATTTTGATCTCATGAACAAACCCACGCAGACATCCAATTTCCTTCCTGAAAATTTTTCCCATCATGTCAACATCTCTGGTGGTTTCTTTAATTTCTTGAATTCTCCCAACATTACTTTCAAAAGAATACACAGACTCTTCCGATGCAGCATCCAACTTCACTTTGAGTTTGCTTTGGTGGGTCCAGCTTAACAACGGCGTTCTACCCTTTTTTGTTATGTATATTTTCCCATTGGCTTTCCTCTCCTTGAATTTGAGTGCTCCCCAGAACCATCCAATGACATCTATTTTGACCTCGCCATACGCTCTGGGTTTTATGTCCGGCTCATGTAGATATTTGTGTTTCTTCCTATCCCAGAGAGTCTGTGGTATCAAAGTATACTTAGCTCCCGAATCAATCATCATGTGCATGCCAGTTTCATCTACACACACTACGGATTTGGGACTTTCCATTTCTTGTTCATTTTCCTCGTCAGTTACAACAAACACGCATTCTTCTCCATCTTCATCACTACACTCATCATTTCCTATCTAATCTGTGGAAGCGTTCTGCATTCTGCAGCAACGGGCATAATGTCCCTTGCCTTTGCATTTCCCACATATGATTTTCAGAGCAGGACATTCCAGGTTATCTGCCCAATGATCCACGCTATCACATCTAAAACATCTCCCTGTACTCTTCTTTCTGGCGTCATCTCCTCTCCTGCGTGGACTTTTCTTCCTTCCGTCACTGTTGTTAGCTCTGGAACTAGGCTTCTTCCTTTTATCATCATTCCAAGGTAATCTCCCACTTCTTTCCGACTTGTACTTCCTACTCGGATTTCCTATTACTTGAGCTATGGATTCATTATCCTTGCTTGCAGTAATTGTTACATTCTTGTCTTTGGAAATTGCATGTTTGATATCAGTAGTCTGTATCCTGTTTTCCAATTCTTTGACACATTTTTTAGTTTGCTCCACTTCCTTGGCCACACGTAAGACAGTGTCAAGGTTGGGGTCATCTTCAGCCCATAACCTTTCTCTTATTTTACTACTCCTACACTCCAACATGAACTGATCTCTTAATCTCTCGTCTAATTGAGCATTGAAATTACATGTTCTGGCGAGTTTCCTCAAATTGGTGATGTATTGTTCAACACTCTCGCCCTCGCCTTGAATTCTCTTTCCAAACTTATACCGTTCCAAAATAGTGGTCAATTTTTTTTCGTAATGTTTGCTCATCTTCTTCACTGATCGCTCATATTCATTTAGATCATCACCTTCGTCAGGAAGTAGATCTGGTAGGTCTTCAAATTTTTCCTGCCCAGCTGGGCCTAAACAATGCATTAAAAGGGACTTCCTCTTCTCCACACTGCAATTCTGACCACACACAATGCCAGCGTAATGTTCAAACGATTTAATCCATCGTTTCCATGGAATAGCTGGCTCGCCAACATCAGATAGGAAGAACATGGGTGGCGGTACACCATTGAAAGACATGACAATTGAAGTAGGGTAGATGTCACACAGCTGGAAAGTAGTGATTAAAAATTGCAATTGCAGTTAAATGCACTGGATCCAAATCCCAATACAATAAGATATGCTCAGTCAAATATGTGACTCGCTGCAGTACACATAAACTGTTTGTTTAATATTTTGTATACTTTCACTTCCCATGCACCTGCACTCATATACTGAGATTTCGGTAGGAAGCTTGGAAATTGGCAATTGTAATCCTACTTTGTCCTTTTTCCATTTACATGTAGTGGATATGTGTCCCAAACATTAATATATGTTCAGCTAAGCAGGTCCCTGCTTCAGTACAAATGAGCTGTTGACTTGATATCCTGTATGCATACACTTCCCATGCTTTTGCACTCATATGCTGAGAAATACTGCTGGAGATTTTGACTAAACAAAAATGTCGCTTGTACACCGTGAAATACGGTAAAAGGAAGCGTTAACAGGCCAGGGGCATGTCCGGACACAGGAAATAAACACATGCAGGGTGAACGTGAAAGAGGCACTCACTTAATTAACTGCTCGCTAGCGTTGCCGGAGATCAAGCTGACTGCAGGAGGAGCGGAGCGGCCACAGCTTTTGGAACAGCTGCACGGCCTGCTCACACTCACAGAATTTCAGCCGATCAGGCGAACGGAGCGGTCACAGCTTTTGTCACAGCTGCACGGCCTGCTGCGCGTTCGTAGCTCTGACGGTCACAGAGGCAGGTAAACTGGATTGTTCGGGACAAAATGGGGCGGTGGGGCCTGGAGATCCTCGTCGCCACTTGTAGTGATTCGATACACACAAATAGCCGTATATATATTCATACGTTGTTTATTGTCATTACACGCTTAGTGAAGGTGAACAGGCCCCACCGACTGCGGGCAGCAACTGACAAATGCAGGTTTGAACCTCGCATTCTACGTGCTAGTCACCACATTCCATTCATCCTTCTGTCACGAGGAAAACTCACGCGGAGCCTCGTGATGAAAGGATAATGGATACTACAAGAGTATAGTCAGTATCACTCATCCCTGTCTTCTCGGGCCAGGTAGGAGCAGAAACAGCACCAGATATCTCGGGGTCTGGTCACTGAGGGAAGAGAGTGGGCATAGAGATTCTCGTTTTATTGTGTCGATGTCAGCGCTATTAGCCATTCGCACACGGTGGCGGGGCACTTATTCTGCCAATGAAGGAGTAATGACCTTTTAGCAATCATGCAACCAACATTGGCGGAGGCCCGGTCATTTCCACCCAGGGCCCCAGACCACAGAACAAACAACGCGCCCAGCGGTGGTGTTTCTCTAATGAGGTGCTTATTATGTCTGAGAGAACTTCTATGATTCTTGACCAAAACGTCTTCAGTTGCAGGCATCCCCGAACATGTGGAGAGGGTCTGCTGCTATTTTATCACATCTGGGCCAACCGTTTTGTGTAAGAGGAGGCATTTTGTATAGTCTGGCGAGAGTGTAGTACAGGTGATGTAGAATCTGAAATTGCATGAATTTAAGGCAAAAATTGAGGGAGACTCTTCTTGTGTGTGTGTGTGTGCACATGTGTGTCCATTGGGTGTCAGTAATGGCTGTTGCCAGTTCTTCTGACCAGCACAAGCCTGCTTTCTGAGAGGGAGGGGCCATCTTATCCAATAACATTTTATAAAGTGAGGACACTACGTGACTACTATCCCCGGAGTTGGCAATGGAAGCAAGAATCAGTGTTTTCTAGGGGAATCTGGGGGTACACAGGCCAGTGGGTCGCAATCGCAGAGCGGACCTGATAGTATTGAAATAGGTCACCCCCTTTGTACACTAGCCTGGCCAGTGTCCTACCATGCCTGTCCCCTTCCCCATATTTCCTAGCGGCCATGGGATGGGAGAAGTAGTGAACCTCACGCACAGCATGTGATTCGAATATTTCTAGTTCTGATCTGATTTGTAGCAGGGTACCAGGCTCAGGGGAACGGGCATACTCGATTTCCAGTTTCTTGAGGGAATGTTCCGATTTCTCCAAGTCTCTACGTATGCACTTGAGAACCCTGGCTTCCCTGGATATCGCCATACGCCTAATGAACACTTTAAATGCCTGCCATCTAGTTCCGTGTGATGTATCCCCTGCAATATTTCTGGCACAAAAAGGTATCTATGTCGGCCTTGATATGTGCACGGAAAACAACATTGGCAAGTGCAGCCGATTAAACCTCCAGGGACAGGTGCCCTGTCTACCCTCCATCCGCCGTGTCAGGAATATCAGGGAGTGGTCATAGGGGGGCAGGGACTAATATCTGCATCAGTAACTCTCCCCATTATCGAGCTGGAAATCAGGAACATATCGATATGGGAGGACATATCGTGTACAGTGGAGTAGAATGTATAGTCCCGGGTGTGTGGTTGCATAATACGCCATGGGTCGCAAAGGTCTAGTGAAAGCATGGGAGAGTGTAGTCTGCGGGCAGCCCTAGACAGCGAGCAAGGGGCTGTGTTAGTTCTGTCGAGTGTGCAATCTAATATCAGATTCATATCCCCTTCCCACAGCATGGGCACCCCCACATATGAGGACAAAAGTCGCTCTAGCATCTCAAAAAATCTGGGAGTCGGTGTTCGGGCAATAAGTGTTGACTACCACTATTTCCATGCCCTCCAATACACAATGCAATACAATGAATCTCCCCTCTGGATCAACATGAGACTTTTTTTTCAACAAACCTCAGGTTTTTGTGCTCTATGGTTACAACTCCCTGCGACTGGGAAGAGAAAGTTGTGAAATATCTATTAGGGCTGCATCCGGGGACCATTCTCCGGCATATTGCTTCCTTGGCATGGGTCTGCTGGAGGAGTAGTACATTAGCTTTGTGCCTCACCGCATATGAAATGATCTTGCGAGACTTGACTACCTTCCCAAGCCCCCTAACGTGCCAACTTTGAAATCTCAGTTGCTGTGCCATATTCTGTGTGTCCTTTCGACATGTGTCAGATAAGCTGCACCAACCTTCCAAGCTGTGAGTATCAAGGACTCCCTTTCAGAGCACCCAATTGCCAACAGATTTAAAGTTTTCCCCCAAGAGCTTCCAGGGGTTGAGCCAGGGACACGAACATGGTTACCTGGCCCCTCACTGGCAGTGCCCAAACAGGAACCCTCCTCCCCCACCCCCACTGCTACCCCCAAACTGGCAGTGTTACCCCCACCTACCCCTCCCGACTCCCCACAATAGCGGTCCAAACGGAACCCTGAACTCAACCATTGCAACTGCAAGGGGGTACTCCATTGCCGCAACCACAGACAACAATACAAAGGGGTGGATGCCCCCAGCTGTAGTATATACCGTCGGTGGTTACCTTCATACACCTCTATCGGCCCATGGAGATGAAACAATCAGACAGCTGAAATTTGTACACATGAACGAGTCATCCTCCGTTATGTCAGATGTCCTATATCGGGTTAGCTGCAGTGCCTGGCATAGGGATCTGTGCCTCGATGAATTTCACAGCTTCGCTCGGGACAGTGAAGAAATAGAGTTTGCTTAGAAAAGTGAGTTTTAGACAAGCTGGAAAAAGCATGGCATAAGGGATATTTCTCTCCCTGAGCATCGTCTTGGCCCCGCTGAATTGGCGCTGCTCTTGCTGCACACCAATGAAAAAGTCTGGGAAGATCCTGATGATCTGAGATCCTAGCCCCCCTTTTCACGAACCAGTCTAAGAAGCTGATCTCTGTCTCCGAAATTCTGAATTTTCACTATAATGGGTCCTGGGAAGTTGCCCGGCTTGTGACGGGGAGGCCAGGGCCATGTGGGCGCGCTCCACTGAAAAGAAGGGGGAGAGGACAGGATCCCCCAGAAGATCTTTAAGTAGGTTCTTGGTGGCCACCTCCAGCTTCCCTTTGAGGGTGTCCTCAGGTACACCAATAATGCAGACATTGTTCCACCCTGAGCGGGACTCAAGGTCATCACACTTATGCTTAACGAACTTCATGTCTAGGGTTAGGTTCACCACTGTATCTTGAAGGGCATGTAGACCGTCTTCATTAGCCCCAATCTTGGTCTCCGCCTCAGTGATGCGGGCTCCCTCGTGAGCCAGTTGTGTGTGAAGCGATGCCACTTTTGCGTTAATGTCATCTAGTTTTTCATGAATGTCCACAAAGTTTTTGGCCATGGCCTCCATCATGCAGGTAAGGTCTGGGGGTGGGGCAGAGGATGGGAAGGATGGCTCCCCTTGAGTGAGAGTTGAGGCACCCTGTTCAGCCCTTGGGTCGACATGGTGAGCTTGTCCATGGCACCAGTTTTCCTCCAACCTTTGGCTCCCTTAGTCATGGCTCGGGGCCAGAGCCCGGTGGGTGTGCTCCACTGCAAAGAAGGGGGAGAGAACATGATCCCCCAGAAGATCTTTAAGGAGGTTCTTGGTGGCCACCTCCATCTTCCCTTTGAGGGTGTCCTCAGGTACACCAATAATGCAGACATTGTTCCTGTCATGAGGACAGGACGATGGAAGTGTTGGACACAGTGGAAGCGCTATTGATACACCCTTCACGGCGCTCTGTGCAGCGTTCTAGCTGTTACGCTCTGTGCTCTTCATAGCGAGGTTAGCCACGCCCCCTCCTTGCGTTGCAACTGTTTCCTGTTCTTCGCTACACTGGTGCCATTGGTTCCCGTGCCTTCTGTGTATTTTCCTCCCGACTGGAATTTATCTTCTATAGCGTCCTTGTTCCTGTTCCTTAGCTTTCCGCCTTTTGCAGTGCTACTCTCGGCATCTTTTTCTTTCTGTTTATTTCCTCCGTTTCTCTCCCTGCGCTCGGACTTTCACTTTCTGGTAACTCCGCCTCCTTTTTCTCTGCATTTTCGGACTGCTTTTCCTCCGGGGCATCTTACTTTCACACTGCTATTTTTTCACAGCTCCTTCTAGCCTTTTGATTCTACTTTCTTTTTCTCCTTAACGTTTGGGTGAGTTCATCTGTATTCTGCCTTTCCCTTTTTTCTATACTTATGGTCCTCTTCTCTGTTTCTACTCATTCTTGTCTTTGCCGCATCACGTCTAGTTTCACGGCTTCTGTTTTAGTTTCTTTGGTTCTTCTCCAGTTTTCCCTTACACCCTACCTGCAGCTTATCCTGAATTGGATGGATGAAAGGACTTGGTTTTCCGGCCTTTTTCTGTCGGATACTGAAGCTGGACCTGTTACCTTGCACTTACCGGATCCCCTGCTGTGGACCCCCTTGTCCTTATTTCCTCGTGGCGCTTACTCTTGCGCTCCTCAGTGACTGTATTCTTCCCGGAACTGAAAGATCTTTGGACTTCCATCCAGCCTTGTGCACATTCAAGTAATTCAGGGTTTTTTTCTGCCACTGGCTTTTTCCCCTCCACAGGCTGTGCAGGGAATCCTCCGCCTTGGTTGCTGTCTGCCTTCTTACACAACCACTGTGGCGAGTTCCCGGAACAGACCGTATCTCTTCTCAAAAAAAAGGACTCCGGACCGGACTACGCCATCTGCTGAGGCTGAAATATCTTCCTGCGAATCAGACACCGAATCCCAGGTGAGCCCTACTAGTGACAGTTCCACCCTGAGCGGGACTCAAGGTCATCACACTTATGCTTAACAAACTTCATGTCTAGGGTTAGGTTCGCCACAGTATCTTGAAGGGCATGTAGACCGTCTTCGTTAGTCCGAATCCTGGTCTCCGCCACAGTGATGCAGGCTCCCTCGTGAGCCAGTTGTGTGTGAAGTGACACCACGTTTGCGTTAATGTCATCTAGTTTTTCATGAATGTCCGCAAAGTTTTTGGTCATGGCCTCCATCATGCAGGTAAGGTCTGGGGGTGGGGCAGAGGATGGGAAGGATGGCTCCCCTTGAGTGAGAGTTGAGGCGCCCTGTTCAGACCTTTGGGTCAACATGGTGAAATTGTCCATGGTACCAGTTTTCCTCCAACCTTTGGCTCCCTTAGTCATGGCTCGGGACCAGGCCTAATAACCTCCCTCCAATCAACATGTGTCTCTAGAGGAAAAAGTGCGGAGAAGGCATGCAGGAGCAAGCGGATGGTATCAGGCGTGGCCAGTGAGGCAGAAGTCTGGACTCCAGGATCTGGGGTTGCTATTGTGGCATCAGTAGCAGAGTACTTGTGTACCCCGGTCCACCCAATGATACCCGTGGGTACCACATGCAGGACTCAGGTTTGAAAGTCTCTGACTTGACAAATTGGACGTCTCGCCGCAAGCCAGCACAATGTGGACTGTCTCTCACTGGGCGCCCTGCGTACACCCTCGCCGGTGGAACAGACAGTAGCCCCTGTAGGGGGGAGAGCAGTGCAGATGGGTCCAGTGTAGGGGGAGCCCCACAAAAGAAAGGGAGGGGATCCTGCAGGGCGCTGGGGGAGACAATTAGGCTTCAACCATGGGGACCACTCCCAAGCTGCACAGGTCCTGAAGTACCCAGCCAGACAGTCGACAACAGAAATGTAGCATAGTCCACAGCTCCAGCCAGGGGGCGTTAGGATCTGATCCAGGTAGAGAGAGATGATTTGAGCAATTGCAGTGATGCAGGCCAGGTGAAGCTGGGTATGAGGGAGAAGGGTACAAATAAGCTGACTCCCCTCGTGTCACCCTTTGGTGCACTGGGCCCGGGTCGCCCACACCTGGGACCGCAGCCACGAGATTGCTTTGTGGGGAGAATGGAGTGGCCCCGCAGCACGTAACGTGAAGATTGATCATGCGGGTGACCCCCAGTGCGGTCCTGTATCCGCTGCAGTCAGGGCGGCCCCAGAGTAGTGTCCATCACGGCCCGGAAGCCAGAGGCCGAGGTAGCAGAAGGCTTGGTATGTGGGTCAACTCGGTCAGGGGTCCGGCAGGGTCTCGATGCGGCCACCAAGGCAGTGGGCAGAGGTCCAGAGTGGCCACAGGGCCCAGGGCACACGGGAGCGGGATAGAGGGGCTGCCGCCACATAGTGCCAGGGCCAAGGCGAACAGCGCTGGTGAGGGGATGACCCTCCAGTAGGCAGTAAATTGTGCTCTGCCCCGCCGGATCAATGCTCGCCCAATCACGGGTGCAGATCAATCAGACCAGTGACCGCTGGAACCCAGCCCCCCACCCCACCAGGGTGTGCGCCGCAGCGGGAGGTCCGGGTTACAGGCAGAGTTGCATTGTTAGCCCCTGCAGAGCCGCGGGTCACAAAGCAAACTGTCCACAGCCACTGCGTGGCATCCAGCGGCTCCGCTCCACCTTACGGGGGGACCCGGGTGGACAAGGGTGTTGTATGGTGTTAGTCCTGGCAGTGCATAGGGGCGGGTCCTCCAGAGATGGTGTCAGGCGGGAGGCTGCCGCTTATAAAGCAGGAGTGGCAGGATCTTCAGTGTTCGGGCGGGAGGAGCCCGGTGGTAACCTCTGATGCAGCCCATCCAAGAAAGGGTCCGCGTTCAGCCCGCAGGGAACTCAGCGGGAGGAAAGTCAGGTTGCCGGTGCCCCAGTGTTACACAATCCCAATGGAGAATTATAAAGTCTGGATCAGCCAGGAATCCGCCTTTTTATCGGATTATGTATGCCTGTGGCACAGAGCTTAGAAACTAGGCAGCCATTTTCCAGGCTGCTCAACAGCCCCCCCTCCCCCAAAGCATACAGCTTCTAGACCTCTCATTGCTATATACACAATCATCCACTTTCAGATCTTGCACAAAGCAACCCAATTAAACAAAAATAGTGCATTATAGGCGATTTTCCATCAATATATTGTAAGGTTGCAGAAGTAAGGCTTGGACACAATGGTGGCATGTTTTTGGATATAGACTTGTATTAATAATAAGAGGGTTGGAAGGAAAAATGCCTCTCTATCCTTAAAGATAAGAGGGGGACGAATGAAACTGTCTGAAACGGAAAATATATCACTGTTGTGTGCAAAAACCTACTACTCTCCCAAAGACTAATAATGTAAGATAACGGTGTAAGGGTGGTTCCTTCTTCTAGCAAAAACTGTTTGTTGTGCTTTTTTAAACAACATAATGGTTCCTAGTTCACTGCTAGTAAAAATGGATGCAAAATAATGTTACGAAAATGCAAGATTCCAGATACGAGGGTGTAGCTCCTTTGCCCTAGGTTTTTCCTTATCTCCACAGCCCTTTTGTCCTACAAGCTTGGCACACTACGCTACCAAGCGTAGGATTCCTTTTATTTAACCAAGAGAAAGAGTCCCCAGTTTTTTGGGTATTAAAAAGTGACGGAAGAGTAATATTTCACAAACAAGGTTCCAATGCTAGGGTTGTGCTCCTTTCCCTAGACTTATTCTTATTTAAGTCACAGCATAATTCTCAAGGAAGTGTTTCCTAGCTTCACAGTTCTGGTATCCTATTAGCTTGGCACAGTCCACTACCAAGCATAGGATTGCCCTTTTAGTCCTAGGGTTCTTGACCCTCTTTATTCTCAACCTCTGGCATGGGTGTGTGTCCCAGAACTGCAATACTTTATACGGCTTGGGCTGCTTCCCTGCCAAGCAAATATTTACTCTTGATATATCTCTTTGCTTCTGTCAGGGCCGCAGACCCTCTTTACTTTAAACTTCAGCTTCACGTATGGGTGCGAGACCCAGACTTGAAAATTTGTGCTGTGTCTACTTAGTTCACTCTCCTGCCAAGCAAACAGTTCTCTCTCTCTTATTCACTGCAGGGTCTGTGAGAAACCGGAGGGTGTCTCACCCGCTAGTACCCAGGGATCTCTCTCTCAGGTGGCCAGGGCACGGCCATCGCCTTTGGATCCAGACCCTGGGGGTGGACCAGTGTGGGAGGATCACCTGGGTGAGGGGTCTTTCGGGAGGGGTGAGACAGCCGATGGTGAGAGACAGTATTCTTCCCCTTAATTCTTCATCTAACTCATCCTATTATTCTGGTTTCCGCGAGGTCCCAACTCCCCCCCCCCTTTTTTACACAAACACTAGGCCGAGGAAGAGGGTAACTGAGAATAACCCTACTAACTCTCATACATCGTACTGGACATGTCCCATTAATCGGGTCAGGGAAGGTCAGGCACTTGACTTTAGGGGCATACGCCTGATACCAATTAGCTTTCAGATAAAAGGCAGAACCTAGAGACACACATTGAGCAAGGCAGAACACGGGTACGAGCAGAGGTGTCCAGTCAAAATGTCGAAAACATTTGGTCGAATGACAAAAATGTCGAAAAAATAATGTCGATTTTTTTTTTTTAATGCTTTCTTTTTTTATTTACATTTTTTTGGGGTTCCGCAAGTAAAAAAAAGGGTTAAAACAGATTATTTTTTTTAAAAAAAGGGGGCTTGGGGGGAACCCCCCATTTCGAACAAAAAACAAACAAAAAAAGACATTAGAAAAATAAAATGTGAACATTATTTTTTCGACATTTTGACTTTCGACCAAATGTTATTCGAAAAGGTCACTATAAACCACAAGCAGAACTTCTGGGGTGAAGGCAAACCTACTGGAGCAGTACGACGGACCAAGGGACGGAAACCCCAAGAATTCCCCAATGGAGGTTGTTGCCTCCGACAGGCCATGAAAGACACTTGGAGAAGGCCAGATCCCACATCAGAAGGCTGCACTGTGTTTGAAGGACACCAGCGAAAGGCAGAGTTGAGGAATCGAGGCCAAGCCTGTGGTACTAACTGTAAGAAAGACGGATCTCTCTCAGGTAAGTTCCTTTTATGTATCTTTATTGCCTCCACGTAGAAGTAGGTACATAGGAGAAAAGACCCCGGCTTCTGCCACCCGGCAGGCATTCACCAACTGACAACCTCCGAATGCACGCACGTCCACATGTAACATTCCAACCTGCAAGGCGCGCGTGCATTCCATTACATTTATGACCATTGGATACAACACTTCTCCCTCTGCAGATTAATCAAAGATCCAAAGAGGACAACACCAAACAAACCCAAGAATACACAACATGTGGCCACCACGCTGTGCACTCCATCATAAATTCACTGACAATTCCTTACCACCACAAACCGAATGCTGCAAACAGAACCCCACACAGATATGACAGGAAGCCATGTGCCAAGCCATGTATCACCCATACCAGATAGTACACATCCAGCTATCAAGATACAAACCACCCGCCTAAAGCGAACAACCCGAAAATAATATGCCACCAATAAATTACACATTCATCATACCAATACTCATCCAAACACCAACGCAGAGCCAACCACAAGAACACCAGTAACTAACACAACCCTTGTTCCAACTACTCAAACCCAAGGACCAAACCCGCGAGGACTCTAACCCCAACACTAACACCAACTCCGAGCTGCCCCTCGGAGCACAGGCCTGCCACACCTGACACCCAAAAACTGAACTAACGCTCACAACCAACAGTGCACTATTCACCTTCCGCCCCAGGCTGCCACCCCAGAGCCTCCAGCCTGCCACACCAGAGCACCACCCACAGGAAATGGACCCTCCCGGCCAAGCAAAACCCAACAACAAGCACTAGAACCGGGTCCCGTCAACCACCAGGAAAAGAAAAAAACATCAAGTAAACAACCCACAGGTAAGTAAACCACCTGCATCGCACATTACCCTCAAGCAGATGTAACCAACTAAGTGCACCTAGCACTAAGCAAAACTACTGACACTTAACTGACCAACAACAAAACCTTACAACCCTACTCTGCCATCGCAAAGCAACGCCAGTAACTGAAGCATGCCAACATAAATATGCAAAAACCACAACTCCACCTGTATAGCATCCAGGGCCCGGCCGGCACCCCACACGCTATGGAGAAACATGCCATCACCACTAGCACCCAAATAGACCCACCTGGCCATCTATTGGGTGAAACAATGTTAAGTGAAATTGCTCATCCAACAGCAGAAATCACTACACACCAAAGAGCAACTTATCATCTCCTGCACCCAAAAGATCCACCCGGCCATCTATAGGGTAAAATCTAAGGTAAATTTGCTCTCAGCAGGAACGAATACCACTGCAAACACACTGGAAACACAATCTACAGTGAGCATAAAATCTAACTGCAACCTGCTTTCGTGCAACTGCGGTAGCATGAACCCACCCGGCGTTCATGACGAAAGAGTACCTTGCTCAGAAACACTCATAAAAATCCGGTCAAGAAGTACTCAACAACCGCACATGTCCCTACCTTGGACATCCTGGCAGTAAACCACAATACTACAAGCCAGTAAATTAAAACCAGCGTAACCTAACCCGTACCCGGGTACCATGAACCCGCCCGGCGCTCATGACTACCCATAATAATACGGCTGCTCAAAAGCCTATAGTCGCACATGTCTCTAGCATGTACATCCTAGCAGGCATACGTATTTCAGCACGTTACCACAACACGAGCAAACACAGAGCATACTCACTGACAAAAATGTTTGTGTAACCAAGTAATTACATGGAAGATAAAGCACAAAAACATATCCCAACTTTCCATGTCTACATAGTTGCCATAAAAGTCCAGGCCCAACGTTCACGGGCTTGACACTCCTGTTACGCGATCGGACATCGGGAAACATCTGGATAAAGGAGAAAAATGAAACCCTCCCAACCTTACCACCCTCGAGTCCGACCATTCCCAAAACAACTTAAAACAAAATGCATTTCCAGCGCACCTGTACTAAATAAACAACGTTAGAGGGAATCCCAACTGCTTTGGGGAAAACCAGCTCCACCCCCCCTGCAAAAGAAACACATTTCCTTTTACATTAACTTGACTCGTGACAGGGCCACAAACACATAACATTCACTCATGCATACAGGCCCAACCAGAACAAGAACACCTGAGTCCACCAACACCATTTACGCACTCACACCGGCCTCACACAACGAAATAGCAGAAAATAGTATTAACTGTCACTTAACGTGAGATTATTGATCCCCACGTAAAAATCATACAAATCCGGATCCAACTCCCTGAGGACGGAAAGGAAAGAAACACATCGGACACAAAAAGGACCCTGGTGGTAGTTCTCCGTCCCACACGACACACACTCGCGGTCGCATTTCTTTTTCGCATAACAACAGTACTTGCCGTCACTGGCCTGTTCGAAACTCCTTTTCCTGGAAGCATGGACAGGTGCAACAACATCATCATGTCGTTCGGTGGAACAGCCTCCCCGATAATCTCGTTGCTCCATACTGCTAGTACCATCCGGCACCTCCTCATCGACTTTATTGTCCATGCGCAGTTGACATGCGGGCTGGCCAGTCACATTGCAGGATATTAGGTATGTACCGATCCTGCGTTGCAAAACAGGGCATGCGTTGCATTCCACTCGAACAAATGCGCCTTCACAGATCCTCGATTGGTTCCTCCTTACGCAACAGCCAGGCACATTACTTGATGAAAAGGGCCCCGCCCCACATCGACTGAGATCCTCAGGAAACGCTACGGCCATTGCTTAACGCAGAACACAGGATCCCTATAGTTGATATGGGAATCTCACTGCGCTGCCACTTCAAAATGCACAGATACAGGCAAAATACCTCCGGCACCGTCATGAAAGCTGTACCTCAACTACTGGACCCGGGGGCACGGCAAGCTAATGGCCCCTGCTACAGTTGCAGCTGACAGACATTCAATTTTGAAGCTTCAATCCGATGGTCCCTGCTGCACGCAAGTGCCGGACACCTATGAGTGGACCAGGGATCACTGTGACTCCCGCTGCAGCGGAAGGACTGGACCCAGGAGTCACGTACCTAGATGGCACCTGCTACAGTCACAGAACGCACTCCGGCCAAATCAGTCCATCGGCGCTAGATCTTCGGCACTGGACCCAAGGGCCCTGCAATCTCGGTGGCCCCCGCTGCAGTCAACCGACAAACAACGCTCCAGCAGATGACAGACAGCGGCCCGCCGGGTGGGATATTCGAAATGGAGGGCAGTGTCTTCTCCAGGTCTGCCGCTCCCTCCGCAGCAGCCCCAAACCTTGTCGCCAGTGTAAGAAAGACAGACTCTCTCAGGTAAGCTCCTTTTATGTGTCTTTATTGCCTCCACGTAGAAGTAGTTACATAGGAGAAAAGACACCGGCTTCTCCCACACGGCAGGCAGTCACCAACTGACAACCTCCAAATGCATGCACGTCCACACGTAACATTCCAACCTGCAAGGCGCACGTGCATTCCATTACATTTATGACCATTGGATACAACACTAACCTTGACTCGTGGATTGGAAATCAATAAACCAAGAAAGAAACGCACACAGCCGGTGAGTTGACAAGTGACCTGAGAGACTGGTGTGTTAAAAGCAAGTTTGAAGTGGCAATGTTATATTGCAAGTGAAGGATGCACGCGTGTAGATGGGACGCGAAGAAAGGCAGACCTGGGAATGAACTTTGAAGTAAGGACAGCTATGAAGTCAGTGATACTGAGTAACGGAGTGGTCCAGCAAAAGGAATAAGCCCACTCGAAAGTCGCAGCGAAGGTTGCATTGTATCGATAAAGCAAGTGAACTGCAAAAGCGAAGTCAGCAAAGTTAACTGCTAGAGAATGAGAGAGTGAATGAAGAACCTTGAACTTTTAGTTGAAGGGGTCCTGCAGAGGTCTGTAAAAAAAGCCATGCACATTCGAAAGTCTTCGCCATCTGATAGCGTTCCGAGCATGACTGAGGGAGACCCGGAGTGTAATAAGCTTGGGGACGGGAACCCCCTTGCAAGTCTTGTTGAACTTTGTTCTGAAGAAATCCGAGCCTGACAGAGGGGGACCTACCAGAACTTTGTTGTGAAGGGTCTGAGCCCGACATAGTGGGACCCACGTGAACTGTGTTTTGAAGAGGTCTGAGCCCAACAGAGGGGAACCTGCATGAACATTTTGTTGAAACATTATTTGGAAGTCTGGAAAGAGAGACTTTAATGTGGAAGGCCACGTTTTGGAACTGTTTTTTTTGTGTTGAAACCCCAAGCCAGAGTGTATCATCCTGCCTACAGAGACCGCCTTACTGCATGTGGTCTCATGAGCAGATTCAATCACATTTATTCTTTTGAACACTGTTTTTTCCTTTACGTACATTTCTCCTTTATTCACTTGTTGTGCAAGAGACAGGGCAGTCATTAGGTTTTGTTAGCATAGGCCATTTTGATTTGACAGACTCCACTAGGACTGTTTTGTTTATCATTTGATGGTCGAGATTACTCCCATCTTAGTTATAGGGCAAGGTAGGAGTTTTTCCAACCCCAGAAGCTTCAATAAAGGTTTTACAAATTGTACCTATTGTGTCAGTGTCATACTTGTGATACCATGCCCCCCCCACAGGTCCCAGACCCTCTCTCTCATTTGTATCCCAAACCCTCTTTCTCTTGCGTGTGTGTCCCATGCTTGCATCTTCGAATTGTATCCATTTGGTTCACTCTCATAGCAAGTATACCACTGTTTCTCCTTTAATTCAGGGTCCCAGTACCTTTCTCTCCAGTCTGTGAGCTCCCCCTGATGGTTCTCTGGACCTCCCACAGCTCCTGGGCAACCTGCATACCTGTTTGCTTCCCTCTTGACTGTACCCGCAGTTCCCAGGCAGGTGTAACCTCCCTGGAGGCTCCGGTGGTATTCGGGCATCCAGTGGGGTCTGAATGTCCCTGCAGACTGAGGCTTACCTCTGGCTGAGTGTTCTGCTTTCTCCGCACTTCACCTCACGCTGGTGGCTTGCTCGCACTATTCCTCTTCGCAGGAAGGCTCTCCCTCTCTCTTGTCTCTCTGTCACTTGTGGTAGAGCCTGAGCATGAACCTGTTTGACTTTGGATCTTGCATGTTGGACTGATGTATCTTTCAGAATCACTCACTGGCCTTGGAAAACCAGACCGCTTGCTTGGCTTCTCGCAGGTGATCCTTATACTCCTGGCCCTCTTCTTAATCACAGTACCAGCATTAAAGCTACATGCATCATATGTTGTGCTATCTAGCAGTGTTATCATGTAGGTGAGTTTGGCTATATCTATAATACTTTGTGTTATCTGGTTTTTCTGTGTTATCATGCAGATTAGTTTGGTTAACTTGACACGAATATATATTAGCTGAATCCAGGGAAGGTACAGGAGGATTTTGAAGAGGGGTTGGACATGGTAAAGTGGGGTGATACCACATTCTCTGGTGATGATCATCCCAATCCCATAGGGGAATTCTCTCCCTGTGTGATCCTCCCTTGGTGCATCACCCCAGGGGACCGATTGTACTGTGGATGGACCACCCTGGTCCCATGGAAAAGATTCACCCCCAGGGAAGAAGGGACGACATCCTCAGATTCATCACAATATACAAATAATGTCATTATATGACAACAGAATTAACTTAAATGTTGGTCTACCAGCTTGCATTCTATCTTACTAATTGCTATGCCACAACCTTCTTCAGGACACTCAATTAATCTATTATTTTGTTGTACATATTGATACACTGTTGCTATGTCTTTCTTCCTCCATTATATTTCCCATATAATTTCTAAAAATGCTTTGTCCCACTGAGCATCTATACTGAGCGTATGGCCCTTTAGGAATGTGCATGCAATAGATGGGTTCACAGAATAACTCAGAGTACAAATAATCAAACCAACTCAGGAAGGTGGCAAAGTACTGTTTTATTAACAATTATTTAAAACTGGGAGTTACAACAAACATCAACGGATGTACGCTAAATTTCTCTCAATGATCTTTTCATAAAAACTAGATTATATACTTAAAATACATCCGAGGTTACATCATACTACGTGGCAAATGATGAAAAACCAACTGGGAATTGGTATAGACTTAAGAGGAACATCTAAGTACACATTATATATTAGCTAGGATTGCGATTGGCTGCCCACTCTCAGGTGGCCAATACATGCCTACCTCTAAAACATGTCATCTTTAAAATCATTAGATACATGGTTTCTCATTGGTCTTTAAACCATAAGGTCCTTCATTATATGGACCACTACAATTGATGTTCACACTTGTGCCATGTCTGGAACATTTGGTTCATTAAGCAGCACATAAGCCCAGACCCACGTGCAAGGAGATGGGCCTGACTCTACCTCCCCACCCAATTAGCCCAGCATCTCTCATCACCCAAGCCTTTTGCCATGAAGATTGTCTTTGAATGTGGCCTTGAAAAGTATCCTTGTCTCTGGGAATACGTTGGAGTGCAGGCACTCAATACCGTTGTTCTGAAGCTCTGGGTTCGACTCTATTTTCATCCTTGGCTCACGTGACAGGAGACCACGATTTGGTCCATTTTGAAGGTTTTAAATGTCTAAATAAATAAAACTTGGCACTCTTGGTGTTCCTTCTTTGCACCTTAACAAGAGATGATTCATCCTTCGCACGTTCACTCCTTTCCAGAATAGACAGCCGACCTTGGCTGCTTCAATCTTGACTTCAGACCAGACAACCTTGCCATGCAGCTTCACTATTCAGTTTATTCTTACAGCGCCACAATTTCCCCTTTCTTCTTCATGGGTCCTGGCTTACCAAAATTCATGATACTGATGTCCAGCTCCTATAAAGTGGCAGCTCTGCCTGCATTCTATTCAGTACACAATAGCCAGCTTGTATCATGACTTAGTCTACTTGCGTTTCAGCGTTTGTACAATTATTGAATGGTTGATTCTCTGCAGCACTTGGTGCATGTATAATCTTCTTTTTTGCATTTAAAAGTTCTCTTGACTCTTTACTTCGTCATTAGTTTCTGTAGGATCCATACATATGCTTCAGCCAGTATCCTGAGACTTTGTTCATATTTTCTTATGACATCACAGCCTTTTTCTTTGCTCTTTTATCATATTCCTTCAGGCGGTTGCTTCCTCAGATTGTCGTCCCTTCAGGGATACATTCGATAGGGTTGTCTCAATGGGTATATTCTTTCCAATATACGCTGCCGTATTGGCACAACTGCTGGTGTCAAACACGGCACGATCTCAGGCTTCCAACATATAGGAGGTAGGGGGGCAGGATTTTCTGCAGAGGCATGCAGCTGCTCCTCTACAATATTCTTTAACTTAAGTTGTATTAATCTCATTGGCAAGGTTCTTTCCCGAATTGCTACTTCATTACGTATATAAGTGTGAAAGACTGCCTGGTTATACAGTAAGTGCTCATCCAATCTCCTTAGATGGAAACATTTCCAGTGTATGTAAACTTCTAGATAATGCTCATCTCATGGAATGGTAAGCTGAATTATTTATACCACCATTTTAGTTTATACTCCTATCACAATCTTTATTTGCTGCTGTTCTTATACATTCTGTATATTTGGTTATGTCACTTCTGTTCCTTCTGTTGGGATGCACTTACAGAATCCCAGGTTGAGAAAAACCTATTAGCACGTACCATTGTGTGAACAGGGTAAGTTTTGCGCGGCACATGCTGCATATATCAGTTGTAGTTAGTTTTGACACATATTAGATACTGTGAGACAAGCATGATATCAAGAGAGACACAGACTCAAAAGTAGCAGTTTGAAAAACCTTTATTATTAAACTTTGTGGGGTTGGTGTAATGCCTACCTGGCCTAACTTTAAGAGGATTATTCCTCCAACTGATGCTTCTAAGGGCCGTCGATGTCCATTGGTCCAAAACCAAAGTTTGTCTGTGTCCAAACCTATGCTTGCCCTCACTATTAAACCAAATGTGTTAAGGGATTTCCTTAAAGGAAAAACGGTGCTTAAAAAAAAAGGAAATGTAAACCGCATGCTGGTTTCAGGTAGTCTTACCAATAGGTGTAGTTCTGCCATTTCAAAATAGTTCAACTCAAAAGGGTTGCCATTGGAGCCTTTCGCAAAGGGCTCTTGCCATAAGTCAGTAAAGTTTACAATGTCTCTGGGCCTCCTGGGGTTCCCTTCCCCAAGCTTTGATTCTTCCAGTTCCCAAATAAAAAGACACTGTTCGTGTTAGGCCTCTCAGGGCTCCCTAGCCACGCTTCAGCCCCTCACGAACACCGGGCCAGCATCTCGGCACGCTGTTCCCCTCAGGATCCTCCAGTCTTCTCTTCCTGCAACTCCCTGTTCCTTGACTCCTCTTGTCCAGTCAAAATTCTCAACTCGCTCCTCTCTGATTCTGGCAGAACAACCCTTTTTATTCTGCAGGTGAGAGTCAATTGGAGTCAGGTGTGCACAGTTGGGAAAATGTGCCTGGCCTTGCCTGACTCTATTAGTGGGACAATTCAAAGGTGTTAGATGGTAAGCCTCACTTTGTATCCCTATGTTGTTTCTATGGGTAATCCTCGTTGCTCCTGATTGCCTCATCCTAGTCCCAGTACTTATTGGAAATGTGGAGGGGGAGATGGGACAAGACCAATGAGGGTTCTTGCGGGGCAAAGGGTAATATGGTGGTTGAAATTGGGGAGAAGGCGAACGCCGGTTGGATTTTTATATAACTGGGATAGTTCCCTTTTCCCAATTTCATCTTTCTTTACTGGCGATTTGGAATGTTTGGACCAATATGGATAAGAAGTCCTTTAACTTAAATTGGGGAAGGACCCATTGATGTTATAGCCAAACAGATTCTGTTCCCTCTGGTTCCCGTACTTCCACACCTTTCCCATTCTATTATGATTGGACTTTTCTTCCTTCTTCAAGAGAAATAGACCTGAATATCCTATGAAGGCTTTGGGATATCTTCCCTACCCCCTGTTATCCTAATCAGATACTGCGTTTCGCCAGAGTGTCTCCCGGATTTACTACCCCAAAATCCCCTACCAAGGGGATCCTCCCTCGCTTGTCCATCCCCGGGGTTGAGATTCAAATGAGCTGGCCCTCCCCTGGCCACCTGACTAGAGGAGTCTCTGGGCCTACCTTGGAGATTACCCTCAGGTCTCTCACAATACCCACATATAGAAACACAGAGGAAGCAACAAATATAATATTGTTGCAGTTGCAGAGGTTAAAGATAGGGCATTGCATAGGCCCTGTGTTTAGTAGTTGTATACAAAGTTATGTTCTTTAGTGAGGTCCAAGGAAAGAGCTGAAGCAGGTGGAGGATAGAGTCAGAAAGATACTGTGATAGGATAGATGTCATTGTGTTAACATGGCAGAAGTGCTGCCATATAGGATTTTAAGGCACAGTACACAATTAACAGAATAGAAAAAGTAGGCATTGATGTGGAGCTGCAACTTCGTTTACTCAATCCCAAGACAAATTCCTTTTCTGTCCCCCAGGAGAGAACCCGAGATCAGAGACACCTGCAGTGCACAGATAAACGCTAATTGTATCCAGCTGCAGGGCGTGAATATTGTGGGAACAGAATGTTAGTTGTTGGGATAGCAAGGTGGAATGTGCCCTTTGAAGGAAACATTCATGAAAATAGTGCATGAGGTTTTGTGATGCCATGAGGCCAGGCAACGATTTAGTGCACAATTGCCCCCACTCAAAGTGACTTCATCCCATTTGAATTATAAGTGGACACACAACCAGAGCAAATACATCCCTGAAATTCAGACTCAAGAGTGGTACCCTGGTCATGTCATTACTGGGCACCTGGAGTTTGGAGGAGATAAGATGGGAGCAGTGCCTGGAACACACTGTGATTTGGATAGCAGCAGAGATGATGCCAGTAAATTTGATACACGGTCGGAGTGCAGCTTTTGTGCGCCACTTTACACATCCGTGCCTTCCATCATGCAGTATTGGCAGCTCAATCTACCTCCATTTTAGTTACTGGTGGGGCAGATAAAAGGCAGGAAATATGTTTTCATAAACAGTTTGCTGCTTATCTTTCCAGCTAACCAACGTGGTTGTTTCCCATTCTCCCCTTAATATTGGTCTTTTGACTGTATGGTTGGGTGCCCCACTGGTGACATATGAGTGGCACGTGATTACCATCTAAGCTAGGTCTTGGTCTGGTCCTGAAATGGTCCTGAAATGGCATTAGCTCACTCTGAGTCTCACAGGCATGGGGCCAGCGTCCACCTCTGCTACATCTGTACATAGTCTCTACTCAGTTCCCTTGCTTGTCTCTGTTCACCACCCCTGCATTCCAACATGGGGCACAATAAACCAGCAACCACCAGTTACCCGTTTTCTACCTCCAAGCTCTACATGTGCTCCGTAGCTGCCAGTGTAGACCTTCTGCCCATTTACCATGGACAAGAGAACACGTAAGAGTGCTGATGATCAAACATATTTTTTCTTCAAATGTTCCTTTTTTCTGCCCTGTTCCTCTGCTCTTCACTGACTCTGGCTTCTGACCCCACAGGTGGAAACAAAAATCAAGGATGGAACGGATTGGCAACTTTCATTGCCAAATCTCACCTTTGTCCGGCCAATAGAAGGCCATGAAAGTGTCTACATAAGATGCATTTGTTGGGTAGATGGATTTGTAACTCAATAGAAGGAAAGATTCTCGTTGTGCATGCCATATTGATGTTAAGAATGGATGTGATATTGTTAGAATTTTGCAGTTTTGCATGTATCTAGAATAGTTAATTAAAAGTTGCTAAAGTTACTTTTAGTGTTATTTTGTGTCAAGTATGATATATTTAGATGTGTATACATGTAGCAACATAATGAAGATTGTGTGAACATAATATGGGAGCACATTGTGCAACTTAGCGCAATGAGATTTAAAAAGCAACGCTTCATACAAAGTGGAAAACGTCTCTTGAATGGGTTTGTGAAATAGATTTCTAGCTGGTTCAGAAGAATGGCTGGCTAAGGATGAAAGTATCAATTAGCAGAGGAACAGCTGCAAAAAACATGGAAGTGGCTATTTGGAGCTGAAATAGAATGAGGGCATGGGCCCAGGGTTTTTTAGCTTTGAAATTGTTTTTCAATTGGCCGAAGAAGCATCTGCCACCTGGCACGGTCAATCTAGGGCTAGTGCCTAAAACCGTAAAAGGGTAACGCAAACCAGATGGATTGAACTGGTGGTTGCATAATGAAAGGGTGCTAAGAGGACATCAAGAATAAATGCCCAATGTCAGAGTGTTTGGAGAAACAAGTTAGTGCCCGATGAAAGGAGCCTTTTGTTAGCTCTCTGTAGCCTCATAAAGTACCCATATATAAACCATCTATGTCAGATTTAGCATTGCAGATCTGTGACCAAGTGGAATCCCATGTTTGGGTTGTGTGTCTTGCATAAAAAAACAAGAAGGAGGTTGGGCTTGTATTTGCAATGTCATGAAGATTTAACTTCTGAGGGGATGGTGCCACAGTGAAGGTAGTCAATGAGATTTTGGGGATTAGATTTCCTTGTATAGGGCCAACCCATTTGTATTTTGGGTGATGACTTTGTAAGGGAACATGAGGGAGATGTGTGAGTGTGTTAACTGTTCTGGAAATGTATATATACGGTATCTGTTCTGTGGTTGAGGGGGGCTCAGGTTAGATCAATCTCCAAGGAGTTGTCTAGCCTCTTGCCCAGCGGCCGTTGTAAAATAAACTTGCTTTAATGACAATGTGCATTCTGTTATTGAGAGGTGAGCTATTTTAGAGTGCAGAGATCTGAAGTCAGCCCTTACGCCTTCATGCCTTCCAATGGGCTGAGACTCCCACCCACAACATCTTCTGTCTGCCAAGACAAACATCCAGTAGGCCTCAAGTGTGTAGGGCTTCCCACCACATATGGGGTCCCTGTGTTTCTGCAAGCACAGATTGGAACAGATTGCACAGCCCTACCAGTGTTTGATTGACAGGGGTCACTGTGCAATCAATCGTTCCATAAAAGGCGAGGCACTTCATTGATCAAAATGTGAGGTCTATCACTATGTTAAGACCACACTACGCCCTGGTACATCATTTTTTGTTGATAATAACATAATAATCATATTTTTATAGCACCTCAAACCAGATTCCTCAAGAGATAATATGTTCATCTCACTTGTGTGATAGTTAATGTATTGACCTCAGCACAATGACAAGTTGGGATGCCTCTGGCCCACTTTGGCCTTGTGATTGCGGGTTGCGGACTAATCTCATAAGATTGTGCTTTACCCACTGATCTATCTTACTGGCATGCTGTCCAAATAGCACTGTTTATCCCCCTCTCCACACACACACCCCAACGATTAATGTTATGTCACAGTGGTCGCATTGCAATGTTGTGAATTGCTTGTACAGCAAGTGCCAATGGTGCCATCTTTGCGAGTCACACAGTGTACCGCACTTACTAGCTGATATAGTAAAGAGGATTAGTGTTATCGCCTGTGGCGATATGGAATGTTTTGGTGACAACGGAAAGATACTAATTAAATCTAAGAAATAAAGCTGCAATGAGTTTGCGGATGCTATGGCAAAGCAAAACACTGCTTTCCCACAAAATTATCTGAAGAAAATAATATTTCAGTATGCTCCTGCAAGCAAGCAGCTGTACAGTGTGGAATTAGAGCACCCCAAGTCAAAGCCAGGATTCCTACTCCACTCCCAGTCAATAAATACCGGGAGTGGTCTTCAGTGAGTTCAAATGAGGTCCTTTACTCGTGAATGTATTGATTTTTGTCAGCAAGACATTTTCGAGATGACACTCTGCCCAAGTATCTGTGTGATTCCGACTGGGAGCAGGTGAGGTGAGGGTGGTTGTCAGATAATACATACGCCATTTTGTGAATTACACATTTCTGTCATGACATTGTTTTTTTTAAACTTGTTTCAATAGACCCGCATAAACAGGTACTCCCGAACTGCATGCCTCGACACAGCAGCAAAGCCATTGTGCTTTTTCCCTCTCTCCTCACTAACCTAACCCAACCCCTTCATTTCAGAACGGCCAGGGCACCTGCTGTCCATGCAAATAGAAGTGGTGTGTGCTATACTCCCAGTAACATAACATATTATCCTATGACATGAGAGGAACTGTTGAAACGCCTTGCAGGTTCTCTCAGAGTTTCCCCGTAGTCAGGAGTGTTGCTCGGTCGGGAAAAGATCTGGGGCTACACTAATGTCGGGATTGTCGGGACCCGGGGCTAGCTAGCCTTTTGGTTGTAGACTCTGAGATTCTATCCGGGGCTACAACCAAAAGACCCGGGGCTATAGTCCCCAAAGCCCCCCCACCCCTAGCAACGCCTCTGCCGGTAGTTATTGTCCAGCTGTCAGCCATCATTTAGACAATGCACAGCCATCAGATGTACAATGAAATGTTTCCGATTTATCGGACTCACCTGCATTTGAACTGTTCCATTAAATTTGAGGCCCACTGCACTGCAGCTAAATAGAATACCACTGGAAGGTGGTGCAGTGAGGCCGGAGTCAGCGGACTGAGGTGAGCATGCAGGACTGTCATGTGGCATTAGCAGTGCACGCACATTTCACATTCCTTCTTCAAAAGCAGGATGCATATGGTTGGGCATGAGTCTGCCTGCCTGCGCATTTCCCATTTGCCTTTTCGAGCAGATTAAACCGGAAATGAATGCCACGGGCCAAAAATGTATTACTTCTCTCTTCTCTCACGCAACAAGTTCATTTTCGTTGTGGGGTCACCAACTTCCTACAGAAGGCACGCTCTTACTCTTTCTGTGACTGGAAAAAACAGCCGTATTTTAAAATGCAGTGCAAATAGCACTTTCTTTACCTTTCTGGGGAGGGCAAGACAATGAAAAGCTTAAAAAATATTGTACTATTATATTAAGACCAACTTTTTGATAATTTCTCTAAGGATAAAATTATGAGTTCACCATCTTTTTCTCTCACTTTTGCCTGCTGTTAAACGTTTACGGTCGTAGAGTAGACATGAACCAAAGAATGTTTTCATTAATTTATTCATTAATTAATTAATTTGGGGGCGGGACAGTGCTTAATTTGTGGGCTGGGGGGTTGCCAGGGCTCAGCACTGGCACTTATTTTTGAGTCCTGACACTTATTGTCGCAGAATCAGTTTGATTATGGTGTGGTGTTTGGGCAACTTTATTGGTTCAGCTGTCAGTCTTCGTAGTCAAACATGAAGCAACTTCAGTATGCAACGTCTAGTGGTCTCTGCACTCTGGGCCAGCGCATTGTTATTCATGAGCCTGATGATTCAGGTATGTAGGGCGACGCTAGTTATCTATTTTCAGCAAGAACAATGGGTTGGAAGGTGGCAGTCAATCCTCTGTGCGTGTGGAAAGGACAGTGGCCATGCTGGCAGCACCAACACAGTGCAAAGGTCAATGCCAAAGAGCAGTGTCTGCACGAGTGCCAACCTACACAGAAGGATCTAGCTGCAGTGAAGTTTGTTAGTTCAGTTATGATTTGTCCTGAATTTGCTGATCAATTTTCTATAGGAGCAAAGCACATTTGCTCTTTTTCTCTGGATCGATGGTCAACATGTTCCACTTGTCACTTTTAGAATCAGAGCCACATGTTAACAATGATGTGTTTTAAAAAGCACTTCAATATTTCCCTTAGTTCAAGACGCAACTAGCATCTTGAGTTATTTTGTGTTAGGTTGATTGATATCTGTAAAACGCACGTGTCTTGGGTGGTGCATCCATCGACCCCAATGAGCCATTGAGAGTTACAGCTTTAACCCCAAATATCCTGAAACTGTGGGGAGCAGCCCATGGCTGGTGGCAACAGTAGACTGGGAGATGCACGCCCGGATGTGTAACAAGCATGCTTGAAAATATCTGATCCACAGCACTTATTTTTTTGCAAATTATGCATTGGAGGCAGCAGGGGTTGTGCAGCACCATGAAATACTTTACCTTTAGTATGGAACGATGGTTCAATAATTGTGTTTTCAATTTCTTGATCTTGTTTTCTAGCGGCAGCTTAATATGCTGTATCTGAGTTTACGCAACATCCTATTCTGAGAAACAACTGTTAAGAAAAAGGTTTGGTGATAAGGTGAAGGATTTCCCACTGTACTGCCAAACAATGACAAAATTGGCGGAATTACCGCTGGTGGAATTACCGCCTGCGTTAATTCCACCAAAATCCAATGGACTCCAATAATTGGGAAATACACTGCCCTACCACCACTTGTAATCCTGAGGTAAATCCATGGGACCAAGTGGCGGTAACAGTAATTCCATTCGGCTGTATTTCAACAGATTTACCAGCGAAATACTCATAATGACGCCTGAAGAATTTAAGGTACAGACAAACCCTTATTATAAGTAGTAAAAATGCATTCGTTTAGGGACACTGCATGGATGAGGGGGAGCATAAGAACAACCAGAAAAAACAAGTCAATAACCGTTTACGGGTTTAATAAATTGGGCCTTACCATACATATTTATTATAGTTGTCCATGAAAGTCTTTGGGAAGATAGAAAAGTACTTTAAGTATCCGTACCAGTATTTTAAACAGGCCCGGAATCAAGAGCAACCATGTCAAAAGTGGAAAGTGGACATGGACAGCGTGAGGTGGGAATTGGAGGAAATAGGGTAGGTTACCTTTAGACTTTCAAATGTTTTTGGGTTCAAATTCACTCCAAGTGGAAATGAAGGCAGACAATATCCAAAGTTGGTTACATAGGATCAAAAGGCTTAAAGGAGTTATATGGGGCATGGGGTTTAGAGTCAAGGAAAAGTCTCCAAGCAGGTTAGGCCACTTCCAGTGAGAGAAGCAGGACACATGGCTTCGATATCTACACACTGGTCACCATGGTCGATATTCTCACAGATTGAGACAAGATCTCTCAAGAAGGAGCAGTTTTTAAGTTGTGTCTAAAGAGCATTTCAAAAACGTTCATCATTTTGGCAGTTGCTTGTGATGGAGAACTTTGGAGATGGTGAAAATGGCCAGAACGTAATGGGGCGCTGTTGCCAGAGGTTGAAGGATACTCAATGGGCCTTGGATTATTGCTTGGATCTCCCTAGGTCAGTTCATCTGTTGATGTTGAGAAGCACATGGTGGAACTGCTGTAGGGTTTATCAATGGTTAGCACCCTCTTAGGGAGCGCCAACCAATTAGGTTGCTTATATCCCGGGCTGAATGTAAGGGTCCAACCCCATTTCTGAGCAAACCGAGCAGTGGAGGCAGCCGTTGGCCATCCTAACTCCCACTCCATACTCTCCCCATCACCGATCAGACCCCCACTCAGCTGCTGCAGCGCTGCCACAATGCATCTCACCTGCTGACACCCACGGCCGCCATGGAAATGAAAGAGGGGTCTGCATGAAGCCCTGACCACCATTTCCATGGAGCCCATGTTTGGTGAGAAGGCATTTGTGTGAGTGAATGGGTCGCATGTTCACCGGGACCCATTCATTCACACAACTATAATGCTGTTTGCATCCCGAGGGTTAGCTTCAGTGTGCTTAAAGTATGAAGCACCTGTTCTGGGCGCTTCACCGGATGGTAACGGCACCGGGGTCCAGCGTTAACTTGGAACCCCCAAGCCGTTGCCGTCTGATGAAGCCCCAAGAATGGGTACTTATTGCTATAATATTCCATGGCCCCCCAATGGGCTTGATGAATTGTTCTTGGGCGCAATAGTGGCTATTTATTTTCAGATTTTCTGTTTAATTACACAACGCCATCAAATGCCACTTTTACTGTGCTAGACTTTACAAGAGCTAACTTCCACTACACCATGTACCACAGCTGGGGCAATGCTTCTTGTTTACTGACATGTTCTGCACATCTCCACTTACACCTCGAAAGGTTGAGCTGGCAAATGATATGACATGATATGATATGATAGGTTATTTATAACGTGCTTAATACCCAGAGGTTTCTAAGCGTGGACCCGGGAATCGAACCTGTGTTGTTCCGT
The DNA here is from genome assembly GCF_040938575.1 of Ambystoma mexicanum. Taxonomy (NCBI): domain Eukaryota; kingdom Metazoa; phylum Chordata; class Amphibia; order Caudata; family Ambystomatidae; genus Ambystoma; species Ambystoma mexicanum. The sequence goes on from NC_090932.1 coordinate 778,866,645, forward strand.
GTCATCTTGCTTTCAAGGCGAGAACGTTGCCGCTGAGCTATCCTCCCGAGACTGTATTCTTCTCTCTTGGTAAGAGAGAGCAATGGGCACCAAAGCTATGAATGCTCCGCTCACCAGGGCTTCCGGACACTTGGTCTCAGCTTTAGGTCAGTTAAATGTTCATCAATGATGCAGAAGGTCTCACTGGCCCTAAAGTGGAATTCAGTAAGCAGTTGTACTCTTCAGTCAGTCTTCAGTCTTTTAAGGAGTCAGGCAAGGAAAGTCTTCTAAGTTTAGCAAAAGGGTTTTCCCCAAAAATTGCTAAAACGTGGTGGCCAATAGATTGCATTTTATTAGAAACACCCAAACTCTTACTTGTGTTATTTCAAGCACCTTAAATGATCAATCAGTATGTTACTGAAGTGCAGTCACCCTCTCACTTTTACTAGCAATCTGGGTGTTGGCTTCCCATAGCAGCCATTAATTCCCAAAGTAGAAAGCTATATGCAAATTATTCTGAGCAAACATAGACCAACATCTCTGCTGCTCCACTGCACTGATAAATTGGATAATAATGATCATAATAATGATATGACTGATGATCCTGATAAAGATTATGATCCATTAGAGCCCATTCAGGAACGTGGATTACCGCTGAAAAAGAAGTGATACTGAGGATTCGGAGAATTACAGCACAGACAAGGGGTTATAGTAGTAATAGAAGCTCACTCGCACATGTGTACAGTCTCTTTCCGAAACAGCCTTCCTGTCACAGATCCGAAAGTACGTCACATCATTATGTGCATCTAGAACACAACCAGCAACAAAGCTAGCAACACAGTGCCGAGATGAGGTCAGCCTGTGTGTCTCATCCCCCAATGAAAGTTAAAAGTGAGGCAGCACTTCACAAAGAAGAAACAGAAAAAGAATCTGCTCACTTGCATGGTCTCCCGCAAAACGTTGTGCTGAGGGAAAAACAGGGACCAACTTGAGTACCACATCCATGCAGTCCCATATGTTCTGGCAGTTTGAGAAGACATGGGAAGAACACAAAAGACCTGATATGCACCACTCCCCATTCCACCAGACAAGCAGAATGCCAACCCCAGCCCACACAATTACCCTGCAAATTCTGTAGCTGGGTCATTGCTTTGAACCCCAATCCCTACTGCCAGCCACCATTTCTTCTCTCATAAGACACTACCAGAATTCTGCAACATGCTTTTGGCTATAGTGGTGTTCTGGATGGTCCAACCACCCCAATCTCTGGGCCTGGCATTTCTTGGGATCAGGAAGAGACACTCTGGAGCAAGCAGGACACTCAGGCAAGTTTCAGAAGTCATCAGGTTTATTTTCTTCAGCAGGCAATACACATCATACACCAGGGACATCTCAGGAACTCTGCTCTAAATCACTGGGTTTCTATCCGTGATTCGTTGATTTTACATGGCATGATCAATGTGCTGTTCTTCTCCCTTCTTGTGATTCGCTGGCCTCTCTGCCACTCGACCTGGTCTAAACCGGTTTTACCCACTCCTGGCCCCCTCCTTTGTCCTTTACATGAACTCTTTATAAAAAAATATCTCCACTGGTGTCATCATGACTCACAGCAATCCACCATTTTAGGAATCGCCTGGCCATGCCTGACCTATCACAAAATGGTGGATCACCCTATTTCTGGTCATATTGTGATACCTTGTCCAATTTAAGTCTAGTTTAATAGTAAAATATACTTAGCATGCACTACTTAACAAGCTGTCTATCGTTTAAAACATTCTGACCTTATAAACATGAATCAGTTTTAAAGCGCTTTGCTGCGAAGCACTATAATTCTTATTTCTAAAACATTTGAAGGCATTGATCACCCCACTAAGTTATCTATGTTTGGTTTGAGGGGGTGTGGGTTTATCTCTACTACATTCAGTCTGATGGGGAGGGTCTAAGCACTTCTGTACACTCCCCCCGCTTTTATAGTATTTAGTCATCTACTCAATCCATAGAACTATACCCATGTCCACCCTCCTCAATGTTCAATGTACCTACACATTTTTGACCTAATCACCTTTTCTATAAACACTTTCCTTCAATCTGAGAGGTATCCTAACACATTTCTACAACGTCAGTACTAACACATTATACTTTCCTAGTCTGAACATGTATGTGTCCCTAAAACTACTTTTATTTTATTAAGCCCTACCTCCATTCCCCAGATTTACTTTGAACTAACTATATGCCTCAGATAATTTTACAGCCACTATGCCTTTTTTGAGAGACAGTCACTACTTGAGGTAACCCAACAGCCCATTATTTTCACACAGTTTGCCCATTATGCGGCTCATTTTCCACATCCTTCCTGCAACTCCCATCCCACAACATAATGTCTTGCTCCCATTGTCCTGCCCATTCATATTCTCAAATGCACAAAGTTCATTTTTTTCTTTTCACTGTTAAATCTTCCACCAGACTCCTCTCGATTTGGCATCTGCAGACCGTCTGTGTCCTGTCGATTTTGTCCTCTTTTTTGAGCTATTTTGCAGCAAGTTCTCGGGGCCCTTTACTTTCACAGGCCAGTTCTTTCACTTTGGAGTGTCTCTTTTTCCATAGAGCATTAGTTGTATGACCATTAAATGTCAACAGGGGGGCACTTTAGCTAGGTAACACAAGGATGGGGGAGTCTTTTTGCAGACAAAAACTTTGAATGAAATTGGGCATGTAGTTGGGTTCCTCAGTAACTTCTCTCTGCTTATGTAGTTAACCAATTGTCTGATTCAAATAGGTCCCTCGTTGTCCAGCTGTAATATAAAACTGAATTAGTTTCCTTTGTAAAGTAAGCATGTCTCTACTATTCATACATTTCATCTCAACCCATCCCCTTAAATCCCTTTTTGTTTTCCGTGCCCTAGCAACATTTTCCTGCCTTCTAAACAACCTTAACTTTAAGTAACACGTTTTGACCATCCCTGCCTCCTAGAAAAACTACATTTATACATTTTCTGAACATCCCTGCCTCCTAGACAAATCTATATCAAATACTTTCTTTTTGGTGTATCAAAAGCTACTAATTCTCTCCCTTTTGTGTATACCTCATCGTTTGTCTTACTACATATGGTCAACCTGCTGGAACCTGATTTGTTTACAATAAATATATTTAATTTTCGTAATATTTGTCCCTTCAAGGGACTTTTTCATTGTCTCTCTAGATTGACATTCTCAAATATAGAGGTACTTGATACATTAAAACAAAACATTGTTAAAATACAATAAAAAAAGGTCCATTGTTGTCTTTTCCATCTCCTGGGCGCATCCGTAGCGGACAAGGATGTCTTTTCTCAGGAATCCCTGTTGTCTGTAGAAAATCGAAATAGAGACCAAAGTCATTCAAGGACTGGCAAGGGGGTCAAGTTATTTCCTAACCCAAAATCTTTCTCCTTGCTGCTAACAAAAAATGTTTATGTACGATCATCTCTCACTTCCTTCAGCTCATTTAATTTATGGCTTTCTCCGACTCGGTTGTGCACATAAGAACAAACTTGTTTACCGGACCTGTACACTGTTTAGGCCTATTTTTTAGCCTTCTTTTCTGCTCAGCTGAACGGTCTTCGTCTGCTTAGCAGAACGTGCTTCTACAGCTTTGCTGAACGTGCTTCCTGCTCAGCTGTTTCTCCATCTTTCTCCCGATTGTGTTGGACCATGGTCTTTTTCTTCTGTGCTTTACTTTCATCCTGTGAGACAACCAAAAACATTATCTCCTCCCTATCTCCACTACACTAACCTATCCGACCCCCGTTTTTCTAGACTATGGCACCAATCCTTACTACATGTCTTCATTTTTATCATAAAACTACATTGTTTGCCTATTTCTAAACATTTTTGTATACTTGTCAAGTCTACCCCTTTTAGTGTCCCATAAATTAAAAAATGGTTACCCACCTTCGATTTGACTTTTGTTTTCTGCGTTTTGTCTGAAGTGGCCATGCTTGTATCTATTTTCTACTCTCTTCACACCTGATTGCACCTATCTTGGGGAAATGGCTACACACTTGAAGACACAGTGGGCCTCATTGCGAGTCACCCGGTACGGAAATAATGGTGGCGGTAAATCAGCCGCCACCCTTGTTTCCGGACCAGGTGATCTCGAGTTCTGCAGGCGGGAGGTGTCATTCCCGCCATGTGTGACCTGGCGGGTTTAACACCACCCGCCTGCAGGCGGAAATGGAAACACCGGCTCCATCATAGACGGAACCAATTCATTGTCCCCATTCCCATTGAGTCCTATCAGACTCAATGGGAATGGGGATTTACCGAATTCCGCCTCTGGAATTCCCGGGTCACCGGGGTCATAATCCTCTGGTAATTCCGGGAATCACAGAAGCAGAATGGTAATACGAGTCCGGCGATAACCTGCCGGAATTTCAGGCACGGTTACCGCCTGACTTGTAATGAGGCCTAGTGTCCCTATCTACCTCTTTTTCTGTTACTTACCTGGATCCTCTTACTTTTAGTAATGATCAACTGTGTGTCCACACCCTTGTAGTGTGGACCAGTACTTACCTCTTTTATCTTTTTTCCCTATTTAAGGCCATGCAGACATTTCTTCTATGTTCACGCAAGGGCCACGATTTTCATCTGTAACATAAACCAAAATTGTTAATCGCACTCAAAAAATGGTAATTTACTTACCCATGTATTTTCTTCTTAAATTGGCTCTTTTCACAATATTCCTTGTCTGGGTAACCCAATTTTGGTCAACCATACCCTTTTTGCTGGTTCTCTGTTACTTCCTGATGCGTTTTTGTCGTTCTGTGCAATGTTTAATGTCGGCTTGGAATCCTCATTTATGCTATTTGTTTTCAACTTTTTGATTGTTTTGCTTATTTTATGCTTCCTATTTAATCCCCTAACCATTCATTCATCCAATCATTTCTGCATTCATCTTTCTCTTTAATTCATCATTTATTTTACATCATTTATATATTTATTTAAATAATGTTCTTTTTTTTAAAACTGAGCTCTTTTATTCCTATACAGTTTATGGTAAACAAATTATTTTCATCTTCTCCTAATTAATTTTTCTGGACCTATGCCAAAAAGGCCCAAAGTCTACCCAACGTTTTTTGAAACTTTTTCCAATATTCTTTTATTTATTCTGGGTGCTGCTAGATATTTTTCATGTATACTCAAAATGTTTCCTTTCCTTTTAGTGTGTGATGCTCCTTACCAAAGCACCACTTCATACTCCTTTAAGCCCTATCTAGGTATATCGTTATCTATGATGCTACTTAGCCTAAATCTTTTTATGAGAACCATTACTGTCCTTCATGATCCATTTTATTATTCATGCCTTAATCATCTGCCATATTTCCTTGCTCTATGGCTGTCTCTAATTTCATGGAGGTCAACTGTCCCCTATTTGCTCATAAATATGTGTGATCTGAGACTGAATTCATCATATACTCTCACCACTTTTCCACTAGGTCAAACAATTATCCATAATACTGCGCTTTTGACACAACAATAAAAACCTTTTGGTTCCTATCAAAACAATCTCATCGGCCTTCTGCCTTGTTCATGCCCCTATACATATACCTATATTCAAATGGTGCATTTCTCAGAATAAAACAAAACACACTTTTCTTTGATTACCTAAACAACATCATCATGCTTAGGCTTTGTCAACGAATCCTTTCCTCAACCACTGGCAAATGCCTGTTACGCATATACAAAAACTTCATCATAACACACTCTCCTCCAGAGATTGCTAATTTCTTACTAAACAAAACTTACACTTATAGTCTTCAAAAACCATCCTCAGCCTTCTAATATTCATTCAATACCTTTTTGTCTTTGCTGTATGGACATACAGTCCCAATGTCTACCACTAGACCAAAAATTGTTCTCTCTTTGCCATATTAGTTCTTGGCACCTTTAAAACCTAGTGCCACTAACAATTCTGAACGCTTTAGGTCACCCTGTGAGGCTGTCCTACTGTGAATGCATAATACAAAAATAATCAAGATGAAGCGATCTAACAAGAAACAAAGTGATTCTGTGTATGTGTATTTATTTTGCATTAACACAGAAGGTTTTGGATGACTTGACAATTTACTTTACAATCCTTTCGATAAGCACGAAAGTTTAGGAAGTACAAACGGACAAGGCTGGTTGTGGATAGTGGTAACACGGATGAGTGTCGACCTCTGGGGTTATTGAGGTCAAAACTTCATTAGAATGCACATTTCCCAAAATGGATGATTATTGGACGATTATTGGGGCCAAACTTACGAGATTGGAGGTAGCCATGGCGCTAGTTGCACCATTGCTGCCTCCAATACCTGGTCCGGCACCCGTGTTGTTCAATGGGGACTTACCGGTCTATTCCGACCCTGGAGGGACCGGTAAGTCCCCATTGAACAAACCAATCCCCATTCCCATTTGAGCCCCAAGAGGGCTCAATGGGAATGGGGAGGGCGCAAATAACAGGCTTGCGATTGGCAAGCCCGTTATTTGCGCCCTGTTCCGTTAGCGGGACCCGTAAAGGACGTGTGGTCCGACCACAGGTCCCTTACGGTTCCCGCTAAGGGACCTCGGAATTGGGCGGTAGGGGATTACCGGCACTGGTCTCCTTACCGGTGCCCGTAATCCCTTACCGCCCACCTCGGAAGGACCTCCACAGTTTAGTGTTTGTAAATGTTCTTTAGAAAATGGTGTAGTTTCCCCAGGGAAATCCTTCTAAAAGATCCTTGGGTGAAACTGGGTAAAAGTTGAAATGTGTGCTTTTTCTGCTTGTCTAAGAGCATTTGGACAGATATTCAGGTCCTGATTCTGAGTTGCATGCAAACATAGGAAAGTGTCCTTCCATACCGGAAGAGCACTTTCCTTAAAAGCGGAATATTCTGTTAAAGTGATAAGTGATAATGTGGCGGCCTGGGCCTGGCGTCAAAGCCACAACTTTTGCATTTGCCTGATTTCCTGCTTGACAACTTCCCTCAGCAACCATGAGGATGGCTGGCCATGCCCTGCGAGGGGATTCTCCTTTCAAAAGCACCGGTTTTGCACATAACAAAGGAGATAAACTATGGCACCTCTGAGGTGTGGTTATCCTCTACTGCATCCTTTTCCCTCTCTAAAAATAGCATTTCCCAGACTGCAGCACCAGTTTCCTAAATTGTTAAACACTTTCACAAATTAGTCAGTCTTTAAAGAAATGCTTGTACTGCCACCGATGCACAGGTTTCTCCCACAACAAGAGATTTTAGCAGCTTTTGCTGCACTAAAGCACGACGTGTTCCCTCCAATACGTCCACCCATCTCAAAATAATGCTGCTGGAAACTGGAGAAGAGGTTGCTAGCTTTCCACGCAGGAATGCCCATTTAGCAGGAGCGCACAATCGGGCCCTGAGTCAATACAGATAAAAGGGGCAGCACCCTTTTCCTCATTGGCATTACACCCATTTTGTAAGTGATGCTTTTCTATACGCAAATGGAACAGATGTATGGCTGTTGCTCATTGGTTTATGGCCGACAGGTTTTTGGGACTGCTGAAAGTACAAGCTAAAAATGAAAAAAATAATGTGCAATTTGTTTTTCTTCATTCTGATTGTATGACTTCCGTAAAAACGACAAGCATTGACAAAGCCTATAGTTTTGGCTGCTGTATAGTGAATGCATCGCATGAGGCATTGCCACTGTAAATGTCTTTAATGATATTACGCCCCCAATACCTGGCAGGACTCCCCCTAAAAATCACTTTCATGGTGCTACGCCCACAGTACGTGAAAGCTTTGTCACTGAAAATCGCTTTCTGCTGAACTAACAATTATGCAAAGTTGCTTCTCTAAATCACATCAATGGTGCTGTGTCCACAATAAATGGAAGCATTCATACTGCAGTAAACCACGCTGATGATGTTGGCCAACAATGGATGCCAGCATTGTCAGGGTAAATCACTTTGAATAGGATGTGCCCGAAATATAAAGCAGCATTCACACCATGAATCACTTTGTTTGATGCTGTGCTCAAGATACGCGGCCGAATTCACACTGCAAATCGCTCTCAAGATGCTGCCTGCACAATATGCACAGGGGTTGCCACTGGAACTCCTCACTCGGCAGCCAGTTGAACACACATTGTTTTTATTTTTGAAATGGCAGTAATAAAAGCCAGCCCAGCTTATTGCACAAAAGCAGGAGGAGACAGGAGAGTGCAGAGAGGGAGAAACCTCTTTGCAGCCTAGGTAGTTATAACCCCCTCTTGGCAGCCATAGCTCCACTGAGAAAGAAGTGCCAGCCAACAGGTGGCACTTCTTTCTAAGAAGTGCTGTGACTGGAATCACTAGAACATCCGTCCCATAAGGGTGTGACTTACACTGGGCCTCATTACGAGGTAGGCGGTAAGGGATTACCGGCACCGGTAAGGACACCGGTGCCGGTAATCCCTTACCACCCTATTCCGAGGTCCCTTAGTGGGTCCCTTCCTCAATGTCTAGTTTTACCAGGTGTTATGGAAGGGACCCGTTACGGGACTTCAGAGCTAAGCGGGCCCGTTATTAGATCCATCCCCATTCCTATTGAGCCCTATGGGGGCTCGAATGGGAATGGGGGAATGGTTCCCGGAATGGGGACTTACCGGGACCTCCAAGGTCGGAATGACCCGGTAAGTCCCTATTCCGGGAACATGGACCCGGAATGCGGTAAGGGGGTAGCAATGGCTACCTTCTTCCTGGTAATGAGGCCCACTGTCTTATAAGGGTTAGAATCAAAGCAGAGTGTGTGCTACTCTACAGGAGGGAAATAGCAAATTAGACTGCATTGTATCCTTACACAAATCCAAAAAGCCTATATACATAGTAACACGTTTGCTGGCAAAGTTCGCTTTGCAAATGGGACTGCAATTTCACTCAAGAGGGCTCTTTCTAAACACTGCACTCCATGGATCCTCAAAGTCTGGGTTAGGTTCTGTGCTCAAGATATTCTTTTACATAACTATATTGGGTTATTCATAACGTGCTTAATACCCAGAGGTTTTTAACCCGACCCGTGGATGGAACCTGTGTTGCTCTACGTCGTCTTGCTGCCAAGACAAGCACATTTCCCCTGAGCTATCCTCCCGAGACATGTCGAGTGATGTCTTTCCTCGGATGATAGCCTTGTGGCCCATGTTGTCATGGTCATTTATGCACGCCCTGCAGCAGGTCCCGATGTGAACCTCTATGATTATCTGCACGAGACTGGAGAAAGGGGAAAATGTGTTACTAACAAAACAGCCTAATATGTCACCTGCAATTATATGGGGAACACATTTCTCTTTCAGGTATGGGGCAACAAAGGGATCCTTGGGGTGCCCCTTCTCAGTGGCAACGTGCTCGCCTTGGATGCAAGACAACACAGAGCAACACAGGTTCGATCCCTGGGTCCGCGCTTAGAAACCTCTGGGTATTAAGTGTGTTATAAATAACCTATCATATATCATATCCCTGCCTGCAAATGGTTTCAGAGAAGGAACAGGAGGCGTCAGCCCAGGAAATGGGGGTGCCTGAAAGGGCACTACATGCTACTTGTATTCCTTTTATGCACACACACACATACAAATACACACCCATACACAATATCTTGTCGTACAAACAGTAACACTAGTGCATAGTCTGTCACAAGTCTCAGCTGGATAAACACGAGCTGGCTGTTGGGCTAAATGAAGTAGTGGTCACCCTGAGGTTCGATGCTGCCATCTTTTTTCCCATTTGCAAAAACTAGCAAAACATCCAACCAGTCACTGGCCATATGCCAGTTATAAAAGTTGCATCCAAACAGTCAAACACACAAATATGTTTTACCACAGAAAAGTCTAGAGGCAGGAGGTTGGAATAGTGTAGCGGTGCAGCGTCAGGTAGGAAATGGATGGAGAAGGGGCAGATGCCATTTAGACACTAGGAGCAGATAAAAAATGGAAAAACCAGGACCAACTAAACTGTTGAGAGTGCTAGCATAAATAATGTAAAACATGCCAACTATACCTAACATATACATAAGGAATTCTTCTGAATACCATAAACACCATTTCAAGCAAAAGGAATGCTTCTTCAATTTTTTGTTGTGGCTATTGGGTGTGGCCAAAGCGCCGCCTACAAGCCAACACTATTGTATTAGAATACAGCTAGGGAGAAATGGCATATGAGAAGGAATACAAATCTTGTAGATGTTGCTTGGTTATTTACCCACCCATTGACTGTGCATGGTCTGCTAATCCCCCTGCAGATTAACAAGGGGTGTCCTGGGAGTCCCTCTGCCAGACATTAGTCCTGGTTACAAGAGACTTACCCAGAGTCTTTAGCTCACTATCTTTCACAAAGAAGAAATATCCCAGACATATCAGTCTTTGTCCTGCCCTGGGGCAGTCCAGCACCGAAATGCTAGGCAATTCTCCTCTGAACAAGAGTACCAACAGAAACCCCAGACACGTGTTTCGGTCTGGTTGGACCTCATCAGTAGGGTGGATCTGTGCCTCTCTAAGAATAGTGAGCAAGGGGTCCACGTCTGGATTCCCCTAGTAACTTAGGGTGAGACCCAAAGTTACTTAAATATGCAGATTAACAAGGGGTGTCCTGGGAGTCCCTCTGCCAGACATTAGTCCTGGTTACAAGAGACTTACCCAGAGTCTTTAGCTCACTATCTTTCACAAAGAAGAAATATCCCAGACATATCAGTCTTTGTCCTGCCCTGGGGCAGTCCAGCACCGAAATGCTAGGCAATTCTCCTCTGAACAAGAGTACCAACAGAAACCCCAGACACGTGTTTCGGTCTGGTTGGACCTCATCAGTAGGGTGGATCTGTGCCTCTCTAAGAATAGTGAGCAAGGGGTCCACGTCTGGATTCCCCTAGTAACTTAGGGTGAGACCCAAAGTTACTTAAATATGCAGATTAACAAGGGGTGTCCTGGGAGTCCCTCTGCCAGACATTAGTCCTGGTTACAAGAGACTTACCCAGAGTCTTTAGCTCACTATCTTTCACAAAGAAGAAATATCCCAGACATATCAGTCTTTGTCCTGCCCTGGGGCAGTCCAGCACCGAAATGCTAGGCAATTCTCCTCTGAACAAGAGTACCAACAGAAACCCCAGACACGTGTTTCGGTCTGGTTGGACCTCATCAGTAGGGTGGATCTGTGCCTCTCTAAGAATAGTGAGCAAGGGGTCCACGTCTGGATTCCCCTAGTAACTTAGGGTGAGACCCAAAGTTACTTAAATATGCAGATTAACAAGGGGTGTCCTGGGAGTCCCTCTGCCAGACATTAGTCCTGGTTACAAGAGACTTACCCAGAGTCTTTAGCTCACTATCTTTCACAAAGAAGAAATATCCCAGACATATCAGTCTTTGTCCTGCCCTGGGGCAGTCCAGCACCGAAATGCTAGGCAATTCTCCTCTGAACAAGAGTACCAACAGAAACCCCAGACACGTGTTTCGGTCTGGTTGGACCTCATCAGTAGGGTGGATCTGTGCCTCTCTAAGAATAGTGAGCAAGGGGTCCACGTCTGGATTCCCCTAGTAACTTAGGGTGAGACCCAAAGTTACTTAAATATGCAGATTAACAAGGGGTGTCCTGGGAGTCCCTCTGCCAGACATTAGTCCTGGTTACAAGAGACTTACCCAGAGTCTTTAGCTCACTATCTTTCACAAAGAAGAAATATCCCAGACATATCAGTCTTTGTCCTGCCCTGGGGCAGTCCAGCACCGAAATGCTAGGCAATTCTCCTCTGAACAAGAGTACCAACAGAAACCCCAGACACGTGTTTCGGTCTGGTTGGACCTCATCAGTAGGGTGGATCTGTGCCTCTCTAAGAATAGTGAGCAAGGGGTCCACGTCTGGATTCCCCTAGTAACTTAGGGTGAGACCCAAAGTTACTTAAATATGCAGATTAACAAGGGGTGTCCTGGGAGTCCCTCTGCCAGACATTAGTCCTGGTTACAAGAGACTTACCCAGAGTCTTTAGCTCACTATCTTTCACAAAGAAGAAATATCCCAGACATATCAGTCTTTGTCCTGCCCTGGGGCAGTCCAGCACCGAAATGCTAGGCAATTCTCCCCTGAACAAGAGTACCAACAGAAACCCCAGACACGTGTTTCGGTCTGGTTGGACCTCATCAGTAGGGTGGATCTGTGCCTCTCTAAGAATAGTGAGCAAGGGGTCCACGTCTGGATTCCCCTAGTAACTTAGGGTGAGACCCAAAGTTACTTAAATATGCAGATTAACAAGGGGTGTCCTGGGAGTCCCTCTGCCAGACATTAGTCCTGGTTACAAGAGACTTACCCAGAGTCTTTAGCTCACTATCTTTCACAAAGAAGAAATATCCCAGACATATCAGTCTTTGTCCTGCCCTGGGGCAGTCCAGCACCGAAATGCTAGGCAATTCTCCTCTGAACAAGAGTACCAACAGAAACCCCAGACACGTGTTTCGGTCTGGTTGGACCTCATCAGTAGGGTGGATCTGTGCCTCTCTAAGAATAGTGAGCAAGGGGTCCACGTCTGGATTCCCCTAGTAACTTAGGGTGAGACCCAAAGTTACTTAAATATGCAGATTAACAAGGGGTGTCCTGGGAGTCCCTCTGCCAGACATTAGTCCTGGTTACAAGAGACTTACCCAGAGTCTTTAGCTCACTATCTTTCACAAAGAAGAAATATCCCAGACATATCAGTCTTTGTCCTGCCCTGGGGCAGTCCAGCACCGAAATGCTAGGCAATTCTCCTCTGAACAAGAGTACCAACAGAAACCCCAGACACGTGTTTCGGTCTGGTTGGACCTCATCAGTAGGGTGGATCTGTGCCTCTCTAAGAATAGTGAGCAAGGGGTCCACGTCTGGATTCCCCTAGTAACTTAGGGTGAGACCCAAAGTTACTTAAATATGCAGATTAACAAGGGGTGTCCTGGGAGTCCCTCTGCCAGACATTAGTCCTGGTTACAAGAGACTTACCCAGAGTCTTTAGCTCACTATCTTTCACAAAGAAGAAATATCCCAGACATATCAGTCTTTGTCCTGCCCTGGGGCAGTCCAGCACCGAAATGCTAGGCAATTCTCCTCTGAACAAGAGTACCAACAGAAATCCCAGACACGTGTTTCGGTCTGGTTGGACCTCATCAGTAGGGTGGATCTGTGCCTCTCTAAGAATAGTGAGCAAGGGGTCCACGTCTGGATTCCCCTAGTAACTTAGGGTGAGACCCAAAGTTACTTAAATATGCAGATTAACAAGGGGTGTCCTGGGAGTCCCTCTGCCAGACATTAGTCCTGGTTACAAGAGACTTACCCAGAGTCTTTAGCTCACTATCTTTCACAAAGAAGAAATATCCCAGACATATCAGTCTTTGTCCTGCCCTGGGGCAGTCCAGCACCGAAATGCTAGGCAATTCTCCTCTGAACAAGAGTACCAACAGAAACCCCAGACACGTGTTTCGGTCTGGTTGGACCTCATCAGTAGGGTGGATCTGTGCCTCTCTAAGAATAGTGAGCAAGGGGTCCACGTCTGGATTCCCCTAGTAACTTAGGGTGAGACCCAAAGTTACTTAAATATGCAGATTAACAAGGGGTGTCCTGGGAGTCCCTCTGCCAGACATTAGTCCTGGTTACAAGAGACTTACCCAGAGTCTTTAGCTCACTATCTTTCACAAAGAAGAAATATCCCAGACATATCAGTCTTTGTCCTGCCCTGGGGCAGTCCAGCACCGAAATGCTAGGCAATTCTCCTCTGAACAAGAGTACCAACAGAAACCCCAGACATGTGTTTCGGTCTGGTTGGACCTCATCAGTAGGGTGGATCTGTGCCTCTCTAAGAATAGTGAGCAAGGGGTCCACGTCTGGATTCCCCTAGTAACTTAGGGTGAGACCCAAAGTTACTTAAATATGCAGATTAACAAGGGGTGTCCTGGGAGTCCCTCTGCCAGACATTAGTCCTGGTTACAAGAGACTTACCCAGAGTCTTTAGCTCACTATCTTTCACAAAGAAGAAATATCCCAGACATATCAGTCTTTGTCCTGCCCTGGGGCAGTCCAGCACCGAAATGCTAGGCAATTCTCCTCTGAACAAGAGTACCAACAGAAACCCCAGACACGTGTTTCAGTCTGGTTGGACCTCATCAGTAGGGTGGATCTGTGTCTCTCTAAGAATAGTGAGCAAGGGGTCCACGTCTGGATTCCCCTAGTAACTTAGGGTGAGACCCAAAGTTACTTAAATATGCAGATTAACAAGGGGTGTCCTGGGAGTCCCTCTGCCAGACATTAGTCCTGGTTACAAGAGACTTACCCAGAGTCCCCTGGCCACATCTACCCACTTGTAAATGTGCTATTGACTGCGCATTGTCTGCTAATCTCTAGGGCCACCCTTTGCCCACTTGTAAATGTGCAATTGACTGAGCATGGTCTGCTAATTCCTGTGGCCATCCCCACCCACTTTTAAATGTGCTATTGACTGTGCATGGTCTGCAAATTCCCGTGACCAACCCCACCCACTTGTAAATGTGCTATTGACTGTGCATGTTCTGCTAATTCCCGTGACCACACCCACCCACTTATAAATGTGCTATTGACTGCGCATGGTCTGATAATCCCTGTGGCGACCCCCACCCACTTGTAAATGTGCTATTGACTGCGCATGGTCTGCTAATACTCGTGGCCACCCCTACCCACTTGTAAATGTGATATTGACTGAGCATGGTCTCCTAATCCCTGTGGCCACCCCCATCCACTTGTAAATGTGCTATTGACTGCGCATGGTCTGCGAATCCCCGTGGCCACCCCCACCGACTTGTAAATGTGCTATTGACTGCGCATGGTCTGCTAATCCCCTTGGCCACCCCTACCCACTTGAAAATGTGCTATTGACTGCGCATGGTTTGCTAATCCCCATGGCCACCCCCACCCACTTGTAAATGTGCTATTGACTGCGCATGGTCCGCTAGTCCCCGTGGCCACCCCATCCCACTTGTAAATGTGCTATTGACTGCGCATGGTCTGCTAACCCCGTGGCCACCCCCACCCACTTGTAAATGTGCTATTGACTGAGCATGGTCTGCTAATCCCCCTGGCCACCCATACCCACTTGTAAATGTGCTATTGACTGCGCATGGTCTGCTAATCCCCGTGGCCACCCCCACCCACTTGTAAATGTGCTATTGACTGCACATGGTCTGCGAATCCCCGTGGCCACTCCCACCCACTTTTAAATGTGCTATTGACTGCACATGGTCTGCTAATCCCTGTGGCCACCCCCACCCACTTGTACATGTGTTATTGACTGCGCATGGTCTGCGAATCCCCGTGGCCACCCCCACCCACTTGTAAATGTGCTATTGACTGTGCATGGTCTGCTAACCCCGTGGCCACCCCCACCCACTTGTAAATGTGCTATTGACTGTGCATGGTCTGCTAATCCCCGTGGCCACCCCATCCCACTTGTAAATGTGCTACTGGTGTAATACAATTGTTTTAACTGGGTCCGCCTTCAACCACTCGATGTATAAGCACTCTCTGTGTCCTTCACTGAAGTCCTCTTAAAATCAAACATTGGCAAAGCCAACAGTTGTAGCTTGTGTTTTGGTATTAGGCATGTGCCAGGTGGAGCTATTATATGCATAGACATTCACACCATGTTGCAGCTGCTAAAATCAATGGTCAGATAGCACCACCACGGGAGTGCCTGGTAAATGCATTTCCCATGCCTACACAAATGTCCAAACTGTTGGCATTGTCAATGCTTGTTTTGAATGGATGCTGAGACAAGAAAAGAAAGCACAAAGTTTGTTCTTCAGTTAATATGGAAGGTTAGGCTGGAGGCTACGTTCCTATGTCTGCAACTGGTAGTCAGAAAGGATCTTGAACCAGTGAACTATTGCCAGTGCTTGACTTCCTTCGGTGCACGCGCAGAGCAGCACCGCTGCCTGTTTTTCTCACCAGATTAACAAAGTGCTGCCCGCGCAGCTGAGCTGAACGTGTGAGCGCGCCCACGCTTGAGGCCGTAATACACTCATTCAAGTGCTGCTCGCACGAGCCTCCGCTATGTCTCGGGCACGCTAAAAGGATGCACAATTGCACAAACATTGTGGCGCTACTTTGACCAAAGCGAATAAAAAAATAGGCTATTCTTAAAACAAGCTCTGACTTGAGATCGCCGAATTTGAATGCACTAAATTGAAAGCTACTAAAATTAACCCGAGCCGTGATTCAGCATTGAATGTGGGCAGTGCCTCATCTTTCCAAGGTTCTGTTTGAGGAACAACATACATTTGCAACATGTCTGTGGTCGGGCGGGAATGAAGGTCACCCAGCTGCTGGAATTCTTAAAAGTCGTGTTCATTTTGCTGTTGGCCTCCGCGATAAGAAACACACTATCGTGCCCTTTCTTCCTGCTCTTTCATTGTCTAGCGCCTGGATTTTGGAGCAATATTTCTCTTTTACAGTTTTGGAGTAGATTTATAGCATGCACGGCTATTTTAAGGGATTTTGGGGTCTGGGGCACAGAGAAATGTGGACCTCCCCTGAGCAAAGAAATGAAGGGGTGCAAGAATATTTGTGGTTGCTGCACCCAGCCACAACCCACTGTTTGATACGCTGCCATGGCAGAGCTTTATTTAAGCACTGAAACACCCTTGGAGAACCACCCTGGCCTAATCCCGTTCATTCATGATGGAGTCAGTTTAATATTCCAGTGTTTTTTTTATTTTTTTATTTATGCTTTTGGCTAATTCAAGCCTTTTTAAAAAAAAATTTATTTGGTTTGTTGATCAAATCAACTTTTCAAATAATTTACAAAAGAAAAACATAACAAGGCAATAATCAATTTACAATCAGTAATTGAGTGCTTAACACTGATTCAGAAACACAATAAATGAAGAATGATTCAAATTAAGATTAAACATTTGAAGATTAATAGAACAATTATGTTACAATAATCATTCAATTACAATTCAAACTAAGAAAGTTTATCTGACCTGATGACTCTTATAGGTTAATATCTAAGTCCAGCAGTATCACTTCAAGATAATGAACTATTACTACTTTTATAGCCAATCTTGGATTTGAAAAAATGTATTGCCAAATTTGATCATAATCCAAGTAATATTCAAATTGAAAACATGCTGAAAAAAACCTTTTGCGGGTCACATTCAACCCGGGACACACTGCGACAAGATGTTGTAAAGTCTCTTTCTGCTGCTTATTTAAACAATAGCGACAGTGATTTAGATTTTTAGGTATTTGTTTTCTCCTATACAACACTTCAAGGGGGGCATGAATATTTTTGGTTGCTGCACCCCGCCACAACCCACTGTTTGATACGCTGCCATGGCAGAGAATTATTTAAGCAATGAAACACCCTTGGAGAACCCTGGCCTAATGCCGTTCATTCATGATGGAGTCAGTTTCCAGTGTTTTTTTTAATTTATTTTTATTTATGCTTTTGGCTAATTCAAGACTTTTGCATTACATACCATTAAGATTAATACAATCAATACACATTATTCATAAAACACACTTAAAAACATTCAATCTAATCATCCATTTAAAAAGAATTTAAGAAAATAATTCATTCTGATAAATCCAATCTTCATAGGTTTTGATAACTGCCAACATTTAGGGTCTAGCCGCTTCTGCGGTCAATCTAATTTTAACCATAGTCCATATATGAAAGTCCGAAGCCACCACCTTCAGCGGTTCTGCAGAACAGAGCAAGGACCAAAATGTATCATATTTATGTCCCCCAAAGTTTGCTGTGAAAGACTCTTAGCCCCTTTCATACAGATTACCCAATCCAGGACAGCAGTCAAGATGTGCCAAGTTTCTAGCTGTACCCCACAAATGCAACATCATCTCAGCTCTCTGTGTTCCTGGATGCAGTCCCCCTTTACCTCCCATACTGGCAGTATATTCACCCTTAAATAAAGGACAAATCGTTAAAGGGATAAGCTGTAGTGTTTGGTCAAGTAGCTACAGGGCTCACCCAATAAGAACTCTGCTTGGTAAACTCTATATAGCATTTGCGGTGTGTCAATCCGTCAATGGTCGCAACACAATCCCACAACAGCAAGCGCTTCTTCAGTTCATGCAGGAAGACCCCAGGCTGCAACATGTCCTCCACTTGGAGGCCTTTGTCTCTTAAGTGACTGATGGCTATATTCTTCAGCCTGTGACACGCTAAGTTACCGAGCCTAAAATTAGCATGCGCCCCCAGTAAATGTAAGAAACGGTTTGTGCTAACACCAGACTCGCCTTCCGGAATCTTCATGTACAGCCAAGTACACCTCATCTTCCAGTGGGTAGCCATCAAGGTCAGCACCAGCTCCATTGTCAGAGCTTCAACCAGCACTGACTGTAGAACTCCTACGATTGTCCTCAAGAGCTTGCACTCTATGGTGTTCAACCATTTCAACACCATATAACAAAGTGGGAATGGCAGATGTCTTATATACTTCAATGAGGCCCTCAATAGACTCACCCCCCCTTAGTTCTAACAAAGTTCCTCAACACTTTCCATTTACGCATCAGCTTATTAGCCCCTGTGCCCCCAACCATAGCCTGGAAGGGGATGCCTGGAAATGGGCAGCCCAGGTAGATATCATTTTTAACTTGCTGGAGCTTAGTGCCCTCCAACCACCAGCTGTAACTCACCCCCTTTTTCCACTTATACTGTACTTGTAAGATCTTAGGGCCACATTACGAGTTGGGCAGTATCCCAGCGGTAAATCCGCCAGACTACTGGCCAACTGAATTACCGTTACCGCCACTTGGTCTGGTGGAATTACCATGGTGGAATTTCTGCTGCGGTAATTCCGCCGATTGTGTCGATTTATCGGCAGTGAGTGGCAGAATTTACCTCCAGGATTTGCTTTTAAAGAGGCAAAAGGGGAGGTCAAAGGACAGAGGATTGGGGGACACTGAATTGCAGTGCGAGGGAAGAGTAATGGGTGCCAGACCACAGAGCTGAAAAGGTACGGTTATAGAGGTAAAATGAAAACCAGAGAAGGACAGAGTCAGAGAAACCCACAGAGGAAAGAGAGGAAAGAAGTATAGAGTGAACAACCATGTCAAATGCAGCAAGGAGAACGAGTAGAGTACGTATTGAAGAGTGCTTACAATGTCTGGCAGTGAGGAGAGAGATGGTGAGGACATGGAGTAAAGCTGTCTCGGTCAAATGCATAGAACGAAAGTCAAATTGGTGAAGGGGAAGGAGGGAGTGAAGATGGAGATAGACAGAAATGTTTGAGTGGACGACTTAGAAGAGAAATTGAATGGTAGTTAGAAGGAAGAGAGGGATCCAGAGAGGGTTTTTTTAAATTAGGAAGTATTATAGCACATTTGAAACTAGTTGGAAAATCAGATGTAGAGGGACAAGAGTTAAGAAAAACAGTGATATATGTGAAAAAAAAGATGGTAAAACTTTAGAAATTTGGGAAGAAGGTAAGGTAAGGGTTTAGAAAGACATTTGGCAGTGTTAGTATCGTAAATGGAAATAACATATGATAGTGATTGGAGTGGAGAAGAACGGCAAGGGTGAGTCGGAGAGATGGGAGGGAAGGACATAAGTAAAGAACTTTGATGAAAAATAGTTGCAGAAGTCAAGTGCAGAAAGAAAGGAATGAAGAGAAGGGTCAGGGGATGGGGAGAGAGCACACAATCCCCTTGCTGGAAAAGACAATGAGATCTGGGAGAGTGCATTTGAATAAGATCGGGAAAGTAGCCCTTTTAGCCAGAAGAAGAGTAGAATCATATGAAGAGTGAAGAAGGGAAGAGAGGAGAGTATGGAGATCAGAAAGGGCTTGTGTCTTCCTCCAGTGACGTTCAGCCCTCTGCAAGGACGTCTGGAGAGAACACAGTTGGGAAGAAAGCCAGGGTTACGATGGATTCTTGGAAGGGATAAAAGAGTACAGAGGGTGAAGGGGGTCTAAAGTAGATTGGAAGGCATAAGAAAGACGGCTACAGCTTTGTCCAGAGTATAAGAAGAGAAAATAGACAAGGGAAGTGGCAAAGAAGAAACAGAATACACAAAAGAGGGTCAAAGTTCTTTAGGTTATGATCAGAGAATGGAGATTGATTGGTTGGGATGGAAGGGGGAGATGGGGTATGGAGTATGATCAGACAGATGGAGGGCGGTACCAAGAATGGATGTCCATGAAATAACCAAAGATAAAATAACGAATGAGAAATGACCGAATAATTTTGGGTCAATAAACGAAAATTAGTGTTGCGTTTTTTTCACTTTTTTATTTTCATAATCCAGGAGGAGACCCCCCCCCCCGCACCTCCACTTGCCCCTACCTTAACGTATACCCTTAACCCACCCCCACCTATTTTTTTAAGAAAAAAGAACACATATTTAGAATAAAATTCGGCCACATAAACTCGGTAATTTCTCCTTTGTTGTTTTTGCATTTGGTTATTTCTACAGATACCATTGAGATAAGTGGAGTTAGAGGCAGAGGAAGAGAAGACTAAACTGAGAGGAGAACTAAAGATATGGGATTGAGGAGATGAAAGAGGAAACATTTTGTAAGAAAAAAGTTGACAACGAAGTGGGCAGGGAGCATGAGTTGAAGAAAGATGGAGATTAAAATCACCTAAAAGAAAAAAGGGGGAGGAAGACGGGAGAGTAAAAGAATGTCCAAGCCATCACAGGATGAGGATAAAGTGCCAGGCGGGCAAAAAATAATGAGAAATATGTGAAGATGTGGCCTGGAAAAGGAGGAAAATGATACTTAAAGGAAAGAAAGGATGAGGCAGAAGTGAGGGATGAAAGAAGAGTGAAAGAGAATGCCATTGCTGCTGCCTGGTCTGTGTAGTTGAGGGAAAGGGAAGTAGATGGAGTGGAAAAGGAGGCAGGGATAACAGTGTCAGTGGAGGAGATCCAAGTTTCATTGATGCAACGAAAGTAGAGATTAAGGCGAAATGAAGAGATTGAGAATAGAATGGGTCGTGTGACAGACAAACCGAGCATTGAATAAACCGATAGAGAGAGATGGGGCAACGTGAAAGGAAGAGAAAGCAAGAAGATTATTAAGATTGAGGGTATGCGCATTAAGAGAAGGTACAAAAGAGCAGGATGGTCAAAGAACAGAAATAGACCTAGTTATAATGAGAAAAGAAGGTAGAGAAAAGATTGAGGAGAAGTAGAAAACTACGATGAGGAGGAGTGCATAAAACAGCTAAAGATGTGATGATGGGGCATAGAGTGGTGGCAGCAAAAAGAGGATAGCATAATGAGAAATCAGAGAAAGACAGAGGGAAGAAGTATAGGAGTCCAACAGGCCCTAACAGGGGCAAAACAGGGCAGATAATGCAATGCCCTTGTGAACAGCCACCCTTAGGCAGGGTTGGCCGGGGCAAGGACACCATGCAAAGTGCAACTATATAGGGAGAGAAAGCTCTCTGTCTCATAGATTAATGTACAGGTCCCTGGGGTTTTCAAAGACTGAAGGTCAGTCTATGCTAAGCTCCTTAACGGAGTATTCAACCTAACAAAGTTAACTGTCATCAATATATTGATAAGAATGATCTCTTATTGAATGGGTTTATTTCAATTTAAAACCCGTAATAAAGTGATTTATGCTAACTAAAGTGACCAGGCCTAACACCTTATCAGTGACTTCCAAGTGCAAGTACAATAAAATACAAAGTTTCACAGGTCAAGAGGTACACGCAAGTATTATGTTACAGACCATGACACTGATTATACACAACAGTACATGTTCGGCAATCTGCTCGACAATACATTTATAGGATTCATACCTGTTAGTCTGACATTGGATATTTTTTATGCGAATCATAAAACAACACCTACTCTGGTATTGTCAAAAAACCCAACATGTTTCGTTCCTCTAATGTAATTGTCAAAATAATTATGGGAACTTCTTCTGGAGTAAACAACATTAATAGAGACCAAATTGGTCTATCATGAGGTAATTGTGTGTGGCACTTGTGAAGCTCTACACATTTGGACAATCTTCAACATGGAGTAACATGTGATGGAGGCACAGACGTATTTATACATCTAATTCCTCGATGTCTCCCTTCTCAATAGGGCGTATCACCCTAGACCATAAAATAAAACACGAGCCTCCACTATGTCTCTGGCACGTTAAAAGGATGGACAATTGCACAAACATTGTAGCGCTACTTTGACCAAAGCGAATAAAAGAATAGGCTATTCTTAAAACAAGCTCTGACTTGAGATCGCTGAATTTGAATGCACTAAATTGAAAGCTACTACAATTAACCCGAGCCGTGATTCAGCGTTGAATGTGGGCAGTGTCTCATCTTTCCAAGGTTCTGTTTGAGGAACAACATACATTTGCAACATGTCTGTGGTCGGGCGGGAATGAAGGTCACCCAGCTGCTGGAATTCTTAAAAGTCGTGTTCATTTTGCTGTTGGCCTCCGCGATAAGAAACACACTATCGTGCCCTTTCTTCCTGCTCTTTCATTGTCTAGCGCCTGGATTTTGGAGCAATATTTTTTTTTACAGTTTTGGAGTAGATTTATAGCATGCACGGCTATTTTAAGGGATTTTGGGGTCTGGGGCACAGAGAAATGTGGACCTCCCCTGAGCAAAGAAATGAAGGGGTGCAAGAATATTTGTGGTTGCTGTACCCTGCCACAATCCACTGTTTGATATGCTGCCATGGCAGAGCTTTATTTAAGCACTGAAACACCCTTGGAGAACCACCCTGGCCTAATCCCGTTAATTCATGATGGAGTCAGTTTAATATTCCATACTGGCTGTATATTCAACCTTAAATAAAGGACAAATCGTTAAAGGGATAAGCTGTAGTGTTTGGTCAAGTAACTACAGGGCTCACCCAATAAGAACTCTGCTTGGTAAACTCTATATAGCATTTGCGGTGTGTCAATCCGTCAATGGTCGCAACACAATCCCACAACAGCAAGCGCTTCCTCAGTTCATGCAAGAAGACCCCAGGCTGCAACATGTCCTCCACTTGGAGGCCTATGTCTCTTAAGTGACTGATGGCTATATTCTTCAGGCTGTGACACGCTAAGTTACCGAACCTAAAATTAGCATGCGCCCCCAGTAAATGTAAGAAACGGTTTGTGCTAACACCAGACTCGCCTTCCGGAATCTTCATGTACAGCCAAGTATACCTCATCTTCCAGTGGGTAGCCATCAAGGTCAGCCCCAGCTCCATTGTCAGAGCTTCAACCAGCACTGACTGTAGAACTCCTACGATTGTCCTCAAGAGCTTGCACTCTATGGTGTTCAACCATTTAACGTTGACCCCAGCATGGCCTCAACACCATATAACAAAGTGGGAATGGCAGATGTCTTATATACTTCAATGAGGCCCTCAATAGACTCACCCCCCCCCTTAGTTCTAACAAAGTTCCTCAAGACTTTCCATTTACGCATCAGCTTATTAGCCCCTGTGCCCCCAACCATAGCCTGGAAGGGGATGCCTGGAAATGGGCAGCCCAGGTAGATATCATTTTTAACTTGCTGGAGCTTAGTGCCCTCCAACCACCAGCTGTAACTCACCCCCTTTTTCCACTTATACTGTACTTGTAAGATCTTATGGCCACATTACGAGTTGGGCAGTATCCCAGCGGTAAATCCGCCAGACTACTGGCCAACTGAATTACCGTTACCGCCACTTGGTCTGGTGGAATTACCATGGTGGAATTTCTGCTGCGGTAATTCCATCGATTGTGTCGATTTATCGGCAGTGAGTGGCAGAATTTAACTCCAGGATTTGCTTTTAAAGAGGCAAAGGGGGAGGTCAAAGGACAGAGCATTGGGGGACACTGAATTGCAGTGCGAGGGAAGAGTAATGGGTGCCAGACCACAGAGCTGAAAAGGTACGGTTATAGAGGTAAAATGAAAACCAGAGAAGGACAGAGTCAGAGAAACCCACAGAGGAAAGAGAGGAAAGAAGTATAGAGTGAACAACCATGTCAAATGCAGCAAGGAGAACGAGTAGAGTACGTATTGAAGAGTGCTTACAATGTCTGGCAGTGAGGAGAGAGATGGTGAGGACATGGAGTAAAGCTGTCTCGGTCAAATGCATAGAACGAAAGTCAAATTGGTGAAGGGGAAGGAGGGAGTGAAGATGGAGGTAGACAGAAATGTTTGAGTGGACGACTTAGAAGAGAAATGGGATGGTAGTTAGAAGGAAGAGAGGGATCCAGAGAGGGTTTTTTAAATTAAGAAGTATTATAGCATGTTTGAAACTAGTTGGAAAATCAGATGTAGAGGGACAAGAGTTAATAAAAACAGTGAGATATGTGAAAAAAAGATGGTAAAACTTTAGAAATTTGGGAAGAAGGTAAGGTAAGGGTTTAGAAAGACATTTGGCAGTGTTAGTATCGTAAATGGAAATAACATATGATAGTGATTGGAGTGGAGAAGAACGGCAAGGGTGAGTAGGAGAGATGGGAGGGAAGGACATAAGTAAAGAACTTTGATGAAAAAACAGTTGCAGAAGTCAAGTGCAGAAAGAAAGGAATGAAGAGAAGGGTCAGGGGATGGGGAGAGAGCACACAATCCCCTTGCTGGAAAAGACAATGAGATCTGGGAGAGTGCATTTGAATAAGATCGGGAAAGTAGCCCTTTTAGCCAGAAGAAGAGTAGAATCATATCAAGAGTGAAGAAGGGCAGAGAGGAGAGTATGGAGATCAGAAAGGGCTTGTGTCTTCCTCCAGTGACGTTCAGCCCTCTGCAAGGACGTCTGGAGAGAACACAGTTGGGAAGAAAGCCAGGGTTACGATGGATTCTTGGAAGGGATAAAAGAGTACAGAGGGTGAAGGGGGTCTAAAGTAGATTGGAAGGCATAAGAAAGACGGCTACAGCTTTGTCCAGAGTATAAGAAGAGATAATAGACAAGGGAAGTGGCAAAGAAGAAACAGAATACACAAAAGAGGGTCAAAGTTCTTTAGGTTATGATCAGAGAATGGAGATTGATTGGTTGGGATGGAAGGGGGAGATGGGGTATGGAGTATGATCAGACAGATGGAGGGCGGTACCAAGAATGGATGTCCATGAAATAACCAAAGATAAAATAACGAATGAGAAATGACCGAATAATTTTGGGGCAAAAAACGAAAATGAGTCTTGCTTTTTTTCACTTTTTTCTTTTCATAATGCAGGGGGAGAACCCCCCCCCCCCCCCCGCACCTCCACTTGCCCCTAACTTAACGTATACCCTTAGCCCACCCCCACCTATTTTTTTAAGGAAAAAGAACACATATTTAGAATAAAATTCGGCCACATAAACTCAGTAATTTCTCCTTTGTTGTTTTTGCATTTGGTTATTTCTACAGATACCATTGAGATAAGTGGAGTTAGAGGCAGAGGAAGAGAAGACTAAACTGAGAGGAGAACTAAAGATATGGGATTGAGGAGATGAAAGAGGAAACATTTTGTAAGAAAAAAGTTGACAACGAGGTGGGCAGGGAGCATGAGTTGAAGAAAGATGGAGATTAAAATCACCTAAAAGAAAAAAGGGGGCGGAAGACGGGAGAGTAAAAGAATGTCCAAGCCATCACAGGATGAGGATAAAGTGCCAGGCGGACAAAAAATAATGAGAAAAATGTGAAGAAGTGGCCTGGAAAAGGAGGAAAATGATACTCAAAGGAAATAAAAGATGAGGCAGAAGGGAGGGATGAAAGAAGAGTGAAAGAGAATGCCATTGCTGCTGCCTGGTCTGTGTAGTTGAGGGAAAGAGAAGTAGATGGAGTGGAAAAGGAGGCAGGGATAACAGTGTCAGTGGAGGAGATCCAAGTTTCATTGATGCAACGAAAGTAGAGATTAAGGCGAAATGAAGAGGTTGAGAATAGAATGGGTCATGTGACAGACAAACCGAGCATTGAGTAAACCGATAGAGAGAGATGGGGCAACGTGAGAGGAAGAAACAGAAAGAAGATTATTAAGATTGAGGGTATGCGCATTAAGAGAAGGTACAAAAGAGCAGGATGGTCGAAGAACAGAAATAGACCTAGTTATAATGAGAAAAGAAGGTAGAGAAAAGATTGAGGAGAAGTAGAAAACTACGACGAGGAGGAGTGCATAAAACAGCCAAAGATGTGATGATGGGGCATAGAGTGGTGGCAGCAAAAGGAGGATAGCATAATGAGAAATCAGAGAAAGACAGAGGGAAGAAGTATAGGAGTCCAACAGGCCCTAAGAGGGGCAAAACAGGGCAGATAATGCAATGCCCTTGTGAACAGCCACCCTTAGGCAGGGTTGGCCGGGGCAAGGACACCATGCAAAGTGCAACTATATAGGGAGAGAAAGCTCACTGTCTCATAGATTAATGTACAGGTCCCTGGGGTTTTCAAAGACTGAAGGTCAGTCTATGCTAAGCTCCTTAACGGAGTATTCAACCTAACAAAGTTAACTGTCATCAATATATTGATAAGAATGATCTCTTATTGAACGGGTTTATTTCAATTTAAAACCCATAATAAAGTGACTTATGCTAACTAAAGTGACCAGGCCTAACACCTTATCAGTGACTTTCAAGTGCAAGTACAATAAAATACAAAGTTTCACAGGTCAAGAGGTACACGCAAGTATTATGTTACAGACCATGACACTGATTATACACAACAGTACATGTTCGGCAATCTGCTCAACAATACATTTATAGGATTCATACCTGTTAGTCTGACATTGGAGATTTTTTATGCGAATCATAAAACAACACCTACTCTGGTATTGTCAAAAAACCCAACATGTTTCGTTCCTCTAATGTAATTGTCAAAATAATTATGGGAACTTCTTCTGGAGTAAACAACATTAATAGAGACCAAATTGGTCTATCATGAGGTAATTGTGTGTGGCACTTGTGAAGCTCTACACATTTGGACAATCTTCAACATGGAGTAACATGTGATGGAGGCACAGACGTATTTATACATCTAATTCCTCAATGTCTTCCTTCTCAATAGGGTGTATCACCCTAGACCATAAAACAAAAGAAAAGAAAGGAACCTAATTATGGAGGGGTATTCCTTTCTATCGTCTCCAATACTAATAAAGAGTATATGGTAGACATAAATTATGCTTACCATTTTTCAGTATCTGTAATGCACCAGTAGCTATTGCAGTCTCTCAGTGTAACTGTGGCTGGACCCTAAAAAACACATATGTGGGGCTAGTGTCAAACAGTCCACAAGTTGAAACAATGCTGCACTAAAAGCATAAGGTCAAGAATACACTTAGGCAAATGAGTTTGTCCTCCAACTACTTAATGTGCTAAGAGGGGCCTGGGTGAACCGTTTTATGCAGTATAGAAATTATCTCTCCATCATTCAGTATACGAATGACAAACACCGTGGACAGTAGAAATGCCCCCACCCCTTCATCTTGTCTAGCAATGACCCCATGAGAATATCTCAACAGGCACTAGGCCCATGGCTCCCAAATGGCATTTTATTTTGGATCTCTATCAAGCAGGTAGTACAGGAGTGACAAGTCCTCAATTAAAGCACTCTAGGAATGACATCTCCCATCATCAGGCAACATGGGCATGGTATTCTCCCTCGCCATGCAGTGTAGGTGTGCTACCTCACCGTAACAGGCGGCAAAGGTGTAAGAATTCTTCCCGTCTGGCAGGGTAGGTACGAGCCCACCCCTCACTAAGCCCTATGGGCCAGATTCTTAAAAATGAGGGCAAATGAAAAAAGCCTGTCTTGGTGAAATGATGGAAAGTTAAAGCATTTCCGCCCCGGTCTGGGATTTGCAGTACAGGTGTGGCCCCGTTGAACAGCATAGGTTGGAACCACCCACATGAGGTAGCACAGGTAATGGCAGCATGGGTCTGGCAGTAAAGCTCAATTAACCCCCAACCCACAGATTAGGCAGCACAGATAATAGCAATGCCCCTCTGGCAGTGTAAATGTCGCCATTTTAGGTAGGTAGTCAGTCACGTCCACCATTAGATAGTAAAGTTATGATGCATACACAAAATATAGGAAGTTAGTGCCCTCGCCAATGCAAAATTGGAGGACGCCGGCATACTTTATGAAACTTAAACGTAACACGAGGCAGTTTTCACACAGTTTGGTTACATTTTTGTTCAGGACTTCAATATGTAAAATCAGGGTTTGGGATTTTTGTAAAATCCATCAATGTTATATTTTCCCGAAATGATGGTTCAGTGAAAGACATGCTGCATCCCCATTGTGCTTTAAGAGGCGCGCGTTCAGTCACGTGGTGAATCTGCTGAAGCAGATTGCCTCGACTACCACATCGACAGTCTGCTCCCACCGATTTTGGTTATCTCCAACTAAGGTGGTAAAAGAAACTGAAACCTGCATGGGTCCTGGGTTACCGTCCCTTTTATATCCCAGCACGAAAATGAGCGGTAATAGTGGCCAGCATGTCCATGCAGAGGGGCCATCATTACAATGGTAATACATTTGGAAGCTCATGGTGAGTCAAGCCTCTCCACTCAGATTAAAATTAGATATCTGCAAAAATGCTTTCAGTTTTCCCTCGCAGAGCTGGGAACAACATGGAGCATATTTTTGCTCCATGATATGATTGGTTATTTATAATGCGCTTAATACCCAGAGGTTTCTCAGTGTGGACCTGGGGATCGAACCTGTGTCATGTCGTCTTGCTTCCAAGGTGAGCATGTTGCCCCTCGCCTATCCTCCTGTGACGATTGTCCCTCGATGACCCATTCTGTCGAAGAAAATCCGGTAAAAATGGTCAGGTTAGAAAATCATACAGCACAGTTCAACGAACCTGTTCTATGGGAGGTTTCCCACTAGGGTGGGTCTACAACCACACTGTAGCTCACTGTATCTTTCACAGAAGAGAAATACAATGTGCATATCATTCTGGTCCCACCCACCAGGAAAGCCCAGGCCAGCACTGGCAATTGTCCTCTGAAAAAGAGTACCAACAGCGGCCCCAGACATGTATTTCAGTTTTGTTGGGCCTCCTCAGTGAGGTGAAACTGAGACTCTCTAAGCATAGTGAGCGAGGGGTTTGCGTCTGGATTACCCCGGATAACATAGGGTAAAGCCCCAGCATTACAAAATGTACACACAATTGTGGGAGCCCCTTTACTAAGAATGAACACGGTTCAAAGAACTGTTCTAAGGGAGGTTTCCCACCTAGGAAGGTCTACAGCCACTAAAACAGGTTATCTGGCCGTGTTCGTTCTGGGTAGAGAGGCTTCCAGACCTTTGCATTAAGGTCAGAAAATCCCACGGAGCTTGTCCCCTGTGATTGTTTTATAGCCATTCCTTTTTGAAGCCACATTTAATTAAGCATGTTTGTGATTTTGCTCCATATGAAGAAGTTCACATATATTTGCGCAATTTCTTCCTTGCGGGAAGAATTTGTGGAAAATAATGCATTCTCAGAAAATAGTAACTTAGGCCTTTGTTTCTACCAAATCATTTATAGTTGTAGTTGCTGCTCATAAAAATGGCAGATGCTACAGCAGATACTGTGCCTTACTGGAAGAAAGCGAGAAGGACTTGTATGGAAATTCAAGACTGAGGCAGACAGGAAGTACTGCAAGATTCAACAGAGAAACTACCACACAGCAGTAAATCATACCACGAAAGCTCACTTCACAAACAAGATTTTGGGATGGCTTCTATACAGCTTCTGGCGTCAAGATAAATTGCTCCAAATCTATGATACTTAACATCACAAAGGTGAGGAAGATTAAAGGACATCGCTGCAGCACCTACATTTTGGTGCAGTAGTGTGCTCGAGCACGTGCGAAAACACCGCTGAGTATTCATTAGGATCTCGGGACTAATCCACCTGATATACATCCAGGGAACACCACTTGGTAACAAGTGAATTACATAGTGGAACTACATTAGCACACTACTGAGAACTTTACACATCTTACATCAGGAAATTCGCCTTGTTTTACTCACTATCTTTGTTGAACTGAGAAGTTTTTGGGGTATCAGTTCACTCTGAGGAAGACCTTTATTGGTTGAAACATGTGTTCTGTGTTCCTCTGTCGGATTTGTCCAATTTATATTTGATATAAAACCTGTGAAGAGAACTTTGCTGACAATCATTGTATTTATTCAATTAGACCAGCGGCAAGTAAGCTGTACTATATTGTTGAACTTTACTATGTGTCTGCATTGAGCACATGGAGGTCTAGACTAACCTACATTTATGTTCCATTATCTACTGTCCTGCAGCAAAGGCACTTAATACCATCTGCAAGAGCATTTTTAGGGTAGAGATACAGACCCTCAACTTTGAAAAGGAAACACCCTGGGACCTGATTTAAAACATCTCCAGTACTCTAGTTTGTTGATTTCCAAAACCTAAACTCTTATTTGTACCATAGGAGAAGTAGCAATGTTCTAAAATTAAAACACTCTTGGGCCTCATTACAAGTTTACCGGTCCGGAAACAAGGGTGCCGGTAAGCTCACGGCACCCTTGTTTCCGGACCAGCAATCTCTGAGTTGGCCTGCCGGGGTCGCTGCACCTGACAGGTCTGCCCACACGGGCGCAGTGGCCACGGTGGGCAGCCCGTTTACGGAAGTGCAGGCACCGTTAGCAACGGTGCTGACGCTTCCGCGTCTCCACTCTCATAAAGTCCTATGGGACTCTATGGGAATGGGGACAAACATTTTACTGGCACCTGACTTCCTGGGCCGCCGGACTTGTAATCTCCCGTGGCACCGGGAAGTCAGGCGGCGGTAACATTTTATGAGTCCGGCAATGAGGCCCACTGTTTCAAATTTAAAAGCAAAAATGTACATACCTGCATGTCGATGGAAACTGCAAAAATCGTGTATTTTGATTTCAAATATTTATAATTATAGTTGTGCTTATTTATTTTCCAACATATTTGCTTATTAGCAAACTCTCTATTATGTGGTACAATTTAAGGAAACAGAATTATGTTTTGGCTTTTTACTTGAGTGATGACAACTCATTTGTGGCCAGGCCCTGGTTTCCAGGTTACAAATATGAGCCATTAGCAAACTATTATTAATCCCAAAAGCAGTCAAGTGACTTCTTAGACTAAATGTAATAAGTACAATACTGTCCTGCACAATCTGTGGGGTTGCTATCCATGCTTCGGACCAGCTCTTGTGCCATGTAACCTTTTCAGGAGTGATTTGGTTCCCACTGCCTGTAATGGGACTGGGGAATTACAGTGTTGCTTTTATGCTAATTTATATCTCTTTTGGACCAAATGCATGCAAAGTTCAGGTTGACACAATAATGTGTCGTGCAAGCTATGAATTTGTACTTTTCAAACAGACAATGCTTATCTTCTCAAGAGGTAAAGGCAAGTGCCCCTGAACATTGAAGCACCCGGCCTATGCTGTTGTGCCCAATGCCATGCCCTATGAAATAATTAAACTAAAAACTACAAGCGTGTGCACCCAAACTTCTCGTCACTGTTTGTTTCTTGTTAAGAATGTATTTGCTGCTTAAGCCATACTTGGTGTTTTGCAACTTGTGAGCTAACCAATGCTACTGTGCGCTACCAGGCTGTAGTCTCCAGTTTTCCTATACAATGGGCCTCATTACAAGCATGACGGTAGCCGTGCCTGTATGGCAGGCACTGCTACCGCCATACTCGCTACCGGCCCGCCACCCGCGATTGGGCAATAACCGGCCCATTACGAGTTGAATATGCCGGTAATTGCCCATTTGCGGGTGGCGGTAATGCCAGGCTCCCGATCCCCATTCTGCCCCATAGGGCACAACGGGGGTGGGGAGCATGGTTGCAATCACGAGTTCTGCTCGCGGGTACCGCACAGCCGGCCAGGTAATACATGGCGGGCTGTCAGGAACTCACCAGCAGAACTTGTAATGCAGCGGGACGGTATGAACGGTGCTGGCGCCTTACCGGTAAAGTGAGTAAGGTGTTTACTTGGGAAAATTGGTGTGGTTTTAATCACTAATTTCACTTTCACCTTTCTTTATTTTTAGACACTCTTGTGAGATGATGGTATATCTTGTGCCTGACAAGACGATGAAAGAACGCAGCAGAAATGTCTGTGGTTGTCAATACAAAGGACTGAAACCAAAGATGAAGTAATGAAACACACCATCCTCGGTGAGCATTGGGTTGGAAATGGCCACTACGACGTAAATCAGAAAATACCGTAATCTTGTGGACACCAGATTGGACAAAAGAAAAGCTATATACCAGACAAAGAAGAAAGCTTTCAAAGGCTGGGCATTGAAAAGCATGAATAAAGTGCCAGGACCTGGTAAATCAGGGTTTTGACATTTCATTTACATTAGGTTTATGGTCTCTTTAGGCTCTTTCATTGCTACTGTAATTTAGAATTATGGCAACCATTTTAGGAACAAAACAAATAATATTAGCTTTCTTTCATGTCATTTGGGATACCCCCAAAGCCAAAAAGACCTCTGCTCACCCTATACTTGGCTAGCAAAGAATGAATATGTACTGCACTGGAGGCCTGTGGGTGAGGCAGTGAGGTGTGTGGGGTTCAGAAAAGGCAGTAACAAGGGGTAAAAAAAATGAATTTTAATTGTATTCATTGTTAATCTAATTGTATGTTTTGAGCATGGCTAAAGATGTGAAAAAGGAGAAGCGCATGGCGTTTCAAAACAATTGGTCACCACACGCAAGGACTTCACGGACATGATGCATACTAATGAAACTTCCACTATCCCTGAGCATTGCAACAAGATGGCATTTTGGCAAAAAAGGGCACCTATTCAGTGAACGTTAGTGACACATCTGGTGAAAGTATTCAAAGAGGGGGGAGAGCACTAGGAGCTGGTGGTAGCCGTGCCTTACTCAGAAGTATTCTAGCTACTCTTCCTTTTTCTCCTTTTCGCACTTGCAGCCGGTTGGTAGAAACAGTGGGGCCCGTACTGTATGTGCCCAAGGAGCAGTTCTGTTTAGATTTGGTTGGTGTTTCTATCCATCTGGCACTAGTACATTTAATCATATATGTCTAATTCTGTTATCTCAATTGAGTATAATAAATTGGATCCACACAATTTTGTGTTTCATTGGTGATTTATTGTGGTTTTTCAAGGTTTTGAGGAGAGGGTGCCAACACCTTACACCAGGTCTTTATCAAGGCTGGATTGATTTTATATGTTGCAGCGATGGGGTGTTGGCTAGAGGCTTCATGGGTGATACATAGTAAAGAATGTGCACACATTAACGCTGAACAAGACGGGGAACGCGAGTGCAGCTAATCAGCAACCTATTCAAGATACACCTAACCAAGAAGAACGTGATATTCTTTACTATGGATCACCCATGAGGCCTCCAGCCAACACTCCAGTGCTGCAACATATCTAATCAATACAGCCTTGATAAAGACCTTGCGTAAGATCGAAACACGTGTCGGCACCCTCTCCTCAAAACCTTGAAAAACCACAATAAATCACCAATGAAAATCTGTTGAAAGTGTGTAGGGCATTTACAGTCATGCCTCAGAGGCGATAAACATTCCTTGGAAAAATAATGGACACTGTCTTCTTTATGAAGGACATTGTTGGTAAATCACTAGGGCTGTGCCTGGACGATTTTACTCACAGGACATCTAAAAACTGGCAATGATTAAAAATATTCATTTGCTGCGTTATTTGTGGAAAGCAAGGGTCTTTATTGTCTGAAACTCCAGCCGAGTCACCACACATCAACCCAATCGAGATGGTCTGGACACCTGTCAACGAGTGTTGATTTATCAACCTCAAAAGGAAAACAAACTGAGTCTGTTGTGCCAAAATTCAAACCTGTGTTTTTTTGGGAGCAGCACAGACTTCTAGGGCAAGTATTTAAATCAATGAGGTATCTTGGCAATAGTTAGAATACAAGATGGTTGCCGGCCACAGGACGAATACCCATTATCTTCCAAGGTCGATCACTGCTTTGTTGGAGAGGTTGTGAGGAAAGTGGATCACTATATAACATATATTTTATTTTATTTATGTATTCATTTATTTGCACAGTGCCGATAGCTCACAAGCATCAGGGCGCATTAACATAAACACAAAGGGACAGATGGTACATATAATGCAACACAGGACTAATGGTCAGAGCCACACATAAATCAGGAGTTGCCTGTATAAGACAAAGATTGTCTGTATGAAAGGAGAGTTATGATCAGTTGAATATACATATGCTAGGGATGTCAATAATAGAAATATTCTGAAGGGAGGTGTGTTCCAAAATAAAAAATATTGTGAGCGTTCATCAACCATGGGTCCGAGTAGTATTTGTGCTGAGTAACATAGATGAAGCTAGAGTTGATTCACTGAGATCCAGTGGTCCAAGTTGAGCTCTCATCTATTAGTGGCATCCAGACTAATCCTGGCACAATAGTCCAAACAGACTGATCCGCCTCTGCTGACCATTTGGTGGGCCTAGGTCTGGTGTTTATCCCTTGGAGGGCCCTTATCAAATGTATATATCTACTACAAATGGTCTGGTTTTGCCTCGGGTCATGTTTATTCATCCTGAAAAAGTAGAAAGTTAAATCCTGTGAGTCACTAAGGGCAATCCAGACGTGGACCACTTGCTCATCATTCCCTAGAGAGGATCAGCTTCACCTCACTGAGGAGGCCCAGCAAGGCTGAAACACGTGTCTGGGGTCACGGATGGTACTCTTGTTCAGAGGCGAATTCCCCAGCATTTATTTATTTATTTATTCGTATTTGTTAAGCGCACGAAAAACAGCCCTGGGGCATCGTGGCGGTGCTGGACTGCACCTGTGGGTGGGACTAGACTAATATTCAAATGTTTATTTCTCCTCTGTGACGGGTGCAGTGAGCTAAAACCTAGTTGTAGACTTCCTGAGTGGGATACAATTAATAGAACAGTTTAATTGCGCACGGCTCGTCCTCAATAGAGGACTTCTATAAATATCCCTAGCAGGGCGCTTAGCCATATATATTCCACTGAAATTGAACGCTCAGGGCATGTATATATTCATCCTGAGAAGGGGGAAAGTTAAGTCATGTGGCATACTCCCTCCTAAGCCAAGGGGACCCTCGGTCACAACCTCTTTTCATATTCCCATTTCTGGCCATTTATTTAGTGCATGGTTGGTGTTTAGTATAGACGAGAAATAATTCATCACCTAGTCTAAGCAGTGAAGCAGGATTTTATATTCATTATTAAACTGCTTAAAATATGTTTTTGCAACACTTTAGAAGCTGTATATAGGGGTGTGTTTCCCCCCACAGAAAAAGATTTGAAATAATTCTACATATCAACACCTAGAGTATCATTTGACCACAGTGAGAAAGGCCTCAATTATTAAACAGAATTAAGTGTGTCCGCATGCATTCTAAAGAATAATATACTTCATAACCTACAAGAAAGGATATTGCACATCCAGCCAGAGGTCCAGGACCTTACAAAGTAGCTTGGCCTTCGACCTGGTTGCTTTGTTGGGCCCCGGATCACCTGGATGCATGGCAATAGCCTTCAAACCTACACTAGGTGGTTCTTAATCCCATGCATGGAGGTAAGGTTACAAACGGGGTAAGATAGCACAGCAAGCGCTCTCTATGACATCTATACAGAGCCTGCTGACAGAGGTTCGAATCCCGGCAGGGCCAAACTCAGCCTTTCATTCTTCCGAGGTGGATAAATTAGCACCACACACTGTGGGTAATAATAAGAGGGTTCTTAGTCTATACAAGTGCACAATTATTATAATGACTTCCTAGGTAGTGAATGCTACCTGGGCTACCTCACCACATGCAATGTCAGTCATTCTTTAATATGTCTGGCTATTGGAAACACTGGTTAATGCAAGGAGAATCTGGTGTTATGTGCAGTTCCCACTGTATGCTGATCCCCGTTCCTCGTTATCAGATAAAAAATAGATTTTTATTTTTTAAAGTAAGATAATTAAGAATTTGTAGACAAGTTTTTGTCATTGATGGTGTGAGTTTGAAAGTGTGTTTGCTTTCTCTTAAGGAGGGATTGCTTATCCTTATGGTTCCTATGGCTCCTATTGCCCATAAGACTGCTAAGCGATTGCAAGGGGATATGCCTCATTACGACCCAGGTCCATGCCGGTGTCCGCCATGACGGAATGGGGAATTACCACCCCATTCCGAGGTTGGTGGTGCAGTAATTCCTCATGCCGCCATGGCCCTTCCCCATTCCCATTTTTGCCCCGTAGGGCTCAATGGGAATGGGGAAAGCGCTAATAACGGTACCGCAAATTGCGGTACCGTTATTAGCACCAAAGTCCCTTTGCGGGGGAAAAACCAGCCGTTAAGGTCGGGTCCCGCAAAGGGAGCTCGTAATCAGGCGTTAAGCGTTTAACGGCGCCGACACCTTTTACGGCACCGTTAAACCCTTAACGCCAGGGTCCTAATGAGGCCAGACTCCCCTCAGCATTTCTTTAGAAATGATCCCCAATATTTCATGGCAGCGAGTCTTCAGGCAACATTAATTCTTGCGGCCCCAGCAAGGCAGTCTAATGTGTCCTCCTCCCTCCCTCATGCTGGCTTTCGGACTGATCAAGCTCCAGCTTTTTAAGTACCATGTGTATTGGATGCTTTGCATGCATTCTGATTTCAATGATCAAAACAATGTCACACATCCCCTGGGGAATTGTGTTTACAAGCGAAGCGGCTCAGCGTGGACTCGATCTGCAGCAACCCCTGCCAGCATAAACAGTCTGGAGTCATTTTCCAATGAACTTTTCGCACCAGTCGGAGACTTTGCAACATTCTTCAAGTCGTCACATGAGGACACTTCTGTGCTCTCCTGCCCATGTCAAGTATGTCTGGCAAGCGGACCTTCCCACAGTCTAGACACTGTGAAAATCTAAAGTGACAGTCCTCGCATATTCTGTGGTTTCACCTAGTGCTTGCTAGAGGGTTTTAAGAACATTTACTGGCTGTACCCGCATATCCTGCACCGTTCAGGAGCTTTTTCTCCCTCTCCCATTCCCTCCCTCTCTCTATCTCTCACTGTGCTTGCTTTTTCTCTCTAACTCTATGGCCCTAATGACGAGTCTGCCGGGAACCCACTGGAGCTACAAATGGGTTACCTTACCGAAAGCTACGTAAACTGAAAGCTATGTAAACTGATCGTCGCATGTTATAGCAACACTTCTTCTTCTGCAATTCCTGTGTTATTTGAAATTCTCCGTTTGCTTTTTTTTCTTTTCAAGTTTATCAGCATGCAACGTGTTAAGGTAACATCACTTTTTGAGCAAAGTAAACAACTCATGGATAGCAAAAGGAGGACAACGCCCAAAAGTGCAGTGTGGTTAACATTCATTTCTCCCATTACAGGTATCAGTCCCCAAGTTTAGAGCAGGTCCCTCAAATTGCTTCTCCCCTCCCTTTACCCTGTAAATGGCCCCCTCCAGTGCACATGTTTTTGAGTGGTGTTTCAGACTGCCCTCTCCGCCTCCACCGCCAGCTCGCAGATGCTTGTTTAGATGGGCATCCGATGCACTGTATCTGCACGGGTCAAGTCCTAAAATAAAAAGTGGGGGTGGGGGGGGGCTCATTAACGTACCAATTGAATGTGTAGTCACCAGAAATTAGCATATCAACGTGCGCTCTGCAAAAAGTGGGGGAACTCTGTAAAAAGAAAGCAGGGGGACTCTGTCAACCCGCGTGTACCCTCGACTTGAGCCCTATATATGAGGGAGAGGTATAAAAGACAGAGAGAGGCAGAGAGAGAGAGAGTGAGAGAGAAGAATTGACAGTGGCCATGTGAGCTAGAGAATGGAACCTGTCTGCAAGACCCAAGTGGTGGGAGTGCAGGGTTGCAGGACGTTTTGCCTTGTAAGACCTATCCCACCTTCTCATGACTGACTCCCCTCTAAGATCTTCAACCACCTTACACTACACGTACCCCCCCCACCTCCACCGCATTGGATGCCACATACTAGCCGTTAACGCAGCAACACT
Organism: Ambystoma mexicanum; assembly: GCF_040938575.1. Taxonomy (NCBI): domain Eukaryota; kingdom Metazoa; phylum Chordata; class Amphibia; order Caudata; family Ambystomatidae; genus Ambystoma; species Ambystoma mexicanum. Next base: position 778,904,502 of record NC_090932.1, read on the forward strand.
AAATGCATAATGGCTAAGCTCTACTCTTAAGCCCTATCACACTCTCCCACATCAGTGGCTAACCAGAAACAAGGTTCTGTTGTGTATCAGAGCGTGGGCCCTTCCCTGTGGATAACATAATCCCAATTTCCACAAATCCAAAGAAAGAAGATTGGCACACAGGATCCAGGTACTTCCCACCTGCACCCATCACCACCACAGGTTTCGCATCTGCCTCTCCCACTGTCTCACTAATAATACCCCCTTTTTCCTTACAGTGCCAAGTACAGTGAGACCACCAATTGTGACAGAAGTGTGCAGTACAAAACCACATACATTACATTTGTACAGCATACACTTGCACAACGAGTTTAAAACCTTGCTCTTGAGTCCTGTGTGCGATGTGCAACTTACCTTTCCATTTCCTGGCAAGGATGACCCATCCTTTCATCTTTCTGAGGTTGGCAGCATTGAACGTTTTGCGGGTAGGCGACAATAATGCTAATGTCATCATTTAACATTGTCACAAAGGTTGATGGTACTTTGCAAAGGTAAAAAGTCAGTTTGACTTTTAGTGGAGTTCGGTATGTCAAGCATTTTGTCAATTTATTACTACAGCTAAATACTGTGGCCTGATTACAAGTTTGGAGGTGGTGGTAAAACACCCGGTAATTGCTGTTACTGGGTGTTTCACCGCTCAGCCAAATTATGAGTTTAATTTTTGAAACCCAAACCAGGTGGTTTTGTGTGGTGTATTTTACCACCACACAAAACCAGTACCACATGCAGTAATTACCGGGTGCAGTTCCACCACATGCAATAATTACCGGATCCTCATAGAATTGCAAAATGGGGAATAATGATATGGGGTACATGATACGCAATCATGCTGCCCTAATGGGTCACCCAGTAATTACCACCTGTGGTAATAGTAAACAAGTTTGGAGGTACTATGGGGTGTATTACTTCCAAACTCAAAATCAGGCCCATACACATATTAAGGTATGCTCCAGAACTAATAGAGAACATACTAGATAATTATGTGTTATTTATATAGTGTTTACGCCTAAGCACTTTACATAGAACATATTTACATACAATATCACCCATCTGAAATTGGAACTCATGAAACGCATAGTTGACATTGCCAGTATTTGAACCTGCAATCTGTAGATCACAGCAGTGAGCGCCCAACCCGCTGAGCTGTTTTACCAGCATAACTAGTTAGCTAGTTAGCCTATAGCTAGTTATGCTAATTATGCTAGCTGTATCCACAGTCTCCCCAGTGCACATTGTTTCCATTTGTTTCTGTCTGCGTCCCTTGCTTGGTCTGCAAGGTCTATGTTGATGCATTCAATAACACTGAGCCAGAATTGACTGAAGTGGGTGCATTTGCGGAACATAGATAGGACAAGCCTTTTTCTTACTGTATTTTCAATATTGCTCTGGGTTTGAAAGGCAGACTGTACACCTGCTTCCTGGTGTCCAATTCAGTCTGAATATGACGTAGTAATGAGAGAGAAGGTTCTGTAGGCATTTTTAGATTTTCGGTTGTCAGTGGTTACACACACCCACTTCTCTGTTGGTTTTGGATTTTGGAGTCTGCAACTCTTTGCACGAGTCTGCCCTACACTGGTGACAATAGCTCAAGATGCCCGCGTGGATTCTTTTCCGGAATACGATATGCCAACGCTTGTTTTTAAAGACATGTGCATCTGGGTACTGACCCTTTGTTAGCGATGTTGGATATGTTTCATTCACATCAAAAGGACTGGCCACTGTTTTCTGTCTATTGGTTTGCATGTGTGTTTGTTGTATTCCCTCTTCACGTTCTCCGGAAAACCTGTGCCTCTCAGCATGTAGAGGCCCATATCTGAGCAACTGGGTCCATCGCCGGCCGTCTTTTCCCTTCTCAACACCTTCAAGGAGCAAAGGACAGTCCCAATTGCGTTCAAACAGCTTTCGTTCATCCTCGCCTCAAAAATCATGGCAGCCCAAATACCCCAGATAATTACCACCCAATCTCAAACACACCTTTCATTTGCAAAATTCTTGAGAAACGAACGAGTGCGACAGAGTGTAGCAGTTAAGCAGGCAACTTTGTATCTGCTTGTGTGTGACAACTTTATTGTGTAATTTAACCTGCCGGCCCGTTTCTCCGCGATTCATTGCTTTTGTCTGCCTGACGACTATGTCCCTCTGGACTCTGCTCACCGGCCTGGGAGCAATCGGCTCAGTGATGCAGCTTGCATATAAACTCAATTCCTGCGTCAAACTCATGCAATGAGTGTGACAGAGTGTGGCAGTTAAGCAGTTGAGCAGCGTAGCAACTTTGCCCAATGCCAGGTAACCTATTACTGGACCTTTTTTTTCTTCTATCCTTATTTGTTTTATTAATCCGCACACAATTATTGTGAGGCCTATGTACAATTTGTGGAATGGGAAAAAAGATGGCCAAATTTTCCTTTTTTAACGCGGTTCCTCTTTCTGATCAGGTGATGCTCTCGACCATTAATCTGCCATGGCCTCACCATCTCCTGTTCTGTTGGTTCTCCAACCTCATGTCAAATCCAGTCTGGTCGCGCACGCCGAGTTGAGGTGACCTATACCCTTGCAATACAGAGTCGTATCACGGATCACTTTACAGTCTCCTCTCTTTGTTTGCACGACTCCCTTGGAGACCACACTGTGTTACCGCAATTAGATTCCTCACTTGTGAACCTGCCATCTTGTTCTCATGACTCTGCTCAGACTTCAATTCAAGTGATCCCCATTGAGTTCGGACAAATCTCCCCTAAGATTTCTGCAGCTGCACCAATCTCAACCTTAAGCTACTAATATCAACCAAACCAGTGGGCAGGGAGTACTGTGGTTCTATTTGGCTGAAATATGTGAGTGGGTTGGGTCTTCAGATGTTGAACGGCTCCCTTGAGGGTGACATCCCAAGCAAGTTCACCTGGTCTAATGGAGTTTCCCCACTATACTCTTGATTATATCTTTGTTAGCGGTGGTCTTCTTTTCGCCCTCTGAAACACTTGTGTACGAGCGCAATATAAATAAAATATCATTTCATTTCAAATGCACTTCTTTTCTGGTTGATCGGTCTGATAGCAGCAGCCATTGTTTTTTTAAAGCTGAATTTGCATTGGGGAATGTGGAGCATGTGGTTTCGAAAAAGGTTTATGCGGATCTTACCATCAATACAGCTGGCAACAGAATTAGGTGGAATCCTTCTTCTATTCAGGGTGCTAATAAGTCAGTCGAATCCTACTTAAACTCGACATCCTCCGAATGGCAATTCAAAGTCTTTTCAGTGGATAATATTATTCATTTTATGAATCTTATTATTGATTGTAACTTTGGGGCAGGTAGGACTGGCTATGTGTTTCATAAACCAAAACATGTACATTGCTTTGATCTAGAGGTCGCCAGACGGGGAAAAAACCGAATGCATTAATTAGGCAAATTACTGAATCTACCATTCTGCCCATTGCCTCAAAGTGTTCCCAAATCAAGAAAGTGAAGCAAACTTTTCGAAATTGGTCAAAAGAGACACACGCTGACAGAAGTCAATTAGACACGGAATATATGTTAACTTCCCTGAGTAATCGTAATTCTCAGGAATTCCGGAAATGTATAAATGGTTGTGTGACTCCACAATCTGCAAACCAGGTTAAACCCATTGCTGAGTCTTTATAGGTTTCCCATTATTTCGCCCTCTTTGCACCACCAGTAAATTGTATACACACCAACCCCGATTTGATTGAATTTGACAAGGGATGGAGACCCATAATCCTTTGTGATTTGATAGTAGTAACCATAAATAATATTAGCCCCTCACAGGCCCCCAGGCCAAATCAAGTGTCAAAATTGTTGTAAAAGGGGAACGCCGAGGCATGGGCAACCATTCTGGTTGCATTGTTGAACATATTATCTCTTGATTTAGTTTTCCCAAATCATGGTCGACGGCATATATCCTCCCCATTTATAAAAACGGATCAAGACTAGATCCGCATAACTATCATCCGATTTCAACTCTGGACACACACAGTAAGGTGAATTTGCTACGTTGCTGCTGGAACAACTTGATGGCTGGCAGAAAAGGGTGCATACGATAAAGAAATGGTAAACCAGCTTCCAAAAGCACTGGGAACAACTCTTAATGGTCTTACCCTGAAATGTGTTATGAGTCAGGTTGGATTTGGGAAATATGAGTCCTTTTATTTGGCAACAATATACCAGCCACTTTTGATGCGGTCGATATGGGACTCTTGTAAGCCAATCTTAGGAAATGGGGAATCCCAGAGGGGTTGTTAAGGTTAATTATTGGTCTGCATGCTGAGTCAAATATTCATGTCAGACTTGACTATAAAGGGAATCTATCTCATATAATGTTCACCTATAGCGGTGTTAAGCAGGGTTCCATTTTGGCTCCCAGCCTTTTATATCTCTATATGTCCAACAGTGATGATTTTTTATTAACCGCCACATTTGCTTCTCCTAAAATTGGCAAGCTTAAAACAACGTGGTTGGGTTACGCTCACAATTTTATGATCTTCAACTGTTCTTGCATTGGTCTACAGCTGCTGATTAATGCCTTTCTCGAATTTGCAAAAATCCATTCTCTCGAGCCACATCCTCACAAGACTAAGGTTATGAGATGTACAACTCGTAGGAATGCTCCAAAATGTAAGATGGAAGCTGGAATTAGTCATCTAGAACAGGTAGAGAGTTTAGTTTATTTAGGATTTCCGATTTCCCTTAAATAGTCTAAATATTTATTTAAAAATGTGTTTGACACCCACACAACAGCGCTTTCCAATTAGATGATGATTTGATTTTAAATATGGTAAATATTCCTTGCTTTCAATCATGAGATTTTACCAAAGCAAGATAATATCCAAGCTTCTACAAGGGATTGAACTTCTGCATTTTTGGGTTCTTGACTATTTGGCCATTTTAGAAGCTAACATTTGGAGAAAGGCCTTAAAACCTCCCTGTTGTGTTCCTCTATCAGTAATTTGGTATGAGTTGAGTGTGCAATCATTAAAGAGCAGGGCCTGTTAGAAAATGTTTTCATTATTTTATAAAATTGTATGTCCAATTAGTGATTCATTGTTTCAAGATTTTTATACGATATATGAAGGGAAGAACGATTAACTAATTTTGTAATATTTGCACTAACTTATTATAGGAACTTGCCTTTCAAAAACTGATTTGATCTCCGATCCATCGCGCATGAAGCGGCTATTTGATAGACATGATTGGATTGCAACCATATCTAGTATGCATGGCTACACATCTTTGAGTTACCTGAGTGGGGATTATAAGAATGTGGGGGTACGCGCTCCACATCTCACAATTTATTCGAACAGAAGCATCAGACAAGGTTTTTTGCATTTCAGGGTGAATCTTTTCCCCATTCGAGTTCTTCTGGACAAATATAGCCTGCTGCCGCCTGAATTGGTGACATGCCATTTTTGCAAATCAGTGACCTAGTCTGAAACTCCTAAGCATTTGTTGATTACTTGTAGTGCGTTGAATGGGAAAAGATCAATCCATTTTAAGAAATTCTCTGAACTGTTTAATTTGGGTGATGATGAACTAGTCTGGTGTTATTGTTGGGCGGGATGGACAACATCTAACGTTCTCGCTGTACCTGGTTTTCTTAACTCACTGCAATTATATCAAATCATTTAGAAGGTGCAACTCAATTGAATTATCTGATTTAATTGTACGAATTGATCTGCTTTTAAACTGTCTTTTAGGAATTGCTATTGTTGATGGAAGGAATAATTTGTTTTAAGTTAAGATGAATGAATGTAGCACAGCATATCAGATATTTTAATTTATTGAATCATTATTCCGAATCACTTCTTTTAAGGGAATGTAATGTTTTATGAATGTTATCTTATCTAAAGTTGATGAATAAGTATGTATTTCTATTTAATGGCATTTGATTATGTATTCCTGTTGTTTGTTAACAGTAATTTTATAACCATATAACAAGTTATTGAGAAAATGTATCTACCAAGAGTTTCTGTAATATGTTGAGATCAACAACCTCCATGACTCACAGCACATATTCAGTCCTATGAGGGGAACTCAAACCATACTCTGCTCAATTTGGGACATGATAAAGAACAATGCAGACAATGACGCAACAAGTGCCCCTTCTTTCTGGATATTTCTGCCACATTCAACACCATCAGTCATGAGATCCTACTAAGAAAGGAAGTCACCCTGCAATGGATCACCTTCTTCTTGAATGGGAGAACAGAAACAGCACTCGGGGATTATTTTAGATCACTTGCTCTCAACCTGACATGCACACCCCAGTGCTCCAGTCTCACATCTGTTCTTATTTACAGAACCCGACATCCTGAATCACACAATAAGCATGGGCCTCACTTGTTTCAATTATTCAGACAACAATTAAACTGTCTTCAAACTCTACAGTGAAGCAAAAATGGACACATCCACCCTCAAACCATGCCTTGCACACATAGACTCTTGGACAACCTCTTACAAGCTCAACCCATACAAAACTAAGTTTGTGATCATAAATGTGATACCACCTAACCATGCAGCAAGCCCTTGGCCACATTTAATAGACTTTTGCCCGCAGCCTAATTCTACTGTGAGGAATCCTGAAATGCCTATGAGCAATGACGTATCATCAGAAACACAGGCTAAAGACATCTTAAGGAGCTTCTTCTTCCATCTCCACATCTAACGATGCATCATGACCTACCTAACCTTCATAAATACGACCCTGGCAGTTATCTCATTAGTACTATCTAGCCTCGACTATGCCAACAACCTCTACTTAGGACTCCCAGAACAACTACTCAACAGACTACAATGAGTCATACATGAAGACCCAGATTACTCCCTAGACTAAAAAGATTTAACAGACCACCACAGCACTACACTCACTTCACAGTCTCCCAATCAAGCAGAGGATCCACCTCAAAGCTCTTTTAATTGCTCACCACACCTGCCGGAGCAGGGGTTAGAATCCATCACACGGAACTGCATACAATACACAAAATCAAGAAAAGTCTGATACAGCAACAACATATTAATAACAGTACCAAGCTTCTGCCGGAAACATCATGGGGTCCTACTGGATCAACCAAAGCATCAGAAAACAGCCAAAAACCTTGCATTTGAATTAATCGCCAGCCGAATATCTGAACCCAGTGAACTATAAACCTACTCACCTCCACCTCGCCCAATTGAAAGCACTTCTTAATCTATAGAAATTACCAGAAACTCTTACACATAAATATCTCTTTGTGAGGCCTTAATTAATGATTGATTGGGCATTTTTATCAGTCCCCCTCCTGCTCGCATTAGTTCCTGCAAATGGATGATTTTCATGAGAAAGCAGGGTCAAAAGGTGCCCGCTAAGTGGAGAATTTGCTTTTGAGGGTGGGTTATAAAATGGAACATCTGGCCACCCTAGATGTTAATCTTCTGTACAGGCCAGAGATGTAATTATTTTTGGTATGTCCATTTGTTTTTATAAGAATATTCCATTAAATACTCCCAAAAGTCAGGGGACTAACTTGCTCAGAGTTGACCCCAGATCAACTTGAATTCAGTACAATGTAGGGCTGTATGAAATTAATACAAGTGTTATCCAAACCAATATAACCATTGCTTCTTTTTTCTTTTCTTCATTTAAAATGTTATAATTTTTACATTCAACCATTCAACATTATTTCACATGATTTGAATGCAATCGACTTATGAATATGCTCTGTTCCATTTAGGAGCAAACAATAGGTTAGTTTAGAACACCAGGTGAATATAGTAGCTTCATGCATTGGTTGATCAAAATATTTCTACAGTCCACGCTGGATTTATTTCCTTACTAATTCAAATTGCACAATTTCACCTTTCGCTTTTTGCTTTTCCAGTACAGAAGGCACAGTTTTCAGTGCTGTCTGTCTGGAAAACAAGTAGCTATTGATATTGTTACTGAAACAAATGTTGCATTCTTTTGGCATCTTTAACTTTACATTGAGGCAATGTTCATGTCTTGTAACATATGCTGTCCATGACTGAAAGTGGCACGTATTCATTTGTTTTGGTCTGTGCAGTATTTCTCCCAACAGTTGAAACAGTTGGAAATGAAAAAATTAGAAATGTACCTGTGTAGCAGTAAACCTGCTCCTGTCACTGTGTTGCTTTTTAGTGTTGGTTACAATAAACACTGAAAATGATCTCCCTCTGACAATAGCGGGTTCACTGCTAGAAGGTACATTTAAATTTTTCTCATCTTCAAAGTCCAGTAGCACCTGTGTCTATTAATTGCGGGCACTATGGTTATATAACATGTCTCGGCAGGCTGACTCTGCTGGTAAAGACAGTGTCGCCTGTGGAAAGGGGTCTTCGCCTTGCACGTCCCCATAATGGGTGGCGGCTATTACCAGCAAGGTCCACCTGTTGACGAGTGTTAAATCACATTATATACTGCCTAGAAAGTGATACAGATGGATCTGAAGGTTGATTCTACTGCAAATAGTGAACAGTTTTAGGTATGCAAAGCCCCTGTCAGGAGTTTTCTTCTGGAGCTGAATTGGAAGACACGTTTGACTGTTGGGTGGTGTGCATAAAGATTTTTGGTGACGGGACCACACAGCATTCCAATACCAGCAGTTATAATTGTCGAGGCAGGACAGAAGGTTGCAAAGACCACCATGATTCTCTAGAAAAAAAAGAGAAATGTGAGATTATGCATCAGTACTTACAGGTGGTAACATCTGGTTTAGACCTCGGACATAATTTGCGTGTTCACAGAGAGATCACATTCCATTAAAACCCATGGGAGGAGGTTATATAGGCACAGTTCCACATACAAGAATTACAGTCCTTTCTAAGTTGAAAAGGAGGTGGTTAAGAGTCACTCAACTTTCGATCTCATGGGGCGATAGCAAAGACGGAGTGAGCAGGGGAAGCGTAGTTGTGGATTTTCAGACAATATGGATTTAAACAGCCTAGTAGTAGAATGTGAAGTCAGTGGGCTGAGGCAGAGGTTGAAAAGTAGTGTTGGCAGTGGGGAGATGAATGGAAAAGTATGTGATTGTGTGGAGGAACAACGATCCATTTGGTGTCATCTCGAGAGGAAGAAGGGGGTACATGCAAAACCTAGTTCCTGACTACTAAATTACTGAAGAGAGGTGTTAAGGGTGGCACGGTCAATAGCGTAGATGGCCAGAGAGGTCTTCAGTAGAATCAGTGCAGCTGCTCCTTCACCTTTGGCTTGCATTGGTAGGTCATCCCCCATGTACAGTAGTGCTGATTCTGTAGTCCTAACGGATCTAAATCCGACTAGGGCCTGGTCCAAAAGGGTTGGTACCTCTCAGATAGCCTTGGAGTTGTAGGTAGTATTTTGTGCTATTTACAAATCTGGTGGTGAAATGACAGTGGCAATAGCCATCATATTTGTTTGGGTCTTCTGGGTTGAGAATGGGTTTCTTTGAGAGTGGTTTGATGTAAAAGGTTTTGAATTCTAAGAAGGTGCAGGGAATCATGAAGTGGAGGGACACGTTGATGGTTATTAAAACTGCTGAGTTCATCATACATGAGAAAATGAACTGCTTGATAAACGAATAGGGCAACGGCCAGATGGCGAGCCTGCCTTTCCGCTTATCAGTTCCGCAAAGGTAGTGATAGAATGCTGGTGGATTGTCATCAAGGCAGGAGGAGAGAGTGGTGAGGCGCCGTTGCGGCACTTGTGCATAGCGAGGGTGGTAATCCACCTTCCTTAACAGTGGTAAAGTGGTTCAGGAAGGAGGGCTTTCATGCAAGTGTCCTGGAAGGCAGTTCCAGAGTGATTTGGGATTACCTTAAAGACCATGGGGTGGTGTAGAGAAGCCGATTTTGGTGACAAAGACAAAAACACTGATTCATGGAATTATCTGCGCGTAAAACGCAGATTTGCGCGCCATTCTGCCCGAAAATCCTTGTTTGATGTATGGAATCAGGGGCAATGTTGAGACAGCTGCTAGAGAGGATGTATTGGGTGTTATAGCAGTCTGGAAGATCAAGCAGGCGTGAAGGAGAAGGCAGTGGATGTCATATGAGAAATGAGACATGTTGGTAGATGTGACAGGGGAGTCTGGCTCGGGGAGATAGGGTGCACGTGGGCAATGATTATAACTCATTTATGAACAATAATAATAATAATAATAATATCACATTTTTATGTAGTGCTTCATATGAGATCCCTTCTACACATTGTAATAATAGTTACTCAATGTAGGACCTTGCGTGCGTTAGGAATGGGTAGGTGGAGAGAAGAGGATTGGGGAAGGGTGTGGCAGAGATCTTGCTTTTTTATTTTTCATCCGAATGAGGAGGGTGTGGTATGTAAAAAGGAACAGGGGAAAACCTATTCGTGGGTGGTCTACGGTGGCTTAAGGTGGCCAATCAGCGAGACGGGAAAGGAGGTATTTGGTTGGGTTTTGAGTCAAGAAAGGTAGAAGTAGGAAAGGTAAGTCCTTCATTTTACAGGTGTGGGCATGATGAAGAGTAAACAGGGGGGTTGGTGGAATAGACACTCATGAGGGTATGATGAGATGACAACAGGACAACCGAGGAGGACCACTGATGACTGAGGAGGAGGAATGAGATATAAGGATGATGGGTGATTATGACGAATGATAATGGCCTAACATATTTGAACCCCTTAACTGCCAGGCTACTATACAAGTCTATGCAAAAAGGACGAGCATACACGCCCTTGGCATAGCACACATTGTGCAGAGGGTACTGCTCATGTTTACACTTACAAACAGGTCCGTTCTGGGCAATCTTTATCAATTGCACTGCGGAGTGCAAAAGAGAAGTGTAAGGAGGGAGGACAAAAGCATGTTTATGCCCATCTTTTGTCCTCTGCCATGACAAATGGGTAAACGCTGCCTGCTATTTGCACATGGTAGGTTGTATTTACAATGAATTCCAATGGAGTCCTCCTTTTTTCTGATGTAAAAAACAATCGAATTCCATAGGGACTCATTGGTTTTACTCCAGTAGGAAAATGTCACAGTGGCATAAAATCAAGTTGTTTTTGAAGGCGAGGGCAAAAGGGAGGTGGAAACGGAACTCGCATTCTGCCATGTGCTCTGCCTTCAAAAACAACAAAAATGCCCAAGTGAATGAATGAAGGCGTTAAAACACGTGTAACACTTTAACGCCTTTCTTTTACACCTTAATTTGCGTTCCAGGGACTTAAACAATGTGCTCCCTAGTGTGCAACAAGTGAGAAGGCTGAGGGTTTAGGAAGAGGAATGACGTGTGAGAAGGAGGAGTGACGAATGAGAACTGGTGAGTGAGGATGACGAATCAGGAGTGAGAAAGAAAAATGAGGAGTAATGAGCGGACCAATGAGGGTGTCGTAACATTTGTACTGTACTCCTGATATGGAGACTCGAATGGAAGCTGCACATCTGGAATCAAACACATTATTCCAAGAGCAGGGAAGAAATAGTTCCACACAATTAAATGTTCTGACACTAAGCAGTAACATCTCTGGTCCTATTCTTTCATATAGGTGTTAGCATAATTGACCTAAAATATTTAATTGATTTTTTTTACCTTTTTTTCGGTCAAATGTATTTAAATATATATATCGGGGTGGGAACGGGTATAGATTAGGTTGAGGGGAAGTGGAGGGACGTTGTTGCGAGGGTCTCCCCCGGCATTTTAGCCCAAAAAAAAGGTCAAATAAATATGATCAAATGTAATTAGGTCAAATGTTTTAGGTGAAATAGGCCCAAACCCTCGTATAGGATGTTCTGATTCAAGCATCAGGCATCAAGCCCCAAGCAGAGGTTATAAGGGACAGGTGTCCATGACTTACATAGATACGGAGGGCTCCCCCTGCATTGGCAGCGGACAGCTGAAAGGCATTCTCCCTGATTGGATTAATTTCCAGTTTCCCTTACTCATGATCAAAAGTGAGCATAGGAAACACTGAGTACAGTCTGGAGTCACTGGTACGTTATGGTGTGTTGGAAAGCCTTATGCAGTGATAGGAGTAAAAGGCAGCATTGTAGAGCATGTACGCTTTGGTCGTGCATCCTTATACTGGCATTGACTCCTTAATGTGCTGGTACACTATACAAATGTTAAAAACTCTTTTACTTACATTGCACATGCTTCCACAGCGTTTGCAGTTTTGTTGCAGGGGAAATAACAGGGTTAATTACTGTAATGCTACAGCAATCCCAGTTGTAATGGCTCTTGGTTTATCAGGTTCAGAAAGGTTGATTGGCTGAGCCATCCCCGCTAGGGATGCCATTCTGCCCCACCTGCGACCTACAAGTCGACAACAGCGGTCAACAATTAACTTGATATCTGGCCAGCGAGGACATGAACTTTACAACCACTTGTGGGGGGGCTTAACACAAAACCGGTGCACTGCTGTTCTCCTCTACCTTCCCATTTATTTCACCACTAAACCCAGAATATCTTTTTTTTCAATATCTTTATTTTCAGACTGGTGTCATATTATTTTTCCAGGACGTACTTGTTAATATCCAAGAAATATTTACTGAAACTCCCCTCAAAGTCTTCGCATGGATCAATCCCCTTTCTTGTTTGATGTTCCTCCTCTAGCTTCTTTTTAACCTTTCTCTGCCTTCCTCGTTTCATAAATGGCCAAGACAAGGAGTCCACCGCCATCACCTCTGTTTAGAACATCTGAGTCTGTATTGACCCGTATATGACCCTTCTTTCTCATGCTAACCATCTAATAAAACCCTGTCTTTATTAGCCAAGCAAACTGTTAATTCCTAATGCAACAGTCCCCACATAGCTGTAGCCTCACTAATTCCTGTCTAAATTAGGCAAACACCTGTGACAAGGTCAGTGGTGATAGGGACCCTTATCAGCAGGAGGCATGCCAGGGTTGTCACTAGAGGCAGTCCTGCGCCAGAGGGAGGGCATTAGGAGGACTCAAGTCTCTGTCCGCTCCGTTTGCGCCATACTGCTTGCACCAGGTACCACTATCTGTCACCCAATGCCAACTGTACCCCATTCTAAGAGTTTTTCAAACTTCACCCTGCTCTGGCCCTTTGGAAACAAGGAAGGGAGACTGGACCAAGAAAACAGGAGATCTAGGGAACCAATGTGGACAGGGGGACACAAAAGACAAAGGCAGTCAGGGGTAGAAACCCCCTCCACCCCGCCACCCCATGGGAATCAGACAAGGTGAGAGGTGTTTGGGTGAGGTCCGCTGGAGCTAAGGTGGACTAAGAGACCAGGCAGAGGAAGGATGATGGAGCCGAGGGATTCAGCAATTGTGATGGAGCGTGTTCCCAACATATGATGACTTTCCCTGACATATCTGGTTTTTCCTGAAATCAAATCTCAGTACCTGGGTTACTGAGAGTGTACTTGGCATATAATAACAGTGCTGGGGTTTGCCTTGGATAAGATAACTATTCCTAGCATATCCGAGTTTACCAGACGCGAAATGGCAGTATGTGGTCAATTAAAGCTGCACTTGGCGTATAATAACATCACTTGGACTTGTGAGGCTTTACAAGCACATGCTTACAATAACTGGTGTGAAATTGCCAGCCTGGTATAATATGGCACTACCTAGGTATACATGGCTCCCCTTAGCGTATTATGATAGTCCTTTGGCATGTGAGGCTACTTTCTGAATGTTATGAGTTGGCGTGGTACATAAGGCTTTAAATGGCGTGATATGCCAGTAAATGTACTAAAAAAGTAGGCCCGATCCCAGCGTTATTTGTTAACGGGGGAGCAATTCTCAAAATAGGGATAAATGACGACGAAATATATGTGTGTGTCAGGGAACTGGCACTGGAGAATTGCTTACCCCTCACTACTCTAACCTCAAAGATGGGTTGGAAAACTTATTGGGACACATATACACATTTACAAGACAGCATTAATCTGTGCAGACAGAAACTATAGACAGCCACATGCGTGAGCATACATGAAAGTAATTTTAATTGGGGATGTCAAACATATTAGAAGGCAACTCGACTAATACATCAACAGATAAGAACGCGCACAAAAATGAAAGTACAGTGTTTTGTGTCAGGGAAAATAAGGCAAGGCTACAGGTAACAAAAAACCAGAAAGAGAACGAACATAAAAGATGAGGCAACTTAATATACTTTCTAATCCTAATACACAAGTTATACAAAATGACTAAAATTAGACATTTAATGAGATAAAAATGTCGACATGTTTCGGCCAATAATCAGATGGGACAGTTTCTCAAGTGTCCATACAGAAGATACATGTAGTGGCCATCTTCAGGACAGGACATTTCTTCAGGATGAGCCTTATGAACAATTTACTATTGGCGTCAAAGATCTAAAAAAATACATATATATACAATTAATCATGGGACATCAGAACATTGACTTACAAAGTGGGACTAAAATGTCCTTAAATACATAACCTCTAATGTATACACAAAACTCATATTGGCTGTCTATTTTATTTCTCATATTGCAAAATATATGTAGATATACTATCAATCTTTGTCCTGTATACAAGCTAGTTTTAAATCTGTGCTTGCCACAGAACACAGTTAACATACCCTTGTGTGGCACATAAGAGAGATCCAACCCTTACCAGTACCTCCTGGGTCGAGTGTGATCAAAAAAGTAAAGGCAAAGCCATCAATGACTCTTTCGGGGAGAGAATTGTCGCACCTAATGCCTGATTACTAGTCATCTAGATGATTCATGGCATAGTCTACATAAATAGATGAAAAATTGCCAGTCATTTTAAATTGGTTCTTTTTCCTATTGGTATTACCATTTATCAGGTTATTACTACCAAGGGCAGTGCTCAAAAAACATCGGGGCACAGAACAGTTTTATTCATGCAGAGAATGGCTTACTTCCTAGTGTCGCCAGGTATGTCATACACGAAACTGGAGGGAAATTCTACTAAACATCATTTAGGCATCCAGTGTGGAACTTAGAAACGGCGACGTGGCATCAGATTCGCAGGGTGTCCAAAGTCAAATAGAGAGAGAAACGCAACAGTTTAATATGAGGGTCTTTTTAGAAGAGAATGAACTTTAATGAAGGCAATGTTTCTGTATACCTTTTAACAAAAAAAGCGTCAATCCTAATTCGTGGTGTGAAGAGGCAGCAAGAAATTAATACCGACATTCGAACACAGGTGAAATTAAGCCCGTGTAGTCGAGGACATGCTGTCCAATTCATGTGCAGTCGGTCTGTAAAATGCAGGGCACAGAGAACTAATCAAAAGCACAATATTAACAAAGGCGGGCTCGTCACTGTGAGCTGAGCGGAATACAGGAGCTTACCTTGCACTCCTCGGTTCTGAACCGAACGATCCTCTCGCCACGGCCGTGCTGCAACAACTAGTGGAAGCGATCGTCCAAAGGACGGAATTAAATACGTCTCGACGTCGGCACAACGGCAGGCGGAGACTCCTTTATTTAAAGATACAGTGTATCAGATACCTCGCAGAAGGCGAGGACTTGATCCACACGTCAGTGTATGATGGTATTAGAGAAAAAATATTTTATTCAACGGGGGCCCCGTGGTGGTATGGGGGTGCCATACTGAGATGTCCACCGCGGTACAAGTGACTTATGAATAAAAATCCGCCGAGTTCTGTGTTTAACAAAGGGTCATACTTAATTGAGGTGCCCCAAGGTAACGTAACAAACACGGGCAACCGACCCTTATCTGACCAATCAAAAGGTCAAGGGGAGGGAAGGAGTGAAAAACGGGTGTGCGAATTTACAGCACCCTCATATGTGATCCGAATTATGTGATCAAACTGTTCCATTCCACAGAGGAATTCAGGCCATGGCTGACCGTGTTCAGATTATATATCAGCCTTTGTTCAGCTAAACTCAGAGCTAGATCTCTATTACCTCCTTTAGGGGAGGGTAGAATTTTTTGAATGACAAACCATTTTAGATCGGTGTAGTTATGCTTTGCAGCAATATAGTGAGATACCAGGGGTTTGTTCTCGGTTTTATTCTTCAAACACGACCTGTGTTCACAAATTCTGAGCCGTACAGCATGGCTGGTTTTTCCTATGTACAATAAATTGCACGGGCATTTAATGCCATAAATGAGCCAATCCGAAGCACAATTGGAAAAGGATTTTAAATTCCATGTTTTGCCATTAAGTTCAATCGACTTGCAATTGGAGGTTAAAGTACAAACTGAACAGTGGCAACATTTAAAATGGCCTATTACCGGTGGAAGATTCCACAGGGTAGCTTGTGATATAGGTGGACATATGGTTGGATAGGTATGGACCAAAAAATCTTTTACATTTTTTTGACGTTTGAAAGCAAACCTGGGTTGAGCGGGGCAGAACTCTTCCGTAGTCAAAATATACCACTGTTGTTTGATTACTTTGCGTAAAGCATTACTGATAGGGCTGAAAGTGCTCACGCACGTTATTCTATCTTCTGCAACCATGGGCTCGCCATGAAGGCATCTAGTTCTATTGGCATATTTGGCTCTTTTATATGCTCGATTGATGCATTTTTTGGGGTAACCCCTACTGGATAAACGTTGTTTCAAATCTTTACTTTCTCGGATAAACTCACCGAGATCAGTACAATTTCTTCTTAGTCTTAGGAATTGCCCAATGGGTAGATTCTCTCGTAGGCTAAGAGGATGGAAGCTGTTGTATCTGAGAAGTGTATTTTTGTCCGTAGGTTTACGAAAAAGGCTAGTGTTCAGGGTGCCTTCTTCAGTTTTAAAGATGGAAAGATCCAAGAACGGAATAGTGGTTGCGTCAAAAGTCATGGTGAATTTAATGTGTGGGTTGTGATTATTTAACCATTCTAAAAAAGAATGCAGGCGAGGGAGGACCCCCTGCCAGATCATAAACACATCGTCTATATAACGAAACCATTTTAGGATGTTGTCTTTGAAAGGATTAGATGGATTGTAGATAGAGGTGCTTTCAAAATGGTCCATGAATAAATTGGCCAAGTCTGGCGCGAAGGTCGCCCCCATACTTGTGCCATGGATTTGTTTATAGAAAGTCCCTTCATAAAGAAAAAAGTTTTCTGTGAGGGCAATTTTAATGCACTCCATGATAAATGATGTAGGTACTTTAAGCAATGTGTCAGTCCGTTGATTCAAAAAAAGTCTCCATAATCTTTAAGCATTCTCCCTGTGGGATGCTTGTGTAGAGGGACATTACGTCCAGGGTGACTAAGAGGTCTGAAGTGTTGAGATGGAGTTCAGATACTAAATTAATCATACTAGTGGTGTCTTTTACATAAGAATTCATTTTTAACACGAAAGGTCTGAGGAAGTAATCGGCGTAGATGGAGAGTGGCTCAAGGATGGAATTCATAGCTGATACAATAGGTCTCCCCAGTGGAACATGCTCGTTTTTGTGAACCTTCGGGAGGAGGTAGAAGGCAAGGGTGGTAGGTGATGTTTTATTGAGAAACTGATGTTCATCCTGATCGATCCATTCCTCTTGCAAGGCATGGTCCATCAGGCTTTTGATTTCTTCCCGGATGAAACCCGTCGGGTCATGGTTCAATTTACGATAGAATACTGGATTGTTGAGTTGGAGCATAACCTCTGTGGAATACAGTGTAGTGTCCCATAGAACAATACCTCCGCCTTTATCAGCAGGTTTTATTAAGAAAGCTGAGTTCTTTTGTAAAGCAGTTAAAGCGGTACGTTCGCTGTTGCTAAAATTGTCTTTATGTTGATTTTTGTCTTTCAAAAGATGTTTCGTTTTTTCTAGGATCTTGTTTTCAAAGGCTAAAATAGCCGGACTAACCATAGCATTAGATGGAGTAAAATGCGACGGTAATTTTAGGCCAGTTATGCTAGGTGTTTTAGTAGAGGGGTGGCCATCTTTGAAAAAATATTTTAGGCGAATTAAACGAAAGAATTTATGCAATTCAACCTGAGTGTCAAAATCTTTTGCTTTTGTGGTTGGAACAAAACTCAATCCATTTTTTAGGACTGATGTTTAGGCGTCGGTAAGAACATGATTTGACAGGTTAAAAATAGGAATCACCAGTTCTGAGGAGGACCCCTCCAGTTGCGGGTTTGCATCCGCGGAGGCCCTTGCTGCCACTGACGTGATTTGTTCCCTCGCCCTCGAAAAAAAGGAAGAGCTGGGTTGTTGGTGTTAGGGCCATTGGAGGTAGAGGGGTTGTCAGAGTCACTACTTGACGTGGTGTTGGATGTATTAGAGAAACTCACATATTTGTTCCTAGGGCGACCTGTATTTTTGTTTCTGCTTTGTGATTGTTTATTTTGATCATCGTAAAAAGAAGGAACAAGGTAGGGATAGGTAGTGATTTCCTTATAGTTTTCATTATCTTTTTTGTATTTCCAGATTTTCTACCTCCAATGGCCCTAACACCAACAACCCAGCTCTTCCTTTTTTTCGAGGGCGAGGGAACAAATCACGTCAGTGGCAGCAAGGGCCTCCGCGGATGCAAACCCGCAACTGGAGGGGTCCTCCTCAGAACTGGTGATTCCTATTTTTAACCTGTCAAATCATGTTCTTATCGACGCCTAAACATCAGTCCTAAAAAATGGATTGAGTTTTGTTCCAACCACAAAAGCAAAAGATTTTGACACTCAGGTTGAATTGCATAAATTCTTTCGTTTAATTCGCCTAAAATATTTTTTCAAAGATGGCCACCCCTCTACTAAAACACCTAGCATAACTGGCCTCAAATTACCGTCGCATTTTACTCCATCTAATGCTATGGTTAGTCCAGCTATTTTAGCCTTTAAAAACAAGATCCTAGAAAAAACTAAACATCTTTTGAAAGACAAAAATCAACATGAAGACAATTTTAGCAACAGTGAACGTACCGCTTTAACTGCTTTACAAAAGAACTCGGCTTTCTTAATAAAACCTGCTGATAAAGGCGGAAGTATTGTTCTATGGGACACTACACTGTATTCCACAGAGGTTATGCTCCAACTCAACAATCCAGTATTCTATCGTAAATTGAACCATGACCCGACGGGTTTCATCCGGGAAGAAATCAAAAGCCTGATGGACCATGCCTTGCAAGAGGAATGGATCGATCAGGATGAACATCAGTTTCTCAATAAAACATCACCTACCACCCCTGCCTTCTACCTCCTCCCGAAGGTTCACAAAAACGAGCGTGTTCCACCGGGGAGACCTATTGTATCAGCTATGAATTCCATCCTTGAGCCACTCTCCATCTACGCCGATTACTTCCTCAGACCTTTTGTGTTAAAAATGAATTCTTATGTAAAAGACACCACTAGTATGATTAATTTAGTATCTGAACTCCATCTCAACACTTCAGACCTCTTAGTCACCCTGGACGTAACGTCCCTCTACACAAGCATCCCACAGGGAGAATGCTTAAAGATTATGGAGACTTTTTTGAATCAAAGGACTGACACATTGCTTAAAGTACCTACATCATTTATCATGGAGTGCATTAAAATTGCCCTCACATAAAACTTTTTTCTTTATGAAGGGACTTTCTATAAACAAATCCATGGCACAAGTATGGGGGCGACCTTCGCGCCAGACTTGGCCAATTTATTCATGGACCATTTTGAAAGCACCTCTATCTACAATCCATCTAATCCTTTCAAAGACAACATCCTAAAATGGTTTCGTTATATAGACGATGTGTTTATGATCTGGCAGGGGGACCTCCCTCGCCTGCATTCTTTTTTAGAATGGTTAAATAATCACAACCCACACATTAAATTCACCATGACTTTTGACGCAACCACTATTCCGTTCTTGGATCTTTCCATCTTTAAAACTGAAGAAGGCACCCTGAACACTAGCCTTTTTCGTAAACCTACGGACAAAAATACACTTCTCAGATACAACAGCTTCCATCCTCTTAGCCTACGAGAGAATCTACCCATTGGGCAATTCCTAAGACTAAGAAGAAATTGTACTGATCTCGGTGACTTTATCCGAGAAAGTAAAGATTTGAAACAACATTTATCCAGTCGGGGTTACCCCAAAAAATGCATCAATCAGCATATAAAAGAGCCAAATATGCCAATAGAACTAGATGCCTTCATCGCGAGCCCATGGTTGCAGAAGATAGAATAACGTGCGTGAGCACTTTCAGCCCTATCAGTAATGCTTTACGCAAAGTAATCAAACAACAGTGGCATATTTTGACTACGGAAGAGTTCTGCCCCGCTCAACCCAGGTTTGCTTTCAAACGTCAAAAAAATGTAAAAGATTTTTTGGTCCATACCTATCCAACCATATGTCCACCAATATCACAAGCTACCCTGTGGAATCTTCCACCGGTAGTAGGCCATTTTAAATGTGGCCACTGTTCAGTTTGTGCTTTAACCTCCAATTGCAAGTCGATTGAACTTAATGGCAAAACATGGAATTTAAAATCCTTTTCCAATTGTTCTTCGGATTGGCTCATTTATGGCATTAAATGCCCGTGCAATTTATTGTACATAGGAAAAACCAGCCGTGCTGTACGGCTCAGAATTTGTGAACACAGGTTGTGTTTGAAGAATAAAACCGAGAACAAACCCCTGGTATCTCACTATATTGCTGCAAAGCATAACTACACCGATCTAAAATGGTTTGTCATTCAAAAGATTCTACCCTCCCCTAGAGGAGGTAATAGAGATCTAGCTCTGAGTTTAGCTGAACAAAGGCTGATATATAATCTGAACACGGTCAGCCATGGCCTGAATTCCTCTGTGGAATGGAACAGTTTGATCAAATAATTTGGATCACATATGAGGGTGCTGTAAATTCGCACACCCGTTTTTCACTCCTTCCCTCCCCTTGACCTTTTGATTGGTCAGATAATGGTCGGTTGCCCGTGTTTGTTACGTTACCTTGGGGCACCTCAATTAAGTATGACCCTTTGTTAAACACAGAACTCGGCGGATTTTTATTCATAAGTCACTTGTACCGCTGTGGACATGTCAGTATGGCACCCCCACACCACCGCGGGGCCCCCGTTGAATAAAATATTTTTTCTCTAATACCATCATACACTGACGTGTGGATCAAGTCCTCGCCTTCTGCGAGGTATCTGATACACTGTATCTTTAAATAAAGGAGTCTCCACCTGCCGTTGTGCCGACGTCGAGACGTATTTAATTCCGTCCTTTGGACGATCGCTTCCACTAGCTGTTGCAGCACGGCCGTGGCGAGAGGATCGTTCGGTTCAGAACCGAGGAGTGCGAGGTAAGCTGCTGTATTCCACTCAGCTCACAGCGACGAGCCCACCTTTGTTAATATTGTGCTTTTGATTAGTTCTCTGTGCCCTGCATTTTACAGACCGACTGCACATGAATTGGACAGCATGTCCTCGACTACACAGGCTTAATTTCACCTGTGTTCGAATGTCGGTATTAATTTCTTGCCGCCTCTTCATACCACGAATTAGGATTGACGCTTTTTTTGTTAAAAGGTATACAGAAACATTGCCTTTATTAAAGTTCATTCTCTTCTAAAAAGACCCTCAGATTAAACTGTCGCGTTTCTCTCTCTATTTGACTTAGGACACCCTGCGAATCTGATGCCACGTCGCTGTTTCTAAGTTCCACACTGGATGCCTAAATGATGTTTAGTAGAATTTCCCTCCAGTTTCGTGTATGACCTACCTGGCGACACTCGGAAGTAAGCCATTCTCTGCATGAATAAAACTGTTCTGTGCCCCGATGTTTTTTGAGCACTGCCCTTGGTAGTAATAACCTGATAAATGGTAATACCAATAGGAAAAAGATCCAATTTAAAATGACTGGCCATTTTTCATCTATTTATGTAGACTATGCCATGAATCATCTAGATGACTAGTAATCAGGCATTAGGTGCGACAATTCTGTCCCCGAAAGAGTCATTGATGGCTTTGCCTTTACTTTTTTGATCACACTCGACCCATGAGGTACTGGTAAGGGTTGGATCTCTCTTATGTGTCACACAAGGGTATGTTAACTGTGTTCTGTGGCAAGCACAGATTTAAAACTAGCTTGTATACAGGACAAAGATTGATAGTATAGCTACATATATTTTGCAATATGAGAAATAAAATAGACAGCCAATATGAGTTTTGTGTATACATTAGAGGTTATGTATTTAAGGACATTTTAGTCCCACTTTGTAAGTCAATGTTCTGATGTCCCATGATTAATTGTATATATATGTATTTTTTTAGATCTTTGACGCCAATAGTAAATTGTTCATAAGGCTCATCCTGAAGAAATGTCCTGTCCTGAAGATGGCCACTACATTTATCTTCTGTATGGACACTTGAGAAACTGTCCCATCTGATTATTGGCCGAAACATGTCGACATTTTTATCTCATTAAATGTCTAATTTTAGTCATTTTGTATAAATTGTGTATTAGGATTAGAAAGTATATTAAGTTGCCTCATCTTTTATGTTCGTTCTCTTTCTGGTTTTTTGTTACCTGTAGCCTTGCCTTATTTTCCCTGACACAAAACACTGTACTTTCATTTTTGTGCGCGTTCTTATCTGTTGATGTATTAGTCGAGTTGCCTTCTAATATGTTTGACATCCCCAATTAAAATTACTTTCATGTATGCTCACGCATGTGGCTGTCTATAGTTGCTGTCTGCACAGATTAATGCTGTCTTGTAAATGTATATATGTGTGACAATAAGTTTTCCAACCCATCTTTGAGGTTAGAGTAGTGAGGGGTAATGCCAGTAAATGGCCATATGAGGCTTTACTTGAATTAGAAAGCAGTCTACCAGCCCCTGCTAGTTCAGTTGGGTGTCACCCATCAATGGGCCTCCTTACGAGTTTGGGGATGAGGGAAATATCAGAGATAACTCTGTTATCATCGCATTACCGCTGCATTACTGCACCACCGAATTACAGGTTTGGCAGTGAGGTGGAGTAAAAACCTGCAGCAAAATACTGGAGGTAATTCCACCGCCTTACTGCCAAAATGTGTTAATTTCAGCAGTATTATACGTCTCGGGAGGATAGCTCATCGGCAACGTGCTCGCCTTGCTTCCAAGGCGACACGGAGCAACGCAGGTTTGATTCCCGGGTCCGCGCTTAGAAACCTCTGAGTATTAAGCACGTTAGAAATAACCTATCATATCACTGCTGGTGGCCATCAAATTCCTATGGACTCCATTAATGGGACCACACTCCCAAACCGCCACTTGTAATCTGGTAGTATTGCTGCCTGTGGTAATACCACTAAACCCAGTGGCGGCAATGGTAATACCGTTTGGTGGTATCTCTGTAGTATTACCACCGAGATACCACCAAACTCCTATTTACTATTTATTTTATTATTCTCACATTTATTGTAGATATTTTCTGAAGCCACTAGGGTCTAAGATCATATTTCATATGTCACCTTACTTCCCATGATGTCATCAGGGTCAAAGGTCAGGTGATGACGGTTCCTGTGACATCATACGGTGTGTGATGTCAATTCTGCTACAACAGGCCTTTCACCGAATTGATGTGCCTGGTTAAAATTTCTGTTCATTGTTTTATTTAAGGGGCTTAATTTTTTTCCACGCTATTTAGTGAGCAAGTAATTTCAAGAGTAAGCTTTTCCAATTGTAGGCCTGAATTAGCCAGGGCCTCGATACTGAGGTTCTGTGGGCGAAAGGTCTTACCGAAGTTAATATTATGCACTCTTTTCACAAGCCTGGTGAGTGCAAAGAAGGACACTCTGGGTATGTTGTCCACCACCTTTTTTAAGTGATGAAACTAATTACACAGTAGAAATCAATGGTATGACCACTGGACTGGGACATGTTTGGAATACATTGGTGGATATTATAGTTCAGAACAATATCAAGGGGGATGGCTGTGTCTAAGGGTGGGTGCTTTGATCAAACCTTTGTAACTTATATCATTCTTATTATATTGAGTTGGATTGCCTTTTACTGACTTACTCATTATGTTGCGATCCCTTGGATCATGGTCTTATTTGACAAGTCCAGTACAGGAAATAGATTATCTGTCCCTTCGAGAAGAAAGTAAGTATTCCATTGGGGTCTCTTGCACTAAGTTGCACTTGGTTGTGTCAGCAGCGTACCACACAATACCGGACCCCCTGCTGTGAGCCATGCTGAGTGCACGCCCTCCACTCCTAAACAAAGCCTGAGACGTGCCACATCCCGGGCCAGCCTGGACCCGTGCACACTCCGCTAGGTGAAAGATGTATGTTTTTTAATCAATGCTTAGCATCGAAACAAGGGGGCAGTGCCTGGCACCCAAATGTACAGAAGCCACCAGTGGCAGCTGGTCAATATTTTTATTAGAGGATCATAAGCATTTGACACAAGTATGTAAGGGCGACTGAGCGTAGAGAGGAGGCCAACCAACGAAAGGGTGTTCAGGAGAGGTTGTACCAGCAAGTAAATGTTTTGAATAATGGGTTACACACTGGTGCATTATACAACTCACTTTCTCAGAAAAATTGGCTCAAGAGCCACAGAGTTTGCAATCTTTTTTGTAGGGTAACTCATGAACAAATCCAATAGATGCAAGACACCTGTGGGTAATGACTTTGGAGATGCCCCTTTCTACTATGCTCATGTTCTCATTGACCTTCTCCCCCCCCCCACGCAGTTTCTGTCCGTATTTGTCCTGCCTAGTCTCTCTACCCCGACATCGCTGTTCATTGGGTCACTCAGAATGTTAAGGGAAGGAGATGCGGAAGGTGACTGTTGCGTGGGACTCTGGGGAAGCAGCCGCTCTCTGTGGCCGTGGCCTCACTCCTTGAAATGCATAACCTTCATTTCAATTTACTGTAGTCCAGACTAGTAACTGTTGTGAAGCCTAGCTCTGTGGTCCCCTGGGGAACACAGCACGCTATGGTCGACGACGTATTCTTCCCGGGTGATCGCATAATGCTCCAGTTGACGGCAGTCTTCTCATCAATTATAAATGTGCACCCTCACGCTTCTAGTTTAGTGCTTTGTATGGCAGAATTGACTTACTGTATAAGCGCCTAACAAATGCACTATAAATACAAATAAATAAATAAATGTGCGTAGACCCAATATGACCTCACTGTTCTACTGTTCTCCGGCCTTGATTTCCCTGGAACCTCTTTATGTTTACACATGTGTAATATCGTCTGGGAACAGCAGTTACATTAAAAAAAACATGTACTAGCCAGCAGTGTGGTAACATAATGGTACATATTTTGAAGACTAAATGAATAAATAAATAAATAAATAAATAAGAGAAGCAGCAAACCGGTTTTGTGCAAGTACTAGTCCCGGGGTGTGTATGCCATAAAAGAAATGCAATTTGCTTGCCCTGCCCATTAGTCAGAAAGGCAAATCTATTTTTCGCCTGGTACACATCTTTGCCGTATGATCTTCTAATGAGCCCCACAATTCACCTTGGCACATAATAAGGCAGCCCCGAATTGATGCAATACATAGCGTGATTTATTTTATTATTTAAAACAAAAGAGCTCGACAGTGCCCTTTGGTTGCCAAGGACCTTTCGCCGCTGTTTTGCACAATAAAAAAAAAGATAAAAACATGAAAGCACGCTTCAGAAATCCAGGGTGAGGGTGAGCCGCTGTTAGCTGAGCACTGGGTGTTTTGTTCAAAGGTTATATTGTATTTTCTAGACTTAATATCAACCTTTATCGTACAAGGGCACAGATGGTCGATGGGACATTGGATGATTTGAAGCAGGCTTTCAAAAATGTAACAAATCGTGCACTCAACGTGCTGTTGCATGAAAGCCTTGTTAAATTCTGAGCCATGGCCCTTGCAGATGGGAGCCGAGAGGAGGGCCCAGGAAAGGGAAGAGCCTGACAGAGGCCAGAATGTGTGTGTTCTGCACCTGTTAGAAAGATCAAACATGCCCTTTATCTTCCTTGGCGTATTTTTCTTTAGATCCCAAACCCTGCACGTAGTTCAAAGTAGAAGAGGTCGTTTTTAACTCTATTTCTTTTAAATGAGTTTCACCTAGAGGAGAGGCGTTGCTGGGGTATGGGGTTTGAGGGGGCTATAGCCCAGGGTCTTTTGGTTGTAGCCCCGAATAAAAGTTACAACCAAAAGACTAGCTAGGCCCGGGTCCCGACAGTCCCCGAGTCCCGACAGTCCCGACATTAGCGTAGCCCCGGATCTTTTCCAGACGTAGCAACACGCCTGGTTCCACCGAATAGCCTTTCAGAAGAAACGCGTGTTAACAAAAAGTAGAAGAAGCACTGTGTAGTTGTGCTATGTTAATCACTATTTGTCGGGCGGACCGTCAGGCAAACTGGCCTGCCACCTCCCTCAAAGGTAATATCGACTCTGCCTCCACACCAATAAAAGAGTCTTTATTCAAGCCTGCATCTCCATGGCATCAAACAACACAGCCAAACGTTTCAAAGTCTGTAAGGAACTGGTCGATCCTGCAGCAGCCTCCTCTTCTGTCATACCCACCCAGGATCTTTGCTCGGCCCTGGCTGCACGCTTTGCTGCAAAAACCCAGGACATCCTTTCCCCTCTCTCCGCCACACCACCTCATTCACCAACAACACTGGAGCCTCCCTTGCACCCTCCACCACTTCTCTTTTCTCTCACTCCCATCACACCTGATGAGGTCACCAGACAAGTACGGTCTATGAAAGCTTCATCGAAACAGGTGGACCCCTGACCCTCCAAAACTATTAAGGACAACATTGACTCTCTCGCTCCAGCCTGGGCTGACCTCTGCAATCTCTCTTTTACCACTGCTGTTTTCCCAACTTCTCGTAAGCACTTCCTTGTGCACCCTCTTCTTCAAAAACCCTGTGCCGACCCACCATTACGGAAAACGACCTCCCTATCTCTATAACCCTTTCCTGCGCAAACTCCTGGAGAAGCTGGCTATCTCTCTGCTCTCCCTCCACACTGAAACTGCTGCTTGCTTCCATGACCATCAGTCTGGCTTTGGAGCATCCAGAGGCACAGAAACTGCTCTTTTGAACACCTGTGATGACCTGCTCTCAAATCTCGACACGAACACTCCCTCTGTCCTCATTCATCTTTACCTCTCCTCTGCCTTTGACACAGTAAACCACACCATGCTGATCGCATGTCTGCATGACACCCTGGGAATCACAGGACAGGCTCTGGTGTCATTAACCTCCTTCCTCTACGACCGCTCATCCCAGGTGGAACTTGGGTCCTTTCTCTCCACTATCACTCTTTCAACCTGTGGCGTTCCCTAGGGTTCTGACCTATCCTCCTGGTTCTTCAATCTCTACATGGCTGCCCCTGCATTTGTGATTGCCACTTTCATCCCTAATTTCCAGTGTTATGCGACTGACACACAACTCTCCTTCAGGCTACCCTTAGCCACCTCCTCTACATCGCTCATATCTGTCTGTCTGTCTGCAATTCAGTCATGGTGTGCTGAAAACAACCTCTGCCTCAATGCCAGTAAGACTGAGATGCTTCGCATTGGGACTCCTGCTGTCGCTTTCCCACTCTCACTCTGGCCGGCCTCCCTTGGCCCTGCGCCCACACCCACATGCGAGACAAAAAACCTTGGGGTCATCTTCGACTCCACTCTCTCCTTCTCCACTCACATTTCGGACAACTCTAAAAAGTCCAACCACCAGCTACACCTCCTCACAGGTACTCTTACTTTTCTCACCATCCCCCAGCATCTCGCTGTCTCCAGAGCCCTGGTTCTCTCAAGGCTGGACTACTGCAACAGCCTCTTTCTCAACCTCCCTGCCTCTGCTCTGCGCCCTCTGCAACTCATCCAGAACAGAACCGCAAGACTTATCTTTGGCCTCAAGCCCAGGCACCACATCTCTCTGGTGCTGCAATCCCTCCACTGGCTCCCTGTGGCTGCAAGGATCAAGTTCAAGATCCTCTGCATTGTCCGCAAGGCTTTCTGGGGCCTGGGACCTACCTATTGGTAACATTGTTCACTTAAATACTGTCCTTCCTGAGCCCTCCAATCATTTACCGCCAACCTTCTGCGAGTGAGCAAGTTCTCCAAGCAGAGATTCGGAGGGAGATCTTTATCCTCTGCAGGGGCCTCCCTCTGGAATAGGCTACCTGCCGCACTCCGTCTTGATCCTGATCTCCTTAAATTCCGGAAACTCCTTAAGACATTCCTCTTCTCCTCTTCCTTCTCTCTCCCTCTACCCTGCTAACCTTTCTTTCCTCTCTATCCCTCTCTCCCTCTCTCCCTCATTTTCTGTGCAGCCTGCTGACTGACTGTCTGCCTGGTGTACCTTAGAGTCTCACAGGTCTCTGGCACCCTCACACATTCTCTCGCACTTGCCTCCGGCCTTGCACTTGCCTCATCGTTACTGCACTTGGTCAATGACCCACGAGAGTGGCATCTCTCAGCACTTACCCCAGCTTTTGAATGACTGGACGCACTTGATCCCCTCCTTCACCACCCCCAACCCCTGCACTTACCCCCCTCCCCTCTCCTGCCCCTGTCTGCGCTCTTGCACAATCTGAATGCACCATGCCTTGAAGATGCCTTGAAGATCGTCTATCTGTTTTTCCCTTGTCTCTCCTTCTTGCATGGTCACCCCTTAATGCACTTGGAAAAACTGCAGAATCGTTGTCAGACCCATTTGCTGTTATCTACACCATTAATTGTAGTATATGCACTTGTTACATGCACCCACTCTGCCCGTGCAGACTTGCATTGTTCAGAAATTCAAGGGCTCTGAATGACTGCTGTTTTTCCACTGTTCCCTCCCTCCTTGAGCGCTTTCAAACACTTGCTTTGTGTATAGGCGCTTTACAAATAAACAATACTATACCATACCATAAAGCGCAGTGTCTGACATTTAGGCAGCCTCTTCACTCTGACAGCTGCCCCAGTTCTTTAGAAGCCTGCCCTCTGCTAGTTGTGGATTTTTCTATGGTGGCAAGCTGACAATCCCATAGTGATTGGGTCTTGTAACCTTCCCCAACACCTGTGCACAGGGCTGGCACACCCCTCATCCACTCCCCGTGCACCCCTAGTCATCCAGGGCGGGTGCCACATTTTTCAATAGGCACCTATGCAAAAGTATCAGTGCCCTACTGTTTTTAAATGCGCTGAGAGGGGTGCATTTAATTTCAATAGGGCACCTGCTGCTCCTTCTCCCCCGACACCAGCTCAGGGGAGACCTTGAAAGACTCTCCCGAGCTGGCGTGGCAGGGGGCTAATGGTGCCCTGGAAGTTGCTCGGGTGGCCCTGCCGTAAGGCCTGCCCTGTTTGTGCATGTGTGTGTGTGTGTGTGGAGGGAGGCATATGGGTTTTTGTGTGTGTGTGTGTGTGTGTGTGGAGGGAGGCACATGTGTTTGTGTGTGTGTGTGTTGTGTGTGTGAATGCGTGTGTGTGTGTGTGTGTGGAGGGAGGCACATGTGTTTGTGTGTGTGTGTGGAGGGAGGCACATGTGTGTGTGTGTGGGTGTGTGTGTGAATGCGTATGTTTGTGTGTGGAGAGTCGTATGTTACTTGTTGATTTTCAGCTATAATGCAGGTGGGTGACTTCAGGCAGATGACACAGATAGGCAGTTGTACGTAAAATGATACTCCTTTATTATTCAGCTACTTCTTTCGGAGCTGGAACTAGAGACGTGTTCCTACGTGTGGCAGAAGGTCTGCATGCTCCAATGATGACAGATGCTGGATGCATATCAATGCATCATCATTCCCGCAGAGGCTCCTGGATGGTCTGCATTAGGGATGAGTAAAATTGCTCAATTCTGTTCTGTGGAAAAATTCGCAGATTCATGGACAAATTTGCCCGAGTTGCCAATTTTGCGTGGGGAGCCAAATTGGCAGTTACTTGCCTGTTCCCACCTAAAATTACGCTTTTCAAAATTTATTTTTTTGAAAAACGAAACTTCCGGTCTTTTGGTGCCTAGAATTTCGATTTCTGTCTGAAATTCTATGGTTTTTTATTTGCGTTTTTGGCCAAAAAAAACCAATGAAATTTCAGGAAGAAAAGGGTATTACCGCACAAGGGAAAAAACACACCAAAGACTGTGCGAGGAAAGGTAAAAATCCGTCCTGTCTACAAAACAGAATTGCTGGCCAATTTCACCAATTCCCTTCCGCCATAGGTAATGTCACCCACCCCTACTCACTAATTTCACCCGTCCCTAATAACCATCAAGGGCAATGGCCACATATACTCCTAACAGTTGAAAGCAGCCAAGGCCACCTCAAATCATTCTGCTTCTGACCAAAACTCTATTGCAACTCCACAGCAGCCATAAGCGTGGCCATTTTGGAAGAAAACCTGAGCAAAACCTTTATTAAACAACATGTGTTCTGGCAGCATAGCGTGCCTATATGTGATCTTGATTCTAGCAAATAACCATTTGCACATTAAGCAAAGTGTGACTCTGTGGCCTCCTGCCTAATCTAACTGCGAAGGATCATAGCGTAATCTGTCTCATGGTGCGACCACCTTGCACAGTCCACTTCTGCTGCACTGCAGGTTTCAGGGCCATCTTGACCCGAGCTGGCCTATCCTCACAGTCAGTGTTATAGTGTAGATGGGTAACTTCATGCTGATGCAGAAAAAAACAATTTTTATTCTTCAGCTACTTGCTTGGGGTCGCAGTTACCTTTGAGTATATTAGGACACAGGAGCCGCCCACTGGCATCCATTTCACCTACTCAGTTCAGCCTCAACTGCCAATGCACATAAAATGCCCATTTAAATTACTCAATTGCCATACTATGAGTTGCCCATGCACTCCCATGCACTCTCCCATTCATGATGGGCAACTTGACAGGCAATATAGGACTGATCATTGTCCTGTGTTGGCAGACCCATAAGGAGAAGGTGGTCATTGATTCTGCCTCTCTTCCCGAATAGCTGTGGCTGTGTTTGAGCCTGGGCGATCAATTACATTTGATCAGTTTGGTGTGAAACCGGCTTTCCTGAACTCTGTAGGTGATTGACGAGGGTGATTCAGGTGAAATAGGCTAAAATTGTATAAATAAATAGGGTATGTGTGGTACAATTTTTGGAATCAGTGTTTTGTAGGCAGGAGGGCGCACACCAATTGAGGGAATCGGGTTGAGGGATAGGTAAACAAATATTAGGATTAAGTTGAGGGATAGTTAGGAAATTCAAAATATTGTTTAGAGAGAAGAATCAGAAAAGAAAATTAGTATTTAATTGAGGAAGAGCTAGAACATTAAGGACACATTTAGTTGGGGGGATAGTAAGAAGATTGAAACAGGACTTCCGTGTGGGGGGTGAAATAAGATATGCATTTTCTGTGTATGTCAATTCCCTTGCATGATGTAATGTGCCATTGTCAGAGTGAGGAGAAAGGAATTACAGAATTGTTTGAAGGCAGCCACAGGCAAATGATTACATGTGATTCAGTGCACGACATGTTTTTGCAACTCCATAGAAATGTTTCTGATAATATAACAAATGAAAAGGCTTAGGGTTATTTTTAGGCAAGAGAGTGAGTTTAGACTCTGTACATGAGTGTATTGTCTTTTTGTGGCAGCAAAACCCAATACTTGGTGCTTGCATAGAAATGTCTGATAACTGTTTGCAGGAAGATCGAGATTATACTTAGAGGCCTTACAGCAGTGCACCGTAGGGAAGAGGGAACCCCTGGGACCACCTTGCATGAGATAAAGGCATGTGCCACTGCTAGTCAGATAGAGGAGAAGAGCATTGCAGAATTGTTGGGAGGTATGAAATGACATCAAGAGGCTGTAGCACAGCCTGCCTTCTCAGTACTAGGCAGGAGGGAATTCCAGTCACTCCCTTGCTGGTTATAAACACACATGCCATTGCTTTTCAACTGGAGGGGAATAGCATGACAGAATCCTTTAGACGCAGCGGCAGGCAGGCAGTTACATTTAGCGGCAGACCAAAGAAGCAATCACCACAATCCCTGCCACCTACGCAGTTATATGTTTGTAGTTCAACAAATATTAGCCCCCCACAAATGTCCACCACCAGCACTGGGAAAGAAATCTGTTTGCCAGGATGAATCTGGGGGCCAACCTTGACAGTACATCTTTACAGTGCCACAAGATTTGGTGCCATGTGCAGGAGTGGGAGGAAGACACAAGACCTCAACGTTTCGCCTTCTCCAGCATGAAATCGCCATACCATTCCTAGCCCGTAATGCAAAACTTAAATCAATCCTCATGTTCCACTGCCAATGCTGTTCTAGACACAGAGCCTGAATTCCATTTCCTGTGGTGATATAAGCCCTAAGCACCATGTAAGTGTGAGGGAGGCGTTTGAGCATGGGCAGACATTTTGTAGCTAGCATGACAGAGCGTGCCTGCTCACCACTAATCCGGTGGCTTTATTGCCTCTTCACCTCTTCATGTATCCCTCTGTCCCAAACCCTAGTCTTTGTCGGTTAATGTGTACAGCCTATCACTGCCAGGAAGTTCATAGATGGCAATACGTTCCTTGACGGCAACCTGCTGGTGAGCTCTGTTGCTGCTGATGATGGGTTACACATTCTAGCTACACTGCAAATTGGCAAAATAATGTATGTTGCTTTCTTTGTACATTTCTCTTGTAGTGGTACATTTCATCAGCAATGGCAATTCATAATTGTAACGGTCCCAAAAAACAGCTCAAAATTCAGCTGGGCCTACAGGGTAAGATATGCATAGCACCCATTGCAGATGTGCCGCCCGTTGCCACAGCACCACTAGAAGACCACAATTGCCACCTACTGAGTTTCTACATTGGACATGCTAAACAATGCCTGGCTATTATTGCAAAGGTCACAGCCAAGCTTTAGAATGGGCAGTATGTATGCCAAGACAGTTTCAATTGTTGTCATATGTCGGTTGTGTGCTAGAGCCTTTTGAGGTGGCCACTGAGCATGTTTAACAGCACAGTGCATCACTCAGTGACATGCTGTCACTGGTGAATCAGCTCAAACTTAATCTTTTCAATGTGGCAAAGACCCATGGTTTTGCTAGCAAGGTGGATACAGCGCGACTGTTGAGGTATCTGCTCTCAACCTGGCATGCAAATCCACGTATAGCTTCAATGAAAGATAACACCAAATACATCCTGGCATTATTTATTTATCCACATTTAAAAATTAAAGTGACTGCCTTTCAGCTGCTTGAGTACTCTGAGAACCAAGCGTAATTAGCAGTGTTAAAATGTGCTAAGGTGCTGAAGACGGGGACCTAAACATTGCCTTTGTTGCACCCATCCCACTTTCAGCCCGTCGACAGAGAAATGAGAGAGGTACATCGCTCATGACCCCCTCCTCCCCTTCATCGATGATGTATTGCAGGTGTAAGAGACACTATTCACTCAGACAGCCATTCAGACCATATCCTGGCGACGTCACAGAAGAGAAGAGCCTGCACTCTATACAGCAAGTCGACTGACTGCAGCCACATGGAGCTGATAATGTCAAGACTGATATCATGACATAGATGTGCTAGACATCAAGCACATATGCATTCCTGCATGAAGCCACGCAGACATTTTAGTTTATTTCTGATAGACACGAAGCAAATGCTTATGACTCAAATAGTTAGAGGACTGACACACATACTTTTCTCTAAGCAAGACGCATAAGTATACATATGGACAGCTTGCTGAAACTCAATGCAACTAACAGTGATGGCCATGCAAATGAAGATGGGCAACAATAAAGTCACATTGGAGTGAATGGGAGAGGCTTTGTGAATTTGGGACATAGAGAAAGCTGATAGACTGATCCAGCTGAAGCTGACAGAGCAGGCTTCCTGCGCAGTTACTGTGCACCATCAGCCAAGGACACATGAGGAAGAAATGTTTGCAGATAAGCAGAGACAATAGGGCACCTGCACTAAGCCAAAGCAGTACATTTTCATAATTACAGACAGAAGAGTTTCATGGTCCTTGCACACGTGACCTGAACATGGTGCAGAATGCCTATTCATTCGAGCTAGGTAGAGATTGGTGTTCCCACTGGACTGAATACAGGGAGATACAAGTGTGGCGCAGGTTCAAATACACATTTTGTGTCTCACGGCACAGGAAATCAGGGAAGGTAACTTATTGGGAACATGCAGTATCTTCAGAGTTGTTTCCACCACCTTGAGTGTTGCACTTGGCCGGTACCTGTCCAAGGATCCAAGGCTAAGAAGAACCTGTCACAGTTGCAGTCAGTCAACTTGTTCAATTGATGGCAACTCTATCTCCTCCATATCATCAGTCGGGTATGGCTGTCTGAGCGAGTAACCTTTTTTACATCTGTGATACATCTTTGATGTTAATGAAGGGCTCATGAGTGATGTGCATCTATCATTTCTCTGTATTTGGGCAGCGAGTAGAGTAGGGGGCACAAGGGCCACACTTGGACCTTCATCTTCAATCCCCTCTCTGGTTGATGAGTCAACCACACTACCTAGATGACTCTCTATTCACATACAGTTTTGGAAGCCAAACCAGGTGCCCACAGTTGTCCAGACTACAACTCAAATAACTGGAATCGCCACTAGGGTTGAATCATACCCATTTCCCCAATAGTCACGTGTGTCGAAGGGAAACCCGAACACTGTTCCTGCCAGGAACAGAGGGCACTGTGTCAGTTGTGATTTCAGTGCATTGTGTGTCTTTGTTTCCTCGTCTTCTTGTTCAGTCTCTAGTTCTAGTAATACTTTCATCCTTACAGTCTTTTCAGTAGTATTCCTGCATTGCGATATTGCTACTCTGATGACACAGAAGGCGAATAGCATTAGTATCAGTGTGGCTATCAGTACTTTCAGTCTGTTGGTCATCCATGATGGTATCCAGGAGAAGATGTATGACAACCAGTCATCCTCCTTTCCTACAGTGTTTGCCTCTGCCTCCATTTTAGTGTACAGTTCTGATGGTTGGGTTATAGTCTCTGTCAGTGGCCCATTCTCTTCATCGTGGGCAGATCTGAATGTACAGCATGAAGGCCCGAACTTGGCACAAATGTCACCTTCCATTGCTGTGAGAAGGTCCAGAATGTTTCGGTTTCTATAGGGCCATTAGACTGACAGCTCTCAATTCTTCTTTGAAAGCATTGAATTTCCTTAAGGGTCGAATTTATCGTTTGCATCAACTCCCATTGTGTTATCTGGAGCCATTCGCATTCCCTTGAATTGCTGGAAAAATGGACGCAAAGAACATCTCATTCCTGCTGAACAGCCCATGTTCTGGTGGTACTGCGTTCAGTGCTTTTTCCATCTTCGATGATGCACAGTTACCTGTCTTCACTCTTGTCAGCTCTACTGATCTCTTCTTCCTTTGATGAGTATCCATTTTAGGGAACCACTCTACTTGTATGTCTTTTCGAGGTACTACTAATGCTGGTGTGTTCAGCTGTACTAGAGAGCCCATTCCTCACCAGTTAGGTGGCAGTTGCATGTATGCCTTGGACCGGCAGATCCGGTAGTGGTCCATTAGTACTGCGTTACTGACCTTCATGCATGGTATCTTTGATATTTGCTTGCGTTCTTTATTCTACGCAATCCTCACTGAACCATTGTTCTGGAAACACAATGAAGCACTCTCGAGTGGTAGAATTGGCATAGGACCTGCTTCATTTTCTACCCATATGAGCAACTTTGCACTTGCTTCCCATTCCTTGAGGCTGTTGTCAATCTCTTTTTACACTATTTCTACTGGAACTGTTTCGAGCATGTGTGCTTTGCTCCCAACCACTCCCGCTTCCACCCTTCTGCTGTGTAAATGTGTCCATGTACTAATAGCGAAGGCCTTGCCCAGCATCCTGGCATTCCTCCAATCTCCTTGTGTCCTGCCTTGGAGCATTGTAATTTCTTTTGTGTTACTATCTTTGCTTCTCCTTTATGTGGGCCATCAGAGATGTATTCTATTGTCTTGTCAGTGCTCTAATAATCATCTATCATGTCTTGAGTCTTGATATAACTATCTTCATACGTGAACATCTTCTGCGACATCCATTTTAATGTAGTCCAGCTACTTTGAAATCGGCCTCTGGTGGTGCAGAGCAACAAATGCATGAGGCATTGTGCTCTGGCGATCAGAATTTCAGTTGCTACAAATGTTCTGAATGTGCTCATGGCATGGGGTATTATAGAGCATACATAACAGCTCTCCTTCATAGTTTAATTCCCCACCTTGTTCATGTGCTTGTACCACATGTTTCCTGTCGGGTGGCTAGCTCAGGGGCAACATGCTCACCTTGGAAGCACGACGACATGGAGCACCACAGGTTCAATCCCTGGGTCCGCGCTTATAAACCTCTGGTTATTAAGCGCCTTATAAATAACACATCATATCATGTTATTAGAGATATGGGCTGAATCAGTTAGATACAAATGTACCTGGTCATAGTCTACGTCTCCACTGCGTTTAAGTAATTTTACCTCTTTAGCAGGGCTTGTCATTTGTCCAGATATGACTTCTGTAAAAGCATGGATAGGGGTTGCATTAGCAGGGGTCACAGTCTGTGCATGCGAAAATAAAATCCTTCTTAGTGCAAAGAGTGTAAAGAGGTAGAGACAACAGAAGGCACAAAACAGCAATACAGTAGTTTGAATCACAGTTTGCATTTTGTAATACTGAATGTGAATCACAGTTTGCATTTTGTAATACCGAATGTCCACTTGTTTTGCAAAAAAGATCCACAACTGACCTGAAAAGTCTCAAAAATGCATGATTATTGTTTAGTGTGTTGAGTTTAAACTCTTCGTCTAAAGTATTGGGAGAACGCTGCAAAGAACAACCTCTCCCACACTAAACGGATCCTAGTATCACTCAGCAATGTTTTGACAGAGGGGTCTCCGTGGGTCAGACGTGGACAGGTTTGAGCCACATAGAGCAAAAAATCATGAAAGAACAATCTAGGCGGGATTATCCGTTCAGTCTCAGATTCAATTTCAAATCTAAAAAAGTGCTCCTCAAAGGATGTGTGCAGATACGGAATCATGTATTTAAAGCAGTACTTTACTTTCATGATGAATACCTAGGGTGAGGAAAATATTGCGTACTTAATGTAAGTGTGCATTTTGTCCTTCCCAAACTCTAGCCATAGACCTAGTCAGTCAGAGTGGTGCTGCTTCTATTTTTTCTTGTTCTTCTTCTTGCATCAACTCATTTTCGTTCTGGCGGGAGAAGGTTTCACCTCGGCAGGGCTTAACGTCTCAAATATAATTCCAGGCCTTTTTACCACTCAGCCTAACAGCACAATCAGAGCCTGCTCGATACAATAGGGTCCCTCGAACCTTGGCTTGAACCAAGGCCACACAAAACTTTGCAAAAGAACAGAATCTCCTGGATAAAGTTGTGGTGGTTTCAAAAGTTCTTAGTTCATTTCTGGTATGTTGTCTTGCTCAGTCTTCTTAGACCTCTCCTGCCAGGATTGGAGCTGTTGAGAAATAAAAGAGGCACTAGTCATCATCGAAACAATGTAATCATGCATTTCATCTCCCAAAACAACAGCAGAACTGTGGGCGTCTGTCAGTGCTCTAGTGGGAGGAGCAAGTGGGAGGAGCATGTGTCGCCTTGTCACCACCTCATGTGGGGTTAAATGGTGGTCGGATCCAGGGTGATTGCTCAATGCAAACAAGGCTAGGGGCAGGCAATGGAGCCATCACTTTTTCAACGTGACTTTAATTTTGTCACTTTTATATTTCAGCAGGACATTGAAGCACTCACATATTCCATTTGCTTGCGGGTGATAAGCACAGGAGAACTTGTGCTTAATCCCCAGCAGAGCCGTTATATGCTCAAACTTCTCATTTACGAAGTGAGGGCCATTGTCAGACCGCAGGACATCTCACACCCCGCCTCCCCCATCGTGGGAATACCTCTTTAACAAGGAATTTTGCAGCTCTGAGAGAATCAAGGTGCAAACAGGGACCAGCTTCGATTCATCAGGAAAATGAGCACACAACCACTATCATGTAGCAGTAGCCTTGACATACTTGAATCATATCAACATAGTCGACATGGAGTTGTTGGAGAGGCCCAATCAGGTGGGTTATTGCTCCTCACACTATGCGTAAAGTATGGCCTGCATTACATTTCTTACAGACCATACAGTTCTCCATAAATGCAGATATATGCTCCTCCATATTTGGACAGAACCACTATTTCCCAATGTGTGCGGGAACTATGTCCCTACCTAGATGAGTGGGATGATGCAATTGCATGAGTGCAATCTGTAGCAATGCTCTGGGATAACTAGCTTTCCTGTGCTCTCCTGTTGCCATAATGCATCTGTAGGGGATATTGAACAACCCCTCTTCACCCATAGTTCCTATTCTTCTACTGGTGCTTTTCCTTGAAACACCATTATTTGAATGTCAGGTAATGAACTATACCCTTCCTTCAAGATCATGTTTCACACTCGTGTACGTGTGTTCGATGGAATATCAAACTCATGTATTTCTGCAAAATATGTTGCACGCTTTGCTTCTGCATCTGCAGTTTCATTGCCACAGGAGATTAGCCCTCCCTCCCCCCTTTGTGTGTGCTTTGCACTTCACGACAGCTATGGCTGATGGGAGTTGAAGCGCATCTATGAGCCTACCCAATAGGGGCGCATGCTGCACTGGTGTGCTGTCAGCACGTCAGAAGTACCTCCGCTGCCATTGTGACAGTCCAACATGTACTGTAGACATCACATAGGCCGAATCGGAATATACTGCAACTAGCTTGTCCTTACGTGCTTCTAGTGCCATTATGAGAGCCTCTACTTTGCCACTAGCGCTGAAAAATGTGAAGGCATCCTTGTGCTTGCTACTATTTCAGCTGTCCTGTCTGATTTCATTTTCACCACTGCTGTCCGGTATGCCTTTCTCCGGTTTCCTGGTCTATCGTCGAGGACCCATTAATATAAAGTACTTCTCCTCTCTCAAGGACATTCTCCTCTTCTTTAGGGCTGTTTTAATACTGTTCCCTGTACACGGTGCAGTCATTCACATAGTCTCCCTCTTTCACTGGTTTAGCTACAAATGTTGCTGGGTTTACAATTCGGCATCTCACTACATTTATTGCTGGATTTGAGATAATCACCTCGTATCCAGATGCTCTCTGGGCAGACAACGTGCTTCTGGGTTTTCCGAGGATTGCAAAGAGGGCATGCTACACGTAAAATGTGGTGCTACACCCCTTTGTGATACTTGTCGATTTCTATACGGTGAATGCAGCAGTGACCAAAGTTCGTTCACACACATAATGTCAGCTCAGGCCCATATAGTAAGGTATTGGTTTGTTTCCTACTGTTGTCTTCTGCGTCAGCACTGCGGTCATCAGGACTCCATTGGAGTGTGAAAACAGATAGAATTTGCCATGGTAATTGAGACTCCCTAACAATTGAGCTGTGCATATTGCCTTCTTCAGCTCCTCAAATGCTTCAGTAATTTTGTGTGTCCACAATAGATTACGATCCCCTCTCTGTGACTCACAAATCCCACTTAATAGGGGTCTTGTATATGTGCTGTTATCAAATACCCAGGCTCTGCAATAATTACAGAGACCCAATAATTGCTGCATCTCTCTCATTGTCTTTGGCATGGGCATTCTGAAGATCGCCTCTGCCCTTTTTGGAGTTACCTTTCAGCCTTCCTGCGATATTAACTGTACGATGTACAACACTTCCTTCTGGCAATATTGCAGTTTTGCCTATTTACCTCGTAACCTTTCTCTTCTAATACTGTCAGCAATTGTACTGAGTCATTTCAAAACTGCTTTCGAGATTTGCTGCAAATCAAAATGTCATCTACATATTTAATAACAGTACTCTTCATCTGGAAATCACTAAAAACCTGGCTCTACAACACCACAGACTAAACCAAGAAGCCGAAACTGGAAAAAAAGGATGACTAAACTGAAAAGTCACAGACATCCCTGACCCGAGAGATTAACGCCCACGCACCTGGACGGGGACACCGGATAGACTGGAACATAGGCGGCACGCACGGAGACCGAGTCAACTACCCCAGACAATCCCACCAACACTATCCCACGCCCTTACTTAATCACCGCCAGGTACCACACGGGTGTGGAATTATCGAGATATTGGCAATCACCCCACTACCCGAGAGGTTGTCATTGCCAGGTGCAATGGCCACAGGAATATGAATGGAAGATAAGGGGAGCTATGAGAGAGCATGTTAGAGGCGGGGGCTAGAGGAGTAAGGAACCTGTAGGCCAGTCAGACCCAGATCTGGACAGAGCCGCAACAGGGGAGACTAAAAAAAAAGCAAAAAAAAAAGCCGAACGCTTCAATTCAGGATAGAGACGCAAACTAACCAACCCTACTAACAACTTCCCTTGCATACACCTCTCAAACTCCAAACCAAACACAACCAAAACCTACAGCACAACAAACTGCACAAACTTCACTACATTACAACAACAAAACAAAAAACACACATAGCCTTGGACAACAGCACACGATGACTAAGGGCTGCAAACACACCAGGCCCAGCCAGCGGACCCACAGGGCTGAGGCCGCCAACAGCACATCACTGCTCTCTTGCACTTTTCCTGCTTCCTCCCAGTAACTCAACCTCCCCTCCTCTTTCAGAGCCACCAGAGTGCCAAGGGACTACTCTGGTGGTGATAGTGCGCGGTACAAATGTCCTTTAACATTAACATCTGTATGTTGCCGAGGTCCATTTGAAGGACCCTAATAAAGATAGAAGGAGACTCACAGTACCCCTTTGATAATCTCGTGTTTTTCCACTTCCGGGTCCTATATAGGGAGGAAGTAAAGTCCTGTGACTCTTCATGGAGTGGTATAGAAAAGAAGGCATTCTTCAAAATCTATAACTGTGAAATGGGTAGCTTCCAGGCAGACCGCTTCATAAACTTGCAGAGTTACATGGAAGCACTGGCACTGTTGCACACAGTGCTGGTGCTTCCATGCTCCCCATTCCCATTGAGTCATATGGGGACTCAAATGGGAATGGTGATTTACCTTTTCTGGTGCCTGACTTCCCGGCCTGCCGGGGCTGTAATGCCACAGTAAATACGGCAAGCCAGGTGCTGGAAAATCTTGCAAGTTCGGTGGCAGCCTAACGGTTGTACCGGCACGGCTACCGCCGGACTTGTAATGAGGCCCGCTGTCTTCTGATCTAAGCGGTCGTCTCGAAAAAGTCAGTTCCATGCAATACTACTCTTTCATCCTTTACTGTAACCACCTCTAGTTCTAACGGTATCACCTGTCCTTCCTTCTCATCTAGGGGAACCTCTGGTCTGAACAAGAATTTGTTAGGTATACCTAATAATTTGCCTTGTATCCCTGGAAGGCATGCTATCAACACTTACACTCCACAATAGGAAAGCTTGAGGTTCACTCGCACCCCCCTCTGTACAGTCTGCCCGCAATATGCCTGAATGAGTTCCCTCACATTCATGTAGTGAATTCCTGGTGTCGAGCACACTATCCATTGGTCTGTGAATGAAATGGTCATGTTGGGTCCACTCATCATGTTCCTACCCATTATGTTTACTGGTGTCTGTCAGGGATATAACAATGGCATAATCAGGTTGTGTTCTCCTATGGAAATTGAAAGTTTGTCAGTGAAAGGAACCAAATCATGAAGCCCCAGAGAATACCAGTGCATTCATGGCAATGCCAGATATCCGGAATCTGCCCTCCTTAATACAGGATAGAGTCAACCCATATCTACGAGAAAGGAGAAAGTCTTGTCACCTATTGTCATCCTTATACGTGGTTCCTCGTTCGGGTTGGGTGTAACAGATAGGATTGAACACATCAGGTTTTTCTGTGGGCTGTGTTACTGTATATATAATGACATTCCTGCCCCTATAAGTCCCAGTTCCGTATGGGAGTCTGCATCATGGAGTCTGTATGTGTCGTTGCTACAATGTTTTCCTGCAGCAGTGCTTGCTGTGCTGGTTGAGGTGGCTACATATGTTCTTGTGCTTGTGGTGCATCTGTCATGGACTGATATGACTGCACTTGCATGTTTTGTGTGTGCACCGGTTGTGGCACGTATGCCTGAGCTTGATTGTGATACTGGGCATAATAGGCGACTTGCTCTGTCTGATAGGCCCGCTGATGCGGCATCCTGGCATTCGCTTGCATTCTGCCCTTGATTCTGCATATTCAAGCTATGTACCCTATCCTTCCACATAGCCAGCACTGTAATGGGCCCCCCATTGGTCTTGGATGTCCCCCATGAATCTATGTCCTCCCTGTGGATCGGGTATCCGAACCCTCTTCTCCAATTAGCTCCTCTCCGTCCCCTTAGCCAGTGGTATGTGACACCTCTTCCTGTAAAACGTCCTCCTATTCCATGTGGTCAATTTTGTATATTCTGAGTAACAACTCCCTCTCCATGCATCAGCATCACCCCTTCCATTGTATACTTCGATAACTTTTTCACTATCTTTGCTTCTTCCTGCTTTCTCTCCTCGCGCTTCTTTCTCGCAGTCTCTTGCATTAACCAAGAATAGTGCACTGTAGTTAGTTGTATCTCTGATCATGGCTTAGCCTCCATCCCCACTAACTTCTTCAACTGCCTCTGTACCTTTTCTGGCAACCCATGACATAGTATGTGATGAAACAACCCCGCTGTTTTATCCCATGGCTCTCTCGTCTCGAGACACCAACGATCTTGAATCTCCTGAATGCATTGAAGAGGGTCATCGTCCTCTCGCATTTTGTGTGCCATACTCATGGAGCTTGCCATATTGCCACTCTGCATTGTACGGTGTGCCATCATGTGCCGTGCGCCATGTTCTGTGCTATCACTACGGGATACCCTGCTCGTTTCCAAACATCGTCTGCTACCTCCCTGAGAGTGGCTGAAAGTAAGCTCTTCATGGCACCCAGTGTCGTCCCTGCTGTTTGTCTTTCAATTTCATCAATCCATTTCCCAGCCCCTACAATCAACAAGGGTAGTGTGCACCTTAAATTATCCTTGTCCATCTGTTGCCACAGTATATACAGGGATCGTCCACCACCCTTCTCTAGTAACAGAAACTGTGTCAATCTCATTCCTCCATCATGTCTTTCCATGTTCTTAGTGGATGTAAATGCTCTTGTCATCTCTGATTGTTTCCATCCTGGCAGGGCTCAGAGCCTCTGCACATACGAGGTCATTTTGTATGCACTGTGTAGTCTGTCCCTAGGATGCTACAGTCATCCTCAGGTTCTCCCTCTTCTCTTCCAATGTCTTTGCCTTCTCCCCGCAATGTGTCTCTGTCAGGGCTTGTTTCCCTGGAGCGGTGGCGAGGCCGCTCCTCCTCTTCATTGTCGATTTCCTGTTGATCGACATCTGACCCAATGGTGCCTATGCTATCGTCACTGTCTTCTTCTCTTTC
Organism: Ambystoma mexicanum; assembly: GCF_040938575.1. Classification (NCBI taxonomy): domain Eukaryota; kingdom Metazoa; phylum Chordata; class Amphibia; order Caudata; family Ambystomatidae; genus Ambystoma; species Ambystoma mexicanum. The sequence continues at coordinate 778,947,748 of NC_090932.1, forward strand.
GTCCTTGAAACTAGGCCTCCTTAACATTGGTTTCTCCCGCTATTTCCCTTTCGCTTGATTGGAAAAAAAGGCATTCTCCCCTCACTGAGGACCCTGTTGTACCCCTGCTAGTTTTGGGGGAAACCAAACTGTCTCTCCTGTTCCTATAATGTCCCCCTAATCTTCTTCCTATCCCTTCCCCATCATCGTCATTCAGACGTCCCATTGCCCCTGGATCCTGGAGTGGGCAGGAGCCCCTTCCAGCCACGCTCTGGCACCTCTTCTTCCTCCGCCCTACATCTGGCCCACAAGCGACGACCTACACAGAGGACTCAGCTTACACCGGTTGATCAGAGGATTCAACTCCATCAGCTGAGCCAAGGATCGAATCGAGGCAGGAGCCTGCCCCAGCATCACCGATGTAGCCAACACACACGAGCCACTGCAGCATCTAGATTTGATTCTAAACTCCTGTACTGTGCACAGAGAGGTGAGAAGCTGCGCTGTGTTTTGTTTGCCACAAGTATTTTTGTGGCTCTGCACCATACATGAGGTGTTTGTCCCATCATTGCCTGTTCCTATCATGGCCGCCGCTCTACACAGCACGACAACGAGGCTGTGTACACGTTTCTAGGCAACGCATGTTAACTTACCCAGACCTCCCCACCGGCAGGCGGAAGCAGGCCCTCCCACGAGAAGGCCTGAAATGAAAAGGCCATGTTCTGCACCTCTTCACGTACTGAGGCGTGAGGCAGCATACCCCTTTGTAATTCCAACTCCACTAGTCTACAGGGAGGCCCTACCAGACGTGCCCTGGGATTTGTCCCACTCCTGGCCCCAGCCGGCATATTGCACCTTATGCTGGGGTACTCCTTTAGCCCTACCTCTATTTGCAGTTAAAATCGCACGCGTGCCGACACATCACAAAATTTAAAATGTCAGCTGCGTTGCGGCTTGAAAGTAGGCTTCGGTTATATTGCCCAGCAATAAGCATTGGCTGCTAATACCAACTTGTGAAAACAGAGAAATAATATGAGGCCGGGAAGCCCAAAAAGAAACACACCAACACAGGTTACAAAGAAACATACAAGTGCTTTATTTCAAGCTACAACAGTTACCAAGTCAATTGACAAACGGATAGCTATTCGGCGCTCAGTATAACATAACGAACTTCAACGAGGGTTCGATGTGTTAGTGAGAGAGAGCGCATATTGGAATACCCGGGCCTTTTATACAATTTGTCCAGCCCTTGGCCAACCCTCTTGCGGGTTAACCATTCTGTGAAATATTTAATTATGGTCTTAGGGTTCCTTGCCAGGTCAATCCTTTAATATATGCATTTCGATTAGTTTCGCTGATATAAGTAGTACATTTACATATAGGTCAACAGTAGGACAAGGTCTCTGTTTGCGACCCCTACAAGTTGCCTGCAGGCATATTAATTATTCAGTTGTTCGGAGGTCACAACGGCCAGAATCTTACTCAGAATGTCATTTGGCCTCAATTTTGATGTTCAGGGTGACTTCTACATAACAAGAGAACCTAAAATGGCGGCTCAATCTAAGATGGCGGCTTAAATTCGTTTCTCTAAGGTCAAGACCTTGCTGTGGAGTTTGTTCGCACATGATGTTTAGACAACTTGGCGTAGGCCAATACACATACAATTATTAAAATAGGAGGCATAATATTGTTTCTATTCTGACAAACCCTCCTTTTGGCCTATGCCAAGTGCTAATACCATTTCTAATGTCTTTGTAAATAATTCCATGCATTGTCGTCCATACATCCTGAATCGTTATCTGTAATATCTATAGCCATTAGGTCGTTCACCAGAACCTCTTGCAACACAAACTCTTTAGATGCTGTATCTGGGGCATACATTTTGTGCCCTATCGTGCTCACTGCCTGAGCGCAACATCCCCCTAGCATTGCACATATACTGGGTAGACATTGGATACAGCAACAAAGGAATAGCAGGATTCCCAAAATAACCAGTATGACAGAAAGCACCTTCCAACCCCAGGATCGTAGAGAATTCCAGAACCAAGCACTAATACTCCAATCTCCCACAGGAACATGCACTTCTGAACTAAGGACGTGCAAGTTCTGTATTGCTTTGAAAATTGTCGGTGAGGAATCTGGTACGAAAACACAACAAGCGGACCCCACTAATTTACATACTCCACCACGTTCTGCCAGAATGACATCTAATGCCATCCGGTTTTGGAGCGCTACCAATCTTATTGCTTTCTGTTCCAATGTCATATTGTAGAGTATATCCGTGGTCCGGTTGTTGGTTCTCTCCAGTACTCTTGCTAGTCCCCTAATATTTTCAGAATTTGCTATTTGTCCCCAAAATGGCACAACTGATTTTGTTATATCTCCCAATATTTGCCAAGGGGTATCTCCATTCTCGTCCCGCCATGGGCGAGCCTTAGAAACTTCCAATGTACTAGCTATGAATACCCCAGGTAACAGGATTCCTAAATAACAGGTTCCCTGCCAATCCTTGGGCAACCAGGGAAATGCTGTACTACCGCAAACGAAATAGACAGGCCCCCCCTACATATAGAGGCCTGTTCTCTCCGGTCAAATTTACAATGTTCACACAACTTTCAAAATCTCCCATTGACCGAGTGCCATTTCTTTGTACACAGAAGGGGACTGAATCGGGGCTATGGTTAATGGAGTAGGAAGGAGGCACAGCGTCCTTATTGCCTATCGGAGCCATTTTAAAGGAAACTAGAGTTTGGAAAGGAAGAGACAGTTTATCAGAGGGCCTAATAGAAGCAACATTAGGCTTACTTCTATTTGCAAAAAGCGAGCATCCCAGGGGAGTCAATTCACGTTTCTCAAAATTATTTAAATTAGTTCCATCAAAGTTCCCTGAGATGCTGTCATTCCAACGCCCAAAGAATAGTGCTCTAAGAGAGGCATAGCAAGCAGTCGTTAAAGGTAAAGGGTGAATACACCATCCTAGCCCCTTGTTCCCATGTTGCGGTAAATGGGTGCAAATCCAGCAATTACTCTTGTTAAAAATGGCATGCGTTGAATTCATTATTATCATTAAAGTGTTATTATGGTACTTTCGTCTATGCTGGGAGTCCCTAGGTGACAAGGTATGAAGGTGTACAGAGGGAGTCAAAGCAGTAGGTACAATTTCAATTGGCAGAAGAGGCTCTAGAGGATACATTTCTTCGAAGTACCAGAGTCCCACGGCAGTAACTATACAAATTCCAATTACTATTATCACAACACAGCAATACGTTTTCGGGGCCCAGGCACATTGTTCATTGTCCGAGTTGGTCACCCCCTTATTTACAAGTCCAATGCAAGCAGCAGCGGTGGAGGTGGCAGGCATCGTAGTTTCTCAATCGACGACCCCAATGTTCGTTGCTGGCGACACTACGGTCGCGCGACTTCTTAGTCCTTCCCCAACCCTAGCCAGCAGAATCCCTTTTTTCCCAAAACTTTCTTTTGCAAGAACAAACTCTCAATGACTCTTTTCTTTTCCAGCTGCACAGGCAAAACCCGTGCCGTAGTTCTATTTTCGCCGTCGAAGGTCGTACCTGGTGATTCCCGGTACTGTTTGATCCAGAAATAAGGTAACGTCACTTCCTGAGGGAAGCAACGTATCAGAGGCGACGGAAGTCGCAGAACTTGAAACAACGTTTTCCGGAAGTGACCTTTCCAAAGAGTGTGGAGACAAAATGGACTGTTCCCCAAGCTCCACGGGCTCAGAGAGATTCTCCGACATACTCACAGCGCTATTTGCTACTCCAGGATCTGAGATTGTAGCATAAGCGAGGGGCTCTGCTTCTTCTGTAACGTGTGGCGTCGGGTGAGGAAGTTTCTTGATATGCGTCGCGTGAATCCAATGCTTCTTTCCAGCCACCCGCACTGCTGTCTGGGTGACCAACAGCACCTGGTAGGGTCCCCGCCAGCGAGGTGCGAGGCAGGAAGACCTTTCGTAGGCCTTCACCAGGACCCAACTTCCAGGGTGAATATTGTGTCCTGGGCCCGTAAACCGTACAGGTAAAGCTGATTGAACCTGATGATAAATGAGATACAGATTTTTAGTCAACTGGTTACAGTAGTCTACAAGCAATACATTTTCAACCTCCCTCAATGCTTTAGGCTTCGGAAGACCCCAAATATTAGCAGGTCTCCCCATCACTACCTCAAATGGAGAGAGCCCAGTCTTAGTTTGAGGTGTGGCGCGCATGGCTAACAATACAATAGTAAGGCGTCCGGCCATTTCAGTTTGGTGCTGGTGCATGTTTTAGCAAGCTTATTCTTTAGGATACCATTATGTCTCTCTACCAACCCAGCACTTTGAGGATGTCTAGCCAAGTGAAATCATTTTTCAATGTGTAACGCTGTGCATATCTGCAAAATTACTGCTGCAACGAAATGGGGACCGTTGTCCGACCAAATTACTCTTAGCAGCCCAAATCGTGGAAAGAATTCCTTTACCATAGTCTTTGCAGTGGTCATGGCAGTAGCATCCTTAACGGGGAAAGCCTCAACCCATTTACTAAAAGCACAAATGATCACAAGGACATATTTTAGATTGTTACACCGTTCCATCTCAATAAAATCAAAGTGGATGACCTCGAAGGCAACAGAAAGAGGCCCGAAACTACCCCTTGGAGTTACTGTCCACTTCCCCACATTGTGCTGTAAGCATATCATACAATTTCGGACATAGCACTGCGCGATCTTCATAATTTTATCATTTACCCAGACTTGTTCTAACATTTTCGTGATCTGCTGAGCACACACATGTGTAGGACCGTGTGCCATCGTAACCATCACCAGCACATATGAATCAGGGAGCAACCATTTGCCTTCAGATGTATCCACCCAACACCCATCTTCATCTAGTTTCCCCATCCCTTCAGCCCACTTTTTAGACTCTTCGATCGTGGCATCAGCTTGGATATCTCATACAGACCCAATACCCTCATCCATTACATAGGCCTCTTGTGTTTCTCTAAGAGCATACATGTCTGCGCTAAGGTCTGTGGCCGTTTGCCTGGCTATCTGGTCAGCGAAAGTGTTCTCTTTTCCCACATCATCTATGACTTTACGATGCGCTGCACATTTTATGATCGCTAACTGACTAGGGAGCGCGAGTGCCGAGAGCAATTGCACTATCAGGGGGCCATGCTGAATCTTGGTCCCATGCGAGGTTAGGAACCCTCTTTCCGACCAGAGCCTCCCAAATTTGTGAGCCACCCCAAAGGCATACTGGCTATCAGTATATATGTTTACTGTATGCCCTTCGGAGAGTTCACAAGCTCGGGTTAACGCTATAATCTCTGCGGCCTGCGCAGAGTTATGCGGAATTCTCTTAGTAGTTTCAACAACCGTACTCAATGTAGTAACTGCATAAGCAGCTGTAGATGTACCATCCGGGAGTTTGAAGCAGGAGCCATCACAAAACAGCTCCTCTTCCACATTATCCAAAGGAGTATCTATAAGGTCTATCCTGCCATTCGTTTCCTGTTCAGTAGTATACAGGCAGTCATGTGATTCTTCGTCACCGCAAACAGTATTTTGCGGGAAAGGTAGGAGTTCAGCCGGATTAAGAACACAACACTTCTTAATTTGAATGTGAGGGGCAAACAAAGTTAATTCATACCTCGTCAGCCGTGCAGAGGTGAGGTGCTGTATTTGGGTTTTATTCAATAGGACATCTACAGAGTGAGGTACCATCAGGGTTAAATCATGGCCTAGGACCATTCCCTCACTCTGTTTTACAGACGCGGCAGCAGCAGCGACAGCTCGCAAACATCTTGGCAAAGCGCATGCGACAGGATCAAGGGCGGAAGAGTAGTAGCCGCACAGTCTATTTTTCCCTCCGTGTTCCTGTGTTAACACAGCCAAAGCACATCCATCACATTCATGCACAAACAACACAAAGGCCTTATTGTAATTTGGAGTACCCAGAACTGGGCTACAACAGTTACCAAGTCAATTGACAAACGGATAGCTATTCGGCTCTCAGTATAACATAACGAACTTCAACGAGGGTTCGATGTGTTAATGAGGGAGAGCGCATATTGGAATACCCGGGCCTTTTATACAATTTGCCCAGCCCTTGGCCATCCCTCTTGCGGGTTAACCATTCTGCGAAATATTTAATTATGGTCTTAGGGTTCCTTGCCAGGTCAATCCTTTAATATATGCATTTCGATTAGTTTCGCTGATATAAGTAGTACATTTACATATAGGTCAACAGTAGGACAAGGTCTCTGTTCGCGACCCCGACAAGTGGCCTGCAGGCATATTAATTATTTAGTTGTATGGAGGTCACAACGGCCAGAATCTTACTCAGAATGTCATTTGGCCTCCATTTTGATGTTCAGGGTGACTTCTACATAACAAGAGAACCTAAAATGGCGGCTCAATCCATGATGGCGCCTTACATTCGTTTCTCTAAGGTCAAGACCTTGCGGTGGAGTTTGTTCGCACATGATGTTTAGACAACTTGGTGTAGGCCAATACACATACAATTATTACAATAGGAGCATAATATTGTGTCTATTCCGACAAACTAACGTTTCAACAAATAGCCCTAGACATGACCCTGTGCCCTGTTTACCCTGCGTGCACCTGGAGCACACTCATCAGCCCAGTCCCCTACTCGCCCAGCGTACAGATATCCTGTAACTATAAGAGTGACTTAAGGACATTGAACTGTATCCAGATGTGAGTACTAATAGTAGCTGTATCTTTGTTTATTGCTACCATCACTTGATGCCCGACGAACATTGCATGTGTGTATTGTCAACATCACCTAATATTAATTTATTGGCACATCATTACCTTACCACATACTTAGGACTAATATGCTATAACATCACTCCTCTACCCTATTAACTGATGCACGCAACACCACTAAGTCCTCCCCCCTCCATGGCAATCTATGCATGTGCCATAGATGTGGTTATATGATTAGAATGATTCATCTGCTTAATTGCATCTATGCCTAGTATGATCACAGGCAGGAAATGTACCAGTTTACCTAGTGATTTTGTCACTACTGCATTCATGTTCAACATGCCCATTGATAGTAAGTGATCCAGCCTACTCGTATTCTGCATTAGCGACCAGAGTAGACCTGCTTCCTCTATAACGGAAACTAGCTTCTCCCTCCAGTGACCCTTATACGCCTTCCTACACCAACCTATAAGCCTAGCCTAGCTTGATCAAATGCCACTACTTAGATGGTGCATCTAACTTATAATAAGCCACATCTCAAGCAGTATCACATTATGAGTATCATAGCTAGCAGCCTCATGACCTTTACATGTCTACTGCTTATAACCCACCAAACACCTTGCACTAGCCTCCCCACAACTAACAAGAGAGGGACTTACAATGTAACTAACATACTTCGAGTCACCCCCACTACTATGGATCGCCCTGACCCGAGCCCATTAAGCTGGCCTCAAAGTAATCCATGCAGCCTACCCGTCAGAAACGCTAGACTCCGAGCAATATTTACGAGACTCCACGAGCCTCTGACTAGATCCCTACCGTCCGTCAAAAAAAGATCCAACAACCAGAAGGTAAAGATCACCTTCCTTAACATCTTGAGGCCTCAAACTACTCCTTCCAAAATTAAACCAACCCAATCCACTGTAGTGCCCCCCCCTTAAAGGTGGACTAATAAATGCCAGATCCCTTACTGCACATGCTATGGATATCTGTGATCTGATCTCGGCTGATAAGCTGGACTTCCTTGCTATCACAGAGTCCTGGCTGCATGATGCAGCATGACCCCTACTGTCGCTAGCGATCCCGGATGGTTATATCATAATGAGACAGGACAGAAGTAATATGCAAGGCGGCGGCATTGCCATTATCGCTAAAACTAGCCTATGTATGAGAAGTACACCCACCTTAGTCTCCAATTCATGTGAAGTGCTTTCAGTCAAACTCCCACTACCTAACTCCCAGACATTGACTATCCACCTCATTTACAGACCACCTGGCCCCCTTGGAAGATTCAAGGAGGATATTAAGTCTTCTCTCCAATAATCTTAAAATATCTACAATACTTGTCTTAGGGGACTTTAATTTGGGATACAAGGACCCCTTAGACAAACACACCACAATCATTGCCAATACCCTCACTGAACTGGGCAAAACTCAAAATGTTTTAAAACCCACCCACATCAAAGGGAGAATTCTAGATTGGCTGGCAGATCACAACTGCACCGCCAACATCACATCTATCACACCACAACCTTGGACTGACCATTTCCTCTTGTCCTTCAAACTCTCTACCTCTAGACCACTCCCTCTAGTTTCCACTTTGGCCCCACCATGTCCAACTAGGAATAAAAAGAGTATCACAAAGGATAAAGTGATTCCCGCTAACCAATTATCGGAGCACCTAGACCCAGAAACGCTTGTAGAAGAGTACAAAAAAATTATGTTAACCACTCTTGACAACATCACCCCTCTAAAACTCAGACCGAGTAAACCCAAATCCCATCTAAATAAATGGTCACTCCAGAATGAAAGGATTTTCGACAACTTAAGAGGAGCTGCGAAACCCATGGAGACTAAACCCCTCAGAAGATCATAAAAGTAAACTAATGGAAATATCCTGTTACAAAAAGGCCAAGCAAAATTCATATAACAAGTGCATATCTAATGCTAATTCGAGCATGAGGGAACTGTTCACCATCCTCAAGGAACTAGAGTCACCTATACCCATTCCGGATATATGCTCTAAAGATAAAACCTGGTGTACAGATATACAACAAGCACTAGCAAACAAAGTAACCATGCTCCAAAAGAAAATAGGTAAGAAGAAAGCCTCACTCAATCAACCACCCCAGGCCAACACCAATCCCCAGTCAAAGGAACATGAATCAGCTGTTCGATTCATGTTCGCACAAACCTCCATCCTGGAGGTAGAGAAAGTCATCCTCTCTCTCAAGCCATCCAATTGCCAAGGCGACCTTTGAACAGCCCAACTTATAAAAGACACGGCCAGAGATCTGTCCCCATTTTTCCCTAAACTTATCAATGCCTCTTTTGCATTGGGCATTTTGCCAACCAACTTGAAACACTCCTGGGTACTGCCTCTGCTCAAAAAGCAAACCCTTGACCCACTCATACCTACTAACTACAGCCCCATCCCGACAGTCCCTTTTCTGCTAAAAATCCTTGACAAGATTGCCTACAAACAAATTCAAAAATTCCTGGAACAACACAAACTCTTAGGAGCACGTCAATCAGGAGTCCGACCCCAACATGGCACCGAGACCGCCCTCATCGATTTAAAGGCGCAAATAGATGAGTTACGAGATAAAGATAAAACAGCCCTTCTCCTACTGCTTGACCTTTTGGTGCATTCGACCTTGTCGACCACAAGGTCCATTGTAGCCACCTAGACTCAGCTGCACACTTCTCCAAAAAGGCTATAACTTGGAGAGAGTCTTTCCTTAGTGAGAGGACTATGAGGGTGGTCTCCCCTTCAGCGGCGGCATACCCAATCCCCATTCTGTGCGGAGTTTTCCAGGGCTCCTGTGTCTCCCCCACCCTATACAACATATTTACTAAGCCCCTTTTTGATGATCTGGACTTTGTTGGTATCACCAACACTAATTATGCAGATGATACCCAGATTCTCCTCCCACTTTCTGTGGAGTACAACAAGGATTTGGCCTTGGTAAATAGGGTGTATCTCATCCAGGCATGGATGGCAACTTACGGTCTATGCCTTAATGATGATAAAACAGAGCTAATCATCTTGGGCACTCACTCCAATCTTAAAAAATTAGGCCAAGACTACACCTCTTTCGAGATTGATGGCAACATCATCAAGGTGGCTAAGGAGGTGAAGACACTTGGCTTTTATCTGGATTCCACCCTCTCCTTCGATAAACAGGTGAATTCCCTGGCATCTGCCACAGCTTACACATGTAAGATCATTAGAGCAGGTAAACACTTTCTCTCAGATGACAACTGCATGATCTTAGCTAGAGCCTTATTCTGTCCACGCTCGACTATTGTAATGCCCTATACATCGGTGCTAACAAATCCATCATTAATAGAATTCAAATTTTACAAAATAATGCCCTGAGAGCAGCTCTAGGCATGCCTAAATGATTGCACATATCTAAGATAAGGCGCCAAAATAACTAGCTATTGACCCAAAATAAAATCCACTTAAAAGCTGCATCCCTTACTCACAAAGCTTTGAATAATGCAGCAACTTTCTACCTCACTGGTAGATTCATTAACAGAAGCTCCACAAGACCATCAAGAACCTCTAATGTCAATAGCCTTTCCATACCGAGATTCAAGCTGGCTAAGTCCGGGGGCGGCAGCTTCCCTGTCCGAGCGGCCCAATTATGGAACTCTCTACCACATCCTTTACGTGTTGAGCAGCCTTACCTCAAATTCAGATCCAACTACATCAATCTGCTGAAGGTGTCCGACAACTAGTTGTTCACTAGTTATACTAGACTCTCATACCATCTGTTTGTACATATTCCCCATCCCCTTTTGTAAATGTTCCCTTTTTCTATCTTTTGACCCCTATTGCCTGTATAAAAATGTTGTGCTTATTATTTGTAACCTGTAACTGAAAGCTTTGCATATTCTGTACTGCTGTGCCCGGTTACCTTTGGGTTTGGTGCACATTATAAGTGAATAAAACAAACAAAACAAACAAACAAATGTGTCAAGTACGTTTTAATGTCCACTGCTTTCTTAGAATGTCTCTCCCTACATTTGTCTCTTTCCCAATCATGTTTCCTATACTCCTCTTCTTCTCTGTGTCGATGCTCTTTGACGAGTCACTCAACCTCCAACTTTCTTTTTCCCTCTTTATTTGTAATTGTATCTCATACTCTGCTTCAGGCTTCCTCCTTGCTGTCTCGTCTAGCTCTCTCTGCTTTTTCTTCTCGCTCTCTCTTTCTCCTTTCCACTCTCATTCTTTTCTCAACCTGTCATATTCTCCCTTCTCTTACCTTTCTGTTCTCTGTACTTCCTCAATGATCTCTGCCCATTCTTTAGCATATTCCTCCGTATCTTTACGATTTGGAACTTCCTTTCCTGTATATCACATCTCACCTGAAGTTTTCCCGTCCAGTTTAAGCAATTTCAGTCCACCTATGCATTCATTTGTCTGGACTATCGCCTCATGGCCTCTGTTTTGCTGTCTTCCCCACGTAATTTTCCCTTAGTTTTGCCTGCAATTCGCTGTTAACTTGCGCTTTTTATTTGCCTGCTTGAATCTGTTAAGTATTTCAATCAGGCGATACACCCTGGTCTCAGCCTAGTATGCAGCGCACAGCTGAAATGCTTATGTTATTATGTCCATAGGTTCAATATTCTGAGTGATATACCACTCATATCACACCTCTTCTCAAAATACCCCAGGCCACAATGGACCAGGAATCAGGCTGGTTGGTAAAGGTAATATTTATTTATTTATGTATTTATTTACTTGCTTATTTATTTGTTTCTTTATTTAAAATTAAAATTAAACATACTTTTTAATAGGGAGCAGCAATCACCAATGTGGTGACACTAACAAATAAAAAAGTATGTAAGGCACTTAAAGTCACTCTTTAGCACGCAGAAGCAAAGCACCAGAGAAAGAACACTTGGGGCTTGTTTAGAAAGATAGTACTTATGTTAGAATTTCCCCCTGCAATACTCCTCAACCCACAAATAAGCAATTCTAAACAGATGTAAGAAAGCAGCAGGTATTCAGGAATAAAGAACAGTAAAAAGAATTTGAATACAACCTTCCCTCCCCAAACAAGAGAGAAAAACGGGTTTGAAATTTTACACTTTAAAATGACATTCCAAAATGGCTATGTAAAACAATGAATGTGCGAAAAATCCTTAAATCAATACAAATAGCTATGGGAGCAACATGGAATAGATGCTAACAATCATAAGTTACAGCGAGCAGAATTAACCAATTTGAATCGGAATGGAAGTTTGAAAATAATTTAAAACAAAAATCACACTTTGCAGAAATGCGGATTCCTGCCTAACATTACCCAAACGGTTTTTAAGAAAAACGGGTGAAATACTTTTGAGTGCGGGTTTTAGTTTGGGATGTTGCTAGAGGTCCTGGGTATAATCCAGAGTTCAAATTAAGTCTCTAGCTATTAAATTGAGTGACTTATGCAATGTTGAATGAGAGGCGTTTTTTGGAAAATAAAGGTGCGAAAAAGAAACAGAAATCAACTTTTACAAGGATAGTTATGGTCTACACTAGGGCATTCAGGCTAGATTACCAGATTGAAACACAGTAAGCTCTAGAGTTGATCCGCGGAACCAACCCCAGAACCCCCGTGCCTGCCCTGGTGGACTCAGTCTGATTACCCGAGGAGGATTGAGGGTTTAGGATTTCACAAGACACAATTATTTAAAGAAGTTAGCACTAGCACAAAGAATCAAAGGCAGGGTGGCAATAAGGATTCTGAGAATGTTACAAGTTCTTAGGGTAAGGATAGGATGGTCTAGAGATTGGGATGGAACAAAACAAGGCAAGGTATGCTATGATTTTCTGTGCTTCCTATTAATACTTACAGTCCACTTTAATTTAGGATTTTGGAACGTCAAGGGTTCTGGTCATCACACGGATCAGGTCTAACCAAGGACAGCTGGTCTACTCGGGCAGAACAGGATCAGGTGGGTGGTTCTGGTCACTGGACTGCTCTGGACTGGAGACTGCACTGGACTGCACTGGTTACTGGAGACTGGAGATCAGTGGGATAGTGAGTTTGCAGCAGGCATGCATTTAGTAGACGCAGGCCAGCTGGATCAGAATGATTCCCTTAGGTTTTGGGGATTTTTAGAGTTTGAGGCATAGCTGAAAAAGGAGTTCAGCAATGCTGAGGCCTTGGCTTTGCAAAGAAATCCGGAATCAGGAACAAGGATGGAGAAATCAGGAACACTGTGCCACGCAGAAAATCGGGAAGAAGTCAGGAATCAGTCTCTGTGTGTGCTGTGAGGTTCCCTTATTCATCATGCCAAATGACATCAATAAAGTTTATGGCAGGGGCAGGCTTACTACCCACACCCCTAATGCTAGGATTGGGCAGGAGCACAGTCTCTGCCTTGCTGTTCAGTGAATGGATGACAGAAAAGGATATCATGTTTATGAGGTTCCTTTTACAATGTCTAGAAACCTCCCCTAGCTATTGGGACCAAAATCTAACTTTCCCACAAACACATATTTATGTAGTTATGACCTCTAAGAAAATCAGATGCACAGGTTACATATTATGTGGGTCACATTTCAATCCAAATCCCATGTCTTTGGGACCTGGTTTTGACTTTCTGCTACATTTTGGCAATTTTAACCATGAATGATTTGGCCTAACATTTCCCAATTTTGTACATAGATGCGCATTTACGCCTAGAATATGTGCATAAAATGTTATATTCGCCACATTAATACTTTTCGTGCAATCAGTCATTCTTTATAACTTCTGTTCCTTATGTGGTAGTAAGTCCTACCAAGTCTTCAAATGAATAGCATAAAATTAGATTTTCGAATTATGCACTTTTCACATTTTTTCTCATTCTTGCTGCCAATTTAAATGTCTTGAAAGTTCAGTTGCACAATAGGCTTTTTAAACACGAAATGTCACTTATATGTTTTTTTTTTCTTTTTCCCAAGTGTAAGCACATGTCAATCCCTTTGAAGTAGAATGAGGGGCCTCTCCCTTGTGAGTGAAGCTTCCTGCCCCTCCCACTGGAAGGGTGAGTGTCTTAGCCTGCTATTGTCTCAGCCTTGCGCAAAGACGAATGTCTGATGCCGACAAGGAAACCCCATTGTCCTGGGTATTCAAGGCCTCCAGGTAGCAATCACCTTTTAAATCTTTACTTTAAACCTACAGAATTAAAACAGTTTATAGGTGGATTTTTAACAGTAGCATTTCGTTTTACATTCTTAAATAATCAAGCCTTTGCACAATAATATACTTTTAAAAATAGACGATCTTTCCCTTCATTCAGGAAAAAGCACATTTAACTTATTCGTTTAAATTTGGTTTTCATCTGCAGCAAATACACATTTTAGTCAGCTCTAATGCTTCCCTTGAGTGCTGGAATTGTTTGCAGCATGGATAAATGTATCAAGCATTTGTTTAGAGTCTTTCTCTGGACAGCTGATTCTTTAGATACTGTTGCAAAGAAATTGCCGCATTTCCCATGGAAAATGAAAAACAAAGTCCCTGGTTGCTTTTCCAAAGATACTTTTTGTATGAGCTGTCATTCAAATGAGGCCCGGTTCCTCTGAGACTCAAGACTGATCCTGGGCATTGCAGGGCCCTTTGGTCACAATGGTTCATAAGAAATTAATGGATTTAGCACCAAAACAGCACTTTTTAAGGTTGAAAAATGACATTTTAAAGAGGCATTTTGGGTTTACAGCAAAGTAATGCTGCCTCTTTCACTTTGCTTCATATAAAAGGTTGCAGAGCACACTGGCATACTCCTGCAGAGAGTACTCTGTTGCACCCCACCTGAAATGTGTGTTGGCAGGGCGGTGCAGCCATTTTCTGGTTATTGCAAAGTGCAGTTTAGGGATCTTGGCACGTACAAGGGTCAGCAGATCCATTGTGTGCTGTTTCTTGCACCAATGCAGCAAAGTGATGTAGTGGAGCATAGCTGAGTGGGTCAAAATATCCCACAATGCCACTAAGTGTGCCTTCGCTGCTATATGCTGGAGGTGCAAAAATAGGATTGGTATATCCTGCTGCTGCTTTCAACTCCCTTAAGGAGTAAAATCCTTTATTTTATGCTGTTGGGTCCACGTTTGCAGTTTGAGGAGGAGGGGGAGCCGACGGTGGTCCACCTTCCATATCACGTTGACTCAGCATGCATTGCTTTTGGATGGAGTCCCCTTTCTCATCCTGAAACATTTTCCATAGCTCTAATATGGCCAACCGGTTACTTAATTTTTTCCTTTAATAAGCTGAATGAACATATGTGGTCACATGTTGCTGCACACATTTGGAAAAGCTTCCGTCTTTGGGCCATGGCTTTGCCAATTTGCTCTCAGTATCGCAAGTCCATTCTGCGCAATAGTTTGATATTTTGCCTTGATATCACAGGACGGACTTGCACAAATGTTGAATGGGTGTATCCCTCATTTTGACCCATTATTTTACATTCGTCAATGCTTACTTGACCTCAAATCGGGATTTCAACATGTTCAATCTGTCTTGTAAATTTGCAGGTTACATAATTAACATTACTACTTAATCACACTTCTCCAAACCATGACAATACAAAAATCTTTTCAACAGCCTCTCTGGCTCACCGCCATCAACAATAGCATGCTCCACGCACCTCGGACCTCCCACACTGTGTTTTCTGACTTTAAGGCCCAAACCACGGCACCACTCATATGCTCCTCGAGCTCATCCCAACTGGCACAATGCTTCCAATCGATTCAAACAACAGTTCAATCAACAGAAATCCACCACCTTCTACACACCTCGAGTCGACAACCTCACAGGAGACGTCACCAACTGCCTAGAGGAAAAGCCCTTACTACTTCAGTATATATGTTGGCTTTAAACAACACAAACATAATAACAAATATGACATATTGCACAGCCATCTTCCTACGTAACAGGGTGTTCTCAAAATCACGTTGTCCCTCTTCTATACTGCTGCATATAGGAACACATGTCAAAAGATAAATTAGGAAAACCACCTTCCATGATATAAGCTAGCTTCCCCTGCTAATACCTATACACAGTTAACCATACATAATCATCAATGAGCCAAGCTAAACTGCTTAACTCATAGGTATACTCTTTTTAAAAATGTTGTTTGTCTATATATCAAGCTAAAGCCTCGAATATAGGCAACCCTTTTATAATATTTGAATCTTTTTCTTTCTTCTGCAAACCAAGCTGGCCATCTAAGCTGACCATCTAAACTGACGGCCTAAAGAGCAGATAACCTTTGCACAAAAATACAAAAAATAGAATCACAACAGTAAGCAGAACTTTGCCCTTCTTCCATGTTTACCATATAGTAGAGTCAATACTTACACTCTGTGGTTCGCTAAGCCCCTCAGACACCGATTCTCCCACAATCTGCCACTCTGCTGTCTGGTCTGCTTGGCATCCCACGGGGAGTGGGCAGGAATTTCCTCCAAAGCGGCTCCTGTCGACCTCTTCACTTTTTTCTGCGCTTAATGTTGGGAGTCAGTCCTCATGGGTTGCCACGCAGCCCTTCAGAAATGCGGCGAGATGAGGAGGGCTTAGCGACCGTCCTCTGTTACCACTTGTAAGGGAGCGGCAGACGCACTCTTAGCAGCTACACCGATTACCAGCAAGAGAATACCTGGGCCCCAACAAAATCCCGCTCCAAGAAAGGATGACTCAACCATAGGGCAAAGTTTACTGGCAAAGTTTACTGTCTTCATTATCCAACAAAAATGACAGGGATAATCATAAACGACGTAATAAAAACAAGTTACATCCTCCAAAACCTATCAGTGATGGGGATTGGTCAGTTTAGAGAAACTACATACACAATACATAAGGGTTAGTGTAGTTATTGGATCGCCATATGTGATGGCTCCTCCTGTGGCCACTTCTACCTACAACAAACACAAAGTTGCAGGAAAGTGGAGAAACTATTGGCCACTGCAACATAATATGTCTTAACGTGAAAGGTACCTAAGGCTTGGGTAAAACTTGTCTTCCCAGCCTTGGGACCCTGGACAGCTACCAAACTGGTTGGACCTTTTCAATGCGATGGGAACGAGCGCGAATGTGCTGTGTATTCCATCATGTTGCCATCTCTGGTCACCTAAGTCTGAGAGAGTACATCCGGTTAAATGGGAGCAGTAACAATAAGCATTGTCTTGCTCTTCCAGGTCATGTATGTAGAGACCACGAAATGGAGCACACTTGTTTGCAATTATGAGGATTTTAAGCTAAATTCCTTGCAGGTGTCTTATCGTCTTGGTGAACTGGAAACTTTCCATCTCTGCTTGTCCTAGGCTAGGATGTGCACTGTGTCTGTGCTAGAAGCTCTTTCTGCCTGCCTTTAGCTGAATCACAATGTCAGCCTTTCCATGTATTCAAAGTCTGTCTCACCCTCCCCATTCAGTGTATCAATGTCTTTCATCTTTGTTCTTATGGCGTTCCATGTTAGTCGCAATCGAGTATGTGCAAGCTGGATATATGTATTCCTGGCATCTTGCTGTTTCTGCTTCAGCAAAGGATATATATGTGTGTCAGTCATCTATCTGCGTGAGTCATAAGCATTTGTTTCATGTTTATCTGCTAGAAACTAATGTATGTTCATGTAGCTTTGTGCATGGATGTCTATATGCTTCATGTCTATGTGCACCGACATCGTGATGTTAGCGATGACATCATTCATTTTCCCGTTTGCAGTCAGTCAACTTGTTCGATCGATGGCAACTGTATCTGCTCCATATCTTCAATCATGCATGGCTTGAACGGCTGTCTGAGCGAGTAACGTTTCTCACATCTGCAATACATTGTCAATGGTGATGAAGGGCCTATGAGTGATGTCCATCTATCGTTTCTCTGCCTTTGTGCAGCGAGCCGAGTAGGGGGTCACAAGGAATACACTTGGACCTCCATCTTCACCACCAGATATGGTTGCCCAAGGGTGCACTAATACATACAGAAAAGTTTATATAGTTCACCTTACTAACCTATCCCAGTTCACGTTAGGTTTTTTGGGATGTAACTGCATTTTGTGACATAATTAATGGACAAAACCAGTTGTTGACCACCTAGACACTGAGAGTGAGCATGGAGAATGTCACGTTGTTCATGCTGCAATCCATGTCGTTTGAATGCATAATAAAGACAGCTGAACTTTGCTCTATGGCTGGGTATTCCGTTCTTGTTGCAGGGGATTTCCAGGGCCCAGTTCCTCTTGGCTGAACCTCGGGAGGCTGAAAATAGTCCTGTGACCGCATTTACAGGTGGTAGTGAGAGGATGGATTCTAAAAACCCTCAGCTATAAGACAACCTTGTTCGCTGCATGACCGAAGAGCTGCGTTGCGACCCACGAGGAAACGATAAAAAAAAAGACCATGCATGGATGTTTGAGAAGTTGTCAGGAGTTGTCTTGGAGAAAATCCTGCCTTCTCCCTGTGGGACGCCAAGCAGACCGGATGGCAGAGTGGCAGATTAGAGGCACAAGTGGTGTCCGAGGAGTGTAAGTATAGACTCAGCCATCAGCCATACTGCAAACATTGGGAAGGGAAAGTTGTTGTTTGTTGATTGGTTTGTGTTCTAGTGAAGAAAAGAAAAGTGGAAGTCCTGTGTCTAGGTGGTAATGTAGCTCGTTTAGGTTGCGGAAGTTGGTTTCTTAGTTTATCTCACAGAGATGTTATCCTATGTGACGATATAAAAGAAGAACCAAGTATTTGTTGGAAATCCCCGGTTGAAGGCAGGAAGACAGACGTATATATGCTATGTTGTATTGTGAGGCATTTAGGGGTGTATTTTGAAGCATCAAGACCTTTTGTGGAAGTGAAGACCCCTAGTGGGAAGCAGAGTTCAAAAGAAAATAGGTGATGGTTTTTAACATGGCGAGATGATGGTCAACTTGTTATGGAGGAGTGCAACCTTTTGGGTGAGGCTTGACGAGTACATGCAAGAATTGCAGGTCGGCCATTTGGGGCGCAGAGTACAGTGTGGGCAGTGCACACAGAATGTTCTTGTTGATGGTGGTGAGCCAGAGAGGCTGTTGGAAGTTTTGTGGAGATTTATTGTAGCTTCGAGAGAGCCGATTGAACATTGTTGGCAATTGAGAAATGTACTAAACTAAATTAAACTGAAAAAGTGTTAAACTGTGTCAAAAATGTCCGTCTTCAGGTGAAGTAAGTATCGGCAGTCAGAATGTGACGTGCCGCTATCGGGGACACACCACATCAACATTTGTGCAAGTCCCTCCCGCGGTATCAAGACAAAATACGCAAGCATGGAATGGACTTGCAAAACAGAGGGAAAATGGCAAAACCATGGCCCCCAGAGGGCAGTCTTGCCAAATATGTGCTGCAACATATGATCACGTATTTACATACCGCGTACTACGGGAAGAAATTGAGTAAGCTGTTAGCCATATTGGAACTTTGGAAAATGTTTGAGGACAGGGAAGAAGACCCACCGCAGAAAGAGTGGATGCTGAGCCACCCTAATGCAGGGGGTAAAGCACCTACGGCTCCTCCTCCCCCTCCTCAAACCGTACAAGCTACAACAGAAAGACAGGGATTTTACCCCTTGAAGGAACTAAAAGTGCGACAGGGTATACCAATCTCATTTATGCACCTCCCGAGTATAGCCGCGAGGACATGCTTAGTGGCTCAAAGCAAGCAAGCAATAGAATAGACACATAAGCGATGAGGGCAAGGAGCGCAGCAAACGCCAAGCGTAATTGACGAAGAGTGATAGAGGGGCTTCCGAAAAACAGTGGGGATAGCAAAGTGATGGTGCCTTCAAAAGGGTGGGTAGGAGGACAGATATTGCTCAAATTAGACGGAAAGAACACAAGCGTGCATACAAGCACAGAGGAGGAAGCTCAGAGACACAGAAAGGAGAATGAAGAAGATAGAGAATGGGCAGAGATAATGGAGGAAGTGGAAAGAAGAGAGAGGGAAGAGAGGAAGGAATGGGAGTGACTGAGAAGGGAAAAGGAGTACGCAGAATAGAAGGAAAGAGAGGAACGAGAAAGGAAGATACAGAAAGAGGTGGAGGAAGAAGTGAAGAAAAGGGCAGAAGAGGAAAAGGTGAGACAATTGCAGTTGAAAAAAGAGAAAAGAAGGTTAGAAGTTGAAAGGCTCATCAAGGAACATTGGTGTAAACAAGAAGAAGAAAGAGATAGAAGACGGGAACGGGAGAGAAGTAGAGAAAAACGCCTCAAGGGGGTAGTAGATATTATGACAGGACCAACACAGTTAAATGATGATGAAGAAGAGGGGATACGGAGGAGACTAGGGGTACTTGTTAGGAAAGATTTGCATTTATGTGTAATTTTCCCTCCAGTTGTATACCCCCCCAAACTTTTTGCTGCTGTTTAACACCATGGTCTGACTTTACCAGGGGAGCCCAGTCTTCTGCTGCACTCCTCTGGGCTTTCGCTCACTTTTTATGGGGAAACTGAAATGCCCTTAAGACAGTCAGTACTGGGAGACTTTGTTTCCCTTAGCCTTTTTCCAAGATACTGGTGGCAGCTTATCTTTTCATGTAATTTTAACCCTTTCCTGCCAGGTAAACCGCGATTACCGCGTTTGGCACGAATAGGTGGCCTGGCTCCAAAATGGCCATGCCACAAGGTTCTTTGTCCTGTCCATTGGCCATCTTGCCCCTTCACCTTCCGCAGGTCAAGCCGACCCGTGTCATTCCTTATTTGGGCATGCATTTTCCCGCGAAACGCCAAGCTTTCCCAGGCTTCTGCATGCCTTGTGTGTGTGCCTCCAGGATGTGGGCTGGGGTGTCTGTCCCCAATACACATCCTGGGTGCCAGAGAGTCTGGCGTGCTGTGAATGTCTGGGACCACTGTGGTCTGTGATTGGTCCACGTATGGTATGCCTGTATGTGAGCAGATCTCCCATTGGGTCCTCTTCGTTTTGGCACAAAGGAGATTCTGGATAAGAGAAGACCCCAAACACTGATACGGTGTCGATCTCTGGAGTTCTCACTGAACGAAGGATAGGATCAAGTATCCTGAAGCTAAGAAGCCAAGTCGAGGAACCGCTGGTGACCCGCTGGAAGGTTTGGCACCCTGAGTCCGCTGTCGTCCCGTGGGAACCCTCTGCATCTGGTCGTCCTAGAAGGTCTGTGAAGATGCTTCGACCCATTGGAACAGTCGGACCAACTATTCTCGGCAGCTTCACCAAAACCTGCAAGTAAGCCTTCTCGGAAGTGTCCCTGGGCCAACCAGTGGGCTGACCAACTTACGCAGGCCCTTTGCTCTGTCTCCGCCGCCCTCGAAACTTGGTAAATCGCTAGCTCTGTGATCACGGCAACCTCACACCGAATTTCATAAACTTGGCATTCCCAGGTCTGAAGTGAGACGAGTGCACCAGAACCGAAGAACCGAAGCATACGCGGTTACCGTGTCGCACAACCGTGGTGGTGACCTTTGCAGGTGCGCTGCATTTGTGCCCCTGAAGCCTGCTGCAGTGAAACTGGCCTGATCCATCCACCAGGAGCAGAGAAATTGCCACTGTCCCATTTGGGAATCATCGCTGTATCTTCGTCGCTGAAAGCCGCCAAATTGCTGCACTTGAACCTGCATCCGAAGTGGACTCGACTGCCGAAGTTTGGTCTGGAGTGCGCCGGGGGTCAGTGCGCAATCGCAACCCTAGCCGGTGGCCCCTAGCTCCTTCATCGATTTTTAGGCACGAGTGGCCCCCGGGGGGGCCTCTCCTTTCCACTGCTAGTGCGAACTAGCAAACTATTCCCAACTCTTGGAATCGACTCTGCCCTCAAGTGGAGACCCTTCTCGAATAGTGGAAACTTATTCTTCATCGCCTCAACCACCTTCCTGAACTGCTAAAGACCCTTGAAGAGACCCCGTTTTGCCCATTTGAACTACCGCATGCGCTTGCACTGCATGTACATTTGAGCATTAGGCTCCCCTCTTATTAGGGATTGGACTGCCTCTTAGTTAAGAGTGTGCTGGATGCAGAAGGGACTAAAGACTATTTGCACTGCCTGTTTCCTTCCCCTTTAGGTTTTGGACCCATTTCGTGCATTAACGTTCGGGCTGGGCTGCTACCATTGGTGGCAGTACCTGACTAATTTGCATATGACTGGACCTCTTTTGCAATGGCGCAGAAGGGCTACAAAACGGTGGTGTGGAAGGTTGCCCAGAGCAATGCCAGTGGTTCAGATACATCCAAAACCTTCCACCCATCACTTTTGTGCTTACTGTTTGTCTCACTATGTGAGAGAGGGTATGCCCAGACGTGGGTCCCTTGCTCGCTGCGCCATAGGGAACCAAGCTGCACCTCAGTGAGGAGGCCCAACAAGGCCGAAACATGTCTGGGGTTGCTTGTGTTTCCGTGCAGAGGGGACCTGGCCTAGCAGTTCGGGCTGGGCTGCCACCATTGGTGGCAGTACCTGACTGATTTGCATATGGCTGGACCCCTTTTGCAATGGCGCAGACGGGCTAAAAAACAGTGGTGTGGAAGGTTGCCCAGAGCAATGCCAGTGGTTCAGATTCATTCAAAACCTTCCACCCATCACTTTTGTGCTTACTGTTTGTCTCACTATGTGAGAGAGGGTATGCCCAGACGTGGGTCCCTTGCTCGCTGCGCCATAGGGAACCAAGCTGCACCTCACTGAGGAGGCCCAACAAGGCCGAAACATGTCTGGGGTTGCTTGTGTTTCCGTGCAGAGGGGACCTGGCCTAGCAGTTCGGGCTGGGCTGCCACCATTGGTGGCAGTACCTGACTGATTTGCATATGGCTGGACCCCTTTTGCAATGGCGCAGACGGGCTAAATAACGGTGTTGTGGAAGGTTGCCCAGAGCAATGCCAGTGGTTCAGATTCATTCAAAACCTTCCACCCATCACTTTTGTGCTTGCTTAACCCTTTAGACCCCATTGGTCTTGTATAAATCTATTTGGATAAGATTGTATTGGTCTAATAAGTATTACTGTGATTCGATTTGTGTGTTTGAAACTCAAAGGCCTTGAAATAAATGTATATGCATTTTTAATATATATACACCTGACTGGGAGTGATTTGTAAGTGTCCTTTACTCTGTGTGCTCATTGAGGTCTTTCAGTCACCCTCACCCCTCCTGAGACCTACTCTTGACCGCCGCCAAGCTACCTTGCTTGGTCTGGCTTGTCCAGAAGGTTACCCTGTTCCAAGAAACTAGGCTGGCATCCTGAACCTCTGCCCACCAGGTCAGAGTTCAGAAGTCTATCTTAACAGTACTGTATAGGACCAGGAGAGATAACGCCTCTACCCCAAAGATAAGCAGAACACTGGCAGGGTCTGATTGAGGGGGGACGACGGCTCAGTAGAAAGAGTAACTGACAAACGATGGGAGAAACAACTGTTAAGGAGACTTAACTTTGAAGATGAAGGAGAAGAGGACAGCGATGATAGTAGGGGAACCATGGGGTCGGATGAGGACATAGGGGCAAGTGACGATGATGAAGGGAGAAGACCATGTCGCCTATCTAGGAAGATAGGCCCTGAGCAGAAGACATCATGGGATGGAGAGGAAAACATTGGGAAGAGTAAGATCGGACCCGACGGGCGCCTTCAGCGTCCCAAAGGTAGATTACATAGTGCAGATTAGTTCACTCCATATGCACAGAGGTTAAGAGCCTTACCCAGACGGAAAAGGCTGAGAATGACAAGGGCCTTCACTGCCACTAAAGACATAGGGAAGCACGATAGGGGAGTAGGACTGGCACAATTTCCGCTGCTAGAGAAGCGTGGAGGACCACCACAATATGTACCGTGGCAACAAATGAACAAGGATAATTTTAGATGTACGCTACCCTCGTTGACCACAGAAGTGGGGAAATGGATATACGAGTTAGAAAGGCTGACAGCAGGGACGGCACTAGCAGTTGGTGACATGAAGAGCTTACTTTCAGCCATTCTTGGGGAACGTAGCTGATGATGTGTGGAAACGGGTAGGGAATCCTGGAGCACAGAATACGGAGCACAACAGCGCACAGTTTACCAACTGCAGGGCAGCCATATGGCAGGCTCTGAGAGTACAGTATCCAGACACATCTGACATAAGCACGATTATGGCACACAAAATGCATGTGGATGAAGACCCACTTCAGGATATTCAGGAGATACAAGAACCTTGGCGTCTTGAGACGAGGGAACCGTGGGAAAAAAACAGTAAAGTTAATTTATCATATATTGAGCAGGCCTACCAGAACAAGTACAGAAACAATTATAGACGTTAGTGGGAATGGAAACAAAACCATGGTCAGTAATTCATTTGACATTACTACATTATTGCCGGCTAATGTAGGAGAATGTGAGAAAGAACTGCGAGGAAAAGAAGCAGGAAAAGGCAAAATGAGTACAGAAGAAGCTATCGAAATACACCAGGGAAGGAGCTATGTTAACGAGTGGAGAGGGAATAGTCACTCAAAATACACAAAATCGACCATAGATGGCAGGAGGACATTTTGCAGGAAGGACACATATCAGCCAACGGCCACAGGGAAGAGGGATGCCCCGGGGAAGAGGGTTCCAATATCCAATGCAGCAGGGCGGATATTCAATGAGGACAGCCGAGACCTATGGGGAGTCCACCAAATTGCTGGACGTGCGGTGGAGTAGGTCATATAGAAAGGCAGGGTAGGAATGGAGGTGGAATACAGCAGAATGGAGGGGCGACATATCAATCGGCATATCAAACTGAACAGCCCGACTATTATGCCCACGATCACATGCAGATTCAGTAATACGTGCCCCATATGACACCGGCACAGCAACCATCGGGCAGCAACAACAGCACATGGGATACACAATGCAGACACAAGGATACACACACCCATTGCAGACAACTCAGCAGGCACTGGTGCAGCAGAATGCCACAGCCACGAGGCCCAAAGACCCCACACTACAGACTCCAGTGAGTAAACTAGGTAGTAGGGATGTGATAGGAGGCAACCCTTTCACAGGAACAGGGATGAGCATGTATCTACAATAAGACATCCCATAGATGACCTGATATGTTAATTCCTATCTGTTACACCCAACTTGACTGATGGACCATGTGTAGGTGTAACCATAGGTGACAAGACATTCTACTTCCTCGTGAATATGGGGGGTATTAGGGAGGGGAGGGATTCTCTCGGGCTAGAGACTTGGTATATTTCACCGACAAACTCCCGATTTCTATAGGAGAACATTACCTTACTATGCCGCTGTTATACTCCCGACAGATGCCAGTTTACATAATGGGGAGAGACATGATGAGCCGACTTAACATGACCATTTCATTTGCAAAACAGGGGACAGTGTGCTCGATCCCAGCAATTCACTACATGGACGCACAAGAATGTATTGAAGCCTTTTGTGGGCAGACCATGCAGAGGTGGTTACCAGAGAACCTTCGGTGAACCTACAGTTATTTCAATATGGAGTGGAAGTACTACTAGCATGGCTTCCAGGGATACAAGTTAAATTACTTCACATACCTAATACGTTTTTGTTCAGGCCAGAGGTCTCCTTAGAGATCTCCTTAGATGAGAAGGAAGGACAGGTGTTCCCATAGTGTTCCCACAGGAACTATAGGTAGCTATACTGAGGGACGAGAGGTAGGCCCGGACTGGCCTATAGGGCAATAGGCCCATGGGTGATTCAAAAACACAAAATGCTGGTGTTGGCCAGTTTTGTTGGTTAAAGTCGTCCACTTTTTTGGCCAATTTGGGCCAGTTTGATGAGTTAATTCACTCTGTGGCTAGACGTTTTGAGCAGTGTTGCTGAATAAATATTCTTTAAAATTCATAATATGCATCACGCTTTATCTCAAAAAATTGCCCTTTGGTTACTATTCAAATAGTCTCACAAAAGGAATGAATAGCAATTTGAAACTGTGGGACACTTTTTCATTGGTGCCTTAGACAATTTTAAGGCTCAGTCCGACCCTGACAAGAGGGTAGTATTACATGGCACTGATGACTCAGGATGGGCATGGAGAACAGTAATCCAGGTAGGAGAAGGACACAGACTGACTGACATGACTGACAAAGTTATTCTGAGATGACTATTCAAACCTTGAGACAGTGTTCACATGAGCATTACTTACTGGATGGGAAGTACCACAGAGAATGGCCCTGCTGAAAAAGCGCCAGCACCATTTCTTGGGGAAGATTGTACGTGAGTACCGAGCATTCTTTGGACCAACGGCCCACATGATGTGGGCTTGTTGAAGGGAGTAGGAGCTGTTAAGATCAGGCTCAAGTCCGGAGCAATCTTACAGAGAGCAAAACAATATCATTTGTCCAGGGAGGCAGACAAAGGCATTTTTCAGACGATCTCTGCATTAGTAAAGAAAGGAATATTGATACCATCAGAATCACAGTGTACACAGCAGTGTACCCGGTGAAAACTGCGACAGAAGGATCATGGCATTTTATTCAGGATTTACGTCCTTCGAACAGCCTTGGTGAGGCAGAATTTCCGTTAGTTCCCAGCCCATTGATGATATTATATAGCATTTCTCCAGAACTACTCACTTCACAGTGGTAGATTTGAAGAATGTTTTCTTTCTATCCCACTTTATGAAGAGTCACAAAACTATCACAAGGAGGTCCATTTATTCTCATACTCCAATGGCAATATCTTCAGAATGCAACTGCCGTGCACTGTAAGAGAGATGCAGCAATTCCTGGCCCTATAATTACTTCAGAGATTGGGTATTTGACTATAGCACATCGACAAGCCCGCTTTTAAGCTGGCTCTGGGACGCTCAGAGGTGGGACAGTAAGCCGACATGGACATAAGACATGACTGAAGCATTGGAGGAACTGAAAGGGGCAATATGCACTGCCCTAGTGTTAGGGATTCCCGTCTATCACAAGGAGTTCTATTTATTGTCATACTCCAATGGAGTGGTGATGACTGCGGTGCTCACACATAAAACAACCTTAGGGCACAAGCCAATGGCTTACTACAGTGGACGATTAGATCCAGTAATGAGAGGACACTATCCTTGTGAACAAGCGCAGGCTGCTGCTGCATTTGCAGTAGAGAATTCAGCAAGCGTGACAATGGGTTGCAGTACCATGTTATAAGTGGAGCATATGCTACAGGAGTTCATGAATCTGGTAGCGTGTCCAGTTAAGGTAGGAACTGCATCTGTGGGGTGGCTAGTTTATGCAGACGATTTTTTAATATTGGATTATACTCCAACAGGTCTACAGAGGATACTGAATGGATTGGTGGTATATTCAAGCTAAAATTGTCTAAAATTAAATATTGGAAAGAGAAAATGTATGGTCTTTCCGGTAAAAAAATACAACAAAAAAAGTTGATGAATAATGAGAACCTCGAACAAGTCCACTATTATAATTACTTGGGTGTTTTAGTGGACGACAAGCTTAGATGGGAAGGCAATGGATATCGATAAAAGCAAGATGGCTAATGTCAGCCAATGCACTCAGCGTCTTCATTGGTAGAAACATTGGTTATTCGGCCCAAGCGGTCCTCGTGTTGTACACAGCAAAAATAAGAGCAATGCTACTCTATGCGATCGAAATATGGGGGCATAAATATCTAGCTCTACTGAAAAAGCTTGAACCTATGTTAATTTGTAAATTCATGCGGTTACCTGATAATGTATCAGTTCATTTTTTATATCTAGAATTCAACATGAAATGTGTGGAATCTGAATACATAAGCAGGTCTGTAATGGGCTAGGAAAATTTGAATATGCTAAACAATAAAACTATTGTTGTGGCATATGTTCAGGCCTTAATGAGAACTGATGGCTGTTCATCAATGAGTACGCTTGGTATCATCAAAACTATGCATGATAAATGGGCAACTGGGTTTATACACCCTACAGGGCACAGTAAATATGCACAGTTTAAAGGTTGGCTTAATAAGAAATTGGCAACATACAGTGACGAATGCCACGTGGTCGAGTTGGCCACAAAACCTCATAGCGGACCCTATTGTCAATACCAGGTGACACATGAGTTTAGGCCAAAATACATTATGACTTATCTTAGCCTTCAGACTTTTAGATTCTATCTCATGCTGAAAAGTAATAACTGTGAGGCTCTAGAAATAAAGGGGGCACGGACGGGGTTGTGCAGAGAAAAGAGAATGTGTCAATTATGTGGATGTGAGGTCACTGAGTCCTTACAACCTCTTTTGCTGTATTGCGATAGTCTTTCAAAGCTGCACATAAAGTTTTTTTTAAATCCTACAATAACTTGATAGATCCCAGTAATACTCCTGTTTTGTGGCAAAGCATTATGAAAGGCGATGATATTCATTTTATTCATGTTATGGTGTCATTGTGTTTGCAAATTGTTGAAATTTTAAACTGTTTAGTATAACTGTTAATAGATTGATGTTATTTATTGAAAATTGACCATGTTTGTATTATACTATGTGAGCTTTCAATTTTTATAATTGGATTTTATATTTGGATGTCTTGTGTATGTATTTGTATTATATATACAAAGCCGTAAGGCTATTAGTATATTAAATAAACATGAAACAAGCATTCCCTTTTCGCCATTCTCGAAAAACGCAAGAGAACACTGTCCACACAAAGAGCATCAGGATATGAGGTGTTATCTCTAATCCAGCGATAAATGTAGTAAGGTGCAGAATTGTAAATCCGACGACATTTATAGCAGAACCAGTAGAAGAGGGAGACTATGTACATGAGTGTGCTACCTATACGGCATTTTATGACGACATCCCTAGAGTAGAGAAGAACACACTCAAGGGGAGAGAAGTAATCTTTATTGATGGGTCTTCGAGCATAGACCGCATGACAGGAGAAAGACATACTGGGACGACAGTGGTAAAAATAAAATCTGATGGGACAGTCGAAGTAGTAGCAAGCGCCAGATTGCCTTCACAAATTTCAGCACAACTGACAGAATTAGTGGCTGTCAGCCTGGCATTAGAAGCGCATAAGGAGAAGGAGATCAATGTGTACCCTGACTCTGCCTACGTGACATCAACAGTATGTTCAGGACTGTCATGTTGGAAGAGGAGGGGCTATCAGCATACTGACAGCCCACCGGCGCAGCATGTGCCCCTATTGGCTCGACTCATAGACGCACTACAACTCATCAACCAGGCACACACAAGTGGGGAGGACGTAAAGTCCCATGATAATGAAGCTGGTAATTAAGTCGCAGACACAGAAGCGAAGCATGCCACATATTTTACAGAAATAACGGAGTTCAATACCCCATCTGACATGCAAAAGTGCATACGCAATTTGGTATTAAAGGAAGGGTATAATCATTGCCCGTCACCCAAATAATAGAGTTCCAAGGGCAAGCACCAATGGAGGAGAAAGAATTGTGGAGAAGGAGAGGATGCTCGATATCTCCTACGGATGTAGTGTGGAGACAGGAGAGCGTAGAAAAGCCAGTGATCCCTACTGCATTATTGCAGATTGTGCTCACGCAGCTGCACTATCTCACCCACCTTAGTAAGGATGTTCTTGCTGCACACATTGGAGAAGACTGGCTCTATCCAAACTTGGCAGAACTTGACACCACTTTCATGAGTTCTTGTGTGATTTGTCAGAAATACAATGCAGACCACACGTTGCGCGTAGTGCAAGGAGAAATACCACACATTAATGGGCCTTTTCCAACATCTCCATGTAGATTATGTGGATATGATCCACATATTTCAAGGATATCACTACGTGATAGTGGCCGTATGCCCATTTTCCCAGTGGATCGAAGCTGGTCCATGTTCAAATCCTGATGCACAGAGTGTAGCAAAATTCCTTGACATAGAGGAGTTTCCACAATGGGGTGTGTGCAAGGTCCTGCATTTGGACATTGGACCCCACTTTGTAAAGGGGACCTTCGAGCACATCACAGCCCTATTGGGGATTACGCATATGCTTTCCTGCACTTATCAACAGCAAGCAAACAGGATTTGTGAATGCCACAATGGTTTACTCAAGCAAAAAATCACCAAAATGAAAGCAACACTAAAGAAGGGAAGGCTCCATTGCCTGCCCTTAGCCTTGTTTGCATTGCAGGATAAGCCTGGATCCAACCACAATTTTTCCCCTCATAAATTGGTGCACGCAAATCCCACTTGCGACTCCCAAAAGAGCGCTGACAGATGCCCAGAGCACCTCTAGTGTCCTAGGTTATGAAATGCGTGACTATGTTGCTGTCACGCCTCAGGGCACCTGGCGGCTTTGGAAGAAGTGGAAGCTGCGCCCGCCATAGCGGGTTCCATCACGTTTTTTTTGGGAAGCGCGCTGTGCAAGTCTAGTTGTCGTAGCGACGTTCCTGACATCGGTATTTAATCCTTTCACTTCCGGGGTCAAGTGCGTTGCAACGTACAGTGTTTTCGTCCTGTTTCCAGCGCTGCTGTTTTTTCGTGGAGTTTCCCTTTTTCCCACCGTTGTCCTTCCTTTCCTTTTTTTTTCCGTTCCTTGCGCTCCGTACCTTTAACCAGTATTTCTCCTCGCCTTCTTGACTCCTCCTCCCTTGTCTGTTCCGTTCCCGTCTCTTATCCTTCCTCCCTCCCATCTCGTGCTTTTCTCTCTATACTTATTTTGTTTATTCTTGCTTCCTTCCTGTATTGTACTTACCTCTCTTGGTCCTCTTCTTTTGCCTTCCTCTGTTCCTTTCTGCTTACATCTCCGTGTACCGACCATTGCCTGTCTTGTGGATTGCCTCGCCCAGACCTCATCTGTTTATCCAGTATCGGAACTACTTCCTGTTGATATCCCGGTGTACTGACCTCAGCCTTTCTTGTGGATTGCCTCGCCAAGCCCTCTACTGTCTATCTGTACTGGAACTTTTCCCATTATCTGGTCTCATACCCGATTCTCATTGGAATTTCTTCTATTTCTGGACCGTGTTCATCAGATTCCTCTCCCTCTGCTGCTGCCTCCGGAGTGTGTTACTACTACCTCTCTGCGTTTGAAGATCCAAATCTTCCGGGGTTTTTTGTGCCACTGGCTTTTTCCCCATTGACCAGCGACCGAGGAGGGTTGCCACAGATCACCCAAAGGGTGTCACTGTGGCGTCCTACCTTGGTCGTCCCTATCTTCAAAAAAAAAGGGAGTGAAGACTCGAACAAAGGACAATCCAAAGCTGACTCAACGCCGGAGACTTCAAGGTGAGGAGGAAGGGGAGGAAAGGGAGTCTGGAGCATCTCAGGAGGAAGAGGAGATTACAGACCTTCCTGACAGTTGCTTCTATGGCGGCTAGTGCTTCTTTTATCTCTTGACAGCTCCAGACATCCCGGCTGGGGAGATCGAAAAAGGATGAGGAAGAGGATGCCCAAGTGACAGATTCTGAACTACTCAAACAATCTCTGATGTATCCAAGGGACCAGGCTCTCCTACAGAATTTTACACGCCCCTGGTTTAAGCCCTGTTTCGAGGGCGCCTGCATAGTTGAGCAAGCGATGGACAAGGCTCTGAAGCTTACTGGCAAAAATGGCCCAGAACTATATTTCTGATGTCAAACTCTGCAGAAGTGAGAACTTCTAAGCCCATATGATAGCCGATTGGATGCAAGACGAAAAACCACAAGAAGAGGCACTACAAAGCATGCAGATGAGATCGCACCTAGAGCCAGGCAAGAGCAGAATGAACAGCTAGAATAGGCACACTGTTATTTCCTTACAGTAGGTATTCATTGTGAAAGTTGAACTGATTTGTGGCGGATAGTTTTTATGCCTGCACACCTCTGCAGATGCACTTTCCTAAATTCACTGCAACCTCTGAGCCAATGATCATGTATAAAGTGTTCTTTTATGCTTTCCTTCTTTACGTTGCACACATTTACCCAGAATTAACTTGAGGTAACCCAGCAGTCATTGAGCTACTCAAAAGTATGAAGATTAGATTAATTTGGGAATTATTATTTCTTGCAGCACTTACACAATGTTATCACTGCAGAGCTTGACTAACATAATACAGCAAAAATAACATTTGCCAAAGAATTTTTGAAATGGTTTCATAGACTTTATGGACAATATTAAAGAAATCCTGCAATATAGAACACAGAGGCTGCCGTGAGATTCATTGTGATGTTATTTTTTGCTTTCTGCTGTCTCAACCTTTTTACCCTCACTGCATGGCAAAAGATTGTGGTGTCTGATACATATTGAGCTTGGTCCTTGGAACGTGCATCAACGAACGTCTGCTCAGTCTCTCAGCGATTTCCACAAAAAATACAAAAAATACAATTATATACTTCTTTATGCGTGAGAATGACATTATGCTGCGTGGCAATAGTGAAAAACCTATCAAGGGTCGGGATTGGTTAAGGGACACATCTAGATATACAAATTTATAGGAGCTAGGTTTGTTATTGGCTGTCCGATATCAGTTGGAAAATGTATGCCTACCTCTTCAAAAATCGGTAACACAGTGTTTTATTGATTTCTCAAGTTATAAGGTCCTTCATTATACGGACTAATACAATTGGTTTGGCACGCTTGTACCATGTCTGCAACATTCGATTCAATTAGCAGCACATAAGCCAAGACCCAGGTGCAAGTAGATAGGACATGAGGCTGCACTACCACCAAATTAGCCCAGCATCTCATCACCCATGCCTTCTGCCATGAAATTCTTTTTGTACTCGGCCTTGCAGAGCATTCTTGTCCTGGGAATGTAATGGGAGTGAGGGCACTCGCAATCGTATCTGGAACTCCAAGTTCAAGCCCTATTTCCATCCTCGACTCACGTGACAAGAGACCACGATTCTGTTAATTCTGCAAACTTTTAAATGCTTTAAATGAATTGAGACTTGGCATCCTTGTGTTCTTTCTTGCACCTTAGCGTGAGAGGATTAATCCTCCGCACACATATTCCTCTTCAGCGGAGATAGCTGACCTCAACTTCTCAGTTCTTGACTTTAGGCCAGACAGCCTCCCAACACAGCTCCACTAACCTGCTATTCTACTGCGACACAGCCTTTCATTCTTTCTCCATTGTTCTTTGTCTTATTATCTCATGATACCAATGTCCAGTTTCTGTACAATGGCTGCTTCGCCTGCATTCTATTCACTACTTGTAGCTGGCCTATATGATGACTTCATCTATCTTGCATTTCAGCATATGTAAATTCTTTATACTTCGGTTTTCTGCAGCACTTTTTACTGTGTAATTTTCTTCTTTTACACTTTAAGGTTCACTTGGTTCTTTACTTTGTCATTTCTCCTCTAGGATCCATACATCGTCTTCATTCAATATCTCAGGACGTAGTGCAGACTTTTTTATGACATCATCAGTTAATTTTCTGAGCTCTTTCTTATATTTCTTCCGGGAGTTCCTCATGTAGGCTGTCATCCACTCGAGGGTACATTCGATATGATCGTCTTCCATACACTCGCTGCAGTATTGGTACACCAGCTGGTGTTTGACAGGACACAGCCTCATGGCTCCAATACAGGGGAGGTAAGGGGGTAGGATCTCCTGTGTATATGTACGTCTGCTCCTCTACAATATGCGTTGGTACCCGCTAACACCACCCATACCTATGCCATCACAGGAACCATAGACAGTCAAATGAGTAGTGCTGCCAGAGAAGTAAAAAGACTCAGGCGAAGGGCAGCTATAGATTTTGAACACATAGCTTGCTGATTTGGCCCATGTATCTAACAATGGGTGGTATAAGCACATGACCAAGGTGGTGAGAAAGACAACGAAGGAGGGCTGCTATATATGCTTCCTCTTCCCATGCCATGAGCGCATCCAGAAAATGCATAGCAACAGAAATCCCAATGGCCAGAGCACAATGCCTCATGCACCTGTCGCTCTGCACCACAAGAGGTTGGTTTCAAGGGAAATGAGCTACACTAAGATGGATGTCTCAGAAGACATTCCCATATAAAGACAGCTACATCAAGACTCAATATGATAGACGACTATTGGAGCACTGACAAGACGATAGAGAACATCCCTAACGGACCAAACAAAGGGTAAACCAGAATAGTGACACAAAAGGAGTTACAATGCCCAAAGACAGGACAAAGGGAGATAGGGATGCCAGGATGCTGCAAGAGACCTAAGTTGCTGCTATATGGGAAAATATTCACAGAAGAAGGTTGGAAAGAGGGAATGGAAGGAAGCAAAGCACATGCTCTCCTGACAGTTCCAGTTGAAATAGGGCAGAAAGAAAACAATGATTGTCTCAAGAGATGGGCAGCAAGTGCAAAAATGCTCACCTACACTACTCGAGAATGCTTCCTTATGCTTCCAGAATGAAGGTCCAATGAAGGTTGGAGAAAACATAGGATGCAGGCAAATATCGAACATTTCAGGCATGAAGGTTGGCCCAGTAGTACTAATGGACCACTATTGGGCCTGTAGATCCAAAGTGTACATGCAACTACCGCCAAACTGGGGAGGAATATGCCCACTAGTGCATCTGAATATACCAGCATTAGTAGTGCCCGGGTAAAGACATGCAAATAGAGGGGTTCCATAAAATGGAAGCACACCAGAGAAAGAAAAGGTCTGTAGAACTGACGAGAGTGAAGAGAAGCAACTACATCTCACCCAAGACGCATTAGACTCGAGCCCAGCAGCGCACAGACTCTTTAGTAGAACCGAGATGTTCTTTCCATCAGTGATTCCAGGAATTCAGGCCACTATGAAGGCCAAATGGCTCCAGCTCACCAGATGGGAGCTGTTGCAGATGATAAACTTGACCATCAAGGGGTTCAATGCTATCAAGGAGGAGCTGTTAGGCCAATAACCCTACAGAACAGATCATTTTGGATCTGCTCACCGTTATGGAAGGACTCATTTGCACCAAGATCGGGCCTTTGTGTTGCATGTACATGCCTTGCCACGAAGGACAAAATGGAACACTCACTGAAGTGATCATGAAACTATCAGACCTGCTTACTAAGATGGAAGCAGTGACAAACCCGACAGAAGAAGATGGTGATTGGCTGTCATACATCTTTTGCTGGATACCATCATGGATGGCTAGTGGGCTGAAAGTGCTCACAGCAGCTTTAGTGCTAGTATTATTCGCCTTCTGTGTTATCAGGGTAGCAATAGCTCAATGCAAAAAGACCACTGAAAAGGCAATAGAGATGAAAATCTAACTGGACATGGAGAAAAAAGCAGACAGAGAAACACAGACTCTCGACAATTTTTTTTAATTTTTTTTTGGCTTTTCAAAGAAAACCTTTACAAAAATACACAGAGTAATCTTTTTTCCATTAAAATATACATATATACATATCTTCACATTTGCTATTATGAGATTAATAGGTCTACTTCTCTCAATTACTTTAATCTCATCAATTACTGTTGACAACTAGATGGAACAGCGTCTCACAGATTCATTAGATCTCATATATATATTTTAGAAGCAAATTTGGGCTAAACGCAAATTCATAGTTGTTTGTTCAAGAAGCACTTCTCACATAAACATAAATCAAAAATTAGTTAAAACCACACAGTAAAAACAGATTTTATACAGCATATTCATTGTCGCTATAGATGTAAAACATTCCGTTCCTTCTACACCCATTTTGCTGATTCTCTTAATTACCTTAGGCGCGACATTGTGCATTAACTATTAAATTACTTTAAAAGTCAAACAACAGTAAAAACAATCATACAATAGTTATTAAGCCACAGACATTTGTTAAAAATCTCACTATAGCCATTTTCAAGGAAACAGATTTTCCGTGCAACATATTCCACCACATTACTTTCGGAAGTACTCTCTCCGTGTTGGACACAAATTTTCCAAAATACTCCAATCTTTTTAATCGTAGGATTTCACAGTCAAGTAATACATGTCTTAATGTTTCCTTTATATTAGGATTTTTACAAAATCAACACGGTATATGGTCCCCTCCAAACCTATCTCTAATTTCAAGGATTTCCCCTGTGGCCAAAACATTAAAGCAAAAACGTATTACATTATTCGTCCTGTTACCATCAGGAAATCGATTCAGATAAGGTTCCAGTAGACCAATAGACTTCCAATTAGATTCAAGTTGGTAATAGAGTGGAGATGACAATACTTGGGCGTTTGAGTCCTCCCAATCTGAGTATTTTAATAAGGATTTCACTTTCATGGGATTCTGTATGAGAAGGTCGATATCAACTCTGACCTTACATAATTTAGAGCTTTCATACATAGAGATTAATAACAAAGACTTTGTTTTCCTTGAATTAAGTTGAGAACCCAAAATAACGTATAAGTTGTTGCCTGAAGCCATAATCAACATCTGAAAAAGTGAACATTTTTTCTATTCAACAATGCTATTGAGAGATTGCAAACCCAATTCATACCTAATAGCAGATATTGGGATGCATTTTGGAAGAAAGTTCAACAAACCTCTCCAAATTTTTGTTTCCATCCTATTGAAACAATTTTGTGTACACTTTGGCAAGAGTTCGAGACCATAGCTCATTTTTGGGATAGCTTTTAGGTTATAGAAACGTACAGGGGGTGCATAGAATATCTACAATACAGCCTGTTAACTCTTTTCATTAGCGACATCATAGAGAACACACGTTCTTCCAAAAAATTCCAATATAAGAATTTCTACAATTTAGTAAACACAGGGTAGCCTAAATACCTAAATAAGCTTCTAATTGCGAGTTTATGATCCTTTAAGTACCATTTATACTCAATCCATTCCTGTCAGTGTAGTCTTTAAAGCTGTTAATCATCCTCTGCAGGCCTACCTGGGTTGTATCCATTGATAAGGAATCATCTGCATAGGCGCACCAATTTAGCTTTACCCCCTCTATTTGGGGAGAGATAAATTATGCTTGGTCTAACTGGGTCCCTGCGTCGGATAAAAAGAAATTAAATAAAGTTGGACCAAAAATGCAGCCCTGCCGTAGACCATTAGATGTACCTATAGGGTCCGATAATTTGCCATCACTGTTTAATCGAACCTGTATCACCAATCCCTCATGCAGGTGAATCAAAATAGCCAGCATATATCTTGGCATACCAAGTAGATATAGTTTAGACCATAACAGTACCTTGTCAACCCGATCAAAAGCTTGTGACAAGTCAATACTAGCCACAAATATAGGAGCTGCATTTTTTTCCAGGCATTTTCTTGCAATAGAGAGAACAACAACCCTCCTAGCTCAGTTCCCATTTTCTTCCTGACTCCATATTGCTTATATTGGAATATTTGATTTGCTTCCACTCATTCTTCTATTAAGTTTAAAACTATGCCAGCAAATATCTTAGAATCAGCGTCCATTATCGCTATAGGCCGATAATTTTTAGTATCACTTCTCTCACCCTTCTTTTACAAAGGAATTATATATGATATTCTCCAAGAGTTAGGTATTTCTTTAATAGATATAATATCCGAGAACAGCATAAAAAGTATGTTCAGCCACATCCCTGGATTAGCCCTGAAAATAACTTTTGCGAGGCCATTAGGCCCGGCTGCTCTAGAAGGATTGGATTTCTTAATTTGAATCATTATCCCTTCCTCAGTCAGATTACATTTCCAATCATATTCCTTTACTTCCAATGTAATATCATTTGGAGCAAATTTCGCGGAGTAAATATTACCAAAGTGGCCTACCCAAACTTCCTGAGAAACACTATTTGCGTGTGATATCATTTGCAGTGATTCCAGAGAATTAATTAATTTCCAAAAATTCCTTGCAGAGCCATCTTTTAATGTAGTCAGCATTGTTTCATTATCAGCCCGTAACATTTTCCCCCGATAGGATTTAAGCCAATTTTTAAGTTTTTGTTTTTCCCTTTTAATTCTGATAGACTTCTCTTTCCCACATAGGGGAAGATTTTTTATTCTATGAGTCTCTTTATTGCACCAGTTTTTATGCGCCTTTACAATACTGTCAAAAGCATGGATATGGGAACCAGATGTTATCCCATGCTTTGATTTGATAGTCGTACTTATAATTCTCTCTACGTATGTGTTGAATTTATCACAACTAAATAGCTGCCATCTTTCTTCCAATTGTAATTTATGACAATCTGAATTAAAAACCACATTTAATTTTTCCATATTTCCCGCATGCCATATTATTCTGTTCATTTTTACGTTTACATCAATAACGTCCTTATAGCGGGTCGTACTAACTAGTTTGGCCTTGATATTTAATGTGATTTTCAAGATTCTGTGGTCACTAAAATTTGTAACATTCAGAGTGTAAGATTTACATACATCATAAAGTTTCCCTGACATGAATATTTATTTATTTTTATATTTATAGAGCGCACTGCAGCCCTCGGGCATTGAGGCGCTATGAAGGACATGAAAGAAGGCATGATTCAGGGTTACAAGAATGCGGCCCCACAATTACTTGGTGCAGAATGATAGAATACATAGTGAACAGTTACATTGGGCAATATGTAATCTATTGTTGAATTTTGTATTCCATTTGACCACGTATATCCATCCTGGTTGCTTGCTAACATAGGATACACATGAATCAATTTAAAAACAAAGTGAGCCAATTTGTCAGTTAAGAGATTTCCTTGTACAACCCATTGGCCCCCCTTCACTAGAGTATCCTTCCTCTCCCTTTACCATGGACACAATTCCTAAATGCAGTTCTAAGTTAGTACTTTTGTCATTAACAGTAGGAATATATGCGTTCAGATCTTCTACCACCATAATATGTAGACCTTTATATTTATTGGACATTTCTGAAAAGAAATAATTGATCAAGTGAATTGTAACGGGCAGATTTGTTCAGGGGGTTCCAATAAACATTAAGTCATTCAGACCATATTCATTCAGATGACGTCACAGGAAAGACAAGCCTGCACTCTATAGAGCAAGCCGAATGACTGCAGCCACATGGAGCCGATTACGTCACAACTGACATCATGACATAGATGCGCTAGACATGAAGTACATATGCATTTCTACACAAAGCTATGCAGACATTTTAGTTTATGCTGATAGAAACGAGGCAAATGCTTATGACTCTCATAGTTAGAGGACTGAAACATACTTTTCGCTAAGCAGTAAACTGCAAGGCGCATAAGTTTATATAAGGACAACTTGCTGAAGCTAAATGCAACTAGCAGGGATGGCCATGCAAATAAAGATGGACGACATAGGCACATTGGACTGAATGGGAGAGGCTTTGTGAATTCGAGACATAGAAAAAGCTGATAGACTGATCCAGCTGAAGCTGACAGAGCAGGCTTCCAGCACAGTTACTGTGCACCGACAGCAAAGGACACAGGGGGAAGGAACATTTCCACATAAGCTGAGACAATAGGGAACCTGCAAGAAACCAAAGCAGAAAATCCTCATAATTACAAACAGAAGAGAGCCGTTTCATGGTCCTCGCACACATGACCTGAACATGGTGGACAATGCCCATTCATTAAAGATAGATAGAGATTGCTGTTCCTAAAGGACTGAATACATGAAGATTCAAATGTAGAGCCGGTTCAAAGACAAATGTTCTGTCTCCCAGCGTAGGAGATCGGAGAAGGTAACTTTTTGGGAACACGGAGTATCTTCAGATTCGTTCCCACCACCTTGAGCATTGCACTTGGCCTGGTACCTGTCCAAGGCTCCAAGGCTGAGAAGACCCTGTCCGTCCAATCCCTATTCACCTACTCCGATGAGTGTATACAACGTTGCACCAGCCAACCACCTTTCACTAACCTGTAACTTTGCATTTGACAGTTTTTTGGAGGTGGTCCCAGGAGGAGCCACCAGATATGGTTACCTAATGGGTACACTAAGACATTTAGAAATGTTTATATAGTTTACCATACTAACCTATCCTGGTTCATGTTAGGTTTTTTGGGATGTAACCGCATTTTGTGATGTCATTAAAGACCTAAACCAGCTGTCAACCACCTAGACACTGAGGGTGACCGTGGAGAATGTCAGGTTGTTCATGCTGCAATCCCTGTCATTTGGATGCGTAATAAAGACAGTTGAACTTTGCTCTATAGCTCGGTCTTCCATTGTTGGTGCACAGGATTTCCAGGGTCCAGTTCCTCGTGCATGTACATCAGGATGCTGGTAATTGTCCCCTGACTGCTTGTACAGTGCACTGGTGTGACAGGTGGAAATTAAATTGAATGAATAACAGAGTAAGGAAGAAAATGCAAAACCTACTGTGCTGAACACACAACTACCAGAGATGTCATGAACATTGTGTTCTTCAATATCAAGGAGTACATTTCTCGGCTACATCACCTGGCCAACACTCCGTGAACACTACTGATTATAGTAATAGATCGGAGACAGCCAGCCTGTGGAATGCCCTCCTCACTCAATCAGGAATCCTCAATGTAGATGGGCCTAAAAGAACATACAGCAGATATCTAGCAGCTCAGATGATGGATGCCTACCATGTGCTGGCCTTGATACTAGGCTGCCAATCCCTCGCTGACTTGACTTCCAGCCGACGTGGCCCACCCTCCTCACTCCTCAGCCAGGTGCATGCCAATTCCTACTTGAGTCTGTTGGGTCCCGATCTGAACAGCATGCTGGTTCCCACTTATGGTTCACGCTCACTGCATTTGCAGGTGTGTGCTCCAAAGGGAAACTAAAATTCCTGGATTGCATGTGATACAATTCTGGGTTACTGCATCACTGCATACCTGCTGACGTTGGTGGTGATGGTCACTTTTGCGCCCTCTGCTATCTCAGGGCTTCTAGCCCTCGGGATTGAAGAAGCTGTAGGTACGCCAAATGTGTCTGTTAAATACTCCGCGTTTACATGGATACGTGTCCACCGGCAGCTTTATTATTGTTGATGTCATGAGAGGAATACACATACACCTAACACGGGACCTAATATTGGGCAGGCGCTGACCAGGCTTGAGCGGCAACTGCTCACCCCGATTTGAGTTGGAAGCTTTGCTTAGCCAAGTGCTGGCAGTATTGAGCTAAATAAAGGTTCAGTCCATGATGAGCAGTCTATTCCCAATGTGTTGCTTAGGGGTTGGACCCACTTGCCTTTTTCACATCTGATCTTGTTGGCTCTCTATGGTGAAGTGACTATTGTTCTGCAGGAGTATAGGGATGAGTAGTGGTTTCTAAAATGCTACTCAGAACCACATTACTACTAAACCAGAAGTGATCCCAATCAAAAAGTTGAAACATGGACAAACCGAGAGGTATACCTCCTTTGCCACTGTTGGTAACGTGGTCCGAGGGCATGCTATACTCTTCAGAGTGATGTGCGCTACAAATAGGCATCCAAGCAACAATAGCAGTGTGTTACTAAAATAAAGGAAATGTCAAATCAAGGTTACATTAAAAATAGGGGCCTTTAATCAAAGTTAAAATATGAACACACTAACAAAAACACTAATAACTCACCCCTGTAAAGGAAGGCACAGAATATACAGGATATTTGATAAAAAGAGGAGCTCTGGGTCTGAAGACAGCGGTAAACAGGCAATGATCTGTGCAGGAATGTTCCAGTTTAAAGTATATGTTTTAAAAAGGTAAAGAGAAGGGTCTTACATTGTCACTGGTGCCCTTAGAACCAGGACATGGGGACAGAATCACTGGGAATACCTTTACCTTCTTCATGGGTGGCTTGGCGGTGCTCAGCCGGGATTCATAGTGCTTTCAAATGGGGGGATTTGGCATCAAGATCTTTGAGTTGAATGCTCCAATGGATTGAGTCAGCATCAAGGTGACTGAATCAGTTTGGCGAGTGCAGTTATGTGGTGTAGTCCCGTTGCAGTGATCGAATCAGCTGAAGAACAGACATGCAATGGTGGAGTCGGTGACTAGAAGCTACTGAGTCCATTCGACGAGGTCCAGGCGATGAGATGCAGTCCTGCAGTGCAGCTGTATTGCCGGAAGGGGATAGTCGGTTCAGCAGCTCAACTGCTCAAAGTGGTTTGAAAGAGCAGAAAGTGTCAAAGGAAACTCCAGCCATTCCCTTGGTGGCTTAAAAATTACCTGAAAGACATTGAGTGGCCTCAAATGTGGTGTCCCTTGGCTTTGTGGTTTATGGAGGACCCCATCCAGTGTCTCTAGGTATACGGTGGGTCCCTTTTCTGCCCTTTCCATCCTGTAAGGTTACCGGAGACCACTTGCAGGGGCTAACAGCTTCAGTGAGCAGGATCCTGGTTGCCTGTGTTCAGACAGCAGACAGGCCTTGTCCAAACTGCAGTTCAACCAAACTATTATCTGAGGTGGGTGAGGGGAAATCTTGCTCCTTCGTTGGAAGTTCTTATCTGTACCCCATTGTCTGAGGGCGTTGGGCAGACTGATACCCTAATAAGGCCCTCCCATCCAATCTTCTTCTTCTGATGTCCAAAGATGATTCCTACGGGGGTTTCACCCCCTTATATAGTCAATTTCCCACAGTTGGTTGGTCCATTGCAAGCCTTCTGTAAGGGTACAGTACTAGATGCAGTGACAAGAGTATTTGCCCAGTGATGTCAGTCTCACAGACTTTGTCTGAGGGACGTGGGGAGGGGCACAGGAAGTGTGAGTGGCCTCAAAGATTCCAAGATGGTTGGACCCTTCTCCTGATTGTAACTTTCCTTATGGCCTACTCTAATGTCTCCCTCTCAAATGTCTGGCTTTCATCAAATAGACCCCAGTAAGGACTACTCTGGTCTGACAGGACTTGCTGACACTGATGTCAAGCTACCCATTGGGGTATATCCTGTCCTCTTGAGACAGTGTGAAGTCGTCCAAAAGAGAACAAAAGGGCTTCAAGAGCTGAACGCAAATTGTTAGTTTTGAGTATAACTAGGCCCCAGAAAGGGGTACACAACACTTTGTACACAAAACTCTGATAGTTAAATGGGCCACGAGAAACCAGGCTGCAAATCAAATAAATCAAAAGGGTTTTTGCCGGTATAATTGCATGTTCCCATGAATCACCATATCCCACTAGATATTGTTTATATGTATGTATTAATCAAACTACCACCAGGCTTTGGAGGTACACAGTTATATAGCTTTGGATCAAGGTTGCCTATGGTTAAGGGCAGCCCCTAGTTGTTGTCACATTGTATTCCAGCAGCTAGTGCAGGAATGCACATGTTACTCTGGCAACTGGGGAGTCAGTAACAAGTCTTAGCAAAGTAATATGTTTGCACTAAATTATGAAAGGGAGGTCTGATAAGGAGATGTTATTTTTCTACATAGAATTGTAGGCATCATATTGTAGTAAAAATAAAAAAAAGTATAATGCACCCTCAAAGATTGCATACTGTCACACTCTCCCTAATGAAGAAATAAACTGTAGAGCACACCATAGGGTCTGTGGCTGTCCCCAGACTCTCCACTCATTGCCATTGTTGTAATTTAAGAAATGATGATGTCAGAGCAGTGCAGTAGTTGTCCTGGTGCCCTTTATTGCTGCAGACATCCCAATTATTCCAGGCTCGCTGTCTCAACTGAAACTCTCGGACACAGCATAAAATCAATTCTAAGGTGGAGCAGGCAAGATTAGAAGTTACAATACATTTGTGAAATGGCCCATCATATCTAAGGTACAACAGGGTTCACAAAGTGTTTCCCAAAAGGGTAGTTCTCAGATTTAAAAGCAATTTCACAAAATAAAGTCAAGACATGGAATGAACTGTCCAAAAGACATACAGAACATTCTCTCAGTGGCCAGAGCACAAGCTCTGCTGCTTTCTCTCTGTGCGGATCAGCCAGGTTTATCCATCTAGCAGCCAAGCACAACCCACAGAGAACCAGGAAGAACCAGGAAGTGAGTCGGGCCTTTTAACTGTCCACCAAACCTCCCAGCGAATCTGGGGCATCCGATGAAGCAGTGCAGAATGTTTAGTGATTCTTATTTGCCTGCTGATGCACGCCCCTCAATCCCAACTCTTGGCCATACTTTTCGTCTGCCCAACGGGTCCCACCAAGACATTTATATTAGTGCTTGGGTTGGCGTGGATTTGCCATCCTTAGTGTGTGGAGACAGGTGAGTTGTATGTTTGCTTGTTTGTTTATTTATTCATTTGTTATGCGCACCAGGCCCGTAAGTAAAAGGCCGCAGCATTATGAAGATGCAAAGCTTACATAGTTACAAAATATATAGCAGATACAGATCTTACATAATTACAGAATATACAACGTGTGTAAATATAGACAGAAATAAAATGGCCTATATAATTACAAAAATAAACAATAAACAATGTACAAAAATACAAATTGCGGAGTGATACCCTCCGTATATCACTAAGGCTCACATGTAAGCTAGATTATGCATGATCTTCAAGTATTAATACAATATTACAATATATAGGTGACTCCAGCTGCAGACATATCCTAGAGGGTAGGAGGCTAGGGTCAGTAGCGATAATGTGTTTTATAAAAAATGTGTTTTATAAAAAAAATTCTGAAATGTAGGTTGGTCGGCTCTCAGGTCTTGTGGCAGTGAATTCCAAAATTTAGCAACCTTTACAGGGAAGCTATTACCACCAATAGTGGTGAGCTTGTATTTAGGTATGGTCAGGCAGTTAACATCACCATCTCTGGTTGGTCTAAAAGAAATTCTTCTCTGGAGTTTGTAAGGTAGCTAGGGGCAGCGTTATTAAGAGCTTTATGAGTCAATGATGGCATCTTTAGCTGTATTTTATTGGACGTGGATAGCCATTTGTGTTGGCGTCTAAGGGGGGGAAATGTGGGTTCTTTTGTTTATGCCTAAGGCTGCTCTTAAAGCATTATTTTGTAATATTTGGAGCTTTTGGATGGTAGTTTTATTAGCACCACTGTATAGAGCATTACAGTA
The DNA here is from genome assembly GCF_040938575.1 of Ambystoma mexicanum. Taxonomy (NCBI): domain Eukaryota; kingdom Metazoa; phylum Chordata; class Amphibia; order Caudata; family Ambystomatidae; genus Ambystoma; species Ambystoma mexicanum. Next base: position 778,992,157 of record NC_090932.1, read on the forward strand.
ATCAATTCTAGAAAGTATTAAGGCTCTGGCCAAGCTGTCATCAGAGAGGAATGGCTTGCCAGCTCTGAGTAGCTTGAAAGCGTAGGCCGTGGAAGAGGTCAGGCATTTTACCTGTTTATCAAAAGACAGTGTGGAGTCCAAGTAGAAGCCAAGGGGTTTTGCCTCCTTGGAGACTTTGATGGAACTCCCGTCAATATTGAATGAAGAAAATTCCTGGCCTAGTTTTTTAATGTTAGCCTGTGAGCCCAGAATTATCAACTCAGTCTTATCATCGTTCAAGCATAGGCCATGAGTGGCCATCCATGCTTGGATGATAACCCCGTGTCCTTACTGTGATCCCCAGAAAGCGGGAGGAGAATCTGAGTATCATCTGCGTAATTAGTATAGGTAATACCCAGATGGTCCAGATCATCGAACAAGGGTTTGGTGAAGATATTGTAGAGAGTTGGCGAGATGCAAGAGCCTTGAGGAACACCGCACAGGATAGAGGTCGGGTCTGCAGCTGCCGAAGGAGAGAAGACTCTCATGGTTCTCTCGCTCAGGAAGGATTCAATCCATCTGATGGCTCCCGGGGAGAAGTGGGCGGCAGACTCGAGGTGTCAGCATAGGACCTTGTGATTGACCAGATCGAATGCGGCTGAGAGATCAAGTAGGAGCAGAAGTACTGTCTTCCCTTTGTCTCTCAGCTCGTCTATTTGGGACTTTATGTTATGTCTATGAACATGTATGTTTGTGTAGAGTGCACTGTACTGCAGAAGAATGGTCTGCTAGTTGTCCGTTTCCCTACAATAATAATAATTTAGCATTTATTTTGCATTTCGAACCCTCAGGCATCTGAGCGCTGCTTATTATTACCCATGATGTGTGGTGTTCATTTATCGACCTCAGAAAGATGAGAGGCTGATCGCTGTGCTATCTGACCAGCTGCAATGAGAGATGGTACAGAAGTTGGGTCTCAGGACCTTCCCCAACAACAAACAAGTATTTAGAGAGTGGGGTTATGCATGACAGGCTCATTATGAGTGTGAATGTGCAGTACCTTTGTGGTGGCAATTCCATGATTTCCCCTTTTTCGCTAGTTTCACTGCACATTAAATTCGAATTCCAAGCTGGCATTAAAGTGGGGGTGTCACTTCCAGCCAAACGCTGGGGGTAATTCTGACACTTTAACGCCAACATTTGAAGGAATTACCACATGCCGAATTGGCTCCTGTGGCTCTTCCTCCAAATCCTTCATGGACTCCTGCGGACTTCACGAATGGGGACTGGCATTGCCAATTTGCCACCCATAATCAAGTGGCGATTCCACCTTACCGAGTGGCGGTATCAGCAATCGAGTCTGGCAGTAAATATGGCCAACCTCGATTTGAGATCTATGAATTCAGCTGAGCATGTTTCTGCAAAGTGTTTGAGTTGGTGTAATGAGTGTTGTCTGGTTGTCATGGATTTTCTTGGCGTCGGGGGGGAGGGGAGCGTATTGGGTGTGGGATGCCACAACCTCACTCCGAAGTGTGTTAGACAGTGGCACACCGCGGCTTCTCCCCGGGTACTGGTTTAAGGGTTCGACGGCTGGTTTGGAGACTGTGAGAACGCACCGCTTCCTCACACGGCACATGGCTCCCATACAGTCCATATCTTTTCCGGCTTTTAAGTCTTCATCTATAACAAAGATATTAGAATGGATGGGACAGGGCAGGACGCTGAGCCGCGCTTGCAAACAGCTCACTGTTCTACATACTTTCTTTAACCTACAAACACCTGAGAATCCCAGCTCATTCCACCGGCGGAAATACGGGCATTTCTCAAACAGACGATGACAACATTCTTTGCAGATAGTTTGAAAAATGCCCCTGTGAAGCCTGAGGGCCCCTGCAGCTTACTCATCAACAAATTACCCAGCACGCACTGCTTCCCATTGGCTTTCTGTGGAAAGGTATAATTATGCAGGCATGTGTCTTGCTGCGTGATTAATGATCTCTTTCTGAGGCTACGTTTCGGATCATGGAAAGTAAAGAAGGGTACGTGGCGTGCTTCACCGGCTTGTTGTTAGCAATAACACGCTGTGTTCACCTGGAAAGTTTCCCTCTTACCGTGGGCACACTGTGCTCCTTGGCCATTAGGAATGGGCGAGTGAGTTTGGTTATTTATTTTCATTTATTTTTGCATTTATGCAGCGCACACAAGCCCTCAGGCATCAGGGCGCTATGATCCAGTTACATGTATCCCATAAACTGGGGAAAGTCCGTAGATTGAATCCTTCGTCCACCGGTACATATGGATAGGTAGGGTACAGAAAGAATAGGTACATACAGGTGCAAACATGACAATGTTATATTAGTTCACAGGTTACAGAGACAATATCAACGCCTAAACGACTGATTCGGCTGTGATGGCCGGGCGATAGTTAGCTGGTTTAGGCGAATAACCAGGTTTTTAAGGCTTTTCGAAAGGCCCAGTACGACTTTTCTGCTCAAAATAATGTTGTGTTACTGAAAAGGGAATCAGAACACACCCCAGATGTTCCTCCGGGCTGATGCTTTCCCATTGGACTAAGCTTTTAGGGCGGGTAAAACACATTAAGATACATTCCTACCACCTCCAACGCTCAAGCCAAGAGCAGTGCTGTGATTTACTGTGCCGCCTAATGTGTCATTTGTGCGGTCTTTGCCCTCCCCCCATGCCTGCTAATCTGGAAACATGTTCACCCTCCTGCAGTGCTTCATTTGTAAGAAAGTAAGTGCCAGGGCCCAAATAGTTTCTAGCATGGTTGTGACACTTGGGGCGGGCAGTTCGTCACCATTGCTGCCACCACCCCCAGCCGCTCTCCACAGTATCAACACATTTGGGGCTAGACTAAAACTCGCGCCTGCTCATTGGGGTTGATGGATGCTTCAGCTCTCATTACTTCTGAGTGTGAGAAAATAAGTGCAGGGGCTGAGAAATAAATGCCGGGGCTGAGCCCTGGCAAACACTCCCACACACTAAGGATTCTCCTCATGTTAAATGGGATGAGAGGTAAATCAGGGTGCAAAAGCAAGGTCTTGATTTACCTCTCCACCCATTTTCGAGCAGTGATGAGGAGTGGCACAGAGCGGAGATAAGATCTCTGCCGCGCATTCCTCATCCATCTCGTCGCTCTGTTTGGTACGCGTACAACACATGGATTCCAATGGAATCCAGCTCAGTTTCCCACCTTGTCAAGACCAGGCGGATGCCACAGGAATCCATTAGTAAGCGCTGCCTGCAAAGCGTATTTGTAGGTGTTGTTTACTTTTTCACGACAGGAAGGGAAAAATGAAAGGGTAAAAGTGAGTTTGTCTTGCTTTGCTCAAGATGGCGCCTCCTGGTGCTCCTTTGGTGGAGGCTGCCTAGGCAGCTTCTTGATTTTGTGTGGAGTTGTACCGGCCCCAAACAACCTCTTTTCTTATTTTTTCAATATGTGCCTTTGAATTGTGCAGTAAGCCTGCTGCTGCCGCCATTTTGTCCCCCTTCAGCCCTCCTCCAACAGTGGACAATAGACAATTGCATCTTCCGCATTGAAGTAAATATGACTTAGGCAGGATGCACAGTCAGTGATCTGCGGCATTTTGTGGTGGTTACATGTGTGGGTGGGAATCGGAATGAGGCACTGATGCATTGAAGTCTGATCCTTCGCCTTTAACACAATCCATTGTTCAGATTAACAACTATTGTTTGAAGTAGATTTAGGAGAGAGAGCAGACCTCCCCATTTCTTCATCTTTTGCTGTGGTGTCACCATAAGGACATTGTGCCATGCAAATGCAGCCGTCACAAAGCTAGTTGTGCAATAGCCAGAATGAAGCAAGAATGTTTGTTGGATCAAGGAACAATAAAACGAGCATTTAACAAGGGGGATTTCGCATACACGTGTCTGGGGGTTCAAAGTTGCTTGAACATGTAAGGTAAGAGGTCAGGTCTACTAGTAAAGCAGGAACGTATTAGACAGAATCAAGCTATAAAACAATCAGAAGCACAACATATTGCTTAGTGACAAAAAAAACGACACCATTGGCAGCTATCATTAATTGACACTACTGTGGCATTGAAAGAAATAACACACTGAGTACAGATTCATAAAGACAATGTTAATTTGTGGCTGATTTTTAAGCAATAGTATTTTCTAAACGAAGCCAAGAGCAAGTATAGGGTAGGCATTTGTCAGGCACTGCTATAAGGGTACCATATGACCACAAAATAGGAACAGCTGAAAGGAGTTGTGAGTCGGCACCTGCCAATATAGTGGTAGCAGCTGTTGAATTTCTGTGTAATACCTAAACAGGAGCCAAAACTTCTGACTTTGCCTATTCGTATTCCTAACAGGAATTCGTTTCAAGGAAATATGTGAGGACACACATATTACATCCCCAAACATGTAGCTCAATGCAGCCTAAAATCAAGAAACCTGAACACATCGATTTTCCCTTCAAATTGACATTGTATGTAACTCAATTCTGGTTCTGTCACTATTACTCAAGCCAAGTGAGTTTCTTGTATCCACACCTTGCATGCCAAAAAGCAATCAAAGTTATCACCTACGGGGGCACACACGTTTCTGCAGCAGGTGCATTAATCCACTGTAGGCGTGCCACTTACAATGGTGATAAACTGAACTACAAGTCCCAGAAAACGAGACCTATTGGTTGAATATCCAGAACTGGCTCAAGGTTGGCCAGTTTGTAGATTTGATAGTCACTTACCAAGTTGTTCCTATGCACAACTAGTAGGATTTTCCCCTGTGACAAAACATGCACACATATTTAGAGCTATGCAAAATTTGAAAAATAAATCTAGAAATCCATCTTGTTCCATACTTAGTTTTGCAGTGAACTGTAAAATGATGTCTAACCTACAGACAGAAAGTAAACAAATTTAGCCAGGATTTAAAAGCACTATTAAGGAAGTGTGGATGATTAACTTTTCATAAAATGTTAATGATGTTTTAAGTTGCTCCTTCTGTCCTTGACAGAGCTCTAGCAACATATGTTTATAAACGAAAGTGAAACACGTCATTCTCAGCACAAACAATGGTGAAATTCTGGAGCCTTCGGATCTGTTTAGAGGCCGGAAAGAATAACAGAAACTCATGGAACCAGTCACGTTGCTGAGTGCTTATGAAAGATATATAGGAAATAAGGGAAAAGGCAAAATCTATATCTGTATCAAGGCTGAATTAAGGAGTAAGCACATGCAGGATGTGTACGTGCATACTGAAATCACATAAGATTGACCAGGAGCTGCATTTCCCATGCAGTTTACATTGATATTCTTATGTATCTGCATTTGTTCTTAACTAAACTCTGGTTAGATATTTTATAAACATAAACACTGAATTTTCAGTTAAAGGAGAATGGAGCTATCCTATAAACACTGTAAGGGGTCAGTAGTAAGCCTCGGACACAGTGACATCTTACGTTTTGGTTCTAGACTTTTATTGCCAAAATAATAGGAGGGGTTCAGGAAATCCTAGCTATGCCGAACTCTATGAGGGGTTTCCCTACCTCAACAAAGCTAAGGAATGTCTGTGTCAGGATGTTAAACAAAGAGCCTTCAGTTCTGTTTCCAAAACCACCCTTACATTTTAAGATAAATACAAGTTGAAAATGGGGATTTCTTTGAGCTATAAACATATAGCTTATTCTTCAAGTACCAAACATAAAGTTCTATGGTGAACAAATGGAAAGAAAACAAAGTTCCACCAGGAAAGGGGCTTCCCTTCCCCTAGATTTCTTCTAGTCATCTTGATAATGTTTTCTCACAGTTCTCGAATAGTTCTCTTGAATCCTTAAAGGGGCATGCATCTCCCCTTATCTGATACACACTTTAACATATGGGGTGCTGACCCGTTCAGCACTCTCAATCCTTCTTCCTTTCCCTAGTATACTCTCCTGCCAGGGTACTGTTCCTTGTTCCCGAAAAAGGCAAACAAACTTTCCCTTTTTATCCCTTTGCTTGTTACACCTGGTTTACTCGCCTGCCAGGATGTTGTCACTTTCTTGCTTGGGTGTGAGTCCCAGGGCCTCATCACGACCCAGGCGGTAAGTTACCGCCTGGGCCGTGACTTTACCACCATGGCGTAAACTACGTTTACGCCATGGTGGTTGGCAGACTTACCGCCCCATTCCGACCTTGGCGGGGCGGTAAGTCCCCAATCCCCATTTACCCTTCCCCATTCCCATTTTTGCCCCATAGGGCATAATGGGAGTGGGGAAGGCGTTAATTACGCCACCGTAAATTACGGTGGCGTAATTAACTCCATGGTCCCTTAGCGCCATGGATTTTAACACCTGCTAAAAGCAGGTGTTAAGTCCGCCATGGCGCTAAGGGACCTCGTACTCAGGCGGTAAGGGTCGGCGCTGTTAACGCCGCCGTAAAACTCTTACCGCTTGAGTCGTGATGAGGCCCCCAGACTCACTGATTGCCTGATTAACTAACCTTTTTTGCGCTCTGAAACACTTGTGTACAAGCGCGTTACAAATAAAATATCATATCATAAACTGCCAGGGCTTCTCCGCTCTTTGCTTCACTTTCTCTTTTATCCAGCTTAAAACAATGTTCCCATATCGGGCCAGTGATTCTTTCTTACTTCCATTGCCTTGTACTTGCACTGATTTCACTGTCTTTGCTTAGGCTATTTCTCTCAACAATATTCGTGTTCTTGTGCCTTTAACAATGTTTGTATCAGTAATATTCACTCTGCCTTTACTTGGGCTCATTCCTTTAACAATGTTCGTATCAGTAATATTCACTCTTGGGCTCTCTAGCATAGTACATGCTACACAGCATTCACTTAGACGCTCCCCTGTAAACCACTCACTCTCTCTGGGTTTACCTGTCGTGGATAGCATCTTCAGCGTTCCTCATGTTTCCCAGCATCTGCACTCCAGGTCCATTAACTGGTCATGCATACGGCGAGTTGTTTGCTTCCTGCTTCACGTTCATCTGACTTTGGCAACTCCGGCTGCCTGTTGTCGAAAAGCGGCAAACTTCTCCTGGTCTGGAACCTGTGCACACCATGTCCATTGGCCTCTGCACTGTGCTCTGCAGCCTGCTTGCCTTCGGCATCCTTCACAGTGTCAGCACAAGTCAGGTGCCTCTCCAGTTTCTTTCTCTCCCATTCTTCTGAATTCAGTTCACCTGTGTTGCTTTTAAATGTCCCGGTCTTCCTCTGCAGTCTCCAATGAGTAGAACGCAGCGTGGGTTTACCGTGTAAGTCATCCTCATTGCTCCATCCCTCGTCGCCGTCTCAGTACCTACAAAGGGGGCGGATGAGGTTTTGGGATAGAATAATCTAGGAAATCAATATCTATATTACAATAGGCCATGTATGACTGTTGCAAAGGTTCATGGTTGTCACTGAAAGGTATAACTGAAGAGTTATCTTGATTTAGTCTCTTCCTGTCTCCCTTTAGCTTGCCCTCTCCCACATGGTCCTCCCGCAGATAGCCACCCACAGGGTCAGAGTCAGATAGATTCTGCCTTTCCCTTGCCATGTAAGAGAGGCTTCCTTCTAGGAAGTCAGTTACAAAGATGTCTGATTCGTCACATACCCGTCCCCTAATGCTGCTGCTTTCCTCTGTGTCTATTGGAATACGGGAAAGGTAGTCTATACTTCCTTGATCTATTCCGTCCCTGTGTTCTATTGTAAAATAGTAAGGTTGCAGATCTAGAAACCAGTGCATTCCTTGGATATTAGTATCCTTCTGGAGACCGATACATGTCAGGGGGGGAATGGTCAGTGACCAGTCAGAACTTTCTTCTTGTAAAATAATATTGTAGATACGTCGCTGCCCATTTCACAGCCAATGCCTCAAGTTCAATTGTGGCGTAGTTCCTCTCCCGGGGAAAGTTTCCAATTGATGTAGAGAATCGGATATTCAATATCATTATATTCCTGGGAGAGGACTGCTCCCAATCCAACTTGGGATGTGTCTGTCTGCAAGATGAAATCTTTTCAGAAATGTGCTACTTTCAGGATTTACTTGAGAGTGGAAAAATAAACTTGCTTTTCTTGTGTCCATTATAACTTCTGGGGGTCAGCATTTTTAAGTTTGCCAGCAAGGCACGCTGTTATAGAGGAATAGTTGGGTATAAACCTTCTATAATACCTGAGAAAGTCCCTTAGGTCCCTTTTTGGTTTGGTGATTGGTGTTTCTTGCACTGATCTTACTTTTTCCGTCGGGGGTTACACAAGCCCCTTTCCCAAAAAACCCTGAGTACTTTACTGCTGAATGGGCAATAGGACACTTTTGGGGGTTGGCTGTTAGACCTGCTCTCCTTAGGGCTTTAGTTACTTGGTAAAGAACCATACATTTAAACCAAAGGCAGCCAGCAGATGGTAAATAAATGAAAAACATTGGGCTAAGCCTACGAAGAATCGAGCCTATTGCAACATCTTCTGAACAGTATACTATGGAAAAGCCAAAGAGGCCTACAATGGTCTCAGTGAAAACCCAGTCCTTGGGTGGGTGAGTGAGTGAGGGAGATGTTTATATACCACACACTGTGAACTAAATCACCCCTTGCTGCTGCTAGAGGCAGACAGCCCAACAAACAAGTGGATCAAGATTGTTCAAGAAAACAACGGACAAGCCCAAAACTTTCTAAGTAGTTTCCTAATAGTATCAGATCAAGAATGCAAAAGACCTCCATTTATTGTTCACATGTACAATTGAAAAGATCCATAAAAACATGTGCCACTACCCATGTATTTCATCTTCTTCCCAATATCCACACTCACGCCATCCTCCGCTCTCCATTCTTTCAAACAGATGCCTTTCTTCAAGGACCTACTCAAGCAGGGCCGTCCTTTCCTCCGACAGCGCCCCAGGGAAAATGAAGTTTGGCATCCCACTCCCCGCACCCTGTCAAGAAGACATTTCCCACACACTTCTGTATATACCTATAGCAACACGGCAAACAGAGCATGATAAATACACGTTTATTATTAAATATGGGTCAATGATGATTCATTCACAAATGTTCAACTGTTGTCACATACATGGTAGAGAGCTGATGACCTCGATAGGACTGAGTACTGGCCTTCAAGTACTTTCTGGGGAGTGTGGGTTGTGGGCGTGTGTCCTTTTGAATGCCCAGTAGTGTGATGCAAAAGGACGATTCCATGTAATAATGTCGCCACAAAAATCTCGCCATGCAAAAATATCGCCGGAAAATTGCCGTTTTTTTGTGGCGACATTACTGCATGGAACATGCGGGGGACACCCCCGCAACCCCCAAACTTATTCTTTTTTCTTTTTCTTTTTCTTTTTTTAAATATTTTTTTTTTGCCCCTGTCCCTATATATATGGTCACCCAAATAATATCGCCACAACATTTTCCCGGCGATATTATTTACGGCGACCATATATATGGGGATATTATTACCTGATACCAAAAGGACACACACCATGGGATGCTTTGGAGTGCACGGTCCCTGTGTCACATGGATAGAAGAATGTGCCATCACTGTATTATGGGTGTAGGTGAGATAGCACTCCAAAGTACTTTACTCGCCCCCAGCTTCACAGTTTCTGGTAAATGATGTGTGCGTCTGGGCATTTTTTATCCTATCCATGGCAGCGAGTGAGTGCCTGGCCATTTGATGACAATCCCTGGCCATGGTGTGACGGCCTTGCCTTTTGCTCCTAATAAATGGTGTATGATAAGAATACCTGTCATTTGACATAAGTGATAAATCAAATGATGGTATTACACGGGCGTGCTTTAAGATAGTAATAGTAGTTAATGGAGAATGTTTGGCAAATGCCTATGCAAAAGGCAGCACTCTTGGTTTTCTCAATGCTTGTGTTTCTATTTTGGCTTGCGTAGGCATGTGATAGACAGTTGCCAGGCAGTGCCATAATGGTACTACCTGGCCATGAAACGGCAACAGCTGGATTTGGGGTGAGTACTTGGGTATAGGATATCAGTGCCTGGCACCTATACACAAGCCAAACATTTTGGCTTTGCCAATGCTTGTTTTGCAGAGAACCTCAGTTCAAGGAACATATGTGAGGGCACACATTGTTTATAAATAAAGTGGCTGAAGGCACACTTGGCTTGACATTTGTATTAGACTAGACGCCCATTTAAAGCTGTAACAAAGTCATTCACTCTCAGAAGTATGCTTAGAAATACACTGGCAGGTCCTATAGAGCACACAGTTTCATGTCGCTGCATAACAGAGTTAGTTCATCAATATCCCAGGAGGGTGTGTTTTGGACACGGAGGAACTGGCAGTGTGTGGGAATGGGCATAGGGACTCACACGGCATGGACGTTCAATTGGTGCCTAAAAAGAAAACAACACCCAAAAGCTCCTTATCCCTGCTCACGTTCAATCTCTCTCCTACTCAGTGCAACAGTTCCGGCTTATAGTTGGCGCTAAAAAGAGGAACAAAAACCTAATATTTGGTATTCAGTTATAGACAATTTAAGTACAATTTTTAAATATTGTATTAATAGGTTTACCATTGGTTTATATAGGTACAGATTTTATTTAATTGGAGTATCTTTTGTGTAGTCTTACTATAGCAATTTAAGGTGAGAGCAACATGTTAAATTCCATTACAATGTGATTATAACTTGGAAAAAAAATGTATTACTACTCACTTTTTAACCATATAGACCAAATGTGTGAGTGTGTAGAACGCAGGAGTGCATAGAGCAGATGAATGTGCAGAGCGGAGGAGTGTAAAGAGCGGAGGAGTGTATAGAGCGGACGAGTGTATAGAGCGGATGAGTGCGTATGAGCGAATGACTTTGTAGAGCAGATCAGTACATATAGCAGATGAGTGCGTGGAAAGAACATGTGCATAGAGCGGATGAGTGCGGGTAGAGGATGAGTGCGTGGAGCAGATGAGTGCGCAGAGCGGATGGGTGCGCTGAACGGTTGAGTGCGCAGAGCGCGATGGGTGCGCAGAGTGGAAGAGTGCGCAGAGTGGAAGAGTGCGCGGAGCAGAAGTGTGCGCAGAGCGGAAGAGTGCACCGAGCGGAAGAGTGCCCAGAGCAGAGGAGTGCCCAGAGCGGAGGAGTGCCCAGAGCGGAGGAGTGCGTAAGAGCAGTTGAGTGCATAAGAGCGGGTGAGTGCGTAGAGCGGATGAGTGCGTAGAGCGGATGAGTACGTAGAGCCGTTGAGTGCGTAGAGTGTATGGAACGGGTGAAGTATGTGGATGGAATGGGTGACGTATGTGGATGGAATGGGTGATGTATGTGAATGGAATGGGTACGTATGTGGATAGAACAAGTGATGTATGTGAATATAACGGGTGACATATGTGGATGGTATGGGTGACGTATGTGGATGGAACAGATGATGTATGTGGATGGAATCGGGTGTTGTATGTGGATGGAACGGGTGAAAAATGTGGATGGAACGGATGAAGTATGTGGAAGGTACTGGTGTAATATGTGAAAAGTACAAGGAAGTATGTGGATGGTACGGGTGAAATACGTGGATTGAGTGCATAAAACAACTTAGATATACACGGAACGGATCGGAGTACATGGAACAGATTCGAACGCATGGAACGGATTCAAGTGCGTGGAACGGATTGGAGTGCGTGGAACGGACCGGAGTGCATGGAGCGGAACGGAGTGCGTAGAACGGACTCGAGTGCATGGAGCGGACTGGAGTGCGTGGAGCGGAATGGAATGCATGGAGCGGACTGAGTGCATGGAGCGGACTGAGTGCATGGAGCAGACTGGAGTGCTTGGAGCGGACTGGAGTGCATGGAGCGGACTGGAGTGCATGGAGCGGACTGGAGTGCATGGAACGGACCGGAGTGCATAGAATTGCGCGACATACATGGAATGGTTTGGAGTACATGGAACGTTTGAAAGAGCATGTAACCCATCATATCACATCACCACGCTTACTCTCTTCTTTACACCGCCATTCAACTAGAACCAGAGATACTCTGACACCATTCGGTATAGCTGTTCTCATATCAACATCTGCCTCATACTCCCCATCACTCTAACTAATTACTGCTGGTTACACACCCCCCAGCCATGCTTTTTCCTCAGGCCTAACGCAGCCACAATCGGTCTGGATAAATCCTGCCAGAACGAACACATACTCTTGATCTCTCAACTACCACACCTACCGCTCAGAAGCAGCTATTACACGAATGCCATACCAGCTGCACACATATCTGGTGCTCACACGCACCTTTGCCTCTCTCTACTCTCTCTACTGACTTTAACTTCGGTTCCAAGGGCATTCAAACTACAGCGCCTTCAGACATACCAATGGTACATAAGGCGCTATATAAATGCAAACTAACATTACAAATGGTCAATAGTATTTATAAAGAAGAAACTGCATATGAAAAATTCACAAATATGTTTTTGTTTAAAAAAACTTAACAGAAACCTTTGTGCTTGGGTATGCAGAAAACCCTTACTATTTTAGAGCAAGAGACTGAACTACGCGAAATCGCACTTTATACATGTCACATGCCAAGAAACTGAAATGTTGTCATTTCTTCACTCTAAAATGCAGGGTGTTTATACTCCTGGAAAGGGGCGACAGCATCACTCAATTCTTGGCAGTAAAATCCAGCTTTCAAAGAGGGCATAACACATTATTTTTAAGATGGTGAAGTGCCACAGCTGCCAACTGGGTTCATGTTACTTGTTAACCCTTTATTCACTCCAGGTAATATAGCCACCAGTGTTTACGCGGTGGACATGTAGACTCATATTCAAATATGATACCCTGAAACTACGAGACCCAAAATGCAGTTGCTGCTGGTTTAAAATCCAAGACTGACTGAATGCGTCACATTAGATATGGGGCCACTTGACAGAGATTCCTGAATCCTCTGAGCATGGCTGATTCAAGTGACATTTTATTTGTATTAATTTGCACCAAAAGAAGAAATGTTGTAACACCGCGTCTTCTTGATACTCTAGTACACAAGGTACAAAGGGAAAATAAAACTCCTCTGACTATCTGGAGCACCCCCTCACCTCCCCACATACACACCTCTCTGAAAACGGCACTAGACCATTGATATGGTGTAGTTTATGATAGTATTTATAGGGCAGTGGAAAAAAGGCCAAAAGTGTTTTGGGGGGGACAAGTGGTCTCACTTTGTTCAGTTTTGTATCAGGTTTGTATTGCTGGAGCACATAGGAGCGGCTATCTGATCACACAATCAATATATTATAAGAATTGGAAGAATTCAGGCCATGCACCATTCTAATTGACGGAAAACGTCATGTTTGAGGTACACTGGGCCTCATTACAACTGGGATGGTCCGGTAACAACGGCAGTACGACTCTGCAGGCGGGTTCCGTCCTGCCCTCCAGGGTCAGTCCTGGTGGGTGATATGGCACCCGCCCGCAGAGTTTCACGGAAGCACTGGCACCGTTATTAACGGTGTTGGTGCTTCCGTGGTCCCCATTCCCATTGAGTCCTATGGGACTCAAATGGGAATGGGGGTTTACAATTTACCGGCGCCTGACTTCCCAGAACACCAGGGTTGTAATTCCCTGGCGTTACCGGCAATCCAGGCACCAGTAAATATTGCAAGTCCGGTGGCAACCTGCCGGTAGCACCAGCAGGGTTACTGCCAGACTTATAATGAGGACCAGTCTCCAGATCAGGAAAATTATTCTAGGCCTTTGCCTTTTAACCCTAAAGCTAAGAACAGAGCTTATCCATGTTAAATTTGGCTGAACCGTGATTAAGCTAACCCATGTCAGGTGGGAGTATTTCACCCAGTGCTGTATTTTTTTGTGTGTAATCTGACTCTGTAGTTTACATTTTATTCTGTAATTAACGTCACACTACAAATACCAGAATGCAATGAAACAATGCAATGAAGACTCGAGAGGTACCTGACATGGACAGCTTGAGAGCTCTCTCCTTCAGCCCTGAATCCCATGAACGTTCATAGTTAAATGATTTCCGAGATGCCACAGCTGTCTGATGCATATATTAGAAAGAAGAATAAATGTGTCCTAATACAAATTGCAATAGATGATTTCCATTGTTTTATCATTGGGTTACATGGCACAAGCTACACCCAGACCTTCATTCATATCTAACATAATTGACAAGAGAAACCTGGATGAGAATATCTCTGCTCGAATGCTCCCTAGGTCTCTTGGCAGATGGGATAAAGTTGCTCACGTGGCCCTCGAATGTCACCTGATCGAGGGGCCAAGTGTTCTGAAAGCAACAAATCTGGTAACCATTTAGAAAATTACACCAGTTTCTATACCCAAGATTCAAAGACAGTCCTTCAATGCACCAGGAAAGGAATGATAGAGAATGTCTGGGGGCTCTGCTCCCAATGGGCCTCTCACAGGAATATGGTTCCTCGTTGGCTTCCTGTCTGTTGTGACTTGAACATGTCATGGTGCAGTCACATGTTACTGTCCAAGTGATCACAGTAAGTCTCTAACTAGGATGGCTGTGATCAGGCGTGAGCTGTTAATAAAAGGGGCAAGTTGCTTCCAGCTCGACAGTTGCGTTAACTCCAATGCTGACTCTGCATCCAATTATTGTGCGGGTCTTCATGAGTAGGGCCCGTCCTCCCCGGAGACCTCGAAACTGTCCTTGCTGTTTATCCTAACCTCCATTTTGGGAATTACAGGGCATTGGGTTTAATGACAACACCAGGAATATGAACAGACAGGCCAGGTTGGGCCTCTAATGCGAACTGCATGCTCTTACAGAAAGGCACATTGGCAGAATGATAAGCCAGCCTTAAAACATCAATACTGCAAATGTGCCAAGCAAATGCAAATACATGTACTTCTGCATTTGAAACAAGGAGTATGTGAATGGTGAAGCCCGATTGCAGAGGCATTGAAAAGGCACATTGTGGATGCCAAAATGAACAGCAGCACTTAACTTGTATCTGACACAGAAAAAAGGCTGTGTGTACACAAAAATAAATATACTTTCTGCTTGGGCCTTGCATGTGCTGAAGCTGAAATAATAAAGACATGGGGAAAAATGTTGCTAAGAATTACTATAGCATGATGATAAAATGAACAGTGATGTGCAAACATGTTAAACATGATAGGAAGGCTTTGTGTCTTAAGAAAGATATTGTAAAATGCAAAGTACAGAGTTTTTGTCATTGGAGCTGACTTCCACACTGAGATTCAAAGCCCTCTTGCACCATTACATGTTATGCTCTGCTGTCCCACTGAAAGACAATTGCTTTGAAACTTTCAGGCCCGAGCAGAAGGGCTTGGCTCCTGCATGACCGGAATTTATTGATATGCTGGATAAACAGTGAGACTGCTATTAAGTGGAATCAACTTTGAAAAATACCCCAAAACTCAATAAATTGTTTGGACTATCCCTGGTATGATTGGGGGATGGCTGCCATTAAAAGTGTCACAGGACTTCAGAGACCCATCTGGCTCAATAGATGAAATCTCTTCAGCATCCATTAACTTAGTCCTTTTGACCTCACAGGAATGATTAAATATTTAACTCCAGGTTAAATCAACATTGCAGCACACAGGCCTCAAGAGAAATGAAACCTACATGGTGCAATGGAAGTGAGGATTTGCATATCTTTTTGAACATTTCCATTAGTTTAAATCAGTGGTATTCAAACTGTGGGTCGCGACCCCCTAGGGGTCCGCGGGTGCATCCCAGGGGGGCCCTGAGAGCTCAGCATGAAAAAAGATTTTTTTTTTTTTTTTTTTTTTTTTTTTTTAGATTCGAAGAAATGGGCAGGGGTGGCCCACATGGGCGGGCTGAAGCATGAAACTGTCTCAGGCAACAATGAAAAAGTGGCCCACAGTTGTAAATGGATATTCATTCCTTTAGTCACAGACTGGGCCTCATTACTACTATGGCGGACCAGTAACAACGGTGCTGGTAAGCTACCGGCACCGTTGCTACCGTTCCGCCATAGTAAGAGTTGTGCTCGTGGGTGCTTGACAGCCCCCGCCAGGTCTGATCTCAGCTCGTCGGATGCACCAGCACCGTTATTAACGGTGCCGGTGCATCCGAGCTCCCCCTTCCCATTTGAGCCATATGGGGCTCAAATGGGAATGGGGATCTACCGGCACCTTCGAAAGGGCAATTATCATGTCCGCCTAACTCGGCATGACCTAGTAATTGCCCATTCGCGGGTGCCAGACCCGGATGCAACTCCAGTGGCAGCCGTGCCGGTTTTACCGGCACAGCTACCGCCAGAGTAGTTATGAAGCCCACTGTTTCAATAGTACCCAAAGGGGTGCTTTGTGTTAAAATGTAAGTAAATTGTGATATATTCAGCAACAATGGTCAACATTACTAACTGCATAGTGGCCCCTCACCCATTATGGAGGAGCTAAGGAGCCAGCCCAGTGAAACAGTGAGCACTCCCTCAGCTGCTTTATCCAGCT
This sequence comes from Ambystoma mexicanum, assembly GCF_040938575.1. Taxonomy (NCBI): domain Eukaryota; kingdom Metazoa; phylum Chordata; class Amphibia; order Caudata; family Ambystomatidae; genus Ambystoma; species Ambystoma mexicanum. Next base: position 779,008,545 of record NC_090932.1, read on the forward strand.
AATGGAGTGCTCCTGGGCTGGCTGAACTGTCAAAGGGAAACACTGTTTCCCTTTGACAGTTCAGTTTAGTTCCCCAGCCGCACATGCTCACTGAGCCATGCAAGTGCTGGGGCGTTTTGCTTCGCCAGCATTGCATAGCTCATTGGAAATGCTGGCTGGGGCACTGCATGTCTGTATGTCCGAGGGGGAGCTCCTGCGCCTCCTCGCACATACGGACAGAGCAGCTGGAGCAGCACCCACACACAGGCCAATGCAGAAGGTACGTTTATGTTCATTGTTTTTATTTAAACATGTGTATGGATGCGTTATGAGTGAGTGTATGGTGATGGATGCTCATGTGAATGATAGAGTGATTGCTGTATGAATGTGCAGCGCCTTGCATATACACATAATCATGTTCATTGTGTTAGGACCAGTTGGGCCCAGGGGACAGGGATGGTATCTTTTTACCGGACATCTATCATTCAAAACCCTCTGCCTTGTCCACAAGGCTTTCTGGGGCCTCGGTCCAAAATACCTTCAGCTATTCCTCCGCAAATACCTCCCCTCTCGAGCTCTTCACTCCTCTACCTCCAACTCCCTCAGGGTCAGTCGTTTATCAAAGAAACGAGCTGGGGGTAGATCTCCGTCTTCGGCTGGGGCCTCCCTCTGGAACAGCGCCCTGCCACTCTAAAACTTGAGGAGAACCATCTTTCTTCCTGCACTTATCAGACCTACCCTGTCTGCTGCCTTAAACGTAGCACTTGCAAATTGCTGGCTGCACTACCACTGTTTGTTGCCTTGATTATTTATTTATTGTTATTTATCTGTTTCTCCTCTGCTTCGCACTTTCCACTTCTCCCCCCTTCCATGCACTTTTCCCCTCACACTTGCGCGTTCTCAATGTCACTGGGCCTAGTAAGATCGCTGTTTTATTCTCCTCTGTTCCCCTCCCTTGCCTTGTCACCCTCTGAAACACTTGTGTACGAGCGCGATAGAAATAAAATATCAATGCCTGCCCCCTGGACTCCCAGCAACAATTGCAAACTGTTTGGCTATTTACCCATTTTTTGTTAAAAGTATGCTCTACAATGCAACATTTTAACCTATTATTTAAAAAAAAATTCACAGGGGGAAACCCCCCCGAACCTCCCCTTAATGCCCCTCCACTTAAAAAAGATTCACCAGCCGCCACTGGCCCTCAGACTGTGTTGGGAACGGGATGGGGGAACCGAGGGACTATGGTGGGAGCACAATGGGCGGGAACCATGGGATAGTGATGGGAGCGGAGTGGGGAGAGCCCTGGGTGTGTGATGGGGTGGGGAGAGACCAGCGACTGGGTAGGAGTGGGATGAGGGAGCCCAGCGACTTTGATGGGAGCAGGTGACGGCGCGCAATATATACTGTCCATTTGGCATTTCTGGGGGGTCCCGACCTGCCCAAATTTTGCTCAGGGGGGCCCTGGCCAAAAAAGTTTGAAGATCACTGGTTTAAATGAACTTTCACAACGGGTCATTTTCTCAGCAACAATAAGTCGCACGAAGTCCACCCCAGTGTCATTTGAAAGCTTGTTACAAGCCCGTTATTTTGATGTAATTTGTATCAGAATTCCTGTTACAACGTAAAATCTGTTGCTAGCATCTCTGAAAATGTTCTGAATCTGAAAGTTGGAGAGCTGGTGGCTTATTAAATTAGATAGCTGAGTCATTTATTCATATGAGGCGAAAAAACACATTTCGCACGTGCAATACCCTCCCGAAACAGGAGACATTTTGATAGATCCATCATGATTAGGGGAACATAAATATATGGATATTATGACGTGTATTTGTAAATTGCACTTTTTGCCATGTTGTGACTTCTTGAAAAGTTTAAATGGAAACTCTGGTGGGTGTATTCATAATTCCCATCACTTCAATCATAGAACTCCAGGGGCCTATCGGCAGGAGAGGGGACCCTTGAGGGAAGAAAAGGGGATAAACCTTCAATAAAAAGTCAGAGCCAATAAACTTGCACCTTCTAATTTTTATTTTTACAGGTATGGCTTATAGGGTAAAAAGCCCTCCCTCTATGGGGAAGGGGAGATCTGCCTAGAAATCATGAAAGAGACTTGCCTATTATCCATTTGAGTGAATCCTGACACAGCTGCCTGACATTGCCTAGGTTGGAAAGGACTGAAGCCCGCTGCAGGATTATTTTACCTGGGAGACAGCAACTGGGAAAGCCTGACTGGCCCCTATGATTAAGGAGAGCAAAATGAGGGATGAATGCTTGTGGATATCTTTGACGGAAGGATTTTACCGGCTCCCTCTGCTGTCCATGTACGAGGGGCCCTGTGTACTTTCATGGGCACCAAACAAAGAGACTGACTGCCTTAATATTGTTCCTTAATACTGCGTTGCAGGCATACTGTGTAGACCCATAGCATATTGTACTCAATATTAATTTAATTAACTCCCATATAGATTGATGCAGGGTGAGCTTGGGGAGTTCAAAATCTTTGTCCTCTTTCCAGCGGTAAGTTATAGTAATTTAAAGTAATTGGATGCATTTATTTTCCCCGTGAAACCCAGACTTCTTTAAAGAAAAGGGAGGTCCTTATCCAAAAACAAAATTCCTAACTGTCCCCACTCCCCAGAACATGCCTTTAAACAGAGGGGTGCTGAATATAACTGAACCCTGGGTTTTTGGTGCTGGGGAGAGAAGTGCTTTGCCAAGTGAAACCAAGTGTTACTCTCAGGAAAGATTGTGCATTTTTCAATGTAGAATGAGTAAGTGACCCTAATAGCAGAATGATTTTGTATTGCTTTTGGATGAAGAAGGAAGAAGGGCTCTATCAATCAAAAGTATTCTCAAAAGTCTGTGTGATTTTAAAACCGCTAGCATTTTTAAGTGTGCAGGGAAACTAAAATATGGAAGTGCTGCATGTGCAATTTGCTTTTGAAAAACCAAAACTGCGCATTTAATTTGAAACTAAACCCTAATCAAGAAATGCTAAAGCTTGGGAATTCGTAATGATCCAGGGTATTATTTATTTAATTTTGACATCAAATGGGTTCGGGGGCCAAGACTTTTGGCCTATTTGCTTAGTATATCTTCCCTGTACCTGAGACAAAAAGGAAAAAGTGTGTTTTGTATTGAAGCTTTGTTTTGTGCTAGAGAGAAGGCGAGTGTAACCATTTAGTGAAAAGATTAATTGAACCTATTATTTGAATAAATATATATTCCCTTGTACCCCGGCCTGGTTCTTGGCTTATTGTTGGCACATGAAGAGGGATCTACGTGGCAGCACATGAGACCCAGATAGGACTAGTTGAACAAAAATAATGTATGTGCTCTGGGGCATCTTGATTGGAGGAGAAGGAACTCCCCATGTTAAGCTTGGTCTCTCAATATATTGTTACAAGGAATAATTACCCAACTATTAGGGGACATACCAAATATATTGTCCACCTTTGCACCTGCATTGATGCCTCCTTTTTCAGCACACATGCTTGCTCCACACCCTCCACTGTCCCTATCACCAATGCTCTCAATCTCCCTGTTGCGACACAGTTTTGTGCCCTCCACCTCTCAAGAACTAATACTCAAGCTGGAAACAATAAGCTGGGAACTCAGTTGGTTGGGAATACAGTATAGTTGGGGGGTCAGGACACAATCGGGGGCAGATCTATTCCCACAGGTCCTGCTTGGCTCAAAAGCAATAAGTCTCGCCAGCGTAAACCTTCTGGCAATGATAAGCTTGATGACATCCCCCTGAACCCCTCTGCTCAGCTCCAGTGCAGACAGACCCAAAGACCCCGGCTGCTACCAGAACATCCTTCTTGATGATTGACAGAGAAGGCTTTCTATGTCAGATCCAGAAGATCACTTTATTAATTAACCCTTCTTCCGATTCTACCTTTACCTTTGGGATACCTGGTGTTTTTATCAGTAAGTTCTCCCTCCCCAAAGGTAGGAGGTACACTGTGGCTCAGGGGGGGCTTTTTTCTAGGTAGAAGGCCAGCTCCTTCCAATTCTCCCAATTATGCAGGTGTCCTTCTCTTCTACACCACAATGGCTGTGTCTGGTGCCTTTGCAAAAGGCATCAGGGGTTTTGTGGTTTTTGTATGGCCTCTCTTAAAGCCTGTCAGCGGATAAACTAGATTCTCGATGGGAGGACCTCAGGAGTGTAAGGGTTGTAGATCCTCGGAGTATGGATCGCTTTGCCCAAGGGTCCCAACTCTTTGATGGGAGGGAGGGTCACAAACATTCGTCTTCACCATTCCTGGTGGACAGATAGTCATCCTACCTTTTTTGATCTCGGCCTCCAAGGTCTCCTGCTCTCTCCCACCTTTGCTCATTATCGAAAGATTTCTGGGGGCATATCGCTGCCTCTGGATTATCCAATCAGGATTTCAAAAGAACGATTAAAAACCCATATTTATGTTAACTGTTGCACTCATAAAACCCAAACGCAGAAGGACGGATTTCAAAAGGTGGATAAATATGTCATTAATATTAACTGCTGGACTAATGACATCCAGATCCAAAGGGAGGGACTTTTCAGTTGTGAGGTGCAAGGAGGGAAAGGGAGCATAAATAAATATCACAGAATGGATGTCTATAGACTGGAGGTAAATCCTCCAATACAACTCCAAACTCGAAGTTCGGTGGTGCAGTAAATCCGCAGAAATGTTGTGACTGACAAAATAAAGTAGCAGAAATATTACTGCCACGAAGTGCTCACACCTCCAACCACTTAATGAGGCCCCAAGCGTTAATGTTCAAGTTATTAGCACTGGTAACAGACACATTTAATTGTATAAATAAAGTGGCTGAAGGCACACTTGGCTAAGATATTTGTATGAAACCAGGCGCCCATTTAAATCTGTAACAAAGTCATTCACTCTCAGACGTCTGATTAGAAATGCACTGGCAGGTCCTATACAGCACACAGTTTCATGTCACTGCATAACAGAGTTAGTTCATCAATATCCCAGGAGGGTGTGTTTCGGGCACGGAGGGACTGGCAGTGTGTGGGAATGGGCATAGGGACAAATACGGCATGGAAGTTCAATTGGTACCTAAAAACTAAACAACACCCAAAAGCTCCTTATCCCTGCTCACGTTCAATCTCTCTCCTACTCAGTGCAACAGTTCCGGCTTATAGTTGGCGCTAAAAAGAGGAACTAAAACCTAATATTTGGTATTCAGTTATAGACAATTTAAGTACAATGACAATATGACATTGTGTCGGAGGCGGCCTCTCTCACTCTTTCATGCTCTCTGCTGAGGTGCGGCTTGACACACTTGACACGCGACACGCCTACTCGTCTACACGCCAGGGAACTGGCGTAGCATGCAGCACGTCTATCCCCCGAAAGCGAGGGTCCTTTCCTTTCCTCTTCTTGACTCCTGTTTCGGGAACGGCAAAGAAGCGAAGAAGCAGGGGTGGTGCTGCTGCCGTCCGCCGTCTGACGGAGATCCGAGAGTAAGGATTGGAGCGCCATCCTGAGAACTGGAGCGCCGAGCGGAGAGCAGTAACCGTCCCGGGAGTGGAGAAAGGAGTACGGTGAGCGGGGTTGTTGCTGCCGTTGCTCCCACTCAACTACCACGAAGGTAGCGGACTGCGTTGCCCTAGCAACAACCCAGCTGCACCGGTTGCTCTGCTTTGCCGCCCGCTAACCCTGGGAGCAGGAGCGCTATATATAGGTGGGGTCCAGTGGCAGCCAACATTAGCTCAGGTTGGGCCCCCCTTTAATTATCACCACAGTTTCACATAAAAACACGCCAGTAGATAGATAGCCATACACTCTTCCTAGAAGGGTGAGATTTGGCTAAGTGGCGTTTGTAATGCAGAAGCAGAGCTTATAGATATTGGGAGCAGTCAGAAGTTACGGGTGTGCGCTGTGGCTACTTACTCAGTAAATACTGGGCACCGCTCCAGACACAGTAACTTGCACCCCATACCTAGAACATAGAGCTGAGACACAGTGAGTGCTAGCAGTCAGGAGACTGTGGGGACTTTTTCCCTTTGATGCTGAGCTTTGACACTACCAGGAGACTGTGGGGACTTATGCCCTTTGATCCTGAACCCCTGTGAATTGAATTATTACTAGCACATTTTATATCAGATTGCACTCTGTTTGAGTTAAGATTTGCTTGATTGCCTTGTACAAAGACAAAGCGAATGGCACCCTCTAAAAAACCCATGCCTTCTAAATATAATCTCAGAAGAAAGAAGCAGGTGCAAGCAAAGGTGATCACCAGAGACAAAGTTAAAGGCAAGAAGAATAGACCCAAGAAGGGTACTCCTGCCGACCTGAATCCCGTAGCTGAAATAAATTCCACAATTCTGGAGGCACCCTTGGCCCGAGAGACTAACACCTCTAATCTTGGTAGCTCGCTGAACTTCGAAGACATTTATAATAATTCCCTATTGGACCCATGTCTGAGGATGCAGAGAGGCATGACCCCACAGCTAGCGGTGCCCACCGGGAGCATGGACATTTCTCAGAGGGAGAGTCAGCGCAAAGATCATGTCGACCAACCTAATCAGGTGGGGACTATGGGGAGATTATCTGCCTCGCCCAATTTAAACATTGATATTACCTCTGACACTGATGCGGAGAGAGCAATCAATAGCTATCTGGGTGCTGCGGAAACCGCTGAGCTACAAGCATCTGTGGCTTCTTTGCAATTCACATTAAAAATTTTACTACAGATTTCTGGCCGTATTTTGACAAACACTGATGCATTGATCAATGACAATGCACAAAGACCGAACGCGGCCGAGGAGGTGGAATGTAATCTATCTGAGGCCATTCAGATTGTAAACGAGACACATCAGCAACAAACATCGGATTTAGATCTAGTCCTACCAGAACACACAGAGGTTCCACCCACACACAGGCAACGTAGGATGGCCAAGCAAGTATCCAGGGGGATAAGAGCGAGCAACCATGGCTCACCTTTGAGGGAGACAGGGATGCCTACTATCCGTTCTAAAAAAGCTAAAAAGAGAGCCGCCCGTGCCAAGAAGCGGAATGCTTTGGGAGATGGCCTACTGACTAGCTGGCTGATTGCTGAGGATGACGAAGCCCCAGAGGGGGCCATTGAAATAGAGACATTAATGATCGAGTCTCTACCTGAGGAAGACCTTGTTCCCGAAAACACCTCTGAGGCTGCGAGTCCCCATGGCAGCCCATATAATCCTGCACTCTCTACATCAGAATCCATTAAAGAGGGTGATGAGGCTTGGGGGAATCGTATTTGTCGTATTAAAAACCTATATCAAACTGGCAAAGGCATGTGGCTCTCGCGCTCGGAATTTCTGAAGAGAATGTTTTCAGTACCTCAACTAAGAGTATTACAATCTGATGATTTTCAATTCCTGGAACCATTGTCGGGATCTAATCCCAAGGTGTCAGCACTACACTGTAAATTTATATCTACTGCCCAACTATTGAGGACATACAAAAAAGAGTTGAGAACAGTGGACATTGAGATAGATACGGAACTGAAGTACAAAGTATCCAGCTGCCAGGAGACAGAAATAGCCACAGCTGATCCCATAGATGCCTGCCCCAGCTTACCAACTGGAAAGAAGGTGGACCTGACAGATGTTCAATCCATATTGAAGTGGCTGGCAGGGGCTTTACCTATGGTCACAGCAAGCAAATGAAAGTTATCCTTGGTATCATGGAACTGCCAGGGCTTTGCCCATCTATTAAATCCAATAGGGCCGATGACTCAGTTAGTCACACACAACTGAATCTGCCTACAAGAAACATTGGCGATGAACCCCCTACATCTAGATGGGTTTAAGGGACATCAGTCATTTGCTAAAAGAGGAGAAAGGCGGAGGCCCAATGGGGGATTATGGATTGGGGTGTCCAATATCTTTTGCTCTAGGAGGATTAATGTGAGCCAAGATGACCACATGATTGCTGATGAAATAGCGCATAATGGCAAAGGGAATACAGAAAGATTGCTAGTGGTCTGCCTATACAACCCCGCTGGGGCAGGGATGAGAGAGTCTATACAGGAAGCCCTGCATGAGCTTCTGGCGAACTGGTTAAACATCCAAGATAATGCTGATGTTTGTGTGGTAGGAGACTTTAACACCCATATGCTAGGGGGGGAACTGAGAACCACCAATCCGAAACTGCATCCACAATGTGTAATGGTACATCAAAAAATAGAGGAGGAAGGGTTAGGTTGGGTGCAATTCTTTCAAAACTGGGAGCTTGAGATGATCAATGGCCGAACAAAAAGCGATTATCCAGGTAAACATACTTGGAACAATGGGCCATTGGTCAGTACATTGAACTATATTTTTGTTTCCCCAAGTATGCTGCTCCTTGCCAATGACATGGCCGTAGCTCCAAACGACTGGAGTGACCATGCCACATTGACATGTACATTTGATACCCCTGAAGTCGATATCCAAATGTGCTGTATGGGGGAATTAAAAGTGAATCACGCAGGTACAAGCATCCGGTGGTCTGATAAGAATGTACAACGAGCAGCTGAAGCGATAAACAATAATTGCAACCCGAATTTTGAAGAACTTGATATGATGTCCATAGATGACGTTGAGGAATGGTTTCACCTGTTCTCTTACAAACATGCAGCTACCCCTGTAAGAGTCATGATCAGTGAACAGGGGAACCCTCCTACATATGATAGATACATTCGAGATGCAAAGAGATCACTGAGGGCAGAACTAAGACGGGCTAAGAATTCTAGCACGTCATGGGAGACCTATCTCTCTACTATTAAGAGACTTAAGAACAGATATTGCCAGATATAAAGGCTAAGAGAAGCCTAGACAGAAATAAAACCTGGCAAAGGTTAGTGCAGACTATCTGCTCAAGGAAAGCACGTAATATCTGGCGCTACTTAGTGAAGCTAGGGGCAATAAAACACAGTAGACAGTTAACCCCATTGGTAGCGCTGAGTGGTGTAGGTTTCTGGAGAAACGTAATATAACAACCACGGGTGAGGAAACAGCATTGGTAAGCAAAATACCTTCTGAACCCACTATTGACATCTCATATGACTCTATTCTGTCTGAGATCAAATTGCTGAAATCCTCCAGGGCTCCAGGACCTAACGGATTGGCCAATATTGTAATTAAGAGCAACCCCGACTTCTGGGCGACTCTGCTGAAAGTCTTGTTTGCAAAAATCTTGAGGGAAGGTAAGGTCCCGTGCTCTTGGCAGTCAGCGATTTTAATACCAATATTTAAAAAGGGAGATCGCCTTGATCCTAACAATTATAGATTACTCTCTATGCTTGACACTACAAGCAAATTATTTGCCTCATTAATATTGAAAAAACTACAGCTATGGGTGCACTGTACTAAAATCTTATGTAAGTTCCAATGTGGTTTTAGGCAAGGTTATTCTACCACCCATAACCTTTTGGTCATGGATATTATGCGCAGTAGGGCACGACAGTGCGGGCAACCACCCTTGTACGCACTCTGTGTCAATTTCAAAGCAGCATTTGATTCTATCTCCAGAGAGAAACTTTGGAGGAAGTTGCAAAAACTAGGCTGCCCCGAAGACCTCCTATATTATCTTAGGTTATTACACCAGAATACAAAGGTAAAATTAAAACTAGACCAGCAAGGACATATGTCCGAAGAAGTTTTACAGAATAGAGGGGTCAAGCAGTGTACAATTGATATGTACATGATATTCCTCTAACAATAGCTCGGGCGAATAAGTGTCCTCCGAGCATTGGTAAAATTCCTTGTCTTGTGCTTGCATATGCTGATGACTTGGTGGTATTCGATCACACCATCAGTGGACTACGTAGATCAGCACTAGCCCTTTGGGAATACTCTGAAAACAATGGTTTTACCATCAATGTAGAGAAAACTCACGTGATAAGATATACAAACAAAAGAACTACACGGGTTAAGCTCTACACTAATAATGTCGAAGTCACATATGTTCCTGTATATAGATATCTTGGAATTGATTTTGAACCCAAAGGTGAATATCTCATATGCAAGCGCAACCGTATGATAAGAGCTGCTCAAATCACAGCCCTTTTCAAAGGTTTCACAATAAAACAGGGAGGCTTTACCCTATGGGGAACTCGCCACCTTTATATCCAAGTATTCTCCCCTATGATGGTGTACGGGTTGGAAGCATTAATTCAAATGGAGCTGAATTGGCTACAACTAATTGAGGGAAAATATTGGAGGAAGGTGCTGGGACTGCCTCCTTGCATTCCAATGGCTCTCCTACGACTTGAGCTTGGACTCATAGCTTTAAAAGCACTGGTTCTGAAAAAGAGAGTAGGGCTCTATCTAAAAATGGTGAAGGGAACGGATAATGCTCTATTGACGACAGTCGCTCTGGAAATCAATAAAGAAAGATCTACCTGCCAACTCACAAACCAAATGGAACAGTTGTTAAGGGTTGTTGGTCGCACCGAGCTGGGCCTCTCACTGAGGCAATGCAGGCGGCATTGGGAAGACAGGTTGAGCTATGGGACTGGCTGGAGAACTATGAACATCTCTGCAAGTTAAAAAGATATAATTTTGTGCAATCTAGATTATACACATTCAAGAAATCACAACAATATCTGATACTGTGCCCGTCCCATAGGCTGAGATGATTTATACTCTTATTAAGACTAGAACATCTTCCCGTTAATATGACTACGGGGGTGAGAGAGAATATACCCAAAGAACAGCGATCCTGTCGCCTCTGTAAGAAACAGGAAATACCTGAGACAGCTAAGCATGTCCTCACCGAATGCCAGGTAATGGTGGGTGATATTAACCAACTGTTGGGAAAGTATGTACACAATTGCGATACCATAAGGGAGACTTGGTTTTGGAACCATTGTGTTAGCACTGAAAGCATGCGCCTGTTAACTGCATTATATAACATCTGGCTGAAGGTGGAAGTCAAATTGATTGATAGCGAGACTTCTGCCTGTAAGAGAGGGGAGCACCAGAAGATACAAGATGCAAAACCTGAAGTGCTGATTAACGCAAATTGAAAGAATCCCTTCTCTGTGAGCTGATTTGTTTCTTGTCGAGTTGTTGTGAGGGCACTTGGGGTATACCTATCCAGAAGAGAGTCTTCAGTGCTTGCTTTGCAACTAGCGATGTCTGCTCTGAAAGTGAGGATTGTTTGAGGGTAGCTGGAGGGCTGCGTGGAAAAAGCTGGTGGATAGTGTGTGCAAAAGAGAGGGGACTAGAAACTGATCACCTGCAGCGAGAGTGGCTAGTAAATGTTTGTGCTGTAAGGGGGAAGTAAAATGGTAAGCAGGTGCGCATTCAAGTGCCTCATTTATGATGGAACAATTATTCAAAGAGCGCTTCTATAACAAGCACGTCCGGCGTGTGCCTTTTAGACTTGAAATCAGTGAATCGCACAGGGCAGTTTTTAAGGCTCTCATATTACAATCTGGGATTACCAGCCCTTCATTTCAAATGAGAAAACAACTAAAAGTACTATGCAGGAATGCCAATGGCATGCATTAAAAAAGTAAAAACCTGTAGAACCTGACTTAAGAGCTATGTTTCTGCATAGCTTTTAGATTAGGTCTGAAACAAATATCGATAGGTGAGAAAAGTGTACACTGCTTTCTTTGCCTCACTAGCTTAACCGGCTTTAGAATGTTCTTACCATGCAATGACTTCACATGCAGATCATGATTCTATGACTGAAGAGGAAAGTGAGTGGGTTTGTCTCATTGTGTAGGATAGTGTAATGAGTTGCAGGACTCCCCATCACGATATCTGAGGGGGTGAGCCTCAAGGAGCTGGAGTGATGCGGCAGCTACAGAAAACCTGCCTCCCAGAGGGTGGATGGATGTGGTTTCAACCTACCAGAGACTGCTGTAACCCCCTTTTGTATCAGTGGATATACTTCACAGACTACTCATGCCAAGTGACGCTACTTTCCGATTAGAATTGGAAGACTGCCAGTAACATAAGTCCTCGTTAACATAGGTCCCCTTCAAAACAGCAAGTGGAAGAGTGCCAGAGAATGACTTTAAGCCCAGACAAGCAACATTTCTGCTTCTATCATGGACACGCGCTCCGTGCCCAACGAATGTATCTGACCTGTGGTCGATTCTGGGCCTCGCCAGCTACTGCTCCCGTTACCTGGAGAACTATGAAACGATCAGCGCCCCACTTCGGGAGTTGACCAGGGATAATCAGGAGTTTGTTTTGTCCCCAGAGAGTGAATCGAGTTTAGAGACTATAATGGCGAACATTGCGTCTGCCACTGACATGGCATATCTCAGCTCCTCCAAGGAAATGGAGGAGACCCTGGATGCCATCACGGTGGGCCATGGCGCAGTGTTAGCCTAATACGACCCTAAGACCCCACACATCAAAAAGGTTGTATCCTATGCCAGCCCCGGCCTGACAACCACGGAGCAGAAATACTTGCAGGTGGAGAAAGAGAGCCTGGCAGTCGTCTGGGCCTGCAAGCATTTTCATCTCTTCCTGTTTGGGAAGCCCTTCATAATCACCATGGACCACCAGGTCCTCCTCACTATCTACAGGAACCCGACAGTGAGAATGCCACCTCGAAGTGCAAGATGGGGTCTCACGCGCCAAGATTACAAGTTCACTATCTACCACAGACCGGGGAAGGACCAGAACCCGGCTGACTACCTCTCCTGCAATCCCACGGAGACCCTACATCCAGAACACTCAATCGCACACACCTATAAGCACTATGACATCCACCAGATGAAGCTGTTCCCTGTGGTGTGGAAAATGCTCCAACAAGAATTGGCAGCTGATGCAGCTCTTGCCATCATTGCACAGTGCATCGTCCAAGGGAAGCTAAAGCATGCGGCTAAGCATCTTGACACTGCTTCCCAGGAACATGTCAGGAACATGACGCTGGTGCAGGAAGAGCTCACTGTCACTGAGGACCAGGTTGTGATGAAAGGGTGTAAGATTGTCCTACCTGAGTCGATGCAACAGCAGGTCATGGATTTGGTACACAAGGATCACTGGGGGGTGGTGTCCACATAAAGACTGCTCTGACAAAAGATATGCTTTCCAAGCCTGGATAAGCAAGTCGAAGAAACACTGAAGAACTGTGCCATTTGCTGTGTAGTAGCACCGACTGCAGGGCCAATCCCCTTGCAAATGTCGTTGCTGCCGGACAGTGTGTGGGAGGAACTGGCAATTGTCTTCTTTGGCCCCGTTCTAGACGGCACTTATGTTTTGGTGGTAATGGATGAATTTTTGAGATTCCCAGAGGTGCAGATTGTAGCAACCACGGCGGTGGCAGCCGTCACACCAGCCCTTGACCGCATACTGACGGCATATGGCATCTTCAAAATCATCAAGTCAGACCGGTCTGGATTTTGCCAACTTAGCACAATATATGAGGTTCAAGCACTGGAAGATCCAGGCCAACGGCATGGTCGAACATTTCAGGGGGAATATCAAAAGGGCATTGCAAGTTGCCCACATGCCCCACAGCACCACGGACAAATGCATGGCAGACCTCACGTTCAAATGGAGACTAAGGACTCGAATACCGAAGGTTCATTTGCTGAGATGTCCAAACCATCCGACCAGGAGATCAGAGAGGAATCAGGGATATATGGGAGACCAGGGAAATAAATGCCTGAAACTTGAGATACACAAGGGAACTGTCATAGTGAATTCTGACAAACCCAAGGTCTGGGACAGACATAAAAAGAATATAGAGAAACACAATGACTGGGAGAGACATACAGTGAATGTTGATAAGCCCAATGTTTGGGAGAGGCCGGAGTGCATACAGAAATACTCAATGTCTGGGAGAGACCTAAAGTGAATATTGAGCAACCAAAGGTCAAGGTATTGTGAAATCAGGAAGACAAAAATCAGGGTCCAGACGGTGAGTAATTCCTGGAAGAGCCTTTCTAGGTGGATCTTTGCTGTTTTGCTGTGTTAGACAGCGTTGGAAATTTGAGAGTAGGATTTGTGAACTCTTTTGTTGGCCACTGCTTGGATAAGATTATATTACCAGCTTACTTTAGCCAAGAGGATAAGGACACACTATGGTTAGGATTTGAAACTTTGGTCACTTCTTTGGACCTTGTTGCATAACTTGCACTGTCCCTGGAAGGAGAAATACTCTTAAAACTAGGTTAAGAACTTTATGTTTTGGGAACTCTTCCTTGCATATGTTTGACACCTGGAGAAAACCCCACTTTGTGTTGTCCCATCCCTGACACTGCTTGCTTTAGGAACATCCTTATTATTTATAATTAGTACCCGGCAGGGGGTGGGGGTGGTGGCAGCCTCCCAGACAATGAGGATGCTCGGAACAAGGGCATTACCAAATGTTAATCCCACCGTTCTGAGCCTCCTCAGGGCTGGAGGCTGCCATCTTCCCTGCCGGGGATTAAGGTAAGTTCTCACCTCGACCCCCCACCACCACCCCACCCCCATGCACAGATTCTCCACCCACTCACCCCAGTTTCCTTCTTTTTGGATCCTTTTCAGGAGCGCACTTGCTGGGAACATTTCTATTTCCAGTGCGTCCACTCCCAATCTGAAACACACCACCATGGAAAGGAGAGAAGGGACTACATGTAGTCCCTTCTCTCCTTTCAATGGTGGCCTTTGTTTTTGTTGACTTTTTTCCCCATTTTTTTAATGGACGCCATGGAAATGGAGAAGTGACTGCATTTAGTCCCTTCACCCGTTTCATGGTAGCCATTTTGTTTGTTTACTTTTTTTAAAACTCTTTTCAGTGGCCACCATGGAAAGAACAGACATTGTTTCCCCTTCTTTGGGGCCATTTATTTATTTATTATTTTCAGTTGCTAAACGCCGGAGCATTTCACAACTGAAAATAATTGCTTTTAGAACCCCAGTCTTATGGGCCCTGGTACTAATAGCAATAAGCCCCTTGCAAGGGGTAAAATACTGCTTCAGGTAATGCCCCCCTGCTTGAGCTTATTGCCTAATTATTCCCCTAATTCATATTGGCATTTGGCCCATTCACCTTCCTGACACACCACCAAATAAAGACAACCTTGTGAACCACATTAATCAAGTGCCACATGTGGCATTGCTCGGCCATACCACAGTACGCATACATCGAGATCGCCAGAGATCGGTGAAGAAATGTGTGCAGCCTTCAAGTGTGTGTGTTTGATTTCTTACTGGGCTGTCTCTACCATCAATTCTTCCACAGTCGATAAAATGAGTCCATTGAGTTCGGTAATTGTAACATCTGTTGTTTGCAATGCAGCGAAACAACAACTCTGTGTTAGCAGGTGCCTAAAACCAACTGGTTGTGAATGCTACTGAAAAGAACCAAAGAAGGACATTAGGGCATGGCTGTAGAACTTAGATCACTAGATGTAGTTGAATGAGATGAAACATCAGAGAAATTGACAAAGATCTGGTCAGAAAATGGTTCATGAATGGCTCTGAAAACCTGCATGATAGCCATGCAAGTGTGTTTTAATTCACGTTTACTCCTCCACTCTGGATTTTTCCAGGAAGTTAAAAATGAGAATTGTCACAGACATACTCTGATGGCCTGTCATACTGGAATGTGCATCAGACAGTTTTCCTGAGGCAGGAGCTTTAAGAGGATTTACTGCAGTGATGCTACTCGAACCTAAGGCCAGTGCAATGCAATCCGCCCGCAAATCCCACTGTCCAATCCAGAGAGAACATGGATGAAGGTGGTATATACTGGCAGCGAATATCAATATCTAAGGAGTGAAACTGACGCAGACCATTCAGCTCACATGCGCCTAAGACCACGTTTCAACACCATTAGTTCTTTGCTTCTGGTATGTTATGTCATGGTGTATTATGCTATATGATTTTGTAAGCATACTCTGAAACCACATACTAAACTTGAGAGCAACTGTTCGACACACCGTTCTTTTTTTATTGGTGGAATCGCTTATGTCTGAGAACTGATTCAGTGAGATGATACCCTTTGAAGAGCAGTGGCCTTGACGGGACTTGGAATAGCAGATATGGAGCTCCCCCTATCCAGATGGCAGACATCCAAATATCCAAATTGCACACACAAAGCAATCCGAAAACAAAACAAAGTCTCACCCATTTCTGAATCACAGTCCTGCCTTCCTGTGGCCATTCGCAAGTGTAAAGAAATAGATTGTGAAGGAGAACAGTCACAGATTAACGAACGCAATATGCACCCTGGTGCTTGCCAACATTTTTTATACAAACGTATTTTAAAAAAGGAATTTGCTTTTAAAACAAAACACAAATAATAAACCAACACCACTTAAACACAAGTTAAAATAGTTATTAATGCAGGAAGGAGGCGTGTAATTAGTTAAACGTTATAGCAAATACTTTAGCCTACACTGTGTAAAACAGTACCTGGAGTCGCCATTCCCAGAAGGTGGCAACTGTTCAGAAATGTGTTTTCCCTTCTGTTTTGGCCATTCAGAGTGGGAGGAAACAAAGAAAGTGAGTGCACTGCAGGCGATCGGTGTTCGATCGTACAAGGGGAAGGCGCATTGTGCATCTACCAAGATAACAAATATCGATGACACACACTACAACTAGCTCCCTTGGGCTGAGGCCCGGCAGATATGGCTTCACTAAGCTGATGGGGCGGGGAGGGCTGTTCAGGGAAAAAGAGGGCTCAGATTAATTTCCTAAAGTCTAGGTGTCCTTCCATGGCTCTGATCTGAATCCAGAGGGCATTCCAGAAACAGAGATCCTCTGACCTCCTGCTCACTTTTTCTGTCATTTAGAGATTACAAGAGACAATGTGGTTTTAGATCTCAAGGGATGGGCAAGAATATATCTCATACATGTGTTCTGAAGAAAGGCAGGTCATGATGCATGAAATGCTTCATGTGTCTTGCAAAGGAGCAGGAATATGGCCTGACTTTCATCTGGCAGCTGCAGCTGTCTCAGGGTCAACTTAATGTGCTCTGATCTTCTTTATCTGAGCAGGAGGCAGGCCACTCTAGTCTTCAGTTCTTCAGACAAATCAACACATATTTTGAAGAGTTATACACATTAACTATTTGTGTAGTCAGATTGGCAACAACAGAGGTCATACTTATTGGAATTTAGCATGGAAAATTCAGGTAGCGAAAGACTCTTTCCAGGGCTCTCAATATGAAGAAAGCCTTTTCTGTCCACCAGGTTCACTTGCTGGGCAATTGTCAGGTTTCCATCGATGAACGGGCCCAGGGCATTTTGCATTATAGAGGGTTTAATGCAGGTAAGAACCTTGCATGGTGCCCCAAGATTCAGCGAGATTAAGACTGGTAATATCAAGTAAATAATGCTGGCACAAGAAAACTCTAGGAAATAAACAGTAGAGGCAGACTTTCATCCATCACCCCATGCCCAATTACCAGAATTGCAAGCGCACCCCCTGACAAAAGCGAGCATTGCAAACACACTTAACCAAAACAAGAGAACGTTTCTAACCACTCAAGAGGAGGCTGGGGGACTTGAAAGAAAGCAATCTGAGTACATTCATGAACAGGCTGAGCTCATACTTAGAGTGAATCACCCAGAAGAGCCTTATCACGCACACTGCTCGACAAGCAGGAAGACTCTGCAGATTGCAACACAACAATATGCAGGTAATATCCTGGCATATACTTTATTTATCAGCAGAGGCAGAGTCTCCTAACAGATGTTCTCATGAGAATACACTTCTACAGAATCAAAGCGGATATCATCCACAATGAATCCCTAATGGGCCTGAATGACTTGTACAGTGTGGCCACATAATGGGGAACATGTACAGTGACACGGGTAAAGGCTGTGGCCACTGGCCATGGTGAAAGGCTATAGATAGTGGCTTGGTAGTGTTTTATGATATACAGTGGGCAGGCCGACTGTATATTATGATAATGATGTGTTATTTATATAGCGCCTTAATCCAAAGCGCTTTACAAAGCACATATTTACATACAATATCACCCAACCGAAATTGGTACTCATTTATCGACCTCAGAAGGATGAAAGGCTGAGTTGGCCTTGCCGGGATTCGAACCTGCGACCTACAGATCGCAGCAGTGAGCGCTCAACCCGCTGAGCTATCTTACCAGCTTTATTATGTTATTATTATTATTATTTATTATATTATAAATCACTACCAAACCACTATCCATAGCCTTTCACCATGGCCACTGGCCACAGCCTTTAGCCCACTGTACATGTTCCCCAAAAGCAAAACAAATAGGGTGATTTGGGAGTTTCAGAATTAATCTTATCCCCTGGCATTGCCCTGGGCAACCCTCCAGACCATTATTCTTCACCTGCCAAGCCATTACAAAAGGGGAAAGACCATATTCAAATCAGGCTTAGTCCCAGCCCAAAAGGGGCAGTCCAGCCCAAAATGATTGGTCACATCCCTTCTGTACGAGACCACAAGCCTCCCCATACATGCTTCGCCTCGTTGGACCTCCTCAGTGAGGAATAGATTGGGTCTCTAGGCCCAGCAGGCACTAGGCCCATGTTTGGGCATACCTTTCCCACTCGGGGTTACTATAGCAAAACAAAATGGATGATGGCTGGAAGGTTTAGAATTAATCTTAACCTCTGGCGCTGCTGTGGGCAACCCTCCAGACCATTGTTCTTCGCCTGACAAGCCATTACAAAAGTGGAAAGACCATATGTAAATCAGGCTTGCTCCCACCCCAAAATGGGCAGTCCAGCCCAAACTGATTGGTCACATCCCTTCTGTACGAGACCACAAGCCTCCCCAAACAAGCTTTGGCCTTGTTGGGCCTCATCAGTGAGGAATATTTTGGGTCTCTGGGCCCAGCAGGCACGGGACCCATGTCTGGGCTAACCCATCCTACTAGGGGTAACTATAGAAAAACAAAGTGGGGGATGGCTGGAAGGTTTGGAATTAATCTTAGCCTCTGCCATCGCTCTGGGCAACCCTCCAGACCATTGTTCTTCTCCTACCAAGCCATTGCAAAAGTGGAAAGACCATTTGCAAATCAGGCTTGGTCCCACTCCAAAGGGGGCAATCCAGCCCAAACTGCTTGGTCACATCCCCAAACATGTTACGGACTTGTTGGGCCTCATCAGTGAGGAGAAGCTTTGGTCTCTAGGCCCAGCATGCACGGGACCCACGTCTGGGCATGCCTGGCCCACTAGGGGGTGACTATAGCAAAACAAACGTGGTGATGGCTGGAAGGTTTCGAATTAATCGAAACCTCTGGCATTGCTCTGGGCAACCCCCGAGACGATCGTTCTTCACATGCCAAGCCATTACAAAAGGGGAAAGACCATATGCAAATCAAGCTTCATCCCACCCCAAAAGGGGCAGTCCATCCCAAACTGCTTGGTTACATCCCTTCTGCTTGAGACCGCAAACATCCCAAAACATGTTTTAACTTCGTTGGACCTCATCAGTGATGAGTAGCTTGGGTCTCCAGGCCCAGCAGGCACGGGTCCGACGTCTGGGCATACCCTTACCACTCGAGGTAACTATAGCAAAACAAAAGGAGTGATGGCTGGAGTTAAGCCGGTCCTGAATTCCCCAATGTGCTGAATTTTAGTGGGTTTATTGCTTTACATTTGATCACCTTAACTGAACTTTAACTCAAGTTTTTTCAGTGAATTACTGTATATCATGCCCACTTGTCCATGTCTACTATTTGCTTTAAAACACTACCAAGTTGCCCAGTGATTTTTCACCCCAACCTCGCTATATATGTTCCAATGACTTTGAAAAAAAAGCCACAGGTACAATTGCACTGGTATAATTGCACTGTACTACAGATAGCCTTGGGTATGTGTAGTATGGACTATGGATATCCATGGGTATTGTAGTTTTGTACCTGCAGTTATCGGGAAAAACAGTGAAAAATAAATGCTTCCCTGCCCTCCCAACCTCTCACCAAGTGCCCCTCTCAAGTGTGCCTGCTCCCCACACTCTCCTAATCGCTTCCGGCCCTCCCCTGCTCTCTCCCATTCCCCCCACAACACTCATTTCCATTACGCAATTTCAGTTGAAATGTCAGGTAGCCGCTGTTATACCCCAGGTTATACTTGAGGGTAAGTGAAAAATGTTTGAGCTTTGTGTTGCAAACTTGGTCCCTAGCCCTCCTCCAACTGCTAAATTTCACTTGGCATCCTCTTGCCTCCCCACCACCTCTGGCCCGATGGCATTTGCAAGTTTTTTGACCTGCAAATGACTATTTCTTCTGTATAATTTTCCAATACCCTGGGGTATAACCGCGGGTATCTCTCGCATCAAGAAAAACGGCAGCTGTCTCATTTATAAACACCCGGATTCTCAATGTACCCTGATAAATATAGCGATTTATTTTGGAGAATGAGACACCCCTTCTCCATCAAATATTTTAAAAAGCAATGGACAGAATAACCACAAACCACAAAAGGATCATGAGTCAATACTTTGTGACCAAGTTGTTTCAAACCTGGTCCAAATCCATCCAGGGGTTTTGGCTGTGGGGTGGAGCAAAAAATGACCCTTTGTGTCTACGGAAAAATGAATAGGAACTAAGACGAAAGTGCTTCTTTTGTTTACTTTATAACTTTTTTATTTTTTAAAGAGTCACAAACTTTCCAGTCTGGGGGCATGGGGAGGGTGGCAAACAAAAGTGTCTACAAAATGGCAGCCAAATCTATCCCACAAGTGAAAAGTAATTAGCGATTAATTTCGATTTCCTATGTAACTCCAACTCAGCCTACCTAAAGGGTGGTGACCGGCGCTCTATAATATTCAGTGAAAAATTTTAGTTAGGAGAAAGTTAAGGTGATCACATTTAAAGTGAAAAATATATAGCAACAAAACCTTTGAAATTCAGTGAAAAAAACTGTTAAGGGAGAGTTAAGGTGAACTGTGATGGCATCATTGTGGTCATATGCTGCGCAACAGAGGGCCATAGTTAAGGTGGACTTGCTCGAATTGAACCATGTTATTTTTCCACTGAATTTCGAAGGCTTTGTTCCTATGTATTTTACCCATTAAATCTGATCTCAAGGATGAACATCATTGGCAAGGTATTCACAAAAAAATGATGGCCAACAAACTGAGTACTGCGATTTCAAAGGCTGTGGAGTTCCTAACTGGCAGACAAGGCATCCATAATATTTGACTCTTGTTATGCCTTCAGAAGCTAGCAAAGGATATGAAGTGCCCTATGGCTGTGATTAGTATAGACGCAGAGAAGGTATTTGATTGTAACTAGATGTTCATGTTAAAGGCTTGGAGGTTTTCCCAATTGCTTGGGTCCACCGACTATATGACAACCTGTAGGTGTCTCAATGAGATACCTTCAGCATTTTTAAAAATTGAAAGAAGCATGGCCCTAGGACTTGTGCTATTGGCTGAGATTATAAGCAAGACACTGAGAGTAAGGTATGCGTTGTTCAGTGGAAAGGAGTACAATGTTATGCTCTAGGCTGGTGGTACATTGGCCTTGGTGTCTGAAATAGAGCAAACCATTGCAGTACTCAGAGGCGTCGCTAGGGTGCTTTGGAGGGGCTATAGCCCTGCGTGTTTTGGTTGTAGCCCCGGATAGAAGCTCAGGGGCTACAACCGAAAGGTTAGCTAGCCCCGAGTCCCAACAGTCCTGACATTATCATAGCCCTGTATCTTTTCCAGATCTAGCAACATCCCTGCATTTCTAGGCAAGCTAAAAGAATATGATTGTCTGCCGGGGCACAAAGTGAGTCAAGCAAATTCAGAAGTGCTGCACTTGTAAGCAGATGGCTTCCAGGCTGGGAGATGAAGTTATTGACTTTTGTGTTCCAGAGAGTGCAGTCTAACATGAATAGGACTAATTTTGATGATAAAATGCCTGTGACCTTTGTCACTCTTTTGTGGTGCTATGGATGCCTTGCTCTGCATTTCTTGAAAATTATAGAAGTGGAAGGGCTAGGCCTCGGTGTGAGGATGCCCTGTAGCCAATGGCCAGACATCCTTAAAGAGTTATATATTTATATACAGGATCATGTCTTTGAAAAACGTATTAGAAATTAGGATTAGGCTTTACTCAGGAAGGGTGCACGTTTTGATTGGTCGGATCAATGTCAGAGTGAATTTGAGAATTTGAAGGTGGACGTAGACCGAGCTCCTTCTTTGGCTTCCTTTTGTCCATCGAGGAAAACAGTCTTGACCGTGGACGCCAGCGATTATGGAACAGTGGGAGGGTGGCACATTCCGTCCCATTGCCTTTGCTTCCAGAGTGCTTAAAGAGGCAGAGCGCAGGTACGCTTTAATTGAAAGGGAGACTCTGGCTGCCGTCTGGGCCTCAAGGCGATTTAGGACCTTTCTCTGGGGCCTTGAGTATACTCTGTGCACTGATCATAAGCCATTAGTACATGTTCTAACCATTAAGGGGCTGTCCCAGGCTTCATCTATAGTTATGCGATGGATGGCTGATATGGGAGAATTTAATTTCAAGGTTGAGTATGTTCCCGGTCTGAGGAACGCTGTCACCGATTGTTTATCCCGTTTTCCACGCCAAGGGGGTGTTGATCGTTCCCAGGAACTAGCCAGTGACGATTGTACCCTAGTAGCTGGTGTCACCCCTGCAATTTGTGAACAAGTATGGAGCGAGGAGTGTAGTCGAGAACCAGAGTTGATTGGTATCAAGTCGACACTTAGAACCGGTGTTCGTAATGAGGAGTTGCCAAGGTTGTATGGTCACATGTGGCCAGAATTATCAGAAGGTCCCTGGGGTATTGCCAGGGGTTTAAGATTGATTCCACCACAGTCACTCAAAGGCAGGCTTGTAGATCTGGCCTATGAAGGACACCTGGGGAGGTCTATGACCAAAAGGAGGCTCAGGGAAGTGTATCGGTGGCCCAGAATGGATGACGATGTTGAGATTGTTGTTAAGGACTGCTCAGCGTGCTCAGCCAGTGATAAGAGCAAGAGGACTGCCACCCAATCTATCTACCCTGTGGAGGTGCCTAAGGATGTATGGTCCAAGGTGGCTGTGGATATAATGGGGCCCATAGACTCCTTGGGTGGTGGTTTGAGATGCATTGTAGTGATGGTAGATTATACCTCCAGGTGGGTGGAGGCCACGGCCCTGTCCTCCGCGACGACTGAAAAGGTGGTGGAGTTTCTCTAAGCTGTGTTCGATAGGGAGGGTGTTCCCGCTGGTGTAGTCACGGACAATGGCCCTTAGTTTGTGTCGAGTGCCATGCAGGAGTTTTTCAATAAGTTAGGAATTCCACCATAGGGTGTCCTGTATAATCCAGAGGGCAACGGGTTAGTGGAGCGAATGAACCGCTTTGTGAAGGGTGCCATATAATTAGCCCTCGTGAATGGTTTGCCGTGGTGAGGTGTGGTATCCGAGGCACTTAAGGCTTACAGACTGACCCCTTCAGCGTTTACAGGTTTGTCCCCATTCGAGCTAATGAGAGGCAGGAAACCTGGCTCTAAATTGAGGGTTCCTGCCCTTGGTGGGGGTGGTCAGTCAAAGGTGGACATGCGAGAGGTTCTAGATAGAGTGCGTCGCAAACAGGCTGCCTTTTGGCAGGGACAACTAAGACTCAGGAAACCTATGCGTGTGGAGGTAGGAGATCGGGTTGTCGTGAGAAACCCGAGGTTTGTGGCTAAAGGTATGAGTAAGTACATGCAGCCGCGGATGGTAACCAAGACGGGACGCGGTTACGTAAGGCTGGATGATGGTTCCAGATGGAGTTTAAGACGTCTTGTTGTTGTGAAGAGAGGTGGTGTGGTCATGGGAGAGGAAAGTTCTTCGGGAGCTAGTGACGTGTTATCCGGTGACAGTATTGATGTAGACATTGATGTACATTCTGACGGTGGTTTTTATGAGGTGTTAACCCCGGTAACACCTGACATGGAAGTTGGAGGTGCTACGGAGGGTGTAAGTGCAGATGGTGGTGTTCCAGGGGGTGCTGATTTGTCGTCCACGGGTTCATCAGATTCGGCCTCTACCTCGAGCGGTAGGGAGGCGCCGGTGCTGACCCCTAAGGAGCCTGAGTTGGACTCTGGGACTCGTAGAGCTAAACCAGCTAGGGTAAGGAAGCTTCCCTCTAAGTAAAATGAGTTTGTCCTAGGTCCCATCACAGGTTGATTTCTGGTGTGTTGGGGATCCGCCAAGTTTACCTTTCCTCTTGACTTTCCTCTCTTTCTCCTTTCCGCTTGACCTTCCTCTCTTTCTCCCCTGTGGTTTCTTCTTCCTTTCTGTGGATTGGTGTGATAGTGTGTGTATATCTGTTGTGTGTGTAAGGGGGGGAAAAGTGTTGTAAATAGTTCAGTCACCTTGCGGTGAATTCTACTAGTAGAATTCCACGCTCCAGGTTCCAATGTTGTTTACCTTTGTTTGGGGGTTCTACTGGACTTGAAGGGTTGTTGAGGGAGCTGAAGCACTGCTGGCTACAGGTTGATCAGAATAAAGGTATTTCGTTCACTCCCAGTGTGTGTTGCTCCTTATTACATTCTCTTTCGGTGTTTTGTTGAGTTCTTGCCTTTCTTTGTGTAGCGTTTTGTTGTGTGAGTGAGGAGATGATGTTTGGTGTATCAATATACCTATTATAAGAATTGTGGATATCATTTGTGTAATCTTTTTTATTTCAATTACTGAAGCTTTATAAATGTGCTAATGCATTACTGAAGGCTTATTTCAAGGAGTTTACAGACCTGATGCAATGTAGTATTTATCAAAATAAAAAATAGCAACTTTTAAAAGTGCTATATGAAGTGTATCCTTGCAGTGATCCTAGTGAACCATTAACCTGTGGTGTTTTCTCATTACATGAGCTAGATAATCTGCTCTTAAAACAATCAAAGGGTGACAGTAATATATATATATATATATATATATATATATATATATATATATATATATATATATATATATATATATATATATATATATATCAAGCCGAAATAATGGATAGTTCATAGAAGGCTCTTGCAGCACAGATGGGGACCATGTGCTGCTCTGCAAACATATTCACGACAGCAGAGCTGCTGTTGGTTTGGCGGGTTTAATGTTCTTTTTCGTGACTGAAGAAACATTGGGCATAAACAGTACCATCCGAGGCCCAAGAGGCACCCACAAACAAAAAAGAAAAGAAAATACAGGCGATTGTCAGCTGTGCTTAATAAGTCGAAAATGTTCGTGCCAGGCCACCTCAAAACGGGCCCAAACACGTATTGAGAAAAAAGTTGGAAGTTTAGTTTAGATGAAGGCACCGTAAAAGCAACGGCAAACATTAACAACGGATGCTCATCATTTTAGGGGTGTATTTCTCAAGAAATGGCCTCACATTGTTTGGATGAATGAAATCTGATACTTAAGAATTGACCCTACTCCATCTCGAAGGTTTTGGTGACTCCCACCTTAAACCCGCTCATGTATCTGTGCATCAGGGGGATGACCTCCACCAGCAGACAGCATCCGCCAGCCGCTGCCATGTGACCTCTACCAGCAGACAGCATCCGCCAGCCGCTGCCATGTGACCTCTACCAGCAGACAGCATCCGCCACCCGCTGCCATGTGACCTCTACCAGCAGACAGCATCCTCCAGCCTCTGCCATGTGATATCTACCAGCAGACAGCATCCTCCAACCGCTGCCATGTGACCTCCACCAGCAGACAGCATCCGCCAGCCGCTGCCATGTGACCTCCACCAGCAGACAGCATCCGCCAGCCGCTGCCATGTGACCTCTACCAGCAGACAGCATCCGCCAGCCGCTGCCATGTGACCTCTACCAGCAGACAGCATCCGCCAGCCGCTGCCATGTGACCTCTACCAGCAGACAGCATCCTCCAGCCTCTGCCATGTGACATCTACCAGCAGACAGCATCCTCCAACCGCTGCCATGTGACCTCCACCAGCAGACAGCATCCGCCAGCCGCTGCCATGTGACCTCTACCAGCAGACAGCAACCGCCAGCCGCTGCCATGTGACCTCCACCAGCAGACAGCATCCGCCAGCCGCTGCCATGTGACCTCTACCAGCAGACAGCATCCGCCAGCCACTGCCATGTGACCTCCACCAGCAGACAGCATCCGCCAGCCACTGCCATGTGACCTCTACCAGCAGACAGCATCCGCCAGAAACTGCCATGTGACCTCTACCAGCAGACAGCATCCGCCAGCCACTGCCATGTGACCTCTACCAGCAGTGAGCATCCTCCAGCCTCTGCCATGTGACCTCTACCAGCAGACAGCATCCCCCAGCCGCTGCCATGTGACCTCTACCAGGAGACAACATCCTCCAGCCGCTGCCATGTGACCTCCACCAGCAGACAGCATCCGCCAGCCGCTGCCATGTGACCTCCACCAGCAGACAGCATCCTCCAGCCGCTGCCATGTGACCTCCAGCAGCAGACAGCATCCTACAGCCTCTGCCATGTGACCTGCAGCAGCAGACAGCATCCTCCAGCCGCTGCCATGTGACCTCTACCAGCAGACAGCATCCTCCAGCCTCTGCCATGTGACCTGCAGCAGCAGACAGCATCCGCCAGCCGCTGCCATGTGACCTCTACCAGCAGACAGCATCCTCCAGCCTCTGCCATGTGACCTCCAGCAGCAGACAGCATCCGCCAGCCGCTGCCATGTGACCTCCACCAGCAGACAGCATCCTCCAGCCTCTGCCATGTGACCTCTACCAGCAGACAGCATCCTCCAGCCTCTGCCATATGACCTCTACCAGCAGACAGCATCCCCCAATCACTGCCATATGACCTCTACCAGCAGACAGCATCCTCCAGCCTCTGCCATGTGACCTCTACCAGCAGACAGCATCCTCCAGCCTCTGCCATGTGACCTCTAGCAGCAGACAGCATCCCCCAGCCTCTGCCATGTGACCTCTAGCAGCAGACAGCATCCGCCAGCCACTGCCATATGACCTCTACCAGCAGACAGCATCCTCCAGCCTCTGCCATATGACCTCTACCAGCAGACAGCATCCTCCAGCCTCTGCCATGTGACCTCTACCAGCAGACAGCATCCGCCAGCCGCTGCCATGTGACCTCTACCAGCAGACAGCATCCTCCAGCCTCTGCCATGGGACCTCTAGCAGCAGACAGCATCCTCCAGCCTCTGCCATGTGACCTCTACCAGTAGACAGCATCCCCCAGCCGCTGCCATGTGACCTCCACCAGCAGAAAGCATCCCCCAGCCGCTGCCATGTGACCTCCACCAGCAGACAGCATCCTCCAGCCGCTGCCATGTGACCGCCACCAGCAGACAGCATCCGCCAGCCACTGCCATATGACCTCTACCAGCAGACAGCATCCGCCAGCCTCTGCCATGTGACCTCTAGCAGCAGACAGCATCCTCCAGCCTCTGCCATTCTAGCAGCAGACAGCATCCTCCAGCCTCTGCCATGTGACCGCCACCAATATACAGCATCCCCCAACCACTCCCATGTGACCTCTACCAGCAGACAGCATCCTCCAGCTGCTGCCATGTGACCTCTACCAGCTGACAGCATAATCCAGCCGCTCCCATGTGACCTCCACCAGCAGAAGGCATCCCCAGCTGCTGCCATGTGACCTCTACCAGCAGACAGCATCCTCCAGCCACTGCCATGTGACCTCCACCAGCAGACAGCATCCTCCAGCCGCTGCCATGTGACCTCCACCAGCAGACAGCATCCACCAGCCGCTGCCATGTGACCTCCACCAGCAGGCAGCATCCCCCAACCACTGCCATGTGACCTATACCAACAGACAGCATCCTCCAGCCGCTCCCATGTGACCTCCACCAGCAGACAGCATCCTCCAGCCGCTGCCATGTGACCTCTACCAGCAGACAGCATCCTCCAGCCACTGCCATGTGACCTCCACCAGCAGACAGCATCCTCCTGCTGCTGCCATGTGACCTCCACCAGCAGAGAGCATCCACCAGCCGCTGCCGTGTGACCTCCACCAGCAGACAGCATCCTCCAGCCACTGCCATGTGACCTCTACCAGCAGACAGCATCACCCAGCCGCTGCCATGTCACCTCTACCAGCTGACAGCATCACCCAGCCGCTGCCATGTGTCCTTCAGCAGCAGACAGCATCCTCCAGCCGCTGCCATGTCACCTCTACCAGCAGACAGCATCCTCCAGCTGCTAACACGTGACCTCCACCAGCAGACAGCCTCCTCCAGCCGCTGCCATGTGTCCTCTACCAGCAGACAGCATCCTCCAGCCGTTGCCTTGTGACCTCTACCAACAGACAGCATCACCCAGCCGCTGCCATGTGACCTCCACCAGCAGACAGCATCCTCCAGCCGTTGCCATGTGACCTCTACTAGCAGACAGCATCCTCCAGCCGCTGCCATGTGTCCTCTACCAGCAGACAGCACCCTCCAGCCGCTGCCATGTGACCTTCACCAGTAGACAGTATCCTCCAGCCGTTGCCATGTGACCTCTACTAGTAGGCAGCATCCTCCAGCCGTGCCATGTGACCTCTACCAACAGACAGCATCACCCAGCCGCTGCCATGTGACCTCCACCAGCAGAGAGCATCCCCCAGCTGCTGCCATGTCACCTCTACCAGCAGACAGCATCACCCAGCTGCTGCCATGTGTCCTTCAGCAGCAGACAGCATCCTCCAACCGCTGCCATGTGACCTCTACCAGCAGACAGCATCCTCCAGCCGCTGCCATGTGACCTCCACCAGCAGACAGCATCCTCCAGCCGCTGCCATGTGTTCTCTACCAGCAGACAGCACCCTCCAGCCGCTGCCATGTGACCTTCACCAGTAGACAGCATCCTCCAGCCGTTGCCATGTGACCTCTACCAGCAGACAGCATCCACCAACCGTTGCCATGTGACCTCTACCAGCACACAGCATCCTCCAGCCTCTGCCATGTGACCTCTACCAGCAGACAGCATCCTCCAGCCTCTGCCATGTGACCTCTAGCAGCAGACAGCATCCCCCAGCCTCTGCCATGTGACCTCTAGCAGCAGACAGCATCCGCCAGCCACTGCCATATGACCTCTACCAGCAGACAGCATCCTCCAGCCTCTGCCATATGACCTCTACCAGCAGACAGCATCCTCCAGCCTCTGCCATGTGACCTCTACCAACAGACAGCATCCGCCAGCCGCTGCCATGTGACCTCTACCAGCAGACAGCATCCTCCAGCCTCTGCCATGGGACCTCTAGCAGCAGACAGCATCCTCCAGCCTCTGCCATGTGACCTCTACCAGTAGACAGCATCCCCCAGCCGCTGCCATGTGACCTCCATCAGCAGAAAGCATCCCCCAGCCGCTGCCATGTGACCTCCACCAGCAGACAGCATCCTCCAGCCGCTGCCATGTGACCGCCACCAGCAGACAGCATCCGCCAGCCACTGCCATATGACCTCTACCAGCAGACAGCATCCGCCAGCCTCTGCCATGTGACCTCTAGCAGCAGACAGCATCCTCCAGCCTCTGCCATTCTAGCAGCAGACAGCATCCTCCAGCCTCTGCCATGTGACCGCCACCAATATACAGCATCCCCCAACCACTCCCATGTGACCTCTACCAGCAGACAGCATCCTCCAGCTGCTGCCATGTGACCTCTACCAGCTGACAGCATAATCCAGCCGCTCCCATGTGACCTCCACCAGCAGAAGGCATCCCCAGCTGCTGCCATGTGACCTCTACCAGCAGACAGCATCCTCCAGCCACTGCCATGTGACCTCCACCAGCAGACAGCATCCTCCAGCCGCTGCCATGTGACCTCCACCAGCAGACAGCATCCACCAGCCGCTGCCATGTGACCTCCACCAGCAGGCAGCATCCCCCAACCACTGCCATGTGACCTATACCAACAGACAGCATCCTCCAGCCGCTCCCATGTGACCTCCACCAGCAGACAGCATCCTCCAGCCGCTGCCATGTGACCTCTACCAGCAGACAGCATCCTCCAGCCACTGCCATGTGACCTCCACCAGCAGACAGCATCCTCCTGCTGCTGCCATGTGACCTCCACCAGCAGAGAGCATCCACCAGCCGCTGCCGTGTGACCTCCACCAGCAGACAGCATCCTCCAGCCACTGCCATGTGACCTCTACCAGCAGACAGCATCACCCAGCCGCTGCCATGTCACCTCTACCAGCTGACAGCATCACCCAGCCGCTGCCATGTGTCCTTCAGCAGCAGACAGCATCCTCCAGCCGCTGCCATGTCACCTCTACCAGCAGACAGCATCCTCCAGCTGCTAACACGTGACCTCCACCAGCAGACAGCCTCCTCCAGCCGCTGCCATGTGTCCTCTACCAGCAGACAGCATCCTCCAGCCGTTGCCTTGTGACCTCTACCAACAGACAGCATCACCCAGCCGCTGCCATGTGACCTCCACCAGCAGACAGCATCCTCCAGCCGTTGCCATGTGACCTCTACTAGCAGACAGCATCCTCCAGCCGCTGCCATGTGTCCTCTACCAGCAGACAGCACCCTCCAGCCGCTGCCATGTGACCTTCACCAGTAGACAGTATCCTCCAGCCGTTGCCATGTGACCTCTACTAGTAGGCAGCATCCTCCAGCCGTGCCATGTGACCTCTACCAACAGACAGCATCACCCAGCCGCTGCCATGTGACCTCCACCAGCAGAGAGCATCCCCCAGCTGCTGCCATGTCACCTCTACCAGCAGACAGCATCACCCAGCTGCAGCCATGTGTCCTTCAGCAGCAGACAGCATCCTCCAACCGCTGCCATGTGACCTCTACCAGCAGACAGCATCCTCCAGCCGCTGCCATGTGACCTCCACCAGCAGACAGCATCCTCCAGCCGCTGCCATGTGTTCTCTACCAGCAGACAGCACCCTCCAGCCGCTGCCATGTGACCTTCACCAGTAGACAGCATCCTCCAGCCGTTGCCATGTGACCTCTACCAGCAGACAGCATCCACCAACCGCTGCCATGTGACCTCTACCAGCACACAGCATCACCCAGCCGCTGCCATGTGACTTTCAGCAGCAGACAGCATCCTCCAGCCGCTGCCATGTAACCTCTAACAGCAGACAGCATCCTCCAGCCGAAGCCATGTCACCTCTACCAGCAGACAGCATCCTCCAGCTGCTATCACGTGACCTCCACCAGCAGACAGCCTCCTCCAGCCGCTGCCATGTGTCCTCTACCAGCAGACAGCACCCTCCAGCCGCTCCCATGTGACCTTCACCAGCAGACAGCATCCTCCAGCCGCTGCCATGTGACCTCTACCAGCAGACTGCCTCCTCCAGCCGCTGCCATGATAGGCTGGCGACAGGGGTGAGTGAAATTGGTGATTACCGTAATGCGCATCAAGATTTCGGGTATAGGGCAATTCATGCATGCTGATTGGCTGAAATGGCTGCCATTTCATTTTATCGAAGCATACAAAATATGCCAGCCTCCTAATTGGCTGAAATGTGTGTGTGTTCGACGCAAAAAAGTGCAACTGAAACAGAAACATTGACAGAAATTCTGCTTTGCAGATGGAGGGGACTTGTGGACAGAATCCACCAATTCCCACGAGGCAGCAGACATTCTGCTCACTGATAGCCGGCAAGAAAGCTTTGCAAACTTCTCTGTTCTCGCCTGTGCACTCTCACCCTAATCTCAAGTTCCAAAGTGCTAAGAGGGGGCTGCAAGATGCAAATGTCATTACTGAGGTCCTTTCCTATAACAGGTTTCATTTAAAGGAATAACTTTAACAAAAGGGCTTTCAGGACATTAACTACAACCCTTCAGGCCAGGTGTCATGCCATGCAAGTGCTCAGGTTTATTCCTCTAATACCCTTTTCTTTAAAGAAAAGTAATGCTGATACTTCTGGACCTCCAGCTAATGCTTTTGGACCTTTCTGCGGCCTTCGACTTAGTGGACCACTCCCTCCTGGTTACACGCTTGGGGGAGGTTGCTTGTTGCTGAAACCTAGCATCCCAGTGGATTTCCTCATTCCTCGGTCCTCGAACAGTTCGGGTGTCCGTAGGTGAAGAAAGTTCAAACCCCATCTCTCAAACATGTGGTGTCCCCCCAGGTTCCTGTCTATCCCCTACCCTATTCAATATACAACCAGCCGCTCCTAGGTATGCTGGACGCTCTGGGTGTCCGGTTTTCAAATTATGACGATGATACCCAGGTCGTCTTCCAGCTCAGTGGGAGGTATGAGCAGGACCTGGCTGCCATAAATTCTATCTACAATGCTATACAGGCTCGGATCGTAGGCATCTCGACGGCCTTGAATTGTAAAAAAACGGAGCTTCTGATCGTCGCGTCCAGAGCATGTTGCGTATATTATTGTTGTTACTTCCTCTTTGTCAGCGAAGTAGAGGTTCTCCCATCTCCTGTTTCGCTGGGCAAATTAGCCCTGTCATATGCCAATTTTTGCATTTCTGGTAACATCATCCAGTATCAAAAAAAGTCAAGACCTTGGGGGTTGTCTTAGATGAGGATGTATCAATGAGGCCACATGTTTCTTACATTCAATCATCCTGTGGCCTCATTATCAAGTGAGTAAATTATATTTGCCCTTTTCTCTCTGCTAACAACTGCGCCCTGCTTGCCAGTGCGTTAGTCAATTCCAGACTTGACTACTGCAATAGTCTCCTAGCGGTCACTACGCAATCTAACATACAAGCCCTGCAGGTTGCGCAGAATAATGCAGTTTGGGCCAGTCATGGACTGCCTAAATGTGCTCATGTTCCAGATGCTAGGAGGGCACTACATTGGTTGCCCATACAAGATAGGATTACCCACAAGATCCTGACACTGTCTTATAAATGTTGAACAAATACCTGCCCAACATACCTTATCGATCGGGTAAAGCCTCAAGTAGGCGCAAGGAAGCTTCGCTCCTGCGCCTATCCCACAATCATCCAGCCCAGACACAAGCTGGTGCGTTTTGGAGGAACCTCCTTTGATACCCAAGCTCTGTTGCAGTGGACCTTACTCCCAGAACATATACGCATGGCTGAAAATCTGGTGCTTTTTAAGAAGAAAATAAAAACCTACTTGTTCAACCTTAACCCAGGCTGAACCTAGCTTATTCTTGTGTCCCCTCTGCCAGTCCCTGCCCCTTTCCCTGTCTGTTGTTTGTGCACTCTGAGGTCCACGGGCGTGTGGGTGTTATAAAGATTTTAATAAATAAATATATAAGTACCTCAGCAGCCCAGCCTGCATGAGGTGGCCTTGAGTCTGTGTTGCGGGTTGTCACCTCATGCAAGCACAATTGTTGGGGTATGAAAATAACTTTCTTCAGCAACACCAACGTCACAAAAAACAACATGAGCATGGAGAGGGGCCACATTCCTAAAGCAGAGTGTATGTCTATTCATCAACTTACGCCATTTTCCCTCTCTCCACACTCCTTAGCATTAAATCTTCTCACACCAGGTGGTGGTGAGCAAAAAATAATTAAATAAATAAAGGTGGTCTTTTAAAACATCTTGCTTAAAAGCCAGCACATAACAGACTTTATTCTTAATTTCATCCTTGTCTCCTACTGAAAGTCATCAAATATTATATACACACACCTTTATAAAACCCCATATTTACAAAAATATCTTCTCCAAATACAATTAATTGAAGACATCCCAATGTACTCCAACATTACTATATGAAGCAAATCGATGTCACCCAAAAGCTGATAGTCTACTTTGTGGGTAAACATTGAGGCATTACAGCCCAGTGGGAAAGGGCATATTTTATTTAGTTATTCTATTGTTTAAAGGGCAGACCTAGCTCGAGAGCAGCTGAGTAGCTCTCAAGAGTAGCTCTCGAGATGATGCAGCATGGCCAATCACTCCTGTGGATGATTGTCACTCTGCCTCCTGCCCTTCCTGGCTGGTCGGCATGTTGGATGCAGTAGGCTTGAGGTAGGAGGACATCGAAAACATGTGGGAAGGATGGGATAAACAATGTTTCAGTGATTAACAGGGCATCAAGGTTGTTGTACGAGATCTCTGCAGCGTGAGTGACTGCTGAGCGAGCATTGACCAACGTGAGAGGGCGTGTGCATGTGGTCCGTGGGTGTTGGATGGGGGCAAAGACAATATTGATGAAATTTGCAAGGGTAACTTTCCCGGTCTGCCCAGGGCACTTGGCCGTTTGAACCCTAGAGTGAGGATGGGCTGTGGAGGGAGGCATTAAGAGGTGTTATCGGCCAAAACACAAGCTATGGGGCGAAGATCAAGCCAAAGGTACATAACAAGGGTAAGAGAGAATAACACCCGATACAGCCCTCTCAAGCTGGGTTGTAATGTCATTATAATATTGTTCAATAACAAAACAAGTTAAAAGCAGGTTAGAAAGAAAGGAAAACAGTTGGAGAAGGTGTTTGGAATTTTGCAGTAACCATTATCCTGGTAACACTGACCATAGAGACAGAATGATGGGTGAAAAACATCAGGTTTTTTAAAGAGCTCTGTAGACTCATTGTTTATAATGGCCTACCAACATTTCAATGTTACAATTAAACCTCACAATCCTCTGGGAGGTATTCCCAGGCATTACGTGGCTGGAAGCCTGACTTAACGTCCTGAGCGAAGAGCGGACTAAAAGGAGGGCTGTGGGCACCTAATGCCCAGGAAGGCCATCACTGTCCTCTCCCGTTTTAGCACTGATGCGGTGTGAGATGCCAGAAGCAAAATCCTTGATAGGGGGAAGGCTTGCCTTACATCAGCTCCACATTGCTAGGATGATATGGGCGGACTGAGGGAAGGCGTGGCAGGAAGGTGGCATGTCACAATGCAATATATACAGTGTTGTGCAGATAGAGAGAGCTGGCTGTTGGGGAGCAGCCACGAAGGGACCGAGTCACTGGTGCCCTACTGAGAGAAAGAAGGTGAGCTGGAGTCAGAGAATGAGAGCTGCGGAGAGAGTCAGTACAGCGGCCTTCTGTTTGGTCCTGCCAGCCCCTAACGGTTCCATGTAATAATGTCCCCTCAAAAATATCGCCATGCAAAAAAATCACCGAAAAATTGCCGTTTTTTGTGGGGACATTATTACGTGGAACATGCGGGGGACACCCCCGCAGACCCCAAACCCTTTTTTTTTCTTCATGGAAAACGGGGGACACCCCCGCAACCCCTGCTGCCCCTGTCCCTATATATATCTTGTTTCATTTGGTTTCTCTGGGTCTGTTACTCAGTGGTTTCATTCTTATCTCGAGAATCGTTCTCTCACTGTTCCTTCGGCCAGAAAAAAATCCTCTGTCTTCACCCTATTACACGGTGTTGCACGAGGTTCTGACCTCGGCCCCCTTCTCTTTTCTCTTTACACTGCCCCTCTTTCAGCCATTATCTCTTCATTTGGACTTGTATCTCATGTCTATGCTGATGACTCTCACATTTTTCTCTGTTTCTCTTTCACTAATACTCTTCACGCTTCTGTTTCTTCATGTCTTACTGCTGTGCAATCCTGGATGAACTCTCACTTTCTTCACTTAAACGCTTCCAAAACCGAAATCATGTTCTTCCCTTTGTCCTCTGCCCCCCCTTGCCTCCTTCCTCAATCTCTTTTCCCCCTTCTCCTCCCCCTCTGTCTCTCTTGGCCTGTAATCTGGGTGTCATGTTTGACTCTTACCTTACCTTTTTTCCCCACATCACAGCATCGCCCGTTCTTACAGATTTCAGATACACAATATCTGGAAAGCCCGCCCCTCCTCTTTCTGCGATTAAACTACTTAATCGCACACTTGTTTCCTCTGTCTCGACTATTGCTCTTCTCTTCTCGTTGGTCTCCCTGCCTATCATCTTGCCCCTCTGTGCTCTAATTTTAATTCTGCTATTCACACTCTTTGCTGCCTCTCACTGCGTTCTACCATCACTCAATCTCTTTGTCCCCTCTCTGTGTTTTCATTTGAACGTCGTCTACTCTTTTGCTTTCTATGTATTATTTTTAAATCTACGCATGGTCTTTCCCCCACCTTACCCCCACCTTGCTTCCCTATTTTCTTTCTATACCCCATCATGGTCCCTCCACTCTGAATCCCAATTTCTACTTAGTCCCAAAAACCCCTCGTGCTTAATCCCGTTTCTGCTCACTCTCTCTCCTTGGCCCGAAACACTAGAACGCAATCCGCCTTGATATCCTCTCCTCCCCTTCCCTTCATCTTTTTCGCTAACGTCATAAATCTTTTCTTCTTAACTCTGATCTCTAATCTTTGCTGTGCTTGTCTTGAGTCGATGCCTTTGTGTATTATGTCCCTTGACTCGACTTTGTTTTAACTGTTGTTCATTATTTTGCTGCTCATCTACTAGATGTTATTGTACAGTTTTCTTGTGCACACTGCGCTTTGGCAAAAGCGTGTTACGAATATGATAAAATAGAAATTCAAATCATCAATTTCATGCTCGGTGAAGCTAAGTGACACATTTTCAAACGTTTTTTAGAGAATCAAATATAGATCGCAACAGGCTTATCTGCCAATTTTGTTTAAACTCTGCCTAATCTGTTGGCCAAAATGTGGCCTTCCCATTTGATAATGAGGTTGTATTAGCTGCTAAAGATAAAGTGGAGTCACCCTTGTTCTCTTTAGCTTATACAAATTAATTGACTTCAAATTAGGTTGATCTCCTTCATAGTTTACATCAAATCGTTTTTCTTACCTCTTCAAACACCTCTGTTGACACTAGGAAATTGTAACTTAATGTATTTACACAGAGGTGGAGGCTCCTCATTAAATGTAGGGGTGCTGCCCCCTCATGTATGTGGCATGCAGCAAAGTCTACATGGGTTCTTGATTTAAATGGGGCACTGCGGAGCCTGCCTCTGAGCAGGGGCATGCCTGCTACATATTTTCCGTATTGTTTCTTAATGTGGAACCCTTTGGGCTCTGCAAAGTGCTTAGGCTGCAATAATGAGAGGCCGGCAGGGCATAGCATGTGCAGCATTGCCACATCTAATTATTGCAATAACAGCGTAGACGTTCTGACTGACAGGAGAGTAGTACTTTCCACTCGGTCAGCATGATGGGCTGGCAAAGCAGTTCTATGTGGCAGCAATCTGCGGGCTGCAGAGGGTGCAAGCAGGTAAGTAATGTAGGAAGTATGTGTAATGTGTTTGTATATATGTGTGCGTATATATGTGTGCATGCACGTTTGCATGATTGCTTTCATGTATGCATGTATGCAAGGAGGTGTATGAATGTTGTATGACCTCATGGGAGAATGTGAGAGTGCATTTTGTATGAATGTATGTGAATGAGGGCTGGTGTGTCTGCATGTGTGAAGGGGAGCAGGAAGCTACATTTAGGGGCAAGTAGATGATTGCAGGCAGCATGGTTTGCTTTAACATTGAAGCGCAGTAAAGAATACCATGCAGCTTGGAGTTCTTTACTGTGCATCAAGGGTAAAATAAATATGATCAGTGTCATAATGTGGCTAAACTGGCCTACTTTGGTGGCACTGGTCTGCATTTACTTTCTTACTGGGGCATGGCATTTTTTACTGGGCATCAAGTGTAACACAAAAAGAAGTGTTTTTACCTGGCTAGATGGGCTTACTTTGGTCTGGCAGTCTACATATACTATTGTGCTGTGGCGTGGCATTTTTTACTGGGTATCAAGGCTAAAGCAAACATGATCAGTAGTATTGTGTGGCTAGACTGGCCTATGCTGCTGAAGCTAACCTGTTACATTTTGTTACTGTCACATGCCATTTTTTACTGGGCATCAGGGGTAATGCACACATGATCAGTGTTATTATGTGGTTAGACTGGCCTACATCTTTCTGCAGCGAGTCTGGTTACATTTTGTTTACAATGGCATGACATGTTTTACTGGGCATGAAAGATAAATCAAACATGATAAGTGATATAATATGTGTAGACTGTCATGCTTTGCCGCAGCCATTCTGGTTATGTTTTCTAACTGTGGCATGTCATTTTTTTACTGGGCATCAAGGGTAAAGCAAACATGATACGTGCTGTTATGTGGCTAGACTTGCCTACTTTGCTGCAGCCAGTCTGGTTAGATTTTCTTACTTTGGAATGCCATTTGTTTTACTGGGCATCAGCCTTAAAGAAAACATGATATGTTATTACTCAGCTAGTATGGCTACATTGGTTCCACCACTCTGGATATATTTTGCTACTCTGGCATGGCATTATTTACTGGGCATCAATGTGTAAAGCAAACACCAGGGGTGTTATAATGAGACTAGACTGGTCTACATTGGTACAGCTAGTCTGCATATATTTCTTAACTGTGGCATGGCATTTTGTATTGGCAAATCCAACAGGATTGTGTTCTTATATGGTTATAATGGCATATATTGGTGCAGCCTGCATGCATGGACATGTATTGGCCAGTATGAATTCCTTTTATATTGGCATATATTGTGGGCATCATGAAAAAGAGTTAGAAGATGCTCCTGCGCACTGTTGGTGATTTGCAGCTATTGGACTTTTCCATGTGTTAACCTACAAATCCAAATGCAAATTGTTTGGATTTTGACCCAATTTTTCACAGAAGGTATGCTGTAAAATGTACTACTTTAACCCATGATTTAAAAAATGTTCTTTAGGGCAGCACCCTTGCCGTAACCCTAAATTGGTTCGGGCACCCTCAGTGCATGTGGTCGCATGTGCTTTCACGTGGGAAATAATTATGCCCCTCCAATGAAAGGACGGTAGACAGAACACCAAAAAGATGTGCTAATGAGTGGGCCGCATTTCATAGGTGACTGCATGAAATTTAAAATGTAGCTTTCATTCCATATTTAGGTGGAACTAGATTGGATGATTGTAAGGACATTTCTGATTAAGCTAATTTTGTTTAAATCTGTTCTGTGAAGTGGACTGTTTTGCTTGGAAATCAGAGCCCATTCATTTATCTGAAATTGCATTTATTGTTTTACATTGATTTTAAGCAATTCCATGTTCATGGTATCTTTCTAGGTTCACATCCATCCTTTGCAGTCTTCAACTAGGGTCATTCTGTCCTGCCACTCCACACGTGGCCAAGCAAATACCTCACAGGATAGACGAATCCCGCTTCAATCTTCTCTACTTATTTGTCTAGCTATCTACTTCATTCACCTTTTATACAGCAAACCCTTGGCCCCATTCTCTCTGATAGTTGTGCTTGGCAGTTCCAGGATTAAGCCTACGAGGTTTGTCTTGGAACAGTAAAATATAACCTTTGCAAACAAGCCTCCATACGCCAATGGAACGCTTTAGCATCTCTTGAGCCCATCAACAGCTACGCCCATAATATGAGTATTGCGTATTGAGTACTAAGAAACTGCCCTGATGGCAAGGTTGTGTCTAGTTATCGTATCCTACAATTGTTCCCGTTTATTTATGCACTTCTCTTCTGAGCCAGCTGTGTTGTGTTTACCCGCAGTCAGCCTTTCATTAACACTATCCTCTGCACTGCCTCTTCTAGAATCTCTCCCTGGTTCTGATGTTCCTTTTTTACCTGTAAACGCTTTCCCCTCCTCCTTCATCCCCTCCCATTTGCTTTTCTTTTGGAAGCAAGACTTCTCCTTGGCCTCAAGCCCAGGGATCGTATCTCTCCAGCTCTGAAATCTCTTCATTGGCTCCCACTGGCGACAATGATCAAGTTCAAGACCCTCTGCATTGGCCACAAGGCTTTCTGGGGCCTGGGACCGCACTACCTCCAACTCTCTCTTCCTAAACATCTCCCTTCCCGTGCTCTCCGCTCATCCACCTCCAAGCAAAGAGTTGGGGCAGATCTCTTTCTTTGGCTGGGGCCTCCCTCTGGAACAGCCTCCCTGCCACTCTGAAACTTGAGAAGAACCACCTCCAGTTCTTGAAGCAACTCAAGACCTTCCTCTTTGCTTCTGCCTTTCTCTCCCTCTACCCTGCTGATTACATGTCTGATCCACGCACTGGTCACCTGGCCACCCTCTGAATTTGGGCCCAGGCCCCTGCCAGTCCAGTTGCAACCCGCACTGCCTCTTGGCTCCCCCAGCACTTGTGGTCTGTATCTGTAACCCTAGAGTCCCCTTTCTTGCACTTATGAGCCACACTTTGACTGCACTTCTCCACCCCTCTACCCCATCGGAACCTCTCCTCTCCCCCTTCCCTGCACTTGCGCGATCTGATTGACACAAGGCCTGGTAAGATTGTTGTTTTGTCCTCCCTCTGTTTCCCCCTCCTTGTCTTGTCGTGCCTAGAAACACTTGTGAAGAGGTGCTTTATAAATGCCATATCATATCATATCATGTCCCAGGTAGGGAGCCTAATACTGCACTTTTCAGACAAGCTCAGCCCTGTGGGAGCACAGGAGTGGTACCTTGATGTAGTATAAATGCCTATTACTTTACATTGTATTACATTCAAACTCTATAAACACTTCACAGTAAGCACGTTACCGTATATCAAATAGTGCTTCCCTGTGAGCTTCAGTAATAGCTCCTTTAGTACCTTTTTGGATGCTTAGAATCTTAAGAGTTGGTCACTGATTAAAAAAAAAAAAACAATTGCTGTCTTAAAACTTTTTCAATCATTTGCCGCCTCAGGATATATAACAAACCACGTGTTCCATTGTTTCGAAGCAGATGCCTTATTTCCAGCCTAGTATATCACTATGCATGAAGTCCAATAGGCAGGAATGACCTTTTCAGACATTGCTAAATGGGCCTTGTGTACCACTTTTCATAGGACAAATGTGCATCGTGGTGAACCTGCCCTATAGGTAAGGCTACAGACAGAACCTTTCTGAGGCAAGGTGAGACTAGGTGCTTGTTTAGGGACCATCAGCAGGAGGACGGTGTAATGCCCCTACAACAGTGACAGTTGCCCCTATGTCACAGAGAGAGGGTGGCTAAATGTCAGTGTGGTTAGAGCGGCAAACCCGTTGCTCCGACTGTAGCATGCATCAAGCAAGCCTATCAGGAAATATGTGAGAGCACCAGCAGACAGCCAGGCCAATGGGTGCTGCCCGAGAGGTCACATCAAACGGTCCTTTTGCCACAGAGATGACCGAAGTGTACTAGTGGACATTGTGCTTCTTGTCCACTCCCACTTTTCTGAAGAGTAAACAAAAGATTGTGATGGCACACATGAGGACAACTGCTCATTAAATTCCACTGTTCCCATTTGTGTGAAGTAAATAGTCAATACGTAAGGGGCCCACAATTACAATGAGATTCTGATTTTGATGGAGTCAGAATACCAGCACACTCTTTCAATTTGTTTTGCTCCAGAGCTCCATGTTTTGTGCCGCCAGATGTTGAAAGAGCCATTAACGTGTTTGCAGAAGGTGTCAGTGATCCCTGTGGGTCTATGTAGCAACTACCACATTTGTGTGACTGTTCGTGGAGATTATTTATTTACAGAAAATGGTCCAGCGCGCTCAATTTTCTTTACATGAAGACACTTTACCGAAAAGGCGTAGGACCCCTAGCCACAGGCCTTCTCTTCCGGTACACCTGCGCTTGTGGCTTGTGTACCCAGGAGGTAGAGTTCTTCAGCAGATGGGCGTCTGCTTCGTGAGAGCTGTGCTGGGCTACTTCATGCTGACGTGTTCCAGGAAATATAGTGGTGTGTGACTTTTTCTGAATCTGTAACTTGCTGCAGCTGTAAACAACTTTGGGTTTACAACAGAACCACTGGGTATTGCCTCGCCTTTTGCAGGTACCTCCACCCTCTACATTACACCTGCCACCATCGATGTACCATTTTCCGACATGCTATTTTTGCAAAAAGTGTTTATTTGCAAACACACCACTTTACATGTAGCAGAAAGCTCAGTCTTCGTCAGAAGTTTGTCACCCTTTAACTGGAGAGGAATTACTCCATAATGTTAATGTAAAGCTATGTGTACCACACACCATTACCAACATAATTGGTGCCCAGGCGCACAGGCGGATCTACAAACAAGAAGGTGGGGTGGGAGGTGGTTAGTCGGGTGGGAGGTGGTTAGTTGGGTGGAGAGGGAGTAGCAAAGTGAGATAGTGGTGTCCTGTTGGTAGCTTCTGTTCGGTTTTCACTGTGCGCCGAGCCAGGGTGCGAATATCCGATCGATGTGAGACCTCGAGTGCTGTTGGTGTGACTTATGTG
The DNA here is from genome assembly GCF_040938575.1 of Ambystoma mexicanum. Taxonomy (NCBI): domain Eukaryota; kingdom Metazoa; phylum Chordata; class Amphibia; order Caudata; family Ambystomatidae; genus Ambystoma; species Ambystoma mexicanum. Next base: position 779,050,436 of record NC_090932.1, read on the forward strand.
TTGATTGTTTGTTGTTGCGATGTGGTGAAGTGCGTGCGGTTTGCTGTGCGCGGGGGTGGTTGTGTGGAATTTTTTAGATGAGATAACTATGCAGAAGTTTGAGCTATTTGGTTAGTGGGTTATTTACAATCTCTGGTTCCCTTCCTGTGTATGCCCTGTCACAAGTGAAATAAACACCGATTTTCACGAAAATACTCATCAAAATGACCTGATGAAGTTTCGAACACCAACATGAAACTGACACTTCCGTAACTAAGTTCTCAGGTCTAAATAAAGAGAAGCAAAACGGTCAGAGACTACATTCTCTATTACCGGCTGCAAAATTGCTTTGGCGTGCACAAGTGCTCTACTTTCCTTTGCAGACAAAATTGAATGGCACCCCCTGAACATCATGCAAATGCAAATGGCCCTCACAATTACACACAGTCCTCAGAATCCACATAGCATCGATAGCAGTCTGCATGACACAATAACACACTGATACAACGTGATTTTCCTGAGCAGCATACCATAGATGTCAATCTTGAAAAGTACTGGCTGATCCTCATTGTGCAGGAATTAAACATCTGGCCCCAGGCCTTGAACCCTAAATGAATACAGAAATACTGCTTCAAAACAAATCACAACGGATTAAAATCGGACGGGATTAGTATTCTATAACAAAACAGGATTACGAGCCGTTCTAGGCAGCAACAATGCATTTACAGGTTAATCTCAAGCTGTCCAACTAACAATACCTTTCATTGCAATGATAATGCAATCCTTGAACGGTGCATTTACGGCGTTTAGAGTCACCAACCTGAATTAAAACAGATTATGCATTCGAAAGAGGCACCGATTGGAAATGCGCATGATTCTAATGGTCTAAATAGTTTCTTGGAGCTCGAATTTATATATTTATTTTTTTATTCATTTGATATCTGGCATACTTTGTCCGAAGCCATGCAGTGTGTAAAAACAATCGAAAATTCATAAAAAATGACATACAATGACAAAAGACTATAGGGCACAATGGCAATCAAGTAAACTGCAAACAGAATAACAGCAGTACAATTTATGGAAAGTAAAAAGACGTTATCAGTAGCCTGGTTTAATTGAACATATAGGCTTCAATTTCTTAAGAAATATAGGTAGAAATGTAGCAGTACTGATATGGATACATTCATATTTGGAATTATATTACAATTAGAATCATTATAGGGTTGTTATTTGCATAAGTTTCAAAACGTGTTTTAAAAACATTTTAATTTTATTTTACCACTCATGACGTGAATGAAAGACACTGACACATGATTTTTTGGAAGGACTAAAAACCACAGTAGTAGCATTGAGTGTTACTCGTGTTACTCGTGTGTCAGGCTTTGGGGCTGACTCGGCAAGCAGAAAATAATTTTTTTAAAAAGGCTTGAATGTGATACCCATAGAAGGCGAAAATCACAGTGACCCTTGGTGGGTAAAAATATCGTTCAGTAAATACAGCCGAGTTTAAAATTCACAAGACTTGTTTTTATTGAGGGAGCACAAAATCACAGTGGCTGGTGATTGGTAAAAATAACATTCAGTAAATACAAGTGAGTTTAAAAAGTGTATGACTTTTTAATTGAGGGAGCAGAAAATGACAGTGACTGTCTTCTGTGATATAGACACACATAACTTTTGCAGAAAGTCCCGGGATGAGGGAGAAGATTATATTAAGAGGAAATCACCAAGTGTGAAATGCAGGCGACCACTGTCTGGAGGAGCAAGTGACTTGTTTTCCTGGAGGTAGTAGAAACCCAATTGTGTATCCTTTTCATCGATAAAAAGAATAACATACAGAATATGAATGCTAACCAGATCAAACACAATCTAGACTACGCAGAAATACCTGTCAGTGCTGTCAATCCATCCTGTTATGTTATGTTATTTGACATTTATACAGCGCTCTCTATATCATTTGTATGATCTCAAAACGCCGTTGGGGATGTAGTCCAGGTCATTCGAGAGAGTAGGGCAGCATAGTGTGCTTGGGTGCACTCAATATGTGAGCAGCTGATGCGATTGCCTGATGGTAGCTGCATCCTAACATTAGATGCAGTGATTTTGAGTGATCAGTTGAATGTGTGCAGTCTGGTGGTTGGTCTACGAGACTATATTCTGGCGGCATTAGGCCTCTGTAGGACACTTAGGTGTGCAGCTAGGCCAATTATTTTGTGGGGTATAGCTGTGTTATAGCAGGATGTTGAGGTCTTCATGGAGTATTGTTCGTATGTGAGCAGCTAGGCCAAAATTCATCGAGGGGTATAGCTGCGCTCTATTGTGTGTTGGTGTAAAGTAGAGAGTGAGCATAATGATAGGAGAGGTGAATATCTGGAGTGGATGTTCTATTCTTACGAGCCCACTGTTCCAGGATTACATTCTCAAGTTTTGTGGTAGCTGCACTCAGAGGTAGATTGACAGCTAGGAGCGGAGTGAGATATGTTTGCTTGGTCAGAGGGTCATTATTTTTGGGCTCAGCACTATGCATCTCAGGGGCCCAGTTTCACTGGTTGTGGTTATTGGTGGGTTGCAGGATACGATTAAGCAGGATAATTGGTTATAGGGCAGGAGCTATCTCGCTCCAATGTAGAAACATTGAGCTCATTTTCCTGGTCTCTGGTTATCATTAATGGCGAGGTGCAGGGTAGGTCTAGGCAGGATAGTTGGTTATGGGACAGGAGTTATTTCGCACCAACGTAGTAACATCGAGGCAGTGATGCTAGAGGATAGGTTGCAGGGTAGAGTCTGAGTGTTCTAGCACCATGGAGGGATCGTATTTTAGGTATGTAGTTTGGACATGGTATGGCGCGAAAGGGTATTGTAGGCTTCATGGCGCAACATGCTTCTAGGCCTGTGTAATAGACTCAGGAAGCGGATAGTCAGCAATTATATATCTTAGTGCCTGCAGGAGCTAAGGTTGCCATCTATGGTATCCATTTCCTAATTCTGTCTTGGTGACTTATTAGTCGCTTTCTGTGGTCTCTTTGCTCGGTATCTCCTCGAATATTTGTCCGCAGGCTGTAAATACTTTCCAACGTAATGTCATTGAAGTCGTGACCATGATGTTGCTCTGTTTCACGCGGCCCTAGGTGCTCCTAATCAAGTTTACAGAAAGAGCCAGGTTTTTAGAGCTTTGCGGAAGGCCATGTAGTCTTGGTTGTGTCGAATGAGTGGAGGGAGTGAGTTCCACAGAGTTGGAGCCAAGGTTGAGAAGGCGGACCCTCCAATCCTGGCTGAACTGGAGGCTGAAATCACTAGTAAGAGGGCAGTGCTTGATCTTAGGGTGTGTGATGGGAGGGAGGGTTTAATCTACGATGGGCCGGTCTTGTGCACTGCTCAGTGGGTAATGCACAGGGCTTTGAGAGTGGCTCTTTGTCCCACAGGGAGCCAGTGAAGGGTGTGGAGAGAGGGGGAGATGTAATCCCTGTGTCCCGGAGCAAGAAGTAATTTGGCGGCAGCATTTTGGGCTCCTTGGAGTTTGTTAAGTTGGTGTGCTGTGCTCCCAGGCATAAGGAGTTGCCATAGTCCACTCTCGACATAACAATGGACGTAATAGGGGCAAGTCTGTTGGGATAGGTGAGATAAGGGAAAATGCGTCTTTGGAGTTTGAGGTGGTAGTGACAGGATTTTTATACTTTTTTGATCTGACGAGAGAGGGTTAGGCCTGAGTCCATAGTGCAGCCAAGGTTTCTGACTATTTTGGAGGGAGTGGGGTGCTAAGAGAGGGGGGCCATGGGAGCGGTTTCGGGAGAAAGGGAGTATTCCTGCACACCATGATCTCAGTTTTATCTGGGATCAGAAGGAGGGGGTTTCTTGTCATCATTGATCAGTATCACTGAGGCAAGCTTCAAGGGACGTGAGTTGGAGCTTGTTTTAGGAATTCTTAGGATAATTTGGGTATCGTTGACGTAGTTGTAGCAGGTGAGGTTGTTCGCATGGATGATTCCTGGTAGAGTGGTTGAAAAGGAGAGCAGAGAGGCAGACACTTTGGGGTACTCCAGTATTCACGGTGCGAGCGGGTTGAGACAAAAGGGGGGAGGAAAGCGATCTGTTTCCTGTTGTTGAGAAAGGAGGCAATCCATTTTAGTGCCGAGCCTCAGTTCCTATTGAGTGGAGACGTTCAAGGAGGATAGAATGGTTAACAGTGTCAAAGGCTTCCGACAGATCAAGGAGAATCAGTGCTGGGCAACCCTCTGATTCTGCCGCGACCTTGAGATCATCCCAGATCGAGATCAGAGTGGTTTCTGTTCCATGGCGTGACCTGAAGCCTGATTGAGCGAGGTCAAGTAGTTTGTTGGATTTTATGAAATGGATGAGTTGAGAGTACGCAGCATGGTCAATGAGTTTGGTGAGAAATTTGGTATTGGAGACCGGCCTGTAGTTCTTAGGGTCGAGAGGGTTGAGGGATGCCTTTTTTAGAAGCAGTTTCACATGCACTATTTGAAAGGCCTCTGGAAAGATGCCAGAGGTGAGGAAGTCTTTTAGTATGGACCTTGCTTGTTCTCCTACGCAAGTAGATGTGAATATTTATTTCAGAAGAGAGGCGGGACAGAGGTCAAGGGGGGATCCAGAGCGTCTGCTGCCGGATAGTAGATCTAGGAACTCTTCTCTCGAGATGGGGTGGAAAGAGTCGAAGGCTGCCATTGCGGTGGTCGGGGCAATGGAATAGGGTGGGGTAGGTGTGGGGCAGGGAGTGAGGGTGGAGAGTTTGGTATTAAGGGTCTGTTGTGGGTGATAAGCGAGTAGCCAGGGTGGAAGGCCTTGTGCGTGGCTGGTGCAAATTCCTCTAAGAACCAAGTGTCAGTGATAAAAATGAGGTCAGGATTGTCAGAGGATAGGAGGTCAAAGATGTTGTGTCTGTTTCCTGCCACAGAGCGGGCATTGAAAAGGAGGCATGTGACTTCATGTGGCGAGGCGATCTACTTGATGCTCGTGGCTGCGAGTGCTTGGTGAACATGGGTGCCCTTTGCGATCGGAGGTGTGGTCGGATCAGTCTGGGTGGTTGAGACTTACTGAGGCATGGTAGTGAGGGGTCTGGACGCAGGTACTCTTTTAGGGGGGTGAGTGGGTTAAGTCGATGGGGAGGGGAAGAGTAGGCAGGCGGTGGTAGGTATGCAAGAGATATGGTGGGGGGATCGTGGAGGGGAGTGGTGAGTGTTGCACGTGTGGTGAGTGGGGTCAGGCAAGTTGTTTGAAGGGTGCTAGGGATTTAGGTGTACTGGGTGTGAGATCGAGTTCAAGGGGGTGGAGACGGGGAGAGAGGGTAGGGGAGGATCTGATGGTGGAGCTGATCCACCAGCTGGCCCTATTTATCTATTTATTTTATATATAATTTTTTTTGTTCTACTTACTTGTACTGCACTCCCCCCTCCCCTTCCCCCTTGCACTTTTCCCTTCACCTACCCCTGCACTTGCGCGGTCTGAATGATACCTGGCCTAGTAGGATCGTTCTCTGTCTTCCCCTTGTTTCCCCCTCCCTGCCTCGTCGCGCCTTGAAACACCTGTGTATAGGCGCGTTACAAATGCCATATCATATCATATCATATCATGGTAGGGGATGGAAAGGATGGGAAGTTGGATCGAAGAAGAAGTGGTGAAATATGGAGAGTCTAGGGAGATGGCCGGTCACCCTTTCTGCGTTTTGTGGGTTTTCCTACAAGAGGGGTGTGAGAGAGGGTAAGAGGGTCAGAGGGGAAAGGGGATAACATGCCGGTTTTAGAAAGGGCAAGACATGCTACATCGAGAGAAGGGAAAGGGTTTGAAGGGGGAGGTCTGTGGGCGGGGTCGAGTAAGAGCTGATGGGGAGAGGGTGGAGTGGGAGGTAGGGTGAGAGGGTATCACAGGTGAAGAGGGTGGGCGCCGAGCTGTGCAGAGTTTGTGGGGTGCGGTTGTCATTGTGAGACCGCGCTGTCAAGGGGGCGCTGGGTTTTAGAGGGAGAGGTGTTGGTGGTGAGGAAGTGTGGGACTGATATGGGGGGCGCGGATGGAGTGCGTGATGGTGGAGGGTTGACGATGTTGGCGTGACGTGGAGCTCTACACGAGCGGGTGGGTGCTAGTGCAGGTGTCAAAGGGGATTTGGCAGGGGCCAGGAGGGCTGAGGTGGGGGTGTTGATCTGGGTGGAGTTCCTGAGTGAGCCCACCGATGCCATGCTAGTGGCGATGGACTTGTGATGTTTGGAGCCCCAGAGAGCTCCTCTGGCTTGTGAGTTGGAGATTGCACAGGGTTTATGGACAGGGACTAGGGGGTAGTTCTCAATAGATGCCTAGGGGCAGAGGGAGGGTGTGAGGGCCGGATGGGTTGAAATGTGTGGGATGTGCACCAGAACGCTCCTCTGATCTCAGAGTTAGAGGCGGAATAATGATTGGGGGACGGGTGAGGGGGTCAGAGTGTATCAGTGTTTGAATGTAGGGGTCGGAGGTGGTGAGCCGATGTGGGATGTAGGGGGAGATCCTGAAAGTAGATGCTAGTACGGAGGGCATGCACCGGGAGGGGTGCATTGTGGGGGGGTATTGTGCAGAAGGGGCAGGGATGTGGGGGCAAAGAGGAGGTCTTTGTTGATGTGGTGTCTCAATCAGGGAAGGGAAGTCAGTCATGGTTGTGAGCTGGAGCAGTCCAGCAGCTGAGCGATATGGGGGTCGGAGAGTGACTGCACGTCCAGAGGGCTTGGGCAGAAGGTATCTGGGTTGAGGCACCTACGATTAAGATGGCAGGAAATGTACTGAGCGATAATGCAATAGCAGCATCTTGATTTCTGGACACCTGGATAGAGGGAGAAGGGCCTAACACAGGGGCATAGCAGTAAATGCAATAATAATCGCTAGATTTGGGACACCTGGATAGAGGGAGGAAGGGCCTAACATGGAGGAACAACAGTAAGTCCAATAACAATAAATCCAATAGCAGCACCTAGGTTTGGGCACCTGGATAGAGGGAGAAAGTGCCTAACATCGGGGGGACAGCAGTAAGTACAATAGCAGTGGTAACAGTAACACAAAAGACAGGAAGTAATCAGAAAGACTACGTTTTAAATTCCTGGATAGTGCTAGCTGGCACAGTCGGGCCAATTCTAATAAGCGCCAGTCTGTCTCAATCAGGTTGTCTGGGACAGTCAGGCTACATGAGACAGCTTCTTCTTCCAGTTTCTCACAATTGAAGGCACATGCCAAAATATAAACCAACACGTCTAATGTAATGCCCATAGATATTAGTGAAAATAGTGTTTTTATGTTTTTTAATGAAATATATTAGGTATAGTTTTAATGTAATCAACATTCATATTTTTGTTTATGTGTAACTAGTAGTACCACCCGGCATTGCATGGGTCTGTAGCCGAGATGCACATGGGGGTCTGTGATAGCCGTCTGTATGTTTTATTGTGTCATAACTTACTATTTTTGAAAAATCGCAAAACTCAGCAATCTCCCGAATTCGCCTATATTGATAGCACATGTCCGGACCCCGCTCCAGCCCTGTGCAGGACGAATGGTTGGGGTTGGTCAAATGTCAGTATCGCCAGTACACCCCAGACTGGTATGCCAATCTTGTGTCCTAACTTCCTATTATTGGAAAAGTCACAAAATCGGCAATCTCCCGAAATCGCCCATACTGAAAGCGCAGGGCCGCACCACACCCTGTGCATGGCGAATGGGTGGGGTTGGTCAGATTTCACTATCGACAGTACACCCCAAGCTGGTATGCCGACCTTGTGCCAAAATTTCAGCCCATCGACTGTTATGGGCTGGAGCCATTCCCGAACCATACAAACAGACTTTCACAAATATAAACACCAACACATTCTTTCTCAAAATTTCCACAAGGTTGCCTCCACTCTTCTACAATATTTTGTAAAACAAAGCAAGCTACTATCTGATGCCCAATGAAGATTACCCCTGCTAATAGCGAAGTCTTGATTCTATTAAAGACAAGGAGGCAAGCATTATGCTTCAACTTCATTTATTTCTGGCTCCAGCAGTTTCATCAGTCAAACATTTCAAACTTTTTGAATACACATTTGTTTTTCTTTTTTCTCCAAAAAACTACATTTCCCTTAAAATCCAGTCTTTTCTGTAGTCCTTTCTGACTCTATCACGTGCTTATAGTCCTTCCTGTTACTTCCTTCCTCCTCTTCTTTGAATGCTCTGAACTGCACTCTGTCTTTTAACTGAACTCTCAACTTGAGGAACTACGGAGGCTTGTTCCATCCGCTTTTCTGAATTGCTCTCCATTTGCTTGCGATCGTTCTGACTTGCTGATCTCTTAACCTGCGCTCCCACTAGCATGTCTCAATTGTTCTTCTGGTCATCTCCTATCAAGATACAAAGTATATTAGGGAGGCGGATACACTGCCCTATTCCTCATTGGAAATCTTTTTTGTGTGCATTCGTAAGACAAACATTTCATCTCTCCCGTGTATCTTGTGTGGGAAAGTAATGCTCGCCTCCTTGACTTTAATAGAATCAAGACTCCCTGCGCTATTAGCAGGCGTAATCTTCATTCTATGTCAAGACTGGAGACGAGCATTATGTGTGTTCAAAGCTTCTCATTACTGTCGCTGGATAGGCTTAAAGTAAAACATTCTAAAAGTATTATCGCTTGCACAGTCAGCCACTTGCAGGATATCATGCAGCTTCCAGCCCTGCGCTAGCGTATTCAAGGCCATTGCTCCTCTCACTGTATTTGCTCAGAATTTTTGACATATCTACTCCTGCTAATTGCATCACTTTGTGGACCCATCTAGCTATGGTAGCTGCCGCGACTGCCTTATGCGGTTTCCTACGCCCTATTAGTAACTGTGTTGTTCCTACTGCTCACATCTCTGCTGTCCTACTTTCATACTCCCTAATGCATGCTGCTACGCCCCATTTGGGATGGTCGTGTAGGTAGGGGTAAGATATCGAAGGGGAGCAAGTCTTCGCCCTCCTGACTAGTGTGAAGGTAACGTCCTCGGGCCCGTACACCTTTCTGTTTACGTCTAGTGCTTTAACATCTGCCACTCTTCTGCACGACACTAAGCCTAGTAGGATGGTGAGCTTCCCTGACAATTGTTTCAGGGACAGATGCTTGATTGCCGACCAACCTGTGAGGTGTCTCAGTACTATTGTCACGTCCCATAAATGTATGTACTTTGGCTCTGGCAGTCTCCTGAACCGGACTCCCTTGATGAGACTTAGTACTGCTGTGTTCTCCCCTATGGGAGTCCCGTCAATAGGCAAATGTCCCGCTGAGATGGCGGATCTGTATACTCCTATTGTCCTAAAAGTTTCCCGTCTTGGAGCAGCTGTGGCAGGAAGTTTAGTACTGCTACTATAGGGGCAGCAACAGAAAGAATGTTTTTCCTCTTACACCACTGTGACCATCTCCCCCAAGCTGCGTCGTAGCTCTGTCTTGTAGACGGGGCCTATGATTCAGCGATGAGTCAAGCAGCTTGCGCTGAAATACCTCAGAGGGCCAGGCGTTTCCGGCTTTCCTACACGCCATTAGTGGGAGAGTCCCTCTCAGCCTCAGAGGATGACACGACCCAGCTGGGTCCATGAGCAAGCATTCTCCTGCTGGTAGTATTCTCGGGTGGTCTGTCAAAAGTTCATCAGTGTCGGGAACCACACTTTAGCCTCACTACTTCCCTGCAAACCTTCGCAAGCACTTTGCTCATCATTATGAACGGGGGAAAGGCTTAGTGCAGGTTCCCCCTCCAATCTTGGAGGAAAGTGTATGCTCCTCTTGCAGTCGGGTCTAATCTCCAGCTGAAGTATCTGTTCTTCTTCGTGTTCAAACTGGATGCAAATAGGTCTGTGTGGAAAGGACCCCACAATTGCTCCATTCGCTGCAATGCTCCTACATCTAGCTTCTAGTAGTTGCTACTACGTTGAACGTCCCTGGAAGATACTTGCATCTGATTCTATTATGAGGTCGGGCCTGTCTCCGAATATGGCCTTCCCATTCGAGGCGTCCAATTCTGCAGATACCATACTAGTTACGTTCTGGATTCGGGGAACAGGGGTACTGCCTGTTGGTATTTCAGCCATTTCTGCAGGTGCTTTACATTTAATCTCTGCAGGGCCCGGTAGTGTAGAGGCCCTGGAAATATCACCTGGATTGACACTGCTAGCAGCCCTAATATCCTCGCTATCAGTCTCAGAGATACAATACTCTTGTCTAGGCAGTTCCTGATCTCCCTCTTGATGTCTCTCACCTTCCTGGCTGGTAGCTCAAGCGTAGCTGTCTTGGTGTCTATCACGAAACCAACAATGTTTATTCTCCTCGTTGGAGTCGTGTCTGATTTCTTTACGTCCACTAAAAAGCCTAGAGACTAGAGGAGTTATTTCACCCATCTCATCTGGGATCTCAGCCTCTCTCTGCTGTCTGCCATCAACAGGATGTCGTCCAGATATATAATCATCTGGGTCCCTTTCTCCCTAGTCGCTGCCGCTACCAGTCTCTTGAGTTTCGTGAAGACCCATGGCACTTGTTGTGAATTGCCAACATCGTCCGTCCCAGATGAATGCTTGGAAGGGACAGAATTGTTCCTGCACTGGTATTGTGAGGTGTGCATCTTATAAGTATATTCTTGTGAGCCAGTCACCCTGCCTTAGGGTGTCTCTCAGCTGGTGGATCCCCTCCATCTTGAAGTGGTGGTATGTCACCTAGCTGTTCAGCTCCCTTAAGTTTATCACAGGTCTTACTTTCTCTTTCCTGTGCACCGGGAACTTATTGCTTGTAAATTGAGGTGCCATGGTGCATTGTTTGATAGCTTTCTTCTGTGCCTGGTGCTGAAGTTCGCTGTGGAGGCATATCTTCTCTGTCTAGGCCATATGAATTGGTGTGGGGGTGTGGCTCTGGTGTGGTGCTTGTATACATTCTAATTACAGCCCTTTGGCTGTCTGCAGCAATCAGGCATTGCTGGAAAGCGAGCAGCAGTTTTGCCAGAATCGCTGCGTTCGCCCCTCAACTGGAGGGTATACAGTGTGGTTCACCTGTGGAGAAATTCTGTCCTCTTCCCTGTCCCCTTCCTCTGCGTCCTCTCAGAAATCGGCCTCTCATAGAGAAAAAGGTGTTGTGCTGTTTATTGTCCCAATAGTTGGCACTGTTATTTTGAGGCCTTCTCGTGCCTTGGTAGAAACCGGTCGCTAGACCTCAGTAGCGACCTAACGCAGTCAAAACTCTACGCAGAAAGATTTTCCGGATGGATGCCTGGCCCTTCTCTAGGGAAGTGGATGTTCCTACGAATCTTCCCATCTCTTTACCAAAGGTTTCACCAATCAGGAGGCCCTGGGCTGCTTCTCCTGCCTCGTACGAGGCTAGGTCTCCTAGTTTTGAGTCGATCTTTAACAGGAGACCCCTTCTGCGCTCTAAGGAGATCGCGCAGTTTGCGTTGCCCAGAAGGCATACCGCTCTCCGCACCCAGTTTGCCAATATGTCAACTTCTTCTCCTGTATCTCCAGACCACTCTGCCAGGTCCATGATCTTTGCGAGAGGTCCAGCAAGGTCAAGGACCTTCTCCTGACATCTTCACCAGGATCTATCTATCCCTTTTCAGGGGTCTCTGAATGTCTTGGATACGAAAGCTAGCATTTTCAGATCTAGTTCCGCGGCCTCTGCTACTTTACCAGGCAGTTCTGGCCTTGGGTACTCTTCCCACATGCACTGTCTCACTTCTTTTTCAAGCACCTTGCGCAACCTCTGAGTGATATATTTCATCACTCGCGGTGATGGCTGCCGGTCTGAAGACTTGGAGTTCCTAATATCTTCGGGTACGAACATATCTGATATATCCTCTATGTTGTTTTCTTTCCTCAGCTTTTTCTTTGTGGGGTTGTTCGCTCTCCTCCGCTCTGTCCTCTTCTCCTTGAGAGGAGCGCAGGGATTCTGGGTCTCCTCTTCTGAGTCCAGCCCTTTGTTTCCCATATTTTTTTCCCCTAAGTCAGGGGTCATGAGGCTTGGCACCACCGACTTGCGCATGAAAGCTTCTTTCGGCTTCTTAAAGGCGTTGGTAGCCTCTAGGGTGCCCTTATCCACCCTGTAAGGTTGACCCGGGGGGTCAGAAGCGGTTTTCCTCTTCCAGGTTACATTACACCCCTGTGGGCCCTCTGGCGTGGCCTTTGTGGACATGCTCTCCTCTTTTCTGGTGCTTTTATGCTTCTGGCTTAGAAATGTCTCAATTGTAGCCATCCTTTCCTGGAAGGGTCTCACCCCTTGAGCCACTGCTTCTACTAGTGAGTTTCCAGCACTTCCGTGAAGTTGTGGGCCAGGTTTTCTGCCTGTTCCTCCTCGCTCCACTCAAATTCTGACATTGCCTCACTGAGTGCTTGTGCCTTAATACCTGGTCCCAGGTATGGTGGCACGTCCACTACTACACTGTAGTTGCAATCCAGTGGCTTGCACCTCTCTGGCTCTGTGATTAAGAGCTCTGAGCTCACTGTGTGAGCCTCTGTACAGCTATCCTTGCTGTTATGATCTCGAGGTTTTTCACTCTGCTCGCTGTGTTAATGCAGCCTCTCCCTGCCATATGAGGGATCCAGAGTACGTTCCGGCGTGTGCTTAATTGTTTAATTGTGCAATGACTGTCTCTCGGTCTCTGTGATCGCTTGCTCGGCACCAAGTGTTATACTATAACTCCACCCACGCAAGTGTAGGGGCTGCTCAAGCTCTCCTTCACTCTCAATGCTATTTGATAATAGCAAGTGCTTCCTTTCACGCTCTGTAGCGGGCGAGGAGAGCTGCGGCTCTGCCTTCCCAAGGTTGGGGCCCACTGCTCCCCATTTGAGGGGGTTGAGGCCTCCTAGCTTACACGGAGCTCGGCGGGTCCCCGACCTGCCGAAAGTGCGGCACAAGACTGCGCCTTTTCTGTGTCTCTGTTGAGCTTTCTTATTTAAATAATATTTACATTTGCGCTCTGCAGTCCTAGGTTTCTAGCGTGAAACCGCTTATGCCTAACGTGCGCGTTTGCTCTCATATGAAATCATGCAATAATATCATTGCGCTCAGCTCGTTAAAGTGGTACTTATCTGCTTGGAGAGCAGGAAAAGAAGAGGAGGAAGGAAGGAACGGGAAGGACTATATGCACATGATAGAGTCGGAATGGACTACAGCAAAGACTGGATTTTAAGGGAAATTTAGCTTTTTGGAAAAAAAAATAATGTGTTTTTAAAAAGTTTAAATGTTTTATTGTTGAAACTGCTGAAGACAGGAATAAATGAAGTTGAAGCATAATGCTCGCCTCCGGTTTAAACATAGAATTAGACTTCAGGCCAAACGGGCCACCAAAACAGCGTAAGTAGATATTAAAGATAATGGGCACCATTTCCTAAACCCCCAGAAAATAAAAGTAAAGTGTAAAAGCAAGGTGTATGTTTTTGCTTAGCTTTTATGATACAGGAGATTGTTATTCTCTTTGAAGGTGAAACCGGGTTATTGAACGGGATATACATTTCCGTGTTGTTCTTCCACTCTGTCTTCAAATAGCACCATGGTTTTACACCAGCATGCATCTTCATGCGAGCGGAAAAAATAAAGAATTCTTTTGTAATCCACCTGACTTTTCCACCTAGTAAAAGCAGGTAGATTGCATAGGAATCCATTGTAAGAGCTACCTGCAAAGCGGTATTTGCAGGCAGTATTTACACTTTTATTTTGATTTTTCACATTTCCACTCCATTTGAGACATTTCAAAAATTGCACAGAAAAGGACCTTCTGCAGGTAAGCACAAACAGACACGCAATTTAGGAGTGTTCTAAAATGACCGCCGATCTGTTTCAGCTTTTAGGTATTGATGGGCCGTCTAATGGATCTGTCAGTCAAGTTCAATAATGTTGATCTCTCCATCCTCTTCACTCAACTGAAGTGGTTGAAGACATAGCCAAAAGCTCGTTGAAATCCTTCTTCTGGGGTGGTGGTGCAGCAGTTTAAGATGGCTGCATTGGTATTGTGCTCCAGTGGTCCAGACCCATTCTCCCAGCCTGGCTGTGGTTGAGTGATCGCCGCAGAGTGAGTCCCAGAGCAGTGAAGGAGAGAAGTGAATGGCAACCATCAGATGCCTTTACACCTCTGCAGGGGCCCAACGGTGGTGCAGCGCAAACCCGGTTGGTGAGGCAGCATGTCATGTCAGCCTCTGCAGCAGTGGGGTCAGTGCCCCATTGGATGGGCAGGATTTCAGACAGACTCTGGTGACTCAGGCTATACTCCTTGGTGGATGTGCTGGCTGGGTGGCAGACAATGGCAGAATAGTGCAGGGCAGAGGAGCCCCAGCAAAAGCACCCACCTCCTGAGAGTCAAAATGAAGTTGATTAGGGAGCTGGTGTAAGTGACCTGCCCTTCTCGCTTCCCACTTGCCCTTTGCGGGAGAGTACGCCTGAGCTGGAAAGGATTAAGTTCACCACTACATCTTCACAAATTACACATAATTCAACACAGCATAATGTAATGCAATTGTGGCAAATAAAAGACAAACTCCCTTTTTTTCTTCTTGCTACAACCTGGCAGATCAGAAGTCCTGCAAAATGTCTTGACCAGTCATATGTGTTCTAGTACCATTTGCTGATATTGATTTTGGCTGCGTAAAGACGGGGGAGATCTCTGGTCACCCCCTTTGTATCCCTAATGTCTGTGTACCACAGGGGTAAACTAATCAAGAAAGGGGCTCAATCAGAAATCCTTCAGTATCCTGTGGAACAACCATCAGCCGGGCCCATATACAATGGAGTGAGGCAGGAAAGCAAGCCCTTGGTCATCTCCCACAGTTGCAAAAATGGTTCCTTCCCCAAACCCTTACAGCTTTTTAATGGTACCACAAACTCCTACCAAGCATGACTTAATTCCTCCATGACAAGTCATCGCAAAGATATTGGAAGGAAAATCACAGGGGATTTATACTTGCGCAATTAATGTAGCGGTCAGAGAGCAGAGAGAGAAAAAGCAGCTTGCTCTCAACCACAGCACGTGAATAATAAAATAGCTACATTCCAGAGGCAACGGCCAGCCTTTTGACAAATGCAATGCCCAAAGGGATCATGATATCAAGTAGATATTCGTGGTTGAGCACCACATGGGGCAGAGACAGAGGTCTTAGGTCCTCTGATTCAGAAGAACGCTAGTGTAAGAATCCAACAAATGAAGAGTGAGATCCTTGGATGTACCGCCACTTTATTCGTAGGCCATTCTGAAAAAAACAGACAGAGCTGAGCCATTAAAATAGCTCCATACTGACCAGTGGAAGTAGTGCAGGATCTGCAAAAGAGACATATGTGAAGCACTGATAATGCATTCCCTTCACTTTTTATTGGAAGTCGGAGAACATTGTAAAAGGGCCTAGCATTTCTCCATTGGGATCCATTCCACGATGCATCCATTGCCCACTCTGTCCCCAGGCTCAGCTAGTTGCACTGCAGTACGAGAAGGATCCTTACACATTGTCCACCTTACCTTCATATGGTATTACATGTCTGTTCCTTGGATTCTGGAATACTTCTAGTTTCCTGCTGGCGCAGTAGAAGTTCCCTATCACCATCTCTGGGTGAAATATCTATCTATCGAAAGCCAAAACATGGTGAACTGCCCCTATGTTCCTCGTGAAAATGTCTGGGCATGGGATAAGTGTAATCCCCATTTTTAATTGTTCTAGTATGTTGCAAAAGTCATACTTTTAATTTACAAATTGCGCTTCCCAGATACTATTTGTTACATGTAAATGTTAAGACGTACACCACAAAATCTGTGTTGCGAGTTATATTCAAACCACGTTTTACTGTATGTCCCAAAACAGGATGTTTGTAAGAAGTACAATGTTGATCATATTTGCAGGTCTTGGACTGAAGGCATTTGAAAAGGCCTGTGCCTGATTCTCTTAGCTATTGACCAAATAGCTCACATTTTCTAAAGCTGGAGACCAAGGTATCCCTCATATGGAGAGTTTTCCAAAAACTAATGCTGGGTCATTCATCAGGATGGATAAGAGATTTTTGTCCAGTTTCAGGATGTGACAATGTTGATGGAGAGTTTCACTTATCCGTTTGGTTTGTGTACCAAACATTACAATAAGAGTGGATTCCTCATTTTTGTTCTCACACATCATCTCAGAATTTCACATTTAAGAAAACTGTAGACTCTCCACTATGGGATTCGGTGAAATGCAAATTCAACGTGTTTACATTGACAATATTTACAAACTCTATCCATTCGGATTTACTTCCTTTCCAGATGACAAAGAAATCATCAATAAAATGCAACCACTATATGATTTGATCCGTGTAGACAATATTTGACAATATTTGCATCAGACCATACCATTATTAGATTAGCATATGAGGGGGCGAAGGTGGTCCATATATATATATATATATATATATATATATATATATATATATATATATATATATATATATATTCTTTTTCCGATTACACATGGCTGGGAGTTGCACTCACTGAAACATTAGTTCAGTCACTCTCTGCCAGAGTCCAGAAATTAAAATATGAAGTCTTTATTCTGTTAAACTTACAAATTCTTTATAATCCCAAATTAATTCGCCAGAGAGTCCGGCAGCATGACACATTTCGCTACGGTCCCGTAGTTTGTTCACAATATCCTCCCACATGTGAATGTCATTTACATATGCACACAAATTAATGGAAAGTGAAAAGGGATTCTGAAATATAACAAACATGTCAGTCATTTTGCAATGGGTAATAGATAATACATCAATGTTCCCCATTCATCAGCTGTGTGTAGGTTTGCCGCGAACAAATCTCAAACTCTATGCATAGCGTGCACACTGCCATCTCCTTATATCTGCGGTGTATTATATACAGGATAATTGTAAACTACAATGTTCCTTCAAACAAATAAAGTGCACAGTGCTTTCCGTTGCGACGATGGTAGGAAGTCCTAAAGTTAATAGTTTAGGTTCCACACACCAACCGAGGTTAAACAGAATCGGGAGTTGTGTTATGTTATGTTACTTTGCATTTATATAGCGCCTTATATACCATTGGTATTGTCTGAAGGCGCTGGTAGGTTGAACGCCCTTGGGAACCGAAGTTCAGGTCAGTAGAGAGAGTAGAAGGAGTCAAAAGGTGCTTGTGAGCACCGGGTATGTGTGCAGCTCATGCGGTATTCGTGTAATAGCTGCTTCATAGCGATAGGTGTGGTGGAGAGAGATCAGGTGTATGTGTTCGCTCTGGTAGGATTTAACCAGACCGTACCTGGCTTTGTTAGGCCTGAGGAGAACGCCTGGCTGGGGGGGGGGGTGTAACCAACAGTGTTTACTTAGAATGATGTGGAGTGAGCGGCAGATGTTGGTATGAGAACAGTTATACCGAATGGTGTCATAGTATCCCTGTGTTCTATTTGAGTAGTGATGTAAAGGCGAGAGTAAGCGTGATGGTGTGATATGATGAGTTGTATGCTCTTTCAAACGTTCTCTGCATTCCAAACCGTACTATATACGTCACGTAAGTCTATGCGCTCCAGTCCGTTCCATGCACTCCTATCGCTCCATGCACCCAGTCTGCTCGATACACTCTGGTCTGCTCTGCACACTCATGGATTCCAGCCGCCCCGCGTGCTCCAGTCCGCCCCGCGTGCTCCAGTCCGCCCTGCACGCTCCAGTCTGGCCTACGCATGCACCCTTGTCTGCTCTACACATGTACTCTTGTCTGCTCCACGCATGTACTCTAGACTGCCCCACTTAAGTACTCATGTCAGCCCCATGCATGCCCTCCTGTTTGCCCCACGCATGCATTGTCTGTCCCATGCTCTACTCATACATTCTACTCATCAGTATTGGACGCAATCAGTGCTCGTTCGTTCTATGTACTCGTCCTCTCTACGCAACACGTCCGCTCACTCTGGGCACTCGTTCGCTCCGGCCCTCATCCGCTTTATGCCTCACACGTTGTCAAATCCTGAGGTCCACGTGGATTAGTATACCTCCGTCCCCAAGCACCAGTCAGAGAGGGGTAAAAATACTCCCTGACCGGTTATTGGAGCCACAGGTGGGGGGGGGGTAAACAGGAAACACCAGGTCCCGGGTGGCTGCAAAGAAAATACCAGGTTAGCTAATGGCTACACGGTATTCACAACAAGCATAAACAAATAATAATAAGAAAGACCTACCCTTGAGGTGAATGATGAGTGCCTTGAAGCTAACTGTATTTCCCCCCCAGGGGTCATATGAGTGGTGCAGAGGAGAGGATGGGACCACGGGATCTGAAGGTAGAGGAGAGGGTCTGATTGAAGGTAAACAGTACTTGACAGAGTTCCAAGAGTTCAGACAAAAGGTAGCTGAAGGTTTACCAAGCGCCAAATCCAAAGGTCAATCCATAAACAATCCAAGAATCAGTTTAAAGTTCAGGTAATCCAGGTATACAGTCAGAAATAATCCAAGTGTCAAAATTGAGGGCAATCCAGAAGAGAAAACGAAGTCCAAAATCCAAGAATTCGACAACAATGAAGTTCAGAAATGCAGAAAATCACTAAACGTCGAGAGATGAGCTGAGAAGCAATGTGTGCAAAGGCCAAGCCCCTTTTATTGCAGTCTTCCTGGTTTGTTGGCCAATCGTGGACGATTTCCTGGTCACGTGATCATTCACTTGGTCACTAAACCCACTGGTTCATCTGGTGCCTGTTTCTTGGAAGCCGTGTCACGTGACCCCTTCTTCGTGACAATCCATGTCGAGCGGAGGACCGCAGTATGGAGTGGCGATCCCCTCCCCGCCTGCAGTCTCCAAGGCAATCCCCAATGCAGGCGTGGAAAGCGACGCCAGGGATGCCTCGGAGCGCAGCGTCCCCCTAAAGATCTAGCAGAGGTGATCGCGGGAGCGGTCCAGGTTTCTCTCCGCCGCCTGCATACCACGCGATCGTGATCGGGTGAGTCTGAAGGCATGACACACGTACTATGCATTCACCTGTTTTACGCACTCATCTCAGCAGAGTCAAAAGAGTCATACGGTTCTAAACATTGAGGTTGTAAGCCTAATACGTGCCTTTCAACCGCCCCAACTCTGCTGCCTAAAATGTCTAGTGCTGCAGACCTCAAACACGAAGAATGAAATCTAAATGATTTCCATCACTAATCAGTGCGGGCGCATCCTCTAAGGAAGGTGCCTAGTGCCTAATGGATAGGTAACAATTCATGCTGACCAGTGGAAGTAGTGCAGGATCTGCACAAGAGCCATATGTGAAGCACTGATAATGCATTCCCTTCACTTTTTATTGGAAGTCGGAGAACATTGTAAAAGGGCCTAGCATTTCTCCATTGGGATCCATTCCACGATGCATCCATTGCCCACGCTGTCCCCAGGCTCAGCTAGGTGCACTGCAGTACGAGAAGGATCCTTACACATTGTCCACCTTACCTTCATATGGTATTACATGTCTGTTCCTTGGATTCTGGAATACTTCTAGTTTCCTGCTGGCGCAGTAGAAGTTCCCTATCACCATCTCTGGGTGAAATATCTATCTATCGAAAGCCAAAACATGGTGAACTGCCCCTATGTTCCTCGTGAAAATGTTTGGGCATGGGATAAGTGTAATCCCCATTTTTAATTGTTCTAGTATGTTGCAAAAGTCATACTTTTAATTTACAAATTGCGCTTCCCAGATACTATTTGTTACATGTAAATGTTAAGACGTACACCACAAAATCTGTGTTGCGAGTTATATTCAAACCACGTTTTACTGTATGTCCCAAAACAGGATGTTTGTAAGAAGTACAATGTTGATCATATTTGCAGGTCTTGGACTGAAGGCATTTGAAAAGACCTGTGCCTGATTCTCTTAGCTATTGACCAAATAGCTCACATTTTCTAAAGCTGGAGACCAAGGTATCCCTCATATGGACAGTTTTCCAAAAACTAATGCTGGGTCATTCATCAGGATGGATAAGAGATTTTTGTCCAGTTTCAGGATGTGACAATGTTGATGGAGAGTTTCACTTATCCGTTTGGTTTGTGTACCAAACATTACAATAAGAGTGGATTCCTCATTTTTGTTCTCACACATCATCTCAGAATTTCACATTTAAGAAAACTATAGACTCTCCACTATGGGATTCGGTGAAATGCAAATTCAACGTGTTTACATTGACAATATTTACAAACTCTATCCATTCGGATTTACTTCCTTTCCAGATGACAAAGAAATCATCAATAAAATGCAACCACTATATGATTTGATCCGTGTAGACAATATTTGACAATATTTGCATCAGACCATACCATTATTAGATTAGCATATGAGGGGGCGAAGGTGGTCCATATATATATATATATATATATATATATATATATATATATATATATATATATATATATATTCTTTTTCCGATTACACATGGCTGGGAGTTGCACTCACTGAAACATTAGTTCAGTCACTCTCTGCCAGAGTCCAGAAATTAAAATATGAAGTCTTTATTCTGTTAAACTTACAAATTCTTTATAATCCCAAATTAATTCGCCAGAGAGTCCGGCAGCATGACACATTTCGCTACGGTCCCGTAGTTTGTTCACAATATCCTCCCACATGTGAATGTCATTTACATATGCACACAAATTAATGGAAAGTGAAAAGGGATTCTGAAATATAACAAACATGTCAGTCATTTTGCAATGGGTAATAGATAATACATCAATGTTCCCCATTCATCAGCTGTGTGTAGGTTTGCCGCGAACAAATCTCAAACTCTATGCATAGCGTGCACACTGCCATCTCCTTATATCTGCGGTGTATTATATACAGGATAATTGTAAACTACAATGTTCCTTCAAACAAATAAAGTGCACAGTGCTTTCCGTTGCGACGATGGTAGGAAGTCCTAAAGTTAATAGTTTAGGTTCCACACACCAACCGAGGTTAAACAGAATCGGGAGTTGTGTTATGTTATGTTACTTTGCATTTATATAGCGCGTTATATACCATTGGTATTGTCTGAAGGCGCTGGTAGGTTGAACGCCCTTGGGAACCGAAGTTCAGGTCAGTAGAGAGAGTAGAAGGAGTCAAAAGGTGCTTGTGAGCACCGGGTATGTGTGCAGCTCATGCGGTATTCGTGTAATAGCTGCTTCATAGCGATAGGTGTGGTGGAGAGAGATCAGGTGTATGTGTTCGCTCTGGTAGGATTTAACCAGACCGTACCTGGCTTTGTTAGGCCTGAGGAGAACGCCTGGCTGGGGGGGGGGTGTAACCAACAGTGTTTACTTAGAATGATGTGGAGTGAGCGGCAGATGTTGGTATGAGAACAGTTATACCGAATGGTGTCATAGTATCCCTGTGTTCTATTTGAGTAGTGATGTAAAGGCGAGAGTAAGCGTGATGGTGTGATATGATGAGTTGTATGCTCTTTCAAACGTTCTCTGCATTCCAAACCGTACTATATACGTCACGTAAGTCTATGCGCTCCAGTCCGTTCCATGCACTCCTATCGCTCCATGCACCCAGTCTGCTCGATACACTCTGGTCTGCTCTGCACACTCATGGATTCCAGCCGCCCCGCGTGCTCCAGTCCGCCCCGCGTGCTCCAGTCCGCCCTGCACGCTCCAGTCTGGCCTACGCATGCTCCCTTGTCTGCTCTACACATGTACTCTTGTCTGCTCCACGCATGTACTCTAGACTGCCCCACTTAAGTACTCATGTCAGCCCCATGCATGCCCTCCTGTTTGCCCCACGCATGCATTGTCTGTCCCATGCTCTACTCATACATTCTACTCATCAGTATTGGACGCAATCAGTGCTCGTTCGTTCTATGTACTCGTCCTCTCTACGCAACACGTCCGCTCACTCTGGGCACTCGTTCGCTCCGGCCCTCATCCGCTTTATGCCTCACACGTTGTCAAATCCTGAGGTCCACGTGGATTAGTATACCTCCGTCCCCAAGCACCAGTCAGAGAGGGGTAAAAATACTCCCTGACCGGTTATTGGAGCCACAGGTGGGGGGGTAAACAGGAAACACCAGGTCCCGGGTGGCTGCAAAGAAAATACCAGGTTAGCTAATGGCTACACGGTATTCACAACAAGCATAAACAAATAATAATAAGAAAGACCTACCCTTGAGGTGAATGATGAGTGCCTTGAAGCTAACTGTATTTCCCCCCCAGGGGTCATATGAGTGGTGCAGAGGAGAGGATGGGACCACGGGATCTGAAGGTAGAGGAGAGGGTCTGATTGAAGGTAAACAGTACTTGACAGAGTTCCAAGAGTTCAGACAAAAGGTAGCTGAAGGTTTACCAAGCGCCAAATCCAAAGGTCAATCCATAAACAATCCAAGAATCAGTTTAAAGTTCAGGTAATCCAGGTATACAGGTCAGAAATAATCCAAGTGTCAAAATTGAGGGCAATCCAGAAGAGAAAACGAAGTCCAAAATCCAAGAATTCGACAACAATGAAGTTCAGAAATGCAGAAAATCACTAAACGTCGAGAGATGAGCTGAGAAGCAATGTGTGCAAAGGCCAAGCCCCTTTTATTGCAGTCTTCCTGGGTTGTTGGCCAATCGTGGACGATTTCCTGGTCACGTGATCATTCACTTGGTCACTTGACCCACTGGTTCATCTGGTGCCTGTTTCTTGGAAGCCGTGTCACGTGACCCCTTCTTCGTGACAATCCATGTCGAGCGGAGGACCGCAGTATGGAGTGGCGATCCCCTCCCCGCCTGCAGTCTCCAAGGCAATCCCCAATGCAGGAGTGGAAAGCGACGCCAGGGATGCCTCGGAGCGCAGCGTCCCCCTAAAGATCTAGCAGAGGTGATCGCGGGAGCGGTCCAGGTTTCTCTCCGCCGCCTGCATACCACGCGATCGTGATCGGGTGAGTCTGAAGGCATGACACACGTACTATGCATTCACCTGTTTTACGCACTCATCTCAGCAGAGTCAAAAGAGTCATACGGTTCTAAACATTGAGGTTGTAAGCCTAATACGTGCCTTTCAACCGCCCCAACTCTGCTGCCTAAAATGTCTAGTGCTGCAGACCTCAAACACGAAGAATGAAATCTAAATGATTTCCATCACTAATCAGTGCGGGCGCATCCTCTAAGGAAGGTGCCTAGTGCCTAATGGATAGGTAACAATTCATGCTGACCAGTGGAAGTAGTGCAGGATCTGCACAAGAGCCATATGTGAAGCACTGATAATGCATTCCCTTCACTTTTTATTGGAAGTCGGAGAACATTGTAAAAGGGCCTAGCATTTCTCCATTGGGATCCATTCCACGATGCATCCATTGCCCACGCTGTCCCCAGGCTCAGCTAGGTGCACTGCAGTACGAGAAGGATCCTTACACATTGTCCACCTTACCTTCATATGGTATTACATGTCTGTTCCTTGGATTCTGGAATACTTCTAGTTTCCTGCTGGCGCAGTAGAAGTTCCCTATCACCATCTCTGGGTGAAATATCTATCTATCGAAAGCCAAAACATGGTGAACTGCCCCTATGTTCCTCGTGAAAATGTTTGGGCATGGGATAAGTGTAATCCCCATTTTTAATTGTTCTAGTATGTTGCAAAAGTCATACTTTTAATTTACAAATTGCGCTTCCCAGATACTATTTGTTACATGTAAATGTTAAGACGTACACCACAAAATCTGTGTTGCGAGTTATATTCAAACCACGTTTTACTGTATGTCCCAAAACAGGATGTTTGTAAGAAGTACAATGTTGATCATATTTGCAGGTCTTGGACTGAAGGCATTTGAAAAGACCTGTGCCTGATTCTCTTAGCTATTGACCAAATAGCTCACATTTTCTAAAGCTGGAGACCAAGGTATCCCTCATATGGACAGTTTTCCAAAAACTAATGCTGGGTCATTCATCAGGATGGATAAGAGATTTTTGTCCAGTTTCAGGATGTGACAATGTTGATGGAGAGTTTCACTTATCCGTTTGGTTTGTGTACCAAACATTACAATAAGAGTGGATTCCTCATTTTTGTTCTCACACATCATCTCAGAATTTCACATTTAAGAAAACTATAGACTCTCCACTATGGGATTCGGTGAAATGCAAATTCAACGTGTTTACATTGACAATATTTACAAACTCTATCCATTCGGATTTACTTCCTTTCCAGATGACAAAGAAATCATCAATAAAATGCAACCACTATATGATTTGATCCGTGTAGACAATATTTGACAATATTTGCATCAGACCATACCATTATTAGATTAGCATATGAGGGGGCAAAGGTGGTCCACATATATATATATATATATATATATATATATATATATATATATATATATTCTTTTTCCGATTACACATGGCTGTGAGTTGCACTCACTGAAACATTAGTTCAGTCACTCTCTGCCAGAGTCCAGAAATTAAAATATGAAGTCTTTATTCTGTTAAACTTACAAATTCTTTATAATCCCAAATTAATTCGCCAGAGAGTCCGGCAGCATGACACATTTCGCTACGGTCCCGTAGTTTGTTCACAATATCCTCCCACAAGTGAATGTCATTTACATATGCACACAAATTAATGGAAAGTGAAAAGGGATTCTGAAATATAACAAACATGTCAGTCATTTTGCAATGGGTAATAGATAATACATCAATGTTCCCCATTCATCAGCTGTGTGTAGGTTTGCCGCGAACAAATCTCAAACTCTATGCATAGCGTGCACACTGCCATCTCCTTATATCTGCGGTGTATTATATACAGGATAATTGTAAACTACAATGTTCCTTCAAACAAATAAAGTGCACAGTGCTTTCCGTTGCGACGATGGTAGGAAGTCCTAAAGTTAATAGTTTAGGTTCCACACACCAACCGAGGTTAAACAGAATCGGGAGTTGTGTTATGTTATGTTACTTTGCATTTATATAGCGCCTTATATACCATTGGTATGGTCTGAAGGCGCTGGTAGGTTGAACGCCCTTGGGAACCGAAGTTCAGGTCAGTAGAGAGAGTAGAAGGAGTCAAAAGGTGCTTGTGAGCACCGGGTATGTGTGCAGCTCATGCGGTATTCGTGTAATAGCTGCTTCATAGCGATAGGTGTGGTGGAGAGAGATCAGGTGTATGTGTTCGCTCTGGTAGGATTTAACCAGACCGTACCTGGCTTTGTTAGGCCTGAGGAGAACGCCTGGCTGGGGGGGGGGTGTAACCAACAGTGTTTACTTAGAATGATGTGGAGTGAGCGGCAGATGTTGGTATGAGAACAGTTATACCGAATGGTGTCATAGTATCCCTGTGTTCTATTTGAGTGGTGATGTAAAGGCGAGAGTAAGCGTGATGGTGTGATATGATGAGTTGTATGCTCTTTCAAACGTTCTCTGCATTCCAAACCGTACTATATACGTCACGTAAGTCTATGCGCTCCAGTCCGTTCCATGCACTCCTATCGCTCCATGCACCCAGTCTGCTCGATACACTCTGGTCTGCTCTGCACACTCATGGATTCCAGCCGCCCCGCGTGCTCCAGTCCGCCCCGCGTGCTCCAGTCCGCCCTGCACGCTCCAGTCTGGCCTACGCATGCACCCTTGTCTGCTCTACACATGTACTCTTGTCTGCTCCACGCATGTACTCTAGACTGCCCCACGTAAGTACTCATGTCAGCCCCATGCATGCCCTCCTGTTTGCCCCACGCATGCATTGTCTGTCCCATGCTCTACTCATACATTCTACTCATCAGTATTGGACGCAATCAGTGCTCGTTCGTTCTATGTACTCGTCCTCTCTACGCAACACGTCCGCTCACTCTGGGCTCTCGTTCGCTCCGGCCCTCATCCGCTTTATGCCTCACACGTTGTCAAATCCTGAGGTCCACGTGGATTAGTATACCTCCGTCCCCAAGCACCAGTCAGAGAGGGGTAAAAATACTCCCTGACCGGTTATTGGAGCCACAGGTGGGGGGGTAAACAGGAAACACCAGGTCCCGGGTGGCTGCAAAGAAAATACCAGGTTAGCTAATGGCTACACGGTATTCACAACAAGCATAAACAAATAATAATAAGAAAGATCTACCCTTGAGGTGAATGATGAATGCCTTGAACCTAACTGTATTTCCCCCCCAGGGGTCAGATGAGTGGTGCAGAGGAGAGGATGGGACCACAGGATCTGAAGGGAGAGGAGAGGGTCTGATTGAAGGTAAACAGTACTTGACAGAGTTCCAAGAGTTCAGACAAAAGATAGCTGAAGGTTTACCAAGCGCCAAATCCAAAGGTCAATCCATAAACAATCCAAGAATCAGTTAAAAGTTCAGGTAATCCAGGTATACAGGTCAGAAATAATCCAAGCGTCAAAATTGAGGGCAATCCAGAAGAGAAAACGAAGTCCAAAATCCAAGAATTTGATAACCATGAAGTTCAGAAATGCAGAAAATCGCTAAACACCGAGAGATCAGCTGAGAAGCAATGTGTGCAAAGGCCAAGCCCCTTTTATTGCAGTCTTCCTGGTTCGTTGGCCAATCGTGGACGATTTCCTGGTCACGTGATCATTCACTTGGTCACGTGACCCACTGGTTCATTTGGTGCCTGTTTCCTGGAAGCCGTGTCACATGACCCCTTCTTCGTGACAATCCGTGTCGAGCGGAGGACCGCAGTATGGAGTGGCGATCCACTCCACGCCTGCAGTCTCCAAGGCAATCCCCAATGCAGGCGTGGAACGCGACGCCAGGGATGCCTCGGAGCGCAGCGTCCCCCTAAAGATCGAGCAGAGGTGATCGCGGGAGGGGTCCAGGTTTCTCTCTGCCAACTGCATACCACGCGATCGTGATCGGGTGAGTCGGAAGGCATGGCAGAGCCCCCCCTCAAGGGCACACGTCCTCGTGGGCTATGGGGATTGTTCCTATGAAACCGGGCGACCAGGAGCGGGGCATGTACCTGATCAGCAGGCTCCCAAGATCTTTCCTCCGGGCCGTAGCCCAACCAGTCCACTAGGTAGTAAAGGCGGCCCTTTGTGAGTCGGGATCCAAGAATGTCATTGACCTCGTACTCCTCAGAGGTACCTTTCATTACAGGGGAAGGGGGAAGGATGATACGAGTGGAGAGGGGACACGGTTTGAGAAGGGAAGTGTGGAACACAGGGTGTATACGCCAAGTGGTTGGCAGGGAAACTCTGTAGGCTACTGGGTTGATGACTTTGGTAATATGATACGGCCCCACAAAGCGAGGAAGCAGTTTACGACAACCGGGTATAGGTAGATGTCTGGTGGAAAGCCATACCCGGTCCCCAACTGCATAAGTGGGGGCTGTAGTTTGTTTCCTATCAGCAGCCCGACACATAGAAGCCTGTGATTCCCAAAGATGTAATGTGACCTGGTCATGCATGTCTTTAAGATGCTGTACACATGAAGAAACAGAAGGAGAGAGTAGAGGAGGTACATCTGGAATAGGAAGTATCCGAGGATGTTGCCCGTACAAGGAATAGAAAGGTGAGTAGCCTGTGGATGAGTGGGGTGCATTATTGTACGCAAATTCAGCTACATGCAATAGTTTGTGCCAGGATTGTTGATGTTGTAAAGAGAGACAACTGAGATATTGCTCCATGGTTTGATTGACATGTTCGGTCTGCCTGTTAGTTTCGGGATGGTAGGAGGACGAGAAACGTGTGTCTATACCTAGTTGTCTCATAAGGGATTGCCAAAAACAGGAAGTAAACTGGGAGCCCCTATCAGAAATGACAATAGCGGGTAACCCAAAAAGACAAAAGACATGGCGGAAGAAGAGGTCAGCCAGGGCAGGTGCTGTAGGTATACCGGTGCAGGGAATGAATCGGGCCATCTTCGTGAAGGAATCAATCACTACCCAAATAGTATCAAACCCATGAACTTTAGGTAAGTCAGTGACGAAATCCATCGTAACAGTATGCCATGGTTTAACTGGGAGAGGCAATGGTTGTAGTAGGCCTAGAGGACGACCCTTTCTGTTTTTGCATTGAGCACATACCGAACAAGAAGAAACATACGCCACCGTATCCCTGTTCATGGAAGGCCACCAACACCAACGTTGGAGCAAGGCCAGTGTGCGCTTCTGGCCGGGATGACCATTTATGGGGGCATCATGAGACCATTCTAATGCAATGGAGCGAGTGTCTGGTGTTGGTAGGTATAATCTCCCCTGTATATATGGTAGGCCTTCATACATTTCTATCTCCCACTCCCGTAGTTGTTCTGGATGTAACTTGACCCATTGTTGAACTAAGGTTAGTACGTCTTTTGTTGGTGTACAGAGACATATGATGTGTTTGCTGTCCAGAAGTGTCTCCGGAAAGACAGGCAAAGAAACGCCCCCAGGGATGCGGGAGAGAGCGTCAGCTTTGCCATGTGCTATGCCCGGTCGGTGCTTAATGACAAAGTCATATGCTGCAAAGAATAAATGCCAGCAGACTTAGCGGCTATTAGTGCACTTGAATGTGGCCAAATCCTGGAGATTGCGGTGGTCAGTATAAACCGTGACCTGATGTTTTGCCCCAAGTAGATGGTGGCGCCAGACTTGGAAGGCATCTTTAATGGATAGAAGTTCTTTCTCTGTGACTGTGTAATGAATTTCAGCCTGTATGAATTTTCGGGAATGAAAGGCAACCGGATGTAAGAGACCTGTGGAGGAGCATGATTGAGATAAGACAGCTCCCAGAGCATAGGAAGAGGCATCAGCTTCAAGAATAAAAGGGAGATCTGGATTAGGATGCTGTAAAATAGGGGCTGTGGTGAAAGCCGTCTTGAGAGCCGAGAAAGCATTTTGTTGAGAAGAGGACCAAACAAACAGGGTACGGGGGCTAGTGAGTTGAGTTAATGGGGAAGCCAAGGTCGAAAACCCTGCAATAAATCGCCTGTAGAGGTTGGCGAAGCCAAGGAATGACTGCACTTCCTTGACAGTTTGTGGAATGGGCCAGTCTGCGACTGCACAGATCTTGGTTGAATTCATAGCCAGGCCACCAGGTGTGATGTGAAAACCTAGGAAGTCTACTTCCTTGGCGTGAAATAGGCATTTTTCTGGTTTAGCGTAAAGGGAGTGAGTGCGCAGCCGACTCAGGACTTCTCGTACATGAGTGACATGTTCTTGGTGTGATTGAGAGAATACCAAAATATCATCCAAATATACCACCACATAGTTATCTATGATATCGTGGAAAATTTCATTCATAAACCTTTGAAAGGTTGCGGGTGCGTTACATAGCACAAAGGGCATGACGGTATATTCAAAGAGGCCGTATTTGGTACAAAAGGCTGTCTTCCATTCGTCCCCTTTTCGGATGCGTATGAGATTATACGCCCCTCGTAGATCGAGCTTGGTAAAGATAGTGGCATGAGTGAAACGATCTAATAGCGGGGTGATAAGCGGTACGGGGTATCTATTCTTGATCGTGATGTTGTTCAAACGACGGAAGTCAATGCAAGGGCGAAGGTCGCCTTCCCTCTTGGGTACAAAGAAAATAGGACTGGCTGCAGGAGACTGTGAGGGTCTGATGTGGCCTAAACGTAAAGAATGTTGTATGTACTCTTTAAGAATCAGATCTTCAGATGCTGAAAGGGAGCAGATGCGCCCGTGGGGCACGAGGGCCCCTGGTTCCAGATCTATAGGACAATCAAAGGGACGATGCGGGGGTAAGTGTTCAGATGATTTTTTATCAAACACCTCCAAAAAGTCATGATATTGCGAGGGTATCTGGGCCAAGACCAGACCAACCACATGTCTAGGGCCGTCAACCTCCATCTGTGGTTCTTGTAACGACAAATGAGCTAATGCCCCAAGCGCTTGTGCCGGTGTCATTACCTGTTCTGGGGATAACAAACAATGTTCCTGACAGAACAAAGATTCGAAAGAAATAGAGCCCAAGGACCAGTTAATGAGCGGATTATGTGTGCATAACCAGAGGATACCAAGGATAATACCGTATTGAGGAGTAGTTGTCAAGTCAAAACTAAGGGTTTCCTGGTGTGTGTCCTGCACTATGAGAGTTACTGGGGCCGTCTGTTGTCTGATAGGGCCCGAAATCAACAGAGAACCATCTACCGCTTGTACAGGTTCTGGGTGTTTTTTATTCTGTAATGGGAGATTTAGGGACGCAGCCAAAGCACTGTCAACGTAATTACCTGTTGCCCCTGAATCGATGACCAAGTGTACCTGGTGTTTGACGTTGTCAGAGGAAAACAAAAGTGCCGGAAGGAACAAGGGCCGGGTTGAATCCGGCAATGAAGGGGGTAGGGACGGTTGTACTGGTAGGCTCGTCCGCGCCCCCTTATCTAAGGACGAGCCTTCAGAAAACCCGTTGTTCTTTGTTTGGGCCTTTGGGGGCATTCCTTGACGAAATGACCTGACACTCCGCAGTAGAAACATGCATTAGCCTGTCTGTGTCTTTCTCTCTCTAAGGGCGATATGGGACTGCGTATTCCCCCTATTTGCATGTGTTCGCTAGTTTGTTCTGTAGAGGTCGAGTTTAGGGAAAATACTGGATTTGTTCTCTTGGTTTCAGTGTTTCTCTCCTTGAACCGGTCATCAACTTGTAGGGCCAAGTCAACCAATTCAGGGTATTGGGTAGGTAAGGTAGGTATAACTGACAGAGCGTCCTTCATACGTTCACTGAGACCTTTATAGAATACAACTGCCTTTTTTTCTTCTGGCCAGGCAGTTTTGACAGACAATTGGTTGAAGCGGGTTATGTATTCTATTAATGTGGTTTTTCCTTGGGTCAAATCTAGAAATTTTAG
Organism: Ambystoma mexicanum; assembly: GCF_040938575.1. Classification (NCBI taxonomy): domain Eukaryota; kingdom Metazoa; phylum Chordata; class Amphibia; order Caudata; family Ambystomatidae; genus Ambystoma; species Ambystoma mexicanum. The sequence continues at coordinate 779,081,082 of NC_090932.1, forward strand.
GTCCCGTGTTTGTGCTTTATGTCGTGTGTCAAAAACCTTAGTCATTTCTGCCACCAGCCTGTCAAAATTGTACAAAATGGGGCTATTATTCTCCAAGAGGGGATTCGCCCACGTAGCGGCAATGCCGCTTAAATGAGATAATGTGAAGGCCGCCTTAGTAGTCGAATCAGGGAAGGCCTGTGGCCGACATAAAAAATGTAATTTACACTGATTCAGGAAAGTGCAAAATTTACGTGGGTCACCCTGGAATTTCTCGGGGGCCACCAAGGGAAATGGGGTGGGGATGTAGACTGGGGCTGGTGCCACTGCCCCTACAGGTGGTGCAGCCTATTCGGGTACATCTCCAAACTCCTCATCTGGTGGTATGGCGTGTCTTTCACTTTGTAAGGCATCTAACCGCTGATGAATAGCCATATTAGCGGCTGTCATATCAGCCCTTAAGACAGTGATTGCTTGTACAAGGGCAGCCACCGGGTCCCCGGCGGAGGTATCCATAATCCAGTGGTAAATGGCTTCTCAGTCTGTCAAATCCTGAGGTCCACGTGGATTAGTATACCTCCGTCCCCAAGCACCAGTCAGAGAGGGGTAAAAATACTCGCTGACCGGTTATTGGAGCCACAGGTGGGGGGGGTAAACAGGAAACACCAGGTCCTGGGTGGCTGCAAAGAAAATACCAGGTTAGCTAATGGCTACACGGTATTCACAACAAGCATAAACAAATAATAATAAGAAAGACCTACCTTTGAGGTGAATGATGAGTGCCTTGAACCTAACTGTATTTCCCCCCCAGGGGTCATATGAGTGGTGCAGAGGAGAGGATGGGACCACGGGATCTGAAGGGAGAGGAGAGGGTCTGATTGAAGGTAAACAGTACTTGACAGAGTTCCAAGAGTTCAGACAAAAGGTAGCTGAAGGTTTACCAAGCGCCAAATCCAAAGGTCAATCCATAAACAATCCAAGAATCAGTTTAAAGTTCAGGTAATCCAGGTATACAGGTCAGAAATAATCCAAGTGTCAAAATTGAGGGCAATCCAGAAGAGAAAACGAAGTCCAAAATCCAAGAATTCGATAACAATGAAGTTCAGAAATGCAGAAAATCACTAAACGTCGGTCGAGAGATAAGCTGAGAAGCAATGTGTGCAAAGGCCAAGCCCCTTTTATTGCAGTCTTCCTGGTTTGTTGGCCAATCGTGGACGATTTCCTGGTCACGTGATCATTCACTTGGTCACTTGACCCACTGGTTCATCTGGTGCCTGTTTCTTGGAAGCCGTGTCACATGACCCCTTCTTCGTGACAATCCGTGTCGAGCGGAGGACCGCAGTATGGAGTGGCGATCCCCTCCCTGCCTGCAGTCTCCAAGGCAATCCCCAATGCAGGCGTGGAAAGCGACGCCAGGGATGCCTCGGAGAGCAGCGTCCCCCTAAAGATCTAGCAGAGGTGATCGCGGGAGCGGTCCAGGTTTCTCTCCGCCGCCTGCATACCACGGGATCGTGATCGGGTGAGTCTGAAGGCATGACACACGTACTATGCATTCACCTGTTTTACGCACTCATCTCAGCAGAGTCAAAAGAGTCATACGGTTCTAAACATTGAGGTTGTAAGCCTAATACGTGCCTTTCAACCGCCCCAACTCTGCTGCCTAAAATGTCTAGTGCTGCAGACCTCAAACACGAAGAATGAAATCTAAATGATTTCCATCACTAATCAGTGCGGGCGCATCCTCTAAGGAAGGTGCCTAGTGCCTAATGGATAGGTAACAATTCAAGCGACGCAACTTTGGCAGTATACAGGGCAACAAATAAAGTGGACAGTGCAATTCTAGCAGCACAGTTATAGCAGTTATATATAAAAGGACATTATGGTTAAGTTGCAATAAAAACCGATGAAATTCAGTGAGGTGCACTGAAAAAACATTGTTAAAGGGATGATGTGGTTACAAGTAAAAACCACAGAAATTCGCCATTTATGGTAAACTAAGCAATCATAACCCACGCCACCACTGTGCACTGCTAAAACAAACATCCAGGACATCAAAGATGACATCACAAAAGCCATTGATGACATCACTGAGGACATCACATATCTGGGCCACTTGTCTTTGTTAACTGACATACCTAGATCCGTTGTTTTTGTTCACTGACAGTGACAATTTTAAAATTCAAAAGGCGCTTTATATCTAGACGTTAAATTTGTCCTATGTTTTTAAGGTGCTTTACTTAGGGTTTGGCCTAGATTAAAGATATTGAACTTCTATGGAGCATGCTGCATCCATTGCATATGTGTATGTATTGCTAGGTTGCTTATTAACAACACTCCAATATAACATTTTGTTTAAATTAGTACATTTTTTAATACATTAAGTAGTTCGAGAGAGGTCTCCCGATCACCCCGAATATGTTGCTACGAACATTGTAAACACAACCACGTTTAGGGACATTTCATCAGAATTAATTTGATATGTCATCAGTGATGTCATCAATGACATTTGTGATGTCATCTTTGATGTCCAGGGTGTTAGTCTTATTAGTGCACAGTAGTGGTACGAGTTATGGTTGCTTATCTTACCATAACTGGTGAATTTCTGTTTTTTATTTATTTTACTTGTAACCATAACGTCCCTTTAACAAACTTTGTTCACTGAATTTCATAGATTTTTACTAGAGCACCCTAATTTGCTACAAGTTCCTTATATAATACTCACCCCCAATGTAGCAGCTGTAGAGTCCGCAGATGGTACAAAAGTCCACAGACAGCAGGTAGCATCAACAAAACCCAGAAGCACAAAGGACAACAGAACATGTCGTACCCTTTTAACAACAAAAAACATATACATAAACCAACATTACTAATATTTACTACCCCCAAATATAAATATTTGCACAATTCAACATTTACAAATGTAAACATTATTTTTTTAGTTAGCACACAATATTATGGAATGTACCAAGCACAACACTGTACACTTCATATTTTCAGTTTAGTACAACTCTTATACACACTGAGATACAGCAACATCACATTAGAAAATAACTTGTTACCTAATGGTAAGTACACTCTATTTATTTCTCTATTATTACCATTCATTATATAAACATTTCTCATAAGCAAATATTACCATGTTTTATTTTGACAGAAATGGCAAACAAACTTGAGTGTCTTGAGTGACTAGAAGAAAACTTTCCAAAAGAAGAAATTAGCGAAGACGAACTCTCTAATGGTAAACAATACATCTTTCAATGCAAACAACTAATGTAATTTATACGGGCTTATTATGATATGATATGATTTGATATGATATTTTAATTATATCGCGCTCATACACAGGTGTTTCACATTGCAACCAGGCAAAGGGAGGGGAACAGGGGAGAGAACAAACACAGCGATCTTACTAGGCCCAGTGACATTGAGAACGCGCAAGTGCATGGGGAAGGGAAAAAGGGGAAAGTGCATGGGAGGGGTTGAAATTGGAAAGTGCAGAGCATAAGAGAGTACAAGATAAATAATAAGTAAATAAATAAATAAATACGGTGAGCCAAAACAGTGGTAGTGCAGCCTGTGAGGGTCAAGTGCAAGGTTACTCAGATAGGGAGTATATGATCAGTCCAGACAAAGACTGGGGAGGGGCCTGTATGGGTACAGATACAGGCCACAGTGCAAGGGGTGGCCAGAGGGCAGTGCAGGAGGGTGGCAGGGTGAGCAGGTACCTGGGCCCAAGGGCAGAGGGTGGCCAGGTACAGCATTGCTGAGAGAGAAAGCAGATCAGCGGAGGTGAAGAGGGGTAAAGTCAGAGGCGAAGAGGAATGTCTTGAGGAGCTTCCGAAACCATAGATGGTTCTCGTCAAGTTTCAAGGTGGCAGGTAGGCAGTTCCAGAGGGAGGCCCCTGTAGTAGACAAAGATCTACCACCAGCTCGTTTCTTTGAAAAACGACTGACCCTGAGGGAGTTGGAGGTAGAGGAGCGAAGGGCTCTAGATGGGAGGTATTTACGGAGGGATAGTTGAAGGTAATTTGGACCCATAATTTGGTATAAATAATAATGTCTTATTTTATTATAGTACATAGTTTGGGTGAAATAATAACGTCTTATTTTATTATAGTACATAGTTTACATGAAGAAAGCACCAAAACCATTCCAACAATCAGAAAGACAATCCCAATCCCCAGCTGTACAGAATCAAATCATGAACTTTTCTTCAAAATTAGATGAATTTAGCAATGACTTTAAGGAACTTGTAATTTATGTTAAAAATCATGTCATTAGAAATCTTGATAATCACTGCCTTATTTGTACCTGTCCCCTTTTCTCCCAGCAATCACCCAATCAAATGCAGAAAACATAAATGACAGACAATTTGCTGAAACCTGTCTCCCTCCCTCCCCTGATGATGACTGTATAGAAACTCTGAATACTCGCATTTATGTTTTCCATTCCGATACCCCATTGCTTTAGTAAATAAATTGATTTTTATACTATGAATATCTTGTTTAGTATTGTCCCATAAAAAAAATGTTTAAACTCCAATTGATATTCCACGGTCTATATGAATGCTCGGGTCTTGTTATGCAATAGATGATGTTCGCAGACATTGTTCCTATTCTGGGCATGTCCAATCTCGCATGACGCTCTTTTAATTAGTCTGCGAACGTGCATGCCCGATCGTGGACGTCACTGTGCATGCGCTAGGTGGCTTTCACCGCCATTGCCCGCGGACATCATTATGGCATCGCGGATACCCCCGGACATCATCATGACCGCACCCATGCGGCCAAATGACGTGTCCACAAACGGTGTCTATGCTTCGAAGACATTTTGAAACTGCATTTTTGGCCAATCTAGTATGTTTCAGGTGAAAATGTTGCCATTCCCACCTCTTAGCAACACCCTTAACACTTCTATCAACTTTCTACAGCTTTTTATGCCGTCTTTTTCATCACCGACATTCATGAACATCTAACAGCATCGCGGACGTCCCCAGACATTGTTATGTGACTGCGCCCCTGCAGCATGATGACGTGTCCACGAATGATGTCCGTGCTTCGCTGACATTTTGAAACTGCACTTTCGGACGATCTAGGAAGTTGGAAGGTGAAAGTGTACCCTTCCAGAGCTCCTACTGCATTTCTCAGTTGATCTAGTGCGAGTATTCAGATCCTATTTAATATCTATATTTGGGCTTTGGTCTGCCTCATTCGCTCCTGCAGACTTAATTGTTAATCTTATGCTGACAACACCCAAATCCTGATCAGTTTAGATCAAGATAAGGCTGGGATCTCGTCATGCCTTCATGACTGTCTGAAGGCGGTTGGGGACTGGATGGCCCAGAACTGGCTTAAACTCAATGGCGACAAAACGGAGGTTATGGTGGTGCGTTGCCCTCCGGACTCTTCACTATGGACCCCTGCTTTCTGGCCCACCTCTCTGGGTCCTTTTCCCGGTCCAGTGAGCAAAGTGAAAAACATAGGTGTCATTCTTTCCACCTCCCTCTCTATGTCGAACCAGGTCACTGCTGTGTGCCAATCTGCCCATCATCAGATTAGAGTCCTCAAGAGGGTTTTGCCTATGATACCAGAAGCCACCTGCCCCCCCCTGTGGTGGCGGCATTAGTCCTTACACGGTTAGATTACTGTAACTCTCTCTATCTATCCCAAACAATTGACCTTAAGCAGCGGCTTCAGCGCATGAGGAACCTGGTGGCCAGGTTAGCCACTGGCTCTCCCTACGGCGCTCATATTTCACCAGTGCTCCATCAACTTCATTGGCTTCCAGTGGCCCAACGTGTCCATTTTAAGTCACTCTGTATTGTTCATCGTGCGGTCCATGGCCAAGGAGCTGAGTTTTCGCAGTCCAAATTCCTTCGCTATACCCCTGAATGTGACTTACGCTCTTCCACCACTAATCTTCTCACTGTCCCTAGTTTTAACCGTGAAAGGGTTGGCAGCAGGGCCTTTTCCATTGCCGCCGCCAAACTCTGGAATAATTTTCCTCCGTCACTCAGAAGCACTCCTAACCATTTCGGGTTCAGAAGAGCTCTTAAAACCATCCTATTCTAGCTTCCTCGTTCCTTCTTCATTGGCTCTCCCCCCGGTAAGCAGTCTTTCCTCTCCAGCGCCATGATGCCCTTGGGCGAACGTGCGCTATACAAATTCAAATAACATAACATAACATCTATCAACGTTTCACAACTTTCCAAGGCCTATTTTAAACCTGCGAGTCTGCGGACAGTAGAGAAGTCCACAGACAGTTTCTCTGAAGCAACCCACCCATTACTTTTAGTCATTCTCAATCTGGCAGTGCAGGAGAGAGCACCTGCTTTGACAGCTGTTTGGCAGACCTTCCTATCTGGTATAAAATGGCATCAGTTCTACCTATGCCTATCCCTCCTCACCAGGCGCACTGATGCAGAGGAGGTGTAGAGGAGGTCCCAGACATGGCCTGCAGCCCATCTCCTCAGTTCGAGGTACCATGAGCGTACTCGCCAAGGTATGTGACGTATGAGGAGCAAATGAATCAACAAAGAGCTGCACTGGGACTCTGCCCAGTATACATCAGAAGATCCATACCTGTTGAAGCGCCCATAACCAGACAACCTTGGGCATCACGGTACCCCATCAGACAGTCGTACCAGCCGCTGATACGAAACGAAGAGTACCTACAGACGGTCCATGAAGAGACCCAAAGAGCCCTAATGGAAGGCCAGTGGAAATGACACAAGGGCCTGAACAGACTCGTGAATGAACAAAAGCGGCTATCAAAGACAAGCACGCCTTTGCGAGTAACTACGAAAATAAATGTAATAGACACAGAGAAGAGACAATGTTAAAACGTGAGGAAATGTTGCTACAAGACAAGATGGAAGCAACCGACCTGTTAAACATGTGTAAATAGGCTTGGAACACAAGAGGCTAAAGAAACAATACTGCTTGCAATGCTTAGTAGAAGATCAGAGCGGCAAGCGCCAACTATATATCTACCTCAATAAGGCACATTATACAAGTGCGACTCCATTTTGTAAAAGCAGAAATGTACCCAGGTTGCCAGAGGCCTGACAGGCCAAGTTTTGTAACCCAGCCAGAGGCAAGAGAAGGAGCGGAATCGAAACTCAACAAAGAGCGGCTCATGCCTAGGAAATCGAGGTCATCCAGAGGAAGGGAGGAGAGCGTCAGCGAACAAGACTCAAACTTCAGAGCATACCAGCCTGCCCATGAAGGTCAAGATAATGGGGGACCATGCAGGTGGCGAGGCTGAAACAGAATTAAATGCACTAAAAGCTGGAAACTGAAGCAGATTCATGGTGAACTAACACGTGACCAGCCAGGCGCAAAGAAGTACCACCGCCTGATGTCATCCAGGATCCGAGGATTCCATAACTTTTCGCGATAAGAGGCTACAGTTTCGAGGCCATACCCAGCCAACTAATTGACACATAGCCTTAAGATACTGATTGATGGAAGAGAAGCAGGGTGAAACTTGGGACACCAGGCACATGGGTGTCCATTCTGCATGGCGCTAATTAAAATGGGGATTTATGTCTAGGGGTGTAACCTGCCCAATCACAATGGACCAAGTTATCTGGAGTCCTATAGATAGTAGAACCAATAGGACGTCGTACTTGTAGTGTGATGTAGTGGGATGGGCGTAGACGCCCACCCGATAAGAGTTAACCAATCCGCATGCCCTATTATCATGTACAGATATAGCACCTATACTTAAGTTACCTTTCCTAACCAATTGTATTGCATGTCGAGTTTTTGTAGAATTAGACGTCAGTGATGATGAGTTTTGCCTATAACTATTGCTGTTCAACTGAAGTTCGAGGAAGTCGGAGAGAGACGGGTGATCGCAACAATGCTGATTCCTAACTGCTTCCCTGTTTGATGTACTTGTCATTAAACGGACTTCCCTTTGCCAAATTACTGAGTCCTCATTATTGAGTCGTGTTGGAGTAAGTGAATCCTGCACCCCCACTCCTCACATGGTGCAGCTATCTTGTCTTAAAGGTACTAGAGGGTGCGCACTGATCTATGGGCCCGTCAGTGTAACCCCGCTCCTCTGTACACTTGGTAGCATGAGGATGCTTTCGGCCATTGATTATTGATTAATATAGTTATAAGACACCTATAGACCGACGGCACGAAGTAGCTCTGGGGCTTTGGCAATATCACGAGTCCTTTCGCCATTCCGGCTGAGTAGACTGAGAAGCTCCCCGTCGACAATGATAGACTAAATCCATAAAAAATCTGCAGTGGGTCTGAAGGAACTTGCCTCTCCAAGCATAACCCTTCTCATTCCCACGAGCAGCCAATCGGACGAAAAAACCTTAAAAGGCTGGAAGAGGAAGGGGCGGTGATCCCGAAGTTCCAGAGAGGAAAAGATGTGAGCGGTGAGTGAAACAATAAACTTGTTACTTTGGCAAATGTCTTGTAGGCATTAGAGAAAGTAAGGGAAAGGTAACGGTGGGTGGCAGAGAAAAAATGTAAATAGTCAGAAGTAGAGAAGACTATATATAGGGGGTAATGACTCGAGCATAAGAGATAAAGAGTGGATACCGGAGGGACACCCGAGAGAAAAGCATGGGGTACCAGGGGGACACCTGAGATAAAAACGAAGGATTACCAGGGGGGCACCTGAGATAAAAACGTAAGGATTCGCCTTGTTCCTGCATCTTTAATACAGCGGTCAGAAGAAACGTGAACTCATAGCCCATATAATAAGGGACAATAAGACTACGGTGACGTTTAAAGACGCATCAAAGGAGTTTGTTTAAACTCCATGACAGGGTATTGATTAGAAGGCAGGTATATGTATGACCAGCTGGTGTCTGTCTAGTATGTCAAGTGTCTGTCACATGTGTTCTGTTGTACGTCAAATGCAATAGAACTGTATCGTTGATTGTCCGAAATGAAATTTCGTTTTACGCGATTCTGTAAATGAGAGGGAATCGCCAATGAATTGATGGTTTTCAGTTAATTGATAGTAAAAGTTTTGGCCGGAAAAGATTGGATTGGAGCTTGCATATCTGGTGCTCGCTCATACTAGTAGAAGGATAACAAACTGTATAAATATTGTTGGTAGCGGAATTGAAAATGGAGGAGGTCACCCCACTTGCGCATCTGTGCATGCAACTACCTAAACATGCTCCTAAACTAAAAAACTATAGCACAGAGTGGGTTAAGGCTACTGCCCACAAGATGTTTATGCCTTGGCCACAGAATGGGTCCTTATCTAAAGCTGTCTTACAACATATGACGACTTTTCTACATGCCATATACAGGCAAGAAGCTAGAGAAACGTCTTGCTATTCTAGAATGGTGGAAGATGTTTGAAGAGACGAAGGTGGAAGAACCACCCACAGACTGGATACTAAATGTATGTACGGAGGGAGGTGAGACGCCTACTGCGCCACCAGCCCACCTGAGCCAGTCATTGAAGGGAGTAAGACAGAGGGGCTTTACCCGCTAAGAGAACTTAAGGCAGCCACGGGGTATAGCAACCCCGCATATGAGTCGCCTACATACAGTAGTGACGACAATAAGGGAAGGGAACAGGAATACAGTATTGCCTCCGCGGTCCCGAGAGACAAGGAGAGATGCGAATATGAAGGAAAAGATCAGGCACAGAGTTGTGCACCTCCTGATAAGGAGAGAGAGGGAAGTAAAAGAAAGGGAAATGAAGGTAGAATTGATGAGATAGCATTCGCGAAAGACGAATGGATGGGAGGTCAGATATTGCTGAAGTTGGATGGAAAAGGAAGTGATGATATAAGGCCAAGAGGTAGGTCAGATGAGACGCAAAGGAGAGAGAGGGGAAAAGAGATGGAAGTAAGGGATGAAAGGACACGAAGGACGGATAGGCTGAAACAAGAACAGCTATATCACGAAGAGCAAGAGAAACAGCTCGATCGCAAACAAGAGGCAGCCTACGACCAGTACAGACAGACTAAGCAAAGGATGGAAGAAGAGCAAAGGGTACGTGAGAAGAGAGCAAAGAGAAGAGAAGAGGAGGAAATTAGAAGGGCAAAGGAACGTAGAAACAAAAGGATGAGGGAAGTAGACAAGGCTAGAGAAGAAGCGAGGAAGCGCAAGGAAGTAAATGAGGAAATGGAACGTAAGCGCAGACAGAGGGCACGAGATCTAGAATATTTGAAGCAGGAAGTTAAAAACCCAATCCTGTTGTAGAATGGGAAGACATAGAACAATTCTTTCCTGCGAGCGACTCGGTGCAAGGTATAAGTGGGACAAATATTGAAGATGACTTCGACACCAGAAGCATCGGGGAAACGATTGATAAAATATATACGATGAGATGGGGCTAGAACAGATATCCGATAGGGGAAGGGAAGATGAGCGCTTGGAGAGCACTCAGCTATATGACACTGCGGATGTCACTCAAAGTAGTGGGAGCAGGGGACTGTCCCTAGACAGGCTGGAGATTGGGCAGAATGAAGAAGATGCAAGGGGTTGTGCAAACTGGGAGTATTCAGGATCTGACTCCGGTGGGGAAATGGTGGCACTTGAGGAAGGGAGACGGTGCAATAAACAGCACCCAGGGGACCGAGGGGTACGATGGTCAGACGCTAGCAAGTCCACAAGTAGGACACCGAAGTCTGCCATGCAGTCCGGCCGACATGAAGGAACACCCCACGGTCAGAGGGGGGCGTCAGCACCAACCTATGCAGACAGATTAAGGGCATTGCCAGGAAGACGGCAAGGTGGGAATGCCACCGCAGCGGTAGACAGAGGAGCTATGGGGAAGGAAAAGGAAGACTGCGCATTCCAATTCCCGTTGCTAGAAAAGGGGGGAGCAAGACCACAATATACTCCATGGCCACACATGGACCGAGAGAACCTAAAAAATAAGCTTCCAATGCTGACATCGGGAGCCGGGAAGTGGATACATGAGTTAGAGAAAATGACGGGGGGTGTCACCTTAGCTATAGGGGTCATTAAGGGCCTCCTAATCGCCATACTTGGTGAAAGAGCAGACAATGTATGGAAAAGGGCGGGCTACCCTAGGGTAACCATAATCGACACCTCCCATGATGGAGCGCTATATCCAGACACTTCTGATATGGGAGCTATAATGACTCAGAAAATGAAAGAGTCAGAGGATCCGTTGATTTATGTCCAAAATTTCCAAGACGCGTGGGTGCTTGAAACGCATGAGTCTTGAACGAAATCTATCCCTGTATTCTACCATATATTATACCCTTCGCATAATATATGGTAGAATACAGGGATAGAACTGGTGCAGAAGCAGCTAAAAAAATTGGTAGGAGTAGAAGCAAAACCATGGGCCGAAATACAGTTTACAATTGCACACTACTGCAGATTGTTGCAAGAAAAGAACCGGAAGAAGGAGGCAACTCGTAAGGGTGAGGAAGCAAAGCTGGTGCAAAAGAAACTCTCAAAGTATGCTCTCGAGGGAGCCATGCTAACAAGCCCAGCTAAACCAAGCATGCAATCAGTAGCTAACCCGTCCCAGAATAACCAAGGTAGCGCGGGATTTTACCAGAGGGGAAGGGGTTTTGGAGGAAGAGGATGGCAAAGTAATCAGGGTGCATTTCGAGGTAACCAGGGTGGCTTTCAGAATACTCAAAGTGGCTTTCAGAACGCGCAGATGGGCAGTCCGGCTACGCCAGATGGACAGATGGCCCGACCACCGCCAGTGTGTTGGCTGTGTGGAATGACAGGACATGTGGCACGTGTGTGCAGAAGCCAACGCATGTGGCAAAATAGCCAAGGGATGGGGGCAGGCATGGTGAATCAGCCTGCCATCCCGCAGCAGGGCAGTGCACAAAATCACACAGTGCAGCAGCAGTCGCCAGGCTTGCTGCAAGGTCCACCGGAAGTGGTTCAACCCCCGCACATGGGAAACATACCGCAGGGAGAATCCCAGCAGACACCACTGCAAATGTCACAGGGCACTAGCTCCGGAGGGGGAGTCAACCCTGGGGCTGGGGGAAATCAGCAAGTATACAGTGTGCCGAAGTTATATATGAAATAGGACAGCTCAAGGGGGACTCTGATGTGTTCAGTGACACCAGACCCTAATAGGGAACCTAGGGTGAATGTCGTCATAGGGGATAAAGAATATTCCTTCTTAGTTGACACGGGTGCGACGCGCTCGTGCATATGAGAAGGCAAATTTTCCTTGTCCGGCGAGGCAAAAGATACTCAGAGTTTCACGGGAGCTCACAGTAGAGTTCCCTTTACAGACAAACTCCCAGTCTCTGTGGGAGAGCGCAAAATGAATGTACCCCTATTATATTCACGTCAGACCCCAGTAAACAACCTGGGTCGGGACTTAATGACTAAGTTGAATATGACAATCTCATTTATCGAGAACGGTATAGTGTGCTCCACTCCAGGAATGCATTACTCGAACGTGTGCGAAATGATCAGAGCACACTCAGGACGCATAGCCATGAGAGCTATACCGTTAGAGCCAGAAGTCTTCGCACATGGAGTGCGGGTGCTCATGGCGGGATTGCCAGGCCTCGCAGATAGAACTATGAGGACACCTGATGAGTTTCTATTCAGACCAGAATACCTATGCACGAAGAGGAGGGACAAGTATTTCCCTTAGTGATACAATCTGCCGCAGTGTGAGGGAAAGTGATATTGGTCAAAGGATATGATGACGAAGGCAGACAATGGGGTGCGATTATCGCCATCGAAGAAGGGTATCGAGTAACTGACGTCACTGATGACGATCTGTTCGAAGAACACCCTGACCCAGAAGAGACAAGGGTGGAAGTAAGTCTCATATTTTGGGTCAAAATGATCAAACCAGAGGTGCCACAGAGATTGATGTTGGCGCTGATACGTTCAGAATACTTTGATGACGACATGGCCCAAGTGCCTGCCGCGGTATGGACTACAGGGCCATATGACGTAGGCCTCCTGAGGGGGGCAGGTGAAGTGAAAAATAAACTGAAACCAGGAGCAATTTTACCAAGAGCTCGACAATATCCTATGTCGAGAGAGGCAGATAAAGGAATCGCTAAGACAATTTCCACCATGATGGAGCAGGGCACTCTAGCGACATCAGAATCACCTTGCAACATAGTGATTTACCCCGTCAAGAAATCAAAGAGTGGGTCTTGGCGTTTAATCCAAGATTTAAGAGCATTAAACGATATAGTAGAAGCCGAATTCCTTCTAGTCCCTAATCCATCCACAATTCTATGCAACATACCCACTGAGGCAAAATATTTCATGGTGATTGACTTGAAAAATGCGTTTTTCTCAATCCCGTTGCACCGTGACTCTCAAGACCTGATGTAATTTAATTTCAGACAAATCCGCCTGAAAAGCATGAGGTTGCCACAGGGGTACTGTGAGTCTCCATCGTTTTTCAACAGAGTCCTGCAGATGGACCTAAGCAATATTGCAGTAGACAGTGTTGTTTTGCAGTATGTGGATGACATTCTGATCTGCAGCATCACTGTAGGAACAACTACTGACTATCCTGGCTGAGAAAGGATATAAAGTTGATAAGGAAAAGTTACAATACTGTCAGCGAGAGGTGCTGTACATAGGCCAGCTAATCTCACACAAAGGGAAAAAGGTAACCCCAGAAAGGGCTGAAGCTATCATGAACACGGCTAAACCACTCACGATAAAACAATTGCAAAGCTTCTTAGGCCTGTGCAATTATGTCAAAGCATGAGTTTTCGACTACCGCTCGTATACCAAGCCCTTGCTTCAGGCTTTGAAGAAAGCCCAGGCAACAAAAGGAGAAATTGAATGGACTGAGGCAATGGAGAAGGGGTTTGCAGAACTTAAGGGGGCAATTTGTGCAGCCCCAGTTCTCGGGATTCCTAATTATGCAGAGGAATTCTACCTGTTCTCACACACAGATGGCAATTTTATGACAGCAGTACTCGCTCAGCGAACCTCACTGGGGTACAAGCCCCTAGCGTATTACAGCGGGAGTTTGGACTCATGAAGGCCACTTCTCATGCGAACAAAATCTAGCTGCTGCCGCGTTCGCCATTGAAAAGGCATCATCCATTGTGATGGGGTGCTCCATGACATTGTACGTCGAGCACTCGTTATTCGCCATATTAGAAAAACCAAAGGGCACGCTGACATCTCAGAGGGCATCCGCATATGAGGTGATTATCTCTTATCCATTGATCAAAATAGTGCGATGTAAAACTGTGAACCCAGCCACATTCATAGCAGAGCCAGTCACAGAGGGAGAACCTATACATGACTGTGCGAATTATGAGGAATTCTATGATGAAATCCCCAGGGTAAAGGAAAATGCCCTGGCAGGTGGCAAAATCGTGTTCATTGACGGTTCGTCAAGAATCGATCAAGAAGATGGACAAAGATATACAGGCGTGGCCGTGGTAAAATACCTAGCGAATGGAGAGTTCCAAGTACTCGTCAGTGCGCGAATACCCTCTCACTATTCTGCGCAATCTGCAGAACTATTGGCGCTGATACTCGCCATTGAGAATCATGCAGACCAGGAAGTAACTGTGTACAGTGACTCCACCTATGTGACGTCCACAGTACATGCAGGTCTAGCACGCTGGAAAAGGAGGGGCTACCTCCGAGCGGACGGCACGCCAGTGCAACACGTAGCCTTATTGGACAGGTTGATAAAAGCACTACAGCTCCCAGTTGGCATAGCGGTCGTGAAAGGCACCGCCCACACCAAGGGGACAGATTTGGTGTCACGTGGAAACCATGCAGCGGACACGGAAGCCAAGCGCTTGGCATCCAAAAATGAAACAATCATGGACGTGGAGGTGATACGTACCCATGAGAGGATGATGGTAGCACGAGCCACACCTGAGGTCTATAGTAACATGGGGCAGACTCAGCTAATGGAACTCCAAGGGGAGGCACCTCAGGAGGAGAATAATTTGTGGAAGCGTCGAGGGTGTTCTTTAATCCCCTCTGATGGGTTGTGGAGGCAAGACAGCACTGGTAAACCAGTGATGTCTGTCACCCTGCTGAAGGTAGCATTAGAACAACTGCACTACCCCATCCACATGTCAAAAGAAAATCCAGCTGCAACGCAGAAGACTGGTTCACGCCAAATTTAGTGGAGCACGTTGCATTTTTTATGGTGAACTGCATAATCTGCCAGCAATTCACCGCCGGGCACACATTAAAATTAGTGAGAGGAGTTATCCCCAGCTCAAATGGACCATTTCAGCACTTACACATTGATTATGTCGATATGATTCAAGTGTGCAATGGGTACAGGTATTTAATTGTGGTGGTGTGTTAATTCTCTAGATGGATAGAAGCAGGTCCCTGTACACACCCCGATGCTACCTGTGCTGCCAAGTTTCTGGTGAGGGAAGTGTTCCCTAGATGGGGGGGTGAGGTAATGAGATCAGATAACGGGGCCCACTTTGTTAATTCAGTTTTTGAACAGATTAGCTTGTCGCTTGGTATAAAGCGCAAGTTCTCATCGGCGTATCACCCGGAGGGGAATGGGATATGCCAACGGCTCAACGGCCTGTTAAAGGAGAGGATAGCCAAGTTGAATCTCACATTAAAAAAGGGATGGTTGCACTGTCTACGACTGGCATTGTATGCACTTCGGAACCGACCAGGCTCCGACCATCATCTCACGCCACACGAGATAGTCACAGGCAGAAGGATGAGGACCCCTCTTACCCCCCAAGATAGAGCTAGGTGTGATGCCGAGCTGACTACAGAGGTTCTGGGAACAGAGATGCAGGAGTACCTCAACTGTATGACATCCAGCCCCTCTGTCAGGCCAGCTGCAGCGACGGCGAAAAGGGGACAGCGCAGCACAAAACACATCAGGAAGTGCTGAAGCAGACACCGCGCAAAGTCTACATGCGCCCCTCGTCTTCCCTGGCGACAATGTGCTCGTAAGGAACGTTACCAGGAAGAGGTGGGATGAGCCACGATTCAATGGCCCTTTCATCGTAGAGGACTGCACCCCTTCCGCCATCAAGCTCCAGGGCAGAAGGGCGTGGATCTTCATAAATGACATGAAACCATATATAGGAGAGAGCCCCCAAGCTGCATCTAACCACGAAGAAACCACAGACAACGGGGAAGAACCTCAGCACGTGCAGACGAGAGCTATGGCGAGGAAGAAGGACGCATGAGCAGGGAAATCAAGACAAAGAACCTGGATGCAAGTTGTGGCATAAAACTGGACAGTTTCTCTAAGCAATAGGGGATAAGGACATATTGAACACTCTGTGCATTCTAGTTGCAGGGTGAAGAAGAGAATCGCACATCTAAGCAGCAACACACTGATGATACGAACTTTTGAATCAAGCCATATCCAAGCATTATTAGTAAACGACACTTTGATGAACTAAGAGCAACAGTTAAGAACATCATACAGTCATCTGAATCTACCAACACCCAGACTTTGTTTTGCAGAACGTATGACATCCCCCAACAGGAATATTACAAGAGATGTGCTGTCCTGTTTTCAGTTAGTGCTAGAGACATATCCATCGCTTGTAGGGAGAGTTACCAGTATCACAGACTTTGTCCAAGATCCAGCCAACAAGAAAATAATCTGGCAACTACTGACTGTCATCGCGGAAGGCTTCATTGTACTGCCCGAGTACGGTGAAAAGGACACAGATGCTTCCACCGCCAATAGACATTGATGAACTCACATTTAATTTGTTCTTTCAAATAATCGAGAAATGCCCAGGACTTGTCAGGAGAACAACTGACACACGCACTTTCATCAGAGACCCAAGAAACCTAGCTAAATTGAACCAACTGTGGACTAAACTAAATCACCTCTTGGTAGTCCACGCAACAGGAAAGTGCAGAGACTGTGCAAATCAAAAGAAAAACTAATGATCAGGACCCAGCCAACACAGGACAAATGTCCCTATCACCCGAAGACACCCGGCTGGCGCACAACGTCCTGCTTAGACTAGTCACAGACTATCCGGAAATGGTGGGGAGATCTGCAGTCGTGACGTCATCACCTTCCTTAGAGATCCGGCCAACGCCCCACACATGGGCACACTCCTCCACGGCATAATGCTCCAGGTGGAGCTATCCAACTTCCAGCAAGAGTACCTGAGGAGATTCCAGTAAGACTTTTACTGTGGGACAAACCGAGGACAGAGACACAGTTCTTCAACTTTCCGCCACAGGACAGATCGAGGAGACCAGAGACAAGAACTACACCGTCCTATTTTTCTTTTTACTTTTTCCTCTATTTTTCCGTATTTTAATTTTAATTTTTATGTTCACTCTTATTTTTATTTTTATTTTGCTTTTACAACATTTTATTTTTGTGTGATTTTTAGCAGTTCCCTCTTGTCATTCCTTTGCATTGAACTGGTTCCAGCATGTCCTCATGACCAAAGCAAATTCGAGGAGTGCACTGAGACCTTACCTACTTTAGCTATGCATTATGAATGTGATGTACCAAGATTGCTAGCCTAACCCTTTTCCATAGTCTAGCAAAAGGAACTGGACTGCATACCCAGAGTTCACCGACCGCACCCACAAGAGGGGGGACATTTGTAAAGCACTCGTCACTTTTATGGTAATGAACTCTTGAGCTACGAGATCAGTGCAAGAAGAGAAATAAATAACTGACTATGGACTTGTTTGAAATGAGAGCACAGAACAGTAACCTGGTTTTACCACCAGCACAGGGGCGCCCCCGCTTCCCTGGAAGGAAATGCTGCCAGATATCCTACAAGACTATTATATGTATATGCGTAATAATTATCATTGTCTTTCTATCATTAACTATCAGAACTGCTTTCTTTATTGTTGCACAAAGTGTCCCAATCTCAGTGCACCCACCAGATAATGAATGTATGGGGCATACGAAAGCACCCAGACCCTATATAGTCATTCCAGTCCCAAGAAAACCTGATGGTAAAATTAACAAACTGAAATTAAATGTAATTAGCAGTGATTTAGACACATTTGAGGTAACAAATGAAGAGTAAAGCTGGAGACAGGGTCAGCACGGAATGAATGAAAACGCTGCACTGACCACTGCACGCACGCACACACAGGATGCACACAGACAAGGGCAAGTGTCAATGGCTACAGGGCCTCCAACGAAGGCTGCAGAGAAGGGGAGACAGCCTGCCGAACAACCAGTTCCAGAAAATAGTGGAAGTAACCAAGAGAAGTCAAGTGAGAAACCCAAGCGAGAGGGCATAGCAAAATCCCTCGAAAGAACAGAAATAGCCACAAAGGTAATCACAGAGAAAACGCAAGCACTGATAGATTATTTGTTCCCATTCATAGTCAGAGCAAGCAAACTGCACGAGGAGCTGAAAAATAGAACTACAGAGACTGTAATAACGAGCACGGCAGCTCAAACACTGCTAACAAGCACCAGATCTACGACACAGCCACACGTTGGAGAGTTGGTGAGCCAATGGCGGCCGGACAACCTCGATGAAACATTACAAAAGGAAAGGAAAAGAAACGCAAATCCTTCTTCTACCACAGCGATACAGGTAATGAAACCCGCTCCGCTAACAAGCATGCCCGAGAATCCTCCAACAAGAAAGAGTCATATAGACGCATTTAGAGATGTGGTTATAGCTAACTACAAAAGCACATTGAGGATTAAGAGAAACCCACATGAAGACAACAATGAACTCAATGATTACCTGGACAACAAAGCCCATCTCGGAAACAACATACGGTACCAGTATATGAAGGAAGTAGGACGAAGGCAGTCAGAAGGAGAATGCTTCGTCTGTGCTCTACTGCCATACAGCATGGGCAAATCCAAAATCTTTGTGGCTGTAGAAATTGATGCCCCCATAGCACACTGTATGTCACACGTAGCAATGTGCAACACCAGAGGACAATTTATGGGAAGAAACGCTTCACTGATATGGGCCACCGAAAAGGACTACCCAGATGAAGATGGCTACGTCCAGGACATTAAAACAAGAAACAGGGCGCACACCAGGAATCACGTGATCCGATACGAGAATCCTGACATCAAAGGATCAGGAACACGATGGGTGACAAACACGAGACTGAACATTCAAGGAAAAACTGCACAAGAGGCACAAATCTGGAAGAACAGAGGCCAAATGCAGATCTGGGGAACAGTGGTTTCCCCAAATGGATGGGAAGAAAGAGTAGTGATCTGCCGAGCTTGGATGGTCCTTGGAGCCTGCAAGGAAGCAATAGAAAACTCTCAAAAACTGTGCAAACCCCTATGGCCAAAGCTAGTAAAGTTACTAACATGGGTCGAAGATGGAGGGGGACCCCTGCAGATAGTGCCACTGGAGAGCCCGATACTATGCTTCAGAAACAATGGCACAAGGAAGATGGGAGAGAATCTAAACTGCGGACGAATCTTTGAAGACCCAGGAATGACACAAGGAACCACAGTTATTATGGACCATTACTGGGTGTGTGGATCCAAGGCATACATAAGGCTGCCGAAAAACTGGGGAGGCATATGCACACTAGTGAACGTCCACGTTCCCGCGCTAGTGATCCTTAAGAATGACCTGAAGTTGGACAGTTTCCCGAAAGCAGATGCTCATCTAAGAAGAAGGAGATCTGTAGAACTGGTGTCCAGGATGAAGAGAGAAAATTACTTTTCTACCAAATCAGAAGAGGCATTCCATGCAATCCCATAACAACACAGGCTGTTCAGCCTCACCTCAACAGTATTCACAACACTACTCCAGCCCCACATCCAAATTGGAGTGAATGTTAAATGGTTGCAGATAACCAGGTGAGAGTTATTGCAGACCACCAATACCACTATAAAAGGATTTAACGCGATCAAAGAAGAGCTGAGAGCAATCAGACTGATGACCCTCCAAAACAGATATGTGCTTGACATGATCACAGCAATGTATGAAGGTGTTTGTGCATAAATCCGAGAATCATGTTGCACATTTATACCATCACACTATCGAGAAAATGGAACCTTAACAGAGGCCATAAGTATGTTGACAAACTTTAAAAACCAGATGATCGATGAAAGTGATGAAGTGGACGATGACAGCTGGTTTGGAGCCCTGTTCTCATGGGTCCCACAATGGATGGCAGATATATTCAAGTTTCTGGGAGCTTTACTAGCAATGATACTGCTAGGATTCTGTGTTATCAAGATAATCATTACACAGTGCAAGAAAACTGCGAAGAGAGCCATAGGGATGAAAATAATGGTTGATGTCGAGCCAGGGTGGAAACCAAGAGACCTGACTGATGAAGAAATAAGAGACTTTGTGAAGGCCAGCAAATTTGCGCCAGAAGGAACAAGGTTCACATATCATAAGAAACTAAGAAGATATGAAGGAAAATGGATCTACTGCAGTCCAAATGGACAATGTCAGCTAATGACATGGAACAAAGACGAACATGTGAAAACAGCAGGGAGTTTGAAAGGGGTGAGAAAAATATGGACTCCAAAGACTCACACATTCACACCATCATGTACAAACCCTGATGACGATGAACATGACACTGAAGAACAAAAGGAAATAAGTGCGACAGAGATCGCAGAAGTGGTCGATGAACCGACCAGAGGGGGGAGTGTAGAGGAGGTCCCAGACATGGCCTGCACCCCATCCCCTCAGTTTGAGGTACCAGGAGCGTACTCGCCAAGGTATGTGACGTATGAGGAGCAAATGAATCAACAAAGAGCTGCACTGCCCAGTATACATCAGAAGATCCATACCTGTTGAAGCGCCCATAACCAGACAACTTTGGGCAGCACGGTACCCCATCAGACAGCTGTACCAGCCGCTGATACGAAACGAAGAGTACCTACAGACGGTCCATGAAGAGACCCAAAGAGCCCTAATGGATGGCCAGTGGAAATGACACAAGGGCCTGAACAGACTCGTGAATGAACAAAAGCGGCTATCAAAGACAAGCACACCAGTGCGAGTAACTACAGAAATAAATGTAATAGACACAGAGAAGAGACAATGTTAAAACGTGAGGTAACGTTGCTATGAAACACGATAGAAGCAACCGACATGTTAAACGTGTGTAAATAGGCTTGGAACACAAGAGGCTAAAGAAACAATACTGCTTGCAATGCTTAGGAGAAGATTAGAGCGGCAAGCGCCAACTATATATCTACCTCAATAATGCACATTATACAAGTGCGACTCCATTTTGTAAAAGCAGAAATGTACCCAGGTTGCCAGAGGCCTGACAGGCCAAGTTTCGTAACCCAGCCAGAGGCAAGAGAAGGAGCGAATCGAAACTCAAAAAAGAGTGTCTCATGCCTAGGAAATTGAGGTCCAGAGGAAGGGAGGAGAGGGTCAGCTAACAAGACTCAAACTTCAGGGCATACCAGCCTGCCCCATGAAGGTCACGATAAGGGGGGCCCATGCAGGTGGCGAGGCTGAAACAGAATTAAATGCACTAAAAGCTGGAAACTGAAGCAGATTCATGGTGAACACGTGACCAGCCAGGCGCAAAGAAGTTCCACTGCCTGATGTCATCCAGGACCCGAGGATTCCATAAATTTTCGCGAAAAGAGGCTACATTTTTGAGGCCATACCCAGACAACTAATTGACACATAGCCCTGAGATACTGATTGATGGAAGGGAGGCAGGGTAAAACTTGGGACACCAGCCACATGGGTGTCCATTCTGCATGCCGCTAATTAAAATGGGGATTTATGTTTAGCGGTGTAACCTGCCCAATCAAAATGGACCAAGTTATCTGGAGTCCTATAGATAGTAGAACCAATAGGACGTCATACTTGTAGTGACGTCAATCACGTGTGATGTAGTGCGATGGGCTAAGACGCCCACCCGATAAGAGTTCTCCAATCCGCATGTCCTATTATCATATACAGATATAGCACCTATACTTAAGTTACCTTTCCTAACCAATTGTATTGCATGTCGATTTTTTGGAGAATTAGACGTCAGTGATGATGAGTTTTGCCTATAACTATTGCTGTTCAACTGAAGTTTGAGGAACTCGGAGAGAGATGGGTGATCACAACAATGCTGATTCCTAACTGCTTCCCTTTTTGATGTACTTGTCATTAAACAGACTTCCCTTTGCCAAATTACTGAGTCCTCATTATTGAGTCGTGTTGTAGTAAGTGAATCCTGCACCCCCACTCCTCACATGGTGCAGCTATCTTGTCTTAAAGGTACTAGAGGGTGCGCACTGATCTATGGGCCCGTCGGTGTAACCCCGCTCCTCTGTACAGAAGAACAAAAGAAAGACAAAGGTGAGGTAAAGGAAATACCTACCTCCAGCACCCAGATAGAATCATGGGTGTGGTGGTTTTTTAAGACCGTAGGAGGGGTGCCAAAGCCTTGGGCTGCCCGTGTTCAATGAATTGAGCGTGGAGTCACACTCAGTCGCAGACAAAATGGGCAGTGTTCCTTTGGTACAACCTGTGTGCGCTGTCACACTTGCTCAAACCATCCGGGAGCTCTGAGAAAGGCTGTTCCTTTCTAAAGGAGTAGGCTTTCCTCCTCTACCCCATCTTCCTCAACTGCCACCGCGGGGTCTACTCCTGCCATCACACAGTCTACTCCTGTGGGCAGAGGATTCCAGCAGCTTCCTTGCAGACCATACAAGAGGCTGTTGATCCTTACCTTTCTGGAACAACAGTACTCTGTATGTACTCTGACGCACCACTCTGCAGGCGGGAGCAGTTTTTGAAGTGCCTTCAAGGCTGCGGTCAAGGAGCATGAGAAACACTGACCTAAACTTAGATTCAAGACAGGCCCAACATCTTCCCCTGTCCACCTGTCCCTCCGTATCAGTGGTTGGTGCACCTTCCCTCCCCTACCTTACCTCCTTGCCTCTCCTTCCTGGAAAAACAGAAACAAATACAAACAAATACTAAATCTTAAAATACAACAAAAGGTAATTGTTAAAATATAGAACAAAAAAATAGTCTTATAATTTTGTTCTATGCAAATGGCAATAATGGAGCATTGCATACTATATAGAAAGAAAAAAGGATAGACACTATTTTCTTTCCCAAATACTTTTCTCTAGCATACAATAAGTTCCATAACTTCCTATACACCCTTTGTAGCCTGTATACCCTGCAGGCAGTATAATAGTCCACAGAACCCCTGGAGAATTAACTGGGGGAGGGGGTTTGAAGTCAAACTTTTTATTGTTCCAAAATGTTGGCTCTTAAAATAAACTTTCTTTTGTTTTTTGAATTGTTGGAGGGTTTTATATACGATACTAACACATTTTCTACTGTACTTAATTGTTTTTTATAACTTTTACAAGCACTGCTTCAAACCTTAATCTGCCTAAATCCTCCCTTTTCCCCCCCTTCAACTAATCCATAATAGGACTTCAAGACTTATCCTTGGCCTCAAGCCCAGGGACTGCATCTCCCCAGCCTTAGAATCTCTCCAATGGATGCCGGTTGCTGTAAGGATCAAGTTTAAGACCCTCTGCATCATCCACAAGGCTGTCCAAGGCCTGGGACCCTGCTACATCCAACTCTCGCTCCCTGAATACGTTTGGTCGTTTAGTTCCAACTCTCTGCAGATCACATGCTTTTCCAAGCACAGTGTGAGGGGTAGATCTCTCTCCTCCTTGGTGCCTCCCTCTGGAATTGCCTCCCTGCATCGCTCAAACTTGAGCCGGATCCCCTTAAGTTCCCGAAGCTTATTAAGACCCCCCTTTTCTCTTCCTCCTTCGCTTTCCCCCTGCCCTGCTAATGTCCCCCTCTACCTCTTGACTGGCTGCCTGGTTCCTTCAGATTCGTAAAGGGCACAAGGCCCCCCTCGCCGCGTCTACCCCTGCACTTTTTTCTGTTTTTGATTTGTATCTACTACAGCTGCTAACCAATACTTCACTACATATTTTACATGTTCACATAAACTGTTTTATTGCATCCTGAACATTGGAAAGAAACATTTCATTTCCAACATCTGTCAAATAAACTTATAAATTTGATGGAGTGAATATTTTTCTATTTTCATTGTGGAAAGATGTCATTCCAAAATCCAGCAAAAAAGCACATACAGTTTTATTTACATTCCGCCTGGGTTTTTCAATTTGTGGACAAAACAAGTTAGAATGTTTCCACATTTGCCTTTGAGGTATCCGAAAAAAAATTATCTTTGAACTTGGAAACAGTTCCATTAACTTTATAAATGTATCCTTCATGGCAAACTGTAAGGATATTCTAGTCAAATAGCCCAAACTGTTGCCTTCAAAATGAACTATAATGATGTCTGGATCTTTCAAAGTAACCATATTCTCACAAAACGGTAACAAATCCGCCCACTTCAATTCTCAAACTCCATACCAAAAAATTCAAGTTCTTCTAATCCAAGATTCAAAGACAATCCACACTGCTCAGAGTAAACCTTTATCCAATGGATCCAAGAATCTCCCACCATCCACACACTCTATTTCTTCAGAGCCATCGTCGCTCCACACAAGAAAGAAACCACTTGCTACCCAGTGTTCCTGTACACAACAACCGCAAAACCTAATTGGCTAATCCACCGATGTCCACAGTCCTATTTCGATGCCAGGAATCCTTAAAAGACCCAGATGGCACATGCGGTTCTGCAGACTGTTGCGCATGTCCACTATGCAGTAGCACCGGGCAGCCCTTCTACCCTTTTTACTTTAATGTTTGTAACACTCCCTCATTGGATACTTTCAAACAGCTGCACATCCATCCACCAATGAAATCCAAAAACTTTACATGTAACCCTGTCACCTCACTTCATCACTTTAGATGTACATTTCAACTCTTAAAGTACATGTCTCCTGTCAGTCAAAGCCTCCTGCATCAAAACTACTGTGAAACTCTCCAAGATTTCTATTTGCACATTCAACAATATCTACATCTAACAAAACATAGTACAGTTATGCTTATATGTTTAAAGCAATGTTTTAAACACCTCTATAAATATATATACAGGGTTGCTGCCACATGACCTGTAATAAGCATCTCAATAAACATATTCTCTTTTTTAACTACTGCTATCAAATGCCACGTATTTCAACATTTTGCACTTAGTCACATCAAGTGGCAGTTACTTACATGTACTGCCAACATATTGAACTTCCACACACCAACTGCCACTTAACAGTGTTCAAAAAATCTTTTGCAACTGCATTTCCCTTACCTGTAGAAAAACGTTACAAACAGTGCTGCTGTTAATGCATGTATGCATTTCTAACTTTCAACAGAATGCTCCTAAAAACAAACATTTCTAAAAGAACAGAGTTTTTCCTTAAGTATAAATGCCATACTTGCCAATCTTTCTCATCAAATAACTTATAGTGCCACCATTGTCCACCTGCTCACACATATGTGTATACTGCCAATGTATATATATGCAACACTTGTCCTTACATACAAAATACTAGTCTTTTCCAACCAATACTATAAGACACCATACAGTGCTCCAGCTACAAACTGCTATTGCATTACCACAATTGCTCTATTCTTCAAAAACACTGCAACACATTTCAAATACATTGCACCACAAACCCTCCACTTGTCTAATTAAAAGCACCAGCACAAATTACCCTAGTGCAAAACATACATGTTTCATGCATTTTTACATCAAGACAAACTTTGCTGTACAGCTAATACCATTACATATTAGCCCTAGAAGAAACGTTCCTGTGCTCCAGAAATAACCTAGATATGCATCTTTTTTACACACCAATTTTTACCCTGTTACTTATAATGTCCCACACAGCATGAGTCATAGTCCAATTCTTCAAAAAACATAGTTAACATACTTGACTACTCCGCCCATAACACAACTTTATTCACTAATTTCCCCAACAACTCCTCCTACCTTAATAAATGACAACCTTTCTTAGTAAAACTACTTCACCATTACTACATATACCAACTATCTTTCATTTACAATTACAGAAAAAAGTGGATTGACAAACACAGCTACCGAACAAAGAAAACCCTTCACATACTACAAAATAAGTAGATTAATATAGCATGTATTTCTCTCTAATTTTAACAATTTGTCTAGAAACACTTGGGTATAGGCGTGTTATAAATGACTTATAATTTAATAATGTACTTTCACTATATATTAACCTAGAGTGTTATTTTCTACTCAACAATATTGTATTTCACTCTTACACATTCTATTGCAACATGTTCTGATCATGCTCTCCTGTACTCTCACCTGGACCTCCTGGGCCCACTGGCTAAGCCCCCACCCGCACTGCCAGTCGCCTTCTCCGTCATTCAACCTACGAAACAAATGTCACTTGTTGATTTTGCCACCACCTTCATTCCCCCCTCCAACCCCTGCCTCTGACTCTCAATCTGACACGCCCCTTACTAACCTTCAACTCTCCATCTCCAACACTATTGACATCCTTGCTACTGTCATGAGGATCCGCATGAAGCCTGCTTCTAAACGCAATGCCTGGTATGACTCCGACCTGACCCCTCTCAAACGCAAATGCAGAGCTGCTGAGCGGAAGTGGCAGGCTATGAGCACATTCTCCAACAAACTGGCCTGGCACCTGCTCCAAAGGCAATGCAGACTTTGCATCTGCTCCAAGAAGAGGGCCTGTATCCAAGCCCACATCTCTGTGGCCACTAATAACTCAGTGGAACTTTTCAGAATCTGCAAGGAACTCGCCAATCTTACTGTAGTCTCCATTGTTCCTCTGCCTTCCCTCGCCTTCTGCACTATGCTGGCCTCCCACTTCATTACTAAAACACAGGACATCCTGTCCTTACTCTCCTCTGCACCACTCCCTTCTCCCTCACCTGCTTTCAGGTCACCCTTGGCCTCCCTCCCCCTCATACACTCATCTTTCTCACCCATTTCACCTGATGAGGCTTCTAGACAAGTCTGTGATAAGAAGGTCTCATTCAAACAGGTGCTCTCCTGCTTCTCTAGAATTATCAAGGACAAGATTGTCTACCAAGCTTCAGCCTTGGTTGATTTCTGCAATCACTCCTTTGTCACTGGTTCCGTCCCATTACTCCTCAAGCACTCCTTTGTGACCATGTCCGCAAAAAGCCTTTTGTCAACCCTTCCTGTCCAGCTAACTACTGCCCTATCTCCATCACCCCCTTCCTGGGCAAACTCTTGGTGAAGCTTGCCATCTCCCAGCTGATCCACCACACTGAATCTATGTCATGATGCCTACCCCCGGGCATCCGGATCGAGTCCATCAGCCCCGGCAGCAGGAATCCAGATACTCATTAAAATCCCAACAGCCCCGGCTGGGGGCCGTTTGGATTCAGTCCTGGCGCCTTAGGCACCAGGCTCATCATAGAAATCAGTCCTGGCGCCATAGGCACAAGGCTCATAGACTTTACTTACCTTATGCAGACCATGCTGCAAATGAGTCCAAGCCAACATGAGGCCTGGATGGGACTATTTTATTGACTATTTTTTACTCGGGTGTGGTTCTGGGGAACTTCTTACCTGCGACTACTTCGTAGGCTATTTAAACCACGCCCGAACAGCAGCTCATGCTTCGTGTTATTCTGCATCCAGCAGCGTAACGCTCACCGTGTCTGCAAGTCAGCATCCAGTCTTCTGCCACGCCCGCCTTGAATCCAGAGCTCCTAGACAAAAGGAAAAGAAAGGAGAAGAGGTTAGATCACGGACATTATTTGATTCCTTACCTGATTTCGGACCCAGCACATCTCCGAGCCTGGAAAGGACATTATTTCAGCACGCGTCGCTTCGCCAGCAGCAGCGCTGCGTTATACTCACCAGTCCACCGCATCTTTCAACTTGGCGCTGCCTCCATCATTTTCTTCGTCGAAACCCAGCACCTGGGGGGAAACAAAAGGAATAACAAGGTGAGCCTAGAAAACCGACAAAGACAATCATTTTGCCACCATAGGCTTACCTGCTTTACCACCGGAGGTATTATCCTTTAATTCGCCGTATCTTTCTATGCCGCACCTATAAAGGGAGAGAAAACAGCAAGTTAAACTCATGCAACTTCTACCGGACAGTGTTTGGTAATACAGACTCTTGCCTGAACGCCATCAGCTGCCTCCAGGCAATATTCTTTTGGACCCAGCTGCAACCTAACGAGGGAATGGAACAAGAGTGAACATCGGACATATTGACCTCTTTGAACTTTATAGACACTGGAGTCAATATTCCTCCGGAACTCCTCCAGTACCTTCAAACCAGTGAAGTAACTGGTATCTACGCGCCCCTGCATGCCATGCAGGATGGAGAGCTCATCATTTAAAAACATAAGGTGAGCTTACCAAGAGGGGATATCGGAGGTGATTAGTGGGGAGAACGAGAAAAGTTGCGGGGGCCATCACTAAAGTCCACGGATGGCTAAATCCCTTTCTCCACTTGCAGGAGAATACTTCTACGGGTCCAGCAGACAAGATTAGGCGGGCCAGTCCAGACTGTCATCTCTTCACTACGCATCACTTTGGTGGAGACCGCAGCTGTCCGGGTCTGATCGACGCCTCTGTGGGAACCAGGTGAGCGTAACAATCTATTGGTTGTCTCCACGACCACCAGTCTGGCTTCAGAGCTACCAGAGACACAGAAACTGCTCCCGTAGAGACAACCAGGACTTGAAGGCTTGCTCTCTAATCTCATTTCCAACTCTCCTTCCGTTCGTATCCTTCTTGACCTTTTTCTCTGACTTAGATAGGTCAATAATGCCACCCTAATAAATCGGATCTGTGATACCCTTGACATCACGGACCTGGCTCTGGACTGGTTGACCTCCTTCCTCTCTGACCTTCCCAGGTTCAACTGTGCCCTTTTCTATCCTCCATCTTACACTCCACATGTGGTGTCCATCAGGGCTCTATCCTCTCTCTTGACTTTTCAACACCTACCTTGCCCCTCTAGCCGATTGTATCAGTGTTATACGCACGACACGCAACTCTCCTTCAAGCTTCCCTCATCTGCCTCCTTGTCTTCCTCTTTCATACCTGACAGTCTGTCTGCTATTCAGGCATGGTGCACAGCTAACAATCTCTGCCTTAATGCCAGTAAGACAGAGATCCTTCTCATCGGGACCCCTGCTCCCTACTTCCCTCCTACACTCTGGTTGCCCTCCATAGGCCCCCTCCCCTCAACCTCCTGTGAGGCAAAAAACCTTGGTGTCATCTTCGACTTCTATCTCCCCTTCTCTCCTCACATGTCAGACCTTGCCAAGAAGGCCCACTTTCAGCTGCACTACTCAGAGGCATTATCACTTTCCTCATCATCCCCCAGAAAATCAATGTCTCCAGAGCTCTGGCCCTTTCCAGGCTGGATTTCTGCAACAGTGTCCTCCTTAATCTGCCTAACTCCTCCCTTTTCCCCCTACAACTAATCCATAATAGGACTTCAAGACATATCCTTGGCCTCAAGCCCAGGGACCGCATCTGCCCAGCCTTAGAATCTCTCCACTGGCTACAGGTTGCTGTAAGGATCAGGTTCAAGACCCTCTACATTATCCACAAGGCTGTCTGGGGCCTGGGACCCTGCTACATCCAACCCTCTCTCCCTGAATACGTTTGGTCTTTTAGTTCCAACTCTCTGCAGATCACATGCTTTTCCAAGAACAGTGTGAGGGGTAGATCTCTCTCCTCTGGAATTGCCTCCCTGCATCGCTCAAACTTGAGCCGGATCTCCTTAAGTTCCAGAAGCTTATCAAGACCCTCCTTTTCTCTTCCTCTTTTGCTTTCCCCCTGCCCTGCTAATGTCCCCCTCTGCCTCTTGACTGGCTGCCTGGTTCCTTCAGATTTGTACAGGGCACCAGGCCCCCCTTGCCGAGTCTAGCCCTGCACTTGGTCTCCCCTGTCCCCCCCAACCACACTTGCTTTCCCGGACCCCCCAAGTGCACTAGCCTGACTGGACCTGCACCCCTTGAACCCTTCTAGCCCCGTACCTCACACTTAGCGGGTGGACACAGATATCCCCTCCACTCTTTGCATTGTCCTGGCTCTGTCAACCTGGCCTCCACTGGCATGTTTAACCCACATGCACTTCTGCCCTGACCGGCACTTCTCCCTCCAATCTCCCCCACACTTCTTGTTACTGCACTTGCACAATCTAAATGTCACAAGGCCTAGTAGCACACTTTTTTGTTTTTGTCTCCCTATTCTCCCCCACACTTTTGTCTTGTTGAGCCTTGAAACACATAGGGGGTCATTATGAGGTAGGAGGTAACCAGGCCGCTATTAGCGGAATGGCTACCCCCTTACTGGGTACCGGGTCCGGGTTCCTTGAATGAGGAATTACCGGGCCATTCCGACCTTGGAGGGCCCCGTGATTCCTCATTCAAGGAACCCAGACCCTGAAGATCCCCATTCCCATTCGAGCCCCCATAGGGCTCAATGGGAATGGGGAGCATGCTAACAACGGGCCTGTTAATAACGGGCCTGTTGTGAGCATGCTGGGCTGCTCGCGGGACCCGCTAAGGTCACCTGGTAAAACCAGGCTTCCTTAGCGGGTCCCACGAGCAGAACTCGTAATGAGGCGGTAAGGGATTGACGGCTCCGGCACCTTTACCGGCACCGTTAACCCCTTACCGCCAGGGTCGAAATGACCCCCATTGTGCATAGGCGCATTATAAACACTCAATAAATTAAATTAAATTCACACTCTTTCTATTCCTATATGACCATTGCTCTTTATTCAATACGCCACCAATTCCATACTGCCTAACAACACATTCATCTCTCATCAACTTCTAGACCATAATTTAATTTCCTTACTCTTACACAGCCTTTCCAAGTTAAGTCCTTCATTCCAACCCAACAACTTTCACACTCATTACATACCAAATTACTAACACACATTAACATACATACACACACTTCATCACCCCTTTTCAATTACACTCACACAACCCGATACCTATGCACTAAATCACACCATTTCAGCAACCACTGTTTTCCTCAACACATCATAATATTGCTACATATTAAATCACACCACCACTCCCTTACTCACTAACACCAGTAATGCTCAACACATTCTGCTATCAATAGTGTATTACCCATTACGCCATCGATAAATATACTTATGTTATAAAACACCTGATTTTAATCTCATATTTATCCAAACCCATCACACCTATACAGCCTCGTGCAACCACACCTATCATCCCACTACACAATCGCACAGCACTCTATTCATCTGTAAAGTAACACTCTCATATCATCCACAATATGCATAAACATTCCATAATTTTGAAAAACATTCTTTTTTCCCAACAGACAGAACAGAACGTCCACTAAAAATCAACTGTGTAGAAAACAAAGAAAATAGAGCAGATAAAAATAAGAACAAGCCATATAGTCACCGCCTCTGAAACAATTTATAGACAACATTAAAACAGAACAGCTAGTAACCTCACTCAAGGAAAGTAAACCAGCCATCAATAAAAAAGTAAGGCCCCTCTTGCAAAAAAAAAAGTGAAAATGATGTACAGACAAAAGCAGACCTACAAATTAACCTAACACTATGGGCCTCATTACAACCCAGGCGTTAAGGGTTTAACGGCGCCGTCGGCGCCGTTAACCCTTAACGCCTGATTACCATTTTAACGTCTGCTTTCAGCAGGCGTTAAAATGCAAGGCGCTAACCCGCCTTGGTGCTAATTACGGCACCGTAATTTACGGTGCCGTAATTAGCGCCTTCCCCACTCCCATTATGCCCTATGGGGCAAAAATGGGAATGGGGAAGGGTAAATGGGGAATGGGGATTTACCGCCCCACTCACCTTGGAATGGGGCAGTAAATCCGCCATCCACCATGGTGTAAACGGAGTTTACACCATGGTGGTAAAGTAGGGAACTTACCGCCTGGGTTGTAATGAGGCCCAATATCTACCAATGTTAACGAAGCCACAGTAAAACATTCCAAAAAATCAATTTTACAAACCAGTTTCCATTGTAGAGTTCTTAGAAATCTTATAAAGAAATCTAACAAGTTACGATTTACCCTTAAAAACGACATCAGAAAACGAATCCTCATAGCTCGAAATGATAGAGTATTTCTAATAAAGAAAATGTTGTTTATATTAATTTTGAACAAAATGAAACCGCTAACTAAATTAATCAATAAATTGCAAAAAGTACTCCTAAACATGCGCAATGTCAATATAGATAACTTTTCAAACTTCTGTGAAGGTGAATGGATTCACATAAGCAGCACATAATCATATTTCAATGAAGAGGCTTGTAAACAAGAACAAAAAAACAATTGACATAGAGAGTAATGGCTGAGACTATGAGGTGGTAGGAGACACCATTATAGCAATATAGCAAAAGAAACCCTTCCAGAAAAAACTTCCCCTACAAACCTTCAACCAAATGTTCCTTTTGCCCAAACAAACCGTCCAGTGTACAAATGGAGGTGCAGTTCAATGTGTAACGCACACCAACAATCCTCCAAATCTTTATGACAATTCCTCAATCAGTAGGCAAAACTAAAAGACAAAATTAGAATGAAAAATGTACAAGCCATGAACTCCTGCTGGTACACATCCAGACTGCACCGCGAGGACATTCATTAGCCTGCATTTCAGGAACTGCTGGTAAAAGCACCTTCAACCACATCAAAATGTTAGCAACATACCATTCCGCTATACGAAACCTTGAGGATAGACTGTAATATGCAAAAAGTCCTGCTCTAAAACAGCAACATTTAAATAACATTCTCCTACATGGAACAGCAAATGTACTCCTTCGAAAAACAGAGCACATCCAAAGTAAATATTTTGGAATTGACATTGACTTTGAAAATTCAGTACTTTAGAAAACATTAGCGAAAACCTCACAAACACCAACCTCCTTAAAAACACATGCACAAAAAAGAAATAACAAAGTTTGAAAACACATCTGCTGAAATACCAGACGCAGAACTTTTCCTAAAAAGGGCACAAACATTGTAGACATGACCTACAAAATAGAGGACAATGAGGAATCCCAATGGTTGCAATTAGCTTTATATCTAACAGCAGAAAATAAATACAAAATAACTGACCCCTCAATACTTTGCACGTACTACAATACAAAGCTTGACAATAACCAAATGCCATCACGTGCTATAACTAACAACTTACACATCTTCCCACTTCCAAAGGCGCTCTAACAACCTAACTTGTATTAGAGTATTATAATACAAATAGTAGACCCATTTCAAGATATAATACACCTTCAACAGAAAAACTGCCAAATTGTCTACATCCGAGTTAATAAAAGGCATTCATGGCAAAGTAGTATATTTGCCATTAGATTTTAAAGAAAATGTAGAAACTCTAGGAGTACGACAGCCAATAGATCAATCTTTGATAATATTAGTTAATGGTGTACCAACAAAAGACAACAATATTTGACAACTACTAGTCGACTGAAACAAAAGACAAGCCCTACAATATCTCAAAGAAAACAATGAATACTACAGTTATAAAAACATAGAAGAAAACATAAGCAAACCCAACCACATAATTGACGATTCAACACAAACTGGACAATTTGAACATGTATATCCTGCTACTGCGGCCAACATTTTAGGCCAGTATATAATTCATCCACTACATTCCAAAGACACCATAAAAGATTCTTCAAGAAACATATCAAATGCATCAAGCCAAAGGATCCCCAATGAGCATATGGGAGAAAAGTGTAGAACCGTTTTCTTTTCCTCTACTCTTTCCTACAGAAGAAGTAGGAGGATATGATGAAAGAGCCACAGAATTTAGTGCATCAGAATATTGCTGTTTACAAATGTATTCTGAAGACCCAAGATTCAGACAAAATGTAGAATACATTTTCCACCTCCTCTTCAAAAGCAAACTAACAAATCTATGCTATGGAGTTGCAAACACATTAAAATAGGCTCTAATTTCACAAACATGTCCGCTACCCAACTGCTTCTAAAGATAAAAGACAAAGATGACGTTTTTCAGTCAAGTATCACAAATCTCTTTGGTAAACATGTGTGGTAGAAAAGAACACTTGTTCCGACGTCACGCTGATGTAAGTTGTATGCTAAAGAACCTAGGCCCACCCACATGGTCTGTTACTTTAAGTAGTGAAGAAGATGCATGGGATGACTTTTTATGTACTGCAAACCAAAATAAAGAGAGAACAGAAATAAAAACACCAGGAGAACTCTGTTATCTTGACCCTGTCAATGTATCAAGGTACTTTCACCATTGCTTCATTGCCATGCTGCACTTCATCCGCACTAAAACTAGCCCTCCACGCAGAGAAGTGGAACACTTCTTTTGGAGAAAAGAATATCAATCCAAAAGGGCACAACACATCCATATGCTTTTGTGGATAACATATACTCACCTGTGACATCCCTTCAGAAACCACACATAGTGATCTATGTACACATATCTTACGCTTTCAAAAACATACGTGTGGCAAATACTGCCGATGTTGATATAAAAACAAAGGTAATTACTATACCAATGTTGCTTTGGCTACCCTAGACCAGTTTTCACAAAAGGACAAGAAAATAGCTTGGCGCATTCTGTTAGACACAGTGTAAAAGGAAAATCCCCCAAAAAACATACAACATTATAAGGGACAAAGCATCAAAGAACATCAATGATTACAATGCAATCATTTCCCTCTTGTGGAATGCAAATATAGACATACAATATATTGCAGACAGTTCCTCTGCAGTTGCAAGATATCTCACAGCTTATCTTGCCAAAGCTGAGAATACAGATCTAAAAGACCTCTGAGATGACATATCATCTGACAAAACCATGTCACACAAATTGTACAGTTTTGGTATAAAAATGCTCTCTCATAGAGAATGCAACAGGCTACGTAGTTGTAGACTGTTTAACAGGTACACCCTTATATGGGAAATCTGAAAATGTTGGCTGGCTAAACCTTGGTCCAGCTTAATCACGTAAAAGGATACTACGAAACATTAACTACAAATGATACCAAAAGCAAGGACATTTTAAAAAAACAATATAATTAACACATACTACCCAAACAGAAGTACTGCTTTGGAAAACAAGTGCCTGTAAGACATAGCCCAAAACTACTCCTACAAAAACAATATCATGACATATGAGACACCTGACAAATATTCAGTCTCAACTTGTGAAGGAAGGTTAGTAAAACTTACCAAACTTAGCCGAATTAATCATATAAAAAAAAGTTATCATTTAAATCTCTGCAACATAGAGAATGTTATTACATGGCCCTACTATCACTTTTCAAGCCTTGGAGAAAAGAAGAAGAATTATTAGGTGACCACAACTTATTTGAAGCTGCATTCAATGCAAATGAAAGCAGTATAACAAATGTCAATGTTAAACAATACAAACAAAAGTTGGACAATGAACGCCAACAAGAGGAAAACATTGACCTTCTACTAAATAAAGATACTCCTGAAGGCAGTCAACCTTCTCTTACAGGAAGCAAAGTACGACTTGGAGAACAACTCATTCTAAATGAAGCAGAAAGAAATAGGCATGACTGAGGTGGAAAATATCATGTATCAATCTAAGCAATCTGAAGAAGACTGGCCAGTGCTAAAATCACGGCTAAGTGATGAGCAACTCACAATTTATCTTGGAGTCACTAAAGAATTGAAAATGGCCTTAAACATGAAACTAAAACTTGTAGCTGTAAAATGTATAAACCTCTGCTCCTGTATGTTAGTGGTGAAGCTGGTTTTGGCAAAACATTCTTAATTAACATAATGATCAAATTTCTACAAGACTTAATAAACAACTATCTTTTAGCTGTTGTAAAAGCCCCCACAGGTCTAGCTGCCTACAGCATAGGAGGTGTATCTTTACACTGACTACTGCTCCTCCCAGTAGAAGCCCAGAGCAAATTAGAATATTATAAATTATCAGCAGAAGCTGCCATTGACATCCGCAGAATTCTGAACCCAATTAAAGTCCACCTGATTGATGAAGTAAGCATGGTTTCCAACCTCATGCTGGCTTTAATTCATCTCAGAATCTAAGAAGTCCTAAAAACAGACTACGAAGAACTATTTGGATGAAAACACGTTATTGTTTTCGGAGACCTCCTACAGTTAACACTAGTAAAAGTTCAACCTATTTTCAAAACATTAGGATACAAACAATGCCATAATACACTTGGCAGCATTGGAAATGTAAATCTCTGGCAACATTTTTGCTTTGTTAGAGAACTAACTCAAAACATGCGTCAATGAGCAGATCTTACCTATGCTAACATTTTTAAAAGCATTAGAACTGGTGTGCTTACTAAAGATACACAATCCATCTTAGAAAGTATGCTAATCCATGAGCTATATGGGTAAAAGACATCTGCACCTGATGTCATGGAACAATGAACTCATACAAATATTAAATGCATTTGCTTAATGCCAGTCCTTGCAAGCTGTAGTCAATTCAATGATAAAATGTTGAAAAAGGAAATGCAACCCATAGTGCATATCAGCTCCACGGGCAAACTAGAAGTGCA
The DNA here is from genome assembly GCF_040938575.1 of Ambystoma mexicanum. Lineage (NCBI taxonomy): Eukaryota > Metazoa > Chordata > Amphibia > Caudata > Ambystomatidae > Ambystoma > Ambystoma mexicanum. Next base: position 779,117,463 of record NC_090932.1, read on the forward strand.
TGACACTCCCTATGTGCCAACCCCAGCAACAGCACAACTAAATAGCTTAGAAAAACCTATCTCCAACACAGCTGGATTAGAAAAACCATTAACTATGTGTCTAAACTACAGAGTAATCCTAAAACGTAACCCTGGCGTGGAACAAAGGTTAGTCAATGGAGCAATTGGTACAGTTGTTGGCTTCCAAACATATCACATGACAACAACATTCAGTTTGTCAACATCCACTTTGGCAAACTTTCAGAAATCAAAAAATAGGCCGCACAATAGCACGTTTCCTTCTTTTCAAAGACATGTACGTATGCAGAGAACAATTCTCCCTATCTCTTGCATATGCTGTCAGTATTCACAAATCGCAAGGTCTAACTTTAGACCACGCATTGATTCAAATTTTGCAGCACAGTTTTCAAAGAAGGTATGAGTTATATAGCATGTTCACGTCTTTCTACACTCAATGGTCTATTCTGAGTTAACTGTGATGCAAACAAAGTCAATGCAGACATTCCTTGCATCCTAGAATACAACAGTCTGCGTTCACTGTACACCCCCATCTAGATATGTACCCTGTACCTCAAAAAAGAAAACCTTTAAAAAGAAAGAAAACAAATACAAACAGAAACTATACCAGATCTCGCTGCAATACCCCTAAAAAACAAAGAACTGCTGCTAATCAAATAATACAACCATAAAACTCTGTAGTGCAAAAAGAACTGCACGTCCATCAGAAGACAAAGAGACAAATGTCTTTTCTCAGAAAACAACTGCAGGCCCATCAAAGGATACAGAGTCACAACTCTCTGGTCCATTTAAATTCAGCAACACAACCGGGGTACATTTCTATGCACTTTTAGCACTCAATCATCTCTTCCAATTGCCACCAATTGTTCACAACATTTACTTAAACGGCTCGGACCAGTTGTGTTTGCAAAGGTTTGTCCTTTATAGAAATGCCAAAAATAATCCTGGCAGTTCTTACAGTGTCTCAGGTAAAAGGCAAAAATTGGATTACTGTACAGGAATGGTACAATTGACCATAAACACACAGGAAGATCCACAAGAATTCCTAATGCACCAACTACAAGTACTAGAAACCAAAAACATCCCTATAAATGAAATCTTCCAGATTTCATACATGTGGAAATACACATGCACTCTCTGCAACCATGTTTCACAAGAGCACATCCCTAATGAATGATTTGTCTATGTTTCCATACTGAATTATGAATCCATTCCATTTCACCAGCTTCTGCAGAATGCATATCATGGCATATAATGCCCTTTTTGCAATTCAGACAATCGTTCCAGCATACAAATAAACTCACATGGTCAATATGTCATACTCATGTTTCTAAGGTACAATGCAGATGGTACCAAAAGTAACTGTGAGCTCACTAGCTTTACACACGGCCAAGTATCTCTTGGCAAGAAAACCTTCACAACAGTAGGCATAATCTACCATACTTGTGCCACAACCACTTCAGGCCACTATACAGCATATATCAAAAAAAGAAGTGGTGGGTTTGAATGTAACAACACTTCTGTTACTCCAAAACAAAAGTTACCAGCAAATCCAACAGATGCCTACTTAATATTCCTTCAACACTAATGTGCTCACTAACGTATGGTACAACACACAGTTAGAATACGCCAACGGGTATCTAAATTAACTTTAAACATGCACTTCATTATAATACACTTCCAATATGCCATCACAGTTATTCTTGCACTATACAACCATACTACTACAATACTACCTGTAAAATCCAATATAGTTAGAATATGGCAACAGGCATCTAACTACTTTAAACATACCCTTAGTTACAACACACTTCAAACAAGCATCCTATCACACTTACACTCACATAATATATCCATGCCACAACACACACATGTATTCTGTAGCATTTATATTCTTTAAAACCATGTAAAAGCCAAAAACTGTATGTAAAGACTGTAGTTATTTTTTCAGTCCACTATGGATTTTTTTCACAATGGTCCAATGATAATTTCATGTTAATTCATCCACAGTGTACCACACACTAATGTTGTACAAAACATAGTACATACGATGTACTATTTATGTGGGTCAACAAAGTAAAGCTATATGTACAATTGAATGCAATTAAAGGTTGTAGACTATCTTGTTGAACAAATGATACTGTTTTTTTCACAGAAAAAGAACCAGAGATTCCAGCCTTATTAACATATGCAACTAAGTATCCATACCCAGTTTTAGACTTTTGTTTCACAAAGAAACAACTACAGATTTCATAAGCAGTATCCTTAATTGTACTACGCTCATAAATACCATATACACTTCAATTTTATAATTTCACCATATTACAAATACTGTATACTCCCCCTACAGTACCTATAATTACTATACACATAATACTATGGAGGTGTCCAGTGGCTTATTATGTGGGTTATTGTTGTGGTTGGGGCCAGTGGCCAGATTCTTGGAGGCATGGCCTATGGCCGTTCACTCCAAGAATCTGGCCACTGCCCCCAACCACAACAATAACCCACATAATAAACCCACATAATAAATATGTACAATACACCTTCAAATAACATGACTCACCCAGAACCCCATCCCAATGACTTCTGCAGACATAGGTTTGTGTCCACGAACAGCAAAATTGACCGCGAACTGGGCGGCATCTGGAAAGCTTTTTTTGCCTCTAAAAACAGCTCGATATGAACTTTTTTCTACTTCCCGCCCTTTCCAGGCACTCTTTTGGCCACAAAATAACCCCAAATGTTTTTTCCAGACTTTTATTTCAATGCGCTGTCTGCAGACAAAGGCCGTGGTCCAAGGACCCAATATGGTGACGTTTCAAAAAATATGACGCACCTCACATTTTTCAACATCCAATCAGCGTGCGTGTTTGATGTCCACGAACACCAAGCCACCCCCCTATTGGTCCAAAGGCATACGCAGACTCCGTATCAGGAAATGAGTCTGCGAACTGGACGCAGGTATCAGACATTTTTTTGTGCCTACTTTTTGCCCATTTTTTCAAAACACTACTGGAAGGAGTTGCACCAAATTTGCAAAAGCACGCTTTCGGGACCAATCCGCGGCTCTTTGCGCAAGTTTGGTGAACATCCATAAAGTGGTTTGGGCTGCAGGCGTGAGCAATTTTTTTTCTCCCGTTATGTCTATGATGATTTGAAAGGTTTTGGGACCTGCTATAACTTTGCACCCCCTAGATGCAACCACACCAAACATCACAAAATCATTCCAGGGTGGCCATATACTTTTTTTGCAAAGTTTGGTGAGGATTTGTCGAACTGCGCCAAAGTTATAAGCCGCCCAAAAAGTGTTCTTTCTATGAGTTGAGCAACTTAACCATAACTACATAACTACATGCCCACTACTGCCAGACAGGTGATATATATATAGAATTACATCGATGTGCAAAATATTTGTAGTACAGAAGGGCAGAAGTACCCCTACAACAAACAGGAATTGGGGAAACAATATACCAGACTACAAGAAGTTTTTTCCTGTTTGAAAACGGTTAGTACATAGTTATTAAACAATATTTCTGATAAAATTTAAATATCATCATTGTCCACAAAGCAAAAATTATTCTGTACAAGCTACATATCACCATTCATACATTTTAATTGAACAGAAAAACATTGGGAGAATTAAACAAAAAGGTTATGGTATGACACTACAAATATTTATAAGTACAAAAGAAGGTGTCATTAGTAGACACGTAAAGATATTTCACAATGCATAAATACATTTGTTTATGTATGCATTTGTAAAGCACACAAAAAGCCACAGGCATTGAGGCATTGGTTGCCGGGGTGGATAGGGGATAGGGGGAAGGGAGAGCAGGGACGGAAAATACGGAGGATTTCATAACATCACAGTATCATAGCCTTATCGTCATTGTTAAAGGCTGTTCTTTAATTGCTTTCCGAATGGCCAATAAGAGGGTTCAGTCCGTATTTGGGGTGGGAGGTTGTTTCAGAGGTAAAAGGCGATGGCTGGGAAACTAGAACCCTCAGTTCTTGTGCATTTGAAGCACAGTGTTGCTAGTATGTTGCTGTAGATGGACCTTGTAGGTCTGCAGCAGGCGTTCTTGTTGACTCTTTGCAAGAGGTAGGGAGGTGCCATGTTATAGAGACAGCGGTGAGTGATCGAAGGGATTTTAAAGTTTGTGCATTCTTTAACTGAAAGCCAGTGATCAGCCCTTCTGAGAGCTGCTATGTGATCTCGTTTAGATAGGTCGATGGTGGCCCAGATGGCATTGTTCTGGATAGTCTGGAGCTTGCAAAGGTTCCATTCTGTGGTGCCGGCTAGGAGGGAGTTACAATAGTCGAACCGGGAGCCAATAGTAGCTCTTGCTAAAGACAGGCGGTCGTGTCAAGAGAGTAGGTATTTGGTAGCATTCAAGAGTTTAGTGGTGTGTGCTGCCGATGATGCAATGGAATTGGCATACAGGGTCATGCTGAGGATTGAATTCAGGAAGAGCCAAGTGTTTTAATGCTACAGGAGACTGGGATGGTGCAGGCATCAATGGTAAACGAGTCGTAGGCTGGGTGCAGTTTGGCCCAACGGGATGGGGGCCGACAATCAAGATTTCTGTCTTGTCATCATTACGACAATAGTGAGAATCCATTCAGACTTGGATGATGTTATAGATGATGTTAATGTTGCAGGAGTCTTGTTCGTGGTTGGCTGAGAGGGGAATGAGGATTTGGGTATCATCAGCATAGTTTGTGAATGATATACCCAGGGAGTCGAGGTGGTTGAAAAGAGGTTTTGTGTAGATGTTGTATAAAATTGGGGAGACACAAGATCCTTGTGGGACGCCACAGGGAACAGGAAATGAATGAGCCACTGCATTTCCTGCATAGACATGGCAGTTCTGTCTGCGAGGAAGGAGGATATCCCCTCAGCATCCGGCAAGGCGAAGCTGGCAGCAGTGGCGAGGTGGTGTCGGAGAGTCTGGTGATCGACCAGGTCGGAAGTAGCTGAGAGGTCCAGTAGGAGGAGAAGGGCTAGGTTGCCTGCATCATGGATATCATCGAGTTGGTTTATGAGGTCTAGTAAGGCTGACTCTGTGCCATGACCAGGGCAAAAACCGGATTGTCTTGAGCAGGGTTTGTTGTATAGTTCAAGGTAAGATTGAATTTGAGTATAGGCAGCACAATCCAAAATGTTAAAAGGAAAGATACAGTGGTGATACATCGATAGATGGTAGGAGAAGTGGGGTCTAGAGAGGCTTTTTTGAGGAGAGGGGAGATCCAGGCTTCTTGAGGGCCAGAAGGACAAAGCTATTGGTGAAGGAAGAGTTGATGAAAGCAGTAATGATAGGAACAAGGGCTTCTGCACAATGCTTAAAGAGAGGAGCAGGGCAAGTGTCCCCCTGGAAGCATGATGGTTTCAGGCCAGCAATACAATTTAAGTTTCCAATTCTGTGACAGGTCGAAAATTAAGGGAGGGTTTGGTGAATGAGGCAGGGGTCAGAGCAGAAGAGTGAGGGGGGGAGGGGTCGATCATGTTGGCCTTGGTGAGGATGATTGTTTGCTGTGTCTTGATTTTTTCCTGAAGGGAGACAATTTTTTTGGGAAGGGCATCCTGGACATTTTGGCACCAGGTATCCTCTTTGGAGCAATTGGAGGTAGGGACATTCAGGGTTTCAAGCTCTTGTAAAATGGAAAATAGTTTGCAAAAGTGGGACTAAGCTTTGAGGATTATGTTCGGGAGCGCTGATGCTTTAGCAGTGAGGATGGCTTTTTATATTCCTTGGATAGGTTCAGGAAGTTGGCTTTGTTGGTTACAGATGGGGATTTGCGCTAACTATTTTTGAGGGCATGTTTTTTGGCTTTCATGTCACGGAGATGCAGTTTAAACCAAGAGTTTATGTGGGTGGTAGGTTTAGCTTTGCGAGCTTTAAGTGGAGCAATGGTACTGAAAGCTGATATAATGGTGGTATTGTAGGTGTTGGCCATGTTAGTTGGGTTGTGGGTAAGGAGGCTTGGACGAGGGTATGGTCAGCAGTGAGGATTGGTATGTGGCATTCTTTTGTAAGGTTGTGGGAGCATCTAATGCATGTATGTGTTAAGGGGGTGTTGGTGGAGTGGGCAGGAGTGGTGGGGACTCTGAAGGAGATGGTATAATGATCTGACAGAGATATGGGGTTATTACTAAACGCTCTGCATAGCAGTTCATGTCAGTGATCCAATCTAGGGATCTTCCAAGTTGGTGGGTTGGGCTAGGGATGCGCTGAAAAAACCCAAGTGAGGTTAGCGAGTTGGGCAGCGAGAGGGTGTCCTTGTCTGCCAGGTCCATTAGTCTCAAGTTCAGGTCACCAAGGATTAGGACTTTGGATGTGGGTCTAATACTAGTGCTGGGAAGTGAGCAGATATCTTCCTCAAAGGATTTGGCCGGGCCGGGAGGACAATAGATGACATGGATGGTTAAGGTAGAGGCGGGTGAGATAAAGAGCCTACTGCTGAGTAAGTAACATGTGCTAGGTGCAGTGTAAGAGAGAGTTTGAAAGGATAGGGTATCTTTGTGGATGAAAGTGACTCCCCCACCTTTATGTAGAGGGTGATCACAGCAGACGATGTTGTGATGGCAATGGCGAGAGGAGGGCCCGCTGCTGGGTGTAGCCAGTCTTGAGTTATGGCTAATGTATCCAAGTTGTTGTTGGTGATGAGGTCTCTAACATCAGTGGCATGGGTGATGATAGCTCATGCGTTGATCAGAGTGCAGGAGAGAGGTTGGTTGGGGGATGTAGGGTCAGGTATAGGGCTCGATATGGGTGGTGGGGCTACGAGCACTGAGTGAGAGGTGGTCGTGCATGTTTGGAGGTGAGTTAGGCAGCGCATGAAGCTTGGTGGGAAGGTCAGAGGCATCGGAGGTGCAACAGTGTGAGAAGAGACCCTTGAGGTTCTGGTTCTGCCCGTGCAAGGAAGGGAGGCGAAAGAGGTAGTTGGTGGGTGTTGCTGTGGCTGTGTGTTGGTTGAGGAAGAGGCACAGGCCTGAAGTGTAATGGTGCTCCCCAGGAGGTTGTGTTAGCCTGTGCAGGAAGGAGCATGAAGCCTTGTTGTGTAGCAACTGGTAATAGAGATGGGAGGAATGGTGTGGGTGGAGAAGGGATCTCAGAGCGGTGTCTGAGGAGGTTACAAGTAACTTTTTCTACCATTCACCAAGACAATCTTGCCACCTGCAGTCAAGGAAGTAAGTAGTTATGTAAGGTGGTTGGTGGCACAGGGGACAGGTGGGAGGGTGAGGGGGTGAAGGTGTGCCTTTAAAGCCAGTGGGGCTGGAGTCTGCGTAGTCATGGGGGACGGCACACAGTTTGTGTTTGGGCTAGGAATTGTTGTCTGTTTGAAAGTGGCCAGTGCACATAATGAATGCAAACAGGCCTGAGGTAGAATCTGCAACCCCAGTATATATTGGTTATTTACAACACGGTATATATGTATTTGGTTATTTGTAACATGCTTAATACTCAGAGGTTTCTAAGCACGGACCCGGGGATCGAACCCGTCTTGCTCTACATCATCTTGATTCCAAGCCGAGCACATTGCCCCCAAGCTATCCTCCAGGGACAGTATGCGCACAGGTCCAAAGTCGGCGGCTGCGGCTTGCCAGAAGAATGTTTGGGAGGTGGCAGGTCCCAGCAGCGGTGGTGAGAAGGTGGAAGGCTGGAGGGTGGGTCCAACACTTGTGTACGAGCGCAATAGAAATAAAATATCAATTCAAAATTCAAAAGGGGCATGGCAGATGGGCGGCAGATGCAGCAATGGTAGGCAGTGTGTATGGCACGGTGGACAGCAGGAGTTGCACAGCCAAATTATGGGTGGGCTGCGAGGGTGAGTTCATCGGCATAGGGCAATGCACAGTGGTGTCAGGCGCAGTAGCGAAGGAGCAGTGTGGAGCAGATACAAGGGTCAGAAATGCCTTACCTCGTGCACTGGCGGAGATACAGCATTGGATACTTTCAGTGAGGTTGCGGCTTGTATGGTGATACAGCGTAGCTGGTGGCGGAGCCGGGGAAGATCGAGTGGGGATTGCGCAGTGTGGGCAGGCAGGCGGCATCCCGGCTTTGGCCGGACAGGGCCAGACACGGACGTAAGGCCTTGTGATGGGGCCTTTGGAGGGGACCGGCTTTGCCTGCTGGCTCCCACAGGATTGGGCCATTCATTGAAAGAAGCGGCAAAGCATGAAACAAAGGAAACATCCTCAAGAATCATAGTAGGCAACAGCAGCAGGCCTGCTGTCCACAGAAAAGTGTTGGAGGCCACATCAGTGCAGAATGTTTGACAAACCACAGTGTGTTTCAGTGGGGCGTGTCTGGCTTGGCTGGAAATAGTACAGCAGTGTAGTTAGCGGGTAGCATCCACATTAGTACATCTGCAACAATTACTTCTGGTGAAATTGCCTCACGTTGCAAAAAATAAGCCAGTATCCTACGTACGCTGTCGCAAGGAGTAGCGTGCCTTTTGATGATGCAGTAAAAGAAGCGGGTGCGTGCGAAAGGGCAAAGGACATGTGTCTTGTGGGAATAGTGCAATCTACGTGAGATTTATGATCGGAATTGGGACGGAAGCAGTGTAAAAGCTGGCTGGTGGTCACCATCAACACAGTGCAGGCTGCTGTAAATAGCTCTATGGCTGCAAATCACACTATATATTTTACAGCTCCGTAAAGAGCACCTGAGGCTGTAAAAGCATCACACGCAAGCACACGTGGACAGAGCAGCAGCACAGGACCAGCTCGGTGATGAAAAAAGCCTTCATGTACCCTTTTGTCAAAATTCTTACATGCAGTTACTTCAGAATTCGGATGCGCTCTCCCATAGACTCTAGACTATTAGTTTGACCAAGGTCCGAATGAAGCTGAAAGTAATCCTCCCAGCGCGGTGGAATTTTGTGCCAAGTGCATGTTTCTAGAATGTTCCCTCTGTACACATTGGAGCTAATTTTCGAACTAGACGTAACTTGAGTGAAAGGCGTAGAACCTTGAAGGCTTTTATGGCTTTCATTCACGTAATGCCCGATTTTCATGCATTTCTAAGGCGGAGAGGAGGGGCGGATCGTAACTTACATTTTCCTTTTCACCATATAGCATTTGTGCCAAGATGGACTCTTACGCAGGTGCAAATGGAATGGATTCCTATGGAGTCAGCCAACTTTTTTCACCAGCAAAAGCAGGCGCACTCCATAGGAATCCATTGTAAAAGCAGCAGGCAGCGCTTACTTCCTTTGCAGAGTGCAAAAGGGCGCTGTATAAGCGTGTACGCTGCCTTTTTACTTTCCCGGTTTGCAGTCCGCCACGCTAAAAAGGAAAATCCCTGCTGCCGAATTATCGGGACTTAGAAAATTAGCCTCATTAGGTTTTATCCTAGTGGCACATTTTAACAGGGCGGAACGTTGGAAGGCATGGTGCATGCAGGCGTTTCCCAGATCAGCCTAAAACAAGGGGCCAGCCATCAGAATACCAGTCGAACCCCAAAAGAATAGCAAACATGACATGCGGATTGCCAAAAGAGCATGCACAACGCTCAGCACTATGCTGTGTGTGCATAAGAGTCATTTACAAAAAACACATACTATCCATAAGCGTAACCACACCGAAATAGCCATTCGATTTTTTGTGAATGAAATGGATGCAATCAAGAGATGGCGAGGAATAAAGGAGAGAAATCAGATGGGAAAACAAAGTAAATATTAATTTCCATGATCAGTTTTGTAGAACAGTGTTACCAGATACCCAGACAGGTAACTTTGTGTATAAATCACATTAATCTAATTCGAAATTATAATTAGTCTCATTCATTACGAAATTCCCTGACAGGCCTCCCTCCACAAGATTGATAGATTAAAGTAAAATGGGTTAATACAGTTCTTAGTATCATATGTGATGTAAATATAAGATATGTGCAGAAATTAAAATACCTACTGCAAAATGACTGAATTGTTTTGGTCGAATTTGTTAGGGATTTTTGTACATTTTTAGTTGGCAGTAGATCGGGGGTGGGGTGAGGCTATAGGTTAAGGTAGGGGGGAAGCGGTGGTGCGGGGGTCTACCCCCGTCAATATTAAAAAAAGAAATGGGACCAAAAAATATTCAGTCATTTTTCAGTAGATATTTTATTTTTTATCATTTCAAGGTAATTCAAATATAATAATGTCTTGTTTATTTTAAGTTAACCTCTGTTACCTTATTGAAGTTATTCCTTCCAATATACAAGGTGATGCTTTACTCCAGAAAATGCGCATAGCAGTAATGTTTGCCTCTATGTCTCACTGGTGAGTTCAATGCATAAATATGCAAACCCAAATATAGTTTAAAGTCAACTCACATGCTTTCCCTGTTTTTCTCAAAATTATACAACTACTTAAACCATATCAGTTGGCTCACCTAATAATAGTCACACTCGTTGCACGGTTATAGCCCAAAAAACAACTTAGTAATTCACATCCATTCCAAAATTAGACTACTTAAACCATAGCATCCATTGCCTCACCTACTGCACATTGTCACATAGTCACACTTGTTGCACCATTATTTGTTAAGCCAGATCATCTGCTAATTTGAGGATGGTTCTTCGGGCAGACCAAAATGTGCAATGCCTTTCTATTAGGGGTGTACCGAGCTTCGGCTTCGAATAAGTATTCGGCCGAATTCTGGCTGAAAAACAGCTATTGGGCTCCGGCCGAATAGTTTCTAGCTATTCGGCTCTTGCCGAATACTTTGACATTCTCATTTGAATACAATGCAACATGAACTCAGAAAGGCAAATATAGACTTCAGTTTGCAAAACTGAATAGAATTAGACCAGACAAATTGCTATCACAGAGCTGAAAAATATCTTATATTGTAATCTTCTCTTTAGGGCATGGTTTGTTACAGATTCTTAGACAAAAAAGGTGCTCATCTTTTATACTTAGCCTGCAACAATACAGGAACATCTTTTCTTTTGGCAAACATTTATATGCAATGTGCACTTTTTTCAGTTGAAAAAACAAACTGAAAGAAATGTGCATAGATACTTTCAGTTCCTGTCATGTCACTTCCCATTGCGTACATCATAGTCCCCCCTTTTCTTTTTTTAAGGACTTGATTCCTGAGTTTAACATTATCTGATATTTTACAAGGAAATTATAAGCTGCATATGTTCGTGTATTGACGAGAAAGAGTCGCAAGGATAAGTGAAAAGTGAGCTCTTTGGGTCGGGTGAATAGTTGTGAGATGTAGTTCACGCATTTCAGATTTCCTCTTGAGTTGTGTCCTGCATGAGCCGACATGAACCATTTTATACATTTTTGTGAGAGCTGCAAAGAAGTTTTGAAACTCAACCACATCGACTTTGCAACTGGATAGAGAATGCAATGCATCTGATTCACAAAGGCAGTCCTTTTTGCATTTGTGGAGCCTCCTACTTTAACTGGCACTGACTATGCAACAATCTTCTGTACATTTGGTCCCTATATTTTGGTTACATCTGCTTTATTTCTGGCTTTTATACCTTAAATAAAGATGCTACATTAATTACAAAGAAGAGAAATAAAAGTATAGAATGCATTTAAAATGGTGCTTCATTTGTTTTTTTAATAAGTGTGTTTTTTGAAGTTTGGAACATGATGTATTTAATAAAGCAACTATTCGGCTTTATATTCGGCTTCGGCCGAATAGTTGACAAACTATTCGGTATTCGGCCAAATACTCAATATGCTATTCGGTACAGCCCTCCTTTCTATAAACATTCTATAAATGGAAGGAGATAAACACTTAATCCAGATGGTCCCTAGGTAATTTGTGGAGGTTCAAGGGTACCACTAAAGTCATAACTGACCAATGTACACTGGTTTAGTTCCCAAGATCAATGCCTACATCCCGTTGTACGCTTCAGCGCCATCTTGCTTTCTGTTTAAGGTCCCATACCTGGTGCCACGAGATACCGCGTTCGCGTGGATGAGTTCAACTAAATAAAATAAGCGGCCCATAAAGTATACTCGCTCTCATGATAGGACTGATGACCTCGCCGAAATCTTAAACGGTTATCAAAAATGAATTACTTACACCAGGGGTGTTGCTAGGTCTGGAAAAGACCCGGGGCTACGCTGATGTCGGGACTGTTGGGACTGGGGGCTAGCTAGCCTTTTGGTTGTAGCTCCTGAGATTCTATCCGGGGCTACAACCAAAAGATCAGGGGCTATGGCCCCTTAGCCCCCCCCCCAGCAACGACTCTGACTTACACTTTTTTCATAACTATCATGTGCATAGCAGCGCCGCCATGATGGAACAGTATTCCTTAAAGGTAGATGGGCTCTCCAGATGCCCAATTCGTGGGAATATTATTTGTGACCTATTGCCATCTTGTGGTTCAAAGAATAAATTGCAAAATCCAATTGTCTTACATGTTTTCCGATTACCTATGTGTTTGTCATAATGCTCACAAAACTCTAAATCCACCGCCATATTAGAGTGGTCATATGTATCAGTCTATACACTTTTTCATATAAATGCTTTTACGAACGTATGAATTTAAATATTACATCATATACCACTCCTAGTGCAGTCGATAGGTCTGAGGAAATACACACCAGACCAGGCCAGAATATATATGGTTTATATGAAAGACTAAACAGCAACGATAGCCTCCCCCATAAAAGGTGTCACCAGCCCTATTTCATGATTTTTTAATGAATAATGTTTCTAAAGTACGAACTGGACAAACAAATGTATCTGAGCGCTGTATAAAATCAACAGTAATAATTTTGCAATTCCATGAAATACAATTAATCAAACATTTAAGAAATATTTCCTACCAAAGTCCTGCAGTATAAACCTTTTTGCTAAAAAATCAAGTTGCGGCTAAAAGAATTTCCACTTTAAAACATAGACTATTTAAGATAAACATCAAGCTAAAAATGTTAATTTGGAAGCTAATTAGTTAAAAGCTTAACCTCCAAACCAAGTTTTAACAGCCTTTCGAAAGTACATAAAGTCTGCAACCACTGATCGTGTTACAAAGGCCCGTAAATGGCCTCAACAGAGGTTTCTGTAACATTTTATAGAAGAAAGGACTAAGTCCATCGGGACCTGGGGATTTGCCAATCTTCAAGGAACAGATGGCCTTAATGACCACCTCCTTTGTAACCAGACAGTCCAGCCACCCTCTCTATTGGCGGGAGCCTGGGCAGAGAAACACCTCCTATTGTGCTTCATCCCTGATTCACTCCTTTAGAGGGATTCATAGTAATATCTAAAAAGGTTCGATTTCCCACTTTCTTTGACTACTACAGAACCCCCTTACTCATTAGTGTTGCAATTCTATTAGACCCTGTGGTTGCTTTAAGCTGAAAGTCAGACTTCTAGTTAGTTTATTACCAGCCTCATAATACTTTTTATCCATCTGGTGTATGAGATAGCCAGCAGTATATAATTCTCAGCTGTAAGATATTTACTGGTCAGTTGTAATTGTCAAGCAGATCTGTCTGTTTGACTTCTCAACATCTTGTATTGTTTGGAGAAGAGCCTTTTCCTCTTGTGCCTTCCGTTTGTTAAGCCTTGAAGCTTTCTCAATAAACATCCCTCTTACGAAACACTTGATTGCATGAGTTATCAGAGTGGCTATTATTCAAAAAGAATTTGCCATTTCATTCTCGAGTACGTCCAAACACACCCGATCACACAACAAGGCTGGGGAACGCTTCCAAGAATGAGGCCTAGGTTCCACCTGTTGCCCGTCTATTTCACAATAAATAGGACCATGGTCAGAGGGAGGAATTTGGCCCACATCTGAAACCCTGGAGACATGACCATCCCTTCATCCACCGGTATGTGGTTTATTTGATAATGTGTCAAGTGTGTGTGAGAAAATATGAGTAATTCCTCACCCCAGGTCCCCCTCCACCATCTGTCCCTCAGCCCCAAGTTTGTAAACACCTGGGTTGAATGTTTGGCTGCTTGTGGGCTCCCCCACCTTTCGCTCTTTGACCTGTCTAATTGAATTGCCATTCCCATATTCAACTTACCCACTAATATGATTGGACCCCTTGTGGTGGCTTGTAGCTCTGGTAGGATATTCCTGCAGTATTCCTTTTGACCCTAATTGGCGGCATAAAGCAAGGTTCTCATGATGGCCCTTCCATCTATTCTACCTATCAAGTTCAAGAACTTGCCCTTAGATCCTGACACAGGCTGGTCAAAACAAAGGGGAAGGCTCTACCCACTAAGATTCCCACCCCTTTTTGTTTACCCTTGGCTGGCGCAAAATATTGTGTGGAGGAACATTTGGATCGAAGGTGATGTGTATCTCTCTTCAATAGGAGGGTTTCTTGAATGACAGCCACCTGTATTTTTCGCTCTTGCGGCAATCGGAGAAACCAGAGTCATTAATGTAGAGCTTTTCGCCATCTCACATTCAATGATGCTACCTTGAACACTGATGCATGCAATATCGAAATGGTGACTCATTTTGCCTACCTTCGCTACCGTTCAGTGTATAATGGATATGTTCTCTAGAGTAGAAAATAATGTTTGTTTTGCAGGTCCCTCATAGCCTATTCCTCTGCATATTGAACCAAACAAAGCCAACATTATTAAAAACCCAGCTCTTGGCAGCAGTTACACACACCCAGCTAGCTAAAAGGGTACTGCTGGAGAATTTTAAGGAGCGAGAAGTGCGCTCAACCCCACTTAAGGAGTTACGGTGCAAGCAGTCATGGGAGCCCACCCGGCTAACACTAGTTAACCTATCCAACCTTCAACACTGGTTTCTCAGGACTCAGGAGAGGATTTAATCTAGAGAAAGGTACTACAGAAAGACTTCCGGTATGGTCTTGCTCTGCCCACATTTCACCCTAACCATGAGCATCACCCTCAATAATCCTCGAATGAGAGATAATAGCAACCTCGCCCCTGACCTATAAAGAGTGGCCCAGAGACAGATGGCCATCAAACCATACTGAATCCAGCAATGCAAAGACTCGTTTCCCTTTTATGTTTGGGGGTTTCCTTGAAACATCGCACTATGCCAGCCCCCTCCACCCAAGCCATAGTTGGATTTCGAGATGATTTGTATCTGGAAGACTCAGTCACACACATGCCCCCTTGACAGAGCAAGGAAAGGCAAGTGGACACATTAACTGTTGTAGAGAAATCAGAGAACAGACCATTATCATCTCTCAACCAACTGCAATCAGATAACATCAAACCAACTTAAAAAAAAGCTTCTGTCAGGCGGACACCTGCACTGTTACCTTCCACTGATTAGTCACATATACCATCCATGCCAAATGTGCCTGAATCTCAATTTGAGTTTGAAGCAAGAGGGATGGTGTTCACAGTGCAAAGCAATTTGTTCTGATGTGTTACCCATTGTCATCAAAAGTGGTTGCAATTGCAGATTGTCCCTACACAAATCCTCTACTGGGCCTGGAACATAAATTAAGATGTCTTCTCTCACCATCCATGAAGATTAAGGTTTCCTACTGGTCTTGACCTCCAGGATCTCCTCCCACCATCAGACATACCAAACAGTCCTAAAATGGCATTAACCTCTTCCATATGAATCACCCAATGCTGGTTATTCTCCTACACGAAGACCTTGCCAAATGCAAAGGACCAGCGTTTCTTCACATGAGAAGAGCTTCGCTTTTCTGTTACTCTTCCAATAAAAGAGAAACGATTTTGCAGTGTTACTGAAGCTAGATCCTGGAGGATTCTGAATGAATGGACTTCAAACTAACTCTCGGCTACCTCACAAGGGTTCTTCAGGATTCCTTCTTTTTGCTTTAGGAGTGAACTCTCATACCAATATCTTTAGGCCCAATGCCTGCTCCAGTTTGCTTTGCGAACTATCTAGAATGATGCCCAATGTGTCCACTTCTGAATCCAGATGATGAAGACAGATTTGGTCATGCCAATATGTCCCTCCCCTCTATACCCTCAGCAAGGCACTTCAAACACAGAGTCCCCCTTGTATGGCAATGTTTGAGGTCCTCTATGCACACTAGGACCATCTCTTGAGTATACTCTTGAGTATACTTATAGTCATGTAGTATTGAATCTTTGGCTGGGAAGAGCTTTTGGGATTTAGATTGCTTCCATGTTTTCACTGCTAAGAAATATTCACTGCTAAGAAATGTTCACTGCTAAAAATGTACCTCTACCCCCTGCCCCACCAGCTCCCCTCCAGCACTATCTGAAATGTCGTCAGGCCTAGTAGGACAGTCACTTGCTTTGTTCCTCCCCTCCCTTTCTGCATCCCTCTCCCTCACCTTTTGTTTTTCTCCAGTCTACCAGAAATGTCGTCAGGCCTTGTACGCCTGTCTGTTTCCATTTCCTTCCCACTCTCCCCCTCCCTTCCTTATCTATGTGTTAGCTTTGCACTATCTGAAATGTCATCAGGCCGAGTATGATAGTTCCTTACTGTTCATGGCCTGTAAGAATGTCATTGTATGTTCCCTTGTTCCCTCCCTTACCTCGAAGCTCATTGAAACACATTGTGTATAGGCGCTATATAAATAAACTATCATATCAAACTGTCATATCACTTCAGGGTGTGCAGTGAATGTGTAATTAAGAGATGGTAACAGTGTATACTTATTTATATCTGAATATGGGCTACTTATGGGTGGTTATGTTTTGATCTATCATTGGGAGCTGCCAGATTATAGTGTCAAAACCATGCCTCATAAGAGATTATTTTCTCAGATTTGTGTTATTTTCTTTGATAAGCATTGTTCTATTTTTCTTTTGTTCTTTTTCGTTTGTCATCATTTATGCAACTTTGTTCTTTTATGGCTCATGAGTAGTATTTAGGATTTGGAGTTATTGTTCTAAATTGTCATTTTAGCTGAATTTGGTAGATTCTTTACAATGGACCATTCAGGATTGTGTAAGAGGGAGTTGTTTAGTGATAGTGTAGTTGCTCCTGACTGTCAGGCTTTAAGCGCAGTCAACATAAAGACCCATACCATCCATTATATTGTATTGGCATTTACACATCTAGGCTGGAAATGTTTCCTGACATATGTATATATTTCTTGCATCCTCCATTATATTTATATACCAGATTGCATTAGCACTTTACAAAACAATTGTTATTTAGTGCAATATGTTATTAAGTGTGGGTTCAAACAGCTAATCAATAGAAAGGATTTGAAGTATTTTGTAGTTCTGCAGATTTTAAACATATTGTGAATGGGGTCCATGATAGAATGCGAAGTACTAGCACTTCACTATTCTGAAATATGTGGAAAGTGCAGCATCAGCACTTTAGCCTGCATCGGTAGCATCCATATTTATATGATAAGCATTAGCACTTTATTGATTTGGAGAATGTAGGTAGACAAATAGTAGCACTTTAGTTCATCTTGCACTGTGCACATTTATGCGCAATAATGATAGAAGTAATGTCCAAAATATGTGCTGATGATTGGCGATCTTTATGGTACTAAACCCAGAAGGCGTCATGATAAAGAGCTTATTATTTTTCTAAAGTTGGTATCGCACAATATAGGGGCACTGAGCCACAGGTTTAAATTAGTTAGGTGTGTCATACTTGTATGTTTATATAGATATATTTGCCAGAGAGACGTTGTCATGTCCTTAGCTAAAGTAGTAATACAAATATTGAAATGCAAATTACAGTAGAGCAATATAACCTATATTAAGTCATTAATGAGCTTTTAAATGACAACTCTCACTGGCGCAGCCCATGATTCATTACATCAGCCTAGTACAGTAGTCGCCTGTCTATTTCCATTTCCTTCCCACGCTCCCTCTCCCTTCCTTATCTATGTGTTAACTCTTGCACTATCTGAAATGTCCTCAGGCCGAGTACGATAGTTAATTTCACATCCTTACTGTTCATGGCATGTAAGAATGTCATTGTATTTTCCCTTGGTCCCTCCCTTGCCTTGAAGCGCTTTGAAACACATTGTGTATAGGCGCTATATAAATGAACCATCATATCATATCAGAAACATACAAGATGGCCGACAGATATTTTGGCACAGAAGCTCTTACTTACAGACAGTAATGGCAACTAAGAAAGGACCATTACAAGTTTTGAAGCCATAGAGTTGCATTAAATAGCCTTTTTGTATGTAAGCAAGAAACACATTGGTTGCGAAATGCGCTGTAGGTCTATTTTCTTAACTTGTCTTATTATGGAAGAGGATGCTGAAAGAAAGATACTTTGCCTATAGACTTTACAATATTCATTTCAGCTGGGTTCCAGGAGTGCGGCACACAGTACTTTTGAATCTCAGTTTGTGTTTGGATATATATATGTATATATACAATTTTCTACAGTTGTCCATGCCTTGGAGACTGAATATGCACACAGCCGGACTTTCCCTCTCATCCCCTCCTCCTCTAAAATTGTGGCTCAATTGGACAGTCTGTCCACCAATGGAGTGACAGAGGTTCCAGACATTTTATTCTCACTTGGAAATCCGGAGGCTTTTAGTGTACATCATTCATGGATACAAACACTTTACTGATACAGTGAGTGTTAATGAGCAGCAAGCCCAATTTAAAATTATGATTCAAGCATACAAACCTTTTATCACAGACATATTTATCAACTATAAAGATCAGTGGTCATTCTGATGTTTCCATAATGCTCTTCGATTTCGTGCAAAGGAGCCAGGAACCCACATTGGTGCTATCTGTCCCATTCTCATAGAGGTTATTTGAAAGTGCAATAGGAGTTTAGCAGACTGCACTTCTTGGGATTTTAAAGTTATCCCAGAAAAAAAATCATATGATAGTTCTAGGTTTTGATAATGTGCTTTGCTCAGTAATGCAAGTGTAATGTCTTAATAAGACTACAATATATACTGGAAGCGGTCACTTTAAAAAGAAACAGTTTAGAAAGTTTGTAACATTAAATACCTTCCCTTTTTTTAGAATCTTTACTGAAAATACATACCATTTGTCTTTCTTCTTAGAAATGTTTGAGCTCAGATTGAAACCAATCATCTGTTTCTTCTCTGAGCACCAAGGCAACGTTTCATTTGGACTGCTGGCCGCTGATTGTCCGCGCGCGTGCGCGCACACACACACACACACACACACACACACACACACTCTCTCTCTTACACTTACCAAAACATAGAAAATAATAAACACAGTTGTAAACCCTGCAGCCTGATTCTCTGATCCCTCTGTCACAATCCTAGCACACCCCCACTCTCCCAGTAGAGCCTATCCATTTCTCTCTCACATCCACCCATCCAGACAATGCACCATCAGTTTGATGCCATTCCTGCAGGACACACGCAATCACGATGCATATCTCCAAACAGGTCCACACTTCAGGTGTGGCCCTTTTCTCTGGTGCATTTGTTCTACTTCCAATCATAAAAAACAAAACACCCATTTATAATATCTGTGTTTTTCCTCTGGTCACAATGTTGTCAACAGCAAACATGCATCTAACAACATGATGCTCACCCAGAGAAAGAGGGTGACAGAGGCATGGGGTAAGACATAGAAAGACTGAAAGAAGGCAGTGAGAGAAAAAGAGAAAGAGGGAGGAAGAGAAAAAGTGCTAGATAAATGTATGACACAACAGATACTAATATATATATATATATATATACAATTGTAGATGGGTAGCTATTGTGGTGCAGATCAGCAGAAAACAAAAGATTCAAAAGGAAAAGTTCAGCCAACGTGTTCACTTTATCAGCATGTGTGTGATTAAGGTCTGTAGGTAGAGGCATGCACAAACTAGAAAAGATAAGGGATCCTTTAGTTAAGGTACCAGAACGAGTCAACACAATGGGCATCATTATGACCCCGCTGGTCCGGAAAGAATGGTGGTGGTAAAACCGCCACCACCGTTCTTTCCGGACCGGCTGATTAAGAGTCCTGCAGGCGGGAGGTGTCACTCCTATCAGGTCTGACCTGGCGGGTTTAACACCACCCGCCTGCAGGCGGACAT
The DNA here is from genome assembly GCF_040938575.1 of Ambystoma mexicanum. Taxonomy (NCBI): domain Eukaryota; kingdom Metazoa; phylum Chordata; class Amphibia; order Caudata; family Ambystomatidae; genus Ambystoma; species Ambystoma mexicanum. Next base: position 779,137,412 of record NC_090932.1, read on the forward strand.
GGAAACACCGGCTCTGACATAGGCTTCCATGGTCCCCATCCCCATGGAGTCCCGTGGGGCTCCATGGGAATGTGGACTTACACAATTCCGCCTCCGTACTGGGTCGTAATGCCCCGGTAATTCCGGGAATCAAGGAGGCGGAATGGTAATACGAGTCCGGCGGTAACCTGCCGGTTTTTCTGGCTCGGTTACCGCCGGACTCGTAATGAGGCCCAATTTGTCTCAAAACTAACAATTATTGCACAAATCTTTGCCAGAATCCCCTAACTGAAGACCCTGAACAGATTTCCAGAATTATATAGCCGTGCTCAATTCTTTGTAGTCTCACAGTCTCCCCAATAGAGCTACCAGCTTGCTTCTTGGAACTCTCATAGTCTCATGGATACAGTACAAATGTCACTCCTTGGCCCTCCTACTAACAACTATTAATTCCCTCTTCATTAGATTGTTTATCCATCTGTACTATTTGTCAGACTCCAGCCAGGTGTTGCCCTCCTTGGCTAGTTCAAATGGGCTGATATTCTCACCCTTTTGTGAGGTCACCGTCCTGTGCAGATGTTGCTCTCAGAATGGCAGCAGACAGATATTCTCTCCCTATGTAAGTGTTTCCCGCCTTGTCCAATTGTTCCTCTCAAGATTATAGTGCATGGTGACGCTTCCAAGCTGTGATCAAACCCTGCTGTAGCCAGTGACATAGGTGGAAAAAGGGTCTAGGTGGATGAGGAATGTGTCTGTATCGTCTATCGTTCACTGAGTCTTGGTCAAATTCTCTTGCAGCAAGTGGCACATGTTGCAAAAGCATCTGGTCTTGGTACTTATAATAGCAGCTTTCCTGGTCAGCATCTCTCCTTTTTCGCTCCCACACTCTACCTCGTACACCTTCTCTCCCTGGTCAGTGACAACTTCTGCAGGACCCGAGCTCTGCAGAACTCGTGATTTTCTTAATTATTCAATGAAGGTTTGAATGGGTTGCTCCCATGTGTCTTCCTTCTCTTAAAATATGATTTGTAACTCCTGATTTTGGCTGGTTCTCCTTTAAGGGTTTCCACTCCTCTTCCTGTGCTGCTCTGCTGTTGCTTATAATTTTTCACTGTAGGTAATTAGTATTTGATTGAAGAGAACACATCAGCACCCAATGACTTAAACGGCCCGTCAGCCATTTTCAAGTCCAGCGGAAGGGAGGAGTCATACTCATTGTGTCTCCCTGACGGCTCAGTACCGCAAGGTGTGTTTCTTTGGATCTACCTGATAAAGTCGCGGTGGATTTGATCACAGCTGAAAAATGCAAAGCTGAAAGTTTCGCAAAATGGCATTTTTTAATGCCCTTATCCCCTCTACCCACAACCCCTTTGCCCCTTAAGATTATACCCAAATACCCGCACGTACATGCTTTTGGCTCCATGCGCCGTGCTTCTCCCTGCATCGTCAGTTCCATCTCCCAATTATGGGTGGGAACTGACGCTGCACGGTCCCTTTCTTTTTTTAATTTTTATCTTTATTGTCCCCCACTGTCCATGCAATGGAAGCGGGGGACACCCCTACAACCCCCGAACCCATAATGCCGAACAAGGGGAGCGCAGCCCGGCAACCCACAACTCCCCTTAGTCGACATTTTGGAAATTCATTTTCGGGAGAAACTGTTTCTTTTCTGCCCAGGAGCCGGCACAAACGTATTGCTGGACTCACAAGCAGGCACATAGAATCATTAAGAGCAACTGGTTCTCCAAATCATGACTCTTCCTTTAGGGAACAGCGTGTGAAAGCGATCAGTGGGTTCAATTCTCCGGTAAAATAGCAGCTGTCGATGTTGGATGTATTGTACATTGTTTACTCCAGGTGACAGAAAGCCTGAAGTAGTGGGAAAGGAGAAGAAGCACTGTGTAATGCTCTGTTTTTTTCCTCCCCCTGATAGCACATCCCACCCCCAAATACAAAGAGAGGAGATTTTAATGTAACTTCACGCGATCAACAACTGGAGTATATTCCACTAAGGGGTTTCAAGTGCTATTTGAAAGTCAACAAGAGCACAGCTTGTGTTGACTAAGATGTCACTCAGAACCCCAACGTAATAGGCATAAATTAGGCTGTATTTGAGAGAATCGCGGTCTGCCGTCCCAGTGTAAATATGTTATGTAAGGATGAACAAATATTCCAAAGGCCTGAAGATATGTCTTGCAATCACTGATTTATACTCAGTATGGTCAGCCGACACGTGTTTCGACCTTGGTCGTCCTCAAGGTCTATCTTCTCCTATGCCATGAGTAATCCATAAAATGTCTGTAGTCGATGAATCCGGACTTGATAGTTTGGTTAAATATACACAAAGTATTTGGTAGAACCCTGTTGAGGGTGTGACTTAGCCGCATATGTGTGCATCTGTATTAAGTAGAATTGGACAGCTTGAGGGTAAAATCCCCGGCACAATTAGAATGGCAGTATCTCCGCCTTAAATGCGTTGAACGCTGTCCTGGGGTTGAATCCCTCCATCTCTACTCATCAAGCGCACTGATCAAGTTTCAAACCCATACGCTCGAATCTATTAAACAGTTGTTAGTAGGTGCTGGTTAGCAATTACATTTTGTTTTGTGCATTGTCCCCTCAGCGTCCGATACCCACAAACAGAGCAGATTCCACTGACCTGCACTGCAGTGGGTGGATGGGAGAGGCATGAGAAACGTATGGACAACTTAAGCCAAAACAAAACTAGGGTCCCGCCACCTTCTTCCCCTTCCTCACCCGGTCCACACTACCAGAGACTCGGTGATGCAGAGAAAATGCAGTACTTTTCTGCTGAGATGTTACGCCAGTGGAAGTTCACATCTATATTCCACTGGTACAGTGTCATAGTTCCTTTGTAAGCTATACATATCACATTCTTAATCTTATTTAAGCTTGAGACACATGCATTTTTCCCCCTGTTAGAAAACTAAAGGCTCACAATGATGAACCAAGTAAATGTACCAATGAGAAATAGAATGATTAGAGTCCAAATATTTCATTTGTTCCTTAGTTTCCTCTCTCGGAGAACTACCATCGACGCATTTTTGATAATGTTAAAAGAAAAGTGTTGTCATCTTGCTAAATGTGACAACCCTTGCATGGGTACCTTGTGGACCGCTATAAGGAGCTTTATTCGCAGGAATCCCAAGCTTCCCAGGGCAGATAACAATCTTTAGAGGACGCACACTTGCATTCCCGGTACAACCATGGTGAGTGCCCTAGAAGCAATGGGATTTTGAATTTCTGTCCCCAATACTACTGAAGGTATTTGAGTAAACATTGGTGTCCGGCATGCCACCTAGCACTATGAGACACGCACTTGTAACAATTCTCACCAAGTCTGTTTCAGATTGGCAGCTGGCATAATGTATACAATTGGTATTTATTAAAACACATATCAAAACTTTCATCTGTGGTTTCTGTGATGAAGCCCCAGGCCAGACCCTACTTGTGGAAAGTGGGCTTTCCAAGGACCCGGGTTCTGCCTCCCAGTATGTGGCTCTGGGCCCAGGTGTGGTGTGTGGAGAATCCTCTGGCTATCCCCACCTTGCCGCTGACAGGAAGCCGGGACTTGTCACATGAGACCAACCTGAGGGTGCTGTCCTTTTAAAGAACACTAATTTAAGTCCATGAGATAAAGTGATGTAATACAGTTCATTGACCTCGATGGGAGCAAAATGTACCAAAAGACATGTAGATGTTTTACACCAGTCACGTGCACTCAAAGGGAGGAAGCTGAATTGGTGACAGCTCCTGGGAAGTTATGCATAGACTCAGAGTGCACAAATAGCAACCTCTGACTGTTAGGAATACTGTGCCGGTGTCCAGAGAGAGGCCTGTGTTGTGCACAGAAGCAAAGCAGCAATTCCCTACAGCAGCTGAGAACATATGCTGGTGCAGTCCGCGTAATGCAGGAATGGAGGTTAGCACCGGGGCAACAGGCTGGTCTTGAAAGCAAGACCACGCAGAGCAACAGAGGTTCGAATCCCGGATCCACGCTTAGAAACCGATCTCAAGTATGGTATTCGGCGCGTTGTGAAAATGCAAGGCTACCTTGAAGAGTCAGTATCCAAGATGGTGGACCGTATACTTGATCCACTGGTCGACGATGTGAAACGCTACACTGAGCGCCACTAGTTACCCATGGGAGAGTTGCCGTTCCAGCCGGTTCCTTACCAATATACACACAGATGAATCCTGTTTAGGAATTAAAGCCCCACTAACTGTCCCAGCTGGGATATGAAAAAAGGAGAAACAGACCTAATGTTGTGGGTATTTGGGGAACCAGTGGCAGGTGCTTTTGGAGACAGTTGGATGAGGGAGATTGGGAGGCTAGAGAGGGGAAGGAGGCTGAGTGGAGTGGAGAGGAGGACCACTGTGAGAGGTAGGAGGAGGCAAAAAGGAATTTAGAGGAGGGGAGGTGGATCTTCAGTGAGAGGAAGACAAAAGGAGTGGCGATGGCCATCAATGAGAAGAAAGAGGAGGAGGACGAAAGGAGTGGAAAGAAAATGAGGAGCATCAGAGATAGGAAGGAAATGGGAAAATGGGTGGAAAGAAGCTGAACAGAACCATGCGAGGAAGGAGGAGTGTGAAAGGAGTGAACAGGAGGGTAGAAGGATTGACCGCTTTCACTTATGACATCTCCCAAAAAGGATGCTGGAAAGGTTCAATTGTGATAGATATGGATCAGTGTTGCTTCACTCCCAAAATGAATAGCTCAATGAATTTGCGTTCACTCTTTACAGTACTATACTCTTTTACAAGAATAGGGAATGAAAATAGCCAGATTTGACACAGAGAAAGCAGTTGATTTGTAAAACTAGGAATTAATGCTACAGACCCTGTGTACATTAGGGTTTAGTCCGAAATGTATGAAATGGGCTAAAATGTTATACACAAGGCCCATGGCATGATTGAGGGCTGGAAGTATGCTTTCATCATGTTGGGCTCAGGCAGGGGTGTGCATTGTCAGCAATATTATTTGTGCTATCAAAAAAGCCTCTGCTGATACAATTATGATCAGGATTCCAGGACAGTGGAAAAGCATAGTAGGTACTGAACAGGTGACATCTTTATACACAGATGATATCCTGCTGTATGTGAGAGACCAATGTCACACAGTCCCAGATAAACTGGAAGAAAATGAGCACTTGGAATTATGTACGGATTAAGTATCAAGTAGGCTAAATCCTTTGTTTTCAAGTAGATTAGCGAATGGGAAGCCTTGCAAATGGTGCAATCTCAGTTTGAAGACTTGCTCTATCAGTGGAAGCTCTAAGACGTGCAAATGTATTGCAGACCCACTTCAAGGTTTGGGTATGTCTGCCGACACCTACTCAAAATATTGGGAGGAATGTATTTGGGAACACCCTCATGTCTATTGCATCGATTCCACACTCAAGATCTGCCATCACCAACTCTATAAAGCCCTGCAATCCCATCATGAACTGGAAGGCGTCAAGGACATCCAAAGCCCTTTGTCTGTGTGATGGTGAGTCCTCATATATAGTGGCTGCTCCTGAAGTAGTAGTATCAGGAACATAGGATTGGGTACGATCTCTGCCTGGACATTCCCTGTTTAAGGGGATCGAAAGAAGTTGATCTTTTTTTCACAGGCACCTGACTCATAATCTACATGATTGGTGTTGGGAGATGCTGGGAAACCACCTAAGACTGTCTCGTAGAAAAGGGGTGTAGATATTCAATGCAATTAACTGTCTGACTTAAATTGTCTGGCTTGTGAGAGTGCAGGCCCATACTGTACATGTTCTAGAAAAAATGTGATACTATGCCAATTTTGCTTGGTTGGAATCAGAATCATGAGCCCCAATATGCTCAGGACCTGCGCCGGAAAAAAAAGTGCAGATCGTCTGATGGCAACTCAGTACCATCTAACCAAACAACCTTAGCACCTTGATGAGACTGGTGACTTTTCTGGATATTGGGATAGTCCCTTAGCAAAACCATAGGTCTACAAGGTCTAACCTTGGTTCTGGAACGAAAGGTCATGGCTCAAGAGCTTGCCAAGTACCCTGAGATATGCAAATTGGCTTCTGATTTGTCATTTGGAAAAAATGAAAGTGATATTTGTGAAATATCTTTGACCTTACCTAATTGTGTGCTGATTGTAGCTGTTCGCTTTGAGCTTGGCCTGGTTTCATTAGAGGGGTGGATAAAGTTGAAAACGTCATTTTATACATTACTTCTCAACTCTCCACAAAATTCTACTTTTAGTGCCTTTCAAAAAATTATGTTTTATACGAAACCAGGGCCAGTCTTAAATTATATGCATCAAAACGTGGCTATGGTATTGATTAACCATGAATCTGCAAAACACCCTGGTTAACTGCCTGTGACAAATTGACTTCTGCCCTATAGGAGTATAAGGATGAGTAGCGTCAAAAATGCCCACTCAGCCCTCACACTTGTACAAACCTAGAGCCAATACAATCATAAATGTACAACAGGCACAGTCAAGCAATATACCTCCTTTGCCTTCTGTGGTAACGTGGGCAGGTATCCCTCTGCTAGTTCGAAACCACTGAAACGGATAGGCCAGCAAGATAGACCCTAAACAAGAAGATTGGGCCACTATTTGGAAGAAATGTTCCTTCTTCTGCTTTTTTAGCACCACTCCTTTCTGCCCATCAGGGTGTAAAGTGTTTCCCATCAACAACACACAATACCCCCTAATCAAATGTGGGGGCTAGGTGTACTGTTGCAAACACCGTCAAACAACGGTGGCCGTTTTTATAAATCACGACAGAGCAACATACCATCAGCTCTGAATATATTTTATAAGTGTTAAAATGCAGAGCAAAGAAAACGATTAAAATTGAATCATTTCATTTGCAAAGCCAATTACACACGGTTTTAGTAATAAATCCTTGTTAAGAAAGTCATGTTTGGTGATTAGAATAAAGATTAGGGCAAATTTCTCTTTTCTTTACCCTAACCCTACGGATAGAACAATCACTAGGGTTTAGTTAGAATGTTGGAGGGCAAGACAGTCATAGGAGAATAACAATTGCGAAAAAATAGAAAGCAAATTAAAATTCTTAGAGTGTCAATAATAAAACAGCAGGACAGCAAGGATTGACAGTACTATAAACCAAGGAATAAGGAGAACATTATTGCACAGGCTTGAAAATTGGTTAAAGAATTGTTTTTGGGTAATGGGCAGCGATTGATGGTGCTTGCTCGAATCAATTGTTGTGATATAATTAAAGGAATAACAGAATAAAAGGTCAGGTAAGTTAAACATTATTTGCCATTATGGGGGACACTCCCCTGTTATACTTGTGCAAAACATTACTGGGATACACACCCAAGATCAGGAGGTAGCATGCCGAATGTGTGTAAGGCACGGATGACAAAATGTTCATGCCTTGGCCTCAAGAAGGTTCGCTATCAAGAACAGTATTGCAACACATGACAACATACTTACATGCTGCATACACAGGGAAGAAGTTACAGAAAAGGTTAGCCATTTTAGAACTATGGAAAATGTATCACAGCAAGAAAGAACACCAGCCATGAAAGGAGTGGGTGCATAATCAGCATGAAGGGAGGGCGCAGCACCGTCAGCTCCTCTTTCTCCTTCTGAAACCAAGAGTACAGACACTGAGAAATGGGGATTCTATCCTTTAAAGGCGTTAAAAGCAGCAGTGGGATATGTTAATTCAATAAACAGGCCCATGCTTATAGTAGTGCTTATAATAGTGAGGACAATATAGAAAAAAGCAAGACTAAAGAATCCAAATATATGCAGCACGCAATGAACATAAAGAGCATGACTAAAAGGGATGAACAGATAGAGATAGAAGAACAAGAAACTAAGAGACAGAAAGAAGGGAAGGACAACACCAATGAGGTGACAATAGTGCAGAACGAGTGGATGGGTGGACAGATATTATTTAAATTAGACAAAAAAAGGGTATTGACGATGTTAGAGAAAGAGAGGAACGGGAAAATAAGGGAAAGGAGCGAGAAAGGGCATACAAAGAGGAGAAGGAAAAAGAGAAGAAGCGAAAGGAAGAACAAAGAAGGAATGAGGAACAACAGAAAGAGAATAGAAGAGAAGAAACCTGAAGAAATAGAAACACAGATTGAAAGAATATAGGTTGCAAAGTAGACAAGAGAAAGAAGAGAAGAGGGAGATGAGAAAAAGGGAAGAAGAAATTAGAAGGAGTCGGGAACAAAGGGAGGACGAAAAAGATCACATTGTTAATAGATGTATAAAACTCATTGAAGCACGAGAACAATGGTAAGAAGAGAGAGGTGCACAACAGCCCCGCAGGGAGCTGCATGAAATACTGACAATACAGACATGGGCTGATGAGCATGAGGCAAAAGGCATAGGGAAAAGGATTGGGGATCTATATAGGCAAATGAGGGAGAACAATGGTTATAAGACCAAAGGGAGCATCGAAGAATCTCCACCAAAAGAAACAGGAAGAAGATTTGATGATATAATGATGGACGAGAAAAGAACGCTGTCCTAAAGTAGACCAGCTCTTGATGATGAGGAAAGGGAGGACAGCCATAACAGCTGGGGTATAATGATGTCAGATGAAGAAAGGGAAGAAAACGAAAGAGCATCAAGAGAAGACGCATGCAGTTTTTCGACAGATACAAATATAGAAAGAGAGGTAAAGTAGTCAGATTTAGAAGACCCAAAAGAAAAAACACCAGAACCGACACCATATTCTGAACAACCACAAACATGGTCGCATAGTGGAGGGGATATATTCCCACCTTATGAAAGTAGATTAAGGTCATTTCCAGGACGAAGATGAACGGACAAAACTAGCCCCACGTGGAAGACAAGAAAGAAGTGTGGGGAAGTACGATCGTGGACCATTATTTACATAATTCCCATTATAAGAGAAAGGGGGAGGACGACCACAATATGTACAGTGGCCACAAATGGACAAAGATAATTTGAAACAGAAATTACCTAGTTTATACGCAGAAATGCATGGTAGATGAGATATATATAGAATCTTGCTAAACTAGAAAATATAACACAGGTAAATCAGCCATGATGAGAAAATTAATGTTGACTCTGTATAAATAGTAAGCAAGAAGCCGGAAGAAGAGACGCCATTGCTGCAGAGCTGACAGGTGCTGGAAAACAGCTTTGAGCAAAGAACAACTGGTATTTGCTTGACTTGGGATCAAGGACGCCACAGCAAGAAGCAATTGCAAAGTACAGAAGGAGTCAAAGAGGATAGGCTACATACGCACAACATATTTCTCTTATATTAAGCAAAGGAGTAAACATTTTCAAGTGCCAAGTATTGAACAATCAGAGATGCAGAAAGCATATGCAAGACGGAGCAATCAAGTCTCCAGAGGCTAAGAGGAGAAACAGCACCCAGTATAATTGAATCAAATAGCACTAAAGAGAAGGATAAGATGGACGAAATCGTGGTCTCCTTACACGTGGTGCAAGACCAGGAAACAAGGCCTATTCATTAAGCTCCAAATGAACATAGCAATGTACCTTCAATCCCTTTAAAGTTCTGAGGAAGAGAACAGTCAGCAAGGTCAACTACAAAGAAGAAGGCTTGGCTTAGGGCCTAACTTATGAGAGATGGAAGGCTAATTGGCCAAGTGGGCAGTTGTTTGACGTTTTTCCCCACACTTGGGTTTCGTTTTGGTTACGTGCTGCTAACGAGCCAAATGTCCAAGGTTGGGAGAGAATACCAACCAATCATGGGGGCCTATGTAATGATGTACTATACATTGTGGCAGAAGCAAATCCGCTGCTGTCATTCTTCTAGTATCTGGATCATACGTAGTTAAAAGGTAGTTTAAGGCGTGCCTACCAGGGAGCAACCAATGATGTTACTAAGACCTAAACGAAATATAGGTACATGTGTTCTCCTAACCAATCCCTCCTTTCAATAGGTTTTTACTGTTTGCCACGTAGCATGACGTCATAGCTGATGTACATCTAGGTATAAAGATTTTGTGTAACAGAAATGTATTTTAGAGTGTGTGAGCTGCAATCGGTTTGTTCACCAGGTTTCCCTACTTTATTAAGCTGATAATAAGGTAGCATTTTGCCAAGTCTGTACGTTTATTTGTACCTGAAATCATTTATTTGTAATTCCATTCAGCTCTTGGAACTCGCCAGGTGCTACTGCACACCATGTACAATAAAAATGAACTAGAAACACACTACACAAAACCCACCCCTGACGAAAGAACACAGAATAAGCAAAGATAGTAGCTACAGCACTATGGGTAATGAATCAGCGGTGAAAGGAAAGAAAAAGCGAACAATGTTTTTGGAAAAGTATAAGGACTTGTGAGTAAAAGGGTTCAACGTGTCCAGTTTCTAGGGCTCATACATTGACCAAGGGGTCAGCTATCATTCAATAGTACCTTCTTTGCAGTTCTTGGTAGCTCGGCAGCACTGCACCAGACCTTTTGGCACGGTGTGAAGATCAGGAGAGAGCAAAAGGCAGCAATGGAGGGTCCTGCTGGTTTGGATGTGCTGAACAGTTCTTGAAACATGCTCCAAGCAGTTCAATGGCAAAAAAACACTAGGATCCCAGCTGTCTTGGCTCTCAGGGTGCTGTGAATCCAAATTCCCAAATTCACGGGCTCAGGGACAAGATGAGTCCTTTTCCCGTGCTCCCAAACAGAGGGGAGGCTGGCACACACTGAAGGGAGGGGTCCTTAAATACAGTCAGGTACCGGGTACCGCTGTGACTGGCAGAGAGGCGGTCTTGCTCCAGCGGCAGGTCACTTCTTAGGTTGCTATGAGTCTCACTCGAGGTACTGAGGGACAAGATGGGCCCTTGCTCATGGGCTCCCAAACACCGGGAAGATGGCCCACAATTGCAGGAGTCCTTCAACACAGTGAGGTAAGCCAGGGCTTTCACACCCTTGCCACATGGTAATTCATCACACTACCATACACTAGTAAAACAAAACTTAAAAAAAAAAAGATTTGTGCAATACGATTAAAATTAGTAAAAGCTATGAATTGTATAGAAGCTTTTCATCAATCAATAAAACTTTGGAACTGCTCCCACATTATCTACAGACATTTCCATACTCTTATTGTAGATTGCAATTTCTACGTTTTAGGCTGAATCTGATACCTACAGTTGAGATTCTTAATCTACGCTCTAAAACGGTCTCCCTAGTGAATTACTGCTAGTTTTGCAAGTAGTCCGATATCATTGAATCTCTATATCATTTGTTGCTACAATGCCCACTGTTGCATAATCTGAATATTTTTATGTTTGGAAAGTTTGTACATAACAATGATTGGTTTTCAACCTATGAATTTTGCTAGCGACTGTCTAGCGGTAACAAAGTCCCACTAACCATTGCAAAAATCAAAAGCTTCCACCAAATTAATATGATGGTTGTAAAATGGTAATAATGTTTCTAATCATTGATAATAATGCATCTTGACTCACTTAAATTGCTTATATATATTTTTACAAGTTTTTTTTATATATCAACAAATATGTATTAAGTACTCTTTCATAGATTTTATAAATTGTATATGGTTTTATTGATTTGTGTACATGTATCAAGTATTGTCCTGTAAATTCTCTATATTGTGTAACATTTACTTTGTCAAACTATATCACAAGGAAAGTAAAAAAAAAAAAATTGCTTGCTTCCGACATGGGACCTCGCAGCACTTTACAGGTTCAATTCTCAACAGGGCTTACTCAGCTCTTCATCCTTTGGAAGTGGATAGTTTTAGTACCATTAAATGGGTAAATAATTATACACCTATTGTCACAGCAATTAGAACAGGGAGGAATCCGGCATGATGTGTTATGTAAAAACCGATATTTGTATTACTATTATTGATATTTTAATTTTAAAGCACAGATGCCTTGTAGAAAATCTGGGCTTAGATTCCATGTGGAACACATTGGTATAAAAATCAGAGCACAACCCTTGAAGTGGTCCACAGGCGAAGGTCATATTTAGGGCTGTGTCAGATATTGATTTGTGGGTGGGACGTTATCAGGGAAAGTTTCTCTGTTTGGACAGGGGAGTTAGGTTGCTTAGACACCTAACATAAGCCCCTGAAATCAATTGAAGCATACTCGGATGGCTTTGCTGGGAAGAAGAGAGCCACTGGCAACAGTGTACTCACCCTGAGGTTCTTGTCTCCTACAATGGGCCTCATCACAAGTTGGGCGTTAGCCCTTAAATGCGGCGCTAACTGTATTACAGCCTGGAATACTGCTTAGCCTGATCATGGCCCTGCAAAAGGAGCGCCAGACCCAAAAGGACCAGCGTTAATACAGCCGGCGGTAACACAGCTGACATTAAAACAGCCGGCGGTAATACCACCATCAATACAGCGCATTATCACAGACCTATCACAATCCCATTTCCAGCTGTATTGCCGCCCGAAATCCGGCGATGATTCAGCTGGGATTACCCCCAGCATCCAGCTAGAGGTAAATTAACCCAGCTGCCAGGAAAAAAGCCACTGATGTATACTATGCACACCAGAGTGCTACAAAAGACCCACCCAGGCCCCAAGCACACTTTCCAACACCATGCTGCCATTCTCTGCTGGGAGCAGTGACCTGCAGTTCCACATGCTGCTTCTGGAGCTACAGATGCTGGACCACCAGGGCAGGGCACAGGGAGCACGGGGGCTGAGGGGTTGGAATGAGGATGAGGAGAAGGAGACCAGTCCCAGCAAGATGTGCACCCATCTCCAAGTTCAGGCTATCGCCCTGGGCCCTCAGTAACACCCAGATAGTAACAGAGTACCGGCTGGATCGGGCGACCACCACAGAGCTGCTGGCCATGATGCAAAATGACATTGGGAGCAGGATTGCCATCCGCATAGCGATGCCCCCACTGGTCAAACTGGTGGCAGTCCTGCAGTTCGTGGGGACGGGCACCTTCCAGTACTCTGTGGCCATGATACATGGCATGGCCCAATCAGCATTCAGTGCAGTCCGGGGTCAGGTGCGGGATGCCCTGCTGAGCCATGTCAACCTATACATGGCACTGCCCAACACCCAGGCCCAGTTGAATAACCTCAAGCGCCTTACGTCATTGCAGCCATCAACTGCACTCATGTTTCATTGGTTGCGCCTGAGGCCCATGAGGCAGTTTTTTGGAACCGCAAGCACTATCACTCATTCAATGTGCAGATGACCTGTGGGACTGACCTAAACATCAGCCACTGCTGTGTCTGCTAACCGGATACACCCACGACTCCATGGTGCTATGTAACAGCACCCTGCCACCCTACATGGAGAGGCACAGGGGACAATGCACATGGACAGTGGGTGAGTACAAACCCTGATATAAATGCATGTTGAAGCACAAGTAAAAAAGGGGGGGTATCGCCACACGAAGCACTGCATGGCAATAGAAGGCACCATCAGCACCTCTGCAGCAGCTGCATCATTAACGGTGGGCATCCAAGGGTGCATGCACACGGCTACCACACCTGGACCCACACATGGTGATGGACACACATCACTGCAGGCACAACAACACATCAAACCACAATGACCATAATGCAGCTGGAATGTGCTGCAGTGTAGATCCACGCCCCATCACCCAACAGTGAGTCCACCCAGGGCCCCAGATAAGAATCCAAAGAAAGAGGATACCACTCCCTATTCCGTACATTTCTGTGTGAAATGAATACCGAGAAGTAAACATCTACATCAACATCACAGAGAAAGTATCCCATTAGTGCATTAAAACATGTATCAACTGTTAAACAAGATTATTGGTGTAATTTAACACCATTTGGAACATTTACCATCATCCAGTGATACAGGCACGTCAAATGATCTTCGCCTACTTCCCCTGATCATCCTATGGGACTCCATGCATCACTGGCCCAACCATATCCAAGGTGCCACAGAAGAGTCACCCCAACAACACAGGGTGCATGTACAGGACAAATAATTCATGGCATGAAATACAAAGGATGGCCACTCATCACACATTGCATGGCCCTGTTGCTCATAGGAATGCCCACGGGGCATAATGGCTGAATATTCTAAATCTGCAGACTCATGCATGGTACAAATGCCTAATTTTGTCATCCCATCCCATGCAGGTGACTCAGGATACCCGCAGCTCACCTGGCTGAGGACCCCTGTGCCTGACCCTAGAACACCACATGACCACGCATTCAACCATGCCCACAGTCGGGCACACATCTGCATTGAACGTTGGCAAAATCGTCCTGGCATATGCAATGCTGCACAACATTTGCCTCATGTGGAATGTGCCCCTTACGCAGACAGGCAACACCCAGGGGCTGATGATGAGGATGACCATGTGGCTGTAACCAGGGTTGATGCACACAGGGATGGGGTGAGGGAAGGGGAGGCGGGCCCAACAGGCACTTTCTTTTAGCACTGTGACTGGATCCACAACACAAACTTCACATTTTGAATAAATAGCACTAGTACACAATCATGATTGTCTTTGCATTTTGTCATATTTCATTAGGATTTTATTGGATGAGGAACTGACCCCACCCCTTCTCCCCCACCTAACACCAACTCCCCTGCACAGACTCCCTCCTCCCCACCCAACACCAACTCCCCTGCACACAGTCCCCACTCCCCCCACCCAAATATGTGTCTATGTGATGGCCCCTCAGGCCGACAGTGCTCAGTCCATAAACTGGGTACCTGGCCGCTTCACATGTGCACCAGAATTGGTAGAGTGCTGTAGAAGTCTATGCTGTATGGGGTTCCCTGTTAGGACTCCTCGATGGGAGTGGTGGAGGTAGACGGGATGGAGGCAGACATTTGGATTTGCTGCCGGAGGGGGTTATTGGGTTCCCTCATTTGTTCTTCAAATGCAGAGAGTCCCTTGCATTGCTCCCTTACCATTTGCCAGAACCCCGTGAGGGATGCTGTGCATGCCTCCACCACCATCCTTGTGCAGGCATTGTCCCTGTTCATGGTCTTGGTAGCACCCCTGATGGCACGGCAGATGGCCTTCATGTGCCTATTGTGTCCTCTGGCAAGGCCCTCGATTTTCAGCTGATGTGCCTCTATGACGTCCAGTCACGCCATCACAGCATCCACGCGACCAGTAGGGGGTGTTGGGGTGGGTCTGTAATGCCTGGGGGGCCGTCCTGCCTGGGCATGGGGGGGGCTGTACCACTTGGGGGGCTGCCTGATGATGAAGCATATGAGGGTGTATCCTTGTCAGCCACCAGGGTGTAGTTGAGACGGCGGCGTGCGCGGCTTTGTGCCCTTGTGCTGTGCACCTCCACATAGTCATGGCTCTCAGTGGTGTGCTCATTTCCGGCACATATATGTCTTTAGGGTGTGGGGGCCGCAGCAGCCTGCTGGTCATTGCTGCTTGCTCATCCTTCCTCCTGGCTGGTTGATATTGGGGCCGCTGCAGCTGCCTCCTCCTGGTCAGCCCTAGAGGGTTGGGCCCTTAGTGGTGGCATGTCCCTGGAGTCTTGGGCCCTCGATGTTGGGGTGGGCCTGGAGGTTTTGCCCATTGTCGTTGGCATGGCCCTGGAGGGTTGGGCCCTTGGTGGTGGTGTTGCACTGCTGCAATGTGGAGTGATGGGGTTGGTCTTCCGCCTTGGTGTTGTACCCTGTCGGCACCTTCGCGGGGTGCTGGTGGAGCCCTGGGTGCACGCTCGATGGGATGGCCCCACTACCTCATCCTCCCTGGAAACCTCAGGTGATGCCTGCGTGCCTGTAGGGGATGGCATTATATCACATTCGCTGACATGTTTTGGCATGAATAGCAGTATTTACAGGAGGATTGCAGGGGGGGCGGTTGGGCTCATGCATGGGCCTGGCCTGCTTGCATTTAGCAGTGGGTTGGTTTATATGGGGCATGGTGCGTGAGGGGGGGACACACTTGGGAATGTGTCTTCCCAGTGGCATGGCAGGGGTTAATTGTTGGCGTAGGCATTTATTGTCTGGCAAGCATCTGGTTTACATGGCAAGCTGGCAATGTTGCACTGCTGTGCCCACGCCATGGCTGTGTGTTGCATGGCACTTGGATGTGTCCCTTGGCTGCCCTCCCCACAGCTGAGGCTCACAGGGGTGGCCTAGGTGCACTGGCACGTGGGTGCCTGTGGTGACTCATACACACTGAACCCACTCACAATGTCGGGCTCATGGGAATTCTTGTGCAATGGGATGTTGACATTACATTTGTTATTCTGCGGCGGTGGTGGTGACTCACCTTTGGCCTCCTGGGTGTCAGCACTTGACTCTGCTCCTCTGATTCCCTCTATCCATGCCATGTCTATGATGCTGCTGCAGCGCTCCTCCCATGGCATGTGCTCCGATCGTGGTGGTGATGGTGATGGTCCTCCTCCGGTTGCCATGCAGTCTGTCCAGTGCTGGGCTAGGATGCCCCAGAAATTGACCTGCAGGTCATTAAAGCACTTCCTGCAGTCTTCCCCATCCCTGGCGTCATGGCTGACTGCAGACATCTTCTTGCTGATGGTGCCCAGATGTGGTTGTGGTGCTTGGAACTTGTTTTTTGTTGTGCCCTGTACAGCTCCTCATACTGCCCTAACACCTCCTCCACAAGGACGTTGAGCTCGGACTCTGTAAATTTGGGCTAACGGATCTGATCCTGGGATAGCTTGCCCCTTGGACACTCCTGTAAGATTTTTTTACTCCAGTTGCTCTGGATGACTACCAGGGGCTCCGATTTCTAATGGATTGTGATTTCCAAAATGGCTGCTGCAGTATTTTCCGTTCCGGCAGCAATGCATTTTCTGCACGCTATTACTGCACGATGTTGCCACGCGATATCGGCTGCCAGCGGCGCTAGTGCTATTTAGGCTGACATTTTAGGCATTAGCGTTATTTTGGTTGAGCAGTATTAGCGTTAACGCCGGGGATGTGTGCGCATGTCTGCCGACTCGTGATACAGTGGTTTCTGCGCGACTAATCCTGACATCAAACGCTAATGACGCTTGACGGTAAATAAACCCAGATACTGGCCAACTCGTGATAAGGCCTAATGAAGGCTGGGAAACGCCCGGACAGGCAGCATACTAAAGCTGTCTGGATGTCAAAGGACACTTTTCGAAGAGACCTAAAGAATAAAGAATTGCTCAGCATGCTTTCTGGGCCATGTGTGCTGCAGACCTACGCTCTGAAGGCACAGAGATGGTCTGTTCCGGGAATGTGAGCTCTATACAAAAGTATAAATGAGTTTAACTTGAATATATTTGGTTTCAATCATGGGCAAGGAACAAGAGCACAAATGCCAGTAGGTGTCTGTGATAATGAAAACATAAGGAATATAGATTGCACGCAGAAGCAGACAGGGAGGCCACCAGCAGCCCATCCAGTAAGGTACTGCAACCCGGTACTAAAAATGTTTAACTATTCCTCTCCATACATAACACTGTGAAATCTTATGCACCCATAAGCCCTTCTACAAAAACAGAGACTTCTACATCCATTGCTAAAATGGCTGTGTCAGCAGTATGTGTATTGATGCTCCCTCTGAAACACTTTGCTCTGAACCCAATAGCTGTGTGCACGTGTCATGGTACAAATGTACAGACAGTGCAGGCCCAGGTCTGCCAGCATCCTGTGCAAGATTGTTTGGTGCACCGGCAGGTGTGATTCTTTAAAAACTGCTGGGCCAGACCAATATTTAAAGGGATAGTTCACTCTAAAATATTATTGGCTAAAAAGATGGCCCATGATCGAAAATAAATATAAAAAATATTTTTAAAGAAAGGTCCTATGTAAAGTTTTGAGCAAATGAGGCTCAAACTCAAAACTTTCAAGCACTAGGAGACATCCATTTTGTGAAATGGATGAGCCTCCTGTGCTTCTGTTAAGCTCTGCCCTTGCGGCACTAATGAAGAAAAAGCCAGCCAGCTGTAATAAACAAAAGCTACCACTGGGTGGATTTTGCATTATTATTGCCGGAGAGCAGAGAATGCAGGCATGAAGGCTGCATGCAGGTAAGTGCTTATTTCTTTTTTCTTTACAAATCACTACAATTATAAATACAACGTTGTTGTCAAATGAAATGTTGTATTTACAAAATGCTGCAGTTTTCTTTCTAAGTGTCCCGGGCTCCCCCGGGCTGGAGGAGCCCGGGAATCTTAGAAAGAAAACTGCAGCATTTATAATGTTGTATCTATGTTTGCAACGTTGTTGTATTTATAAATGCTGTGGTTTTCTTTCTAAGATTCCTGGCCTCCTCCGAGCCAGAGGAACCCGGGAAACTTAGAAAAGAAAACTGCAGCATTTATAAATACAACCGCGTTGTATTTATGACTGCAGCGGCTTTCGCTTTGAGTCTCCTGAGTCCAGCTCCAACTCCCTCCAACTCCCTCAGAGTCAATCGCTTCTCCAAGCAACGAGTTGGTGGTAGATCTCTTTCTTCGGCTGGGTCCTCCCTCTGCAACAGCCTCCCTGCCTCCCTGAAACTTGAGGAGAGCCATCTCCGGTTGCGGAAGCACCTCAAAACCTTTCTCTTTGCTTCAGCCTTTTCTCCTCCTCTCCCCTGCTGACCTCCTGGCTAATTCCGAACCTGCACTGGTTACCTGGCCACCCTGTGATCCCAGGCCCAGGTCCCTCCACCGCCAGTCACACTCACCTGCACTGCCTGAGTAAGCAAACCCCCGCAAATGGGGTATGTTCTGTATCCCTACAGTCCCACTACCAGCACTTGCCACCTGAAGTTCTGCACTCACCTTTGCACTTGCCACCTGCTGGCCGTTACCTTTACTTATTGTTATTATTCTATTCCCATGTACTGCACTGTCCCTTCACCCTCCCCGCCGCACTTTCCCCCTTCCCCCTCCCTTGCACTTGCGCGATCTGAATGACACCTGGCCTAGTATGATCGTTGTCTGTCCTCCCTTTGTTCCCCTCCCTTGCCTCGTCGCGCCTTGAAACACTTGTGTATAGGCGCGTTACAAATGCCATATCATATCATATCAAAGCTGAAGCCACTGCAAACATAAATAAAACATTGTATTCATAAATGCTGTGGTTTTCTTTCTAAGTTTCCTGGGCTCCTCTGAGGAAACCTTCCTGGGAAACTTAAGAAAAAATCTGCGGCTTTTATAAATACAACAGTGTTGTATTTATGACTGCAGTGGCTTTCGCTTTGAGTTGCCGCGCCTTTGCTTGGGAAACTACAAAAGAAAGTGGCAGCAATTATGAAAACTCTGCCGGCAGCCGGCGAAGTATTTATAATTGCTCTGCCTTTCATTTTATGTTTTCTGTGCTTCCAGGGGCTTCAGGAGCACCGAAAATGTAAAATGAAAGTGAAGGTAGCCTCCTCCATGTTCAGCTCTGCTCTGGCTGCAGTAAGCAAAAGCTCCCAGTCGGGGGATTTTGCTGCTTGATTAGTGCCTCCAGGGCAGAGCTTAACATGAACAGAGGAGGCTGCTTGAAATGACAAAATGGATGCTCCCATGCAAACACTTTGAGCCTCGTTTGCTCAAAAGTTTACATAGGAATTTTCTTTAAAAAGATGTTTGATATATGTTTTTGATTATTGCCCATCTTTTGGTACAATGACATTTTAGAGTGAACTATTCCTTTAAGTTTACATGACACTGAGTTGGAAGCAAGGTGCCCTTTACTTTGTAGCGCCGAGGAGGGGGGCACCCTTGTTCAGCCACACCCCCTGAGCGCACCTTGAGCCGGCGCTGTGTACAAAACTAATAATCTTTTTTTTTTTAATCCAGAGCTGCTTACCCTCCTTTACAGCACTGGTGTTAATAGTAACCATTTTAATGGCGCGCATTTTCTGAGCCCCACGAAGAAAACCGGTGTGGCCTTCCCTTTGCTTGAAGACATCATCTGCAGTGTAAGCGCAGATCTCAGCAACATGCACCTAACACAGTGAGCTATCTGTCCACCAGGGGAACATGAGCAGTGTAGATGAAGGTTACTGATGTTTCCAGTAATAACCGAAGGCGGGACCTGCTCCATTAAGTCCCAAAAGTCCTTTGGCTTTGCTATGTGGTTTTTAATGTTTTTTTCTCTGTTGCAGCAGTCCTTGGCTTGAGAGGGAAGGGGCAGGATGCTGATGACATTCAGGAGGCTGCCTTAAACCAGTAAGTGGTCAGCCATGGAGTCTTTGACGCTGCTTATCGACTGGGAGAACACCCGATCTGCAGGGTCGGACTGGGGCATGCAATTGTCTCAGGCACAAATGAAAACATGGAACACAGTTGCAAATGGCAATTCATTCCTTTTGTGACATACTGTTTGACTAGTACCCAAGGGGGAGTTTTTTTATCAACTGTGATGGAAATTTTGGATTTTAAAGAATATGAATTCAGCAACACTGGTCAAAACTGCTAGCCGCATGGTGAAGTAACTCATCTAACTGCCCACATTGGCCCAAAAAGTGCCCCACTTTGACCCAAAAAGCTGGCCCCCACTATTTTTGTTTTCTTTTTTTATTGGGTATTTATAATGGTGTTTCAAGGCGCAACAAGACAAAGGATGGGGCGGGGGGGTCGCAGGGAGGAAGAAAAGCAAAAACAGTCCCACTAGGCCTTGTGTCATTCGGATCGTGCATGTGCACTCCCATTTTGTGTTCTTGGGTCGGGCATTGCCCTATAGGCCAGTCCGAGCCTGCTGATCTCTTTATGGCCACTATATCCCAGGGTTACCATAGAAACCAGCAAAAAACAGGCATAGTGAGGAAAGCATAGTAGCCACAGAAAAGCCCATCCAGCCCTTTTCAGTGGAGGAAAGAGAACGGGTAGGCAATTCGATGATAACGGATAAGGTGCCAGTTGGGGTGGAGGCAGCTGAGATGCACCTGCATCCTGCGATTCCTTTCTCTGCTTCGCAATATTTTTATACTGGTACAGAAAAATGCTTCAGAGCGGTACTGTGGTACAGACATCCACAAAGTCTGGAGGAAGAGACAGTGGCATGTCCAGACGCTTTTGACAGTGGTGGCCCAAGTAGGGTACTGACTTATACAGGATGGCATGAAGAACGAGCGCACACACACATAATGATCATAGTTTAGGAGAATTTGGTGGCACCTGGGGTGGCCAATCAGATTCCTGGGGTAGCACGGGCCACCCCAGGCTACTCCCGGTACCCAGCACTGGGAAGAGGGACTTGACATTGGAGAACACCTTGTCACAATATACAATAGGTTGAGAGGTGAGCCAACTCCATGGAGCTGGCAATTATCCACCGTTGATATCATTGGTACAGAGGAAACCTGTGCCGGTGGAAACCAATAGGCACAGAAGTAGACGATGCTGCCTAAAGAAAATAAGAGAAACCATAACTTTCATTTAGAACTAAAAACAGCTCTTAAGCATCCTGCACTGTGTGGGGGCTCCAACAGAACCAATATTGTCTTGGGAGGATAGCTCAGGGGCAAGGTGCTCGCCACCGAAGAAATGCGACACGAACATCACAGGTTAGATCCCCGGGTCCGCGCTTGGAATCCTCTGGGTATTAAGCGCGTTATAAATAACCTATCATCTCATACAAACGCAATGATTTGAAATCGGAACATGAACAATATCTTTTCATTTTGTATTCAACTTTGTTATAACATAAAATGCGCTCGTGAAACATGAAGCGGGTAAAAGTGAGACGGAAGCACGTCTTGGTGCATCACAGCGTGACGTCTGCTCGGAGCTCCCCAGAAATAAGGTCAGCAGGATACATCATCCGGCTTTGCCGTCGCTGTCAGCGCCGGCCCTTCGCTGGAGCTGACAGCGCACAACGTGATCCGATTCCTCCAGAGCTCTAATTAGGTGTTGTATTTTTCCACTGGAATAAACATTACATTAATGACTATATTAAGTGAACAATATTAGTAAAACGCTCAGGGTCGGCGAAGCAGAAAGTATAGCTTATTATTTATCCCCCCCCCCCCTAAAAACAATGCCTCTGTTTGTCCCTGGCAAACTGCAGGCCAATACTTTATTTTCCTTATCCTGGACATTGGTGTTGAACGAATAAGCATGCACAAAATGCGTTCTAGCACAATGATAACCTCTTCTTCATTGGCGCCCTTTTCATGAAAAGTGTTCTATGTATGGTGCACACTTTCACATGACCTTCCCCCCTGCCCCCATGGGTGCAATGGCATAAATCAGAGATTAGAAGGGGGCGTTTCTTTCCATCCGTATTTAAATGTAATGTTTGTTTCGAGAAGTAAAACAAGCAAGTATAGCACAAGGACAGGAGTTTGTGGAGCTTTACCCTATGCCTCCTCCCAAGGACATTTCTGACTACAACAAAAGTCAAAACAAATAGTCCATGTAAGAAGGGGAAGGGAAGGAGAACAGAAGGAATGGTCCATTGTTCAAAACCAGGAAGGGGAACACCCACTTTCCCACCCCCAGGACTGTGTATTTTATTAAGATGAAAACATTCTACAAATGAACCCCAGATCCAATCATATCCATCTAGGTCATCGAACTGTGTCTTCTCCGGTCTGAACTGGAGTAGTACAGCCTCAATCCACATGTCAACCCTTCGGTTTTGCCTTGCTCTTCCAGAAAAGTAAGATCTCTGAGCATCATTGGTGGTGGGACGGAAATTTGGCGGTAAATCCTCCAAAACATAGCCCTAAGGAATTACCATTGCCACCTCTTGGTCAGGTGGAATTACTGCCTGATTACAAGTGGTACTGGCGCTGCAATTCCCTATTCATTTTGGGTCCATTGGACCTAATGGGTCTTTTTTTGCAGAATTACTGTGGCGGAATTACTGCCACAGTAATTCCGCCAATTCTTCCGATTTATCGGCGTTGAGTGGGAACATTTACCTCCAGGGTTTTCCTGGAGGTAAATCCTCCACTCAAAACCCAGTTACCACTATTTTTACCACTTACCGCCTGACTCGTAATGAGGCTCTATATTTTTGCAACTATCAGCACCCTAATGAACCAAACCAGTTTGTGGATTTGTAGCTGCATCACCTCTGGGTTCCCATCCCTTTACTAAATGTATTCTCTCTAAGGCAGCCGTCCAAAACTATGACTGTTTCAGCAAACACCACATCAAATGCCATTGTAGCCAAGACTCTGAGCGTCAGTTTCATCAGTGCCATTTACAGACAGGGCTTTGCTGAGCATCCTGTCAGGGATCCAGTAGATTCTGAAGCTTATTCTATGTTGAGTGTATTTCAAGCACAACTCTAAAGCCGCCTTATAACAAGAAGCACATATCAGTTTCCAGTGAAATTCTATCAGATCTAGGCCTAATTCCATACAACAGCCATTTTTCCCCCCTCTCGCTACTCATCAACAGTAGTCCCTCAGTCATCAACTGCATCCTGTTTTCTAGTACACTGTGAAGCTTATTGTACCTGACTAACTAATTTGTGCTCTATATGTAAGTCTACCCATGCATTACCCTTTTCAACTGTATATATGTATATCTACTTATGCAACCGCACCATGTCTACTGCTTATGTCTGTAACCCTACTACTGTGACCTAATTGCACCCAGATACCTCAGGGTCAGGTGCGCTATAGAAATAAAATAAACAAACAAACAAAAAAAAAAACAATATCATGGAATCAGAGAGAGATTCTGAAGTAGACAGTTGGAAGAGCCATGTGGTGGAGCGGGAATGGCTGGGGGGCTTTATCTTATATAGTTGTGATATTGCTCATTTAACTTTCATCACCCTGGCTGAAACATCCTACCTGCTTCCCAGCCTCTTCACCAGCCTGAAGCAGACGAGCATTGGAAGACGGTCCTTCCAGCATGGCCGCCACCATACATCGCGATAAACAGCTGACCTGAGCCAGCATTTTACCATTGTGAGCCCCGATTGGTTGGAGTATCATTCAAAGGCACTCTTGGTCCGAGAGCCATCAGGCGACCCGGCCCCATCTAAGAGCCGCCTATAAGGGTCTCCTCCAATCCTGTCTGGGCCTGTCTAGGCATGAGAGGGCCCGTGCCTTCTCTCCGAAACCTCCAACAGCATTGTGCCTTCCCTGCCCTGCATGCAGCTGCTTGTCGGTAAGCTTCTGTTTCTATCCTTCTCATCCCGTCCTGGTATCTCGTATGCCTTCCCGAAGGTCTTCTTAGGCTCTGCCGCATCCTTTTTCTAATTAGTACCTGGCGGGTGCTAGGGGGTGGCAGCCTCTCAGCCAATGAGGAGGCTTGTAATGGAGGCATTACCAGTAGTAATCCCCCTGCTCCGAGCAGCCTCACGGCTGGAGACCGCAATCTTCCCCGCAGGGGAATGAGGTAAGTGGTGTCCCACTTTGCCTCTCCCCTCCCACCTCCCCTATCCACAGAATTTCCTCCCGATGCCCCATCCTGCTTACCTTTGTTGAAGTCCATTTCGGGAGCGGACGCGCTGGGAACACTTCTATCCCCAGTGTGTTCGCTCCCGATCTGCAACAGGTTGTCATGGAAAGGAAGAAGGGACTACACGTCCCTTCTCTCCTTTAAATGGTGGCCATTTTTTTTGTTTAATTTTTTTAATTGGCACCATGGAAAGAGATAAGGGACTACATGTAGTCCTTTCTCCCGTTTCCATGGCGGCCATTTTTTTGTTTACTTTTTTTCTATTTTTTTCAATGTCCACAATGGAAAGAGAAAACAGACTTCGTTTTCCCTTCCAACGCGGCCATTTTTTTACATTTATTTTTTTGTTCTGAAACGCCAGAGCATTTTGGAACAGAAAAAAAATAATTTTAGTATCCCGGTTTTATGGCCTGGGGTACTAATAGCAATAGGCCCCGAGCAGGGCGGGAATTACCACTTCAGGTAATGCCAGAGGGCCTTCCTAACTATGGGCCCTGGGGCATTACCTGAAGTGGTAAAGCCCCCCCTGCTCAGGGCCTATTACTTAAGAATCTCCCACCTCCTTGAGCCCCCCCAGCTCGGCTTGCAGTTCGAGAGTTTGTTGCATCTTTTCCTATGTTACTGGCCTCAGCGGTGCTGCTAGATTCACAGCCCCTCCGACCAGCTCGCTTTTCCCTCTGGCCAAGTGTCGCCACTCCTTGTGCCTCTCTTTCTGCACCCTTCAGTGCGGGCACTTTTCAACGATGAATCTACACCCTCCTCGCATTACCTTTCTCTCTGCTGCATGACCGTCTCTTGATGGTATCCATTTTCTTCTCATACAGCTGACATATACTTACGTTACTTAGCAGATATCCTGCCACTGACACTAAGGCCATAAAACCACTTGGTTGGAATGCCATTGAAGACACTGAGGCCAGCAAAAATAAAAACAAATATGCTTTCTAACTCTACTGTGTAACTATTGGCTTTTTGGCTCCTCAGTAAATTCTATCAAGGATGGATGCCCTGAAATGTCAGTGTTGAATGCATCACCATTATTTTGAAAATCAAATCTAGGTGTGATCACTTGATTTATGTGTTTTGACCCTGATTCCTAAATGGCTTGAATTGGAGATCTGTGCTGAAGTGTTTGGGATTCTGCTGCCTCATTCTTGAATTTCAAATCTGCATGTGCTATGCTTAAATGATATGTGCCTTCACCCCTGTTTCCTGAAGTCAAATTAGGTAACCTGTGCTTAAGTGCTTTGTATTGCACACTTATCCTTGAAATCTACATCTAGGTGTACTGTGCTTAAATTATATGTTCTTTCACCCTGATTCCTAATGTCAAATCTAGGTGGTTTATACTTAACTGTTTTTCCTTCTCCTTTAAAAAAGAAACCTTGGGGATCTCCAACTCCTGATTGCTCAAATGTTAGGCCCTTTCACTTCAGTTTAAGAAACCAAAATTCCTTAGCCTCTTAAATTGCAGCCTTGCTCATTGCTAGTCTTTTACACTTACTTCGAATGGCCTTATCTGTCTATTGTATTTCCATGCGTTCTTCAGTCTCATTTGCTCTCACCCTGCCACTATGCCCTGTTGTTAAGCTTCTATTCTGCTGTCAGTTTCGCTTCGGAACCCTACTGTAATATACTGCTTTGTAAATTGCTAGGTTTCTTCTGTACCTGACTGCATTCTGAAGGCGTGTGTTACTGGCTACATTCCCATATTTCGAATCAGTTCTTCTCCCCACTGCCTAGTAACCTAGGCCCTCCCTCGACTATTGTTATACTGTTGTTTTTGACTCCTTTTCACTTGACTTGCTGCTAGGCCACTTGGTGAGTTCAGCATGTATTGTTCAATCCCTTTCCTGCTCTCCAGCACCATCTTTTTCAACCATGGTGCTCTCCATCCCTCCTATCTACTCTAATTGCTATTCTATCACCTTTCCTTCCCCTCTATCCAAGTCTGCAAGGAGAACATTTAAAAAAGCACTCCTGGTCTCCAACCCTAGATTTCCCATTGCTGACACCTATGTGAGTGCTTCTTCCAGACAGACTATAACTGATATCCCCTTTGCTGTCTCCTGTCCAGACATATGGACTCCCCATATGATCTCTTTCCTCTCCCCTTTTTCCACTTCACCCATTAATGGTGGCACTAGATGGGAAGTGCTTTTGGCACACTGTCCATCATCCAGATGCATCATTAATGTATATCAGAATGGCACTATCATGGCCCAGGGTTCTCAGTCCAACCTCCTCCTTCTAGACAGGCATCTTCCCTCTCTCATTAACTACCTCCCTCCTCCTGCCACTCCCCTTTCTGCCACCCCCAGACTTCTTCTCCCCCACTGATGGATGTACCCCATCCCTGTACCCCGCCTCGGAAGACCTTTAAAGGTGGCAACCTACTTCACCCCTCTACCCTCAATTCTCGCTCTGCTGTCAAACAATCCTCTGACATCTGTCACCTCCTTGAAGATGTTGACCTTGACATCCTCACTCTCACTGAGACATGGTTCAATTCCACCTCTGTCACTGCTTTTGACACTCTTCTTCCTGAGGGCTACAAGATGCTCTCCAAACCCAGGGCTTATCAGTCTGGAGGCGAAGTGGCTCTTGTCTTCCCTGAATGGGTCTCTGCGCCTGTCATACTCACTCAGTCCTACGCCTCCTTTGAATGTCTTGTCTGTAAGCTCTGCGTCTCTCCCTCCCTCTCGCTCACTCTTGCTACCATGTTCAGGACCCCGGGGCCAACATCCCTCTTCCTCTCGGAGTCGGCCGACCTCACCTCTTCTCTTCTGACAACAAAAATTACGCTGTTCCAAAATGGCCCTCATAAGGGAACCAGTATGGAACACAACAAGGGGGGCCCAGCTTACAGCTTGTATCAACAGAATGGGGGACAGAAGGATATAGTGAAGTAGTAGCTAAAGCTACCTAAATACCCTCTAGTGCTAGGTTGAGCTAGTGTGCCGTTTATCTAAAAGCAGATCGAATAAGGAATGGAAAATGACCACAATGCTAAAATGCAGCTGGTGACGAATTTTAAGGAGTTGGGGCAGTCGCGGCTTGTTGCAAAAGGCATCAAACACACTGCGTAAAGAGTGTAATGTTTGACGTCACAAGTAATAATAAAAATGCACACTAGGTCAGTCTACTTATGGTAACAATTCACTTTCTAATGACCTGTAGACCCAATCTAATGTGCACTAGTGTATATAAAAGATAATTAAAATTATCAATTCATTGGTTCAGAAAGGTTTGCAATGACCAAAGGTTTATTTGAACATTCAGCTTGTTCAGGCTGACGTGTCAGTCATGCAAATGATAGAGAAGACATAGAAAAGCTATTTGACACTCAAAGCAAACCCTAAGAAAAAGGTGCTCAAACAGTGTGAAGAGCAGGAACATGTGATTTCTATCAGTTCTTGGTCTACCGGTTTCAGTGGTATTTAAATAAATTCACCCACTTTCTTCAGGACAGTCTTCATATCAATATAAATGCGTAAAAGCATGTGGCATGGAAGTATCTCATAAGGTTTCAATCCTCCTTGCCATTACTGCCATCAAACACGCGAACAGGTAGGTGACCTTGTAATGAATCAAAAAATTACAGGGTCACTCTTGTGTTGCAAGCCTAAATACCTTTTAAAAATGATGAAACGTTGCTAAATATAGAATGTTTCACAGTACACACCATCTGAATAATATGTCATACTTTCACAATGAGTTCGAAATTCATTGTACCAGTTTCAGGGATGATTTAGGATCCAAAATCCCCCAAAGGACCGATTCTGACATGTCTTCGTTTAAACGCAAGTGGAAAGTCGCCGAACAAAAATGGTTGGCTTCTAGCACATCCTCTGATAAACTGACCTGTCGCCTTCTCCAAAGGAAGTACAGACTCTCCATCCGCTTCAAGAAACAGGCCCACATCCAAGCCTGGATCTCTGAGGCCACAAACAACACAGATTTACTTTTCAAATCTGCAAGGAACTTGCCAATCCTATTTCTATCTCTATTTCGCCTCTTCCCTCCCAGGCCCTCTGCATGGCCTTGGCCACCCACTTCACTACCAAATCTCAGGAGATCCTGTCCGATTTTTTCTTCTACCCTCCCACTCCATCCAGTGTAGCCTCGCCTCCTCTGGCCCCTCTCTCTCCTTCTTCCTTTCTCTCCTGCTTCACACCCATAGCGCCGTACGAGGGCCCCAAGGCAGTCTGCTCTATGAAAGTCTCTTTCAAACAGGTGCTCCCCCGCTCCTCTAGAACTATTAAGGACAAAAAATCAAGTAAAATCCATGGGGATTCATGTAGAATAAAACTTGAATATGAATGCCGAAGTGAACAGCTTGGTCTCCACATCGGTGTATTACATTAAGTTGCTAGCCCAAATATGTCCTTAAATCTCCAAGGCTATTTGTGAGACAGTGGCGAGAGCAATTATTGGGTCTACAATTGCCTATTACACTAGCCTGTTAGTAGGTATCAATAATTGTGAGTGTGCCAGATTACAAGTGATACAGAATAGTGCTGTTAGGGTCATTGCCGGCCTGAGACGGAGAGACCACACAACCGAGGCAAGGCGTGAACTCCATGGTAACCAATTGAGGTCAGGATTGATTTTCACCTGCTAGTAATAACTCATAAATGTTTAGTCAGAGGGAGCCCACTATATCTGACTGAGGCACTACTGAATACATCTAACATAAGAACTCTCTGATCTAACAATACAAATCAGTTGAAGGATCCTAGATGTGCTCTCACACAGGTCAATAAGTGTGCCTTCTATGCTGCAGCCCCCAAAGCTTGGAATGTTGTTCCACCAGACCTAAGAGAGGACAAATCCATGAAATTGTTTAGGAAGAAACTGAAGACACTGCTTTTCAGATAGGACCGCTCCGTACTTCCATTCATTGTACCACAGATCAGATTATTTGCTGACCTCTCCTTCAGGAGCTCCCCTTTTTTGTAGTTTTTTTTTGTGCCCGTAAGCCTCCAGGTCACTTGGTGCGCGGTATAAGTTAATAAAGTAAAGTAAATTAAAGAAGGAAACTAATAAGGTTCCATGCTGGTCTTGAGAGACGCGGTAGGACAGGAAGACTTCTTCAGCTCTTCCAGAGGGAAACTCGGAGGAGGCACGATCCGAAAAATATCTAACATTTTTAAACCGAAACTCTCCCATTCTGCGGGAGTCGAAAACGTACTTGGAAAGGAGACCTTCCTGTCAGCCGAGGAAGAAGAAGGCGATGAAGCTCTGTGGCGTCTCTTCTTGCTTTTCCTGAGGGAGGACGATGAGCATCGAGACCCCGACCGTGAGCACTTCTGGTATCTGGAGCACTTTTTCTCCGGGGACACATCCCTGGAGTCATCGGAAAATGTTCTTTTTTTTACGAGGTAATTGAGGGGGATTTCGGGAGGGCCTACCTGCTTCAGATTTTCCCTTCCTCTATCGCAAGGTCTTGACCGTCATAGACGGGCAAGACCCGCAGTCATTGACTTTGTGGCTTACCCCAGGCACCACAAATAGTCTTTATGCAGGTCTGTTATGGGCATGTTTGCCCCACAATCAGCACACCACTTAAAACCGGTCTTTGGTGTCGAGGACAATTCAACTGAGGCGATATCGTTACGAAGTCCGCTAGCATGTGCAAAAACGGAACTGAGGCAACGTTTGCAGTGCGTGCTACTTATACCAGCATCAATGACACATCCGAAGACAGGATGGAGGCTCTTGTGGGCCACGACTCGACACTGCACGGTGCCCGATTCTAAGAAAAGCAAATTTGCGTGCAAGCTGCAAGCCGATTTGGGTATTATCAAATTTAGGGACATGTAGGAGGGCACAATCCATTTGAAACGTGCCTTCAGAGAGTGAAGAAATAATGATTTTATAATTGGATCGAAATCTTCAAAAGCCAAGTTTTTGATAGATTTAGCAGGAACCAAATCATCAGAAAAAAAACAGGTTTTATGCCAATAACGAACTTAGCCAATTGTTCCATAGTTGGCTGGGAAACAATTTCCCACAAATCAAAATATTGTTCAGAAACCTGAAGTATCACATAATTGCATGAAAGGCTCCAGCAGCTCATCACTGTCCTAAACAAGGCCTTCAATTAATTGCCTGCAGACACAGTTATTTTCAAATAGCAAACTGATGTGCCGTTTTTATCAGTCAGATGTTATCCTTCAAACCTAGAAATTTCCAGATATTTCAAAGCCGTAGAATCTCTGGAAGCGCACCAAACTGTTTACAATCTTCTAATCTGACATTAGTTGAAATTCCAATTTTGTGTGAAACAGATTACATGGTTTATTCTATAGGAATCTTCGTTTCAAATGGCATCAAAATTATCTAAACATTTCACAAGACAAGAACATAAAAATAAGATTAGGGGCCTCATCAGGGGTTGGTCAGAACAGTAAAAATGCGGCAGTAATAGCGTTACTGCTGCATTACTGCTCTGCCAAATCCCGAGTTTGGGTGGAAAGTTGAAGATTTACCTCCAGCTTTTAGCTGGAGGTAAATCTTGCCACTTCCACCCATTTACAGCACTATTACTGCAGCGCTATTAGCACCACGGTAATAGTGCCCCAAAAGCCACATTGGGTCCAATGGACCCAATGGGAAGAACAAGTTACTTACCAAACTGATAATGGTCTTTCGATGGGATGTTCCTCCTACGTATTCGTTATCTTTGATAAATCCACTTCCAGCTTGCTGGCCTTGGAAAAAATGTTCACATTAGAGGGCGCAGCGTGTCGACGTCCCTCGAGTCAGTGTCCCTCGAAGGCCCCCGTATCGGCGCTGACGTCACTATGAGTACAAATAGTATGGCGCAGCGTCCGTTGCTCAGTTTCATTTTGAGGTGTTGTTTTGATTTGCATGAATTGGTTAATAACCTTGAAGGAGCATAAACTGCAACTACAAGGGAAGTTTTACTGCGGGGAAGGATGGGAGGGGCGATAAGGAATACGTCGGAGGAACGTTTCATCGAAAGAGCGTTACCAGTTTGGTAAGTAACTTGTTCTTCGAAGGGATTGTGTCTTCACATATTCCTTATCTTTGATAGACTCCCATAGCAGTAGTATATAGAGGAGGCGGGAGTAAAATGAAATGTTTCCCTCTAAAGATGCACAGAGTGCAACACAGCTTTTGCAAATTGTGTCTCCTGGCTAGAGGAGGAATCAAGACTGTAAAATTTGGTAAATGTTTGTGCGGACGACCATGTGGCAGCCGCTCATATGTCCTTAATTGGAACTCCTCTTTGGAGAGCTGAAGAGGCTGCGATACCCCTGGTTAAATGAGCCCTAAGATGTTGAGGGGGCTCTTTTCCTGCCAATTTATAGCATTCTATAATGGTTAAAATAATCCATCTTGAAATGGTTTGTTTTGTAATGGGCAAACCTAATTTGTGCCCTGCATACCCCACAAACAATTGGTCTGCTTGCCTGATCCTTGCAAGTCTGCTAATGTAAAAGCTTTAGGCACACCTTGGATCCAGCCTGTGTAATCTCTCTTCCTCTTTCCCTGGATGCGGAGGAGGATAGAACAAGGGTAAGGTTATCTTTTGTGTGATGTGGAATTCTGAGATCACCTTTGGGAGAAAATTCGGCTTCACTTGTAGAACAACCTTATGTTTGTGAAAGATTGTATGTGGAGGTTTGCAAGATAAGGCTTGTAATTCGCTCACACTTCTGGCAGATGTTAAAGCCACTAGAAAGATTGTTTTAAGAGTAAGACATTCTTACTGAACAGGAATTAAGGGGTTTGAATGGAGTACCCATTAGAAATGTTAAGACTAGGTTTAGGTCCCACAATGGAACTTGAAAAGGAGTTGGAGGAAAAACATTAGTTAACCCTTTCAGAAATTAGACCTTGATTGTACCAACTTGAAGACCTGAATTTGCTAAATAAAACAAAAAAGATAACACCATCGGTGTATTACATGAAAAGGGTTCAATATTCTTTTTTCTACACCAGCTGCAAAATTTGTTCCAACGGCAGCGGTATAAAGACTTTGTTGCTGGCCTTCTGGCTCAAAGCAACACCTCCATTACGTCATCCGGGAGGTCCCAATCCTTGTATCTCAGCCTTTCAGAAACCAGGCGTGAAGGTTGAGGGTCCTGATATCCGGATGGAGGACCTGACCTACCTTCTGCGAGAGAAGATCCTCTCTTTGTGGAAGATGAATCGGAGGACAGAAGGACATGTCGAGAAGATCCGGGTACCACGTTCTCCTGGCCCAATCTGGGGCAATTAGGATCATGGGTTTCTGGAATCTTCTCAACCTCCTGATCATTTGAGGAATGACAGGGACTGGAGGAAACACGTACAGAAGTGGTAACCCCCAGTCCACTACGAACGCGTCTCCTAGAGCTCCTCTCGGGGGAAATTCCCTTGAGCGATACTGATCGCACTTCCGGTTGAAACTGGTGGCGAACAGATCCACTTGAGGGGTTCCCCAAAGGGCAAAGATCTGTTGAAGGACTTCCTGAGATAGTTCCCACTCGTGGGAAACTGTGTTCTGCCTGCTTAGAGCGTGCGCCGTCAAATTCTTCTCTCCGGCTAGGTGAACTGCGATAGAGAGATTCCTTCTTGGATTGCCCAAAACCAGAGCGCATTGCCTCTCTGCAGAGTGACAGTGACCCTACGCCTCCTCTTTTGTTGAGGTAGTGCATGGCCACTGTGTTGTCCATCATTATCAGGACATTTTCTCCCTGTACTGATGGCAGGAAAGCTTTCAGCGCTAGTCTGATCGCTCTCAGCTCTAATAGGTTGATGTGTAGTCTGGCTCCCCACCCCGTGAGTGAGGCATCCGTGACTACTGTTATCTCCTTTCAAGATGGTCTCCCAACAGGCCCACCAATGAAGCTCTCGAGCCACTCTGCCCGGGATTAGTAGGAGATCTGACATTCTCCCTGAGAATTGTGACCACTGGGTCCTTAGTGCCCACTGGAGAGATCTCATTCTCAGGCGAGCCTCTGGCACTAGGAAAATGCAGGATGCCATAAGGCCAAGCAACCTCAAAAAGTTGAAGGCTGGTAGACGTTGGGCATTTTGAAAACTGGTGACCATCTGTAGAATGCCTTGAGCCTTCACCTCTGGTGGCGAGGCTTTTCCCAGGGATGTGTCCAGGACTGCTCCAATGAACTGGAGTTTCTGTAATGGTATCATCTGTGACGTCTTTAAGTTAAGAGAGAAGCCCAGCTTGTGTAGGAAGTGGCCAACATAATCTAGATGGAGCTGAGCTTGTTCCGGGGATACTGCTGTGATCAACCAGTCGTCCAGGTAGGGGTAGACGTGGACCCCTTCCCTCCTTAGGCTTGCAACCACAACCGCCATTAGCTTGGTAAAGACCATCGGGGCGGAGGTCAGCCCAAATGGCAGAACTCGAAATTGATAATGAGAGTTGCCAATTGCGAACCTCGACTATTTCCTGTGTTTGGGATGATTGGCACATGGCAATAAGCATCCTGAAGGTCTAGAGATACCAACCAGTCCTGAAGCTGGAGGGCCTGAAGGATCTGAGAAAGGGTTACCATCTTGAATTTGTCTTTCCTGAGGAATTTGTTCAATTCTTGCAAATCCAAGATGGGTCTCAATCCTCTGTCCTTCTTTGGTACTAGAAAGTAGGGGGAATACCAACCCTTGTTCCTCTCCGCTACAGGTACCAGTTCTATGGCACCTTTCTCTAGCAGGTCAAAAATCTCTTGTATAAGGGGCGGGTCTGGAAACTTCAAAGAGTTGTTCCCTGGTGGATGGCCCTTAGGAGTTTGAAGGAAAGGCAGGCAGTAACCTTGGGCAACTGTCTCCAATGCCCAAGCATCTGATGTAATAGCCTGCCATTCTGCCAGATGTTGAGTTAACCTGCCTCCTACTGGTGTCTTGTGAGGGGAGACCTCAGAGGGGTTTAGAAGCGTCTGACGCATATGATGAGGGTAAAGTAGCACCTGCTGGTGCGGATTTGGTACCTTTGACCCGTCCACCATGGGTAAGTCGTCTCTGGCCCCTTTGAGCTGGCTGTCCTCTGCCTTTTCCGAATGTGGAGTAAAAGCAAAAGGACTTACTCCTCCAGGGTGTACCTGGGGGGCGATTTGGAGTTTGCCGGATTGCAGCCCCAAGAGATTTCACTGCTGCTTTGGATGTCTGCAATTTCTCCAAGCTGTCATCAGCCTTTTTTCCAAATAGAGAAGTGCTGTCAAAGGGCATATTTAAAATTCTGGCTTGTACATCAGGAGCGAAACCAGACTTCCGCAACCACGCAAATCTGCGGATTATGGTACTCACCGCCATGTCCCTGCTGATGCTGTCAGCAGAGTCAATGCCTGTTTGAAGGGACTCACACATTGCATCCTTCCCATCCTTGATGTTCAAGAATGCTGCCCGTTCTTCCCCTTCTGGAAGACAGTCAGCCGCAGATGAAGCACACTCCCAAAAACTTTTTTTGACATGGCGTCAAATCTTTTGTCATCCCTGTCTTGTGGAAAAGTGGGGTATACCGACTTACTGCTAGATGAAGTCGCTGCCTGCACAACTAGACTCTCTGGAGTTGGATGCTTGCTTAGATATTCAGGATCTGAAGCTGACACTCTGTATTTAGCAGAGAGTTTTTTATTTACTGCAAGGATAACTTCAGGAGTCTCCCAATTAGCAGATATTTTATCCTTTGCAGTGCAGCATGAAAAGGGACGATGGGATCCTCTTGGGGTCCTTTATCCTCTTGCGGTCCTTTATCTAATATATCAGTAAGGTCATCTTGCTGAAAAGAGGGGGCAGGTGTAGTCCACCCCATACATTTTGCATTATTCTAGCCATAAGCCTGTAAGGTATCTCTGCATGTTCTCCAAGTTCTGGTCTAGCAAATTCTGCCTCTGGAGAGGTATCTATACCACTGGCCTCCTGTAGAGACTCATGTAGATCTTTCAATATGTTTTCTTCAGAAATTAATTCCACTGGAATGGGTACTGTTGTTCTTTGTAGTCCAAAAGGTCTCTCATTGTCAGAGTCCTCCCCTTCCTCATATATAGAGGATAAAGCTCTGAAGTAATCAGATCTTGGATAGGGAGTAAAACCCATTTCTAGAGAGGAAGGAGCCAAATTTACTGCCTGTGAAAACATTGTGGTTGTCGACGTGGACATTGTAGGCTTTGACAAACCTGTAAAAGGCATCAAAAATGTCGAAAAAGGCCTCGATGAACTCGAGAGGATCTGAATCCTACTCGGCGTTATCGAAATTGTCGACACCACTCTCGACATCATGGTTGGGACTTTCGACACCTCTGGTGCCCGTGGCGTAGTAGAGGTTTTATGCTTATCTTTCATCGGAGTCGACGACGGCGTCAAAGATACAGATTTGTGTGTCGAAGATCCCCTCGACAATGGCGTCGATGACGCAGTTTTATCCGATGATGTTTTGCCTTTACTCGAGGGTTCATGGCGCTCCCGAGTATTTTTGCTCGCTGGGTTCAACGACTCGTGGCATCTTTGTTATCCGGGTCTTTCACCCAGCGTATCACCTGTAGGCATCTCCGAGGGGTCGAGGCCGCTTTCTCGAAGACCCTAAGCATTTTTTTACGAAATTCTTCCCACTTAGCCGGAGAGCTGTGTTTTGTGGGGCAGGTGACCGTTTCCGGGGAACTTGAGGAAGAAGAAGAGGGAGATCTATGGCACCTCTTCTTAGAGTGTCTTAATCTCGAAGAGTGATGGTAATCGCTTCGAGATCGGGAATGTTTCTTTTGACAGCGAGGAGACAAATGTCTCGACTCAGCCGAGGAAACTTTTGAAGGGATAGAAGTTTTAACAGCCTTACCGCTTTCTAACTTCCCCTTACGCTCCTACAAGGCTTTCACCGTCATGGACATGCAGTCCTCACACTCTGAACACTGATGCTGTGATCCCAGGCACCACAAACAGATCCTGTGAGGATCCGTTAGAGACATCTTCTTTCCACAGTCTCGACATTTTTTTAAAACCAGATCGTGGAGTCGATGGTTCGGATGAAGATGCCATCGTTAGAAACTTAGATTTTCGAAGAATTATGAAGATTTTTTCAAACAATGGAACCGAGCGTTATGTCTCCAAGGCTCACGAAGCGTGGAAAAATGGAACTGAGCAACGGACGCTACGCAAGACTATTTGTACTCCTAGTGACGTTGGCGCCGATACAGGGGCCTTAGAGGGACACCGACTCGAGGGACGTCGACGCGCAGCACCCTCTACTGTGAATAATAATTCCGAGGCCATCAAGCTGGAAGTGGATTCATCAAAGATAAGGAATACGTCGGAGGACACAGTCCCTTCAAATGGGGAATTACCGGATCCTCTCCCGCCCCTTGCAACTCGGGATCCGGCAGACCGAGTTGCGGTAACGCCATTTGCGTTGGGCGGTATCCAGGCGCATTTAACACCAGGATACCTCCCAACTTCTGATGAGGCCCTAAGTATTCAAACGAGAATCGGCAGGCAGAAAACTTCCTACAGATTTTCAGAGGAAAGTGAGGCAAAGTCTCCATAATATATTTTAAAAATCTTTTTCTAAGGACCGAGAAAAATGAAGCATTAAATGGTCAGTTATGTGTCCAAAAAAAACTGTTGCTGTACAAGCTCAGATAGAGGGGTCAAAACTTGCAAAATCTAAAAGATTACCTCCATTGCAAGTAGGAACTTAAAGTAACAAAACTAAATTAGAATAATGTAAACATATTAAACATTGACAAATGTGCTGGCAAGTTAAAGTCACCTAATAATTTGTTAAAAGTGTTAATGATCCTAGGAGAACCTAAACACTGAATTCAGGTGAAACTAGTCCGAAAGGATACCCCTTTGTCTCTGGGTCATGCAACTGTTGCACCAGGTGTCAGGGAGCAAGGATGAGAGGGACTCAAGATGAGAGACGGAAGCCAGGGAAATATGAATGCAGAAAACAGAGAAATAGGGCAGGAAGCTGCGGGAACAAGACAATGTGCAGCTGGTCCCTCGCACAAGCACCATTAGTCAATGATTTAGAAAACCGGAACATGTTTTTTACCCACATGGTTTATATCTCTACCTTATTGTTAAAACTGATATAATATTGTTTCTGCCTCATTGTATATGTTGGCCTATGGCCAGTCGCTTTGCGAGGAAATCCGTATTGAAAGGTCGTGACCTTAAGTGAATCAAGCCTCCATTTTAGGTTAAAGCCGCCATTTTAGTTTATCGTGCAAAGTCACCCTGTGGCCTAAAATGGCCGACCTGTGTTCTCTTGTTCTTGCTTTAACCTCTTCAACCTCTGTAGGAGAGTTAATGTCCAACCTGCCTGCAGGCTACATGTTAGGGTCATGTAGACCTTGTCCTTTGTTGACCTCAGGATCAGGGGATTACTTGAATCGGCGATGTTAACCTACAAGTATACAAGAACAATAACGCTATCTAAACACGACATGCGAAACATCTGTTTGACCTGTATTAAAGCAATGTGTAAAGAGTGTAAAGTTAAACCTAGAGAATAATAGTGTTTGTTAGCAAATGTATTAAAAAGTAAACCGCATGCACAAGATATGTAAATTAGGAACGAACCTGGCGTGACCATTGCCCAGTACATGATTAAGTTGTAAGAGGCTGGACATCGTTATAACGAAACTGTATAAATACGCTGATGTCCAGCTAGCAATTCCTGTTCACTGCTCACATTGAACCCTGCTGGTGGTCTCTGTGATGTATTGACGGCCAAATAGCTATTTGTGTACTTTGTTTTGTAAACTGTACAGAATTGCAATAAAGATTCTGGGAATCTTTACAAGCCCGTATCGGTGTATTTCTCTTTGCATGGTGTAAAAGCCTTAATATTGTATTTTCTGATTCCACAGATGGCACCCGAATAGGGACCCTCAAGATCGACTTCGTCTCGTTGAAGGTTGGCTCCGCTATCGGACCGGGATCGGACGGTGCCAACAGAAACAGCCCGTCTGGACGAGAAATTCCTCGACAGAACAGCACGATCCGATCCCTTAACGGTGAGCTGTAGCCCGAGACGGCGTCTTGATGACGGTCCATATATCGAGGTGGGTAAATTTGCCGAAATCACCAGACACGTGGGTCCTTAGAATTGTCCTTAGTAACCCGATCAGGCCTCCCAGTCCTTTGGTCAGGTGAATCGTGACCCGATTCTTAATTTAACCCTGACAATTTGAATTTGGCGCATTGTACTCGCTAGCACAATTATTTGACCAGGTAACACCAGAACTCTGATATGTCTGGGAAATTGTCTGCCTGCTTTAGGGCATTATTCCGCAGCGACAGACAATCTTTGGAAGATAGCCGTCCCGTACCACAGGAGGGGTCGCCGGCATGTACTATGTACTGTAAGAAAGGCTTTGGTAGTATAGCATTTAATGACATTTGGCACAGACAGACCAGACATAACTCTAATCTTCGGTGGCCAACCAATGGTAGCTTTGAAATCCCTCGTATAGAATATCTAGAGTCTGTATTGGTAAAGAAAAAGGCTAGACTGCAGCATTTGAGGCATTGCACAGTTGGAAAACAGAAGCGTAGAGAGAAACATATGCGTCGACATATGACAATTGTCGAAAAGGCACGGTTATATGATCAAAATAAACAATTAGAGTCAGTTAGGAACACGGACAGAGCGTTTCAATTAGGCATTCAAAAAATGTACCCTTCAAAAGATTTTCATACGTCAGATGAATTGATTAATAAACTGTTTCATGAACGAAGGCCCGATGCCTCCGCGTCACCCCCGTACGTCCCTCCTCCTGGCGCTTTGCCCCTTCCCGTTGTTATTCCCCCTCCTATAGTTCCTCCGGTCCTCCCTGTTGTTCTTCCTGTTGTTCTTCCAGCCGTCGCTCCTTTGCCTGCCCCCTTGCCTCCACCTGTTGATATCCAGAATGTGCCTACTCTTCCTTTTCCAAGTGATTCCGCATCGCTTGTAGTAGACCAGGGAGCTGGATCAAGGGTTCTGACTCGTAATACTGTGTCCCCAGATAAAAAGAATGAATTGATTGCTTGGGCTAAACATTGTATGGAGAAGGGTGAGCAAGCTGATGTTTTTTCCACACTCGATAATTTAAAAGGTATTCCTGAGAAAAATGTTTTTATTGAAGGATTAGGGATTCATTTGAGTATAATGTGGAATAGATTAAATGAGGGTTACGGGATTTGAACGCCTTAGCATTGTCCAGAGATACTGCGGAGAAAGTATATGAGCATGTCGAGAGGATTTTTGTGTATAGGAAGCAGTTGGAAGAGTTACAGAATGAGGAAGCAGATGGTGATAGTTTAGGTATTATGTTCTTACAGAAGCGGTTTTCTCCTCGCCGTGAATTAAAAGGTGAGGAAGCGCGAATTTGTACAAAGGATGCGATAAGATGGATTTCGGATATGTTGATAACTCCAGATGAAGTATATGACACATATGGTCAGTATACGTTAGAAATGCAAAAGAAAGTGATGCAGGTTATGGTAGAATACGTGCAGAATGAGTGTGTAAAAAGAAAGATTTGTTGTCCCACAGAATTGTTGAGTGTTTATAAAAGAGCCTTTTCGATTGATACTTCTTCAACTGCCTTAGCGCTTGATTTGGGTCTGTTGCTTAGTAAGCGTTCGGAGCTACCTACTTCTCAGTTGCCTATGAGAGAGGTCCATCCGACATTTGTCCCAAAATTTGAGATTGTGGCCGATGCTGCAAGAGGAATACTCGCGGTGGACATCCCTGCACATTACGTATTACAGTTTGTTCACGTCCCATTTTCAAAACAGGAAGTGAACACAATAAAGCAATCTATTCCCGATATAAGAAAGAATCCGACGGGGTTCTATAAAGAAATAGAGTCGGTCTTAAAATCATCGGTATTCACCTTAAGTGATATTGATTTATTATTTCCCGTACTCCTGCCAGTTGATTTGTGGAAACAGATTAGGACTGTAGATGATGTACCTGGGTTAGGAGATACATGGGATAACATGGTTAGGCTCGACAGAGAAAGACCAGCTGGCGAGCGACCGCCTCAAGTGATATTAACTTTGCCTGATAGGATTATTGTAAAATTAAAAACTATAGTTCCTGAAAAAAGAATCATTTGGGACAAGCTTACGGCCTGTGTCCAAGGAAATTCTGAGGGTGCTACCGATTTCTGCAATCGGTTTGAACCGGTATTTTCAGATTTCAGTGGACAAGTCTTAGGCACACAGTCAGTGAAAAGGCTGTT
Organism: Ambystoma mexicanum; assembly: GCF_040938575.1. Lineage (NCBI taxonomy): Eukaryota > Metazoa > Chordata > Amphibia > Caudata > Ambystomatidae > Ambystoma > Ambystoma mexicanum. The sequence goes on from NC_090932.1 coordinate 779,177,882, forward strand.
TGTTGACAAATTTGTAAGTGGATTGCTGCCTGACATCCAGTTACAGATTATGTCTTTCGAAAGCGCTTGGCAGGCGAAGTCTCAATCAGAAGGACTGCACATGGCTCAGTACTATGAAAATCGTGTGAATAGGAAAAACTTGAGAAAAAAAAGGGTGACCTGAAAACAAAAGTCCTATTACAACAGATTGTTAGAAACCCTAGAGGGGGTAATTAATTTAGAGGTCAGTACGTTCCACAGGGAAGTACGCCCCTGGCTCCGGTAACCATTAATCAGTGTGCCTATTGTCGACAGGAAGGTCACTGGCGCGCACAATGCCCGACCTTGCAGCAAAGGTCATTTGGGAACATGGGTAGACGATCCAGAGATCGCCCAGGTGCAGGGGGCCCTGGCAGAGGTCAGTTTGCACCAGAATCACAGCAACCTCCTTCACAGGATAATTAAGTTTCGAATGTGGATAATAGAAACATTTTTGATCACCCTTCTGCCGCGTACCTCTCTGGAGAGCTTCCTTTTGATGACATTCTGTTTCGCTAGGATTGCCCAAAGCAGGATTTGGAACCGACGCCTATTCCCGTTCATCAGAAAGGCCCCTACATTGAGATGGCAGTGGGGAATAGGAAGTATCTATTTTTAGTAGATACGGGAGCACAGAAATGTTACATAGACCATTCACGGGTTCCAAATATTCCCCTGTCAGGGCAGTCCAATGTTTCCGTAGGGTTTTCAGGCACACCTGTAGTTTGTCGGGTCTCTTTGCCGGTACCAAATACACTGGGTCCCTTCACGGAGCAGTGTCCATTTCTACTTACCACAAACTGTGGGGAGAATTTGCTGGGGTTAAATTTGTTGAAGGAATTGCATGCAGTAATACATTGTTCTCCGGACGGAGTTCGGTTAACAATTTCACCTCAGCAATCACTCGCCTCTCAGTTTTTGACTCGACCTTTACCGCCAGAATTCAGTAATATTCCGGAACGCTTATGGGCAATTGATGATAATTATGTGGGCATTCTTCAAATTGAACCTGTTAGAATTATTCTGAAACATGGAGTTAAATTGCCTCGCATCCCACAATATAAGATCTCAGTTGAAGGCGAACAGGCTTTGAAATGTATAGTCTCTGATTTTGAACATCGTGGAGTAATTGAGGAAATTACGGGTAGTTTGTGTAACAGCCCGATTTTGCCAGTATACAAGAAAGGTGATAATGCGATTCCCTTCCGGTTTATAATTGATTTATTAACAAAATTGTGGCTCCTCAATTCCCTATTGTACCTGATGTTACAACGATACTAACCATGATTCCGGCTTCTGCCACTCACTTTAGCGTTCTTGACCTCAAAAACGCATTTTTCAGTATTCCCATACACAAGGATAGTAGGTATTTGTTCACGTTTACTCTAGGTGGACGCTCGTTCACATTCACTCGTGCACCACAAGGGTACACTGAGAGTCCAAGTATTTATAGTAGAGCATTAAAAGAGCAACTCAACACTCTCGAGTTGCCTACTACTTGCACGTTACTACAGTATGTAGATGATCTCCTCTTGGCTGCTGATTCTGAGAGTGCCTGTAAAGAAGGCACCATGTTGTTGCTTTGTCATCTAGCAAAACATGGCCACAAAGCATCACTCGAAAAATTCCAATATTGTTGTCAGGAGGTCGCCTATTTAGGCTATCTCCTGTCAAAGGAGGGAAAACGGTTGACACCTGAACGAATAAAAACTATTTCTGGCATGTCTGTCCCAAATACGCAGAAGGAAGTTAGAGCCCTGATAGGTATGGCTTCTTACTGTAGATTGTGGATCCCTAACTTTTCGTTAACGATTAAACCAATGCTGGCTTTGACAAAGAAGGGCATTTCTTTGCCATTGCCATGGACTTTGGAACACCAGACAGCATTTGACTTGCTCAAAACCGCGCTGTGTTCAGCACCGGTTTTAGGAACTCCAAATTATGAAAAGGCCTTTGTGTTGTATGTGCATGAACGTGATGGATGTGCTTTGGCTGTGTTAACGCAGAAACATGGAGGGAAGAATAGGCCGTGCGGCTATTTCTCATCCGCCCTTGATCCTGTTGCATGCGCTTTGCCGAGATGTTTGAGAGCTGTCGCTGCTGCTGCTGCGTCTGTAAAACAGAGTGAGGGAATGGTCCTGGGTCATGCGTTAACCTGAATGGTACCTCACTCTGTAGATATTTTATGGAATAGTACTCAAACGCAACACCTCACTTCCGCACGATTGACAAGATACGAATTTATCTTGTTTGCTCCCCATATTCAAATTCAGAGGTGTTGTGTAGTAAATCCGGCTGAACTTTTACCTGTCCCGCAAGATACTGTTGATGGTGAAGAAACGTCACACGATTGTCTTTATACGACAGAACAAGAGAATAAAGGTAGAATCGATCTGAAAGACACGCCTTTGAATAGCCCACAAGGAGAGCTATTTTGTGATGGCTCTTGTTTTAAACTTCCGAATGGTACATCCACGGCTGCTTATGCATCACTACTTTAAGCACGATTGTGGAAACCAAAAGAATTATGCATAATTCCGCGCAGGCCGCAGAAATTATAGCGTTAACTCGAGCTTGTGAAATTTCTGAAGGGCTTACAGTAAATATATATACCGACAGTCAGTATGCCTTTGGGGTGGTTCACAACTTCGGTAGACTTTGGAAAGAACGAGGTTTCTTGACCTCACATGGCACGAAAATTCAGCATGGCACTTTAATAGTGCAATTACTTTCAGCGCTCGCACTCCCTGTTCAGTTAGCTATTGTAAAATGTACAGCACATCAGAAGGTTAGAGACGATATAGGAAAAGGGAATGCTTTCGCTGATCAGATAGCTAAACAAACTGCCACTGATTTTAGTTCAGAAATGTATGCTGTAAGGGAAACTGTAAATGTTTGCACTTTTGATGAAAGTATCGATTCTATAAAAGATATTCAAGCAGATGCTACTGTAGAATAGACCAAGAAATGGGTCGAGGGTGCAGGGAGATTTGATGGTGATGGGTGTTGGGTGGACAATGTTGAAGGAAAATGGTTACTCCCTGACGCCTACATTACAATGATGGTCATTATGGCTCATGGTCTGACACATTTCTGCGCGCGTAAATTTACTAAAATGTTACACAGTGTATGGGCCAATGATAACATTTTCAAAATTGCGGAGCGCTTTGTCCAAGGGTGCATGGTCTGTTTGCAGCACAATGTAGGAAAAGGTACCTCGACTCCTAGAGGAAGTTTCGGTCCACCTTCTGGTCTGTTTGAGGTTATCCACTTTGATTTTATTGAAATGGAACGTTGCAACAATCTTAAATATGTGTTGGTTGTCATTTGTGCCTTTAGTAAGTGGGTTGAGGCCTTCCCTGTTAGAGATGCAATGGCCATAACCACGCCAAAAACTCTGTTGAAAGAGTTTTGTCCTAAGTTCGGGCTGCCGAGAGTCATCTGGTCGGATAATGGGCCACACTTTTATCGCTGCTGTAATCCTACAAATATGCGAAGGATTACAGATTGATAAACGGTTCCATTCGGCCAGACATGCCCAAAGTGCCGGATTAGTGGAAAGGCATAAAGGCATTATAAAGAACAAGCTACCTAACACGTGTGCTGGTACCAAGTTAAAATGGCCGGACGCCTTACCGATCGTGTTGCTGTCGATGAGAACAACCCCTCAAACTAAGACTGGGCTCTCTCCCTTTGAGGTGGTAATGGGAGGCCTGCTAATATTTGGGGCATGCCAAAAAGTCGCTTGTTGCGGGATATAGAGAATGTGCTTCTTTCAGATTACTGTAACCAGTTGACTAAAAATCTGTTTTCAATTTATCACCAGGTGCGAGAGGCATTACTTGTACGTTACGAGGGTCCTGGTCAGTCTACGACCGTGGGACTGGATCCTCAGAAATGTTAACGAGAGGTCATCTTGCCTTGCACCTCGGTGGAGGGGTCCCTACCAGGTCCTGCTAGTCACCCAGACTGCTGTGCGGGTAGCAGGGCGAAAGAACTGGATCCACGCGACACACACCAAACGAATCTCGCAGCCTGTGCCATACGATACAGAAGACACAGAATCCCTTTCCACTGCTGTAACCAACATGCCTGAAACAGCAACAATCGACAAGAGAGTACCGGAGACCGTTCCAGAATTTGTAAGGCCAGACAAAACGGCCATCTTGTCTCCGCACTCTCCAACAGTGGTACTTCCGGATCAATCATTTTCTGATCCCATTTCCGTTCACTCGCCACCTCCAGTGGGAAGTGACGACATATTGTTATCCGATCCTTCGCCACCAGAAATTGTGAAATATAATTTACGTCCAAGAAAATAGACGTATAGCACGGTTTGACTGTGCGATTGAGGAAATCATTTGAGGGCTTGCTTTTTGGCCCGACTGTACGAAAGGATTCTGTTGGCTAAGGGTTGTGGGAAAGACATTAAGAAGACGTGCGACTGGAGTCGCCAGCAAACAAACAATTGGTGTTTTTTCGATTGAAGACTACAATGCCTGCACCCGCTACCGCTCGTACCAAACTTTTAGATAAATATGTGACTAGCAGAGACAATGATCAAGCATGTAATGGGACCCCGAAAGTGTATTGTTGCCTTTTTGTAATAATAACTGGGTTTTTAGTAACTATTGGTTTTGGGTTATGGTATCTGGAGGAAGCATATCCGCTAGAGGACTTTTTACCTGTTGAAAATGTATCTGTTTTCCCCACTCCTTCCGTGCAATTGCATACCTTATCGCCTAGAGATTCTTCGCATAGACGGAACTATCAGAATAATACTCTTTTGTAAATAATGAATGCCACTCATGCAGTTTTAAATAGGACAAATTGCTGGATCTGCTCACATCTACCGCAACATGGGGATAAGGGGCTAGGTTGGTATATTCATCCTTTACCGTTGACAACTGCTTGTTATGCTTCTCTTAGAGCACTATTCTTTGGCCGATGGAATGACAGCACCTCAGGGAACTTTGATTGTACAAATTTGAATAGTTTTGAAAAACATGTTTTGATGCCCCTGGGATGCTCGCTTTTTGCAAATAGGAGTAAGCCAAACGTTGCTTCTGTTAGGCCCTCTGATGGATTGTCTCTTCCTTTTCAGTCTTTGATTTCTTTCAAAATGGCTCCTTTAGGCAATAAGGATGCCACTCCTCCATCTTATCCTGTTAACCATAGCCCTGATTCAGTATCCTTCTGCATACAGAGGAATGGAACACGGTCAATGGGTAATTTTAGAAAATACGCCAATGTTGCGAATTTGACTAGTGAGAACAGACCTCTGTACGTAGGTGAACCTGTCTATTTTGTTTGCAGTAATGTGGCATTTCCATGGTTGTCCAGGGATTGGCAGGGAACCTGCTATTTAGGGATTCTATTACCTGGGGTATTTATTGCCAGTACTGCAGAAATTTCAAAGACTCGTCCACGACGAGGTGTGAAAGGGGATACTCCAGCCAAACTCTAGGAGACATCATGAAATCCTTTGTGCCATTTTTTGGGCAAATTACGAATTCAAAAGATATCAGGGGACTAGCGAGACTATTGGAGAGAACCATCAACCGGACCACTGACATACTCTATAATATGACGTTAGAACAGAAGGCAATAAGATAAGTAGCTCTTCAGAACGGGATGGCATTAGATGTCATTCTGGCTTAGCGTGGAGGAGTATGTAAATTAGTGGGGTCTGCTTGCTGCGTTTATGTACCAGACTCCTCTCCAACGATCTTTAGGGCTATCCAAAATCTACATGTTCTTAGTTCAGAAGTGCATGTTCCTGAGGGAAACTGGGAACTTAGTGCATGGTTTTGGGACCTCCTACGGTCGTGGGGATGGAAGTTGTTTTCGGCCCTGCTGATTATCTTGGGTAGTTTTCTGTTCCTTTGTTGTTGTATACAGTGTCTCCCTGGTATATGTTCAGTATTAGGGGGGTGTTGCGCGCAAGCAACAAGTGTATTAGGGCATAAAATATATGCCCCAGATAAGGTTTCCAAGGAGTATGTGTTGAAAGAAACTCTAGTGTCTGATCTAATGGCAATAGATATGTCTGACAATGATTCGGGGTGTATAGACGTTGAAATGTGGAGTTAGTCGCAAAGTGATTGAAGGTAGTTTAGCGCTTGGCATAGGCCAAAAGGAGGGTTTGTTAAAACTGATATAATATTGTTTCATCCTCATTGTATATGTTGGCCTATGCCCAGTCGCTTTGCGAGGAAATCCGTATTGCAAGGTTGTGACCTTAAGTGAATCAAGCCTCCATTTTAGGTCAAAGCCTCCATTTTAGTTTATCGTGCAAAGTCACCCTGTGGCCTAAAATGGCCGACCTGTGTTCTCTTGTTCTTGCTTTAACCTCTTCAACCTCTGTAGGAGAGTTAATGTCCACCCTGCCTGCAGGCTACATGCTAGGGTCATGTAGAACTTGTCCTTTGTTGACCTCGGGATCAGGGGATTACTTGAATCAGCGATGTTAACCTACAAGTATACAAGAACAATAACGCTATCTAAACACGACATGCGAAACATCTGTTTGACCTGTATTAAAGCAATGTGTAAAGAGTGTAAAGTTAAACCTAGAGAATAATAGTGTTTGTTAGCAAATGTATTAAAAAGTAAACCGAATGCACGAGATATGTAAATTAGGAACGAACCCGGCGCGACCCTAGCCCAGTACATGATTATGTTGTAAGAGGCTGGACATCGTTATAACGAAACTGTATAAATACGCTGATGTCCAGCTAGCAATTCCTGTTCACTGCTCACATTGAACCCTGCTGGTGGTCTCTGATGTATTGACGGCCAAATAGCTATTTGTGTACTTTGTTTTGTAAACTGTACAGAATTGCAATAAAGATTCTGGGAATCTTTACAAGCCTGTGTCGGTGTATTTCTCTTTGCATGGTGTAAAAGCCTTAATATTGTATTTTCTGATTCCACATTATGGCAGGGCCGTGTACTAAATGTCTCCACATACATCCACACAATCATTCTGTGAACAGACCTTCCCAGAATCCCAATGAGTTATATCTTTCCCTGCAGACAATGTACTGCATGTTCCAACATACATCCGTCCATGTGTCCCTTGTCCTTAGTTCTGCTCACATCTTCTTTTGGCTCAGCTCTCAGGGATTCCCTGTTTGTGGGTCTCTTGTTCTTTCAGCAGATTATCTTCCATCTGGTCTACATGCTTCATATGGTACTCAAGGTTATCCTCCCTCATATTTTAAACCAATGTACACATTGCTCTGTGGTCTCTACTGCACTCTGCTCTGGTTCCTCATGTGGTACAAATCACCGCAATGGCCTTTTCACCACATTTTTTGTAGCATGCCTTACGCCCCTCCTACACCCTCGCACTCCCACTACACTAAAAGCAAATACAACTAGACTCATAGCCCCACATCTCAAAATAAATGCAGCAAAATTAATGCTGTAAAGCGTCTGTTCACCAAAAGTGGGTAAATGGCCATGATGAGTTGGGAAGGTAATTGTTCCTTCTCACCACCTCCTTATCTACCTCCGAGAGACACTCTCTGTGCTACTGGCATAAAGCTCTAACATCACTCTCTGTCTTGGTGCTAGCTTCTGGTCTGTTCTACACCAGCTCTATGTTCTGCTCAAGGTATACCACTTCAGTCTACTAATTTTATTTCATTCATCTGCTTATTTCCCCCCTACGCAGGCACCCCTCTCATGCTGGTCCCAGATCCCCAATATTGTGTGAAGGGGTTTCTTGGTTTGCAGCTGCATATCGTTTGCGTCCCATGCTCCATCCTGTACCATAACGGTAGTGCACCTCCCGAATCACCTCCACCTCTCTTCCCTCACTCCTCCATAACTCAGCATTCTCAAAAGGGCCACGACTCCATCGCAAGTTCAACAGACCGGACAGACTTCCAAGTCCTTGGGCCTGGTCTCTTTGCAGAAGGTAGTTTGTCACATGGGCCTACATCTGCCTACTAATATTGTCATTACCTAATGGGATTCTGGAACAGTGTGGATTGTAGGGTTCCAGGGTGGGTGGGGGTCACTTGAAAGGAGCCCAGTGGAGCAGCCCTGGAAGTTTCAAGATATTACCATGAGTTGAAATTGAAACCTGAAGGTAATAACCAGACTGGTCTGACAGATCCACTTTGTGAAGGAGCTCCCTATCCGTAAAAGCAACCTCAGAGGCTTCCAGTACCAACCCACTTATTGCACGTTTTCAATTAAATACACATATTGAAAAGAAACTGTAGTGAAGGTGCTTTTCAGTGGTGTATGGAAAAGGTATCACGTCCTTACCGACCACTCTATGGAGGGATTGGAACTACAGGCCTCATAGATGGAAAGCTATTTCACAAAGTAGCAAGGGACGCCATCTTTGTCCAAGATGGTGGCCGACAGATTGCATGGTTTAGTGGGATCTGATTTAGGAACATGTGCATTCACTGTTGAAACACTACAGGACGAATCCAAGTTCGTACCACCCTGTTACAGTCTGCCTTTACACCTACACTTTCTCCTATTATGCCAGCACAGACCCACTGTGATCCATGAGAAATGAAAGTAAATACTTCTATTTGCCACTGGTGATAATTATTCAATTAGCGACTTCTCACAAGCCATGTAATTAATATGAAAATAACCTCTAATAATGTGCAAGTTCGTTCAGTTGTCCTTGTGAATCAGCAGCTTGTGAAGCCAAGGTATAAATTAAACTAATTAATGGCTGCATTTTTTTTTATTATAAAGAGCCTTCTCTCATGGTAAATCCCAACATAATTGGGCATTACTGCCAACGTATAATGTGGGAACTTCGGTAACACATTGCCTATATTAAGTTTGCTTACATTCAGCTAACGCGTGATTTACTTCACAGATGTGATGCTTCCAATAACAACACATTCGGGGGTCATTATGTAACATATGCTAACTGCATGTTGTGGATAGCCAACATTAGCATTTGTTGGGTCCCCTTCGTGTGATTTTTGATCTTTGCAAAACAGAGTGCCAAAGTAAAGTCGGGGCAAAGTTTGAACGATGCTGTCTGCTGATGGCTGCTGTTCGCTGCCATTCTTCTGTACCCTCCTAGGTTTGCTATGTTGTTGCCTAATGCTAGAAAAACAAGGGGGTTCCTGGGAGTTCCTCTGCCAGACATTAGTCCCGGTTACGAGAGACTTACCCAGAGTCTTTAGCTCACTACCTAATGGTCACCACCCAGGCCTGATACGGCCTGCTATACTTTCCTTGGCTTCCCCTAATGCGGCACGCCCAGCTTATTCACTTACTGGTTTTCACACATTTTTCACGTTAGTGTCCGCTACAATCTTGCTCTGTTCACCAGTCTGTCCCACTATAGTTAATAGTACTGCTATGATTTCCTCCATTCCCACTTACTCTACCTCCCATGGCCCTGTTCCTCAGTCCTCACATCGTAATTATTCTAATCTTATTTACCCAACCTGTTCCTCTCATCTGTCGCCCATTAACCTGGCCCTTTGAAACGCTGGCTCAATCAGTAATACATCTCATTCAGTCTTGGATACTTTTCTTGGCTTGAACTTGTATTAGCGAGACTTAGATTTCATCGGTTAATACAGCTATTCCTGATTCCCTTTCTACTCCCATTACATCCTTTTTGCACACTCCTCGTGCTGTTGGCCGAGGGGGTGGAACTGGTATTCTTTTTTGCTATTCATTTACCTCTTTTCTTACTTCTTTGCCTCTTCCGACTTTTCTTTCTTTCGAAAATGTATTTGTGTACTTGTTTATCGTTGCAATAGCCCTGTGACAACATTTTGCGATGACATTGACACTTTACTATCTTTCATTCTTCCATGTCCAAACTCGTGTTTACTTCTGGGTGATTTTAAATTACGTCTTTCGTCTACTCACTCTTCCCTCCCATTTCTTGCCATTCTTGACGCCTATTGCTCTCTGCTCTTCTTACCCCTCCATCTCATGTATCTGGATCCTGTCTGGATCGTATATTTGTATCACTGTCTACTTCCTCTGTTCTGGCTCAACCTTTTTACTCTTCTGATCATCATATCTTATCTTTTTATTTTCTCCCTTCTTCACTGCTAACTAAGCCTTCCTGTGTCCACAGTCCTACTTACTTTTGCCTGGACCTATGTGCTTTTAATATGCCTCTTTTTGCTCCTTCTTGTTTTTCCAGTCTTTCTTCTCACTCTCCGTTTGCTGCTCTAGCTGCTGATGATGCAGCCACCACTCTCTCCTCTTCGCTTTCTTCTTCTCTTGATTCTCTTCATCCAACTTCTTCTTTTTCTCCCTCTCGGAAGCCTCCTCAGCCATGGCTCACCTTTCATCTTCGTTCTATGTGACAATCCTTTTGCTGTCTGTTAAGACGCTGGCATAAAAGTTTGTTTGACTCAGATCTTTCATCCTTCTCTTCCTATCATGCACTATACAATGAGGCTCTTTTGGCAGCTAAACGCCCATACTACTTTGATCTTCTATGTGCTGAATCTGCCCACCTTCTGCGGTTGTTTCAGTCACTGTCTCGTCTTCTTTCTCCTCCTCGCCTGACTGCTCTGTTAATTCTACCCTAACTGCCTCAGACTTTGCTTCCTACATTTCTTCAAAAGTGGCCACTCTTCGATCTGCCATTGTTACGAACTCTCTCTCTTTTTCTTCTTCCTTCTATTCACTTTTGTTCTCCTACTTCAACTATTTTGTCATTTTTACCTACTTCTTATTCTGATACATTGTCTCTTCTAGCTCGTTCCCATCCCACAGCCTCTCCTTCTGACCTTATTCCTTCTTCACTTATATCGAAGCTCTATCCCTTGCTGATCTATCTCACTATTCTTTTTAATATCTCTCGTCTCACATTCATTTTCCCCTCTTCCTTTAAGCATGCCACAATTCTTCCTATTCTGAAAAAACCCTTGCTAGACTCTTCTCTACGGGCGAATTTTCGTCCAATCTCACATCTCCTTTTTCTTTCTAAGATAACCGAACATCTTGTCTATTCTCAGGTTTCTCAGGTTTCTGTTTTTGTCACTGAAAATACTATTCTTCCCCCTTTCCAGACAGGCTTGCACCCTCTTCATTCCACTGAACCTGCTCTTTTCTCTCTGATCGCTATTCTACACATTCTTCTCTTTTTATTCTTTTAACACAGTGGATCACACTTTGCTCTTAGCTTCTCTCTCTTTTGGTTTTTCTGCCTCTGTCTTATCTTAGTATCATTCCTATATTAGGTAACGTGGTCTGGGACCTCTTCTCACACCTTAACGTTTCTTCACAGAGTCCCTCAGGGTTCTGTTCTAGGACTGTTCCTCTTCTACTTTGCTTCTTCCTCATTATCTCATCCTTTAGTATCTATCATCATTCTTCTACCCTGCACCCCACCTCCAGCGTACTTCTGCAGGAGTCTGTCCTGATACATTCTGGTTTCACCATCAGCGTCTTGTGGCCAATGCTGGATTTGACTTTTATGGACTTCATTGATTCGCTGTGCATCACCCTTTCTCATGATGCCCCTGAATGATGCTGTTTCCATCTTCATCTTGTATCCAGGCTTGCAAGATTATGTGTTACTACTGACTTCTGCAATTGTATTCGCTCTCCCCTCTTGCTTCTCCACTCTTTGACTGCTTACTCTGTTCTCTCCTCCTCTCCCTTTCTCCCTTTTCCTATTTCCTCCCCTCCTCCCCTTACTTTCTTCTATGCACTTACTCTATCAGAATTGTTCCTGGACCTAGTATGATAGCAACCTGGTCTGTCTCCTCCCCCTCCTCTTACTTATACCCCCCTCCAGCAATATCTGAAATGTTGTCAGGCCTAGTATGATAGTCACTCGTTTCGTTCGCTCTGCTACCTTTCTGCACCCCTCTCCCTCACCTTTTGTTTTCTCCGGCTCTACCACAAATGTCATCAGGCCTAGTACGGTAGTCGCCTGTATGTTTCCATTTCCTTCCCACTCTCCCCCTCCCTTCCTTATCTATGTTTTGGCTCTTGCACTATCTGAAATGTCGTCAGGCCAAGTACAATAGTTAATTTCTCATCCTTACTGTTCATGGCCTGTAAGAATGTCATTGTATTTTCCCTTGTTCCCTGCCTTGCCTTGAAGTGCTTTGAAACACATTGTTTGTAGGTGCTATATAAATAAACTATCAAATCATCCCATATTATTTCTGTGCGTATGATACCAAACTCTTTCTGTCTTTTTTTTCCTTTACGTCTTCTATTCAGGAGTGACAATCTTGCTTCTTGCCTTTCAACCATCAAAACTTGGATGTCTGATCACTATCTTGTCTTGAATACTACCAGAACTGAAGTCCACTTTTTTTGAGCTAACACTCTTCCCTCTCCATCTCCCCCAACCTCTGTTTCTTGTCCTCCTTCTTCTCTTGATATTGCTGATTCTGCCCAGAATCTTGGTCTCTAGCTTGATACTGACTCAACTTTCTCTGATCATATCTTGATAATATCTTGTTCCTGTCTGTATAATCGCTTCAATATTCAGAAAGCTAGTCCTTTTCTTACGTTTAATGCCACAAAACTTCTGATTTCTTCTTTAATTTTCTCACATCTATTGTACTGCTCTACTTTACTTTTTCCTTTTCTTGTCTTGCTCCACTAAAATCTGTTTTTAATGCTTCTGTTCAACTGCTATATTTACTTTCTCCATGTGATTCTATTTCTCTGATGTCATCTTCTCTTTGGATGTCTATCCTTTCACTCATGCCTTCTATGGACGTGCACCTTTTTATCTTTCATATCTTGTATCCTTGTATGTTTCCTCTGGAGTCCTATGTTCTCAAGCTCAATTTCTCTTCAGAGTTCCCCTATCTCCTTGTGCCCAGTAATGGTTCCGCTCCTTTTCATTGCTTGCCCCTTATCATTGGAACTCTCTTTCGCTCTCTCTTCGTTCTATTACTTCTTATTCTTTATTTCGCACTTCTGTTAAAAACTACCTTCTCCAGCCCTAAATTGAAATTTCGTAAAGTCTGTTATTTCACTTTGATTGTACTGTAAGTGTTTCTGTTCAGCGCTTTGATGTAAAGCGCTATAGAAATGAAAAATAAAAAACACAAATAAAGAGTGGAAACCAGCGAAATCACCATTACAATTTACTTTTACAATACATTTTGTAAAAGATGTAAATGCTGCCTGCAAATAACACTTTGCAGAAGGCATTTACAATAGATTTCTACAAAATCTGCCTGCTTTCAGAAGATGCTAAATGCAGGCATATTTCACAGGAATCCATTTGCTGTAAGCCTGCATGAAACATCCCATTCGGCTCCATTTTCCATTCGCGCTGACGCAGGCAATAGCCTTGCAATTCGAGCAAAACTACTTTTTCAACCATACGACCACAAAATTCTACAATCTGTCTACATTCCGAGACACAGATTACCCTTTGCCTTGAGAAGGAACCTTAGGGTTCGAAACACGTGTCGGCTGACCACTTTATAGACTATTTGTCTACCCTATTTACATTAAAAAACACTATTTCAGACATTGCATCTTATGTGTAAATTCTTGTAAACACAAGACTTTTCGAAAACCAATTGCAGCAAGGTATCCAGGAATCTTTACTTTCTCATTATGTAAGGTGTTGGGTTCACCTTTCCACACCTGTGACCTTGCACGGAATAACTAGAGATAACGAGATAATAAATAAAGCTCAGCACAGGAGTGTTCTATCCTAGAGCCCACCTTTCCCCTCACCAGCCTGCATGAAAACCCACAGCTGGAGTGGCAAGGATGAAGAGGAAACTGATTCCTTGTCCTGTCTCCCACTCCATTTTCAAAATGAGCTGAAGCAGTAACCAAGGCTTAAATCGCTTTACACATAAATTTTACACCTTGGTTTACTAATTTGGACCTTTGAAATTACCCTATCTAAGCTCCAGAATGTCAAAGTGAGGCATGAAACCAAGGTGTAACCGGTCTGAGCCTCACTTTTGCACTGCAAATGATTTCATTTCCTTTGGAGGTGGCTTAGAGGCACAGAACGGAATGTGGATTTCTACTATTCATTTCTTCCCCACCTTCAGATACCTTATGGTTTTAAACCAGCATTAGATGTTCATGTTGGTAAAAAAGAAAAATGAATTCCCATGGAATCTGTCAATGTTTATCACCAGTTAAAAGAAGGCAGACTCCATGGGAAACTATTTTAAGTCCCTCATTACGAGTTTGTGGAGAGGTAAAAAAGTGTAAGTAATGGAATTACTGCCACTCAACCATCTTCCGAGGTTGACCTTGGAATGGAGGATTTACCTCCAGCATCATCTTGAGGTAAATCCTCCAACTTTTGCTGAGAAATCTGCAAAATTGACCGCATTACGACCAGCGGTAATTCCGTCGAAATCCCCATGGAGTCCTGTGGACTCAAAAAAATGGGTACTAATACTGCCTACCACCACTTGTAATGTGGCAGTAAATCTGCCAGACCAGGTGGCAGTAACAGTAATTCCATTTTTCTGTATTCCAGGGTATTTAGCTATTTGCAATGCGTAAATGACAGGTGACATTAACACTTTTCGCAAAATGGAGTGCAAAGAGAAGGTGAATACGAGAAAATGCTTGTAATTACTCTAGGTTTTTGCACTCTATTTCGCAAATGATTAAAATTATAAAGAGCCGTCTCTACCATGGTAAATCCCAACATAATTGGGCATTACTGGCAACATATAACGTGGGAACTTCAGTAACAAAAACAGATTGCTTAGTTTAAGTTTGCTTACACTCACCTAGTGTGTGATTTACTTCGCAGATGTGATGCTTCCAATAACAATATACATTTCTTAGAGGACATTATTTTAGGATTAACTTCAAACCCTGAAATTTGGACACAAGGTCACTGGTCCTGAAAGAATGGACCTAACCTGTACTAAAAATTAATTCAAACAAAAAGTATCTTTATGTCATGATTCCTGCCCCTCATGTCCCCAGCCCTCCAAGATGTCGTGCTGGTGCCAGGCCACGATCACCTACTTGGCTCTCAAGGGCCTCTCCATCCCTCCAAAGACCCACTTGGAGTCAGACTTGGCGCTTGTGGCACCAGACTCACTCACTCCCATAGGATAACATTGGGGATTGGACTTGTAGTGCATTGATGGGGACAAGATGGATGCCCCCACATATTTCGGTTCCCAGAACTGCATGTGCGGTCTAGTCTTTTGGGTGTGGTTCAGCCCAGAGACACCTGGGATACCCAGAGACTATTTAAGCCACACCCAGGCTTAGAAACATGCTTTGCGTTTTCTGCACCTGCAGCGTGACACTCACCGTGTTCGGATCGGTCTCCAGTAGGCCTGCATCTTTCTTCTGCGCTCAGCTCCTGCAAGAACAAGAACACCGTTAGGAACAGCCTTACCTTGCGGCGCTTCTGCCCATCATTCATCGCTCCTCCTGTTCTGCGGGCATCTTCAGCGGTGTCATTCCCATCCCGGCACGCCGCTTCCTAAGGAAAAGGGAAAAGAACAGAAAAAAGGCATTAGTAAGCATTCTGCAAATCTTTGCTTATTTTTAAATACTGTACGAGCTTCAAACGCCTACTTGAATCCCAGCCGCTCTGGGGGAACTCTGTCTCCGGAACTTCTCATCCATCTGCAAGAGGGAAAAGACACTCCAGGTTAGCGTGGAAACATCTAGAGGCGCCGCATACCGCGCTTACCCACCGCATTTGTTCTTCATAACTGGCATCCACACTGAAAACGTTGCAGCACCTAAAAGACACAGAAAAAGAACTCAGTTCAATGCAAATAAGAAAGGGGGGCATCGCGCATCGCGCTATCACTCACCTTCAGCGCTACTCAACTCAGCAGCACGCCGCCATCCCCGGACGCCGCCCATCATCTAAGGAAGGAAAGGAACGAAGTTAGAGAACTGTTCAAAAGACTCATTATACTTACCTGTCAGACTCTTGCCAGTGAAGTAACTAGGCAGCAATGAGCCTGCATCAATCAACACGCCCCTGCACTGAAAGCAGGACAGAGAGCACACTATCCAAGAAAACAAGGTGAGCTGTGGATCAAAGGGAAGGGTTGGACCTCGGGGAAGAAGGGGTTCAAGCACACAGAGACAATAGGGAGTTAAACTCTACCAATCCTGTGTTTCAGGCCCAGTCTCCAGTCGAATAGCCTCCAGGGAAGGTTTCGAGGTCGTAAGAGGTCAGAACAGGCTGAGTGACGTCCCCGTGATACCAGGTGAGCGTTACACTTTATTATAAAGTTCATCTAAACATCATAACAAATTCTTAAGATTTATAAAAACACAAATGCAATCCAAAATCATCAATTTGCAATTTGTTTACACATACAATATAATTTAAATGTGTTTTGGTTCTCCGAATATTCAGTTCCTATGTCAAAACTCTTAATTTTGAATGTCAGAGCCAACCAGAGTGGTGAATAATTATCTCTGTACACTCTTGCAAAGCCCTACATGCACATGTTTCTGTCCTAAAGGCACCAGTATACCAGACATTCTTCAGGGGCTTTGCTAAATTTCTTGCACGTTTTGAAGATGAACTCAAATGTGTCCACGGGATTCTTCAGGAAATTGGCTAGATAAATGAAGAAACATACCTTAGTTTATCTAATTTCTTCCCCTTAAAAACAATCATAGATATATACATGGTTATAAATCTGTTTCATTTGTGTACCTGTATAGAATTATCTCTGGTCACCAACAACTCTTAGTGTTATCAAAAAACCACCTTTCTTATCTTGCGTGCTTTAGTCCTTCACCATGCTGCTACTCTGAAATATAAAAACACATACGCACAACCACCATTACAACCACCATTACCTTTAGTAATGTGATATCTGAATACATCTTGATATACAGGCCTTTCAACCTCTCTATGGTTACCTGCTGAGTCGCTGGGAGGTAGCTCATCGGAAAGTAAGACCCATCTTCTGATTACCCTTCTATTTGATGGAAATCACTGACAAATATCGGCAAAATACAAATAAAGAAAGATGTAACACCACCAATACCTCAAGATATAACAGGCCAGAGGTATGGGTCCTGATAGTCCGATGGAGCTTGCTTATGATCACTGGCACGCTAGGCCCCTAGTTGGAGTACGACGTCAACAAGTAGCCAAGTCAGGTTATGGCCTAAAAAACCAAACCAAAGACAGGCCATGTAATACAACTCAAGGCATGTTCAAAGTTTAAAAGGTCTCTAATTAGGGCCTCGGTCAACTATAACACCCATAATTACTATTTTAATGCTGGGGGGGCTGGAAACTCGCAACACGATTTTTCACATAGTACTCTTACCTCTAAATTGTTACGAAATGGCGGCTGTAGATAAATCAGCGTCCGGCGATGTGATTGTGTCATCATGGGACGTGCAATTAGGTCGCGATACTAGCCTCAAAATCTGTTAAAAATGGCTGCCAGTCATAAAACTACGTCCCGCGGCATGATGACATAATCACGGGACATGGAATTAAGAGCAGAGGCTCCCGCAATGTATATACACCCTTTTTTAAAAGTGAATCAGGTGGTCATCCTGATATTACTAAATATTTCTACGTAATCCTGATCTGTGAACGGCACTTAGCGTGCATGCCACATAAAGATATGTGTGCGTCTCCTAATTATTAAATAAAGGTTTATACGCATGTGAACTAAGAAAACCGATAATTCAATAGCTTCTATTCCAATTAACTAGAAAGATGACAATTGGTTGGATACATTTAGAAACATACATATTTTTTCACACATTTCTTAATGGTAAGGTGGATTAAATACACACCTTTCCCAGATATCTTTAGGCTAGATACCGCAAGAGCATCATTGTATGCCTGCTTCTGTGTTACACAACCCCAAAGAAACATATGGTTCAATGGCTTCTATATTAATTCACTTGAAAGATGACAATAGGCTAGGTACATTAATAATAACATTATTTCACACGTTTCTTAATGGCAAAAAGTAGAATAAGTACACATCTTCCTCCATCTTTAAGCTAGATATCTCCAGAGCATCATTATATGCCAGTTTCTATGTGCTTTTCACAACCCTTTCCAGACAAATATTCTTTGTATCGCTATCCAATGTATTTTTAGATTTTATGAAGCAGGCAAAATGGTTGACGTGACCCATCAACATAGAAGTTATTCAGCCGCATTACTGTGAAACATTGTGCCACTCCACATTCTCATTTAATCCCATGATATGACTTCTGGTTTTGAATATAATTTTTTGTTCCAAATACAACAGCTTCCGATTGATATCCTCCTGGTTTGTCCCTTTTTTTTGTGGAGAATCACCAATTTTAAATCACTGAACTGATCCTGGTCCATACAATGTTTTACCAATGGAGCTTGTTCTATTTTATTTTTAATGCAACTCATATGTTCGATGAGTCGCGTCTTGCATTTCCTATTGGTCTTGCTAATGTAATGGCGATTGCATGGACAGGTTATCCGGTAAGCTGCATTTTCTGTGTTGCAGTTAGTGTATTCTGTAATTTTCCATTCAAATTGCAAACCAATATTCACACCTAATGTCTTGGTTGTGAAAGCACACATTACACAGTTCCCACAAGGGTGATGAGTCTCTACCCTGGTGGGACCCCACAATGTAGTCTGTGTGGGACCTGTTTCTTTTTTCTTGGTGATGTCATTCCTCATGATCATATTCCTGATATTGGTCATTTTTTTAATGTACAACAGGAACTTTTAGGGATTTGGGAAAACATTTCTTCCAATTTTTGCCAATAATGCTCTTAGTTTTATATGACAAGTTGCTGAATACACTCATAAACACTAGCACGTTTTCCTTTCTTTCTCAATGTTTTTGTTCTAATAGTGTGTCTCTATTGTTATTATGTGCTCTTTTATCAGAGCTTTTCACCAATATGTTAGGATACCCTCATGCTCCAGGTTTATCTATGAGTTTGTTGGCTTCATCTTCATAGGATTCTTGTGTGGAACTACTGCGTTTGAGATACAAAAATTGTCTGAAAGAAAGATTGTCTTTAACGTGTTTTTCATGATGATTGCCATAGTGTAGAAGTGCATTCTTATCTGCCCCTTTCGTTTATGGTTTGACCAATAGCCTCTCCGGGCAGGTCCTCTCCTGGTTCTCATCCTTCCTGACAGATAGGACTTAGACCCTTGCTTTCTCCTCTTGTCTGTCACAAACCAATACACTTTCTTGGGGTGTCTTGCAGGGCTCTACCTTGTCTCCTATGCTATTCAACATTTACATCCACCCTCTTTTGCTGCTTATCCACTCCCTCAGCTTCCGCTGCTACTCCTATGCTGGTGACACACAAATCATCATCCAGCTTGCCTTAGCGCAGCCGGAAACACTGTCTCATCTTAGGGGTTGCTTGGCAGTGGTGGGTAGCTGAATTGGTACCAATTGGCTCAAGTTGAATGGAGACAAGATGGAGGTGTTGGTGGTGGGACCCCCCCTGCCGGTCCCTGTTCTGACTCTTCTCCCCTCTCTTCATTCTGGTTGCCTGCTTGCTGACCTTTAGAACATGGCCCTTGCCCTTCTCCTGCTTCTCAGGTGAAGAACCTTGGTTTCTTGTTCACTAGTTCTCTGTCTGCCTCTGCTCAGGTTGGTTCTACTTACAAAATGAGCTTTGACCAACTAAGGGTTTTGTGAAAGGTTTTGCCTTTGCTTCCAGGTCATCTTCATGCCCTGGTAATTTCCTCCCTGATTCTGAGTCCCTTAGACTATTGCAGAGGCTCAACCTCTCTATATTTTGCATCATCGTCAGCTATTGCAAAACCTTGCGGCCCACATTGCCACAGCAACTCCTTATGGTGAACATATCTCTCTGGTTCTTCGGTCACTCTATTGGTTGCTGATCTGAAAACGGATCACTTTTAAATCCCTTTGCTTAATCCATCGGGCATCCTACAGACTAGGAGCAGAGTATTTACAGGAGAAGTTCCAACCATATGCGCCTAGCCTCTTCCTCCGTTCATCTGACACTCGCCTCGATCAGCATTCCAGATCTGCCAACCAGCACAATGACAACGATTCTTGGTCCCAAGCCGCCGCTTCGACCAGCCCGCGGACGCCCGTCCAGCTTTGCTTGCCAAACTGCCTGCCACCTGGTACCCGCAGCTGTCTCCCGCTTCTAACTCTGTCTCAAGTGCTGCAAAGCGCACTGGAACCACCGCGATGCTGTCGAGCACCAAGAACTTCTTCAGCACCAGCTACATTGTGGTTCTTCCCCCATGGTCCTTCTCCGAAAGCCCCTATAGACAGTTACGATCCTTTTGTCCCCTTGGTGCTGGAACCGAATAACCTTGAACTGTAAGACTGATCACTTTACCAACTACCCTCCTGTCAGTATCCAGAGTGCATCCATTTCCTTTGTGAAACTGTCTGTCCTCTGTGTTCCTTTACAGGGTGGGTTGTATGTGCAGTGTGCTAGAACTGTCTGTTGTAGTAATAATAAAGTAGATATTTGTATACAGCCTTGACTGGACAGTCCCTTTTATCATTGGGTAATAATTGTATGTTTGCTGTGTTGCAACTAACCAAAGATCCATGACCTTGCAGAGATAAGCCTGCCGTTCCATCCACGGTCTTATAATTCACTTGTATTCCAATCTGTTTGGATCCCTTCTGGTGTACTAGAGGTGTGGGGTTGATTGATGGTTTAGAAACCGATAGTCATCCCTGGACCACTGGTGCCCCGGAAGTTGATTCGTCACAGGCAGTCCAAAGTTTAATGTTATTGCTTTGTAGAGCTAGCTGAAATAAATCCCAGGAAGGTGTATTGTGGGCAGGGAGGAGAAGGTAGGAGGTGGGAATGGCCAAAGGGATTAGCATGGTGATGGCCAGTCAATGAGTGGGTACAAATCCAAAGAACACACACAAGATGTGTGTTCCTTCACACATGTCACCTCCCTCCTAGCAATACATTTTTTTAAATGTATTTTATTGTTAAAAGCATGAACCTAGCTGGAGACTAGTAGAGCGCTGTACAGAATGTGGGTAGTCAGCATTTGGGCTGACATCTTTTAACAGTAGCGAAATACTGTAAGTTGAGGTTTGTACGTTGATATGTGCATTCATTGAAATTAGTTATTGGATGTTGTTGAAAAGCCATGTTTTGGGAGATTTGCGAAATTGGAGAATTGTGGGTGCATTTCAAGTCGACACACGGATCGAGTTCTAGAGGGTGCATGCGTGACAAGTGTAGGATTGTCTGCGGGTCCTATCTTTGCGGACAAGTTGTGATTTAAGCCGGTTGATCGATTTGCTGTGCGAGAAGTGTGTGACACCAGATATGTGGAGCTTAGCCATCAGGCACGATGATGTGCTACTCATAACTGCTTTGTAGATAATACATGCAGTCTTAAACAGTATTGTGGCCTGGAGAGGAAACTAATGTGGTTTGATTAGGAAGGGGGTGATTCGGTTGCATTTCTGTGCACCCGTTAAGACGTGCTGCAGCATGGTAGCTGCTTTAGGGCAGCCAATTGAGAAGCGTATGCACCACCTGATAGACAAAACTGAACCTACTGCCCGATTCTGTGTATTGTTAAATGTGGTATTAATTCCTTTGCATTTAGAAAACTCAAAGCAAGTTGAAACTGCCCTGCAACATTTGTTTAGCTCAAGTCTTTTCTTTTTTGGATTTCAATGCCTCTGTACATCTGTTTCACCTTTGCAACCTCAATGGAGTCCTTAACTACCGCAGCGGTCTGTGTCATGCATTTGCTGTGTTAGGAAGGTATTCTGTTGGACGTGTACTGTAGGTTTAAGTGTAATTTATATTCTATTTAAGGGCAACTCAGCATTCTGCTCGTCCTTTATGAACAGGCTTCATTTTGTGATAGTTTGGCCGCGTGACACTGCTTTCTTTGGTACTATATTGACAAGTGATTAAATGTATTGGGTATTGGAGGCTTTGCTTAGTATTTGAGGGTTGCAACAGTGTATGTATTTCTCTGCCTGAATAGGCATTACCTTTTGTTACCTTTTTATTTGGAGGTTTTGTAAAGCGACAGAAAACAGAGAAGAGCAGTAATGAGGCAATAAGCCCCTCGACGGCAGGCCATGACCACCCAAGGTAATGCTCACAGGGCCCATAGTTACAGACACGAGCGTAGCAAGGGCCTTAACGAAGGCCCTGGGGGCATTGCCGTGGGCGGTAATGGCCCACTGTCGAGGGGCTTATTGCCACTAGTACCCCGTCCCATTTTCAGGCGGCCATGGAAAGGGAGAAGGGACCACATGTAGTCCCGTCTCCCTTTCCATGGTCGCCTGAAAAAAAAAAGAAGACAACCAGCGAATAACAACAGTTTACCCGGTGCGCAACGCACAAAGGTGCGTCCACAGGATTACACTGTGGTATGGCTCGGAAACAAGCCAATCCACATGAAGTGTATCCCGTGCATTCGCCACGCCGGGTACTAATTATAGGTACTGATCGGGATGATATTACAGCCCAGAGAAGTAGTTTGACAATTAATTGGGCTAGAAAGTCATGTGTCACTTCCGCTTACAGAGTTTTCAATGCAATCAACAGAAACATTGGAAGACTCGATGGCAACTTGTCACAGGGGAATCTTGTAGCAAAGAAACAGTTGGTGAGATGATGTTTGGACAACACAAAAGTTAAACAAAAAAGTTGAGGGGAACCAGAGGAGGCCAATTCGAGGTTAACAATAGGATGCAAGGCCTAACAAGAAACCTTGGTTTCTTGTTCACTAGTTCTCTGTCTGCCTCTGCTCAGGTTGGTTCTACTTACAAAATGAGCTTTGACCAACTAAGGGTTTTGTGAAAGGTTTTGCCTTTGCTTCCAGGTCATCTTCATGCCCTGGTAATTTCCTCCCTGATTCTGAGTCCCTTAGACTATTGCAGAGGCTCAACCTCTCTATATTTTGCATCATCGTCAGCTATTGCAAAACCTTGCGGCCCACATTGCCACAGCAACTCCTTATGGTGAACATATCTCTCTGGTTCTTCGGTCACTCTATTGGTTGCTGATCTGAAAACGGATCACTTTTAAATCCCTTTGCTTAATCCATCGGGCATCCTACAGACTAGGAGCAGAGTATTTACAGGAGAAGTTCCAACCATATGCGCCTAGCCTCTTCCTCCGTTCATCTGACACTCGCCTCGATCAGCATTCCAGATCTGCCAACCAGCACAATGACAACGATTCTTGGTCCCAAGCCGCCGCTTCGACCAGCCCGCGGACGCCCGTCCAGCTTTGCTTGCCAAACTGCCTGCCACCTGGTACCCGCAGCTGTCTCCCGCTTCTAACTCTGTCTCAAGTGCTGCAAAGCGCACTGGAACCACCGCGATGCTGTCGAGCACCAAGAACTTCTTCAGCACCAGCTACATTGTGGTTCTTCCCCCATGGTCCTTCTCCGAAGGCCCCTATAGACAGTTACGATCCTTTTGTCCCCTTGGTGCTGGAACCGAATAACCTTGAACTGTAAGACTGATCACTTTACCAACTACCCTCCTGTCAGTATCCAGAGTGCATCCATTTCCTTTGTGAAACTGTCTGTCCTCTGTGTTCCTTTACAGGGTGGGTTGTATGTGCAGTGTGCTAGAACTGTCTGTTGTAGTAATAATAAAGTAGATATTTGTATACAGCCTTGACTGGACAGTCCCTTTTATCATTGGGTAATAATTGTATGTTTGCTGTGTTGCAACTAACCAAAGATCCATGACCTTGCAGAGATAAGCCTGCCGTTCCATCCACGGTCTTATAATTCACTTGTATTGCAATCTGTTTGGATCCCTTCTGGTGTACTAGAGGTGTGGGGTTGATTGATGGTTTAGAAACCGATAGTCATCCCTGGACCACTGGTGCCCCGGAAGTTGATTCGTCACAGGCAGTCCAAAGTTTAATGTTATTGCTTTGTAGAGCTAGCTGAAATAAATCCCAGGAAGGTGTATTGTGGGCAGGGAGGAGAAGGTAGGAGGTGGGAATGGCCAAAGGGATTAGCATGGTGATGGCCAGTCAATGAGTGGGTACAAATCCAAAGAACACACACAAGATGTGTGTTCCTTCACACATGTCACCTCCCTCCTAGCAATACATTTTTTTAAATGTATTTTATTGTTAAAAGCATGAACCTAGCTGGAGACTAGTAGAGCGCTGTACAGAATGTGGGTAGTCAGCATTTGGGCTGACATCTTTTAACAGTAGCGAAATACTGTAAGTTGAGGTTTGTACGTTGATATGTGCATTCATTGAAATTAGTTATTGGATGTTGTTGAAAAGCCATGTTTTGGGAGATTTGCGAAATTGGAGAATTGTGGGTGCATTTCAAGTCGACACACGGATCGAGTTCTAGAGGGTGCATGCGTGACAAGTGTAGGATTGTCTGCGGGTCCTATCTTTGCGGACAAGTTGTGATTTAAGCCGGTTGATCGATTTGCTGTGCGAGAAGTGTGTGACACCAGATATGTGGAGCTTAGCCATCAGGCACGATGATGTGCTACTCATAACTGCTTTGTAGATAATACATGCAGTCTTAAACAGTATTGTGGCCTGGAGAGGAAACTAATGTGGTTTGATTAGGAAGGGGGTGATTCGGTTGCATTTCTGTGCACCCGTTAAGACGTGCTGCAGCATGGTAGCTGCTTTAGGGCAGCCAATTGAGAAGCGTATGCACCACCTGATAGACAAAACTGAACCTACTGCCCGATTCTGTGTATTGTTAAATGTGGTATTAATTCCTTTGCATTTAGAAAACTCAAAGCAAGTTGAAACTGCCCTGCAACATTTGTTTAGCTCAAGTCTTTTCTTTTTTGGATTTCAATGCCTCTGTACATCTGTTTCACCTTTGCAACCTCAATGGAGTCCTTAACTACCGCAGCGGTCTGTGTCATGCATTTGCTGTGTTAGGAAGGTATTCTGTTGGACGTGTACTGTAGGTTTAAGTGTAATTTATATTCTATTTAAGGGCAACTCAGCATTCTGCTCGTCCTTTATGAACAGGCTTCATTTTGTGATAGTTTGGCCGCGTGACACTGCTTTCTTTGGTACTATATTGACAAGTGATTAAATGTATTGGGTATTGGAGGCTTTGCTTAGTATTTGAGGGTTGCAACAGTGTATGTATTTCTCTGCCTGAATAGGCATTACCTTTTGTTACCTTTTTATTTGGAGGTTTTGTAAAGCGACAGAAAACAGAGAAGAGCAGTAATGAGGCAATAAGCCCCTCGACGGCAGGCCATGACCACCCAAGGTAATGCTCACAGGGCCCATAGTTACAGACACGAGCGTAGCAAGGGCCTTAACGAAGGCACTGGGGGCATTGCCGTGAGCGGTAATGGCCCACTGTCGAGGGGCTTATTGCCACTAGTACCCCGTCCCATTTTCAGGCGGCAATGGAAAGGGAGAAGGGACCACATGTAGTCCCGTCTCCCTTTCCATGGTCGCCTGAAAAAAAAAAGAAGACAACCAGCGAATAACAACAGTTTACCCAGTGCGCAACGCACAAAGGTGCGTCCACAGGATTACACTGTGGTATGGCTCGGAAACAAGCCAATCCACATGAAGTGTATCCCGTGCATTTGCCACGCCGGGTACTAATTATAGGTACTGATCGGGATGATATTACAGCCCAGAGAAGTAGTTTGACAATTAATTGGGCTAGAAAGTCATGTGTCACTTCCGCTTACAGAGTTTTCAATGCAATCAACAGAAACATTGGAAGACTCGATGGCAACTTGTCACAGGGGAATCTTGTAGCAAAGAAACAGTTGGTGAGATGATGTTTGGACAACACAAAAGTTAAACAAAAAAGTTGAGGGGAACCAGAGGAGGCCAATTCGAGGTTAACAATAGGATGCAAGGCCTAACGAGAAAGAAAAAGTTCTGCAGTGGAGTTGAAGTTATGTTATGTTATTGGGATATGTACCGCACACTGCTGCCATTTTCATGATCTCCACACACTCTTATGGACCGGAAAGAGAAAAAAAAGGGGTGGGGTTTGGTTAGAGAGAAAAGTCAAGGCGTTGTACTTGACTGTTGGTACAGGCATAGCCAGGAGCAACTAACATCTCTTTGGGTGCGTTCTCTAGGTGGGTTGTGGTGTTTCCCTAGAGCTCTATGTTTCCATAGGGGGGACCTGAGAGGGCATGGGGTCTGTGAGTTGTTGTGGCGAGCTATAGAGGCCAAAGATATCTGCTGTTGTTAAATAATTAACACCCCACCCGATTCACGTGTCAAAGTGCAGAGAGGCGTTTACTCAACAGTTGCACATTGCTCTACTTGAGAAATGATAAAAGAAGCTGTTAGTCCGGATCGAAAAGAAGTCGCTGCTCAACCACAACTTGAGGACAACACAAGCTGTTTGACGATGATGAGGATGATTTGGAGATTAGTGCTGTGCAGTATAAGATATGCCTCTGTCTTCCACGTGAAAAATAAACTCAATTATTGATTATGTACTTGTGGACCATGGTTTGTATGATTTCTGTACTTGTTTTAGAGTGGTGAGAACGGATTTGAGTGACCATTATATGTTGTTGACAGATTTTAATATTCCCTTACGCAGCAGAGATATCATGACAGACGGCCACCTGAGGATAAATATTGGGAAAAATAAGGTTAATTTGACTAATCATGTGATGGACATATTTAATGAGGATCTTTGTCGACATTAGAATTTAATTTCGTATGACCGGAAGATGCTAACTTTGAATGAGGTTTCTTTTTATGCCTTTATAAAAGAGACGTTAGACAAAGTATTCCGAAGTTCTACGACTCAATTGAAGGAGAGGAAGGATTGCGTGCGTCGTTTCCAACAGCATGGGCCAGTGGTCGTTAAACATAAGAAGGGTCTCAGACAGTTAATTCGGTTCATACAGAAAAGTGGGGCGACCTGGTCATGTAAATTATCAGGGATAAATGCTGCGAAACAGGGATATAAGGGCTGGGGAAGGGCCTGGTTAAGGGATATAAGGGCTGGTTGATTAGTCAACAGTGCATTATGTTGCAAAATGATGGGGAGGCTATGATAAATTTGCAAATTTAGCGAAACTCCTCAGATGGGGAGATCAGGAATGGTTTGGAGAACTGTCAGGCCACGATCCAGTTGAATCCGCTAGCCGAGAGCCTTTGGATTGACTACTCCAAGTATATATATACATCCAAACGGCCACCTGCTGCGTGTCTTCCGTGTCTACCGCAGCTTTCACCTCCACTTCACTGCTTCTCCCCCACTCCGCTGCTGCTTCACCAATGCAAGTTCGGGGGATTAGAGGAAAGGACATCAAGCCGTCAAGCCGCACTGCCTCAATGCCTCTGACCACACGAGCACAAGCAGTCGCTTCCAAGAGCGAACTCAGGTACCCCAGCTATCTGCAGCCACTTTTATGTATCTTTACGTACATAGCTCCACAGCCGTAAGTCGAGAAATGAAGCATATTTACTGGCAGTTCTGCTGGGTTTATGCCCCAGGGCTATGTGAGAGCCAAACATAAAATGGTAAAGCCATAGGAGTCTATCTTTGTAATATACATTCAAGAATACATTAATATACTTCCTATTGATTTTCCCATTATATAGATGAGCAAAATACAAATCTTTGATTCACTTTTTTAGGAGCTTGGTAGCAGGACTTGCAACAATACTAATGATCTGCATGCAACTGTAAGCCCTAGGAAAGTGCAGATGGTGAATTGTCTGGACAGTTTGGAAAGTGAAGGGGATGCCGATGTGCCTTTTTCAAAGTTGGGAGGGGGAAACTTATATTGTAGGTTTCTTGCATAGCACTTAATATCTTAAAAGAACTACAGGCAGCGGACAAAGGGAGGAGGGGGTGGGGCAGAAGTTGGAGGAAAGGAGAAGTGGAAAAGCTGAAGGAGAAATCATGTGGTTGGGGGTTGACTATGAAATCCATATGCAACACATCCATAAAGGGCGACAGGGCACTGACCCCCCACAGCTGCCCATTATGGATGAGCCACAGCCAGCCCAGTGAAAATGAGCACAACCAAGAGCTCCTGGGATGGCTTTAACTGTTAATGGAAAACCAGGGGTGCTTTGCTTCCTCAAGCTTGCACAGCCAATTGGCGATGCAAGAGGGAGTATTGCAGGTCTAAATGTGCTAACGACGCACTCCTGAACCTGCCAGGACATTTAGGTCTCCCTGGGCAGCATCAAGGAGGCCCATCGGCTCCACAACACATTCTCCATAGGAACAAGGAAGCTCTCTCTCTCTTCCTGGTTCCTGACTGATGCATGCTGCACACAAGAAGGAGGGCCATAGTGGCACGTGGAGTCCGGAACAAGCTGCAGGTGAAAATAATGTATGTATTTATGTATGTATGTATGTATGTATGTATGTATGTATGTATGTATGTATGTAAGTATGTATAAGTGGAATGGGGGTGAGACAAATTGATGTTATGTAATGCAGCCTGCGAAGACTTACTACATTTTATGTTTTTTTGCCCAGCTTATTCATACATTATATTGAATATTTTTATTTTTATTCTTGAAGATGCTGACTTTGCTGAATGGGGCCCTGCAACCCAGTTTCTATTGTCTGGGCCTTGCAAGCATTGAAAATAAACAGTTCTCATTTCTTACCCTGAAAATCAGTTTTTTAATGAATTTGTCTTTTCTCTCAATGCCTCTTTTTATGAGATATTATAGATATTTTTTATATGTTTGTATGTATTATGTTTTAATGTGTTTCATGGAATGCGTTTTATTCTGAAATAAACATGATTGATTGATTGTATACATGTATGAGTGCATGAAAGTGTTTATATCTGTAACTGTGCATGAGTGATTGTAAGTGATTTCAACCCAGCACTTCACCTAAGTCAATGCCTAGCGTGGAATGCACAATTGAAACCCTTAATTATATATGTTTGTCTATAAGTTCTTTTATTTCTGAATGATGTACCCTTATATCACACCCCTCTCTCTGAATCCCCCCGGTCGCACTGAACCAGGAAGCAGGCTGTTTTGCAAAGTTAAAAGATTTATTTTATGGATTTGCACAATATACATATCACACTATTTAATATTTATACCATGATCACCAATGGGGTGATGTTACAATCAACAATCTCTTTAATCAGAAGGAGTATGGATAGGAAAAAAAATGCAGCATAGAATAATACTTTGTGTGGGTTCAGTCAAATGCAATGTCCCTCTTTCCCCTTGCACACTCGATCCTCCCCAATATGCAAGATAAAGCGATGGAAGGGGAGAAAACAGGTTTCAGGAATACAAACTCAACAAATACAGTTTCAATCCCAATTTCCCCCCAGCAAACTCAGAGAGAAACAGGAATGATTGCAAACGGGTGAAATGCTTTAGAATGTGGCTTTGGTTGAATGGTTAAAAACACTGAAAAATTGATTTAATTCACTAAATTGGATTAAAAACTAGTGGGAGCCACTTTGTATGGTTTCAGATAAACACTAGCAATGATCATTGAGTCACTAGCAAAGAGCAACTGTTTTACACGTAATGAAATTGAGCCAAACGAAAAATTCACGGCAAACTTTTCTGCGTGCGAGAAATTTGATTGCAGAAAAACTAGAAGGAAAGCTGAGGATGTTAGTTTCTAGCATGCATGGTACAGAAGTTATGAAGGTTTTTGTAGAGGTCGGTTTTTCTCAGAAAGAGTCAAAGTTTTCAAAAGAAAGATGCGCTTTTGAATATTACAAACAAGATTTCTTTACACTAGGGAGTCTATGAAGCCACAAACTACACGACAGCACAGCCACCAATCCAGCGACGTCTCTGGATGGTTTCTACCTGCCGAGCCGCTTGTCTTTCTTCAGCAAATATATTAGCGCAAAGATGATTTTAACACTACTATTATCAAAGGACTATAGGGATGAGAGAAAGATTCAGGTAAAACAAAAGATTTTCTACAATGCAGTTCTGGATATGATAGAATGGGTTTGGATAGGATTACTTAAGGATATGGATAAGATACTTGCTTGTGACAATTCTATGCTATAGATACTCACTACCACTGTTTGGAATGGGCCCGTCAGGGATCTGGTCAAAGATTTCTGGACTGGAATTCTGCTAGCCCACCGGACGAGATTCAGGGTGCTCGGGTTCTGTACTCAGCACGGCACTCTGGACACCGCACGGCACTCTGGACTGGATATGACGGGTTGGTTCTGGGTTGCAGCTATCTGGTTACAGCTCTGCTCTACTGGTTTGGATCTCTGGATTCTAGCAAGAATTCTTAGCAGGAAAGCAGAAACAGCACAGCCAAGCTGTTCTTTTTGGTGCCCCTTGGAGGTCAGGGGTAAAATCTGGTTTCAGGAATTTAAAAGGCCAAGCTGAGAAGGGTTCAGCTTTGGAATTGGGCCTCTCTGCTTTCAAAGTTCTGGAGTCTTCGAATATGGATTTCTCTTGTAAAGTACTACACCAGCAATCAGTTGATGGGTGAACGTGTGTATGTGTCTTTAGATCTTAAGCTCTATGAATCCTATTGGTTAGGGTCTGTCCTCTCTACTGATTTGAGAAGAAAATCTGGTGTCGTGATGATGCTGTATTTTACAATCCAGGGAGCACCTCCCCTTTGTTTCTGCACAGTAAATCTATTTTTCATATAAAGCATATTTACAATATTACCAACTTGCTAGCAATAACATATTTACATCACAGATTTAGTGGAGCAAGTATTCATCCGAGTCCCATCTCAGTGAGAGCTTCAGTTCAGATTTGACCGTTTTTCGCACTTTTGGTTGGGTACCCAATGTCAGATTTGTCCACATTTTTATACATATATGCGCATGACATCTGGACATAATCCTGTGAAGTTTCATATTTCTAGCATCATCACAATTGCTACAAAACCACAAATCTATAGTCATGTCCCTGAACATAGCACAGAGTTCTGAGTAGTTTCAAAATGTGACAAGGATTTTCATGTTAACAACACTATATTTTACTGATGTTTACAATTTTGCACAGTTCTCTGTCAGTCTTTTTCAAAAAGATACTTTCTTGTGGTTTAAGGCTACACATATCTGTCTGGCCTGCCCCCTAAATTTTGCTGGGCCAAAAGCAATCCAGGCCTCTCGTCCTGCTGGCAGTAGTTTCTGTTGACACTTGAATTTGCATACCCTTTCAGTCCAGGAAGCCTTTTGTCTCTCCCCAGAGCAACAGAGCAAAATCTCCTCCCCCTTCATTAACATCCGACTGAGAGTGCCTGCCCTTTTGGTGGGAAGGAGAAGGGTGGTGTGTTTCCCAGTGAGGGAAGCCTCTTTGAAGTTTTGCTGAATCAAGTTACTTTAAGTTAAATTGTTGAAATTAAAGTTACAATTTTAAAAACAGGGAAACATAGCTCCAATTCCAGTCTTTTTCAACATAGAAATTAAATAGTGGCAACCTATATTGCTTTTGATGGCAAGTCACTTCTTTTCAACAGTTTGATTTTAATGCACAAGTTTAAACTCCTAATGCACTTAACTGACAGCTTTCCTACAGGCAGCCGACGGTACTGCGTCCATATCTGACAGATTTTCCCAGGCAAGCACCTTTTTTTTTAATGTTGATATTCTTGCAATGAAATCTGCTTCTCCTGACATTTGGTGTATATGGGGATTCCTTAAATGAGGTGATAGTTAATACCAAGCAAGGATGTTGGATCTTTTCTGATGTTTGGGAACCATTATTTTGCAATTCCAACAGCCAAGGAAAAATGATTTCAGCGCACCATTGGTTTTCCTGGCACTGAATCACTGCCTTTTCAGGTAGCTCCATTTCCCTCTGTGGGCAGCCCAATGACAGGTTCTATCAGCGTGGTCAGCAGTTCTACCACTGACACAGGCAAAGAAGATTGGCATCCAATTTTTCCGGTTTCACCGCGCAATTCTCAGAGGTTAAGTGTGCATAGGGCTTTTTGCAGCCATTCTGTTGGTTCTGGTGAAAGCAGCACACAGTGATGTCGCAGGGCAGAGCCTAGTGGGTCGAAACATCCCACAAGATTCAATGAGCATCTGTTGTATGTGTACACGAGTGAATAAGAAAAATCAGCAGATGAATGAATGAATATAGGAATTATAGAAATTAATGGAAGTATAAAATCATGTGCCAGTAAGTGGACATCTGATTGCTGAGCAGTAGATTTGTGCAGCAGCAGCCAGGGCATGTTTCTCTAAGTGTGGCATGGCTTTTTTAAAGGGAATCAAAGGTTAAGCAAACATGATCAGTGTTCTTATTAAGTATATAGACAGGTCTACGTTAATAGCAACAGTCTGGTCATTGCTTCTTACTGTGGCATGGCATTTTTCAATGACAATCAAGTGTGAAGTAAACATGATATGTGTTATTATATTGCTACACTGGCCTATTTTGGTGCAGCCAGCATGGGCACATATTCATACTATGGCATGGCATTTACAACTGGGAATCGTGGATAAAGCAAAGATGATAAGTGTTATGATGTGGCAGGACTGGCCTAGATTGGTGGTGTTAGTATGGATATATTATCTTACTGTGGAATGGCATTTTGTAATGGACATCAAAAGTAAAGCAAACGTGACACATTTTGTTACGTGGCTAGATTTGCCTACTTTGGTGCAGCCAACCTGGCTATAAATTCATACTGTTGTGTGGCATTTTGTACTGGGAATCAAAGGTACATCAAACACAGTAAGTCTTGTTATATGGAAAAACTGGCCTACATGGGTGGTGCATGTCTAGCCATATAGGCTATATTTGGTATGGCATTTTTACTCTAAATCAAAAATAAAGCAAACATGATCAGAGTTATTACATGGCTAGATAGGCCTACATTTGTGCAGCCAGACTGGTTATATTTTCTGACTGTGGCATAGCATTTATTACTGGCATCAAGGGTCAAAATCAGTATGACGAGTGTTTTTTTACTTGGCTAGACTGGCCTGCAGTTAGTCTGAATGTTTGTTATTACTCTGGTATAGCATTTGTGATTTGGCATCAAGTTTAAAGCCAAAATTACGAATGTTCTTACGTGGCCATGCTGGCCTACATTGGTGCATCCTGTCTGGATATGTTTTCTTTTTGTGGCATGGCATTTTACTGGCAAAGCCAGCAAGGAGTATGTTCTTATATGGGAATTCTAGCATATTTTGGTCGAGGCAGCATGGACATGTTTGCTTATAGTATCGTTTGGTGCATTATGCCCAAACCAAACATGAGTATGTTCTGATATGGGAATGCTGGAATGAATTGAGGCAGCCAGAATGTAAATGTATGGGCATAGCCTACTTCAAATGTTTTTTATTATGGTGTATATTGCGGGGCAAGCCATCATGAAAATGCATTAGAAAATGCTGCTATGCTCTGTTGGTGATATGCACCTATTGGAATTTTCCATGAGTTACTCTATTAAACCAAATGTGAACTGTGTGGCTTTTTAGCCAATTCTTATAAACCATTATTTAAAAAAACATTCTCGATGGGGAGAACCCATCAAAGCCCTCTTGGTTGGTCCAAGCTTGCTTGCTACAATCAGTTGATTCCCCATATTTGAGGGAAACATGTATGACCTTCTCAAAAAATTCACCAGCTGCCACTAGTAAAAAGAAACGCAGGATTTTGGCGAGTTAGGAGTTAGAAAGCACAGGGAGGTAAGGACTAGCAATATATGCCAGGCTTGCCATTCTTTCCCTTTTTCACAGCAGTGTCAAAAGAAATCCGGCCCTCTTCTCTGCCCCAGTCCGGCATGGATACATTACATTTTACTTGGGGAGACAAGAGCTTAGGTTAAATGGAGAGTAAACCCAGTAGTGGGTGCAGTTATTAGACAGAGGTATCAAACACTATGAGTTACTCTATTATTTGCTGTTTTCTCAGTAATGAAAGATAAGACGCATTTAGAGGAAATGTTTGTAATAATGTTGTTCTCCAACTTTACTATATATTTTGTTACAGTACTTTTGAATGTTTTCAAAAGGACATCCTAATGTACTTGTGCACATTGCAAAAGCTAAGGCTACATTTATTTGAATGAATGACTGGAATGCTAGATTTGGAATTTTATTTCAAAGTAGTAAGGAAACTAAATGGAAATTGCAAAGATGCAATCATATTTCGTATAAGCAGGGGGCTTATACTTGAGTTTGCAGTGCAATGCACAAGAACAGCATTTTCAATGGTAAGGATGGCAAGTCAGAACCAGTGATACAGCCAGAAGCATTACAAGACTGTGCTAGTGAGTTTGTGGGTGTGGTTGAAGGCCCGTTGCAAATGTCAGAACAATGTGACAGCAGCCTTTGAAGGACATGTCACATATATAGCATCTTTAGACTTTCCCTATTGCATGAATTCATCCGGGCAAGACTAGGACGAGAATACCCTATTTCTAAAAACACTGGGACATATAAGAAAACCATTGCACCATAACAAGTGCATTTTGGGATGGTAAAAGCATCAGAGCAGAAATTGCCTTAGTGCAAAAATTATAAATTTCCGATGCATTTTTGAACCAGGGCAAAGTTTGTCCTAGTCCTAATACCATTCCTTATTAGCACTAGTGAAAAAATGCAATGACGATGGGCCTCATTCCGAGTCCGGCGGTACCATGTCGGTGCTTCCGGCGGGTTGCTTCCAGAGTCGCGACATTTTACCGGCACATAGCTTGCTGGTGCCACTGGGACATTACACGTCCCGTCGGACCGGCAAGCTAGGTGCCGGTAAATGTTGTTCCCCATTCCCATGAGTCCCATAGGACTCATGGGAATGGGTTCACAAAAGCACTGGCACCGTTGTTAATGGTGCCGGTGCTTCCATGACGGCTCTCCTACCGTGGGCACTGCGCCTGGTAGGGTCAGACCTGTCGGGTGCAGCGGCTCTGGCCGGCTCTGGCGGGCAAACTCATAGTGTGGCAGCCCAGAAACAAGATTGCCGGTGAGCATACCGGTACCCTTGTTTCCGGACCATCACTATTGTAATGAGGCCCAATGTTTCTTTTTTGCAATAGGGCAATTTTTGCCCTGGTGCTTTTACCATGCCAAACTGTACTTGTTATGGTGTTGTGGTTTTGTAATATGTCCCAGTGTTTTTAGAAATATGACAAACTTTGTCCTTGTGCTAATACCGTGCAACTTTGCACTTGTACTGGTGCAAAGGTTCTGAAATCTGGCAACAAATGCACAGCGCACTAAATTGGCCCACCTTGACACCAAGAATTGGCAAACAAAGGTGTGTTAAGTATTCCTTTCGGACAATGCGCTATTGGCAGATGTGCCAGTGCCATCACGAGCATAATTTTGTTTTAAGAAACAAAAAATATAGAAAGAGTCTTAGGGAGGGGTGATCTCATGCAGTGTTTCTCGCAACTAGAATTTATTAGTTCCCAGTGAAAAATAGTACCAAGGGAAAAAAACTCTGAAATCGTCTGCAACTTCTCATAAACAGTTCCTCTCTGATCGTCAGCATTTACTAGAGACAAGTACCTGCTGGAATCCGGTTCTGCGACTAAAAGAAAACCTAAGAAAGAAAGCGAGAGCCTGACTTCACTGGTATGAGTCATCTGCAGTTCCAGAGAAAAACGATCTGTATTTGCATTCTTCATGCTATCACAAAATTATGCACAAAACACATCTTTCATAAACTCTACCAAGCATCACAATCATTGGCAAAGACATGTTTGGCTTTTGTGTAGGAATGAGAACAGCAGTTTCCAGGTACTATCATAAAAGTACTACCTGGCCATAAAATGGCAGCAACTGGAAAATGGTGTGATTACCTGGGCACATGATAGCACCTTCACACAAGCCAAATCGGTTGGTGTCCAGTCAAAGTTTCGAATACATAGTTTCGAAATACAATACTTTCGAAACAAAAGGATCGAAAAAAAAATGTTCAAATGCTTTTTTTTAATGTATTTTTTTTGGTTGGTTTTCGTATAGGAAATATTAGTGGGTTTATTTTGGGCGGGGGCACGCAAAAAAAAAAACGTGCATTCACATTTTTTTTCCGATCCTTTTGTTTCGAAAGTATTGGATTTCGAAACTATATATTCGAAACTTTGACTATAAACCAAATCGGTTGGGTTTGTTGATGCTTGCTTTAACACGAATTCAGTGTAAAAGAAAATATACAAATCAAGTGGCTAAAGATTCACTTACACATTGGGCCTCATTACGAGGTTGGAGGTAGCCATGCCCCCAACTCGAGTCCGGCACTGGGTCCCGCGAAAGGGGAATATCGGGCCATTCTGACCTTGGAGGGCCCGGTAATTCCCCTTGCGCGGGACCTGGAGCCGGTATGTCCCCATTCCCATTTGAGCCCCCATAGAGATCAATGGGAATGGGGAGGATGGTAGCAGCGGTACCGTTCATAACGGTACCGTTGCTACCATCCTGTTCAGCTCACGGTTGCTGCTCTGCACGCCTGGTCTGACCACCACAGACGTAATGAAGCCCATTGTTATTACTTTGGCACATTTACAGCTGCAATTAAGCCCTTCATTGTTAGCAGACTGCTGAGAAATAACACTGGCAGGCCAATGTTTGATGTTACTGCTTTGTAAAGCTGGCTGAAAGACATCCCAGGAAGCTGTATTGTGGGTGGGGAGGAGGAGATAGGGATGGGAAAGGCCAAAGGGATTTGAGTGGGTAAAAACCAAAGAACACACACAAGCTGTGTGTCGCTCCTCACATGTCATCTCCCTCTTAGCTGTACACCAATACAATAGTTTATTTTTGTATTATTTATTTTATTGTTTAAAGTGTGAACCTAACTCGAGAGCAGCAGTGCGCTGTACAGAGTGTGGGTAGCCAGCATTTGGGCTGACATCCTTTCACAGTAGCGCAATACTCTGAGTTGAGGTTTGTGCGTTGGTATGTGCATTCACTGGAATTAGTCCTTGGTTAGATGTTGTTGAAAAAGCCATGTTTTGAGAGATTTGCAAAATTGGAGAATTGTGGGGGCATTCCAAGTCAACACCGGGATCCACTTCCAGAGGGTGGGTGCATGAAAAGAATAGGATTGTTTGCGGGTCCTCACTTTGAGGACACGTTGGTGAATTTGCTGTACGAGAAGCGTATGCCACGGATATGTGGAGCTTAGCCATTGGGTACGCTGGTGTGCTACTCGTGACTGCATTGTAGATGATACTTGCCGTCTTGAACAGCATTGTGGCCTGGAGAGGAAGCTAATGGTGTGTGCGTAGGAAGGGGGTGATTCGTTCACACTTCTGTGCACCCGTAGTGAGACGTACTGCAGCATGGTGGACTGCTTTTAGGGGAGCCAAGTGAGAAGCTTATGCACCACCTGATAGACAAAACTGAAAAGTCACCTTCTGCCCAATTCTGTGTATTGTTAAATGTGGTATTAATTCCTTTGCATTTTGAAAACTCAAAGCAAGTTGAAACTGCCCTGCAACATTTGTTTAGCTCAAGCCTTTTCTTTTTGGATTGCAATACCGCTGTACATCTGTTTGACCTTTGCAACCTCCATGGAGTCATTAGCCACCACAGAGGTCTGTGTCTTGTGTATTTGCTGTGTTAGGAAGGTATTCCTCAGCATACCACTCCAACCTGTTTAATGGAGCCAGTCCCTTCTTATATCAGCAAAACTCCCTTACCATTGCGAGGGCAATAATTGGATCTAGACTGGACTATTGCAATCCCCTCTTTGTGGGGACCTCTGGCAAAAATATCGCCAAACTCCAATTGGTATAAAACAATGCCCTCAGAGCCGCCACCGGTATTTCTAAAAGGGACCACATCTCTGAGGTGAGGGGACGGGTTCACTGGCTTCCCATTAAAGAAAGAATGTCTTTAAAACACTCGTCCTTACACATAAATACGTACATGACAAGGCACCCCCATACCTGGTCCAAAGAAAAGCTAAGCCTACCTTTTCCAGGCGCAGTAGAACGGCCTACGCCAACATGATTTCCATTCCTAAGACCCATAGAGTTTGTGCAGGTGGTACCAGCTTCCCCGCTATGGCCGCTTCACATTGGAACGCGCTACCTGCGCACATTAGGCTGATTGACTCTCACATAGCCTTCCACACAGCAATTAAAACTAGGTTATTTGTATGATAGTACACTGTACCTGCTCCTATCACTATAGCTTGTGTATGTGACTTATTTTCAGCACCAGCTGAAACTTAAGTCACTCAGTGTATACTTATGTTGTAACTACCTATGTATTCATTCATTCAACCATATGTATCTGTAACTAATAATCTACACTGTTGGCCCGCTGTCAATGTAACCCTAGACCAATCCTTCTTACATTTTCCTGTAACAGCGCCTTGATGCCTCTGGGCTGTAGCGCACTCTACAAATTCAAATGAATAAATAAATTCTGTTGGACGTGTAGTGTAGGTTTAAGTTTAATTTCTATTGTATTTTAAGGGCAACTCGGCACTCTGCTCCTCCTTTATGAACTAGCTTCATTTTGTGATAGTTTGGCCATGTGACAATGATTTCTTTGGTACTATAATGACAAGTGATGAAATGTATTGGGTATTGGAGGCTTTGCTTAGTATTTGCGGGTTGCAAAAGTGTCAGTGTTTCTCTGCCTTAAAAAGCATTACCATTTTGCATCTTTTCATTTTATTTGGAGGTTTTGTAAAGCGACGGACAACAAAAAAGAGGAATAATTATAGGTGCTGATCTGGATGATATTGCAGCCCAGAGAAGTAGTTTGGCAATTAATTGGGCTACAAAGTCAGGTGTCACTTCCGCTTACAGAGTTTTCAATGCAATCAACCGAAACATTGGAAGACTCAGTGGGAACTTCTCACAGGGATATCCTGTAGCAAAGAAACAGTTGGTGAGATGATGTTTGGACAACACTTAAACAAAAAAGGTGACGGGAGGAGGCCAATTCAAGGTTAACAATAGGACACAAGGGCTAACGAGAAAGGAAAGGTCCTGCAGTGGAGTTGAAGTTATGCTATGTTATTGGGATCTGTACCGCACACTGCCGCCATTTTCATGATCTCCACACACTCTTATGGACCGGAACGAGAAAAAAAGGGGGTGGGGCTTGGTTAGAGAGAAAAGTCAAGGCGTTGTGCTCAACTGTTGGTGCAGGCATAGCCAGGAGCAACCAGCATCTCTGTGGGTGCGTTCTCTAGGTGGGCTGTGGTGTTTCCCCAGAGCTCTATACTACCAGAGGGTGGACCTGAGAGGGCCTGGGGTCTGTGAGTTGTTGTGGTGAGCATAGAGGCCAAAATGATCTGCTGTTGTTAAACAATTCACACCCCACCCAATTCAAGTGTCTAAGTGCAGTGAGGGGTTTACTCAACAGTTGCACATTTGTGCAGGCGGAGCCAGGAGCAACTATCGTCTCTTTGGGTGCATTCTCTGGGTGGGATGTGGCGATTCCGCAGAGCTTTATGTTTCCAGATGGGAGACCTGAGAGGTCATGGGGTCTGTGCGTTGTTCTGGGTTTTAGCTGTTGGTGCAGAGGTGTAGATTTTGACAAAGTTGTGATGGGCTGGGGTATTCAGGCATATTTTCTGTCTGCAGGTTGGTGAGTGTATGTTGAATGAGGTGTTTGATAAAGGAGGTTGTTAGTCTGTTGGATTCTTTGGATGCATTTGCCGGAATAGGTATTTTACGTTTTGTTTTAAATTTGTTTCTGGTTGTATCTTTGCTCCGTGTTCCAATCCCGCATTCTCTGGCAGTGGCTACAGAGGTGAGGGTCCAAAGGCTGAAAGCAGAGTAGGCATGGACGTCATTTTGGGGTCGCCAAGGTCTCCCTTGCTACCCCCTCCCCTTTTTTTTTTTAGATTGAGGCTTATGGGCTTTGGCCAGCAGCATGTGGCTTTTTGTTTCTGGAGTGGCTGGTTTTCTGATAGCTATAGCCGGTAAGATAGCTCAGTGGGTAGAGCGCTGGCTACTGCAATGTGTGTGTGATCTGCAGGTTGCAGGTTCGACTCCCACCAAGGTCAACTCAGCCTTTCATCCTGCTGAGGTTGATAAATGAGTACCAACACAGTTTGGGTGATATTGTATGTATGTTTGTTCTATATGAAGCACTTAAGTTTAAGTGCTATATGATAAAACATCACTATCGTTTGGCCTTGGATGTCTGCTTGCATTCACAGTACTATGGGCCTATACGCACTTATATTAACGATACATATGGTGATCCATTCCTGTATGAAATGTATATCACTTTACAGTGATATCGTAACCATATTGTTAGTAGTGTACTTTGAAACAATGCTATGTGATGCCACTTCCTGTTTTGTGGAGGGGTGAAAGGTTGTGTTCCATCGCTTCCTGTGATGTCACTTCGGGATGGGGTCAAAATGACATCACACCCTATGTTGTCATCAGAGGTCAAGGGTCGTGCGATGTCACTGCCACTATTCCTGGCATTTTGGTGAAATGACGTCCCTGAGAGTAGGCTGTGGGTAGTTTCAAGATTCACTCTGGCCTCTGGGGCCATGTGTCAGAAGAAGAGCCAGGTGGCTATGGGGCCTTTGGTGCTTCGCTTCAGAGGGCCAAAAGTTGTGTGATCTTTGATATCTTTTGAAACTGGATTCTGTTTTCTGTGAGTTGCTCTTAAAACAGTTAGGGATCTGCCCTCGTGTTTTGGTCTTTTGGTGCAGGGATTCGTGAGATCCCCGCCAAAAGAGATACACAAATGTCTGCTGTTCTGAAATAATTAACAACACTGCCCATTCACGCGTCAAAGTGCAGAGAGGCGTTCACTCAACGTCTGCACATTGCTCTACTCTAGAAATGATCAAGGAAGATGTGAGCCCTAATACAGAAGGAGTCAGTGCTCAAGCACAACTCGGGCACAACACGGACAGGTAAATATGCGCACTTGCTCAGGCAGTGCAAACACAGTGCACCACATTGCTATACAGGAACAGTGTGCTCATTTAAACGCCTTACAGAACCGGGGCCCCAGTGCCAAGGACTATCTGCCTCTCACAGTCTGCGAATGGAAAGGTGAATAATGTTACTTCTGCTGGTGCAGGCTGTACTAATAAACATTTGGTTTAGATGTCTGAAAGCAGGCGCATTGTCACCTTGAAAAGGATTCGTGTAAGCACATGCAGAACACTTTTTATGACCCCCCCTCCATCCCAGCTCTGATCTTTGGCAAAAAAAAAACACTATGTGAAAGTATAGCATTTGATGAGTTTAAAAAAAAATGTAAAAAAAAAAATGGTAACTAAGGTGTCAATTCTCTAAGGCACAGTGGCATGTCACTTCCCTGGGACACGTGGGGCACACCAGAGGAGAGGGTACTTTTGTTGTATACGCGCACTAATTGAGCAACATTCAATTAAATGCACGTCTTTTAACTCGAGCAGCAGTGTGTATTTTTTTTTTTTTTACAATAAACTGTGTGACCGCAATTGGACCTCCCAGCCAGAGGCGTAGACAGGGTAGGGCCTTAGCGGGCAAGGCCCACCCAAAATCTGTAAATGCCCACTGAGCAGTGCAGTGTGGGCATTTACAGATGTTAATGTCCCTGCAGTGGGCCCAACTTCATTAGCTCCAGGCCCCTCTTGTTTGACAATCCTGGCTAAGCCTCTGCTCCCAGCTCTCACAAATGATGAGAGTCATGAACGGTCGACTGTCAGAAATGAGGGAGATAAGCGAGACAGTCGAACAT
The DNA here is from genome assembly GCF_040938575.1 of Ambystoma mexicanum. Lineage (NCBI taxonomy): Eukaryota > Metazoa > Chordata > Amphibia > Caudata > Ambystomatidae > Ambystoma > Ambystoma mexicanum. The sequence continues at coordinate 779,219,410 of NC_090932.1, forward strand.
GATAATGTACACGGGCGACAGAGTAAATACAAATGAGAAACACGAGTCAGATGGCCGCCAGTGATGGCAAAACACGTTTATCAAACAGGCGTGGGTTCGGAATGTTCTTCAGTTGGCCAATGGTGTTAGTGCCTGAGCACGTTATGGTAGTGTGCTTGTATTTATTGGTTTATAGAGCATTTCGCCAAAGCGCTGCACAATGTGTGAAGTGGTACAAACATAGAGACGGACAAGTAAAATGAGAAGGAACAACCTCGCTAGGCTGGGGGTTGAGTTACCCGTGAATGTATTTGAAGGTAATGGAAAGGAAATTAAAAATGGATGACATTCAAAGGAAAGACAGAAAAGCGAATGGAGTGATGAAGAAATAGAGGTACAGGGAAAGACGAAAGAGGGTATAAGTTCAAGAGTTGAAGATAGACCTAGTATGCAGAGTCCTATTAGTAAGGTGGAGAAATAAGCGAGACGGGAGAAGATACATCCAGCGATCAATAGTTTAGTGGCATTAAAGGATCGAAAAGAACACATTTTGCAAATGTCAAACAAAGGACAACAACATGATTGAGAAACAATAAAGATATGTGAAGAAAAAGGAAGAAAGGGGTCAAAGAGGACTCCAAGATTTTGTGCCGAGGAGCAAAAAGAAAGGAGGGGGAGATGAGAGGTTAGGAAGGAGAGGGTGAAATAGCGGAAGAGGGAAAAAAGAGAACTTGTGTTTGAGAAGCGTCACGATGGAGGAAACGGGAATGAATCCAGGATTGGATTTCGAGCAGACAAGAAGAAAGTGAGGAGTGCAAAGAGTAAAAAGAGGCATAAAAGTAGAGAAACATCTGAGAGTCAAGACATAGAAATGAAAGTAGAAGCCGAAGCAAGCTAGAGTAGGAGAAAGTGGAGACGTGTAAAGTGAGAACAGTAGAGCTCTGAGAAAAGAGTCCTGAGAGACACTGGGCCTCATTATGAGTTTGGAGGTAGCCATGCCGTTCTTAGCAGCATGGCTGCTTCCAAACTCGTGTCCGGGTCCCGAAAAAAGGGAATTATCGGCCCATTCTGACTTTTTGCGGGCCTGGTCATTCCCTTTTCTCGGGACCCGGACCCGGTACATCCCCATTCCCATTCGAGCCCCCATAGGGCTCAATGGGAATGGGGAGGATGCTAACAACGGACCCGTTAATGACGTTGTTAGCATCCTGGTCTGCTCGTGGGTGGCGGTATGCACGTCTGGCCCAGACGTGCATACCACCACCCGCGAGCAAACTCGTAATGTGGCGGCCCGGAATGAATGGTGCCTGTACCTTACCGGCACCGTTCATTCCGCGGCCGCCAGCCTCGTAATGAGGCCCATTGAATTGAGAAGGATATGATGGTGAACGGTTACTGGCCCAGCAGACAGAGATAGAAAGGTGTGAAACAATTGGAGCACAGCAATACAGAAGCCCAATGAAGGGAGAGTTAAGGATGGTAGGATGATCGACATTGTTGAAAGCGGCAGAAAGATTCAGGAGCATAAGGATAGAAGGTAGTTTCGAGTTACGTGCAGATAGTAATGTAAACTAGGGCAATTTCGGTGGAGTGTAATTGAAGAAAACAAGACTGCTGTAGAGGGAGGAGAGACTAATTAATGGTTGAGGTAGGTGGAAAGAGAGGCAATGTACTCAAGAAGCGTCTTTCAGCACAGTGGAGAGAATTAAGTAGAGGACCAAGATGGGAGATGAGCCTAGGTTGAGAAGGTTTATCTCAGGGATAAAAGGGATGTGTAGGGCAGAGGAAATCAAGAGTGGAACCAAGGGCAGCATTGTGAATAGGGAGGATAGAATTAGCTGGAGGTGATGCATAATAAGAGAGAGAGGATAGGGAGCGGTTTAGGGATGAGATAAAGGTAGACGTGTAACGGTTTCTGAGACTACAACAAGAAAAAAACAGAAGGATGGGAGGGGATGTCGAGGGAGATTGACCGAGGGAACGAAAAATGAAAAGTAAAGTAAAGAGCGATCAGTTGAATGAATGTTAGTTGCAGGGATAGGAGGCACAAAAGGAGAAGTGGAGAAGATAAGTTTGAGAAAAGACCCAGACTTGTGCAAAGGGGAGCAAGTCAATGAGTATGGTGATAGGATTCAAGGAAAATAAGAAAAAAGGAAAAGGGGGCAGCTGCTGAGCAGCAATGATGATGGCTAGTTAGAACTGCAGCTCTGTGTCCTGAAAATTCCTGGCCTAATACAATCCTTTCAGCGTGCCTGGCAGAGAATATAGATAACATATTCTGCAAGTGGAGGGCTGTGACAACCTACCGGCTGCTTTTTACTATGACCGGGCTGGGGAGCCCTTTCATCGAGGGCTGAGATGGGGGGTGTGTGCGGCGGCCGGCTGCAGATCCTGGTCCCTGGCGGTGGACTGGGGAGAGCTGTAATCCCCAGTTGTCTAAGAGTGCGGGAGGCTCCGGATGGGCTGGACAGCCCGTTCCGGAGGGGAATTGCCTGTGACGGTGGGACCCAGAACATGATCCTAAGCGGCAGTGTGCCTGGAACCCTGTACCGCGGAGGACGGGAGGTGTGGTCTCTGGGTGAGCGAAGCCTCGAGACAAGTGAGGACATCTTTGCTGTTGCACCCCCGATCGGGGACCTGGCTGGGCCTGCTCCAGGACCCGTGGTCGCTGCTGATCCTGCGTGTGGTGGGGTGACTCTCACCCTGCAGTTTGGAGAGCATGTGCGGACCTCTCAGTGGAGCAGTGCAGGCTTGTGAAAATATTGGCATATGTGAGCACTGGTGGCTGAGCACCATTCCTTGGTGCAAAGTGGACTTCACACGCACTATCATGGGGGCACAAGGTGGAGGACGTCCAGTGGTGGCAAGCAGTGTGTTATGGCACTCCTGTGGGTGGGGTTGTTGCTACCCAGCTGGGGGGCATACCCCAATTTTTACTGGCTGCTTCTTTGACCTATTTGTAGGGAGAGCACCATTGCCTTGCTATATCTGGATACCTGTGTGGGGATATTATATATATATTCTTTGGAAATCCTGTTAGGCCCCAAGCAGACATGCCCCGGGGAGGCAGCAAAGGCAAAAAGGCCCAATGGATTCCTTTAGATCTTGGTCCAATGGATTCCTTTAGATCTTGCCCTTCCTTTTTTGAGACACATGCAAGTGGAGGCACACATGGACTTACAGGTACCTTGTACTCAACACCATTTTTTATCAACAAAATGTCCTTCGAAGATATCGAAGGACTCTCAAATAAATGTGCAGAAACCCTAGGGTTTTCCAACGAGGAGGCGGCCGCCATCCTTGAACTTATCAGTGAAACAACAATTGGAACACATGCTACTACAACTAAGGACCCGGCAAAACGCATTAAACAACTAGAATACTTAATACGCAAAGAGATAAATCGTAAACTGCATGCAATCACATTAGGTCGCTATTTCAAGAACCAGCGCATACCCAGAGGACTTCGCATCCAACTTCGCCCTACGCTCTGTAAAGAAAGTAAAGAATTTGTACGGAAATGGGAAGCCATTTTGAATAAATGCTCATTGGATCTCATATTACTAACCATCCAGGAACTATCCAAAAATTTAATTACCCTTAACACCAAAATTCAGGATATTGAAAAGGAACTGGTAGGATCGTTGGGTAAAGAGGAGTATGATATCATCCTAACTGATATTAATAAGAAACTTGAAGAGTACAAGTCTGAGCTAGAACTGAAGAAAGTGAAAAAATTCAAAAGGGACACTTATGATTACATTAACGAAGAAGTTTATACATGGATGGATAAATATGGTCCAGTAGCACCAAAAAAAACTCTACAAATATCCATCAGACAACGCATCAAGATCAGACAACACATCAAGCTCAGATTCAGAAATACAGAGTGAATCGGAGATCCCGACTGAGCAACCATTGAGTGATCCCAACTTAATTGCTAGTCCTTCCACACGAACACCTGCATCTTCGTCTTTTTTAGGAGCACGCCCAAAAGAACCCACAGGGGGAGGAGGAAACCTCAAAAACAAACCACAAACAAGACTCCAGTTGAGGAAAACCTAGTTATCAATATATCCACCAAAATTCTGAATAAAACGGAAGAGAATACCCTACAGAAAGGGCTGAGTTTTGTGCTAACTTACAGTACAACACTATTCAACACGAAGATCGAGCTGTATAAATTCATAAGAAAACTCAAATTGAAGGTATTTTTTGAAGAGCTTGAACCACATGAGAACATCATGGACAACCCTGATCTACAGGAATTCAGAACTAAGAGTGGATTCATACCACCAATTTCGGTACCATCGATTGACATTTTCCAAAAACTCGTCACCCGTGACATCGAGCGGATCAGCTACAAATCTCCGCCGTACAAAAACATGAAACCTCATGAGATCAGAATCATTAGAGACCTATATTGTAATAAGGACATTACCATACGACCAGCTGACAAAGGAGGAGCCTTAGTCATCATGAACACTATTGATTATGACAAAGAATGTATTAGACAACTGCAAGATCAAACAGTCTATGCACACTTAGATCATGACCCCACCGTGGCCATCAAATTGAACCTGGAAACATTACTTGATAAAGCCATGGAGTTAGACTGGATAAATGAACATACCCGCAAATTTTTGAACAATCCACACCCAAGGATTCCCAATTTCTATACACTACCCAAAATCCACAAAGACCCTGTTAAACCGCCTGGAAGACCCAGAGTAGCGGGCATGAACAGCATAAACCAACCGTTAGGAGTGTACATGGATTTCTTCCTCCAAACACTCATACAGAAAACCCCGACATATATTAAAGATACCACACACTTTTTACAGTGTTTGAACTCAGTAACCTTTGAACAAAACCATCTGATGTTCACCATCGATGTGAAGAGTTTATACACGTCCATACCTCACGAGCTTGGAACTGAATCCATCGAATGGCTATTGTTAAGAGCACCTGAAATTAGGGCACAGAAAGAATTTATATTGGCTCTTCTTCAGTTCATCTCAGAAAATTCATATTTTCAGTTTCAGAACAGTTTCTTTCTCCAAACCTCTGGGACATCAATGGGGGCCACCATGGCACCATCATATGTGAACTGTTTTATGCATAAGTTTGAAATGGATCACGTGCTTAACAATCTTGAATGGAGCAAGAATATACATCTATGGTTACGTTACATCGATGACATTTTTGGATTATGGCTAGGCACTGAAGATACATTCAACAAGTTTTTTATATATCTTAACAATGTTGACCAACGCATTCAGTTTACCAGAGAGATCTCCAGAGACAAGATCACATTTCTTGATGTCCAAATAGATAAAAGAGAGAGCAATTATAGCACCTCTTTGTTCCGCAAATCTACAGATCGCAATAATTTACTGCACCGCTTGAGCTTTCATCAGCCCAGTCTACTCAAAAATTTACCTTACAGTCAACTATTGACAGTCAAGAAAATTGTGAGTGACCCCGACGACTGCCAAGCACAACAATGTAAAATGCGAGAGAAATTCACAGCACGTGGATACAAGAGAGAAGAACTCGACTTGGCGACTCAAAGAGTAGATTCCCTAGACCGTGATACCCTACTGATGAGTACGTCTAAACCCAAAAGAGAACTTAAAACTCCAGTATATGTCTCGAAGTTCTCCATCCAAAGTAACAAAATAAAAAACTCCATCAAAAAACATTGGAGCATTTTCAAAAATGATGTCAGGGTACAGAATCTTTTTGAACAACTTCCAGTCTATGCCTACCAGAGAAGCAAGAACCAACGAGACGAGCTGGTCCACACACGACCCCCCATGAAGGAACCAATCACTCTACGCACAGGAACGTATCCGTGTTTACACTGTACCAATTGTAATCTAGTAATCAAGGGCAACACTATATACCATCCTAGAACAGGCAATAAGATTTTTCTAAAAACATTTGGAACCTGTGATAGTGTGAACATTATATATGGTATCAAATGTCCCTGTGGGAAGTATTATGTCGGACAGTCCACAAGATCGGCCAAAGCACGGTGGAACGAACACCGTTCTTGTATACATAACTGTAACCCTAATTCAGCAGTGGCACGACACTGGCGGGATAAAAGCCATAATTTGAACCAAAACAGGTTCCCGATCCTGGAAGTATTGAAGAAAACCAATCCACATGAAGATTTGGGCCTGCGACTTAATCAAAGGGAATGCTTTTGGATAGACAGACTAGGTAATCTTTATCCGAATGGCCTGAATGAAGAGATTAACTACCATTGTTACATCTGAGTTGTTATGTTCCTCTGTTTTCTGATCCTGGAAGTATCATCTGAGTTGTTATGTTCCTATGTTTTCTCTTAGTGGTTCGCTAGCGAAGCTTTGCAAGTCAATATATTAATGGTACGAACATTGTGATCTGTCACCTGTACACCATTCTATCTGGCACATCAATCTTTGTGGTGAAACACTATATGTCCTTTACATTGAGTAGTCTTGACTTCTTGTACGTTTCAACCTTGACCATGTTAGGTATGGGTTGCTTCCTCATAGATTTGAGGGTATCCATGTTGTTCCATGGTATTTGCACATATACTTGCCTTGTATCTGTATAATCTTATGTATTCTTATCTGGATACTTTTTCCCCCCTCCCGAACTTTTTTTTGGGCCCCAAGGTAGCACATGTGGTTGCTACCATTTGGGACCAGTGTCCATAGGTATTCCACACTCTGATGATTAATTGAAGACATGGTCTTAATAAAACTGTGCAGCACTATAATTGCCCCTGATACTTACAAGTTTCTTGTGTACACAAAATTGTGTCATTTAACTTTGTTCTATTTACTTCTTCTTATTTTTTAATTTTTAATTTTTATTTTTTCTATGTTTCACAATAGCTCATTCACACTCACTAGCACTCAGAATTCGTTTGTTTGTTTTCTAATGGCCCCTTTAGTCTCGCAACACAGCATACATACCGCACCGCGCTTTTCACTAGACGGACACGTCACGGACTACGGTCACGTGTTTATTTAAGCTTCAGTTCCCTAGGCAACGCTGTAAACTGGCGATGCAAAACGGCGCACTACTGCCACCCGCGTTTCCAGCCTCTGTGCACTCGCAGCCTCGCGAGCGCAGGTAAGCACACTGCTTCTCGTCTCCTTGACATTTCCATGTCACCTTTTGGCCTTCTTGATATACTGTCACATTTTCAGATTCTCGTCTGATCGGATCGAGTCCCTAGACCTCCGATCCCTCGTGAACCGGACATTTTGTCCTTCTTCTTACTACTGGCTACCTCGATCCCTGTAGGTAACTTCTAATTCTTCTCTTCACATTGAATATTTATCTTTCTGTTAAACCCACTATTCATTTTACTTGTTCATCTCCTTTTCCCACTTTCCATTTACCGCGTCCTGCATTCCAACACGTTCTGGTATGTGACCTATTGTATTTTTTATGATTATGTCTTGATTTTGTATCAATTGATTTATGCATGATGTGTTATATATTTCATTGTTTTCCCTTCTGCTAATTATGTGATTTTATCAACACTCCGTTTATTTATGTTACATTATGTAATACAGACTTGCCCTGATGAAGGAGCATCTAGCTCCGAAATGTATTGGCACCATTAGTCGATTGTAACTGTGGGAGATGGCAGCCGCGTCCTGACTAAGACTAAATTAGTCATTACCTTTAAATCTTTTTGCTTTATAAACAAATGAGACCTTGATTCAGACTGGTGATTTATTCTACGTAACCAATTTTTTTTACAAAAGGAACCATTATTACTGAAAACAGTACCATTCTTGTAAATTACACTGTCCCTTATTTGGGACAATATACGGAGAGCGGCTACGTGGTCAGGTTGGTTTACCTGGTCTATTCAGACTTTTTTCCTTTAGAAGTACCCCACTCAAGGACACCCAGGGGACGGATCCACCAGCATGTGAAACCCAGGAGGATCCCCCAAGTGCTACAAACATGGACCCATACATGATGATGATGCAGGTGGGATTTGCATCAGTAAACTCCTGACATGATGACATTGTGGCCACCATTAGTTTCTTCCAGACAAAACTTGACAAGGGGAGTCGCCGGATCACGGCGGTGGAGACGTAGGTCGGTGGATTGTAGGACACCATAGGAGAACATGGTCCAGAGCTTAAAGCCATTAAGAAAGAGTTGCTGGCAGTGCGTTCCAAGTGTGATGATTTGGAGTCCTGCACCCGGTGGAACGTCAGAATAGTGAGGGTTCCTGAGAAGGTGGTGGTTGGCCCCATGGAGCACTATGTGGAGGGCTTACTCAGATCTCCATTCTGCGATGCACAATTCTCTGAGCGGTTTTTGGTTGAAAGGGTGCATCGGTCCCTGGCCCCGCTCCGGAAGCCTGGTGTGCTACCATGCACGATTATTGCCCGGCTCCTGAATTACTGTGATCGTGTCTTGGTTCTTAAACTGGCCAGAGAGAAAGGCACACTTCAACATGAGTCGGCCAGAGTGCCTACCTATACGGACTTTTCGGCCAGGGTCCAGGCTGCCAGGGGATCATTTGACCAGGTTAAGCGCTTGCTCCGGGACAGACAGGTATATTATGCCATGATGTTTCAAGCCAAGCTGCGCATACAGCACAGTGAGAAGGCTAATTTCTTTGAATCCCCGGAGGAGGCCGCAACATACATTGAGCATTCCATACCGGTCCCGGTGGGCTGCATTTCAGAGATGGGAAGGAAGGACCACGCATCTGGAACAGAGCCGGCATTGCCAAATGATTGCTGATTAGTCGCTCATATAAGAAACCAGTTATTGTAGTTTTGTTTTAATCTGCTCTGCCTGGCATTCCCACTTCAAAGAGCAGTTGCTGTTCGCAGTGTGCTCCCTGAAGTGTCGACCAATTTTTACTGTGGGTACACTATCATGTTGGGGTGGATGGTGCGGGTGGTGGGTGGGGGAAAAGGGGAGAAGTTACAATGTTTAAAAGTTTGACAGTCGGATTCCAAAATGCCCACCGGCAGGAGAGCAACGTAATTGCAGCTCTCCTTAATCCTGAAATAACTTCAGATATTCACTCCCCTGTTGTGGATTGGAAGAGCAGTGGAAGGAGACTTTGAAGGAGTCGTGCTGGACTTGAGTTTGGGGCTGAATTCAAGAAAATGCAGAAGACTCACCCAATCAGTGAGCGAGCAACGGCGTGGGAAACCAAGGGGGTGCTCCTGGGAAAGTGAATCAGGCCAGTTGTGGAAGAGAGAAGGAGCAGACTAGTGCAGCCCTGGGGAATTGGAGAGACCAGGACTACAGACAAGCCTGTCGGAGCTGTTCCGGGACCTCTGCAGAAGACATTGGGCTCCCGGAGGAAGGACATGGGGACCCTCACGCGGAGTGAAGAAGTAGGAGGTGAGAGATCTGAGGAGGCGGATGAGGCAGAGGAGATGGAGGAGCTGCGAAGCGGGTGTAGCAGGGAGGACTCACAGAGGAGGCAGAAGGCATAGGAGGACGTCACAGGAAAACTAAGAAGGGGAGGCGCTCTGACAAGGTGAGCGGGGGCGTGGACCAGCTGTGGCACAGTACTAAATCAGGAGCCCAGCATGTGGTCGAGGGAAGCGGCTGGCCAGGATCATGTAGGCAAGGCTCCCCAGTACCCCGTTAAGGGGAGGGGGAGAAGGCCATATTAGAACTTAAAGTCGACATGGAGGGGCGAGGAAAAATATGCCTAAAAGGCCCAGAGGAGCACTAAGCCATTAAGAACCTGAGGGACAAAGAGACAGAGCGCCCTGTTGACACTCCTGCCCCTTAACCTTCTGAACGACTTTGTGGGAAACTCAATAGAGCTCCTCCTGTTCCCTCTCTCACCACAAGGAAAGAGTCCACCCCCCTGGAGGCCTAATACTTTGGGCACAGTGATCGGGGTAATGTGGAGAACCCCAGAGAAATAGAAGCCGCACCCAACCACTGAGGCGAGACCGCTCCAGTCAGGATGAAAAGAGAACCAGTGCTGCCCTGATTAGCCTTTGATGAAAGAGAAGTGTGCACCCAGGGTGCGAGAAGCTGCAAACGATCCAGAAAATGAACTATAAACTGAGACGACGGCCTAGGTAATAATCCACAAAGAGGCCTACAGCTTGGGGGAGAGCTCCTTTCAAGACCAGTGTTCCATCTAACGCGTGTGGAAGATGCCGAAAAATAGGGGAAAGGAGAACCAGCCAAAAAGTACAAAGATACCCCCGGAAGGTACGGTACAAAAAATGTGGAGATGGGACATATGATCCCTGGCTGAAGTGGAAAGTAGCCCAGAAAGACAGGAATTTATGGGGTGCCAAGGTGAAGACCAAGGGGTTACACATGCTATCCTAAAACATTATTTACAGGTCTTTGGGGATAAAATTGCAGGGACAGTCCAAGCCCAACTGGACAAGATGCGCGAGGACCTGGCTTCAACCTTGCAGGAGATAAAAGGCGACATCAACAAACGTGAGGAAAGAGTGGACACTAATGAAACTGCACTGCAGGAACTCGCAGAAGATGCATGGAAAACAGATGAGCTAGTAGAATACCCAGCCCAGGCAACACACAACCTGGAGTTACCAACTGAGGACCTTGAAAACTGGTCCCGGAGATCGAATATTAGGGTAAAGGGTCTGTCTGAAGAAGTACAAGATAAGAATCTTAAGGAAAACATTTTGCAAATATTTACTGATTTGGCAGAGCCGAAAGATGGAGCTGAACTGCGACTGTACCGGGTTCATAGAGTCGGCACATTGAGGAAAACACTGGGGGCAAGGCGAGAGACGTTTTGGCGGCCGTACATGACAACTCTCATAAAGAAGGAATACTGGCGGCAGCAAGAAAGGTGAAACAATTGTCCTATAATGGATCAGATCTGCAACACTTCCAGGATTTTTCCCAGATAACACGGATCAAGAGGAAAAAAATGGGTCTGGTGGTGAGTTTTCTTCACTATAAAGTAATCCGGTATCACTGGAAATTCCCCTTTAGCATGGTTTTCGAGTGGGATGGCAGGCAACACAGGACCTCGTCCTGTAGCGAAGGAGCAAATATACTTGGCATAGATGAAGAAGACATGGAAATCAGGGCTCTGACAAAAATAACACGAGACAAAATTAAGGACTTGGAGTGGACAGCGGTGAATCGGAAAAACACAAGGAAGGAAGGCATACCGGGGGACAAGATGGGGCCCAACATCGGAGTCCAGAGGACTGAAAGACTGCTCTGAAGAATTTCTCAAGTGCGCTGGTAGAGCCTACTGCACAATATAGCCTACATGATGTAGCCCGGCAAGGGCAAGAATTGTTAGCATATAAGGGTCGGTGGGGTGGGGTAAGGTGGGAGATGGAATCAAGATATGGGCTTGGGATGCCTGCACTAGTGGGGGTTGGGTGGAAATATGGACTCGATCCTCGGGAAGGCTAGTCAGAAGGGGCTCAAAGCCGTTCGAGTCCACCAAGAAATGCGTGACGAGGGGTGGGACCGGGAGGGGGACCAGTGATGGGGAGGAGACCCAATCGAGTTACCACTGTAAGTATAGATACTATTAGAGTCTGCATAGGAAATGGCTAGGAGGGATGGACTACAAGTCATGTCTCTCACTATACATGGGATGAACTCATGCCTGAAGAGGAAGAAGTTGGAAAGGTTCCTCCAAAGAGAAAAATCTCATCTCCTGACCTTTCAGGAAACACATGTCCAAGCCAACGACACAGAGAAAATAAAGATTCAGGATTACCAACACATTTTCCAGTCCAATGGGGGGAATACAAAAGGAGGGGTTTAATTGAAGTGCGGAATAGTATCAACATCATTGTTTGGAACCGGGAAAAAGATACCATGGGGAGATATGTGGTGGACACTCTGCAAGGGATGGGGGAACTCTACAATGGTCACCTTATATGGGTCAGGATGGTTTTATACAGAAAATCTTAGGCAGGGTGGAAAAATTTGCTACGGGACAGATCATACTGTCAGGGGATTTTAATATAGCCTGGGAGGCAGACAGAAGTGGTGGATGGGCGGGCACGCAATGCAGACCCTAGAGAGAATTAGGGGAGAGAATAGAGGGACTTGTATTGGTGGATTCTTGGAGGGAAAAGAGGGGGGATACTAAGGGATATACCTTCTTCTCTCTTGTGCACAGGAAATGCTCCAGGATTGACTACTGTCGCTGACTTTGTTAGGTATGGTCCTAGAAATAGAGGTGGTCAATATATCAATATCAGATCATGCCCCCTTAACCTTCCTAGTGAAAAGGAAAAACAAGACGCCCGGGTTATGGAAGTGGAAATATCCAGCTTATATTTTTAAGGACAAACTATTGAGAGTATAACTACGAAAGGGCATTGGGGAATTATTTGTTGATAATAAAATGAAAGATACAAACCAGCATGTAAGGTGGGACGCTTTCAAAGCAACAATAAGCAGTAGGATTATTGTAATAAAAGTTTGAAGAGACAATGACAGAAAAGGCCTAGAGAGGCACCTGGAAGAACAGCTGAAAATATTATGGAAAGCATGGGATTGGGGGCTACTGGGAAAACTCAAATTGAGTGCAGTAACATAATGGAGCAACTAGACTTTTTACAATTGAGGGAAGCAGAAAGTGCACTGCTGTGCCTCAAACAGAAATACTGCGTAAAGGTGAATACATCAGATAGGATGTTAGCAAGGTTACTCAGGAAGGAAGGAAAAGGCAAGAACGGTGATGAAAATTAAACAGTGAGAGGGAGGTGAGAGGGAAGTGACAAATGACATTATTCAGGAATTTACATCATACTATACAGAATTATACAAATCAGACAACCCCTTAGAGCAGGTACAAATGAATTACCTTGAGGGATGTGACCTTCCAGTCATAACTGACCAAGATAAAATGGAGTTGGAACAAGATATAATGATAGAGGAGGTACGTAGGGCTATAATATCACTCCCCACCAATAAATCACCAGGATCGGACAGATTTTCGTGCGACTTTTATAAAGCATTTAGGGAACAACTGCTCCCACATCTGGTTTCAATGTTCAATAACTTCGGGGCAGTGGGAATGATCACCCCTGCGATGGAAGATGCTAAGGTAGTGCTACTTTCGAAAGCAGGAAAGGACCCAGCAAGTTGTACATTCAATAGACGCACTGAATTAATCAAATTAGATGCTAAAATGTACACAGAAATATTAGCTTCCCGGCTAGATTAGCTCCTTACCGAAACTCATTAGCACTGACCAATCAGGCTTTATAAGGGGCAGACAAACTGGGGACAACCCTAGGAGAATAATTAATCTAATCAAAAGATTCTGGCCTTATTGATCGCTCTCGATGCCGAAAAAGCATTCGATAGAGTGGAGTGGCAGTTCCTGTTTAGGACTATGGCGAAATTGGGACTCAGGTCCAAATTTATGTACAAAATAAAAGCTAATTATTCGGACCCAACCCTGCGATTATTGAGTAATGGACAACTATCAGGCATTGTAAGGGTCTCACAAGGTACTAAACAGGAGTGCCCTTTGTCTCCTCTGCTCTATGCAATCCACCTGGAGCCACTAATGGCAACAATAAGGGAGTCGACTGACATAGTAGCAGTTCCATTTGGGGGATGCATACATAAGGTAGCTGCATTCGTGGACAACCTGTTATTAATACTTAGGGAATTGGAAGGATTGATTAAAGCATTAGATAGGGAACTGTGTACATTTGAGACTGGAGCAGGATTAAAAAGAAATATTCATAAATCAGAGATAATAAACATTACGGTTCCCATGGGGAAGGAACAGGAACTTAAAAAGTCTTTCAGGTACTCTTGGGCCGCAAAGACTATAAGATACATGGGGGGGTCATTATCACGAAAGACATTGATTCATTATACACAACAAACTATCCCACCTTAATAGGTGAGGTTGGGGAAAAAACTACAGGAATGGGGCCCACTGTCAATACCTTGGATCGGTAGGATTTATGTTTGTTTTGAAAATGGTAATTTTACCAACATTTTATATTTCTTCACTGCCAATAAAAGGTACCCAAGTCCTTTTTTCGAGACATTCAGAGACACACAGGTAAATACATATGGAACAATAAGAAACCTATGGTTGCACAAACAGTAATTATGATGCCAAGAAATATGGGTGGGATGGGAGAGCTGGATGTCAGGGCATATTACTTGGCGGCTCAGACGAGGGTGCTTAGGGACTGGGTAAAAGATAACAGGCAGAAGGCCTGGAGACATATGGACAGTGCCATAGCAGGCAGGCGCCTTGAGGGGGTGCAGTGGAAACCCAAAAGGGATAGACCCGGTAATATGTACTTCAGCAAGATCGTAGACCTAGTGGAAGATTCTTGGGATGAAGTAGTAAATAGAGCAGGATTCACAACATTCCTATCACCATTCACCCCGATATTTTATAATCCTCAATTCTCCCCTGGAATGAGTGCATCTGCATTTAATGAGTGGGAAAAAAGAGGTTGTCTTAAACTACGGGATATGTTTGAAGAAGGGGAGATTAAGAGCTTCAATCAGTGCAAAATAGATTTCTCGGTGAGGGAGGGGGAAAGATTCCACTATGCACAATTAAGGCATTGGCCGCTACACCTGACGTTTAAGGAAGCGGCAACTAGAGCCCTATTACCCTTTGAAAAACTGCTTATATCAGCCTCCGAGGACCAACATATGGTGGGCACAATTTACAAATACATCAAACGGAATGAGGTGGAAAGCCACAGCCTTTACATGAAGCAATGGGAAGCTTCAGTGGGGGCACTGATTGATGAGAAGGAATGGGCTCAGCTATGGGTAAATATTGACAAGCTCACAAGGTCAATTCAAGTGCAAGAGATATGGGTGAAGTTAATGTTCCAGGGGCATCTCACCCCGGTGCGACTTCACAAGTGTTTCCTGTTGGTATCCCAGAAATGTTGGAGGGAATGTAGGGCGCTAAGGACGTGGGAGCACATTTGGTGGGAGTGTCCACACATTACACGGTTCTGGGACAAGATAGAAGGGGCCATTGAGGAAATTTTGGTGGTGACAAGAAGGGAAAATAGAGGTTTTGCTATGTTGGGGGTCAGAGGATCACTCGGATTCTTGGCATTGAAAGCACAGTGAAAGATATATATGAAATTGATGATGGCGGGAGCACTGGTCATTACACAAAACTGCAAACAAAAAGTGCTGCAGAGGGAATATGAATGGGTGCGAAAGGTCTGGCACTTCGCTGCACTGTTGTGGGCAGGGAGACTCTGGGGTCTTTCTTGCTGACTGTGATCTGGTGATTAAATTCTTAAGGAAGGATGCCAGAGAAGCGTGGTGTCCAAGGAAGTTCAAACACCTGCGATTGGGTCAATAAAAGGGGGCACCCACTGTGAAGGGAAGAGGGGGTGGGAGAGCGACATGTGTAGGAAGAAGGTGAAAGAAAAATATGTGGACTATGGACGATTTAACATCAAAGGAATGGAGAACTTCAGTGGAAGGGGGTTGGGAAGGAGGGATGAGGGGGGAAGATAGGATCTAGGGTGGGGGAGATGGGTAAAGTTTACTTGTTTGAAAAATGGCAACAAAAATCCAAGTGAAAAAAAAAAGTTTGACAGTCATGCAGAGGCTGTGCATGGTTGGCTTTGAAGGAGGCGCTGAGAGGGGGCACAAACACAAGTTTATATGGCGGGTGATGGGTCTTGTGCGGGAGGTTCCCCAATAGGGTTCATGAGATGGAATATACAGGGGCTGAACAGCTCGATACAGGTCAGGAGGATTCTGGCTGACGTATGTCAAGAGCTGCACCCAAACTCTAGAGAATATACTTATTACTCTGTGGTCCAGGATTCTGGGTTACTTATATATTTCCTTACTAATGATTCCCGACTTGATGCCAATGATGCAGGACTGTAACATCTTCCTCTGACCTTGACTCTCCAGTGATAATGTCCTTGATGTTTGCTCAAAGTCCCAGACCACAGACTCTTTGGAATGGACCCGGCCATTTTGAAAGATGCAACAGTGGTGGAGAAACTGCACAATTATATTGCTGAATTCTTTACCATTAACGACAGACGGTTCAGTCCAGAGGTGCTCTAAAGTGTGGGAAGCGTTCAAGATGGGGATGAAGGGGTTACTCCTTTCAACATCAGCTGGCAGTCTTAGGAAGGAGTTCAAGGGGGTCAAGGACCAGTTAAGAGACCTGGAAAATGAGCGTGGTAAAATCCACAGTGGGCTGTTGGGGCAGATTCAATTAAATCTCAAACGGTTCTGGGAGCTGGCAGACCGGGAAATATTATATATGTCAAAACCCATTAGGGCCAGAAGGTTTGGGGAAGGTACTAAAGTTGGAAGATTGCTGGCGAATAAAGCCAGGTCTGAGTGCCTTAGGCAGCCTATCACAGCGATCAAGGCGAGGGATGGAACAGTGTTGGTGAAGGAAAAGGACATAAATGTCCACACATATTACTCAACCCTTTACCCTAACTGAGACACCTCTTCACATGAGACTCTGAGCAGTTATCTGGAAGGTATTAGGTTGATTGAATTGTCCAAGGAGGCATGTCGAGCCTTGCAGCAGCCCCTGATGGTGGAGGTGGTAGTTGCGGCAGTGAAAGCACTGGCTTCTGCAAAGGCACCAGGTCTGCATGGCCTGGGGATAGAATTATATAAAGAATTTCACCAGGAACTGGGTCCTAGGCTGTTAGAGGTTTGAGAGGAATCTCCCGACAGTGGCCATCTCCCCCCATCTCAGTATTAGATGAAAAAATAGTTTGCAAAAAAACAAATGAAAAAAAGATCGATTTAGAAAGACCGCTCGGAGACCGCACAGAGCGGTCTTTCCAAATCTAACTGTCAGCCCACGTGACGCACATTAGTATCCCCAGCGGCTGACAGGCACGGCGAAGAACAGAAGAGGAGTGCCGCGAGTGTCAGGGAGCGTGTGTGTGAGGGCTGCACAAAATCAACCAAAATAAATCGGTCTTTTCTATGTGCGCCTTCAAAAATCAGAAACGTGAAATAGAACCCCCATCTCTGCAGAAGGCAATCATAACAGTGTTGTTGAAGCCTGGCAGGCCATCAGATGACGTTGCTTCATACCACCCATTATCGTTAATCAACGCAGATGCAAAGGTGTTTGCAAAGATATTGGCTCCGCGTCTGCTCCCGCACATGCCCTGTTTAGTACATCCTGATCAGTCGGGATTCATTCCTACTATATCTATGGTCTTAAATCTGAGGCGTCTGTTCTGCGTGATCTCCCAAATCAACCCACAGGCTAGGGCAGTCGGGGCATATCTTAACCCCGAGAAAGCTTTTGAATCCATCTCCTGGAGTATCTTCTCAGGGTGCTTCGATGTTTTCGATTTGGACCCTATTTCTCTCATTGTGTGCAGCTATTGTATGCAGGTCCGACTGCTAGAGTCCATATGAATAACAATGTATCGCCCCGTTCTCTTTGGGAGGGGCACCTGTCAGGGTTGCCCTCTCTCCCCTCTATTATTTGCACTCACAGTTGAGCAGCTCGCGGTGCTCTTAGGAGATACTTATGGACATAGGGGGATTATCACTAATATCACTTTATGCAGAGGAAGCACTACTATACATATACGTGATCCCTATAGGAACTTAGATCCAATTGTGAGGGACATAAATACATTCACACAACACTCATGTTATAAAATAAAAAGCACCAAATCGGAACTATTTCCTCTTATGCCAACCACAGAGCAGCTTGGTGACCTCTGGGGTTTTTGCTAGGCCCCTTTACATTTCATTTCAGGTATCAGAGGATTCTTGTCTCCAGGACTCACCAGACGTTGTATGTCGAAAATCACAAGGTCATTACTGAAAATAGTGGTGCTCCCCAGGCTGCTCTACTTCTTTAGTAATATCCCCATATTGGCAGGGAGGAATTACTTTGTAAAGGTCAGGTCAGTTGCGACAAAGTTTTTCTGGGGGTTGGGGCAGCTTGGATTTCCTGGGAGAAGTTGACTGAGCTGTATTAGTAGGGAGGGGGAGCTAATGGCCGCATATTTTGAGTTATATTATCTGGCTGCAAAGGCATATTTTGCCAGATACTGGTACTCTGACTAGACAGAGGTGGTACGCATGCCACTAGAACGGTACAGGGCACTGCCCACTAATCTGAAATCGGTCCTCTTTAGCGCCCGGTATATAGACTTCTGCACTTTCGATCCGGTCAGGAGTACGGTCAATGTTTGGTTGCGCGTATTAAGTAAATTGGATGTTAAAACACCAAATCATTGGCATTGGGTGGCCCCCTGGTGGGGGTTCACCGCCATTGCTCCCACATTTGACAGGAACCTTAAGAGATCCTGGGACAGTGGGGGACATGTTTCTGGAGGAACGGTTTGTGTCCGTAGAAGACTTTTCCTTAAAATTGGGTGGGGGTCCACTTTGAGTGCTGCATTACTGCTAAATAAAGGCAGCCTTCCGAAGACAATGGCTCACCTTCCCGACAAAGCCAGAGACTCAAGAATATATTGCAGCGATGGTGTCTGCTGGAGGGCTAGGCAGGGGTTGTCTAGACAGTACAGCCTACTTCAGACTCACCAAGAGTTGAGAAACACGAAACGAGCTAGGAGGGAAATGGAATTGGGGGTGACATGAGATGAGGACCAATGGAGTAGGTGTTGTCAGCTGACCAAGGCAGTTTCAATGAACGCAGGCCTCTGATTGATGCAATTCAAGATAGTAAACCATTTACATTACACCCCAACGAAGCTGGCGAAGTTTACTCCAGGTGCGAGCCCTGCAAGCGAGAAATGCAGACTAAAGCAAGCAGGCTCGTTTCAAATGTATTGGGAGTGCCCCCCTATCCTGGCATTTTGATCTCAAATTGCGGAGATTGTGGATGAGATATTGGAAATGCCACCATTACTGACACTGCTCAAATACTTGCTGGGAGATATAGGTAAGGTCTCTGTTGTCACACAACGCTTCTTTAATATTGTGTGTGCCGTTGCAAAGAAATGCATTCTTAGACATTGGAAGTCAAAATATGATCCCAGCAGTGATGAGTGAATGCGAGCTCTGGTATTTACTAATGAAATGGAAGAGGGATATGCACTGCTTAATTTGTGGGGGTGGTTGCCGGTGCCCAACACCGGCACCCTTTTTTGGGCACCGGAACTCATGCAGTGCCAGCGCACGTTCAATTGCTTTGTTTGTTCTTCCACTTCGCTTTGCTTCGATTATAAATCATTGGGATTTGTCATTCTGATCTTGATCTCTCTCGTGCTTGCAGGTTGCAGGCCATGGCTGGCTGGGCCTGGGGGGGGCAGCAATAGCAATGAACAACAACTGCTACAAACAACAGCCAATGAAAACAACCATTCTGTTGTTACTATGCAGTATTTGATACATCTGTATAGTAACACAGAATGTGCAGTTTTCATTGGCTGTTCTTCTGAGCCAGTGAAATTACAATGGTGACGTGTTGTTGTTGCCACAGGAGGCAGCGCAGCACCACCTTCATTTCACAAGTTACTGTGAAGTGAAGGTGTCGAGGCGTGGCGTCATCGGTCCTGACTTGTGAGAGAGAGAGCCTGCCCCGCTGCACTGCGTGGTGCGGCCTAGTTGTTCCTGGGGCCCCCTCTGCCTGCTTTTTCATTTGTGCGGGTGCCAGGGTGCGCACCTGCCCCCCCCCCCCACCCTGAGGCCCGACAGGAGACCAAGTCCCAGCCGGGAAAGCAGGTAAATCACTTATTGCTGCGTGCGGTGCAGCCTGAGCCTGTCACAGTCAAGTGATCAGACAAGGAAGGTCCAGGTCGGGGCCCGGGTGGCAGCACGGTCCCCTGGTGTTGTCCTGACTGCCCAGAAGTCAGGACTCCACCAGGGGCCCATCCGCGCCCAGGCTTCTGTCTGTATGACCTGTGTGCAGTGTGCTGCTGACTGCAGTCAGTGCCAGGCCCAGGCCAGTTTCTGTGACCAGGGGCTGCCGGCTGCCGCAGACTGAGTCGGATGACTCTGCCGCGGGCGGCTGGGCCCGTGGATTGTGCCCAAAAGTATGTTTTTTACTTTTGTCTTTGAAAACCTGACCTTCCGTGGGGCTGCCCCACAGAAGGTAGGTTTTAAAAGAAATAACTTATTTTGAGTGGTGGCTATGGCCCATCACTTCGAAAGTGATGGGCCCCAGCCGCCCAAATATACGTTTTTTCTTTTAAAATCTTACCTTCCGTGGGGCCGCTGTGCCACTCACCTATTTTTGTCATCATCAGGCTCAGCATGGCTGTGGCGGTGGTGGCCCCACGGAAGGTAGCCTAAGTGATTGAGGCAAGGCAGGGCAAAGCCCAGGACCGGGCAGAGCACTTGCAGCAACGTGGTCCCACTAGTGTCTGTCACAAAAGGAACGAATTGTCGATTGCAACTTTGGCCACTTTTTCATTGGTGCCGAGCCCGATTCGAGACAATTGTATGCCCCAGTATGACCCTGGATAGCATTCATCCAAACGAAACATGAACTGTGAATTTTTGCCTGGGTGTTTCCATTCTTCCTTTTAATGTTATCGGCCTCATTAGTTCACAAACGAGCTTCAATGAGGGGACCCGGAACGGTGCACGTATTGGGACGAAACCGAACCAGCTGCACTTCGCGAGAAAAGCCCATGCAAAGACGAACTTCTGAAATGCCATTTCAGGCTTAAAGATACACACATGGAAACTAGACGGGGATAAACATGGTGCACATGGCCACTAATCTGTCATCATAAATAAAAGCACTAGTTGAGTATTCGTGTATAATTCTCAACCGTCTTTTGCTGTAATTTTTTTACATAATTCCAGCGCATGTTTTCTATCCTGATGTGTGGTTTATACACCAGATGTGGCCCCTTAACCTGGGTACAATACGCTCCGAGCATGTGCTCTGAATGAGAGCACATGCAATCCTCAGATAAGAATCCTCAGATAGGGAGGTGGGTGTCTGTTACACCCCGCAGTTTAGTGAAGTATGTCAGGAACATGTCAGTGGGAAGGAGATATCCGAATATGCATTCTCCTCTGGCTCCTGAATATTGGGTGACAAAACATATTTAGTTTTTTAATATGTGTTAAGGTGGAAAGAGGCCCTAAAGTAGAAGTAGCACAGGCTGTTGATTTCACAACAATGGCCCTCATCAGGAGGTTGGAGGTAACCATGCCGCTTTTAGCGGCATGGTTGCCTCCTTACCGCAATCCGTGCCCGGGTTCCTCGAAAGAGGAATTACCGGGCCATCGCAACCTTGGCGGACCCGGTAGTTCCCCGTCCGAGGAACCCGGACCCGGTCCATCCCCATTCCCATTCGAGCCCCCATAGGGCTCAACGGGAATGGGGATGGAGCTAACAACGTGCCCATTAATGACGGGCCCGTGGTTGCTCCCTGGTGTCCTCGCGGGACCCGGTATGGACGCCTGGTTTTTCCAGGCACCCATTGCGGGTCCCGCAAGGAGACCTTGTGGTAGGGCAGAATGGGTTTACCGGCACCGGCACCTTTACCGGTGCCGGTAAACCCATTCCGCCAACCTTCTGATAAGGGCCAATGTTTTACAGAAATTACTTTTTCCAAGTTATACAACACCATGCTCATGCTTGAAGGAAGGGTGAAGGGGGATGCATTTATGAGATGTGATGACTGATAAGGCTTCAGAGTAAATTGATTACACAAAACACCTGGATGAGGTGACTGAAGAACGGGTTGAGGGGAGGGTGCTCTTCCTGGAGGTAACCGATTAACAATACTTGGTGTACTTTAACAGACTGTCAGATGGGGCAGAAGAGGTAGTGACAAATACAGTGCAACAGTGACTGAAACAGAATGCATTTTTATTTATTTGCATTTTTAAAGCGCTCACACAGCCCGGGGACATCGAGGCGCAGTTACAGGAGGAGCATGTCTTAGTTGCGTATTTACTACTAGCATGTGTCAGCAGTTGCTGCAGCGCCAAACATGTGACATGGAGCAGCAGCAGTGTGATGGGGTGGTGGTGGGCCGATCTAGGTAGGTCTAGCACTGAACTGGCGCGGCCGGCCCACGCGCTGAGGGCGGCGCCGCGCCCGGCATTATGGGGCCAATATTTTTTGGACACTTCCACTTAAATTTTTACAAATTAAACACTGGGGCTATGTATTTACTATAGCTGCAGTACGTAGACCTAACAACATCTGCGTTCCATTTAGAATATACCTGGCAACATTGGTGAAGGGGTCGCTAACAGCTGAGATCTTGTGGAATGAACTGGGTTCTAAAATGTGTTTGGGAGGGCCCTATATTTGCATTGCAATTTCTTATTGTCGTTTTTCCTTTACTTCTAATGGATATTCTGCTGTTCTTTCAACATTGTGAACACTCTGTACTGCCTATTGTGTGATGTTGCACAGACTGCTTGTTTTCTGTCTAAGAAATACTATTTTTTTTTAAAGAAAAAGGGAAGAGCATGTGTCATGAAAAGATTGAAATTGAAGTCCTGCAATGGAAAGAACGAGACAGAAAGGAAGAATAGAAGATGTCACAAAATGAGGAAAACAGATCAGTTGGACAATAGAAAACAAGAAATGCAAATGGACACAGCGTCGAGAAGGAGGCAAAGTGATGTTCAAAAGAGCGAATGAAAAGAGGAGAGAAAGAAGAGGAAGAGGAAGTAAATTAAGGATGAAAAAATGTCAGTGCCCCGAAGAGCCCGTAAGTTGTAGAATTCATTTGAGGAGGTAAAAAAGCATGGGTGGCAATGATTGACGTGGTAAACCATATTTCAGTAAGCCAGAGAAACTGAGGATCGAAGAGAAAGATGGTATCTAGAATCTAATGATATGTATTACAGACCGACCCGGCACTGAGTAGACCAATGGGTTTGGGAGGAGAATTAATGGGAGGAGGGTTGCGACAAGGCAAGACAAGTGGTGAGAATTGGGGGAGCAGTACATTGAATGTACTGGAATAGAAGCGTGCATTGTAAGTGCCAGAAAAAAGAAGAAGAAGAAGATTAAGTTGCCTTGGAAGGTAAATGTGGATTGAGAGGAACCCTGCAAAACCTTTGATCTGATGGTGAGTTGCTTACAGGAGGGTTTCGTGAGCGGGCTCCCACCCGGCATCAGCAGCAGAGATGGAGGCCAAGTGTCTAACCCTGGAGTAGGGAAAAGATGGTGGGTCCAAATAGGAACTTCCTCTTTGCAGCAGCAGAAGGTCAAGTAAGCAGAGAACGTGACCAGATAGAAGACGCAGGGTGGGAGGGGTCACACCAGGGCCCATGGCGAGGGGCAGAAAGGAGGATCTGACCAGCTGGAGCACATTCACTATGATGGCAGAGATGGAGGACAAATGCCTCATTTCTGGAGTAGGGAAAGGCTGGTAGGTCTGAAGAGGAACTCTTTGCAGTGCTGTGGGGTAAGTTGAGTAGATCACATGAAAAGATGGAAGAGGCAGGATTGTAGGGTGTGCACCAGGACCTGCTGCCCAATCTCAAGAGGAGGGTCTTATATGCCTAAGCCGATCCACAGAGGTAGCAGAGTTGGGGGCCAACCATCTCAGCCATGGAACAGAGAGGAGATCACCAGTGCCTGGCAAATACCTATCTAATGCCTATACAGGTGACAAAACTGTTGACTTTGCCAATGCTTGTTTTTAATAGCAAGTACATTCAAGGACCGGATGAAAGGGCACCCATACTGCTTATAAATCAAGTGGCTGAAGGCAACTTGGTTAAGATATTTTGATTACACCGGAAGCTGCTTTATAAGTGCAATGAAGCCATTACCGTTCATAATGCTGCTTAGAAGCATAGATCTACTTCACAGAGATCCCAAGGGGATGTGTTTTGGGCACAGAGTGGCAGGTTGTGGGTGGGAATAGCCAGAAGGACTAGCATTGCCATGGGCTGTCAATTGATAGGTAACAATCCAAACAACACCCTGATGCTGTGTTTTCCCCCACATCTCCCATCTCTCTCTTTCTCCTCTTCACATTCCATTACAGCATTTTCGGCTAAAAGACAATGGGCCTCATTGCAAGTTTGCCAGTCCGGAAACCATTGTTTCCAGACCGTCAAACTAGGTGTCTGCTGGTGGGTGATGTTTCGCAAGGCAGGTGTGAACCTTGCGGGCGGAACGGCAGCCGCCAGCAGACTTTGAGGGAAGCACCGGCACTGTTGCGCACATTGTCTTGTGCTTCCGTCCTCCCCATTCCAATTGAGTCCATTGAGACTCGAATGGGAATGGGGAGTAACAATTGCTGCCGCCTGACTTACCGGACCACCGGGGTTGTAATGTTCCAGTTATTCCGTCAAGTCAGGCAGCGGTAATTCATCACGAGTTCGGCAGCTGCCTGCCGGTTTTACCGGCAGGCTACCACCAGACTCGTAATGAAGCCCTATTTGCAGAGCCACTTCATAGCCAAAGCTAGACAAGCATTCGCAACGCCAACAGTTTGGGCTTTTGTGTAGGCATGGGAAAGGAACTTGCCAGGCACAGCCGTAGTGGTATTAACTGGCCATTGATGGTAGCAGGTGCCAAATGGTGCTTGTACTTCCATTGCAAATTTTGATGCAAGGCTTGATTAAAGCAGGCTCAACGAGTTCCCATGAGGAGGTGTTTTGGGATGGGAGGGGCAGAAACTGGGTTGGAATGGCCCTACGGATTAGGATGGCCATGGGCAGTCAAATGGTGGGCAAATAGCCGAACAACACCTACATAATATGCTATTTCACCCTAGCTGTAGTCTAATGTAATAATTTTGGCTTTGAGGTGTCGCAAGCAACACCTAGTAGCCCAAACTAAAAAGAGGAGGGAAACAGGGGTTAAAAGGTGGGAGGTAGCAAAAACAATGAGAGGCAGGAGGAAAAGAACGAGGGTAAACACATTGAGGTAAACAAACCAGTAAGAAAGACATAAGACAAATAATGGACACTTAAGTGGTAATGACAAACAATGCGTGGAATGTGAACAATATTGTGAAAGTGAAAAATAAGGAAGGACACAGAAATGTCGGATCCAGTCGATGTGATTGTGCACCAGCAACTACAGTATCAGTCGTTGGCAAAGCCAATGGTTTTGGGTGACTTATATAGGCATAAGTATTATGTCTCCAGTCGCTCACACCATTAACCAGCTATTGCCATCATATTCACAGGACGTTCTACCATGTGTCAGGTAGTGGCATAATATGCTCTGATTCTCATGTACTGGCTATTGCAATGATACACCAGGTAATGGCCCCAATATTCACACAATTTTAAGGCTTTGGTATGAAGTTTTAAGGACTTGCGCCATCGCCAAGTTTTGACGATGAACCCCAGCATTTGCACCATTGCCATCCAATTCACAGGAACTGAAACCATTTCCAAGATAATTTGTATTTAGCAGAGTCGGGACAAGTTCCATTATGTCCAATTAGGATGTAAATGCAATGTCTTATTTTGCCTACTTAGCTCAATAAGACTTGATACAATGTTTGAGCTACAAAAGCAGTGCCAGATTGCATAATGCCCAGTCAGTACACATTCCAATATTCACCGGTATGGCAGTGGAGCCATTTATCATTATGTCCACAAAGCACAGTAAATCCAGATTAGAACTGGTAATTGTAGGCAGCGGTAGGTTCACTTCTTTTCTAGGCAACCCACCTACGAGACCAGATTAAGACATAGAATATTTCCTCAAATAATTCAAGCATCAGAAAAACTGTAAAACCTGTAAAGTGGCTCTGGCATTCCACTGGGATCATCCATTTGAAATGGATGTTAAAAAGATAGCTAAAAACGGCAGATGCATTTTATTTATTTTAAACTTGGGGGTGGGTGGCAATTACTTTAAGAGCATTCAATGTTCCTAATACTACAAATTATTTGGATTTACTTAATAATATTTACGTGTGGTCCAAAAGTGAAAGTACTCTAAAGAGAAGAGTTTTAGCACGTTCCTTGCTGCGGAAATGGGTAGACCTGGACCACACAGGAAATAATGCAGCATCCAAAGCACTCAAAAGGAAGCTGAAGGAAAGGCATTTGGTAGAAGTGTTCCAGGGAGTGCACAGCAACTTATGTGAGTCCTCCTTCTATTCTAATGTGCGCCACACCTTCTCTAGGATTGATCTCTTCCTTCTTGTTCTCCCTTGCTGGGGAAAGTGGTGGATTCACGATTAGGGCTTGCAGTCCTGTCGGATCAAACTCCAGCAGTGATGACCAACAGCAAAGCTGAAGGGGCCTCTGGCTTCACAGCATATTAAGGGGATCAGGGGCTCAGAGGGCAATTGCCTTGCTTAAAAAGGAGCACATTTGGAAATAACTGGTTAATTTGTTTGCCTCCTGGTATAAAGCGGACTCGTTAGTCGCAGAAGATCAACTGACTGACTTGAGTCATGTACAATTACCTAAAATCCAGGTCTCTTGATAGCCCACGACGTTGGAAGCGATTCAGCTTTGGCGTAAAGCGCTTAATAAAAGCTAAATTAAAATACAAAATGACATCACTAAAGATAAACAAGTCCCCCGGTTCAGATGACTTCTTCCGTATTTTTTGTTTTATATTTTTATAAATCTTTCAATTTCCAACTGATTCCCTTTCTGGTTCTTTTATATAATTGTTTTGGCACAGATGGTTCCCTTACAGCCACCCTGATAGAATTAAACAATTCTCTAATATCCAAGGCAGGAAAAGGCTGATCAGATTATGCTTCGTACATGCGAGTTGCCCCGAATAACGTTGGCACCAAGATTTTCCACCAATATTTTAGCCATCAGATTGGAAAACATTAGGCATCATAGAATGAGTATACATCATTCAGGTTTCATTCAAGCCAGACAAACCTTGACAATGGTCCCATGTCATTTCATCGCCTGCCTGTTCATCCCCAGGCTTTTTAACGTGCACATTCCATCGAAAATGCTCATCATTCTTTTTTTTTGGGGGGGTATCACCCCATGCCCCCCTCCCACACTTATTTTTGGCTATTGCCCACCTGCCCAAACCCTTATCTGCCCTTTCCAACCCGACACCCTAAAAGGTTTGATAAGCACATTCCATCGAATGTGCACGTTAAAAAGCCTGGGGATGAACAGGCAGGCGATGAAAGGACGACATACCCTTGACAATATACCCGGGCTGTTCCCATAATCTAAAAGACCAACAGAAAATGTCTGCCAGCCATGCTGATCTCTCTATGCCAAGAAGGCTTTTGATTGTGTGTGATTGTACACATTATTTTCTGTGTGTTGCACACCATGAGGTTTCCACAACATTTCATTGATAAACTCACAGCTTGCAAGTACACTCCCACGGCAAGAGTAGTGACGAATGGGTTGGGCTCTCGTCACTACTCTCTTTCCAGTAGGACAAAACAGGGGTGCCCACTCACCCCTCTTCCATTTGCTAAATCCCCGGAGCAGTTCGCTGCCAGGGTAGATGAAACTCAATATAAAAAGGTATCAAATTTGGAGATCAGGAACATAAAATGAACATCTTTGCAGGCAATATATTCATTTCACTTACGGATCCCAGTCACTCAATACTAGGGCTGCTACAGGAATTTCAGGTTTACCAAAGAGTAGTGGGCTTCAAAATAAATATTAAGGATTCAAAAATGCTGAAAGATTCAAGAAGGGATTGTACAACAAGGGAGTGGCTTAACTACTTTTCGATGGGCACAGGGAAGCATCAAGCCTCGCAGGTTCATATCACTCCTTCGCCGATTGCTTCTACTCCATGCATTTTCTTCAAAGCAAATTGAGGTTGACTTAGTAACATGGGGACCTATTAAGCTGTCTTGGATAGAGCGGATAGGAACTGTTAAAATGAATACTGTCCCAAAGTTGTATTATGTTTATTAAGCCTTTCCTATTTCAATCCCCAAACACGTTTTCACATGTTTGAGCACAAGGTTTCATTCTAGTTGCTAGGAGCTCCTAAATCATAACATGGTCTGTCTCTTCCTGATTTCGGAGTCTATTTTGATGCAGCTCAATTACTTGATAGACCCTGATATATCAACATGAGTATTAGCACACTTGCCTGCTCCTGGGATCACCTTACTCACATCTTGTTCCATCATCCTTTACCTTGTCCCTATCCATAATAATACAACTTTTCCTCCAGCATTAGGGTAGTCCCTCTTTTGACAATTTGAGGAATGGCGATTGTAGGGTTGTGAGGGATATGTTATGTTATGTTACTTTGCATTTAAATAACGCCTTGTGTACCATTGGTATGATCTCAAGGCGCTGGTAGGTTGAACGCCCTCGGGAATCGAAGTTCAAGTCAGTAGAGAGAAGAGAGAGAATCAAAAGGTGAGAGTGAGCACCGGATATGTGTGCAGCTGGTGTGGCATTCGTGTGATAGCTGCTTCTTAGCAGTAGGTGTGGTGGTTGATCAAGATTATGTGTTCGTTCTGGCAGGTTGTTATCCAGACCTATTCTAGCTGCGTTAGGCCTGAGGAAAACGCCTAGGCTGGAGGGTGTGTAACCAGCTGTGTTTAGTTAGGATGATGGGGAGTATGAGGCAAATGATGGTATGAGAACTGCTATACCGAATGGTGTCATAGTATCGCCGTGTTCTAGTTGAGTGGTGGTGTAAAGAAGAGAGTAAGTGTGGAGATGTGATATGGTGGTTTACCTTAGGTGCTTGAGATCGAGCACGCTCCAATAGTTCTATTCACTCCGACTGTTCCATGCATTACGACCGTTTAAAGCACTCCAAACCGTTCCATGCACTCCAAACTGTTCCATGTACTCCAAACTGTTCTATTCACTCCGATTTATGCACTCCAACCATTTTATACACTCCAACCATTTTATGCATTCCAACCGTTTTATGCATTCCAACTGTTTCATGCACTTCATATTGTTCAATGCACTCTAATAATTTTTTGTACAGTGTCCATTCCGTGCCCTCTATCTGTTCCATGCATTCCATCCCTTGCATGTACTCGTTCAGTTCTATGCACACTATCAGTTTGATAAGTTCTATGAATTCCTTCCGATCAATGCACTTCGTCCGACCTATGCATGTTATCCCTTCATCATCCGGTCTGGTCATTTCATTCATTCTACCCACGTTATCCGTTCTCCATGCATCATTCATCCACATACTTGACCCGTTCCATACACCCTCTTTCACCCGTTCCATCTACATACGTCATCCATTTATCCACATACATTATCTGTTCGTCCACCTACTTCACCTGTTCCATCCACTTCACCCGTTTCATCCACACACTTCATCCGTTCCACCCACTTCACATGTTCCATCCACTTCACCCGTTCCACCCACTTCACCGGTTCCACCCACTTCACCTGTTCCATCCACATACTTTATCCGTTTATCCACGTACTTCATCCGTTCTACCCACGTCACCTGTTTCGTCCACTCACTTCTTTCGTTTCACCCACTTCACCTGTTCCACCCGTTTTACCCGTTCCACCCACTCCACCCGTTCCACCCACTTCACCCGTTCCACCCAGTTCATCCGTTCCACCCACATACTTCACCCGTTTCATCCACAAACTTCACCCGTTCCATCCACATACTTCATCCGTTTCATCCACAAACTTCACCCGTTCCATCCACATACTTCATCCGTTCCATCCGCATGCTTCACCCGTTCCATCCACATACTTCACCCGTTCCACCCACATATTTCACCCGTTCCATCCACATACTTCAACCGTTCCATCCACGTACTTCACCCTTTCCTTCCACATACTTCACCCGTTCCACCCACTTCAGCCGTTCCACCCAGTTTATCAGTTCCACCCAAATCATCCGTTCCACCCAGTTCATCTGTTCCATCCCATTCCATCCACATACTTCACCCGTTCCATCCACATACTTCACCCTTTCCTTCCACATACTTCACCCTTTCCTTCCACATACTTCACCCGTTCCACCCACTTCACCAATTCCACCCAGGTCATCTGTTCCACCCAGTTCATCCGTTCCACCCAAATCATCCGTTCCACCCAGTTCATCTGTTCCACCCAGTTCATCTGTTCCACTCACATACTTCACCCATTCCAACCCCATACTTTGTCCGTTCCAACCACATATTTCACTTGATCCATCTACTTCGCCCATTCCATCCATACACTTCACCCATTCCATTCAACATACTTGACCCATTTCGTCCACATACTTCACCCGTTCTGTCCACATACATCACCCGTTCCTTCCACATACTTCACCCGTTTCGTCCACATACTTCACCCGTTCCAACCACATACTTCACCCGTTCCATTCTCCCATTTTCTCAGTTCTTCCACATATTTCACCCGTTCCTTCCACATACTTCATCTATTCCATCCATCTACATACTTCACCCGTTCCATCCACATACTTCACCTGTTCCATCCATATACTTCACCCCTTCCATACACCCACTTCACCCGTTCCATCCACATACATCACCCGTTTGCTCCACACTCTACACCCACTCCAAACCCATTCCGTCCACATACTTGACCCGTTCCTTCCACATACTTCACCCATTCCATCCACATACATCACTTGTTCGCTCCACACTCTACACCCGCTCCACACTCTGCACCCGCTCCACACTCTGCACCTGCTCCACACTCTGCACCCGCTCCACACTCTACACCGCTCCACACTCCACTCCCGCTCCACACTCTACACCCGCTCCACACTCTATACCCGCTCAGCATCCGCTCCACACCAAACATCCGCTCAACACCCTACATCTGCTCAACACCACCACACCCTACATCCACTCGACAACCTAAATCTGCTGAACACCCTACATCCGCTCCACACTATCATCCACTCCACACCCTAATCTGCACCACACCCTAAATCCGCACCACCCCTACATCCGCTCCACGCTCTCATCTACTCCACGTTCTCATCCGCTCCATGCCCTCATTCATTCTGCGCTCTCATCCGCTCTACGTTCTCATCTGCTCTATGCTCTCATCCGCTCTACGCTCTCATCTGCTCTGCGCACTCATCCGCTCTATGCACTCATCCGTTCTACGCTCTTCATCCACTCCACCAACTTCATCCGTTCAACCGACTTCATCTGCTCCACTCACTTTATCCATTCATCCTGCATTATCGGTTCAACCCATGTTACATATCCCAAAAACTCAATCCGTTCCATGTTCTCCATCTGTCCCATGCACTACACCCGTCTCATGCACTCGAATCGTCTATTCTATTTGTTCCATTTATACCATGCATTCTTACATTCCATGCCATCTATCTGTTTCATGCTAGATGTTTCGTGCACTCTGTGCACTCATCTCTATCCAGTATTCATCTTTCCATCCTCTCCATTTTATTCCTCTCGTACATTTTTTTCCTGTCGTCCATTGCAATCATTTCATCCATTTCATTAATTTCAATCACTTTACTGCTTTCATTCAATTTATTCTTTTTATCGGATTGCTATTTATTTTATTGTTATTTATGATCTAGTAGTTTGGGCTAGTTGAATTGCTGTTATCCACTTAATTCCTCTCGTCCACTTTGATCCTCTTGTTCATTACATTTATTTGATCCATTTCATTAATTTAAGCCACTTTACTGCTCTCATACAACTTATTCTTTTTATCCACTTCACAGCTTTGATCCTTTTTACTCATTCTATTTTGTTTGTCCTTTTTAGCTAACCTTAGAGTTATAAGTTTTCGATTTCTCGCTCGGATCATGATGCTGGATTGCTATTTATGATATAGCATTTTGGGCAAATGTCATTGAGTTTCTGTTATCCAGTTTGATTTAGTTTGAGATAGGGGTCAGTTTTAGGGGAAGAGCCATGATTTCAGTAATTTGCGGAAAGACATGAGGTATTCGGTGAGTCGGATGTGGGGTGGGAGTGCGTTCCACAGCATGTGGGCCAAGGATGAGAATGATGATCCACCTAGCCTGACTGAGTTTGTTTTTAGTATGACTAGAAGGCCGGCTGAGCTTGATCTTAGAGTGCGTGCAGGGTGATAGGGTTTTAGTTTGTCTTGAAGATATTGAGGTCCTGTTTTATGCAGTGCTCAGTAAGAAATGCATATGATTTTGAAGGTCACCCTTCGGGCGACCGGAAGCCAGTGCAGAGTTTTGAGGGCTGGGGAGATGTGGTCTCTAGGGCCAAGCGCTAGTAGCAGTTTGGCTGCACCGTTTTGTGCTCTTTGTAGTTTAGTCAGTTGGTATGCATGGACTCCGAGGTAGAGGGGGTTAGCGTAGTCCAACCTTAATATAACAATTGATTGGACCGCAGAGAGTCTGTTGGGAAATCTATGTTAAGGGACAGTAGATAGGCTGCAACAAGGCCACTCTCACATTCTGAGAAATTGATACAGAATTTAGCTGGTCCCAGGCACTTTATCTCTTTCCTACATTCCACCATCTAGTTAGTTTAACTACTTCAAAGATGGGACCACATGTATATAATTTGCAAGGAGCTCACATAAGATAGCTGGGTTTAAGGAATATACAATCTTCTTTTCAAATCTATTTTTTATAAATAGGATTGAATACATATTTGGCATCTCCAATCAGGTTACATAGCATGTTCCTCAATGTAAGAGATAATTGTATGAGGGGTGTGGACAACGGGGTGATAAAAAGGAATTCAGGTGGGCATACCCAGTGATTAAAGCATTTTGTTAGGAAATCATGGAATCCATTAAGGAGATTATGGAGTTCCCAGTATCATAATATCTGCCAATGCTTCTCCTTGGCCTCAGAGTTGATGCCTTAACTTCATTGTTGCAAAGTGAGTTGTGGGTGATAATGGCACTGTCTCTTACAGCATCCTTGTTGTTTGCTTCCCGATGGTGAAAGAAGGTAACCACGTCCCATGAAATCTGGAATCAAAATGTTTGGGACCTTGTGGCTATTGAACAAGTCACTTACTACTTAGTGTCCACGCATATGTCTTTCCTTCAACATTGGGCCAGATTATGGATCACTTTTAAAAAGGTCACTGGACACTTAGGTCCCCTCAAAGATAAAGGATTTTGAAGTTATATTTGAGTTTACTCGACAACTGGGTAGTCATGATGGAAATGGAACCAAGATGAGTTGCTTTGAGAAGTTCGAGTACTATGTTCTAGTTCTTTTACTTTTTCATACTTTTAGTTGTAGCTGTTTGCAGTGGGTAGGATCCCTGTCAAGTCCTTGGTTACAAGGGAGGAGGGGAACGAATGGGTTGGGTTATGTTATGCCTTGTTCTATTCTTAATTTGTTATTTTCTGTATGGATGTCCCATTGTTGAAATTTGAATAAAAAGAACATAAAAAAGTAAGCACATGTGCTATGTATAGCCCTCACTGTTTGCTGCCACTAACTGACATCCATACAGCACCCAAGTACTGCATCAATTAAAAGTACGCTTAATGAAACCCTCCTTTCTGGGAGTTATGAGATGTGCACTCACCCCAAAATATGCAAGTAACGAGAGCGTGTCCTAGACACAACAGAGAGACACTGAAGAGAAAGAGAGAGATATGGTGAAAAGGTGGATTAGGCCTGTCTGAGCCTCAGAACGAAATCCGGCACCAAGGAGGGTCCAGAAACTGGAGAGTTTACTGACAGAATACCGTAGTAATAAACTGTGTAGTCCTTAGATCCGTCTGATCTATGGTTGCTCTCCCCCAGAGAATCAAATGCATCTCTGCCTTCATGTTTCCTCTTCCTTAGGCCTGCCAATTATAGTTCTTCACCAGAGATCTGAATGTGACAGTCCCTACATGCTCTTTACTCAAATCCAGTCGTTTTAGGTCCTTTATGGGTCCACATGTGGCTGTGCCAGGCTGCCTTACCTTAGCTGTACTGACTGCATTTGCTTTGCTGCCGTCAGGAACTTTGATACATTTGAAATCTACTTGAATTGCATGTTAGAAGTGCTTTATTTTCTGAACTGGTAGATCTTTATTAGATCAAGACTTAATTTCCCAGACACCCCACAGCACCTTTGGCCCCTTACCAAGTGCGTGAGCGCCGGTGCGTGTTGCCGGTTTTTGCCGGTCACGGCTGGGTCGTAGAGGGCGTGGCATCATCATTGTGCCGCTGGCCCATGTCTAGCACTGTGTACATCTTCTTAGTTGTATAAGTCCCAGAGGTACTATTTTCACTATAGCTTACTGTTTGATGTGTGTGACATTAACCCTATTACCTCTAGACACACTAAGTAAGCTACTCCACTTGAGTACATCATGTGTATTGATAATCTCCGAACCTGCTTTTCGTGATCGCTCTATGGGCGTTGCTTTTTTACTCTCACAATGGTGACTGATACACAAGTGGGAGCTGCCGATCCCATTCTGCAAAGATGTAGTCACTGTTAAAACATTTCATATTTCCCATGCGCAATGGGCTCACCAATCTGAGATTCCGTCCTGATATTTATCTTTAGAAGTGCTCGATCCGGGCTATAATACCAGCAAAAGGGCCTCATACCCTAAAAGGTTGTGTGATTCTGCTTTACAAACGGTAATTACACTTTAATCCTGTGTTCGAATACTTTGTGCTGTAGAAACGTCCCTCTCCCACAGCAGTGTATTAAATCCATTGAATCCAACGACGTTATGAAGTTGCAGGGGACTAATCTTAATTTATATTCCGATAACAGCTTGGAAGAGAACACGTCAGGCTTAGACATGTCCAATTCAAACACTCTAAAATCACAATCCACTGGGTCCTTGCCCAATGTCTTTACTGCTGCCCATTGCAAAGTGCTTTCATCTAACACCGTTACCTCATCTGATGTGATCCCTGTGACCGACCTTGTCCTTGAGGAAACTGTGAACATACTTAAAATAATCCTTTGGACCTGGGTCGCACCTCCCGAGGAGCCGTTACACATCTTAATGTGACTCTATTGAATAAACATTCATTAGTGCAATACGGACATGAGATAGCTGGCTACTTGACGTATTCGATAACATAGGACACATGGATTGTTGTGAACTATCACATTTGTTATATAGGACTGATGCCTACATAGTCTGTTTTTAGCAAACAACTAACATTGGAAATTACAGATAATATTTCTATCTTCCTCTGTGTCCTTCTGTTTTACTTGTATTTTTTCCTTACTTTTGTAGTATTGTGTGTTTTTGGTAAACATGTGATTAGGAGTGTGGATGACGTTGAGCAGTGTGTGGGAGCATCCTTGGTGCTCCAGGATAGTAATATATCAGGTTGTAAGTATGATAGTGTCTTAACTATATTGACGATTTGGTCATTAAGTTTTTTTGATAAACTTGCAAATCAAATACATTTCAATTGAGTAAAAACGTATAGTATTAGATGTTTGTCTGAATCTAATTGATCATTTTTGCTACAAGACACTCTGTTTTTATGTGTACTTGATGGAATCCAGCACTCACATGCTTGCTGTTATGGAAACCTGGCTTCATTAAACTGCAGCCCAGGCAGCCTCACTCGCCACTCCAACAGGATACAGGATGTTTAGAACGGATAGGACTGGATCCAAGAGAGGAGGGCTTGCCCTTATTTTTACAGAATCTCATGATTGTCATTCTGTTAAGGTGACAAATTTGACTGACTGCGAAATTTCATTAGTCAAACTAAGGGTTGGCCATAATACTTCAATGAGATTTCTCATTTTGTATTGAACAACTAACAAAATAAAAAGAACAACTCTTAGCTCGCCACTATGAAATAACCAAACCCCAGCTGCACATGGTTGTACTAGGCGACCTTAACCTCTGGCCAGAGAAGGACGAGGATCCCCACGTTTCCTCTTTAACTTCAGCCCTTGAAGCACTGGGCTATACGCAATTAGTCACACTCCCTACACACAGAGATGGGCATACCCTAGACAGGGTTATGTCATATAATTCTACAATCTCGTCAGTCTCAGTTGATCCCTGTCCATGGTCTGCCTGCGATACAGTATCCTTCTTACTCCAGCTACCATCTAAACCACAGCTCATGGATAACTGCCCAGGTTTTCTAAAAAGAATAGGAACCTAAAGCGAGTTACTCCTCACGCCCTGTCCTCTTTACTGGATATGATGCCTGTCAGTCTTGATTCTATCATCTAGCAACTCATCTCTTACAAGCCAATGCTAATTTTATAGACCAGCTGGCAGGGGAATGTACAAAAATATTTAAACCAGAAACAACAAAGAACACCTGGGTCACTGATGGCATAATTTGTTCTAAAAGCACAAAAGATCATGCGAACATGTCTGGAGAAAGAATCCCAGTCCTCTTACATGTTCTGCTATAAGGAGTCAGTGCTGAGCTTTAAACAAACTATCACCGCTGCCAAATATTCCGATTTCAACACCAGAATCAGTAACGCAAGGTCAAGCTCTAAATAACTCTTCAAAATGGTAACAGAACTAGAGGGAAAAACTAATCAGCCTCTCACATTTGAGATTAGTTCCACATGGGGCAAAAGAATTCAGGATGAGTTTACTAGGAAAGACTCCATGCACCACCAATCTATTAAATCTCGTAAGGCCCTTTTGAATGATAATTATTTTCTCTCTGGGATCTCCTCTCCTGCATTTGGCCTTGAACCTAAAACTGAAATGCCCAGATTAGCCTTCAGGCAGATTACTGAAGCCGAAGCCTTAAACATTGGAAAAAGTCTTAAACCAACATCTTGTATTGAATACACTTGCCCCACTCATATCCTTAAATAGTCACTAGATTCTATGATCCCATGGATCACCAAGATTGGCAACGCATCCGTCAGGGATTGTTATGTGCCCTCTTGCCTTAAGGAAACCTGGATCACTGCCCTCCTAAAGAAAATCAGCCTGGAATCTGAAGTAGCCGATAACTATCTCCCGATCACCAACGTGCCTTTCCACCTAAAGATCCTTCATTGCATGGCTTATTTTCAATTTTCAGAGTTTGTGGAAAATAACATATTCAGCACTAGCCATTTGGGTTTCAGGGTCATGCATTGTACTGAAACGGCTTTGTTGGACTTAAAGTCCAACATCACTAACATAATTGAGAAGGGGCATCCGGCGCTGCTGATGCTATTTGACCCATCAGCAGCATTCAATCTTGTGGACCACGCCCTCCTTACTAGCATGCTAGTGGAAATCATGCAGTGATCCACAAGGGGCACAGAGTGGATAAAATCATTCCTTGGCACTGATCATCAAGGGTAGCGGTAGACGACTTTCAAGCACACCCTACATATACAACCCTTTGGAGTGCTTCAGAGGCCCTGTCTTTCGACTACGCTGTTCAATATCTACACCAGACCACTGTTTGATTTCCTAGATAGTCTTGATGTGCGGTACACCAACTATGCCTATGACACGCAGATCCTCCTCAAGCTATCGGACAACTACATTCAAGATTCTGAGCTGCTGAACAAAGTCTATGCTGTGATCCAATCATGGATGGCTTTCAACTTTCTCGCACTCAACGATAGTAAAACAGACCTTCTTGTGGACGGTTGAGGGACACTACTAAAAAATAACTTGATCCCTGCCGTGATACAGTTATTTTCCGATCTTAAACTGTGTGATACCTGTAGCTACACATGTAAAGACTTTGGGAGTCTAATTGGACTCAGAGAGATCCATGAAACCTCATATTTCCCACCTGCGTTCATCTTGTTCCTGCATTACAAGGCTGCTTAATTAAATCAAACCCTACCTCTCTCTGGAAAATAGATCCTTTCTTGCTACGGCACTTATTAACACAAGATTGAACTATTGTAATACTCCTTTGTTAGGAACCTCTTGGGCTAATTTACAGGCCCTCCAAACTGTACAAAATGGTGCAGTGAGGGCTATCTATGGTCTCGCCAAAAACGACCATATACCTTCTTTCAGGCATGCTCTGTACTGGGTCCCAGTTGAGCACAGGATTGCACATAAACTCCTCCTGCTGACATACAAATGTCAATCATGTAAAGCACCGCAATATATGATGAATAGTTTGGAAGTTGCTCAACCAACTAGATGCTTGCAATCCAACAACAGAAAGCATTTGCAACCAGGCTTCAAGATCGAAAAATTTGGCGGCACAAGCCTTGATGTCTGTGGTCCCAGGGATTGGAACGCCCTTCCTCTGTCCAAACCCTGCCTTCCTTGCCCTATTTTAAGAGAGCTATTAGAACATATCTTTTCAATATAGGACCAGGTCAATCATCGCTTGCCACGTCGTTTTATGTCTTTGGTTGATTACCTTCTGGCATTTCTTTATATACATTTGTCCATCTTTGTTATGTGTGCGCCCTGAGGACTGTGGGCAATCGGCGCGTTAGAAGCAATAAATAATAATAATACATACAACCAGTTTGTGAGATCTCCCACAGAGCTTTAGTACTCCAGCTTGGATTTTCCTCCAGGTGCCTCTGGACATTTTCAACACTCAATCTCCCAGCCCACTAACACCCATGATTCTCCCCAGCCTCACAACTCCAACATGACAGTGAAATGGGAAAGTGCCACAGAGCTTGAGCCTGGGAGATATGCTCGAGGTGCTGTCTCTGAAGGCCCAAGACATGCCACCCAGGAGGCCAGTAGCAGTTGGACAAAGTAGGAGCGGCCCACTATGGGGATTTAGAGAGATGATGGATAACACTGCCCTTCAGTCGCCCAAACAGTGGCTTCAAGACAGTTATAGACCTACTCTATAACTAGGGGTTCCCTCCCACCATCCCTACGGAAGACTGAGGA
Organism: Ambystoma mexicanum; assembly: GCF_040938575.1. Classification (NCBI taxonomy): domain Eukaryota; kingdom Metazoa; phylum Chordata; class Amphibia; order Caudata; family Ambystomatidae; genus Ambystoma; species Ambystoma mexicanum. The sequence goes on from NC_090932.1 coordinate 779,257,984, forward strand.
CGATCTACACTTTCGAAAAGGTCTTAAAAACCGTTCTTGTTTAATCAGTAGCTTGTGGGGCTTCACTTTTTCCTCTCTGCCTTTCTGCCGGTTGTCGGGCCTCCCTTTGGTCTGGGGACCCTCTGCTTGGCGCCAGGATGCCTTCGGGCTACTGTTGTGCTTTCTAAGTTGTGATAACATAACTCTGCCCTCAACCTTGGTATTTTGGCTGCAACCTGAAGAGAATAGGAATTAGGGGTCAACCAAGAGTGTTGGGATTAGGGAGTATGATGGTATAGTTACTATTCTTTGGGTAAGGTTGGGAATATTGATTGGGGTAAATTGTGATTAGGACTGTGTGTTGGGATTGCTGGAGTTGGGTAATGGGATGGAATTGGGTCTGTGCGGTCAGGGTTGTTTGCTCTATGGTGGTTTAGGATATTATTGGAACTAAGCTTTGGGGGATTGTTGGAGATAAGGAGATGGTTTAAAGTAAGACTTTTTCATTTAGATGCAATCAAGTTTAGGTGGGGGGTATGTTTTGTGTGGGAGCAATATGAACCACCAGGTAGCCTCTGTTGTTCTGCCTGCCTCGCCATGGATTCCTAGTAACATGCAAGGAATGTACAGTGTCATCATTCCACATCAAAGCCTCTCTGTCCCTCCTCCCCTCCCACAGTGGCATCAGTGCATTGTGCTGTAAAGCAATCTTTGTGCAGCATACACCACACCACAACGAAACTCCACAGCTGGCCATGGGTATAATGCAATACATCTCAGTATTGTGTAAACAGTGAAACCTTTTCTTTCGTAGCCCAAAGCACAGCTCTATTGTATTATGGGTCTTAAGGTCTTAATGTGGGCTGTTATACCGCTGATCTGTGTCTACTACATGTTACTGGGATGTGGCATGCTGCCAAGTACTTTGTGACCATCCTAAACCCCGTGTAAAAGGCAGGAAGGGCACGTGCACAGGAGGGGCACGCGTTGCTTTTGCAAAGACTTGCATTATAATTTTCCATTGAATCTCAAATTCTCTGCCTGGTTATGGACCGTGCAGGCTTTCCTTTTCCTCGGATGTGAAAGCAGTTTACTGTACTGAAGAAAGGGGGAGGACCGCACTGGGTCAGAAATGTGCCCAGGGGCACGGTCTATATTGCTGCACCTAGCGTGGAGTGCATCCTGTTCATTTGGAGAACAAGTCAGCTTCTTGTGGTTGTGCAGAGTGTACAGGGAACAGAGCACACAGTACTATCAGCGAGTTCTCGTCTAATCAAGTTTCATCATCCCAGAAACTAAACAGCAACAACACAGGCAGTTCTTTCAGCTGTTCATGTTCAGCTGTTAATTCCTGGCACTGCGGAAGCAGATGCAATATATCTTCAAATGGAAGAATAATAAACCTAAAGCGAATTTGGGTGACTCAGGCTGTCCCTGAAACCACTGCCTATGAAAGCCTGTATTACAGTAATCAGAAAGTAGCACCGAGACAGTAATTGGACCACACAATGACTCACATTTTTTTTGTTCATCTATTAATGTTTTATTAGAAATGTATATGCGTTTCGGTTTGTCATAGTCCCATGGTGTAAGCATCTGAAACAGTGTCAAAAAGTTGAAACCATGTGTCAAAAATAGGTTAAAAAAAGACGAGAAATATTTGCAATGCAAGGAAATGCACGTCAAAAAAGCAAAACTCATACTGCAAAATCAAATGTATGAGGAATCAGTGAGTTTAGCAACTCACTGACTCACACCACTTCCATGCATAATACACTCAGGGAGATACTCCTGGAAGCAGGAAAAGGTGGGCCTATGGTGGGGGAGGCATGCGGACCCGCCTCTCTGTGAGAGTAGTATGGCCCAGGCAACTGCACATTGATTGGTTGAGGGCCTGGGTGTTGAATTCTTGCACCTGTGCCAAAAGCTTACTATGGTATACATTTCCCTCCGTCGCATTCCATGTTAAGGATGTGAAAACCACAATATAATTTAGACCAAACTGTAACAAATGCACATCCGTATTTGTTGTGTGCTCAATGTGCCGCGGCTGGCTAGCAGGTGTGCATTCAAAGGACGAGTGGGATGCGGGTGTTGCTTTCAGGCCCGACTCTGTCTTTCTGCTCGTGGCTGGAGGCAAGGGTGGAAATTGAGTTTTAATGAGAGGGGGCAAAAACCAGCTTAAGTGTATTGGACACCGACCAGCAGGCAGGCGCTATCTCGGTAGAGCCAGGAGCTAGTAAATCTAACTTGCGCATGAGATTCAAACACTACATCTCTGCCCATGATATATGTTCCATTCTGGTTTAAATGTCCCTTAGATCTGTCCTTTAGTTACCTTTATTCATATCACAAAACAGTATTTAAGATCACATATACATGTTTGAAAGGCACCAGTTGGCCTGAGGAGTCAAAAGTATTTCCTGGTAACTTGTTGATCGACCCTCTCCAAGTTCAGTGGCCGTCCCTTGGAGCCCGGCAGGGTCGTCATACTTCCTCTGCAGGAAAAGCTGTAACGCAGCCCAGCCACAACTCCAGCCCAGCCACAACTCCAAAAGGGTCGAGGGTGATGTCACCATCCTTAGGTGCCTGTCTACCATGTGGGTCGACCATCCTCTGATGCCGGCAGGGTCCCTCCCCATCCCTCCCTGGAGGGAAAACCTGTAACGCAGGCCAGCCAGAACTAAAGGATGGTCGAGTGTTATGTCCCCAGCCTTTGGTGCATGTCTCCAATGTGGGTCGACCGTCCACAAGCCCAGCGGCGGTCCCATCGTGCCCTGGCAGGGTTCCTATCTATCCCCGGGATGGGGCGCGAGCTGTAATGCAGACCAGCCAGAGCTTTGGGGACGGCCAGTGGTGCTGCCCTAGAGACATAGGGCCAGCCCCCTGATGCCCCCAGGTGTTCTTCTGGCAAAATTGCCCTATATTGTTTTGCCTTTCTTGGGGGCAAATAGGTGCAAAACAACACTAATTTGCCCCCAAAGAAGGCAAAACAACATTATGCCATCTTGCAAGTATTTTGGGGGGCGAGGGTCGGGGTGAATTGGACTGGGGGGCCCCACCCAGGGAACCCACCTCCAAGATCATATCACTGGTGGCCTAGTGGTCTTTGCTGCTTCTCAGGGGTGACAAAGTGGGTCCAGAACCACAATTTTGCCCCCCTAAGGAAGCAGCAAGGGTCTGCCCGTCCTTGGGGGCGAATCCTAAGGGGGCTGGGCCACAGGCACAGGGCCAGCTCCCTGATACCCACAAGTGTTCCACTATATGTGGAGTTTAATGTCGTTTTGCCTTCCGTGGGGGCAAATCGGTGCACAATTGCACCAGTTTTCCCCAAAAAAAGGCAAAACAACATTATGCCATCTGGTTGCCATTTTTTGGGGGTTGAGGGCTGATTGGCTGATCATGGCTAACATTCGGAATAATATGTTTAGACCTGCATACCTTAGAAACATGATTATGTCTGCTGCAGTTCATACAGGTATATCCTTTCACTGGGCAATCTCTCAGGGCATGAACGTCACCACCACAATGGGAGCATACATATCTGTGACTTAGATGGTCCTCTCTATGTCTGCTATTTGCGCTCGATTTGGTGCCTGGAGAAGACCTGATCGTTTTGGAAGACTGGCGCTGGCTTACTGCTTGCCTTTTGTCAATGATGCATTCCATTTCCCTTGGCAACTCGTCGAGTGCTCTGTTCATGGCAATTCTGCAGTAATCTACTAGGCTGTGGTTGTGCGCCATTTCAAAACTTTTTTGCAGATAGATACGAGGTTCTCACAGGATGTTTCGGCGCAATTTTACTGAAGAACAGACTTGTATTACTTGGGCTTGGATTTCATCCGTTGCATCAATGAGATCACATGATTTTGCGAGTTGGCGTACTCAGACAAGGAATCTATGGAGGGATACCCCTTGCTTTGGTCTGGACAGACACAGAACAAGCCTTCCATAATCAGGGTTTACCTGTGGCTGAACACAGGGGGACAGTGCTGCTGTTGCAGAGAGGAAACCATTTTCATCACTGATATTTGAAAGCAAATTGAATAGTTCATTCATGTAGTCTTACTTGAGGCCTTGAAATAGTTGTCAAGATAGTTGAGCTATACATCAGCTATTTTGAAACTTGGTTGATGCATCGTTCACCGTATCAAATGGTTGTGACGTCGGCAGACTGGTGCTGAGTGGTTCAGGCCGGCCGCAGCAGCATTGGCTGATACTGCTGCCCATGCAATGTATTTGCGTCTATTGGACTTTGTCATACGTTGGTCCGAGAGGAACACATGGCTTCACTGAAGCGCTGCTTTTACTTCTGCCAAGTAGATGAGAGATTAGTTCTATCGTTGTGTCCAGGTAAGGGCACCATTTCTTTGGTGACAGCAGTGCGGGCTTTGCCGCTGCTTGACCAGTTGTTGCATGCTTGATGTAAACCTTCTAGTTAGCAGATGCAGCTGCAAAAGGAGAGTCAGAGACAGTTGTTGTTTTGAAGGCTTTCTGCTTGTGCGATGGGGCAGGGCTATTTATTAAGGGAGAAGTATGACATTACCTACATCAACACTTTTGCCGGGGGCATGCTTGCGGGAATTCATCATGTTTGTTCTGACTGGAGCTGGATATGACCAAGTGGTTTCTGCTGGTGCATAACAGTATTCACACATGAATTGGATGCGATTACTCCTGATATAGCTAACAGCATTTAATTTGCGATGAGCCAAAGACGTACATGAGCCATGGACAGAGCAAAATTGCAGCCATAAATGAGAGATGATGCAGTGGTGTCAGCCATGATAAGGGAGGTGGCGAGCTGAGAGATTTGATTGGTAGGCATGCACACGAGAGCCCATAATGCTGTGCAGGACAAATGTAAGCCTCTGTACAAAGTGCAGGCACATCTAGTGATGTGCCCTTAGCGTCACATGAAGATGTTCTTAACCGTCTGAATAGGGATCATGTAGGTACTACATGTCTAAACAGGTCGTTTTAGGTGCAATTGAAAGATCCACTAAAGGTAGTAGATTTTGTCTCATAAAAAGGCCAAGATAAATTGAACAGATCTAGAAAGGTGTTGTGGTCAGAGGAAGCTTGTTAGGAAATTGCTTGGTAATGTTACAAACTACATGTATCACACTTACTCTTTCTATAGAAGGCTCATTGTGTAAAACACTAACAATCCCAACGTTTCTGTGCTCAGGGGCCACATTTTTTAGATGGTCTAATATGCTGGTGTCCCTGTCTATTTCCACACTGCAGTCTGAAACTAAATCCCGCCTGCATCTTTGCTGTCTGGATTGTTTCCCATCCCATGGTATGTATTCTTTCCAAGTCCTTTGTTGCCAAGAAACTTATTGGGAAGGGATTTGCTTTGTAAATTGACGTGCGCCATTTACTGTACTCCAAATGGCGTTTTCCTATAAATCCGATGTGAACACGAATATTAAGTAATAATGTTACCACAGACATAGCAATACATAGACGGAAAGAGGGGCTGTGCCGATCAGGTGAAGCATGCAAGAGGTAAAGGACATGGTAATGTCATGTGAATTCATTATAGATAAGCTGTATTACCGAATGAAAATTCTAAAAAAAGCTAAAGACAATAATTTCTCCCAATCTCAGTATACCTGCCGGTCAGGGAGATTATCCTGAGGAAAAGTAAAACTAATAAACACAGCAATTGTGTTAAAAGCCCAGAATCTATGGTACAGAAATGTCATTAGTGAAATTGGTCTACAAAGTTGAAAATCCTGAATGCTATGCTTTGTTTTATTCACTTTTATCTGCCAATACGGAACTTTCGAGTAACGTCTCACTTTACAAATCAGTCGGAAGGAGCAGCAATAGGAATAGTGCAACAGATGGATATGCCAATGGCCAAAAGGATCCCAAGAATCCCAGAATTCCCAGAGCCAGACACAGAGTTAACTTAATAGCCTCAACAGGGAATCTATCATGAAAATGTTCACAGGGGAGACTGGGAAAATTGGACAAGATGATTGGGCTAATGGCAGTATCGCAGCTAGCTAATAATGATGCAAGTATAGGTGAAATACACATTAACAACAATGTAGGTAGTGTTATTCAGGCTGTCTTAATGAGTTTCATATTTAAAATCACTACTGCAGGTCGAAGGATTGATTGGGGCATTGCCTGGGGTAAAATCCAAGACTACACGAAAAGCCCACTTAGATCGATCCATGATGACATGTGACATCAGATGTGACTGGTGACATTGCGTGAAGATTCAAGAGTCCGACAGCATTGTGGTCCCGCAGTAATTAGTAGGAGTTTGACAGCTGTTACTGCCACATTCCACCGGCGGGGTGCCCCTTCTACACATGCGGCCCATTTGAGGGAGATGGGCACCAAAATATCCCTGGCAAATCAGATAAAGCAGGTTTCTGGAGCTGGATACATTTGATTGGATGAGACAGAGTGACATCTTGGAACTTCAAGTTCCATGAGAAGCTACTCATTACACGGTGAGCATTCATGAAATGAAGCAAGACCTGTGCTTTGGAACCAATAACTGGTCATTGAGGACAAAAATACCCCCACAGATTCAAGAGTCAAGCAAGCAAAACCCGGTCATATACTCCATTTTTAAGGTGCAATGTATTAGGAGATGACTGCTAAAAAATTGATAATAAATGGTACTGGTATTCTTCTCGTGAATGATAGCTGCATGTATCCAAAAGGAAGGCTAGAAATTGATGTGAGTTTTGTCCTGAAAACTATGGCTGAGATTGCCTTTATCTGGTCCTGTATCATTGCTTTGAGAACTTTTTTAAACTGTTGCCAGATGTACAAAGGCTCTTGCATTTGAGTTAGCATGTCAAACAGGGACGGGGGGATAGCTCAGGGTAACGCGCTCGCCTTGCAAGCAGGAAGACTTGGGACAACACAGGTTCGATCCCCGGGTCCGCGCTTAGAAACCTCTGGGTATTAAGCATGTTATAAATAACCAATTCAATTCAACTGTAAGCCTGGGTAACACGTTTGATTTGAAATGTCACACAACTAAATTTTGGGAGTTGATAGATTGCTGAAAACAGGCAGTATTGATTGGAGGGAGCTGCCATTGTATTTGGATTTTTACTCTGCTAATGGTGCTGTTTCTGTAAAGGTCGTGGGAATATCCACATGTCCCGAATGGGAAAATGCTCCTAATGTTGCTCAGTGCTGCAAACTTTACTGTTAATGATGTTAGGAGTCCAGATGAGTGCATATGAATTTAAATTCTGCAAATTTAGCAGATTGACTATTCTTCATTATTAAGCCTTTATGTTTGAAATAATAATGGTTATTATCATGCAAAAAACATGAACAATTCACACATATTCTTTCAGTCACGATGTAAGAAAATAATAAAGTTGAATTTACATAAGTAGAATAGGCAATACAGGCACTGCGAGACCGGTGAAGTTAACTGAATACAGGTGAATGAGGTTGAAATAAAATATTTGTGTAAGTTGTACTGAAAGTACGAACATAGGAAACTGTTGTAGCCAACAGTATTGTATTTCATTTCTGAAGAGCCACGGAGGTGCATCGGCCATGAACGGAGAAAACCACAACCATATTTGTGAGATGATGCAGTGACTGCATCTCTGTTTAAGGAGGTGGAACGGTGAAGGTTTTGATTGGTTGGTACACACGAGAGCCAATAGGGCCACGCGGGAAAGATGTAAGCCTCTGTTTGAGGTGCAGGTACACCCAGTGATGTGCCCTTTATTGTTACATGAAGGCATGCTTCATCACCTGAGAACCGAAACAGGGATCACGGCGTCACTAGGTGCCTGACCATGTCTTATTATATGTAATGTTAAGATTCTCTAGAGGTAACAGTTTACATTGCATGGACACGGTGAGCAGAGCTGTACAGATCCTAAATGGTATTGTAATGCCATGTCCTCCAATGTCAGAGATTGCTTTATTGGGAAGTTCACTGTTAAGGCCCATCATATAAGACCCTCTAAACCTGCCAGGTACTCTGTACTCAGAGGTCCAATTTTTGGGGACAGTGATGCATTCTGGGTTGTTTTTCTGGACAGCTGCCTGGAAATAAATCCTGTCTTTACCTTTGCTACCTGCGTTGCTTATTGGATTACATGATGACTATCCCTAGTCCATCTTCTTTGTCCTATTGTTATTAAAGTGAGTCAGAGGCCCTCCCTGATAATAGCACTTTGGTAGTCTGCTATAATTAAAAAAAACAAATCCTAGCTCTCTCTATGAAAATACCTGCATTCTCTTCCACCGTGTTTCCCCTTGTCTGAGTCAGAGATAGGATTCCTGGATAATCACTCGTATGAAGTTATGAATTGAATGGCATTTTGTAGCTCTGGGGCTGGTGATGCCACCATTGTATTGCTGTGGCTAGATGTTGGCTGGTTTATGGATCAAGAGGACTTGGCAGCTTCCATGAAAGTTGTACCCTGGCCAGACGTCACACGAGATTCATTATAATTCATCTTTTCAGCCATTGATCCCTAGGCTTCTTGCATTTTCTCTCCTAGGTCCCTGCGCCCGCCCCCCCCACCCTTTAAACCTGCCGGAAGCATTGGGTTGCTGCCTGGTGCCAAGATCATTGGAAAAAGAAAATCCCTTCAATCCTGGAAATCCCGTTCTATTAATAACAGATGTGAGTCTGAGAGCTAACAGTGTTGTGTTGAGGGATATGGAGTTTCATATTGCATTCGTGGTCACCATGAGAGAAGTCACTCTTCTAACAGATGAAAAATGAAAATCGTGCATTCCAGTCCCCAGCTCGGAAATTAAGTGTTGTTGGTGGCAACAGTAAAAGTGGTCACCATCACCACAAGGATGAGATCAAAACATGTGGACTAGTGAACCTCATCTGCCACCTACCTCATTTCTTCACCCTCTTCTTATTTCATTGGAACCTCTCCCTGCTGATGTTCCTGCAATTATTTATTTATTTTTGGGCAACCTGAGCCTAACAAAACTTATCCAGGGCCTATCAAATATTACTCCACTCTCTCTCTCTCTGACCGCTATCTGGTCAGCTCTCCCCACTCTCTCATGGCAAATCACATGACTTCATCTTCATTTCCTCCTCTGCCCACGTCTCTGTTCGCTTTGGATTTGCTTGACTATATGACCACTCATTCAACCGCTTCACTATCTCTGTACATCTCACACTTACCCATCCATCAACTATAAACGTACACAAAATAAAACCTTAGCTAATAGTTCTAAGCTGTCCCCCACTTGCTAATCCTTTCAAACTCACTTATACAGAATTCAGCAGTGCACTGGCTACCTCCTGAGTACACTATACTGTTCATGCTGCACCCCCTGCAGCCCCCCCAACTATGGATGTATTCAGCCATCCAATATCTGAAGCCAATCCAGCTGTGCCACTGGCAGGAAACTCCTGCTCTCCTAGCTGGATACAAGAGCTATCTTCTGGTCGTCACCATTGTTCTCGACTCTATCAAATTGTCCAATTACAAAGATCTCATATCATCTCTCTTCTCACACCCTCGATAGCGGTCCATGACCTCCATGCCATTATTGCTCCATATCATCCTCCCTTTTTGTCGATGACTCTGCCTCCTTCACTTCAAAGTTCACCAAAATATGTGTCACACTGTATGCTTTTATCCCTCAAACCCTTCTGCCTTCTATCCCATTCGATTTACTGCCACTCTGCCTTCTCTATTTTACTTACCTCCCACCTGACCTGCTGAGGTGATTACCATTATCTCCTCTACACGCCCATCCTGTGCTCCCACTGGTCCTTTTGAATCCAAATCAATATTGGAATTTGATCTTGTCACTTGCAATCATCTCTGATCTCCTTTCAATCCTATTGGCATTTTACTAGACCGCGGCCAAGTGGACACAGTTATATCCTTCTTGAGAAAGCCTAATTTTGAGCTGAACACTCCCTCATTTTACAACCCTGTCTCTGTTTTATCCAACCACTCCAAAATCCAGCAGAGGCTGGCTGTCAACTTCGTCACCTCAAGGATCACTCATTATCTGAGCATTTTCAATATGGATTTTTTAGTAACTACTCTACTGATACTGCTCTCACCCATACCTTCACATTTCTCCCACCCTCCCACCACTCCCTGTTCTCCTTCAACCTCATTCTACTTGATCCATGTGCCATCTTTGAAACTGTGGATCATGCCGAACCCCCAAATCCTTTCCTTACTAGTTTACAAGGACACCGTGCCCGACTGGTTGACCTATCTCTCTATGGCTCCTTCTCAATCTCCTGGAAATCTCACCTCCTCTATCAGCTCCATTCCGAAGGTCAAACCCTAATGAACATTCCTCTGCCCACTCCTCCTCACCCCTACACCTCCCTGTGGTAACCTCATTTCATCCTTTCACTAACACCTCAGAAGATGGTACTTTCCTGTACTTTCTTGTATGTATATAGCTTACTGTAACTTATCTGTATGATCTGTCTTCTTTTACCATGTTGTAACTAAGTGATGCGCCCGGATGCCCTTGGGCCTGGTGCGCTTTATAAATAAAATAAATACAAATACAAATGACCAATTTCCCTCACTGTGAACATGTTGGAGCATATAACAGACTGCATCTCCACCATACATCATTGGACCTATGCTGTCTGATGCTTAACTCCTCCAAGAAAAAAAGCCATCTTCCTCCAGCCCTCTAAGGCCAACCTAAGCCTCCCACTCCCTGTATCTTTTCTTCCAGAATGTCTCACTTCATCACCCAAGGCACGCAACTTTGGGATCCTCTTTGCCAGCGAACTATAAACCAGTATTTTAAATCATGTAACTGTATCACTGAAAATATGAAATGGCCCAGCGTTTCCAAAATGTTTAAGATGTAAACTGTGTCCTTAATTGTGTAACAGCAAGCAGAATATCGGTTCATACCTTCAAGAATGTATGTTTGAAAGATAACAGTGAGATCATTATGAATGCATGAAAGAACCTATGATGATTATACACGGATTTGACTGAGTGATATTTTACAATGGAGAATATAAATATAGATTATCAATGGGATAAAAGCATACAGTGTGACACATATTTAGCTATTTTCTTGCTAATTTGACTTTATGTTAAACTCTTGTTCAATCCAGCCCCTTGCTATGGGAGTGGATGCCTCCCAAGAGATTTGGGTGAACCATCTGGAATGAACAGGGCTTATGTGCCTTTAATAATGAGATTCCCAAAACAAAATGCCCAGTGAACTGGCCCTCTGAGTTAATGAGCGCCCCCGACCTTGGGTCTCATTTTAAGCGAGTATTTCTAATAAATATATTGGAATCAATTCCCCAAAGGCTGAATTTACAGTGTGCAGACGTGATAAGAATAAGGACTGTTCTCCAAGTGCCAAGCTTCAAACAGACTGTGTTGCACTGTGCAAATCGGATCCCACAGGTGGGGAGCCCTTCCTCTATGGTGAAATGTCATGTCACCTTTGGACATCTCTCTCAGTAAAACTGTCCAGATGATCAACCTAAAAGAAATACAAACAATAGAGACTGTGTGCCAGTAGATCCAGATTAATTATTAGCTAAGAGGCTCGCTAGCATCATGGTTTCACAAACCCAACAAAACGAAACTCAAAGCTGGAAATGAAAGATGCTCAGAAATATAATAGGCTATGTGAGCCAATACCATTCAAACATTTTAAAATATATTTTGCCTAGAAATCTATAGCCAAGTCACTTAAAAACAAACTGAAAAATATGGTACAACCATGATGCATTTGTCAATCATGTGAAAACAAATTCAAATTTTGTGTTTTTAATAAATAAATAATAAAATGATTAACACCAATACTTTGTGAAAATGCACTGCAAAACTTCAGGCTGCATACCCTCACGTCTGTCTGAACAGGGTTATCATAACACAGCATACACGATTCTTTTTGTGTAAAAAGTGCAAAAAGTCAAACAAATGACAGTCAAGACAAATTTGCAAACCACATGGGGGAGACAATGGCCTGTCTGACCCTCAAGAAGAACACCCTAGCCCTAGCGGGGGTGCCTGTCCCTAGATGGCGAATGATGCACCGCCTATCTAAAAGGGAATAGATCAAGGGGAGAGTGTCCCTAGTTCTCATCAATTGTGTGGGCAGTACTCACAACAAATTATTAATTGAAACAGAAAGAGCAACAATGTCCAGTGTGAAACCACCACATGGAATTTCAATGACAAGTCATGTAATTAAATCTTGCGAAGAAGCAGCTACAAAGCTAACATGTGGTAGGTGGCGCCATGGGAATTTCCATACTACATTTATTCACCCTTAGGCTACGGCTTAACCCCATGTGGGTGGTTTTAACATGGAACAAACATACAGTATAAAAACTGGTCCCAAATCTGCATGGGAAACCCTTAAAAGGCTCATTCTGCGTGAGGAAAATACACTAAACACAAGGAGTATCCCCTCTAACTCAGGGGGATATCTCATATGGTTATGTAAAGCACCATAACCAAGGAGGTCGATCGGTTTCGATGGTACCAACAGTTTAGACCATGTTCTTCAGGACTGGCAATTTAGTGGTAACAACATTACAAGTTCCAGCATGTCTCGGATGGAGGCTGCATGGGTGTGCTGCTCTGTCCCCTGTAAATATATGCTCACCTCAGCCGGAGCACCAAGAGCCGGAGTTAGTATTGACTCAAGGCTAGCAGCAAGGGCAGAGCTCAATGTGGTAAGGAACGAGTCCTAGATGGCAACTGTGGCAGGGTTATTACAGAGATCTGTGTTTCATTAATGTGCTGTATTGCTGCAATTAGATATAAAGGAATAACTGATTTAGAATTCAATATTTCTCTGAGCAAATCAACCTCAACCTTTTTCATATTCAGGCATATGAACATTCAATGGAGATTGAAGGGTGTGTTAATGGGGAGTGTTGCTTGTTAGATAAGCCAATGGAAGAACTTCAACAATCAAAACGTTTGTCATAATCATGACAAAGCTTGGGAATATTACTTATGTTAAAAGGGAAACACTCAGGGGATAGAGGTAGCCGACTCTGGAATCTAAAGCTACACACAAGAGATACAATGTGTACCAAATGGATGAGTGCTGAACATGGACTTTAACTGAAGAAATGGGCCTTAGCCATGAATGGTGTCTGGAGCGGACGTGCTTTCAAAGAGGGAGTAGAGGCTGTCTTGGAGGTCTTTCAAAACTCACGAGGGCCCATTCTTATTCAGCACCTTAAAGATTATTTCAAAGTGAGTATGAAGATTCCACAAATGCAATGAAAAAGTAGCCTAGACTCATTGACCTGCAAAGTCCCTAGAGTGGGAGGGATTGGGGAGGAAGGAGTGGGGGGTTGATTTCCCGTAAGTGTTGCTCATTATGAATATAATATCTTGGTTTTTGTGTGAAATACAACAATGCTTTCCTGCTATATTTAAAGCCTAGTGTGAAATGACTGTAGAAAACAACATATTTTCTGCGCACTGAGGATGATGAATTGATAAATCGGACAGAGAATAGGGTATTGTTGAATGCTAGTGTTATCTAACTTTCATTGTGCTTAAGATGAGGAGGATTACATTTAAATAAGACCAAATATTATTTTTCTCTGCTGTCATCGCTCTGTAAAACAGGGAGCATTTCACAGCGCCGAAAGTGTAGCCTTTTGAAAGTGATTGATAAATTGAATCCTGCGGAGAGCATAGGTATAGTCTAACAATTTGTGAATCAGTCACCACGCTTCATAGTCTAAATTGAAAATGGTTCCAAAAAAGGTAGCAGGCGCTCCTCTCCAGAAAGAACATGGCATGATAATAACCTGTTCTGAGATGAGAGTTTGCAACACATGCTTTTTGCTCACTGTACCTTTCACAGATGGGAAATATCCATTTGCATATCAGTCTTTGTCCCGCCCACATCGACAGTCCAGCACCGAAATGCTATGGCAATTCCTCTCTGAACAAGAGCACCAACAGCAACCCCATACACGTGTTTCAGCCTTGTTGAGCCTCATCAGTGAGGTGAAGCTGTGCCTCTCTGAGCACAGTGAGCAGGGAGTCCACGTCTGGTTGCCCCCAGTTAACTCAGGGTGACCAATCCCAAGTTCCTTGAAAATATTTGAAAAAGGTAGCAGGCGCTCCTCTCCAGAAAGAACATGGTATGATAACCTGTTCTGAGATGAGAGTTTGCAGCACATGCTTTTTGCTCAAAGTACCTTTCACAGATGGGAAATATCCATTTGCATATCAGTCTTTGTCCCGTCCACATGGGCAGTCCAGCACCAAAATGCTATGGCAATTCCTCTCTGATCAAGAGCACCAACAGCAACTCCATACACGTGTTTCAGCCTTGTTGGGCCTCATCAGTGAGATGAAGCTGTGCCTCACTGAGCACAGTGAGCAGGGAGTCCACGTCTGGTTGCCCCCAGGTAACTTAGGGTGACCAACCCCAAGTTCCTTACACATAATTCACAAAAGGTAGCAGGCGCTCCTCTCCAGGAAGAACATGGCATGATAACCTGTTCTGAGATGAGAGTTTGCAGCACACGCTTTTTGCTCACTGTACTTTTCACAGATGGGAAATATCCATTTGCATATCAGTCTTTGTCCCGCCCACATGGGCAGTCCAGAACCGAAAAGCTATGGCAATTCCTCTCTGAACAAGAGCACCAACAGCAACGCCATACACGTGTTTCAGCCTTGTTGGGCTTCATCAGTGAGGTGAAGCATTTAGAAAATGCTTTGACGATGTGCGACCTGTGGAAGCCATAGGTGTGTAAACAGTAAATGGGGACACGAAAGTGAGTTTTACCCATCCTAATTCCATTCCCAAAGAAAATCATACATGTACCCTCCTGCCTCCTGGCATTTCACCATAGGGGAAAGGCGCCCCACCTGTGGGATCCAATTTCCATACAGAAGTGGAGGGGCTCATCTTTGTAGTAGGAAATCATAAAACTATTTTCCTATAATTGATCCGTGAACAAAGGTCCTGTGCATGCTAAATTGATAGCATTGTTTTTCTAACCCAAATTGCAGAATTAGGTACAACGTATTTGTGCGTTCCAGTTGCATGCACATGAAACCCTGGAAACCCACAACCCTGTATTCACACAGGGGGTGGGTGGGGCAAACTGATGTAAATACGTGTTCAGAAATGTCATTTTTCTAGGCAACCTTTCTCTAATATCAGTACTTGTATTCGATAGAAGAGAAAATAACATTTCCAAATGTGTTGATAGATTATGTGACGTATTAGTATTTGAACACAAAAGCTGATAAGAGCCAATATTGTCATAGAATTAAAAGTACTACTTGGAGGCAGGCTTGTATTGTTTAGGTACAGAAAAATATTTACTAGAAATGAGTGTGTGGGTGTTGCCTCTCAGTGTAATTGTCAGAGTTAAGCTAACTTTAATAGGGTAAATAAGCCCACGTTAATGCACATCTTGTAGTGACTCCCCCTGCATAAAGAAAGGGGACCAACTTTGATTGTCTTTTACTTAAATACATTTGAGTTTTGATCACAAATAGCCTGTTCATTGTCCCAGAATTGTGTAGTGTGACTCTATACCCGGGATTGTTACATCAGGGATTGCCACTTAGTGAAAAGATTAGCTATCAACAAATATCTTTACAGACTAAAATTCCCTTCAGTTAGACCCCCAGTTCCTAAACATTATGGATCATGACCTCCTATTTGGAACTAACTAAAGGTTACAACAAAGTTGTAGACAGAAAGGAAAAGGTGCCTACAGGCCTGTTACACGTTAGTACACAGAGCTTTTTTCAAACCCAACAAGTTCCTATGGTCAGTCTATAACTTTGTTTGGTGACAGGCAGGCTTATCATGGTGCTGCCTCCCCCGAAAGGCCATGCAGATCGTTAACAACTCTTTTTCAATTACTGTGTAATTTACCAGACATGGGTTTCGTTTTGCTGACAGAAATGCTGTGGGACCTTGAACCAAAGAAAGAACATATTATTTGGTCAGTCGGGTAATGGACACTGCAATTTCGGTGAACCCTTTGATAAAACAGCTATAAAAATCATTGAACTCAGCGAAGCTCTGCAAGGTTTTTGCAGCGGGTAGTGCCTGTCACTCCAACTCCCCCATGAACTTGTTATTCTCCATATTAATACTTTCAGGGTCCCCCAGGAGAGCACCGGAGACCCAAAGTGAAAGCCAAGGCAGGCATGTTTACATGCCGCAGTGTTTCTGCCTACAGCTGATTTCCCATTTGGGGCTCGCGTGCTCCCCACGGGGGGCCCGAGAGCCCCAAATGGGAAATGCTAAATGCTGCAGTATTTCTGCCTAAATCTGCTTTCCCATTTGGGGCTCTAGGGCTCCCCACGGATACAACGTTTTTAAAGCTGTGGTTTTATTTCTAAGTTTTCCGGGCTCCTCCAGCCCGGAAAACTTAGAAAAAAAAAACGCAGCTAGTGCTTATTTTAAAAAATAAATAAATAGCACTTACCGAGATGCAGCTGCAGCTTTTCTGCCTGTAGTCTCCGGTCTGCGTCCTCCAAGTCCCGGCACCAATGAAGGAAAAGCCACCCAGTGGTAGCTTTTGTTTACTACAGCTGGCTGGCTTTTCCTTCATTAGTGCCGCAAAAGCAAAAGCCAGCACAGACGGGCATCCATTTCACAAAATCGATGCGCCCATGTGCTTGCTTTTGCACATTTTGAGCTTGAATTGCTCGAAATTTTACATAGGGACTTGGAGAAAAAAAAATGCCAATCGTTTTTTTTTTAATATTGCCTATCTATTTTTGAAATAAACATTTTTGGGCAACCCAAACTCATATGAGTGGCTGAGGCTTTTGACTATGGTTTCATCTATGGCTCTTTAGTGGATGCAGGATTTATGTTCTCCCCGTTCTTCGGGTTGAAGAACAGTGGGCGAAGCAGCACTGAATTAGTTCCCTGGTCTTCACTAAAGGCCCAGCCCGACGCAGCAGAAGGGGCGACAATATTGCCAAAGGCATTGTAGGCACCACAACAGCTGCTGGCCCCAGAAGCCATTTGGGTTTTGTCCCGTGACAAGGTGGGAGAGAAGAAGAGCTAGGGTGGACGGCCCTGAATGGAACAGCCGGGGGCCTGACACACACACAGACGTTCACAGCAGAGAAGAACCATTGGCCAGTACAGTCTACCTGACATCCGGCTGGCTTTTGGTAACTAGGTGTTGCATAGTATCCATAAAATTCCATCAACAACTCAGTTCTATTGTTCCCCTTTTTTGGTGCCTGGTCATTTCAAAATAATATACTGGTTTAGTCTCAATAAACTTCTGTTGGGGGGGCTGTTCCATGCATTCACTACTATTTCTGTGAAAAAAACGTTTTCTATCACTCTTGATTCTCTTTACTTCCAGTGCATCATCAGAAGCACTCATCTTTCCAATGTTGGACAACTTTTTATTGTATTGACTGACTCCTACAGCTATTGCCCTTCATGCTGGACTGCCCCATTTGGGGGTGGGAGCAAGCCTGATTTGCATATGCTCTTTCCCCTTCTGTAATGGCTTGGCAGGCGAAGAACGATGGTCTGGGGGGTTGCCGAGAGCAATGCCAGTGGTTAAGATTAATTCTAAACCTTCCAGCCATCACCTCTTTTGTTTTGCTATATTTCCCCCAGAGAACAAACATATTTAAAAGCTTTGTGCTTCTCCTCTTAGGACTTGTTCAACCAATACAACACTTAGCAGCAACCAATAAAAGTAGAGGAATGGTGCAATTAATTAATGACTATCACTGGAGTTTAAAAGCTCAATTGCGCAAATTACAATGTCTGACTATGCAGACGCGTTTCCGTTACACAGTAAAAAGAGAGAATAATGAATAATGGTACACCACCTGTGTGTGCATGAATACTGTCACTAGAGAATGGCCAATGGTATGCCTCCATCCAATCTTCCGAGTAGGGAATGACTGGGAAACAATGGAACTATCTTGGATTACCTGTACCAAGCACAAGACATTTGTGTTACTTGGATGAACGGAAGCATGCTAGAAACAACGAGCAAGGTCGCTGTGTGGATTAAGCAGACCACCTCATATAACATTTAGTGCCGCAACTTCAGCGTCTTATATGTACAACACTATATTAGAATTTCCATAAAGCAAAAGAGCTGTGCAATGTCCACTGCCCTACGCTACTAGGCAAAGGTTCTGTGCACAGAGTATTGCGTCAGACAGTTGACGCTGTTCTTCTAAATGATGGCTCACAGAATTATACTCACTGTGGAATATCGCAGAATAGTAAAGCTGATCCCCAAACATATAGGATCACCATGAGCAAGGGGTGATGGGGAGAGTAAGCAGGCACAGCCATTTGCTCAGGTGTAAGTGGAGGTATTGAAGGGAGAACAATATGACTAATTGATTGATTGATTTTTTATATACATAGCGCCTATACACAATGTGTTTCAAAACGCTTCAAGGCAGGGAGGGAACAAGGGAGAATACAGTGACATTCTTACAAGTCCTTGATAAATAAAGAATGAAAAATTAACTATCATACTCGGCCTAGAAGCATTTCTGATAGTGCAAGCGCTTTAGACAATAAAAAGGAGGGGACAGGGTTGAGAAAGGATTGTGAGACAGACAAGCCGTTCATTTACTAGGCCTGACGAGAATTGAGATAGTGCCGGAATTTAACAAGAGGGGGGAAGTGAAGGGGGTAAGGGGGAGCAGGGAGAAGGAGAAGAAGAAAACAAGCAACTAACGTACTAGGCCTGACAACATTTCAGATAGTGCTGGAGGGGGAGAGGGAGGAAAAACAAATGGGGAGGAGACAAACAGGAAGCTATCATACAGGTCAGGCGACAATTCTGATACAGTAAGAGCTAGGACAATGACAATAAGGAGGGGGGTGGGAGGGAGAAAGAGACAGACAAGCGGCTACCTTACTAGGCCTGACGACAATTGTGGTAGTGCCAGATTATAACAAGAGGTGGGGGGTGCTCACATTGGGGGGGGAACAAAACAAGCAACTATCATACTAGGCCTAACAAAATTTCTGATAGAACTGGAGGGAATAGAGAGGAAACAAAGGTGGGAAAGGTGTGGGGGGGACAAACAGGCTGCTATCAGACGGGTCAGGTGACATTTCTGATAGGGTAAGTGCTAAGAATGAAGGAAGAAGTAAGCTGCTTCCGTCTTTGGTACTCAGAAAATAGAATGTATAGGAGGGTCAAAGAAATATCTAGAGTTGTAGGAGATGAGAGCGTACACGAGCACTTGTTGGGGCGTTAGCATTGGTTAAGGTTGTAGGTCAGAAAGTAGCTCAAAAATGTGCAGATCTTCTAATCGGTTCAAGGGTCAAGTCACACTGTCCCTCTCATGTGTACTGAAATGCCCAAAGTGTCCCAAGAGGCCATTTGGGTGGCACTGGGTGGCACAATGGAGGGGAGTGAGCACCGCCTGCATGCACAGCCATAATCTTACCTGTGCTCCCAAGGCACTAGGACGCCTCAGTTTCTTCATAAGGCTGGACCTCTTCTGGCACGCAGATTTGATAGATGGCACCCAAGCCCCATTATAGCTTTCCCAACAGCTGTGGAGCCTTTGAGTGAGGTAGCACAGGAGGAGGCCCCCGTTGTTAAATTATATGATAATCAGAAGCGGATTGAACTGGCATTCGATGGCAAGAAGACCAGTACTTTTCCATGAGGTCATTGTTGCGGAATTTCCCTGTCCCTCAGGGAGTCATTTTTCATAGTGTCCCTACATGCGGAATCAACCTCCATATACATCATTGGGAAAAGGCCCTTCACAATCAGGGGTTGAATCCCACTTTAAAAGGAAGTAATTTTCACTAAGGTAATCATTTTCCTTTCAGCATGTATACTTATTAATTGAAATCATCAACAAGGCTGCCATAATTTAGGTACATTGATCAGACTACATCAACACAATTATTGGAATACTGAACTGTGGATTAAATACATTTTTAAGATTTAAAATGCAATATGGAGAATTTGGAAAAGTGTGTCTTTTATTCATATTGTAGAAATTAACCCCTGAAGAGATAATTAAAAATGTTGGGAGTGCACAGATTGTTTTTGATTTGCTCTTGATATACATTGCATTGCTGCATTTATTTATTTATGTATAGTGTGCCTGATACCGTACTGGAGTCGGTTTATAAGCCCAGATCCAGGATTCGAACCTCTGTTGCTATGCGTGGTCTTGCTTCTAAGATCCTCCGTTCGCATGTGCATCAGACAAAAGGGCACTTAATTTCGACGGCATTTAAATGGCAATGTTGGCGTCCCTCCCCCAAAAAACGAAGCAGCATTGTATTTATTTTACTTCACACTACACGTCACGAATTGCCCCGGGGCAGCCTAGGCAACTTGGCAGAAAGCAAACAGAGTGATTTCAATTACACGAAACCTTCTCCGACTTTGAATGCACCCTGATTGGCGATGAGGGCCAGTCTCAGAATCCGGATAGCCAGTTACACAAACAACGCACAGCGCTGAGTGCCATAATGAGAATATCAAGGCCGCGACAACTATCACTTACATAATTTAGTATCACAATGCAAAACATCATTCAGCCTTTTAACTGGAATGGCCACTATCTCAGATATGTGCATTCCTTTCTGTGTGCGAGCAAGCCGCCTCTTCCCAGCCTCGCCTCTCCATTCCGCTGCACCGGATCGGCCACCTTGACCCTTCACTGCCTGCACACATTGGCCCGTGTTGTATCCTGCAGCGGAGGCGGCTGCGCGTCCCTTTATATGAAGTTCTGTCACGTAGCATCGAGACTCCCGTGATTGAGAGAATCAATAGCCCTTTCAGGCACATTTCTCGAAACCTCCACGGAGGGAAGCGCAATTCTCGACTTCCTCCCACACCGCCTCCTTTGTGTCGTGTTCTCCTTCGGTGTCAGTCGGCTAGCAAGCAGCGTGATCGGGCAGTGTATTGAGCGGCCATGCTTGCTCCCGTTCACCCACCCCCCCACTCAGTGCTGTGTTCGCCCGCACGGCCGACACACAGGGCCTCAATCAACAATGAAGAGCTGTTTTAGCTTCCTCTTCCCTCAAGACCAGCCCCTCCAATCAGAATGTAGCGCACAAAACTGTGAATGATGGGTCATTAGTGATTTAATAATTGTGTGCTTACATTCTGGTGGAAGGGGGGGTGCAGGGGCTCTGCAGGAGTGCGTGAGACGTCACACATTCCCTTTCATAGGTGGCCCCCCTACTTTTATCTGTGGCCCCCCTCTGTGCCCCCCCCTAAATTTGATTCCTGACTATGCCACTGCCTGGAAGCACAGTGCTTAGCGTTCCCTGTATGGGTAGTTGATGGTCAAAGTACCAGAAATGCAATTTGATGAACATTTATTTACAGTGCTGGAAATGGGGAAAAATGTACTGGGGAATACTCTCATCCTTGGAGGGACCAGGGTCGCAGGGCGGGTCTGCGGGGCGTGGTGCTAGGGAAAGGAAGTGATACAGTATCTCTTCATCGAACCCAACCCTGGCGATTTGCATAAAAGCAAAACGCATTATGGGAACATTCATATGTCCAGAATTTCAAATGTAAATCATGTCATATTGTGATTCAGTAAGAAATCCTTTTAAGTGAACAATGGAAGTTGGGCGCTACAGTTTAATTGTTCACACTACTCACCCTAAGAAAAAAGTATACTAGTCTGGACAGCTACAACAAACATGGGAGGCTTTGGCGGTGAAACCCATCACCTCTGAGACCGTGTGAAACCAGCGTTGCTGTGACAAGTCCACACAGACCATGAAGAAACCCAACCCACGACTAGACACTCAACCGGAGAGGATGGAGTAATGAGGCTCAAGCCTGGTGTTCAGGCGCCATGCCTGTGAGTGTAGTGGGCCAGACTCTGGGTCTAGGGACATGGTGGCAAGGCATGTTTTGTCGTGTTCTTGCCTAGTTTACTCTATGTTCTTTCTGATCCTGATTTACAAAGCATTTTTCAATGGGATTTTTCCCAATGAAAAAACGCGTTCATAAATCAGGCCTATGTGTTTTGTAATTTGTAATTTGTAATTTATTTTATTTGTAAAGCGCAGCCAGGCCCGAGGGCAACCGGGCGCATATTCTTAAATATACAGTTACAGTACATTACAGTATACACAGTTACAGTACATTACAGTATAGGTCAGTGACAAGAGGTTCAGGCTACACCAATTTACAGGAAGATGTGGGAAAGCAGAATTCTCGTAGGGGAATCATGATACAAAATGTACAGACATGGCAATAGCGATAGGCAGGTAACAGTACCAGATATATCAACATAGTCAGTGAATTAAGCGACATGTGAGAGGAAGCAGGGCGACCCTGAGGTAGGCCAGATCTTGTATGAGGTGCTTCATGCGATCTGCATGAGCAGCCAGGATTTGGTTTTATTCTTGAAGGTTTGGAAAGAAGGCTCAGTTCTGATGGGAGCAGGCAGAGAGTTCCAGCGCTTCGAGGCTAGGACAGGTAATCTCACACCTCTGGCTTTTTGGAGTTTGAATCTAGGCAAAAAGAGGCTGTGAATTAGTGGTGTTCTGGTGGGTCGTTTTGAAGTATGGAGAGTGAGAAGGGAGGAGAGGTAAGGTGGGGCTTTGTTGTCCAGGCATTTATGAGTCAAGGCTAGTGTTTTCAAGGCGATTCTTTGTTTTACTGGGAGCCAGCATAGATCGGATCTGACGTTGGAGATATGGGACCGCCTAGGCATATTGAGAGCTGCCCTGATGGCATTATTCTGAATTGTTTGCAGTTTGTTGAGGTTAGACTGACTAGTCCCCAAGTAGAGGGCACTGCAGTAATCGATTTTATACATAATGAGTGTTCTTGCCAGGCTAATGCAATTGCGAGGGTTCATAAGTTTGCAAGTATAGGCCGATGCCGACCTTACTGCATTAGTTTGTCTGTTCAGAGAGAGAGAGAGCAGAGTCGAGATAAACGCCTAAAGTTTTAGTGTCTTTAGAAACCTTAATGTCATTGCCATCGATGTTGAAAGACTTGAAGGCTTGGTCTAGTTTATTGAGGTGTTCAGATGAGCCTAGTAATAAGAGCTCCGTCTTGTCGTCGTTGAGGCATAATTCGTGTTGTGCCATCCAGGCTTGGATGACCAGATAGACGTCATTCAAGGATTTGGTATTGGCTGTGTGATCACCAGTGATGGGAATGAGTATCTGGGTGTCATCCGCATAGTTACTGTAGGATACACCCAGATAATCAAGCACATCGAAGAGGGGTTTGGTGAACACGTTGTAAAGCGATACACAAGAACCTTAAGGGACACCGCAGTGAATCGGAGAGGGGTCTGCGTAGGCTGTGGGTGAGAAGACTCACATGGATCTGTTACTTAGGAAAGAGTGGATCCACGTCCGAGAAGTGGGCCCAGATTTAAGATGTTTCTTGCAGTATCACTTTTTACACAGTCTCCCCCAATTCATTTCACGTCAGCCATAGATATAAGTAAAACAGATAGCGAGTTAATGGTTCTAACACAAATTTAAACCCACTGAACAATTCCAGTTAACGGGCGTGTTGTTACCAAATCTAATTTGATTCCCAATAAAGATTACCAGGCCTGTTAACTTTATTTCTGCTTGACCTTCAACGGCAGATCCTAGGTGGACTCCTTTATTCCTGTTTTCAGAGACAGCTCTAGGACAAGCGAAATTAGGTGGCAGCGAATGATGTCACTACTGGGAGTCCGATTGCTCCTAAACCACACCAAAGGTTGCCTGGCCTGGGAAAGATGGAAGGGGGCGGGGTCAAAATTTCGAAACCCTTGACCATCGCACCTTTTTTTTCATATTCTGAGAACAAGTTTATTCAAGTGATTTATTGGGTATCTTCCACATTGTACCCCAAAAGGGTTGAAGAGTCCATTCCTGGACCTGAACTCTGGTCCCAACAGCAGTCTCTGCTCTGAGCACATACTTGTCACGCGCTTCAGGCACCTGCCACCCTGGAGGCTGTGGAATGCATGTCAGCTTCACCGCCATTGAATTGTGTCATTTCTTTACTTTACATTTCCGGGTTTCGCACTCTTGTCTTTCGGCCTGTGTCTGTGTTCTTTCCTTTTTAACCACGCCCCTTCTATGGTGCAAGGTGTTGAAACGCAACTGCTTTCGCTTCCGGGTTTTCGCGCTTGTACAATTGCTTTCCTTTCGTGCTGCAGTTTGATACTTTCTTCCAATGTTGGCTATCCCTCTTAGTTCCCTTACTTTTCTGGGTCTCACCCTGAGCTCTCTTTGTTCTGTCTTTTCTTCATATGGGCTCCCCCCGTACTCTCTCTCGCTGCCGCTTTCACCGGCGGTCCTTGCGCTGCCTTCTTTTCTTTCTCCGGTTCCGCCTCTACCTTTCTGTTCCTACCTGTAGCTTCCCACTCAGCGGTTCCATCTTTCTTTCATCGTTTTGCTGTATTTACTTACACTTTTTTCTGGCTTACCTGTTTTCTGGACATCCACGGCTTCCAGTTTCCACCACCTTGGATTTCCACAAGCTGTATCCTGTTATCCTCGATTGCTTCCATCCTATGAAAGACTCTAAACATTCCTTCAGGATATTTGGACGTTTCACTTCCCAACTGTCTAACGGAGCCACAGTTCCTGTGAAGTCTTACCTCGGGAACATTCCAGCTTCAAGATACCCCATTCCACAAACTACGAGAGATTTTTTCCACCGTTCAGGTTATTTCCTCTCTAAGGCTCTCTCGGAACGAGGTCCTCTGTTGACCTTATTTATTAAGGCAAGCAAAAATACAGAATTGGTGCACTCCTGATGTGGTGAACTTTTAAAGTTAGTGAATGATTTTCTCAATTTAATTTGAGGTGCGGGGGAGGAACTGAGATCCTGGCACAAAACCTCCACAAATAACAAACAAAGAAGGAGAAGGTTCAAGCTTTGAACCCTCCTGTACCCTGCACAGTTACGTGTTGGCTAAACCAACTACTATGACCTAAAGATAGTAATCGCTGTATGTAAATAATGATAATAAACCATAACAAGTTTTGTAAAACACATAGGTGTATATATTTTGTTTTAGATAACAGATTAGATATAAAGACAAGAGCAATCATAATATTATTACAAAAAAGAAGAAACAATTTGAAGAAATGTTGCCAGTAGTCTGCTTTCAATTGGCAACGCTTTTCGAGGATGAACACCTCTTCCTGTTAGGCCTGAACAGACTATAAACAAATATATATATTACACACAGTTGAATTTGGCAAAATAAATTGTACAATTATACCCTAACTGTTGAGAAATATCTAAACCGGAAACTCAAGTATGACACTCTTTCCGAGATTTAAATATAAATGCTGAACATATATTCCCATGCACATCAGTTTGCATAGCATTGAATTATAATAACCACAAATTAAATCTGTAAACCAGTATGATTGATTCATAATACAAAAATGATAACCCCTCAAATGGGGCATCAGGCTTAGGTGGAGAGGGACCCTGCGAAACTCACTGCCCGCAAAAAACGAAAAATAATTAAAGGGTGAAACAGTAATAGTTATAGATGGTTAAAATTACCTGGTAATGTAAGGTAGAAACGATGTAGGCACAATATCTATCACCTCCATAAAGAACGGGGGTAGTGCATATACCAAATGCAGAAAGCTGCTTCAGAGTATGCGTGATGGCCATCAACTGATTAATCTACAGGAGCTAGTTCACTCTGTAAAATATAGAAGTGGATAGGGCACTGGTATCAAGAAGTGGTGTACACCTTAGTCTTTAGTATAGAAAGAATGTGCTGTGGTATCCAATGATAATTCATAAAGTAATGTTGATAAAAAGTAGGCACTACACCCCAGTAGAGGGGACAGCGGTTTCCCTAAATAGGTACAAAGCAAATGTTATGAGATAGGTAGGTCCGCCAGGTATACATAACTTACACTGTTCTCATGCTGTATGCGAGTTCAGTGAAAAAGAGATTAGGGTTCTAGCTAATCACAAGTGGCCGTGGGCGACTGTCCAAGTGGCACGTAGTTTCCAAAAGGATTGTAATTGTAAGGCAAAGATCTGCAAATAGAAACAGTAAAGGAAAATATAGATAGTATACATATAAAAGGTGAAAAATAGGCAACTAAATTATCGAAAAGAGGTAAAATAATCAAATATAAATAGACATACCTAGATAATGGAAAGAATAAGTTCTAACGTGTTAAAGAAGTCATCCGGGTGTAGAGCCGGGAAAACCATGTTTAGAAGTGTCCAGAAGATTCAGCTGTAAAGGGGCACAACAGCCGATCGATTCCTTAGCATAAAAGCTAAAGCAGGGTCAAAGAAATTTAGTTTAGATGGAGGCTGGAGGAATCTTACTTGGGAATAAAATCCCTAACATCCTATTTGTTCTATAACAGAAACCATTGTTCTTACCTGTAGCCGCATTATCTAGAGTGCCATTCTGAACCCGCGCGGAGGCATCGGCGACCGGTACCATGGTAACGACATCTGCCATTATAAAGAAGGTAATGCGATACACGTGTATCGAGTGCTCCAATGGGAGTGTTCGGGCTAGTGGAGCTAAAGGAAGGACAGCAGTTGTCCTTCAAGGAGACATTTCGACGGCCATATTTAAATGTATTGTAAGAGTAAACAAACAAATCTTAATTGTAATGAAACAAGAGAGAAATACAGATAGAAGCATAGGTAACGGAATAAAACCCGGAGATTTCCAAACGAGATTGTGCTAAAGATAAATTTATTTTTTTTAAACTCAGATTCTGAAGCAAAAAAAAAATTTCGAGTACGAAAAAAGTTTAATGGGGAAAGTAATATAAATAATAGCAGTTGAAGAAAATGTCTAGAATACGGTAGAGCGTAGGAAAATAGGACAAGTGGGTAAAGAAGAGACAGTTGAGGTGGTCTATATTCAAGTATGCTGGCCATTGGCATCACATGGTCCCCCACCATACAAGCTATTTAGTGATAGGATTTTGTTAATGATGAATCGCAGGTGGATTCACCTTACACAGTGTATTAAAGAAAAATAATTGAAAATAAACTTTTGAACAATTTGTCTGTTGAATGTTATTCAAATAGGTACCAGAGATAGTTGGTCCAGCAGAATTTTTTTCGTGGTGAGTCAAAAATAATCAAGGATTGACCGTACATTTTCATATAGTCTAGTATTTTATACAGGAGGATACATAGAACTAAACGCTGAGTAGTATTGCATAGAGTAAGGTATACTGGCAAGATGAATTCCCTTCAACATCCATGGTAAATTGCTGTCGAGTACCCAAACTAAAAAAATCACAATAAAGATTTAAAACATATGAAGTGTTGCATATTCAAAACCTGTTTCCAGTCAAAATATAATGGATACCTTATAAGAAACAATTAAGTGAATGTTCTTCGTTAAGTCCTTTGGGACTTGTTTCCATATATTTTTAAAGTTTGTTGGGTCCCCTACCGCCCCGCGCGCAGTGCATCTCCCCCATCTGCCCCGAATCCACATCCCGCCTCTGAGCCCGCCCCCCTCACCCCTGATTGGCTGTTGCACTCTCGGTGCCTAGCCTTGCTCCCGACACAGCCTGCGAGCGCCCAATTTCACCCAGGCAGCCCAGGTGAGTGTGGTTAGCACAAGGACCCTCCCGGGCCTTGTTTCCATATATTTTTTAAGTGCAGCCCTGCGGCTAAGGTCCCTAAGGCCAAGGGCGGCTCCAACAGAGGCGGCTCCAAGAAGTGTCAGCAGGTGACCACTGTGGAAGCCAGTGGGCAGCCGTCAACCATCAACTACAAGGACCAGTAAGGTAGGAGTGGCCTGGGTCAGGAGTAGAGCAACTACTCTACCCTAGATTCCGAGCCACTTACCAAATCCATAGCAAACAAGGTGACTCCCAACTGCATCTCTCTCTCCCTCACCCTCAAATATAATCATTATTTAATACTGTACCAATATTAGTTTAATAGTTTTGTGCCATCCGAGGCAGGTGAGTGTGGGCTCGTGCCTGAAGAGCCCCAGGGCCCTCTTTCTTGATTCTCCTGGGCCGCAGCATCGCGCTTGCAGCGCCATTGCCCTAGTCTCCCCCCCCTTGCATCCACTTCCTCACTTCCCCGCTCCCACCCGCCTCCCGGACCTCCCACCTCCCCTGATTGGTGGAATATCACCGGAGCCGGCAGGCCTAGTGACCTGCAGCAGCCGCCGCTCGCCTTGTGCCATCCAAGGCAGGTGAGTGTGGGCTCATGCCTGAAGAGCCCCCAGGGCCCTCTTTCTTGATCCTCCTGGGCCGTAGCCTCGCGCTTGCAGCACCGTTGCCCTAGACTACCCCCAGACCCCCTTGCATCCACTTCCTCACTTCCCCGCTATCACCCGCCTCCCGGACCTCCCACCTCACCTGATTGGTGGAATATCACCGGAGCCGGCAGGCCTAGTGACCTGCAGCAGCCGCCGCTCGCCTTGTGCCATCCGAGGCAGGTGAGTGTGGGCTCGTGCCTGAAGAGCCCCCAGGACCCTCTTTCTTGATTCTCCTGGGCCGTAGCCTTGCGCTTGCAGCGCTGTTGCCCTAGTCTCCCACCAGCCCCCCATTGTATCCACTTCCTCACTTCCCCGCTCCCACCCTCCTCCCGGACCTCCCACCTCCCCTGATTGGTGGAATATCACCGGAGCCGGCAGGCTCATCTAGGTCATAACCGACTCTCCCAGGGCAGACCCCCTGCCCGCACAGCCCTGTGACCAGGGGCCCTAAGGCCAAGGGCGACTCCAACAGAGGCGTCTCCGAGAAGTGTCAACCGGTGTCTGCAGGGGAAGCAGTGGCCGACCGTCAACCATCATCTACAAGGACCAGTAAGGTAGAAGTGGCCTGGGTCAGGAGTAGAGCAACTACTCTGCCCCAGATTCCGAACCACTTACGGAACCAAAAGTAAAGAAGATGATTGCATTGTATGATGTTTAGATTCCATTGATAGGCCTCTCTCCCACTACACAGGTCTCTCAAATTTAGCTGGGGTTCTGTCCCCAAATTGCATTGTATGATGTTATAGATTGTATTGATAGGCCTCTCTCCCACTATACAGGTCTCTCAAATTTAGCTGGGGTTCTGTCCCGACACTGCATTGTACTATGTTCTAGATTGCATTGATAGGCCTCTCTCCCGCTATACAGGCCTCCCAAATTTAGCTGGGGTTCTGTCCCCAAATTGTATTTTATGATGTTTACATTGCATTGATAGGCCTCCCTCCCACTACACAGGTCTCTCAAATTTAGCTGGGGTTCTGTCCCCAAATTGCATTGGATGATGTTCTAGACTGCATTGTTAGGCCTCTCTCCCACTGTACAGGTCTCTCTAGCTGGGGTTTTGTCCCCAAATTGCATTGTATGATGTTCTAGATTGCATTGATAGGCCTCTCTCCCACTATACAGGTCTCTCTAGCTGGGGTTCAGCCCCCAAATTGCATTGTATGATGTTCTAGATTGCATTGATAGGCCTCTCTCCCACTATATAGATCTCTAAAATTTAGATGGGGTTCTGTCCCCAAATTGCATTTTATGATATCTAGATTGCATTGATAGGCCTCTCTCCCACTATACAGGTCTCTCAAATTTAGCTGGGTTTCTGTCCCCAAATTGCATTGTATGATATTCTAGATTGCATTGATAGGCCCCTCTCCCACTATACAGGTCTATCAAATTTAGCTGGGGTTCCGCCCCCAAATTGCATTGTATGATGTTCTAGACTGCATTGATAGGCCTCTCTCCCACTATACAGGTCTCGCAAATTTAGCTGGGGTTCTGTCCCCAAACTTCATCTTATGATGTGTAGATTGCATTGACAGTCCTCTCTCCCACTATACAGGCCTCTCAAATTTAGCTGGGGTTCTGTCCCCAAAATTTGCATTGTATGATGTTCTAGATTGCATTGATAGGCCTCTCTCCCACTGTACAGGTCTCTCAAATTTAGCTGGGTTTTGTCCCCAAACTGCATTGTATGATGTTCTAGACTGCATTGATAGGGTTCTCTCCCACTATACAGGTCTCTCAAATTTAGCTGGGGGTTTGTCCCCTAATTGCATTATATGATGTTCTAGACTGTATTGATAGACCTCGCTCCCACTACACAGGTCTCTCACATTTAGCTGGGGTTCTGTCCCTAAACTGCATTTTATGATGTCTAGACTGCATTGATAGGCCTCTCTCCCACTATACAGGTCTCTCAAATTTAGCAGGGGCCCAATCTCCAAATTGCGTTGTATGATGTCTAGATTGCACTGATAGGCCTCTCTCCCTCTATACAGATTTCTCAAATCTAGTAGGGGTTCTGCCTCCAAACTGCATTCTTTGACATTTAAATTGCACTAATAGGACTCCCTCCCACTATACAAGTCTCTCAAATAATCTAACTGTGCTTAGCTTAGTACTGTATCAATTCGGGAAACCCACCACAACACAACTCAGTTAAGTCCCATTCCAGCAGACCGTTAACACCCTAACCCCACCGACAGTACATCCTTAGGAAACACACCCTACCCACCGTATCCAGAGAAGGAAAAGCCGAGGGCACTGCGACTGCACAACATAGCATAGAGGACCAACTACCTTACTACGCCTGCATATAAACTGGAAAATGGCCCGACCCAGAAAAGGAAGCCGAGAAAGAGAACAAGACCGTGCAACAAGAGACGCGAATACACAACACCGACAGAACCCACAAGAAGCAGCCCCACTGGAAGGAAACACACCCAACACAGCCATAACCAGAACAAAATCTACAAGAGAAAAATTCTTATACCTCACACCTTACCTCACAACAACCACGATACACCAACACCCCAACATGGAAACCTCAAAACATGCAAAGAATTCCCTGAAACACGCGGAAAAACGATGGGAGCACTCAACAAGAGAGTGGGAGGGCTCCGAACCCATCACACCTTACATCACAAGAACAGAGGGACAACATCGATTTCCACTACATCCCGCACAATACTGCGAAGCACCGACAACCAGCAATGCTACCTCCCACCCAACAATATGACTCAATGAAGAAACCACCACTGATCTTCATCCGAACAGCATCACAGCAGAAACACCAAGAATAATCAGCCCTGTTACCAACTTACTGGACCGCTTCAATGAAGAAGCAGCCGTCGCCGTTCTTCATCCAACCGACATCAACGCGGAAACACCACGAACAGACAACTATAAACTTGAACAACAAATAACCTCAAAACAAAATCTCAACCAGAGAATCCACTGTAACCTAATAAACGCAATGTCAATGTCCAAACACTCAACTGAAATATACAACCTCCTTTCAGAAGGAGGCATAGACATCCTATTTATAACCGAAACATGGCTAGACAACAACTACAAGATCACCCTCAACAACTGCCTGCCTGAAGACTTCAAATGCATCCAAACAAACAGAAAATCCAAAAGAGGGGGAGGGACTAGCGATCATCCACAAGGAACAACTGGCCATCAAAATGGAAGATCCTCTAAACATCGAGAAATGCAAAACCTTAATACTACGACTTTCGGTAAACCCCAAAACGAACCTGAAATTCATACTGATATACAGACCACCAACCTACGATGCGACTTTCATAGATGCTTTCACGGAAGCAATCACCACCCTAGCCATCAAGTACAATCATCTGATCATCCTCAGAGATTTCAACATCTGGTTCGACGAAGAAACCACAACCACACAAAAATCCCTAACCGCCCAACTAGTATCCATGAACCTACAACAACTAGTCAAAGGAGCAACCCACTCAGCAGGGCACACACTTGACGCAATCTTCGCCAACAAGAATCTCATCACCACGGCACCCCCAATTCAAATACTTTGGAGCGACCACCTCATCATTCCATTCATAATCACAACGGCCGCTCCAACAAAAAAGCAACAAGAAAAACAACCCATCATGATGAAAAGAAATTGGAGAACCATAAAAAATTCCAACCTAACCAAACTCCTAGAACTCAGCAAACCACAAGCATCAACCATGGAAGAAGCAGATCTAGACAAAAAAGTTGCCCTACTTCATACCTGGATCGCAACAACCCTAGACAACATCGCCAAAGAAAAGCCTTTCACCCCATCACGTAAGAAAACCACAGCAAAGTGGTTCACCCCACTACTCAACGCCATGAAAAGAAAAAACTGAAAACTAGAATCTGAATGGAGGACCAACAACACCTCCGCAAACAAATTGAAATTCCTACAACAGATCCGCTCATATAAAAAGGAAATACAAAAAGCGAAGAGGAAACATTATGACAACCGAATCTTCAGAGCAGCAAACGCTCAGAAAGAACTATTCAAAATCATAAACGAAATAAAAAACCCACCGGGCTGCAACAACACGCCAATTCCATCGATGAAACTCTGCGAGGACCTCAGAGACCACTTCAAAAACAAAATAACCTCAATCCAACACACCATTCAAAACAGACCAAGCGATCACAGCTCTAACCCCACCGACACCGACAAGGAACACGCAAACAAGCTACGAAACTTCCCAGAAATATCAGTTGAGGCTTTCGTCAAACTGGTAAACCAAAGCAACAAATCAGGCTCTCCTGAAGACCCCTGCCCCCCAGAAATATACAAAACAATTCTCAAACAAGGAACCCCCATGGATACCACAGGAACCTCCTCAACCTCTCAATCTCAACAGGTAAAGTACCACAGGCCTTCAGATCAGCCTACATCAAGCCGCTAATCAAAGACACAACAGGAAACGTAGAGGATTTATCTAACTATAGACCCATCTCCAACATACCGTACATAGCC
This sequence comes from Ambystoma mexicanum, assembly GCF_040938575.1. NCBI lineage: Eukaryota > Metazoa > Chordata > Amphibia > Caudata > Ambystomatidae > Ambystoma > Ambystoma mexicanum. The sequence goes on from NC_090932.1 coordinate 779,290,678, forward strand.
AAACTGCTAGAATCGTACGTCTACCAAATAACCCAAGAATTCATAGAAGAGCATTGCCTACTAGACCAGGCACAAGTTGGTTTCAGACCTATGAGAGGAACAGAATCAGCTCTCCTCTCAATATGGGATGACCTAAAAACAAACGCAGACTCAGACAACAGTACCGCCCTGATTCTCCTTGATCTGTCTGCAGCTTTCGACACTGTCAACCACACCATCCTCATAAAGTGATTAGAAGGATTAGGGATAACAGACACTGCCCTACTATGGATCAAATCCTTCCTAACATACAGAACAGAAACAGTATGGATGAAACCTTTTAAATCCAAACCCAGAAACTCCACGTGCGGAGTACCACAAGGTTCATCCTTCTACCCGCTGCTATTCAACATCTATATGTACCTACTGATCAAACTCATCAAAAAACACGGCCTCACATGCTACAACTACGTCGACGATACCCAAATAATCTTCAACATACAAGATACCCGAGAAGAAAACACCACACTAGAGAATTGCCTTCGTGACATATTCAACTAGTTGAACCACAACCATCTCAAAATCAACCCAGGCAAAACAGAGATAATGATCGTCTCAAAAAAGGGAGGAGACATAAACTACATCCCCTGGCCAAGAGAGCTCGGCACCACACCAGAACCATCATCAACTGTAAAAAACCTAGGGGTCCGGGTGGATAACAATCTCACTCTAGAGCCACAAGTAAACTCGGTAATCAAGAAATGTTTCTTCCTCCTGCGAGCAGCAAAAAGGATCCTACCGTTCCTGTCGTTCGCCAACAAAACACTTACCATCATCGCTCTGATCATACCCAGAGTAGACTATGCCAACAGCCTATACCTGGGCATGCCCGAACGACTTCTAAAAAAACTGCAACGCATACAAAATGCAGCAGCCAGACTTCTCCTCAAGCTACCCCGAAGAGAACACATCACACCTGCACTAAACATACTACACTGGCTACCACTAAAACAACAAATAAAGTTCAAGTCCATGTGCATCACGCACGGAGCAATACAGAAACAAGGCGCAGAATTCCTAAGCGACAAACTACGCCTACATCAACCGACAAGAACACTAAGATCAAACACCGACATACACCTGGAACCAAAACCCTGCAACAGAAAAAAACTTGGAGGATCCTCTTTCTCCCACCAAGCACCCAAAACCTGGAATGACCTACCTAAGAATATACGGAACACAACAAACCACTTAGCATTCAGGAAACTCCTCAAATCATGGCTCTTCACAGGGTAACCACAAAGGATACGCACCAGAATGCACAGACATTAAAACAACGATGAAAATACCTCCAATCCCGGCCACTCCCAACATGGACAAACACTCAAACCAAAGAACTAACCACTCGACAGAGCATAAGATAGCTTGGAAAATAGCCACAAAAGGAAGGCTCCAGAGACTGAACACATACTTAGACCCAGACGAAAGCCCTCAAGTGACTCACCCACTCGCACAGACCGGACGCACCATATCCAGACCGGCAGACGCATTTAGATAGAATTGAGAATATTAGCATGGTCACACGTGGATGGAATTGTGGACATTGGTCCGCGTCGCATCTAGAGGGGACTTTGAATGCTAGCATGCCCGCACTTAGACAGAACTGTGAATATTAGCATATCTACATCTAGACAGAATTGAAAATATCAGCCTGCATCGCATCTAGATAGGACCATGAATTTTGGCATGCCCGCACCTAGGTGAAAGCTTAATGCCAACATACCCACACCTAGATAGATTTGTGAAATATTAGCCAGCGTGGCATCTAGATAGGACTTCGAACGTTAGCATGCCCGCACCTATGCGAAACCTGAAGACTAGCACAGGCCACACATAGAATTGTAGACATTGGCCTGCGTCGCACCTAGATGGGATTGATTTAAGGATAGCAAGCCCGCGCCTAGATGAAACTTGAATGTTGGCGTGTGCCACACTTGGAATTATGAACACCAGCCTGCGTAGCATCCAGATAGGGTTGCGAATGATAGCATGCCCACACCTGGACAGATCTCTAGACGCTAGCTTGCGCCGCATCGGGATGGGACTGTGAATGTTGGCTTGCCCACACCCGGATAGAGTTCTGAACATTGGCCCGCGCCACATCCAGATAGAGTTGTGGGGGTCAGCTGGGGGGTCAGCTGGCGCCACACTGGGACAGAACTGCAAATGCTAGCATGCCAAAGGTCAGGTAACCCACTAACCAATATAAGCTCAAACTCTGTATACTTATCTCACTCAAAAAACTCACACAACCATCTCTCGCACAACAAGCCGCACGCACTTCACAACACTGTAACAACACAATACCCGCACCAAAGATCTGCATCTGGTGTATACCGAGTTGAAGCTGCCAACAGAACACCACTCCTCTCACTATCCTACTCCCTCTTCACCTACTAACCCACCCCACCCCACCTTATCATTTACAGATCCGCCAGAGCACCTGGGGACCAATTCTGTTGGTGACGGTGCGCGGTACACATACCTTTAACATTTAACATTTAACATGTACAGTATCCAAAAAGTTAATCCAGAATAGTTCTCTCCTAAGGAGCATAGTGTGGTAATCACCCTCTCTTTGTTTTTTTTTTACAACCTCAAGAATCTGAAATCTCATCTGAGCGATAGTGTGGTGTTCAGAGTTAAAATGTCTTGCCACCGGTGATCGTTGGCTATTGCATCGTATCTTCGATTTATGCTCTGACCAACGTTCCTTGGCTGGTCTCGTAGTTTAACCTACTTAAGGTTTACCACAAGGGCCCTTGATCGTATAAATAACCCCTGGTGTCAAGCAGGTGGAGTAATCATGAATTTTTATTTTCTTGCCTGTTTGTGGATGGGAAAGCGTGTTCCCCCTGGTGATGTCATTGCAATGTGTACAGTTAAGACATGGGTAAGTACCGTTCTTCTGAGTGGTCAGAAACTGCTGATTTTCTTTAGATGGTCTTTCTGCTTTGATCAGTTTAACCTATTTGTTAACCCAATGTCAAGCCCTTCCGGTTCTGAAATGATTCTTTTAAGCCTCAGTATCTGGCTATATGGAAGACCTTGTAGCATGGCTTTCGGGTGGAAACTTGAAAAATGTAGTAGATTGTTGGCATCTGTGGGTTTGTGGTAGATATTGGTATTAATGTTGCCATTTTCAATCTTAAGGTTAACATCTAGGAAATGGAGAGATGGATTGCCAATTTCCATAGTGAACTTAATTCTCGAGTGGACTGAATTGAGGTATGTAAAAAAGGATTTCAGTTCATCATGGGTTACACACCAGATTCCAAAAATGTCATCAATGAAACGTTTCCAAATCAATATGTATGATGACCTTTTAGGATGGTCTAATACAAAGTCACTTTCAAATTTGAACATAATAGGAGAGAACTATTCTGTATTAACTTTTTGGATACTGTACATCCCACAGGACTTAACGAAGAACATTCACTTAATTGTTTCTTATAAGGTATCCATCATATTATGGCTGGAAACAGGTTTTGAATATGCAAGACTTCATATGTTTTAAATCTTTATTGTGATTTTTTAGTTTGGGTACTCGACAGCACTTTACCATGGATGTTGAAGGGAATTAATCTTGCCAATATACCTTACTCTATGCAATACTACTCAGCGTTTAGTACTATGTATCCTCCTGTATAAAATACTAGACTATATGAAAATGTACGGTCAATCCTTGATTATTTTTGACTCACCACAAAAAAAATTCTGCTGGACCAATTATCTCTGGTACCTATTTGAATAACATTCAACAGACAAATTGTTTAAAAGTTTATTTTCAATTATTTTTCTTTAATACACTGTGTAAGGTGAATCCACCTGCGATTCATCATTAACAAAATCCTATCACTAAATAGCTTGTATGGTGGGGGGCCAACTGACGCCACTGGCCAGCATACTTGAATATAGACCGCCTCAACGGTCCCTTCTTTACCCGCTTGTCCTATTTTCCTACGCTCTACCGTATTCTAGACATTTTCTTCATCTGCTATTATTTATATTACTTTCCAAATTCAACTTTTTTCGTACTCGAAAGTTTTTTGCTTCAGAATCTGAGTTTACATTTTTTTTTATCTTTAGCACCATCTTGTTTGGAAATCTCCGGGTTTTATTCCGTTACCTATGTTTCTATCTATATTTCTCTCTTGTTTCATCACAATTAAGATTTGTTTATTTACTCTTACAATACATTTAAATATGGCCGCCAAAATGACTCCTTGAAGGACAATTGCTGTCCCTCCTTTAGCTCCACTAGCCTGAACACTCCCATTGGAGCACTCGATACACGTGTATGGAATCACCTTCTTTATAATGGCAGACATCGTTACCATGCTAACGGTCTCCGATGGCTCCGCACATGCTCAGAATTGCACTCTAAATAATGCGGTTACAGGTAAGAATGATCGTTTCTGTTATAGAACGAATAGGATGTTAGGGACTTTTATTCCAAGTAACATTCCTCCAGCCTCCATCTAACTATATTTCTTTCACCCTGCTTCAGCTTTTATGCTAAGGAATCGATCGGCTGCTGTGCCCGTTTACAGCTGAATCTTCAGGACACTTCTAAAAATGGTTTTCCTGGCTCTACACCAGGATGACTTCTTTAACACGTTAGAACTTATTCTTTCCATTATCTAGGTATGTCTATTTATATTTGATTATTTTACCTATTTTCGATGATTTACTCACCTATTTTTCACCTTTTATATATATATATACTATCTATATTTTCCTTTACTGTTTCTATTTGCAGATCTTTGCCTTACAATTACAATCCTTTTGGAAACTACGTGCCACTTGGACAGTCACCCACGGCCACTTGTGATTAGCTAGAACCCGAATCTCTTTTTCACTGAACTCTCATACAGCATAACAGTGTAAATTATGTATACCTGGCGGACCTACCTATCTCATAACATTTGCTTTGTACCTATTTAGGGACACCACTGTCCCCTCTACTGGGGTGTAGTGCCTACTTTTTATCAACATTACTTTATGAATTATCATTGGATACCGCAGAGCATTCTTTCTATGCTAAAGACTAAGGTGTACACCACTTCTTGATACCAGTGCCCTATCCACTTCTATATTTTACAGAGTGAACTAGCTCCTGTAGATTAATCGGTTGATGGCCATCACGCATACTCTGAAGCAGCTTTCTGCATTTGGTATATGCACTACCCCTGCTCTTTCTAGAGGTGACAGGCATTGTGCCTACATCGTTTCTACCTTACATTACCAGGTAATTTGAACCATCTATAACTATTACTGTTTCACCCTTTAATTATTTTTCGTTTTTGGCGGGCAGTGAGTTTCGCAGGGTCCCTCTCCACCTAAGCCTGATGCCCCATTTGAGGGGTTATCATTTGTGTATTATGAATCAATCATACTGCTTTACAGATTAAATTTGTGGTTATTATAATTCAATGCTATGCAAACTAATGTGCATGGGAATATATGTTCAGCATTTATATTTAAATCTCGGAAAGAGTGTCATACTTGAGTTTCCGGTTTAGAAATTTCTCAACAGTTAGGGTATAATTGTACAATATATTTTGCCAAATTCAACTGTGTGTAATATATATACTTATTTAATAAGGCGTCAGAGTGGCTTCACTCTGTGGGAGACCATATCTCTTCAGGAAAAAACAGAAAGAGTGGAGAAAGAAGGGACGCCAACAAGACAGCTCTTCTGAAGACGCAGGTGAGGAGGAAGGGGTGTTTGAAATAAGTGATATTCAAGGAGTGGAAGACAATCTTGACAATACTCCTCTCAAGCACGACATCCTGTGCTTCCAGCTTCCTGACCTCATACATCGTCCTCTCAAGCATGACATCCTATGCTTCCTGACCTCATACATACTCCTCTCAAGCATGATATGCTATGCTTCCTGACCTCAAACATGCTCCTCTCAAGCATGACATCCTATGCTTCCTTGCCCCCTACATACTCCTCTCAAGCATGACACCCCATGATTCCTTACCTCATACATCCTCCTCTCAAGCATGACATCCTATGCTTCCTGACCTCATACATCCTCGCTTCAAGCATGTCATCCTTTGCTTCCTGACCTCATACATCCTCCTCTCAAGCATGACATACTATGCTTCCTGCTTCCTTGCTTCCTGACGTCATACATCCTCCTCTCAAGCATGCCATCCTATGCTTCCTGCTTCCTGACCTCATACATCCTCCTCTCAAGCATGACATCCTATGCTTCCTGACCTCATACATGCTCCTCTCAAGCATGACATCCTATGCTTCCTGACCTCATGCATCCTCCTCTCAAGCATGACATCCTATGCTTCCTGACCTCATGCATCCTACTCTCAAACATGACATCCCATGCTTCCTGCCCTCATGCATCCTCCTCTCAAGCATGACATCCTTTGCGTCCTGACCTCATGGCATTTCAGTTCATTCTTCTGCTCTTATTATACGATAGTTCAGTTAAATCAACATAGTCTCTGATCACAACACATCCCTTACTTGAATAATTAGTTAATTGCTATTTAAATAATAACTCCTAAATGCATGTTCATTTGCTAAAGTCGTAGGGGAGAGGGCAGTGAGCAAGTCAACTCAATAACATTTACACATTTACTTATTCTTGTATAATGCTCTGCTTTCAATAGGACTTCTTCAAACCGTAATTCATGCCAAATGTGATTAGGAAGATTAGACATAAATTAAAGTGGAGTAGGTGGGAAGAAAATACACAGGGAACATTGGAAGAGGTGGCCATGTTGTACACAGGAGAGTGCTTTAAATACCTATATTTTTGTTAAATTTGCTGAGCTCCGAAGAGACGATTGCTGTTGTGGAAGGAAAAGGACACAGGCCCCTTAAGGCAAAGTGAAAGTGGAAAGAGGAAGGGGGTGGGGCGGGGATGAGGGGAGGCGGGAAAGCAGGAGGCGGCAGTTAACGTTGAATAACATTGGAGTTAAGACATGCCATGTAATCCGCGTCTCATTTCAGGTCTACATAGCCCGTAACAACTGGCGACGAGCAAGGAGGGACCCGCGCCTGAGGAAGCAGCTGGACTCATGGAGGGACCCAGCGCCAACTGCGGCGAGCAGAGGATTGATGCCGGTGAGGAGAATCTGGCAACACACGCCGTACGAAGCAAAAGGATACGGAGATGTGCGCTGAGCCGCAGAGTCATAGAGGGACCCAGCAGCGTTGCGCCAACGCCGGAGAGGAGATCCAGCAGACAGAGAAGTGCAGTGGGCCCAGCACCACCCGTGACATGCCAGTGCCGCAGAGAAGATCCAGCACGCTGGCTGCAGAGAAGGAACAGGAGACACGCCGCGAGATGCCAGAGTCGAGGAGGGGCTCCAGCGAGACGCTGAGCGACACCGCCGACAAGGAGAACGAAGGAGGATGACTATAGCAGCACGAGAGGATGGCAGCATGCCGTGCCCAGAAGAATCGGAGGTGCCGTGCACACGCAGGTACGGAAACGAAGACAGGGAAGGCCCGAGACGTGAGCGAGGGACACAAGGGAAGCGCAACAGCCCACACAGTATACGCTCCATAGAAAGGAGGCAAAGGCACGTGCCAGTGACTATTACAAGCCACCTGAAAGCGAGGAAAGCAAGGCACACGCCATTGCCAGCCATAAACCACTTGAAAGCGAAGAAACTGAGGCACACGCCAGTGCCAGCCATAAGCCACTTGAAAGCGCGGAAACCAAGGCACAGGCCGGTGCCAGCCATAAGCCACATGAAGGCGAGGAAACCAAGGCACACACCAGTGCCAGCCATAAGCCACCTGAAAGCGAGGAATCACACGCACACACCAGCGCCAACCACAAAGTACTTGAAAGTCATAGTCATAGGCACACACCACTGCCAAGCCACTTGAAAGCGGGGAATCATACGCACACACCAGTGCCAACCCACTTGAAAGCGAGGTATCATACGCACACACCGGCGCCAACCACAAAGTACTTGAACGCGAGGAATCATAGGCACATGCCAACGCCAACTACAAGCCACTTGAAAACGAGGAAGCAAAGGCACGTGGAGCCACGCGAAAGAGAGGAACCAAAGACATTTGAACACGAGGACTGAAGCCGCAGCGCCATGACCACGCCCGAGCATCAGTGTCGTGTCACAGTCTGGGAGCGCAGCGGTAGACACCACAGCGACCGCCACACCCGGCGTGACGCCCACCAACACGGTCTCCTTCCTACGCCGCCTGAACCCATTCTCATTAGAACCTCAGGAGAACCAAGGACAAAGATGGCAAGAGTGGATGGACGAGTTTGAAGAATTTATGAGGGCGGTAGGAAACCAAGATGCTCTAAACAAGCTAGACATCTTCACAAATCTTGTGGGGAAAGACATAAAGAGTGTCATCAAGACCATCCCGACAGCAGAAAGGACCACATAACAAAAACTCATCGAAGCCATCAACAGTTGCCTAGTAGTCGTCCCAAACAGAGACTATGAGCGATACATTTTCAATCAGTGCACCAAGATGCCCCAGGAGATGATCGGCCAGTTCATATTGTGCCTACAAAGGAAAATCACGTATTGCAACTTTGCAAACTTTAACAACGACGAAGCCATCCACCTGAGGGTCATAGAAGGATGCTTATCATCAATATTCCGCAAACACCTACTGAAGAAACCGCTACCTTTGAAAGAGATAGCTGAGCTGGCCAGAATGTACAAAAGGGTGGACATCCAAGCTGCCCACACAGAGAACCCAAAGAAGATAGACTCTATCGCAGCCATCAACACTAGCCAAACAAGCCGCCAACACAGCAACACGTACAGACAAGACCAGTGGAATAACGCGAGACGCACACCACCAGAAAGACAATGCTACCGGTGCAGGTTTGAATTTTCACACAAGGGCCAATGCCCGGCAATAGGCCAAATGTGTATGAGGTGTGGCCAAGAGAACCACTTTCAGAGCATGTGACAGGAAAAAGCACCCCCACTACCAGCATACCGGCCACCCAACCAACTAACAACTGCGAAGAGGCGCTGAGACCCTTCAACCCATGAGCACACCCGGAACAGGAGTATACCAAGCCTGCCACCAACCCCAGGCCCACGGCCAATGCAGGGTTCATCAGAGCGGTAGAGAACCTGCAGGTAGTCCAGGCGGACGAGACATACGCCAACCAAGAACAAATATACCACATGCAATCCTATCCCGAAGAAGAACGCCACAGGAAGAATGTCAACAGGGACCCCTACGAAAACCCACCAGTCGAAGAACACCCAACAGAACAAGCACAATACGCAGAATATGACCGATACAGCAGGGAGTATGTCCGCCTCATCTCGGAAGCCTCAGACGACAGCACGGCACCCCGGGTGACAGTATTCCTAGGGGGAATTGACACACCGTTCCTGATAGACACCGGCGCAACCGTCAATGTCATGAGCCACCTCACATACGAACACTTAGCAGACAAGTTCCCACTGCAACCATCACACGCCCACATATTCCAATGGGGCGCAACACAGCCGCTGACTTCCAAAGAACAATTTGCTTGTGACCTCATCCACAGGGGTAAAAGAACTCAGACGAGGATACACGTCATCCACAGTCCAGCAACGGGAAGGTGCCTACTCAGCCACAAAACCGCTGTCGCCCTACACCTCATCAACATCCACTACGACAAATCTGAAGCAATTCAAGGAATACCGCCTGACTCCCAATTCATACAGGCCATCCACCACAAAGCCCTAAACATTGAAGATCTAAAATCCATTTATCCAGCCCGATTCGAAGGAGTGGGCATGCTAAAGAACAATGTCATCAAGCTACACATCGACCCAAAGGTACGGCCAGTACCACAACACCCCAGGCGGGTAAGGTTTCATCTACAAGCGAAAGTCACCCACGAACTGCAGACACTACTGAACAGCGATATCATAGAAAGAGTGACAGGGCCCACACCATGGGTGTCTCCACCTGTAGTCGTCCCAAAAGCAGACGGGCGTCTCTGCCTCTGCGTGGACATGAGGATTCCCAATACGGCCATCCAACGGGAGAGACATCCAGGCCCAAACAACGAGGACATGTTAATAAGGCTCAACCAAGCCACTAAATTCTCAAAGCTGGATCTCAACCAGGGATACCACCAACTTGTCATCGATCCCGCATCAAGACCCATCACTACATTCACTACCCACAAGGGCCAATTTCGCTACAAGCGACTAAACCTCGGTCTCTCATCCGCTGCCGAAATCTTCCAGGAAACAATCCACAGACTAATAAACCCGGTCACCAACGCTTTCAATTACAGTGATGGTATCCTCATATTCGGAGTCACCCCAGACTAACACGACACAGCTCTACACCAGGTCTGCCGTATCCTCCAAGACGCCGGACTCACACCCAACAGCCAGAAATGCGAAATCAATACCCACACCCTATGCTTCTTTGGCCACATTTTTTCAGACCAGGGCATTAAGGCTGATCCGGACAAAATCTGCGCCATAACAAATTTACCCAGCCCAAAGGACACTTCTGAACTCTGCTCGTTCCTGGGCATGGCAGGGTACTGCGCTCGCTAGCTCCCACAATACGCCTCACTCACATGCCCACTCCGGCAACTACTTAAAATAGATCAACCCTTCCAGTGGACAGACCAATGCCAACAGGAATTCTCCACCATCAAACGAGAACTGGCTGCCAATCGCCAACTAGCGTACTTCAATCTGCAATGGCAGACCGAAATCACCGTAGACGCTAGTCCAGTAGGGCTAGGCGCAATTCTGGCTCAAACCGATCCACAGAACTACTCCAAAACCCACATCGTAGCGTACGCCAGCCATGCACTCAACACTACAGAACAAGTATATTCGCAGGCAGAGCGCAAAAGCCTGGCAGCCATATGGACGTGCGAGAAATTCCACCATTTCATCATCTGACAAACCTCCACCCTCATAACGGACCATCAGGCTCTACTGGCCCTCTTTGGAAACCCGAAAATGAAAATGCCACCGCGCATCGAACAATGGGGCATCTACCTCCAGGAATACGACTACACAATCGTCCACAAACCTGGAGGTAATGCGAACCCAGCAGACTATCTGTCACGACACTCGGACGGGGGGTCCGACACCACAATGCAGGGAGAAGACGATGGATATGTCGCATATCTGTCGCTAAACGCCCTTCCCCCAGCCATCACAGAACAACTTTTTGCCGAAAGGAGCAGAGCTGACTCCACCATCAAGGCAGCAATACACCTCACCAACATGAACAAATGGCGACAGGCAGCCAACGAACACTTGCGAGAAATTCCACCATTTCATCATCGGACAAACCTTCACCCTCATAGCAGACCATCAGGCTCTACTGGCCCTCTTTGGCAACCCGAAAATCAAAATGCCACCGCGCATCGAATGATGGGGCATCCGCCTCCAGGAATACGACTACACAATCGTCCACAAACCTGGGGGTAATGCGAACCCAGCAGACTATCTGTCACGACACTCGGACGGGGGGTCTGACACCAGAATGCAGGGAGAAGACGATAGATATGTCGCATATCTGTCGCTAAACGCCCTTCCCCCAGTCATCACAGCACAACTGTTTGCCGAAAGGAGCAGAGCTGACTCCACCATCAAGGCAGCAATGCACCTCACCAACATGAACAAATGGCGACAGGCAGCCAACGAACACTTTGAGCCGGGGGAGGGGAGGGTCGACAGAAGAGACCTAGCCAGAATGGAGAAAATACACAATGAACTGGCCACAACAAGCCAAGGCACGCTACTCAGAGGGAACCACCTGGTAGCACCCAAAAACCTAAGGAAGCCACTGGTCATGATCACACACGAAGGCCATCGAGGCGTGGCCAACATGAAAAAGATATTGCGGAATCAGGTGTGGTTCCCCCACATGGACACCATTGTGGACGACATAGTAAGACACTGCAACCCATGCCAAGTAAATGATGCCAGCTCACCACCCTGCCCTCTGCAGATAGTTCCACTACCGGATGGACCTTGGCAGCGCATAGCACTCGACTTTTACGGCCCACTGGAAGAGGGAGGACACCTTCTAGTTGCCATAGACGAGTACTCACGATTCCCATTGGTGAAGCACGTACAGTCCACAGCCTTCCATCACGTGGTAGGCATAATAGATGAGCTGTTCAGTGAGTGGGGCATCCCCAACACAGTAAAAATGGACAATGGGTCCCCATTTCAAGAACAAGAATTTAAGAAATTTGCAGCACACCTTGGATTCCACCACCAAAGGATCACACCACTATGGCCCCAGGCCAATGTGATGGTGGAACGCTTCATGGAGAATATCAAGCGCACGCGCCAGAAAGCAGCGACAGTCCAAGCCTCGATGCCACAAGCCATCTCACAGTTGTTACAGAGCTGTCGGCACACCCCACATGAGGCGACCGGCCGCACCCCAGCCGAAATCGTGATCAAGTACAAGCCACGGTCCCGACTTCCCCAACTCGAGGATTACACGCCAGAGGAGGACGACGAGATACGACAGCGAGAAGCGGAGAAAAGACAAAAGGCCAAAGAATGGGCAAACAGGAAACAGAAAGCCAGGGAACCCCTGATCCCAGTAGAAGAGACCGTGCTGGTCAGGCAAGCCCAGCGCCGGAAAACAGATTTGAGACATCGGCCTGAGCCCACGAGAAAGTGACGGAAGTAAAAGGACCCATGGTCACCACTATAGGAGACCAAGCTGAAATAACCACAAACGCATCATACTTCAGGCGAATGTTCCAAGAAGATCAGACCAAGGACATGCCTCTGGAGGAGGAAGATCCCGAGGACCCAGAGACTCCCCCAGACCCACTTGAGGCGACCTTGCCAGCGGACCAGGATGATGACTGGGACGACCCAGCCGGACGACCCCACAGGTCAGCCAGGAGGCCCACCCGGCTCATCGAAGAAATGTAACCACGGACTCAGTCGATAATTAATGGGGGGGGGGTGTTGTGGAAGGAAAAGGACACGGGCCCCTTAAGGCAAAGTGAAAGTGGAAAGAGGAAGGGGCGGGGCGGGGAGGAGAGGAGGCGGGAAAGCAGGAGGCAGCAGTTAGCGTTGAATAAAGTTGGAGTTAAGAGGTGCCATGTAATCCGCGTCTCATTTCAGGTCTACATAGCCCGTAACAATTGTTTAGATAAAATGGGATTCTGGAGATTTTGCGACAACATTTGGCTAACAAACTCCCCATTCTCAAACAAGACAAGGCAGTAGACAACTTCCTTGATAAATAAGTTTGCAGCTTCGGGCCCCTCTAACATAGTATCTACTGGGTCTACCTTTTTAAGCTACCAGATCATTTACCCATGAATCCCTTGAATAGTCCTTGGCTGGACCTTCGCTCCAGTGGGCCTCTGTCCTGGAAAGCGGGAAGACAAATTCAAGGGACACTAACTCGAAACTCACTTCATGCAACTGGATACACTGGGGGTATTGGCTAACCGCCAAGAAGAAAGATTTTTTTCGGCAAAGTTATCAGCATGTGTTGAAGGAACTGTTGGGAGGATGTCACCCTCCTATTGTTCTGTAGGCTTTTTTGGGGCAGGACATCATCCATTTTGCCTCGGGCATTATTTGTTTTGAGACATTGTCCAGGATTGTGTAACCAACAGAGGTAGTGGAAAGACACTGTGTGGGCCTCAGATGTATGAGTAACTGGAGGAATGTAGTGGAAATCTTGATTTCTGATAAAAGCAGCCACAGATGAGAAACTCCTCTGTGACAGTGAAAAATCCTCCCAGGAGGCTCTGCACTTGTGATTAATATTCCTAAAAATAGGACTGATAACTCTTGTGCTAGGCTGGAAATCACTCAGGGAACAAGCATGGCGTTCTACCTGGTATATGGGCTTGTTTATTTATTTATTTTTTATTTTTACATTTGAATAGCGCTCAGGCAGCCCTTGGGCATCGCAGCGCTGTTTACCAGTGAGGATGTTACCTAAGGGATGAGGCTGCAGAAGGTGGGGTTGGGTCCATTTTCTTGTTATCTTGTTATTTAACTATGTTTTAAAAAGCTCAATAAAAACTGATACTAGAAAAAGAATAGTAGAGTGCAAGTTCAGTGTCAGAATCAGGCAAAATGTGATGTTAATAAAAGAAATTGCTGGTTAAAACATTATGGGGAAAAAGGTGAGTACAAAATCAATGCTCCCATCAGAGCCACATACTATCTATTAAGGTCATGTTGCGGCTTCGACATCGCCAGCGGGCGTGACGTTAAAGTTAAATAAAAGGAGACTGCCCTCGTTGTACAGCTGCTGCTGGTTGGGCCCACTCGGATCTCAGTGTTAGAGTGCAAGTTCAGAAGCTTATCCAGCACAACTGGTGATGGGCGTTGCCCTGCTGATCACCATGCCACATTTGGCACACTGATCCCTGTGACCTATACATGGCACCATCACAAGACAATAAGTTAAATATATAAATAATTATTTTACTTAACCTATCGACATGTGGCTGCCTGGGAAGAAAATCAAGCACGAGGGGTGAAGACTTATTTCAAGTTCTGCCTACCTCTAGCCTCACACATAATTTGTACTGCAGACCTGTAACAAGGCACAGACAGTGAACAGTTAAGGCAATTAACATCTCAGGTCAGTGTACTACTCACAGTACCACCATAGACCTTGTTATTGCTGCCCTAGGCCCAGGGTGCTACTGCGATACTGCTTCTATTCCCTGTTACCGTGAAAGACTCATCTTGCTCTCACAGGCCCTGGACTGTGCCGGCTTGGGTGATAAAGTCATGGGCGTATTTTGAGGAGGTGTTTGTCCCCTCCAACTTTTGTGGCACACTATTTTATCCCACTCATTTGGCAGGGTCACCTTTCTTTTAGGTGGCATGTCTCCCTCCCCCAATTTTTTCAACAAAGTCACTCCACTGGATAAGAGTATTTTCTCCTCACCCAGACCCAGTCCATCTACTATCAATCAGTCAGATCTCACACTCCTTCTCTGCAGCTGAACCCAAGGTCCCACACACAATTCTACAGCTGCCCCATACATGAGTTTGATACTCATGGGGCAACAGCCAAGCTAGGCCCCAGATGGACCCTTTGGACAGATGGACTAGAGATGTTTTCCAAAGCCTCTTGGGAAGAGGGTGCTGAAGCTTGTACATCCATGCTGTTATTATAAAACAGCTCCAATGTCTACAAGCTATACAAGTCGTTGCCCCCATTAGATGGCTCCTATCATGCCATGAAAGACGCTCTGATGGCATACTTTACACCAATGGTGAGCATCGACTAAGAAAGATTTCAAATGCAGCAAGTCAGTCAAACGTCCACTGAAACCCCAGAGAGATTCTACGTACATCTCAGACATCTTGCCACCACCTGTGCACTGCCGGATGAGGAAGGAAATTCGAGGACAAATAATTCAGAGGTGTCATTCTTCCCAACTAAGGAAACAGAACTTGAAAGAACCTGGTATCTCCCTAGAGAGAATTTTAGAGCTGGGCAGATTGCACGAACTGGCAGCCTCTTGAGCTGCTCACATGGAAGATGCCTTGCACACCATAAAAGTAGAAGAAGTTCATGCAGTACAGTCCTGGCCACAGATGGCACGATGAGGAAGAGGACGATGTCGGTGATTCAGGCAATCCCATCCCCATGGAGTCCTATATGAGTATAGGACTCCATGGGAATGGGAATTTACCGGCTTTAACCGCCCGCAACATCTCGGTAATACTGGGTTATTGGACGGTGGAGACGATAAGGGCAGTTTGCCGGTATGCCGCCGGTAATGCCGGCGGAATGCCAGCAAACACACAATAAAGGCTTATGTCTGTGCAGGACATCACTGATGATACTACAGCCCCTATCAGCATGATATTGATAGAGCAGCTACAAAGTGTAGAGTGGCGGTCGTTTCTCACTGATCAAGCACATTGCATCGCAGAGACACAACCCTTCCTACAGGGACTCTGGAGGGTCAGGCATGAACTATCAGTAGGCACCGAAGGAGTGCTTCTGAGAGGTACCAGACTTGTCATTCCACCATCAAGTGTCAACAGAGTTCAGCAAATTGCATACAAAACATACCAAGGTGCCAATAAAACAAAGTCGAGACTCAGTGAGAAGATATGGTTCGCTGAAATGGAGAAGACTGTTCACTCTCTACTGGCAAGCTGTAGGTGGTGCCAGGCCTCCGATCTTCCAACAAGAACTTACTGAGTGGAATCTCCAACCAGAGCTACATCACCATGGCACTCCATTAGTATCAATTTTGGCACCATACAGCAAAATAAGCATTTTGATGCCATATTGGACGAATATTCAAGATATTAGCCGGTCAAGTGGCACAGCGAGTAGAGCGCTCGCTTTGACATCAGTGCAGAGCCTGCGAATGCAGGTTCGAATCCCGGCAGCGCCAAACTCAGCGTTTCATCCTTCCGAGGTCGATAAATGAGCACCACACACCGTGGGTAATAATAAGCAGCGCTCAGATACCTGAGGGTTCGTAGCGCTATATAAATGCCAAATTATTATTATTATTATTATCCATAGGTACATTTTGTGTTATCTATGGCAGCTGAATTTCTCTTACCCATCCTGGAAAGGATATTTGCAGCCTACTTCATACCTGCATCAATTAGGTCAGACAATGGTCCCCCATTTCAAGGGAAAGAATTTGTTGATTTAATACAATTCTACAATATATCTCAATGTTGCATGAATCCCCGCTGGCCCAGGATGAACGGTGATAGCGAACGATTTATGGGAACACTGAACAAAAACCTTTTGCATCGCTCAAGACAACGGGCCATGATGGACGATGCACTCATAACTTTTCTATCAACAGAAGTTCCTCACACATGTCCCTGGCAGAAGCGTTGCTAGGTGAAAAATACAGTCCAAGATACCGGATCCTGAATCTAGGAGCACGCCAACCATCGACATTCAAGCCACAAGAGATAATCAGATGACTCTTAATGATCAGGAATCCATAAGAAGAAAGGTGATCCTGTGCAATCTTCAAATTGGTGGCTAAGCACTGCTGCACAGTCATCACTCCACCCACAAGCTGTGCCTTCCTTATGAAACTCAACCATGGGTAGTGACTGATAGGAAAGGATCCAAGACTACAGCACGGAGCAGTCAATGGGAAGTCACAAGAAATTGCAGCTGATTCAGCAATTTAGCAACCGAAGACAAAGAAGATACTCATGAGAAAATAATTGAAGAAGGACACAAAGACACCACAACAGAAGAGAGGGAAGAAGTTGAACACAGAACTCCATAAACTAATGCCGAGACTGTGTCCCGATCTCAGTCAGAGGGCAATACTCCCATATTCTGATATCCTCATCGGACTCGAAATGTGCCTAATAAGTTCAAAGACTAGTAACTTTAGTATTGACTGAACAAGGATAGCATTCATATGTCGCGAGGATATTTAAAAGATTGCATTACCAGTTGAATATGCTGTTTGGTTATTTTACTTAAGGTTAAGGAGGGATGTTGTAACCTCACACTGCGGCTTTGACATCGCCGGGAGACGTGACATTCAAGTTTAAGAAAAGGAGAAAGCACCCTCCCGGGCAGATCATAGAGAAGCAGGCAGCCCTTGCAAGCCTCTGATTTAGAGTGTAGCGCTGCACATGTTCTGCTGGCTAGGCCCGCTCATGTCCCGGTGTCGAAGTTCGGAGGTTTACAAAGCACAGCATACTAGACTGACACTCGGAGCCGAACATCTTCAACACATTTTCTGAAATGTTATTCAGAAATCAAAGGTAGAAGGGAGACCCATAAATTAGAATCTTGAACATGGGGCCAACATAGATCACAATACTGAATCTGGAGGGATTTTCCAACAAAGCATTTATATTTTGTATTGGGGATACACATTTGTTTTTAGGAAGATAAACAAATGTTCTGGATTGCTTGGTAGGCTCCCAATTGCCTTAATACTGCAATAGATACTGATAACATTGCCAGAATAAAAGGGCACACAGAAGCAGCTGCCACTGTGACACCTGCTGAATTTGAGAAGCCAAATACAATCCAAACACGATGATCCAGCCATACCTGCCGCCCGCAAGCTTATTTCTAACTCCAAATTAACTGTTAATTTCAAAAAGCTAACTTAATTCTTTCCTAAAAAAGACCTTGCTAAGTAGGATTGAAGAGGAAAATGCTACAAAAGAATTAGCTTCAGAATTAAATTTATCCTTGAGCTGCTTAGGATCCAAATTCATTGAGGATGTAATCCAGACAAAAAGCGATGTTGGAAATAAAGGAATACCTATAAATACTCTGGGAGTAACCACATCACTTAAAACTCAAACTCTAAATGAGAAAACAGAAATATAGCAGCCCATAGACAACTTGCAAGATGACGTCCATACTGCAACTGCCAAACATGATATTCCACCAGATGTCATGCAGGGTGATCAGATTCATACCGACATTTTAGCAGAGCAGGCAGTGACAACAAAAGTACAAATTCATAGTGGGGTGAATAGTACACTGATCGATCTTGACACAACCATTGATCTGCCGCCAATGAGCGAAGAAGTAGAATATTTAGGCGAAGCAATGGAGCTCTCATCTACCCCATGTGTGATGTTGATTGATCCATCGAGCTTCTTTGACACTCCACAAGTAGACAATCTATCCACATGGCCCAGGAATGAAGTAATAGGCGCCACTGAGGAAAAATCTATTAACCACTGTGAAGATGACATCCTCATTAATATCGAGGAACCCAAAACTGGTATAGACAGAACAGTAGTGGCCTCATTAGAAAACAGCGAAGCGAGTATGACTTCTGTCTAAATGTTCCTCGACTTTGAATGTCTTTTAACTACGCTGGTGAATTCTTGCAGCAAACTAGAAAACAAACTAGATATTCAGTCTGTGCTTTTACACAAATGTACCAATAGAAATCGGAAAATTATGTGTGACCAGACCAACAACACTGAAATTACTGGTAACATAATGCGTGCGACTTTTACCTTTAAGGGAGACACATGCAATCAAAGTCCTCAATTGACATAATTCGACAGGGGTAAACCACCTGCTATTTCTAAAAATGTACTTAATGGGAAAAGACAAAATAAAAACAAACCTGTCTCACAGGCGTTTATGTACGCTCGATGGACAAAAACTACAAAACACCTAGGTAATACCAAACTAAAACATAATTTGGGTAGCAAAATAACATAACCTGAAACGTCCTCACATGAAGGAAACCAAAATAAACAACCTGTAATGCCTTGCTGGCAGTTATGGAAGAAAGCCTGATAATAACACTTCCACCTAGTGAATCATCCATATCGGACCGCCAACTGACTGGGGCTAAAATATTAAAAGACCAAATATCTTGCTTACCCCTCTCTACTGAAAGTGTGGTTTTGTTTAACCAAGGTGCATCTGTGGACCCAACACGAGAAAAGAAATGGACTGAATTATAGCCTAATAACATACATACAAGAAATCACACTCCTGCTAGAGGAGATGCAAATAAAACTCTTCAATTAAAACCAACTGTGGTTGACGATAAATATCCTCCCTTAAATAGAGCAGCAGTTTTAAATATATTTCATTCCATACTTGGCTTACGCTGCATACGATCTGAGGACATCAAGATTGTCGATCAAATGGACTACAGCCTTATAAGTACTGCCAATATCTGGTTTGAATCCTCCAGCACGCTAGACTACATCCTAAAATTCGAGGATTAGGTTTCACATGTGAGATTGTAGACATTTATCCTGAGAAAATTAGAACCCCAGCTATAACTTCTGACAGCACTAATAAAATAGTATAGCCAATAATAATAGTAAAAACAATGAAAATGACAAGAGAACTGGAGGAAAAAATCCAAGTATCGCCAATACCGATCATTGCACTTCTAAGACCTTCACATCACAACCCATATCTAAGAAACAGCGCACTCCTCAAGATATGCAACAATTCACTGGAACTGGTGCTGAAAACGCAGAAATGAGTGAGCAAAAAGGCGATGACACTGGATACTGGCAATGGCTCCCGTTAGCCTTTAAGTCCCATCTCTAACAACAGAGTCGATGACACCAATCTATTGTACTTATGCAATACCCGAGGATTTGCCCATTTGTTTGGAGAGAAAGGGCTATTGTCTAACATGGAATTATTCAGTATTATAGTACTGCAAGAAACATGGATGACAGACAATTTGTTGCTTGATGGACGCACCACAATAAAAAAAACGGTGTCTAAAGGCAGACTTGGCTATCCGAAAGGCGGCCTGATGATTACAGTTACGTCTCCATGGCCTGTCACTGAAATCCCTTGTAATTCGCCTTTAGTATTAGTTGGGAAAATTTCTAGGCCTGATTTCCCAGCTATCATTATCAATGTATATGATTCCCCCATCTAGAGTTGCTACAAAAATAAATATGCAGGTAGTAGGTACCATGATAAAAGAAAAGTATTGCAATATACTACCATTATACATTATGGGTGATTTCAATGCCAATATAATCTCTGTAGATATCGAAACGCAAGTAAACCTTCAATCAAGTCCATGTCTAAAAGCTAATAAAAGGAAAAAAGTGAGTCCGTGGACAAATATGGTAGCCACACATGACTTGACTATTTTAAACGGGAACTACCCGGCTGATGATCAAAGAGCTTTCACACGGGTAAGCGGGAAATAAACTTCCAATTTAGACTGCATCATTGCAAATGAATGTGGGCTTGAATGGGTAATTGACATGGGGTTTGTAGCCCAGGATGAGAGCGACCATCTACCACTATGCCTGAAATTTAAGCACTTAGGCAATACAAAAAAAGAAAATGGGTATGATAGGTCTGGGAACATATATCTGAATAATGCTGAAAATCGAATTCAATGGAACACAGCTAACTTAGTAAAGGGTAAAGCGATGGCTGACCAATTACTCCCCAATTTCATCAATCTCTGCCAAGCAGAAGAGACGGATAGTGATATTCTGTGTGAGGCCTTTGTAGTAATGTTAGAACAGATTACGAATTTGGTGGTTTCTACACATAATAAATAAGTCTGTTCAGGCACGCACTAATAGAACAGACACAAAACTCAAATGCCTATGACCCCAAGATCAATCAGGCCAAAAAACAGCTATGCATGACAGTTGCCAATTTATTGGCCTGTCACACATGGAGTCATGAAGCAATTGCAGTAAACAATAACATTCAAGAGGCGAATATTATATATATACGTTGGCTCCGTCATTATAAAAAAGTGTTGTGAGAATGAACGTTGGCTTGCCATTGCCCATTTGGCAAAGACAAATGACACAGTGGCGATCCGGAAAAAATGGAGAATAAGCAATATGAACAAGTTGTCTATAAACTGCATACAAGAAGAAGTATGGGTAGAATATATAACAAAAACCTTGGGTGTTAGTGATGAACTTGAGATAGAATTAGAAATCCCCGATATACCATGGGTATGTAAATTGACCTGCACAGAAATAAGAGTGATAATTGAAAAACGTAATAGATCATGTGGTCCTGACTGAGTAAACAATGGCCTTGTGCAAATGCCATCTGAGTTTTGGGCAGAAGCGCTGTGGCTATTGTATAATGAGTTTGGGAAATCAAGCACACTTCCTAAAACATGGAATGAGAGCTGTATATTGCCAGTTTATAAAAAAAAGGCCAACAAAGTGACCCCCGGAACTACAGACTACTGGCCATGCTGGATATACCGGCAAAGGTTTTTGCTCGGTTACTTCTAGCTGATCTAAACTCCTGGATTGAGGATAATGATATCCTAAGCAAGTACCAGACCAGGTTCAGAGTTAAATCCAGAACAGCCCACAACTTCCTTGTATTAGTTTCTGCTGTCGAATACTCCTGGATACGTAGAAAGACAAAAATATACAGTGCTTTCATCGACTTCCGCGCCGCTTTCGATACGGTGCTGCGAAACAAATTGTGGCACAAACGTAAAGAATGAAATATCCCTCAGGGCCTACTAGGGATGCTTATGTTATTACACAGAGAAACAAAGGTAAAAATTAGATTAAATGCCAATGGCCAATTGTCTGTATCAATACCCACTGGAACAGGGGTAAAACAAGGTTGTATATTAGCTGCAACTTTATTCAATTTATACTTGGCAGATCTTTTTATATCATTTAACCCAGCTGGTTTATCGCCTGAAAAAGTGGGCACAGAGCATATGAACTGGATGGGATATGCTGATGATTTGCTGACAATTGACTATACCCAAGGGGCTACAAAGGTAACTTGACAGCCTAGGAATCTTTGCAAAACTGAATGGGCTTCATGGGAATGTAGAAAAAAGTAAAATGATGATATTCTCTGGAAAAAGCAAAATGCTGGCAAATATGAGCTGGTATTTAGAAGGGAAAAACTAGAGCGGGTAAATACCTACACTTACCTTGGCATCTTAGTTAATGAGACCTTAAATTGGAAGTCTCACTGTGAAAAAACCAAACTGAAATGTTGGAGAATGGTAGGCACTGTCAGCGCCTTCATAGGAAGAAATGGTGGTCTGTCAGTGAACACTGTACTCCTTCTGTATACAATGAAAATAGTACCAGTATTAACATACAGAATCGAAATCTGGGGCCATAGTTTGCATGCAGAATTAAAACGGTTTGAAGCCAAAATGCTTAGAAAATTGTTCCGTATGCCACAGTCCTTATCCGTTGAGTTTTTCGATCTTGAATATGGCCTGACCTGTATTCTATCTAGTTTAATACTAAGGACCTTCATGTGTTCAATTGACTTTAATGACCCTGAATAATAAGACCATAATGGTCGATTATGCCAAAGCCTTTCTGAGCTTGGATAATTATGAACAGATTGGCACATGGGGAACAATATTCAGTACCTATAATCTATGGAGGAGAGGATGTGATAGTGATATATCCACTACTAATGCAAAAAAGATAAAATATTGCCTGAAAAAGAAAATCAGACTATTTGATCATGAGACCAACACGGTACAACTAGCGTGGAACTCTCATAGCATATCTTTTATCCAGTAAATAGAATCACAAACTAGCCTTCCATTTTATATTGTGGCTTTCCCAGAATCATGGCTGATGAGACAGTACTTACTCTTAAAATGTAATAAAAGTAATGTCCTACAAACTGAAGGAGCTCAGAAAGGCCTGGCACAAAACAAACAAGAATGTCGGCATTGTAGCGAAAAAACGATTGAATTGTTAGAACATAGCTTGACAAGATGCAAAAGTCTCACATTAGAGACCAGATGTTGAAAGCCTATAATAATTGTTTTAGTGTTCAGGATCCTATCATGCTATGGCAAATGTTTATGAATGGAAACGGTTCAAATTTGATTTATCACATGACCAAATTTTATATGAAATGGATTGCAATACTTGCATTTTTTGAATAATGTAGGTACCTATTTTAATTATTAATATTTTAGAAAGAAATCATGGACTTGACATGTGGATGACTTTGATGTAATTAATTAAATTGTCTTAAAGATTTTAGTGGACACTTTTTATAGCCTAGCTACATAGTGCCTCTTGTTATTTTATGTGTTTTATGTTTGTAATGTACATTTTAAATGGTTGTTTTAAATGTTGTATATACAAAGGTATTGTGCTGAAAGTATATTAATAAATTCAATTCAATTCAATTTATATTTTGTATTGGGGATACACATTTGTTTTTAGGAAGATAAACAAAGGTTCTTGATTGCTTGATAAGGCGGGAGTGCAATTGAGGTATCCTTGGGCAGACGTGTGTGTGGTGTTGGGTGAATTAAGCAGAGGACTTTGGAGGGTCCCTTTACTTCAAATAATGAAAACAAGTTTGGAGTTTGTTTTCACAAACATAATGGGCAAAGACCAGACATTTTGGGACCATTTCCGAAGGATTTCTCATGAAATAAACCAGCTGTTAGCAGTTTACTGTCTACAGGCTAACCAGGAACAATATTCATCTGCCACAGCAAAGACATGCATATTTGCCCATTAGAAAGTTGTGTGCGGGTAGTAATACTACATGCACAGCAGACACATGTTTGTTCCATAGGCGTGTTCAATAATGTTCCAAGATGTGTGGACCGCCCGTATTTGTGTACTAGTATATAAACCATTTGATTTCCTGAATGTTAACATACAATACAATATGAATTACTATCTTCAATTGTACACAATTCCAGTATACTCCTAGTTCACTGTTACACAGTTCGAATATATGCTGAGTTATCCCTTAGAGGCGCAAGAGATTTTTTTTCTTACATTTGAAGTGAATGTATGTATATGTGGAGAATTTCGGCTGCTTGCTGAGCATGTGTCTTCAGTGTTTTGAAGACACATTTTGAGGATCCGAGTGAGGAAACTAGCCAGGCTGAAGAGTAGCTGACAATGGACCTCATTACAAGTTTGGTGGTGCAGTATATTTTTCGTGGTATTTCTATCACTCACACTTTTTTGGGTGGTAATAGAATTACTCCTAACTTTATCGCAATGATGAATTCAAAGTTTGGAAGTGAAGTGGAGGATTTACCGCCAGAATATAGCCAGAAGTAAATCCACCACTAAAACCTCCATGAATCTATGGATTTCCCGCAGCTGAATTATCACTAACGGTAAACATACAGAAATTCTCATGTGGTCCTATGTACTTCAAAATTGGGGACTAATACTGCCACCTTGGAGTAATGTGTTGGTGGCGGATGTACTTGTTTATTTCTTTTCCCTGCAAAGGCGGCCCATTGTCGCTCTTGATGTGTTTTGGTAGGTCATGTGTGGCGAACATATTTTCCAGGGATGGGATCACTGTGTCTACCGCTGTTGACAATATGATTTCCACCTCAAGGTATTGTGAGTAATCGTCAATGGCCACCAGCAGGTAGGCTCCTTCCTGTACCGTGCAGAAATCGATGCTGATAGCTTCCCATCTTGATGTGCCCCGATTTACAGACTGTATGGGTTCCGGCCTCGGGGCAGTCCCGGTAACTTGGCATGGGTGGCATGATGCGATGGTGCTTTCAACTTTCGCATCAATCTGGGGAAACAACACTCTGTGCCGTATTCTGGCTTTGGTCCTGGCTATCCCTTGGTGATCTTCATGCGCCAGCATGACAATACGGTCCTGTAGGCTGGTGGGGATGAGGATACGTGTACCTCTTAAAATGAAACCCTCGTTGGTAACTGATAGTTCTTGACAAACCGGGAAGATCCCAGTGAGGAAGTCCCTGACTGCTGTTGTGCTATTGTGGATGTTCCAGAGGAATGAGTTCCACTCTCCTGCCAGTACAGCATTCTTAACAATGTCACAGCATGGGTCAGCTTGGGTTGCCTCTATGATGTCTGCAATGCTGATGGCCTTGTGTTTCTTTGTGCTTATAATCTGGCAGATGTTCCCTCTGTCTCCCTTGATTCTTTTCCCTCACGAGGTGTGGCTGCTCTTGGGTGTATGGATTGGAAGTCCGCCGGGTTGTCCGCCCTGCCTTGTACTCCAGTTCGAAGTCATACTGTTGGAGGTGCAGCAACCATTTTCAGTTTCTGGAAGTCGGGTTAATGTGCCGTTCTCTCCTTATGGCTGCATTGGGCAGGTGCATGTCATTACAGATTTGCACTTTCCCCGGCTGCTTCGGTTTCTTAATGGCGACCATGGGGGACACGCATGCTGTTGGGCCCGTCACTGGTTCAATGATGCCAGCTTTCTCCAGTTCGTGTAATTCCTTGGCAACTAGATCTCGCATGTAGAACAGTGTCCTTCTGTGTCGCACCGCTCTGGGTTGTACTGTGGGAACAATGTGCAACTTTATCAGTTTCCCTTTTACGCATCCTATGCCATTGAGGAGGCTGGGGTGTTTTGTGAGCATGTCGCTGATGTCTGTAGAGTCGGAGACATCGTAGATGAATTTGATTAGTCCCAATTCTTCTGTTGACTCCCAACTGAGTAGAGACTCGATTCCTGCATTCACAACATATACCTTAGAATGGATCTCTCTGTCCCCTCTTCTCAGCATTGTTTGGAATCATACTACGACTGGTAGGGGTGTTTCGCAGCCATATGCAAACAGTAGGGTGTCTGTGTGTTTTAGTTCTGGATGAGGTTGCATCCGTTTAGATGTTTCGACCAGCATCAGGTTCATGGATGCTCTGTTGTCGATCGTCATCACAATCTCCTGGCCTTGTATGTGTATGAGGCACTTGGGTCTCCTCTTTCTTTTCGATGTCTTACTGCTTTGTTCCAGGGCCGAGACGAGGTGGAATTTACCTTTTTTCCTTATGTGTTCTGACTTGACTGCTGCCGACACCTCCTCATGTTCTTCCCTGGATTCGTCTTTGGAGGAGTTGTCTCCCGTGACTACCAATCGTGTGTCTGCTTGTTTCTTTTTCTTGGTGTGTGTTTTCGGCAGTTGAGACTGAGCAAGCTGCGGTGGGCCTGATAAATGACATACACGTGTATAGTGATCTCAACGACCGCATGCGCTGCACGTAGTGTCCTGGGCTGGGCAGTTTCTCTTCCTGTAAAATTCATCCCCACATTCAGTGGGTCGCGGTATCCTTGGCTGCCATTGTGGGTCTGCATGGGGGTTGTTGTTTTCGTCTCTGGCTGCTGGGCAATTTGTGATTTGTGCCACTGTGGTTGGTGGGACAAGCTGTAGTTTCTGTAGCGTGGTGCTCATCTGAGCCGCTCTGGTGTGCGATAGTTCCCTAAAGCAGCCATATTCCAGAATTATTTCCTAGGGAAATCCGCTTCTCACTCAGGACTATTCATCACAGTTTTTCAGAGTTCATGACATTGATGACTTGGCATTTGATCTCCTTTTCTTTGTCGTTGAATTCACAGGACAACGCCAATCGCTGGAGTCTGGTGTGGTAGGCATCAAGGGTTTCCTACTCAGTATGAACAGTGGTGAGCTTAGGGCCCTTTGGGTATCATGCAAGCAATGGATGGGTTAGCACAATAACTCCGACACCAAATAATCAAAACGGCTCAAGAAGATGGCAAAGGTTACTGTTTTATCAACAAGTATCTAAAACAGGGAGTTACAACAGACATCAAAAGACATTCGCTCAAGCTCTCTCCAACTCACTCAAGGCATTTAATAAAAAACATAGACTTTATACTCAAAATACGACGTGACGTCATACTATGTGGCAAATAAGAAAAACCTACGAGGGATTGTGATACGTTAAAGGGGAACATCTAAGTATACTTTCTATAAGGGGTGGGATTATGATATGTTGTCTTCTATCAGGTGGGCAACTTATGCCTACCTCTAAAACATGTAATCTTCAACACTACTAAGTACACTGTGTATCATTGGCTCTCACGCTATTAGACCCTTCATTATATGGCCCTCTACAATTGGTTGGCATGCTCGTGCCCTCTTGGAACATTCGGCTCACTTAGCAGTACGTAAGCTCAGACCCAGGTGCCAGGAGGTGGACTTGACTGTACCTCCCCACCCAATTAGCCCAACATTTCTCATCACTGATGCCTTCTGCCATGAAGATTGTCTTGGAAATTGGCCTTGCAAAGTATCCTTGTCTCTGGGAATAGATGGGAGTGCAAGCACGCACTATCGTTATTCTAGAACTCCACTCTCAGCTCTATTTCCATCCTTGGCTCACGTGACAGGAGACCATGATTTGGTCCATTTTTCGCAGCATTTAAATGTCTTAAATAAATAAAACTTGGCACGCATGGTGTTCTTTCTTTGCACCTTAACAAGGGATGATTCAGCAACTCACATTCACCGCCTTAAAGAATAGATAACCGGTCTTGGCTGCTTCAGCTTTGACACCAGGCCAGACAGCCCTTCTAGGCTCTTCCACAGTCTCAGCTTAATTCGTGCTGTGACACAATTCTCAGCTATTACTTTCCATGTGTCCTGGCTTACTAAATTCATGACACCGATATCCAGCTTCTATATAATGGCAGCTTCACCTGCAGTCTATTCACTACATATAGCCAGCTTCTAAGATTACTTAATCTAGTTGCGTTTCGGCATCTGTACAGTTATTGAATGGCTTGCATTTTCTGCAGCTCTTCGCACACGTGCAATCTTCTCTTTGCACATGAAAGTTTACTCGATTCTTAGCCTCTTCATTAGTTTCTGTACAGTCCATACATTTTCTTCAGCCATTATTCTCCAGGCGTCACGTTTGTCTTCATTAACATCACCAGCTCAATTTTCTCTCTTTTTATATTCCTTTGGGGAGTTCCTCCCTCAGATTGTTGTTTCTTCGGGAAAGCATCTGATGGGGTTTCCTCAGTGGATACCTTGTTTCGAATATACATCGCAGAATTGGCACAACTGTTGGGTTTAAGCATGGTGTACGATCTCAGGCTTGCAACATATAGACAGTAGGGTGATGGGACTTTCTGCAGAGGCATGTTACTCCTCCTCTACATCCCCCCTCTGGTCGAGTCATTGACCACACCTTCACCAATTTCCACATCGTGATATTTTCTCTTGAAGAAGTGCATCTTCGGAGTCCAGATCTTCATCACCCCCAGCAGATTTCACATGTTCATCCACACTCCAAGTCATGTAGCTGCACTGTCCATTCAGATTACAAAAGACCCATCGCCCTACGTACTTCTTATGATTCTTTTGATGCAGGAATTTCGTTCCCTCAGGTGCTACAATGCTGGCCTCTACATATTTTCTGACATCTTCATCAGTCAATTCCTTGGGTCTAAACCCAAATTCATCATCGATCATAATCTTCATTCCTACTGCCTTCTTTGCCGTCTTCTTACAGTGGGCACTCACTATCCGGATCACTCAGAATGCAAACATCACCATCAGCAATATTGCTCCAAGAAACTTAGAGATGTTTGCCATTCACTGTGGAATCCATGAGAATATGGGCGCAAACCAACTGTCATCTGCAATATCCTCTGTCTCGTCCCCCATCTGATTATACAGAATCGTCAGTAACATTATGGCCTCTGTCAAGGTCCCATTCTCGTCATCATGAGATGGTATTAATGTGCACCATGATGGCCCAATTTTGGCGAAAACTCCTCCTTCCATTGCTGTGATCATGTCAAGGACATATCTGTTTTGCAGGGTCATTAGTCATATGGCCCTCAATTCTTCCTTGATAGCACTGAAGCCCTTTATGGTGGTGTTGATTGTCTGCAGAAGCTCCCATCTTGTAATCTGCAACCATTTGGCAATGGCCATCGTCTGGATCCCAGGCTTGAAGATAGTCATTAATATTGAAGCAGTCTTGCTGAACAACCTGTGCTCATGCGGAATAGCCTCTTATGAGTCTATTGACTTGCCTGAGAAGTAATTCTCTCTTTTGGTTCGATTAAGAAATTCAAGCAATATTTTCCTACTCAAGTGGGCATCTACCTTTGGAAACTCTCCAAATGTTCAGGTCACTCTGAGGAATAACTAACGCTGCAACATGGATAAACACCAAGGAGAACGTCCCTCGCCAATCCTTGGCCAGCTTCATGTAGGCTCTGGGCCCACAAGCCCAATATCGATCCATCAGGATGGCAGTCCCTGCTCCCATTCTGGAAACGTTAACTGTAATTTTGCAGCCTATGTTATTTCCCACATTCTTTCTTCCTTCTCTTCGAAAGAATAAGGTTGCATTCGCCAATGGGATCACAACCATTGGACCTAATTCATCTTCTACTCATATCATTAGCTTGGCATGCTTAGCCCATGACTTCAAACGCCAGTCGTTCACTCTCTGCACCTCTTGCACATATTTGGACTTTAGTAGATTAACTGTGCAGAGCATCAGTCCTTCTTCCCATCGCTTCTTGGATGTCACTTGTCGATAAACTAAGGCTTTAGTTCTTTTCCAACATCCAGGCTAACCAGCTACTTCTGTTTGATCAGGGCAGGGCAGTCTCTTCCTCTCTGCAATGACCATCTCTTCCTGTCCTGTCGCAGCATACGTAAGCATCTTGCTCTTCCAGCCAGGTTCCTTTCCCATCTGTGTAGTCTTCATATAGTCATCCTGGTATGGAAACAACCATTTCAACCTCCATCGTAGAGTAGCCCAACTTCCTTGAAATTGTCCTCTGGTCATACATGCTGCAAGATGAACAAGGCATCTGGCATTGTGTTCTGGGACTTCTCTAGAAATGAAGGTTTGCACTGTATTCATGGCATAGGGTATGAGAGCACAGATGTAGCAACCTCTTTAGATATTCTCTCTCCCACCTTTCTCATGTGCGGATACCACATGTTATTACCCAAATGTGCTTTATTGTCTAGATAGGTATTTATTCCCTCTTCCTCTGCATTTCTCTTATGTCTCACAAAGTCAGTGTTTGCATAATACTTATGAAGTAAATCAAACATAGTTCTTACATTGAGGAGAACCATAGGAGCCTCTACCTCATTGGAAATAAGAAAATTATATGCAGTTCCCGTAGTGGGTGGCACTATAGAGGCCTCTGCCTCAGTGAGAGTATTAGAATAATACAGACTGTGACAGAGGAGGAATAGAAAGACAAAGAGTGTACTCCTGCAGGCATATATTATGCACCAAAACATAGGCTTCCACCTTATGCGCCATTCTGGTACTTGTCGCATTTGGTCACTCTCTAGAGCCGTACCAGTTTCTATATTTCTCATCATTAATGAATTTATCAAACTTTTTATACGTGCAACTGTAAAATGTCCTCTATTATCACAATGAGGACCCTCCTGACCACAGGGAAATGTTTAGGTTCCTGTAAAAAAGTGTGAAAATCAACCTTTCTCCTGACCAGAGCAGGATAAGCTTGAAGTATAAATACAAAAACAGCAAGCACAAGCTGATGCACATCACTGTCAGTTAGCACCATGTGTTTAACCAAACAGGTATTCAGTAAGAAATGAATCTGGATATTGTTCTCGTTTCCAATTTCTGATCACGAACTCACATTTAGGCATGATTTTGACACATCAATATGTTTCTAAAATCCAATTGTGGCCTACTAAAATTTGCTGCAAGTCTTTGTACTCCTGCTAAAAGAGCTATAAGGAGTATCACCGGAATTTTAGTCCAAGCTAAATCTGCATCATTCACTATTCGTTACTTTATCATCCTTCTTCTTCGTCATCGATTGATTCTGCATGGCTGAAATTCTTCTTGTTGCCTTGCTTCTGGATCTGAAACGGTGGTAGGGAGGGTCTCACCTTTGTAGGCTTTCACATCCCCTAAGTGAAGCCAAGCTCGTCTTCCTTGGACCTTGACAGCTGAAGGGGTTATATTCTCAACACAAAAGGGACCATGCCACTTTCACGTAAAGTTCTTCACAAATACTAGGTCTCCAACATATAAATTAGGTGCTGGTAGTAATTGTAGTGGATTGACCCCTGACTGATACTTGAGTTGATCTGAAATGAGAGAGATGCTATATATGTCAAGTAATCATGCAGTTCATCACCTAAAGGTTTAGCTACACTCTGGGCATCACCTCTACTTCTAGACAAAGGTGTAAGGGGTGTTCTCATTCACCGCCCTTTCACTAGCTCGTGAGGGGTGAAGTGATGTCTGAACCAGGCTGATTTTGAAGTGCATATAAAGCTAGGATTAGGCAATATAGCCAGCCCTTGTTCGATGTCAATTTAATCTTGCCAATCCTTTCTTCAAGGATGCTGTTCAGACTCCCGCATATCCTGTTCGCTTGCGGGTGATAAGCAGAAGAAAACCTGTGTTTAATGTTCAATAGAAGCTCTGTTTGTTCAAATACTTCATTAACAAAATGTGGCCCATTACCGGATCTCAGCACTTCACACACCCCATCTTGGGAAGACTTCACACACTAAAAACCTTGCTGTGCAAGTGGCATGAGGGTGTGTACACTGACCTGCCTCGATCCACATAGAGAAGGGACACAACACCACTAATAGATATCTATATATATTACACACCTGCAGTCAATATGTAAATGCTGAAACTGACTATTCGGTCGAGGTATTACCCCTCTTATTGTTCTCAGTGCATGCCCAGCAGTAAACCTCTGACACACGATGCAGTTTACCATAAATACTGCAGTGTGCTCCAATAAATTTGGAATTAACCAATCTTCTGCAATCATTGCAGCAAGACTCTCCCTAGTTACATGCGCGGGGTAATGCAGCTTCTCTAGCGCGACCTTTAATAATGCTAATGGCATCACCGGCTTTCCAGTGCTATCCTTTAGCCATAATGCTTCAGTGGGGGATAAGGAACACCCCCTTGTCTTCCATAATTCCTGCTCTTCCTGCGGTGCACTTCCTTGAATTTCCATAAACCCTTCTTGTACTAACATGGCTATAACTACTTTTTCCTTAATACTCTCATTATCAAAACTTGAAATATTTGGGGAATATGCAACCCTTTTGGCTTCTACGTCTGCGGCTTCGATCCGCAAGAGATAAAATCTGTTTGTTTAGAATGCACTGCACATTCAACAACCTCTATGGCTACTGGGAGTTGTAGTGCCTTGATAAACCTGTCCAAAAATGATGCATGCTGCACTGAAGTGTCGTCTGCACAGAGGTAGCCCCTCCTTTTCCTACGTGCTAACCCTGTGTGTACTGTTGCCATCACATAGGCGGAGTCACTGTACACCATCACTTCCTGCCCTTCATGTTTCCCGTTTGCGACATTAAGCACCACTAATTCTGCTGCTTGTGCCGAAATGTGAGATGGTAGCCTTGCACTTGCTACAACTTCAAATTCTCCATTTGATCTGTGTCTCACTAATGCTGCGCCTGAATACCTTTCCCCACTAACATGATCAATTTTTGAAGAACCATCAATAAAGAGAATGTCCCTTCCCCTCAAAGCATTCTCTTTCACTCAGGATATTTCATCATACAATTCAACATAATTAGCACAGACATGCACATGATCCCCGTCTGTTACTGGCTCAGCTACAAACGTGGCAGGATTCACAATTTTACATCTTACTATTTTAATCGTCAGGTTCAAAATCATTACCTCATTAGCGGAAGCTTTTTGGGATGTCAACGTACCTTTGGGTTTCTTTAAAATGGCAAACAGAACATGCTCCATGAAGAGAGTCATAGAGCAGCCCAGGACAATACTTGTAGACTTCTCAATAGCGAACATGGCAGTTGCCAATGACTGTTCGCAAGGAAAGTGTCCTCTCATAACTGGGTCTAAAATCCCACTGTAATATGCTAAAGGCTTGTACCCCAATGTAGTCCTCTGTGTAAGCATTGCCGTCATGACTGTCCCATTTGTGTGCAAAAACAAATAAAATTCCTCAAAATAGTTGGGAATTCCTAAAACAGGGGCTGTACAAATTGCTTTTTTTCAACTCCTCAAACCCTTCCTTCATTTCCTCAATCCATTCTATTTTTACCTTATCCACTTGTGCTATCTTTAAAGCTTGCAAAAGGGGTCTTTTGGGTTTACTATAATCAAACACCCAGTCTATAACACAGTTGCATAGACCCAAAAACTGTTGCATCTGTTTCACTGTATTTGGCATCAAGGTTTTCATAATCACCTTAAGCTCTTTCAGGTGTCACCTTCTTTCCTTCATGTGAAATCAACTGCCCTATGTATGACACCTCTTCTTGGGAGTATTGCAGTTTCTCCTTGTCTACATTACATCACTAGTCATCAACTGAATAGAATCTTGCCTGCACTCATCTTCTGTTCTCCTACAAATTTAAATGTCATCTACGTATTGTATCACTGCACTTTAAAAATCAATATTGCCTAAATCCATCTGTAGGACTCTGTTAAAGATCGATGGGGATTCACAGTACACCTCGGCCAAACGAGTATGTTTCAGTCCAGTTTGGTGAAATGTAAAGGAAGTCAAGTCTTGCGGGCCTTGCTGCAACGGGACAGAGAAAAACACATTTTTCAAATCGATCACTGTGAAATATCAAGCTTCCACTGGGATACTGCATAGCATCACTGCCGGATTAGGAACTAAAGGAAACTCTGCCTCTACAATCTGGTTAATCAGTCTCATATATTGTATACATCTCCACAGCCCTCTTGTAGACTTTTTGATTGGATACACCGTGGTATTACTCAACGATTCCGATGGCACCAGAATCCCTTGTTTCATCAGTGCTGAAATGGTCGGAAATATACCCTCATCAACTTCTCGAGAAATGGGGTACTGTTTTGCTCGAGGTAAAATTGCTGCTGGCTTGAGCTATATTTTAACTTCCCCTATTCCCCTTAATAAACCTATGTCATAAGGGCCTGTGGTCCAAAGGACTCTTGGCACCTTCTCCAAATCTTCTTGAAAATGTGCTGGACGCTGCCGCATTATCGCCATTCGCTGTGAGACTTCCTTCTTTTCTATTCTGATCCAGTATGGGATGCTCACAAAGAACACTACTTCATCATCTGTTTGGTCTTCCCTGAACATATCATCAGTTATATCAGTCAATCTGTACCCTTCCTGGAGAGCTATTACTGTTCTCTGTGGTCTGCCCTCATCATATATTCCTTCGAGCATTGCGATTTCCCTTCGTACTATGGTGCTTCCAATTCCATACAGATAATCTGTTCGCCCTCTTCATCCATAGGTATTTGTAGTCTAAACAAAAACTCATCAGGTATACTCACAATTGTTCCCACTAAGCCATGTAGCCATGTCAATAGAATGCTCACCCGATATAGAAAAACCTCTGGATCTACTGGAACGCCTCGCAGAGCCACTTGCCCTGTGAACGCCAATATAAATTTGCCCACGTTTTAATAATTTATTCCTGCAGTGGAACACACTAACCCTTGATCAGTAAATGAAATTTGTCATGTTAAGTTTTGTCATTAAATCTCTTCCCAAAATGTTAACCAGTGTCTGTCGTGAATACAACAAAGGAACAGACATGTCACACTGTCCTATAGAGACTGGTAATTCATCAGTAAAAGGAACTCGACTTGTAGCTACAGAGAACCCTTCAGCATTCATGGCATTTCCTGTCAATGTATATTATCCCTCTCGTATACATGAACGAGTAGCACCAGTATCTACTAGAAAAGAAAAAGATTTGCCTCCTATCGTCATATCGACCCTTGGTTCCTCTTGAGGAATCACAGATAATACAGAACACATCAAGTCACCCTGTGAGCTGTCCTATTCTGGATACAGGCTCATCCCCACGCCGGTGAAAGGATTTCCTCCTACCACAGTGGCACCTCCTAGTCAGGTGTCAGCGCTTGTCCTGTGGTTGCATACTGCTGTGTCTGCATAGGGGCTTGTTATGATTGCCCTTGTGGTGGATTCATGTGCACTCGCTCGTGTTGCTGTACCCGCTATACTTGCGGCGCTTGTGTCTGATATAACTGTCTGATCTTGGGTGAACCCTTCTCTAGTCTGTGTGCTATATGGTGGAGGATAAGCTGTCCGCCCTCTTGAAAATTGGCCTTTCTGTACATTCCTTGGCTCCCACATATGTGGGTAATGTGCCCTGTCATCCCACAAGTTCAACATATTGGGGGTGCTCGTTTGACAAGTCCCCCTTGGTTATACCCTCCCTAGGTACTCTGATTCTCATACTGCATATTCTGAAACCCACCTTGATTATTTTGAAATCCACCCCTTCCTCTATATCCCATACCTCTTGTCATGCACAACAAATCAGTTATACAATTACGCACCACCCCGCTTGATAACGCGACACACACTGCTAGACTCCCCGGGTCACAGTCCACCTCCCAAGCCATCCCTTCACCTATGGAGTGAGGGAGTCGTCATCACCGGCGGATTCGGGCCGTGCGCAGAGGCCGGCCCGGTTTGTTGCCTCGTTTCCATTGGCAACTCCCGTGGAGACTGCGTTCGGGCTGGAGCACCTGATCGTGGTTACTTCCTGGTTCCGCGACAGCTTCTCGATCACATGCTCAGGTTTCCGCTCACGTGACTGGGAGCCGGCGCACGTAAAAGCCGGGAAGTTCGAGTTGCTCACCGCTTCACAGCTGTTTCACAACTCTGTTCGGCGCTTTCAGGATTCACATTGTTTGCTGCATCGGATTTGGACTCTGGCTTACGAACCACGGATTGGCTTTCTTGCTCCACGGATACTGTCACTCGGAACTCTGCACGGATATTGGTACTTTGGACTCTTTTGCTACGCTCAACGGATTGTTCTCGGATTTCCCCTTCTGGCTTTTCGACCTTTCAACCATTGGCTCTACGTGATCAATTTCAAGTTCCCTTCGGCTATGGAAGGGCTACAGGTATCAGCCGTTACCTACCATCTGGAACACGGCTGCCCAGATCTTTGACGCTCCCTCGCATCTGACCCCAGGCACCCTAGCACCATCCCGCTAGACTTAGGTAAGAGAGTTTTGCACACTTCTTCATATCAAGTACTGTGTTTGCCTGTGCTAACCCTAACTTCCTTTTAACAGCCTCTGGGGTCCTCGGCGTCATCGGATCTGGTGAACCATCAAACCACTTGTGGCCTCAAAGCTCGACCAGGGAGTTTCTTTACTCTCTCCCTGTGGCTGATTTGTGGACAGAGGCCCATTACTCTTCACTACGCGGCAAGTCACGACAGACTGTGAAGCCGTTGCGTTGTGATGAGTACCGAGCCTGCAGCTCAGGACCCCATGGCTGCCTTGGTACAGGCACTCACATTGCTAAGGGCGGATATGGGTGCCACCACAGCTGCGATACACCAGAGGCTAGACCTGATCCAAAGCACACAACACCCTCTGCCCGCTGATGCTGAGTTCGGGGAGGCCGCTGCCGCGGCACCACCCCCAGCTGTCCAGCCTATTGTTCCCCAGCCTCCTATTGCCCCTACAGCACCTCAGTTGCCAGTACTCATGCCCACGCCCTTTCCCCTGGCTGCCCCAGAGAGGTTCCACGGTGACCCTAGAAAGTTTTGCACCTTTATAAACCAGTGCAAGCTACACTTCCTCTGCAGACCTCAGGCTTTTCCCGATGCCACCACAAAAGCAGCGTTCACTTTGTCTCATTTGGCCGGACCCGCTGCAGCATGGGCTAACCCCTTGTTGGAAAATGACAACCCTGTTCTATACGACTTTGAGGTGCTGATCACAGAAATGTCTCGTGTGTTCGACACACGTCACAAGGCCCAGTCCCGGGACCTCAAGCTGTTAGACCTGACTCAAGGAAAGGGATCCCTCATAGAATACATTGCTCGGTTCAATCAGCAAGCTGCTGAAACCTCCTGGCCTGAACAAAAAAAGGCAGTTGTCTTCTATAGAGGGCTCAACAACACCATGAAAGACGCTATGGCTGTCGTCCCTTCCTTGCCCACGACCCACACCGATTTAGTGGACCTCGCGTTACAAATTGACACAAGGCGTTCCGAACATGCCTTCCTCTTCCTCTGATACAGGCGTCGAGCCCATGCAAATAGGTGGTATTCGCAGCCCCATCACACAACTAGAGAGGGACCGCAGAAGAACCGGCCACGCTTGTTTCTACTGCGGCCTGAATGGCCATCTTGTAGTCATGTCCCAGACGCCCTAAGCTCAAGAATCCGGTTTTTCGGAATGCTCGACCCTAGACCCGGGGGCCGGCTCGAGCAGTACTTCCATTTCCCCGGACAGGTACCCCACCTTTGGCAGGATTAGGCCAGTGCTGGTACAGGCCACGTTAAAACCAACACCCGACATTGTTCACACTGTCTCGATTAACTTAGACTCAGGCGCCACGGGCAACTATATTGACAATAAACTGGCCGGGTCCTTAAATCTACCTCTGCTTACCAAGCAACATCCAGAGCCGGTACAGGCGGTGGATGGCACAGCACTGATTTCAGGCCCAATCAAGCAACAGACCACCCCGGTCACCCTAACTATACAGAACACGCATCAGGAAGTTATCTCATTCGACCGGATTACAATGCCACAGTTTGGGATCATACTGGGTCTGCCTTGGTTGCATCAACACAACCCTTTGATTGACTGGAAGTCTGGGCAGGTTCATTTCGAATCAGAAACGAGTCAGAACTATTGTCTCACCGCACCTGATGACACTGAATCACCCCCACGAGCCCTAGGGGCCATAGCGCAACTCACACTACACGAAGACGTTCCTATGGCCCTGGAGCCTCATGTGGTGGGGGCTGTTGCCATTGGTTTCCCTACAGAATACGGGGATTTCCAAGAGGTCTTTGATAAGGGTTCCTCGGAGGTGCTCCCACCACATCGTTCCTAGGACTGCCCCATCGACCTGCTCCCTGACTCTGTGATTCCCTCAGGCCGCATCTATTCCTTGTCTCCCTCGGAAGAACAAGCATTAAAGGAGTACATACAGGTAGCCTTGAAGGTCGGTCATATACGTCCCTCCACTTCACCGGCGGCTAGCCCTATTTCTCCCCAAAAAGGAGGGCAATCTGCGTCCTTGTGTGGTCTACCGCCGACTAAATTCTATCACCATCAAGAATCGATACCCGATTCCTCTGATTACCCCATTATTGGACAGGTTAAGCCACGCTACCATCTTCACAAAACTCAATCTCTGCAAGGCCTATAACCTGGTTACAATCCGCTCTGGAGACGAGTGGAAGACGGCCTTCTGTACTCGCTACGGATTGTTTGAATATGTGGTCATGCCCTTCGGGCTTTGTAACGCCCCTGCTACCTTCCAACGTTTCATGAATGAGGTTTTTCACAACTTGTTGGATGTGTGTGTAGCAGTATACCTTGATGACATCTTGATATACTCACAGAACATGAAGGACCACATATCACACGTCTGCGAGGTACTGTCCCGTCTCCGCCGACACTCACTCTATGCCAAACCCGAGAAATGTCAGTTCCACACTGAAAGTGTGGAATTTCTGGGTTTCCATATTACCCCTGGGGGTTTGGCAATGAACAAGTCCAAGGTCCGTGCAGTTTTGGACTGGCCGAAGCCCTGTAACATTAAGGCCCTGCAATCATTCCTTGGGTTCTCGAATTTCTACAGGCGCTTCATCCAGGATTTCTCGTCCCTTGTAGCCCCCCTTACTGCCCTGACCAGCCCCAAGTCGCCTTTTGTCTGGTTGGATGAACACCAAGCGGCTTTTGACGCCCTGAAGTCAGCATTTACTACAGCCCCTGTCCTGAAGCACCCTGACCCAGAACTCCCGTTCATTGTGGAGGCTGTTGCTTCCTCCTTCACCCTTGGTGCGGTCTTGTCCCAATGCTGCCCTTCTTTGGGTCAGTTACACCCGGTAGCATTTCATTCCCGGAAGTTCTCTGCTACGGAGTTGCACTACACCGTCACGGAGAAGGAGCTGTTGGCCAGCAAGGATGCCTTCCAGGTCTGGCGGCATCATCTGCTGGGGGCAAGGCACGCTGTCACTGTGTTCACCGACCACCATAACCTCCAGGACTTGGCCTCGCTAAAGTGTATTAACAGTCGACAGGTACAGTGGCACTTGTTCTTCGCGGCCTTTGACTTCCAGATCAAACATCGGTCCGGTCTATCCCATGGGAAGGCGGACGCGTTGTCTCGCTCTCCGGTTGGAGTATCCTTGCCTGTTTTCCCGGAAAATCTATTAGACAAACATGTCATTTGTCTTTGCACCCCTCCTCTGCTTTTGTTGGATTCCATTCGCAAATGTGTTTCACTACATCCTGATTAGGTTACCGAATGGGATCCGGTGTTTCATGACGGGCTACCGCATATCCAAAACAGATTGTGGTTACCGACAACCGACGCGCGCAATCTTGCTCTGGAATGGTCCCACGATAGCGCCATCAATGGCCATCCCAGACAAAAACGCACGTTGGTCCTCCTCAGACGTTGGTGTTGGCAGCCCTCCATGAAACACGACGTAGAAGGATACGTTAACACCTGTGCGATATGCGCCCAGTGTAAGCACCGCAGAGGGCATCCGGTGGGGCTCCTGCTTCCTTTACCCATACCCCCCAGGCCCTGGCACACGGTATCCATGGATTTTGTAACAGACCTACCCCGAACCAAGGGATTCGATACCATTTGGGTGGTGGTCGACTCCTTTTCCAAAATGGCTCGTATTATTCCCTGTTCTGGCATCCCTTCAGTCCTGGCCTTGGCTGATCTTTTCTTTAAGTCACTCTTTTGCTTCTTTGGGTTACCCACGGTTATCGTCTCAGATAGGGGACCCCAGTTCACTTCTCATTTCTGGCGGGCACTCACGGTTCTCCTAGGTATTGATTCCCGTTTCTCCTCCGCATACCATCCGGAGACGGACGGCCAGACAGAGGGTGAACAAAGCCATGGAGCAGTAGTTGCGTTGTCTGGTGTTGCAACACCAGCAGTCCTGGCTGGGTTTGCTACACCTCGCTGAGTTCTCCTACAACAACGCCACACATTCCTCCACTGGCTCTTCTCCCTTTTATGTTTTGTATGGTCAACACCCTCGCACCTTGCCTGTCCCAGACCTTGCACCTTCTGATAATCCTGCTGCTGCTGCCTGTGCTCGCAACTTGTCGGCTGTTCAGGCCCAAACCCTTACCCACCTTCGGGAGGCCCAGGAGTCTACGAAGGCTGTAGCGGACCGGAGGAGGGCAGTGGCACCTTCCTATGTTGTGGGGGACAGGGTTTGGCTCTCTTCTCGCCATTTCAGGCTTCCTGGTTGTTACAAATTACTCTCTCGTTTTGTGGGCCCTTAAAGGATTTCCGCTGTGATCAACCCTGTGGCCTATCGCCTCTCGGTTCCTGCCTCCTGGCGCATACACCCTGTTTTCCACATCTCTTTGTTGAAACCATGTCCGGCCCCTACCCGTCTCCGGTCTACGCCTGGCCCTGTTTCAGTGGGTGGCTCGGTGGAGTATGAGGTCTTGGGTATATTGGGTTCTCGTATGGTTCGGGGTGGTCTCCAGTACCTTGTGGACTGGGCGGGTTTTGGCCCCGAGGAGCAGTGTTGGGTCCCCGCGAGTGATGTCCATGCCCCAAGGCTTGTTTCACGTTTTCACCGCGAACACCCTTCTTGCCCACGTGGTCGTGGGCCATTGAGGGGGGGCTCTGTCATGCACAACTAATCAGTTACACAACTACACACCACCCCGCTTGATACCCCGACACACACTGCTAGACTCCCCGGGTCACAGTCCACCTCCCAAGCCATCCCTTCACCTATGGTGCGAGGGAGTCGTCATCACCAGCGGATTCGGGCCGTGCGCAGAGGCCGGCCCGGTTTGTTGCCTCGTTTCCATTGGCAACTCCCGTGGAGACCGCGTTCGGGCTGGAGCACCCGCTCGCGGTTACTTCCTGGTTCCGTGACGGCTTCTCGATCACATGCTCATGTTTCCGCTCACGTGACTGGGAGCCAGAGCACGTAAAAGCCGGGAAGTTCGAGTTGCTCTCCGCTTCACAGCTGTTCCACGAATCTGTTCGGCGCTTCCAGGATTCACGTTGTTTGCTGTATAGGATTTGGACTCTGGTTTACGAACCACGGATTGGCTTTCTTGCTCCACGGATACTGTCACTCGGAACTCTGCGTGGATATTGGTACTTTGGACTCTTTTGCTACGCTCAACGGATTGTTCTTGGATTTCCCCTTCTGGCGTTTCGACCTTTTGACCATTGGCTCTACGTGATCAATTTCAAGTTCCCTTCGGCTACGGAAGGGCTACAGGTATCAGCCGATACCTACCATCTGGAACACGGCTGCCCGGATCTTTGACGCTCCCTCACATCTGACCCCAGACACCCTAGCACCATCCCGCTAGACTTAGGTAAGAGAGTTTTGCACACTTCTTCATTTCAAGTACTGTGTTTGCCTGTGCTAACCCTAACTTCCTTTTAACAGCCTCTGGGGTCCTCGGCGTCATCGGATCTGGTGAACCATCAAACCACCTGTGGCCTCAAAGCTCGACCAGGGAGTTTCTTTACTCTCTCCCTGTGGGTGATTTGTGGACAGAGGCCCATTACTCTTCACTACGCGGCAAGTCACAACACCTCTGCCTCGTGGCACAAACTCATATCCACCTGTTGGTCCATCGGGTGCTGATTATTCATTCGCCTGCGATGCACCCACTGCTTCCTGCATTCCCAATCTTTCTCTGCTTGTCAATAACGCCCCTTCTATGATATGATATGATATGATATAATATGATATGATATGATATGATAATTCATTTATATCACGCTCGTACACAAGTGTTTCAGAGCGCGACAAGGCAAGGGAGGGAAACAGGGGAGAATAAAACGATCTTACTAGGCCCAGTGACATTGAGAATGCGCAAGTGCATGGGAAAAGGAAAGGGGAAAAGTGCATGGAAGGGGGAGAGAGGAAAGTGCGGAGCAGAGAAGAACATATAAATAATAATAAATAAAATAGATAGTAGAGGCAATAAACAGTGGTAGTGCAGTCAGAAAGTGCTTTGTTTAAGGCAGCAGACTGGGTATGTCTGATAAGTGCAGAAAAAAATAAGAAAATGGGGGTGTGGGTAACTGTATGGGTACAGATACAGTCCACCAGTGCAAGGGGTGGCCAGGAGGCAGTGCATAAGGGTGGCAGGGTGAACATGTACCTGGGCCCAGGGGACAGAGGGTGGACAGGTGCACGGTGCCAAGAGAGCAGTTCAGCAGGGGAGAGGGAGTGCGAAAGTGGAAGCAAAGAGGAAGGTCTTGAGGAGCTTCCGGAACAGGAGATGGTTCTCCTCAAGTTTTAGAGTGGCAGGGAGGCTGTTCCAAAGGGAGGCCCTAGCCGAAGACAGAGATCTACCCCCAGCTCGTTTCTTTGAAAAACAACTGACCCTGAGGGAGTTAGAAGTAGATGAGCGAAGAGCTTGAGAGGGGAGGTATTAGCGCAGGGATAGCTGAAGGTATTTTGGACCCAGGCCCCAGAAAGCCTTGTGGACAATGCAGAGGGTTTTGAATTTAATCCTAGCATCCACTGGGAGTCAGTGGAGAGATTTCAGAGCTGGAGAGATACAATCCCAGGGCTTGAGGCCAAGGACAAGTCTCGAAGTCCTGTTCTAGATTAGTTGCAGAGGGCAGAGAGTAGAGGCAGGTAGATTTAGAAAGAGGCTGTTAAAATAGTCCAGCCTAGAGAGAACCCGAGCTTGGGAGACAGTGAGCTTCTGGGGGAAGGAGAGGAAAGGCATAGTACCTCTGAGGAGGTGCAGTAGGTAATTTGACTTTTTAGAGACCTCAGAGATAAATATGGCAAATATTGACTGTTTTTTCTGGACTAACCTGTCTTCGTTGATTTTTCTAGTCTCATCCTTCTTCTTATTCTTCTCTTGTAACAACCGACAGTGAAGCACTATCGTCAGCTGTATCTCAGCCGATGGTTTTGCTTCCATCCCCACTTGTTTCTTCATCTGTCTCTGAACTGGCTCAGGCAACCCCTGACATAAAATGTGGTAAACTAATGCCAGTGTTTTTTCCCACGGCTTGCAAGTTTCAAGTTGCCATTTCTTCTGAATATCCTGAATGCAATCATTAGGGTCGTCATCGTCCTTCATCTTTCGCGTCATAATTGCAACCATATCTGACGTGTCTGGATACTGTACCCTGAGAGCACACCATATAACTGCTCTACAGTTACTAAATGGCGCTCCATCATGCGCTGTGTTCTGTGCGGTCACACTTGAATACCCTGCTCTCCTCCATATGTCATCAGCCCGTTCCCCAAGAATAGCTGCCAGGAGACACTTTATGTCCCATATGGCCAGTGTGTTCTCTCCTGTCATTGTTTCATTCTTGGGAGCTTACACTTTAAATTATCCTTAACCATCTGCAGCCATGGAATATACTGTGGTCTTGCTCCCACTTTTTCTA
Source organism: Ambystoma mexicanum (assembly GCF_040938575.1). Taxonomy (NCBI): domain Eukaryota; kingdom Metazoa; phylum Chordata; class Amphibia; order Caudata; family Ambystomatidae; genus Ambystoma; species Ambystoma mexicanum. The sequence goes on from NC_090932.1 coordinate 779,334,356, forward strand.
ATAAGGAAAACTGTGTAAACCCCAACCTACAGTGGGTTACCATCAATAGTCTATCCATGGCAGGGACGATCGTCCCTGTCTGTCTCCTTATCGGTAGCAACCTTAATCTGCTCACATATAGCGGCAATTCTCCCTTCCCAATATACAATCTTCCTCGGGGACGCTCTGAATATGCTATGGGATCTGGCGTCCTATCCTTAGGTTGTTCCAGATCTGACCATCTTGCTTCTTTGTCTATTTGCAGGCTTCCCTCAGGGGCGCACGCACTCCCTCCTTCTTCCCCAATGAAGGATTCCCTTCCTCGTCTAACATGTCTAGTCCCCAAATAGTGTGACTAACATCCCCTTCACCTTTGTCTAGGTTCAGTCTGCTTAAGGACAATTTTCTACCTTCATGACTGAACAGATTTTATTCTTTGCTTTGTGATTGAATTGCTAGGGATGGATCCCTCCTCCCTCGACTTCCATACTTGCTACCTTTCTTTAATTCTTAATTAGCCTATTTGATTCTTTCTCCGATGCTTTCCGCATCAAAGGTTTCTTTGTCTAACAAAAACTTAGATGCTCCTGACGTTGCTTCCTTTATCGGAAATAACTCTTCTATTCTGTCCCATCGTATTTCTGGCCTTGGCCCTACTGGTTCTTTACAAACAAGACTGGCATAAAGACCCCTCTGTCTCCACCTTCCTTCTATTTCTTCATCTAATTCTCTTTGCTTTCTCGTCTCCCTTCTAATTCATTCTTCCTCTTGCCTTCGTTCCTCTCGCTTTACTCCTTCCTTTCTTTCCTCTTCTTCCCTTCATCTCTGTATTCTTTGATCCCTTCATTTTTGTGCTTCGTCTTCTTCTCTCTTCCTTTCTCTTCTATCCCTGTCTTCTATCGCTCTGTCTATTGTCATACTTTCTTTGCTCTTCTGCCCTTTCTTCTTTTTTCTCTTGTTGCTTCTGATCCATCTGTTCTTGTTGCTCCCTGCTCTTTTGTTTATGCTCGTTTTCTTTCAGTCTCTTCTCTTGTTTCTTGTCTTTTCTATTCTGTTTGTTCTTTTCTATCCTGTTTGTTCTTATCTTCTCTTTGCCTAACTTCCTCAATGCTTTTCCCATCGATTTTAAGTGATATCTGTGCACCCATCCATTTGTTCTGCCTGAACGCTATCTCATCAGCTTTATCCTTTCCATCTGTTAACCTCTCTGTCTATTTCTGTCGACATATTCGACCGCTCACTCTTCTCTTCCTTGTCCTGTATGACGTTATAGATCTCTTCTTTTCTTTTATTCTCCTGTGGACTATCATCGCTGCTATAAGCGTGAGGTTTGTATATCGGATTGATATATCCCGTTGCCACTTTCAACTCCTTTAAAGGATACAACCCTATTTCCGTACCAGCGCCTTTTGCTTCAAGCGAGACAAGGGGAGCTGAAGGCTCAGCACCTTCCTCCTTATGCTGACTAAGCATCCACTCCTCAGGTGGCGATCTTCCCTCTCTTCCTGGTACATTTTCCAGAGCTCTAGGATCGCTAATCTTTTCTCTAATTTTTTCCCTGTGTACGCAGCGTGCAAGTATGTCGTCATGTGTTGCGAATCCACTTTTGACAGTGATCCCCCTTATGGCCACTGCATGAACACTTTATCTGCCGTGCCTTTCACCCATTCCGCCCTATACTGTTTAAACTTGGGCATGTGTTTGGGCAATGTCTTACATAAGTGTATCAGAGGAGTAAGTCTCAATTGATTGTCAATACTCACAGGACTTATGAAATAACCTTTATTCTGTTTGCTTAAATCACCACTTTTTCAATGCTTTTAAAACAACAAATATGAGTGTGCACTATCAATCACCGCTCAAGCCTCTAATTTCTTAATTAGCTGTCTCTACCTTTGGATTGGTACCAACCACTCCGCTAGGTTTAATTGCTATTTGTCCTCAACTTTTCCTCAATTTCTTCACAACTTCTTATCGCTCGTTGATATTTTTATTCAACAAACAACATTCAGACTAGTCGACTTTACACATTAATAAACAACAGGGATCACCTTTTTCTCCTTCACCTATACTCATGTACCCTGTACAGGGTTTAAGACGTCGCCTTCTGTGAACCTGTTCATGCGTTATATTTTTCTGCTCTACTCCCTTTGGAGTTTGAGACGTCTTCTTCTGAACTCCTTTGAGTTAGGATTCTTAGGCGCTATCTTCCCTACACACAATCTTTCCTATTACTCAAAAAATGATCACAATCCCATCCCCTTCATTTGCCATTCCCCTTCATCTACTCATCGTTCGTTCGTTAATTGGCTTGAGGCCTTTGCTATCATATCCTCCTCCAATCCGACCACTTTGCCTTCCGTCCGCAAAGCACCCGTGGAAACCGGACAGGGATTTCATCAAAGGGTGACCTGCCCGCCGTCTCGGTTTTTCTTGCAAGTTTTTCTATCGACCGCTCTCCATAGGAAACCCTGCGATCTTCCGGCTAATTGCCGAGGCTACCCAATCGTCTGAAAGACTAGGGACAAATTAGTTTGAATCTTTGAACCATCCGCACTGGTACCACGTGAGTGTAGGTCCCTTTGGGTATCGTGGATGCAATGGATGGGTTTGCAGAATAACTCCAACATCAAATAATTCAACCAACACAGGAAGATGGCAAAGGTTACTGTTTTATTAACAAGTATCTAAAACAGGAAGTTACAACGGACATCAACGGACGTTCGCTCAAGCTCTCGCCAACTCAATTAGGGCATTTCATAAAAAACATAGCCTTTATACTCAAAATGCATCAGAGGTGACGTCATACTATGTGGCAAATTAGAAAAACCTATGGGGGATTGTGATACGTTCAAGGGGAACATCTAAGTATACTTTCTGTAAGTGGTGGGGTTGTGATTGTCTACTATCAGGTGATCAACATATTCCTACCTCTAAAACATGTAATCTTCAACACTATTAAGTACACAGTATATCATTGTCTCTCAAACTATAAGGCCCTTTATTATATGGCCCTCTACAATTGGTTGGCACGCTCGTGCCTTTCAGGAGCATTCGGCTCACTTAGCAGTACGTAAGCTCAGACACAGGTGCCAGGAGGTGGACTTGACTGTACCTCCCCACCCAATTAGCCCAACATCTCTCATCACCCGTGTCTTCTGCCATGAAGATTGTTTTTGAACTTGGCCTTGCAAAGTATCCTTGTCTCTGGGAATAGATGTGAGTGCGAGCATACAATATCGTTATTCTAGAACTCAGCTCTATTTTCATCCTTGGCTCACGTGACAGGAGACCGTGGTTTGGTCAATTTTCATAGCATTTAAATGTCTTAAAATAATAAAACTTGGTATGCATGGTGTTCTTTCTTTGCGCCTTAACAAGTTATGATTCAGCATCGCACGCTCACTGCCTTCAGGAATAACTGGCCAGTCTTGTCTGCTTCAGCTTTGACACCAGGCCAGACAGCCCTTCCAGACTCTTCCATGATCTCAGCTTGATTCGTGCTGCAACACAACTCTTAGCTATTCCTTTCCATGGGTACTGGTTTACTAAATTCATGGCACCGATGTCCAGCTTCTATATAATGGCAGCTTCGCCTGTAGTCCATTAACTACATATAGCCAGCTTCTAAGATTACTTAATCTACTTGCATTTGAGCATCTGTACAGTTATTGAACGGCTTGCATTTTCTGCAGCTCTTCGCACACGTGCAATCTTCTCTTTGCACATGAAAGTTTACTCGATTCTTATCTTCTTCATTAGTTTCTATATGGTCTATACATTTTCTTCAGCCATTATTCTCCAGGCGTCACGTTCGTCTTCATTGACGCCACCAGCTCAATTTGTTCTCTTTTCATATTCCTTTGGGGAGTTCCTCCCTCAGATTGTTGTTTCTTGGTGAAAGCATCTGATAGTGGTTTCCTCAGTGGATACCTTGCTTCGAATATACGTTGCGGAATTGGCACAACTGTTGGGTTTAAGCATGGCACGATCTCAGGCTTGCAACATATAGACAGTAGGCCCCGGGACTTCCTACAGAGGCATATAACTCCTCCTCTACATTGGTGCAAAAATGTAATGTCTCATAGTCAGGATTCAGTTGTGGCATGAAATATGCTGTCAGCGCATCCTTGGCTGACTGATACACATTGGTGCCATCCCTTACGACGAGGGAGTTAAACATTTGTTGCACATCATCTCCTACAATTAGTAGTAGGTGACACCTCATTTTCCTTGTGTCGTCACATCTTTGCAGTCCATTGCCATTTCGAATTTCTGTATCCAGATCATCCATCTGAGCCCTACCGATGATGGGTCGGTGTAGGTTTCAAATTGCCCCAGCGCTGCTGGGGCACCGCCATGATTTCATGGTGCTGGGGTCTTGGCGTTGACATGCCTGTGGCCATGCTTCCTTTGGTGCCACTTCCCTGATGTGGTGTGATATTGTACTGGCTGGGTCACTCCCTCTCACCTTGTGTGTAGCTCTTTGCAGTGCTGTGTGGCAGGGGTGAGTATCGGCGTGTAGATGGTGCCTGTGGGCTTCACTGTAGCTCTTGGGGTGTCCACCAGTGGAGGAATGTTCCTGTTTGCTTGTCTTTATCATTTAAACGCTGCTCGACATAACGTGTTTCCAACAATTTGCATATTTTCCCATGGGCAGAGAAAATGTCATTGCTGTGTGATGTGGTCCGTGTCGCGCCATCGTCGTCAGTGTAATGTTTGCCTGCAGGGCCCCCTGCAGTGCTCCGCCCCATGGTGCATCATGGGGTAGGCCTCAGGCCTTGCTGCACAGCGCTGCTATATCAAACATGTCACACCAGTTGCGGCTCTGGCTCCGAACTGCTGGGTTTCCGGCATCCAGGGTCTTTATTGACCTTGCATCATGTCCCGCCATACGCGGTGACGTGCCAGGTACATAACATGCGTCTCATCAACATTTTAAGGCAGGCAATGAGGTTGTCTTATTAGAAAGTACTTGTCCCTCAATTGCAACGCCAAGAGGACAATGGGGGTGGGGCACCAAAGGTTATTGGGCATGGGATGGCAAAGCTACTTGGAATTGGTGGGGCAGTGTAGAGCATAGAATGGTTCTGATTACCACCTTGGTAGCCCCACTGGTAAATGATCATCCATTTTTTCCCTGATCACTCACAACTCGGTTTTCATATAACAATTTCTGTTTCGTATATAATTATTCTATGAGAATAAGCAAGTTACTGAATCATGTTCTATACAATTCATCTTCTTATTCTTCTCATTATTCAAAATGGCAGAACCCTGCTCTTTGGGTTCTATGAGCGATTGTTGACTGTTTTTTGCCAACCTACACTTTCCCAAAATTTTGTTTATACTGATTATGCCACTTTATTTTTACCTCCAAATGCATGGGGAAACCCCTGCACGCCCTCTAACCACTAACCAACCCTTACCCCTGTATGTACCATACCCCAACTTACCATCAGCATTTTGTGCCCCAAAAAGTGGGGGGGATCAGTTAAAAGTGGATCAGTTAAAAGTGGTTCAGTAAAAGTGTAGGTCGGCAAAAGTGGGCTAGAACGCTCCTTATTTCCCATGCCTATTTACTTGTCAAGATTTTGAGACCTTCACCTTAAGGAAGCCAAGAGTATTCATAAGCAGTGTGCACCCCACCAAACAGTTTCCCTCCCACTGTGGACCATTGAGTGATATTTAGGATTATGGCTTTCCAAGAAGCAAAACAGATTTTACATTGTCTGCGTTATGTCAAACACTGTGCGAGTGGTAACATGGAATGCAAAATGTCTTAATAACCAGGTTTAGAGGAAAGGTTTTCTCTTCCAGTTGCGTAATTAATGTATTAATATCTTTCTAATGCAAGAAATACATTTATTGGAAGAAGACAGGGATGATATTCTTAATGAAAATGAATGATATGGAGGGTTGGAATTGCCATTTAAGTCATGAGAGTTGCCCCTCGTATTAGTTCTTGAGGTATACGTTTGTTAGGACACTTAATAGAAAATAATTAGGTCCCTAAATGTTTCCAGTTGTGTTTTTAGGACTCTGACAGAACAGACGATGATCCTGACTGTGGACATCATCATCCTATGTGGCAATCTTAACTTTTCATTGGATGATTCCTTAGACTGTTCTTGATCTGGAGGGGTGCTGGCAAAAAAGGTAAAAAAACAGGATTAGGTACATTAATTCAAATACTGAATATCACTGAAGGCCCAAAGAGTCTTATCCTGTACTTCGGCCTGCGCACAGTATCCATCTTCCAGGAAGTCACCTTGGGCACACAACAACTGGTCCCTGGAGCGTCTTTTGGAGGTTTTTCTTTTCTTGCGCTGTCCTTTTCCTTTTCCCTTGGGAGTCTGGTTTAAGTGTGTATGCCTGGGGCTCTGGTCCAAGACAGTGGCTGTCAATCCAATAGCCTCTGTAGGTTTGTCATTCCCACATTCCCGCCCCCCGCACAAAGTTCTCTGGCCATTGTTGTAAACGTACGGCCTGCAATTGGTCTATCTATTCTGGCGAGGGACATTCCTCTTCTTCATCCGAAAAAGGTGTTGTTTCAAGGTCTGGGGTGGTGTGCTTGCTTCTGGCATCATTTCCAGGGAATTTTCATATGCCCATTCCCTGGTTCAAGGGGTTCTGGAATCGCTTGGGTGTCATGATTTCCATAAGACTAGTTCTCAGTATCCCGACAACCTTCCCCACTTTGTCCATCCCCCAACTGATCATCTAGTTCTAGTCAAGGAACGCGTTCTTCCCAACTTGGTCTCTTGTGTTCAAGGTTTGACTTAGAAATAGCCAAAACCTGTGGCAGGTAAGCAGAAGGATCAGAACCTAGCTATTAGCTTCCCCTGGGATGGTTGGCGCTGTCCTTTTCCTTTTCCCTTGGGAGTCTGGTTTAAGTGTGTATGCCTGGGGCTCTGGTCCAAGACAGTGGCTGTCAATCCAATAGCCTCTGTAGGTTTGTCATTCCCACATTCCCGCCCCCCGCACAAAGTTCTCTGGCCATTGTTGTAAACGTACGGCCTGCAATTGGTCTATCTATTCTGGCGAGGGACATTCCTCTTCTTCATCCGAAAAAGGTGTTGTTTCAAGGTCTGGGGTGGTGTGCTTGCTTCTGGCATCATTTCCAGGGAATTTTCATATGCCCATTCCCTGGTTCAAGGGGTTCTGGAATCGCTTGGGTGTCATGATTTCCATAAGACTAGTTCTCAGTATCCCGACAACCTTCCCCACTTTGTCCATCCCCCAACTGATCATCTAGTTCTAGTCAAGGAACGCGTTCTTCCCAACTTGGTCTCTTGTGTTCAAGGTTTGACTTAGAAATAGCCAAAACCTGTGGCAGGTAAGCAGAAGGATCAGAACCTAGCTATTAGCTTCCCCTGGGATGGTTGGCAATAACCCTTAACAGTCTTTGCTTATTTGTTCTGTGATAGGGTATCTCCTGCTCGCGTTTGATGTTCAATATCCAACTCCTGACTCTGGTTGGCTGCTGGTCTTCGGTTCTAAATGGGATTCCCTGGGTATGGACACTGGGTCCAAGGGCCTAGATTTAACCATAAACCCCTCGTATTCTCTGGACAGGGTAGCCTTGCTGTCATTTTGGTAGTGGCCCCTATGTCTTCCCGGGTTTAAGTGTGGTCCACACACTGAATCCACGCTGAGTGGTTTATGTGGCTGACTTTGGGTTTTCTCCCCTTCAGGTCACCGTAAACTTAGCTTGTGCTCCCAAACAGTATCCAAAAAGAAATGCCTGAATACATTCCCTGCTCAAAGGTAAAAAGGTACTGTGGGCTAATTAACTAGGGGGGCTTGGATGTTGGCTGGATACTGAGCATGACTGAGTATTGTTGTCACAGGAGGATAGCTCTGTGGTAACGCATGGGTCTTGGAAGCAAGACCACGCTGACCAAACACAGGTTCGAATCCCTGATCCGCACTTGAAAAAACCGAGTGTGTTATAAATAACCTGCACTTCCACAATTCAATGAAACTAGCACCTAGATACCTAAGGGTTATGTGCGCTGCAAATAAAAAAAATAAAACAATTGTCAGAACGTCATACTGGGACTTCTGTTGGGACCAATGAACTGGAGCAAAATATTCCACACAGTCCCGGGGTCGGTCCACTTGTACGTCTGTCTCATTCTGATTAATGGGAATATAATGCTGTAGACACTTCGTGCCTCATAGGAATTCTCCAACAGCGAACTTTGGGCTGGTACATGGGCACGCTTTGTCAGTGGTTGAAAAATCAACCCAGCAATTCGAGTTCCTGGTGGTAGATGTTCCAATGGGTCTTCCTGGGGATACAGCTCCTCCGTTTGGGTAACTGTCATTTTATGGGGGTAAGCGATCTCTGTTTCAGGATCTGGCCTACCCCATTCTGACACCACACATGACAGGGTGGCCCACCACACATAACCACTCTGACTCAGATGGCAAGTCCAAGTGTCTTTATTGCAAAATATAAGATGGACTGGCTGTAGGCTCATCAAATGGTCTCCAGGGCCTATCAGGCTTTTTAGGAAGTTTGTCGTTAGGGATGTCCCTCTCTCTCTACTTCCCGCCTCTTTACCCCCTCCCTAGCCCAGGCATCCCTAATGGGTATATTAGTTTCTTGCCAACCGAGTTATCTATCTATCAGCTGCCTTATTCTGTTGATGTTTCCCTAAAACAGTGGCTGTCTAACTCCCTCAGGGATCTTCTAAAGTTTCTCTGACTAACCCCACTTAATAGTCTAAGGAGTTAGCGATGGTACCTTCTTTCAACCCGTTGTCACTCATTCTCCTTCTACACACGTTCGTACCTGACCCTTCACTACAGTGGGTTCTTAAGATGTTCTCTTCCCACCATGTTACAATCCCTTTGATCTCTCACTCCACCTTTCCACTTCCACCCTTTGATCTTACTTCTTTTCTTACTCTCGCTCCTGCCTCCAATTACCCCTCTACCTCCATTATCTTCTCTTCTCTCCTTCCTCCCACTCTACTTCCTTGCCTCTTGCTATTCCTCTTTTGAAATCTCTGTCGCACTCTATGCTGATAGTTACTCCTATTCTCCCACTCACACTCGCTCTTACTATTCTGTTGCTCCTAATATTTCTACTCTATACTTAACCTGTGCTATCACACTCTAACACCGCTCTACTGCTTCTTCTACTCACTAAGGCTCCCTACTACCTGTGTCAAGGTTTGTTAAGGCTTCCCTCCCTTCCTCCACACCGGATTTGTCCGTAGAGCTATCCTGAGGCTCCGGCTTCTTTCCTTGACGTCTTCGGGTCTGTTCTTTACTGTTCTTCTTGGTTTCCTTCTTTTCACATAAGTAGGGGCGAGCTCCCCGGGATGCTACACTGACGGTTGATTGGGGAACCGAACAGCGGGGACTCCCGAGAGCCGGCTCCTGATCAGGGAAAAAGCGCCGATGGCAGAAAAAACCCTGCTATGGGATGTTCTGGCAAAATGGTCTCATATAACGAAGTGGACTGAATAATAACACTCACAGGCTGAGGTGTTCCGGCAACAACCAGGGGTAGTACGAGTTAACTGGAAGCCTTCTAATGGAGCAGGATCCTAAGAAGAGTGGAGGTCCGCAGGAGCTAGCAAGGTATGGGGCACAAACACAGAGGATGCCAACAAGTGATTCCCAAGTAAGAGGGAGGCAAGGTAAGGCTCCAAAAGCAGAGAAACGAAGGTGCCTGCAAAAGAGAGAGAACAGGAAGGAGCGAACAAGAGATGGCAAGGCAGGGCTGCTGAGCGAAGAGAGCTGAAGGAAGAAAGCCGAGCGTAGGGACCGGTAACGAGGAATACCGGAGGGTAAGCAAAAACAGCAAGAAAACAGAAGAGAAATAACACAGAATCCACACGGGGGAAAAACGGGCAGAAAACACAGCGTTACCTTCGGATAGGGAGAGCAGTGAAGGTGCAACGTGGGGAAGCGCTGCACTGAGACGACACTAAAGGAGTTCGGTGGCCATCTTGGAAAACACTAGAACGGTGATTCCAGACAGCCGTCGACGTAGTGGAACATGTCAATGGCATCTCCATAAGTCAAAAAAGCGCCGCCCGACAGAAGTCATGACAACCTGCTCCCCTATCACTCACTGACTCAATACCGTCCACTACTACCACCAACTACCACCTCCTATTCCCACCACCACTCTGCTACTCCCACAACTTCTACCACCTACGCTGTCACTATCACCCTGGTACTCCTACTCTACCTCTACTCCTCACACTCTACACTCACAAATACTGCACATAACCCCTCTCATAAATAGCTTCTGCACTCCGGTCGCTCGCGCTTCCTCTGGTTTCTTGAATGTCCTCCACCAACTCCTGTCCTCACCCAATTAACCCACATTTGCACACTCACACACACCTCCTTAAATAGCCTCCCCCCCGGCATTGGATACTTAACCTATTCAATAACTTACCAGGCTTTCAGGGGTGTGAGGTGGGCTTGTTGTGGGGGGCTTCAAAAGGGCTTGTAAGCCGCACCCCTTTTCCAACATGGACCCCGATGGTGTCCAGGGGCCATGGATGTAAAGGCCTCCATAAGGCCTTTTAATATAATATAATCCCTGGTGGTTTAGTCGGGTAAAGGTATTCATGGAGTCCTTTATTTCATAATTAAAAATTCCCTGGTGAGCTAGTGGTTTTCCTATTTGCATGGGCTCCAGCAGACACCCTCTGCTGGAGCCATGCAGCTGTTGTAGTTGTTGCAGCACCCCTTGGTACTGTGTATCCCTTTAATGCGTCCTCCAACTTGGGAGCCGTTGTTGTGCTACTCTCTGCACCCCGTGGCAGGATGCATTCCAATTCTCCTGGCATCCCGTGGCTCCAGCGCTGGTGCTGGTAGTGGGGCGGCTAGTCTCCCTGGGTCCTGTTGGAGGCCACCATCTGTGCAGTTAAGGCGGGGTTGGGAGGGGGCCTGCCCGCACTCAGGCATTGTGGTCGGGTTCGAGTGGGCTACCTCCATCCTCCTGACTGGGCCACAGTGCTGGCCCTATCACACAGTTATCTCAGGCTACAGTGAATATGTCTCATGTTGTAGGTTGAGTGATGGTGCTGAATTGACCCTCGCCTTGGTGCCACCACCCGTTCTGTGATGCAGACCCTGGAGGAGGAACATGGGTAACCCACTACGCTCCCCATTCATTCACCAGCCTTTGGACGTTGCATGATGCCTGGACCTATTCTACTTTAGTTTCTGCTTATTCAAAATCCTTTGGATGTGTCAGGACCCCAGCTCCCAAGGTTTGTCAAATATTTAAGGGGCATGGGAGGGGAAGGGCAAACTCACATAGTTGAGTTGGTTTTCAATGAGAGCAAAAGGGAAGCCTTTAGTCTACCGAATGAAGAGAAACCTATAGTCCCTTATAATGAGGGGAAACCCATGACATCAAATTCAACACATATACACAGACCTGTAGCTGCAGGGTCCTCACTATCAATTCCCAACAAGGTCCACAGTTCGTATAAGCAGGTTGTCATTACCCTTCTTGAAAAACGTACACCTTGAGATACCAGGTCAGCTCTTCTTAATAGTCCAACCACCATGTTACTTCACAGAAAGAGTGGCTTTGCTAAGGAGAAAAGTATGTCAGAATAACTTTCTAAAGGAGCAACGTGCTTGCCAACAAAGAAGAGCTTACCAGCTGGCACTTGCTTGTAGGATCGCTGCAGCGGGGGCCTATGAACCAGACAATGCAACACCTTGGGTTGTCCATAGAGAGACAGCATTCCACACGCTTCACTGCACACTTACCTGCAAGCTAAGTCCATAGCTGCATATGTGCTCAAACTCTTGCTTAGAACAAGGAAACCAGAATGCAAGCAGCATGAACTGCTGAAAGCAAACAAGTGAGTCTTACATGGCTGCGCAGCATATTGAAACTTTGAGCCGCGGGGCCATGCAACAACCCACAAGGAAGTGGAATTAGCTGAGGGCTTAATAGGACAATAGCAAGTCACCCAATCACAGGGTTTGCATACCATAAACTCTCATCCAAAAATAATTAAGCAATTATGTCAGCTGGCAGACCCACTCAATTATAAAAGGGGCCTGGCGATGTGGAGAAGTTTGGGGCTCCAGATTTGGAGGCTTAATAAGCAGGAGAGTGAGTGGTTGCATGGCAAGGGGGCAAGATGAAGCAAGGAGGTGGCAGAGAAGGAGAAGGAGGTGAAGGCTGGGGATAGGATCTAGACAGAGGTGGAGGATAACATTAAAACAGTAATGGAGGAATGAAAGGTTGAGCAGTGTGGGATGGAGGCTATGTAGGCAGGGAGTAGCCATACAAAGGAGGAGGACAGAATAAAACCAGAGAAGGCAGGCGGTGAAGGTTGAGAAGTGTGAAGTGTGGGTGAAGGAAGGCGGGAAGAGCCATGAAGAGAAGTAGGAGAGAGTAATTGAATGCAGGGAGGCAAAAATGCATATCAGAAGCAGGAAGTACTATGGTGGTAGCAAGACAACTCAAGATGAAGAGAGGAGGAGAACCTGTAGTGGTAGTGCGGAACATGGAGGGGAGATGGAGAAGACCTACTGCAGAAAGGGAAGTGAAGTGAATAACAGTAGGGGTTGAGGACAGTGTGTGGGGTTGTCGAAGGAGCAAGGGGATATGAAATCCAGAAGGAAGTCCAGAGGAAACCTAAGATAAGTAGGAATGTAAGCTCAGGAAGAGGTGCCCAAGTCAAGGACAGGAAGCTAATCTAGTGGTGAAGATATACGTGCTGACAAAGTCTGTGGCAGAATATGCAACTAGCACTAACGAGATTTAGACTGATAATCACCAGGATTTTCATGACATTGTTAAGATCTGAAGTTGTCAGACGACTGGCTCATGGCCAGGAATCACAGCATACCAGGACTGATAGCCTCAGTTATAGGCCTAAAATGTTCTACCAGCCAAAGCCAAGCATCTAACTGGAAGATCCAAGAAAGAAGTGCTGGGGCACTTGAACGCAAAAAAGCCTGTGAGGGACCTTTCTGGTCACCAGTTAGCAAGAGCTAAATGAGAGAGGGAAGGCCTGGCTGAAGGTCTCAGGACAGTCTGTTTGATATTGTTTTGTATATAACACAATGTTTTTAGTTCTACCTAGCACCTAGCATTTTCTGTTGGCTTGAGCTTTTGTCTTTTAAGTTGTCTGTCTATCCGTGGCTGTGACACCATGTGAAGGCCATCTTAAATATAGCCTTGGCGAAACCGCAAGCTAAGGTTAGACTGTGGAGTCCAAACACATGGGTACTGAAGGACATGGATTTAATTGCGCATATCAGGACATTTCAAGAATTATAAACCAAGCGCAATATCGACTCGGTGGATGTTCTGCCAAAGCCTCCTGCTGGGATTCAGTGATGCCTAGCGAGGTGAGCATAAAACCCTCTGGGTCACCTCTGCAGTAGCCCCGCCTCACAGCAGGAGACAGTCACATACAGTTGACTTTAACATTCTTAGATCCAGACTGTCATGAGTGGCTCAAATATCTGATGACACACTTAAAGGTTGTACATCTTTTTTGACAGATCGTGTTCAGCAGGTTAAAGCAGGCCCATATTTGTCTGACTCCCTGCCTGTTACATGCAGATTTCCTCAGGGTTCCTCCTTGTCGCTGCTACTATTTAACTTGTATATTCACCACTGCTCAAAATCTTTTTCCAGTTCGATCTATGCTGACGATACTCAGATCTACGTGAGGCTTAAGCAACCACTGGAGGCAATGGAGTGAGTTTTGTCTTGTGCTGATAAAATCCAAAAGTGGATGCTGAAGAGCAGACTTCAGTTGAATCCGTCAAAGACTGAGATCATTGGCTTTGGCTCTAAAACATAAGTAGCTGGAGTTTTACATTCTGTTCTATGTCCAGCTCTGTTCTGAGTCCCAACTAAGTACATTCAGAAAGTGAAAATCTTAGGTTGCTTATGGCAGTCTAGTTTGAGCTGTAACTTGCATATTACTCAGATCGTTAAGTCAGTCTATTTGCAGCTAAAACTCTTTAAGCCATTACTGCCTCTTATTTCTGAGAAAGATCGACCCATTGTGGTAGGAACTCAAACCGACACAAAGTTAGACTATTGTAATGCCCTTTTGATGGGCATTGCAAAATATCAGCTCCAAAGAATGCAGGTTTCCCAGAATTCTGCAGTGCGACTAATTTTTGAGCTACCTAGGAAAACCGTCATCTCTTCCTTTCTAAGGAGCCTTAATTGGCTCCCAGTGCAGCAAAGGATTTTGATTAAAATCTTGTTTATGGTTTTTAAATATGTCCAGGGTTTGGCCCTAATTTATCTATCTTCCAAGATCACTACATACTGTCAAAAACGTACTTTACGTTCTGTGGGACAACGTCTTTTGGTGGTTTCTTCCTCAAAAACCTTGACATGGGGTAATAAGCGTTTTTCCCTTACTGGCACTCCGTCCTGGAATTCAGTTCCACAAAATCTGTGATGAATCAAATCTTTGAATGCATTTAAGTAGCAACTGAAAACCTATTTATTCTAATAACATCACTGTCTTTAGTGCAAGTATTTAACCTCTGTGCGGTTTCTGTTCTATATTAAGTTTCATCTGCGCCCAGATGCAGGTCTCTGCTGGGATTCCTTTGGGATATGAGCGGTACAAATTCACAAAATCAAATTAAAAACAAATCACATGGCTCACATGTTGGCCACTGCTCCACTGGAGAGTATCCCATTGTCATATTTCCAGGTCAGTAGTGGAAAAAAAATGGAGAAAGCTCTACTATACTCTGAATTCCCCACTGGGTCAAAGGGAACCGGATCCAGTTAAGGCAACCGGAGGTACAAGAAAGAGACCATGGGGGAGAGTACTGTGAGAAACCAAAGCGTGTCTCACCCACTAGTCCTCAGAGATTTGTCAGCCAAGTGGCCAGGACATGGTCATCGCCTTTGGATCCAGTTCCTGGGGTTGACCAGTGCGGGAGGATCACCTTGGTAGGGTGTATTCGGGGAGTGGGGGTGAGGCAGCCAATGGTGAGATGCGGTATCACCCCCTATTTTGTTTATCCAAACCATCCTATGTTTTAGGATGCTCTGAGGTCCCAACTCCCCCCCCCTTTTACACAAACAGTGGGCTGAGGAAGAGGGTGACTGAGAGTAACAACATTAACTTTCACATATCGTACTGGACTAATCGGGTCAGGCAAAGTCAGGCACTTGACTCTAAGTGCATACACCTGATAACAATTATCTCTCCTCACGTGACTAAAAGACAGAATCAAAAGACACAATCTGAGCAAGGTGGAACACTGGTATGAGCAGGGCTTTGGGATGAAGGCAAACCTACTGGAGCAGATCGACAGACCAAGGAGATGAGAGCAGCAGGTCGAGAACCCCAAGAGTTGCTTATTGGAAGTTGTTGCGTCGACAGGCCGCGAGGGACACATGGAGAAGGCCAGATCCCACAAGTGAAGATTGCATTGTGTTTCAAGGATGCCAGCGACCCTCCCGGGTGAATAGCAGAGTTGGGGAAGCAAGTCAAAGCCTGTGGTACTAACCTTGACTCGTGAAATGGGAATTGCAAAACCAAGAAAGAGACGCACACAGCCGGTGAGTTAGCAAGCGGCCTGAAAGACTGGTGTGTGTTAAAGTTTGAAGTAGCAGCATTATATCTCGAATGAAGGCTGCACGCAGGTGAATGAGATGCGTTGAAAGGCAGGCCTCTGAATGAACGTTGAAGTAAAAGACAGCTGCAAAGCCTGCAATACTAAGTAAAGGAGTGGTCCCGTGAAAGGAAGTCGCCCACACAAAACTCTCTGTGAAAAGTAAATTGTTTAAAGTGGTAAAGTGAAAGAACAGCAAAAGTGAAATAAAGAAGTTTAACTCCTAGAGAAGGGGAGAGTGAAAGTTGAACTGTAGACTTTGAGTTGAAGTGGTCCTGCAGTGGCCAGTAAAGAAAGCCACGCACAGTTGAAAGTCTTCGACATACGAAAGTGATCCCAGACCGACAGAGGGAGACCCAAAGGGAAATAAACGTGGGGAAGGGAGCCCCCTTACACGTTTGCATTGAACTTTATCATAAGAGATCTGAGCCTGACAGCGGGGGTCGTACAAGAACTGTGTGGTGAAAGGTCTGAGCCCGACAGAGGGGGACCTCTGTGAATGTTTTGGTTGAAACATTATTTTGGAAGTCAATAACAGAAATTCTAACAAGGAAAGACAGATGGGCATCGATCCACGTTTTGAACTGTTTATTTTGTTGGAAACCAAGCCAGAGTAAGTCATTCTGCCTACAGGGACAGCCTTACTCCGTGGGTCTAACGTGGAGAGGAGAGCTGATTCAACCACATTTATTCATTTGAACACTAATGTTTCCGTTTGCATACATTTCTCCTTTTTACACTTTTTTGTACAAAAGATAGGGCAGGCAATAGGTTTTGTTAGCATAGGCCATTTTGATTTGACGGACTCCACTAGGACTGCATTATTTATTATTTGATGGTTGAGACTACTCCCACCTTAGCTATAGGGCAACGCATGAGATTCTCCAACCGCAACAATTTCAATAAAGGTTTTACAAATTGTACCCATTGTGTCAGTGTCATACTTGTGATACCATGCCTCCCCTACAATACCCAGCCATGGCCCAGAAGGCTACAAAAACACCAAGGAATGCCCAGGTCTCTCATGAGTATCCCATGGGATCGGATGGGGAGCAATACATCTCCCATAAGTCCCCTATTTTCAAGAAGCAAACCTCAACCAGAACAGATGATCCGTGCTCACCATTACAGTGATAGGAGAGCTCTACAGGAGAGATGACCTACCCAAATATGGGCACATAAAACCCTGGGAAAGATAGCTCAGATGACCCCCAGCCCTTGCCCCCAAAATGAGGGAAGTGTGCCCCCTCCTGTTCTTAATAACAAAGAACAAAAATCGAAATTGCCGCCTCCCTTACTCTCCCAGGGAATTGATCATATACAGAGCAGACTGGGGAAAACATGACAACATCAAAGACAGCATTAGCAGGAGAGAACCATCCAGTAGCAAACAGGGACTGAGAGACAGGGCAGCCAAGTAAAGAGCAATATGGCTTCCCCTTTATAGCCTCTGTCTCACTGAACCCACCCCGAGGGGGCCTGCAAGAAGGATGCTGCATCAGCCAATCGCGGTAGAGCCCTTTCCTAGAATCGCAGTTGCAGCCTGCTTTCTTGAAATCCACCAATGTGGTGTGGCCAAGTCACAAGAAAAACAGCTCTAAGGCCAGTCTGTTTGTGGGTTGCTGGAGTGGCATACAGATGGCGCCCAGAGAGTGTTGGAGAAGGAGCAATGAGAGAGGAAGCTGGGCAGCAGAGTATGGTGGAGAAGTGGTAACATCCTTCCTAGAGGAGAAGAAGGCAGAGAGAGCAATGGTGTGCAGAAGGAAGAAGAAGGTTGGGAAAAGAGTATTGGGGGAAGAAGTATTAACATCTGAAGGGTGTGGAGGAGGTTGAGAGCAGAGGGGGAGAGGCAGGCTTAACAGCACAGCATCTTTTGGAGTTGGGAGGAAGAGAATGATTGGATGGGAAATGACTATCTACAAAGAAGGAGAGTAGAGGAGAGTTTAAGGAGGGGATCATATTATCGGAGGGGTTGGAAGAGTCAAGGACAGAGTCACAATGTTGTTGGAAGAGGTCAGCAAGTTGAAAGAGGAGAAGGTTAGAGAATGTAAAGGATTTGGAAGGATTAATGGAGAATGTTGGTGGATAAAAGAAAGGAGAGTGCCTTCAAAGTAGTTTGAGGTGAGAATTTTGGAGGAGGGTGGACGTTTCAGGAAGGTACCAGAGGGGAAGCAGATTGAATTAACCTGCGTAAACCTAGAAGGAGAGGCTCTGGGTTAGGGGTGAGTCCCAGATATGAGGGAAGGAGCATACAGTAGGGGGATGAGCATACGGTAGGGGAGGCATGAGTTTGTGACGTGGCATTAAGGAGGGTACCACCTGCTGATTCTCTTTGCTTAACTGCCAGAATGTCGATTTAAACTGACTCCCTCTGTCTGACACTATCTGAGACGGTGAGCCATCCAATTGGACCACATTCTATAGAAATGCTTGTACCCAATTAGTCCCTGAATTTGCCCCCTAAATAGAATTATAAGTGCCCGCCTTGGTCAACACGTCAACCATAACCAAAATGGCAGTAAGACCATAATTTTTAGGGAGATCCATAGATCAAGAATGTCAGGGTCTGCGGGAAGTGGCAAGCAGTCCAATAACCAGCGTGCATCTCCCTAGCATAGACCACCTCAAACCTTTTCACGAACTTCAAGTTATCAACTCGCATAGATTCCCACCAGAAATGTCTCCTACGAAGTCCTAAGGTTTTGCGATAACCTAGTTAGGCAGCTAATACCGAAGCATAGTACGCCCTCAAAGCATTTTCTTTCAATCTTTCTGTGACGAATTATATAACTTTAAACTCTATAATGCATACCCTTTCTCTAGTGATAATTGGGATTCCTGAAAGTGCTCGAATGCCATACTATGCCAAACCTCTTGATTGAATCCGAGAACTAAATACACTTTGGCGACAAAAGTATCCCCTGGAATAAAAGAAGTTGGGTTTTCTGCATTTATCTTCATACTCCCATGCACCTGTCGTGTCACAATGTTAAGGTTTTGGCAGACCATATATGGTCCATTAATACCATGATACTAGTATCTTACTGCCATCAAATAGCGTCCTAGTTCAAGGATTTCAGCCTTTAGCGATAGGAACACTCTAACATATATGGACTAGTAGATTTCTGAAGGTAAAAGGTTTCTGGCACACTAAGCCACCAGATACTGTTTTCATATTCCGTTGTAATAGGACCACTCCCATAGAGATATTGGACATATCTATCTCTATGAATAATGGTGTCTTTACATTTGGATGTTGCAGGATTGGGCCTAAAGTGAAACACTCTTTGAAACCTTCAAACTTTGATTCTACACTGGCATCCAAATGAACTTGATATCTTTTTCCAACAACCAACTTGGAAATGGGGGTCACTTGCTGTGAGAAGTCCTGGATGAAATGGGGTTAGAAATTTGGAAATCATAGGAAACTGCCCATTGTTTATTGAAGTGGGAGTATACTAATTTCAAACTGCCCATACCTTACAAAGGTCTCTCTACAGGCCTTGCAGAGTAATGAATTCAAGAAGTATACTACATTGGTATGAAAGTGGCGCTGATTTAGTGTAAAAATTGTTCTCCCTCAACGTCTGCAACACTGACCTCACACGTTTGTGATGTTGGCTCAAATTGTGAGAAAATAGTTGAATATCATGAATGTATACTTCAACAAAGATATCCAAAGATCCTCTGAGACCGTCGATGATAAACAATTTAAATGCTTTGGGGGCATTTCAGGGCATTACAAAGACCAAAAATGGCAATACTTGGTATTTACAGAATCCAAACCTTGTGTGGAATGTAGTTTTCTATCCATTGCATCCCCCCTTTCCCCAGAGCCCGTGCCCTGACTAAGTGGTAAATCCTGCATAAATCTGCTTTTGGATCTGATCCAGCATTACTGAGGTTAGGTTATTCAGCACCCTATAATCAATACAGTAATCAATACAGGTTCTCAACCCTCTGTGATGATACTCTTTCAGTGGTTTATTTTTCTTTTCCGTCAGGGCATAAATCGTGCTCTAACGAATTGATATCCAGGGTTCCAACTCTATCTTGGAATCGCAGGACCCATGTGGGGGTAACTCACCTGCCAAATCCCAAGATTCTTCATAACACTTCTAAAATGTTCTCAGGCCCGCCCCTATTGAATCTTATCGGCTCACCCCTTCAGCTAAAAAGGCGCTCTCCGCTGCCCTGGAATCCTCTCCTCTCATTCCCTTCTTGAAACAGAACTCTTCATTGAATATTAACTTAACTCAACTGCCATCGATATCCTATCTCCTCTTGGATTGTGCATTGTGAGCCAAGGCAATTCTTGGGATTACTCTTGCACTTTGCAGCTATTTCCACATTCTTCACAAACCCTAATCCACAAAATTTCATGTGGCTCCTGGATCCATACCTAACATTCAGCATGGCTTCCAAAGTGCTCTGTTGCTTCCTGGGGATAGGGTATTTATTGATGAGCGCAGACCTAATATCAATGATCTAAGGATCGCCACATTTGAACTTGCCTTACTTACGAAAAAAGAAGAATACAGTCAGGGGATCATTTTAAATGGGTGGGGCATAAAATAAAAGCATAAATCATGTTTTTATGTTTTGATTTTGCACTCCTGCCCAATTTCCTGCTGACACGAGGAGGAGGAGGGACATGAAGCAAAGTCAACATCTCTGCTGTGCATTCCTTCTCCTCCTTGTGTGAGCCTGCGTGAGATTTTCATGCAAGCGTAAAACAAATCCCCCACGCATTAACGCCCACTAATGAGGTAGCATTTGTCATAGGAATGTATTAGGAAACGCTGCCTTCAAAGCATAATTAGCAGACAGTGTTTACTTTTTTGCAAAACGGAAGTAAACGTCAAGTGCAAAGGATGTGTTACCTCGTTTTATACCATGCTTTCATACACTGCCTTGAAAAAAATTGCATGCAGAGGACCCAGCAGCAGGTAAGTTCAAGTGTTGGTGGTCCCCTGCATGCAGTTTGCGTTGTTTTAGATGAACCCCTAAGGGTCCTATCAGGCACAGCTGAGTGCAGTATGTAGGGCCGGAAGACGGAAATCTTTCTGGGCGTTAGAGCAATCATTCAGGAAGTGGCCTTCTCTACCCAATATAGGAATACGTTCTATATTCTATGTTTCCCATTCTCTTCCCTGGAGAGTAGAGCCCTCTACTTAGCTAAGACATCCGAAACCTGTACTCCTTTGTCCCTCGTCTCTAGTTTCAAGTGATCAGAATTATTCCAGGAACTCATCATTGGGGAACTTCTCAATGTTTTCACCTTCGGCCCATTGAATCTAAAATCTAACTGCACAACCAAACTAATTAGGGCATCACAGGAAGTGGGTGGATTAAAAATGATTGCAAGGCATCCTTTTAATTTCAAAGCGCCCTACAGGACAGAGAGGATCTCTTTTCCTATGACCAGCCATTCTTAAACACTAAGGAACTAAAGTATGTAATCTAGTTTAGGATGTCTTTAATACCATGATTCAGGTCCAGACGCTAGCTACCCACCCCATGGGTCCACTGTGTCTGGCCAAACATCCTTCATATTTCAGTCTTGAAAAGCACCAGGTCATACATTATGGGGCTGTACTGTGAGACCAAAAGAATGAACTATGCATCGGCATCCCCACTGTGGCGTCGCTAGGGAAGGGGTCTGGGGGGGCCGTCCCCCCTGTGAAACCCTGTGCCCCTCCACGTGCCCCCCCTACCTAAGACGAGCAGTGACCATGTTCTTCCTCTACTTTTGTCTGTGCCCCCCTACTTTTGTCTTTGGCCCCCTCTGTGCCCCTCCTAAATTTGATTCCCGGCGACGCCACTGCATCCCCAGTAAGGTAAGAGAAAACAAGAACCCTTAGACATCACTTTTGAACTCTGGGAGACAGAGAAAATGCAGATCACGTTGTGCATTATACTTCTGATAGTGGTAGACCTCTGGAGCAGCCACATGTATGGTTACGTGAGACCAAGTAGGCTTCCACTGGGCTTGTCAATCCAATTAACCCTGTTGTTCTTCTCTGGAAATCCCTGTCCCAGCTTCTGGGACTGGTTCAGCAACCTCTAAAGGTTCAGAAAGAGGGCCTGTCTATGCAAGAAAGCAGCAGTGCATAAAGCTTGAAAGTAACCAACCCTTCTGCTAAGAGCCACTACTTTCTGATGTATGGCTATGTTCTTCTTAATAGAGGCTGCTACTTCTTTGACTACAACTTTCAGTATCTGACTAAGTGATCCCAAAGAAGTTTCACTGGACTGCATAGCTGCTGAGGTGGAGAGCCTCAATGGTCTTTCATTCTGTCAGGGCAAATTTGCAGATCTCACCAGGAGCTGCTGCTAACTACCAGAGACTGTTTTTGAAGTCAGAGTCTCCATAGCTCTAGAAATTAGTTACTAAACTGCTCCCCTCCCCCGTACCCAGGGGAAAGGGACAAAAATATAATAATTTCACGGAAAACAAAAGAACAAGAACTTAAACTAAATTCCTCGCCTACTCTTTCTATATATTAATTCTGGCTCATCCCGTTGCTGCTGAAGTACCTGGGCACCTGAGCTAAGGGAAATGAGGTGAGTGCCTTGTGTTGTTGAAGTCTTCCTTTTGTTGACTTACACTAAGTCTCTTTCATTAAGAGTCCCAACAGACTGGATGATTCTCAGGAAGAAGTATTTTGGGGAAAGATAGAGAACTAAAAGCATCCTTTTTACTGTTTTGATGAAACTATTTTTCTCTGTTCTGTTAGTAAAACTCTGTGCCCCAACACACACCCGTGGGCCTTACCTGTGGGGGCAGGGTGTGCCAGTGACTTGCGGCAGTATGGTGCCTCCTCCCAAGTGGCCGTTCCGGCCATGGGGGCTGCTATGCTGCGGACACCACACATGCATGGGTGATGACTGCTGGCTTGCCCATGTGCACAGTACACTGGGCAACGTTGAAGGAGAGGCCGAGCCTCTCTTTCCACCCAGTGCTGCCAAAAGCACCAGTGCCTCAGTCATTGTGTGTCGCAGTCCTCTTCAGTCCTTAGAGGAGACACTGCCGGTGGTTTGCCAAGCCTGAACCTGCCTCAACTCTTAACTGAGATTGGGTCCTCTTGGGGCTTCTAACTGATGTGTGTGCCTTCAGCTCTGTCTTGCCTTCCTTCCTGCTGGTCCCACTTTTTTCCCCACTATTCATTTACTACTTCTGAGCCTTTTTTTAAATTATTTTATTAATTTTTTTAATTTACAAAGCACGGAGGCATTGAAGCACTGTTACAGATACAGGTTTTTTACATTAGTTTTCACATACAATACGTTTGTAAATGGTAAAACGAGCAAACTACAGAGTGGTTAAGTTAGGCAAACAACTGTGTTTTCAGTGCTCTTCGGAATCCCCAATAGGATTTTTCTGCTGTAAGCGAAGGGGGGAGGGAGTTCTACTGTTTGACTGCGATGTAGGGGAAGCTGGAGCCACCTGCTTTTGCTCCTTTGACTTTTGGTAGGAGTAGGCGGTCAACGTAGGGTGTCCTGGTAGGTCTTGTAGAGTGAACTGTGGCTATTTTCTGGGAGTGGAATGGGGGGGCCTGTGTTGAACAGGCACTAATGGCTGATGGACAGGGTTTTGAAAATGATACGTTCTCTAATGGGGAGCCAGTAGGCCTCTCTTCTAGCTACTGAGATAGGTTCTCTTTTAGGGATGTTCAGCGCTGCTCAGAGGGCATTGTTTTACATTACTTTTAGTTTATGTATGTTTCTGGAAGAGGTGACTGCAAAGAGGACATGGCAGTAATCAATCCTCGAGGTGATGATTGCTCAAGCAATTGTCAGGTAACTGTCTTTGGAGATGAAGTGTCTAGCAGCATTAAGTACTTTGGTGGCATAGGCTGCTGAGGAGGCAATGGCGTTCACTTGGCAGGACATGGTCAGGGTGGCGTCACGGTGCGAAGATATTGTATAGGGTCGGGGATATGCATGAACCATGTGGTACCCCACATGGGATAGGGGATGGTGAGGCGTTGGCATTCTCTGAGAATACACTCATGAGTCTTCCTTCAAGGAAGGAAACAATCCAGGCAGTGGCCACGGGGGGAAAAGTGGCAGAGGTAATAAGGTGGTGGCATAAGAACTTGTGGTCGACCAGGTCAAATGCAGTGAACAGATCTAGGAGGAGGAGAAGTGCTGATTTTCCATCATCCCTGATCTCATCCAGCTGATTTTTTAGGTCTAGCAGGGCTGGTTCTGTACCATGGCCGGGGCGGAAGCCAGACTGCCGTGACACTTTGCAGGTAAGCTGCTCTGTCGAGGGCTTTCAGTAGGAAGGGGACAGTTGTGATTGGCCTGTGGTTGATAGGAATAGCAGGGTCTAAGGATGTTTTATTTAGTACGGGGAGTACCCATGCTTCTTTAAGGCTGACAGGGACTGTGCTTGTCGAGAAGGAGCCGTTTATGAAGGCAGTGA
Source organism: Ambystoma mexicanum (assembly GCF_040938575.1). Taxonomy (NCBI): domain Eukaryota; kingdom Metazoa; phylum Chordata; class Amphibia; order Caudata; family Ambystomatidae; genus Ambystoma; species Ambystoma mexicanum. The sequence continues at coordinate 779,358,381 of NC_090932.1, forward strand.
TGAGTGGTGATAGTGTTTCGGCACAGTCTTTGATAATGGGCGCTGGATATATGTCTCCTTTGCATCTCAAGGGTTTTAGACTTTTGATTATAGTACGAACTTCAGTCTCTGAGATCTCCTTGAAATGAAACTAGAGGCTGAGGAGGATAGGGCAGTCTGGGGAGGTGATAGGGCATGCTAGTGAGTTTGGGTCGGCAGCAAAGGAGGTTTAAGGCATGACGTGTTCAACCAAGGCAAGATATTTTCCTTAATCTTTCGTGAGCTGCGTGTGACTGCTGGTGGAAGTGGTGAGGCAGTAGGTTTTGGTTGGTTTCTAGGGAGTTAGCCAAAGAGATAGTGGGTGGGCCTTTGGGGTCATTAAGGTTAAGGTCTCCCAAGAGGTTGATTTTGGATCAGACTTTGATGTTTTCTTCAATAATGTGAAGGAGGTTCTCCTCGAAGTTTAGTGTGGGGCCCAGAGGGTGGTAAATGAGGTGGATAATGAAGGTACAGGTAGGTGTGGGGGAACATTTGAGGGAGAGCAGGTCTGCATTGTCATTGAGAGTGGTGTTGATCTGCCTAATCGGGAGGGAATTCCATTTTCAGTTACCACCCTACCACTGACCCACAGCATGTTAATAAGGGGTGGTGAGGCTTTGTGGTGTCATGGGAGTCACTGAACTCACTACTGTTGGTCGTTCTATTCCCAGCCAGGAAGGAGGGTGGTCCCGCTGCACTGCCCCTTCATTGTAACAGAAGTGGGAACACTACCTTTGTGGAGCCAAAGAACTATCCAAAATACAACATGGTCAGCTTAACATAAACTTGACTAGCTAGGATGCCACTGGCACTAGCTGTTCCTATTACTAACTAAACTCTAAAAACCTACAAAACAACCCCACTATGAAATCCTAGATTAACTGTCATTTGACTAGTCTCTTTAGATTAGACCTTAAAAAGAATAACCAAGTCATTAATTTTAAAATGTCCTTGACCATGAATATCTAGTATGTAAAGAGTTTGATCCTTCTGAGTCTTTGTCCAAAGAAGCAGGTCATTATAATGGAAACTCACCAAGAGCAACACATCGCTGATGAACATTTATTACCACAGTGCGGCTAATCTCTGATTGTGAAATTAGGTAGACAGGCCTGCATGAGGGGAAACACTAGTTTCTCACGCAAGCACTACCTTGGCAAGACTTGAGCAGACTAGTTTCCCCCACTCATTACGGACTAGTATTCCTTATGGTCAGTTCCTGAGGGCGAGACGGAACTGCACTGATAAACATGATTTTTTCTTACAAGCAGACATAATACAAGAATGTCTGCAGTCCAGGGGTTACCATTCCCACGTGTTAAGACAGTCACGAAAAAGAGCGCACCATCAACATCGGGATATTCTGTTATCTAAAAATTCCAGAGAAAATCCATCTAACACATGGCTGGTATGTGCAATGACATTCAGCACCCACCATCAGGCCATCAAAAAGGCAATAAATAAACACTGGCCTCTATTGCAGCTAAATGATCCCAAATTGGACCTACCCATGTATGCTCTTAAAAAAGGTAAGAACCTTAAAAATTGGCTATCTAAAGCTGATAGAGCCCAAGTGAAACAAAAATCTACAACCATTTCTGAAATTTGGGGTATGAAGAAAATCTGTGGCCATTTCGCATGTGGCTACTGTTGTCAATGCGCGTCAACTTTGACAGGTAAGACAGTGAGGACCAACAACAAAATATGGCACCTTAAAGATAACACGACCTGCAATTCTAAGAATGTTATATATTCTGTCACCTGCCCCTGCAACAAGATATATGCAGGCAAGACATCTAGGCCGGGGAAACTTAGAATTACGGAACTTAAGTCCAAGATAAGAACAAAAGGTGTCTCATCTCCTTTAGTACCTCACTTCCTTGAGAACAACCATAGCTACAAGGAATTTAACTGGTGTGTTTTGGAATTAGTGAAAGGCGTGGATGAGTATGCCACTGCCACTAGACTTTCCACCCGTGAACAATGGTGAATCTATAACACCCAGAGTTTTTCAACAGGGCTTAATCTTCAAGAGGAGTGGATCTTGGGCTCCTGATTTAGCAATGCCTGTGCAAACACCTGTTTACACATGGGGCCGATCCATACTGAAGTGACCGGACATGTATAACCAGCGGTTTGCCAACATTCCCTGTTGAGTTCCAGGTGAATATTGTACAACTATTGATGGCTTTGGAATCAATTTAGATAATTTATGCCTTAGTACTTTTTGTGCAATAACATCTTGGACCACACATGGCCGTTAATTTGAACCTGTGTGCTTTTATAGCAACAATAATGCTGTTGGCACTAAACTGTTGCTCCGGCTTGCTCGCCGTATTCACATTCGTGTATGTTGCGGGCCGATGAGTTTGAGCTGCTTTTCATATAAGCAGGCGTACCCGTGAACTCACGGCATCGGGTTCTGCAGGGTCGGGCATTTACAGGCAGAGCATGTGAATTACAACACAGTCCTATGTCTATTTCCTCTGGTGAACACATTTCCAATGGAACGTCTGACATCTTGTGTCGGGTTTGCGCAACGGTCTAGTGCACCTATAACATCTGGGCGCTATCGACATTAGGCTGCTTAAAAACGCTCGCCTGAGATCTGACAAGGCGTTGCTGCAAGCCGGTCACGCGTCTGAGGAAACAGAGAGAGGGGGGGCCCTCGCAGTCTTTGCAGTAGGTGTCCAGAAGCCATAGAGTCTGCCATGAGCTATTTCCAATATCAGTTCTTATTGGACACCGGAGGCAGGGTTGATATGTAACTTCTCGTAGTGCATTGGCACTAGGGGTCCATGTGCATTTTTTCTGCTAAAGTATAGCCTATCTGGCGCTAAAAGCACGGATGAGTCTAAAATACGTCTACCCTTAGAGATAGACACAAATGAATTTAATATGCAGCTTTTTTGCTGCAATAGATGGCAGTGTTGTTTCTTTTAATGCACCAACTAAAGAATTTCTTTCACCGGGCGGATATATATCCTTTTTGCTTTATTTGCAAGAGGATCGCTGGCACAGTACTTCGTGCTCTTTAGCTTAGAACGGACACATGTTGATTAGTGCTTCGGATTTATGCCCTGCCATACAGGTGCGGAAATCCAACCTGGAGCAATGGTCTCCGTCGCCCGCTCACCTCAGCAGGAAATTAGCCTCCATTAAGAGGAAGTATACACCCAACGCGACCAACAGTGAACCTAATATGGAAGGATGCTCCCAAGCATTTAACTCTGGTGAGTTCTTGAACATTTTTCCTTCTATGGCCATTCGGACCCTAGGCATGGGCAAAACGAATGCAACTGGCTAGTGCGTTTCACTTCTTTTGCAAGTCGGGGAAGTGGTTCCCATTTGAATGAATGTCCTTGTTTTGGGTCTCTACAGACCAACCACGTGGTGGCCTACACAGTGCCGGGCAGACACTTTATTGGAAGCAATTTTCGAATGTTTCCTTCAGCCCGTCGGTTGAGAATATGGTAATTATTGTGATTATTCTCCCCTCCTACACTAATGCTTCAGGACACTATTGTGACTGAAGCAGGCTTGACTCTATTGGACCTTTTGTCTTGGCCTTTTCTTTTTCTTTTTACCTTCGACAGTGTTGATTGACTCTGTTTACCCTATATTGATTGAAAAGATATGTTGTATTTTTAAATCACACTGTATATTGTGGTGAATACACAAGGGATAGCACTGGCCTGATGAAGACAGGAATCAACTGGAGTCCAGTTAGAAGAACTTTCACTGTCGAAACTACTTTTGTTATGCAATAAAAATCGCTAGGATGACCTGTTATACTATAACGTTATTAATGGTCCCTAGGCCAATGTAGTTGGCATAGAGCACTCCCTTGCACTATATTATGTCTGTTTGTCTTAGCTGTATCTGCGAGATCAGTTTGAGCGGCATATTTGCACAGCTAGAACTATTTTGCCGTCCAATACATTTACTTCTCAATTGAGGTTCTTTTTCATCTTTATCAATGCTTCGATTGTTTTGATACCCACACACAAACGATATCCGTTGACCGCGGGCACACTTGCGGATACCGGCCCCCTTAACTCACACGATCCCCTTCGCCTGATTTTGGAGTCCTGTCTCCTCAACTGTCCCTGCAGAACCTGGACCCTATGTTTAGGCCCTGTATAAAGTTCCCACAGTAATTTGAATCTGTATAACAACCTACATTTTTTTTTCTGTCAAATTATTGATAACATTGATTGGTTTGTATAGGTTTTTCTAAATGCAGGTTTATTCTGAACTCATGTTTCTCTTAACACACTAGACATTTTTTAATTTTGCACTATGGGTTTTTATAGAGGAAACACAGTGACTTGCATGTATAGTCTTTTAGTTAGTAAGGCCCAATATGCATTAAGGGTCATTAAGATTTAATATGTATTTTATCAATTTGTTTAAGAAATAAAAATGTATATTTTTTAACAATATCTCATGGGTTTGTGGTCCAATTGAGTCTCTCCTCCTCGTGCCCTCTGGAGGTTAGTCTAGCTATAACGTGTTAACTTAAAGGTTGTTTTCCGCCAGACAGGTCTACTGTATTTAATAAAATAATAAATCTCAACATAGTTATAAATCTGGAGCATTCCTTGTTTCTAACCTTCCATAGGTAGCTACGCGGACAGGTAGCCAGGATACCCTGCAAGCCATATGTCACATACTGTTTCTTTTTAGATAAAATGGCCAGATTTTCAATTGCGTCCCACTCTATGGCTTTTAATTTCAGAAGCTTATGCCAATGTTTAATCTCACCTAATTCCCTCGCAAGGTCCAAATGTATTTAATTTAGGAAGGTAGTCGCTGTATTTTCCAGAACCTTCACACATTCATTTTTCTTCTCTCTCTTAGCCATATTCCTTCCAATAACACTCATCAAACCATCTTCAGTGTTATCCACTACCCTGATTTTAATATATAACCTGCAACATCTTATCTTTCACAATGTGGCCAATGATGTTAATCCAAGTTCACATCTTATTGCCTCCACAGGTGTGGATCTGGCCACCTTCATAACAGGCCTCCACAATTTCCTCTCCATTTTTCCCAAGGCATCTGTTTGTTCGACACCATCGTTTCCAGTGCATAAAGTGTTCCTGGTATGATACAGCTCTTGTATATTTCCAGAAACCCCTCTACGGAGTGAACCCCCCACTTCTTAGCCATGTATGCTCTTATCACATTCCATTTTTGAATCACCTTGTTTTCTATCATTTCAAGGAAAATAATTCTGGATGGATTGTTCATGACTGTCATGCCTAAGTATGGGTATATTTCTACCACCTCAATAGTACCTGTGTCAATTTTCCCATTAAAGTTTTTACTTGCATTCTTCCTTCTCATTCCCCCAAACACCATGATCTTAGTCTTTTCCACATTTATACAAAGGTTATTTTCTTTTGCAAAGAGATGTACCTCATTTAACACCCTCTGTAGGCCAATTGGAATTTTATCCAATATGACTGTGTCATCAGAGTACATCATCCAGCTGATGGCAATCTCCCCCACTTTGGGTGGGTGGTTGTTTATACTTTCAAATCTTTTCCACATATCTGCCACACAGAGGTTATACAGGACTGGAGATGGTACACAGCCCTGTTGTGAGAACTCGAACCTTTGATACCCCTTTTTTCCAACTCCTCCTCACCCAAATCTCCGGTGGAGTCCTTCCACCTAGGCTTCCTAGGTTCCTTGCTCTTCTTTTGATGCAAATACGAACGTGACTCCCCGGAGGCCACCGTGACCGGATGGGAACCAAGCCCCAGGAGCCTCCCGGGAGTCAGCCCCCAATTTCAGGGAAAAAGCCGTGAGGCTAGGAAAAACCCTGTTCAGACAGAGTCCTTCCTTCAGAATGTGGCAGTGAGTTTGTAGGTGAGATAGTTCAATGAAGCTGACACTCTGTTCCGAAATTCCCGGGAAGGGAGTCCATTTAGAAGTTTAGCTCCGTACGCCAGAGGCGGCGGCAATGAAAGGAACATAGAAGACACGAAATTGCAATCCAAAAGTAACGGTAGAGTTTACAGAGGAGCCCAAAAGCGTCCAGTTGGCTTGATAGAGGAGCCCGAAGGTAGGTAGACGGTTATCCTGAGAATTGAGAATAAAGGGGTAGTACAGGGAAAAGAAAGGGAGTGGAGAGAGTACTAAGGGGGGGAAACAGGAATAGAAGACAGAAAAGGGAAAGGAAAGGGTGAAACTGCCAAGGAGGGACAGATACAGAGGAGTTTAAGGCTTACCTCTCGGTGAACTTAACAGGGAAAAAATACCACAAGAAATAAACCCACAGAAACTCGAACCGCAGTGAGAAAAGGGAGTAACTGCAAGGGAATACAGGATACGGAAAGATAATTAGAATAGCACGAGAGCTAGGAGACAGCGTTGAGGACTTTACAAAGTAAACAGATACAACGCACCGAAGCCTCGGTGCATCACACGTAAATACGTGCCGGTGGCCATCTTGGAGGAGGCATAGACCGCTGAAGACGTTCCTAGCCGCCATATTAAGTATGTCTCCAGCGACTCCAGATCTTCCACGGGCGATGCATTACACCTGTTTTAACCCCACATTAGTTTTAATGGCCGTTGAGATGTTATTTCCTTTATCTAAGCAGATTGTCACTGTGGTCTCCAAGTACATTTCTCTCAAAAAGTGGAGTATTTTGGGGCAGATGTTCCAATCTGCTAGCTTGCTCCATAGATTATCTCGATCGACACAGTCAACCGCTCTCGGGTAGGCTATAAAGCATACATATAGTTTGGTTACTTTATTGTGCATTGTATCTGAATGAATGTGATTCAACATGACCATATTGTCTAGGGTACTATACCCCTGTCTAAAACCAGTTTGTTGTGGTGATAGCAATTTCTATTCCTTGCTCCAATTGTGAATGGTTTGCAATAGAAGCGAGCAAAATATTTTGCAGCTAGTGTCTGCCATGGCTAATAGCCTGTCGTTTTTAGGGGCAGTTCTTTTCCCTTTTTTTATAAATGGGGACAAATATAGCCTTACGCCAACTGTCTGGTATTATACCCTTTTGCCATATGGAAGTAAACAGTTTCAGGAGGATAAATGCCAATTTTTCTGGGTTCCGTGTCATTTTATGACAATATTTGCAAGTCTATCTGGACCGGAGCGCTCGAGGATTTAATCTTGTTAATTATTTTCAAGATGTCCACCATACCAAAAGGGAATGTCAGCCCACCACCATCTCAGCTCATTCTGATTATTCCATTCAACGTAGTCTCCACATAATATAACTGAGAGATATATTTTGTCCACTCTTCCAGTGGGATGACACATACATCTGTATTCTTCTCTTCAGTCAGGTGCTTTCTGTATAAGTACCAGAATTTCTTGGAATCGTGTGTTTTGCATAAGATAAAAATCCCTTTCCAATTGGCATTATGGACATCCGGCTTATGGGCTTTTAACCAATTTTTTCACTTTGTGCGAATGGACGTTATTTTCAGCCTCTTCTCATCCTCGTTCATCCACTAATCCCTCTTTAGTGTATTTATTTCTACCTTGACCTACTTTTTCTCATCTTTAATCAAGCTGTCATATATGTTATCATACTTTTTACCCGTTCTTTGTGTTATAGTGGCTCTACTACTGGTTTTTATTATGATACCCAGGAGGTTCCCTATAACCTGCAAGCCATTGTGGGCAATCTCTTATTCATCAATACAGAGTATATTGAACATATCATCAAATTTGTCAAGATTTGTCCCCATTCCGAATATCCTGTTTCCACCTGCTGTACTTTGTATATTCATGTGTTCACCTTTTGGACCCCTCTTTTTGGTGGGATATGGATAGTTTGCACTTTAAGAATCTGTGGTTGCTAAGGGGTGTCAATATATGTTCAAAATATTTAATTTGTTTTTGTATCCCCTTACTAGCGAACATATAGTCTAACCGGTAGCTTACTATTCCATTAGTCTAAGTGGGATGTCTATCACCCAGGATACTCGGCTCTAAATAAGTCAGTTCCCATTGCTGAACATTTTTTACCCAGGTAATCCCATTTGTGATTTGTAAGGAATGATCCTTCTTACTTCAAATACTAGCTCATACTCCCCACACAAATACTGCCATTTTCCCATCTCCTCTAAAGCTTTGTCACAATAGGCATTGAAATTCCCCACTACCGGTATTTCTGATTTGGGGGATTCAATCAGCCATCCTTCTATTGTGTCTAATATAATTTTACCTACCGCTTCCATATTTACCCCTGCAGGGTGAGAATAAACCTTAATGACAAGTATTTCCCCCAAGTGACCAAAGATTCCCACAATGGTGCAGATAACAAACGGGGAACAGCCACATTTATCATATTCTCTAATTGTTAACGGGCATTTGGCCCCAATACAAAGCCCCCCACTAATAGCAGATTTCATCAAGATATTATAGCCGTCTAGAAGTATTGTGCCATTTACCCACGTCTCTTGTAGGACAAACACCTCACTGTTTTCCACAAAGTGAATACCCTGTTTATTTAGGAAGGAACTAAACCCTATACTATTCCAGTAAATTACGGTTATTTCCTTGACAACCTCCTTATCTCACTAATGTTCCAAATAGTTTGTGTCTAGAATCCACCTCTTCATCGTTTTCCTACTGCCTACACCCAAGTTAAGGGTTCCATTTGATTCCTCTTTGCCTGGTCATAGATCGGTCTCACACAGGAAGAAACATTCCCGAATCCCCAGTAGATATAACAGTTTACGTTCACCTCGGAACCCTGGTTCGTCCTTGTTTACGCATCCCTTCAGAGAACGCTATGTGTTGCCTTGGAGACGCTGGTGCCCTTTGCATTCACGTAGGCGTTCAAGCCTACAGCGGCGCATTGTGCATGCGATCAGCTGATCTGTATTTAAGCCCCGCCCCCGCGCATGGCGGTGCTTCTGAATTTGCAATTTCAAAGCTACGCATCTTGTTATATTGTTTTCAAGCTCTTCGAACCCCTGGTCTGCTCTGTGACCTTTCTTGCCTCGTTCTTGTCATTTACCTACTTGTTATCTGTTGTTGACTCGGAACGTCCACGGACTGCATTCGCCTCATCCCTCACGTCTTACCTGCTTATTGCCAAACCAGAAACGTCCACGGACTGCATTTGTCTCTTTACTCACGTCTTACCTGCTGGTTGCCAAACTGGTATGTCCACGGACTGCATTCGTCTCATCCCTCACGTCTTACCTGCTTATTGCCAAACCGGACCATCCACGGACTGCATTCGTCTCTTTCCTCACGTCTTACCTGCCGGTTGCCAAATCGGAACGTCTATTGGACTGCTTCAACTCCAACCATCATCACGTCTTCCCTCTCTTACAGCTCAAAGACTCTAAGGAACTTAAAGGACATTAGCGCATCGGCGCAAGGATCAAAAGACATTAGTGCAACTGCGCAAGGATCAAAGACTCTTTAGGCGTCCTCATGCCAGCGGGAATAGGAAACAAGACATTGTGTTTCCAGGACTGCCACTCCATTACAACAACTTCATCTTCAGAATCCGTCCAGACCACTTATTGGTAAGCAGACTACTGTCTGGTTCTTCCTTTGTCTTACTATCCTGTACTCATGGTAATAGTCACCTCTCTTGTTTCAAGATGCTCACCAATCTAGCTTGGAACTTGTCAGTCCCAGTCTACTTTTCTTGCTTGTGAGTATCTGCTCATCACCTTGCTTAGATATTTCGTCATATGTTAATGCATGGTTAATTTCTCTTGCAGCCAGCTGTCTGGGTACCAGGGTGTACCAATATTTTCGGGCAATACTCACCTCAATCTGTCCTTTTGTACCCTTGAGGGGTATATTGTCAGAAAGACTCAATTGCATCACGACGTGTCAAGCCACCACTGTTGGATTTAGCCCTTGGACCCTAACATATTCAGAAGACTTTAAAATGGAAGAAGCCGCTGATCATTTGGCGGCTTTATCCAAGGTGGTGGCTGACCTCTGGGCCGACATGACAGCAGCACATGATGCTACTCAATGTCGTATCAATGAATACTGGCTTGCAGTCAGGGGCTGGGGCATCTAGTCCTGGAGCGGATTCGGCTGCAGGAAGGGCTCAATCGAGAACTGAGTCAGGCCCTGTCTACATAGCAGCACAGTTTCCGTTGGCTCCTCCAGAAAGGTACCTAGGGGATCCTAAAACCATTCGAACGTTCATTAATCAGTGCAGTTTACATTTCTTGTGTAGGCCTGCCTCCTTTACGGATGCTACTACAAAGGCAGCATTTGTTCTGTCTAATCTTGGGGGTACTGTTGCAGTATGGGTGACTCCCCTACTGGAACAAAGTAGCCCGCTACTCTATTATTGTGAGGCCCTGATTACGGCAATGACCCGTGTTTTCGATACCAGATATAAATCAAAGGCGACGGACCTGGAATTGCTTTCTTTACAACAGAAAGATAGTTCCTTTTTGGATTATTTGGCTAAATTCAACCAGCTAGTTGCAGAAACAGATTGGCCAGATGAAAAGAAAGCTGCTTTGCTCTATAAAGGTCTTTCGGAAGGCTTGAAGGACGTTTTAGCAACGGTACCGGTTGTGCCTAGTGGTTTCCCAGAATTGGTTGATTTTGTGTTGCAAATTGACGCTTGCAAGGCAGAACGAAAGGGCGAACAAAGAGCCACCCTAGCCGTTCCACCTGTGTTGACATCTGTTTCAACATCCGAGCCAATGCAGGTTGGTGCCATTCAATGCCTGTTTAACCCCACAGAAAGAGAGCTTTGAAGGGCCAATCATTTATGTTTCTACTGTGGTTCGTAAGAACACTTTTTGAAACGTTGTCCCAAGAAACCTAAGAAGGCGGGAAATGCCAAAGCTCGACAATAGACGGGGTCCCTTTGTCGAGTCAAGTTGTCATGGACCCCAGATCCTCGGTTCCTTTCTCGGTTTTGGCTACCTTGTCTTCTCAAACAGAGAAAATCTGGTCTATTGAACTCATTCTTGATTCAGGTGCAACTGGAAATTATGTGGACGCACAATTTGTACGTGATCATTCCATTCCGTTGCTTTCAAAGAAAACACCAGAGTTAGTTAATGCAGTGGACGGTACATCTCTGATCGCTGGTTTGGTGACGGAACAAACCATTGATCTTGTGTTATCAAGTGGTGACAATCATTCAGAGGTCATCCATTTTGATGTCATTTCAGCTCCTCAACTCAAGCTGATTCTGGGTCTGCCCTTGTCAATCTGGAAAAGTGAATACCCTTCATTTGGATGATAGACGTATCTTGATGGCCGAAGGCCAACCGTCTTATGCACAGAATTATAGAAATACAGACTGCTATGCTTGACCAACAAGCTGCCATTTTAAACGTAGCAAGAATCACCATTTTGCTTGTTAACCATTGCTCATTGCTTTCTGTCTAAACTGCTTTGCAGCTTGCAATTCTTGTGAATTCTGCTTACTCTGCTCAACAGTTAACATTGTTGTCTGAATATGAAAGGGCAAGGCCGCGGCACTGAGGAGTTAGTTGAAACTCCTCATGAGCAGCCCAGAAAGGAATGCCCACGCTCCCTCGCTGTAGCCTTGAGGGAGAGCTGCAGGGCATTTAATCATTTCACAGCTGCCACCATGTCTCGTACTGTGGTAGAATATGTTAGAATAAAGCAGCTAAAGGCTTGAATTATGCTCTTCTTACGGCCACCCTTCACAAAACCCTTTAGAGCGTGTCGGCTCCCAGGACACGAATAGCACCTCATAGATAGCAAAGCTTGGAATGTGACTCTTCGCCCGTGTGCAGCTTGCTTCCAAGAACAGAAGCACCGTGTTCTGTTCAACAACTAGAAGATGCCTCTGCACTTTCTAAATTGCACATTGTTACTAGAATAGACATCGAAAGTGTCATAATTGTCATACTCGTCAGAAATGTCCATCATCATCCCGAGTTCAAAGAAACTCAATAAAAGGGGGTGTTAAACATGTCATAACTGATTGTAGGATATGCATTTTGTATATATGTAACTGATGTACGTAATTCGCTCACTTGCGTCCCTCGAGGTCTAGAGAATACACGTTGCGAGGCGTGAGACCACATTTGGCCAATTGGGACTATTTTGCTTGCAAATAAACCCTAGCATTGGGAATTTTAACCTCGTGTCTGGCGCATCCTTTTGTGTATGGTTATTGTCTTGTTTCCATATCGCGAGGGCCTAAGGTCCCCTTTCAAGATGGTGCCCGAATAGGGACCCTCCCCCACTTGCCCCTTCGTAGACGTTGTAACGGAGTAGAGGCGGAAGAACGGCGAGGACGGGACGATTGAGCCGGGATCAAGAGGTGTACGGGGCGCCCTGTAGAAGTGAGGAGAGATTCCTTCGCAGATCTCCACGCATCTAATCCCTGATCGAAGTACCGGGCCAGAGGGCAAAGTAGGCGAGGGTGCCGAAACGAGGCAGAAGCCAGAGAAGCGCAGACACAACGTTGGGAGGGGTTGCGTCAGGACACAGGCGACTTGTTTTATCAGGTGAGTCATTCCTCGATTCAAACAAAACCCTGATTATTGGTAGAGTGTTGATTTTGCAAATTCAAACACCCAGAGTAAGGTTGGTTAAACAAGGGGAAGGTTAAAAACATGCCTGGAGTACTGTCCACTTTAGCGGGGCTTTTCCGCTGCGGTAGACAGTCCTTGGAAAATGGCCAAAGTGCACCGCCTGGGGGAACACCGGCTTATGACATGTATGCAAAATATGGTGTGGGTGCGATAATATTTTGTGAAATTTGGCATAGGCAAACTAGAAAGCAACAGGACCATCAGTGGCCGATTAATGGTAGCTTTGAGATTGTGAAGATAGATAACCTAGAAAGGGTGTTGATAAAGGAAAAAGCACGACCCGCAGCTTTTGAGACTATCAAAGATTGGAGGAGGGAAGCAATGCTCTGACTTAGGAGTAGAGAGAAGCATGCGCATAGGCACAAATCGAAGCTTGAGGTAGCAGACGAAAAGGAGGAGGAGGAGTGGACGGCAAGTCTAAGACGAGAAGGGAGACGTGAACAAATGAACATAGAAGGAATATACCCGCAGCGGGAACTACACATAGCAGACGAATTAATGGAACATTTGTTAACCCATACGGGTCGAGGCCCAAAACCAGGATCGAGACCAAACACGCCAGTAGTGACTGCACAGGCCCAACCAGTAGCTCTCATACCCCATACCCCCTCCCGCAGCCCAAGCACTTCCCCTCATGCAAGCATTAACCCACGCCCCACCCACAGCTCGAGCCCTCCCACAAGCGCAGACCGCACACGCGCAATTTCCCAGCACCCAGCAAGGCCCTTCACAGATGCCACCTGTGTCACTTGTCCCATCCGCAACTCCCACTCCAGAGACAGATTCAGCACTATCCGCCCCTCCCGTAGTCGAAATTGAGACTGGGGAGGCGGGAGGCGGGGCTGAAGGAACAGGATTTGGACGGGTAACTCACAGCGCGATCAGCAAAGAAAGAAAGGTTGAATTCCAGCAAGAGGCAGAAATGTACATAGAAGGAAATGATGGGACGGCAGCATTGGCCTCATTATATGGGTACCGAAGAAGCAACGAGAGACAGGTAGTGTTGGAATACATGGGGGAATTTTTGGTGGGAGAATGGAAAAAGTTACTTGGGAATTTACCACCACAACGATTGTTAGATTTGAATAAGTTAGCAGGCAGTGAGCAAAGAGATGAAGATGTAAGAGAACATGTGTACAAACTCATTGAACTGAAAAATGAAATGGAAGATAGATATGCTGAAATGTTTGCTACACCTAAATATAGTCATGAGTGTATTAAGAAAGGTAGGAAGGAGGCGTCGAGGTTGTATATGCAAAAATCGTGGCCGACAGTTTTTCCAGGTGGTGCAAAGCATTTGCCGGCACTGGGACAAATAGGTTATAAACAAATATTGCAGGCATGGGTGGGGGAAACAATGCGATGGATGTCGAACAAAAGAACGTCAGTGGAGGAAGTAAGTGAGATGTGTAATGGGTATCCATTGGAGATGAGAAAAGAAGCGATGCGAACGATGGTAGGGGTGTTACTGCAGCAGGTATTTGGATACAATAGAGGTAGAGGAAATGCACAAGGCAGGGGAAATTTGAATAATATGCACGGGTGTCATTGGGATTAAATCAATGTGCGTACTGTAAAGAGGAAGGACACTGGCGAGTGCAATGCCCGCACCTACAGAATAGAGGTGGGTTTGGCCAGAGAAGGCCTCATAGAGGACATCAGGGGTCAAATGACCCAAGCAGAAATAGCATGCAGCAGCAGGGATATACCAATGGAGGTAATCAAAACCAATCCCATGGTCAAAACCAAGCTCAACAGAACCAGGCATTGAACCAAAGTGTTCCGAACCAAAATCAGGGCGGGCAGGGCCAACAGAGAAATGATCAGAGTGGAGGACACCGAGGGGGATATGGGAATATTTTTGATACACAGCCAAACACGTATTATAGCAGCAGCGGTACTACACATCGGACGATGTGTTATTTTTGCAATAGGACAGCCCACGCAGGGGTCGGAAACAGTGTCTATTCCCGTGAATCAGAGAGGACCCTACGTAGAAATAAGAGTGGGGAATAAGGAGCACCGTTTCCTTGTAGATACAGGGGCACAAAAGTGTTCGATAGACCACCACTTGGTTCCGGAGATCCCACTGTCGGGGCAAAAGAATGTTTCTGTAGGGTTCGCAGGTACACCAGTAATTAACCCCGTGTCCGAAGCTGTCCCAATTACAATAGGACCATTTATGGAACAGTGTCCATTTCTTCTAACAGAAAATTGTGGGGAGAACTTGCTAGGATTAAATTTGTTGAGAAAATTGGGGGCGGTTATACATTGTACGGCAGATGGGGTGTTCCTCACGATTTGTCCTCACGATGCACCGGTGACGGAATTTATGTCAGAAGCATTACCAGAAGAGCTAAGTAGAGTACCAAGCTGTCTGTGGGCAATGCATGATAACGATGTAGGATGCTTGAGAATAGAGCCAGCAAAAATAACTTTCAAAGAAGGTGTTACATTACCATGAATTCCCCAGTATAAAATTTCTGTTGAAGGTGAGAAGGGATTAAAGAGTATTGTTACTGACCTGGTGAGATTGGGGGTGATTGAAGAAATTGCAGGTAGCACGTGCAACAGCCCGATTCTTCCAGTTTACAAAAAAGGAGGCAATGAAGTACCATATCGTTTCATAATTGATCTGCGCGCATTCAACAAAGTGATAGACCCACAATTCCCTTTGGTCCCAGGTGTCACAACAATACTGACAATGATACCTGCCACTGCAGAATACTTTAGTGTAGTTGATTTGAAGAACGCGTTCTTTAGCATTCCAGTGGATAGAAGCAGTAGATATTGTTCGCGTTCACTCTAGGAGGTCGATCATTCACATTCACACGCATTCCACAAGGATACACAGAAAGCCCGAGCATTTACAGCAGGGCATTAAAGGAACAGCTAGATATGCTAGAACTACCAACAGGTTGCGCACTCTTGCAGTACATAGATGACTTGTTACTAGCTGCTGACACAAAAGAGATCTGCAAAGAAAGTACTATATTACTATTGAAACACCTGCCGACCCATGGTCACAAGACAAGTTTGAAGAAATTCCAGTATAATCAAAAGGAGGTGTCTTTTTTGGGTTACCTACTTTCGAAAGAAGGGAGAAGATTAACACCAGAACGCATAGAAAGTATTTCTAGTATGCCTATTCCAAAGACCCAAAAAGGAGTGAGAGCTGTAATAGACATGGCTTCTTACTGTCGCAGTGGATCAGTAACTTTGCGTTGATTGTGAAGCCGATGGTAATCTTAACTAAAAAGGATGCAGTGATGCCTTTACAGTGGGATGAGGAATGTCAGAAAGCGTTTGAACAATTGAAAGTTTCATTATGTTCCGCGCCAGTTTTAGGCACACCGAACTACAAGAAAATATTTAGACTATTTGTGAGCGAAAGTGAAGGATGTGCATTGGTGGTTTTGACACAGGAACAAGGTGGAAGAAATAGGCCGTGCGGCTATTATTCTTCCGCGCTGGACCCTGTAGCGCGCGCACTACCACGATGTTTGCGATCTGTTGCAGCGGCTGCTGCATCAGTGAAATAAACGGAAGGAATGGTATTGGGGCACACTTTAATTCTGATGGTTCTATTAAATAGGACCCAGACGCAACACCTCACCTCCGCGAGATTAACAAGATATGAACTCATCCTGTTTGCACCCCACATCCAAATTATGAGGTGTCGCGCATTGAATCCTGCAGAATTAATGCCACTACCCATAGCAGAAATTGGTAACAACGAATCACCACCCCATGATTGTTCAATGGTCACTGAAGAAGAGACAAAGGGAAGAGTTGATTTGAGCGACACCCCGCAGAAAGAGCCAGATGGAGAGTTGTTTTGCGACGGCTCTTGTTTTAAATTCCCTGATGGCACATCAACTGCCGCATATGCAATTACTACCCTAGAGAGTGTTGTAGAAAGCAGAAGAATCCCCTACAATTCGGCACAAGCCGCAGAAATAATAGCACAGACCCGAGCCTGTGAACTCTCTGAAAATTTGAATGTAAATATATATACTGACAGTCAGTATGCATTCGGGGTGGTTCATGACTTTGGTCGACTCTGGGCTGAGAGGGGCTTCTTGACATCACATGGGGCCAGGATTCATCATGGCCCTTTGATTGTGCGGTTGTTGTCTGCACTCACTTTTCCAAAGTGCCTGGCAATAGTAAAATGCGAAGCGCATAAAAAGGTGACATGCAAAATAGGAGAAGGAAACGCATTTGCAGACAGGATTGTGAAACAAACTGCCACTAACCTACATAATAAGATGATGACAGTACAAACAGAGGACGTACCTTGTATGATAGAGAATGGAGTTGCCACAGTCAAAGAAATGCAGGCTGAGGCCATGACTGAAGAGATTCAGGGGTGGGCTGAGGGCTCTACTGAGTTAGATTTGGAAGGATGTTGGGTGGACAAAGAGACCAAGAACTGGATGTTGCCAAATTGTTACGTAACCGCAATGGTTAAAATGGCGCATAGCCCTACCCACATTTGCGCGAAGGAGAAGGTACAGCATTTATCCACAGTATGGAAAAATGAGCACATAAAAAAAGAATGTAGAAAGGCTAGTGCAGAATTGTATTACGTGCCTGCAAGAGAATGTAGGGAAGGGAACCGTGACTCCAGTAGGTAGTTTTGGCCCAACCTCTATGCCATTCGAGGTGATCCATTTTGATTTCATAGAAATGGAAAGGTGCCAGAACTACAAATATGTGTTAGTGGTGATTTGTGCATTTAGCAAGTGGGTGGAGGCATATCCTTTAAAAGACTGTACTGCCATGTCAACGGCAAAAGTAATGTTGAAGGAGTATTTCTCCCGGTTCGGGCTGCCCCGTGTCCTGTGGTCAGATAACGGCCCGCACTTTGTGGGCGCAGTAGTACTACAGATCTGTGCAGGTCTGCAGATTGACAAGCGATTCCACAGCTCCAGGCATCCGAGTTCCGCCGGACTTGTTGAGGGCCATAACGGCATCCTAAAAGCCAAGATGGCAAAAACATGTGCCGGAAGCAAGTTGAGATGGGTAGATGCATTACCTCTAGCACTTTTATGCATTCGCACATCTGTACAGGCTAAAACTGGGCTCTCTCCCTATGGAATTATCATGGGGAGACCGGCAAATGTATGGTGCGCACCGCAGCCCAAAAGATTATGTGAGGTCGAGCATCCTGTGTTAAGCACGTACTGTGGCCTTTTAATGCAGAAGTTGCGTTTGATTCATCAGCAGGTGCAGGAGGCGTTACCAGTGCGATACACCGGACCGGGGCACAAGCTGGAGCCTGGAAGATGGGTCCTGATTCAAAACTTTCAACGGAAGACGTCATTAGGACCCAGGTGGCGCGGCCCCTACCAAGTACTTTTGGCGACACAGACGGCCATTCGAGTGGACGGTCGCAAGGCATGGATCCATGCGACACATGCCAAAAGATTCCCAGGACTGCTGACAACTTCCGACAACCAGAGAAAGGAAACGGTCTCGGAAACTAAAGAAACTGTTGCCAATCGAATGACACAGCATCAGCCTGAGCGAGAAGTGAAACTTGAAACAAAGCCTGAGCGAGAAGTGAAACTTGAAACAAAGCCTAAGCGAGAAGTGAAACTCGAAACAGAGCCTGAGGAGGCTGTCAGAAAGGGGAAAGTGCGAAAAGTGCCCCAACGTTGCCCAGCAGAAACAACATCACTGCTGAGCGACACAAACTCTGCATTGCAAACACCAGCAGAAACAACGCGTGTACCCCTTTGGCGCCCACCAGTTTCTGCAAACACACCAGAGCCAAAGAAAGAAACTATATCATTGCCACGGCGCTCATCGCTACCCATCATTGCGCCACAGGTTGGCACTGAGCCTGATACTGGAAGTGCATCGGCACTATTTACGGATCACACAATACCAGGAGTGAAACGGTATAATTTGCGGCATCGACAGGCAAAGTGATCCCAGATCTTTGGTGCTTTTCTTTTGCCTTTGGTCCCACTCACGGACGGAGCAGGAGCCAGGGGTGTAGAGGAGAGAAGTGTGAGAGTTGTGCAAGTCGGACAATTCAAGACTCACGGCTCCTCGGTGCGCTTATAATAGAGTACATGTGTCAGGAGCCAGAGGAGGACAAGCTGGACGCACATAAGTACTGAGGCACACAGAGTACATGTGTCCTAAGCCTGTCATGATCTCTGCTTCCAAAAGATCAGGACTTGCCCAACTCCCTTGGAAGCAGACCCATAACCCCAGTTCCGAGTGCCAGACAGTCCCGATTGGGACCTTTTGGACCCTGTCCTGGCGCCAGTGGCACCAGGCTCATAAAGATGCCCAGTCCCAGCGCTGGAAGCGCCGGGCTCATAATGCTTGGGTGGACTTACCTGCAGCAGACCATGCTGCTTACTTACCTGCTAGTTAAGCCCCTGATCCTCTTCTGTTTGGGACTACTTTTCCTGTTGGGTGGGGCAGGAGCCACTCCCTAGGTTCAGAACACTGGAACTCTTCTGGAAAGCAGGAACTCTTTTCTTACCTAGGCGAGGCTGTGGAAGGAGACACCTAAGCACTACAGGAGGCTATTTAAACCACACCCGGTGGATGAATCTTGCTTTGCGTTATTCTGCATTCTCTGCAGCAGAACGCTCATCGTGTCTTCTGATCCTGGGCCTAAGGGAACAAGGGCTTATCATCCTGGAATCCAGTCTTCAGCAGCACCTGTAAAGACAAAGAAAGAACAGGTTAGCACTACGGTCTTCAGTGGCAGCGCATCTCTTACCTGGTCCATCGGCTGTCACCAACGCCTCGCGCTGCATTCCGGCATCTGAAAGACAAAGGCTTACCTACTCTTCGCATGCTCCGGAGGTCTTCGCACTGCATTCCGGCATCTGAAAGACAAAAGCTTACCAGCTCTTCGCACGCTCCGGAGGCCTTCGGCGCTGCATCCGCATCTGAAAGACAAAAGAAGGTGCGTTTAAAGACATTGGGCAACTTTATTACTCACGTGCCATTACTCCTTCCCACGCCGAATCCAGTGGGTATTCCAGCACCCTTCAGCTTCTCTAAAGCTCCGAACTTGTACCTGCAAGATAAAAGGGACAGTTAGTGCGCATCGTGAAGCAGGCTACAAGCGCTTACTTACGTGCTTCCAGGTGCTTCTATTCCTCACGCGGGTTCGATCCTCAATTCTCTTCAGCCCGCCATCCGCCATCGCCGGAAGCCTGCAAAACAAGAGATATCATTACAAAAGACTTTTAAGACATTTGAAGTGCCCAGAACTTACCGTTCGTGCAGTCAACGACGGACAGCAGTCCTCTGAGGTCAAGAGGCCTGCACCCTTATCCAGTGAAGAAACTGGTTACAGCACCCTGCCACGAGGCAGATGGAGAGCTCGGCGTTCACTTACCTAAGGTGAGGGCGTTAACCTTTGGGGTTCTACAGGAGAAGAGAAAGGGAAGAGGAGAGAGGCACCCAATAACCCCAGTTCATTAATCCCATATTTTCTATCTGCAGACATCTTACTCTTCGAGTCAGACATACAGTGCACAGAGGTCCAGCCCAAAGAGCCAACCGTGTGTTACACTTCACCTTTGAAGATACGGCATTCACCCAGTCAAGACCGGCGCCTCTGCGGGAATCAGGTGAGCGTTACAGACAGAGCGGGACAAGCTGGATGCACATAGTACTCTGTCAATAAAGAACTGTTCAGAAATAGTCTGAGCAGTGGAGGGAAGAACAATTAATCTTGCTCGGAGTGGATAAGTGATCGAGGCTGTGAAGGGCTGGCAGAATTGAACTGTGACATTTCCGTTGAACTTTTTGGCATCAAGAACGAGAGACATTTGCGACGAACTTTGCCAGCAAGAAGAAGGACGATGAAGAACAAATAAAGACCGGTTTCAGCTTCCTCCTGCACCGCTGCTGAGAAAATGATAGTTATAGAGACTGTAAATTCAGGGAAAAGGCATGGTAAAAAAAATGGTGTACTAACTTGGATACTGGTTCTGTGTTTCATAAGTAAGGTACTACCAGTAACAATAGCGATGGTATTATGGTGGATGGAGTCAAAGCACCCATTAATGACACTCTTATCAGAAATGAATGTGTCGACTACTGAGAGCCCGGTTCATGTGATCTCTGGTACATTATCTCCAATGGAAGAGAGACGAAGAGAGGGGTATGGCAACAACAAATTGTTGCTTATTATGAATATGACCCATGCAGTTTTAAAGAAAAGAGACTGCTGGGTATGTGCATATTTACCACAGTATGGTGGGAAGGGGATAGAATGGTATGTACAACCATTGCCACTAGGTTCTGCATGCAGAGCATCTTTAGGTGCAATGTTTTTTGGGAAATGGAACAGAAGCAGTACGGGTCAATTAGATAAAACAAATATGAATGATTTCGAGGAAATTATCATGAGACCTGTGGGCTGCTCCATATTCCATAAAACACGTGTAATAATCCCAAAACCCACGCCAAAGAGTACACGAAAAATAACAAAACAATATAGGCAGGATAAATTGTCCCCACCAGAAAAAACATCAGTAATGACGTTCCGCATGAGAGAAGAATGGAACAAAGACTCTGTGCCACCTTCCTATGCTGTGAATTACAGCCCAAGAACTGCCCCGTTATGCCTGAAGAAAAAAGGTACCTACTTAGTAGGCACCTCCTCTGGGTGCATAAATACAGTGGTTTTGAAATATGAAGTTGAACCAGTATATGTAGGAGACCCTGTTTATTTCATATGTGGGGAAAGAGCATATCCATGGTTACCTAGAAACTGGGGAGGTACGTGTCACTTGGGTCTACTATTCCCAGGAGTGTTCCTCTTAGAAACTGCAGAAGTAGTGAGGCGATTAAAAGATAGAACCCGAAGGAGTAGTGAAGATGGAATGATAGCAATGGATGTAGCCAAATCGTTTATACCATTCTTGGCCCAAATAGAAAATTCCTATAATATAAGAAAACGTCTAGAATATTAAAAAATACAATAGATTCAACAACGGATATTCTATTCAATATGACATTAGAAGAGAAAGGAATAAGACTAATGGCACTACAAAATAGAATGGCTCTTGACATAATATTAGTTGATCGTGGGGGAGTTTGTAAACTCGTAAAAACTGCATGCTGTGTGTTCATAGATGACTACTCCCCTACCATATTCAGAGCCATCAGGAAACTACATGTCCTTAGTTCCACACTCTCTACTGAAGAAGGGGGTTGGGGGATAGGATCCTGGTTTTGGGGACTATTGCGGTCCTGGGGATGGAAGCTAATTTTTTATACTAGTGGTGGTACTTGGTATATTCATAACATGTTGCTGTTGCATACAATGCCTACCAATAGTTTGCACTGAGATAACCGAGGGATGTACTAAGGGATGTATGCACATGGTGTCAAGAGGAAAACAAACGCATGGCTGAAATAACAGAGACACTGATGAAACGAAAACAGTAAAACAATTCATGGCTATAGACATTAATGATGAAGATGATGCTTATGATAGCATGAAAGGTTCAGACATAGATACCCCAGACTTATCCTCATCAGAGGAGGATACAATGAATGAATAAGACGCTTGGCATACGGCCAAAAGGAGGGTTTGTCAATCTGGAAAAGTGAATACCCTTCATTTGGATGATAGACGTATCTTGATGGCCAAAGGCCAACCGTCTTATGCACAGAATTATAGAAATACAGACTTCTATGCTTGACCAACAAGCGGCCATTTTAAACGTAGCAAGAATCGCCATTTTGCTTGTTAACCATTGCTCATTGCTTTCTGTCTAAACTGCTTTGCAGCTTGCAATTCTTGCAAATTCTGCTTACTCTGCTCAACTGTTAACATTGTTGTCTGAATATGAAAGGGCAAGGCCGCGGGACTGAGGAGTTCGTTGAAATCCTCATGACCAGCCCAGAAAGGAATGCCCACGCTCCCTCTCTGTAGCCTTGAGGGAGAGCTGCAGGGCATTTAATCATTTCACAGCTGCCAGCCAGTCTCGTACTGTGGTAGAATATGTTAGAATAAAGCAGCAAAAGGCTTGAATCATGCTCTTCTTAAGGCCCCCCTTCACAAAACCCTTTACAGCATGTCGGCTCCCAGGACACGAATATCACCTCATAGATAGCAAAGCTTGGAATGTGACTCTTCCCCCGTGTGCAGCTTGCTTCCAGGAACAGAAGCACCGTGTTCTGTTCAACAACTAGAAGATGCCTCCGCACTTTCTAAATTGCACATTGTTACTAGAATAGACATCGAAAGTGTCATAATTGTCACACTCGTCGGAAATGTCCATCATCATCCCGAGTTCAAAGAAACTCAATAAAAGGGGGGTGTTAAACATGTCATAACTGATTGTAGGATATGCATTTTGTATATATGTAACTGATGTACGTAATTCGCTCTCTTGCGTCCCTCGAGGTCTAGAGAATACACGTCGCGGGGCGTGAGACCACAATTGCCCAATTGGGACTATTTTGCTTGCAAATATACCCTAGCATTGGGAATTTTAACCTCGTGTCTGGCGCATCCTTTCGTGTATGGTTATTGCCTTGTTTCCATATCGCGAGGGACCCCTAAGGGCCCCTTTCACCCTGGTTAACTAAACACAATGCCATCATCGATTGGGTGTCTCGTTCTGTAGAATTTACCTCGGACCAATGTCAGAAGTCTTGTCATGTATCTACGGTTGAATCAAGAAATCCTAGTTCCATGCTCCTGGATAAAGCATTTACGATTGGGGCTATCACTACAGTGCTCCTTCCTAAAGAATATGATTCTTTCAGGGACATTTTTGATAAAAAGGCGGCAGAAAAGCTACCTCTGCATCGTCCTTATGATTGCCCGATTGAACTACTGGCAGAGGCCCTTATTCCTTCTGGTAGAATTTATTCACTTACGCAAAAGGAGGACGTAGTGCTAAAAGAGTATTTAGACCAAGCACTCAGTACAGGATTCATCCGTCCCTCCAGGTCTCCAGCAGCATCACCTCTTTTCTTTGTTTCCAAAAAAGAGGGAGACCTACGCCCCTGTATCGATTACAGAGAACTGAACGCAATCACAGTCTGGAATCAGTATCCAATTCCTCTGATTTCAGTCCTGTTGGATCAACTGGGTTCTTCCAAGTTTTTTTTACCAAACTTTACTTAAGGGGAGTTTATAATCTGGTGAGAATCAGAGGTGGTGACGAATGGAAAACAGCCTTTAAGACAAAGTACAGTCTTTTTGAATACTTGGTTATGCCATTCGGCTTATGTAATGCCCCAGCTACGTTCCAGTATTTCATCAATGATGTTTTTAAAGATTTACTGGGCCGGTTCATGGTTGTCTATCTTGATGATATTCTCATATATTCCCCTACCTACAAAGAACATGTTCAACACATCTCCACTGTTTTACAGAGACTGCGTGAAAACAGTCTCTATGCCAAATTGGAGAAGTGTGTTTTTCATGCTGATCAAGTGGAATTCTTAGGATACGATATCACCAGTGAGGGTGATAAGATGAGCAATAATAAGGTTAAAGTGATCTTGGACTGGCCTGTCCCAAATAATGTAAAATCCCTTCAGTCCTTTTTAGGGTTTGCAAACTTTTACAGGCGGTTCATCCACTCATTTTCTGCTATCGCAGCTCCCTTGACTACACTAACCAGCTCCAAGACTCGCTTTGTATGGACTGATCAAGCCTAAGAAGCATTTGACACGCTTAAGTCCACGTTTACTTCAGCCCCGGTGCTACAGCATCCGGACCAAAAACATCTATTTGTTGTTGAGGCTGATGCCTCTGACCAAACTATTGGGGTTATTCTGTCCCAGAGATGTGAGAACACAGGTCTCCTACATCCCGTGGCCTATCATTCTAGAAAACTTACTAAGTATGAGATGAATTATACGATCACTGAACGTGAACTCCTCAACTCAAGCTGATTCTGGCCCTGGTTAACTGAACACAATCCCATCATCGATTGGGTGTCACGTTCTGTAGAATTTACCTCGGACCAATGTCAGAAGTCTTGTCATATATCTACGGTTGAATCAAGAAATCCTAGTTCCATGCTCCTGGATACAGCATTTACAATTGGGGCTATCACTACAGTGCTCCTTCCTAAAGGATATGATTCTTTCAGGGACGTTTTTGATAAAAAGACGGCAGAAAAGCTACCTCTGCATCGTCCTTATGATTGCCCTATTGAACGACTGGCAGAGTCCCTTATTCCTTCTGGCAGAATTGATTCACTTATGCAAAAGGAGGACGTAGTGCTAAAAGAGTATTTAGACTAAGCACTCAGTACGGGATTCATCCGTCCCTCTAGGTCTCCAGCAGCATCACCTCTTTTCTTTGTTCCCAAAAAACAGGGAGACCCACACCCCTGTATCGATTACAGAGAACTAAACGCAATCACAGTCTGGAATCAGTATCCAATTCCTCTGATTTCAGTCCTGTTGGATCAACTGGGTTCTTACAAGTTTTTTTTACCAAACTTGACTCATTTTCATTTTCTGCTATCGCAGCTCCCTTGACTACACTAACCAGCTCCAAGACTCGCTTTGTATGGACTGATCAAGCCCAAGAGGAATTTGACACGCTTAAGTCCACGTTTACTTCAGCCCCGGTGCTACAGCATCCGGACCAAAAACGTCCATTTGTTGTTGAGGCTGATGCCTCTGATCAAGCTATTGGGGTTATTCTGTCCCAGAGATGTGAGAACACAGGTCTCCTACATCCCGTGCCCTATCGTTCTAGAAAACTTACTAAGTATGAGATGAATTATACGATCACTGAACGTGAACTACTCGCAATACATGATGCATTCCTGGTGTGGAGACACCATCTATTGGGTACTATTACAAAAGTACAGGTCTTCACCGACCACCGTAATCTTCTTGCTCTTAAATCAGTACGCTGTACCACCGCACACCACACTCGTTGGCATGAATTCTTTTCTATGTACAACTTCCAAATCACTTACCGTCCCAGCAGTTTGCATTCTAAGGCAGATGCTTTATCCAGATTGAATGAAGGTGGACAGACGCCTGCCCGGGAAGGGAAGGTTTTACAGCCGTCGTTTGTCATTTGTTCTTGTACTTTTGATTCCTCTTTGAAGGGTTTGATTCAATCCTGGATGGCGACTAGTCCTCCTGAACACCATGACTATGAGGTGGAAGTCCTCCACTCAATGCCATATGTACAAGGGCTGCTTTATCTTCCTACACCGGAAACCCATGTGTTGGCTCTCCAGTGGTGTCATGATGCTTTAGTGGCCACTCATCGAGGGAGATGCAAGACTCCTGAGTTATTAAAACGATGGGCGTTCTGGCCTACTATGACTAAGGATATGTCGGATTACATCAGGAATTGCGCTATTTGTGCTCAGTGCAAAGGTACGGTGTCCAAACCAATGGGATTGATTCATCCTATGCCTGTTCCGAAAAAACCTTGGCTAATGATTTCAATGGACTTTGTGGTAGAATTACCTCTTGTCAGAGGTTGTGATACCATCTGGGTGGTCATAGGCTACTTTTCTAAGATGGCCTTATTCGTACCTTGCCAAGGCACGCCTTCTGCTCCGGTCCTAGCGGAATTGTTCTTGCAGCACCTTTTTCCTCATTTTGGTTTGCCAGAGATCATCATCACTGATCGTGGTTCACAGTTTACCTCCCGTTTCTGGCGTCATCTAGTCACTGTCTTGGGTATAGATGGACGTTACTCCACGGCCTATCACCCTGAAACAGATGGGCAGACAGAAAGGGCGAATGCCAATATGGAACAATTCTTACACTGTCTAATCGCTCAGCATCAAGAGTCATAGTTAAATGTTTTGGGAGCAGCAGAATATGCGTACAATAATTCAGTCCATTTGTCTACTGGCATCACTCCGTTCTTTGCCCTTTATGGTCTACATCCCAGGTCAATTCCTGGGTATGTTATTCCTACCACTGACAATCCGGCAGCTCAGGGTTGCATTTGTGACTTAATTTCCCTGACGGAGACGGTCTTTGATCACTTGGAGGCCGCGCAACGGCAAGCTAAACTCTATGCTGACAAGCACCGGACTCCTACCCCTGATTAACAACCCGGAATGCTGGTCTGGTTGGCTTCTAAGAACCTCCATTTGCCTGGTCGTAGATGTTTGGTACCTCATTTTGTGGGTCCCTTTCCTATTAAAGAAGTGCTCAATCCTTTGGTGGTCCGTTTAGAGTTACCTTCCCAGTGGAAGATACATCCGGTCTTTCATGTTTCCGTTTTGAAGCCATGCCCCGCAGGCACCCGCCTCCCTTCTCGTCCTGCACCAGTGATGGTCAAGGGTGAAGAGGAGTACGAGGTTAAAGCTATTCTGGATACAAAGAAGATACGTGGGGTTCGTCATTTTCTCATTGATTGGGAAGGATACAGTCCAGAAGAGCGTACCTGGGAACCTGAGTCAAATGTGCATGAGTCTTCTCCTCCTGTCCAGGTTCTTTGGCTCTCACTCCGGGGATCTTTCTTTGGAGGAGGAAACTGTCAGGGTTCCATTTGATTCCTCTTTGTCTGGTCATAGATCGGTCTCACACAAGAAGAAACATTCCCGAATCCCCAGTAGATATAACAGTTTACGTTCACCTCAGAACCCTGGTTTATCCTTGTTTACTCGTCCCTTCAGAGAACGCTATGTGTTACCTTGGAGACGCTGGCGCCCTTTGCATTCACGTAGGTGTTCAAGCCTACGGCGGCGCATTGTGCGTGCTGTCAGCTGATCTGTATTTAAGCCCCACCCCCACACACAGCGGTGCTTCTGAATTTGTAATTTCAAAGCTACGCATCTTGTTATCTTGTTTTCAAGCTCTTCAACCCCTGGTCTGCTCTGTGACTTTCCTTGCCTCGTTTTTCTCATTTACCAACTTGTTATCTGTTGTTGACTCGGAATGTCCACGGACTGCATTCGCCTCATCCCTGCACGTCTTATCTGCTTGCTGCCAAACCAGAACGTCAACGGACTGCATTCGTCTCATCCCTCACGTCTTACCTGCTTATTGCCAAACTTGGAACGGCCACGGACTGCATTCGCCTCATATCTGCACGTCTTACCTGCTTGCTGCCAAACCGGAACGTCCATGGACTGCATTCACCTCATCCCTCACGTCTTACCTGCTTATTGCCAAACCGGAACGTCCACGGACTGCATGTGTCTCTTTCCTCACATCTTACCTGCTGGTTGCCAAAACAGAATGTCTATTGGACTGCTACAGCTCCAACCATTGTCACGTCGTCCCTCTCTTACAGCTCAAAGACTCTAAGGAACTTAAAGGACATTAGCGCATCGGCGCAAGGATCAAAACACATTAGCGCAACTGCGCAAGGATCAAAGACTCTTTAGGCGTCCTCGTGCCGGCGGGAATAGGAAACAAGACATTGTGTTTCCAGGACTGCCACTCCATTACAACAACTTAATCTTCAGAATCTATCCAGACCACTTATTGGTAAACACAGTACTGTCTGTTTCTTCATTACCATGAGTCCTGTCTTACTATCCTGTACTCATGGTAATAGTCACCTCTCTTGTTTCAGGATACTCACCAATCTAGCTAGGAACATATCAGTCCCAGTCTACTTTTCTTGCTTTTGAGTATCTGCTCATCACCTTGCTTAGATATTTCGTTGTCTTGAGTCACATGTTAATACTTGGTTAATTTCTCTTGCAGCCAGCTGTCTGGGTACCAGGGTGTACCAATATTTTCGTGCAATACTCACCTCAATCTGTCCTTTTGTACTCTTGAGGGGTATATTGTCAGAAAGACTCAATTGCATCACGACTTGTCAAGCCACCACTGCTGGATTTAGCCCTTGGGCCCTAACACCTTTCTTCTCCTTTTTTTATAATGTAGTCTTACATTTAGCAGCAGTATTCCCTATGTTATTACATATTGTGATTTCAAACTCTTTCTTCCACAACATGGTGGAATATGTCCTTATCAATTTAACAATCACTGCTGTCCCAAACTGTATTATTGTCCAATTATCCCAGCTACCGAATTCTGGGAGTATAACTCTCTCGATGTTAGTGGTTTTTATACATTGGAGTTGGGGGATCTTATGTAGACTTTCGAGGGGCCAAGTATGTTTCCTCCTTGGGGAATCTCTCCATTATCTTGATGCTCTTTCCTAAATTCCTCACCACCTCTTCTTTAACTCTAGCTCTTTCTGACATAGTTTTGCAGTCATCTCCTCTATTTCTACTCATTGCCAGTCTTTCCATTTCACCAATATACACTTCTTTTTCTCTGGGGTTGAGTAATTGGATTTCCTTATTAAATGGTATATCGAGATATTTCACCACCAATTCTTCACTTTCCTCCTGTGTACCGGTTCCTTCATTTTTACTCGGAGATGCTGCTCCATCGAAATCCGCTGGGATTTTCTTTCCTTTTGACCATTTTTCAATTCCTTTGTCTTGTTTACTAGGATTTTTACTTAGTTCCCCTTTTTTTTGTAGCTCAGATTTAGCTCAAATCTATTTCCTACTTCCACACACTCAATGTCCTTCGGTGTTATCTCCGCCAGGGCAACACTGTTATTTTTTGCAGTATTATTCTTTTTTATTTGTCCCCCTTACCCTTACCTTTAGCCCCTCTTTCGTTATTTCGCTTACGATGTAGCCTACTTTTTAGTCCTTGAGAATTGGTACTTTCTCCATCTATGTTAATATTAGTGGCCCCTTCTGCCCTCAATTCATTTCCATTTATCTCCACCAACTCCAAGTCCCCATCATCAGACTCTAACAACTCAATGTGCATATCATTCATCACCCCACATTCATCAATCACCATCTGACATAGCTCACTCAACTCCCGTACATCCTCATCCATTGTATCCTCCATTTCCATTTTACGTTCTTTTGTATCTTTGCATCTAGGAAAACGTTTTTCATTCATAATTTTGATTAAGTTCTGAACAATTAGTTGCTCCATCATGAGTTTCGTGCATATACCCAACAGTATATTCACTGTAGTTGTTAGAGAGTTAATCCCCCCCCCCATGTTTAGGGAGATATCAGCCACAATCGCTGGATCATTCCATGAACAATACCCCTCATTAATTGAGGTGTTATCTTGAGCCAGTTTTTCCAAGTCTGGTGTCACAGACAGATTAATCCCTATCACATTATCCATGTTCTCCAGATTTCCAAGGCTTTTCTGCAGTAGAGGGGGATCCACACCTACAGCCAGCCCCATAGAGTGTCGTCTAAAGTCATGACATAGGTTTAAGAGAGAGTTACTATCTCTCATGGAGCTATTTTCCGGTAAAGACATTGTTTGTTCATTTAACAAGTCTTGGGCCACATCTTTTTTTATTTTGTTCCAACATTGTTTCATCTCGAATACCCTTTTCCCCTCCTGGGAAGGTTTAGTCATACTTCTATTGCCCTTTTTACATTTCAAATTTTGTGATCTCAGTTTAGGCCCCATCCTCACACTATATTGTGTCACGAATTTGCAACAATATTTACAAGGTTAATCGATTTGTCTTCAACACGAGTCACTCAACCCAATTTAAAATCTAACTTCACCAAGGTGAAAAAGCAGAGCACCAAATATCTGTTCACTTATCAGCATATATTGCCCATATCCACGTGCCTCGGCTTACTCACAATGTATCTTAATATTACTTGCTGCTCCCTTATTTAACTACCAACCAGACTTGCAGCAGTGTCATCACCGATTCCACAAACAGACACCCTCTTAAAATATCCAAACTGATTACAACAAACATCAACCAGGCTAATTACAACAAACAGCAACTTCCACATGTACTTTGCTGATTAATACCCACATTACGTGATCCCGTATCGTGCTGAAATGTATGTGCTTCACAACCCTATAAACATTTTCAGTCTGCTTCCCTTGGCCAGTTAGAGGGGAACAAAACATCTACAACAATACGATTTGAAGAGGCAGTAGCAGTAAGGTAATGTCACGTAACCAGGAGCCTCGAACCCTCAAACTCACAAGGCTCTATTCATCAATTTACTTCATTTCAGTTGCATGGAAGAGGAAATAAAAACATTTAAGGCAAAATGGGGGGAAACCTAGACAGTACCTTGACCCCAAGATCCCCGAACCACCAAACAGCCACTTTCAAAGCCACTTCAAAAGCATGCACGCAAAAGCATGTGCTGGCTGTTAGAGGTGGCGTGTTACCCCCAGCCCCCCCGCATGCATACACACATGCGCATGCATGCAGGCAGCAGAGAGACACAGGACCCGTGTTGCTGGTAGGGGTCCCGGCTGCAACTGGCGACCGGGACCTCCTTTATTCACAACACGCATGCACAAACCCGAACGAGGCTGGTGCATGCTCACATTATACGCGTACTACGCAACATCCCTCCCTTTTCCCCAAGCAATGAACAAGTCTCAACAGTAACAAATAACAAACAAAACCTTGGAGCACAGGAACAGTTCACAACCTCCTAAGAGACCGGGTCCATGATGAAGTCTTGGAATCTCGACGGGTGTTGGCGCCCCTCCCGGGTCAGGTACCTTCTGCTGTCCTCTCGAGGTGGTCTTGGTGTCCTCGGGATCTCTGGTGGTCCTTTGTCTACCGGCGGTGCTACGGGCAGGGGTCCTGGGGAGGATGCATCTTGCGGCTCCTGTGGTGGGGCTGCCTGCGGGCCTGCCTCAATTCTCTTGAAGTAGGATATGTTTCTCGTGATCGTTCCCCTCCCGTTGGCTGCCATGACCATGGACCCCTTGACATGGGTCACTCCTAGTGGCTGGGCTTCATACGGGAGGGATAGCTTCCCCTGCGGATGCCTGTTTCGGACCAGGACAGTGTCCCCTACTTCGATAGTCTTCTCCTGCAGGTTCCTGCGTGCACTTTCCCGATCGTTCTTGATCCTTTACTCCAGGAGTACATGGTTGTTGTCGATCACCGCTGGGCGTCGCCCCTCTACCTTAGGCAGCAGTCCTTTGGGGCAACGGTTGAATAACGCCTCGGCCGGCGCGACCCCGTGGACTGATGGGGGTTGTCCGATACTCTCGAAGGAATTCAAAGAGGATCTGACGCAGTTCCCCTCCCCCATCCAATGAGATTCTGAAAATCTTGTTGAGTGTTCGCATGAAGTGCTTGGCCTCTCCGTTCGCCCTGGGCCAGAGCGGGGTGACTTTCTGGTGTTTGATCCCTCTCTCCTCACAGTACCTGGCGAACTGCTGCCCCTGGAACGGTGGGCAATTGTCCGAGCAGATCTCGGAATGGAACCCGTGGGTGGCAAACATCTTCTCCAGTGCCAAGATGGTGTGGTCGCTGGCCGTAGACTCCACCAGCTCCACCTCTGGATACCGTGACCATTGGTCCACAAC
The DNA here is from genome assembly GCF_040938575.1 of Ambystoma mexicanum. NCBI lineage: Eukaryota > Metazoa > Chordata > Amphibia > Caudata > Ambystomatidae > Ambystoma > Ambystoma mexicanum. The sequence continues at coordinate 779,390,292 of NC_090932.1, forward strand.
CACTAGATAGTACATGCCTCTGCCTGTGGAGAAAAAATCGGTGTGCCCCACGGCTGCTCACTCCTTTCCATGGATCTAATTGGTGGTCCCCTTTCCGCCAGACTGGTCACCTGGCACAGAATGCAGGTGCGCACAAACTCGTCCACCCTTTGCTCCAGGTCAGGGAACCACACTTTCAGTCTTAGGCGCACCTTAGTCTTTGCGGCTCATTGATGTCCCTTATGGGCCAGATGTAGCACCTTGTTCACCAAGGCTCGCGGGATGACAATCTGACGACCTCTTAACAGAAGGCCATCCTCTGCTACCGAGAGCTCATTGCACACTTTCCACAGTGCTTGGAGGTCCTTTTGAGCCCCGGCCTCCCGTCTGGCATTGTTGGTGAGCACTTCTCTCCAATCCCCGCTGTCCATTGCCTCCTTGATGACCAGGAAAATGTCATCTTCTTTTGAAGCATCCGCAATTTCCTGGCGTGCCAGAGCCACTGGCAGGGCCGCCTCCACGACATTGGGCACCATCTGAATACAGTCCACCACTTCAGCAGTGTCTCGGGGGCGCCCGGCCCCTGGATGTCTGGACAGGTAGTCCGCCGGGTTATGGGTGCCTGGGCATATTGCAGCGTGACGACATACTCAATCAGCGACAGCATCCACCGTTCGATGCGTGGAGGTGGCTTGGAGGAGGCGCCCACCATGATCGGAATGAGCGGCTTGTGGTCGGTTATCACCACAACAGGCTTCCCTTATATGTAAATTCTAAAGTACTTGCAGCCCCACAGAATGGCCAGGGCCTCCCGCTCAATCTGCGAGTACCTTTTTTCCATTTCTATGAGCGCTTTGCTGGCATACGCTATCGGGCGCATGAGTCCATGAGTGTCTGCTTGCATAAGCACTGTACCCAGCCCGACTGTACTGGCATCCACAACTATCTCTGACTCCCTGTCCGGGCTAAAGTATGCCATGGCTTCCTGGCCCGACATAGCACCCTTGATATCGGCAAACACTCTCTGTTCTTTGGATGTCCACGCCCATGCAACATAGTTCCTCGTCAGTGCAAGCAAGGGCTCCGACAGTGATGCCAAATCATGAATGAATCGCCCCCAATAGTTCACCATGTCGAGGAAGCTTCTTATCTCAGCCGGTGACTCTGGTGGGGCCGCATCGCGTATGTCTCTCAACTTCTCTGGGTCGGGCGAGATGCCACCTGAATGGAATACAAACCCGAAGAACTCTATCCGGTCCTTGCGGAATTCATATTTCTTTCGGTGTAGTGTCAGCCCCAGACTCTTGAGTCTTTCCAACGCTTGTTCCGGTCTCTTCAGGTGTTCAGACTCCGACTGGGCAAAGACCAGAATGTCATCTGACATGTTAATGACACCTTTTAGTCCTGCCAGGGCTCCACGGATGACATTCTGGAAGACTTCCGCCGCTGACGAGACATCAAAACTGAGCCTTTTAAACTGATATAGCCCTTCGTGGGTCGTAAATGTAGTGATGTAACGTGACTCCGGGTGGAGTTCCAGCTAGTCGTACCCAGACCTCAGATCAAGCTTGGAGAAAACTTTCGCCCCCTGCAGCTCACCCACTATATCGTCCAGCGTGAGCGTGAGGTGACGTTCCCTCTTTATGGCAGCATTCGGCAGTCTCATGTCCACAGAGATGCGGACAGCGCGTGGTTGCTTGGGCTTTGGCGCTACCACTATGGGCGAGACCCACGCAGTTGGGCCCTCCACCCTCTCGATGATGTCCAGGTCAATGAGCGACTGGAGTTCTTTTTCCACCCTGCGCCCTCAGATGGAATGGAATTCTTCGGTGCTTGAGGGCCATCAGGCCTCATCAACCCATCAATGTGGAGCCTAATAGGGTCACCTTTTAACTTGCCCACGCCTTGAAAGATGCTTTTGAACCCCTGCAGCAGGCGATCAATGTCTGTATGGTACACTGCCAGAGTGAAATGTGCGATGTCGAGGGCTTCGGAGGCAGCGCATCTCAGTAGGGAGTGCAGACTTACGTTGGTCACAAAGAACCTAGCCTTGATCTTGTTCAGCCCGTGTGACACCGGGGCCACGAAGACTCCCTGAATTGGCAGGGGCGTGTACCCTCCAAAGGAGTATATCCGAGCTTTGGAATCTTCCAACTTGGGAGGACCTGGGAGAGCCTCACAGTGTTCCGTGGCTAGGACGCAGAGCGATGCACCTGTGTGGATCAAGACGGGTGGGCACATCGCCAATGTTCATTGTGCACGTCGGTTGCCTGCTCTGCCTTGCTTCTGTGGCAATGGTCGAGATGAAAAAGATCTCTTCGTCATCTTCCTCTTCCTCTGCAATGTCCAGATCTTGCACACCTTGCTCGATCAACGACACACCGTTCACGCACCTGGGGTTAGCCCCGCTTGACCTTGCCGTCCCCCTGGACCAGCAACTGGGGTTATGGCCCTGCACACTCTCAGGTAGTGTCCTGTTGTGCCACACTTTCCACAGACTCTTGTCTTTGCAGGGCACTCCCCAGCATGTGGAAGGTCGTACCCACAGTACGGGCAGGACTGCGGATTTCTGAGCGCAGAAGGGCTGTCTTCTCTTTTAGGACCCCAGCGCATCCTACCTGGGGCATAGCGCCCGATGGCAAAGGTGTCCTCGCTCTTCCCTGGATGCATTTCCGTGTCCATCTTAGCGCCTCTAGACTCTGCTAGTTCATATGCTCGGCCAGTGTCCAGGATTTGCACCAGCGTCAGGCCTGGCTCCCTAAGCACCTGCCTCCGCAGCTTCCCGGAGCTGCACCCCTAAATCAACTGGTTCCGCACCATCGCCTCCTCATTCACCCACCTGCAGGTGCTTGCGAGGTGTCTCAACCTTGCACAGAGCTGGTCTAAGGACTCCTCCCCTTGTTGCTTCTCCTCACACATCACAAATCTGTCGAAGTCGACATTCACCATGTGGAGGAAGTGGTTCTGGAGGGCCTGTTTCACAGCGTCATATGTCATAAATCTTGGGGACCTCCGTTACAGCTGAGTACACCATCGTGGCTACCATCGCATCATCATCAGTCTCACCTGAGGCCCTGAAAAACATTTCCATTTTCTTCACCCACAGTAGCCACTTTGGCCCCAGTTTGGATGGTGGGCCTGAGGTGTTGAATTTAGGCATGGGTGCCAAGGTGCTATGCATCCTGCGTGGGACTGGCATGAGGCACCATCCTCTCCATCCTCCTCACCCATGGTGGTGACTGGGGTGAGGGTGTAGCCATTGTGTCAGCCCAGAGGTGTTCCTCACTGACCTTCTATTGTCCAGGATGGGTGTCCAGGCTCAAAGGGCCCCGGTTGGTGATGCGGTGGGCCTGCATCTACAGTAGGGCCATGGAGTGTCCAAAAATTGATAATTGAAAATCCGGACCACAGCCGGTGCACGAGCACCCATGAGGGCCGCAACCGCTGTGATCAGCGTGCTTCCAAAATGTCCACCAGCCAACTGCGTAGGTCCGCGACCGCGTGGGGAGACTAAACACTTTCTCCGACTCCACAACAGCCGGAGCAATGTCGCGTTCGCCACTGCCACAGTTCCTCGTCGCCAGTGTTAGAGGTGGCATGTGACCCCCAGACCACCGCACGCATACACACACGCGCACGCATGCAGGCAGCAGAGAGACACGGGACGTGTGTTGCTGGTACGGGGTCCCGGCTGCAACTGGCGACCGGGACCTCCTTTATTCACAACACGCATTTGCGAGCCCGAACGAGGCTTGCGCATGCTCACATTATACACGTACTATGCAACACTGGCTAGTAAAGTAGAGTTCTGTGAAAAGGGAGAGGAGTTCCAATTGATTCAAGTTTCTAAAAAGTGAGAAAAGGTCAAAAAAGCCAATCAAAATGTGGTTCCTGGTAACATAAGTCACACGTTATTACTCTCTGCTTTAGAGTAGCTGTCCATCCAAAATGCAGTGATTTGTACCACAGTAATTAAAAGGAGACTGTTTCTTTCCCTCCACGATCCACGGCAGTTCCAGCACAGCGTCTCCAGCCCAACAGCCACTTCACGCTGCAACCTCTAGTATGATTGGTAGGAGCTGGGATAAGTGTACATGGATTCTGATTTGGTGCAGTTGAGTGACTGTCGAACAAGCAAATTACTTCTTATGACATATAGGGTTCGGGAAGATTCACTCCCATCAGGCTTTCTTATATGTGATTGCTCCTGCTCCAAACCTATCAGTCTCTCTGGAGCAGTTCTCCCCCTTGTTTGACCTATGGTAGGGTGTATAGTCAGCCGATGGAGTCCACTAACCACACATGTACCATCGACTTTTGTCCAGCATGAGCAATGCACTAGTGACTTGTGTTCTGCACGAGTGGGCTAAAGCCATTTGAACATTTTATAGTGAGCTGCAAACAAGTTTTCATCTAAGCTACCTTGCAACTCGAAAGGGACTGGACTATGTCAAGGGGGTGCAGGGGCCCTTCCCAACACATGGCAATGCAACCCTGTTCCGGAATCAGGGAAGCGGAGTTGGGGAGTGCTGGCGTCTTTTAATTGGAAATACCAGTTCTCTCTTTTGTATTCCAGGAACTGCAGTACTAAACTTTCAAAACATCTGGGAAGCCACAGGTTGCAGACCCCAGCAAAAGGCCAATCCCGACAGGGGAAGTGGGCCCCTTGTGAGAAAATAGCTGTAAATTGGCACGCAGCATGAGGTGAGATTTGGAGCCAATGGCGGGGGGAGTGATAGAACTAGGAGAAGAGTAGTATAAAAAGGAAAGGAATGGATTTGAGAGTGTGGGTTGTATGGGTCAGGTACAGTAGATTAGGTGGCTCTACTCATCTCTTCTATGAAGCCTACCTGTCCACTGAAGGATGCATTGCCAGCTGGAATAGCTTCCCAGTAGGTGCATGCAATTGCACCTTTTGTGGCTAATTTCATTACTATGTTTCTCCAGCAAAGGGAAGACCCTTTGGTCTTAAAGAAAGCCAACGTTACTATGTTATTAAAAAGATCAACTCTAGATCCTATCATGCTAAAAACTATATCTGGCTTGCCGTGGCCATCTAAGGTTTTCGAGAAAATTGTTGCTTCCCAACTTCAATCTGAAGTGGAAAATGTCCATCTATTTGGCTTTCATCCTGCACATGCAACTAAATCAGCCCTAGTTTCCATATGATACTATTTCCTCTTGAACGTAAACAAGGGCTGCTTATCACTATGGGTCATGTGAGATCTGTCACTGGCATTAAATGCTGTGGAAAAAAGGGATTTGCTCTCCTGGCTATGGGACGTTGCTGGGGTTTCAGAAGACGCCATTGGATGGTTTCACTCGTTTCTTGTTGATAGATCACAATGGGTCAAATCGAGTCCCTTTCTATCAGACTTAGTAGCAGTCTCTTGTGGTGTCAAGAGTCACAGCTTTCCTCTTTATGGTTTCAAATCTATATCCAGCCTCTAATCTTTCTTCCTAATATATGTGGCCTAAAATATCACTTGTATGCTGATGACACGTGGCTCTATGTCACAACTCTTACTCCGTCTGATGATTTACATCAGCTGATCTGATAAGTGGTCTGAATGATGGATAATGGGCTCCATTTCAACCCCTCAATAACTGAGGGTATTCTTTTGGGACCCCAACAAGTACTCCTTTGCAATGGCAGCACGCGCCACACAGAAGCATGCAACAACTGAATAATTAGGAACCATGACATGTGCCTTGGACAAAATAAAAAAGCCTCACTCATAGACTATGGTTAGTCAATATAGGGTAGCATTTGACGAGACGACCTAGGGGAGGCAACAATGATGGCTTGTCAATATAGTGAAAGCAAGTGTTTTCGTTACAATACTTACATCACCATACACATACATTCTCAAATGAACATGTTCATGTGTCGCAGGTTCTCTTGTTATGTTTTCTTGTTAAGCTTTCAAAAAGGGATTTAATATTATAACAAGGCAGCAGCAGCAATAACGCTTTTGCGACAACAAAATCCAGGAGGAGACTACTTTATTTGGAAAACAAGTATACCTGGAGAATTTGGTTTTGTTTGCAATATTGCGCATGTTGCTGCTGTTATTTATTTCTTTAATCAAAAATTCACCTGCTGCAGTGCTAGATCAACAAAAAAAAGAAATTTGAAGCATGATTAATGTCTAAAGATTCAGGATTGAAAATTGAAACTTTTATTATAATCGCTCTGTGCATGAGAGGAGCGTAGCGCACTGCGCCTCATGTTGGTAGAGAGATAGGTGGAATGGATGGATACTGGGCTTGCTGTGTTAGGGGTGCCGGTTTTCAATGTTCATGCTTTCGACAAATCACCCCTCAACCCCAGCCCGGACTGTCGCTGCCTCTTCTTCAAGGGTGACGACTCCCGAAGGAATGGGAGCTGATGATGCATACTTTCATTGCCTGCAGCAGGCCGCCTGATGCTCATTGCTTATGCATTGAAAATCGCACTATGATGCGAGCGACTGCGACAATATGTGACACACTACCACAACACTGCTGCATTGCCTGCAGGGCAGGCTGCCAGGCACCTGAGGCTTGCTCGCCTCATTCAAAGAAAATCGCACTGCCACGCACCAGTTTCTATTTCCTCTGTCCGTGGGCCGGTACAACCCAGGCCAGGCTATTTGGAGCCGGGACCGACACAGCCAGGGCACATTTGCTACAAATGGAACAAATCTGCTTGCCCAGCCCAGAAACATGTGATGGGCCTTTACGTTAATGCATTACAGTACCAGCCGTCCACGCACACGCACGCACTTCAGTCAGCCTCAATCAGTCAGCTAGCTGAGTGAGCTGAGTGAGCCAGCCTTCCTCCTTGTTCCTCTCTGCTTCTGGCCACCCGACGTGGCCAATGTGCCGTTTGCATTGTTCAGAGACACTGCTTCCTGGCATGCCGTGCCGCTGCGCCCTGTGCTGCGGCTGCCTTACCGGCTACCGACCGTGCCATCGTGACTCCTTGTCTCGTGCCTGCACTCCCGCCCGCTGGCTGGCCTGCTGCTGCCGCGGTGGCCGGTGTCCCCGCAGCATCGGAATCGGGCTGGAGAGTGTGGGGCTGGGACTGACTGTCTGGGAGTCTGAGTAAACTTAAAAAGTAAGTGTAGTTGTGTTTGTTTGTAGCAGGGTGCGTGTCTGCAGTGCTTCTGTGCTGCACTGCTGCCCTTTTGACTAAGTTAATTCACCACCTCATACCACAGGTGGTGTGTGCCTCAGTGCCTGTGGGGCCCGATAGACCCCGCCCGAGTCCCGACCCTTATGGCTGGGGTGCGTACAGAGGACCGTGGTGGCACTGTGACTGGTGCTGTGCCTTTCTTGTCTTGAATGATCTCGGAGTCAGACTCGACCCAAACTGTATGAGATCTGAATTTGCCCCCCGCCAGGCCACCCCATTTTCTAGGGGTGCAGTGGAACACATGCCGTTGAGTTTTGAGTTGTTAGAACGATAGTTTCTACCAGGCAGCAAGGCAGTAGTTGTGAGGTAACGAACAAGCATGCATGCTGCCTGCCTGCCAGGCCTACACTTGTTGCGTGTATGTGTAACTAGCAACAGGGTCGGACTGGGGAATTAAATGGTCTCTGGCACCAATGAAAAAGTGTCCCACAGTTGCAAATGGCAATTCATTCCTTTTGTGATAGATTGTTTGAGTAACACCCAGGGGGGAGGTAGTTTATAAAATGTGATGCAAATTGTGCATTTTTTTACTGATTATTTATTCAGTAACACTGTTCAAAACTCCTTGCCACATGCTGAAATAACTTATAAAAGGTGGCCCACTTTGACCAAAAAAATTAGCATTTTGTGTTTTTAGTTCGGGCATTGCCCTATTGCCAAATAGGCCAGTCCGAGACTGGCTAGCACCTGGATGGGCATTTGCAAACCCAGCAGTCAACTGTGAGTGTCCTTGTGAGTGAATCTTTGATAGCCCGCGTAGCATAGCCACACAATAAAGTTAGTTGGCACTTGGCTGTATTTTTCAAGACTAAAAGACCTAATTTGCCAATTTTTACCCCGTTTTCTGAGGATGGGTGCATGGTTGAGTTGTGTTCTACCTACCAGTGAGTGTACGAAGCGTACTGCCATTTGACGGCTTGACAACCGCCCAGCCCAAGCAGGCGGGCCTAGACTTGTTGAGTCAGTAGCTAACCTAGCATGGATGGGTGGCAGACTCATTTGCAAATGCAAACCCAGTAGTCCCAGCAACTGTAAATGCTGTGTGTAATTTTGGTAGGCCGTATCATAGCTGCACAAATAAAATGGCGTTGCCAGCGTTGCTGTTTGGTGGCTCTGTATTTTTCAATCAAGACTAAAGATTATATGCATTAAATCAATCATATTATTCATTGTCTAATGTCCAGTGTCCATTCACTAGAACACTTTAAATTTGTCTGGGTCCGTTTATTTATATATATAGGCGGGGAAATAATAAACACACACGAACCTGTCACCCTTTTCTTAATATGTGGAAATGGTAGTGACCCCGACCTATCTCTGGCCCAACCAGCACCATGCACCCCTGAAGAGTACTTAGCCCCCTCAGCATCAAAACCTGGCTCCGCCACTGCCGCCAATCAGGCTGCCGTCCATGGAACGGAACCCAAACCGCCTTACTGGACCTAAAAAAAAAAACTAACTGATATCGAAGACTCAGGCAAACTCGTCGACCACCAGACACTTCGCAACTACCTCACCACAAAAGCAAACGTCTCTCCAACAGCAACAGACTGGATCAGATCTGTTCTAGCAGACAGATCCTCCTGTGTCTTTATGGATGACCCTGTTGCCCCACCGACACCAGTAACCTGTGGAGTCCCTCAAGGGTCCTGCATCTCCCCAATCCTGTACAACATTTATACGAAACCCCTCTTTAATCATCTAGATGCCCTCAGCATATCCTACACAAATTATGCAAACAACACCCAAATCCTCCTCCTCCTCTCTGTTCATATTACCTTGACGCCACAACCATCAACTCAGTTTATGACATTGTCCAAAACTGGATGGCAACCTATCAGTTATGCCTCAACAGTGACAAAACAGAGATCCTCGTTGTAGGCTCGCACTCCACCCTCCGCATCATTGACCCAGCTTACAAAGATTTTGACATTGATGGCAATTGGATCCAAACATATTCTGCAGCCAAAACCCTGGGCATCTACATAGACGCCAACCTTGACCTCTCTCGCCAGGTCAATGCAATTGCTTCCTCCGCTGCCTACACCGCAAAACTACTGAACGCCAGCAAGCCATTCTTCATCACAACCAACTCACCATTGCCAGAGCCATCACCGGAGCCAAACAAAATTACTGTAACGCTCTCTTTGTAGGAACCTCCGAACGCAACTTGTGTTAGGTGCAAACCATTCAAACCATGCCCTCCGAGCAGTCCTAGGTTAGTCCAAACAAGACCACTGGCTCCTGATTGGTGAAAGGATTAAATTCAAGACCCTATTCATTGTACACAGGTGCACCACGAACACTGCCCTGTCCTACCTATCTCCACGGGTGGAGAAATATACCCCCGCTCACTCCCTCTAAGATTGTAACGCTCACCTGATTCTCGCAGAGGCGCCGGTCTTGACTGGGCGACTACCGTATTTTCAAAGGTGATGTATAGCACCCGGTTGGCTCTTTGGGCTGGACCTCTGTGCACTGGATGCCTGACGTGAAGAGTAAGATGTCTGCAGATAGAAAATATGGGGTTAATGAACTGGGGTTATTGGGGTGTCCCTATCTCTTTCCTCTTCTCCTCTCCTGAAGACCCCCAAAGGTTAACGCTCTCACCTTAGGTAAGTGAATGCCGAGCTCTCCATCTGCCTCGGGGCAGGGTGCTGTAACCAGTTTCTTCACTGGATAGGTAGCGCAGGCCTCTTGACTTCAGAGGACTGCTGTCCGTCGTTTACTGCACGAACGGTAAGTTTCGAGTAATTGAAATGTCTTTAAAGTCTTTAATAATGATGTCTCTTGTTTTGCAGGGTTCCGGCAATGGCGGATGACGGGCTGAAGTGAGTTGAAGATGGAGCCCGTGTGATGAACAGAAGCGCCTGGAAGCACGTAAGTAAGCGCTTGTTGCCTGCTTCACGATGCGCTCTAACTGTCTTTTTATTTTGCAGGTACAAGTTCGGAGCGGCTGCAGGGTGCCGGAATACCCACTGGGTTAGATGTGGAAAGGAGTAATGGCACGTGAGTATTAAAGTTCCCCAATGTCTTTAAACGCACCTTGTTTTGACTTTCAGATGCGGGATGCAGCGCCGACGGCCTCCGGAGCGTGCGAAGAGTTGGTAAGCTTTTGTCTTTCAGATGCCGGAATGCAGTGTGAAGACCTCCGGAGCGCACGAAGAGTAGGTAAGCCTTTGCCTTTCAGATGCCGGAATGCTAACCTGTTCTTTCTTGTCTTTATAGGTGTTGCTGAAGACTGGATTCAGGATGGTAAGCCTTTTTCCTTAGGCCCAGGACCGGATGCAGAAGACACGATGAGCGTTCTGCTGCAGAGGGTGCAGAATAACGCAAAGCAAGATTCATCCACCGGGTGTGGTTTAAATAGCCTCCTGTAGTGCTTAGGTGTCTCCTTCCACAGCCACGCCTGGGTAAGAAAAGTTCCTGCTTTCCAGAAGAGTTCCAGTGTTCTGAATCTAGGGAGTGGCTCCAGCCCCACCCAACAGGAAAAGTAGTTCCAAACAGAAGGGGATCAGAGGCTCAACTGGCAGGCAAGTAAGCAGCATGGTCTGCTGCAGGTAAGTCCACCCAAGCATTATGAGCCCGGCGCTTCCAGCGCTGGGACTGGGCATATTTATGAGCCTGGTGCCACTGGCGCCAGGACTGGGTCCAAAAGGTCCCAATTGGGACTGGTTGGCACTCGGAACCTGGGTTATGGATCTGCTTCCAAGGGAGTTGGGAAAACCCTGACCTTTTGGAAGCAGAGATCATGACAGTACCCCCCCTCAAGGCCCCTCCCAAACCGGCCTTCTCTGGGGGTTTTGGCTTGTCAGGAAATGTTCGGTGAAATCTTTTGATTAGGCGAGGAGCGTGGACATATTCAGCAGGTTCCCAGGATCTCTCTTGGGGGCCGTAGCCTTTCCAGTCAATTAGGTAGAATAGTTTAGATTTGGAGATCTTGGAGTCCAGAATACTTTTGACTTCAAACTCGAGTTCTCCATCAACTAGGATAGGTTTTGGAGATTTGGTTAGTCGGGTTTGAGGTTGCACGGGTTTTAATAGAGAGACGTGGAAGACCGGATGTATCTTCATGTGCGGGGGCAAGTCCAACTTGACCGCTACTGGGTTTACTATGGTAGTGATGGAATAGGGACCAAGGTATCTTGGGTTGAATGTGCGTGGCCCTTTTAGAGATAGATATTTGGTGGATAACCAGACTTGATCCCCTACTTGATAGTGAGGGGCTTCCTTCCGATGTTGATCTGCTCCTTTCTTGTATTGTTCTTTAGCCCTTTGAAGGTGAGAAACAGCTTCCTTAAAGGCTTGGGTGATTGTAGAATGCAGGTAGTCTACTGCTGGTGTTTCAAGATCTTGGAGGGGATCCAACTCCGAGGTTCGAGGGTGACTGCCGTACAAAAGAAAAAACGGGGTTTTCCCAGTTCCCGAATGGACAGAGTTATTGTAGGCATATTCGGCTATCCAAAGGATATCTTTCCAAGTTTTTTCAGTTTGTTGCAGCATGCAGCGTAAATACTGTTCCAGAGTTTGATTGGTCCTCTCGGTTTGTCCGTCGGTCTGAGGGTGGTGACTGGTCGATAGTCTCACATCAATTTGAGCCGACCGACAGCAACTTCGCCAAAAATGAGAAATAAATTGACTACCTCGATCCGAAATTAGAACCGAAGGAAAACCGTGCAGTCGGACGATGTTTTCGAGAAATTCTTGGGCCAGAGTTGCTGCCGTTGGCAAGCCTTTGAGCGGAATGAAATGCGCCATCTTGGAGAATAAGTCCACGATTACAAGAATCGTATTGTATCCGGAGCATGGAGGTAGATCGGTGATGAAGTCCATAGAAAGCGTATGCCAAGGGCGAGGTGGGATGTCAATAGGGCGTAAGAGGCCTGCTGGTCTTTCCTTTTGACTCTTGTTTTGGGCGCATACTCCACAGGACATTATAAAGTCTCTGATATCTTTTTTCCAAGACGGCCACCAGAAGTAGCGCTTGATCTTTTCTGAGGTCTTGGCCATACCGGGATGACCTTCCATTAAAGAGTCGTGATAACAAGAGATTACTTTTTTCTGTAAATCTGTGCTGGGTAGGTATAATCGTTCTTGGAAATACAATAAGTTGTCCTTTACTGCAAAGTCCTTTCCCTGCAGATGCCAATTCTGTATGTCTGCTGGAGTTACAAGTTGCCTGGCTTTATCCTTAACTTCCTCTATGGATTCTGTGGCGATTACACCCAGAATTCTTTGTTCGGGAATGATTGGTACAGGTTTAGGGTTGATCAAGTGTTCTTCCACTCCCATCCGAGAAAGGGCATCAGCTTTACCGTTCTTTGTACCAGGTCGATAGGTAATTATGAAGTCAAACTCGGCAAAGAATAATGCCCAACGGAGTTGTCTAGAGGATTGGGCTTTTGCGGTTTTCAAATATTGCAGGTTTCGGTGATCCGTAATCACAGTAACGGTGTGTCGGGCCCCCAGCAGATAATGCCGCCAAGCCTTAAAGGCAGACTTGATAGCCAGAAGTTCCTTGTCAGTAATCGTGTAATTGATTTCAGGAGGCGAGAATTTGCAGGACCAAAATGCCACGGGATGCAACTGATTGGTTACCGGGTCCTTTTGTGATAGAACTGCCCCCATGGCAACGCTTGAAGCATCAGTTTCCACGATGTAGGGGAGTTCGGGGCGAGGGTGTTTTAAGATTGGTGCAGAGATAAATTTAGTCTTCAAATCCTGGAAAGCTTGTTCCGCCTCGGTAGACCATTCAAAACGTTTGTTTTTCTTTAACAAGGCAGTGATGGGCTGGACTATCCGAGAGAATTCAGAGATAAACCTGCGGTAAAAGTTAGCGAAGCCTAACATGCTTTGCACACCTTTTACGGAGGATGGTGATGGCCATTTGAGAACTGCATCGACCTTCTTTGAATCCATACGCACTCCGCCAGGTGATAATATGAATCCCAAGAATTCAACTTCAGTCACGTTGAAAACACATTTTTCCAACTTAGCGAAAAGTTTGTGTTGACGCAATCTTTCGAGGACCATTTTCACGTGTGTCCGATGTTCAGATTCCGATGAAGAATAAACGAGAATGTCGTCAATGTAAACAACAACACACACATTTATGAGCTCTCTGAGGACATCGTTCATAAAATATTGAAAGGCGGCCGGAGCATTGCAAAGTCCGAAGGGCATGACCTGATATTCAAATAGCCCATACTTGGTGCGGAAGGCCGTCTTCCATTCATCGCCCTCTTTTACTCGTACCAAGTGGTAAGCTCCTCTAAGATCCAGCTTTGTATATATGCATGCTTTTCTGACTTGGTCCAGGAGTTCAGGGATCAAAGGTAACGGATATCTATTCTTAACGGTGATCTGGTTCAGGGAGCGATAATCGATACAAGTTCTAAGGTCTCCTTCCTTTTTTGGAACGAAGAACAAAGCTGAAGAAGCAGGGGACTTGGAAGGACGAATAAACCCGTTTGCCAGGTATTGATCCAGGTATTGTCGAAGGTGAAGGTTCTCAGGCTCGGTGAGGGCATAAATTCTACTACAAGGAGGAGTAGATCCAGGTATCAGGTCTATCTGGCAGTCATAAGACCTATGAGGAGGTAGAGAGTTAGCCTGCTCCTTCCGGAAAACATCTTGGCATTCTAGGTATTCGGGAGGTAACTGGGGAGTCTCTGAAGAAATTGCTGCCAGTGCCACACCAGGTGGAGGGTGACAAGTAGAGACACATTCTGGAAACTGGACCGTTCTTGCTCGCCAATCGATCAGAGGATTGTGTTTCTCTAACCAAGGTATTCCTAGAATAATCTGAAACTGAGGGGCCTTGATCACATCGAACACGATCTTCTCATGGTGTCCATCTTGACTTACTAGCGTCACCTCTTGAGTGGTATGCGTTTCTGGCCCGGAGGCTATCTCCGTACCATCCACTGTAGTAATGACGTCCTTTACAGCCTTGGGACAAAGAGTTAGATTCATCCTCAAAACCATTTCATGATCCACATAATTGCCGATGGCACCGCTGTCGACGTAAGCTTCAATTGCATGTAATCGATCCGGATTATCAGGGCTAATGAGGACCATAGGTATCACGAAATGCGAGGTCACGGAACTGGTTTTCACGCTCGGCAAGAGGACCTCTATTCTTGTCGGGCGAGGTCGTTTCCCTGCTCAGAGTTTGTAACTTTGGTAACTGCAGCTCCTACTGCCTTCTTGGCAGGTTTCACCGGACAGTCTCGAAGAAAGTGCCCTGAGTTTCCGCAATATAGGCATAATTGCAACTGTTTTCTCCTTTCCCGCTCCTTTTGTGTTAGAGGACCTTTCAGACCCCCTATTTGCATGGGTTCCCCGGAGTCTACTCCTTTGGAAGGAGTTGGCGGTTTGGAAAATACTCGAGCATCAAACTTGGAACGGTCGGCCTTCCTGTTCTGCAGTCTATGATCTATTTGAACGACCAAGTCAATATAATCCGAACAGTCTTGTGGGGGATTCACTACTTGGGCTAAAACGTCTTTGAGCTCTCCACGTAGACCTCTATAAAACAGCGTAATCCTTTTGTCCTCAGGCCATTGAGTTTCCACTATTAGTCTATTGAAAGATGCAATATAAGCCAAAAGGTCTTGATTACCCTGTCGCAACGAAAGAAGCTCATTGTCCAAGGCCTGCCCCTGTGAATGTCTTGCGAACAGTTTTTCCATACTAAGCTGAAAGGCTTGAAAATCATGGAGAACCGGATCATCTTGATTAACTAGAGGGATCGACCAGTCTGCCGCATTGCCACTAAGGTACGAAAGTACAAAAGCTACTTTAGCTTGATCAGTTGGAAAGGCTGCTGGCCGGCATAAGAAGTGCAACCGGCACTGATTGATAAATACTGCAAACCTCTTTGGGTCACCAGAAAATCGTTCGGGCGGAGCCAGAGGTACATTCCCAGGTAGGTTGATCTGCACTGGATTCATAGAGGATGTTGAAGGAAGATTTGCCCCTGATGCGGGTAACGGGGTCTGTCCGGCTTGTGACTGTAGCAATTGTCTAGCAAGATCATCTGTTCTCTCCTTGGAAATAATTAGTTCCCTTCTTAGAGCATTCGTTTCCTGACGAGCTGCATGCACTTCTGCCCTTAGTTCCCCAAGTAACCGGGCTAGGTGGTCAGTATCCAAGGTTTCCATAGCGCCTGGGCGAGAGTTTTGCGGTGGGCTTTGCGTTCTGTAACGCTCACCTGATTCTCGCAGAGGCGCCGGTCTTGACTGGGCGACTACCGTATTTTCAAAGGTGATGTATAGCACCCGGTTGGCTCTTTGGGCTGGACCTCTGTGCACTGGATGCCTGACGTGAAGAGTAAGATGTCTGCAGATAGAAAATATGGGGTTAATGAACTGGGGTTATTGGGGTGTCCCTATCTCTTTCCTCTTCTCCTCTCCTGAAGACCCCCAAAGGTTAACGCTCTCACCTTAGGTAAGTGAATGCCGAGCTCTCCATCTGCCTCGGGGCAGGGTGCTGTAACCAGTTTCTTCACTGGATAGGTAGCGCAGGCCTCTTGACTTCAGAGGACTGCTGTCCGTCGTTTACTGCACGAACGGTAAGTTTCGAGTAATTCAAATGTCTTTAAAGTCTTTAATAATGATGTCTCTTGTTTTGCTCGGTTCCGGCAATGGCGGATGACGGGCTGAAGTGAGTTGAAGATGGAGCCCGTGTGATGAACAGAAGCGCCTGGAAGCACGTAAGTAAGCGCTTGTTGCCTGCTTCACGATGCGCTCTAACTGTCTTTTTATTTTGCAGGTACAAGTTCGGAGCGGCTGCAGGGTGCCGGAATACCCACTGGGTTAGATGTGGAAAGGAGTAATGGCACGTGAGTATTAAAGTTCCCCAATGTCTTTAAACGCACCTTGTTTTGACTTTCAGATGCAGGATGCAGCGCCGACGGCCTCTGAAGCGTGCGAAGAGTTGGTAAGCCTTTGCCTTTCAGATGCCGGAATGCTAACCTGTTCTTTCTTGTCTTTATAGGTGTTGCTGAAGACTGGATTCAGGATGGTAAGCCTTTTTCCTTAGGCCCAGGACCGGATGCAGAAGACACGATGAGCGTTCTGCTGCAGAGGGTGCAGAATAACGCAAAGCAAGATTCATCCACCGGGTGTGGTTTAAATAGCCTCCTGTAGTGCTTAGGTGTCTCCTTCCACAGCCACACCTGGGTAAGAAAAGAGTTCCTGCTTTCCAGAAGAGTTCCAGTGTTCTGAATCTAGGGAGTGGCTCCAGCCCCACCCAACAGGAAAAGTAGTTCCAAACAGAAGGGGATCAGAGGCTCAACTGGCAGGCAAGTAAGCAGCATGGTCTGCTGCAGGCAAGTCCACCCAAGCATTATGAGCCCGGCGCTTCCAGCGCTGGGACTGGGCATATTTATGAGCCTGGTGCTACTGGCGTCAGGACTGGGTCCAAAAGGTCCCAATTGGGACTGGTTGGCACTCGGAACCTGGGTTATGGATCTGCTTCCAAGGGAGTTGGGAAAACCCTGACCTTTTGGAAGCAGAGATCATGACAAAGATCCACGAAAAGCCATCTCCTCAGAGTGCCCACCTTCACCAGAAAGACTGCAGGAGGACAGAGCTTTCCTGTCATGGGCGCCAAGCTCTGGAACAAAATCCCCATCACCCTGAGAAAGGAACCCTCCTACTGGACCATCAGAATAAACCTAAAAACGTGGCTTTTTCACCTAAAAGACATTCAGATACCCGTCCCCCTCCTCCACTTCTGCTCCTCGAACCAAGACTTTTAAGACACCATGACACCACTCCCTCCCCGTCGTGTTTTCTAGTTTTTTTCCATGCATTCACTGTACTCTGTATTTTATTTTTGTCTCACAATGTAACTAGCGCCTAGATCCTTATCCTCTGCAGGTGCCTCCCTCTGGAACAGCCTACCTACCTCTCTCTGTCTTGAGCCAGACCGCCTTAGTTCTGCAAACTCCTCAAGACCTACCTCTTCTCTTCCTCCTTCTCTCTCTCCCTCTCCCCTGCTAACCTCCCTTTTCCTCGCTCTTTCCCTCCTTCCTTCTCTTCCCCAACCTGCTCAGCTAGCCAACTCATCGCCTGGTGCACCTCCAGAGCCCCACAGGTCCCAGGCTCCCTTGCCAGTCCTGCACTTGCCTTTCGGCCCTCCGCACTCTGCCTGGCACTAGTCACTTGTGTATAAGTGCTCTACAAATAAACACTTACAATTACAATAACCATGGGTTTAGTGTGCTGCAAAAAATAAATAAATAAATATCTGGTGCTGTGCATCAGGAACAGCACTGACCTGTTTCTGCCAAGGTCCATTTCGGAATTTGCAGGCAGGCAGTAACATCAGTTGTGATGCTACATGTTCGTTGAGACTCACACCGGCTTCACAATCATAGCTGTGCCTTCCCCTCCGCACATGCTAAAGGTCTCCTCACCTAACGGGAGGCAGACCAGGCCCAACTTGCCAGGACTACTGTTACTCTACCTGCCATGCTCTTTACAGCTCACCTGCTGTATTGCCACTTTGCCTTCTTTTTCTGAGCTTGCCAGTTATTTACATTGTACATTCCTTTCTAAATGGCAGGTGCTCTCAAGAAGCCCTACAAATCACCACCAGAAAGCTTAGCAGGCCGATGTATTAGCTCTAATAGAAGGTATTCAATGACCTTCAATTTAGATCTCCGATTGTCAGGACTTCTCAGCTGGTAGGGGGAAGCATGCAGTGCCAAAGAACTCAGCCAAGGTACAGCCCATCACGCGTTTACTCAAGAAAGGCATAGCCTTCCGATGGGATGCAGCAGCCGAGGCAAGCTTCCTAGCTTTAAAAACCGCATTCACAACAGCTCCTGTACTACTTCATCCTGATCCTACGCGTCTTTGCATTGTAGAAACAGACGCTTCCAGCTATGCCCTTGGGGCAATATTGTCCTAGAGAGATGGTTCTGGACAATTGCACCCTGTGGCCTTTTACTCACGTTCCCTGTTACCTGCCGAACGAAACTATGTAATTTCTGATAGGGAACTCTTGGCCATCAAGGTAGCGTTTGACGAGTGGCGTCATTACTTAATGGGGGCCCGGCATACAATTACTATACTCACAGATCACAGGAACTTACAGTTTCTTAAATCAGCCAAAGCCTTGAGCCCTTGGCAGCTTCGATGGGCAATGCATTTTGCTGAGTATGACTTTGTGGTCACATATCGTCCTGGTACTGAGAACAGAAAAGCTGACATTCTGTCTCGGTATCCAGAACCTGACCCTGGGCTAAACAAGATAGAAGAACCAAAACCGATGGTACCACCTGCACGTATCATAGGTAGTATTGTAATGGACGATATGTTCGACAACATACGAAAAGTCATGTCAGCTCAAGAGTTAGCGCTATGGCATAACCCAGGAAAAAAAGCAAACGATAAAGAATGGTTTGCCCTTTTTTGGATCAACCCTGTACTTACCAACTACCGCAATTAATAGACAGGCCATTAAGTGGTGCCATGACTCACCCTTTGTAGGGCACCCAGGTGTTGCCAAAACCCGGGAATTGGTAGTGCGTCATTTTTGGTGGCCTCGAATGACACAGAATATCCAAGAGTATGTTCACACTTGCGAGTGCTGTTTGAGGAACAAGTCAGATCAACAAAAAACGGCTGGCATGTTACGACCCCTGCCCACACCCCCGGTGCCCTGGCATACTGTTTCCTTGGACCTAATTGTTGTGTTACCAGCAAGTCATAATTTCACCACCATAGTGGTGGTGGTGGATTCCTTAAGTAAGTTGGCACACTTTATACCTTGCAGAGGGCTTCCCACGGCAAAAAGAACTTGTGGATCTCTTCCTTCAAAATATAGTGCGCCTCCATGGCATTCCACAACATATCTTTTCTGAGCGAGGTTCACAGTTTACCTCTCGCTTTTGGCGAGCATTCTGCGACTCAATGGGTATCACTATGCGGTTGTCCACTAGTTATCACCCCGAAACCGATGGGCAAACCCGAGCGAGTGAACCAGACGCTAGAACAATACTTGCGATGTATGACCTACGACAATGACTCCTCTTGGGCAGATACTCTTTGGATGGCTGAGTTGGCATATAACAATGCTGTGCATTCCTCCACCAAAGTGACACCGTTTTATGACACATATAGGTATCATCCACGGTTCCAGCCTGTCCCCCATGCCATAGACACGGTGCCTGCAGTCCAAGACCATAGAAAACATTTAGAAGCAGTATGGCATGTCATTCAAACAAATCTGGGAAAAGCTAAGCAAGCATATAAGGCCTATGCAGACCGGAAGAGGCGGACAAGTCCACCATACAAGATTGGGGATACGGTATGGTTAGTCACACGAAACCTACGCTTGCAGAGCCCTAGGAAATTCCAACCCCGATTTGTGGGCCCTTTTCCCATAGAAAGGATCATAAATCCAGTGGCTGTCCGCCTGACTTTGCCACCCAGAATGCAGGTACGTCCGGTTTTTCATGTATCATTGTTGAAACCTGCCCCAGTCACTGTGTGTCTTAGAAAACCCCTGCCCATAATGGTAAATGGTGTTCCAGAGTTTGAAGTGAAAAGCATACTTGATTCACGTGTTGTGCGGGGTGTTTTGTATTATCTTGTGGATTGGTTGTTGTATGGTCCCGAAGAACGCTCATGGGAACCAGCCACTGATGTTCATGCTTCCCGTCTAGTATGGACATTTCACCGGAACAATCCCTCTAAACCAGGACCTGTTGGGAGGGGGAGTACTGTCAGTACTTCTCAGGTGGTAGGGGGAAGCATGCAGTGCCAAAGAACTGCAGGCGTTGGAAAACACAATAATAATGTTACACAGAGGTTAAAACCTCTTTACTTCAGGGCTTTGCTTTGTGTCCTATGTAGGCAGAA
This sequence comes from Ambystoma mexicanum, assembly GCF_040938575.1. NCBI lineage: Eukaryota > Metazoa > Chordata > Amphibia > Caudata > Ambystomatidae > Ambystoma > Ambystoma mexicanum. Next base: position 779,410,329 of record NC_090932.1, read on the forward strand.
AGCTAGACTGTGGCAGATAAGCCTTCTAGCCCTCAAAACCAAGAAAAGAAGCAACAGGACTTCAATTCCCAGCAGCCCCGCGTGCCCAAGAGCCACTAGGAAACTACAGGACAATGCCCGGCTGAACGCGGATGCGCAGCGCGAACACGTGGAACGTCGCTTGCGCTACAGGATCTTGAGGAGAGAAGACGTGTCCCGGCGGGCTCCTGCAGGCAGCCATCAGCGGGGCCACACCCCACCTGCGACTTCTGCAGGTCCCGCTCACCCCTCCAGATAAGTGCATCTTTCCTTGTTGCTCACTGTCAGCTCGAACACTTGTAGTGTGCTGAGCGCTCTTGGGGGAATCATATTCCGTGACAACGTGGTTCGTAGCCCGGCATTGTTTACATTTGAAGCCGAACAGCTCCGCACCCTGCAGTGAAAGCTAACAGAGTCGGGGCACCAGCATTGTTAACCCTTACTAATCCTACCAGCTGGAACACCGGCACCGCTAACCTTCCTAATCTTACGAGCCGGAGCACCGGCACTGTTCTTTGTGCTAATCTTACGAGCCAGAACTCTGGCATTGCTAACCCTTGCTATTTCTAACATTTTAGAGATACTTATGTGAAAGCTGGGTTCCGGCGGCATGGTTGTGATATTTGAGGCATTTAGCCCTGATTCCTTGATGTAAGCTCATTCCTGTTTTTGATCCTTTGTAGCGGAGTTCCGTTGTTCGCACAGCACAACTAGAACATTGGTGAATTAACCCCGAGTCACCTGCTTCACAACCGAAGCTAAGTGCTTTACTTTTGTTTAACCAGTGTTGTTTTACATATGTATGTGTTCCTATGATCATGTTTGATGAAGGATGACCAGTGGGTATGTTAGTAAGGCTCATTAAGCCCAATCACTAAGGAAAGACTAAGACAGTAGTAAAGTCAATGAGGTTCAATTGTGTTCTACTGTGGTGTTCAAGCTGAAGTATCAGCCAGGTCCATAACTAAGCAATTGTATGCTAGTGAAGGAGTGAATGGGCGGAGATTCAGCAGTTTTACGAAACCCCAGGAGGGGCATCACATCGAATCCTCTCAAACCTTCCCTAACCCTCCCATTTCCCTTTCCTCCCCTTTTACCCGGTTTTCCTAACCACCCCTTCCTATCCAACCAGCGGACCCTAACCCTCTTTCCCCGAAGGGTCAAGGAAGCTTGTGTTGTTAACACTCCAGGCCCCAAGACCCAACGGGGAGGTAGGTGTACGTGCTACTTCCGCGCAAGACCAAGGTCGTGACACTGATCTAGCAAACAAACATCCCATAGGGTGAGCTCGACCGCAAGGTTGAGTACAATCAAACGGGCATATTGGGGAGGTTTCTCAGGTTTCCTTTTGGATGGTCCGACTTCTGCGTGGATTTCAAAACACTAGAAATTTTACATATGCTCCTGTGCCCCAATGCTTTTCTTCCTGCACCCTACAATCTAAACCATTTGAGCCCTTAGATCATATTCATCCTATATTGCTGACAGGAAAGGTGTGTTTTTTCAATTGCTATTAATTCAGAGAGAATTGTTCTTGAGCTAAGTGTTCGGAGTTCTGGAGAACCATACTAACAAATCCTTCCAAACAAAGAGGTTCTATTCAGGTCTGAGATTTTGCCCAAAGGTGGCATCCACTTTCCACATAACAGAGGACACTGTGCTACTCTTGTTCATCCCAAACTCTTCTTCTCCAGAGGAATCATCGCTGCACACACAAGGATGTAAAGAGAATCTTTCTGTTTCATTGGGACTGTACCAAATTCTTTCACGAATCAGACTAAATGTTTGCGGCTTGCCGTACCACTGAAAAGGGAGTCAGCACGTCCATCAGTGCAATAAGACAACAGGTTCAGGTGACCATCTCTAGGGCATAACTAGCAGAGTTATCAAAAAGATTCAAGGCGGTTCAACAAGTAGCATGTCTACCACGGCGGTGCAGGCTGGGATCACAAGGTCAGATGTATGTAAAGTGGCCACGAGAACTACAGATTTGGGTTAGAGTTCAGTTTCTGCGGTCTTCGGAACTAGTGTACTTATTGCGAGTCCAACACTTCCTAGATACAGTCCTGTGGTGCATCTCCCTACCCCCACTCCATATATTATCAATTTCCTTTATCCTCTTGTAGCTGGTCATATTTATTACCTTTTGGTGCAAGCCCCCCTTTTATGTGAGGCAGTGGAAAAAAAAGAGATATTTATATAAAAGTATCATGTAAAGATGTAGACGTACACAAATAAATCCTGTAAATTCCCGAGGACGCAAATCAGGGACGTCATTTAGGGGTCCCCACTGCGACCCTTGAGGTCTCCCTTGCTATCCCTAAAAAAAAAAAATACGTTATTTATTTTTTCATGCAAGTTCCTGGGCTGTGGCCAGCACCATGGGCCTCATTACGACCCTGGCGGAAAGGGGTTTGCGGCAGCGTTAGCTGCGCCAACCCCTTTCCGCCAATTACGAGTTCCCTTTCCGCCATGGCGGTTTTTACACCTGCTTTTAGCAGGTGTAAAAAACCATGGCGGTAAGGGAACTTGGTGTTAATTACGCCACCGTAATTTACGGTGGCGTAATTAACGCCTTCCCCACTCCCATTATGCCCTATGGGGCAAAAATGGGAATGGGGAAGGGTAAATGGGGATTGGGGATTTACCGCCCTGCCAAGGTCGGAATGGGGCGGTAAATCCCCTTACCGCCATGGCGTAAATGTAGTTTGCGCCATGGCGGTAAAGTCACGGCCCTGGCGGTAACTCACCGCCAGGGTCGTAATGAGGCCCCATGTGGCTCTTTGCTTCTGGAGTGGCAGGCTTTATTTTTCAGGACTGTTTTAAAAAAAAATAAAACGGGGTTTCCACAAGTCTAACACTTTCAGCAGTGACCCTAAATGAGAAAGAACAGGAATACCAAAGTGTCTTTCTGAAATTCTATACAATAATTGCTAGACTCATTAAAGGTTTATTTCAGGTACACTTCAGGGGATGGGTCACTGATTTAGTCTGTTCTTAAACACCTCAACTCAGCCTTTCATCCTTTTGAGGTCGATAAATGATTACCAACACAGGTTGGGTGATATGGTATGTATATTTATTCTATATAAAGCACTTAACCTTAAGTGCTATACAATAACACATCCTTATCATGTTGCCATGGACGTCTGCTTGCATTCACAGTAATTTGGTAATATGGGCCTATACACACTGATTTTAACGATACATATGGCGATCCATTCTTGTATGAAATGTATATCACATTATAGTGATATCGTAATCATATTTTTCGTAGTGTACTTAGGAACAATGCTATGTGATGACACTTCCTGTTTTGTCAAGGGGTGAAAGGTTGTGTTACATCACTTCCCGTGATATCACTTCAGGGTGGGGTAAATTTCATCACTTACTGTGATGTCATCAGAGGTCAAGGGTTGAGTGGTGTCACTTCTGCTACCCGTTGGCATTTTGGTGAAATGACGTCCCTGACGCAAACACAAATTTGTTTGTGGATAAATAACCCAAAACAATTTGAAGTAACTAAAAGCCAAACTCTCGGTTTACTAGAACATTGGGGTACTGCTTAGCTGACTAGCTCCCCTCAATTTAAACTGTCTACAAAGAGTACTGGTTAATATTTGAGCAATGCTGCTGCCAGAAAACCTGCTTTCATTTTGCTAAAAACGAACGTTTTTCTATTCTGCATCTTACAGAAACTGCGAGCCATCCAGGTGCTTTTGCTAACGTGAGGTCGCTTCCTGGAGGAGGTGGGACCCGTGCAGCACACGTGACTCATCACGTGACCTTACCGGCTACAAAGCACAGAGGCAACCAGCCGAGCGGCGAATGCTGCTGCCAGAAAACCTGCTTTCATTTTGCTAAAAACGAACGTTTTTCTATTCTGCATCTTGCAGAAACTGCGAGCCATCCAGGTGCTTTTGCTAACGTGAGGTCGCTTCCTGGAGGAGGTGGGACCCGTGCAGCACACGTGACTCATCACGTGACCTTACCGGCTACAAAGCACAGAGGCAATCACCCTTGCGGCGTTAAGCCCGGCGGGGTCAAGGGCGCTGGCTGTTGTGCGGCTGTTTGGTGGCGTGACTGGTTCGGAGACTGCGGAGGTTATCCTCTTTGATCCCTGCCTTGCGCGCGCTGCCCCACGAACATCCATCTCTAACTACGGAAGGACTGTTGACTGTTTGCTGTTCTGATGCTCATGTACTGAGAGCTAGAATATATTATTGCCTTGTTACATAGGGGAAAAACTTTAAAAAAGACAAACTTTGGTGAGTGTAATCCCCCTCCTTTCTCTATTTATTTTTCTAGTTCCCCTGTTGCTTTCTAGCAAAATGGTATTAACCTTGAAAACTGGAATGCCGCCCCAGGACAAAATTAAAGCTTGTGTTGCTGCGGCCTTCCAAACCCCGAAATCTTCTACACGTTGCATTCAGCTAGTACGCGCGTCTAAATCTGCTTCTAACATAAGGTCCTGTACCCCCATAGCGGATATACGTAAATTCTGTGAATGGGGCACTAAAATGGGTGGGGGGGTTGAAAAATTGCAAGCCTCCCTATCTAACAAGGGGTTATGCTCCAACAATGTTGAAGAAAAGGAAATAAACGGGGAGGTAGTTAATCTGAGAGATACACCCCCTGATTCCTTAGTGGCCGCTGGTGCTTTGGCCATTATTGAGAACCAAGTGGAATTAAGAGGTGAGGTGAGTGAAGGTGAATTAATAACAACTCCTGTAAAATCATCCCTGACATTAGATGAGCAGGTTGAATCTAGAAGAGAAATAGCATCCAATGATGCAGCTTGGGAATTAGCAACATTAAATGAGGAAGACTCAATTAAGAAAACTGATGAATGTGGCGAGTGTATTCCTTCTGATCACGATGAAGTGGTGACCAGAACTATAGAGAGTTTTCACAACCTATCCAAATCCCCAATGATGTTTTCTCCTTCGCCTAAAGAGTCGTCTGTGTTGTCTTGCTCTTTTATGAACCCTACTCCACGGCGCAATCCAAATGCCTTAAATTTAAACAATCATCCCTCCCAAGGGACGTTCATCGTAGGTGTAGAGACTTCTCTACAAACGATGAACGCAGCCTTATTTTCTTTGACACGCTTATACGATTCTCTAGATTCAAAAATGAATGAGCAACAGGTGCTACTAGCTAAATTATTACAGAATCAAATAAAAAATACTGAACCTCTATGTGGCTGTCTTAAAAACAAACTTGAGTTTGATCCATGTGTGAATGAAATGTGTGAAAAGATAGGGGGCAAAAAGTATGTTGAAAATGTACAAACTTCTGATGTACTTTTAATTGATTGTTCACAGAATCAACAAATTGTATTACAACACCAGACAGGGAAAGCAAAAATACCTGTACAATCTAATGGAATGGTGGAAAAAACTGATATAAAAGTGACAGAGAATAAATGTGAGATGTCTAAACCCAGTTTTGTGTCGGGAAGCAATATAAAGGAGAAATGTGTTGTTGGACAGAGATGTTCTAAGAAAAGCAAGGCAAAATTGAAGTATACTAATACTCTACCCCCTTCCTCTAGTGAGGTCTGCCAACAACTTAAAGATGCTGAAATTGTAAAAGACCCTGATTCAGATAGTAAGGGGTCGACTTATCATATATTTGAAAAACAACCTAAAAAAGCACACATTCTGATACCAAATGCTATAAAAAAATCTAAAAACGTCAAATCCATTCCTAATTCCAAGATCACTGGAACTAGACAATTCATACATTCATTATCTAAACCAAACTCTGCAGTCACTTTGGCTCGAAAAAATATCGCTAACAAATATCGTGACATGTTATTGTTTAAAGCTAGTCAATCCAAACTGGCCAAAACAGCGTCCTTGATGTACGAACCTTTGGACAGTTTGGTTTTGATGAGCGAACAGGTCAATAAAAATGTCTCTATGCAGAAATCAGTGGCATCAGCTCCTTTGGTGAATGATATAGGCTCCCAAGAGGATGACTCGACAACCAAACCAAAGTCTGTAGAAATGAAATTTTGCGGAGAACCCTTGCCAGTAGAGCCTGCAAAATTGAAGAGTGTGGACACAGTAGTATTGAAAGAATGGAAAGAAGACATAGAGAAATCGATTCAAATAATTGTTTCCATGGTAAATAACACAAATACTAAGGTCTCTATGGAAAAAAACATGTTGAACACAATGAGTGCTTCTGCCTATCCCAATAAACCAGCAAATCAAATAGATCGATTTCACTTATAAAAGGGGCCTTGAGAACTCCAATAAAAACTGTGACAGCACACCACCTAATCTTGCAGTGCCGCTCGCATCCGTTTCATGCATTCAATCTTAATAGACAATCAATCATGAATATTCTTGCAGATGTACCGGCTCTAGAAGGTATATGTTCGGCAGATCTCGAGCAAATAGAGTTTTTACATCCAACTGATCTTTCTGTCGTAAAGCTGTGGATGAAGTCAGGCTTTATTAAAAACGCATTATGGCAAGCAAGAATGGATGTATATGAATTGGGTTTCATTCTGCTAAATAACACCTTGACTGATCCTCCACAAATATCTGCAATCAGAAATCAATATCAATCTAAATCCGTTGTAGATGTGCAATATCATTCTAGAAATCGTCAATCAGAGTCAGTCTTTGAAAATGAAAGAGTACAAAATGATAGAGAGGAGAGACCATGTAGAAACTAACTATGCCAGCAATCAATCTCTCTCTCTCTATCATCATGGAACACGAGAGGGTTCAATCATTTGTTAAAAAGCAATGACAGCATATTGGAAAAATTTGACATCTTGGCTTTCCAAGAGATATGGCTAGAATATGCGCCAATCTGGGATAATCACATTATAACCTTGATTCCAGCAATTGTGCCTGCCAAGGGTAGACCCATGGCTGGTCTAATGGTAGCAATAAAAACCAATCCGTACACTCAATTAGAATCATGGGTTTCCCCCAATAGCTTTTTGCAGTTGGTGAGGATAATTATTGATTCCAAGGTTATAGGTTTGATAAACATTTACTGGAACCATGCAGCCATCACTGATTATGAATTTTTCACTGCCCTTGAGAATCTTTTGAATGTAATCTATCTAGATCCTACTTGTGATCATGTTATTGTAACGGGAGATCTTAACATAACATGTCATGCGCGAGGGGGGAAATGCATATCCACAGATGCCCAAAAATGGAATGCATTAATGGAAGAACGTCTCTTATGTAAGCTAAACGGTGCCATAAGGGGGGATATTCCCCAACACATCACCTGGCACCGAGGTGCGCAATCAGCCATGATCGATTATACATTTGTAGATGAGCAATTGTTCAAGAGCATAACGAATTTCTCTATTTTCCCCCAACATGTTAGTGATCACGATATTCAATGCATGAGTTGGTCATGGTCCGTCTTTGAGAAACACTACGAAAAATCCTTGGCAACGAATATGTCCTTGAATTATGGGATGAATAGATTTAAATGGTGTCCAAAATCCTTACACATGCTAAATCATAACTTGATCACGAGCGAGTTGAAGAGAGTGAAGAATTGTCAAACTGATACTCAGTCTTATGTGGAAGAAATGCAAATTTTTGCTGTTAAAAGAAATAATTTAAAAACAAATGGCATCAAGTTTATGCACACATATGATTATGAAGATGCAATTCGGAAGGCCCAATATAGAAAAGATAGAAGGCACGTGATGAATTTAAACCATTGTGATAGGAGTAATATACTCAGAGCTTTAAAATGTAAATATAAAAACTGGCTGAGATCGAAACATGCGATTTTATATCAGAAGGATGCGGAAAACATGCTAGACAAATTAAAATCTAAGAACTCATCAAGAATCTGGTCCTTATTGAATTATAAGCAGTGTAAACAGCAATTTATTCATCAATTAAATCCCATACCTCAGGAAGTATGGGCGTCCTTCTATAAATCTCTGTATGCTGACACAAATTTAAAAGGGGAAATCGCGGGACCTGCTAAGTCTCGCGTTAAGGACCTCTCCTTTGACATCGATGACATACTGTTTCAGATCTCTAAACTGTCAATCTCTCGTGTGCCAGGGCCAGATGTTTTGTCGAACTTTATGATAAAGCAACATCCTATGGCTTGGGCCAAAATTTTTCTAACTATTTTCTTGAAAATAATAAGAACGCGAATTTTACCTTGCTCTTGGAAAAAAGCAATAACCATACCTATTTATAAAAAAGGGGATCATGAAAAACCTGCCAATTACAGGCCCATTTCTTTATTAGATATTCCAAGCAAAATTTTTGCAAGATTGCTGTTGAGAGACCTGAATGTATGGCTGAATGAGGTACAGTTGAGAGACCCACATCAAACGGGATTTAGGCCGGGTATGGGAACGGCAATTAACCTGCACATATTAGAAGTCATAAAAAAACAAGAACAGATAAAAGGTCAATCCATCTATCTGGCCTTCATTGACTTCCAAGCGGCTTTTGATTCCGTGTGCAGGAAATTGCTGGTGAAAAAACTTTGTGAGGCAAATTGTCCTGAATATATTGTATTCTGGATTAAAGAATTGCACACGAACACCACGGTGCAAATCAGATTGGCCTCAGATGGAACTTTATCCAACCCCATTCTGACTCACAGAGGTCTCAAGCAGGGCTGTATTTTGGCCAGCACCCTTTTTAACTTTTTTATGGCAGCCGTCCGGCATGAATTTTTGAACTGCAGAGCTGATGCTCCGCGAATTGGTGATCACCCAATACCTTGGTTATTCTATGCGGATGATCTGGTACTTTTGGCCAAAACTCCTGTGGGATTGCACAACCTTCTTGATTCTTTGAGCAGATACGTAGACGCAAACTTATTAACAATAAATCAAAAGAAATGTAAAATCATGATACAAAGCTCCAAAAGAAAAACCCCCCATGCAAAATATCGATGGGCAATACAAGACATAGAGATAGAAATAGTTACAGAGTACAAATATCTAGGCATCCAATTTAATAATGATGCAGCTGATAATCCATATTACAGAGTGTTGAAAGAAAAACTTAAAACGGGAATAAATCAATCTAAGATAATACAAGCCAAATATGGCAAATTTTCTTTGATGCCTGCTGTAATTTTTTACAAACAAAAAGTTGTACCCATAGTGACGTATGCATCAGAAACCAAAGCAGTTATGAAAAAATCTATATGGGTTAAAATGGAAGGCGAATTCTGGAAGTCGATATGTGGCCTTCCTACCTCAGCTTCAGTGTGTCTGATAAGACATGAATTGGGCCTGGTTTCACTAAATGCAATATATCTCTGGAAAATGTTGAGTCTGTATCGTAAGTATGTGATGGCCTCTGAAGATGATGGTGTGATGTACTTGATGGGAAAACACATGCTGAATACTGATAATATGAACACCGCCAAGTGGCGCAAGTGGTGTCTTTTGGCTATGACAGAGGCAGGTATTGATGATGAGCTATTGGTAAATAATCCAGAAAGAGCAAAGAAAAAACTATGGATGTGGGATTGGATTGAGACTAGAAATGCATGTGCCAAATTAAAAACTTTCAGATGTCATTCATTTGCTGTGGAAGAAGTACATAAAATAGAGCAATACCTCATCAAATTTCCCAATCCCAAAAGCAGATTTAATTATCTGAGAATAAGATTGAATGTTTTTCCTTCAAATGAAATACGATTTATGCGAAAGTTGACTACTAATGGGGATTGCAGATTTTGTAAGGAGTCGGGACAAGTTGAATCCTTAAAACATCTAATTGCTGTATGTCCTGCACTTATTGGAAAGAGATGTACTTTCTTTAAACATTTGTTTGAGAACCAGGTTATCACTGACCATGATGTGTTAGGGGATAAATTATATCATAGCCAATTGGTCAAAATAAACTTAGCTATATTAATGTTTGTGGAGGCACTAAAGCTGAAAGATGGTACTAACATATGTCTGCTGGAAAATGTGTAACTGAGTGGGAAAAGATGGTTCAAAACATATTTCCAGACATCTAATAAATTCATGGACGAGATCTTGAGATGATAACGGGTAAGGTGAAATATGGTAGAGATCTCCCAACATGCAGAATTTAGTGTGATAACTACAGGGAGCATGTAAATCAGGCAGTTTAAAATCAAATGAAATTTTAATATTCATCAAGGTTTATGTTGCAATTTTTATCCTAAGAATGTAACAAACTCATATGTAATGATTGATTTCTTTGTTATGTTCCATTTTGTGCAACGTTTCAACTTTTATGATGCATATTTTATTGTATGTTCTTTTTTTGAAAGGCTGTTTTTTACAGCTAAATCAAATAAAAAAATAAAAATATTTGAGCATGTGCGCTATTTACCCTTCCTTGGAAAACAGAAGATTCTAGTCATCATTGTTTAACCTTCTACCTTGAGCATAGACGCTACCAATGATGAAAGTACCATATGCTCAAATTACAGATGATGGAAGTAAGCAAGCACACTAAAGTGTCTGGAAATCGTAAATCTTGTAAACTAGTTTCACCACTATGGACTGGGAAGCACCCCCTTCCACTCGTGTGCATACAATAAGGTAAAATGAAGGACTGTTGTTCCTTCGGATTTACGGTTCCTGCAACGGACAGGTCAGCATGTCTGTAAATGACATGGTTCCGCAATAATAACAGGAACGTAGTAATGAATTGCTATGTCACGTTGACTGGTACAAGGACACAGCGAAATCCAAAGGGTGAAAGAAGTGAGCGGGAATAAACCGAGAACTGCCTTGTGTTCAATATTTTCGAGAAAGGCGCCCGAAAGGGACGCGGCGGAGCAGAGCAGTGTATTTTCTGAATCGTGGCTCATTCATTCTTTTCTACATGACAGGAATTCACATAAAGGGGCGCGCCGCTTCCTCTCCCACTGGGCTGGCACGTTGGGAAATCACGTTTCTCTCATCGATGCGGATGGGAGGAGTAGGGGGGGGCATGAATCAACCTTCCCAGAGAACCAATCTGTTACAGATACCGTCATGTCTGCTGGGCGCGCGCCGCCGCGAGGAGTAGCTTTGTTAATGTTTCCCGTTGACACTTGGAGAGTGGAGCACGCGGGGGTGACGGGATCGTGACGCCGCGCGTTCACCCCACTTGGCGACGGTTGTTATTCAAAATGTGCTCCTTTGCCGGCGTCACGACCCTGTACCGCCTCCGTCCGTCCCCTGCCTTCTGTTCAACTGTAGCGTGAGAGGCGTTCGCATGCGAATGTGAATCACACGCAGCCCCAGGCTCTCTTAGAACATATGTTCAAAGGGAGAGATTCCCCTGTTAAGCGAACAAAAGAGCTCTTTGCTTTCTATTTTTAGTTGCATACACATGGCAATTTTCACACTGGAGCACATGCAAGTAGGTGGTCGGGCGCTTGATTTTTTTTGTTTTTTTGTTTTAATGCATAACCATATTTTTAAATTTAAGCCGAGACTAAATATGCATCGGTTTATGCCAGTGTATGTTTTCCTGTTGCATGATGAAATTGGCATTTTCTTTATGAGCACGGGAAAAAGCAGAATTCTCCTCTCGAAATCATTTTTGATATAGTTTTGCTGCCACTGTCTTTTGTCTCCATAACTCATGTGTTGCTTATTTTTTCTTAGAAGGCTGAAAGAATTATCTGTGGCTGAGTTATTCATGGGAGAACTGCTTTACATGTAGGGCCTCCCATCCCCCCCCCCTGCACGGGGAGGATGGGAGGTGGAGGCCCAGGGCATAAGATGGGAGGTGAGATTGTAGTGGGTCAGGACATGGGTAGCACCTACCAGGTGCTTGCCCATTAGCGTGTGGGTGTACAGGGTGGGCCACCAGGCCCCAGTAACAAAAGGGTCCCAGAATTCTGGGCGCCCAAACTGAGAAGGTGACAGGGGCAGGTGACCGCAGGGCAGTCCCTGCCCCAGACACCCACATCAAAGGCCCCGCTCCCATCTGGATGGATGGGGGACAAAGGGTCTTTGATACTTCAAAGGGGGCTACCTGCCCTCTGGCCAATTTTGGCCTATTTTGGCCTATATCTGAGGAGGGCAGGTTGCCCCCAGTCATCTTTCCCCTCTCCTCAGCACCTGCAGGAAAAGTGCCATCGCTGTCCTCACAGCAAGAGAAAGGCGAAACTCGGTGCTTGCAGCTTCAATGCGGATTACAGCCTAGAGAAATGCAAGGCTGCCTTGATGAATCAACTCTTTGTTACGTGGAAGCTCAGTGATTGCTATTTTATTTCTATAAATTTCCGGGCCCAGGCCCCTGCAAATTTTGTTTTTTTTCAGCCCCCAGGCCCCTGAAACTCCCTGCAGCCCTCTCTCCCTCCCCTCACCCTCTTCCTGTTTCGCCTTCGCTCCCTTCCACCTCACGACCCCCCCCCCCTGCCCTGATTGATCTCCTGCGCATGTCATCGGGGTCTAGCAACCCGAGGTTGTCTGCCGGCTCCACTCTTTGTTACGTCGAAGCTCAGTGAGTGCTACTTTATTTCTATACATTTCCGGGCCCAGGCCCCTGCAAATTTTGTTTTTTTCAGCCCCCAGTCTCCTGAAACCCCCTGCATCCCTCTCTCCCTCCCCGCACCCTCTTCCTGTTTCGCCTTCGCTCCCTCCCGAAACCCCCCCCTGCAATGATTGGTCTCCTGAACGTGTCGTTAGGGTCTAACGACCCAGCCAGCCCACTACCCCTTATTGGCTGAACCAAAGATTAAAACAGTCCCCCTAAGGCAGCCCCTGCAGCTAAGGGCCCTAAGGCAAAGGGTGGCTCCTACAGAGGGGGCTACAGATCGTATCTGCAGGAGAAGCCAGTAGCCTGCCATCATCCATCACCAACCAAAAAGTGATTGTGGCAAGAGTGGGGACTGAAGCAATTACTTCATGCCAGAAACCCCTACCACTACTACTTAAAAAGTCCTAAAAGTATCCCTGTGTTACATCGTACAGTCACATATTAAGATCAAACGATTATTCGTAGCCTAATAGCTTCACTTTTTGAACCCCTCCATCTAGACAGTCCTCCCAACATCGAGTGCGCCCTGATAGCGTCACTGTGCCAACGTTTGAACTTAGAAAGTGTGCCTAATAGCGTAACTGTGGTATAGTTGAATCTAGAAATTGTGCCTAATAGCGTCACTGTGGTATAGTTGAATCTAGAAAGTGTGCCTATTAGCGTCACTGTAGTATAGTTGAATTTAGAAAGTGTGCCTAATATCATCACTGTGCTAAAGTTTAATCTAGAAAGTGTCCCTAATTAGCGTCACTGTGCTAAAGTTGAATCTAGAAAGTGTTCCCAACAGCGTCACTGCAATAGAGCTGAATTTAGAAAGTGTGCCTAAATCATCACTGTGCTAAAGTTGAATCTAGAAAGCGTGCCCAATAGCGTCACTGTTGTATAGTTGAATTTCCGAAGTGTGCCTAATTAGCGTCATTGTGGTATAGTTGAATCTTGATATAACAACCAAGCCCTAACACTGCCTCGCCACGCCATGAGTTCATCCCGCCCAGCTAGGTCCAAAGGAAGAGCCTCACTCTGACGCGTCTCCCTTCCCCCTCCCGTCCCACCCTCCACCACACTCTCAGCCCACCCCTACCCAACTCTCAAGCGAGAAGAACCCTCCCATCCCAAACCACCCCGCCCTCCACCACGCTCTCGCTCCACCCCCATCAAGCCAGAGGAGCTCGATGGCGCACTGACCATCCTAAGACCCCTCTTGCTCCCATCCCTTCTATCCACCCCCATCACGGCCGTATCCCCTCCCCCACTAACAAACCACCTACCCACCCTCCCAGACCCACCTCGCCCAGCCACCACCCCCTTCCCTTTCATCGCGTCAACTCCCTCTAATATCCTCCACCAACCTCATCCCTTCCCCTCCCTAAAAACTGCACGTCTCGCCCTGGCAAGGACAGTGGCCGCATCCCCATCGTCCTCCGATCCCCCCTACCCTCCCACACACCCCAACTACATTATAAACCCTGAAAAAAAGGAAGCAGACCTGGTCTCCTTCAATCTCCATTACTCCTCGCCCCTCCTGTCTCGACCCACCACCTTAATCTCTCAATCTCCACCATCACCACTCTCCTCCCCTTCCTCATCCTGCTTCAAACCCCTCGCCCTCACATTTTCACCAACCACACCTAGGACCCCTAACCCCTTAGGCTTCACCCTCGAATCCCCAGCCCCAAATCTGTCTTCCAAACCGACCACCCTCACACACCCATCCAAACCCATCCTCCCAACACCCACCTCTTCCTCCGCCCGCCTACCCTTCCCAACAACCAGTGACCAACCTGCCTCTCTCACCTCCCAGATTCTGCTCTCTCCCCTCATCTCCCACAACCCCCCACCCCATCACCCCTCCCAACCACCACCCCTACAACCTCCACAACATCCCCCTGTGCCGATATAAGATGCATCATTTTTAATGCCCAATCTGTAGCAAAAAACGGACACAGCATCTTTGACCTCCTCGCCTCAGACAAACCAAACCTAGTCTTTATCATGGAAACCTGGTTCTCCGACAGCTCTGCCCCTATCGCCTATGAAGCCTTCCCCCCAGACTGCTCCCTCATCCCACTCAACTGACCCTCTAGAGGAGGAGTAGCAATCGTTTTCAAGTCGCACTTCTCCGCCTCAATCATCAACTGCCAGACAATCATCCCTTCCTGCAAATCGCTTCCCGCCAAACTATCCCTCCCTCCAACGTTCTCCCTCAGCTTCCTAATCATCTACAGACCCCCTGGCTATGACAGACAATTCTCAAACAACCTCTGTGATTCGATAGCCACCATCCAAATAAACCATCTCACCCTCACTCTTCTAGGGGACTTCAAAATCTGGCTGGACATTCCCACCAACCCCATGACCCACTCACTGGTCGAGTGCCTAGATGCGCTTAACCTCTGCCTTCACATGAATGGCCCAACTCACTCTAAAGGACACACCCTTGATGCCATCTTTAGCTCCCACTACCAGATACATCTAAGCCCCCTTACACCTATCATCTGGTCTGATCACTTCATTGTGCCCTTCACCATTCGCTTGCCTGCTCCCCTCCCCATACTTGAAGCAAAACCCCCAAATCAACGCAAATGCTGGAAGAAGCTAACAATCCTCCCTGACCTAGCCGATGCGCTGCTTCAAACTCCTCCCCCAACCACCTCACGTAATGAACCCTTAACATTTTCCAAGGCCCAATGCAGCAAGGCCATCACCTGTTAGGTGCCTGGCCTCATTCACACCACCAGCGTAGGAGCAGGAGCTCCCAGGACCTAACCTCCACCCCTCCAGGAGCATCGGGCACCCGGCGAGCACTCTGCACTATGGCCCCACATCCTTGCCAGGAACAAGGTAAGCGCTAAACTCGGAGCGAATTTCCCGCAATTTCTTTAAAAAAAATGCATCCGCGATCTGCGCAAGATTGAAGAAAGGATAGGCTTCCTTGCAGCCCACATCCACAGATGTGAATTTATTTATCTGATGCAGCACTGAAATCGCCATTGAAGCACACAAGGCCTTCACCCTTCCAAAATGGACGCCTGCTTCTGTGCTGCCTGCATCAACATCTACTGAGGCTCCAGCCTCCAACACTGATAGGCTGCCGTGTCTATCTACTCCCCCATTGGTCGCCGGCAGGCGAAGCCGGCCCACATTGTCCAAGGCCCACTGCAGCAAGGCCATCACCTGTTAGGTGCCTGTGTCTGCCGTCTGCCATAACCCCTACCTGTCATCCACCAGGTAACTTTTGAACCTAAATACACTAACACTGCGTCGCATCGCCTAGCTACAGGTCATTATTGTCCACTACCACGCTTGCCAATGGTACAGCAGTAAACGGCATACAGAGTGCAAAAACTTTGCTCACCGCTGGACTGTTTATCAAAGCTGCCACTAGAATGCCTACCGACCAAACTGTATTCAGACTGATTGATGCTCACATCAGTGATTTGTACTTTTGAATTTGCCTGACTGCTTTCACTATTGCACCTGCATTTAGATTGCCACCAACCGCATGTAGAGAATCCCAGACTTAGCCTGCCAATCTTGGAGCTCTCTGCTGTATCCACTCTAGTCACTGCGAATTTTGACATTCTGATAGTCAATGCAACTCAGTGCGAAATATCTCTCTGCTGCCTACTTGACTTTTGAATCTAGGTGAACCTCCGCCCCCCCTTAGTCAATGCAACCTAATGTGTATTAGCTGTCTATTTTGACTTTTGAATCTAGGTGAACCTTTGCCCCCCTTAGTCAATGCAACCTAATGTGTATTAGCTGTCTATTTTGACTTTTGAATCTAGGTGAACCTCCGCTCCCTTAGTCAATGCAACCTAATGTGCATTAGCTGTCTATTCTGACTTTTGAATCTAGGTGAACCTCCGCCCCCTTAGTCAATGCAATCTAATGTGTTTTAGCTGTCTATTTTGACTCTTGAATCTAGGTGAACCTTTGTCCCCCTTAGTCAATGCAACCTAATGTGTATTAGCTGTCTTTTTTTACTTTGAATCTAGGTGAACCTCAGCCCCCTTAGTCAATGCAACCTAATGTGTATTAGCTGTCTATTCTGACTTTTGAATCTAGGTGAACCTCCGCCCCCTTAGTCAATGCAATCTAATGAGTTTTAGCTGTCTATCTTGACTTTCGAATCTAGGTGAACCTCCGCCCCCTTAGTCAATGCAACCTAATGTGTATTAGCTGTCTATTCTGACTTTTGAATCTAGGTGAACCTCCGCCCCCTTAGTCAATGCAATCTAATGAGTTTTAGCTGTCTATCTTGACTTTCGAATCTAGGTGAACCTCCGCCCCCTTAGTCAATGCAATCTAATGTGTATTAGCTGTCTACTTGACTGTTGAATCTAGGTGATCCTCCTCCCCACTTAGTCAGCACAAACCAGTGCGACACTAGATACCTTATGACTCTCACACTCATCTGAAGTCCGCCACACCTAATACATGCAATCCAAAGTGATTCATCACGCCCTTGTGATTCGGAAGTCCACTGCCCAGCTCCTAGGAACCTAACAACTTAGGAACCAGCTGACACCAGACACTTGCCCACCGCTCACACCTCCTCCAACCAAAATGTACCTACCTGGTATGTATTCAGTACTGCTGAGAGTCATCCTCCACCTTATGCACGCATCTAGTCATCTCAGCCGCCCCCCCGGGCCCGACGAGCATGGCTACCACCCCTCCACTCACCATGTACCTCTCTACACTGTGTAACCCTGCCGCTAGAAATTCTAAACTACGCGCCAGACTCCCCAAAATATATGAGCCCAGAGCTAGGGATACTGCCCTTACCAAACTATCAAACTGTCCCCAGCCTCACATCATGGCTTTCCCCTCCAACAAATGCACAAACCCATCCAAGCCCAGCCAAACCAATACTATAACCAAACATAAGACTCGATTTTCGACCTCTACACCTACTACGAGCAAACCTACCACTACACCCTTAAGGGGGGCCTTAGTCAATGCGAGATCTGTAGTAGCCCACGCGTTAGACATAGCAGACCTCATCCTAACGGAAGAACTAGACTTCTTAGCCATCTCTGAGACCTGGCTTCATGCAGCAGCTGGCCCAGCCCTTGCGCTAGCCATCCCTGAGAATTTCTCCATCCTCCGAGCAGACAGAACTGACTCCAGAGGCGGGGGCCTGGCTATAATCGTCAAAACCCACCTCAACCTTAAACCCGACACTACCGATCACTACTCATCTTGTGAATTGCTCACAGCCAAACTCCCCACTACTAACTCCCAAACCATCACCATCCACCTTCTATACAGACCCCCAGGTCCACTAGGCTCCTTCGAGGAAGACCTTAACTCCATCCTCTCCAACAACCTAAAGAATACCTCCCAATGCCTCCTCATAGGAGACTTTAACCTTGGCTACAATGACTCTAAAGACACCCAAGCGTCTGCCATTAATAACTCACTGTCAGAGCTAGGCTTCACCCAAAGAGTGTCAACCCCCACTCATAACAAAGGGAGAACTCTTGACTGGATAGCAGACCACAATTGTGCGATTTCCACCACTGCCATCACTCTGCAACCCTGGTCAGACCACCACCTCCTCTCCTTCATACTTGAAGCGCCCAGCCCAATCGCTAACACCTCCCTAGCCACAGCCATCCCGACTAGAAGCAAGAAATATATAACTGTGGAAAAACTCATCCCTCTCATTCTACCTACATTGAACCAACTCCCTGCCAACTCCAACCCCCACCTCTTGGTTGAAAGCTACAACAATAGCATGCGCCTAGCCCTAGATGCCATCGCACCACTAAAGCTGAGAAAACCCAAGCCGATAAAACACTTGAATACCTGGTTCATGCCCCACCTAAAAGCCCTCAGATCAGAGAAACGCAAAAAGGAACAAATATGGAGACAAGCTCCCACAGACAGCAACAAGCTGATCCTCAACAAAAGAAATCCTCCTTGCAAACAAGAATCTTACAACCTGAGAATACTGCATGCCAAATCCAGCACTAAAGAATTGTTCACCATATTAAAAGAGCTAGAAACACCCATCCCGGCCCCAGACACCTGCAAAAAAGACAAACAATGGTGCACCAGCATCCAAAATGCCCTATCCAACAAAGTTTCAGGCCTCCAAATCAAAATTAACAACAAGAAAGAGACTTTATCCAACTCCAAACCCATCAACGCCCCCCCACGCACCATCCCTCAACACCCTTCCCCCAAACCCCTCACGCGCCTCAGCTTCTCCAAAGTTTCCACGCTAGAAGTGGAAAAAATCATACTCGGCCTCAAGCCTTCTAACTGCCAAGGCAACCTATGCCCACCTCAAATCATCAAAGACACAGCCAGACACCTATCCCCGTTCATTACCAAACTCATCAACGCCTCCTTCTCTTCAGGTACTATCCCCAACAACCTAAAAGAATCCTGGGTCCTCCCCCTACTAAAAAAACCCACACTCGACCCAGCCGTACCCACCAACTACAGACCCATCACCACCGTCCCCTTCCTACTAAAAATCCTCGACAAAACAGCCTACCTACAAATTCCAAAATTCCTTGAACAAAACCACCTCCTAGGAGTCCGGCAATCAGGATTTAGACCCCAACACAGCACAGAAACTGCACTCATCGACCTCAAGGCCCAAATTGACACTCTGAGAGATAATGGGAAAACTGCCTTACTGCTCCTCTTAGACCTCTCGGCAGCTTTCGATCTTGTTGATCACAAAATCCTATGTAGCCACTTAGACTCGTCTGCCCACTTTTCCCAAGAAGCTATTGGCTGGATCACATAATTCCTGAGCAACACATCCATGCACGTCTTCTCCACCACGGCCTCCGCTGACCCCATTCCCATCACATGTGGGGTCTCTCAGGGGTCATGTGTCTCCCCCACACTGTACAACGTGTTCACTAAGCCCCTGTTTGATGATCTCGACGGTTTGGGTATCACCTACACTAACTATGCTGATGATACCCAAATCCTCATCCCGTTGATGGGGGATTACAACACGGATTTGGCCTTGGTGAACAAGGTGTACCTCATCATCCAGGCATGGATGGCCTCCCATAGTGTATGCCTGAATGATGACAAGACCGAACTCATCATCCTGGGATCAGCCTCGAACTTAAACAAATTGGACATCAACTACTCCAGCTTCACCATAGACGGCAACCCTATCAAGGTAGCTAAGGAAGTGAAAACACTTGGCATCTACCTCGATTCCACCCTCTCCTTCCATAAACAGGTCAGCTCCATGGCATCCACCACAGCCTACACATGCAAGCTTATACGCTCAGCTAAACCCTTCCTCTCCACCCAAAGCTGCATTACTCTAGCCAGAGCTCTCATACTATCAAAACTGGACTATTGTAACTCCCTCTATGTAGGTGCTAACAAACAGATAACCAATAAAATCCAGATCCTACAGAACAATGCCCTCAGAGCAGCGCTTAGCTTCCCTAAAAGAGAACACGAATACCAGAAGAACCCACAACTGGCTCACTACTGCAGACAAAATCCTGCTTAAGGTAGCCTCCCTTACCCACAAATGCCTTAACGACGCAGCTCCCCGTTATCTAACAGACAGAATAACCAGATACACGCCCAACAGACACACTAGAAACAGCAATGCTAACCTGCTCGCTGTTCCCAGATTCAAGCGAGTGAAAATGGGCGGCAATAGCTTCCAGGTGAAAGCAGCCCAACACTGGAACACACTACCACCCTCCGTCAGAGCACCACAAACCTACCACCAATTTAGGCATAACTATATCCAATGGCTTAAGAACAAAGACCAATAACCGACACCCTGTAACTACTACAAAAATCTCTCAACCTGGAACTCTGTCGTAATTCTACTCTGTCTCTTTGCACTTACTCACTGTGCCCTTGGATGACAATGTATATAATAATGTAATGTATATAATAATGTAAATAATGTACTGAACTGTAACTAAGCTGAGAATATACCTGTAATGCTTGCGCCCTCATACCTTCTGGTCCGGTGCGCCATATAAATAAATAAACAAACAAACAAACCACTGACTCCTTTGACTCGTGGCTCAATATCTCATTAATCCCGCTCACCCCCACTTGCCAATCCTCCGCTCGCCATGGCCCTTATCCCCGATGGTGTACACCAGAACTGAAGACTGCAAAACAACTGTATAAATACCTCGAACGCAAATGGCAGAAAGATAAAACTAACCTGAGTAGATCCACCCTGGCCCGGCACCATCGCCACTACAAAGCTGAAATTTGAAAAGCAAAAAAAGTCCACTACAACTCTCGAATTCTCAACTGTGAAAACCCCAGCAAGGAACTCCACAAAATCATTTCAGAATTCACTATCCAACCTGTACCACAACCCAATCGACCCCATCTCACTCACTCTCCGACTCACTCTCTCTCCACTTCTACACCACTGCGCTCGACAGAACAAATTCTCTCAACAACTGACCCTCATTCCCCCGCCACTTAATCCATCCGCCCTACCAGTCACCCCCGTCTGCCACAGCAACTTCAATCCAACCCACCTTCGACTCATTCACACCATTATCAAGAGACCAATTTCTCAAACTTCTCTCTGTCTGGAAACCATCTGGCTCCCCCTTGACCTCAGCCCCACCCCAATCCTCAAAGAAATATTCTCATCCACCTGTGCAGGAGAGTATGCAAGAACCATCATAAATGACTCCCTCTCCTCGGGAATCTTCCCCGACGCCTTCAAAACTGCTCATGTCAAGCCTCTTCTAAAAAAACCTTCCCTCGACTCTCTCGACCCCAAAAATGACCACCCCATCTCAAACACCAGGTTCCTTGCTAAACTCATTGATCAAACCGCATACTCCCAACTAAATGCCTTTGTCGAACCCAACAATCTCCTAGACCCTGCACAATCAGGCTTCAGACCTCGACACAGAACCGAAACCCCTCTGACCTCAATCTGGGACGACCTTAAGAACACTGCAGGCTCTACGGGATGCGCTGCACTAATCCTTCTAGACCTCTCTGCCGCCTTTGCCACAATCAACCACTTAATCCTCCTCGACCGCCTCCACTGCCTAGGAATCCGTGGAAACGCTCTCAAGTGGATAGCATCCTTCCTCAACAATCGGAAACAAATTACCCTCATCTCCACCTTTGCTTCTGCCGCCTGACCAATAAATACCAGAGTTCCACAAGGAGCATGCCTATCAGCCCTCCTGTTCAACCTCTATATGTCCACCCTCCCAGGAATAATCCACCCGCACAGTATCCTGTGCTATAACTGCGCCAATGACACCCAATTAATCCTAAAACTCCTCAACCCAAACCCCAACTGTCAGCCCGACCTCGCAGCCTGCCTCCTTGAAATTGATCGCTGGATGACTACAAACTACCTCCTCTTAAATTCCACCAAAACCAAAATCATGGTATGCGGCAACACCAAGCTTCTCCCCATCCTCTACCATGGCCATCATCCATGGGCAAACCACCCACCACCTCGAACACTGTAAAAAACCTTGGATGCACTCTCGACTTTGACCTAACCCTCTCTCGCCAAATCAACAATGTATCTTAAGTCCTGCTACTACCACTTCAAAATTCTTAGACGCATTTTTCCGTACCTCTCCTTTACCAACAAACTCGCTGCTGTCCAATCTATTGCAATGTCGAGACTGGACTATGCCAACTCCCTCTACGTCAGGGTCCAAGCATACCACCTAATTAAACTACAAAGAGCACAAACCGCTGCAGCCAAATTGGTTTTAGCACTTGACCCAAGAAACCACAGCTCTCAGAATTCTCCACTGGCTCCCGGTTGGACGAAGGTTGACTTTCAAAACCTTATGCATCTCCCACCGAGCAGTGAATAAAACCGGCCTTCTATACCTACAGGACAAGCTAAAACCCTACCACCCACCGTGCCCTCTAAGATCAAGCTCTGCCCTCCTTTTAGTGATACCAAACACTAACTCAGTCAGGTTAGGAGGATCATCATTCTCACCGTTTGCCCCCACTCTATGAAACTCGCTTCCACCCCACATTCGACACACCGAAGACTACCTGTCATTCCACAAATTACTGAAAACATGTCTCTTCCCTTAAAGAATCGGCGCGTAGAGCTAATGGAATGAATAGCCACATCAAACAGAAATCCAAAGCTGTTTGATCAAAGAAAATAAAAGAGCAAACAGAGTCGATGTAACGGATAAAAAGACCAAACGGATAGTGTAACTAAAACGGATAGTCTGAGTGAAATGGATAGAGTAAGTGAAACGGATGGAATAGATGAAACAGATAGAGTAGATGGAACAGATCGAGTAGGTGAAACGGACAGAGTAGATGGAATGGACAGAGTAGATGGAATGGACGGAGTGGATGGAGTGGATAGATAGGATGGAGCGGATAGAGTGGATGGAGCGGATGGTACGAATGAAATGGATGGAGCGGATGAAGCAGATGGAGCGAATAAAGCGGACGGAGTGGATAAAGCGGACGGAATGGATGAAGCGGACGGAGTGGATGAAGCGGACGGAGTGGATGAAACGAATGGAGTGGATGGAACTGATGGAGCGGATGGAACTGATGGAGCGGATGAAGTGAATTGAATGGATGGACCGGACGAAGTGGATGGAACGGACGAAGTGGAAGGAACTGATGAAGTGGACGGACCGGATGAAGTGGAAGGGATGGATGAAGTGGATGGAACGGATGAATTGGATGTAACGGACGAAGGAGATGGAACAGATGAGGGGATAGAACGGATAAAGTGAATGGAATGGATAGAGTGGATGGAATAGATTACCAGAATGGAACAGATGTAGTGGATGGAAAGGATAGAATGGACAGAATGGACGAAGTGAAGTGAACGGATGGAGTAGATGGAAAGGATGGAATGGATAGAATGGACGGAACGAATTAAGTGAATTGAACGGATGGAGTGGATCGAATAGATGAAGAGAATGGAACGGATGAAGTGGATGGAACGGAAGAAATGGGTGGAATGGACGAAGTGGATGGAATGGATGAAGTATGCTGCTGTTTGGGCATTTAACCGGGATGCAAAGGGATCTATGTGTAGCGGACCCCATCTCTCGTTCATCCTCTGAAACACTGCTGGATCCAGTTTCCAATCGCTGGAATCTGTGAGGTAGCGCGAGTTCCAGTCCGCTACTACGTTCAGTGTCCCAAAGAGGTATTCCCCTGTGACTGATGTCTCTGATTGCAGGCAAAGGTGCCAGAAATCCTTCGCTAGCTCTGCTAGGATTCTGGATCTGGTGCCGCCTAGATGGTTTATATATCGAACTGCTGATATGTTGTCCACCTTCAGCAAGACGCAAGATCTCATCTTCCCCTTCATGGAGGTTCTGATCGCAAAGGACCCTGCTAGTAACTCCAGACAATTTATGTGGAGGCGGAGTTCCTCCTCGCTCCATTTCCCTCCTGTCTGTAGGTCTCTGCACCTTGCTCCCCAGCCCAGACGGCTGGCGTTGGATTCTATAATCAAGTCCGGCCGGTCTCCAAAAATGATTCGCCTATTCCAGGAGTCCATATTCTTCAACCACCATTCCAGTTCTGTTTTGGATTCTGGATCCAAAGGTACCAATTGATGATACTTCAAGTCTTGCTGCAGGTGTCTTATCTTTAGCCTCTGCAGCGTGCGATAGTGTAAGGGTCCGGGAAATATGGCTTGAATGGAAGCTGCTAGAAGCCCTTCTATCCTTGCCAACGTCCACAGTGACACTACTTGTCTCTTTAGGCACCCTCTTAATTCCCTCTTGATGTCGTGAATTTTTTGGGCTGGGAGTTCCAGCATCGCTTTCCTGGTATTCAGGACGAAGCCTAGGAAATCCAGCCTCTGTGCTGGTTCGGTATCTGACTTCCCTACGTTTACTAGGAATCCTAGGGATGACAGCAGGTCTTGGACCCATCTTGTCTGATATATGAGTGTCTCTTGGTCCTCGGCCAATAGCAGGGGATCGTCTAGATAAATGATCAATCTTATCCCTTTCTCCCTTATCGCTGCCGCTACTGGCTTCATCAGCTTGGTAAAGGCCCAGGGAGCTGATGCAAGCCCGAAGGGCATGATCTTGAATCGCCAAAGCTGTCCTTTCCAACGAAAAGCCAGGAAGGTCCTGAACTCCTCTGCTACTGGGACTGTTAGCTAGGCATCCCTCAGATCCAGTCTCCTCAACCAATCCCTTTCTCTGAGTGAGTCTCGGAGCTGGTGGATGCCCTCCATCTTGAAATGGCTGTATACTGCCCAGCAGTTCAGTTCTTTTAAGATTATAACTGGACTTACTTTTTCTTTCCTGTGCACCAGAAACATATTGCTTATGAAGTTGGGGTCTCTCGGGCACTTCTCTATGGCGTTCGTCTTTGTCAGCTGATATAGCTCGTGATCTAGTAGCCTCTGCTCTGCACGCTCTAATCGCTGTTGGTGTGGCTTGCGCTCTTGTACGGGTGGTTCCACGAATTCTAGGTGCATACCTAGAGGACCGTTTGTGACACCCAGGCATCGCTGGAAAGCGCGCGCCAGTTTCTCAGAACATACCAGTTATCCCCCCCTCCTGGGGGGTAATGCGCAGCTCTCACCTTGTGTGAATCCTTGTCCACGCCCGGATCCTCTTCCTCTGCGCCCTCTTTGAAAGCACCCTCTGGTAGGGAAGAAGGAATCCTGCTGCCTGCTTTCCCATTATTGGGCTCTGGAATTTGGGGGTCTTCTTCCTCCCTGGTTTCGACCAGCCAAGCGACCCTGTGACGACTGTTCCCGGCAAAAACTTGATTGGGAAAGATCTTGCGGATTGAGGGCTGCGCCTTCTCCAAGGACGTGTAGGTGCCGATGAAGCGGCCCATTTCTTTTCCGAAAGTCTTTCCGAAGAGGAGTCCTTGTGCTGCCTCTCGTGCCTCGTATGAGGCGAGGTCACTGAGTTTGGCATCGATCTTCAGCAATAGCCCCCTCCTCCGTTCCGAGGCGATGGCGCAGTTAGCATTCCCTAGGAGGCATACTGCTGTCTGTGCCCAGCCCACCAGGGAGTCAGAGTCTACTTCTTCCCCCATATCTCTAGCCCTTTCTGCCAGGTCCATGATTTTTGCAAGTGGACCGGCTAGGTCCAGCACTTTTTCTTGACAACTCATCCAAGATCTATCGATACCTTTACGGGGTCCTTGCTTGTTTTCAATACAAATGTAAGTATCTTGAGGTCTAATTCTGGCATTTCGGCTACTTTACCCGGAAGGTCTGGTCTCAGGCACTCCGCTCGAAGGCGCTGTCGGACCTCTTTATCGAGCGCCTTTCTTAATCTCCTGGTCATGTACTGAGCAACTCTTCGAGATGTTTGCCAGTCCGATGACCTCGGGTTCCGGTTCTTGTACGGATCAAACATATCTTCTACCTCCTTGTGGTGTTTTTCCTTGTGGATTCTCTTCCCTCCGCTGGGTTTTACTTCCCCCTCCTCCCTTATCTCGTCCTCATCTTGGGAGGGAGGGTCTCCTTCCTCTGGCTCCTCTTCCGAGCCCGGGTTCTCCTCTCCAGCATCTTCTTCCCCTGGAGTGGGGGTCGTGAGGTTCGGCACTGTCTGACGCTGCAAATATGCTCCTCAGAGCTTTGCGAAGTTGTCGACGACCTCCGGGGGCCTTCTCTTTCACCCCATCTGAAGGGCCCTGGGGGTCGCAAGAGGATTTCCTCTTTCGGGCCTTAGTACTCCCCTATGACCCTGCTTCAGAGTGTTCTGTGGGTGTGTGCTCTGTCCTTATGGTGCTGTCTATGGGCTGGTGTAATATTGCCTCCAAGGACTCCAGCCTATCTTGCAGAGGTTTAACCCCTTGAGCCACTGCATCTATGAGTGAGCTTCCCAGCACCTCCTTGAAGCTGGCAGTTAAGTCTAACGACTGCTCCTCTTCACTCGACTCAAATTCAGACATTCTGGGAAGATGCTGTGTGCCTGGTATACCTGTCAAGGTGTCTAAGCATGCCCTTTCACTCTATAGGTGCTGCTGGTGTTCTTAATATCCACCAGTATGTAATATCTAACATTATTTTTTTTTTTCCGTAGAATGTGGCTGCACCGGACTGATTTCTAAATTTGCATGGTATGGGCTTCTATTCTTGATATGCCCTCTGGTTGAGAGGGGCTCTATGCTCAGTCTTAGGCTTTCTGCCTTTGTTGTGCCCTAGGTGGCTTCAGTACTTCAAGGGTACTGCTCTCGCTGGCTGTACTTAAGCCCTGTGGCGGGCGTGTTGTCCGGAGCGTGCATGCTTCGGTATTCTGTGTAAAAGTAGTGTTTATTAAAGCTACGCATGTAGCTAACGCTGTATTCACCGCCGGGCCCGGCTTCAGTAGTGTGCTTTGCTCCGCGTCAACAAAATAATGCGATGCGGAAGCAAGCCCTGCATTTAGGCTCCGCCCTCCCAAAGGAGGAGGCCAAGGGCCTCTGCGTGTGCTTGTTCGCGGCTGGCCCCACCTCTGCAAAGGAGGGGGCCGGAGTGCCATGCCGCTCTCTCTCCCCGACAGGTCCGCCTCCACAAAGGAGGGGGCCGGGGGATCTCTGCGCTTGCGTGGCTCTCCGGGGCCGCTGTAGACGCCCACGGCGCAGGGCAGCAACCCCTGGGGTGCCGGTCATACGGCACGGGGTGCTTGCGCCATGGGGTAAGCCCGCACGAACGAGCCTCTACTCAATTACTGTACCCGATCGCAAACGACGCGCACTGTAATGCTGTTGCGCTTCCCTGTGGCGAGATGCGATCAAGGTTAATAGATATCCGCTCTTAAGCTGTTCTTCCTGCGCTGCCACAATCTGCTAAAGTAGCTACATAACTCAATCCTTCCTTATAATCAATGCTATAAAGTAACTTTAGCTATCATTATATAGGGAGATAATCAGGAATAGTACTTATCTGCTTGAAGAGCAGTAAAAGAAGAGGAGCTCAGGGGCAGGAAGTGGTCATAGCTGAGCATGGACTGAGATGGACTAAAGAGACTACGGGGATTGTAGTTCCAAAAGAAGAAAAAGTCTGTTGAGACATTTTTCAGTGTTTGTTATTGGTTTTATTGGTTTGTTGAAACTGCTGAGGAGTAGTAAAATTAAATAAGCTGAAAAATAAAGCTTGCCTCCAGTCTTGTCATAGAATGGGCACACACTGTGTTGACAGCAAAACAGCACTCTCCAGGCTTCCGAAGGGGGATTACGCATGCACACCTCCCCCAATCAATGGCTCCAAATAGCCACACTTCTTTGTTAAAAGAAGTGACCAGCTCCTCTCTAAGCAACAGCTTTGGGGGGCTGTGCATTTGCATTATAAGACAGAGCAAGCGCAAGTTAGGTGTATAAGCATTTAATAAATGCCAGCAATCATCTACGAAAATTGATGCAGCTGAGGGGCTGACACCTTCCCAACACAGTAATGCACTCCGGCCTCTGGCCAACAAGGAGTTCAAAGGCAGCGAAAGAGCACCGGCTATAGACACTCCGAATAGTCGAGAGAACTCACAGGCTACGGCTGGAAAAGAAAATTAAACATCTTCACAGAAGAGGACAGCCCTGGGGGTTCAGGCGCTCGTATTGGAAGCAGGATGGCACAGAGCAAGCACAAGTTATTACACGGGATTGTCTTGATTATCAGCGAGCTAGAAATAACAAATCAACATTGTGGAGCGCAGGAAGCACAAGGAGGAAATGCATGAGCACACGTGTCCGACAGCAGCAGCAAGCTGTGCATACGCACACAAGATCGTGGAATGGCAGAGGGGACTCACTACCCCTGCTCATGTGCATAGAGTGGCACTGGCCCATTGGACCCATTAAAGAGCGCCAACACCTGGCCAAACCAGGGTTATGTGGCCCAATCTGGAGTGACCAAGACCTGGTCTCCATCCCCCTGCAAGCGAGTCACATGAGCACCACCTGAAGGATGCAATAGAGGGGCTTTGATGAGGGGAGGATATCCCCGTCCCGCAGACTGGCGCCCTTCAGCAGGAGCCATCGAGGCGTCAGCAGGAATGACATCGAAAACAGCCCCAAAGCCTCAAAAAGAGGCAATGACAATTGTGGCAAAATGCCACAAAGGATGGACGAAATGAGGACATGGAGCTAATGCTTCGGCAAGAAGCAATGCTAACGACGACAATAAGGAAAGCAAACAGCCCCAATGCCTCAAAACTAGGCGATGGCAAATGTGGCAAAATGCCACAAGGAATGGAAGTAAAGATGACATGCAGCTAACACTGCGGCAAGAGGCAATGTAAAAGACCAGAAGGAGAGCAAAACATGGATTAAACCGCTGCTCCAAATTCTACAGTAAAAGTGAGTAAATCAGGAGCCAAGTAATGTTCAGAGAGGGTGATCCCAGCTCTAGGGGTTGTAGTAGGTAATAGCACCTCTGGAGAGCGGGAAGTTAACGCAACATGTTTTTCTTTCTGTGCAAAGGTAAGCCATCCCAATAATGTGGCATTGTATAGCCATTAAAGGCATGATCCGGTAAAAAATGTTATTGTCCCTACGGGTCGGCCATGTTTTTTTAAGCCTAAGTGGCTCGATTTTAGAAAAATTTCCTATGGACCTTACCTGAGTTTTCGTCCATTAAACGCACGCGAAAACAGGCACCTGGGCGCTGCCATTTTGTGATAATCCTATCATTTCCCCCATCGCCCTGGCTGACCTGCTTTTGCGGCACTAAATCAAATCCCCCGCCCCTGAGCCTGTCATCAGCAGACGCGTACCGCCCATTTCCCAACCCCAAAGCACGTCTCGTGTCAACAATCGCTGCGCCTCAGCTAATGACGTGTCGCCATGGAAATGGCAGGACGCCTCTTTCCTCAATAAGTATAAACAGACCGTTTCACAACACACAGCAGCAGATTTTCGATTCCATTCCTCTCTCTGTGTTACTTTGAGTATTCTGTGACCCGTTTCTGTGCTCTGGTCAGCTACCTTCGCCGCTTGTAGCCCGTGTGAACACTTGTACCATCTCTATAAATTATTGTACTTTGTTTACCACACAATGGCTACAATAATGCCCTACATGTACGAGCCCGAGTATACCGAGGAGGAACTACTGGAAAGGGAAGCACGCGAAAACGATGGGGATTCGGACAACAGTTGGGAGTAAGATTCAACAGATTAAGCGCCTGGGCCTAGTCGCATGGACGGCGTCTCCACCTGGTGCACATGCAATCGGTGCGAGCTAATGCCAACCGAGGACGAGAACTGCTGCTGCAGAGAAAACTCGGGATGCCTGGCCTACATTTGAGAAGGCGAGCCACGACCGCAATGCATCACCGAGCTGCCAGACCTCAGGGCAGCCTGCCTCACACCGGCCGTTTTGAGAATAATGATGGTGCTTATGCACGAACTTCGCGCAACTGTTCGTCCTCGTAATCCGAGTAACGAGTAAGTATACTCTGTTTGTCATGCCACTCCTATTTCATGGTCTTCTACTATATCCAAAATTATATATTCATCTCATAGTAACGCATGAAAGTCGTTCAATAGTATGCATTGTCTAGATAGCATTTGTCCGTGCTGAATGCCATTAGTTACAAGAATTGTCATTGACAGCAAACGCTTATTAACCTTTTAAGTGCCAAGGACGAGATATCTCGTCCTTTGGATTACCTCCACAGTGCCAAGGACGAGATAGCTCGTCCTTGGCACTGAATGGGTTAATTAAGGAGAAAATGTTAGAAAGTATTGAGTGTTGCAATACCGAAATCACCAAAAAGGGCTTGGCGCTGGGGGGGAAAAACTTATCTTGGTCATTTAAAAACAGTTTGTTTCATTCCTTTTCACAGGTGGTACAGGCTGGTGGCCTATCGTTCCTTTACATGGTGGCTCCACGGGAGGCTTAGACACCGCGTTCGAAGAGTGATACCCGCCTGTGCCGTTCGTGCCATAAGAGAAACGTTCCTGAGTGACAGCGGTCAGTACAGGGGATTTTCTCTCGCTGTGCTGCAACCTGACCTGTACAATCTTTAAAGTCTTGTATTTTTGTGTCATGAAAATAAGTTACAAAATAAAACACCACATATATTTTAACAACGGTTGTTTCGATTTTTTTAATGAATCAAGTGTGTCTCCATTCAAGGATGGACGTCAGACATCTGTGCGCCGAATTGGTGAAGGTTATGGTCGCTGTGAAGCATGCTGGTCACTATCTATCTAAGCTAAAATAAAATATTCTCGATAATGCATGCACTAAATAACACTTGTTCAAAGTCTTTCAGTAGGTTATGTCTCTATAAAAGCCACACATATATCTATAATATCAATTAACATTGGATTATACAGGCCTTAGGTCAAGGGTCTTGACCACTATAATACCCTGGTTGAAGTGTGGGTCTGTGCTCACAAGAATCTCCGGTATGTGGCATGTGTTATTGATAGGCAACGATATACTGCAGTAGAGGGCAAGGTGTCTCCATTCAGCAGTCTTCCTGTGCCTTATCTGCACGCCCCAGGCCCCTCGATCCCACCCACCCTCTATCAAAGGAGGTGCGCGCCAGTGGATGCGCGCTGTCAGGGGCGCAAAAGGCAAAGGTGCTAAACTACATGTACACTTGAAAAGGTATCCCACGCCAAGGGGCCATCGGTCACATGGCCTCCTCAGGCACCGTGTCTCCATGCAGGCCTCCCCTTGATGCAGGCCGCCCCCCTGCAATCCACATAAGTGTGTCACCATTCGGCAGTCTTCCTGTGCCTTATCTGCACGCCCCAGGCCCCTCGATCCGACCCACACTCTATCAAAGGAGGTGCGCGCCAGTGGATGCGCGCTGTCAGGGGCGCGAAAGGCAAAGGTGCTAAACTACATGTACACTTGAAAAGGTATCCCACGCCAAGGGGCCATCGGTCACATGGCCTCCTCAGACTCCGTGTCTCCATGCAGGCCTCCCCTTGATGCAGGCCGCCCCCCTGCAATCCACATAAGTGTGTCACCATTCGGCAGTCTTCCTGTGCCTTATCTGCACGCCCCAGGCCCCTCAATCCCACCCACCCTCTATCAAAGGAGGTGCGCGCCAGTGGATGCGCGCTGTCAGGGGCGCGAAAGGCAAAGGTGCTAAACTACATGTATACTTAAAAAGGTATCCCACGCCAAGGGGCCATCGGTCACATGGCCTCCTCAGACACCGTGTCTCCATGCAGGCCTCCCCTTGATGCAGGCCGCCCCCCTGCAATCCACATAAGTGTGTCACCATTCGGCAGTCTTCCTGTGCCTTATCTGCACGCCCCAGGCCCCTCAATCCCACCCACCCTATATCAAAGGAGGTGCGCGCCAGTGGATGCGCGCTGTCAGGGGCGCGAAAGGCAAAGGTGCTAAACTACATGTACACTTGAAAAGGTATCCCACGCCAAGGGGCCATCGGTCACATGGCCTCTTCAGACAACGTGTCTCCATGCAGGTCTCCCCTTCAAGCAGGCCGCCCCCCCTAATACCACGACATACATACGTCATTCATTCACAAACACACCCCAGTTTCTAATACTTTAAAAACCACTCGATATGTCTCATGAGAACATCTTTGTGCTTTGCAAGTCAACTCCTGAACGTGCTACCTGGGAACCCCTGAGATCTATGCTAATCTGCTCGTCGTCGTTCTATCCGTGAACTTCTGTGACCGCTTCGAGCATACCCATCAGTGCGCTACCTGTGGCCATCCACCTATTCTCCCGCAACATACTGCTCTGCTTGCTGAAATCAACTGTTTGTTGGTCAAGGTAAGGCCATGTATCCTGGTCATATTTCGCAGATTTTTAAATTTCTATCTATTTGCGAGTAGAGTACCCAATAGTGCTATGTTCATTGGTCTCATTGCTATTGACTTGAATTTCCATTGCTATGCTATCAATATATCTATTTATTTTCATCTGTGTCAATTGTCATCGAATTGCATCCTTCGGGGGTCCAGTCTATAATGTAAGCATATTTCCTTCTCGTGCAAGACAGAACATCCAAGGGACGAGTCACATGTTCAGAGTTTAGTATAGAGTTTTGCATCAAATCTTTATTCATTAATATTGTATAATGATGTCGATATTTACTTTTCAGATTTGTCAACAATGCCTGCCTGTTCGATTAGCGGTTGCCCTTCGAAGACCCATGCGAAATCTGAAGGCACTACAATGCATGTGTTCCCCAAAACTGTTTGATCGAATCAGAGAATGGGTCAGACATTGCGGATATCCACTGGATGAGCTTGAAAGTAGAGTTCAACAAGTCTTACAGGACAAGAGGGGTGATCGATACCGCATCTGTAGCCTGCACTTTTCCTCGGACATGTACGCCACATCTTGGGTAACAAAGAAGAATAAACAGCGAACGACACGGAAATTGCTCGCAAACGCTATTCCCACTCTATTCGTCCACATTCCGCCTCTGGTGAGTCAAGTGTCCGGATTTAGCTTTAGGCCTTGCGGCAGTGTGTAGGTAGCCTAATGGATTAATTGATATTTTAGGTGTTGGATCCCTTGTAATACTTTCGATATTGATATGAGTGTATAGCTTTTTGAATAATGACATTTTTCAATAAATTCTTTTTCGATTTCATAACCCACAAACGAAATGTATATATATGGGAAAAGGGAACTGCGCTATATTGCGCATTTTTCAAGTATTCTGTCGCCTTACATGGCTATTTTTAATATTGGCATTTCATTATCAATCAATAATTTACCTTTACAACTTCTTGACTCTCCCTTCAATCTGAAGCAAGAACATTCTACATCCTTGACGTGCTCGCAGTTATCAACCACTTCTAGCGCGTATCAGGTAATCTTGCTACGCTACTCCGCTACAGACTTGTTTTATGCGTGTCAAGTAATAGTTTTATTCTATCGTGTAACTATTTTTTCGAATGTTTGGTTAGTGCTTTCCAATTGATATACACCTTAGTTGCCGTCCACTGGTGTTTGTTTTCAGTTATAATTAGTGTTATCCATGCTAATGCAAGTACCGTCTTTCAGGGAGATGCTGAAGCGTCCGCCACATCTACAACATTTCTAGATGTTCCTCACCAGCAGGAGGTATGGATACTGACAGCTCCATCGAGCGTCATCATCAGAGCTGTGATACTTGTCGTTTGATTGTTCTACGCAATGTTTCATTCGTGGTTAGCCATTGATATGTACCAGTGCTGTCGACCCCAAGTGTGTGTTATGTTTTCAATATTGTAATCCTTACTAATGCGAGTGCTATGTTTCAGGCAGTTGATGGAGCGTCAACCCCTGCACTTGATGCAGAGCCTGACATTCAAGTAATTCCAGGGGAAGTGGAAGCGGGACCTTGCGTATACGAATCAGCGCAACAGCTTTCGGAAGTGCGCACTACATTTGCAACATCCATAGATATTCTTCAGCAGCACGAGGTATGGATACTGACAGCTCCATCATGCGTGATCATATAACGTGAATACATTTGCTAGACTTTCTTCCCTATTAACGCAAGTGCTGTGTTTCAGGGAGACGACGGAGCTTCCACTACAATCACAACATCCCATTTAGATGCAGATGTAAAGGAATTGGTGAAATCAGTCGTTGAAATCTGCATATTTTGAGTTTCCTTTATTGTTTTAGTCAATGCATCATTTGTGGTTATCTCTTTATATGTACCTGTGCCGTCGACGCCAAGTGTGTGTTATGTTGCAAATATTGAAAACCATACTAATGCAAGTACTGTGTTTCAGGGAGATGCTGATGCCTCCGCTCCAATACAACCATTCATGGCAGTCCATGCGGAGCCAGAGGTATGGATACTGACAGTTCCATCGAACTACATCATCACTGGTCGAATACTTGTCGTTTGATTGTTCCAAACAATGTTTAAATCATGTTTGGCAATTGAGATGTACCTGTGTGTTCGTCCTCACGTGTGTTTTATGCTAACAATATTTTGATACACAGTAATGAAAGTACTATGTTTCAGGGAGTCGATGGAGCCTCATTCCGTGCTGTCTATGCGGATACAGAAAATATAGTCGTTGCAGCGCAAGAGGAAGGGAGGACATGCGGAAACGAATCGGAGCTACAGCGTGCAAATGTTGAAGGTCGAGTCAAAAAAGTTGCAAAGAAAAGAAACCAAAAAAAGGTTAGTCACAAACAGTTCATAACTTTTCAAAAATGTTTGTGCTGGGGACTATTATATGTTTTTTTCCAGTCAATTGGACTACACTTCATCTTGTGTTTAAACTGAACATCCCTTTTCCAATCTCTCCTCTAGTTACCTGTGGGTGTCAGAACTATACATACACAGACAGTGAAGCGAATGAGAGATGTTGCTTGCCAGACCATGTACACTATGGAGGAACTATTCATTGAGGCGCTGAGTGTTCAGGCTCGAGATGCTCCTGTCCAATGGCCAGAAACTGAATTTGCTGAGTTAGGAGAATACAACAAAGTTGCATTGGACCATTGCTACAGTGAGACCGCACCACCGCATATTGAAGATCAATTCACACAATCTACACCCGCCAAAAAATTGCCACCCAAAAACCTGTCGACATTGTTGTGTTCTCCCATTAATGCTGAAGTAACAGATGTTGAAATGACTGAGAATGAACCAGCAGCATCCATCGACGCATCAGAACTTGATATCAGCGATATTACTTTCAAATGTGTTGAAATCTCCACAACGTCACAGGCCGAAACAACGTTGACGCCGGATGACAATCTAATGAAAGAGAGCAAATACATTGCATTCGACAGTTGTTTGATGGATATTATAAGTATGCTGAAATGTGGGCATTCCATTAGAGGGAAAGTATGTGGGAAGCCATTGAATAATGTGACTCGTCAAATAAAAGGCAGTAACGTCAAAATAAAGGCCGCCTGTAGATTAAATCATATGTTCTCATGGTCTGCACAACCGATGCTGGGGAAAATGCCAGCAGGCAATCTACTGTGTGCAGCTGCATCACTTTTAGTGGCTCCAGTTTTAGAAAGTTAGAGGCTTTCTTTCAGTTTGTGGGACTCCATTTCGTTTCTAAAATGCAGTACTACAAATACCAACATGATTATCTGTTTCCGGCCATTAGTGATGCTTGGAAAATTGAACAATTGTCTCTAGCAAGTACATTCGAAGGGAAACGATTCAGGCTAGCTGGCGATGGACAGTGCGACAGCCCTGGATTTTCTGCCAAGTACTGCACCTACCACTTTCAGGACATGGATAGTAAGAAAATTGTGAGTTCGTTGGTCGTGCAGGTGTCACAATGTACATCCTCAGTGGCCATGGAGAAACTAGGATTTATAAAATTAGTGCAAGATCTACAATCAAGGGGAATGGACATCGAACTCATAGCCACGGACAGAC
Source organism: Ambystoma mexicanum (assembly GCF_040938575.1). Taxonomy (NCBI): domain Eukaryota; kingdom Metazoa; phylum Chordata; class Amphibia; order Caudata; family Ambystomatidae; genus Ambystoma; species Ambystoma mexicanum. The sequence continues at coordinate 779,446,104 of NC_090932.1, forward strand.
ACGTTTCAATTGCCAAGACAATGAGAGAGCAGTTCCCAATTATTAATCAGCAATTTGACGTATGGCATCTTGCTAAATCAATCAGTAAGAAAATCTCGGCTGCAGGAAAAAAGAAAGGTTTTGAAAGTATTTTTCATTGGTCCCAGACTATCACAAACCATCTTTGGTGGAGCTCAAAAACTTGTGAAGGGTCAGTGGAAATACTACTTGAAAAATGGCGGTCACTGATGCACCACTGTACCAATGTTCACCGCTGGGCAGAAAACCAACATTTCAACCAATGTGAACATGGGCCATTGTCCCCAGAGGAGGCAAGGAAGAAGAAGTGGTTGATTCCATCCTCACCGACACACATAGTCATTGAGAAGATTGTTTTCGACAAAACTCTATCAAAAGATTTGAGAGGACTGACAGAATTCTGTCACACAGAAGGTTTGGAGGTGTTCCACAATATGTGCCTCAAGTACAGACCAAAGCGCTTGCATTTTAGCTATCGGGGCATGAAACATCGCACTCTACTAGCGGTCTTGGCCCATAACAGCAATGTCGGACGTGAACAATCTAGGACTAGGCGTAAAGTAAGGATGCCTCGCTACAATAAGCGCTTTTCAAAACGAACAAAGCAATGGGTGATCCAACCAGTCTATGATGAAATGCAGTTCGACTTTGTGAAAGGCCTTATTGTTGCTGTGTTAGAGAAGCACAGATATGGAATTTTGGACGTTTCTGTGCAGAGCAGTGATGCGGTGCCACCGAACATTGCAACTGTGCCATGTCCACCCAAAAGGGAGCTGGTTGTGAGGTACAAATCCCGGTTTAAATAATTGCGACACGATTGTCTTTTTGTAAATAAATGTTACTGTACAGTGTACCTGGAACCCTAACCCCTACCTTCACCATCATGGGTGGCGAACAAGCTGACCATTGTCTGAATATTGCTGACCATGTCTATATGTCTATAATTGCAATACGATTGTCTTTTTGTAAATAAATGTTATTGTACAGTGTACCTGGAACCCTAACCCCTACCTTCACCATCATGGGTGGCGAACAAGCTGACCATTGTCTGAATATTGCTGACCATGTCTATATGTCTATAATTGCAATACGATTGTCTTTTTGTAAATAAATGTTATTGTACAGTGTACCTGGAACCCTAACCCCTACCTTCACCATCATGGGTGGCGAAATTGCTGGGTGTCATCTTTGAATTCTCTCTCTATTCACCTCACATATGTGTATGTATATATTTTTCTCATGTCTCATCTCATGTAAATGTAAATGCTGCGCACTGTTGCGCACTGTTATTGGAGGGGAGGCTTGCGTATTGCAAACAATAAAACAAACAAACAATAAATCTCACTTTTAACTGAACTCCTCTGGTACTTTATACTTTCCCTGACCTTCATCCAAAAATTAAATGTCCCCATAGTTATGATTCTTTGGGGCTGCAAAGCTCGCAGACAACGGGGACAAAATTGGGGGCCTTAGAACGCGCCAAGCGGGCCGTGGCATTTGGGAGAGAAGCCAGTTCGCATTTTCACATTGAGGCGCACTACATAGATGGATTCGAAACTTTAAAAAAACATGGCCGACCCGTAGGGACAATAACATTTTTTACCGGATCATGCCTTTAAAAGAATGGGAATGCCTTTAAAGGCATGATCCGGTAAAATTTTTTATTGTCCCTAGGGTCGGCCATGTTTTTTTGAGCCTAAGTGGCTCGATTTTAGAAACATTTCCTATGGACCTTACCCGCGTTTTCGCCCATTAAACGCACGCGAAAACAGGCACCTGGGCGCTGCCATTTTGTGATAATCCTATCATTTCCCCCATCGCCCTGGCTGACCTGCTTTTGCGGCACTAAATCAAATCCTCCGCACCTGAGCCTGACATTATCAAAACATTCATATTCCCCACCTCTCTCCGTGACGTTACTGTGCTGCGTAGGCAAACGCGCCCAGTTGTCTTCTGCGCGACTCCACACAGAACCCGGAAACCAACACAGATCAACTCACAACACAGCGTGCCACAATTCAGAATATGAAACTGTACTTTAAAATGAAACAGCAACACGGTACATTTGGTAAAGTACATTTATTTGACATTAAATGTTTAGAGAATATTCAGCAATTGCCATATGAACTCCGAAAGCCATTTATTTTCTTTTATCTGTATCCGCAATAACTGTTCCGTTTCATCTTGAGTCACGCGCTGTTCCTTTATGGTACACAGGGTGTTCATTTTCGTAAAAAGAATCACTTTGGAAGCACGGTGAACCGCAAGGCTGTTCCATCAACTAGGCACTAGTCCAGCGTAAAGGTTGATATGTTGCTTCTAGCCACTAGTACAGCGTAAGGGCATGTGGGCCCTTGGCGATCGTCCCATAATATGGTGATCGTGCTCCAGTTGTTGACACGAAGCTGCAGGTGTCTGCTGAAGAATCCATCCGCCGGTGTCTCAAACAGATGGCAGTGGCAGAATGGGATCAAATACCTGTTATGAAAACAAAAAAATTATAATTAGTCTCGCTAGCCGAACTTCATTAATATTACGCATTTTATTTATTACGGCCGATCAGAAACTATTTGCTTGCAAGGATAGTTCAATGGAGTATGTTCGTCTCTAAAATCAATGCGAAAAGTAACAAGATAAATCGAGGCCAACACACAATGAGAAACGACTGTTTGTCTACATGCCTGTGTAATGATATGATATATGATATGGCATGTGTAACACGTCTATACACAAGTGTTTCAAGGCGCGACGAGGCAGGGGGGGAACAAGGGGAGACAGACAACGATACTACTAGGCCAGGTGTCATTCAGCTCGCGCAAGGGGAAGGGGAGAGGGGGGCAAAAGTGCTTACATGGTTAGTAGAATACAAGATAAATAATAGGGCCAGCTGGTGGCAAGTGCAAGGTAAGTGCCGGGAGAAGGGGCTGAAGGATACAGAGACAGTCCCGTAGTGCAGGTAGGCAGTGCAGGCAAGAGTGGCTGGGCCAAGGAACGAGATAGTTGAGACCTGTGGACCTGCATGCCCATGTGCCCACTACGAACACGTTTCCCTTTCTTTTCCTAGCTCTTCATTCATTCATTTATTCATGCATTCATTCATTAATTCTTCATTCCGGTATAAAAGCGTCTAAAGATTTACTCACATTATATTAGAAATTTCCATTGTGTCTCTGCGTAATGCAGTCTGTAAATCTGACTGTGCTCTTGACAATGATTTTTCGTATACTGAACTAACATGAAACTCGGTCTAGTTTCAGAATTTTCTGCCTTATCGTCTCTTACATTATTGCACACCCCCTTCAAATGAAGTTCTTTCGGCATGGTCCCTGTCTCAAGGTCAAAAAACAATACAACACTATACTTCCAGTGCGACTTGTGGGCCTCTTCTGGCCGCGAGCTGAAAATCAAAGCCGCTGTCCTTCTCATTCTTTATTTGCAACATCCCGTAGTAAAGGCATCTGTGAGAACTTGAAGTTTCGAATCCATCTATGTAGTGCGCCTCAATGTGAAAATGCGAATTGGCTTCTCTCCCAAATGCCACGGCCCGCTTGGCGCGTTCTAAGGCCCCCAATTTTGACCCCATTGCCTGCGAGCTTTGCAGCCCCAAAGAATCATAACTATGGAGACATTTAGGGCGTAATTCATAGAATTTAGTGCACAAGTGGCACACGCGGCTGGCGCACAGTGTGCGCGTGCGAATCCCTGCGCCAGCCGCGTGCGCCAAAACCCATTTCTGCGCACAGCGTATTCATGAATACCAGCTACCAAAACCAGCCGTGGCGCAGCGACCCTGCAGCAGTGCCAGTTACGCCCCCAAGAACGCCTCTCGCACAGGGAAAAGCCATCAAAATCCCCAATCCAGTGCAAAGGGCTGCGCTAACCCTGTACCAGCACGGCAAGCGGGCTACGTGTATCACTGGGGTGCGCGGCAAGTACCTCACGTCATTTCAGCTGGGTATGTGTATTTCAGGGGTGTGCTTGAAGTTCCACACGCGATTGTCCTGGCTACGTGTATTCCGGGGTGCGCGGGAAGTTCCACACGCGATATCAGCAGGGTACGTGTATTCCAGGGGTGCGCTGGAAGTTCCACACGCGAATGTCCTGGCTACATGTATCTTGGGGTGCGCGGGAAGTTTCACACGCGATATCAGCAGGGTACATGTATATCAGGGGTGCGCGGGAAGTTCCACACGCAAATGTCCTGGCTACATGTATTTCGGGGTGCGTGGGAAGTTTCACACACGAATATCCTGGCTACGTGTATTTCGGGGTGCGCAGGAAGTTCCACACGCGATATCAGCAGGGTACGTGTATTCCAGGGGTGCGCTGGAAGTTCCACACGCGAATGTCCTGGCTACGTGTATCTTGGGGTGCGTGGGAAGTTTCACACGCGATATCAGCAGGGTACATGTATATCAGGGGTGCGCGGGAAGTTCCACACGCGAATGTCCTGGCTACGTGTATTTCGGGGTGCGTGGGAAGTTTCACACGCGAATATCCTGGGTACGTGTATCTTGGGGTGCGCGAGAAGTTCCACACGCGATTTCAGCAGGGTACGTGTATTTCAGGGGTGCGCTTGAAGTTCCACACGCGAATGTCCTGGCTACGTGTATTTCGGGGTGCGCGGGAAGTTCTACACGCGATATCAGCAGGGTACATGTATATCAGGGGTGCGCGGGAAGTTCCACACGCGAATGTCCTGGCTACGTGTATTTCGGGGTGCGCTGGAAGTTCCACACGCGATATCAGCAGGGTACATGTATATCAGGGGTGCGCGGGAAGTTCCACACGCGAATGTCCTGGCTACGTGTATTTCGGGGTGCGTGGGAAGTTTCACACGCGAATGTCCTGGGTACGTGTATCTTGGGGTGCGCGGGAAGTTTCACACGCGAAATCAGCAGGGTACGTGTATTACAGGGGTGCGAGGGGAGCACCACACGTGAATTGCACGTGTGGGTCCTCCTAGGTGTTCCCTCTACACCCTCCACGGCCCCTGCAGGTGGCCCACACCACAGGGGCCTACCCTGCACATGTCCTGCAGGCACCCCATCCACCATGGCCATGCCCCCCAGCCAACCCACATGTAAACTTGCACTACTGCCCACCAACGCATGTCCCCCTGCACCCCCAGCCACCAGGGACAGCCTCCACCAGGCCCCCACCCATGTCCAACTCATGTTCCCCTATCACCCCCACCCCCCAGCACTGTGGGGCACCTGCCAGCAGGCCCCCACTCCTGTCCCCTATCACCCCCACCCCCCAGCACTGTGGGGCACCTGCCAGCAGGCCCCCATCCATGTCCAACTCATGTTCTCCTGCACCCCCACCCCCCAGCACTGTGGGGCACCTGCCAGCAGGCCCCCACCCATGTCCAACTCATGTTCCCCTGCACCCCCACCCCCCAGCACTGTGGGGCACCTGCCAGCAGGCCCCCACCCATGTCCAACTCATGTTCCCCTATCACCCCCACCCCCAGCACTGTGGGGCACCTGCCAGCAGGACCCCACTCCTGTCCCCTATCACCCCCACCCCCCAGCACTGTGGGGCACCTGCCAGCAGGCCCCCACCCATGTCCCCTATCACCCCCACCCCCCCAGCACTGTGGGGCACCTGCCAGCAGGCCCCCACTCCTGTCCCCTATCGCCCCCAGCACTGTGGGGCACCTGCCAGCAGGCCCCCACCCATGTCCACCTCATGTTCCCCTATCACCCCCACCCCCCAGCACTGTGGGGCACCTGCCAGCAGGCCCCCACTCCTGTCCCCTATCACCCCCACCCCCCAGCACTGTGGGGCACCTGCCAGCAGGCCCCCACCCATGTCCAACTCATGTTCCCCTATCACCCCCACCCCCCAGCACTGTGGGGCACCTGCCAGCAGGCCCCCACTCCTGTCCCCTATCACCCCCACCCCCCAGCACTGTGGGGCACCTGCCAGCAGGCCCCCACTCCTGTCCCCTATCACCCCCACCCCCCAGCACTGTGGGGCACCTGCCAGCAGGCCCCCACCCATGTCCCCTATCACCCCCACCCCCCAGCACTGTGGGGCACCTGCCAGCAGGCCCCCACTCTTGTCCCCTATCACCCCCACCCCCCAGCACTGTGGGGCACCTGCCAGCAGGCCCCCACTCCTGTCCCCTATCACCTCCACCCCCCAGCACTGTGGGGCACCTGCCAGCAGGCCCCCACCCATGTCCAACCCATGTTCCCCTGCACCTCCACCCCCCCAGCACTGTGGGGCACCTGCCAGCAGGCCCCCACCCATGTCCAACTCATGTTCCCCTGCACCCCCACCCCCCAGCACTGTGGGGCACCTGCCAGCAGGCCCCCACCCATGTCCAACTCATGTTCCCCTATCACCCCCACCCCCCAGCACTGTGGGGCACCTGCCAGCAGGCCCCCACTCCTGTCCCCTATCACCCCACCCCCCAGCACTGTGGGGCACCTGCCAGCAGGCCCCCACTCCTGTCCCCTATCACCCCCACCCCCCAGCACTGTGGGGCACCTGCCAGCAGGCCCCCACCCATGTCCAACTCATGTTCCCCTGCACCCCCAGCCCCCAGAACAACAATTGCAAGTTTGGAAACAAACACATGTCCCTCACATACACCCAATGGTTGTCAGTGAATCTCAAAACCCATATCATGATATGCATTAAACCAATGAGATGATACTACACATTGAAGTACGATCAAAAAATATGTATTAAAGGAAACATAAATTGAATCAAAAATAAAGAAACAGAAATGGGAATGTACAAAAATGAAAAGAAGCATGTCCGTGAAAAAAAGCAAAACCAAAAATCATAATCCAAAGGAATGGTGTCCAAAGTCACAGTCCACAAAAGAAAATCCAATGGAAAATTATAATTGAAAGCCATTGCTCCATGGGTAAATTGAGAAAGAAAAAGAAAATCCAACAGTGAACTATGTACAGACGAACAAGCCAGGGTCCATTATCCCAACAAAAGAAATGAAACCTATCTAACAACACTAACTAATAAAAAAAAACTATATACAAAAATGTGGCCCATTGTCCAAAAGGTCCAAAATAAATTCAAAAACAAAGGAAACCTAACACTAACTGCATAACTATGTACAAGGGCAGCGGGCTAGTCTGACGGCTCACTTCTGGATGTCCCGGGCCAGGGCATCATCAAACTCCTGCTCAATGTCCCGGAGGCGGTCCTCCTCCATGGCCCCGAGGGTCTGCAGGGCCGTCGACGTGTCCACCTCCAACCCCCTGCGGATTGCCTCGAGGCACTCGGCCCGCCTCAGGGCCCTCCGCATGGAGTTCTCCGCCCTGACCATTGTGAGCTGTGCCTCTTCCGCCCGCTGCCGCTCCGCATCTATGGCGTGGCTCAACCGCTGCCACACGGAAGACACTCTCTGTCCTGGGTCCTCCTGCCCTCCGGCCGATGCCTGCCCCTCCGATATTGAAGGCCCCGAGCCTTCATGGCTCCCACCACGTTGCTGCTGCTGCTGTGCCTCTGCCCGTGCACTGCGTCCTGCTGCCTGCACGTCCTCCGCCGGCTGGGGTGCAGTCGTTGATGTGGCCACCCCTGCTGGACGTCCGGCTCCCGACTGTGGCAGGGATGCCTCCTCCACCAGCCTGGCCGCACCGTCAGAGGCAGCTCCACAGGGCACCCAGGTGACTGATGGGTGGGAAGATGGCACGGAGGACGACTGGCGCATAGGGGGTTCAGTTGAGGAGGGGGTCGTAGCAAGCCCCATCAAACGGAGGAATCCGGCCTGGGTGACCTGTCCCAGTAGGCCGACGAGGTCAATGAGCCATTCGAGATGACGTGCAGTCTCCTCATGAAAAGACTGCAGGTCACCTCGCATGGCCCGTGGACGCAACGCCACACCAGTCAGGACAGGCTCAACCCGGACCTGGATAGCCACGTCCGCAGGCAGAGGAAGGCCAGTTGTCGTTAGCTCATCCCCTGCCTGAAAACGGGTCTGGGTGTAGGCATCCCTGCTGGTGCAAGATGATGCAGGGACAGGATCAGGGACAGGATTGCACACAGGCACCTCCGCGGCGGCCTGTGCTGCCTCCTGTCCCTGGTCCTGCACTGCACCAGTGGGATCCCCACCTCCAGACCCCGTCTCTGTTGCTTGCACGGCCTCCTCCTCCACTAAACCCCCCACCAACCTGGATGACTCCGTGCCATCTTCCCCTGTTGGCGCCCTGTGGGGTCCCAGCTGCCCCTTCTGCTGCCGAGGAGTCCAACTCCAACCTCCGCCTCTTGGACCTCCCCCCGGCAGCTGCGGCCTGGGACGCGGTACCGGACTCCTCACTCCCCGACGAGATGACAACATGGGAGGGGAGCCGGGCCTTGCGTCTCCGGCTGGCGGTGGGATCCCCGCCGCTGTGCTCCACAGCACCTTCTCCGCCCTCTTCATCAGTTGACGCTGCAGACAGGGAGAAATAAAACACAGGCATCAGGGCACTGTACAATGGACACATACACACATGACAGTTGTACATGAGTGGCATTGGCAAACCTCAGACATGCCATCACAATCCCTAACACACATGTCATTTCAACTCGCACACATGAGTCATACCACAGCCATATCGCAACTGCCAGCACCATCCATACACATACAACAGCATGAGCAGGCAAAGCTGAGCCAAACATCACATGCAACACAGGAAGTGCACTACACATGTACACACACCACCACACTTGCATGCATGTGTACACCTCTGCCAAGTGTCGCAGTATTGAGATGGGCATCCATGTCACATCTGCCAATCAGGCTTCCACATCCCGCTGTCACATGCATCCATGTTGCATCACTGTTGCACCCTTGTCAAATACACACAAATGCACATGTACACAGTGCTGACACATGCAGCCGAAAACAACATACATGCGTGACATCACGAACATGTCTACTCACATACACATTCATCCAAACATGTGTGCCCATACAACTGCATTTGGCATGCAAGCCTACACACACAAGCACCATCCATGTCTCACACATTACAGCCCTCGCATGTGTTAGCCTCACGGCCCTGTACACCCCCACCCATACTCAACCCCATACAAACAGATGTGCAACCTGCACACTACTGAAACATCACCACACGCACAGCTCCCAATCATGATGCATGTACACTTACCGCTCGACTCCAGACGGGTCTGCCTCTCAAGGACCTGGACGTGGAGCGCTGGGGATATGCGTTCCAGGACCCTCATCTGATCTTCCGACAAGTGGCCCCGGCACCCCTTAGCATCCGCTGCCTTCAAGAGGCGCCGGGCCTTGTTCAGGGTCCTGGACCTGAAGTCCTCCCAGCGCTTCTTGGCATGTTGGAAGTCGCGGACTGCCACCCCCTCCGCATTGATGGCAGTCACGATGTCAGTCCAGATCCGAGTCCGTCCTTCCTTGTCGGCGCGGGAACTTCCAAAGAGGGCATCATACTGCCCCAGGACTTGCTCCACCAGGACACCAACTTCCCTGGCACTGAAGCTGGTGCCCCTCTGCCTCTCTGGCCGGGGGTTGTCAGTGGTGCCAGATGTTGCAGTGCCCGACATGACAACCCCAGAGGCAGGAGTGGGTGGGCAACTGGGTCCTGGGGCTGGGCTGTGAAGCGATGGAATCCCAGTCGGGAGTCTTCGGTTCCAGCAGGGGTGGTCACAGCAACAGCACCCCTGGCTGATGTGCAGGCAGCAAATGGCAGGGCACGTGGGCAGCAGGCAGTCAGGCAGCAGCAGATGGCAGGTGGGAGCGTGCTCGGAGCTCTGGGGGGCAGTAATTCGGCCTTCTGGGCAGGAGCGTGGTCTTCCGTGTGCTTACGCGTGGCCAGCTTGATACGGAGTGATTTGGCACGTGCAAATTCTGCACGTCAGCATGTAATTCGAGGAAAGGCCCTTAGCGCGTAAGCGTGTCTGCACGCATACGCAATTTCATTGGACAGAAGGCCCCTCAAGCGCAGACGCCCCTGTGACGCGCACAGGCGTGCATGGGCATTTCAGCGCACGTGAAAAACTGCACGTCCGCATGTTATACGAGGAAAGGGCCCATGCGCGTACGTGACGTGACGCGCGCATGCGTTTCCCTCAGCACGGGTTAAAGGTGAGCGGGCCCAGCAGTTCGCTGTACGTGCCTTTCGTGGAGACCGACGTGTATTGCTGCTTCCTGTTGTTTCGCGCGCCATCACAACTTCACAGCTATCAAGGACGTATCTCTTCTTTTGGCGGGGGTATTGGCTACGCGTGTTTTTCTGCATCGCGCTAGTCAGACGGTGAGTCGCACATGCTCTTTTTCCCACTGCGGGTGCCCCTGTGTATCGCACCCATTTTCGATGTCATAGTAGCCTGCGTGTCCCACGCGTATGCGTTATTCGTGTTACTGGGTGCCACCGCGTACTGCGGGAGGTTGAATCCACACACGTAGGCTGCAGGGTTGCGTGCACGGTTTTGCTGCAGTTTTGGGGTGCCTGAGCATTGCGTGACCCGTCACTACATCACCGGGGTCACATACAGCCTTGCAGGTGCAGGGGGGCTGTTAACATTTTGCTTCCCACCCCCTTCACCCCAATTGCCCAGGTCAATTGTGGTGTACACCTCCCACCACTCCATCTGTGCCGGCACTACTACATCTGTGCCATGGTTGGGAGGCCACCAAAGGTGAGGGGCGCCTCAACTGGGCGGCGTCCTCGTGGCGGGCATGGTCGGGGACGTGGCCGTGGTGACCAGGGAGTAGGGGGACTCCAGGGTGTCCAGGGCGGCCACAGAGGGGGAAGAGGCAGGGGTGCGCCACTTGAGCACAATGTTGTGCCATGTGTCGGTGCAGTCATGCCACCACCCCCTGTGGTTCCGCGGGATGCAGCTTCTGCATCTGGCACTGGCGCCTGTGTGACCCGGCAGTCCGTTCCATCGACTGCCACGGGCCCAAGGGTAGTGGTAGCTGCAGGTGCAGCTGTGGACACCACCACCCAGGCTTGGGGTCTGCCAGCGCAGGCTGCGTTGGCACTTGAGGAGCCCTTGGTAGATCTCCAACAGGCCAGGAGGGAAACCATAGGGGCAGGCCGGGCTGCTCAGGCCAAGACACGTGTCCCTGGGGCAGTCATGTCATCTGCTGCCCCGAACAGCGGGTGTTGGCAAGTGCAGGGGCAGATGCACCCAACAGCACCCCGGTTGTGAGTCTGCCAACCAGGACCGTTGCGGTCAATGACCCTGCCACAGCTGATGTTGCTGCGCAGGGTCCATTAGTGGTCACCCAGCTGCCACTGACACAAGTCAGGCCTTTGGTCATCCCTCCACCTGCCACTCCCTTGGCTCAATCCACCGAACCCACTGGCCATACTGGTCAGGGCGGCATTAGCCAGCCAGGGTCTGCGCCACAGTCCAAGAGGAGGAAGGTTGCACCCACATGAGGTGCGCACGGCGCAAGAGTGCAAAAAGCGTTGGAATGACATCAAACGCAGCACTAAGGCTAAGCGTGCCTCTAATTACAACTTCACTCTGGTGACTGGCGGTGGGCCTGCACCAGAGGAGGAAGAGCTCACTCCGCATGAGGCACTCGTTGCGGAATTCATACCACCTCAATTGGTCGAAGGAGTGGGAGAGATGCTGGACTTTGATGCCCAGTCCAGTGAGTGTTGATGCGTGTTTGTTGAGGACGTGTGTGTTTCACTTGTGGGATGTGTTGTGCATGATTGCCGCTACATGTGACGTGTACATGGTTCTGATGTGTAAGTAATGCAATGCTTCCGTCATGCATGTCTCCTCTGCCTGCATGCGGGGACGCCATGTAGGCATGCTCCCTTGCCCCTCCTCCGCCACTCTGCACCCCAGTTCCACCTTTGCACTGGTGTTCTTCAATCTTGCCAATGTGTACTTTCTTGTTCATGCGTCCTGTGTAGATGCTAATTTCCAGCGTAGAATCTGCAAAACGTATGCCGTGTGGTGCAGCCTTAGTACTTGATGCAGGGTATCTCACTTGTACTGTGCATAGGTCAGATGTCCCGCAGGGACATGAGTGCTCATTCATGCTCAATGTGCATTGCACGCATGCCCCTATGTGTCCTTCACTGGATGATCACTGTAATACAAGTCCTTGGTTACATACATTGCCTGCCATCTCATCAGCCTTCCCATGTCAACTGTGGCTCAGTCCTGCGTTGCACACATGTTTAGGGTCTGACAATCTGTGTGGCTCACAGGCCTCAGCCTGTTCAATGGCCAATGACTCTGTCCGACTGTTGTTGTGTCTTCTTCACACATGGGCGGAATCCAGAGTTTTCATCATGTGTCCTGCTTACTGTCCCAGCATCATTTGCAGTGTTGTCACTTGAATCACATTAAGCTGTTGATGCCAGTCAACACTGCCTGTCAATACACAGGTGTATGGTCAGCCTTTTGATACCATGCTAGGCATCCCTGCTTTGGTACTGGGGTGGAGGGGTGCTTGGCTTCTAGATATGGTACACATTGAATGTACAATGCACGTGATGTCTGAATTTGACATTGCACTGCCTTCACATTTCCTGGCACACACCATGGAGTCCTTGTACATGTAGGTAGTGAGTGGCATACACATTTTCTGCACTGCATAGACCCACTTCCATGTAAACTGCCACCTTTCAACAGGTCTGATCACAGAAGCAATTGAAAGTTGACCCAGCATGCATGCCAGGTTATATGTTGTGTGTCACATGTCTGCCTGATGCGTTTGCTGTCGGTGTGTGTGTTGTGTGCTTCTGACATGTGTAGTGACCTTTTTTCTCTCTATTTTTCAGGTGATGACGCAATGGAGGCGGAGGATGGTGTTGTCATGCCAGACACAGGGTTGTTACCACTACATCAACCCGGCACTAGTGGGGGTCGTGGGGTGGTAGGCCACGAAAACCCCCAAGTGCTACAGTCCATCTTGTCTCTGGCTGCCTATGAGTCCAGCCTTGATGACGACTCTGACGTCCATGTTGAGTTGGATGAGCATCAAGTCCATGTGTCAGGGGTGAGTGATTCTGATGTGGACACTCCTCTGTCTGCGACCCCTGCACTGAGGGATCAGACAGTCTTGGTTCCTCCGCCCGTGGTGGATCGGGACGCAGGGTCACCCTCCACACCAGTCACTGATGTGCCTGGGACATCACGTCGACGGGGGCATGTAGTCGTGCAGCCGCGGGCGGTGCCAACACAGCAAGGACCCCCGGTCCTTGGGTCCCGCAGGGGTCAAGCCCGGCAACGCGGTCGCCGCGCACAACCGCAGTATACTGAGTGGGAGCAAGACATGACTGCCAATTCAGAACGGCAGGGGGCAGCAATGGAGAACATCGCTGAGAGCATGGAGCGTGTGGCCCGATCTGTGCTCCCCCCTGCTAGGCAGGCGCTTTTCCAGCAGCAGGCGGCACGGTCCACGGCCCGCTCGCTCAGGCTGGGCATGGCGGCCTCAGACAGGGCACGCCAGGCTGAAATGTCGTCTCTGCGTCAAGCAATTGCTGCTCATGCAGAGGCGCACATGGATGCCCTGAGGGAGGAGTATGCTTCCCTCAGATCCACTCTGGGTGTCCTTATGATGTCCCAGAGGCAGCAGGCAGAGGAGAGGTTTGCACAGCTTGAGCGTACCATCTCGGCTGAGCTACAGGCTTGCCGGGAGGTGCAGCAGTTGTCCAGCCAGGCCATGCAGGAGGAACTCCGTGTTACACGTGCTACCTTGCAAGAGGAAGCCCGTGTATCACGTGAGGTTCTGCATGCAGACCTACATCACATCGCCACACAGAACCAGGCTCACCCGTCCGGCAGACTTGCTGCCGACGAGGGGCAAGCTGCGGCTAGGCGTGGCCAGGCTACTGTGCCACGTCCTCCTTTACAGGATGAGCCAGACTCGGACGACCATCTATCTCCCACATAGGTCGGGCTGTGCAGGCGTTGAGCCCATGGAGGGTTTTTTTTGGCTCAGCATCATCGCATGTGGATGTTGAGCAGCACCCTGTACCTCCCCCCTCCTGGGGGCCTCCCCTCCCCCCGGGTCGTATGTGGCCATTTTTGATTTTTCTTTTAGTTTAGTTAGTTAAGTTTCTGTTTGATAGTTAGTTTAATTAGGTTATGTAGGTTTTCCATAGTTAGTGTAATTAGTTAATATAGTTTAAAATTGCTTGTCTATTGTGCTTTCATGTGACAGTGCGGTGCTTTGTGGCTTTTGAAGGCATCCACTGTCTGTTCCAGCTGGGCCCTTCAGGCTTGACTTGTGTATGTGTTTGCTGCTTGGGGTCCTTGACTCACATATGCCACTCCTGCCTCCCTTATACATGGGCTCGCAAGGATAGTTCGGTGTCACAATCTTTTACACAAGGGCTTTGGCCTGTCATATCTGTGGCATGTCTGGTGCTGTGTGACTTGTGTTTACACCCCTAGTGGGGATGATTTTGGTGTTTTGTCCACTGTTCAGCTTTTGCTAGATGGGGTGTTTCATGATTAATGTGTACATTAATTGCTATGCATTGTGTAGTATGTTTCTTATCTTTACTGTACACGTGCTTGTTGCAATTCATGCTGTAGATAGTGTTCCACACTTTGGATGTGAAAGACGGACTGATGGTGTGATTTCTGATGTGACTCTCTGACATGGTCAAGTAATGAGTTGCCTGAAGAGACACACACAGATGACTTTGAAGCATTAATCATGTGTTTCATGCCCTTTCTGCAGGGGGATGAGCCTCCAGAGCACCTTTGCCAGCAGACATGGCCCATTGTACGACGGAATTCTGGACACGTTTGTTGGTGCCCACATGCACATGTGTGCACAAGCAGAGGCACAGGGATTGCAGACCTACATCCTAGAACTGCTGACGTGTTCCAAGGAACTCCAGGCAAGGTGAGCAGCACAGGGGGGCCACAACACAGCAAAGCTTGCACCAGGCGAGTTGCACATGCAGGCTTAGTCACAGCACTGAGGGTGAGCTTGGACGAATATTGGTGTTGAAGCACACAATGCAGCTCAGATGTGTTGGTGGACTGATGGCTGTTGATTGTGAGGTTGTCTGGGACACCTGCAGGGGCAGTGGCACATACCCTCCGGTACACGAAGGTCCATCGAGGCACTTGTATCAACCATGTAGCCTTCAGAGACATGGAAAGGGGCAGCTCACAGGGACATACAGCAAGGGACATACTCGGGTGCAGTGCATTTCATTTCCATGTACTTTATGATGAATGCACTGCCAACTTTGTTTCGGTCATGGTGGTACGCAACTTGCTCTGAAGTCATGGCTTGCTATATGGGTCTGTCTGCTTACCCAGGGAACATTGCATGCTGTGTGAATTGTGACACATTGGTGTTCCATTTGCCACGCACTCACCGGCGGCTGACCTACTGCATTGACTGTGTATGACCCGTCACAGGGGTAATGTTATATATGGGTACGGAGCATCTACACCAGATTGTCTGTTTGTAGAGTAGTTTGTTGCTATGGGGCATGTTTGGTGGTGTGTTTTTGTGTAATTGGCACGTACAGGTTGTTGACTGTGGCTCTCTTTGCAGCATTGCAGTGCTCCTGTAACCGGACCTGAGAGTGCGCAGGCAGGAGGCCAGCACACAAAACCAGAGCTAAGTGTCTTGTTGTTTTTCTTTCAAACTGCTCTGCATAGGCTTGCTGGGGGGTGCACTAATGCATGGATGTATGTGTGATTCAATTTGGTATGTTTTTTTCCCCCTAATCACCCGGAATCCTATGCAATTTTGAACCCTGTACCCTCTACCCGGTGTTCCTGCTTCCCGTACCTATCCAAGCAACGTTCCCTAACCGTCTTTCCCCGCTGGGGTTGCGGATGCCTGTGTAAGCCCCGAACTTGCAGGCGCCAAAACCTTAGAGGGGGTGGTTGGTTCGTACCACTCCTAAGCCTGGACTGCAGAAGGCCATGACAATGATGTCCAAGTTTGTTTGGATTGTGTATGTGTTCAAGCAGGTAGTACATTTTCGTGCATTCCCTACTTTCATGTGTCATTCCTCCTCCCCTCTCCTGCCACTCATTCCAGTTATCCAGTGTGCCAACACCTGTCCCGACTGCATATCCCTGAACCTCCTTCCCCACCAGGGTCTCAGGGGCCTGTGTGAGTTTGACCTTGCAGGCACCCGGGACACAGTGGGGGTGGTTGTTTCGTGACACTCCCGCGCCTGTACACGGGACTTGTGACAGTACACATCCGTTCATGGTGCATCATCCTATGTTATGTACCACACATGGTTCACATCCTGTTGTGACATTGTTTTACTGTGCTACCTTGGTTGTTGCATCATTGTGGTAGTAATTGGCCTTTGTGAGGTACTGCTACGTCAAGTCTTCTACTGGAGGGTGTTCTGTTTCGTTTTTATGGCTTGGATTTTGTGATTTTGGAAATGAGTGTGGATTCTGAAGGTGCAGGCACCTTTTTACACACAAGGTGGGAGATGGTGACGAAGGGTAAAGGTGATCCTGTGGCCAGGTGGAATTGAGGGTTGAAGGCTCCATGACCCAGGTGCAGTTGTTCAGTGGGTCATGGTCATTTGTGAGGGAGGGGGGGTTGTTGTTGATAGTTGCCTTGCCCTGCAGTGTGATGGGAACCCTGACATTGTAATGGTGGTATCCTATGTACATGTGTTCTGCTGATCAATGCCTGTTCATGTGTTGTGTTTACCTTTCAGGTGCGAGGGGATAGTTATGGTTTGACATGCTGGGGTGTACACATGGTGAATGTTCACATGTGATGTGTAGAGAACACTGATGGTCACTTGATTGCACATGCATATGTTGAGTGCATGTCCTTGCTGACCCACACACTTGCACTCTGATGCACTACATGTACTCCCACCCTTGCATATCCACGTGTACACTGTTTGCCTTCTGGTGCCCACTGTGTCCCTGCAGCACATGTTCTGTGACCAATTATGGATCCTGTACATGCCTAATTTGCTTTTTGATGTGGTCTGTCGCTTAGATGTGATGCTCAGGGTGTGCATCACACACAATGGCTGTTCACTGTGCTGTGCGCTGAGCAGTGTGTTGCAGGAGTAGGACACAGCACACAGAAGCTGCAGTGTTGATTTTGCAATGCACAATGTGCATGTAGACAGGCATTCATTGTTATGTTACGTCTTTAACTCTTGTAATGCATTTGGAAATGACTTATTTTGGGTGGGAGGTTGTTGGTCTGTCATTTCATCTGATTCCAGGTCAGGCATCATTGTCTGATGCCACTGTACATTTTGGACATGGCAATGTGTACCTTATTGTTACTGTGTTGGTGTATGGGTATTGCTTGCCATGTCATGTTGTGGTTTGGGAGGGTTTGAGTGACATAACAGTGATGGCCATGGCCTGTTTTGTAGGTGTGTGTGATGCACACCTTGCATGTCAGGGTCATCCGCTTTTCAGAGCAACTAGCTGGGGGTAGATCTCTCTCCGCGGCAGGGCCCTCCCTCTGGAACAGCCTTCCTGCCTCACTGGAACATGAGGGGAACCATCTCAAGACCTTCCTCTTTGCTTCTGCTTTCTCTCTGCCTCTCCCTTGCAAAAGTCTTCACTGGAACTGCACTGGATCTGCAACTGGGCCACTCTCACCGACCTCGGTCCCTGGCCCAGCCACTCTCCACTTGCACTGCCTCCCTGGCAACCCCTGCACTGCGGTACTGTCTCTCTATCCCTATAGCCCCCCCCCTTCCCAGCACTTGTCTGCACTTACCTTTGCAGTTGCCACCAGCTGGCCTGTGTATTTGTTTTTTGGTCTACTTCCCCTGTACTGCACTCCCCCCCTCCCCTTCCCCTTGCACTTTTCCCTTCCCCCTACCCCTGCACTTGCACAATCTCAGTGACACCTGGCCTAGTAGTACCGTTGTCTGTCTTCCCTTGTTCCCCCCTCCCTGCCTCATCGCACCATGAAATACTTGTGTATAGGCCATATCATGTCATGTCATATGTGTGCCTTTTGGTCACACAGGAGAGCTTGTGTTTAAGTAGCTAGGGATGCAGACGGTTTGGCACTTCCATGGCAACTATCTCAGGGTGGTAGGGTTGTAACAGTTGACTGTCTCTTTGTCATCATCGATTGTCACATGGTATGTGCCAGGCCTGTGTGCACTCCGCAGGGGTGGGAGTTTAGGTGAAAAATGTGGCCACAAGCTGAGTCCGGGCTTACTCGCCACGTGCCCTGTCCCCTCCCATGGGCAGCGCCTGTGCCTGTGGATAGGGATGTGGGGGCGCCACCATGTCCACCGGTTCGCCCTGCCGTGTTGCAACATTGTGCAGGACACATGCTGCCACAATGATCCTGCACACTACTGGGGGTGCATAGAGTAGCTGCCCGCCAGAGCGGTCAAGGGAGCGGAAACCTGACTTGAGCACTCCGAATGTGCGTTCCACTATGGCCCTGGTTGCAATATGGGCGGCGTTGTATCGTACCTGGGGTGGTATGGTGGGGTTCCGGATTGGCGTCATTATGTGGTTTATCAGAGGGTAGGCACTGTCCCCTGGGGAGGTGTAAATGGTTGTGATTATTGTGGTTTGTTTATTTGTGTGTGTGTGTGACATGCATGCATGTGCAAGGGAATTTGTACTCACCTAGGAGCCATGTGTCGCCATGCTGCCCAGCTTCCAGGGCCCGGCTCAGGGCGGACATTCTGTATATGAAACTGTCATGAGTGGAGCCAGGGTAGTTTGCATAGACAGAGGTGATGATTCCCTTTGCATCGCATACCACCTGTACATTAATGTAATGCCAGTGCTTGTGGTTTCCGTAGATGTGCTCAGTGGCCCTAGGTGGACGTAGGGCCACATGGGTGCAATCTATGGCACCGAGCACTTTGGGGAAGTGTGCCACCCTGAAAAAATTCAGGACAACGCCTGCCTTTCTGCGGGTGTTCTGGGCATGTATATGTGCCTGCGGACTGAGGGGCGCGCTGTCATGATTGCCAGTACCTGGTGTAGGCAGCGTGACTGCAAAGCCTGTGAGACCCCCCCCACTATGGCAGTAGTCCGCTGAAATGACCCAGTGGCCAAAAAATGCAGGACATTGAGCAGCTTCTCCAAGGGGCTCAATGCTTGGGAGCAAAGGGTGGGGGATGTAAGGTCATCTTCCCACTCCCTGACCAGGTCTAGGATGATATGGGGTGGAAACCTATACTTGCCATAGACCTGGTCGTCAGGCATCCCAAAAAGGCTTGTCCGTGGTGCGAAAATGCGTGCCCTGGCTATTCTCCTCCTCCTGCGGTGTCCCACGATCAGTGCTGCGACAAATGGGGCATTCATCGTAGCTGTATATACGTGTTTGTTGTTTGCGCGCACTTTTATACTGTGCGTGGGGACGCTTCCGCCTGCCTTCGTGTGGCGGACGCGTTGACGCCTGTGTGCGTCTTTTGCCGTGCGCGGGTTTCTCGTATTCGGATCCATGAATACGGGTTGTACGCGTGCGTGTGGGCGTTCCGTGTAGTTCCCTGCAGTACTTCCCCAGTTACGCCTTCTTTTTCACGCGTTATTCCCCATTCCGCGTGTTACGCCCACTGTTCCGCCCACTTTGGTTGTGTGCGCCGCGCTATGTGCGCTTTTGCTGTGCGCGTAGCGCACGCCGTGTATGCCTGCGTGCGCCATGGCTGGATTGGGCGCACGGACAGCGGGAAACACGCGCAGCGTCTTCCTTGAATCGCACACGTGCGCGTGCGCTGCTTTTCTCACGCTTGCGCTACCTTGCGCCTGCTTGCGCATGGATTTTCGGCGGACGTTTTTTCCATGAATCAGCCCCTTAATTTTTGGATGAAGGTCAGGGAAAGTATAAAGTACCAGAGGAGTTCAGTTAAAAGTGAGATTTATTGTTTGTTTGTTTTATTATTTGCAATACACAAGCCTCCCCTCCAATAACAGTGCGCAACAGTGCGCAGCATTTACATTTACATGAGATGAGACATGAGAAAAATATATACATACACATATATGAGGTGAATAGAGAGAGAATTCAAAGATGACACCCAGCAATTTCGCCACCCATGATGGTGAAGGTAGGGGTTAGGGTTCCAGGTACACTGTACAATAACATTTATTTACAAAAAGACAATCGTATTGCAATTATAGACATATAGACATGGTCAGCAATATTCAGACAATGGTCAGCTTGTTCGCCAGCCATGATGGTGAAGGTAGGGGTTAGGGTTCCAGGTACACTGTACAGTAAAATTTATTTACAAAAAGACAATCGTGTTGCAATTATTTAAACCGGGATTTGTACCTCACAACCAGCTCCCCTTTGGGTGGACATGGCACAGTTGCAATGTTCGGTGGCAACGCATCACTGCTCTGCACAGAAACGTCCAAAATTCCATATCTGTGCTTCTCTAACACAGCAACAATAAGGCCTTTCACAAAGTCGAACTGCATTTCATCATAGACTGGTTGGATCACCCATTGCTTCGTTCGTTTTGAAAAGCGCTTATTGTAGCGAGGCATCCTTACTTTACCCCTAGTCCTAGATTGTTCACGTCCGACATTGCTGTTATGGGCCAAGACCGCTAGTAGAGTGCGATGTTTCATGCCCCGATAGCTAAAATGCAAGCGCTTTGGTCTGTACTTGAGGCACATATTGTGGAACACCTCCAAACCTCCTGTGTGACAGAATTCTGTCAGTCCTCTCAAATCTTTTGATAGAGTTTTGTCGAAAACAATCTTCTCAATGACTTTGTGTGTCGGTGAGGATGGAATCAACCACTTCTTCTTCCTTGCCTCCTCTGGGGACAATGGCCCATGTTCACATTGGTTGAAATGTTGGTTTTCTGACCAGCGGTGAACGTTGGTACAGTGGTGCATCAGTGACCGCCATTTTTCAAGTAGTATTTCCACTGACCCTTCACAAGTTTTTGAGCTCCACCAAAGATGGTTTGTGATAGACTGGGACCACTGCAAAATACTTTCAAAACCTTTGTTTTTTTCTGCAGCCGAGATTTTCTTACTGATTGATTTAGCAAGATGCCATACGTCAAATTGATGATTAATATTTGGGAACTGCTCTCTCATTGTCTTGGCAATTGAAACGTGTCTGTCCGTGGCTATGAGTTCGATGTCCATTCCACTTGATTGTAGATCTAGCACTGATTTTATAAATCCTAGTTTCTCCATGGCCACTGAGGATGTACATTGTGACACCTGCACGACCAACAAACTCACAATTTTCTTACTATCCATGTCCTGAAAGTGGTAGGTGCAGTACTTGGCAGAAAATCCAGGGCTGTCGCACTGTCCATCGCCGGCTAGCCTGAATCGTTTCCCTTCGAATGTACTTGCTAGAGACAATTGTTCAATTTTCCAAGCATCACTAATGGCCGGAAACAGATAATCATGTTGGTATTTGTAGTACTGCGTTTTAGAAATGAAATGGAGTCCCACAAACTGAAAGAAAGCCTCTAACTTTCTAAAACTGGAGCCACTAAAAAGTGATGCAGCTGCACACAGTAGATTGCCTGCTGGCATTTTCCCGAGCATCGGTTGTGCAGACCATGAGAACATATGATTTAATCTACAGGCGGCCTTTATTTTGACGTTACTGCCTTTTATTTGACAAGTCACATTATTCAATGGCTTCCCACATACTTTCCCTCTAACGTAATGCCCACATTTCAGCATACTTATAATATCCATCAAACAACTGTCGAATACAATGTATTTGCTCTCTTTCATTAGATTGTCATCCGGCGTCAACGTAGTTTTGGCCTGTGACGTTGTGGAGATTTCAACACATTGGAAAGTAATATCGCTGATATCAAGTTCTGATGCGTCGATGGATGCTGCTGGTTCATTCTCAGTCATTTCAACATCTGTTACTTCAGCATTAATGGGAGAACACAACAATGTCGACAGGTTTTTGGGTGGCAATTTTTTGGCGGGTGTAGATTGTGTGAATTGATCTTCAATATGCGGTGGTGCGGTCTCACTGTAGCAATGGTCCAATGCAACTTTGCTGTATTCTCCAAACTCAGCAAATTCAGTTTCTGGCCATTGGACAGGAGCATCTCGAGCCTGAACATGCTGCGCCTCAATGAATAGTTCCTCCATAGTGTACATGGTCTGGCAAGCAACATCTCTCATTCCCTTCACTGTCTGTGTATGTATAGTTCTGACACCCACGGGTAACTAGTGGAGAGATTGAAAAAGGGATGTTCAGTTTAAACACAAGATAAAGTGTAGTCCAATTGACTGGAAAAAAACATATAATAGTCCCCAGTACAAACATTTTTGAAAAGTTATGAACTGTTTGTGACTAACCTTTTTTTGGTTTCTTTTCTTTGCAACTTTTTTGACTCGACCTTCAACATCTGCACGCTGTAGCTCCGATTCGTTTCCGCATGTCCTCCCTTCCTCTTGCGCTGCAACGACTATATTTTCTGTATCCGCATAGACAGCACGGAATGAGGCTCCATCGACTCCCTGAAACATAGTACGTTCATTACTATGTATCAAAATATTGTTAGCATAAAACACACGTGAGGACGAACACACAGGTACATCTCAATTGCCAAACACGATTTAAACATTGTTTGGAACAATCAAACGACAAGTATTCGACCAGTGATGATGTAGTTCGATAGAACTGTCAGTATCCATACCTCTGGCTCCGCATGGACTGCCATGAATGGTTGTATTGGAGCGGAGGCATCAGCATCTCCCTGAAACACAGTACTTGCATTAGTATGGTTTTCAATATTTGCAACATAACACAGACTTGGCGTCGACGGCACAGGTACATATAAAGAGATAACCACAAATGATGCATTGACTAAAACAATAAAGGAAACTCAAAATATGCAGATTTCAACGACTGATTTCACCAATTCCTTTACATCTGCATCTAAATGGGATGTTGTGATTGTAGTGGAAGCTCCGTCGTCTCCCTGAAACACAGCACTTGCGTTAATAGGGAAGAAAGTCTAGCAAATGTATTCACGTTATATGATCACGCATGATGGAGCTGTCAGTATCCATACCTCGTGCTGCTGAAGAATATCTATGGATGTTGCAAATGTAGTGCGCACTTCCGAAAGCTGTTGCGCTGATTCGTATACGCAAGGTCCCGCTTCCACTTCCCCTGGAATTACTTGAATGTCAGGCTCTGCATCAAGTGCAGGGGTTGACGCTCCATCAACTGCCTGAAACATAGCACTCGCATTAGTAAGGATTACAATATTGAAAACATAACACACACTTGGGGTCGACAGCACTGGTACATATCAATGGCTAACCACGAATGAAACATTGCGTAGAACAATCAAACGACAAGTATCACAGCTCTGATGATGACGCTCGATGGAGCTGTCAGTATCCATACCTCCTGCTGGTGAGGAACATCTAGAAATGTTGTAGATGTGGCGGACGCTTCAGCATCTCCCTGAAAGACAGTACTTGCATTAGCATGGATAACACTAATTATAACTGAAAACAAACACCAGTGGACGGTAACTAAGGTGTATATCAATTGGAAAGCACTAACTAAACATTCGAAAAAATAGTTACACGATAGAATAAAACTATTACTTGACACGCATAAAACAAGTCTGTAGCGGAGTAGCGTAGCAAGATTACCTGATACGCGCTAGAAGTGGTTGATAACTGAGAGCACGTCAAGGATGTAGAATGTTCTTGCTTCAGATTGAAGGGAGAGTCAAGAAGTTGTAAAGGTAAATTATTGATTGATAATGAAATGCCAATATTAAAAATAGCCATGTAAGGCGACAGAATACTTGAAAAATGCGCAATATAGCGCAGTTCCCTGTTCCCATATATATACATTTCGTTTGTGGGTTATGAAATCGAAAAAGAATTTATTGAAAAATGTCATTATTCAAAAAGCTATACACTCATATCAATATTGAAAGTATTACAAGGGATACAACACCTAAAATATCAATTAATCCATTAGGCTACCTACACACTGCCGCAAGGCCTAAAGCTAAATCCGGACACTTGACTCACCAGAGGCGGAATATGGACGAATAGAGTGAGAATAGCGTTTGCGAGCAATTTCCGTGTCGTTCGCTGTTTATTCTTCTTTGTTACCCAAGATGTGGCGTACATGTCCGAGGAAAAGTGCAGGCTGCAGATGCGGTATCGATCACCCCTCTTGTCCTGTAAGACTTATTGAACTCTACTTTCAAGCTCATCCAGTGGATATCTGCAATGTCTGACCCATTCTCTGATTCGATCAACAGTTTTCGGGAACACATGCATTGTAGTGCCTTCAGATTTCGCATGGGTCTTCGAAGGGCAACCGCTAATCGAACAGGCAGGCATTGTTGACAAATCTGAAAAGTAAATATCGACATCATTATACAATATTCATGAATAAAGATTTGATGCAAAACTCTATACTAAACTCTGAACATGTGACTCGTCCCTTGGATGTTCTGTCTTGCACGAAAAGGAAACATGCTTACATTATAGACTGGACCCCCGAAGGATGCAATTCGATGACAATTGACACAGATGAAAATAAATAGATGTATTGATAGCGTAGCAATGGAAATTCAAGTCAATAGCAATGAGACCAATGAACATAGCACTATTGGCTACTCTACTCACAAATAGATAGAAATTTAAAAATCTGCGAATATGACCAGGATACATGGCCTTACCTTGACCAACAAACAGTTGGATTCAGCAAGCAGAGCAGTATGTTGCGGGAGAATAGGTGGATGGCCACAGGTAGCGCACTGATGGGTATGCTCGAAGCGGTCACAGAAGTTCACGGATAGCACGACGACGAGCAGATTAGCATAGATCTCAGTGGTTCCCAGGTAGCACGTTCAGGAGTTGACTTGCAAAGCACAAAGATGTTCTCATGAGACATATCGAGTGGTTTTTAAAGTATTAGAAACTGGGATGTGTTTGTGAATGAATGACGTATGTATGTTGTGGTATTAGGGGGGCAGCCTGCTTGAAGGGGAGGCCTGCATGGAGACATGGTGTCTGAGGAGGCCATGTGACCGATGGCCCCTTGGCGTGGGATACCTTTTCAAGTGTACATGTAGTTTAGCACCTTTGCCTTTTGCGCCCCTGACAGCGCGCATCCACTGGCGTGCACCTCCTTTGATAGGGGGTGGTTGGGATCGAGGGGCCTGGGGCGTGCACTGCAGATAAGGCACAGGAAGACTGCCGAATGGTGACACACTTATGTGGATTGCAGGGGGGCGGCCTGCATCAAGGGGAGGCCTGCATGGAGACACAGTGTCTGAGGAGGCCATGTGACCGATGGCCCCTTGGCGTGGGATACCTTTTCAAGTGTACATGTAGTTCAGCACCTTTGCCTTTCGCGTCCCTGACAGCGCGCATCCACTGGCGCGCACCTCCTTTGATAGAGGGTGGGTGGGATCGAGGGGCCTGGGGCATGCAGATAAGGCACAGGAAGACTGCCGAATGATAACACACTTATGTGGATTGCAGGGGGGCGGCCTGCATCAAGGGGAGGCCTGCATGGAGACACGGTGTCTGAGGAGGCCATGTGACCGATGGCCCCTTGGCGTGGGATACCTTTTCAAGTGTACATGTAGTTTAGCACCTTTGCCTTTCGCGCCCCTGACAGCGCCCATCCACTGGCGCGCACCTCCTTTGATAGAGAGTGGGTGGGATCGAGGGGCCTGGGGCGTGCAGATAAGGCACAGGAAGACTGCCGAATGGTGACACACTTATGTGGATTGCAGGGGGGCGGCCTGCATCAAGGGGAGGCCTGCATGGAGACACAGTGTCTGAGGAGGCCATGTGACCGATGGCCCCTTGGCGTGGGATACATTTTCAAGTGTACATGTAGTTTAGCACCTTTGCCTTTCGCGCCGCTGACAGCGCCCATCCACTGGCGCGCACCTCCTTTGATAGAGGGTGGGTGGGATCGAGGGGCCTGGGGCATGCAGATAAGGCACAGGAAGACTGCTGAATGGAGACCACTTGCCCTCTACTGCAGTATATCGTTGCCTATCAATAACAAATGCCACATACCGGAGATTCTTGTGAGCACAGACCTACACTTCAACCAGTGTATTATAATGGTCAAGACCCTTGACCTAAGGCCTGTATAATCCAATGTTAATTGATATTATAGATATATGTGTGGCTTTTATAGAGACATAACCTACTGAAAGACTTTGAACAAGTGTTATTTAGTGCATGCATTATCGAGAATATTTTATTTTAGCTTAGATAGATAGTGACCACCAACTTCACAGCGACCATAACCTTCACCAATTCGGCGCACAGATGTCTGACTTCCATCCTTGAATGGAGACACACTTGATTCATTTAAAAAATCGAAACAACCGTTGTTAAAATATATGTGGTGTTTTATTTTGTAACTTATTTTCATGACACAAAAATACAAGACTTTAAAGATTATACAGGTCAGGTTGCAGCATAGCGAGAGAAAATCCCCTGTACTGACCGCTGTCACTCGGGAACTTTTCTCTTATGGCACGAACGGCACAGGCGGGTATCACTCTTCGAACGCGGTGTCCCAGCCTCCCGTGGAGCCACCTTGTAAAGGAACGATAGGCCACCAGC
This sequence comes from Ambystoma mexicanum, assembly GCF_040938575.1. Taxonomy (NCBI): domain Eukaryota; kingdom Metazoa; phylum Chordata; class Amphibia; order Caudata; family Ambystomatidae; genus Ambystoma; species Ambystoma mexicanum. Next base: position 779,472,633 of record NC_090932.1, read on the forward strand.
CTGTACCACCTGTGAAAAGGAATGAAACAAACTGTTTTTAAATGACCAAGATAAGTTTTTCCCCCCTAGTGCCAAGCCCTTTTTGGTGATTTCGGTATTGCAACACTCAATACTTTCTAACATTTTCTCCTTAATTAACCCCTTCAGTGCCAAGGACGAGCTATCTCGTCCTTGGCACTGTGGAGGTAATCCCAAGGACGAGATATCTCGTCCTTGGCACTTAAAAGGTTAATAAGCGTTTGTTGTCAATGACAATTCTTGTAACTAATGGCATTCAGCACAGACAAATGCTATCTAGACAATGCACACTATTGAACGACTTTCATGCGTTACTATGAGATGAATATATAATTTTGGATATAGTAGAAGACCATGAAATAGGAGTGGCATGACAAGCAGAGTATACTTACTCGTTACTCGGATTACGAGGACGAACAGTTGCGCGAAGTTCGTGCATAAGCACCATCATTATTCTCAAAACGACCCGTGTGAGGCAGGCTGCCCTTAAGTCTGACAGCTCTGTGATGCATTGCGGTCGTGGCTCGCCTTCCGAAATGTAGGCCAGGCATCCCGAGTTTTCTCGGCAGCAGCAGTTCTCGTCCTCGGTTGGCATTAGCTCGCACCGATTGCATGTGCACCAGGTGGAGACGCCGTCCATGCGACTAGGCCCAGGCGCTTCATCTGTTGAATCGTCCTCCCAACTGTTGTCCCAATCCCCATCGTTTTCGTGTGCTTCCCTTTCCAGTAGTTCCTCCTCGGTATACTCGGGCTCGTACATGTAGGGCATTATTGTAGCCATTGTGTGGTAAACAAAGTACAATAATTTATAGAGATGGTACAGGTGTTCACACGGGCTACAAGCGGCGAAGGTAGCTGACCAGAGCACAGAAACGGGTCACAGAATACTCAAAGTAACACAGAGAGAGGAATGGAATCGAAAATCTGCTGCTGTGTGTTGTGAAACGGTCTGTTTATACTTATTGAGGAAAGAGGCGTCCTGCCATTTCCATGGCGACATGTCATTAGCTGAGGCGCAGCGATTGTTGACACGAGACGTGCTTTGGCGTTGGGAAATGGGCGGTACGCGTCTGCTGATGACAGGCTCAGGGGCGGGGGATTTGATTTAGTGCCGCAAAAGCAGGTCAGCCAGGGCGATGGGGGAAATGATAGGATTATCACAAAATGGCAGCGCCCAGGTGCCTGTTTTCGCGTGCGTTTTATGGACGAAAACTCGAGTAAGGTCCATAGGAAATTTTTCTAAAATCGAGCCACTTAGGCTTAAAAAAACATGGCCGACCCCTAGGGACAATAACATTTTTTACCGGATCATGCCTATAAGATAGCTCAGCAAAACGAGCTCCCACCCCCTGCAAACTAGATATGAAAGACAGGTTACGCGGAAATTATTGGTTGGGCTTGTTAAGGGCAATACCGGGGCACCAACACCCGAGCAGCATAATGGTAGGTACAGTGATGTGTTGTATTAGGACGAGGTGAGGCACATAGCAGCACCTGTAATAGAACACCATGGGCATGTACCGCTCCTCCATACACCTCAGAAGAGGATATTGCTGGTTCATTTTATCACAATAACTTTCAGTTATCGTGGTAGGTTGCCCCACTGGGTTGATATGGGCAGCACTAGAGTTAGGGTCTCTCCTAAGTATGTTGAAGTCACGGTTCAGAATGTAAAATCATACTACATCCCACTATAAAGGTAAAGATTATGGGCATTTTTGGAGGGACGGGTCATGACTCGCATCAAGACAAGAGGCCAAAGAAATCTAATAACCTCCACCTCTCTCCCTCCCCCCTTACGTGAGCAGCAGGCACATGTATTTTAAACAATACATTAGGCTACATTGCCACTCAGGTACATATAGAAAAAGTAGAGCAAGCACCAAGACAAAAAGAGATCAATCACAGAAGTGCTGAAAAGAAGGAAGCTAACATACGCATCACAAGAAACAACTAAAAATAACCAAATTACAAGTACGGGGGGGCTGAACTAAAGGTGAATACCTGAAAGCGGAAATCCAATAATCCATCATTAAGGAAGAAAAGGAATAAAATAACCAAAAAGGCAAATGCCTCACAAAGCAGGAATAAATAAAAAAGACAAAAAGAAATTGGTCAGAAGAAGAAAGGCAGTGCTAAAATCTTACCATCTACTAATGTCGCGCAAGAGGCATATAAATAATAAAGTCCTAAAAAGGAATTATATAGCAAAAACTGGCTAATAAGGCCGCAAAATGGGGCTAAAATGCATAAGACCGGCATAAGGCCGGCAAAAGACAAACGCCTCACCAAACAGGTGTATCTGGCGGACAGGCGCCAGAGATCCCCACCCACATAGCAAGATGACCTATGGAATACAGAGATATTGCAGGCAGTAATAACACCTAGGGGGTTTCCACAGAAGGGCTACTTCAGTCAAGCAGTGGGTCTGTGAGGTGTGGACAGAGGCCAGGACAGCGGAAATAATACCCAGACTGATGGGGCTGGGGAAGTACCTAAGAAAGCTATGGTAAAAGCCAGATGAGGATATAAATCAGGCAACTTAACAAAAGTCACAAACAAAAGTCCTGCACTTACCACCCTCTGCCCCCCAACTTATCCAATATAGGGGCACAACTTGAAATAACCAATAAACTATTCAAGGAAAGAGTTCATTTTAGATAGTGAGGATGGACAGTAAAAGGAGCTACATAGGATACATTTTGGGGGGATCTGAGGGGCCATAAACCCCAGCAGGGTGGCGGCAGGGATCAGCCTTGAGGTGGCCCTAGGTGGGAGTAGGGTCCCCGCTCACCTGATCCCTTGTTCCCCAAAATATTTGTGTTATGATATTGTTATCTTTTTGTTGGTTGGTTTTCTTTGCACCTGGTATCTGAGGGGCCATAAACCCCCTCAGGGTGGCGGCAGGGATCAGCCTCGAGTTGGCCCTACGTGGAAGTAGGGTCCCCGCTCACCTGATCCCTTTTTCCCCAAAATATTTGTGTTATGTTATCGTTATGTTTTTGTTGGTTGGTTTTCTTTTGACCATAGCTCATGATACAATAAACCTTGTGGCCAAAGTTTTTCCACCTTATCTTCTTGTCAGGCCTCCTCATTATGGTACTATCATTAATGTCACCTGTCACACCATGCATTGTTCCCCTGCACTAACACACTTCCAGGCTTATTTACATGGGCCTGCCCCCAGAGGTGGGAGGCCCAGGGGCATAAGATGGGAGGTGGGATTGTAGTGGGTCCGGACATGGGTAGCACCTACCAGGTGCTTGCCCATTAGCGTGCAGGTGTACAGGGTGGGCCACTAGGCCCCAGTAACAAAAGGGACCTAGACTTCTGGGTGTCCAAACTGCGAGAAGGTGACAGGGGCTGGTGACAGGACCGCAGTCCGGTATCTGGTCTTTCCATCTAAAGCCATACCATCGAATACCACACCATCGAAAATTATTCATGGAATTGCCTTTCCATTGAAAAGCATATTCATTGAATAATTTTCGATGGTTAATTTTGATGGATAGGGTTGGGGTTAGGGTTAGGGTTAGAGGTTAGGTTTGGGAGTAGGGTTAGATTTAGGGTTAGATTAATGGTTGGTTTAGGGTTAGGGTTGGGGCTAGGGTTAGGGTTTGGGCTAGGTTTAGGGTTAATGGGGTGGGCATGGTTTTTGGGGGGGGACTGGGGGAAACCCCCAATATATATATTTTTTAAAACGTTACAAGGAGCTGGCCAGTGCCGAAATTGCAGCACTGGACAGCTCCATGTAACGTTTTAATGTAGAAAATAAAAGCATTGAAATGCTATCTTTTACATTTAAAAGTACATATCCATTTGATGGAAACGTTTTGATGGGTATGCACTTTTAATGTAAAACAGAATGTCGATGCTTTTATTTTCGATGCATTGGCATTTCGATGCATTGTTTTCAATGCAGTGACTATAAACCGCTGAGGACAAGGGAAAGATGACTGGGGAACTTCAGGTGGACTGCCTCAAGTTTGGGAGGGGCAGGGAGGCCATTCCAGAGGGAGGCACCTGCAGAGGAGAGATATCTACCCCCCCACTCTCTGCCTGGAGAAGCGTCTGACCCTCAGAGAGTTGAAGGTAGCTGACCGAAGGTCTTGAGAAGGAAGGTATTTTGGAAGAGAGATTTGGATGTAGTGTGAGCCTGGCCCAAAAGTCCTTGTGGATGATGCAGAGGGTCTTAAACTTGATCCTTGCACCCACAGCAGCCTGTGGAGAGATTTCAGGGCTGGAGAGATACGGTCCCTGGGCTTGAGGCCAAGGATAAGTCTTGTAATCCTGTTCTGGATTAGTTGCAGAGGGCGGAGAGTAAAGGAAGGCAGATTGAGAAAGTGGCTGTTGCAGTATTCCAGCCTCGAGAGAAGCAGGGCTCTGGCGACAGTGAGCATCTGGGAGAAAGTAAGAAAAGGACGAGGAGGAGGTTCAGCTGGTAGTAGGCCTTCCTGGCAAGGTCAGTGATGTGTGGAGAGAAGGAGAGAGTGGAATGGAAGATGACATCCAGGTTTTTTGCCTCATGGGAAGGCAAAGGAAGAGGGCCCAAGGAGGGCGACCAGAGTGAGAGAGGGAAAGCGGGAGCAGGGGTCCCAATGAGAAGGATTTCCTTCTTACTGGCATTAAGTCAGAGTTCATTGGAGGTGCACCAATCCTGAATCAAGGATAGACAGTCAGGAATGAGCGAGAGAGGAGAGAAGGCTGAGGGGACCCTGATAGAAGGGCGAGTGTCATCCTCCTAACACTGCAAGTTAGAGGAGAAGGTAGAGATCAGGTGGGCCATAGGGGCCAGGTAGACAATGAAAAGGCCGGGCGAGAGGTTGGAGCCCTCGGGAACCTACATGTGAAGAGAGAGGTGGTGGAGAGAAAGGTCCCAAGTTGGACCTGGGAGGGTCGATCCAGGAGGAAGGGGGTCAACCACTCCAGGTCCTGATCTGTGATGCCCAGGTTCTCGCAGAGTCGAGTGATCAGGATGCCGTCATTGACCATGTCTAAAGCAGAGGAAAGATCAAGAAGGATAAAGACAGAAGGAAGGCTGGAATCAAGATTAGAGAGCAGATCTTCACGGTTGTTCAGGAGAGTGGTTTATCATGGAGACAACCAACAGATTCAGTGTGGAGAGTAAGCTGGGAGATGGCCAGCTTTTTCAGGAGTTTGCCCATGAAAGGAGTGAAAGAGATTGGGCGATAGTTTGTTGGACAAGTAGGGTTGGCGGAAGGCTTTTCAAGGAGGGGATGCACAAGGGAGTGCTTGAGGAGAGAAGGAAAGGATCCAGTAGTGAAAGAGTGATTGCTGAAATCGGCAAATGCTGGAGCAAGGGTGTCAATGTGGTCCTTGATGGTTCTGGAGGAGCAGGCGGAGCACCTGTTTGGATGATTCTTTCATAGATCGGACTTGCCTAGAAACGTTGTCAGGTGTTGTCAGAGAGAAAGAGGAGAAAAGAGGAGGAGAGAGGGAAGCGGCCAGAGGGGGGCCGGGAGAGGAAGAGGAGAGCGAGGACAGGATGTCCTGGGTATGAAGGAGGTGAAGTGAGAAGCCTGATATGTACAGAGGGTCTGGGAGGGAACAGGAGAGGTAGAGACTGAAGAAGGATTGACTAGCGCCTTGCAGATTTGAAAGAGTTTGGCTGTGTTGTTAGAGGCTGCAGAGAAACAGGCTTGGACGTGGATTCTCTTCTTGGACAGGACAGAGAGTCTGTATTGCCTTTCTACCAGGCGGCAGGCCAGTTTGTCAGAGGATGCGCCCGAAGCCATCCACTTCCTCTCAGATACCCTGCACTTGCGTTTGAGGGAGGCTAGGTCAGAGTCATACCAAGAGTTGCACTTGGAGGTAAGCTTCAAACTGGTTCTCATGACAGGGGCAAGGACGTCCAGGGCATTGGAGATAGAAAGATGCAGTTTAGAGAGGGCTGTATCAGAGTGTGAGACATCTGCAGGAGTATGAGGAGCAGAGAAAGTAGAGGCAAAGGCATCAACTGACACATGCTTCATGGACCTAATGACCAAGAAGGTGTGTGGCAGTGTTGAGGGTGGGGGAGGGGGGCTTTGCCTGATGAACAGAAAGTTTCAGGTGAGAGGAAAGCAGAAAGTAGTCAGTCTAAGAGAGGAGTGGTGAGAGGGATAGAGCAGGGGATATCTGAGGAGATGTCCAAGGTGTGTCTGGCAGAGTGTATCGGACCAGAGGGTAGAATGGGAAGAGAGAGAGTGTAGCAGAGGTTGCGAAGAGCCCAGAGAAGGGATTAGAAGCATCCAGGTGGATGTTGAGGTCTCTGAGGAGGAGAAGTTTAGAGGTAGAGGCAAGGAAAGTGGAGGAGAGGTTGTCCCACTCTGAGAGGAAGGGGGCAACCTGGCCAAGAGGTCTGTGGATGGTGGCCACAGTCAGGGAGAGGCCAGTAGATATAGAGAGCCTGCAGACCAGGCATTCACAGGAGGTGTAAGCCTGCATAGGAATGACAAAAACAGGGACCCACTCCAGAAAGATCAGAGCTACTTCGTTGGTTCTGGGCTCCGAGAGGATCTTGAAGCCATCAGGGAGGAGAGTGTCAAAACTCATGACAGAGCTTGCCGTAAACCATGTCTCGGTGAGAGCGAGGACATACAGGTCAAGTTTTCGAGGAGGTGGCAGATGTCAGAGGAGTGTTTGACAGCAGAGCGAGAGTTGAGTAGCGACGTGGAGCAGGTTGCCACATTTTAAAGTCTTCCAGGGTGGGGTACAGGCTTAGGTAGGCCCCGCGGAAATGGTAGAGGGGCCCAAGAGTGGGCAGAGGTGGTAGCAGGAGATGGGATAGTAGCCAGAGAGGAGGACAGAGGGGCCAGGGAGGAGGTGGAGGCAGGAGTTAGCAGAGGAGCCAAAGAGTTGCCCCTAGGAATAGCAGGAGAGGGAAGGAAGTTGATAAGACGCGAGAGACGCCTATCGAAAAGGAGGAGATTGGGCTGAGGGCTCTGGACCAGGACAGTGCCATTCGGATAGACATTAATGATGGTCTCGGAGGAGTGGAAGGAGGCCAAGAGGTCCTCCCACCTCACCATTAATGTGAGAGGAAGAGATAGGAGAGAGAACTGAGACCATATGAGGGGTCCACAGGTCTGGTGAGGGAAAGACAAAGAGGATGTCAGTGAGAGTCTGTCTGGAGGAAGCACTGACGTAAGTATCAACGATAGGGAGGACAGTTAGAGAAGATGGGAGCTAGGGAAAGCACCATAAGCAGTCAGAGGAGGAAAGTGGAAACTATTAAAAAGCAGGTATTCTTGCTCCGTATTTAACAACATATCCCCATATAAAATGAAGAGGTAATTTTCTCTCTTTTCATTAGAATTTGCTTCCTACCAGCAAGGGTTTAGTTCGCTATGGGCAGCTTCATTCTGAGTTGGGCATGTGTAGATTCTGGGCCTCATCACGAGTCTGACGGTAACGCTTAAATGCGGCGGTAGCGCTATTACCGCTGCATTTAAGGGTCCACCAGATCATGGCCTTGGCGGATTTCTCCCCAGCTCTGAGCTGGGGGGAAATCTGCCGAAATTTCGCTCTCTTACCACTGGCAGGAAATCCGCCGGCGGTATGAGCGCGAACTTTCCCCATTGACCCCAATGGGGAATGGGGAATTCCCAAATGGGCTCAATGGGGAATGGGCAATACCCATTCCGCCGAACCCGTGATCCAGTGCTATTAGCGCCGGGGGGTTCGGCGGTAGGGCTATTAACGGTGTTACCGCCCAACTCGTGATGAGGCCCTCTGTCAGGTGGAAAATGAAATGGAAACATTGAGGCATTTACTCATATCTTGCCAGTTTGAAATATATACATTTTCTTATTTAGAATGGAATATTGTTGTTTTATTAACTATGCTATTCTTAACCTCGGTTTTAACGTTCTCTTTTTTGCAATTGTCTTGTAATTGGTGTTGTGCATATGTAATCTTGATGTATTAAAACAGTTTTTTGTTAAAGGTTATTTTATAACCATACAACAATTTTAAAAAAAGATGCTGTATTTTGAGGCGTTGCAATGCTTGGTAGTGGACAGGACTGGGGAATATTGCTTGAATGAATGACGCAGGGCGCCCCACCAGCCTCGCTAGTTCCCTGAGGGATACTCAGTCCTTCAACATGAATACATTTATCTCCTTTCTGATTGTGTTGACCTTCGTCAGGGGCAGGCTGAGCGTCCCTAATTTGGAATCCCCCACGACGCCCAAGAATTCCATGGACTGAGACGGGCCTACCTCTGACTTTTCCCAGTTGATCAGGAATCCTAAATCCTGCAGTAGCGTGACTATGTACTCCACCTGCTCCTATAACAGATGCTTGTCTGACATATCCAGCATACGTCATCCAGGCAGATAGTGAGCCTGATGCCCGGTTTTCTCAGCCTGGGCACGACGGACTTCATTACCTTGGTAAAACACCACAGTACCGAAGCTAGCCCGAATGGGAGACAGGTGATCTCCCATCTCTGACCGAGCCAGAGAAACTGTAGGAAGCAGCAGAACTGCTGCGCTATGGGCACTGTGAGGTAAGCATCCTTCAGGTCTATCCTTGCAAGTCAATCTCCCTTCTGAAGGATTTCTCGCAGAAGATGGCCTCCCTCTTGAAGTGATGGTACACCAGTCGTAGCTTGGCTTTGCGCTTCACCAGAAGCATATTGCTCACAAACGAGCTTGGGCTGGCTTCTGCTGGTGCGATCGCCCCCTTGCGAAGCAATTGCGTGATCTCCTCCCCCAGCAATCACTCTTCTTCTGCAAACCCTATGGGCCTGGGCAACTGCGCTTGTATGGACTGCTGATAGAACTCGAAGCAGAAACCCTGTACCGCCTGCAGCACCCATGTCTTTGGTAATCTCTAACCATTTCTTTGCACATTGCACCAGTCTGCCCCTGACTGGTGGGAGAGTTGCACCTGCGAGGACACTGCTTGGCGCGGCCAGCAGCCTCACCTGAATTTGCGGGTTGCTACTTCCTGCCGTGCCTCCAGCCTATTCCTCTCCCCCTCCACTGGATGGGACGCTGGGGTTAGGCTTCTGCTCCTCCTGGTCACGCCATTTTCTCCTGGGGGCGTGGACCCTGTAGCCGGAGGAACGGCTGGCAGAGCGGCCTCTGCCTCTGCCAGCCCTGCCAAAAACTCCTGTCCCGAAGACCCTCTTGAGGGACGACTGTGCTTTGTCGAGGGCGGTAAATGTGCTGACGAATGCACTCATGTCCTTGATAAAGGAGTCGCCGAACAGCTTCCACTTTGCGGCTAATGCTGCTTCAGACACTGCCACGTCCCCCAGTTTTGAGTCAATTTTGACCAGGATGAACCTCCTGCATTCAGTGGCCAGGGCTTAATTGGTGTTCCCCAGGAGGCAAATCGCCTGTTGCACCCAGCCCTCTAGCACCTCGGTGTCAGCGGCTTGCTGCTGTTACTTGGCCTTCTCTGCCAGTTGCCACATCTTTGCCAGGGGTCTGATCAAGTCTAATACCTTATCCTGGCATGCCCTCCAGGACCGGTCTATGCCGTTCTTATTGTGACGTAGTGGAAGAATTCTCAGGTTTTATTAGCCAACAATCTTATTTACCGCCCCCGCTCCTTTGTTAGTACTGAGACAAGGAAGAGGGATGGAGCAATGAGGATGTCCAGAAGCAGTAAGCAAAGTCTGCATTCTAGTCTTTGGAAAATGCTAACCAATGCCATGAAGTTTAAAACTGACACAGCTGAACAGAATGAGAGAGAGGCAGAGACTGCAGCTGAACGCAGCTTGTGCGAATGCCAGTTGGGGTACCGGAGGCAAGCAGACGGTGGAAAGCAGCTTGGAGGCTGACAAGAACAGCGTGCAGATAGACCAGGTCAAGAGATGCTCACCCCTTTATTATTACAGGAAGCAGGAACTGCCAGAAGCAGAGGAAGGCAAAGCGGGAGCCAAACAACTAATGGGATGCACTCCCAGTCAGCGAACCGAAGGGGGAGTAGATGGAAAGACGCAAGGAACGCCAAAGCCACCCGGTAAGCCCAGGAAGTGTGATTGGGTTGCTGGAGCATGTGAGAGCGAATACTGTGTAACATTAACAGCACAAGAGAACCCAGTTAAAGTAATTGGAGGAACTGATACGAATGCAGACAGTATTAAGATAGGGTTGGTAACCCAATACTGGGAAAGAGGAATTGATAAATAAGAATACAAACAGTGTTAAGAAAGGGTCGGTGACCCAAAACATGGAAATAATAATTGATACAAGCAATGTTAAGAAAGGGTCAGTGACCCAATACTTGGAAAGAGGAGTTGATACAAATATGAACTTTGTTAAAAGAGGTTTGGTAACTCAATATTGGAAGGGCATAATTTCCTGGATGTAAGAAAGAATGAGTGGAGAATGGAAAAGCCCTGGCAGGTGAGTGAGCCAGGAAACAGGGAATCTGGGACTCACATCATGGGAAGATTATACAAATCCCTGGCAGGAGAATAAATCAGGCACTGTGCGAATCTGGGATCCGCACCCAAGAAACAAAGTTGTCATATCCTGGCAGGAGAGTAAGCTAGAAGTGAGAAGAGAAGTAAACTTGAAATTGTGAAACAGTGATAACGAACACAAAAGGGAAGAGTCAAACGCCTTTTAAAGATTAGTAATAATATCGCAATACACTGACATGAGAGTACACCACGGGCAGATAGAGGAGCAGTCAATAGAAAAGGGAAGAACCATATCCTTTTTAGGCTAATTGAAATAAAGTGTGTGAAAAATTGAACATTCAAAGGAATTGTATGTTTAACGAAGACTTAAGGGAAGAGTCTTCACCTTTGAACAAACGTGAAATGTGACAAAGGGACATACAAACTACCAGAAGGAATCTAGGGGTAGGTGGAACCCTTTCCTGGTGGAACTTTATTCCTTTTCTTTTTGGCACCTTCGACGTTTATGTTTGGAACTCTGAAAGAAGGCTACAAGTGCATAGGTTATAGAAATCTCCTTTTTCACATTATTTTTGAGTTCAGTGTGTAAGAGTCAGTTTAGGGTTTTGGACACAGGACAGAGGACACTCTTTGGTTCAACATCCTGACAAAGACGTTCTGTAGGTTTGTTGAGGCAGGGAAACCCCTCTTAGGATTAGGGATGCATAGGATTTCTCCCAACCTTCTTATTTTCGTGCAAATAAAAGTGTATAACCAACACTTGCATGCTACTGTGTCTAATATTAATAATAATAATAATGTTGCATTTATATAGCACAACGAACCCTCAGGTATCTGAGCGCTGCGTATTATTACCCACGGTGTGTGGTGCTCATTTATCGACCTCGGAAGGATGAAAGGCTGAGTTTGGCCCTGCCGCGATTCGAACCTGCGTCAGCAGGCTCTTGTCAGGATCCATCCATGGAAGCTGTGGAGCTCATGGCGTCTCTAAATATAGTATACTTCGGTCTAGTCCTCACCCAATATGGCGTCGCTGGACTATAAGACACAACCACGCCCCCTTTCCGGCGCGTTGTATCTGTGTTTCCTTCAGTCTCTTCAACGCTGCGAGCTACGGATCGTCCTTCCACAGAGTTTCCCGCTTAGCCTTTGGCTTTTCTTCCCTCCGTTCACTCTGCCCTTCATATCTTGTATTCTCTCCCTTCTCGCCTGCGTTCCGGTTTCTGCCTTCCTTCGTTACTTTCTTTCTGTCCTGTCCGCTCGTTCTGTATTTCGCACTTACTCGGTATTGTTGCAGCGGTATTGTTTCTGTTTTCTTTCCCTGACCGCGGCACTGTTTCCCTTTTCATTTCACAGCGCCGCGGCACTCCCGTCTTGTTCGCGGTCACGGAGCTGTTTATTTTAGGCATCCGCGATCACGACTTGGGTACCTTCACTCTCTGGGGTCTGCCAGAGCTCTCGGTAAGTGGGAACTGTTTCTGTATATATTCCCTTCTTCAGACTCCTATCGAAGTCCAAGCTTCTTTATACCGTTTTCCGCATCAACACCGGAAGTTGCTAAGAAAAGACTCCAATTCATCTACAGTCTTTGACTATCCTTCTCAAGGAAAAAATACATCATACCAGGGTTTTTTGTGCCTTTTCGGCTTTTTCCCTGCCATTGGAGGTTTGGCTCCTCGGGGTTCCCCTTGGGCAGGTGTTCCTTCCCTGTCAAGGTGGCCTCTGAGGGAGCCAGGCCTTATTTACGCGATAAGAAGAAGAAGACATCCCAAAGGCAGTTGCCTGCCGAAGACAAGAAAGCTTAGAGAAGACCCACCACAGAAACCAAGGACAACATCTCAGAAGGTTCAGGTGAGGAGGAGGTTGGGAAAGGAGGTTACTCACCTGGTGATTTTGACAGCTCTGCACGGATGTCAAAGCAAGCCCTCTACTCGCTGTGCCACTTGACCGGCTAAAGGTTTACAATTGATCCCTTATATATGGTGTTAGAAGAGGGATCCGACTCAGCTGATACAAACTGAAGAAGCCTCAAATTTATAAAATTCATTGAGCAGTCTACCAGCCCAACTATAGCCACCAAAGAATCTATTGGCTTTGATTTAGCTAGTAGTCGATAAGAAACCCTGCAGCCAGGAGATTGATTACTACTCATTATAGACGTAGTCTTGATACCCCTGAAAGGAACCTGTATATTGTTGACATCTAAATCAGGATTAGCATGGAGACACAGCTTAGATGTTTTGGCTGGGGTAGTTGATCACGACTATAGGGGTGATGTGTAGGGAGAGGAGACTCTGAATTTTAGCTAGGTCTCCACATTTCAGCAAGGATAAAAATGGATCCCAGTAGTGAGCAAAAGTGTGAGACTCATGTGTGAGACTCAGTCTGAAACCAGTAAATGCACAGAACACATGCCAGAAAAATCAGAGATCACTAAAAAGGAAAGAAAAACAAGAGGAAGTGATCTAAAAAAAGAGAGAGAAAAAATGTAGAACATGAAAAAACATTAAAAAATATTTAAAACATATATATATATATATCATTTAGAGATATGTGAACATATTTAATTTGTGATTGCATGTTGTTTTATTGTTGTTGGTTCATCTGGATAATTTAATAGTTTGAAATCAAGGAACACAATTGTTTATCTATTTTATGTCCAAGATCACATAGAGCTGTAGCCAAGATTATTTGTTTTTCTGCAGTGGCCCTTTGGTTAGGTCCCAGCATAGAAAAGCAGGACGTGTAAGGAGAGGAGACTCAGAATTTTAGCTAGGGCTCCACATTTCTACAAGTATAAAAGATTAATCCCAGTAGTGAGCAAGAGTATGAGACTCATGTGTGAGACTCAGGCTGACTCTAGTAGATGTCAGTATTGTGAATGCACATGCCAGAAAAAATGAAGGTTTTGGATTTGGCATTGCATAACATGATGTTATCACTTTGTACCACTAAACATGAGACTAACATACACTAAGTTATAATAATATCCCCTAACCACTAACATCTCCTATAATATTCAGTGCAAGTCAGTTTAATTTTGTGTACAGATTTTGGTGCAGATTGATAACTGCATGTCCAGGCATTTGTGCTGTGCTAAATTAATTTGAAATGCATGAATAATAAGCATGAAACATTAGATCGGGTTTGCTGTCTTCATGTGGTTTGAAGTGAGCTTATTGTTAAGTTTGTAAAATTGGAATGCAGTGCAGGAGAAATGTTATTCTCTCATCCCTTTTGCTGCCATTCTTTTGCAGCTCGGAGTAATCATGTGCTCAAAGATAGTTGATTAAAAGGGAGGTTGTTGTGATGGAGAATGACATCACAGAGAAAGGCAGGCACTTTTACATTTAATGTAAGTAAAATGTATATCTGTGGGAAGTCTCAGGGAAAGGGCTTAAATAGCACTGCAGCCCGTGGGCTAGCTCTCTTGAGCTGGTGCAGGTGGTTCATAAGAGTCTGGCAGTCTCGGGCACTCTTACGGGGTAATTCATGGAATTTCACACAAAAGTGGCGCACGCAGCTGGCGCACAGTGTTCCTGTGCGATAGACTGCGCCAGCCGCGTGTGCTAAAATCAATTTCCGCGCACAGCGTATTCATGGATTCCAGCTACCAAAACCAGCCGTGGCGCACAGTGGCGCAGCGGCTCCCTGCAGCAGCGCCAGTTACGCCCCCAAGAACGCCCCTCGCGCAGGGAAAAGCCATCAAAATCCCCAATCCAGCGCAAAGGGCTGCGCTAACCCTGTACCAGCACGGCAAGCGGGGAACATTTATCACTGGGGATCGCGGGAAGTTTCACAGGCGACTGGCCCTGTGCGAGCGGGTTACGTGTATTACTGGGGTGCGCGGGAAGTTTCACACGCAATTTCAGCAGGGTACGTGTATTACTGGGGTGCGCGGGAAGTTTCACACGCAATTTCAGCAGGGTATGTGTATTACTGGGGTGCGCGGGAAGTTTCACACGCGATTGGCCCTGTACGAGCGTGGTACGTGTATTACTGGGGTGCGCGGGAAGTTTCACACGCAATTTCAGCAGGGTACATGTATTTCAGGGGTGCGCAGAAAGTTACACACGCGATTGCAGGAGGGTATGTGTATTTCGGGGGGTGCCGGGGCGTCCTACACGTGATTTGGCAGTGTGGGTCCTCCCAGGTGTTCCCTGTACACCCTCCACGGCCCCTGCAGGCAGCCCACACCACAGGGGACTACCCTGCACCCCTGGTCATGTCCCGCAGGCAGCCCACCCAACATGGGCATGCCCCCCAGCAAAGGCACATGTCTCCTTGCACTACTGATCACCAACTCATGTCCCCTTGCACCCCCACCCCCCAGCAGTGCGGGGCACCTGCCAGCAGGCCCCCACTCATGTCTCACTCATGTCCCCCTGCACCCTCACCCCCCAGCATTGCGGGGCACCTGCCAGCAGGCCCCCACTCATGTCCCCCTGCACCCCCGCCCCCTAGCAGTGCGGGGCACCTGCCAGCAGGCCCCCGCTCATGTCCCCCTGCACCCCCACCCCCCAGCATTGCGGGGCACCTGCCAGCAGACCCCCACTCATGTCCCACTCATGTCCCCCTGCACCTCCACCCCCCAGCAGTGCAGGGCACCTGCCAGCAGGCCCCCACTCATGTCCCCCTGCACCCCCACCCCCAGCATTGCGGGGCACCTGCCCGCAGGCCCTGACACATGTCCCCCAGCCAACATGTCATCACAATCTAGATCCCTTGCCCTTATGGGCAGCCTCCACATGCCAAACACCCACCCAAGTATTGCATCCACCCACTTAGAAATGCCAGTTACATGATACAACCCCAATGGCAAGTATGTAAATGAACACATGTCCCTCACATACACACAATGGGTGTAAGTGAATGTCAAAACCCATATCATGATATGCATGAAACCAATGAGATAATACTACACATTGAAGTTTGATGAAAAACATGTATTAAAAGCAACATAAATGGAATTAAAAATAAACAAACGACAATGGTAATTAAAAACCAAATGCAGCATGTCTGTAAAATAATGAAAAACCACAAATCATAATCCAAAGGAAAGGTGTCCAAAGTCACAGTCCAAAAAAGTAAATCCAAGGGAAAAACAAAACCGAAAACCATTGCTCCATGGGTAAATCCAAAAAAAAAACTATAATCCAACAGTCAACTATATACAGATAAACAATCCAGGGTCCATGATACCAACTGAAGAAATGAAACCTATCTAAAAATACTACCTAATAAAAAAACTATAGACAAAAATGTGGTCCATTGTCCAAAAGGTCCAAAATAAATAAAAAAGCAAAGGAAACCTAACACTAACTACATAACTATTTACCAGGGCAGCGGGCTAGTCCGACGGCTCACTGGTTGATGTCATGGGCCAGGGCATCATCGAACTCCTGTTCAATGGCTTGGAGGCGGGCATGTTCCCTGGCCCGAGGTCTCGCAGGGATAATGCAGTGTCCAGCTCCAACTCCCTGCGATACCCTTGAGGCACTCAGCCCGCCTCAGCGCCCTCCGCATGGAGTTCTCCGCCCTGACCATTGTGAGCCGTTCCTCCTCTGCCCGCTGCCGCTCCGCACCTATCTGCTGGCCCAACTGCTCCCACACGGAAGACACTCCCATTCCAGGGTTCTCCTGCCCTCCGGCCGATGCCTGCCCCCCTGATGTTGATGTCGCACAACGGCATCCAGGCTGATGGAATCCACTGACGCCGTTGTGCACGTGCCCTGCCCGATGATGCCTTCACATCCTCCATCTGCTGGGGTCCAGTTGCTGGTGTGTCCACCCCTGCTGGACCTCCGACTCCCGACTGTGGCAGGGATGGGATCCCCACCGAGTTGGCTGCGTTGGTCGGGGCAGGTCAACAGGGGGCCCTGGTGGCATCTGGGCCGGAAGACGGCATGGAGCACGACTGGCGCGTAGCCTCCACAGAGGAGGAGAGGGTCGCCAGAGTAGCCGACACATGTATGAAACCCCCGACCACGGCCGCTCCCAACTGGGCCACGTTGGCACGGTGCTCTTTGTGATGACGTGCGTGCTCCCCCTAGAAGCACGCACATCATCACGAATGACACCCGTGCGCAACGCGACACCAATCAGGACCTTCTCCATACGGCCAGGGGTCCCCTCGTCCGCAGGTGGAGGGGAGTCAGATGACATGGACATCCCCCCTACCTGCGGACAGGCCTGGGATGGGGCATCCCTGCTGGTGCATGGTGGTGCAGTCACAGTGTCAGGGACAGTCACAGCAACCTGTGCTGCCTCCTGCCCCTGCCCCTGGACTGCACCACTTGCTCCAGCAGGGATGCCCCCACCAGGCCCCATGTGCGGCTCAGTAGCAGCCTCCTCCTCCTCTGTGGAAACCACCAACCTGGATGGCTCCACCCCGTCTTCCGCCGTTGCAAGCCCCTGTGGGGGCTCACCCACCCCTTCTGCTGCAGCCGTGGGGGCATCCCCGCCGCTTTGCTCCACAGCGCCGTCTCCGCCCTCTTCTTCACTTTGCGCTGTGTAGAGGGAGACATAGAACAAAAGCATCAGGGTACTGTACAATGGTCCCCTAGACAGGAAGCAATAGCAGATGAGTGGCACTGTCAAAGATCACTTCCATCATGTCCCTCGACAACACATGGGTCAGTGCAGGCAAAACACATGCAGCAACAGGCATGGCGCATGCTATGGACATTAGCAAACATGTCCTAGGGACTCTTGAAACATACAATGTTGTTTTGGAACTCACATGCATCATGGGTCTTGCCGATCACATGCACACACTTCACCGTACTTTCATCCATCTGGACTCGTACACCCCAGACACAGTGGATGCAAGAATAACTAGGCTGCATCAGTGATTCTGAACATTGTCACAGACATGTGTCATGCATCCATGGCATTCACAAGTCACAGACACGCAGGTCAGACACACAGAAATGGACACCATACATGTACATGGCATCAGCACCCATCCCTCACCCCCACCCATGTCCAGGAACAGAGACTGGCATGCTCTCATGTGTCCATTCCGCATAGGGCTCCCCATGTTGCATTTAAACACATACACCAACCGTGTGCTTCACACATTACTGGTCAACTAGCGCAAGAGGTTATTTGAAGTTGAATGTGAAAAAGCACATTTATCGTGGGCAAGCAGCCCCCGATGAGTTGTATTTCTGAAGGTGTCATTTTCATTTTTGAGTCACAGATGTAAAATGCTATGAGAGAACACAGTGCTTTATTTGCTGTGTTTTGATATTCTGCATGATTCTAACCTTTTATAAAGATCAGAAGTGAGAAAATTGAAGTTATCTCAACGTATGTATTATGTCTTCTTGTTTCCTGTGGTGACACAGATATCTATGAATAGAAAGTGGTAGTTCTAATTTACTACATGCGGTAACTTCATATTGCCGCTTGTGCTAAAATACATAACAAAGTTGGATATTGTGAATTGGATTCATTTCAGAGGCTGATTACATAAATGACTGTGTTCAGATACTGCCAAAAGGGAATAACGTGGTAGTGTAAATAAAATACTGCAAGGGGATGTAGTTATGTTCTATAGTGTACTAAGTCCAGTCTTGGCTTACCCTTAGAGACCCCATTATAAAAACAATCACCAGATAGTTCCCTATATACTAGAGTCACCGCTATACTACAGAAATACCACCAAAAATACCACCAAAACGTACCGCCAAGAAATATCTCTAACATATGTCAAGATTCTAATGCAGAACAAAGGGAAAAACCCCTACACCTACACAATCTCAGAGGAGGAAGGGAGGAAGAAAGAGGGGCCATTATCCTTAATTAAACAGGGACTCTTGTATAGAAGTGATATTAGCTCAGCAGGCTTGCCCACATCACAGATTGTGGTCCACAAAACCCATCAAAAGGATGATGTTAGAGATCACCCATTCACATCTAACGGGCAGACATTTAGCAGCAGACAAAGCTCAGGGACAGGTAGTGAACAGATTCTACTGGCCTGGCATATATGCCGATGTGAAGAACTTTGTTGTTACCTGTGCCCTCTGTCATAAAACCAGTGCCCACACCCTGCCTCCAGCCCATCTCCAACAGTTAACCATTATTGACATCCCATTTTCATGTATTGGTATGGATATTGTAGGGCCACTCGAAACCTTAAAAACTAGGAAATTGATAAATCCTGGTAATTTTGCATTACGCACCAAGATATCCCAAGGCTTTTCCCCATAAGAAATAATACATCACAGCAGATATTAAAACATATGATACCTTACTTTTCCCGAGTTGAAGGAAGGAAATCCTTCAACCCGGGAAGGAAATCGTTACGGATCAGAGAACTACCTTTATGAGTAAGCTAATGGCTGAAACAAAGCAGATCCTCCAAATTAAATCCCTCCGGGACACTGTATATCATCCTGAAACTGATGGTCAGGTTGAGCATTTTACTAAAACCTTAAAACGTGTCCTCAGGAATTTGGTGAAAGCAGACAGAAGAAATTGGGATGTAATGATAGCTTGGGCCCTTTTCACCATCCGAAAGACCCCCAATCTTCCCTAGGTTTTTCACCCTTCAAACACTTGTACGGTCCAGAACCTCAAGATGTCTTGGACATGTTGGCATGGGAGGAACGAGAAGAAGGCTTATTTCCTCTATCTCAGAACGATGAACGTCCGAAAGAACATATGACCACAGCCCTGGATATTGTTCATTTCCACCTCAGAAGAGCTCTCAAGAACAACAGAAAACTCTACATGATAAAAAAGCCACTCTCAGATCATTCTCTAGTGGTAAAAGTTTCTTGTTTTGTTATCTACCTCTGAGAATAAAATGTTATCTAAATGGCATGGATAAAGCACAAATATATCATATTAATCTTCTGATACAGTGGAGAGAAGACCTGGCATAATCCAAAGCAGTGCTAATGGCTAGTCTTTTAACAGAAGATCCAAGTGAGAACAATTTGATTTCCTTTTATCTGTCACAAAATCAAATGCAGGATCTTCAAGACCTGCTAGACCAGTTTACTTACATCTTTTGTAATGAGCCAGGAAGAGTACAGCTGGTTTTCCATTACATTCGTTCTTCCCCATGGAAGATGATCAATTTAAAGCCTTATAGGATCCCTGAGGCCAGAGGCAATGTAATCATACAAGATTTGGAGAAAATGCTAGCCTCTGACATAATCAAACCTTCCCAAAGTCCCTGGGCCTCCCTAATAGTTTGTGTTGCAAAACCCGACAATACCTGGATATTTTGTATAGATTTCTGAAAGGTAAACGCCATTTCACAATTCGGCAACTATCCCATGCTGTGCATCGATGATTTAATTGACCAACTGGGATCTGCTGTTTACCTTTCCACAATCGACTTAACAAAAGGCTATTAACAAGTGCCAGTAAACCCAGAGGACGAATAGAAGACCACCTTTTCTACTCTGTTAGGGTTTAGCAATTTAAAACACTCCCCTTTGGTCTGCATGGGGCACCTGCTACAGTATAGAGAATAATGGATCTGGTACTCTGTCCATTCTAGGCATTTTGTGGGCTTACCTTGACGACATAGTCATCCACAGTATAACCTGGAGTGTGCATATGTAGCATATTTACCAAATAACAAAACCCCTAAGGAAAGCAGGTCTCACAGCCAACCCTAAAAAGTGTCACCTTGCCCGATCAGCAGTAAAATACCTAGAGTATTTTGTGTGAAATGGTCTTGTACAACCCCAGGCAGAAAACGTAATATCTGTACAAGGAACACCAACACCCAAAACAAAAAGAGATTTAAGGGCGTTCCTTGGCTTGACAGGGTGTTATAGGAGGTTTATACCTAATTATTTCTCTATAACAGCCTGCCTTACCGACAAACCTAAGAATGCTGAGCCCCTAAAGCTAAATTGGACCCAAGAAGATCAAGCTTGTTTTTCCACACTCAAGCTAATTCTGTGTGATGAACCAATCTCAAAAGTATCAAATTTTAGCAAAGAATTAATCCTACAGATGGATACCTCTCAAGTTGGATTGGGGGCAGTCCTCTCTCAGGAATATGTTACGATCCCGTTGAGGGCCCGGGGTGGCAGGTCAATAGGAAGGGGGGATCCCCCTCTAGTACACTTGGGAGGCAGTGGACAGGGATGCATGCTGGCTGGCGCAAACGTGTGGGTGGGCGCGACCCTGTTGCAGCCCGTGAAGAAGGGCTGAATGCAGGGAGGGCACTGCTCAGCACGAGCCAAGGAACATTAAGCACGTGCAAGCCCGGCACGTGCAGCGAATTACCTAGCACGTGCAAGAAGCCAACGCCCCTGCGCATCTAACTCTGACAGGGTGTGGCTCAGGGCTACAAAGCTGCGCCCCGGACCGCAGCCTGTGCTTAGCGTTTCATCTGCTCCTAGCAAGAGTAGTGTTCCGCTTACCGCTCCTGTGTTCAGCATCTTCTACATTGAACTTCTTGGTCTGCAGCATCCAGCAGTATCCTGTTGGGACCCTTTGTTTCTCCTGCATCCTCAGAAATCTTCAGTATCCTGGTTTTCTGTCTTGCTCCGCGGTCTTTGACATCCTGGCTGCCACAGTTTCACTGTGGTCACTGGATCTTCCTTGCACCTCCGTTCGGAGTCTGATCCTGTCTTTCGTCACCGAGGCCAGTCCCGCTTCGTGTAACCGATGGCCTGTAAGAAAGCAAACAACTGGGTGAGCATCTGAATCCAGCCTCCTTCCCCTCACACCTTAAACCTCCTCTTAAGAACTCGAGAACTCACCTGTGTTTTGAGACTCAGTCCTCCTCTCTTGGTGCTTCACCGCTGATGCGACGTTGTTTGCTCTGGTCCTGGTTTGGGAGAAGGACGCAAGATCGTTAGTGGTGGGCCCGCATCCGGAGAACCATCTCACATCGTGCCAGCCCCCCTGTGATCGGCAAAGAGACTTACCTGTTCGGTGCCACGCCCAACACACCGTGGCGATCATAGACACTTAAATGTTTTGCATTCCCTGCTCGCATCTCTTCGACAAATAACTTGGGGAACGTACACCTCAGAAGCCGCAGTCATCATTACAGAATCACAGGTGAGCCGCTCCCACGCGCTCCAGCCAGCCTCATTCCTTAAGGGGATAGAAGGGAGGTGGTGAACCCCAGTAATTATTCTAAAGTAGATTTACCCTGTGTTCATCCCTAGGTGGACCCAACATTCCCCCAGAACATCACTACCAGAAGTCCCGGACACACCCAGGCCCCTCCCAACCTCACAGTCTCTTGGAGGTTTTTGCTCCATCCGGCCGGCGGGGGAAGGTGTGGCTGGGATATACGACCGAGCGAAGGGGACCAGCGCGAGGGCCACACTGCAGTACAGTCCAGAACAGGCACTCCTGCAGAGCACCAGAGGTAAGCGTGACAAATATGATGGTATTGAACACCCGATTCTGTACATCAGTCGATAACTCTTTCCCAGGAAGAGGAACTACACCACAATTTAACTTGAAGCATTAGCTATTAAAATTCTAACCAATGCTGGGAAGTTTAAGAGAGAGAGAGAGAGAGAGAGAGAAAGAGAGAGAGAGAGAGAGAGAGAGAGAGAGAGAGACACTCTCTTACACAGCATTATTGCTTCAGGCAGTTGGAACCACCAGAAGCAGAGAAAGGCAAAGCGGGAGCCAAACATCTGACGGGACCCGCTCCCAGTCATTGAACCGAAGGGGGAGAAGACAGAAAGATGTGTGGAACGCCAAAGCCGCCTGATAAGCCCAAGGAGAGTGAATGGGTTACTGGAGCGTGTGAAAGTGAATACCATGTAACATTAACAGCATGAGAGAACCCAGTTACAGTGATTGGAGGAACTGATACAAAAGCAAATTTGTATAAGAGGGCTCATATCCAAGCCCGCATCTCCGGGGTCACTAACAACTCTGGCCAACTATTTCAAATCTGCAAGGAACATGACAATCCTTCAGCAGTCCCCACATCTCCCCTGCCATCCCTGACCCTCTATACCTTTCTGGCCTCCCACTTCCTTTCCAAAACCCGGGCATTCTGTTCTCACTCTCCTCTACCCCCTCTCCCCTCCCTACCTATGTGTCATGCATGCCTTGACTACCCTCTCCCCTTCTCTACTTTTCTCTTCCTTCTCTCTCATAGCACCGGATGAGGTGTCTCAACTTGTCCTCTCCATGAAAGTCTCCACCAAACAGGAGATCCCCTGCTCCTCTAGAACTATCAAGGACAACATTGTCTCACTTGCGCCTTCCCTGGCTGATTTCTGTAACCACTCCTTTGCCTCCGGCTCCTTCCCCTCAAACACTTTATTTTTTTAATTTGATTTAGTATTTATATTGCGCCGGTAGCTTGCAAGCCTCGGGGCGCAGACACAAGGACACAGTGGACAGACAAACAGCGACTAGACATGAGGACGGGACGACCATGTAAGTTTACTCTGAACTAGGCATTGACGAAGAAGGTCGTTTATTTGAAAATGTGGGTTTTCACCTGTTTGCGGAAGCAGATGTAGTTAGTTTCCAATCTTATGTGGTCTGGGAGGTTGTTCCAGAGAGAGGCTGCGATAGTCGGGAAGGATCTGCCTAGGCCGCTTTTGATTTTGTATGGTGCCACTGTGATTTTACCAAGGTTGGATGATCTAAGTGTTCTACTAGGAACATATGGGTTAATCCTGGTTTTAAGGTAAGCAGGGGCTTTACCGTGGATACATCTGTGCACAATGGTTAGGGTCTTAAAATGTACCCTGTCCTCGATCTTCAGCCAGTGAAGCTCCCTTCTGGAATTGCTGATGTGCTCTGATCTGGTCTTGAGCTTAACAATTCTAACCGCATTGTTTTGGACAACTTGGTAAGCTTGCCGACACTGCTTGGAGGCACCAGGACTAGAGCGTTGCCATAGTCAAGGTGTGACATAATAGTCGCTTTTGCTATGGTTGTGCAGTTTTCCTCTGATATGAAGGGTCTGATGGCTTTTATTAGTCTAAGATGGTATGCACAGTTTTTTTTTTATATATTGCATTTGGGCATCTGCCCCAAGTGATGCTTGCAGCATCATCCCGAGGGTTTTAACCTTACATAGAACTGGGATGGGTGTGTCTTTGATCTGGAAGGACTTATAGGAGGAAGGTAATTTAGCTCTAGCTGTAGATGAGCCAAATATCATGAGCTCAGTTTTTTTTCCATTGAGGCACATCCAATTGGAGTCCATCCATTTCTCCACACTATTGTAGATCGTGGTAAGTTGCTCACTGTCTTTCTGATAGTTGCCACTTAACTCAAACACCAGCTGTGTGTCGTCAGCGTAGTTTGTAAAATAGGTTATAGGAATTTAGTAAAGCGCACTTACACCCGAAGGTATCTTGGCGCTAGTTACTGAGGATAGTAGAGGACCAGAAAGGCCACAACAATACCATAAGAAGGAAGGGTGGCCTAAAACATAGTAGTTTTCAGCAATCGACGGAATGTAAGGTGGTCTTCAGTTGCCCGAAGAGCAATAGGCAAACTATTCCAGGATTTAGCAGCCGCCACTGAGAAGGCACGGCCTCCCATACGTGACAAACGGTAGTGGGGGATAGTAAGAAAACATGCAGATTGAGAACGCAGTAGACGGGAAGGAGAGTAGTGGACAAACTTAGTTTGAAGATACTCAGCGCCCAAGCCATAGAAGGCGCGATGCACCAGACATAGTGATTTAAACAAGATCCGACTGGCCACAGGAAGCCAGTGGAGTTTCTTAAGCAGAGGAGAGATGTGGGATCCAAAGGGAGGGCGAAGTATAGAACGAACAGCGGCATTTTGCAGCAGTTGAAGCCTTTGGATCAGATAGCGAGGCTGGGCCAGATAAAGAGAGTTACAATAATCAAGCGTGCTGAGGGCCAAGGCTGCCACTACCGGTGCCTGTCATTCACCCGGAATAAAAGGCAGTACTTTCTGCAAAATGCAGAGTTTAACGTGCCCGGTATTACAGACACTAGCCACCTGATTATCAAGAGCCAAAGATGCAGAGATTTTAACACCAAGGTTACGGACTGATTGAACCGGCAGGGGGAGAGGACCAAGGCTCGATGGCCAGAATTGCGAGGTCCAATACAGAAGGGGAGACGAGGTACCCACAACCAGGACCTCGGTCTTACTGCCATTCAGTTTTAGCCAATTAGTCATCATCCAGTGCCCCAAATCCTCCAGACAATTCCTAAAAAGATCAGCAGTCTCAGCTTGAATGAGGTCCAGGCGGACAAGAATCTGAGTATCGTCCACATAAGAATAATAGCGGAAACCGCGTGAATGAATAAGGAGCAGAAGGGATCTAATATAAATATTGAAAAGAATAGGAGAGAGTGCAGAACCCTGAGGGACACCACAAAGAAGTGTAGCCAACTTAGAACGAAAAGGAGGAAGAGAAATAGACTGAGAGCGATCAGACAGAAAAGGAGTGAACCAGTCCAGGACCCGGCCAGACAGACCAGCGTTGGAAAGGCGGGAAAGCAAGATGGAATGATCGACGGTGTCGAAAGCAGCCAACAGATCCAGGAGTAGGACTGCTCCGACACCACCCTCATCCATCAGGCATACCAGGCATAGGTGTTGATGTGATCGAGGACAAGGCATAGGTACCTCAGGTAGAGGTTGAATAGCAGTGGTGACATGCTGGCCCCTTGCGGGACTCCACAGAGGATTTCCTTTTCTAAGGAGAACTTGTCCCCCCAATGGACCCTAGATATCCTATCTTTTAGGAAAGACATTATCCAGCCGATGGCTTTGTCAGAGCAGTTGGTGGTCTTTTTTTAGTGCTTTCTGGAGTAGGTTATGGTCGAGGAGGTAAAACGCGGCGCTGAGGTCAAGGAGAATGAGGAGACCTGTCCTACCCTTGTCGATAGGCTAAGCATTTTGGTTTGTAGGTCTAGCATGGCAGTCTCAGTGCTGTGGGCGGGGCGGAAACCCGATTGTTGTATGTGTAGGGAGTTTGAAGCCTCCACGTGTTCCTGGAGCTGCATGGTGCACACTCCCTTGTGCATTCTGTAAGGAACTCATGGTGGCAACAGTAAAGACAAACACAAGTGAACCCAGTTCAAGGGTATTTATTGAACTTCAATTGGGTTTGAAAAACGCCTATCTAATCCTAAATCTAAAGATGGGAGTAAGCTACGACAATCAAATAATAATAACGCAGTCCTAGTGGTGTCTTGTCAAAATAAAAGGTCCTATGCTAATAAACCTATTGCCAATCTTAACCTCTAAATACAAATAGTGTTTGGAAAAAATGTTATGCAAAGAAAAGTGTTCAAGAAATTATATGTAAGGATATTCAAGCCGTTGGCTTCCTTTCCCCACATTTTCAGCACCTCATAATGCGACAAACTCGATCTTAGCACAGTCTCTGGCATTTCAGCACAAGGGTACAGTTCAAAACATCAACATCATGACCTTGTGTGCCAAAGTCTCTTTGCTGTTCAAAGTTTCTTCTTTCAGAGGGCCTGATGCAACACACAAATAATAAAGTTCCTTTTCTTCCAGTATTCTCCTATGCACACTCCTAAGGTGATTTATTGTTCACCTTGGATCCCCCTCTGCCGGGCAGAGATCCACTTTAACACAAAGTTCGTATTTTCACATATACACAATTTTCTTAGGATTTCCACATATCCAATTTCTCGGGTGATTCACGGTTCACCCCGGATCCCCCTCTGCCAGGCTCAGATCCGTTCTAACACAACATCTTCAATCAGTCCCCCTCGGCTGGGCTCAGACCCATTTATCTATTGTAACACAAACTTGCTTTAACACAAAGCTTTCAATTGATCTCAATCTGTCTGGCTCGGACCAACTTTATCTAGTTTGCCAGCAACTTTCTTTACTGTATCAACATCGAAGACTTTCGATTGTGGATGGGATTTGGCTTGAGCCATTGCATGACCACTTCGATTTATAATCCTTTGCCACTCTTTCACTTTTGTCAACTCTCAGCTGAACACCTTACAGAGAACTTCGTTTGAGCATGCAAGCAGTGCCAGAACACTTTGTCAAAGGTATCGTATATCTTGGTTTCAAAGTTCAATCACTCATCTGCAGTTCAACTTTGCGAGCGTTGCTTATCACACACGTTTCATACAATGTTCATTCCAACACTCGCCATACAATGTTGCCACTTGTAACCTTGGCTTCAACACAGACCAGTCTTGTATCTGTCTCCCCAACTCACTGACTCTGTTGATTTCATTGACGCTGCTTTGTTGTTGGAGCTAGGGATTGATTGATTGATATTTTATTTCTATCGCGCTCGTACAGAAGTGTTTCAGAGCGTGACAAGGCAAGGGAGGGGAGAACAAAACAGTGATCCTACTAGGCCCAGTGAAATTGAGAAGACGCAAGTGCATGGGAGAGGGGGAGGGGAAAAGTGCATGGAAGGAGGGAGAAGTGGAAAGTGCGAAGCAGAGGAGAAACAGATAAATAACCATAATAAATAATAAAGGCAACAAACAGTGGTAATGCAGCCAGCAATTTGCAAGTGCTACGTTTAAGGCCGCAGACAAGGTAGGTCTGATAAGTGCAGGAAGAAAAAGGGGGGGGCTGTATGGGTACAGATACAGACCCAAGTGCAAGGGGTCGCCTGGAGGCAGTGCGGGAGGGTGGCAGGGTGAGCAGGTACCTGGGCCCGAATGACAGAGGGTGGCCTGGTGCACAGTGCCAAGAGAGAACAGAACAGCAGGGGAGAGGGGGAGCAAAATCAGAAGAAAAGAGGAAGGTCTTGCGGTGCTTCCGGAACCGGAGATGGTTTTCCTCAAGTTTTAGAGTGGCATGGAGGCTATTCCAGAGGGAGGCCCCAGCCGAAGACATAGATCTACCCTCAGCTCGTTTCTTTGAAAAACGACTGACTCTGAGGGAGTTGGAGGTAGAGGAGCGAAGAGCTTGAGAGGGGAGATATTTGCGGAGGGATAGCTGAAGGTATTTTGGACCCAGGCCCCAGAAAGCCTTGTGGACAATGCAGAGGGTTTTGAATTTAATCCTTGCATCCACTGGGAGCAAGTGGAGAGATTTCAGAGCTGGAGAGATACAATCCCAGGGCTTGAGGCCAAGGACAAGTCTCGCAGTCCTGTTCTGGATTAGTTGCATAGGGCGGAGAGTAGAGTCAGGTAGATTTAGAAAGAAGCTGTTACAATAGTCCAAGCTGGAGAGAACCAGAGCTTGGGATACCATCAGCTTCTGGGGGAAGGAGAGGAAAGGCAGAGTACCTCTGAGATGTGGGCAGCGAAGGAAAGGGTGGAGTCAAAGATGACCCTGAGGTTCTTAGCCTCGCAGGTGGGGGTAGGAGGAGGGTCAAGGGAGGCCAGCCAGAGAGTGAGCGGAAAGGATATTGAAGGTGTGCCGATGGGGAGGATCTCCGTCTTGCTGGCATTCAGACAAAGATCATTGGCGGAACACCAATCTTGAATGGCAGTTAGGCAATAAGAGATGAGAGAGGGAGAGGAGGTGGCAGCCTGAAAATGAGTTGAGTGTTGTCAGCGTAGCACTGGAAATTTGAGCAGAAAGTGGCAATGCAGTGGGCGAGAATTGCCAGGTATTAGTTGAAAAGCCAGGGCGAGATGTTAGACCCCTGGGGAACACCACAGGTAGAGAGGAAGATAGATGAAAGGAAGGACCCAAGTTGGACTTGGGAGGGTCGATCTGAGAGGAAGGAGGTCAGCCAGGCCAGAGCCTGACCAGTGATACCCAGGTTTTCACAGAGACGGTTGAGCAGGAGGGTATGGTTGACCGTGTCGAAGGCAGAAGAGAGATCGAGGAGGATGAGGACAGAGGGAATGTTAGAGTCAAGGTTGGAGAGCAGATCTTCATGGATGTTCAGGAGAGCAGTTTCCGTGCTTCTGGCAGCTCTGAAGCCAGACTGGTGGTCATGGAGACCACCAACAGAATTGGAATGAAGGTTAAGCTGAGAGATGGCCAACTGTACCACTGTAGCTGGCAATTCTCCCTGCATTGATTATCGACACGGGAGGGCCCCGGGTAACTCTGACACACAATGCAGGATTCATTAGCCTGGTTCCTGGTCTTACGCTTTCTTTTCTCGAGGCTTCATGACAGTAACGGTTCCTTGTTGAAAAGGTCATGGGAACTGTCCTCCTTGTGATCCCCTTCGGTGTTGCTGACTTTCTCCTCATGTTAAACTGCCATCTTGGAACTGCTGTTTACTCATGTGCTTTGCCTCGCTCAGAGTGTGCTCTCATGCTCCGCCTTTTATGCGTGTAGGGAGGTTTAATGGAAGTCAGTTGTGCGTGGTGGTCAGTAATTGCCTGACCCTGCCTGACCATTGTATTGGGACATGTCAGGTATACGGCTCGGGTGTTAGTCCGTTTTCTCTCATAGTGGACTGTCTGGGAGAAAGTGTTTGTGTTGTCAGGGGGGGGGGGTGAGTTCTTAAGAATCCTACCTGGTAGAATGGGGTAAAGGTGCTACAGGGACGGGGATACCGTGTCTCACCGTCCGGTGTCCCACGCCCACTCCCAGAAGACCTCTTACCCAGGTGGTCCTCCTGCACTGGTCCACCCCCAGGAACTGGATCAAAAAGCAATGGCCGGGTCCTGGCCACAAGACCCCTCCTGACCCGCCAACTATTGCCTTCTCTACATTACCCCCTTCCTTGGGAGACTCCTTTAGAAGCTTGCCATCGCCCAATTTACCCAACATACCGTATCTGTCGGCTGTCTCCACGACCACCAGTCTGGCTTCAGAGCGGCCAGAGCATGGGAAATGCTCTAAAGAACACCTGTGATGACTTTCTGTCTAATCTTGACTCTAACTCTTCTGTTTTTATGCTGCTGGATCATTCCTCCACCTTTGACAAGGTCAATCATGGCACCCTGATAAATCGGCTCTGTGACACCCTTTGCATCATGTGCCTAGCACTGGACTGGTTTTCCTCCTTCCTCTCCAACTGACCATCCCAGGTTAAACAGGGCCCTTTTCCCTCCCCCATAACACTCCCCACCTGCAGAGTCCCTCGAGGCTCTATTGTAGAGGAGGTCCCAAATAAAACCTGCACTCCAGTCGCCCATTTTGAAGTACCAGGAACGTACACACCCAAATATATGATGTATGATGAGCAGATAAATCAGCAGAGAGCCGTAGTAGGGCTCTGCCCAATACCTATCAGAAGAGCAACACCTATTGAAGTACTAATACCAAGAAAACCATGGACAGTGAGGTATCCATTAAGGAAACATTACCAGCAAATGAGACGAAATGAAGATTGCCTAAGTACAGTCCCGGAAGAAACCAAAAAGGTCTTAATGGAAGACGAATGGTGACATCACGAGGACCCAGACTGACGTACAAGTAGAAGAAATGACAACCCGAGAATGACAACCAGAGACGAAACGCCATGAATAAGGATATCGTGAACCTAAAAGGGGAGAACAATGTTGAAATGCAAAGAAGCTGAAACTGTAAACAGGATGAAGATATTCAACCAGCTAACACTTGTACATATGCTTGGAACCGCAAGAAAGCTAAGAAAACGATGCGGCATGCAATTCTAAGTAGAAGAATAGTGTGGCAAGCGCCATTATACATAAGCTACCTCAAAAGAAGCACAGTATTATAAGTGTAATTCCACTTTGCAAATGGAGCAGAATCAACCCAGGTTACTTAAGGCCGAATGAGCAGATTCATATTCTAACAAAGCGAAAAGAGACGGCTGAACCTCAACTCAGAAGATGCAACTCGTGCCAGGAGAAGCCAAGGTCATACCAATAGAAGGAACGAACAGTAGCTACATATAATTGAAACTTAAGAACTGAATATCCTGTCTCTAAAAGGTCAAGATAAGGAGCCGTAGGCAGGTGGCAAGCCGAAAAAGAATCAAATACACAAATTGAAAGAAACTAGACAAATTCACAGTGTGGGAAGCACGTGACCAGCCAAGCGAGGAGAAGCACAGGTTCACACCTACTCTTGGCATCCACCCAGGAAAAGATATCAGACCTTTTCCAGACAGAAGATGCAGTTTCAAGGCCAACCACAGTAAAATAATTGACACATAGTTGCTGAAGTGATGATTGATTGTAACCTTAATTGGAGGAAGGCCGGGTAACTGAGGGGCACCCTGCACCTGGCTGACCATTCTGCGTGCTGCTAAGAAAAGTGGAAATGTATGCATGGGGTTGGTGCCAACCCAATCACGATGGACCAAATAATCTAGGGTCCTATAGTTAGTAGAACCAATGGGACGTCGTACTTTTAGTGACTTCTACAGTAGTCATTTTTGAAGGAAGGGCTTAGACACCCACCTGACAGTGTTTACCAAATCCCTCACTCCGTTACCATATAAAGATATAGTACCTATATTAAAGTTACCTTTTCCTAACCAATAGAATTGCATATCAACTTTTGAGTGTTATACGTCAATTATGACGGGTTTTCAGTATAAATGCTATGATTTTTATGAAGTTCATTGGAGTTGAAGCGAGAAGGACGATCACATCACTGCTGATTTCCATGACTCCCCATTTTTTGTACTTGTCATTAAACGGACTCCCTTTGCCAAACCATTGAGTTGTCCTTATTGATTGGTGTTGGAGTAATACATCTGTACCCCCATCCATCTCAAGAGTGCAGCTATCTAGTCTTAAAGTACTTTTGGAGCAAACCTCGGCTCTATGGGCCGGTACACTTGGTAGCAGAGATTGATGGTTTATCGATTATCGATTATTGATTAGAATAAGACACCCATTGACCGTCGACATAAAATAACTCTAGGTCTTCGGCAATATCACGAGTCCTTTGCCATTCGACTGAGTAGACCGTGAAGCTTCCCGTAGACAGTGGTAGGGTAAGAAAAACTGCAGACCAGGGCCTGAAGGGACCTGTGTTCCCCATACATCCCTTCCCATTCCTACGGGCAGCTGAGCGGGTGAAAAGCCAAAGAAGGCGGTAACAAAGGTGGTGATCATGAGGGTCCAGAGAGGAACCATGCGAATGGTGAGTGAAAAAGATTGAATGTTTTGGCACCTGTGCATGCCTTAGAACAAGTAAAGGGGAAAGGTAACAGAGGGAGGCGGGAAAACACGAAAATATAGTTAGAAGTAAAGAAGAATGTATATATAAGGGAATAATGACTCGAGAATAATTAAGTAAACAAAGGTTACCGGGGAGGACACCCGAGAAGATAGAGGATACTGGAAAAGACACCCGAGAAGTGAGCGGATTCACCTTATTCCTACGCTTTTAATACAAACGGTTAGAAGAAACTTGTACCCAGAGTCCCAGCTAAAGGGGGAACGATTAGACTACCACGACGGTTAAAGACGTTGTGAAAGGGGTACGTTTAGACTCCATGAAGGGGTAATGATTAGAGGCAGAGATATCTGTGACCAGCTGGTGTTCGTCTAGTCAGTTAAGCGTCTGTCTTACTTGTTTTTTGTTGTGACGTCATACATCGAAACATTTCCTTGAGAAAACTGATTTAAATTTTACGCAATTGAATAGCTGAGATAATATTGCATATGAATTTATGTTTTTTGAGTAAATTAGAATTCATCAAATTTTGTGAAAATTTGGGATTGGAGGTTGCAGTGTTTGTTGCTCGCTCATATTGTTGGAACTGCTTAAGCCACGCAAAAGTGTTGACAAGTGTTATATAAGAGGAAAGGGAACAGATTTGAGCACCGAGGCTATAACTCCATTGACACACTTGTGCAAACAGTTGCCAAAACACGCACCCAAACTGAAGAAATACAGTACAGAGTGGGTTAAAGGAACCACCCACAAGATGTTTATGCCATGGCCACAGGGATGGGTCCTTATCTAAAGCTGGCTTGCAACACATGACGACATATTTGCATGCCACATACACGGGCAAAAAGTTAGACAAACGCCTCGCTGTTCTAGAACTTTGGAAAATGTATGAACAGGGAAAGGAAGAGGAGCCGCCAATAGATTGGATACTTAATGTATGCACAGAGGGGTGTGAGATGCCTACCGCGCCACCCGCCCCATCTGAAACAAAGGGTGAAGAAAGTAAAGACGAGGGATTATACCCGCTGAGAGAGCTCAAAGCACCAACGGGGTATAGCAACCCCGCATACGAGTCACCTACACAAAGTAGTGACAAAAATCAAGGGAAAGATAAGGATACTACCTCCATAGTCCCACGGGACAAGGGGAGATGCGATGACGAAAGAAGGGATCAGGCACAGACAAGTGCATCTCTCGACAAAGAGAGAGAAGGAAAGAGATGGAAGGGAAACGAAGACAGAACTGATGAGATAGCATTTGCAAAAAATGAATGGATGGGAGGACACATTTTATTGAAACAAAAGGAGAGGTTAGATGAGGTACAGAGAAAGGGAAAAGAGAAGGAGTTAAGAGATGAAAAAATCAGAAAGAAAGACAGACAAAGGCAAGAACAGGTATATCGCGAAGAGCAAGAAAGACAGCTTGATCGCAACCTAAGAGCAGCCAATGATCAAGACAGACAGAAGCAGCAGAGGCTAGAGGAAGAGCAAAGGATACGTGAGAAAAGAATAAAGAGACGAAGAGATGAGGAAATTTCAAAGGGCAGATGAATGTAGAAATGAAAAGAAAAAGGAAGAAGATAGAGTCAGAGAAGAGGCAAGGGAACGCAAGGAATTTGATGACGATAAGTGAAGACAGGGAGCACACGATCTTGAATATCTGGGAAGAGAGGTTAAAAAACCAGATCAGTAGAGGCCACCAGGGGGCGCAGGCAAGATGGCTGCCTGAACTATCTGCTCCCCACATGGCCTCGGGATAATAGCGGAGTATCAAGAGTAAAAGGAACTTTTATCTTCCTGCAACCTACAAAAACAGCTGTTGGAACCTCCAGCAACACTTTCCCGAGCCCCGGAGGTGCACCAGAACCGAAGTTATCGGACTCGGAATTGCAGTGCTCCCCATCCCCCCTCCCAGGCCGGCGTCACAAACGAATCTAGGACACGGGGCTACACTGCACCACACAGCGAGCGATCCCTGAGCTGTGGCTGGCAGGCTGATCCTGCGCTCGGCAGAACCGTCAGCGGCTTCGGCGGGGGACCGGGGAAGCCCTTGAGGACCTGGACAGTGTATGCCCTGATCCCCATAGTCCTCCCGCCCTCTGCAGTGGGCGCAGCATGGAGAGCGGGGACTAAGTGGTGGGACGAGCGGTGGTGGGCCTTGACATCCAGGCACCAGGCGGGTGTTGCCGTGGCCCCCCCCAGGTCTCCCGCCGGCGATTTTCTCTGTTGTTCCGGCCCGTCGCTGGAGCGCGCCTGGGCCCCCCTCCCCCTTTTTCCCCCGGCTTGAACGATTAGAGGCCTCGGACATCCACGGGGAGCTCCCCCGAGTCACTGCAGGGAGATTGGGGCTGGCGCCCGCCTTCATGCGGGCCCGGGCCATCGCGGGAGCGTGCCCAGGGCCCTCCAACACATTGAGGACCCCCCACAGGGCAAACCACCGGAGGAGGGGCGGGACCCCCGGGGCCTTCATAAGGACACAGCCTCTTGGGGCTGCCCCCTCACAGGCCCGGGCCTACGCGGGAGCGCGCCTGGGGGCCCCCACCTGCTGTGGCCCCACTGCGGGGCGGGCCATCTGGGAGTCGCCACCCAGGGTAACTATACATGGAGACATGTTCCGGAGTAATCAGCCCTCCACAGTGGCAGCGAGTGCACCACACCCCTGGGAGCAAACTCCACGTTGATCCACCCTGCCACCTCATCTGCAACATAATTCCAGTCTACTGCACAGCCTGCTAGAGGCAAATTGAGGCTCCAAATTGAGGCTCCAAGTGCTACCACCCTGGTTACTCAGCTACGGACACCCCAGACCCCTGAAGACTCAACCGTGAGTACTAACAGCCAACGGGGGTGAGGGTCCTGGTCCAGGGGGTTCCTGCAAAGGGTTCCTGCCTTCCCCCCCTCTTCCTTTTCTGACGGACTTGTGATCCGCTCTCAGGCGAGTGCCAAGACACCGGGAGACCTCTAACATCGCATCATAAACGGAGATCTCCCCGAAACTCCACACAGATCAATACCTAAGGCACCAGAGTATCCCCTGGGTACGGAGGCGATCTGAGAGACGAAAAGGAGCAGGACACAGACTCCCCTAGGTGGGTCCCCAGACCACGCGGGAGCCCCCCACAAGCGCATTGAACCACGAAGACTTACCCACTGTGCAACACCACATTCAAGCTGAACTGGTAGAAAAAGGAAAAAGTGTGCAACCCCGGGAGACACTACTGGGGACTCCAATAAATCGCAAGGGATTTGAGGGCAAGCAACACTCCATGAGCTGGAAAGAAACCCTAGCAAAATTCCAATTCACACCTGGAGAGCCAACGATGGATAGCAGTGCCTCTTCCACACCGCCCCCTGATATGAGCACTATGCAGAATAACATCCAAACAATCCTGGATGAAATCAGGGGCATGAGAACGGACATGGGCGCTAAGATAGCTGACCTCACCGCCAAGGTCTCCATGCTTGAGGACCGAATGGAGGGGGTGGAGAACAATCAGGCATCTACGGACCTTCTGGAGACACGGATGGAGATAAAGTCCAGGGAGGTGCAGAGGCGGGAGAGCGAGCTTCGTCTCAAGGTGGACGATATGGAAAATCGCGAACGGAGAAATAACCTGTGGATTTTCGGCTTGACGGAGGCGGAGGGCAAAACCCAGGCAGGCCTGGAGTGCAAGGTGCAGGAGATCATCAGGATTGTTCTTGAGACTGACTCTGGGGAAACCGTCCTGATCGACAGGGTTCATCGAGCTGGTGGAGGTGGTAGGGGCCCACGCTCAGTCCTGGTGAGATTCCATTATTACAGAGACAAGGCAAGAATATTGGAGAGAGCGAGGTCTCTAAGAGACATACTATATGACAATTTCAGGGTGGCAATCTATCAAGACCTGTCCGCTCTCACGCTGCAAATGCGGACAAAATGTGTGGCGATCATCAGATGGCTACAGGAAAAGGGAGTTAGATACCGCTGGGGACACCCATTCTATCTAGCGTTCGAATGGCAAGGTGAGAACCACCAGCTTGTGACGGAAGAAGACATCCAAAGAGCCACCAACGAGCAGGCCTCGGGGGCACAGACTGGGACAGACAAAGATCCAGGCCGGGCCCCGCGGGGCCCTGATTTAAGCCATGGGAAGCATAAAGTGAAAGGCATGCGGAAATTCCAGAAAACTAAACACCCCCCTACAAGTCGTGGTGGACCCACAGGATCGTGAAGAGAGAGTGGGGGAATAGAAAAGAAAGTTGATGCCCCTTTCCACAGGGCAATTGCCTGCTTGGCCCCTACGGGCCCCCCCGC
Organism: Ambystoma mexicanum; assembly: GCF_040938575.1. Classification (NCBI taxonomy): domain Eukaryota; kingdom Metazoa; phylum Chordata; class Amphibia; order Caudata; family Ambystomatidae; genus Ambystoma; species Ambystoma mexicanum. Next base: position 779,508,305 of record NC_090932.1, read on the forward strand.
CCGGGGGTAACTGTATGCTATCTTTTGAAGTTGCCACGGTTGGCGAGGTTTATGTTTGCGTAACATGACAGAAAGTCTGAAGCCCATCTTACAGTTGATTGGAGAGCAGTTGGCCTCCCTGGGGGTTACATGGGTTTGGCCCCCGATATGGGGGAAGTCCCCCCTGCCTCATACTGAAAGTTAATGCATGATGGGATTTGTAATTTACTGGGCGTGACCCAGTTTGTTGATGAAGGGAGGGGAGAGCTGAAATGGGGGCTTGAATCCCAACTGAGTTTCAGAGGAAGTTTTTCAACAAAAGAGATGGAGGAGGTGTTCCATATCATTTATTATCCCAGGGCCCGGGTAGCGGCCCTGGTGGTTCGTTTTACTAACCCCGATGTATGTCGGGCGACGGAGACGAACGCCTTATAAAACGGGAAAGGGAAACGGGGATCAGGGGAAGGGAGGGTCAAAGGAAACGGGGATACCACACCATGGAAATGGGGCTTAAACACGCGAATGACGCAGAGGGAATTCACAGAAACTTTATGGGACATGGGTAACAACGATCATGGTTGAGGGACGGATTGTTACGCTCAATGTTAAGGGCCTAAACTCACAAAACAAGCGATCCCTTACAAGCAACATGTTCCGTAAACAAAAATTGTTGGTCCTTTTCCTACAGGAAACTCATTACAGGAGAGGGACAGAGTCAACGATAAAGGGAAAAGAGATAGGCAGAAATTTCTGGGCCTCACACAAATCTTCAAAAAAGGAGGGAGTAGGTATCCTCCTGGGTAAATCACTGCACCTTACCGACGTTGAAACGAAAAGGGGCCTTGGGGGTAGATTCCTAGGAATTAAAGGCCTATCCCAGGGTACATGTGTCACATTGGCTACTTTGTATGCGCCCAATGTAGGTCAAAACTAAGTTTATTCGTAAAGTCCTCAAAGTCATGGATGAATGGGCGGAAGGTGCTAAGATTCTGGGTGGAGATTTCAACCTCATCGCAGACCCCCGACTGGACTGGTGGTCTGCCAAAGGGGTGGGGCCGAAAGCCCCCACAAAAGATAACCTAGCTATGAGGGACCTATTACGGGAATACTACTGGGTAGATGTATGGCGAAAATGCTGGCAAACCCCGGGGGGTTACACATTCTTTTCCCCTCCCCATCAAACATATACCTGAATTGACCTACTATTAATATCGGAAGAAGGAGGGGGAGAAGTTGGAAACCCCATGGTTGAATCGGTGACCTGGTCAGACCATGAACTTCTAAACATGGATTGGCGACTGCAGGACGCTCCAAGGTCATATAGGTGGCGCTGTAATGACACCCTCATGAGGGACCAGGTGTTTAGGGAATCCCTACGGAAAGAAATGGAAGCCTTTTTTGTAACAAATGATACAGGGGAGGTCCCAATGGCCACAGTCTGGGAGGTGGCAAAGGCCACGTTCAGGGGTCTCCTTATTGCAGAAGGTTCTAGTATGAAAAGGGAGAGGGCGCTAATCGAATCTAAACTTCGGGAGGAACTACAGACTTTGAGGACACAGCTTGCTAATGGTAACGTAGACCGTGAAAAACTCCTGGGCGAAATGAGAGACAAGCGACAGGCCCTGCACACAGTCCTAATTGGTGAGGTGGTTAAGAAGATGAGATACACAAAGCAGCGATATTATGAAAAGGGAGATAGGGTGGGAACACTCTTGACCCATAGGTTGAGATGAAGTAGAGTGAGTAGGCGGATAGAGCAGGTTAGAGATGAGGTGGGTAACATCCAGACATCAACCAAGCATATAGCTGAATCCTTTGCAAGCTTTTACAAAGAGCTTTATGCCAAACAAAAGGACGAATCACTAGATGATATTCAGAGATATCTTGAGGACCACCCCCTACCTAAGCTTACAGACTAGGAGAGGGAGGCTCTGGAAAGGGAAATAACGGAGGAGGAGGTGGAGGAGGCTATCAAAAAACTGAAAGTAGGCAAGACCCCTGGGGGGGACGGTTACACAGCCGATTTTTATAAACAATAGAGCAGGTTAGAGATGAGGTGGGTAACATCCAGACATCAACCAAGCATATAGCTGAATCCTTTGCAAGCTTTTACAAAGAGCTTTATGCCAAACAAAAGGACGAATCACTAGATGATATTCAGAGATATCTTGAGGACCACCCCCTACCTAAGCTTACAGACTAGGAGAGGGAGGCTCTGGAAAGGGAAATAACGGAGGAGGAGGTGGAGGAGGCTATCAAAAAACTGAAAGTAGGCAAGACCCCTGGGGGGGACGGTTACACAGCCGATTTTTATAAACAATACCAATCGGTACTGATAACACCACTAGCCAAACTCTTTAATCAGATTAGAACCTCAGAAACCATCCCACCGACATTCCTGCAGGCCCTGATCACGGTAATCCCCAAGCCCAGCAAAGACCCGGTAGAGTGCGGTTCGTATAGACCCATCTCGCTCTTGAACACGGATGCGAAGATCTTTACCAGGATCTTGGGAACACGCCTGGAAAAATGCCTTCCCAAATTGATCCACCCCGACCAGGTCGGCTTTGTGTTGAACAGACAAGGGGTCGATAGTATGCGCAAAACCCTGCATATATTGTGCTCAAGAGGAGTTAGAACGGAAGGTGCTCTTCTCCTATCCCTAGACGCGGAGAAGGCGTTTGACAGGGTAAACTGGACCTTCATGGAGGGGGTTATATCATCCCTGGGGATGGGACCTAAATGGCGGGGTTGGATGTCGGCTCTCTACTCCCACCCTTCAGCAAAAGTGGTAGTTAACGGGAGCGAATCTGATGCCCTTCCACTGGGAAGGGGTACAAGACAGGGGTGCCCACTATCCCCCCTCATATACGCGTTGGTAATGGAACCCTGGGCCCTCGAACCTTGACTCTAACATTCCTTGTGTTCCCATTTTGCTTGATCTCTCTTCTGCCTTTGATACTGTCAACCATACCATCCTGCTCAACCGTCTCCGTGATAACCTGGGTATCACTGGTCAGGCTCTGGCTTGGCAGACCTCTTTCCTCTCAAATCGACCCTCCCAGGTCCAACTGGGGTCTTTCCTGTCTGACATCTTTTTCTCTACCTGTGGTGTCCCCCAGGGTTCAAACCTCTCTCCCTGGCTGTTCAACCAGTACCTGGCACTTCTCGCCCACCGCATCGCTGCTCTCTGCCCCTACTTTCAGTGCTATGCTGATGATACCCAGCTCATTTTCAGGCTACCCTCGGCCTCCTCTTCTCCTTCCCTCATCTCTGACTGTCTTTCTGCTATCCAGGAATGGTGTGCCACCAACGACCTCTGCCTTAATGCCAGTAAGACAGAGATTCTACTCATCGGCACACCCACTCCCTCCTTCCCTGCAGCTCTCTGGCCGGCCTCTCTTGGCCCTCTTCCTGCTCCTACCTGCAAGGCTAAAAACCTCAGGGTCATCTTCGACTCCACACTCTCCTTCTCGCCTCACATTTCTGACATTTCTAAGAAGTCACACTACCAGCTGCACCTCCTCAGAGGTATCCTTCCTTTCCTCTCCTTCCCCCAGAAGCTCACTGTCTCCAGAGCCCTGGTTCTCTCGAAGCTGGACTACTGTAACAGCCTCCACCTAAATCTGCCTGCCTCTACTCTCTGCCCTCTGCAACTCATCCAGAACAGGACTGCAAGACTTGTCCTTGGCCTCAAGCCCCGGGACCATATCTCTCCAGGACTGAAATCGCTAAACTGGCTCCCTGTGGCTGCGAGGATTAAGTTCAAAACCCTCTGCATTGTCCACAAGGCCTTCTGGGGCCTGGGACCAAAATACCTTCAACTCTCCCTTCCTAAATATCTTCCTTCTCGAGCACTTCGCTCATCCGCCTCCAACTCCCTCAGGGTCAGCCGCTTCTCTAAGCAACGAGTTGGTGGGAGATCTCTCTCCGCTGCAGGGGCCTCCCTCTGGAACAGCCTTCCTGCCTCCCTAAAACTTGAGGAGAACCATCTCCGGTTCCGGAAGCGCCTCAAAACCCTCCTCTTTGCTTCTGCTTTCTCTCCCCCTCTCCCCTGCTAAATCACTGAAATTGTACTAAATCAGCAACTGGGCCACTCACGGATCTCGGTCCTTGGCCCAGCCATTCTCCCCTGCACTGCCTTCACACAACCCCTGCACTGCGAGACTGTCTCTGTATCCCTACAGCCCCTCTTCCCAGCACTTGTCGGCACTTATCTTGCACTTGCCACCAGCTGGCCCTTATTATTTATCTTGTTTGTTACTAACCGCGTACTGCACTTTCCCCTCTCCCTTTCCCCCTTGCACTTTTCCCGTCCCCTTAACCTTGCACTTGCGCGATCTGAATGACACCTGGCCTAGTAGGATCGCTGTCTGTCTCCCTTTGTTCCCCCCTCCCTGACTCGTCGCGCCTTGAAACACTTGTGTATAGGCGCGTTACAAATGCCATATCATATCATATCATAGCTATCAGAGGAAACGACAAGATCCAGGGCATTAAAATGGGGGATGCCAACCATAAAATAACCCTCTTCGCTGATGATGTCTTGTTATATCTCTCTAACCCATCCCAATCAGTCCCTGAGGTGCTACATAGCCTAGAGCAATACGGGGCCCTCACAGGCTATAAAGTAAACCTAGACAAATCAGTTGCATTCCCAACAGGCCAATTTAAAGACATAGAGAAGGGATATGTTGAGGATCTCCCTCTTTGTAAACAACCCAAGGGATTTTGTCACCTGGGGATCCAGGTACCATCAGACCTGGCAGACCTCTTTAAGGCAAATTACCCCCCTCTTTGGTCAGCGATCAAACGAGACCTAGAGCATTGGACAAAATCCAGCCTCTCATGGATGGCACGCCTTAATTCCATAAAGATGGTGATCCTCCCCAAATTCCTGTATTCATTCCAAATGCTTCCAACCCAGATACCAAAGCCCTTCCTCCTAGAGATCAAGCGGACTCTTCTCCGCTACCTCTGTCAAACTGGATATTAAATTATGCCTCCTATTGTAACAATTGTATGTATATTGGCCTACGCCAAGTTGCTTAAAACTGTATGCGAATAACTCTCTACGGCAAGGTCTTGACCTTAGAAATTGATGTAAGCCGCCATCTTGAATCGAGCCGCCATCTTAAGTTCTTTTGCTGTGTAAAAGTCACCCTGTACAACAAAATGGTGGACAATGCCATTCCGAACAGAATCTGGTCGTCATGACCTCCGTACAGCTAATGTATAACTTGCCTACAGGACACTTGTTAGGGTCGTGAACTGAGACCTTGTCCTCCTGTTGACCTGTGTGTAAATGGATTACCTGTATCAACGGAACTGCTCTATGCGCATACTGATGTATATATTAAAAGTTGACCTGGCAGAGACCCTAGACCAGTAATACATTCATGGAATGTTTAGCCCGCGAAGGGGTTGGACAACAGGCTGGAGAAATGTATATAAGCCTGATTGTCCCAATGTACAGTCTCTCACTGAATACATCGAACCCCGTTGAAGTTCGTTGTGTTGTACTGAGGGCCGATAGCTATCCGATCTGTCATTGACTTTGTCACTGCTTGACCTTAAAATAAAGTACTTTGTATGTTTCTTTGTAACCAGTGTTTGGTGTGTTTCCTTTGGGTTTCCCGGCCTCATATTATTTTTCTCTTTTCACAGTTGGCGCCCGAATAGGGACCCTCAAGATTGATGCCGGACCATTGACGGTTGACGCATGCTATCGGACCGGGATCGGACGGTGTGATACTATGGGCCCGACTGAACGAGATGCAACACCTCTACAGCGCTGCACGATCCGATCCTTGGACGATAGCCGTGTGGTCTGAGACGGCATCTTGACGAGAGTCCACTTTTGAGGCGGGCAGATTTGCCGAAATCACAGAACACAAGGTAAAATTCGTTAGGTAAGTTCTTTGATAAACCGTACGGTCCTCCTTAGGTTTGGTCAGGTGAGTCGTGACCCGACTCTTAATTTAACCCTGACAATTTGAATTTGACGCATTGTATCTGCAGACACAATTATTGACCAGGTAACACCATGTATTTGAGAAATGCCTGGGAAATTGTCTAGCTGCTTTAGGGCATTATTCCGCAGCGATCGACAATCTTTGGAATTTAGCCGCCCGGCACCACAGGAGGGGTCGCCGGCGTTTACTATGTATTGTAAGCATGGCATTGGAAGTGTAGTATGTAATGATATTTGGCACAGACAAACCAGACATGCCTCCGAACTTCAGTGGCCAATCAATGGTAGTTTTGAGAGCCCTCGTATTGAATACATAGAGTCGGTCTTGTTAAAGAAAAAGGCCAGACCCGCAGCATTTGATGTTTTACAGAATTGGAAAAAAGAAGCGTTGCAGCAGCTTAAGAGTAGGGAAAAACATGCGCGCCGTCATAAAACGAACGCTGAAAAGGCATTGTTATATGATCAGGACAAACAGTCTGAGTCAGTTAGGAATATGGATTGGGCTTTCTCACTCGGTATTCAGAAAATCTAGCCTTCTAAAGACCTTCATGTTTCTGATGAGTTTCTCGACAAATTGTTAAACGAGCGAAGGCCTGGTGCCTCTGCACCACCTCCGTATGATCCTCTTCCTGTTGCTTTGCCTCTTCCTGATGTTATTCCTGCTCTCCCTGCTCAACCTGTTGTTCCTATTCTTCCGGCTGTTGTTCCTCCGCCTGCTCTACTACCTCGTCCCATTGCACCAGTAATAACACCTCCATTGAATCTGCCTGCAACTCCACTCCCGAGTGGTTCTCTACCGACTAAAGTTGATCGGGGTGCGGGCCCGAAGGTTGTTACTCGTAATACTGTCCCTACAGATAAAAAGCGGGATTTGTTTGCATGGGCTAAGCATTGTATGGAGAGAGATGATCGAGCTAATGTTTTTGCCACACTGTCTAATATGGATAATTTTCCTGAGAAAAATGTTTTTATTGAAGGTTTAGGGATTCATTTATGAGTAATGTGGGGTAAATTAAATAATGTGGATCTCCCACAAGGGCTGAGGGATCTGAATATTTTAACACTTTCAAGAGACACTGTGGAGAAAGTACATGAGCATGTCGAGAGGTTGTTTGAGTATAGGAGAGATTTGGAGAAGTTACAGAATGAGGATGACAAAGAAGAGAGTATGTATGTACAGAAACGATTTCTTCCGTGTCGTAAATGGGCATCTGAGGAAGCGCAAATTTGTACAAGGGATGCGATTAGATGGATTTCGGATTTATCGATAACTCCGGTTGAGGTATATGATACATACAGTCAATATACGCTAGAAATGCTGAGGAAGGTGATTCAGGTAATGGTAGAGTACCTGCAGGATGAATGTGTGAGGAAGAAGGTTAGTTGTCCCACAGAGTTACTGCGTATTTATAAGAGAGCTTTTTCACTTGACACTTCTTCGACTGCTTTAGCGCTCGACTTAGCTCTGTTGCTTAGTAAGCGTTCGGAGTTGCCTATATCTCAGTTGCCTATGAGAGAGGTACCTCCGACATTTGTCCCAAAAGTTGAGATTGCAGCTAATGTTGCAGCAGGTATAGCTGCTGTGGGCATTCCCGCACATTATGTATCACAGTTTTTTCACGTCCCGTTTTCGCGACAGGAAGTGAACACTATTAGGCAATCTATTCCCGACATTAGGAAAAATCTGACAGGATTCTATAAAGAGATAGAGTCCGTCTTGCAGTCCTCAGTGTTCACCCTAGGCGATATTGACTTGTTATTCCCTGTACTCCTGCCCGTAGATTTGTGGAAGCAGGTTAGAACAATAGATGATGCACCTGGGTTGGGAGATACGTAGGCTAATATAACTAGGCTTGACGGGGAAAGGCCAGCTGGTGAGAGACCGCCTCAGGTGATACTCACTTTGCCTGACAGAATCATTGCAAAATGAAAAACTATAATTCCCGAAAAAAGAATTATTTGGGACAAGCTTACGGCCTGTGTCCAAGGAAAATCTGAGGGTGCCACTGAGTTCTTTAATCGGTTCGAACAAGTATTCTCGGACATCAGTGGACAGGATCTAGGCACAGAGTCTGGGAAAAGGTTATTTGTGGACAAATTCGTGCGTGGATTGCTGCCTGACATCCAGTCACAGATTATGTCTTCCGAGAGCGCTTGGCAGGCGAAATCCCAATCAGAAGTACTGCACATGGCTCAGTACTACGAGAACCGTGTCAATAATGAAAAAGATAGATTCGAAAAGAGAAAAGGAGACTTAAAGACTAAAGTATTGTTACAACAAATTGTTAGAGGCCCCAGAGGGGGTAGTTCACAGATTAGAGGTCAGTATGTTCCACATTAACCAGTGTGCCTATTGTCGCCAGGAGGGTCATTGGCGTGCACAATGCCCGTCCTTCGACAGAGGTCGAATAACACATTTGGGAGTATGGGTAGACAACCCAGAGGTCGCCCCGGAGTGGGGGTCCCTGGTAGAGGTCAGTTTTCACAGAATCCTCAGCAACCTTTTTCACAGGACAATCAGACTTCGAGTGTGGATACTAGAAACATATTCGATCACCCCTCTGCTGCTTACCTCTCTGAGGAGCTTCCTCTTGACGATATTCTGTTTCGTTAGGATTGCCCGAAGCAGGGTTTGGAACCTACACCTATTCCCGTTAGTCAGAAAGGTCCCTACGTTGAAATGTAATTGGGAAATAGGAAACATCAGTTCTTGATAGACACTGGAGCACAGAAGTGCTCCATTGATCATTCTCGGGTTCCAAACATTCCATTGTCAGGGCAAACCAATGTCTCCATAGGGTTTACTGGCACACCAGTCATTTGTCCGGTTTCTTCGCCGGTACCTATTTCTTTGGGTCCCTTTACGGACCACTGTCCATTTCTTTTGACTTCGAATTGTGGGGAAAATTTGTTGGGGTTGAATCTGTTGAAGGAATTAAATGCGGTAATTCATTGTTCAACTGATGGAGTGCATTTGACGATTTCAACACAGCAGTTTTCTGTTTCACAATTTTTGACTAGACCTTTGCCACCAGAATTCAGTAATGTCCCGGAGTGTTTGTAGGCGGCTGACGACAATGATGTCGGTGTTCTACAGATTGAGCCTGTTAGAATAGTCTTGAAACATGGTATTAAGCTGCCACGTATCCCGCAGTATAAGATCTCGGTTGAAGGTGAGCAAGCTTTGAAGAGCATTGTTTCTGATTTTGTGCATCGTGGGTTGATTGAGGAGATTACAGGAAGTTTGTGCAATAGTCCGATTTTACCAGTGTACAAAAAAGGCGATAATGCCATTCCGTTTCGTTTTATAATTGATTTGCGTGCCATCAATAGAGTTGTAGCTCCGCAATTTCCAATTGTGCCTGATGTGATGTTGATATTAACTATGATTCCAGCAACGGCTACTTAATTCAGTGTTGTAGACCTGAAGAATGCTTTCTTCAGTATTCCTATACACAAGGACAGTAGATATTTGTTTGCGTTCACCTTAGGGGGACGCTCATTCACATTTACTCGTGCACCTCAAGGTTACACCGAGAGTCCTAGCATTTATAGTAGGGCCTTGAAAGACCAGCGTGATACTCTTGAATTACCCCCTACTTGTACGCTGCTTCAGTACGTTGACGACTTGCTTTTAGCAGCAGATTCTGAGAGCTCTTGTAAAGAGGGCACTGTATTGTTGCTCATCCATCTAGCTAAGCATGGTCACAAAGCTTCACTTAAAAAGTTTCAATATTGTTTCCAGGAGGTCGCCTACTTAGGCTACCTCCTGTCAAAGGAGGGAAGAAGATTGACACATGAAAGAATAAAACACATTTCTGGTATGTCTGTCCCAAATACACAGAAGGAAGTCAGAGCCTTAATAGGTATGGCTTCTTACTGTAGGTTATGGATCCCGAACTTTTCACTAGTGATAAAACCGATGTTGGCTTTGACAAAGAAGGGCATTTCTTCGCCATTGCCATGGAAATCGGAACATCAACAATCATTTGAGCTTCTCAAGACTGCATTATGCTCTGCACCGGTTTTGGGTACACCAAATTACAACAAGGCCTTTGTGTTGTTTGTGCATGAATGTGATGGATGTGCTTTGGCTGTATTAACACAGGAACATGGAGGGAAGAATAGGCTGTGCGGTTACTACTCTTCCGCCCTTGATCCTGTCGCATGCGCTTTGCCAAGATGTTTGCGAGCTGACGCTGCTGCTGCCGCGTCTGTAGAGCAGAGTGAAGGAATGGTCCTAGGCCATGATCTAACCCTGATGGTGCCTCACTCTGTAGATGTTCTATTGAACAAAACCCAAACGCAACACCTCACTTCCGCACAATTGACGAGATATGAATTGATTTTGTTTGCTCCCCACATCCAAATTAGGAGGTGTTGTGTTCTTAATCCGGCTGAACTCCTACCTTTCCCGCAAAATACTGTTTGCGGTGATGACGAGTCACATGACTGCCTGTATACTACTGAACAAGAAACAAAGGGCAGAATTGATCTTAAGGACACTCCTTTGGATAATGCGCAAGGGGAGCTATTTTGTGATGGCTCCTGCTTCAAACTTCAGGATGGTACATCCACAGCTGATTATGCAGTCACTACATTAAGTACGGTTGTAGAGACCAAGAGAATTACGCATAACTCTGCGCAGGCTGCAGAGATTATAGCATTAACCCGAGCTTGTGAGCTTTCCGAAGGGCTAACAGTGAATATATATACTGACAGTCAGTATGCTTTTGGGGTGGCTCACAACTTTGGGAGACTTTGGTCAGAGAGAGGGTTTCTAACTTCACATGGGACCAAGATTCAGCATGGCCCCCTGATAGTACAATTGCTCTCAGCGCTCGCGCTCCCTAGTCAGTTAGCGATCATGAAATGCGCAGCGCATCGCAAAATCACAGACGATGTAGGAAAAGGGAATGCTTTCGCTGATCAGATGGCTAGACAAACTGCCACAGATCTTTGCACAGAAATGTATGCTGTAAGAGAAACTAGGGATGTCTATGTAATGGACGAGGATATTGGGTCTGTGCGGGATATCCAAGCTGATGCCACAATGGAAGAATCTAAGAAATGGGCTGAAGGCTTGGGGAAATTAGATGATGATGGGTGTTGGGTGGACACAGTTGAAGGGAAATGGTTACTTCCTAATGCCTACATAGGCCCTCATTACGACCCTGGCGGAAATCGAAAAACGATGGCGGAAATGCAATACCGCCATCGAATAGCGCTCGGTGCGACTATGACCCGTCACCGCAAAGTACGAAGCCATTAGCGACACCGTAGTGAACGCCAACGCTAACTGCACCAAGCACGCGCGCGCGCGCCATGCCAAACCGCAAACACCACCATGGTGCAACGGTACGCCAATTCCGACCCTAGCGGACATGTACCTAACGCCATCAGGCATGGCGGAATGTACCATTCCGCCATGGCGAGAAGTACGGCATCGCGAATCAACCGTAAACGGCCCCACTGAGTGCCTGTACACCGCTCCCTGCCCACAAAGTACAACTCCCCGTAGGTGCAATGAAGCCACAATGCAACCATTGAAATGTACAAGTCACCCATGCATGCCAACGAACAAAAGAAACACAACAGGGGCCAATGGGAGCTGCAGGGCACAGATGGCACGAATACAGAAGCCATCCCAATGGACATGACCACAGTCCCCCACCAAGAAACGCACGCAAACACAGGCACCTGTGACCAGCAATATACCGAAAACCACATCATTCAACCAGTCCACCTGGCTGACCGGCATCTGTTACACAAAACCCAATCCCCCGCCCCTGAGCATGACAACATTCAAACTGGCATATTGGCAGCCCCCATCCCTGACCTCACTGGGCTTCGTAGGCAAACGCGCACAGCACAGTACCACGCAACTAAACCCCGAAGCTGGAACCCAATGCAGATCTCCTCACAATACATCGCCCCCCAAATAGGCATATGCCACATCACTTGCAAAGAAAAACGCTACACGGGCCAAATCAGAATAGATATTTATGCACATCAAAATCACCAAGCACATACAGCCATCAGGCCATGAAATCCAAAACACCAATCACCAATGTGGGCTGCTTCCGCAAGAAATGACCAGCCACTACCTGTGTGTCGCCCTGTTCCCCCATGGTACACAGAGCCACATTCACGTCCGAAAAGGCAACATGGAAGCGCACAGAACCGCAGGGCCGTCCCAATGGGGAGGCACTAGTCCAGCTGAAAGGCCGAAATGTTGCTCCGAGCCACCAGTACTGCGTAAGGGCATGTGGGCCATTGGCGATCGTCCCATAAGATCGTAATGCTGCTCCACTGATTAACACGAAGCAGCAGGTGTCGGGAGTAAAATCCATCTGCAGGAGTGGCATACAGATGGCAGTGGCAAAAGGGGAGGAGATACCTGTCAACCAAAAGAAAAGAAAAAGAACAGAATGGCCATCAGAACTACATACCAACAACTCACTTCAATGATCACACGAAATCCACAGCCATATGCATGCTAGCCCACTCCAAAGGAACATCACCACCCCAAAACCACTTGCGACTCATAACCATCTATATCGAGGTGCAAACACCATCGCAAACGAGTGTCTGAGGGCGCCTCGAGACAGGGAGGGCTCAACAAGGCCAGATGGACGATGGTCCCACTATGGCAGCCCTGCATCACATAGCGTAGGGGAGGCGGATAGATCCCAAGAAGCCCTGTACATGGCAAACTCTGTATCAAATCACCTGCCCATGCATCCATCCATCATTCCCTCATCCCGGGATCAAAATGCCTGAATAATTACTCACATGACATTAGAAACATCCATTGAGTCTGTGCGTTATGCAGCCTGCTAAATCCACAGTGCCCCAGCCCGTAATTCCAGTGTTGTGAAGTAACATGTATTTGGGAACGGACGGCCTCATCGCCCACGTAGCTATTGCGCATCCCAAACTATTCATATCAATCATTGCTCCCTCGCCATGGGCCCTGTCTCAAGGACATTGAACAATAGAACGTTATATTTGCAGTCAGACCTGTGGGCATCTCCTCGCCGCTAGCTGGAAACCGAAAGCGCCGCCCTTCGAATTCCTCATTTGCAACATCACGTCGAAAAGGCATCTGTGGCCGTTTGAAATCACTAATTATCCCATCGAGTGCGGCTGTGTGTGAAAATGGCAACTGCCTTCACCCACGAATGGGACGCCCCGCCCGTCGTTGCAACTCGGTACAGTGATGCATGAGGGCCCACCGTTACTCGAGTACTACGTCCCACTGACCCCTCACAAGTCTGTTCGCGACTGCACAGATAGTACGTGAAACAATGGGACCACAGCAGAATGAACATATCAACCAATCTTACACGGCCATCGGGTACTAATACATGATTGCAATAGCAAGATACAATTCCCCGAATTGCAGCGTTGTGCGCGGGACGTGCTCGGCCAAAGGGGAGAGCAGTTTGCACAGGTGGAATCAATCACCACAGGTGGAGGCCATACAGCCTGAAAACACATAAATTGCACAGCCAGTCTCCTCCCACAACCACACCGAAATGCTACCGGCAGGACTCGCGATGTTGGCCCTGGGGGACCTGATAGCACTGCAAGTGCTCCGACTCCAAGAAGTAGACGAACACCAACTACAACCAGCCGCACGGAGGAGACGCAGGAGGAGGAGGAGGCCAAGGCAGGGCCAGCAAGGCCCACCAGCACAGCCACTACCACCACGCAGGCAGCCCGCAATTCAACGCCTCCGAGCACATCCGTTCAACCTCACTGATGAGCAGATCCACACCCTCTACCGTCTGGACCGGGACACCATAGCCGCCATTGTGGACATGACACAGGCTGACCTTGTCAGCATGATAGATAGCCCAACCGCCATCCCACCCCTACTGAAGGTGGTGTCTGTACTCCACTTCCTGGCCACAGGCACCTACCAGCACACAGTCGGACAGTTGCATGGCATTTCTCAGCCACTGTTCTCACGGACACTATTGCAAGTGCTCGATGCCCTCCTGAAGCACGCAGACGACTACATCTCTCTACCACGCTCGGAGCAGGAAATTACCAACACAAAAGTGGGATTCCATGCACTTGCCGGCATACCGGGTTGCATTGGTGCCATCGACTGCACCCATGTGGAATTGGTCGTCCCACATGCCATGGAGGCCCAGTACCGCAACCGAAAACAATTTCATTCCCTGAATGTACAGATGGTGTGTGACTCCAACAGGATCATTACACATTGTTGTGCCCGATTCCCTGGATCAACCCATGATTCTATGGTCTTGAGGAACTCTACAATACCACGCTACATGGAACGACACGCAGGGAACAGATCCTGGCTACTCGGTGAGTCTCATTACATGCATGATGATGTGGGGTATGTGAATTGGCAATGAACTGCCAGGAAGGGGGGGGGGTGTGCGTACGTATCAATGGCATTCCACATCATACGTTTCTCGTCCACATACAGGTGATGCTGGATATCCACTGAAGAGATGGCTCCTCACACCAGTCCGGAACCCACGGGACCAGCATGAGGAGGACTACAACCATGCCCACTCACGTACCCGTGTAGTCATAGAACAGGCATTCGGCCTACTGAAGACTCGTTTCCGCTGCCTCAGCAGGTCTGGCGGGGCACTCCTGTACCGCCATGAGAAGGTTGCAAAGATGGTGATGGCATGTGTCATGCTCCACAACATGTGCGTACGTAGAAATGTGCCCATGCCCCCTGACGCAGAACTGCAAGCACCTGATGATGGTCATGATGAGGGTGGGGATGTGGCAGCACCTCATGGAGTCTGCGAGGCACCGGAGGGCCGTGACATTCGTCAGCATCTCATTGATGTATGCTTCTAGCACTCACGCCTGGTGGCTGATGCATGGACACGGGACTCGTGGCACTGCGTGTGTCTGGGACATGCACAATATGGACAGTACGCCTATGATGGCCTAGTACACAAGGATCAATGTCCACACTTCTCATTGGTTGATCGTGCACTTTTTATGGCATATGTGATATCATGTTGAACACCCTATCGACCCGCCACCCAAGTGAGCCCAACACACCCCCTCCACCCTCCTACCTCCCACCCGAACACCAGTGTCCAAAGATGCTCATTGTCAGTGGGCTGTCGCTATTGCATGCCCCCTCTGCGGGTATCAGGGGCACCCCTGCCTGTGGAGCGCAGGTTCCTTCCAGATCTACGTTGGGGGCTGCCCTGGACGGAACTTGCAACGGATGATGTGTCTGCCTGCTCACGTCCATGCATGTCCCTAAGGGTTTGCGAGAGCTCAGTGAGCACACGGCGCACTGCGGCAAGTTCGGCACATACGTCTTTGGACGTCGCATGCAGTTCCCCCCTCAGGCTATCGGTGCTACTCTCCATTTGGACTCTCAGGCTCTCGGTGCTACTCTCAATTTGTGCCCTTAGCGTCTCTGTACCTCTCTCCATTTCTGCCCTAAGTGTCTCTGTTGATGTTTCTATGTCTGCCTTGGTGCCCCCACATTCATCGGCATGGCCCTTGAGGAGTGTGGCCATTTGCTGCTGTTGGACGATTAACTTGTCGAGGGACTGTTGCCTCTGCTGGGCCATGGCCATTTGCGGTGGTGTCACAGAGGGGCTGTTGTCCTCATGTTGCCTTGCCACAGGGCTTGTGGGGGATGGCCAGTCGTCGTCTTGTGGCTGCACCTGCGTGGTATCCTCATGTTGTACGGGAGGGGACAGACAGGGGGATTGGGACAGGTCATGGATGGATCTGACCTCGACATCCCCGTCTTCTGTGTCCGAGCATGCTGCCATCAATGGGGTGTCACCTATGGTGCTGCTGCCACCAGAGGCAGTGCCTTCTGTGGCATCCATTGGGGGGACCTGTGGTGGTGGTGTTGTGGCCATGCTGGCTGCTGGGGTGCCTGTTGATGTTCCCTCCTCTGTGCTGCCACCTGATTTGTGCTGCTGCCGTGTCTTGATGCGTGCAGCTGAGGTGGAGGGTCTCTGGCCGTTGGTCTTGGCCCTCTTTGCAGGTGTGCTGGTAGGGGTGTCCTGTAGCTCGTCGTTTGGATCGGACCCTGTGGTGGAGTAAAGGAGGGCGAGGGTTATTGATGGGTCAGTGGGAATTGGAATGGCATTGTATCACATGCATTGGGGTGGTACCTGAGGGTGATTTGGGTCGGGGTCTTGGAGGTGCTTTGATTTGTGTGTGGAGTGAGGGTGCAGTTGTTTGGCAGCCTGCAGTTAGGGTGTGCCTGCTGCACGTGTAGTGCGTGTATTAGGGGTTTTTAATTATTTATGTATTTATTGTGGGTTTTGACGTGCGCTTTCAGGCCGATGTGTGTGGACGTTCTCCTGGACATGTGTTTCTGTTGCACTATGTGGACGCATGGTACTTCACATGGTTGGACTTTGTGGATTTGGCATTGTTTTATCTGGCCCTCCTACCTGAATCTTCGGATGTCTGCACTCCTTTCTCCATCCCTCCGACTCCCTCTATGCTCTCCATTCCGATGGTGGAGGCACAGATTTCTTCCCAGGGGGTCAACTTGATGGGTGATTCAGGACCTCCCCCGGTGGCTGTGGCAATGTTGCGGTTGGCAGAGAGTATGCTGCGGACGCGTATCCGCAGGTCGTCCCATCGCTTGCGGCATTGCTGTGGGGTGCGGGGTGCGGTCCCCACCGCACTTACCCGCTGTGCCACCAGAGCCCATATGGCCTTCTTGTTTGCAAGTGCCGTCCTGGTCATTTGCGTGGAGAAGACGACGGCTGCATTCTCCTGGAGGGTCTCTGTTAGCACGGTGAGTTCCTCACGGGAGAAGTGGACCTGCCGCTTGCGGTCGCACGCTTTCTTCGCTACTTTTCCCATTTTTCGTGGTTTCGCTAGGGTGGTTGACGGGTTGGGGTGTGTTTCAGGGTAGTGATTTTAGTGGTTGTGTGGTTTTGGTGTTTTTATAGGTGTACGCCGGGATGTTTCCCGTTCCGGGCCCATGTTTTAACTTCCGTTTCCGTATATTTCCGGCCACCGTACTTTCCGGTAGGCGCACACTGCGGTGACCGCTAAGTGGGGTGGCGGTATTGCACCTAGGGCGCCGTACGGCGGCGGTGTGGGCCGTTTTGGGGTCATTTCCGCCATCGCGGACTTTGCACTTCCGCCGTGGCGTGGTGCTCGTGCCCGATGGGTCGGAATGGGCCGCACTTTGCTCCTTCGTACAATGGCGGAAACGCTATTTACGCTGTGGCGCTCCGGTCAGTCGCTTTCCGCCAGGGTCGTAATGAGGGCCATAGTCATGATAGTTACTATGGCACACGGTCCCACACATGTGTGTGCTCAACAGATCACGATAATGTTAGAGAAAGTCTGGGTAAATGATAAGATTTCGAAAATTGCTCAGCATTATGTCCAAAATTGCATGATTTGCCTACAGCACAATGTGGGGAAGGGGACAGTAACTCCAAGGGGTAGTTTTGGGCCTCCTTCTGTCCCATTTGAAGTGATTAATTTTGATTTTATTGAGATGGAGCGGTGCAATAGCTTAAAATATGTTCTTGTGGTCATTTGTGCCTTTAGTAAATGGGTTGAGGCTTTCCCTGTCAAAGATGCTACAGCCATGACCACTGCGAAAATTATGATAAAAGAGTACTTCCTGCGGTTTGGGTTGCCAAGAGTCATTTGGTCGGATAATGGTCCACATTTTGTTGCTGCTGTAATTTTACAGATATGTACGGCACTACACATTGATAAGCGATTTAATTCGGCTAGACATCCTCAAAGTACCGGATTGGTAGAGAGACATAACGGTATCCTAAAGAACAAGCTCGCTAAGACATGTGCCGGTACCAAACTAAAATGGCCGGACGCCTTACCGATCGTGTTACTAGCCATGCGCACTACCCCTCAAACTAAGACTGGGCTCTCTCCATTCGAGGTGGTGATGGGGAGGCCTGCCAATATTTGGGGTCTTCCGAAACCTAAAGCACTGAGAAGTGTTGAGAATGTATTGCTTTCAGACTACTGTAACCAGTTGACTAAAAATCTGTTTTTCATTTATCATCAGGTACGATCAGCTTTACCTGTACGCTACGAGGGCCCAGATCACAACATCCGGCCTGGAAGCTGGGTCCTGGTGAGAGCATACGAGCGGTCCTCTTGCCCCGCGCCTCGCTGGCAGGACCAATCCAGGTCTTGTTGGTCACCCAAACGGCAGTGCGGGTGGCTGGAAAGAAGAATTGGATACACGCGACGCATGTCAAGAAACTTCCTCACCCAACGCTGCACGTTACAAAAGAAGCAGAACCCCTCGCTAACGCTGCAATCGATGATCCTGAAGCAGCAAATAGCACTGTGAGTGAGTCGGAGAATCTCTCTGAGCCCGTGGGGCTTGGGGAACCGTCCATTTTGTCTCCACACTCTTTGGAAAAGTCATTTCCGGAAACCATTGCTCCGAATTCTGCAACTTCCGTTGCCCCCGATACGTTGCTTCCCTCAGGAAGTGACGTTACCTTATTTCCGGATCAAACAGTACCGGGAACCACCAGATATAATCTTTGGCGGAGAAAATAGACCAACGGCACGGTTCGACTGTGCATTCAAAAAAAGGAAAGGATCATCAAGGGCTTGCTTTTGCCCAAATTTGAGAAAGAGGATTCTGTTGGCTAGGGTTGGGGAAGGACTAAGAAGCCGTGCGACCGGGGGGTCGCCAGCAATGAACATTGGGGTTTCCATCCGAAGACTACGATGCCTGCCACCGCTACTGCTCGTATTGGACTTGTAAATAAGGGGGTGACCAACTTGGACCATGAACAATGTGCTTGGGCCCCGAAAACGTATTGCTGTGTTTTGATGATAATAATTGGGGGTTTTATGGTAACTGCTTTAGGATTCTGGTACGTCGAGGAGATTTATCCTCTAGAGCCTCTTTTGCCAACTGAAATTGTATCTACTGTTTTTATTCCTTTTGTACATTTGCATACTCTGTCACCTAGGGACTCTCAGCATAGACAGAAGTATCACAACAATACTATGATGTTGGTAATGAATTCGACACATGCCATTTTTAACAAAACCAATTGTTGGGTCTGCTCGCATTTACCGCAACATGGGGATAAGGGGCTAGGTTGGTATATTCATCCCTTACCTTTGACGACTGCTTGTTATGCCTCTCTTAGAGCACTGTTCTTTGGCCGATGGAATGATAGCATCTCGGGGAATTTTGATGGAACTATTTCACCACAGCAGTTTTCTGTTTCACAATTTTTGACTAGACCTTTGCCACCAGAATTCAGTAATGTCCCGGAGTGTTTGTGGGCGGCTGACGACAATGATGTCGGTGTTCTACAGATTGAGCCTGTTAGAATAGTCTTGAAACATGGTATTAAGCTGCCACGTATCCCGCAGTATAAGATCTCAGTTGAAGGTGAGCGAGCTTTGAAGAGCATTGTTTCCGATTTTGTGCATCGTGGGGTGATTGAGAAGATTACAGGAAGTTTGTGCAATAGTCCGATTTTACCCGTGTACAAAAAAGGCGATAATGCCATTCCGTTTCATTTTATAATTGATTTGCGTGCCATCAATAGAGTTGTCGCTCCGCAATTTCCAATTGTGCCTGATGTGACGACGATATTAACTATGATTCCAGATACGGCTACTAAAGTCAGTGTTGTAGACCTGAAGAATGCTTTCTTCAGTATTCCTATGCACAAGGACAGTAGATATTTGTTTGCGTTCACCTTAGGGGGACGCTCGTTCACATTTACTCGTGCACCTCAAGGTTACACCGAGAGTCCTAGCATTTATAGTAGGGCCTTGAAAGGACAGCGTGATACTCTTGAATTACCCACTTGTACGCTGCTTCAGTATGTTGACGACTTGCTTTTAGCAGCAGATTCTGAAAGCTCTTGTAAAGAGGGCACTGTATTGTTGCTCATCCATCTAGCTAAGCATGGTCACAAAGCTTCACTTAAAAAGTTTCAATATTGTTTCCAGGAGGTCGCCTACTTAGGCTACCTCCTGTCAAAGGAAGGAAGAAGATTGACACATGAAAGAATAAAACACATTTCTGGTATGTCTGTCCCAAATACACAGAAGGAAGTCAGAGCCTTAATAGGTATGGCTTCTTACTGTAGGTTATGGATCCTGAACTTTTCACTAGTGATAAAACCGATGTTGGCTTTGACAAAGAAGGGCATTTCTTCGCCATTGCCATGGAAATCGGAACATCAACAATCATTTGAGCTTCTCAAGACTGCATTATGCTCTGCACCGGTTTTGGGTACACCAAATTACAACAAGGCCTTTATGTTGTTTGTGCATGAATGTGATGGATGTGCTTTGGCTGTATTAACGCAGGAACATGGAGGGAAGAATAGGCCGTGCGGTTACTACTCTTCCGCCCTTGATCCTGTCGCATGCGCTTTGCCAAGATGTTTGCGAGCTGTCGCTGCTGCTGCCGCGTCTGTAAAGCAGAGTGAGGGAATGGTCCTAGGCCATGATCTAACCCTGATGGTGCCTCACTCTGTAGATGTTCTATTGAACAAAACCCAAAGGCAACACCTCACTTCCGCACGATTGACGAGATATGAATTGATTTTGTTTGCTCCCAACATCCAAATTAGGAGGTGTTGTGTTCTTAATCCGGCTGAATTCCTGCCTTTCCGCAAAATACTGTTTGCGATGATGACGAGTCACATGACTGCCTGTATACTACTGAACAAGAAACGAAGGGCAGAATTGATCTTAAGGACACTCCTTTGGATAATACGCAAGGGGAGCTATTTTGTGATGGCTCCTGCTTCAAACTTCCGGATGGTACATCCACAGCTGCTTATGCAGTCACTACATTAAGTACAGTTGTAGAGACCAAGACAATTACGCATAACTCTGCGCAGGCTGCAGAGATTATAGCATTAACGCGAGCTTGTGAGCTTTCCGAAGGGCTAACGGTGAATATATATACTGACAGTCAGTATGCTTTTGGGGTGGCTCACAACTTTGGGAGACTTTGGTCAGAGAGAGGGTTTCTAACTTCACAAGGGACCAAGATTCAGCATGGCCCCCTGATAGTACAATTGATCTCGGCGCTGTCATGATCACTGCTTCCAAGGAGCCAGGACCAGCCCAACGTCCTTGGAAGCAGGCCCCTAATCCTAAGCCTAGGCACCAGCCGGTCCCCACTGGGACCTTTTGGACCTTGTCCTGGCGCCGGTGGCACCAGGCTCATCAAAGCCATCGGTCCCGGCACTGGAAGCGCCGGGCTCATAATATGTGTGAAGATGCTTGGGTGGACTTACCTGCAGCAGACCATGCTGCTTACTTACCAGCTACATAGGAATCCTCTGTAAGCCGGAACTATTTTCTTACCTGGGTGGGGCAAGCTCCACGCCCTGGATACAACACTGGAACTCTTCTGGAACAGGAACTCTTTTCTTACCTAGGCGGGGCCGTGGAGGAAGACGCCTCATCACTCCTAGGCTATTTAAACCACACCCGATTGATGAAGCGTGCTTCGCGTTATTCTGCATCTGCAGCAGAACGCTCACCAAGTCTGTTCCAGCTTTTCTTCTTCCGATCCTGTACCTGCAAGAACAATACTTACCATTCCAGTATCCAGTCTTCAGCAGCGCCTGTAAAAGACAAGAAACAACAGGTTAGCACGGCGACTTCACATGCAACGCATTCCTTACCTGGTCCAATATGCAGCGACCATTTCTTCACGCTGCACCTCCGCCTGTGGAGACAAAGGCATAGTTATTACTTACCGGCAATCTGCGAATTCCGGATGTTTTCAACGCTGCAACCCAGCATCTGAAAGACAAAAGAAGAGACATTAGACAGGTATTTACTTACGCCCATCGCGCTCGCCACAATAGAGCGCCTGCAACTACTCCGGCGTTTTCCAGCATCTCTTCAGCACGAACTCACAGCTGTGAAGGAAAGAGACAGTTAAAGCGCTTGCATTTACTTACGCATTTCCAAGCGCTTCTTTCCAAGGCTCTGGCGCCAGCTTTGGCTCTCTTCATTCCATCTTCTAACACCAGTTCGACACACAGTGCGAAGAGGCTCAGCCCCAGAAGCCAATCGAGTCCTGCACATCACTTTTCGAGTCACAGACACCTTCCTGCCTAGACCAGCGCCTCCGTGGGAATCAGGTGAGCGTTACAGAACGCGAAGCCCACCACAAAACTCCTACCCAGGCGCAATGGAAACCTCGGACACAGACCAACTGGCCCGATTGCTTGGGGAACTAAGAGCAGACGTACATGCAGCTTGTCAGGAAACAAACTCTTTGAGAAGAGAGCTGATAATATCCAAGGAGCGAACGGAGGACCTTGCTAGGCAATTACTACAAACGCAGGCAGGACAGACTCCTTTGCCCGCTCCAGGAGTAAGTTATCCTTCAGCATCCTCAAATCCAGTGCAAATCAATCTACCCGGTAATGTGCCTTTGGCTCCACCCGAACGCTTTTCTGGTGACCCAAAGAAATTTGCAGTGTTTATCAACCAGTGCCGCCTACACTTCTTATGTCGCCCAGCTGCCTTTCCAACAGACCAGACCAAGGTGGCTTTCGTGCTTTCTTATCTCCGTGGCAGTGCCGCAGATTGGTCGATCCCTTTGGTCACTCAGGATGATCCGGTCCTTCACGATTTTCAGGCCTTCCAGTCCAGCATGGAGAAACTGTTCGCAAGACATGCCCAAGGGCAGGCCTTGGACAATGAACTCCTTTCGTTACGACAGGGTAATCAAGACCTCTTCACTTATATTGCCTCATTCAACAGACTTATAGTGGAAACTCAATGGCCGGAGGATAAAAGAATAACGCTTTTCTACAGAGGCCTGCGTGGAGAGCTCAAGGATGTGTTAGCTCAAATTGTGAATCCTCCACAAGAATGCTCAGACTATATTGACTTAGTTGTCCAATTGGACCACAGATTACAGAACAGGAAGGCTGATCGTTCCAAATTTGATACCCGAGTATTTTCTAAACCACAGACCTCTACTAGGGGAGCTGACACCGTGGAACCCATGCAACTAGGGGGCATGAAAGGACCTTTAACTCAAAAGGAGCGGGAAAGAAGAAGACAGCTGCAATTATGCCTCTATTGCGGAAACTCGGGGCACTTTCTTCGAGACTGCCCAGTGAAACCAACTAAGAAGGCTGTAGGAGCCGCAGATACCTGTACCCAAAATTCTGAGCAGGGAAACGACCTAGCCCGACAAGTGTAGAGGTCCTCTTGCCGAGCGTTAAAATCTGTCCCGTGACCTCGCATTTCGTGGTGACTATGGTCCTCATTAGCCCAGAACGTCCGGATCGTTTGCATGCAATTGAAGCTTACATCGACAGCGGAGCAATCAGTAATTATGTGGACCGTGAAATGGTATCAAGGATGAATCTACCTCTTGTCCCTAAGGCAGTAAAAGACGTCATTACTACAGTGGATGGCACGGAGATAGCCTCCGGACCAGTAACGCATGCCACCCAAGAAGTGACGTTAGTGAGCCAAGATGGACACCGGGAGAAAATCGTGTTCGATGTGATCAAGGCCCCTCAGTTCCAGATCATTCTGGGAATTCCTTGGTTAGAGAAGCACAATCCTCAGATCGATTGGCGAGCAAAGACGGTTCAGTTTCCAGAATGTTTTACCACTTGTTATCCTCGGCCTGATGTTTCACTGGCAGCGATCTCTTCCGAGGTTCCCAAATTACCTCCCGAATACCAGGAATTCCAAGACGTCTTTCGGAAGGACCAAGCTAACACCCTGCCTCCTCATAGGTCCTACGACTGTCAAATAGACCTGATACCCGGAACAACTCCTCCTTGCAGTAGGATCTATGCCCTCACCGAGCCAGAGAATCTTCACCTCAGACAATATCTGGACCAATACCTAGCTAACGGGTTTATCCGTCCTTCAAAATCTCCAGCTTCCTCGGCTTTGTTCTTCGTTCCGAAAAAGGAAGGAGACCTTAGGACTTGCATAGATTACCGCGCCCTGAATCAAATCACCGTTAAAAACAGATACCCGTTACCTTTGATCCCTGAACTCCTGGACCAAGTCAAAGACGCACGTATTTATACAAAGTTGGATCTCAGAGGAGCCTACCACTTGGTACGAATAAAAGAGGGCGATGAATGGAAGACGGCATTCCGCACCAAGTATGGGCTGTTCGAATATCAAGTGATGCCCTTTGGACTTTGTAACGCTCCTGCCGCTTTCCAGTATTTTATGAACGATGTCCTTAGAGAACTCATAGATGTGTGTGTTGTTGTCTACATTGATGACATCCTCGTCTATTCATCATCTGAAGAGGAACACCAGAGACACGTCAAAGAGGTTCTCGAGAGATTGCGTCAACATAACCTTTTTGCTAAGCTTGAAAAATGCGTTTTCAACGTAACTGAAGTTGAGTTCCTGGGATTCATATTGTCACCTAACGGAGTCCATATGGATTCAAAGAAAGTCGATGCAATCATTAAGTGGCCATCACCAACCTCTGTAAAAGGAGTTCAAAGCATGTTAGGCTTCGCTAACTTTTACCGCAGATTCATTCCTGAATTCTCTCGGATAGTCCAGCCCATCACCGCTCTGTTAAAGAAGAACAAATGTTTTGAGTGGTCTACTGAAGCAGAACAAGCTTTTCAGGACTTAAAAGCTAAATTCATTTCTGCACCTGTTCTAAAACATCCTCGCCCAGAACTCCCCTACATCGTGGAAACGGATGCTTCTAGTCTTGCTATGGGGGCAGTTTTATCACAAAGAGATCCGGTCACACACCAATTACATCCTGTAGCCTTTTGGTCCCGCAAATTCTCGGCTCCCGAGATCAACTATTCAATTACAGAGAATTAAAGGAACTTTTAGCTATCAGATCGGCCTTTAAAGCCTGGCGGCATTATCTTTTGGGAGCCAGACACACAGTCACCGTAATGACTGACCACCGCAATTTACAATATCTGAAGACGGCCAAAGCTCAGTCTTCCAGACAGCTTCGCTGGGCTCTGTTTCTGGCTGAGTTTGACTTTATAATTACTTATTGACCAGGCAGTAAAAACGGAAAGGCAGATGAACATTTGACCAATCCAGAACCAATACCCATAATCCCAGAACAAAGGATTTTGGGTTTGGTCAGCGCTCAATCCTTTGAAGACATCAAGACTACTGTCAAATCACTCCTAACCCCGGCCGATTTGCAGGACTGGCAATTAAAGGGAAAAGAATTCTCAGTGGATCAAGACCTACCATATTTCCGAGGACGATTGTACTTGCCCTGTGAGAAAATACAAAAACAAGTAATCTCCTGTTATCACGACTCTCTAATGGAGGGTCACCCTGGCATTACCAAAACCATGGAAAAGATCAAAAGACATTTCTGGTGGCCATCATGGAAGAAGGATATTAGAGACTTTGTAATCTCCTGCGGTGTGTGTGCCCAGAATAAAAGTCAGAAGGAGAAACCAGCCGGCCTATTACACCCATTAGACATCCCTCCCTGTCCATGGCATACCCTGTCCATGGATTTCATCACGGACTTACCTCCATGCTCAGGGTATAATACCATTTTAGTAGTCGTGGATCTATTCTCCAAGATGGCTCACTTCATTCCCCTGAAGGGCCTACCTTCAGCTTCAGTATTGGCCCGAGAATTCTTAGAAAACATCGTTCGGTTACACGGTTTTCCCTCGGTTTTGGTCTCCGATAGGGGAAGTCAATTCATCTCCCACTTTTGGCGAAGTTGCTGTCGTCTAGCCCAAATTGATGTAAGACTTTCAACCAGTCACCATCCCCAAACTGACGGACAAACCGAGAGGACAAATCAGACTCTAGAGCAATATCTACGTTGCATGCTCCAACAAACTGAAAACCCTTGGAAGGATATTCTTTGGATCGCTGAATACGCTTACAACAATTCGACTCATTCTGGAACCGGGAAGACTCCCTTCTTCCTATTATACGGACACCATCCTAGAACCTCTAACCTGGATCCTCCCCAAGAATTCGAAACACCTGCTGTGGATCACTTGCACTCGGAGATCACTCGTGCTTTTAAGGAAGCCACTGCCCATCTGCAAAGAGCTAAAGCTCAATTCAAAAAAGGAGCAGATCGACACCGTAAAGAGGCCCCTCACTACGCAGTAGGAGACCAGGTCTGGTTATCCACTAAGCACCTGCCTCTAAAAGGACCCCGCACCTTCATCCCGAGATACCTTGGACCCTATCTCATCTCTGCCATAGTTAATCCGGTGGCTGTCAAATTGGAATTACCTGCGCATATGAAAATACATCCAGTATTTCATGTCTCCTTATTAAAACCAGTACAACCAGAAACCCGATTGACTGAACTCCCAGAACCTGTTTTGGTAGAAGGAGAACTTGAATTCGAAGTAAAGAACATCCTAGACTCCAAAATCTCCAAATCTAAATTATATTACCTGGTTGATTAGAAAGGATACGGCCCCCAGGAAAGGTCTTGGGAACCCTCAGAATATGTCCACGCACCTCGTCTGGTCAAGAAATTCCATCTGAATCACCCCGACAAGCCAAAACCCCCGGAGAAGACACGCTTAGGAGGGGCCTTGAGGGGGGGTGCTGTCATGATCACTGCTTCCAAGGAGCCAGGACCAGCCCAACGTCCTTGGAAGCAGGCCCCATCCTAAGCCTAGGCACCAGCCGGTCCCCACTGGGACCTTTTGGACCTTGTCCTGGCGCCGGTGGCACCAGGCTCATCAAAGCCATCGGTCCCGGCACTGGAAGCGCCGGGCTCATAATATGTGTGAAGATGCTTGGGTGGACTTACCTGCAGCAGACCATGCTGCTTACTTACCAGCTACATAGGAATCCTCTGTAAGCCGGAACTATTTTCTTACCTGGGTGGGAAGACGCCTCATCACTCCTAGGCTATTTAAACCACACCCGATTGATGAAGCGTGCTTCGCGTTATTCTGCATCTGCAGCAGAACGCTCACCAAGTCTGTTCCAGCTTTTCTTCTTCCGATCCTGTACCTGCAAGAACAATACTTACCATTCCAGTATCCAGTCTTCAGCAGCGCCTGTAAAAGACAAGAAACAACAGGTTAGCACGGCGACTTCACATGCAACGCATTCCTTACCTGGTCCATCGGCAGCGACCATTTCTTCACGCTGCACCTCCGCCTGTGGAGACAAAGGCATAGTTATTACTTACTGGCAATCCGCGAATTCCGGATGTTTTCAACGCTGCAACCCAGCATCTGAAAGACAAAAGAAGAGACATTAGACAGGTATTTACTTACGCCCATCGCGCTCGCCACAATAGAGTGCCTGCAACTACTCCGGCGTTTTCCAGCATCTCTTCAGCACGAACTCACAGCTGTGAAGGAAAGAGACAGTTAAAGCGCTTGCATTTACTTACGCATTTCCAAGCGCTTCTTTCCAAGGCTCTGGCGCCAGCTTTGGCTCTCTTCATTCCATCTTCTAACACCAGAGCCCTGCAAAACAAATAGAAGAAAGCATTATTCCGAGCCCTGTTCAATACTTACGTGTCCACGCACCTAAAGACTATATGGACTAAAAGGTGTCCGGAAACTCACCGCTCGTGCTGTTAACGGCGGTTGCGATCCTCTGATGTTAAGAGGCCTACGTTTCACCCAGTGAAGGAACTGGCAACGGCACCCTGCACCAGACGCAGATGGAGAGTCCAGCATTCACCTATCTAAGGTGAGCACGTTGACCTGGGGGCTCTACGGAGAAGCTTAGAAGAGAGAGAGAGAGAAGGTCACTCAATTGCCCAGATCTTTAACCCCATATATTCTTTCACCTGCAGAAATCTCACCCTTCGAGTTCGACACACAGTGCGAAGAGGCTCAGCCCCAGAAGCCAATCGAGTCCTGCACATCACTTTTCGAGTCACAGACACCTTCCTGCCCAGACCAGCGCCTCCGTGGGAATCAGGTGAGCGTTACAGGCGCTCGCGCTCCCTAGTGAGTTAGCGATCATGAAATGTGCAGCGCATCACAAAATCACAGACGATGTAGGAAAAGGGAATGCTTTCGATGATCAGATGGCTAGACAAACTGCCACAGATCTTTGCACAGAAATGTATGCTCTAAGAGAAACTAGGGATGTCTATGTAATGGACGAGGATATTGGGTCTGTGTGGGATATCCAAGCTGATGCCACAATGGAAGAATCTAAGAAATGGGCTGAAGGCTTGGGGAAATTAGATGATGATGGGTGTTGGGTGGACACAGTTTAAGGGAAATGGTTACTTCCTAATGCCTACATTGTCATGATGGTTACTATGGCACACGGTCCCACACATGTGTGTGCTCAACAGATCACGAAAATGTTAGAAAAAGTCTGGGTAAATAAGATTTCGAAAATTGCTCAGCATTATGTCCAAAATTGCATGAATTGCCTACAGCACAATGTGGGGAAGGGGACAGTAACTCCAAGGGGTAGCTTTGGGCCTCCTTCTGTCCCGTTTGATGTGATTCATTTTGATTTTATTGAGATGGAGTGGTGCAATAGCTCAAAATATGCCTGGGCCCCGAAAACATATTGCTGTGCTTTGATGATAATAATTGGGTTTTTTATAGTAACTGCTTTAGGATTCTGGTACGTCGACGAGATTTATCCTCTAGAGTCTCTTTTGCGTACTGAAATTGTACCTACTGTTTTTACTCCTTTTGTACATTTGCATACTCTGTCACCTAGGGACTCTCAGCATAGACAGAAGTATCACAACAATACTATGATGTTGATTATGAATTCGACACATGCCATTTTTAACAAAACCAATTGTTGGGTCTGCTCGCATTTACCGCAACATGGGAATAAGGGGCTAGGTTGGTATATTCATCCCTTACCTTTGACGACTACTTGTTATGCCTCTCTTAGAGCACTGTTCTTTGGCTGATGGAATGATAGCATCTCAGGGAATTTTGCTGGAACTAATTTGAATAATTTTGAAAAACGTGTTCTGACTCCCCTGGGATGCTCGCTTTTCGCAAATAGGAGTAAAGTCAACGTTACTTCAGTTAGACCTTCTGATAGACTATCTCGTCCTTTCCAATCTTTGGTTTCCTTTAAAAATGGCTCTGATAGGCAATAAGGATGCCTTGCCTCCTTCTTACTCTGTTAACCATAGCCCCGATTCAGTTTCTTTTGTGTATACAGAGGAATGGCACCCGGTCAATGGGAGATTTTAAAGGCTGTGCCAATGTTGCAAATTTGACTGGGGAAAACAGACCTTTGTATGTAGGCGAACCTGTCTATTTCGTTAGCGGTAATGTAGCATTTCCATGGTTGCCCAGGGATTGGCAGGGAACCTGTTATTTAGGGATCCTGTTACCTGGGGTATTCATATCAAGCACTTTGGAAGTTTCAAAAGCTCGTCCACGGCGGGACGAGAATGGTGATACCCCCGCACAAGTCCTGGGAGATATAGCAAAATCAGTTGTGCCATTTTGGGGGCAGATAGCAAATTCTGAAGACATCAGGAGACTAGCGAGAGTACTGGAGAGAACCATCAACCGGACCACAGATATACTCTATAAAATGACATTAGAGCAGAAAGCAATAAGCTTAGTAGCACTCCAGAACCGGATGGCATTAGATGTCATTCTGGCTGAACATGGTGGAGTATGTAAATTAGTGGGGTCCGCTTGCTGTGTTTTCGTACCAGACTCCTCCCCAACCATTTTCAAAGCAATTCAGAATCTGCATGTCCTTGGCTCTGAAGTGCATGTTCCCGAGGGGAACTGGAATCTTAGTGCTTGGTTTTGGGATTTCTTGCGATCTTGGGGTTGGAAGGTGCTTTCAGTTTTGCTGATCATTTTGGGAGTTCTGCTATTCCTTTGTTGTTGTATCCAATGTCTGCCTAGTATATGTTTGATGCTAGGGGGATGTTGTGCTCAGGCGATAGGTACGATAGGACATAAAGTATATGCCCTGGATAAAACTTATAAGGAGTATGTGTTAAAAGAGATCTTAGTGAACGACCTGATGGCCATAGATATCTCTGACAGCGATTCAGGGTGTATGGACGATGACGTTTGGAGTTACTTGCAAGTAGATCAGTAGTAGTCTTAGCACTTGGCATAGGCCAAAAGGAGGGTTTGTCAAACTGGATATTAAATTATGCCTCCTATTGTAACGATTGTATGTATATTGGCCTACGCCAAGTTGCTTAAAACTGTATGCGAATAACTCTCTACGGCAAGGTCTTGACCTTAGAAATTGATGTAAGCCGCCATCTTGAATCAAGCCGCCATCTTAGGTTCTTTTGCTGTGTAAAAGTCACCCTGTACAACAAAATGGCAGACGATGCCATTCCGAACAGAATCTGGTCGTCATGACCTCCGTACAGCTGATGTATAACTTGCCTACAGGCCACTTGTTAGGGTCGTGAACTGAGACCTTGTCCTCCTGTTGACCTGTGTGTAAATGGATTACCTGTATCAACGGAACTGATCTATGCGCATACTGATGTATATATTAAAAGTTGACCTGGCAGAGACCCTAGACCAGTAATACATTCATGGAATGGTTAGCCCGCGAACGGGTTGGACAACAGGCTGGAGAAATGTATATAAGCCTGATTGTCCCAATGTACAGTCTCTCACTGAATACATCGAACCCCGTTGAAGTTCGTTGTGTTGTACTGAGGGCCGATAGCTACCCGATCTGTCATTGACTTTGTCACTGCTTGACCTTAAAATAAAGTACTTTGTATGTTCCTTTGTAGCCTGTGTTTGGTGTGTTTCCTTTGGGTTTCCCTGCCTCATATTATTTTTCTCTTTTCACACCTCTGGGCGGGAAAATCCCATCGAATTGCCTACGACACCTTGATAAGACCCAAGGATGAGGGTGGAGTTAACTTCCCAGACTTAGACACCTACAATAAGGCATCACATTTGCGAATCTTGGTAGATCACCTGGTGATGGGCCCGAAAAAACAGTGGGTGGGTCTGGACAACTTGCTTTTCTCCCCGGTCACGCTAGACGAGTGGTTGTGGGTTCCCAGGGCAAGTATCCCAAGAAGAGTTTTGAACCATCCAGTACTGGGAGTGTTATGGTCCATATGGAGGGAAGGGGGTTACCTCAGGTGGCTCACGACATGGCCCTCGCCCCTGAGCTGCATCTGGGCTCCTCCACTCTGGGAGGGGATTGACGAGCCACTAGCCTTCCAACAATGGTACGAGGCTGGCCTCTGTAGAGCTGGACAACTATGGACGGAAGGGGTATTTATATCATTGGGAGACCTGAAGGATGCCTTGGGCCTCCCCAACCTCTCCCCCTTTCGCTACTTGCAACTCAAGGGGGCCCTTACTGAAAGCAGATGGGGGGACACTCTTAGGCGAGACTTGACAGACTTTGAGAAATTTATCACACACAAAGGGACCTAAGGGGTGATATCACGGCTCTACAGCTTTTTGCTGTTTTCCACCCCACGGGACCCCCCATCCTCCCAAGTACAATGGGAAAAAAGATCTAGGCATACCCATAACCGAAAGGAGATGGACCAAGATATGTAGACAGGCCAATCGCTCCACAGCTGCGCCCCAATACCGCCATCAGGCCCTCAAGCTGATCCACAGGTGGCACTATCTCCCGCAGAGCCAGGATGAGAAGGGGCTACGACCCACACTGTTGGAAATGCCACACTGAAAAAGGGGACTATATACACGTGGTGGAAGTGCCAAGTGGTACAAACCTACTGGAACAAGGTCTTGTCCTGGATTAAGGAGGTAGACGGGATGGAAAGGACACTATCCCCCTGGCTAATTTTGTTCGGCATAGAAGTGGAGGGGGGACCGAGGGTGAAACATGACCACATGCTACACGTGATGCTTGTTGCGGCTAGGTGTTGTTGGGCCCAAAAATGGAAATCGCCCCATCCCCCGGGGGAGGGAGAGTGGGTCTCCAAAATACGAGTAATCTATGACATGGAATTCTTAACCCTCCTGATTGACGAGTCTAAGTCCAATATCGAGGGCCTATGGCTTCCCTTCTTTGATAAATATGGGAGGACAGCATAAGACTCGACACACACTTTGAACGGCCTCTCTGGACTCGAACATTTCCGTCTGGATAATCCCCCCTATTATAAAGGGACAGACTGATGCGGGAGATGTTGTTGCTAGGTCATGGCCCTTGCTGCTTGAGCGACCCCACCCCTATCTTCGAGCTTACCTTATATCTGAGATATATCTTTGCGAAGAGAATGTGTTGGACCCTGCGGTTATTATTACTTATTGAACCATGGTGTGGGAAAGGGAGGGGGATGGGAAAGGGTATGAGAGGGGGGAGGGAGGGGGAGGGAAGGGGGGACAAAAATGTTGTGATTGTTTATGTTCATTTATCCTGCTGGTTGTATCATTGGATTTCTTATGTTATAATCACAAAACCTTAATAAAAATCGAATTTTCAAAAAACCAGATCCAGTAGTAGATTGGGAAGACATGGAAGAATTCTTTCCTGCGTACGATTCAGTACCAGGCACGTCTAGGGCAATTATGGAAGATGACTTCGACACCAGAAGCATCGGAGAAACGATCGATAGAATATATGATATAATGGGGTTAGAACAAACACCCCAGGTCTAGGGGGAATACGAGCGCCTGGAGAGCACTCAGCTTTACGACACTGAGGATGTCACCCGAAGTAGTGGGAATAGGGAACTATCCCTGGATAGATTAGAAATTAGTAGGAACCAAGAAGATACAAGAAGTTGCACGAATTGGGGACAGACCATGTCTGACTCGGAAAGGGAGGCGCGCAAGGAAAATGAGGAAGAGAGATGGAGCAAAAGACGACTCCCAAGAGACAAAGGAATAAGATTGTCAGACACTAGTGAGTCTGCACCAAGAGCATCAGAATCAGCCACACAGTCTGACCGACATGAAGAAGTATCTCACAGTCAAAGGGGGGTGTCTTCACCGCCCTACGTGGACAGACTTAGGTCCCTAACAGGCAGACGGCGATGCAGGAATATTACCCCGGCAATAGACAGGAGAACAATGAGAGAAGAGAGAGAGGGCTATGCATCCCAATTCCTGTTAATCGAGAAAGGGGGAGTAAGACCACAATATATTCCATGGCCACACATGGCTCGAGAAAATTTGAAAAAACAAGCTTCCAATGCTGACATCGGGAGCTGGAAAGTGGACAAATGACAGGAGGGAACACGTTAGCTATAGGGGATATCAAGGTCTCCTAATCGCCATACTTGGTGAGAGAGCAGATGATGTGTGGGCACGAGCAGGCTACCTTGGTGTAACCACAATTAATACCGCACATGACGGACCTCCATTTAACAATTGTAGAGCCGCAGTATGGAAGCGCTATGAGTGCTATACCCAGATACTTCTGATATGGAAGCTATAATGACACGAAAAATGAAGGAATCTGAGGATCCGTTAATTTATTTACAGAATTTTCAAGACACATGGGTACACGAGACTCATGAATCTTGGACGAAACCTATACCTATTTTCTATTATATATTGTGCCAAGGGCTACCAGAGCCGGTACGGAAACAGCTCAAGAAGTTGGTGGGAATTAAGGCCAAGCCTTGGGCTGAAATACAGCTGACCGTCGCACACTATTGCAGATTGCTGCAAAAAGAATCGCAAAAGGAAGCTGCACGTATGGGTGAGGAAGCAAAATTGGTACAGAAGAAATTGTCAAAATATGCTCTTGAGGGAGCCATGATAACTAGCACAGCTGAATCAAGCATGCAGCAGGCGACTAATCCACAGCAGAATAATCATGGCAATACAGGGTTTTACCCCAGGAGAAGAGGATTTAGGGGAAGAGGATGGCAGAGTAATCAGGGAGGTTTCCAAAATAATCAAGGAGGTTTTCAAAATATGCAAAATGGTAATCAAGATATGTCAAACGGGCAAATGATCTGACCCCCGCCAGTATGTTGGTTGTGTGGAATGACAGGGCACTTAGTCCGCACATGCAGAAACCAAGGTATGATGCAGAACGGCCAAGGAACAGGAGCAGGCATGGCAAACCCACCTGCAGTTTTACAGCAGTGTGGTGCACAGAATCACACAGTGCAACAACAAGCGCCAGGAGTGCAACAAGGCGTGCAACCGCAAAGCATGGAGAATGTTCCACATGGACAATCCCAGCAAGCACTGTTGCAACTATCGCAGACGATGAGCACAGGGCAGACCATGAACCCTGGAATGGGAAGTAATAATGGGAATGGGGGAAATCCGCCAGCACCCAGTGGGCCAAATTTGTACATGGACTAGGACAGCTCACTGCGAACCCTGATGTGTTCTATCCTATCAGTGACACCAGACCCTCACAGGGAACCTAGGGTGGATGTCGTTATAGAGGATAAAGAATATTTCTTTTTAGTTGCCATGGCTGCAAAACGCTCCTGCATACGTGAAGGCAAGTTTTCCTTGTCCCGCGAAGCCATAAATACTCAGAGTTTTACAGGAGCGACAAGTTGTGTTCCCTTCACATATGCACTTCCAGTCTCCATAGGAGAATGTGAAATGAATGTGCTTTTACTATATTCATGTCAGACCCCAGGGAACATTTTGGGTCGAGATTTAATGACAAAGTTAAACATGACAATCTCGTTCATGGAGGAGGGCATAATATGTTCAACTCCAGGAATGCACTATTCAAATGTATGCAAAATTATCAGAGCGAACGCAGGACACACAGCCATGAGGGCTATATCATTGTAACCAGAAATATTCGCATATGGTATGCGTGTGCTTATGGCAGGATTGTCAGTCCTTGCAGACAGAATCATGAGAACCTCTGATGAATTCCTTTTCGGGCCAAGAATACTGATGCACGAGGAAAAGGGACAAGTATTTCCCTTGATGATACACACAGCTGCAGTACGCGGGAGGGTGGCCTTGATTGACGGTTATGATGACGAAGGCCGACAATGGTGTGCAGTAATTGCCATTGAAGAAGGATATCGATTGACTGACGTCACTGATGACGATCTGTTTAAAGAACAAGCAGATATGGGAGAGACAATGGTGGAAGTGAGTCTCACCTTTGGGTAAAAATGATCCAAAGAGAAGTACCTCAGAGAATGATGTTGCACGAAACCGTCCTGAATACTTTGATGACGACATGGCCAAAGTGCCTGTCTCAGTATGGACTGCAGGACCCTATGACGTAGGCCTCTTGAAGGGGGTTGAGAAGTAAAAATTAAACTGAAACCAGGAGCAATTCTGAAGACAAATTTGGCTATGATGGAGCAGGGCATCTTAGTGACGTCAGAGTCGTCATGCAATACCGCGGTGTATCTGATCAAAAAATCAAAGGGAGAGTCGTGGAGGCTAATTCAAGATCTAAGGCCAATAAATTATATTGTTGAAGCCGAGTTCCCTCTAGTCCCTAACTGTCATGCCCCGCGTTCCTGCACACGGACGACTAGGGTCATCCGTTTCCATGTGGAAGCTGCCTTGGCGACTACTTCCAAGTCGCGGGACACGCCGCACTACATTTCCCACCATTTCCCCTTTTTGCGATCACGTGACACGCCGGCAACGCGTCTCACGTCTTGGGAAAGATAATCGTACTTAACTCAGCTTGTCCATGCAACGGGTGCTCCTAAAACTAAGCAGTTAGTTTAAGTGCCCGATTCTCGTTATCCTGTTTCCTGAAATCTCCTGGACCCGGCTCATGCTTTAAGGACTATTCCGTACGTCTCCTCCCTTACCATTTCTGGCGCCAAAACCCTCGACTGTTTTCCCTTTGGTAATCGAACTCCTGGCTTTGTATACGGATTGCTCTCTCCTGCTCCTGTTTGTTGTGACGCTTTCGGATTTGCTTCCCCATCACTGAACTTCCAATTAAGCTCCGTTTTTCCCCTCTGGCTGCTATCTTCACGGACTTCCTAATTTCCCTTCATTATCTACGTATTCTGGATTGTTCAATGGTACTTTTCATTTTGTCACAAAACACATCACTCCACGCATCAACGTGACTAAACGAACGCTCTCCTGATTCTACTGGTCACTACTTGGATAGCTTATCTTCACTTCAGGGACGCTTTGCTGATTGGAATTTGGGATTGCCTTTTGGACACTAGCTGCGCCCTCGTGCCGTTCGGGTTAGGTGAATCTTTGCACTAACTTCTACCAACTGGGACTTTCTTCCTGCATCACCTGGTTGCCGTGGTGTGTTTGGACTTACATAAGGTTATGGGATTTCTCTCTGGCTAAGCAGCTCTGTTGTCGCTGCTCCTGCCTTTTCGCTCAAGCCCCTGGCCTGTTAGTTGTAGTTAAATTCCTACAGGGTCTGCTCTTGGGGGGGAAGTCTTGTTTAGCATCACGCATAAGGTGTCCCGGAAGAATCTGGTTCGCTGCACGTTCAAGATACCCCAGAGCGGAAGGGCTCCCCGAAAGTGGATGCTGACTGTATCCTTTACAAGGCTGTATCCTTTTATGAAGTTTGTCTAAACTGTGACAGATTTAGGAGCCTATTTTTTTCGCCTGTCGGTCATGGAAACCGGAGCTGATCCAATGGCTGCCTTGATGCAAGCCTTTGCGGCTTTGCGCACCGACATGGCATCAGCACATGCGACCCTCCATCAGCGCATGGATGTACTACAGAGTTTCGTGCAGCCACTACCACCCGATGAGGAGTCTGGTGATGCTGTTGCAGCAGCAGCCCCTTCTACACCCCAAGTTCAGCCTCCTGCTTCAGCCCCCATTGTGCTTCCTGGACCTTTCCCCTTGGCCCCTCCGGAACGCTTTTTTGGAGATCCGAAAACATATCGGACCTTCATAAATCAGTGCCGTCTGCATTTTCTGTGTCGGCCACTGGCATTTCCTGACGCTGTTACTAAAGCAGCGTTCCTTCTTTCCCATTTGGGAGGAACAGCAGCGGCTTGGGCTAACCCGTTACTCGAAGCCAACGACCCAGCCTTGTATGATTTTGATACCCTTATTCAATCCATGAATAGTGTATTCGACATGCGTTACAAGGCACAAACTTCCGATCTCGAGTTCCTTGCTATCAGCCAGGGCAAAACGGACCTTATATCCTACCTTGCCCGCTTTAATCAGTTAGCAGCGGAAACTACCTGGCCCGAACAGAAGAAAGCAGCCGTCTTCTATAAGGGACTTTCAGAAGAGTTAAAAGACGCTCTATCAGTGGTACCGGCTCTACCGTCTGGTTTTCCGGAACTGGTAGACTTGGTTTTACAGGTCGATGCTAGGCTACGACAGAGACGTGGCGAACGGCGTATCCCTGATCTTCGTCTTCCAGCCAAGTCAGAAACCTCCTCTTCTACCTCTCCAGGAGAAGTCGAACCGATGCAAATAGGGGCTATCAGAGGTCCATTAACCAAAGCCGAACGTGAACGGCGTATGGTTAATAACCTATGTTTCTATTGTGGCCAGTCAGGCCACTACATCCGTGTATGCCCTAGGCGACCTGTCAAGACGGCAGGAAACGCCAAGACTCGTCCTTAAGCCGAGCCCTAAGGATGAGTCACCAAACGGATGGCTCGGAACAATGTCCTCCCTCCTCACACATCTACCTGGCCTTGTATTTTGTGATCCCTGGTGTTGAGCCTTTCACCAATCCAGTCATGATTGATTCGGGGGCTAACGGTAACTATATGGATATACAGTTGGCTCGATGCCATGGTTTAATGGTAGTTCCTAAGGCTAGACCTGAGGAGGTGCATGCTGTAGACGGTTCTCGTCTGGTATCCGGATGGGTAACGGAACAGACAACCCCGCTTTGCATGTCCACCACAGAAGGCCACACTGAACATATAGTGTTTGACCTTATTTCGGCCCCTCAGTTTGGGATCATTCTTGGTCTCCCCTGTCTTCGGACTCACAACCCTGTAATCGACTGGATCCAACAGACGGTGCATTTTTCTTCTGTGTTTTGTACCCAACATTGTCTTCAAAACCCGGATATGACGCCTGCTTCTCCTTGTTTGGCTTTGGTGGCTAATGTCCCCTCCATTAATGCCACGCGGAGGGATCCAACGTCCGAACTGCCGACGGTATACAAGGACTTTTCTGATGTCTTTGACAAAGGACTATCAGAGAAACTCCCTCCACACCGTTGTTACGACTGCCCCATCGACCTGGTGCCTGGGGCAGTGGTGCCTCACGGTCGTGTCTACTCCTTGACCGTCAAGGAAGAGGAACATCTAAAAGAGTATGTGGATAAAGCATTGCGTCTGGGACATATTCAACCTTCCCGGTCCCCTGCTGCCTCTCCCATATTTTTTGTGCCAAAAAAGGAGGGGGACCTACGCCCTTGCGTAGATTATAGGGCCTTGAACAAGATAACAGTAAAAAACCAGTACCCGCTACCCCTCATAACGGAACTACTTGACAAGATGACATCTTCCACCATTTTTACCAAATTAGATCTCAGAGGGGCATATAATTTGGTCAGAATGCGAAGCGGTGATGAATGGAAAACCGCTTTTAAGACGAAGTTTGGGCTCTACGAATACTGTGTCATGCCCTTTGGGCTCTGTAACGCCCCAGCCACTTTTCAGCACTTCGTTAATGACATCTTTGGAGACATGCTGGATTGTTATGTAGTGATCTACTTAGACGACATCCTGATATTTTCGGATTCACTCACTCAACACATCCAACATGTCCGCTCCGTGCTGCGGAGTTTGCGTACTCACTCCCTCTATGCTAAGCTAGAGAAATGTGTGTTCCACGCCGCCTCAGTCGAGTTCTTAGGGTTTCAAATATCGGCAAAAGGGGTGCTCATGTGCACTTCCAAATTCAAAGCTGTGATGGACTGGCCGGTTCCGGACTCTGTAAAAGCGCTCCAGTCTTTTCTGGGTTTTTCAAATTTTTACAGACGCTTTATTGCCTCCTTCTCTGAAATAGGGGCACCTCTTACCCGTCTCACTAGTCCCAAAGTCCCCTTTGTTTGGGACAACGAAGCCCAGTCTGCCTTTGAGGCATTAAAAAAGGCCTTCACCACAGCTCCTGTTCTGCAACACCCGAACTCCTCTCTCCCTTTTATAGTGGAGGCTGATGCCTCCGCGATAGCGGTGGGAGCCATCCTGTCTCAAACCTGCCCTGCTACACAGCGGTTGCATCCGGTGGCCTATTTCTCCCGAAAACTGTTCCCGGCTGAACGCAACTACACCGTCATGGAGAGAGAGTTTCTGGCAATTCGAGCGGCTTTCAAGGAGTGGAGACACCATCACCTGGGTGCTCGACACACCATAACGGTGTACTCTGACCATCGGAACCTCCAAGCTCTTTCACATGCAAAATGTACCAATGCCCGCCAAATACGTTGGCATCTGTTCTTCACACTTTTCGATTTCACGGTTACATATCGCCCCGGCCTTCTACATGGGAAGGCAGATGCCTTATCCGGTGTCGGTACCGATTTTAACACCCAGGACTCGGTGTCGCCTATATTGCCCCCGGGTTCTGTAGTATGTGTCTGTTCGGTCTCCACCTCACTCCTTGACCGAGTACGACAGTGGACCAAAGACCATGCTTCTTTTCTCAATACTTTGGATGCCCAAATCGTTACGGGTCTTCCTTATGTTCATGGGCTTTTGTATTTACCTGATGACCAAACCAGACGGAAGGCCTTGGAATGGGCACATGATACCCCGTTGGCTGCGCACCCGGGTCAGCTTAAAACCTATGACCTGTTACATCGATGGTGCTGATGGCCGGGCATGAAGAAAGATTCCGATTCATACGTATCTAAGTGTGCGGTGTGTATACAATGCAAGAGACAACCTGGGAAACCTTTCGGTCTATTGATGAAAATGCCTCTCCCACCACATCCGTGGCATACGGTTACTCTTGATTTCGTGGTGGAACTCCCCTTGGTCAGGGGGATGTCAACTGTACTTGTGGTAGTGGATGTTTTCACAAAGATGGCACGATTTATACCATGTTCTGGTCTACCTACACTGCTCCATTGTTGGCTAAATTGTTCTTTGATCATGTGGTGCGTTTCTTCGGTCTTCCTACAATCATGATTTCCGATCGGGGCACCCAGTTTACCTCACGGTTCTGGAGAGCCCTTACCCATTCCTTGGGCATAGATGCACGGCTTTCATCATCCTACCACCCTCAAACGGACGGACAAACCGAACGCACCTATGGCACCATGGAGCAGTACCTTCGTTGTCTGTGCTTGCAACATCAGACCGACTGGTTGTCCGTTCTGGGAACCAAGGAATTTGCTTATAATAACTCTCGGCACTCTTCAACAGGTTGTTCCCCGTTTTACGCTTTGTATGGTTTACACCCAAGGACTCTTCCACATGTCCTACCTTAATTGGACCAGATCCTTGCTGCAAAATCTACGAGAGACACATTGGTTGCTATACGCGATTCGATTGTGTCTCATCTACTGGCTGCGCAGTCCCGGACAAAAACACAAGCGGATAGGCATCGTTCACCTGCCCCCTCCTATGCACCGGGTGATCGTGCCTGGCTCTCGACCAAGCATCTCAACATTCGGGGTAAACGAAAGCTTTTGCCTCGCTATGTAGGTCCTTATAAGGTACTGCATTGTCTCAATCCTGTTGCAATCCGTTTGGACATTCCATCTCATTGGCGGATTCACCCTGTTTTCCATGTTTCCCTCCTCTGCCCCTTTGTACCTGGCACCCGGCTTTCTGTTACTCCTGCTCCCATCAATGTGCAGGGGGAAGACGAATACGAAGTACATGCTGTACTGGACACTCGTCTGCGTCACGGAGTGCGATCTTACCTGATAGATTGGAAAGGTTACGGCCCCGAAGATAGAACTTGGGAACCGGCCTCAAATGTGCATGCACCCCGGCTTTTGCGTGCCTTTTTTTTGGAAAGATTGCGTGCCCGCAGGGGTAGTCGCTCTTTGCGGAGGGGTACTGTCATGCCCCGCGTTCCTGCACACGGACGACTAGGGTCATCCGTTTCCATGTGGAAGCTGCCTTGGCGACTACTTCCAAGTCGCGGGACACGCCGCACTACATTTCCCAGCATTTCCCCTTTTTGCGATCACGTGACACGCCGGCAATGCGTCTCACATCTTGGGAAAGATAATCGTACTTAACTCAGCTTGTCCATGCAACGGGTGCTCCTAAAACTAAGCAGTTAGTTTAAGTGCCCGATTCTCGTTATCCTGTTTCCTGAAATCTCCTGGACCCGGCTCATGCTTTAAGGACTATTCCGTACGTCTCCTCCCTTACCATTTCTGGCGCCAAAACCCTCGACTGTTTTCCCTTTGGTAATCGAACTCCTGGCTTTGTATACGGATTGCTCTCTCCTGCTCCTGTTTGTTGTGACGCTTTCGGATTTGCTTCCCCATCACTGAACTTCCAATTAAGCTCAGTTTTTCCCCTCTGGCTGCTATCTTCACGGACTTCCTAATTTCCCTTCATTATCTACGTATTCTGGATTGTTCAATGGTACTTTTCATTTTGTCACAAAACACATCACTCCACGCATCAACGTGACTAAACAAACGCTCTCCTGATTCTACTGGTCACTACTTGGATTGCTTATCTTCACTTCAGGGACGCTTTGCTGAATGGAATTTGGGATTGCCTTTTGGACACTAGCTGCGCCCTCGTGCCGTTCGGGTTAGGTGAATCTTTGCACTAACTTCTACCAACTGGGACTTTCTTCCTGCATCACCTGGTTGCCGTGGTGTGTTTGGACTTACATAAGGTTATGGGATTTTTCTCTGGCTAAGCAGCTCTGTTGTCGCTGCTCCTGCCTTTTCGCTCAAGCCCCTGGCCTGTTAGTTGTAGTTAAATTCCTACAGGCTATGCTCTTGGGGGGGGAAGTCTTGTTTAGCATCACGCGCAAGGTGTCCCGGAAGAATCTGGTTCGCTGCACGTTCAAGATACCCCAGAGCGGAAGGGCTCCCCGAAAGTGGATGCTGACTGTATCCTTTACAAGGCTGTATCCTTTTATGAAGTTTGTCTAAACTGTGACACTAACCCTCCTACAATTCTATGTAATATTCCCGTTGAGGCAAAATATTTCACGATGATTGACTTGGAAAATGCATTTTTCTCAATCCCTTTGCACCGGGACTCACAAGATCTGACGTCATTTAGACGTGTCTGAAAAGCACGAGACTGCCCAAGAGTCCTGCAGATGGACTTGAGCAATATTGCACTAAAAAGTGTCGTCCTGCAATATGTGGATGACATCTTAATTTGCAGCACCACGGAAGAGCAATGCAGGTACGATTCTGTTCAGCTATTGACTATACTGGTTGAGAAAGGTTATAAGGTTGACAAGGAAAAGCTAAAATATTGTCAACAAGAAGTGCTGTATATAGGCCAGCTGATCTCACATGAAGGAAAGAGAGTGACCCCAGAAAGGGCTCAAGCGATACTGAACAAGGCTAAGCCACATACGATAAAACAGATCCAGAGCTTTCTAGGCCTATGCAACTACGTTAGGGCATGGGTCTTTGACTATAGCTCTTACACTAAGCCTTTACTTCAGGCCATAAAGAAGGCCCAAGAGATGAAAGAAAAGATTGAATGGTCTGAGACCATGAAAAGGGTTTGCTGAACTCAAAAGAGCTATTTGCACAGCACCAGTTCTAGGGATCCACAATTATGCAGAGGAATTTTACCTGTTCTCAAACATGAATGGCAACGTTATGACGGCAGTACTCGCACAGAGAACCACGTTGGGGTACAAGCCCCTGGCATACTACAGTGGGAATTTGGACCCAGTAATGAGAGGTCATTTTCCTTCGAACAAAGTTTAGCTGCCGCAGCGTTCGCCATAGAGAAGGCTACAACCATTGTGATGGGATGCTCCATGACATTGTACGTCGAGCATTCACTATTTGCCATTCTAGAGAAACCAAAGGGCACATTGACATCTCAGAGAGCTTCGGCTTATGAAGTGATCATATCACATCCATTGATTAAGGTAGTCCGATGCAAGATAGTGAACCCAGCTATGTTCATAGCCGAGCCAGTCACTGAAGGAGAGTCAACGCATGACTGTGCAAACTATGAAGAATTCTATGATGAAATCCCCAGGATGAAAGAAAATGCCTTTGCAGAAGGAGAGATCGTCTTCATTGATGGGTCTTCAAGGATCGATCAAAGCGACGGACAAAGATATACTGGCGTTGCTGTGGTAAAACACACAGCAAATGGAGAATTTCGAGTACTTATTAGTGTACGAATACCATCTCATTATTCAGCACAGGCTGCAGAATTATTGGCATTGATACTCGCCATTTAGAATCACGCAGACCAGGAAGTAATGTTGTACAGTGACTCCGCCTATATGATGTCAACAGTGCACGCAGGCTTAGCGTGCTGGAAAAGGAGGGGCTACCTCAAAGCGGATGGCACGCCAGTGCAGCATGCAGCCCTATTGGACAGGCTGATCAAGGCACTACAGCTCCCAGTGGGCATAGCGGTCGTGAAATGTGCCACCCACACGAAGGTGACAGATTTGATCTCACGCGGAAATCAAGCAGCAGACACGGAAGCCAAGCGTATGGTACCCAAAAGTGAAACGATCATGGAAGTTATCCATGCCAACGAGTGAATGATGGTTACACGAACTGCAACTGAAAGTTACAGTAGTTTGGGACAGACACAGCTAATGGAACTCCAAGGGGAGGCACCACAGGAAGAAAAGAACATTTGGAAACATCGAGGGTGTTCTTTAGACCCCTCTGACAGCTTGTGGCTACAAGACAGCACTGGTAAACCAGTAATGCCTGTAGCCCTATTAAAAATAGCGTTGGAGGAGTTACATTATCCAGCACATATGACAAGAGAGAATTTATCAGCAACGCTCACTGAAGACTGGTTCATACCGAATTTAGCTGAGCACGTTGTATTCTTTAGAGTGAACTGTATAATCTGCCAGCAGTTCACCGCTGGGCACATTTTCAGCACTTGCATGTCGATTACGTCGACATGATTCAAGCATGTAACGGGTACAGATACTTAATTGTTGTGGTGTGTCCATTCTCTAGTTGGATTGAGGCAGGTCCATGTACACACCCAGACTCTACCTGTGCAACCACATTTTTAGTGAGAGAGGTATTCCCCCGGTGGGGGGTGTGCGAGGTCATGAGATCAGATAATGGCCCTCACTTTGTTAATGCAAAATTCGAACAGATTAGCTTGCTGCTTGGTATAAAGCACAAGTTCTCGTCGGCGTATCATCCGCAAGGTAATGGGATCTGTGAGAAGCTCAATGGCTTGTTAAGGGAAAAGATAGCCAAGTTGAAGCTGACTCGCCCTATTCGGAATCACTTATGGTGTCCCGCAGTAGCGACATCGCCAAGGATGTGGTCACCTATTTTGATCTAGTGCTCAGATCATACCCGTCATTGGTAGGGAGGCTCACCAATGTCATTGACTTTCTTCAAAATCCTGAAAACGAAAAGATAATAAAGAGATTGTTATCATCCATGCCCCTGACCCCCTCAGGTATAACAGCCCCCTGGTGTCATGGGTATCAGGCAGGTAGTTGGGGCAAGCTGAGTGGTGGCTTGGCAGGCCTGGCATAGGCACACAAAGAACCTATAACAAATCCCTCCTTTCATTCCTTCCTAGTGTTTGTAGTAACTTCCTGGTCCACTTCCTGTTGCCAAACAGGAAGTGCATGATAACTCATGAGCTCTCTAGTGTTTGGGTGTGTCAGGCTATATAAGCCACACCCAAGATTCTTCCAGTGCTTCGTGTTGCGTACTGTGAGCTGTATCAGCAACACACTTGCCGTGCTCTGGATCAGACAGCATCTGCTTACCTGCTCCGGATCATCCTGTTTCTGCTTACCTGCTCTGGATCATCCTGCTTCTTCTTACCTGCTCCGGATCATCCTGTTTCTGCTTACCTGCTCCGGATCATCCTG
Source organism: Ambystoma mexicanum (assembly GCF_040938575.1). Lineage (NCBI taxonomy): Eukaryota > Metazoa > Chordata > Amphibia > Caudata > Ambystomatidae > Ambystoma > Ambystoma mexicanum. The sequence goes on from NC_090932.1 coordinate 779,553,089, forward strand.
CTTCTGCTTACCTGCTCCGGATCATCCTGCTTCTGCTTACTTGCTCCGGATCATCCTACTTCTGCTTACCTGCTCCAGATCATTCAGCTTCAGCTTACCTGGTTCTTACTCCACGTCAGCTTCAGCTTACCTGGTTCTTACTCCACGCCGCAGCTATCTCCAGTCAAGAGGGGACTTCTACACCGGCACCTGTAAAAACGAAGAAGAACAGCGTTAACATGCGCACATCAGTAACGCTGCGCATACTCAACGAATGTTCCCATGACGCTGGAATCCAGGTTAGTTGCACAAGCGCACAAACCCCTGTAAGAAAGAAGAGACATTATTCATTGCGCTCGCTCCAATAATGTGGACACTTATTTCACTGCGCTCTCTCTCTACGCGGTGCATACTTACCAAAAGCCTCCATTCAAACTTACCTAACCACCAAGTCTCCAGTAGCGCTGAACCCGGACTCGAGGCACTAATACCACATCATTTCTCCTGCAAGGGAAAGGGAGAGACATTACCAGGCGCGCTCGAATTGAAGGCGCTGCGCAAACCTACCAGCAGCTAGCTTCTACACGCAGCGCTACTCACCCACAAAAATACCAGCAAACAAAGACAATACAGACAATTTTTGACACTCAACATTCTCCACGCAACGTTCACTTGCGGGAAGGACTTTCTAGCCAGTGAAGAAACTGGCGCCTTGAACTCTCTGCCTCGCTGTGAATGCATAAAAAAGCGTTTGGCATCTGAACTCAGCCTACAGACATTGGCACCAATCACATGAGTGACTTGCGCCCCTGCAAATGCAGGAAGGAGTGCACACCCTACTAAAGATCAAGGTAAACCCATAGGGGGATATCACAGCACACAGTAAAGAGAAGGGAAAGGCCCAGTGGAATCGGGTGAATTCAGGTCTGAGTATACACCTTGTATTTGACAGGTATTCCTCCGGGTCAAAAAGGGGAAGTGAAGACTCACGGTCAAGGGAGGCTCGTCCATCGCTCCTACAGAGACACAGGTGAGTGTGACACCTGCCATCAATGTGGCTAAAGCCCTTCACACTGGCTCCAAGGGCCTTAAAACTCCATCAGAAACATACATGGAGTCAGTGCTGGCGCCTTTGGCGCCAGGCTCATTATCAGGAATAAAGCAATACCAGTTTTGGACCTTAATCCAACATGGAGGCCTATTACACAGCTCAGTTCTTTAGAACCAAGCCATGTGGTTTAATGTTTTGGGTGTGGCTGGGCTTGGAACTACTTGGCCTGGAACTACTTTACCTGGGCTATTTAAACCACACCCAAACAGCAGAACACGCTTCGAGTTATTCTGCACTCCTGCAGCGTAACGCTCACCGTGTCCAGCTCCTGCTCATCTGCTTCTCCGGCGGGCCGATCCTGAAGCCCTAGATCCAGATTCCATTAATAACCTGGAAGAACAAGAACAGCCTTAGCAAGCAAGAACACTTACCTGTGAAGTAACCAGCCTTGAATACATCCTGCGCTTCGCTTACCTCGCCCATCTCCGGAGTTCGCTGCAACCTGCAAAGGTAAAGAAACAAGGACAGCATTAATAACAATTCTTACCTGGGCAAGCAGCGAGTCCTGGCAGCAGCCTGTGCTTCTCTTAACTCGCCCATCTCCGGGTTTCACCACAACCTGCAAGGGAGAAGGAACAAGGTCAGCATTAACAAAGCACTAACCTGTGCAAGCAGCGCTTCGATCGCTCGTCACTCCGGAACATCACCGCAACCTGTACAAAGAAGAGAAGAGAACACAGGTTAGCAATTAATACCAATAAACAGCGCAGCACTCCACGCATCAATAACTCATCGTGGTCTTCGCCATCGGTGCGGCAATTCCGAGATCGCAACCATCCCTGTGAAAACAAAAAGGGACATTGTTAGGGAACAGCATAGTGGAGCAAGACGCCGAGAAGACAGAGAAAACGGAGGGAAAGAAAGAGACAGAATAAAGACGGAAAAAAGACATTATAACTCACCTAGAAGACAGCAAGCAGAGTCAGAGTCACAGCCGATCTGGACCCTACATAAGGGCACATGGACCAGTGAAGCAACTAGGTCCATGGAACGGCCGCACCAACCATGCACCCCTGCACAGAGACGCAGGACGGAGAGTTCAACGCACAAAAACCTAAGGTGGGCAATAACCCCAAGGGAAGGGATTTGGACCAGAGGGAGGTGGGAGTCCACCCATCACAGAACCAGTATCTTAACCCTCCATTCTCCTCTTATAGGCACTACCCAATGTCTGGCACATAACCAAGCAGAAAGGGGTCCGGGATAGCGCTTAGACCTCCATCCAGTATCGTGTGGCGCCCCCGTGGATACCAGGTGAGCGTAACAGAGATTGCTTACTGTCGTTGCCGAACAGTTTCTCCTATTTCCAGAGCACAATGAGAAGGAACCAAATGGCCCAAACACGGATGGAAATAAATGAGCTTATCAACACATTGTTCTTTCGCATAATCGAAGATTGTCCAACTCTTGTCGGAAGAACAACAGACACACTCACGTTTCTTCAAGACCCAGCAAATGCAGAACAGTTAAGCCAACGTTTAAATAAAATAGTGATCCCAGTCGCACTCCACGCGACAGGACAGTGCAGACATTGTTTACATTAAAGAGAAAGCATACAATCCTGAAAAACTCAGCAAGACAGGACGGATGTCCCTGTCACTAGAAGACAGCATGCTAGCTCACAATGTCCTTTTTCGCCTAGTAACTGACTTTCCAGAGATGTTGATGTCCTCACATTCATCAGAGATCCAGCTAATGTTGCACAAATGTGCATGCTCTTGCATGGAATCGTGTTACAGATAGAGCTCTCAAACCATCAACAGAACTATCTGAGGAGATTCTAAAAACCTTCCGCCGAGGGACAGATCAAGGAAGCAGTGTCAAGGACTTCACTTATTGCATTTGTTGTTATTTTGTCCCGATTTCTTCATACTGACCAGCGTACAATATATCCTCAGGACTGAAGCAAATCCGAGGAGTGGACTGGGAACTTACTTACTTTGAACATGCACAGTAAAAGACTTACTGAGGTCTTAGATGATTTGATTTTTCCCATAGTTTAGCAAAGGAACTGTATCTTGCGATAAGAGACAACTCATCATCCACAAGAGGGGGGACACTTGTGGAACACCAGACACTCTTAAACACAGAACTCGAAAGACGATATTGGTTAAGGGAATACAATAAAATTGACATTTGGTGAATGATCGAGATGGGGGTGTAGAGCAGCAATCTGGTCCTACCACAGGAGGAGAGACAACCATGCTTCTCTGGAAGTAAATGCTGCCACCTGATATACAGGGGCATAATGTATTTATGTATCATATTAATCATTGTTTAACTGTAATTAACGATCAGAACTGCATTTTTTATAGGTGCACAAAGCATTCCAATTCCAGTGCACCCACCTAATGATGCACGCATGAAACCCACAAAAACACCCAGACCTTATATAGTCATTCCAGTCCCTAGAAGATCTTATGGTGGAGTGAATGAACTTGAAATGGATGTGATTAGCAATGATACACACACACTTGTGGTAACAAACAAACAGAAAAGCCCGAGACTGGGTCGGCAAGGAATGAATGAAGAAAGCTTACTGACAACCACACGCATGCAAACACTGAATGCACACAAAGTAGGCCTAGTGTCAATGACTGCAGAACCACAAGCCAAAACAGTAGAAAAGAGGAGACTGCTTGCCATAAGAAACTGCACAACAGACATTGTGGAAAGACACAAGGAATCGGAAAAGAAACCAACAGAAATGATAATGATAAACACTCCTGGGACAACACTGAGGGAGACAAAGACAAACTCAAAGAATATCTCACAAGCACAACTAATAGTAGACGCAGTATGGCGAGAGAAAGTAAAAGACTAGAGGAATTGAAGAATAAAACCCCAGAGACAGTAGAAACAAACATATCTGTTCCAACAGAAGGGACAAGTACAAGTTATACAACACAACCATACACCAGACCAGCGTCAGGATGGTTGGAATCGGCATTTGTAACCAGTAGGAGAAGGATGTATGAAGAGAGGGAAAGAGCTGCCAGACGTTTGTCCACTCAAATGGCGCAGATGAGGAAGCCTGCGCCATGGCCAGGTTACCTGAGAATCTTCCAGCAAGAAAGAGCCATACAGATGCATTTAGGGATGTAGTTATAGCAAACTACATGAGAACACTAAGAATCAAGAGAAGCATGCATGGAGATGACAATGAACTAAACGATTACCCGGACAGCACAGTCCATTTGGGAAACAACATTTGGTACCAGCATATGAAAGAAGTTGGAAGACGAAATTCAGAAGGGGAATGCTTTGTTTGTTCACTCCTACAATAAAGCATGGGGAAATCCAAGATTTTCATAGCTGTAAAAATCAATGTCCAGTTAATGGGTAGTGATGCCTCATTAATATGGGCAACTGAAACAGCCTATCCCGACGAAGATGATTATGTTCAAGACATTAAGACAAGAAACAGAGCTCATACTAGGAATCATGTGATCAGGTACGAGAAGCCTGGAGTTAAAGGAGCAGGAATAAGATGGGAAGTGAACCTGATACTAAATGTCTAGGGAGAAACTCCAGAGGAAGCTCAAAGGTGGAAGAATAGAGCCCAAATGCAGGTTTGGGGAACAGTGCTTTCACCAGATGGGTGGGAAAAAGGAGTGGTGATTTGCAGAGCCTGGGTGATCACTGGACTCTACAAAGAAACTGTTGACATTGTGCAGAATGGCTGAAAGCCAGTATGGCCGAAACTTGCAAAACTATTGACATGGGTCAAAGACAAAGGAGGACCCTTGCAGATAGTGCCACTAGGAAACCCAAAATTCTGCTTCAGGAATAATGGCACTAGAAAGATGGGAGAGAATAAGAACTGTGGACGAATTTTTGATGCTCCAGGAATGGTGCAGTAATTATGGATCATTATTGGGCATGTGTATCCAAGGCATACATCAGACTGCCAAGCGACTGGGGAGGTACATGCACAATAGTGAATGTCCACGTTCCAGCACTGGTGATCCCGAAAAGTGACCTGAATATTGACAGTTTCCCGAAAGCAGATGCTCACCTGAGGAAGAAGAGATATGTGGAACTAATAATTCGGATGAAGAGAGAGAATTACTTCTCTGCTAAATCAGAAGAAACTTTTCATGCAATCCCATATGAACACAGGCTGTTCAGCCTCACCTCATCAGTGTTCACAACAATTTTTATGCCAAGAATCCAAGTTGGAGTAAATACTAAATGATTGCAGATAACCAGATGGGAGTTACTGCAGATGACCAACACGACTATAAAAGGATTCAATGCGATCAAGTAAGAGCTAAGAGCCATCCGACTGATGACTCTTCAGAACAGATATGTCCTTGACATGATCGCAGCCATGGATGGAGGCGTTTGAGCAAAAATCGGAGAATCATGTTGCACATTCATACCATCTCACGAAGAGAGAATGGAACTTTAACAGAGGCCATAGGTATGCTGACAAACCTGCAGAACCAGATGATCAATGAAACTGATGAAGTTGATGATGATAGCTGGTTTGATTCGCTGTTTTCATGGGTCCCACAATGGATGGCAGATGCATTTAAGCTCCTGGGAGCCCTGCTAGTGATGATATTGCTAGGATTTTGTGTTATCAAGATAATAATCTCTCATTGCCAGAAGACTGCATAGAAAGACATAGGGATGAAGATCATGATTGATGTCAAGCCAGGATGGAAGCCCAAAGACCTGACTGATGAAGAAATAAGAGACTTTGTGAAGACCAGCATTCATGTACCAGAAGGAACACAGTTTCTCTATCCCAGGAAGCACAGAATTATGTGGGAAGATGGGTTTATTGCAGCCCAAATGGACAATGTCAGTTGATGATTTGGAATAAAGACAAACATGTACGGAGAGCAGGAAGCTTGAAAGGAGTAATAAAAATATGGACTCCAAAGAGACACTTCTTCAAAGCATCATGCATAGACCCCGAAGATGAAGAAGGAATGAACCCAGGGGATGTAGTGAAGATAAATACAGAAGAATCGAGTAAGTTGAATCCAAAGATGGAGGTGAAAGTGGTTGATGAATCGCCCAGAGGGGGGAGTGTAGAGGAGGTCCCAAATAAAACCTGCACTCCAGTCGCCCATTTTGAAGTACTAGGTACGTTCACACCCAAATATATGATGTATGATGAGCAGATACATCAGCAGAGAGCCGTAGTAGGGCTCTGCCCAGTACCTATCAGAAGAGCAACACCTATTGAAGTACCGATACCAAGAAAACCATGGACAGTGAGGTATCCATTAAGGAAACCTTACCGGCAAATGAGACGAAATGAAGATTGCCTAAGTACAGTCCCAGAAGAAACCAAAAAGGTCTTAATGGAAGACGAATGGGGATGTCACGAGGACCCGGACTGACGTACAAGTAGAAGAAATGCCAGCCCGAGAATGACACTCAGAGACGAAACACCATGAATAAGGAACATCGTGAACCTAAAAGGGGAGAACGATGTTGAAATACAAAGAAGCGTAAGCTGTAAACAGGATGAAGATATTCAACCAGCTAACACTTGTACATATGCTTGGAACCGCAAGAAAGCTAAGAAAACGATGCAGCTTGCAATGCTAAGTAGAAGAATAGTGCGGCAAGCGCCATTATACATAAGCTACCTCAAAAGAAGCACAGTATTATAAGTGTAATTCCACTTTGCAAACGGAGCAGAATCAACCCAGGTTACTAAAGGCCGAATGAGCAGATTCATATTCTAACAAAGCGAAAAGAGACGGCTGAACCAAAACTCGTCAGATGCAACTCGTGCCAGGAGAAGCCAAGGTCATACCAATAGAAGGAACAGTAGCTACATATAATTGAAATTTAAGAACAGAATATCCTGTCTCTGAAAGGTCAAGATAAGGAGGCGTAGGTAGGTGGCAAGCCGAATAAGAATCAAATGCACAAATTGAAAGAAACTAGACAAGTTCATGGTGTGGGAAGCACGTGACCAGCCGAGTGAGGAGAAGCACGGGTTCACACCTACGCTTGGCATCCGCCCACAAAGCGATATCAGAACTTTTCCAGACAGAAGATGCAGTTTCGAGGCCAACCATAGTAAAATAATTGACACATAGTTGCTGAAATGATGATTGATTGTAACCTTAATTGGAGGAAGGCCGGGTAACTGAGGGGCACCCTGCACCTGGCTGACCATTCTGTGTGCTGCTAAGCAAAGTGGAAATGTATGCATGGGGTTGGTGCCAACCCAATCACAATGGACCAAATAATCTAGGCTCCTATAGTCAGTAAAACCAATGGGACGTCGTACTTTTAGTGACGTCTACAGTAGTCATTTTTGAAGGAAGGGCTTAGACGCCCACCTGACAGTGTTTACCCAATACCCTCACTCCGTTACCCTATACAGATATAGTACCTATATTAAAGTTACCTTTTCCTAACCAATAGAATTGCATATCAACTTTTGAGTGTTATACGTCATTTATGACGAGTTTTCAGTATTAATGCTATGATTTTTATGAAGTTCATTTGAGTTGAAACGAGAAGGACAATCGCATCACTGCTGATTTCCATGATTCCCCGTTTTTTGTACTTGTCATTAAACAGACTCCCTTTCCCAAACCATTGAGTTGTCCTTATTTATTGGTGTTGGAGTAATAAATCTGCACCCCCATCCATCTCAAGGGTACAGATATCTCATCTTAAAGTACTTTCGGAGCAAACCTCGGCTCTATGGGCCGGCCGGGGGTCTCCAGAGTACACTATCCTCTCGCTGTGGCTTTTCAACATCTACCTTGCCCCCTTGGCCCACTTGATCTCTTCCTTCTCTCCTCACTTCCATTGTTATATAGATGACCTGCAGCTCTCCTTCAATCTTCCCCCCTTTCTTCCTCTTCCTCCTCTCTCATCCCTGACTGTGTGACTGCCATTCAGTCATGGTGCACTGCCAATGATATCTGCCTTAATGCCAGTAAGACTGAGATTCTTTTCATTGGGACCCCAGCTCCCACGTTCCCTCCCTCTGGCCGCCCTCTATGGGTCCCCTCCCCTCACCCTCTTGTGAGGCAAAAACCTTGGCGTCATCTTTGATTCATCTCTCTCCTTCTCTCCTCACATCTAAGATCTTGCCACGAAGGCCCACTATTAGCTGCACCTCCTCAGAGGTATTCTCCCTTTCCTTACCTTACCTCAGAAGCTCAATGTTTCCAGAGCTCTGGGCCTCTCTAGGCTTGACTACTGTAACCTCTTCCTCAATCTTCACTCACCTTCCCTTCATCCCCTTCAACTATTCCAGAATAGAACTGCAAGACATATTCTTGGCCTCAAGCCCAGGGACCACATCTCTCCAGCCCAAATTTCTCTCCACTCGCTCCCGGTTGCTGCTAGGATCAAATTCAAGATCCTCTGCATCAACCATAACATGGAAACCACAGGAAAGGGAAATAATGGACATATCAATGGGTAGAACAGATAACCTGGATGAGGTAGATTGAATTCAGGTATTTGATCAATTCCCTCCCCCAATAAACTTAAATGGGAGCTACAGGTATACATGTCCCGACACTGGAAATACTTTCATGTAACACGGCAAGATATCAAAATAAAATCTACGATCCAGGATGGTGGTCCCTTATTGAGTCTAAAGATATTGTTCTATTTCAGGAAACATGGATATGGATAAAGCATCCCATGAGCTTTTTGACTGCCATTCTATGTATCGGCAATGGGTTAACCGATACCCCAGTGGAGGATTAATCATGTGGGTACTGTGAGAAACCTGAGGGTACCCTCACTCCTGATCCTGGGGTCAGAGAGAGAGAGTGCAGCTGAAGTTGCGACCAAAGAAAGAAGAAGAAAGGACACCGTCCGTGTCTGTGCCAGTGCAGTAGAGTCGTGGCATGTGCAGGACCACATCCGGAATGCAAGCGGGACTCGCAAAGGCCGGCCCACCGTCCAGAGAAGCAGAAGAGGAGGAGCGGCAATCAAGTGCTGCATGCGTTTATTGAATACCAAACTGAATTAAACTTTTGAAAACAAGTTGAATTAAGCGTATTGGGCCTAATCACGAGTTGGGCGGTATCAGTTCTCCATGTCTTCCATTTTCGCTTGGAGGCCTTCACAACACGATTCTAGGGCTTCAATGAGACCCTGCAATTGAACCGTTTCATATGCTTGTTTGCAGGTTGCTGTTTCCATTTCTTTAATTTTATGTTTGGCCTTGTCCATACGTTTGTCTGAAGCCGTTATCTTCCTTGTCTGGTCTTTCGATGATCCCCTGGATCTCTTTCTGGATTTCAGTGAGGAGGGCTTGCAGATTGTGCTTAGTTGCAAGCCTATGTTGTTCCTCCTCTGGGCTTGTCACAATTCGTTTTTTGGACCTGCCTCTGGCTCGAGCAACTGGGCGATATCTTTTGCTTTCAGTGTTTGGATTGCTTTGCCATGGCTGCCGCTGAGTAAGGCCAGGGTACATCAAACAAACTTGCATGGAACTGCCGTTGTATGCCCCAACCCCGCATTTCGGGTTGCACCTAGCTGCATCAGCTTTGCGAAAATGGCTCCCTGCACTTTACCGTGCCCAAGGTCCTGGGTTCAGCCACAAGCACTAGGTATCAGCAAGTCCCAGCACCAAGTCCAACTCCACATGCCTGACTCAACTTCTCACCTGCTAGGGCTGCGTCATCTTAATCTTCCTTACCTGCCGGGGTCTCACTCGGGCATCTGCCACAGAACATGGGGCCTTTGCTTCCTCTCTGAGCACCACACCGCCAGGCCTGCCTGCCAGTCAGATCCTGTTCTCTGTCAAAGCCCCAGCTCTTTCGCATTCCCTTATCTTTCCTTGCCCATAGACTGCATATGAAGCGCCATCGGTAGACCTCAGACCCCAGCGTCAAATCACCACTCCGGCTCCTCCTCAGGGGCATCTCCTGTTTCTGGGCTTCACTCCCAGACAAGTAGGTCCCCACCAAACGCAGCACTAGCTTTAGCTCTGCCTGCCTGCCTGCCTCGGCCTCTCACTTACCAGGGCCATACTATCTTCTTCCTTGCCCCCAAGTCCCTCGACCGAACGTCCGCCACAGCACATATGACCTCAGCAGTGTTTGCTTCCTCTCTGCTGCTGGCACCACACCACCAGGTCCACCATGCAGCCAGCCCTTGCTCTGAGCCCCTTTCCGTTCTATGCTCTGTGGGGCCATCTTCCTAGATCTCAGCTATTTCCCTGCTTCTTATCCCCACTGCACACTACACAGCCTAAGGAGCACCACAAACAGGCCTCAATTGCTGACAGTGTCCCTTTATCTACGACTCACGGCACTGCACTCGTGCCTTCGCTGTCATCTTTCCCTATCCGCCTCGATGTTCCTTCAGTCCGATTTCTGGCCGACACGGGGGTCCTGCCAACCCCTGCTCCGCCAGTGTTGGGGCCATTCGTTCCACCACCCCATAGGCTTCATAGTAGGCCTGACTTCCCTGGTCTACACAGAGGTACTCATGTAGCCATCTTCCCCCAAGCCCATCCAGACCACGCCCCGGGGTTCTAGTACTTTTGACTATTTTTTTGTAGTGTTGGTTTAATTAATGTACCCTATTTTTATAGAACCTTTGATTGACATTCCTTTAAGTTGGTGCTACAGCGCTATTGTTCTTTAGTCTGCTTATGCCATAGCTCTCCCTCCCCTCTCCCCTGAAGTGCATAGCCTGTCCTCGGCCCATGCTACCTTGAAGAGGTGGAGGAGGAATACCTGTCCGGCTGTTTCCCCTTTATGATTGGGATGACTGCTGGTCTATTAGTAGTGTGGGGTTAAATGGGAGTTGTATTCACTACTCATCCATGTACTGCAGAGCAGTAGTAATTTCATCACAGTAATACAACTGTTTGAATTAATCGTCACCACTACTATTGCTGTGGACAGCTGCCCATACCATCATTTTTAGCCCATCTACCACATTACAAAAGGGGACCAGCCAACTGCAAATTAGTCTTGTCATGCCACCAATGTGCGGTATGTAGTGTTGCCCAGAGCACTGCTATTTTTTTCCTTTATTAGCACCACGGGTGAGTGAGCCAACCACTCAGGTTGCTCGGATCCCAGGCTGAATTCCACAATCCAATCATGCGTTCCGAGCAGCTTGATGGCTGCTTCCCTGCACTGCCATCTTCCCCCCACACTCCACTCCCCTTTGGTCACCATTTCCTTCCCTCCCGACCCCACTACCCACCCCACTTACCTGTTTGCTTGGTGATGGCGGTTGGGCCGTCGCCCCTCCAGCCTCCTGCGCCGCCATGGAAATGGAAGAAGGGCACCGCATGGAGCCCCGTCTTCCAGCTTAATTGCGGCCATCTTAGGTAAGCATGTTGTATGAATGAATGGAATGACGAGAGCGCGTCCCATTCATTCATACAAAATACATTGCTGTCAGCAGCCCGGGTTTCAGAATTGAAAACCAAGGTGCTAACAGCAGTAACACCCGATCCGGCATGCTGGATCGGATGCTAACACCGCCAGAGCCCTTCGTTAAGGCTTCTGCTCATTAACTAGGCCCCAGGCCATTACCACTCAATCCGGCCAGCCGGACCATGTGTTATTGCTATATTGAAAACCTTTGATTTATCATTTATTAGTTTTGGTGGAAAGGACAATGGCCTGTTACAATCGAGCATGGACTAGTCAAAAGCGGCAGCCTCTGTCAGTGACAATATCAGATCTATGTGACTTCACATGACCTACACCATATGTGCGGACTAGATGAAACGAATAAGGTGGTATAAAGAGAATATCTATTACAGACCAATCTCCCAAATGTTGGATACCTGTATGATTACTGGTACATGTAAGAGGCCAAGACTGTATTACTTTCTTTTAACTCCTTGCAGACATTTGTGAGTGTACAATTGTGGCACATGTGCTGTACAGAATGCATGGATCAGCAGTTTGTGGGTCTCTCAGAGTACTGGGTAAAGGCCACCCAGCCACCATCTTTGGATTAATCTGGTTTGGCTGGATCCCACAATGGAACACTCTCTCTTAGCAGAGCAGAACTGTGTCATATGGCGGTTGACCAACTCCCCTCACCTGACAAGGTTGAGGCCGGAACTCATCGCATTGAATCAATAGACCTGGAAGGAGATCAACACATGACCTCCCTCAAATCATCTGAAGTAAAGGACAGAGGAATGGACAACTCAGGCTTAGGATTGTTCATGGGATATGCCAAAATTGGAAGGAGGACGTTCTAGGTCAGGTATGTAATACTGGTTCTGGCATTTGCCTGTTTTATCACTGTGGTTTCCTTGATTATGTCTTGCTTCTACCCTGACATAAATCTGGCAACGTATTGGGATTAGAGACTAGATAGGCTGCTTATACTGTATTGTCCTGGTTAAAGGCTCTAGATTTAAGTTGAGGATCCCATTAAAGGGACCTCTATGGACCTATAGTGTTGGGATACTGGTAACCTAGGGAAAATAGAGACAAAATATGTATGGCACTACAGAGGGTAATGGGAAATAATGAAAAGCCCAATTAAATAGGGAAAGACGAATGAGTGCAGGTTGAGAGCCCTTATCCCTGTCAGGGCCACTTTGGTGTTGATGGAAAAGGGGCACCTGTGTAGCGGGGCAAGTGAGTACAGAGTGAGAGAAAAAAAGCGACAGAAGATGGGCAAATGAAAATTGAGGCAGGCAGAGTACCGCCAAAGGGGTCACCCAGCCACTAAACGTTCACCCAATTCAGTACTACATCATGTGATTGTTGGCCTCCTAACATTTTTTGACATAACGTTATAAGCATACACAGTTCCCCATCAAGGGGACGATTAGCCTAGATACATTAGGTGCATTTAGGAGGGCACTGGAAGCAGAAAAGCGAAAAATATCACTGGCCCATTGATCAGCCTTTGCAATGTGGCTGGACGAAGAGACAGCAAAGAAAAAGTATAGCAAAGTTAAGGGATTGAAGGGGGTGAACAATCGATTGAAGATTGAAGGGGGTGAATGATCGATTGAAGGGACAAATAGATTCCTTAGACACCAAAGGGGAACCAGATAAAACTGTCCACTTATTTCCCCAAATACTTCGGGATAAAGGGACGAACAGGATAAAAGGGTATGACAAACTTGGTGACAGGGATAGTGAGACAGCAGAAGAAATAATCAAATGATTTACAAGTATGAGACTGCTGAAGGGCGCGAGACAGGGACAGTCACAAGACCTGCCCCAAGAAGAAGCACCAATTTTAGACCTGGCGCCGCTCCTTCCTTAGGCACCGCAGGCACCAGGGCCCAGAAGCTGAAGTGCCAAAGGGTTGGGCAGGTGCCGTCATGTGCACCTCCCTCATATTCACTATCTTTGACAAGGGCAGGCACAGTGTACGGAAGGGGTTCCCGAATATTACAGGGTCCCCTTAGGCAAGTGCTGGCCTGTCATGAAGATGGAGAGCAGCAACAACCAAACCTTGTTACTGTATATGTACCTTGGACACCTGAATACCTTAGGGCACTGGCTAAAGAGTTTCCGAAAATTAGGGAAGAGCCCCAATGATTTGTGAAAGAATTGCAGACTGTTTTACAATGTTGTACCCCTTTGTAGGTAGACATAAACCAACATATGAGAAAAGTTATGCCACCCGAAGTGAGTCAGGGGCTACCAGAACAAGCGGCTTGGGCATCCCTTGACCCAGGCATGGGGGATTCCCTGGTGCAGGCAATACAAAGAATAGAGACAGCCGTTACAGAGAAGTGTCTGAGCAGAAGAGATTGGGTGAAACTTTCAAACTGTGAGCAAAATAAAGGTGAATCTGCTGCTGACTACCTAGGCAGGTTGACAATGGTGTTTACTCAACACTCTAGTGTTACTAAACCAGATGAGACAGCTCAAGAAGCTCTAGTCAATTTGTTCATCCCCGGTCTTCTACCTAAGGTGCAGGCACAACAATGTGTGCATAGGCTAACAGACTAAATCACTGGAGGAGCTAGTGGCAGTTGTGAACCAATGCGTTTCATGCCAGGAACAGAAGAAGGAAACTTTCGAGAACAAGCTAATGACACTACAAATGCAGAGTCTGCAGAGATAGGTACAAGACAGATACAAGGACAAGTGCAGCAGTCCCAAATAATGCACAAGGCGGGCAGACCGCGGAACAGAGGGGGTCAAATATCCATCAAATTCAGTCAACAAGGGGGTACACAGGGCAAACCTTTTAACAGTGGCCGTGGGGACCACCCATACAACAGCGAGCATGGGGGATGCAAGACCAACAGAGACAGGGAGAGTGGCAACAACAAGCCCCAAGGGCAGCGGTGCCCAACTCTTTGAAATGGAATTATTGCAGAAATAAAGGCAACTGTAAAAACAAATAGTCATTCTGGCCGGGGAGGCCCTGTCATCCAGGAGACATGGGGCCTGTAAATACCCTAATGCCACTGTAGGGAGGATCGTGCAAATGCTGGAAGACCCACAGGGGTCTTTGCCTCAGTTCCCGAATCCAAATGTGAGCCATTTTGCTCCCCGGGACCACAGTGCCCCGAGAGCAGACCAAAGAGTGTCTTCTGGCACCAGAAGGGGAAGGGACTCTGGAAGCTCCTTTGATTCCAGTGGTTCAAGGGGGTCCATTTGTTCAATGCCAGGTGGAAAGGAAACCTGTAGCTTCCCTAGTGGATACCACAGCTAATAGAGCTGCACTGCAAATTGATTTGTTTCCCAATATTTCCTTATCTGCAGGGACAATCAGGGCAGTAGGTGTTTTCCAGGCCCCAATTGTCCTTTCTGTTACTGAACCTCTCATCATTACCTTAGGGCCTATAACAAACAAGCATGCATTCCTTTTGAGCCCAACGGCTATTCTGAATTTACTGGGGAAAAATGTATGTGCTAGGCAAATTGATGCACACCATATACTGGGTATTACCCAAATTGTTTGTTTACAATTGTTCGAATGAACAATTAACCGAATTTAAAGGGTCACAATTGACCTTTTCACAATTGACCGTATATATATATATATATATCGCTTTGGTAATATATATATATGTATATATATATATAAGTGGTTTTGGGTGGGTTTGGGTTGGGTGGGGGTTGCGGGGGGTTTCCCCCCGCATATATGTTACAATTGACCTTCACAATTCAGTCAATTGTGAAAAGGTCAATTGTCATTCCAACAGTTGTAATACGAACAATTCGTATACAACCATATACTGCACTCCCGATAGAGCATTCTTAAGTGTGACCTCGGACAATGCTGAGACAACCCTTAGTGAACAGGGGGACCACGTAAAGAACAAGGGAACAGCCCAAGGAGGAGGAGGAGGAACAATGGTTTAGGGACTTAAAAGCCCTAGTTGACTCCTTACCTAGCTCTTTGTGTTCTACCAATGATAACAAAGTAGGGTGTATATGCACACACAGATGAACTATTAGAGATAAAGATTGATCCCTGTATGAAAAGAAACTAACCTGCTTTTCCCAGTACTCTTTGAAATCCGAGGCTGAATCGGGCATTACACCAGTTACTGAATCACTTACAAAAGGATTTCTGTCCCCATCAGCAACCGGTTGTAATATCCCAATTTTGCCAGTGAAAATAATGGGAAAGGCGGTTTGACCAGCACCAAAGGGGCTGTGCGGTGGTAAAACCATCATTTCTGGTGGTGCCAAACCCAGCTTTCATACTGGCATGTATTCCGCCAGAAGCCAGGCATTTCACTGTAGTTGACGTATTTGCTGCTTTCTTCTTGGTACCCATACAGTCAGTTCCTTTTTACATTTTTCCACAGAGAAGTCCAGTACACGTGGACCTGTTTGCCAAAGGGGTATACTGAGTCATCCACCCTCTTTTCACAACAGCCTAAGAACGATCTAGATGATATCAAATTACCTGGGAAGTCAGCACTGATACAATATGTCAATGATTTGTTGATTGCCTCGCCTTCCAATGAGTCCTGTGAGAGACAATCAAATGCTATTAACAGCATTAGCAGAGAAGGGACACAAAGCCTCCAAGAAAAAGCTCCACCTATACAATGGTACGGTCCACTAATTGGGACACGGCATTATGGAAGGATATTGCCTGATATCCTACTTATGGAAAAAGGGACTGTCCACAGAATTCCTAAACCTCAAATGATAACCCAGGAGAGCATTCCTACGCGTAGTAGGTTACTGCCGATAGTGATTTTTAGGGCACTGTAAGGGATCAAGCGTAAGACTCAGACACAGTGACATGTTAATTGTTGTTTATAATCTTTTATTTTCACGAAATAAGAAGAAGGTTCGAAGAAAGCCTATCTCTCGCTAATCCTAAAAGGGGTTTCCTTGCCTCAACAAACCGAAGGGATGTTTGTGTCAGGATGTTAAAACAAAGAGCGTCCTCTGTCCACTGTCCAAAAAACCTAACACTGACCCTTACAAGCTAAACTCAAAAATAATGTGAAAAGGAGGATTTCTATAAGATATGCCCTTGAAACCTTTTTTCAGAGTTCCAAACATAAAGATCTAAGTTCTGGTTGTTTGAATGCCACTTTATCACAGTTCAAGTTTGTTCAAGGGGAAGACTCTTCCCTTAAGACTTCTTTAAACACACAATTCTTTTGAATGTTCAATTCCTCACATTCTGTATTTCAATTACCCTAAAAGGGGCAGGGCTCTTCCCTTTAACATTGACTGTTCCTCTTTCTGCTCCTGGTGTACTCTCCTGCCAGGGTATTGTGATTGTATTACTGATCCTTAAAAGGGGTATGACTTTTCCCTTTTGTATTCATTATCACTATTCCACAATTTCAAGTTTACTTCTCTTCTTACTCCTGGTTAACTCTCCTGCCAAGATATGACAATGTTGTTTCTTGGATGCAGATCCCAGATTCGCACAGTGGCTGGTTTATTTTCCAGCCAGGGATTTTTATATCTTCTCATGGGTGTGAGGACCAGACTCACTGTTTGCCTGGTTCACTATCCTGCCAGGCCTTTTCCGTTCTACACTCACTCTTTCTTTCATCCAGGAAATGATGCCTTTGCAACATTGGGTCACCAACCCTTTCTTAACACTGTTTGCATTCTTCTCAAGTCCTCTTTCCCAGTATTGGACATTTGTAAGGTGCCTATACAACAAGTGGTGGTTCAAGGTGCCACAAGACAAAAAAAGGTAGGGAAGATAAGGGAGAAAGATACAATAACGGCCCTACAAGGCCTTGTGACATTCGTATAATCCAAGTGCAGAACAAGAAGTGTGTGGAAGGCGGGGCAGAGGGGTGTTGCCGGTCTGCGCAAAAGCAAAGTGGTAAGGTGGGAAGCCAAAAGGGTTAAAAGATGAAGTGCAAGTGCTAATGGGAGGCCAGAGGGCAAGTGCAAGGGAATGCATGTAGGTTCGGGGAATGGGGGTGGACTGAGTGGGGGATGTTGGGGCCCTGTAGTACTCAGAGCTTCTGGAACATAAGGAGAACTGGCTCAAGTTTGCGAGGTGCAGGGAGATCATTCCAGGGGGACTCTCCTGTGTAGGAGAGAAATCTACCCCACATTCTTTGCTTAGAGAAGCATCTGATTCACAGAGAATTGGAGCCAGTAGACCACAGGGCTCTAGCAGGGAGGTATTTAGGGCTTCAATTGTCATTGTTCTATTGGATTCCATGACTTTGAATAGCTCCTCTTATTTGAATGCTACTGCCTCGCCGGGGAAGTTCTAAACTCAATTGGCAGAAGGCCTTCTGCAATTTCTTTCATCATCATCATCATAGCTTTATAGCGATGCAATTGTCATAAAAGCACAAATACATAAATAACAAATACAATCATAGTATATAAAATATTCACTTATCACAATTCATACACAATGCACATATCTGCATAGTACATTGGTAAGTCATGAATAAAATCATAGATATATTGGTGACCATTAAATAGTCACATGGGTATTTCTATGGAGCCATGCACTGTTTGAAACATAGCTATTGCTAAAAATATTTTCGCAACAGACGTTGATTTGCACATGTAAATGGCTTCTTCAAGGGTCCTAATACTACTCTCCCTTAAGTTCGCTTTTAAATATGCACTTCTCATATCTTTGTACATCGGGCAGAAAAACAAAAAATGTTGGAATGTGTCTGCAAAATTAACACAGTAAAAACAACAATCATCATTAGTTGGATTCCATATATTTTTCACACTACCCAAGTGGTGGTAGGGTGCCCAGCCTAAATCTGACATACAGTGACCTTGCATATTGTGGTTCAATTAAGTCAAGGTATGTTTCATAACAAAACTCGGTCTTGATAGATTAATAGGAGCGAACAAAGACCGATTGGTGGCCCTCCCTAATTAAATATTTATGAACATTCACATAATAAGCAGATCTTGAGACTAGTTGTGGGCACAGAATTGTTCCAAAGGTAGGAAAGATTCATTGTTGTGAGCATTGTTCTTACGTGTCTGAGCCAAGGAATCATTGATCCTCTGTCTTGTAACTGAACTTCCATTGGTGCTTCCTTATACTTCGTTAACAGCAGCGAGGACCAGATTAATACCCAAACACTGATTATAGCCGCAAATCGAACAAAATTCCATTTCAACTCACTTCCATCATCATCATCAAATAACTTTATTTGGCCATGAGGCACTCAAAGTGCATCCTAACACAAAGCATCGCTAATATACATTTAAACAGAAAAAAAACAATTAGACACGATGAAACTACCTCCCTCCCCGCTTAGATTTCCCTTTGGGATTACAGATACATGGTCCTTGTGCCGTATTAATTGCCCATGGACCTTTTCCCCAATGGGATTGAATTTGCGCTCCGAGAAGACAGAGTTGTAATTAATTAATATTTCCAAAAGTGTGCATGATATCAGGGAAGGGATGAGGGCTAATAATGATCAAGCTGTTTGTCGCCACCATTCGTATCGCTGCCCAGCACACCATTGGCCACCCTCCAGTCCCAAAACTTTAGCTTCACAGGGTCACTGGTAGAATCACCCTCATAATCCAGTCTAGAGTCATTTGCTATGACTTCCCAGTTTACAGAAGAGCATCCCCCAGTTGTCCGGAGCCGGTGCAGGCATCTATTTAAG
The DNA here is from genome assembly GCF_040938575.1 of Ambystoma mexicanum. Classification (NCBI taxonomy): domain Eukaryota; kingdom Metazoa; phylum Chordata; class Amphibia; order Caudata; family Ambystomatidae; genus Ambystoma; species Ambystoma mexicanum. The sequence goes on from NC_090932.1 coordinate 779,572,192, forward strand.
AGTGCATCCCTTGGTTCTCGTTGATTGGATTTCAATTTCGGTACCCAATGCAAGAATACTGTGCCTCTCCTTTTTTTCCAGTGATCATTGTTATTAGTTAGGTCCTCTCGGGTTGGAAATCTGGGGGCATTATGAAAGTTATCATTAGGGCCATTATTCCCCACATTGTTTAATACCCTATTGACCCTTGTTGCATGCAAGGAATGTGGGCGGGCTGGCTTATTAGGTTCCCTAGGTAACAACTGTCGAGCAAGCTGCTCCTTGTGATTTCGTTGCCCAAGTGGAAAAACATGAGGTTCACAATGGATTGGAGCCTGTGTTGCTACTTTGGTGGAATCTATTTGAGGATCAACCAGGGGTGTTGCTAGGTCTGGAAAAGATCCGGGGCTATGCTAATGCCGGGACTGTCGAGACTCCGAGCTAGCCAGCCTTTTGCTTGGTAGCCCCTGAGCTTCTATCCGCAGCTACAACCAAAAGACCCGGGGCTATAGCCCACTTAGCCCCCCCCCAGCAACGCCTCTGGGATCAACATTTGTTACGACAGCCAGGTGGTCTTTTATGATGTATGTTTCTTGCTCCTTTGGTTGGTTGCATAGGACTGTGGCTTACATATGGCCGAAGATTAGCCCCTCCTTGACCCCACCTCTCTCACTTCCTTGGGCTTCGATCAATGTTAGCAGGAGCCTTTTAATGTCCATTAGTTCTAAGAATACTTGATTGTAGTTACAATTTCAGTCATGGGCAGACCAGGCCTCCTTAAAATGCACATCTATGGTGGACAAAGAGCTTGGGCTATCCCCTGGACTAATGACCATCAGGTTCTTGCTCGAAGTCCCCACAATAGCATCAAGCCCTTTTTCAAGCGTGCCCCCTCCAGCGGATTCCATTTGGACCGTTGGTTCTCTGTCGCTATCGGTCTCTGCAGATGTGGGGTCCTCCATAACCTCTAGGCTCAGACTTGGCAAACGTGTGGGCACACCACAGCCACTGCCAAGAGTGGCAGCGTGAACAACTTGGGCAGCTGAACAAAGCCCTCCTAAACACAGTTGTTGACTGTGGTTGGCCTGGGGGGGGGGGCAAGCTAGCGAATAACAGTGCCCCTCCCTCCTGAGTTTTAAGAACCTTTATTAACAGCAGTTGGCCAAGATGTGGTGGGGGATGAAGTAATGGCAACAGCAGGGACCGCAGTTTCAATGATGCCTCCCCCCATTGTCCAGGCTGGTGGGGGAGTTGGGGAGCCCAAAAATGGCTGGGTATCTTTAATTAATAAATGGGCGTCGCCAAAGGAGGTAGGACTGGGGCCATCGGTAGATGCTGGTCTCAAGGCCTCCAGGCCGACTACACCTAAGGAACATGAGGTGGATAATTCTGGGGTTTGCTTCTTCCTCCTCAGCTTTAATAATTTCCTTTTTGGACCCAATCCATGTCCATTGCTAGGTTCTTGGTCAGTTACAAAGTCAGATACAGGGAAGAATGTAGACACAGCCTCTAATGCCTTCATTGGCTGGGCTGACATGATCAATTATGGTCAGGTGTGCTGTCGTTGTCAGATTAGGCCGTGGGGCATGGGACACGCTCGGTCACTTTTCCGGAAATCAGCACTGGTAGTGGAAAGGCTTTTAACACATTTCGTTTTCATTATTCACCGTTCTGTTATCTTTCAAGAAGCGTTCAACAACATGCCTTCTCACACGCATATATTCAAGCTTTCAATTCAATGGGCCTCATCACGTGTCTGGCGGTATCCTGGTGGTAATACTGCCGGGATACCGCTAGTGCAAATAGCGCTACCGCTACTCGGTCCGGTGCTATTGGCGCCGGATCACAAGTAGCGGTTGGGCGGTTATTGCCCATTCCCCATTGGGTCCATTAGTCCGCTAGATTACAAGTGGTGGTGGCAGAGTAAACCCCAATATGTTCAGAGTCCATTGGACTCTATTGGGCTTTTTCAGTGGAATTACTGCAGTGGTGATTCCGCTGTGGTTATTCTGCCGGAAACAGGGGGAAAGTCATCAGATTTACCTCCAACTCATAGCTGGAGGTGAATCTTCCAAGTTTCTGCTCAACTCATAGTTGGGCGGGTTCAGGAATGTGGCGGTATATATTAATACCGTTGCATTAACCCGCACGTATTAGTTTCCTCACTAAGCTATCCTCATGCCATTCCTCAATTTCTAATCCAAACAATATTGGGCCTCATTACGAGGTTGGCGGTAACCCGCTGATGCTGCCGGCGGATTCCCACCAATCCCGTAACACTGATTCTGCCGCCTGATATCTCGGTGCTACAGGGATATCACAAGTGACGGCGTAACAGTAAATGCCCATTCCCATGGAGTCCTATGGGGTCACTGAAGCACCAGCACGGTTGCTAACGCTATGGACCACCCTCATGCTTGTGTGTCGTTCACGTCTGTCCCTGTCGATTGACACATTCGGTGCCATTGGCGTATCGTGATGCCTAGTATGAGGTTCAACTTGATACGTTTCAGTAGTTTCTTGGGCGGTATAGCTATAATCTCCTGAGGTTTATACGGGTGCATTTGCTCTAGCTAGGTTAGTCTCCAACTGATATTATCCTCATGATCGAGCCATCTCTTGACCCAGACCATCTGTGCCACGAGATAATAAGTCCTCCAAGATGGCAGCGCCAGTCCTCCGTCGCGTTTTGCCGCCTGCAGTATTTTAATACTGAGTCTCGCTATGTTGCCATATACGCTTCCCTATCTGTCTTTCGAAATCTTGAGCCAAGGATGTCGGCGGGTGATTATCTGTGTCAAATACACTAATTTAGGCAGGGTATTCATTTTTACAGTGTTGATTCGACATATAAGAGATAGTGTTAGGATATACCACTTGGGCAGGTCTCCTTTGATCCTGAGTAAAATAGGCAGGTAGTTAAATTGAATCAATTCTTTAAGGGTTGTGCTTAGCCATACACCCAGATATTTTATCGATTTTGTCTGCAATCTGAACGGGGCAACCCATCCTGGATCCCATGGTATGTCTGTTTACAGTGGCATTACCTCAGATTTTTCCCACTTGACTTTGTATCCCTCTACCATGCCAACTTCTTGGAGAATTGCACATAGGTGTGGGAGAACTCTAGTACACCTGGTGATGTACAATAGCACATCATCGGTGTGTAGCGAAATCCGATGTTGAATATCCGTCCTGGTAATCTGTAATCTGTCAACCCCTATTTTTAGAGCTAGCGGTTCTATGGCAAGTGCATACGGTAGGGGCAATCATGGACAACCCTGTGTTGTGCCTGTAAATAATGGGAATGCTACTGAAGTGTGCCCATTAATGACCACCGTGATCATTTCAATGAATCGCCTCTTCAAACCGAACTTGTCCAGTACTCTAAACAGATAGTCCCATCGCACACCAGCATTATTTTCGAATCCAAAAAGCTCAGGCTTTCACACCCGCACAGATGGTATTCTTTCAAAATTGCATTGCATTATTCTTTGATTTTGCTCCCTTTCCACTCCAGTATTATATTTCTAATACACCTACCCCTATTTGTCACCTATCCCTAAATCGGTAAACCTACACAATAGATAATTTGAATATAATTTGTAAATTACTTCAGTTGGTTGATGAATCTCCTACCGCTCTTTATGTGCAAGCTGCAGGTCACAACTTTGTGTCTTGGATGAGCCAAGAAAATATGTAATTCTTCTGAAGCTGATAACATGGGAAGCATGGAGTTGGCTCATGCCCATCTGTCTGGGAAGAGATAGTGGAGGAGCAAACAGCTCCCTTAAAGCTTGAGCCCCAGAAGAGCTTTCCCTGAATGCCAAAGGGAGAGCAGAAAGCAATAGCTGCATGTCCTGGATTGTGGAGGAGCGGGGGAGAGGAAAGGGGTATAACTAAAGCAATGTGTGCAAGGTAGAAATCCCCAGCATTAAGTACGCTTACCACATGCCCAAGCCCAAAGTGACCCCGCCCCGCCACCATCCCATTCACAAACTGGGTAGTAGGTGGAAAACACCATGGCCAAAGCCACTAGGCTGACCTAAGGGTGATAAGAGTCAAATAAATAATGCTGGCAGACTCTTTGCACAGCTAAGGTCCAGGTAAGAACAATAGCAAACCAGAGATTGTAGTACTGCTTTTATTTTACTTTTCGATTAGGAGAGAATCATGGCTCACATGTGAGAGTGACAGGAGTACCGTTTTTGAAGCTTTATTTAAAACGCAGGACTACAAATACGAAAATGCAGTGCAGTGGAGCCTAAAAGCCAGTACTCGCTCAGCATCGCGCATGGCACAACTGGAGAAGTCGTTTATATGCGTGTGTTAATATCGCCTACTCTTAAGTCATTGTTCGAAACAGCTGGGAATCTTTTAATACGCATGATGTAATCACAGGCTGCATTCCACCAAAGGACGAAACATACAGTAGTACGTAGTACGTTACTTCAGCTAGCGGTTTTCAGTTTTAGAAAAGGCTTTTTCTTTGTAACTTAATCTCATTTGTTTAAAACAATTTGAAATATTGTGTCATCAAAAGAAACAGTGCAGAGTTTTTTCAAGCAAAAAGCAACATATTCGATTACCCTATACACTTGTAGGCAGTGTGAATAAGCAGTTTGCGACAGAAGGAGGGACTTTCACTCTCACATGCTAATTTTTTATTTTATTTATTTATTGATTAGCATTTGTAGAGCGCACAGCAGCCCTTAGGCATCGTGGTGCAGTTACAGAGAAGAGACTTGCTGGTTACAAGGAGGTGGAGAGCATAGTAGTTGCATGCCGCAACTTAGCTAAGTGGTTACAGGGTAGCTTCGCTTGCGGTTACAGGATACAGTATACATGGTGGTTACGGTTGTTACAGTGGAAGTTAGTTACAAGTTTAGCTAACATTGGGAACAGTAGGAGTTGAACAAAGCATACATGACTTGGTGTTTAATAGGGCAGCAGGAGGGGATACTTTGGGGGGGTTTGATGCGCGTTTCGACCGTAGTCTTTATCAAGGCAAAAATAAAGTAGTCCAGCCGGCTCGTGGTGGAGCAGGTCGGTAAATACCCCTTAGTAGGGTGCTGGGTTGAGGCTTGTAGACCTAATCTGTCGCTGGTTACAGCGTCGGTCCATGAGGTTCCAGACTGGATAAAGACTACGGTCGAAATAAAGACTACGGTCGAAACGCGTGTAGGCTATTTTGTTTTCACCTTTAATGGCATGAGATGCCATAACTTTAATGTTGTATCGGACAATAAAAACACCATGTACAACAACTCATGACTGAATCATCGCCTATTCTCAACGAATAACTTGAGTACCACATTTTTGAATCACCAAGAATTGCCAGTGGCCAAACTAAACAAGGTTTTGTCAAACCCCCCCCCCCAAGTACCTAACCACTCGGGAACCCTGGAGTTTGGTTCCCTGACAAACCATGTGCCAGGGTGCAGGGAAAAACAAGACCACTAACTAATCATGCGCAGGGGACCGGCTGGCCCGACACCAGACTTCAAACTTCTTGAAAGCAGCAGGAGTGGATAGTTTACAGATTTAGCTAGGAGCGTGAAGCAGAGTTCGTTGAACAATGTAGTTTTTAGTGTTTTGCGGAAGATGAGGAGGGATGGTTCTGCTCTGAGCTAGCTGGCGAGAGCATTCCATAGTTTGGGAGCTATGTGGGGGAAGCCTAGGCCTCCAGCGTTGGCTCTTTTGATGAGTGGGACTTGCAGTTGGTTTGCATGTTGACTTCTTTTGGCGCTGGTAGAGCTTACTCTGTTCATAGTGTCGGTTAAATAGGTAGGTGCAGTGTCACTCGGGCATTTGCGCGTTGTGCTTAGGATTTTGAATCTGTTCTTTAACGGGTAGCAAGTGGGCAGCTCCCATGGCTTGAGTGATGTGCACTCTTTTGGGAATGCTGAGGGCTGCACGCAGTGCATTGTTCTGCATTATTTGGAGCCTGTTGATGTTTTTGGCTGAAGTGCACGCAAGGATGGCATTGCAGTAGTCCAGCTTAGCTCCGATAGTGGCGCAGGCGATGGAGAGGCATTTTTGGGGGGAGAGGAAAGGTTTGATGGTGTTGATGAGCTTGGTGGTGTGAGCTGAGGCTGAAGCAATGGCGCTGACCGGTCGTGTCATAGAGAGGGTCGAGTCTAAGTAGACGCCAAGGGTCTTTACAGATGAAGAAACAGGGATGATGGTGTTGTCGATTGTGAAGTTGTTATATTTTTTATTGAGCTTGGGTAAGATTTCTTTAGGATCCAGGAGTATGATCTCGGTTTTGTCACCGTCAAGGCAGAGACCATTTATTGCTATTCAAGTTTGTATGGTGGTGTAGATTTGGAGGATGTCTACCGCGTCTTGGTCGTAGTCACCAGAGAGGGGAGCAGTACTTGTGTGTCGTCGGCATAGTTCGTGTACGCTATGCCTAACGAGTCAAGTAGGTCAAACAGAGGCTTGGTGAAGATGTTGTAGAGGGTGGGGCGGTGCAAGATTCTTGCGGTCCTCCGCAGTGAATGGAGTCAGGGGCAGCATTGGCCTGGTCGGAGTAAACCTTCATGCCTCTATCTTCTAGGAAGGAGGTTATCCATGAGGTTGCTTCTGTAGACAATTGAGCTGCATTGGAGAGATGGGAGGTCAGTATATTGTGATCTACAAGATCAGACATGGCTGAGAGATCTAGGAGAAGCAGGAGGGCTGTTTTGCCCTTGTCTATGATGTTAGTGATTTGTGTCTTGAGATCTAGTAGGCCGGTTTCTGTGCCGTGGCCTTTCCGGAAGCCAGATTGTCTTTTACCCAGAATAGCGTTGGTTTCCAGGTATTGTTGGATTTGTGAGTGGGCTGCTTTTTCAAGGATTTTGAGGAGGAAGGGGACTGTGGTGATGGGACGGTAGTTGTTAGGGCATGAGTGATCAAGGGTGGGTTTCTTTATGAGAGGGCAAACCCACGCTTCTTTTAAGCTTTGGGGTACAATGCCTGAGGAGAAGGAAGTGTTTATGAATGTAGTGATGATAGGGGTAAGAGTGTCGGCGCACTCTTTGATGATAGACTGTTGTCATATGTCACCTTTGCAGGTGGAAGGTTTGATGTGTTGGAGGAGGTCGAGGATTTCCTTTTCTGAGACGTCTCTGAATGGGAAGAATGGGGTGTTGGGAGGGGGAGAGTGGGAGTTGAAGGGGGGCATGTTGCCCTGATTGGGTAAGGCTTTGTGTTGAGAAAGGATTTTTCCTTGAAGAAGTTTAATTTTGTTAAGGAGGGCTGATTGAATGCTGGCACACCAGGCTTCTTCTTTAGATATTTCATCTGATTTAATGGGAGGGGTAATGAGATCTTTGAAGATAGCGAACATTTCCTTGGATTTGGAGTTGGCATCGATTATTCTGAGATTAAAAGATTCAGATTTAGTTGTAAAAATTGCTTTCTTATATGTGGTGGAGCAGGTTTTGAATTCTGTCAAGGCGGAGAGGGAGAGCGATGATTGCCACTTAGCTAGGGCGAGTCATTTGTTGTTGCGTAGGACTGCTAGTTCTTCAGTGAACCAGGAGTTTGTGTGCATCGATTTATTTCCTTTCTTGTTCTCTAGCGGAGCTATGGTCTCGATGGTTTTGGTAAGAGTGCAGGAGTAGATGTTGACGAGAATCGTAGGGTTGTTGGAAAATGGAGGTTTGAGTTCGAGAATGTCAAGAAAGGGAAGGAGATTGACTTGTACTTTAGTAGTGGGTTTAGTTGGTATAGTAAATTGTATGGTGTGGTGATCTGTCCAAGGGAGGGCTGCATTTTTGGTGATGGCAACTGTGCAGTTGTGGTCGGCGTGTAGAGGAGGTCCCAAATATGGCCTGCACTCCAGCCACCCATTTTGAGATGCCAGAAGCATACTCGCCAAGATATGTGATGTATAAGGAGCAAATAAACCAACCGAGAGCCACAGTAGGGCTCTGTCCAGTGCCCATCAGAAGGACTTGTATACCTATTGAAGCACCAATAACCAGACACCCATGGGCCGCACAATACCCATTAAGGCAACCATACCAGCAGCTGACGCGAAGTGAAGACTACTTACAAACTGTCCAGGAAGAGACCCAAAGGGCTCTCAGTGGAGGCGAATGGTGACGTCACAAGGGTCTGGACAGACTCACAGATGAAAGAAACGACAACCAAAAGGTGATAAACAAAGACGAAATGTAGCGGATAAGGATGTAATGAACATAAAAGAAGAAAACAACACTGAACTATGCAGAATGGAAGTATGTTACTGGCTAAATGCCTGTAAATAGGCTTGGAACACAAAAAGCTAAGGAAATGATACTGCTTGCAATGCTTAGTAGGAGGATAGAGCGGCAAGCGCCAACTATATATCTACCTCAAGAAGCACATTATACAAGTGCAACATTATACAAGTGTGACTCCATTTTATAAAAGCAGAATTAAGACTGGGACGAACAGGCCAAGATTCATATGTTAGCTCAAAGTCAGACAGAAGAGCGGAATCAAAACTCAGCAAGAAGCTGCTCATGGCTAGGAATTCGAGGTCAACCCAAGGAAGGGAGGGGAGCAGCAACTCCGAAGAATTGAAACTTAAGAGCATAGAAGCCTGCCCGGTGAAGGTCGAGATAAGGAGGCCCAGGCAGGTGGCGAGGCTGAACAAAGGGTCTAACACATAAATAGAGGGAATTTGAAGCTGATTCATGGTGAACTGACATGTGGCCAGCCTGGCGCGAAGAGGTGCCCACATCTGATGTCATCCAAACTCAAAGGATGCCATAACTTTTCCAGATAAGAAGTTACAGTCGGAGGCCACTCTCAGCCAACTAATTGACACATAGGCCTGAAGGTAGTGATTGATGGAAGGGAGGCAGGGTGAATCTTGGGCTATCCCGCACCTGGGTGTCCATTCTGCACGCTGCTAATTAAAGTGGAGATTTATGTCTAGGGGTGTAACCCACCCAATCACAATGGACCAAATAATCTAGGGTCCTATAGCTAGTAGAACCAATAAGACGTCGTACTTGTAGTGACGTCTATCACAAGTGATGTAGAGGGATGGGCGTAGACGCCCACCCGATAAGAGTTATCCAATCCTCACACTCTGTTACCTTATACAGATATAGTACCCATACTTAAGTTACCTTTCCCGACCAATAGAATTGCATGACAAACTTTGAGTGTTACACGTCAATGATGACAAGTTTTGCCTATAAGAATTATTGTCTGAATGAGGAATTTGGAAGTTGAAGCGAGACAGGCGATCGCAGCTCTGATGATTTCCATCTGTTTCCCCGTTTTTTGTACTTGTCATTAAATGGACTTCCCTTTGCCAAACCACTGACTTGTCCTTATTGATTGGTGTTGGAGTTAGAGAATCCTGCACCCCATCCTGCTCAAGGTGCAGCTATCTCGCTGTAAGGTGCCGGAGGGCAAGCTCTGAATCTCATAGGCCCGTTCAGAGGTAACCCAGCCCTCCAGTGCACTTGGTAGCGACGAGGATGGTTTTGACCATCAACTAGTGAATTTTGATTATTGATAAGACACCTATTGACCGTCGACATGAAGTAACTCTAGGTCTTCGGCAATATCACGAGATCTTCGCCATTCGGCTGAGTAGACTGAGAAGCTTCCCGTGGACAAATATAGTGTAAGTCCATCAAAAAACTTCAGTGTGTCTGAAGGAACCTGCCTTACAAAGCATAACCCTTCTCATTCCTACGGGCAGCCGATCAGACGAAAAGACCAAAGGAGGCGGTAAAGAAGGCAGTGATCCCGAGGATCCAGAGAGGAACGATGCGAGCGGTGAGTGAAATGAAAAGTGATGCTTTGGCAAATGTTCCTAGGCAATAGAACAAATAAGGGGAAAGGTAACGGATGGAGGTGGAGAAGACAAAATAGTCAGAAGTAGAGAAGACTGTGTATATATATAGGGGAATTATGACTATAGAATAATTGAATAAAAAGTGAGTATACCGGGGAGGACACCCGAGATAAAAAAGAGAGTATACCGGGGTAAACACCTGAGATAAAGGGAAAGGATAACAGAGTGAACACCTGAGAAAAAGGAAGAGGATACCGGGGTAGACACCCGAGAGAAAAGAGAGAGGATACCAGGGCGGACACCCAAGATAAAGAGAGAGGATACCAGGGAGGACACCTGAGGTAAAGGATACGCCTTGTTCCTGCCCTTTAATATACCGGTCAGAAGAAACGTGAACTCATAGTCCCACATAATAGGGAAAAACTAGGCTACTATGACGATTAAAGACGTCATAAAAGGAGTTTGTTTAAACTCCATGTCAGGGTATTGATTAGAAGGCAGAGATATCTGTGCCCAGCTGCTGCCTGTCTAGTCTGTTTAACGTTCGTCATACATGTTCTGTTGATGTGTCACATGTAAGAAAATTTGGTTCTGTGTTGTTTAAAATTGATTAAGGGTTTTTCGCGATTCTATAATTAAGAGGGAATCGCACATGAATTGATGTTCTTGAATGAATTGGTGATGTAAAATTTTGACGGGAGAAGATTGGTTTGGAGCTTGCGATATTTGGTGCTCGCTCATATTGGTGGGTGCAGTGAAATTGCATGAAAATATTGCTAGAACAGATTTGAGCATGGAAGATATTACTCCGCTAGCTCACTTGTGTAAACAATTGCCTAAACATGCACCCAAGCTTAAGAAATACAGTACATAGTATGTTAAGGGTAGCGCCCACAAGATGTGTATGCCGTGGCCACAGAATGGGTCCTTATCTAAAGCCGTCTTACAACATATGACGACTCATTTGCATGCCACATATACAGGTTACAAACTAGAGAAATGCCTTGCTATTCTAGAACTTTGGAAAATGTTCGAACAGGCGAAAGAGGAAGAGCCACCTGCAGACTGGATATTAAATGTAGGCACGGAAGCGGGTGAGATGCCTACCGTGCCACCTTCCCCACGTGAAACAGAAACCAAGGGAAGTAAGTCAGAAGGACTTTACCCATTAAGAGAGCTCAAGGCTGCCACGGGTTACAGCAACCCCGCATTTGAGTCACCTACGTACAGTAGTGACGAAATTATGGGGAAGGATCAGGATAAAAATATTACCTCCGCAGTCCCGAGGGATAAGGAGAGACAAGATGATGAAAGGAAGGATAAGGTACAGACAAGTGCACCTCTCGATAAAAAGAGAGAGGGAACGTAATGGAAAGGAAGTGAAGACAAAACTGATTAGATAGCATTCGCGAAAGACGAATGGATGGGAGGGCAGGTATTGTTCAAACTCGATGGGAAAGGAAGTGGTGATGTGAGACTGAGAGAGAGGTCAGATGAGACACAGAGAAGGGAGAAGGAAAGGGAAATAAGGGATGAAAGAATAAGAAGAAAAGATAGGCTAAGGCGAGAACAGCTATATTGCAAAGAGCAAGGAAAGCCGCTCAGACGCAAACAGAGTGTAGCCTATAACCAGTACAGGCAGAACCTGGAACAACTGGAAGAAGAGCAGAGAACACATGAAAAAAAGATAAAGAGACGAGAAGACGAGGAAGTTTGAAGGGCAAATGAACCTAGAAATGAAAGGAGAAGGGAAGTAGACAAGGTCAGAGAAGGAGCGAGGAAGCGCGAAGGATTCGAGGACATTGAACGTAAGCGTAGACAGAGGGCACGCAATCTCGAATATCTAGAGCGGGAAGTTAAAAAACCCAATCCTGTTGTAGAATGGGAAGACATTGAAGAATTTTACCCTGCGTAAGACTCAGCACCAGGCATTAGTGGGGTAAATATTGAAGATGACTTTGACACCAGAAGCATCAGGGAGACGATCGACAAAATATATGATGAAATGGGGTTGAAACCAATATCCCAAAGGGAAAGGAAGACAAGCGCTTGGAAAGCACTCAGCTGTATGACACAGAGGACGTCACCTGAAGTAGTGGGAGCAGGAGACTGTCCCTGGATAGGCTAGAAATTAGTAAGAACGAAGATGACGCAAGGAGTTGCGTGAATTGGGAACAATCAATGTCCTACTCCGGAGAGGAAATGGAGTGTGAGACAAATGGAGAAGGGAGATGGCGCAAAAAGCGGCTCCCAAGGGACAAAGGGGTACGATAGTCAGACGCTAACGAGTCCGCACCGAGGACATCAGAGTCTGCCACACAGTCTGACCGACACAAAGGAACACCCCATGGTCAGAGGGGGGTGCCATCGCCCGCCTACGTAGACAGGTTGAGGACATTACCAGGTAGATGGCAATGCAGGAATATTACCCCAGCGGTAGACAGGAGAGCTATGGGGAATGAGAAGGGAGTCTGCGCGTTCCAATTTCCGCTTCTAGAAAAAGGGGGAGCAAGACTGCAACATATTCCATGGCCACACATGGATCGAGGGGACATTAAAGGTCTCCTGATTGCAATACTCGGTGAGAGAGCAGACGATTTATGGGCACGGGCTGGGTACCCTGGTGTTACCATAATTAACACTGCCCACGACGGAGCACCATTCAACAATTGCAGGGCAGCAGTATGGAAAGCGCTACGAGTGCTTTACCCAGATACTTCCGATATGGGAGCTATAATGACTCGCAAAATGAAGGAGTCAGAAGATCCGTTAATTTATATCCAGAATTTCCAAGACGCGTGGGTGCTTGAAATGCATGAATTTTGGGCGAAACCTATACCTGTGTTTTATCACATTTTATGCCAGGGGTTACCAGAGCCTGTACAAAAGCAGCTTAAGAAATTGGTAGGAGTTGAGGCTACACTTTGGGCTGAAACACTGTTGACAATTGCACATTATTGTAGACTGTTGCAAGAAAAGAATCGGAAAAAGGAGGCAACTCCTGAAGGTGAGGATGCGAAGCTGGTGCAAAAGAAATTATCCAAGTATGCTCTCGAAGGAGCCATGCTAACTAGCCCAGCTGAACAGAACTCAAAACAGGTGTCTATCCCACAGCAAAATAATCAGGGCAGCACTCACTGGGTTCTACCCCAGGGGAAGAGGATTTAGAGGAAGGGGGTGGCAGAGTAATCAGGGAGGTTTCCAAGGGAATCAAGGTGGGTTTCAAAACGTGCAGATGGGCAATCCAGATATGTCAAATGGACAAATAGCCCGACCACCGCCAGTATGTTGGCTGTGTGGACTGACAGGGCATTTGGTGCGCTCTTGCAGAAGCCAAGACGCGTGGCAAAATGGCCAAGGATTGGGAGCAGGCACAATGAATCCGCCTGCAATCTCCCAACAGGGCGGTGCACAGAATTACACAGTACAGCAGGGTGCGCAGCAGGGGGTTCAACCCCTGACCATGGGGAACTTGCCACAAGGGCAATTCCAACAGACACCGTCGCAAATGTCTCAGGGCACAAACTCCGGAAGAGGAGGCAACCCTGGGAATGGAGAAAATTCACAAGTGTACAGTGGACCGAACTTATATATGAACTAGGACAGCTCCCTGCGCACCCTGATGTACTCTATCCTGTCAGTGCCACCAGACCCTAATAGGGAACCTAGGGTGAATGTCGCCATAGGGGGTAAAGAATATTCCTTCTTAGCTGACACAGCGGCAACACGCTCGTGCATACGAGAAGGCAAGTTTTCCTTGTCCGGCGAGGCCATAGATACTCAGAGTTTTACAGGAGCTCACAGTCGACTTCCCTTTACAGACACACTCCCAGTCTCCATACGAGAGTGCGACATGAATGTGCCTTTGTTGTATTTGCATCAGACCCCAGTAAAAATTCGAGATTTAATGACACAATTGAATATGACCATCTCGTTTACAGAGGAGGGCATAGTATGCTCTGCCCCGGGAATGCATTATTCGAACGTGTGCGACATGATCAGAGCCTATTCAGGACACGGAGCCATGAGAGCTATACCTCTGGAACCTGAGGTTTTCACATATGGCATACGTGTACTTATGGCAGGATTACCAGGCTTTGCAGACCAGGACAGGAGAACCCCGGACACATTTTTATTCAGGCCGAGAATACCAATGCATGAAGAGGAGGGACAAATATTTCCCTTGATGATATATGCTGCAGCAGTGCGAAGTGGGATAGCATTAGTTGAAGGTTACCAGTCAATTGGTCGAAAACATTTGGTCGACAGGACAATTGATCGACACCATTTGGTCGAATGCCAAATGGTCGATTTTTTTTTTTTTTTTTACCCCTTTTTTGGTTTTTTTTGGGGGGGTCCCCCCCTCCCCCAACCACCTTTTTTTTCTTTTTTTTTTTCCCCACATGAAAACCCACAAAACACATATATATATATATAAAAAAAAAAATTCGACCATTTGGCATTCGACCAAATGGTGTCGACCAAATTGCAGTCGACCAGTTTGTTGTCGACCAATTGACCGGACACCTTAGTTGAAGGCTACAATGATGAAGGCAGACAATAGTGTGCAATTATCACCATTGAAGAGGGATATCGAGTGACCAACGTCACCGATGACGATCTGTTTGAAGAACTACCAGACTCAGAAGAGACTAGGGTAAAAGTGAGTCTCATATTTTGGGTAAAAAGGATCAAAAGAGAAGTGCCCCAGAGAATGATGTTGGCACTGATACGTCCAGAATACTTTGATGACGACATGGCCCAGGTGCCTGTCTCAGTATGGACCACAGGACCAGTTAATTTCACATGAGGGCAAAAAGGCAACCCAAGATAGGGCTGAAGCTATCATGAACACGGCAGAACCACTCACGATAAAGCAAATGCAGAGCTTTTTAGGCCTGTGCAACTATGTTGGAGCATGGGTCTTGGATTACAGCTCATGTACCAAGCCCTTGCTCCAGGCCCTGAAGAAGGCCCAGATGACAAAAGAAAAGATTGAGTGGACCGACGCAATGGAAAAGGGGTTTACATAACTCAAGAGAGCAGTTTGCACGGCTCCAGTCCTCGGGATTCCTAATTATGCAGAGGAATTCTACCTGTTCTCGCACACGAATGGCATCGTTATGACGGCAGTGCTTGCTCAAAAAACCTTGTTGGGGTACAAGCCCCTGGCATATTACAGTGGGAATCTGGACCCAGTAATGAGAGGCCAATTCCCATGCGAACAAAGCTTAGCTGCCGCAGTGTTCCCCATAGGGAAAGTGACAGCCATTGTAATGGGATGCTCTATGACGTTATACGTCGAGTACTCATTGTTTCCCATCTTAGAGAAACCAAAGGGTACGCTGACAACTCAAAGAGCTTCTGCTTATGAGGTGATTATATCTAACCCATCGATCAAAATAGTTTGAAGTAAAACACTGAACCCAGCTACGTTCATAGCTGAGCCAGTCACTGAAGGAGAGCCGATACATGACTGTGCAAACTACAAAGAATTCTATGATGAAATACCAAGGGTAAAAGAAAACACCCTAGCAGGAGGAGAGATCGTTTTCATTGACGGTTCTTCAAGAATCGACCAAGAAGACGGACAAAGATATTCAGATGTTGCCGTGATGAAACACATAGCAAACGGAGAATTTCGTGTACTCGTCAGTGCACAAATATCATCTCATTACTCAACACAGGCTGTAGAGTTATTGGCGGCGATATTCGCCATTGAGAATCACGCAGACCAGGAAGTAACGCTGTACAGTGACTCCGCCTATGTGACATCCAGAGTGCACGCAGGCCTAGCGCGCTGGAAAAGGAGGGGCTACCTCCGGGCGGACGGCACGCCAGTGCAACACGCAGCCTCATTGGACAGGCTGATTAAGGCACTACAGCTCCCAGAGGGCATAGCAGTCGTGAAATGTGCCGCCCATACTCACGGGACAGATTTTGTGTTTCGCGGAAATCAAGCAGCAGACACGGAAGCCAAGCGTATGGCATCCAAAAGTGAGACGATCATGGAAGTAGAAGTGGCATGCACACATGAAAGAATGATGGTGGCACGGACCACACCCGAGGCCTATAGTAACATGGGGCAGACGCAACTGATGGAGTTACAAGGGGGGGCACCACAAGAGGAAAAGAATCTTTGGAAACGTCAAGGGTGTTCTTTAAACCCCTCTAACGGATTATGGCGGCAAGACAGCACTGGTAAACCAGTCATGCCTATAGCCCTATTAAAAATAGCACTGGAACAATTACATTACCCATTACATATGTCAAAAGAAAATCTAGCAGCAACGCTCACGGAAGAACTGGTTCATACCGAATTTAACAGAGCATGTTGCATTCTTTATGGTGAACTGCATAATCTGCCAGCAATTCACCGCTGGGCACACATTAAAAGTAGTGAGAGGAGTCCTCCCCCGGCCAAATGGCCCTTTTCAGCACTTACATATCGACTACGTCGACATGATCCAAGTGTGTAACGGGTGCGGGTACTTAATTGTAGTGGTGTGTCCATTCTCTAGATGGATAGAAGCAGGTCCCTGTACACACCCAGACTCAACCTGTGCAATCAAATTCCTGGTGAGTGAAGTGTTCCCTAGATGCGGGTGGGCGTGGTGATGAGGTCAGACAATGGGGCTCATTTTGTTAACTCAGTCTTTGAACAGATCAGCTTGTTGCTTGGTATAAAGCACAAGTTCTCGTCGGCGTATCATCCGGAAGGTAATGGTATTTGTGAGAGGCTCACGGCTTTGTAAAGGAAAGGATAGCCAAGTTGAAGCTTACTCTGAAGAGGGGATGGTTGCACTGCCTTCCACTGGCATTGTATGCTCTTCGGAACCAACCAGGCTATGACCATCATCTTACGCTGCACAAGATAGTCACGGGAAGGAGAATGAACACCCCTCTCACCCCACGAGATAGAGCTAGATGGGATGCCCAGCCAATCAAAGAGGTCCTGGGAACCGAATTGTCACAATACCTGAACTGTATGACATCCAGCCTTACTGTTATTTCAGACCAGCTGCAGCGGCGACAAAAAGGGTGCAGCACAGCACAAAGCATTACAGAAGACTCTGCAACAGTCCCAGCTCAAGGTCGTTGCCTACCACTCATATTCCCTGGAGATGCAGTCCTAATCAAGAACCACACGAGGAAAAGGTGGGACGAGCCGAGATTCAATGGTCCTTTCATCGTAGAAGACTGCACTCCATCAGCAGTCAAATTGCAGGCCAGGAGAGCATGGTTTTTTCTCAATGACATTAAGCCCTATATCGAAGAAAGCCCCCAAGCTGCACCACACCGCGAAGAAACTATAGACAACGGAGAAGAACCTCAGCACGTGCAGACGAGATCCATGATGAAGAAGAAGGACGCATGAGCAGAAAAGCCAAGACAAAGAACTTGTTTGCAAGTTGTGGCTTAAACTGGACAGTTCCTGTAAGCATAAAGGGGATAAGGACGTAATGGATACTCTATGCATCTCAGTTGTAGGGTGATGAAGACAATTGCGCATCTAAGCCACAACACGTTTGTTGACTCGAACTTGTAAATCAATCATACTGAAGCATCAGCGAAAACAAGACTCAAATAGATTGTGGTCAAAGACTTTCGCCTAAAGAGCTAAACACAGCATCCTGACACATCAAAGAGAAAGACATCGCTTTCCAGCATTTATGGTGTCACCTAGCAGAATTATCACAAGGGATGTGCTGTCCTGTTTTCAGTTAGTACTAGAGACATATCCGTCACTTGTAGGGAGAGTCACCAGTATCACAGACTTTATCCAAGATCCTGCCAATAAGGAAGTAATCTGGCAACTGCTTTCTGTCATCGCAGAAGCCTTTGTTGAGTTACCTGAATACAGTGATAAGGACACAATTGCTTCCACCACAGGCAATTATAGATGAACTCGTCAATACACTCTTCTTTCGCATCATAGAAGAGTGCCCAGCTATTGTCGGAAGAACCACAGACACCCTTACATTTATCAGAGATTCAACAAACACTGAACATTTAAACCAGCTGTTGGTCAACCTGAACTACCTAGTAGCAATCCACGCAGCAGGAAAGTGCAGGGACTGTTCATGTCAAGGGAAAGGCCTGTGATCCAGAACCCAGCAAGCAGGACAAATGTCCCTGTCACCCGAGGACAGCCGATTGGCACACAACGTCCTGTTTCGCCTAGTCACTGACTTTCCAGAAATGGTGGGGAGACCTGCCGAGGTTGATGTCAACACCTTCATCAGCGATCCAGCTAATGTTGCGCATATGGGAACGCTCCTCCATGGTATCATGCTCCAAGTGGAGCTGTCCAACTTTCAAAGAGAGTATCTGAGGAGATTCCAGTGAAACTTTCCGCCGAGGGACAGATTGAGGAAGCCAAGGAAGCTCTTCATCTTTCCGCTGTGGGACAGATCGAGGGAGCAGAGACTCGAACTTCCCCTTTTATTATTTTTGATTTTTTATTTTTTATTTTGATCTTTTGCATTTATTTCTATTTTTGCATCACATTGAACAGATGTCAGCATGTCCTCAGGACTGAAGCAGATTCGGGGGGTGGACTGGGATCTCACCTATTTTGAATATGTTCAATGAATGTGACTCGCCAAAGGTGTTAGTCTAATCTATTGTCCATAGTCTAGCAAGGGAACTGTATCCCAGATACAGAGACAATCGTCACCCACAAGAGGGGGGACACTTGCGAAGCACCAGACACTTTTAAGAAACTAACTTTTCGAAAACCAACAATGGGGTGAGCAAAAACAATAGAACATTGACATTTTTCTATGATTGAAATGGGGGCCCAGAACAGTAACCTGGTCATCCCACCAGCAGAGGGGCACCCCCGTTTCCCTGGAAGGAAATGCTGCCACCTGTCTTGCTGCACGATCATGTGTATATGCATGGTGATTATCATTGACTTTTTGTCATTAACAATCACAACTGTATTCGTTACTGGTGCACGAAGCGGCCCAATTGCAGTGCACCCACCTGATAATGTACGCATGAGTCCCACACAAGCGCCTAGACCCTATATAGTTATTCCGGTCCTGTGAAAATCCAATGGTATGGTAAATGAACTAAAATTGAATGTAATTAGCACTGATACAGACACACTTGAGTTAACGAACGAAGAGAAAAGCTGGAGACAGAGTCAGCTCGGAACGAATGAAAACATAGTACTGACAACTACACGCACCCACACACTAAATGCACATGAACTAGGGCAAGTGTCAATGGCTGCAGAACCTCAAGCAAAGGCAGCAGAGAGCACAATACTGCCCACCGAACAATCAGCTTCAGAAAACAATGAGAGAGACCGAAAGAAAGCAAGTGGAAAGCTGACTAATGCAGACATAGCAAAGGCCCTCGAGAACACAGTAGAGGCTACGAGAGAATTCACTGGATGGACACAAATGTTGATAGATCATTTATTCCCGTTCATAGCTAGAACATAGAAGCTCCATAATGAACTAAAAAATGAACCCGCAGAGACTGCATCGACAAACACACAAGTTCCAACCCAAGGGACAAGCAAGCATCAGACCCAATATACAGCCATATGCAAGACCTGTATCAGGCTGGATAACATGGGCACTTACACGCAGGAAAGAAAAAATGAATGAGGACCAGGAAGAAGCAGACAGAATCGTGGCCACTCGAATGGCACAGATGAAAAAGCCTGCACCATGGATTGATATGTCTGAGAGCCCTCCAGCACGGAAGAGTCACACAGACACGGTTAAAGATGTAGTTATAGCTAACTACAGGAAGACATTAAGACTCAAGAGAAGCCCACATGAAGATAACAATGAATTGAATGATTACCTGGACAGCACAGCGCATCTGGTGAACAACATTTGGTACCAGCACATGAAAGAAGATGGAAGACAAAATTGAGAAAGAGAATGCTTTGTGTGTGCACTCCTACCGTACAGCATGGGAAAATCCAAGATCTTCGTGGCTGTAGAAATTGATGTCCCGACAGCACACTGTTTGTCACACGTAGCAATGTGCAACACTAGAGGACAGTTTATGGGAAAAGATGCCTCACTGATATGGGCAACTGAAACAGCATATCCCGATGAAGATGATTATATCCAGGACATCAAGGCAAGAAACAGAGCTCATACCAGGAATCACGTGATCAGGTATGAAAAGCCAGAAGAGAATGGAACAGGAACAAGATGGGAAATTAACCCGAGACTGAATGTCCAAGGAAAAACTCCAGAAGAAGCCCAAATTTGGAAGGATAGAGGCCAAATGCAGATTTGGGGAACAGTGCTTTCACCAAACGGATGGGAAGAAGGAGTAGTGATATGCCGAGCATGGATGGTCCTTGGAGCCGGCAAAGAAGCAGTAGAAAACTCACAAAAACGGTGAAAAGCTCTATGGTCAAATTTGGGAAAGTTACTAACCTGGGTCGAAGATAGAGGGATACCATTGCAGATAGTGCCACTGGAAAGCCCAAAATTGTGCTTCAGAAACAATGGCACAAGGAAGATGGGAGAGGATCAGAGTTGCGGACGCATCTTTGAAGCTCCAGGTATGACTCACAGAACCGCAGTAATTATGGATCATTACTGGGCGTGTGGATCCAAAGCATACATAAGGCTGCCGAGAAATTGAGGAGGCATATGCACAATAGTGAACGTCCACGTTCCTGCACCAGTGATCCCGAAGAGTGACCTGAACATTGACAGCTTTCCAAAAGCAGATGCCCACCTGAAGAAAAGGAGATCTGCAGAACTGGCTTCCCGAATGAAGAGAGAAAACTACTTTTCTGCCAAATCGGAAGAGGCATTCCATGCAATCCCATATGAACACAGACTCTTCAGCCTCACCTCATCAATGTTCACAACGATCCTCCAATGCCATGGATCCAAGTTGGAGTAAATACTAAATGATTGCAGATAACCAGGTGGGAGTTATTGCAGACCATTAACACTACCATAAAAGGATTCAATGCTATTAAGGAAGAACTAAGAGCAATCCAACTGATGACCCTCCAGAACAGATATGTACTTGACATGATCACAGTGATGGATGGAGGTGTTTGCACAAAAATTGGAGAATCACGTTGCACATATATACCTTTGCATGATGAAGAGAATGGAACTTTAACAGAAGCCATAAGTATGCTGACAAACCTACAGAACCAGATGATCAATGAAACTGACGAAGTTGATGACGACAGCTGGTTTGGAACACTATTTTCATGGGTCCCACAATGGATGGCCGACATATACAAGTTTCTGGGAGCCCTGCTATTTATGATACTACTAGGATTTTGTGTTATCAAGATAATAATCACACAATGCCAGAAAAGGGCGAAGAAAGCCATTGGGATGAAGATCATGATTGACGTCAAACCAGGATGGAAGCCGGCAGACCTAACAGATGAAGAAATAAGAGACTTCATGAAGGCCAGCAAATTTGCGCCAGAAGGAACAAAATTTGTGTATCCCACAAGGCGTAGACATTATGAAGGAAAATGGATCTATTGTATCCCAAATGGTCAGTGTCAGCTTATGACCCGGAACAAAGAGACGGACATGTAAAAACGGCAGGAAGCCTGAAAGGAGTGATAAAAATATGGAGACCGAAGAAACACACATTTACACCATCATGTACAAACCCAGAAGACGAAGAGTTGAATGCAAACGATCCAAGTATGAGTAATCTAAAGGAGGAAGAAGTGGTCGATAAACCGACCAGAGGGGGGTGTGTAGAGGAGGTCCCAAATATGGCCTGCACTCCAGCCACCCATTTTGAGATGCCAGAAGCATACTCGCCAAGATATGTGATGTATAAGGAGCAAATAAACCAGCGGAGAGCCACAGTAGGGCTCTGTCCAGTGCCCATCAGAACGACTTGTATACCTATTGAAGCACCAATAACCAGACAACCATGGGCCGCACAATACCCATTAAGGCAACCATACCAGCAGCTGACGCGAAATGAAGATTACTTACAAACTGCCCAGACCCAAATGGCTCTCATTGAAGGCAAATGCTGACGTCACAAGGGTCCGGACAGACTCACAGATGGAAGAAACGACAACCAAAAGGTGATAAACAAAGACGAAATGTAGCGAATAAAGATGTAATGAACATAAAAGAAGAAAACAACGCTGAACTATGCAGAATGGAAGTATGTTAGTGGCTAAATGCCTGTAAATAGGCTTGGAATGCAAAATGCTAAGGAAACGATACTGCTTGCAATGCTTAGTAGGAGGATAGAGCGGCAAGCGACAACTAGATATCTACATCAAGAAGCACATTATACAAGTGCGACTCCATTTTATAAAAGCAGAATTATGCCTAGGATGATTGAGGACGAACAGGCCAGGATTCATAAGTTAGCTCAAAGTTAGACAGAAGAACGGAAGCGAAACTCAGCAAGAAGCTGCTCATGGCTAGGAATTCGAGGTCAACCCAAGGAAGGGAGGGGAGCAGCAACTCCGAAGAATCGAAACTTAAGAGCATAGAAGCCTGCCCCGTGAAGGTCGAGATAAGGAGGCCCAGGCAGGTGGCGAGGCTGAAGAAAGGATCTAACAAATAAATAGAGGGAATTTGAAGCCGATTCATGGTGAACTGGCACATGGCCAGCCTGGCGCGAAGAGGTGCCCACATCTGATGTCATCCAAACTCAAAGGATGCCATAACTTTTCCGGATAAGAAGTTACAGTCCGAGGCCACTCTCAGCCAACTAATTGACACATAGGCCTGAAGGTAGTGATTGATGGAAGGGAGGCAGGGTGAATTTTGGGCCATCCCGCACCTGGGTGTTCATTCTGCATGCTGCTAATTAAAGTGGAGATTTATGTCTAGGGGTGTAACCCACCCAATCACAATGGACCAAATAATCTAGGGTCCCATAGCTATCAGAACCAATAAGACGTTGTACTTGTAGTGACGTCTATCACGAGTGATGTAGAGGGATGGGCCTAGACGCCCACCCAATAAGAGTTATCCAATCCTCACACTCTGTTACCTTATACAGATATAGTACCTATACCTAAGTTACCTTTCCCGACTAATAGAATTGCATGACAAACTTTGAGTGTTACACGTCACTGATGACGAGTTTTGCCTATAAGAATTGGTGTCTGAATGAAGAATTTGGAAGCTGAAGCGAGACAGGTGATCGCAGCTCTGATGATTTCCATCTGTTTCCCCGTTTTTTGTACTCGTCATTAAATGGACTTCCCTTTGCCAAACCATTGACTTGTCCTTATTGATTGGTGTTGGAGTAAGAGAATCCTGCACCCCATCCTCCTCAAGGTGCAGCTATCTCGTTTTAAGGTGCCGGAGGACGAGCTCTGAATCTCATAGGCCTGATCAGAGGTCACTCAGCCCTCCAGTACACACGACCCAGTCAATAGCCTACTATTACAAGGCTGAAGACCCTGCTTTGTCTACTCTGCTCAAATCTAATTTCTGATCCCTGTGGTCAGATCGGACAAAGAAAAAAGATGAAAGGCTATTCCAGACACCTCCTTGCTCTTTGGCCTATGCAATTCATGGCTGATTGGTTGCCATCCCGTAGTGTGGGGATCCTGAAAACCTTCTGCATGCCCCAGAGATGGGATTTCTGGTCCCATGCCTCATAAGAGATTGTGGCAAGGTGTTGGATGAGCCCTGAAGTTAAGGAGGTGAGTATTCTAGATATATTTACCACTTAAAAATGCAAACGTCTCTTCTGCTTGTTTTTAGTTTCACTGTTTCACAGTTAAATCAAACCAGATCATTCTCCTTTGGCTTTTCAAAGGCAAAATAATTCAACTTCATATCATATCTGGACTACCTGCTCCTTGGTACCATCGCTGTCGTTGAAGGAAAACTATGGGAGTTGTCAGGTCAATGTCAACATTCTCTGCATTGTGTCCATTAACAAGTGTAAAGGGGTGATGGTGTTAGAGGATCTATGTTGCCCTCTTCTGGGTCGGGTAATTGTGGGCGCATACACTGAATAAATCTGTCATGGGTTACCCTACGTGTAAGGGAGAGCAAAGGAGTAATGGTGGCTGAATCTAATATAGGAGCTGCCGGAATGGTGCCTTCCTTCATTTAAATGTGTTGTGTTTTTATTGAAATACTGCGGAGAGGTGCACCTGTAAAATGCAGGTAGCCATCTGCTCACTTAAGAGACAAACCCTGACATATGATGCAGATTTCACCACTAACTGAACCAGCACATGTTCTTACATTTCCTGGAACGCACTGTTAAGCTAGTGAAGAAAGCTTTATGAATTCGCCTGTAATTTCAAAACCAAAATGCTATGTATTTTCAAATGATACATCATAAGTCAATTTGCAGGGCATTTCATTCGGAATATGTGAAATAATGTTAAATATTAAAGTGGTCAATTGATAAATGCAATTAGAAGCGTATTATAATTATATTAAATGTTAGTTATATCTGAGACTTTAAACAGGGCATACATTTCTGTTTGAATCTGCTTGGCCATATTGTGTGTTCTAACGTAGCTTTGTCAATGCTGGGTTTGCAGATTCTTCCAAGGAACCTGACAACAAGTTAATTTCTGTTTAGCTGTCACTCACCAGCCTTACCTGCTCCTTTGTGCTTTGAGCGGACTTGGTAAAGTAATGCCGGTCGCACTGGGGCTCCACAATGATTCAGGGAGGTATTGAAATACTCTCAGAAACAAGTGTTTTTCCCATGAGGGATTGAATGTTATGGAGGAAAAGGCAGTCGCTGAAAAAATAAACTGTCACTACTAGGAGTCCCTTTGTAGAGTCAGGTTGTAGTCTTCCCCTTGGTGTGCGAGATCCCAGCGTGAAGAGCAGAGCCAAAAGGTATTATGGAGGATAGAACAATTCCCTTGGGGATATTAGCTCATACCAAAACAGAGAGGGAATTGAAAGGACGGGATCCAGGAATAGAGGGAAAACAAGAACCAGGGGAATTAGCACTTACCCCTAGGGTATGGGCAGCATCCTCACTGAAGGGTAACAGAGTGGTAAAATGCAAGATGCCAACCACCATAGTGTCTCTTCAGCACCTGGCCGTGCAGCGATTGGTTGCATGAAGGAGCATCTGGTGTTGCAGCAATGATATCCACACAGGAAGTGTAACGCTTACCTGGTGTCTTGTGGGAATGGAGGAAGTCTCAAAGCTAATCCCACACATCTCATAATCGCGACCGCATATGGCGCTTGAGAGGCGCACACACTTGTTTGTGGCAAAAGGGGTAGGGTGTTTGGAGTTGTAAATTCTGCACCCCGGGCTGATTGTCTTCAGCTGTGCTCCCTAGAAATACAGAATGGGAAATTAGAATAAGGAAGGTGTCTCTGAGGGAACTCCTACGCCTTCCCTAGTGCGACCCTCTAGAAGACAGGCTCACCATGTAGTTATTGCTGGTTGTGCTTCTCTACACCAGTTACGTCACTTGTTCCAGGGCCCAGTCCAGCTGCAGCTTTTTATTGTAAAGAATGTTGTGCCTTTAGACTTTTCGTTATAGGATGCGTATTCTTCTGTGAGGCTATTAGTTTTTCTTTCTGTGTACACTGTGTTTCGCAATGTTGATTAACGTCCTTTCTTTGATGGCTGTCAGTCTTCTTCAGTAGTTAACTGTGTTGTTTCTTTCTTCTTTCTTTGATTTTCACTTATCTAATGTTATTTCTCTGTTTGATTTTTGCAGGTTGGCGCAATGGCTCTCTGATCCCTGAGATGTTCCCATGGCAGAATCGTACTGAGCTTAGTAGCAGAAGTAAGCAGTCTTTGTACTTTCCTGAAGGTGCTTGTTGCCGGTGCGTACTGACAGGTTTTCTGATGCATATCGAGTGGAGCAGTGGAGGTAAGTGTACTTTCCTGAGCACGCTTGTTGAAGGAGCGTAATGACAGGTTGCTGATGCGAACCCATTATCAGTTAGGCATCTGGAGCAGTCAAGTTGCTGCTGGTATTTGCAGACATACTGGACATTGTCTACTGAGGATGCACTGGTAGTTCTGGTAACTTGTTCTCTTTCTTGCAGGTGTTCCGGTTCTGAAGTGGTATTCTTTCTCACGGTGCAGGCCGTGCAAGCAGAATCCATGTTAAGCACCT
Source organism: Ambystoma mexicanum (assembly GCF_040938575.1). Taxonomy (NCBI): domain Eukaryota; kingdom Metazoa; phylum Chordata; class Amphibia; order Caudata; family Ambystomatidae; genus Ambystoma; species Ambystoma mexicanum. The sequence continues at coordinate 779,598,036 of NC_090932.1, forward strand.
CTGCAGGATGAGAGCTTGCAATGTAATGGCAAGCACAGGCATGACCCAGGATGGGGTTTATATAGCCCTGGTCCCTGCAAAATCTAGAGTGCACACAGCACTTGGCCTTGCCTGGACCTTCTGAGTGCCATGTTGAAGGTATGTTTTCTGATAGGCCCGCAGCAATCGTGTAACAGCCGTCTTCCTTATAGGAATGCATGAGGGTGGTCCATAGCGCGCCCGTTGTGGATGCTGGTCGGGATGACTTTTGGGATTAGTGGATTTGGGTCATGGTCATGCCAGGAAGAGCAGGTGATTGACCTTCATCCCATACATCCCAGGAAAGGCACAGCACCTCAGTGCCATGGCGTTAGCCTTGCATGTATTTCTGACTGGGATAGGCTTAAAATCCTAGAAGATTAGTTTGGCCATCTGAAGACAAACAGACACCTCTATCTTGCATCAAGCAAATATTTTCTGCCCAACACTGCAAAGGAATTCACAAACTCCATGCCTCTGCTTAACGGGTTGCCCGTTCCCAGGTGGGCTCACCTCAAGAAAGATATTCTTAAAGAAATACATCGTTGCATTCCAGGAGAGAAAAAGCTGGGTAATTAGCTGATAAAATCTAAGTTGGCCAAATGATGTAAAGGGCTCAGAATTCATGTTCAACCCATCAAAGACTGGAATGTACTTAAGATTTCACAATAGCTCTCCCCATAAAACCAATAACCTGTGGTTGTGATGGAAAGTAAAACAAAAGAAGCCGGTCAGCTTATCATATTAGTCACAGACTGAAGGCTTTACAAGGGAGTCTCTGAGAGCTGTTTGCATCCCTTATTATTCTAGCCAGAGGTTTTCATGTGCACAATTCTGATTATTTAATGTTAGCATCATTTCATACCTTTAAACACAATATTTGGCATAACTGCGTAATGATTTGAAAAGAGATTCTGAAACTGTGAGAGTCTCCTCTTTGATTAGAAACCAAACACAATATTGTGATAATTATTCATAATTGATCAACTAGGTCAATATTAATATTTCAATCATATTTCATTCAAATTCATGATGCATGTCCCTGAATCTGCTAGGGTGAAGGGAGTCTAGATATCCATATTTCATGTGTCCCATTGCTACGAAGGGATATGGGATCAAGTACAATTATGATTCAGAGATTGGCCAAAACACACCCCGTCATATGCAGAAATATTTTGACCCATTCAAAAGAAGGGATGTTTTCTGTAGGAGTTTCATCATGTTAAGTAAGCCAATGGAAATGCTTGGCCAATTAAACACTGATAGCAACATGATATAATGTGGGAATATTGCACATTATAACATTATATTTGCAGAATCTGACAGGGAATTGGGAGAAGAGCTAGGCTTCTGGAGGTCGCAGAAAGAAGAATCCCTGTGCCAAATAGATGGTTGCTGAGCTTGGATAATATCTGGATGTGAAGGGGCCTTTTCCTTGAGAAAGCCTGAAGCAGATTTTCTCTGAGGCAGACATGATTTCCTAAAGGGAGGTTACAGGCCAGAGTGGCCCAGCCAACTTGGCATTGCCTGGCAACTATTGTGGGTCCTTGATGGCTCTATTGCTTAAAGAATTATTCAAAAGTAAGTATGAAAAATGTCTCAAGTACATAGATGTGGGCCCTCTAGGACCATTTATTTGCTAAGCCCCCAGAGTAGGTGGACTGGGTGGTAATGCCACGAGGGGGGAGGATGGTGTAATTTAAATTAGAATGCTTAAACATTTTAATTTCAAATGCAACATTGCTTTCTCACTATATATAAAGCCAAGTGAAATCTACTTTATAGAAGAACACATAGCATATTCCTGTGCACAGTGTGCAGTGACTGATAAATTATCGTCAACAAAATCTGAATAGGATGGTGTTGCTTGTTTGTGTGAAATGCAGGGGTGTTGCTAGGTCTGTACAAGACCCGGGGCTACGCTAATGTCGGAACTGTCAGGACTGGGGGCTAGCGAGCCTTTTGGTTGTAGCTCCTGAGATTCTATCCGGGGCTACAACCAAAAGACCAGGGGCTGTAGCCCACTTAGCCACCCCCTAGCAACGCCTCTGGTGAAATGTATTCTGCTTTCACAGTATTAAAAGCAGTGTGAGATTACATTTAAATAAGAACAAATAGTATTGTTCTACTTGTCTATGTGTTGTTTGCCCAGTGTAAAATAGACAGCATTTCACAGTGCAGAGAGTGTAGCATTTTGCAAATCACAGCTAAATAACAACCCTGCAGTTTCCACAGGCGTACTCTGTTTTGTAAAGGGGTGTACAACTTCCAGATTTCCACGATTGATTGATAAATTGTGGCCTATGCAAACCTAGTATTTTTAAGAATAGATGTTGGGATGAAAGGCAGTTTAGCTGAGCCACTTTCATGCCCATACAAAAGATGCAATTTCAAATGAACAGTGGCATTTCACTAATGACATTGTGTTGAAGAGAGAGGACCCCAAAATAGATACACCAAAATCATCAAAAGGATGCAGGAGATGGTTGTTAACCTTCCAGAAAATCTTCATCTCAGGTAGATAAATTGTGTACATAAATCAATATTCTGTATGTTCTAAATTGATGGCACAGCTTTCGTAAATTCAAGCCTGTAAATTGTGACACAACCCATGAGAGCTTTATTTCTTTTACATGCTTATGTCAGAAATTAACCACATCAGATTGTACGTGGAACACTTTGTTAATAGCTATTAGGTTTGAGCATCATTATTAGCTCACAAGAAAAAGAGGTTCCTACCCTTATCAGAAAATTAAGATCAATTTTACTATATGCACAATTTAATACATTTTGGAATTTATTTTTTCGTGAAGTGACCCCATTTTGGAGGCGAGGGCATTTTGTATGGTAGTACACCAAGCTTTGTCAATATGGGTCATAGAGTTGGTGGGTAAAGGTGACTCGAGTTCTCTCAGAATGGAGAATGGCTCTTTAGAATTGGAGCATGCCTTGGAGAGCCTCTCGTTATACAAGTTGGATTTGTGGGTGATGATCGCTTTGTTGAAGTAGCGTATGTGATAAATTGTTAATATGTCTAGTTTCCTTCATTACTCTGCATTATGTAATTAACCTAATACTTTAGCCGTTATTCCTTATTCTTAAAAATTGTTTGAAAGCGAGATCTTTGTTTGTTTAACTATTGTGCGTATATCCATAACCAAAGGACTTTTATGTATATTTTAGGTCTATTGCTGTCATTCTGTGGTTAAACGAAAGAAGATCTTGCTTTCGTAAGTTGTCAAGTGCAAACAGAAGCCAATAATAAGCTGTAATATAATGATGAAAGCCATAATCAATATTGTATTGGTTCTTTCCAATACCCGCAGAAATGTCACTATAAGACTAAAGATAAAAATACACTTTTACCTACAGACTTAAGAAAAGAAGAACAACTAGTACAAACTACCAATTATGTGACATTAATCAGCTCCTGTACATTATAGGTCACTTACGAAAGCTCAAAGCATGAAACATGCCACGTCAAGCAAATAGGCGAATGATTATACATTGCTCCACAATACTCCATTTTTTTATAAATCCTGTATAGGAGCTAAGAGACATGAATTTGATGTATATTTGTATAATTACATTTAAATGGATTATTCTGAGTCACAAGGTGGTTGGGTCACGCACCTTTTTAGTGCCGGTGAGGTGAATTTTAAATTGTGTTTATTTTTGTATTGCATATAATAAAATTGATCTTAATTTCTCAATTAGAGTGCGAACCCCTCTGTTCTCGTGAACCAATAATGACGCTCAAAACTAGCATTGATATCATAACATTTTGAGACCAGGTGAAGGTTTGAGTACACTGAGTGTGAATCGCTTGTGGCATCCCAGTATTCCCTCTTGTGTTTATACACACATTTCTAATAGGAAATCATTTTTCTATGTCATTTTTCTCTGATACCTGTACTTGTTTTTGATTTTGGAGAAAATGAAACAAAATTTCAGAATTGTCATTTATAAAAACAACATGAATACTATGTAAATGTTATGAAAACTATTTGAACACTGGCCGATGAGCAGTGATGTCATTATTGAATTAAATGTACTACTTAGAAGTTGCAGTGCATTATTCCGAATTGGACATTTTTAGAAATACAATCAGTTGATTCATGGTCTGATTGCATTTGTGCACTGTACTTTAGTGAGAGTTTCACAGGCAGGCAAATTCTTAGTTCTTTAAACCAGCTACCAGCATATATACATTTAACTGTTGTGATTTCCCCAGCCTAAAGTTTGAGGACCACCTTTGGTTCTGTTTTATTTAAATACGTTAGAGTTTCAACTCTAAATATAGCCTGTTTCTTGTCCCAGAAGTGTGGAGTGGGATTGTATGCAAGGGGGTAGTAAATCAGTAGATGCACCTTTGTGATATCTATAACTAAATCAACAAAGGATCTTATATACAGTCACTTGAAGAATTAACAGTTTCATTTCATCGATCCACAGGGATTCTCAGTAGGGATCATGAGGCGTTTGGTGTGAATTACTGTGTGCTTCACTGTCCCTGGGGATGGTGAATTGTGACAAGTACATGATCGCCTGGGTGACTCACGGGTCATGCACATGTCTTGCAACTGGCAAGAGCATTGTTTTGGAGAAGATGCACTGAAATGGCTTCATCTGTGGGGCACACCAGGGTCCAGGAACTAACAGTGTGTGAATGGTGGACAGAATAACTTGTCCCCTCAGAGGTGTGGTTGTTTTGTATACAAGCCGGTGTGTATGGTGTCACATTGTAATTCCTCAGGGATTAGAACAGCTGAATTTCCAATCCCCGTTTCCTTTCGTGACCTGTCTTTGTCACCTTCAACAGTCCTCATAACTCGTTCTACACTATCATTCACTTGCAGCCAGCAGAGGTTGATGTGGACATGTTTCACCTCTAATCATTTGAGGTACTGTCTGTCTAGAAGGATCGCAGGATGCCATGGCTAATAAGGATCTTCACTTGCTTGGAGCAGACACTATGGGCACTGGTAGATGCCAAGTGAATAGTCAAGCATGGGCACAAGAAGCTATGAACCTCTTGGGAAGGCGCAGAATCAACCTGACTTTGTCCCAGGCACACTTAAAACCAAAAGCAGGTGTTCACCACTTCTTTGTTCATCTGGTCCACGTTGTGAAATCACACTGTTGCTCTGGGGCATACTTTAGCCTTCACTATTCCTTGGTGCCCCCCATGAGCCAGGAAGATGACACTTTTTGTGTGCATTGCATGAATAACTATCTTGGTGCCTCTCAGTAACAGCACTTCTTCAAAACTGGAAAGCACTTTGCAAATTGCCAGCATTGATTGCAGCAATTGACAATTTCACTTGTGGGCGCAGTGACGGTTTACGAGCAACAGGTTTTTTCTTAGACCAGGCCTCAGGGCAGCGAGGGTGTCATGCAGGCATTCAATCTGTCATGTTTCCCGGACTCTTTCTTCGCGTGACAGTGCTCTGGAAAGGAGACTCTCAATGGCCATTCTCACCCGTTCCTCTATTTCTGCTGCTTCCTGAATTTCTTGAGGAGTGGCTGGTTTTGGGTGGCAGAACAAAAAAGGCGACTTGTTATTCCAGGATCGAGGTTTTGATCCTCACTGGGGACTGTCTCATGAAAGATGGGTATAAGCAGTTTGTCTTGGGCGTTATTCCTTTAAACCGAGGCTCAAATGTGTAACATGTGCACAGATGGACATCACTAATCCCCCCATATCAATACTAAAGCTTTGTATTTAATCTGTGAATACCACTGTTCAGTGAACATGAGCGTCCGTCTTGCTTATGGAACCATTTACACTCCTTGATGGTCTGTGTAAATTGTGCTCCCAGGCTACATGCTGGCTTTCGCCACCATTTTGGTTCTTTTTGAGCAATCAAAGTCAGCCATTGTGGCCACAGTGAGCAAATACTTGATGGGTTGAAAGGCTTTTTGATGGGATCCCTGGTGAGGTGTCTGAATGGTGGGCTGACAGTGACAAGCAGGGGAGGGAAATGTCCATAGTCGCTTAGTGTGCGCAAGAAGCTTCTAACCTCCCAGACAATCTGTCGAGGAGAGGTCTAGCTTGATGTTTGAACCTTTTTTCAAGCAGACCATGATGCCTTGCTGGCTGAATACATAGCTGAAAAAATCGAATTTGTCTCCGAGAAACTCACATTCTCTCGGCAAAGTGTCAGCCCACTTTCTTTTAGACACTGCAGCACTGCTCGGAGCCTTCAAATGTGTTTTTCTTCAGTTTGGGAGTGCCCAAAGATGCCAGGCCTAAAAGGGTGTTACAAGTTACTGGAACTCAGTGTTTGTGTACATGCGTCGTCCAAAATGTGGCGGGATCTTTGTGTTTGCATAGGTTCTTTGCAGTGAATTGCCAAATATCCTACTCAGAGCTCCAATTTAGCGGAAACTGTTGCGCCGCCCACGTCTGCATTGAGATTGTATACTATCGGAGTGAGATGTCACTGTTGGTTACTTTATGCAGAAGGCACGTGTCCACACAGATGCATACATTAGCGGGTTGGTTGTAATTTTTGCACTACTAGTTGGCAAATCCCATTGTGTCGCCCCTTCCGCTTATTCAATGATTCCCATCTTTTTGAGGCCCACGATTTCCTTTGCAGATTTCATAAATAACCACAACAGCTCACAGCAGTGTCTTCTGACTTTAAGCTATAGTGTTGTTGATATACAGATTGATCGTTATTTTCCTCTTATGCGCCCTATGCCTTACACATGAGAGCAGCAAATTTTCAAGTGCTTCCGCGTTTACACTGAAGGTGAATGCTCCCTGGCATTGCATCCAAATACCACTTTACTACCGGTTTCCGCATGTGGAATGATCTTCGTGTTTTACGGGTTGTGTGACGACACCTCAACAGGGAATGTGTCTGATGCTGCAGAGTACAACAATCATCATCTTAGCCACGATAATGAATGATCGTCATCAGTGATAGAAGTGTGCCAAAAAGGTAGTGGGACCGTGACTCCTGCGGGGGACAGAGTAGAAAGGAAGGGAGCAACGTGCAGCACATTTTTCAAGGACTGCAGTTATGCTGGTTGACAGCCAATTGAGTTAAAACAGATTTCAGTTTAGCTATAACTGATATCCTGTGGCAAAATGGAGAAGTGTGCTTTAACGTCACAAAGAACTGTTCCGGAATGATGGAAAAGGTTGCAAAAAGTAGTGGAGCCATGAACAGTAAAAAATAAAAGTAGTGGAACACCGCTCCCGACTGTTGCCCCTCATTTCAACCACTGATCATCATGGATCCAATGAACGGAATTTGTGATCTGGAAACATGTTGGTGGAAGTGCCCATGTCCATAATGGCGGAAACCCATACACTGTTGATGTTGATACTGCAACAAGGACAAGAGTTTTTACTTTTAGCGGAGTGACCATCAAAGGTATTCATATAGAATATGTCTGCTTCACTGTGTGTGTCAGTGGGTTTCTGAGCAGTGGGTGCATCCATACAACATCATAGGATTTGGAGACTTTTGTAGTGAGTCCATTGTCTTTGTGTTTTTGTTTTGGATCTGCGCTTGTTTGCAGAATTATGGCTCCGAACAGGGCTCTGAACAGGGCACTCAGTGAGCTCTTCTGAGATATTTCTTGAGTAGCCACATATGAGCTGCTTGAGGATTGGGATTGAGCATGCAGTGAGTTAAGGCACATGTCTTGTCTGTGATGGTTGGAAATTCTAATGCGCCTTGGTGTTTGCAATTTCACAAGGCGGTAAACCCAAGATTTGTACCATCATTGTTTTGACGGACATTTCCTGCATTTTCTGAAACTAAATGTGTGCTTCCTCAGCCTTGTTGAGGTGCTTCCCTATATTACCTGTGTACTGAAGATATTTGCAGTATCTAATAGTTCATGCATCAGTCTTCAGGGTTGGATGGTACATAGAAGCTCGCTCAGTGACTTACTCGTTCATGGATTTTTCAATGTATCTGTAGGGTTCTTGTCTGGCTCTATGTAGGGGTAAGTGCTCAGTGTTAACCTGTCGGTGTAACTGTGCTGCTGAGACTCCCGTGGCTGCAGCCTACTCATGATTTTCACATATGTTGGGTAGGAAATGAAACAATGTGTGCTCCTCTCTTCCGTTTTTTAAAGACTTACTTTTTGTTAAGTTTTCAACAAAGGAGAGGGCTTTTCATCAAATCTGAATTCAAACTAACATTAGGTAAAAATAGACAATGTGTAAATTGACTAACATTTCATACCAACTACAAATTAGCGAGCAAATGATAACCACAAGCTTCGTTGATCCAAATTAACATTAAACATACCTTCTGTGTGTATCACCCCGTGCTATCATCCCGGTTACATCAATGAGAAATGGTGATCTAGCTTTGGGTGGAATACCAAATTAGGATATGTCGCATAATGATCAATGAAGGGTTTAAATATTTTCGTGGATCGAGGCACTATGTTTCGCAGTTAAGCCATTATGTTTTCAAAAACTATGATCGCCCAGATTTTAGACCACCACATATTCAAAGGAGGCCTCTCTGGGAATTTCCAACCTAGTGCTGACACCAATTTACCTGCTTAATAGTAAGTCAGATGTAAGTTCTGCTTGCAAGCCTATTGCTGGGTATAAACGTCTTTAAAATCCTCTAGTACCACTACAAGTGGATTCAATGGAAGCTGAACTCCTTTCATCGATGGTATCTTAGCCAGTATTTCTTTTAATAATAATTGGGATCTAGGGCAGAACCTCCACACATAAGCCAAGTTACAGGAGCCCCACAATTCCTTCAACAGATGGGTGGGTATGTTATTGACATTTTATGAAGTCTTGACTGCAACAGGTGCCATCTATAGCATATTTTAAAATTAACGTCCCTATTTCTGATGCATCTTGAAGATTTCACTTCACACCTTTTTCCTCACACTGTCACCAGGCTGGATGGCTGACAATGAAAAACAGGGCCAGATTTAAATGTCTTCTCCTGGTTCTCAAATCCATCCATGGTAAGGCACCACTGTATCTATCCTCCCCTATCCAACTCTACAAGCTTTCTCGTAATCTCTGCTCTACCTGCTGGACTACCCTTGTGGCTCCTCACCCTCCCTGTGCTTCCTCTTGCCTTGCGGTTCTTCTCTATTCTTCCTCCACTTGCATGGAATTTTCTTACCCCAGACATCCGAGAAACAGTCCACACGGATTTGTTCAAAACCAAACTAAAAGCTTGCTGCCTTACCTCCGGGTTACCCTCTTAACCTACCTCTCATCTGCCTTCTAGCTAACATTTTTCCCTCGCATCTACCCGACCTCTGTTCCTCACTTCGTCTGCCTCCACTCAAGCACTTCACCCATCATGGTCACATATTGAGCACAGCTGGCCGTACCCCCTACCTGAATCTAAAAATGTCCTTGTTCATTGTCCTTAATCTATGTGTGTGTAAGTATGTATTGTCATTAGAGAAGATCGGTGACCACTGTCTGTGAACACTTGCGTCCCCTGCACACCAAATATTTGTAAAACAAACAATGATTGAATTATACATTTAATATATACTATTGAAAAAATAAGATAGTAGTTTAAGGAAAAAATACTTTCAAATTCATTACATAATTAGTGTCAAACGTGTAGAATTCAATACAGAGCCATTCCAAATGAATGATTGTTCCAAAGTATAAAAACTCTATGCGTTTCAGAATTTCTATCCCTCCCTCAGAAGCAACAAACTTCTCTGTGTCAGTCTTTATAACACCTTCATTGTAATGTACAATTCCAAGATAAAGAGAACCTATATTAGTTTACAACATACATTTCATTGTACCAATCACTACCAAAACAATTATATCATCATGCTGGCATGACCCATCATTTGCCCATTCACAGGGTGTAGCTCACAAAGGGATCATCCAATGGGATATTGTCAATTCTATTGTGCTATGATCCAACCGTGACCTGTTCAGTTGAATGAATAGTACAGAGTTTTATTCAAGTGACCATTTCAATTGTAATGAAGAAAGTGCTTGCATATCTGTGATAATAGAGTTCTTAACTCACTGTAGAAAAAAGGATCAACTGGCTTGTCTGTATAGAGGCCCTGAAAGATAATTAACAATCTGCTACCTCTGATCTATTCCAAACCAATATTGTATCATCTGATCCCTCAATGGATGAGTCCATGACCTACCTAAAAATCCTGAATGGTTCCTAACAGTCATGGGATTACAAAGGATCGGGTTCCTCCCACCTTGTCTCTACAAAAAGTTCAAAAGCCTACATTCAGTATCGGGTGTGCTCAAAAATATGCATCATTGTCAGGTGTGCATACAATCTGTAACCGATCTTACATCACATTTGGATTCCAATGTGGAGGGATGTAACTTTAAGATTCACGTCTCTCGATGGATTCTATTTTCCGACTTGGAACTGTGCCTTTAAAAGGGGGCAGGAATAAGTCCCATTAGTGTATATAACAGCACGCCCCTATGGCTCATAGAATTACTACAATCTGAACTGAGTGTCAAAATAAATGCTTACAGCATGTACTGCTGCAGAACACTTCTTGCGTTCATCCTCTGATTCTTCATAGCAATGGCATTCCAAAATGGCTTGCGTTCATCCTCTGATTCTTCATAGCAATGGCATTCCAAAATGGCCGACTTAAACTAGAGGACGTCATCGAGACATACTGTGCAATGACGTCACGTGTAAACAAAGTGCGGAGGAAAGTCTTCTAAAGCCCATCATAATGTCAAATAAGGCTATCACACACAGTAGTCAGCAATCCAATATGGAAGTAGCCTGGTAAAAAAAATGCTACAAGCTCCTAAGCATTAATTATCTTAATGGCCACATCGTGCATTGGAGAATACATACATCTGCCGAGTCATGGACCATGAGGCAACGTCAATCTTAAGCATTGTTAGTCCCATCTATCAGCCTAGTATGCAGTCAAAATCAAAAGACTACAAGGCGTGTTCAGTGAACGGGTTTGTAAAAAGGTAGGTCAAGGCAGTCTGGGGGGGTGGGGGCGGGGGCACATCCCTATATCGCCCTCCAGGTAACAGGTTTGGATTCTGGCACGGGGTCTCAGCCTTTTAGTTCACTGAGGATCAGAATGGGTGACAAAATAATAAGGGACTTGGAATTTCCTTTACAAGTATATTAAGTGGGGTAAACCCTGCCTCAACAGTGTAATGCTAAAGTTTGGTTGCAGGAAGGATGAATTTCCCCTACAAACTAATGGACAGCAGACAAGGAGAAGATGCATGTAGATACATTATCTCGGTAAGTCAAGGGCAGTTGGTACTAGATAAGATGGAGGATAACAGTTTGCAAGCTGGGCAAGGTCTCTCTATCATGCAGCTCATGTGGCCGGAATTACTGAACATTGGCACGCATGGTTGTGCTGTAGAGGTTTGTGCCAATCTGTTTGCACGCAGAGCCGTTTCCTCTATAATTTCACAGCTGCAAAAAGGTTCCAGCTAGCTGGTGACTACATCTGTTATCAGGGGTGCAACTAGTCTATCATTTCGGAGGCTAACCCTTTAAATGTCGGGAGAGGGGCTTTCTTCAGAGACGGGGGAAGGGCAAACATACCTGTGTGGGTGCATCTAACTTATTCACACATTCTAATGAGACTATTCTGGTGCAAGTACGGCGTTACAAGCAGTTAACCCTCCCCTTCACATCTGTAATCACACACTTAAGGACTGCTTTGAATATGAGCTATCGCCTGCCCCATCACCTTCCAATCACTCCCCTCATATTCAAGTGCTAACACCCCATCACGATTTCAATTACCTAAAATATGTATGCATACCAATGCAGTTGCTAACAATGAAATGCTTTACATTAGTAATCGACAGACCATTGCTACCTATGCAGCCGCAGATCTGTTTGTCATCTGTGTCCTGTCCTGCCACTGCTCTATTGGTCAGCTAGGTAGGTCAAGGCAACATTACCCATAATTTCCGGGGCGTAGGGGCGGGGGCTAAAGCCCAATCTGCGCAGTAGTTATTGCGTCCCTGTTAAATTGCACGTAGGCACCCACACACATATCCTCTCATATAGCCAGGCTCCATCTGAAACTGGGAATTGCCAGTTTGTATGCATTTGCTCTAGTTTTCCCTTTCAAAAATCAATTCTGCCCAATGACTCACAATGTGACAATGTTGCCAACTAGCTCTCTTTCCTATCCTTATTGTCCCAGATTTCAATTTACTGAAGTCGGACGTTCTATTTGGAAACAAATATAGCTATGTCCTCGACACAGACCACTTAGAAACAGACCCCCACACAGCACCCTGGTTCCTCTGTACTGCGCGCATCAACAAAACAGCAAAGCTATCTTGGAGACCTTCCAACTGGCAGTGGTGCATGGTTTAAATCCCAGTAACATAACTTACATAGCATAACCATCATTTTAGCGAGCAGCACTTTCCATTTAATAAGTTGTAGTCATCCTTTTTTCTTGATGTTGTAGGCATCCAAATCTCAATATATTAAGTAAGCATTGTTGGTTGAAAATCCAGCACGAGCTAAAACCGCAGTAAACGCCTCCTTTCTTGAACTCTGCATTCTCACCACAATATGGAACACAAATAGGATTCACCAACCCCTCCCCCCAACCAGTTTCCTCAGTACCCAGTCAATTTACGGAAGCACGTTTCAGAGTGGTACATTTCACCGCAACCATAATACCGAAAAAAAGAAAAGTCAGTATTTATTCTGTATTTTGGTCACAATGAAATGTACCATTCTGACATTTGCTTCAGTGATATCACATATAACCGTTTCCTCCCACCAGTGAGCTTGAGGTCCTTGGCCCTACGGGGACCATAACCAGGAGCGAGAGTGATGACAGCAGATGAATAAAGTAGCACATGGGGCCTCACAACCCACCATGGCCCTAAGATGTATTTAGCAACCTGCATGGTGTAACAAGAGCCTGGGTCTTCCGTAGTTGTGGCCTCAGTCCTTGGAGGGCCTCACTCAATGCTTCCCACTCATCTCGCATGACTGCAATTGACATCTTCCACTTGAGAATAAATTCATTGCACAAGGCCTCCACCCATGCCTAATGGCAGCTCTCCCTGGGCATAATCGGGAAATCCTGCACCCTATCCCAGTCTCCTTCTCTTCCCTCTTCAGTGAACTGTATTGGATTATTTGTAAACCACCTTTAAGTCTCTGACCCTTGCCAAGTCCACTCACTATGCCAGGAGGTTTCTAAGAACTCTGTTAAGTACAACCCTGTTCTGACTGTACATTTGTGATTAACTATGAATCCTTGGGGCAATCTGAAGTGGTATTCTTGAGTACATTATGAGCTGCAGCCTTATTTAAATATACAGAGCTTATCTAGGTCCATGCCTTTCATTTTCAGTCTCTGGCATCAAATAATGTTCTGGTTTCGTCCTGGCACTTTCACTATGTTTCCTAGAATGCACCATCAAGTCTATCTTTGTGTCATAACCGCTTTCTGGAACTTTGGCACTTTCAGTACTTTTCCCAGAATGCAGCCTGGGTGCTCTCTTCATCTCACAAAGTCTATGTAACAATTTTGTACATTTAGTAGATTTCCCAGAAATCAGTGACGGGGTCTTCTTTGTCTTGTCGAGGTTTTGATGCTTTCACTGTTTCCCAGAATGCAGCATCAGGGCTATCTTTGTCTCATGACGTCTTTCTGATGCTTTGGTACTGTCAATATCAATATATTTCCTATAAAGCCGCAGTTGGTTTCCCTTTGTCTTGCAGTGTCTTTCCAACACTTTTAGACTTTCACTATGTTTCCCAGAATACAGCATCATGGTTTTCAATATTCCACACTGTCTTTCACATGCTTTGGTACTTTCACTACATTTCCCAGTGTGTATTTCTGGGACCATTAAGTCACCAATTCCCCTAGCAGGCCCTCAATCTTCGTGAATCATACCTCGTTGCATCTTTGCAGCATAGGGGCTCCTCAGCACCTGGGGTACAATCTCTAGCGTGCCTTACACTCTCTCTGTCCTAGACTCCGCTTACCACCACTGAGTCCAGGCCTCAGCACCCCCACTGCAAACATAGCGCTCTCTTGTGCAGTTCTTCGACTGCGTCCAGCCACAACAAGGTTGGAGCGCCTCTTCGAATGGATTGTGTCCTCTCACGTATTCCTCATCTTATGATAATCGTATCCCAGCTTCAGCTGCTTCGGATTTTTTTTTCACCAGTGGGCGCTGTGTTGGGGACCGCTGAGTCAATGTCCCTCGAGGGCCGCCGTCCGGCGTCGACATCATCCGCTGTATAAAGGGCTTGAGCAGCACCCGTTACCTACAGTTCCATTTTTCCGACGCAACTGCTTCGTGTCATGAATGGCGCATCTAAAATTTCTTCGATGATGTCTTCGTCTTCAACTCCCTCCACACCCAAGACAGGATTAAAAAAATGTCTGAAGTGTGACAGGAAGATGTCTATTACCGACCCCCATCGGAATTGCCTCTGGTGCCTCAGCCCAGACCATCGGGTTGATGAGTGCGGGTCCTGTAAGGCCATGTCAAATAAGGCTCTTAGGGAACGCAGAGGTAAGCTGGCGGTGCGGGAGGACAAGTATAAGTCTTCAAAAAGACAAAAGGATTCGAATCCATTAGAAAATCTCGTCATGAACCGAGAAGATCAAGATCGGGAAGTCACTCGGGGAAGTCTTCCTCGTCTTAGACGAAAAAGTCAAGAAAGCGACATCATAGGTTTTCCTCCTCGCCCTCTTCAGAGAGGAGAGTGACTTACCCTTCAAAACATGATTCTCCAGAAAAATGGGAGGCTTTCAGGGCTTCGATGATGAATATATTCAAGAAAACGGCCCAGACTCCCTCGAAGTTGCCGCGTGGTGATCATGCATCTACTCATTCTAAAGGTGAGAGAGGAAAATCAAGATCCAAGCACGCAAGGGTTGAAAAAGAGATGAGAGTCCCTTCAAGGGAAAGTTCCCCGACACCTCACTCTAAATCTAAGCCTCCGGTGCACAAATCGGGGCAAAAAGAATCGGCATCGACATCGAAGACTAAATCTGACTCGACATTATCGACGACCATGGTGTCGAAATCGATTACAAAGATGGCATTGACGCCTGTAGCTTCGATAGCATCGAAGCTTTCTTCGACAGCATCGAAGCCCTCTTCGATGGCATCAAAGCCTCCTTCGACTCCGTTGAAGCCAGCATCTAACTTATCGACGCCTTCGATGCCTTTATCGAGGCCTTTGCTAATTCCAAGGCCCAAGTCAATGCCATTTTCTATGCCTAGACAAGTTCCACCTTCCTTGCCTGAAAAAGCTTTTCACCCTCAATCTAGACAGGAATTCTTTACTTCCATGTCTTCTATATATGAGGAGCATTCCTCTGAAGAGGATGTCACTCCAGCTGGAGTTAGATTTGGGGCCAGAGAGGTCCCTGAAGAACTAGTGGACCCACAGTCAAGAATAACTGACTTGTATGATTGCCTACAAAATGCAAGTGGCTTGGACACTTCTCCTGAAGTGGATTTTGAGAGGCCAGACCCTACAGATCATGCTGATCCCAGCTATAGAAATCTCATGGGAAGAGTCATAGATTTTATGGGATGGAAAACAGCTGCCCCAGATTTTGACCAGGATGACATGACTGATATCCTGAGTGAGGGTCCCTTAAAAGCCCCTGTTTTACCATTCCATACGGCTTTACAAAAAAGGGTAATGGCAAATTGGAATAACCCAGATTTGATTCCAGCAGTAAATAAAAAATTGGTACCAAAATATAGACCAGACTTATCAGACCCAGAGTATTTGTCCAAGCATCCCTCTCCCAAAAGCCTTGCACTTCAAGCTGCAACTTCCACTAGGCAATCAGCTTACCCATCAATACCACCAGATAGGGACAATAAAAAAGTTGATGCTTGGGCCCGGAAAGCCTTTACTTCAGGCAGCATGGCCCTGAAATCAACTAATGTAACTTGCACATTGGCAAGATTTACTTTTATCCTGTTGGACTGTATGTCATCAGCGGCTGACCGCATCCCGGAAGGTGAGGAACGGGATGGTTTCCTGGCTATAATGAAAGATGGTAAAGAGGCTATGGAGGAATGCCTCCAGTCAGGATTGGACACTGCGGATAGTAGAGAAGGTACATGGCTTCTAGCACAGTCTTGCACAGATTTGCATGGCTAAGAAAATCTGGATTTGCACCTGATGTTTAGACTACTTAATATGCCCTTTGACGGCTTGAGGTTGTTTGGCAGCAAGGCGGACTGGAGCTTGGAGAAGCTGCAGACCTCAAAAGCTGCAGCAAAATCACTCAGCGCCGCTATAAGGCAACCTCAACAGCACTCTTACGGAGGGTCATCTTCCTGGAAGAGTCGCCCTTTTCACTTCTATTCCTCTTTTGGAAAAGGGAGAGGGCAGGCCAGTCACAGAGGCCAACAGAGAAAACCCTTTCGTGGTGAAAAAGGGAGAGGTGCTAGATCAGCCACAGCAGCGGCTACTACCTTCTCAGCCACTGCTGCAGCCGCTGCAAAGCCACTTAGAGGTCTTAACCCACAAAACCCTGGTGGGAGGCAGAATCACTCAGTATCTGGACGAATGGAGGGGCGTTACGTCAGATGCTTGGGCACTAGAGATAGTGACCCATGGTTACTGTCTTCCTTTTCATCAGAGACCTCAAGATCATCCACCGGGAGCCAACTCAGTAAAAATTCCAGACCCGCTCCTTGTGCAGGAGATTTTAACCCTGCCAGAGGAAGGTGCGATAGAACATGTACCTGTAGCGAAGAGGGACAAGGGTTGGTACTCCCCCTATTTTCTGAGCCCCAAAAAAGACAGAGGATTGAGACCCATCTTGGACTTGAGAAGCTTGAAAAAGTTCCTCAGGAAGGACGAGTTCAAGATGGTGACCCTTTCTCAGATCCTTCAGGCTCTTCACCTTCAGGACTGGCTGGTTTCATTGGACCTTCAGGATGCTTATTTTCATGTGCCAATCCATCTCAAGCACAGAAAGTACCTGAGGTTCGCAATTGGTGGTTCTCGTTATCAGTTTCGAGTTCTATCATTTGGGCTGACCTTCGCTCGAGGGTCTTCACCAAACTAATGGCTGTAGTGGCAGCGAGTCTCAGGAGGGGGGGGATTCACATCAACCCTTATCTGGACGATTAGCTAATCAGGGCAAGTTCACCCGAACTGGCCCAGAGACATCTGGCTATGACCTGTCACTTCCTACACAAATTGGGCTTCTCTCTCAATTACAAGAAGTCACAAACGATTCCGAGCCAAAGACTCCAATTCATCGGAGCGGTCCTGGACACCACCTCAGGGAAAGCCTTGCCTCCTGAGGAAAGAGCTCATTACATTCTGCAGATGGTAACAAAATTTCAGAATGCCCAACATCTACCGGCGTTCGACTTCCTAAGGTTGCTAGGCCTCATGGCATCCTGCATTTTTCTGGTGCCAGAGGCTCGACTGAGGATGAGATACCTTCAGTGGGCCCTCAGGACTCAATGGTCCCAGTTTTCGGGGGAGATGTCAGATCTTCTACAAGTCCCAACCAAAGTGATTCAAGATCTTCTATGGTGGGCTTGCAAGGAGAATATCCTCAAGGGGGAACCGCTTTGGCAACCATGGCCGGAGATAACAGTAGTGACGGATGCCTCACTTACGGGGTGGAGAGCACACACCAACGATCTGACAATCAGCGGTCGTTGGTCTCCATCTGATCCCAAACTACACATCAACCTTTTGGAGCTGAGAGCAATCAGACTAGTGCTGAAGGCTTTTCTGCCCTCTGTACAAGTAAGGAATGTCCTGATAATGACGGACAACACAGTGGCCATGTACTACCTCATCAAAAGAGGAGGCGTAGGATCACTTACACTCTGCAGAGAGGCAATCCAGCTCTGGTTCTGGGCAATGCAAGAAGGAAGCTCTCTATCAGCGGTTCACCTAGCCGGAGAGCTAAACACGGCGGCAGACGCTCTGAGCAGGCAGAGCACAGTCTCCCACGAATGGGAGCTAGCTCAGGAAGTCCTTCAAGAGATCTTCACCCTTTGGGGAACCCCTCAAGTAGATCTGTTTGCGACCGGGACAAACCGGAAATGCGAACTGTATTGCTGAAGGGAAATTTCCCCGAGAGGAGCTCTAGGGGACACGTTCATAGTGGACTGGGTATTTCCACTCCTTTACAGGTTTTCTCCAGTCCCCGTGATTCCTCATGTAATCAGGAAGTTGGGAAAGTTCAGGAAAACCATGATCCTAATTGCCCCCGATTGGGCCAGGAGGATGTGGTACCCGGACCTTCTGGATATGTCCATCTGCCCTCCAATACGTCTTCCACAAAGAGAGGATCTTCTCTCGCAAGAGGAAGGTTGAGTTCTCCATCCAGAGGTCAAGACACTCAGCCTTCACGCATGGTTTCTGAGAGGCTAAGATATAAGGATTGGGACCACCCAGATGACGTAATGAAGATTTTGCTTTCGGCCAGAAGGCCCGCAACAAAATCCTTGTACCGGTGTCGTCGGAATAAATTCAGTGACTGGTGCAGGAACAAGAATGTGGATCCATTTCTTTGTAATAATCCAACAGTACTTTCTTTCCTCTTGCACTTAGCCAATTTGGGGCTCAAAGTTGGTAAAATAAAAGGTTACTTGGCAGCGCTATCGATCTTTAAGCGCTCCCCGGAAGAGGTGTCCTATTTTAAAATGCCTTTAGTCATTCAATTCTTGAAAGGGTTGACAAATGTATACCCTCCGACACCTTTTCAGGTGCCCATCTGGGACTTAAATCTAGTCTTATAATTTCTCATGTGTGCTCCCTTCGATCCCTTACACTCTTGCCCATTAAGACTGCTCACTCTTAAGACGATTCTGTTAGTGGCTATAACATCAGCCCGCAGGGTAAGTGAGTTGCAGGCACTATCTTGTAAGCCTCCTCACACCATTTTCCATAGGGACAAGGTAATTTTAAAAGTCAAACCATCCTTCTTACCTAAAATAGTGTCTGATTTTCATCTGTCACAAAAGGTTGTTCTACCTTTTATCCTCCAACTCACACTAGTAAGGAAGAGGAAAGATTACATAGACTGGCGCCCTGCACCATTCGGCTGGCCACAGCGCCTCCTGCCTCTGTCCTTCGAGGCCTGCACCACCTCTGACGGCTGCTCCTGGCGACCCGCTCCTTTGCAGTCTGCTGAAGAGAACGCCGTGGACCGCGGTCTGCTGGGCCCTTGCAACGTCCTGCCAGCCGCGGCACCTGCCTCTGCCATCCGAGGCCCTGCACCTTCTGTGCCCCTCTCATCTCCAGCGGACTTGGGCCCCCGGCGGCCAACCCCACCTCGGGCTGCAGCGTCCCTTTCATCTACTGCGGGCGTGTGCCCCCGGCGGCCAGCTCCATCTCAGGCTGCAGCGTCCCAGCTCCATCTTGGCCTTCAGTGCCCCTCACAGCTACAAGGGACGTGTCCCTCAGTGCCCCTCACAGCTACAAAGGACGTGTGCCCCCGGCGGATAGCTCCATCTCGGGCTGCAGCATCCCCCTACACCGACTGAGGTGCCCCCCGCTGCTTCCAGTGCAGCCTCCTGCGACCTGCTCTTCCTGTGGGGCATCCAGCTTCACCTTTAGCGGGACGTGGTGCCTCCGCCTCTTCACCCGCAGCTCCAGCCGTTCTCCATCCTGCATATTCTACTGTGTTTTACTGTTGTCATCTCTGCCTACTGCGGGCTGCTGTGCCCCCCACCACCGCAAGTGTGAACTCCCTTTACTTGATTCCGTGCTCCGCAGTGATCTCCACCACTTACTGCTGACTGCTGCTGCAAAACGTTGACCTCCATGCCCTGATTCGCCATGCCCCTCAGGCTAAAGCTCAGGCAGTCTGCTCCTCCTTCTACAGTCCGCTGCCCCTCTGCTTCCTGGCCTGCTCCATCTGCTGCGAACTGCTGTACTCTCCTCCTCCGGATTGACCAGCTTCACCCATTAAGGACTACGGCACCTCCACCTCTTTACTGTACCCTAGCTGCTCTCTGGCCTTCTCCTTCTGCTGTGGACAGCCGCTGCAACCTTTCTCCATCAGCCTCTCCATCTGCTGTGCCTCAAATTCTCCGGACTGCCTTGCCCCCGCCGCTGTCTAGTGTTGACCCTACAGTTCCTCTGCCTGCTCCTCCTCTCGGACTTCTACACCTCAGAACCCTCTGAACTGCTGTTACTCCTCCCGCCATCTTCTCCTGGACCCACTTCTCCCCCTGATGGCTGCACTCCTACCACTAGCTGTCGAGGTCCACTGCCTTCTGGCCCTCCATCTGCTCTGGTTTACAGTAACCCCTCTCCACCCTCATCCTGTGGCTCTCCCGACCTTTTGGTCCACCCTATATGTTACTAGCTGCGGCTATTTCTGACACTACCTCAACTGCCTGCTACTTCGCCCCCCCCGCTGCCATCTCCTTCAGACCAGCTCTACTACAGCTCCCGTGCCTCACTCTACCTCACTGATCTGACTCACCAGCTGCTTCTAATTACTGCCATTCTATAGTTCTATCCCCTCTAGTTCCCTTCCCTGTTCCCCCTCCTGCTACAGGCTAAGCCCTCCCTCCATCGGACCACATCTGAGTGCCCCCGCCACTAGCCCATAGTTTCTGCTTGCAGTGCCTCTCTCCTCACCCACCCACCTCTCTCCTTCCCAACACTCTCCCTTTAGCTGTTCTTGACCCATTGTCCAATTCTTTTCATTCTCCCTGTTATGTTTCCATCCCCTCCTCAATACCGCCCCATACCCTTTCTCTCCCCCCTCTTCCCTACCTATCTCCCCCTCAAATTACTCTTTTTTCTCCTAATGGCGATCTCCTCTCTCAATATTCCCCTCTCTTCCCACACCTACTCAATCCCTCTCCCCAACGCCTCTCGTAACCTTATCTATCCTCCTCTCACTAACACCACCAATGCCTTTGAAGTCGCCCTCTGGAACACCAGATCAATCTGCAATAAAACCACTGCTGTTCTTGACCTTTTCCTGCGCCTTAACCTCCAATTTCTCTGCATTACTGAAACCTGGATCCCTCCCCATAACACCTCTGTACCTGCCTCCCTTACCTCTTCCTCTTCCTCCTTTGCACATGTCCCCCGTTCTTCTGGCCGCGGAGGTGGTCTTGGCCTTCTCTTTCGGCCACACTTCACTTTCTCTCCCTCCCCTACTTCCCTACCTTCCTTCCCTTCCTTTGAATTCATGTTCAAAATCTTTAATTCTCCTCATGCCATCTCATTCCTTATCATCTACCGCCCCCTGGCCCTCTCTGCTCCTTTTACGAGGACATTGAGCATCTCCTCAGCCTCATTTCCCCCACTCCCACTCCTTTACTTGTACTTGGTGACTTTAATCTCCACCTCTCCTCAAACCCTCCTTCCTCTCCTCTCTTCTCCTTTCTTGACTCCTACCTCCTCTCTACCCTCCTAGTCACCAATCTGGATCTACTATTGACCTCATCTTTACTTCCTCTCTCATAGCCTCCCCGGTATCCTCCCTTCCCACCTACTTGTCTGATCACTCTCTACTTTCTTTTTCCCTCTCCCCTCCCTACCTCCCCTTCTCCTCCTCCCCCTCCTTCCTCCACCTCGTTCTTCCGGCACGACCTACGTGACTTTAACCCCTCTCTATTTCTTACATCCATCTCCTCTTCTCTCCCCCCATCTCCCATTTCTCCTCTCTCTCTGCATCTGAAGCCTCCTCCATCTTCACTTCTTCTCTCTCTTCTACTCTCGATCTTCTTTCGCCACTCTGCTCATTTTGCCCCTCTCACCGTCCTGCTCAACCATGGCTTTCTTCTCATCTCTCCTCCATGCGCCGCCTCCTCAGGCGCCTTGAACGTCAATGGCTCAAACACCCAACCCCCTCTAGCCAATCTGCATATTTCTCCTATCATACCCTCTTCGACTCATGCCTCAAAACCGCTAAACGCACCTACTTCTCTGATCTTCTCCAGTCTCAATCCTCCCACACTTGCCGCATTTTTCAAACTTTAACCCATCTTCTCTCTCCTTCTACTCCTGATCCCTCCATCACCTCTTCCCTCTCTGCTAGAAAAGAAGGAGGCAAGATCAGTAGCAAAGTCCTCAACCTTCGTCAAACTATCCTCTCCTCCCCCTCCTACTCTCCTCCTCCTCCTTCCCTTCCCCCTACCTTTTCTATGTCTTCCTTCTCTCCCGTCACTAATTCTGATGTTACCCTCCTCCTTACCAACACTCATCCTACTGCTTCTCCCGCTGACCCCATTCCTACCCCCCTCATCCTGAAAATCTACCCCCTCCTTATACCTTATCTTACCTCCTTCTTCAACATTTGCCTCTCAACTTCCACTTTTCCTACCCATTCAAGCACGTGACTATCATCCCTATTCTCAATAAACCCTCTGCTAACCCCCATCTTTCTTCCAACTATCGCCCCATCTCTCTCCTACTCTTCCTCTCCAAACTTCTTGAACGCATTGTCTATTCTCAACTTTCTTCCTTCATCTCTAACCACTCCCTCCTTCCTGATTCCCAATCTGGCTTCCGCCCTCTGCACTCCACTGAAACTGCACTCACCTCTGTTCTTAACTCTCTCCTCTCTGCACGTTATTCAAAACACTCCTCCATTCTTATTCTCCTTGATCTTTCCGCTGCTTTTGACACTGTCGACCATCTTCTTCTTCTCAATTCCCAATCCTCATTTGGCTTCAAGGACTCTGTTCTTAACTGGCTCTCCTCTTATCTCTCTAACCGCTCTTTTTCTGTCTCCTGGGGTGGCTCCTCCTCTCCCACATATCCTCTTAACCACGGATTTCCCCAAGGTTCTGTCCTTGGCCCCTTTCTTTTCTCTCTCTACACCTCCTTCTTAGATCCTATCATCTCCTCCTTTGGTATCTTGCACCATTTCTATGCTGATGATACCCAGCGTTTCCTCTCCTTCTCCTCTTTCTCTCCCGACATTCATGATAAACTATCTTCCTGCCTTTCCTCTATCAAATCCTGGATGTCCTCTCACTTCCTTACTCTTAACGCTGAAAAAACAGAACTCCTCCTCTTCCCTGCCAACACTCTTCCTCCACCCTCCCCTCCCGCCTTCATTCTTTCCCCCCTCCCAGCTCTCCTTCTCCCCACATGCCCATAATCTTGGTCTCCACATTGACTCTCTCCTTTCTCTATCTCACCACATTTCTCTTACTGCCAAGTCTTGTCGCTGTCACCTCTACAACATATGTAAAATTCGACCCCTCCTTACCTTTCACGCTACTAAACTTTTAATTCCCTCCCTCATCTTCTCCAGACTCTTCTACTGTTCCTCCCTTCTCTTTGGTCTCCCCTCCTCTCATCTCACCCCACTCAAATCCATCTACCACTCAGCCATCCCCTCCCTTTGCCTTCTCTCACCTCTTGATTCTATCTCCTCTTCTCTCACCTCTTTAGGCTGGCTCTCTTTTCACTCCCAGCTCAAATTCAAGTTCCTCTGTCTTGTTTTCAAATCCCTCCATGGTCTGCCCCCCCCACCTCTCCTCCCTTCTCACTTTCTGTATCCTTTCTCGCTCTCTCAGCTCTGCTAATCTCTTTCTACTCTCTCCTCCGCCCCCTTCCTGCGCCCCCTCCCGCTTCTGATCTTTCCAACTCCTTGCTCCCTTCCACTGGAACCTCCTCCCCCTTCACATCCGCTCTTCCCCTTCCTTCCCTTCCTTTCGCTCTGCTCTCAAATATTATCTTTTCCACTCGCCTCCCTAACCCCCTTCGTTTCCTCTTGCTCTTCTCCTTGCTCTTCATTCCTCACCTCCTACCACTACTCTCCCTATACCTCCCTACCTCCTTCCCCCCCAGTCCCTGCTTTCTTCTAGTCCTACTTTTCTCTCTCCTCTTCCTCTCACAATCATACATTCCCTCTTACTCCTGCTCTTACCTCCACTAACATCTCCCTTTCCCTCACTCACCTCTGTCCCTCCCTACTCCCTCTTCACCTCTGCAATATTGTAAATTGTTCTTTACACTGTTTTCAAGTTATGATTCAATTACCATATTATGGCTTGTTGTATTATGCGTTTTCTCATGTAAAGAACTTTGGATTAAAGGGCTATATAAATTCAATAAAATACAAATACAAATACAAAAAGGGCTCTCAGCTTCTATATTTCCAGATTGACGAATCTCCGACAATGTGACCAACTATTCGTTGGATATACTGGGCACAAAATGGGCCTTACAGTAACTTAACAAACTCTATACAGATGGATAATTTTAGCCATCTCGGAGTGCTATAAATTGGCTTGAAAAGAGCCTCCGGATGGATTAAGAGCTCATTCAACCCAGGGGTGGACTGACCTATAGGGAACTCTGGAGATTTCCCGGTGGGCCTCTGCACCCTGGGCCTCTTTTGTGTGGTATTTTGAAATGTTCTCATAGGAAAAGCATTGGGTTTGCTAAAAATGTGTCATATGGGGCTACTTTTAACATTATTTCCACGGCCTCTTTTGGTCCCCAGTAAATATTTCCAGGGCCTCTTTCAGTTCCCAGTCCATTTCAACCAGAGGCATGGCAACTTCCACGGCCCTTCAGAGGGGTGTCCCTGTGCAGGATATTTGTGCTGCGGCCACCTGGTCATCAATGCACACCTTTGTAAAGCACTACTGCTTGGACGCTACTTCCTACCAAGGAAGACTATTTGCAAAAGCTGTCCTTCATTCTGTCCATAATTAAACATTTCTGGTACTCCCTCCTCCAAAATTACTACTGCTATGGGAGTCTATCATAAGATGAGGAATACGTGGGAGGACACAATCCATTCGAAGAACAAGTTACTTACCAACTGTAACGTTCTTTCGATTGGATGGTCCTCCCACGCATTCCTCATCGACCCTCCCATCCTACCCCTCAATACAGTTTACTCCAATTGCACTCTAACTTCCTTAAGAGCCTAAAGACTTTAAGCCTGATCAATTGATGCAATCATGAACACTGTAAAAACAGAACTGAGGTAACAGCGCTGCTCGAGCCCTTTATACAGCGGATGACGTCGACGCCTGACGGTGGCCCTCGAGGGACATCGACTCCGCGGTCTCGAACACAGCGCCCCCTGGTGAAAAAATGTTGCCGAAGCAGCTGAAGCTGCTTACGATTATCATAAAATGAGGAATACGTGGGAGGAACATCCAATCGAAAGAACGTTACAGTTGGTAAGTAACTTGTTCTTCTCACGGCACTCCCTGGGCCAGCTTTCTTCCAGTCTTCTTCATCTACCTCCTCTTTTCATCTCTACCAGGTCTCCATATCATCTCCCTTTCTGCTTTGTCGCTTCCTCTTGTTATACTTCTCCAGTGTTTACCTAATTTGTGTGGAGTCCCATGGCCTGTTTTTTATGGTTCCATTTGTATAATGGACTCTGGGGGTCATTATGAGGTTGGAGGTAACAAAAAAATGATGCCGGTAAAGGATTACCGGCATCGCGTACCGTTCCTGGCTATTCCGACCTAAGAACCGGGTATTAGAGGCACCGCTAATAACGGTGCCACTAATAGCGGCAAGGGCTCAGGCACGCAGGCCTTCAGGCCGGAAATACCGGGATGCTGCTAACAGGAGGACATCAGAAGTCAGGCGGACATGCAAATACCGGCATCATAAAGGCGCTAATAGGGGATACCTGCATGCCGGCAATACCTGCATCGCGAAGGACCCGTAAACTGCTATGTGCAGTGTTCCCAACTGCCACAGGTGCACACAATCAGCACAGGTGGAGGCAATGGAGTCTGGGCCAGCACAAAAGGAGCACATCCATGCACCACACCCCTTCCCACACCAAAATGATTCCACTAGAATTAGCAATACTGGGGCTGGAGGACATGCTTGCATTGCCACACCAGCAACAACAACAACAGCAGGCACCACAGAGGAGACGCAGGAGGAGAAGGATGGTGAGACAGGCCCAGCATGCCCCACCAGTGCAGCCAGTGGTACCACGCAGGCAGCCCCCAAACCTCGCATCAAAGCCAGTGGCATATCACAACCCTTATTTTCTCGCATTCTGAACCAAGTGCTGGATGCTCTCCTGAAGCACACAAGAGACTACATATCGCTACCACAGACTCCCTAGGAGATTTTTGACACAAAAGTTGGCTTCCATGCACTGGCAGGCATGCCAAATTATATAGGTGCCCTTGATTGCACCCAAGTGGAGTTGGTGGTCCCGCATGCCATGGAGGTGGTGTACCGCAACCGCAAGCAATAGCACTCCATCAATGTGCAAATGGTATGTGACGCCAGCAAGATCATCACACATTGTTGTGCCCGATATCACGGATCAACTCATGACTCAATGGTCCTGCGGAACTCCACGCTACATGGAGCGACATGCAGGACGACGTGCCTGGCTGCTTGGTAAGTTGCATGACAGGCACATGGCAGTGAAATGGGGGGATAGATGCACACACCACCATGGTGTCGTTGTTGATGTGACAGCACGATGTGCACATAACAAAACACTATGCCGCAAAGCATCCCAAATTGAACATGACAACCAAATCCCATAGGAATGAAGTAAGGTGGACACTTATCACAACATGCCAAACTTTTTAAAAAAACACATCCCACAACACGTGCACCACCCATCCTCGTACCTCACCCTCCGTAACACCATCCAGCAACATGCTGTGAATATTCACTATGTAGCTGTCTTCAGCAAATCACCACACAGGACAAGCATCCATGGGAGTGCACTGAACAAAACCACCAAGGGAATCCCCTGCCTATCACAGGGCCGCCACCACCAGAGGAGTGCAGCATGTCACCATGGGAATAATCTGCACTGAATGGCAAATAATGCAGAGAGTACTGCCAACGCTGCCAGTTGGAAAATCATACAGAACACTACACATCACATATTCGACACAAACACAGCGGTATGCATCCACAATGCATGAGCAACATCAAGGTAGTGTACACCGTGTTTCATCTTGAAGATGCAACCCATAAGTCCATGGCACAGAACACATTGAGGGCATGAGAAATGTGTGCATACAACCAGGGACATGTGCATGTGACCATCAATTCTCTACAGGCATGTGTGACAAGTACAGCTGTCCATCATGAATCAACTAACATATACCTTTAATTTCCTCTCCTGCAGGTGATAGTGGCTATCCCTTGAAGCCGTAGCTCCTCACCCCTGTCTGTAGTCCTCCTCGTGCCTGTTCTGTGGATTTCAATCGCTCCCATACCCGTACCCGTGTGGTCATCAAGCAGACCTTTGGCCTGTTGAAGGCACGGTTTCGCTGCCTTAGCCGGTCAGGTGGGGCACTCCTCTACAGGCATGAGAAGGTGGCCAAGATCATCATGGCATGTGTCATGCTGCACCACAACATGTGTATCCGTCGGAACGTGCTCCTGCCCCCTGACATTGAACTGCAACCACCTGGTGATGATGAAGGGGATAATGAAGATGTGGGTGCACATCATCGCGGTGCCGATGCACAGGAGGGACGTGCTGTGCATCAGTCAATGATTGCACAATATTTCTAAAACACATGGGTGCAGACGGTGACATGAAAGTGGGACAGAGGGCACTGGGTGTGGGAGTACATGTACACTATGCACTGTATATCAATAAATGACAATCAAGATATTTTTTACACAACGGGTGTATTAAAATGTCCAATAGAATTAAGTGCTCAAACCCTCTACCTCACACACCCTCTCCCCCTCCCGCTCCCCTCACAACTCCCCACACACCCTCTCCCCCTCCTTCTCCCCCACAACTCCCCCACACACCCTCTCCCACCTCCCCCTACCCCCACAACTCCCCCACACATGGTGTCCAAGCAAATGCTTCATGAGTCTGCGTCCATTGCCTTCATCAGGCTGCCCCTTCTACATCATTCCACTTCCTGCATCTAGTGGCGACATGTCTGATCGGAGCAAGGTGCGCGCTGACCTGCGTAGGGGGCTGGTTTGGGTGGAGCTGGATGAAGAAGGGGTGGCCGCTTGCTCCAGCCTGGGTGCCAGACGCTCAGCCGCCATGCAATCCGCAATGCGGGTGAGGACCTGCCTCAGTGCAGACATCTCCTCACAGATTCTTGTGGTGCTTGCCTCAATGGCCTTCCTCAGGGAAGCAGCGTTTTCGTGCCCCTTCTGCCTTTCCTGGGCACTGTCTGTGACGAACTGCCTCACTAGGGCTGTGAGTTCCTCTTGGCGATGTGCTGCATGTCCTATCTGCTGCACCCCCGCCTGTACACCAGTGCAGGTGGAGGGTGCATGTGTGACATCCCCAAATCCATGTGGGTCCTCTGTGGGACTCATGCTCCCTTGTGCGGTCTCCCCTCCAGACTGCTCCAGTGTAGTGTTGTGGTAGGAGTAGACAGGTGTGACCTGGGGGATAGGGCGGGACTGGGTGTTGCAGGAAGGTCCGAGGAGTCATCCTCGACAGGTACACACACCTAACCCTGCATATCATCATCTGTCTGGGGTGCCATAGCTTCCGCCTCCCCAACAGAGCTGTTCTCTGCTGATTGTGCCCCATCGCCCACTGTCTCCTGTGCAGGTGTCACAGCTGTTGTGTGGACTGTGGTAATGGGCCTTAGCGGCACCAGTGCCGTGGCATCCTGAGCTGTTTTTTACTTCAGTGCCTGTCGTGGCTTGTCTGGGCCTTTCGAAGTGAAGGCCTGTTGCCTTCATCCCTGGCCCTCTTCCGAGGTGTAGTCGCCTGTGGGGGTGAGTCCTGGGCCTCGCTGTCAGGATCTGAGCCTGTGGGGGACCAAGAGAGGGACGGCATGAGTGATGGTTTGACAAGCATCATGCATACATTAGTATTATTGCTCTTCTACACATTAGAGGGGATTAGGCAGTGGAGTTTTGATGATCACATTGCTTGTTATATGGGTGGAGTATGCAGGCATCCGTCAGGGTCACTCATGTTGGGGCAGGCGTATGCTATGTTACATGCATTTCTGTTGTGGGCTGCGTGCAGTGTGACTTATGCCATTTTAACATTTGTGTGGTGTGTGTCAAGTATGGCATTGCCATGCTGCATGCATGTGCATGTGTCTGTGCTGTGGACGGCATCTAGGCAGGGATGTGTCAATGTCCATGTATTGGGCCATGCATTGCCTCTTTGGACAGACAAATTGGTGGACTATCATCATACTTAGCATTACAGTGTTTTCTTAGGACACACACTGCCTTCCGCCGATGAGGTGGCGCCACGCTCCATCTCGCCCACACCTTCAATGGCCTCTATGCCAATCGTGCTGGCGCAGATCTCCTCCCTTAGCTTTATGGGTGAGCTAGGACCACCGTCAGTAGCCGTGGCCTGGCTCCAGTTTGCGGACAGAATGTTCCTCACTCCGAGGCAGGGGTCGTCCCAGCACTTACGAACATCCTTGATGGTGCAGGGGGTGTTGCCTACGGCGCTGACTTTCCGGGCAACAAGTTGCCAGATCTCTTTCTTTTTTATTTGTACTTCCCTCTTGAGGCTGTTTGCAAAAACGACCTACCTCTGCACTGTCTGCAAGTGTCTCTGCCAGCATAGTGAATTCATCCTCATTGAAGCGCTATTTGTGCTGCCGGGAAGTGCCTTTCTTTACTGCCTTGGGCATGATAATGGTGCTGTGGGTTGATTTCTGTAGTCAGAAAGAGGATCCAGATCCTGTGTGGTGAGGATGGCAATGGATTGTGTTTTTCACGATGGACGCCATGCTCTTTCCCGTTCCTGTGCTGTGCTACTTCCGGTTCTGCTTATTTACGGGCACCGCTATTAGCGGTCACCGCTGGTAGCGCTGCCCGCTAATGCTGTATCCATTGATGCCGGTAGTGCTCTCTGCCCTTTCCATGATGCTGCTAAGGGCCATTTTATGGACTTTAGCGGCATGCCGGTAATGTCGTTACCGGCATGGCACAAAGCTTGTGCACGCGAACTCAAAATAGCCGTCTATTAGCAGGCTCTTTACAACACGGACACAGTATTTGCTCCATGCCGGTAAGGACGGTTACTTACCTCCAACCTCGTAATTACACCCTCTGTCTCCTACTCTCTCAACAGAGTTCTTAAACTCTAGCCTCTGTGATAAGAGTCACCTCTGGGGAACCACTGTAGAGGATCTGGGGAATTCTGCATGCCAGGGGAAGCAACCAGCTATTGGATGCAAGTCTTTAAGATGGTATATGGGGGATCGCCCGGAACTCCCCTGCCTCCGCTCAGTCACCTCCCCAAGCATAGTGCAGTCACCAGTCACTGCTTCAGCGAGATTCCCCATGTCTGGCCTAGCAAGAAATGTACAGTATGAGAAATGAGGGAAGGCGCCCCATAGTGCAACAGTCCAAGTTCATTGTGTTAGGGGAATGAACCCCTCGAATAACAGCCTCAGGTCAGGGTTGCAAAGAATACTGTACACACTAGAAGTTGGCCACTTATCCAGCTCCTAAAAAGCAAGTAAACTCATTGAGGAGGATTCCTTAGCAAGCATACATTGGATATGCTAGACCTGGAGTGGAGCATGAAAAAAAGTGGGCACCCACAAAAAGAGGAAAACAAACAAGGCATCCATGCGCAGCACAAACTAGAACACAGCGCGTGAGTGCATTTGCTGTAGTCCCCGGCAGCAGGAATGCAATTGCCAGGGACAGCCAGGATGCTTGAGCGTGACCCTGAGATAGCGCATAACTTACTTGAGCACTTGAGCCAAGTGGCAGGAGCATTAGCTAAACTGAATCTTTAGAACAGACTCAATACCTAATGACACTTGAGAAAAAAGTACATACAACTTGGGAGGAGGTGTAACCACGAAGTCCACACCAATGGCAAGATGATGGGAAAACCAACCCACTAACCAGAGCTCTTATTGTAAAAAAAAGAGCAAAAGACACAGCACAAAAAGATGCACAAACCACCAGGTTGTTGGGAGTTGTGTGATGTGCCTGAGAATTGCTGTTGCAACAGTAAGAGGAGCAGGTTCAGCAGAGTTAAAGGACAGGATGTGGCCAAGCCATGTAGGCTGCATTTTGAGGGTGTCAAGAAACAGGAGGTGGCAGAGCCACAGCGGTGACACTCTGAACCTACAGGGTGCCTTGGCCAGAAGCTGACAAGAGCCAGATGATACGGAAGAGAAGTAGAAAGAGGTTAGCCTGCTGGGCGCACTGGTGAAGATCCTAATGGTAGATGCAAAGCCATTAGAGCTGAAAGGAAGCTTACAACCATGAGAATCTGAGAAGAGCCCGAAGAGAGCTCAAGCCCACACAGCCGATCCTTGGCTGGGGAGTTATAATTATTGCAGCCTGAAAAGGACATATGAAAGGGGAGAAGAACCCCTACCAAAGGAGACTCCTAGGGCAAGAGCAGTAACATTGCAGAGTCTTGTCCCAGTAGGGTTCCCAGATACCCCTAGGGAATAGTCTTGCTCAAATAGTGTCACATGGCTATAGATTCCTGAAGAATGGCTTATCTTGTGGATGATATGCCTAGGCTATGTAAAGAAGTGTTGTGGGACACTTTGAACACCCCTGATACTGTGAGCGCACTGAAGGATGCTTTCTCAGGCATGGCAACCTAAGCTGTGTGGATTAGAATAGATATTTAAAATTGGGTTAAGGACATCAGGTCTTCCTGCCTAAGACCACTTTCACTTTGTTTGAGTTGCTCTACTACCCGAACACTGTTAAGGGGGAATTTCCCCTTTTATGTACTGTAGGAGGTTCTGCCACCCTACTCTTACCCTGTGACTCATGTTAAAGGGAATCCAGGAATTTGTTGGAGGAAATTGCATCAAAGAGACAAGACCAAACCTAGGGAGAGTGTTATGTGGAAAAAGGATGGGGAATCCCTCTACAATCCTAGGTGTTATCCCTCTACCTACAGTGACCTGAGTACTGTCAATTACCCCATCCTTTGTTTATTGAGATCCCCTTTTAGTTTCAACACCTACGCCCTGCCAAGTAGACAATCCCCTGTTTATTGTACACTCCTTTCTCTGTCAACCTCAATGTTAGTTCAAGTAAGAATGAGTCAATCATTTTTTCGATTGGCATATGTGTAAGAGGTATTTTACTCCTTCCACTTGAAAGCTCTGATCAAATGGCCCATGTGGGAAGCTATAAAAGCTCTGGACACCATTTTGGAATGAATTACTGCTGTGCCCTGGAGCTGTAACGACAGATGTAGGTATTCTCCATTTTCTTGATTTATCCATGTTAATTGGCTCCTTTTCTATCGACCATTACCCCTGGTATGCGGGATGTTATATGGAGTTTTTGGAGTGTTTGTGGGTCTATCAGCAGGCACTTTGTCACAACTCATTCCATAAAGGTCTTGAATGATTCACACAACGCCCGCTGATCTCCTCCAAGTTGCTGCCTGGATCTTCAGTCAGGGAGGCCTGGGATTAATAGTTAATTAATGTTATCGAAAAAATGTAAGTCTAAATAAGGAAACATGAGAATGTTAGGATGAAATGTTTTGTAAAATGAAGAAAAGAGAAAAATGTGAAATGATTGTACTACTCCTAAAACGCATCGGTATAATCCTGCAATGGCCTGGTTTAGTTAGAAGAATCCATCTTGAAAAATATGTATGCTTGCTTGCAAGATGGACTTCCGTTCTGGCATGCAGAAACGAGAATATGTACAGGCAGGTTCCACTTCAGACACCTAACAAAGGCTGTAAATTAAATTATAATGAGTGCGTGCAGCTGCACTGGTAATGTTGAGAAGGGTTATGGAGTATCGAGAAGAACTTTTCAATGTATTGCTTGTTTGTGGAGGCACTGTGCAGATAATTGGGGAGTCAGAGCAAGCTCCTTAAATAGAGTCATCAATTCTTAAATTATTTGCCGTGCACATAGAGTGCAATGTATTAGGGAACCCATATATGCTAAGGCCCGGGGGGGAGGGCCACACAGGATTGGAACGTTAGTCTGAAGCTGTCATTTCATGTGTACATTTATTTGTCACACTCTGCTGTGCTGCTACTTAAGTTGAGGCGAGTTTGCGTTCTCCCTCATCAGTAGGGAGAAAACCCCACAGGAAGCTCAACTCCCCATGCAGAAAAAATAAACACAAACAAGTTGGACCAAGGTTGAATGGCAAACACCAAAAGACTTCCCCACCACCCTCTCTTATCCCCTGCACCTTGGGTTGTTTTCTGAGTCTCAGATGGTGTAGATAGCTCCAAGTCACAAGGCAGCATGATCCTTAATGTTGTTGAGGGAAAAAGAGTAAGAGCGACCACCTCATTGTGTTTTATGTAATTCAGGTATGATGAGCAGTCTGTTGGAGGGTGGCTGATGTGTGTGAGGAATCAGATGGTTCATGAAGCCCTATAAAGTCCTTTTAGGCTATTATTCTATACATTTGCAATGTGCAACATGTTGCCGTGAAGCAACATGGCGCTTGCCAAGCAACCTGAAAGGAAAGGCTTGCAAGTGAATGCTTAAAACAGGAGATTTGTAACCAGCAAAATAAGCAGGGAACCTAGAACACGAGAGGCTGCAAAACTCTAGTGAGGCTCATGAATCCAAGACAGTAAGATGAGAAGTCGAAAGAGTTCCAGACAAGATTACCTGAGTCACAAGGAGAAAATACCAGGACATGCACACAATTCCAGGATGCCAGACAGAGAAGAATGGAAAACTAGTGATGACAATCCAGAGGCAATACGACAAACCAGGAAATGTCCAAGGTAGTTCAGGTTGAAGCCAGAGTCAGGAGATGAGTAAACCACAGTGAGGAGAGGACCAAGTGGAAGCGCAGGTAAGCAAGCCAAAAGTCTGAACAAGTAGGCCAAAAAGAGAGTTAGCACCAGATGTGGACCTAAACAAGACTGAGACGGCCTTGAGGAGTGTCAGGTTATCGGTAGAGGTGTGGATATAGCCTTGTACACTCATCGTCAGCCCAAGGCTTGATGGAACACCTAATCCAATCACCACTATTTACGGTATTCACGCCTGTCTTTCCAGCGGTAAACGGTCCGGCAATGAACGACAGGGAAACGCAGATGAGGCAGCCGGACACCAAATGGGAGAGTTGTGACAAAAGCCTAACTAGCAGTGGCTTCTGAGGGTACGGATGATGAAAATCAGCCCGCAATTGAGGGACATGAATATTCACTATGGGTTCACAAGAACAGCCTCCTGCAATGTATCCTTTGTAACTAGATACAGTAACTGGCCACAATAGATGTGAGAATCAAGCACGACATCCACCTCATAATCCGACAAGCCTGCTGTCTTTATAGGTGGCAGACGGTTAGACTGCCGGGTGCCACGTGTACAAGGTTTAAGCAATGATGTACGGAAAATGGGATCTATGTGCCAGCAAGACAAAATTCAGAGAGCATAGAAAGTTGGGTTGACTACCGTTCAATCGGATAGGGGCTCACATATCGGAGCAAGAATGTGCACGTTCAAGGTAGATCTAAAAACAAGGTGGACAGCCAAACCAAGTCCCTGAGAACATAAACAGGGCCCTGTGAATGGTGTTTATAGACCTTATATGTCTGTGGGCTCATACTAACTGATTTTCAGACAAGTTCATGGATGTCCTAAATTACACCCCAGAACCAAAGTAGTTGATGGAAGCGACACTGGTAACATATGTGGATACAACCCATGAAGGGCATACTCCAATAGAGGAGCGTGGGCATTATTATAGGCAAACTCCACTGTTCGTTAAATAGAGTATGCTAGGAGGTGTGATGCTGTAGACAATATCAGCGTATGTACTGCTATAGTGTCTGGTTCACTCTCTTCGTTTGTTCATCTGTTTGTGGATGAAAGCTAGTGAAACTCCACCCACAGCAGCGTCATAAAACACGGCCATCTTGGTGGAGTCTACCAACATCAAAATGGATATACATAAATGAAGTACAGGGAACGAAGTGGACCATCTTTGTGAAATAAACCACCAACACCAAAATGGATGAATAAGTATAGTCAGGTGGCAAATCAGTGATAACATTCAGACTAGTATACCAGGATGCTGATGGAATGGGCTGCAGCGTCCATGTAGGCCAGAAACAAGTTAACTTGGAATGTGCACAAATTGCAATGGTTAAGACGTATCATCTAGACACAAGCAGAGCTACCAACAGCAGTGATGGAGTAGCGTGATTGTCTTTAGTATGCCTGGATGGCCAGCTGTTTTGTATTATGACACCAGTGCAGGGCATTTCTTTGTATGACCAGGGTGGGTAAAAACGGGATGCATGCATAGAAGACCTATTATAACCAATAGATAAGATTGCATAAAAGTAGCGGTGTGTTGCACCACTCACTTCTTGATATCAGGAAGGAATCAGTGGTGGAACAAAAAGAGATGAGGGGATCATTCCTTTCAACTGGATTTGGATCATAACGCTGAGAAAGAGTACAAGCCTGCATATCCATATACTCTTTCTCAGTGCTATGATCCAAATCCAGTTGAAAGGAATGGCACGTAATGTCAAAAAATTATATGAGGCCAAATAGATGCCAGTGCTCCTGCTGCGCATTTGTACAGCACGCCAAACCCAGGGCCATTAGATTATTATGTTCCGTAAACTTGGTTATGTAATGCCAAGGATCCTGCAAATGGTGATGCCATTCCACAAAGGGTGCTTTGATAGCCAGAAGGTTGCAGTTCATGATCATGTAGTCAAATTATTGTGATGATAGCTTCCTGGCAATAAAAAGCAACCGGAGGCAGCCGATGCGAAATGATATCTCCCACGGCAATGGCTGAGGTGTTGGCTTCCACGTGAAAGCGATGCTTGGGATCAGGGTGGTTCAACACCAAGGCACTAGTTAAGGCTTCCCTCAGTTTCTCAAAGGCTGTTTGCACTTCCTAGGGTCAAACAGTGTTGAGATTCTGGTCAAGCAAGTGACAGGCTCAGCTTTGACGGACAACCCTTGGATAAACCGTCAGTAACAATAAGAACATCCTTGAAGAGCTTTTAAGGATTTCAGAGCAGGCCAGGACAGCTCAGCACAGCACTGCACAGACCTTCCCAGCTTCCTTGTGCATCCGTGCAAGGTTCAGAAACAACTAGGAATTCGACTGAATCCAAATTTAAGTGTTGCTATCTCTACTCTGTAGAAGTACTAGGCAGGGTTGCCCCCTCTCTCCCTTTTGTTTGACTTGGTTCTGGAGCCCCTGGCGGAGACGATTAGGAAACGTCAAAGTAATAAAGGGATTCCTATTAATGCTACATGGTATAAAATAGGGCCTTCTGCGGGTGATATTTTGGTTTGCATAACCCAGCTACAATCTTATATCCGCTTATTGTTAAATGAACTCCAACCCTATGTTCAGTTGTCAAGTTACAAAATAAATCCTTACAAGTTTCAACTGCTTCCTCTTAGTTTGAGGGTTGGGCACCCTATGAGTGCATTAAGGGATCTCTCCTTCAAGATAGCTTCATAGAAAATTAAGTAGTTGGGCATCTGGTCAATAGCTAATTTGGGTTCCCTATATCACTCCAACTAACCTCCCCTTTTGGACACAATTCAACACGATCTAGGTTGCAGGGAAAATATTGGCCTCTCCGGGATGGATAGAGCATCTGCTTTGAAAATGATTATACTGCCGTGGCTGATGTTCCTTTCAACTGTGCTTCTCAGACAGGTGACTAGAGTATTTCTCCATTTTCTATGGGGTGGTGGGCATCCCACATTTGCCTATCTGTGCCTTATCTTACCTTCACTGCAAGGAGGTGTGGGTTGTCTGGACTTAGAGTCGTACATGGCAGCTCAAATCATGGTGGTTACCGCCCACCTGAAGAAAGCTGAGTCCAAACAATGGTGTACAGTAGAAAAGGAGTTACTTCTCCCACCCACGGTGGACGAACGACTATAAGAGCTGAGATTTACAATGCCTAGATATCTTAAAAACCACGCTGTACTTGGTATGCTCTGGGAAGTTTGGAAGTATTGTAGGCCCACTGAGAAACACACTCCTTGGCCTTCTCCTATGAGTTGTCTGTGGACATCCTAGACACTCATTTTTGACAGGTATAAGCAAACCACAAAGATTTCAAGATTGGTTTGAGGTAGGGTTGGAGAGAGCAGGGTAACTATGGAGAAATGGCCGGTTTATTTACATAGTCACACTTTAGCAAAGGTTGGGCACTGGTGAACATTCAATATTCCTCTATTTACAGCTGAAAGGTATGCTCTCCCAAGGGAAATGGAAGAAGAACCTTTCTAGACCTCGAAGCGATTTTTAGGTAGGGTTGGATCACTACATGAGTAGTCGAGGTCTAATATAAGGTTCTTTTAGAGGCTGGATCCCTTGGTAGTAACAAAACGAAAGAAAGTGCGAAAGAGTTCTCAAGAAAATACAAAATACATGGTGTAAAATGACTGCACATGTGGCATCTCCCTCTTGCAAGCACTGGAAAAAATGTTTCTAGGGGTGAGTGGACAATGTTGAAGAGGATGTGGGGAAATGGCAATGTACTGGCACATGTGATGGTCATTTAAAGTGATACAGCAATATTGAGCAGTGGTCATGTCTTGGATTACATGGCCCGCTGAATTTCATCGAACATTGAACCAGATGTTTGTTTTATTGGCCTTTCCCATAAGGAGGAGGGGTCCAGAAAACAACCTCCTATGGTACCTTACATGATTTTGGCTGCCAGGACTTACCTGATGGTAGTGTTTAAGAGGGCTTTCCTCCAATTAAAGATGAGTTGCTTCGTAAAATACGGGTCCTACTCCATGGAGCAGCTAGCTCACTGGTTTAACAATACTTCAGAGAACTTGGAGGAGCTATGACTCAGCTTTTTGTTTAGGTTCGAATTTACTGAGTACCCCTTACATACAAATTATGTATCTGAGGAGAAAAATATTCCTCAGAGCCAGGATATTGAGAGCCGCAGGCCCAATAAGGATTGTGCCACCCATACATTAAGTTTTTTTATGAGCTTTGTTCCAGGGTTTGATATGAATCAGTTTGATGCATCATGTTATGTTATGTTATGTTATGTTATGTTATCCATTTTTATAAAGAGCACATAAGCCGGGGCATCTTGGCGCTGGAGGATACAACCAGAAGTAGAAAACAGCCTAGAAGAGATATGTTTTTATAACACGACGAAAGGCCAAATGGTCTTTGGTGGCTCAAAGGGTGAGTGGAATGGCATGCCACAATTTAGCAGCCACAATTGAAAAGCAGTGGCCACCCACCCTCTCCAAGCGGTAGGGAGGGACAGGAAGGAGGCATGCGTCTTGGGAGCAGAGTGAACGTGTCGGCAGGTAAGGAAAACATTTTTCCTTCAGTTACTCCGGCCCTTGGCCACAGAAGGCCCGATGGACAATACAAAGAGATTTGAACCACACCCGTGGTTGAACCGGAAGCCAGTGAAGTGAGCGAAGGACTGGCAAGATATGGGAACCGTAGGGAGTATCTGTAGAAATGCAGGCCGCTAAATTCTGAAGCAGCTGTGGACAGTGGAAAAGGTAAAGAGGATGAGCAAGGAATAGAGAGTTACAATAGTCCAGCCTGCTCAGAATAAGAAAAGCCCCCACAAGAGGACGCAACTGAGCAGGGAGAAAAGGTAGGACTTTGCCAAGAACCCTCAGTTGGAAAAAGCCAGTATTACCTGTGCTGAGGTCGATAAAGATGACAGAAACTTAAAACCTTAGTTCTTTACCTATGACAAAGGCAGGGGACAAGAACCGAGTTCGGAAGGGCCAAAAAGCAGAAGACCAGAGTGAAGCAGGAAAGGACAGACTAGGGTGAGGAGCGTGGGAGGGGCCAACCACCAGTACCTCTGTCTTCTCTTGATTGTGAAGGTACTTGGATAATTGTCATTGTCCTGTTCATTGGGTGGGGAGGTACCGGGAGTGGGAACGGTGTAATGGTATTTGTCTTACGATGATGGCATAGGTGGATAGAACAAAGGTTTGGATCTCTGAGGGTCATGGAAATGGATTTCTCCCATTCTTTTGTTTTAGTTCTAGGCCAGCATTGTTGACGTTTCATTGGTTTTTATGAAGACCTCTCCACCTGATTATGTGAAATTACGGATTGCAATTATGTCATGCAGTGATGTCTCCTACTTTTATGAATTATACACTAAGCAGATTTCTAGCTGATTAATATAATCCATATAAACAGTGTGTGCCAAAGATGTGAATCCTGGATGCTGTTTGTCTTTTACAAATAGAAATAACAAATACATTATTTAAAAACGTTTGGAGAATGTAGTTGCTCCTGTGAGGTGGTGAATTGTGTAATTAATCCATAGACTGAGATGCCTTTCTCATTGTTTTGCTCGGTGTGGTATGTGCATGTCCATGCAATGCATATTTTTACTGCTTCCATCTCTCTTCGGAACAGTCTCTATGGGAACGCCCATGGAGTGGGACAACCGACAGGTTCAATGATGTCCTCATCCCAAATAATATGGTCTTTAGTACCCATTCCATGAGCTATACTTTGGGGTAACAGCCCAGGGCCCGAATGAAAGGCCCGAGCAAAGGCCCTGAGCTGTTACCTCCCGGTATAGCCCATGGAACGGGTACTTAACACTATTAGAAATGGGTCTAATTTGAAGTGTTTTATTTTCGTGAACGGGAAGCAGCAAGGCATTCCGTTCATGGAAAGAAAATACTGTTCCAAGATGGCCACCGTGGATTCCATGGTGGCATAATGGATTTGGTCCAGAAGCAGCAATGGGGTAAATGCAGAGGGGGGTTTGTTAAAAAAGGGGGCGGGCGGTGGGGGGAAGATGGCGGACAGGGGAATCAGCCATCAGGAGGATTGGAATGTGAGCTAGAGCGCTAGATTCAGCCTGCGTTCCTAGCCTCCTGATTGGTTGGCTCACCCCCACAGGGTGCTAATTATTATATATATATGTCTTATATAGTGCTACACACCCTTGGGTATCAGAGCGCTGAAATAACAGATGACATTATTAACCCACAGAGAGGTACTCAATGTATCGACCTAAGAAGGATGAAAGGCTGAGTTGACTTTGCCGTATTCTAACCTGCTGGCACAGATATCAGGGGCCAGTGTTGAACTCACTGTGCTGTCTCACCGGGTGTCCAAAGTGACTGTAATAATTGTACTTCTGAATGCTGTTGCATGTGAAAATTGAACACAAAGATGGAAGACAAGAGGGTACTTTGACAAATAAGGTCACACCCTCAGACCAACAACAAAAATACTCAATAAGCCCCAGGTCAATATTGTGTAGGTAGCGCAACACAGCATATTAAAGACTTTTTGAACACCCTTTTTGATATAAAATTAACAAATGGAATATTCTTTATATAGCAGTTTTATTTTTCAAATACAAAAATGAATACCAAACATTTCAAATGCCAATCAGTTGAAAGGAGTCAGCCCCTTACAATCATTACTATGATTCATAAAAATGGAATTAGGATTCCGGGTGTGACTAGACCTGAGAGCTAGTGCATTTTTGTATCATGGTACTAATAATAATAATTTGCATTTATATAGAGCTTATAACCCTCAGGCATCTTAGCGTTGCTTATTATTACCCACGGTGTGCGGTGCTCATTTATCGACCTCGGAAGGAAGAAAGGCTGAGTTTGGCCCTGCCATGGTTCGAACCTGCATCAGCAGGCTCTGTACAATGTCAAAGCGAGCGAGCGCTCTACTCGCTGTGCTATTTCACCGGCTGCGTAATGTTTGTGAGGGGCTGAGTCCTTTCAACTGATTGGCATCTGAAATGTTTGCTTTTCAATTTTGTATTTTTGTTCTATGTAAAGGGCATCCCTCCGTGGTGTTGTGCCTTTGTCTCTGTGCAATTGTATCTGGCATTCCTGTTAGTTATCCTAGAAGTGCTGTGCCTTGGGGGTCGCACGTGAAATGATACACGAAATGAAGTAACCCCATGTGTTTTGCAGTTTTTAGACTGAAAGCGTAACAGCCGTGACTACGGGACTCCGGATAAAGCTTTTGACATTGGTCTCTTCGTTTTTTCCTTTTGTATTGTAGTGAGGCCTGGCATTTTCCCTTGCTGTGAATGGCGCTCTCTGAACAGTCGAGGTAGCTGTTGACTGTCTTTAGAAAAAGATCCTCTGGCATTACAATGTCTGCCAGGTCACCCAACATGGCCGCTGTGGCACCAATGTTGATGACATACTCATTTGGGCAGCCATTTATTGGCAGGACCATAAAGTTGCTACGTGCAAGGGGCCAGTTCACACTCGCCCACTTCATTCTCTGGAACTGGATCGTGCCCTTCATTATTTTATTTTATTGGACATTTGTGTGGCGCCTGTACACAGGTGTTTCCGATGTCAGGCCTTATTACACTGCATGATGATGATTCTGCCTCATTGCGCTTGGATGGCTTGTGTGGATGCTTGTGAGTATGCCCATACACCTAGAGGTGTAGAGGCATCTGATATGGGCAGACGGCAAAATAGCATTTACCAATGAGATGCGTCTTTCTACGTATTTACAGCGCAGGGCTAATCGACACTGAGAAGGTATTGGAAGGACTGGTGATGGGGCACAGAGGGCAGACATGGCACAGAGGACTGATGGTGCACAGAGGGCTGGGGAGAGTGTTAGCAATGGGGATACAGAAGGATGGTGGGGAGCTAATGATGTGGGTTCAGAGGGCTGATAGGGCACAGGAGGTTTATGGGGCACAGGGGCTGATAGCAAAAGTGGCAGGTGACCTCACTGTTGTGCTTGTGGGACCAATGCACTGGGGTTGATGGTCAGACTGCCCTCCCGGAATAGAGGAAGGCTTCTTTATTAAATATGCCTTTGCATAGCCGTGATTTAGGACAGCCCACACTGGGCGTCCTTTGTCACAACATCCCCTTTCACATAGAGCACATTTTCAAACACCTAGTATTGACTTATTGGGTATTGGGCCTCATCACGAGTTTGGTAGTAAGGCAAACGTGTCAGAAATGAAATTGCCACCAATTTTATTGCACCTTCAAATTACAAGTAACTCAACATTGATTGTAATTCCTGTAGAAAAAACAGTGGTAATTCCTCCAGTTCTAATTCCTCCAGAGAAATTATCACCAAAAAATAAAATGGTAATGCCACTGTACTACAAGGTGAAATACTACCAGAATACTGCCATAAACAGGCAGCAAATACTCCCAAAAAGTCAGTGCAGTTCCTTCCACCTCTGAGTTGCAAGTAAATGTATGCAGGTGATGAAAATGAATGAAGCTAGAGATCATCCAGTCACACCCACAAGACTATTTAAAGCCAGCACCTTTCCCAAAGCCACTGTCAAGCATCATGTAGCAGCCCCCTGCAGACATGGACTTCACAATTTGCTATGGTACATCGTTCTTTAGAGAGATACAGTAAATCAGCTGCAAAGCATATCAGTTCAGCAAAGGCAAAGGAGACGTGTGATGAGGAGGCCATCCATACCGTGTGTCAGACCATACCCCGGGACAAGGACAGATGAGTAAATAATCCCACTCTATCGGCACCATAGCTGCCCACCATCAAACAGGTGAACTTCCAGAATGGGATCAGTATCGGGATTGCCATCCCTTCCGAAGATGAGAAGGCCACCCGAAAAGCACAGCACAAGTAGCCTAGGATGCACTACCACAAGCCAGGAACTGGGAATTGAGTGAGGTCAATGTTGCAGCTGGAATAGTGAAGTGAAAATTGTGTCCAACTCATTCCCCATGGAGCAGGATTACTGCTACTCCTCGGCTATTCCCCATTTTTATATACCTGATATATCTGATGAAGAAGAAAGCCCTGCAGCATAGTGAAATGATGTTTACTTACACAACAAACACTCCCGCCATGAAATACTTCTCTACTTATCCCAGGTGACTCTCGTTATCGGTTGCTGTCATAGCTGATGGCACCCATCAGAGACCCGGCAACGAAACAAGATGTG
This sequence comes from Ambystoma mexicanum, assembly GCF_040938575.1. Classification (NCBI taxonomy): domain Eukaryota; kingdom Metazoa; phylum Chordata; class Amphibia; order Caudata; family Ambystomatidae; genus Ambystoma; species Ambystoma mexicanum. The sequence goes on from NC_090932.1 coordinate 779,640,843, forward strand.
ACCTACAATGAGGCACACATACAGATCACAGTGTGCATGGGGTGCAAATTTGCACTGCTCAAAGGAAAATTCCCTTGCATCCAACAGACAGGTGGGGCACTCATGGACAGTCCCGAAAAAGTGGGGAAGATTTTCAGAGTCTGCAATGCTGCACAACAGGTGCATTAGAATGAATGCCATCATGCCTCCAGAGGATGGCAATGCTCACCAGGCTCAGGTGTCGATGATGATGCAGGTGATCACAAGTCACCTGTAGGTGGACATGATGATGGAAGGGAAGGATCATTCATAGTGAGCTATCTTTAGCACATATGAATCTACAGGTCACTATAATATAACTCATCATTAAGAGCACATCTATGACGGCCACTAAATGAGCCTTGGATTAATTAGCTTGAATCCTGCCCACCCATGCCCACCCACCTCCATGATCTCATACCCCTATGTCCACCCACCTACCTCATTCCCTAACCTGTGTCTATGACATGGTACCCCCTGCTTCTGTTGAGTTTTGCCATGCACATGCAATGGGCTGCGGACAGATCCCTCTGTGGGTGTGGCCGAGAGGGAGCTGGCCATGTCACCTTCACAATATGCTACAGAGTGAGGGTAATGGCAATCAGAGTGGTCTCATGACATGGTCAACTCTCATACTCTTTGCCCCGTGGTCGTGACAGCAGCAATGACATCTGCTACTCGCATCCTCTGCCTTGATGCTCCCTAAATAGCATCACACATAGTCTCAGAGTGTCCCAGTTGTTGTTTACCATGGACTCCATACTTGACTGTCTCTGCTCCATCTAGCTAAGTCGTTGCCACGTGGTGTCAAGTGTGTTTTGGGGGGCTTTGGAATGGTGGGCTTTGGGGCAGCTTCCCCCAAGATGCACATGGTCTGGCATATGCAATGGAGTGGAATCAGTATCCTGCAGATTATGCCACTGCAGAGCATGGCCAGTGGATAAGGGTGATAACGCGGTGGGGAGAGAGGAGAGGGAGGGATGGGGAGGAGAGTCGAATAGATGAGGCTCCCCCTTGAGACAGTAGGAGTTTGTGGATGGGGTTTTGGAGTCACACAGGCAACCTTGTCCCAGAGGTGGTAGTTGCCACAGTGGTGATCGGAGCCTCAGAGACACATGGGGTTTGGTGATGGTCTCAAAAGTGGTTGTTGTGGCGGGGGTGGCGGTGATGGTGATAACCACAGTGTCATTGCTGCTGTCACATGTGTTTGGTGTGCTGGCAGGCACTGTAGATGGAATGGAAGTGTCCCCTAGCAAGGTGGTAGCTGTAGCTGGCTTGTGTGTCTTGCGAATGTTTGTACTCTGTCCTGTATCTTTGAAGGTGTAGCTATAGGGTGGTGCTGGGGTTGATAAAGTGGTTGCAGAAGTGCCTACAGTGCTGTTATCTTCATTCTCTTCCAGGCTGGTATGGCTACCTGTTGTAGGAGAATTGGCATACTATCACTTGCAATGTCCATCATGGTTTGGTGGTGCATTATAACAGTTGAGCATTTTCTAGGCCACCCAATAAAGATCATGTGGGGAAAAGTGTGGATGTTACACACAGAGTTCATAGGATTAGACTGGTGGATTACATGCACCTAGTTACAGGATGGCATGCCTACCATTAAGAGTGATTGTGTACATATCATCTTGGTAGTGCTGATGGTATGGTCAATGCCTGTCTATCTATATGCAGTGAATGTAATACTGATAGCGAAGTGGGCAAAGTTGGTGATTGGAGTGGTGAGGTGAGGTGCTACTCATCCTGGAGTGCCCCATTAATGATGGCTAATGCATCCTACACAGGCCTTGCCTCAACTTGTGGGTCGTGTATAGGTAACATGTGTGCTACATATGTTTGTATGGCCCATTACATTTCAGGTTTGAGGTGCTTTTATGTGAGTACGTAGAATTATGGCAGAATTTTGAGGGCAATTCAGGATACTTGGCACACCCTTTATGTGATTGGCATAGTACTTTGGAGTGTGTTCTCTCACTGTATGTTAAAATTTCCAAGGTGTAACCTGTGTGGTACCCCGGTTATTGCTGAACTCCATTGAACATGGGAATTGCCAGCCCCTGAGTCTGCAGGACAGCAAGCAGGCTATGACTTTGAATTCTGTGCTGGAGTTTATATTGGCAAATAGACTATCATGTACTTACCAGGCTCAGCTTGACAGCTCCACACTCATTGGCTCCGACATCCTCCAGTCCTGCCATATGGAGGATTCTGCTGACCTTCTCATGATGTATCATGTATAATTGGTTATTAAGTGCTTAATACCCAGAGGTTTCTAAGCACGGGCCCGGGGCATCGAACCTATGTTTCCTCCGTGTTGTCTTGCTTCCAAGGCGAGCACATTGCCCCTGAGATATCCTCCCGAGGCTACCTAACCTAATACCAGGGGCATAGGTTAGGAAGCTGTACGGTGTCTCCACCTTCTGGCAGCATTTTCCTTGCAGTGCCAGGAGACTGCGGTGTAGTGCAGGAGACTGTGCACCCTGCCCTTGCGGTAATTCCAGAGCTTTGTTTGCTTCCTCTGTGTCCTGGGGCACAGTTCCAGCTGCCACTACCTTGTAAGCGATATTCAATCAACACTACAGCTAAGTCAATGCCTAGTCTGGGATGCTGAGGAAAACCCTTATTGATGTATTTTTATGTCCAGTTCAGTACTCTGGATGACAACCCTTGTATAACACCCCCCTCTTAGAATCCCCCTGACCTCACTGAGCCACGAAGTAGGTTTGTTTTGCAAATTAAAAGGTTTATTTGAAAATTTAAACAATATATATATATATATATATATATATATATATATATATATATATATATATATATCACACTTCTATAAATAAATTGATAATGGATCTACTCTTGTGAATATGAGCAGTAATCAGCAAGAGGTAACTTATGAATAGGAACAGAAGAATAAGGTGGGAAAGAATGCTTTATATGGTTCAAGGAAACGCAATGATGAATGAAATGCAGTACAGAAAATAACTTGATATGGCTTCAACAAAAAACAATGTAATCACTTTTCCTTGACAATTCACTCCCCCCTATCCTATGCAATGTAAGAAATGGAAGGAGATGGAAAGAGGAGCACACAGTTCTCAGGAATGCAATCAAATACAATACAAAATTCAGTTCCCCCCAGCAAGCTTAGAGGAAACAGGTAGAGGTTTGAAACACAGGCCCAAAATGTTTTTAAATGTGTTGGCAATGAAGTGAAAAGATGCTAAAATTGATTTTAATTCCCTCTAGAGATTCAGGGTGAGTGAGAGATGCTTGTTGGTATTAGTTCAGGCTCACTTTAGCAATGCTCTATGAGTCATTACCAGGTTGCAAACGGATTTTAACAAAGGAAAGAATGGAGCTGCTATTTTGACAAGTGGAGAAATTGAGCCAAAATCGCAAATCGCGGTAAATTTCGCAAGTGCGTAAATCGCGATTGCGGAAAAAGTATAGGGAGTAGGAAGTCGGTTCTAGATTCGTTGGAAAGCCTAGAATCACAGTTTTAAAATGAAAGTATAAAGAATACATTTCGTTCCTAGCCCAAACCGTTCCAGAGATACGGACAATTTAATACAGGTAGATTTTCGGATTTAAAGTAAAACTCAAAATGACAGGTGACAGCTTGCAGCTGCAGAATTGACAGGTGACAGTTGTGCAGCTTTAAAAATGACAGATGACACGATTTCTAGGAGGCAGTTCTACTTGGGTTAAAATAGCTTGAATTAGATTATTTTAACTAAGAGATTGGTTCTGCACAGTTCTGCTAGGTACTTGCAATATAAATTTGAACTAGGCCTCGTCACGGATCTGGTCAACACGTCCGGCGGCGGTTCTGTCTGCTCGGTGGGTCAATCAGGCACCGGTACTTCTCACAGCGATCCAGATCTTTGGTTCTGCTCACAGCGGTCTGGGTCAGCTCTGCTCTGATGGTCTAGCCTCTCTGGATACAGCGGCCTCTGGTTCTGGATACTGCTCTGCTTTCCGGTCCGGATCAAGTGGATTCTGGATGTAACACTGCTTTCTGGGTACTGGCAAAAGTTCTTGGCAAAAGAATTCAGACAGCTCGCCCGGCTGTGGAATAGTTTGCAAATGATTTTAAGGATGCTGAGGCCTGCTGAGAAGAGTTCTCAGTTTGTGGGTTTAGGCCCTTGCTTTAAGTTCTGAAGTAAATTTCTGGTCTCTGAAGATTGATGGATGTGAAGTCTGGAGTCTCCCGGCAGAGCGTCCTGCAGAAAATGGAATTGAATCTCTCTACCTGTCCCAGCAGTCTCTTTTTATGTGTTTTGGAAGTGGGTGTGTGAGTGGCATAACTGAGCCTGCCCCTCTCTACTTGTCATTGGCCCAATTCTCCCTTCTCCCATTATTGGGGGAATTGGGTTGTGAGTCAGAGTGATGAGGTCTGTTTATGGGTCAGAGGATCCTCCCCTGGTCAATTTGCCCACAAATCTATATTTGATTCAAATACATATTTCTCAGGTACACAAGTGGTTGACATTACGTGTACATATTACACCTTGCTTAAGGTAGTCTCTGTTCCGCCTCTGGCGTTTCTATGAGCTTGCATTCAAAAATGGCAACTTATTTTCGATTTTAGTGGGTTGTGCAATATGGGATTTTCATCAAAAATTATACAAAGGTACATTTCCCTTCCACATATATCCCAGTAACTTTCCATGTCTCTAGCTTAAATACATTGTCTACAATATTCATAATTAGCAGGGTTTTGCCCCAGAATATGGTACAAATTGGAGTATGGACTCAAATCGTGAGGGCATTTTTCAAACTAAGACTCTCAAAGTTGTACATTCCTGTCATTTGGTTACAATAAGTTATGACTGTTTCTATAAAATATATATTTGTTGCAATTCAACTCCCCAAAGTGTTTGGGTCCGCCTCCAGAAGTCTGGGTGGGTCAGTGATCACATTTCTCTCCTTGCTGGCAGAGGGCTGTTGACAGGAAACACTCAAAATTAACATACTCCATTCAACAGAAAGGGGCTATTGTCTTTCTCCTCCAGGCTGAAGGGGAAACCCCCTCCCTCTCACTCAGAAGGGCCATGTGATATCCTGCCTCCTGTGGTGAGTCTCTGGGGTGTTAAGGTTTTCCAGCCTCTTGGCCTCTGGGAACAGCAGGTGGCTAAGATTTTCAATTAACCAACATGCTTTGAAGTCCCTGTTGACTCAGGTCCCTTTGTCAGCCAGTTCTCCTGTCAGAGCTTAGACCGCTAGCGCCGCCTTGGGGAATTTGTCGGTACTGCATCCATTTTTGAGTTGTCTTGAATTTGACAGGAGATTTTTGCTATTGTCCCGATAGGCATCCTGACATTCGAGCGGTTATGTGGAACCCCCCCACCAGAAGGTTGAATCTTTAGAGTGGTCTTGTGCCAACTGCGCAGTTCTCCTGGATTCTGGCGTGAATGTGGGCGGCGATAGCTCATCCCCACATCCACCCAGTCTATTGATTTAGTTTGTTCTGGGACAGAATAATGGGTGGCGACAGCTCATCCCCACATCTACCCAGTCTATTGATTCAACATGGGTCAAAACCCTTGACAAATCCCCCCGCCCGACTGCGCTTTGATTCAAGTCGCGAGGAAGTCGGGTGCAATGGAGGTTTTGAGCCCTTGCGCTGGTATGTCCGCATTATCTTGTTCCAATTCTGTAGATGACACAGTTCAGCATCTTTTCCTCCACCCAGTTGGATCGATCGGTTCTCCTCACCGGTCCTGATGGGAATATTGGGCGGTACCCCGGGCCCCTCGGGTCTCTGCTCCCGGTCCCCGGTCGTCCTCCTTGGCCAGTCTCCAGGTTTTCTTTCTCCTAGGACGACAAAGGAAAGCTGCAATACCTATTCATAGACATTTCTCCCCCACTATTGATATAGTGGGGCGATATATACATTTTATACTTTAATAGACATAGCATTGCAATTTTGAAAAACAAGATATAATTCAGAGACAGTAGCTTACAAGCGTCATAATATTTTAGAGACTATATGTGGGATATTTTAGGGTTGGAACTGAATTGATCTGGAGTGGTCCCCTCTGGTATTGCAGAGGACTCCTCCAGTTGCTGCAGCGTGTGCCTGGGATGGCAACACTTTAGCTGATTTATATGTACCCACTTGTCTTCCCCTTCCGCCAGACTACCTTTGGGGATGCGGATCTTGTACGCTACAGGGGAGACCTTGTCTGTAATTTCAAACGGTCCCTTCCATGTAGGCAAACATTTTCGCTGTTTGGCCTGGTTCCTTTGGAAATTGTATAGATAGACCCAGCCCCCCACAGTATATTCCTTCCTGGTGGTCTTCAGGTCGTAGTGGGTGTTCATGCTATCAGCTGATCTTTCTAGATTCCGCTGAGCATAGGCAAAAGCATGCTGAAGGTGTTTCCTTAGATTCTCCACATACTCATGAGTTGTGGAGGCATTTATCAGTGTCTGCTCTTGGGTCCCGTAGAGCAGATGCTGGGGAAGCACCATCTTGCGTCCGGTCATCAACTCAAATGGTGACATTTTAGTTGCAGATGAAGGGGTAGATCTGATGGCCATTAGGACCAGAGGTAATCGGATATCCCAACTTGGCCCAGAATCTGCCACAATCTTTTTTAATATGCTCACAATGGTTCGGTTGTATCTCTCCACTGCTCCAGAAGAAGCTGGCCTGTAAGCAATATATAGCTTCCTTTTGACCCCCAGTATCTCCCACATCTTTGTCATTACCTCACTGGTGAAATGGCTACCTCTGTCTGACTCAATCCTTTGAGGTAGACCAAAACGGGAAAAGATGTGGTTTATCATCAGGGCAGCTGTTGTTTCTGCCTTGCAGTTTGGGGCCGGGAAACATTCCACCCACTTGGTAAACAAGCATGTCACCGTCAACATGTACTTATTCCCCCTAGCTGAGCGAATCAAGGTGCCTACAAAGTCGATTTGTAAATCTGACCATGGCAGTGTCATTCCCCTCTTTTGGAGAGGCGCCGCTGTGTGAGGGATGATGACTGAAATTGTGCACACACAAGACACCACTTCAAGTGTTGGTCGAGGTCCTGCCCCATGTGTGGCCAGTATGCAACCTCTCTTAAGATTTCCAGTGTTGTGTTGTGTGAAACCCCCTATGACTGGTGGTGGCCGCATCATGGGCGTGACTTAACATCAGGCTTCGGAATGAGGTAGGAACCACCCACTGATCGTGGCCAGCTTTGGATTTCCTTACCAGCAAACCGTCTTGGATTCGGAACATTTTTGGACATTTCATCAACACTCTTAGGTCCTCTTTCCCAATGTAATCGGTATCCGTCAGGGGAAAGTTCTCAGGGTCCTCAAGGTGTTGGTAAAACTTACCAATGATTGGATCCCGCTTCTGAGCTGTAATTAAATCAGCATCAGGGGTCTCCTTACTCCATCGGGCAGTTGAAAGATCATTGTGAGCATTTGTCTGGGACCTAGTGATAGCAGTGACCTGGATTTCCCCCAACAGGGACTCTATTTTTATTAGATCCCCTTGGATGGCCCCGGTTTTGGCCAGCTGATCAGCTAAGTCATTTCCAGTTTTGTCTGGTCCCTCTACTTTGGAATGACCCTTGATCTTTTTCCAGTAGATGGTCATCCCATTTGATGTGACCAGATCATCAATATTTTGGATTAACTTCCCATGTTTCAAGGGTTTGTTATTAGCACATAACATGCCTCTGGTTTTCCAATTAACCAGGTGCTCCACGAACCCGTTCCGTACATAATCCGAATCTGTGATTATGACCAGTTCGTGGAGTTGATGTTGGACAGCAGTGAGGATGGCCTGATGCACAGCCATCAATTCTGCCACCTGACTACTTCGGGGACCAATTTTGTATCCAGCGGAGGGTTCTGGAAACTCCTTCAACTATGCATTCCCTACGCCGGCCACCAGTTCTTTCTCCCCGTTGTTGTCAACATGGTAAGAGCATCCATCCACATAGACAGTGGGCATTCCCTCACACATGTCTTCTTCAAAGACTTTGTGTGGGGAATTGAGGTATGCCTCCATGTTGTCCTTGATTTTTAGACTTTCGTCCTCGAGACAGTTTTCTCTGGCACAATCATGCAAGTCAGCCAGACCTTGCGCGAGGGGCTCTTATTGTTTTGGCCATATCTGACCTCCACAGGAAAGCCTTGCATTGACAGGATCCAGGAAGTAATTCGGGAATTACTCACATTTCCGGCCCGGATTTTGTCAATTTGGAGATATTGCAGAGGCTGGTGTGGAGTCTCCACTATGATGTGTTCCCCCTGGATAAATGGGCGGTAATTCTTCAATGCCCACACCATTGCCAGGAGTGCCTTCTCACAATCGTTGAAGCTTTGCTTGCATAGGAGATTACTTTATTGACCTTGTCATGCTTTTGGTATAATACTGCCGTCAAGCGCGTATTGGAGAACCCTGTCTCCAGGGAGAACTCCTTGTTTCTGACAGGGTAAGCTAGGCAAGGCGCTTGTGAGAGGCTTCTTTTGAGTTTTCTTACTGCCTCGGATTGTTCTGGACCCCATTCCCACTTGACCCCCCCTTCAAGAGATGAATCAGGGGTCTAGTGATCTCTGCGTAGCCTTCAATGAACTTTCTGCCGTAATTAGTCAGTCCAAGGAGGCTTCTTAGTTCCCGCAGAGTCGTGGGGTCTTTCAGTTTCTGAAGTGCTTCTACTTTCTTTTCCTGGGGAAAGAGATCCTGAGGAGTAATCTCATGCCCCAAGAAATTAACACGGGTTCTGCACCACTGTGCTTTCTGAAAGGAAAGTTTTGCTCCGGTGGCCCTCAACTGTGTCAGAACATAACGGATCTCTGCTATGTGTTCTTCCACAGATGAACTTTTTATGAGGACATCATCTACATAAGCCAGGTTACCCCTCGCACCCAGGTCGGGCATGGCCTTATGTAGGAAAATGTTGAATTCATTGCCGGAGTTGAGGTATCCGAAGGGAGTCCGGGTCCATGTTTACTGCTGGCCCCCAAAGGTAAAAGCCAGTTTGTATTGGTCCTCCCTACTGACAGGCACGGTCCAGTATCCATTGGCCAGGTCTATTGCAGTGAATACCTGTGACCCCTGGATCTGGGCCAGCCCTTGGTCAATGTAGGGCAGAGGCCATCGGGAAGTATGAACCCGTTTGTTGAGCTCCCTAAGGTCGGCGCAGAGTCTCCACTGGCCGTTTGGCTTCAATATTCCCAGCACCGGATTATTGAAGGTGCTGTGTACTGGACGGATTATTCCCCGGGACTCAAGGTTCTTAATTATTTCAGTAAGGGACTCCAGGGATGCGAGAGGCAAGCGATATTGCTTCACAAACACTGGAGTCATGCCAGGGTCCGTGGGAATTGTTGTTGTGTGGATGTCGGTGCGACCACAGTCATATGAGTCTACCGCAAAGAGATCTTGGAAATCCAAGAAAACTTGTTTCAACTTTTGCTTCTGTTCCAGAGTCACACAGGCATCACCTAGGTTGACTCTCTCTTCCACGATCTGCCTGAAGCCTGGAAAGACTTCTGGTCTGGCTATCTCAGCGGCCTCCTCCAGCTGGGTGGAGAAGTCCCTGGTCAGAGTGCTGATTTGGACTGGAGGCTTCAGGTGGGAAAGGCAGCCCTCATGGACCTGGAAAATCACCTCATCCCTCCTGAAGTCACTAGTCACCTCTTCCTTACCATAAGTGCAAGAAGTGTACACCAGGAAGTTCCCCCCATGCCGGGTGAAAATCCTGTCTGGTGTTGTATTGTCCTCACTGTCACTGTCAAAACAGTCCTTGGGGATCAGTCCTAACAGTTCATTTCCTAAATCAATGGAGAAATGTCGGTCATCAACCGCCATTCCAATAATGGTGCCTCTATTGGGATGGTGTCATGTTCTATGTTGACTAATGGTGTTGGTTTTACCCCTAACCCTTGCTGTTGGAGAGAAGCATTTAGATGGATATAAGCATCAGGGTTTTTCAATTTTTGTCCTCTTTTAACTTTCACTTCCAGGGAGAATTGTCGGGTCCTTTCCGGGATGGTGACTTCCTCTTTAAGCTGAATTTCAACTGCATAAGGTAGCAATTGAGCTGACCTAAATGCTTTTTCTGGATCATCAAAGCCCATGGGATTATCCGCTAATCGGGACCAAGCTTTGAAGTTTATTAGGTCCAAACTAATGGCGAAGCGATTGAGAATGTCACTGCCTAAGTAAAAGGCGGCAGTGACATCTCGCACGACCCAAAAATTATGGACTATGCTCTTGTTGCCAATGGAGATTTTGAGCATACACCTGCTTGGCAGGAGATGTTTTGAATTGGGTGCTTCCAGGTCCATTTCCCATTTGTCTATCAGTTTGAATGTGGGAATGGCTGGATCTTTTGGGAGTTGGCGGAACATGGTTTCGCTGATGAAGCTCTTACCGTTGTTCACACACACTCGAGCAAGAACAGAGTCCTTCCCATCATTTAACTGAACAGGGATGAACAACTGCTCTCCAATTTGCTGAATATCAGCCAGGCTCTGAGCTGATTTCACATCATTCTGGACTATCGGAGTGGGAGTTTCTGATTGTGGATTAGTAAAGAATTTCAGGGTGTTTCCTTCCAGTGTGGAATACCACCTTAAACTGGAAGGAAGGTTGATTTTCAGAAATAGAGAGGACCCCCCATCACCAGTCTGTTGTCCTACTGCTATTACTGTCACGTCTGGAATTTGGTTGTTCTGGAAGTGAAATTCTACTTGGTCAGATTTTTGTTCAACCATGTGGCAGGTGCCATTTAAACTAACATGGTTGACACTCTGTTTTAATTTTATTGGTCGGCTAGTCTGGGTCCAGAGGACCTTGTTTACGCAATCTATTAGGGGTGACAACCTTCTCAGGAGGTCATTCCCTAGTAAACAAGGGGTGCCCTCTGGAGTCACTACTAAGACCGGGTGTTTCACCTTGTGTCGCCCAATTTTGATGTCCAAATCTGCAGTCCCCTCGACAGGAATTTCCTTCCCATCAAAGTTCTGCAGTTGTCCAGGAAGAGAGGTGAGAGGAATACGGTAATTCTCCCCCCCTTCCTGCATTTAGTTCATCAAAGGCCCTTTTGGACAGAAGGGTAGCTTGAGATCCAGTGTCCACCAGTGCCAAAATTGTACCCTGCCCCTGTACTTGTACCGGGGCATAGTATCTTCCCTCCTTCTCCTCAAGGGGGCACAGATAATGCACATTTTTGGACAACTGGTGGGCTGATTTTCTGGTTTTGAACATTGCTAGCGCAGAGATTTGGGCAGAATTCTGTGAAGAGCCTGGGGAATCTGAAAGAAAAAGTTGGCAACTGGAAATGGTTTCGGGTTCTGGGCCGCCCCCCCCCCCCCTTTTTGGAGGCAGTCATCAGGATGGGTTTGACCCAGGGGATTTCGGTATTGTGGGTTCTGGGATGAGATGATGGGGGTGGTAGCTCAGTCTCCACATCTCCCCAGTCTGAATTGGCATCCCTTGGGACCCATTTTTCCTTGGGAGGAGTTCCCCCATCTCTGAAGGAGAATATCCTTTTCCCAGGATCTTCTGAGGATCCCTCTCCCTCAAATTGGAAGACCTGTACCTCCTCCACAAAGTGGGTCTGTTTGGGTCCTTTGTTTCTCCTACCCCCCCTCTGCTCCTTTGGAGGCAGACTTTCAGGGGCAGGAGATTTCGTTTCCGGTTCCTGTGTTTCCAGGGGCTGTTTACAAATGAGGAAGGAAGCTTCCTCCAAGGCTTTACACCCCCCTTCCCCTTGTGCCTCCTCCCTGGGAACCGGTGGGTTATCGGGGTGCTGCCCCCGTCATTGTTCTGGAGCACCAGGTCCAGAGTTTGGGGCATTCTGCGGTGACATGCTCATCTGAGGGTTCTGTTGAGCCCTCAGTATGTGACCCAGATCCCATGCCATATTTTGGACCTGGCGCTCAAGTTGTGAAACCCGCTCAGGCTGATACGGGGCTCTATTTTCTCCCTTGGGCTGATCCCGGGAAGGGTAGCTATCCCTTCTCTGGTAATACCCCGTATTGGGAAGATTTGGGTACCCCTCCACCCTTGGCCTCCCCTCTCCCGGATTAGGTTGTCTGGGCTCAGGGAATTGGGGAAAGAAGGATGGATGGTTTTGGGGTTGGAAATTGGGTGGATACCTGGGATAAAAGTTCTGCCCAGGATTTGGTGAATTTCTGCCCTCCTGGGGGACGTTAGGAGGGAAGTTCCCTGGGCCAGGTGCTTGGCTGGATCCCCTCCCCTTGGGCTGGAGGAGTCCACACATAACCCAGGATGGGTTGGTTACTCTTGTAGCGGGGACTTACATAATCAGGGGAGTGAGTGACCCCATTTGTGGGACTACCTCCTTGGCTCCCTGTCTGTGACTGGCCCGAGGGCCTTCTGGGCTGGGCATTATTAGGTGCAGGTAGGTTTTTAGGCCCCCCCCATCTCCAAATCCAAAACGGGGGTGACCTTTACCTCTGCCACCTTGGCAGCAGCAGGGGTGCTGTTGGTTTTGTGGTTTTTCTGCGCATTATTTTTATTTTCGATGGGCTTCTGCACCTCATAGATCCAGGTAGCCTGTTCAATGACCCAGTCTAAAGATCTTTTCTCATGAAAATCTCTCACGAGCTGGGTCATTATGTATTTGGGTAAGGCATGGAAAAACGTATTCATAAATTCTCTGCTATCCGTGCGCACCCATCTGGTGGTCTGCGCAAAAGCACGCTTTAATTCTTGCACAAACTCTTGTGGGGCCTGATCCTCCCCACATTGCAGATTGTAGGCTGCCTTGCGAGCCTCTTGAGGATTTCTGTGCACAGAAAAATGTTTCAAGATGGCCGCCCTGTATGTGGACCACCTTGAATGGTTTTGATTCTCCAGCCCTGCAAAGAAACTAGAGTATTCTGGTGAGAAGGTCCATTTGACGTACTGGATGCAGCTACTGCTGTCCTTCAAATGGAAAGTCTCCATCATTTGCTCATAGAGCTCAAAGTGTTCCCAAACAGAATACTTGGCGTTCTTATGATAAGGCGTGATGACACTCCTTATTGCCTTTATTTGTTTCAATGGGTCCTTAAGCAAGGCCCTTTTTGCCTTATTGGCCTTTTTGGTTCGGGTCACCCTGGTCCATTCATCCTCTGACTCCGAAGCACTGCTCCCAGAGGTGCCCGTCTGATCTTCCAGGTTTTCCCGGATTCTGCGAGCATGGGAATAGCTGGCAGAATGTGGGGACCTGGTCTCCTGTGTCCTGTGACGCTCAGAGGAGTCTTCAGATCCCTCATTGCTACCAGGATTTGATGGGTACCCCCCCCATTGATCTAACCGGGCAGAGGTTTTCAGGATGCCCTTAATGGGCCTACTCTCCTGGGGTTCCCCAATAAATTGCACTGTGCTTGGGTGCCCATACCCGGATGCCCGCTCATCCATTCCTGGGAGGTACTGGCCTATGAGCCCCATACTTCTAGCTGGATAGTAATCTGCCATCCCCGTGGCCCTGGGCTCATGTGCACGAGGGGACATGGGGGTGGCAGAGTCCAGGGACTGGAAGAGATGAAGGCCTCTGGTAATAGGGCTCCTGAGGTTATGCTCAGGAGTTTCTCTTTCCCAGCGAACCTCATCTCTATCCGCCCCTGCTTCCTGTTTCAATGCAAGAGCCTGCGCTTTCAGTTCCTCAGTTAAGGCCTGGCTAGACTCTATCAGTCTCTCCTGCATCGCTAACTGTTGCTGGAGCCTATCATTGTGCTGGCAGAGAGCCTCATTCTCTCTCTGTGCCTCCTGATTGGTCCTGGAGTACTGGCCAGTCTTTGCTGCAGGAGGGTTACTTCCTGAGCTGTGTCCCTATTGGCCTGCTCCTTTCTTGCCAGAGCATCCTCCACCCTCCTGGTGTGCTCTAACAAGTTCTGGTGTTCTTTTTGGAGGTCACCCAGTCCCTGGAGGGCCAGGTAATTTTCTTCTATTTTCCTTTTTAAGTGGCAGACTTCCTGGCCTAAGGTATACCTTTCCTGACTAAGAGCTTGCATCTGTGCCGCCAGGTCGTCCCTTTGCCTTTGGAAGGCACCAGCTTTCTGGCGCTCCTTCTCAAACTCTGCCTGGGTATCCAGGTCTTTCAAAATCAGTTTATTGCTCTCTGCCTTCTTCCTATCTATGTGGCTTTGCAGGGTGACTACCTGCTCAGCACATGCCCTATTGAAGTCTAACTGTTGCTCCAGCTTTTTCTGGCTCTGCAGTAGGGAGTCCAAACCTTCTTGGTACTCCTTCTGCAAGGCCAGAAATCTGGTATCCTGGTCAGCCTTTTCCTGTTGCAGCATATCCATATCCTCCTTTATTTTAGTGATGTACTGTCTGCTGTCCTTTTCTGACTCCTGGCTCCTGAGCAGCCTCTGCTCAGAAGAGTCCAGATCAGATTGGGCCTTCTCTAACGCCATCTGTTGCCTATTTGCCAGATCTTGGCCTTCAGCACATTTGTCCTGCATGGCTCCCATATGTAGGTACAAATATGCCGCTATCCTGGCAATCTTGTTATGTTCATCTTTGGCTTTACGGGCCATATATAGTTCACTCAGGGCCACATGTAGGGGACCCTGATCTCTTCATAAATCTGACCCTGTTTCAGTGACCTGTTGCGCGATTGCCTGCAACCAGACCGTTTGGTCCTGATGAGTCCACTCACCTCTCACAAATAGCTTATGTAAGAAGTGCTCTCTGGCTATTTTGATGTCTACCAGTGTCGTCATTCTGGAATTTTAGTTCCTTCCTGACTTACAGAAGTTTGTATTTTATTTTTGCAAAACAGACCGTTTCCTTAGAGCGTTCCTTTGAGGAGTGCTTTACAGCGTAACACAGCATGGTGATCCGACCGGATGTATGTCTCCTGTCAGTTAGCACACTGTATTCATCTGCACAAGTGATAGATTTAACCCAGAATCTCCGGCTAAGAGCCCCCACTTTGTAAGCGATATTCAATCAACACTACAGCTAAGTCAATGCCTAGTCTGGGATGCTGAGGAAAACCCTTATTGATGTATTTTTATGTCCAGTTCAGTACTCTGGATGACAATCCTTGTATAACACCCCCCTCTTAGAATCCCCCTGACCTCACTGAGCCACGAAGTAGGTTTGTTTTGCAAATTAAAAGGTTTATTTGAAAATTTAAACTATATATATATATATATATATATATATATATATATATATATATATATATATATATATATATATCACACTTCTATAAATAAATTTATAATGGATCTACACTTGTGAATATGAGCAGTAATCAGCAAGAGGTAACTTATGAATAGGAACAGAAGAATAAGGTGGGAAAGAATGCTTTATATGGTTCAAGGAAACGCAATGATGAATGAAATGCAGTACAGAAAATAACTTGATATGGCTTCAACAAAAAACAATGTAATCACTTTTCCTTGACAATTCACTCCCCCCTATCCTATGCAATGTATGAAATGGAAGGAGATGGAAAGAGGAGCACACAGTTTTCAGGAATGCAATCAAATACAATACAAAATTCAGTTCCCCCCAGCAAGCTTAGAGGAAACAGGTAGAGGTTTGAAACACAGGCCCAAAATGTTTTTAAATGTGGTGGCAATGAAGTGAAAAGATGCTAAAATTGATTTTAATTCCCTCTAGAGATTCAGGGTGAGTGAGAGATGCTTGTTGGTATTAGTTCAGGCTCACTTTAGCAATGCTCTATGAGTCATTACCAGGTTGCAAACGGATTTTAACAAAGGAAAGAATGGAGCTGCTATTTTGACAAGTGGAGAAATTGAGCCAAAATCGCAAATCGCGGTAAATTTCGCAAGTGCGTAAATCGCGATTGCGGAAAAAGTATAGGGAGTAGGAAGTCGGTTCTAGATTCGTTGGAAAGCCTAGAATCACAGTTTTAAAATGAAAGTATAAAGAATACATTTCGTTCCTAGCCCAAACGGTTCCAGAGATACGGACAATTTAATACAGGTAGATTTTCGGATTTAAAGTAAAACTCAAAATGACAGGTGACAGCTTGCAGCTGCAGAATTGACAGGTGACAGTTGTGCAGCTTTAAAAATGACAGATGACACGATTTCTAGGAGGCAGTTCTACTTGGGTTAAAATAGCTTGAATTAGATTATTTTAACTAAGAGATTGGTTCTGCACAGTTCTGCTAGGTACTCACAATATAAATTTGAACTAGGCCTCGTCACGGATCTGGTCAACACGTCCGGCGGCGGTTCTGTCTGCTCGGTGGGTCAATCAGGCACCGGTACTTCTCACAGCGATCCAGATCTTTGGTTCTGCTCACAGCGGTCTGGGTCAGCTCTGCTCTGATGGTCTAGCCTCTCTGGATACAGCGGCCTCTGGTTCTGGATACTGCTCTGCTTTCCGGTCCGGATCAAGTGGATTCTGGATGTAACACTGCTTTCTGGGTACTGGCAAAAGTTCTTGGCAAAAGAATTCAGACAGCTCGCCCGGCAGTGGAATAGTTTGCAAATGATTTTAAGGATGCTGAGGCCTGCTGAGAAGAGTTCTCAGTTTGTGGGTTTAGGCCCTTGCTTTAAGTTCTGAAGTAAATTTCTGGTCTCTGAAGATTGATGGATGTGAAGTCTGGAGTCTCCCGGCAGAGCGTCCTGCAGAAAATGGAATTGAATCTCTCTACCTGTCCCAGCAGTCTCTTTTTATGTGTTTTGGAAGTGGGTGTGTGCGTGGCATAACTGAGCCTGCCCCTCTCTACTTGTCATTGGCCCAATTCTCCCTTCTCCCATTATTGGGGGAATTGGGTTGTGAGTCAGAGTGATGAGGTCTGTTTATGGGTCAGAGGATCCTCCCCTGGTCAATTTGCCCACAAATCTATATTTGATTCAAATACATATTTCTCAGGTACACAAGTGGTTGACATTACGTGTACATATTACACCTTGCTTAAGGTAGTCTCTGTTCCGCCTCTGGCGTTTCTAGGAGCTTGCATTCAAAAATGGCAACTTATTTTCGATTTTAGTGGGTTGTGCAATATGGGATTTTCATCAAAAATTATACAAAGGTACATTTCCCTTCCACATATATCCCAGTAACTTTCCATGTCTCTAGCTTAAATACATTGTCTACAATATTCATAATTAGCAGGGTTTTGCCCCAGAACATGGTACAAATTGGAGTTTGGACTCAAATCGTGAGGGCATTTTTCAAACTAAGACTCTCAAAGTTGTACATTCCTGTCATTTGGTTACAATAAGTTATGACTATTTCTATAAAATATATATTTGTTGCAATTCAACTCCCCAAAGTGTTTGGGCCCGCCTCCAGAAGTCTGGGTGGGTCAGTGATCACATGTCCCTCCTTGCTGGCAGAGGGCTGTTGACAGGAACCACTCAAGATTAACATACCCCATTCAACAGAAAGGGGCTATTGTCTCTCTCCTCCAGGCTGAAGGGGAAACCCCCTCCCTCTCACTCAGAAGGGCCATGTGATATCCTGCCTCCTGTGGTGAGTCTCTGGGGTGTTAAGGTTTCCCAGCCTCTTGGCCTCTGGGAACAGCAGGTGGCTAAGATTTTCAATTAACCAACATGCTTTGAAGTCCTTTTGACTCAGGTCCCTTTGTCAGCCAGTTCTCTTGTCAGAGTTTAGACCGCTAACGCCGCCTTGGGGAATTTGTCGGTACTGCATCCATTTTTGAGTTGTCTTGAATTTGACAGGAGATTTTTGCTATTGTCCTGATAGGCATCCTGACATTAGAGTGGTTATGTGGAACCCCCCCACAAGAAGGTTGAATCTTTAGAGTGGTCTTGTGCCAACTGCGCAGTTCTCCTGGATTCTGGCGTGAATGTGGGCGGCGATAGCTCATCCCCACATCCACCCAGTCTATTGATTTAGTTTGTTCTGGGATAGAATAATGGGCGGTGACAGCTCATCCCCACATCTACCCAGTCTATTGATTTAGTTTGTTCTGGGATATAATAATGGGCGGTGACAGCTCATCCCCACATCTACCCAGTCTATTGATTCAACATGGGTCAAAACCCTTGACAACCTTGTTGTACACCTCTGCCCAGAAGGCAGCATTCCGCTGTTGTGTGCTTTTGCGACTTGTGGCCTGAAACAGCTGATCAGCATGAGCCTCCTCATCAGCAAGTATGGGGTCACTCTGTCTCTGAACTTTGGCATGTGCTGCCCCATTCCTCGCACAGCAGATCTACTTTCCTCCCTTGGAATGATTCCTGTATCCTTCTTCCTTGGATGGCCGCTGGAAATGAATGATATCCAATGGATTGGATTCTTAAAGGTTGCCATAGCGGAGCTTCCTGTTTTCACTGTGACTTTATTTCCTCTTGTACCTAATTCTGACACTTTTTGTAGTAATTACCATTTGGTGATGCCACCAAATACAAGTTGCGGTAACGATAATGCCTCCAATTACTGGTGGAATTAGCATGTGTTAGCAGTTTTTGGCTGTAATTCCTCCAAACAGAATTACTGTTACTGCCAGGACGCTTAGTACACCACCATGGGCTCATAATATTTTGGTAATTATGTAGGACACAATGGCAGTAACAGTAAATACATATGGAGGAAATACAGCCATATTTACCGACAAACTCGTAATGAGGCCTTTGTTGGAACTTCTAAACGTATAATAAAGTTTGAAGCAGCCAGCAATCCCTTAGTGGTTCAACACATAAGGCCTCATTACGAGTTTGGTGGTAAAATAGTGGTAAATCTGTTGATTTACCACCAAACTCATTTACTATTATTGCCACTCAGTCTACTGGTATTACCAAGGGATTATGAGTGGGGGTATGACAGTGTAAATCCCCATTTATGGAGTTCATAGAACTTGTTGGATTTAACATGAGAGGTATTTCATTGCCAGAAATCCACCATTTTATGGGGATAAAGTGGAGTTCAAGCTCGGATTTGGGCGGCACGATAAAAGTAGCAGTAACTCTGTTACCGCCCAAAAAAGTGTCAGTAACGAAATGAACACAACTTTTCTACCGCACCACTGAACTCGCAATGAGGCCCATGGTCTCTTAACTTTGTTGGAAATTCCTGGCCACCCGGGGTAAAGGCAACGAGGTTTCCTTGCATTCCGGGGGGCTCACCGGCCTTTGTCAAGGGGCCTACTCCTCTCTGCCAATGTCTTCCCCTTCCGTGTCTGACACATTGCTGTAATGAGCCCTCCGTGGGCACCTTTGTTTTTTTTCAGTTTCCATGATTTTGCCATAATCTCTGCGGGTGGTCACTTCAGGGCTCTTGATTTTTCTAAAACTGCCTTTATAGGTCACTCAGGTCTTGTCTCTTTATTCCAAGACCATTAACCCCCTTTTCTCTGTTACTGTCCAGAGGGTGGCTTAGAAAAGTAAACACACTCCAGACACTTTTTTGTATTAGTATCCACCTTCTTCTGAAAGGTCCCATTAAAGTTAACCACCCCTTTTTCCCTTGACTCATGCTCTGGGATGAATGAGTGCACTTTTCTATTCCACAGGACTTCAGCAGGGTCACTCTGATGGTGGTGTGAGGTGTTGTTCAAAACGCCTTATGGAACAGTGTGTGGGCAGCATCCAGTGGCAATCCCTGTTCAAGAGCTATTCTAAACGCATTATTCACTGTCTGCATAAAGCCTTCCACATCTCCTTTAGTGCAGGCCAGCAAGGGTAGAGACCTTTATGTATAATTCTATAGAATTTCACAAACTCCTCAAAACCCCTGCCCTGGAATGGGTGCCCAATGTTCGAACGGATGGATTTGGGTATGCTGTGTTTTGCAAAGATGTCCTCCGAAAACCGGTAATATTACTTCCACCACCATGGACAAAACAAACTTGGCCTACGGGTATCGGGGCAACTCGTCCAAAATGACTAGGAAGTGTTGAAAGTGTAGCACTGTTCTAAAGTCAATACTCAGAAGATATCACAGAGTCTTGCTCCTCACAGGGTTTCAATTGATGGCTGGCTGGTTATTGTTGCTGATAATTTGCACCAGGCGCAACTCTTGAGGAATGATTAGTCCTCCTTCTCGAGGTCTGAGAACCAGACTGTTCCCCGTAACCTTTGTGTTGGTTTTGCTCCCACCCAGATGTCCGGTGTGGGCTAACTGGGTTACTCGCCTACTTACATCTCCATTTGCACTCTCCAGAGCCCTTGGAGATAGGCTTGAGCAGCGGCTGTTTGGTGGCTGTGATCTAAGTTGAGGTTTCTCCATTGACCCCATCAGCAGTTGTTCCACAAATAATTACATACCATCATATCTTGAGGTAGCAGCCGCTATGTCCTAAAAAAAATCATCATGGGAACGGACGTCGTGGTTATCATGCGCACATGTCCTTCAGCTTCCTCACCCGCAGTCGCTTCTGACTGTCCGTCTTATGCTGTGGGATGGATACCTTGACGGGTAGTCTACAGCGTTCTTTGTGCCATCCCTGAATTGCTCCTGGAGTTGTAGCAACCATTATTCCAATCAGATGGAGGGGGCTTCAGTCAAGATGGGTAGACCAGTTACTGTCTGTGAGGACAGGTATCTGGTCAGAAAACAGCGACACAGCTCAGCACAGTTGGCATTGCTTCCTTTCCTTGGCAGACAGCCCAGATTAAGAACAATTCTTCTACAAGCTCTTTGTTGACCAGGCCATAGGTAAGCACCTGTTCTTCCAGCCTGTCTTGCCTTGGGATCAAAATGTGGCCTGGTTGGGCCCTGAGACGGTTACAGTGCTCTGCAGCCCTCAGCAAATTGGTTGTGTTTACCACACCTCCCACATGTCACCCCTGCCATACAACAGCCAGTGAGTGTCCCTACAGGGTCCTGGGTCTTGGGACTGGGTAATCAGCTTAAGATTGAAACAGACACCCCCCACTTAAAGGAGATGAGTGCGATAGGGAACCTGTGCGGATATGTCATGTGGCAAATGGGCACAGACCCTAGCAGTCAGTAAGATTGAAAATGCAGGCATACTGCCAGGAGTGATGCAGGTAAGTGTTTTCACTGAGAACCCAGGGATGTGCAGAGGGACCCTCATTTCCATGACAGGTGATGGTGTGAAAAGCATCAGTCGCAGTGAAGCAATAATATATCTATATTATAACAATGATAACAGAAATATAACCAGACACAGTGTACACTAGGTCCAATCCTCGATTGTGCGAGTTCAGGAATCAGGTCGTAACTGCATGGCTTGAAGACAAAATTCAACTTAGTTCATTAAGGCAGGTAGGGTGTGAGACACAAGTAAACTAGGTTTGCCAGACCAAAACTTCCAGTTCAAAGTGTGTAGGCTCTGTGAAGTTTCAGCAAAGTACATATCAATGTTCAAACGTTCCACCAGGATGTTGGAGGGGTTGCAGAGGGGTGAACATATCTGCTGTTCCTGCCCCAAAGTAAAACAATTCTGGGAGAGGTGAATGGCAATCTGGGAGAAAGTTTTGGCACACAGGGGGGTGGAAGCATGGACCAAGTGATACTGAGGGCTCAGGCTCGGAAAGACATAACTAAAAGCCAAAGCGAGGCCTGTGCTATATTGTCCCATTGAAGTGATATTGGTCTTAGCACAAAGATGGAAGCAATCAGTTCCGCCAATGGAACAAGACTGGATTGCGAAGATATGGCACTTTGTGTCAATGGAGTGGCTGACATACGCCCACCAGGGAGAGCATGCCCACTTTAGCAGAGTCTGGGGAATGGTCATGTCCTTTTTGTATAATGATTTCAGGGAATCCTTGTGCCCACAGAAACTGTGAATCCTGGGTATAATGTAAACCTTGACATGAAGAGTACAATGTGTCAGTGTATGGGTTCCAGGGATGTGGTGGGGGGGGCGGTTGTAGGAGGGGTCATGGGATGGGCTTGGTTGTAAAGCAAAACTCAATAAAGGCAAGTAAAAGGGTGCGTGGCCAACGGACGAGGCATGAAGACGTGAGCTTTCGGTGCTCCCGAGGCCGCCAGCCGTATCCTGTAATATCATGCCAGAATAACGACTGCTCATGTGAAGAAAAAGGTGTTTTCGGGCATCGGAACATAACTGATCTCACGTCCGGTGGTCAAAGTGTGAAACCCTCTGCTAATTCCAGAGAAATCAGCCGATGAAAGGTGGAGTGACGGCGTCTGACAAGAATCCAAGAGGGCCGCCGAGCGCTGCTGAGCGCGAACCCAGCGACGCTGCATATCCTAGCGCCCGTAAAGGGGTAGCTGCACAGAGACAACTGCCGCTTCAGAAGGAGGGGACTGTCCCCTCCTCCCTGCACGGACCAACACATTACCGGAGTGCGAGCAACAGTGACTAGAAGTGCGGATCGACTACATGAGGCGATTCGCGCCGAAATCCCTGCTCCGCAGCCCCCTGAGTGGAAGCGGCCGCTCCGTGTATCGTTGAGCGCCCGTCGGCCTGCTACTCTACCTGCTACTCTACCGACCTGCGGTGAACACCGGGAGACGGAATCCGAGAGACCCGGTAAGGAGAGGCAGGGGAGGGCCCTGAACTCTGTCCACCTGCCCTGAAAACGCTGTGAGGGAGGAATCTCCCGGCCCCAACCTGATGCTGGGTAACACAAGGAAAGATCCACCTCGGGTCGCAGTGTAGCATAAAAGGTTTCCCCACCCCGAGAGACTGCCGATCGAGTGCTGCGCGACCCAGGAGCTGAACTGGGACCTGCCTGCTCCTCCACAGCCCACATGATACGCAAGCCCCCAGCGGCAGTTCCCCCCAATCCGAGGCTTCCAGAATCACTGAAACTATATCGCTGCCCGATCAGGGGAAGTGGGCACTGGGTGACCAGGATGAATGGCGGTGACCTACCAAAATAGAATAACTACCACCGATTAATCGGGGGTCCCAGCAAGCACTATCCAACAACCACACAGGGAAAGGAAGTCGGGCGTGTGTGAGGGCGCAGCAGTAACCACAACTCGCCCCCCCGACGCAAAAGGTGGCGGCCCAGAGATCCCCCTGCCGCAATTGAACCACGAAAGAGAGCCAGGGGAACCCGCAGACCCGTAACATAAGAACAGTGTGGCGAAGAAAGTAATCTCCACACCCTGAAGGGAGCAGAAACAGGGCGCCATACCCTGCACACAGGCAAGGCACTCTTGCAACCCATAAAACCGTCCCTATGCACGGCTACTGATCCGAGCTGTGGAATAATTATTTCCCGCCAGTGGATAACAAAGGCACGGCGCTCCAAGCAGTGAAGAAGAGTGCATGCCACAGCAAACATAGACACTGACAACAGCCTGTAACCCCCCCCGGCACAACAGGATCAAAAGATCACTTGCCTGGTACGTACACTTCCTGAAAACTCTGTGCTTGACCGGGCCTGACGACCCTGTGAACAACTAAGTCAAGATACCTCTCCAAAGACACTGCTGGCCCCTCCCAAGCGCATAACGAACTTCTCTTCATATTACAAGACCTGCTTTGCAATATGGGGAAGGACAAGCCCAGGAAAACCTCCACACAAAGTAGGATAGAACAATATGCAACCACTCCACTGTCTCACTTGCCAGAAAGACCAGCATCGACCGAACCTGAGAGCATGGAAGATGGCATCTCCCTCAGAGACGTGATGGGTGCCATTGCCAGCTCCAGGACATCAATGGAAAAGAAAATGGACATCATTGGCGCTGAGGTATCCCTATTGAGACATGATTTGCGGAAGCTGACTGCACGCCCTGGAGCGGCGGAAGCATGCATATCGGAGACTGAGAACAACCTGCAGGGAGTCAACCGACAGATGACCGGCATGTTAGAACTAATAAAATCCCTAGAGGGAAGAGTGGACGAAAGTGAAGGAAGATGAAGGCGCAATAATGTCCGCATCCTTGGCCTTCCGGAAAAGGCAGAAGGAGAATGTATGGAACTGTTCCTCGAGAGATGGCTGACGGACATATATGATACAGAATCCTTCTCCAAATTATTTTCTATCGAGAGAGCCCACCGCATCCCAATGGGCAGGAGCACACCTGGTGCACCGCCGCGTGCAGTCATAGCAAGACTTTTAAATTATAGGGATAGAGATGCCATACTACAAATAGCAAGAACGAAAGGATCCATCACCTATAACGGCTCGAAAATCTCCTTCTTCCCTGACTTCACCAGAGAAGTCCAAAAAGCGCGCCAGACCTTTGACCCACTTAAAAAACGCCTGCAATCACTGGGAACCAAATATGGCCTGATCTTCACGGCTCAACTCAAAATATATCACAAGGGCACAACAGTGCACTTCACTGATCCCAAGGAAGCTTGGAACTGGGCGGAAAGGCATATTGAATGAAGGTGACTGGAACATAAAGAAGGAGGCCGGAAACAACCGTAATAGGCCACATCCAGAGAGACCGCCGGACAACAGACCACTACAGCAGCAGGAAGAAATGCCACAACAGGGAAACGCATGATGCAAAATAGCAACGGACAAGGCAAGTGAAACCGCGAGAAATGAAAAGAAAATGAATCCATCTTAAAACAAATTCACATGGCAGAAAGTAAGTAATGGCTGGCGACTGGAACCAACCCGCCCCCTCTAGCAAGAAACGAACGTACGATAGGCAAGCTCTAGACTGCCTAGATATACTGTTTAATTAGTGTTTGAACTGTTAAAAGGCAACAGATGCTTCAGTTGGGGATGAAGTATGGGGAGGGGGGAGTTTGGCATAAGTTTAAAAGATGGAAATGCTTGGTGAAGCACTACACACAACATAAAATAGTGGTTAACCGAACAACAACTACTGTTCCCTGCTGCGAGTCAAATGCGTCCAATGCCCCCACTATGGGAGGCTCTATTGCCAGCTGGAACCATGAATACGAACGTAACTCTGCAAGACAATAAGTACAAAACCTTAAAATTACTCACCTGGAACGTAAATGGCCTAGGTAACAGCCTGAAAAGGAGGCTAGAAAGGCAGTTCCTGAACAGGCACAGCCCGGATATGGCCTTCCTAAAAGAGACCCATCTGGGGACATCCAATGCATTATTCAAGCGCTCGAACTACCGAACAACCATACAAGCAGGCTTTACGATGGGAGCCATAGGAGTACTGATACTAATACACAAACGACTACCGCTCATCCCCACCAAAACAATACAAGACACTGGGGGTAGATTTACATATGTCACAGGCAAGCTCTGGAACAAAACGATATCCCTTATGGTGATTTATGCTCCACCTACTCTTCAATACAGACTTATGGATGATATAACGCCCTTGCTGACCAGCGACACTTCAGACATTCTAGTCTTCGGAGGAGACTTCAACGACGTTATGAGCAATGTACAAGACCGTAAGCACCTACGCAACAGAGACCCCAACCGCCGAACCAACCTGGCTACATTTGTGGAAGCGTTTGGTATTAGAGACGTATGGCGTGACCTGCACCCGGAGGAAAAGGAGTATTCCTTCCACTCTGGAGTACACGCATCGCTGTCACGCTTGGATTATTTCTTTATGCCTGCGACATTAACACACACAGCAACGCAAGCTGAATACCTCTCACGGGGCATCTCAGATCACTCCCCTCTACTCATGTCACTCACGACGTGCAAACCAGCTCCCCCGCCGGTATGGAGATTAAATAACTACCACCTAGGCTCTCCCGAGCTGATTGAACGCATACATAACGTCACTACAGAGTACTTTGAGACAAATGAAGGATCAGTGGAAAGTCCCTATATACTCTGGGAGGGATACAAACCGGTGCTACGAGGAGAAATAATTTCCTGGACGGCGGCACAAAAGACAAACTACCTGGAATCACTGAGAGAGGCAGAGGCAAACGTAAAACAGGCAGAAGAAATACACCTAACCGAAGACTGTCCAGATACTAACAGAGCCCTGATACTAGCTCAAAAGAAACTGCAAAACATTGCGTTGGACAACGCCAAACAGGCACACATAGCAATGAGAGCCAGAATATATGACACTGGGGACAAGGCGGGGAAGGTCCTAGCCTGGCTTGAGCGGAGAGATGAAGGACACAATCATGTGAGAGCGATTGTACCCCAAAACTTGGAACCCCGCCTGACGGATGAGGACATAGCTGAAGAATGTGCAAGATTTTATGAGGAGCTATACAAGGCACCTACAGCTCCCCCTGAGACCTCCATACTAGATGAAATCACCCTTCTGTCCCTCAGTGAGACCCAGATTGCTAGCCTAGAAAGAGACATCACGGAAGAAGAAATTGCAATGGCCATGATGCAGCTCCAGTCCCGGAAGAACCCTGGACCAAACGGCTTTCCTGTAGAAACCTGGAAGAAGATAGGCTGTAACAACCTAGCCCCCCATTTACTCAAAATGTTTCAACAGACCCGGACAACGGGACGTCTCCCGGCGGTCCTAAGGAAAGCTACAATAATCGTTATACCCAAAGTAGATAACCCCCGGATCAATGCAGCTCATATAGACCCATCTCCCTCATTAATAGCAAAACCAAGATACTGGCCAAACTCCTAGCGACACGCCTACAACAGGTCATAACATCCCTAATCCATCCGGATCAATGTGGCTTTATGCCCGGCAGATCCCTGAGAATGAACATAAGAAGAATACACTTGGTAGTGGAGCGAGCCCAGACCCTCAACATTCCCCTGGGTGTACTTGCAATAGACTTTGAAAAGGCGTTCAACTCTTTTCAGTGGGAGGTACTCTGGGCCAGCATGCTCAAAATGGGGTTTCGAGAACAGTTTCTATCCTGGGTCCAACTGCTATATGAGGCACCAATGGCTGAAGTACGAGTGAATGGCTGGACCTCACGCTCTTTTGTCTTGGAAAAAGGGACCGAACAAGGCTGCCCACTATCAGCACTCCTCTTTGCACTGGCCATGGAACCACTGGCCCGGCTGCTGAGAGAAGCCCCCACATGGTGCGGCAGCCCGGGTGGTCCAGAGTGGGAGGACAAAGTCTCATTATACGCAGACGACCTATTGCTATATTTGAGGGACCCCAAGATGATATGCCCGGTGGTGACACAGCTGCTCCAGAAATATGGCACCTTCAGCGGCCTGAGAGTAAACTGGTCCAAATCCACCCTATTTGCACTAAATGCTCTGGGTAGTGAGGTTCCTGAGCCCTGCCCATACAGAATAGCTCCTGAACACTTCCAATATCTGGGAATTAAGATCACGAGGAAACTTGATGATTACACACTAAATAACCTACAACCCATTACGGAGCGATTTACAGGTGATGTACAGCACTGGATGTCCCTGCCCTTGACCCTATTAGGTCGAGCTGCACTATTCAAAATGCTGACACTCCCCCGCTGCCCATATGTGCCCCAAAACGCCCCTATACATATACCTGTGAAGGAGTTCAGGAAAATAGACAGCATACTCAGAAAACTCTTATGGGGGGGTGGACACCCGAGAATCGCCCTTCAAACACTACAAAGGTCAATATGGGAGGATGGGATCGGCCTACCGAGGCTACAAACATACTACTGAGCAAGTCAGATGTCGGTAGTAAATGATGCAATGCATGCGGACCCAGGGCTGCCACATGTACGGGCATCGCCCCCCTTGGAGCTGTACAAGGCAATATCCAGAACGACCCCCCGAAATATGGCAGCACAGGCGCCCTGCATTTGGGCAGAATCACATACCTTCATGGGATGGGGAGACAGAGTCACTCCAATCCAACCATTATGGAATAATAGAAACCTCCACGAGGTAGCCAAATTACCAAAATGGCCAGCATGGACGGGATGCGGTATAGAGAAGGTGGGTGACATTATAATAAATGGCGCCATCAGATCCTACGAAGAACTGGCTCTATCCTTTAACCTCCCAGAGGCGGAAAGGTACCATCACACACAGCTTCTCCCTACACTTGCTGACATGCCAGATACTACTCCGATAGAACGCAACATAATAACAGATTGCATTCAAGCTAAAGTCACCACAGTAATGTACAGCGCCATCACCTCCTTTGCCACAACGGAACTGGTTCGGCTCAAGACAAAATGGGAAGCCGAAGTTGGGGAGATTACCGGAAGACTGGGTTCAGATACTAATGTTCCCCCGGGAGGTAGCCATATCGACCAGACTGCGACTAGTCCAACTAAAAATACTGCACAGAATCTATTACCCAAGAGTAGCCTTATACCGCTGGGGTAAAATAGCGGGACCGAACTGCCTACACTGCCATAGAGAAGAAGGAACTTTCTTTCACACGCTGTGGGAATGCCCAAATATCCACGATTATTGGCAGCAATGCTGCGACATCCTTACCAGAGTGCTAAATCAGACAATCCCCAGAGACCCTAAGCTACTACTGCTTGGAGCAGACAGCGAAATAGACTTGTCAAGATATGAAAAGCACTGCTTCATGACAGCAACTGCAATTGATAAAAGCAACTATGGGGTGCTGCAGAGATGCCGCAAATAGGCCAGTGGATAACTGATGTATAGATTTGCATTGCCATAGAAAGGAGAGTGTATAAAGCCAGGGGATGCCCCGAAAAGGCAAACAAGATATGGCAACGATGGGAAGACGTGGTGTAAACTTTGAAACATGACTTGATATGACACCCTAGAATGTAGAATGTGCATGGCAGCAGGGCACCCTTCTCTTTAGTATAACAATCTTTACGTGACTTTGTGTGACTTGCTTGATTGAGCATTCTATTGAACGTTATTATTATTGTTGTTTTTGTGTCCTGGCCCGGTGAGGACCAATGTTTGTATGTTACAAAACCAATAAAATATAATATTTTTAAAAAATAAAGGCTAGTAAAAAATAAAATAAAGTTCCACCAGGAATCAGGAACTGTGCAAAATGTTCCTTAGTCCACAGCTTATAATTGAAAGTACCAGCTACAAGTCCAAACTGCAAGTATCCCAGCTACCAGACCCACGTGCATATAAGTGTCCTTGTAACAAAAGGAATGACCAACAGAGGATACCAGTTGGGGCCATAACTTGCAGATCTCGGTGAATCGGAAGTAGTGGCTTCTACTCTCTGCCAGTGCACTGCCACCTCAGAGGGATTAATCGTCGTTGAGGGGACAAATCCAGGGGCAAGTGACTTGGCCTGTTGTCACTTTGTTCAGAGCTATTGACTATCAGGAGCTCTTCCATGGGTTCTAAAGGGTACCTTTTGAAGGTTGCGTTAGGAGGTCCAGAGGGGTCAGACCCTGAAGATGGTACGCCAACAGTGAGGTCTGAATTGTGGTTGTTTCTTCCAAGACTTTGACCTCCTTACAGAGGAGTTTTAGCAATAACTCACACAGGGACCTCAGATTGTGGAAGAATATGTGAGCATATTGGCCAATCGAATGCTGCACCCTCACCTTCTGGCACTGGCCGTTCTGTTCTAGCAACACTGGAAGAGTCTGACATCGGCAAACGATTGGATGGAGTCAGTGATGGTGGAGTCAGTGGTCACAGTGGACCTGGAGCCAAGCCAAGGAAGATAGGTCACCGTGGAGGTGATGTCATGAACTGGAGTGGCAACTGTGCGACAGTGCGCTGCATGAATCTAACCCAGGATTCCAGAGCACTTCATGCAGAGTTCAGGGTCAAGAGGACCTGGAACGAGCTACGCCACGTAGGCTGGAGTGCAGATTTCTGCTAGTGGACCTCCACCAGCACCCAGTGTCCTGGCTGTAGAGCGTGGCAGGATTCAGTAGCTCGTTCAGGCAGGGCTTCACAGACCTGAGGATGGAAGGTTTGGACAGTTTTAATCAACATACGACAATATTGGAGCACTGAATCATCCTCTAAAGACAGATTTTGAATGCGGGGATATGCTGGAGGTGTAGTTCCCATTCTCATAGGGCATCCAATGAAGATTGCATGAGCAGACGTTTACACTGTGGATTATGGCGCATGTAAAACAGAACCAGGGGCAAAGCTTGAGGCACTTCAACCCTGTCTCTTTACACACTTTATACAGCCTTAACTTAAGGTCCCCATTCCGACATTCTATATGCGCGCTAGAGCACAGGTGAGAAGCGCAATGGAACTGTTGAGCTATTCCTAATTCTTTGCACACTTGACTAGAAAAATGGGCATCTCAGTCACTGTATGTTGAGGGGCAATCCAAGCGAGGTATAAATTCTGCTAACAACGTTTTAGCCACTGTGACCACACAACATCTGCTTTTCTACATGGATATGCCTCCACCCACCCAGAAAATTCGTCAGCCAGAACCAAACAATAGGCAAATGAAATGCAGGCACAGAGCTAAATGAAGTCTGTCTGCATGTGCAAGTATGGGCCTTCCGGTAAAGGACGTGTAGACATCCTCGTGGGTACTGCTCTCCAAACATTGTATGTTAAACATAGGACACAATTTTCACAATAACCCAGAGCCATAGAGGCTAACCCAGGAGCCATCCAATCATGACATAATAAAGTAATCATTGCATTTTTACCTGAACGGGCTAAGCCGTGAGCTTCATGGACCAAGTAGGAGCAAAGTACCTTAGCACCCACCAGGCGCCCATCTGGAGATAGCCAGAGAGAATCTACTCCTAGCTTACAATATTGCTGCGTCCAGGTCACCATTTCGGCTTCTGGGGCTTGAGCTTCGAGGATTGCCAGACTGGAAAGGGAAGTGATTGGTGAACTTGAAACTGAAACACAAACAAGCAATTAATTGGAAGACATTGGCCCATTTAAGGCCGCTGAGCGAGCTGCACCTTCTGCTAAATTATTTCCTTGGGCTGTGAATGACTGTGAGGGATCACGTCCCTTGCATTTTACAATAGCTACAGCTGCGGGAGGTAACAGTGCATTAAATAAAGCTGATACATATTTTCCTTTTGATATTTGGGTGCCCAAGGAAGTTGAATATCCACGCTGCTGTCAGACAACTCCAAAGTCATGAACCACCCCATGGGTGTACTTGGAGTCTGTATAAATTGTAGCCGATCTATCTCGGGTCAGAGCACAAGGGGTTAGAGCCACGTGTTTGGCGACATCTGCTGATTTTGCCATTGGTAATCGTTATGCTTCTAGAACAGCATGGGGGTACATACAGAATAACCAGAGACCAATTCTCGAGTTAATGGGACATGGATTCAATGCCCATCGACAAAAGGAATCAGGTCAGGATTCAACAGAGGTATATTGGATCACAGGGTGATAAGAGTGTCTCTGAGACAACCTAACAATCATGTGGCTCCCCATGCTCTGGGGTTGGTAACAAAGAAGCAGGATTCAGAACTGACAATGGATTAAAAGTTACATTGGCAGCAGAAATAAGCAACGTTTCATAAAGGGTGACATGAGAATTTGACACATACTCTGTCTTCCTTTAAGCAATAATGACAACGCAGCATGGGGAACGACAATCGTGACAGGATGCCCCTGCACTAGGGAATATGTATTTTCTATCAACAGAGCAGCAGCAATGACAGCTCGCAGATAAGCTAGGAGTCCAGGGCTACTGGATCATATTGTGGTAGGATACAGGCCAGTGCTTATCGCTGTGTAACTGGGTCAACACACCTTGAGCAAACCCATTGCACTCATTGCAGTCCAACACAAAGGACTTAATGTAATCCAGCAGCCCTAAAGTTAGAGCCATTGCGAGTGCTTGCTTAATGGTGACAAAGGCATCTTCTTCTTCCTAAAACCATGGCAGAGGCTCTGGGGTTGAATCATGCTTGAGGATCTGAAGGGGCTTAACTATGGATACACATCCTTGGCACTTGGGCAGTTGAAAAAATAGAAAAGAGAGGACCAGAAAATTTACTTTATGATAATCACATGTGGGTTTGAATTCAAAAGCTGGAAATGGACACTGAGTCTTCACCCCACAACAAAGAGGGCATAAAATGGAAGGAATAGATGGGCTTACAAAAGAAGCAAGAGATAAGTGTTGGCATCCAGAAATAGAGACATGCTGCATAGTGCCCCGTAGGTGGACATACTAAGTCATATATCCGTCCTGATGAAGGCCATCACAATTTACAGCACGAAGAAGCCCAGAAGGTTGAAACACTGGGTGTTGACCCATATCATATGACTAAATAGCCCACTGTACAACAAAACATGAGTAGAAACCAAAAACAAAATCAATGTTGCCTCAGAATGAAGGTGGCTCTACAATAAATGCTCAAAAATAGAGATTTTAAAACAAGAGCAAATTAGTCAGTCCTTTGTGTGAGAGAGAAAATAATAGGTGGAAATCATTGTATGTATATGTTGTTTGTTAATGATTTATATTTGTTCACATGATAAATGCACTGATGTATAGTTTGTGAATTAGTTGTTTTGTCTGTGTATATAAAGGACATTTATTTTTGTATGCATACCACATATCAGTGTGATGTTTTTAAAGTACCCAATGTTTTGAAACTAATAAACTCTCAGTAAATAGAAAGTGAAGGAATAGAGTCTAAGTTGTGACTATCAAAAGCCTGGACCCTG
The DNA here is from genome assembly GCF_040938575.1 of Ambystoma mexicanum. Lineage (NCBI taxonomy): Eukaryota > Metazoa > Chordata > Amphibia > Caudata > Ambystomatidae > Ambystoma > Ambystoma mexicanum. The sequence continues at coordinate 779,673,174 of NC_090932.1, forward strand.
ATCTTTTGCCTACAGAAACTGACCACCCTGAGGAACCCTCTCATCATCTTCCTGGTCTGGGGTTTAGGCACTTTCTGGATCACTACAATCTGATACTGGGGTAAATGTTTTTACCTCAGCAGAAATCTCATGCCCCAGGTATTGCACAAGGGACAGACAGAATTGTAATTTGACTTTAGATGCCGTGCGACCCTCTTTAGCAAATGCTTACAACAGACTCAGAGAGTCTTCCTTGCACGCTTCCAAGGATGGTGGGGCTAGGAGCAGATAATCTACGTACTGCACCAGCATCGACCCTCCTGGAAACTGAACGCAATCAAGACCTTTTTTTTTTAATTTGGGAGAACAGGGTAGGGTTTTCTACGTATCCCATTGGAAGCACAGTGAATGTATATTGAGTGGATTTATGGGTAAATGCAAACAGGTACTGTCATGATTTATGGGTAAAGAAAAAACATGCTGAACACAAATATACAGCAGCGAAGTACTTGGCTGATTAGGAAATTATTGACAAAATGATAAGTTAGGTACAACAGGAAAAGCCGGTAAAATGGCTGCATTAACTGCACACAAATCCTGAATAAAACGCTAAACCTCTTTATCAATCTTCTTAGTGGGAAAAATCTGAGTATTGCAGGGACTGCGCGTTGGTATAATAATACCTTGCTGGAGAAGGGATTCTGTTACAGGTCGAATACTTTCTTCAGCTTGTCAGGAACTAAGATACTGAGGTACACATGGCAAGGACGTGGCAGGATTTTGAGTAATTTTGATTGGTTCATAATTAACCATATAACCAGTGTCATTTGCATGGGTTGACCATAATTTGATAGGGGCAATTCCTGTCACAAGCAGGGAGTGTCGCCCGGTCTCCAGAGTTTGAATAGGTAATTTCCTGTAATACTGCAAGCACTGTGTGTTCTCTGTAACCAGGAATATCAAGGTATACACCATCAGGGGAACAGTAAATGTAGCTGACAATAAATATAATCCAAACAAATTCACAGGAGAACAGGGACACAGCAAGAATGCATGTAGGTCAGAAATTGGACTTATTGTGGCCCTAAGCAGAGCAGAAACAGGGTAAGGTATTCAGTACCCCCTATAACTACAGCATTATCAACTTCATCAGAATCCAGTGTTGGTGAAAACTCTGAAACTTTTAGTGTGAAGTATGTCGAGCGGCAGCGTTTCGGGACAGAAAAAAAAACGACCAAGAAAATGGCCACCGTTTTCCCTTTCCATGGCGGACATCGGGAGCGGTCGCGCTGGGAACAGAAGTGTTCCCAGTGCGTCTGTTCCCGAAAGACGACAGAGAAGAAGGTAAGTCGGGTTGGGAGGGCGGAAGGGAGGGAGGGGAAGAAAAATATAGAGGCTGAGTGCCAAAGCAGGCAGAAGGTAAGTGGGGGTGGGAGGGCGGGCAGGTGGAGGACAAAAAAAACATACCTGAACCCCCGGCGGAGGACGAAGACGGCCTCCAGCCGTGTGGAGGCTCGGAGCGGGGATGGCCCTGCTTCTAGCCTCCTCATTGGTTGAGGGGCTGCCACGTCCCCTGCCAGGGACAAAGGCATGGAATCTGAGGGATTCACGGCCGGGTAATGCCCCGGTGAGGGCCAATCAGAATGGTCCTTTCATTCTGATTGCACCCTCGCCGGGTCTAATCACATATATTCATCATTACACATCTTAAATCATTCACATAAATTCATCATTAGACGTCTTTAAAAAATTCACATTATACAACGCCCACTTACATACACTAATTTAAAATGATTGAAAGTTAAAATGATTGCATTCCATCTTATTCCCTTAACCTTTAAAAAATGTTCTTAATAAAACTGTGCCGCAATTATCAATAAAGTATCCCGCCCAGCACAAACCACTTTCCACCACTCTTGCGCTGTAATTGCTGCAAACCATGACAAAAAGTGCTCAAAATATAATGTTCTCAAATTAGATAAATCTGTAAAACATAAATATGTTAGCGTTTCCTTCTGATCAGTTTTCTTACAAAATCTGCATAAATCAATTTGTCTCTGATCCCCCATGCGAGCAGACAAAATGTCCTGTGTGGGATACAAATTGAAATGCAACCTTAAAAAGCTATTTCTAAAATATGAATTTGGGAATTTCATTAGGTAGGAAGGTAAGGTGTTTAAAGGTTTTTCTTCAAGGATAAAATAATATGCGTGAAAATTGGCAGTATTGATTAAGTAGCAGTACACCTTGGGCTGCCAAACTATTTGGTCTCATTTTTAAGAGCTCAAAACCTCAACTACTAGAGTTTATACAAATTCCCAGATATGAAAAAGAGGGCACTTTTTTCAAAGGTTCCCCACTTATACTCCAAGAAAAGTGAATTGTCTTCCTTCTTCCGCTAGGTTGTTGAACCAGTACAGTTGACATCGTAGCATTCACTACTAACTCATTGGCTAGCATATAGGCTTGTCGTCTATCCAGCTGCCGCGGCAGGCCAGTTGCCGTCTCGTCTAGTGAGACCAAGTCGTTCACATATAGCATCCAACTCACCGGTAACCCAGGACCTGGCCTCCTTCAGCCAATCTCCCAAATCTGAAATAAATAAGTTAGAGTACAGGCGCCAATAGACAGCTTTGCTTTAAGCCTTTAAATGTTTTGATTTCTTATGACAACAACCCCTTTTGATTTAATTTTTCTTTCAGTGTTGCATTTGAATACAATGCCCTGATTACTGACAATACGTCACTAGGGCAGCCCCATTTGAACATTTTGGACCATAACAGCGACAAAGTACACTATTTAACACTTGTGCAAACTCAGGAAAGGCAAAAAAACAGTTGATTTATTAGATTGCACTCAGTTCTTAAGTAAATTTAGAATAAGGGCATTTAAACCTTTTCCTGCTCCCTTAATGAAACCTGATTGATGCATGTGCCTTCGATTGGTCTCCTTAACCCACATCCTCAGACGTTCCAGGACCAGAGAAGCAAATATCTTCCTGGGGCATCCAAAAGGGCGAGAGAGCGGTTAATTCTTTGAAACCGTTCTATCGCCATTTTTGAAAATAGGCACAATAACCACTTTTTTGCATGCCAGGCACACCTCTCTGACCCTCACTATATTGTCAAATACGGATTCTAGAAAGCCCGCCCATAACTCTGGAAATTGTTTAAAGCATCAAATTCATCAGGCCGTCTGGGTTTGGGGCACTTGAGTTACTTGCATCTTTAATCAGGGTTCTAATGCCCTCTTTGTCATGTTGCAGCATCCAATCCACATCCCATGTTCCTTCTTCAATGTCTGATCCTTCCTTGCTTGACTTGGCGAATAATCTTTCTAAATGAGCGACCCACACAGCCTCTGATACTGCATTTGTTTTTAAGGCTATTTGTTGCGTACCCTCATTTTTCAGGAGTCGCCAGATCTCACCAGTCTGCTTTTTTGTAATTGCTATAAGCATTTCCTCTACATCTCGTTGTTTTCACGTAGCTTTATGGGAGTGTGGCCAGTTCTTATGTTACTGCTTCCTCTTTTTCAATTGACTATAATACTCATCACACAGCAGGAGTTTAAACCTTCTAATATCCACCCTAATCGCTTTCTTTTTCTGTGCCCCTTCCCTATCATAATCATGTGTATGCTTATATCTAATACTTCCTTGGCCTGATTTTCTGTTATAAAGTTACAAAATACTGGAACATAATATGGCTTTTTCTTTATTGTCTCCTCCAAGGATGCTCCAATTGAAACCTTATATTGATCTATAAATTCAACTATCAAATCTGGCCTCTTTTTCAGTCTACTTCTTCCTTGGCAGACTTCAAGTTTAAAGTTAAAGATGTCCGGTTCCTCTACACATTGTATAGACGGAGTTGGGTTGTTTGACTGAAGTAAAATGATGCGCAGTGGAATTGACTATAGTCAAATTCGCCACAAATTGCTTTTTAATTCAGCCAAACAAATCAAATGTTTCCTTAAACCAATCCCCCTTTCCCTTACTTACCTGTTTGCTCGCTGCCGCAGCTTCTCCTGCACCCTTGCGGCGTCAGGTCCGTCCCTCTAATGTGAGTCAGATCTGATGCCGCAGGGTCCCTTTTTCTTTTTTTGTTTGTTTTGTTTTTGTGTCCCTGCTTCCATTGTCAAGGAAGCGGGGGACACCCCCACTCCCTCCAAAGCCCCAAAATACTGAACATGTGGAGTGGGGGACACCCCCGCAAATCCCCGCTCCACATGTTCGTTTTTTCGGCATCGATCGAATGGTACCGGCCGAAATCAGTCAAATACACCATTCGATCGATTATTTTCGATCAAATTGGATAACTCGGTATAGTCCACCTCGCTTTCAAAATGGCGTGATTGCTTGAGGAAGAGCATATCACCTGTAGAGTAGAGATAGTTGTGGCAATTCCCAGAAAAAAATATACATTCTAAAATAGCAGATTGTGAATCCCTAAACTACCTTGCCTGTGCTGGTATGTCCCCCCAATATCTGCCCATTAAGGAAACGTAGGTATCGTAATTCAAGTATCTTTTGCAGCTTCCATCCACAAATCCATGCGTGTGAAGGCTATGCCCCCAAATCCTCAATCAACACTTCATGCACTTGTACTAGGAGAAATGCCATCAGGCCTATTATGCTAGTTTTTCTGTTTAGATTCATTCAGAAACTTCAAGGCCTAAGAATGATTACTGTATTCCCTTGTTCCTCTCCTGCTTTTAAGCGCTTTGAAGTGCTTTGAAGCACTCCACCTGTGTATAAGCACTGTATAAATAAACAATTACAATTACAACTCTTCCATTCTCATGGTCACCACCCAACATCATTGATGTACACTCTACTGCATTAAGGCAAGTGTCTAATGAGTTTGCCCGAACCTGTGAAAAGGCTTCATCAGCTATTGCCTTTGGATTCCAATAAACATAACAAATGATGATGTTATTCTGGGAAGGGACTCTATCAGTATCCCACTGTAGATTGGCCACTTCAATATATGGGCTTGGATTATCAATCTCCAATAACTCCCATCCCAGACCATCTTTTACTACAATGAACAGCCCTGAAGAAGGCCTTCCCCTGCTGCTATGACTAGAAGTGTCAGACAGCTAATTTGTATTCAGCACCAGAACTTGGGATAACCAGGACCATGACTCCTCCTTTGCGGCTGATGTTGTATACCCTAAATCTACTACTTTCCTCATCATGGTATCTTTAGTTACTGCACACACCACTTGCAGAGGATAATCCTCGCCTCTTAATAATGTTCTCCTTGCAGATTGCTAGATATCTTTGGTTCTATACTTTGTACATTATTAACTGCCATAACACATGGTCCCCGGCTGGTTTTCCCAACCAAATTATTTCCTCCCCTCCTACATTTGTAGCCTGTCCCCATGGTACAAACAGCTCAAAGTCCAAGGGAAGCAATTGCTGGGTCGCTTCCAGCAGTGTTGATCTCACCAATCTTGAATCTATGTATAACAGAACTGAATCTAAATGGCAGTCATTCAAAAATCCACACAACTAATGTGCTTGCAGGCAATAAACTGCATACTAGGTATATGATGGAATACATCTAACACATTCCGCCTATTTAAAATCAACCCATCCCCACATGCCAAAAGTCTTTCTAGGTATAAACAGTTGTCTGCCTCCTTTTCTTTATTTGAGGTTACATTGCCCTTATTCGGATGCTGTTCCTCAGACCTCTCTACTACACAGTCAGATGCTTTAACCAAGTTCAGTTTCATCTCATTATTAAGCCTTTTTGTTTGTGTGTCAGAAAAGTTGGTGACTTTATCTCTTGGACATGTCTTGCACTACCCAAAACCGCTGAGAGCATGACTACTTGTTGCATAGGTTCTTGGTTCAGTTCAGTCACCCCGCTTGCTGAGGGGGAATGATGTACCAACCGAGGGACCTCTTCCAAACTGGTTATAGTGTAAGTTGAAAAATTAATTATCGTCCTGTGTTGGTGAAGGTATATTAACTTCTGCTAAACCCAGATCTACCACTTCTTCCACTGTCTCCACATCTTGATCCCCGGATTTTCCAGGGCCTTTCTCAACATTACCCACAAAGGAATGTTTATTAGGGATGGTTACATTCCTTAGAAATGTCATCGAAACATTGGCATTACATTTTGCCTGCAGTTTCTGTTTTTTTGCCTTTTTTGTTGTCCCACTGCCACCCTGCTTTTTTTCTTTCCTTGCTAGAGGATTGAGAATTCCATCTTGGACTGATTACTATCCTCTTGAACCTGCACAACCACTTCCAGTATTTCTGCATCCTTGGTTTGCATCGCCCCCTTCGTTTGAGCTGAATTGCCTTTCCCTGCCATTATTGAGGGCCATCATTTCTGAGTGGTGGGTGGCATTTTCTGGTGTAGATCCAGATGTTTGTAACGCTACTCCTTAGCCTCTCCCTGCAAATGTGGTATATTTGTTGGTATATTCGCCTTCTCCATCAAATCTGTCCACCTCTTCACAGAATCAGGATAAATAGCTGCAATAAAGCCCTCTGTGTAAATCATGTTAGAGTGTAATGTTGCTTGGTCCCTTGAAGAGTCGTTCAAAGCCTCTTATAGTTTCAAAAAAGGCATTAAAGAAATTGTCATCCTTGCCATTACATCGACATTTCCCATCCTGTTACAAAACCCTTTGCTCCTATGTAATCTTGCCGGAGGAGATACAGATGAAATTGAGGAAGTATCAGAGGTATACACTAGTGCATCAAGATTATTAGGGTCTCTACTTTAATCTTCCTGGATATCAGTATCATTCACTTCTGAACCCTGGCCCACCGGAAAAGAGGCACTTAGTCTTGCCCTGCGTAATGCCCCCCTATTAGGTATTAATTAATTTGGGGTTGCATGTGCCACTGGGCTTAAGGTGTTCCCCGCTGCCTCTCTCAAATGCACATCTTGTATTTCTGGTCAGAAAAAAGTGTCCCTCCAAGGGAGTACTCAAATTATCTGCTGCTCGCTGCTCTGCCCTATTAGCCATAGTAAATATTCTTGGGGTCGATATGAACTGAGCAGCAAAGTATGTTGGAAAAATGTATGCAAGCAGCTCCACATCTGTAATCTTATACCTTTTTTCTGCAGATTTCATTTTTGTTGGTCTCTTTCCACCGTTGATTTAGGAAAAAATGCACTAAACTTTCTTTCCAAAGTTTTGATTTCTGCCACCGTTCCCTTAAGCTGCTCGTTTATAACTGGCGAGGATATACCTGCCCTCTCATTCCGTATGCCAAAGTGCTAATATTGGGCCGTGTAGGACTCGTAGGGGGTGAGATACCAGAAGTTATGACCACGCACTTTCACTTGCACATGCTCTAGTAGATGGTAAATCCAGTGGAGAAGCCAGTGCGCCTTCACCCCCAAGTTCAGTGCTTATCTTCGCTTCACTGCAAGCCTCCGCCACCAGGAGCGTCAGCTTGCTCCTCAGCCAGTATCCGAACTCCATCATAGATCAATCAGTTCGGGCTAATCAGACCTCCTCAAACATTTACCTGAAAGTTAACGGTCGAGCTGTCAAAAGTTAGCAGCTATGGTTATCCAGTCGTCTGCTTCCGCCTCTGATCCTCCGGACTCCTAACTGCAGGCAGCCGACAGAACTTGTCACACTTGACGTGCACACCATTCCTTTTCAGCTCCAGACACGTAGAAAGAGTGCCGAGCACTAGGCCACCAGGGAAGCAAATTACAAAGTCTCACTGCACGTAGCTTCCACAGCCAACAGCAATTGTCACACTTGACCACTGAGTTCGTTTTTAAGAAGTTTAACTCTAGGTGGATCAACCAGGTTTCCTTGTTAGTGGTGAGTACGTTTTAACAAGCATAATCCGAACCTTCAGTCTTGATAGAGAATACAGCTCTTCCATACTATCATGAAGGAAAGACATGATTCTATTAAAGAAAAGGAGGTGAAGGATTATCCCACCCGCACAATCGCAGCAAGTATGTAAGTGTGTGCATGACGAGGATGTATCTGAGGTGACTAGGGAACAGCACATCAGTTATTTACAGCTGTTTGCAATTAGAGGTATTATCTTTTATTTTTCTGCAGGCACAGAGGTTAAACCAACAGTGTCATGAGGATTTGGAGTCGTTCAGTCTGGTTTACAGCGCTTACCGGTTGGGGCGCAATGTTTGAGGTGTTAATGGAAGCAGCGAAAGAAAGAGGTTATGTGGTGATTAAGGCTGTCCAGGAGTGAGATTGGCTAATGGGGTTACGTGAAAAAGTGGAAGCCTATCAAGTTATTAAGTTCAAAGTAGGAAAAGACTGGTTTTATATGGAAGTGGTCATTTTTCCTTATGTTTGCACTTGATTGAGATTGGTTACATATGCTGCTTGAGAAGTGAAGAGAAGAGTTTAGCATAATCCTTTGCCTCTGTGTCTTTAACAGAATCATGACTTTCCTTCCCGAAAGTCTGGAAAATCTGTATTGTGCTGTAAACGTTCCTGTATGCTGTTGATGACATTGCATCTCTTGAATGTTTTCATGTTACCCTAGAAAAACGATTGTAAATTGTATGGCTTTTTACCTAATGTTCCCAAAATGTATTGCAGAAAATGCACCATTTCAAGCCATTATCTTATCAATATTCTCTCTCAGTGGAGCCCCCCATGAACCCATACTAGTAGACCCACCCCAAAACCCCAAACAAAAGCTGCCTCCACCACTGCTGGAAGATGTGGCCTTCTTTATTAAATAGGCCTCAACACTGACTGGAGACCATGCAAATAGCAGCTGCATGCGATATAACTCCCAGTAGAACAAGTGTTTCACGATCAGTCAGTCCTGGTTTTACAGGTTGCCTGCTGGGGCGAGTAGTTTATTTTTTTCTTTTTAAAGTATGGTCCTGAAAGTGATAGCATGCAGTTTGAAAAACAAGAACTGGCTGAAGGAGTCAAGCGTAACATTGGGACACTTTACGGCTCCCACTGAACGGGGGGGAGGACGTATTGGCGCGGCCAGGTCGGCGCGGGCCGATTCGCCCCGACCACTTTGGCGCAGCAGACATTTTGGCGTGCCCATTTTGGCACACCCAGTTCGTCGCTGGAACGTTTCGTCGTTGGGATTTTTTGTCGCGAGGGATACCAGCAAACTATGTATGCACCCTTAATGGTTCTTTCTGCCAAGTACCCACTATGTGTTTTTCGTGCATTATTTAATGAGTGCTTGGTTTGTGTGTGTATGTGGGGGTGGGAGGGTACTACTTTATGTTTACTTCTATGATTATACTTTGCTCCGAGAGAACGAACACTGCATAAAACTAACCTTGGCTAATTAATATGATAAGATGCTACCTTCAGCGTCATCATTTAACAAAGAAGATATTTCACTGATTGCAGTGGGTGTCAGTACCGAAGTAGAAGGGCGTTCTGCAAGTCAGGACTGAGGCTCATTAGCAGAGACATGTGTGGATCGAGGTTTTGTAATATCCGGGTTTGCAGGCGGAAAACAGGGTTATGATGCATAAGCAGGATTCTTTGTTGGGTCTGGAGCTGCAAATCAGGAGGTGCTCGGGGATTTAGGAGTTTGGTGTAATTGCCAAGTGTAGTGGACATCACTATTAAACCTGGGGGCACTGCATCTGCTCGCGATTAAGTTACATTGTCGAAGCTCAGTGCTGGCAGTGTATTCGGGCGCAGGGATCTTTAAACTATGTCATCTTGGTGCCTCAGTGTGGGCTGAATTTCTTAGGTATCCGTGTGCACCAGTACTGGAGTGGCTGCACACACAGCCTGACTGCACACATCGCCCGGGAAGGAGCAGGAGCTCCCCTGATGCACACTGCAGGAGCAGTGCACCCACCATGCTGAATCGACGGATGCAACAAGATTGTTGCAAGGTAGGCCAATAGGCTTATTGTGCTGCCACTCCCTTCTAAAAATAATATCTTCGTTACGCCGGAATTGCGGGCGTTATTTGTGCCCTAATACCATAGTAGCCTTACTATAAGGCTACCAACTGCATACTATTAGCAACCACCATCAGCAAAGTGTGTCTCCATCAGATGCCACGAGGCTCCCACCACTCCATAATGGCCGCCTGCCGGATTGATCCTCTTCCGACATTGTTCACCTAGTGCTGCTGCCCTCTGTGCCTGTGGATTGGCTGCTGCCCACTTATTGTCAGCCAATCCAAACCGAGAGGCGAGAGCCGGCCCCCTCCACGAAGGCTCGACTCACAAAGGCTCCCTGTCCCTTGCCTGTCCCAGCCTTCCTCGCCGTTCGCCCAAACTCCCTGTCCGTTTTCCTACCTACCTCCCGGAAAAGTTCGAATCCTTTGCATCAAAGACTTGGATTGTCCGCTACGACCGACTGTCTTCACAACTGTAAGACTTTCAAATGCTGTAACGCTTTTTCGAACTGTCTGCACACTGCATACCATCCACCAATCTACTTACTGTGTCTGCCTATTGCTCTGATTTTTGGTCACCTCATCATCCATATGCACTACCATACTAGCGTGCTTGACAGGAGCTCCCTCTGCACGCCATCTAGCAGTCCTATTGTGCGAGCGACATTACTGCCTCCTAACTGCTAACCTGCAATATGCTGATTCGTACTACGATCTGCCTCCATCCGCGGTCCTTACGTCTTGTTTTCTAATCATATTGCTAATGCTTAATCCTCCACATGTGCTCACGCCCTGCCGTATTGCTGATCGCACACACATGCTACCGCTCCACGTGCATTCAAGCCTTGGCATTGCTGCTTCTAACTCCATGCAGTCGTTCATTTATAGTCTTGCCCTGCCGCATTATTGATTCTGCTGCTCCAGGTAGCCTAGAATAGCCAGCCCAAAACTGCTGCTCCTTCTGAACTGTCTGCTGCTCTCTGCTCGCCTAGAAGGGTGAGAAGGCTGGAGCCCTCCCCTACCCCACACGAGCTCACCAGAAGCTTCCAGCCGCATATACCACGCGTGCCCACTAAAAAATTGTAGGCCTACCCCATCTCAAAAAATCAGCCCTCACTCCATAGTGTGCCCATACAAATTCGAATCTAGACATCTGTTGCGTTACCCTGCCATTCAATTCTAGCCATTTTGATGTGATACCCTGCCAATCTAATCTAGCCATTATATGTGATACTCTGCCATTCTAATCTAGCCATTTGATGTGATACTCTGCCATTCGAATCTAGCCATTTGATGTGATACTCTGCCATTCGAATCTAGCCATTTTGTTGTGATACTCTGCCATTCGAATCTAGCCATTTTGTTGTGATACTCTGCCATTCGAATCTAGCCATTCTGGTGTGATATTCTGCCATCCGAATCTAGCCATTCTGATGTGATATTCTGCCATCCGAATCTAGCCATTCTGATGTGATATTCTGCCATTCAAATCTAGCCATTTTTATGTGATACTTTGCCATTCGATTCTAGCCTGCCCTTAGCGGCCCTGCTCAATTGTGTTACTGCTTGCCCCTAGCGACCCTGATCTACTGTGTTAACTGCCCACCCCGACCTACAGTGTCTTTGCCCACCTACCTGTACACCTCTTGTCCACAAATGCAGCCCCTTGGCACACACCCCAAAGCGCCTACACACCTCCCTTCCTCTTTATCCATCTTCTTCACATCCCTCTCCCTTCTGGCCATCTGCAGCATGTCGCCTGCGCACCCAGACCTGCATGCCCACCCATGCCTTACCCCACCATCTGACCTCACGCACACCATAGCGTCGTCTGCACTCCATTCCACACTCAACTACCACACCATTCCGATCGGACATCACCCACGCCACCTCAGGCTCTGTAGACTAAGAACACGCACCAAACACCTCCTAACTCTCCGCAGCACTCCACACTCCACACTCCTTAGGAACAACAGACTCAGCTCTCGCACCCCTACACCAGCCACCAATACTTACCTCTCTAACCACACTCACTACAGTAGCACCCATCACGCTGCACCTATCACGACCCAGCCTCACACACCCAAATACGCATCGCCCACCCCCAACACCACCAACACACACACTCAACGACCAGACTTAAGATGCGCTCTCATCAATGCGCACTCTGTCCATGCCCACGCCATTGAAATCAATGACCTTATCACCACCCACAATCTTGACCTACTTGCCATATCCGAAACCTGGCTCCATGAAGCTTCCAGTCCTTCCATCCACCTCGCTCTCCCTCAAAACTATACCATTCTCAGACAGGACTGTAAAAATTCCAAAGGTGGTGGCGGCGTCGCCCTCATCTTTAAAGACACCCTCTCCATAAGAATGTGTAATCAACAATGGGACAACAACGCTGATCTCCTCACTGCTAAACTAGCCCTCTCACCTAACTGCACCATAAACTTCTTTATCACCTACAGACCACCAGGATCACCCTTTGACTACCAAAAGCAACTCCTCCAAAACTTAGGCAAGAACCTCAAAAGCACCACCAAAAGCACCCTTCTAGGGGACATTAACTTTGGTTTAGCTGACCCAAAGGACAAAGCAGCCGCAAATCTAGCCAAAGAACTATCGAACATGGGGTTCGAACACAAAATTACTGCCCCCACTCATAACAAAGGCAGATCCATTGACTGGCTAGCTGATCACAACTGCTCAGCTGCAATTACCTCCATCTCGGCCCTCCCATGGACGGACCATTACCTCATTCAATTCTCCATTCCTACTACGCCCACTTATAAAACCTTAACTCATGCCCCACCTGCTAAAGTAAGAAGCTCCAAAAAACTCACTGCTTCCAACCTCGCCCCTCTCCTCGATATCCCTGAACTCAAGCCTCCGTTCACCCATGACCCTACCTCTTTAGCCAACATCTACTCCAGCACACTCACCCAAGCCATCGATCTCATTGCCCCTCTAGAAGAAAAAAAAGGGAAAAAATCAATGCACCGCAACTCTTGGTTCACTGAAGAACTATCTGACCTTCGCATTAAGAAACGCAAAGCCCTATCCAGATGGCAAGCAGCGCCTAATCAATCCTCGCTTAAAGATTTTAAAGAGATCTCTTTGACCTACAAAAAAGCCATATTCCACGCTAAATCCGAATCCTACAATCAGAGAATTACCAACGCCAGCTCCAAATCAAGAGAAATATTCTCCATTTTCAAAGAACTCACCACACCTGCCTCCGGCCCAGATGAAATCATCAAGGATGAAGCCTGGTGCACAGGCATCCAGGCTGCCCTCCTCAACAAAGTTAAAACTCTCCAAGACAAAATAGCCTCACAACGCAAAGCTCTCAGCACCCCCACCTGCTCGCCCACACCTTCCACCAACAACTCTCTCTCACAAACACCCCTTTTTGCTTTTAGAGAAGTCTCGGAGACGGAAGTCAAGGACCTCCTCAAAAAAATCAAACCCTCCACCTGCAAAGGGGATATCTGCCCACCCGCATTAATCAAAGAGTGCTCAGAATCCCTCACCCCCATCATCACAGCTTTCATCAATGCCTCCTTCGCATCTGGAACTGTACCACAATGCCTTAAAGAAGCATGGGTCCGCCCGCTCCTGAAAAAAACCCCTCTCGGTCCTTCCTCCCCTAACAACTATCGCCCCATCACCACCGTCCCCTTTCTCCTCAAAATCCTAGACAAAGCCGCACACAATCAAATCCAACACTACCTGGAAACCAACACCATCCTAGGCAAAAGACAATCGGGCTTCCGCAAAGGCCATGGGACTGAAACTGCCCTTCTAGATTTAAAAAATCAAATTACCAAAATAATGGACACAGGCAAACCTGCTCTCCTCCTTCTGCTTGACCTCTCTGCAGCATTTGACCTGGTCGACCACAGCATTCTCACATCTCACCTCTTCAATGCTGCACACTTCTCTCACAAGGCTACCACTTGGATCACATCCTTCCTTGAAGGTAGGGCCATGAAAGTATACTCTGACCAGGACAGCGCCCCCCCAACCACTATAAATTGTGGAGTCCCACAAGGGTCCTGCACTGCACCAACCCTTTACAACCTATTCACCAAACCCCTCTTTGACTTACTGGACTCCCTCAACATAGCGTACACTAACTACGCAGATGACACGCAAGTTCTCCTCCCCCTCTCCGGAGACTACGACCTAGACTCAGAAGCCCTCCTCAAAGTCTACTCGACTATCCAAACCTGGATGGCTATCAATGGTCTCTGCCTAAACTGAGACAAAACCGAAATCATCATCCTAGCCACCAACGAAACACTTACCAAACTCAGCCCCAACTACTCTCACATGATCATCGACAGTATTAGCATACCTATCTCCCCTGCCGTCAAGACCTTAGGAGTCTACATTGACGCCACACTCCCAATGACTAGACAAACCAGCGCCATCGCCTCAGCTTCTGCTCTGACCACCAAACTCATTTACGCCATAAAACCCTACCTCACCACGCCTAACTGCCTCTCCATAGCCAGAGCTACTATTGGAGCCAGATTGGACTACTGCAACGCCCTCCTGGCAGGCACATCGTCAAAAAACCTAAGCAGGCTCCAAATAGTGCAAAATAATGCCCTCCGCGCTGCACTACACATCCCCAAAACTGACCACATTTCACAAGCCAGAAGACTTGTCCACTGGCTCCCAGTCAAGGAAAGAATTAACTTTAAAATCCTCACTCTCACACACAAATGCATCAATCACATAGCACCCCCCTACCTATCTGAAACTATAACTAAAAACTCTTCCATCCATCCCAGAAGAAGCCTTCACGCCAACCAACTCCGAGTACCCACTGTAAAAAGAGCCAAAGCCGGCGGCATCGGCTTCCCACACATAGCTCCTAAGCTCTGGAACGCCCTCCCTAACGCACTCAGAGCAGAACCTTCTCTGTATTCCTTTCGCAAATCTCTCAAAACCACTCTATTCAACTAACTCCATCCTCCTTCACCCACACCAGCTCGCAGACGTCTGTTACGAAATGTGTCTGACACGAAATGTGCCTTGTAATGAAAATTGCTTTGTAAGCTTCTTCCTTCCTCGGTAACCAGATTATGTATGTCCTCATGTAACAGCGCCACGATGCCCCCGGGCTGCAGTGCGCTTTAAATAAATCCGAATAAATAAATAAATAAATAAATAGCAAAAAGGGACACATGTTGGTAGTGATGTGTGTCTGATTTACGGGTAGAGATGCATTCGCAGAATGGAGTGTGGGTCTTAATTAGCACATAGAAAGCTTAGGAGCTCCGCGCCATGTTGAGGTGCAGTGTCAGAGCCTTTGATGTGTTCTAGAACATGACGAAATAGCCAGAAGCATATTTAAATAGCCAGGGGCTGCTGTGATGCAGGATTGGGCGCACTGACAGTTGTGTGCGCATTTCAGTACTCGAATATCAGGGTTGTTGTGACTGAGGAATGGGTAGATGTGCTCTGGTAGACAAAGGAGTCTGCAGGTCGAGAGTGCATTGTAAGAGCTGCGTGTGTTCCAGGCCCTACAATAGCAGGGGCTGCTAACTGTGCATGTTATGCTTTTGATTTTGGCGTGAGTTTAGACGTGGCTGCAACGTCAGCCACGTCCAAACGTCCCTCGCGCCAGAAAGGCACCTGCGCCGAAATGGGCGCGCTAAAGCAGCCGCTGCGGGCAACTGGCTGAGCCCAACCGGCCGGCGGCGAAACGGCGGCGCCAAAAGAGAGTGTACGGCCCACTGAATGCTTGACCGACGATTCTGTTGAACACTAAAATCGTCCCGCCCAATTCGTTTAAATTGCTGAAGTTAATGTCTTACTGGAAAATCTCTACAGTTTCTCATTCACCCTCTTGCTGTATGGCCACGCGGCAGCAGCGTTTGGTACTAGGTGTAGGCATGCTCGTTTGTGGATGTGCGAGATATTGTTCAGGTTTACTGTGGAGGCACTCTTTCTCACTTGCGTGTCACACTTCGTGTATTTAGGGAAGGATGCCGCTTGGGTTGTTTGTGCTTGCAGGCACGCTATTGCAGTTGCCCGCACGACATGTGTGGGGTAGGGTGTTACGTCGCACGCATTGCGTGCTGCTGAACTGCCGCCCTTTAAGCCTCTTCCTGCTGAGGGAGGGCACAGGTGCAAGCAGCTCACATGAGACGCATGGGGTTCGTGTTCCCAGCCCCAGAGAGGGAGTCACGCTACCGCGCGGGGACAGACGGGGCACGGGATTCTCTGGTAACCAGCTGCTGCCACCGAGGGATCAGGTCGCGTCACTGCACTTGCCCTGTCTGGCACTTCCTGAGCCCTGTGCAATTCGGGTTAACTCGGTATGATACTATGCCGGGCATTTTAACCTTTAACTCGTCCGAAAACTGAGTGCTATTATATTGAATAAGAGCAAGAACTGTGACAAAGAGTACTGTACGCAAAACACGGTTCACAGCCCGACTACCCTTCCCTGGACTAGCAGCGAAGGCTCCCAGTGTCGTATACAGTGTGACGTTGCATCCCCAGGGGGTGGGTGCAATGTTATGCCAGTGGAAACCGCATTCCCCCATTATTTGTTCATAGAAAAACAGAGTTATAAATTAAACACAATTGCAAGAGAGATATACTGAGCTCGATAGATCCGTGCCAGCGAGAAAAGAAAACACGGCTGCCTAGAAGGTAGAAGTCTACACACGCATTGCCAATATGTCGACAAAGAACACAACGTGAAGGCTGATCGACTCTGATCGGTTCATATTGCATTGTTGTTATATAAATTGCAGAAAGAAAGAATGATTGCTTAAAAAAACGAATATGAACGTTTGGAACAAAAAACTGTATATTTGCATGTCACTTGATGCTGGATCTCGCACTGGTTAAACGGAAAACAAGTGCTAGTGACCCCTGACCTGCAACCCTCCAGTGTTATTCCCCTTCTTCTTCACAGTCACCACCAATGGGCCCGGGAACTTCAGCAGGCCATAAGTCACTTCGCCCACACATATTGCTTCCTTTTACGCTGCCGATGCGGCAGTGGCCTTGTTTTCCCTGTTAGCTATTTGCATGTCAACATTCAAGCTCACCACCCATGGGCCCGGGAGCTGAGGAGGGGCCCATACATTTACTTGTCATTGCCGCACTCAGCGCGCCATTTATTTCACTGCGGTAGGAGTGCAATGTTTCCCAGTAAAGCACGGGCAGCCGCGCCACTTTGTTTCTCCCCTCGCCCTGATGCTGGAGGCAAACACAGTGATGTGGTAGTGGCGGTAGCGTTGCCGCTAGGATGGGCTACTTTTTGAGATCCTTTTGCGGGACACTTGCCTACAAGGCAGTGATGACATCACAGTGTCATTCAGTTTGGCCTGCCCCACTGTAATTTAAACATGTCTCTTAACACCTGGCGTTATTGCAATTCAACTGGTTTGTCCTTGGGAGGTGATGGTTACGACCCCAGGAACAAAGCTTTAGCATTGGAATGAAGACAGGTGTCGGAGCGTGAGCAGCAAGCCTGGAACAGCAGCAACAGCAGCTCCACCTGCAGGCTCAAAAAAGGAGCCGTGGCCGCAGAGCCACCCAGAAAAAGAAAACTGCAGACAGCAGCCGGCGGCAGCGCCGTGGTGTGTAGATGGCCACTTCAGTTTGCAGAGTGGCTGTGCTGGATGCAGTTTGTCCCGACTTGCTGTCTCCAGACAGTCACACTCCAGGGAACAAAGGAAGTCGGGCCAACCTGCGTCCCGCACAGCCACTCTGCAAACTGCAGGACAGAGTCTCCAAACATGGGACGATCCCGCAAAATACGGGACAGTTGGCCACCCTAGTTTCCGCTGGCAGCTATCCCCCACAGTCGGGAGACGGACCAGTGGATGCTGCGATGGCCGAGCCTTCCTTTTCTTTCCCCATTTTTCCTGAAATAAAACATTCACCATGTGCATAGCCAGGGACTACTTCAGCTCCCACTTAGAGCTCTCTGGGCACTCACCAACGATGGGTCCGGGATCATTCTGGGCCTGCCGTAGCGGCGAACTTGAAAGCAGACCGCGCACCCACCTTCATCCTCACTCCTGTCCGGAGCGCAACAGCAGGGCCACTCCCACCACTCTCCGGTGGGAGATTTCTTTATGTACTGCGTCAGCACCACCTACAGTACTCTTTCCACCACGCGACAGAGGCTGCTGAGCGTCTTCTTTCTTCTTGGTGGCGGGAACTCAGAGCTACCTCCCATTCTCCGCAGATCTGCCACCTCCTCATCGAACACACCGCAGACCCCTCGCAGGGCCCAGCAAGAAACGCCAGACAGCCACAGCGGTCGCGCAGGCTCCACCTCCTCCCCGCCATTGTTGTGACTGGACCTGCGGTCACACTGGCCAGTCAGCACTCATTGACATCATTGCTGTGGGTGGCTCATGGGCACATGAGCAAGCTTGTTGGATGGTGGGGGCACCCGCCGTACTTGGATGTAGGGATCACCCTGATGGGCCATGATCACACAGACCTGGAAAATGGCCTGGGGGCACCCAGGCTAACACATAGGACAGCGCCGGAGTTGCCCAGCAGAGGCACTGTCAGCTTGCTGCAGAGTTGCCGGTCAGGGACTCTGGGACCATCAGATGCAGAGTTTCCCACCCCGGGCAGACATGAGGGGAAAGCATCATGGACAGTGTTGCCCGCAGGGGCACTGTTCATGTGGAGAATGCTGCAGCAAGCAGACCCACTGCCTATTACGCAGCACCGGTCTCAAGTTGCCGTGATAACACACCCAGCAGGCAGGGCTCTGTGGTATCAACTGATGAGCGGCAACTGGCTCGTCCCTTTTATTATCTTAGGTCACATGGTCACCACCATGTGGCCTTCGCACGAGCCCTGGGAGATACCATGCTCCCAGCAGGGGTGACACACCACTGCTATATCGTACAACTACCCCTACACATAGGCGTTCCTAGAGTGGTGCAATTGCCCCCCCTATTAGCTGATTTTCCCCCTCCAATTGGTGTCCTGCTTCTCCCACACCCTCACAAATAACTTTTTCAAGGTGCCTTAAAGGTGCTCCTTCGCCCAGCCGTTATTCGCGCGTTTGCTAGCATTATTTGCTCAGCCTGGGTTTTTTCTTCTGGCCTGAAAGGGACACCACAGGAATAAATGGAACATGAATATCAATGAAGGGGGGGAGGGGGAGACATCACTGTTAAGGAAGGATGGGACACCACAGGAATAAATGGAACATGAATATCAATGAAGGGGGGCAGGGGGAGACATCACTGTTAAGGAAGGATACCTACATGCTGAGCACAATATTGTTTCCAAAATGTGCAGCATACACAAAAAAAAGACATTTCCAAACTGAAACATGCTCCTTAAACATACATTTACTTGTTTTCTTTAAAACGTGTTTATTTTTTGACGGACTGCCACACAAATACCCTGTGATTTTTGTGCCCCTTCCTTTGTGTTTTATCACAGGATATTTTTCTAAAGTTTTTATATGCTTCTCAAACTGTTTACTCACAAATAAATGCTTCCATTGCGCTGACACCAGATGTAGGGAAATTAAACTGTGGGTTCATGGGTGCCAACTTTTGATTTTCACTATGGGGGCAGACGTTGCCAAACCCTGGCCCTGATTTTAAGCAAGCTACCTCAAGCCCATCCTCTGGCGGAACACATTTTATAGCACTTTTCTATAAGGAATTTAAAAATGTCATAGGATTTAAGGCCAGTTTCAAATATATAACATCTTAGAAACAGTCACTCAACCTTCTGAGCTACCCTGGTAGTCTTCTACTGTAGAGCATGTCTATGGACCCCTTAATGTGTTAAAAATCACAGCATTCCCAAAAGTGCAGTTCATACATGACTTCAAACAGTAGTTCATCTCCAGCCACACTAACCCTGTGCATACAGTCATTGACGGTGTACCAGTGGCGGCTTCTCCATAATGGGCCCCATAATGGAGGAACCAGCCCATTGTAAATGCCGAGCACCCACTCGGCTGCTTTTTGCAGCTGAGGGAGCACACCTCGTCTGGCTTGAACTGTCAAAGGGAAACACGGTTTCAGTATGACATTTTTGTTCCTCAACCTTGCATATCCAATGAGCCATGCAAAGTCGTGGTGTTTTGCTTCCCCAACCTTACATGGCCCATTGGGGATGCTGGCTCAGGAACTGCATGTTTTTATGTGCAAGTTCGGCGCTCCTGCTCCTCCTCACACATATAAACTGACCGGGGCACTTAATCATCAGCACTCCGGGCTCTTGTGTGCATGTACACAAACCAAGAAGCGCTTTTTGCTTCCTGGTTCCTATTCGTGCTATGTAGGAAATGGAGCACTGGGAGGAAACATCAGGACCAGGTTAGAAGGTACGTTAATGTCAATGTGTATGTGCTTGTGTTGTGTGTAATGAGTGAGTGTATGATTGGGGGGGGGGTTGTGTGTGTGTGTGTGTGTGTGTGTCTCTGATTTTTTTGATGGGGCTTGTTGCAAAAACCATCTCCCTTTGTGAGGTGCTGGGGACGGGAGGGGGCAGAAGGTAGGCATGGTATTTTCTTTAGCTATGCATCTATTATAAGGCAAGCAGGTTAAATGTCATTATGCAGATGAATTGGTATTTTAATGCACCCAATCTAGCCCTGTGTTATTGTGGTATGCCATTTTGTATTGGGCATCTTTGATAAGGCAAGCATGATACTTTTATTATGTAGCTAAACTGGCATTTTAGTGCACCCAGTCTAGCCATTTCTTTCTGTGACATATGATGTTGTATTGGGCATCTTTGATAAAGTAAGTATGTGTTATTACGTACCTAGGCTGGCATTTCGATGCAACCAGTCTAGCCATTTCTTATTGTGGTGGTCCATTTTGTATTGGGCATCTTTGATAAAAGAAGCACAATGACTGCTATTATGCAGCTAGACTGGCATTTTGGTGCAGCCAGTCTAGCCACATCTTACTGTGGCATGACATTTTGTATTGGACATCTTCGATTAAGCAATCATGCTAAGTGCTTACGTGGCAAGACTGGCAATTTGATGCAGCCAGTTTTTACATGTTTTCATACTATACAACCAAAGAAAGGAGAGCCCCATTGTAAACCCTAATATCAGAGGTCAGAACTAGTTAAACAAAAAGGATACTCAAGGGTCATAAAGACTATTATACTAATACTAAACAATCATTTCTGTGCTACATAGTCGCACTATACACAATCTATCAAAACAACAGTAAGTGGTCTTCTCGAAGTCGTATGGTTAACGGCTGGCTTTTATTATACCAAAAAAAGGAAAATTACAGCAACAAGTGTAAACAAATAGCTTTGTTATTCAATCACTGGAGTAGTACTCCAGTATAAAAAATGTATGAGCACAATAACAGTACATATGTTTTCATACTGTGGAATGGCATTTTTAATGGTAAAGCCAACTATAGTATGTTCTTACATGGGGATACTGCCATATTTTGGCAGAACAAGTGTGGACATGTTTTCTTATAGTAATGTCATTATGAACAAAGCAAACATGAATACATGCTTATATATGAGCCCCTCGGCCAAGCGTGTCACAGGTTTCCCCTCTTCTCATCTGTCTATGTTGTTTACTGGAGTTCTTTGAAGGAGTCTTCTTGCGCACAGTTCGGGTCCTGTATAACCCAGTGTGAACATCTTCGGGTTCCAGTGTGCGTTCAGCGTTCGAGTCCTGGAACGTTCAGAATGTCTGGGAAATCCTGGAAGCGATGAAGAGTGTACTCGGAGATGGGTACACGGAGGTCCGGGATACAGGAAGTATAAGAGGAAGGAATGAATGAGGAAGGGAAAAAATAGGGGCCAGGAACCAGGAATCAATGAAGTCAGCAAGAGCGAACTACGGCAGCACACATCTAGCCACAGCAAGTGGTAGCGTTGAGATGCGCTGGGCCGCGGGCGCGTGGCTTATTTATAGAGCGTGCTACGTCTGATGCGGAAGCTGGTAAACAACGTTCCGTGTTTGACGGCCATGTTGGGAGAACTGCAGAGTGCAAGCCCCGATGTGTCAGGGACCAGGAAGTCCAGAAGGGACGCGTCCGACGGTTCATGACAGCATGCCTCCTCCGAAGACCTGTCCCTCCAGGTTTGCCCGGGTGTATGAGATGATATCTTCTGAGTAATCTGGGGGTATTTAGGTTTGAGATTGGTTCCGAGGTGCGTTCACTAGGGGGGTACCCTTTCCACTCAACCAGGTATTGGAGCTGACCATGTTTGTACCTGGAGTCACATATGCTGGACACTTCGTATTCCAGCTGGTCATTGACAATTACAGGGTTAGGCCTAAGGGCAGTCCGGGAGGACTGGATGTAAGGTTTCATTAGGGACATGTGAAACACTGGATGGATCCTCTTCCAAGAGTCCTGTAGTGTGAGTTGGAAAGCCACTGGGTTTATGATTTCCTTTATGGAAAAGGGGCCATAGTCCCAGGGAGCCAATTTATTTGGTCGTAAATTTTGAGGCAGTAGTTTCGAGGATAGCCGTCTTCTTTTGGAGTCCGCATAATGCTTGGTGTGAGTTCGGGCCCTTTCTAAGTTTTCTTTGGCTTCCTTGTGTAGAATTGCAGTGTATACTGTTTTAATTTAGAATGTACAATGTTTTAATTTAGAATTAGTTTTTACTGTTTTAATTTAGAATGTACAATGTGTACATTGATAAGAGTTTCAATCCAGGAGTCGACTGTAGGTGCTGGCATAGGATGTGGGAGAATGGAAGGTAGAACCGAAGGGTGAAATCCTTGGCTGCAAAAAAAAGGGCTGGTCTTGACCGCCGAGTGATCCGAATTGTTGTAGGCGAATTCAGCCACAGGTATTAAGAGTGACCAATTGTCTTGCACCTTGGTAGTGAAGCAACGAAGATATTGCTCTAGGGTTTGGTTTACACGTTCAGTAGCTCCATTAGTCTGTGGATGATAAAACGAGGAGAGGGCGCGTTGGATCCCTAGTATTCGGCATAAGTGTTTCCAAAACTGAGAAATGTATTGAGGTCCACTGTCTGATATGATCTTGGAGGGGAGTCCATGAAGTCGAAATATGTGTTCCAGGAAGATTCCAGCAAGTTCTGATGAAGATGGTAGCTTATACAATGGTGTAAAATGAGCCATATGAATGAATAAATCAATGATGACCATGATAGTCGTGTATCCCCTGGAAGGTGGCAATTCCACAATTAAGTCTGTAGCGATGAATTCCCAGGGTCTCGTTGGTAGCATAGGTTGATGTAGGAGACCCGCAGGTCTCTTGTTGTCATGTTTGTTCTGATTGCAGACTGCACAGGCTTGGATGTACAGTTGGACATCAATTTTCATTCTTGGCCACCAAAATTGTCTTGTATTAAACAGAGGGTGTTGGTGATGCTACGATGTCCTGAGTGAAGGGTATTGTGACAGAGATTTATAATTCTTTGTTGTAGTCTCTGTGTGGGAATGACCAGGCCATTATCCTTGAACAGAAACCCGTCCTTTGTTCTTAGATTCCATTGATCCTTTCCTGTAAATTCCTTCCAGAGCTCAGAGGACTGAGTTTGCGCCTGAACATCTTCCAGGAGGTTAATTGCTTGGGCTACAAAAATTGTGTGGGGAAACATTTTTGGGAAGGACCGATCTTCAAGAGTTTCGTAGTCGGGACGTCGGGATAAGGCGTCAGCAATTATGTTCTGTGTTCCAGGGACATGATGGATCTGGAATTGGTACTGGGCAAAGAAGAAGGCCCAACGAGCTTGACTGCTATTTCTACACTCCAGAGACTGTAAAACTTGAAGATTCCGATGATCCGTGTGGACCTGAACAGGATGTTTTGCTCCCAGAAGTAAATGACGCCACTCTGTGAAGGCTTGACGGATGGCTAACAGTTCCTTTTCCAAAACGGAATAATGGGTTTCGCTGGGAGTTAGAGTCCGTGAAAGATAAGCAATGGGATGTTCAAGATTATCCTCGAATTCCTGTTTTAGAACTGCTCCAACGGACTAGTTAGAGGCATCCGTTTCTCCTAGGAAAGGTCGATTGATGTCAGGTTGAGCCAGGATGGGGGCTTGTGTAAACTCTGTCTTTAACCGTTGGAATGCTTCATCTTGGGCTGCTGTCCAGAGTATGGAAGTATCTTTTTTCAAGAAAGTAATGATCGGTTGAACTATCTCAGAAAAGGAAGGTATGAATTTTCGATAAAAGTTGGCAAGTCCCAGGAAGGATTGGATCTGTTTCACGGTAGTCGGAACAGGCCAGGATAATATGGATTTTACTTTTGGGAGGTCCATTCCGATTCCTTCTGGGCTAAGGACAAATCCTAGATAGTGAACAGTAGAGACATGGAAAAGGCATTTCTCGGGTTTAGCCAGGAGTTTGTGTTCACGTAGCTGCTGTAACACTGCCTTAACATGCTCTTCATGGTTAAGATGGTCCTTAGAGAATATTAGGATATCGTCCAGGTATACTATGACGAAGAGGAACAGCATATCAGAAAACACCCGATCCATGAAACGTTAGAAGACCGCTGGGGCATTGGCGAGTCCGAAGGGCATGACCAGGTATTCAAAATGACCAAAGGGTGTTCTAAAGGCTGTTTTCCATTCGGCACCCTCCCTAATTACGGATCAGATGGTAGGCTCCTCTGAGATCCAATTTCGTGAAGACTACAGCTCCCCTCACTGCCTCCAGGATATCTGAAATCAAGGGCATTGGATAGCGGTCCTTCAGGGTGCACTGGTTTAAACCATGATAATCAAGACAAGGCCTAAACTCTTTAGTATCTTTCTTGGGAACAAAAAACAACGAGGCTCCTGCTGGTGATTTGGATCGTTGTATAGTGCCATTTTCAAGGTTGGTATCCAAGTATTCACGGAGGGCCCTTTTGGCAGGTTCGAATAAAATGAACACTCTTCCAAAGGGAATCACGGCTGAGGGTTCAGTATCAATAGCACAGTCTTCAGGACTGTGAGGGGGTAGGGCTTGAACTATGGCAGTTGAGAACACATCAGTGTAGTCCTGATAGGCCCTAGGAACCTGGATGATATTTGAGACCGTGAATGGGCCTTGCTGGTCTGTCAGTGTACCTGCAGAAGATGTCGGCGAGGAATCCGGGAATAGACAATGATACATACAATGCTTGGAATCCAGGAACAAGGAGCCTGCTGCCCAGTTGATGTATGGGTTGTGCCTTTGTAACCAGGGCATACCCAGTACCATTGGGTAATGAGCAGACTTTATGATGTCGAATTTGATCACCTCTCGATGGTGGTTTATCGAGAGCTGTATCTCCTTGGTTTGTAGTGTTATGGGTCCTGAAGAAAGGGGTCTTCCATCAATAGCCTCTACAGGTTGTGTGATGCCTCGAGTTTCATAGGGAATGTGGTGGGTAGTGACCTAATCTTTATCTATAAATATCCCCATGGCTCTACAATCCACCAATGTCAAACTGGGGTAGGTTTCATTCTTGGATGGCGATAGAAAGCCCTGTAAAATCACAAGATTGTTTTGTCCAGGAGAGTTCAAGGAGGGAATAGATGTGGAGCAAACATCTCTCTCCCGAAGCTGTGCTCCATCTAGGATCCGGAGCTGGCGTTTCCCGAACGCCGTGGAGGAGCTAAAGGACATTCTCTCACTAGATGTTTATCTGAGGCACAATACATACATAGCCCAGTGTGGATCCGTCGCATTCTTTCTTGCGGGGATATGGGTCCACGGAAAGCCCCCAGTTGCATGGGTTCTGGTTCGTTAGCGGGGGCAGGAGGGGGCAGGAGTGGGCTCAGCCTTCGAGGTAGTTTATACAGACGTCTTTTGGAAAGGCATCTTAGTCTTCTTCTTTTCTGCCTTCCTTTCCTGAATACAGAAGTCTATCTGTAGAGAGAGGTCCATAAGAGCCTGGAATGAACCTGGGCGAGCCACTCTGGCTAGCTCATCTTTTATTTCTTCATTTAGTCCTCTTCGAAAAAGGGTAAAGCAGGCTTCTGAGGACCAATCCGCTTCTTTAGCCAGTTGCTTAAAGCATGTCACATATGTAAGCATATCTTGGGAACCTTGTTGGAAATCTAGTAGGTGTTCCTGAGCACTATAGACCTGTTCTGGGAGGTCAAACATGGTCTTTAAAGCCTGTACGAATCCATCATAGTCATCGAGGAGGGCATCTCCAGAATTAACTAAAGGCGTAGCCCAAGTTAATGCATTCCCGGAAAGATGCAAAATCATAAAGCCCACCTTTGCTCTGTGGGTAGAGAAGTAGTAGGGCTTAAAGGTAAAGTGGACTAAACAGGAGTCAAGGAATCCACAAAGGGTTTTTGAAGAACCGTCGTATTTATCTACTACTCCGCCCAACAATACACTTTCCTTGGTCGCAGAATCACGGGACAAGACTAATTGTTTTAAAGCGGCATTCTCAGCTTTAAGATTCTGCACTTGAGTTGTTAACTCCTGCATGCCGCGCATGAGATCTTGAACCGCCGCCTCCATGTCCGTATCAATTTCAGTTTGTTGGCGTCTCAATCTGTCACAGGTTTCCCCCCCTTCTCACCTGTCTATGTTGTTTACTGGAGTTCTTTGAAGGCGTCTTCTTGCGCACAGTTCGGGTCTTGTATAACCCAGTGCGAACGTCTTCGGGTTCCAGCGTGCGTTCAGCGTTCGACTCCTGGAACGTTCAGAATGTCCTGGAAATCCTGGAAGCGATGAAGAGTCTACTCGGAGACGGGTACACGGAGGTCCGGGATACAGGAAGTATAAGAGGAAGGAATGAATGAGGATGGGGAAAAAAATAGGGGCCAGGAACCAGGAATCAATGAAGTCAGCAAGAGCGAACTACGGCAGCACACGTCTAGCCACAGCAAGTAGTAGCGTTGAGACGCGTGGGGCCGCGAGGGCGTGGCTTATTTATAGAACGTGCCACGTCTGACGCAGAAGCTGGTAAACAACGTTCCGTGTTTGACGGCCATGTTGGGAGTACTGCAGAGTGCAAGCCCCGATGTGTCAGGGACCCGGAAGTCCAGAAGGGACGCGTCCGACGGTTCATGACAAAGCGAGCATCTGAATTTGCACCACCTGCAATGGCTCTACACATAATTTAGGCTGAGCAAGCAGCGTATCGTTGCAGTAGTCGAAGGTCTCTGAGATAGATGCTGAAACTATAGTTTCCATAGTCCTCTAGGAATAAACGGGTGAATTTTCCTCAGCATCCTACATTTTGGATGACTTGAATTGCATCTTGTCTTAACCTGGGCAGATGCTGAAAGAGGTACTGCGATTTTAATGCCTAGATTTTTTACTACCTCGACCAGAGTGTGATGGGGGCCCAGTAATGAGGGCTAGAAGTCAGTAGTCAGGAGAGCCTGCGCAACTGGGTAACGGCCGAGAACCATGGCCTTGGTTTTTTCTGCATTTAATTTGAACTAATCAGCATTCATCCAGCTGCCAATGTCCACCAGACAATTTCTAAGTCAAGCTGCCATCGGTCCCTGCTCCCGATCTATTTTCAAAATGAGATGGGTATCGTCAGCATAAGCATAGAATTGGTACCCATGGGAATTAATCGGTTTCACCAAAGGAAAACATATATGTTAAACAACAAGGGAGATGTAGCTGATCCGTGTACTGGCCTATATTGGTGCAGCCAGCATGACAATGTATGGGCACGGCCAGTGTGAACATTTCTTTTTAATGGCCTATATTGTGGGCAAAGACATCATGAAAATGTGTTGGTGAAATGCTCCTCTGCACTGTTGGTGACTTGCATTTATTGATTTGTTTTCCTGAGTTACCTTACAAAACAAATAGCAAACATTTGTGGGTATTTTAGCCAATTTTTCAAAGAAAATGTGCTGTAAAATGCACCATTATAAGCCATTTTAAAAATGTTCTTGGGGGTGGGGAGAAACCCCCAACACCTGTTGATTGGTTTTGGGCTCTCTCGCTATGCTCCCTCACACTGGCATATTTGGGGGGGAATATTTACTCCGCTCCAAAGAAAAAATTCACCAGTCACCACTGGGAGGTACAGCCAGAAACTGATATCTGTAAAGAATTCTACAGGGGCAAAGTCACATTTTTGTAATCATTGCTAAGACCAAGGGAGCTGTTGTCTTCTTTCCCCCTGTGTTGTGTCGCCTTTCTGTGATATTAAACAGGCTGTCCTTGACTGTCATTTGAAACGGAGGTATGAGTGATATCTCTTCTGTTAAACTGACTCTTATTGACTGGCTATTATTTAGAGCTGAGCTGGAAGTGATGTCTCTTCAGATAAATACCACCTCTAACTACACTTTATTTGAAGTTGGGATGGGAGTGAATTCTGCTTGAGTTAAAATAATGCAGCCTCTTGCTGAGTGCAAGTGTGTTTTTGCAACTGTTGAACACAAGTTAACATTTTAGGATGCATATTAACTTGATGTCAACATTTTATTGCATTAAACCTACTCTAAACCTGCTTATTGTCATGTTTTCTATCCACTCAAAACCTCAAAGGAGACTTCAGAATAAATTAAGGACCTATGGGTTACTCCTGAACTTGTAACACACTCAACTGACCAATAAACCTAAAAGGACCATGCACATACAGTACAAAAATATTCCTTTATTCAATTTGATATCAAAGACTAACATTCTGATTAAATCTGTTATATCATTCAACATGTATAGCAACTTTAGTATACATCTCTATATGTAGGCAATGTCCCGAACACATCAATATGGACTACCATTAAAAATAAACATAACACATTGCCCTCTATCACCAAACTGACCTCACTCATACTCGCCTAAAGTGCATATTTAAAAGAAAACACTCAATGCTAAGGTACATATAGACTTACTCAACATATTACATAAGACATAAGCACCCCTAGATGGTTAATTTTAGGTGTCTTGTGTCAAGAAATTATTTCACGCTTGCCCAACATGTTATGTTCAATGTGAAACCCCAGTCTAGTCACATGAACTTCTTCAAAGGCCTTTAGGACATTGCCCTCTTACATTATACCGCTAGGTCAATTTTCTTGTATGACCTATAGGCTGAGTATACCAACCAATTATCTTCAAATGCTAATTATCCTTAATAACAGCACTAGTACACTTTTTGCTATGTCCTATTGCCCTAGGATGGTCAATTCCTCCAATCTTCCAAGAGGATTCAATCCTTCCTCGCAATCCAATCTGCAATTAATCCATATATGCAGATTTTCAGAACACATTAGTATGCTTCAACACAACAAAACAGACACATTCATTGCACTCGCTTCTTTTAGCATAGTTTGTTATTCCCAGCCTATCCACATTATTCTTTTTCTTTTACGCAGTACATTTAAATAGCTGGATAGACCGAAATTCACCAGGTCCTTTATAACCCCAGGCAAAACACAACCTACACCATGTGCACGTGTCACCAACAAAATACACCCAAGTGGTCTCATGTGCCACTTACTAGTTATTTGTAAACCAATCTTTATTGTCACAGCAAAAATGCCTTCATTCCGGAATGTATACATTCAATTTCACATGTCTGTATCGTAATTATCACTGATCGTTTCCAGGAAGGGGGTGTCGTTCCTGTGACTTATTAATAGTCATTGAATAGGATAAACGTAGGTAACGGCCTTCTTTTGAATTTGAAAGCATATTTGCATCAGATCAAATGAGAGGTATGCACAGTATGAGATCAGTATCTAAGTTCCACCAATTACACAGGCCTCTGTGATGTGTCTTTTTAGACGTCTAACTGTCAACCTTGTTCCATTGTGGAATCCCCATGATGGCATAAGATTGCGTAGTAGCATAATTATAGCACCAACTTTCAGTTTTGGCTTGTGATGAGGCATTCGTCCTAAAGTGTTTCGCTGTTTGGAGACTGCAATGTTGAGCCAGTTAATTAAATGTTCAGTGACACTGGAACCGCCATGCCCTGTGTGAAGAGAAGTGGGGAGGGAAAGAAGTAACTTGAAATTATTCCAAATGTTTGATAGTGGAAGATGAAGGTGACCGCGTAGAACCGTGCTCATTCTTTTTGTTAAAATGATAGCTGTTGTTGAAGTAGAAGGGCACACAGAAGTGCGCTTTGCCATTTGGACACCAGTCGGGCAACCTAACACTGATGAATTCCTTCAGCTGAATACAGAAACGTACCTAAGCATTTTATATATATATATAGATAGATAGATAGATTCTCTTTCAGTGACATATTCAAACATCACAAAATAAATGAATTGGGTATAGTACCGTCTTTTTGTTTCAGGTAGAGAAGTTCTTCAACCATATACATAGTTGCCTCCTGAGGTATCATGGTATAAACTGAGGTCACATATAGACTTATCAGCCATTCCACTGTAGGATCAAAATATTTCCCCTCAAAAAGGTTGATGACTGTTGTGATAAGCTTTAGAAAGGACTTCATTTGACTGACATAAGGTCTTAAAAACACATCTGCCAACTGTGAGAGTGGCACAAGGACAGTATCCTCTCCTGAGACGATTGGTCTTCCGGAATGATTGGTCAGGGATTTATGTACCTTCAAGAGGATATAAAACAACGGGATCCTGGCGTTCTCTTTTACCCGATATTATGCCTCTTTTTTTGTAAATTTACCCCCTTTGGAGGGTGTTTTTTTAACCAACTTGGGGGTGGAGAAAACCTATTTGTGAGGGGCAACATGATGGTTGGGCCCCCCCTTGCTTAGAGTGGAAAGCAGTCTGAGGCACCGATGGGGGTTATACATTATAATGGAGATCAAAATATGGTTAGTCGCCTCCAATTATCATGAGACTGCGAGTCAGCAGGGAGCCGAACCACTGAATTGCACCTGAATAGCTATGAATCCTTCTTTGTAAACAAGTGGCTTACGTGGAGGAACCAGTCTTGAAAGGCAACAGGGTGATAACACTTTGGTTTTCCCCAATGGAAATGACAGCTGACGGGCACCAGCAAACACAGCTTGTAAGGTGAGTGCTGCAAATCGCACACTGTAAGCCCCAGAACATAAGTAATACATGAAGGAACATATTGCTGTGTTGTTGGACTGCTGACTGGCAATATGGGGGCAGTTGTTGGGGGCCCCCTGAGGCTCGAGGCCCCTTTCGTTTAAAAGGGTTGCTAGGGCCTGACGCTGTCCCTGATTACTCATTTGCAATAAAGATCAGATGATCAGTTCATAAAACTGAATGCCGTTAAGAAATCTCACAATAGATAAGTAATAATTCACCTAGCTAAGTGCAACCTTGCAAGTTATCAGTGAATGTGTTGCTGACTGAAGATTACATGTGTGCGGATAGTTAGCTTTTCCTGGTAACTAACGCCTCCTCTGTCACTTTCAAGAATGCATCAAGGTCCCAGTATTTTCATTCAAAACTGGAAGCATAAACTCACCATGTGAACTAGGGTTTCCACCTTTGAAGCAAAAACAGGGATGAAGCCCTGTCCACATTTTAGAATCCCGACCTACTCCATTGATAGTCCTGAGAACTAGAACGATAGCAAGAAGAAAAAACATGCTTGCAGTTATTTTTTGGTATCATACTTGAATTTTGTTTTATATAAAAACAAAGCAATCTGCATTATAAAAATAGTGCCAGTTCACTAAATTGTATACCATAGATTTTTTGACCTAGGATCGATGAAAAGCTGAGCTGCCAGTCACTCTCAGCTTTTCAGATTTCAACAAGATGTGCATTCACATACCAAGGGCAAAAGAAAGTCACAAGCAGAAAGGTAGTAGTGATGTTTTAACCATTTTATAAAGTACACACCAGTAACACAATTGTCGGTTGCAAATGTGTAATAAGTGCCATGGACGAGTATGCTCGTCCTTTTTGCATAGACTTGCATAATATCCTGGCAGTTAAGGGGTCAATGGTTTAGGCACATCTAGCATTGAGCTGGCTCTTACTGAACCCTACCAACTTTTTAGAAACATTTGCAGGCATGACTGCTCATCGGTCAATAGTGAAATGCCAAAGTGCAAGCCCAGTATGCTGGTGTGAGCTTGTTTATTTGGTCAAAGTGGTCCATATCTTTACCTCAGTGTGCTAATGTGATGAGTTACTTCATTGTGCAGCTAGTAGTTGTGACCATTGTTACCAAACAAATATACTTAAAAATGTACAATTGGCATCACATTAAGAAACAAATCCCACTTGGGTACTACTCAGTCTGAGATCAAATTAACAAATTGCCATTTGCGATGGTTGGACCATGTTTTCATTGGTGCGCAAGCCAACTCTAAGCCCCAGTCTGACCCTGGGAAGGGCAAAGAGCAGTCATACAATCCTGCGAGATAATAATTTCCACTAGAATAATATTAATTTTCTCAGATGAGATAAGAGGCTGAGCCGGGTACACTTGCTTGCAACAGACCATTCCCTACTTTGCCTAGTCTTTCACAGAAAGTGACCTGTTACCAAATCTCACCATTGTATCTATTTTGTTGCACTTGGTAAGCATATCATACAGCTATATTTGATTTTTTAACTATATGCAATACACTATTGACAGACTAAATTGCATCTAAGCGCAGATATATTATGGCTATCTTACTCCATTACATGATAGTGAAGTTTAATTTTCCCTAAGGAACTGCAGATCAACAAGTAGCAGGATTGACAGTTGATGCAGGCCTGGAGGCCATGAATTGTGTTACTCTAACTTGAAATTGTTTGGCTAGATAGTTCTACAGAGCGGCATTACATTGGGGCAATCTTTCTCATGTATCGTAAACACTGGAGCTAGTAAGTGAGCTGTATGACCTTAAAGCTTCCCAACTGTCCCTCTTTCATCCAACACGAAGAATGCTGTGCTGTTAGTATTTCTAATACACATGTATGTCATCCTGTCACTAAACTTGTATCTGTCAATCTAGGTCCCATAACAGAAAAATATGCATTTACAATGTGTCCACCATCTCATGTTAATTTGCTAGGACCGTACATTGCACATCTGGTGAAATATTTCTTAAGGTCCCCGATAATAACATCAAAGCTGCAATTGCGGTTCGATAAGAGGGTCCACCGCAGACGCTATGGATATCCACCTGTACAAAGAACTTCCTGTATTATTGTTCCAGATCCCCGACTACCCATGGTCCTCGCACAACAGCGAAGTAGAGTACATGCACAATGCA
Source organism: Ambystoma mexicanum (assembly GCF_040938575.1). NCBI lineage: Eukaryota > Metazoa > Chordata > Amphibia > Caudata > Ambystomatidae > Ambystoma > Ambystoma mexicanum. Next base: position 779,706,114 of record NC_090932.1, read on the forward strand.
GTGCCCGTCTTGGTGCAGGTGGATCCCTCCAAATGACTACCAAGAGTTTCTTTGTGCCAGTCACGCCCAGAAGCAGAGGAAGTTATTGCCCCAGTGATTCAGTCATTATTACATCAGGGAATCATAGTTTCATCATTAACATCATGTGCTGTATTTCGGGAACGATTTGTATCAAAGCTAACAAATACAGTTACACAAATCTTCATGCAAAATACAAGATACAAGATACAAAATACAAATAAAAATAATGCTTTTCATAGAGGCGTGGCCGGGAAACGGAGCCGAGAGGATGTGAACTTACGAAGCTCTGTCCGCACACTCACATATATCCTAATTGTATCCTGTCTCTGACCACACCAATGGTCTATACGTGATGGTGAATGTGGAGAACAGGTCCTGTGAGATGCAGTTCCAGCTGCAGCCTCACAAGACCCCCTCGGCGGCATGTGCAGGGATCGAGCACGCCAGGCCATTCAGAGCGTGGGCAGTGCACAAATCTAGTGCGCCCGGGAGCCAATCCTGGCTAAGAAGCCCAGCAGGTCCCGGCACCTGCACTACAGCAGTTACAGTGGATTGACTCTAATGAACAATTACAACAGTGAAGCAACTGTCTCCTCTGTAAAAATTTGAAGCTGAACTATGGTGATTAAACATATTACCAGCATTATCGTGTCTTATGTGAGTTCATAATTGGCAACTAGGTGTACGAAATTGACTCAATGCAAGCATGTTGCAAGATCTGCTGCCACCCCTAGCATTCCTGCAATCTCCAGGTAGGCCTATGATACCATGGCCTCAATGGGAACCATTAATGCCGCATACTTGGATGTAGTGGGAGGTGCAGACTATGCCGCGGCAAAGGAAGAAGGCCATATTGCTCAACCCCATGAGAGTAGAGGCTCAAAGGATCTTCGCTGGCTTGAAGCCTGACCCAATTCTTAATGATAGCAATGATGTTTACAAAGAGGCCACCAGGAGAATAGTCAAGAGATTCTCCAGTAAGGAAAATACTGTGTTGAATGGGATTAGATTTTACAGCAGGAAGCAGGATGCGAGAAATGGCTGCGCTATGTGATTTTGGTGACAACACGGAAAACATGATTTGCGATATGTTGACGATGCACACCAACTGTAGGAATGTGCAAGATACGTTCATTTTGGAAAAAGAACTGCAGGTGGATAAAGCAGTCCAAATCTGCAGGGCAGTTGAAGAAACGTCGAGCAGGCCCAAAGAATGGGCAGAAAGCTTGCATGCTGCTGAAGTGCTGGAGGTGCTGTGCAGGGGAACCAGAGGGAAGCCCCGCAATGTAGTAAGAGACGAAAGACAGAGGAAACGAGAACCCCTGAAATACCATAGGTGCACCAGCACCCGTCACCTGGAGAATGAGAAGGAATGTCCAAAGAATGCTCGAATTGCAGAACATTCGGCCACATTGCGATTGTTTGCAAGTGGCCTGGTAAGAAAATAACTTCATTTGAGGTGAACAAGGGAGTTGGGGATAATGAGTCTTCTGAAGCGACAGACCCACTGTAATCATGGTAAACAGCATGCCGGCTAGAAGAGAGAAGCAGCATTGCGTGATTAGAGTGGATGGCAATGAAACGAGAGTGATGGCTGACTCAGGATCAGACTTGACAATATTACCAATTCGCATCTACAAAGACATTGTGGGCAAACGCACAGTAGAAGTGATGAGTACAAAACAGAGGACCTCATTCTTTGAAGGGGTGTCTGTGCATCTGCTGGGTTACGTCAACGGCACGATTGAGTTGAAATGCAGGAAACTGAAACAAGAGTGTATTTTTCGGAGGAGGGTCCGGCAGTTAGGGTGGGATGACCAGGCGAAGTTCAACATCAGGCTTGATGCCAGCACAGAAGAGCAAGCACACTCAGTGAGATTAGGAGGAACGCTGGTGTCAAGAGAAAAAATTCTTACATTATTTTCTGAAGAACCAGGGAAAATCGACAACTATGTGCACAAAATCAGATTGAGAGAATGCCGTCCCGGTCAACATAAAGTGAGTCCGGTACCAGCGATGGCAAGAGGCGCGCTGCAAACACAGCTTGAAAGAATGGTCAAGGAGGGCACAATTGAGACTGTAGGATCGTCTGAATGGCTGAGCTTGGTGGTTTTGATTAAAAAAAAGGCACTGAAATGACCCAAGATTGTTCATTGATCAACACAGTTTGAATTGAGAAACGGTAACAGTTATCCCCTTCCAAGTATAAACAAGTTCATCTTGATGATGAAGGAGGCCAAGTACATTTCCAAATTAGACAAGAGGGAAGTGTATCATTAGATCGCTTTGCACAAAGAGTAAGTCGATGTATTCATCACCCCCTTTGACACTTTTGAATTTACCAGAATGCCTTTCGGGCTGTCCTCTGCCACATCATCATTTCAAAGAACGAAGAACTTGCTGCCATGCAACATAGGCATTGTGTCGTACTTCCAGGATGACATCCATATATATGCAGAAGATGGTGAGACCCACGAAGTGGTGTTCAGGAAGTACTCACCAAGCTACAAGAGGCGGGAGTGAGACTGTGCTATGACAAATGTGTGTGACAAAGCAAGTGAAGTAGAATGGTTGGAGTACAAGATATCAAAAGAAGGCATCAGCCTGAAAAAAAAACATGTTGCAGGCCATAGTAGAACCCCAGTGCCAGCTAACAAGGAAGAGTTAAGATCCTTCTTAGGTCTGGCAGAATACTATGCATAGTTTGTACCACAATTATCAGAAACCACAGCGCCATTAAGAGAACTACTAAAAAAAGAAGATGAATATGACTGGCGACAAGAACAAAAGGGAGCATTTGGGGAAATTAAGAAGAGAATAATTGGTGCCCCCTGTCTGTGACCATTCAACCCTTTATGGAAAACAGTCATTACAGCTGATACCAGTGCATATGGTTTATGAGTGACTCTGACCCAAAAGAGAGGTGATACTGAACATATAGTGGCATTTGCATTCAAAGCCCTATCAGAAGCCGAGAAAATCAACTCTGCAGTAGAAAAATAAATGTTGGCAATGCTTGATTGTTCAGGACCGCAAAGAATTTCTGAAGAACTGTGGCCCAGCAAGGGCATCGAGTCATCAAAGTCTTTGTGTTCTCTGGGTGGCGGGAAACCCACCGGCAGATTCTCCTCGGCACGTCAGCGTCCTCGACTTTCTCCGGCAGGAGTAAGTGGTCGTCGGTGCGGACATGGGAGTCCTTTGATTCAACGGTCTTAGGCAAAGGAGCGGGGCGGCTCTGGTCGTTGGCGGCACGGCATTAAGCAGTCACTGCTTCTGGGGAAACACGACTTCGACAGGCCTCCAGCGGTTACACAAACCTGCTAACCCTGGTCGACGGCAATGGACTTCGACAGCGGCGAAGTCTGGGTGCTTAACTTCGTTCTCCTCAGGGGTCCCGTCTCGGGTCGGCAGCTTTTCGAGGGTCTGATTTCCAGGGAGCTTCGGCGAAGGTTAGCGGTGCTCGATTATCCCTCGGAGCACGGGAAGAGGGTGCCTTACCAGGTCCTCTCTTGGATCAGTCCTGGACGAATTCGGCAGCTTTCAGATCGGGTCGAAGCAAATGCAACAGCAAGTCTTCTTCTTCCAGCTGGGCGTCGAGGATAAGCAGTTCCAGTTACTCTTCAAGTGTAGGCACAGCTTCTGAACAATTTCCAGTGGTGAGAGGTCCCCAGATATACTATTCTGTCTCTCATCCACACTGCTGACTCACACTCAGCAGCCAATCCTACAGAAGGGCATTCATGCAGTCCGTCAGCCAATTAGGCATACAGTGCATTCAGGCCATCCTCCTCCCTCTCAGACACTCACAACAAGGAATGTGGATTGGGACAAGTACCCAGCCATTCAACACTACACTCTGCATTCATGCTAGTTTCGGGCAGGGCTGTCTCAGTCTTTGTCTCTCATACTAGAAACCAGACGTCCACAACAAGAAGTGCATATTGACCACACACTCCATTCACCCAGGTCCCACCCACAGGGTGTACCCACAACATACAGTCACTGGGAAGGCTCCAGCCAGTCTGGACTGGACTTCACAACAACACCATATATGGAACTTCCACCCAACAGCCAGTCAGGGGGAAGGGGCGGAGTCAAGGCTTCCCAGGACTTTGGGAAAACAAGGTAACAGGCAATAGAAAGCAAGAGGCCACAGGGGACATCTTGTTTTCTATCAGGAATCAACTGATTCCAATGGCAGGGCCTGGGTATCCCAAAATGGAGGATACTCAGAGCACCTGTCATATTCAGCATGGAGCTGCCACCAGCCTATACCCGGCTCTTTGGGCCACCCACAGGTGCCTAAAAACATACACTAGGGTTGTACCCCCACCCATGGGTGCCATAAGGGTATCCCATGGGTCTGTACACCAAACCAAAAACAGGAAGAGCTGCACTGCCAGGAGTCCCACATGGACCCCTGGCCAGAAAACAATACAGAACACAAATGAAACAGGGCTACAGGACAAGGATACAGAGGCCCTGTCCCTCCAATGCATTTCCAGCATCACAGTCGCCCCCCCAGACTGAGGTTAGGTGCCTACCCTCATCCAGACGGTTAACATACCTTCTGGAAAGGCCATCTGCATTATCGTGACTCTTCCCTGGTATATGCTCTATGGTGAAGTCTAGCCCTTGCAGGCTAATGGACCACCTGAGCAGTTTAGGGTTCTCACCCTTCATCTGCATAAGCCACTTCAGGGGCTTATGATCTGTTTGGACCTTGAAGGTAGACCCCATAAGGTAGAGCCTAAAACACCTAAGGCTCCAAACTATACTGAAACATTCCTTCTCAACAGTAGCCCACCTAAGTTCTCTACCCTTGAGTTGTCTACTGATGAAGATGATAGGATGTTCCCTCCCTTTGTCATCTAACTGAGACAAGACAGCTCCAATTCCGGTGTCGCAGGCATCCGACTGGACGATAAAGGGTCGGCTGTAGTCAGGCGCACACAACACAGGTACCCTACACAGACTTTTTTTTCAAGCCATCAAAGGCCCTCTGACAGTCTTCAGTCCAATTAACCTTCCTCGGTTGTTTGGGCGAAGTCAGAGCTATCAGTGTTGCAGCTATGGTTCCATAGTCCGCCATGAAATTGCGATAATATCCAGTGAGGCCCAAAAAGGCTCTCACCTGGGTTTGAGTAGTGGGAGTCTCCCAGTCCTGTACATCCTGTACCTTACTGAGGATAGGTTGGATTTGACCCCCTCCTACCTCATGACCAAGATATGTGACTTTCCCCTGAGCTATCTGGCACTAGGTGGCCTTGATAGTGAGGTTAGCCCTTTTCAAGGCCTGCAACACCTTGTCCAGATGTGTCAAATGCTCTTCACAGGTGGAACTGTAGATGGCAATGTCGTCTAAATAAGCCACACAAAAGGCTTCCAGCCCACTGAGCGTATGGTTGACCAATCTCTGGAAGGTGGCAGGGGCATTCTTCAACCCAAAAGGCATGACCCTAAACTGGTAGAGTCCCTCTGGTGTTGAGAATGCCGTCTTTTCCTTGGCATGGTCCGTCAGAGCTATTTGCCAATAGCCTGAGGTGAGATCAAAGGTGCTCACAAACTTGGCAGCACCTATGGTGTCCACGAGCTCATCAGCCCTGGGCAATGGGTGCGCGTCAGTCTTGGTGACGGCATTGACTCCTCTGTAGTCCACACAGAACCTCCAATCCTTGGAACCTGCCTGGGAACTTGCCTTGGGGACAAGGACCACTGGACTGGACCAGGGACTGGTTGAGGGTTCAATAACAACCAGATCCAACATCTTGGCGACCTCAGCCTAGATGTGGTTCTTAATAGTATCTGACATGCGGTAGATCATGCTTTTGACAGGCACACTCTCACCAGTGTCAATCTTGTGCTACACCACGGAGTAAGGCTTGGCGTCAGTGAAAACAGAGAGGCGTACTGCTGGGGCAAAGCCCTGCAGGCCTTCTGCTGCTCTGTTGTCAAATCTGGAGAGAGATGTACTCCCTCCACTGAGCCATCCTGAGGGTTGCTATGCAGCAAATCAGGAAGGGGCTCACTCTCATCCTCTTCTTGCTCCGAAGCTAGCAAGAGACATGAGACTCCTGCTCACCTGTGGAAAGGCTTGAGCTTGTTGACATGGAATACATGAGGGGCTACCCCAGGGGCTCCCATGTCAACCAGATAATTGATCTCGCTCATCTTGGAGATTATCCTGAAGTGTCCAGTCCATTTATCTGCCAACGCCAGAGGCTTGGTGGGCTCCATCATGAGGACCTACTGTCCCAGAGTCCAATCCACTTGCGATGCTTTAAGGTCATGCCAGTACTTGTTCAATTCCTGGCTGGCCTTGAGATTCGCTGTTGCTTGACCCATCATCAGCATCATCCTCCGTCTGAGGCCTAGCACATAGTCCCCCACTTGCTTGGCGGGACCTGGAGGGGTGGCTTCCAAGCCTTCTCTGATCAAGGCGAGAGGCCCCCTCACGGGATGTCCAAAGAGAAACTTAAAGGGGCTGAAACCAACATCCTCTTGAGGTACCTCTCTGTAAGCAAACAGCAGGCATGGCAGGAGGCGATCCCATTTCCTCCTTAGGGGCTCTTCCAAAGCACCTATCATGCCCTTGAGAGTTTTATTAAACCTCTCAACCAGACCATTGGTCCGGGGATGGTAAGAGGTGGAGAACTTGTAGGTTACTCCGCACTCTTTCCACATGGTTTTCATGTAACTAGACATGAAGTTGGATCCTCTGTCGGAGACAACCTGCTTAGGGAATCCGACACGGGTGAAAATGCCCAGGAGAGCCCTGGCGACCACCTTGGCAGTTACAGTCCGAAGGGGTATAGCCTCAGGGTACCTGGTGGCATGATCAACTAAGACCAGGAGGAACCGATGTCCACCTGAAGTGGGAGGGTCCAGGAGACCTACAATGTCAATGCCCACCCTCTCAAACGGTGTGCCAACCACTGGCAATGGCTGCAGGGGGCAATGACACTGCCTCCAGTCTTGCCAGACAACTGACAAGTTGGGCAGGTCCTGCAGTGGGACTCCACTTCTACTCCCATCCGAGCACAGTAGAAATGGGCAGAGAGCCTCTGCTTCGTCTTCTTGGTACCAAGATGACCAGCCAAGGGCACCACATGCACCATCTGCAGTAGGAAGGGCCTATAAACCTGGGGTACCTGTAACACTCACCTGGTATCCACAGGGACGTCACTCAGCCTGTTCTGACCTCTTACGACCTCGAACCCTTCCCTGGAGTCTACTCGACTGGAGACTGGGCCTGAAACACAGGATTGGTAGAGTTTAACTCCCTATTGTCTCTGTGTGCTTGAACCCCTTCTTCCCCGGGGTCCAACCCTTCCCTTTGATCCGCAGCTCACCTTGTTTTTATGGAAAGTTGCTCTCCATCCTGTTTTCAGCACAGGGGCGCGTTGATTGATGCGGGCTCGTTGCTGCCTAGTTACTTCACTGGCAAGAGTCTGACAGGTAAGTATAATGAGTCTTTTGAACAGTTCTCTAACTTCATTCCTTTCCTTCCTTAGATGATGGCTGGCGTCCGGGGATGGCGACGTGCTGCTGAGATGAGTAGTGATGAAGGTGAGTGAGAGCGCGATGCGCGTTGCGACCCTTTCGTATTTGTATTGAACTGAGTTATTTTTCTGTGTCTTTTAGGTGCCGCGACATTTTCAGCGTGGATGCCGGTTATGAAGAAGAAATGCGGTGAGTAAGCGCGGTATGCGGCACCTCTAGATGTTTCCCTGCTAACCTGGAGTGTCTTTTCCCTCTTGCAGATGGATGAGAAGTTTCTGAGACAGAGTTGCCCCAGAGCGGCTGGGATTCAGGTAAGCGTTTGAAGCTCGTACAGTCTTTCAAAATAAGTGAAGATTTGCTGAATGCTTACTAATACCTTTTTTCTGTTCTTTTCCCTTTTCCTTAGGAAGCAGCGTGCCGGGATGGGAATGACACCGTTGAAGATGCCTGCAGAACAGAAGGAGCGATGAATGATGGGCAGAAGCGCTGCAAGGTAAGGCTGTTCCTAACGGTGTTCTTGTTCTTGCAGGAGCTGAGCACAGAAGAAAGATGTATGCCTAATGGAGACCGATCCGAACACGGTGAGTGTCACGCTGCACGTGCAGAAAAGCAAAGCATGTTTCTCAGCCTGGGCGTGGCTTAAATAGTTTCTGGGTATCCCAGGTGTCTCTGGGCTGAACCACACCCAAAAGACTGCACATGCAGTTCTGGGAACAGAAATATGTGGGGGCATCCATCTTGTCCCCATCAATTGACTACAAATCCAATCCCCAATGTTATCCTATGGGAGTGAGTGAGTCTGGTGCCACAAGCGCCAAGTCTGACTCCAGACTCCAAGTGGGTCAAAGGATGGTGATCGTGGCCTGGCTCCAGCCTGACATCTTGGAGGGCTGGGGACATGAGGGGCAGGACTCATGACAGCACTCCCCCCCCCCAAGGCCTCTCTCAAGGTGGCTCTTCTGTCTGGTCCTGGTTTGTTTGGATGGTTTTGATGAAATCGTCTAAGCAAGCGAGGTGCATGGATGTACTCACAAGGCTCCCATGTCCTGTCTTGGGAACCATACCCCTTCCAGTCTGCTAAGTAGTATAATTTGGATCTGACATACTTTGAATCCGGGATGTCCTTGACTTCGAATTCTGGCTCCCCGGCGACTACTACTGGCTGTGGTGGCGTTGCTACCCGGGTCCCAGGTTGAACAGGTTTAAGGAGAGACACGTGGAACACAGGATGAATCTGAATGTTTGATGCCAAAGCTAGTCTGACCGCCACAGGATTTATCACGGAGGTGACAGTGAATGGACCAATTTATCTTGGACGGAAAGTTCGGGTTCCTTTAATGGACACATGTTTAGACGCCAGCCAGACTTTGTCTCCCACTTGGTAGTTGGGGGCCTTTGCTCGGTGTTGATCAGCAAACTTCTTTTGCCGATTCTTAGCTTGACGTAGGTGTTCAGCTGCCCTTTTAAAAGTTTGAGAAATGGTCGTGTGCAAGGATTTGACTGCTGGCATTTCCAGGGTTGTAGGAACGTCAAACTCAGAAGTACGTGGGTGCCTGCCATACATGGTATAAAAGGGTGTCTGCCCAGTGCTGGTGTGTAGGGAATTATTATAAGCATATTCAGCTATCCATAATAGGTCGAACCAGCTTCCTTCAGCTTGGTGTAACATGCAACGCAGATACTGCTCGAGCGTCTGATTTGTCCTCTCAGTGTGACCATCCGTTTGGGGATGGTGACTGGTGGATAGCCGGATGTCGATCTGGGCCATAGAGCAGCATTTTCTCCAGAAGTTAGATACGAATTGAGTACCTCGATCTGAGACCAAAACTGAAGGAAACCCATGGAGGCATACGATGCCTTCAAGAAATACCTTTGCCAGAGTGGAAGCATTTGGGAGCCCCTTAAGAGGAATGAAATGTGCCATTTTTGAAACTAGGTCCACGACCACAAGAATAGTGTTAAACCCTTGACTGGGTGGTAAGTCAGTAATAAAATTGAGGGACAACGCGTGCCAAGGTGCTGATGGGATTTCCAATGGTTGTAATAGCCCAGCCGGTTTCTGCTTGGATGACTTGTTTTGAGCACACACTCCACAAGATAGGATGAATTGGATAATGTCTTTATGCCACGTGAGCCACCAATAATTTCGTTTTATCTTGGCTAAGGTTTTATCGATTCCGGGGTGGCCCTCAATCAAGGAATCATGATAACCGGACATGACTTGTTCTCGTAGTTCTTGGTTTGGTAAGAATAAACTATTCCTGAAGTAGGCCAACTGATCTTTTATCATGTAAGGTTCTCCTTGTGCACCCCACGCTTATAATTGCTCCGGACTCATCAGGTTTTGGATTTCTTCATGTAATTCTTTCTGTGTTATGGGTGCTGTGATTCCTAGAAGCTTGCCAGTCGGGATGATTGCTATTGGGTCAGAGGTCTGATACCCTTGCTCTTCCACCCCCAAACGGGAAAGGGCATCGGCCTTCTCGTTTTTCACCCCTGGTCGAAATGTAATCACGTAGTCATATTCAGCAAAAAAAAGAGCCCAACGTAGTTGTCGTGAGGATTGGGCCTTTGCCATTTTTAGGTAATGGAGGCTCCGGTGGTCAGTTATTATGGTGATTGTGTGTCTGGCGCCCAAGAGGTAGTGCCGCATTAAAGGCTGATTTAATGGCCAGGAGTTTTTTGTCTCTGATAGCGTAATTGAGTTCAGGGGGTATGAATTTACGCGACCAGAAGGCAACAGAGTGTAACTGGCCTGTTTCGGGGTCCTTTTGTGAGAGGACGGCTCCCATAGCCATGCTTGAGGCGTCCGTTTCCACCAGGTATGGGAGATCAGGGTGAGGGTGGTGTAAGATTGGGGCAGATGTGAATCTTGCTTTGAGTTCCTGGAAAGCTTCCTCGGCTTCTGTTGTCCACTGGAACTTTTTGTTGCTTTTCCTTAGCAATGCCGTGATGGGATGCACGATTTGCTAAAATCCTGGGATGAACCGGCGGTAGAAGTTTGCAAAACCCAGCATACTTTGAACCCCCTTGAATGAATTTGGGGATGGCCAGTTCAGGATAGCATCTACCTTGTGTACATCAATTCGGATTTCATTCGGGCTGAGAATAAAGCCCAGGAATTCCACCTCGGAGACGTGGAATGAGCACTTTTCAATCTTGGCGTAGAGCTGGTGTTGACAGAGTTTCTCCAATACGGATCGGACGTGTTTAACGTGGTCCTGCTTTGATGCGGAATATACTAGAATATCATCGATGTACACTAGAGCACAGACATCAATCAATTCCCGTAGGACATCGTTCATGAAGTATTGAAATGCTGCAGGCGCGTTGCAAAGGCCAAAGGACATTACTTGATATTCGTACAAGCTGCATTTGGTACGAAAAGCAGTTTTCCATTCGTCCCCCTGTTTTACGCGAACAAGGTGATATGCCCCTCTCAGGTCTAGTTTTGTGTAGATTTGGGCATCTTTGACTTGATGAAGCAATTCAGGGATCAGTGGGAGGGGGTAGCGTTTTTTTACGGTAATCTAGTTCAGTGCGCGCTAGTCGATACATGTTCTCAAGTCCCCCTCCTTTTTCGTTACGAAGAATAGAGGACTGGCCGCTGGAGACTTCGAGGGACGGATCAACCCGTTGGCCAGGTATTGGTCAAGATAAACCTATAGGTGCTGGTTTCCTGGTTCCGTGAGTGCGTACATTCACCCACAATGGATTTGTGCGCCGGGTATCAGGTAAATTTGGCAATCGTATCGTCTATGCGGTGGCAGGGTTTTAGCCTGTTCTTTCTGAAAGACATCTTGAAAGTCCTGGTATTCACTTGGTAGGGTGCCGATTGCCACAGTCGCAAGCGTGGAGGTTCTGGTGTCTATTGGTTGTTTCTCTTGGCGATAACATGTGTGGGCGCAAGTCTCGGGAAAGGCCAATTCTTTTGCTTGCCAATCGATTCGAGGATTGTGAGCTACCAACCATGGCATTCCCAAAATCAACCGGAACTGTGGTGCCTTAATGAGGTCGAAAACGATAGATTCTTGGTGTCCATCCTGGCACAGAAGGGTTAAAGCTGCAGTGGATTGGGATACTGGACCAGAAGCTATTTCCGTGCCGTCGACAGTGGTAACAGTGTCGGTGGTTGATTTAGGGCGTAACAGAAGCCCCATCTTTGCCGCAAGATCCTGGTCGATGTAATTCCCAACGGCTCCACTGTCTATGTACGCTCTTACTGCGTGCATCCGAGATGGTTGTTGGTGATTAATCAAGACCACAGAATGGGAGGTCTGTAGTTCACTTTCTTCGCTCGACAAGTGGACCCCTACACTTGCCGGGCTGGGGAGTTTTCCGATTCCTTGATGGTATCTTCCTTGTCCGTGGCCCCTACCATCCTCCTTGGTGGCTTCACAGGCACTCTTTAAGGAAATGACCTGACCTTCCACAGTGCAGACATAACTGCTGCTGTCTGCTTTTATCCCTTTCCGCTTTAGTCAAGGGGGATCTGACCCCTCCGAATTGCATTGGTTCTCCTGAACCTTCCGTTGTGAGGGCAATATTGTCCTTTGAACGCACATACATAGGGCGAGGGTCCGGTCTGGTTCGATCTGCTCTTTGGTCCTGCAACCTATGATCCAGTTGAACAACAAGGTCAATGAATTCTGAGCAGTCTTTCGGGGGGTTCACTACTTGTGCGAGAACATCCTTGAGCTTCCCCCGCAACCCCGGATGAAATAACGTGGCAATTCTGCTTCAACTACGAGTCTATTGAACGTGGCAATGTATGTTAATAGGTCTTGATTCCCCTGGCGTAGGGACAGAAGTTTATTGTCTAATGCCTGCCCATGGATACGACGGGCGAACAGCTTTTCCATCTCCTGCTGAAAGCCCCTGAAGTCATGCAGCAAAGGATCATCTTGGGCCACAAAGGGTACAGACCAGACCGCGGCGCCGCCACTCAGGTAGGATAGCACAAAAGCGACCCGTGATTGGTAATTCGGAAAGGCCCCTGGTCTACAAAGGAAGTGCAGGCAGCACTGGTTCATGAACGTTGCAAACCTCTTGGGATCCCCCGTAAATCGTTCGAGCGGGTCCAAGGGAACTGCCCCAGGAATGGTTATCTGAATGGGATTGGCTGATGGTGCTGGCATCGAGGGCACGCTTCCCTGCAATAGTGCATGCCCTGCTTGTGACTGGAGAAGTTGCCAGCTTAACTCATCAGTACGTTCTTTGGCTACTATCAGCTCTCTCCTCAGGTTGTTGGTCTCCTGCCTGGCTGCATGTACTTTGGAACGTAACTGCCCCAACATGTGGGCTAACTGGTCGCTTTCTGACGTTTCCATGACGCCCAGGTGGATTTTGATGTGAGGCTTTGCGTTCTGTAACACTCACCTGGTATCCACGGGGACGTCACTCAGCCTGTTCTGACCTCTTACGACCTCGAACCGTTCCCTGGAGTCTACGCGACTGGAGACTGGGCCTGAAACACAGGATTGGAAGAGTTTAACTCCCTATTGTTTCTGTGTGCTTGAACCCCTTCTTCCCCGGGATCCAATCCTTCCCTTTGATCCACAGCTCACCTTGTTTTCTTGGAAAGTGTGCTCTCCGTCCTGCTTTCAGCGCAGGGGCGCGTTGATTGATGCAGGCTCGTTGCTGCCTAGTTACTTCACTGGCAAGAGTCCGACAGGTAAGTATGATGAATCTTTTGAACAGTTCTCTAACTTCGTTCCTTCCCTTCCTTAGATGATGGCTGGCATCCGGGGTTGGCGACGTGCTGCTGAGATGAGTAGCGCTGAAGGTGAGTGAGAGCGCGATGCGCGATGCAACCCTTTTGTATTTGTTTTGAACTGAGTTCTTTTTCTGTGTCTTTTAGGTGGTGCGACATTTTCAGCGTGGATGCCGGTTATGAAGAAGAAGTGCGGTTAGTAAGCGCGGTATGCGGCGCCTCTAGATGTTTCCACGCTAACCTGGAGTGTCTTTTCCCTCTTGCAGATGGATGAGAAATTTCTGAGACAGAGTTGCCCCAGAGCGGCTGGGATTCAGGTAAGCGTTTGAAGCTCGTACAGTCTTTAAAAATAAGCGAAGATTTGCTGAATGCTTACTAATGCCTTTTTTCTGTTCTTTTCCCTTTTCCTTAGGAAGCGGCGTGCCGGGATGGGAATGACACCGTCGAAGATGCCCGCAGAACAGAAGGAGCGATGAATGATGGGCAGAAGCGCTGCAAGGCAAGGCTGTTCCTAATGGTATTCTTCTTCTTGCAGGAGCTGAGCGCAGAAGAAAGATGTAGGTCTACTGGATACCGATCCGAACACGGAAAGCATGTTTCTCAGCCTGGGCGTGGCTTAAATAGTCTCCGGGTATCCCAGGTGTCTCTGGGCTGAACCACACCCAAAAGACTAGACTGCACATGCAGTTCTGGGAACCGAAATATGTGGGAGCATCCATCCTGTCCCCATCAATGCATTAAAAGTCCAATCCCCAATGTTATCTTATGGGAGTGAGTGAGTCTGGTGCCACAAGCCAACAAGTCTGACTCCAAGTGGGTCTTTGGAGGGATGGAGAGGCCCTTGAGGGCCATGTAGGTGATTGTGGCCTGGCTCCAGCCTGACATCTTGGAGCACTGGGGACATGAGGGGCAGGAATCATGACAGTACCACCAACCTCTTGAGGGCACCAGGTGAGGCTTAGTGGGCTCACTAACAAGGAGCTCATCCTCACAATAAATCCGGAAGGTCCTAGGCACTTCTCCTTGTGCCTGGGACAGGGCCTGTTTTCTCAGACCCACGAGAGAGAGTGGCACTCTTTCTGTTCCTTACAGAAGTCTGCCCGGGAGGGTCCCCCTTCAGCTAACAAGCATTGAAGATCAGGATGGTCCTCCGGGTTGAGAACGTCTCCCACAGGAGAGTCTTCTGGCTCCTCTCCCACAGGAGTTGAGATGGGGTTTACCACTGGACCCAGCCCGTCCGGAGCATGGATCCCAATGGGTGCTGTAGGAACAGCAGGAAGGGAAGGTATCCCCTGCACAGAGGTTGCCTTCTTGTTCTTCCTTCGTCTTGCCTTAGGCCTCGACTTTGGCTCAGGTACCTGTCTCACAGCCAGACCCTGTGTCACCTGTGATCTAGTGACTGCCGCAGCAGCCATGGGAAGACCATCCGAGATCAACCCCAACTCTACAAGATCATTACCTAACAGAATGTTAGCAGGGACATTGTCCTGAACCAGGACAGGAAGCTTTGCGGTCTTGTCACCAATTATGAGTGTGACTAAGGCTACAAACGATAATTTGGGAGGCCCACCAGCTAACCTGGTGGTTCTCAGAGGAGCTCCTACATAGTTCTCTGGCTTGAGCAGGATCCTGTCCACCACTGTCATGCTTGCCCCAGTGTCTCTAAAGCCAGTAGAAGGCTGGCCGTTCAGGAGGACACTCCTCAAAAACCTATGGGTGTTCTGTGGGATATTCGCCAGTACCTCCGCGTACTGCTCCCAGGCCCCAAGGGACACTAAGGAAATCTCTACAGGAGCACCAAATGTGATCCCTGTAGAGGAGGGGAGGACAGTGGCCTCCATCTCCGACATGGGGTAAGGGTAGGCAGGCTGACAGCCTGTACTCCAAGTGCCTTACCTTTACACTTGGAGTCACCCTTCTTGTGATCCAGAGCCCCACATTCCCAACAAGTGCCAGGAGTGTGGGGTACGGTACTGGAACCACTGGGAGCCTGCTTTGCAGCAGGTGGACCACTACTCTTATTCCCACCTACAGATGACTTATATCCACTAGATTATTGGGTCTTAGGTGAGGAAGGTTTTGGTTTACCCGACTGTGACTGCTTTTGGGCCTCCTCAGCTTTCTGAGAGGTCCCCTTTTCTTTGTCCTTGTCCTTCCCACTGGAGTCCTTAGGGGACAACCGGTGGGAGACCCACTTGTCAGCCAACCTAGCCAGCATAAAGGGGTCCAAAATGTTCTGGTCAGCAACATACTGACGCAGATCTGGTTTACAGGCTTCAGAAAAATGCTCAAAAAACAATAGGTGAGACAATTCAACTAACGTTTTCACTTTGTAACCATCAATCCACCCCATCATGTTCATGTGCGCAGCACTCACCCAGTCAACCCAAGACACATTCTCTCTTTTCTTAAAATCCCTGAGCCTTTTAAGGGATTGGGTAGGTGTCTTGCCAAACCTGGCAATCAAAGCAGACTTCATACACTCATACTGACCCTTTTCTTCCACACTCAGCTTCAGAATACAATCATACCCAGTCTGAGGCACCATGCTTAACAAACACTTAGCCCAATCTCTTGTCAACATCATGAATTGCACAAGCCATTTCAAATGCTTCAATCCATTGGAGGATATCAGAACCCTCCACAAACACACCAACCAAATATTTCATAAACTTGGTGGCTGGGGCCTGCCACTCTGAACTAGTTTAGCTGAGGTCTCCACTCTAGCTTTCTCTAGCTGGATTCTTTGGTGCTCAGTGTCCCTATCTTTGAGTATCACTTGCTGTGCCAACTCCTCTTTCTTCAACCCAGCTTCTGTTGCCAACTTTTTGTATTGAAAGGCTAACTGTTCCCATTGTAGCTCCAATTTCAAAAGTTCAATCTTCAGGGCTTCCCCCTGAAGAGCAGTGCTGGGGTTTGGAACAGAGGCAGCAGGAATGGTGGCATTCCCAGAAACAGATTCAGCAGAAACCCCAGGGGCAGCGTCCTTATTGGTTGCATTCCCCCCCTCATCAAGAGTTTCACCATCAGTCTGGTAGTCCATCAGGGCAGCTATCAGCTCAGCCCTAGACGTATCCACAAAGTCTAACTCCCTGGCTTCACAAGCACTCTGGAGAGCCTCTAAGCTCATCCTAGTCAATTTACCATTTGCAATAGACTCCATTGCTTGTAATGCAGTTATTCTGTACACAACCAAACCTTAATTCAATAAAGTGCAGATATTTTGTAAGTGGCACGGTTATACACTGATTCTTAAAACCATAAGCATCCCACCGCTGCCACCAGTGTAAAGGACCAGAGGGGGGCACCTGTACTTCTGCTCTCTA
The DNA here is from genome assembly GCF_040938575.1 of Ambystoma mexicanum. Classification (NCBI taxonomy): domain Eukaryota; kingdom Metazoa; phylum Chordata; class Amphibia; order Caudata; family Ambystomatidae; genus Ambystoma; species Ambystoma mexicanum. The sequence continues at coordinate 779,722,677 of NC_090932.1, forward strand.
TATGGTAGAGGAGAGGCACAGAGGACCCCAGCCAAGAGTCTCTATTACGGTAGCAATGGACGAGCAATCAAGACCTAGCTTCTCAGGAGGTGATGCAGGCTGGTTCTTAAGTACAGTGTAGTCCCTAAGCCTCCACAAAGGAATGTCCACACAGTATTACTGAAAACACAGTCTTTATATAATTAATATTCAAAGGTATGTACACTATCACAATAACTCACTTTGTACTCAGAAATCAACAATGGTAAATATATACAATTCTAAAGTGGTACCACCAATATTATCAGATCTCATTGAAGTGCATCAACTATACGGTCAGAATGTCACGCAGATCAATAACAAGGAAACCGGCAATAGAGATAGGAAGGAAAGCAAGATGGTTGACACAATTGGCAGACTACTGGCCCACCTACCTAGACACAGTTCTGTGTGGAGATCCCCCCACCTGGGCAACCTGTAAAATAAAGATATATAGCACAAGCCCACTCCATATATTGCTCAATAATCTTGTTCTCTTCTATAATGTTTTACCCCCCCAATGTACCTTGTGGAGTAGAGTTCTTCGAGGAAGCGTCGACGGATCCTTCTTGAATGACTCCCTTTAAAGCAGGAGCCACGGATGATCGAGAGGCGTCGAAGAGGATGAACTTGGCGTCAACGGCGTCGATGAGAAGTTCGAGGGTGCCAAGACCACGGAGTCGATCCAGGCGGTGCTTGTCGGCAACGTCCTGTGAGGTTGAGGTGTGCGGAGTACCTCGGCGATTGATTGTTCAGGACCGCAAAGAGTTTCTGAAGAACTGTGGCCCAGCAAGGGTGTCGAGTCGTCGAAGTCTTTGTGGTCTCTGGGTTGCGGGAAACCCACCAGCAGATTCTCCTCGGCGCATCAGCGTCCTCGACTTTCTCTGGTGGGAGTAAGTGGTCATCGGTGCGGACAAGGGAGTCCTTCGATTCAAAAGTCTTAGGCAAAGGAGCGGGCAGCTCTGGTCGTCAGCGGCACGGCATTAAGCGGTCCCCTCTTCTGGGGCAACACGACTTCAACGGGCCTCCAGCGGTTCCACAAACCTGCAAACCCTGGTCGACGGCAATGGACTTCGACAGCGGCGAAGTCCAGGTGCTTCACTTCATTCTCCTCAGCGGTCCAGTATCGGGTCGGCAGCCTTTCGAGGGTCTGACTTCCAAGGAGCTTCGGCGAAGGTTAGCGGTGCTCGATGATCCCTCGGAGCACGGGAAGTGGGCACCTTACCAGGTCCTCTCTCAGATCAGTCCTGGACGAATTCGGCAGCTTTCAGATCGGGTTGAAGCAAATGCAACAGCAAGTCTTCTTCTTCCAGCTGGGCGTCGAGGATAAGCAGTTCCAGTTACTCTTCAAGTGTAGACACAGCTTCTAACCAATGTCCAGTGGAGGGGGGTCCCCAGATATACTATTCTGTCTCTCATCCACACTGCTGGCTCACACTCAGCAGCCAATCATACAGAAGGGCATTCATGCAGTCAGTCAGCCAATCAAGCATACAGTGCATTCAGGCCATCCTCCTCCCTCTCAGGCACTCACAACAAGGAATGTGGATTGGGACAAGTACCCAGCTATTCAACACTACACACTGCATTCATGCTAGTTTCGGGCAGGGCTGTCTAAGTCTTTGAGGGTCATTATGACCCTGGCGCTAAGGGGTTAACGGTGCCGTAAAAGGCTGCGGTGCCATTAACCCCTTAGCGCCTAATTACGAGGTCCCTTTCCGGGTCCCGACCTTAACAGCTGGTCTACACCAGCCGTTAAAGTAGGGACCCGCAAAGGGACTTACAAGTTCATTACAGTACCGCAATTTGCGGTACCGTTATTACCGCCTTCCCCAGTCCCATTGAGCCCTATGGGGCAAAAATGGGAATGGGGAAGGGCCAATGTTAAATGGGGAATTACCGCCCCACCAACCTTGAAATAGGGCGGTATTTCCCCATTTAACATTGGCGGACTTGTTTCAATACCGGCAGCAACCATGGTGCTAATAGCGCCATTGGTTACTGCCAGTGTTGTAATGAGGGCCTTTGTCTCTCATACTAGAAACCAGACAGCCACAACAAGAAGTGCATATTGGCCACACACTCCATTCACCCAGGTCCCACCCACAGGGTGTACCCACAACATACAGTCACTGGGAAGGATCCAGCCAGTCTGGCTGGACTTCACAACACCACCATATATGGAACTTCCACCCAAGAGCCAGTCAGGGGGAAGGGACAGAGTCGGGACTTCCCAGGACTTTGGGAAAACAAGGTAAGAGGCAATAGAAAGCAAGAGGCCACAGGGGCTATCTTGTTTTCTATCAGGAATCAACTGATTCCAATGGCAGGGCCTTGTATCATAAAATGGAGGATAGTCAGAGCACCTGTCAAATTCAGCATGGAGCTGCAACCAGCCTATACTCGGCTCTGTGGGCCACCCACAGGTGCCCAAAAACATACATTAGGGGCACAGCGTTGTACCCGCACCCATGGGTGCCATAAGGGTATCCCATGGGTCTGTACACCAAACCAAAAACAGGAAGAGCTGCACTGCCAGGAGCCCACATGGACTTCTGGGCAGAAAACAATAGAGAACACAAATGAAACAGGACTACAGGACAAGGACAGGGAGGCCCTGTCCCTCCAATGCATTTCTAGCATCACAATCGTGAAACTCACAGAGTTGGTCAGAAAAGGGTGGCCTAGTGAAAGGAATATTCCAGAAGGTTTGAGGCTATACTGGAAAGTGGCCGAAGAAATTTATGAAACAGAAGGGCTTTTAGACAGTGGAGATCAGGTTCTGCCTTTAGGAATGAGGAAGATAATCCTGTGCAGAGCCCATTCAGGACATCTCGGGAGTAGCATGACAAGATGCTGAGTAAGAGTGGCTGTGCATGAACTAAGATATACGAGTGATGATAGAGAGATGTCACAGGTGCATAAACAGTGACAGGAGATTGAAGGTCAGACAAGCACCGTTAATCTCCACAGAGATACTGGAAGCCATATGGCACAAACTGGGATTAGATTTTATTGGACTCCTGGAAACCATGTCGTCAGAACACTGATACAGTGTGGTCATGATTGACTACCTGTCAAAGTGGGTGGAGGCAGAATGTGTACCTGACATCACCACTGCAACAGTAATAGATGTACTGACAGCCATTTTCCAGAGAGAAAGGTTGACAAAAGAAATAGTAACGGACAATGGAGTTCAGCTAGTCTCTCATGAGATGGAGAAATTCATGCAAGGCCACAATATCAAACAAATGAAAGCTTCTCTTGATCATCCCTAAGCCAATAGGCTAATTGAAAGAACTGATAGGTTCATCAAGGGAGCCCTGCAACTGTCCACGGCCTCATGTATGGATCCGTACAAGACGGTTGGTAAAGAAGTCACAGCTGCCCACTGCCTCACTCCAAATGGGGCAACCAATGTGTCAGCATTTCACATGTTAAGGGTTGGAAGAGCTGCATCCACTCTAGTACCTCTATGGTTGTTCAAAGTAAGGGAGGGTGAATCAATAAACATGGAGGATGTGGTGTGGAGGATAAAAAGAAGCAAGTAACTAATGAAGGGCTGGAGTGATAGGTGCATGTCAGCCCAAAGGACAGAGGTAAATTAAGGTGATTTGGTCAAAATCCGTTTACCACACAAGAACCACATGACAGGGTCGAAGTACAGCAGACCGATCAGTGCAAAGAGGCACTAGCCATATATGTATGCAAGACAGAAGTTGGAACTTGTAAATAGTTGCCTTGTTCAAGAAAGGGCTCAATGAACCAAGAGAATGCAGATCACGACAACAGTCAACCCTAGCGGAAGATACAGTCGGAAGGGTGAAGTCTCCCACGGAAGCTATCATGTCGGTGGAGATCCCTGAGTCAAGTGAAGCGTTAGACACATGGAGAGATTAAAGAGACTTGCACAGGGAGTGGGATGTCTCAATGCCAGCAAGAGGCAGAGCTGAGGAATTAGAAACAGCACCACCAGGTGACCTGAGTGGAGAAGGGCAGCCCCAGCGTGATCGATGAAGGCCTGTGAGGCACGCTGACTTTGTGATGGAGTAGGGCCAAGCTGCTCATCAAAAGGAGGTATGTGGAGACCTGGTCTAACAAGATGAAGTTCCAGCTACAGCCTCACGAGACCCCTGGGTGCAAGCGCACAGATCGAACGCGACAGGCCATTCAGAGACTGGGCAGTGCACAGAGTATGTGCACCCCAGTGTTCCTCCTGTCTAAGAGGCCCAGCAGGTGCCGGCACCTGCACTACATCAGTTACCGCTGATTGACTCTTGACTTTAATGAACAATTATGGCAGTGAAGCAATGGTCCTTTGTAAATAGTTGAAGCTGAATTATCATGTTTAAACATATTACCTGCATCATCGTGTAGAGTCTTATGTGAGTTCACAACAGTCAATTCCCCTGGAATCGGCCTGGTCACTTATGGATTAGACAGGGTGTGCCCTCTCCGTGTGCAACTGGAGAAACGGTTGCTTACGCGGCATAACTGTCATTTTTGAAACTCTTCGGAGTGGCGTGTTTGGATCCTGAAACACCAGAGGCAGAATCGTTGCTAGGGGAGGGCTAAGGCGGCCATTTCCCTGGATCCTTTGGTTGTAGCCCCAGATAGAAGCTCAGCGGCTACAGCCAAAAGGCTAGCTAGCCCCGAGTCCCAACAGACCCGACATTAACGTAGCCCCGGATCTTTTCCAGACCTTGCAACACCCCTGACCAGAAGGCTGCCAAGTTGACCAGCAAGGAGGATGCAGTCTTCTCCTACACTGTGGTTTTGCGGGCTGCGAATAGTGCGCATGAGGTGCCATCTGCTGCCGACTCCTGAGCCCCAGGAATATATTGCGTTGGTGGTCTCTCCATCCGCAAAAGATCCCAGGGAAGAAGTCCCCGGTGGGTGCACCTCCACAGCCGATATTTGTGAAATTCCTCCATTTTAGTGATAGGGACACTGTGCTTCAAGAAGCCTGAAGGCGCTATGCATGCAGGGACGTCATTGCATCAAAATGCTAGGAGTAGCGGAAGTGACATCACACGACGCTTGACCCCCTGATGACATCACAAGAAGTGATGTCATTTGACCCCACCCCGAGGAGATATCGCGTGAAGCGATGGAACACAACCTTTCACCTGTTGACAAAACAGGAAGTGTCATCACATAACATTGTACACTATGAAAAATATGGTTACGATATCACTATAATATGATGTACATTTCATACCAGAATGGATCGCCATATGTATCGTTAAGATCAGTGCATATAGGCCCATATTACCAAATTAGTGTGAATGCAAGCAGACGTCCATGATCAAATGATAATGATGTGTTCTTATATAGCACTTAGCCTTAAGCACTTTATGTAGAAAAAATATACACCTAATATCACCGAACCTGTGTTGGTACTCCTTTATAGACCTCAGAAGGATGCAAGGCTGAGTTGAGGCGTTTAAGAACAGACTAAATCAGTGACTCACCCCATGAAGAGTGCTATACAATAATTGCTAGGCTCATTAAAGGTTTATTTCAGGCAAAGAGCCACATGGTGCTGGCCACAGCCCAAGATCTTGCATTACAAAAAAAAAAAAAAAAAAAAACGTATTTTTTCCATTTTTTCTTTAGAGGTCTAAATGGCGTCCTGTTTGCATGTACGGATGAGAGATCGAGGATTTCACCCAGGAGGTACATCGGAAATCATATGAGGCTGTGAAGAAGAGGTTGAGGGAGCGAAATTACTAGTCTATGATGTTCTATCTGACTACACTAAAGGTTTTGGCCAATGACAAGTCATTTTTCCTTTATACTCCAAGAGAACTTTGGGACTGGTTGGATGACAAGGTGCCTGTTGGTACTGGGATGAGAAAGACAGGCACTGATTTGCATGTCACCAGCAGTGGGAATGCCCCACAAAGGAAAAGGACTGCGTCCGAGTTAACACTGAGGGGGAGAAAGCTTGTGAGTGTGGATGGAAATGTGTTAGTGTACAGGAAGGCAGGCTTGGACAGGCCTATAGGGCAATAGACCCATGGCCCATGGCCAAACCAAAAACACAACATTTGGGTCAGTTTGATGAGTTAATTCACTCTGCGGCTAGTAGCTTTGACCAGTGTTGCTGATATTTAAAATGCACAATTTGCATCACAATTTATCAAAAAACTCTGCATTGGTTACTATTCAAACAGTGTCATAAAAGAAATGAACCGGCATTTGCAACTGTGGCCCACTTTTACATTGGTGCCAGAGACAATTTTATGGCCCAGTCCGACCCTGACAGAAGGCGACCCACGACTTGGGAATTGATGAAAATGGTAGATGGATGTAATGGATGGGTAACCAGACTGACGATTGTGTTCAGTATTGAGCTCTGGAGGGCCAGGCTTCTTGAAATGCAGTGAAGTGGGTTGTTGAATATGGGAAAGCACAGGAGATGTCTCCATACTTGGTATTGTGATTGATTTACAGGCGTTATGGGATGCATGGTAATGCTGTAGATCTGGGAGGAGGTGATATTTTGTACGGCCGTGTTGGCGGCGGGACCTAGTTTGCATAAGCTAGTGCTGGACCGGAACCCTGCCTACTCCAGAGTTTTTCTCCAATCTTTCGTTGCTGGCCCTCGTTGGCAGTGTGGCGTCGGTTTAGGGGCAGATCTCCACTAGGATGATACAAGGATAGCGTGTTGCCTTTCTGCGGGGGTATCTCAGACTATCTGTAGACTGGGGGGAGGGGTGTTGCTATGTTTTACATGTTTCGGTGAAATAGGATCTCAATCAGGTGGGGTTCAAATGTGCAGGCTTTGTAATTGTAATTTTATATCGACACTGAAGATAATTAGCTAGATCGTCTGTGGAATCAATAATGTAGTCACGAGGAACAATAACTATTCGTATCTAGGCAGGCATAAGGCTGATTTACTGCAGGAAACAAACCTCACTGGTAGGGAATTGGACAAACTGGAGGCCAGATGGAAGGTGGCAGGGGGTTCCTCTTTTTCCTCCTATGGTAGAGGGGTACTTATCTGGGTTATGGATTCAGCTTCTTCGACAATACTACAGACATTCATCGACTCCGAAGAGGGGTATATAGGGATACTGGGAATGTTAATAGGGCAGACTATATTGATCCTGAGTACGTAGACATCATAACATAGATCAGGCTGACTTCTTCAAACGTTTGAGTGATCTGATAGTTAAACATCGTGGTGACTGGTTGTTGTGGTTGGGAGACTTCCATTGTGTTATAAAAAAGTAAATTAATACTTGGAGTAGGAACATACGGCTGCCCAATCGGGAAACTAAGACACTGACCAGGATTACAACCAAATTGCTTTTGTGCAATGTATGGCGATTGAGGCTTGGGTCAGAGCATTGCTACTTATTTTATTCTGGGGTGCATGGCTCGTTCTGACAAATTTACTATGCTTTTTCAGGGAAAGAGGATGCAGAATCCAGTGGTATTGTCACTGCTTCCATGGGCGAAGTTCTTTTCCATGAGGCCAGGGTGGTGAGGCCACTATGTGATGGTTCCCCTGGGGGTGGTGCTCAGCGGGTGCATCTCAAAGGGGGGGGGGAGACCCTTCATGAAACCGGCGACGTTGGCCCTGGGAAAACGCAGTACCCCTTTGACTGCCCGTCTTCCCTTTTAAACCCTCCAATTCCACACAACCTAATGCCCCCATGTGTTTTTGCAATACATCCCATGTAAGAATTATTGGGCCGAAGAAGAGGCCAAGAGTAATAATGATAACTAACAAGAACAGACACACACACTCTAGTCTTTTGAATTATCCTATTGTCAGCTGCTTTGTTTTCAGGTTTGCACAGGCCGAGAACTTGGCAAGAGACACACCGACCAGCAGAGAAACAGATGAGAGGCGCACTCACGGAAGGCTCGGGAGGCAGAAGGCCGACCGGAGAAGAGGAGAGAGGAGCTTCCTGGGACTGGGGTGCATCTTTACAGCTCATCAGACTTCTCTCCTCTGCTTTCGTAGAAATGCGATGGCTCTGCACTCTACTGGACTGCTCGACTTTCTCTTCCTGCTTTGTGTTCAGACCCGCTCCAGCTGAACCCCTGGAGAACTCCCTCTGCGACTCCCCGGCATCTTCTGATTTTTGGCATCCCCTGTCAGCCGACAGGATTTGAAACTCCTGCTCTGGATGGTTTCCACACCTGCCAATGTTTTCCCAGCTGGGTTTGACCACATCTTCAGTCCTTCTCTTCTTATACATTCTTGCCAATCCATCCCTGGCAGATTCTCAATGTCCTTCTTTGTTCTTGATAGGTTGATGTTCATACATCCTCGGGGCCACCTTGTACCAGTACTAGCACAGTCAGTAATCCTCATGCCTTCTGTGCTCTTCTTCTTCCTGGTACTTTCTGTTTTGACTGTTTCTACTACACAACAGAAATACATGGGTCTACTCTCAAGGAAGTGGTGTGGAATGTAGGGGGTAGGGAGGATTGGGGTGTGACGTTGGGTGTCGGGCTGTACGCTAGGTGATTTTCCTTATCCCAGAGGGGGAGTTCCATCCCATGAGCTCCTCCCACATTAAACCACCCCTAGGGGGACTTTTGGTTAGCGGCACACCTCCTTAGCCTCATGGGAAAGTCCTCCCCCTTGGGGAGAAGCAACGATAACTGGCAAATCCTAACAGAATTAAACTAACACATATACACATGGAGATTCAGACTGGCAGATTAAAGTACCTTGTAAATAGAGTGAGTGTGGACTGGCAGTGGGTCTATCCGCAGAATTGTACAATGGGGCATGATTGCCTTTCGCAAGTCGGCGGAATTCTCTACAACATTTCCATTATCAGTAACGGGTTGAGAATGTTTTTCGAGTAATGCCATTGCCCATACCGAATGATTACTTTCGCAAATTGAACATGAGGCTAGTGAAGATGATATGGAAGGCTGGTAGCCCAAGAATTGCCTTCTCGACTCTGCAGTTGCTTGCAGGGAATGTGGGTATTGGTGGCTATCATACTGCTGGCAGCTATGTTACAACACATGGAGGGTTGGTTTGTATATCCACAAATGGACTCTGTCACCAACATGATTGTATCTGCATGAAAATCTCTCAAGTGGTTTGTCTTCATAGGGGACAAGGGGGGGAAGATTAGTTCACCTGTAGCCACATTAGTATAAATATGGTGGTAAGTGACTAGGCGTGCGTATCAGAGACTGCCTTTCTTGACAGAACTGTGTGTTGACTAGTAGCAGTTGGGTTACACCTTGAACGGAGAGCATGGCACGGATAGGCCATGCGGGGTGGGTGGAGGACTTATACATGGGCAATAGGGCAGTTAGATTCCAGAAGCCCGAAACGGCACACTGCATTGTTCATCTGAACTTCTTGGAATGTGCCAAACTGATGGCAGGGTTCAGGCTTCTCTAGGATGGGTTCCCTGAGGGTGTCAAATCTGTTGAGATTAATTTTGCACTAAAGTGACTGACTAAACGCATTGATCTGGAGGAACCTCTCACAGACAGTGAGTGGAGCAGGGCGCTAATGTAATTGGTTATTTAAAACGCGCTTAATACCCAGAGGTTTCTAAGCGCGATACCCGGCGATCGAACCTGTGAAGCGCCACGTCTTCTTGCTTCCTAGGCGAGCATGTTACCCCTGAGCTATCCTCCCGGCCGGTCTCTTGCCAAACAGGTGTCCAGGAATGCACGTTTTCAGTGGATACAATGTAAATGTTTCATTCGGGTATACATTACCCCAGTTGTGGTGGCAAAATAGTGCAGGGCATGGATCCATGCTGCTGGAGATGCAAGAAAGGAACTCGGGTCATATCTGCACAGGTGGTGGTGTAGCAACAGGGTCAAAACGTTCTGGGCCCAATTCATATGTATGTTATTTGAGCTCACGGGATACGAATCCAAACAGCATTGAGGCACCATGTATTGGGCTTTAGTATCCCCTGTAGAAAGGGTAGAAGAAACAAGATGCTTGGGGCCTGATTCTGGCTAAACGTAACATTGAGATGACATGGAAAACTCAGGGCGGACCCATCTTTGGCTGCTGGCTTAGGGACATTAAGAAGTGGGTCAACGCTGAGGTGGACATGGCTGACAGGCTGGAGGGAGCTGGGGGAGACATCTGTCATTATAGTTTCTGGCATGAAGTCTGCGATTTACTGCAAACCCCATCAGACGTAAGACCTCCCGGAATGAGACAAGCAGTGGCCAGAAGCTGTTTGGATCGGTGCCCTCTCGCTACTTAAGCAATGGAAGTGCGTTGTTAGCCAGGGGAGATTGGGGGTTATTGGGAGAATATTGTGGTGGTTGGGGAGTTCAAAGACAGGGGTGTTTCAACATTGGATGCATTTGTGGATAGGCGATTCTTTGCTTCTTTGGTTTATGGCTCGCTGAAATCGTTTGCTCCATCACCGTGGAAATGCTTGTTTTAAGCGTTTGACATGCCGATTTATTTTTTGTGCCTATACTAACTTGTATTGTGCAACTTTAAAATTAATAAATACAAGTTTATAATGAAGTGCAAAAAAAAGTCATTGTAACACTCCCAACCTTCTGGCTAGGTAGCACAGTAATAACACCTTTACAGTCTAATTCTTCTGCCATACTGTTATGTATCCCACCGACAGCTATTTGTTTCATGGTTGTAGATCTTTCTTCCATTTTGTTTTTCATCCCATTGCACCCAAGATAGCCAGAACCTGTTCTCCTTTTCGTACCATGGACTCAAGTGCACCTGAACGAGGGTTCCACAGGGGTACACAGAATCCCATCGCATGTTTTCCAGGTGCTGAAAGGGGATTTAGACAATATAACATTCCTGGGTACATCTGTGTTGGTGCAGTATGTGGAAGATGTGTTGTAGCCACACCCTCTAAGGATGCATGCATGTAAACAAAATACATTGGTGTTCTTGACTGCACTCGCTCAGAAGGGACACAAAGTTTCCAAACAGAAATCGCAAAGTGTTGGGGAAGAGTTCATTATCTAAGGCGCAGCATTATTGCAGGGCATCACCTGCTTACAAGTACTCGCCCTAAAGCAACATTGAAAGTGCCACGACCAACCATGATCACACGAGCGGCGAAGGCAGCTTTTGGTGGGAGGCGGGGGCGGATAATAGGGTGGCATCAGGGGGCTGTGGGGCACACTGGGCACCAGGGGGGGATCAGGAGTGGGGATGGACACCCCACTGCACCTGGCCTGGTTCCGCCACTGGCGTGGTGCCACAAAGCATTCAAGGCAAGTAGGAGAACAGGTGGAGAGACTGCCCTGTTTTTACTTCTACTTTGGAAGTTTTACCTTGTGGATGATTTGTACATGTTAGTCATTAAAGATGCTCTAGGAAACCGTGTGCATCAGAAGACAATTACATATGATGACAAAACTGGGATCGGCCCTACTTGCATGCAATTATGGCATCATCTCCACAATGGTCAGAAGAGAAAGGCTGTGATACCCTCTTTTTTGGTAACGGGGGCCCTGACTCGTGAGGGTGTAACAATGTCAAAAAAGGCGAAAATGAGTCAAGGCTACCTCTCCCTGGTAGCGCTAGGTGGAGATTAACACGGTTCTAAATCCTGGTGTAACATAATTAGATTACACCAGTAGGGCACAAAACTTAGATAAAATTAATTTTATTCTAAAGAGATAAACATAGTGATAACATATACACGAGTACAGGATAAGTACATCTGAATATAAAAACAGTTCAGAAGTTCAACCACAATATCTAGTATACAGAGGTGTAGTAAGCTGTACACTGGAGTATGACAAAAAAAACTATTGACATTTGTATGTGAATAATCAAAATCAATTCAAACTTTTCACAGAGCTCAATGCATAAGGATATTTTTGAGCTACGACTAAATACATAACTCATGTCAAGGCTTGTCGACACTGTATTTAGTGTTTCAGGTTCGGATTGTTGTAATTCTACAGGGAGGTGGACAAGTAAGATAGTTCATAAAATAGTTCCGAACTGTCATCAGGACTTGTCATCTTTAGAGGCACAGAGGTAGATAAGTGTTGGTCGATGAGGCACTTTTCAAAGCGTCATCGCTAGTCAATTCGGAGCGCCCTCGGGCTGTAGATGGCAATCTGTAATGGAAGTCGTCAAGTGTTCAAGTAGATACACAAAAAAGACCTGTCATCCACAGGTTGATTGGAAAATGTGGAGTCATGAGAATAATCTGCGGGAAATGGTGGCATCAATGTTGTATCCAATGTTAGTGCAACGGCGTGCTGTTTCATCAAAAGGGGAAATATCAGCCGCCTCAATCTGATTGGTGGCACTACAATCCTTGTTCGTCCTGCAGGGAAACACACGAGTGTCTCTCGATTGGGCATGCGTAGTAAAGCGCAGAGCCTACGTAAATCTTCAAGATATCTAGTTGCTAGGGGAGATGAGTAGCGTGCTTGTCATTACAGGGGCGTGATCGCCGGCAGCGAATGTCTCTGGGATTATTCCAGAGACTTGCTATCATTCGCTGCAAGTAGATATCTTGAAGAGTCACATTAAATAAATAATGCTGCATTTCTAAAGTACTTAATAGATTGATTAACAAATAAATAGCATTTTTTTTGCAAACCAATACAGCCATAGTTATTTTCCCTATAAATCAAAAGAAAAAACGTCTGTTTAAAAGAAATCGGGACCATAAGAAAGGGAGTTGGCTGGGGCCCTCTTACACCCACATGCAAAAAGAAAAGAAGCCAAACCCACTTTCCTCAGTGGTGAAATTGAAGAACTAAATACAGAGACCCTGAGAAGACCGGAGAAGGGTGCATGAAACCCTTCAACCAGAGATTAAGGACAAGGGATAGGGAGGGCCGAGTAAGAAAAGAGAAGAAAGCTGCATTGACCGCTTACACTAAAGATTACAGATAAAGTGGTGACCCCTAAAGACCATGGCCAAAGGAAGTATGAATGCCTTAAACCTCAGATTAAGAGCCTTAGAGGGGTCCTGGGAACAAGAGAGAAGGATGTGGTAAACTCTTAAACTCGAGTTTAAAAGCAGAGATAAGGACTCCGATGAGAAAGGTGTCAAAGGGTACAGGAAACTCCTCAAGCTCACACTTGTGCAGAATTGAGAGTAGACATGGAGTGGTGAAAAGCTATGGAAGACGTGTTGACTTTTTTAGAGTCCCCCTTTGTTGTTTTGGCCACACTATATTTTATTTACAAAATAAAAGCAACCCAATTCATTGCATAATCATCGTCACCTGGTCATTAATCCTGTCGCCTTCATTGCACAGGCTTTCCGGATCTTTAAAGTCTTGGGGAAAAGATTGAGTGTGTCTGAGTGAAACAGGCTGTAAGGTTATTAGCATCAGGGCCAGATCTGGAGGAGATCCTTTTTCCTAAAGGACAACGTTGAATGAGCTCCAAACATGACGTGCTCAGAGCTTACTCATCGTCCCCAATTTGGGTCCAACATGGTTTATCTTTATGTTGAGTTTGAATTGCATGTTAAAGTGGTTTAGGCCTCTACTCTGAGCACCAGATCAAATGTTATTGTACTGATGTATGCTAATTTTACCAAAACGCTGCATGACTACTCTCTTATCTTTGTTACCTCAGTAACATGGCGTCTACAGCTCTCTGACCACACTTGGGCTCTGGCCCGTGCTCTATAAGACTTGTAAATACGTTAAAAAAATAATATATTATGGGAAGTCATCAGGTGGAGTAGATATATTCCATCTAAAACTGCTGAGGATCCCTAACTCCTTTCTTTTTTTTGTGCATTCATTTTAATAATGATTGTTATTTTTCCCCCTGCCACTACATCCATACTACCTCCTTCGGCAAAAAAGAAGAGGCGGGATACCATATCATTCCATCCCTATGTATAGTGTGCAAAGAACTTCATGTCAGAGAATACAAATGGGAAAATAATGTAGGTTAATAGAGAATAAAGGCCTCATTTACAGTTTGGCTGTATGGTAAAAAATAGAAAAGCGGTGATAATGTAATTACTGCCACTTTTACTGTACCGTCAAATTCAGTGTTTAAAAATTTAAATGCTGCAAAACTGTCTAGTTTCTGCGGAGAAAGTTTGCTCCACACAAAACCATTACTCCATACAATATTGCATTTCGTAAATGCCACATGCAGTAATATGGCTATCTCCAAGGGAGCCAACGGAACTCAAAAATGCGTATTTTATGGAAGAGTCCTTATAACCCTAAATGATGCTGACCATACGAGCGAGCACATGCTTACTGCATGAAACAACAATGTTTGGTCAAACTGTGTCCGTCTAGTGCCCTTTATCTCACTAAAAAATGAGCTTCAATCAACAAATACCTGGATTATCAGACCCTCAGCTATATTCAGTGCTTGTTTGTATTAGGTATTGCTATTCCAATCATGATCCATTTTGCTGCCCCATTTTCGAACAGGTCCACCCATTTGCAAAATGTTTATTCTTTACACTTTACTCCAGCAATGACTGCCTTACCTTGCCAGGGTTCTGTTTCTGTTTCTAAAGTACACCTAGCTAATTTTATTTCTTGGGAGGAATCAGATATATAAAAGATCTGATTGCGGATGGGGAATGGATCCCCTTTGCACAACTACGCTGTAAGTGTAACTTGAGTGACTGCACTTACGCCGAGTACAGGAGATTGAGAGGTATTATAGCTGCCAAGATGGACCCCACACGATTAGCATCACAAAGTGCAACATGGTCAGCGCTGGAGCTTTGCAAACGTGGTCTGCACCCAGCCGCCACTATGTATGTAATTTTACGATCTTGCCGAAAAGAGGATCCGGAATTAGCCAATATCTGGGCTGGGGAGCTGGGTGAAACAATTGAATAGGGCCGTTGTATGAGATGCTGTAGCAATGTTCGACTGATCAGCATGGATTGGGGTCTGAGAGCATCACAAACTAAACTCCTGTTTAGAACATATTGGACTCCGGAGCGTATGTTCAAGAGACGACTTCTGGAGAGTGATGATTGCTGGAAATGCAAGCAGGAAAGGGGCACATTGAGTCATTTAATCTGGACTTGTCCAAAAACAAAAGACTTTTGGGAGGGGGTCAGTGAGAGGTTGGGCTTGGTTTTAAGCTGCACTATTAGAATGAATGCTTCCATTTTGGTGCTTGGTGATGTGTCTTCATTGGATGACATACAATTCTGTAAAGAATTCTGGCTACTCTGAGCATGCATGGTTGCAAAGAAAATGATTTTGAGGTCTTGGAAGTCACCTACTTCCTTCTGAATTGATGATTGGGTGGAAGAGTTGTTAACTGAATCCATCTATTAGAGGGCAATGTACAAGCAATCAGGAGATACTGACACATTTTTGGATATATGCAGATGTTTCCTTGATACTTATGGCTAACAGGTCCTTATGGAAACAGTGTTATTTGTTGTGCGCTTGTTCTCGATGAACCCCTCCTTATCTTCTTTACCCCCTTCTTTCATTATCAATGTCCCACCATGCTATATGCACATTGAGGTTACAATTTTGTGTCTGTTCATTTGTATCACCACAATGACTATGCTGTTGTTAATATTGTTAAGTAACTTTGTTGAGTTCCATTGTGTTTGCTAAATAAAACTTTTTATTGCAACAGTCTTATAGTGGGCCTTCTGCAACTTCATCTTTAAGCAAAACTTCTAGCCCCATTGTGAAGTAACTCATCAAACTGACCCACATTGGCCCAAAAGGTGGGCCACTTTTACCCAAAAAACAGGCCCACTGCAGCATTTTTCATTTTTGGTTCAGGCATTGCTTTATTGCCCTATAGGCCAGTCCGAGCTCGGAATTACCAGATGCAGTTGTTACAGTTACTGCATGTGGTATTACTGTAACTCTGACTAATTATGAAAAAAGCCTGATTGGCAGTATCGGATGCAAATTCCCGAAATACCACATGCAGTATTTCTGGAAATTTGCATGCATTCCTTTCCTATGTTTTTTTAAAAAAAACTTATTTTGAGGACAGAAATAGATTGCACAGTGGCAGTTCCTACTGCTACTGTATCAACAAATGTAGATTCACAAAAGTGTTAGTGTGAACCATTTTGAGCATTGCAATGCAAACGTGGTGTGAAGATGGGCTTCAGACATGCCCACATGTTAGGTGTCCCCATGCAGGACATGTTTTTCTGCAGTGAAGGAAACTGTTTGTGCTTTCCAGGTATAAACACTAGCAAGGTATTTTACAAGGTATTTCAATGTATAATCAGGGGGTATTTAATGCACGTGGTATATCTAGGAATACCCCACGCCTCATAGACTGGCACAGAAGTAAAGCTCGTGGTATTTGACAAACCTGCTCATTTTACTGCCACGACCACACTCCCGATGAGGTCGTCGATGTACTTCATTACCAGTCAAGTGATTTTGGTTTTACTTCATATCCTCTGTGTCTTTTGTAATAATGCCAAGTGTTGCCAGACACATTTTCGTTTCTACAGGAACATTATTTTCTCTTATAGTGAAATGCCTGGCCATTTTCCAAGCTTTTTGTCCTTGTTCAAAGTTCATAGTGCTGTGTGTGTGCTTATGTTGAGGAAATGACATGTATCTTTGTTAGCACACAACAATAAACCCATTGTGCTTCGATGAAATTGGATAACATTTAAATCACACTTGTCTTCACTGTGAGGAAGTAATAGATGAAGACTTTGAAGAGCCTGGAGGGATGCAAAGAGACTAAGAAAAAACAAATGCCCTTACATATAAAGTCAGGTGGGTTGGAATTCAAACTTAAAGTGTAATATTAACCTTTGAGAGACTATAGGCAAACCCAACAAGGATTAAATATTACAGCCCAGATGTGTGGTTTCGCTCCTCTTTGACTATCCATTATTAAACCTAGATGTAACAATGATTTGAAAGGGGACGAGGAGAGACATTTCAACACATGTCAAATGTAATGTAAACAGTTTTGACAAGGTTGGGACAGGAAGATTTTCCCCAAAACCATGAGAGATCAGGAAATGATGGCAAGCAATTAAATTACACGCCATACCACCTTGACTGTAGGGAGTCATGGGATAGGCTAAAGGAGATTAAAATGTTATGTCAAATACATTTATATAAGATGACAGTTAAAAGATGTTCTAAAATGAAGCAGAATGTTATACTGACAAGATCTAAAAAAAAGCTCTGATACTTTTTCTGACTCACCATTTCACAGCACAACTATCCAAAATCTGTGTATCTTGCCCACGGTGATTCTGCCTCGCGTCAGATGGCAAGCAAGAATACCTTTGATTTCCTTGCCGTCCGGACAAACTGTGGTCAAGCACGTGCTCTGTTCTTGTCTCCTTGTATCTCATGCCTCTGCAAGTCAAATTCTAAACATGATTTCTCAGAAACAAATCTTTACATTTTGATCAAACCTATCCTGTTTGCCTTTGACAAATACAATTATCTGAATTTACTACAGTTGAGTTCAACCATATGTCTGAAAAAAGCTAAGCCTATCCTCTGCAATTCTTTAAAAAAAGAGTCCAATCTTGAATGTACATAAGCTGCCGATAGGCAAAGTATCTCGATGGAACTCTGCCCATAGAAGTATAAAACAACGTCTTCTCATTTAGAGCTTGGACCCCACTAGGAAATTCTCCATGATGCGGAAAGAATATGACCACCTTCTCAGATAAATGTCTACTCTTGCATGAATCAACTAATATTAATGACAGCAATACCCGATAAGTGATAGGGAAAGAAGTACTTATAACAGTGTTCGTGAATTAAATCCAAGAACAGCCATCTTCAAATGCATTTTGCCTTCTATAACTATTTCAGGAGCAAAGCCTTATGGCAAGGGCCACATCTCAGAGATCGTATGGTATACTGACAGGAACACAACACATTGCAGCAAAGCAGGTAAAGAAACCTTTACAAAAGGTGGCATTTTCTTCTGGAGAAGGCTCCCGCCGTTGGAGTGTGCATCTGTGGCTAGCCCCCCCTGAGCAGTTGTCTCACCACAATCAACTCTGTAAAAGATCTAGGTCCCAGGTGAGCCCAATCACGAGTTCCTGTTTCATCCTGCGCAAATAACATCAATTCATCTTCACATTCCCCTCCTTTGTAAACTGAGTAACAGCTGTACATGCCCTTAACTCCTCCTGTCTCGACTATGGTAATAGTCGCTTTCTTGGCTTCCAATCTTGTCAAACCCAGTACCTGCAGCACCTACAACGTGTCTAGAAAGATGCTCCATGACTCCTGTTCGAGCTCACCACAAGGATCAGCTCTAATCACCCCAATCAGCTATCTGTCTCTGAAAGATCGAAATTCGAAGCAGCCTACAACGTTCACAATGATATGCAACGTCTAATTCCAGAGTGTCTGAACTCCAAATGTACTTTTCACTCACCCTTCAGAACCTTATGCTAAACCAAAGCCAACCTCATCTGCATCCTAAAAATCAAAAGAAAACAAAGGAAGTCCACCCATACTGTCCCATCCAACTGTCCACCCATACTGTACCGCCCATCCAACTGTCTCCGGCTGGCTTCTCTTGGCCCTCTTCCTGCGCCTACCTGCAAGGCAAAAAACCTCTGGGTCATCTTCGACTCCACACTCTCCTCCTCTCCTCACATATCCGACATCTCTAAGATGTCACACTACCAGCTAAACCTCCTCAGAGGTATCCTTCCTTTCCTCTCCTTCCCCCAGAAGCTCACTGTCTCTAGAGCCCTGGTTCTCTCGAAGCTGGACTACTGTAACAGCCTCTATCTAAATCTGCCTGCCTCTACTCTCCGCCCTTTGCAACTCATCCAGAACAGGACTGCGAGACTTGTCCTTGGCCTCAAGCCCAGGGACCGTATCTCTCTAGGACTGAAATCACTACACTGGCTCCCAGTGACTGCGAGGATCAAGTTCAAAACCCTCTGCATTGTCCACAAGGCCTTCTGGGGCCTTGGGCCAAAATACCTTCAACTCTCTTTTCCTAAATATCTTCCTTCTCGAGCTCTTCGCTCATCCGCCTCCAACTCCCCCAGGGTCAGCCGCTTCTCCAAACAACGAGTTGGGGGCAGATCTCTCTCTGCTTCAGGTGCCTCCCTTTGGAACAGCCTTCCTGCCTCCCTGAAACTTGAGGAGAACCATCTCCAGTTCCGGAAGCACCTCAAACCCTTCCTCTTTGCCTCCGCTTTCTCTCCCTCTCCCCCCTGCTAAACTTACTGAAACTGCACTGAATCTGCAACTGGGCCACTCACCGTTCTCGATCCTTGGCCCAGCCACTCTCCCCTGCACTGCCTCCCTGGCAACCCCTGCACTGCGGGACTGTGTCTGTATCCCTACAGCCCCCCTTCCCAGCACTTGTCTGCACTTACCTCGCACTTGCCACTAGCTGGCCCTTGTTTTTTATCCTGTATGCTATTAACCCTGTACTGCACTTTCCCCTCTCCCTTTCCACCTTGCAGTTTTCCCTTCCCATCTACCCTTGCACTTACGTGATCTGAATGACACCTGGCCTAGTAGGATCGTTGTCTGTCTCCCCTTGTTCCCCCCCCTGCCTCGTCGCGCCTTGAAACACTTGTGTGTAGGCGCGTTACAAATGCCACATCATATCATATCATATATCTTTGTGCTAAAGCATGGCACACCTTTCCTCTTGTTCTCTGACACGAGTACTCCCTCTTTTTATTCAGGAAGTAACTGAAGACCTGACTTTTCCAGAATAAAATACGCAGTCACTGCCTGCTCCCTCTGAGGCCTCTCGTGGTGTGTAGCATGTTACAAATAACAAAAAGATAAACAAATAAATTAGGTGAATCCACATTGGGAGGCAAACCTAAAACCGTCTCTTGGACACTGGAGGAAGTCATGGCTGCCCGACCCTTATGAAGCTCCTTGCCCATATCCTTAAACTGTCTGCCCCATCTATGAAAAGGCTGTGAACAAACATATAAGACATATGATAACCACCTGAAACAACAAATACATGATGAGACCAGGACAGCAAAACTCTCTGCATGCCTTCTGTGCCCCATTTGGCCCCCTCCCGCTCTACCCGGTCAATCTGGACTTCCTCTCTGGCACCCCATCCTCCTCCCTCTGGGCCCTATGCCACCTCCGTCCACTGCCTCTGCCCACTCTTGTGCCCCTCTGCCACTTTTGCTAGGTTTACATCACTCCTGTACCCCACCCTGGAAGTCTTTCAAATGTGGCAACCTGCTCCAC
Organism: Ambystoma mexicanum; assembly: GCF_040938575.1. Classification (NCBI taxonomy): domain Eukaryota; kingdom Metazoa; phylum Chordata; class Amphibia; order Caudata; family Ambystomatidae; genus Ambystoma; species Ambystoma mexicanum. The sequence continues at coordinate 779,742,834 of NC_090932.1, forward strand.
ATCGCTACTCTCGACTCTTGCTCTGCTGTCAAACACTCCTCTGACATCTACCTCCTCAAAGACCTTGACCTGGGTATCCTCGCTCTCACAGAGACATGGTTCACAGACAGCTCTGTCACAAGTTTTGACACTCTCCTGCAGTGGAGTAACATTGCTGAAAATGTTGGGGGGGACATGTCATCTGAAAAAAAAAATGCCCCATTCAAATGAATGGGGACAAAATTGTGTGCCATGAAAGTTGGGGGGGACAAACACCCCTGTGCCCCCCTAAAATTACACCCATGCTCTCCTGCCTGAGGGCTACAAAATCCTCTTCAAGCCCTGAACCGACAGGCCCGGAGGTGGAGTGGCCTTGATCTTTCCAGAGTGTGTCCATGCTTCTGTCATTCCTACACAGGCCTATTCCTCCTTTGAATTCCTGGTCTGTAGGCGCTCTAACTCTCCTGGCATCTCTCTCTGACTGTGGCCACTATCTACAGGTCAGGTTGCCCCCTTCCTCTCAGAATGGGCTTACCTCTCCTCTTCTCTCCTTGCCTCCACCTCTAAACTACTTCTCGAAGATGTCAACATCCACCTGGATGCTTCTAACCCTTCCTTTGGGCTCTTCCACAACCTTTGTTGTCCCTCTCCCTTTCCATTCTACCCTCTGGCCGGACACACTTTGCATGTTCTCATCTCCTAAGACATCCCCCTCTCTGACCCACTCACTACTCCTCTCTCTTTGACTGACCATTTTCTGCTCTGCGCCCTCCTGAAACTTCTTGTCCCCCTCACAAAGCCCACCTCAGCACTGCCACCTTCCTTCTCTGCCATTCGGCCCATGTAGCGAGTGTCAGTGGCCGCCTTTGCCTCAACTTTCTCTGTTCCTCCTACGCCTGTGGCTGACTCCCACACTGACACAGCCCTCTCTAACCGGTATCAGATAATATGATCCCCACCAATAATATCGCCATATATATGGTCATGGGGTAAGGCCATAGACGATATTATTAGTGGGGATAATTTATGGGATTATCAGGACCGGGATTTGCAGGGGTATCCCCTGCAGGTTCCATGGTTTAATATTGCCGCAAAAATATAGCGATATTGTTGTATGGCGATATGTTTGTGGGGATATTATCACATGCAACCCTCTAACCTGTATATTTCTATCTCTAATACCTTGGACATCCTTGCCCCTGTCATGAGGATCCATCTGAAGCCTACTTCCAAGTGCAACTCGTATGACTCCAACCTGGCCATCTCTACCACTCCTTTCCTGGGCAAACTCCTGCAAAAGCTGGCGATCTCCCAGTTTACACTCCATACTGAATCTGTTGGTTGCCTCCATGACCATCAGTCTGGCTTCAGAGCAGCCAGAGGCATGGAAACTGCTCTCCTGAACACACGTGAAGATCTGCTCTCTAATCTTGATTCCAGCTCTCCCACTGTCCACATCCTCCTTGACCTTTCCTCTGCTTTTGATACAGTCAATCATGCCACCCTGATCAATAGACTCTGTGAGAACCTGGACATCACCTGCGCATCAGGATCTGGCGTGGCCGACCATCTGGCGTGGCTGGCCTCCTTCCTCCTGGACCAACCTTCCCAGGTCCAACTTGGGTCCTTCGTCTCCACCACCTCTCTCACCACATGTGGTGCCCTCCAGGGTTCTATCGTCTCACCCTGGCTGTTCAATGTCTATCTGGCCCCTTTGGTCCACCTGATCTCCACCTTCTCCTCTAACTTTCTGTGTTATGCGGATGACACCCAACTCTCTATCAGGCTTCCCTGAGTCGCCTCTCCTTCCTCGCTCATTCCTGACTGTCTATCTGTGATTCAGAAATGGTGCGCCTCCAACGATCTCTGCCTCAATGCCAGTAAGACTGTGATTCTTCTCATAGGGACCACTACTCCCGCTTTCCCTCGCTCACTCTGGCCGTCCTCCTTGGCCCTCTACCCTCACCATTCTGTGAGGCAAAAAACCTTGGTGTCATCTTCGACTCCAGTCTTTCCTTCTCCGCCCACATTACTGTCCTTGCCAAGAAGGCCCACTTCCAACTGCACCTCCTCAGAGGTATTCAACCTTTTCTCACCTTCCACCAGAAGCTTGCTGACTCCAGAGCTTTGGTTCATTCCAGGCTGGACTTCTGCATCAGCCTTTTTCTCAGTCTGCCTAGCTCTACTCTTCGCCCCCTGTAATTAATCCAGAACAAGACTGCGAGACTTCTCCTTGGTCTCAAGCACAGGCACTGCATCCCTCCACTGACTCCCAGTGGCTGCAAGGATCAAGTTCTGCATCGTCCACATGGCCTTCTGGGTTGGGATCCTCACTGTATACAGCTCTCTCTACCTAAATTCCTTCCTTCGAGAGCCCTTCGCTCAGCTACCTTTAACTCTCTGAGGCTCAGACGTTTCTCCAATCAGAGAGTGGGGGGTAGATCTCTCTCCTCTGCAGGTGCCTCCCTCTGGAACGGCCTCCCTGCCCTGCTCAGACTTGAGCCAGACCACCTGAAGTTCTGGAAGTTGCTGAAAATGTAACTCCTACTACCCCCTGTCTCCATGCACTTACCCAGAGCCGCACTGCACTTACTCAGAGCCATGTTACCCTGACCGCACTTCCCCTACGCTCCCCTCTGCACTTTTCCCTTGCACTTCTCATTGTCGCACTTGCAGTAGGAAGTTTGTTTTGTCCTCGCTCTGTCTCCCCTCCCTTGTCTTGTGGCACCTAGAAACACTTGTGTACAGGCACGTTATAAATATCATATCATACGGCCTGTCAGCCAATTCTCGGGTTCTAAACCAGATACAGGTCGCATAGAAGGCAGTTACCCAAACACTCAAAAAATGGGTATAAAAGAACAGGTAACTAACCCACAAACCACACAATCCTGTATCCACCAGGAGGGTGGTAATGCTGGCAAAGGACGAGATAGAGACTTCATAAAATATAAAATAAACAACAGGAAATTATAGGCTGAAGGAAACCAAAAGGAAACCAAAAGAGTAGCGAATATAATTCCAGCTTTGCTAGCTTTTCCACCTCAACAAGTGCATTGGCAGGCGTTGCAACAAACTACATTCTCATAGAACATGTGAGCCCAACCGCACCTCCATTTCGTATCAGCAAGTCAAAAACCGATTGAAATGAGATCGAGGGGCTCAGAATCTCAAACACAAATGCAGGTACATTTGGCAGGAATTAAATATTTGATTGAGACAATATCAGTAAAACCTGTTAGATTGTCAACTGGCTGGTCGAAGCCGGAACACAAATCACCGTTCCCAAAAACCAAAACTATTGAAGAGATTGAAGTCATGGGGCACGTAGAAACTCTGTCTCTAACAATATCCAAACATTAGGCTAGGTTAGATGAGTTGGGAAGTTCCTGACTGCTGTGCCACGCAGGTCCGTGACCTGCTCATCGCCAATGTGTGTGCGGTTCTGGGTAGACAGGGACTGCCCGCTACCGTCACACAGGCGGCTACTCACTCGTCCTAAGAACAACACTGCAGGCAGAGGGGTTCTATGGCACGTCTTCTTCATTATGGTTACAAAGTGGAACTGCCCCTTTCCCCACCGCCCGCCTCCGTAACCCCAACGTCACTTCCCCTGGGATGTGCCCCAATAACGATGTGGGGAGGTTTCCTGGTCGCATCGGCGACATGACACTGACATCGAGGAAATATATCAAAGTAATTGGACACAGAAAGTCATGAGCAAACTGCAGCTGGTTGCACTGCCCATTATGAAACAATAAAACCTTGAATATGAAATGCACAAAAGCTTCCAATTTCCTGTGTTGAAGGAATTTTTATTCTAGAGGAAAGGAGTCCAGAACAATCCACTTTACTTTGCTGACGTTTTTGGTCCAAGAAGCCATTCATTTTGCAAAATGGACAAACAAACCAACACTCGATGAAGTTCATGTAATTGCTTTATGGCCAGCTGCCACACTTAAGTAAAGAGGCACCTGAGAGGTGCTGGCTGCAGCCATTCTCTGACAACTTCCAGACATTGGGAAATAAACTACATCTTCAAGAGCCAGCTTAATAAATAATAAACACTAGCCAAGCACGAGATTGAGTTCTGTAACACAGACAAAAGAGCACCAATCGTACTCTTTAAGTGGCTTAACTGGCAACCCCAAGAGACATACGCTTATGCAAGGGGGCGGGGGTGATCAAACAAATTTGACAAATATTGACTGCCATGTCATCTAAGAAAAGAGGATGGGGAGAGGTCAGGGGTGAAGGGATTAGCAGTTATGCAAACCCCCATTCAGAACAGAGGCGAAAGTAAGGAAAGGCCACACTGGGAACAAAGGTGAGGGGAGGGAGAGATGCTTTGGGATTAAGGGAGTAGAATGACTAGGTTCACAGGATAAGTGGCACGAGTTACACAGAGGTTCTAGAATATAAAACGGCATACAAATCTGCAATTCATACATGACACAAATCGATAAAGAGCACATGTTGGAGGATTCCAGAACAAAGGTTCAATCGCTAATCAAAGGATCATTGTGACGAATTGACCTTTGTCCTACAAGGATGAGCAGAGTCTAAAACGCCCACTCAGCCATCACACCTCTACAAACCAAGAACCAACACAATCATAAAGGTAAAACAGGCACAGTCAAGAGATATACCTCCTTCACCTTTCGTGGTAACGTGGGCCGAAGGAATGCTATACTCTTAAGAGTGGTGTTTATGTGGTTCAGTAGCAACCCAAACAGAGAAGTATAGCAGTCCAAAATAAAGAAATGTCCAATCAAGGTGCCATAAAAATATATAATTTAATCAGACACACCATGTACAATACTAACTAACTAGAAAACACTGTAAAAACACACCTGTGTAGAAGAACATGGACTATGCAGAGATAGAATAGATGCAGCACCCTGGGTGATGAGACAAGGGGAGAAATGCAATCAAAAGACCACAATGTTTTCTCTCAAAATTAACCCTTGTGATAATGTGGACAGCTCGTCCTTCATGAGTGCAAAGGTATGCATCACCTTCTGCTGATCCCCATCTAATTCTTCCTCCCTCTTCCCCGTGGTGTGCCAGCCTCTTGTGAGAATGTTCTCTTTTAACGCTGACAGCATAATTTCATTTTCTGTTTCTTGTGCGATTTCTTGAAGGGTCGGAGCTGATGGAAGCGCCTTGTTCACGAAGTAGTTGACATACTGGTCCGCCTTAGACATATGTGCTTCCACTTTAGCTGGGAGCGGAAACCGGGAGAGGACATCAGCTGGATTGTTCTCCTTCCCAGGCTTGTGGACTATGTTGAAAAAATATTCCTGCAGATTGAGGCCCCACTGATAGTTTGGCAGGGTGTCACGACGCGTCCGTCCTGGAAACTGTGGAATCGATGGAGGAAACACTAACGGAACCATACACTGCAGTCTAGTGTCCGGACTGCCGTGCCACGCCCCCTGAGGCTCAACGTTATCTACGCACCGAACCGCTACGCCGGTGCGTTGCAACCCTCAGTTTCCGCTTCGGGTTAACACGCTGAAGTACCTTCCTTCGCGCTCCGTGTGAGTATTTCTCTGCCCTCCAGCTGTTTCCCCGCTGGGGTTCTGTCTCCCGCATTCCTCCGCCTTACCTTGCTTGCTTACCTTGTTTGTCTTCCGTCCCCGCTCTGTGCTTCTCTTCTCTGGTCCATGTACTACAACTCTCGTTTCCCGCTTCCCTTCGTGTACGAATCCTGCTTCCACTCAGCTGCATTCACTCACCTTCCGCCTTATTGTGCCTGGATTTCGCATCGCTTTGTTTGATTCTTGGAAGAGTCTTTTGGGAATCACGTTCTACGCTCTCCTGCATTCCATCCCGCAGCAGTTAACCATCACGCCAGGGTTTTTTCCGGCATACGCCTTTTTCCCTGGAATTAGGGGCGGACTCCCTGAGGGTCCCACTGCCGAGCAATCTGCGAACTGGCAAGGTGGCCTCCAGACGAGTTCGTCCTAAAACCTACAAGGAGAGAGAAGAGGGAACTTGGAGAAATAGAAGGACGATATCTACTGAGAGCTCATCTGAGGAACAAGAAACAGGTGAGAAGGAAGAGAGGGAGGATCCTGGTATTAACCTTAACAAAGAACCCCCTAGATCTGAGAGATTGCAACGCCCAAGGATGGCCAGTTTGGAGCAATATCAGGAACTTGTCAATGCTATTCAGGGAATCACAGCCGAACTGCAGGCAGTAAAGGTCGATAATAATGCATTAAAGGCGGATAATGCTGCTCTACGCCTACAAGTTACACAAAGGGAGGAGGTACGAGATGACCTTCCTCCTATGCCCTTGCCATGTGGCAAGTACGAAGGAAATCCCAAAGAAATGAAAGAATTTCTTGATGCCTGTCGGGTTTACTTTACCTTTCGCCCTCGGATGTTTGTATCTGACAGAGCCAAGGTCGGTTTTCTTATCTCCAATCTAGGAGGTAATGCCCTTGCTTGGGCAACTCCGTTGGTGACTAACGCCGACCCAATTCTAGCTGATTATGGAGCCTTTGTTCAACAGTTCCACACAAGATTCGAAAGACCCGAAGTTCTGTTCTCCTCATATGAGAACCTGGTGGATATTAAACAGGGTTCTCAAGACGTACAGACGTACTTGTCAACCTTTCAAAGGATTGCAGCAGAAACAGGATGGCCGGATTCTGCCAAACAGACCCTCTTCAGACGGGGTTTACTAGATGAACTTAAAGATGAACTCTCGAGGGTCGCTAGACCAGAGACCTTCCAGGAACTGGTTACTCTGGCTCTTCAGATAGAGTACCGCATGGCCGAGAGACGCACTGAAAGACGAAGATACAAGTCTGGAATATCACCCTCCTCATCCTTCTCCTTTATTCCTACAACACCTGAAAGAACCGTGCGACAAACAGAAGAACCCATGCAGATCGGAACTGCATGAGGGCCTCTAACTATAATAGAGAGAAAGAGACGTAAAGACTTGAACTTATGTATGTATTGTGGTTCTGAGAAACACCTACTGCGAGATTGTCCGCATGTACCTCCCAGGAGATCGGGAAACGAAAGACCCCGACCCTGAACAGGGACAAGGAAGGGGTTCAAACGGCAGATCCCTGTATTACTAATACACCTCAAGTACCGAATGCCTCACATCAGTTGATGGTTTTACCTGTGGTTCTAGAATGGAAAGGGGGACACTCTGTAGAATGTCTGGCCATGTTGGATTGTGGAGCGGCCGGGAACTTCATGGACGATCAATGGGCTCTAGATCATGCTATCCCCAGAAGAGCGAAACCTATCCCAATCCCTGTAGAAGGGGTGGATGGTACCCCTTTGTCCTCGGGCCTTATCAGGCAGGAGACTCAAGAACTGGGAGTAAAGATGAAATTACATCAGGAAATAATGGTGTTCGATCTCATAAGAGCAGCGCACTTTCCTATTATCCTAGGCATCCCATGGTTAAGAAGGCATAATCCTGGCATTGACTGGACAGCCAATGTAGTGGAATTCCGCTCTGAACGATGTCTTCGGTCCTGCCTATCCAATGAGGAACAATTATGTCCTCAAGCGTCTACTCTCTCTGTAAGAAGTATCAACACCATACCAAGACACTATCAAGATTATGCTGATGTGTTTGCAGACGTTCAACCCAGACCTTTACCACCAAGTCGCAATGAGGATTGTAAGATCGATCTAGTACCGGATGCTGTAGTTCCTTTTGGACGTATGTTTCCATTGTCTCTGCCTGAAAGGGAAGCTCTAAGAGATTATTTGGACACCAATATTCAAAATGGTCTTATCCAAGAATCCACCTCGTCAGCCGGAGCATCTTTATTTTTTATCCCCAAGAAAGGCACCAAGGAGCTCCGACCTTGTATTGACTATAGGGGTCTTAATAGCTTGACCATTCGGGATCGGTACCCCATGCCCTTGATTAAGGATATAATGGAAGCAGTGCAAGGAGCCAAGTGGTTTACTAAGTTAGACCCAAGAGGAGCATATCATCTCTTGAGGGTACGAAAAGGAGACGAATGGAAGACCGCTTTCGGGACTCCCTTGGGTCATTACGAGTACAAAGTGATGCCTTTTGGGTTGGTGAATGCTCCAGCTCAATTCCAGAGATTTATGGATAAGATTTTCTGTGATCTTTTGTTCAATTCAGTAGTGGTCTATCTGGATGACATTTTGGTATTTTCATCAACCCTTACACAACATCGTCAGCAGGTATCAGAGGTGCTTCGAAGGCTCAGTATTCATCATCTGCTAGCCAAACCAGAAAAATGTTTGTTTGAGGCTGTTACAGTCCCTTATCTGGGATTTATCCTGTCAGAAGGAAGGGTAGAAATGGATCCCAACAAGACCTCAGCCATCCAATACTGGCCCACTCCAAACTCTGTAAAAGATATACAGAGGTTCCTAGGACTGACGAATTTTTGCCGTAAATTTATCCCGGGTTTTTCCAACATTGTTCTACCCATCACAGCCTTACTAAAGAAAGGCACGCGATTTTCCTGGAATACAGAGGCTGATATGGCTTTCAAACATCTCAAGGAGGCTTTCATTTCCGCACCCATCCTCAGGCAACCTGATCAAACCTTACCTTTTATTGTAGAGACAGATGCCTCACAAGGAGCGATTGGAGCTGCTCTCCTCCAAAAGAAGGAAGATCAACTGGAGCATCCTGTTGCTTATTATTCTAGAACACTCTCCCCGAGTGAAAAGAATTACTCTGTAGTAGAAAAGGAACTGTTGGCCATCAGACAGGCATGTGAAGAATGGAGACACCTTTTACAAGGAGCGAACTTCCCGTTCCAAGTACGAACTGATCACCGGAATCTTAGTGTACTCAAGAGTATGGAATGTCGAAATTCCTGCCATGCCAGGTGGGCATACTTCTTCGCTCAATATGATTTCGAACTAACTTACTTACCAGGAAAGGAGAATCACCTAGCGGATGCCCTCTCCCGACGTTTTGGGGAAGAATCGGGTTCATACACCGATCACGAACAGTTACTTCAAGGGAAGATATTCATAGGAACAGTCAACACCTTTTTACAACAAGTGTTAGAAGCCCAAACAAGATCCATAGTCACACGTTTTCCATCCTTAACCAAGAAGGGTGAATACTTGTTTAAAGACGACCAGCTGTTCTTACCAAATACCAGTCTACAGTCTCAAGCACTAGCCTGGTGTCACGATCTACCCACAGCAGGACATAAGGGTCGAGCAGCCACACTACACCTACTAAAGATACATTTTTGGTGGCCGACAATGGTCAAGGATGTCTATGCCTATGTATCTTCTTGTCCCACGTGTGCTCAAGGTAAATACAGCACGGCCAAACCACTAGGCCTTCTCCAACAGGATTCATTACCTGCGGGTCCCTGGCAGCATATATCCATGGATTTTATTGTGGACTTACCTCCTTCAGAAGAATTCACAGCCATCATGGTTGTAGTGGACTCATTTAGTAAACTTGCTCATTTTTCCCCCCTCCAGGGTACTCCATCTGCTACTAAGACTGCAGAAGTATTTCTGAAAGACATAGTCAAACTACATGGTCTACCACATACAATAGTCTCGGATCGAGGGACTCAGTTTACCTCAAAATTTTGGTCCTCGTTGTGTAAACAAGTACAGATCCAAAGGGCATTGTCTTCCGGATTCCATCCCGAGAGCAATGGACAAACCGAACGACTAAACGCTACCCTGGAACAATACCTCAGATGTTACTGCAACCAGACACAGGATAACTGGAGCCAACTTCTATCCATAGCCGAGTTCTCCTATAATAACACAGTACATTCGGCGATTGGTATGAGCCCTTTCAAATGTACTTATGGATACGAACCTCGACATATCCCACAGTCAGTGATTCCAACCACTAACATACCTACTGTAGACCAATTGTTGATACTCTCAAACAAACCCACTTGAAAGCTCAGGAAACATTAACAGCTAGCCGTCAATCCTATAAGAAATGGGCCGACAGAAAGCGACGAGCAAATCCGATCTGGAAACCAGGAGATAAGGTTTGGTTATCCACAAAATACTTACCAAGGCGTATACGTCCAGGAAAATTCACTCCAAGGTATATTGGCCCATACATCATTGAACAGCAGATCAATCCAGTAGCTTTTCGACTTAAGCTACCCTCTTTCTTACGAAGGATCCATCCAGTGTTTCACGTGTCCCTTCTCAAGGCTTACAAAAAAGATCCATATCAAAGACCGATCAAGAAATGCATCCCAAACTTAGAAAAAGATGCCGAATATGAAGTCTCTCAAATCTTGGACTCTCGTTACAGACACGGGGTTCTCCAGTACCTCATACTTTGGAAGGGATACCCTTGGACCGAAAGGTCCTGGGAACCTGCAAGAAACCTCAGTGCACCTCGACTACTACGTCTCTTCCATAGAAACCATCCAGGGAAACCCGGAGGAGTCCAGAGGAGAAGAGGTTATACTGTCACGACGCGTCCGTCCTGGAAACTGTGGAATCGATGGAGGAAACACTAACGGAACCATACACTGCGGTCTAGTGTCCGGACTGCCGTGCCACGCCCCCTGATGCTCAACGTTATCTACGCACCGAACCGCTACGCCGGTGCGTTGCAACCCTCAGTTTCCGCTTCGGGTTAACACGCTGAAGTACCTTCCTTCGCGCTCCGTGTGAGTATTTCTCTGCCCTCCAGCTGTTTCCCCGCTGGGGTTCTGTCTCCCGCATTCCTCCGCCTTACCTTGCTTGCTTACCTTGTTTGTCTTCCGTCCCCGCTCTGTGCTTCTCTTCTCTGGTCCATGTACTACAACTCTCGTTTCCCGCTTCCCTTCGTGTACGAATCCTGCTTCCACTCAGCTGCATTCACTCACCTTCCGCCTTATTGTGCCTGGATTTCGCATCGCTTTGTTTGATTCTTGGAAGAGTCTTTTGGGAATCACGTTCTACGCTCTCCTGCATTCCATCCCGCAGCAGTTAACCATCACGCCAGGGTTTTTTCCGGCATATGCCTTTTTCCCTGGAATTAGGGGCGGACTCCCTGAGGGTCCCACTGCCAAGCAATCTGCGAACTGGCAAGGTGGCCTCCAGACGAGTTCGTCCTAAAACCTACAAGGAGAGAGAAGAGGGAACTTGGAGAAATAGAAGGACGATATCTACTGAGAGCTCATCTGAGGAACAAGAAACAGGTGAGAAGGAAGAGAGGGAGGATCCTGGTATTAACCTTAACAAAGAACCTCCTAGATCTGAGACAGGGGCATCTTGGCTTTGGGCTTGCCATAGATGGCGGTGAAGGCCTGATGGTCCATCCGTCACAATGGTGAAGTGCTTTCCGTATAAGAAATGATGATTGTGCTGACAGGCCCATACCAAGACCAGGCTCTGTTTTTCTGGCTTTGAGTAGGCACGCTTGGAACTGGAGAGACTCCTGCTGGTGTAGGAGACAATGCTCTTTGCAGAGCTTGATCCTCTTTTGTATTGTACTAGACTGGCCCCTAGGCCCACGGGACGTACGTCAACCATAACTCCTGTCTCCAGTTATGGGTCGTAGTATGACGTGCAGACTGCCAAGGAGATGTGAGACTTCATCTCCTGGAATGTGGCCTCACACTCCCTGGACCAAAAGAACTCTGGTCCCTTCACTGTGAGGAAGCTTAACAGCATGCTGACAGATGTGAAGTCTTGAACGTGGCTTGTACAGTAGCTGGCCAACCCTAAAAAGGACCATACCCCTGATATGGAAGACGGAGTGGGTGTATTGAGCCGCGGCTGGACATTCGCAGGATCCAGCTGTAGGCCATCACATGAGACAATGTGTCCAAAGAATTTTAAAGTGGACTTGCTAACCTCACACTTGTTAAGATTTAGGGTCAAATTTGCTTGTTGTAGAGCCATGCAGACCTTGAGTAGGGTGTCATCGTGGGCATCTTGTGTGGCGCCAAAAATCAAAATGTCATCGCTGTCGTTTAAACACTGGGGAATGTGCTTGATGATCTGGTAAATCTCATTTTTAAATGTTTCAGCAGCTGATGACATGCCAACACTTAAACATTTGTACCGGAACAGTGTGTTGTGAAAGTGGAGATATACCTACTGTCAGGGTGCAACTCCAGCTGATTATAGCCTTTGCTGAGGTCTAATTTGGAAAACACCTTAGCTCCATCCAGCAGGTGCATCATATTAGTCATGCAGTGCGAGAGGTGCCTTTCTCTTTCTATCGCTTGATTTGGCATTCTCATATCAACGCATAATCTTATCTTTTCACTGTGTTCTCATTTGGGCACTGGTACGATGAGGGAAGCCCATGGCGTCGGGCCATTCTATAATGTCCTGATCAACGAGGGATTTCAACTCTTGTTCCAACTTTACTTGAATGTTCAAAGGAATCCCTCTATAGTGCTGCGCTGTCGGCTTTACATGCTTGTCAATACAGAGTTTTATTTCTTCCCCTTTTAGTTTACCCAGACCTTGGAAAAGTGATGGGAACATTTCAACGACCATGTCTTTGGGATTTGAGGTATATGCCAACATTATTCGGTACATGATATGTACTAGACACATTTTGATTGCCGATTTAAAGCTCAATATGCTGCCTCCCTGCAAGTCATCTTTTATCAAATAAATTCTCACTTTCTCGGCTTTGTCCTTGTAGGAACAGATACACTCGAACATTCCTTTGCAATGAAACGGCTTGTACGCCCTGTATGCATAAATGTTGATATCTGAGGATCTTAATCTGGTGGTGTGCTTTAGGGTAGCATGAGTGGTTTCACTCATGACATTTGCAGTGGGACCTTTGTCGATGAGCAACTCTTGGGTGCTGCCTTGTAGCTGTAGGGCAATGTCGGACGGAACTCTATTGCCGTCCTGTTACCAATGGCATGAACGTATCCTCTTTTCCTCTTGCCGCTTGACGATTGCTCGGATCCTGATGGACGTCTGGGAGATGACTCAATGAAGTGCAATTGCCGTCTTGAAAATCTTTGCTTCTGTTCATCTGGCATGTTCGGTCTGCAACTTTCATATCGAAGCCCTGTAATGCGCTTGGGACTCTGAGGTGGTATTCAACGCTGATCTGGGGAACTCCATCTGCTGCGGCCCGGCGAGAACCTGCGAGACATTGTGGGATGTGCTTGTGGGATGTTTTTACCCATGCATCCGAGCCCTACCTCAAAACTGTGCAGTACTGACATAGAAAACATCATGATGGCCAGAGCTTCCCAGAAAATGCACAGGGAAATGCATGAAGAATAGGCTGCCACTCATTTTTGCCGATGTTATGGGCACAGAAGGACACTGCCTAAAACCACCATTGGACTACCCACACAGTAGTCTGAAACCATTGGGAATGGCAATGCTGATTGCCAAAAGCAAACCCATAACTGTTGGGAATTCATTTTCTTAAATCCCAAAAAGGGGTGCAGTACCAGTACTCACCACTATCCAAAAGCCGGCGTTTTAAAACAACACCAGATTTTACTTTTTTGTAGAAAACTGAATAAATAAACCCAAAACATGCCAAAGAAAGACTTACTGAGAGGTGGATACAATGTAAAGTTATATTCTGAAGTGACTTGAAGGTTTATAACAAGACTGGCTGAGCTGTGGATTTCAGCAGTTTAAGTAAATTTGGACTGAAAGACACTAAAAATCTAAATGTTTAAAAGAAATGAGTGACCTACTTTGAGTGTCACATAGGTTGCAATTGTTTAAATGTCATAGTTTTAAACTTAGAATCAGCATTCTAGCTGCATATGTAAACATTGTCTTGACTTAAACTGGGTAACAAAAAGTGACATTTTATCTGAAACCTGGTTTAAGGAACTGAATTCTGCCCACCAGCTACCCCCGACAGGAGATGAAACTTGAGTCACAGCTGTGTTCCCAGGCCTATCTGCCTTTTGCTGGCCACACTAAGGATATGCCATCTCTCTGATAATTGAATTAAGGGGAGCCCCCACAGAATACAGGAGCTCTGAACAAAGCCCTGTCCTGACTCAGGCAAATGTTTTATTGGCGGGAGTCGTAAATGGAGCTTCCTCCTGGAAGGACAGGGGAGGGGCACTGCCTGTGAGAGCAAGCTGGCTTGGCAGAACTGGAAAAACCAGAAATTCAACCTTGTGCTGGGGGGAAACCACACCCCTTTGGGGCCAGAACATAACTCTAAAAAGATGAATAACTCATAGTACGGACTTGTGAAAATTATTTAAATGACACCATAATTCTTGTGATTTTTCTGCCCACATTTTAAGACGTGTTAGGACCCGGTGGTATGTTCAGGGGGGTTTTAGCGGAAAAGAGGATATTACTCAAAATGTGTGCATGTGAAAAATCTGACACTTCATCAACTAATGTCCATACTCCTTGCGCACATGTGTGTAAATTTGGGTTAATGTCCGATATTGCGAAACCAGTTAAAAAGTGAAATATGTGCCATTTCTGAATGCAAGCCCCCAGGAAGAGCAGAGTTTGAACAGGGGATACCTCCTGTGATATGTGAGGGGTGCATGTAATTTTAAACAAATGTGTACCTGTGCAAATGTGTTTTTTGAGCAAATATAGATTGTGTGTAAAGTTGACAGGGGTGGGTTCTCTGTATCATAAACAGACCTCATCATGATGACACTTTATTTCATTCCCCCAATCAAGTGGAAGCGGATGAAGTGGCCAATGACAAGTGGAGAGGGGTAGAGCCTAGTGATGCTGCACACACACCCATTTTAAAAACAGATAAAAGCAGACAGACAGGACAGATAGGGACCTTCAAATCCATTTGCAGCTGGAAGCTCTGCCGGAAAATCCATACTTTACCTCCATCAACCTCCAGAGAGCCAACATAGAGACTTCAAATCTATCAAATTTCCAGAACCAGAGAGAGAGCAGAGCTGACCCAGATCACTGTTAGCAGAACCAGAGACGCAGACCAGACCAGACCAGAGTCCAGTCTAAAACCTGACCAGATCCGTGGCGAGGCCCATTCTGATTCAAAAATATAGTGTGAGTACCTAGCAAAACTGTGCAGAACCAATCTCTTAGTTAAAATAATATAATTCAAGCTATTTTAATCTAAGTAGAACTGCCTCCTAACTGTCACCTGTCATTTGTAAAGCTGTCACCTGTCATTTTCTAGTTGCAAGCTGCACTTGTCTTTTTGAACTTTAAAATTTCAAATCTGAAAAACGACCTTTATTTAATCGCTCATATTTCCGTAACCGTTTGTGCTAGAGACTTGCAGTAACTTTCCTCAGAAAGCTTAGAAGCGTGGCTTTCCTACGAACCTAGAACCGCATTCCTACCCCTGATATTTTTGCCGCAATCGCGGAAACCGCACCCGCGAATTTTACCGCGATTTGCAAATTTCTTCACGTGTAAAAATCTGCTGCTGCTTGCCTTTCATTTGCCAGAAATTCGTTTAACCTGCTAATCATCCCTGAATCATTGCAAGAGTGAGCCTGGGCTAATATTAACTTGATACCACTCACCCTGAACTCCTAGAGGGAATTAAAAGCATTTTAGCATATTTTTCACTTCATTGCCAGCACATATAAAAGGATTATGGGCCTGTGTTTCCAACTTCTGTAGTCTAAGCTTGCTGGGGTGAACTGAATCACATTTTTTTTTTTTTTTTTTTTTAAACACTTTATTTTTGGAATTTAACACACTATACAACTACACACCCACATTAGGGTGGAAAGTAACTTTGCGCCGTCGTCTTAGAACATCCCTTCAACCCCGTCACCTCCTCCCCGCCCGCGCCCAGCCTCTGCAGAAGCTCGTCCCTCCGCTCCCGACTCGTGGCCTGGGGGAGAGATTGTCCAGGAATTGATTCCTTTAGGGTGTGTCTCCTGACTCTGAGGTGTCACCTGAGGGAGGTTCCGCCTCACTTATCAGGAATGTTGTCAGCGGGCCCCAAATGTCAGGAGGTCGAGCGTGTAGAGGTAGGAGTTTTATAAAGTCCGTCTCTACATCCTGGTAGTAGAGTAAGTCTTTGCGCCAGGCTGCGTAAGCCGGAGGGGGACCCCAGCCCCACGCCATGGCCACTCTTCTTCGGGCAAGTGTCAGCAGGACCCCCGTCAGCCTCCTGGATGGGACGGAAAGCAGCCTCGTCATGCTGAGCAACGCGGCTGTATGTCTCGGGTGTATGGCTTCACCGACAATCGCCGTCGTCGTGTCTAGCACTTGGTTCCAGAAAGGGGCTATTTCAGGGCACTCCCAGGCCAGATGGACAAAGTTCGCGGATAAGGAACCGCATCTCTTGCACTCCGCATGCGCGTCCGGGTGATGTTTGTTGGTCTTTTCGGGCGTGTGGTAGGTTTGATGGAGGAAGTTGAAGTGGATGAGTTTGAGGCGTGAATTGAGTGCGATTTTCTGATTCTGCTTCAGGACGTAGCCCCAATCCTCATCTGAAATGGCTGTGTTTAGTGCCCTTTCCCATCTGGATTTTGCTCGGGTGACGGCTGGGGTCGCGCTAGGGATTAGTGCTTTGTATATTTGTGACACCAGCCTGCCGTCGCCTTGGGCTTGAATAACATCATGCAGCAATTGCCAGGTAGGTGGTTGGTTCGGGAAGCCTGGCAGGAGGGACTGAAATGTATAGCGAGTCCGGAAATAGAGGAAAACGTCCAGTGCGGTGTTGCCCCCTTTCGTTTTTGCTTGGGCTGGTGTCAGAAAGCCTTCCTCTGTGAAGAGGTCTCCTAGAGTATGAATATGAAGCTTCTCGACCCACTGGTGAAAGACCTTCTCCGAGGTTAGGGGGATTCGGGTATAAACTTGACTGGTAAAAGAGGGGAGTATCGTGTTTGCACCCCGAGACTTTGGGCTAGGGTTGACCAGACTTTGTACGTCGTGAGCATCGCGTTCATCGTGTGGTTGGGAACGTGAATCTGGCCAAAGATTACTGCAGTCAGAAGATTAGGCGTTGCCAGGGCTCGCTCCACTTGTACATGAGGGCGGATTGTGTGAGTCGCATACCAGTGGCTGAGGTATTGTGCCTGGGCAGCCCAAAAGTATTTCTCCAAGTCTGGGAGAGCCAGTCCCCCGTTGGGCACTGGAAGAATCAATGTTGAGTATGCCACTCTGGCTGGTTTTCCTGCCCAGAGAAGTTCAAGAACCAAGCTTTTCAGCTTCTTCAGAAAGGTTTTCGGTAATAACACAGGGATATTGTTAAAAGGATACAGCAGTTTCGGGAGGACCACCATCTTGACCAGTGAGGCCCTGCCCCAGAGCGTTAGTGGAAGCGTCTTCCAGCGTGCAACCTTGTCCTGGAGGGCCTTGACCACTTCCTCATAGTTATTGCAAAACACCTCATGCTTGTCCAGGGACAGCTGTATCCCCAGGTACCGGACACTTGCGGTATTCCACATCAGATTGAATTCGTCTGTAAACTGTTTTGTGGCCCTGGTCAGTGGGAAGACGACGGATTTGGAATGATTAATTTTTAGCCCAGAGGCTGCTCCGAATTTAATGACTTCCCTCATGACTGGGTTCAGGTTGACCTCAGGGTCACGAACGAATAGGGCCACATCGTCGGCATATAAGGAGATGATGAGACTGTGTGGGCCGATGATAAGCCCCCTCTGTTGTCTGAGTTCCCGAAGGTTAGAAGCGAGCGGCTCCATCACCAGGGCGAAGATTAACGCTGACAGAGGGCAGCCTTGTCGTGTACCTCTTTGCAGGTCTATTGACGCTGATTTTGCGGAGGTTAAGTAACGAGATTGGGCGGTACGATGCGCAATCTTCTGGCGGTTTGCCTGGTTTGTGGAGCAGGATGACATTGGCTTCACAGGCGGAGTGGGGGAGAGTCCCGACTTCCAGTGCCTCTTCGTACACTGCCGCCAGGAGGGGAGCCAGGGTGTCCGCAAATGCTTTATAGAATTCTCCCGTTAGGCCATCTGGGCCGGGTGCCTTGGAAGCGGGTAGGGCCTTTATAACTGCTTTAATCTCTTCCTGCGAGATCATTTCATTCAGAGGTTCCCGTAGGTGTTGTTCGACCCAGTAGAGCTCGGTGTCTTCTAGATATTCCGACGGGGTGTTTGAATCGTTTGGGAGTTTCGTACTGTAGAGGTCTTGGTAGAATAGCCTGAATTCTTCTGCAATCCTGTCGTCGGTGTGGATCACCTCGCCTTGTTTGGTTCGGATCCTTTCGATTTGGGATTGTTTGTTGTCGGCTCTGATTAGCTTCGCCAGAAGTGCGCCTGGTTTTTGACCCTCGCCATATTGGCGGACTTGACTGGGGCGGCTTAAAAATGTGACCTCTCGCTCTGCAGTGGCATTGAATTTTTGCAGTTCTATTTTCAAAGCTGCCGCTGTCTGTGGGTCGGACGAGTTCGTGTTCTGGATCTCGAGAGATTTTAGTTTACTTTCGATAGTCGCAAGCTCGCTCCTGATGAGCTTGAGGATGCCGTTTTCTTTGGCGTGGCAGACTCCCCTGATGAAGCATTTTAAAGACTCCCAGATTGTGCCTGGTGAGGGGACAGAGCCAAGGTTGGCTTCAAGAAACACGTCCATCTCTTCTCTTAATTCGGCGGCAAAGGCTTCGTCGTGTAAAGAGCCCGTTTTGAATCGCCAGCGCTGCAGGGGCGGCGTGGGGTTGGACGGCTTGAGGTTGAGAAACAGCGGTGAGTGGTCTGAGAGCGTTCTTGGATGAATGCAACATCGGCCACGAGTCCAGGGGCCGTATGCTGAGGTGAGTAGATAGTCGATCCTGGAGCTCGTGTTGTGGACCGCGGAGTGGAAGGTAAAGTCCCTCAGCTCTCCGTTAGAAATTCTCCAGACATCATGAAGATTAAATGCTTTGCAGATTTCCTTGATTTGGAGGCTGGCCTTCGAGGATGGCAGCGGAGTGGCTCTTGATCTGTCTCTCATGGGGTCTAAAACAGTGTTCATGTCTCCGTCCCAGATTATTGTTGCGTGGTCGTGGGTAGAGAGCTGTGTCATCACCCATCCAAAATTGTCAGGCCCGTCCACATTTGGCGCATAAGAGTTAATGAAGGTCATTTTTTGACCTGCGATGATGCCGCATACCAGTACGGCTCTTCCTTCAGCGTCTTTCGTCGAGTGGAGTAGACGAAACCCGAGCCTCCTGTGTATGAGTATAGCGACTCCTCTCGAGTATGTAGAATAGGATGAGAAATATCTGTGGCAACCCCAGCTCTTGGCCCACTGATGATCTGTCCCTGGGCTAAGGTGCGTTTCCTGGATCAGGGCCACATCCACCTCATGACGTCTGAGGTACTGCAGGATTTTTCTGGATTTTGCTGGGATATTGCCGCCTCTTATATTCCACGTTAGGACGTTGAATGGGATGAGTAGAGTGTTATATCAGACCACGTTGTCCTTCCGATCTGTTGGGCTGATTTGGCAATGAGTGGTCTAGTGCCAGGTTTAGGGCTCCGGGGTAGAGGGCCCAGTTGTGGCGGCGAGATTAACACTGAGCAAGGAGCAAGCGGGGAGCGGGACGGTCGGGAGCCGGCGGCGCTGAACATTACCAATGCCCTCTGAGGGCACGAACTCCGGGCAAACCCCAACTGGCCCGAAACTTTCCTCTCCGAAGGGTGGGCAACCCCCAACTGGCCCACCGAGAGGCCCTTCATTGTCCAACTGTTAACCCAAACGGCCCATGGCATCTCCATGCCGAAGAATGAACCTCCACCTCCGTGGAACAAACTCAACTAAAACTAAACTTAACGGTGGCTGAGCTAGGGGTGCGTGGGGCCCTCCAGGTGTCCCTGCCCCGTCTTCAGCTCAGCTTGAAAGTTCCGGCTTGCTTCGTGCAGTGGACTAGTTACTGGGTCGCCACCCAGCCTTACACTTTATGGAGGATTCCTGGGATTCCTTTCTCTCTGCGGTCTGGGGCGGGCTTGGTTTTGGTCCGGACATCCCAAACGGTCCAGGAATAGGTTTGCCTCCTCCGGGGTTTGGAAGAACTGGATCTTCCCTTTGTGCTGGATTCTGAGGCGCGCAGGGTATAGCATTGAGTACATCATTTGACTGTTTCGGAGTCTTTGCTTGACACTGGCGAACGTTTTCCGTTGTACCTGCACTGATGGGGAGAAGTCGGGGAAAAAATGAATAATGTCCCCCTCGTGGCGCAGCTCGCCTTTTTCTCTGGCAAGACGGAGTATGGAGTCCCGATCTCTGTAATTCAACAGCCTTGCTATTATTGGTCTGGGTGTCGAGCCCGGAGCTGGTCTAGACATGGGAACACGGTGAGCCCTCTTTACGATAAAGAGATGTGATAGAGCCTCTCGTCCGAACAGGTTTATGCAGAGGGACTCGACGAATACCTCCATTTTCTCCTGCGTTTGCTGTTCTCTCACTCCCACTATCCGAAGGTTGTTCCTTCTTGATCGACCTTCCAAGTCTTCACACTTAGCAATTGTTGTTTTGAGTTGCGATTCTAGTAGGGAGACTTTGTTGGTTAGAGTCGTTGAGCTGTCGTCGAGATTTGAGACTCTCCGCTCTATGTCGTTCAAGCGTTCAGTTTGCGAGTCCATCCGATGTTGTAGTAGGTCGACCTTAGATGAAAGACCATCCATTTTATTGCTCAAATTGCCGATTCCAGCTTTCAGGTCGAGGAGGATTTCTTTGATTTCGGAGGGGTTACCACTAGGATCTTCTTGTTGCGGGTCGACTGACATTGAGGCAAGGTCATCCTGGGGGAGTGGTGCTCTGGGTGTTGAGCCGCTTTCAAAGTTTAACTTCCTCTGGTACTTGTCGGCCTTCCCCATCATGACCACGGATGTGGGAATGACTGGTGACGGTAGCGGGAGTGGGGATGGCAGTTGTCGGCAACTTCTGTCCAGACTCTACCAGGGGCGCCAGCGGGACCCTTCCCGGGGCTGGCCTGGTCGCAGGCTGAAGTGGCTGGTGATCTTGTGGGTAGCGCAGGTTGAAGCGTCACCAACCGGTGATCACGGGCAGTGGGGAAGGGCTCCGAGAGCTTCTGTGGGGAGGGCTCTGCAATTCGGGGTATATGACACTCTTGCTGCGGGGTGGCGTAAAGTGATCTGGCAGCGATGTTCTGGGCACAGCCGGAGCAGGGTCTTGATGGGCTGCTTCCTTGCTCTATGGAGGTCCCGGCTGTCTGAGGGGAGGGGGCAGCCGCGTGTTGGTCCGGCGCTCTACGGGGAGTGATGAAGTCTTCCCCCCGACTCCTTACCTCCACACCCGCTCAGCCTCTTCTTTGTCCCGGTCGCGTTCCACGCTGGGCGCACTCGGGCCTTGGGGAGAGGGGGGGGGGGTCGTTATTCCTGGTTCTGTGTTGACGCCTGGGCAGCGATGGTCTCTGCGAACTCAGCAGGGGCTGTACGGGCACCGGAGGTGGGGGAAGGTGCCGGCCTCCGACTGCTGCTGCGGCCCTCGCCCCACGGCCCTCGGCCCCGGAGCCGGGCGCCGGAGCGGGCGCGGCAGAGGTGGGCGGTGACGCCGTGAAGGAGCCGCTGTTCCTGTCTCGACTCCCCTGAGGCCGACGCCGGGCGCTGGGGTAGCTTGTGGCCGCGTTTGTTGCATGGCTGCCGGGGACTGGTGGCGAAGGAGGCTGGAGGGGGGAGGAGGGGGCACCTGTGTCCACGTCGACACTCAGTCTTCTGGCGGGTGCCCGCCCGGAGTTGTCGTCTGCCCTCCTGGCGCCCTTGTCCCGGCTCGGCTTCTGGTGTGGGGGGGGGGTTACCGCTGGCGAGGAGGCGGGGTATTGGCTGGTCGGTGCCCCGCCAGTCAGCTACGCGAGGCTCGGGGACAGAGCCGCGCGGGCCGTGCTCCGACTTGGCAGCACCGATTCGGCTCCAGATTTTCGCAGACTGGTCGCTGGGGAGACCGGGAGGACAAGGATCTGTGGGCCGCTGCACTGATCTGCCGGGACTTGTAGGATTCTGCAGGATTAATACGGGGCGAAGCGGGAGCTTTAGACCTGGTCGGCCATCTTGGATGGCCCTCTAGCGCCCTCCGAACTGAATCACATTTGATTGCATTTCTGAGAACTGTGTGCCTTCCTTCCATTTCCTTGCATTGCATAAAAGGGGGGGGTGAATTGTCCAAGAAAGTGATTACATTGTCTTTTGCTGAAATCCTATCAAGTTATTTTCTGTACTGCATTTCATTCCACATTGCATTCATTTGAAACCATAAAAGTATTGTTGCTATCTTATCCATCCTATAACCACTCATCATTGATTATAAAGAAGTGTGCTAGTGCCAGACTATCCATTATTGATTACTGATCAGATTAAGTGTGATATCCAATTATTAATTATAAAGCGTGATATATATATCTATTGTTTAAATTCTCAAATAAACCTTTTAACTTGCAAAACAGAACTACTTCTTGGCTCAGTGGGATCAGGGTTATTCAAAGAGAGGGGTGTTATATAGGGGTAGTCATCCAGAACGCATGAACTGGACATAAAGATATATCAATAAGGGTTTCCATTCAGTATCCCAGACTAGGCATTGACTTAGCTGTAGTGTTGAATTGAATCCTCTTACAAATTGGGGGCTCGTCCGGGATGTTTGGATTAGATTTATCACTTGTGCAGATTAATACAGCGTGCCAGCTGACCAGATACACATATCCGGTCGGATCACACGCTGTGTTACGCTGTAAAGCACTCCTCAAAGGAACGCTCTAAGAAAAAGGTCTGTTTTGCAAAAATAAAATACTAATTTCTGTAAGTCAGGACAGAGACCAATCTCTAGAATGACGACCTTAGTAGACATGAAAATAGCCAGAGAGCACTTCTTACATAAGTTATTTGTGAGAGGTGAGTGGACTCACCAGGACCGCATGGTCTGGTTGCAGGCCATCACGCAACAGGTCACTGAAACAGGGTCAGATATATGGGGAGATCAGGGTCCCCTACATGTGGCCCTGAGTGAACTATACATGGCTCCTAAAGCTAAGGATGAACAAGACAAGATGGTTAGGATAGCGGCATACCTGTACCTATATATGGGAGACATGCAGGATAAATGTACTGAAAGCCAAGATCTGGCGAATAAGCGACAGATGGCGTTAGAGAAGGTCCAATCTGACCTGGTCTCTTCTGAGCAGAGGCTGCAGGGGAGCCAGGAGTCAGAAAATGAGAGTAGACAGCACATCATTAAAATAAAGAGGGATATGGACATCCTGCAACAGGAAAAGGCTGACCAGGATACCAGATTTCTGGCCTTGCAGAAGGAGTACCAAGAAGGTTTGGACTCCCTACTGCAGAGCCAGAAAAAGCTGGAGCAACAGTTAGACTTCAATAGGGCATGTGCTGAGCAGGTAGTCACCCTGCAAAGCCACCTAGATAGGGAGAAGGCAGAGAGCAATAAACTGATTTTGAAAGACCTGGATACCCAGGCAGAGTTTGATCAGGAGCGCCAGAAAGCTGGTGCCTTCCAAAGGCAAAGGGACGACCTGGCGTCACAAATTCAAGCTCTTGGTCAGGAAAGGGACACCTTAGGCCAGGAAGTCTGCCACTTAAGGAAAAAAATGGAAGAAAATCACCTGGCCCACTAGGGACTGGGTAACCTACAAAAAGAACACCAGGACTTGCTAGAGCACACCAGGAGGGTGGAGGATGCTCTGGCAAGAAAGGAGCAGGCCAATAGGGACACAGCTCAGGAGGTAACCCTCCTGCAGCAAAGACTGGCCCAGTGCTCCAGGACCAATCAGGAAACGCAGAGAGAGAATGAGGCTCTCTGCCAGCACAATGATAGGCTCCAACAACAGGTAGCGATGCAGGAGAGACTGATAGAGTCTAGTAAGGCCTTAACTGAGGAACTGAAGGCGCAGGCTCTTGCATTGCAACAGGGAGCAGGGGCGGATAGAGATGAGGTTTGCTGGGAAAGAGAAACTCCTGAGCATAACCCCAGGAGCCCTAGTACCAGAGGCCTTTATTTCTCTCAGTCCCTGGACTCTGCCACCCCCATGTCCCCTGGCGCACATGAGCACAGGGCCACGGGGATGGCAGATTACTATCCAGCCAGAAGCATGGGGCTCATAGGCCAGTACCACCCAGGAATGGAGGGGCGGGCAGCCGGGTATGGGCACCCAAGCACGGTGCAATTTGATGGGGAACCCCAGGTGAGTAGGCCCATTAAGGGCATCCTGAAAACCTCTGCCCAGTTAGGTCAGTGGGGGGGGTACCCATCAAATCCTGGCAGCAAGGAGGGATCTGAAGACTCCTCTGAGCGGTACAGGACACAGGAGACCAGGTCCCCACATTCTGCCAGCCATTCCCAGGCTCGCAGAATCCGGGAAAACCTGGAAGAACAGACGGGAACCTCTGGGAGCAGTGCCTCTGAGTCAGAAGATGAATGGACCAGGGTTACACGGACCAAAAGGGCCAATAAGACAAAAAGGGCCTTGCTTAAGGACCCCTTAAAGCAGATTAAGGCAATCAGGAGCGTCATCACGCCGTATCATAAGAATGCCAAGTATTCTGTTTGGGAGCACTTAGAGTTGTTTGAGCAAATGATGGAGACTTTCCATTTGAAGGACAGCCAAAGCTGTATTCAATATGTGAAGTGGACCTTCTCCCCGGAATACTCCAGTTTCTTTGCGGGGCTGGAGGACCAAAATCATTTAAGATGGTCCACCTATAAGGCGGCCATCTTGAAACATTTTTCTGTTCACAGAAATCCTCAAGAGGCTCGCAAGGCAGCCTACAATTTGCAATGTGGGGAGGATCAGGCCCCACAAGAATTTGTGCAAGAACTGAAACGTGCTTTTGCGCAGACCACCAGAAGGGTGCGCACAGACAGTAGAGAATTCATTAATACATTTTTTCATGCCTTGCCCAAATACATAATGACCCAGCTCGTGAGAGATTTTCATGAGAAAAGATCTTTAGAATGGGTCGTCTACGAGGTGCAGAAACCGTTGGAAAACAAAAACCAGCCCAAAAACCCCAAAACTAACAGCACCCCTGCTGCTGCCAAGGTGGCAGAGGTAAAGGTCACCCCCGTTTTAGAGTTGGAGATGGGGGGGCCTAAAAACCTACCTGCACCTAATAATGCTAGGCCCAGAAGGTCCTCGGGCCAGTCACAGACAGGGAGCCAGGGAGGCAGCCCCACAAATGGGGTCCCTCGCTCTCCTGATTATGTAAGTCCCCGTTACAAGGGAAATCGACCCATCCTGGGTTATGTGTGGACTCCTCCAGCCCAAGGGGGGGGATCCAGCCAAGCACCTAACCCAGGGAACTTCCCTCCTAACTTCCCACCGGAGGGCAGAAATTCTCCAAATCCTGGGCAGAACTTTTTCCCCAGGTATCCACCCAATTTCCAGCCCCAAAATCCTCCACCCTTCTTTCCCCAATTCCCTGAGCCCAGACAACCTAATCCGGGAGAGGGGAGGCCAAGGGTGGAGGGGTATCCAAATCTTCCCAACCAGGGGTACTACCAAAGAAGGGATAGGTACCCTTCCTGGGATCAGCCCAGGGGAGAAAACAGGGCCCCGTATCAGCCTGAGCGGGTTTCCCAGTTAGAGCGCCAGGTTCAAAACATGGCGCGGGATCTGGGTCACATACTGAGGGCTCAGCAGAACCCTCAGATCGGCATGCCGGCGCAGAACGCACCCAACTCTGGACCTGGTGCCCCAGAACAATGACGGGGGCAGCACCCCGATAACTCACCGGTTCCCAGGGAGGAGGCACAAAGGGAAGGGGGTGTAAAGCCTTGGAGGAAGCTTCCTTCCTCACTTGTAAACAGCCCCTGGAAACCCAGGAACCGGAAACAAAATCTTTTCCCCTGAAAGTCTGCCTCCTAAGGAGCAGAGGGGGGGTAGGAGAAACAAAAGACCCAAACAGACTCAGTTTGAGGAGGAGGTACAGATCTTCCAATTTGAGGGAGAGGGATCCTCAGAGGATCCTGGGAAAAGGATCTTCTCCTTCAGAGAGGGGGGAACTCCTCCCAAGGAAAAATGGGTCCCTAGGGATGCAAATCCAGACTGGGGAGATGTGGAGACTGAGCTACCGCCGCCCACCATCTCATCCCAAAACCAACAGCAAGAAAATCCCCTGGTTCAAACCCATCCTGGTGACTGCCTCCAAAAAGGGGGGGGGCGGCCCGGAACCGGAGCCAGGGGAACCCACAATGGTTCTGATCTCCAGTTGCCAACTTTTTCTTTCAGATTCCCAAGGCTCTCCACAGAATTCTGCCCAAATCTCTTCGCTAGCGATGTCCAAAACCAGAAAGTTAGCCCACCAGTTGTCCAAAAATGTGCATTATCTGTGCCCCCTTGAGGAGAAGGAGGGAAGATACTATGCCCCGGTACAAGTACAGGGGCAGGGTACAATTTTGGCACTGGTGGACACTGGATCTCAAGCTACCCTTCTGTCCAGAAGGGCCTTTGATGAACTGAATGCAGGAAGGGGAGAGAATTACCAAATTCCTCTCACCTCTCTTCCTGGACAACTGCAGAACTTTGACGGGAAGGAAATTCCCGTTGAGGGGACTGCAGACTTGGACATTAAGATCGGGCGACACAAGGTGAAACACCCGGTCATAGTAGTGACTCCAGAGGGCACCCCTTGTTTACTGGGGAATGACCTCCTGAGAAGGTTGTCACCCCTAATAGATTGCGTAAACAAGGTCCTCTGGACCCAGACTAGCCGACCAATAAAATTAAAACAGAGTGTCAACCATGTTAGTTTAAACGGCACCTGCCACATGGTTGAACAAAAACCTGACCAAGTAGAATTTCACTTCCAGAATAGCCAAATTCCAGACGTGACAGTAATAGCAGTAGGACAACAGACTGGTGATGGGGGGTCCTCTCTATTTCTGAAAATCAACCTTCCTTCCAGTCTAAAGTGGTACTCCACGCTGGAAGGAAACACTCTGAGATTCTATACTAATCCACAATCAGAAACTCCCACTCCTATAGTCCAGAAAGATGTGAAATCAGCTCAGAGCCTGGCTGATATTCAGCAAATTGGAGAGCAGTTGTTCATCCCTGTCCAATTAAATGATGGGAAGGACTCTGTTCTCGCTCGAGTGTGTGTGAACAACGGTAAGAGCTTCATCAGCGAAGCCATGTTCCGCCAACTCCCAAAAGATCCAGCCATTCCCACATTCAAACTGATAGACAAATGGGAAATGGACCTGGAAGCACCTAACTCCAAACATCTCCTGCCAAGCAGGTGTATGCTCAAAATCTCCATTGGCAACAAGAGCATAGTCCACAATTGTTGGGTCGTGCGAGACGTCCCTGCCGCCTTTTACTTAGGCAGTGACATTCTCAATCGCTTTGCCATTAGTTTGGACCTAATAAACTTCAAAGCTTGGTCCCGATTAGCGGATAATCCCATCGGCTTTGATGATCCAGAAAAAGCATTTAGGTCAGCTCAATTGCTACCTTATGCAGTTGAAATTCAGATCAAAGAGGAAGTCACCATCCCAGAAAGGACCCGACAATTCTTCCTGGAAGTGAAAGTTAAAAGAGGACAATATTTGCAAAACCCTGATGCTTACATACATCTAAATGCTTCTCTCCAACAGCAAGGGTTAGGGGTAAACCCAACACCATTAGTCAACATAGAACATGACACCATTCCAATAGAGGTGGATAACAGCGACTTAAAGAGTATTACTCTAGCCGCAGGCACCATTATTGGAATGGCGGTTGATGACCGACATTTTTCTTTCGATTTAGGTAATGAACTGTTAGGGCCAATCCCCAAGGACTGCTTTGACAGTGACAGTGATGACAATACAACACCAGACAGGATTTTTACCCGGCATGGGGGAACTTCCTGGTGTACACTTCCTGCCCCTATGGTAAGGAAGATGTGACTTGTGACTTCAGGAGGGGTGAGGTGATTTTCCAGGTCCATGAGGGCTGCCTTTCCCACCTGAAGCCCCCAGTCCAAATCAGCACTCTGACCAGGGACTTCTCCACCCAGCTGGAGGAGGCCGCTGAAATAGCCAAACCAGAAGTCTTTCCAGGCTTCAGGCAGATGGTGGAAGAGAGAGTCAACCTAGCAGATGCCTGTGTGACTCTGGAACAAAAGCAAAAGTTGAAACAAGTTTTCTTGGATTTCCAAGATCTCTTTGCGGTAGACTCGTATGACTGTGGTCGCACCGACATCCACACAACAACAATCCCCACGGACCCTGGTATGACTCCAGTGTTTGTGAAGCAATATCGTTTGCCTCTCGCATCCATGGAGTCCCTTACTGAAATAATTAAGAACCTTGAGTCCCGGGGAATAATCCGTCCAGTCCACAGCACCTTCAATAATCCGGTGCTGGGAATATTGAAGCCAAACGGCCAGTGGAGACTCTGCGCCGACCTCAGGGAGCTCAACAAACGGGTCCATACTTCCAGATGGCCTCTGCCCTACATTGACCAAGGGCTGGCCCAGATTCAGGGGTCACAGGTATTCACTGCAATAGACCTGACCAATGGATACTGGACTGTGCCTGTCAGTAGGGAGGACCAATACAAGCTGGCTTTTACCTTTGGGGGCCAGCAGTATACATGGAGCCGGACTCCCTTCGGATACCTTAACTCCGGTAATGAGTTCAACATTTTCCTACATAAGGCCATGCCCGACCTGGGTGCGAGGGGTAACCTGGCTTATGTAGATGATGTCCTCATCAAAAGTTTATCTGTGGAGGAACACATAGCGGAGATCCTTTATGTTCTGACCCAGTTGAGGGCCGCCGGAGCAAAACTTTCCTTTCAGAAAGCACAGTGGTGTAGAACCCGTGTTAATTTCTTGGGGCATGAGATTACTCCTCAGGGTCTCTGTCCCCAGGAAAAGAAAGTGGAAGCACTTCAGAAACTGAAAGACCCCACAACTCTGCGAGAACTAAGGAGCCTCCTTGGACTGACTAATTACAGCAGAAAGTTCATTGAGGGCTACGCAGAGATCACCAGACCCCTGATTCATCTCCTGAAGGGGGGGTCAAGTGGGAATGGGGTCCAGAACAAGCCGAGGCAGTAAGACAACTCAAAAGAAGCCTCTCACAAGCGCCTTGCCTAGCTTACCCTGTCAGAAACAAGGAGTTCTTCCTGGAGACGGGGTTCTCTAATACGTGCTTGACGGCAGTATTATACCAAAAGCATGACAAGGTCAATAAAGCAATCTCCTATGCGAGCAAAACTTTATCCTCTGTGGAGGAAAAATTCAACGATTGTGAGAAGGCACTCCTGGCAACGGTGTGTGCATTGAAGAATTACCGCCCGTTTATCCAGGGGGAACACATCATAGTGGAGACTCCACACCAGCCTCTGCAATATCTCCAAAGTGACAGAATCCGGGCCGGAAATGTGAGTAATTCCCGAATTACTTCCTGGATTCTGTCAATGCAAGGGTTTCCTGTGGAGGTCAGATATGGCCAAAACAAGAAGAGTCCCCTCGCGCAAGGTCTGGCTGACTTGCATGATTGTGCCAGAGAAAACTGTCTCGAGGACGAAAGTCTAAAAATCAAGGACAACATGGAGGCATACCTTAATTCCCCACACAAAGTCTTTGAAGAGGACAAGTGTGAGGGAATGCCCACTGTCTATGTGGATGGATGCTCTTACCATGTTGACAACGACGGGGAGAAAGAACTGGTGGCCGGCGTAGGGAATGCATGGGTGAATGAGTCCCCAGAACCCTCCGCTGGATACAAAATTGGTCCCCGAAGTAGTCAGGTGGCAGAATTGATGGCTGTGCATCAGGCCATCCTCACTGCTGTCCAGCATCAACTCCACGAACTGGTCATAATCACAGATTCGGATTATGTACGGAACGGGTTCGTGGAGCACCTGGTTAATTGGAAAACCAGAGGCATGTTATGTGCTAACAACAAACCCTTGAAACATGGGAAGTTGATCCAAAACATTGATGATCTGGTCACCTCGAATGAGATGACCATCTATTGGAAAAAGATCAAGGGTCATTCCAAAGTAGAGGGACCAGACAAAACTGGAAATGACTTAGCTGATCAGCTGGCCAAAACCGGGGCCATCCAAGGGGATCTAATTGAGATTGAGTCCCTGTTGGGGGAGATCCAGGTCGCTGCTATCACTAGGTCCCAAACAAATGCTCACAACGACCTTTCAATTGCACAATGGAGTAAGGAGACCCCTGATGCTGATTTAATTACAGCTCAGAAAGGGGATCCAATAATTGGTAAGTTTTACCAACACCTTGAGGACCCTGAGAACTTTCCCCTGACGGATACTGATTACATTGGGAAAGTGGACCTAAGAGTGTTGATGAAATGTCCAAAAATGTTCCGAATCCAAGACGGTTTGCTGGTAAGGAAATCCAAAGCTGGCCACGATCAGTGGGTGGTTCCTACCTCATTCCGAAGCCTGATGTTAAGTCACGCCCATGATGCGGCCACCGCCGGTCATAGGGGGTTTCACACAACATTGGAAATCTTAAGAGAGGTTGCATACTGGCCACACATGGGGCAGGACCTTGACCAATACTTGAAGGGGTGTCTTGTGTGTGCACAATTTCAGCCATCATCCCTCACGCACCGTGCGCCTCTCCAAAAGAGGGGGATGACACTGCCATGGTCAGATTTACAAATCGACTTTGTAGGCCCCGTGATTCGCTCTGCTAGGGGGAATAAGTACATGTTGACTGTGACATGCTTGTTTACCAAGTGGGTGGAATGTCTCCCAGCCCCAAATTGCAAGGCAGAAACTGCAGCTGCCCTGATGATTAACCACATCTTTTCCCGTTTCGGTCTCCCTCAAAGGATTGAGTCAGACAGGGGTAGCCACTTCACCAGTGAAGTAATGACAAAGATGTGGGAGATACTGGGGGTCAAAAGGAAGTTGCATATTGCTTACAGGCCAGCTTCTTCTGGAGCAGTGGAACGCTACAACCGGACAATTGTGAGCATCTTAAAGAAGTTTGTGGCAGATTCTGGGCCAAGTTGGGATATCCGATTACCTCTGGTCCTAATGGCCATCAGATCTACCCCTTCATCTGCAACCAAAATGTCACCATTTGAGTTGATGACTGGGCGCAAGATGGTGCTTCCGCAGCATTTGCTCTATAGGACCCAAGAGCAGACACTGATAAATGCCTCCACTACTCATGAGTATGTGGAGAATTTAAGGAAACACCTCCAACATGCTTTTGCTTACGCTCAGCGGAATCTAGAAAGATCGGCTGATAGCATGAAGACCCACTATGACCTGAAGACTTCCAGGAAGGAATATCAGGTGGGGGACCGGGTCTATCTATACAACTTCCAAAGAAACCAGGCAAAACAGCGGAAATTCTTGCCTACATGGAAGGGACCCTTTGAGATCATCGACAAGATCTCCCCTGTGGCCTACAAGATCCGCATCCCCAAAGGCGGTTTGGCAGAGGGGGAAGACAAGTGGGTCCACATAAACCAGTTGAAATGTTGCCATCCCAGGCACACTCTGCAACAACTGGAGGAATCCTCTGGAATCCTAGCGGGTACTGTCTCAGACTAATTCAGTTCCAACCATAAAACATACCACATCTAGTCTCTAAAATATTGTGATTTGCATGAAACTGTCTCTTAGTTATACTGTTTTTTTTTTCAAAATAAGAATGTAATGTTTTGTTATGATGAAATGCATATGCTGCCCCACTATCTCAACAGTGGTGGAAAAATGTCTATGAATAGGTATTGCCGCTCTTCCTTTGTCGTCCTAGGAGAAAGAAAACCTGGAGACGGGACAAGGAGGACGATCCGGAGACCGGGAGCAGAGACGCAATGGGCCCGGGGTACCGCCCAATATTCCCATCAGGACCGGCGAGGAGAACCGATCGACCAGTACCGGATGGAGGAAAAGATGCTGAACTGTGCCATCTATTGGAAGAAGATGAGGAAACATCCCAGGTCTTGCGAGTCCCATTAGTGAAATAGAATGGCCATCGCAAGAGGTGGGCTTGTGGGATGTTTTTACCCATGCATCCGAGCCCTACCTCAAAACTGTGCAGTACTGACATAGAAAACATCATGATGGCCAGAGCTTCCCAGAAAATGCACAGGGAAATGCATGAAGAATAGGCTGCCACTCATTTTTGCCGATGTTATGGGCACAGAAGGACACTGCCTAAAACCACCATTGGACTACCCACACAGTAGTCTGAAACCATTGGGAATGGCAATGCCGATTGCCAAAAGCAAACCCATAACTGTTGGGAATTCATTTTCTTAAATCCCAAAAAGGGGTGCAGTACCAGTACTCACCACTATCCAAAAGCCGGCATTTTAAAACAACACCAGATTTTACTTTTTTGTAGAAAACTGAATAAATGAACCCAAAACATGCCAAAGAAAGACTAACTGAGAGGTGGATACAATGTAAAGTTATATTCTGAAGTGACTTGAAGGTTTATAACAAGACTGGCTGAGCTGTGGATTTCAGCAGTTTAAGTAAATTTGGACTGAAAGACACTAAAAATCTAAATGTTTAAAAGAAATGAGTGACCTACTTTGAGTGTCACATAGGTTGCAATTGTTTAAATGTCATAGTTTTAAACTTAGAATCAGCATTCTAGCTGCATATGTAAACATTGTCTTGACTTAAACTGGGTAACAAAAAGTGACATTTTATCTGAAACCTGGCTTAAGGAACTGAATTCTGCCCACCAGCTACCCCCGACAGGAGATGAAACTTGAGTCACAGCTGTGTTCCCAGGCCTATCTGCCTTTTGCTGGCCACACTAAGGATATGCCATCTCTCTGATAATTGAATTAAGGGGAGCCCCCACAGAATACAGGAGCTCTGAACAAAGCCCTGTCCTGACTCAGGCAAATGTTTTATTGGCGGGAGTCGTAAATGGAGCTTCCTCCTGGAAGGACAGGGGAGGGGCACTGCCTGTGAGAGCAAGCTGGCTTGGCAGAACTGGAAAAACCAGAAATTCAACCTTGTGCTGGGGGGAAACCACACCCCTTTGGGGCCAGAACATAACTCTAAAAAGATGAATAACTCATAGTACGGACTTGTGAAAATTATTTAAATGACACCATAATTCTTGTGATTTTTCTGCCCACATTTTAAGACGTGTTAGGACCCGGTGGTATGTTCAGGGGGGTTTTAGCGGAAAAGAGGATATTACTCAAAATGTGTGCATGTGAAAAATCTGACACTTCATCAACTAATGTCCATACTCCTTGCGCACATGTGTGTAAATTTGGGTTAATGTCCGATATTGCGAAACCAGTTAAAAAGTGAAATATGTGCCATTTCTGAATGCAAGCCCCCAGGAAGAGCAGAGTTTGAACAGGGGATACCTCCTGTGATATGTGAGGGGTGCATGTAATTTTAAACAAATGTGTACCTGTGCAAATATGTTTTTTGAGCAAATATAGATTGTGTGTAAAGTTGACAGGGGTGGGTTCTCTGTATCATAAACAGACCTCATCATGATGACACTTCATTTCATTCCCCCAATCAAGTGGAAGCGGATGAAGTGGCCAATGACAAGTGGAGAGGGGTAGAGCCTAGTGATGCTGCACACACACCCATTTTAAAAACAGATAAAAGCAGACAGACAGGACAGATAGGGACCTTCAAATCCATTTGCAGCTGGAAGCTCTGCCGGAAAATCCATACTTTACCTCCATCAACCTCCAGAGAGCCAACATAGAGACTTCAAATCTATCAAATTTCCAGAACCAGAGAGAGAGCAGAGCTGACCCAGATCACTGTTAGCAGAACCAGAGACGCAGACCAGACCAGACCAGAGTCCAGTCTAAAACCTGACCAGATCCGTGGCGAGGCCCATTCTGATTCAAAAATATAGTGTGAGTACCTAGCAAAACTGTGCAGAACCAATCTCTTAGTTAAAATAATATAATTCAAGATATTTTAATCTAAGTAGAACTGCCTCCTAACTGTCACCTGTCATTTGTAAAGCTGTCACCTGTCATTTTCTAGTTGCAAGCTGCACTTGTCTTTTTGAACTTTAAAATTTCAAATCTGAAAAACGACCTTTATTTAATCGCTCATATCTCCGTAACCGTTTGTGCTAGAGACTTGCAGTAACTTTCCTCAGAAAGCTTAGAATCGTGGCTTTCCTACGAACCTAGATCCGCATTCCTACCCCTGATACTTTTGCCGCAATCGCGGAAAACGCACCCGTGAATTTTACCGCGATTTGCAAATTTCTTCACGTGTAAAAATCTGCTGCTGCTTGCCTTTCATTTGCCAGAAATTCGTTTAACCTGCTAATCATCCCTGAATCATTGCAAGAGTGAGCCTGGGCTAATATTAACTTGATACCACTCACCCTGAACTCCTAGAGGGAATTAAAAGCATTTTAGCATATTTTTCACTTCATTGCCAGCACATATAAAAGCATTTTGGGCCTGTGTTTCCAACTTCTGTAGTCTAAGCTTGCTGGGGTGAACTGAATCACATTTGATTGCATTTCTGAGAACTGTGTGCCTTCCTTCCATTTCCTTGCATTGCATAAAAGGGGGGGGGGGGTGAATTGTCCAAGAAAGTGATTACATTGTCTTTTGCTGAAATCCTATCAAGTTATTTTCTGTACTGCATTTCATTCCACATTGCATTCATTTGAAACCATAAAAGTATTGTTGCTATCTTATCCATCCTATAACCACTCATAATTGATTATAAAGAAGTGTGCTAGTGCCAGACCATCCATTATTGATTACTGATCAGATTAAGTGTGATATCCAATTATTAATTATAAAGCGTGATATATATATCTATTGTTTAAATTCTCAAATAAACCTTTTAACTTGCAAAACAGAACTACTTCTTGGCTCAGTGGGGTCAGGGTTATTCAAAGAGAGGGGTGTTATATAGAGGTAGTCATCCAGAACGCATGAACTGGACATAAAGATATATCAATAAGGGTTTCCATTCAGTATCCCAGACTAGGCATTGACTTAGCTGTAGTGTTGAATTGAATCCTCTTACAACATAGTCTTCTGTCCATCTGATGACCTTCCTGAATATCTTCTCTCTGATTTGTAAGACCCTTGTCTTGATGCTTTGCACATGGACTTAAAGTTATTTTCTTCCCCACAAGCATCACACTGATGGCCCATGGCTGGACACGTACTGTCATGAGGGAAATCGTAGCCACACTTATAGCATCCCTGGGGATCCTTCTTGCATGCTTTGTCTGTTGCCTGTATTTGACACAGAGAGGGCCGCGGATGCGTGAGAGATTGTGACCTTGCCCATGGATTCGGCCTGTCTGTCGATGGCCATGTCAGCCCTTGTCAACATGAGAATTTCCTCTAAGGATCTCTTCTTCTGAAGTAGCTTCTTGCGAAATTCTGGGGACTCGCAGCCAGCAATTACTTGGGACCAGAGGGGCTAGTCAGTGGAGTAATTGTCGAAATCACTATATTTCACACACTCACTCATCCTCATGACAAATAAAACCAAGGTTTCACCCTTGTCCTGAGTGGTCATGTGGAAAACATGCCTCCCGTAGTCAATGTTTCGATGTGGGGTGAAGTACGCGTTCAACGCATCTATGACATCTGTGTAGAAGACAGTGGTCTGTGGTGGCAACTCATAAACCATGTGGTGTAATGTAGGCCCCAACATGTGCATCAGGAAACATCTCAGTCTTTGTTGGTCTCGTACTCCCAGGGCGTCTACATATATGTAAAAGTCCATCAACCATCTGGCCCACTTGGGACCCAGACTGCTTGTGTTGGTGATTTCATAGGGCGGTACTCCTTGCAGCTGAACACTCTCCTGCTGCCGTTCATGATGGGTGGGCGTAATGGGCGAGAAAATGGAGGGGGTGGCTGACGCGGATGCAGAGGGCTCCTCTGCCGACATTTTCTGGGCAGTTGCTCACCTGGTACTGGGTTGAGCCACACTGGAAACAGCCACTTTCACTTTGCATGGCTGGGTGGAGAGGCTACCTTGTGCTGATGTCCTTTGCAGTACAACAGGGCTCATCCACCTTGATGTGATGAGTTTAGATACACATAGGCACATCATTATGTATTTTCTGCCCATTCACTGCTAGTGTCTGCTGGGGTGGTGTCATGCCTTGTAGCCTGCTCTGAGGCCTGTCTGATTGAGCACAAGCCTTTGCAACCTGCAGTGCGCTCCCGGGCCAAGCGAGACGCTCCTTGCACCGGATATGTGACAAATGAGGAGAACGCACACACCGGGGTGCTGGTAGGCAGTCAAACAATACTCATGTGTGACCGTGTTATCCACGCGGCGAAGCGCAGCAGAGGACGCTCTCCTCTTTATAGATGCGAATGAGTGTGCAGGAGCGGGCACGTACCTGTTGTTACCATCGTCGCCAGTGGTGTTTTTTAAAGGCGGCCCACTCCAGGACTTACAGCCTCAACACGCCCATTAATAAAGAGGCAGCAGGCGCCGTATGTCGCACGTCTTATGTATTCATGGCATACACATTAACTGAACTCTGGCAGGAAACATTGATGGCATGCTTCCTGCCCAAAAATGGTTGAACATGGAAAGGGGTGTCCGGAGCCCCTGACGACTAGACCGTTACATGTTCTAGAGGTTAAAGTAGTGGGATGAGCTGGTGGATGTGAACTGGGAAAAAGAACAAATGATAAGGAATTAGTGTATGAATTGCTGGCCAGGTCTTGGACTAGACTGACTCCTTCTGCACTCAGGCTTTCCCACGCGAGTGGCTTCAGAAAGCAAGTGGAGGTTAAGTTGAACCATGTGAATCAGTGACTGAATGAGAGCCTTTCCTACCTCAAGGCGTACCTGGCAGAGTTTCACTTTGGAAGGCTCGAAAATCATTTCCGTCCTTGGGCCGCCTAAATAAGCAGAGGTTTCCTTTTGCATGAGTGAAAAAATGAGGACACAGTCTAAAACCATGCAGAATTCAAGAACGTGGCACCTCAACACTTATATCTACATACTTTTTAACACCAAAGCTTGCAAGTATTTCGATGGATGAAATTCCCTTATGAAGGTGGATCGCCATACATAATTCAAAGGTTCCTTTGGTATAGACCGAATTCTAACTCAATACAAAAAAAAAAAGACAAATATTAATTCAGACCAACGGGGAGCTTACAGTCGTTGTGTAAAGATACACACTGCATCCCAAGTAAGATGTTTCAAGCATTAAAGGGTCAGGTCAAAAGATTAACTTCAAAACATAAAATGGCAACTGCCCTCTTCCACACTATCACTTGCTTTCCTTTTTTCCCAGTTAGTCAAAGAAAACAAACAAGAAGAGACAGCAGAACCAGAGAGAGAGAGAACCACGCATGTCAACTGGGGAAGGACCCAAGCTATGTTAACCTTGGCGGAGACGGAAACCCGAAAGCCTGCAAGTTTCAAACTTGCTTAACTTTCCAATACAGTACGCCAGAGCTACAGCAAAGCACGAGAGAATGGAAGGGCAGGAGCCCAGTAGATGGCTCACGGACGGGAATCCAAGGTGGACAGCAGGTCCAGGCAACATCACCAATGCCACTGGCACGAGAAGGCTGCAGGGTGTACAGTCACACACCCGAGGAGCGTGACACTTTAAAAAGACAGGAAACCGCAAGGAGAGCAAGGCCCAGGGTCGGACTGGTACTAGAAATAAGCCGTGGCAGCCAGAAAAAAGTGGCCCACATTCATGAAATCCAGCCGTTTCCGACGTTTGGAAGTATACTACTTGTGCTGCTTTCAAACCCTTGTGAGCAGTGCTGGTGAAAACAGTCTGGGACCCCTGTTACTGAGCTGCATGTGCAGCCCATGGTGCAGAAGGATGGTAGCATGCAAAGCCCTAGAAAATCAGCATGCCAGTTTGCTCATGGCCACCATCGGTTCAGAAAAGGCCGCAGAAAAATCTCTCTCCACAGAAACTGAACAGATAAAGCAGACAGCAGCACTACACACTTCTCTCATTGACGGGGGCAAGCTCAAGCATTAGCAGTAGAAGCTTCCATGCCACACAATAGGTAGAGCACAGGAAGCAGCATTCCCTCCAACATTACAAATAGAAGATACAGTGGCAATGTAAACTTCATTCCCACCTTTGATCCAGCACACGCAACAACAGCGCAGGTTCTCACCCACAGAAAAGGTAGAGCAAGTGTCCCACATACAACAGAGACAGTGTGGATAACAGCAGTGCAAGCGTCCCTCCCGCAACAGGTCCAGCACAGGCAACAACAGTGCAAACATGGGATTCATAGATTAGGTATACAGCACTGCAAGCAGGAGGGCAAGAATGTCTCCTATATGACATCTACACTAGAGGCAGCATCATGGCAGGGTGTTCAACCATGTAGAGTTGTGGCACGTGTGCAGTGCAAGCTTCAATTACACCACATATCAGAGGCAATTCTGCATGGGACACTTGAAGGGATTTGAGCAAGCCACCACTTTTTATCACATTTCCTTATGTTATGTGTGTCACAATAAAAATATTCCCTTAAGTCTCATGTGAAAAATGATGGAAAGCTTCTACTTAAGGGCCTCATTGTAGGTTTGGTAGTATTCTGGTGGTAAATATGCTGGAATAACACCAAACAGATTTACCGTAAGTGCCACTTGGTGTGGCAGAATTAATGCTGGATCACAAGTGGTAGTATGGTGGTGTCAGTCCCCTTTTATGGAGTCCACAGGACTCCATGAGGATTTTGGTGGAATTACCACCAGGAGTAATTCCACCAGCGGTAATTCTGCTGGTTTTGCTGATTTTTGTCAGTAAGGCAGTGGAATTAACTCCAGCATTTTGCTGGAGGTTTTTCCTCCACCTCACCACTAAACCAATAGTTTGGCCATGCGGTAATATGGCAGTTACAGAGTTTCCTTGTTTTACTGCTGTTTTTTAGCGCACCGCCGTACTTGTAATGAGGCCCAAACTCTTTTGTCTCTCAGTTGGATTCTTCTGCTGATGCTTCAATGTTAATAGCAGCCATACCTCTTCTCTTCAGGTTCGAAGCCAAACACTTAAGGACTGCTGCATCCTGCGTGAAGATGAGTTGTGTCCTGTCCCCTCTTATCCTTCCAAGCACGCCTGTGACATGCAAGTGCTAACATGGGTGTAATTTTAGGGGGGACAGGGGTGTTTGTCCCCCCCGACTTTCATGGCACACTATTTTGTCCCCATTCATTTAGCTGGGTAACCTTTTGTTCAGATGTCATGTCCCCCCCAACATTTTCAGTAAAGTTACTCCACTGAGTGCTAACATCCAATCACGATTTCCATTAAAGTGTATGCATGCGAAAAGCACAGTTATTGCTAACAATGAAGTGTTTTACAGAAGTAATTGCCAGGCTGCACTTGGCACGGGTTATCATCTGCGTCCAACCTACCGACAGCCCTTTTCGACAGAGGTCAAGTCAACATAACCCACAATTTTGTGTGGTTGGGGCACTAAAGCCCATATTCCCCACTGGTCATTGCTTGCCTTTACAGGAAAGTGGCTAGTTCATAAAAATGTCTCAGGTATTGATTCAATCAACGCAATCCTGTTGAAGTACAGTGATATGACACATGCATGTGTACGGACACCTGCATACTCAAACAAATGCGCACACACTCACATACGGCAGTAGTTACAGTAGGTATTGACAGGAGGAAACCAATGACGTGTCTACAAAATGGCAATTCGTCCTTCCAATTCAGCTAACAAAACTATTTATTTATTGAAACTAAAACACTAAACATTTACGTGTTAGGAGGAAAATGCAAATCAACCTAAGAGTTTCAGAATTTCCACTTTCTGCTGCTAAAACCACTCTGCATAAAGGCAAACTCACAACCTTTTACAATTTTACCTCTTTAGTATAAAAATTTCCCCATAAAATCCATCTGGCGTTATTAAATCCAGCTGAGCTCCACAGCAAATTATGACGAATCCCAAGGTATTGTCACTGTTTTAGATGTGAAGCACCCCCTCCTCATGAGGCCAGGGTGGTGCGGCCGCTACCCCATGATCCCCCTGGAGGATGGTGCTCGGCGGAAGGATCTCAGGGGGGACGACGACCCCATTGAGGACAGTGGCATCAGAGGGAGAACACAGTATCCCACTTAACACTCCCACATTTACACAAACCACTTCTCTGCACCCTTCATGCAGTACCACAATGTACTATTGTCATGTTGCTCCAGTAAAATCCACTGAAGAAAAGGACAATCACATAGAAGCTAATGACAGTACTGTGCCGAGGAAGAGGGGGCGAGCAATGAAGATTACCCGCAGGAACAACGGCATGCGTTCTAGTCCTTGTTTTACTGTAATTGGTTACCTGTCATTGCAAATCCAGCGGGAAGGGACGGATGGCATCCTGGATCCCAGCTCAGGATCGACCAAGCATTTTGGAAGCCGATGGAGCGCAGAGAGGCAGACCCGCAGGTTACCGACCACGCAAGAGGCGGAGCAGGGATGATGAAACTTACCTGCCAGTTACTGGGGCTGCACCAGCGACACTGACCCAAAGGCAACTTGCTGCACCGGCACGTGAAAGACTGCAGAAGAGAAGCCAGGCCGACGCCTGGGAGACCCGCGAACAACTTGAGTGACGAGGCCAAGTCCCAACAGGTACATTGGTGGCCAGTTGGAAGGTTAAGAAAAGCCAAAAGGCATAGGGAACCCAACCCAAGGGAAGACAGGAATACTTACCAGGGCAGAGGGTCCCGGAAGAGAGGGTCTGAGACTCGGTGCAGACAACCATACCCGCACAGGAATAGGGGAAAGTATGAATTTTGTAAATGTGAACAACATTCGTAGACCGTGGCAGGAGAGTGAACCAGAGCTATGGAGTGAATACAGAGTGAGGAGAGATACCATTATAATCAATCAAGTGAAGGGGATCTCGGACCTGTGGAGTAAAGGCAATCCACAACTTTTAACAAGGGGCAGCACTATCCCTACAGAAATCAGTGACAAGCACACACCCTGGCAAGGGAGTAAAGCAGGGCTGTGAAACAGAGAGAGGTTGGAGTAAAGAAACACTGAGAGTGAATATTTGAAAGAGATTGAGAACCCAGATTGGGTAAGGGTTCCCCAAACAATATTGCAGGGGTAATAAGAACTTTGTGTGGGACGGGGGCATCAAAAGACCTTCACAGGAGAGTGAACCAACGCTCTGGCTAAAGAACCTGGTATGGTCAAAAGGTCTGGGACCCACAACACGTGTACAGCTTGGGAAAAAAAGTCATGGTGTTTTACCTTGTCGCAGTCCTGGGAAGCAGATCTACTAATAAAAAATCAAGCTGGTGGAGTACGAGAAAGACTGGGGAGAAAGAGAAATTAACTCTAAGCCTTGTGGAACTTTTTTTTAACCTTTTTGGCACCCTTACTGCACTTTCACTTGGAACCTTTGTGTTGAACATAAAATTGGGCTGCAGGTCGGCATTCACAAAGACATTTACCCTTTCACCTTTTCCTAAGTTTAGCATATGAGGGATAGGAATAGGTTTTGGACACAGGACGGTGGGTTATAATTTGGGCATCCTGACACTGACAGTATCCTTAGTTCGCTTTGGTAAGGCAGGGAAACCCCTAATAGAGATAGGGCTAGTTAGGGTTTTCTGCAACCCCTTTTATTTCGTCTTGAAGAAACGTTTTATCAATCAGTATGCCACCTTTGTGTCTGTCCCTTACTCTCAGGCCCTCACAAAATATGAATCTTAACTTTACCAGGGCCATAACACTCTCAGGGGCCTAGAATGTACGCACCTGCTGCGAGGAGTTCTACCTCACGGACTCTGACTTCATGAAAGGGCTCAGGTTTTCAGCATGCTCCTGGGCAGGCTGCTGATGCTGCCTGCTGAGCAGGATAAAGAATGGGGACGCTGAGATTACAATTTTAACAAGTTGGGCCCACCACAGACACAGTGAGAGTCGCGAGAGCGCAGAGCTCTGTACTCAGACTGTGCTGCAGCCTGGGGAAACAAAGTGTTACAATTGTAATAAGGAGGGCCCCCCAGCACAAGCACTGTGACAGACGAGAGAGGGCACAGCACTGCAGCTCTGGCTCTGCTGCAGGGAGTCGGAGAAAACGAAGTTGAACTTCTTTTTTAGACACACGCTAAAGTGTGTGTGTTCAACACACTTTAATTTTCACCCCAAAGGTATAGTTTGTAAACCCAGCGCACACCAACATATGGCCAAATTGCCAATGGGCCAGTCCACCCCTGGCAATGCTGCTGAAGAAAAGGTGTTGGCGGTCTGTGAACTGAAAAAGTGTGTCGCAGGAACAAGGCCCCGGAAGTCATTCTCCTCCCGCAATGAAAGTAACAAGGAGAACGGGAGAACGGGAGGCCTGGGAGGACCCAAGGGGTTCATTATAATGTACAGTTAACTCATCCCAGTATAAAGTCTGAAACAGAGTTACATTTTAAACAAATGTAGTAAAAGTGTTGTGAAAACAGAGGCCCAAAAACAGTACAGCCCTCTAACTGGTATTTGCCAATAAAGAGACAAAACAGAGTGGACGGTGGAATGCCAAATGCAAGGTAACTCAGCTTTATTTGAAGTATGCAAAAGCTGGGGAGAAAACAAGATCTGTCAATCTCGGATTGTTCAGAGTCTGTTTCAAAGGACCCCTCCTCCTCCTCACCTGAACTGGAGGAACTTGGTGTAGGCAACTTCTTTCCTCCTCGGATTCTGTAGTCCTTTTTTTATGTAGGAATGGTGTACCTCGAAAGGAAGCCACAGTGACCCGAGGTAATGCTAGCAGGCATGTGACCTCGCTTCCGGTATATCCTGAATAGGGGAAAAGGCATCCTTAGGCATAAAAAAAACCTTGTAGTTGAAGGTCCGAGTTCCAGGAAGAGATCCAGTGAGATTCCAAGCTGGATGGTGAATGCCAAAGGGTTCTAGGAATTCATAGGTGATTCTACTACGGACTCCCCACAGGGCGAACAGGCACAGATCCGGAGAACCACCAGAGTTTGAGGGGGGGAGAGAGGAAGAGCGAATCTGTGCAGCCAAGGTGGCCGTGTAAAGGAACACACAATACAGGGCCGAGAGGACAAGCAGAAAAGTAAGGCACTCCAGCGAGAGAGAAAAGAGCTGGACCACCGGGTAGCACTGCAGTGCAAGGGGAGGAGAGAGAAAGGCAGCAACAGGAGAGAAAGAGAGACCGCCGAGGTGGAGGAAGAGAAGGGGAAGCCGAGGGATGGCAGAGAGCGAACCAGAGTACCGCAAGAAAGCAGCGAGAGGAGAGAAGCAAAGAAAAGGTAACATGAAAGCAAGCAGGAAAACTGGCAGAAAGCTGAAAGAGGAAAACTTAGCATGCAGGCAACCAAAGAGGAAAAACTACCTGGGTTGCAACGCTCCGACCGCTGGGAGGGATGGGAATATGAACCTTCCAGCGGCGGTCATATTGGAAGATGACTAGAACTCTAACAGAAATGCGGAAAAGCCATAATGGACCAATCAATGGAGGTGGGTTCTCCAATGATTCTACAAGTGTCAGTTACCCAGGCGTGTGACAAGATCAACAGCCAAGCTCTCTCTCAAATTCTTCATTGTTTGAACAGAAAACACAGTTTATATAATACAAATGAGTCATTCTGATGTCATCATGATCCCCGAGTTATGGAAAAGTATCTCTACTGCTCATTGGTTCTCATTGCTAAGCTACACTATTATCTATATGTATCACCCTACTGATTGGGTAACTCTCCATCTAAGGTCCCACCCATAAAACATCCCATAAAATGTATGACCTCATCATACTTGAATACTATTGGTAAGTTCTAAATTACTTCTGAGGTGAAAAGGACATATGCCTATCGGTTAACATGCGGTCACACTCTACGTGAACTGGCGGCATGGTGTCATGTATATGTAGATGGGAGGAGAGGACAAGCATATCGGGCCCTTGTTCTTAATTAAATAAGAAAGCCCATGTTATCCCAGCCATGTCATTTCCAAGTTTAGAAGAGTTTTGTCCTTGCCAACATTTAAGTTTTCCGATCCTCCCTGTCTTGCAACAGTAATCGCGCCATTCTGTTCTTGACACATTATGAATAACAATTGTTATGAGTCATGCCGCTTCCACCATGT
The DNA here is from genome assembly GCF_040938575.1 of Ambystoma mexicanum. Lineage (NCBI taxonomy): Eukaryota > Metazoa > Chordata > Amphibia > Caudata > Ambystomatidae > Ambystoma > Ambystoma mexicanum. The sequence continues at coordinate 779,786,718 of NC_090932.1, forward strand.
TAAGATTTCGTCGCAGCACTTTTTTTGTCTTTTTAGCTGCACTTGCTTCTTTATCTCGCCTAGCCGATTGCTGAGACATTAATCTGTCCGCCACTAGGACATTTTCCTGAGATGCTCCATTCGTCCCATGGACTTCAAATAGTCTGCTGTGTTGCCATAACTGATTTATCTTAATGGTTGAATGCTCGCTGCCCAGACACTGGTATCTTGTTCCGTTATGTAAACCTCCCCTCTGGCGTCCTGGCTTTGAACATTCCTTTGAGGCAGCTATGTCCAGCCAATTGCAGCATTTTTCCTGAATTAAATGTATTTGTTTCAAAAAGCGTGCTTAGCTGTGAGGCCTTCTTAAAGCTACAGACTTTATTCTTTGCTGTGTTTGTGCAGTTTAAAATGGCAACTGCTCGTGACGTTTTTATTCTCTGCAGGACATTTTTGCTTTGCTATCTACCGATTTCCTGGTGCATGCATGTCACATTATTTCTCTTCCTGTGGGTAGCAGCATCCTTCTCTACCTACAATGTTCTGCCCTACATGTGCAGGGAGTCCCTATCTTGTGTACACACCTTCCTGTCACCTAATATATTCTATTTTAAACAAACTAATTGTGCAAGCTAATGCCTTATTTGATCCCTACTTCTTTTTGACAGCTGCATTTCCCAGAGATTCGAAGTGCAGTTTCAAATGTTTCCTTTCTTATCTTATAATTTAGTTTCTTCTGAGGAAGGAAGGGGGGGCAGAGCTTGAACATGCTCTCTAGTCAACAACTGCCCTACTACAGTGCCCCCTCTGGTCAAGTAATCGACCACTCTTTCTTTTTCTCTCATCATATTATAGCTATCCTTGGGCAGCCACACTTTGATGGTCCCCCACAAGTTACCTCCTTGGGCTGCATATTCTGCTGTACTGCATGTCATAAGCCAGCAATCCCCATTCGCGTCACATTTCATCCAGTGCTCATTGGAATTATGGGTAGCTTTTCAGCATGTAAACAATGCCCTAGGTTGTCTAGCTGGCTGACCCAATGGGTACATGGGACAGTAAACTTTGTGATCAGTTTGAGTGTAGTGATGTACAATGTCACCCACATTAACCATTACTGTCATTTGGAGTGCCTTCTTGCCAGTCTTTTTACATTGACTTATTGCTATTCTCAAGATGCAAAAAGCCATTAGGACCAGTACCAAAATTGGCAACAGAAATTTGAATGCATCTGTCAGCCATGTAGGCATCCAGGAGAATAGATAACTGAACCAGCTATCGTCCTCAATGTCCTCCACTTCCTCCTCCATTTTATCGCGCAGCTCTTTCAAGCATTATATGGCCTCTGTAAAGGTCCCATTCTCCTCATCATGTGCAGGTCATATGTAGAGCAACCTGGCCTTATCTTTGCGCAAACTCCTCCCTCCATGGCTGTGAGGAGGTCCAGAACATACCTATTTTGTAGGTTCATCAATCTGGCCACTCTTAACTCCTCCTTAATTGCATTGAAGCCGTTTATTGTGGCATTAATAGTTTGTAACAGTTCCCACCTAGTCATCTGGATCCAGTGTGCATTTGCTTCTGCTTGCAGGCCAGGCATTAGAAAGGATGTGAAGAATGTTGTTTTTTTACCGAATAATGTATGACTCTCTGGGATTTCATCGAATGCAGCTTTGGCCTCCTTGGAAAAATAGTTCGTTATTTTTGTGTGTGTTAGGAATAGGGATCTTTTCTTCCTGTTGTGTGCCATTGAAGGAAAAGTTCCAATGTCAACCTCACTTTGTGATATTACCAATGCTGGTGCATTTAGTCGCACTATTGTACATATGCCACCCCAGTTGGGTGAAAGCTGCATATAAGCTCTTGTACCGCAGGCCCAGTAACGGTCCATTAGTACAGCTGTGCCAACTTTCATACCTGGTAAATGCATAGTGCGTTTGCACCCTTCATTGTTACCAAGCTTTACTGAACCATTATTTCTAAAGCATAACATCAGTGCTTGTAGTTTGATTATGGGTAGTGGTCCTGCTTAATCTTCCACCCATGTTAAAAATTTGGCAGCTTGTTTACATTCCTCATGGCACACTGTGTCTGCGTTTTTTATCACTTCTATTGGCGCAGTCCATACTGCCTCTGGTTTGCATCTCATTATTCCATCAACCCATCCTCCCGAGGAATATACTTTCCCTTATATTTCCAATTGTGTTCTGTCGGCACAATAAGGTATCAAATTAAACTGGGCATCTGTGACACCTTAATATTTGGTGATCCACTATTTCGACATCTCCCCTATTTGGACCTGATAGTATGTACTTGAGCACCTTACTTTTCATTCTTATATTCTCCATTATGTGTGGCTTTTTTACATAGTTGTCTACATATGGGAATTCGGATCCTGTGAGATACTTCATCATGGCCGATTGTCCCTGAAATTGTCCTCTTGTCTGGCATACTGCGCGATGTACTATGTAGTGTGCTCTGGGCTCTGGTACTTCGTGAGGTATAAATACTTGAGAGGCTGTCATGGCATAGGGGATAAGCGAGCAAACAAAGCAGCTTTCCCTTTATCTCTCTCTCCCCACCTTCTCCATTGACCTATATCATGAGTTTCGTTCAATATTTTTGGAATTGTCAAAATACCTTTTCATGTAATATTCATCATCCGCAATACTTCTACTAGCCTTCATTTCTCCACAACTGGGCAGAATACAATTTCCTGCTCTAACTGGAAATCTACTTGTTTTTTAACTTCTTCACTAACATTATGCCATAGGGACAAATTTATCTTATCATAATCAGTCTAATGCAGTGTGAGATAAAATAAGAAATAAAAACAACAAAAGAGAAAGGAAAACAGAAGTACTGCAATAGCCATAATGTCAGTTGTTTGCAGATGTGTCCTGCGGCATATTGATAGGGGTATTATAAAGAGCTCAGGAACAAAAGGATATGAAAACATATGTACAGTTTACTTAGTACCGGGCAATAGTAGGTTATTATTTTTCAATGGTGAGTGAGGCAAGCTGTATATACCCTTTCCAAAGCATTTGCAACCAATGATAATGAAAATAATGAAAGATTTGATGGATTTTCTTTTTCAAACGACTTTCACTATCGTGTGGTTCATTGATAAAGAACATAAAAATATAAAAATAATGCTGATAAAAAAACATAAAAATATAGAAATGTGGGAGATAAAAAATAGTCCCAATAAAAATGCAAAGATAGAAAAGTAGAGAAAATAGTCTGTTATAGATGTATGCTCTTGTGAAAAATAGTCCTTAACACTCTGCTGGTGGTATATTCAAAAAGTCCTCTGCATCAACTCCTTTCTTATTGTTCCAGCGTCAATGTTCCTCAAGTGGTGCAACCTAATTTATATTTCTTGCATTCTCAAGTTCCTTTTTCTCGTCAATTTGTTTTTCAGCACGCACTTGGGCTCTGGTCCTGGGTCTGTTTTCGTTCTCTTCTCCCTCAGGATCCTGGTAGCTGGGCAGGGAGGCAGCATTGTATCGACTTATGTTGGATATGTTGACCCACAGAAAAAAGTTGACAACTACAATAGTATTCAATTCCATTTTTTGTTTTTTTCTGTGCCTTTAGTGATACCTTCCTGCCTTTCCTGTCAACAAATGAAAGAGAGGTATTTAGCCATGGATATCAAATAGTCATGGAACTCATTTCCTAACACAGTCGCAGTGCTTTGGGCATCTATATGCACACGTGTGAGCAGTGTAATGGGCGCCTGCATCATGCGACCTGTCACCAACTCGTGAGGAGTCAGGTGATCGTCTGAGCCTTGCTGATTGCGCAGGGCAAATGGAGCCAGCGGAAGGCAATACAGCCAGTCCTTATGCAGCGTATCACGCAATCTTGCTTATCTTGCTAACCTGTGATGCCCGAGAGTTTTGTGTGCTTTATAAATGTAAAATAAATAGATAAATAAATACATCTCCACAATCCTTCCTGAGATTTTTTCACTATGTATACAGCCGTGTTACAAGGAGATTCTGATGGCACTATCACTCCCTGCTTCATGAGCGCATTTATTGTTTCATAAATACCCTCATCTTCTTCTTTGGACATTGGTACTGTTTCACTCAAGGTAAAATTGCCCCTTTTTAAAATGTTATTTTTACTGCTTTAATCCCTTTTAACAACCCCACATCATATGGACTGGTTGTTCATAGTGTGCCGGGTAACCCTTGCCAAATCTTCTTCCATAAATGATGGCACTTTTTTAGCTAGCATTATTTGTTGTGTCACCTCGGTATACTCTATTCTCAATTGACATGGATACTTATCTGAAACAAAAACTCATCATCAGAGTCACTGTAGTCAAACAACTCATCATCTGTCAACTGGGTCAGTCTGTGTGGTGCGTCAAGTGCTATTACAGTGCACCAACTCACCCCTTCCTCATCAGTGCCATGTAAAATCACTCTATCCTCCCTCACTACAGCCATCCCTCGCTCAATTGTAACTTTTAGTTACATCTGTAGGTATCTGTGTTCTGAATAAAAGTATGTGGGTAGTCTCAATAGCTGTCCCATAATAAGGGGAAGCCATGCTAACATTACTTGTACTCCATAGAAAAATCTTTCAGGATCCACTGGTACTCCCCTATGTACTTTCTTCCCATGAAAGGCTTGTATGTATTCCTTTGCTGTCTGGAAATGTATGCCTGGTGTAGAGCATATTGAGCTAAAGACTCTGGGTAAGTCCCTCGTAACCAGGACTAATGTCTGGCAGAGGGACTCCCAGGACCCCCCTTGTTAAATCTGCATATTTAAGTAACTTTGGGTCTCACCCTAAGTTACTAGGGGAATCCAGACGTGGACCCCTTGCTCACTATTCTTAGAGAGGCACAGATCCACCCTACTGATGAGGTCCAACCAGACCGAAACACGTGTCTGGGGTTTCTGTTGGTACTCTTGTTCAGAGGAGAATTGCCTCGCATTTCGGTGCTGGACTGCCCCAGGGCAGGACAAAGACTGATATGTTTGGGATATTTCTTCTCTGTGAAAGATAGTGAGCTAAAGACTCTGGGTAAGTCCCTCGTAACCAGGACTAATGTCTGGCAGAGGGACTCCCAGGACCCCCCTTGTTAAAAAAGTAGAGCATATTATGCCATCCTCTGTAACTGATATTGTCATACTGAGTTTGGCCATAAGATATCTTCCCCAATATGTTAATTGGTGTCTTCCTGGAATACAGGAATGGGATAGCTACCGTCTGCTCTCCTACTGTCACAGGCAAGCTGTCAGTGAAAGGAACTGTATTTGTAGCCGCAGAAAAGCCTTCAGTGTCCATGAATATTCCTGACAAAAATCTGGCCATTCTGACACAGGATTTTGTTTCCCCAAGTGTCAACTAATAATGAAAGAGTCTGGTCACCTATAGATACCTCCAACCTCGGTTCCTGTTCAGGGTCTGTGGTTACTGATAGGATAGGGCACATCAAGCTATTCTGTTGGCTGTCCTATTGGGAATACATGTTCAGTCCCGTCCCTGTAAAAGTGTTCCCCCCAACTGCTGTCATTCCTCCTATCCGGGGTGTCTGTGGCAAAATGTTTGTATCCCACTGTGTCACTGCTTGCTGTGATTGCGCTGCATTCTGTGGCTGTTGTGTCAACATCTGCTGTGGTTGTTGTGGCTGTATCTGTGGCCCTTGTGGTTGCTGCACCTGCTGTGCTTGTGTCTGATCTGGTGAATATTGTGTTGGTAAGGTATGGTATGGTATGGTGTTGTTTATCTATAAAGCGCCTATACACAGGCAAGTGTTTCAAAGTGCTCAAGGAGAGTGGGAACATGGGGGAAAAACAACAGTCACTCAGAGCCCTTGAAATTCTGAGATGATAATAGTCTGCACAGGCAGAATAAGTGAATACATTTAACAGTTTGAGATACAGCAAATGGGCCTGCCGGCGATTCTGCAGTTTTACAAGTGCAATTAAGGGGTGAAGACAAGGGAGAACAGACAGGCGATCTTCAGGCACTGTGCGTACGGATCGTGCAAGTGCACAGCCGTTCTGGGGGGGTCCAAGTGCAACCGGTCAGTGGAGACTGGGGTAAGTGCAAAAAGAGCCACTCTCTTGGGTTAATTCTCAAGTGCAGTGAGAGTGGGTGGGGTGTAGGGCCCTGAGGCAAGTGCGAGAGAGGACTGGCGGGGGTGCCTGGGGCATGTGGGACTCTGAGGTACACCAGGTGGCCAGTCAGCAAGCTGTAAGGAAGAAGAGGTAGAGAGGGAAAGAGCAGATAACTAGGTTAGCAGGGTAGAGGAGGGAGAAAGAAGCGGAGAAGAGAAGGTCTTGAGGAGTTTCCGGAACTTAAGAAGATCAGGCTCAAGACGGAGGGAGGCACCTGCTGAGGATAAGGATCTCCCTCCAAATCTCTGCTTGGAGAACCATCTCACTCGCAGAAGGTTGGAGGTAGATGAGTGGAGGGCTAGTGAGGGACAGTATTTAGGTAGGCAGCGTTGCAGGCAGACAGGTCCCTGGCCCCAGAAAGCCTTGAGGATAATGCAGAGGACCTTGAACTTGATCCGTGCAGCCACAGGGAGCCAGTGAAGGGATTTCAGCGCTGGAGAGATGCGGTCCCTGGGCTTGAGGCCAAGGATAAGTCTTGCAGTTCTGTTCTGGATGAGTTGCATAGGGCGCAGGGCAGTAGAAGGGGGGTTGAGGAAGAGGCTGTTGCAATAGTCCAGCCTAGAGACACTGAGCCGCTGAGGGAAAGTGAGAAAAGGTAGAGTACCTCTGAGGAGGTGTAGCTGGTAGTTATATTTTTTGGAGATGTCCGAAATGTGAGAGGAGAGAGTGGAGTCAAAGATGACCCCAAGGTTTCTAGCCTCACAAGTGGGTGCGGGTGCAGGGCCAAGGGAGGCCGGCCAGAGTGAAAGTGGGAAAGCGGGTGCAGGAGTGCCAATGTAAACTATCTCAGTCTTACTGGCATTGAGGCATAGGTCGTTTGCACCACACCATGACTGAATAGTGGACAGACAGTCAGATATGAGAGAGTCATATGTTCTAGTCATGATAACCATAGTCTTGCTGCGGTGCACCATATGGTGTGGGATATGCCATTCCCCCCTCTTGGCCCATACTGCATTTCACCTTGCTGCATTGCTCCTCTACGTCTACACACTCATGAAATGTGTCCTACTTTCCCACATGTCCAACATACTGCTCCAGTGCCCCCAGGTCCTATGAAGCGGGGCTGTCCCCCACCAAACCATCCTTGTGGTGCTCCAAATCCTCTCCCTCTGTGAACAAATCATCTTCCTCGTCTGGGGTAAAAACTACTCTCCCCTCTTCCTGCAAAATAACCACCCATGCCCTGCTGTGGCATGACAGCTCCCTGCCCATTATTCCCGTCTCCTATATATATCAATACCGCTCCTCCTAGCGCCATTTTGGATAATTTCTTCTGCACCAATTTTGCCTCTTCCTTCTACCTTTGCTCTATTTATTTGTGTACCTTTCTCGTGCTTTAACCTACAGTGATGGACAATAGTCAATTGTATCTCTGGCTATGGTCTCATTTCAATACCCACAATCTTTTTTAACTGACTCTGTACTTCTTCAGGTAAGCCCTGACACAAAATATGATAAAACAGTGATATATTTTTATCCCAGTGGTCTTTAGTTTCCAAGCGCCAACATTCTTTAATGTCTTGAATATAGGCAGCGGGGTCCTCAGTAGGCCCCATCTTCCTAGTCATTATGTGTAACGCTCACCTGGCTCCCACGGAGGCGCTGGTCTGGTCTGGGTTGCTGTGGCCTCTTCAAGCGTGATGCGCAGAATTCGGACCACCGATTGAACAGGACCCCCAAATCTTGCTTGTCTGGCCCGTAGGAATATCCTTCTGCAGATGAGAAAGGGGATTAACTGTCTGCTGAATAGTGTGCTTGCTCCCCCCTTTCCCCCTTCGTTCTTCTCTGACTTCCTCCAAAACCCCCGGTTTAAGCTCACCTTATGGTTTGGAAGGATGAACTCTCCATCCTGCTTCTGGTGCAGGGGCGCGCGTTCGTCCAGTTACTTCACTGGTTTTCAGAATGGCGCTGGCAAATCCACTTGACTTTTCTGAGCGATACGCCGTAAGTATGAAGATGCAAAAGTTCAAGTGTGAGCCTCCTTTTATGTTGTTTTTCCTAACCTGTGATCTGTCCTTTATTTCAGGTGCAGAACAAAGGCGATGCGTTGAGGGGTTAAATTGCCAGTGGTAAAATCAGGTGAGTTAGTGATGAGGGCGACCCCTCTAAATGTCTTTATAATTCCCCAGTAATGTCTTTTGTCCTTTCCCCATAGGGGCCGGGGTGCGGTACCTGCCAAAGATGCGGCGCCGACCCGAGATGTGGAATGGTTCACCAAGAAAAGCCGGTAAGTAAAATGGCTGAAAAATCGGCTTTCCTCTTGTGTTCTCTTGCTCACCTTTTGTCTCTTCTTCTCTCCCCTAGGTGCAGAGATTTGGCGACCGGTGCTGAGAGCCGTGATGGAGCCGGGCGGCGTCTCGGGAACAGGTGAGTGAAGCGCGACGCTGCAGCGAGCAACGCAGTGCTTTTAAATGGAAGTCTTCCTTCAGGAATGCTGGCGTGAAGATTCCGGATGCAGGTAAGAAGGTTGAATAAATTCTTGGTTTTCACCTTTCTCTTCTCTTCTTTCCTTACAGGTGTTCCAGGTTCGAGGCGGGCTTGGCTGGAGTCCAGGTGCAGGAGCAGAAACGGTGAGCGTTCAGCTGCTGGGATGCAGAACAACGCGAAGCACGTGTGGCTGTCCGGGCGTGGCTTAAATAGCCTTGGAAGAAGTTCCAGGTGAGTATTCTTCCACAGCCCCACCCAAGTAACAAAATAGTTCCTTCAGAAAAATAGTCCCTCCTAAGCCTCATTTGGCTTGGTTCTTCATGCAGCATGGTCTGCATCAGGTGAGTGTGCAGCATGGTCTGCTTCAGGTAAGTGCACCAAACACTTCCCCTTATGAGCCTGGCGCCTATGGCGCCAGGACTGATGTCCAACATGAGCCTGGCACCAACGGCGCCAGGACAGAGTCCAAAGAGCCCCTATAAAGGGCCGCTGGGCTTTTATCCGGGGGCGTGATGCCTGCTCCCGGGGGAGCTGGGCCTGGCCTGGTGCTCCGGGGGTAGGCATCATGACATTATGGCACTCATGTCACATTGGTCTGGAAATAGCACCCTCAGTGCCTTCCATACATTAGCTCTACAATTATTGAATGGTGACCCGTCATAGTTAGTGGTGTTATGTTCTGTCACTGCAAAATAGCCTGCTCTCTTCCACATGTCCTCTGCCTGGTCACACAATATGGATGCAGATACACTTTTCATGTCACCTATATCTAATGCTATCCAGCTGTCTCTCGCTCTAGCTTGTAGATCAACCTACCTGGCCCTGCTGTGAGTGATGGCAGCTTATCCATCACGTTACTTTTGTCTGTCTGATTCCATGGAGTATAGTGCGGCTGCCCTAATCCCTTGTGGAGCAGTGGGAATTGTGTTATCCCTTTCTTGCGCAAAGGTGATGCTGTGAGAGTTTGTTAGGAAATCCCAGCGTTCATACTGGAAGATATGGAAATTACATCATCCTCGCTACCTTCAACAGAAACCAAGATGGTGGCTATTTGGTTCCGTTTTTCCTAATGCTCCGGGCAGGTCTAGCTTATTCCAAGATGGCGACCTCCTCAAGCCAAACGCTATATCGGTCTCGTTGAGACCCAGGTAGGTGCGTCGCTACTCGCTCCACTCCCGTGCAGCTTCATAGCAGCTCACGCTCCTACCTTTCGAATTTGTCTTTCTGACTACGGTCTTCCTTCCCCTTTCTCCTCGCTAATTCCATCTTCCTTTCCCTTCCCGTGGCGGCATCCCTTGCCGCTTCCTCCCCTTTCCTTCCTATTGTGCTTCTTTCTCCTTGCTCAGGGTGTCGTTCGCCCCATTGAGCGTCCTGTTACCTTTCCTTGCTCTTGGATCCCATCTAGAAGACAAGAAGATTGTCCTGTTCCGGACATTCCTTCACGAGACTCGGCTTCACGGAGCCGGATTCCCTTTCTACTTCAGCTGGACAATTCGGCCAACATTTCTAAGGACTCATCACCAGACCAGCTCGTATTTTGGTATCCAAGCACATCAGGTTTTATTCCCCGCAGGGTTTCCCGAGGGTGTCACCCACGAGGCGCTTAGAGCCCATTTATCCTGGTCTCTTCAGCGCCTTCTGGGAGGCATACCACAAACTTCGATACTACAGAAACGAACTCCGAAGGGACCAGTTCTGTGAGTACTATCTGTGTTTATATTGAGAGCCTAAGAGATAGCGACGCCATGGATCAACAAGTCCAGCAACTGATAACCGCGGTTCAGACTCTCAATACCGAAGTACAGACACTGAGAAATGAAAATAATGTCTTACGCCAAAGGGTTATCCCACGGAATGAACTTCCCCCGGGACCCTTGCCGATGGGCAAATTTGATGGCAACCCAAAAAGAGGCCTTGAAGGAGTATCTACAAACCAATCTTCGTCATGGTCTTACCACGGAGTCCAAAAGTCCTGCTGGGGCATCTTTATTTTTTATTCCCAAAAAAGATTGTAAGGAGTTACGACCTTGTATAGATTACAGGGGTTTAAATCAAGTAACTCGTAAGGATAAATACCCCTTACCACTTATACAAGACATTCTGGAAGCAGTCAGAGGAGCATCCATATTCACTAAATTGGACTTGCGAGGAGCGTACCACATTATCAGAATAAAACAAGGAGATGAGTGGAAGACTGCATTCCGCTCACCCTTCGGACATTATGAATACAGGGTGATGCCTTTCGGGTTAGCCAATGCCCCATCGGTTTTTCAAAGATTTGTTGATCACCTCTTCTCTGATCTGCTCCTACATTCCCTTATCGTTTATTTGGATGACATTCTTATTTTTTCAAAAAACCAAACAGAACACGTGCAACACGTGTCGGAGGTCCTCAGACGATTACAAAATAATCACTTGTATGCCAAGCTTGAGAAATGTTGTTTCCATCAGTCCTCTATACCTTATCTAGGATACATCCTTTCTGTTGACGGAGCAGCCATGGACCCAAGAAAAGTCGAAGCCATACTGCTATGGAAGATACCTCAGAACAGTAAGGATATCCAGAGGTTTCTAGGGTTTTCCAATTTTTACAGGAAATTCATTCCAAGATTTTCTCTGATCATCAAACCTCTTACTTCCCTTATCAAAAAAGGGATTCGGTTCAATTGGACCGAGGAAGCTCAACAAGCCTTTGAATTCCTAAAAAACGCCTTTTCATCTGCTCCCATATTGAGACTTCCCGATCAGTCTCAGCCTTTCATTTTGGAAACGGATGCCTCATCTTCGGCCATTGGTGGAGTACTCAAACAGAAGTCCCCCAAAGGTCTAGAACATCCTGTTGCATACATGTCCAAAACTCTTACACCTTCTGAGTGTAACTACACGGTGTTGGAAAAGGAACTCTTGGCTGTCAAAAGGTCATGTCAAGAATGGAGACACCTTCTACTAGGGGCAAAACATCCTATTCTGATCAGGACAGACCACCGGAATCTGAGAACTTTCCAGAACTTTGAATGCCAGAACAGTGGGCAAGCCCGTTGGGCATATTTCTTCTCTTCGTACGATATGATTGTTACGTACATTCCTGGGACAAGCAACCATATCGCTGATGCCTTGTCTCGCAGTTCCGGCGAAATAGACATTCCAGCCAAAACAGAGAGGATGTTTCCCCAAACGCCATTTATTTATTTCGTGGCATCCTTGTTACGTGAAGTCCAAAAACAAAGCAAAGACGTTTCTCCGCAAGATGTGGAACTTTACAACTTCACTCAGGAGGAAGGCTTATACTACTTCCATGAGCAGTTGTTCATCCCAAATCATGACCTCAGAATGAAAATCCTACATCTTTGTCATGATCACAAGACGGCTGGACACAGAGGCATTCCCACCACACAAGAACTAATTGCCCGTTATTTCTGGTGGCCTGAAGTACGGAAGGATGTCAAAGAATATGTCGCCTCATGCATAACTTGTCTCCAATCCAAAAACCCCAGGAGATTACCCATGGGAAAACTCGTTCAACCAATGCTACCTACTCAACCTTGGGAAAGGATCTTAACGGATTTCATAGTTGAGCTCCCTCCTTCCTCCCAACACACCACCATCATGGTGACCATTGATTCTTTGACCAAATTAGCCCATTTCATACCTATGGCTAAAGTACCTTCTGCGGCTCAAATGGCTCAATACTTCCTGCATACCATCTTCCGTCTGCACGGACTACCAAAAAGTATTTTGTCCGACAGAGGACCACAATATATATCCGCTTTCTGGAAATATGTATGCCAGTCTTTGGGAATACAACGCAGTCTAACTTCTGGTTACCATCCCCAATCTAACGGCCAGACTGAAAGGCTTAACCAGTCATTGGAACAATACCTCCGATGTTTCATATCAGCCTCACAAGATAACTGGAGTACCCTACTGCCTTACGCGGAATTTGCGTATAATAACGCCCATCATTCCGCCATACAAATGTCCCCTTTCTTCTGCTCCTACGGATTTCATCCTTCTGTTTTCCCGACCACAGTGCCATCATCTACCAAGATCCCTTCTGTCGAATTCCCTGGCTGCGGACATCCAAACTGCACACGCAACAGCCCTTTCGTCTCTTTCGGAGGCCAGAGCTAAAGCCAAACAGCAAGCAGACAAGAAACGATCACAGGAATCCAGTTATCAAGTAGGCGACCTGGTTTGGTTAGCCTCAAAATTCCTTCCCAAACATTTAATACCTACTAAACTTTCTCCTCGCTACTTTGGGCCATTTACCATTCTCAATAACATTGGTAAGGTGGCTTATCGCATCCAACTGCCCCAAACCTGGAACAGAATTCATAACGTTTTTCATGTGTCTCAACTCAAGAGCCACGTTCCGGACAGATTCCACAGAAATCAAAATGCCCCTCCTCCACCAATACTCTCTCCTGCTGGACCTGAATTTGAAGTCGTGGCCATCTGTGACTCCAGGTATCACCGAGGAACTCTACAGTATCTTATCGATTGGAAGGCCTATGGACCTGCTGATCGGTCTTGGGAGCCGGCCTCTCAGGTACATGCTCCTGCATTGGTCCGGAAATTCCATCGCACTCATCCCTGGAAACCCGGACCATTGGCCCCGCGGGGGGCATACTGTTAGGAAATCCCAGCGTTCATACTGGAAGATATGGAAATTACATCATCCTCGCTACCTTCAACAGAAACCAAGATGGCGGCTATTTGGTTCCATTTTTCCTAATGCTCCGGGCAGGTCTAGCTTATTCCAAGATGGCGACCTCCTCAAGCCAAACGCTATATCGGTCTCGTTGAGACCCAGGTAGATGCGTCGCTACTCGCTCCACTCCCGTGCAGCTTCATAGCAGCTCACGCTCCTACCTTTTGAATTTGCCTTTCTCACTACGGTCTTCCTTCCCCTTTCTCCGCGCTAATTCCATCTTCCTTTCCCTTCCCGTGGCGGCATCCCTTGCCGCTTCCTCCCCTTTCCTTCCTATTGTGCTTCAGCTTCGCTGTGCCTCCTTGTTCCTTCTCCTTGCTCAGGGTGTCATCTCGCCCCATTGAGCGTCCCGTTACCTTTCCTTGCTCTTGGATCCCATCACAAAGACAAGAAGATTGTCCTGTTCCGGAAATTCCTTCACGAGACTCGGCTTCACTGAGCCGGATTCCCTTTCTACTTCAGCTGGACAATTCGGCCAACATTTCTAAGGACTCATCACCAGACCTGCATGTATTTTGGTATCCAAGCACATCGGGTTTTATTCCCCGGAGGGTTTCCCGAGGGTGTCGCCCACGAGGCGCTTAGAGCCCATTTATCCTGGTCTCTTCAGCGCCTTCTGGGAGGCATACCACAAACTTCGATACTACAGAAACGAACTCCGAAGGGACCAGTTCTGTGAGTACTATCTGTGTTTATATTGAGAGCCTAAGAGAGTTCTCCTTTTCAAGGTCTCAGCTACACGCGTCACTGGCATTCTGGCAAGTTTCCTAAGAAATGTGGTGATCTATGGTCTTCATTTATGGGGAGTACTGATTGAGGGGTGGATATAGGCTTAAGTTTGGCCCAAGCAAATCTTCTATCTCCCCTACGCCTGATCCTGTGGTATCCATTTGAGGGGCTTGCGCCGTCTCCTCTCCCCCTCTTCATCATCAATGTCTACCCAATCTGTCTCTCTGTCACTTTCTCCACTCTCGGCATCCTCAAGTATGAGATCACAACTCACTCCCTTAACAGGCTCCCTTACATATGTTCCATTCATTATCTCTGGCAACACATCTCTGCCCCTTGTCTCTGCAGTTATTGTCCCACTCGCTTTTCCCCCACATCTCTGACATCATATTTCTGCTCACCTTTTGGCTCATCTCCTTCCTCATTTTTTCAATTTCTTCCTTTTCTCTTGCCATTCTCCTGTTCTTCTCATTTAGCCACTTTACATACTCATCCCTTTCTCCTACCTCCATTTTCCTTCTTTGCCTTTCCTGTTCTTCTGTCTGCACCTTCTCTGCTGCTTCCCTCCGTTCCCTCTATTTCTCCCTCTGTGCATTTTGCTCTATCTCTTCCTGTGTTTACCTCCCAAATTCCTCCCTGTCTGCTTCCTTCAATTCTTCATACTCCACTACATTCACATAATTAATTTCTGTGAGTTTCCCGTCGAGTTTCAACAATATTTTTCCTCCTACCCATTTCTCTGGTTCCACCATAGTCTCTCCACTATCTCCATTACGTATGGGTACGCTTCTCACCCTCTGACCATCTATCTGCATGCCTCTAACGACCCGGAGCTCTTCCTCAGCTGTTCTTCTAAGCTATGTAGCCCTGTATACTCTTCCTCATCCCTTAACTGTGTCTCTGAGTTGAGCCATGCGTCATGCACTAATGGCTTTCTGATTACCAATTGTGCCCTCCTCCTACTATCATCACTTTCCTCATCAGGGGATTCATATCTTGGATTACTATACCCTCCAGTTGCTGCTTGTAGCGGGTATATTCCTGGGATGGTCTGGGCTAGTGTGCTCTCCTCATACAGAGTCGGTACTGTGAATTGTGTGTAGAAGTCTGCCTCCGCTGGTGATGGCGGAAGTGTTGGCTGTGTGTGAGCAGTGTCCTTAGAGGGAGGAGGCAGCAGCGCTGTGGGCTGCTCGCGCTCCTCCATACACATATTAAGCATCCATTCCTTCTTATGCCCCTTTGTCTCTTCCTCAAAGGCCTTCCAGAGCTCTAATATACCTAAAGAAGAACAGGGAACTTTTCCGCAATATCACCCTCAGACCTCCGCGACTCGTGTTGTAGGTACACATTTTTGAAGTGTGTACAAAGAACGGAGACAAAGCGTTCCCCTACTCCGTTTGTACAAGTGCGAGTGTGATTCATGTACACATCGGTTACTGCGCCACACTAATAATTAGATTCCAAAGAACTGTTTCTTTTGAAATACTAGATATTTATTGGTGGCCCTTTATGATAACACGTGTTTCGGCATTTAGGGTGCCTTTGTCAAGTCAGGGCAAATGTTAGTATCTGAAGTGATCATAGGAAACAAATAATATATATACATGATAGAGAGTTGTGACAAAATAAACAGGTGATAAAACATCATATTGACATCATATGATCGAATAACAATAAGGTAAAAAATTGGGATGAAAGAATAAAAGTAAGGAACAAAAAACCGTGTTCAAAACCGTATGGGTAATGGAAATTAAACACACATTATGGTACATCGTATATGACTAGGTTACAATGGCACAGGAAATAATTTATGAATTTGATACATGTCCGGGGTCACAATACCAAAGAATGTAAAAATACCGTAGAGCCATCATGTAACATTTGTAATGAATGAGAGAAGACCGAAATTGCGGATGGGGGCAGGGGAGGTATATTAGGTTATAAGAAAGAGAAAGAGAAAAAAAAAAAATAATAAACACATGAGTTGGTTAGAAATATGTGCTAAATTACTTAAGACACTTAGATATCAAAGAAATTGTGCTTACCTATCTGCTTGTTTCAAGAAAGCATAGTGTCTAGAAGACTCTCGTAGTATCGGGCTAAATCCCTTCAGAATCATGTGAAAAGTGCTTGAGAAAACAAACGGAGAAAGGTATAATATCAGTAACTTATTCTGAAAGGAAACGGCTGGTAGGTGTGCCTGTCTCATGTTGGCAGTACTCCCTGATGCGGGTGTGGCCTTCTTTTGCTGAAGGGCATGTGCGCTGGAACTGAATAAATTGGCTTAGTTTGTGATTTCATTTAACAGCCTGTCTTGCAACGTGTTGCTGGTTTCAGTGCGTGAAACACAAAAAGTATTGGTGCGATCTGATACATATCCGTAGTTGTTGTATAATCAAATTTCTTAACACTGCTTAGTAGTTTAACTTGAAGTTTATTCTAAGAGTCCCCGGCAGCTGCCGTCGTCAGGCCTCACCGCCGTAATCTGCAACGTTCACTTCTCTGCATTCGAGAACAGTAGAATGCAGAGAACCGAAACGTTCGCAGATTGACATATAACATTATTAATATACTGTAACATCTCCCTTTCTTATACACAACCAAGGAACACCAGAATATAAGAAAAATGTATATATATATCGTTTTGAAAAGGTAGGAAGGGGAATCAAAGGGTTAAAGGAAAACAAGTAGAAAAGAAATAAAAGATTGAAGATTAATCATAAACAAAACACATGTCTATGGAAATAAATCTCAACCAGTCCTACAACATAACTGTACTAAAAGGAATGCTTATCTCTACTATATATATGAAGCACTGTAGTATAAAGGATACACCCTACTGTTGATTTCATCAGCATAGCCTCCAAATTCTAATAACAACTCTGATATATGAATATAGTCAATAATAAATGAACCCTTCCTTAAAGTTAGGTACAACTCTCCTGGGTCTTGAACACTCTCCACCATTATTTCTGGAAACTCTTTGGTCCTCTCCAGTTGGTTCTTCTCCAGATCTTTTTTCTCTTCCTCTCTCATCCACACTTTGTCTGCATCTAACAAAATCATTGTCAAAATGTCTTAATTCATTTTCTTCTGCTGAGATGATATCATCACAAGACCACTTGTCTCCATTTTCCAACACTACTGATTTTCTGAGGCGCTTAATAACTTTTTGCGGGGCACGGAACTTAGACTCTCCCTTCAGAACTCTTTTGGGTTCCTTTACTCTAACCCAATCACCAGCTTTGATATTATTTTCCTTCACACGGTTATGCTGATTATAGTACTTTTTGTATTGATCTTGTTTTTTCTTAACTCTCTCCATAACCTCATCCATGTTAATGTTAAAATCTTTCCTTGTAGACATCCAAGCTGGTTTGAGTCTGTTGTTTGCAATCCTACCTCTCATTAAAGTGAATGGTTCTATACCAGTGACAGAATGGGGTGTAACCTTATATGTATCCAACGCTTCTTTCAAAGTATCTTTCCACGGCAGATTATTTGCTATTGCCAGCTGAATAGTTCCTTTTATGAATCGATTCATCCTTTCCACAAGTCCATTGCTCATTGGGTGGTACAAAGCTGTGGTATTATGTTTGATGGCTCTATCACTTAAGAATGTCTTAATTTCCTGTGACACAAATTGAGTACCATTGTCAGAAATTAATTCCTGTGGATCACCTTCTCTACTAAAGATCTCCTCCAAGAATTTTGTAACTTTACATGTCGAAACTGAGTCTTCTAAAATTCCACATTCAATCCATTTCGATGTATAATCGACTAACACTATCAAATATATTTTCATGGGTTCCAACACTTCATACGGGCCAGAAATATCAATGGCTAGTTTAGACCATACTGTATCAGGCACAGTTACAGGCTGAAGGGGTGTGACTCTTATTACTTTGCTTTTATCACTAGCTGCACAAGCAGAACATTCCTTAACAAGTGACTCTATATCACCCCACATACTGGGCCACCAATATGTTTCTCTGACTCTTCTTTTTGTCAAATCTCTGCCAATATGTCCTTCATGTGCAATGTCCATAATTCTTTTCCTCAATGCCACTGGTGGTACAATACGATCACCACGATAAACATATAAATCATCATATGATATTTCATCTTTAATCTTCTCCCACAGTTTAATTCCCTCTTGTACAATTTTCCATCCATCTGTTACAGCCTTTTTCAACATCTCTTGTTCTGGGTCTGAATTAGTGGCTGCCATCCATTCTCCTTTATCAAAACTTGGATGAATATGTGCAATAATGGAATCCATATCTTGATCCTCAACTAAACTCTCGTCACTTAGCATTTCAAGGTATTCATCCTTACAAGGCAAACGGGAGAAACAGTCAGCAACTTTGTTGGATCTGCCAGGAGTATATTTTATAATCACATTATATTGCATAATGATCAAAGTCCATCTTCTAATGCGAGGTGATGTTAAATGGGAGTTCTTGGGATTTAGTACATGAATAAGAGGTTTATGATCTGTTTTCAATTCAATGGGAACTCCCCAAATTAATCCCTTGAAATGTTCTAATATCCATTTAACACCTAGTGCTTCTTTTTCAATAGTGGAATAATTTCTCTCCGCTCCTTTTAGGGATCTTGAGGCAAAAGCTATCGGAACAAACGACCCATCATGGAATTGTTCCAAAACTCCACCCAAACCAACATTGCTTGCATCTACTGACAGCACAGTTCTGGCCCCAGGGTTGAACATTTTTAGTGTGGGTGCCTTATTGATCAGATTTTTTATATTGTCCAATTCCTTCTTGCATTCTGCTGACCAATCAAATTTTGTGCCTTTGGTCATCAAATTTCGCATGTGAACAGTTTTTTCTGCATAATGATCAACAAATTTAGAATAATACTCAGTGAGACCAAGCAGACTCCTCAGCTGATACTTATTTGCAGGATCAGGGACCTTCAAAATGGTATTAATCAGAGTTTCCTTGGGTCTTATACCTTCTTCACTGATACAGTGACCTAAATATGTAACCTCCTTCCTTTTAATTTTGCATTTCTCTATTTTCAATGTTAGACCTTTTTGTTGAATTATCTGCAGGACCCCTAACAATTTAGCATCATGATCTTCTTCACTCATGGCTGATATTAAAATATCATCCTGGAAATAATGCACGCCTTTTAGACCAGTAAACAAATGTTGCATTAATCTCTGGAACACCGCGGCTGCCGATGCCAGGCCAAATGGCATCCTTTTATATCGAAACGCCCCCAAAGGTGTTATAAATGATGTGAGGTGTCTAGATTCTTCATCTAATACAACCTGATGGTATGCTGATGACAGGTCTAAGGTAGAGAATATTTTTGCTGGTTCCATCGTTGTTAACATCTCTCCTATGTTGGGTAACGGATGTCGGTCAATCCATATGTTGTTGTTGAGATCTCTCAAATCTACACACATCCTAATGGATCCTTCAGGTTTCCTTACAATGACAATTGGAGAAAGCCACTCGGAACTTTCAATTGGTTCAATAATATCATGAAAACATAGTTTATCCAACTCCTTCTGAAGAGCTTCTCTTGTGCCAATGGGGATGTTTCGCACTTTGTGGACAACTGGCTTAGCTCCCCTCTTCAATATTATTCGATGCTTGAAGCCTTTCAAAGCTCCTATGCTATCATTGAAAACTTTGGGAAAGTTTTTCACTAGATCTTCAGCAGAATTATATGTATTGCTCATTATACTCATTATAGGCTCTTCTTCCCCTGGATGTATTCTTATTTTTAGTGATGCTTGCTCCCACCAACCAACTATTGAGTAACCTTCCTTAGCAACATAAAGTTTACAATAAGTCTTCCTTCCCTTGAAACATAACTTTACCCAAGTGTATCCAATTATGTCAATGGGAGTCTTCCCATATCCTGTAGCTTTGACAGTGGGGATATGAAGCTCCTTTATGTCCATCTTCAACACATTCTCGAATGTATTTATATCAACCATCGTGTAAGGTGATCCCGTGTCAACCATCACCACCAACATAGTATCGTTTATCGTCATGGACACCCATGAGCCCATAGTGCTCCCAGTTGTGGCAACAGTAAGTATATGTACCCTGTCTTCCATACCACTGGTAATCGCAACTAGGTCGTTTGATGTAGAGGCTCCTTCAACTGCCCCTACTGATGCCATGGTGCCTCTGTTCCATTGACCATTGTTGCCCATGTTGCTATAACGTGAATTGTATCTGCCTCTTCCTCTTGTATTGCGGCAAACTTTACCAAAATGGCCCACGTATCCACACTTGTAGCACTCTGCTGAATGAGCCGGGCATTCTTTCTCAATGTTCACATGTTTTGACAACCCACATTTAAAACACTTGTTCTGTGATCTTTGAAATGTCTCTCTGTTTTGTCTCCAATTTGAATTGAAATCTGACTTCACTACTTTTTTTACAACAGCAACAAGTGCTTCTTCACTACCATCGTATTTTCCTTCACTGTTGACATGTACAGATTTAATATCAACACTGTCATTCTTGTTCTGTATCTCCTTCATGCACTTCTCTCCAAGTTCAAACGTCCTTGCTATTTCAATAGCCTGTTCCAAAGATGGGTTTTTAGCTTGCCAAAGACGTTGTTGTATACGGTTGTCAGCTACATGAAGTACTAATTGATCTCTCATATACTCGTCGGCTACACCAGTGAATTCACATGTCGAAATGAGTCCTCTGAGAGCTGCTATATAATCATCAACCGACTCACTTTTACCTTGCTTCCTGGACAGAAACCTAAATCTTTCCAAAACAATGTTTGTTTTATTCCCAAAATGTTTGTTTAATTTTAACAACGCAATCTCATATTTCCTTGACGTGGAAGCAGAGTCTCCAGCCCCTAGTTCATTATAACTGGGCTCTGGCAAAGTCCTAAATATTCTTAAGGCTTCTGCACCTATACAGTTCAGCAAAGTAGCTTCCTTGACATCATCATTGTATTTCGCACCACCTACTGCTCTCAGATACACTTGAAAGCTGTCCAGCCATTGTTCCCAGGGGCACGTCGGATTTCCAGGCAAAGGTAAGAATTTCATTGGAGCCACAACACTCTGCATGGCCAATGATGCTATATGCACTAGTAACCAGACGGAACTCCTTTTTTTGTTTTATCTTTCTTTAGCTCCTCTGCTTGTTTATGTTTTTTTTTTTTTTTTTTTTTTTTTTTTTTTTTTATAGTGCAATCCCCATTAGTTTTTTATAAGCACTGCTGCACCACTCATACAGCCATAACACTGGACATATCCTTGCTTGTCGTTGCAAATGTTCCTTGAACTATATTTATTCAAAATCTTCAGTCCCAGCACATTTCAATGCAATCCTTGCATGTCTAGCTTCACAAAGGCTCTGCATCCATTCTTCATGCAGTTGCCATGGTTACTTTGCTGGATTATACAAAATGGAGGCACGTTCACTCACGTTGTTGGGTCCTTTCCTCTAGCAATTCATACACGACTCGCTTATACAGCCGTTGGCAGTCCGCGCGCACATTCACACTTGCGGTATTCAAACGATTCTCATATAAAGCACAGAGACAAGTAAATCTCTTTTGTCTCCCATACCTGTCACGTCGCTTTTGTTATCTTGAGGATTCAGTTATACATATTATCCTGGAGTTCGTAGTGGTGTACTGCAATCATAAATAGATGTGCGCATCCAGTCGGGGACTCTCATCGAACGTGCCGCTAATCCTCGTCGCCATTTGTTGTATAATCAAATTTCTTAACACTGCTTAGTAGTTTAACTTGAAGTTTATTCTAAGAGTCCCCGGCAGCTGCCGTCGTCAGGCCTCACCGCCGTAATCTGCAACGTTCACTTCTCTGCATTCGAGAACAGTAGAATGCAGAGAACCGAAACGTTCGCAGATTGACATATAACATTATTAATATACTGTAACATAGTATCGGGCTAAATCCCTTCAGAATCATGTGAAAAGTGCTTGAGAAAACAAACGGAGAAAGGTATAATATCAGTAACTTATTCTGAAAGGAAACGGCTGGTAGGTGTGCCTGTCTCATGTTGGCAGTACTCCCTGATGCGGGTGTGGCCTTCTTTTGCTGAAGGGCATGTGCGCTGGAACTGAATAAATTGGCTTAGTTTGTGATTTCATTTAACAGCCTGTCTTGCAACGTGTTGCTGGTTTCAGTGCGTGAAACACAAAAAGTATTGGTGCGATCTGATACATATCCGTAGTTGACATTACATGGCATTGGTATTGTGTCTAAGCTCCTAATGTCGTGATGTAGTTTTGACGGTGTATAATACGGCCAGTTCCTACGAAAAACAAATAAAGAGCTTTGTTGGGTTGCAAACCCGAGCGTGGTGTTACATATAAACCTGATACACTTCTATGTGGTCCCTGAATGTGGTTCGGCGTGTGGCACGGACCCTTTGCTTAATGGTAGCACTATGTGGGTGGGCTTGGGCTTACCTGGAAGTATCACTTCTCCTGCATCACGCGTCGTATTCAGGAAATGTTCGTCAATCCCCTGACCTAAGTTGTGTTCTGGCGTTGCTATGGCGATCAGGTCGTCCTACCTCTGTTTCTATAATCGGCAAGGCTGTCGGCCATGTTTTGGGACAGCATACTGTTTGACTATAGTAATTACGTCTAACTGGTAAAAGTCGGGCATTTTAACATGCCGTGTGATAGATATGTGAATACTAGAGACTGGGTGCCTGGTTGAAGCAAAGATACACTAAATTCTCCTAGTCACATAATTCGGGGACATGTTTGTGTAAGGTTGTTTGGTAAACATCTATTCCAAACGTTCATAGTGATGTGCCCTTATACAAAAATAGACCCCATTGTTCAAAACATACTCCCTGCAATCTGGGCGCTGTCCTGTCTTGGTTTGACAGGCCAGTGTTCCCAGCGTATTATGGGAAATGTAGTCCAAATTGCGCGTTCATGTGATATAATTGCTGCCATGGGGTCAGTTATTATTATAGATCTCAATGGTGGGATAGATAATCATAGGTTACATAATTAGTATAGCATGAATCTTTACATATTGCACAGTTCTACATGATTACATGTATGAGATTTGTGGAAATACAAGTAACATAACTATTAATGCAAATTAAGTGATTACATTTCCTTATAGTACAGTTCTCTGGGGGAGATGCCCTGTGTTCTGTTGTCTGCCAGTTCTTTCATGGTATGCACATCTTCTCCGGTCGTGCATGGCGAAGACTTAGATTTATCTGTGTGCACTCTCAGTCTTACATGGTCCTAGAGGTTGTTGTTTTCAGCTAGCATTGGGTTGCTTTAAAGTTGTACTTCATGTTTAACATCTGGGTGATTCTTAAAGGGATACTCTAGTAAAAAATTTTATTTCAAAAATAGATAGGCCACATTAAAAAAAAAATACTAGCATCCTCCGTTTTAAAACTTCCTATGTAAAATTTTGAGCTATTCAAGCTCAAAATTCGAAAAAGCAAGCACAGGGGGGCCGCCATTTTGTGAAATGGAGGCCCTCCTGTACTGGCTTTTGCTTTTGCGGCACTAATGAAGGAAAAGCCAGCCAGCACCGGAGACCCAAAGTGATAGCCACAGCAGGCAGAAACACACGCGGTTGTGTTGGAAAACGCTGCGGTTTTTCGTTCCAAGTTTCTCAGGCTCCTCCGAGCGGAGCCTGAGAAACTTGGAACGAAAAACCGCAGCGTTTTCCAACACAATAACATTGTATTTATGTTTGCGGTCGCTTCAAAAGCGACCGCAAACATAAATACAACGTTTTTAAAGCTGCGGTTTTATTTCTAAGTTTTCCGGGCTCCTCCAGCCCGGAAAACTTAGAAAAAAAACCGCAGCTAGTGCTTATTTTTTGTAAAAAAAATAAATAGCACTTACCGAGATTCAGCTGCAGCTTTCCTGCTCTGGTCTCCGGTCCGCGTCCTCCGAGTCCCGGCACTAATGAAGGGAAAGCCACCCAGCGGTAGACTTTGTTTACTACAGCTGGCTGGCTTTTCCTTCATTAGTGCCGCAAAAGCCAGCACAGGAGGGCCTCCATTTCACAAAATGGCGGCGCCCTTGTGCTTGCTTTTGAGCTTAAATATCTCAAAATTTTACATAGGAAGTTTTAAAACGGAGGATGCTAGTATTTTTTTTTTAATGTGGCCTATCTATTTTTGAAATAAATTTTTTTACTAGAGTATCCCTTTAAGTGTCATAAGAAATAAGACATGTGTTTAGACCGACTCCCACGCACCTGAAATGGCTGATGAGTTTTGCCTCTTCTTGGCGTAGAAGCAGTTCTTGGTTGCCTCCTCTGTGTCCCAGGGCAACTCTTTTGAGACCAATAAATTTGATGTGTTGTTTGTCACCCATCTGGTGAAGGCGCTGCAATGTTTTGCTAGAGGCAGATTTTTATCTTGACTCCCGATCACTGATAAGTGTTCTCTAATCCTGAATTGAAGTTCTCGAATTGTGCGTGGCGATGTAAACCTTACTGCAAATGCATATGATTGCATATATTTCCTTTCTTTCTACTCTCATTCTCGCTCCCTCAGATCCACTGATCTCTTCCTACTCACAGTACCTCCTTCCCCTTGTGCTTCCTCTCGTTTCCGTTCCTTTCAGCTTCTATCCCTCCATCACTGGAACTCCCTACCTCTCTCCATCCGTTCCATTTCCTCTTAACCCTCTTTCCGTGCCTCCTTGAAATCTTTCTTTCTTCACCCCCCGCCCTAACTTCCCTCTTTCTCCTATTATCAGGCCGATTCATGGAATGAATGTGCGATTAAATTTTCCGCGGAAGCGCGCAAAAGCATGCGAATCGCAGCGCAAGTGCGAAAATTGCAGCTAAACCCACGCACAGTGATTCATGGGAGTCCGTGTGCGTGTAAATCCATGGATGTGCGTTAAAATCCTGCGTGGCGCACGCGGGCGCACACGTCATCAAACAGCGTGCGCTACGTGCACAGCAAAAGCGCACTTAGCGCAGCGCACACAACAAAAGTAGGCGTAACACGGAGCGGAACACGCAGAATGGGGAACAACGCGTGAAAATGTGGGCGTTACGGGGGAAGTACAGGAGGCAAATGCGCGGAACGCCCACACGCGTGCCTACAACACATATTCATGGAATCGAATGGGGCTAACAGGCGTGCCAAAAAAAGACACGCTAATCCAGAAACATGTACGCCAGCAGGAAGCAGGCGTACGTGGACCCACGCAGCATAAAAGTACGCGGAAACAACAAACAAGCTCTGACGCTACGATGAATATACCGTTCCTCACAGCAGTGGTCATGGGATACCGCAGGAGGAGGAGGAGGATAGTCAGGGCCAGAATTTTTACACCCAGAACCAGCCTTTTTGGGATGCCTGATGACCAGGTGTATGGGAGGTACAGGTTTCCACCTCACATAATACTCGACCTGGTGAGTGAGTGGGAGGATGACCTCACATCGCCCACCCTGTGCTCCCAAGCACTGAGCCCCTTGGAAAAGGTGCTCAATGTACTGCACTTCTTGGTTACTGGGTCATTTTAGCGGTCAAGTGCCATAGTGGGGGGGGTGTCACAGGCCATGCAGTCACGCTGCCTACACCAGGTCTTAGCCATCATGACTGCACGCCCCTCAGTCCGCAGGCACATATACCTGCCCAGAACACCGGCAGAAAGGCAGGCTGTTGTCCAGGATTTTTACGGGGTGGCACACTTCCCCAAAGTGCTAGGTGCCATTGATTGCACCCATGTGCCTCTACGTCCTCCCGGGGCATCAAAGTACATCTATAGAAACCGCAAGCACTGGCATTCCATCAACGTGCAGGTAGTATATGATGCCATGGGAATCATCACCTCAGTATATGCCAACTAACCATGGTCCACCCATGACAGTTTCATATACAGAATGTCAACCCTAAACCGGGACCTAGAAGCTGGGCGGCATGGCGATACATGGCTGCTTGGTGAGTATAAATGCCACTGCACATGCATGCATGTCAGATACTGAGTAATGTCACAACCCCACTAATGATACCCATCATCACCTCCCCAGGGGACAGTGCCTACCCTCTGAGCACCCACATTATGACGCCAATTCGGAACCCTACACCATCTGAGGTAAGACACAACACAGCCCATATTGCAACCCGTGGCATAGTGGAGCGCACATTCGGAGTGCTCAAGTCACGCTTTCGCTCCCTTGACCGTTCTGGTGGGCAGCTGCTTTACGCTCCCCCAGTAGTGTGCAGGATCATAGTGGCAGCATGTGTCCTGCACAACGTTGCAACACGCCGGGGCCTGCCGGTGGACATGGTGGTGCCCCCACATCCCCAACCACATGCACGGCCGCTGCGTATGGGAGGGGAAAGGGCACGTGGTGAGGCAGCCCGTATGCAGCTGGTGGCTAATTACTTCACCTAAAATCACACCTCTGTGGAGTGCACACAGCCCTGGCACATACCAGCTGACAATCAATGATGATGACATAAGGGACAGTCAACTGTCACAACCATACCAGCCTGAGATTGGTCACCTGGAAGTGTTACATTGCGTGCATCCCTACCTACCCAAAGACAACCAATGCTGTGTCATTAAAAGACATACATTCATGCTGCATGAATGACTACCCCCTAGCAAAATGCAACATGAAAATAGCGCCATGTCACCCAACCCCTCCCCATCTCCGCCACCCAGCACAGCATGGCATGTCATGCAATGTGAAAGCAAACAAAGCAATGCACAAGACCTGACACAAGTGTCACAAAGTGCA
Source organism: Ambystoma mexicanum (assembly GCF_040938575.1). Lineage (NCBI taxonomy): Eukaryota > Metazoa > Chordata > Amphibia > Caudata > Ambystomatidae > Ambystoma > Ambystoma mexicanum. Next base: position 779,813,461 of record NC_090932.1, read on the forward strand.
CTGTCCCAAATGGAAACAGCCCACAGACAATATGCTCCCAGTAATCAATAACAAACAGCACACATGACCAAATACTTACCACCAACACAATACATCAACACAGCATGAAACATTGCAAAAACATGACAGTACAAAGTCAAAGTAGTGGTAGTCTTACAACCTGAATAAGTCAGCACATCAACCCCTTCCAACTGCAGAGTGTTGCTGCCACGCAAATGTGTCAGTGTACTGCATACAACATGAACTCCATCTGCAAAGGAGACGGCCTTGTGAAGACATGAAGAAGGTACCTGCAAATTTTGAGGAAGACATGGATGCACAAGCACTTATCAATACACCATGCAGTGTTCAATACAACAACAATACCCACTAGGGATGTCCACACAGTATTGACTACAGACTACCCACACAGCTCATGGGAGCCCAATGTCACCGTGTAAGTCACTGTCACTTGGTCACACCCTTTGCAAGCCCATGGAAAAGAGAAGCATGAGAGGTGTGTGTGTCACAAACCCAAGCATCTATCCCAAACTCAGGACAAGCCTGCATGTGCCCAGCCGGAATACACAGTGGATGCCCACGGGAGACACACAATGCAACACACAAAAAAATGGCCATGTGGGGGCCAGGGGATGGGGGGGCAACCGAGGAGGTTCGAGGACAGGGTGCACACCAACACCCACCTGCGTGGATGTTGGGGAAAAAAAATACCTCCAGGGGCTCATGGCCTGCACGGCTATGCCATTGTGGGAGAACTGCTGTCAGTCTCTTCACCCTCTGCTGCTGCATCAGGAGGTGGTGGTGCAATGGGAGGCAGCCCACGCAAAGACCTGGTATGGTCCTCCATGGCAGCAAGCATGCGGGTCTGGAAGGTCTGATTCTGGAGGATGATAGTGCGGAGATCCCCATGCAGCACCTCACGGTTGCCTGCATTTCTACATGCATGGCCTCGCGTGATGCCCGGATCTCCTCACGGGTTGCCTGCAGCTCAGCTGAGAGCGAACATGTGAGCTGCTCCAGCTGCTGTTCTGCCCTAAAATTTCGGGAAGCCTCAAGTTCAAGCAGAGTCTCCCTGATGTTATGGAGTTCTACCCTCAGGGCTTCCCTGTGGCCCTGTGACTCTATTGATGTGGCTTCGCGCAGAGTCCCCAGTGCCGCCCGTTAGTCCCTATTGGACGCCAACATGTCTTCCCTGTGTGATTGGCAAATGGATTCTGTTGCCTGCTGTTGTTGCTCCATCTGCCTTTCAGGGGGGATAATGGAAGTGGCCACCCTCTCCATTGCCTGAGCCATCATTTCAACTGATGCTGCCTGTTGGGTTGCCATACCGTACACAGAGTTTTCCCATACAGTATTGCCTGGTGGCGCACGGCCACCGCGTCGGCGGGCACCACACCTGTTTGGGGCAAGGCGATCTGCACCTTGCTGTGCTGGCACTGCCTGAGGCTGCAGGACTGCATTCCACCTCTGATCTGCTGGCCCAGCATCCGTAACCGCCAAAGGCGGACCTACCAACACTGACATCCCCATAGAGGGTTCTACCCCTGGTGCAGGTGGGTTGGACAGAACAGAATCCCTGCCAGAAGCACTCACCTGCGACAGCACATAAGTCTCATCATCCGATTCAGCACCTGAATAGAGGTCTGGGGAGGTGCACCCAGAGACACCCCTGGACAGTATGGTCTGCAGTAACAAAGGGTTTTCACCCACCACCACACCACATCCTCCACTGGTGCTCGGTCGTGGCTGAGATCCCTCCTGGGTCTGCACCATCTCCTCAACCTCACCAGCATTGCGTCATCACCTGCAAAAACATGAAATACAACAAATGCAAACATGCATGAGCACCATAGCACACACATAGGCCTGACAAGACAGAGATCCTTTACATGATTTACACATGTCCCACATGACTATAACCCTGGCATGCATGCACTGTCAATGAGTTGGAAGGGGAGGGAAAAAGCAGACACTGAGGACACCAAGATGGAAAAGCAACACACTTGCTGCATGGTGGGTAGAACTGGCATCACACATTAGCCTGTGAGTGGCATGTCCAATACACATACATGACACATACCAGAACACAGATGGCATGTAGCATAGCCATGGTACATTAGACAACTACAGCGATATGTCAGTGAATGAGTACTGTCACCCATCCATGTGAGATGGACATGATGAGATGAAAAATGCTAAATAGCGTGGCAAGAGATGCATGTGCCACACACTGAAACACATCCAGTGTACAATAATACAGTGATTGTAGGCAGATGTACACATCAATGGTTGGTCACTTTAACATGACAGCAAACAACTATCATGTTCCACATTCAAACAGGCCCCAAAAAGTAATGTGAGCAGGCCAATACTCAATCAACCTGAATGGTCTAATCATTCACATAACAAGGCAACAAATGTGGGCCAATGTGGGGTGTAATCAATGACAGAAGCATGACGCATATGTGGCAGTATGGCTGAAAAATGCTTAGCAAAAATGGGAGAATTGAAACAATCAGCCAGAATGAACAGTGAAAAAATCTGAACAATGTTGTTGCAAGATGACAGGTCAAGGGCAACTGCAGTAATGTGGCGCTAATTGGCTACTGTGGGCAGAAGGGATACTGTCATACCCAAATCCAAGGCACGTGAATGTATTGGAGTAAGCACATGGGTGACCCATACCACTCTGGAGTACACACCCTCACCTGGCACTCAATCAGAACCCGTCACCCAAACAACATACACATGGATTACACACACGTGCATGGGCACTCACCGGACAATGCGTCGTAATCAGGTAGGTCTCCCACGCCTTGGATCTGTTCCTCTGTGACGAAGGTTCCAGCAACAGACTCATGTTCAGTGAGTTGGTTGTCCTCTGGTGGAGACCCACCGCCAGTCACCAGAGTAGAGGCATGATTTGAGGCCAGCTTGTTCTGTGCTCTGCGTTTCAGGTCATTCCACCGCTTGTAGCAATCATCAGCTGTGCGCCTCACAAATCCAAGGGCACTAATGTGGTCCGCGATGGTCTGCCAGTGTGCCCTACGTTGACCAGGTGTGGTCTTGCACCCTGCAGTCACCACCATTTCGCGGCTATGTTCCAACACATAGGCCACAAGTGCATCAAGTTCGGCGTCATTAAAGCTAGGCTTCCTCGACGTGCCGGAGTGTGTAGCCGTGTCTGGGGTCTCAGCCTGTAGTGCCAGAGCACCCTTCTTCTTCTTTTTCAAAGGTGGTGCGGATCCTGGGTGGCTTACGCCGCTCTGGTCAGTAGGGGCAGAAGCGCCGGTGACTGTGTACTAGGAGTGTTGCGAAGGCACAATGACCATAGGTCTTGGTGCAGGCATTGGCTACAGGGTGATGTTGGCAGGGGCAACGTCGGTCTGATGGACCTGGACCGACACTGTCCCGGCTGGGAGACTCAGAGCTGGGGTGGATAGAGATGCAGCTGCCCCTGCAGCCTCCCCACCCTGCCTAGATCCACGTAGCCTGGTGACAACAACTTTCACCGCCACACGTGGCTTAGACTTGCTAACTTGGATGTCAGCCTGGGAGTCTTCCTGTGCCGGTTCAGGTGCCACAATGGGCCGGTCCAACAAGGGCTGAGCTGGGATGGTGTCAGCTACTTTTCCCACAACCATGGGGGGGTGGGGCATGGGTGTCCCTGATTGGTCCTCCACACATGGGGGTCTAGGGGCACCCTGCAAATCCTGGCCACGTCCCCTACCGCGCACACCACGCCCACCTTTTGAAGGTCAGCCACCTTTGCCTCCCTTACCGCTTGGTCGCCTCCCAACCATGGCACTGATGTTGTTGTGCGTATGGGAGTAGCAGCAAACTATTGTCCTGGGCAATTGGGGGTGAAAGGGGTAGGGTACTAGATATAATTCGTACCCTAGTGCTCTAGCAAGGCTTTCTGTGACCCCTGGGGGAAGATGACAGGTCACACAACGCACAGGCACCCCGAAAACAAAAATGAACGTGCACGCAACCCCTCGTAGACCACGTGCGTGGAAAAATGAACCCGCACTACGCTGTGGCACCCAGAAACTAAAAAATAAGCGTACGTGTAATACACGCAGCCTACAATGACCTCTGAAGGGGTACACGACAAGAAGTACAAAATTCACCCACTCGCTCTACACGAAAAGCACGTACAAGTAAAAGGCGTCCTACACGTACCTTTTAAACCGGCCCACACGTACAACGTCACTTACCCGTGTATGCGCTAAGGCCCTTTCCTCCAATTACATGAGCTGACACTCGGACGTGCAGTTTTTGCACGTATACGATGAACATGCACCCGTGTTGAGGGAAACGCCCTTGCGCGTCACGTCACAGACGCGCTTACGCGCTAAAGGGCCTTTGGTCCAATGAATTTGCATACATGCGGTGTATTCACGTGCTGATTCACTATGCCGACGTCACAAGGGAAACGTCCGCGCGCATAACGTCATAGACGTGCTTACGCGCTAAGGGCCTTTCCTCGAATTACACGCAGACCTGCAAGATTTTCACGTGCCAAATCACTCCGTATCAAGCTGGCCACGCAACAACACACGGAAGACCACACTCCTGGCCAGAAGGCCGAATTACTGCCCCCCAGAGCCCCGAGCACGCTCGCACCTGTCATCTGCTGCTGCCTGCCTGCTGCCCACGTGCCCTGCTATTTGGTGCCTGCACGTCAGCCAGGGTTCCAGTTGCTGTGTCCACCCCTGCTGGAACAGAAGACTCCCGACTGGGATACCATCGTTCCACAGCCCAGCCCCAGGACCCAGTTGCCCACCCACGCCTGCCTCGGGGGTCGCCATGTCGGGGCAAACACCATCTGAGACCACTGGCGACCCCCAGCCAGAGAGGCAGAGGGCCACCAGCTTCAGTGTGAAGGAAGTTGGTGTCCTAGCGGAGCATGTCCTATGGCATTTTGATGCCCTCTTCGGAACATCACGCGCCAACAAGGAAGGACGGGAGAGGATCTGTGACGACGTAGTGGTTGCCATCAACGCGGAGGGGGTGGGAACCCGCGATATCAAGCACATCAAGAAGCGCTGGGAGGACTTCAGGTCCAGGACCGTCTACAAGGCCCGGCGCCTCGCGGAGGGGGGCCGGGTCAGCATGAGTCATTCCAGATGAGGGTCCTGGAACGCGCATGCCCAGCGCTCCACGCCCAGATCCTTCGGAGGAAGACCCGTCTGGAGTTGAGTGGTAAGTGGCCAAGCATTGGTGTGTGAGACAGGGCATGTTGCAGTGTGCTGGTAGTCATCATGGTCATGCATGTGAGACCAGTAATGTGTGAACCACATGGTTGGTCCATGTGTTACAATGCAACATGGGGAGCTGTATGCCAAATGTACACATGAAAGCATGCCAGTCTCTGTTCTTGGACATGGAGAGGGTGTGAGGGATGGGTGCTGCTGTCATGTACATGTATGGTGCACATGTGTGTGTGTCTGAGAAGTGTGTGTGTGACTTTGAAATGCCATGGATGCATGACACATGTCCGTGATGATGTGTACATTCACTTATGGAGTGCGGTCATAGTTGTATGCACTGTGTCTATCCACTGTGTCTGTGGTGTGCAAGCCATGATGCATGACCCTGCGGTGATGTGTGTGCATGGGATCAGTGTGAGCCATGATGCATGTGAGTTTGAAGGCAACATTTTGGTTAATAGAGGCCCTTGTACAAGGATGCTGATGTTGATTGCAGGCGCAGTGCCTGTTTCTGCATGTGCGTTGCGTGCATTCACCCATGTGTTGTGGAGGGACAGGATGGAAGTGACGTTTGACACTGCCACTCATGTGTTATTGCTTCCTGTCTAGGGGAATATTGTACTGTACCCTGATGCTTGTGTTCTATGTCTCCCTCTATGCAGCGTCAAGTGAAGAAGAGGGCGGAGATGGCGCTGTGGAGCCAAGCGGCGGGGATGCCTCCACCGGGCAGCGACGCAAGGCCCAGTCACCCTCCCAGGACTTGCCATCATCCGGGAGCGATGGGGCTGGTGCCGCGTCTGCCACTACGGCTGTGGCGGAAGGGCCGGGTGAGCCCCCACAGGGGCTTGCAATGGCGGAAGACGGTGCAGAGACATCCAGGTTGGTGGTCTCCACAGAGGAGGAGGAGCCAGCTACTGAGCCGCACATGGGGCCTGGTGGGGGTAGTACCACTGGTGCAAGTGGTGCAGTCCAGGGCCAGGGTGAGGAGGCAGCAAAGGTCACTGCAGAGGGGCCTGTGCATGTCGCTGTCCTTGACCCTGTGACCGCACCACCATGCACCAGCAGGGATTCCCCGTCCCAGGCCCGTCCGCATGTAGGGGAGAGTGCCATGTCATCTGCCTCTCCACTACCTGCGGACGAGGGGTCCCATGAACGTATGGGCTCCGTCCTGATTGGTGTCGCGTTGCACACGCGTGACATTCGTGATGACGTGCGTTCTTCCTGGGCGGAGAACGCACGCCATTACGAACAGCACCGTCACGACGTGGCACTGTTAGGAGGGGCCCTGGCCGGTGGGTTCCTACATGTGACGCGCACTCTGGCGGACCTCTCCTCCTCTGTGGAGACTATGCGCCAGTCGTTCTCCCTGCTTCCGACCCAGATTCAACCAGGGCCCCCTGTGGACCTGGCCTGACCAACACAGCCAGCTTGGTGGAGATCCCATCCCTGCCACAGTCGGGAGTCGGCGGTCCAGCAGGGGTGGACACCACAACTGGAGACCAGCTGATGGAGGATGTGCAGGCATCATCGGACAGGGCACATGGACAGCAGCAGCAGCAGGAGCAGGCTCTAGGTGGGAGCAATGATGGCTCGGGGCCATCGACATCAGGGGGGCAGGCATCGGCCAGAGGGCAGGAGGACCCTGAAATGGTGTGTCTTTCGTGTGGCTCCGGTTGGGCCAGCGTATAGGTGCGGAGCGGCGGCAGGCAGAAGAGGCGCGGCTCACCATGGTCAGGGCGGAGATCTCCATGCATCAGGCGTTGAGACGGGCAGAGTGCCTCGAGGCGACTCGCAGGGAGTTGGAACAGGCCATGAGTGCCTCCCTGCGAGACCTCGGGGCCAGGACAGAGGCCCGCCTCCAGCAAATAGACATGGAGTTCGATGATGCCCTGGCCGAAAACATCACTGAGTGAGACGCAGGACTTGCCCGCCGCCATTGTAAATAGTTTATAGTGTTAGGTTTCCTTTTCTTTTTTTATTTTGGGGCTTTTGGACTATGCCCCACACTTTTGTATATAGTTTTTTGTTAGGTAGGTTATTAGATAGGTTTCATTTATTTAATTGGGCTCATGGACCCTTGATAATTGGATTGTACATAGTTGGACGTTGGATTTATTTGGACATTTTAATTTCATTTCACCATGGATCAATGGATTTACCTTTTTGCGTTTCATTTGGATTTGGTTTGGTGGACCGAGAGTTTTGGCCATTTTTCTTTTGGATTGCTTGGGATTTTTTGAGGAATTAATTTTTTTATTTGGACATGCATTTCATTTCATGTTTGCCATTATTTTATGCTTTAATTACTTTAAATTGATTTTCATGTTAATACATTTTGATGTTTTACTTCAATGTGTGGGATTCGCTCATTGGGTTCATGCATGTCAACATGTGGGTTTACTCAATCAATGGCAACCAGTGTGTGTGTGTGTGTGTGTGTGTGTGTCGGACATGTATTGATGTACATAGTTGACTTTTGGTTTGTGTCATGAGATGGGCATGTCACTGCTGGGTGGGTGATTGGGTGGGGGGACATGAGTGGGACATGAGTGGGGGCCTGCTGGCAGGTGCCCCTCACTGCTGGGGGGTGAGGGTACTGGGGGACATGAGTGGGACATGAGTAGGGGCCTGCTGGCAGGTGCCCCTCACTGCTGGGGGGTGGGGGTGCTGGGGGACATGAGTGGGACATGAGTGGGGGCCTGCTGGCAGGTGCCCCTCACTGCTGGGGGGTGGGGGTGCTGGGGGACATGGGTGGGACATGAGTGGGGGCCTGCTGGCAGGTGCCCCTCACTGCTGGGGGGTGGGAGTGTTGGGGGACATGAGTTGGTGATCACTAGTGCAAGGTGACATGTGGCCTGGCTGGGGGCATGCCCATGGTGGATGGACTGCCTGCGGGACATGACCAGGGGTGCTGGGTAGTCCCCTGTGGTGTGGGTTGCCTGCAGGGTCCATGGAGGGGGTAGAGGGCACACCTTGAGAACCCACACTGCCAATTGACGTGTGGGACTCCCTGCGCACCCCCCTGGATACACGTACCCCGCTCTGACAGCGAAAGCATGTGTGGAACATCCCCCATACTGCATTATACACGTACCCCGCTCGCACAGGCCCAATCGCGTGTGAAACTTCCCGCGCACCCCAGTAATCCACGTACCCCACTCGCACAGGCCCAATCGTGTGTGAAACTTCCCGCGCACCCCAGTAATCCATGTATCCCGCACGCACAGGGCCTGCCGCGTGTGAAACCTCCCGCGCACCCACCAAATCCACGTACCCCGCACGCACAGGGCCAATCACGTCTGAAACTTCCCGAGCACCCCAGTAATCCACTACCCCGCTCGCACAGGCCCAATCGCGTGTGAAACTTCCCACGCACCCCAGTAATCCACGTAGCCCGCACGCACAGGGCCTGCCGCCTGTGAAACTTCACGCGTACCCCCCAAATCCACATACCCCACACGCACAGGGCCAATCGCGTGTGATACTTCCAACGCACCCCAGTAATCCACGTATACCGCTCGCACAGGCCCAATCGCATGTGAAACTTCCTGCGCACCCCAGTGATCCACGTAGCCCGCACGCACAGGGCCTGCCGCGTGTGAAACTTCATGCGCACCCCCCAAATCCACGTACCCTGCACGCACAGGGCCAGTCGCGTGTGATACTTCCAACGCACCCCAGTAATCCACGTATCCCGCTCGCACAGGCCCAATCGCATGTGAAACTTCCTGCGCACCCCAGTAATCCACGTAGCCCGCACGCACAGGGCCTGCCGCGTGTGAAACTTCACGCACACCCCCCAAATCCACGTACCCCGCACGCACAGGGCCAGTCGCGTGTGAAACTTCCCACGCACCCCAGTAATACACGTACCCCGCTCGCACTGGGCCAATCGTGTGTTAAACTTCACGCGCACCCCAGTAATCCACGTTCCCCGCTTGCACAGGCCCAATCGTGTGTGAGACTACCCGCGCAGCGGTGTACGTGTATTCGGAGGGGTGCGCAGGGAGTTTTACAGGCGTTTTCATGGTTGTGGGCCTGTGTGCCATGTACGGGATTTGTGCGCTTGACATGTGGGACTCCCTGCGCACCCCCCTGGATACACGTACCCCGCTCTGACACCGAAAGCATGTGTGGAACTTCCCCCGTACCGCATTATACACGTACCCCGCTCGCACAGGCCCAATCGCGTGTGAAACTTCCCGCGCACCCCAGTAATCCACGTACCCCGCTCACACAGGCCCAATCTTGTGTGAAACTTCCCGCGCACCCCAGTAATCCATGTATCCCGCACGCACAGGGCCTGCCGCGTGTGAAACTTCCCACGCACCCACCAAATCCACGTACCCCGCACGCACAGGGCCAATCACGTCTGAAACTTCCCGCGCACCCCAGTAATCCACGTACCCCGCTCGCACAGGCCCAATCGCGTGTGAAACTTCCCACGCACCCCAGTAATCCACGTAGCCCGCACGCACAGGGCCTGCCGCCTGTGAACCTTCATGCGTACCCCCCAAATCCACGTACCCCGCACGCACAGGGCCAATCGCGTGTGATACTTCCAACGCACCCCAGTAATCCACGTATCCCGCTCGCACAGGCCCAATCGCATGTGAAACTTCCTGCGCACCCCAGTAATCCACGTAGCCCGCACGCACAGGGCCTGCCGCGTGTGAAACTTCATGCGCACCCCCCAAATCCACGTACCCCGCACGCACAGGGCCAGTCGCGTGTGATACTTCCAAAGCACCCCAGTAATCCACGTATCTCGCTCGCACAGGCCCAATCGCATGTGAAACTTCCTGCGCACCCCAGTAATCCACGTAGCCCACATGCACAGGGCCTGCCGTGTGTGAAACTTCACGCGCACCCCCCAAATCCACATACCCCGCACACACAGGGCCAGTCACGTGTGAAACTTCCCACGCACCCCAGTAATACACGTACCCCGCTCGCACTGGGCCAATCGTGTGTTAAACTTCACGCGCACCCCAGCAATCCACGTTCCCCGCTCGCACAGGCCCAATCGCGTGTGAGACTACCCGCGCAGCGGGGTACGTGTATTCGGAGGGGTGCGCAGGGAGTTTTACAGGCGTTTTCATGGTTGTGGGCCTGTGTGCCATGTACGGGATTTGTGCGCTGTACATGGCGCATGGGGAGGGGTTGGGGGCGTAACTGGCGCTGCTGCAGGGTCGCTGCGCCACTCTGTGCCACGGCTGGTTTTGGATGTTAAAATCCATGAATATGCTGTGCGCGGAAATGGATTTTAGCGCACGCGGCTGGCGCAGAAAGTCGCACGTGCACACTGTGCGCCAGCTGCATGCGTCACTTGTGCGCTGAATTCTATGAATTACCCCTATATCCCTCCTTTATCTCTACCCTCCTTCCCTCCTCCTGTTATCTCTGTATTCTTTCCCCGCGCTGACCTCCATTTCTACTTCCCTTTTTCTTCCTCTTATCCATTCCTCCTTTAGAACTGGTCAATTGATCTACATACTGTTTTTGATGGTTTGTTTCATGTCTTTGTAACTTTTTGCTTCTTGTTTACTATGTATTCTTGTTGTTGTATTGTAAAGTGCTTTGGCGTAAAGCGCTATATAAACCGAATAAATACAAATACAAATAAATGACAACTTCGTCCGACAGTTGATTTGCTCTCGTATCTTGATTTGGATTCCATTGGCGTCTTTGAAAGTATCCGTCATTGCTGTTGCATGTTTGCACATAGAACAGGTGCCACACTTCCTGAAGCCTAGCTTGGATTCTAGGAGCCAGGTCCCAGTTGTATCCTTATTCCCTTCGGGTAATAGTGATGGACTTAGGCTTGTTCTTAAGGTTCTGGCTCGTCTGTAGACTATGGATGGGTGGTCATGGATACATTCTCCTATATGGGGATCTGGTTTGAGTAGGTACCAGTTTCTTTTGAGGGTTTCCTTAATTAGACGTTTGTCTGCACAGTACGTGGTAATGAATTGCACCTTATTCTCATGGTTTAGTTTGTCCCGTTGTGTTAAGGTTTGTGCTCTTGGTGTCTGTTGTGCTTTGTTCTGAGCTGTTTGAATACTTTTTCGTGAGTATCCTCTGGCTTTCAATCTGGTGGAAAGGGTTTCACATTCTTCATTGAAGTGTGTTTGTTCTTTACAGTTTCTCCTGGCCCTAATGAACTCTCCTTTTGGAATGTTTCGAATCACTTGTTCATAGTGGCAACTGGTGGCAAACAGTGTGGAGTTGACTTCTGTCTCCTTTCGGTATGTTCTGGTTTTGAGGCGATCTCCTAATACATAAATTGTCAGATCCAGAAAATTATTCTCAGTGTTACTGTAGACACCTGTCAATTCTATGCCCATTCTGTTGTCATTAATTTGTTGTCTGAAAGTTTCCAGTTCTTGTAGTGTGCCATTCCATATGAAGAGGACGTTGTCAATGTAGCGTGTTCATTTGATGACATTTTTGATGTATGCATCCGTGGTGTAGATTAACAGATCTTCAAACATGCCCATTACCAAGTTTTGCTAATGCTGGCGCGTATTTGACACCCATGGCGACGCCTCGTTTTTGTTTGAAAAATGTGTTGTTGAAAATGGAGATGCTATAGTCTAGTGTAGCCATAAGCATTCCCTTGAGCATGCAGACGAACGGAAATGTGATGCTGATTCCTCCTTGAATGTATAATCTATTGTATCTAGTGCACGGTCATGCCCAATGGATGTTTATATAGCCTTGACATTCCATGTTGCGAGATAGTAGGTTGGGAGCCAATGAATGCTTTCTATAATATGTATCGCTGCAGTTGTGTCCTTGAGGTATGCTCGAACAGCATTCACCTTGGGTCTTAGTATATTGTCAACATATTCTGATAAGGGTTCCATAGCCCAGCCTATACCGCTGTGTATAGGTCTCCCTTCCCTTCTCTTTGGAATCTAATTATTAGTGTGGCGCAGTAACCGATGTGTACATGAATCACACTCTAATATACCTAGCCTGTTCTTAAGCTTCTTGCCCTTGTGTATGGTGTGTAAGTATGTGCACATATGTTGGAGTACATCTTTCGAGTGAGTGCCTTCTTGTGACCATGACATATACATCTTTCCAGCAGTCCCTTTCACCCACTCAGCATGATACTTAATGATTTTAGTACTATATCTAGGAAATGCTTTGCATAGGTGAACCATTGGGGTATCTGACATGGTGACAACTTTTAAGCAGCGCGCAGCTTGGCACTTATACAGAATAAGCAAAACAAATAGTGTTCATATTACCAATAATCAGAACAAAAATATTCTTCACAATTCTCTCACACTTTTCCCTTACTCACACCTCCTCCTCAATTCAAATATGCACCAGCATTAAATCATTTTTCATTGTCTGGGGCCACGCTCCAATGTCCAAATAATACCTCTGGGTGAAAACAACAAAATCTGCTCACAATCTAAATGTTCATACTTACCCCATCAACCTCTATCAAAAAATACTATCTGCTATGCTCACAACACGCAAGGAAAAACACCTCTACAGGACCGACCTTACAACACAATCCTGGCAATCAACAATTTAATCAATTAAAACACAATACAACACAATAAAATACAGCTGTCTTCTGGTTTTTGCCCGGGGGGATCCTTATCTCTCTATCTATTTTACTCTACTCTCAAAATAAGGTTGGGCCCTCATGGGCCCTACTGTGCAGCCTTCCAAGACTTTGTCAAGGGATATACTTTATCAACTTCACTGTTTCTTAAATATCATACAATACATTTCCCAACCCCCCCAAACGTTACCATGAACATAGCATACTCACCTCTTTCCTTGTCCTGATCTGACCTTTCTCTCCAGGGTTCCAGTTTGATTCACCTTCTCAGCATGCCAGGGCCACCGCTGGTTGATTCTGAAAGGAGAAAAAACATACACCACATTGCTCTGCTGGCCCCCACACATTCTCTTGTCTCCCCTCTGATTGGTTGTCCCCGGTGTGCCCCTACGATGCATGTATGGAGGTGTGTCATTGCTGTGCTGGCCTCCTCCCATTGTCCTGCCTCCCCTCTGATTGATTGTCCCCGGTCTGCCCCCTTGATGCGAGTGCGCGATTGCTCTCTCCTTTCATTCCAATCCTTGTCCTTCCTGGGGTCTGGGGAAGTTGGTTCCCTTCTTACAGTGGAATTCATTCCTTTGGGTTCCTTTTGTCAATATGGCTCCACTGCTGCAGTGTTTGAAGGAACTCGAAGAATGGAGAACAAATACACATGGTTCTCCCAGTTGGAAATATGGAGGAACTGTCAGGATCAACCATGCTGTCTGCGGAATTCATACCGGACAGTACATTGGCCTGGTATCGTGGTTCTGGGTTGGAAGGTCAAGAAAAAACATAAGGTGAAAAGAAGTTGGAAGGTCAAGAAAAAACATAAGATGAAAAGAAGAGATGCCATACGGCAAGGTGAAGGATGATACACCGTGCCAAACTCATCGCCAACAGATTCTTATGGCAGACTACACTGTGACTTGATGGCAGGCACCAAGTGGTGCCTACATTCTGAAAATTCTTCAGTAATGGCCAGAAACTATTTTTCTGTGTTGGAATTCTGTTTTGCCAGGGTTACCTGCCATGTAAAATATGCCACAGGATGTAATAATTTGGTACTAGTACAACGATGGGAAAGGAACGCACCTATCGCAACACTGGAGGCATTGGTTTCCACAACTAACAGGTACTCTAGATCAACATGTTGGAGTACAGATGCTGTAGTGAAGGCCGCCTTTAGGTTGTGTTATGCCTGTTGGGTGTTATCTTACTAGGTGTTTGGAACGGTCTTCCAAGTGAGCTGAGTCAAGGGACGTGCGATAGCCAAGAGGTTATGAAGGACTGGCGATAGAAATTGCAAAGCCCAAAACCCCTTAACGGGCCTCAGGGGTCTTGAATAATTCTGTAACGTTGCACCTTTGTTATATCCTTCTACACCTCATGAACTCAGCAGAATCTCAGTGGAAAAAACATTTCTACAATTTGGCATACAAGTGGTGTATACAGAGAGTAGCACCCAAGCCATATTCCTCTAATGTTCCAGTACAGAAGACAAGAATATTAGAATGCCATAGAGGTAAACGATCACAGAATGGTCCCAAGCCTCCTGCAATACATCATTTGTAAGCTGTTGGAAGGTTGGCGGGGCATTGCACAGACCAAAAGACATGACCTGCTATTCAAATAGAACATACGTAGCTTGAAACGCAGTCTTCCATTTGTTTCCAGAGCATGCAAAAACTGGATTGTGCACTCCGCGGAGGGCCACTTTGGTGTATATTTGGGTCTTTTGTACTTGATCTAAAAATACCGAGATTGGAGGTAGCGACACCAATAGTTTTACTGTGACATTATTCAGTACCCTGCAATCGATACAGGACCTCAGTTTCCTAGTTTCTTTCTTGGCCACAAAGAACGATGGTGTGGCTCTAGGGCCATTTGAACAGCAAATTAAGTAATTTGTAGGCACTCCTCCAGATACTTATGATATATTATGAAACCAGAGCACTACACCCTTTATAAATTATGTTGTAACATTCACTATTGGCGATGACTCAACAGATTGAAATGCTATTATTGTGTTTAATTGATAGTCAACACGTGTTTTGACCCATAAACCACAGGTCTTCTTCAGATATTTTATGAATGTGTGCCACCTTCGGATCCACTTATCATATTCAATTCGATCCGCAAATTTGAAGTCACATTCTACTCAATATTTTATGCCAAAGTACCAATTGTGCCCGCTTAGAGAAGTGTGCTGCTAATAGTTGTTCCAAATCCTCTAGTCTTCAAATCCAAACCAATAATATTGCGTAAGGTGATCTCTTAGTTCACTATTAAATCTTATATGGTCCATGTTTAATCGTGTTGTTATAGTATTCTTCAAGCAATCCTAATTCAATCGATGGGTACATCTAATCCTGTATGTTTTTGCCTTTTTGGTGACCTTGTGCTAGTGACCTTGTGCTAGTGTGACCACTGCATGCTAACACTCCCGCCAATAGAATTAGGTTTGTTCTTTCTACAATATTAGTCCTTAGCTCAATGGAGCATTAGCCCCAAATTCCCCAACTCCTCCAGATGCTGTTATAGATATTTGCTATTGTTTTCAATCAATGGATAACTGTGTCTACAAGCAACTCTATGCTTCAGGAATAAGATTGATTGTGTAGTGTGAGAACCCTGAGGGTATTCTCAATCCTGCTCCCATTGGATCCTATATGCAGGTGGCCAGAGAAAGGCCATTGCTTTTGGATCCTGGCCCTCAGGCGAAGAAGCACGCAAGGAACACCTGGGTGGGGGGTCCTTGAGGATTGGGAGTGGGGTGCCCTTGGGCAAGACATGCTACCCCCTTGCTTAATGACAACTAACATAACCCTCCCCCTACCTGTATGGGCTATTATACGCCAATACCCTCAATCTTCTACATATAACCTGGGACGAAGAAGGGACCATCAAGAGCAGTGAAGATTACCTCTTTTCATCACTTTGGTACTGGGACGAGGAAGATGCCTATTTAGAGTTGTGATGGTCAGGCATGCCCTTCTGATTATTGTCAGGCAGGAATAATGTGTGAGCCACAACTGCAGCCTGTCAAGGGGCTGCAGGTGTATACATGGAAATCAAGCGGCCAGAGGAAGAGAGATGGAGCGCGAGTCGGGGGGCAACATATGAAGAGGCATCCGTGGTGGAGCTGGAGCAGCACAAGCCAGGACAGCGGCAAGACACCTAGCAGGCTTGGGGGACCCGAAGCAAGTGGGCCATGTAACTTCCCAAAACCTGGCAACCTAAAGATCCCTGAGAGCGCAATGGGAGCTGCTGTGAAGCTGGAGCAGAGAGGACACTGCTCAGCGTGCAGAAAGAAGCACAAGGCCGGCTCACGGTGCTCACGGTGGTAATATAGAGAAGGCCGGTGAGTGTCGGGAGGGCAGAGAGGCTCCAGGGTGCTCCAAGCAGACCGTGAAGGAACGCCAGTCTACAGTATAGAAACAACAATGTGGTTTTTGAATACCAACCTAACAAGAAGCATTACTTTGAACAATGAAATGCTCATTGAATGCAGAGCTAAAGAAAAAATGTACTTTGAACAACTAAAGGGTCATTGATTACTGAACAAAAGGGACACTTAAATATTGAAATAAAAAGGTGCACATTGAATCTAGAACTGAATAGAACTTTAAAAATGTGAACAATAAAAGTGCACATTTGAAGACAGTGAAGCTTTTGTGAGTGAATGCAGTGTGACAAAGTCACAGCTTGGCAAGGGGGTTAGGAACACATGGTGGCAGGTCCACAAAGCTAATAAGGAGAAGCCAAGGAAGTGCAAGAATGACCCCAAAGCCAAGAGGCCAACAAAAGGATACAAGTGAAGGTGACTTGGTGCAAATGAGCCAGTGGCAAGTAAACCTGTGTGTGTGTTCCAAGGAGCCCTGGGTCTGTGTTTGCGTGACCTGTAATGGGTGGACCGTGTAGTCTAACAACTGCGCCTAGATCAGAGAGCCTTACATGGTAAACCATAAGAACTCTGAACAACAGCATAAGGAAACCACTGCATCTGAGCTGGCAAAGTGGGCCAGAAAGAAGGTCAGGTTGACCTGGTGTTTTGTTAAGACCTTTACCTTTGGAAAGATTAGAACATATATAGGCGGCAGAATTTAAGTCTTGGGGAAGGGAACCCTGAGGCTTAGAAGAACCACTTTTGTGGTCTTGAGAGCGGAGTCTCAAGACCCCTTTTGCTTTTGGATTGTGTTACTTGAACCTTGGGGAAGGGAACCACAAGGATTGGTTCCGAACTGTGCTGCCCTGAACTGGGAGAAGGTTAACTTTGAGACTTTTTCATGGAACTTTCTTGTACCTGTGGAAAGGGAGATGAAAGTAAACTGTGAGCTGGAAGAAGCTCAGAACCTTAAGTTGAACACTATTACCTTTGACTGTGCTATCCCTACACATTGGTTAATTGTAGTTGTGAGGGCAAGGATAGGGTTTGGAAACAGACAGACCTTTAAGTTGAACTCTTCGACCCAGACTTTCCTTAGTTTCGGTCAGTAGGGAAATACCACCTGGGCAAGTTAGGCCTTCAACCATCCTGACATTTAAGTTAGTAAATATCTTTTGTTTGAATTTTAAGTCTGTTGTCTGTGTCATACTTCATGATGCCTTCACAAATGGTGTCAACAGTGGACTACGGCTCAACCGATAAAAGTTGGGGAACCCTAAAAATTGAAAAGCTAAGTATCAGAATGTCATACTCCTCGGTAGCTACTAAGGGCTCAATTGGGTTTGATATCTGTAGTAGCAGGACTGAAGCAATTCTCCCAGGCGAAAGACGGTTGATCCCCACTGACTTAATATTGATACCACCCCCTGATACATATATTAGGTTTGCACCCGAGTTAGATTTAGCATGAAGATTTGGGGTTGATGTTCTGGCAGGAATGATAGACCCAAACGTTTCAGGGGATGTTGAGGTGGTATTACAGAATCACAGAAAGCAACCATTTCAGGTTTATCAAGGTCATAGGATTGCTCAAGGGATAACTGCGAGAGCAATACTTCCCAAACTTAGTGAAGGAATATGGGAGGATAGCCACAACTATAGAATAAAGGGTTCTGGGGAGAGTGATAACATTTCTAGTGGTCCTTCAAACCCAGGAACCCAAAACGACTGTGAGGGAGAGCCAACTACATTTCCTGGTTTCGCCATAGCCCAAAGAAATGACCCCTTGCTAACTAAAGCCTTTTCACAATTAGTCTCAGAAACTTAGGGTTGGATGAAGGGAGAACCTTTCTTCCTTCTGAAACATGGGCTTCTATATCGGGGAAACATTGCTCCAGTGGGCAGGAGAAGATACCAGTTGGTGATCCCAGAGAGTTATAAAAAGATAGTCCTAGGAAGAGCCCAAATACATCTGAATGAAAGTCATCTAGGGAACTCTAAATTTCAAAATCATATAATGGAACATTTTTACTGGCCTGGAATTCATACTGACATTGATACTTTTATGCATACATGTGTGACCTATCGAGAGAATAGTCAATATATACCATCTCCTTTTATCACCTCCCAAGAAGCAGAGACAGACCAACATTTTTTCCCAATACAAAGAACTAGGCCTTGGGAAGATAAGCACTTTCCAAAACCAAGCATCTCATCAGGTAGAAGTAGTCTTTAAAGCACTGACCTCACAGGCCATCCTCCCTATCAGGAAGTCTATAGGAGGACATTATTTTCATATTTTTTGTCTTTTTGTCAAGTATCAGCAAGAGACAAAATAATAATTTCTTTAGACATTCAGCTTCAATTCCCTCATGGAATGGGCATTTATTTAGTACCAAGCAAAAACAAAGAGGTGATGGCTGGAAGGTTTAGACTGTATCTTAACCACTGGCATTGCTCAGGGCAACCTTCCAGACCATCGTTCTTCGCCTGCCAAGCCATTACAGAAGGGGAATGACCATATGCAAATCAGGCTTGGTCCCACCCCAAAAGGGGAAGTCCAGCCCGAACTGCTAGGTCACATCCCTTCTGCACGAGACCACAAGCATCCCCAAACATGTTTCACCCTTGTTGGGGCTCATCAGTGAGGAGTAGCTTGGGTCTCTAGGCCCAGCAGGCACAGGACCCACGTCTGGGCATACCCGTCCCACTCGGGGTGACAAAGCAAAAACAAAGAGGTGATGGCTGGAAGGTTTAGACTGAATCTTAACCACTGGCATTGCTCAGGGCAACCCTCCAGACCATCGTTCTTCGCCTGCCAAGCCATTACAGAAGGGGAAAGACCATATGCAAATCAGGCTTGGTCCCACCCCAAAAGGGGAAGTCCAGCCCGAACTGCTAGGTCACATCCCTTCTGCACGAGACCACAAGCATCCCCAAACATGTTTCACCCTTGTTGGGGCTCATCAGTGAGGAGTAGCTTGGCTCTCTAGGCCCAGCAGGCACGGGACCCACGTCTGGGCATACCCGTCCCACTCGGGGTGACAAAGCAAAAACAAAGAGGTGATGGCTGGAAGGTTTAGACTGAATCTTAACCACTGGCATTGCTCAGGGCAACCCTCCAGACCATCGTTCTTCGCCTGCCAAGCCATTACAGAAGGGGAAAGACCATATGCAAATCAGGCTTGGTCCCACCCCAAAAGGGGAAGTCCAGCCCGAACTGCTAGGTCACATCCCTTCTGCACGAGACCACAAGCATCCCCAAACATGTTTCACCCTTGATGGGGCTCATCAGTGAGGAGTAGCTTGGGTCTCTAGGCCCAGCAGGCACGGGACCCACGTCTGGGCATACCCGTCCCACTCGGGGTGACAAAGCAAAAACAAAGAGGTGATGGCTGGAAGGTTTAGACTGAATCGTAACCACTGGCATTGCTCAGGGCAACCCTCCAGACCATCGTTCTTCGCCTGCCAAGCCATTACAGAAGGGGAAAGACAATATGCAAATCAGGCTTGGTCCCACCCCAAAAGGGGAAGTCCAGCCCGAACTGCTAGGTCACATCCCTTCTGCACGAGACCACAAGCATCCCCAAACATGTTTCACCCTTGTTGGGGCTCATCAGTGAGGAGTATCTTGGGTCTCTAGGCCCAGCTGGCACGGGACCCACGTCTGGGCATACCCGTCCCACTCGGGGTGACAAAGCAAAAACAAAGAGGTGATGGCTGGAAGGTTTAGACTGAATCTTAACCACTGGCATTGCTCAGGG
Source organism: Ambystoma mexicanum (assembly GCF_040938575.1). Lineage (NCBI taxonomy): Eukaryota > Metazoa > Chordata > Amphibia > Caudata > Ambystomatidae > Ambystoma > Ambystoma mexicanum. The sequence goes on from NC_090932.1 coordinate 779,833,396, forward strand.
CAACCCTCCAGACCTTCGTTCTTCGCCTGCCAAGCCATTACAGAAGGGGAAAGACCATATGCAAATCAGGCTTGGTCCCACCCCAAAAGGGGAAGTCCAGCCCGAACGGCTAGGTCACATCCCTTCTGCACGAGACCACAAGCATCCCCAAACATGTTTCACCCTTGTTGGGGCTCATCAGTGAGGAGTAGCTTGGCTCTCTAGGCCCAGCAGGCACGGGACCCACGTCTGGGCATACCTGTCCCACTCGGGGTGACAAAGCAAAAACAAAGAGGTGATGGCTGGAAGGTTTAGACTGAATCTTAACCACTGGCATTGCTCAGGGCAACCCTCCAGACCATCATTCTTCGCCTGTCAAGCTATTACAGAAGGGGAAAGACCATATGCAAATCAGGCTTGGTCCCACCCCAAAAGGGGAAGTCCAGCCCGAACGGCTAGGTCACATCCCTTCTGCACGAGACCACAAGCATCCCCAAACATGTTTCACCCTTGTTGGGGGTCATCAGTGAGGAGTAGCTTGGGTCTCTAGGCCCAGCAGGCACGGGACCCACGTCTGGGCATACCCGTCCCACTGGGGTGACAAAGCAAAAACAAAGAGGTGATGGCTGGAAGGTTTAGACTGAATCTTAACCACTGGCATTGCTCAGGGCAACCCTCCAGACCATCGTTCTTCACCTGTCAAGCTATTACAGAAGGGGAAAGACCATATGCAAATCAGGCTTGGTCCCACCCCAAAAGGGGAAGTCCAGCCCGAACTGCTAGGTCACATCCCTTCTGCACGAGACCAGAAGCATCCCCAAACATGTTTCACCCTTGTTGGGGCTCATCAGTGAGGAGTAGCTTGGGTCTCTAGGCCCAGCAGGCACGGGACCCACGTCTGGGCATACACGTCCCACTCGGGGTGACAAAGCAAAAACAAAGAGGTGATGGCTGGAAGGTTTAGACTGAATCTTAACCACTGGCATTGCTCATTCGAAACCTTCCACCCATCACTTTTGTGGTCAGTTTGTTTCTCCTTGTGAGAGAGGGTATGCCCAGACGTGGGTCCCTTGCTCGCTGCGCCACAGGGAACCAGGCTGCACCTCACTGAGGAGGTCCAACGAGGCCGAAACATGTCTGGGGTTGCTTGGTTTTCTGTGCAGAGGGGACCTGGCCTAGCAGTTCGGGCTGGGCTGCTACCTTCGGTGGCGGCAGCTGCTGACTGATTTGCACATGGCTGGTCCCCTTTTGCAATGGCGCAGACGGGCTAAAAAACGGTGGTGTGGAAGGTTGGCCCAGAGCAATTGCCAGTGGTTTAGATTCATTCGAAACCTTCCACCCATCACTTTTGTGGTCCATTTATTTAGTACCTCCTAAAGGATCAGGATTGAGAGTACAACCATTTTGTTCCTGGGAAGAGGAGTTCAAATGTGTCCTTTTGAATTTCTCTTATAACCCTATTGAGATCCAATAGGGCCAGTTAATAGGAATGTTAAGGTATGAAATACTATGGGATCCTCCCTGTAGTTCAACTTCAATAAGAAGTTGTCGAGAGAAGGTCTTTGGTAAGAAAAGAAACCAGGACTTTATGACTGATTCTTTAAAATGAGAAAGATCAGGTAAAAAGGGGGGAAATATGTTTTTTTTTTTTAATTTCTTTTATTGATTTTATGCAAACAAAACAACAAAAACCAAACAAGCAGCATAATCATAATAGTTCAGTTACACATCAAGTTATCGTAAGCACTGCTCCCATTATCCCTCCTTCCCCCCGTGAGCCTATTTGTCAATCCCTTTCAATGTTTGGCACGTGCGGCCGGGTTTCGTTCTCTTCGGAGTCTGTTGGATCTGGTATTACTCCAAACAATTCTGTTATTAGCGTTTTCCAAGCCAACAGGGTACCCGCCTCCCCTTCATCAGCCCGGCTACTCGCTTCTTGCAATGCCACCGTTTCAGCCTCCGCCCATTTCTGCAAGTCCTTCCACCATACATCCACCTTAGGTTTGTGGCATTTCTTCCACCCCATGGCGAACCTGCGTTTCGCAAGCACATACGCCAGATTTCTCAGTTTCTCAATATGCTTCAGCTTCCGTGGCCTAGGGAACCCGCCCAGTAAGCAGGCCCAGGCCGTGTCTGTGACAAGATTAACCTCTTTATCAGCCAGTTTCTATGCCACTTCTCCCCAGTAGCACCTGATAATCGGGCACGACCAAAACATATGTGTCATGTCAGCGTTTTCTAGGTTACATTTAGGACACACTTGTATTCCAGCGTTTCGGAACTTGGATATCCTCAAAGGGGTCATGTATGCCCTGTGCGTTACATACAACTGTATTTGTTTTAATCTGGCATTTCTAGACACTTTTTTGTGGTAACCCAGGGCACACTCCCATACCCAGTCCTCCATCGGGGCCCCCACTTCCACCTCCCAGTCCAGCCTCATATGTGTTAAATCTTTCCCCGCCTTAGCCATCACCATCTCATACAGTCTCGAGATCTCATGACCCCCTTCGGACATATCATATATTGTTTCCAAAACTGCATCTGGTTCTTCTATCAAAACTGTCTCTGGCCAGGTATTCTTAATCATCCGTACCAATCTAATGTACGTGACATATTGGCCTGTGTGTAGCCCTGCTTCTTCGTTGAGTTCTATAAACTCCTTAATGGATCCCTCTTGCCAAATATCACCTAGCGTTGCCAGCCCCACTGATTCCCAGTAGGTCCTAACAATCGCCCTCAACTGATCATCCCCTCCTGTCAGAGCAACCAGCGGTATCTGCGGGAGGCACGGGCACGGGACTTCCATCAAACGACAAGCCCTATGCCAAATTTTCCATCCAAGCCTCAACATCGCAGGACGCCCCCTCATTTTAGTTTCGGACAGCCAAATCATTTCTTTCAAATAAAACGGGGCACAGTCCTGTCCAAGCACCCTATACTAAGGGGTCACTTCATCAGAAAGCCACATGGCCACATACTGTAACTGTCCCGTCAAGTAATAAACCTCAAAATGAGGCAGTCTGATACCTCCTTTTTCATAAAAGTTCTGCAGTTTCCAAAACGCCACTCTATTTCGGGTACCGTGCCACAGGAAGTCCCTACACATGCTATTCAATTTGCTGAAAAACTTCTTGGGTATTATGTATGGGATATTACTGAAGTAGTGCAGGAGCCTTGGCAGAACTACCATCTTAAGCATGGCCCCCCGCCCCATCATCGCCAAGGGCAATCTTGCCCAGAACTGCATGCTGTTTCTAATTTTCTCGACGGCTACTTCCGTATTGTGTCTGTGTTCTTCTTGCACCGTGTGATATACATCTATGCCCAAATAGCGAAAAGAGCTAGTTGCCCATGGTACCTATAGCACCGGTAGTCCTTCTACAGGGATCCCCTTATAGCTACCTAGCGGGAATATGACAGACTTTTGGGGGTTCACCGAGATGCCCGATAACTCTGTGTACCTGTCCATCACTTCAAGTATCTATAAGAGATTTTCTTCTGGGTATTGCAGGTACAGTAACAGATTATCCGCGTACAAGGATATCAAGTGTCGTTCCCCTCCTACCTCAATGCCAATCGCATCATACTGTGCCCTAAGGCATATTGCCAGAGGCTCCAGGGCCAAGATATAAAGCATCGGGGACCAGGGGCACCATTGTCTGGTGCCCCTGCTAAGTTGCCATCTCTCGGATATCACCGCTCCAGTTCGGACCCTGGCAAGCAGCTCGCTATACAACATCTTGGCCCACCTGATATAGCCCGGCCCCATTCCATACCCTTCCAAAGCAGCCAATAGCCATGACCACTTGACCGAGTCAAAAGCTTTAACTGCATCTAGAGACACTATCGCCATCTCACCCTCGTTCTTATTACCCCATTCGACCACCCGGTGAAGCCGCCTATGATGTGTGTTATGTTTCTGCTCGGGACATAACCCGTTTGGTCAGGATGTATGAGTCTACCAATCACTTTCTGCAATCGATTTGCTAGGACAGCCGTGAGAATCTTGCTGTCCTGATTCAGCATCGACAGAGGCCTGTAGGAACCACATCTGTGCTCCGGTTTATTGGGCTTGGGCAGCGGTATTATGATCGCCTCTCTGAGTGACTCAGGCAACCGTCTTATCTCAAACGCTTCATTAAGCATGTCTAACATTGGGGGGAGGATTTCCTCTCTGTATACTTTATAAAATTCGCTGGGGAACCCATCTGCTCCTGGGGTCTTACAGGTAGGCAGCTGCTTCACAACCTCTTCTAACTCCTCCAATGTGATTGGCTCATCTAACTCCTCTCTCTCTTCTTCACTTATCTTTGGCAGCCCTATGTCTTCTAACGTTTTGATTATCTTGCGCTGGTCACCCATCTCATCGTCTCCGTACAGCACTTTGTAATATTCCACAAATTCTTTGTTAACCCCCTCTTGTGTGGCCACCTCATCTCCGTCCTCCCTAATAATAGTCCTGATCGGAGGCCTAGGCGTCCCGCTTTTGTATAGCCAGGCCAAAAGGCGGCCTGTCTTGTCTCCCCCCGCGTGCTGCCTCTCAACATATTTCTTATAATTGAAATTGCAGAGTCTTTCCCAATGCCCTGCACATTGTTGCTGTAGTTGGAGTACCAGTTCTGTGTCTACATCACCGCTCTTCAATGCTATTTATTGCTCAGTTTCCACCCTCTGCAGGTCAGCCAAGACCCCATCTTGTAACCCTCTTGATTTAGCAATGGCCGCCCCCCGCATCACCACCTTAAAAGCTTCCCATAATGTGCCCGCAGAATCAACACTCCCAGTATTCTCTTCAAAGAAGTTAGTAATCTCTTCCCTTATATCTTCTCTAAAGACTGGATCTTTGAGCGCCTCCGCTCGCAGGCGCCATGTAGGGATCTTCGCCCTCGGGGGGCAATATTGCCATCCGAGGATCAGGGGCGAATGATCCGAGAGGACCCTGGCCTTATATTCGATTTGAGTGATCTGAGACATCACATCAGCTGTGACAAAGACGTAATCGAGCCTAGTATGCAGTTGGTGCGGGGCTGAATAGTGCGAATATTGCCTCTCAGTGGGGTGTTTCATCCTCCACGCATCTGTGAAGCCAAAATCAGTTAACAGCATCTGCAACGCTCTCGGCACTGGGCTAGGCTTACCCGCCCTGCCATCAGATCTGTCCACCACAGGATCCAACACACAATTAAAGTCCCCACCCCAGATCACCGCGCTCCCTATACACGTACTAAGATTGGTACACAAGGCTCTGAAATATGCTGCTGTGTTTTGGTTGGGGGCATACGTGTTTACAATGCATACCTCCCTGCTCTCCACCAGCCCTCGCAATATAGCCATCCTTCCATCAGTTTCAACTACCTCTTGTATCGATTTGAACGGGACATGCGGTGCCACCCAGATTAACACCCCCTGGGCATATGCAGAGTATGGCGAGCCCACTACGGTCCCTCTCCACTTTCTCTTAACCAGTTCCAACTTCTCTCGCGTCAAGTACGTCTCCTGTAGTAGTGCAATATCTATTTTCTGCCTTTTCAGATACATCATGATTTTGTTTCTTTTCAGATAGATGTTAAGGCCCCTGACGTTCCACGTTATTATCCTGAGGTCCCCCATAGGTTATTAATAAGCACCCTCCCGATCCTCCGCCGATTACGCCCCTTCATGCACCGCAAGTACACCATGCTGATTCTTCCAAATAGGCTCAAAACAAAACTTAAACTCCCCATAACCACACACACACTGAACTTCCCATCCCCCCACCTTCCTCCCACCCACCCACCCCTCCCCCAACTATACCCTCCCCAACCGTTGCCCAGCTCCATTCCTGGATCTCAGGCACCCCCACATCTAGCCCTGCCTAGCACAAGCTTCTACTCAGGGCTCAGTAGGGTTAAGCCGCCCTAATGGCCGCTGAAACTAGTAATCTATTGGGGTAGGTCGTCCACGTTCTGTTGCTCCTTTCAAAAAACATTATGTATACAGTTGCCAAACCGTTACCAGTTACAGTTACACTCACTATATTCCAGTCCAAATCGAGCACCAGGCTCAGATTGCGTACAAAGTTCAGTTAGTTACAGTTTCTCTGTGCCATCAGGGTCTTCCTCCTTACGAAATCTTCATTCGGTATGAACCTGCCGGTCACGATCCGCTTCTTGGTCCGGGCAGCCCTGCAGGTCCAGCCATGTGACAACATCCTCAGGGGTATAAAAAAATAGCGCTTTGTTCTTGTGTAGCACTTTCAATCGTGCCGGATACAACAGCATATATTTGACTCCCGCCACCCTCAGCCTTCTTTTGACGGCGACATAACTATACCTCTGCCTTTGCACCAGTATCGTATAGTCCGGGTATGCTGTGATGTTGGTGGATGCTCTCTCTATCGTGCCGCCCTTCCGAAAATATTCGAGGATCTTTTCTCTATCCCTGTAATTGAGGATCCTCGCTATGATCGGTCTTGGCGGGGCCCCCGGCCGGGGTTTCCTCATTAGGGCGCGGTGCGCCCTCTCCACCGTAAATCCCTGCAAAAGATTCCCGGCTCCGATCCCTTGTAGGATCATGTTTTCGACATAGTTTGTGGGGTCTTGGCCTTCTTCCCCCTCCGGAAGGCCTACCACGCGAATGTTGTTCCTCCTCACTCTTCCTTCCGCCTCTTCCACACGATTTTCCAGGTTGGCGCCTTTGTTTTAAGACTTGAATCTCCTTCGCATTGCTCGTGCTAACATCGGTATTAATCTTCACCCAACTTTCCAGACCGCTGGTGCTTTCTGCAAGTGCTCTAACATCTTGACGCAGCAGGGTGAGTTCCGTACCTACAGCATCGATCTTATTCTCTAGAGCTGTGCGCTGGTCCGCCATTGCCAAGTCCCATTTTGCGCTCAGGCCCGTTATAGCCTCCAGGATCTGGTGCTTGTCTCCTTCGGGGGCGTCTTCCGCAGGGGTCACGACCATGCTCTGCACCGATGTTGAGGGGGTCCGTTGCGTTTTTGTGAAAGTCTCCATCGTGGGTTGCTTAGTCTTGGTTCTCAACCCTTTCGCCGACATGGCGCTGCCCTCCACTCTTGTACGCCTCCGCCTTAGTGCAGCTATTGCACTGTCCTCGGCCCGACAAAGGTCTGGCTCCCAAGTCTCCTAACTCACATTCGAGATGGCACTTCGAATTGTCTTACGAATGGGCCATGGCCTCACACTCCCCATTCAAGTTCCGTAGGCCTCGTCGCCCAAGCATCCAATGTTATCTCCTCCTGCGGTCCGCTTGCCGAGGCTCCATTAGCGTATGCCAGGCCGGGCGCTCTCATGGTGTTAATTCGAACACTCCGACATATCTCCCTGTCGTACTATTCCTCCAGGCAATTTACCGCAGCCGTGTCCCGCAGTTCCGGGGAATCAGTGTCGTTTCTCCACGGAGGCCTCTCTTTTGTTAGCTGCCATCTTGATGCCGAAGCGGCCGCACAGTCGCGCCAACAAAAATGTGTATATTTCACGATTCCTGGGGACTATGAACTTCTCCAGCGAACTTCACTTGGCGTGCGGCTTCCGATACCTGATCCCCAAAGTTCTAGGCGCTCGTTACAGTTTTAACGGGTAACTTTGGCAAAAATAGAGTCGGATCATCAGGAGCTCCTCGCGCAGCACGTCCTATTCCATGGCCAGTTGGCCACGCCCCGGGGGGAAAATATGTTATCCTCATCAGCTATGTCACCAGAAGATTTGGGAGTTCAGAAAGGTACAGGAAAGAATTAAAATTGTAAGAGCAATTCTAAAGAAATCTTATAGTGCTCCAATAATTCATCACCTGATACTCTATCTTCCTCAGCAAAGTTTCTTGACATCCATCTTCCCCAGATAACAACAACCTTAGGAAAAGGGACAACAGGAGTTATGACCCAAAGGGAGACAGCAGAAAAAGGGGGTTACCCTTCAGTAATGCATCCATCTCTTGACCCCTATTGAAATTGTTACTTATGTAAGTGGTATGGACACATTGCAAGATATTATCCATTGAACAAAGTCGACTTTCCCAATCTTTGGTCGTCTAAAGACCTTGATCAAACTGAGGTAAAGAAATAAGGATATGAAAATTGCAAAGAGTCTGAAATGTGTTTGTATGCTGGAGGAAAGACCACTTATAAGGTCTCAGTGGGCCTCATTACGACCCTGGCGGAGTGGGTATACGCCAGCGGTATTCGCGGCGGACCCGTCCGCCCCACTACGAGTTCCCGTAGCGCCATGGAGCGTTTTCCGCCTGGTTTTTCCGGGCGGAGAAATCCATGGCACTACGGGACCTTGTTGTTAATTACGCCACCGTATTTTACGGTGGCGTAATTAACGCCTTCCCCACTCCCATTATACCCTATGGGGCAAAAATGGGAATGGGGAAGGGTAAAATGGGGAATGGGGATTTACCGCCCCGCCAAGGTCGGAATGGGGCGGTAAATCCGCCAACCCCCATGGCGCTATCGGCAGCTTTCCGCCGTGCTCCATGGTGCATTTGGCGCCACGATTTCCGCCAGGGTCGTAATGAGGCCCAGTGACATTAGAGGGAAAAACTGTTTGGGCACAATTGGATGCAGGAAGCAAGGGTAATGCCATTAGACCTGAGCTACTCCCTCAGAGGTGAAAAGGAGAAAGAGCAGAGAAAGTAACTTGTGTACATGGCCATACCGGAGATTCCCCTTGACCCAAATCCCTATCATCATCTTGGGAAAGAAAGTAGATATGATTAAAGCAGTGATTTCTGATTTACCATCTCAATTAGTCATGGGGAGAAATGTACCACAATCTGATCAATGAGTTTCACAAATAGCCTAGATAAATCTGAACATAAAGTAGTTGGACCTCCTCACCTCATGAAGCCAGAAACCCCCCAACTGAAGCTAGTGAAGAGGAAAATGTTAAGTTATTGGAAATAGATCTAATATTTCAACAAAAGGGATCTTACCTAAGTAATATGCAGAGTTTCTTCAATCGTCAAACCATTTGTTCCACAGTGGAATACCAAGAGGATCGTGAGTACGATAAGATCAATCTCCCCTCTCTGTTTTCCTGTAAAGTGGCCCAGTACAACCCACACTGGGGAAGGGTGTATGAGAAACCTGAGGGTATTCTCACTCCTACTCCCTTTGGATCCTCTATGCAGGTGGCCAGGGAAAGTCCATCGCTTTTGGATCCTGACCCTGGGGGCAGAGAAGCGAGGGAGGATCACCTAGTTGGAGGGTCCTTGAGGATTGGGAGTGGCGTGCCCTTGGGCGAGACATGGTATTCCCCTTTTCCTACTGATAACCAATGTAACCCACCCCCAACCTTTATGGGCTATTATAAGCAAATTCCCCTCAATCTTCCACATATAACACTTGACAGTACTGAGACGAAGAAGAGACCATCAAGAGCAGTGAAGATTACTTCTTTTCACCACTTTGGTACTGGGACGAGGAAGATGCCTACAGGGTCAGGCATGTCCCTCTAATTTTGGTCAGGCAGGACTAATGAGTCAGCCCCACATGCAGACTGTCAAGGGGCTGAAGGGGTATAAATGGAAATAAAGCAGCCAGAGGATGAGAGAAGGAGTGTGAGACCTAGAGCAACATGTCACGAGGCAGCCGTAGTGGAACTGGAACAGCACATGCCAGGATGCTGGCAAGATACCCAGCAGAGTTAGGGGGCCCAAAGCAAGTGGGCCGTTTTACTTCCCGAAACCTGGGAACTTCCACAGCCTTGATAGCACAGTGGGAGCTGCCGTGAAGCCGGAGCAGAGAGGATGATGCCCGCGTGCCGACTGAGGCACTGAAGCTGCCGGCATGCGGAGAGAAGCAGAGGGCCGGCGAGCAGAGCTCATGCCGGTAATATACAGAAGGCTGGTGAGTGTCTCCAACCTCCATCAAGGAATCCATTCCATCTTTTAAGTAACACCCATACTTACCCCACCCCCATAACATGCTAGTTTCAATGCCCCCTGCCCTAACACATCATGGAAGGTTTTTCACACTGCACCAGGGCAGGCGAAGAGGGCCGTAAATACTGTGACGAGGAAGAGTAGGACTACAAGTAATGAAGATTACTGGTAAGTAACCAGGTCATTATCTTGACATCCCTCTTCCTCTTCCCAGTACTTACTAGTGAGGCATACCAAACACAGCAGTGGCAAATTGATCCGTGAACACAAAAACATAGACCAACCAGTGTGCAGTTCCAACACCCCATCACCAACTTTATCTCAAAATCACCCCTGAGTCGCAGTCCCAGCACTCAACATGCCCTCCACAAAGGAGGAAGATCCTTGCATGTGCAAATTGAGGCAATAGTGTCTGGTAAACATATTTGGGTTAAGCCAGATAGCTGCCCTGCAGATCTTCTGAATCAGCACTCCCCTTACCTCTGCCCAAGAAGCTGCTGTGCCTCTTATAGAACAATCCTGAACAGAAGCCGGCAAAGAGACCTGCGCCCCAGAATTGGCTAAGGCAATCATCTGCTTAATCCAGCAGCTAATTGTAGGCACTGAAGCCTTCAGGCCAGGCTTCGAACCCTCAAATGTCACAAATAGATTGTGGGAAAGATGCTGTTCTGTCTAGGTAGGCCAAGACAGACCTTTATACATCCAATGTATACCACCGCTCCTCCTCAGGAGTGGTGGGACTGGGATAGAGGGATCGAAGCACTATATCCTATGCCTGATGGTACTTCAAAAGGACTTTAGGAAGGAAACTCTGATCACATCAGAGAATCTGAGAGAACTCGCAGCGACATAGCTGTGCACATTAGTGCTCTCATTTCACTCTGGCTCCTCACGGAGGTAATGGCCACCAAAAACACTGTCTTCCAAGTGAGAAACTTGAGATCAATGGGTTCCCTTGGCTCAAAGGGATAGTCCTGCAAAGCATGCAAAACCAAAGGAAACCGTCAAGAGGAAACACCAGTGCAAACCTTGAGTTTAAACAAGAGGAAACCTTTTAACAGCCGGGAGGCAACATCTCGCCCCAAATCTGAGAACTCAGGGCTCCCTGAAACCCTAGCAATATCACTGCCCACTAGGCCCTAAAAGAGGCCACCGCCAGACCTGTGTCCCAGCCATCCTGCAGAAACTGCAAAATCAAATGTAAGTTACAGCCCAGAACCCTCACAGGCTTCCTCGCACATCACTTTGTGAAGTTCTTCCAATGCGCCTCATACACCTTCAACGCAGAGGGATGCCTGGACTTCTGAATGGCCATCGCCAACTGAGGAGTCAAGCTCTGTCTGTGAAATCCCTGCCTATCCTCTTAATTTGGAATCCGAGAAGCAGAAGGACCCAACGCCCTCCAGAGGGGGCACAGGAAAAAGGGCAGAACCATCCTGCAGCCACAGCCAGGTCGAGAAGAAGAGGGTACCAAGAGTACCTTGGCCATACTGGCGGCACCACCATAACCACCTCTGACTCTGAGTCCCGAATCTTCAGCAGTACCTTGGGAAGCCGCGGTGTTGAGCGGCTCAGGTGCGTAGGAGACGCTGCCTGATGATACGGAACACACTTCGCTACGTCCACTCATCCGTGCCTATAAGAACTGAGGCACAGACCCTCTACAGCAAAGCCCTCGCAGGACAAGGCCACAGTGTTGAGCGACGCAGGTGCGCAAGAGATGCTGGCCGATGATACGTAGCACGTTTCATTACGTCCATGCATCCGTTCCTATAAGAACCGAGGCATGGACCCTCTGTGGTAAAGCCCTCACAGGACAAGTCTGTGGCGTTGAGCAGCCCAGGTGTGCAGAAGACGCTGCCCGACAATATGTAGCATGCTTCCCTACATCCACGCATCCGTGACTATAAGGACCGAGGTGCGGACCCCCTGCAGCAAAGCCCTCACAGGACCAGGCCGCAGTGTTGTGCGACGCAGGTGCGCAGGAAACGCTGGCCGACAATATGTGCCACACTTTCCTACATCCACACATCCGTGCCTATAAGAACTGAGGCACGGACCCTCTGCGGCAAAGCCCTTGCAGGACAAGGCTGCGGTGTTGAGCGACGCAGGTGTGCATGAGACGCTGCCCGACGATGCGTAGCATGCTTCGCTACATCCACGCATCTGTGCCTATATGAACTGAGGCACAGACCATCTGCAGCAAAGCCCCACAGGACAAGGCTGCGGTGTTGAGCGATGCAGGTGTTTGGCGGCGATGGGGTTGTGGCATAGACAGTGAGCGTGAATGACCTCACTCTCCTGTCTGCGGCTGCCAGGTAAGAAGTTGCAGGGAGAGTTAGCTTACTTCACTCCACAAGCTACCCCCTTGACCTGGTGCCCCTTCTCACTCCTGCACATGCGTTGTTTCCCCCCGTGACTTGACCCTCCTGCCCCCCACCCCTTGCTCCTTGCACTCCCTTGCATCCTAGGCTGCGTGCACTCCCTCACATTCTAGGACGTGTGCATTCCCTTGATTGCGTGTGCTCAGGCGCATCTTGGCTGCGTGTGTACCCTCGCAACTCTAGGCAGGTCTCCCTCCACTTGGCTGTGTGCCCCCCACTTTCCCCCGCAGGCCCTCTCCTTCCCTTTACTGCCCCTTACTCTTTCCTATCCACGTCCCCTGACCTATTGTGTACAGTTTCTGAGGTTTTGTTTTATTTTTGCATTGCCTGCATCCCTGCTGTGTTCATTGTTTTTTTATATAGGCTCCCTGGTTGATTGTTCTATTTGTTGGCATTTTTTATCCATAGTTGTGATTGCCTACTTCCCTGCTGTGTTCATTCTTTTCCTCTAGGTCCGATGTTTTTGAGGTTTTGTTCTACACAGGGTATTGGTTATTTTTGAATTGCCTGCATCCCTGCTGTATTCATTGTTTTCTTCTGGGTCTCCTGTACAATTGTTCTGTTTCTTTGCATTTCTTATTATCCATTGTTGTTTTTTCCCACATTGTAGTGCCTGCATCCCTTCTGTGTTCTTCCTTACTCTAGGTTCCCTAAGTGATTGTTCGGTTCTTCGTTCTGTTTCTCCTTGGTAGTTTGCTTAAATTGTACTGCCTGCATCCCTGCTGTATCCATTCTTTACTTCTAGGTTCCGTCGACAGCTAACTTGTCTATATATTGGATCCCATTTTCTGTCACTGTTCTGTCCTCTGTGTGCCCACCCTCCTTCTGTGTCCCCCCATGCCCTTGTTTCTTCCCCCATGTCTGCCTGTTCCCTAGCCCCCCTCTACTCTCCACTCTCCACTCTCCCTCCCCTCCAACTCTCCCCTCTGTACCCTCTATGGTGCTCTCTGTCTCTCCTATCTTCTCTAACTGCTTTTCTATTGTCTTTTCTATCCTTCTCACTAAGTCTGGCAACAAGAAGTTCAAAAGGGATATCCTGGTCTCCAACTCAGGCCTCCCTATCACTGATACCTACACCAGTGCTTCCTCCAGACAGACCCTTACCTATACCCTCTTTGTCGTTCCCTCTCTAGGCCTATGCATCCCCCCATATGGTCTCTGTTCTCTCTCCTTTTTCCTCTTCACTCATTAATGGTGGCACATGATGGGAGGCCCTCCTGGCCTCCTCCCACTCCTTGAAGACCATCATTAATGTTTATCTAAATGGCTGTAATGCTCACCTGGTATCCACGGGGACGCCACTCAGCTTGTCTGGAACTCCCTCGACCTCGAACCCTTCCCTGGAATCTGTTCGGCTGGAGACTGGGCCTGGAACACAGGATTTCCCGGTTTAAACTCTGTTGTCTCTGGGTGCTTAACCCCCTCTTCCCTTGGGGACCAAGCCTTCCCCTATGTCCTCTCCTCACCTTGTTTTCTGGTGTTGGGGGCTCTCCGTCCTGCTTCTTCGGTGCAGGGGTGCGTCGGTTGATGTGGGCGCTATGCAACCTAGTTGCTTAACTGGTGCGGGCCCAATTGGTCTGACAAGGTAGGTTTATTGATTCTTATTGAATTGTCCTCTTCTTGTCTCTTGCCCCCTTATAACTTTCCTTTTTCCTTTAGGTGTTGGCGAAGTCGGAGATGGTGACGTGCGGCTTGAGGGAGCCGACCACTAAGCGGTGAGTGAAAGCGTGATGCGCTGCGCTGTTCGCTTTTCTTGTGCTGATCAATGTCTCTCTCTGTCCCCTACAGGCGCTGCAATGTTCCAGCATGGCTGCCGGCTGAGAGAATAAGGTGCGGTGAGTAAGAGCAATATGCAGCAAGTTCTTGTCCTTTATGTGCTAACCTGTTTTGTCTTTTCTCTTTGCAGGTCGATGGCGTGCTCCGGAACGGAAGTTACCCTGAGCGGCTCGAGTCCAGGTAAGCGTTTGATTCTTCTTGCAGTTTTCGGGTGAGCAGGAATACGAGTATGAGTATTAATGTCTTTTCCTTTTGTTCGCTTCTTCCAGGATGCGGCGTGCCGGGATGGAGATGACACAGCCGTAAATACTGCCCACAGGACTGCAGGTGTGATGGATGGAAGCAGGATACTCCCCAAGATAAGTGTACTATTAACGCTGTTCTTGTTCTTGCAGGTGCGCGGGATGCGGAGAAAAAGGCGCAGGCCTACAGGAGACCGAGTCGAACACAGTGAGTATCATGCTGCAGGTGCAGAGTCACGCAAAGCGTGTTCCTCTGCCCGGGCGTGGTTTAAATAGCCTCCAAGTATCCCAGGTACCCCTGGGTTGAACCACACCCAAAAAGCTAGACCACATGGCTCAGTTCATAGAACTGAGTTATGTGGGGGCATCCATGTTGCCCACAGTACATTACAGAGTCCAATGTCAAGTTGTCCTCAGAGTTATGTATGAACCTGGCGCCAGGTCTGACTCCAAATGGGCCTCAGATAAAACAGAGAGGTCTTTAAGGTCCATGTGGGTGATCGAGGCCTGGATCCAGTATGTTGTCTCAGGGGGTTGGGGGCAGGGATCCTGACAATGGCACTGTCTTGGTCCAAGACCCTCAGGCTAACCTCCCCCTTTTTGATAGATGCCTCCCGTCCCTTATCAACTTAATTTCTTCTCCTGCTGTCCCTTCTCTTCCCTCTCTGGCTCCTCTTGTTACTCACAGTTGAGCTGATGAGGCCGGGGCATTGCTCCAACCTCGAATCCGCAGATAAGAAGGAGCTGCTCCGAACATGGTTCAGCCCAAGCTGGAGTGTTTCCGCAAGAGGAACATCCAGAGCCAGGCCTCCTCAACTTGAGGATCTCTTTTATGCAATATACCCCTCTGCTGTGTGAGAATCAGTCAGAGGAGTTGATTACTCAAAACAGCGGGGATACCCACACTGCAGTACCAAGGCAGTAAGGAAAAAACAAGATATTGGTTACAAGTATGACACAACTTCCTAAATGCAGTACACCAAATGGTTGAAAAGCTATCTGTTAAGTTTGGACTAGGGAACAGACTGGTGTACGGTATCAGTAGAAAGACCAGCAACTAAAGGAAGAAGAAGAGAGGGTAAGTTTTACCTATACTATAAGGCAGGAAGGCATTAGTAATAACCCAATGGTTTTGATGTAATCTTTTGAGCAAACGAGGTGCATGGATGTACTCGCAATGTTCCTATGTTCTATTTTACGGGCCATACCCTTTCCAGTCCAGTAGATAGTATAGATTAGATCTGACATATTTTGAGTCTAGAATGTCTTTGACCTCAAATTCTGGTTCCCCAATGATTACTACTGGCTTCGGTGGTGTTGTAACACGGGTTCCAAGTTGAACAGGTTTCAGGAGAGATACAGGGAACACAGGATGAATTTGCATGTTGGATGCTAAGGCTAGTTTGACTGCTACTGGATTTATCACAGAAGTAATGGCAAATGGACCTAGTTACCTTGGGCGGAATGTCCGGGTTCCTTTAATGAGCACATGTTTCGATGCCAACCATACTTTGTCTCCAACCTGGTAATTAGGGGCCTTTGCTGAGCGCTGGTCAGCAAATTTCTTTTGATGATTCTTAGCTTGGAGTAAATTGTTCGACTGCCCTTTTAGAATTGGCTTACCCTAATTTGGAACAGGCAGATAGCAGAATCAGTTAGGGAGACAACGGTGGTATAAAATAATAAACGGGAAAGTTAGTAAGGGTAAACTCCCTGGGTGGCACGAGGGACACAACTTAGAGCCGGGATGGTGCACGAAACAGGGTAGCGTCCAGGAGTGCACTTTTGATCCAGGAAGAGCTTTTTCAAGGAAACATACAACAATCCAGGGAAGTCAAAAGGTTCAATTCAACAGAGTTAAACAGGAAATGGTATCCAATGATAGGTTGGTTTGTATAAAAAGGAGAGTGTCTTGAATGGGTATATAGGTTCCCTATAGGTACCCCGCTGGGATTGGCGTAGGGAAAGCCAAACAGTACAGACGCATTTCCAGAACTCCAGCGGCTCACCTGTTGAATGTAGAAGTAAGCGTGCCGTAGAATGCAGGGACACCAGGCAGGAAGATTTTCTGGGTGGCGAGAAACCTTCCCCCAGGGAAGCAGAGTTGGCTGAACGAGGCCACTCGGAATCTCAGCCAGAAACAAGGAACACAAAGCCAGCGGAGGGCGGGCGAGGGTACTAGAGTCAGCGGCTCGAGTACATTGGGAGATTTAAGGACGGACTGATTTATCAATACAGAAGGTGCAGGCAGGAGCAAGTCGAGAAAAGAATTCTGTAGTCAAGATTCAAAGGATCCAGGAGTGAAACAAAGTTTGGAATAACGCTAATTAGAAGCAGCGTCTTCCGGGTGTAGAGCGCTTATGTGCGTTTACCAAAAGGCGGGGTCTGACTTGACGTGTGACAGTCAGCTGACTAGACACGTGATCCGCTCGTACCAAGGAACTGGAAACACTGCATCTCCACAGCAACTGCCAACGATGCAGAAACGAGGAAGCTAGTCGCCCATACCTACGGCGAGGAACCCAGCATCCTCCCGCAAAGGCCAGGGCAACCCCCTGTCGGCATGGAAAGCCTGCAGTAAGGTAGGCGAGTGGATATGGGACAAAGGCTCCCACGTACGGTCCTCCCGACGTAACCCTTCCAGTCTACCAAGTAGAACAACCTACCCCTGGATACCTTGATGTTCAAGATAGCCGAGACCTCGAATTCCTCTTCCCCACGAACCATGACAGGGGCCGGGTGGCAGGGCAGACAGGTACCAGCAGGGCACGGCTTCAGCAAGGGAACGAGGAAGACCGGGTGGATGTGCCACAAGGCAGGTAAAGATGGATGGATAGCAGTAGGGTTCACAACTGACTCACAACCTACTCAACAAGATATGGCCCCACAAACCTAGGCACCAGGAACCAGCATCCTTTTCCCGGGGATCTTCAGGTTCCGAGTGGACAACCAGACCCTCATTCCGGGTTGGTAAACAGGGGCCGGGGACTGGTGTGCGTCAGCATATTTTTTGGCTCTAACCTGGGCCCGCAAAAGGTGAAGACGTATGTCATGATGCACTTGGTCCATGTCCTGCACACAAGCGAGAGCGGCCGGATTGTCCGTGGGCAATGACGGATCAAGAGGCAAAGAGAGAGGATGTAAACCGTGCAGAGCAAAAAACGGAGAAGAACCCCAGCTGTGTGCAGAGAGTTGCTATAAGCAAACTCGGCCTGCGGCAGAGCTGTAAACCAGGTGCTCTGGAACTGCAAACACAAACACCTCAAGTACTGCTCCATGGTGGCATTCAAGCGTTCGGTCTGTCCATCAGTTTGAGGGTGAAAAGCAGTTGAGAATCTGTCCTTGATCCTAAATGAGGAGGTGAGAGGCTTCCAGAACCACGAAGTGAACTGAGGCCCTCTGTCAGTTACAATGACGGAGGATAAACCAAAACGTCTGAACTCGTGCAAGAGAAAGAGGTCGGCCAAAGCAGGGGCCGACGGAATACCATAACAAGGAACAAAGATGGCATATTTAGTGAAGTAGTCAATGCGCACTAGGACAGTATCAAGACCGTTAACCGGAGACAGTTCCACTACAAAGTCCATGGATAGCATCTGCCATGGCTTACATGGAACCAGGAGCGGTTGCAGGAGACCCATCGGTTTAAATCTAGACAGCTTGCTTTGTGCACAAACCGTGCAGGTAGATACATGATCCATAACATCCCGCGACATCGAAGGCCACCATGACCAATGCCGAAGTGATTCTAGGGTTTTCTGCTGTCCTGGGTGTGCAGCGACGCTCGAGTCATGGGCCCATTTTAGGACTTGCAAACGTGCCCGACCAGGAGGCACAAAAACACGACCTTGGATGAAGGGCAACCCCCCTTGTACATCGAGGTTGAGGGATGCCACCTCCCCGGGGTTAGTGACGACCCATTCTTTGTTGAGAGAATGCAGTGAAGAATGAACGGTGCACCCACACACAGCGTTATTGTATAGGAGCGGAACAGAGTCTCTCGATTCCCGGGGCACTGCGGAAGCCTATCTAGATAATGCATCTGCCGGAACGTGCAACCGTGCCTGACAGTAGGTAATGATGAACTGAAATTGTGAGAAAAAGAGGTGCCACCTTGCTTGTCGGGCTGTGAAGCACTTCATTGACTTGAAGGTGAGCAGACTCCTGTGATCTGAATATGCGGTGATGAGATGTCTGGCCCCCAAGAGGTGATGCCTCCATTACATGAACGCATCCTTGATGGCCAGCAGTTCCCTCCCCATGATGGAATAATTCCTTTCATAACTGGAGAGCTTCTGAGAGTAGAACGCAACGGGATGCACCTCCCCTGATTGCGGACATGACTGAGAAAGCACTGCCCCGACGGCATACCCTGAAGCATCGGCTTCCACAAAATAGGGTTGATCCAGGTTAGGATGCTGTAACACCGGAGCAGAGGTGAAGGCCTCCTTTAAATGGTCGAAAGCAGTCTGGGCCGGAATATTCCAAATAAACAAGGTCTTGGAGCTGGTAAGAGCAGTGAGAGGTGCAGAGATGGCAGAAAAGGAGTGGATGAACCTGCGATAAAAATTTGCGAATCCTAAAAAGGATTGGAGCGCTTTCACTGTCTTAGGTACAGGCCACTCCATGACCGCCTTCATTTTGGAGGAACTCATCCTTATACCCTGGTCGGTGATGTCAAAGTCTAAGAACTCCACCTCTGTGGCATGGAATACACACTTCTCTGCTTTACAAATAAATGATTATCCCTTAGATGCTGTAAGACATTTGAAACGTGTTGAACATGATCAGACTGGGAGGCAGAATAAATGAGTATATCGTCTAGTAAACCACGACGTATTGATCTTGTATGTCGTGAAACACACCGTTCATAAACGCCTGGAATGTAGCAGGGGCATTGCATAGGCCAAATGGCATAACCAAATATTCGTAAAGACCAAAGCAGGTCTTAAAGGCTATTTTCCATTCGTCACTGCTTCGGATACGAACAAGATCATAGGATCCACGAAGATCTAGTTTGATAAACACCTGTGAATTGCCCAACTGATCAACGAGTACCGAAATGAGGGGTAGGGGGTATTGGTTATTGACTGTGACTTCGTTCAACGCCCGATAATCTATGCAAGGGCGTAGGTCACCCTCCTTTTTAGGAACAAAAAATAGTGGGGAGGCTGCCAGTGATTTGGACGGCCGTATGAAACCCATGGCAAGAGCCTTGTCCAAGTAGTCCTTCAGAACCTGGTCTTCTTTCAAGGACAGGGAGTATACATGACCTGATGGTATCTTTGCCCCACAAACCACGTCTATTGGGCAATCATAGACATGATGAGGGGGCAGCACTTCTGCCTTCCCCTTGTCGAACACATCATGATACTTGGTGTATTCTGGTGGAACATTAGGAATTGCATCAGACGATATTGCACCTATACCTATACTTGCTGGCATAGAGGATAGAGCCTGACTAGGGACCACCGAGGCAACGCCCAAGGTGGAGAAGCACATACTGTTGCAATGTACAGAAGGGAATTGGAACAACCCCAAGGCCCAGTCGATAACAGGGTTGTGGAGGCGAAGCCATGGAATACCTAGGATGACCCGATAGGCTGGAGCCTTGATGACATCGAAAACAATGTCTTCAGAATGTCCCTCCAGGGTGCTCATGGTAATGCGGACGATCTGTTGAGTGACCAGGCCTGAAACAAGGGCTGAACCATCAACAGCGCTAACTGACTCTGGTTCGGCTTTTCAACTAGAGTGATACCAGAGAACCTAGCAAAGTGCTGGTCAATGTAATTCCCGGTGGCTCCAGAGTCAATAACCACAGACACTGGAAAGGAAGGACTGTACGCCACAGAGAAGGAAACAGAGAGTTGAAACAATGCTGTTTGGTCATGAACGCGGGAGTCCAGGGCCAATTTTCCTGACATATGGACTCCATCTACCTTCGGGATTTGGAGTTTCCCCCCTTCTTCTTAGGTTTCTTAGTACAGTCGGCAGGAGATGCTCTGCAGAGCCACAATACATACATAGGTTATGACTGCAGCGATATTCCCTTTGTGCCGGAGTAAGGGGTCCCCTGACCGCCCCAATCTGCTTGGGTTTGGGTGTAGAGACGGTCGCCATAGGGGTTTCCGGAAGCAAAGGTGGAGCATTAGGTTTTTTCTCGCCTTTCTGTTCCGCCCTACGGGCGTCTATCTGGAGTACCATGTCGAGGAGTTCCCCAAATGCGGTTGGTACGACAGGTATTGGGGAAAGTGTGTCTTTCAATTCTTCGGATAGACCCTGATAAAAGACAGCGGATTTCTTATCTTCGGGCCAATCAGTTTCCGCCGCCAGCTGATTGAAGCAGGCCAGGTGCGTAAGCAGTGATGTAGAACCCTGCTTGAATTTGAGCAGTTCAACGTCGGAAGCCTGAGAGGTGTATCGGGTGTCAAAAACCTTGCTCATAGCGGACAGGAGTGCATCACAGTTGTACCACATGTGACTATTGGATTCTAAGAAAGGGTTAGTCCAAGCAGCGGCTGTACCCTCCAAATGTGACAAGATAAATGCAGCCTTGGTGGGGGAGGTAGGAAACGAAGTGGGGCGGCACAAAAAGTGCAACTTGCACTGGTTGATGAAAGTCCTGTATTGTTTTGGGTCACCCATGAAACGCTGTGGTGGAGCGAGAGGAAACTGTGCTGAAAGCACGATTGGAGCTGCTTCTTGTCTGGGCTGAGGAAAACCGGAACCAGACGCGGTAGCCCCTGAGGCCCCTGTCCCTTGCGTACCAGAGGTAACCAGGGATTGGATAGCGTCAATACGCTGTTGCAAGTTATGCTTCATGGAAGACATCTCGGACCTCAAATCTGCAACCAACTGCAGTATTTGGTCCATCGTCTCTGAAAGATCCAGTGGCTTCTAATTCTGTTACTCACGGATGAGCTGATCCGGCTGGGGCGTTGCTTCAACCTCGAATCTGCAGATAAGAGGGAGCTGCTCCGAATATGGTTCAGCCAAAGCTGGAGTGTTTCCGCAAGGGGAACACCCAGAACCAGGCCTCCTCAACTTGAGGATCTCTTTTATGCAATATACCCATCTGCTGTGTGAGAACCAGTCAGAGGAGTTGATTACTCAAAAGAGCGGGGATACCCACACCTCAGTACCAGGGCTGTAAGGAAAAAACAAGATATTGGTTACAAGTATAACACGACTTCCTAAATGCAGTACACCAAATGGTAGAGAAGCTACCTGTTAAGGTTGGACTAGGGAACAGACTGGTGTATGGTATCAGTAGAAAGACCAGCAACTAAAGGAAGAAGAAGAGAGGGTAAGTTTTACCTATACTATAAGGCCGTAAGGCAGTAGTAATAACCCAGAATTGGCTTACCCTAATTTGGAACAGGCAGATAGCAGAATCAGTTAGGGAGACAACGGTGGTGTAAAATAATAAACGGTAAGTTAGTAAGGGTAAACTCCCCGGGCGGCACGAGGGACGCAACCTAGAGCCGGGATGGTGCACGAAACAGGGTAGCGTCCAGGAGTGCACTTTTGATCCAGGAAGAGCTCTTTCAAGGAAACATACAACAATCCAGGGAAGTCAAAAGTTTCAATTCAACAGAACTAAACAGGAAATGGTATTCCAATGATAGGATGGGTCATATAAAAAGGAGAGTGTCTTGAATGGGTATATAAGTTCCCTATAGGTACCCCGCTGGGAATGGCGTAGAGAAAGCAAAACAGTATAGACACATTTCCAGAACTCCAGCGGCTCAACTGTTGGTTGTAGAAGCAGGCGTGCAGTAGAATGCAGGGACGCCGGGCAGGAAGATTTTCTGGGTGGCGAGAAACCTTACCCCAGGGAGGCGGAGTTGGCTGAACGAGGCCGCTTGGAATCTCAGCCAGAAACAAGGAACACAAAGCCCGCGGAGCACGGGTGAGGGGACTCGAGTCAGCGGCTCGAGTACGTCGGGAGATGTAAGGTCCGATTTACCAACACAGAAGGAGCAGGCAGAAGCAGGTCGAGAAAAGAATTCCGTAGTCAAGATTCAAAGGATCCAGGAGTGAAACCAAGTTTGGAATAACGCTAATTAGAAGCAGCGTCTACCAAAAGGCAGGGTCTGACTTGACGTGTGACGGTCAGCTGACTAGACACGTAAGCCGCTCGTACCAAGGAACTGGAAACACGGCAACTGCCAACGATGCAGAAACGAGGAAGCTAGTCACCCATACCTACGGCGAGGAACCCGGAGTGTAACACCTCTGCCTCCTCTATCCTCTGCCACCTCTACAACTTCTCTGCTGCTTCTCTGGCCACCCTGTTGCCTCTTACCTCCACCACCCCTTTGGCACCCACCTCCTTTTCCTTGGCTACCTTGCCTTCCCCTCTTTGCTCCTCTGCCCATCCTCAGGCATCTCCAACACTTCTGCAGGGTGTACCTCTGACCTGTACCTCTCCACAGAAGTCTTTGAAAGGGGGCAACCTGCATCACATTGCTACTCTCAATTCTCGCTCAGCGGTCAAACACTCCTCTGACATCTGCTGTCTCCTTGAAGAACTCGATCTAAATGTACTCAGTCTGACCGAGATGTGGTTTACGGCCAGCTTTGTCACAAGCTTTGACACTCTCCTTCCTGATGGCTACATGATCCTCCCCGCGCCCAGAACCAACTGTCCCGGTGGGGGTGTAGCCTTGATCGTCCCAGAGCGGCTCCCTGCTTCTATCATGGCTCTCCTGGCCTTTCTCTCACTGTGGCCACTATCAACCAGCCACCAGATAGCCTAATGTGGACAGATAGCCTCCTTCCTCTCTGAGTGGGCGGACCTCTCCCCCTCCCTCCTTGCCTCTACCTCTCAACTTCTCCTCCTTGGAGACCTTAACATCCACTTGGATACTTCATGTCCTTCTCCAGGACTCTTTCGCAGCCTCTGCGACTCTCTCTCAATATATATTCTTCCCTCTGGCCCCACTCACTCTGCCAGGCATACCCTGGATGTACTGATCTCCTCAGACCTCCCCCTCTCTAACCCTCTCACCACCCCTCTCTCCTGGAGTGATCACTTTCTCCTTTCCT
Source organism: Ambystoma mexicanum (assembly GCF_040938575.1). Classification (NCBI taxonomy): domain Eukaryota; kingdom Metazoa; phylum Chordata; class Amphibia; order Caudata; family Ambystomatidae; genus Ambystoma; species Ambystoma mexicanum. The sequence continues at coordinate 779,856,720 of NC_090932.1, forward strand.
CCCATCTCTCTCTCTCCACCCCTCAGGCCAAGCCGACTACAGCACTGCCACCTACCTTCTTGGTCGTCTGACCCATGAGGCGTGTGTCAGTTGAGGCTTTTGCGGCTATTTTTTCTCCTTCTTTTGCACCTTTGGCTGACTCTCATCCTGACACAGCCCTTTCTTACCTCCATCTTTTATATCTCTGACACCCTTGATGTACTTGCCCCTGTCATGAGGATCCGCTTGAAGCCCAAATCCAAGTGCAACACTTGGTATGACTCCAACCTCATCACCCTCAAATGCAAGTGCAGGGTGGCTGAGAGGAAGTGTAGGGCTACAGATGCACCTTATGACAAACTGGCCTGCCGCCTGCCAAAAGGCAGTACAGACACTCTGTCCTCGTCAAGAAGAGAGCACACATCCAAGCCAGCGTCTCTGCAGCATCTAACAATTCGGCCAAACTCTTTAAAATCTGCATGCAGCTTGCCACCCCTGCTACAGTCTCTACCTCTCCTGTTCCCTCCCAGGCCCTCTTTGCAGCCTTGGTTTCTCACTTCATCACTAAAACTGAGGCCATCCTGTCAACCCTCTCTCCCTCTTCCCTTCCTCCTCCAGCTCCACTCCTGGCCTTCCAGTGGCCTCAACTCCTCCCCCCTTCTCTTCCTTTCCCTTGTTCACCCCGACAATGTTTCTAGACAATTACGATCTATGAATGTCTTGTCAAAACAGGTTCTTCCCTGTTCTTCCAAAACCATCAAGGACCACATTGATACCCTTGCTCCAGCCCTGGCCGATTTCTGCACTATTTTGCCACTGGAACTTTCCCCTCCCCCCTCAAGAACACCCTTGTGCACCCCCTCCTTAAGCAGCCCTCTGTCGAACCTTCCTCTCCAGCTAACAATCGCCTGATCTCCATCACTCCTTTCCTGAGCAAACTCTTGTAAAAGCTGGCCATCTCCCAGCTTAATCTTCACACTGAATCTGTTGGTTGTCTCCTCGACCACCAGTCTGGCTTCAGAGCAGCCAGAAGCATGGAAACTGCTCTCCTGAACATCCGTGAAGACCTGCTCTCTAACCTTGATTCTAACCTTCCCTCTGTCCTGTTCTCCTCTATCTTTTTTCTGCTTTTGATACGGTCCGCCATGCCATTCTGCTCATTCGCCTCCGTGATAACCTGGGTATCACTGATCAGTCACTGGGCTGGCTGGCCTCCTTTCTCTCTCAGGCCGCCCACTCTGGGCCCTCTTCCTACTCCTACCTGTGAGGCTAAGAACCTTGGGGTCATCTTCGACTCCACCCTCTCCTTCTCTCCTCACGTCTCTGACGTCTCTAAGAAGTCAAACTATCAGCTGCCCCTCTTTCTTAGGCTGGGACCCTCCCTCTGGAACAGCCTCCCTGCCTCTCTCAAACTTGACCAAAATCACCTCCGTTTCCGGAAGCAACTCAAGACCTTCCTCTTCACGTTCCGCTTTCTCTCTTCCTCTCCCATGCTGTTGCCCGGTCTGGTCCACACACAGATCACCTGGCCACCCTGTATCTGTAACCCTACAGTCCTCTCTCTCCGTGCTTAAGAGCCACCCATTGGCTGCACTTTCTTTACCTGCACTGAGCCAAGAGCTAGCTGCACTTTTTATTACCTGCACTTCTCCCCCCCCCCTTTGGCACTTCTCCCCATCCACTTCCCCGCACTTGCGCGATCTGAATGGCAGAAGGCCTAGTAAGATCGTTGTGTTGTCTTCCCTCTGTCCCCCCATCACCCTTGTCTTGTCGCGCCTAGAAACACTTGTATTCAGGCACGTTATAAATGCCATATCATATCATTGGAGGAAAAGTATAAAGACGCCCCTGCAGGCAGTCCTATGTCAAAGCATCCACTCCCCAAGCCCCTGGAGCCCGGAACATTGAGCAAAACTAGGGCAGTTAAGCATTATTCGGCGACGCAAACATGTCCAGCACCAGCAACCCGAACCTCATACAGAACAGACGAAACACAGACCTGTGCAAGATCCAATTGGACGATGGGAAAATCCTGCTCAGGCCATTGGCCTGGATGTTGTCAGCCCCCCTGACATGAACTGCCTGCACAGACAGCAGGTTGCTCTCAGCCCAGCATCCCAACTGGATACCTAGACACTCCAGTCGCCCTGACTTCATACCATGCAACAGATTGTCGAAGCCCATCCTGGAGCTGAACTGTCAGATCCGGGCAAATGGCAATCTGCGCTTCATACATCTGGGAATCCGTCCTCCAAGAGTAGTGCCATTGTGACACCAGCAGACGCATGTGAAGCCGTGCCCACGGAAACACCAAAGCACACGCTGCCATGTGACACCGGACTCTAAGAACTTCCCCGACTGTAACCCAGTCCTTGCTCAGCAGAAACCCCAAACCATGATGCAGGTGGACTGCACAGTCCAGCGGTAGCAGAACCCGCCTGTGCGGTCCAGAAGCAGGCTCCTATATACTGTAGATCCTGAAAAGGTTCCAAACAAGATTTGCCCTAATTGATCCAGAACCCCAGAGATTTCAACACTCCACAGACGAGGGTCTCATGCTCCATCATGCGCTCCTTGGAGGAAGCCTTGAACAACCAATCATCCAGCTACGGAAACACCTGTATCCCCCTAGGATGAAGGGGCACCACCACTGGACCCAACACCTTTTCTGAATACCTGTCCTCAAGCCATAGGGAAGGCCCCAGAACTGGAAATGCCTGCCCAGAAAGAGAAATCGCAGATACTTTTGATGTGAAATCCAAATGGGCACATGAAAGTAACCATCACGGAGATCCAAGTGCACCAAAAAGTCTAAATTCTCGATCAATGGGATGAGCCTCTGCAGACTTTCAATCTTGAAATGCAGAGTCTTCACAAACTTGTTGAGCCTCTTGAGGTCCATGATCAGATGGAACTAGCCATTGGGTTTGGCCACCACAAATATAAAAGGGTAGGCCATATAGCCCTCTCCTTCCTGGGAACCTCATGCATTGCACCCTTATCCGATAGTTCCAGGAAACTCTGGGTCATGGCTAGGGTGCATTACACCCTCCTGGGAAGCGGAGTCATCCAAACACCCACGAGCACGAGCACGGAGGAGGTGAGACAAATTTGTTTCGGTATCGCCAATGAACAATCCTGTTCACCCAGAGATCGGCAGAGACAGCCCTCCGAGTTAGCCAAGACCAGCAGACCAGGGCGCCAACACATTTGGTGTCAGGACTTTTGGGAAGGCCCCAAAACAAAGGTTTTGCCAAATTTCAAAGGCCTTTTCAGCCGACCTCCACTGGCAGGCTTCCAAAAACCCCCCTGGATGGAGCATGACTCAGAAACATCTTGCGGCCACCCGAAGCCCCAGCCCAAGGCTTCATCTCAGAGTGCTGACGAAGCTTGTCAGCCTGCTTATCCGCTTTCAACACACGCTGCACCCTGTCCTCCAAAGAATCACCAAACACCATCTTGCTCTTAAATGGAATCTTCAAAGCCACTGCCTTCTGATGTGCATCAGAACGCCAGTCTCAGAGGTGCAGCCCCCATGCTCACCGCCGCAGCACAAACCCCATCATATGCCAAATCCGACAGGAGCTCCACCTGTGAATGCATAGCCTGCATCAGGGGAGCACAGTTCGCCCCTTCATGCAAAAGGTGAGCCAACTTACAAAAACCACCCAAAGCAGTCTCAGCGATAGGACACGTATGTTACAGGCCGAAAGGCCATGTGTGACCGAGCGTAAAACCTTTTTTAGGGCGGAATCCACCTTTTTGTCCACAGGATACGAAGCGGCCGCCATCGCTGAGCAACAACCAGGCTCGACAGGATAGTATCCACCTGAGGAACCACACCCTCCACTCCATGTAAGTGATAAAGCATGGCCTGAAAGCGAGGGTCCTGCCAGTCCTTGGCAACGTCCTCTCGAATTCCATAAAGCAATGGCAGTCCTGCCCTGATGGTATGTTTAAACTGGCGTGGAGGAGGACTGGAACCGGATGCCACACTAGGCATGGGGGGTTGGTTGATGAAACCCCATGTATTCCGGCAGCTGCACCAACACTGCAGCCAGCACCTCTTTATCCAGAAACTTCCCTTTAGACTCCTCAGCATCGACTGGCACCTCATAAGAAACGAGGAATCCCATGTCAGAAGAAGAAACTGATGACAGCACCAGAGTCTTGGAATGCCTGGACTTCTTCCGCACTTCAGCCTCCCTCATGAGGGCCTTCCGGCAAATGCGGACCAACCACTTATCCGACAGCACAGGAGCCCTCTAACGCTTGGAGTAGGTCCGCTGGGAAGACAGTGAGCTTGCTGTGTCGCCCTCCACCTCCATATGCTTCAATTTACACCGCCTTTTCCCAGGAGCCATCGCAGCCAGGCACAAAAGGCAAAAGTCAGCAGCAGAGAGCATCAGAAACTGCCGCAGGATCCCTTCAAGAGCAGAGCATCAGCACAGCAAAAGAGCAGAAGCCAAAAGAACTGAAGTAGAGGCCCTTAAAATAAGGCAGCAAGCACAACCAGGTGCAACCAATTCGAAATAGGTAAGCCCATGCTGCGGCTGCCCCTCCAAGCACCAGGGACAACCACATGACCAGCTGAGCCAGTCAGGTAGCCGTGGAGTGTGCAATCGCCCAAAGAAGCACGGCAAGCCCGACCAGTGTCATACCTGCCTCCAGCTCCTCCCCTGCACCCAAATGCTTGCAGGGACAAGCCATGCACACATTTATTTTTCTTCATTTGATTCCGGAAAGGAGGGACCGCGCATAGACATTGGGCCAAGCCTGTATCCCTGCGAGGTCCAGGAACAATGCGACCGCACAACAGAACTCTGTTCACATCTCCGCGAAACCAAAAGCAGCGTTGGAGATGGGGACCGGAGCAGCTCGACAGCTCCAGAAGAGGGAGCAGGAAGCCCCTCCTACCATACCTCGTCCGAACGAGGGCCCCAGCTCCCACTCACTGATGCCAGGGCTCAGCACGATTCTCCAGCCCGGGCAGATGAAAACGAGGCCATCCTCATCAGACCACCCAAGAGGGCCCGTTGGACAGGTGCCAGTTCAACCAGGTCCCCTGCTCAGCAAGGGGGCCTCGGAGACCACCTTCCCAACCCCCAAGCACCCCGAAGCCCAGCAGGGAGTCCAGCAAACAGGGGAACACACCATTTTCCCTCGAAGCCCAGCAGGGAGAGGAGACCACGGAGCAGAAGGTGGCCAAGCCACCCACGAAGATCCTGACAGGTAGGCAGCATATCTCGGGTTTAGCCCAGAAACTCTGTTTTTTTACGCTCGTCTCTGGGTCTCCGGGGAAGAGTGTGGAGTCTCTGGGTTTTCCGGCGTCCCCTCATGTCTCCTCGCACCATACCTCCTCCTCTCCCCCTGTCGCTCTGCTGCATGTGCATGCGCTATGGTCTTGTGGTGCTGTTTCCATCCTCCTGCGTGGAGGGTGGAAGCACATTCTATAGGAAGGGAAGATCATACATCTCTCTCATGGCCTTGTTTAATTGTTCATTCTTATTTGTGATGGGAATGCAACATTTATTAATACCCGGACCCAGCATCTTTTCAGTGCCACCTACCAGGCAAGTGTAATTTGCAGCACACGCATGCCACAATGCATGAAATACATTGCTTGTAGTTCGCAAGCGACCCCATTTAGAAGGGTTCTTACTGTGGCGCTGCCCCTTTAAGGGCATGCGCACGCGACGGAGTGACGTCTCACTCCGTCGCGTGGCATATAAATAAACAGGGCGTTCCCTCTGGCCGCAGAGCGACCAGGGACCCGCACCAGTCACACTGTGTCTGTGTGTGTATGTCCGGAGGTGGGGGGCTCACGGGCCACGTGGAGAGTGGCAACAGTTGCGACGAGTCGGGATGATGACCCAGGCACAGCAGTAACTTTCAACGGTGATTCCTTTGATGTGTCTGACATAAAGCTCACTGTTCGAAACATGCCGCGGAGAAAGACATGATACACACGGTCGGCGGCCATTTTAGGATCCGGGCCCTGGAAGGTTGCAGCTTTGTTTGAAGTGACGGTGAGCCATCCAGGCCTAATTTTTGGAAACGTATGTGGCAGACAGCCACATCTTGCACAAGATGTGATTTTTGAGGTGCTTTTCAAGTATTTTCACTAGTTTTCGTCGAGTATTGGGTGTGGAGCCAGGGAAGGCCTGCTGTTGTGTGTATACCCTGGGCCCACCCTGCTCAGTTTTTGGTTTTGGGACCTTTGAACTGCCTGGCATCTACCCTGCTGTTTTGGGGGCTTTGTGACTGTGGGGGACTCTATATCCATGGATGCCATTGGGAACAACTGGTGCCAGTGAATCATTGTGGGCCTGCCTGTGTCCATCTGTGAAGGAGAGAAGGAGGTGAGTTGGTGAGTTGCGGCCCCTTTCATCATATTAGGAGTGCCTGTGCGCTTGCCATCATGAATGCCGGCCAAGCTGCAGACCATCAGCAAGCTCCTGCACCGTCAGTCCAACAGCCACCACCAGCATTGCCACCAAAACCACTACTGAGACCACCGGGAGCCCTGCAGCCAATGCCTGAGTTTGATATCTCAGGTGCACCTTCAAGTCTGAGGCCAAGGTGGAAAATGTGGATGGACAGATTAGAAATGTACGTTAGAGCCACCATGGAGACCAATGACGACAGTAAGGTGGCTACCCTTTTGTACTGTGCTGTCCCCGCAGTGCATGAGGTCTTCATGTCCCTCCAACCTCAGGATGGCTCATATGCGGCAGCAAAGGACGCCCTCCACAACCATTTTCTCCCCATGGCAATTGCCAACTACGAACGTTTCCTCATGGGCTCAGCGCGCCAAAAGGACGATGAGACCCTGGACACATTTTATGGGAGGCTGCGGAGGCTTGCGGTCCCCTGCGCCTGGAATGATCCCGAAACGATGATAAGGAACCAAATCATTCAGGGGTGTGTTTCTGGTAAGCTGCGCCACCAAATCCTGAGGGAACCCAGCATTACACTCCCTCGCATCTTGGAACTTGGAAGGTGCCATGAGGTGTCTGAGCTGTGGGCATCCCGCATGGAGGCCGGAGTGCACCCCAACAAGGTGGAGGACATCTGTGTTATAGGCAGAGGCAGAGGAGTTAGACAGCCAGTAGGCAACCAATGTGATAGCGGACAGTCATCGGTCAACTTGTGCATGAAGTGCGGGTTTGACCTCCCACATCCCGCCGTCTGCCCGGCCATTGGAAAGTCGTGTGGCCGCTGTGGGGTCGCTGATCATTATGCCCGCATGTGCAAGGCCCCGACACCGATGATCATTCCAAGAGGGCCAGTCCGGGCTGGTTTCTTCCGCCAACAGCGCTCATCAAATGTGGCTCAGTTGGACCAGGAAGACAATGGCAATGGTCGGGCTGGTGAGGAAGAAGAGGAGGAAGAAGAAAACATGTTCTTCGTGTCGAGTGTGGGTGTCTTGCACTCAAACTCTAGGCAGCAGCCCAGATGCAACGTACTGGTCAATGAGGACTCTGTGCCGATGCTTGTGGACAGTGGCGCTTCTGTGAACGTAATGGCCAGGGAACATTATGATGCCATGCAATCCCTGCCTGGCCTGTCTACGCCCAAGGCGCACATCTTCACCTTCGCGGGGGCACAACCAATTCCGCTGGATGGTGTGTTCATCGCAGACGTGAGGCATGGTGGGGCCAAGATCTGTGCAAGGTTCTATGTCACGCCAGTGAGCAACAACACCCTACTGTGCTGTGGGGCGGGAGAGGCCCTAGGCATCGTGACCTTCGTGTACTCGGTGTACGTAGCGGACATCCAGGTGTTTCTGGACAAATACTCATCTCTGTTCGAGGGCATCGGGAAAATGGCCGGTGACCCTGTCCGGCTACACATCAATGACTCCATACAAGCAGTGGCGTTGAAACATCGGCGGTGCCATTCCACCTCAGAGACCTGGTGGATCAAGAGTTAGATAACCTGGTCAGACTGGACATTATCGAGAAGATGGAGGGCCCCACTCCTTGGGTCTCCCCGATCGTGATTGCCCAGAAGCCCAAACAGCCTGAGTCGGTCAGGATATGCGTGGACATGCGCCTGCCCAACAAGGCGATAAAGCGAGAGAGGCACCTGACGCCCACCATCAATGGCATCATAACCGAGTTACAGGGTGCCACGCTCTTCTCTAAGTTAGAACTGCGAGCCAGGTACCATCAGGTGGTGCTCCATCCAGAGGCCAGATACATCACCACTTTTACCACCCACCGGGGGCTGTACAGATACAAAAACGCTCTGTTTTGGAGTGTCATCAAATGCAGAGATCTTTCAAAACATCATCAGAGGGGCCCTCGCAGACCTGGAAGGGGTGCTCAATATCAGTGACGATATCCTGGTGTTCGCCAGGTCCGAGGCAGAACACCTGGCCCGGCTAGCAAGGACATTTGACCGCCTACATTCCCTGGGTCTCACTCTGCATCGAGACAAGTGAACATTTCTCAAGACCACCATTGAGATCTTCGGCTTTGTCTTTAAGGTAGGTGGGGTGTCGCCCGATCCTCGGAAAGTGAGAGACATCCAGGAGGCCAGGCCACCCGAGAACGTGGCAGAAGTGAGGAGTTTCTTGGGCATGGTCACTTATTGTGTCCGTTTCATCAGAAACCTGGCATCACGGTCAGAGCCGCTGCAGACACTTACGAGGAAGGATGTCACCTGGCAGCAGGGGCCACTGGAACTAGCTGCCTTTGACAACAGTAAGGGTGCCCTCACTGCTGAGGACACAATGGCATTCTTTGACCCAGCCCTACAGATGGAGATCATTGTGGATGCCAGCCCATATGGTCTGGGAGCGGTTCTCACCCAAGTGGGGGCCGATCAGGAAGTCCAGCCGATAGCGTATGTCAGCAAGGTGCTGTCAGACACTGAACAGCGGTACTCTCAAATCGAGTGAGAGGCGCTGGCTGTACTGTGGGGCTGCAGGCACTTCACACTGTATGTGCTAGGAAGGCCGGTGACAGTGGTCATGGACCACGTGCCCCTGCTCTACATTTTAGCATGCTTGTCCTCTGAACCACCGGTGAGGATAGAACGCTGGATGCTGGCGCTTCTGGAATACAGTGTGTCGCTGGTATACCGACCAGGCAGCAACAACGCTGCGGACTATCTCTCCAGGCACCCAAGGGGGGACGATCTGCAGTCTAAGTGCGCGGTGGAGGTGGACGAACACATCCGGCTGGTGGTCGAAGCGACAACGTCCACCTCGGTGCCGGTGGAAGTAACTGGAGCAGGCCTCGCAGGCAGATGAGTGTTTCGGGATTCTGAAGGCGGCCATGGAGCATGGGGCCTGGAGAACTGTGATGGAGTCCCTGGCCTGAAGTACACAAAAGGCAAAAGTGGCCCTCCAGCAGCTGTGGGGGGTAGGCGAAGAGCTGGCGTTCTCTGATTCTGGACTGCTTCTAAAAGGGTCCTGGATAGTGATCCCACAGGCCAAGGTGCAGGAAACCATCGCCCAAGGCACACCAAGGGCACCAAGGGGCACCAAAGACAAAGGCCCGCCTCCGACAGAAAGTTTGGTTCCCAGAGCTGGAATGGAGAGTAGAGGAATTCGTGGCCTCCTGTATATGGTTCCAGGCGGCGCCACCTGCGCTGCGGGAGCCAACCATCGAAACCATTCCCAAAGGGACAAGGCCATGGGAGGTGTTGCACGCGGACTTCGGGTCTACGACCAGAGGCACACACTTCCTGGTGGTTGTCGATGAGTGGTCCCAGTATCCGGAAGTGGAGTTTGTAGAGTCTGTGGCATTTGAAAGGGTGGTAGTGGTGCTGGAGAAGATCTTTGAGACCCACGGACTGCCCAAAGTGCTGTGCTCGGACAACGGGGCACCATTTCAGGGCGAGAGCTTAGCGGACCTCATGAAAGGGTACGGCATACACCACAGGTAGGTCACCCCACTGTAGCCCCGAGTAAACGGAGAAGCGGAGCGGATGATGCGTACGCTGAATAAGGTATTCTGCATCGCTCAAGGCAAAGGCGAGTGTCTGTAGAGGGCACTGTATGTATTCCTGCAAGGATACAGGGCCACCCCACAAACATCCACGGGGATGGTGCCGGCAGAGGCCATGTTTCAGTGCTGTCCGAGGGACGTTCTGCCAGAGGTGGGGGAGCGAGAGCCCGTTGTCATTGATAATGAGCAGGTGGAAGAGGAGAGAAGGGCAAGGACAGATCTGGAGAATGCCCGGAGGGATTTAAGGCCAACAAGACTGATCCCGGGGGATGAAGTCCTGGTGAGGAATCAGCATCCGCAAGGAAAGCTCTCCCTCGCTTATGAGCCGGCACCGTTGGACGTGGTGACAGTTAAGGGGTCAATGGTCACTGCATCCGATGGAACAGCGTTTGTCACCAGGAATGCCAGCTTCTTTAAAAAAGCCCGGGCAGAGACAATGGCAGACATGGACCTGGAGGAGGTGCCGGAGGGCGGTGGGTCCTCATTCCTGGCGGGGTCTCCGACCTGAGAGGAGCATGGCGAAGGAACACCGACCAGAGAGACTGGCAGGAGGTACCCCCTGAGAACAGGGCGAGGGAAACCTGCCCGTTTTACAGACTATGTCCTGGACTAAATGACTGCTGTTACATTTGTTATGTCCTGAAGCCATGGGAGACCGACACCGACTGGGGACCCAGGGTGGGTGTCATTAAAGGGGTTTCGAGGAAATGTTGTTACTGTGTGCTGTGATATTTGGTAGCTAGTGCCTCCTTTTCATGTGTTTGTCGTTATGGAACAGGAGGAATGTGGCGCAGCCCCTTTAAGGGCGCGCGCACGCGACCGAGTGACGTCTCACTCCGTTGCGTGCCATATAAATAAAAGGGGCCCCGAAACCCCTTTAAGTGCATAGAAGAATGTAAGGGGAGGAGATAGGAAAAGGGAGAAGGGAAAGGAGGAGAGAACAGAGAGTTAGCAGTCAAAAGAGTGGAGAAGCAAGAGGGGAGAGGGAATACAATTGCAGAAGTCAGTAGTAACACATAATGTTGCAAGCCAGGATACAAGATGCAGATGGGAACAGCATGATTCATGGCCACCATGCGTACAAGATGCAAAGGAAGTCCAGCATGAGAGATGAGAAAGGGTGACACACTGTGAATGAATGAAGTCCATAAAAGTCAAATCCTGCATTGGCCACAAGACGGTGATGGTGAAACCAGTATGTATCAGGACAGACTCCTGCAGAAGTAGGCTTGAGGGGGGCGAGCAGGGAGCAGGGTAGAAGAATCAAACAAAACGGGCAACACCTGTGTGCGAGAATGGTGGGGGCACAAGAGAACATCACTGGGGGACCAGAGGGGTGGGGATGGCCTGTGGGGACAGAGGTACGTGTTTGTACTAATGTAGTTAGATAGTCTTTTAATGTATGAGGACAGTTATTTCAACTTTGAAATGTTAAGAGCTAGAAGCTGAGGACTAGAAATACTGATGGGAAACCACGCCTTCAATGAAACAGAAACTTCCACATCACTGCCCCCTTGAGAATGTGGGTGCATGGCCCATAGCTCTCAACTCACACGCTTTTGGCGGGTGTCACCCGCCTTGTAAAGAGCTGACTCACCCGCCAAGCCTCCTGCACTCCCATTCATTTCAATGGGCGTTTCACCCGCCAAAAACAAAATCGGGTGATTTCACCCGCCTTTGAAACACAAATGGTTGAGAGCTATGATGGCCTTGCTGTGATTTTGGAACATAGGTAGGTATGGTAGGCATGAAACAAAGAACATGTTGTGTGGGTCGTGTAATATGGTACTATGGGTGGGGCAGGTATGGGTGTTAGTTAAAAGATGGAATGAATTCCTGCGATAAAGGTCGTGACCTCACTAAGTACTGGGACGAGGGAGAGGGACAGGGACATGGATGTAACAGTCAGACGTTTTCTGTGAAATTGTTGTCGTTTATCTTAAGTGTTACAAACTATCAGTGAACAATTTTGTCAAAAGCTTATTTTTTGGGAGAAGTGGGTTCCGGATCGCTGGATAACATTTTAATAGCTTAGTTGCTGTCCTGCTGTTCCTTTAAGACAAAACTGATTGCTGTTTCATGTTTCCCATGGCGATGCCCCGCCCACTTTCTCCCAAGCCGTTGCTAGGGGAGCTGGAACAACCTAAGCTGCGCTTCTGTTTAGGAAGCTGCAAAGTTTTCCTTTTTTTAAATCATAGATCTGCAATTCAAGAATCAATTGGAATTAACCGAGAGACACTAATTAAGGGTCACATTATTAACGTCTCTATCCATTTTATTTTACATGTATTATATTTCTGCGCCTCTGTTTCTCCCTCTTTGCGCGTCTACACGCCGTTGCCTCCACCTATTAATCAGAGTCCTTCCTCCTTCCACTGCCAGCCTGCGGTTCCTCAACCAGATCCGTTGCGGAGCGCTTTCCAATTATTGAGGCAGATTCTCTCCTTGAAAGAAAATGCATCCTTCGTGTTTTTTAACCCATGATCCCGATTCAGCAGTCTCTGCCCAACGTTTTGTACGATTTTTGGTGTGAGTCAGAGGCGGTCATTTAAAGGCGAGGTAAGTGCACAGGCTACCTTGCATAAACGCACATACATTCATACTTCTGTGCCTATGTTTGAATTTTAAAATATTTTGACGTAATTTCCTATAAGACACTTTTGTGACGTTGCTGTCCCTCATTGATAAATATAATAATACTACCATCACGCTACCGACATTTCAAATGCCCCATTCCAATAATGAATTTAAAATGGAAAATCTAAAACGGCTAGTTCCAGGATGCCAAACAAAATGCAAGCTCATGACCTCCTGAAAGAGGCATGTATAAATCCTTACTGGAAAAACAATGCTGCACAGTGGGGGAGCATTGTTTGTTTTCCTGCATGGCACACAGTAGAGTTTGGGCACACTACATGTTATTCAGTGCATCTGTTGACTGTATTGATGTTGAAATTGGAGTTGGACTAGGGCAGAAAATAGTTTTTGGCAACATCTAAAAAGTAGTCCCATGCAGGGACGTAATTTCCCCAAAATGCCAGGGGTAGCGGAAGTGACATCACGTGACCCTTGACAACATCACATGCAGTGATGTCATTTTACACAGCCCCAAGTGACATCAAGGGAAGGGATGGCACACAACCTTTCACCCCTTGACAAAACAGGAAGTGGCATCACGTACATTGTTCCTCAGTACACTAAGAAAAATATGGTTACGATATCACTGTGATATGATATACACTTCATACAAGAATGGATCCCCATATGTAGTGTTAATATCAGGGTGTATATGCCCTTATTTCCAAATTACTGTGAATGTAAGCAGACATCCAACACAACAGCCTGGACTATTGTACATCACTAGCGCTAAATTGTAAAGTTCCAGGGTTGTCCAACTCCAGGTCTGCATCCATGTCGGATTTTCAGGGTACCCGCCATTAATATTCATGAGATAAATTTGCATACCATGATTCTAAAGGTATGCACATTTTCCCCTCATGAATATTAATGAAGGGTTTCCTGAAAACCTGTCAGGATCCTGGCCAGCGAGGCCTGGAGTTGGCACAGAGTATCTCGAAGAGCACTAAACCCCAAAGCGCAGACATCCAGTGCCTGCCAAGTGTCTGGCCACAGACTGGAAATAGCAACTGCCCAACACAAGCCCAACCAGAAAAACAATGGTCTGGAAGGATGCCAAGAGCTGTGCCAGTGGTTGTAAATAATGTAAAACCTTCCAGCTATCTCCTTTCTGTTTTGATAAGTAACCCTCCGTTTTTTTTTGTTAGATTGTAGATAGAGCGGAAGGATGTGTTGCAGCTCACAGTAATTGCAGGTTTTTCTTATTTTAAAATGTAAAAGCAGCTCCACAACATTACCCATAGAAAAGCCTGCTAAGCCTACAGACCTAGACTACTCAGTGATGATGTCCTATGAGGCTGAAACATGTCTGTGGATGCTTGTGGTCTTATGCAGAAGGGATGTGACCTAGCAGTTTGGGCTGGACTGCCTCCTTTGGGGTAGGGCCAAGCCTGGTTTGCATATGGTCCTCCCCTCCTTTAGTGGCTTTGCAGGCTGAAAAACGATGGTCTGGAGTGTTGCGCAGAGCTGTGCCAGTGGTTGTGAATGATTTGAAACCTTCCAGCTATCACCTTTCTGTTTTGCGTATTTGGTAAGCAACCCACATTTCTTTTTGCTAGATGGGAGACAGAGGGGACGTGTTGGAGGATGCATTGCAGGTTACAGTAATTGCAGGGTTTTTTTTATCTTAAAATGTAAGCAGCAGCTCCACGACATCACCCTTAGAAAAGGCCAATTTAATTTTTGTCTTTGGTCCTTTATAGCTTGCTTAATGCCAGCTTCTAAGCACTGGAACAGGAACTGAACCCATGTTGCACTGCATTCTCTGGTTCCCAAAGCAAGTGCGTTGCCCCTGATCTATCTTTTCAAATACATGTTTTGTTGTTGCTTGAGGAAGTAACAGATGGTTTACTTCAAAGGCGAAAGCGCAACTTAATGTAAATTAATTATCTCTCCATCCGTCTGTCTACAGTGTGCCTGTGATGCAGGTCTGGCAGATCTGGGTCAGGTCACACAGTGCCCAGGTAAGATTGGTGGCAGGTGCCACTAGGGCACACCCCTCTCATCACAGGCCCAGTAGCTCACTGGATATGCAAAGCACACAACAAGAAACAATGATGAGATTTGCGTTCATGCTGTACTATCACTGAGTTCTGCAGGTTGCTCTTACCCATTCTTATCTAGCTAGACCTATCCTGCATACCTTACCAGTTGCTACAGTACTGGGTATGAGCTGTACAGACAGCCCTGCCGCTGAACTAACCATTCAGGCATTCTTCACTCATGGACTGCCAACCTGTTAGTGATGGCAGCTTCATGTCATGGTTTTTCATGCATCCCTGTTTATTCTTCAGCTAACAAGAACTACATTCCAGGTGAAAAAGCTGTGGCACATTTAGCTGCATTTACAACCCCCTTTTTCAGGTGCAACACAGATATCTGCTCTTGGCTCGGACTCTTTGTCAAGTGGCCCATGGGCCGTAAAGACAGGTTTAGGGATAGCAAAGGGGGAGCCAGGGATAGCAGCTGCTACCCCTGAGAATCCCCAAATGACGTCCCTTGTCCCATGTTTGAAAAGTGCTACCCTCTGCTAATGACTTTTTTGTTTTTGACTTCTGAGATTTCAACTTGCCATCCATTGTGTTTGATGCCTCGAGGAGAGCAGACATGGAGGCCAAGAGTATTTATTCACCGGGTTTTCTGTCCACGTGGTAGGGTATGTTATGTGTGGAACTGCACTGCTATGTTCAGTGTTGGCACTTGTAACACCCCACCTTAGACCCGCACAGAATGTGTTCGGATGACCTCACAGCCTCAGAACAGAAGCTCTGCCCCCACGCCGAGGGATATGTAGGCAGGCATTTGTCTACAGGCAACACTGTGCCCCCCTACCTTTGATCCGCGCCTCCACAGCTGACAGAATGGCATTGGATGCCATGTACAAACCTCCCTCATGCAAGCAACACTTTTCAACTGTAAGCTTCATCAGAAAGGCTCAGGACGAAGAAGGTTCACTTGAGCATATTATTTGCTTCTGACCACCTGTATCGTGATTCTGGGCTGATATAACAAATACTATCATGGAAAGATTGATCAGATGGTTTCGCTAAAAGAAGTTTACCTCAGTACATTAAACAGAAATCGGACCTGCAGCCCCAAACATACCCAGCTCCTAAACATACTAACAACTGCCACAATTCAAACTCTCATTTCATTGGAAAGACCACCCCCACCCCCTCGCCAACGGCATGTTTAATGCAGTTTGCCAACCCCATAGACTTGAAAAAACACTAAATCTAACCCCAAGCTCATGAGCTAAATACACCAACACATTGAACAGATAAAGCAATTCTCAAAGCTTAAAGGTCAGCAAACATTTGTTAAACAGTAATCTCATGCATTATTTCCCAGGTACGTTCTCAACAAATCTATTCTATCAACAACACAACCAAATACATAATTGTTAAGGGGCTATCGCCACAAGACTTCAGACCCCTCATCCCCCCTGACGGCCAACCTGCGATGGAAACCCAATGTACAGGCATATTGCTAAGATGAGAAACTTAGGAGCTCCAACCGCTACTCTTTACAACAATCCGCACCACTATATCACCAGGGTAACAAAGATAAAAAGCTATGTGGACCTCCTCCCTTTAAAATAACATAAGTTCATTGCTACACCTACGCTTCTCAACATATCCTTAATTACCCACCAATCTGTATGTTAGCTCCTTATCTTCTGCATAACCACACTCAGAACTTCCTTCCTACTCTAAATCCAACTCTAACCACCCCTCAGATTGGTTCTATGTAATAATACCCCAGCAAAAATGTCTCCTGACAAAAAAAACGCTGTTTTTTGCAGAGACATTATTGCGTTGAACATGCAGCGGACACCCCTGCAACTCGCACATTTTCTTTACAAGATGATCGGGACATCCCCGCAACCCGTCCCCATTAATAATGTCACCATACATAATCTCGCCAATGGCTTTTCCTGGGGACATTATGTATGAAGACATCAGCGCCAAGATACCCTTGGGTGAGCGCGCGCTCAACAAATATTCATAACATAACATGTATGGGGACATCATTACCTGATACCCATAGATCTTCTTATACTCTTCCTCATTCTCCTATCTTCCTGTTACTCTGTCATGTGTACCCACATTTCTATGTTTATATATTTAGGCAGCAAACGGGACTCAAATGAGATTAGCAGCCTTGCTTCAGCACAATCACACGTGTCATAAGTGATTAATAGTGAGATCCTCGTGCTAAAAATAGAAATTGGTGCAGATGTTTATCCAACCACATAAATTTAGAACAAAGGATTGTTGCATTAGCATATGCTTAATCCTTGGATTGATGACATAGTTCGTAAAACTGATGAACAGCCAGCACGTGTTTCCACCCTAAAGGGTCTATTTCAAGGCTGATGGGTGCCATGATATTGCGCAGAATCCTATATAAATGATAGAAAATACATTTGAATCAAAGTAAAAAATCGCATTTAATGTCATTGATAAGTATTTTTTAAAATGCGGTCCAAATAGAAAGGAGGATCAAAAGGTATTCACATTACATCATGATGAATGGGAAGAAGGGAAAAAGAAGATAAAACAAATTAATAGAGTACATTGATCTGTAACAAGATCGAAAACAAGAAGAATGCGTGACCAGGAATAGCCCCAGAGTAAATGTGTACCCAAATGTGGGTCCATTATTAAGAACACAAGGTAATTTATGATTTGTGTTGATGAATACCGGTTGTATGTTCCTAGTTTTCAGAATTGCGAGGGCACTTGAAAATGGACAGGTTTGTCTGTAGTATCATTGAAGAATTGTATTGTCTGTAAAGGAAAGAACGATATAGAGAATCCAAGGGTGAACATTTTGAATCGTGTGGTGAAGGTTGAAGGGCAGTTAGTGTGCGGCATATCTCCATATCAAAACAATGGGGGTCATTACGACCCAGGCGGTAAGTACACCAACTTTACCACCAGGGTGGATGGCGGATTTACCGCCCCATTCCAAGGTGAGTGGGGCAGTAAATCCCCATTTCCCATTTACCCTTCCCCATTCCCATTTTTGCCCCATAGGGCATAATGGGAGTGGGGAAGGCGCTAATTACGGCACCGTAAATTACGGTGCCGTAATTAGCACCAAGGCGGTTTAGCGCCATGGATTTTAACGGCTGCTAAAAGCAGCCGTTAAAATTGGAATCAGGCGTTAAGGGTTAACGACGGCGTTAACCCTTAACGCCTGAGTTGTAATGAGGCCCAATATGTTGGATGGAGTCACCCAAGCCCTGTTAGGCTGTAGGTGTCCCTTGTGTCTCAATATCGGGCACCATGTTGGCTTGGCCCTATTTATACAGAAGTCACATAGGACACGTAGCGTGTGACGTCATCCTTTCAAAGACCAGGTTTATGTCACGGCTGGGGAAAGGTTAGTTCCGAAAAAGAGGAGTACCAGGGGCATCATACAGTGCAGGAATGGATGGTACTCTATGCATATTCAAAAGTGAACCGGATAATGATAACTGGTGTGTGGTACTGTCCATGAGTTACGTACGTAAGTGGTATATTCTAATTGTAGAATTGAGGGGCTGAGGCTATTCAGTTGTGTAAGTAAAATGTGACTGGTAAAGTCCCCGCTATGCATAGATATAAATGGTGTAAGAGACTGATGTTGTTCACACAGTCTTCCCAAATTCGTACAACATGGGAAATATTTATAGTGATATGCAATCATAGCATCATGTAATCCTGCAATTTTCATTTCATAGAACAATGTTCATTTCCTGTTCTATGTTGAGTCTGTCAAATACTGTACAAAAGAGATGGGTGTATCTGGCTTCCAAACACCTGAGTTTCAGTTTCTCTGTCTCCCCCTCGTTTATCGCATTTGACGGTCTGAAGTCCTACAAACTTGACATTTTTATGATCTTGTTGATGGGGTTGGTGCCAGTGAGCTGCAAGTGGGAGCTTCATTTTCTTGGCTGCCCATCCTGTTCACATGTTCCCTTATACTGATCCTAAATTCTCGTATTGTGCTCCTAAAAATAGATCTTGTTATAAACACACATTATGATGTAAATAACATACTCCGCCCTGTAATTAATGTATTCCTTCATGATAAAATTTCCAAATTTGTTCACCTGTATGTGCTTCGAATTCCTGGCATATTGGCACATGGAACAGGTGCCACATTTAATGAATCTGCCCGTGTCGGGCTTGTCAAGCCAAGTACTTTCTGTTTGTCTGGTGTTATTCATGAATGACATACTTGGTATAGCCCTAAGTGTGGGAGCTGTGGTATAAGTAAAACTGGTCTTTCTCCAATATATTGTTTCACATCATTATTGATCATAAGTATTTGCTAGTTTATTTTGAAAACGTTTGTACAGTACATTACTCTAAGTGTTATATCTTACCATAGACCTAACTGATTGTGTGTCAGGTTAGATTGTCTGTTCTTAGGAATTAACAATTCTTTTTGGCCTATTGCCATTGTTGTATTTTGTGCTGATTTCAGTTTTTTATGTTGTATCCTCTAACTCCTCCTTGAATGTTTGATCATTGCTGCAATACCTGCAAGCCCGAATATATTCACCCATCAGGATATTATCAATTACACTTTTTCTATGGCAACTAGTTGCGTATAGTGTGGAATTGACTTCAGTGGGTTTGCAAAATGTTGTAGATTTGAGCTTGTTGTGATCTACATAAAAAATGAATATCCAGGAAATATATCATTGTTCAGTGTGTATGGTACTACCCAATTCAATACCAAAGTCATTGGAATTGAGATAAATAACAAATTGATTTATTTCTTCTGAACCTTGCCAAATCATAAAAATATAATTGATGTTGCGCTGCCAAGCAAGCACACATTTGGCATAGGTCTGATCCCTTATAGTACGTGTGTGCGCTCAAAGTGCCCCATAAATGGGTTCGCCAGTGCTGGGGCATAGCTGGCTCCCATTGCAATGCCATAAGCCTGTTGGTAATATGTGTAATTAAAAATGAAAACCTTACTTCTCAATGAAAATTGCAACGTCTCCTTGATCGTCTTGAGGTGGACTAGATAAGTGGCCGAAGTTTTGGCGAAAGGGAAGTCAATGGCTTCTAAGGCCAAATTGTGTGCAATGGATGTATGCAGGGCTGTGACGTCTAATGTCACTAATAAGAAGTCTGGCTGACACACAGTTTAGCGGAGGACTTGAAGAATATGCATGGTTTCCCTGATGTACGCTGGTAACTTCATGACTTCTACTGTATTGCGAAAAACAATGGCAATTCCGGCTTTAAGCAGTGATGCATATGTGGATCGTGCTCTGGCCTCGAAATTAACGCTCAATGAGCAGGAGCTAAAATCAGCTCTTGGGTGTCGGCATCACCCAGTAGACAGGAGCTATTGCTGGGGAACCAGGAACTAATACCAAGAGCACTGCAAATCTAACTTCCACATGAGATGCACACTTTAACCTTTTGGCTATTATGTATGATCCATTATGTTTAGATGTGCCCAATTCTTCTTTATAACATTCTCATTCTCAAACACTCAAAATGAATGTAAAATACACATGTTTGTAAGGCACGAGTTGGCCCTGGGAGCCAAATGCAGATCCTGGCAGCTGTAGGTTTCAAGTAAACATGCTCTACTAGAGTAGAAGCAGGAGTTAAATAGCTCCCAGCAATTTGAAACCCTGGAGCTCAGTTCGGGTATGTCTGTTTGTTTATGCATTTATATAGCACTATGAACCCTCAGGTATCTGAACGCTGCTTATTTTTCACGGTGCGTGGTGCTCATTTATCGACCTCGGAAGGATGAAAGGCTGAGTTTGGCCCTGCCGGGATTCGAACCTGCATCAGCAGGCTCTGCACGGATGTCAAAGCGAGCGCTCTACTCGCTGTGCTATCAAACCGGATCGTGTATACCCAAGTGGCAAGACAGCACCGCACGGTTTCGAATGCTTTAGCACTGTGCTGTTCGAAGACCGCTTTCGGTAAAGCAGGTCGGGGCGCTCGCCAGGATCTGTTTGAGGTCACGAGGGGTCGTGTTGGGTTGTAATAGCCGGGAAGGGCTGATGAGTTATGCTGCAGCGGTTCGAGGCAACGATTGTCACAACTACAGTGATCCTGTTGCTCCTATATGAGTTTCCCCGAAGCAGCAGTTCTGGGGCGAGTCGGGTCGAGCCGTGGCATAACCCCTGGTGTGGGTCGGGATGTGACTCCAACGGTTTGAGTCAGGTCCCAGTGACATGTAGTGATTCGAGCCTAGCAGGTGATGGGCTCAGCGAGTGCAATGCAGCATTGAGGGGGCTCAAGAGGCAGGCACTTGTTGGAAGGTTTAGAGGAATGTTCCAAGCACCACTGCTGGGATCCCTCTGCATCAGAACACAGCTCAACTGACGTAGAGGAGGCAGAATGGGGAAAACGTTGTTGATGGTCCTCCAGATGCTGTGGGACTGACTGCAGGGGCTCAGGGATGAGGTTTGGTCCCTGTTCTCGATCTCCCAAGTACTGGTGAGGCTGGTCCACAACTGCAGGTGTCCTACAACATGGGGAGGTCCTGGGTACGATTGTGGCTGACAAAGAGCAGGTCCTTCCCCAGCAGCAGAACAATCCCAATGGTCCCTGGGCATGGGTAGGGGACAGAGCTTGCCCCTATCTTGGACACTCGGTCTTCACCTCACAGGTGGAGGATATTGGAGAGATTAACTCTCCCAAGAGAGGTCCAACGAAATCTTCTTGAAAGGTTGAAGTGCAAAAGATGATTCAAAGAAGTGGTGGGAGACCCCTTCTTGTAAAGGCAATTGCTCACTGGTGATTGGACTAAAGCTAGCCTGCATTAGGAGTCCATTCTCTGTTCTTGAAGCAAGTGGACCTTGCCTTCTGACATCACACTCAAAGTGCCTTGTGCTACAGGGAGTGTGGGGGGGTGGAAGTAAAGATAGAGGCAGAGACAAACACAATGGTGGTGGAATCATCCTCCTACTGTACAGTTCTCCCCCTCTACACTAACCCCACCCTTCCCTTCCCAATAGGATCAAAGGTATTCAGATATGCAGCTTCCTGGTGTGAGGCCAAGCCTTTTGTGAATGGGTCTGCCCTTTGATTCCTGTTCCCAGGCCAGCTTTCTGTGGCGTGTCTTTCCTTGGAAAAGAGTGCTACCTGCAAAGGAACAAAGAGATGCAGGCCCCCCAGGCTACAGTCCTACCCGTAGGGGCAAGGTCCAGCCTTTCTGGGGGAATAAACCTAACTCTTCCACAGCTGAATTGGGTCTACAGGGCTGACGCATGAGATATCAATTTGATGTGGCTTGGATAACTATGAGCTATGCTGGACACTATACCCTAAACTTAGGTATGGCTTATATTTACAGTTTAACTTACTTGCCACCAGGACAACATCCTTATAGTTAAGTCGTGTTTGGAACAGTAGTGCATATCCTAAATATCAGCATGTTTTGCAGTGACTTTGGCTGTCACCTCGGCTGTTAAGAGGGCACCTGTGACCAGAACCTTGCTCTGTGCCATTGTAAGGCAGGTGTTGCAATCAAGAGACTGATGCAGCAGTGCACATGTGTACACTATGCTTTTGGCATGGAGTTTATGAAAAAGGAATCTAATGAGCAGATTACCCTTTCAGAGATGCAATTACCCAATTCTTTATTCAATTAATAAAAAATCAAAAAAGCCAGGGCTTCTACACCCTTGCCAAATGGAAATCAGTTACAATGTGTGTATATATATATATATATATATATATATATATATATATATATACATATTACATGGACGCGGCCGCGTCCATGTAGTTATGGTTAAGTTGGTGTTTCCATAGGAAGAGCATTTTTTGGGTGGCTTATAACTTCGCTCCCCCTGGACGAATCCTCACCAAACTTTGCAAGAAAAGTATATGGCCCACTCTTTTTTTGCAAAGTTTGGAGAGGTTTGGTCCAGGGGGGGCAAAGTTATAGGGGGGGTCCCAAAACTTTTGTTTTTTCCCATAGACATAATGGGAAAAACTTTGCGCACGCCTACAGCCCAAACCACTGGACGGATTTACACCAAATTTGCGGCAGAAGCGGGGGCTTGGTCCCAAAAGCGTGCTTTTGCAAATTTGGTGTAAATCCGTCAAGTAGTTTTTTTTTAAACGACCAAAATGTAAGGCAAAAAAATTAGTGATATCTCAGTTCGCTCTGTGGACAGACTTCACGGTTCGCTCCGCGGACAGTGCCCAGATTGGCCGAGCGGCTTGCGTGATGTCTGCGGACATGCGACGTGTTCGCTGATTGGACGGCGTGGTGCGTGATGCGCGTCAGATTTTCTGTGGCGCCCGCCATCTTGCATTTGCGGACGACCGCGGAGAGCGCGGTGAAACTTGGATTAAAAATTGTATTTAGTGGAGTGTGTTGGTGTGTAAGAGTGTTTGGGGAGGGTGGGGGGAGTATGAGATAGGTTCAATGTTCTGTTTTTTTTATATGCTAGACACTTTTGTTGTGTTCGATTTGTCTGCGGACAACACGGCTGTTCTGAAATGTTCTATATAAACTGAATGGTGGGGTGTTCTGAGGACGAAGTATGTGTCCGTTTTGTTCGCAAGCAAGCTAAAATTGAGCTAAGAACACTCGCGGTGGCCTTAAATGTTCGTACATAAACAAAATGGGGGTGTCCTGAGGACGCTGTCCGTATTGTACTCTGGCAAGTTGAATGTTTCCAAGAACACTTGCGGTGTCCTGAAATGCTCTGATTACTTACCGGTAATCCTCATTACTCCCAGTCCTACTCTTCCTCGTCACAGTACTGACGACCCTCCTCACCCTCCCTGCGGGGAAGGTCCCATGCTCCGGCTGGGTAATATGAAACTGAGTGATGTCGATGTGGGGGAGGAGATATAGGAATTCAAGAAATAGAAGAAGGTCCTGTGTCGGAGGCAGGGGCCTTATGAAGTAAGCACTGGGACACGGAAGAGTAGACGTGGAGGTAATGTTTGCAATTAAACAAAATGGGGTGTTCTGAGAACGCTGTTCGTATTGTTCGGTGTCAGGTTGAAAGTGTTCTAAGAACCCTTCTTATGTTCGTTGACATTACAATTTCCTATGGCCCTTACCCGACTTTTTGTCCACTAAACAAACGATAAATCAGGCTGCTGTGCGTTGACATTATGTGATAATCCTATCACTTGCCCCATCGACCTGGCTGACCTGCTTTTGCGACACTAAATCATATCTCCCGCCCCTAAGTCTGACATTATCAAAGCATTCATATTCCCCGTCTCTCTCCGTGACGGTACAGGGTGCATAGCCAAACGCGCCCAGTCGTCTCCAGTGCTACGCGACTTAACACAGAACCCGGAAAACAACACAGATCATCTCAACACAGCGCGCCACAATTCGGAATATGAAACTGTGATTTAAAAGCAAACGGCAAGATTGTACATTTCGTAAAGTACTTTTATTTGACATCAAATGTTTAGAGAATATTCAGCGATTTGCATTTGTCTTTGCTGTTGATCCGCAAAAGTTCATCTTGAGTCACGCGCTGTTCCTTTGCGGTACAGAGGGTGTTGGTTTATGATAAAAGAAGCACTATGGTCGCACTGATAATCGGAAGGCTGTTCCAACAACGAGGCATTAGACCACCATAATGGTTGGTATGTTGCTTCTAGCCGCTAGTACCGCGTAAGGGCATATTGGTCCTTGGTGAATGTCCCATAAAATGGTGAGGGTCATGAAGTTGTTTAGAAGTAGCTGCACCTGGCGGCCGGGGTCTGAAAATCGTGGCATTGACAGTACAGAAGGACATACCCGTTTTAAAAAACACAAATTAGTCTCACCAGCCGATCTTCATTAAAAATATTCATTTTATTTATTAGGGCGTGAAACTATTTGCTAGTGAGGATAGTGCAACGGAGTATGTTAACTTATTCCCATTAACCCACCCTCTGTCCTCTGCCTTTTTCAGAGCCCTCTAAGCGACAGGGGACCAATTGGTGGTGATAGTGCACGGTAGAAAACACTATGCCACATTGAACGAAGAAGTACAACTTAACCGGGCTTTAACGCCATGCTATTGTTATTATATTCCGGTATAAAATAATCTAAAGGGTTACTTACATTATATTGGCATTTTCCATTGTCTAAGCGTAGTGCAGTCCCAAAATACGACTCCGTCTGTGCCAACGATCTTTCTCATAGTGATATAATATATAAAAGTGGTTTCGTTTCACAAATATCATCCTTATCGTGTCTTACGTTTTTGCAACACTCCTTCAAAAGAAGTCTTTTAGCACGATCCCTGTCTGTCAAGGTCAAAAAACAATAGAACCTTATAGTGCGAGTCGTGGGCCTCTCCGGCACGCGAGCAAAAAATGGAAGCAGCTGACCTTCACTGTAAACAACCATAAGTTCTTAGTTTGCAACATTCTGTGTACAGCCATCTCTGAGAAATTGCTTTTTACACTACATCTTTGTATATTGTTTGCGTGCTAATAAAAAAACTTTGTTAAAGGGACGTTATGGTTCCAAGTAAAACCGAAAACCCCCTGAAATTCGCCAGTTATGGTAAGCTAAGCAACCATAACTCGTGCCACCACCGTGCACTGCTAAGACTAAAACCCAGGACATCAAAGATGACATCAAATGTGTATGTACTTTTCATGAAATATGTGTACAAGGGATTCTTATTATAATGTTGCGAAAAAAGTGTCCAGGATCATTGCAATAAATATCATACCCTAATTAGTGCTTTGAACGATGCATTGATATAAATAGCATTCTATTATGGGGTTCTATCTAGTATACTAAGCTACTAATGCAGAAACATAGCATTGTGTGCAGCGTACAAGATGAAGGTATAATATTCGTAATGTTAATATGTTGAATAATGAAATAATTGTTTTCTTAATAGATTTTTGTGTACTGTGAAATATGTAATAAGTAGCTAATAAAACCCATGTATTACATAATTGCATTACTATAGAGAAAACAGAAAGAGACAAGAACACATACCAATATACATATACATAGGGTAAATAGCAGCTTTGAAACAGAGAAATCATCATTTATTTGCTTGAAAATAATGCTGTCTTTAAAGCTTGTGTCTTCCCCTATGTATATGTTTCATATGATGTGACTGGACTCTAAGGGAATTACTATAAGAACCTACTTGTAGGATACATCTACAAAAAAATACAATTTTCAGTTTCTGACTGTTACTGAAGAAAACCATGTGGCCTAGATATGTCAGCAAAAGAAAAAAGAGTGAGCCAGAAGAACACTCGCAGTGTCCTGAAATATTCATACATAAAGAAAATGGGGGTGTGACGTTCTCTGTATTGTGTGACTGCTTAGCTGTATGCAATGAGGGAATGGCACAGAGAGTGAAGTGGAAAAGGGTAGAAGGGCTGTCCAAGAGTTACGCGGTCCGCGGACACCGCGGCTGTCCGTGGACAGGGCATGCTACATCCAGGGTTTTCCAGCAAATCCAGCATGGAAAGAAGACTGTAGGGATCAGCTAATCAGATGTTGAGGTTGTGGATTTGTGTTGAAAGAGATTGTGTGTAGTGAAGATGGCAGAAGTGGAGAAAGTCAGGGTGTTGGTGCTCGGAGATATGTTTGTGCATGGTTTACAACAGCATGCTCAATGCAGGCATGTTGCAAAGAATTTTGATGTTAAAGGAGTGGAGGTCGTGTGGAGCACTGTGCCTGATTGCAATGTACAGGGAATTGTACAAGTTTGTGAAGATATGGGCAGGATCAACAGTCCCCATGTGGTAGTTTTGCTCTATGGTGCTTTCCGTTTGAGCTATGTCAGTGCCCCTACTTTGTTGGCAGATTTGGAACACTTGGTTCAAGCAGTAATGAACATCCTTCCAAATGCCAAAGTAATTTTTTCTGGATTACTACCTAGGGCAATATGGGAAAATAGTCCAGTTTTTTGTCCTCAGCAAAACAATGCTAGGTGTGTAATCAACCGAGGCATGTGTGCCTTCATGCTTAGAGCTGGTATGTTCTTCTGTAATAATGAGAATATTGATTCCAGTAATGCTGTTTATTTTAAAGAAGATGGCATTTCCTTATCTTTTATGGGAAATGCCATGCTGTTTTGGAATGTAAGGGTTGCTTTGGAGAAGGTTATGTGAAGATTTTAGGAGTAAAGTAAGAAAAAATACAAAATAACAGGTGTCTGTCAAGCATCTGCAAAAAACCCCAAAAAACAGCTCTTTTCAGAGCCAACCTCAAAGGGGAAATGGGGCACACTATTTAAATTTACATTCACCACGCTCAGATTTTCGATATGTCCGCGGACATGGTGGTAGTCCACGGACATCGAAATCACTAGCTAGGGGTTCAGTATGTTCTATGTTACATATATTTAAAGTCAGGGATATTATGGTTAAGTTGTGCTACTAAAAACCTATGAAATTCAGTAAAAAAACTTTGTTAAAGGGACGTTATGGTTCAAAGTAAAACCGAAAAACCCCTGAAATTTGGCAGTTATGGTAAGATAAGCAACCATAACTCGCGCCACCGTGCACTGCCAACGCTAATACCCAGGACATCAAAGATGACATCACAAATGTCATTGATGACATCACTGATGACATCACATGTCTGGCTCTCCATTTTTTCCCTTTACTGACATATCTAGGCCAACAGAAAGTGATAGGTCGCCTACCCCTACCTATAGACCCTGAGTGACAACAAGGTTAAGTCCAAGGAAACCTCATGTAATTTTGAGGTTATAGAAAACACACAACCCTCATTCACATATTTAAGTTATTGTACAATTTTCAATTTATTATTCACAAGATTTATAAAAAACATTAGTATAAAAAACAACACCTAAGCCAATATAAAAACAAACTGTGCTAATCACTTACAGTCTTGCTAGTGCGAGTGTACCAGGCCTTACAAGAAGGTCATAAACCATAGTGAAAAGATAAAAATAACAGGAAAAACAGTATATCTTACTGTTCAAGTGTACATGTGTACTTGCAGGGGAGAGTCAACATATATTGTAGTCTCCCAACTACTGATGTATACCTCAAAGGTTTATGCACTGAGTGAATGATCTAATATTGTGTGTTTAATTTATTGATCACTCAGTTTCAGATAACTTGCATCGATATAGGGTAGCACAGGGGTATATGATATGCACCAGCTATCCTATTATAAATTATTTAATATGGGAGGTAGGAATCGGCTAATACACACGTTCCTCTTAACACGTCGACATATGTTTCGGCCTTGTGACTCATACGGGACTCTCTCTGGTGCCGTTGGTCGTGATGTAGATAATGGCCGTCTTCAGGACAAGAACAAATTGGTTTTTTCGTATTGAATACTTTCCCATTAGTTAGACATCTGCAGGAGGCTCAATTTCTTGGGGTCTCATAGACGTATCAACAACATCTTAAACTAGAACTTACCGACTATGGCTCGTGTAAGAGCCAGAGTGTTATATCAACACACGGAGGAATACTGCTAATCGAGTGAAGTGAAGTCCTTCTAGCCTGTTAGCTTATCAAGATCACATCATGAAAGACTCCCTATTTGACGTGAAAGGGATGGTATTCCTGTAGGAACCCATTTGAATATATTTGAATCCACCGATATTTACCACCAGACCCCAAGAAATTGAGCCTCCTGCAGATGTCTAACTAATGGGAAAGTATTCAATACGAAAAAACCAATTTGTTCTTGTCCTGAAGACGGCCATTATCTACATCACGACCAACGGCACCAGAGAGAGTCCCGTATGAGTCACAAGGCCGAAACATATGTCGACGTGTTAAGAGGAACGTGTGTATTAGCCGATTCCTACCTCCCATATTAAATAATTTATAATAGGATAGCTGGTGCATATCATATACCCCTGTGCTACCCTATATCGATGCAAGTTATCTGAAACTGAGTGATCAATAAATTAAACACACAATATTAGATCATTCACTCAGTGCATAAACCTTTGAGGTATACATCAGTAGTTGGGAGACTACAATATATGTTGACTCTCCCCTGCAAGTACACATGTACACTTGAACAGTAAGATATACTGTTTTTCCTGTTATTTTTATCTTTTCACTATGGTTTATGACCTTCTTGTAAGGCCTGGTACACTCGCACTAGCAAGACTGTAAGTGATTAGCACAGTTTGTTTTTATATTGGCTTATGTGTTGTTTTTTATACTAATGTTTTTTATAAATCTTGTGAATAATAAATTGAAAATTGTACAATAACTTAAATATGTGAATGAGGGTTGTGTGTTTTCTATAACCTCAAAATTACATGAGGTTTCCTTGGACTTAACCTTGTTGTCACTCAGGGTCTATAGGTAGGGGTAGGCGACCTATCACTTTCTGTTGGCTTTCGTATTAGTCTCCCTTAGATAGTGCCGCCCCCTCGATAACAAAAAATTTGGGAGTACCCATTCTTATAATACTGACATATCTAGGCCACATAGTTTTCTTCAGTAACAGTCAGGAAGTAAAAATTGAAAAGGTACTATATTTGTAGACTTAGGGTTAAGTCACATCATATGAAACATATTCATAGCGGAAGACACAGGCTTGAAAGAGAGCAATCCTTTCTGTGCATGAAGATACTCATTAGGGTTATCGGCACTTTCTCATAGTTTTATTTTTATTACTCTACCTTCCCTGTATATGCTCATATTTGTATACATTATACTCACTCTCCTTTCCTTTGGGTGCAGTCACATCATGTGATACACATACATAGGGTAAGTAGCAGCTTTGAAACAGAGCAATAGTTTCTCTGCATAAAGACAATCAGTTAGATTATGAACTCTTTCTGCTACTACTTCTGCTTTTTTGTTTACTTCACTGTCCCTGTATATACTCATATTTGTATGTGTTGTTGTCTCTTTGTGTTTTGTCTGTAATAATTATGTATTAAGTGGGTTTTATTATCTACTTATTACATGTTTCACAGTACGCAAAACTCTAATAAGAAAGCAGTTACCATTTCACTATTCAACATGGTAAGATTATGAATATGGCACCTTCATCATGTATGCTGCACACACTTCCTATGGTTCTGCATGAGTAGCTTAGTATACTGGATAGAACGTCATAATAGAATGCTATTTATATCAATGCATTGCTTAATGCACTAATTAGCTCATGATATTTATCCCAATGATCCTTGACAGTTTTTGGTCAGCATTATAAGAATCCCTTGTACAGAGTGTTTATGAAAAGTAAATGCACATGTGATGTCATCAGTGATGTCATCAATGACATTTGTGATGTCATATTTGATGTCCTGGGTGTTAGTGTTAGCAGTGCACGGTGGCGCGAGTTATGGTTGCTTATCTTACCATAACTGACGAATTTCAGGGGTTTTTCGGTTTTACTTTGAACCATAACGTCCCTTTAACAACGTTTTTTCACTATATATATATATATATATATATATATATATATATATATATATATATATATGCTTTACATGATTTTAGAAGACATTTTATTTCCTCGCTTAAACAGACATTTGAAAAGCACATTGGACTTTGGGATTGGAACACAATTTATGATCGTTTAGCAACATTAAAAACGTACAAGGATTCCTTTAATGTCACCAGTAGGTATAAGACCACACAACCATATTTACTTGTGTCCGTCTCCTGCAGTCCAAAGGTTTGTTCTGTTACTGCGAATAAACCCGAATCTGTAAAATTTAGCATATATTTGAAACAGCAAGATGCGTCATGACAGAATGTAAAGTACTGGGGTCAATTTACATGTGTATTGTGGAACATTTTGTTAATGACAATGGCTCGATAAAAAGTAGTGATTTTTTGCTATTCTTTTTGGATTCAACAAATATATCTATGCACATAGAACATTATACAGTTTGGCTGCAAGTTGTCCGGAGATTAGAAGAATGATGAGATCTATTTCAAACCATTGTATGTTGAAGATAAGATGAATTGAGATTGTTTTGTGTAAATATTAGGACACAAACTATTAAGAATTCAAGTGTGAAATTTGGACTGTTTAGCTATATTTGGCTAGTTCTGAAAAATGTTTCAACTTTACTAAATTTCTTAAATTTATTTTGAATGGTTTTACTTGTATGTGAAAAGTGTAAATGAGCTAATGACATTTATACATTTAAATCATCATGGATTGTAGTTTTCATCTCACCTAAAAAATACATTCACGGCATGCTACGTACTAGCTCCTGGTCCTCTAGGGGTAGCTTTTGCCTGCTAGGTGATGCCCAATACCCAGAAGCTAGTTTTTGCTGCTGCTCATGAAATCTTAATTTGGACCCCTGGAAAACCATTGAGGGACAAGGGGAAGGTGAACTACAACTACCTGTTGAAAAGGTGGGAGATCAGTATTACAGGAAGGCCTTCCATTAAGGACAAGAACCATCTTCGTTTGGTGGGAAGAGAACCAGTATTTGTCCACCGTCACTCGCATAGATGAGATAGTGTGTCCCTTTCTGTGATCGACAGCCGGGGAGGACCCTGGAAACACACAATTAAGCTTATACATATACCCTCTCTCCTGGAAATCCTAAGGGCCAGGAAGCATATGTTAAAATAGGGAAGCAGGAGGGGCAGCAAAGCAAAAGACATTGATGCAGGTGAAAACTGAAGAAGCAAGTCAATGGAAGTTCGAGTGTCAGCAGGGGCCTGACACAGGATGGAAAATGGTAACCAGATGGAAAACCAATACAAAGCTGTTTTACTAGCATCCAAAATTCCCTTTCTAATAAAGTCTCTGGCCTTCAAGTCAAAATCAATAACAAGAAAGAATCCCTCTCCTGCACCACCCGGGTAGCCAACACCATCCCACCACCCCAAATTCCTACACCGAAACCCCCACATCGCTTTAGCTTTTCCAAATTTTCCATGCTAGCGGTTGACAAATTCTCACCATTGACCTGCCAGGGTGACCCCTGCCCCTCACAAATTATCAAAGATGCAGCCAGAGACCTCTCACCTCAATCTGTCAAAGAGTTGTGGGTTCTCCCTCTACTCAAAAACGCTTCCTTAAACCCTTCAATACCCATGAACTGCAGACCCATTCCCACCATCCCCTTCCTGCTTAAAATACTAGATAAAACAGCCTATCTTCAAATACAAAAAACCACCTCTTGGGAATCCTTGAGTCAGGCTTCAGACCTCAACACGGGACTGAGACAGCACTCATTGACCTTAAGGCACAAATTGACACACTCGGAGACAATGGGAAAACTGCTCTACTACTTCTACTTAACCTTTCAGCGGCATTTGACTTAGTAGACCACAAAATTCTCTGCAACCACCTAGACTCGACAGCCCACTTCTCGCAAGAGTCTATCGGGTGGATTCGATCCTTCGTCAACAATAGGTCTATCCATGTCTTCTCTACCTCAGCCTCCGCTGACCCTATCCCCATCACCTGCGGGGTTCCCCAGGGCTCATGCGTCTCCCCCACCCTGTACGCCAGGTTCACAAAGCCCCTGTTCGATGGTCTTGGTATCACCTACACCAACTATGCCGATGATACCCAGATCCTCATCCTGTTGTTGGGAGATTACGACAAGGATTTGGCCTTGGTGAACAAGGTGTACCTCATCATCCAGGCATGGATGGCCTCTCATAGTCTATGCCTGAATGATGACAAGACCGAGCTCATTATCCTTGGCACCACCCACAACTTAACCAAATTGAATCACAAATACGCTAGCTTTATCATAGATGGCAACACTATTAAGGTAGCCAAAGAAGTTAAAACGGTAGGTTTCTATCTAGACGCCACCCTATCCTTCTGGAAACAGGTCAGCTCCATGGCCTCCTCCACAGCCTACACCTGTAAATTAATCAGAGCAGCTAAACGCTTCCTCTCATCCCAGAGCTGCACTACCCTAGCCAGAGCCCTAATATTGTCAAAACTGGATTATTGTAACTCCCTATATGTTGGAGCCAACAAATATATTACTAACAAAATCCAGATTTTGAAAAACAATGCTCTCAGAGCAGCTCTGAGTATTTCCAAAAAAGAACATATCTCCAACACCAGGAGAGCTCACAACTGGCTCACCACAACAGACAAAATGATGCTCAAGGTAGCATCACTGACGCACAAATGCCTCAATAACGCAGCCCCTCACTACCTATTCGACAGATTCAAGAGATACACCCCCAACCGATTCACTAGAACTGCGAATTCCAACCTACTCACAGTGCCTAGATTTAAACGATCCAAATCTGGAGTTAATAGCTTCCAGGTGAAAGCGGCCCAGCACTGGAACTCCCTGCCACCCACCTTAAGAACACCCCAAACCTACCCTAATTTCAGACGTAATTACATTCAGTGGATAAAGGAAAATGACCCTTAACCTCACCCTTGCCTGCCCTCTCTATGTACACTCTGTAAATCGCTTTTAATGTATCTGCCTTGTTTTTACACCTGTATTAACCTATGTACATAACTGTAAACCAATGTACAGCAATTTAACCAAGCTGAGAATTTCCTTTTTTTTTTTTTAAATAGATTTTTATTGATTTTTCAACACAAACAACGATACAAACCAAACAGCAGTGCAATAAACAATATTCCAATAAACATTTAACCATTAGTGCGCACTACTCCCCTGATCCCCCCCCCTCGCGAGCCATTTTCCATGTCTTGTTCCGCTTCTGTTGCACATGAGCGAGCATCGTCATCATCTGGATCTCCCAAAACCCCTGTCCCGAATATGCAGGATATCAATGTCTTCCATGCCATCAAAGAGCCCAGTTCCTCCTCCCAAGACATACAACTCGCCTCTTGCCACACCGCTGTCTCAGCCTCCGCCCATTTCTGTAGGTCATTCCACCACACCTCAACCCGTGGCTTGCTACATTTTTTCCAGCCCATGGCTATTCGTCGTTTGGCTAGCACATACGTTAAGTCTTTCAGTTTGCTTACATGTTTCTGCTGCCGAGGTCTGGGAAACCCACCCAGAAGGCATGCCCAGGCGGTGTCTATGGCAAACGTGACCCCTCTCTCTCTCAGCTTGCGCGCCGCCTCCCTCCAGAACCCCTCAATCACTGGGCACGCCCAAAACATATGCGTCATGTCCGCATTTTCTTCGTCGCATTTGGGGCACGCCTGTCTGCCTGCATTCCGAAATTTGGATATCCTCAGAGGGGTCATGTACGCTCTGTGCGTGACGTACAGTTGTATTTGCTGCAGTCTGGCATTTCGAGACACTTTCCTGTGGTACCCCAAAGCCCGTTCCCACATCCCATCTCCCATTTCGATCCCCACCTCACTCTCCCATTCCAATCGTAGGCATGTCAGTTCCTTCCCAACTTTCGACATCACCATCTCATACAGCCTAGAAATTTCATGTCCCCCTTCCGTTGTATCATATATCCCCGCCATCGTAACCTCCGATTCGTCT
This sequence comes from Ambystoma mexicanum, assembly GCF_040938575.1. NCBI lineage: Eukaryota > Metazoa > Chordata > Amphibia > Caudata > Ambystomatidae > Ambystoma > Ambystoma mexicanum. Next base: position 779,890,665 of record NC_090932.1, read on the forward strand.
GCCATGATATTCTCAGGCCACAGTTCCCGAATTTTCTTCCCCAATCTGTGGTATGTAACATATTGGCCTTCGTGCAATCCAATCTCCTCGCTAAGTTCCACAAACCCCTTAATAGCACCCTCCTGCCACACATCGCCCAATGTCACCAACCCCACCGATTCCCAGTAGGTCCTAATAATCTCCCTCAGCTGTCCATCCACCCCCGCCAGGGCAACCAGTGGAATTTGCGGAGAACACGGAAGTGGGTCACCCATCATTGTACATGCCCGTCTCCACACCTTCCACCCCAGCTTCACCATCGCCGGGTACCTTCTCGTGACAGCCTCGGGCAACCAAATGACCTCCTTTAAGAAAAATGGGGCACAATCTTGCCCGAATAGTCTGAGTTCTGGGGTCTCTTCGTCGGACAGCCATTTAGACACAAACTGTAGTTGGCTCGCTATGTAATACGCCTCAAAGTTTGGGAGTTTGACTCCCCCCTTTTCATGAAAGTTCTGTAACTTCCAGAGCGCTACTCTGTTACGAGTACCATGCCACAGAAACTCTCTGCAAACCCCATTTATTTTAGTGAAAAAACCCTTAGGGATCATGTATGGGATGTTGCTAAAGTAATGTAGCAGCCTAGGCAGAACTACCATCTTGATCATCGCCCCACGCCCCATCATCGCTAGGGGCAACTTCTGCCAAAAGCTCATACATGCGCGTATCTTCTCAACAGCCATCTCTGTGTTGCGCTTGTATTCTTCCTCCACCGTGTGGTAGATGTCTATTCCCAGGTAACGGAATGTATTGACTGACCAGGGCACCTGGAGCACCGGCAGCCGCTCCGTGGGAACACCCCTATAGCAGCCCAACGGGAAAATGTACGATTTCTGGGGGTTGACCGCTATGCCCGACAACCTCGCATATCTCCCCATCACGTCCAGGATATATTGTAAATTCTCCTCCGGATGACTCAAGTACAATAACAAGTCATCCGCATACAGGGATATCAGATGGTTTTCTCCCCCCACCTCAATGCCCACGATATCATACTGCTGCCGCAAGTACAGTGCCAGAGGCTCCAGGGCCAAGATATACAATATCGGGGACCAGGGACACCCCTGTCTAGTGCCTCTACTAAGCTGCCATCTCTCGGATATAATCATGCCCGTCCGAACTCTAGCCAGCGGAGCGCTGTACAGCAGCTCCGCCCATCTAATATATCCTGGTCCCAGTCCGTATTCTCTCAAGGCCGCCAGCAGCCACTTCCAATTAACCGAGTCGAAGGCTTTAACAGCGTCCAACGACACTATCGCCATTTCCCCATCACTGTTAGATCCCATTTCAATCACCCGGTGGAGTCGTCTATGGTTTTGGGCAATGTTTCTCCCCGGGACATATCCCGTTTGGTCCGGGTGTACCAGTTTGCCTATCACCCTCCGCAGTCTGTTGGCCAGGACAGCCGTTAGTATTTTGCTGTCCTGATTCAGCATAGATATTGGTCTGTACGACCCACAACTATGCCCGGGTTTATTAGGCTTAGGGAGCGGTATAATAATCGCTTCCCTGAGCGATTCCGGCAACCTCCCCTTCTCGAACGCCTCATTAAGCATATCAAGCATCGGGGGGAGTACTTCCGCTCCAAAAGTTTTATAAAATTCACTGGGCAGGCCGTCCGTTCCTGGGGTCTTGCTAGTGGGTAGCTGCCGGACGACCGCCTCCAACTCCCCTAGTGTTATTGGGGCATCTAGTTCCTCTCTCTCCTCCGTGCTCATCCTGGGCAGCCCGATATCTTGCAGGGTCTCCAACATTTCCTCCCGGTCGCCGCCCCCCGGATCCCCATACAATGCTTTATAGTAATTTACGAATTCCTCATTGACACCCTCCTGGGTATCTATCTGCTCCCCATCCTCTCTAATTATTGTCCTAATCGGGGGCCTCGGGGTTTCTCTTTTATATAACCATGCCAAAAGACGACCCGTTTTATCTCCTCCCGCATGTTGCCTTTCAATATACTTTTTGTAATTTAGATTACAGAGCCTCCCCCAATGTTCTGTACACTGCTGCTGCAGTTTAAGCACCAGTTCGTTATCTATATGCTCGCTCTTCAGCACCTTTTCCAGCTCTCTCTCCGCCTTCTGTAAATCGACCAGGGCCCCATTCTGCAAACCTTTCGATTTAGCAATCGCCACCCCTCGTACCACAACCTTAAAGGCCTCCCACAGAGTTCCTGCCGAGTCAACGCTGCCAGTGTTGGTATCGAAATAGCTAACTATTTCCTCCCGCATGTCTTCCCTAAAAGCCTGGTCTTTAAGCGCCTCTGCGCGCAGGCGCCACGTCGGGATCCGCGCTCTGGGGCGGCCATATTGCCATCCCACCACCATAGGCGAGTGGTCCGAGAGGACCCTCGCTCTATATTCCGCACGAGACACATCCCCCAAGACGTCCGACGTGGCAAAAATATAGTCTAGCCTAGTGTGCAACCGCTGCGGGGCCGAGTAATGCGAGTACTGTCTCTCATTGGGGTGCTTGGTCCTCCACACGTCATCGAGCTCAAAGTCCCGCAGCAGCGTCCGCAGCACCCGGGCTGCCGGGGCGGGCCTAATCACCTTATCGTCGGATCTGTCCATCCCCGGGTCCAACACACAGTTAAAATCCCCTCCCCAGAACACCGCACTCCCCACACACCAACTCAAGTTGGTACTCATGGTCCGGAAGTACTCTGCCGTGCCCTGGTTCGGGGCATACGTGTTCACTACACACATCTCTCTGTTCTCGACTACCCCTCTCACCATAGCCAGACGCCCCTCAGTATCCACACGTTCCTTCTGCAGTTGAAACGGGACATGCGGCGCCACCCAGATCAGCACGCCTCTAGCATAAGCTGAGTACGCGGATCCTACCACCGTTCCACCCCACTTTTTCTTCACCAGCTCTAATTTGTCTCGGGTCAAATGCGTCTCTTGCAGTAATGCGACGTCTATCTTTTGTCGCCTCAAGTACAACATAACTTTGTTCCGTTTAAGATAGCTATTGAGGCCCCTGACGTTCCATGTTAACAATTTTAGCTCCCCCATGATGTACTGATATCTTGCACTCTCCCCCCCGACCATCCCTGCTCGTTCATGCTATCCAGAAGTCTCATTCAAAATCTTCCCTCAGGGCTCGCGATCCCATTCAAACCTCCCAACACTATGTACACCCCAACTGCCCCCACACCCCCCATTCCCCTTGCCCATCCCCTCCCCCCCAACTCCCTCCCCAACTGTTGCCCAGCTCCATCCCGGGAACTCAGGCCCCCCCACATCTAGTTCCGGCTGTTACACACAGAGCCCAGTAGGGTAAAGTCGCCCTAGCGGCCACTTAACTAAGAAATACTAAACGGGGGTGAATGGACCAGCCCCGAAAGGCTCCCATGTACGACAACAATTACAGTGCAAACAGTGCATTTAACATCCAGTTCCAGGCCCGACCTCCCCAGGCCATAGCAATAACTATAGTCAAGTCCCATAGTCTCCGGCAACACCCTCTCTCGTCGTAGAGCACTTATCTCTCATTGCCACCTTCATCCGCCCGGACCTCCGACTCCTGGGGGCTGCCCTGCATGTCCAGCCAACCCATGGCTTCCTCCGGTGACTCAAAAAACAGGGATCTATTATTGTGGATCACCTTTAATTTGGCCGGGTAGAGGAGCATATATTTCTTCCCTGCCTCTCTCAATCTTCTCTTGACCGCCCCGAAGTTCATCCGACTCCTCTGCACCATCATGGTGTAGTCTGGGTAGGCCGTTATAGTGGCCTCCCCCCTTTTGATGGTTCCTCCTTTACGAAAATGCTCTAAAATCCTTTCCCGGTCACGGTAGTTAAGGATTTTGGCTATCATTGGCCTGGGCGGACCGCCCGGTGGAGGCCTCCTAGCCAATGCTCTATGTGCTCGCTCCACCGCAAAACCCTGCGACAGCGCACCCCCGGTGATCTCTTGGAGCAACATATTTTCAATGAAGTCCGTGGGGTTATGACCCTCCAATCCTTCCGGGATGCCCACAACACGGATATTGTTCCTTCGGGCGCGCCCCTCCGCTTCTTCGGCCCTGTTCTCCAAGTTGCGTACTTTCTTTTCCAAAATATGCAGGTCGGCCTTGTGTGAGGCACAATCTGCCGTGTTGGCGCTGCCCTCCTTTTCCAGACTCTCTGTGCGCTCCGATAGGGCCTTCACATCCTGTCGAAGTAGGTTCACCTCCTCCCGAACTTCTCCGACTTTGAGGTCGAGCGCTGTTTTCAGGTCCGCCACCACCATTTCAAGCTTGGCCTCCCAAGCGCTTTTCAAGTCCGCTTTCAGTTCAGCGAGAGCAGCCAGCACGTCCTGATTTGGGCTAGCCGCGGCCATGGGTGGCTTCTCCTTGGTCCGAGCACTCTCTGGGCCCGTCGGTGTCTTGGTAAACTCGTCCAATGTGGGCTGTTTTGCTCTCTGTCTGACGGCCTTATTCGCCATTCCACAGCCGCTGTAAGCCGTGGGCCCGTACACGCGACCCCGTCGTAGGATCAGCCACTATCCGAGTGTCCCCCAAAGGTCAGGGCCAAAGCACGTAGTCCGTTGCACCAGTCAGCTCAGGCGGGTCCTAGTGCCGACCGCCGACCGTCGCCGACCGTTTCCCAGGCCCGCGTTAGGTCATCGGTGCCCACAGAGACGCGCTGACGCTCTCCCAAAGGCTTATCTGTATCTCCACGGCCTGCACCGCCCACGTCGCCGCCGATCACCGCGAGGGTGTTCCTTTCAACGCGTTTGTGTCCCCTCCATTGTCCGGTGTGGCCGCCATTTTCACTCCGTCCGGTCCGCGACTCCAGGAACTTCGATGGCATTTATCTACCGTTGCCGGGCTTGTGGAGGTTTCAGCTCTTCCATAGTTGTGCAGCTCACATTCATGTACAGGTACTCTCGTTTCTGGCCTGCGGGAGTTAGTGCCAATGCACTATTGCACAGGATGAATGTAGGATCTCCGGGAGCTCTCCCAAGAGCGCGTCCTCTCACATGGCTTCCAAGCCACGCCCCCCAAGCTGAGAATTTCCTTGTTGCTCCTGCGCCCTGTTACCCTTGGGTCTGGCGCGCATTACAAATGAATAAAACAAACAAACAAACAAACACACGAGCTGTATAAACACCCTGGAACAGCAAGCACACATGTTAACCTCCTCGGGACAGTGTCAATTGAAAGTTTTAAACAAACAAGTTTCTCAACTTGCGCGTCAGGGGCTGGAAGACATCTTGGATAGAGGATTGAAAAATACACTTTTGTTGATACAAATGTGCCCAGAAAATAAATACATTCGTAACAGGGGAGGGGCGTTTGATGGTGCTGATCTGGTGCGATAGTCAGAAAGAAACCACAAACTAAAAGTAAATGGTCAATGTAGATAGAAGAATAAGCAGAATTGAAGAAAAGCCAGACCACAGAGAAACAATCTTGCCACCCTTTACCTGAACATTTTGAACTATGATTTGTATCCTCAGTCAATTTTAAGAGGAAAACTAATATTTTAAGTCTGCAGATTGTTGCCATCATTTAAGACTGACCCTGATCTATAGATCATCCAATGGACACTACTTGCCTCACTGTCAGTGAAGTGGTACTTGCGATTGTGTAACATATTTCCATCACCCTTTCCATAAGTGAAACCTTCTCTTCCTCCCAGAAGATAACCCAGAGGCAGGAACTATAAGTGCATGCATGCGCGCGTATCAAGGAGTGCTTCCGGAGTGCAGTTACGCAAGCCTGACTCTGTGCACGACTCGAGCTTGATCCTTCTACGTTGTCAAGGTATGCCTTACAAGCAAACACCAGCTGCTGGAGGTGGACTTTGAACATACCTGGACCTCCGCATTATATCATTTTCTTTTCTTTTACATCCACAGTTTTTATCCTGCACTTTCCACACAAAATGTGAATGCTTTTTATTATTGTTGGATGGCCGCGCCCCCTTTGCTGCCTAAAAGTCGTGAAAGCACTGGGTTTCGCGCATCTGTGCGTGCGCATCAAATAGTGCTTCGGGAGTGCAGTTATGCAGTTATGCAGTGGGGCAGTGTGGCAATAACATTTTACCCTGCTTATTTTGGTCAACATGGTTACAACCTATGGGGCCTGTGCAGGTATTTCATACGCTTATATGTTAAAATCCACGATGCCAGGTATCCCAGGTCAGGATAATCAAATAACAAATGTGGCCCCTCCCTTGCCCCCTTCTCCTAATTCAGGTGTTTTAAAAGAAAAATCTAGTTCTGTGAGGGGAGGTCAGCCTAACCAGCAACAGCTGATATCAGGTTTTTTTTGCTATAAATGATAGGTTTCATCACTCTCTGAGGATCAATCCGATAAACAATTGGCAATCCGTGGGACTCCCTCGGTTCCGAGGGAAGTCAACCAAAATCTTCTGATAGATCTTTCTGAGATTTCGGATTCGGCGATGGTGGCGGTATGTCCAGCACTTGACCAGCCAACTAATCCCTATGAACTTTTGAAGCCATGTTTGACTCTAGCCACCCCCAGTACTCTTGATCAAAGACTTGCCTACACTGTGCCCATAATGCACAGGGAGCAAATTTCCTCTGGCTTGTAATTTGTGTCCCTGCCGCAGGGAGATGGTATAAATGATCCATATATTACGCCCCCACAGAATGGACTGGGCTTTCCTCAAAAAACAAGGGGCCTGCCTGCCTGGCTATTTTGAATCCTCATCTGGCAGGTCTGGGGAGATTTTTGCTTCACGAAACACAGCTGTCACTAATGCTTCCTCTGATTCCTATGAACTTGTCTCCTTTTCCTATCTTGTACCCTGAATCTTTGAATTCTTCAACTTCCTCCTCTGTTTCTTTTGTTAACCCTACCCCTCGTAGACATTTAGTACCTAGCCAGGGGCAGCATCCACTGGTTGAGGTGGCTCTGACTACCATGAACACTGCTTTGATGACCTTGCCCAAGCTGTATGAAACTCTTGAGAGGCACATGATGGATCATTCTGCAATGTTATCTGAAATAATGTTAATTGATAATCATATTGATTCCTGTCTAGGCACTGTTGAAGCCTATCATGTGAACCCCTTGTTCCTGGTAAAACCGGCATCCCTGAATTTAAATTCTGATGGATGTGGCTCTGGCTTTCCAGGAACTGTGTCTAGTGGACTTGGAAGTGATTCCGCTTTTGGGGGGTTTGGAGGTTAACAGTGAAAATGAAACTTGGGTGATTCAGATCACCGTTCATGATGAAGCTGCGGAGGGGGTTGGGGCTCCATCTATTACTGAGCAGGAACCTTGGTTTCATATTTGTGCAAAAAAGGGGGCGGGTTTGGGCTAAAAATCAGAGATCCCTCTCTTGCTCGATACCATTTGGATCTCGCAAATGTCTTAGAACATAGACCACAAAAGCAGCCTTTGGTATCGAGGAGTAGAGCTAATAAAGTAAAACGGCAGCGTAGGAAGAAATCTAAGTTGATGGTAGCTCAGGAGGTGAGTTCACCTGGTCCACATTCACAAGAATTTGAGCCGTTACATGACTTATTACATTTGATGGACGTGATGGAGGTTTCACGGAATCAGGATCAAGATTCTGTGATGTCCGCCCATGAAAATGAACTCTGGGTGGAGGGGGGGAGAATGTTTTGAACTCTTATGAAGATTTCTGATGACTCGTTATCCATAGCCAATTCAGCCAGGAGGGTAGAGTTTCTTACTTTGGAACAGAGAAGGAATCGACTGTTAGATATATTAATAATAACAATACAAAGATGATCTGTTTGGATCATTCAAGATCGAGGGATGATTACCTTCATCAAGTGACTCGTCTAACAGAGAGACAGTTGATTCGTTCAGGGGCCTTAACGATATTAGAGGAAAAAATGGGAGAGGTCGTTTCTCATCTCCTACTCCCAGGCCCCCAAGGAATCAACGTTTTGGTCCCTCAAATACACTCTGATTTTGAGTGTCGGGGTGGAACGTACAAGGAGTTTCTGTTGAACAGGTCTAGTGTCTTGAATCTTCTGTTTTGATAATCTGGGTTTGGAGGAGGTTTGCGCTTCTGATATTGCTCAAGTTGAATTCCTAAGTGACTTTGACTTGGGCAGAGTCCGATTGTTTATCCAATCCCGTGTAGTGCTAATGGCTTTTTTGGTAGTTATATCTCATTTATATTGTTCTAGCTTTAGTTTAAAGGAGGCATATAATTCTGCCACAGATAAAGCTGGGCTAGACACCGCAGCCCATAACCATTATTTGGATAAGGTAATATTTAGACCGCCATTGAGAATTTCCTGTCCGCAGGATCACTCTGAGAATTCTCGCCAGGTGGAAATTCTTGATCCATCTAGGGTACGGAATTATGGGAACCAAGTGATCCAAAGGCAGAGTGATCCAAAGGCGGAGCGTATCACGAATCAGCAGACAGCCCTCGAATTAACTGCTGTTGAAGCAGCAGACCACATCTCTTAATATGGATTTTTGTAACACAAGAGGTTTCAAGCACTTGCTTATTAAGCAGGTAATCCGCTTATTGACTGTGACATATTGATGTTTCAGGAAACCTGTATGGTGCATATACTGGTTTGGGATGGCTATACTTTGTTGTTGCGCCCTGTTATTAAACTGAAGAAAGGGAGGCTTACTGCGGTCCTTCTTACGGCCTGTAGGAGGAGGCCTCACTTTTCATTGATTGAATGGGCTTCTCCTAATCAGTTCATTCAACTTACTAGGCTGTTAACACCAGCCGGGCAGTTTGCGCTGCTGAACCATTATTGGAATCATTTGGCAATTTCAGATGATTTGTTTCTCCTGGGTGTTAATGAAATGCTAGATTACGAGTCATTTTTGATACAGCTTTAACCTCTACCGTTATAGGCGGTGACTTAAATGTACAATATTTCTCTACTAATTCATCCCCTCTTTCGAGTGTAGCGGAAAGATGGCTTACCCTAATGTATAACCATGGTTTTGTTATGCTGAATGGGGCTTTGTGGGCGGGGCGGGGGGTGTAGCACGTTCCTCCGAGATCTACTTGGTGCAGGAACGCTCAGCACTCTATAATAGATTACGTTTTGGTTTATCAGAATAGATTTGCTGATATGAAGCAATTTGAAATTAGCCCTCAAACCACCAACGGTGATCATAATTTATTTGACGTTCACTGGGATTTGCCATGTGAAGCTTCTGAACCTTTCTGCTACGGATTTACCTTGAAGTTGTTGAGTGGTTGGAATATATTCAGCTAGACTCAGGCTAATTTAACGCAGCTGGAAGAGTGCATCATGAACCAAGATCTGATACTTAGTCGTGATGTGACGGAAACAGAGGGCCGCTATGTGGCAGCCTCAAGTCTTTTCACTCAACATAGTGAATTGGGCTCTAGAGCAGTGTTTAAAGATGAGCACAATTTTGATATTTTGTTTAAAAATAGGAAAAGTTAACAAAGGCGGTACATTAGAGCATCCTCTTATTTAGAGGGTTCATTAAGACTAATGTCCATTAAGAAAGGAAGAAGAGGCATCATGCGGTGATGTTCCAGCATGATAGTGAGTGTATGCTTTGCGTAATAGCCTGAAAAAATAATGTGCCAATCTGGGAATTGTTGAATAAAGCTATGTCTAACACTCAACTACCTCTTCAAGTTAACCCCATTCAGGAAACTGTTTGGATTTGATACTTCATGACCTTGTATGAATCATATTCTCCTGATCATAAAAAAATTGTTATACAAGGTCTGCTGGATCAATCACCGTTGGTATTGGTATTGTTTATTTATAAAGCGCCTATACACAGGCAATTGTTTCAAAGCGCTCAAGGAGGGTGGGGACATCAAAAGGTGCTCAGAGCCCTTAAATTTCTGAGACGATAATAGTCTGCACAGGCAGAGTATGTGCGTAAAATGCATTTAACAGTTGAGACACAGCAAATAGGCCTGACAGCGATTCTGAAGTTTTACCAGTGCACTTCAGGGGTGAAGACAAGGGAGAACAGACAGACGATCTTCTCTCACGGTGCATTCGGATCATGCAAGTATAGAGACGGTCACAGGGAGGGAGGTGGGGTCCATGTGCCCCCGTTCGGTGGAGACTGGGGTAGGTGCAGAGAGAGCCACTCTCTTGGGTTAATTCTCAAGTGCACTGAAGGTGGGTGGGGTGTAGGGCCCTGAGGGAGAGGACCCAGGACCTGTGAGACTCTGTACACCAGGCGGCCAGTCAGCAAGCTGTAAGGATGAGGAGGGAGGGAGGGAGGGAGGGAAAGAGCAGAGCGCTAGGTTAGCAGGGTAGAGGGAGAGAGAAGGATGAGAAGAGGAAGGTCTTGAGTAGTTTCCCGGAATTTAAGAAGATCAGGCTCAAGGCGGAGGGCGGCAGGGAGGCTATTCCAGAGGGAGGCACCTGCTGAGGATAAGGATCTTCCTCCAAATCTCTGCTTGCAGAACCAGCTAACTCGCAGAAGGTTGGAGGTATATGAGCGGAGGGATCATGAGGGACAGTATTTAGGTAGGCAGCGTTGCAGGTGGGTCCCATGCCCCAGAAAGCCTTGTGTACAATGCATAAAATCTTGCACTTGATCCTTGCAGCCACGGGGAGCCAGTGAAGGGATTTCAGGGCCAGAGAGATGGATTCCCTGGGCTTGAGGCCAAGGATACGTCTCGCGGTTCTGTTCTGGAGGAGTTGCAGAGGGCGCAGGGCAGAAGAAGGGAGTTTGAGGAAGAGGCTGTCGCAATAGTCCAGCTTAGCGAGAACCAGGGCTCTGGAGACAGTGAGCCGCTGGGGGAAAGTGACAAAAGGTAGAGTACCCTTGAGGAGGTGAAGCTGATATTTAGACTTTTTAGAGATGTCCGAAATGTGAGAGGAGAAGGAGAGAGTGGAGTCAAAGATGACCACAAGATTTTTTGCCTCGCGGGTGGGTGTGGGTTGTGGGCCAAGGGAGGCCGGCCAGAGTGAAAGTTGGAAAGCGGGGGCAGGGTTCCCAATGCAAACAATCTCAGTCTTACTGGCATTGAGGCAGAGGTCGTTTTCAGCACACCATGACTGAAAAGTGTACAGTCAGTCCGATATGAGCGAGGAGGAGGAGGCAGATGAGGGTAGCCTGAAAGATAGTTGTGTGTCATCCGCGTAATACTGGAAGTTAGAGGTGAAAGTGGCAATCATACGTGCCAGAGAAGCCATGTAGACGTTGAAGAACCAGGGGGATAAATTAGATCCCTGGGGAAACGCCACAGGTTGAGAGAGCTGTAGTTGATGGAAAGGCTCTGAGTTCCACCTGGGATGGCCGGTTGGAGAGTGAGGAGGTTAACCACGTCAGAGCCTAACCTGTGATTTCCAGAGTGTCGCGGAGACGAGCGTTCAGGATGTTGTGGTTAACCGTGTCAAAGGCAGAGGAGAGGTCAAGGGGAATGAGGACAGAGGGAGTGTTAGTGTCAAGATTTGAGAGAAGGTCTTCACAGGTGTTCAGAAGAGCAGTTTCTGTGCCTCTGGATGCTCTAAAGCAAGACTGATGGTCATGAAAGCAACCAATAGATACAGTGTGGCAGGTCAGCTGCGAGATAGCCAACTTCTCCAGGAGTTTGCCCAGGAAAGGAGTGATGGATATAAGGCGGTAGTTTGCCGGACTTTAGGGGTCGGCAGAGGGTTTCTTGAGCAGAGCGTGCACAAAGGAGTGCTTGAGGGCAGTTGGGAAAACTCCAGTGGAAAAGGAGGGATTGCAGCGATCAGCCAAGGCTGGGGCGAGGGAGTCAATGTTGTCCTTAATGGTTTTAGAGGGGCAGTGGTACACCTGTTTTGATGAAGCCTTCTTAGACGGGACTTGTCTGGTGACCTCATCAGGCGTGACGGGTGAGAGAGAAGAGAAGGCTAAGTGGAGGGGGGGGCAAGGGAGGCTCCATTGTTGGTGTATGCTGTGGTGTGGAAGAGAGGGAGGAAAAGATGTCTTGGGTTTTTGTGATGAAGTGTGCAGCCAGGGCCGAGCAAAGGTCCTGGGTGAGTGTGACAGAGGAAGAGGCTGCTGTAGGATTGGCCAGTTCCTTGCAGACTTTGAAAAGTTTGAACATGTTGTTTGATGCTGCAAAGAGGCAGGCTTGAATGAAGACACACTTTTCTTGGAGCGGATGCAGGGTCGATATTGCCTTTGAAGGAGGCGGCAGGCCAGTTAGTCAAATGGTCCACCCGACGAGTTCCATTTCCGCTTTTGCACCTTTTGGAAGGCTTCAGTCGGACCCTCATGACAGGGGCAAGAGGGTCAAGAGTCTTGGAGATGGAGAGATTGCAGTTAGCAAGTTCTGTGTCAGGGTGGGACACAGCGGCAAGGATGGGAGGAGGAGAGGAGGCAGAGGCAAAGGCAGCCACTGTCACTTTTTTCATCGGTCTGGTGACTTTGAAGCCGAGTGGCCGTGTCGGGTGTGTTGCTGCAAGAGGAGAGGAGAGCTTCAGGTGTGTTAAAAGAAGAGAGGTCAGTCCAAGAGAGAGAGTTGTGAGAGGGATAGAGAGAGAGGGATGTCAGTAGAGATGATATCATCCAAGGTGTGGCCTGCAGTGTTCTTGGAGCCAGTGGGTAGGAAAGAGAGGGAGAGAGAGTCACATATGTTGCGGAAAGGTCCTGAGGAGTCAGAAGAGTCCAGATGGATGTTGAGGTCACTGATCAGGAAAAGATGAGAGAATGAGGAGAGTAGAGAGGAGGTCAGGTTAGCCCATTCCGAGAGGAAGAGCGTGGTCTGTCCTGGTGGCCGATAGAAAGTGGCCACAAGGAGATTTAGGAGAGAGTGAGAGCCTGCAGACTAGGCACTCGAAGGAGGAGTAGGCCTGAGTAGGGATGATGGACACAGGTTTCCATTCTGGGAAGATCAGCACCCCTGCCCCCACTCCCCTATCTTCTTTGGCCTGGGCACAGAGAGGGTTTTGTAGCCTTCGGGGAGGAGTGTGTCAAAGCTTATGACAGAGCTGTCCTTGAACCATGTCTCCATGATCGCGAGCACATCAAGGTCCATGAGTTCAAGTAGGGTGCAGATGTCAGACGAGTGTTTGACAGCAGAGCCAGTATTGAGCGTGGCAATGTGGAGCAGCTTGCCATCTTTGAGGGTCTTCCGTGAGGAGCACAGGGGACGATGGTCCCCCCCTCGGGGGTGGCAGGAGGGCCAGAGGCATAGTGGAGGATGGTGGAGGAGCCAAAGCCGACAATGGAGCCAGGACAGTGTGGCAAGGTAAGGATGCCAATGCAGAGGAGGAAGGCACAGTGGGCATGAGGGCCTTTGCAGCGGAGGAATAAGGCACAGTGGGCAAGGGAGCCAGTGCAGAGGAGGGTGGCACAGTAGGCAAAACCCTGATCTTTGATAGGGACAATAGTTACTGCCAGATAAAAAGTTGACAAGTTCAAGGGCCCCGGGACCGGATGGTCTTACAAATCTTATGTTGAAGACCTTCCCTGAGGAATGGGTGTCTATCTTGTTCTCTGTCTTTAAGGAGGTAATGCATGTAAATTTCATTCCAAATTCTTGGAAGAAGTCGGTTTTAGTGGTGATTTTCAAAATGGGGGATCGTGAACAGCCAGGGAATTATTGTCTGATAGTCTGATAGCTTGATGATTGTCTGATAGTCTGATTGTCTGATAGCTTTATTGGACTTCCCGGGAAAAAACTTTGCACGTCTACTTCTTAGGGATCTAACTTCCTGGATTTGACATCAAAACTTGGCTGATCCTTATCATTCAGGATTTGTTCCTGGGCTGGTTTCTACTACACATGTACTGGCTCTTTCCCTTATAAAAAGACAAGCAAGACAGACAGGCCAGCCTATACATATTGCCTTTACTGATTTTAAAATGGCTTTTGATTCTGTACCCTGTGAATATTTATGGTCAAAGATGGAAGAGGCAGCATGCCCGGCACACGTTCTAACATTTATCTCCCAGCTCTATGGTGATGCCTCATTCCAAATTCAATTAAATAATGAGGGTCTCCTTTCTGAACCTATTCCTAACGCAAGAGGTTTGAAGCAAGGCTGTATATTGACTTCAGTCTTTTAAAAAAAAAATTATAGCAGGTATTGGACTTAATTCAATAATTCTTCTTATTCGCCTAAATTGGGCTCTTTTCCGTTGCCATGGTTTTTATATGCCGATGATTTGGCGATTTTAGATAAAACCCTGAGTGGCCTTCAAAATTCTTTAGCGGCCCTCGAGAGGTTTGCCTGCAAGAATCAGTTAGCAATTAACATATAAAAGTCTAAGATTCTTGTTTTTAAAGCAACAAGGGTTGTAAAGAATTGTTCTTTTAAATGGTTTTTAAATAAAATACCTCTTGAGTTGGTGAGTAAGTATCAATATCTGGGTTTAAATATGAATAATAATTGGGATGATGATCCTCATAACGTGGTCTTGAGAAACATAGCTATTTCGGATTATACATAAACAATATGGAAAATGTTCCCACAGCCCAGTTCTTACCTTCTACAAGCAGAAGATCGTACCTATATTGGTATATGGAGCTGAGTCTAAACTGCCTGAAACAGGGCCCTCCTGGATTAGACTTGAAGGTCTTACTGGAGGAAAGTGCTGACTCTACCTTCAAGTTTTCCCGTCCAAATAATTTGGTTTGAGCTGGGCCTACTGTCTCTGAACATCATCGCAATCTGGCACTTTATGATCCTATAGGAAATGTATAACATCTGATGGTACCCACAATTTAATTTAGTATTAGCGTCTCTAACAGCTTTACTGAGGTCTGATCAGTATAGACTTTTGTATATGTGGAAACCAATTTGCTTCTCTATAATGAAAAAAGCAGACATTTTGATAGATCTGCTTATTTCTAATCTTGAGAGAGCGAAGACTAAATTGTGGAAATATGACTGGAGGCTTACCTGGGAACAATGTATTGAATATGATTGTTTCAAGAGAGGGCATTTTACAGTAAAATCTTATGACCAGCCTGAACCATGCTTGATTAACTTTCCTTCAGTTAAAGAAGGGGCACCCTTTCTGAGGTTTCGTTTTAAACTATGGGCCATCAGAGAGGTACTGCGTATAAGGATGAAAAATTTACAGAGTCATAGGGTTGGCCGTTTCTGCAAAAATTTGAATTACCCAGAGAGTTTGAAGCACCTGTTGGTTTTTTGTACGGAATTGGTGGAGCAGCTAAATATTTTCTACAGCATCTATTTTTATTTAACACCAGATTTATTGTGGGAAATGTGTTTTTCGGGTCACCGTACGTCGGTTGCCTTGGCAATGGTCCAGTTTTGATTATACTTGAACATATTGACTGACCATGTTTCTGCTATTCTGCTTTTATTAATATCATGAATTTGTACATTGTTTTTTGTTTATCTCCAATGTTTAAATGTATTTGTAATTTTGTATTATGAAATATGTTGTAATTTATGAAAAGGTTGATTTAATTCAACTGAAACAATACAATAAAAAAATTAATTTAAAAAAACTGCATGCAAGGAGCATTCATTCATTGTGTTTAATAGCAAACAATGTACAGCCGATTGCGACCTTGCACCCATGAGGAGCCGATTGCGACCTTGCACCCATGAGGGGGAAAACCCCTTTACAAATCCCTAATTTGCTCATGAGAGGAAAATGATGACCTTGCCCCTAAACTGAACTATGTCTACCTTGAACCGTACAACCTAGAAGGGGAATACATCCTGTGAGTGTTGCTAATAATACTTCCATAGGTTGCTACACTCCTACCCTCTGAACACCCCCAAAGTGATGACAAAATATTAAGCAAACCCAGGAAGGGGGAGGGCTAATTCTCGCCTCCATGTCTTTAATATAATCTAAACCCCCACTCATGACTGTGAGGGTGATTAGACATTCTACGTCAAGACCAGACGCTTCCTATTATGTAAGTTTAAAGCCACCATTTTGTGTTACGTCATCCATCAGGTGTGTACCATGGAGCACCACAAATGCTTACCATCTATCAGTCCCCTGACAATATTCAACTATTATGTCATGCCGCCCAGGTTGCGAAAGTTGGGGAAAAGATGTACTGAAAGGGAGAAACGAAGAGGACGCGAACGGAAGTTCTTCTACCTTGGCTGCCTACATGCCCACTCCTGCCTTCCAGATCTGGGGAGATTAAATCAAAGAAGGGGAAAAAAATACCTCCTCAAAATATTGTATAATCCCCCTGCATAAGCAGCTGGTCGTGTACACAGAGCACTGCCCCGCTAGGGAAGAGAAGTCATCTAAATCTTGTACAATGTTGAACCGGGTTTAAATCGCGTAAATGCCATAAGCATGAACTATCCCACTACGAAGGTAAAGAACCTAAGAAATGTGTTTAGGGAAGGTAAGACATTTGGAGATTTTGGACCCATGAAAATTGGTCCCCAAATGAAAAACAGATGAGCTAGCTTCCTCACCCTTGGTGAATGAGAAAACATATGGCAAATGTGAATAATAATAATAGGTACACATAGTACACGCGTTGTAAAAAAACAACTTGTGTCAAAATAACGGTAGTGAGAACATAGCACATTCCAGCATAAATGTGCCCTAGTAGGGTAAGTCATGAAATTAAGATCTAGCATGTCATCTGTGGCATGCACCTTGTTGTCATGCATTTTCCACTTACTGTATTCCCACCGAGCCGCGTTCCTGGGTTCCACACGGCACTGCACCACCCCACGGCAATGAAGCATTCCTGTTGGCTTCCATGGCACCTCACTGATGCCGCATAACAGTCACAGTTCCTGTGTCAGCAGAGGTGTGCGCACGCAATCTGGTGATGCCTTGACAGGCACGTCATACGTGATGATGCACTCCAGCAACGGCTAAACAGGATTATTTAAACACCTCTAGGCTACAACTCATTGCTTCTCAGCTGACTTGGCAAGCGGCGTGTCCTTGGGTTCCCATCATACTTACTGGAATTCTGGACTAGGATAACTTTGGTTTTTTGGACATTGGACTGCCCTACGATTGCCCTTTTGGATTTGGACACCTGCACTCTGTGGCTCTTGGACCTTGAACTCCCCTTTAGTACTGGCACTTAGGATTCGTGCACGCCCCTTCCCCTTGTCCCTAGTTGAGCCCTTGTGCCGCCCCGGTATAGGAACCGTTCCCTAGGTGTGTCCTTTTTCCGTCCGGGCGTAGTTCCTTCCTTCCACCACCACCTCCTTCTCTCCAGCATATCGCAGGTAATCAGCATTTGGGGGATGGGTTGCTGGTTCTTATTCATGTATCTATTGTATACTAACACTGTCTTCTTTGTTTTCAGCAACTGAGTGCCCGGCAGCGCTGTCCTTTGCCATACCTTTTGCCTTATTGGTTGGCCAGAGAGTTCAAAACACTTTTCTCTGGCTGATCCATAGGGAAGAAGGCCCCTTAGTTCACCTGGGATATCACTCATGAAACGTGCCTAAATATCAGTAGAGTAGCACTCTTCCGGATGTTAGGAGACATTTTGCCTATTCTCAGCCACGTCTCTAGGGTATCTAGGATATTTTTGCATGCCAATATTTTTGTGGCGACATTATTACATGGAACCGTCTCTAGCTCTTCAAACTGTGACATAGAATATAATATTGTGACCCGACCCACACACTGAGAAAAACGAAGGGAAGAATTTATGTGCAGGCAGCATTCTAGTAAAACCTAAAATACCAAGCAGATCATCACACTCCGGTCCCATTGTGGATACCATTGATGAAGTGTGAAAAATCCTGGCCAATTTTATTTAAAGCCAAACAGAAATGTACCTATGTCGAGGGTGAGTTGACAACCAAAATTCACCCAGACTGCTTTAGGGTTACCAATCATTGGGTTGGGTTTTGTGCGACCAGAACAAGTATGAATAAAAAAACAAATATATAGGCGACAATGATCCTTAGAAGTGCTTGTGTATAACTTCCGAGCAGCCGGAGGGTGCAGTATAAGAATACAATGTATTGCCCTTTCAAAGACATGATTTACTAGGCGAGCCGGCAGTGACTGCAGCTTCAGAATGATCTTCGTATACTCTGCGCAGCAGGCAAGGCTGCAGTATAAGATCAAGAAATACAGCCCCTCTAAGGCACTGTAACCTGGAAAAGGTAAGCAAAAAATGCTGCTCTCATTCTTGCCAACATTCTGTGACAAAAAAGGGAAAGGGCTTTCCAAGTTTCAAAAATAGTCATTAGCAAAAAGATAACATCACAGGATATAACATCTCAAGATGTGACCCTGATCAGAACGCAGGAAATGTCTGGTCTGTCTAGCCCATCTTGAGAAATGACATAACCCAATGAGTGACCTGTAAGAAGGGTGGTCATCCTTTTTAGTTTTGGCGATTAGATGGCACTGTGACCGCTGCCTAGAAGTCTATTAGCATGGGCAGTGAAGATAGAATGCTATGCCATTGACCAATCATTTCCTTGCTAGTCCCTATGTGGCATTCCCACCCAATTCCTGTCCCTTCCTACCCCATGCACACACTTCTGGAATCGCTGAGCTAGCATGCTTTCAAGGGTACTCTGGTCTTATTGCTAAGCAGTCCCTTGAAAGGTAATGCCTTTATGCCAGCTGTAAACCAGCTCCTGGGGTAATACAAATGACTCCACAAAGTGTGTCTTCAGCCACATAATTTGTAAGTAGATGTGTGTGCTTTCATTCTGTTCCTTCCACTGTATTCCTGTTAAAAACAAGCATTGGCAATACCAACAGTTCTGGTTTGTGAATGGGTATGAGATGGGCATTTGCCATATGCCCAGGTGATTACACCATTGCCAGCTGTTGTCATCTTATGGAATTTAAAAGTATGGAATTGAAATACAAAAAGTAGAAACAGAATGGATGGAACTGCATACTCTCGTGTCATATAACAATAAACAAACATCTAAAACACTGCACACCACAAACCTTACACCAGATTGCAGAGTGTGCAAAGGTCCATAGCTAATAAGCGAGAAAAGGAGACTGACGGAAGTATCATATTGAATCGTATCGTTATCCACCTACAGCGGGCTACGTGGTCTGGTTGGGGCGCTACAACTTTGCAGTATCTAAGTGTGCATACTCTTGCTATGTGCAAGAAAGGCAGTGACCATAAATGTTACATAGCATAGCAACCGGCATTTATTTCACTCTGGTCAGCCTTAACATCATTAACTAATTTTCCCATTCATCCATATTGGTATCAATAATCTATCTCTTCCTAAACTTTGTACACACAAACACATCTATCCATCCACACACTAACCCACACACAAGCACATGTCAGTCAATGAAAAACTCTTTCACCTACATGAAAGGCAGACATGATGCCTCATGCCCAAACCTGTAGTCTTCACTCTCAAACATGCCTTAGAGGAGCATTCTTTCATCTTGAATTTAGCATGCTTTAAAATGGGACATGAAAAGGAGGCACAAAACAAAAATGTTAGAACAAACGAGAAGATCATAAAGTGAGTAGTTGATGAGCAAAGAAATGTCATCTACTGATTTAAATTGCCGGAACTAGTTTATCATACAAACGCAGAAAGAAATGTTTACAAAAAAAGAAAAATGCGCCAGATTTGATCCTGTCTTCAAAGTCTGTTGCATTCATTTTTACCACTTAAGTTCCAGAAGGAAAAATATACCAGTAATTGTAGAAAACGACTTTATTTTGCACTTGGTTAACATACACAACCTCTGGTGTAGTTAAATACATTTAAAAGCAATATGATTATTGTAATAATCACAATATAAAAGAGGATAAACAATACACTTCAATCATACAATCACTATTAAAGGCACACCGCATATCCAAGACAACATGATGTCTCTGCCAACATAAAATTTAATTCAAGATTAAAATTGATTTGCCATAATCACATTTCAAGGAAATCCATGCGCATGGAACCCATTATAATATCATATTCAGGATATTTTATACAAACCAGTTCTTGCACAGGATAATTTACTAAATTAATCTAAAGCCCAAAAAATGTTTCACAGCCTCTTTCCATGCATAGTAACTTGCTCCCGTAATAACCAATGAAGATGCTCCATACAATGTGCTCCAGAATTGATCTTTCTGGACACTTGTCAGTTTACTGATCAAGGTAGAATATGACTTTTGATAGTGCATTTTTAAATTAGGGCATTGCGGTTTGTTTCTACCGCTCCATGATCGTGTCAACGTAGTCTTATCTTCAAACGGTATGCCAGACCAGCTTCCAGTATATGCAAACATGGCAGAGGGCAGAATATTTAGACTAAGGTGAATAATAAATTATCCCAATTTGCCATCACAGATATTAAACCGATTTGAGCAGGGACAAGTAGAAACAAATTCCTGCTGGCTATATTCAAAATATCACCTTTTACTGCTTATGCTTAACCTTTGGATAGTTTCCCCTCTATCCTATGCCAAAGTCTTCTTTTCAAGATTGTTAATATAATCTGGCATATCAGAAAAGGCATGCACTGGAAAATTAACATCATCACAATGTTGACACACTGTTATTTTTAAAGCCCCCAGAAACATATTAGGGGATTCTGCTTCCAACTATGTTGCTATAAAGGCCAACATGGTATTATCTTGGGGTTTCCGAAGTAACAATGAGAAATGGAGTTTACACGCTTTAACAGCCACTCAGCCTGAAGTGAAATTAAGCCCAACTCGCATCATAAAACCTCCACTGGAGTTGTTTTAGGGATGTTTAATATAGTTCTAAGAAATTTCCCTTCAGACTGCGCCAACATAGGGTTCCGATAACAATTCAAGGCCAAAGGTAAGTTCTGGGGTATATTTTAATTAAACCTTCCAAATTATTGCCACCAATATTAGTAGCAAGGCACTTTATCACAAGCCATTTCTTAAATATGCGGGACAAAATAAAATCGCCATAGTAAGAAGTACTGTAGTAAGAGTAAGTGGGAGATATGCAAAGAGGGAATCCAAGATGTATGTAGCAATCGACCCCTTCCAAGTTGGCGTCATTCAATTTCCATACAAAAGAGCTGTGATACTTGGTTTTAATACCAAATACCATAACCTTGGTCTTGGAAGAATGAACACTCATATAGTTTGTCCTGGCATATGCGGATAAAGCGCCTATGGAAGGCTGTAGGCTGACTAATGTAGTCCATAAGGACCGTGTCGTCAGTTTACATTAGCCAAGGCACAGATTGCGAACCAATACGTGGGGGAAAGTTTTGCACCCTGTCCAGATAAAGATCTAAGTTTGAATAGTTGTATAGTAGGGGTGCAAGCATGCACCCCTGCTTCAATCCTGTGTTAGTTTTGAACGAGTGTGATGAGCTTCCCTCTTGTGTCAGGCGTATGGATACTGGTGTGTCACTATACAGGGCCTTAAAATAATACAGTATGTCTGAGTCGATACCCCTGTTCACTAGTTTATTCCAAAGATTCTGACAACAGACTGTACGCCTTGGAGTAATCTACAAAGCATAGGTACAGTTTGTTTTTATGAGAAATGGTATCCGAAACCAGGTACTGTAGTGCACAATTATTATGAAAAGTACTATGGCATTACGAATGTCTGTTTAGAATTTTTGTAAACTAGCAGTGTCCTCAGTCCACTTACTAATATTCCCATTCAAACATATCAGTATCAATAATCTATCTCTTCATAAACTTTGTACACACAAACACATCTATCCATCCACACACTAACCCACACACACAAGCACATGTCAGTCAATGAAAAACTCTTTCACCTACATAAAAGCCAGACATGATGCCCCTTGCCCAAACCTGTAGTCTTCACTCTCAAACATGCCTTAGAGGAGCATTCTTTCATCTTGAATTTAGCATGCTTTAAAATGGGACATGATAAGGAGGCACACAGCAAAAATGTTAAAACAAACAAGAAGATCATAAAGTGAGTATTTGATGAGCAGAGAAAGATCAACTATGGATTTAAATTGCCAGAAGTAGTTTACCATACAAATACAGAAAATATTGTTTTAAAATCCTTTCTTGAAAGTCTGTTGCATGCATGTTTACCACTTAGGTTCCAGAAGGAGAAATAAACTAGTAATTGTAAAAAATGACATTTCAAAAATCAAGTGCATGTCCTTTCAGTTTCTTTGGTCACTCCAAAAAATTCAAACTAAAACTATTTGTTTAATTTCTGAATTTCTGTGCAGTGCACAGTGACTTCAAAAGCACAATACTTGCTCTGATGACCTGATGGGTCAAGTCAGTGTGGTGAATCCTGGGAACCTGTCCCCTCTCCCCAAGGAGGAGCCACCACATTTGGGACTATTGATGCAAGCCTGCTAAACTGAGCACCTCCTAGGGGACAGGGCAGGCCCTATTCCACGAGGGATATCTCCCCATCCCCCTTAGAGGACAGTCCTTCCCTTAACAGGGATATGTGTTATTCTCCCTTGCCCCAGGCAGATCATATTTTGTGTGGGTATATGGAAATTGCACCAGACGTCCATGTGAGTGTTCATAAAGAGGTAGCTGGTATGGTTTCTGACACTTTAATGTTGCCCTCATAGTGTGATATGCAGGACCAATGGACTGTTCTGTCTCCTCCCATGGATGAACAAAAAGGGCTGTGAGACCAATCAAGAGAGGGCGAGCAGGAGAGAGGCACGCATCCCTGCAGAGCCGAGACGCAGTGGGGGGGGGTCGTCCTCCCTTCGAGGTAGAGTCAGGAAACAGTCCCACGCAGATGGCCCAAAGTGGGGAGAGAATCCACATACCCCAAACCCGGGTGAAAAGATGAATAGATGAAGAGGGGCTGACCCGCCAGATAGCCCGAACCTAGGTGAGACCCCACATCCCTAAGCTGGGTTGAGAAGGCAAAGACCCCGAGAGGGGCTGAAAGAATAAGTGTCCCAAGTGGGGCTCACAGAAAAGCTACCCCACAGTGAGATGTGAAACCCGAGACTACAGAGCGGGGAGAGAAATAATCAGTCCCAGAGTGGGCTGCCAGCAGAGATCAACCCAAACGGGGGGTGGGGGAGGAGATGGCTAACCCGAGACCCCAGATAGGGGTAGGAGCGAAAGGACGTCCTAACCAAGCCAGACAAAGTCTGGTTACCCAAGAACATTTGCGAAGACTTGACTTTATAGAAAACTCAAACTGAATACCAGGCTAGGAAGCCTAGGGACTCTGGTTACTCCATTGCGTACTGGTCGGGAGGCCCTAAGGAAACCTGATGATTTTTTTTGTTTTTTTTTGTTGGAACAATGGATCAGATGAAAGGCCCAGAGGCACTAGGTGGTGACAAGTCTGGAATCCTGTTTAGGGCAAGCAGCCCTTCTCTAATCCTGGGACAGTCTAGTGTGGGTCAGAAACCAGCAGAAATATACTTTTGGGCAAAAGCCTTAAGTGATTTTGTGCTTGATTAGATTGTTTCGACTTTCAAGATGGCGTACAGACTTTATTTTGTATGACATCCTGATCTGCAACCTTTTTTCCCTTCCTTTTTTAGCATAGGGACCAGAGTCATAGGGCTAGTGCAGGGTTTTGGTAATTGTTTTGCTTTTGCTTGGCCAAATGAGGAGAACCGTTACTCTTACATTTCCCCGGCCCCTGGCAAAATAAGTTAGTTGACTCCGATAGGCACAAAATCACACTTAGACTAATCGTTATAGTAAACAATGAAAATGGCTCGTTATAGGCCCTTTTATTCACTCAATATACATCTATAGATATAAGCTTGGCATACATAGGCAATTATATAATGAAACATATAAAATCATATTAAAAGAAGGCATCACCGTTAATAAGGACATAGAAGATATCCTCATCTTGGCCACTTCAACCAGAGCAGGTTGGCGAAGAGATCACTCGTACTAACAGGGTCTGAGGCAGAGTGTTCTCCCTCTCAGCGAGACTGCATCACCCGGGGGTCCAAGTTCTAAATTACTTTTCCACAGAACGCCCTCTCCTTTATGGGGGCATATCCCCCCTTCTCAGTTGTGTCTGCCCTCGGCCAAAGAGCAGATCACAAGTTGAAGGGGCAGAGAGTGGAAAAACCCAGCGCCCCTCTCCTTGCATTCATTCCCAGAGCCTCTTATCATGCACCTGCAGGACGCTCTGACTCTGTTCTCGTATTCGTCCTTCAGTGGACAATACAACCACTATTCTCCACAGTAAGTCCACTCAGCAATAATATTTATGTGGCTATGTGACCTTGCTCTGCATTCGCTACTGAAATGCTTGTTTATTTTCCGAGGCCAGCTGGGACGCAGGCTTTATAATAATGATGGGAGATGAGTGTGGCTGTGCACCAACGCCATGTTGTTTTAACTTGTATTTTGCACAAGCATTACAGTAATATAATAAAACTTCAATGTGTTGTCAGTATCCGGATTCTGACTTGCCACATCACAGAGTAGTGCAACATCATCCATCGAAATAAAGTACTTGTCACTAGGGACTCGTTACAGTCGCAGCTTTTGCCTCCACCTTCATCCCCCAATCACCTACACTTCTGACTCTTCCCCCTGACTGTCCTTGCCAACCTGCACCTCTCGATCTCCAACATTCTCGACATCCTTGCCCCTGCCATGAGGATCTGCCTAAAACGTACCTCCAAGAGCAATAGCTGGTTCGATTCTGATCTAGCATCTCTGAAACGTAAGTGCAAAATTGCTGAACGGAAGTGGCAGAACTTATGCTTACCTTCTGACATGCTGGCCTGCCGCCTGCTCCAAAGGCAATATCGTTTTTCTATCCACTCCAAGAAGAGGGCCCACATTCAAGCCCGCATCTCTGGAGCCACTAACAAAGTGGCTGAACTTCTCAAAATCTGTAACAAACTTGCCAATTCAACTGCAGTCTTCACCTCTCTCCCCCCCTCCCGTCCTCCCTCATTCCCTCCCTCCCTCCCTCCGTCCCAGGCTCTCTGCACCGCATTGGCCTCCCATTTCTCATATAAAACTCAGGACATCCAGTCCTCGCTTTCCTCCATCCCCATCTCCACTCCGCGCCTGCTCCCCTGCCTCCCTTGTCCCCCCTCCTCCCACCCCCACACTCTTCTACCTCCTGCCCATAGCACCGGATGAGGTCTCTACAGTTGTCCGCTCTATGAAGGTCTTCTCCAAACAGGTGCTCCCCTGCTCTTCTAGGACTGTTAAGGACAATATCTCCTCCCTCGCCCCATCTCTTGCCGACTTCTTCCCTCTATCCCTCAAGCACTCTGTTGTGCATCCCCTCCTAAAAAAGCCATCTGCTGACCCGTCGTGCCTGGATGACTATCGCCTTATCTTCACTACCCCTTCCTGGGTAAACTCTTGGAGAAGCTGGTCCTCCCCCAACTGACCCTACATATTGAACTTGTTGGTTGCCTCCATGACCATCAATCGTAAACGGAGGATAGCACAGGAGAAACCTGCTGGTTTTAAAAGCAAGACCAAGCAGAGCAACAGAGGTTCGAATCCCGGATAAGCGCTTAGAAACCTAACTTTGGTTTTATACATGTTATAACATTTTTTTTAAATTAAATCTGGATTCCAGGCATCCAGAGGCATGGAAACTGCTCTCCTGATCACCTGTAAAGGCATGCTTGCAAACCTTCACTCTAACTCTCCTGCTGTTCTCATTCGTCTCGATTTCTCCTCTGCCTTTGACACGGGCAAACATTTTATCCTCCTAAAACAACTCTGTGATACCCTCGGCATCACACTGACCGCCTTCCTCACCAATCACCCTTCCCAGCTGCAACTGGGCCCTTTTTCCTCCGCCACCCCACACTCGACCTGTGGCGTCCCCCAGGGCTCCATCCTATCGCAGTGGCTCTTCAATATCTATTGTGCCTCCTTTGCCCACTTGACCTCCTCTTTCTCTTCTCATTTCCAGTGCTACACTGAAGACACACAGCTTTCCTTTAAACTTCCCTCTACTACCTCTTCTTCCTCCTCTCTCATTCCTGACTGACTGCCATCCAGTCATGGTGTGCAGCCAACGATCTCTGTCATTATGCCAGTTAGGCATAGATCCTTCTCATTGAGACACCTGTGCCATGTTTTTCTCCTACCCTGTGGCCGCGCGACTTGGGCCCTCTACCTTCACCATCTTGGGAGGCCAAAAACCTTGGGGTCATCTTCAACCCCACTCTCTTTTTCACCCCTCAAATCTTGGACCTTGGCAAGAAGGTCCATTTCCAGCTTCACGTCCTCAGAAGCATTCTTCCTGTCCTTATCTTCTCCCAGAAGCTCAACGTCTCCAGAGCTCTGGTCTGCTCTAGGCTGGACTACTGCACAGCCTCTTCCTCAATCTCCCCCTCCTCCCTACACCCTCTTCAGCTAATCCAGAATAGGGCTGCAAGACTTAGTCTTGGCCTCAAGCCCAGGGACCGTATATCTCCAGCCCTAAAATCTCTCCACTGGCTCCCTGTGGCTGCAAGAATCCAATTCAAGACCCTCTGCATCATCCCAAAGGCTTTCTGGGGCCTGGAAAAACGCTATATCCAACTTTCCCTCCCTAGATACTCCCCTCCTAGAACCCTCCTCTCCTCTAATTGCAACTCTTTGATTGTCAAACGCTTCTCCAAACAGAGAACGGGGCCAGGTCTCTTTCCTCCGCTGTATCTCCCTTTGGAACAGCCTCCCTGCCCTCTCAGACTGGAGCCAGACCGCCTTAAGTGCCCGAAACTTCTCAAGACTCTGCTCTACTCTACCTCTTTCCTTTTTTCCCTTCCTTGCTAATTACCCCACTGCCCCAGAGACTGGTGGCCTTGTCCTCCTGCATCCCACAGGTTACCAGGCCGTCTACCCAGTCGATACCGGGACCTCCTCCCCCAACTGCACTCTGGTGGCCATGCATCCTACCCATAGGATTCATCTGCCCTGCACTTAGCCTGAGACCTCCTCTTGGCTCCTCTTGGCCCTACCCCTCTGGGCACCCACCACCATTTGTCCAATCCTTGCCGCCCGACCCACCCATCCTATCTCTTGCACTTCTCTTCACTAAACTTGCATGTCTGAATGCCATAAGGCCTAGTAGGACCACAATGTATATTTGCTGTTTTTGCCAATGTTATTAATTCCCCTTGTTCCCTCCACATTTAGCCTTGTGGCGCCTTAAAACACAATTCTGTTGTATAGGCGCCTAACTAATGCTCAATAAAAATTAACAGTATTCCGGTGGTACATCCGCTGGAATACCACCAAATGGAATTAGTGTTACCGCCACTTGGTCTGCCGGATTACAAGTGGTCGAATGGCGTTTAGTCCCCATTTCTAGAGCCCAAAGGACTCCAAGGAGATTTTTGCGGAATTTCAGCTGGCGATAATTCTGTGGATTTTCGGTGGTAAAGTGGCTTAACGCCAGCATTTTACTGTAGGTTTTTCCTCTGCCTCACCACCCAAGTTATAGTACAGCTGTGCGGTAATGCAGAGATAACGGAATTACCATTGCATTACCACTGTTTTTTCCAACTACGCCGTACTTGTAATGAGGCCCTAACACATCACACACACAAACGCACACTCGGTTCCGCAGCTTTCCTTGGGCCTTGCATTGGCAAAAGCCACATCTTGTGGAGCCATAAACTTGCAACTATAAATGGCGGTAGGATTGGACACTCAAATCTATAGGCGGTAGAATTGCATAAATAGCAGCAGCCTACTGCCTAAATTGGTAGGTGTCAAGAATGTAGAAACCACTAAATTGACATAAGCCACTGGTGAGGTGCATGCCTGCGGCATGTGCGGGTGCCCGCGGGGAGAAAAGAGCAAAGCGTAGTGACCACTACTGTGTGGGACAGCTACTGCTGCACGTGCCACCACAGAGAAAGGCAGTACTGCCGGTTTGGTGCACCCGCTGGGCGAAGAGGAGTGGCTGCACGAAAGTTCCATGTGAAGGGAATTTCAGGCCCATATTCTCATCTTGGCGCAGTGAAGGTGCTAAACAGCACGATTCACTGCGCCAAAAGCAGACGCCCAGGCTCCACTGCTATTCTCAAGTGGGCCTGGGTGTCCTCACAGATCACTGTCGTGCTCTACGAGGATTGCTCCTGTTTTAAACTGTTACAGGCGCAATCCAATATGGCAGCATTTTTGTAAAATAACGACAGATTTGTTATTTTACGAAAATGCTGCTGAGAACACAGATTAACACGTTCCTATACACCAAAGTGAGCAGCTTCAAGATTTCAGGATGTTGAAGCTGCTTACTGTGGTGTATAGGAAAGTGTTCATATTCACCTTTATGGTGTATATGAACACTTTCATTTAAAGCGAGCAGCTTCAACGTTGCATGCTGCAACGTTGAAGCTGCTCGCTTTGGTGTAAATGGAAGTGTTCATATACACCCGTGCGGTGTACATAAACACTTTCGTTTACAATGTTGAAGCTGCTAGGTTTGGTGTAAATGGAAGTGTTCATATACACCCTTGTGTTGAATATGAACACTTTCATGTACACCAAAGCAAGCAGCTTCAATGTAATGTTGAAGCTGCTTGCTTTGGTGTACATGAAAGTGTCCATATACCACACACGGGTGTATATGAACACTTTAATTTACACCAAACAAGGCTTCTTGTGGCACTCCTCCAGTTTAACGGCACCAAAAGGGTACCGTATTTGTACGCATGTTTAGCGCACATATTAAAATGGCGGAGTGCCACAAAAATAGGCTTCCAAAAAGCCAGTTTCCAATGTGGCGGTTGCTAGGTTGGTTTCCAACCCATCCCAGCAACCGCTACATATATTCCGAAATTGGCGCATTCCTTCCGACTTCGGAGGAATGCGTCAACTTCAGTATAGGTCTTAAATACCGAAAAGGTTGTTAAGCCTTTTAACGTCCTTTTCGGTACTTAACACCTACATGAGAATAGGGCCCTCAGCTACCAGACCAAGTCTCTACGTTGAGACCGTCCAATCAAGGTCAGTGGAGGCCTTGCCATCAATCACAAGACATCAAGGCCATGCCCCCAACTGTATGTCCACCCCGTTGGCTCTTTCAAAGGTTTTTCCTGCCACTTCCCACTCTCTCCAAAGGACAGTGTCACTTTTCACTTCTTCTGCACTCCGCCCAAGCCCAACACCTCTTTCACCTCCTTCATAAAAGACTTCACAGACTTGGTCATCACCATGTGTCTCATGCATGCCAACATCATCTTTCTCTGTGACTTCACCATCCCTGGCAACCCAGAAACCAAGTCAATAAAGGAAGATCTCCACTGCCCACTCAGCAGCACACGAAAGATCCAACTAACAGGAAAAGTAATGTCCTCGACCTCATCATCACTGCCTTTCCCACAATCCAGTTCAACTGGTCAGACCATCTGGCAATCCCCTTTTAACTTTAGTCACACAGCACCAGTCAAGCAAACCCATTGGAATCCCTGGAAACAAGCCTTCCAATAATTCAAGAACTTCCCAGTGGAGGTTCTATCGGATGACCTCACCAAACTCCTCTTCAAATGGACTGATTTACCTCTGACTGACCAGGACTGCAACTCGCTCCTCCAAGAACTTAACACCACTCTCCAAGGATCAAAATTAGGATTTATTGACCAGGAGCAAAATGCAGCTCCTAGGTATCGGGCATCACTCATTTGGCAGGAGCTACGTCGGGGGATAGAGGAGCTAGTACATAGTGCACAGCAAATGTAACTTTTGCGTGAGATGCAAACTCTCATTTTTTGTCCTTTTATATATTATCCAATATGCTTTAAATGTCTTCTAAGTGTGTCCTTTATTCTCTTTTATACACATAACCCAAACCCACACAGTTAATATTACATAACTATGTTTGTGTGCCACCATTTGCCTGAGGAGTCAGAAGTAGCTCCTTGTTTCAAGGTAACCAGGCTCTCCTTGGCTATAACCAGGAGATAAATAGCTTCCAGCTGCTGGCAATTTCGAACCCTGCTCTCACAGCCAACATCAACCGACATGCCCCAGTGAAACAATGCACCCTCAAGCTTAAACCTTCCGCACCCTGGTACACCCAAGAACTCAACTTCAACAAACTAGCCAACCCGAAAACAAGAGAAGTCTTGGTGAAATTCCTGCAGTGCATCCAACATGCCCTGCTCAAGGAACTCTGAACTACACAGAGATGACTGATCACCAGTGGCGTAACACAAAATGGGGAGCCCCCTGCGAGCCATGCTGAGGGCCCCCCCGCCCCAACTCGGCAACAAATCACTGGCCGCGCCAAACTCTGGGCCGGCATAGATTATTTATCACGCTTGCGAAATACGCACGAACGTGCTGCTGAAGGGATTTGCCACACACTGCACTAGGAGAAAGATATAAATATGTGTTTTAATGCAATATAAGGCACACTTTCTGCGAGAAATTGCCTAAAAAGCCTGAGTGTTTGCAATTGTTTTGTAGGGTAACACCAATCCAATAGATGCAAGTCACCAGCAGTGCACAGGAACATTAATACTAGCATGGTGCTGTGTTTACTTCTTGAAAGGAGCACCTCGATGAAAGGCAAAATGCATGTAACCTGTTGCATCTCCCCACAACATGTTAAGGACCGCTGCAGGTTAGGGACGATAATCTTCCTTAACACGCAGCAGTCCTTCCTAAACATGTTGTGGGGAGAGAGAACTCGGAGGCGTCAGGTGTGGAATAACCCTTCAAATGGTGAGAGGGATTTGTTTTAGAGACTGCGGGAGGAGGGGCAAAAATACTTGTGTAGGTAGACCTAACCTCTTTACATATTCTAAAGAGATTCTTTTAGTGCAGCTTAAATGTTATAAGCTATTAACTATCTGTGTCTGAAACACACACTTAACTTCTGTGAGCATAAGCTGTCTCCTGTCCCCCATACCATGCTAATCACTGCCCTGACACATCACGATTTCAATTGCCTAAAAACGTATGCATACGAATGCAGGCGCTAACAATGAAGCACTTTATATCAGTAACTGCCGGGCCTTTGCTAGCAGTTCAGCCCCAAGCACTGTTTATTTTGTCTTCAGTCCTGGCCTGCCAGGCTCTGTTGTTTAGGTCCAGTCAACATAACCCAAAATTTCAAAGGGGTGGGGGGTGCAGGCAGGGGGCTAAAGAGAGCAGTGCCATGAAAAGATGAGGTAAGTGGAAAGAGACCCACAATAAGGCTGAGGGGGGAGTGTGAAGTAAAGCAAGGATGCTAGGGATAAAAGGGGACCAGGGAGATAACCTAAATGTCAGATAGCAGAGCAGGAGGAGAATAAAAGGGTGTTCGGGAACAGAGAGAGAGAGAGAGAGAGAGAGAGAGAGAGACCGACAGAATGGGACAGAACAGGAGAGAGGGAGACAGAATGTTTTTAGAGAGGTGGAGCTGAACTTGGAAAGGACGAGAATGTGAGGGACAGAATGAGAGAAGAGGAGACAAAGTCAGACGGAATAGGAGGGAGATGGAGGGAGACAGAATAGGAGGCAGAGGGGAGTGAGAGAATAGGAAGGAGTGTGTGAGACAGTGTAGGAATGGGAACGGAAAGAACACATATTGAGAGGGAAAACTGTGTGTAGAGAGAACAGAGAGAAAAAGAGAGTGAGGAAATGGGAAGAGAACTTAAAAATGTGATAGAAGGACAGAAGATGAGAATATGGAAATGAGAAAATAAGACAGAATAGTAAGGGAAAAGACAGGCACAATGGGAGGACATTTAAAAGACAGAATGGAAGGGGAAAAGGGATTGGTTCATGGGTAGAGAGAGAGAGAGAGAGAGAGAGAGAGAGAGAGAGCAGAAACAAAAGGTGTGATAAAAGGAGAAAGTAGAAATCAAGAATGATAAGGAGCTAATATACAAAATGAGAAGTTTAGACGCCAACAGGCCAAGTGTGTGCAGGGCTAGATAAACAAGACCGAAATGGAAGAAGAGGAGAAACTGAATGAGAGGGATGAACGAAAGGGAGAATAGAGAGAGGGAAGTCTGTAAGGAGGAGCAATAAGAAACTTAATTAAAGGGGATGAGAAGGGAAAACCTATTGCCAGTGGTAAGGTGTGTTAACAAGAGAATGGCACTTCGAGTCCAGAGAGGAAGATGGCAGACAGAACAGGTGCAATAAAGAAGAAAGACAACAGCAGAGTTCAGATTTGTTGAGGCTGTGTAAGGAAGAGTTTAATACAAAAGGGATTAAAGGAGGAGCTTCTGCCTCAACCCTCCCACCACATAACCACACCTCTGAACTATCTCATTTGGAAACTCACAGGATTGGAGGCAAGTGTGGGCATACTCCCTGCTCAGAGCTACGCATGTGACCACGGGTAGATGGTCTCTGGAAAGCTTTGTCCACCCCTTATCCAGCAAACCCAATGACCCGAGGGGCGCCAACTTCAAAACATTTTTCTCAAGGGGGCCTTAGAATGATAACTTTTGAAGACGACTGCTCTAAATGCTCCTTTTTTCTTATCCTTCTTGACCTCTCTGCAGCGTTTGATACTATTGATCACCCTCTTCTCATTTCCTCCCTGTCCACTCTTGGTCTATCTGGTTTGCTTCTTAAACGGTTTTATTCCTATATTTCTCACTGTTCTTACTCAGTAACCGGGGCTGGCCAAACTTCCCCCTCCCATCTTCTTCCTTACGGAGTCCCATAAGGTCTGTCCTTGGCCCCCCTGCTCTTATGACTTTACACAGCCCCCCATGCTCTTATTTAATCTTTTAATCTTCTTTTGACCTATATGCTGATGACATCCAAATCTTCTCTTCCTTTTCTCCTTCACTGACTCCTTACATTCTACTTCTTTAACTGCCTCTCTGCAGTTCAAACTTGGATGCGCTCACATTTTCCTCACCCCAATCCTTCGAAAACAGGGTCATTCTGTCCATCTACTACGATTCCTCCCACCATTCCTCGCCCTCCCTTTCTCCCCCCTTCTCTCCATCTACTTGTAATCGGAATCTGGGTGTAATCTTTGACCCTCTCTCTTTCCTTTTCTTTACATATTTCCTCTACTTCGCGATCCTGCCACTATTCTCTTTTTTTAACATCTGCTGTGCCCACCCCTTTCTCTCTTTTTATGCAACCAAGCTTTTTCTTTCCTGTCTAGTCTTTTTGTGTATTGCTTATTGCTCTGCTCTTCTCCTTGGTGTTCCTGCTTCTCATCTTCTCCCGCTTCGCTATTTTTATAACTCCTCTGTTCGTCTTGTCCTTTTGTCTTTCTTCTAAATCTTCCATAGAACCCTCCCTACTGTTTATATCTGTTCTCCTTTTCGAATCTCGTTGTCTTTATCATTTTCTCTCTATCGTCTTCAGGTGCATCCATGGTCTCGCTTGTCTTTATCTCTCCTCTCTTATCTCATATTATTCTCCTCCCTGTGCCCTCTGTTCCCAGAATCAGTTTCTTCTCTTTGTCCTTAAACCCCCTTGCGCGTCCTCTCATTTTCATTCCATTGCCCTCAAGCATTGTAACTCTTCCCCTCTCTTGGTTCT
The DNA here is from genome assembly GCF_040938575.1 of Ambystoma mexicanum. Classification (NCBI taxonomy): domain Eukaryota; kingdom Metazoa; phylum Chordata; class Amphibia; order Caudata; family Ambystomatidae; genus Ambystoma; species Ambystoma mexicanum. Next base: position 779,923,943 of record NC_090932.1, read on the forward strand.
TTCGCCTCTCTATTTTTCAGACCAATCTTCAAACCCATCTTCTATCCGCTCTTTTCACCAACTAAACTGTATAATCTCTCCCCTCTTCTGTTCTGATTTACCTGGATTGTATTTTCACTTTGATTGTACAATTTTTGTACCTTTTTGCACAATCGCTTTTGGTGTAAAGCGCTATATAAATTAGACAAAAATACAAATAATTGTAAAGCACGCTGTTGCTTCCCCAATCTAGGTCCATGCACAATAAATACCTGAATAATAATCTGATTTTAATTAAGCAAAAAGCCCATAGTTAATGGGCCTTAATGAAGGCCCTGGGGCATTACCTGACTCGGTAATGCCCCCGCAGTGAGGGGCTTATTGCTGTTAATACTTGCCATTTGTGCTTGCTATTAGTACTTACTGCTGTTAGTACTAATAGCATTCTTTTTCTGTTCTGAAACGCTGCAGCGTTTCGGAACAGAAACAAACAAAACAATTATAATAAAAATGGCCGCCGGAAAACGGAGTCCATTTTCCCTTTCCATGTCAGCCATCGGGAGCAGACAGAAAACACTTACCTGAATCCCCGGCGGAGCAGGGATTGCTCCGTGTCGAGCCTCCTCATTGGCTTCGGGGCTGCCAACCCTCTCCACCACCGGGGATGAAGATTGGAGGGATTGTGCGTGGGATATGGACCGGGCTAGAGCCCATCAGATTGCGTCTAACAATCTGATTGTTTCTCACCGGGAACTGATTAAATATATATTTATTTTTATCAATTTCAAATGAAGAGTAAACAGTGCTCTGAAAGTTCATCAGCAGCCTTAGGCTCAACAGTACAGCGAAAGACTGTCTCCCCAGCCCAAGTTAAAGTTGCTCAAGCGTATGAATATAGGAAGATCCTTATAGTATCTTTGAAAGGCTTAGAGCTATGCATGCATCTTCTCTGGGCCCATTTCATAATCCCTCACCCGACTGCCGTTCATCTCCTCATATCATGTTGGTGATCAAGCAACTTTTAGTCATTATTACAATGTCCTTGAAATCGTGCTCATTGAAATTCGGCAGTGCTTATGCATGTACAACATGGGAAAAGAGTGTTCAGAGGCCGTGGAATGCTTTTAATGGAAGCCTATGATACATTGCCGTGATGCGCAGAATGTTGGATTTGTATGTCAGTGTCTATGTATTATTATTATTATTATTATTAATATGTACTTCGCTATGGCAGAGGGTTACAAACAAGGGCAGAACATGCAGAAAGTGCAGGTGAATTTTACTGGGGTGTACATTGATAAACATGCATAGCCTATTCGGTATATGTGAATGTATGAAAGGTGGTAAGTGGTGACTGTGAGGTGTCAGCCAATGTGTATCTGTCTGTTGATGGCATGTGCATGACCGAAAGCTTTTTTGTTTAGGCTCTGGATCTCTCTGAGATTAAGCTGCACATCTGAGTATCCCTTGGGCAGGGGCAATTTGTTCATTGCCACCCTCATTTTAATTATTTTATTAATTAAAAAATACAGTCTAAGCAATGCATTTTTGGCACAAAATCTCATTGCGAAATTTAACATTGATAACAGAGTGGAGGACATGGGTCCTTTATAGTGGGGTGAGAAAATGTTATGTTATGTTAACATTACTTAAAGAGCGCACGGTCGCCCAAGGCATCATGGTGCTAAGAGAGGGAGACAAGGTTGAAGCAAAGAGCAGCAGTCTAGAAAAGATGGGTTTTTATAGCTTTCCTAAAGGCTAGGTAGTTAGTAATTTTCCTAATAGCAGGCAATAGTTCCATAGGATAGCCGCAGCAGTAGAGACTGTGACCTGAAGACTAGATGTTGCGGGGGAAGGTGGAAACATAAACCAGGGGCAAGGACAGGACAGAATGACATAGGGACGGGATGGTGGAGGAAGTGCTAAATTAAGGTTGCAGGGATGTTAATGTTAAAGGACATTTGTACCGCGCAAAGAAATGTGCTGCAGGGTTGTCCGTGAATCGTAGGGAGTGCGGAAAACAGGGTAATGCAGTATGTGAGGTGGTTAAGAGTAAGAGACAGACACAAGGGTGGCATGCTGATTGATAAAAGCTTTTACTCAAGACAAAATAAGAAGGGTTGGAGAAAGTCCTACCCAGCCCTAGCTCTAGGAGGGGTTTCCCTGCCTCAAAAAAATGAAGGATAGTGTCAGTGTCAGGATATCCAACTAATAGTCCACCATCCTGTGTCAAAAACCTATCCTATCCCTCGCAAACTAAACTTAGGAAAAAGGTGAAAAGGGAAATGTCTTTTGACTGACAACATGCAGCCTGATATAATAGTTCCAAGCTAAAAGTTCAATAAACGTGTAGAAAAGCAAATATAGTTCCGTAAGGCTCCGGGTTTGAGTCCCTTTCCCCAAAGCCTTTCTCGTATTCCACAAGGTTTAGTCTTTGTGAGCAGACCTGTTTCCCAGGGCTACGACAAGGTAAAATAGCCTGGCTCTTTCTCCCATGCTGCATCACAATTAATCTTTCTAAAGGGGTACTGTGTTCTTCCTATTTGTTCACTGCTCTCGACAGGATCCTCCCTTCACCTGAGGACCTCCCACTGATCATCACCCCCAGGGAGATCAGGTAGCAGCCTCACCACCCTAGCCTGATGGGGGAGGGATTCCCCATCTAAAGCAGTGACGATACCTTGGTATTTGTCACAAGTAGCATAGAGTGCTAGGAAACAAGTCCTTCAGAAAGGAGGAGGGCTTTCAGGTTGTACTAGTATGAAGAGGGATACTAAAAGCATTTCACAGTAGGGGAGCCAGGAAAGAGAGCAAGCAGAAACGAGAGGGAGCACAAGGGGCTCAATGTGGCAAGGAGGCGAGTAGTGACCGAGATGAACAGATAGATATGGATGGGTGAGTCCATGGATCATTTTGAACATGATGAGAAGAAGTTTATACTTAGCCCTTTGTTTCATAAATAGGCAGCCGATCTGGTGATGGGCTGAGGAGGTACAGGGAATGCGAGAAAGGTTGAAAAGTGTGCAGACCGTGAAGTTGAGTACTTTGGCCAGAGATGAAAAGTGTAATTGGGAAGCCTATAGAGGAGACCGACACAGTAGTCAGATCTAGAAAGTAGGAGAGTAGCTGTTAAGCTGTATTGAAAGGAAGAAGATGGCAGATGTTTCTGATTTTAAGGATGTTGATTCTGGCTGCAGTGGCAGATTTAAAGATGAAGAGCGAGAAGTTGTGTGATGGTTTGAAGATGACCCAAAGGTTACAAGTGGAAGCAGAGTAAAGAAGGTAGTCGGGACGGAAGAGAAGGAGAGGGGAAGAGACCCTGTTTGGCTGGGAAGTAGAGAACTTTAGTCTTAGTTGGAGTTGAGCCTGAGCGAGTGAGACATGAGAAACCTGAAGGTACTCTCACAACCACTCCCCAGGAATCTTCTGCTCAGGTGGCCCGTAAAGGGCCACCACTTTTGGATTCTGACCTTGGGGGCATAGTGAGGATCACCTGGGTGTAGGGTCCTTGGGGTTTAGGGTCAGGGGGCCAGACTGAAAGAAATAACCAACATGAGAAAGAAATATACATCTTTGGTGAAACAAAATAATGATGCAGAAAAGTGTTACACTAACCAAAGGGAACATAAATGTGAGAAGTTAGGTACCTGAAGCAAAAAAGCCTGTGAAGGAGTCAAACAAGGCCATGGGAACCTTATGGTTGTACAACCTGTAATGGGTAGACCGTGTGGTCTGACAACTGCGCCTGCCCAGGGAGTTCCCCACTGTGAAAATCACAGACATTGCAAAGCACGTCAAGGAGATAGATGCAAAGGGTTCCTGGTTGCGCGACCGGTGTTGGGTGGACTCTGTGGTCTAACAACTGCACCTAGACCAGGGAGACCTAAATGGTGACAAGCAAAAGACCTTGTGAACAAACCACGGAGAGCTGTGAATTGAACACTAAAGCAAGCCTGAAGGTGGATCAGGTGGACCTATTGTTTTCTTGCATTGAACATTTGAAATTAGTGTAAGTGCTACAGTGAAATTTTAGGGAAGGGAACCCCATGAATCGAACGAACTGAGAAACGCTGCCTTAGGGAAGGGAACCTCAAGACATTCATTTTGTGCAAATTGTGATATAGTGATCTTGCGGAAGGGTATCTCAAGAACTGACGGAACATTAACAAGGCAAGCAACTACTGGAACTTTTACACTTGGGATAGGGAGCCCAAGAGAAACTTTAAGCCAAGACTTGACTTTTTAACACTATTTTGTTGATTAAGAAGAACCCCACACCCTGTTTACTTCTATATGTGAGAGCAAGCATAGGTTTTGACACAGAGTGACTTTTGATGTGGACTTCCCTTCATTTTATTTAGGTAGGGAAATCCCCACCATAGTTATAGGGCAAGGTAGGCATTGCACCATCCTGATACTTAATAAAGACCCTACTGTTGAATTCGAAATCTGTTGTCTGTGTCATTTCTTGATACCATGCCTGTCTCACATATGTCATGCAATATTTGATGGTGTAGAGCCAGTTTGGCATTTGTGACAACAGCTTGTCGGATAAAGAGTGAAAGGAGAAGAAGATCAGAGTGTCATCAGCAAGGAGCTTGTAGGAGAAGCCTTAAGAGGATATCAGGGCCCTTAGAGCTGAAGTCTAGAGAGTGCAGAGAAGTGGATTAAGGACTGACCCTTGGGGAACTCCAACAGTAAGGGGGAGAGTGGGGAGTTAAGGTTGTTCCAGGACACCTGCAGTGTCTGGGGACAAGGTATGAAGCCAACCAAGCGAGGGCCTTATCTCTGATGCAAAGGAGAGATAATGCAGAGAGGTCAGATGGTTGACCGTATCAAAGGCAGCAGAGAGGCCGAGAAGAATTAGAATGGATGAAAGTTTAGCACGATGAGCGGAAGAGAGGAAGTTGCTGACATTGAGGAGAGCTATCTCGCTATAATGTAGAGGTCAGAAGCCAGATTGAAGAGGGTCCCAGAGGTTGTGAGTATCAAGGAACTCAGTGAATGGACTGAATACTGCTCACTCTAGAATTCTGTAATAGTGTGGTTGAAGAGGGATAGGGCGAAAGTAGGCATGACATTTAGGATCTAAACCAGGTTTCTTAAGGAGAGGTATGACCTAGCTGTTTTATAGCATCAGGGAAAAGTTGCATCGTCAAGAGAGGAGTTAAAGAGGGAAGCAATATGTGGACAACATTGGGAGCTACATGCCTCACAAAGTACAGGGACAGTTGGTCAGAGGGGGCACAGGAAGGTTTAGCCTTGAGGCATAGGGCTAGAATCTCATCAGAGTTGGTCAGGGCAAAGGAAGACATAGTAGCAGGAGAGAATGGTCGAGCAGGAGGGGAGGATAGAAGGTAAGTAGCAAGGGTATTCTGAATGGTAGAAATGTTTGAAGCCAAGTAGATGGCAAGAACATTTGCAGAAAGAGTAGAGGAGATGGAGGTGGGTTTAAGAGGTGAGAGAATTGAGTTGAGAGATTTTTTTCAAGGTGCCTAGGTTGGGAGGATTGAGACGAATTGAGAGAGAGAGATAGAAGTCTCATTTGGCAGATTCAAGCATAGAGGAGTAGTTTTGAAGAGCAGTGAGATAGAGTTGGGGAACAGAGGAGTGTCTTGACCCTTGCCAAGTGTGGAACTTTTTCCTCATTATAGATTTTAGGTTTGCGGATGACAGCTGTTATCCAGGGCTCTGGAAGGGAGGATTTAGGAGTGAGTGTAGCAAGAGGGTAATGAGAGGATAAGGGAGCATAAAGAGCAGTTTTAAAGTTACTGAAGGCTTATTCAGTGGATGGAAAGGTGAGTTCAGTATGGTAGGAGAGAGTGGTGTAAGTCTGAGAGATAGTCGGGGAGTTTGGAGGAGGGAAACTTGTGATTAGTAATAATTGTAGTAGATGGAGAGACTGAGGAAGAAGCAGGAGTGGAGATTGAGGCAACGCCGATGAAGTGATCAGAGGAAGAAGGAGCAGTGGATATTAGAGGCAGAGAGTCGAGAGCCGATGAGAATAATGTCAACCGAGTTTCCATTTGAATGGGTGGGCAGAGATTGGACAGAAGAGAATGAGTGGTTAAGGAGAACAGATATTCCTTGTTGGCATTGTGATGAGGCAACTGGTTCATCACCCAAAGAGGCATATTGGAAAATTGTACAAGCTAGGATATGTATCCCACTCCATGATGCAAGGCCTGGAGATGACCAATGGAGCATGTGCCAGTGTTATCCCAGTAATTCAACAATCAGTTCAGCGGTAAGAAGAAGTGTAGGTTAGGGCAGGAACCTTTATCTTGCATGGAGATATGTCCCTCTTGAAACAAAGTAAAGTGGGTATATACTCCTGTTCAGGTCAGCAATTTGTTCCCAAATCGAACAATTCCCAAGAAAATAGGGCTGGAAAATAGATTTGGGAACTTTAAAGTACAGGCCAATGATTCTCTAAACATCCAGAGCTCCTTTCGCACTTCCGTGTGTGGAGCAGGTTTGGAAATTCTGTGCATGTCGGTTGATCAAATCGTGGTTTGACACCCCAGTTGGGGCGATAGAATCAAATCCTGTGGTAGCAAGGGAAATCTCACAGTGTGCTCCATGTGCAAACACTGACAGATCGATATTGCACTTACCTGCTAATAAAGGACTTGGGAAAACGGCTTTGGAAATCACCATGACACTTGAGCCTGACCTTAACATGGCGGAAAAGGGTTTTATAACTCTGGAATGCAAGGCCGGGGCACAAGCCGAGCCAGGTCATTGAAGAAAACGCTAGTTTAAATGAACACACACATGCACACAGATACACGCACACATATACACACTCACATATATACTCTCTTGCCCTAATCACTTCTCAGCACATGCATAAAAGGAGGCAGAAAACTCATGGCCTTGTGGGTGTTAAGTGCGTAGTCAGACAGTGATTGGAGAAAGGGAATGGGATCAGCAAGTCAGATCCAATGTTGGCAAGGCCAAGCAGGCTTTGCCAACATAAAGATATTGAAGGGAATAAATATGTCAGATTTCTCATAGTATAAGAGAGGCCAGGACGAAAGGAAAGCAAGACTAGGAGATCTTGTGAAATCCTGGGCCCAAAGGTTGACACGGAGCAGGCCTTTTATAAGAAGTATATATTAAATGCTTAGGTTTGTTTCCGTACTCGGCTGATGCAATTTCTCAGTGTTAGGTTGCCCTCTGCTGTCCAAAAGTGCGCCCACTTCAACAACCGCTAACATTTCAACATATGGATGCAATTTATCAGTAAGTGCTGTAATTATGCTACTATGCAATCTTACCCCATCACAGGGACTCTGCAATGGAACACGTTTGATAGTTAAGCATTTACAAAGGCACATCATAAAGGCCAGTGTGATCGATGGAACTTAGATACTGTTCTTATACCGGGCATACCTCTCATTCCATCTGATGGGTTTATCCTTTTATATGGTGATTAATAAATCGCAGGCACCTACGCCCCCTTCCTGGAATCGATCAGTGGTAATTCCGATATTTAAGAAGGGGGACAGAAGTGACCCTATGAATTACCGACCAATCCTGTCCTTTAGATATGCTAGAATGGCATATGTTAACCAGGGGACAGCTAGTACCCAGAGAAGCCAGCTGGCAGCTGTAGCCTAGATTGTGGTGGTAGCTGCAAATCACCAGAACAAGCTAACCACACTTGCAAATCATTGAATACCCAGAGAGGAATAATCCCAGATGTAAGCACACTCCTAAGGGGGCATGGGATATCTACCTGTAAAGCCAAGAGAACGTACTAGGGCATAAACGGTATGATAAAAGTCTTCCCCAGGTATCATAATCCAGACCATCTCTTCATCCAAAAGCAATGCAAGCCCAAGGCAAATGCATAGACCAAGACCAGCAAACAGGTTCAGATCAAAATAAAGACAGACCTCAACAGTGGCCTGATCAAGACATCGAACGTGACAAAGAAGTGTGCTGGGGTGCTCTTAACCACCCTGGGATTCTGACTGAGTTGAATAACACGGACTATATGCATCTAGGAGTTTTGGGAATTAGATCATGGAACTTGACTTGGTCTTTGGTCAAGTTCTTGATATTAGGTTCTTTACACTAGGGCTAGACCGGATTTATTTTATACCCCATCCTTGCACATTGTGCCTTTATAGCCCTGCTCTAGAGTTAACTCATTCCCAATAGACATTCCTCCAACTACACCTTTCTCAAAGAGAAACAAAGGTGTTGAAACATATTGAGTCTGTGTGTTATGTGGTGCCCACCCTTGTCAGCTGCTAGGCAAACCTGCTAGACTGTATTCCATGAAAGCTTTAGATGAAAATATTTTGGTAGCTGGTGTAGGACTTGGGTAAATATGAATGCCAGCTTCTAGGATTAGGGCCCAGCTGCATAAGAGGAGGACAGCAAAGGGATATAGTTACAAACATTTAGTGTTGGAGACCGAGTCATAGGGAAATTAATTAAAGATCTCCATACCACAGATATTCTTTTCTTAGGTTTGCACACTGTTTATCCAGATCAATCCGAGAAGAATCACTTGTCTGATTTAGTTGCTCTTGCAAATTGTATGCCTACTAGGGTGTGTTTCATGTGAACTGCAATGGTGAACATGTTGCTTGTTACTGTACGACAAAAGAAGTAAGAAAAGCAAAGAAGTTAGGATGAGAGTGACAACAATGTCATTATGGTTTGTAGGTAGGTTTCTTGTATTGTTTATTAAAAGAAAGTTGCTTATGGGTGGTTCTTGCTAGTTTAGTGCTACAATCATTTATGCAAACACCTTCCGAAAAAGGAACAAAACACAACGTACCTGAAGCATTCCAAAAGAAGGACCATTTAAAAATATTTTGAAAAATATTTTTGATTTATAACATGGAAACAAGTTTTAATACTTAATCTTGCTTGTGATATATTTGCAGACTACCAGTTGCTTCAAACTCCATCCTCAACACACAGAATTTCCTCAGACATTTGCATAATCGTATTTTTTTATTTTATTGTGAATTGGCTAAAAATAAACCTTACACAATACAATACAAAACATACATTCTGTTCCTTCTAAAATCAAGTTAATACAGCCAAAGGTTCCTGTAAAAAGTGATACAGTGCAATAATCAATGAGACATTTCCCCCCGCCCCCACATGAATCTGGACTATAACAAATTCCTAGAACATTCTGAATGAAAGCTTTCAAGTTCTTTTTCAAAAAACCTTCTAGATAAGTTGAAATATGGACAGGCCATGATCGGCACATCGTTTCAAATAAGTCTGAAATTGTGGAAAAATGACAAGTCATTAAAGTGCTATGTGTCGAATTTAAAACCCAATGCTCTGTATGTTCTATAGTGGGAAACTGATTTAGTCTAACATGCAGAAAACCAGACCTGACTTTGTTACAAGGCAAATGAGTTAAATACAAAGGGAACCATTTTTTGTGTGTGAGAATATCGCATATTCTGAATAGGATATATACGTCATATTGGATTCAATAGTTACCATCCAATCATACCTGAATAATTTACTTTTTGTCCCACCAGGTCGATTTTATTTATTCCCCATCGCCATTAGCAGGTCTTGCATTCTCCTTTTTATATGGTTCAATTGAAACAACTGTAGAACCCTCTAACATCAAACTCCGATCTATATACAAAGAATTTTCTGAAGGATGAAGGAACTTCGTGTAACTTGACAGCTGACACCAATTGAACTTTGCCTGGAGAGACACAAGGCATAGTTAATGGCGTATGATTGAATTAGGAATAGATAACAAAAGTCCCAACCTCTCTTTCCATAGTTTGCCCTGAATCACATTCAGTATTTTTCCCAAGTCAATTAACAACATGTCGAGACCATACAATAGCAGAGGCTCAATTTTCATTGTATAATATTGTACAATTGGAATAATAGAGAATTTGCCCACTGTAGACATTTCATTTGTGATATCAAAGGTCCTAATTTTTCATATAGTGATTTTTGCACATAGCAATCGAGTCAGTATTTGAAAGACTATACCCAAGGTACCTCATACTGTAAATCCTTTCCAATTGAACTGATCCCAGCTCCCACCACATAGTCTTATAGCTTTAGTAAAGATTACAGTTTTCAATTTGGCCCCATTGCCTCTAAATTGGTCAGACAAGCATACTTAAAAAACAATTGAAGTTTAGGCTGTAGTCCGAGAGCCGTTCTATCAAAGAATAAAATCATCTGCAAAAGCCAGCCAATTCAATCTAAGTTGCCCCAATCTAGCTGCATAAATAGAGGGAGTCGGCCATACAACATCGATATCACTAAAATACAAATTAAAAGGTATTGGGACCATCGTACAACCTTGCTCTAGGCCCAAAGCTGTGTAGGAAGTTCTGGAAAGTGAGCCTTCTTGAATAAGTCGCACTTTCAGTGAGCTATTTTTATGCAGCAGCCATAAATTGGACCAATTTAATTGGAATATTAAGTTTAAGAAGCATAATCCACAGCTTGTTTCGAATCACACAGTTGAATGCATTAGTCATGTCTAGAGATGCCAAATAAATATGTCCCTCAGTGTTGTGTTTGGCATCATTTAAAAGATGGGCTAAAACTGTAGCGGTAAGGGCCGTACCCATAATTTTTCTAACGCCCACTTGAAATCTTGAAAAGAGTGATGTTTGAGAGATGAGAAAATTAAGATCTCCCAATAAAAGTATTGCAAAAACCTTTCTTATAGAATCAGTAAGGGCAATGGGTCAGTAGTTGGAGGGAGTAAGGACATCGACTTCTTCAGAAAAAGGTGTTATATGGACTGTGTCCACGTGGGTGGAATAATGTGCGTCTCAAAAATAGAATAGAATAAAGGTTTCAAGATACTCGACCACAAAAGAGGATCTTTTTTTAAGAACACAAGGAGGTATACCAAAAGGGCCTACCGCCCGAGAAGAATTGAGTTTACCAAGAGCCCCAAGTATATCATCTATCTTCCATGGACACTTGCCAAGGCTCTTTGGACCCACAGCTGGATCCTCTAGATGTTTAAAGCTCTCTGGCAATGAGTATTTATTCCATAAACCTCAACCCATGCAGGTTCTCTAACAGAGTTATCAAGAGAATTCCCAGCGTTAGCTGTTTCTTGATTAATAGTAGCCCAAAATTGCCTTCCCCTATGTTTACTAAGATTATCAAACATATGTTGATTATCTTTAAGGTAAAGATCCATCCTCAATGATTTGGTTTATCAAATCTAATTGTTACATATCTGATGGTCCTGCCCTTGACTTCCTAGCCTTTTAAGATCAGACAGTTCCTTTCGAATTACCCTTTTAGAATTCCTTATTCTCTCATTCTATACATGTGTGAGCTTCTTAATTAGAGGGCCAGAGTCTCTTGAATAATACTTTTTAGAATTCCCTTAATAATGTTGTACAATTCATTTACTCGATCCTCTGCCAAAGGGTAGACATCGACCAAGAGACCGCCACTCTGAGCCTCCTCTGCAAGTAGGTGGTTGAATTCGCCCTCCTGTCTGCTATTCCATTTAACACTCAATCCCCCCCTTTTGAGGTCCAAACAAGAAAGTGCAGGTTTCAGCTCATAAGCAGAGTGAGCTAGTCCTAAGGTAAAAGAGAATCAGGTGATCACCCAACCCAGGAACATGATATGAAAGGAGGCCCCTAAATGTCCTGAGGTCGTCAGTAGTAAAAGTATAATCTATTCTAGAAGAGCACTGTCCCCTATGCCAGGTATATGAAGGAGAATTAACAGTATCATCACCATCAACTCTTGAAAATTCCCAACTAGCCAAAAAATGATTCCATATTATACCCCTACCAATGTTAGGGTGAGAGGCTAAAGGGATAGAGTTGGCAGCATTCCATTCTGCACCCACCTTACAATCAGCATTAAACTTCCCAATTCTAACTCTGGCAGGATTCCAGTATATATTGACCAGCAAGAGATTAGAGCACACGTCGTTATTGGTGAGACTAACAGCTAACACTTCAGATGAGTGAACCGCTGACGATCTTATGTTCAAGTCGGAATCAATAGCAGTAATAAGGCCACCACTAGGTCATTCCAAAATTGATCGAGTAGCAGGACTGGAAAATGCCTGATCACACCCCACCCCCAATTCAAAATGTGTGTCTCACATAGTTTCCTGTATCAGCAAAACATCCATTCCTTTAGCAAAAGGGGACTCCTTTAAGAATAGGCCCTAATTCCCACGTCCACACGCATTCCATAACATCATTATTATTATTTTTTTATGTTTTATTGGTTAGTCATATTTAAACCTTCAACATTAGTTCATTATTCCATTATTAAGTTCATTTTCATTCAATAGAAACCTATCCAAAGTTTGTTCCCTAAGCTGCATCTTGTCCCATCAATTGGCCGGAGGTAGTTAATTAAGGAGTTGTTTAAATAATTATTTAAATAATTATTTAAATAAGTCTAGTTTGCCTCCTTAGAATTATCTCAAAGCCCAGTACCGTCTTTCTCCTGGTGCAGGTTTAATAATTCAACAAATTTTAATGTATCAAGGGTTCTGCCGACCTTATCAACGGTCACAAGCCGTTCCCAATATTCTTCTTCCCTCTCCTCGGTGATGTTACTAGTATAACTACCCATGTGGTTCTCCCTTTTCGATTTCAAGGCCGGGCAGGCTAACATTACATGTCTGATAGTTTCAAGTTGGTCTTTAGTTTTGCAGAACCTACAGTATGCAGTTGATTTTTCAATTTGCCTTCTTTTTCATTTTACCTCTCTGCAGTGCCAAATGTTAAGTCTGCAGCGCATCAACAGGTCTCGGTAATGGTTAGATGGAAATTTCAGCAGGTAGGGTGGTAGCATATTCAAGCCTTTTTTTTCCCAGACAATATTATGACATTGATTTCTTTTCAATCTTTGCTCCTGTGTTTCCTCCCAGTCCTTTTCCCGGATGGATCTTTTGGCTTTCTCTGGATTTTCCTTTAGGGTGTCTTCCGAGAGGTTTGCCTGTTTCAAGCTAGCTTTGCATCTTTTTTTCCAATTAAGAATCATAGTATCCTCATTTGGTGCTTCCCTCTGCATTAAGATTTCAAACGGCTTGGATGGGTTGTCGAGGATACACTTTCTATACAGGGATAGAGTTTTCCAAAGAGCAATTGAAGCCACAGATTGAAGCCTGAGCTCTGTTCTTATGAGCTCCACCGGTAGCGAGGTCGGGAGGCGCAGGATCTTTCGCCAAAAGTAGGCCTCACATATATTCCAAACTTCCCATCTCAAGGCTAAGAGTGCCTCAGCACCATACGTGATGACCGCCACCACTTTTTGCTTGAAAAAAGTTACTATTGGAGTTGGGGAAAATTTGCCAAATCTGCGATGTAAGCAGATTCCTTGATTTGTCAGGGCTGTTAGTTTTTCCCGAATCAATGTATGATATGCCTGTTCGTTACAGTTTTTATTTATCATTATCCCAAGGTACATTGTAGTTTCCACTTCCTCCAATTTTTCATTTTCCAGTAACCACGTCTGAGATTTTCCTGCAAATTTTCTTCCCCTACCAGATCTCATGGTTAGGATCATAGATTTCTTGATGTTGATCTTCATGCTGTTATCCTTTAGGTATTTATTGAAGGTCTCAATCCGTCTTTGTAGGCCTATTGGCATCTGGTCTACGAATACTGCGTCATCGGCATATGGCATCCACGGTATCTCTCTTCCGTTTACCTTCGGAGGAAATGCACGGATCTGCTCTTGGGTAGTCTTCATATCGGCCATATTCAATACAAAGAGGAAAGGGGCTAACGCACATCCCTGTTTAATTCCCCTGGAGGTTTTAATCTTCCTAGATAGCCCTCCGTGTCCTGTAATTTGGACCTTGATTGAAGTACCAGTATATAGGGCTTGGATGGCTTCCAACAGGTCCTTTGGACATCCCCAAATCTTCATTTTTGCCCACAGACGTTCTCTATTTATTCCATCGAATGCTTGTTTGAGGTCGATGAAAGCTAAATAGAGCTTTTTTTTTCCCTGCTAGAGTCTTTGCCTTCAGCAAGTTAATCAAAAACAGATTCAGAGCGGTGCCAACTCCACTAACGAAGGCTGTTTGCCTTTCGTCCAAGATTTTGGCCTGGGTGGCCCATTTTTTTAGATCCCTTAATAGAAGTGATGCAAATAGCTTGCCAATTGAATCTAGGAGCGCTATTGGCCTGTAATTCCTGGTGTTTCCCCGATCTCCCTTCTTGTAGATCGGTACGATGTAAGCCTCCGTCCACGTAGTTGGTATTTGTTTAGCTTTTTTAATTTGTTGAAATAGGGCGTATATTAGATCAGCCCAGTCCTCACAATTTTCTTTCAACAACTTGTTGGAGATGCCGTCTGGGCCTGCTGATCTGGAAGTACTGAGTTTTTTAATTAGAATTAAGATATCATCTCTATCAAATTCCAGTGCCCATGGTGTATTGTCAGGCCTCTCTTTTGTGATTTTTTTTTTCCCTAGGTTTCCCCTTCATATAGTGCAGTATAATGTTGGAATCAATTTTCCTCTGAGACTTGGTTAATTCCTATGGCCGATTGGTTAAGTTCCCTGTTGTTTAGTAAGTCCCATGTACTTCTTGCATTATTCGTTGATATTGCGGCTAACATTTTCTCGGCATCCCTTTGCATTCTTAGATGACGAGTTGCACGCAGCCAATTGTTGTAGGTTAGGCGACACTTCCTCAGTAGTTCATGTCTCTCTATATGCTTATCCTTTTTTATACATCTGAGATCTGCTCTATATTGTTTTCGCCAAGCCACTAGATGTTCATCATAAGCATGTTTTTTTTTTTTTTAATTTGCTTACTTTTGGTAGAGTCGTACTTGACCATGTAGGCTTCCAGTAACCATTTGTACTCGACCACCTCCTCATCTTTGGTTATTGCATCTTTATAACCCTGTACCAATTTTGGGATTATCTGATTTTTTAGTCTCAATCGATTTCTTCCCCATGACACCTCAGTTTCCATTGATCTTTCGCTCGCTATAGTAGATCTTGTTTCCCAGGCGAGTTCAATGGCCAGCAGACAGTGATCGCTACTTGTTTGTTTCATTATTGTGAAGGAATTTATCCACTCCAGCGTGTTTCCTCCAACAAAACAGTAGTCAAGACATGCTCCCGATTTTCCACTGTGCCATGTATTTGCCCCCACCAAGTCTCCTTTTGTCTGGCCGTTTAACACCTTCATCTCACGAATTCTCATTTCCTTCATCCATGTTTTTTCCTTTCCTAGTAGATGTTCTATTTCTTTGATTTTACCCTCTTTGTCCAGCAATTTGATGTTTAGGTCACCATTTAATAGTATCAGCTGGTGTTTCTCCTCCGTCATAGATTTATCAATTACGTTCATGATTGATTTTAAGTAGCTCACCGGTCCTGGCATATTTTCACTCCAATAGGTATTTATCAAAATCATTTGTATCGCAGTTTTCATGTCATCTGCTTCAAGTGTTATTTTGAGTATTTGCACATATGGGTTCGGTATGTGATGTTCTAGCACTTTTAGTGGGCTGTCCAATTTCCTTAGTATCATGAGGCCTCCAAATGGTCTTCCCTTTGGTCCCTTTCTGTAGCCATAATTCCTGAATTGAAATGAGATTATATATGGCCAAAAAAAAACTATCTTTAGAGAGCAGGTGTTTAAATCCTCAAGTGTTCCACGAGGCACAGAGGACTGGCTTCTGCTGGCTCTCCTTACTCTATCGTTTCTTCTTAGAGTTCAAGGCACTTGCCATCCATGACCAATCCTTTTTGTTGTTGTCTACTTTATTTGGCTTACTTTTTATCCTCTTTGGATTTTCAGAATTGTCCACTGTAAACCTCAAGGTTTTCATTGCCTCATAGCTTTTTTTTAGTAGTTGCAGGGTTTCCTTTTTGATTTTTTCCACCTTCTTTTCCTTTTTCAACTTTTTCCATTGTTGTCACAGCGACTGATCTATTTTTTGTATGCTTTTTCTCAGTCGCTTTATCTTTGTTATATACTGGAGCCACAACCTTCACTTCTTTTCTTTGCTCCGTTGCTGTTTTTTCTTTCATTTGCCTAAAGTCATCGTCCAGGTCCTCTACCCGAAATCCCCTTTTTTGTAGGGTGTTACTCGCCGCCAGAAATTTCTGCTTGGTCTTATTGGAAGACAGATGTAAAATGACTTGGTCCATCCTCTGTTCCCTTGGGAATTCAACTATTTTTATATCCTCAGTTGATATCGTACAGAGCTCCATCACATAGCTCCTATTTAGTACCACCCTTATGGGTCCATTTGCTGCGGTTTCTAGTTTGAGGTAGCATCCTTTAAATAGAATGGATTTCTTTGGAGGTGGTAGAGGCAGCACTTCACTTTTCTTAGCTTCAATATGCTTATTATCTTGTGTCGTTTTTTTGTTTTGGACTGGGGCTATCCTGTCTCTTTCGTTCTTTCATCCCTTTATTGTCCTGCTTTTTCCTTTTTTGTTCCAGGGTTCTAAATTTGACAGATTCCTTTTCTGTATCAGGTTCTCTTACCAATGGCTCCGATCTTCTTCCTGAATTCCCGATGTTTTCTGGGACAGTCTCTCGTTGAGGCTTCAATTTATTACGATCCTTAGAATTTGAGATTGTATCTGTGGTGTCCCAGTTGTCTATAGTTTGCCATTCTGATAGACTGATACTTTCCCAATCTTCTTCCTCGCTGTTATTATCCATCAGCTCAATTAAATCACTTAGAATTCTTAGGTTAGAAAGCTAGAGCTGCTTCAGGCCCTGTCTAAGCCCTGCAAAGGTCTTAAGAGCAGATTCAATCCACAACCAATCCTGACCATTCTGCATAATACCAGATAATAAAGTTGTAGGTAAAGCACCGTTGGTGGCTCAATCATTCGTAATTGGTACTACACCACCCATTTGTTTCGGCCCCTGTGAATCTGGAGCCAAATACAACTTGGCAGCCTTGGGTGATTTCAATAGAGACCAAATCATAACCCAGGGTTTGTAGGCTAGCCATGTGCTTCCAACCCATATTTGCCACCATCATTGAATGAAAGTAACACACCATCCGGTGGTTGTTTTGTAAGGGAAGAGTGATCAGATCAATATCAGGGGAGCATTGACCTGTTAATACGAATTTTCTCAGCAGAAAGACTAACCGAAGACCAACCCAAAATCTTCGAGTTATATCTCTCCCCTGTCAGGTCAATGGCCCTTTGTGTCTCGCTCTCACACAACTGAACGCTCAGTGTCACCTCTGAGTCAGGTGGTTGCAACCCCACAGCAGTTAAACCTGTCATAGACGGATAGTGTTAAATATAATTCTGGATTACAGAGCCACCCATTGCCACTGGAGAACCCTCTCGATTTTATTACCTGGTAAAAAAAAAGATGTCATCTTGGATGGAAGGTTCTTTAGTCGGACTTGTACTGGGGCCTAGGGGCAGTAGGTGCAGATTCAGGTTCTGAAACCTCCAACCCCATCAGTAGAGCGGGGCAAGGGTCAGTGCCCATGTCCCGCATACAGGAAGGGCCCCTAGGGGACAGCACTTATTTCACACCCCTGATTATGGGGGATATCAGGGCCTTCTTATTGGACACCTCATTAACCCTCAAGGTCAGTCCCTGCACACATTGATCATTCCCCTTAGTTCCCGACCTCACATCCTCCCCATCAACCTGTGAGTTAAGATCTATAGTTTCTTCCACAGCCGTCAAACCTCAAAGCCATTTTAGCAAGGAATGTCTCCCATTCAGTCTCTAAGATGGCATATTTTTTGTTTTTCTTTTTTTTACTTCGATGACCCTGTTTCCTCTTAGTGTTTTGTTTACTACTACTAGGCCCCTCACATTCACCCAGTAAGACGGGCTCACTGACGTTGTATCTCATTGCATTAAATGGGGGAGATAGCTGTGGGGACATGCTCAGTCTTTCGATACAGTCCACTAAGGCTGAGGGAGTATTCAGGGTTTGGCTGATAGTATACAGTTCTGATTAGCATGGTGACCTTGACCTGGTTACAAACATAGATCATATGGCGTTACAGTAGTTTCCTGAGCCATAAAGTCAATGTCCCCCAGCTGCCCCAGGTGCAAATCCGTAATCTCTATTGTAGGATTGGATACATTGACCCTACATAGCAATTTCTCCAAACGCTCTAATCCCAGTAAAGCAAACAGTCTGAATAAATTATCCTGTATTGCTTTCAATTTGTTGGACTTCTGAACAACAACACCCTTAATGTTATCATGTAAACGAAGCATTGACTCTAATACCAGATGCAAAGCTGAAATAGAAGCCGGCCCCAAAGAATCAACTTTAGGCAGGATATCTGACTGCCTTCTCAAATGTATATTCTTGGGCGTAAACAAGTTTTTGTCTGCAAAATTGGGCCCAGTAGGAACCTCCTTGACCCCTTCTGTCAACACCAAAGGGACACAGTGCTTAGCTGCCAGCCCTGTCACTGCAGATTTGGTATTATTAGCAACTTCCATTGTATTGCACAATCTGATAAACGACTCATCCAGGATTACAGAGCCGTCCAGGGGAAAGGAGCCAGCCACAAATGTGCTGCAGCAGTATCCTTTAGGTTAGCTGATTCAGATGTGACCACCGTAAGCTGATCCTCTTGAGTGGATGATGACACTTTTTGAGTGATAGAGAGGATTCAGGACCTGTTACCACTCGCACCAGCAAAGCCGAAACCCCCCAGAATCGCCTCCTGATCGTAATTGTCATTTGTAGATTGACCACTGACCACACTGTGGGGGGTTCTCAAAGACTCCATAACCGATACCCCATTATTTACGGGAACTGAAACCTGCTGTAGAATTGTCTTTTTTGCATCTCATTGATTCGATCAGTGCTTGGCTTACTGAAGAGCAATTCATAACCCGCACCTTGCTGCAAAGTTTAGCCGGCATGTTCTAAAGAGATCGATTAATATTGCACAAGCAGCAAGTTTCTTGGCGTAAATCAATCCTTTGTTGAAAAGGGGGAGATCAAAGACCAATAGCCCGCAGTCTCTTCCGTCCTTACTTGCAGAAAACCAAGTCACACAGTCCAGACAACAGCTTTCTTAACCGCCAAGGACCTAATTGGTTATATGTAAAAGGAGATCAAAGGACAGTGGCCCACAGTCTCTCCCGTCGTAATGCACCAAATGAAGTGGTGAATCCAAACGGTGGCAAAACTCCTCTCCCCACGCCCATCCCCCCCACCACAGCGGGTGAGGAAGGTTTCTGGCTTCACCTACTGCCCCTGCAAAAACACTTATGGACACTTTACTCACTTTATTATTTTTTTTTAACCAAGGGGGGGCCGTTGTCACTCTCTGAGGCCTCCGAGCCCGTCTGAGGCTACAGTGAATGCCCTCCACTTTCAGGAACCACAGGAGTCATTGCAGATTGCTGAGTAACCAGGCAAACACAATCCAACCTGGAAAAGGCAAGCCTCTCCGCCCGTGACTGCCCTCCACTTAGCAATCCACTTCACAAGCAATGCGCGTCCTACGCGAGGAAAGTCATCTTTTGGGAACCACAGGAGTCCTTGCAGATTGCTGAGTAACTAGCCAAGCACAATCCAACCTGGAAAATGGGAGTGTCCCATGCCATGACTGCCCTCCACTTAGCAATCCACTTCACAAACCACGCTACACAATCGTGGCACAAACTAACATACAACTGATGCTAACAAATTCTTTGCTACTCGATGTATGCTGCAACTAAGAAGATACAATGTTCAAATATCTTCAACATGTAGTTATATCATAACTCATCTTCAAATTCTTCGCTGGTACATTTAGAATACTTTAAACGCCTCTGAAGGGAAGGGGGGTCACTTTTCTGAGAGAAATTAGGCTTAACGCTATTTAGACGCTATCTGTAATGCATCCTGGGAACATCACCTTAATTAAAGAGGTATGCTTTTTTATATTAAAACTTCAAAATGCCTGAATGGGAATTTGTTGAAAAACGGTTTGCTTTCTAAAGGAATAATTACTATTTCCTCTATGAATTATCTGCAAAAATATTTATCAAAGTCTTAGTGGGCCACGTGGTGATACATCAACATGAGGAACAAATACAGTGGTGCTTAGCAACGCCATCCCATATCGAGGGGTATGTCTGCTTAGATTGATCTAACTTTTGAAAACCTATTACATTCCACAGTTACATGTGAAATTGATGTCTGTTAGTAAATAATTATTAGAAATGTTCCAACCGTTCTGTCTGTATTCTATAGTCGCATTGATTGCCGTATGTCAATGCATATAGATTTGCATGAAAAACAAATTGGGGCTTATGTTGAAATTCAGACAAGTCTTTTGTAGTTCACGACATACAGGAAATAATCTCAAAGGTCACACGGTTGTCTGTGGTTTATAAGTCACGTTTAAGACCTAGCCATGGTACGGAAATTGCGCTTCTCTCTGTGTGAGATGAGGTGCTTGCTCCTTCCGATCAAGGCAGGCGCATTCTCATCTGTCTTTTTAGACTTCTCCACTGCCTTTGATGCAGTGGACTATGACGTCCTAGTTGAAAGGCTAAATACCTCCGCCCAATTTTTTTACTCGGTCTCCCGGTGGGTTTGTTCTTTCTTATACAAGAGATCTCAACAAGTCGTCCTTGGCCTTTTCGGCTACGCTCATGCGTCAACCCCCTATGGCATTTTTAGGGGTTCTCCCCCATCTCTTCGCCTATTTATTCTTTGTGTTCCTTTATTCCAAGACATTCATCAATGTAACACCATGCTTTACTCTTTACTCTTACACTGACAATGCACAGCATTACATTCATATTCTCAACCTTTCCATATTTTTTCTATTTTTTTTATACAGTGAGAGGCACTACTACCGATGGGTTTCTCAGTGCTCGACCCAGCATCAAACAAATCTCAAACACAAGCCATTACTCCCTTTCGAATATTAGCCTCCAAACAGTTTAATACCGAGCCACCTTGAGTAAAAATGTTGTTTCAGGGCCTGCCCAGCTAGGGGTGCCCCGCTAAGTGGTCCAAAGTATGTCCAGGGGGGCCCCAGGCTCTTTAAAATAAGCAGATTTGCTACTGCTTATATTATTTATTAAAAGCAGTTACCTTAATCCTTTTTTTCATATAAAAAATAGTACATCATGCCCAAAGATTTTATTTTAGTTGAACTTGGATGGTCTGTTCGCCTAATTTGAAATCCTGATGGGTGAATAAAGACTTGGAGAGTGTCAAAGGGGATGCCACCAATACAATTCCAATCTTGCTTTGCATCAGCCCAAACCAGTTTTTGGCCATCGATTGTTCAACCCATTTAGAAATAGTCTGAATGTGAGCGCTGTTAGTAGACAAATCTTGAACACAAAACCAGCTGGGTGTTATTGGCATAGTTCTAAAAAGCAGCCCCCAGGTTGATCAAAAGATCATGAAGCGGTTTCATATGTATATATTAAAAAGAGCGGTGGAGATGCTCGCCCTTTCAAAGACCCCCGAATTCCACCTGTTCTGTTTTCGATTTATGTGGGCTGAATTTGGCACATGATTTACGATTACTTAGGAATGAAGAAAGCCAATCGACTGCAAAGTCTGATGCCCCAGCAACTTCACAGAAGCGCTGACAAAATAAGGTATGATCAATGGTGTCAAACTCCAGAGAGAGGTTGAGGAGCATCAACTAGCCCACTTGCCCACGATCAATAATTTTCAAAAGAGAAGCCTTAACATTTAACTGGGTGGTCTCTGTACCCTTCCTGGGTCGAAAACCCGCTTGGCGAGCCCCCCAAAAGTTGATGGGATTCCAAATGGGTTTGAAGTTGAAGTGTAGCAGACCGTTCCAGTAATTTAAGCAAAAACAGGGAATCTGTGATTGTTCGATAGCTATCACGGTCATGGGGGTCCAATTAAGGTTTGTTTAGGATCGGTGTTACTTATCCCTGTTTTAGCGTGGTAGGGACCAATCTCTCCCTAAAAGAAGTGACAATTCGACTGATAATAGGCCAGAGAGACTCAGAGTAGCCCTTGATGAAGAGAGAGGAACAAGGGTCCTGTGGGCACATTGTAGGAGTAAGGGTTGTGAGACTGAATGAAAATTCAACACTGGTGGGCCTTTACTTGGAATCTCGTCTGCAGTATAAGCCATGTCACCTTGTACATTAGAAGACTCTTGGGTGGTGTATGACATAGATGAACAGCATTTAATATGGTATCTTACCTTTAGGATTTTTGTCTTTAAAAAATGTCTGGATTTTGTCGGGCCAAGATGGAGAAATACTAATCATTAAGGGGGAGGGTGAATCCAACGTTTTTCAGATTATTAAGGATCTTAAAGAGTTCTTTCTGAGAATAGGCTTCAGCATCTACAGCCTTCCCCATCTATGCTCTAAACGTCTGAGAATCTTTTTTAAAGTCATGAATTCGGGAGAAAACCATTTTTCCCCAAAATGTTTGGCTTTAACCACTTTGGTCTTTTATGGAGCCACAGAATAAATAATCTCTCTAATTTGAGTATTAAAATGGTTCACTAAAGAATCAGAGCTCAAGACTATGTATACATTATTTACCATCGATGTTATCTGAATAGCGATAAGCTCAGTTAGAGATATAAAGAATAACGCACTAACCTGTACATCCAGCTGTAACCGGGAAGGGCAAAGGTACTGACGACTGCAAAGGCTTCCCTATAACGCCAATCACTCCCTACCTGGATTGAACAACCAGGAGAAGAGAGGACTGTGCCCCCAGGGAAACCCTCTATGGGAAAAAAAACCTGTGCGGCACTGAAGATACAGATTCTGGGCTGGATTCAATGTCCTGGAATCTTGCGGGAACTGTGATGCTGAAGTACGAGTTAGGTCGGGAAGAGTTCTGTAGAAATGAGAAAGAGCTGATGAGAGAGGTAAAGGTCGGAAGAGGAGAGTCTCACAGAAAACCCTGCGCTTGCCTATATCTGCCTCGGATGTTCTAATGCAGACAAATTGCGCTCCGTGTATCAAGGAACTCGGAAGGCTGAAGGGATGGAAGGAACACTCCTGGAAGATACCGAAGAGGAGGATGGTTAGTAGAATAGTAGCAAGTAGCAGAATGGTGGGTCTAGGAAGAGAGAAGAGGAAATGACCTGAAAGTAAGTACCATAGAATGAAAGCAACTGTACTAGATTCGGATAGAGGTCCGGAGATACGCTGCAGGGGGTCTCGGCGGGTGGAATCAAAGAATCCCTGAATTCTGGAAGATTCAGTGCTAAAGCACACAAGAGGGAAAAGGGTTAGCAATCGAACACAAGTCAGAGAGTAAAGATCCCTAGGAGGCGATCACTTACGAAGCGTCTGGGCTAAAGGAGTAGCGACGCGCAGAGGCAAAGCCATTGGTTCCTTATATCCGGTCACATGACCTGCTGGCAGCATCTGAGAAGTACGTGAAACAACTATGCCGGCACGCAAAGAATAGCAAGAAAGATACGCCACCATGCTGGGGGGATTCACAAATGCGGAACGGCACGTCCTGCCGCGATGCCACAAGGACCAACAGTATGCCCCCTCCGCAAAGGCGGGGAATCCGGCTTTCCGGGATGCAGCCGGAAGAACTTGCAAACCAAATGAGGGGCATGAACCCCTGAAGCTGGTTCCCAGGACCTATCGGCCGGAGAAAACCCCTTCCAATCGATCAGGAACTGAAGACGCCCCCTGTGGTAACGGGAATCACAAATAGCAGCCACTTCGAAATCAGGGTAGATACCGGGGGAGGACGAGAAACAGGGGAGCATAGAAAACGATCAGGCACTCCCATCTTAATCTGGGAGAGGTGAAACACAGGATGTATCCGAGACCAAGAAGGAGGCAGTGAGAGTCTGATTGCTGCTGTGCCCAGCAGGGACACTACCCTGAAGGGACCAAAGAACCGTAGAGACAGCTTAGAAGAAACCAAATGGCAGGAAGAAATCTGGAAGACAGCCATACACTGTCGCCAATCGACACCTTTGGAGCTGGCCTTCGATGGCGATCCGCAATCTCCTTGGCCCGATCCTGAGCCGAGCGAAGAGCCCTTTGAGCTACTAGATGACCCTGTTGAATGTCTGCCACAAGCCGCTCCACTCCGGGACAACGGGAAGGAGTGGGTGAAATGGTCGGAACGTACGCTGGATGGTAACCATAAGTGCAATTGAAAGGGCTGGTCTTCAACGACGAATGCTTGGCGTTATTATAGGCGAATTCCGCCAATGGTAAGAGATCAACCCACTCGTCTTGGGCCGCTGATACGAAACAACGTAAATAGCATTCCAGCGTTTGATTCAAGCGTTCTGTTTGCCCGTTAGTCTGTGGGTGACACCCTGAGCTCAGTGCCCTTCTGATTCCCAAAAAGGAGCACAACTTCTGCCAAAAAAGGGAGATGTACTGGGGTCCCCGGTCCGACACGATTGTGTCTGGTACACCATGACGTGAGAAGATATCAGAAATGAAGACTCTGGCCATCTGATCTGCATTAGGAAGTATAAACAAAGGGGTGAAGTGAGCCATCTTTGTGAATTAGTCTATCGTAACCATAATCACAGTGTGATGAGAGGATTGGGGAAGATCCACTATGAAATCTGTAGAGATCCTCTGCCAGGGTCTTTCGGGGATAGGCATTCGGGTAAGTAATCCCAACGGAGGTTGTCTAGGTGATTTGGACTGCAGACAGGTAACACACGCAGAGACATAGTCATGCACATCTGAGAGAAGATCAGGCCACCAGAAATGACGTTGAATGAGGTCTAATGTGGACTGATATCCACGATGACAGCTGCTTTAGAATCATGGCACATATATTGTACCTCCTTCCGAAGGGTGGTGGAAGGTACTAGTACTTGCTCCTTGTGAAAGAAAATTCTATTGCTCCTCGTTAATTGGTATCTCCGTTCGAGATCTTCACAGGACTGAAGATGTAGAATTGTGTCCTGCTTAACGGTCTGGAGAAAATCAGTTAGTACTGAAATGAATCGAGCCCTGGGAAACAGACTCTCTGGGCTAAACCTAGCCGTAGGATGTTCCTTCCGAGATAGAGCGTCTGCTCTAAGATTTTGGCTTCCGGGTAAGAAGGTGAATATAATACGATAGGGGAGGAAAAAGTGTGCCCAACGTGCTTGGACGACTATTGATAGTTTAGGCCTGTTGAAGCACTTTCAGGTTTTGATGATCAGTATGGACTTCCTCAGGGAATGGAGACCCCAATAACAGATGTCTCCACTCCTCAAATGATCTTTTGATGGCCAGTAGTTCTTTTTCCAGTACCGAGTAGCTGACTTCCGAGGGATTAAAGGTCTTGGATAAATAGGCAACTGGTAACTCCAAACCTTGGCTGGACTTCTGCAGGAGGACTGCTCCCAAAGCATAGTGAGATGCGTCAGTCTCTAGAATAAACTGCTTGGACTGGTCAGGGGTAGACAAAATTGGGGCAGAGGAAAACAATCTTTTCAGTTTATCAAAGGCCTCTTCCGTCCTTGAATCCAAAGAAAAAGGTACATCTTTTTCAACAATCTTGTGATGGGAAGAATGATGTCGGAAAAACATGGGATGAATTTACGATAGAAATTTGCGAAGCCCAGAAACCGTTGTATCTCTTTAATGTTTGATGGAGATGGCCATTCCAATACGGCCAATACCTTTCTGGGGTCCATCGACACTCCCTGAGCCGATAGCACGAACCCCAGATAATTGACCTGAGTCTTGTGGAATTGGCATTTCTTCGCCTTGCAATACAAATGATTAGCTTGAAGTCGGTCTAGGACTACCTTCACATGCCGGATGTGATCCGTTTCATTCGCTGAGAAGACCAATATGTCATCCAAATATACAATCACAAAGTGCAATAAGATGTCCGCAAACAAATGGTCCATGAATCTTTGAAATATAGCTGGGGCATTTGAGAGGCCAAAGGGCATTACCTGATACTCATAATGCCCAAAGGGTGTTCGGAAGGCTGTCTTCCATTCATCTCCGGGAGCGATACGAATGAAATAAGCCCCTCGGAGATCCAATTTTGTGTAAATGGAAGCCCCTTGCACTGCTTCGAGAATGTCTGGAATTAGGGGCATCGGATATTTGTCTGGTACTGTGATCTTGTTGAGGCCCCTATAGTCGATACAAGGTCGGAGCTCCTCAGTGTCTTTCTTTGGAATAAAGAATAGACATGCCCTGGCAGAGGAGGTGGATTCAGTAATTAGGCCGTTTTGCAAGTTGGTATGAAGGTACTCCTTGAGAGCCTCTTTCTCTCGCTGGGATAAAACATACATTCTTCCAAATGGAACTGGCTGATCGGGAATCAACTCTATATGACAGTCATCTCTCCGATGCGGGGGTAAGGTAGGAAATTGTGGTGTGGAAAATACCTAACTGGGAAATCGTTGTGATCAGAGTGTGACTGGGCTCTTGTGGAGAGATATGAAGTCCCACAGATTCATGGGTGAGGCAGTGAGTCACACAGTATTCCGACCCCAGAAATAGGGTACCAGCAGACCAGTTTATAAACTGATTGTGTAAATGTAACCAGGGCAAGCCTAGTATGATGGGAAAATGTGCTGCCTTGATCAAATCAAAGGCAAGGGTTTCCTTATGAGAAGCTATTAAACATGTTAAGGGTTTAGTTTGCTCCCGAATAGGGCCAGAGCTTAAAGGGCTCCCATCCACCCCTTGAATGGGCGTAATGCAAGTCTTAGCGATCCGGGCAATTCCTTTGCTTTCGGCCCATTTATCGTCAATGAAATTTCCTGCGGCTCCGCAATCCACTAAAGCCGGAACCCTCTGAATTACTTGGTCTTGGAACATCAGAGTCAGTGACACCACCACCATAGTAAGATCCTGTGATTGGGACGCGTGTGATATGTCTATCTGGGTCAAGGAACCGCTTTCTTTTTTCCCACCCGTGGTTCCTTCTACGACTGGGATTTGGAGTTTCCCGAGGCTTGTGTTCCTGTTCTGCGGGGCGGTACAGTCAGACAATCTCGTAACACATGGGTGGAGGAACCGCAATACATGCATAGGCCTAGTGTTTTACGTCGTTCCTTTTCATTCAAAGATAGTGGACCTCGGGCTGTCCCAATCTGCATAGGCTCTTCTGTCTGTGGGGTCTTGCTAGGTGTTTGGTAGTGCTTGGATCGTGGACAAAACCACTTTCCTTTCTTTCTTTCAGCTAATCTCTCTTGGAGACGATAGTCCATCTGCATGGTGATCATGTCGGCTAAGTTGGCAGGACGGGGAAATCTGGACACTTCATCCTTTAGCTCCTCAATGAGTCCTCTTCGGAATAACGTAAGAAGAGTGTCGTCCGTCCAATTAGTTTCAGAGGATAACTGTTTTTTTTTTAATAACGCATTTTATTGGGTTTTAGAAAACATAAAACGTACAACCCCATACATTGTGGTAAACAAAACTTCCCATACCCACCGGTATCTCCCCTCTCTGGTCCTTTTAACAATGAGTTACTAATTTATCGCATCATTCTAACTCTTACACCTTACGCTTACCAATACATTTGCAAATCACTGCGTAGCATAACGGTACAATGTTGAGAGTCACCTTTTAATGTGCGTCTTCCCACCTTTGCCATATTTTCTGCGCTTTCTCTGGGCACCCCCTGGCAGTATAGACTCTCTTTTCCATGGCTATGCAGATATCCACATCCGTGACCATTGTTCAAAGCTCGGTGTTCTTTCGGAGCCCCAGAGTTGCGCTATATTTCTTTTAAGAATCGCTGTGGTTGTAGATAAAAGCGCTTTTTCGTACCTCGTGAGGTCAATATCTCCCTCCATCCCCAGCAGTAATTGTTTTGGAGTTGCGAGTATCCTCTTCCCCATTACCCTTGACAACTCGTCACAACACCATGCCAGTATTGTTGAATGGTGACACATTCCCACAGAATATGATAATAGGAGCCTTCCTCTCTTTTACATCTCAAACAGTATGGGTTCGTAGCCTTTCCCCACTTAAATAGTGCCACCCTTGGGTAGTAAACCCTATGTAATATCTTCATTTGAATTAGTCTGAGCCTGGAAGAGATGGCCGTTTCTCGGGGGTACATCAATGCAGTCACCCATACATCTGAGAGTATGTCACCTACCTCCCTCTCCCACTTGGCTTGTAGGCTCGACATCTCTTTCGTAGTGAAGGAGTTGATGGCACTATACATAGTCGATGTGACTTTCTGTGTTAGCAGTTCTGGAAATACATTACGCTCTAGCGGGGAGTACTCGGGTATATCGCTTAATTCAGGGAGGTGCGTTTGCAACGCGTGTTTCAGTTGGATATAATGATAATGTTCGGTAGGTGGAAGTTCAAAGGTGGCAGCTAGTTCCTCAAATGCTACTATCTCATTCTCATTTACCACATTACCAATTTTCGTAATACCCAGTTGGGCCCATAAGTGCCATTTGGGGAGTTTGTTCACCTCTGGAAGGTCTTTATTATTCCAGAGTGGTTGTGCTAAGGTTAATTTTTTTCAGCCCATCATCCAATCTACATCAACTTATTTAAGAGACACGACCCACTTACTTAACATATTGAACACATTCCGTGAAATAGAAGATAATTGGATATTATTTACCCTCGATGTACAATCCTTGTATACCTCAATTCCCCATGAGGAAGGACTGGAGGCCCTAGAGTGGCTGTTACTCCAACAAGAATTCTTTCCATCTAACAAAACATTTGTCATCCAACTTGCTAAAATGATCCTTTACAATAATTACTTCAGATTTCAAGGACAATATTATTTACAGATTGCAGGAACTTCAATGGGGGCAGCCATGGCCCCAGTATATGCCAACACATTTATGTTTTATTTTGAAACTCAGTTCATCCTAGACAACCCAAGATGGTCAGAGAAGTTAAAGATGTGGAAACGTTACATTGATGATGTGCTTGGCATATGGTGTGGCACAAAAGAAGAACTGGAAAACTTTCATGTATACTTAAACTCATGTAATGACAGAATCAAGTTCACACTAGAAATTGGAACACCATCAGTGCACTTTTTAGACACAAAAATCTATTCTGAAAATGGAAGACTACAAACAACAGTTTATAGGAAACCTACAGATGTGAACAACAGTTTATTTTTCACGAGTCACCATCCTCAACATTTGAAAAATAACTTGCCCTTGAGCCAATTACAAAGAATCAAACGGATAGTTTCAAAAGAGGATACTTTTATGGAAGTAGAAAAAGATCTTATGTCACGATTTGAGGAGAGAGGATTCCCCCATAACATCCTTACAGAAGCAAAAGAAAAATGCCATCAAAAGACCAGATCAGACTTGTTAATGCATAAAACCATAAAGGAGAAGGACAATCCCCCACTGATTTATTTATCAAAATACTCTACCAAAAGTACACAAATCAAAAGGATTTTGCATAAGAATTGGAAGATAACCAGGTTGGATACAAAACTCAGTAGTTTATTCCCAAAACCACCATTAATGGCCTACACCAGAGGGAGAAACCTACGGGACTCATTGGTCAAGGCAGAGAGGGTAAATATGGTACAACAACAATTCTTGTCTAAAACAAAGAAAGGTACATTCCCTTGTTTGAATTGCAGTCAATGTAATAATGTTCAGAAAGGACCAACAATCAGACATCCATACACAGGCCAGAAAATTAATTTAAAAAATTTTGCTACTTGTGACAACAAATGTGTAATTTATGGACTCATATGTCCATGTGGTAAATATTATGTGGGCCAAACACTGAGACGTGTAAAGGATCGTATCTCAGAACACAAGTCTAACATAAGAACAGGAAATTTAAAGTCACCAGTCACAAGACATTTCAGGGAGCACAAACACACAATCTCACAACTTAAATTTGTAGTTTTGGAAACAATCACACGACCAGCCAGAGGGGGCAATTTACAGCAAATTCTATCTCGTAGAGAGATGTGTTGGGTACACAAATTGGACTCTCTTGAGCCTAGAGGTATGAACGAGGAGTATTGCCTGAATGTATTCTTATGAAAAGAAAAGAAAAAATTAATGTTCCCTGTATAAATTGTCAACTGTCTTCATAATCTCTTTGTTCTATTACTGTTACATGTAAATAGCCAGATATACCTGAGAAATTTCTGGAGTTGTCATTATAATGTATACCTGTCTCCCACTTATTAATGTGGAATGAGGAAAAGACTATCTATAGATTATGTCCTTGATACTACAACTCCCAGAAAACACTGGGGCTAGATTTAGCTCGTCGAGAATAAAGTAACACTTTAAAGTTTAGTCTGGTAATCAGTGTAAATATGATATATACACATAAGTAATAGATCTTACAGGGTAATGACTATTAAAATTAAATATATACGGCCAGCATGCATTTGCGCACTATTTAGCAACCAACACTACAACTCCCAGAATGCTAATCTGATCACATGATCTACACCGACATACGACCTCAAGTCACATGACAATAAATAGGGAGAGAGGTTCGAAAACACGCGCGGCTCTGGCAGAGATTGCAGCGTTTGTGTTGGAGTGAAGGAACATCACCAATAAGGTAGGATGGAAGTGAGAGAGGTCATAATATCCATTAGTAAAATGGGTTAAGTTACATACATTGACATAATATTTTTCACGTAGGTTACCTTTGAGAAGTTGGGGACGGGACAACGAGGGGCCCAGCACTGCAACATACACTACCTACAGTGCAAAGAGGTAACTTTTTGGATTTAAGTGAAGGAATCATACGAACACATGATGCACGACCACAATCTGATAAACATTATTCAATCATTATTTAGGACAGAACGAAGTCTGATTAGAAGCCACAGATACCAGTCGTCTTTGTATTGAGAAACATACAGGATATAAACAGGAAACACAGGTAGGAATACTGGTTCCCACACGGATATATTTATTTATTTGATCGCCGGTTTAAATCACTAGTTAATACAGATATTATTGTCATTCACAGCACATCAGATTGCTACTTTACTAGATGACGTTTTCACCATTCCACAACAAGAAGGGATACTCGAAGTTCTGAAATTAAAGAAAAATGAAATAGCTATACTTTGAACTTATTTGTTGACTGTGAATTAATAACAAGTTAAGAAAACTTTGTGTTTACATGGATAAGTTGTTGCTCCTGAAGAAGAGAGGCACACTCTCGAAACGCGTAGAGCTCTGAATTAGGAAGGCTTTCCCTTTTTTAGTGAATTATTGTATATTCTTTTCGAGTGAATTAAACTTGAACATTCTTTTTTGTTATGTAAACAGTGTTAAAATACTATTACGCCTTCATAAAGACTTTTTGAAACTTTTTATGTATATTGAAACAAATCATTTCATGTTGGTATATGCAATATTTGTACAAAAGAATGGCCTAATTGATATTCTTTAATGCTTAAAATCACCAACAAGTGAACAAAAAAGTATATTATATTTTGTTTGGATTTTTTATCCAATACCCAGAGGTGTGCAGGGGACGGGAGTTCCCATTGTCAATGGGAACACCATTCTGTTCATAATTTTTTATCCCAGCCTAGGTACTTATGTGTATCTGTCCAGACCAGGGTTATATGCGATGACCTGGACGGGACAGTGTATCAGTCTTTTTTCCGGTAGAGAAGGTTCATGATGGGTCTTTCCGGCGCAGCAGTGTCTTCAAACCTGTTATGTGGTAGAGTGGTGTCCCCCTGTGTAGTTTATCATTCACCACTGCCATTTGACTGGCCTAATAATAGGTCTGTAATCGAGGGAGCCCTATCCCTCCCTCCCATATGGATCTCTGTAGTGTGGTAAGTGCTATCCTCGGGTGCCCCCCTTTCCATAGCAGCTTCCTGAGAGTTTGATCTATCTTGTGGAACTCGTTGGGTGTTATCGGCAGTGGTGCATTCTGTAGCACATAGAGAAAGCGGGGAAGAGCCATCATTTAAAAAAGCGCTGCACGTCCCAGCAATGTGAGTGGCAGGGACATCCAGTGGCGGACATCCTCCTTGAACCTCGTCATCACTGGGTGTAAGTTTTTTTCCACATATTCCGTCAGTTTGTGTGTAACTTGTTTGCCGAGATATCTAAATTGTTCCCTTTCAATTCGATAGGGGCACACCTCTGGTATTGCCATATCTATGTGTTTGACCGGGAATAGTATGGATTTTGCCCAGTTGACGCGAAGTCCACTAAACACACCATATCTCTCTAATAGGCGCGACACAATGGGACAGGAGACTCGCGGGTTTGCTAGATAGATTACCAGGTCATCCGCGTATAAGGACACCCTTTCTTCCCACCCTTCCGCCCACTTGAAGCCATTCCATGTTTGTGTAGATCTTAATAAAATTGCTAACGGTTCAATTGCTATTGCAAAAATCAAGGCTGATGGGGGGCAGCCCTGCCTCGTGCCCCTACATAGCCGAAAGGGTTCAGAGGTGTACCCGTTCACTCTCGTCACCGCCACTGGGAGATGGTATAGTAGTTTGACCCAGCTCATGAAGGAAGGGCCTATGCCCATACATCGCAGAATTTCCCAAACCGCCTCCCAATGCACGGAGTCGAATGCCTTATCAAAATCTATAGACAGAAGGGCCAGGGGGTTTTGTAATGTAGGGGTTTTCTCTAGTGCTGTGTGTACTCTATATATGTTCTGCCTGGTGGACCTTTGTGGCATAAACCCACACTGATCTGGGTGTACAAGCGTATGTATGACTCGTTGTAGCCGGTTAGCTAACACTTTTGCAAGTATTTTAGATTCACAGTTTATAAGGGAGATGGGTCTGTAGGAGCTACACTTGCCTGCTTTTGGTAAAACTATTATTGTAGCTTTCCTGAGGTCTGGGGGGAGGTGGCCCTGCGAGCGCGAGTGTTGAAATAAGCGCAATAATTGTGGGGAGATGATGTGTGCTCCAATTATTTTCCATATTTCAACAGGAACGCCATTTGGACCTGGGGTTTTACCTGGCTGGAGTTCTGACATCGCTCAGGTTGTTTCCTCCTCTGTGATCTCTTGTTCTAATAGGGCTGTTTGTTGCTCATCCAAGGTAGGAAGAGTAATTTTCTCTAATATATCTGTCGGTGGCGGTGCGGGTGGTGCACTGTACAACTCGGCGTAATAGCTGGCAAATTCCTCTGCTATGTCCTTGTCGGTAACTATGGGGTTTGTATTTCCCGTCGTTAATTTCCTAACTTGAGTAAGACCTATGTCTCTACGTTCTAACCATGCTAGTATTTTCCCCGCCTTATCCCCAGTTTCGTATATTTTGGCTCGCATAGTAGCATGCGCTTGTTTCGCATTATCTAGGGCTATATGCTGCAATTGACTCTGTGCCATCTGTAGTGCTCGGTGTGTTTTGGGTAGGTCTCAAGATAGATGGGCAGATTCTGCGTTCTGTACATTCGTCTCAGCCTCGCGTATCGCTACAAGGCGTTCTTTTCTATGGGCTGCGGTACAGGCTATGATTTCACCTCTTAATACTGCTTTTAGTGCCTCCCACAATGTTGTCGGGTTATCTACCGGGTCCGTGTTTATTTCAAAGTATGTTTCAGTAACCTTTTGTATATGTTCCAACATTTCGGGGAACCCCAGGTAGTAGCTATTCAATCTCCAGCTGGGTGGAAGGAGTGGCCTGTTGGTATTAATCATTAGCATAAGTGGGGAGTGATCCGAGATACCCCTGGGGAGCAGGTGCGCTTCACACGCCTCATTTATGTTACATGCTGGTAAAAAGAAATAATCCAGCCTGGATAGGGACGCGTGTGCGCCGGAGTGGTACGAGTATTCTCTCGTGTCTGGATGAAGGGACCTCCATGCATCGTGTAGTCCCAGTGCATTGGTAAATGTGGCGAGTTTAGTGCGTGTATTTGGGTTCCTGGATCTTATGTGTGTCCTGTCTAGTTCTGTGTCCATAACTTTGTTAAAATCTCCCCCAATCAACGTAAGGCCTTCAGTATTGTCAACAATCAGAGGCGTGATGTCGGTAGTCGGAGGTGTTAGTAGGTTGGGCGGCGCATATACTGCGATCATAGAGATAGTGCATTCCCACAGGGTTCCCATTGTATGTACATATCTGCCTCCCTGGTCCTGGGTGACCACGGTAGGTCTGTAGGGGAGTCTTTTGTGTACCAGGATAATCACCCCGCGTGATCCCATGGTGAACCCGGCATGGAAGGCTTGTCGGTAGTTTGAACGTTTGAATAGTGTGCATTTTGTGCCGGCCGATGCGTCTCTGTTAAGAAGGCCACATCTGGTGAGTGGCAGTTCAGTGCCTGTAGGACTAGACGCCTTTTAATACTATTTCCGAGCCCGTTAACGTTCCATGTCATCACTCGGATGGTTCTGTTTCTATCTACGCTGTTGCTTTGTGCCATGATACTCGTGCGTGCGTGGTGTCAGCATGTTGTATATCTAAAAGTGTATCGTGATCCATCAATCCGGGAAGGCATTGAACCAGATCTTGTGAATGGTGCTTCAATGTGAAGACTCGCTTGCTCTTTCTTTCCATTCGGGACATATGAGAGGGAGTTTTTGGTATGGGCCTTTTGAACTTCGTGTGATTTTTAACATAACAACTTTGAATCCCCCACCCCCACCCTATACTCCACCCAACTTGAAGCATCTGTCGCCCAGTCCAACAACCAAACACCTTGTCAACCGGACAGGTAACACCTTAAACAATAACCATTCCCCCAATCTCTTTTCCTACTGCTATACTTAGTCTTGGTTGTCTTGTTTAGTTGTTTCGTTTCCAAACTGCCTGTGCGCAATTAGTCTCAGTTCTTGGGAGGTGGCCTTGGGCGGCCGCCAATGTTACGTTGTTTTCTTGACGTTAGTAAATATGTGTTTCCGGATGAGAGTGCCTCTCAGGTGTTGGCACGGGCGCCCATGCGGCGTGCTGGGCCCTTCGATGCTTGTGAAGAAGAACGAAAGGTGTGGGGCCGCAGAGGTCCCGGTTGTCTCTCTGCCACGCAGCACCTAGAAAGCACACTGGAGCTTTTTGAGTTCTTCAAACACCGCATATGAGATGCAAGATGAGGTATTTCAACACAGTGTGTTTATTTCATTTCCAATGTTCTGGTATTATTTAAATCCTAGAAGGTAGTGGCCTCTGTCCTTTTAATAATGATTGTTCACATCATCCCGGTTGTTGCTCAACGGGCACATCTATTTGTTCCAGAGCTGCCGGTTGTATGCCTACCGGAGACCTTTCACGGGGGACACGGTCCGGGCAGGGTCGGGGTCTGCCCTCCTGTCTTCTTGGCCGCATTGACCAGTCACCCTCGATGTGGGATTCTGCCCATTGCCAGGCCTCCTGAGGGTCGGTGAAATGTGTGGTCGTCCCATTATGATAAATCTTGAGTTGAGCCAGAAATAGCAGACCGAATTTTACTTTCATGAGGGAGAGCTGTCGCTTCAGCGGTTCAAGTGATTGTCTTGCACGTTGCACCTCCTTTGTGTAATCGGGAAAGAAGGCTATTCGGGAGCCCTTATAAGTCACTGTTCCTTTCGCACGAGCCATCTGTAGCAGCGCATCTCTGTCGCGGTAATTAAGGAGTTTAGCGATTACAGTTCTGGGTGGTCTTCCGGGTATAGGCCTACCCGAGGGTATCCTGTGGGCACGTTACACAGAAAAGAATTTCGAGAAAGAGTGTGGATCATAGATGTCCGCTAGCCACTGTTCCAGGAACAGTTCCATGCTCGGGCCCTCCGTCCCCTCCGTCCCCTCAGGGATTCCAAGAATACGTACGTTGTTGCGGCGAGACCTACCCTCACCCTCATCCACTCTAGTTTCCAGGGTCTTCAACCGGCGTAGTGCTTGTGACAGTTGTTGGTTGATATTACTAATGGTGTCCTCCGTACCTGAGATGCCATTCGAGACGTGAGTTTTTGCAGATCATGGCGGAGGAAGGACACGTCCGCCGCCATGCTGTCCATCTTTGTTTCCATGGAGGTGCGGGAGTTTGCTATAGCTGCCATTACATCCCTCAGTGAGAGGGCATCTCCCTCTTCCGGTGGGTCTAGCTGCAGTGTTTGATCCGTTGGTTGGGACGTGGCGGCGAAGGCATATTGGTCCATTCTGCTTTGTACACTTGATTTCTGTGGTTTATCTTTCCCCATTCTGTAATGTGGCGGGTGGCGGAGTAGTATATGGGATCCCACCTTTGTAGATACTTTGATTGGCTGCACAAGCCGAATGTACCTTATGGCTGTTAACTCGTTTTTCTTTGCCTCTGCACCCTCACAGGGGTCCCCTCATGCGCCTGCTCCAGGGTTGTGTTCATCAAGGTGTTCTTCGGCCCACAATGCTCCAGATGTCACTTAGTTAGCTCTCCCCACGGTCAAACTGGGTGAGTATGGATCTTCGCGTACCCCAGCGCGCCTCTGCGTCCGTCCCTGCTCCTGCTGTTTACTGAAGGAGTGTTGTTTTTTTTGGGGGGTCGGGGGGGCACTCACAGAAGTGCCCCCGTGAGAGATGTGGCTGCACGTATTGTTCGTGGGGTTGCCTGGTGGCTGGGTGGCGCCGTGGGGGCGCACAGGATAGGCTCGGGAGAGCAGGCGGGGGACTACAGTTATCTGTTGCCTTTCTCGTCTCCCCTCCTCCCCTCGCCTTACCGGTGTGCCATTGTCTGGAACTGCCCCGCCGTTGCCACCGCTATGGAGAAGGACCAGCCGGTATTCCACGCGAGGCCCGGGTCTTAGCTGCTATGTGCGTCAATATTGTGGTCTCCTTGTGGATCTGCCACTGGATATTGTTCATTTCGCTCCGTTGTGAGCTACGGTTGGTGTAAACCAGCAGGTTGATGCAGTGTGGTGGGTAGGTTTGGCTCCTCTGACTGCGGCAGTTGATTAACCTGAGAGTGCAGCCCGCGGGTCCCCTCGGCACCCCGCAAGCCTTCCAGCTCCGCCTCGCGCGCCTGCTATCTCGACGCCTGTCTCGAGTACAGGGGGGGCGGGCTGTTGGTTCTCCGCTCTGCGGAGAAGGGCTCCAGCCCGGGGAGAGCACTAAGGCGATGCCCTCTGGTTCATGCGCAGAGGAGCAGATACTCAGAGGTCCGGGTGTTGGCTAGACAATCGGCCCCTCTCGCTGGTGTCAGCAGGTGTGGAGCTCTCTCTCTGCTCCAGGTCGCTTCCGCCCGTGCCTGCGACCGCGGCGCCGTCCCCCGCTGCGCCCGTGAGTCCTCTCCTTTTACGCTTGGCAGGATCAGTCCGGGCAGTAGTCCTCGCCCAATTCCAGGAGATCCGCTATGGTGGCTCCGGCGAGACCGCCGGGTTGCCGCACCGCCTGCTTGTGTGGCGGGTATTCAAGGTTGGGCAATACTCCAACACGCACCAGTGCTCCGGCGCCGGCAGTCCCTCCGCTCAGTTGGTGCGCGCGGAGGCGGCCATCTTGATGTAGATTTTCGCGCCAGGCAGTCGACACGGAACAGCTCCGGCAGGGGTTCGTTTCGTTAACCGTAACTTCCCACAATTGTTCCTCAGCTGATCACCCCCCTGTGGGTGTATTTTTTATGGGTTTCGTTCCGTCAAGCAGGATGTTTTCTAAGGATAGTGTCGGCGGCCGCTGGAGCTCTCCGGGACTCACGTCTTTACAGCTCGCATGCTGGCCACGCCCCCCCCAGAGGATAACTGTTTAAACAAGGTAATGTAAGCCAGGAGATCCTCTTTCCCTTGCCTAAGATCGAGGAGTTTCTCCTGGGAGGCCACGGATATCTCTTGTCTGTTAAACATGGACTTAAGGCTGTTAGTAAAGGCTGGATACGAATCCAGGATCGCATTTCCCGAGGTAACTAATGGGGTTGCCCATGCTAATGCAGGGCCGGAAAGGTGGGAAATCAAAAAACCCACTTTGCCCTTATCAGTAGGGAAATATCTTGGTTTGAATGTAAACTGTACTGTGCAACTATGCAAAAACTCTTTTAATTTATGAGGATTTCCATCAAATTTGCCCAAAGGCAGAGAGGACGGAGGGTTCTCAGGGGCTACTCGAGCTATTTGTTGACGGAGCTGCGCATTATCCTGCTTGACACTTTGCAGTTCCATAGACATGGACTGCATGGCGGCCATGAGTTGTTGCATTTGCTGTTCCATGGTCACTTGCCAGATGTACCGAAAAGAAATTTCTTTACGCCGTCGCTATCTGTTATCTGAATAGCTATAAGCTCAGTTAGAGATATAAAGAATAACGCACTAACCTGTACATCCAGCTGTAACCGGGAAGGGCAAAGGTACTGACGACTGCGAAGGCTTCCCTATAAGCCCAATCACTCCCTACCCGGATTGAACAACCAGGAGAAGAGAGGACTGTGCCCCCAGGGAAACCCTCAATGGGGAAAAAAAACCTGCGCGGCACTGAAGACACAGGTTCTGGGCTGGATTCAATGTCCTGGAATCTTGCGGGAACTGTGATGCTGAAGTACGAGTTCGGTCGGGAAGAGTTCTGTAGAAATGAGAAAGAGCTGATGAGAGAGGTAAAGGTCGGAAGTGAAGAGTCTCACAGAAAACCCTGCGCCTACCTATATCTGCCTCGGATGTTCTAATGCAGACAAATTGTGCTCCGTGTATCAAGGAACTCGGAAGGCTGAAGGGATGGAAGGAACACTCCTGGAAGGTACGGAAGAGGAGGATGGTTAGTAGAATAGTAGCAAGTAGCAGAATGGCGGGTCTAGGAAGAGAGAAGAGGAAATGACCTGAAAGTAAGTACCATAGAATGAAAGCAACTGTACTAGATTCGGATAGAGGTCCGGAGATAAGCTGCAGGGGGTCTCGGCGGGTGGAATCAAAGAATCCCTGAATTCTGGAAGATTCAATGCTAAAGCACACAAGAGGGAAAGGGTTAGCAATCAAACACAAGTCAGAGAGTAAAGATCCCTAGGAGGCGATCACTTACTAAGCGTCTGGGCTAAAGGAGTAGCGACGCGCGGAGGCAAAGCCATCGGGTCCTTATATCCGGTCACATGACCCGCTGGCAGCGTCTGAGAAGTACGTGAAACAACTATGCCGGCACTCAAAGAATAGCAAGAAAGATACGCCACCATGCTGGGGGGATTCACAAATGTGGAACGGCACGTCCTGCCGCGATGCCACAAGGACCAACGTTTATAGCAGGACGTAACAATAGATTGATAAGACTTCATTGGGAAAGGTTATGGCCCATTTAGAGTTAGGGTATGGCTAAATTCTCCGATATTTGTGGTAATTCAAAGAGAATGGCCGTATTATCAGACCAATCTATCGGAATAACAGAGGTACTAGAGGGCCTGATATTCCATGATGGGACCCAATCTATTTTCATGCGTTATTTATAACTGTTCCAAAAAACAATGAAAACACAAAGAGAAAGAAGAAAGTTCTGTATATTTCTGGGGGGGATTCATTATGTATTCGGCGATAGGGGAAGATACAGGGACACCCGGGGTGGCCTTGATGTTTTTGTTTCATAACATATCTAAGCCTCATGTATAAGACTATTGTGAG
This sequence comes from Ambystoma mexicanum, assembly GCF_040938575.1. Classification (NCBI taxonomy): domain Eukaryota; kingdom Metazoa; phylum Chordata; class Amphibia; order Caudata; family Ambystomatidae; genus Ambystoma; species Ambystoma mexicanum. The sequence continues at coordinate 779,963,284 of NC_090932.1, forward strand.
CTCATTCACCAGCCCCATCTCTTCCAGCTGCTGTATTGTTAACAAGTGCCCATCTACATATAGATCTCCCATTGTGTGAACCCCCGATAGCCTCAAAGTGCTGTCAAAATAGCTTTGCCTGGGTTAAGGGAATACCCTCCACATCATATATCGATTACCCTCAGGCGTAAAATCCTCCCTGGCCTTTCGGATCAGCTATCTTGTCCCAGGCAGCCCGTTTGTATCTCACATTTGTTGTTAATACATTTTCCCCATCTTTTTCTACCCTAACATGTGGGTATTCATGTTGTTCATCATATCACCATGTAGCATATTGTGCATGAGCCTCCAAGTAATACGCATATAGGTCTGGGCAATCCATCTCCCCATGTTCACAGTGTCTAGTAAGAGTTTTGTATGCCACACAGGGTTACTTGCCCGCCCATACCAGCTTTGTCATGAGTGCACTGGCCCTCTGCCAGTATTCTGCAGGTGGTGTACGAGGGACATTATTGAACATATATAGCAACTTGGGGATGATGACCATCTTTGTCAGTGCCATCCACGCTGCCTGCGACATTGGCATACGGATCCACCTTGTCACCTTTTGCTTGCAGTCCCTCCAGGGTTGTCACATAATTGTCTTGGTATAGACTCTATACGCAGGTTGGATATTATAAACTGGGTACCTCATTTTGTCCTCCTTCCAGATGAGGTCCGTATGAAACTCTTCTCTCCTAACAGATGGAGTGATGGGACCCAATCTAAAGTGCAGCCTCAATTATGAGTAGGAGGGGTACGCATGAAAAGAAAATATAGGTCAGTGAGTGTATTAAATACATCCAAACCTCAGAATCTTTATTATAATTGCAATCCAAATTAAAATCTCGTAACAAAAGCATGGAGGAGATGGGTTTCATAAATGGGAGGACTATTTGTAAGAGACACTGAGAGAAAATTGATTTACATGATGGGGGCGATAGAGAACTATGATAATCAAGGTCCTACTTAAACTCATTTTACATTCTACTGTAGGCCATTCATATCCACTAATCTGCTGGCATGGGACAGAAGTGGGAATATAGTAATTTTTTAAAATTATTGCCACTCCTCCTTTCCCAATGTTTTTATGAGTGGCCAGAATCAAATAATTGTCAGGGAGTGCCAATGCGATAGAAGGCCAGAATAGTATTTCAGCCATGTTTCTGAGACCACTAAAAAGTCCAGATGATGCTATAAAATAAAGTCATGGACTTGAAAGGCATGTTGAGGGATAGAGTGGGCATTTAGTAGTGCCCAATGTTTCAGGGGTGGAGTAGGGTAGAGGGGCGGGAAAATGATTGGATTACTTAAGATGGAGTTATGCCCCTGAGAGGTACGAGTTGAGGCCAGACTGGGGGACTGTATAACAGTGGATTCAAATAAAATCCAAGATCCCAATGGATTCTGGTAGTCTGGGGTAGAGGTGTAAGTGCTGTGGCGGGTCAGAAGAAGGACACAGACTATTAGAAGACATTTCAAAGCAGAATAAGGCCTAACTTTCCCTTTTGCTATGGGGTGTTCTCTACCTAACAAACTAACTAAGGTGCTCATCAATGAATGTCCCAAAGAATATATCCACAGTACAAACTATCCCTAACTGACCCTACCATTATTCTAACAACTAAAGACAGGAGAATGACTCCCTTCTCCTGGGCTTTGCTTCTTGCTAACTTCTTCTTCGAGGGTCTTCTTAAAAGGTGATTTTTAAATAGTCTTTTGTGACTTCTTTGATCAGTTTGTGTAACTCTTTCAGGATTGTATTATACTTTTGTTTCTTCTCAAAACCAGGTCTCATTGACCTTGTACTTGTATCTTGTTCTGTAATAATGGTTTTGTTTGCCTGTTGTTCCCCTTTTTCATTTTACAATTAAGGGGTATTATCCAACCTTTACAATTATATTTCTTGAGATTCTCTTCTCTTCTACTTAATTCATAATATTCTTTCTGTTTATGGTCTCTGTCTTTGGACATATACGCTACTCTGCGTTTCTCTCCAGACGTTTATCCTGTGGTTTTTTTTTTTCTTGCTTACTTTTGTATGGCTTTCAGGTTTCTCTCATAACCATCATTCCGTTCTCTTGCTTTCCATGTTATACTTTTGTTAACTTGACTGGGATGAGTAGGAGTAGTCCCATAATGATTCCCAGCTGCCTCGAGGATCTTGCGTTCCCTGGTATTCTCAGGGTTAATGTCACTGGGGCCGCTCTTTGTTTGGGGTTTGTTCTGGTCCTCTGCTGCACAACTTCTCTTACTCCTTCGATGTCCTGTACTCATTATTCTGGACGGATGTATATGGCTCTTCGTCTATTGGGAGGTTACGTGTTAAAAAAAAAATGTTTTGAACATGTTTATTATAAACCAGCACACAGATGAGAACAATGCAAGCATTTCGAGACATGTACTAACCTCCGCTTCCGGAAGATGGGACCGAGCAAACAAAGTTCAAGCATATCGGAGCCTCATCTCCCTCCTCCCTTCCACTCCCCCACAACTCCCCCTCAGCTCAGTTTTCTTCTTGGTCCGGTAAGGCGTGCATAACCACGAGCCGCTCGCCTCCCAAGTGAAGGGCCATTTTGGCCAGATGGGTTTTGTGGGTCAGTGCTGGAAAGTTTTGGTCATGGTCTAGGAACTGAGCCCTTATGTTTGTAAAGTGATGTAGAAGGCCTGCTTTGGCTGCAGAGACTTTTTCTGCGATCAGAATGTCCCAAACTTTTATCCACCAAAAAGTAATTCCAGGTGCGAGCAACTGTGATTTTCCCGGCCAGTAGAAATTGTGTCAAGAGTTTGGCTATTTTCCTGGATCTTGGCTAAACCCCTGGTATTGGGGCCCCCAGTAGGATGGCTTCTGGTTCCTTGGGAATCGCCACCTGGGTGATGTCATTGTAGCAACACGTGCCCAAAACAAAAAATGTTCACAATTGGGCACGACCATCACATATGGAAGCAGGACCCAGGCTGTCCACATTGGCGCCAGCATTGAGGATCTAGGCCCGGTTAAAGTGATGCAGGCATAGTGGAGGGTAATACCATCGCTGCAGCAGTTTATGGGCGCATTCCTGGTTAGTAATGCAAAAAATGAGGAGTGTGTCCTTGACCACCTGGTCAAGGACATCTGTCCATCCACATTTGGTCCTTCAAAGGGTGCACCAAGTCCGTCTCCTACTGTGCCATGTGTGAAGGATTCCAATCGGGCGTCACACACCGGCGGACCAGAACCTACGCCCTCAGCCTTGGATGTAGCGTGCAATAAGAATGCTTTTTCTTTAATTTCAACTAATTCAAATTAAACCAATACCGACCCATCTCGCACACCCTTTTACAAATACCCCAGGTCACAATGGACCATGAACCAGGCCGGTGGGTGATTACACAATATTTATTTATTTTAATTTCCAAGAGAATAGCACCATTTTTATATTGGGCAGAAATCACCAGTGAGTCATAATTACAAGGAAAACTACTGAAATACACTTGGCTAACCTTCTACAAGAACATATCCAAAGCGCAATTGAATAGGAGCACTTTTTCAGTTAGGATAGATAGCACGAGAGTTAAGATTTTCCCTGGCAATGTTCTCTCAACCCACAATTAATCTAATTCTGAGTGGATAGAAAGAAGCAGCAGGTAGTCGGGGATATGAGGCAGCAAACAGAATCAAAATCCGACCTTGCCTCATAAAATACATGGCAAAAACCCTTTGCAATGTCCTAAAATGACACTCGGATTTTAACAAATAATTATATGTGTAATTAATTCATAATGTACATATGTTTTATCACAGTCTCAGGGCTATCATATCACTAGTAACTCTAAGGTAAGGTATCACAAAAGGCATACAGTTCACAAAGCAGGTTGAAATTGAAAACAGTGCAGTCAAGTCACACATGGAAAAGATGATTTTATTTTTTTAGTTTGCTGTTTTAAATGTCAAAAACGGTTTTTCAGAAAAACGGATGAAATTCTCTGAATTGGAGGGCGGTTTTTGGGCTGGGGGATGGATGCACATCTCGGGGACAATATAGAAATGAACGGAGGGCTATAGCTGAAGAACTGGATGAGATTTGCAAGATAAAAGGAAGTTCAGTTTTGGCAACAAAAAAAAAACCATTAAAGGGAGGAAATCGGTTTGGAAAGAAAAAGGACAAGTTTTACTTAAACTAGATTATTCGGACTAAATTGTTAAAGAAAGACACGGTACAATCCTGGGGTAATTTGCAACTTAACCCTTTCACCCCGCGTTCAGATCTATGTGGGAATTAATTTAAATTATTCCAAATATTGCTAAGGAGTTGCAAGATGAGGTGAATGAAAGAATTGCACTAACAATAGAAAGACAAGGACAGGGTGCACAGAGAATTACAACAGTTTAGACAAGTTATCAAGGTATGGATAGGATTACTTAGAAAATAAGGTAAAGACAAAGGGGTCAAGATGGGGTATGCTATGTGTTACTATGGGAGGGGGAAATACTCACAATCCGCACTTCAGTTTGGAATTTAGGACAGCCAACCGGGTTCTGGGCTCAAAAGGTTCAGGTCACGGGATAGCAGGCTCTCCTGGCAAAAGACAGCTGGTGAAAGGTCTGGTCACGGCACAGCCACGCCTCAGTTGGCTGGAGTGGGTAAGCAGGGCAAGCAGGCAGCACTGGAGAATCCCAAAGCGGGCTCAGCCACCTTTGCCCTTTCTCCCTGAAGTTAGTGGGATTTTGTTATGGGGTTTTAGTGCTGAAGGGTAGTTCTATCTGGATGGACGGCCTGGGTCAACTATCCCTTTTCTGGCAGTGGGGTCTAGAATCTTGCAGAGTCAAGGTGGAATATCTGGATACGCAGGTGCTGGAAAATTCACAAGAGTGTCCTAGAGTTCTGTCAGCCACCCTTATTTATAAGGCATGGTGACATCATAGGATTATATGGTGGGGCAAGCCTAGATTAGGGACGCCTCTACCAACTGGATTGGCCAGGGGTGATTGCTACAGCCTTGTTGTCAGCTGGTTGGATTTTTAGAGACATGACATCAGCTTTATGATGTGCCTTTACAATTTCTAGGATCATTCCACAGTTACTTTAGCTAAAATCATTCTTCACATAAATTACACATTTGTACAGTTGTGGCATTTTAACAAATTGCATAGGCAGATTACATATTTTATGCAGAGCATGGCAGTCCCACCCTCACGTCTGTAGGACTTTGTATCATCCGTCTAATAGTTTTTCGCGATTTTCAGTGATAAATATTCGACCTAAAATTCTATAACTTTGTACATGGGTATATATTATCATAAGGCAAGTAAGTGTTGAATTTCACAGTGGCATCATGTACACTTTCCTCAAACTGTCCACTTCTCTTCCATTTCTCTTCCCAATATGGCAGTGAAGTCTACCACGTCTTAAATTAAAAACCACAAAATTACATTTAAACTATTCACTTGTTACATTCCTGCAAAGTCCTGTTACAAAGATAAAAGTCTTAAAAGTCTATTAATAACATAGTCTTCTGATCCAAAATGGTCAGCATTGTACATCATATAAGGGCATAGTTCCCAGGCTGCTCTTGAGTTGGCTTTGAAGCTCGCAGTAGAAGTTGCGGGGACGTGTGATTTCCTATTTCTCATGGCCGTGTCCCAGAATCTCCATTGTAAGAGGCCTCAGCCCAAACAAAAGTCTGATGCCTAGGCTGTTTAGTGCTTTTGGGTGCATTCAAAGTTTTCCAAGGTAGCAATTAGCACTCATGTGTCCTAGAATCTGGCTTCTTCTATTGCTAGCAACCCCCCAAGCAGAAACCTGTTTGGCTAGTTTTCAGAAGGCAGCCCATGTCTTTATTTCTTATTTTATTTTGTTTTAAACCAAAAGCAAGCCTGTTGAATAAAACATCCCACATATGTTTCCCAGGAAAAAAAAACCTTTACATTGCTAGGCCAAAACAGGGCCTTCTTTCAACAATACACTTTTAAAACAGGCATTTTTCCTTATTTACAAAAGCGCATTTTAACACATGGTGAAGTCTGCTGGGCTGACCATTTCAAAAGGTCTTCTCTCTGAATTTCCCCCATTTTTTTGCAGCCCTAGTCAGTTTCACTTATACAACAATCTGTTTAAGACACGGGTACATTAAAGTTGACTTAGACACAGAGAGCCAGAGTCTCTTTTGCAGCATTGATATTTGACATTGTGTAACTCAAAGGTCAAGCATTTTCCCATGCAACTGAAAATGAAGCTTCTTTTGATTTCTCAGATTTGGCTGACACAGCCTGTCATACAGGGATAATGTTCTATTCTGCTGGAGCACAATCTGGATATGGGTGGCCATGGCAGGGCCTCGTTGATGAAAGCAGTGTGATGTTGAACAGATCGAAATAGCGTCAGGGCGCCATCATTATAAAGGCCAAATATTTCCTTTTTCAAGGGGAATGTGGATCAAGCAGCAAAGCAGTGCTGCTTCTCAATTTTCTTCTTGGTGCATGTAAGAAACACACTGGCAGGCTTTCTCAGTGTGCCCCCTTGTTCCATCCTGCCCAGTGGTGCTTGGCAAAACAGTGCAGCCATCCCTTTGTTGCTAAAAAACACAGTTTTGATGCAGTGGTGCTCCAAAGAGCCAGCACAGCCATTCTGCTGGTTCTGCTGAAGTGCAGCTGGATGATGTGAATAAGTACTGCTGAGTGGGTAAATATATCCCACACACGTAGAGGGTCCTCGTGGTGAGTGTGTCTTCCTGCAGTAACTTGTAAAGCGTGAAGGTCTTCCACTGATGTGGTAGTTCCTTTAGGGTAAGGTCAAGAGGGGTAGGGGTGCGCAGCGCCGCCTGACGAGTAGGAGGGTGGGAGCACCAATGTCGCAATTGTATGTAAGAAAACCTATCCGTTTCTGATAGATGAAAGGCTGCTTTGCATTGTTCAAAGGAGCGAGTCTGGTCCCCCTCAAATAGTTGTCCCAGGGACTCCAGCCCCCCCGCAGTCCAGTTTTTGAAATTCAGTGGACGAGATCCAGGCGAAAAGGACAGATTATTAAATATTGCAGAGGAGGGACCCAATCCCTTTGGGATGCCCTTATGTTTTAAGGCCCAGTCCCAGGTTTTCAGAGTGTGTTTAGTGGAAGACAGGGCCCCACTCCACGTCCGGTGCAGTGGAGGTGGGATATGCGGAAGAAAGCACAGGAGGAGAGGCAAGCGGCACTGCTCCACCTCCACCCACCTCAGGTGCACAGAGGTCACAGCCCACACCCGTATATGTGCCAGCTGTTCTGCCGCCTGATATTTACGCAAGTCAGTGACCCCTCAGCCCCCCAATCTGGCACTGCCCATCATAGCCCTCTGTGGAATCCTCATCTTCCTACCCCTCCAAATAAACCAGAATATTTTCCTCTGTAAGCGTCTAAGGGGGGGCATTGGAATCATGATGGGCAAGGAGGAACAGGCATATAGGAACCGTGGAAGGAGGTTAATTTTGCAGGTGGTAATACACCAATGAGTGAGATTTCTTGCGAGAGCCAACGATCGAGATCGCTCTCCAGCTCTTTAAAGAGTGGGGGGAAATTCGTCCACTATACATCTCCAGGGCGAGCAGGGATCTAAACCCCCAGATGGAGAATTGCTTTCTCACTCCACTGGATCGGGCATAGAGTTTCTAGGGTCTCCCGCTCCCCCGGCTACAGGCCGATCCCCAAGGCAACTGACTTCCCAAAGTTAATAGTAAAGCCTGCTACCCTCCCAAATCTGCGAATCTCCATAAGGGCTGGTGGTAAAGAGGAGCTGATAAGTGATGGACAGCATCACGTTGTCAGCATAGAGTGCTTTCTTATACTGGGAGATGCCAATATGAAGGCCTTTGATGTTCGGGTCTAGTAGAACCCGTTGGGCAAAGGGCTCCATGATCGGCGCAAACGAGAGCGGATGGGGCTTGATAATTTGCCATTGACTCTGAGGAGGGTAGTTGGGGACTGATCATTTGCCAGGATGAATTTTTGAAAATTTGGACCAAAAGGGAAGACCTCTAGGGTGAGCCGCAGGAAGGCCCAATCCACTTTATCAAGGGCTTTGGTCCCATCCAAAGCCAATAGTGCCAGCTTCTGCGAATCTTGTGTTGCAACATTTATTAGGTTCAGGGCTCTATGGATATTATCCCCTTTTGACCTGTGTGTTATAAAGCCTGTCTGGTCTGGGTCTATTAGATCGGGCAAAGCACCTGCAAGGCGGTTTGCTAATATTTTCGAGTAAATGTTAGCGTCAATATTTATTAGAGAAATGGGCCTATATGAACTATTGTCTCTAGGGTCCTTGCCCGGTTTAAGTAAGAGGACAGTAATAGATCCCTGCATTGATGATGGAACCCGACATTCCAAAGGAATTGAAAAGGGCCGTTAGTGGGGCAATCAATTGGGGTTGAAAACCTTGTTGTGTACCCGTCCGGGCCAGGGGCTCTAGGGTTGAGGGACTTAATGGCTGCGTCGACCGTCTCACCTGAGATCGGAGCGTCACGGCTCTCCCTGGCAGAGTCCATTAGTCGAGGAAGAACGGCATCTTGTAGGTACTCCTGTTGTTCCACCTGGTTCCGTGGCGTTGCACACATTACCTCAGAAAGGTGGGACACTGCCAGTCGCAGTTTGTTTTGTTCTGCATATTGGACCTTGCCCTGGGGGTCGCAAAGGCCCTTAATAGTGTTCCTTTTCTTCGCCTTGGCTAGTTTCTCCACCAAGAATGTATTCGCCTTGTTCCTGGTAGTAGCCCTTCTTAGATTTGGCCAATAGGTGCGCTGTTTCTTCTGCATAATGGGCCTCCAGCTTTCTCCGGGCCGCTTGTAGAGCTTGTTGGGATCTTGGAGACCAGCCCTTGCGTTTGTGATTGGCTTCAGCTTTCTGGACCTCCTTTTTTCGAGATCCATTCGAGTTTGTCGCTTGCGTTTGTGGAATGCCGCCCAATGTGCAATTAGTTCTCCCCACACTACAGCTTTCATAGCGTCCCATGTGTTGGCTGGGGAGGTATCCTCAGTCGGATTTTCCTTGAAAATGTTCTTGATCATTGTGGCTATGGTGTCCCTCAAAGGCATCTCATTAAGAATAGGATCATATAGGTTACACCAGCGTTGAGGTGGATGATCAGGATCATGGGCACGGAGGTCCAAAGTTACCGGAGCATGGTCAGATAGTACCGTCGATCCAATGGTTACTTCATCAGCGAAAGCCAGAATCTGAGGAGAAGCAAGTAGGAGGTCAATCCGGAGAAAGTTCTATGCACTTACGAATAGAAGGGGAAGTCCTTTTCATTGGGGCGAAGCACTCTCCACGTGTCTACCACCTCCAGAGTTCGGAGTAATCGCAAGCGGCTTGTAGCCAAGTTTAAAGTCTCTGGGGGCTGGGGGTATGATCTGTCCATTGTAGGGTCAGGGACCCCATTAAAGTCACCTCCAATGATGATTTGGCCTTCAACAAAGGGGAGAAGGGCTTTGCCCAGTGTTCTGTAGAACGCCTCCTGCCCATCATTTGGGGTGTAAACCGAGACAAGGGGGTAAAGCTGCCCAAATATAAGACCCTTAACCGTGTAGCGGCCTTCTGGGCACCGTAGAGTCTCAAGTATCTGTGGTCTCACCCACTTGGTGAAGAGAATCGCTGTACCCCCTTTTTTGGTACCTTTGTAAGCCAGGTATTGAAGTGGGAACTGTCTATTGCGGAGACGTGCAAAATCCGATGGCATTAAATGTGTTTCTTGTAGGAATACCAGAGTTTTCCCCATCGTGCAGCCGCTGCACGTATTTTCTTTTGGAGGGGGAGTTCAGAGCTCTAATGTTCAACAAAATAAACTTTAACTTCTGGTGTGGAGGGGCTGTGCCTCGAGCATCTGTGTTTTCTAGGGGTGGGATCTGGGCCTGGCGTGACTCAGTCGTGATCCGGGAGGTGTTATCTTAATGTCATTGTGCAGTTGGGGTTTTAGCATAACCCTCCAACGCGAGGCCATAACTACAAAATCACGGGAAGCCGGGTTCTCCTCATCGGCATCTCCCGTAGCCTACGGGAATAAAAATTTTCAAAGGACAACATTCTGTGTTCCACTCCAAGAGGGTTTTGGTGTCATTCACCTCAGAGTTGGGCATGGGTCGCATGAGACCCGCAACAAGATCTAATAGCTTTGTGTTCTGTCGCAATCCAAGTACAGTCGGACCAACAGTTTGGAATCAAAAATTCAGAAGAGAGGGGGGGTGGAAGGCCGAAGGAGAGCATTGCGTTCAGGCACCTCCAATCCTGAGTGTAGGGGTCATTTTGCGTTCTGTCCTTTCTGCACCTCTGGCCAAGTCGAGCGTTTCAGTTTGGGGGGACCTCTCCAATCTGGGGGCCGTGTGGTCGGCAGCGTGCTCCCATCCCTCCAGGAAAGTCAGGGTATAGGATCGATGCAGCATCGTCCAGGTGGCATATTTTACGGAGGACCCCTTTATAGGAAAATTGCAGCGCGGTTGTGAACAGCCAGCGGTACCGAATTTGTTGGTCCTGAAGGAAGAGCGTAAGAGGACTCGGGGCCCTCTGTTTTTGTATTGTCACCAGAGACAGGTCTTGGTAGATTTGAGTGGGGAGCCCTGGAACGTAAGCTCATCTCGGGATCGCCCTATTGCCATGATTGCTTCTTTTGTGGTATAGAAGTGAACCCACGTTATCACATCCGGGGGTTAGTCCGTTTCAACCCTGCTGCGAGTGTCACAACCCTCGCCCAAAACCCCCTCTGGCAAACCCATTGGCCAGGTGGAGTCAGGACTCGGGCCTCTAGAGCCTGGCATCCTCTTCAAAAGCCCTCATGGGGCCAGTCCTGGCGCCTATGGCGCCATGCTCATACACCATGAACAACAATGTGCTTGGGAACTACTTTATTGTATTGTCAGCCAACATGGAGGCATCCACATAGCTTGGTTCCTAAGAACCAAGCTATGCGGTCTAGTGTTTTGGGTGTGGCAGGCCTGGAACTACTTTCCCTGGTACTACTTTACCTGGGCTATATAAACCACACCCTGACTGCAGAATATGCTTCGTGTTACTTTGCAGCTTGCAACGTGACGCTCACCGTGTCCAGCTATTCCATTGAACCTCGGAGAAGCGGAACCTGCAAGGAGACAAAAGAAACATCATTAGCAGCAAGATCTTACCTGCAGTCTTCATCTTTAAACACTCGCAGCTACTGAGAACAGCTTCCTCGAATCTGCACGCCTCCCGGACAGAACGACCTGAAAGAGGAAGATAGAGGCAACATTAAAGAAAGCTGTACAGACATTTACAAATTACGAACTGCTCAAAAGGCTTACCTGGCTGGTCGCCTCTCGGCTGGCACCACTCCGGACATTCCACTTGCGCTGAAGAACACTGCGACCTACAAGGAAGAAAAACACAGGTTAGCAAAGGCAAGACTTTGCAGCGCTGCGCATAGCGCTTACTTACCACATCATAGCGCTCTTAATGCGCCATCATTTACCAGCGGGGCTCAACCAAGCCAGTTCGCTGCGCTGAAGCTCTGCATACCTAAGGGAGAAAAAAGAGACATTTTAAATAAAGAAAGGCATGCAGGACAGCAACAAAACTAAAGAACAGCAATAAGACCTGCCTGAACAATATCAAACGGGCTGGCGTTAATGAAGTAACTGGACCGCACACGCCCCTGCAAAGAAGGCAGGAAGGAGAGCACGCCTAATTCTACCACAAGGTGAGGAGAGGGCGCCAGAGGGACTGAAAGCATACGGGGGTGGAGGGAAGATACTTACCCCAGTCTCTCAGTCTTGAACACAGTCCTCCTGTATTTTCAGGCAGAACCTTCCCCGCAGACCACATCAGGGCAAAGCTGAGAAGCATTCCAGCGAGTAACCCAGCTGGGTGGCGTCCCTGTGGATACCAGATGAGCGTAACAGTGAGGCCGGTTTCCCTGCGTGGTCTTCTGAAAGCGGTAAATGGGTGGCCTCCTACAGCACCCTCCACTCACGCAGTGAGGCAGGCATAAACCTACTTAGCTCCCTGCGAGGCAGGCAGGTGAAAGCGTAGGCCTGGCGTTTGAGGGGCAATATACTGTGTCTGTGTCCGGGTCTCTGATGGGATATGACAGAGCAGGGTGGGCTGCTATCAGGGGAACCTCCAGCAAGCGAAGGACACTCCTGTTGTTTGGTGCTGCGTGGGCCACGACTGCTCGGTGACAAGGAGAAAAGGGAGGCGGCTGAAAAGCCCCAAACTGCTGATCGGCGCCGCCAAGTGAAGAGGGGGACCCCCAGTTTCAGAGCCGAAAGCTATGGCACATGTGAGTCAATCCACCTCCAGGGAAGTCAAATGATGATGTCTTCAGGACAAAACCTACAGTGATGCTGGCATGAACAACGGCTGGTCCTGCAAGCTAGGGATGAGGTGCTGGGCGGTGAATCGATGCGCCCTTGTTGGTCACTGCAGGCCTCCCCTATAACGAAATCACAGTGTGTCTCGTTGAAGAGCCAGACAGGGTGCGGGATCCAATCCCTGAAGGTTTGACAAGCCCAGAGAGCCTCTCTCCCGCCCCAGTGCCAGAACAAAAGTCCAGATGTGTTGAAGGAGCCCGGGGTGATCCGGCACAGGGGCTACATGGGGTGTCAGCAGCAGCTGTGGAAGACTGGAGCACAGACCAGCGAAAAGTCAGGTGGATTCAGAGGAGATCGGACCAGATTGCCCGTTGCGTTTTGGCAGCAGAGTGTGGCCCTCTTCATGAAGTGGATGGCTGGGCCAAGACTCGGCACGATTGGAATGATAAAAGGCCGTGGGACGAAACGCTGCCCTCCGTAGCCTATCCCACTGTTGGCCCGATGCATGCTCACTTCAAAGTTAACTTTCAAAAATGAGCATGGATGCTGTGCAATTCGGGCATCCCGGTTTGTTCCTCCGGCACAACGGGGGGGGGGAGGGGAAGGCCGCAGAATGTCTCTTGGACAGCTGTTTGTGTGGGATGATCGGAAATCCCCCAAACCCTAGCCCCAGGCGGGGTCCAAGAGGTGCGATCACCAATGTGCCAATAGGTATCCGGGCGGGGTTACAGCACAGTTGAGCACCCACTAATGCCCTCGGCCAGCTGTTGCAGATGGTGTCGGCTCCCAAAGATACCAGGGGATCTGGGGCGCTTAGGGCGATCGGGAGACGTTGGCCTTCATTAGCAGGCACTCATGCGTAGGAGGCGCTCCAGAGGGCGCTGTCTGCTTCCATGAAACGGATTGGGGTCCAGGCGGTGTAGCTGTTACAGCAGGGGCCTTGGAGCGGGACTTGCGCTGAGCACCAGAGTCTGAAAGGATTTTGCTAAAATCGGATGTACGAGTAGGCACCGAGTGTCGGGGGTGCTGACGGAGCCGGCTAGATTAAGCCCTCCTCCTGACGTGCTGCAGGGCTCACTCCGTGTGCTCTCGGACCCCAAGACTGCAACGGCGCTTCGCCTCAGACGTGACTGGGGGGTTAGGTTAGAATTCATACGCTGTGTAGGGGCATCAAGGTAAGAGCTTTCATGATACGCTCTTTTCCGAGCCGGGCAACTGGACCCATAGCGGCGAGGTTCACTCTTCTCCCATGTTGCAGAGTATGTCCGCCATTTTGGAATGCTCGGTGGACGGGGCGCTACGAACGCAGGTTGCGTTCAGCAGGAGTGGAGGAGCGTTAAACGTTCAGATTGTTTTAGGAGATGCCCCAGCCATTCCGATCACCACGGATGGCTTCCTCCAGAACGTTGGTGGCCAGGAACCGCTGATTTCCCCATTATAGTTGCAGACCTCATGCGGAGGCCATTAGAGAAGCAGCTTCATCGGTGGTGCTCCAGGCCCACACCCCTGAGGTTACGCAGTTTGTACTGTGTAGTGATTTCGGCATAGTTTTGGGGACCGCCAGTCCACCACGAGATCTCCGTGGTCACGCCACCACCACATGTTTCTCACTGTCTTCGGCTTAGAGGACTCTGCATATCCAGCTCTAAGCTTTCGGCATGCGAGTAGTTTTGTAACTCACAGGCTTTCTCTGTCTCAGACTCCTCCCCTCTCGGGTACTACATCGCTGCAGTGCTTCCCTGGCCACGTTCGTGCCTCTCTCTTTGTCCCAGTTAAATGGAGCTTTCCATTTAAAGTGGCATGCACTGTTTCTCCTTGACAGTAACATATGGTCGTTCTTTTTTCATCCATTCAACTACAGGAGTTCATTGAAAGCAATCATATCCTCGGTAGTTAGGCTTCCGCGCCATACATGGCAGTGAGACTGCCATGCTGGACCTTAAATCCAATCTTGCCAGAATTATGGAGAAAGGTCAGCCAGCACTCCTCATGCTATTGGACTTCTCAGCGGCCTTTGACCTAGTCGACCACTCCTTCTTGGTGACCAGGTTAGAATAGCAAGCTTATTGTACCAGCATGGCCACACAGTGGATATCTTTCCTGGAACCTCAGAATGCTAGAGTGGCTATGGAGGGTGCCAGCTCCCTACCATCTGCCATTACCTGTGGGGGTCCCTCAGGGCTCATGTATCTCTCCCACGCTATTTAACATTTACGTCATGCCCCTTCTCTCTCTCTTGAATGGCCTGGCTGTTCAGTATACCAACTACACTGATGACACTCTGATCATCCTTGCGCTGCCGGGCATCGACGCTCTGACCATTAACTCAATCTATGAGTCAATCCAGGCATGGATATTAAGCAATTCTGTTGACCTTAATATGGACAAAACTGAGTTACTAATCATCGCCTCAGGGCAAAGACTCAAAACAACTCCATACGGACTATGAGGACTTCACCATCTCGGTAGTAGAATTGCAGTGGCTAGGAGTGTCAAGACACTGGGCGTCATTCTTGATGCCAAGCGCACTATGAGGTCACTTGCATTCGGGCCACCTGTGGTTGCACTACAAAACTCTTAAACTATATTTGCCCCTACATTTTCTTCAGCAATAGATCTGTGCTCGCTACGGCCTTGGTAAATTCACACCTAGACTATTGCAATAGCCTGCTTCTTGGCACATCGCAAGCCAATATCAAGGCACTTCAAATCACCCAAAATGGCGCTGTCCGGGCAGTCCATGGGTTATCTCTGAGAGATCACATTACCAATGCCAGGAGGGAGCTTCACTTGCTCACCATAAAACATTGAATCGGGCACAAACTCCTCTCCCTGACCTATAGGTGTCAGAATAATGAGGCGCCTCAATACCTTGCCGATCGTCTCAAGTTTTCCATCCTACCTGCAACCTATGTTCTCAAGACCCACACAAGTTGGTGCAACCGAGGTTTAAGCTTGTTAGATTTGATGGCACCATCTTTGATGTCCACGCTCCTTCATCCTGGAACAAGCATCCCCGGGATTTGAGATTTGCCAACACTGTTAAAGAATTTAAGAAAATGACCACGTTCCACTTGTTCAACCTCAAACCAGGCTGAAAACCCTGTTACCTGAGCACTCTCCTTCCTCCTGGGAACTTCCCTCTTTGTGTTGTCTGTCCCTTCTCTGTTTTCTGTGCACCCATTGACAAATGGCGCGTTACAAAAATTTAAATAAATAAAATAGATCCAAATCTGTGTATGGTATTCCTAAGGAGGTTATTTTGGGATATCCTTTAGGGAGTTCCTCGGAGGAATGGGAGTGCTTGTCCCCACAGGGGGAGTCTCTCCCGGTGAGGTCCCTACCTGCCTTGACCCCTATGGAGGGGGTTGCCAAGTTGGCTCACCTCCTTACCCTCATGGGGTGCTAGGGGGGGCTCCGCCTTGAGGAGAAGGGCTGAATTCCAGCAATTCGTCACCGTGCTCTGTATGAGCTAATGGACAAGGTGGGGGAGATAGCCAAACAGTCTGGTTTTAGAGAGGAGTCTCCAGCACAGTGAAGCAAGGGATGCCTAGTGCCGTCGGTCAAATCACTTAAATACTTAGAAACAATATCATTATGCCGAGTCAACATGTCCCAAAACAGGAAAGACTGCCCCTCTGAGAAGGCTAAGTGAACAAACATGGGGACTGCAAGGGGCTGTTGGCCAAGCCACGGCTATGCCAGTTGGCAAGGCGCAAACTCACCTTGATTTTTGAAGGGGCGGCAATGCCAAGTAGAAAACTACGAACCGAGGCAAGGTGCAAACCTGCAACAAACACGCACAGACAGACGCCTTTTAAGTTCGGAGGTTAAAGAGGCAGGAGGGGCGTTCGAGCCCTGAAACATTAGTCAAAGAGACCTGGAACCTTTATATCGAACAGTTCCTTAGCATAAAGTACAAGTGCAAGAACAGAAAGGTAGGCAATTCATTCAATAGGGCATAAAACAGTATGCAGTCTGTACAGAGCTGCAGGGAAACGATGCAATGAATCTGTTCAATTTAAGGAGTTTTAGCTCTGACTCAAAGCCATCCAGGACTGGCTGGCCTCCAAGTGAAGCAGGGAAAACTGAGCTCCTTTTAATCGGTCCTCCATCCATCACTAAATCTTTATTCTGAAGTTTCCCTTTTTCTTCCTCCTTATCAAACATCTCACAAATCGACGTTTCCGTGCACCACCTGGGAATATTACTGAGGCCTGCCATGTCTCTTTCACCCCAGATCACTAAAGTAAAAAAAAATACTTCCTTCAAATGAAACTGCTAATGCATATCCTCCATCTTATGTCCATGGAGGGCAGAACAAAGGTTGTGGGCGCCCTTGCAAATTCCTGCCCTGACTAAAGGAATGCATTCCACTCTGCCCTCCCTGCCACTTAAACCAAACGAAATCCTGCAGTTTGGGCTGTTAGAGAGCTCTCAAAGCACACCTACGCACTCCTGGGATGCAGCACCTTTCACTGGTCTGCAGTCATATCCAGGAATCGCATTAAACCCATGTGTCTATGTCACACATGCCTTTTGGGAGCCACACACCCTCCTGCATTGACCTATCAAGCCATAAATATTGTCCTTAGAGACGCCTAAGATCTTTGGATGCAGGCCTGCTCTCTGTTCCCCTGGTAAGATTTGCCTCCTGGGGCAGTCACTGTTACTCTTTTGTGCCGGCCTAAAGCGGAACAAGCTCCCTGCTTCTATCCGGTTCAAACCAGGCCTGGCTCCAAGAATTTTCATCTGGGTGGGCCAGGGTTGTGATCAGGGGGGCCAACATTCCATTGGGTGTGGGTCTAGGAGTACCCTAAACAGAGTGTTGGTGTTGATCCAGATTTCCCAGACCCGTCATCCAGCAAAAAATGTCTTCCCAGATCTGCAAAAATACATTTGCACCCCTCTATAAAAAAAACAGTACATAGCAAAAGAGAATCAAGGACAATAGTGGTGCAACATCAATCTACCCATCTTCCCTTCCCGTCTGCGCTCCCCTTTCTGTTATATCTGATCATCCTTCACCTTCCACGGTCCAGTCACCTTCCTTCAGCTGCCCTAACCACCGTTCCCATTTACCTCCCCTCCAATCTATTCACACCAGCACCCAGCATGCCTTTCCTCGCCTGGCTTGGGAGAATTGAGGGTGATGCCTGCTCTTCCTCCTCTGAAAGGGCTGAGCAGTGAGGCCCCCAGTCTTTGTACCATCTCAGATGGTGTCTGCCCAATAATACCTTCCTGAGCACTGTGGCTACTCCCAGCATGCTCCGGAGGAGATGCTTGTGCTCCCTCCATCTTGTTGTGAAAGATAGACCCCCCAGAATACAGAAGCAAGGAATAGGAGATTCTGTTTCCCACAAAAATACATTTTATTTCAAACTCCTTTTAATTTCAAGAACAGAACATACCATGTCCAATCAATACAGGTAGTCTTGTTGATCTTAAGAATATTTCGAGCACAACAACATATCCTCCAGTAACATACACATGTTTATACAATCCTCCCTTCACCCACCCATTACACAACCTCCCACCCCCCTTCCAACTGAACCCCTACAGTAGTCCCATTCTGAATGTCTCCCATCAATGGTTCATGTCCAAAATTACATTTTAAACAACATTTTATTTTTTGTTGCATGTTTACAGCACATTTTAATTGAGTTGAGAGTGCACGGAAGTGCTAGGGATGTAAGGGCTGCATCAGGAGGCAGACAGTGCGGTTTGAGGGGTTTGTGGCCTCCTGGTATCGCTCCTGGTGGGGCATGCCCCTGTACATCATTGGCTGGTACATACTGTTTACATACTGGTTATAATATGCAATTGTCCATGATCACTCTTTGTTTGATGTGTTTACTTTGATTTGCTATTGAATGACACAATTTTGTTAAAAAAATGTGGCCCGGATATTTTCAACGTTAGAAAGTGTGTGTGTGTGTCCTAATGCCTGTGCTGCCCATCTATTAAACCATGAGTGAGGCTTTTTGGGATAGCTTAAAATGCAAACTGAATCACTTCTAGGGGCACCTAATTTTAACAGGTAAGGTGTAGTGAAATTACAAAATACGCCAAGGATCATCCGTGCCTGGTGAGTGCATCTGAGCCCCATTATTAGTAAATTTGCCTGAAATTCGTGTCCAGCGTCCTTGTAACCCACTCCCCTCGCCACCTTTGCCGCTCTCCTCGCCATCTTTGCCGCTTCCTGGTTTCTCCCTCCAGCCCTCCCCTGTGCCCGCCCACTGCCCTGATTGGTCTCCTGCTCGCTCGTCCCTGAAGCTAACAAGCCGCCGGCATCCCCAGCCCTCTCATTGCCTTCCGTGCCTGGTGAGTGCATCTGAGCCCCATTATTAGTAAATTTGCCTGAAATTCGTGTCCAGCGTCCTTGTAACCCGCTCCCCTCGCCACCTTTGCCGCTCTCCTCGCCATCTTTGCCGCTTCCTGGTTTCTCCCTCCAGCCCTCCCCTGTGCCCGCCCACTGCCCCTCTGCCTGCCCACAGCCCTCGATCCCTCTTCCCGGTCGTCTCCCCCTCCCCGCCTCCCATCCCGCCCACCCTGCCCTGATTGGTCCAGCTATCCTCTACTCAGCTCATCTCCGACCCCCCGAGGGCAGCCCTCTGCCCGGCAGCCCCACCGGCTAAGGACCGTGAGGCAAAGGACTGCTCCACTAAGACGGCTCCAGGTCGTATCTGCAGGTATCCGCAGGAGAAGCAAGAAGCCAACAACAAGTAAGTGTGGCAAGGACAGGGCCAGAAGCAACTACTTCAGGCCATACTACCCTACCACTCCTCTAACATAGAATCAACAACGTAATTCCATCACATTTTCACTCAGACTCTTTCCTTTGCATTTAAAAATTGCGCCCAATAGCCTCTCTGAGAAAGTTGAATTAGAATTGTTCCCACTCTCATTCTAGAAGTGTACCCAACAGCATTTTAGAAGTGTACCCAGTTCCACCTGAAAATTGCACCCAATAGCCTCCCTGTGAAAGTTGAATTTAGAATTGTTCCCACCTGCATTTAGAAGTGAACCCACCTGCATTTAGAAGTGCTCCCAATCGCATATAAAAACTACACCCAATAGCCTATCTGTGAAAAGTTGAATTTTAGAATTGCTCCCACCTGCATTCAGAAGTGTACCCAACAGCATTTTAGAAGTGTACCCAGTTGCACCTGAAAATTGCACCCAATAGCCTCTCTGTGAAAGGTGAATTTAGAATTGTTCCCACCTGCATTTAGAAGTGTACCCAATTACATTTAGTTGTTGCGCCAAATAGCCGCTCTGTGAAAGTTCAATTTATAATTGTTTCCCACCCGCATTTAGAAGTATACCCAACAGCATTCTAGAAGTGTACCCAGTTGCCCCTGAAAGTTGCACCCAATAGCCTCTCTGTGAAAGTTGAATTTAGAACTGTTCCAACCTGCATTCAGAAGTGTACCCAACGGCATTTTTAGAAGTGTACCCAACTGCACCTGAAAGTTGCACCCAATAGCCTCTCTGTGAAAGCTGATTTTATAATTGTTCCCACCCGCATTTAGAAGTATACCCAACGGCATTTTAGAAGTGTACCCAATTGCACCCGAAAGTTGCTCCCAATAGCCTCTCTGTGAAAGATGAATTTAGAATTGTTCCAACATGCATTCAGAGGTGTTCCCAACAGCATTCTAGAAGTGTACCCAGTTGCCCCTGAAAGTTGCACCCAATAGCCTCTCTGTGAAAGTTGAATTTAGAACTGTTCCAACCTGCATTTAGAAGTGTACCCAATTACATTTAGTTGTTGCGCCAAATAGCCTCTCTGTGAAAGTTGAATTTAGAATTGTTCCCACCTACATTTAGAAGTGTACCCATTTACATTTAGTAGTTGCGCCAATAGCCTCTCTGTGAGAACTGAGTTTAGATTTGATCCCACCCGCATCTGGAAGTGTACCCATTTGCATTGCAGAAGTGTTCCCAATTGCTTATAGAAGTGTTCCCAATTGGATTTAGAAGTGTTCCCAATTGCATGTAAAAGTTGCGCCCAATAGCCTCTCTGAGAAAGTTGAATTAGAATTGCTCCCACTCACATTCCCGAAGTGTACCCAACAACCTCTCTGAGAAAGTTGAATTTAGAACTGTTCCCTCCTCCATTAGAATTGCCCCCTCCTGCATTTAGAAGTGTTCCCAATCGCATAAAAACTGCACCCAATAGCCTATCTGTGAAAAGTTGAATTTTAGAATTGTTCCCTCCTGCATTTAGAAGTGTACCCAACGGCATTTTAGAAGTGTACCCAGTTGCACCTGAAAGTTGCACCCAATAGCCTCTCTGTGAAAGTTGATTTTAGAATTGTTCCCACTCTCATTCTAGAAGTGTACCCAACAACCTCTGCAAGAAAGTTGAGTTTAGAACTGCTCCCTCCTCCACTAGAATTGCTCCCTCCTACATTTAGTAGTGTTCCCAATTACATTTAGAAGCTGCGCCCAATAGCTTCTCTGAGAAAGCTGAGTTTAAATTTGTTCCCACCCGCATTTAGAAGTGTACCCAATTGCATCTAGAAGTGTACCCAATTGCATTTAGAAGTTGCGCCGGATAGCCTCTCTGAGAAAGTTGAAGGAGAATGGTTCCCACTCACATTTGAAGTGTACCCAGCAACCTCTCTGTGAAAGTTGAATTTAGAACTGTTCCCACTCGCATCTAGATCTGTACCCTATACCCTCTCTTAGAAAGTTGAATTTAGAATTGTTCCCACCTACAGTGAGAAGTGTACCCAATCGCATTTAGAAGTTACGCCCAAGAGCCTCTCTGTGAAAGTTGAATTTAGAATCGTCTCCCACCTGCATTTAGAAGTAAACCCAAGTGCACACCAATCTTGAGCGCACCAACTCCACCAATGCCCGCCAGAAACGACTCCCATGAACCTCCTCCACTCTCCGATCTGCCCTCCCACGCCCCCCCGCTCCCAAGACAACCCACCCTCTGCCGCAATCCCTGCCAGCACCCTCTCCAAACACCAAGCCAGGGGGGCACGATGGCGTGCCACCCACCCCAAGGCCACTCATCTCCTGAACCCCACCGCCGACCCGCCAGCACTTGCCATGCCCACTCTCCTCACTACCACACCCCACCCTGCAATCATCCAACCCCTGCCATGCCATCATACACCTGCCTCCTTCCCCATCCGACTGCACCCTTTCCCCTCCCTAAAAACTGCGCACCTAGCCCTAGCGAGAACCGAAGCTGCCTCTGTCTCCCCCTCTGACACCCCTACCCTCTCTCTCACACCAATCGCAACAAAGAAACTAAAGAGGAAGCGTTCCTGGTCCCCCTCTACCTCTCTGCTCTCCTAGTCTCCCTTGTCTCGACCCACCACCTCTCTCCCACAATCTCCCCCCTCCCCCGTGGCCTTGTCCTCCCTAAAACCCCTCGCCCTCGATTTCTCCTCAACCACAACCGAAACTCCCAACCGCCCTCCCCAATCCTCAAATCCCCCACCCCAATCCCGATCATCCCATCACACACAGCCACCCAACCCCGCACGAAACCTGCAAAACTTTTGGCTCGCCCACTTTTCCCTAGCATCACCAACCCTACCCCTCTCCCGCTACTCTCTCCCCCTCCGCCCAATCCTGCTCCAGTACCAAAAGCAACTTCCCCTGCTGATGTGAACTGTATCCTATTTAACGCCCGCTCTGTAGCAAAAAACAGACATTGCATCTTTGACCTCCTCACCTCTGTCAAACCTGACCTAGTTTTCATCACTGAAACCTGGTTCTCCGATGACTTCAGCCCAATCGCAAATGAAGCCTTTCCGCCCGACTACTGCCTCATCCCACTGAACCGTCCGTCCAGAGGAGGGGGGGTAGCATTTGTCTTTAAATCTCTCTTCCGAGCCTCAATCATGGACAACCAACCCTCCATTCCATCCTGCGAATCCCTCCTCGTTAAACTATCCCTCTCCCCGTCGCTCTCACTCACCTTCCTAGTAATCTACAGGCCCCCTGGCTACGATAGACACTTCGCAAACAACCTTTGCGACTCTATTGCCACCCTCCAAATAAACCATCCCAACCTCACCCTTCTCGGAGACTTCAACATATGGCTCGACATCCCCACCAATCCTATGACACACGCCCTGATCGACGGTCTAGATGCAATTAATCTCCAACCCCACATAAACGGACCAACTCATTTTAAAGGACACACCCTCGATGCCATCTTTAGCTCCGACACCCAGATTTAGTTAAAGCCCCCTACCCCTATCATCTGGTCCGATCACTTCATTCTCTCATTTGCCATCCCCGCACCCGGCCCCCTTCCCTTACCCGCATCTGAACCTACGCAAATGCTGGAAAAAACTTATAATCACCCTTGACCTAGCCGAGGCACTCCTCCAGTCTCCACCACCTACCCGCCACTCTAACAACCAACTAACACCTGAAGCCTTTGACTCATGGCTCAACGCATCTCTAATGCGACTCACGCCTACATGCAAACCATCAACCCGCTGTGGCCCGTTCCCCAGATGGTTCACTCCTCAGCTGAAGACCAGTAAACGACACTACAAATACTTAGAACGCAATTGGCAAAAAGAGAAAACCCACGAGAGCAGGACCACCTTAGCCCGACACTTGTACCGGTACAAGGCCGAAATCCGGAAAGCTAAAAAAGCCCACTACAACACCCGAATCCTAAACTGCAAAAACCCAAGCAAGGAACTCCACAAAATCATCTCCGAATTCACCAATCCAACCTGTAACACAACCGTCCCGACCCCGTCACAATCACTGTGTGACTCTCTCTCCCTCCACTTTTACACCACAGCTATTGAAAGGACAAAAACTCTAAACACCAAACTGGCTCTCTTACAACCAATTGACAACCCTCCACCCATACCGGCCAGCCCGTCAACTCCATCCTCTACTCAACCAACATTCGAATCCTTTAGTCCGATATCACCAGAACAATTTCTCAAACTTCTATCTGCCCGCAAACCATCCGGATCCCCTCTGGACCCCTGCCCAGCCTCAACCCTTAAAGAAATCTTTGCCTCCACCAGCGCAGGAGAACACGCAAGATCTATCATAAACGCCTCCCTTTCCTCCGGTATTTTTCCGGAAGCATTCAAAACAATACACGTCAAACCGCTAATTAAAAAACCTTCCCTCGACCCTCTCGAGCCCAAAAATTATCGCCCAATCTCAAACACCAGATTCCTCGCCAAACTCATTGACCGAACCGCATACTCCCAACTAAACGCCTTTGTTGAAGCCAACAATCTCCTTGACCCTGCCCAATCTGGTTTCAGAACACGTCACGGAACTGAAACCACCATAACCTCGATCTGGGACGACCTTAAAATGACAGCAGACTCCGCGGGATGTGCCGCTCTAATCCTTCTTGACCTATCCGCTGCCTTTGACACGATCAATCACTCAATCCTCCTAGACCGCCTCCACTCCCTAGGAATCCGTGGAACCGCTCTTAAATGGATAGCCTCATTCCTCAAAGACAGGCACCAAATAACTACACTCTCCAGCTTTACCTCCCAAGCCCGACCAGTTGTCAGGGATGGCACTCTATTAAAAGTGGCACAGGACACCCAAAAAGGGTTTGGGTGGTTGTGCCTAAATAAAGTGGACAGAGAAGCACACACACAGCTGAAAGGAAAGGGAACGAAGAGTAGGCAAGAGTAGCAAGGAAAAGGTACAGAATGAATTCCCTCTTGGGGTGTATGCAGATATAGGAAAAGAGTATTCCACGACCCTTAGGAAATACTCAAGCCTTCTGCACAGTTTGCTATAACAGAGGCCCACGCTGTTTGCTCATGACTTGGAACAGCAGCTATGGGTGTCTGTAATGTAGAAACGAGACAAGGGAAGGGGCAGAGGTTGACTGATGGGAACCAACAGACAAGCTCTGTACAAAAGGGTCTACAAACAGGACAAGAGAAGATACTTACAGACAAATCCAGGAAAAGGAGGTTGATAGCAAACTAGCAGAAGGAAATGAAGGGAAAGTCGTGTAACAGGTTAGGATAGCAGAGGACAGTAAGGAACAAGGTTGAGAGCTCAGAGGAGCAGGAAGGCAATGAGCAAGCCCACAGGAGCAGGGCTGTAAGGTAGAGAGCCCAGAGGGAAAAGGCTTAGGGCAGCAGAGTAAAGCTGGCTGCACGGCAAGGAACCCAGAAGGACCAGGCAGCAAGGAGTGAGCCCTGAGGGGCAGGGCCGCTGACCGTAGAAGGTTACAGAGGACTGTAGAGGGCTGCTAGGCCGAGAACCCAGCGGAAAAAGGTAGGTAGTAAGCAGCGGAGCGTGATCAGCTGCAATGTAGAAAGCCCGGTAGGGCAAGGGCGGAGGCTGGAAGGCAGCAGAGCGTGATCGGCTGCAATGTGGAGAGCCCGGCAGGGCAAGGGCGGAGGCTGGAAGGCAGCAGAGCGTGATCGGCTGCAATGTGGAGAGCCCGGCAGGGCAAGGGCGGAGGCTGGAAGGCAGCAGAACGTGATCGGCTGCAATGTGGAGAGCCCGGCAGGGCAAGGGCGGAGGCTGGAAGGCAGCAGAGCGTGATCGGCTACAATGTGGAGAGCCCGGCAGGGCAAGGGCGGAGGCTGGAAGGCAGCAGAGCGTGATCGGCTGCAATGTGGAGAGCCCGGCAGGGCAAGGGCGGAGGCTGGAAGGCAGCAGGGCGTGATCGGCTGCAATGTGGAGAGCCCGGCAGGGCAAGGGCGGAGGCTGGAAGGCAGCAGAGCGTGATCGGCTGCAATGTGGAGAGCCCGGCAGGGCAAGGGCGGAGGCTGGAAGGCAGCAGAACGTGATCGGCTGCAATGTGGAGAGCCCGGCAGGGCAAGGGCGGAGGCTGGAAGGCAGCAGAGCGTGATCGGCTACAATGTGGAGAGCCCGGCAGGGCAAGGGCGGAGGCTGGAAGGCAGCAGAGCGTGATCGGCTGCAATGTGGAGAGCCCGGCAGGGCAAGGGCGGAGGCTGGAAGGCAGCAGGGCGTGATCGGCTGCAATGTGGAGAGCCCGGCAGGGCAAGGGCGGAGACTGGAAGGCAGCAGAGCGTGATCGGCTGCAATGTGGAGAGCCCAGAGGAGAAGGGCTGTGAGGCAGGGAGCCCGGAAGGCTATGGCTGTAGGCAGCAGGGTGTAGCAAGCTGCAAGGCAGGAAGCCCAGAGGAGCTGGACTGAGGCAGAGAGCCCAGAAGGCTAGGGCTGTAGGCAGCAGGGTGTAGCAAGCTGCAAGGCAGGGTCCAAGCAGGAGTGATGGCAAACAGCATACAAAGATCCGTAGAAAGACGCGAAAGGTGGAGGAAGGACTCTCAATGCAAGAGGCTGAGCCACTGCAGGCAGCAGCCTTTTATACTGCCTAGCCCAGCACAGAGGCAGGCTAATTGGTTGCACCTGGCTAAGCACACCTGCAGACAATCGGCCACCTCCCTCTCTGTTCCTGAGCTGGTGGAAGCAGAGCATATCCCTAGGGCTTCTGGGGGGTGTAGTCTCGCAAATGGGAAATAAAGTCCCCAAAGTAAATATAGATTGATCCAAGAGTCTGTTGTAAATAAATGATAAACAAATAGTCCATATTGAGCGCAAATGGATGCGCCCATGGCGCAGGCATGACATCAGTCGACACGGGAGTCCCTCAAGGGGCATGTCTATCTGCCCTCCTGTTCAACCTCTACCTGATCACCCTCCCACCAATAATTTGTTCACACAACATCCTTTGTTACAACTACGCCGACGACACTCAACTAATTTTAAAATTCCTGAACTCGAAACCCAACCCCCAACCTGACCTGGCATCCTGCCTCATAAACATAGAGCGCTGGATGACCCAAAGCCACCTCTTGTTAAATCCCTCCAAAACAGAAATCATGGTTTGCGGCAACTCCGACCTTCTTCCGCACCCACTACCCTGGCCACCCGCCATGGGCAACTCACCTACACCCTCCAAAACAGTAAAAAATCTTGGATGCACCCTAGATTCCGACCTAACACTCTCGCGCCAAGTCAACAATGTCTCAAAGTCCTGCCACTACCACCTTAAAAACCTTAGGCGCGTCTTTCCATACCTCTCATTTCCCAACAGAGTCTCCGCTGTCCAATCAATCGTTATATCCAGACTGGACTACGGAAACCCCCTATACCTCGGAATCCATGCCTACCAACTGAATAAACTCCAAAGAGCACAAAACGCAGCAGCCAAATTACTACTTGCGCTCAGTCCAAGAGACCACATATCCCCAGCCCTTAAAACACTGCACTGGCTTCCTGTAGCCCGTAGGGTGGCTTTCAAAACCTTATGCCTCTCGCATCGAGCACTGCATAAAACTGGACCGCAATATCTTCAAGACAAACTATTTCCTTATCATCCCACTCGCACCCTAAGATCAAGCTCAGCCGGCCTCCTAGTAATTCCCAAGACAAACTCAGTCAGACTAGGCGGATCATCATTCTCTGCCCTGGCTCCAACCTTGTGGAACTCACTCCCACCCCACATCCGCCTAACTGAAGACTTAACGTCCTTCCGCAAACTACTGAAAACCTGGCTCTTCCCATAAAACCAATCCAGCATCATCACAATAATACTGACTCATCAAACTACCTGAAGCGAGAATGACAGCTAAATAACCTCAAATGTAAACTAGTAAGACAAGCGGGCTTTAACGAGTAGAGGAGATCAAAACAGTGAAACAGAAAATACGAATAAATCATTGAGAAACGTTGGAGATCTGAACCGATCAAAAGGACTTAATGAATTGAGAAGGGAATACAATGAATGACATAAATGAAATAGTTAGAATGAATGAAGCGTACAGAACTGACGATTGCACTAAACGGAAGCGTGTCGATATAACTGGAGAGCAGATAAGTTGTGGAAAGCGGCTGAGTGTGGAAAGCGGCTGAGTGTGGAAAGCGGCTGAGTGTGGAAAGCGGCTGAGTGTGGAAAGCGGCTGAGTGTGGAAAGCGGCTGAGTGTGGAAAGCGGCTGAGTGTGGAGAGCAGAGGTGTGCGGAGAGCGGAGGTGTGCGGAGAGCGGAGGTGTGCGGAGAGCGGAGGTGTGCGGAGAGCGGAGGTGTGCGGAGAGCGGAGGTGTGCGGAGAGCGGTTGAGTGTGGAAAGCGGTTGAGTGTGGAGAGCGGAGGTGTGCGCAGAGCGGAGGTGTGCGCAGAGCGGAGGTGTGCGCAGAGCGGAGGTGTGCGCAGAGCGGAGGTGTGCGCAGAGCGGAGGTGTGCGCAGAGCGGAGGTGTGCGGAGAGCGGATGTGTGCGGAGAGCGGATTAGAGCGAATGAGTGTGGAGAGCGGATGAGAGCCGAGAGCGGATGAGAGCCGAGAGCGGATGAGAGCCGAGAGCGGATGAGAGCCGAGAGCGGATGAGAGCCGAGAGCGGATGAGCGTGAAGCGCAGATGAGAGCCGAGAGCGGATGAGCGCGGATGAGCGCGGAGAGCGGATGAGCGTGAAGCACGGATGAACGTGGAATCCGAATGAGCATGGAGTGCGGATGGGTGTGGATGAGAGCGGATGAGCGTGGATAAGAGCGGATGAGAGCGGAAAGCGGATGAGAGCAGAGAACGGATGAGAGCGAGGGTGTAGTGCAGATGAGAGTGAGCGTGGGGTGCGAATGAGTATGAAGAAGCGGATGAGTGTGGAGAGCGGATGAGTGTGGAGAGCGGATGAGTGTGGAGAGCGGATGAGTGTGGGGAGCGGATGTATGGGGGGAACGCGGAGAGCGGATGAGTGCGGAGAGCGGATGAGCAGATGAGTTGTGGGGAGCGGATGAGTTATGGGGAGCAGATGAGCGCAGATGAGCGCGGGGTACAGATGAGTGCCGAGTACGGCTGAGGATGTAGAGCGGTTTACTATGAGGAACCGCAGAGAGCGGAAGAGTGTGGAGAGCGGAAGAGTGTGGAGAGCGGAAGAGTGTGGAGAGCGGAAGAGTGTGGAGAGCGAGAGTGGGGAGCGGGTGAGAGTGAAAGCAGGTGAGAGTGGAGAGCGGGTGAGTGCGGGTGAGTGCGGGTGAGTGCGGGTGAGTGCGGGTGAGTGCGGGTGAGTGCGGGTGAAAGTGGTAAGCGGATGAGTGTAGGGAGCGGATGAAAGTGGTAAGCGGATGAGTGTAGGGAGCGGATGAAAGTGGTAAGCGGATGAGAGTGGAGAGCGTAGGAGTGTGGGGAGCGGATGAGAGTGGAGAGCGTAGGAGTGTGGGGAGCGGATGAGCGTGGGGAGCGGATGGGTATGGGAACGCATGAGTGTGGGGGGCGCATGAGTGTGGGGGGCGCATGAGTGTTGGGGGCGGATGAGTGTGGGGGAGCAGATGAGTGGCGGGGGCGGACGAGTGCGTGGAGGGGCGGACGAGTGCGTGGAGGGCCGATGAGGGCGTGGGGGGCGGATGAGTGCGTTTGAGTGTGGAGAGCAGTTGTGTGCGGAGAGCGGTTGTGTGTGTAGAGCGATTGAGTATAAAGAACCAAAGAGAGCAGAGGAGTGCGGAGACCGGAGGAATGTGGAGAACGGATGAGTGTGGAGAACAGATTAGAGGGGAACCGATGAATAAGGAGAGCCGACGAATGAGGAGAGCGAAAAAGTGAATGTGTAATGTGGATGAGCGTATGGAGTAGATGTGTATATGAACCGAATGAGTCTCTGGTGCAGATGAATATATGGAGCGGACGAGTAGGTGTAGCGGATAAATGTGTGGTGCGCACAAGTGTGTGTAAAAGACGAATGCATGGGCCAGACAAATACATAGAGCAGATGAGTCTGTTGAATAGATACACATAGAACAGACGAGTAGTTTGATGCGCCGTTGAGTGGGTGGACCGAATGACCATTATGGACTGAACGAGTGTCCTAGCTCCATCTAAACCAGTATGTAGACTGGACGAGTGGATAAACTACACGAGCATGTAGTCTGGACAAGTGCAAGTGTCTAGACCTGACGAGTGTGCGGACAGGACGAGTGCGCGGTCTGGACGAGGTACGAACCAAACATTGGCTGCTGACTGGACGAATGGTGGAGCGGTCAAGTATGAGGAACGGACGATTATGTGCAACGGACGATTCTTAACATGCCTTGGAATGAAGGAAACGCGTGAAAACATACATCATACCACACCCCACTCTTACTCTCTCCCTTACACCACCACTCATCTAGAACACAGAGATACTATGACACCATTCGGTATAACTGTTCTCATATCTACATCTCCCGCTTACTCCACATCACTCTAAGTAAACACTTGCTGGTTTCTCACCCCCCAGCCAGGCGTTCTTCTCAGGCCTAACACAGCCACAATCGTTCCGGATAAAGCCGACCAGAGCGAACACATACTCCTGATCTCTCAACCACCACACCTACATCTAAGAAGCAGCTACCACTTGATTTCGCACCAGCTGCACACATACCTGGTGCGCACACGCACTTTTGGACTCCCTCTACTGACCTGAACTTCGGTTCCCAAGGGCGTTCAACCTACCAGCGCCTTCAGACCATACCAATGGTATATAAGGCGCTATATAAATGCAAAATAACATAACATAACATAACTTTGGTCAAGTGGTAAAGCCATAATTTGAGCCTAGCCTGAAATTTAGATACTTGACCACACATCTTCTGAGCTCAAGTTGGTACAAATATGTGTTGAAGTTTGGCTTTCAATACCTAAAATAATATTAAATGTTATACAGATTACTTTAAAAATGCACACGTCACATGATAAACCAACCTGACAATGTATTCATCATTGTAGAAACATGTTGTTGAAAAGATTAAGATGGGCATTTTGTTTTGAATCCTAAATTGCACAGAGCGGAATTATCCCGTTTGCACTTTTTTGCAAAAGGGGCCATTCATTCATTTTAATTGTTTCCACCAAGTACTAGAAAAGTAAAGAGTAAAACACAGGCGAAAATTGCCATTGCTCCTTACTTTACCACTACATGTCTGGAAAAGTGTAAATCACTTCCACAATTAACGATTGTGGGAGCCATCCAAAATGTATTCCTTTGGACTCTGCCCGCTTTTACCAGGTGTAAAAGTCAGGCAGATCCCATAGGAATCCATTGGTTTTCCGCCAGTAAAAATACATGCTGGTGGAACACCAATCAGATTTGGCAGGGGGACCTTGTTGAGTCTGATCTGCTCTCCAACTTCGCCTGTCAAATCATAGAAAATCATGCAGCTCATAAAAAGTGGAGCTAAATGCATTTAGCGCCACCTCTTCCACTCCGCTTGACCTGGAAAATTATCCCCTATGACTGTAGCTTTATTTTCCCCATCCTGAATGGAAGCCTACAAGCTCCAGCATATCAATTAATGAGAACTTGCAAAAAATCTCATACAGACACAAAGTGAAATGAAATGCATGACAAGGTTATTGTTTCACACAGCTTGTTCTGTAACCCCTTAATTACTAAACGCCCAACAATCACACTTAAATAGCTTCTTAAAACCCTATATAATTTTTTTTTAAAGTGCCACAGCAATGGTCACTGCCTTTTTATCTTTTCTCATCTCTAATCACTTCCTGTTGTAAATAATCTGCCTCTGGGACACGTTAAAAGATAAGATCTCACTCGTAGGGCCTGTTCAGCCCTGCTGTTTGTATCTGAGGGGAGGGAGTAGAGCAGGGGGGCATTGGCATTTGTCCCTTGTCCAAATGTTAAATCCACTTCTGATTGCACTCTTTAGAAAATATTTAAATACTGCTTTTTAGTTATAAAAGATATACACCTTTTATTCTTTGTCCGTAACATTATAGAAAACTCTTAACTCTTCTTTTTTGTTATTTTACGGGTGTTCATGTTTCATTTCCGGCACTGCCTAAAACCCAGCACCCAGGATTTACATCATACTTTCTAAACAAATCCCACAAGGCACATGACCTGTTCTGTTTGCATGCAAAATCTGTAAAGTTTGAATCATGAAACATTCTGACAGAGTACACTAGGCTTTCAAACAAAGATGCATTCTATTTAGGTCAGAGCCCCACTGGTAAGTATGCATGAGAAGATCTGAAACTGGTCAATACTTGCCAACATAGCCTTATCATTTTCAGGTAGGGTCTTGTTGGACCAGCTGAGTGAGGTGCAGCCCGATTCCCTAGGCATAGAAAGCAAGACACCGACATCTGGGCATATACAAGTTCACTTAGGGAGACAGACTCAAGGCAACATGCATTGGCCTAGTCAACAGCTTGGGCTTTTCATTAGGCATTGATAGGCATTTTCCAGGCACTGCCATAAGGGTACCACTTGGCCATAAAATGGGAAAAGCTAGAAAATGGTGTCAGTAACTGGGTATATGATGGCATGGCGCGAATGTCTGCTAATACCTATACGCATGGCAAAACTGATTGCTTTGTGAGGACTTCAGTAAAAATCAGAGGCATTGACAAAAATATTGCTTCTAAAAATCAACTGGCTGAAGACGCACATTAAGAGAATTTTACTACACCAGGAGCTCATTTACTGAGGCTATTAAGTAATTAAACACTCAAAAGAATGCTTAGATATAACACTGGCAGGCCCTATACAGCAACACGTTTGTTGTTACTTTGGGCCTCATTACAACCCTGGCGTTGGACCATGGTGCTATTAGCACCATGGTCCATGCCGGATTCCGCCATGGTGGATGGCAGATTTACCGCCCTATTCCAAGGTTGGCGGGGCGGTAAATCCCCATTCACCATGGCCCCTTTCCCATTCCCATTTTTGGCCTATAGGGCTCAATGGGAATGGGGAAGGCGCTAATTACGGCACCGTAAATTACGGTGCCGTAATTAGCACCAAGTTCCCTTAGCGGGTTGGACTTTAACGCCTGCAAAAAGCAGGCATTAAAGTGTGAATCGGGCGTTAAGGGTTTAACGGCGCCACAGCCTTTTACGGCGCTGTTAA
This sequence comes from Ambystoma mexicanum, assembly GCF_040938575.1. Taxonomy (NCBI): domain Eukaryota; kingdom Metazoa; phylum Chordata; class Amphibia; order Caudata; family Ambystomatidae; genus Ambystoma; species Ambystoma mexicanum. Next base: position 779,995,441 of record NC_090932.1, read on the forward strand.
CCCCCTAACGCCAGGGTTGTAATGAGGCCCTTTGTGTTAGAGCTTGCTCAAAGAGTTCTGGAATGGTTAGCTTTTGATGGCGAGGCATTAATGTAGCCATGGCTAGTCATTTGATGGGTAAATGGCCAGACACACCCATAGGATGTGTGTTTCTCTTCACAGTGTATTGCCATCCTATCTGTGTTGTACAGCATGTGTTCTGGTTGTACCTAATAGGTAAAAAGTCTCTGAATCAATTAGAACCACTGTCACTGCTCTGGCCAGCCTTCTATACCATTGTTTGCATATCAGTCTTGGCCCTGTCACTAATATCAGAAGCCCTTCCAAAACTGCTTTACCACAGGGCCAAAAAATTCATGCGGTTGCTTGTGTTCCAGTACAGATGGAACACGGCCTTGCAATTGAGATTCAACTGCACCTTTTGGTGGCAACACCAAAGTAATTTGTTAATGGCTTGTCCCCTTCTCTAATCGTACAGACACTCTCCCCTCCAGAATTAAATGTTTGTTACTACCAACCTTATCTTTTCACTTATACTCAAGTAGTTAATGCAGCAGAATATATAGTTTGAATGTAATTTGTAAGGGCACCCCGTCGTTGACGCACCTTCTGCAGAATTCTGTGTTAAAGCAACTTTACCTGTCATTTATTGTTTTAATATAGTTAACCATTTTAATAAGCATGATGTGAACAACCACTATATTCCTACAAAAAACAAACATACTTTAAATTACGGAAACCAAAATTGTGATTTTAGGTTTCAGAAAATAGTTGTAGGCAGCCTGCTTGAATAAGTGTGCTACCTCACTTAGAGGTGTGAATGGTCCTCCATCTCCCTGGTCATTTGTACTTTCATGGCTGTGGGGCATAAATCATTGTCTAGGGTAAGAAAACAAATCCTGGCCAGGCCTCCTGCAATTCAGCCTCTCAGAATGATGTCTCTGAGGTTGCTGCTGAATGTTTAGAGTGACATCCACCCCCCACTCCCTCAGTTACCAGTGGTGTATAACACCACTGACATGGCCTCCTTTCTAGGGGGTGCTAGAGGCTGGCTCTGGGGGGCCTGGCCCCATGACCCCCCTGCTGGAGCCGGGCCTGGTTCAAACTCAGCCACTCCGCAGTTCCACGCCCTCCTCAAAACTAATGTGTAACCCATGAAGCCTGCACCTCGTTGCCCTCTGGCTAAGCAGTGATGATCAGATCAAAAAGGTGATTCAGTTTGCAGTGTTGGACTTCACAAATGCTCCCACTAACTGACTGACCTACTGGCTCATTCCCTCACCCAATCACTCTTATGAAAGGCGCGTTTCATCATAAAAAGTGCTTGAAAGTGGCACCTCCCCATTCCACTTCCATCAACCAATGCCTCAGTGTGATTCCAGCTCTTCTACTAACTGGTAATATCCACAATGATGGGTTGCTTTCTCTGTGCTCTGCGATCCTAGTCTCTGGCACATATTCCATTAATGCTATCTAGTTTATATAGTGCTAACTCGCCCGCAAGCATCAAAGCGCTGAATAGTTGATATTGCCATCCCACTGCGTGGTAGGGGTGTCGCGGTATTAGTTTTATGATGGTACGATAACCTTCTTGCCAAATGGCGGTATATCATGGTTATCGCGGTATAGCAGGTGGAGTTAACTAATCTTAACAAATATTTTCTAAAAGGTCATAAATTGACAGATTTATCATCACAAACAAAACCAGGCACCCAGGGCCAGAATTGGGCTTTTCAACATACTTTCCACTGAAATGCCTTGCTTCCACCAAACACAAACACATGTGTGGAGAGGAGGGGGGGGGCTGCTGCAACTGGCAAAGCAAACTGAATAGCTTTTCTTAAGTGGTCATTTAGGCTTTATGCTCCCCCACTGGCAACTGGTGAAGATAAACATGTTGCCATCTTGATAACCTGCATACCACCGATCAATGGAGGCTGATGGTAGTATACGCTTGTGCGCATATACACACACAGACACACACACAGACGCACTCTCTTTACGTTACAGCCTTTAGTTTACTTGCGGGCCAAAAGGTGTTCAGTACTCACGGACATGTTACCCTTTGGTATGGCAGCAGGGAATACCCACAGCGATGAGTGAATTTCGCAGTGTGACTTATTATATGTAAATTCAATGATAGAACCAGGGAAATCCCCCATTGCCATATGTTTAGAGAACATTATCCATTATAAATATATAAACCCCAAAGCCGCCAACCCAAAGTAAACCCTTTTCCTTCTTGGCACTGTATCTATTCTTCCTATTGCTAACATATTGATTTTGTGTCAGGCATGTGTGGTTTATGGAATGGCATTAAAAACTGCTCCAACTGAAACCACTTGGCAGACGGCACATCCAACAGTGCAAGACCAAGACTGCGCAGCACTTGCTTACTGCAGCCTTTCAAAATCAGATTGAAAAGCACACTTTACGGTATAAACGGTATAACGGTATAAACAATGTGACGGTTATTATTGTTCAATTAAGTGGTTCACGGTATCTTTAACGGTATACCGTTATACCGTTACATCCCTACTGCGTGGTACTCAATTTATCGACCCCGGAAGGGTGAATGGCTGAGTTGGCGCTGCCGGGATTCGAACCTGCATCAGCAGGCTACACAGAGATGTCAGAGGCGAGCGCTCTGACCGGCCATGTCATTTGAGTTAGGTCAGGAGATTCAGGTATCGTGCTACTTCTGGGAGTGGCATTTGGATATTGAATCTGATTTCCTGCTTAATGAGAATACTTTAGCCACTCTCCTTCCTCTATCGGTGCAACATTAGTGATAAAGGGCCCAATTAGCATGGGCATCTTCACAGTAAATTCAGTTATGACATGATGCTGCTGAAGTCTTACAGCACAGAGTGGAGTGTGGGGAAGTCTCCAGCTGCTGAAGTCCTATTGCATGGTTAAACCATGACACAAATGGAGGAAGGTGGAGAAAGCTCACGCTGCTCTGCTGGTTGTATATGAATTGTTCGTTTTACAACTGTTCGAATTACCATTGACCTTTTCACAATTGACAGAATTGTGAAGGTCAATTGTAACATATATTTGGGGGGAAACACCCCCACCCAATGCCAAACCCCCCAAAACCCATATATATATATATATATATATATATATATATATATATATATATATAAACAATTTGGGTAATACCGCTCTGCTGACAGAAAGGTTACACTGCTGGGTTTCTGTATGACTGACAGGGCAATGGTGTTGGAGAAAGTACACACTACTATAATCCAAAGCATTGATGGGGCCTATGTATGGAAGTTCACACTTCTTGCGGGCTGTTTTAGGGCTGGTGATGCTAGGGATAGCTCTATACATAGCAGTGTTCACCAGTGCTATGCATTCGAGATGTGTGTTGGCCAGTGCGGCCCTTGCAGCGAGTAAGAGTTAAAGATTACTTGAGGTCAAGTACAGATCGCGAGATTGAAGAGATATTGTTATAAGGCACCATTTATGAGCACAGGCACTTTGTACAGTGGGGTATGATATGATTGGTTATTTATAACGTGCTTAATACCCAGAGGTTTCCAAGCACGGACCCGTGGATCAAACCTGTGTTGCTCCGCGTCGTCTTGCTTCCAAAGCGAGCACGTTACCCTTGAGCTATCCTCCCGGGATAGTGTGTTCCATGAGAGTCACAGCATACATTTGTGGGTGTGTGTAAGTTACTAGTGTAATTGCACAGGAAAGCATTATTACAGAAGTCTACCATTAACAGGGCTGTGTGCCGTGTTAAAATCAGAGTGGACCATGGCAGAATATGATGTAGGTGTGTAAAATGTATGTTTTGTGTGTCGTAAATCTCCCCCCGTCTCACCTGGGATCGCTTCTTGCTCTGTTCCACGGGAGGATTCCTCTTGTGGACGGATTGGGTCTTGTATAGGCTCGCTCGAGTCTTGTCCGGCTGCAGAGCACGTTCAGAGTTCCGGGAAGGCCGATGTTCCAGGATGTCCAGGAAAAAGGTAGCGGTCGCTAGGAATGAGGATTCCGGGAGCAGATTAGAGGGAAGGGGTGAGAGGAAGGAGGAAGGAAGAAGGTACCAGGAACTAGGAATAGTGGATTCGCCGAACAGCACACACACGTCAAGTCACTACCTAATGATAGCGTTGAGACGTGCGGGGCTGCAGGGGCGTGGCCAATTTATAGAACGTGCCGTGTGCGACGTGAAGTCTGGTGCGAGGCAAGTCGCTTGGCGCGGCCATGTTGGGAGCGACAAAGAATACAAGCCTCGTCGCGATAAGGACCAAGAAGTCCAGAAGGGGCAAGTTCTATGGGTCATGACAGCATGCCTCCTCCGAAGACCTGTTCCACCAGGTTTGCCGGGTGTATGAGGTGGAATCTTCTAAGCAATCGAGGGGTATTTAAGTTAGAAACTGGTTCCCAGGTTCTCTCGCTTGGAGGATATCCCTTCCATTCAACCAGGTATTGAAGTCGACCCCGTTTATACCTGGAATCACATATTCTGGACACTTCATATTCCAGCTGATCGTCCACAACAACAGGACTGGGTCTGCAGGATTTTCGGGTGGATTGGATGTAAGGTTTCAATAGGGAAGTGTGAAAGACTGGGTGTATTTTCTTCCAGGAATCGGGTAGCTTGAGGAGAGACCAGTCATCCTGTACCTTGGTGGCAAAACAACGAAGATATTGCTCCAGAGTTTGATTTACACGTTCCGTAGCTCCGTTGGTTTGTGAGACGTATTGAGGTCCTCGGTCTGATATGATCTTGGAAGGAAGTCCATGAAGACGGAAATTATGTTCCAGAAAGATTCCAGCAAGTTCTGAGGAGGATGGTAGTTTATACTTCGGGCCTGTGAGGGGGTAAGGCTTGGACTGTGGCAGTAGAAAATACATCAGCATATCCCTGATAGGCCTCTTGAACTTGTATGATATTGGAAACCATGAGCGTTTTTTCTTGGTCTCTTGGTGGTTCTTTAGGAGTTATCGAGGAAAGATCCAGGGATAGACAGTGGAACATACAGAACTCTGAGCCCAGGAATAATGATCCTGCTGTCCAATTGATATACGGATTGTGCTTTTGTAACCAGGGCATACCCAAAACCATGGGGTAATGGGCTGACTTAATGATGTCGAATGTAATCTGCTCTTGATGATGGTTTATGGAAAGTTGGATCTCTTTAGTCTGCTGGCTTATGGGTCCTGAAGAGAGGGGTCTTCCGTCAATTGCTTCTACCGGCTGCATGGTGTTTCGTGCCTCGTACGGAATATGATGACTAACAACCCAGTCTTGATCAATGAAAATTCCCATAGCTCCGCAGTCCACCAAGGCCAGAATGGGATATGTCTTGTCTTTGGAGGGCGACAGGAAGGCCTGTAGTATCACCAAACTGTTTTGTCCAGGCGAGTTCAAGGATGGAATTGATGTGGAGCAAACATCTCTCTCCCAACACCTCGCTCCATCTAGGATCGTGAGTTGGCGTTTCCCGAACACCGTGGAGGGGCTAGAGGGCATTCTCTAACAAGGTGTTTATCCGAGGCACAATACATGCACAGGCCTGTGTGGATCCTTCTCATCCTTTCTTGAGGGGAAATAGGCCCACGGAAGTCTCCTATTTGCATGGGTTCCGGATCTATGTCAGGGGTTGGGGCAGAATTGGTTTTAACAGAGGTCTCAAGGGAATTCTTTTGAAAGGGTGTCTTGGTCTTTCTTCTTTCAGCCTTTCTTTCCTGGATTCGGAAGTCTATTTGCATGGCTAAATCCATAAGAGCCTGGAATGAACTAGGACGAGCTACTCTGGCTAATTCATCCTTAATGTCCTTGTTTAAAACCCTGCGAAATAGAGTGAAACTTGCTTCTGAGGACCAATCCGCTTCCTTGGCCAGTTGTTTAAATGTAGTAACATACGTTAGCATATCCTGAGTACCCTGTCGGAAATCAAGTAACCTTTCCAGAGCGCTAAAAACCTGTTCTGAGCGGTCGAACATAGTCTTGAGTGCCTGAATGAATCCATCATAATCATCCAGGAGGGCATCCCCTGAGTTGACTAAGGGAGTGGCCCAGGTCAACGTGTTCCCTGTGAGGTGCGAGATAATGAAGCCCACCTTTGCCCTAGAAGTTGAAAAATAATAGGGCTTAAAAGTAAAATGCACCAAGCAGGAATCCACGTAAGGATTTTGCCGAGCCATCATATTTGTCTACCACTCCACCCAGTAACACACTGTCCTTGTTAGCGGGGTCGCGAGACAAAACAAGCTGCCTTAACGCAGCCTTCTCAGCCTTTAAGTTCTGTACTTCAGTTGTGAGCTCTTGCATGCCACGCATAAGGTCCTGGACTGCTTTCTCCATAGCAGTATCAGTGTCGGTCGTTTGGCGTCTCAAACTGTCGTAAATCTCCCCCCGTCTCACCTGGGATCGCTTCTTGCTCTGTTCCGCGGGAGGATTCCTCTTGTGGACGGATTGGGTCTTGTAAAGGCTCGCTCGAGTCTCGTCCGGCTGCAGAGCGCGTTCAGAGTTCCAGGAAGGCCGCTGTTCCAGGATGTCCAGGAAAAAGGTAGCGGTCGCTAGGAATGAGGATTCTGGGAGCAGATTAGAGGGAAGGGGTGAGAGGAAGGAAGAAGGAACCAGGAACTAGAAATAGTAGATTCGCCAGACAGCACACACACGTCAAGTCACTACCTAATGATAGCGTTGAGACGCGCGGGGCTGCTGGGGCGTGGCCAATTTATAGAACGTGCCATGTACGACGTGAAGGCTGGTGCGAGGCAAGTCGCTTGGCGCGGCCATGTTGGGAGCGACAAAGAATACAAGCCTCGTCGCGATAAGGACCAGGAAGTGCAGAAGGGGCAAGTTCTATGGGTCATGACATTGTGTTCTGTTAAGCAGTATTAGTGAAGCACAGTATTAACCATGTTCTTGGCTTCTTGGTGCTGATTACCGTCACAGAGGTGATGCGCTATTTAGCCTGGGGTTGGTTTCCTTCAGGGGAAGGTTTGCTGGAAGTGTTTTTGGGGGTGGCCAGCCTTCAAGGACTTCCGCCACACCTGGTTGTCAGTGAGGGTGTTGAAACAATATGGAGGTTAATTCTCTTCTTCCCGCCCCTAGGGCCCCAATAGCCAGGTTCTATAGGCAGCAATGCATGATGAGGGATGGTTGATTTGTGGCTTCCGAGGGATTCATAGCCTGGAAAGGATTGCCTTCAAGTCTTTGAGGCCTTCTAGGAGTTTTATGGGGTTGGCTATAGTGTTGTGGGAGGCTGGATCTCTCTTGAGTTGAGATGTCAAGAGATTGATATTGCGACACAACTCGACATTAAAGCATCTTTTTATACACCCGTCATATTCCATCTCCAAAGTCTAAATAAGGAACTACAGCCCAGAGAACAGCCAAGAATATTCCAAGAGGCCCAAATGGGTTCCGATTAAATGTTATTTTGACTGGGGAAATTCTCTCCATACGGTCTAGGAAGACTCCCTCAATTAAGGGGTGCTTGTTATGTAATATCGACAGTCACTCACAACAGGGAACATATAATTGCAGAGTGTACAGCCATCCATACCGAGTGAGCTGTAGGTCTTTAGGTAGATTTGTAGATACCCCGTGTTGGCCTACCACCAACGATTTCTGGATCCGGGTTGCAAGTGGACATGTGGTGTACCTATCCATTGCAATGTTGACATTTCTGGGCAGCATTGGGATAGTACCAGCAAAGGAAGGATGTTCTAACCATGCGTCACCTTGATATGTGTGGATTTGCACTGGTTATGAATCTGTAAGAGTGTAGGAATTTGAGTTTGTAAATGGAAATTAGCATACTAAATAATTATTAGGTGTGTGAGTAATATATATGCGAATATGTGGTTTATATGCATTTTAACATGTTTTAACGTTATGTTAAATAGTGAAGTGATTAATATTGCTGAAATGCAGATATCATTATGTTAAGTATTTTTAATGTAATCTTGATTTTCGATACAATTCAAAATATGTTAGATCGAATTATGCATGTAAGGAAATTTCATAATAAAATGTTTTTAAAAATAGTGCAAATACATTGGGAAGTGGATGAAAGTGCTCTCCCTGAATGCTCATGCTGTTTCCCATGAAACCTGGACACAGAGCTCCCAAGTTGCCTGTGGCCATGCATTAGGTGGCCACCCAGTACTGTTTTTCCCTTTGGAGTCTGGGACACACAATTTTTTTCTTTCCCATTTGGAATTTAGAAAAACTTCAAGTTCCACAATTCCAAGCACAAACAGGGCTGGCTGGCCTCCTCTTGCATGGCCAATGGAAGTTTGAGATCTCTGCTGAAAGCATTGTGAAGGCCACAACAGGGAAGGGCCACGACTGGGTTTTTTTACATCCATGCGGGGGCGGGGAGGGGCGTTTAGGGGGGCCATAGGATCGGAATGCATGCCTGATTTATTTGAATCAGGCCTTCATGGAACAGCAGTGCTCAGTTCCTGCATTCACAATGGGAAGTATTACTGAAGAGCTCCTGCCTGGGTTACCTCTGTAGTCTACCACACTCATCTGTTCACACCACGGCTTCTCTGTCTCCGTCTCGTGTTCCTCTACATATCCTAATCTCGCTAAAGCTCCCTTGCAAGGTACGCTTTTCATAATAGGGAAGGGCTTGATAATCCACAGAAGAAGTCATTTTAGAGTGACTATCCAATGTGCGAAAAATCTCTAGTGAAATCCAGTGAATGTGCACTCTTCTCATACATGTGCAATGTGGATACCTTGAAAATCTCCGACATGATTTGCTTTTTGGTGTGTGTGAGATCCAAACTCTGTTAAATATCTTCGAACAAGTGAAGGAATATTTTTCATATGAAAATATCAATAATGCGTTTTCTCTTTCTACAATTAAAAAAACGAAAATATACACTTAACGCGATTACCCTGCAGCGAATTTTACAAGGAGCAATATATTAAAACATAATATGGAAGATAGAAATGCATGCATGTATCAACAGTCTATGTAGCGCGCCCGTATTTCATCTTTGCAAAACGTTTTCACTGCCCAACAGCCTGTGATTGCCAATGACGACGTCGCCAGGATATGAACACAGCCGCAGAATTTCATAGCACTATGGACCAACATGTTCCCATGCATCCTCTGCCAGAAGAAATACAAAAGGTAGTGTGCTAATTTTGTAGTAGTATTTTTTAAACATATCTTTTATATGTTGCATATGTGTATGTATGTAGAATGTACCGTGTTTTCCAAGTAAAATGGTTTCTGGTTGGGTGGGGGGAAACCATGAGTTGATGTCTTAATCACGCTGTCGAAAGTACTTTCAAACATTCTGCGATTCTCAAATGTCTTCCTCAGGTAAATGAAGTGGGCAGTTTTGCTTCAAGGGATATTTATAATCCAATACATCTCAGCAGTAGCAGACTGGTGCGCTGTTTCTTTTTTAATATTTTGTCACTTATTCTTGACAGAGTACTGTGATAACAATAGAGGGGCCTAGTAGCCTCTGGTCAAAAAACAGAAATGAGGGAATTTTTTGAATTCCTTTGTTTTCCTTGTGTTCCTCTGCATGTTAATGCACTTGGAGAGGGCCTCAGAGCCCCCTCTTTCTTTCCATTGTTGCTTATAAGCATGAAGCATGAGGGCAGACTGCAGGTGTCTCTCCCTGCACTCTGTGGGAGCGTTTACAGTAGTTATCCTGCAGTGATAGGCACCATAGCACATAGATGGCACTGCTGCTGTCCACAGAATTCCAACGCAAGGAACCTCAGACCTGCATTTTCTTCCTAAAATGATTGTGTGCTGTCACAGAGAGACAATTGATCTCTTTAGAAAAGAGTTCAAAACCTTTGTATTCCTCCCTGCATCTCTGAAACGTGAGCAGAACACTCTCTGGTTCCGGAAGCACCTAAAGACCTTCCTCTTTGCTTCTTTCTTTCTGTCCCCTTCTGATCTCCTCTTTGATACTGCACTGGTCACCTGGCCACCCTCTAAACTCCCGCCCAGGTCCCTGCCTGTCCAGCTGCAAACCTTCACTGCCTCTTGGCACCCCCTGCACGTGTGGTCTGTAACTGTAACCCTAAAGTCCCGTCTCCTGCACTTACTAGACACTTGTTGTCTGCACTTCCCACCCGTTGGCTGCACTACTTGTTGTTTCCTGTTCCTTTGTCCTGCACTTGTCCAACCTCAACCCCCAGCACTTCTCCCCTCCCTGTTCCCCTGCACTTGTGCGATCTGAATGTCACTTAGTCTAGTAAGATTGTTGTTTTTGTCCTCCCTCTGTCCCCCCCATTGCCTTGTCGCACCTTGAAACACTTGTGTATAGGCACGTTATAAATGCCATATCATATCAATCTTGATGTGTGTATTTCTAGCTATTAAACACAATCTGATAGGTTATACACAACTCAGTCTAACTTTGAGAAGTAAAACATATTTTTAATCAGCCAATGTTTGAGGCAATAGCCGGAATGCCAATGCATTTCGGACAGGAATTACTTCATCAGGGCAGAGTCTTCAAATTAACAACAATGTGACAATATGGACAGAAAGACCCCAGGCACAGAATCAATGAACAGAAAAACATGTGTAAAACCGAGTACAGATAATCCTTGAAAAATGGGATTATTGTCATGTGTTTGTCAGAACATATAACCATGATAAAAAATAAAATTAAAATCAAGAATACCAATCCCGTGTTGGATCATGTATCCCAATATTAAAAAACCACACATCATGGTACATGATGGAATTCGTAAAAGAAAACCCAAGGCAAGTAGGTGACACAGAGACCAATTATGGTGTATACATTGCGATTGGTGATCACATATAAGGGAGAGTACATTGTAGAATAAAGTCAAACCAGAAAACAAAATGTCCATGTCCATAGACAAATCGTGATAGGTTTCTTTGGGACCCACTAGCCATAGCCTTTGGCCATGGCCACTGTCATGTCTCCGAACGGGTTCTGTAGACAGGCATGGTAACACTGATCCTGCAGATCTCTGTTTTCCGATTCACTTATCGATTGTTGTGCTTTGCACCCTGAAGCAGTGGCGTCGCTAGACCAAGACCAGCAGTGACCATGCTCTCCCTTTACATTTGTCTGTGCCCCCTACTTTTTTCTTTGTCCCCCTCTGTGCCCCTCCCAAATTTGATTCCTGGCGACGCCACTGCCCTGAAGTACCCTGCACTGAGAATGGGTGTGTGCCGCTGACTGACCTACCCGGAACAGATGTTGGTGGATGCCAGATTTGGTGTGTTGCTGCATACTTCGACCTTCTGTGCTCTCTCCCTACCTGCCGCCTAACCCTGATGTGGTGCAGTTTGCTGCGGTGCAAAAATCTTGGAAACCGTGCATCCTTGGGCCTGGACCTCGAGTTTTGTTCCTTGTGTCGGGATCGGTCGGTCCTTCTACAACCACATTGATGTTATCGCCGATTTCAGGCAACTGTCTCATGTGTGAAGGTACTGAAATCCGGGGAAAGGGGTGCAGTGTCCAAATGTCATGTAGCCAGTAATGTCTGGATGGTCCTGACAGGTAACTGCAAAATGTGGTGCAGATTGGTGAAACTGTGTGGAATTGTATAAGGAACAACACTTTGCTACAATCCCAGCACAAACAAATTTGGACTTATATATATATATATATATAAAATGCTGGACCTCCAGATTCACATGTTGAGTCTGGTGGACAAGGGTAAAGTAGGGATTTTAATGTTGTTAGACTTAAGCGCTGCTTTTGATTTGGTTGACCATCCGCTATTAATCCAAGCACTGAGAGACAATGTTGGCTGCTCCGATCTGGCAATGAATTGTCTGGTATCATTTCTATCTGACCGTCAGGCCAGAGTACACTGGGGAAGAAGTTTTTCTGCTAGTTTGTCGCCCATGCTCTTCAACATCTACATGCGTACTCTGTGTAGCATTCTGGTGGAAACCGGAGTGTTTCTCACAAACTACGCAGATGATACGCAGCTTATTTATGAGCTTGAGGGTAGTTACAGTGTAGACAGTATCAAGATCAACAAAGTCTACAGGGCGATTAATGATTGGATGCAATCCAACTGGATGTGTCTTAATGACACCAAAACCGAACTGATGATGTTCGCTCCCAGTCGACAGCTAGCTAAACTAGGGGCAGACTTCAAGTCCTTTCAGATTAAGGAAGCTAGAATCACGGTATCCGCACAGGTCAAAACCCTCAGTATGATGGTGACTAACTATTTGCAAAAAAATACAGCATACTACTTACGGCTCATGAAGGCCATCAGACCTTTTCTGAAGGAAGGTAATATGGCTACTATTGCTAGAGCCATTGTACTGTGTAGGCTAGATTACAGAAATGCCCTGTTGATTGGGACGTCTGTCAAGGACTTGGCTAGATGCCAAGTGATTCTGAATGATGCAGTTAGGCTGGTCAAAAGTCTCAAGAGAAGAGACCACGTAACCAAGGACAGAATATCCCTCCACTGGCTTAGAGTGGAGGAGAGAATAAAGTTTAAATCTCTGGCATTGGTGCATAGATGTATTTATGGCAAAGCCCCTAGCTATTTAAAGAATAGCCTGGTTTTACATGCACCACACAGACAGCTTCGGTCCAAAGGAAAGAGCCTTTTCACCGTTCCCAAGTACAAACTCAAGTCGGGTTGGGAAGATCTTTTGTGGTGTTGGCAGCTCAGCTGTGGAACAACTTGCCAGATCCTCTGAGAATGGAAAGTAGCCACACCGTGTTAAAAAAACAGCTTAAGACTCATCTATTTAAATAAGAAAGGAGTTCGTAGTCATCCTATGTAGTTCTTAACTCTGATCCTCGAGGCCGTTTTAGGCAGTAAGTGTTTGTCTTGTCCAAGCGCCCTGATGCCCGCGGGCTACCGGCGCTATATAAGATAAAATACATACATACATAGATAATGTCATATATGATGTAATTATTGATCTCATCAGTGATGCCTTGTATGATGTCATTGGTAACACCATCAGTGATGCATGTGTGCTGGATTTTAGGGGTTTGTTTAGTTAAGCGAGAGTTAAGGTGATCAGAATTAACTAATGTTTTTTCACTGACTTTGAAGGGTTTTGTTATACTATATTTTCTTTGGGCCATGGGCGAACATTTTCATAGTCTATTGAGGTCTCCCTAGCTATGGGCTTCAGCTTTGACTTCTGTACATGTTGCACAATAGCTTTCTTTTGGGGACACTAGCTATGGCCACTGGCCATGTCACATATGATTTTAGTCTGCGCTCGCTTCTCAGTGTTTAACTACTTATAGTAGACGCTTTGTCTGCTTACTAGCTTATTAGTTTTATTAACTTTGTGTGCTCCCTTTCCCAAATTTCCACTGTCATCTTATGAAATTGTGTGTATGCATTATTAATTTACTGATTTTAGTTTTCTTTTACTGCTTGATCTGCAGTCTGTCTTCCTTGTCCACGATTCACGTGATCTCTCGACTGGCTCTTCTGTGCCGGCAGTCGAGGCAGCGCAGCGGACGGATGCAGCGGGAACGCCTGAAGTGCACATGAGGAGCGTAAAATGCAAGCACGCCTCCATGACTCAGTTACATCGTCAGACTCACGGGGCTGGCTAACTGGGCTTGCCCTTTTTACTACCTGTTGGCCTAATGGCTTTGAGGTTGATCAGCAGACCTTACCCATTATGCCCTCTTCTATTTCTACCCCCATTTCTACCCAGCTGCACTGCTTGCTATGCAATGCTTGCTCACTGGTGGCACATACTGCCAACTGTTACAGGTCCTGTTTCCTGACTGCCTGTTTATTACAGAGTCCTGGCTATCTGACTCTTCAGGTGCTGCTGTAGTTGCCATGTTGCCTGACGGTTATGATATACTCCGGTCAGACTGGGTGTCTAATCACCCTGGAGGTGGCATTGCATTTATTTTCAATTCTCGATATGCTGTGGCTGTCATCCGTCAGTCATTTGATCGTATGATGGAAGCTCTTTTGGTGCCTTTCTGCCACCAAGACTGCTCACATTTTGATTGTCTACCGCTTTCCACTTGCTGACTCTGCTTTTATTGAGTCATTTGTTAGCTTGGTGGCAATTATGCAGCTTCAGTACACTAATCTGATGGTGGTAGGGGATTTCAATTACAGATTGTAAAGAACTCATGGTGACAACCGTAAAGACAGACACAAGTGAACACAGTTCAAGGGTGTTTATTAAACTTTAAGTGCAGGATGGAAAAACATCTAACCTAAATCTAAGATGGGAGCAAGTGTTACAATCCAATGAAAAATAAGGGAGTCCTTGTGGTGTCTTGTCAAAGTAAAAAGCCTATTCTTTACAACTAATTACAGAAAGAGTGTGGGATAGGGTATTCAAATAAAGGAAGCAGTGTTCAAATAAAGGAAGCAGTGTTCAAATAAGTCAGGGTGCGATTGCCTTGTGGTCTCCCTTCCCCACGGGGCAAGGTGAGACTTTGGAGCACAGCACATGCCTGAGTCTTCCCAGCATGAGCTAACCGTTCGGTATCAGCTATCAGGTCTTCGATGGTTAAGTCTCTTTTAGATAAGTCTCTCGCCTTCGAGACCTGATGCTCTCAACAAACAAACACAAAAGTTCTGTTCTACGAACACTTTGGGTGACAGCTTCACTCCTGGATCTCCCTCGGCCAGGTTCAGATCCAAAATGACAAGGGGGGCACTTCCCTTCCCCTTGTCTTGCATTATTGCTTGCTTTCATAAATCTTAATGTCTTATTAAACAGGTTTTCGGGCTCTAGCCTTCGTTGTCAGTTTCCCTCTGCCGGGTTCACTCTTGCTGACTTTTCCCAAATACAGTTCATGTACTAACTTTCACCATGCGGGATTCACTTTCCTTAGCTTTCACAATCATCTGCCAGTCAAAGACTTTCAACGGTACAGAGGATTTAGCAAGACCCCTGTTTGACCTCTTTGACCTTTCTTCGCCTCTTCCCAAGACCTTCTGGTTACGGTAGTCTTTACCGTTGGATAATCGCCCAGAGGTTTCTGAGTGAGCACCCACGTGGTGCCGGCCGACTTTGTCACTGGATTTCCTCCTCCTTCGTTACTAGTATCGCTTGCTTTTCAAAGTTCAATTTAGCCTTTGGCTACTTTTCGTTCAACCCAGTTCGGTTTCTTATTGACGCTCCCCTCGACTCACCGGCTGTGATGAACCGTTTGTCTTTCTTCCTCTTTGGAGTCAAGGTTGGTACCTCAGAGAAAAGCGTCTCTCCCCGGCTTGGTTATCAGCAGAGGAGGGTCTCGTGTACCACAGACATCTGCTGCAACACACGTTGGCTATTGTTTGCAGACTTATCATTCCCTCTGCGGAGGTTGCACAGGCCTTGGTCGGAAATGGCAAGGTCAACTCTCTCCTGATTACCCTCTCGGTCTGTGCCGTCTTTCTCCTCCTCTTGAACTGCCGTGCTGAGTTAGCTCTTATGTCGTGCGGTCTGCCTTGCTCGTATTGTGCTCTTGTGCCCCACCTTTTATCCCTGTGGGGAAGGGAAAGGGCTGTCCGGTGTGCGTGATTCTGGTCTATTCCCTGACTTTGCCTGACCCTGGTATTGGGACACGTCAGGTAAACTGCCTTGGTGTTAGTCCGTTGTCTTTCGTGTTGTGCGAAGTGTTCGTGTGGAAAAAGGGGGCAGTGTTTTGGAATATCCTACATGGTAGGATGGGGAAAAGGTGTTGAAAGAAGAAGGGCGGATGCCACATCTCGCCTTTTGGTGTCCCACTCCCCAAGGAACCCCCCATTCATGTGATCCTCCCTCACTGGTCCACCCACAGGAACTGGATCCAGTAGCGATGGCCGTGTCCTGGCCACCTGGATGACAGATCCCCGGGGACTAGTTAGGGGGAGACACCTTCAGGATTTTCACAAGATGTAATGATCCATCTGAGACCGTAGCCTTGAATTTTATCTTGGCTATGGCTGACCTATCCCTTCAGCAACCTGTCTCTGAACCCACCCACACTTTAGATAACTGCCTTGATTTCATCTTTGCTGGGACTAGCAACATTGTAGTGTCCAGCAGATACAGGGTTACTTGGTCGGAGCATTTTATTGTTCCGTATACCTACAATTTTTCTGGCTGTAGTACTGTCTCATGTAATCAAAAAGTGTTGAAGTGCAGCTGGCGGTCAGTTGACCGCTCATTAATTGTCTCGCATATTAATGAGCTGTGTAGATCCACTCTGTCTGGATCTCTCGTCTCTATCACAGATATTCTTGGCCACTGCGGATGTGTTGGCTCCTTTTAAAAAGCATCAAAATCTCTGCTAGGCCCTCAGAGCCTTGGTTTAATGATGATCCTAAACAACTATGCCTTCTCCGTAGCAAGCTAAACTCAAGTGGCGCTCCTCTTATGCCCTTTCTGACAGGGCTACGTTCCGTGCTGCTACTGTCAAATGCCATCGGGCATTTAGTGAAGCCAAATGTAATGTTTTCACTTGTTGCATTAAGGACTCTATCAACCATCCTAAAGAACTGTTTAAGGTTGTACATTCCCTGTCTACGAAGGTGTCCCCTTCTCACTCTAATCTTCCTTCCCAAAATCTCGAATTCCTTGGCAGCTTTTTTTATCCACAAACTTGTAGAGATATTCGTGATCACATCACACAAGCCAGAGGCGGGACTAGTGAATCTGTGGTTCATCTGTCCACCTCGGTGCCACTGTTGACTCCCCTGCCCTCCGCTAACTTGGGGTCGCTAAGGGACTCCTTTCCTGCCTTTTCTACATCTGAGATTCTGTTGGCTACAGAAAGAAGGAAATCTGCCTCTCTTATTGATGCTATTGTCCTGGGAGGATAGCTCAGGGGCAACGCGTTTAGCTTGGAAGCAAGACGACATGGAGCAACACCTGTTTGATCCCGGGTCCACGCTTGGAAACCTCTGGGTATTAAGCACGTTATAAATAATCAATCATAATCATAATCCTCTGCACATTGTAAAGGAAATTCTCCCATCTATTGTGACTAGTGTGGCCTTTGCCATTAATCGTTCCTGTGTTGTGGGTGAGATTCCTTCTGATCTGAACCATGCTTTGGTAATTTTGCTACTTAAGAAGCCCTCCCTGGATCCTCTGACCCCAGCTAACCTCAGTCCCATATCACTTCTCCATTTTTTTATGAGGTTGATGGAGTCATTGGTTGCCCCCTTGTTGGGGAGGTTCTGTGAAGACTCAGTCTTTTTGATGCCTTCCAGTAAGGGTTTCGGCCAGGTCGGGGCACTGAGACACTATTGGTATCTGTGCTGGATGATCTGACTGTTACTTCTGATCAGGGTGGAGTGGCAACCTTGATCCTTTTAGACCTGTCGGTGGCGTTTGACACTGTTGACCACTCCATCTTGCTTAGTCGACTCTCTTCAGCTGGGATTTCTGGTGCGGTCTATCTTAGTTTAATTACTTTCTTTCAAACCGCTCTCAGTCCGTCTCTCTTCCTCCTTTTTATTCATCTGTGGTGTCTTTGACCTCGGGTGTTACTCAACAGCTTGTTGCTCTTACCCGCTCCCACGGCTTAAGGTGTTGTTTGTACGCGGATGATACTCTGATCATAGCTCGCCTCAATCTGCTCTATCCTTCCCATGCTACTCAGCTTAAGGACTGTCTGGAGGACGTGGGGAGAAGGATGAGCAGCAACTGGCTCAAATTAAATGGAGTTAAATCTGAGGTCATGATGGTTAGTTCTGCCTCTCCAGCTTCTTTTTGGTCTTCTTCTATTGGACCTCTACCTGTCCCTGTTGCAGCTGTCAAAAACCTGGGTGTCAAATTCTCTGAGAGCCTGTCTATGGCTACTCTGATCCGCTCAGTCTGTCAATCTGGCCACTTTCAGATGAAGATTCATAGAAGAGTTTTACAGTTCATCTCCCAGTACCTTCGTGCCTCGGTTGTTGCAGCCTTGGTCCTTAGTCGGATCGATTACTGCAACTCTCTGTATCTGGCACAACCTACCTTATTGCTTCAACGCCTGCAGATTTTGCAGAATGATGCGTCACGGTTGACGACCAATGCCCTATTTAGGCATCACATCTCTACGGGTTCACTGTGCCCTTCATTGGCTCCCAGTGGCTAAACGGGTGCACTTCAAAGCTATGTGATCGTTCATCAAGCTTTTCATGAGGTGGGACCGGAATATTTGCAGCATAGGTTCCGCCCGTATGTTCCCTGCCGTTCCCTCTGCTCTAGAGACGGATTTCTTATCTCTGTGCCCAGATTTCAGCATGTTAGAATTGGAGGGAGATCCTTTTCAGTGGCAGCTGCCAAGCTGTGGAATGTCTTGCCTATTGCTCTGCGGTCTACTGTGGTTCATCTGCAGTTTTGACGTTCACTGAAAACTCTGCTTTTTTGAGAGTTGGTGTTGTGCTAATGTAGCTTCGCTGGGTATCTTGTAGTGCTAAATTGCCTTCTGACGTTGGTTGCGCTGTACCCTTGTGGTACGAAATGGATTACATAACATATATAACACAGAGATTGGCTTAACATAACAATTAAATAAATCAAAGAGGGGTAGGATTGCTTAACAGTGGTTAGGTAAGGGTTGTGCCCAAGCAATATTTTGAAAAACGAAAGGAAAGAGGGCTACATACCCTTACAGTTGATCGTTCAGCTGAGCATCTATAATGCTCCTGAATGATTCAAACTGTCTCCGAGGGCGAAAGGGGCAGAGAAAGCTGTCCTAAGTAGTCCTCTAGATTCCTGCTAAAACCCTACTCAGTACCTAGCCTCTAATCTATATAACCATCTAGATTTTAAGAGACAAGACAGGACTTAAGCAGCTTTGTCTGCCCATTTCTCCCTCAGAGACAGTTCGAATCCTTCAGGAGCATTATAGATGCTCAGCTGAGCTATCAACTGTTAGGGTATGTACCCCCCTTGACATAACAATTCACATGCACTTTGTTGTGCGTTACTCTTTCTTATTAGACAATGAATGTCTAATTATTCCAGGCAGTCTTTCATGGAAAGAGTTCAGTATTGGCTTTGGGCGCATTTATCACCCGCACACCTTTTTTTTTTTTTTTTTTCTTTTCTTTCCAAACCATGCTTTCAGAGTTTCTTTTTATATATAAACAATGGTTCCATGTCATTTCACCGTGAGATGAAAGGACGCTGGGTTTTTCTCTGTTATTTCAACGTGAAAACTCATTGAATTTTGTAGGAGAGTTAGAAAATATATAAATGGGGTGTGGGTGTTCGGGAATAGTTACATAATTAAAGGGGATGAGTTAGGGGGACAAAAATAAATAAAAAACGAAGTTTCTTGTTGAAATATCCACAGAGAAAAACCCATTGTTATTTCATCACGCGATGAAATGACATGGAACCATAAACAACATTCTTTAATTAAACTACCGTGCCCATTTCATTATGGACTATAGTGCTCCATAATTCCCAATATAAACAGATAAACATTTCAATTGAAAACACATACATAATCAATATTCAAACAGATACCTGAATAATCACAATAATTTGCAAAAAGGCAATGTGCAAAGCATAGTGTATATTACAGTGTACAAAACACGCAATCTGTGTTGGGCCTCCAATCACTCAGTCAATGCCTGACCCTAAATGTGCAAGATATCGCAATCAAATGGTCATATCTTGTGCAAAGTTCAAAACACAGCGCAATGTAACGAGAGTTCATTCAAAAGGAAATAAATTCTTCTAAACTTGATAGTTGACTCCCACCCTACAGGGATCGAAGTTAGGATTCGATCAGCAGGAGTTAAAAGCTGCTCCTGGGTATCCAGTATTAACCAGTGAGCATGAGCTACCAATGGGGAACAAGGAGCTAGTACACAGTGTTCCGCAAATGTAACTTGTGCTTAAGGTACAAACTTAACATTGTGTCCAATATTTATGGCCCCTTATACTTTACATGTCATAAAGATGTGTCCTAATGAGCATTTATAGGTAATTCCAAATGCACAAAGTTAATGTCACATAGGTATGTTTGTTAAGCATGAGTTGGCTTGGGCAGCCAAAGGTAGCTCCTGGCTATTGTTGGTGTCAAGCCAGCTAGGCTCTTCTAGGCTACAGCAGGAGCTAAATAGCTCCCCTCAATTTCGAACCCTGCCCTATAATATATGAAACCGTTATGCGCTTTTGTTTTTATCAGTTTCAAGCGTTTACTTTTCGAACTTTTGTTTAAAAACTTGAAACTTTCAAAGTGTATTTCGAATTGTGCGCCATATAAAGTTCAATTAGCTGTTTGCTTCTGACCTTTGCTCCCGGTTGGGCGAAGATTACCCAATCGGTATCTTACGGTCTCTCCCCTTTCCCCCCTCCCCCCTGCTAGATTCGCTCGTTACTTTTGCAGATGTTTGACTTTTTTTTTTTTTACCATACACTGTGCGTGTTCTTTTTTGTTTGTTTCTCAACACAAGTTTTAGCATTGACCCCTCCCGGCAAGAACAGTGCTTGCTACCTGTCTGGTTTGATGAGTTCACTAATTTTCGCATTTCTAAATACTTTTCTCCTGGGAAAATATGTAATGTAACAAAAAAAAAGACAAATCTAACATTTTCTGACCATAACTCTTGCTAATCAGGAATACAGACAGGTCGCTATCAGTACTCGTTTCAACTCAGTGGACGGGACACTTAGTACTCGGACACGAAGTTCAGCATGAGGGTCCATAACTATTTATTTCGATCAGGGAAGTGGTGGGACATGCACGCAGTGTGCTAACGCTCCACCCACCCCACCCCCTATGCCCCCCACGTTACAGATCATGCTGTCCTTTTCTCTCAATAAAGACTGTGCAGCACTGTTCTGAACCGCATGATATCAGTTCTGTGCGGCGTTTATATCCAACCTCTGGGCACATATTGTGACTGCCAAGTGAAACAGAATTGGGTTTCTAACAGACTCAGGGTTGCAGGTAAGGTCACGCTTTTTTGTACAGGGGGAAATCTGGAAATGAAATGTTTCCCATTAAAATTCAGGAGACGTGTATCCAGCGGTGTTTTACCAAAGAGCATTTAAACTACCTTTTTAATACTTTTTTTTTTTTGTTAAATGTTAAAATGTCTTGAAGGTAAGACGTTTTTACATCGCCAGGCTTTTTTTTTAGTGGAGCTTTTTGCCGAAAATGTTGGGCCGAAAAACTTAAGAAAAATATGGGGGTTGGGTTGGTAAGGGGATATAAGTGGTAGAAGTGTGTGGGGAATAGGGACTATATAAAACCAAAAATTCAATGTTTTTTTATGGCTGAAAACTTTTGTCAAAAAACTCTGCAACGAAACACCCAGGCGACCTAATAACCTCGAACCGCCTTGAAGGCATTGAATAGCTGAACCCCTGAAACAAACCACTTTGTGTGGGTTTATTCAAATGACTGTTCTGCAAATCTTAAGCGTTTCCATGGGTGTTCTTCTAGAAGGTTTGATGTGTGTGTGAAATAGCGTGAGCACATCATTAGGACCATGGTTCGGTACTACGGAGGGCTTCTCCTTCCTTAAGGATGAAATGGGCAGCACAGGGGGCACAGGCAATTGTCCCAGTTGCATTTTCTTTTGTTGTGTGGGCACTAGTTATTTGGCTCTATGAATCTCTCGTAGGCACGTTCAAGGGCCTATCACTCACGCAGGAACAATTTCAACCGCCCCTTTATAGAGTTGAGAGAACCACAATCAGTCTGTGAATGCAACTAATGTGGCAGCGTGCCTGCCATTAACACAGCATATATAAAAGACAATATCATGGCCACCACTCTACACACACACATTTATTGTATGCCTTGCCCAGTGGCGTAACACAACATCTGGGGCCCCCCGTGCGAGCCATGCTGAGGGCCCCCCCCCAATTCGGCAAAAAAATCATGGGTTGCGCCACGCTCTGGGCCTGCCTAGATTTACCACCCTTGCGCAAAAGGTACAAACGTGTTGCTGAAGGGGTACGCTGCACACTGCACTAGGAGAAAGATCTAAATATGTGTTTTAATGCAATATACAGCACACTTTCTGAGAAATATTGGTTAAAAAACCACAGTGTTTGCTATTGTTTTGTAGGGTAACACCAATCCCCTACATGTAAGTCACCAACATTGCACATCAACATTAATGCTTTGCTATTAAAAATGCCATGCCACAATGAAAACATGTCCAATTGGCTGTAGAATGTAGACCAGTGTAGACACGTAATTACATTACATTAAAGCATGCCAGGCCACGTTTAGACATACCTAAACTGGTTACACCAAAATGCCAGTCGAAGCAATAAGACTCATGAAGAAGAGAGCACACATTCAAGCCTGCGTCTTTGCGGCCTCTAACAACACAGCCACATTTTTTAAAATCTGCAAAGCATTGGCCAATCCTGTCGCGGGCTCTATCTCTCCTGTTCCCTCAACGGGCCCTCTGTATGTCTTTGGCCTCTTGCTTCTCTGCTAAAACTCAGGACATCCTGTCGACTATCTCCTCTTCCTCTCCCTCTCCCTCTTCCTTTCTCGGCCCCCCTTTGGCCATCCCTCCCTCTCCTCCTCCTTTCTCCTCTTTCTCTCTAACACCTGATGGGGTTTCTAGACAAGTCCCATCTATGGAAGTGTCATCGAAACAGGTGCTCGCCCGCTCCTCCAGAACCATCAAGGACCATATTGACACCCTTGCTCCAGCCTTGGCCGATTTCTGTAATCATTCTTTTGC
Source organism: Ambystoma mexicanum (assembly GCF_040938575.1). Taxonomy (NCBI): domain Eukaryota; kingdom Metazoa; phylum Chordata; class Amphibia; order Caudata; family Ambystomatidae; genus Ambystoma; species Ambystoma mexicanum. Next base: position 780,018,044 of record NC_090932.1, read on the forward strand.
CACTGGAACTTCCCCTATCCCAAACTCTTGGAAAAGCTGGCCATCTCCCAGCTTACTCTCCACATTGAATATGTTGGTTGTCTCCATGAACATCAGTCTGGCTTAAGAGCTGCCAGAGGCACGGAAACTGCTCTCCTGAACACCTGTGATGATCTGATCTCTAACCTTGATTCCAGCATTCCTTCTGTTCTCATCCTCCTTGAACTTTCCTCTGCTTTGACAAGGTCAACAAGGCCATCCTGATCAACGACTCTGTGAGAACCTGGCCATCACGGATCAGGCCCTGGAGTGGCTGACCTTCCTCTTGGACCACCCCTCCCAGGTCCAACTTGGTCCCTTATACTCCACCTCCTCTCTCTACCTGTGGCATTCCCCAGGGCTCTATCCTGGTTGTTTTTCAACCTCTACTTGGCCCATTTGGCCCACCTGATCTCTACCTTCTCCTCTAACTTTGTGCTGTTCGGATGACACTCGGCTTTCCTTCAGGCTCCCCTCAGCCTACTCTACTCTCTAACTCATTCCTGGTGTCATCTTCAACTCCACTCTCTCTTTCTCTCCTCGTATCTCAAACGTTGCCAAGAAGTCACAATACCAGCTGCACCACCTGAAAGCGACTCTTTCATTTCTCATTTTCCCCCAGAAGCTAACTGTCTCCAGAGCCCTTGTTCTCTCCGCTGGACCACTGCAACAGCCATTTTCTCAATCTGCCTTCCTCTACTCTCCGCAACTAATCCATAACAGGACTGCAAGACTTATCCTTGACCTCAAGCCCAGGGACCGTATCTCTCCAGCCATGGAATCTCTCCACTGGCTCCCGGTGGCTGCAAGGATCAAGTTCAAGACCCTTTGTATTGTCCACAAGGATTTCTGGGGCTGGGATCTGCACTACATACAACGCTCTCTTCCAAAATACCTTTGTTCTCGAGCCCTAAGGGATAGATGCTTCTCCAGGCAGAGAGGGGGGGGGGTAGATCTTTCTCCCCTGCAGGTGACTCCCTCTGGAATGGCCTTCTTGCCCCTCCCAAACCTCAACTGGACCACCTGAAGTTAAGGAAGCAGCTCAAAATGTTCCTCTGCTTTCTCTCTCTCCCTTCCCTGCTGACCTACCTGTACGCTGTACCAACTGGTTGCTTGGCTACCCTCAATCTCACTGAGTCCAGACTCCTTCTTGATCAGTCACCCTTGCACTGCCTCCGGGTCTACCACACAGCTAGGAGCTGTAACTGTAGCCCTACAGTCCCTTGTTCTCCTTGCACTACCCAGAGCTGCGCTGCCCTGGCTGCACTTACTCGGAGCATTACTGCCCTGTTTTCCCCTCCCCTTTCCCTTGCATTTCTCCGCTCCCTTTCCCCTTGCACTTCTCATTCTCGCACTTGCACGATCTGAATGACACAAGGCTATTTAAGTTCATTTGTCTTGTCCTCCCTCTGTTTTCCTTCCCTTGTCTTGTCGTGCCTAAAAACACTTGTATACAGGTGCATTATATATGACTTATCATATCATATAATTTTATCACAGATGCCCAGAAAAATATACAGTGCCACAGTAAGAAACGGCTAGACTGGCAGAACCCAAATGCCATTCTACCCAGGTAATTACACTTAGCAGGACTGCTTTATCAGAAATTCCCAGTTAAAAAGTCATACCAAACTGAGGAATGACTAGACTGGCTGCACCAAAATGCCTCTCTAGCCACTAATACCACATATCATGCCTGCTTAGCATGTACATGGACAACCATTATGATTTATTGCACAATTTCACCCCCCAAACATCCCCTCTCCCTCCCATCCCCTACCCCAACCTCCAAAATCAGCTCATTGGCCCAGAATTACCTCCACATCCCTCTTTCTTGTCTCAGTGCTTAAGTGTGATGCTCCTTGCCCCATATCTAAGTACTGGGACGAGGAAGAGTGTGACTAGGAGTAATGAAGATTACCGGTAGGTAAGTCAGGCGTTACTTTCATGTACCTCTACCTCATCCCAGTACTTGTGTATGAAGCATAGTGCCTCATACACAAGTACTGCCTCATACACAAGTACTGGGATGAGGAAGAATAGGAATAGGAGTAATGAAGATTAACAATAAGTAATCAAGGCATTAAACACAAGTAGTGCTGCAACACCATTGAGCTGACTGAGCTTCAGCACTCCTCCACCCCCCTCCCTGAAATTGTGGGCTATGTAGATTTGATCTGGCAGACCTACAGAGCAGTTGCCGGACAAAAAAGGACACGGATGTTAAACGGCACCTGGGTTTCGCTGTTAACAAGGGCCTGGTCCAGCAATTACTAATGTACAGAATTTCACTGTTAGTACCTGCATTCAAATGACACATTTTCTAAGCAATTGAAATTGTGATGTGGGTTTAGTACTTGCATGCCAGGGGAGTGATTGGAAGGATAGAGAGGGAGCAGGAGACCATTCATTCTCACAGCAGTCCATAAGTGGGTGTTTTAAGACTTAAAGGAGAGAGTTAACTGCTTGTAAGATTAAAGCTGCACTAGAATAGTCTAATTAAAATGCGTAAAGATGTTAGATGCCCCCACACAAATAAGTTTGCTCCTTGCCACCACACGTGAAGTTAGCGCCTCTCCCAACATTTGAAGGGTTATCTCCCCTGAAATGTCGGTTTTGTTGCACCCCTGAACACAAGCACACACACCATTCACCATGTATACACACGCACACCCAGCCATTTAAGTGTGCACTCTTTCACCATACAGGCACACACACCCAGGCAGCCACCCATACATTTAAGGGTGCATCCTTTCACCGTACACGCACACTCAACCACCCATGCATTTGTGTGCACTCTTTTACCATACACACACATGCACACGTCATGGGGTTGAGGGGAGCATAATACTTCAAAAATAAATTGTTTCTTTTTGAACTCACTCTGACTTCATAAATAAATTATTTCCGTTAAGGACTGAACCATAATGGAAATAATGTCTTTATGAAGGCAGAGTGACTTCAAAAATAACTATTTATTTTTGAAGTCATAGGGCTTCCCCCACCCTATGACATATAGAGCCTCTAGCATAGGGTCTTCATGTCATGGGGTGAGGGGTAGCCCCCGGACTTCAAAAAGAACATTTCTTTTTGCATTAACTCTGCCTTCATAAAGAAATTATTTCTGTTACAGAAATAATGTCTTTATAAATGCAGAGTGAATTCAAAAAGAAACATTTTTTGTAATAAAACAAAATTGAAAGCAATTTTTTTTCTTTTTCTTTTTTACTCCAAGTGGGGCCCCCTCCCAGGACATGTGGTTGCAGGCCCGCCCGCACTGTGGGGGCTGTGGGGGCCCCTGTTATGCAAGTGGCCTTGCCTGCCTTCTGCTGCATGTGACTTAAGTGTTTAGTCCATGCATGGGCCACAACTGACGCACTTGTTTGTGCTCATTTGCCAAGTGGCGCCCTAAGCAGACATGCAGCATTGGGCCTACCTGCATATATACTGTGCACGTTGCTCTTTGCACATGGTCTCACCCCAGTGCATGCAAATAAGTTGTCCCCACCTCCGATGTGACATTCACAATTGCCACTGATGGAATTGGGCAAGTCTCACAGCTATGTGAGATGTAGCAGTTCCGCAGCAGCTACCAGGCCTCAACGCGAATACCTGTATTCCACCGCTCTCACCTTTAGACATGGAGCATCAACTTGAGTTCGTAATGGGTATTTGGCTTGAATGCCTGGAAAACTAAAAGACAACATGGGAAATTTTCCATGTGGTGAAGGCGATTGAATGCTGCTGCTGCTTGTTTTGCTGGAAGTGCTTGAACTGCTCAGATCACTGATAAGACACTGTTGAGGAAGATGATTACACTGCTGCCAAAACAGTCCTGTCGAAATGATTTCCTATTAGAGGTATGCCAAGCAGTGACCAGGGGAAATGCTAGATGTGTTTCATGCTAGAGCTCGACACTTAACTATATTGGGTGAACTAGCTGATACAAAAAAGGGAATTATTCAGTTTACGGAGATCACATCGAATACATTCGGTCGATGGAGAATTGGTTGAATTATTTTTTTTGACAGGTTGATTTTGCTGCATATATGTGCAGCCTCCCTCTACCTTAACCCACTACAATAATTATTTATTTACCTAAACTGTAAGGGAGGCATGGTATCACAAGTATGACACTGAAACAAAAGGTACAATTTGTTAAACCTTTATTCAATTTTCGGAGTTTGAAAAAACTCCTACTTTGACCTATAGCTAGGATGAGAGTAATCCCTACCATCAAATAATAAATAAAACAGTCCCAGTTGAGTCTGTCAACTCAAAATGGCCTACACTAGCAGAACCCTAATGCCTGCCCTTTCTCTTGTACAAAAAGTGTGTAAAGGAGAATATTTAGGCAAAGGAAAATCAGTGTTAGAATATAAAGAATAAATGTGGCTGAGTCAGCTCTTCTCCCCACGTTAGACAGTACGGAGTAAGGCGACCCACGTAGACAGGATGACACACTCTGGCTCAGTTTCTCAAAACAAAGGCAGTTCAAAACGTGGATAGAGTAACGCCTGGTCTTCCACATTAAAGTCTCTTTCCAGCTCTCAAAACACAGTTCAATGAAAAGTTCACGTCTGTATCCCTCGATCGGGCTTGGACCTCTCAAAACAACACATTCACGTAGGTCTCCCTCAGTCTGGCTCAGACCTTTCAGATGCAGCACTTGCAGGGGTTCCCTTCCCCAAGCTTAATTTCCTTTAGGGGGTTCTCTTTCCCTAACTTATCACACGTCAGGTCTCCCTCAGTCAGGCTCTGACCTTTTTCTGATGCCACAGACTTTGGAATGTGCGTGACTTTTATTATAGACCTCTGCAGGACCACTTTGACTCTCCCTTCGACTTACACTCTTGTTGTATTTGCCCCAGTGTCTCTTGGTCTGGGTAGTTTGATGTCAGAAGCACAAAAGTTCAACATTCACCTTTTTACTGGCCCCTTTTCCCGGGGTTAATTTTAATCACTTTGCTTCTTATAGTTCATTCACTTTATCACTTTATAACAAAAACATTTACCCTTTCAAAGAGACTTTTGAATGGGCTACTTCTTTCGCCGGACCACTCTGCTACTCAGTATCGCTGTTTACACAGCTATCAGTAGATCAAAGTTTACCACAGTTCTGCCTCCCTTTGCGTCTCATCCACACACATGCAGCCTTCAGTTGTGTGATATACTGTTGCAACTTCAATCTTTGCTTAACATACACCGGTCTTTCATGTCGCTGGCCAACTCACCGGTTGTGTACATTCCTTTCTTGCCTTTGCAGTTTTAATTCACGAGTCAAAGTTAATACCACGGGCTTGGCCTCTCCTCCCCAACTCTGCTGCTCACCCGGGAGGCTCGCTGGCATCCTTGAAACACAATGCAGTCTTTTTGTCTGGGATACTGCCTTCTCCACTTGTCTTTCACAGCCTTTTGTAGGCAACGACCTCCTGTAGGGAACTCCTGGGGTCCTCTACCTTTTGTTCTCGTTGCTCTGCTCCAGTAGGTTTGCCTTCTCTGGGAAGTTCTGCTCTTGCTCGTCTTCCACCTTGCTCAGAGTGTATCTCTATGTTCGCCTTGGAATCACGTGGGGAGCTCTAATTGGTATCAGATGTATGTACTTTAAGACACGTGCCTGACTTTGCCTTACCCGATTAGCGGGACATGTCCAATGAGATATGTAAGGGTTAGCCTTTTTACACTGTTACCCTCTTCCTCCGCCCAGTGTTTGTGTGAAAAATGGGGGGGGGGGAGAGTTGGGACATTGGAGAATTATATAAAATAGAAGGGGTCATGTAAACAGGAAAGGGGAGAATACCGCGTCACCCGCACTCCCCGAAGACCTGTCACCCAGGTGATCCTCCCGCACTGGTTCAACCCTCAGGAATTGGACCCAAAAGGGATGGCTGTGTCCTGGCCACCTGGATGACCACTCCCTGAGAACTAGCGGGTGAGACACCCTTTGGTCTCTCACAAAACCCACCCCCCACAAATACATGCAGCACAATTCATTAATGACATTGCAACCAGTTCTCCTTTGACTAAATCTGCCATGCAGTAATTTTCCATTACCAATTATTGCAAAAGTTATACATGTGAGATGTTACGCAGCAACATTCCTAGAGAACCAGGCATTTCACTGACTTGAATACTGGAAATGAATCACCACTATAACCTGGATGACCTCCATAAATTGGCCATGTTGAAGGTGATGAGGAGGCCCACTGGAGAAACACTTCGTACTATGCACACCTTCCCTGGACCCAGCATCCTGAAGCCTCATCAGCAGGTCAGATCAAGAACAGAAGACATCAAGGCAAGTGAAAGGTATGCATGTTCCCATTGCAGTGGAAGCATGCATGACCTGAAAGCCTCTCTAAGGCAGAGTGAGCAGGAGTCCTGACGTTTACCCCTTGCTCACTGTGCTTAGGCACAGTTTCACCTCACTGAGGAGGCCTGACTAGGCCGAAACATGTGTATTGGATTGCTGTTGGTTGTTACTCTTGTTCAGAGGAGAATTGTCTAGCATGTCGCTAATGGACTGCCTAAGTGGGTGGGACAAGACTGATATGCAAATGGGTATTTATCCTCTGTAAAGGGTGCAGTGAGCTAAAATGTGGTTGTAGACCCTCCCAATTGGGCACCTTCCATAAACCCGGTTATTTGTCTTTGTTCGTTCACAGTAGAGGGTCTACCAGACATATTTTCTTTTACTGACCTGAAAGAATGCCCTGCTTGAGGCCACTCATGGAGCTAAGAACACTTTTCAAAAGTGTGCCGGATGAAGCTCACTGCTCAGATATTAGCAAACATAAAGGCCACTGAGCTGACAATGTTGATGCACCAAAGTATGGAGACCACTTCAGCGATGGGAGAAATATTGTTTGCTTATGAATTGCACCACAAGTCGAGACAAGGAAAAACAAACCCACTCAATTACATTGTGCATGGTAATGGCTTCAGAGTGACCGCAATCATCAGCATAGAGGTGCCTTTCAATGTGCCACCTGCAACCAAATTCCAGCAAATTACTCCAACCTTCACCCAACGCACCTAGAAGCACATCCTCCTCAAAGGCTTTTTCACCCCGTTGATTGTGCACGGCACACACTGCTTTGTCAATAAGGGTCTTTGTAGTTGAAGCAGCCACAGACATGCTGCTAAACTGCAAAGTGGCAGAAGCATTTGACCTCATACACTCTCGTTTCTAGCTACATGCATCAGAACTGGAGATAGCCTTAAATAACTTAAATCTCCACTAAACAAAATTGGGAAACAGTAAGAGTACATTTGTCAGGCTCCACATCAAACACTAACCAGCTGGTGAGTCTTATACATTGAAGAATCCCATTCCACATACACCAGAAAATGGAGGAAGAGCTGAAGAAGCTTAAGAAATATGTAATCAAAGAAAGTCTTTGACCCTCTAACAGGGTATCTCCAATAGTCATTGCTCGATAAACCAAGCAACCCAGACAAATGGGAATTGGTGCCATGAGGCTGCCTTGAATGACAATCAAGAACAAATATCACATACCTGTAACCATTGGCAACATGGTCGCCCACCTAGCAGGCATCAAATACTTCTCCAAGTTTGACCTCAAGGGATGTTACCATGAACCAAACTTGTAAGAAAATCAAGAACTGTCATTCCTTCCCCACCCTTGACAAACTTCGATGCTACAAATGACTCAACCTCAGTATCTTTTCAGCTGCAAAGGGTGCTAGAACCCCAGCAGATGTGCAATCCCAGAAGGATTGCTCATGTAAGCGACGACATACTAGTACACCCTAAATTGGGAGATGAACAACTACTCAGGAAGTGTTCCAATGCATTAAAGACGGCACTTAAGCCCTGCACACAGTGAAATGCAAGTGTTTCAGAACCTCGCTAGAATTCTTTGATAATGTCTTCAAGGAGGCACAAATCTAGAAACAAAAAATTAAGACATGCAGTCTGAACCGCCCTCTCAAACTCTGTAAGAGCTCAGAGGTTTCTTGATGTGGCCAGCTATTGTGGATGTTTTTATCCAACATTTAGCTACTATAATCAAGTTTCTGAGAGATTTAACAAGGTCAAACACCAAAGCCAAAGTGGGGTTTATGCCAACAAGCAGTGCTGTCAGACCCAAAAGACACGCTACTCAGCAATATGACCATGTCATACTGTGATGGGAACAAAACAGCAGAGATCCTAGTAGACACCAGTCTGTGTTTTGGCACCATTCTTTTACCAGTGGACATACAGGACAATAATCACTTAGTTGGATGTGGAAGGATGTCCTGACACTCATGCAACAACCTTATTCGGACATAGAAAAGGAAGACATAGTAGTTTTGTGAGGGGGAAAACAGGCCCATCTCAGCCCTTATAGTCATGCTGGACAACACACTGCTACTTCCCATACTGCATGGGTTGGCACAGAGACCACCACTGTCGGCACCCTATTGGTTCCTCATCCTTAGAATTTGACACATTTATAGATGGAGTTGCAGGAAGATTTTCTCCTGACAAGGGCCACACCTGTTCTTCTGAAGAAGGACCCGTGGCTGGTACTGACAGTAAACACAAGTTGTGAAAATTCCTTGTAGGCTGAATTTTTATTTACAAGTGATATTCAGTAGTATGTTGGTTGAATTCTTATTTATTTGCCCGGTTCCATAATATGCCAATGTGATCAGAGGTTAATAACTTATCCTTCGTATAGGCAGCACCTTTTTGCTGATGCAAAAACTTTACTAAACACATCCTAATGCCATACTATATTGTCCAATATATTTTTGTTTGTGAATTTATGTTCTCACAAGAATCAATTAAATAATAAGTGAACATTTGAGTGGACTCGGAATTCACCTGCTACCCCACACACACATGCAATTCCCTTGCCAATTACATTTAGGATGGTCGTTGGGCCTGCTAACACCCAAGGCCATACCAGCATCAGAGCATGTTAATGAAACTAGCAAGAGAGAATGTCTGCAGATGATCCTATGAACAGTGGAGTCAGGACAATGGAAAAACACTTCACGTGATAATATAATACCTACTGCACAACAGACACCAATCCCAGGATGTCCACCATAAAAACAGTAAGCAAGGAGCTAGCAAAATCTTTAAAAGGACTTCTCCTTAGAGGTGTGAGAATACATCTCTTCCTTTAATCTTCGGACAAAGTGATCCATTTAGCCCATGATGGTCAGCAAGGCCTAGTAAAAACAAAAGCGATGCTCCGGGTGTGGGTGGGGGGGGAGGGCGTTGACTCCAAAGGGGTAGCATCAGGGCTGTGTCATCCCAACATTGACGATAGAGTTGAAGCAGCCATAGTTCGGTGTGTCCTGTGCCAAGCTGCAGGTGCAACTGAAATGCCATTTCCCATACAGAACAGAGGCCGTTGTCCAAGGGGAAAGGCAAATGCAGACTTCTGCACATTTCCCAAAGGAAGAAATACATTGATGAATGATGATTTTTCCAAGTACCCGGAATTCTAGTTCAAGCACTCCACAGCCACAGACCTGGTGTTACTGAAGCTAGAAAATCTAATCTCCAAAAAAGCATTATCAGAGAACTAAAGACAGACAATGGTTAAGCATTTCAAGGCACAAAATATAACACTAAAGATCTAATAATCAGACACATCAAGATCACGCTGTGCTGCACCCATGCTGTTGGTGATGCAGAAGGCTTCATGCATGCCCTAAATAAAGTTATCAGAATAAGCACTGAATGGCAGGCTGTCTTTAAGATGGAAACACACCACTTAATAAAAGACTGTCAAACCAAGCGGCACGCCTCAACTGGACACTCATTTTCAGCACTCCTCCCCAGTTATACCATCATGACTACCAGCCCTACAGGTAAGGTGCACATCAGACCTTTTTTACGCAAATACAGCCCTTTTAATTCTTCCTTGCTTACATCTTACGCATTTAGTGGCTTGGGGTTCTTGATGTCTTGAAGTTTTAGGAGAGCTTCCCAGCAAGCAGTTGATTGGCATTTGTGAGACGCTAAAGCTTTTGGTGTTCTAAATGAAGATTTTATTTTGTCTTATGATTGCATGTGTTTGCATGCATGCAAATGGTTTGTTGCCTTAGAGTGCAAGGACTAGCTGGGCATGTGGCCTGACCTTTATAGCCCCCTTTCTGGCTACCCACCATCCACAAACGGGTATAATGGGTGCATGGAGAATCAGTGCTGTATATAATTTCATTGGCACAGATTGTAACGGTACGTCTCAACAGGATTTCTATATATCCAGGCAAAGTAGGCTAATCTAGAAGCAGAGATGCTATATGCATGTCATGGCACAATGCCAAGTATTCACAGCAGGGATGATTGCATCATGCCCATATTTCTTAGCAGGACTGCTATGTTTTGGGACAGTACCTACATTTCTTAACAGAGCTGATATAATGACAAAGCACGAACATGTGTTGGCATTTTCTGCAGCGAGCTTAAGTACTGGGCAAGAACAGTGTCTGAGCTATTCCCACCATTAACACTACAAAATACAGAATCCCATTACTGTAAGGTAGAAAGCCTTGCATGGAAAACAACACAGTTCACCCAGAAAATACATGGGGGTGGGTTGGGTAGGGTTTTTAATAAAGTTGGGGGATGAGAGGGAGGGCTGTGGGGGAGTCGCCTCTGCATTAAAAATACAGAACATGTGTTGTTTTACATGCAAGATTATTGACCTCACAATAAAGAAACTTGGCATTTTCACATAAATAATTCCCACCATCATCCTTAGCTGGTGTGATGCTCACTGGCAGACAGTGTGAGAAGGATGAGACTGTTGTCATATACTTCAATCCCTTCTTCTCATTCTTGCGGTTTTCACACCTTCTGCTTCTCACATGTTGGATTACTGAGTGCCACTGCCCAACAACTAGCACATTTTAAAGCCTCATTTTGAATATCCTGTCTCATGCAGGATAGTCCAAACAGGCTGAGAGCTTTTGACAAGGCAGTTATGTCAGGCAAGCCTCACGTGGAACTGCCAGTGCCCTAACCCTATATGCTATTCGAGTCAACAGCCGGTTGGGAAAGGTAGCTCAGTGATAATTGTGTAAGTTGATAGTTCAGATACTGTTGATAGGTGTGTCAATGCCTCTGCATCAACGGTATGTGTTTAAGATGCAGGTAACATTCAATTGTAACAGAGCTGACTTAGCTTTTAACTTATCATAAGGACTACTAAATGTTCAGTTATTCAGAACACACACATTCAATCAGAGCTGCTTTACGTTTAATGGCTCAGAAGTAGAACACACAGATCCCATGAGAGCTGCTATACTTGTCATGGCTCAGAACGCACATCTCATCCGAGCTCTTATACTTGTAACAGCATACAGTGCTGGTAAAACATCTGCATTCAAGCAAGTGCTGCATCTGGTGAGACAAACCTCTTACTCTATAAATCCCAGCGTAATTGCCAAAAGGTAGTTTGCAGACATCTAAAAAGGAGCACCCATTGATACAGTTGGACTATATTTGTAAATGGAAACAGCATTTTCAGCTTTTTGAATGTGTGTTGGTTCTATGTCAAAAGACATAAAGGAGAGGAGGATCCACTCTGAACTTAAGCAATACAGGAGAACAAAGTGGGGTGTGGGGCCGGGAGGTCGAGAGAACAGAGAACATATTAGACCATCCAAAATAGGAATTTGAGCAACAGGAGGGGACCAATGAGCTACATAAGAGAGCAACAAACACATTGAGAAGGGAAACAGAGGTAAATAATAGGACACACACACACAACATGAGTGAGGAATAGAGGCAGAGCAAAAGAGACACATAGAGACAGTAAAATAAGAAAATGCAGATCAACAGCGGAGGGGAGAGCTGGAAATAGAAAATCCATACTAGAGAAAGGCAGGCCAATAACATAAGAGGAAGTGCAAGAAAGATAATAAAAAGGAGTAGCAACCACAGCAGAGAAAATGAAAAAAACAGATATAGCCAGAGTAATGACATGGTAGAGGAAGAGGAGTTATATCAACCGATACAGCACAATGTAGGAGGGAAACGGCAGTAATAGAATGCAGCGATACCTCACATCTTGGCATAGCAACACTTCAGGTGAGAGGCAGAACATCAGAAAGTGAGAGACGGGGAAACAGAGTAGCAAAGGGAAGGAGAGATGGAGCAAAAACATGAAGTGGCTGTCAAGCAGTTAGTGCCAGGCAGCAACAGTAGGCCCGAGAGGCAGAGAATGATGCTGGTAGAGTGAGGGACGTGAGTGATGGAACTAGCTGGCATCTGTAGTAGTTGTTAGAGTTTTAGTGTCGAAATAGAATGAAGATTATGCTGGGTAGTACGCGCCAAGTTATTTGTCACTAATGTTTTTGAACACAGTTTTAATGTTATGCACAATTTGGATATTTCTCAGATAATTGTTTTTACTTTCTTTTGAAGGAGGAAACTCATTTTTAGTCTCGTGTAATTGGATTTACTCTATGTAATCCTAAAAATCGTGAGTAAAGTACTCTCACGCCAAAATCCTATCTGAAGCACTGATGACTACCATTCCATGCACCCATCATGATTTCCAAGCGAGATGGACGAAAGGCAAGTGGATTCCCAAGATCACAAACAATAACTGCATGGGTGCCCTGCGGTAGCTATGGAACCAGACATTGAAGCCAGAGACACTGCACTTGTAAAAAAGACAATTTTTCAAGCCATGATGATCCTAGCTGTGCTCAAAAGGCAAGGCACAGTGGTGGCTCCATGTGAGCCTGAGGGACTAATCACATGGCTCTTTTAATCACATGGAAGGGAGGTTTTGCAGGGAATTGTGAACAGGAGCATCTGTGAATTATGAGAATCCAGAAATTGGAGATCATGACTAATGACAGATATGACCCAAAGTGAGAGGGATTTTATATGCTTCAGCTCCTTGGCCCCGTGCAGCTCCCAGAGGTTCTAACACACACATGTGCATTGACGTCGGTGCTCATCAATACTAGGTCTCATCGGTTTATGGTCATTGCATCGAAAAAGATGCATTGAAATGACAATGCATCGAAAAAGATGCATCGAAATGTTATGTTTTACATTAAAAGTACATATCCATCGAAACATTTCCATCGAATGGATATGTACATTTAAATGTAAAAGATAGCATTTAGATTTGTTTATTTTCTACATTGAAACGTTACATGGAGCTGTCCAGTGCTGAAATTTCGGCACTGGCCAGCTCCTTGTAACGTTTTAATGTTTTTTTGTAAATTGCACGGGGTGGGGGTTCCCCCCAGCCTCCCAACCCCTAACCCTAATCTAACCCAACCCTTAATCTAACCCTTAATCTAACCCTAAATCTAACCCTAGGCCCAACCCTAACCCTATCCATCGAAATTGACCATCGAATATTATTCAATTAATATGCTTTACGATGGAAAGGCAATTCAATGAATAATTTTCGATGGAAAGGTATTCGATGGAAAGGAGTTCGATGGAAAGACCAGATACTGATCTCATTGCATACCCTCGAGTGGGGAACAAAAATCTGGCATAGAACGCAAGTACTCCTATGCTCCACCTCTGCGCCCACCCTCACCACTGCCTCCACCCTCACCACTGCCTGTATTAAAGACAATACATTGTTTATGGTCAAACACTATGTTCCAGAGACTTTCATGTTTCATATGACAAACGTTTTCTTTTTTTTAAACACACCCTTCCTTGGTTGTAGGAGTTGTTGAGTGATCAAATCTTCGCTATGCATTTATTAATTTATACCGAATATGTATTTAAGTCACTAGAGGTTCTGGTTGTTGGAGTTGTACTTGCTAACAAACCTATAATATAACCTACTAGAGCGAGGGAGGGGTCATTGGCTGAGGACGATGAGTTGGAGCTTATTCCAAGCAATAGTGACCCACCCCGAAGTCTCTAACGAGTTATAAAAGGCTATTAGTGCATAGTGCTAGTAGCAATACATGTTTTGGATTTTTTGTGCTGAAGTAAAACATGTTATTTTAATGCTAGTTAAGTAAATGGACAACTGAGTTAGTAAATTAACATGGTAGTCTCCATAAATTAAGCATTTCAATTGCAAACCTGGTTGAACTGAAACAGCTTGACATGACTATAGATTTGCAGGCCGATTCATGGAATCAACGTGCGCCGGAAAAATGGCGCACGTGTGCGAAAACGTGCGATTCGCAGTGAAATAGCGAAAATCGCAGTGCAAGTGCGATTATCGCACAGAAAACATCGCACATCTATTCATGGAAGTCTGTGCACGCGCAAAATGTGGGATGTGCGCTGAAAAAGTGCGCGGCGCATGCTGGCGCACGCTGGCGCACAGGTCATCGAACGCCGTGCGATAAGGCCACAGCGAATTCGCACATAGCGCGGCGCACATAACAAAAGTAGGCGTAACACGGGGCGTTACACGCAGAATGGGGAACAACTCGTGAAAATGTGGGAGTCACGGGGAAGTACAGCAGGCAAGTGCGCAGAACGCCCACACGCTCGCCTGCAACATGTATTCATGGAATCGAATAGGGAAAAACAGTGCACGGCCAAAGACGCGCACAGGCCCATACATGTCCGCCACAAGAAAGCAGGTGGTAGCGTCCCTGCGCAGGAAAAAAATGGGCGCCAAAGTTCTACACGCGCGAGAAGTACCACACGCGATCGGGCCTGGGGGAGCGTGTGCGTGAGAAGTTCCACACGCGATCGGGCCTGGCGGAGCGTGTGCGTGTATTTCAGGGGTGCGCGAGGAGTCTCACACGCGATTGGCCTGGGTGTGTGTATTTCAGGGGCTCGCGGGTGTTTTCACATGCGATTGTCCTGGGCGCGTGTATTTCAGGGTTGCGCAAGAAGTTCCACACGCGATCGGGCCTGGGGGAGCGTGTGCGTGTATTTCAGGGTTGCGCGAGAAGTTTCACACGCGATTGGCCTGGGTGCGTGTATTTCAGGGGTTCGCGGGTGTTTTCACATGCGATTGTCCTGGGCGCGTGTATTTCAGGGGTGCGCGAGAAGTCCCACACGCGATCGGGCCTGGGGGAGCGTGTGCGTGTATTTCAGGGGTGCGCGAGACGTCTCACACGCGATTGTCCTGGGCGCGTGTTTTTCAGGGTTGCGCGAGAAGTTCCACACGTGATTGGCCTGTGTACGCGATTCCATTGGATCAAAGGCCCTGACAGCGCAGGCGCGTCTGTGACGTGACACGTGCGGGCATGTCCCTGTACCCGGGGGAATGTTACAAGACCAAAAACTACACGTCCGAGTGTCAGCCCGCGTGATTGGAAGATAGTGCCTGAGTGCGTATACGCGGAAGTGACGTTGGACGTGTGGTGCGGTTTAAAAGGTGCGTGTAGTACGTCATTTCCTTGTACGTGCTTCCCGTGGAGAGCGAGTGGGTGAAATCTGTACTTCTTGTCGGTTCACACGCGATTTACTTCACAGCGTTTCTAGTTCGTACTCCCTGTTACCTCTGTCAGTATTTTTCTGATTTTCTCTTCGACCCGTTTCCTCAAACAGCGTTGACTTCTCCTTTTGTCCTGTCTCCTCAGACAGTGTACAATTCTTCTATTGGCGGGGGTGTTGCCAACGCGCACACGCGTGTATTTTTCACGCTCTTTTCCCAGGCAGACGGTGAGTCGCACACGTATTTACCAACTGTGCTAGCCCCGTGTGTAGCGTACCCCTTCAGAGGTCATTGTAGGCTGCGTGTGACACGCATACGTTCATTTTTGTGTTTCTGGGTGCCACAGCGTAGTGCAGGTTCCTTTTCCCACGCACGTGGTCTACGAGGGGTCGCGTGCACGTCATTTTCTGTTTTAGGGGTGCCTGTGCGTTGCGTGACCCGTCATCTTTCCCCAGGGGTTACATACAGCCTTGCTAGAGCACTTGGGTACGAATTCCATCTAGTACCCTACCCCTTTGACCCCCTATTGCCCAGGACAATTGTCCACTGCAACTCCCATACGCACAACTCCATCAGGGCATGGTTGGGAGGCGAGCAAGTGGTAAGGGTGGCAAAGGTGGCCGAGCCTCAAGAGGTGGGCGTGGTAGGGGACGTGGCCAGGATTTGCAGACTCCCCCAAGCCCCCCACGTGTGGAGGACCAGTCAGGGACACACATCCCCCCCCCCCCATGGTTAAGGGAAACGTGGCTGACACCATCCCTGCTCAGCCCATGTTGGACCGGCCCGTTGTGGCACCTGACCTAGCACAGGGTGACTTCCAGGCTGACTTCCAGGTCGCCAAGTCTAGGCCACGGGTGGCGGCGCAAGCCAGTGTCACCAGGCCACGTGGTACAGGGGCAGCCATGTCATCTGCTGCCCCGAGTAGGCAGGGTGGGGAGGCTGCAGGGGCAGCTGCAGCTCCGTCCACCCCAGCTCTGACTCCCCCAGCAAGGACAGTGTTGGTCCCGGTACATCAGACTGAGGTTCCCCCTGCCATCATCACACTTCAGCTAATGCCTGCAGAAAGTCATGTGGTCAGTGTGCCATCGCACACTACTACTACACAGTCCACCGGTGCTCCTGCCTCTAGTGTCCAGAGCGGCGTAGGGCACTCCGGATCCCCACCACCCACAAAAAGAAAGAGGAAGAGTGCTCGTCCAGTACAGGCTGATGACCCCGACACGGCTACACGGTCCGGCACGCCAAGGAAGCCTAGCTTCAATGATGCCGAACTGGATGCACTTGTGCAGTATGTGTCCCAACATGACGCCGAAATGTTGGTCACTTCAGGGTGTAGGATTACACCTGCTCGACGTCAGGCACACTGGCAGTCCATCGCGGATAGCATAAGTGCCCTTGGGTTTATGAGGCGCACAGCTGTTGAGTGCTACAAGCGCTGGAACGACCTTAAGCGTAGGGCAAAGAAAAAGCTGGCCTCAAGTCATGCCGCAACTCTGGTGACTGGAGGTGGGTCTCCACAAGAGGACATGGAACTCGCTCTACATGAGCATGTTGCTGGGACCTACGTCACAGAGGAGCAGATCCAAGGTGTGGGAGAACTGCCAGATTACGAGGCATTGTCCGGTGAGTGCACATGCATGTGTGTGTGATCCATGTGTATGTAGTTTGTAGGAGGGGATCTGGTTGAGTGCCAGGTCAGGGTGTGTGTGCCTGAGTGTTTTGTCCCACCCATGTGCTTCATCCAATGCATTCTGTGCCCCGGGATTTGGGTATTACAGTATCCCTTCTGGCCACAGTATGCGTTTTGCACTACATTGCGCCAATTGCCCTTGAAGTGGCATCTTGCTACCACATTGTTCCGTATTTAGCTATGTTCATTCAGGCTGATTGTAGGAATTCACCTGGTTCTACTGCGCATCACTCTGCCCCATTGTCACATATATGACATGCTCATGGTACATGCCATCTGTGTGATGGCATGTGTCATGGATGTGTATTGGACATGCCACTCACAGGCCAATGTGTGATGGCACTGCTAGCCAGCATGCAGCTGATGTGTTGCTCTCCCATCTTGGTGTCATCAGTGTCTGACATTTTCCTCCCCTTCCAACTCATGGACAGTGCATGCATGGGAGGGTTATAGTCATGTAGGACATGTGTAAATCAAGTACTGGTACTGTAGCTTGTCTGGCCTAATAGCGTGCCATGGTGCTAATGCCTGTTTCCATTTTTTGTCTTTCTTGTTTTTGCAGAGGATGACGCACCTGATGCTGTTGAGGGAGAGGAGATGGTGCAGGCCCAGGAGGGATCTGAAGCACGACCAGGCACCAGTGGGGGACGTGGTTTGGTGGTGGGGGAGAACCCTCTCTTGCTGCAGGCCATACTGTCCAGGGGTGTCCCTGGCTGCACCTCCCCAGAACTCTTTTCAGGTGTTGATTGGGACGAGGCCTATGTGGATTCGCAGGTATGTGTTCATGGAAGGGATACTGTTCTGTCCGACCCACCTGCACCAGGGGTAGAGCCCACTATGGGGATGTCAGTGTTGGTAGGTGCGCCTGTGGTGGTTACGGATGCAGGGCCACACTCCGCAACATCTGATCCTGTTCCTGGGCCAGCAGTTCAGAGGGGAAATGCAGTCCTGCAGCCTCAGGCAGTGCCGACACTGCAAGGCGCAGTTCGCCTTGCCCCAGACAGGTGCGGTGCCCGCCAACGCGGTGGCCGTCCGCCACCAGGCAATACCGCATGGGAGCAATCCATTTACGGTGAGACCAACCAACAGGCAGCATCATCCGAAATGATTGCTCAAGCCATGGAGAGGGTGGCCACTTCCATTGTCCCCCAGAAAGGCAGATGGAGCTACTACAGCAGGCAACAGACTCCATTTGCCAATCAGTCAGGGAGGACATGTTGGCGTCCATCAGGGACAGACAGGCGGCCCTGGACAATCTGAGGGAATCAATTTCTATTGATGCCCAGGGACAGAGGGAAGCCCTGAGGGGAGAGGTCCGGCACCTCAGGCAGACTCTTGTGGACCTTGAGGCTTCCACTGTCACCAAGACGGAACAGCTGCTGGAGCGCGTCACCCGTACGCTCTCAGCAGAGATGCAGGCAACTCGGGCGGAGGTCCGGGCAACACGTCGGGTGTTGCATGGGGATCTCCGCACCATATCCCTCCAGAACGAGGCCTTCCAGACCCGCATGCTTGCTGCCATGGAGGACCAAACTAGGGCATTGCGTGGGCTGCCTCCCATGGCACCACCACCTCCTGTGGCAGCAGCAGCAGAGGTTGAGAAGAACGAATCCAGCAGTGAATCTCCCACTATTTAGTAGCCGTGCAGGCCATGAGCCCATGGAGGTGTGTTTTTTCCCGCAACATTCACGCAGGTGGCTGTTGGTGGGCACCCTGTCCTCGGACCTCCTGGGTGGCCTCCCCCACCACATAGCCATTTTTGATTTTTGATTTTTTGTTGCAGTGTGTTGCCTTGTGTGGCTCCCGTGGGCATCTACTGTATTCCGGCTGGGCACATGCAGGCTTGTCCTGAGTTTGGGTTAGATGCTTGGGTCAGTGAGACACACACCCCTCCTGCTTCCCGTTTCCATGGGCTTGCAAAGGGTGTGCCCAAGTGACAGTGAATTACACAGTGACGTTGGACTCCCATGAGCTGTGTGGGCAGTCTGTAGTCAATACTGTGTATACATTCCTAGTGCATATTGTTGTTGTATTGTGCACTGCATGGTGTATTGATGTGTGCTTGTGCATCCATGTCTCCCTCCTAATTTGCAGGTTCATTCCTCATGTCTTCACAAGGCCGTCCACTTTGGAGATGGAGCTCATGTTGTGAGCAGTGGACTTCCAGATGTGCGTGGCAACAACACTGTACAGTTGGAGGTGGTGGATGTGCTGGCATTCTCATGTTGTAAGACTATGTATCCTTTGCCTTAGTACTGTCATGTTTATGCTATGTCGATTGTATTGTGGTAAGTATTTGGTCATGTGTGTTGTTGTTTCTACATTTATGTGGGCATATTGTGTGTGGCCAGTTTCCATTAGGAACACTGTACTTTGTGACACGCGTCATGTTTGGGGGATGATTTTGTTTGCTCTCACATGGCATGTCGTGCCATGGTGTGTTGGGTGGCGGTGCTGGGGAGGGGTTGGGTGACATGGCACTGTTGTCATGTTGTGTCTTGCAAGGGGGTAATGATTTTAGCAGCATAGAAGTGTCTCTTTTGAACACAGCATTGGTGGTGTTTGTGTAGGTAGGGAAGCACACAATGGAACACTTCCAGATGTACAATCTCAGGCTGGTATGGTTGTGACAGTTGACTGTCCATTGACACATCATAATTGTCAGTAACAATCATCATTGATTGTCAGCTGGTATGTGCCAGGGCTGTGTGCACTCCACAGGGGTGTGATTTTATTTGAAGTAATTAGCCACGAGCTGCGTACGGGCTGCCTCACCCTGTGCCCTCTCCCCTCCCATGTGCAGTGGCCATGCATGTGGTTGGGGATGTGGGGGCACCACCATGTCCACGGCCAGGCCCCAGCGTGTTGCAACGTTGTGCAGGACACATGCTGCCACTATGATCCTGCACACTACTGGGGGTGCGTATAACAGCTGCCCGCCAGAACGGTCAAGGGAGCGGAAGCGTGACTTGAGCACTCCGAATGTGCGCGCCACAATGCCCTGCGTTGCAATGTGGGCTGTGTTGTAGCTTACCTGGGGTGGCGTGGTGGGGTTCCGAATTGGACTTCATCATGTGGGTGCTGAGAGGGTAGGCACTGTCCCCCGGGGAGGTGGTGATGGGTATCATCAGTGGGGTTGTGACATTACTCAGTATCTGACATGCATGCATGCGCAGTGGCATTTATACTCACCGAGCAACAATGTATCGCCATGCCGCCCAGCTTCTATCTCCCGGTTTAGGGTAGACATTCTGTAGATGAAACTGTCGTGGGTGGAGCCTGGATAGTTGGCGTATACTGAGGTGATGATTCCCTTGGCATCACATACTACCTGGGCGTTGATGGAATGCCAGTACTTGCGGTTTCTATAGATGTGCTCAGTTGCCCTGGGGGGACGTACAGCCACATGGGTGCAATCAATGGCACCTAGCACTTTGGGGAATTGTGCCACCCTGTAGAAGTCCTGGGCAACAGCCTGCCTTTCTGCAGGTGTTCTGGGCAGGTATATGTGCCTGCGGACTGATGGGCGTGCAGTGATGATGGCCAAGACCTGGTGTAGGCAGCGTGACTGCGTGGCCTGTGACACCCCCCCCCACTATGGCACTTGTCCGCTGAAATGATCCAGTGGCCAGGAAGTGCAGTACATTGAGGACCTTCTCCAGGGGGCTGAGTGCTTGGGAGCACAGGGTGGTTGATGTGAGGTCATCCTCCCACTCACTGACCAGGTCGAGTATTATGTGAGGTGGAAACCTGTACTTCCCATACACATGTTCATCAGGCATCCCAAAAAGGCTGGTTCTGGGTGTAAAAATTCTGGCCCGGACTATCCTCCTCCTGCGGTATCCCACGGCCACTGCTGCTAGGAACGGTATGTTCATCCTGAGCTTGTTTGTTGTTTGCGTGCACTTTTATGCTGTGCGGGTGGACCCTACTTCCTGCTGGCGTACGTGTTTCCGGATTGGCCACGTTCGTTTCCATGAATATGTGTTGTAGGCGCGTTCCCGCGCAGCCCCGGAATACTCGCACCCAGCCCAATCGGGTGTGGTACTTCTCACACACTCCTGAAATACACGTACCCCGCTCCCCCAGGACCGATCACATGTGGAACTTCTCGCGCACCTCTGAACTACACGCGCCCAGGCCAATCGCGTGTGGAACTTCTCGTGCACCTCTGAGATACACGCACACGCTCCCCCAGGCCCGGTCGCGTGTGAAACCACCCGCGAGCCCCTGAAATAGACGCGCCCAGGCCAATCGCGTGTGGAACTTCTCGCGCACCCCTGAAATACACGCAACCAGGCCATTCGCGTGTAGAACTTCTCGCGCACCCCTGAAATACACGCACCCAGGCCATTCGCGTGTAATAATTCCCGCACACCCCTGAAATACACGCACGCAGCCCAATTGCGTGTGAAACTTCCCGCGCACCCCTGTAATACACGTGCCCAGGGCAATCGCGTGTGAAACTTCCCGCGCACCCCTGAAATACACGCACGCAGCCCAATCGCGTGTGAAACTTCCCGCGCACCCCTGAAATACACGCACACGCTCCCCCAGGCCCGATCGCGTGTGAAACCACCCGCGAGCCCCTGAAATACACGCGCCCAGGCCAATCGCGTGTGGAACTTCTCGCGCACCCCTGAAATACACGCACCCAGGCCATTCGCGTGTAATACTTCTCGCGCACCCCTGAAATACACGCACGCGCTCCCCCAGGCCAGGTCGCGTGTGAAACTTCTCGTGCACGCGTGTTCCCGACACCCGTAATACGCGTTCCACGCTTTGCGTTTGCTGTTTGCCAGTCCGGTAAACTGGTACAAGGTTGGCGCAGCCCTTTGCGATGGTTTTGCGATCTTGATGGCTTTTCCTTGCGCCAGGGCGTTCTTGGGGGCGTAACTGGCGCTGCTGCAGGGTCGCTGCGCCACTCTGCGCCATGTCTGCTTTTGGAGGTGGGAATCCATGAATACGCTGTGCGCGGAAATTGATTTTATCGCACGCGGCTGGCGCAGACATTCGCACGGGTACGCTGTGCGCCAGCCGCGTGCGACACTTTTGAGAGGAATTACATGAATCGGCCTGCTTGTGTCATGCAAAAGTAAATGGTTTCTCTTTAAGACAGAAAAAACCTTTTCCCATGTTTTAGCTTTCTCTTTTAGATGCCAAAAGGCATTTTGCAGCAAAAAGTCCCATCAGACAGGAAGTGTCTTGTTGAAAGAAATCTTACCTGGAAATTGCATGGTTGTTCCCCTGTCTGATTCTGAAGACGGAATGGTCAGAACGCAGTCAATACCAATAGTTATTGACTACACTTTAAACATTCTGCTTGACTGAGAGGAGGTCAATAACTATTTCCATGTGCTACTATGAGTGATTAACTGTTAATTCTCCTTCCAGGCAAAGAAAGGGAACTCTTCAGGGCTTCACACTTTCCCCCAGTGTCTTTCTCTAAACCTCCAGGGTTTGGCCTGACTTCTTCCAGATACTAGCTTGCTTAAGATTTCTCCAGTCACCTTCCCAGCCTTCTTTGTATTCTCCCTGGCATCAAGGAAGGAGTCTCCAGCATGTCTGCTCTCTCTCGGATCGTCTACTCTCTGACTTGGGATGCTAAGGTGGCGTTAAGCTTTTATCGGATAGGTTACCCCCCCTTCTTATTTGAATTCTATTAGGAGACGGGTTAATCCCGTTGGGATTCCTATTTTTATTTATTTTGTTATTATCAGCCCGTGTCTGGTATTGGTTATTAACCTGAGGGTCTATCCGATGGTTCATGTGGGGCTGAGACGTTTGAAAGGCCTCCGCGGCATACAGTAAGACAAAAAAACCCCCGAAGGGGAAGAGTTCACATGGAGGAGTACTATATTAATTTAAGTACCCAATTATAGGAATAGAGGTGGAGAAGAATAGTGGCTCAATCATAACAGATTCATATTTTCATATTTTAATAATCATCGCAAAACATTATGAAATTGCATAATATATAAACAGTATAACAACAATAAAATAGATGAATTAATGTTGGTATAAAATATTTGTACCAATCTAGTACATTAAACCATTCAGTCGCAATTTAATTATCACAATTCATGACCCAGTATTAATCAAGGTAAAGCATCACTATCTTCATGTTTTTGAATTTCATTCGAATCATAAGGATGCTATAGAACAGGAAATTACTGCCAATGGAATAAAGTGCTAGGTGCAAAAGAGTAATGAGTACCTAATCAAGATAAAGCATCGTTGTCTCATATTTTTGAATTTCATTTGAATGATAAAGATGCTGATTGAAAAGGAAATTGCTGCCAATGGAATAAAGTGCTAAGTACAAAAAAGTGCTAAGTGCCTACTGTACATAATTGATCTTCAAATGTCATTACAGTTTCGGCGAAATCAACCTATCTGGCTCAATTAAGTGAGCCAGTAGTCGCCTTCTTCAGGGCGCACTATATGCTGTAAATGTTGATGCTAAACTTTTGACAATAACACAGTAGTTCTCACAGGTGAAGCTTTAGACAATTCAAAAGACTTGGTTGTAGATCTTGAAGTCTGTTACAAGCCTTAACCCTTGGTGAAACACGTTAAGACAAACAAGAAAAAAGAAAACACACAAAAACATATGTTAGAATAAAACATGGAATGAAAGAGCCTCCTAATACTTGCCACCTCTAGCCATTAAAAAGACCTAGGGACATATATTCACCTAAATTAGTCCTCGTATGGTGCCGAAAATTGTATAATTGTTTCGAATCCGCCACCCAAGCAGGACTGGAGATGAAATTGAATTTACATCTGAAGAAACAAAGATAAGAAGCTTGTGAGATATCACAAGATTATCTCAAACTTCCAATGCTAACACACAGTGTCCCCTGTCTCCACAGGGAGTAGAACACTAAATTTCCTTCTGTCACTAACCTTAAAGTATTGAATGTTTCAGAATCTGGTCATGTCGCCAACGGACTAAAATGTAGATAGATCTGAAGACATTCCAAACATGAGGGTCTTAGACGATGTTAGGTCGTGCCCCAAGAAAAAGTCCAAAAGGTGCAAACCTTGGGTTGGAAACCCTAAATGAAAAACATAAAAAAATTTCATTTTGGTAATGTACGGAACTAGACTTACAAATAATTACATGCACATAATATAAGTGCATTTTAATTTAGAACCGAAAACATCAAAAGTAAAGAGATTCTATCCAGTAGGCAGCCCCGAACCTCTAAGGTTTAGGATGTTAATGGAAAAGAAGGATGGCTGCTTTGATAAAACGAAAGCCACTTGCAAGGCCAAATCCATATTAGCCAATGAAATAGTAAGTCACCAAACAGTCAAGACGAATTCACACGAAAATGCTATCAACGTGTGCCTATAATGTCCAGCAGATATAAAAATTCCTACCGATTAGCAAACTGTAGTTGTCCTGGACATTCGCACCATTTTGCACTGTGGAAGCCTGCATAAGCCCATCGGAGAGGGAGGCTAAAAGATACTGTCAACGCAACTCCCAACCTCACGTGGACACACTTCCAACCCATATATTAATGACGAAGGCCTCACCTCGCACAGCCACCCGGATCGTCTCAGCGATAGCCGAAGTAAAGGCACGCCATCAGACGTTGAAACCGCGGCTGTGTTTATAAATACACGCGGGAATTAAAATAGAAGTAGGACTAAGTATATAAGTTTGTAAATACTAACAAGAGTGAAAATAGAAGTGGGACTACATATATGGGCCCTATGTTCCGTCGATACTAAAGAAGGACAAAATGCACCTTGCAAAGGTAAAGCGAACAAATGCATACCCGCAAGTATCGCATGCACGAAAAAGGGCAAGAAAGCACTAGAGGGGCTATCTGTGGAAGGCCCTGGTCCCATAAATGCTAAACAGTGGAAAAATGACTACTCATGAACCCGGGATGTAAAAAAAAAAAAAAACATAAAAAACGTACAGTGCAGCAGCGAGCCAAACAAATTAATGTTTAAAGAAAAATCTTACTGCCACTCAATATAAAGAATCAAAGAACACAAATTGGTTTATGTGATAAATCACACGAATTGTATCAGCAAAAAGAATATATATGTCAAGATTGTAATGGTCTAATTGCCGACCATAAAACGAGCATACAAAAGGATTCGAGCCAACCGATGTGCATCCGTAAAAGTTACCCTTAATAAAATAGAATGCTCGAAGAGAATCCTATAATTTTAATTTTTAGGGTGTACAATGAAGCCATTCTTCTTGGCGATTAAGTCATGTTTCATAGCTAGCAATGTTGTACATTCACTATTGTTCCCTTTGCGCCAAGCGTGCTGCTGTATTTATTTGCGTCAGTACCATAGAATTTTTCGGACACGCACCATTTCCAACTATTCGGGTCATGATTGTTTTCAAGAAAATGAGAAACTTAATAAAATAGAATGCTCGAAGAAAATCCTATAATTCTATTTTTAGGGTGTACAATGGAGCCATTCTTCTTGGCGATTAAGTCCTGTTTCATAGCTAGTGGTGTTGTACATCCACCATTGTTCCCTTTGTGCCAAGCGCACTGCTGTATTATTGGCATCAGTACCATAGACTTTTTCCAACACGCACCATTTCAAACTGTTCGGGTCATGATTGTTTTCAAGAAAATGAGAAACTAATGGGGCAGACACGATTTTATTTCGAATTTTAGATTTGTGTTCGCCAATTCTGGTTTTAATAGGCCTAGATGTTCTACCAATATACGTTTGAGCACAGGGGCAAAATATTATGTAAATGACATTTTTAGTGTTACACGTAGTGTGATGATTAAGATTCCAATTCTTTCCACTAATCACTACAGAAGTTCCGGTGATAGAAGAAGCACATTGGTTACAGAAACCACATGGAAAGTGACCTTGGATGGGCTTAGCGCCCCACAATCCTGTCACCGTGTTCAATTTAGGTCCAATACTAGACCTATCAGCTTTAATAAGCCAATTTCTAAGGCTCTTACCTTTCTTGAATGCAAAAATAGGTTTTGCCAGTTCTGGATTATTAAGTTGGAGCAGATGCCAATGCTTCATGATACTTTGTTTAATCTTATGGTGAAAAGTATTGAAAGTCATGGCACACACTAGCCGCTCTTTAGTGATATCTTTCCGAGAGTGTTTCTCGAGGAGAATATCGCGGTGTTGAAATCTAGCTCTTTTTCGAGATTGTCGAAGTATATGTTTAGGGTAGCCTCGCTGCTGCAATCTGTCTTCGATAATGTTTGCCTGGGTCTTATAGTCTTCAACTTTCGTACAATTGCGTCTGGCCCTAAGAAACTGACTGTAAGGAATGCTCTTACGCAACGATTCAGGGTGGAAGCTATCGAATCTTAAAATAGTGTTCCGGTCAGTTTCTTTGCGATACAAATCAACAATAATATGGCCCTCTGAATTCTTGATTAGCAAGTCCAAGAATGGCAAAGAAGTGCTATTTGCTGACATAGTAAATTTAAGATTCATGTCCATAGCATTAAGCCATGGGAGGAATAGAAGATGGTCTGCCTTTGTTTTGTCCCAGATTATAATTATATCATCAATGTAACGTTTATACAATTTGATGGCATCTCTAAAGGGATTAGTGTCTGACAAAATAACCCTGCTTTCAAAGTTCCACATGAAGAGTGTGGCGTAATTAGGGGCAAAAGCTGCCCCCATCGCTGTTCCTTTCACTTGTAAATAGTAAGAAGACTTGAAGCGAAAATAGTTGCGTGAGAGAGCTACCTCAAGCAAATCTATTAGTATTTCAGTTGGAACTAATTGAATACCTGACCGTAAATCCAAAAAATCCTTCATTACTTTTAAAGATTCCATTTGTGGTATCTTGGAATATAATGACTCCACATCTAAAGTCATAAGTATGTCAAACTCAGGGTTAAAAGGAAAACCCTCAAGGTGCTTAATGGCATCAGTGGTGTCAGCAAGGTATGTTTCAGTGGAAGCCGCCAGTGGCTTCAGAAAATAATCTAGAAATTGGCCAATTGGTTCTAATATGGAGCCACACAATGAAACAATAGGACGTCCCGGCGGATTGTGTAAGTCCTTATGTATCTTAGGAAGTACATAGATAAGGGGAGTCCTAGTTCCCTTAGTAGTGAGGAAAAGGAACTCCTTATCATTAATAGCTCCACCTTCCAATGCTCGTTGAGCAATTGCTAAAATTTGGGCTCTGATGCTCTCTGTAGGGTCACCCTGAAGTTTCCTATATATCGCTGGGTTATCGAGCTGATGCACAATTTCATTGTCATATTGGACAGAATCCATAATAACCACTCCACCGCCCTTATCAGCTTGCTTTATGATTCTGGAAGTATCAGACTTAAGTTTTTGAAGGCTGGCCCAATCTTGTCTACCAAAATTAAAACAAGAGCCTCTGCTATAGTTATTAAGTGTATTATAGCAGGGGTTAAAATCTTTGAGGACCGCCTTTTCAAATACCGCTGTCTCATCAGAAACCATTTGTAAAGTTGGAGTAAAAGTAGATTTGCATTTCAAAGTAGTATGAAGGCCATCGTCATCGTTGTCCTGGGCCTGATTCCCAAGAAAATCCCGCAATCGTATTTTACGAAATAGACTGCGCAATTCTATCTCTACCTCCATTTTGGAGGGATTTCTCATAGGGACAAACTAGAGACCCTTCTCCAAAATTCGGGTCTCTTGTTCACTGAGTTGGCTCTTCGAAATATTGTATACTGCCGATGGTAGGGCTACCTGCGGTACGCCCTTCTCCTGGTTTCAAAATAATTTTGTAATGGGGGAGCCCCTTGTTCCGTTGGCGGAAAAGGGAGAGTAGGAGGAGGAAAGGTGGCATGTGGCCCTTGAGGGACAAAATCCGCCTGGCGGGTATAGTTTTGATAATGCCAATGAGGCCGTCCTCGGCCTCGATTATATCCTCTATTCCAATTCCTACCTCTAGTACCTCGAGAATTTTTAGTGGGATATGATCCACTACCATCGGATGATGTATCCGAAAAAGTAACTCTCTTGTGAGAATAGATAGAATAGATAGTACCATGTTGAGAGTTATTTGAATCTCGCCAATGTCCTGGGCCCTGATAATCTGAGGACAGGTAGGGATCCGCGGCACAGTGCCATCTTGGAATCACTTCTGCTGTGGGTCGCAGCAGCTCCGTGGCATTTCAAGTCATTACTTTATTTCATCTATCAAGTAGCCATACACGTGTTGAAATGTAAAATAAAACAAAATTACGTAGTACTAAATTGGATATTTTATGCAAAAGCAGCATGAAAATTACAATACAGCTATACGAAGAATAACCTTATTATTTATCGTTGCTTTGCAGGACTTTGGAATGTTGAAACATTTTTCTTTTGAAGGGGGAGACTTTCTAGCCAATGCTAGATGTTTTGGTCTGGCTGTGGGGCTGGAATGATATGATATTCTATTTATATCGCGCTCATAAACAAGTGTTTCAGTGCGCGACCAAGCAAAGGGAGGGGAACAGGGGAGAACAAAAATACAATCTTACTAGGGCCAGTGACATTAAGAACGCGCAAGTGCAAGGAAAAGGGAGAAAGGCGGAAAGTGCATTGAGGGGCAGAAGTGGAAAGTGCGGACAGAAAAGAGAACAGAATAAATAATACGTGGGATAAATAAATAAATGAAGACAAAAGGTAGTGCAGCCAGACACGTGGCAAGGGCATGATTAGTCAGATAGGGAATATCTGATAAGTGCAGAGGAAGAGTGGGGGACTGTATGGGTACAGATACAGATCCCAGTGCCACGGGTGGCCCGGAGGCAGTTCAGGAGGGAGACAGGGTGCGCAGGTACCTGGGCCCGAAGTACAGACGGTGGCCAGGTGCACGATGCAGAGCGAGAGAAACAGATTAACAGGGGAGAAGAGGGGCAAAGGCAGAAGCGAAGCGGAAAGGTCTTGTGGTGCTTCCGGAACCGGAGATGGTTCTCCTCAAGTTTCAGGGTGGTCGGGAGGCTGTTCCAAAGGGAGGCCCCAGCCGAAGACAGAGATCTGCCCCCAGCTCGTTTCTTTGAAAAAACACCCGTCCCTGAGGGAATTAGATGTAGAGGAGTGAAGGGCTCGAGAAGGGAGGTTTTTACAGAGGGATAGTTGAAGGTATTTTGGTCCCAGGCCCCAGAAAGCCTTGTGAACAATGCAGAGAGTTTTAAATGTAATCCTTGCATCCACTGGGAGCCAATGAAGGGATTTCAGAGCTGGAGAGATTCAAACCCAGGGCTTGAGGCCGAGGACAAGTCTCGCAGTCCTGTTCTGGATTAGTTGTAAAGGGCAGAGGGTGGAGGCAGGTAGGTTTAGAAAGAGGCTGTTACAATAGTCCAACCTAGAGAGAATCAGAGCTTGGGAGACTGTGAGCTTCTGGGGGAAGGATAGGAAAGGCAGAGTACCTCTAAGGAGGTGCAGTAAGAAGTTTGACATTTTAGAGACGTCGGAGATGTGTGCGGAGAAGGAGAGTGTGGAGTCAAAGATGACCCGAGGTTCTTAGCCTCACAAGTAGGGGTAGGAGGAGGGCCAAGGGAGGCTGGCCAGAGAGTGAGGGGAAAAGATGGTGACGATGTCCCAATGAGGAGGATCTCAGTTTTGTTGGCATTTAGACAACGATTGTTTGCAGCACACCAATTTTGAATGGCGGCTAGGCAATCAGAGATGAGGGAAGGGGAGGAGGTGGCTGAAGGAAGCCTGAAAATGAGTTGGGTGTCATCAGCATAGCACTGGAAATTTTAGCAGAAAATGGGAATGCAGTAGGCGAGAGTTGCCAGGTATTGGTTAAAAAGCCAGGGCGAAAGGTTAAACCCCTTGAGAATACCACAGGTAGAGAGGGAGATAGTGGATAGGAAGGATCCGAGTGTTACCTGGGAGGGTCGATCAGAAAGGAAAGAGGTCAACCAAGCCAGGGCTTGATCAGTAATACTCAGGTTGTCACGGAGACGATTGAGCAGGATGGTATGGTTGACCGTGTCGAAAGCAGAGGAGAGATCAAGAAGGATGAGGACGGACGGAATGTTAGAGTCAAGGTTAGAGAGCAGGTCTTCACGGTTGTTCAGGAGAGCAGTTTCCGTACTTCTGGCAGCTCTGAATCCAGATTGGTGGTCATGGAGAGAGCCAACAGAGTCAGAAAGAAGGTTAAGCTGGGAGATGGCCAATTTATCCAGCAGCTTTCCCAAAAAGGGAGTAATGGAAATTGGGCAATAGTTAGCCGGACAAGAGGGATCAGCTGTGGGTTTCTTGAGGAGGGGATGCACAAGGGGTGCTTGAGGGAAGAAGGGAAAGATCCAGAGGCAAAGGAATGGTTGCAGAAATCGACAAGGGCCGGAGCAAGAGTATCAATGTGGTCCTTAATGGTTTTAGAGGAACAGGGGTGGACCTGTTTTGATGAGGCTTTCATAGATCGGACTTGTCTAGCAACCTCATCCGGGGAGAAAAGAGGAAAGGAGGAGGAGAAGGAGGGAGGGGGTGGCTGAAGGAGTGTCAGCAAGCCGGAAGGGAGAGGAGGTGAGGTGGAGGAGAGGGTGGATAAGATGTCTTGCTAAGTGTATATATGCCATATAGGAAGGAGACTCTTTAATGGTTTTGGGCAACCCCCTCTCCCTGTGTAGGTCATTGGTAGGTTTGGGTGTAATGATAATGATAATGATGTGTTATTTATATAGCACCTTAATCCAAAGTAATGGAGGGTGTTAGGCCCCTCCTGAATATCCCTTAGTGTTCTTGCATGTCAGCATACGCAGTGGGGCTATGAATGCCCCTGTGAGTATCACTTTGGTGATCCGGCCTATCATTAGAGGTGGTAATGGTGGGGGGAGCCTTCCTGTGACATCCCGCTCCCTTAAACCGGAGACCACGTCTAGCATCCACTACTTCTGGGTGCAACTAACACCTGTTGACTGTCTTGTAGTGGGATCCCAAGGTCAGGCAGCAAACCTCATCACATATATCATGTGATGTCACTGCCTTTGAAAACAGCGTGTGAAGGGCTGTCTGAAGTTCTTAACAATATTTTTAATTGTGATATCATGACACCACTGAGAGATACTTTTTTCATTTTTGGATTTAGGTGGCGCTAAGGCGCCACCGATAAGCCCAAACTATTGCGTTAGAGTGTAGTTGGGAAGAAGTGGCATATGAGGAGTGACAGACCACTTGTAGTTCTAATATGGTTATTTACTCCCCCATTGACTGCCCATGGCCATGCTAATCTCTATGGCCATTCCCACACACTTCCTGACCCGCCCAAAATACATTGTCCGGGGATTTCTTTGAGCTAGCTTGATCCAGGCTTACCATCAAACCTTGTGCTTGCTAGTGTTTTTAAAGCCGTTTTCTGAGAGTTAATGACTTAATTGGGTCTGTAAACCTGCCACTCGATTTATATTTACGGACTGTCATTCACTGAGGTCCTGTATACAAACAAGCATTAGATAAGCCAATATTGTTGGCTTCTGAATATGTACTGGGCATTTGCCAACTACTACGATATCCAGCTGCTCGAACCATTTTGCAGCTGCTACCATTGATGACCAGTTAATGCCACTACGGCAGAACCAATTCCGGGTGAGGCCAGAAATGCCAGCCACTTTGCTTGCGCCAGTCTTTCCAGTAAGTGCATCTGCAGCGGCAAGAATGTAATCACAGACATAGATCAGGGCAAATTCGGTGCTGTGTTTGGGTCCGTCATAAAGTATGCAAGAATCCGACATGAGCCACACATTGAAGGAATATGTTTCCTAGCATGTCTTTATTAGGGCAAAACGGAATAATTCTCGAATTGCTAAGATTGTACATAATTGTAACTTAAACGTGGTCTGGATGGTTGCGTGCCAAAGCAAGCATGAGGGTTTCTGAGGAATTTAAAAAAAAGATCCAAATCAAACTTTCTTTCAGCTCTTGTTTTCAATGGGTCCTGGTCTGTCCCGGGGGCTTGACATAAAACCAAATAACGGGTTAATTCACTGTCACAAATCTATCATTAAGAATTTGAAACAAAATGTACCTCATGATCTTGCTGTATTCGTTCGTAAGTAAGGTCTCTGGTATTCATAGCCTCCATGGTGATGTTCTTGTGCAGATAGGGGGCGGCTGGGACGCCTCCACCTCCTGGGTCTCAAAATGCGGTGGAGTCTGGTAGTTGATTCTGCTATAGATGTTGGGTGGGTGCTGGCCTTAGAATAAATCACAGAGCCATAGGCAGCCGCCCTAAGGTCTTTACAGGATCCTCACTTGAGAGCTCTCCACCTTCCTCTCTACGGGTCCTGTTTGTACGGCTTCCAACAGATTATTTTTCTCCTTCTCAACAACCCGCCATGAGCTGTGCTGAACCCCCTTGACACTTTCTTTCCAAAACTCCATCTGTATCGGGCTTCCTTTGTGTCTCATGTCAGTCTCCTCCTCTTCTTACCCTTCCATTCTCCCCCTGATTTTCCTTGCTTCCTCCTCCTGGTGATTCTTTGCTTTACCTTTCCACTCTGATCACCCATTTCTTTATTTGTCCATTTACTATTGGGTCAACATAACCAGCAAACCCACCGACGGAGTAGGTGCAAATATGCATTTTATTTTCAGCTGCATTGGAGGACCTACATACCAAAGACAAGCTCCTGTGCCTACAACAAGGACTTGTACAACCCCCTTCCTGAAACGGTGCAATCTTATGAGAGTTGACCTTCAGAAAACTTTTGATCGTCTTAAGAAAATGCCTGGCTGTGAGAAACCTGTGTCGAGTGTTAGGTACAACAAATAACAGCAACAGGTTATCAGCATTGTTGTAATCTTTAAGAGTAATAATTCCACTCATGGAATCTACTCAACCTATGTGCTCAATAGAACAAAAGCAACATACATGGAACGCCAATTCTCCATTTCGCTGCGGTGCCCGTTCTTACCCTGTTACACTTTGTAAGTCATGAAGAGACATGTCCTCACCCAGCTGACCTTGCTCATCGGCTCCTTTAAAACAATATCACCCATTTCACAAACATAACTAGTAGGCAGCACCAAATTGCTCTTCTGCGTGCCTTCCTCTTGGGACTGGATGTGAAATAATTGGCTGAAGCTAAATGGGGAGAAAACCGAGGTTCTGGTGGTTGGTCCTCCTAATGCGGATACCTTTTGGAGTACATGGTACCGGACAGATTCCCTCTGCCCTTTCCAAGTCCCCAGCACCTAAGTAAAAAACCTGTGTGTGAGACTTCTGTCGTCTAACTAAAGAGCAGCTCAAATCACTTTGGTGTGTAACGGTGGCTTTATCAAATTCTCCCTTTCTTGCCCATGGAATGCCGGGCAAAGTTGGTTACATCATTCGTTATGGGTTCGTTAAATTATTGAAATGGAATATACCTTGGGCAACAGATGCATCAGATCCAGCATCTACAAATTCTCTAAAACGCGGCAGCGCAACTGTCTCTAAATTCACCGAGACTCACTCCCTCTCAATCCATATTGTGGGTGCTCCACTGGCTGCCTGTGCGAATTCAAATTTAATTTAAAATCCTGTGTATTGCCCACTGGGTTATTCACAATACAGGGGCAGATTACCTGCAAGATAAATTGGACTGTTCTCGTCGTACCAGGTGTTTACGTTCAGCCTCACAAAACTAATTAAAAATGCATGTTATCACAAAGCTCGGATAGATGGATGCTCTTTTTTGGTTCTTGCCCTACTTTGTGGAACACTCTCTCCGCTGTTCTGCGCGAGATTGATGATCATCTTCAGTTTCACAAATCTCTGAAAACACACCTTTTTTAGTCATTTCCCTCCGGCCCACCGGTCAATCTCCCCCCAGCACCTAGATGCCCCCGTGCCTTAGTCCGCACTTTATAAATACTGTACTATACCATATACCACCCTCTTGTGTCCTTCTCTCCCCAAACTCCTGTGTCTCTCCTCTGTGCTTCTTCCCTCTGCTCTAGCTTTCTATGCATTCTTCACCAGCCATATCCTAATGAGCTCTTTCTCTGGACTCCCACAGACTTCTATCACATTCCCTTCTTTTTGGGGGTCTTGACCCCACCTTCCAGCCTCCCTTTTACCTAAGGGAATGCGTGGGGGGGAGGGCCGGAGTGGGGTCTTCCTATGTAATTGGAATGGAGATTGGTTTTTGGGTTCCACCCACAGGGATGGTTTACAGTTTTTATGTGGGACATGGGAGTTAGTTAATCCCTCCTCATCAACAGTCCTCTCTCTGCTTGCCATACCCTAGTTCTGCCCTCCCGGGAAGACTTCCTTAACCTGACAGGCGTTAGGTGTATATGTGTGGAGACCGTGTGAGTTGACTGATATACTGCTCGATATTTGGAAACCGCTGTGAATAACGGTGGGGTTGCTGCCTGTATCGTGGCTGACATCTGCCTTGGAGGCTCAGGCAGTGCTCGCTGCAAGGGAACTACATTTCCCGGTGATGCTGTGCTCTGGTGAAGCTGCACGTTACGTCAATGACATCATTACAGCAACGTAATGCGTCATCGACAACGTGCCAGGAGACGCGCCGACACAGGGCCTGAATAGTCAAACAGAACTCCGAACTGCAGAGCAGATGCTTTCAACGTTACTGGTGAGTGGCCTTAATTCAGATTTAATTGCTGATTTTTCCATTCTTCTGATCAGTTTCCTGTTTTCTGGACTGTGTGCTCTCTTGACGGTTTTTTATTTTGATGCGTGTGTGTGTTTTGGATATCACAGCTACCTGCTCCTGGTATTGTAGCTGTATTGGCTTGTGTTTGTCTTTCTGCATTGGAGTTCTTGATCTTAGTGTGGGTCTAGCCTCTTGCTCCTGTGTGCTGTCTACTTGATCCTAATTGACCGTGGAGTACACTCCCTACCTACAACCTTCTACTTATGTAGGTGAGGCATGGTATCACAAGCAGAGACTAACACAATGGGTGCAATTTGTAAAAACATTATTTAAATGGTTGGTATTGGAAAAACTCCTATTCTGGCTTTATACTAAGATGGGAGTAGTCTCAACCATCTAATAAATAACGCAATTGTAGTGGAGACTGTCAAATCAAAATGGCCTATGCTTAAAAACCTAATGCCTTCCTTATCTCTTGTACAAAAAGCGTGACAAGGAAAAATGTCTACAAAAGGAAAAATCTGTGTTCAAATGATAATGTGGTTGAACCAGCTCTCCTCACAGAGTAAGGCAATCCTTGTAGGCAGGATGACACACTCCGGCTTTGCTTTCAAAACAATATACACAGTTCAAAAAGCCGTGGATGGAGGCTCGCCTGGCCTTCCATGCTTGAGTTTCTTTCTCTTTCTTCCAAAATAATGTCTTATGCAAATAGTTCCCAAAAGATCCCCCTCTGCCGGGTTCAGACCTTTCACCACACAGTTATTTTAGATCTCGCTCTGTCGGGCTCATATCTCCTACTGTGGGATATTTTGACCCATTCAACTATGCTTACTACATCATGTTGCTGCATTGGGGCAAGAAACAGCACCAAATGGCTGTAATAACCAGAAAATGGCTGCACCGCCCTACCAATCCCATTTCAGGTGGGGTAAAGCAGAATACTCACTGCAGGAATGTGCCAGTGTGTTCTGCAACAT
This sequence comes from Ambystoma mexicanum, assembly GCF_040938575.1. Classification (NCBI taxonomy): domain Eukaryota; kingdom Metazoa; phylum Chordata; class Amphibia; order Caudata; family Ambystomatidae; genus Ambystoma; species Ambystoma mexicanum. The sequence continues at coordinate 780,053,661 of NC_090932.1, forward strand.
TTTACATGGAGCAAAGGAAAGAAGGTGCATTACTGTAAACCCAAAATGCCTCTTTAAAATGTCATCTTTTCAACCTTCAAAGTGCTGTTTGGCGCTAAATTCATCAATTCCTCCTGAACCACAATGATCAAAAAAAGGCCCTGCAGTGCCCAGGATCAGTCTTGAGTCTCAGAGGAACCGGGCCTCATTTGAATGACAGCTACTGACAAATGTATCCTTGAGAAATCAACCAGGGACTGTTTCATTTTTCACAGGAAACAAGGCTATTTCTTTGCAACAAGTATTATGAATCAGCTGTCCAGAGAAAGACCCTAAACAGATGCATGATACATGTATCCATGCTGCAAACAACTCCAGCACTCGAGGAAAGAAATAGAGCTGCCCAAAGTGTGTATTTGCCGCAGATGAAAACCGAATTTAAAAGAAATAAGTTAAATGTGCTTTTTCCAGAATGAAGAGCAAACTCACCTATTTAAAAGTACTTTGTGGTGTAAAGGCATGCTCGTTTAGATATGTAAAAATATTTCTTACTGGTAAAAGTTCTACTATAAACTGTTTTGATTCCTAGGTTTCAGGCAAGATTTAAAATGAGAAAATAAAAGCTAAGCCCAGGATAATTTGGTAAACTATATATAAGAAAAAAACCTGCTCTGCCAGTGCTCGCCCTGAGAAAGGGTGACGCCTCAAACTGCTGGCACAGGGAAGGCTAATTGCTAGCTTGGAGGCTTTGAATACCCAGGACAATGGAGCTTTCCAAATTACATTAGACGTTCATCTTTGCCCCAGGCTAAGACAATAGCAGGCTAAGACTCTCACCTTTCAAGTGGGAGGGGCAGGAAACTTCAGTCAAGGGAGAGGCCCCTCATTCTGCTTCAAAGGAATTGGCATTTGCTTACACTTGGGGGGGGGGGGGGGACAAAACTGACAAGTGACATTTGGTGTTTAAAAAGCCTATTTGTAACTGAACTTTAAAGACATTTAACTTTGCCACAAGAATGAGGAAAAATCTGAAAGTTGGTAGTTTTAAATCTAATTTCATGCTATTCATTTGAAGACTTAGTAGGACTCAGTACTGCATAAGGAACAGAAGTTATAAAGAATGACCGATTGCGCAGAAAGTATTAATGTTGCAAACATAACATTGTGTACATATCCCAGGGGTAACTGCACATCTGTGTACACAATTGGGAAATGATAGGCCAAATCTGTCATGGTTAAAATTGACAAAATGTAGCAGAAAGGCAAAACCAGGTCCCACAGACTTGGGATTTGGATTGAAATGTGACCCACAAAATATGTAGCCTGTGTATCTGATTTTCTCAGAGGATCTAAGTGCATAAATATGTATTTTTGGGAAAGTTAGATTTTGGTTCCAGTGGCTAGGGGAGGTTTCTGGCCATTGTAAAAATCACCCCATAAACATGACATCCTTTTCTGTCATCCAATCAGCGAAAAGCAAGGCAGAAACTGTGATCCTGCCCAATCCTAGCATTAGGGGTGTGGACCGTGAGCCTGCCCCTGCCATATAATTTAGTGATGTCATTTGGCATGATAAATAAGGGAACCTGACAACACAAAGGGAGACTCATTCTTGACTTCTTCCTGATTTTCTGCGTGGCGTCCTGTTCCTGATTTCTTTATCTTTGATCTTGATTCCTGATTTTCATTGCAAAACCAAGGCCTATGCATTGCTGACTCCATTTTCAGCTAGGTCAAATTCTAGAATAAATCCCAAAAACCCAAGGGAAGCATTTTGATCCAGTTTGGCTACTACTGGATGCATTCCTGCAAACTCGCATCCCACTGATCTCCAGTAAACCAGAAGGGCCAGTCCAGTGCCGTCCAGGTGACCAGAACTGCCCAGCTGACCCTATGCCACCAGATGTGCCCTGCTGTCCTTGGTTAGACCCGATCCGTGGGATGACCAGAACCATTGACGGTCCAAAATCCTAAATTAAAGTGGACTGTAAGTATTAATAGGAAGCATAGAAAATCATAGCATACCTTGGCTTTTTTTGTTCCATCCCAATCTCTAAGCCATCCTATCCTTACCTTAAGAACTTGTAATATTCTCACAACCATTCTTGAAGCCTTGCCTTTGATTCTTTGTGCTAGTGCTAACTTCTTTAAATAATTTTGTCTTGTAAAATCCTAAACCCTTAACACTCCCTCAGGTAATTGGATTGGGTCCGCCAGGGCGGGCGCGGAGGTGCTAGGGTTGGTTCCACGGATCAACTCTAGAGCTTACTGTGTTTCAATCTGGTAACCTAGCCTGAATGCCCTAGTGTAGAGCACAACTATCCTTGTAATAATTGATTTCTGTTTTCTTTTTCGCGCCTTTATTTTTCAAAAAACGCTCTCATTCAACATTACATAACTCACTCAATTTAATAGCTAGAGACTTCATTTCAACTCTGGATTATAACTAAAAACCCACTCCAGATTAGTGTATTTCACCTGTTTTTCCTAAAAACAGTTTGGTTAATTTTAGGCGGAAATCAGCATTTCTGCAAAGTTTTACATGTGTGAATTTCATTCTAAATTATTTTCATCCTCCCAATTTAAAGTGTTTACTTTTGATCAAACTATAGCTAATGATTGTTAGCATCTTTTAAATGTTGCTCCCATAGACATTTGTATTGATTTAAGGATTTTTGCACACATTCACTGTTTTACACAACCATTTTTGAATGCCATTTTAAAGTGTAAGATTGCAAACCCATTTTTCTCTCTTGTTTGGGGAGGGAAGGTTGGATTCAAATTCTGTTTATCATTCCTTATTCCTGATTACGTGCTGTTTCCTTATCTCTATTTAGAATTGTTTAGTTGTGGGTTGAGGTATTTTGCAGGGGGAAATCCTAACTGAAGTGCTATCCTTCCAAACAATACAAATGTGTTCTTTCCTCTGATGTTTTATATTTTGTGTTGCTAAAAGTGAATTTAACTGCCTTACATACCTTCTTATCTATTATTGTCACCATATTGGTGATTGCTGCTCCTTAGTACAAAGTATGTTTGATTTGAATTTGAAATAAATAAATAAATAAATATCGCCTTTACCAACCAGTCTGATTCCTGGTCCACTGTGTCCTGGGGTATTTTGAGAAGGGGTGTGATATGAGTTGGATATGACTCAGAATATTGAACCTATAGACATAATAAAATAAGCATTTCAGCTGTGCGCTGCATACTAGGCTGAGACCAGGGTGTCTCGCCTGATTAAAATACTTAACAGATTTTAGGGCTTGTGTCGTGATTCTGAGTTTGAGTTACCACCCGTGACAGTCTAACACAGCAGACTAACCTGCAGGGTAGAGACACCTTTCTTGGTTGGTGTACTGTGTTACACTGTACAAGCACCTCTCAAAACAAATACTCCAAAGACCAGGGCGGTCTGTGAAAGTAAAAGTAAATCAACCCCGAAATAATTAATAAAGAAATTGATAGTTCCAAAATGCCTGTTCCTGTAGAAATCAGAAAGATGAAAGGCTGAGTTGGCTTTGCCGGGATTCAAACCTGCAGATCACACACCGAGCTGTCTTACTGGCTAAAGCTATCTTATTGGCTATAGTAAAATGAGAAATGACATGTCTGAATGTTCTCAAAGTCAGAAATCAAATTACATTCTGTAGTGGATAACATTAAACTGGTAACTGCAATTTAACAGCAGGCCAGTTCATCTGCAGGACTGGTGCAAAGTTGGTCACATGACAAACCCCTGTGGATCTACTTTTCACAATTCAGAAGTTGGCAAACTACATACCATTGGTTCCATGTGTTAATATCCCTGCAAAAAATATTGCGATACACAAATATCACCAATTTGAATTTGCGGCAATATTGACCCATGGACCCTCCGGGGGACACCCCCGCATTATTTTAAAATGTGCGGGGGACACCCCCGCAACCTCGCTCCCTACAAAATCTCCTCCCCAAAAATATCGCCTATGGCGAGACAAACGGCCATATGAATGGCAATATTTTTGGTGGGGATATTTTGTAGGGATACCATACCATTGGGAGGGTTCATAAAACTGTATTAAAGAATTTAGATTAGCGTGGCGAATGCAGCACACTCACACGGTATCCCGCACTATGGAGACTCTTTACCTGATACATGCAAACAAACATCCTGAACAGCTTGCCAGGGAGATAGGACACATTAAACAAAACATTAATTGTCACACAATGAAATTGTGGCCACTTGATGTGCTATGGTCAAGCATTGCTACACCGTACACAAGCTTTTAGGGACAATGATTTTGTCAAGTGACCGAGGACACCGAGATGGAATGTCTTGCGATGATCGTAACAGAGCCAATGGCAGACAATGATATGCTATAACTGCAACTTGCGAAAAGCAAAATGCATAGTCCGAAATGGATGCTTATTCTACTCTAAATGCTTTTTAGAATTTTTGTCTGCATTGTCAATTTGAGGGGTTTAAGAACAGACTAAATCAGTGACTCACCCCCTGAAGTGTGCCTGAAATAAACCTTTAATAAGTCTAGCAAATATTCTATATAATTCCAGAAAGAAAAGACAAATGATTTGTTGTTCCAATTCTTTCTGATTTAGGGTCACTGCTCCAAGTGTTACACTTGTGCAACCTCCTTTTTTCTTTTCCTTTCTTTAAGAGGCCTGAACAAGAAAACCAGCCACTCCAGAAACAAAGAGCCATATGGCGCTGCCCACAGCCAAGGAGTTTTCATTTGTGAAAATTTATATATATATATATATATATAATATTTTTACAGGGGTAGCAAGGGAGACCTCTGGGTAGCAAAGGAGACCAAATGACGTCCCTGGAGGCAAAAACCTCGAATAGGAAAGCCTTGGAGTTTTGGACCTGCTGATTTCGTCCCTTGGTCTGTTTCATATCTGCAGTAGTTGTGCATGATGAGGCACAACTAGGTCGAAACTCATGTCTGGGGTTGCTAATGGTACTCTTGCTCGGAGATTTGCCTAGCATTATGGTGCTGGACTGCCCTTGTGGGTGGGACAAAGACTGAAATGCAATGGATATTTCTCCTCTGTGAAGGGTGCATTGAGCTAAAACGTGGTTATAGACCCTTCTGAGTGGAAGAAATGCCATAGAACAGGGTATTTGACACATGTTCGTTTTCATTAGAGGGGCCTCCACACTCCTTTATAACTATTTACTTTGTTGCAACTTCCTTACACATTGTTTAGATTTAGTTTTGAGGGCAAGCATACGTTTTGGACACAGACAAACATTTTATTTGAGGTTACTGACTTTGACTATTCTTAGTTTCCTTACGGTAGGGAGATCCCACCTTACTACAGGGCAAGTTAGGCCTTAAACCATCCTGATCAAACAAGAAAATAACGCTTTTCATAGAAAGGTGACTGTTGTCTGTCTCTTACTTCGTGGTGCCTTCACGTGGGCCACCTCAGCAACTTTAAATTAAGCAAAATAAGCATGTGTTTTGATTTTCTCCTCCAGGGGTGCCACTTTAGCAATTTAAAAAAAAACACAATTAGATTCCTTGTGAAAAGTTGCTCATTTCTATAGTGGACAAACAGGCACCCCTCCAAAATGATGTATTCGATAATTGTGCATTGCCTATTTGATCATGCCCTGTTTTTGGGAGATTTGTCCACAGCCCTCTCGTGAGGGGTGTGAGAACGTCTACGCTAAGGGATAAATAGAGTTCCAACAACAAGATAGATCAAAATCACTCTTTGGGGATGCAATAGTGGAATAGTCTTAGGTAAAATCAGTTAAATCAGGGCAAGGCAGAAGGCTGATGAATAGGTTCATTTGGTCCCCCAAGAAATTACTCTACAGAGGTATACTGAAAAAATATGCACTCTGTATTACAGAATTACACAGTAATGAAGCATCTCAAATATGTATTATAAGTGACACAAAACATGTATTATAAGTGACACAAAACACAATAAAACAGTGTAGGTATAAAAAGAGTCTTAGGACAGACCGATCCAACTCCTATAGCTAATGTACGATCTATATACAGTATGGCAAACTATACACATAATGCTAAGGGAAGTGGAGAACAGGGATTCCTAAACAGACAAGAACATACACATATCCTGGAATCGCCACGACAGTACATGGGTGGAACAATTGTTCCCTCAACACATTATAGGACATGTACACCTGACGGAGTGCATTTAGCCACATTTAATGCGATTATGTAGAGGAAATTAAAGGGTTTAAACAATGAGAAACCAGCCCAGTTGGCCACCCAATAATCTAGTAAAATTAGATACTCTGCAATGAGCCTAACTACGTCCCAGTCTTCCCTTGGATACTAGAAATACAGTGGCCACAATGCAGTGCAGAGGTCTTTAAACTGTGTGGTGCCTTCTCCCGCAAGGGTGGCGCATCCCCATCACTGACTGGAGCATAAAACTGTCTCGGGCACCAATTAAAAAATGGGCCGCAGTTGCAAATGGATATTCATTCCTATAGTCACAGACTATTTGAATAATACCCAAGGGGGTGTTTTCTGTTAACATGTAAGCACATTGTGATATTTAAAGAATATTTATTCAGCAACAATGGTCAAAACTACTAGCTGCATAGTGAAGTAACTCATCAAACTGGCCCACATGGGCCAAGAAAGTGGCCCATTTTAACTGGCCCACATTAGCATTTTGCCATTTTGGTACGGGCATTGCCCTATTGCCCTATAGACCAGTTCAAGCCTGGATGCTCATCCATAATGGGCGAGGGGGGCGTCCACCCAGTAGCCCCATCACCCATTATGGAGGAGCCAGCCAAGTGAAACACTGAGCACTTCCTCAGTTGCTTTTTCAGGCTGAGGGAGTGCTCCTGGGCTTCCTGAACTGTCAAAGGGAAACACTGTTTCCTTTTGACAGTTCAGTTCAGTTACCGAGCCACACATGCTCTCTGAGTCATGCAAGGCTGGGGGCGTTTTGCTTCGCCAGCCTTGCATAGCTCATTGGAAATGCTGGTTGGTGCACTGCATGTCTGTATGTGTGTGGGGGAGCTCCTGCACCGCCTCGTACATACGGACAGAGCAGCCTGGAGCGGGGCGTTTCAGCACCCACATGCAGGCCCCTGCAGAAGGTACATTTATGTTCATTATTTTTTTTAATTTAAATATTTGTGTGAATGCGTATATGCTTATGTTATGAGTGAGTGTATGGTGATGGGTGCTCTTATGAATGATAGAGTGATTGCTGTGTAAATGTGTGTGTTTGTTTGGGTCCGTTGAGCTGATTTTGGCGAGTGGGGGGGGTACAAGGGTGAAGGAGGGTTGCACAACAATTGCCTTTTAAAAAGGCCTTTTTTGTACAATCCCCCTACCCACCTGCCAAAATCAACTTCAGGCTTTCGCTGCCACCTTCTTGTCCCCACTCCTCCTTCGGCTGACTCCCATCCTGACACAGCCCTCTCCACACTTCACTCTGCTATATCTGATAGTCTTGATATCCTTGCCCCTGTCATGAGAATCCGCCTGAAGCCCAAAGCCAAATGCAACTCCTGGTATGACTCGGATCTCATCACCCTAAAACGCAAGTGCAGGGTGGCAGAGAGGAAATGGTGTGCTTCATGTACATCCTCTGACAAACTGGCCTGCCGCTTGCTCCAAAGGCAATTTCGTTTCTCCGTTCTCACCAAGAAGAGAGCCTTTATCCAAGCCCGCATCTCTGCTGCATCTAACAACTCGGCCGAACTCTTTAAAATCTGCAAGGAGCTTGCCAACCCTGCTGCAGTCTCTACCTTTCCTGTCCCCTCCCAGGCCCTCTGCACTGCACTGGCCTCTCACTTCATCTCTAAATCTCAGGACATCCTGTCCCCACACTCCTCCTATCACCTCCCTCCATCTCTTCCTGGCTCTCCCTCGGCTCTTCTGCAGCCACCCCTCCTCCCTCCTTCTCTGCCTTTCCCCTTTTTTCTGCTGACGAGGTTTCCAGACAAGTCCGATCTATGAAAGTCTAGTCTAAACAGGTTTACCCCTGCTCCTCCAAAACTATCAAGGACCACATCGACTCCCTGGCTCCTGCCCTGGCTGACTTTTGCAACCACTCCTTCGCCTCTGGAGTCTTCGCATCCCCCCTTAAGCACTCCCTTGTGCACCCTCTTCTTAAGAAACCCTCTTCCGACCCCGCCTGCCCGGCAAACTATCACCCAATCTCCATCACTCCCTTCCTGGGCAAGCTCCTGGAGAAACTGGCCTTCTCCCAGCTCAACCTCCATGCTGAATCTGTTGGTAGTCTTCATGACCATCAATCTGGCTTCAGAGCTGCCAGAAGCATGGAAACTGCTCTCCTGAACATCCGTGAGGACCTGCTCTCGAACCTCGACTCCAACACTCCGTGTGTTCTCATTCTGCTCGATCTCTCTTCTGCCTTTGACACTGTCAACCATGCCATCCTGCTCAACCGTCTCCGTGATAACCTGGGTATCACTGGTCAGGCTCTGGCGTGGCTGACCTCTTTCCTTTCCAATCGACCCTCCCAGGTCCAACTGGGGTCCTTCCTCCCTGACATCTTCTTCTCTACGTGTAGTGTCCCCCAGGGATCTAATCTCTCTCCCTGGCTTTTCAACCAGTATCTGGCACTCCTTGCCCACCGCATCGCCACTCCCTGCCCCAACTTTCAGTGCTATGCGGACGATACCCAGCTCATTTTCAGGCTACCCTCGGCCTCCTCCTCTCCTTCCCTCATCTCTGACTGTCTGTCTGCTATCCAGGAATGGTGTGCCGCCAATGACCTCTACTCATCGGCACACCCACTCCCTCCTTCCCTGCAGCGCTCTGGCCAGCCTCTCTTCACCCGCTTCCTGCTCCTACTTGCAAGGCAAAAAACCTCAGGGTCATCTTCAACTCCACACTCTCCTTCTCTCCTCATATATCTGATGTCTCTAAGAAGTCACACTACCAGCTGCACCTCCTCAGAGGTATTCTTCCCTTCCACTCCTTCCCCCAGAAGCTCACGGTCTCCAGAGCCCTGGTTCTCTCGAAGTTGGACTACTGTAACAGCCTCTATCTTAATCTGCCTGCCTCCACTCTCCGCCCTCTGCAACTCATCCAGAACAGGACTGCGAGACTTGTCCTTGGCCTCAAGCCCAGGGACCGTATCTATCCAGGACTGAAATCTCTACACTGGTTCCCTGTGGCTGCGAGGATTAAGTTCAAAACCCTCTGCATTGTCCACAAGGCCTTCTGAGGCCTGGGGCCTAAATAACTTCAACTCTCACTTCCTAAATATCTTCCTTCCCGAGCCCTTCGCTCATCTGTCTCCAACTCCCTCAGGGTCAGCCGCTTCTCGAAGCAATGAGCTGGGGGTAGATCTCTCTCTGCGGCAGGGGCCTCCCTCTGGAACAGCCTTCCTGCCTCCCTGAAACTTGAGGAGAACCATCTTCGGTTCCGGAAGCACCTCAAAACCTTCCTATTTGCTTCTGCTTTCTCTCTCCCTCTCCCCTGCTATATTCTTCATTGAAACTGCATTGAACCTGCACCTGGGCCACTCTCACCGACCTCGGTCCTTGGCCCAGCCACTCTCCACTTGCACTGCCTCCCTGGCAACCCCTGCACTGTGGGACTGTCTCTGCATCCCTACAGCCCCCCCCCAGCACTTGTCTGCACTTACCTTGCACTTGCCACCAGCTGGCCCTATTTATTTATTTATTTTTTATTCTACTTACCCTGTTCAGCACTTCCCCCTCTCCCCTTCCCCTTGCACTTTTTCCCTTCCCCCTACCCCTGCACTTGCGCGATCTGAATGACACCTGGCCTAGTAGGATCGTTGTCTGTCTTTCACCCCTGTTCCCCCCTCCCTGCCTCGACGCACCTTGAAACACCTGTGTATAGGCACGTTACAAATGCCATATCATATCATAGATCATAACTCTCCTTCTGAGATGCTGTGGAGCCCAGGGGACAGGGATGTGTTTTTTTTTTTTTATTATTTTTTTTTTTACTGGATATCTATCATAGATGTCCTGTCAAAAATAGAATGCTTTCCCCATTGGCCCCCAGCACCTTGCATACACACATAATCATGTTGATTGTGTTAGACACTGTGGGGCCCAGGGCACAGGGATCGTATCTTTTTACTGGACATCTATCATAGATGTCCAGTAAAAAATATCATGCCTGCCACCTGGGCCTCTCAGCGCCAATTGCAAACTGTTTGGCTTTTTACCCATTTATTTTTTCAAGTATCCTCTAAAAAGCAACATTTTAACGCATTATTTAAAAATAATTCATGGGGGGAAAACCCCCCAAGGTCCCCTTGATTGTTTCGGGATCACTCGCTGCGCTCATCGCTATGTCATATCTGGTGGAAATATCTATGCCCCTCCACTTTATGCAGGATGGGCGGAAGCCATGGGATAGTGGTGGGAGCAGGGTGGGGGAGCCCAGGGACTGTGCTGGGAGCAGGATGGGAGGAAGCCATGGGATAGTGGTGGGAGCAGGGTGGGGGAGCCCAGGGACTGTGCTGGGAGCAGGATGAGCAGAAGCCATGGGATAGTGGTGGGAGCAGGGTGGGGGAGCCCAGGGACTGTGCTGGGAGCAGGATGAGCAGAAGCCATGGGATAGTGGTGGGAGCAGGGTGGGGGAGCCCAGGGTCTGTGCTGGGAGCAGGATGGGCAGAAGCCATGGGATAGTGGTGGGAGCAGGATGGGCAGAAGCCATGGGATAGTGGTGGGAGCAGGGTTTGGAGAGCCCAGGGTCTGTGGCGGGGTGGGGAGAGCACAGGTACTGTGCTAGGATTGGGATTAGGGAGTACAGAGACTGTGATGGGAGCAGCGTGCAGTGACGGCGCGATAGTTCATAGCCATTTGGACTTACTGTCCATCTGGCATTGTTGGGGGGGCCCAGCTTGCCGACGTTTTGCTCGGGAGGGGGCCCAGGCCTAAAAGGTTTGAAGACCGCTGGTCTAGTGCTATCCTGTTGGAAAAGAGTGAACTGCGACATCACTGGTACCTTCTAAAGTCTACTGAGTGCGATCGACCGAGGAGCAATGCTGTATTAGCCAGCAGATCCCCTAAGTTCAGTATTTTTATACTGAACTTAGGGGATCTCCCCCACAGAATCACCATGCAACATTTCTGCCATTACATAAATTGCCTTGAAAATGACCGGCAAGGTCAAAACATGTGTCAGCAAATCTTTATAAATTACCAGAACATGTTTCACCACCAAGCATTCACAAGTTTTGTTTTTGAAATCTCTCATGACACCAACTGAATGTCCAGCACGAATGTGACAGGCCTCAAAACCGCAACTTCTAAAGTCAGTGTTTGGCAAAGAACTCCAGAGAGTCCTGTGGGGGCCAGGTACAAATTTCCAAGGGAAGGTATTGACCTGCTTTCAGGGGTTAACATATTTGTCTTTCCCATAGAAAACAACTAGACAAAATCCATAGGCTGGGGTTCTGAGACAACGTCAGGTTCGCACCAGTTCTACTCCACAGGTGCAGCCAATCCCGGGGACCACCAGAGGGGACCCGCCAAGAAGAGCTCCAGCTTCAGGTTCCAAATTCCAGCTATTGGAGACAGATGTAAGTAGAGCAAAATTGCAACCAATGCAAGTAAGTGGTAATACCAGGTGAGGGAGCCTGCAAAACCACCCTACTCCCAGACCCAGGGGAACCATGATGACAACTCCAAATAAAATATCAGGACCCGGGAACTAGTCCTTGCGGTACGGGTCACTATAAATTGGGCTCAGGAATAGCAGGAGAACCTGGTAAAGTATGGGCTTTCCTTTACAGGTATGAAGAAGTGTTCAGGCACGAAGAGAACTTGAACCCTTGACCTGAGGTGGCCCTGATGACGGAAAAAAGGAGTAACTTGTGTACTTGGGATTATGTCACACCATGAAGAGGCATCCGTGGCAGCGAGAAAACAAGAGGAGAACTAAGGGTTCAGGTCAGCTAAACGGGGGGGGGGGTGCCAACCAGCAAAGAAAGATGGAAGGAACAGTGGAGGTGGCACAGGAAGGCCCACAATGGTGTTAAAGTGGAGCAGCAGTGAACAACCATTCATCCAGGCCAGTGAGACTCCCCATCTTGGGCCAGAGGTCCAGTAGGATTTCGCAGTTCGAGCAGAGACCAGGAAATGATCCTAATGTGGAACAGTCAGCCCAGCCAGCCAGGAAGGAAGGCCAGGGGGGATGGGGAACGAGATCCCAGGATGGTTTTCCAGCAGCTTTAGAAAAAACGAGCAAGGACAAAAGAGCAAGGATTCTGCCAAGGTTACCAAACCAGGTCCTCCGCAGCATCCCATCTTCATGGCAGTCCTCTAGAAAATCAGGCAAGAATCTCAGGAAGGCACAGGTTCTCGGCTAGATAAACACATTCGCTCCAAGGCTGGCCAAGCCAGCCTACATATAACAGCCCAGGGCAACACACATCAACAGGGCCTTATAAACGAGCAGGCTGTTTAGTGGGATTCCTGGGAGCTTTAGGCCAGCCTACACCAGTTTAAAGCATTCTAGGGGTTGCAAGACTAGGCCCAGGGCAAGCCCACGTCAGCACAACAGCCATTTTAGGCCTACTCCATGGCGTCCACTGATAACCAAAAAAAGCTGAAAAGCCCAAATGGCTATGATGTAGACTCATTTGGCTGCTGGTGTGTGGGGTAAAAGTGGCTTTAATTGTTGGTGAAACAGAGCGATAGAATCATTATTGGACCAAATAATAGTGCCTAAAAATCATCCCTGTCCTGGAAGCTCAAAGGAGCCAACGGGCCAGACCACGAGGAACAGGGTTGTAGTTATAGAGGAACTTCAGTAGATGTTTCCCTGCACATAAAAAGCACTGCCAAGCTCCAGGAAAACTAGAAGAGAAACAACAAAACACAGAACCCTAAAAATGAAAATGTGCCCTAACACCCATGATCCATGTGGAATCGTGTGATATTTAGGCACTCTGCACTTCTACAAAGTAACTAACATAGGAGTGTTTTTCTTTGCAGAATGTTGTTAAGCATCATTTTGAAAGGCCTGTAAAATTCATGTCCATTGTTAAGAAGTGTCACCAGGTTTTTTTATCTCACTGCAATTCTTCTGCTTTGGCTTAAGTCTTTTCAACCCCGGCTATGGTTCCACAGACCGCACACTGATGACCTGCAAGACTCATTTTCCAGTTGTTACTTTTGCTCAGCTGATAAGCACATTACAGGTCTTTTCTTCTATCGGGACCTATACTGTGTTTCATAAGGAGAAGGTAATTCGGAATACCCCTCCTTCCTTTTAGCCTAATGTCCTGTTGCTGTTCCAGATGAGTGAGATTACTTTTTTGCCTTCTTTCTTTTCAAATCATTACTTATATTTGGAAAATGCCAACATGAGCTGGATGTTTGCAGCACTGTTAAATTCTACCTGGACCTCACAGATGACGTCTGGACTTCAGAAAGCGTTGTGACCCATGCTATTCATACTTCTAGCAAACTAGACTGCCACTACTCAATTGGTGGCTCCTAGCATTCTGTTATGTGATTAAAAGGTGTGCATGTGTTCCTCGGGCGGCAGCCACGCTCGTGCTGTGAGGGCCGCTTTACAGCAATGTGTTGCTCTAGACGTCATCTCTAGGACAGTCACTTGCCCTATGACTCATGAATTTTGTAATCAAGAGATCATACGTTTTTCCCAGATCAGGCATGGTCTCTTGTGAAGATATTTCAAAAAGGGTAACAGGCGCCCCTCTCCAGAAAGAACATGGCGTGATAACCGGTTATGTGTTTTTTTTTAGTCCGCAGCCATCGCTTTTTGCTCACTGTACCTTTCACAGATGTGAAATACCATTTGTATATTAATCTTTGTCTTGTCCACATGGGCAGTCCAGCACCAAATTTTTTCAAGGAACTTGGGTTTGGTCTCCCTAAGTTACCTGGGGTAATCCAGACGTGGACCCCTTGCTCACTGTGCTCAGAGAGGCACAGCTCCACCGAGTGCTCCAGATAAGATTTTGATGTCTGAGTATTTGACTCCCTGTTTTTAAACTTTGAGAGTAGATGTGATTTTAAGAGAGTAAAAATGACTTTTCTCCTTTGCAAGAGAGTAAAATGTATGTGACATCCAGCGATGCATGCAGAAACTGTATGGAAATCCTTACCGTACGGCAGCTTTCTGCATTTTGACAGAATACACCTTTCATTATTTCTCCAAGGTCTGGCCATTTGATCTCTCCTGTATATATTTAAATGTTGAAATCACAAAAACCTAGCCAATTACATAGTAAAGCAAACATGAATTGTATTGTGTGTTTTGAGGTTCGATAGCAGAATTGTCTTTTGATGTTTAATGAAAGTCCTAATTTCCTGGACCTATTACTACCTACTTGTATGCCAATGGTATGATGCAGAGAGGCAATGACTCCATGCTAAATTCAATATCTAATATAATGGTCAAATGGTTATTTATATGGAGCTTTTGGCAAAGTGCTGTACATAACACATATTTATCCCAATTATCACCAAACCAAAGTCGGTACTCCTTTATCGACCTCGAAAGGAGGAAAGACTGAGTTGCACTTGCCGGGATTCGAACCTGCAACCTACAGATCACGCACAGATTGCATCAAGGAGTGCTCAACCGGCTGACCTACCTTATTGGCTAACATCCTTCAGAGGCCAGTTAACTGAGTATCGACTGAGGTATAATAATCACAGTACCTAGATGTTGGACAAACCATTTATGAAGCACTACATGAAGTTAAATACCTATCTGGATTATCACAGGGACAGGTTTTGCTGAGTTTCCATTTCAATTACCAATGTAACTTTCATTTGTTTGTTTTTTAACAGCGCTTTCATTTCCTGGAGAGTCAGGTTTTGGATGTTTTAATTGTAGTCTTGAGTATTTGAGAGGCTAGAACAGCAGTGATTGGTGTAGTGACAATCACTCACCATTGAGCTAAGACTCTGCTGCCACTGACCATTTATCGTACCCTATTAACTGCAAGGTTGAATGGATGTAAACTAGACTGTGCATAGAAATCATTTTACACACTGTTCTTAAAATTAGAGTGTAAATTAAATTATCAGTGTAAAAATGATCTGCCTCCGCATGATTATGCATACAGCACCAGAAAACTGAAAAATACAATTGTGCAATACTGCTTTGTTTTCACTGGAGAAAGAAAAGCATAATTTGTTACAAAAAATGAATTCCCAATTGCAACTTAGTTTTCCATCTTATTAATTATACAATCATACAATTCTAAGAAAATAAGCACAGTGCTTCTGAAGCTGAATGGGAAGCAACGATTCCTTTTATCACAGTGTGCAGTTTTCAAAGAAATACATTCCGTTTCAGAGGTGGCTTACAATTACATCCATGTAGATAAAAATCAAAAGCAGCCTTCTGGTTTCTTTCAAGTAACCTGACCTTTGCAGTGCCCTCTGGTCTAAACCTGTGTGTAAATGTACACAGGAAAATAAAAAAGCTGTTGTATTTGCAAGATTGTTTATGCGTAAAAATGCCTAGTACGCACCTTATCTGGAGGCCTGGCTCCACCTCACGGATGAGGCCCAACAAGGCTGCAAGACGTGTCTGGGATTGCTGTTGGTACTCTTGTTCACAGGAGGTTTGCCTGGCATTTTGGTGCTGGACTGCCCTTGTGGGCGGGACAAAGACTGATATGCAAATGGATATTCCTCCTTTGTGAAAAGTACAGTGAGCAAAAAACGATGGCAGCGGACTCTGAGTGGGTAGAAACCACTGAACAGGTTATCATGCCATGTTCTTTCTGGAGAGGGGCGCCTGTCACCTTTTTTGTATGCTCTCTTGTGAAGCCCTGCCTAAAAATATAGTTAAAAGTTGTGCATACCACACATTTTAGGATATTTCTGTTGCCTTTGTTGTTAGGCCATGGAGCCTTGAGTTGAAAGCAAGGAAATAGCGGTGGTCTCCGACATTGGGTACCTTTTAAATGGGGTAATATCATCTGTTATTATAGCGCTTAGAAGCAGACGGAATCTGCCCTGAAGCGCTAAATAAGATCACAAATTATTATTATCATTACATGGCATGGATACATATTTTTAGTTCTGAAAAAATGTTTTTACTAGTTAGCAAAAAATGTTTCTCCTATGTATTGCTTTATAATTAGTTCAAAGATTATAATACAGAGGTAGTTCTAAAATGGATGGATGGTATGCTGGCATGATCCTATGGGAAATCTCATGCTTTCAAATCTTCCTGGAAGTCTGCAGGCGGATAGGGCGGACCAGTAAAGGACTCCATTACACACTTAAACTCATGTCAAATATCCCTTCGGGTTGGATGAAGAAAAAAGGATTTGGGTGCAGTACATGAACTGGCGTAGATGACTAAAGTCTGCTGCCGTGTGTGTGTCAGTCTCTACTCCTTTTTTTCTATTTCTGCTGAGCAGAAGATGTCCGCAATCTCCCACGCGGATCCTGGACATCCGGTAAGTTTGGGGGAAAGAACCACCACTACAAACGTCACTCTGGTCCACAACCTGTGCTAGCATGGCATGAATAAAAGTCCAATATACAGCATGAGTCGAATTCCATTTATTAGAAATAATCGTTTTTTGGGCAGCAAAAATAGGTATGACTTCTTATGGTGTTTGAATGGCGTGCAATCGAAACTGTAAAAGCATTTGTTATTGGGTTGGGCAAACACCCCAGCTACTAAAAGTGCTAACCATTTGTGATGTGCACGCACAACCACTCCAGATGCGGTACATGTGGCATTGTGACGGGAATCCTCCACCTGCATCTTGATGAGGTATCGACCATCCAAGAACGTATAGACCAAGAACCTGCACCTTATGACCTTGGTTACTCCCAGCTTGGCAAGCTGTGACTGAAACATTTCCGCTCTACCAGCTGGGCTCTCAGTCTCTCTTGCCTCTGTGAACATGCACTAATCCTACCCACCTGCTGTTGCAACATAAAATTAATTTGCCTAAAATAGCACCAGACATGTGCTTCTCTCACCATGGTCTTTGGCACAAGGATTACAGGGACCAATTAACCCGCAGAGACCAGACTCCTCTACCCCACCCATCCCAGCTTCTTAAGCTCCTTCAGACATACTATCTTAAAGGTCGTGTCTGGTTGGATAATGCCCTACTAATTGTCCTGGATCTGTGGCCTATTGGGCTTCTTAAGGAATGATCACCTTAGTCCCTACATAGGGCGATGCAACTTTCAGCTCATGCATGTCAGTCGGTCAGCCTGACCTGGCTGTTAGTAAGCAAGCCTAGACATCCTCGACCTGGCCAACTACATGGCCATCGCTAGCATTTGCAAATGCTTAGTTGCGAAGTCAGCAGCTGTCCTTTCATTTTGTCACTTCCAGCCTATTTGAACCCTCCCAGTTGGGGTTCAGGCACAGGACAAATAAATGTGATTACCTGCCTCCTAGATGACCTCTGATGAATAGAGAACAGGTCGGAGAGACAGGGACTTGCAGGGTTTGAAATTGAGATTGGAGGAACAGGAGCTAAAACCAGCTCCTGTGTGTCGGGTGTCACCCTGTAGGCAGGAGCTACCACGGGGGAACTAGAAACTACCAGATATGCTCCTTTAACCTTTTGTCCATTTTGTATGAACCATTGTGTTTAAATGTATATCAGATGTGTTCTAATTCTTCTTTATTAATATTCTCAAATACTCAAAGTGAATGTCACATTTCCATGTTTGGAAGGCACCAGTTGGCCCCAGGAGCCCAACATAGCTCCTGGTAGCTGTTGCTTTCAAGCTAACCAGGTTCTACTATGCTAGAAGCAGGAGCTAAATAGCTCCCAGCTCCCCTCCATTTCCAACCCCGGACTCAGAAACATGACTGCATGTTCTGGAGCTTTCCTGGCATAACTTGCATATTTCCTTAAAGAGCATAATGCAGTGCCCTTCCATCTGCCTAGAAATAAAGGCCTCGTTTCCTAAATTGCTATGCAGACAATAGCTATAGCATATGTATTGAAGCAATGTGCACAAATGAGGGCTTACCTTCCAGGCCTCCTCCACCAGCCACTTTACTGGGAACCTAATGGAATGGGTCTCCACTAATGAAAAGGGATGATGTGACATGGCCTCGAACTAACAACTAATAAAGCAAAATATAGCTGGTGTTTTCTGTCCCTGCCATTTACCATTTCTATCCAGCAACAAACCTGCAGAAGATATGGTAAAAAGTCTCTGGACCCAACTTGACTGCACGTAGGATAGCTCAGGGGCAATGTGCTCGCCTTGGAAGCAAGACTATACGGAGCAACACAGTTTTGATACCCGGGTCCGCGCTTGGAAACCTCTGGGTATTAGCGTGTTATAAATAACCTATCATATCATATATTATCATTAAGCAAACAGGTCAACTCAGTTATTAGCAAATGCACCATTGAGCTGATACTGCTACCTGCTTCTCCACTTGCTGCTTTACCCTCACTTCAAAAATGTGAATGTCTTTATCTCCTACAGCTTGAATCAAACAACTCATGACTGTTCCTTCCAAGTGGACAAATTGGGCAGCTGAAAGTCACACAATGCTACTTGGTTCATCACAGTTTCCTGACATCTATTGCCCCCAGTTGTGCCCTATTCAGGGGAGAATAAAATGCAAGAAACGTTAGTATGATGTACCTACCATCTCCAGCAGTCTTCAGCCCATCTAACTCCACTCCGCGTCCATCCTGGCCCCAAAGAACCTTGCAGTGCTGGTCTCTGCAGCCCAGCACGGAACTTCGTCCCAATAACTAGATCTTTTAATTAAGCATAAATGCTGCAAAATGCAGATATTTCTGCCGCCATGCAATATTTCCTTGTTTACTGCAAACTTTGGAAATCAATCCTGCAACATCCTTGGGGTGGTGGGAGGGTTTGCTTAAAGAACCTGAACCTCTACTGCAAATGTTGACCGGGATTTGAAGCTGGACAATACCTCGCTTAAATGATCAAGCGTGTGAATGAACCACATAACAATTGGCTCAGGAAGTTATAAACGGAAGGGGGTAAAGCTTAATGTCCACACATTGGAAATGGACCAAAAGATGACCTGACCCACAATTAGTGTACACACATTGATGAGAAGAGACAAGATGGCTGAGAAAGATATGAAACAAGTCTTGAAGGGCAGCAAATCTGTGGCAGGCTAAACACCGATTTTACACCTGCTCCAAGAGAAAAACCAACCTGATAGTAAGCTATAACCATGTTAGGTAAGGAAAGGATGTTCACCCAGAAGATTAAATTGATCACTATTGTAATCCAACTTGTATGTGAGCTTTATTTTCCTATAACCCTTCCCCGTAGTTATGATGACATAACTATTAACCATTTCAGTTTTTCAATCTTTTTCTATTTCTATGTGCTTGTAACGCGCCGACAGCCGGCAGGCATCAGGGCGCAGAGAGCATCCTAATGGAGGATTCGCATGTAGAGGAAACAGTGAGAAGAGGGAACAGAGGTCTAGGCTGGCTGTGTTTGTACCTAGAAACCGCCCTGGTTTACCAGGAGGTTACTGGAATAGTTAAGTTTTTAGTGATTTCCTGAAATTGCTGTAATTTCCTTCCAGTCTTAGGTTGCCTGGGAGACTGTTACAAAACTTGGCCGCTCTGACTGGGAAAGCTCTACCTCCACCTGCTGCCCGTCTAACCTTTGGGATTGCCAGGTGGCCCACATCAGCTGACCTAAGGTTTCTCTTAGGTGTGTAAAGCGAGAATTTCTCTTTAAAGTAGCTTGGCGCCACACCATATAGGCATCTATGTACAATCGTCATGGCATTAAAATTGATTCTCTCTTCTATTCTAAGCCAGTGAAGATCTTTCCTTCCTGCTGATATGTGTTCTCCATATTTGGCTTTCTTAACAATACGAACGACAACATTCTGCATGACCTGACATCTTTGTAGCTCCCTCCTTGGTAGGTCCCATAAACAGCGCATTACCGTAGTCCAGGCGGGACAGTATGATCGCTCTTGCGATGTTTTGTTCTGAAACCATGATGGTCGTGCAGATTATGTGATACCTCCGTCCCCAAGTACCTCACAGGCAGAATGTAATCACTGCCTGTGAAGTCTTTGCGGCCACAGGTGAGTGGTAGGTGGTCAAGGTGGAACCAGGAACTGTCGAAGAGACCCCTTGAACGCTGAAAGGCAATAGGCAAGTAATCAAGCAGTGAAAAAATGGCAAACTGAATATACAGGTGATATAAACACTGCTTACCTAAGGATGCGTATGAACTGGCAATGAAGGAGTAGAGGGGACTTGGCACCAGGTAGGAAATATGAAAGGGGGTCTTAAATGGCAACCAGCAGACAGGTGTTATGTTGCAGTCTGGTAGGAGCCAATAAAGTGGCGAACCATGGAAAACACACACACCAGGATCAACGGGAGTCAATCCACGTGGTATCCGTTGAAGCAAAATCCGTAGGGAAAACCATAAAGCAAAGTCTGAGGTCAGTAGGAGGAAGGCAATCGAAAAAAAAGTCCAAGGCGACGTAACAGTTCAAGGGGCAGAGTCCAGAAACAAATCCAAAAGAGGTCCGTAGTCGTAGGTTCCGAAAATCTAGTAGAAGTCATAGCGCCACGCAGTACTTGAAGAAGCAGCTGAGAAGCACCGTTTCCGAGTTCTCAGCGGGCTTTAAGCAAAACAGCAGCAGTCACATGACATCCACGAAGCCACGGTCGACGTGCAGCAGGGTCACGTGATACTGGCTGCTGATCACGTGACAACTAGTCCGTCTTGCCGTGACGATTGCGCCGATAGCGGTGCCAGAGGAAAGGGTACCTCCATTTCAGTTGCCAGAGGAGGGAGGGTCGGTAAATGCCTGAACTACCAAACGTACTGGTAGGGAACCGTTGCATTTGTCTGTGGAATCGTGTGTGAACATGTAAGTGTTTGAGGTTCTGTTAGGTTGCGAGTGCCTGCGGGTTGTTCCTTGCATCAGTGTGCACCCTGGTGGACGTGACATGTTTGCAGAATTTGCTTCACTATTGTATCGTCTGATGGCTCTTAACAGGCGCAAGTAGTAAGCGTTATTTTTAGTTAAGTAATTTACTTGGGCTTCAACACCCACTGATGCTTCCACCATCATCCCTAGTGTTTTGACTTGTGGTAGCACTGGGATGTTGGCTTCTTTTATCACAAACTCCCTTTATTGGGCTCCTAACTTGGATCTTACGTGACGAGATCCAAAGATCATAAGTTCTGTTTTACTATTGTTAAGACACATCCAGTGCCTCTACATCCAGATGTCAAAGACCTTGTAAACCTCCTCTATTTTGGCGCTATCTGTGACATAGTAATTTCGAAAACCAGCTGTGTATCATCGGCGTAGTTTGTGATAAACACGACAATGCTTTCCAGTAAGTCACAGATGCTTCGCATGTATAAGTTAAAAAGCAGAGGAGACAGACTGGCTCCTTGTGGAACTCCAAAAAGGATGAGGGCTGCTTCTGAAAATGTATCTCCCCAGTGAATTCGTGCCTTCCTGTCACTCAGAAAGGACAATATCCAAGCCAATGCTGGTGGGGAGCAACCTACAATTTTATCTAATGCGGCTTGTAGCAGTTGATGGTCCACTAGATCAAACACCGCGCTGAGGTTCAGCAGCATGAGCATCCCTGATTTACCCTTGTCAATCACCTCTAGCATGTGCGATTGTAGGTCAAGCATGGCCGACTCTGTGTTATGGGCTGTTCTAAAACCTGTTTGCTAGGTGTGTAACATCTCCAGCATTTCCACGTGCTTTTGCAACTGATTTGTGGCAGTTTTGTCCAGTATCTTCAATACAAAGTTTGAATTAGTTATAGAGCGCAAGTTGCTTGGGTCTTTAGGATCCAGACCCGCCTCTTTGACCAGAGGAGTTATCGTAACCTCTTTAATGGTGTTGGGTATTTTCCCTTCAGAAAACGAGGCGTTGATTATTTTGGTAACAGTGGGTGCAAAAAGCTCTTTATTATCCAGAATGATCTTTGTGGGCAGGATGTTCTCAGCACAGGACGCAGGTTTCATTTGTTCAACACCTGACAAAAGTCCTCCTCCGTTATGGCTTCGAACTTGAAGCTTTCTCTATTTCCTGATCGGGCCTTTTCAGTGATGCAGGTTTCTGGGCTGGTGGACTCCCTTGCCTGTATTATATTGGTTCTAGCTTTTAAAATGTTGGCAGCAAAAGCTTTGTGTACTCTATCAGAGTCTTGTTTGGATGGATTGTGGGGTAATGAAAGTCCCTTAGGTTTTTCAATTGACTTAAGAATTTCGAAGAGTTTGCTTGTTGAGTTAGCAGCTGACTCAATTTCTCTATTGTAGTAGTTTAATTTGGCTTCTTTGACTGCCTTTCTGTACTCATTGTCTTTACGTTTCCAGTCATTTCTGTTTTCTTGAGTTTGGTTCCGTAACCATACTCTTTCTTTGGCACGTTTCGCTTGTTTAAGTATATTGATTTCCTCGTTATACCATTTGCTTTGGTTATTTTTCCTGACACTTATTTTTTAATGGGGCATGCTTGGCTACTAATTTTTGCAGATATGCGGTATATTTTGATAGCATGATCTCGCAGCTATCATTTTCTGCAAAATCAGTGATGGGGAGTTGCACGTTTCTCCTATCTGAGTAATTCCATTTCTTCCTAGATGATTGGACCATTTTGGGTGACATTAATGTAAACAAAACATCTCGATCGTTCGTGAATACTAATTATGGTTCCTGTGTGTTGGCTGGGTAGTGGATAGCTCATAACGTATGCGCTTCCCTCACAGATTGGGTCAGCCCGCACCTCGCAAGATTGAATTCCGCAGCAGGGCTGACTCAGCCCTTCATATTTCAGTCATTGAGGACCATCACATTGGATAAAGATAAAACCATTTTTTGCACCTTTTGGAAGACTTAGAAATCTGGCACAAAACACTATATAAGATCACACACTATATTTATATTTCTAAGACATAACTAGGCCATCCAAGACCACCCTTGTTCTCCAAATGGAATAACTACACTGGATACTAGAGGTAAGCCTGGATATCCCTATGTATTCCTCCCCTTTCCCAGCGCTATAAATAATTGTCAGCTTGCTATAACATTAATGTTTGATGAGATTCCTAACCGTTTCAGGAACCTGAAGATTCTGATGTTCTCCCAAACGTTTGCCATAAAATGACCATTAGGGCAATTAGGATTACATCTTACTGGGATCACTTTATTTCCTTTCCATTGGAGAGCGGGCCTTTTTTTATAGACACTTGACGTGGTCATGCCTTTTAACATTAGGCTATCAATAGTTGTAGGTCGCGTTGTCAGATTTGCAATCGTTGCCTCCTATGCGAGGCTCATGTGAGCCAATCGTTGCCATATCCAGCTTACTTAGGGGGCCTTCTGAGGGCCCCCTTCGCAGAGGAACTCTACCCGCTAAAAGTTAGCAGCCTGAGAGACAGCTGATGCTAACTGCTCCTCTATGAGAGGAAATCCCAGCAACAGTTCTCTGCTGACAGGATGTGTTGTTTCTGGCAAGGCCTTGCACCCAGGGTCCGCGGCTATGTACGTTTCCCAGCAATGACGCTGCTTACCCTGCAAAACTGTCACTGAGCTCACGCAGACACATCCCTCTCGTCCAGACACAACACAATCCCTCTGCATTAAGTTATTAAACAATCATACACATACATTGCTGGGCTCATGTCCACCCAAGGAGGTAGTACAGTGCCTAAAAATGTCTAATGACTATCGCAAGCATCAATTCATATCTGGTTTACAGTCTAGGCCCTCATTAAGAGTTTGCCAGGGTTACCAGCATACTCGCCTTACTGTTACCGATGCCTGATATTGCGTTGTTACCAGGATATTACAGGTGCCAACAACGGCAGTAAGCTGCCATTCCATGGAGTCAGGGGCTTTCCCCTATCACCGGCACCGGTAGTAACGGTGCCGGTGATGGAGGTGATTATTTGCCGGTAGGGGCTTGAACTCCCGGCAGGTCAGGCCTGCCAGTTGTTCACTGCCCCCACCGGAAAACTTGGAGTGTGCTGGTCCATGAACATTGCTGGATCCGGTATTACTGGCCGACCGGCACACTCAAAATGAGGGCCATCTGTGAGCTGCACTGCTGTCAAAGGCACTACAAAACTAAGGTGGCATTCATACTCCTTAGTCAGGGCTACAAAACTAAGGTCCTGTACTCCCACGTCAAGACTACAAAACTAAGGTACCCTACTCCTCATTAACCCCGCCACTACTATTATGTACAGCATTCTGAAGGATTGCTCCACTCTCCCGTCGGGCTTTTCTGTAACGTGTACCATATACTAATTAGAAATTAACATGAACTCGTTTTGTAGAAGTAATTTTAAAAAAAAGCAAGGTTTAAGGAGGTACAAATAAACAGGTGTATATGTAAACACGAATTATAATGTGCAACAGAGAAATCCCCAATCTCCCTCTGCAACTGCACTCCTCCGTGGCTATGCCTCAACCCCGGAAGTAAAAAGAAAATGCTGGGCTTTCTCTTGGAGCTGGTTTTCTTTGATGCCGTTTTTTTCACTATCGGAAACGTGTTCACGCTCCATGTGGAGTGGATAATTAAGGTCTGCCCGTGTGCTGATAACTTTAAAGTCCGCCTTAAAAGGCTATACCTCCGTTAATGCCCCAGAGAGCGTGACTCGAACATTTTGACTTGGTCTTCCCAAGGGCGAACTGGGACAGAAAATTGGCTCATGCACTGTTGGGGGCTGCCTCGGGGACACCGGGCAGCCCCATGTTCGTGTCGGGGAACACCCGACGACACACGGTCGCAGCGTTCACGCTGCCTACACAAGGGTGGGGGTCACCTCACCCTGCTCCGGGGACACCGGAGCTCCGCACACGTGGCCAGGTCCACCTGGCCACCTCGGCCCCGGCTCTGGGGGCACCCAGGCCGGGGTCGCATCCCCAACCCGCCTCACATGGTTGGGGGACCCACTGGGACGGCGTTGCCCGGCAGGGGCACCGTCCGGACGGCATTGCCCGACAGGGGCACCGTCCTCAAGCTGGGCCCCGTCCTTGGGCCCAGCACACGTGGCGAGGCACCCTCCTGGCACCAGCACAACACACACACGCGGAGTCAGTTTCACTCTTGACTGACGAGCCGGAAGCAGCTCGTATCTTTTATTAACGTGGTCACATGGATAACCATGTGACCACAACACACACAATGGAAGATACCATGTCCACCTACAGGGGTGACATGCAACACTCCTCCTTTTTCATAACAACAAAACAAAACCCCAAAGTCCCAACCTAACCATGATTATTGCTACTTGAACCACTACTAATTTGCATACCCTTTATTAACCTGGGTGAGTGGTTCTGACTTATCACACAAAAGTACCAGTGCAAGCCACTGACACCACACGTAGCATTGTGCATGAGCAGGTGTGCCCAACATCACATTGCTCAGATACTGGGCCACTTTAAACAAGTCCATGTCTGCAGGCCCCCCGTCTTCATGGGGATGTCGATGGTGATGTCCATCTTCCACACCTGTGGAGGTGCAGTACACACAGTCCGAGCCCTCGCCAACCTTCACGAAAGTCACACAGGGCCAGTAAAGCCGCACCTGGGGAGGCCCAGGGGCCACATCGGCTAGGTCCACTTATATGGGGGCAACCCGCGGCAGGGCACTGGTGACAGACGACAGGCCACTCCACACACTTCCCCTTTCACATAGGGGCTGCTGGCATTGTGTTTGGCCATTCATGTCTCCTGCAGCTCTTCTTGGCGGGGTGCTGTGGATCACCTTTCCTTTCTTCCTGCTCTCTTCCTTTCCTGCGGGTGCCCGGGCTTATCGTAGTACCCTGACCGGATGCTGGGCTGGTGGCCGGATGGCAGGCCAATGCCCTTAGGTTGCTGCTCATCCCAGCCAAGGGCGCACAAGCACTCATGAGAGCTGCAACCCTCCTCCATGCCTGCTACCATCATTGCCCATGCTGTTGGAAGGGCCACTACACCGCTCTCTCTTGTCCTGTCCAGGCCTCGACATCCTCGGTTTACACATTTTTCATTTCACACGGGCCCAGGTGGTAGTGGGCCCGCTTCCTTGATCCATTTTCGGGGCCCTTGCAGGCCACACTTGCCTCCGCTATTCTGATGGGCCGGTTGACTTTGGGCCTTCCTCAGCCGTGTTTCTTTTTTTTTCTTTTGCTCCGCTCCGGAGCACATCTCCTTAGTGGCGGGCCCAGGTGGTGATGGGTCCGCCTCCTGTTGGGGGCCGCCTCAGCTGTTGGGCGGCCCATGCACCACCTCTGTGCCACGGCCGATGCCGTTCCTCTGTCGGGGCCGCCTCAGCTGTTCAGCGGCCCCTCATTTCACTCTCCGGCCTCTGCCAGCATGCGCTGCGGCCAGGTCGTGGGGGAGGGGCAGCCCCCTCACCATTGCGGCGGATGCCGCTCAACTCTTCTTGTGGCCGCAGCTGCCACCCCACTCTCGTGTACGGCGGCCGAGGCCGCGGGCAGCTCCCCGTCAGATGCGGGAGGGGCAGCGCACGCGGCCACCGCCGCCCTCACAATGCGGCTGAGACACCGCAGATTCCTTCCCCTCCACACGGGTGGGGCGTGGCCCCCTCCTCGATGCCTATGCGGGCCCAGTTGGAATTGGGCCCACCCCCTGTACCTTCTTTTGGGACCCGTTGCGGCTGAGGCCGCAGAGCATTCCTCCGCCTCAGATGGGGGGAGAGCAGCAGCACACGCGGCCGACGCCGCAGATCCTCCTTCACACAGGGTAAAAGGGGGGGCAGCCGCCGCGCCTCCCTCATGCCACAACCTCTCCTCCATGCGGCACAGCTGCCGACTTCTCTGAGGCAGCCCCCAACATGCACCAATGATAGAGTGACTCATGGGGACGTTTTGGGGTAAAATGTGTTGCAAATGGTGCATTTTATGTGTTCCGTAACACTGCTCAAAACTACCATCTGCACAGTGAAGTAACTCACTAAACTGATCCACTTTGGCCAAAAAGCTGGGCTACTTTCACGACAAAAACGGTCCCACACTAGCATGTTGGGCATACACTTCGGGCCTTGCCCTTTTGCCCCAGAGGCCAGTTCAAGCTGAGCGTTTCCTACTCCCACCAGGATCCGTGTCAGAACTGAGGTCATTCCTTACTGAGTTCTAGGAACAAGGGCTGTCTGAGGTGTGATCATTTTGAACAAAGAAGTGGCTACTGTGTTCTTCATCTACACACACTGTTCCATCAGCAGAAAAACCCTGAAAAGCCAACTGTATTTTAGGATTCAGACGGTGTGGTTTTCTTATTCTTTTATTATTGCTGTGGGAAAACGTACACTGGGGCAGTACACTTTTTTCCTCCAATCTGTGGTATCATTCCTCTTGGGCTGGGCCACTCTTAACCTTTATAGTTTGCATGCGTTTGCCCACATGGCGAGTGGTAAAAGTGGTTGTGGTCACCCAAGGTCACAATGTATATCATAGGCAAAGGTGTGCCACTATACGTGTAACGTATGTATACAGAAAAAACATAGTTGGGGAGCAACTGAGCGCTTCACTGTAGTTTATAGTTTTACACAGGCTTTGGATGGCAACCCAGTGGGTGGCAGGAGAGGTTTTTCTGGTGGTGTTGCTGTTTTTAAGAGGAATTTCTTAAATAGAATAGTTTGCAGTAACTTTCTAAACTTCAGAAGCAATGGTGTCATGCAGATGTGGGTTTGGATGGTGTTCAAGGGTGTCAGCGTACCTCTGAAGACTTGTATCCTGTTTTATTTTCTGTAACACAGTTTTTAGTTTCCAGTCTTGGGATGATGCAGCTTCTGGAATTATGCAGGCCTCCTGAAATGGTCGGTGTTCCTGCTAGATATGGAGGGGTGTGAGTTGTCGTGGGCTTGGAGCTCCCTCAAAATGGGGGGATATGTGATTGAATTTTATGTGTGACATTAGTGTGGCTGCAGCGTGATGCACAGCTTTGAGTGGAGCAGGTGGTTATCGTGCGAATGCCAAACAGAAGTGGGGTTTCCCCCATCGAGGCATGAGAGTGCCAGGCATTGTACTGCTGTCCTGAAGTCAGCAGGTGAAGAAAGGGGGTTGAGTTTGTGCCGCAGTGTTAACCGATACCAGACTCTGTGTTCCGTTTTGGTGATGTGCTGTTTGAAGGAGAAGTTGCAGTCGATGGTGAAGCCCATGATTTGGTGCTTGTTTGTTTGTTTGTTTCTTTATTTATAGCGTGCGCCAGACCCGAAGGTATAGCAGGCACAGGTGTGAACTGTTCGAGTTCAATGTTTGTTGGCCATGGCTAGATACGTGCTTGCCTGGTCAGATTTCAGAGGAGCACAACATTTGGTTTTGTTGGTTTCAATTTAAGATAAGAGTGTGTTATCCAATACTGAATGGTTGATAGACAATGTTGCAGTTGTGCAATATCTTCCATGCAGGTTTCTTATGGGTAAAGCTGTGTCTTATCTGCAAATTGATGCAGGGAAATGTCTTGTGCAGGGCACCCTTGACTGGCCTGCTTTGACCATGCAAGGACATTAGTCTTCATACCAAAACTCCCCAGAACCTGCAAGCTCTGGCAAAGCGTCTTGCAGTTTGGCATCATCGCTGACGACAAGGGCCCTTTGAGCCCAGGATGTGGAAGGGACCAACTAGCAACTCATTATCCTGACGGGAATGACCAGGGAGAGCAGCACCCATCAAGCCAAGAAAGAGGTACAGGAGACCATAAAACCTCACACAGACTGAGTCAGTTCAATGTTTACTGTCAGGAGGTGGAGCCCAAGGGAAGTGAGGAACAGACAGACGACCTGCGGTCCTTAAGCAAGATGTTGTTTCTCTCCTTTATGTTATTTGAGTCGTATTTCTTTTTTCTGTCAAACACAAGCTTTTGGCTAATTTTTGGCTAATTATCTGTTATAAAATAACAAATGTTGTACCCCGCTGAGTCTTCAGTTTTCTGTTGATCTTTGGCTGTGACCTTATAGAATTCTCTCCTGCCCACAGATATCTCTTATTTTAAATTTGATTGAGTTTTTGTATGGCGCCAACTATGGACAGAGGCCTTCCCTAGTGCCCTCGAGCAAAGGCTCAGGGAACGTTCAGATCAGTAAAGTTCAACAGGAGTAGAGCAAAAAGATCAGTAAGTAGCAAGAAATCCACATTGCCTGAAGATTCGTCCTGTGCTTGCACATAGTTAAAGTATTAATGCTTATATTTGCAAGCACAAGCATCTTCGTGGTGTGGCAGTCTGGTGGGAAATGCCCATTTTGACTAAAGGTCTTGTGCTCTTGGACAATACTGAGATGCTGCACTGTGATTGTGTGAGCATCCGCAATAACCTTGTTTGTGGTGTTCTTGGTCACTTTCCTTGGTGAATTCCACCTACTGGAGCTTTGACTGGTGAACACTGGGCTTTACTTGACAGTACGTGTATTCAATACCTTGGATGAAAAGGCCAACCTCCTCTAGCTATATGAATGGTTTGTTGCAATGTGGGATTCTTGCTGCCTCCTTCTTCTTCCTGTATTGTGGAATTGTTTCATCCCTTATGAGCTGTTCTAAGTCCCTCTTAAATCCTAGAACATTTTACTGATTAAAAAAAAAAAAAAGAAGAAGAATTTATCATGTTCAATCCATCAAATACAAACAGTATACAACAGTGTTAACAAAATGTAATACAAATAAAAAACAAAGGAAGGGTAACGCAAGTCATCCAACGAGAGATCTTGCAAAAGCAGAACATAGCAAACCAATAAAAAACATCTCATATTGTTGTAATAATACAGAATATCCCATCCCCACTTTACACACTTGTAAAACCTTTAATGGCGGCCTATACTCTCCTGTTCTTTCTCCTTACTGTTGCAACTATGTGTGCATGGTGTGCCCTGCCAATCCACCATTATGCTGGGTTCTACCCCAGATCTCCTTTCTAAATGCTGTACTGACTCCTCATACACATATGGTTCTTCCCGTTCTCTGCCTTCGGTTAAAACACTTGCTGGCCTTGTGCACAAGCTCGCCTACTTGGATTGCCACCAAATAATTCTTAAAATTGCAGCGCCATTGTTCTATTTCTGTGGCAGAAAGCCAGGTGTTTGTAGACAATAGTTTGGTGTGATGCTGCTGTGGTAAGCCTTTTGCGTACCTCGTCTCTAATGGAGCGAGTCTTTCATAACTGCAATCAGTGTCCTTATTGAAAATGTCCTTGCAGCAGCTACAGTCTTATTTGTATACTGCATAAACCTGCCATAGTCTTATTTGCAACCCTTATAATGTTTTGCAAAATAATTCTTTCTGGGAACTGAATTTCATTTCCTTGGACTCCAAAGCACAGTAGGCGAGGCTGCACAATTCTGCCAAGCACCTTTCACATCCAACTGTTGTTTGATCCCAGTTTGAGATGTCGACCTTAGACAGCCAATGGCCTGTGATATGTACAGTCACGACTGCACCTCCATTTGTGGGCTTGCGCAGCTGCAAGCATGTTCAGACTCCTGCATCGCTGTCCTTAAATGGGTCTATGTGTGTTCCGTGGCCCCGCAGCATGTTATCTGTGCTGTCCACTTTACTTGTGGATCCGCTGGTACCTCCACTACACAACTGTGGATGTAGCTCTATTTGCTCAACCACAGCTGCTGCCATGTTAAGTTCATAGAAATGGTTGCTCCAGGGAAGAAAAACAGAGACTCTACAGTTGTTGTTAATACTTTGTCAATTCTTGCTGGAGTTGTTTTCAGCCTTGCTTTTTTTAGGAGTGCGTAGTCTAACAAAGATGCCCCACCGGTTCTCATGTTTATAAAAAGGCTGCATTTAACGAAGGGAGATTTAACTCCGAGAATCCATATCCTCAGCCTCATCGCCTTAGAAGTGACTACATGCCCATATAAGCTTATTAAAGCATAAATCCTCTAAACCGCCACTCCCTCTAAGAGCAATCAACAACACTTGATCACTGAACACTTGGCCCACTCCCCAATTGTGCTTTCTTGGTAGTTCTTCCTTCGTTAATAGGCCACCTTCATTTCCCTCATCGTTGACCACCCGGTCTAATATGCCATCCACCTTAAAGCCTTCCTGCCTGACTTTCGTTTAGATCTACCAGTCCCCAGGTCACACTGTCCGTCGAGGACAGTGATGATCTTTTCTGTTTTCTCTGGTGATATCCTTTTTGAAACTTGACTTCGAAAACCAGTTAACCCTCCATCTGTTGAGCCTAAAAGTACATCCAATTACAAGTTTATTCCTTGTTCAGTGACCCCTTTGGTATAGCCCAAGACCACCCTAAGATCCAAAAACCTACTAAAAAAAGAGATGGGTGGGTGGGTGTCTCTTGAAGGTGCCCTTACCTTACCTTCTTTTCAAGGCATGTGTCACTGCCCATGTGATCCCTGCTCACCAATTACAGAGTGGCATGCGCATACTTGAATGCTTTGATTCCCAGTGGCCTGGAAAAGAGGAGGAGGCGAGCTCTCCCTCCCTGCGGCGACTCTTCGTTAGGCAACTTTTCGTTAGGCTGCCTGGTGCCAACTCTAACATTTGACAGCTTCTTCACATGCTCTGCAACACTACCTCACTAATCACTGGCATTGGGTCTGCTTTACCTCAAGGTTAATAGTATCAGCCATTGCTAGTTTTGTGATAACGTTCAGCACGAAGCTATGGGGCTACCCAGGCACCCTTATGTGCTTAAGTGTAGAGTTTCTCATTTAGTTTCAGTGTTCTCAAAATAAATACATGTATGAATGAAAACCATACTCACTTTAAAATGGCTACCGTGGAAAAAAACAAAGGGCACTCAAAAAGGTCCCCTTTTTTCTTTTTGTGGTGGTCTTTGAGCAAATGAGGAGGCGCAGCTGAACGGAGGAGTGATGAGGTATATTTGCATCCGGGGAAGGGCGCTCAGCCAATCAGGTGACTGGAAATGCAATTGAAAGCACACAGTATGTTGCCTGCATCTTCCAGCCACCCGAGGCCTTTCACGAGGCCTTTCACCGGGTGGCGCCAGCTTGATTGTGGGGAGTCAAACAGGGAGCCTCTCCCTGTTACCTCCCCATGTCCCCACCCTCAAAGTGATCCTGCTTCCTATCCCCACACCCTTCCTCCCTCCCCACTTACATGCTGGACCGGAGCTTTGTGCTCTGGTCCCAGCACTCCTCGCAGCTGCCATGTAAATGGAAAAGGGACTAAGTTCTTTTTCCTATGGCAATGGTCATCTTGTTTTTCTAACGGGAGATTCGGCTTGCGCAATACTTCATCTCCAGGGAATAAAATAGTAATGTACACCCCTGGCAAACCCCAGGGTGCGAATGGCTATCACTCCTTCATCTATTGTGCGTACATGACTGGCAACGGTCCTCGCCGAGGGCCTGCCTGGGCATGGGTTGGCGGGCCATTACCCTCCATGTCCGACCCCTGACTGGGGGTGATTTCTATATGAAGACATTTTATTTTTTAAAAGGAAATTAATGGGGGAGAGGAAATTGAATGGAAGGTGAATAGTTTGAGGTGGCGGTCTTTAAGAAGCAGAGGGCACCTACGTATTCCTAACTGATAACACCCACGTTAAAAGATTTTTGATCAGGTTAGACGGCTGCCCCGGGTTGCATCTTTGTCAGAATGCCGAGAGCATTGATTTATTATCTTCTATTAAGTCACCAATACTGATTGCAACTACTGTACTGGAAATTAAGGACAACTTTTAAGGAACATTGTACCCCATGTGTCTGTACTGACTACCTTGATGTTGGCTACAAATGTTAATAGACAACCCTTTGATTGCCAATGCTATCTGTCAGATTCAGTTATGTGTTACTATGTGTCATGCCAACGCTGATGTATTTCCCTGTTTGCTCCTTTGTGCACCTGCCACTTGGAACCCCGATATGGCCGGTGAGTGCATTGAAACACATTAGAAATCATAGCAAAAGTAAAAAGAGGCTTTGCCCCCGCAGGTTTCAACTCATGTATCATAAGAAAGATACTATAAAGATATCGATTACAGGGTTTTTAAGCCACATGGTGGCGTGGCAGATCAGAAGGAGGACGTTTGCAAGGTGCATTTATTAAATAATAATATGAAGGCCTAATTATCTCTATCGTATGGGGTATTCCCTACCAATATGAATAACTAATGTGCTTGTCAGTCGTCTGTGAATGTACAAAATGAATATGTCCACTGTCCAAAAACGAATGCTAACTGACCCTAGCAATTAACTTGACAAACTAAGGTCAGGAGAATGACTCCCTTCTCTTGATGTGTGCTTCATGGACTTCCCTACTTAGTCTTTAGGCTTCTTGTTAATATGCAATTCTTAAACAATCTTTTGTGACTTTTCTTATCAGGTTGTGAAGCTCACTCATGAGATTTTTACTTTCCTTGACTTTTGTTGAATACTTGGATCATTCTTAATGGGCATGACATGAACTGGTGAAGTAAAGTTTCCTGTATGATTGTTGTTTCCTTGATATTTATAGTTCACCTTTATAGTTCACCTTTTCATGGCCTGGTTTCTCTGGTTGTTTATTTATCATAGAGGCTTCTTTGGCCTTTCGGTTAAATCATATTCTTCCTTTGTTATATTGCACTATCTGACTCTTGACCCAGGGGTAACTTTCCCCTCCTCCCAGGGCAGTGTTTTCCCCGTCTTATTTATCTCCCCCTCAGGGATGTGTTGTTCTCTTTCTTTCATTAAAACAGTTAACATTTCTTAGCTTTGGTTCCAAGCTTTTCTCATTTCTACTGGGACTAGTTCCTTGGAGCATATGATGAGTCCTTTGTGACCTCCAGTTCTTCCTGGATTCCATGTTACCTTCCATACTGTTTGGTGACGTCTGCTGTATTCTTACGGGCCAGGGACCTTCTCCTCTTCTCCGTCTCACATTCAATTCGCTCTGCCGAGATCCTAGCCGTGCGACTCTCGTTCTTTCTCCTGGCTTCTCTGTATCTCGATGGAAACCATGCCATTTGTTGTGGCATCAGCATCGTTGTACGGGCAGTCTACCCACCACGACTATCTTGTGATCATGCCACCACGGAATCTTTGACTCCAGTTGTTTCTGCTTTACATCTGTCCTGCACGCCTGGCTTCCAGCGTTTGCTTTGCCGGTCCCAGGAAACTCTGAATTTCGCAGGCCCGCATCCTCCAGCGGATCCATCCCTGCTAGTGTTACACTACTAGGGGACCTCCCCAGCTCGGTATGCGTTCCTCTATCTTCTCTCTCTGTTTTGTCGAGAACTACTTCTTTAACCTACTCTACGCAGTGGATTGGTGATTTCCATTTAATGAGGTAACTTATTTTTCTTCCTGATGATCACACATTTTAACTTTGTCTTCAGTCGCGTTTCTGTTCTTGCATGTTTTTGCTATGTTAGATAGTACCATGTGTGCCATCAAGTGAATTGGCCTAGGGAGTTCCTCACAGGAACGGGAGTCCTTGTCCCCTAAGGGGGAACCTCTCGTGGTGAGGTCCCACTTGCATCGACCCCTAAGGAGGGTGTTGTGGAGCAGGTCCACTTCCCTAGCCTCACACAGGGGGGGGTCGCCCTTTGGGAGAAGGGAAGAATTCCCTCAACTTGTCACAATGGTTAATCACTAAATGCACTGCTTTGGAAATATCAGGAAAGAAAAAGAGTTGGCAAGCACACCTAAATCCAATATCATAAGGAAGGAAATAAACGTTTGAGACAACCTGAAGACGAATTCTGAAATTCATTTCAATCCATGGTCCATGCTTGCATGCTTCCCAACCCTTCCCAGCTCTTTGAGCCTATTTTTCTGTGCCTTACTGACACCTAATGGAGCAAAACCTATTGGTGTGGATAGTGGTCATTGGAAAATTCGTTTGAATGCACATCCACCTTGGTGATGTATAATTTGTAACTCAGGGAAGGGTGCTCAGCCAATCAGGTGGCTAAAATTCGGGCGAGAACACAGTATATCTTCCAGCCACCCAAGGCCCTTCTCCTGGTGGCTTCTGTGTGACGGGTACGAAGGAAAGCAGGAGACTCGATTGCTGGCGAGACGGATAACTGTGAACACGGTCTTGGTTCTGCTAAAGGGAGTCCCTAAAAGGCGTAGTGAGACAGAAGATACACCCTGAAAATATACCCCATGGGGGACATACTTGAAAATATGGATCCATGTGGATGCATGCCAATATACTATTGAGGCCAGAAAGAGAAGTGGGACCAACAGACTGGCGCTTATATTGTTGAGACCTATTGAGGCTGTGAAGAACTTTGCCTAAACAAATAAGGATACGTCTAGACTACTGGACATTAGAACCATAAACGGTGTGTTGCACGTTTTTGGAGTCTTCACCCTACTCGATTTAACGGGAATGATTGGATTCCCCATTGTGGTCCTGATGAAGGTTGCATTATCAAGTGGACGAATGTGCGGAAGTCCAAACAGACAACCGAAACATATGTAGACATTTAGATCTGTGCAATTGTTTAAACACATTGAACCATCTGAGAGTCAGGTGGAGGGCGTTTCACATTGAAATAAGATAAAATTGTTGACCAAGTGGTCAGAAAAAATAAGGGTAATATGTACATTTTTTAAGGACGTGATATTGAATGGATGGTAGGAATGAATGAATGTGAGTTGAATTTTGAGATATACTTTTATATGTTTTATTAACTGATATTTGTTTACCTATATATGCAAATAAAATATTTTGTGAACCTAAAGAGTGACATTTATTGGTCTATTTAAAAAGATAAATGTATAAAATGCACCATTCCCTATCCTATTGGTCCGGTATTTTCTGTTGTCATACCTTCCCCTGGTGGCGCCATTTCGATTGTTGGATGGTAACACCTCCCCATCATCCCCCCAAGAGATCCGCTCCCTTTTCCCACCCCCTCCATCCCTACTTAGTTGCTTGATCGGAGCTTTGTGCTCCCATCTAGGAGTTGCCTTAGTTGCAGTTGATTGGTTTTGCTGCTGTGTTGCGTCATGGAAAAATGCTGCTGCTTCGAAATAAACAAGTGAGTTCATCCTCCTTTGACACATGGAGGCTGTCGGACAGAGCCTGAATGACAAACGTGTGTACCTTAATGTTTTGAAGGGCATCATGAACTCTGTGAGGGCTTTAAAGCTATCATTGACCATTATCTGGTTTTAGGCATCCATAAGTCGAGTTTGATATATGTTTGCATGTTGTAGCATTAAAATGAGCTTGGAGATGCTGGACACTAACATTTGGTCTCTGCTTTTGTTGAGGCTGTGCAGATCTTCACAAAGACGTAGCTGCTGTGATTACTTCTTTGTGACCACTGACGGGCTCAGCCATTCTTTTGCCTTGACTGTCTTTATTGATTCTTTGTTAGTAGTTTCATCAATAGTCTTGAGTCCTTTCTTTATGTGGCAGGGACAGGCCTTACTCTACATTTGACAGGAAACGCCTCCTGCACATAGCTCGATTCTGTGCTCGTACTTCTTAATGCACCCCATCGACTTGAAAATACTTCCTTGTTATTGCCGTGGATAGTTTCAAGGTTATTTGCTTGGAACACAGGGCCTGCTTGTCACTGTCGGGACCTAGGACATTGTCTAATTTTGCTTGGTCATACTAATCCAGTATTGCAGGTTCATGTTTGGCCAAGTATATGCGTGTTCGCCTCATACAACCTTTTGTAAATTATGTCTCAATTCTTTCAACTCTCACTCGTAGGCCATAGGTTCAAAGTGTGTTTTCTTTATTTATACACCGATTTGCTTTTATGTCTGGTGTGAAAAAAAAATAAGTTTGGCTCTAGCATCAACCATTAATCAGACACATGTGTCCTCTACCTGCACCATGCAATGTGGTTTGGTCTTCTTCCTTTCTTTTGAAGTTTGAATGCACAGGATGCTACGTTTGTCATGGCTTAGAGAGCTGTCATTGTGCCCTCACCTGAGAAGGTGGGGACTGCATTACAAAGTCTTTGTGGGCACACCTGTGCACAGTGTACTCTTTTTGTTCCCATGGTGCATTTTTTGTTTCTTTATCGCTGAGCATCGTGTGCCTCACTCTGTATATTCTGCAGCAGTGTCAGGACTGCATATGAGTTATCCGTCACGTCTGTCTCTAAAATGTGACTTTGTTTTATTTATTTATTTATTTATTTATTTATTTATTTTTTTACTTGCTCAATGTATATACAGCATGCATTTCAAAAGTGGTGGTGTTGACTGTTGATTTCTGGGTTGTACAAAAAGACTATCTAAACGGTTGCATGAACAAAAAGTTCTAAAAATGCTACCACCAAAGGTTCGAACACCAAAAGTTCGAACCTTGGGGGTAGCATTGCAGGTAAGTAAAAAAAAATGTTTAAAAAAAAAGGGCTGCAGAGGTGTCCCCGCAACACCCCACGAAAATTTAAAAAAAAAGAAGAAAAAGGGGGCTGCGGGGGTTGCGGAGGAAAACCCTACAGCCCCCGTAAAAGAAAAAAAAAAGAAAAGGACCCTGGGCGCCAGTTTCTGATCACAGAAGTGAAAGGGAACTGGTCCTGCAGGGACTCAGCGTGAAGAAAAAGGAAAGTGGGGTTTGTTTATGTTGGGGTGTGGGTGGGGGGGTGACATGGGTGTGTTGTGGGTGGGGGTGTGGGTATATACGTGTGTTCGCATGAGAAAGGTGCAAACTTTTGGTGGTTTGCACCTTTCTCATGCAAACTTTCCGGCCGCAGCAAAATCAGCTGCGATCAGATCATGTAAATCGGATGTCTGTTCCCCTCCCCCCCACACACTTGTTTTTTTAAATGCTTTATCTGATGATCCATTTCTCCAGCGTGGGGTCTGGCATGGATTCACATGCTCATGAATATTCCCTGTCGTCAGGCTGGGAATCCTCGGTAAAGAAAATCAGTTTCAGTTTCGTTTCTGAACTGTCTTTCTACTAATAACCCATCACTGGTCTCTGGGTCATACTGACCCAGCCAATGACTGCCCTCTACCTAAGCCCCTCCTCTGGCAGCTATCTTCAGATTTTTACTGCACACTTAAGTGTTGGGAGTCCTCGTGCTTAGCGCTCAAGCTTTTACTGCATGTTGCATTTTTTCAAAGAATTTACTCTCATTTATTTGGTCAATTCGAGCCTCAAGCTCCACCGATTCATCTTCCGATCAACAGGGACCCGTTTCGGAATTTTCTACGCCCCTCATGGGTGATTTTTTGTCGGATTTCACTTCTTGGAGGATTCCGGAAGATCTTTGAGTCCTACCCCTCGTGGTCATGGCTCAAGACAAAGGAGACTCGACGCCCGTTGGATCCAAGCTGTCCAGGAACTGCCCAGGATGTGGACTACAGAACGTCTTCAAGGAGGATGAGCACTCTCGTGTCTCTACTGCCTGCACTCCGACAAGTCGCACGTGGAGGAGGACTGTGCGTTTTGCAAGAACATGTCCGTCCGGACCATGAAGGACCGTCTGAAACAACTCGCTGTCTGGCTGGAGGTGAAGAGCCCGGCAGCAGGTGAGAAGTAGTCTGAGTGGTCTTCTAAGACCTTTGAGGGCGCTCCGGCGACGGGGGCCCAACATAAGGCAAAGCACCGCGAGTCCGCAGGCACCGGGAGCGCCGTTGGTTCGGGCTCCTCAGCTGCCAGGCTGGGCGCAATGTCACTGACACCGTCAACCATGAGCCAACGCTCCGGCTCGGTGAAAAGGAAGTCGGAGAACCCGGGCAAGCTTTGGGAGAAGCCCCGGCCGATCCCAAAGGAGAAAGCCAATTGGGAGCGAGGCGGTGGCCCCCCCCCATGGTGAAGGCCTCTGACGTGCCTAAGGTCGTGAAGGCCCAGATTCACCTGGCTAAGGCCTCGATTGAGTGAGTTGTGGCGTCCCGGGCTAAGCCCGCAAAAGCAACTCCAGTGGGGACAGCCTACAGGCCTAGAGTTTCCCTGCCATCCCGGGGGGAATCATCTTTCCAACCGATTGAAAAGACCCCCATGAAGCCCCGGGCCGAGAAGGAGGGGCGGGGGCGAGGTAGTCCTAGCGGACTCAGATACCTCCTCCGAGGACTAGCTGTCTGTCATCAAGGCAGCCTGGACAAGAGGTTCGAGGAGGTCAGGGCCTGCGGGAAGGATCCCGACGAGGTGGACGTAGAGAGCGAGGGTGGAGCCGGGGAAGAACGGCAGGTTGAGGAGGAACCGGAGGAGCCTCTGTTGACACTCCTGTTGCGACCGATGCCAGCACCGTCGGACAGGTCGGAAGACATCTTATTGGCACTTCACACCTTGTGCACAGAGATAAGGACAAGGTTGCCCTTACTGCCGGCGGATGATCCAGCGGCGCCTGGACCATCGGGGAGCCCTCCAGCCAAGCGGAGGCGAGTCCATCCACCCCCACCTTTCCATCCTTCACCCCATCCCCTCTGCCGAGGGATGAGATGGAGACGGCGACGACTGGGACAGGCGACGGCGGAGAGGACGGGAACAATCTGTTCGGCAAGGCAGTGGACGAGTCACTGCAGGCCATCAAGGCAGACACTGAGACGGCCCGTGCCCTGGGCATGCTACATCAGTGACGGCCGTCCTTTCCGACCTCTGCAGGCAAGTCCCAAGGTGCCTCCAAAGGATTCAGCGGCAGCTCTTCGTCATACCACTAGGCGGCCCGTTCTTCGTCGCAAGAAGCCTACAGAGGCCGCAACAAGGCCAGTGGACATTATCGCCATCGCCAAGGGGCCCAAGGGGGCAAGGCCTCGGCGAAGCAGGACTGAACCGGCCGTGACGTCGGGCCCCCACCAGTGCACCCCAGTGGGAGGACAGCGGGTGAAATTCGTCAGCGTGTGGGAATCCATCTCCACCGACAGTTGGGTGCTGGATGCCCTGGCCCACGGGCGCACTCTGGAGTTCCAAAGGAAGTGCCCAGACTTTCCACCGGTGGCCAGGAAAGAAAACCACATCCCTCAACTATTTCTGGAGGTACGAGCGATGCTGGCAAAGGGCGTGATAGAACTCATCCCGAAGATGCTACGGGGCTCCGGAGTATACTTACGGTACTTCCTCGTCCGAAAGAAGACTGGTGGCTGGCGGCCTATCCTGGACCTCCGCCGCCTCAACAGGTACATAAAATCCCATAAATTCCAGATGGTCACCCTTCAGCACGTGCTGGGACAGCTGGAAGAAGAGGACTTCCTGTTGTTGCTGGACCTGGAGGATGCATACTTCCACATCCCCATACACAAAGGACATCGGAAGTTTCTACGCTTCGTGGTCCAGGGGTGGCACGATCAGTTCAGGGCACTGCCCTTCGGTTTGAAATCGGCACCAAAGGTCTTCACCAAGTGCCTACCACCGGCGGCTGCGCCTGCAGGCGATCCACGTCTTCCCCTATCTGGACGATTGGCTCATCCGAGCGAAGTCAAGGGAACTCGCCGTCGACCACACAGCAAGGACTGTCCGCCTGCTCACGGAACTGGGGTTCTCGATCAACTTTGCGCAGTCCTGCTTGGTGCCATCGCAGGATGCCCTATTCCTAGGGGCCAGGCTCAACACGGTGGCACAGCTAGCTTCACCGTCGGAGGAGAGGATAAAGGCCATCCTGGGCAAGGTTGACCATGAAGTAGGCAGGGTGAGGTCCATGAAGTCCCTGCTCGGCATGTTGTCATGCATCTACCTTGTGCGTCTTAGCAGGTTGCAGATGCGGCCACTGCAGGAGTTCCTCGACGCCCGTTGGATACAAGTGGTGGGAAGCTTTGAAGACAAGATCTCCCTCAACTAGATTTTCCGTCAAGCGATCCGGTGGTGGGACATCCGCACGCATCTCGCGGTGGGCATGGACTTCCAGACCCCAGCGCATCAGGAAACGGCGACGACGTATGCCTCCCTGGAGGGATGGGGCGTGCACACCAGAGATCTCCACGCAAGAGGCCTTTGGCTTCCGGAGGAGAGGTCACTGCACATCAACGTCCTGGAGCTTCGGGCCATGTTCTGGGTCCTCCGGTCCTTCCTTCCGTCCCTCAAGGGCAGGTTGGTACGGGTCTTCACTGACAACACCACCACAATGTTCTATATCTGGAAACAGGAGGGCACCAGAACTCCAGCTCTATGCAAGGAAGCGCAGGATATGTGGCACTGGACTGTTGCCCAGGGGATGTTCCTGGTACCTTTTCTCCTGGGAGGAGTGAAGAACACCGTCGCCAACTCACTCAGCAGGGAGCGGTGCTCTTGCCATGAGTGGGAGCTTCGGCAGGATCAAGTAGATCTTCTATTCGGATGATGCGGCAGTCCCTGAATCGTTCTGTTTGCGACAGCGACGAACACCAAGTGCTGGAGGTTCGCCAGCAGGTTTCCCTAGCTGGGGAGCATGGGGGATTCATTCTCCTTCCCCTGGGACAGCCTGTTCCTCTGCATTCCCACCATTGCCGCTGCTACTGGGAATCATCAGTTAACTCAGACTGTCCTGGTGCAGGATGATCCTTGGCGTACCAGTGTGGCCAAGGCAGATATGGTTCGCAGACCTTCTAGACATGTCAGCGTCCCCTCCGGTCAAGCTACCGACGGACGCAGATCTTCTTGCCAGGGAAGGAGACGTGATCCTGCATCATGACCCTGGATCGCTGAACCTGAAGGCCTGGTGCTAGAGTTTGGAGGCTACGATATCCCGGCAGACTGCAAGGAGGTACTTGCCAAGGCCAGGGCTTCTTTGACTCTTAAGTGCTATGGACATAAATGGAAGAGGTTCTCTGTCCAGTGCTGTGCACAGAAGATCAACCCTCTATGAATTACGGCCCCTCAAGTGTTGCCATACTTGCTGTCGCTGGCCAAGGCGTGGCTGGCACATGCCTCCATCAAACTTCATCTGGTGGCTATCTCCCGCTACACCAGAACTCGGGGGCGGTCATCGCTGTGGTCTCACTGCCTGGTGAAGGAGTTCATGAAAGGACTGTGCCGCTCGTTCCCGCCAGTGAAGGCTCCGGCCCCGGCGTGGGAACTCAACGTGGTGTTGACCAGGCTCATGGGTCCGCCATTCGAGCCTTTGCATTCGGCGCCTCTGAAATTCCTATCGTGGAAGACAGTGTTTCTTGTGGCCATCACCTCTGCACAACGAGTGGGAGAGATCCAGGCCCTCTCCTGTAAACCGCCGTACTTGACATTCCACCAGACGAGGGTGGTGCTGACGACGCACCCCTCCTTCATGCCGCAGGTGCCATCGGACTTCCACCTCAACAAGCCCTTGGTGTTGCCTGTTTTCTTCCCGTCACCTTCGTCGCCGGCTGAGAGGACTTTGCACTCGCTGGATGTGGCTAGAGCGCTGAAGTTCTACGTGGACCGCACA
Source organism: Ambystoma mexicanum (assembly GCF_040938575.1). Lineage (NCBI taxonomy): Eukaryota > Metazoa > Chordata > Amphibia > Caudata > Ambystomatidae > Ambystoma > Ambystoma mexicanum. The sequence goes on from NC_090932.1 coordinate 780,095,833, forward strand.
AAGAGTTTTCAGAAGACATCACAGCTGTTTGTGAACTTTGGCCCTGTGAACCAAGGGAAGGCCCTATCCAAGGCTTCCATTTCCAGATGGCTCTCCGGCTGCATAATGCACTGTCACCGGTTGGCAAACCGACCGTTGCCCGGCCGTCCGAGAGCCCATTCAACCAGAGTGACCGCTGCTACTACGGCGTTCCTGTCTGGTGTGCCCCTGCTGGACATCTGCAGGGCAGACATGTGGAGGTCGACGCACACCGTCACATAATTCTACTGCGTTGACAGGGATTCCAGGGAGGAGTCCAGAGTCGGCCAAGCAGTGCTGCGCAACCTGTTTGCTTGAAGGTGAGCCTGATGAGGAGGTAAGAGATGCTTAATGTTGTGGTTGTGCATGTGTGTACTGCTATGTATTCTTGTATTCATGAGCATGTGATTCCATGCCAGACCCCATGCTGGAGAAGGAACAAGTTACTTACCTGTAACTGTTGTTCTCCAGCATAGGTCTGGAATGGATTCACATGCAAACCCACCCTCCAACCCCTCTGCGGCTCTTCTCTTGGTCCTACTGCCACTTTTCCTTGAAGTCACTTTCTGCTACAAGTGCTGGGGTCGGTTCCCTCTCTAGACCATTTAATATTCTGTATCACTCTACCCGCATTGTCTTTAATAGTTTGGCTTTCTTCCTGGAAGCACTGAAGTCTGTTACCCTAATCCTCGCCACATAAGTATAAGAAATCTGCACCCACTGGTTCCATGGACGGAGGGTTTACCTGGCATAGGCTTTAATTGTGGAGGCAATATAGCACCTTGCATTTTGAGGTGCAGGAATGAAAATACTTGTATGTGCCATTGGCCAGCAATATGCGGCTACATTGAATCATTAAAAATGTTATAAACCTTTCATTTTCTTTTTCAAACTTTCTTTATTGAATTTCAACAGGTAAGTACACCTAACACCCCATTTAACATAGACTAACAAGAGCCCAGCCCACACCCCCTTAGCCAAAAAATCGCGTTATTACAATCAAATTCACATGTATTCCGCTGCAGCTGGTCCGTACCTCTCACAGCAAGAGGAAGTTCCAAATAAAACCATTTCAGGTAATTTTGCTAACCACCAGTGAAATTGTCTTTATATACATCCATGGGGCAAAGGAAAATAGAGGTGAGCCCTCCTACATACGCTCTGGGGTTGATGCAGGGGTTTGGGAAGTCGAGGCATTATCCAACAGATATTGTATGAAAGGGGGCCACTAGTCAAATGGGCGGCTGGTGGGGGGGAGGGTAGAGGCATATCTAGTTTCTCTCTGTTCAGACTGACTCATGACTTCAGCCACTTCGGGAGTGTGGTGGGGGGGTTGATTCTCCCCCAAGTTCTGGCTACTAAGTATCTGGCCACTATTGAAGCCATACCCAGCAGCCTTTTCTCAGTGCGGTTGCTTCCTTCGATCAGGGCTATGAGCCATAGCTTTGGGGAGTATTCTCCCGGTGAGGACAGCATACTTATTCTTGCATCTTCCACCCCTTTCCAAAAAGGCCTAATGCAGGGGCAGCACCAGGCAACAGGGTAAAAATTATCCGCTTGCATCCCACACCTCTTACAGCTCGAGGAACTATCAGGGAAGAATTTACTTAGGGCTGCAGGAGAGTAGTAAATCTGATGCGAGACTGAATGCAGATGAATTTCCACTGGTCATCACTCAATGATTCCCCCGGTCTGTCTTCCCATATTTCTTTGTATCTGTGGGTCCGAATGCTCCGCCTGTTTCTAATCAGTTTATAACTTGCGGATACTAGCTTCTGGGGGGACAGAGGCGGCGCGATGTGGCACTGGGCAGGGTGAGGGGTGGGAGCACGTGGGAACTCGGGCCACTTGTTTTTCAAAATACCCCTAACCCTGTAGTAGTACAGTAGGGTCAGGGCATTGTGTTCACCTTTTATCCTAAGTCCCTCCCAGGTCACAAACAGGGCGTCCTGCACCACATCGCCCAGGGAACACACCCCCAGTGCCCGAAAGTGTTCCTTGAAGGATTTTTGGGTTCCGACAATGTTGTAAATTGGAAATGTAGGTAGATAGTATGGGGAGGAGTCTAGCAGGCGCCCTCTCATCCCAAGCTCTTCAGGTTATAGCCAATGGTTCAATCTCACCGCTGGGGGTGCTCTCGCGGGTACCCCATAATAGGCCATCAGGTAATCCAGTGCGCTTATAGCTCTGGCCACATGGGAGTGAGACGATTCAGGATTTGGGGCAGCCCACCCCGCAATGTATCGTTTTTGGGCGGCTAGATAGTTGAGATACATGTCTGGGTACTTGAGGCCGCTTTGATCATAAGGCCTTGTAAGAGTGGTGCAAACTAGTCTTGCCAGTTTCCCGGCCCAGACCAAACTTGTCATCATCTTCCGGACCCGGTACCAGTATTGCGCAGGGGGCCACAGGGGCACGTTGCTGAATATATACAGGAGTTTACTGAGAATTACCATCTTCGCTAGTGCGATGCGAGCTGCCTGAGATATAAGAAGTAGTAACCATGTCTCCACCTTCTGTTCTAGGGTCTCCAATACATGTACATAGTTGTCACTGTACAGGATTTCTTGTGTGGTGGATATTACAATGCCCAAGTATCTTATCTTCTGGGGGCACCAACGGAGCTCGTCGCACACATCAGCCTGTTGTACGCTATGGGTTATGGGAAGTACTTCGGACTTGGTCCAATTGATTCTGAGCCCCGACAGTTCCCCAAATCGGACCATCTCATGTGTTACGGGAGTGAGATTCTGCCGCGGGTGCTTAACATACAGCAGTATATCATCTGCGTATAAGGACACGATGGCGAGGTATGCACCCAGGTGAACGCCTCTATGTGCGTGTAGGTCTCTGATGTGACAAGCATGGGGCTCCATGGCTAGGGCACATAAGACTGTGGAGAAAGGACAGCCCTGACGTGTGCCATCTGGAGGAATAGATGTGTTCGGACGTCACCCCATTGGTGTATATTGCCGCTCTAGGGGCAGTATATAGGATTTTAACCCACCGTATATATGCTAAGCCAAATCCGGATCGTCTGAGGACTTTAAAGAGAAAAGGCCATTCAACCGAATCAAAGGCCTTCTCTGCGTCGAGAGCGGCCAACGCTATTGGCACAGCTGGGTTTACGTTGTGTATGAAAGTGAAGAGACGCCATAGATTATGTTGGGTAGAACAACCAGGGATGAACCCGGTTTGGTCCCGCAGAACTAGAGCTGGCATGTGAGGAAGGAAACGTGCAGTGAGAATTTTGGCTAGTATCTTATTGTCGGTGTTGATGAGGGACAACGGCCTATAAGAGGATAATTGCCGGGGGTCTTTGCCCGGTTTAAGGAGCACCGACACAAGGGCCGATCTGGTAGTCTCCGGGAGAGAACCACTGGAGAAGGCGTGCTCATACATAGCCAGGAGGTGGGGTATTACCATTTCCTCGTACGCCTTATAGAATTCGGCTGTTATCCCATCTAGCCCGGGTGCTTTCCGATTAGGGAGCGATTTTATAGCTTCCCTTATTTTCTCTTCAGTGATAGGGACATTTAGGGAGCCTCCCTGGTCTGGGTCCAACCAGCCCAGTGCAGCTTCATCAAGGTACTGTGTTAATTCGTCGTGTCCAGGGCCGGGGTGGGACGTATATAATCTGCTGTAGTATGCTCGGAATTCATCATTGATCCCCTGCAAGTCCCTAACCAGGGTCCCGTCGGGGCACTCAATCTCGGCAATGCCTGTTGGCTGCTGCTCCTTCTTGATAGCCCATGCTAGGGTTCTGCTTGGGCGATTCCCCCTCCCCATATCGTACTGCCATGATTGGATCTCCCATATATCGTTCCTCACACATGGCCATTTGATAGAGTACTGCCCTCAAAGATTGTAAATCGCGCCGAATTGCATCGCTTTCAGCTGAGCCCTGCTTGTTTTCTACATACCTGACCTTATCTTCGAGTATGCGTATGGATCTAGAGATAGTTTTAAGCACCCCTCCCTCTCTAGAGATACAGTACCCCCTCAGATATGTCTTGAATGCCTCCCATATCGTGCCCTGGTCTGGAATTTAGCCCACATTGGCAGTAAAGTAAGTCTGTATGTCCTGGCCTATCTCCGACCTAAAAGCCACATCCTCTAGGGCAGCCGCCCTGAATCTCCAGCGGAGAGAAGATGGTGGCCTCTCCATGGGTGTGAATCGGAGGAGAACAGGGGAATGGTCGGATAGTGTGCGTGGGAATATAGTTGTCTCTGTCGCGGCTCGGATTATAGAGGGGGAGGCCATTATGTAGTCAATCCTAGACGAGCTGCCGTGTACTCCAGAGAAAAAGTGTATTCCCGGACCCCTGGGTGTTGAGAGCGCCATACATCACCCAGATCGTGATACCGAGATATGGAAGGCCAGGCTTTTGCCGCGGCCGGTAAGGATAATTGACAGGAAGTGGATCTGTCCTCGTCAAGCGTAAGGGCCATGTTGAAAATAAACTTTTCATTTTTTGTTTACAGTCACTCTCCTTTCTTTTTTTTTGTAGTATTGACATGTATTTTGCCCTGGGAAGGAGGGTTTATGGGCGTGCCTAACTTGTTAGTGAAATATAGAACTAGGAAAATGCAATGAAGAATGGGGGTGTGCATTCAATAGTAGTGCCTAACTATGAGGCAGGTCAATGGAAAGTGTGATATAATTTTGACATGCGCATGGGAATTGTGGACACTTTAAAAATATTGTGAGCAAAGAGAAGAGCTTTCTGAAAAGCTGCAGAAAGGAACAATACCTCGGATTATGATTATGAATGGATAGATCGGAGCAAGACCATATTATGGGCTAAAGAAAGGAAGATTCCTGTCCCAGAGGATGTGTTCTGTCCAAAAGGATACCTGCAAAGAGGGAATCTGAGGCAGTCTGTCTTCATCAAAGCAGACCTGGCGGGGCCCTTCTAACTGGAATATGTCCAATCTAAAGGGTTCAGGCCTCTCCTGAAAGTTAAACTGTGTAGCATAAATCCTGAGATGAGACGATATTCATTCTCTAGTCCCCATTTTTATTTTTCTTGTTAAGTCCAAGAAAGAGGGGTGGATTGGGAAGACATTATCAAAATCTATTTATTTAAATGGGAAATAAACAGTGGAATCTCACTGCATGTAAAATTAAGTGAGATGTCCATTCAATCCACCTTAAAGTACATTAGTTTTATGCGCAATGATATAAATATCAATTCAGTGCATTTGGTATGCCCCTCTTTAAAATCATAATCTCATTCAGTTGAACCTACAGTCTCTTCAGAATACATTAATTAACATTGGGCTGTCATGCATACAGCAGAGCGTAATGAGGATATATTTGATAATGTGTGCTCTTTGAAGGCTATAGCTTTTGGATAAGGAATGGAAACTGAGCGTGTATTTGATTGTCATTTCTAATCCCATAATAATGATGTGAATATAAATACCAAATATACCCCTCATTCTTAAAACTGCACAGTGGAACTCTATTAGTGTGGTGAGAGTGGAGGGGTACTTATCTGTTCAATACAATCTGAAAACCATCCTCCCTGGTTGGGGTGGGTGAGCTGAAATGATGTGATGCTGGTTCTCTAACCTGAAACCTGCAGTGGTCTGGTGCAGTTCAGTACAAGCCTACTTTAAATGACACACATACTAGCAAACCACACCATATTTACATGGGAAATGGGGAGACATGCAACAGTTCCTCGACAACATTTGTTAGTAGTATTGAGGAACGCAAGGCCTGCGTGTTATGTGCAAGCATATCTGTATGTGCAATGTAATGATGCTAGAATATTAGAGAAAGTAAAATGTTTTAAAGAATGATGTTACTGTTATGACCCATCAGCAGTCATGCATGCTTTGTAGCAGCTTTAAAGCCAATGGCCGCTAAGAGGCAGGGTTACAATTAGAATGTTTTAGTTATTCAGACCTGAATGTGATTACAGAATCGATTATGGATATGAATGTTTGTGTGTGAGAAATAGTGAGAAAAATGCAGGCAGGTCAGTTTCGTTTTTATGTGGACAAGTTGCCTGTGATTGTGTAATACTATGGTGGCTTCCCCTACATAAAACTTGAGGTCCATATTTCCATTAATTTCACCTTTAATTGCTGCATGTAAATACATTCGAGTTTTGATCAAACCGCCTGTTTCCTGCCCAGAATTGTATAATAAGGGGGAATTACATTGGGGTTTTTCACCTCATGTAGTGGCCATACATTAATCAAAGTCTATCTTAGAAGAACGGAGGGGATTGAAAATTGGAGATGAGAAATACAGAAACAGAAGGAGATTGAAGCTAAGACCAAAAGGCAGGTGAATAGAAGAGACCTGGCCACATCCATAGTCAATAAGAGAAGAGAGGAAGCAAAGGAGGATGCCTTTGACAAGGGAAAGACAGAGAAGGTGAAGATGAAGGCTCTGACCAATGGGAAGGCTGAGCAGGAAAGGGTGGAAGCCCTGAACATAGCGAAGGAGGAAGTGCCCCAGAGGTGACAAAGAATGAGAAAGAGACCATGGCCTAGGAGACAGACGAGAACGAGAAGGAAGGGTTGAAGCAAGTAAAGGATCCCCTGGAGAATATCCCAACCTACAGTGTCATTGTGATTTGTCATGGAACAATATAACCAACTCCACCCATCCTGACACCTTAAATAAAAGGCAAAGAATTAAATATCTGCGTTATTTATTACAACTTGTGACAATACATTTTCCATTGTGTTTAAATGGCAATAAATGGTGAAGGGCTTCATGGAAACTCCCCATATTTCAGAAAGTTCATATTAAGTAGTTCTTGGAGGCATGACCATATTGATTACAAGAGAGGGCTCAATGGCATGTGACAAATGAATGTACCAATTGTTCTTTCTTAAATGCTTGATAGCAGCCTGAGAGTTGTCTCAGGTCTTACCCTACTTTCCTCAGGTACTGTGTTGAGAGTGGCATCCGGAGTCCATAACAACTGAAAGAAATGTCCATCTGGCAAAGATACGTGTCTACCTAGTGATCAGGGATAGGACCATAATCCTGAATTCTTTGCCCCAGAACTCTGCCCTATTTCTTCCAACAGGCCAGACACAGCTGAGTTTATACAAAACAAACTCCTCCCACAGAGCACCTACAAACAGCTACTGGCTTATTTTATATTAAGGTTGTTTTGTATTGTACTTCATGCACTTTGATATTACAACTGTGTCTGGGTTAGCCAAGTCTTAGTTTTCTACCTCTAAGAAATCATCAATACAAAAATAAATAAATGAAATAATTTGTAGACTGCTTGCCTCAATAGTCCGCACGCGCACAGCTATATCGCCCACATGTGATCTTTCCAAAGATGGTCATCACTTGAAAGGAGCAGATAGGTTTCACACTTTAATATGTTCTATTTGATACAATAATAAAACCAGATACTTCCAGTATTAGAAATGTATCTTTTTTATTTTTCCAAATATTATCCTTTCTTCAATTCTGTTGATTATCCTTTCTTTTCTAGATGGCCCGAGATGAAACAGTCTGTAAATATTGTGGAGTCAGCTATTTGATCCTTCACGAATATAAACTGATGGAAGAAAAGGTGAAAGCGATGGAACAGGAAATGCAATTTTACAGGGGAAGTGTAGAACGTGAAAAAAGACTCCAGTCTGAACTTCTGGCTCTTAACCAGCAGTTTGAAAAGAGCAATGCTGACCACAAAATCAAAGAAGAAAGGTAGGGCACAGATTTTTAATTATCCTTTTGGCATACTCTCTAACTAATTGGAAAGCTATTTGGCAAAATGTCCCTCTGATTCTCCTTACGAAAAGCAGACTTGATATAGTTTACCACACTCCCCCCCGCCACCCCCCAACATCCTCCCACAGTAAATACATGTATTATGTGCAAACTTAGAGGAGGCACGCACATTTTATTTTTTACTTTAGAAGTTCTTATGAGAGGTAAATAAGGACACATGCAATACTTGATACTGATTTTGCTATTAAATAGGTAGGGTGACAGATAACATATAAATGGGGAACTAACCCCACACAGTAAAATCAAATCAAATTTAAGATGAGTGGGAATCAGAAAATGTCAAGCCTGATACACAAGGGATGAAATAACAGATGCATAGAAATTCTCAAATAATTCAGCTGTATAAACCTAGGAATTGGAGGCCAGATGGTATCAAGCGTCCTTATGCTGCCTACAGTTGAATATTTCCAGCTAATGTTCGTCAAGCCCAAGAGTTATTTTCCTGTGCATTATGCTTTGACAGGTTCCTGTCCTCTGCAGGTGTAAAGCAGAAAATTAATAGTAAGTTGAATGCAAGGTCCATATAATCATACATTGTTACACAAAGCCAGCCGATGACGTGATCACTATATTGTATGCTTTGTTTAACATGTTCTGTAATTTAAATGTATCCGTTGCACTTGTTCCTTTTTAGTTTGGGCTATTAAGTGGTGCTTTAGCGTCACCTATAAGCCGACACTATTGAATTATATAGGGAGGAGGAACACAAAGCTATTTGCCCACCCAATGACTGCCCATTGCCATGCTAATCCATATGGCCATTCCCACCCAGTTCCTGCCCCGCCAGCACAAAACATCCTCATGGGAACTCTCAGCTTGCTTTAAGCAAGTCTTACCATCAAACTTTGCACTTGAAGTGCCTGTCAGTGTTTTTTTTTTTAAAGAAGTCGTCTGAGGGTAAATTACTTAATTGGAGTTGTAAACTGGTGTAATGAAAATGTCTTAACCAGGTCTGCCTTCAGCCACCATACTTACAATCACTATGTATGTCCTTCTCTGAAGTCCTGTTAAAAACAAGAATTGTCAAAGCCAAACATTTTGGCTTGTGTAAACGTTTTAGGCATTTGCCAGGCACTGCTATTAGATGCCCATGTGCTCGCACCAACTACAATCCACAGCCAGTTAATAACACTACGGCAGTGCCTGGCAAGTGCCTTTCGAAGGCCCACTCAAAAGCCCAAATTGTTGGCATTGCCAATGCTTATTTAGCTTTGGCTTAAATTGTCCTAGCTCTTGGATGGTGTGCTTTTGTATTGGTACGTGGTGTGGCCGATCAGAAGTAGTACACGGACGGGATAAAAACATTTTTACTGTGAGGTTTATTTAAAGTAAAATAAGGCCTACTCCCTATTTTACTGACTAAGGTTCTTCTCAGTCAGTTTAAATGTTCAAAACCACTCGGTCCACTGTCCAAATCTAACTTATCTGACCCTACCACTCATATAACTAACGAAGACCAGTAGAATTACTCCCGTCTCCTTGTTGTCGTGTTCTTCACAGGTATTCCGTTTTGATTCTTCTGTTCTACTCAGTAGACCAAATATAAATATTCTTTTGTTATCTTTTTAGTTAAGTTCTGTAGCTCCCTAAGGGGACTGTTGGTTTCCTTTTTCTCTTTCTCTCTAATTATCTTCATTTTATTTAAGATCGTTCTCTCTCTTGTAGGCTTCTGGGCCCCTTGTGTCTTGTTCTCCTCACGTATACTTTGAGTACTTAATTTCCAATTACAATTCACTGTTTCCCAGAGTGCCGTCTCTGTCTCATGTATGAGGTTTATCTTCTTGCTGTCAGAAGACAGTATTCCCCAAGTGTCTGTTCCTTATATATTATACTTTTTACCTTTTGGGATATGGGTTGTCTTTTCCCTTTTCCCAACGTGAGAACTTTTCTTCCCTCCTACTTTGTAGTATTTGTGTTTTTCTATTTCATTAACACAGTTCTGGTTTCTTACTTCATTTCCAACTCCCTACACACCAATACTCGGATGAGTTTTGTTTGCTTTCCGTTGAGTCTGACGTGCCCTTCCGGTATTCCTGTTCCCCGTATTACCTGGACATCGGATTCTCTTTTGTCTGCTTCGTAGCGCCTAGGCTTACTTTCCGCAGCATCTTTCTTTTGTGCCACATTCTCGTCTTCTCAATGTCACTGGTGCCGTGACTTGGATCGGGAGTGATTTCCTCCCGCTGGTGGTGCCAGCGTTGTTGTACGGGCAGACTGCCCACCACATCTGCTTTGTGATCACGCCGCCACTGAACTCTCTCCCACTGGACATGGATTTCCTTTGCGGTAACACGCTGGTATCCACATCGGAGTTGCTCTGGCTTATACAGGCTCCACGTTCTACAACAGCCCCGCCTTCTTCTGTTCTCTTACATACAGCGTGCTTCCCCTGGTTTTCCCACTGTTTGACTCCCTCTCGACTCTCTGCCCTCTCTCGCTGGTCTTATTGCATATCACCCCTTATCATCCTCCTCGGCACAGTCCATTGGAGAATCTGATTTAAAGGGATATCCTCAATTTCTTGTTGCTGATGATATTGGTTCACCTCATCTTCACAAAACTGATAACACTCTGGTTTATTATACAAGTCAATGTAAGCCATCACTTGGAGGGCTTTAGGGAGTTCCTCACAGGAACGCGAGTCCTTGTCCCCAAAGGTGAAGTCTCTCCCGGTGAAGTCCCACTTGCCTCGACCTCTAGGCAGGGTGTTGCAGAGCAGGCTCGCCTCATGGGGGGGGGTGCTCCCCCTTGAAGAGAAGTGACGTGTTCCCTCGATTCGTCAAAATGGGCTAGTTGGTGATGTCTAAACTCAGCACTGATTGAGGGAACTCTTGGATTTATTTGCTGGGCTTGTGTTCTTCCGCTGCTGTCCCCCTGGTAGGCAATTCTTTTGTTTGCTGTGCTCATCCAAGCGTGCAATTAATTGCTAGATGGCAGAACTCATGTAGCGGTTGGGTAAGCAACTAATGAATTGTTCAGGACAAACGGTGTTCAAGCAACAAAGATCACTTTTACACAACCAAACTCCTACCTTAGTCTGTCCCAAGATCAAACCAGAATAAAAAATGTAACGCTTGTTTTCTCAAGTATCAAACATGGATATACAATTGATCATTAAATGTTTTCTAGTATCAAATGCAAACTAAATCCTAAATTCCCTGACATTGGGAGATTGTCATCACAATAATCTATACAAAATCTGCTACTGCTTGTTTGAAAATAAAACGTACCACAAAAGTATTTCAAACGTGCACCAATAGGTTCTAAACTGTTATGGTAGCAGAAATAGTTTTGCTAACATTTCATGGAACCACGTGGGATATCCTTCCACTTTAGGGTACTGTGAATACTTGTAAAGTAATTATTTTTTGTGATGCACTTCAGTGTTTATAAGGGAGATTTTGTCGTGGTGAATTCTAAGCACCCCATTAACATGCAGTGTAAGAATCCTAGAACGACTGACCAGCTTTGGAAGGGCGTATCTAATGTAAAATGTAAATATCACAGTCTTGATGTAGGACGGGATGCCTCCAGTTGGTCACTTTCTAAGCATTCCAAATTTTGTTTGGCAGATAAGGCAAGAGGCTCAAGGAGGTCATATAATGTGCACCAGACCAATATTATGGTTACGTGAATAAACCTGAACAAGATCACACTCAAAATAAACGTGTGCTGTACTCAATAGAACGTCCTGTTTTCAAAACACAATTATCAAACTTTTTGCCTCTATGCAACTCTAGCATCAGTGACAGGACAAAACGTACAAGTTGTGCAGTCTTAAGATAAAGATTGGCAGGAGTGCACTTTAACAAGGATAATCTTGTAACTAACATTCAGTAACTGATTTATTCAAGTGCTTTTAGTATTTATACATTTATTTTTGTGATATTTTCCAATAATTTAATTTGATTTCATCATCCATAAATCACTACCAAATGAAACGATTTACAGCATTTCAATCGAATCAAAAGTAATTACAGTAGATTACGTTTAGAATGTACATTAAGCTTTAAAAGCGTTTCCAGTCCTACAACCCTTCTTTAGGAGCAATTCTGTAAGTAAATAAAATACCTAATGTAATAGCTGTCACTAGGCAACTATGTGTATTCTGTTATCTAGCAAGAAAGCTACACATTGAAGAAAATACTAAACCTGTGCAAAATTCCTTCAAATTCATCCCAATCTGGGTGACAGCATGTCCAGTGTTTGATCAACAAACACAAATAAAAAAATCTGAACATTGCCAGCCATCATATTACCCATGTTCAACCCAATTTTCCCATAGAGCTATAAATATTTAAGTAAGTAATCTGTAGAGCTATTAATACTTTCAGTAAGTAATGTGGGCATTATATATTGCTCTGGTTACTTAACCAACCGAATGTACCCTTTTTTTATTCCTGTGGCGTACACCCCCGGTTCCCGCTCGGGCCGATAATGAGAGATCTGGCCCGTTCTCCCCCGTGCCAGGGTGCTGCAAGGGGTGTGCACACCGCAGTCCATACAGATCTCAGGGTTTTTGATTTTTAAATGTCAGAAGGTCTGATGATAAACTGTGAGGTTTTTTACCCAATGTTACACAGCGTAATCTGTTATTTTACAAATTATCACAGAGGGAGAACTCTTCCCCAACCCCGCAAACTTCCCACGTTTGGTTGGGGCTCCCTCTCTAGGCTATGTTGGTTGCGCACATTTCCGTAAAATGTTTACTCCCTTCCAATTAAAAAAAAAAATACCCTACGTTTATGCGCTGTGAATGTTGGAATTGTTTATTCAGCAAATGCAGCACCCAATTTGGAAAACATCATGATATTATCAAGATTGGTGGAAAACGGTCAGTATTTGAAATGTCAATCTCTTAACTCTGTCTACTCTTACATAGGAAGAAATATTTTTGGGCTATGCAATAATAACACAAAACGTAGTTTACGCAATGATGCGCTGTTGCAAATTCTAAGTTCACATATCATTTTTTTTTATCAAGTGCATTACCAGCGGGAAGTGACGAATAGCGAAGACTTGTTTATTCTTGTGTGATAAAAAACACGAGCACAACGAAATCTTTTTCTAATTGGGCTTTGAAAACAAATTAAACAACCAGCGAGTGCAGCATGTTCATGTTTACATTTCAGAGACATAGTATTACTGGGTGACTTTTAAGTGACCTTTGTGTCAATTATGTCACATTTGGGTCAATCTGTTCTTCAAACACTCACCTGATGCTTTGATTTTTATGTTGTTCATACATCCCGCCGCCTTCTTTTTACCAGCTTCCTGGTAAGGGCCACGTGCTGCAGATTAACTGGAAATTATCTTGTTAATAAGAGCTAGGCTCGTAAACAAATTGATATCAGATGGGGCTGAACACTTGTTCGTAAATTGCTTAACTTTGAGACAAGACTTTGCAGTGTTCTATTGCTTATTTTCCAGCGCAATGGATGCAGAACATACATGCCAACATTCTGTGACCAAAAATCTGTAGGAATCTTAACATTTCAAAAATAGTAAGTAGCATAATGATGACATCACAGATAATTATGTCACATCAATTTTACCCAATGAAATGACAAAGAATTATATCTTGGGGTTAACAGCTGCCGATTATCACAAGATTCCCAGGCAGCAGGGAGCTGAAATGAGAACTATCCACTGAAAGGCTATAAATCCTTCTATGTCAGCAAGTGCCTGATGTGGCGGAACAGGTGTGAAAAGGCAATGAGGCGATAACACTTCTGTATACCCCAGGGGAAGGTACAGCTGCAAGGGCTCCCGCAAATGCAGGTTGTATGGCAAGCCCCGAACAAAAGTAAAATGGATAGAAATATATTGCTGTGTTATAAGATTGCTTAATGCAACATGAGGCAGTTGCTGGGGGCATCCATGAGGCTCATGGCCCCCTTCAACTGAAAGTTTAAAGGCTCTGATGCCGTCCCTGTCCTTGACACATGAGCTTCTGGTTCCAAGCTTCTTGGATCCGTTCTTTAGTGTAACTTCTTTTTTGTGCACTCGGGCATACATCCATCGAATGAATGGGCCATTCAACGTGCCCTTCTTCTGAATGCCGGGGATGGTGCCCTGCTCATGTGGGGCTGGCCAGGCCTGAGGCAGGCAGGCCTGGAAATCAGTAGAATTGGACACTGAAATCTGTAGGTGGTGGCCTACATGAAAAGCAATAGTCTACTGCCCAAATCGGTAGGGTTGGCAAATGCGCAGCTACTGCGTTTCCTGAAGCAATATCGCCTTCAGTAAGTATGTATCGAAATCCTTCCATAATTTAGTATATTCACGTCAGAAGAGCTAGTTGACCGCAGCCCAGCTCTGAATCCTGTCTGGGGCATGGTATGGAGGGGTCTGCGTTGGGCTTAAAAGTGTGGTCCTTTGCATCATTCACTGTGGCAATAGGAACAAAAAGCAGTTTTGGAACAGCTCACAAGCTCACAACTGTGGAGGTTTAGACCCCTGCACTCAGCTATTGACTGGCATACATGCTGGGGGGTGGGAGGGCATTCTGAACACACTGTGTATAGTGGGTATAATGCAATCTGACCAGTATGTGCATACTGGGTGCAAGGGAATCTGACCATAATGTGCACACTGGATATATGAATGTGGTGGTAAGCCATCACTTGACAGTTGTCAAAAGGAGTACATGTAAATGGCAAAGGTGAACTTTATAAATCTCTATACCTAGTGCTGACTGGGAGAACTGGAATCTGGCTCTTCCGTGTTAACTAGGCATCATGGAAACTGACACTGATGTGCGAACTGGCTTTTGGGGGACTGGTAATGATGCGTTAACTAGGTTTTGACCCCTGTGACTAAACCTGTGACAGATAGTTGCTACTGCAGCTCACGCATATCTCTCAGGGGAGGATCACTGAACCCATGAAAGTAATCTTCACATTCTGTCTTTCTCTGCGCACTACTGACTAGCCCACCGAGCTGCAAGAGAATTCACCATTTGCCACAAAATATTTTCATTGAATATTTATTGTGAACATCACATTTCTCTCTGTCTTCTCATCAATATTACTTTCCAAATATGTGTAGAAATACACTGCTCCCCACAGGCTTTTTCCACAAACATGTTGTCGGTGAATACCAAACCGCCGTTGTAAAGCGTTGTTCGAATCCTGTCACCCAGTGGGCTGTAAAGTGTACCATTTGTTAAAACATTTCCAAAAAATGTCTTGGGGGAGAACCCCTAAATCCCTTGTAATATATTCTTTAATAACCCATCAGTCTCTCCCACTGTTAAAGCTGTAAAACGCTGAATGTGCGACTTCTCTACAACACCTTGGGCAAGAACTCTGAACCTTCTCCCCCTGCAAGCCATATCTTGATTGTATAAACATTTCCTCAAATTGTCGTTCCAAATATGAATGAAAAGTACTTATTTGGGAAGAATACTGGGGGAACTCCCCATCCTTTTTTATGATGGTGCTGAGCCACAGTAGACTGGATTATTTTGGCCGCTATTCAATATCCTCCCAGAGGTTGGACGTAGCAGCATTCCACGGGCTCGACCTGCAGTCACAGTAGTCCCACATCCTACCCTAAGAGGACAGGAGACTACAATTCCTAGTATGCCTTGGAATGTTTAAAGGCGGACCAATGGGCAGTGGAGAATTACAACTCCTCAACAAGTTACACCTGGTAAGGGGAAATTAAAAACCAGACTCTCAATTTTGGATCAAAAGCAAAGCGCAAACTGTCAACCAACTTATACTACAGAGAAAAGGTGAAACGCAAGCATGAGGAAAAGGGACAAATCGTGAATACACAAGGAAGGTGTTCTACTAGGACACACTTAGTTCTGCTTGTGGTCAAGTAGGAACACGCATCCCACTTATGAGGAGAAGGCAGACATTTGTGGAACACTCTGGTGCTGCAAACTAAGGCACAGACAGTTTCAAGATGATGCAGATGGTCTACGCCTCACTTAAAGCATCTCAGTCAGTTCTGAGGCAAATACCAACCAATTAAATCATGACCAATATCTAGAAATACACTGCTTAGGGTAGAAACCAAACCCGGGCTGGCCAACAAAGACAGCCCGCAGCCCATGACTAAAAGGGAAGCTGGAGGCAGCCACAGAAGGGTGAAGGCTGGGAGAAGCAGATGTTCTATTCAGCACTCCTTAAATCCGCAGGCACACTGCTACATGGGAGAAGGTAGTTTGCCTGCTGTCCCCAGTATAGCAGATGCCCTGGCAGATACATACCAGAGATGAGGCCACAAAGAAGCCGACGAGAGAAGGCCTGGGGAAAAGGCCTTCTGTGCTCTTTGCAGCTCCGCTGCAGGCACTTCTCCGCCCCCACCAGCTGGAATTAAGATCAGCTGTTCACTTTACTTTTGGAACAGGCTGCTGCTCCAGCCCGCCCACGGCCACGTGTTCAGCCATCCCATCTAAGATGGATGCCTGCGTCTCCATGACTTCAGCTACAACAACAGGATCAGCTGAAGCCACGAAGTTCACAGCCGCAGCCCAAGGTCCTGATTCGTTACGTCGGCCCGCCCGCCTCTCCCCTCTGGCTTTAAATGGAGGGGGAGAGGGCCGAGAGGCGAAGCCGACGAGAGAAGGCCAGGGGAAAATGCCTTCTGTGTTCTTTGCAGCTCCGCTGCGAGCACTTCTCCGCCCCCACCAGCTGGAATTAAGATCAGCTGTTCACTTTACTTTTGGAACAGGCTGCTGCTCCAACCCGCCCAGGGCCGCGTGTTCAGCTGTCGCATCTAAGATGGATGCCTGCGTCTCCATGACTTTAGCTACAACAACAGGATCAGCTTAAGCCACGAAGTTCACCGCCGCAGCCCAAGGTCCTGATTCATTACGTCGGCCCGCCTGCTCCTCCCCTCCTGCTTTAAATGGAGGGGGAGAGGGCCGAGAGGCGAAGCCGACGAGAGAAGGCCAGGGGAAAAGGCCTTCTGTGCTCTTTGCAGCTCTTTGCTGCTCGTTCGCCACTTGCCACAAGGTCATGCCGCATCAGGCAGGTAAGGAATCAGACCATCCCCAACTGTATTCTAACCTCACCCCTGTTACCACCAGAAACCTCAAACTATGTGCTCGCATTCCTAAGTCCAACTTTTGCTCCCAGCCACTCGCAACAAGCACCCGCAATTTAAGACTATGCTCCCGGACTCTACCAACCACTTGCTACAAAGATGCCACTCTACAGGCAATCAAGGCCAGAGCCTCCCGCACTACTTGCAGAGACATTGGAGTCAACTCCTATATAGTTGCCAATGAAGCAACGCACCCCACTGTTAATCACACTGACTCAATATCAAATATCACCCCATATGCGCCCACTATAAATGAGCCCCCCAATGCAAAATCTGTGTTAAGCAAATCTTCTACCACCATTTTGATGCTACTGTGCCAATTGCTACTCCATGTGTGTCCACCACCTCTCCCTCACTCCCCCCTAGCTGTTACACAACCCCATCTCAAATGCGCCATGATCAACGCCAGGTCCATTAATGCCCACGCTCTGGACATCCATGACCTCATAAACTCCCATGATCTTGATCTGCTCATGATCTCAGAAACCTGGCTACATGAAGCCTCCGGTCCTGCACTCTCCCTTGCACTACCTCCGGCCTACTCCATCACGAGACAAGATCACCTCTCTAAAGGTGGAGGTGTAGCAATCATTGCCAGAGGTTCTCTTTCCATTAGAAAGATAGAGAAATCCCTGCACAACAACAGTGACTACCTCCAAGTCAAAATCAACCTTTCTCCCCAATGTACCATTGCTGTTCACATTGTCTATCGCCCTCCAGGCCCAATAGGTGACTTTCAAGCCTCTCTCATCCACCTCCTTTCAGACAACCTTAAAAACTCTAAAGCCGTTCTCCTTGGGGACGTCAACTTAGGCCTCCTTGACTGCAAGGACTCAGCATCTAAATCCCTTGACTCAGCCCTCAAGGCACTAGGCCACAAAAACACCATCTTCAGCCCTACCCACACCCAGGGACGAACTCTCGACTGGATTGCACAGCACAACTGTCCACTCACCATCACTGATAACACGCCCACCCCGTGGTCTGACCACCATATCGTCACCTTCAGCATCCCCACCACCAGACCCTCTACCCCGGCACCCCAACCCTTGCCACCCTGCCTCGCAAGAAGCTCCCGTCAGCTCATGAAGGAAAGGCTACTGCCTTTCCTCCAAGGCCCAGCCTTCAGACCTCCTTTCTCCACAGACCCAGAAATACTTGCAACAGCATATGACAGTGCCATCAAAGGAGCCATCGACTCCATTGCCCCACTGAAACCCCGCAAATCCAAACCCACGACCTACTCCAACTCCTGGTTCACCCCAGACCTTCTCACACTCCGCAACGAGAAAAAGGTTGCACTCACACAATGACAAACATCCCACTCGGACAAAGATAAGATGATCTTCAAAGCCCTCTCTACCAAATACAAAAACGCAATCACCCAAGCAAAGGCTAAATCCTTCGAATCCAGAATCTCGGAGGCCCAATCTAGCATTAAAGAAATCTTTGCTATCTTCAGAGAACTAGAGACGCCCACTCACGCCCCCCAGAATTTCACCAAAGACAAAGCCTGGTGCGACGAAATACAAACTGCCATGCAAGCCAAACTGAACCGCCTCCAAAAGAAAATATTAGCCACTAAACAAGCCATGCCTAACGCACACATCCCCGTCCCCCCGCCAGCATCCGACCCCGCCCCAACCTTTCTCTTTCAAACCCATACAGCAAAAAGACATCATCAACATAATGAGGAATATCAAACCCTCTAACTGTAAAGGTGATGCATGCCCAGCTACTCTCATCAAGGACTGCACTGAAGCACTAGCTCCTTTCCTGACAGCCTTTGTCAAAGCCTCCTTTGCCACGGGGAAAGTCCCTGCCTCCCTCAAGGAAGCCTGGGTCCGCCCCCTATTAAAAAAACAACTCTTGATCCCACATCCCCTAACAACTATAGACCCATCACCACTGTCCCATTCCTCCCCAAAATACTGGACAAAGCAGCAGCCTATCTGCAGGTTCAGCACTTCATTGAAGAGAATAAACTCTTAGGTCTCCAACAATCTGGCTTCCGCCCCAAACATGGGACTGAAACCACGCTACTTGACTTGAAAAACCAGATGGACTATGCCAGAGACCTGGGCAAACCAACACTTATCCTACTTCTCGACCTATCAGCGGCCTTCTACCTCGTAGACCATGACGTCCTATGCCACCACCTCTATGCCACCGCTAAATTCTCCCCTGAGGCCACAGCATGGATCACGTCCTTCCTACAAGACAGAACCATGCAAGTATTATCTGACTTAGCCTCTGCCTCACCCACCATCATCCTCTGTGGTGTGCCCCAAGGCTCCTGCCTCTCCCCCACTCTCTACAACATCTTCACACGACCCCTCTTCCTCATCCTCGATGCCATGGGTATCTCCTACATCAACTACGCTGACGATACCCAGATCCTCCTCACCCTCACTGGCAACTATGACACTTACTCAATGACCCTCAACAACCTCTACAACACCATCCAAGCCTGGATGGCAGACAATGGACTATGCCTCAATTCCGACAAGACCGAACTCCTCCTGGTAGGCTCCCCGGACACGCTAAAAAATCTAGACTCCCAATTCAGTCATTTCACCATTGACTCTATTAAAATACCTCTCCAGACTCGGTCAAAACTCTTGGTGTCTACTTGGATTCCAACCTCTCAATGGACAGACAAGTCAACGCAATAGCCTCCTCAGCTGCGTACCACGCCAAACTGATCAACGCAGTAAGACCCTTCCTCTCCAAAGAGAATTGCACAAACATAGCCAGAGCAATCACCGGCTCCAGGCTAGATTACTGCAATGTACTCTTCCCAGGAACCTCCAACAAAAACCTGGAAAGGCTACAAATCGTACAGAACAATGCCCTCCGCACTGCCCAAGGTATCACGAAAAGAGAACACATCTCTGAGGCTAGAAAACTAGCCCATTGGCTACCAATAAAGGAAAGAATCATCTTCAAAGCTTAGACACTGGCCCACAAGTGCATCCACCTCACCGCCCCGGTCTACCTCTCACAAAGAATCCGCCCCGTCTCCTCCTCAAGGCCAACCAGGTCACCATAGACCAACATGCTCTGTGTGCCACTAGTAAAACGAGCCAGAGCTGGAGGATCCAGCTTCCCTTATCTCGCACCATCACACTGGAATGCCCTACCTCCCACAATATGATATGATATGATATGGCATTTGTAACGCGCCTATACACAGGTGTTTCAAGGCGCGACGAGGCAGGTAGGGGAGGAAACAAGGGGAGACAGACAACGATCCTACTAGGCCAGGTGTCATTCAGATCGCGCAAGTGCAGGGATGGGGGAGGGGGAAAAGTGCAAGGGGAAGGGGAGGGGGGGGAAGTGCAGTACAAGGTAAGTGGCGTAAAGTAATAAATAAATAGGGCCAGCTGGTGGCAAGTGCAAGGTAAGTGCAGAACAAGTGCTGGAAAAGGGGGGGGGCTGTAGGGATACAGAGACAGTCCCGCAGTGCAGAGGGGTTCCAGGGCATCAGTGCAAGTGGAGAGTGGCTGGGCCCAGGACCGAGGCCGTTAAGAGTGGTCCAGTTGCAGAATCAGTGCAGTTTCAGTGAAGAATATTAGCTGTTCAGCAGGGGAGAGGGAGAGAGAAGGCAGGCAAAGAGGAAGGTTTTGAGGTGCTTCCGGAACCGGAGATGGTTCTCCTCAAGTTTCAGGGAGGCAGGAAGGCTGTTCCAGAGGGAGGCCCCTGCCGCGGAGAGAGATCTACCCCCAGCTCGTTGCTTCGAGAAGCGGCTGACCCTGAGGGAGTTGGAGGCGGATGAGCGAAGGGCTCGGGAAGGAAGATATTTGGGAAGAGAGAGTTGAAGGTATTTAGGACCAAGGCCCCAGAAGGCCTTGTGGACAATGCAGAGGGTTTTGAACTTTATCCTCGCAGCCACTGGGAGCCAGTGTAGAGATTTCAGTCCTGGAGAGATACGGTCCCTGGGCTTGAGGCCAAGGACAAGTCTCGCAGTTCTGTTCTGTATGAGTTGCAGAGGGTGGAGAGTGGAGGCAGGCAGATTAAGGTAGAGGCTGTTACAGTAATCCAGCTTCGAGAGAACCAGGGCTCGGGAGACAGTGAGCTTCTGGGGGAAGGAGAGGAAGGGAAGAATACCTCTGAGGAGGTGCAGCTGGTAGTGTGACTTCTTAGCGACGTCAGAAATATGAGGAGAGAAGGAGAGTGTGGAGTCGAAGATGACCCCAAGGTTTTTTGCATTGCAGGTAGGAGCAGGGAGGGGGCCAAGGGAGGCAGGCCAGAGAGCTGCAGGGAAGGAGGGAGTGGGTGTACCGATGAGTAGAATCTCAGTCTTACTGGCATTAAGGCAGAGGTCATTGGCGGCACACCATTCCTGGATAGCAGACAGACAGTCAGAGATGAGGGAAGGAGAGGGGGAGGCTGAGGGTAGCCTGAAAATGAGCTGGGTATCGTCCGCATAGCACTGGAAATTAGGGCAGAGAGCGGCGATGCGATGAAGGAGTGCCAGATACTGGTTGAACAGCCAGGGAGAGAGATTAGATCCCTGGGGGACACCACAGGTGGAGAAAAAGATGTCGGAGAGGAAGGACCCCAGTTGGACCTGGGAGGGTCGATTTGAAAGGAAAGAGGTCAGCCACGCCAGAGCCTGACCAGTGATACCCAGGTTTTCATGGAGACGGTTGAGCAGGATGGCATGGTTGACAGTGTCAAAGGCAGAGGAGAGATCGAGCAGAATGAGAACACACAGAGTGTTGGAATCGAGGTTCAAGAGCAGGTCTTCACGGATGTTCAGGAGAGCAGTTTCCGTGCTTCTGGCAGCTCTGAAACCAGATTGATGGTCATGAAGACTACCAACAGATTCAGCATGGAGGTTAAGCTGGGAGATGGCCAGTTTCTCCAGGAGCTTGCCCAGGAAGGGAGTGATGGAGATAGGGCGATAGTTAGCCGGGCAGGAGGGGTCGGAAGAGGGTTTCTTGAGAAGAGGGTGCACAAAGGAGTGCTTGAGGGGGGAAGGGAAGACTCCAGAGGCGAAGGAGTGGTTGCAAAAGTCAGCCAGGGCAGGAGCCAGGGAGTCGATGTGGTCCTTGATAGTTTTGGAGGAACAGGGGTGAACCTGTTTAGACGAGACTTTCATAGATCGGACTTGTCTGGAAACCTCGTCAGCAGAGAAAAGTGGAAAGGCAGAGAAAGAGGGAGGAGGGGTGACTGCAGAAGGGCCAGAGGAAGAGCCGAGAAGGGAGGGAGGGAGGGAGGTGAAAGGAGGAGAGCGAGGACAGGATGTCCTGAGTTTTAGAGATGAAGTGAGAGGCCAATGCAGTGCAGAGGGTCTGGGAGGGGAGAGGAGAGGTAGAGACTGCAACAGGGTTGGCCAGCTCCTTGCAGATTTTAAAGAGTTCGGCGGAGTTGTTAGATGCCGCAGAGATGCGGGCTTGGATAAGGGCTCTCTTCTTGGTGAGAACGGAGAGCCGATACTGCCTTTGGAGCAGGCGGCAGGCCAGTTTGTCAGAGGATGAACATGAAGCACGCCATTTCCTCTCTGCAACCCTGCACTTGCGTTTTAGGGTGGCGAGATCCGAGTCATACCAGGAGTTACATTTGGCTTTGGGCTTCAGGCGGATTCTCATGACGGGGGCAAGGATATCAAGAGTAACAGATATAGCAGAGTGGCGCATGGAGAGGGCTGTGTCAGGGTGGGAGTCAGCCGAAGGGGCGGGGGGGCGAGAAGGTAGCAGCGAAAGCCTCAACTGACACACGCTTCATGGGTCGGATGACCGAGAAGGTGGGTGGCAGTGAAGAGGGTGGCTTTGCCTGTGGGGTAGGGAGGGTGAGGTGGGAGGATAGGAGAAAGTGATCACTCCAGGAGAGAGGAGTGGAGAGAGGGACGGAGAGGGGAAGGTCAGAAGAGATCAGAGCATCAAGAGTGTGCCCAGCAGAGTGAGTAGGCCCAGACGGGAGAATAGAGAGTGAGAGAGAGTCGCAGAGGTCACGAAAGAGAGCAGTGGGGGGACTGGAGGCATCAAGGTGGATGTTGAAGTCGCCAAGAAAGAGGAGTTGAGTGGTTGAGGACAGGAGTGAGGAGGAGAGGTCAGCCCACTCAGAGAGGAAGGAGGAAATTTGACCAGGTGGCCGATAGATAGTAGCCACGGTAAGGGAATGGCTAGGAGAGAGATAGAGTCGGCAGACAAGACATTCAAAAGAGGAGTAGGTCTGCGTAGGAGTGACAGTGGCAGGAATCCACTCAGGGAAGATAAGGGCAACACCACCCCCTGCACGGTTAGGCCTGGGCATGGAGAGGATCTTGTAACCGTCAGGTAGGAGTGTGTCAAAGCTGGTGGCAGAGCTTGCTGTGAACCATGTCTCAGTGAGACATAGGACGTCGAGGTCCAGTTCCTCAAGAAGGTGACAGATATCAGAAGAGTGCTTGATGGCAGAGCGAGAATTGAGAGTGGCAATGTGGAGAAGGTTGCCCTCCTTGAAGAACTTCCGGGGAGGGATACAGATCAGAGGTACGCCCTGCGGAGGTGTTGAAGAAGGAGGTGAAGAAGGAGCACGAGAGGGGGCAGGGAGGGAGGGTAGAGGCAAGGTAGCCAAGGATAGAGGAGGGGGGACAGCAGGAGAGGAGAGGAAGTTGATGAGGTGTGGGAAGCGTCTATCAAAGAGGAGAAGGTTGGCCTGAGGGCCTTGGACCAAGATGGTCCCATTAGCGTAGACATTAATGATGGCCTTAGAGGAGCGGAAGGGGGCCAAGAGGACATCCCAACTGGTGCCACCATTAATGGGAGAGGAGGAGAAAGGAGAGAGCACACAGACCATGTGAAGGGTCCATAGGTCAGGCGAAGGCACGAAAAAGAGGATGTCAGTGAGAGTTTCCTTAGAGCAGGCACTAGTGTAGGTGTCAGCGATAGGGAGGCCTGGGTTGGAGACCAGGATGTCCTTTTTAAATTTTTTCCTACCAGATTTAGTGAGGAGAGCAGGATAGTCAATGGAGAAGCAGTTAGAGAAGATAGGCGAGACAGAGAGCACCATGGAGTAGGAGGGAGGGGGGGGGAGACAGACGAAACGAGAGCACGCAGACAGGAAGTGAGCGGCAGTTACCACAATTAGAGCAAACAAACAGTAAAGCATATTAGGTATCGGGCCACCTAAGTTTGAGAATCCTGCGAGGGGAGGATAACACCCTAGTTACCACAGTTCAGAGCAAACAGTAATGCGTATTAGGTACCGGGCCACCTAAGTTTGGAATCCTGCGAGGGGAGGATAACACCCTAGTTACCACAGTTCAGAGCAAACAGTAATGCGTATTACAATCCGAGGTGAGCCCTACCTCATTGCCTTCCGGAAAGCTATGAAAACCATCCTCTTCACATAAGGTCTCTCGCAGCACCATGTTTGCCAATAAACTGCCTGTAATGTAATAACCAAAGATGCATGAGCTGTAATGACTAATCTGTTTGTAGCAATCATAATGTGCCAACGACTGCTACCAATCCTGTACCCCCTGTAACTACGTTCCTGCAAGTAACAGCGCCACAATGCCCCTGGGCTGTCTGCGTGCTATATAAATATAAATAAATAAATAAATAAATAAAGATTAGTGTCAACTTGAGGGTGGAACAAAGTGGCAAGTTCCTTAAGGAGTGGAGCAAGCAGGAGGTCCTCCAGACTGGGCACTACCTGAAGAACTACTGGCTGGAGAATGAGAACATAGTCTGCATAAAAGGACTTGGAAGGAGAGGGGTAGAAAACCCCTTCACTGTCAAGAGTGTTGTGCTGAGCATTAGAGGACGTGAAGAGAACTAGGAAAGTTGATGATCAATGATATTCGGCGGTATGATCCCATAGGTCTGCAGGTTTCCACTTTTTATGTATCACCACTACCACGGCTTGGCGGACGTCCGCCAGTAGTGTTCTGCACGCCAATCTCTCCAGAAACATTGCTCTCATTTCCTCTGCCAGTTCTTGCCCTACTAGTCTCCAGAACTCCGCCGGGATTCCATTCATCTCTGGTGATTTACCTGCATGGGGCTGCAACATAGCTATTTGAATCTATTCCAATAGAATAGAAATGGATTTCAAGATCCAACCGCTCTCGTTGCTTCTGACTCAGCCAAGGCAAATCAATTTCCCCAACATACTTTGATATCCTAGACCTATCGCCCCTTGATGGATCTCAATATAGCGCCCACCAGTAGTCCAGAAATGCCTCAGCTATTTTGTCACTCTCCCTAGCAATGCCCCCTCCAGGCAACTTGTTTCCCCTCACACATCTCCTTGTCCCTCCTGCCCATCCACAAAAGTAGCCGGCCACTCTTTTCTCCCATGTTGAACACCCTTGCCTGCTTGTCTCAGTGTGCCGTCCAGGCTTCCTCGCACACCACTGTACCATATTGACTGATCACTTTGGACAGTGCCCTCCCCCTCTTAGCCGTCTGCTCTCTAATGTGCGTGACCTCTGCTTGCCCCACCTCCCGCTCGAGTTGGTCCATTCTTTCCCTGTGCCCTTTCAGATGCTGTCTGACCATGCGCATCGCCTTCCCCCATACTATCGCCTTGTACGCTTCCCAGAGGTTGGTGTGATGAATCGGAGATAATTCCCTCAGAAAACCTGGCCTGCGACCTGTAAGGAAAGGCTTGGTATCATTAATGAAGACAGACACAAATGAGACACAGTTCAAGGGTGTTTATTGAACTTCAATGGGTTGGTTGAATGCCTAGCTAACCCTAAATCTAAGGATGGGAGCAAGCTACGACCATCAAATAATCATAATGCAGTCCTAGTAGAGTCTCTTTCAAAATAAAAGGGCCTATACTAACAAAACCTATTGCCAATACTTACCTCTAATAACAAATGGTGTGGGAAAATGTGTGTATACAAAATAAGTGTTCAAGAAACAATATGTCAGGTTAAATGAGTAGTTAGTTTCCCTTCCCCACATTTTGAACACAGGACAAAGGGTACACTCGAGCTTCGCACACACGTTGGCTTTTCTAGCATGAGGACGCAGTTCAGAACACAGATATCCGGCCCTTCTGCACCAAAGTCTCTTTTCTGATAAGGCTCTTATTCACAGAATGCCTGAAGTAACAAACAAATGCCAAAGTTCCTTTCTCATCAGTATGTTCACATTCACAAAGTCTTTAGATGTCTTACTTACCCTGGGTCTCCCTCAGTCGGTTTCAAACCCCTTTTCACCAGTTCATAAGGAGCTCCCTCAGTCGGGCTCGGACCCCTTTTCCACCAGTTCACAATGGGTCTCCCTCAGTTTTCTGGGGGTAGGGGGATTTCTTCCCCAAGCTTTCACATCAAAACAACCATCAAGGACTTTCAAATGTGCAAGGCTTTAGCTCAACCTCAGCATGAGCACATGTAACATAACAGTTAAATGTAGTCTTCCCTCTGCCGGGGTCGAGCCTTTCATCCACAGTTCGGTTGTGCCTCTCTGGCCCCAATGGGGTTTTGATTTTTGGTATGGTTCTTTTCCAAACTTGAATCTCAACTCCCCTCATCGAGATATATACTTCATATTTTATAGTTCACAACAGAGTCTTTCGAAAAGGCATTATAGATTTAGCCAGACCACTCTGTTACTTTTGACCTTTTCACAACCTTGCTTTTTGTTATTCATGTATACTTTCTCAGGGGGCGTGGCTAAGGAGTCATGTAGGAGGACGTGGCTTCCCTGGGGCTCCTTCAGATCCTCACATCATCCTGTGATAAACCGCGCAAAAAACTGAAGGATCGAGTGTCGGATGCATTGAGGCACGTGAAGGTACATTGTGGCGCTGATCTGTAGGAAGACCACGGAGTTATAAGTTGGAAATGATTCCTAGGCTGGACTGTGACGGTGGGGAAGATGGCCGCCATTCAATGAACAAAGGAATAACGACAGACGCAGATGGATCAAGTGTCTAATTGCGAAACGTCATGAAAATCCACAGCAGCGGGGGACTGTGTCAGCTGCATGCTTTATGGACATAACTTACATCTGAGCCTGATCGGAACTCTGTGGGTGCGCAGCTCGCATGTGAAATCAACTACGTGAGTTGCAGCTGGGGCGCTCGGATTGCCTCTGAAGTAGCCTGCAGGGGAGGCGCGATGATGAGACCACGCCTGAACTAGATACAAAGTGCCCTTGTTACAGGAGTCTACTAGAGCGGGCTGCTATGATACACTGCTATGATACACTTCATGCCTAGAAATTGACATGAGGTTCGCACCAAGCTGTGATACATAAGTGTTGTTGTTGTGACTGTTTTATCAGACCAGCCTCGGAGCACAAGGAAAAGGTGCCGTCCCAGGCACAAAGGACGAACAAGGTGGAAGGGCGGCATGAGATACATGACGCAGAGCACCCGCAATGGTTAATAGCATGCCCCTGTAGCAATGGGCACAGGAAGCTTGAAAAAGAACTGAAGGGGGCTAGCTGTGGAAGAGCCAGTGCCCGGTACGGACAGATAGCCTGGGCGGCGCCCAGGAAACGAAGAGTTTTAGACACCTACACTCAATGAAATGCAAGCAGAACATTGCTCACAGAGGCTGCCCATACCGAGGTGCACACTGCTGTACACTGTGCTGCTGGAAGATCTTGATCCAGAAGCTACTCGGGACTTGGACAGTGTGGGATCCCCTAACAGCCTGGGGTGGCCCACCATAGCAAACAGAGTCAATTATCCCGGCTGGGTGCAAGGGTGCACAAAAACCTTTTGCCTGTGAGGCCAGTCCACGCTGCAGCACCCCCTGACCCGATCCGGCCCCCCATGTAAAGTGCTGAATACTGATGGTCCTTGGCGAGCCCGAATAAGACTATTCTCAGTGGCGGCACCGCTCATAGTGGAGAGGTGGTCCTGGATCTCAAGAACCACAGGAGTGGTGACCATGCAGTGGATCCTTTAACCTGTTCAGAGGGGCGCGGCAGTCAAACCAATGATTGAAACCATGACCATAATCGAAGTGCAGGCACGCTAGAACTGCAGGGTTTTGGCCACTGATGGTGGAGGCATACTCAAGGCTGCTTACGACGAGCAATCGCTCCAGGACATCCCTTGGCAAGGCCGAATGGGACTACAGAGGGTATGGCGACTAAGGCAAATAAAGTAAAAAACCAACAGCCCACGCTGGAGGAATTCACTAAGGCCGTTCCCACTCTGGATGGAGCCAAAAGGAAAAAGCAAGAAGCACATGCTGAAGAGACCCAGACACGTGACGACCATCGGATTTTGGATGCCATAGCGGAACTAAAGACATCGTGGGCGAGCAGGATGGAGGCATCCATAGCCGAACTGCGGTCTTCACTGGAACAGAAAATTGACTCTGTCTGCGTGGATATGAATCTCCTGCGGCAGGACGTCAGGAAACGTCTGAACGCACCGGAGCATTGGAAAAGGATGTGGTTACTACTACGAATACCAGTGCTGACAATGCCAGGGAAATTGTGATACTCAGACAACAAGTGCACAACCTGGAGAATAGGGCGGAGGAGGCAGAAGGAAGGGCACACAGGAACAATGTCCGCATTGTTGGCCTACCTGAAGGAATGGGGGGGGCTTGGACCTGACAAACTATATATAAACCATGCTGCTTCAGGAAATTGGGGGTGGTGCGCTCTCTCAGGCATTCGCAGTGGAAAGGGCACACCGAGCCCAGACCCGATGGCCTAAACCAGGCCCCCCCCCCAGACCGCTGATTGCCAAGATCTTGAATTTTAGGGATGGTGAGAAGATCCTGGACCATTTCCGGAAAGGTGGGCTAGTCAACAGAGGGTCCGCTACCATCACGGCCTATCCTGACTACACCTTTTTGGTGCAGAGACAACAGTTGAGCTACATGTCAGTGAAGAGGAGACTATGAGATGCTGGGTACAAATGCATGCTACTGTATCCAGCAACGTTGGAGGTGATACATGGCAGTAAGGCGCATTTCTTTGTCACACCCGAATAGAGGCGACAGCGTGGCTGGATGCGCAGAACTGCCCAGCAGACGCAGAGGACCTGGCGGAGAGCAGATCAGACGAGTGAACCTTAGTGGTCACAATGACACATTGTGGACTGAGTTTAGATAGTCCTGCCATGCCTAGGCATGGTTGCATACTGTGAATTGAACTTGGGGATCAAGTGTCCGATATAAAACTGACTGTAATAAACTGAACCTCTAGATAGGAGGCAGAGACGTGGATGGGAATTCATGCAGGAACAACAGTAGAAGTGCGTTGGTACCCCCAGTAGCTTAGGCTGGTAGTTAGGATATTGCTAGATTAGTATCACCCTGCTGAGTTCTGAGTATCAGTGCAAACCGTAGAAAAGGGCTAGATGCGGAGGAGCCTGAGATCCAGGGATTGAGCTGGACATTTGGTTGGGGAGTTGTGGGGGGGGAACGGGGTGAGGGTAGTTTTGTTGGGGGGGCTGGGAGGGAAGGGTGTTGGGGATGAGGGGAGGTGTCGAGCCTGCGATCACGAGTCAGTTTTAGACATGAGAATACAATCCTGCATTCACGAGCCAAAAAGGAAGACTAACGGAAGACAGGAGGGGATGAAGAGAATGGGATATGGGTAATATGGGTGACCTAAGAATTGTGACGTGGAAGGAGAGGGGATTGAACTCCTATCTAAAACGTAACACAGTGATGATGTACTTGAAGAGGTTGAGAGTTGAAGTTGCATTATTACAGGAAACTCATTTAATTAAGAACGGATGAGGGTGGTGATGCGGAAATGTAAAGGCACGACCCTAGGTGCAACATATTCAACTTACACGAGGGGGGTTCCTTACATGGATTGCACCACATGTCCCGTTTAAACTACTGCAATCCACCATTGATGGCGAGGGGAGCATGGTGATGATTAAAGGCCTGGTGGAGAATGTAGAAGTGAATATCATAAATGTCTATGCTCCAAACCATGATACAGGGACCTATTTTAAGAATTTGTATGCCAAAATTAGCCCATACATGGATGGAGCGGTCATTTGGAGTGGCAACCTCAACTGTATGTTGGACCTGAGACTAGATAGATCAGATGATAGACGAGAGAAGCCTGCCCCTGCTGCGAAAGCTTTGCATACTCTATTGCATGATTTTCGGTTGGAAGATTTGTGGAGAATACAACACCCGCAGGACAGGGGGTACTCGCACTATTCCGCCCCGCAGAACCTATGTACCAGATTGGACTATGTGTTTGTCAGACCTGAGTTACTAGGTGCTATGACTGGAGCTCAATACAAGGCCATAGTCCTCTCTGATCACGCACCATTGATAGTACGTGGCAGTTTTCAACCCTCAGAGCTAGAATCCTGATGTAGAAACTTAGAGCAGAAGCGTTGAAGGATACCGCCTTCAGAGAAGGCTTAAGAAAAGATATAGTGGAGTATTTTCAATTTAACACCGGAAGCGTAGACTCAGCAGGGATGCTGTGGGAGGCATTCAAGGTAGTAGTGAGGGGGACAGCCATTTCACAATCAAATGGGATACAAGGTAGCATCTTGAGAGACCTGGGCAAGACGGAAAGGGAACTAGAAATTAAACTGCAAGACTGGGGGAAATTCCCGGATGAAGCAGTGACCATAAACCGGCTACAGCAAACATGCATAGGGCACTGGGACAGACTGTGTAATCTCAATTATAAGAAGTATATAGAGAGACAACATGCTGAAAGTGATAAGCCAGGCAGGCTACTGGCATGGTTGTACAAAAGTGTGTCACCACGGCTGGTTATCAGAGTAGTCAATGGGGCAGATGGGCAAGCACAAGATACCCAGGAGGAGGTGAATGGTAGATTGTATGAATATTACAAAGGGCTATACGCAGAGGGTGGAGATGAGGGGGATACAGCCCTAGAGGAAGCCTTGACAGAAATGACCCTGCCACGGTTGGAGGAGTTCAAAAGAGAGAGTCTAGAAGCACCGGTAACGATGGAAGAACGTGAATACGTTATCAAGTCACTACCCGCTAGTAAAGCCCCAGGAGCAGATGGCCTACCAAGTGAGTTTTACAAAGCATTTATGAAGGAGTTGCTCCCTCCCTTACTGGCCATGTTAACTGAGGCGCTCGAGGCCGGTAAGCTGCCCGCGTCCCTTCGGGAGGCAAATTGCATCCCACTGCTGAAGCCTAACAAACCAGAGGTGGAGTGTGGGTCCTATAGACCGCTCTCAATACTCAATCAGGATAGTAAAATATTAACAACGGTGCTGGCAAATAGGTAAACCCCTTGTGCAACGACTTATTCATCCGGATCAGTCAGGTTATGTCCCGGGGAGCAGCATATCTGATAATCTTAGGCGGCTACACCAGGTTATAGATTAGATAGATGGGAGCTCACAAGAAATAGTGATACTCGCATTGGATGCTGTGAAGGCTTTTGACTCGGACAAGTTGCCATGGCTGCTGGCGATGTTGGGGAAGTATGGAGTGGGGCCTGAATATCTTAAATGGGTTCAGCTGTTATACAGTGAACCGTTAGCCTGTGAGCCCCTGGCGGAGTATCTGCGCCAGCAGTATGGTGAAGTAGATATCAACACCAAAGGGGGGAGACACTTAATCTCGATGTATGCGAATGATATGCTGCTATATTTACAATACCCTGAGGAAAATCTGCAGTATGTCTTAGAAGTACTGGGACAGTATGCACAGCTGTCAGGTATAACAATAAACCCCAGTAAGTCCAGTATATTCCCCATGGGCAGATACATGGGGGTATCGGTGGACAAGCTCCCCGTGTTACAGATTGGGTGGGTAACCGAGTCGCTCCGATACCTAGGTATTCCTATTTATCATAAGGTGGAGGTTGAATATAAATAATAATAATAATTTGGCATTTATATAGCGCTACGAACCCTCAGATATCTGAGCGCTGCTTATTATTACCCACGGTGTGTGGTGCTCATTTATTGACCTCGGAAGGATGAAAGGCTGAGTTTGGCCTTGCCGGGATTGAAACCTGCGTTAGCAGACTCTGCACCAATGTCAAAGGAGCGCTCTACTCGCTGTGCCACTTGATCGGCTGAATATGAGCAGAATACGGTGAAGGCAGTGGCTAACATAAAAAATAGCATGATATTATGGTCTAGGCTTCCATTGACTATGATGTGGAACTGCTGAAAATGGTTGTACTGCCTAGGCTGTTTTTTTTTGCTAATATTCTACAGAGCATGTGCAGGGGGTTTATATGGGGCAATAACAGAAACAGGGATGCGCTGTGGAAATTGCAAAACCCATACGAGCTGGGAGGAGTTAGATTACCTAATTTTGAGGTGTATTTTTTGCCAGCCAACTCTAATACATGGCACGATGGCTGGCGGATGACTCCACATCCGAGTCCAGGTTGCTTGGAGCGGATTGTGCCCCTCACTTTTTGAAGGAATGGATTTGGTTACCACTTGGGAAGTGAAAAAGTGGGTTGAGATTGTTAGAGATGGGTAAAAAGGTATGGCAGAGAACCTGCCAGCTGTTATGTAATCCAGAGCCATACTCCCCACAAATGCCGTTAGAAGCGCTCACTGGGATTGATCACCAATTACGTACAATACTTAGAGGGTACTGGGGAAACTAATGGTATAGCCACGTTCGGAGACTTATGGCGCGAGGGGGGGAGTGATTCCTTTTGAGGAATTGATGAGAGATACGGGATTACACTGGGGTCAATACATCACGTATGTCAGGTTAATCAAGTTAGTTAAGAATAAGTGGACATAAGTGGACATAAGCGGACAGTGACGGTTATGACACAGCAGCCTGATACGAGTTAATGGGAGATGGGTTGTGGCTTAGAGTGCAAGGGTATCACAAAAATGTTTCTAGGAATGTAAGGCTAGAGCAAATTCAGTTGTTTATAACTCACAGAGCGTACATGACCCCTGAGAAGATAGATGGGTTAAAAAATGCAGGGCTGCAGTCATGCCCGAAATTCGGAGAAGTAAATGCCGGGATTGCTCGCATGTTCTGGGTATGCCCTGAAATTAGGAGGTTTTGGGAGGAAGTGGCGCACCTCCTAGCGGAGAAAGAGGACGCTTGATATAGATTCCTTAAGGGCGGGGATGCTCGGAGGGTTCCCCAGGCCACGTAACCTTAGACACGTAAGCAAGCTTAAGGACCTGCCGTATATATTAGCAAAGCGCAAGATTGCGATGTGTTGGAAAGCAAAGAAGAGACCAAACGCGGAGGCCTGGTGGCAGGATCTCTGAAAATGGGCTAATGCTGGAACAGTTGTGTGGCAGGAAGCCTCGACTGGGGGAGGGGAGGAGGAAGCGCAGGCATTGATAGGCTGGAGACACCTGGTAGCGTCTGTTTGAGAGCAGAGTGGGAGGTTCAGAAGATGGAGACTCCTCACAGGATGACATTATGGAAATGCCCGTAAAAGCGGCTGAGGTGAATGGAGGTGCTGAGCAGGCGACGGGAGGAGGGGGTTGAGTTAATATAAAACAGTGGTTTTGCACACGTGATCCAGACGTGTTGTTTTGATGTATGGTATTTGTATTGAAACTAATAAAAAACTATTTTTTAAAAAAAACTATCCTACGCAGTGAGCTCATCTACTTCACACTAAAATATCGCAAACGCTGCAGAATCCATGTCTGCCTTCTAACTTAGCTTGCGGTAAATTGCGCTTTGGAAGTAAATGTCCGAAATGGTGCCATGTTTAGCTAATTTTCGCTCATGCACTACAATCCATCCTTGGACTTTTAGCTTCCATATCCCAATGAAACAAATTACGGTTTCATAAACCGACGAAACATCCCTAATAAATTGGGAATACATGATATACAACAACAAACAACCAAAATTGAAATGACCATGAAAATGCATACAAAAACAGAACGCAATGCATCAGGAATCCATGAAAATAGTTGATCCCACCAGCTCCCACTCTGATCTTGGGTGATTTGGGCCATCAGGTCACTCAAATTGCTAATATGTCTCTCAATGGAACGGGAGTGGTCAAATAAATCAAAACAGCACATCCCTTCCACAGCATTGCATCCCAAATTATGCTTCAAAAGCAAATAATCAACAGCAGCCCTGTTTTGCAGATTAGCCTTTTTCAAATTTCTGCCATCTAAAAGCAACTCTGTTAAAGCGTGAGAAGTTTCATTAAGACCTTTAACTACCAAACATGCTAAACTAATCAAAGATGTATAACCACCAGCAGCTAATCCCCATACGCCCACTAAAGAAAATGCAAGTGATAAAACCTCACGTTCAGACAACGAATGCACATTAGACTCAGTCTTGTGAAAGGCCAAAATGACCAACAGTATAACATTTAGTTCGATGAATGGCAGGCTTTAAAAGAAACATCATCAGTCCAATATGCGTTAAAGCACAAGGTCAACCAGAAATATTAGCAGGAATGCATGTGTATGTAATGTTCCCACAGGAAAATAGCCAACATGTAAGAAGTTTCACATGTCAAAGATGGCTGGCAGCTATTACAGTAAAATTACACAACATTTTATTAGAAACATCAGTACATGCGCCATCAGACCGTGCACATAATCGTTTTTCAAAGTCAGTTCTGCCCTTCCCATTAGTCAAGTTCAATTGTTGGCATTTGCCAATGCGCTGAGGATCACAAGTCATTTTATAGCATACATCAGCTGGCGCAGCATCTTGGGTAACAATTTGTGTCATATTTCTCCACTTGCGATCAGTTTCATGACAGAATTTACAGTACTCGTAGACAGAAAAAGAATTCCTCACATCCGATTCCTCTACTAAGGAATCATTATGCAGTACTCCAAAAACGTCTCTTAACACAGGTGCCGGTGTCGGCACGGCCACAAGACACGTGGAAAACAAATTTGAAGCATCATGAACGTCAGCCAAGCAAAAGTGTGAAATGTTCAACACTGGACGGGCAAGAAAAGCCCACATGTTCTCTGATTGCGTGACAATAGAAGAATAACTATGTTGCAGCAAATCCCCATAGGAAATTCCCCATTTCACGATAGACTCAGATGTGTGTCGCTTCCTGTGGTACAAACTCTATGGGTGGTACACCAGGCACTTGCTCGTGTAACTTTGCAATTCCACCCTTCCCTGATTTGGCACGATCTTCAATGTACAATTTCTATTTAATAATGCTGACCACTTGAGCATGTCCTATTTGATGTGTCTTAGGAGCGCTCAGTACCCATTGCATGATCGGAATTTCTGGTCGGATAAATAGATCGTGACCCTCTGTCATTTGCTCAGTATCCACAAGAGTCCAAGAGCATGCCAATAACTGCTTTTCAAACAGAGTGCATCTGTCACCAGCTTCAAGTAACGTACGACTCCAAAATCCCAAAGGCACGTGGAACTGCTGAGCTTGTTTCTTATTCACAGGTGTGGTGTACGCAATAATCTTTTGTTTAGCCTTTGCCACCATCTTACAAGGCCCATTATGCCACTGAATTCCTAGAAAGATCAGTCTCTGCTGGACCCTGAATTTTAGTCTCATTAATTTCCCATCCTTCCTTTCTCAGTCCTTCAGTGATAGTTCTAGGTGTGTCTGCCCACTTTGCTTATCCTTTCCCTGTATCAAAATGTCATCAATATAGTGCACAATAGTGCACAATCTGTACATCAGGTTTACACAGTATCTTATCTAAATTCTATGCCACCAGCCAGTGAAAAATAGTCAGACGGTGCACATATTCCATAGGCAGCCGTTGAATCGTATACTGCCGTCCATTCCACGAAAATGCAAACTTCTCTCTACACTCTTCTGCAATCGGCATGGTGAAAAATGCATTCACCAAATCTATCGCTGCAAAGCAAGTTCCCTCAAACTTCTGCACATTCTCGATCAGAGTAACGGCATCTGGGACTGTGGGTATTAGCAGAGGAGTGTACTTATTCAACTCGTGATAATCCACAGTCATTCTGTAACTTCCATCTGTTTTTTTAACCAGCCAGACCGGATTGTTCCAAGCTGTAGTAACACAACGTTACGCGCTCGCTTCAACATATCCCTTGATAGTATCTGAGATTTCTTTATGCCTCCCCAGTAAAGCAATATTGCTTCATCGACACATGTTTCATGGCCAAAGGAACCTGCAGTGGGGGTATTTTCAATTTTCCGACAATGACGGGTGTACATGTCAATGCACTCACCCCAAACTGATATGTTTTACCTCCTAGTCTTAAAGTCAACCCTTCCAAAACATCAATAATGTATTCAGGTAATGAAACAATGAACACTTGATATTTTTGTCTCTTCAAATGACCTATTTTCATGTCAACTTTCGTTTGAACTGCAGGTCTCTCTTTCCTCCCAGTCCAGTAATGGTAAAATGTCTGCCATTAAATCTTGAAGGATTACCATGAATCAATGAGGCTTCAGCCCCGGCATCTATCGAAGCTCGAACCTCTTGCGTATTCCCTGATTGCCAAAAATGTTTCAGATTCACATGAGGCCGTATGTCTACCTTAATCCAGGCAGACGCTACTGGAGTTTGACCACAATCCTATTCGTATTTTGAATGTGTGTATTTGGACTCTGACGCCAACATTGCACTCACCACTTTTCGCAAATCGGCTGATACGGTGAAGGCATCCCCATGGCGCACTCATCCACCTCTTCTTCAGGCGACGCAGAAGGGGAGGTATCCCCAGCTCGCTTGTTCACATCTTGCCTTCTCAATTGCTTGTACCGCTCTTTCCAATCAAGCCCTCGCTTTTTATAGAGCTGATACATTTCTGGGGTTTCAATCCCATTGATTCCTTCTCGCTGCACT
Source organism: Ambystoma mexicanum (assembly GCF_040938575.1). Lineage (NCBI taxonomy): Eukaryota > Metazoa > Chordata > Amphibia > Caudata > Ambystomatidae > Ambystoma > Ambystoma mexicanum. The sequence continues at coordinate 780,132,374 of NC_090932.1, forward strand.
CCATCTTTTAGTAGTGCTAAAAACATGTCCTTTCTCGACACACGAGAAGCCCTACTGTCAGACCCCTTTTCTGGTCTGTCTCTCTCTCTCTCTCTCTCTCTCTCTCTGATAATGCCACCACCCCCATATGTTCTGGATCAACTATATGGATGGCTTCTTTCATAGCATGCTCTCGGTCTTTGGATTGCCCCTCTCAACGTATACCACCTCTTCTCCTCACTCCGGCAATCTGACGTGATCGGATATTTGCGATTACACCCTTGAGTTGCTAACTGTAGCAAAGAAAGTGTTGTTGTATCTCTCCCCTGGGTATCAGGAGGTGGCCCTGCACACAATACCGCCTGAATATTTGTTTCATGGGACAATGACAAAAATCGTGGTGAATCTTCGAAATGGCCTGCCACCCCGCCATCAAATAATCTCACCATCCATGCTAACAAGAGACTCGCCTGACCTCTGTTTCAATTGGTTGATCATTTCCCCAACCTCTTGTTGAGAATAATCTTCCAATGTTGTTAAATCCACTAAAACACCCCCCGGATTTTTCTGATGTGGTCCTGCTATTCTACGTGTAACCGGTTTAGCGGTCAACGCCTTTCTGTCAGGCTCTGGTTTAGACAGTGTTTCCCTGTCTGAACCACTCCTGGAGCTAGTGCTGTCAAATACCTCTGTCCCACTGGTCGGGATCCCAATCGACCCCTGCAGAGCCAATTACAGTTGCCACCTTTTGAGTGTTCACTCTCCCTTCTCTCTTTCGATATTTATATCGGGCAACTCGTACAGCAGTCCGCTCAGCCATTGCCTGATATTTATCTACCTTATCATGATACAGTTTCATCTGCAGTTGCTGCATCAGTGCAATCTGTTTCTTAGCAGCCAGCCCTTTTTCTAACCTCAAGACATTGGCCTACAATTCTACATTCTGCTGATGCATCTTTCTAAACGCATGCAACAAAATCCAACCTCTGCTGCCCAAAGCTGAGCACTCCTTTCCCTTTTCCACAAGTACCTGTTGCAAGCCGTCACCTCGGCCGGACTTGACTCTCCTACACTTGATTACCATGGTTTGCTCAAACCTGCACCACACACCCAAGTCTGCGCGAGTTTGTCATATGGGCTTTTTGTTCACCCTGGGATCATCACTTCGGGACAATCTCCACCTGCAGAGTTTCCCTTTTTCCTAAATAAGGAACTCATTATTTCGATGGATTTTTCAAGTCCCCTATCAAAACCTCAAAGACAATCGCACAAGTCACGAACTCAAAACCCAAGGAAATTGCTTTTCCGTGTCCAAGCTTCCGATTCGTTTGGTACCTGGAATCAATTACCTTACAAGTACCCTGCTCACAGTGCCACCATGTTTTGCTTTCCAAACACGTGTAAAAACCTCACAATGACTTACTCTATTGCACAGAATTAAAGTTCTGGACTCAGGAAGACAATGAGATACATTTAGACCATTAGCTAGAATACAATTGCCTTTACAGGCCCTTTATTCATAGTCCATAAGCATACATAAAACAATAGAATAAGTGCAACTTGTTACACATAAACACATGTATGAACATAATAATAATACATCACTGTTAGAGCAGCTTTAGAGAACACCTTCATCTCTCCCGAAGCAGCACAGCGAAGTCCCTAAGCAGGTAGGCAGAGAGATGACATCAACCAACGGGGTCTGGAGCGGAGCATCCTCCCTCTCAGCGAGACCTTTCCTTCCCGGAATTCCCACTTCATTGGATTCTACTGCTCCTCTTATTTGGTCAGAGTCTCCACCTTCCATAGGTTACCGAATGCCCCCGGCCGGAGTGATAGACAGCAAGCATTGAAGGCACTCTTAGAGTGGAAAAATCCAGACCGTGGAAAAAATCCAGCTCAGGCTCTCGTTCCCAGCACCCCTGATCAGCACACCTGCACATCTCTGCCTCCCTTCCTGACTCGTCCTTGAACTAGCAATGCAAAACTATCCTATGCAGTGACCTCATCTACTTCATACTAAAATATCACAAATGCTGCAGAATCCATGTCTGCCTTCTAACGGAGCTCGCGGTAAACATAGACTTTCATTGCGGTTTGGAAGTAAATGTCCAAAATGGCCGCTCACCAGCGCCATGTTTTAGCTCATTTTCGCTCACGTACTGCACTCTGGAGCTCTCGACTTCTAAGCATGTGTCACCTGGTTTTATCACGATGTGTTGTCACAAATTCAGGTTCCATCCCAGAAAGCTATAACACATTTAGATTGGTCAGTTTGGGTAGGATACATATGGGAACTATATGGGTTAGTTCTGCACGTGTATAGCCATGTCTATGGGCCCCTCCTAGGACCACCTTTACCAGTATCAATCTACAATGTTGCAGGTTCGCAGAGAGACCATTGGCCCTTGCAATACGTTATATCCCCAGGTAAAAGGTGAACCTGGATTGTTTAGAATGTGTCCTCTCATCCCTGGAAACCTGGACAGTTACCAGGTGAAATGTTCCCTAATGTTGCAATATCTGATCACCTAATCCTAGTCCTCTTTGTTTCCCATGGCTGAATGGGCATTGTTCTGTTCGGCTGGGTCACGTGTATGGAGAACACGAAATGAAGCTGTCCTGCTTGTTGTTATGAGGATTTTAGCACAATTTTGTGCAGGTGGCTCATTGTCTTGGTAACTGGAACTTTCCATCTCCACTTGTACTTGCCCAAGTGCCTTGTTTCTGCTTGCCTCTGGCTGCGGTGATCACGTCAGCTTTTCCATGTATTTGAAGCCTATCTCTCCTTTCAGAGACCTATAGCTGCTATATCATTCCCTATGGCTTCTCCATGTTAATGGCAGTCAAGCAGGTGCAAGCTAAATATATGAACTCTTTGGATCTTGCGGTTTCAGCTTTGGCGAAGGATATGAATATAAAGAGAGATGCATGTGTGTCCGTCCGCTACCTACGTGAGTCATAAGCATGTGCTTCATGCCTATATGCAATGAACTAGTGCATGTTCGTGTACCTTCAGGAATGGATGAATATGTACTTCATGTATAATGTGGCTACGTCGTGATGTCGCCATTAGTTTCTGCCTATACAGTCAGTCTACTTGCTCCATGTCATCGATTGAGTATGGTCTAAACGGTTGTCTGAGCGAATTACGCTTCTCACACCTGCGATACATTGAAGAGCGTGGTGATGAGCCTAAAAATTAGGCACATCTATCGTTTCTCTGCCTTCATGTTGAGAGTCGTGTGGGCGGCATGAGGGTCCGATATGGCCCCCCATCTATAAGATTGTTTCTATCAAAAGTAAATATTAAAGTCCTGGTTCTCAACTTGCATGCTCTCCTTTTAAACTGGGTACACCACATAGCTTGTTGGGAAAAACTCAAACACCCTCCTCAGTATTTTGGGCAAACTGATTACGGTGAGCGTTTGCACTTTTGTTGAACCTGCAATGCCTATCCCTACCTTCCAGTGGCAGCACGCCTTAGCGGTCTGTGGTGGACAGCAATCAGTTGTCCTTTTGGCAATGAAGACAATTCCCTGACCCAAAGCAGCTTGCAGCAGACCTGATGACAGCACATTAAAGAGCCTTAGTTAAAATGCAAAGTACCCTATGATCAAGGCAAAACCTGTTTGTATTCTAGGGGCCAGATCACAGAAACCTTGCACTGATGCAAGTGCAACTTTACACGGTTATAGCACAGTAGTTCAAAAAACATATGGTCCATATTAGAAAGCATTTGAACCATGACAGTTGCAATTTGGCATGTTATTAGCACTTTGACAGGGGGGCGTGGCCTGGAGCTGATGCCGTACAGAGGCTGAATTGCCGAGCTCCGGCCGAGGCGCCGTTTCTTGATCCTTGCTGCCGACCAATACTGCACCTTCGACCGGGAAAAGTCGCGGCGGAGGTAGGGGAAGCGGACCCCAACACGACCAGCCTGACCCGCCGAGAAATCGGACCCCCAGAGTCTGAGTAAATACGCTCAGACTGGTCCCCCCCTCCCCGCCTCGACACGTACCCAAGATGGCGGCCCGCGCGGGTTTGCAGAGCCCCTAAGGAAAACGGGGCCGCCCGACACTATCGTCTGGACCACGAATGCTGGAGTGAGCCGCGACTACATACAAACTTGCCGCCTCCTGCACTGGCGCGGACAAGAATTATTGCTGCACACCTGCGGGGTCCCATCCTTGCTACAGGCTGCTGAGTGAAGCCCGCCCCAGCGGGAACTGGAAGCCGTGCCCCGCGAACACCACACGAGCGGTGCGATCGCAGAGGGCGGCCCGTCACAACTACACACGGCCGCCCGGGATTCCACCCGAACGCGGCTGGAGGGCTTCGGGAAGCGAGAATCGACACGGAAACATCAAGAGGAGCACGCGGCTGCGACAGATCCACCCCACACCCCCTGCCCCCGAGCTACCCAGCCTCAGCGAGACGGTGAATAACAATTAGAGGTGAGGACGGCAGCGGGGACAGTGCGAATCCTGCATGTATAGCATCAGAGGCACACGCCAACATCACTGAGTGTGCCCCCCCAAGAGTAGCTTAATAGTCCCCAGACACTAAGCACTCACGAGCATTTTGTAAAAGCCACGCTACTCTGTATACTGCAACAGTGCACGAGAAAACGTCTCCCTGCACTTTATCAATCTTGCCACCAGCCCAGACAATTGTAGGTCCTACAGCATAAGCTTGGCATACCCACCTTGCCCCTAATTCCACCGAATCTTCACTGGAAACCCTAAATAACCAGCCACAGGGGCAGCTACGAATCGCACCACTAAAACTCCAGTATGGCTGCCAGGAACAAAGGGAAAACAGCCACCATGGACTCATACATTTCGGCTAAAGTGAAAACCCCTGTGCAAACTCACCCCTGTACCCCAGAACTCTCCCAGACAAGAGAAGGGGAAACCACAGACAACCAATCCCAAATACTGGAAGCTATCGCCTCGCTGAGGACACATATAGACTCCAAGATCAATGAGTTCAAATCGGACATTCAACTCATACGCCAAGATGCCCGTAACCTAATTGAGAGAGTGACAATTACTGAGACAACTATAAATGAAACAACCGGGACCACCGCGGCCCTGAAGGCTAAAGTTGCGGACCTAGAGAACAAAGTGGCTATTCTAGAGGCGAGATCTGAGGAGGCCGAAGGTCGGGCCAGATGGGGCAACATTAGGATATTGGGAGTACCCGAAGGAAGTGAAGGCCCAAATCCCACAGCCTATGTAGAGTCCTTGATATAACAAGAGATAGGCGCCAGAAAGCTAACGCAAGGATTTGCGGTCGAAAGGGCCCACAGGTCCCTCCAAAAACGGCCCCGACCAGACTCAAATCCACGTCCCATAATCGGCAAGATACTTAACTTCCAAGACAGAGAAACTATCTTGAGGCACTAGAGAAGAAGGACCCATAGAGCAAGGTCACTCCAAAATAACTATATACGCTGACTACACCCAGAAAGTGCAGAGGGAAAGGAATTCATTTGTTCCAGTGAAAGCAAGACTCAGGCAATTGAAACTGAAATACATGTTGCTCTACCCATCGCGCTTGAAGGTCATCTTTAATGGGTGTGCAATATTTCTAGAAAACCCAACGGCCGCCAATATGTGGTTGGAAGATAACAACCTTGCTGAAGGTAAAGAGACTCCCCAGAAGAAAGACTGAGGCAAGTCCCATATTCAAAAACGAAGCACGTTGCTGCATGGGAATCCACACTCTTGACGTAGACATAAGGCAGCTAGAATCTAGAAGGTAATCCAACCAACAGCTAGCTACACAGACACAGCCCTCGTCCGGCCTCCCGCCGGGCCCCAACCTTGGCCCCCGCAAACAACCCAGAACCAGCCAGTTGCCTGTCCGACCCAGCTCGCGCCCGACACCCGGATGGGACCAGACAGCCCGAGAGCACCTGAGCACCACAAAAAAAGATGTAGTCGCTTGGTGCACCGGTTCAAGTTATGTTAAAAGTTTTGTTAGTTACACAGTCTTCAAACCACTAACACTAAAGAGGCACAAGATATGTTCACACTATGAATCGGGAAATGGGGGACCAGGGAACCCTTGCCTGCAACCCTGCAACTTAAGACCGAGATCACTCCAAGATCCTGGTGAAGATTGGACAGGCAGATTTGAACTTCTAACCCAATGGCGTCACAACTCAAAGTGATGACATCGAATGTGAGAGGGATGGGCTCATACCTGAGAAAAAACGAATCCAATCATATCTCCGCAGAAAAAAGGTATCTATCGCGATGTTACAAGAGACCCACCTCACAGAGGACACCATGTCCAAACTATCTGAACGATGGGGCGGAACTGGCAGAGGATCACCCTATTTCAAATACGCAAGGGGAGTGTTCACGTGGGTAAATCCAAATGTACCTTTTCAATTACAAGGATTTGAGACCGACAAGGAAGGCACATACATAATAATGTGGGGCACACACATTATGTTGAGCAGATACCAATTTGCTTAGTAAACTCCTATTTCCCACAACACGGAATACCCTCACACCTCAAGACACTATGTGCTAAAATGGTGCACCACAGAGACAAGACCTTTATTTGGGGAGGAGACTTCAACTGCGTCACAGATGGCTTCATGGACAGGTCGGCACCGCCCCACCTGCCAGGCAACACCACTACACGTGCACTGAATAACACGCTCGAGCACCTTAATCTGGTGGACATATGGAGGGAACAACACCCCTCTGAAAGGAACTACTCCTACTACTCAGCCCTGCACAAGATCCACACAAGAACTGACTAAGTGTTCATCGACAGAGAAGAAACGCCAATGGCAGAAACCACGGCATATTTAGGTAGATCGGTCTCCGACCACTCACCACTGATCATGCAATGGAAACTTAGGGGACCTAGACCGCCAATCCCTATGTGGAGGATGCCTACTGCGGCCCTCGCTGACCCCAAATTTAGAGAGGTCCTTGGCGAAAAACTAGAGGAATATATAGATATTAATAAAGGATCAGTATCGAGCTGGGGCACGCTATGGGAAGCCATGAAAGTAGTGACTAGAGGCGAAATTATATTGAAAGCCGGAGGTATCCGTAGACAACTGAAGACAGAACTAGAGGAGCGAGAAGAGGAGATTTCACGGCTAGAAACCACCTCTAACGGCACACCAGAAGTAGAAATGGAGTTGAAAAAAGTACGAGAGAAGTGCCAATCAGCCTGGGACAGACTAGCAAAATTCGATTTCGCAACATACACCACCAGGTCGCACAAGGAAACTGATAAGCCAGGCAGACTGCTGGCTTGGCTATGCAGGCGCGAACACCCCAGACATCTCCCAACAGAAATACTGGATGAAAACGGGAAGCGTCACAGGACACAACTTGAAATTAATATAGAATTTGCTAAATTCTACTCCAACTTGTATTCCCATGATAAACAAATACCCAAAGAGGAAATTAAGGCGACACTAGAGGAGATAGGCCTCCCCAAAATTTCTGAAGAACAAAGAGAATCACTAGAGATGGAAATCACGGAAATTGATGTGACAGAGGCAATCACGTCACTGGCCACATGTAAAGCTCCCGGAAGCGACGCTCTTCCACCTGAATTCTACAAAGCATACGAAACTACCCTCACCCCAGTCCTCCATGAAATCTACCAAGAGGCCTATGAAAATGGGATTTTACCCAACACTATGAAGGAGATGATAATAACTCCGATGCTCAAACCGAACAAACCACATAATGATTGCGACTCATACCGCCCCCTGGCCATGCTGAATTATGATAGCAAGATTCTCACTACCATCCTGGCCAAGAGACTCGCTAGGGTGGTAGGGTCCCTAATTCACGAGGATCAGAACGGTTTTGTTCCAGGACGCAACACCACAGCCAATCTGAGAAGGCTCCAACACACCATGGCCGAAACCTATAAGAGAGAAGAGGATCTGGCAGTACTCTCACTCGACGCCATCAAGGCCTTTGATTCCATATTCTGGGAGTGGCTCATCGAGGTACTGAGAGGGTTTGGGTTTGGCGAAGGCTTCGTTAGATGGATCAAAGTACTTTACAACTACCCTGTGACAAGAGTAAAGACTGGTGGAATGGTGTCCGAACCCTGGGAGATACATCGGGGAACCAGGCAAGGGTGTCCACTCTCACCCATGCTGTACATCTTGGGCCTGTAACCGATTGCTATATATTTCAGGAAACAGTTCTTTGATGCAGGCATCAGGATGGGCAATGAGCACAACATAATATCACTATATGCGGATGACATACTTCTATACCTGAAAGACCCCCAGATCAACGCACCAATCACATTAGATGTCCTAGACAATTATGCACATTACCCTGGGGTCCAATTTAGCAGGCTGAAATCCTGCACATACCCCCTGGCCAGACTGAGGGGTTTGGAGGAAGCTGAACTGCCAGACGTTGGGATAAAATGGCAACTTGACATGTTCCGGTATCTAGGAGTCAATGTGAGGCACACCCCGATGCTCACACATGAACACAACACTGAAGCAACAATAAAGGGTCTCCGCAAATCTATGAAATTCTGGTCGAGACTACCACTCGCAATGATAGGCAGAGCAGCAATCGTTAAGATGATAATCCTCCCTCGATTCCTATACTACTTCGTCAATATATGCTATTACATCAGACCACCCTTCTTCAAGAAATTAGAAGCACTAATTAAAGACTTCCTATGGGGACCATCTAGACATAAATTGTCCTTGGCTGTCCTAACGTTGCCATACAAGGAAGGCGGAATACAACTTCCGGACCTCCAATTGTATTATCTCGCGGCACAACTCAGCCACGTGACAAAGTGGCTCTCAGATGTCCCGACTGCTGAATTGGGACTGTTGCGACAATCTCCTTCCAAACTATTCCCTAAAGAAACACTCTGGAACCCACTACGGCAGACCTTGGAAGTCCCCCTAATTGCCGAACTAGGCAGGCAGATCTGGTCCAGAACCTGCTCCATCGGGCAACTGAAGCACCCTTACTCTCCCGACACCCCCATCCTGGCCGACGCATGCAAAACCCAAACGGATCTCACTATAGCTAGATGATGGGAGGCCACTGGAATTTACACATGGGGCGACATGTTTGAAGAGGGCGTATTCAGAGAGTTCGAAACACTACAGGCTAATGAAGGGCTCTTGTGCGGCCAGTTCCTATGGTACCACCGGCTTAAGCGAACCGCTAAGAAGAAATGGTGTAGCTGGCCAGGGGAACCTATCCCAGACCCACTATTACAAGAAATGCACGACTTCACGGACGGCTGGAAACCGGTTTCTCGACTCTATAGTCGGTTGATTGACAAACCTAACCCCAAAAGCACGTCACTAAAGGTGAGATGGGAAACAGACCTTGAAACCACACTAACAGATAAGGACTGGGAAAGAATACTACTACACCCCAAGAAGGTATCGAGAAACGCCAGATTCAGTCAAATACAACTAAATGTCTTATACCGGACGTATATGACTCTGCAAAGGGTGGCCACCTTCAACAGCCAGTCATCCCCAAAATGTCCATGGTGTGGAAACGATAAAGCAGACCTGATCCACATGTTTTGGACTTGTACTAAAACAATGACGCTATGGTCCAGAGTAAAGCAGACTTGCATGGATGCCGGAATAACTAGATATGAATGGACTCCAAGGGAATGTCTACTAGGTGCTTATCCCAGAACAAGCAAACATAAGCACGTTGTCAAGCTGAAGGACATTGCATGCATACTTGGTAAGAGAACTATAGCCATGGCATGGAAGTCACCAGGAGGCCCGAGGTATGAACGCTGGATAAGGGAACTGGAAAGATGGACTGAAGCTGAAACCAGAGCCTGGCAGGATGGAATTAACACAAGCAGAGACATTGAATGGCACCCTTGACTCTTGGAAGGCCCTCCTGAGAGCAGTACACTTCACTGCGGACCACAATCCCCCCTGAGATAACCTATTAAACTGGCACAACTGAACCTAGAATTTATCCAGGTACTGGGAGCCTCCCGCTTGAAATCCTCCCTAACTCCCAAACTATCAACACATTACACTCGCAGCCCAGACTGATCAACAAAGACATTAATCCATTACATGAAGACTGTTGTTGTTTATATGTGTGTGTTCCACCTATCAAATGTTAAGTACTGTATACACCTAATCAAATGCTAATAAAATGCGTTTAAAAAAAAAAATAGCACTATGACAAACATTGCCCTAGTGCAAAAAACATATATTTTCAATGCATTTTTGCACATGGGCAAAGTTTACCCTGGTGTAGAATTGCATTGAAAGAATAGTGTTGCCCTATTGCTAATACCCTGTCAAATTGCACTTGCCAAGGTTTTCTAATTTGGCTCCAATGTTTTTGCACTAGGGCAAACTGTGCCCTAGTGCTAATACCGTGCAAATGTGCATGTCCACTGGTGCAACGTTTATGTAATATCTTCCAGATTTCTTTCAAATAGGTGAAAAAGGGGGTGAGACGACTAGATATTTTTATCGACTTTGGTATATAGTTAGATGGGGAGCGTGTTTTGTTTCCCTGCTGCTTGCAACATTAACATGTTTTCCACTTTACTGCTGCCTACACTGCGCTAGCGTTATTGTTTCTTGTGGCTTCCTTTGTTCGTGTTGTTCCACTACAAACAACTACGATGTAAACCCATAATGGCGGTCACTGGCTGAGCAAAATATGCTGCTGTTCTTAATTTATTTATATAACTATGCATCTTATTGGGGCTTAGAGTTGCAGCAGCAGTCTGCGTGCATTGTGGACGGTATGCAGTCTTTATAACAAATCTTTTATGAAGACACGCTTTCATACCGAAACTTTTATAACGAAACCACATAATGAGAATATATGTGTGGGTGGGGTAAAGGGTTAAATCTTTTCGGAAAACGGTTGGGGTAGGTTTTATGGGTGGGAAACAGGGGTTTGGCAGCCCCCCCACAATTAATTATAAAAGAGTCAGTATATGTGCATTCTACATAAAAGGGGTCATTATAAAGACATGCAACCAAAGTGGACATCCGACAGATGACTGTGAACCCCCACCCCACAATTGAGTACATGAGAGCACTGGGGGCTCTTTCTCTGCTGTCCAGGATCCTCGAACATTCAGGTTGCAAAGAGTACAATGCGACTTGATAGCAGCAGTGTAGGGATGCCGCAACACACAATGATAGAAATTACAGAGTTGTGTAAATGCTGGCTTTCCCAAGACCTTATTCAGAGAGACACTGGAGATGGGCAAGAGGCTTTCAGGACACCATCAGGTGGAGGGGTTGGGAAGGGGTGCATTTCTGCAGTCCCCGGCAGCAGGGGAAAAAGGTGCAGACAACAATGATTTGCATCCGCGGCCCACCTCCAGGAGCAGGAGGTTCCCACCTATAAACACATTCTATCAGATCCCTTGCTTTGATACCTTTAACTCCCCATCTGGCCCTACATTCGCCATTGTGCAGGCCCCTGGCAAGTGTGGGTATGGACAGGCCCGCTGGTTGGGGCATTTCAAAATCTGAAGTTTTGGTTGGACAAAGCTTTGGTGCATTGATATGATATGCCATTTATAACGCGACTGTAGACAAGTGTTTTTATGCACGACCAGACCAGGAGGGGGAAACAGAGGGAGGACAAAACAACGATCTAGTGTCATTCAGATCGCTCAAGTGCAGGGAAGTGGAAGGGGAGAAGTGCCAAAGGGGAGGGAGAAGTGCAGGTAACTCAAAAGTGCAGCCAGCGGGTGGCTCAGTGCAGGTATATCAGAAAGTGTAGCCAACGGGTGGCTCATAAGTGCAGAGAGAAGGACTGTAGGGTTGCAGATACAATGCTGGGGGAGCGAAGAGGGTGTGGGAGGTGCATCTGGACATTTAGGATCCTGGGCCCAAGTTCAGAGGGTGGCCAGGTGACCAGTGTGTGGAGCAGTCGGGACATCAGAGGGGGAGAGGAAGAGAGAAAGCAGAAGCGAAGAGGAAGGTCTTGAGATGCTTCCGGAACCGGAGGTGGTTCTGCTCAGTTTTGAGAGAGGCAGGGAGGCGGTTCCAGAGGGAGGCCCCAGCAGAAGATGGGGATCTGGCCCCAACTCTCTGCTTGGAAAAGCGACTGAGCCGCAGAGTAAATTCAGTTAGGAGTCGTTAGCAGGTGCGTAGCTTCTGTGCCTTATGATTGTATTTACAGTGCCGTTCTGTGCCTCTGGGCTGCTTAAAACATAGTATAAACGTAGAACTGACACCTCCAAATCAAAGAAACTTCGATTCATACGGCTACTACAAATGGCAGAATATTTAAACCGACGGTATTTAATTATTTTCTTGAAATATGAAGCCCTCCTGGAGCTGGACTGCAAAAAATCTAATCAATGTACAGTTGTTTCTACTACAGGACACACTCACATCAACACACACATACCGGTACAGAATTTAAAGGTGCACATCAACACAAACACAGTTTTCACCCCAAAATCCATCAAATACTCTTTAAAACAGGTATTCCTGCGCTAACTGCAAACCTGAGACACATCTCTGCGGCCATTTTAATTGCTTTAACAGAATATTACCTCATTTATGTTATCTCAGCTTGCAGAGCAATTGTTCTGCAATACAAAACTATGAGCGCTTTACTGACTACAACAGAGACGCTATGACTACAACTAGCATTCGGACTAGAACTGTGAGATGTACCAGTAATGTGAGGAGGACTGTGACTGTGATGAGGGCTTGGAGTGTGACTAGGCCTATGGCAGTGATTAGGACAAGGATTATGAGGACTGCAAGGACTATGATGATGGCTTGTACTGTGACAAGAAGTGGGACTATAATGAAGGATTGGACTAGGACTGTGATGGGGACTAGGACTAGTGTCCTCTATGGTATGGTTCAACACTTATAAAGCGCATACATACACCTTGACAAGGCGTCAAAGCGCTGCACAAGGAAAGCAGACCCTCAAAGAACGCTCAGACTTCAGATAGCACCCCCTTCCCAGCAAAGAACCTCACATCAAGGTGGAAACAAAAAGGTCTCATTGTATATCTTCATATCTATATTATACTATATAATTGTGAAGACCGCAAACAAGCCCCGGTGAACTCATATGAACAGTAAGAACTGCACAGAGCACATGGGTGCTTAGAAGAAGGAAAATGCATGAATGTCATTTAAACAGCAATTTAAAGATGGCCTGGTGCAGTGCATAGAAACAGCAGAATCAGTATATCAACATCTGCATAGTGCTTAGAAGTGAGAAAGGTACATAGAACATCATTCTTCACTACAAGTAGTAGAAATAGGAGGATGAGTCTATCAATAGCTTCATACAGCTTACAGTAATAAAAAGTGCATATAAGTTAACTGTTTACTGCAAATAACGGAAGGACTGGAACAGTACAACACTTGCATGGAGCTCAGAAGGACAGGGAGAACGATAGAAATCGTTTTTCGCTGCAAATGAAAGAAGGACAGGAATTGCATGCAATCGCACGTATTGCACATGGAAGGGCAGGGACTGTATACAACAACAGGAAAGCACATAGAAGCAGAAGTAGCACATATAAGAATAATGCCTTTTGACATGTGTATAAAATAAGAATGCACATTAAATTAAGTCTGTACGATGAAACCCCATAACATTTTAAGAGGGACTTAACCCTCTTCAGGGGAAGAGGGGGCAGATGCCTGGCTAAATAGACTAGCACAAGGACCGTTTGTTTCATTTGTTTTATTCGTATTTATATAGCACACAACAGCCCGAGGACATCGTGGCACTTGTTACAGTACAAAGCTTAGTTACTTAGTTACATGGTCATTAGCAATATATATATACAGGTTGCAATATAGTTAGTCATTAGCAGTATATATACAGGTTGCAATATAGTTATATTACATTTGTGTTATATTACAATATACATGGCAGAAGTGGAGGAGGGAGTACTCCACTTGCTAGTTGAAAGGAGTGGCCTTGAGGTTGTTGCGGAAGACAGAGATGGAAGTTTCAGCTCCAAGGGTTGCAGGGAGTGAGTTCCAGAATTTCGGTGCAATATAGGAGAAGCCTAGACATCGCGCTGTGGCTCTCTTTATGCGTGGAATGTGTAGCTGGTTGGTGTACTGAACTCTGGTGGGGCGAGTGAATGTGGTCCTTGATATTGCTTCAGATAGGTATGCTGGAGCGGTTTTGTTGATGCACCTGTGAGTGATGGTGAGGATTTTCAGAGTATTACAGTCTTTGACCGGGAGCCACCGAGCTTCACGTCTGGCGTGGGATATATGGTCTCTTCTAGGGATGCTCATGGCGGCTCTGAGGGCATTGTTTTGTGTGGTTTGCAGTCTGTGAATGTTTTTGGCGGAGGTGCCAGCTAGAAGGGCTTTGCAATAATCAAGTTTGGCTCCTATAGTTGCTCTAGCTATGGCCAAGCGGTTGGGGGTGGATAAATAGGGTTTAATGGCATTGATGAGTTTGGTGCTGAACGCATATGCAGAGGTGATGGCGCTGACTTGTTTGTTCATCAATAGATTTGCATCAATGTGAACACCTAGAGTCTTGACAGAGGATGATACGGAGATGGTTGAGTTGTCTATGTTGAAGTTGTTGTATTAGGGGCTTAGTTTCGATAATGTGTTTGTCTGGCCCAGGATGAGAATTTCAGTCTTCTTCCTGTTAAGACAGAGGCCATTGATTGCCATCCAAGCTCAGATAGTGGCATAGATGTTGTGAAGGGCTGTGGCGTCTTGGTGATAGAGTCCGGATAGGGGTAAAACTACTTGAGTGTCGTCTGCATAGTTTGTATATGCAACACCCATGGAGTCAAGTAGGTCGAAGAGGGGTTTTGTGAAGAGGTTATAGAGGGTGGGGGCCGTACAAGATCCTTTGGGGACACCACAGTTTATAGTGGTAGGATCTGCGTTAGCTGTGTCGGAGTAGACCTTCATGGCTCTTCCTTCAAGGAAGGAAGTGATCCGGGATGCTGCTTGATTAGAGAAATGGGCTGCATGGGTGAGGTGGGTAGTGAGTGTTTGGTGATCTACCAGGTCAAAAGCAGCTGATAGATCGAGAAGGAGGAGCAAGGCAAGCTTACCTTTGTCCATGATCTGTGAGATTTGATTTTTTAGGTCTAATAAGGCGGATTCTGTTCCATGCCCGACAAGGAAGCCAGATTGTCTTTTGCCTAATATGAAGTTAGCTTCTATGTATGATTGGATCTGGATGTGAGCTGCTTTTTCCAGGATTTTTAGGAGGAACGGGACTGTCGTTATCGGTCTGTAGTTGTTGGGTTGCGCTGGGTCAAGTGTGGCCTTTTTTAGAAGTGGCCGCACCCAGGCTTCCTTGAGATTGTTTGGGACAGTTCCTGTTTGGAAAGATGCGTTAATGAAGGCAGTAATCGGGAGTGCTAGGTCATTGGTGCATTCCTTGATGATTTTGGGAGGGCAAATGTTTGCTTTGGAGAGGGATGGTTTGAGGTTTTTGATGAGATTAAGGACCTTGGGTTCAGTGACGTTTCTGAAGGAGAATTGAGCGTGATTGAGATTACTACGCTTGTCTTGTGTAGGGCGGTTGGTTTTTTGGTTTGGGAGGGCTTTGCAGTGGTTTTGGATTTTGTTCTGGAGGAGTTTTATTTTGTTGAGCATGGCGGACTGAATGCTGGCATACCAGGCTTTGTCTTTAGTTATCTCGTCAGCGGTAGCCGGAGGAGTGACTAATTCATTAAAGATTGCGAATAGTTCTTTAGCTTGGGAGTTGGCCTTTGAGATCCTATAATTGAAGGAGTTGGATTTTGCTGCCAAGATGTCTTTTTTATATTGGAGGGCTATTTGTTTGAAGAGGCTCTTATTTAGATCACTCGGATCCGTTTGCCAGTTTTTAAGCGACTGGCGCTTTTGAGCTCGGAGGGTTTGGAGTTCTTCCGAGAACCAAGAGTTGCAGTGAAATTATTTTTTTCCTTCTTGCTTTCAAGAGGGGCTATAGAGTTTATGGCATTGGTGAGAGTATCATTGAAGATGCTGATAGTATATTTGGTTCCTGAGAGAAAGGTGGTGCTAGGTGGGGGCTTTTAAGGTGGGGATGCAAGTTATCTGCGTTGTGTTTTTTAGAACGTCTTATTGTGGCAGGTGGTGCGTGGCTGAGAGTCTTAGGTTTAGGGTTGGTGGGGATGAGGAATTCGATGCATGTGTGGTCCGTCCAAGGAAGGGCGGTGTTTGAGGTAATGTTGGATGCACAGTTGTGATCCATGACCCAGTCAAGGGTGCGGCCTTTGGAGTGAGTAGGGGTGAGGACTCTTTGGGAGAAACCTAAGTCTGCAAATTCTTTAGCTAGGGTTGCGGCGGATTTATCCTTAGGATCATTGTATCCTAAATTTAAGTCTCCTAATAGAAGGATTTTGGAGGACTTTTTAATGTTGTTGCTGAGTCGATGGGAGAAGTGCTCTTGGAAGTCAGCTGGGAGTCCGGGCGGTCTGTATAGGATGTGGATGTTGATTAGATTATTGGCAGAGAGCGTAAGCTTGGCTGATAGGATATCGGCATTTCCACCCCATGTACTATGGTCTACTAATCTGATGGATAGTGAGTCTTTGTGGATAAGGGCGACTCCCCCTCCAATCTTAACACATCTATCTTGCCTAAGGATGGTGTAGCCTGTGGGTAGGGCTAGTGCGATGGCTGGGCAGGAGGCATCATTGAGCCAGGATTCGGTGATGCAAAGTAAGTCCAGATTAAGTGTGGATAGTAGATAATTTATCTCGAGGGCATGTGCAGGTAGGGATCGTACGTTCAGTAGTGCACATTTAAGAGGTGGGTGTTGTGTGCCTTTGATGTTTTTGTTTGTACTAGTATGGGGTGAAGTGTGCTTGTTGTGGTGTGTGGTAGTGAGGGGCTTAGTGCGAAGTAGTGTAGAGGCATGTTGGGGTGGTGGGGGGCGAGGGGCAGTGCCTATGCTCATTAGTATGGGATAGTGGTGCAGTGTGGGTGCCTAATCTGGTGTTTCTAGTCGTGATGGGTGTTGGTGAGCAGAGTAAATACCTAGGAAGTGATCGATTTCTGAGATTGCAGAGTCTGGTGGCTAGGCTAGGTGGCCGAGACTGTGTGATGTTGTAGTCTGGTGCTGCGGCATGTGAATTTAGTGCTGAGAACTGGGACTGCAAGAAGGACTACGATCGCAATTAAGGCTTGGGCTGCGACAAGTAGGACCGTGCTGAGGACTTTGACTAGAACTGTGATGGAGACTAGAATGCGTAGCATGACTAGGACTATGATGAGGACTTGGAATGGGGCTAGGGCGAAGACTGTGAGAAGGGCTAGTACTGCATTTGTAGAAATTATTGTTATTATTATTATTTGAAATTTGAATAAACTAGTTTTAAAAAAAAAGATGTTTTCAGAAACAGGTGAAGTAACTTATCAAACTGGCCCACATGGACCCAAAGGGTGGCCCACTTTGACCAAAAGAACTGGCCCACACCTGCATTTTGCGTTTTTGGTTCGAGCATTGCCCTATGGGCCAGTTTGAGCCGGGTTGTGGGCTCTGCATTACATGACAAACTGTACATTGCATTGCAGGTAAAACTAGCATTGTAGATTGCATGTTTTGGTCTAGCAGGTGCAAGTTCAGCATCACAGTGTTTGCTAGCCCTGCAAGCCAAGGGTTGCCACTTTCAGTCAAAACTGTGCAAACCAAGGGGACCCCCTCCTGGGCCTCCTTACCGGCTTGGTGCCTTGGTGGTTTATCCTCTGATGTGCACACCTGCAGCGTTTCCCTCCCCTGGGATGTTTCCTGCATAGTTTTCTCAGGTAATTGGGGTCAGCCCTTACCTAAGGGCATTGAAAGCATTCCTCCAGATGGAACCCAGAATCTCTGGCATTTCAAAAGCACGTTTCCGTCAGGAATCCCTGTAAGGCAAAAGTCAAGCTTATGTCAGATGCTTTATGTCTCGCCCCTAAGAACCTGACAGTTTAAATGAAGCGTATGCATGCACGGTAGTCGTGAACTGGAGACCTAACCCCGCAGGTCAGGTTTGAATGCCTTCGCCAGTGGTGGCCCCAGGTCTCCCAGCGCCCTCTGCGAGATGTTTGCTGAGCCCCCTCCCCAACATTCTGAGGGCATTATAGCCAACATACCACACGTGCAGAACAGTAGGGGGGCTCGGTTCTGTTGTTCGGCTGATGCTTGTTCTTGATATCAGCTGCACAACACAACAGAGCCCCCTGCTGTTCTTGTGAGTGTGTTTAAGGGACAGCTCAGTGTCATGTAAACTTACATATGCGTCTGGCCCAGGCTGCTTGATTCTTTAATAGGCGCTGGGCTGGGCCACAAGGTGTCCTTTATATGCTGCGCGCGGGGGTGCCCTTGTGCGTCCGCACCCCTGGGTGCATCTTGAGCCTGCGCTGGCTTTCGCTTTTTTGAGCTATTTGTTTTTCCCCGTCCTTGGTAGAGATTCCTGAAGCAGCCCAGCATGGTCTTGTGTAAGCATATAAACCACTCTAAATAAATATGTTCACTAATTGGAGTAATTAAGTCTGGGTTCATGGACCATCTGAATAGTTTAAAAGCACATCTCCTCTGAAAGGGATTATGTATACCCTTTATCATTCATATTTTTATTTATTTATTTTACATTTTTAAAGCGCTCACACAGCCCGCGGGCATCGAGGCCCTGTTACAGGGGTGTTGTTTTTGCAAAATTGTTTTTTGTCTTAGTTGCATATTTATAACGCGCTTAAATACCCAGAGGTTTTTAAGTGCAGACCCGGGGATCGAACCTGTGTTGCTTCGTGTCGTCTTGCTTCCAAGGCCAGAACGTTGCCGCTGAGCTATCCTCCTGGGACATAACATTGTAAGCATCACAAAAATCCTCCCTGGATTTGCTATTCAACAGGGCGACGAGGCGAACACACTAAAAGTCGGTGAAGTCCGGAATAATTAAGCAGTACGCACCGAAAATGCAAACTTTACTGCCCGGTAATGACCCGGGCCCAAGTTACAGGCCCGAGCGCTGAGACCAGCTGGTTAAGCCCAGTTCTGGGGTGCATATAGCTATTGGCACCCCCAGCCGAGCGCTGGTAAATGGTTTGCCGGGTCTGTGGCTCAGTGGACTAATGCATCCACTACAGGGGCCTGTGTTTGACCTCTTGGGCACAGGTTTGAATCCCGGCAGGTCCACTCAGCCCTTCATCCTGGCGAGGTTGATAAAATGAGTACCATTAAGTTGGGTAACAATACACATCTGTTATCTGTTAATAACGCCTAGAAGCCTCTGTGGGGGTGAACTTGCGCTCTACAAATACACCTGTTATGTTATGTTTTGTCCGTGGGTACTTGAAGCAAAGTGCCGCCAGGATGACAGGTGTGTGACAGCGGGAGCCAGCTGGTATGCGGGAGAACAGACCAGTGGAGCGCAGGGGGCGGGCCAGTGTGAATAGGAAGGCGGCGGCAGACCAATGTACCAGTACGGGAAAACAAACGATCCGGACTGGAGATCCAAGGACGGGGACGCTGCGTGAAGTCAGCGCTGGCTCAGCGGTAAGCCATAACGAGTGGTAAAACCTGCATCTTGGCCGGGTACTTATTACTGTAATCTTCATTATTTTGGGCCTTGGTCTTCCACGTCACAGTTGTAATGAAGATAGTACTCTCCTAGCACAAGCATTTACGTGCACACTTTTAATTAAAAAGAGAAGAGGGAGAAGAGATCATCTTAATCTCTCTTCTATTTTCTAGACTTTTAACCCCCTCCCCTTGAGGCTATAAAAGCTCAATACCCGCCTTCATGGACCCGACTGTGGGCCTCATTACAAGTACAGCGGTACGTGGAAAAAGTGGCAGCCAGACCGAAACACGTGCATGGGGTTGCTGTTGGTACTCCGGTTCAGAGGAGAATTGCCTGGCATTTCGGTGCTGGACTGCCCCAGGGCAGGACAAAGACTGATATGTTTGGGATATTTCTTCTCTGTGAAATATAGTGAGCTAAAGATTCTGGGTAAGTCTCTCATAACCAGGACTAAAGTCTGGCAGAGGGACTCCCAGGACCCCCCTTGTTAATTCACTTCCAAGCATCAGGCAGCTCATGGCATTTGCTCACTTTGACATCCAGGGATTCCTACTCTAGATTGACCTACAGAGGAAAGCACACCAGCAGCAACAAGGAACCCACCAGTATAAGGTGGAAGAGACGCATGGAAAGGAGGGTGCATGGAAAGGAGGGTGCCCATTCGCAGAGTCAGACCATCACTCTCCGCAGTGACAGATGCACAGTTATGATATGGTATTTATAATACACCTGTACATAAGTGTTTCTAGGCGCGATAGTTGATAACACTATCGCCTCAATCGCCAAACCATTGCAGACTTCGCCCTAATCCAGCATGACATTGAGCGTGCCATCAATATACAAACAGCAATGCCACCGATACTGAAGCTGGTATCAGTCCTGCATATTTGCACCACAGGCACATATCAGCACACCTTCGGCATGCTGCATGGCTTGTCACAACCACGTTCTCAAAAGTTCTGGGACAAGTTCTTGAAGCACTACTTAAGCAAAACGCCCGGAGCCCGGGGGCTCCTTTGCTCGGGCCTGTAACTATGGGCCCTGGGGCATTAACTGACATGGTAATTCCACCCTACCACGGGGCTTATTGCTATGAGTACCCCGGCCCATTAGACCCAAAGTTGCGTGACGCCTTTGACATTGCGCAACTAATGAAAAGAACAAAAAATGCACGCCACCGAATGGGGAGAGGGGACTATACGCAGTCCCTTCTCCCTTTCCATGGTGGCCATTGAAAAACAAAGAAAACAGTAAACAAAAAGGATGGCTGCAATGGAACGGGGAGAAGGAACTACACATAGTCCCTTCTTCCTTTCCATGGCAGCCAGGATGCGGCTGCGAGCGGTGCCGATGACAAAGGCTTTGTTGGGCTGGTAAGGACCCGGTGAGGGCCAATGAGCTCACTTGTTAAAAGCTTATTGTCCCTCGCTGGGCACTAATGAAGCATGTGCACCCGCACATCTCTCTGCCCAGCAGCCCGGCAGAAATGCATGCCACGAAGGCCAGATTTTACACCGGTGCCCACTTCACCAATATAACGGCAGCTCTAGACTGCACATATGTGTCTTTGGTGGTACCCCAGATATCGGAGCATGTGTTCCAAAACAGGAAACAGTACCATTACCTTTATGTGCAAAGTACATACAGTGCAGACCATACTGCAAACCACTGTTGCGCCCATTTCCCTGATAAAAGTTATGACTACGTGGTACAACGGTGCAGCACCCTACCTGCGTACATGAGACCCACAGATGACGGCTCACTTGGGTCCTGGGTATCCACAAAGGTGAATGTGGACGTGAATGGGGGTATGCCAAATATCCACCATGCATATGTAGCACAAAGTATCCCTGAGCATTATCCACATGGCTTTGCAAACACCCCATGCAGTGCCTCCTCCACATTAAAGCAGTCTGGCTGAAGGGACCACAAGTCCAGAATGCATAGGACACTCTAACTGAAATTGCATTTTAGTGGTGGTGTGACCCCTTTGATACCACCCCTCACATTTGAGGAAGTGCCCAGGTGCTCTCCCATGGAAACAGAAAGGAAAGCACCCCACTATTCCTAGTAGCGCACTGTGGGATGTTTTTACCCATGCATCCAAGCCCTACAATAAAACTGTGCAGTACTGGCATGGAAAACATCATGATGGCCAGAACTCCCCAGAGAGTGCACAGGGAAAACATGAAGAATAGGCTGCCACCCATTTTTGCCTATGTTGTGAGCACAGGAGGGCACTCCCTAAAACCACCAGTGGGCTACACACACAGTAGCCTGAAACCATTGGGAATGGCAATGCTGATTGCAAAAAAAGCAACTCAGAACTGTGGGGAATTCATTTTCTTAATCCCAAAAATGGTTGCATTACCAGTACTCACCAATATCAGAAAGCCAGCGTTTTAAAACCACCAGACTTTTGTGGAAAACTGAACAAATGAAACAAAACCAGACCAAGGAAAGACTTGCTAAGAGGTGGATACAATGTAAAACTATATTCTGAAATGACTTGAAGGAAGTAATTATTTAATGTATATGTAAAAATTGTCAGTTTGATTTGAATGTAGAAAACTGGGAACAAAAAGTGGCATTTAGCTGAAACCTGGCTTAATGAAACTGGATTCTGCCTGACAACTACCCCTGACAGGAGTTGAAACCTGCTCAGCCACTTCCCTTGCCAAAAGGAGTTGTCACCTCTCTGATTAGATTAGGGGTGGAGCAGCTGGGGACTACAGGGAGTTGAACAAAGGCCTGTCCTGGACTCAGGCAAATGTTATATTGGGGGGCCGTAAAGTGGCTTCCTCTTAGGGGAAACTGGGAGGGGCAGTGCCTCTGCTAGCAGCTGAGCTTGGGGGAAGTGGATAAACCAGCTATTCCACCCTGTGATGTGGGAAGCCACACCCCTTTTTGACCAGGGCATAATTTTAAAAAGATAGATAACTCATAGTGCGGACTTGTCAGAATTATATAAGTAATATCATTATTTTTGTGATTTTTCTGTGAACATTTTGAGAGGCGTTAGGACCCTGTGGTGTATTCTGGGGGGTTGCTAGCGGAAAATAGGGTCTCACTCCAAATGTCTGCATGTTAAAAATCTGACACTTCATCAATTAATGTCCATACTCCTTGCGCACATGTGTGTAATTTTGGGTAAATGTCCGATATTGCAAAACCAGTTAAAAAGCGCAAAATGTTGTAATTTTTGAATGCAAGCCCCCAGGAAGATCAGAGGCGGACAAGCATGGACCATAAGGAATATATAATGTGCACATGTAATTTCAACAAATTGTATATCTGGGAAGGATGTATTTGAATCAAATATAGATTTGTGGGCAAACTGACCAGGGGAGGATCCTCTGACCCATAAACAGACTTCATCATGCTGACAATCCATTTCCTTCCCCCAATCATGGGAGAGGGGAGAATTGGGCCAATGACAAGTAGAGAGGGGCAGGCTTAGCTAGGCCCAGGCACACACCCATTTTCAAAACACATAAAAAGAGACTGCTGGGACAGGTAGAGACATTCAATTCCATTTGCTGCGGAGCATGCTGACCGACGACTTCACATCCAGAGATCCAGACTTCAAATCCATCAATCTCCAAAGACCAGAACTTTACTTCAGAACTTAAAGCAAGGGCCTAAACCCACAAACTGAGAACTCTTCTCAGCAGGCCTCAGCAACCTTAAAATCATTTGTGAACTATTACACAGCCGGGCAAGCTGTTTGAATTATTTTGCCAAGAACAATTGCCAGAGACCAGACCAGAGATCCAGAGTGACCCAGACCGCTGTGAGCAGAACCAGAGAGCTGACCCAGATTACTGTGAAGTGCCGAGACCAGAACCGGAGTCCAGTCCAAAACCTGACCAGATCCGTGGCGAGGCCTATTTCAAATTTATATTGTGAGTACCTAGCAGAACTGTGCAGAACCAATCTCTTAGTTAAAATAATCTAATCCAAACTATTTTAACCTAAGTAGAACAGCCTCCTAGAAATCGTGTCATCTGTCATTTGTAAAGCTGCACAACTGTCACCTGTCAATTCTGAAGCTGCAAGTTGTCACCTGTCATTTTGAGTTTTACTTTAAATCCGAAAATCTACCTTTATTTAATCGTCTGTATCTCTGGAACCGTTTAGAATCTAGGCTTTCCAACGAACCTAGAACCGACCTCCTACTCCTTATACTTTTTCCGCAATCACGATTCACGCACTCGCGAAATTTACCGCGATTTGCGATTTTGGCTCAATTTCTCCACTTGTCAAAATAGCAGCTCCATTCTTTCTTTTGTTAAAATCCGTTGCAACTTGGTAATAACTCATAGAGCATTGTTAAAGTGAGCCTGAACTAATATAAAGTAGCCATCACCTACCCTGAACCTCTAGAGGGAATTAAAAGCAATTTTAGCACCTTTTCACTTCCTTGCAACCCACATTAAAGTAATTCGCCTGTGTTTAAAACTCATCCCTGTTTTCTCTAAGCTTGCTGGGGGGGACTGAATTTCGTATTGCATTTGATTGCATTCCTGAGAACTGTGTGCTCCTCTTTCCATCTCCTTCCATTTCTTCCATTGCATAGGGGAGGGGGGTGAATTGCCAGGAAAAAAGTGATTATCTTATCTTTTGCTAAAATCATATCAAGTATTTCTGTACTGCATTTTATTCCTCATTGCTTTTCCCTTGAAATCATAAAAGTATTTTTGCTACTTTATCCATCCTATACTAACTCCTCATTGATTGTAAAGAAGTGTGCTAGTGCCAGATTACCCATTGTTGATCAACATCATATGTCTAAGTGTACTATCAGATATTAATTTATTATAAAGTGTGATATATATATATTGTTTAAATTCTCAAATAAACCTTTTAATTTGCAAAACAAACCTCCTTCTTGGCTCAGTGGGGTCAGGGGGATTCTAAGAGGGGGGTGTTATACAAGGGTGGTCATCCAGAGTACTGAACTAGACATAAAAATACATTAATAAGGGTTTTCCTCAGCATCCCAGACTAGGCATTGACTTGGCTGTAGTGTTGATTGAATATCGCTTACAGCACAACTGTCCGGAGACATACAATATGCCAATCAAACACGCTGCCATACGCACACATCAAATACACCACAATGGCCAAGAAAAAGGCAGTATAGGCTGCAATATGCCAAGTACCCATTGGGATGTGCAGGGACAAATGGGGAGTACACACTATGATGGTCCATATGCTGCAGAGGAGGATGGGCACAAGCCATTGTGCATTATCAAATGCAAGGGATGCACACCTTGATGGCACTAAAGTGTACCCGAATAACTGCATGGAAGTGAAAAGTATGTACCACTTGGTCAGGACGGGGGAAGTACAACCATTACCTATGTGCAAGTGACCCAGTCTCAGTCCATTTGGAGGTGTCTCTGGCTAGCCACAACTACCATTGCTCATGACCCCAATAAGAACCCTGGCATGCCACAGTAGATTGCCTACAATGAGGAACACACAAGGACGAGGGTGTTCTTAGAGCACACATTTTGGACTCCTGAAGGGAAGGTTCTGGTGCTGCCACCTGACTGGAGGGGCACTTATGTACAGTCTACAGAAGGTTGGGAAGATAGTCCTTGTGTGTGTAATGATGTATAATATGTGCATCGGGAGGAATATTCTATGGCCTGCTGAGCAGGACATGGCAGACTCATAAAGGAGGAGGATGATGAGACGTGGGCTGGCATACCACACAGGATGGCAGTGTGGAATGAAGGGATGGGTACGTGCGGCATCAGAAACTGATATAATGCTTTCTGATATTTCATATGCACACTGAACAATGTAAATGGAGAAATCACTGTAGTCACATTTGACATGACCCAAAAGACTACCAGATCGTTACTTGTGGTGCAAACTCCATTTATTAAGTCTGTGCCACCTATGTTCTCCCTCCACCCTCACTCCCCAACACCCATGTCCTCCCTGCTTCCTCACTCCCCAACACCCATGTCCACCCTCACTCCCCCACACTCATGTCCTCCCTCCATCTTCGCTCCTCAACACCCATGTCCACCCTCACTCCCCCACACCCGTGTCCTCCCTCCATCCTCGCTCCCCAACACCCATGTCCACCCTCACTCCCCAGCACCCATGTCCTCCTCCACCCTCACAAAGAACTCAATGTCCAGACAGTTGCTTTACTTCTTCCCACGCTTCCCTGGTCTAGATGGAGACTTTGGTGTGTTGAGATCTGCGCCTTGGATGCAAGTGTTGTTGTGCCAGAAATGGAGCTAATGGAATGAGGTCCACGAATGTGCTGCAGTGTCATCAGCAGAGCGCGTTGCATAGATGCATTGCCTACAGATATGGTCTCAGCTCATTCTCGCACTCTCTGGCCAGCCTCAGTAGTTGAAGAAGTGGCTTCCATGAGGTGTCTGCACAGGTTCCATTGCCACCCGGCGACTTGCACCCTGCACTATGTCCCGCATTGCTTGGGCAGTTGGTGGTCTGTGAGCTCCTCCATTCTTTGCTGCCATTGCTCCATCCTTCTGAGCCTTGTTCATATGGCTGTCGGGGTTTTTGTGGCAGCTGATCCGGTGGTTTGACAGGGGAGTAGATGGTCACCTAGGCAGTGCATTCCACCACTTCTTTCATCCCCATGAGCTGCAGACTCTTCATACTCTGTGCCAAGATCTGTGTCTATATGGGGCTGCCACAGTAGACCCAGAGCAACTGAGGAACATGGAGGAGCAGATGCAGGGGGTTCTGTGCTGGGAAGGGAGTCCAGTGCCGGCAGGTCGTATTCCGAGGATGCAACCACCAGAGTGCTGGCAGTCAGGCTGGGGACCGGGACAGTCTCATGAGGGCCTGTGGCCTGCCCGGCAGTGGTGGTAGCGTGTATCTTTAATGCTACAATGGGAGTGCTGGCTGATGTTGTCATGGGTACAGCTTTCATGGTGGATGAAGGTTTCTTGCCTGGTGTTGTTTTGTGGATTGCGAGACTTTGTACAGCATGGGTCGAGGAGAGACGTTTTCCTGGCAGTTGGTTGCTGCGCCTCAGTGGTGGCCTCAGCTTCTGAAGGTGCAGCTGCACTGCTGCTGATGTCATCTGCCTGGCTGCTAGAGTGGCCCTTTGGGATCTCTTCAATACTACAGCAATCATAAAGAGTTGCTGCCATTTGTATGGGTCCAACATGCTTTCGGTTCATATGTCCTGTTGACTTCATGTAATGTTGTGTTGTTGGGTGACAGCAGTTACATTGATGTGGGAGGTCATGACCTAGGGAGAGCAGCGGCTCATATGACTGCATGCGTGATACTTGTTTACGGGCACAGAGCCATTCCCTTCATCCCAGTCAGATTGATCTGTGCTTAGTGCAATGTGTCAGGTGTTCACTGGATGATTCCCATGGAAATTCAGTGATGATTTTCCTTGCTTCTATGGGTATCTTTCCATGTTTGCCAGTAATACTATAGTTTTAGTGTGGTTAGGCTGACAAACTTGGTTGACATGACTGCCACGCCAAATGGGCCACGTATTCTCGGGCGTTAAGGTGATGGCATGCCAGTGTTTCTTCCCACTTCAGGGCCCATCGCACTACATTGGTGTTTTGGAAGTGTTTCCCTGTGAGGGGATTCAGAACCCTCACATGGCAGGATTTCTGCATTGCAGTGAATGGTATACCACAGACTTCCATGGTGCGCTTTCATCATGCAATTCCTGTGGGCACATTCATGGCGATGCTGAACATACTGCCATTTCCACCCACCCCAGCATATTGGGTGACCACATTGTTTTATCTCCTGGGTGGCCTGCAGCTGCACACATGACACTCATGCATTTCGCTCTCATATGTACCCTGCGTCCTGATTTGTACTCCCCTGGGTTGACCGCTGAATCCAGCCTCTGCTTTGCCAACTCCCTCTATGCCAGCCATGTCTATGATGCTGGTGACTTTCTCCTGCCAGTGTGTGGGGTGTATTGGCTTCACGGTTCCTCCTCCTGTGGCTGCTGTCTCACACCCAAGTTGACAAGCAGAGCCTGCAAGCATTCCTTCAAGTCATTCTAGCGCTTCCTGCCGTTTTTGGCTTCACACTGCACTGTGGACACCCCCACCACCTTGTCCCTGATGTCGTTCCAAATGGTTTTATTCCTTGTATGGAAGTCTTCTGTTGCTGGCCACCAAACGGCTTATCATCATTGGCCAGCAGCTCTTCTGCTAACACCTGCATCCCCGTCACTGAATTTAGGCTTGTGGGCCCGCATTTCTGGTACCTTCTGCGTCCCATTGTCTCCTTGCTTCTTTCCTTTGTGTATGGGGTCTGGATGGCTACAGGAAGGCTTGATTGTAAATGGATTGCATTTTTAAAGATGGCTACTGTTGAGCTTCCCATTTGTGGTATGCCGCTATTTCCGCTGGGTGATAATTCGGCGGGTGGATTTACAGTTAGGTAATTCCTCCTCTTTTGCAGTCGTAACGGTAATTCCACTGAAAATTGAAGGAATTACTGACTGTTGTTTTTCCAGCGGTAATGTAATTAGAATGTTTCATAAGACAGTGTTAGTCCACATTTTTGGAGTCCATACAACTCCATGCGTATCTTTTTCTGGTTTAACCACAAAAGGTAACTATCACAGTAAATCCGATTAAGATTGGAGGTAAAGTGGAAAATGTCACCTTCAAGTTTGGAAACTGGCAGTCAAGTTACTGCCACTTTACAGCCATGCTTCCTGCACCACAGAACTCCCAATACAGTCCGATATCTCTTGTTGTGTGTCATCGAGTCTTGAAAGAACAACCCCAGAGGCCATGTTCTTAGCCTTATTCTGAATTTCATTCTGGTATTTTTAGTCTTCCGTGGAAGATGGGGGGCGGGGAGGTAACACTACAGTCACACTGTTTATGAGTAACATATTGCATCGGCCAAGGAGTACGGGAGACTGGACTACCTGGACCCTTTAAATGAAACCACAACACACAGAACCCTTAACAGATATAGGAACAAGTACTCCAAGAACACTAGACCAGCAATCTTGAACCCACACATTCCCTCACTGATTACCAGTCCCCTCTCCTTCTGGTTGACATCTGCATCACTCTTAACCTTACACTGCTTACCCGATCAAGTCTTGAACATTTTAGCAAGCTGCCTAGGACCACACCGCATTTACGAAGCAGCCACACCACTCACTTTTTGATCCCCATCACACCCTCCCCCATACACCAGCAACTAAGTCCTCGCAGCACTGCCCTCAACTGATAGATCTTGGGTTGCTCAGCCACAACCCACCTAGAATCCCACCAGCACACCAGCCTGCACAGGATTCGCATTTGCTTTTCCCCTCCATCCCGCTAACAGCTTTTTGCCCAGCCACATGCAACAAGGCTACCAACATGGCAGAAGTGCACGATCAAGACTGCTTTACATTACTTTACATCAGTCTGTAAAGATTGTTATATCTGTTATAGTGGTTTATGATTTGGGTACTTTTCAAGCCACCTCAATAAGCAGAATATTCTTAAAAGCCAAATGCATATTTTTACCAACTGCAGCTGGCAAGATATTTGGTTAAGTGCCTAAGTTACAGTCTAGTCTCAAATTCATGGTTTACCACTCAAAGTGTGTGATCTTGGGCACATCATTTCATCTCACTGTGCCTGCTCTGCCAAAATTAAAAATACTCAAATTGATTGAGTTCACACTATTCTCTTCTAAAAAAAAAAAAGGGTCATGGTATTGCTCCATATATAATACTATTGAGTGAAAATTCATACATTGCACATGACAAAGGTTTTTTGTCTATTGGGTTCAGATGGAAATGAGCCAACAACTGAGCCACCACCTTCGTAAGAACTCGTGGAGCAGACTTAAACCCAAAGGGAAGGTCTGGAACTGATAATGGCCCATCCACAGAGAACCTGGAGGAACTGCAGGTGTGACGAGTGAATGGACACATGATAATAGGAATCCTGCAGATCCAGGGAGATCATCCAGTCCCCCCGCTTGACCAGGGGAATGACCTTCTGCAAAGACTCCATCCAAAAACAAACTCTGCTGATGAAGGCATTGAGTTGTTTCAAGTCTAAGATCAGATGGTAGCTCCCCCGAGGCTTCGGGACCAAGAACACTCGAGAGTAGAACCCCACTGGACCCAGGGTACAGGCACAATGGCCCCCTTGGACTGAAGCTCGGGAACGGCTGAGGACATGGCCTCTTTCTTGGCAGGGTCCCTGGGCAGTGTAGTCATGATCCAGGATGGCTGAAGAGGAGGAGACAGAAATTCTATCCGGTAACCTTCCCGGACAATCTGCAGGACTCCCTGGAGCGAAGAAACGGGCCATGCCTGCCCCAGACCCAGTGCTCCGATGTGCAGCTCCCGCAGAATGCCGAACCTGAGGAGCCGGCTTACACCGCAATCTGTCGGCATGCTTGTCAGCCCAGGACACCTGGTGAACCTTGTCTTCCAGAGAGTTCCCGAAAAGCTTACCACCCATAAAGGGAAACCTAAGAGCGGCAGCCTTCTGGGAGTTGTCAGATTTCCAGTCCCTAAAAAGAAGCTGACAAGCAGATACGCAAGCACCCATGGCCATAGGGGTGCCCCTTATGCCATCATAAGAAAGATGTGAAAGGAGCTGGAGTTGGCGCTGCACATCAAGTATAGGAGGGCAGTCTGATCCATCTTCCATTGTCTTACGGAGAACCGTCTCTGCCGTATATGAACCGTAGACATTGGCCCTCAGTGCAGGATGTGAACCCACATGAGCCTCCTTCAGTGAGTCATTCGCCTTACAGTTAACCGGGTGCCGAAGGGCAGCATCCTCCGTAGCCATGGAGGAACGGCCCACCAAACTGGACAGATAATAGCATCTTTCAAAGGGCAGAGACTTGCCATGAAGCGCGGCATAGAGACATGTTTGGGGTTCTTCCATTCAGCGGGCCCCTTCGTTTCTATATCTGAAATCGGGGTAAGCACGAGCTTTGGAGTGTGCTTATATTGCCGTATCCTAGGGTCAGAGGAGCACTCCTCTTCCACAGGGACAGAAAAACCCCATGGAGTCTCAAACCTGGGAAATCAGTCTCTACTTCATCCCGAGAGAGAGATTTTCCTTCGGCTTCGTCATCTGAATCGGACCCCGTTGAAGAATGGAAAGAAGCAGAGGAGTGTGAGGGGGAAGAAGAGGAAGCCGAAGCTGAATAGCAGGGGCTGGCTCTATGCCTGTGCCTGACCCAGAACCCTCATGCTCTTCAATGGCCTGCTTCATAAGGACTTTGATCTCCTTCTGAGACAAAAAAAACTTTCATGACATGGGATTTTTGTGTTTCTTTTTTTGGCGTGATGTCGGTGAGGACTCTGTACCCCCAGCAGGAGAGTCCACATGCCTTCGCTTCTCAGACTGCTTGGCCATTGTCGCGCCTAGTAACACTTGCGTACAGGTGCGTTATAAATGACTTATCATAATCATATCATATCATAGAATAGCAAATACCAACCCCCACTGCCTGCAGCCCGACGCTGTTTAAGCCGTCACCGGGCAACTGGAAGCAGTGAGAAGTGGCAACCAGTGCCGTTAAGCAGACCAGCCGCGCCCCCAGTCAGGCCTTCCCAGAGGATAGAGACCTCCCAGGCCAGCAAATACCCGGCGAAAACCCTCCCCGCAACCAGGCTCCAGCGGGAAGAGGGGAGGGTACTGGGGACCCCAATGCACAGCGCTCGGCACAGCCGTATGAAAACCACTGAGGCCGGCAGTTGAATTACACATGAAAATATCCAGCACAAAAGGACACCATTCCCTGCAGGAGGTCCCAGCCAGCAGGAACCGCTCAACCGAGCCCCAAGCCTGCAGGGAGTCCAAGAGCCTAAACCTTACTGTGAGGCCGCCGCCCTGCAGGCGACACCACCATGGAGGAAACCGCAACGATGACTCCTGTAGCCCCGCACCAGGATAATCCAGTCCCTGTCGGAGACAGGATAAAAAGAACGGTTGTATTATGGGAAAGTAGGCGGTTTATACCTCTTGAGAGAAAAGAAAGTTCCTGTAGGGGAGGCGAGGCCTCATAGGTGAATACTGGGACGAGGAAGAGGGACGTGGTTGTAATGCGCTTTTTATTTAAGTGAGCACATTCTGGGATTGGTTGACTTCACTTGAATACATCGGGCCTCATTATAAGTATGGCAGTAAGGTAACAACGGTGCCGGTAGTGCTACCGGCACTGTTGCTACCGTACCGCCATACTACGAGCTGTGCTCGCGGGTGCCTGTCAGACCGCCAGGTCTGACCTGGCGGGCGGCGCGGCACCGGTGATCTCAGCAAGTTGGATGCACCGGCACCGTTGTAAATGGTGCCGGTGCATCCGACGTCCCCATTCCCATTGAGCCCTATAGGGCTTAAATGGGAATGGGGATGTACCGGTTCCGGCACCGGCGAAAGAGCAATTACCGCATCCGGTGGGGGCGGAATACCCCGGTAATTGCCCATTCTGCGGGTGCCAGATCTGGTTGCGAGTTTGGAGGTAGGTAACCTCCAACCTCGTTATGAGGCCCATGACCTGCAACAATCTAGTGATTTGAAAATAAAGGTGGTGATTTGGTATCATCACACACGACATGAAGGGAGCTCAACTATAGCTGTTTTCAGCTCATGACCAAAAGGCACTGGTGAAAAGTTCCAATAGTGAACTACTGAGTGCGCTGTGGTCTTTTATGAAACCTATTTCTCAGGAATTCTCTAGTCTCGTCACAAGCCACTCTGTGAGATGCGTTGTCATGGATGTTTGGTTCAGCATGGGATAACTGTTGTTAATTGGCGAGCACCTTGCCATAGTTGGCCTGTAAAACTTGATGCCTAGGTTACTACAGCACTGAGGCTACGGTAAGTCGTGCATCTTTGTTTGAAGCCTTCCCGATAGGACCGTTTTACAGAGTAGAACATTCCGAGAAGATTATGGCTTCGCGTGTGGTTTCCACACTCCACACAGCGCCCTGCTGCCGGCTGCGTTATTCCCGCCCTCGCTTGCTGATGGTCACAGTTTCGGTTCTAAAAGAACGGCATGTGTGCAAACAAGGCTGCCTTCCGAAAACGCGGCTGCAGTTCATGAACTGCGGAAAGTGTATTCAAACAGGAAATTAAAGGACACTTCTTGTTTATCTGACCATAATTGTTCCCTGCAGCATTTATGCCAGGTCTTCTGTTTTTATACTCTTTCCCCCCCAAATCAATGAATGTGAATGTAGAAAGCGGTGCTAAAAGCGAGACATCCTCCAAACCTGAACAAAATATATTTTATGGGCCCCTAGCCCCCTTTGCCCAATCTGCTCTCTTTTGTGGCTTGGGCCAGTAGGTTACACTAGTGTTACCCTTGGACTTTATAGTTAAAATTGCATTCAGTGGTTTCATCTGCACAAAATTAAAGTGGTAAGATTGGTCGTGGCAAATTGATTTCCACAGTAAAACCTCTATATAAACATAGACAGGGGGGTGGGAGTATGACGCTGTGGAAAAATGAGGGGTGCTGTTGGGCATGGTGGAGAGGAGGGACAATGAGAAGAAATCCATTAAATGAAAGGGAGAAAAGATGAACATGCAATGATCACTTTGCCACAAGCAATATTACCGCTTTTGAAATGTGTGTAAATTAAACTACTGTCACTGATGGCCTCAGAAATCCACAAAGATGATAGATTTTAGGTGCTTTATTCATATTGAATACAAAACGGTTTGAGAAGGCTGGGTTGGTTGACACTAAGGGGGCCCTACAGCTTTCTATTGCAGGCTTTCTTAATCACCAGATTGCCACCTATATATTGTAATGCAAGGTAACCCCTACTGTCTAGATTCTCTGTTCTGCGAGGGACCCTAAAGGCTGTGGGCCTGATTATGAGTTGGGCGGTAGCCCTTAAATGCGGCGGTAACGGTGTTAACATTTAAGGGGCTGCCCAATCTCGAGCTCAGAACTGGGCCGGAATAATTCACATTTTCAGGCATAATTACCACTGGCGCTATTACAGCATGGTAATAGCACTGAAAATTACCCATTGTGGTCAATGGACCCAATGGGGAATGGGGAGTAGCAGTGCCAAATCGTGATCCGGCGGTGATACTGCCGGACAGGTGGGCGCTAACGCAAATGAAGTTGAGCGGTATCCCAGCCAGGATACCGGCCAACTCATGATCAGGTAGTGTGGCTGGCCTTTTCTAACTATCTTCCTCTGGGATTTTTCTAACAGATAAGTCTGGTCTGTTTTACTGCCTGATGTTACCAGGGAGAAATATAAACACACACAGAGCGTAATGTCTTCCCCCATCTAGCAACCTGCACTTTAGCTTAGTTGCACTTCCCCCTCCATAATAATTACTTTACTTCTCTCCTCCACACCTTCTCCTATGCTACCAAGTCCTAGTACCACAGATTGATGACACCATCTTGTCTCTCTTTTGTCATTGCTGGAGCCGGCACCCCCTGAGTGTAGCTGTGCTGGGTGCTAGTGAGAGCGAGCGAGAGAGAGAAACTTCCTGCTCATTGTCCAACCATGATTCCCTAGTTTTAAGCCACATAGCGTACATAGGTTATTAAACACATAGGTATTAGCTGTGCACCATTATCATCTTCCCAGGTAATCACACAATGTTTCAGCTGTTGCTATCTCATGGCCAGGTAATAACATGGTGGCATTAATTAATAAATGAATTAATCTTTTATTATGCACTTAATACAGAAGACCAGTCACTAAGCAGTGGCCGGGATTTGAACCTATGTTGCTGTGCGTTGCCCCTGAACTATCTTCCCCGCCCGACATTGTCGGACAAATGCATTACCCATGACTGCACAAAACCCAAAAGTTTGGTATTGCCAATGCTTGTATTTCAATGCAATGTTGCACCCATACCTCTTTCAGGATGTGTGCCTAGTTAAAATGTCTAGTTGATTGTGTCATTCTCACTTTGAATGGCCAAAAAAAAGATCTTTTCAAACCACTTCACAGCTCAATACATGATACCGAACTGCAAATATTATTCTGCAGCTCCATGTGGTTCCTGTTTCACTGAATTTTCTTTGCATGCACACGCTCTCATGACTTCAAAAGGAGAAACCATACTTCCAGTCAGCGATGCTAATGCGAACAAGCTGGTGACAGTAACACAGACTGAGATGTCTTCTTAAACCAATTAGTTTTCGCACCTTCCAAGTCTCTACTTAAGGACTCTAGGCCAGCTCCAGGCAGACAGCATTGAATAGGCTGCTGGTCATGTGACCAGGCCCTGCCACTCAGTTGCTCCACCCACCACCTATTTAATCAGTTCTCCTTAGGCGTCCTCATCGCCGGCGTCCTTCGCAAAGGACAGTCAAATACAAGGACCTCACCTGTTTGTGCCTGTTTAAGCCTGATAGGGCTAAGGGCCTGGCCCTCTAAACTGCAATTCACCTACAAACTAATCACTACAACTGCTACTCACCAAAAGATATCACCATGTGTCTTCTCCCTCCACAGTCCATCCCCACTCTCACTAGGGTTTGAATGGCCAAGTGCCCTGGGCAGCCCCAGCAAACTACCCTAGTGAATTTCAACAATATTGCCCTTACCCTTATCCAACAGCCACGGACCACATGCACACGCCCTCTCATGTTGGTCAATGCTCGCTCAGCAGTCAAGCCCTCGTCAAAGAGGTTAAGCATTATACCAAACCCTCACCCAACCCCGAGGTACCAGCAACTCAGGAAAAATGTGATGAAAACATATTTGCCATTGAAAAAATAGACAAAAGCAGAGCGACCATCAAATCAATCTCTCAAAGCATTAGCAACCCCTGAACCCTGAAACATACACTGCCCCTCTGGACCGAATTCACTCCTCTCTTTCACCTGGAAAATGATCGCATCCCCCAAACCTGCTTTTTACTCTTACGATATAATTCCGCCCTACATCATTAAATAATTGACGGGCTGAGCGCTCAATGCCTCCCCCGGTGAGGGATCATTACAGGACACCCTCAAAACTGGTCTCATACAACCTCTTTTGAAAAAACCAACCCTAGATCCAGATGACCTAGCAAACTACTGGCCCATTGCAAAGCTCCCATTTATTGTCAAAATCTTGGAAAAAGTAGTTGCTACACAACTACTCTCCAGAATCGAACAACTCTACCTCCTAAATGACTATCAATCAGGGTTCCACCCCAAGTGTACCACCAAGACAGCAACCATCCAGGTGGTGGATGATTCCCTCCAAATCATAGATAAGGCCGTCGGATGCAGCTGAGGTCACTGTCGACCACCACATCCTTCGCTTCTCTCTCCAGTGTGGGATTCACTGGCACTGTCCTGAATTGGTTTCCCTCCTACCTCTCAGGCAGACATCAGGCGGTTAAAATGAACAAGTTGCATTCTTACCGACTCCAGGTCTCCTGCGGAGTCCCCCAAGGCTCCATCCTCCCACCAATCCTGTTTAACCTTTACATGGGGCCTTTGGTCACTCTTCTCAAAGATCCCAATATAGCCATCCACCAATACGTAGATGATACTCAGTTGTACATGATAGTAAATAGCGGGCAGGACATCATTCACCTCTGCGATCAACTGGTCATCATCCAGTCCTGGATGTTGACTGCCTACCTCAAACTAAACCTATCGAAGAATGAATTCGTCCTCATCTGTCTGCCCACGAAAAAACAACTTGTCCAACCATGGCTCAATGATATGCACCTAGAAGGATTTGACCCACAACTCTCAAACTCAGCAAAATTCTTAGGCTTCACCATTGACAGCAGTCTGTCTTTCCAGAAACACATGAGAAAAAAAGAGTAGTGTCCAGAAGTCAAGGACACTCCCTTCCCATGCACACCTATTGAACTGTGGAAAATCTCAGTCAGAGTTAAGCATGAGTTAAGGTAAATATATTGAATTTGATTTGGTATATAGATACAGTACTCTTAGGGGTTGCACTGAGTATAAGCAGTTTTTAATTTCAAATATACAGATCAAGAATCACCATAACAATCATGGTCATGTCAGGTTATACAGAATCAACATAAGCTCAATGCATTTCGGGATAACAATTGCTTTGTCAGGAGTGGTATTCTTTGCTTTAGAGTGGTTGTTGTGTTTCAAGTTTCGACCTTCCCAAATCTACAAACAAGTAAATAATACCAGGCTAGAACACTAGTTCAAGGAGACTAATAGGAAATTCAGAAATCCATATGTGGCATTCCAGTATACACTGCATGGAACAATGTTACATCACCTAGTTCGTTGTAGTTATGCCATTCATCTTCAATTAATCATTTGTGTCGGGGGACGATCGCCTGTGGAATGTTCGACAAGGCATTGACCTATGATAAGAAGTGTAATACTATAATCAGTGTGCTTATGATTATCCTTAGGCTTCACCATTGACAGCAGTCTGTCCTTCCAGAGACAGGTAGCCAGGAAGGCCCAAAAAGCTTGGCTCAGAATCTTTACCCTTCGAAACAAATCAAACCCTTAATTCTGCTGCAGGACTTTCAGACCGTAGTGCAGGCCCTTGTGATCTCACACATTGATGGGGGAAATGCTCTCCTGACAGGGCTCCCAGCTGCTCACTTGTTTCCTCCCCTAAAAGCAGTCCACCATGCTGCAGCACGTGTTATTACAGGAGCACAGAAATTTGACCGAATTACCCCCATCCTATGTGAACTACATTGGTAAACTACATTGGCTTCCACTCCAAGTCAGGATACTATTCAAGACTGAGTGTATCATCTACAAAGCAGTCACGAGTAGCACACCAGCCTACCTGGCGGCTAAACTCCACATATCTGGTGGCACACGCTACTCGTGCAGCAAATAGACCAACCGGCTTGAATCACAACTCGTCCATAAAGAGAGGACCCGCAAACAATCCTTCTCTTGTCATGCACCCATCCTCTGAAACACGATCCTGGTGTTGGCCCGGAACTGCCCCACAATTGTCCGATTTCACAAATCTCTCAAAACATGGTTCTTTTAAACAACACCTGACCAAGGACTAATTCCAATGGATGCACCTATTGACGCACAGACCTCAAAGTACTGCGGTACTGTTAAAAGATGGCAGCCCAAATGCTGGCTACCCACGCTCTATACAGAGTTTCGCTGCTTTCGAGCTAGGTCCATGCTTTAAACAGTAAAAAAAAAAACACAGCTGGAAATTGAACAAAAAGTATTGCAAATAGTTTACCAAAGTACCAGAAGTTTGATGACATGTAGTACTTTTCCCACCTTTAATCTGTTAAAATTTAGATACATCACATTTCTCTTCCAGAAAGCAGCACACCACTTATTCTGCAAAAAAAAGGTTTGTGTCAGGCTGGCACAAAATGCTTGCTTTGGTATGGCAATGTAGCCTCTTCTCATACAGTGTTGTTGTTCAGAAATCTGCAAAGCACTCGGAAAGATGACTTAAGGGTTATTCCTGACAATGGCATACTGACCTCTGGTAGCCCTACAGAAATACTGGACCGCATTTTTACTTCTTCCATGGGAGTCTGCAACCTATGGATCTCTAGAAGCTTTGAACTATTACTCCTGTGACCCCCTCCATTGAGTATACAGGCCAGTGCTGATGTGAGTTGTAATTCAGAACATCAGGAGAGCCAAATGTTGAAGAACCCTACCACCACCACCACCACTACACATGCAATAGCCCCTCTGGTGAAACATAAACAATCATTGTCCAAAACTAAATAACAAATGGTACAGGGAAGGGCTTCCCCCATGAAATGCCAGAGCTGAATTCTTGAAAAGCACTGAGAAAAATCATACGAACCAGATGAAATCACAGCAAGTCACATCCAAGATCGAGGGTACTGTCGTAAAAAATAACCACAGACTCTCAAGTGAATTAGTGAACAGCCTTTAATGGCAGTCCATAAAGCACCATTTACAGGACAATCAGCAACCCAACGACAAATGAAACACGGCGCAATAACCCCCCTTTCTTGCTGTTACTAGGCTTTCTACCCTTGGGGCACCATGCCTTTCATTGGAGCCGGATGTTTCAGACATAATAGGACATTGGGAAGAAACAGTGTATCAGGTGCAAGGATAGTGTCTTAGCATACAAATCTTCGGCTGTGTCTCATGCTCAGGAAGATATGATCAAGATGGAAGACAAACCGTGGTATAAGTTTGGGTCCTGCAGAGCAAGCTATTTCTACAGTTCACACACAGCTTATGGCAGGTGAGCTTGCTTACTATATGACAGTTTCCGTCTACTAAAGCTGCCTTGCCTAGGAACAGAGCAGTATAAAAACATGCTTCTATATGCCAAAAGGGAAACTGATCAGAGGCAAGAACGTTGGAAGCAATTTCTGTTAGGTACTAGGCAGTAAAGCTTTAGAGGTTGGGACATGCACATTAGAACATAGGGCTCACACAGTAATGGCAATAGGGCACTTGTTAAACATGGCAGTTAGAATTTGCTGAGCACTACTCTAACGATGCACAGTGTTAGAAATGTACTAACATTTTTCAAGTTCTCAGTTTCCCCCCACAGTTCCCTCCTACGAGACCTTCACTCAAGCCTCATCATTAATGTTTACTTGAATGGTACCATCTTGGTCCAAGGCCCTCAAGCCAACATTCTCCTCTTTGATGGACGCTTCCTGCTCCTCATCAGTTTCCTTTCTTCTCCTGCTGTCCCCTCTCTCCCCTCCACGACGTCCCCGCCATCCCCTGCTGTCTGCTCCTTGGATACCTTGCCCTCTCCTCCTCCTTCTGCCCCCCTCCGGCTTCTTCTACACCTCTGCAGGGCGTACCTCTGATTTGTACCCCTCCCCAGAAGTTCTTCAAGGACGGCAACCTCCAAATTTGGAGAACCATATTGCCACTCTAAACTCTTGCTCTGCTGTCAAACACTCTTCTGACATTTGCCGCCTCCTGGAGGCACTTGACCTCGATGTCCTCGGTCCCACCGAGACATGTTTCA
Source organism: Ambystoma mexicanum (assembly GCF_040938575.1). NCBI lineage: Eukaryota > Metazoa > Chordata > Amphibia > Caudata > Ambystomatidae > Ambystoma > Ambystoma mexicanum. The sequence continues at coordinate 780,171,807 of NC_090932.1, forward strand.
CGGCCAGCTCTGTCACGAGCTTTGACACTCTCCTCCCTGATGGTTACAAGATCCTCTCCGCGCCCAGATCCAACAGTTTTGTAGGGGGTGTAGCCCTGATTCCCTGAGAGGATTCCTGCCTCTGTCATTCCTACGCAGGCCTACTCATCTTTAAAATGCCTCGCCTGCAGTCAGTCTCTCTCTCTCTCTCTCTCTCTCTCTCTCTCTCTCTCTCTCTTCCCCACTACCCCCTCCCTTACTGTGGCTACCATCTATCGGCCACCTGGTCAGCTCTCCTCCTTCCTCTCTGAGTGGGCGGACCTTTCCTCTTCCCCCATGGTTTTGACCACTCAACTCCTCCTTCTTGGAGACTTTAACATCCACCTGGATGCTTCCTGTCCTTCCTCTGGCCTCTTTCGCGACCTCTGCGACTCTCTCACTCTCTATTCTCCCCTCTGGCCTGACTCACTCTGCAGGGCACACTCTGGATATTCTGATCTCTTCAGACCTTTCCCTTTCAATCCCTCTCACCACTCCTCTCTCCTGGAGTGATTACATTCTCCTTTCCTCCCAACTCACCCTCTCTACCCCTCAGACCAAGCCAACTCCAGCACTGCCACCTACCTTCTCAGTTATCCAACCCATGAAGCGTGTGTCAGTTGAGGCTTTCGCTGCCACTTTCTCTCCCCTCCCTCGCCCCTTGGCTGACTCACACCCTAACACAGCCCTTTCCATGCTCCACTCTGCTATATTTGTTACTCTTGATGTGCTTGCCCTTGTCATGAGTATCCGCTTGAAGCCCAAAGTCAAGTGCAACTGTTGGTACAACTCCGACCTCGTCACTCTTAAACACAAATGCAGGGTGGCTGAGAGGAAATGGCATGCTTCCGGTACACCCTCTGACAAACTGGCCTGCCGCCTGCTCCAAAGGTAATACCGGCTCTCTGTCCGCACAGAGAAGAGAGCCCACATCCAAGCTTGCGTCTCTGCAGCATCTAACAACTCGGCGAACTCTTTAAAATCTGCAAGGAGCTGGTCAATCCTGCTGCAGTCTCTACCTCTTCTGTCCCCTCCCAGGCCCTCTGCACAGCCCTGGCTTCTCATTTCATCTCTAAAACTCAGGACATCCCGTCCTTTCTCTCTTCCTCCACCTCTCCTCCCTCTACTCCCTGCTCTTCCTTTGGCCCTTGTTCAGCCACCTCTCCTCCCTCCTTCTCTGCCTTTCCCCTGTTCTCCACAGAAGAGGTTTCTAGACAAGTCCGATTTATGGAAGTCTTGTCAAAACAGGTTCACCCCTGCTCCTCCAAAACCATCAAGGACCACATTGACATCCTGGCTTCTGCGCTGGCTGACTTCTGCAACCACTCATTCACCACTGGAGTCTTCCCTTCCCCCCTGAAGCACTCCGTTGTGCACCCTCTTCTTAAGAAACCCTCTGCCGACCCTTCCTGCCCGGCTAAGTATCACCCAATATCCATCACTTCTTTCCTGGGCAAACTCCTGGAGAAGCTGGCCATCTCCCAGCTTAATCTTCACACTGAATCTGTTGGTTGTCTCCATGACCATCGATCTGGCTTCAGAGCTGCCAGAAGCACAGAAACTGCTCTCCTGAACATCCGTGAAGACCTGCTTTCCAACCTTGATTCCAACCCCCCCCTGTGACCTACTCTTACTTGATCTCTCTTCTGCCTTTGACATGGTCAACCATGCCATCCTGCTCAACCGGCTCCGTGATAACCTGGTTATCACCGATCGGGCCCTGGCGTGCCTGACTTCTTTCCTCTCTGATTGACCATCCTAGGTCCAACTTGGGTCCTTCCTCTCCTCTATCTCCATCTGTCGTGTTCCCTCAGAGTCTCACCTCTCTCCCTGGCTGTTCAACCAATACATGGCACTTCTTGCCCACCGCATTGCCGCTCTCTTCCCCAACTTTCAGTGCTATGCGGATGACACTCAACTCATTTTCAGGCTCCCTTCCGCCACCTCTTCTCCTTCTCTCATCTCTGACTGTCTGTCTGCTATCCAGGAGTGGTGTGCCGCCAATGATCTCTGCCTTAATGCCAGTAAGACCTCATCGGCACACCTGCTCCCTCCTTTCCTGTCACTCTCTGGCCAGCCTCTCTTGGCCCTCTTCCTGCTCCCTCCTGTGAGGCTAAAAATCTTGGGTGCATCTTCGACTCCACACTCTCCTTCTCTCCTCACATCTCTGACATCTCGAAGAAGCCACACTACCTGCTTCACCTCCTCAGAGGTATTCTTCCTTTCCTCTCCTACCCCCAGAAGCTCACCGTCTCCAGAGCTCTGGTTCTCTCTAGGCTGGACTACTGCAACAGCCTTTTTCTAAATCTGCCTGCCTCTACTCTCTGCCCTCTGCAACTCATTCAAAACAGGACTGCGAGACTTGTCCTTGGCCTGAAGCCCAGGGATCGTATCCCACCAGGACTGAAATCTCTGCACTGGCTCCCAGAGGTGGCAAGGATTAAGTTCAAAACCCTCTGCATTGCCCACAAGGCCTTCTGGGGCCTGGGGCTTCAATACCTTCAACTCTATCTTCCTAAATATCCTCATTCTCAAGCTCTTTGCTCATCTGCCTCCAACTCCCTCAGGGTCAGTCGCTTCTTCAAGCAACGAGTTGGTGGTAGATCTCTTTCTTCTGCTGGGGCCTCCCTCTGGAACAGCCTCCCTTCCTCTCTGAAACTTGGGGAGAACCATCTCCGGTTCCAGCAGCATCTCAAGACCTTCCTCTTTGCTTTTGCTTTCTCTCCTCCTCTCCCCTGCTGATCTCCTGGCTGAAACTGAAACTGCACTGGTTACCTGGCTACTCTCTGATCTCAGTCCCAGGTCCCTTCCCCACCAGTTGCACACCTGCACTGCCCCGCTGGCTACCCTTGCACTCGGGGACCGTATCTGTATCCCTACAGCCGCCTACCTGAACTTGACTCCTGATGTTCTGCACTTACCCTTGCACTTGCCACCAACTGGCCGCACTTTTATTGACTTTATTCACTTTTATTGTCTTTATTCACTTTTATTGTCTTTATTCACTTTTATTGTCTTTATTTATTTTACTGGTATCCTATGCACTGCACTTCCCCGTCCCCCTTCCCACTGCACTTTCCCATTGCCCCCTCCCGTACACTTGCGCTATCTCATTGTCACCTGGCCTAGTAAGATCATTGTCTCTGTCTTCCCTCTCGTCCCCCTCCTTTGCCTTGTTGCCCCTTGAAACACTTGTGTATAAGCACGTTATAAATGCCTTATCATATCCATTACATCTTTGGGGGAACAAATATCACATTCCGGCAGATCGTAATACTTTTCATCTTCAGTAGCATTACAGTAAAACACCTGAGCGGTCTGGGGATTTCTGAGCAATGGGTACATGCGCAATAATCGAAGCATTTGCAACATGTCGCTAGACAAGACAGGCTTAGGATTAGTACCAGTTGATTGAGTAGGATTTGGCCAATGGATGTACCCAGATGTCCTACGATACTCAATACACAGGATCCAAAGGATACTCAGTGCTGATGTACCGTGGTGTGGATTTCAAAGACTGTCAGATATCTGGGATAACTAGAGTATAGCATTTGCTCTTCGCAACTGCACAAACCCCTCCTTGTGAGGCTAAGACGGTGTCCAGGGCCACACGGTTCTGGAGACAGTAGGGTCAGGGAGGATGCAGTGGCATTTGCTATATCTTCAATCAGGCGTAACAATCGGGTTAGCTGGTCCCAGTTTACCTTGACCCCAAGGGCTGGTATGAGGTAACCCATTACAGCTTTAAACTCTTCCCGGGATTTGCTTATTTTCAGGCGGGGCAGTGCCGGGAAGGTGTGGGTATGCCAAATGGTAGGTAGGACATATCCCTTGTAACAACTCTTTCCCCAATTGATGGGCAGCAAGGGGTAAGCTTTATCCCCACAGATGAAATAGGTCCTGGAGTAAGTGTTGTATCCAGATTGGGAGAAAGTGAAATCAGGTTTGAATGCAAAGGTGACATTATTAAAGACTACTGTAATGAATCAGGAGTAAGACTTGGACACGAGGGCAATTTGTTGATTGCTATAGACTTGTATTAACATAAAGATGGGTTGGAAAAAGGCCTATCTCATCCTATCACTATGAGGGGTTTTCCCTTCCTCAACGAATCTAAGGATGCCAACTGTCAGGATGTCTAAAAGCAAAAGAGTTCTCTGTCCTGTGCCAGGAATCCTAACCTGACCCTTACATCTTAAACCTATGATAACATGAAAAGGCATATTGTCTCTCAAGCTAGCAATCTTGGTTCTCTCCTCAGTTTCAATACAAATATCCAAAGTGAAAACGTGCAAAAAGAAACAAGTAATGAAAGTTCCATAATCCTCACGAAGGGTCCTCCCGTCCCCCGATTTTCTCAGCACAAGCACAGTTCTTTTTCTCACAGATTTACAGTTCCCCAGTCCAGGGTTATGGTTCCCTTGCCCTGGATTTCTCACTCTCAAGGGGCACTTGGTTACATCTTGCCTTTACAGTTCAAACACAGTTTTTGTCCAGGGGGTATTGCTCCCTTTCCCTGGAATTTCCACATTCCCAAGAGGTTCCTTCCCTCTTAATTCTCACAGTTTTCTTATGATTGAGTCTGGGTCCCAGACTCACCGTTACACTGCGTGCTATACTCTCCCGCCAGAGCTTTCACTTTATAAACTTTGGGTTCAGGTCCCAGACTCGCAATTCTCAAGGCCTGGTTTACTTCCTTGCCAGGACCTCTTTAGTTATCCCATCTCTTCTTTTATTTTGTCATGTCTACGGTTTTCCAACTCTGTGTTCCTTTCAGTATGGCATCGGGTCTCAGACCATTTCTTATTCACTTTTCTCCAGTAATGTCCCGGGGGTCCGACTTCCCTAATTTTTGTCTCCCCAAAGTTCATATACTGTTTCTCAGTATGCAGTATAACCTTGTAAGCGCCCCAGTGTCCCAGACCCTCTACATGGGCTCACTCCTTCTCAGCGGCAGCTTCGGTATCCTTAGCGTATTCTGACTCGGTCTGCTGTCAGGTCTGGCAAACACCTCGCTCACCCCTCAGTCTCCACCGCGCCTCTGGCTTACTCTGGCAGTTCTCAGCTCTTGGCATCCCGGCGGCAGACCTCTGTCTCTTGGGTTTCTTGCAATGACGTCGCCAGCCTCTTCCCGACTCAGTGATGCAGGCTGCTTCTTCTGGCTATCATGACCTGCGTCGGGAGCAGTGAGTCTTTCTCCATCTTGACGCTTCTTGTTTTTAGATACTGTGCCACCTTCTGGTTCCAACAAACGATGACAGCATTTCTCTGGTTCTGTGTTCTATATTGCTCCCCTGCTCTTCATTGCCCCAATCTTTTCATAAAGAGGTTGGGAAAAATGCCTTCCAGTTCTTACTAAGTGGATGGATTTGCTCTATATTACAATATGTCATATGGGTTGGGGAACCCAGAGAGTATTATTATTTATTATTATTATAGTATTTATTGAGCACTGACCTAGCTCCGAGAAGCAACAGAGCGATTTACAGAGGTATACACCAATACAGAAACAAAACGGAGTGCTTTACAGAGGTGTACAACATTACAGATGCATAACAGAGCGCTTTTCAGTGGTAACAGAACAGATATACACTGGGTGGTTGGATACTGAGGAGAACAGAAGAGGGGGTACAGCTGTACCGGGTGGCGGGGAGTAGAGGGGCGAGCAGCATCTAGCAACTCAGGTGGCGCTAGGGGCAACGTGATGTCCTATGTGTTGAGGAGGAGAGACTCTTTGAAGAGGTGGGTCTTGAGTTCTTTTATGAATTGTAGGAGCCTGTGGGCGGGTCTGATGGGGAGGAGGTTCCATAGTCTTGGGGCGTAGGCAGAGAAGGCTTGTTTTCTGGTCCTTTCCTTTTTGCAGCGGCGGATTCCAATGCACATGTCCTGGCTTCTGGGGGTGCGCTGTCTGCCGGAGATGGAAGAGTTTCTCCGCGAGGTAGCTGGGTGACTTGAAGGTGATTTGTGCATGCAGTGGGAGCCAGGTAAGGTCGATGTGGGCCGGGGTGATGTGGTTGTATCTGTGTAGACCCATGATGAGGCATACAGCCGTGTGTACGACACTTCTCAGGGGCACAAGGGAGGATGCAGGGAGGCCTTCAAGGAGTGCCTTGCCCCCATATAGGTGGGATAGGACCAGTGCCTGAACTGTGGATCTAATGCTGTCCAGAGTGAGGAAGGGTTTGACTTTTCACAGGAGGGAGAGCTAATACCAAACTGTCTGAGTTTTCTTAGCTATGTGTGTCTTGAACGAGAGATGTTTATCATTGTGAAGCCCATGGGACCTGGCGCAGGAGAGTATGTGTCATAGCCTGAGTTGAAAGGGGGATACAATGTCTCATCTGGTGATGCCCCTTCCACCTCCATGAGAGTCATCTCTCCCCATGTGGTCCTCCCTCGGATAGCCACCCATGTGGTCGCGATCAGGTAGCTTTCTTTTGCCACATAGGGAGAGACTTTCTGTGGGAAAGGAGTGATGACAACGTCCCATTCTTCACATTATACTAGATTTGGTTGAAAGGTAATATCGACACTTGCTGTCTATCATGAATAGTACACCCCTGTTGATGTAGCACATAAGGCCAGTAGCCTGAGATGAAAGGTGAAGAGCTTCAGGTCGTATGCGTACCTGGTCTGGGGTGGGGACATTTGTGGGGCTAGTACAACCCATCTGGGAATGTGAATTTCTACAAGGGCTAGGGCCTGAGGAACGAAGGACTGACATGAGATCCATGCAGACATCTCCCCAGTTGAAGGGAATAGGGGTTAAAGGGAACTTGGAGGATAGGACATGAGGTAGGTGTGCACATCCCCAACAATCAGTTATGTTAAACATTCAGGCATACTGCAAGGTGAGGTGGAGGTATGACTTCTTACTGTGAACCCAAGGGTGAGCAGCAGGACTATTGTTTTCATGACATGTATTACTAAAAGCAGCAGGCACAGTGAGATGGTAGTAAGTCAATGAACCAATAATAACGACCATCGTGGTGAAATATTCAGACATGCTCTAGTGAGGGCCTGAGTCCATATATTAAAGCCTCCAGGGGACTCCAGCCTGACTTGTTTATCAAAGTTGAAAAACTATGCTCTTCAACTAAAACTATTTCTAGATGTGAACACCACCCTTCTCACACACAGAGGAAGAATTGAGGCAACTGCATAATATGTTTAAGCCGCCCCTAGCTGAAATCTGTTTCCGAATTGATAGTATAATGTTGACGTAATGTACTCAAACCCTGAAACTGTACCTCTGAAACTGTACTTCTGTATTCCTGAATTATCTCACTCCTATGCCCTTATATTCACATGTATGTAACTTCATGTGTATGTAACTTCTCTGTAACTAAGACTGACACAAGTAACAGTGGCGCAATGCCTTTGGGCTGTATGTGCGCTATACAAATGCAAAAATAAATAAATAAAAGTTTGTGGCCGGGTAACAGAGTCCACTCCAAGTTGGGACTCTGTGTGCTTGGTACAGTTCTCCAAAAGTTCCTGTAGTTCAGGGCACTGCTGTGGGCAGCTCTGGAATGGGGCAAGTGTCACAGTTCTGCAAGAGGGAAAAGGGGATACGTTCAAAGGGAATTCAGTCTGGATGTGGGCCTGGGCAAGGCTCACAGTTCAGTGGTTGAGGCTGTGCAAGTTCATTTCCTGGCAGAGTCCAAACTAAACATATCCAAAATACCAGCCAGAGCCACATACACACGGTGGTCATCAGGACTAAGAGAATGACCAAGAGGTGATAATAACAGGGTTCAAAGCCTGATGGCACAGGCATATTTGTGGTAGCAGCTTCCAGTTCTTCCCAATGCTCTACCACATCAGGAGGGTTCATTGTCTACAAATGGTCAGATCCAGTGGTGAGTAAACAGGTTGGCTGGGGCTCTGTACTAATTTACTGACCCTGGGGGGGGGGGGGGTTCACAGTGGGAGTGCAGAGTGTACCTCCTTGGGGTTCATTTGTGAGATCCAAGAGAGTTAGGTGCTGGAGGTGGTAGGCAAGAAGTGGGACCTGGATCAGAGTCGTACCTTCTTGTGCTTCGACTGCCTACTGCAGTATCGTGAGAAGCAGGTCCCTCAGAGAGCGCACAGGGTAAACCGGCTGACCTTGTTACAGCACCCGAGTGTATTGGTTCACTTCGGGTGGCTGTCTCTAGCATCGTTGAGGAAGGCTCATAGCACTGGGTTGGGCTGGCACTGGCAGGTTCGAGGTGCGACCACTGGTGGAGGTGTTGGTGGGCACGGCAGAGTCAGGATGTGACCACGGAGGATCGGGCCGAGTTGTGTCCCAGTCGAGTTTTTGGACCTGGCGGCAGTGAGCAGCAAGGATCCACACTGGCACCCCAAAGCACTTAGTATGTGCCATCAGTAGCATCTGGTGTGGTGCATACCACCAGGGCTGAAGTGCCAATTTACGCTGATGAACCTTCACAAGAACATAGTCGCTAGGCTTCAGGGGATGGCAAGGCTCAGTTGCTGGTTCCAGTAGGGCAGCTGTGACCTGGGCATGAAGAGAATGGACAGTTTTGACCAATGTGCAACAATACTTTGGTGTAGTCTCATTTTCTAGAAGCAAATTCGGAAGGTGCAAAGCTGCGGAGGCCACATTTGACGCCCTGTAAGTATCTCATGGGCTGACACACCATGCTTGCGCTGGGGCTTATTGGCCTTGGCGAACAGTGATGGGTTCCGTGTCTGTGGCCTCTTCAGACCTATTTTCTGACCCACTTTGGATAGCCTTAATTTCCGATCAACATTTTGGCATTCTTCAAAACTGCTTGACTGGGGGTGATAAGCACAATGAAACTGCTGGGCGATACCCAGCGCTTTACACACTTCCTTAATAATTTGATCAGTAAAATTGGTACCTTGATCACTATCAAGGGGCAACCCAAATCGTGGTATGATTTCAGCAGGGAGTTTCTTTGCAACAGTGACTGCATCTGCCCTCTTGTATGAGAAGGTTTCCAAACACCCGGAAAACACATCTACGAGGACGAGGCAGTAGGAGTACGTCATACAGTTGGGGAGCTGCCTGAAATCTATCTGCACATTTAAGAGGGGACCCTATGTTACTGGGTATGCAGACAACTGTGTCTTAACTGCTTCCCAACATTATGAGTCCAATATGTGGCACATCTTTCACAATAGTCCTGTGCTACTGAAGCAAAACCAGGGGCTACCTAATTCTGGTCTATGGTATGTACCATGGCAGTTTTACCTGAATGAGCAACGGCCTGTGCCTCTCAGGCCAAGTAGGTAAGGCGTACTTTGGGTGGCAATAGCCGCCCGTCTGGAGAACGCTAAAGAGGGTCTGTGTTTAACTTCCAAGATAGCTGAGCAGGTCACGATTTCAGTTTCAAGAGCTTGGTCCTGGAATATGGCCACCGCTGGAAAGGGAGGCAATCAGTGACTGTTGGACTGCAACACAAACAAGAGTCATTAGGAACCAGGGGCCCGTTTAAGGCTGCCGAACGAGCTACATTATGAGCTGTAGCATATCATTGGGCAATGAAAGACTGGGATGGGTCATGTCCTTTGACTTAGTAACAGCCAGGGCAGAAGGGAGCCATTGCGCCTGCAATAGGGCTGACATGTTTTCCATTCCAGATAGGGGTACAAGTGGATTTCATGTACCTGTGCTGCTTCCACAACATGCACGACACCATGAGCGTATCTGGAGTCAATGTAAATCGTGGCTGATTTATCGCGAGCCAGGACACATGCACGAGTAAGCACAACAAGTTCTGTGACCTGGGTAGATTTGGCCATTGGTAATTAGTTCGCCTCAAGGATGTCATGAGGTTACACACAGAACTACCAAACACAGGTTCACCAGTCCATTCAGTACATAGACATGAACCATTCACAAAGAGAACCAGCTCTGGGTTCTGCAATGGAACATCTAACAAATCAGAATGGGGTGACAATAGTTTTTCTACCACCACAAGGCAGCCGTGTGGTTCCCCCGTCCTGCAGGGTGGGTAACGGAGAAGCAGGGTTCAATACAGAGCAGTGATTGATTTAATGTTAAATTTCCGGTAGAAATGAGCAGTTGCTCGTATTCAGAATTCAAAACATGTTGGGTCTTGCCTTTAAATAATTTAATCAATAAGGCCAGTATGGAGCTTGTAGGCAGGCTGGGAGCCTGCTGCCATTCGATTTAGGGACTACACTGTGGTAGGACACAGGTCACTATTTATCACCATGCAACTGTGTTAAAACCTTTTTGGCGAAGCCCTGTCCTTCATCGCAATGCAACACAAATTGCTTTTAATAATCAGGCAGACTCAATGCTGGGACAGTTGTGAGCACTTGCTTTATGGTGACAAAGGTATACTCTGCGTCCTGGGACCATGGCAAGGGTTCTGTGGTTGTATAATGTAATAGAGTTTGAAGGGGCCTAACTTCCGTGGCACACCCTGGGATCCATTGCCTACAGTAACTGAACATTGTGAAGAACCCTCACATTGCTTCCTGGTTCTAGGCATGGGGACCTTCTGCATTGCTGTTGTACGATCCTGGGACAAATGTCTTTCCACAGCTGAAATATCATGGCCAAATACTGCACACAGAGGATACACAGCTCTCGCTTGTGTTTGGATGCCTTGTGACGTTTTCGAGCAAGCACTGTCAACAAAGCGAGGGAGTCCTGCTCACAGGTTTCCAAGGTGGGGGAAGCTAGTAGTAGGTCATCTACATACTGCACTAGCGTAGACCCTACTGGAATGTTACTGAGTCAAGATCCCACTTCATGTTTTGGGAAAACAAGGTGGGGCTCTCTACATACCCCATTGGAAGATGTGTGAATTTGTACTGCCCAAATTTATATGTAAAGGCGAACAGGTACATGGCTATCATGGTGTACCTGGATAGAGAAAAATGATTAACACAAATCCACAACAGTAAAATAAGTGGCTGATGCTGGGATGCAAGACAGGATGGTAGCTGGGTTAGGAACCATGGGAAAGGCTGGCAGAACAGCAGCATTTACTGCTCGTAGGTCCTGTACAAAACGGTAGACTGCTATACCTGGTTTCTTTGTGGACAAAATTTGAGTACTGCAGGGGCTTCGTGGGGGCACCATTGGAACTTGATCTTGCAGAGACTCTATCATGGGGCGGATACCTTCTTCTGCCTGATGGGAGATGGGGTACTGAGGAAAACATGGCAGAGGTTTGGCACTGAGGCACACATGGCATGCTCTTGATTGACTCAGTATTGAGCATATAGCCAGCTTCATTTGCATGAGTGGTCCATCATTTTGCAGGAACTTGGTTCAACATTTCCTGTTTCAATTAGTTAATGTTGTCTCAGTCTTCTGTGTTCGAATGAGGAATCTCCTGCAACACAGCTAAAATCTTGTGTTCCATATGGGCAGCGATATCAAGGAATATACTGTTGGGCGAACAATAAATTGAACAACTCAATTTACACAACACATCTAACCGAAGCAGATTGACAGGAGAACAGGGACTCCACCAGAAAGGGTGATCATCTGAAATTGGACCCATTGTGCCTATAAGCGGGGGAAACACTGGGTGGAGTATCGGTATACCCCCAATACCAACAGAGTTGACAATTTTATCCGAGTGCGCCATATGCAGGAATTCAGAAACCTTCAGAGCTGAGCGTAATGCTCCAGTGTGAACCAAACATGAATCTTTTTACCAACAAAAATACAATCAACATAGGAGGAAGCAGGATTAAGTGGAATGAGCAGTGCAACAAGTTCTGAAAATGCTAAGCAATCCAAACTACCATTCTGTGTCGGAGGCGGGGGCACAGACAACCCGATCAGCGCGGTTGGCTGACCGCTTTGACCGTCATACTGAGGCAGATTTGGACATCCAGCTTTCAGTGCCCAAACGCTTTGCAATAGTTGCACTGGGCGCTGTAAGCATTTGTGTGATATCTCTCTTCACTCTGGCCTGGTGCATGTGGGGGGAGGAGCACCCCCCCCCTGCACTTGCCCTCATGGCCTGGAGCAGAACCCTCCCTTTCCCTTGGAAGGCTGTAATTGCTGTATCTGTAATGCCATAAGCTTGGCTTCAATACAGTCCTTTTGTCCATTAGTTTTCTCATGGAAATGTGTACCTAGCAAAACCTCTTTCAAATTCTTTCCCTCCCAACGTATGAGGACGACTTTTATCCCCACCGGCACCTTTGTTGTAAACCAATAACAAACTGTGCCACCGCAACCTGGGGGGCTACAAGTACTGCATCAGTAATCCCACAGAGTTGTTAAACGCATAATTTCAGACGCTCAAGATATTCTGCAGGATTTTCACCCTTTGCCTGTTTGCAGGCTTTGATTTTCGAACAATCTGTCTTCCTGGGACACATTTCCAGCCTAGTTTGTAAAATCTATCTGTAAATGCCTTTAAATCCCCAGTGGGGCTCTTCGGCAGGCCAGTTGGAGCACACTTTTAGCAGAGTGAAGGTGTCAGCAGAATGGTCTGCATGCAACAATTGCTTTAGATCGACACACATGGGACAGTAATATTCTATAATGACCTGTAGTTCCACTTGGAACTTGACTGGGTCTTGCTGTATTTTAGGGAACCTTTCAGCAATACTAAACAGGTCGATGGCACTCCATGGTGTGTGTACTCTGACCAAGATATCTCTTCCAGGCAGTTGCTTGTGTGTGAATGCATCACATTGGTGCTAGTAGTTGCAGGGGCACGTGGGAACACTTTAAGGGTCAGGTAGTTGGTGGAGGGTGACTCAAAGAGAACGTAGACCTGTGCTCATAGTGCAGGGGAATGTGGGCCTGTCATGGGACCTATCGAGGTCGGCTGGTGATAAGAATCTGGTTTGGTGGAATCCACGCTAGCCGTGGACCCATGACTGCCTGGCTGAAAAACTGGTGCAAGGTTTAGTATGGCTGGATTGTTAGAGTTCAGAATATGCTCATGGGATTCTCTCTGCGGGGGTGCACCTTGGATAACAGGAGATAGCCGGTTGTACCAGATTTTATGGGCAGAGAACTGTATGATGGAGTAATCTGTTTTTAATGTCTTAACCTTCTCCTGGCTGTCCCTCAGGACTTGAGTCTTTGATTCAGATTGTCCCTTGGTGGCTTCGGTATACCAGTCTAGATAGCTATCCCATTGTTGTTGGTGCATGTGAGCTCCTTTCTTTTCTAAAGCCTTTCGTAAAATCGTTATTTTGTGCAAGTCAAATGTGCCTTCCTGTGGGAAGTGTCTAGGTGATTCCTTCTGTGTATAATTGTTCCATCTATCCAGAAACCTACATGATTTAGGTGAGTAGTGTGTAAACATGAGGTGAGCTGCACTTCCTTTAGGAGTAGGCGGCACATTAGTCCAGACTGACCTGAACCCATTCTCTCAAGGAGTGAGACTAGGGATGGCTTATTGCAGAACCAGGTCCGTACCTCTGCCTGCTCCGGGGCACTAAAGTATCCTGTGGCTGGCGGGGTTGGTTCAGCTCTTAGCTGACTGCTCTGTAAGACCTATTCAGAGGCTTTGGATGGGGCATCCAACCGCTGTTGCTCCCCGTTAAAGACATTTCAGTGACACCATCAGGTGTTAGTCAAATTCAGAAGACTGCTGATTCACAGCCTATATCCCCCGTTACACTACCCACACTACAGAGCGGTATTAAGCTTACCAGAGATGGCGTAGGGAAAGGGTTGAAGACAAGACACATATTCTGAGGAAACTCAGCCTATTACAGATCCGTACTAGGATAGAGGAGACTGTGAAATGCTAAGTCGGGTTGTAACTGAGTTGCACATACAGAGATTCAAGTATCGAGAAAAGGGCTACAAAGGTCAAGAACTGGGCTCTGACCCAAAATATTTTCTTTGCACTCACACAAGACACATTCATTCCAGCTCCTGGTTTATGCTATACTACTCATATCATCCTGACTCAGTAGGGAACATGGATACTCTCCTTCACAATTACTTTTTTACTGTGGTGGCCAACTGCCTTTTAACTTTTTGTTAGTTCTGATCAGTTCTGACTTGTTCAAATTCAGGGTACCAGAGTACAACCAGAAAGATTCCGGATTTTAAATTTCTTGGAATTCCTTCAACCAGAGGCAAACATCATCCTATTTAGCAATGCAATTAACGGTGCTCACCAACCCACGAATTTCAGCCGGCTCTTCTTCTGCATCTGTTCTGTATACTGTCCCTGGTTCCCCAGCCGCACCTGCTACTTCTTACACCAACTAAATAGTGTTACCTGGACCCATGGTGATCACTGTGAATTGCGTCCAGCGACCACTGGGTTTGGCCGCCGAGCAGCAGGAATCTGACATCACAGGAACCAATCTTGTCATGGAAAAATAACCACAGACTCATCCAGTGGTTTGGTGAATTATCTTTAATGGCAATCAGCAAAGCAGCATGTACATGACAAAAAGCAACAAAACAACAAATCGAAGTCAGAGCAACCACCCCCCTTTACTCCAGTCACAGGGTTTTATACCCCAGGGTATCGATGCCTGTCACTGGAGAGGGAGGTTTCAGACATAGCAGCACATTTGGAAGAAACAATGTATCCAGAGCAAGGACAGTGTCTCAGTATACAAGTCTTAGGCACAGCCTGTGTTTTCACACTCAGGAAGACATGATCAGGATGGAAGACAGTGATACAATTTTGAGTACTGCAGGGCAATAGAGTTCACCCACAGCCCAGTGCAGGCGAGCTTGCTTACTATATGACAACTTCCATCTGCTAAAGCTGCCTTGCCTAGGAAAGCAGCAGTCTATAGCATGTCTCTATATGCCAAAAGGGAAACACGTCAGCGGCAAGAACAGTGGAAGCAAGCTCTGTTAGGTACTAGGCAGTGAAGCTTTCAAGGTTGGGACATGCACATTAAAAATAGGGCTCACAAAGCAATGGCAGTAGGGCACTTGTTAAGCATGGCAGTTAGGATTTGCTGAGCACCACTATAACGATGATCAGTGTTAAGTTATTAAAATATTTCAACTTCTCAGTTTTCCCCCACAGTACAAACAGCCATCTTCGGAGCAAAATATGCATACTTTTAGATATGCATCGAATAACAGATAACTACACTAAATAAAGTTTTTGTGTCGATCAGTAAATGAATACTAACTCTGTGGGCCTTCGTAAAGTGACTGCATCACAGCACATGTGATGCCCATTCTGTGACCTAATTACATCCCTATAGGCCACCCTTCTTGAGAATGTAATCTCTTATGATTCCTCCACAGTGGTGACCCTCAACCCCACATTACTTTGCAACATCTATATGCTTCCAGCGATTGCCATCACTAAAATCATGTATCAGATCAGATCATTCTCAACAGACGATTGTCATGTTAAAATCATCAAACTGGACCAACAAGCATGTTCACACTAATCTGCAAGCTCCTACATGCCTGTTTGCCCGAAAGAGAGTTTCCATGAGCCCTAAAAAATGCAACTTTGGTGTCCTTTAAAAAAACAAATGTACAAAATGATATAGTAGCACCTTTTAGACCAATCAAACATCTCTATCACTTGATACAAATCTTGAAACTTTGGCCATAACTCAACTCTTTAAATCTCGGCAATAACCATGTAGACATCTATCCACTTGGTTTATAATATGAGGGAAGAACTACTCATTCCCACAAACCAAGGTTGTGTATGCATATTGATCCCTCTGCACTGATCTGTGGCTTTTAATACTTTCAACCACACAACACACTCCACAGGCTTAAAACAGCTTGTCTGTTGGAGACACTGTTCTTCACCAATTTAAGTCCTCTCAACAAATCAAAGGGGACTCCCTTACCATCTCAAGGATCCCTGATGCCTTCAGTTGTATTCATTGTGTCCATGGCACCTCTTTCTTCCTTCTGCTATGGCCAGTCTCATTGTTGGTTTTGTTATGTACGCCTGTGACAGGTCAACATCAAGATATCTGCAAATGATGAAAACCATTACCAGTTCATGGACTGGCTCATTCAGGTTCAACACTGGATGCATCTGGACCAGCTAAACCTCAGCAGATCCCAAACCAAGACTTTGTTACTCAGAGCCAACTCCAGTTTCACTTGCCCCCATGTTTGAGCACATCGCCCATGCCTTCAAGCTCTCTCTGTAAATGTGTTCTTATCCTTAATCCTGATTTCCCCTTTTAACCTCAAGTAAACAGTGTTGCCAAGAGTGTTTTTATAATTGATTTGTACATGTGCGTTGCCACACTCAAGCTGTTTGCTTCACTGTCCATGAGAACAAAGGGCTGAAAAGAGATAAGGAAAGATGATGGAGGGGAAACAATTTTGTCATTCACAGCGAGTTGTAGACACATACCTGAGAAATCGGCTAAATTGCTGGATGTATAAGCTGGATACTGTCTGCTTCAAAAGGTATACGTTCTTAGGTTTTGTACAGTCACAACCTGTGACACTGGTGTGAAGTCCTCCTTGGCGTGTTTTGTTTCCGAGCAAACCTTTCACTCTTACAAATCACTACAGGATTTACTTCTAGAGCACTGGGCCTCATGTAGCTGGTTGTCTTTTTTTCCCAGACTTAGATTTTTTTTCTGGGCTATTTTCGGTTCATTGGATGTGGATGCTCTAAGTGACCTTGCAGGTTGGTTGTGTGGGTCGAGTTTAGCTACCCAGTTGGTGCCGCCGTTGAAGAAGATTGTGTGGGTGGTGCAGAGAATTTTCAGCTATACCTTTTGATCAATTGGTGAATGCAAGGATTTCAGAGCTGTCAATATGGGGGTAACTTAGGCTGAAAATGGATCCTGCTGACCTCTTTTGAACCAATTGAATTTGTTTGATTAAGTATTTTGCGAGACCAAGGTATGATCCATTATATCTAATCTAGTTTTCACAGAACTGGAGTTTGCAGCAATTCTACCTTACGGTAAGAACATGATCTTTTTCAGATGTTGGATTTGGAGATGGCCGCTCTTCCTAGGAGCATTGATTTGTTGTATGAAGGTGAGGTTTGAAGCAAGTAGCCTTGCCAACAAGTTATTAGGTTTCTCAGATTGTATTGAGGGGGTGGGGTGGTTGTAAGGGAGTTTCCTGTTGTCGTGGGTCTTTTAAATGGTAGGTGCATGATTGGAGTAATCCCTTTGATGCAATTTCAATCCTTGGTCACTTTTGTTGGATTCTTCTAATGCTGGTGGTTTCTCTCAGGATATACAATGCCCTAGAGGTGATCCTCCCATGTTAACACTATGATGGTGGTCTTAACAAAACTCTAAACAAGCTTCGCATAGTAAAATGATGAGGCCAGGCCAGGCTCAGCTTTGGCTTGATGAGGTCTGATGATATCACACTTAGGGAGTTATCATTTTGTTACGAAAATAGCAAAAACTCCCTGATTGGAAATTGGATCTAATTAACCAGTTTTGTAAAGTGATCCAAAAGACATGCTGTTTGGGTGGAAGGAGCAATACGTTGGGCATAAATGAAAAAGGAAGGGTTTAGAAAAAAATTTAATTCGAAAAAAGCAGACTTCAAAACCTGTTCCTGGATCCCTCCCTGCAGTAACATTACCACCATTTTTTCTACTGCTCTGCCAAATCCAGATTGAGCCCCAATCACTCGGTCTCATTGTGGACAAAGCTGATCTCATCAGCCTGTGATCTGTTACTTTCTTGAGTAGATAATCTGGGATTAGATGCTAATTGCTTTTGTTGTTCAGTTCTAAAGATCAATTTTTAAAGTAATTATATCACAGCCGGGGATTTTTTTCTTTTGCCTGCTGGATCGAAAAAGAGATGGGATCAGAAGGTGTGATTGTAGGTTGCATTTTGGTTAAACCTTAGGCTACTCTGTAAATGAACACAAACCACACTGTTTATTCCTTGTTGCTCCCTTTTGATTAGAAAACATAACAAGCATAAAGAACAAAAGACATTTTCAGAAATAAAAGGCATGAGAAAGCATACAATATAGCCGCAATGTGTGCAGCATTTTCCAGTGCAAAGTCAAAACGAGCATTGTCAAAGCCAATAGTTTTGGTGTTTACTGATGTTCTTTACATTTTGCATTTATAGGCACCAGGGTGCAAGGAGGAGAGTGCACAGTTTCAAAGGAGGGGGCGATAAGGAGTGCAGGTCTGCAATAGAATGAGAAGAGTAATAGAGCAATGGAGGAAGCAATCGATAGAGGGTGCCATTGATACTGAGCAAGAGAAAATATGGGTGAGAAAGAGTGAGAGGGTACGAAATAAAGTGAGCGTGTAAGAGGAAGGATGAGAGGGCGATAGGGGCAGGGGGTAATGTGGCTGGAGGAATAGAGGGGGTTAGGTTGGTGAAAGGTGGGTGGGGGAATAAAGGGTGTACGGGTGGTAGAGGCAGAGAGAGGGGAGTAGGTACGTGGTGGGGGTAAAGAGAGAAGGGGAAGGTTGAGTAAAGAAAGAGTGGATAAAATGGATGGCAGTAGATAGAGGGGGTAGGGTGGGTGAGAATAGAGAGAGGTGGGGTGGGTGGATGGTGGTAGAGAGAGGGGTGGTAGGGTGTGTAGGGTTATAAAGAAGGGATGGATGCATTGTTGGGGGTAGAAAGGGTGAAGGTAGGGTGGGTGGGTAACATAGTGGGTGAGGGTAGAGATTTGGGTAGAGAGAGTGGGGTTAGGGTGGGTGAGGGTAAAGCGAGTCGGGATAGAGAGAGTGGGGTTAGGGTGGGTGAGGGGTAGAGAAAGTAGGGTCAGGGTGGGTGGGGGTAGAAATTCGGGGTAGATAAAGAGGGTGGGGTAATGAATGTAGAGAGGGTGGGGGTAGAGAGGGTGGGTGGGGTAGTGAGAGGGTGGGGGCAGAGAGGTCGAGGATAGAGAGGGTGGGTGATTGGGGATAGGGTTGGTGGGTGGTGGTAGGGAATGTGGGGGTAGGTGGGTGGGTGGGAGTAGAGAGAATGGGGTAGGGTGGGTGGGGGTAGAGAGGGTGGAGTTAGGATGGGAGGGTGGGTGTGTTGGCCATCCAGAGAGTTGGGGGTAAGGAGGGTGGGTATACTAGAGACAGTGGGGGTAGGGTGGGTGGAAGTAGGGAGTGGCCTTAAGATAGATGGGTGGGGGTGGCGAGACTGGAGAGAGTCGAGGTAAGGTGGGTGGGGTAAAGAGAGTGGGGGAGGAGATAGTGGGGGTAGGGTGTGTGGGGATGGACAGAGCTGTAGTAGGGTGGGTGGGTGAGTGCAGAGAACTGCTGCAGGGTGGGTGTGTGAGGTTAGAGAGAATGAGGGTTGGGTGGGTGCCTGTATAGAGCAGGGGTAGGGTGGGTGGGTAGGGGTAGAGTGAGCGAGGGTATGGTGGGTGGGGGTATATAGAGTGATGGTAGTGTGGGTATAGAGAGAGCAGGGGTGTGATAGAGTGTGGGTGTATGGTGAGTGGGTGGGGTAGCGAGAGCGGGTGTAGGGTGAGCGGGTAGGGGTAGAGTGGTGGTAGAGTGGGTGGGGGTAGGTGGAGCCGGGGCAGGGTGTGTGTGTGGGGTTATAGAGAGTTGTGGTAGGGTAGGTGAGTGCGTTTTGAGAGAATAGGGGTTGGTAGAGAGAGTGGTGGTAGGGTGGGTGGGGTAGAGAGAGTGGTAGTATAGAGAGAACAGAGGTAGGTTGGTGGGTGTCGATAGAGAGAGCAGGGGAAAGGGTGGGTGGGGGTAGAGAGAGTGAGGGTGGGTGGGGGTATAGAGTGGTGGTAGTTTGGGTCAGTGGGCATAGAGAGAAGAGGCGTAGTGTGGGTAGGAGTCAATAGACAGAGCAGGGGTAGTGTGAGTGGGTGAGAATAGAGAGAATGTGGGTAGGGTTGGGGTAAAGAGATTGGAGGTAGGGTGGGTGGGGGTAGATGGAGCAAGGGTAGGGTGGGTGGCTGGGGTTAGAAAGAGTGGGGATAGTGTGGGTGGGTGCCTGTAGAGAGATAAGCGGTTGGTAGAGAGAGCGGTGGTAGGGTGGGCGGGGCAGAGACAGCTTTTGTAGGGTGGATGGGTGGGCATAGAGAGAGGAGTGGTAGGGTGGGTGGATGTAGACAGAGAGGGTGTAGCGTGAGTTGGGGGCTAGAGAAAGTGGGTGTATGGTGAGTGGGTGGAAGTACAGAGAGCAGGGGTAGGGTGGGTGTGTGGGGTTAGAGCGAGTGGGGGGTAGGGTGGGTGAGTGCCTGTAGAGAGATCAGGGATTGGTAGAGAGTGTGTGGTAGGGTGGGTGGGGTAGAGAGCTCTGACGGGGTGGGTGGCCATAGAGAGAGCAGCGGTAGGGTGTGTGGTGTAGGTTGGGTGGGGGGCTAAAGAGATTCGGGGTAGGGTTGGTGTGTGGGAGTAGAGAGAGTGTGGGTAGGGTGGGGGTAGAGAGAATCACAGTATGGTGGGGTAAAGAGAGGGGGATAGGGTGTTCAGTGGTGGATGGAGCATGGGTAAGGTGAGTGTGTGGTGTTAGGGTGGGGTTATGGTGGGTGAGTACCTGTAGAGAGATCAGAGGTTGGTAAAGAGTGTTGTGGAAGGGTGGGTGGTGGTAGAAAGCTGTGACAGGGTGGGTGGCGATAGGGTGGGTTGATGGGTTAGTTAGAGTGGGTGTAGGGTGGGTTGGGTAGACTGAGGTGAAGTATGGTGGGTGGGAGTAGCGAGAGTGGGAGTAGGGTGGGTAGTGTTACAGAAGTCAGGGGTAGGGTGGGTGTGCGAGTTAGAGAGAGTTTGTATAGAGAGCGGTGGTTGGGTGGGCATAGAAAGAGCAAGGGTAGGGTGGGTGTACAGAGAAGGGGCCAGGGGTGGTGTTTTTTAAGTCTTTGGTAGGGCGAGGCAGTGGGCATAGAGAGAGCAGGGGTAGGTTGGGTGGACGGACGGATGCGCATGCAGGTGTAGGGTGGGTGACGGTAGAGAGAGTAGGGGTACGGTGGGTGGTTGTTCAGAGAGCAGTGGTAGGGTGTGTGTTTGTGTGTGTGGGGGGAGTTGGAGACAGTGGGGAGTAGGGTGGTAGGTGCCTGTAGAGAGAGTGGGGCAGGGTAGGTGGATGTAAGAGAGCAGGGATGGGCGGTGGTAGAGAAGGTGTGGGTAGAGAGACTGGGAGTAGGGTAGGTTGGTGGGTGTAGAGAGAGTGGGGGTAGGGGAGGTGGTTGGGGTAGAGAGAATGGGGATAGGGTGGGTTGCTGGGCTAGAGACAGTGGGGGTATGGTGAGTTGGGTTAGGGAGAATGGGGATAGGGTGGCTGGGTTCAGGTAGAGAGGGTGTGGGTAGAGAGTGTGGGGGTAAGGTAGGTGAGTGGGGGCAGGGTGGATGGGGTGGCGAGAGCTGGATTAGGGTGGGTGGTTGGGGGTAGAGTGAGCAGTGGTAGGGTGGGTGGGAGTAGAAAGAGCCACGGTAGGGTGGGTGGAGGTGAAGAGAGTGGGGGTAGGGGAGGTGGGTGTCTGTACAGAGAGCGGGGGTAGCGTGGGTCAGGGTAGAGAGAGTGGGAGTAATGAGGTTAGAGAGAGCAGGGGTAGGTTTGGTGGTGTGGGTAGAGACAGCAGGGATAGGGTGGGTGGGGTAGACCGAGCAGGGGTAGCATGGGTAAGTGGAAGTAGAGAGAGTGGGTGTAGGTGGGGTAGAGAGAGTGGGGTTAGGGTTGGTGAGGTTGGGGTACAGAGAACAGGTGTAGGGTGGGTAGGTGCAGCTAGAGAGAATGGAGTAGGGTGGGTGGGGATAGAGCGAGCGGGGATAAAGTGGTTGGGATAGACACGCCAGGGCTTGTTAGAGAGACCAAGGTTGATAAAGAGAGCAGGGGTTGATAGAGATCAGGAGTAGGGTGGGTGGGTGCAGATAGACAGCAGGGTTAAGGTGGGTGGGATAAGAGAGAGCAGGGAAAGGGTGAATGGGGCAGAGAGAGCATGGGTAGGGTGGGTGGCTTTAGGGAGCATGGGGTTAGGCTGGGGTAGAGAGAGTGGGCCTAGAGTAGTGTGGAGAAAGTGGAGGTGGGTGTTTGGAGGTAGAGAGAGTGGGGGTAGGGTGGGAGGGGTTGAGAGAATGGGGCTAGGGAGAGAGGGGTTTAGGTGGGTGGAGGTAGAGAGTGGGAGTGGGTTGGGTTGGGTTTGGTTTGAAACGGTGGGGGTAAACTGGATGGGGTAGAGATAGTGGGTGTAGAGACAGCGGGGGCAGGGGGTCACTCTGGCGCAGTGCTTACTCCCCTCTCACAATAGATCTGAGACCTGCAAGGACATTGCCCTCATTGAGCCAGGACATGGAGGACGGGGTGGGTCAGGGCATCGATACAGCAGGGGAAGGGCACCCCCTGTGCCTGGGTTTAGAAGTTGCAGATGCCCTTGTCAAAATGTCCCAGAGCAGCAAACAGCTGTTTCTTATGGGGTGAATGGAGGTAAAAAATCTTTACTGGCCCCAAATGTTTTTAATCTTTCTTTTTATTGTACATAGTGGAAGGACAGGTGGTTCCCGTCAAGAGAGTGAAACCCGTTTTCACAAATGGCCATGTTGCAGGGTAAAAAGATGGCCATCTATGATTGCCTCCTCTCACTGCCAGACCTGACCCTTTTGTGCATATAGGAAATCATTGGCAGTGATATGAGCCACTACTTTACATAATCAATTTCTCCATTTACATTGATGCCAGAAAATGCAGGGACAATTATAAAAAAATAACTTTTTACATTACCACCGTCAGAGGAGGTATTTCTGAAATAGCACTGGAGACATTGCGGAATGACCACGTCTGCTGGTAGACTTTGAGTAGGGCGGATATCTATAAGTACCATGGTCGAAGCTTGTAACTTCTTCAGTGGTATTAAAATATCCACCCATCTCTGAATGACCCCCTTAGTTTGTAGTCTTCTTATAATTATTACCTGAACATTACATCTATGTGTGTCTTTCGACTGTGTCCAAAGGTAAGTACCACAAATAGTCCAACAGCCATTTCTATAACCACTATATACGTAACATCCATGGGTGCTATTAAGAGTGCTATTAAACTCCTTTTTGTATGAACACATTGGTGATCAAGAAATACACCAGAGCATAGGGGAAGCATTCGTACACAATCAAACCAAGGACAAACTCAAGATATGGAGCCTCACTCATCAGCTGCTGTGGAATGTAACCGACCAGTGGTGTATGGGGAGCAGTCTTGCCAACATTAACAACCAGGGTCACAGAATCTGTTATTTAAAGGTAAACGTTGCCATTGGGTGTTATGAACATGCACCTGCAGCCTAGACACCTCTCCCTCACTGTGGAGGCCCATGTGTGGGGGACACCCAGGCACATCTACAACCTTGCTGACATCAAGACGAATGCCTCATCCCATGTACAAAGAATCTGAGCAGGCTTTGCAGCACTCAGTTCCTTTTTGGCAGGCTAGATTCTGAAGCATTTCATCTTTTTCGATTTATTTTTAAATATTTTGTAGCTCTGGCCCATGGGGCAGCAACCCTGCCATCCTGGGGGGCAGTTGCCCCTTGCCCACCTTGCCAGTCCGTCCCTGAGAGTGATATGTAGAGAAAATGCCATCAACATTTTGGTTTTTCTTAAGTCACCCTGAGTGGGATGAGTATGCTCAGATGTGGGTCCCAAATGTGCTAGACCTAGAGACCCAAGCTACACCCCACTGATGACACCAAAATAGGCTGTACCATGTCTTGGCTGATTGTGGTCTGGTGCAGAAGGCATCTGATCTACCAGTGCAGGTGGACTGCCCTTTTTGGGATGGGACCAAGCCTGTGTTGCATTGGATCTTTCCTCTTCTGTAATGACTTGGCAGGCTGGAAAACAATGGTCTTGAGGTTTGCCAGTGCAATGCTTGTGGTTTTGTTTGAAGACAGAATGTTTAGAAAACAGTCAATACCAGTAGTTATTGTCTCACATTCAGATTGGCTGAACTATTCTCAATAACGATCTGTGTGTGCTAATGAGCAGTCGGGCTTTCAAATTATTCTACCACTTGAATATTTGTGGTTTATTTGGATGTATCTCATCCTTGTTTTGTATGGTCTCGTTTTAAGGCTTTCGTGCTAATACTTCTTCAAATCCAGATTAATTTCCAAATTGCTTGTTTCTGTTATTAACTGGTAATGACGTATGCAAAGTATGTGCTCACAAGGATAATGATTCTGAGGGTTTTAGATGATTGGGCTAATTAAGGCAAAAATGCTCACAGGAAGTTACCAAGCAGACCTGTGTGGCATACATCTCAAAAAAGAAGGAAAAGAAAAATAACACAAAAATAAAAAAACACAAAGAAAAGCGCACAAGAGTTGCAATAAAGTCATGCGGAAATATGTATACTCTGTGTTTCGTTCAAGCAATTTGTTAGCATTGTGAGAACGCACGGACTGCAAGATATCTCTGAAGGAGAGTTCCTGCCTGGAGAAGAAATCCTCCACGTGCCCGCCACCAGGGAACTCTGTAGATCGGCAGCATAAACGTCCTCTTCTAAATAGGCCAGAACTATGCACTAACACTCCCTCGACAAACCTAGCAAAATCTAATGCAACAACCAGACATATGGGGTTGATGCCAATGTAAAGACTCCATAAACATTAACGTGTGAGAAAGATCAATGACTAGCTTTCACTCCACGTATGTGAGCAAGTGCCTCTGATCCGCAAGCAGAGGCGGACACACATGAAACAAACTCTTGGACAATTGACACACAATAATACCAGAGACGTGGCAAAGAGTCAAAATCATCTAAGAACAGCCCTACGTTTAAAGCACACACGATGGGTCCTCCAACTATCTATGGGTACATGCTCTAGGGCCGGACAGCTGTCAGCCTCATACAACGGCAAGGTAATACACACAGAACACACCCTTTCCATAACCATACCTTAAAGCTGACAATGAAATATCATTTTGAGAACATTGGAATGATGTGGCACAGCTGACGCATGCCAACGTCAAGTTTACTAATAGGTAGGTTTTAGATCAAGAAAGTCAGTTTAAAAAAAAGATGAGAGCAATCTGAACTAACATACTTGTGCCACATCTAGAAAACGATTGCCATGTTTGAGTAAAGACAGAGCAGTGAACAGATGGCATCTGTCAACTTAATTGTTTAATGATGTAGATAGAAACAGGAAAGAGCCTGTTGCAGAAAGATGTGCACACTGACATTTCACATGTAAACATGTTCAACACTACAATTTTTGTCAAGGGCTTACGGGGGATAAGAGGCATATCGTAGCTCAGCAAAGTAAATTGCAGGGGCGGACCGCCCCCCCATTCAGATATACAGCACCCCTCCCCCAATAGGAAACGTGTTTATCAATGTATGTGGTGGTATAGGTTATTATTGTGTTTAAAGTGAATCCAGGAACACTGCAAACAAAAAAAAGAAGATAGTCACCTTATTGTAGCTGTAGTAACCCAAACACTGCGAAAAGTCCAGAGTTGAGGGGTCTCCGGAAAGAGAGTTGCCAGCTACTGCTGCTGGATAAAATCGTACATTCGTAGTCCTTATATATTAAAACTCAACACCAAAGTCACGGGATCTGCCTGTACATTCAAGAGCAACTGCTGTACACAAAGGATCCACGCGACCACCGCTGATAAGAAGTGGCTCCCCCTCACTGCTCCCTGCATGACAGCGGAAATGCGTCCGATCAGGCTGTGTTTATTTCCGGGTCGACTGAGCATGTGCGATCAGTGGGGGGCAGGACCACCATCATAGGTGTGGCTCTCTGACTCAGACCTCGCTGGCCCGGGCCGTGGGGACATTTTTTTTTCCGCACTGAACTGAGCATGTTATTATTGTCCATAAACAGTTCAGTGCGGGAAAAAAATAATTTTTTGTTGTTGCTTTTTCATGGGGTGGCCAGCATTTTTATAAGGGTAGCCATGCCCCCTCCCCCCCCGGCAACCCCTTGGCAGCGCCCCTGTGCAAGACCTATCCTTGGCCTCAAGCCCAGGCACTGCATCTCTCCAGCCCTAATATCTCTCCACTGGCTCCCGGTGGCAGCAAGGATCCAATTCAAGACCCTCCTGCATCATCCACAAGGCTTTCTGGGGCATGGGACCTTGCTACATACATCTATCGCTCCCTAAATACCTCCTGACTAGAGCACTTTGGTCATCTTGCTTCAACTCTCTGCAGACCCGGCATTTCTCCAAGCAGAGTGTATGGGGTAGATCTCTTTCTACGGCAGGGGTTTCACTCTGGAATGGCCTCCCTCTCTTTCGCAGACTTGAGCCGGATCTCCTGAAGTTCCGGAAGCGGCTCAAGACTCTGCTTTTCTCTACTTCCCTCCCTCTCGCCCTCACCCTCCCTTGCTAATGCCCCCGTCTGTCTGCTGTGACTGGAGGCCTGGTCACTTATGAGTCTTACAGGGCTCCAGGCCCCCCTCACCCAGTCTACCCCAGCACCCTGCCAACCTAGTGCTACCCTTCTGGGCCCCCTCCCTGACCAGCCTGGATGGTTGGCATCCCTCGCGAGTCCGGTCCACCCCGTCCCCTCACCTGAGGCTGTTGCCCTGGCACTTGCCCTCCTGGGCTCCCCTTAGCACTTGCCCAACCCTGGGCCCTCCTTCCCCCTGACCTCTCCCTCCAATTCCCTGCCCCGCCCCCCCCCCCCCGAACTTCTGGCTGCTGCACATGCACGATCCGAAAGTCACATGGCCTAGTAGGACCATTATTGTTTCTTGTGGTCTGGAAACTCATTGTACATAGGTGCCTTTATAACTATGCTATAAATAAATACATGTTGGGGATTAATATGCCATTGGTTATTGACACAATAAAGTAAACAATATGACGTACACTGTGAATTCAATTGCCTATCAGATGCATGTGAAGTCGCTAAGTTTTCATTGAGGGGTATCCAATCTGTGCATATATGTCACATATAACCGAGTTACGTCTAATACCAAGAGCATGATGTGTAGGTCGTATTTGTTTAATTTTAGAAATCAGACAGTCTTTTATAGATGTTATTGGACATATTACATTGAAATCCGTTTTTGTACATGTATTCCATGGTGTGCAGTGAAAAAGTTGAAAACATTGTGTTGAAAGTCAATGTCGAAAAAAAATGTGACATTTTTTTTTTTAATGTTTTTTTTTTTATTTACATTTTTTTTTGGGTTCCGCAAGTAAAAAAAAGGGGTAAAACAAAAAAATGACAAAAAAGGGGAGTTGGGGGAACCCCCCCATTTCGAACAAAAAACAAAAATAGACATTCGAAATGTTTTGTTCTATTTTTTTTTCTCGACATTATGACTTTCGACATAATATAATTCGAAATTATCACTATAAACACACAGGTGACATAGATTATTTTTTTTTTAACAATGTAGTAACAGATGTTTGCCGGAGCAAACGATTGAATCACATCAAAGTTCAATACATTTAAGTTAAACAAATTGTTATGTAATGATGTATCCCACATCCTCATTTAAAATATTGTGAAATAAATCAAGCCAGAAAAGCATGAGAAGTAGGGTTGTGGGAGCCCTAGGAAAAGGGCACACGTTGCTGCTCTTGCCCACCTCCAACCTGCGATCAGTGGTGCAAAGGCCTGGTCTGAGGTATTGACCATGAGGAAGGCTGCGTCGTCCATTTTCTCTGTATTGGGTAGAATTACTGAAACATTCGCTCTTGCTTATTTTTTTTTTTTTGTAGAGCAGGAGTTTCCGGAAAGTGCACTGTCCTTCACCTCCATGTCTGGAGAGGGCACTGGCCAGGAACCGCTTGGAGGCATGCTTGTAAATGTCATGAAATCCAATGATGCTAGAATTGTAGTCTTTACTGAGCAAGTGGCGCTTCGCGTGGCCAGTCTGCGCATCGTGCGAAAAACAAAGTGTTGCTTTGAAATGTTGAAGCAAGCACTTCTTTACTCACTAGGAACCCTTATGGGCAGCATTCCAAACGATTGCGCCTCAGCTCTTCTGCGCTATATTGCAAAGCGGATAAACTACATATGCCTCACGTTTTAAACCTGGCTCCATCCATCCATCCCTTTTTGATTCTCAGTGGGTCTCTGTGAGTGGGGCAGAGATGCAAATACTTGGCTTTTGACCTTACTGGGCTGGGAGTGGGGCGGAGATCTTATTTTGCCTCATCACTAATGTTTTCCAAAAATACAAAACAAATGTAACGTTTTTTTTTCTGGCATGATAGGTGGTTAAGAATTTCGGGATTACGTCTCTCTTCGGGGGCGGGATTAGACTAGTTTGCTTGTGGTTGGTCCCATTCTATGATGGTACAGAGACGGGAAAAAGGTTGACTTCTGATTGGTTAAAAAGCCCAAGTGCCCGGATGTCCGCACAAGACTTCGTTTTTTGCAAAGTGAACTTTATCAAAGTAATCCTATGCATATGGTCTTTCAGATTTGAGTAAATATAGAAAGTGGGTTCGAGTTGCTGTTTCCTTCCTGTAGAGCACTCATCCAATCAAGTTTTTATCTGACCTTTACATGACAGTGTCAGGCTGATCCTGATTGGTTGAATAATCCTGTCACTCCATTCATTGGACTACCTCTGGTCCCTCCTCCCTTTCCCAAACCTGCACTCCAAAAAAACTCACATCATAATAGTAATCTGGTGAATTTCATAGCTCTTCATGCCCGACTCCTTCAGCTTGTAAATCCTGTAATCATTTAGTGACCTGGGGGAGGGTGAAGTCAGACGAAACTGGCTTTCAACTCCAGGATGCAGACATCACCCTGTTTCCAGTGCAAGCACGTTGTTCTTGAGATATCTGCTTGAGATGTAGCACAGTTCACTCTGCCTCCTTCGTTGTCTCTTTCTCTCCTCGTGGCACACAAAGGTTCCCAGCTTAAGCACAGAGTGAGGACCTCAGCCCCTGTGCTCCTAGGGAAAGACAGCAGTTGCTTAATGCCTCGATGGCCCAGTGTCCACACTGATCGGAGCCGGTGAAGACCAACATGATCTTGCCTGTAGTGTGGATTACAGATACCAGCAACGGTTTGGCTTTTTGTCCCATACTATGGTGGTGCAGAATAGGGTTCAACCCCATGAGAGTGAAGTCTGAGAGCTTTTGAAGGGGAAGGGGCAAGGCATGCACAACACCTGCTAAAAGCATTGAGAGTGGTATGGTTTCCCTGCTTATTGGCTGGCTGTACACTGATACATTCCTTAACTATGTCTGTCTTTTGTGCCCATCTCCCGTATCCCTATATGTGAAGTTACATCCCTCTGTCTTCTTGCTCCTTTTACTTCAGTGATGAAGGCTGGGAAACCCCTCCCTGTGAGTAGCCAAGGTCAGACTGTAGCAGACTGTAGCAGAGTCAATATTTTCCCTACAGCATGAACGTCTGGTACAATAAGACTGTAGCACCTTGCTGTGGGCGTGAGTGAAACTGGGATGTAGCCAAGCTGGGGGTTAGTCAGTACTCTAAGCCTTCAAAGTATTTAACATAAGAAAACGTGCATGCTCTTCAAGCAAAACATGCTGAGCAAAATAAGCACTATTCTGTCACTCCTTTCTGTTAAACTCTGGGACCAAGTCCAGCTAAGACACACACAGAATCTCACTTTTCAGCAAATCACGTCAGACAAATACAAAAGAAAATGGATAATGATGCATTACTAAAATGATTTTTTAATTCACAGTTCCATCTACAAGTTTCTATGATCTCTCCTTACATCCTCACAAAATGATATGCCTTTAATTTTGTATTCATCAATCGTCAAAATATTTAATCTGTTCAGCAGCATGCCCTTATTCATTCACGCTATGATATGATGCAGCATTTATAATGCTCCTGTACACAAGTGTTTCTAGGCGCGACAAGACAAAGAGGGGGAAACAAAGGGAGAACAAAATAACGATCTTACTAGGCCTTGTATCATTCAGATCAGCAGTGGCTCATAAGTGCAGAGAGAAGGGACTGTAGGGTTGCAGATACAGACCCTTAAGTGCTGGGGAGCCTGGAAGCAGTGCAAGGGCAACTGGACTTGCAGGAGCCTGGGCCCGAGTTCAGAGGGTGACCAGGTGACCAGTGCGCGGAGCAGTCTGATGCATCAGCAGGGGAGAGGAAGAGAGAAAGCAGAAGCGAAAAGGAAGGTCTTCGGCTGCTTCTGGAACCGGAGGTGGTTCTGCTCAAGTTTGAAAGAGGCAGGGAGGCTGTCCCAGAGGGAGACCCCAGCTGAGGAGATGGATCTGCCCCCAACTCTCTGCTTGGAGAACCGTCTGACTGTCAGAGAGTTGGAGGTGGATGAGCAGAGAGGTCGAGAAGGAAGAAGTCTTGGAAGAAAAAGTTGGAGGTAGAGTGGTCCCAGGCTCCAGAAAGCCTTGTGAACGGTGCAGAGGGCCTTGAACTTGATCCTTGCCGCCACGGAGAGCAAGTGCAGAGGTTTCAGAGCTGGAGAGATACTATCCCTGAGCTTGAGGCCAAGGACATGTCTTGCAGTCCTGTTCTGGATAATTTGTAAAGGTCGAAGAATAGGGGGAGGAAGATTTAGAAAGAGGCTGTTGCAGTAGTCCAGCCTAGAGTGAACCATAGCTTTGGACAGAGTGAGCTTCTGGGGGAAAGTGAGAAAAGGAAGAATACCTCTGAGGGGGTGCAGCTGATAATTTGATTTCTTAGAGACGTCAGAGGTGTGAAGATAGAAGGAGATGGTGGAGTCGAAGATGACACCAAGGTTCTTAGCCTCACAGGAAGGAGCAGGAAGAGGGCCCAGAGTGGGCGGCCAGACAGAGAGAGAGAGTGGAAAGGAGGGAGTGGGTGCCCCAATGAGGAGGATTTCAGTATTACTGGTATTAAGGCAGAGATCATTAGCGGCACACCTTTCCTGAATTGCGGCCAGACAGTCTGGTATGAGAGAAGAAGCAGAGGTGGCTGAGAGGAGCCTGAAAGAGAGCCGAGTGTCATCCACATAACATTGAAAATTGGAGTAGTAAGTAGTGATGCGTTGGGCAAGAGGAGCCAGGTCCTGGTGGAAGAGCCATGGAGAGATGTTATACCCCTTGGGAACACGACAAGTAGAGAGAGAGAAGAGAGGAAAGACCCCAGTTGGACCTGAGAGGGTCAGTAGGTGAGAAAGGAGGTCAACCAGGCCAGGGCCTGATCAGTAATACCAAGGTTGACGCAGAGGTGATTGAGTAGGATGGCATGGTTGACTGTGTAAAAAGCAGAGGATAGATGGAGAAGAATGAGGACAGAAGGGGGATTAGAGTCACGATTGGTGAGAAAGTCTTCATGGGTGTTCAGGAGAGCAGTTTCCGTTCTTCTAGCAGCTCTGAAGCCAGACTGTTGGTGATGGAGGCAACCAACAGATTCAGTATGTAGGTTAAGCTGGGAGGCAGGCAGCTTTCCCAAGAGTTTGGCCAGGAAAGGGGTGATGGAGATCAGGCGATAGCCGAAGAGGAAGGATCGTCCGAGGGCTTCTTTAGAAGGGGATGCACAAGAGAATGCTTAAGGGGGGAGGGTACAGGCGTATTCTGCGTCACTCTCCTTCATCCGTCCTCACATTCATAGTCATTCTTCCTCACTGCCTGGACTCTTACTCCACTCCTTCTGCCTGCTCCTCAACATATCCTCCAGGTGCCAAAGCATGTCTGCGTGCTTGAGCTCAGAGCATGTTTTCACCGTGCAACTGCCAACACTATTGTCTTTGCCAGTGCTTGTTGTTTTTCTCAATGTGCGTACAGGTTCCTTTCAGTGAACTGAAATATCATTCTGATCAAATCACCAGTCCACAGGAAGTTTCTCACTCTGGTTATTTAATGTTTTTCGTCTGGAAATGTGGCTACAGGGAGAAGGGTCTTTCACAAAAGCCAATGAAATACTCGTTCATCGTTTACTGTAGTTAACAAAGCTGTTGCTGGATTCTGTCCAGCCGTGAACTAATACTATTCATAGAGACTGTGGGATGCAGGAAAGATGAGATAAAAATGCAAACCACGCATCCACCACAGTTTTGCTTCCCGGCAGAGCACGCACAGCCCACAAGCAGAAGCACATGCCTTGCACATGTGTCGATAAGGACATAGCTGGTTTCTCAGCTGCAAATGAGCACCCTCTGTTCATATCAGCTCAGCAGCCTTCTGTTATAAATGTATTTTAAAGTACACTTGCGTCCATCAAAAGATTGAGTTTATTCCGCAAAAATGAAAAGGGCACGCTGTGTTTCAAATTGCTCTTGTGCTGTTTGAGAAGTGCAGTGTACTTGTATAGCCCTTCCAACTGTGTACCTGAACAATATATGCTAAGAAGCTGGGTGAAAGTGCACTTATTTTGAGGCCAGGTCATGTGTGCACGACCTAGCTCCAAAGGTGACGAGGCGCTACACAAATTAATAATAAAACAACTAAAATGAAAGGAACAGAGTGAAATGATAGAAAATAAAAATATATTTGAAAAAATAATAAAAATCAAAAAGAACTTCCCATAAAAAGCAAAGCAAGATCTCGCTGAAGAGGATGGCAACAGCGCAAGACTCTGTGGAATTAGTCTTTTCTACCACCAAATTCTTTATGCAAATAAATCACGACACACGTGCTAAACTCTGGAAACCAGCTCTGACATAGGCTCCTTTTTAAATTTTTTAGCCAACAAGTAAAAATTCCTTGTTATTGAAATGGATAATGTGGCCAAAGAATCACAAAGGCAAAGGAGACTATAAACATAAAAACAGGCCTAGCGCACTAAATGTACATGGGGGGGGCTGTAGGGGAAAGGGTTGGGAGGGGGAGGAGAGGCAAGCAGCACATCTACGTTCCTCTCAGAGAGTTGTCCATCATTTTTCAGAGGTTAGGTTCCTGGTCTCCCTTTTGTGATCAATGTGTGTTTAGTTGCTGCCCTAAACTGTAGCTTGGGAAACTATCTTTAGCAATGTTGGTATACTAAACACTGCGTGTTCCAGGCGTATTTGTTTTCCAGTTTAGGGTGCATAGACGTTCTGAAAGTTCTCAATTCTGAATTCTTTACTAGATTCTGTTCCTGGAATGGATTCTGTGTTCTCCTTAAATTCCCAGAGACGTCATATAAATGATCATATAAATGATACTTTGCATGGTGAAGGAACCTGTTAGCAGAGTCTTCATCTACAGCATGACCATCAGCAGGCTGGCTCATCCATGGAGACACACTAGTTCTCGCCTGCTGCTCAACCCACACACTTACAGATGAGCTGCCTGTCCACCGCTGTGCAGGAGTCCATGATCTCGCTGATAGCCCCACTGACCAAGACTTACTAGCTGGAGAAGTCCTTGCATCTACTGCTTTAGTAATGCACACAAAGGCGATCTACACCACTCTCTCCAATTGTAGAATTTCTATTATGATTTTGCACAAATGTTCCTGTCTTTCTTTTCTGTCACAATCAAATGCACTCTTTAGTCTCCAATACTCTCAATACTCTTCCTGCAATCAGAAACTGGATGACTCTTCACGCCTTTGCTTAAACTCTTCTAAAATTTAAATTCGGGTCTTCCCTTTACCTTCTCCTTATGAAACTCCTCCCTCTCAACTCATCTTTTTCCCATTGTACTTCCGTTTTGGCCTTTGCTCAAAACCGTGTTGTAATTTTAAGCCCTTCCGTAATGTCTGCACTTACTTGTACTTGCCTTGTTTAACTTAAAAATATTCCCAAAATATGAATGCTCGTTTCCTTTTAGGACACCTTCTTGGCCCTCTTATTGTTACTCTGTTTTTCCTTGTGTTGATTACTGTTCTCCACCCCTTCTTGGTCGGTCCTTCTATGAGCTCTTGCCTGTCCAGTGTATCTTTAGCTCTGCCCTTCATCTTCTTCAAATTCCTTCTTACCGTTCGCGTGCTTCTCTCCTCTGGCTTCCGTTTCCTGCTTGACTTTGATTTTACAACTTGTCTGTTTTTTATATGTTCATCTATGGGACAGCCAGGGTCGGACTGGTGCATAAAATTGTCTCGGGCACCAATTAAAAAGTGGTCCACAGTTGCAAATGACAATTCATTTCTTTTGTCACAGACTGTGAAAAGGGGAAGTTTTTTTTATAAAATCTCACACAAATTTTGTAATTTAAAGAATATGTATTCAGCAACAATGGTCAAAACTACTGGCCTCATAGTGAAGTAACTCATAAAACTGGGCCAATTAAGCCAAAAAAGTGGCCCACTTTGTCCCAAAAAACGCGCCCACCGTAGCATTTTTCATTTTTGCTTTGGGCATTGCCATATAGGCCAGTACGAGCCTGGGTAAAGCTCCTCCTTCCCTCTCTGCACTTATAATTTCCTTCTAAACACCTCTTGTCATCTTTAATTTCAATTAGTACCCGGCAGGGGACAATGAGATTGTAACATGCTATCTCATTGGCCCTCACTGGGGCATTACCTGACTGGAAATCCCTATCCCCATAACGTTCCTTCCTTTATGTCCCTGGCGGGGGGGTGTGGCAGCCACTCAGCCAATGAAGAGGCTCAGAATGGGGTAATCCCCAGGTCCGAGCCACCACACGGCTGCAGTCTGCCATCTTCCCCCACCGGGGATCGAGGTAAGTGTTGTTCTCCTCCCCCTCCCCCCAATCCAAAGAATTCCCTCCCCGCCCACCCAACCCCACTAACCTTCTTTTCTGTCCATTTCGGGAGTGGAGGCACTGGCAACAATTCTGTCCCCAGCGTGTCTGCTCCCGATCCGCATCAGGCTGTCATGTAAAGGAAGAAGGGACTACGAAGTCCCTTCTCTCCTCTCCAGGTCAGCCATTTTCTTTGTTTACATTTTTCCGTATTTACTGAATGGCCGTCATGGAAAGGGAGAAGTCCCTTCTCATGGCGACCATTTTGTTTGTTTCCTCTTTTCCATTCATTTTCAATGGACGCCATGAAAAGGGAAAACAGACAGCCATTTTTTGTACTTTTTTTTTTTTTTTTCTTCAAAAAGCTAAAAAAAATCTTAGTACCACGGTCTTACAGGCCGGGGTACTAATAGCAACAGGCCTTTCGCATGGGGGCATTGCCACTTTAAGGTAATGGCACAGGGCCTTTGTGAAGTCTGTAACTGTGGGCCCGAGGCATTACCTGAAGTGGTAATGCCCACCCTGCTCGGAGCCTATTGCTTAATTCTGTTCTTTCACTCTGTTAGCTCTCAAATTCTGAAATTCTCACTCTCTGCCCCCACAATTGCCCCATTGCCTTCTTTCCATAAATCCTTTCTACTCTCAATATCGGTGATCATTTTAACCTGTTGTTGTTCATTTCTTTTAATACCGTATTTGAATGTCCTGTTCTGTACGATTTATGTACAGCGCTTTGGCAGAAGCGCTTTAATATGCTTCAGTAAATAACTAAATGAACAGATTTGCCTGAGGTCTTTCAGCAAGGTATCTTACTCTGACCACCAAGGATCTGAAGATGAGGTCAAACTTGTTCCAGCTTCCTAGGACCTTGAGGGAGAGTGCTACATGGCAGGCTATGGCTGTGGCCTTTTCTGCCACCTTATACATTCACTCAGAATGTCAAACATTGAAGGTGACTTCAACTAACCACCACCGACACAATGTGCCTGCATCTAAGAATTGCCTAATTAAAGGCCTGCTAGTCAAGCATGGGTCTCTGCATCCACTGATAGCACGTGGCCAAACCCATGGGTTCCAAATCTGTGGTCACATGAGAGGAGCCTGATGATGAGGCCAATTAAACTTATACCACAAGTGGCAAGGATGTAGTGGAAAAGCCCGATGAAGGCAAGCTCCCGGAAAGCGACGCCGTAGTGGTAGTATTATGTGCCACCATTGACAGGTTGGGATCACTCTCCATCTAGGGCTTACCCACTTGATAATCTGGTGCTATTTCCGCAGAAGGTACCCAAAATATCTTCCTCTTTAATCTAAAAGACCTTAATGAGGAAAATAAACCATTTCTATTTACGAAAACACAAAGACAGGGTGATTAAAATGTAACAGTCCCTATTTTAGACAAGATATAGGCCACCGGACTACCAATTCTGAAGGCACCACTATCCATGCCTCCCCTTTGCGACTAAGACAGATATGAAGGGGAGGTGGAGCAGGGTGGCCTGGAGTGGCTATATGCAGCGCCGTACGGCTACTGACTCTTAAACCCTATAAGTCTGCTGAACCGAGAGGTGGAGCAGAGGTGGTCTGCTGTGGTCCGCTGGGGAGGCTGACCTAATACGCAGATTCCAGTAAAACGTAGAGGTTCATGTATACATGAATCCAGTCTGTGAATCTTCCACAAACCTCTGAGTTTTGCCACCTATAAAAGTTCCAGTTGTAGTTTCACTCGAAGCCTATTATTTTATTATGACTGGCAAGACCGCAAGTTGGTCTAAAGCTTATAACCTTCGGAAGGATAAGCCATATAAAAAAAGTAAATACACATACACGCGCAACCATCGCAGAGAAATTGGGCAAGGCCCCTGTGTGCCAAGCAGAGGGCAAAGCAAGAAATGAAATACAAGGCTACCAGTGATGTGTCATTCATTATGCCTCAGAGGGCAGCCCAATGGAAGCCAGATGACATTCAAACAAACCGATCTCACAACTGAGGCATCTCCAGATAAAGAAGGCATGAAGTCTCACATCTTGGACCAGAAAGTCTCTGCCACTACCTTTCTAGCTATAGGGGAGGCTAATGTGATGATGGTAACCACACATTGCCACCGTGAGATGTGGTACAAGATCATCCAGCTGGTGCAAAGACTGTATGCAGTAAGAGGCAAGATGTATTGTGTAGGAGGGGAAGACCACCTCTAACCATGCTATTGATTCTGCAGTTTACGTTATGGATACAGAATTTCAGCAACTAGGACATGGGGTGGTTCTTCAGTTACTGGCCACAATGAAGTCAACTCAATCTAGGCTGTAGGTTCAACCCTACATCCCAGTAATAAAGTATAATGGCACAGCTCTCTTTGGAAAAGGAGTGAATGATAACCTCACGATATCAGAATGGACACAGACCAGAGGCTTTTTCCTGCCTTTTGGGGATTGAGGTGCAGGTCCCAACAGAGGTTCCTCTGTACTTTGTCAATTGTTCATGCCTTCAACATGAAGATACCAGCAATCTCAGTCCTTCTATAGGCAATCTTCTCGGAGCACCAAGAGATGATTGGGGCAGTCCAGGTCTTAGAGCACAAAGCTGAATTTACTCTGAGCCATGTAACATTTCCATTGTTAACTACCCCAATGGTAGAAAGGATCAAGCACCATGTTCTGCATAGTGGTGCATTACATCTGACCACTGGGTTCTTGTGATAATAGAACACAGGC
Organism: Ambystoma mexicanum; assembly: GCF_040938575.1. Lineage (NCBI taxonomy): Eukaryota > Metazoa > Chordata > Amphibia > Caudata > Ambystomatidae > Ambystoma > Ambystoma mexicanum. The sequence continues at coordinate 780,208,907 of NC_090932.1, forward strand.
AAAACTACAGTTTGTCAAGGCCACAGTAGGTTCTCCTTTTTGAGAGGCATTAAAGAGAATGCCACACTCACAGGTGAAATGTGGTATTTCCTCATGTTGTTTCATGGTCCAGCCCTGTTCCTCACACTTTTACCCATACCTCATCACTCCCTGTGGACTTGCCCTCCATGGGCTTCCCTAGCACTTACCCTGCCTCAACCATGGGGTCTCCTCTCCCCAGTGCACTTTATTTATTGAACTTGCACAATCCGAATATCACGAGGCCTAGTAGTACCGTTTATTGTTGTTTTATCCTCCCCTGTTCCCCACCTCCCTTTTGTCTTGTGGCGCCTGGAAACACTTTCTGATGTCTAGGCGCAGTACAAATGCCCAATAAATAAAATGAATTGTTTGCGAACAAAACAGCAATATCCTGAACCTAGGAAATCTAAACAAGTGCAAACGAGGACCCAGGGCAAGGAACCCCTGCTCAGACAACACCAACATGCATTTTCTCCCTTCGTCCCCGCAGGTCACCCCCGTCATAACCAGGCAACGCCATTGACATTGACCCTCCTCCAAGGCTTGGACTCTGCAATGCATGCAATGCAGCAACCTCACCCACATCAGCCTAAAGCCCACCCGCACCTCCTCACCATCCACAATATGGAAGTTGATTCTCACCAACATCCACTCATCTATCACCCATGCAGCAGACATTGCCGACGTCATCAACGTGATGCTGGAAATGCATTGGAGCGACAGGGCTTCCATGTCCTTGTCCTGTACTTTTTATCATGTGTGTTCTGTGTTATTTTCTGCACAGGAGTCCATGTGGGACTCCTGGCAGTGCAGCTCTCCCTATTTATGGTTTGATGAACAAACTCTTGGGATAACCTTATGGGACCCATAGGTGGGGGTACAACCCTGTACCCCCTTGCGTATGTTTTTGGACACCTGTGTGTGGTCCGCAGAGCAGGGTACGGGCTGGTGGCAGCTCCATGCTGAATTTGACAGGTGCCACTCCTGCTGCCTCTATTCTGAAACCCAGCCATGTTTCTTCAGGGATTCCCTTGGAACTTGAATTATTGAGGATTAAATTGGCCTTTGAATATAAAAAGTTGGAAACATAAACTGAACGTAAGAAAGAGGAGTTATCACAGCAAGTGATACTCAAGAATAGGGATCTTGAACTCAGAGACAAGGACACTGAATGTCAGAGAATCCAGCTTGAGAAATCAGTAGGATATGCCGGATTAAGAATCTGTATAAAAACGGCAATCGCAGATGGTTGTCCAGGTCGGAGTTTCTAACTCGACTATACTCCGTCCCTGAACTGCGTGTGCTGCAATCTGATGACTTCCAGTTTGTGGAGCCATTGAAGGGGCGGAATTCGCATGTATCTGCCCTACATTGCAAGTTTTTATCCACAGCACAGCTGATTAGGAAATACCGAGACGAACTATGGGCTGTGGACGTGGAGATAGATGCAGACTTGGATGAACTTGACCCCTGCGTCAACAACAGTGAAACTAGGGGGCCGACTGATCTTGATGCTTGTCCGATTGTACCTAAGGGAAAGAAAGTGGAAGTGACTGACATCCAGCACGTGTTAAAATGGCTGGCTGAATCGCTCCCCGAAGCGTTATCCAACCATTGAACCTGGTCATTATTATCATGGAATTGCAGAGGTTTTGCGCATCTGCTGTCCTCAGCGGGATCTGTAAACTTTGTCGCCAAGCATGAGTTAATATGTCTACAAGAGACCTGGGCCATGGACCCATTAATATTGGATGGATATAGGATTTATCAATCCTTCGCGAACAGGGGGGAGAAGGGAAGACCATTTGGTGGGATGCTCACAGGGGTGGCCAGTTTTCTCCCCTCGAAGCAGATTCCCTGTAGCCAAGATAATAATCTGTTGGCAGTGGAAGTTGAATATGGGCCCAAGGGCAAAGGAGGAAATGTCTTGTTGATAAACTTATATAATCCTAATCATGCCCGGATAAGTGAGCCACTCCAAGCAGCCCTTCATGAGCTGTTGGCATCCTGGTTAGCCACTCGGGGCAACGGAGCGGTAATGGTAGCTGGTGATTTCAACTGCCGAATACCGGGGGGTGGAGGGCTACATCCACAAAATCCGAGGCTAAGAAACAAGCGGTTACTCACGCACACTAAAGAGGATACTGAAGGTCCTCAGTGGCGTCATCTATTCGACGATTGGGATTTGGAGATGCTGAATGGTTACACGACTAGTGACCATCCAGGCAAACAAACATGGGCTAACGGATCTTCCTCCAGCATAATTGACTACATATTTGTGTGCCCTAATATGTTGTTGTGTGTTGCTGATCTGAAGGTTTCTTTAAATGAATGGAGTGACCACGCCGCCCTCCAGTGTCTATTAAATATATCCCACACTACACCAGATAAGAGCAATATGGGTATAATTCGGGCAAACAAAGCGGGCACTGGTATTAGATGGACTGCTAAGAGTATACACTTGGCATCGGAAGCACTAAACATTGAAAATTGGTCCCAAATACCCAATTTCAATGTAATGTCTATTGATGCCATAGAAACTTGGATCAGTACTTTCTCTATTACTCATGCCTCCGCTCCCAAGTGGAGCATGATTAGACCAGAGGGTGGGACACTCCCGTTTAATAAAAAGATCAGAGACACCAAGAGGGAATTGAGAAGGGAGCTCCGCACGATCAAGCAAAGGTGCGAACCTATAGAAAATCTTAGGGTGGCTATTAGAAAAAGCAAAAACAAATATAGAGCCAATATTAAAAAACTACGGCTCGCCGAAAGAACTCTGGCATATCAGAAATTGATACATACAATTTGCTCTAAGAACACACGTAGCATCTGGGCACTTTTGGGTGAAGCCAGGGAAACAGTCAAGGGGCAACTGGTAAATCCCATCGGTGCAAAGGAATGGGAGCACTTCCTGCAGAAACGTAATGCCATCTTACAGATAGAGGAAAGGTCCCCGTCGCCACCTCCGAGAGCTAGCGTACCATCTGATATGTCATACACGGCGATATTATCTAAGATAAAAACCCTAAAATCATCTAGAGCTCCAGGCCCGAATGGCCTTGCCAATACAGTTATTAAAGCCCAACCTGAGTTTTGGGCAGGGTTGTTGGCAATTATGTTTGAGAAAATTTTGAACCAGGGGGTGATACCTAAATCATGGCAAACAGCCGTCTTGATTCCGATATTTAAAAAGGGGAATCGGCTAGATCCGAACAATTATAGACTCCTTTCGATGCTGGATACGACAGGCAAACTGTTTGCCTCCCTGTTGCTCAAGGACCTTCAGACATGGGTAGACGAGGCCAATATATTATCCAAATTCCAATCTGGCTTTAGAAAAGGCTACTCCACTGGGCATAATCTGATGGTAATGAACCTGCTGAGATCTAGAGCCCGTAAAAGAAACGAGCCACCACTGTATGCACTCTATATCGATTTTAAAGCAGCTTTTGACCTGGTTCCTAGAGAACGTCTCTGGTCTAAACTTGCTACTCTAGGCTGCCCTGCCGGCATACTGTATTTCCTCAGATTGCTACACCATAATACGTCGGTCAGGCTGAAACTAGACCAGGAGGGACATCTGACTAGTAAAGTACATCAAAACAGGGGGGTCAAACAGGGTTGCGTGACTGCCCCCCTAGTTTATAATCTCTATGTACATGATATTCCTCTTGCTCTAGCGTCTGCCCGCAATTGCCCCCCTAAAATCGGGGAATCTGTGTGTACCGTTATGGCATATGCAGACGATTTGGTCATCTTCGATCATACTATTGGTGGGTTACGTAGATCAGCCATATCATTATGGGAGTATGCCGAATCCAATGGCCTCATCATTAACTTAGACAAAACTAAGGTATTGAGATTTTCCAGTAAAAGAGTGTCCCGTGTGAATCTTATGGTAAACCATAATCTGATTCCATACGCTCCACTCTATCGTTACCTAGGTATTGACTTTGAGCCCAACGGGGATTATGTGGCACTTAAGCTCTCACGTACAACGCGAGCGGCGCAAGTAACATCTCTTATAGCCAACTTCTCAAATAATCAAGGAGGATTCACCCTGTGGGGCACGCGCAAATTGTATACGCAGGTATTTATCCCTATGATGACATATGGCCTAGAATCACTATTAGACCTAGATCTTAGTTGGCTACAAGTCATCGAGGGGAAATTCTGGCGTCGTATACTGGGCCTGGGTCCGGGAGTTCCGATGGCAATTATTCGATTGGAACTGGGACTTCCCTCTATGAAGGCTATTGTCTGGAAAAGGAGACTGGGGCACTTCTTGAAAATGCGTAGTGTAACAGCTAACCCTCTTCTGACCACTATCCTCCAAGAATTATGCAAGAAACAAAATTCTCCGTCTCCATATACGATGATGCTAAAACATCTTGCCACTATTGGCTGGACCTGGCGAGAAGGGCCATACTCTAAACAAGCTCAAAATGCACTTGACAAGCGGGTGGAAATGTGGGATTGGCTGGAGAATTTTGCTCACCTTAGCTCGCTGAAAAGTTATGCATTTGTACAATATAGATTGTATTCATTTATGCAACCACAAGGGTACCTCAATCTCTGCCCCTCCAAAAAACTGCGGCGATTTATTCTACTATTAAGGTTGGACCAACTTCCTATCCTATTGGTTACGGGTAGAAGACTACAGTTACCAGTGGAACAACGCACCTGTCGGTTGTGTAAAGGATACAATGTTCTAGAGTCAGCAAGACATGTACTGACTGAATGTGGTACTATGATCCATGTAATCCAATATTACTTGGGGATGTTCGCCCACAATCTGGCATCAATTGGAACATTATTATTCTGGCATCACTGCATGAACTCTGAGAGTATGCGAGTGATGTTAGCTCTCTTCAATATATGGTCCAGGATAGAAGAAATATTGGAGATACAGATTTGAACCCAGTACTCACACTCTAAATATTCACTGTGCTCACCACTAGTTGTTAGAAATGGTTTAAGCCCTGCTTTCTCCTTTGAATTGCTGTCCGTATGTTAGTGTGGGGTATACGGGACATTGTGTACTGCTTCGTTTCTTCTTGCCTATATGCTACTTGAGCTCTTAGATTGGTTTCTTTTGTAAATGGTTTGTTCTTATTATATTGATATATCATTTTTATCTTGTTTGTCAAATATTTGTTATCTATGTATTTAGCAATCATATGTGTAAAGTTTATTAAATAGACTGTATCACATTAACTAAATAAATAAATAAATAAATGAAATGATAGAAAATAAAAATATATTTGAAAAAATAATAAAAATCAAAAAGAACTTCCCATAAAAAGCAAAGCAAGATCTCGCTGAAGAGGATGGCAACAGCGCAAGACTCTGTGGAATTAGTCTTTTCTACCACCAAATTCTTTATGCAAATAAATCACGACACACGTGCTAAACTCTGGAAACCAGCTCTGACATAGGCTCCTTTTTAAATTTTTTAGCCAACAAGTAAAAATTCCTTGTTATTGAAATGGATAATGTGGCCAAAGAATCACAAAGGCAAAGGAGACTATAAACATAAAAACAGGCCTAGCGCACTAAATGTACATGGGGGGGGCTGTAGGGGAAAGGGTTGGGAGGGGGAGGAGAGGCAAGCAGCACATCTACGTTCCTCTCAGAGAGTTGTCCATCATTTTTCAGAGGTTAGGTTCCTGGTCTCCCTTTTGTGATCAATGTGTGTTTAGTTGCTGCCCTAAACTGTAGCTTGGGAAACTATCTTTAGCAATGTTGGTATACTAAACACTGCGTGTTCCAGGCGTATTTGTTTTCCAGTTTAGGGTGCATAGACGTTCTGAAAGTTCTCAATTCTGAATTCTTTACTAGATTCTGTTCCTGGAATGGATTCTGTGTTCTCCTTAAATTCCCAGAGACGTCATATAAATGATCATATAAATGATACTTTGCATGGTGAAGGAACCTGTTAGCAGAGTCTTCATCTACAGCATGACCATCAGCAGGCTGGCTCATCCATGGAGACACACTAGTTCTCGCCTGCTGCTCAACCCACACACTTACAGATGAGCTGCCTGTCCACCGCTGTGCAGGAGTCCATGATCTCGCTGATAGCCCCACTGACCAAGACTTACTAGCTGGAGAAGTCCTTGCATCTACTGCTTTAGTAATGCACACAAAGGCGATCTACACCACTCTCTCCAATTGTAGAATTTCTATTATGATTTTGCACAAATGTTCCTGTCTTTCTTTTCTGTCACAATCAAATGCACTCTTTAGTCTCCAATACTCTCAATACTCTTCCTGCAATCAGAAACTGGATGACTCTTCACGCCTTTGCTTAAACTCTTCTAAAATTTAAATTCGGGTCTTCCCTTTACCTTCTCCTTATGAAACTCCTCCCTCTCAACTCATCTTTTTCCCATTGTACTTCCGTTTTGGCCTTTGCTCAAAACCGTGTTGTAATTTTAAGCCCTTCCGTAATGTCTGCACTTACTTGTACTTGCCTTGTTTAACTTAAAAATATTCCCAAAATATGAATGCTCGTTTCCTTTTAGGACACCTTCTTGGCCCTCTTATTGTTACTCTGTTTTTCCTTGTGTTGATTACTGTTCTCCACCCCTTCTTGGTCGGTCCTTCTATGAGCTCTTGCCTGTCCAGTGTATCTTTAGCTCTGCCCTTCATCTTCTTCAAATTCCTTCTTACCGTTCGCGTGCTTCTCTCCTCTGGCTTCCGTTTCCTGCTTGACTTTGATTTTACAACTTGTCTGTTTTTTATATGTTCATCTATGGGACAGCCAGGGTCGGACTGGTGCATAAAATTGTCTCGGGCACCAATTAAAAAGTGGTCCACAGTTGCAAATGACAATTCATTTCTTTTGTCACAGACTGTGAAAAGGGGAAGTTTTTTTTATAAAATCTCACACAAATTTTGTAATTTAAAGAATATGTATTCAGCAACAATGGTCAAAACTACTGGCCTCATAGTGAAGTAACTCATAAAACTGGGCCAATTAAGCCAAAAAAGTGGCCCACTTTGTCCCAAAAAACGCGCCCACCGTAGCATTTTTCATTTTTGCTTTGGGCATTGCCATATAGGCCAGTACGAGCCTGGGTAAAGCTCCTCCTTCCCTCTCTGCACTTATAATTTCCTTCTAAACACCTCTTGTCATCTTTAATTTCAATTAGTACCCGGCAGGGGACAATGAGATTGTAACATGCTATCTCATTGGCCCTCACTGGGGCATTACCTGACTGGAAATCCCTATCCCCATAACGTTCCTTCCTTTATGTCCCTGGCGGGGGGGTGTGGCAGCCACTCAGCCAATGAAGAGGCTCAGAATGGGGTAATCCCCAGGTCCGAGCCACCACACGGCTGCAGTCTGCCATCTTCCCCCACCGGGGATCGAGGTAAGTGTTGTTCTCCTCCCCCTCCCCCCAATCCAAAGAATTCCCTCCCCGCCCACCCAACCCCACTAACCTTCTTTTCTGTCCATTTCGGGAGTGGAGGCACTGGCAACAATTCTGTCCCCAGCGTGTCTGCTCCCGATCCGCATCAGGCTGTCATGTAAAGGAAGAAGGGACTACGAAGTCCCTTCTCTCCTCTCCAGGTCAGCCATTTTCTTTGTTTACATTTTTCCGTATTTACTGAATGGCCGTCATGGAAAGGGAGAAGTCCCTTCTCATGGCGACCATTTTGTTTGTTTCCTCTTTTCCATTCATTTTCAATGGACGCCATGAAAAGGGAAAACAGACAGCCATTTTTTGTACTTTTTTTTTTTTTTTTCTTCAAAAAGCTAAAAAAAATCTTAGTACCACGGTCTTACAGGCCGGGGTACTAATAGCAACAGGCCTTTCGCATGGGGGCATTGCCACTTTAAGGTAATGGCACAGGGCCTTTGTGAAGTCTGTAACTGTGGGCCCGAGGCATTACCTGAAGTGGTAATGCCCACCCTGCTCGGAGCCTATTGCTTAATTCTGTTCTTTCACTCTGTTAGCTCTCAAATTCTGAAATTCTCACTCTCTGCCCCCACAATTGCCCCATTGCCTTCTTTCCATAAATCCTTTCTACTCTCAATATCGGTGATCATTTTAACCTGTTGTTGTTCATTTCTTTTAATACCGTATTTGAATGTCCTGTTCTGTACGATTTATGTACAGCGCTTTGGCAGAAGCGCTTTAATATGCTTCAGTAAATAACTAAATGAACAGATTTGCCTGAGGTCTTTCAGCAAGGTATCTTACTCTGACCACCAAGGATCTGAAGATGAGGTCAAACTTGTTCCAGCTTCCTAGGACCTTGAGGGAGAGTGCTACATGGCAGGCTATGGCTGTGGCCTTTTCTGCCACCTTATACATTCACTCAGAATGTCAAACATTGAAGGTGACTTCAACTAACCACCACCGACACAATGTGCCTGCATCTAAGAATTGCCTAATTAAAGGCCTGCTAGTCAAGCATGGGTCTCTGCATCCACTGATAGCACGTGGCCAAACCCATGGGTTCCAAATCTGTGGTCACATGAGAGGAGCCTGATGATGAGGCCAATTAAACTTATACCACAAGTGGCAAGGATGTAGTGGAAAAGCCCGATGAAGGCAAGCTCCCGGAAAGCGACGCCGTAGTGGTAGTATTATGTGCCACCATTGACAGGTTGGGATCACTCTCCATCTAGGGCTTACCCACTTGATAATCTGGTGCTATTTCCGCAGAAGGTACCCAAAATATCTTCCTCTTTAATCTAAAAGACCTTAATGAGGAAAATAAACCATTTCTATTTACGAAAACACAAAGACAGGGTGATTAAAATGTAACAGTCCCTATTTTAGACAAGATATAGGCCACCGGACTACCAATTCTGAAGGCACCACTATCCATGCCTCCCCTTTGCGACTAAGACAGATATGAAGGGGAGGTGGAGCAGGGTGGCCTGGAGTGGCTATATGCAGCGCCGTACGGCTACTGACTCTTAAACCCTATAAGTCTGCTGAACCGAGAGGTGGAGCAGAGGTGGTCTGCTGTGGTCCGCTGGGGAGGCTGACCTAATACGCAGATTCCAGTAAAACGTAGAGGTTCATGTATACATGAATCCAGTCTGTGAATCTTCCACAAACCTCTGAGTTTTGCCACCTATAAAAGTTCCAGTTGTAGTTTCACTCGAAGCCTATTATTTTATTATGACTGGCAAGACCGCAAGTTGGTCTAAAGCTTATAACCTTCGGAAGGATAAGCCATATAAAAAAAGTAAATACACATACACGCGCAACCATCGCAGAGAAATTGGGCAAGGCCCCTGTGTGCCAAGCAGAGGGCAAAGCAAGAAATGAAATACAAGGCTACCAGTGATGTGTCATTCATTATGCCTCAGAGGGCAGCCCAATGGAAGCCAGATGACATTCAAACAAACCGATCTCACAACTGAGGCATCTCCAGATAAAGAAGGCATGAAGTCTCACATCTTGGACCAGAAAGTCTCTGCCACTACCTTTCTAGCTATAGGGGAGGCTAATGTGATGATGGTAACCACACATTGCCACCGTGAGATGTGGTACAAGATCATCCAGCTGGTGCAAAGACTGTATGCAGTAAGAGGCAAGATGTATTGTGTAGGAGGGGAAGACCACCTCTAACCATGCTATTGATTCTGCAGTTTACGTTATGGATACAGAATTTCAGCAACTAGGACATGGGGTGGTTCTTCAGTTACTGGCCACAATGAAGTCAACTCAATCTAGGCTGTAGGTTCAACCCTACATCCCAGTAATAAAGTATAATGGCACAGCTCTCTTTGGAAAAGGAGTGAATGATAACCTCACGATATCAGAATGGACACAGACCAGAGGCTTTTTCCTGCCTTTTGGGGATTGAGGTGCAGGTCCCAACAGAGGTTCCTCTGTACTTTGTCAATTGTTCATGCCTTCAACATGAAGATACCAGCAATCTCAGTCCTTCTATAGGCAATCTTCTCGGAGCACCAAGAGATGATTGGGGCAGTCCAGGTCTTAGAGCACAAAGCTGAATTTACTCTGAGCCATGTAACATTTCCATTGTTAACTACCCCAATGGTAGAAAGGATCAAGCACCATGTTCTGCATAGTGGTGCATTACATCTGACCACTGGGTTCTTGTGATAATAGAACACAGGCAAAACTACAGTTTGTCAAGGCCACAGTAGGTTCTCCTTTTTGAGAGGCATTAAAGAGAATGCCACACTCACAGGTGAAATGTGGTATTTCCTCATGTTGTTTCATGGTCCAGCCCTGTTCCTCACACTTTTACCCATACCTCATCACTCCCTGTGGACTTGCCCTCCATGGGCTTCCCTAGCACTTACCCTGCCTCAACCATGGGGTCTCCTCTCCCCAGTGCACTTTATTTATTGAACTTGCACAATCCGAATATCACGAGGCCTAGTAGTACCGTTTATTGTTGTTTTATCCTCCCCTGTTCCCCACCTCCCTTTTGTCTTGTGGCGCCTGGAAACACTTTCTGATGTCTAGGCGCAGTACAAATGCCCAATAAATAAAATGAATTGTTTGCGAACAAAACAGCAATATCCTGAACCTAGGAAATCTAAACAAGTGCAAACGAGGACCCAGGGCAAGGAACCCCTGCTCAGACAACACCAACATGCATTTTCTCCCTTCGTCCCCGCAGGTCACCCCCGTCATAACCAGGCAACGCCATTGACATTGACCCTCCTCCAAGGCTTGGACTCTGCAATGCATGCAATGCAGCAACCTCACCCACATCAGCCTAAAGCCCACCCGCACCTCCTCACCATCCACAATATGGAAGTTGATTCTCACCAACATCCACTCATCTATCACCCATGCAGCAGACATTGCCGACGTCATCAACGTGATGCTGGAAATGCATTGGAGCGACAGGGCTTCCATGTCCTTGTCCTGTACTTTTTATCATGTGTGTTCTGTGTTATTTTCTGCACAGGAGTCCATGTGGGACTCCTGGCAGTGCAGCTCTCCCTATTTATGGTTTGATGAACAAACTCTTGGGATAACCTTATGGGACCCATAGGTGGGGGTACAACCCTGTACCCCCTTGCGTATGTTTTTGGACACCTGTGTGTGGTCCGCAGAGCAGGGTACGGGCTGGTGGCAGCTCCATGCTGAATTTGACAGGTGCCACTCCTGCTGCCTCTATTCTGAAACCCAGCCATGTTTCTTCAGGGATTCCCTTGGAACTTGAATTATTGAGGATTAAATTGGCCTTTGAATATAAAAAGTTGGAAACATAAACTGAACGTAAGAAAGAGGAGTTATCACAGCAAGTGATACTCAAGAATAGGGATCTTGAACTCAGAGACAAGGACACTGAATGTCAGAGAATCCAGCTTGAGAAAGCAAGAGTGGCGACTTCAGCCAAACCAGTTGGGAGTGTCCGGTCCAATGCCACCAAGTTTATGAAAGATTTGGTTGGTGTGTATGTGGAGGGTTCTGACATCCTCCAATGGATTGAAGTGTTTGAAATGGCTTGTGGAATCCATGAGGTTGATAAGAGATTGGGCTAAGTGTTTGTTAAGCATAGTGCCCCAGACTGGTTATGACTGTATTCTGAAACTGAGTGTTTAAGAAAGGGGTCAGTATGAGTGCATGAAATCTGCTTTGATTGCCAAGTTTGGCAAGACACCTACCCAATACCTTAAAAGGTTCAGCGAATATAAGAAAAGAGACTGTGTCTTGGATTGACTGGGTGAGTGCTGCACATATGAACATGATGGGGTGGATTGATGGTTACAAGGTGATAACGTTTGTTGAATTGTCCCACCTGTTGTTTTTTGAGCATTTTTCTGAAGCCTGTTCACCAGAGCTGCGTCAGAATGTTGCTGACCAGAATATTTTAGATCTCTTTAAGCTGGCCAGGCTCGCTGAAAGGTGGGTCTCCCATCAGGTGTCCCCTAAGCAACCCAGTGGGAAGGACAAGGACAAAGAAAAGGGGGCCTCTCAGAAGTCTGAGGAGTCCCAAAAGCAGCCACAGTCGACTAAACTAAAACCTTCCTCTCCTAATACCCAGAAATCTAGTGGGGATAGGTTCTATGTGGGTGGGAGTAAGAGTAGTGGTCCTCCTGCTGTAAAGCAGGCTTCCAGTGGCTCCAGTACCGTACCTTGTATTCCTGGCACTTTTTGGGACTGTGGGGCTTTGCACCACGAGAAGGGTGACACCAAGTGTAAAGGTAAGGCATTTTGATTCCAGGCTGCCAGCGTGACCTAACCTTACTTCATGCCTGAGGTGGAGGCCACTGTCCTCCCCTCCTCTACAGGAATCACTTTTGGTTCTCCTGCAGAGATGTCCCTAGTGTCCCTTGGGGCCTGGGACCAATACGGATAAGTACTTGCTACAATCCCACAGAACATCTGCAGATTTTTGAGAACTGTCCTCCTGAATGGCCAGCCTCCTACTGGCTTGAGAGACACTAGGGCAAGCATGACAGTGGTGGACAGGACCCTGCTCCTGCCAGAGGACTATGTAGGTGCTCTGCTGAGTACTACCAGGTTAGATGGTTGGCCTCCCAAATTATCTCCTGTAGCCCTAGTCACAATCATGATTGGAGACAAGACAGCAAAGCTTCCTGTCCTGGTTCAGGACAATGTACCTGCTAACATTTTGGTCGGGAATGATCGAGTGGAGTTGGGGTTGATCTCCGATGGCCTACCCCTGACTGCTGCTGCAGTCACTAGGTCACAGGTCGCACCGGGTCTGACTGAGAGTCAGGTACCGAAGCCAAAGAGGAGACCCAAGCCCAAGATGGACGAGTAAGAAGGCCACCTCTGTGAAGGGGACTCCTTCTCTTCCTGCTGTTTCAGCAGCACCCACTGGGATTCATGCTCCGGACGGGCTGGGTCCAGTGGTAAACCCAGACTCAACTCCTGAGGGAGAAGAGCCAGAAGACCCTCCTGCGGAGAGATGCTCAACCCAAAGGATCATCCAGACCTTCAATGCCTGCTGGCTGAAGGGGAGCCCTCTAGGGGCGATTTCTGTAACGGCCTGAGTGCCATTCTCTCGAGGGTCTGAGGAAACAGGCCCTGGCCCAGGCACAAGGTGAAGTGCCTAGGTCTTTCCGGATTTATTGGGAGGGTGGGCTACTTTGTAGTGAGCCCACTAAGCCTGAACCTGGTGCCCACAAGAGGTTGGTGGTACCCCAGGTTTACAGGCCCTTCCTGTTGCAGTTGGCACATGAGGTGCCCTTAGCTGGTCATCTTGGCACCAAGAAGACTATGCAGAGGCTCTCTGCACATTTCTACTGGCCCTGGATGGGAGTAGAAGTGGAGTTCCACTGCAAGACCTGTCCCACTTGTCAGTTGTCTGGCAAGACTGGAGGCAGTGTCATTGCCCCACTGCAGCCTTTGCCAGTGGTTGGCACTCCATTTGAGAGGGTGGGCAATGACATTGTTGGTCCCCTTGATCCTCCCACTTCAGGTGGACATCAGTTCATCCTGGTCTTGATTGATCATGCCACCAGGTACCCCGAGGCTATATCCCTTCGGGCTGTTACTGCCGAGGTGGTTGCCAGGGCTCTCCTGGGCATTTTTACCAGAGTTGGATTCCCTAAAGAAGTTGTCTCTGACAGAAGATCCAACTTCATGTCGAGTTTCATGAAAGTGATGTGGAAAGAGTGCAGAGTAACCTACAAGTTCTCCACCTCCTACCATCCCAAACCAATGGTCTGGTTGAGAGATTTAATAAAACCCTGAAGGGCATGCTGGGAGCTATGGAAGAGCCCCTAAGGAGGAAATGGGATCTCCTCCTGCCATGCCTGCTGTCCGCTTAAAGAGAAGTACCACAAGAGGGTGTTGGTTTCTGCCCTTTGAGTTGCCCTTTGGACATCCCATGAGGGGGGCCCCCTTGCCTTAATCAGAGAAGGTTTGGAAGCCACCCCTCCAGGTCCTGCCGAGCAAGTGGGGGACTATGTGTTAGGCCTCAGACGGAGGATGACACGGATGATGGGCCAGGTGACAGCGAATCCTAAGGCTAGTCAGGAATTGAACAAGTACTGGCATGACCTCAAAGCATCACAAGTGGATTGGACTCCAGGACAGGAGATCCTTGTGATGGAGCCTACCAAGCCTCAAGCTTTGGCAGATAAGTGGACTGGACCCTTCAGGATAATCTCCAAGATGGGTGAAGTCAATTATGTGGTTGACATGGGAGTCCCTGGGGTAGCCCCTCAGGTATTCCATGTGAACAGGCTGAAGCCTTTCCATATGCGAGCAGGAGTCTCATGGCACTTGCTAGCTTCAGAGCAAGAAGAGTATGAGAGTGAGCCCCTTCCTGATTTGCTGCATAGCAACCCTCAGGATGGCTCAATGGAGGGAATGCATCTCTCTCCAGATCTGACGCCAGAGCAGCAGAGGGCCTGCAGGGCTTTGCTCTGGCAGTGTGCCCCATTGTTCTCACTGACGCCAGGCCTCACGCCATGGTGTAGACACGAAATTGACACTGGTAACAGTGTGCCTGCCAAAAGCAGGTGCTACCGACTGTCAGACACGGTTAAGAACCACATCCAGGCTGAGGTCACCAAGATGTTGGATCTGGATGTTATTGAACCCTCAACCAGTCCCTGGTCCAGTCCAGTGGTCCTTGTCCCCAAGGCATTTTCCCAGGCAGGTACCATGGATTGGCGGTTCTGTGTGGACTACCGAGGAGTCAATGCTGTCACCAAAACTGACACGCACCCATTGCCCTGGGCTGATTGAGCTTGTGGACACCATAGGTGCTGCCAAATTTGTGAGCATCTTTGACCTTACCTCACACTATTGGAAAATAGCTCTGACGGACCATGCCAAGGAAAAGACTGCGTTCTCAACACCTGAAGGGCTCTACCAGTTTAGAGTCATGCCTTTTGGGTTGAAAAACGCACCTGCCACCTTCCAAAGATTAGTCAACCATGTGCTCAGTGGGCTGGAGTGTAACGCTCACCTGATTCCCGTAGAGGCGCCGGTCTTGACTGGGCGTATACCGTATCTTCAAAGGTGATGTGTAACACACGGCTGGCTCTTTGGGCTGGACCTCTGTGCACTGTATGTCTGGCTCGAAGGGTAAGATGTCTGCAGATAGAAAATGTGGGATTAATGAACTGGGTTATTGAATGTCTCTCTCTTCTTCTGTAGAACCCCAAAGGTTAACGCTCTCACCTTAGGTAAGTGAACGCCGTGCTCTCCATCTGCCTCGAGGCAGGGTGCTGTAACCAGTTTCTTCACTGGATAAGGGGAGCAGGCCTCTTGACTTCAGAGAACTGCTGTCCGTCGTTTACTGCACGAACGGTAGGTTTCGAGTAATTCTAATGTCTTTAAAGTCTTTAGTAATGATGTCTCTTGTTTTGCAGGGTTCCGGCGATGGCGGATGGCGGGCTGAAGTGAGTTGAAGATGGAGCCCGTGTGATGAATAGAAGCGCCTGGAAGCACGTAAGTAAGCGCTTGTTGCCTGCTTCACGATGCGCTCTAACTGTCTTTTTATTTTGCAGGTACAAGTTCGGGACGGCTGCAGGGTGCCGGAATACCCACTGGGTTAGATGTGGAAAGGAGTAATGGCACGTGAGTATTAAAGTTCCCCAATGTTTTTAAACGCACCTTGATTTGTCTTTCAGATGCCGGAATGCAGCGCGAGGCATTGGTGACAGCCGATGGACCAGGTAAGTGAAGAGCTGTCACTGAAGACCGTAATGCTAACCTGTTCTTTCTTGTCTTTATAGGTGTTGCTGAAGACTGGATTGAGAATGGTAAGCCTTTTTCCTTAGGCCCAGGATCAGATGCAGAAGACACGATGAGCGTTCTGCTGCTGAGGATGCAGAATAACGCAAAGCAAGATTCATCCATCGGGTGTGGTTTAAATAGCCTCCTGTAGTGCTTAGGTGTCTCCTTCCACAGCCACGCCTAGGTAAGAAAAGAGTTCCTGCTTTCCAGAAGAGTTCCAGTGTTCTGAATCTAGGGAGTGGCTCCTGCCCCACCCAACAGGAAAAGTAGTTCCAAACAGAAGAGGATCAGAGACTCAACTGGCAGGCAAGTAAGCAGCATGGTCTGCTGCAGGTAAGTCCACCCAAGCATTATGAGCCCGGCGCTTCCAGCGCTGGGACTGGGCATATTTATGAGCCTGGTGCCACTGGCGCCAGGACTGGGTCCAAAAGTTCCCAATTGGGACTGGTTGGCACTCGGAACCTGGGTTATGGATCTGCTTCCAAGGGAGTTGGGAAAACCCTGACCTTTTGGAAGCAGAGATCATGACATGGAGGTCTTGTGTGGCCTAACTAAACGACATTGCTGTCTACGGTTCCACCTGGGAAGAGCATTTGACTCATTTGCACAAGGTGTTGCAGGCCCACAAAAGGGCTAACCTCACTATCAAGTACACCAAGTTCCAGATAGCTCAGAGGAAAGTCCCTTATCTTGGTCATGGTTGGTGTTGAATCTAACCTCACCACCAGTAAAGTACAGGATGTACATGACTGGGAGACTCCCACTACTCAAACTCAGGTGAGAGCCGGTTTGGGCCTCACTGGGTATTACCGCAACTTCATGGCGAACTATGGAACCATAGCTGCCCCTCTGACAGCTCTGACTTCACCCAAACAACCAAGGAAGGGTTTATTGGACAGAAGACTGTGAGAGGGCCGTTATTGGCTTGAAGGAAAGTTTGTGTAGCGCACCTGTGTTTTGTCCACCCGATTACAGCAAACCCTTTGTCGTTCAGACTGATGCCTGCAACACCGGAATTGGAGCTGTCTTGTCCCAGTTAGGATGTTCTCTCCCTTTTTCATCTATCATATTCATCAGTAGGCAACTCAAGGGTAGTGAATTCAGGTGGGCTACTGTTACAAAGGAAGGTTTTAGCATAGATTGGAGGCTTAGGTGTTTTAGGCCCTACAATACGAGGTCTACCTTTGAGGTCCAAACAGACCGTAAGCCCTTAAAATGGCTTATGCAGATGAAGGGGGAAAACCCGAAACTGCTCAGGTGGTCCATTAGCCTGCAAGGGCTAGACTTAACCATTAAGCATAGGCCAGGGAAGAGTCATGATGATGCGGATGGTCTTTTCAGAAGGTATGTTGACCGTCTGGATGAGGATGTCAATCTTGTGGGAGATTAGACAACCCTAACCTCAGTCGGGGGCGGGGGCGACTGTGATGCTGGAAATGCATTGTAGGGACAGGGCCTCCATGTCCTTGTCCTGTATTCCTTTTATCATGTGTGTTCTGTGTTATTTTCTGCACAGGAGTCCATGTTAGACTCCTGGCAGTGCAGCTCTTCCTCTTGTTGTTTTGGTGAACAGACGCTTGGGATACAATTATGGCATCCATGGGTGGGAGTACAACCATGTACTCCTAGTGTATGTTTTTGGGCACCTGTGTGTGGCCCACAGAGCAAGCTATGCGCTGGTGGCAGCTCCATGCTGAATTTGATAGGTGCTCCGAGTATCCTCCATTTTGGGATACCCATGCCCTGCCATTGGAATCAGAGGATTCCTGATGGGGACCAGATGGCCCCTTGCTTTCTATCGCATGTTACCTTGTTTTACTAAGCCCCGGGAAGCCCTGACTATGTCCCTTCCCCTGACTGACTGTTTGGTGGAAGTTCCATATATGGTATTGCAGGGAAGTCCCGGTCAGACTGGCTGGAGCCTTCCCAATGACTGTATTTTGTGGGCACGCCCGTGGGGTGGGACCTGGGTGAATGGAGTGTGTGACAAATACGCATTTCATGTTATGAGTGTCTGGTATCTGTGTGAGTGACACAAAGAATGAGACAGGCCTGCCGAAACTGGTATGAATGCAGTGTGGAGTGCTGAATGGCTGGGCGCTTGTCCGAATCCATATTACGTGTTGAGTGTCTGGATGGAGAAGAATGGCCTGAATGCACTGTGAGCCTGATTGGCTTCCTTCCTGCCTGAATGCCCTTCTGAATGATTGGTTGCCCGAGTGTGACCCAGCAGAGTGAATGAGAGACCTCTCACTGATGGAAATCGTTCAGAAGCTGAAGTTGAAACTTGATGCTTTCCTTGAAGCCCAGCTAGAAGAAGAAGGTCCTGCTGCTGCTCTCTTTCGCCGCAATCCGAAAGCTGTTGTGGCTCCAAGAACTGATCCAAGAGAGGACCTGGCTAGTAGACCTCTTGCTGAGCTACGAGGAACATCGTGCACCAGCTAACCTTCACCAAGGCTCCCTGGAAGTCCGTCCTTGAAAGGCTGCCGACCGGAAACAGGGACCGCCGAGGAATCTGAAGTGAAGCGCCCTGACATTAAAGTACATCACCGTCGACCAGGGTTTGGGGGTAACGCTGTAACTTTGTTGACCGGAGCTGCAATGCTCCATTGCCTAAGACATTTGAATTAAGGACTCCCTTGCTCATCACTGTGGGCATAAAGCAAACATAATGTTCATTAAGATATACATTACATCCCCAAATACCAGACCGTAAATATACATGTGCATTCCGGTTCAGATTTCAATAAGGTTGTTTGAAAACATAATTATACCAACGCAGCCATTACATAGCGTAATGGTGGAATGTTCAATGACTGTAAAGTGGACGCCCACAAGATGTACAAACGCATAAGAGAAAACATATATGAAAAGACATCAACATAAAGAGTATCTGTTAGCTCCTTCTTTGATCATTGATGTTATTCAATTGAAAAGGATTGCAATTTGCGCTTACCCAAATATTGTTCATATTTTAGCCAATGATTATCTAGACAAATTACATTTGTGCTCCCCTTGCTTGGTTCCACGTGTGAATCAGTCACCTCTGGGTACATTGTGATTTTGTCATTAATATGTCACTGAGTTCCTAGTTACTAAGTTGTTAGTCACCATGTGTAATGCGTGGTACATTTTCTTGTGCGCAAGCTTAAAATATGCTGGTGTTAGCCGTATGATAAGGTGCCACCATGAGTTAGAACTGTATATGTGAGAAATGCGTGGAGCATCGATAGAGTAGGACTGTAACTGACCTGTGTCTTTGCGATTGTCGCGTGTAATGCTGACTGCTTGCATGTTCTATCTGTAAAAGGGCATATACATTAGTAATCTTCAAATATTTAGCAATTCGGACTCTGTGTGGGTTCGCTTCCTACTATCTCCTTACCTCTCATCTGTGAGCGTAGAGATTGCGCGCGGCAGCAAGCAGCCAGTATGAAGCCATCTGCCACGGCTTGTTGCAATATGTAAACTGTGTTACTATGAGGATAATGATGCGGTCTGCCTGATAAGATGGCTGCCAGTGTGGGACACGGGTGGCCATTTTAGGTCAGTATACCGCCTCAAATCAACACTCTGTGTGTAATCACTGTCAGAGCTTCTGACTTCTTAATGAATAAAAAAAAGTCTGCTATGTTAAGTGTGTTTGTGTTGTAATTGTCCAACATCTGTTTTGGTTGTCATATCGTGGATGTGATCACACACTTTCATCATTGGAAATTAGGACTTGGACTCTAACGTCGCACATTACTGTGGTACTTGACTTGCTCGAGTGGGTCGTGTGATGTACTCCTAAATCTCTCTTATTTTTTTAGGTGAGGTTTTAAAGTTACCGTATGTGAAAAACCCAAGAAATTTGCCAGTTATAGTGAGCTAAGCAACCATAACTCGCCCCACCACCGTGCACTGCTAAGACTAACACCCAGGACATCAAATATGACATCACAAATGCCATTGATGACATCACTGATGACATCACATATCTAGATCAGTTGTTTTTGTTTACTGACAGTGAGCATTTTAAAATTCAAAAGGTCCCTTTCATAAATAAATGTATTTCATATACTATAAATATCTTGTATATTATTCTGTCACAAATTCCCTTTTTTAAAAAAAACCTCAATCAATAGTCCACGGACTACACAAATGTTCGGGGTCCGTTTACGCAATGGTTGAGGTTCGCAGACAGCACGCAGTGTCCAGGCATGACCGGTCTCGCATTATTGTACTTTATTGTTGAAATTAATTCTGTGTCTGAAGTGACTCGATATGAGCAGGAGACTGAATTTTGAAGTTGCGACTGAAGAAAAAGCACTTGTTTTGAGTTTTGCGGTTATGTTCAACTTGTGTTAACTTGTTGAAATACATAGTATTGATATGTTTTATGTTTATTAAATACAATTTTGGTGTAAACTCTGATTGAATTTTGTTCAAAAAGATTCTATGCAATGGAATGAAGTGGGGACTTTGATACCACATTCAATCCCTAACAAATATACTATTATATTAGCTGTGGGTTCGGATGAACCCTTTTGGAGTGCATCCTGGGGGCTACTGTACGGTGACGTACAGTTTTGTTCTGCTCGGTCTTGCATTACACACTTTTAATTGGTCTGCGGACAGCGTGCACGATTGCGGACATCCCTGCACATGTGTGATGTGGCTCCCACCTGTCTACGGACACACAGTGGCATCGCGGACGTCCCTGGACGTCGTCATGTGACCGCGCCAGTGCGGTGTAATAACGTGTGCATGCTCCACAGACAGGGATTTGGCCGATCTATGAAGTTTTAAGTTGAAAGTGTACCCTTCCAGAGCTCCAAAACCCATTCTTAGTTGATCTCTCAACTTTTTACAACTTCCAAGGCCTGCTTTTGACTCTGTAGTCCACGGGCGGCTCATCTGAAGGGACCGACCCATTACTTTTAGTCATTCTCAATCTGGCAATCCAGGAGAGAGCACCTGTTTGTAAGACATCTTGGAGTTCATTGGCAGACCTGCTATTTGATATCAAAAATAGCATCAGTCATCGCCATCCCTCCTCTGCAGGGGCCACAACCACCACCACCACCAGCTGGAGGGCCTGAACAAGGGGAATAGGCGCAATAATGTAGAGGAGGATCAAGAGGAGCAGGAAGATAAGGTAGAGGAAAGGCCTACCGCCTGCATCTGGAGAGAATCGTGGGTATGGTGTTATTTCACGACCCTTGGGGGCCGAAGGCTCGGGCTGCCCAGGTTAAATGCACTGAATGTGGAGTCATACTCAGTCATGGACAACCTGGGCATTACTTTTTTGGCACCACATCCATGCACCACCACATCCACTCAAACCACCGAGTGCTCTGAGAAAGGCTGTTCCTTTCTCAGGGAAGAGTAGTCTGTATTCTTCTACCCCATCTTCCTCAAACGTTCCTGCCGCCACACAGGATACTCCTGTGGGGCAGAGGATCCCATCGACGGCCTCAGAGGCCATACAAGAGGCTGTTGAGCCATATCATTCCAGGACAACAGTACTCTGTATGCACTGTGACACACTACTCTGCAGGGGGGGGGCAGTTTTGAAGTGTATTCGAGGCTGCAGTCGAGGAGCATGACAAACACTGCTTCCAACATTAGATTTAAGGCACGCCCACCATCTTTCCCTGTCCACCTGCCCCTCCGTATCTGTGGTTGGTACCCCTTCCTTCCCTCCGCAACCTTACCTCCTAGACTCTGCTGCAAAAAAGAAAAAAAGCCCTACAAAATACAAAAGCAAAACATACCAAAAAAGGTTACTTTTGGAGCCACCTTCCACAGTTAAAAGATAGAATTAAAAAGAACCAACCATAGATTCCATCTGCTTTACTTTTTTCAGTAAAGTAGTTAGACTCAATAAGATTCTCAACATTTCCATTAGTATTTTGTACTATGCTAATGGAAATAATGCACAATTGTATACTAGAAGACAAACAATTTTCTTTCCCACATACTTATCTCTAGTATACAATAAGGACCATAACTTCCTAAGCACTTTTTGTAGCTTGCATATTGCGCGGACAGTATAATTGTCTGCGGATCACTGGAAAATTACAAGGTGAGTGCGGGGGGAGTTAAAATAGACATTTATGGTGGCTCTAAAAGAACCTTTTTTGAATGTTGTTTTCTTTTATATACTGAACTAACAAAGTTCTACTGTACTTGATTGTTTTTTGGAATTTTCACAAAAACAAATTCTAAGCTTTTTCTGTTTTTGCTTTTTATGCACTACAGCTACTAACAAACACATGACTACATATTTCACTTGTTCACAAAAAGACAGTTGTGCATTTGAGTTAGAGAACACTTAGCCAGTTTGAGCAGCCAGGACCAACAGGTGCCCCTTGCTGTTCACTGGCAAAAGAATCATCAATCAGCAATGTATTGGTTTGATAAGAGCAAAGAGGGGTGGTGGCACCAAACTGAAATTAAGACGGATGGAAAGTATATGTATGTGCCTATTGCATTGTACTCAAGTGGGGTCTCCGTACAGACAACAAAATGAATGTATTTTTATGACTGAATGAATGCACTGGAAATAGCAATAAGTATGTTTGCATGTCACACTACTATATATTTCGAGATGTGTTACTCAAGTTATGGATCCATTGGGCAATGTTTCAACACATTTTGAACATTCAAAAGAAAAATCTGATTTCCAACATCAGTCAAATGCACTCCATCACTTAGAAAAATATTGACAATATAAAACTTGATATTTTCAATGTACAAAGATGCCATTCCAACATGCTGCAAAAAACTAGTACAGCTTTATTTACATTCCACCTTGGTTTCTCGATTTGTGGACAAAGTACATTAGAAAATACATTAGAAAGTTTCCACATTTGCCTTTGGGATGTCCTAGAAAAAACAATCTTTGAAAGTGGAAAAATGTCCTTTAACTTTGCAAATTTGTCCTTCATGGCAAACTATAGGATGTTCCAGCGACATAGCCCAAACTATTGCCTCCACAGTGAACTATAATGATGCCTGGATGCTTCAAAGTAACCATAGTTTTGCAAAATGGTAGCAATTCCGCCCACTTCATTTCTTGAACTCCATACCAGGAAACATCAAATTCTTCAAATCCAAGATCCACAGATACTCCGCACTGCTCACAGTACACCTTTAACCAATGGATCCAAGAATCACCCAGCATCCACTCACTCAGCTTCATCAAAGCCATAGCCATCTTCATTGCACACAGCAAAGAAAACACTTGCTACTCTTCCTGTACACCACAACCATGAAACCTGATTGACTGATCCCCCCTATGTCTGTGGCTGTATGCGGTCTCCGCAGTCCCCTTTCCATGCCAGGCAACCTTAAAAGACGCGGATGGCATGTGTGGATCTGCAGACTGCCGCAGTATCAGAAGACACTAGCACAGTGCAGCCCTTCTACCCTTTTCACTTATGTTAGTAACACTCCCTCATTGACTGCTTTGAAACAGTCCCACATCTATCCACCAATCACATTCAAAAAGTCTACATGTAACCCTGTCATCTTAGTTCAACACTTCAGATGTACTCTTGAACTCTGAGTGCATGTCTCATGTTAGTCACAGCCACCTGCATCACAAACTACTGTGAAACTCTCCAAGATTTCTATGTGCAGATTCAACAATATCTACATTTAACAAAACATAGTACAGGTATGCATATTTTTTGTAAAGTCATATTTTAAAACGCCTCTATATTTTTTCTTATGAGTCTGAGATAACTTTTTTTGTTGGTTTCCGAGCTGAAGAAGGCATAGAGCCACACTCTGGTGCATCATGACGGGAACCCTGGAAAAAAGAGAAGCCACGCGCAGAGCACAAGCTCTTTCCCTTTTTAATGACACATTGAGCACAACGAGGAAGACCAGCAACATCATTGCAGTGAATGTGACAGACAATGATGAAATCACACTCCTGAGAGAATTAGAAAAACTTCAAGAAAGTGAAGTGAGCAAGAGGTGGGAACACCATTCCCTACAAAATTACATTTATGTTGGTAGGATTCCACGTGGACTACGAATCCTGACAATTCCATCTTCTGAAAGCAAGATCCGGAGTTGTTGAAGGAATGAAGTGATGCCACTGATGGCTGCTCCATGACCTTCTTAAAGTTGCTGGTCAAATACGCTGGTGGTGAGAAGATTGTGTTGAGGATAATGGACATAGAAGACAAACTGAAACTGATACCTGAGAGCGAAACCGCTAAAACATTCAAGACAAACATCGAGAAGAATCTTGCTAATCATGAGGAAGAAATAAAGCAACGGAAGCAGAGAAAATTCCTAAGAGATAGAGGACTATGAGACTGGATGGGTTTACACTTTTGCCTGGAGATTCGACCAACTACTTCTCACTGCTATGAATAAACCTATTGGACAAGTACAAGAGAATGTGAGCACCCTTAGTGACACGACATCTGCTTCAGAGTTTGACATCACGGAAAGTGAGAATGATGAACCCAATGTACACCTTAATGTTTTAGATAGAATGCGGCTGCTACGCCAAGATGGCAGAGCACAAAAACAGGGTTGAGGAGGAAATGCAGCATGAGGAAGAGGCGGCAGAATAAAATGAGGATTGGCCAAAGGGGGCACCAATACTGCAAACAACACGCCAGCCAGACAGCTGCGCTCTGGCAATTAGATAACTATATTGCAGTAAAAGCTAATCAAATGAAGATAATTAATTTATCTGATCACATCATTAGTTCTAATCAAGAAAAAGTTCTCCATATGGGCCTCAACTTTTGCGCCACTGCCAATTACAATTATACACAGACACGTATAGATTTTGACCAATGTATACGTAAGCTAAGACTTCTCAAGTTCTTTGCCACTAATGCTTATGTGAAACCCATTAAACCTGCTGCCATGGGGAAGACTGATATTACCATTGCGGAGTTGGACACCCTATCCACCTTAGTAGGCCTAGCAGAAGGACAAAATGTTGGGGACAATTCAGAGCCATTGAATCTAGAGATTATAGACATCACCACTGATTGGATGTCCAAAAGTCTACTCAGATCTAAATCTAGGTTCAATCCTGTCATCCCTTCAGGAAGCAGCATTGAGGCCTTCCAATCTTTGGTGATAGAAGATCTAAAACATTTTTGCTTGAAGAAGGATTGTCCCCTAGGCAATATGTCAAAAGCCAACAAAACTGCGCTACAAGAGTTATAAAACCTACCCAATTGCATCTTCAAGCCGTCTGACAAGGGACATAACATTGTGATCATGAACAGATGTGATTACATCAAAGAAGCACGCAAACATCTACATGACAAAGAATGTTATGAGAGAATTCATGATAATCCCATCAAAGAATTGGAAAAGAAAGTGATGACACTGATAAAGAGATTAGAATACGAGGGCATTTTGGAGGAAGAAAATTGCAGATTCTTATTTACTTCCAATTCTATCATACCTACTTTTTATTTTCTCCCCAAAATTCATAAGAACAGAACTAAACATCATGGCAGACCCATCGTCACCCTCTCTTGTTCCCTTTTAGAAAACATGTCCAAATTTGTTGATGAAACACTTTTTTCCTTTTGTGTCCTCCCTTTGTATGAGACACCTCAGATTTTCTTTCCCATATTGAGGGTATACCTTAAAGTGCCTACATATTATCCACCATGGATGTGGTGTCACTTTATACATCTATAGGTCACAAATTTGGGAAGAAGGCTTGTGAATATTATTTGAACACTCAGTCCCTGAATTATTTGCAGCATACAGTGATGATCATGGAAATGCTTGATCTGTGTTTCACAAAAAACATATTCTTATTTGACACTGAATATTTCCGCCAACTTCAGGGTACTGCGATGGGCACTACATTTGCAACCGCCTACGCAAACCTGACTATGGGCTATTGGGAGAGGACAGTTGTTTGGACAGAACAAAATGAAGAAATGACAGAAAATATTGTTCTTTGGCTCAGGTACATTGATGACCTGTTCATCATTTGGAAGGGCACAGAACAGGTTTGGATGGATTTTGTTAAATGCTCAATGTCAATGACAACAACTTAAGATTCACTGAGGCACATAGCCGTACTGATCTTACTTTTTTGGATGTCAATCTACGAGTAGTGGTTCAGCGTTTGGTCACTAAGCTGCATAGGAAGCCCACTGGGTCCAATGCACCTTTGCATGCCATGAGTGGACATCCGAAGAGTCTCATATGGAGTGTCCCTGGCAAATTCATTCGACTCCGACGCAATTGCTCCACCTTGGAGGGCTTCAACAAGGAAAGCAAGATCACAGTGTGGGGTTTTCAGGAAAAATGCTACCCAAAACAAATTATTGAGTGTGCCTACTTCAAAGCATGTTTATGTGATAGATCGAGTCTACTTGGAGCTATGGATAAAAGGACCAAACATGATCCTGCGAAAACAGTCACACAGCTAATTCTGACTTAAAGCACGGCAGCCCAGTCTATTCGCCAGATCTTAAAAAGAGATTGGAAGGTCCTTATGGCTGACACTGATTTATCCAATAGACTCCATCCGAATCCGGTCATCACTTTCAGACGTAACAGTTCTATTAAAGACACTCTTGTGAACAGTTTTCTGAAACCTAAAACCAAGCAGGATGATCGCATGTGGCTCCTAGACAAGAGAAAAGGTTTTTCTAAATGCACCAGGTGCAAAATGTGTAAATACGCCATGAACTGTCAGTCTTACATGCATCCAGTTTTGGGATTAAGTATCCCCATATATGACAAAATAACATGTGAGTCCGACTATGTTGTATATGTCTTGCAGTGCACTTGTAAAAAATTGTATGTTGGAAGCACCAAGTGCAAATTAAAAGTTTGCATATAACAACACGTCCGAGCCAGTGTTACTAAGGACATGAACTACCCTATTACTAAACACTTTGCTGACGTTCATCAAGGAACTTTGGAGGCTTTTGTCTTCTTTGCTATAGATAGAATTGCAGCTGGACTAAGAGGTGGTGATAGAGAAAAATCCCTTAGACAACAGGAAACACGTTGCATTTTGGATCTGGAAACTAAAAATCCTTAAGGGCACAATATAGATGAGGAGCTCTATACATTTTTGGGACAATAATTCCGATTGCCCATTAAGACATTTTTATATTATGGGCTTTAGGGCTCCCTCATTGTTTTTCTCTTTCCTCTTCTTAGTGCTCTTTCTAACTACTGTTCGATTTCCTACAGTGTGGTTGAACTATTCTTTGTGAAAGGTTCTGTTTCTGTTTTTGCCTTAATTGTACGTCGTATGACGATGATAATAGTTTTTGCTCTGATATACATTTGGTTGAATATACGCATTCAGGCGAACGTGAAGGGGACTTTAATGGTGGCGTAGACCACGGCATAACCGCCAACGTGCTAGCAATCGCCATTTGCCTCGGCGTATGACAGTATGCCCTCCCCTAGGGCTAGGGAACCCCCGCTTGCTTGGATGTAACCTATGGAAACAGTAAAGTAGTCTTGGGGCATGAACAAAAGAGGCAGGTTCCCATGAGTCCTCCGACTCTGGGTACCCCTTCCATGAGACCAGATACTCTAAGCGACCTCGGTAATAACGAGAGTGGCTAATGTGGGAGACTTCATACTCTGTTTCGTCCACCGCTGGAGAAGCGGTCAGCCGGAACCTAGTTCTGCGTGTTATGTCAGGCACAAAAGGTTTAAGAAGAGAAGAGTGAAAGACAAGGGTGTATGCGGCTGAGAGTAGAGGGTAGTCTCAGCTTGTAGGCTACAGGATTGATCTTGGACAAAATAGGGAAAGGCCCTAAAAAACGAGATGATAGTTTAGAAGGGGCAAACCTATCGGGGTAGGTACTTGGTAGATAACGAGACCTTGGTACCGTTTGTCCAGTCGGGACAGATCTTGCGGTGTATGTCTGCTTGTACCTTATAACCACTTTGACTGGCTTTCAAATTGTCTTTTGCTGTCTTTTGTGCTTCAGAGAGAGTAGATAAGACTGGTTCAGCTGCAGGTGAGCGGCTGGGTTTTGGGAGTATGGGAAAAATAGATCGTGGATGAATGCCATAATTGCAAAAGAAGGGAGTCATGCCAATAACAGAATGTCTGGAATTGTTGTAAGTGAATTCGGCAGTGGGAAGTAGTCTAACCCAATTGTCTTGGTGTTGGTTACTGTAGCACCTCAGATATTGCTCTAGTTTAGCATTGAGGCATTCAGTCTGTCCGTCTGTTTGGGGATGAAAACCGGACGACAAAGCTCAATCAATGCCGAGACGATTACAGAGTGCTTTACAGAATTTAGACACATATTGGCTTCCCCGATCAGAAATGATTGTGTCTGGAAGTCCATGTAGCCGAAATATATCCTTGGCAAAAACCTCCGCCATTTCTACTGCAGTTGGAAGGCCTGGTAACGGAGAATAATGAGCCATCTTAGTGAGTGTGTCCACGGTGACCATGATACAAGTACAAGAATCGGAGACTGGGAGTTCTACCACAAAGTCGGTGGAAATCAGTCCCCAAGGGCGTGATGGTAATTCCATTTGTGTAAGAAGCCCAAGTGGCTTTCCAGTAGGGTATTTAGCCATGGCACACGCTGGACAAGCCTCTAAGTAAGCTTTCACATCTCTTCTTAAGTGTGGCCAGAAAAATGACCTTCTTATTAGTTCTTTGGTAGCAGAGTGTCCTCTGTGCCCTGCAGTCAAATGGTCATGACACCAGTTTATGACATTTCTTCTCAAAGGACCTGTTGGAACATACAGTTTACCCTGGTAGAACCATAGACTGTCCTCCTTCACATATTCTTTTTCAGGAGATTGTTTGAAAGTGGTACATTCGGTCACCATGGCCTCTTTGACTTCTTGTAAGAATGTGTTAACCTGAGCCAGTACCTTATTTCTAGGGAACATCAATTCCTTAGGAGGTGGCAAGTCCTGCTGTATAGAGTCCTTACGAGAAAGGCCATCCGCTAGCGTGTTTTTTGAACCTGGCAAGTAAGTGATGTGGAAGTTGTACTGTGCGAAGAAATGCGCCCATTGGGCTTGGCGGGAGTTGGAACACTCCATGGTCTGTAGTAAGGTTTTTATGATCAGTTCTGAGTACGAAAGCATGACACGCCCCTAATAGCAAATGACGCCATTCTTTGCAAGCTTGTTTCATAGCAAGCAATTCCTTCTCGAGTACTGAATAATTCAACTGACTTGTGGAAAGAGCTTTTGAAAGGTAAGCAATGGGGTATTCACTTCCATCTTCTTGAAGGAGAGCAGCACCTATAGCTGAGTCTGAGGCGTCCGTTTCCACAATAAATGGTTTAGACTGATCAGGTTGTCGTAGTATAGGAGCGGAACAAAAGAGGGTTTTTAGTTGGAGGAAGCTTTCATCTGCCTTTTTAGACCAATAAAAAGGTCCCAAGTTTTTTTTTAGCAGGGAAGTGATGGGGAGAACAATTTCCAAAAATCTGGGTATGAAACGTCTGTAAAAATTTGACAGACCAAGAAATCTTTGTACCTCTTTGACCGAAGATGGAGCTGGCCAATCCAGAATTGCTGAAACTTTGCATGGATCCATAGAAATTCCGTCTTTGGATAGTATAAACCCCAGATAAGGGATCAAGGATATTTCAAACACACATTTTTCAGGCTTTGCCAGTAGTTGGTTGGTTTGCAGCCTATCCAGTACCTCCATCACATGTAAGGCATGTTCATCCTTGCTGGATGAGAAAATCAAAATGTCATCTAAATAGATGATTACTGAAAAAAACAACAAGTCATAAAACATCCGATCCATGAATCGTTGGATTATCGCTGATGCATTACTAGTCCAAACTGCATGACCTTCTACTCATACAATCCAAAAGGGGTGCGAAATGCCATCTTCCATGCGTCTCCATCGGTTATTCGAAGCAGATGATATGCGATCCTGAGATCTAGTTTGGTAAATATTTGAGCTCCTTGCACCGCCTCTATAGTGTCTCTGATTAAAGGCATGCGATAGCGGTCATGGATGGTGACCTTGTTAAGGCCTCTGTAATCGATACATGGTCTTCATTCAGAAGAATCCCTTTTTGTGATAAAGAAAAGTGAGGCTCCTGCTGGTGACTTGGATGTCTGAATGAGGCTGTTTTGAAGGTTTGGGTCCAAATAACCTCTTAAGACCTGTCTTTCCGAGTGAGAAAGGGAAAACATCCTACCAAATGGTACCAATGCATTAGCTTCCAATTCAATAGAACAATCTTCTGGCCAATGAGTAGGTAGTGTAGCATGTTTCTTTTCCTTAAATACCAGATGGTATGGTGAACAGTACGTGGGTAGAGCATGTATTCCTATATTATCTTCTGGAGAAGCCAGAACGGCTTGTACTTTGCTACAGTTGAGTTGTGGGAGACATTTCTGCTTGCAGTAGCTTGACTCAAAACATAACTGATTTGTAACCCAATCAATGCGAGGGTTATGCTTGCGGAGCCATGTGATCCCTAAAATGATGGGGAAATGTGCTGCTCGTATGATGTCAAACCGAATGACTTGTTGGAATATTGTGAGCTGCAGATCTTCCGTAGTATGAATTATGGGGCCAGGGAAAAGGGGAGAACCATCCACCCCTTCCACCTTTTGATCCTCCTTGTGAGTAAGTCTACGAAGACCCACCTGATCTGCCCATAGGGTATCAACAAAATTGTCTGCGGTGCCGCAATTGAGTAGTGCTAAGGACTCCACTGGACTATGGTTGATGTCCAGGAGAACGGATACAACCATCAATTTGGAATCCTTGTTGGTCTCTGTAGCCGAGACAGAAAGTGAAACATAAGGACTGATACCGGTTGATCTCTTCCCTCTGTTACCTGTGCCTACTAGGGACGAGGGTGCTCGTTTCCCTGCCGTTTGGTCAGCAATTTTGAACAGTCTTTGAGTTGGTGATGATACGATCCACAGTATGCACATAGACCTTTCTCTCTCCTACGTCTTCTTTCTTCGACTGAGAGAGGGGCTTGAGTAGCTCCAATCTGCATCGGTTCTTCTCTGAATTGTGATGTGAAGTTGGCAGGAGATGACGAGGTTTCACCAAACACAACGCCTCGATGTCTTCTACTTTCCGTACATCTTTCACTGAGCCGGTATTCAATCTGGAGCACCGCAGAAAGCAGGTCGGTAAATGTGGGAGGCTGGGGAGAATGGGCCAACTCCTCCTTTATCTCTTCCTTTAAGCCTCTCCGGAATATCGCGTATTGTGCTTGTTCGGGCCACCCAGTGGCCAAGTGGCCAAGGTCTTGAAAGTGGTAATGTAAGAAAGAAGATCCGTTGAACCTTGTCTAACATCCAACAAATCTTTGCATGCCGTTTATGTCAATTTAGGTCATTCAAAGGTCTGCTTGAGAAGTGCCTGAAAACCTCCAAAGTCTTGCAGAATGGGATTGGCACTGGTGACTAATGGAGTAGCCCATGCGAGTGCGTTACCAGTCATATTGGAGATAAGAAACCCCACTTAGGACTGGTC
Source organism: Ambystoma mexicanum (assembly GCF_040938575.1). Lineage (NCBI taxonomy): Eukaryota > Metazoa > Chordata > Amphibia > Caudata > Ambystomatidae > Ambystoma > Ambystoma mexicanum. Next base: position 780,240,071 of record NC_090932.1, read on the forward strand.
AGTAGCAAATGTTCGAGGTCTGAATGTAAAGTACACAGTGCGTGCTTCAATAAATTCCTTAACCCTCTTTGGGGTTCCATCGAATGTTCCTGAGGAAAGAGCCATCAGTGGTAGTTCCTGAGGTGGTGGTTCGCGAACAGTGACCAGCTGTTTTAACACAACGTTTTCTGCCTTGACACTCTGTAATTCGTCAGACAACCCTTGTATTGCAGTCCAGAGTTCATGGACCTGTTCAGCTGTTGCCATTACATTTTTTTGGGTGTTGCAAACTGTCTTGCTTTCGTGGTTCAGCCAACCCACTCCCTTCACATTCCACTTCACCTGAGCTGTTCGCTGGTGATGTGTCTTCACACAGATGTCTTTGCGTCAAATAATCCTTTTACTTTTTTTGCAGAGTATGCCTACCTCGAGTAGAAGTCACAGTGGCTGCCTGTGAACTGCAGACCTGTGACTCCTATCCTGGGGAAGGCCGGTAAACGAGGGGGAAAAAGCAGGATGCTTAAAAACCCCCTCTTGAAGGAATGACTTAACGATACCAGAGTCCGGCGTGTGGCAGCTGAATATGCAGGCCAGCGGTGGAGAAAGTAAACAGAACTGCAGGGAACACCGGGAAGATGAAATCCAATATTCCAGTGGCGGAAGAACCGTACAATTACCGTAAGAAGGGTAAGTAAGAAAATAGGAAGGAGGGAGAGGAACAGAGTAAGAAGGGAGTAGAAGAATAGAAAATAATCTGGATGCAGATACTAGGACACCGGAGAAGGATAAAAAGAAAGAACAAGAAGCAAAGAAGAAAGTAAGCGAAAATCCTGGCGAGGCAAAAACTCAAAGAACTAGACCGGTAATACACATTCAGGCGAAAGTGAAGGGGACTTTAATGGCGGCGTAGACCGCGGCATAACTGCCAACACGGTAGCATTCGCCATTCGCCTTGACGTATGACACTTTCCTGCTATACAATGCGAATTCACAAGTGAGCTTTGATCTCCCATCCCTAAGCTGCAACCTCCTTGTTAAAAGGGAGGACTTGCTATGTGTGATGGCATTGGCTCTTTTTTTGTGTGGATTCTGCATCGCTGGTTTGGTTTGCATTGTTATTTCGTGTGGTGTGTAAAGTAATTAAGATTGGTATAGCCTTTTACTGTGCGGACATGAGATAGTCTGCAATAAAAATTAGCAGTGATATAATGTGTGAAGCCCAAGGGCAAATGGCATTTTCTGAGGGCTTTGTGTACATATTTGATGAGGTGCATTGCCCATCAACAAAGCCACAAATTGTTTGCATGGTTGGTATGATGAGGTGCATTGCTCCTGCTCATGTACAATTGCTACACGTAATCCGCATATTGCCCAATGAATACATAACTTGAGTAACACATCTGGAAAAATATAGTAGTGTGACATGCAAACATACTTATTGCTATTTCCAGTGCATTCATTCAGTCAGTCATGAAAACACATTCATTTTGCAGTCTGTATTGAGACACACTTGCGTACAATGCAAGAGACAAATACATGTACATTCAGTCCATCTTAATTTCAGTTTGGTGCCACCATCCCTCTTTCCTCTCTTTCCTCTAATCAAACAAATACATTGTAAGTCTGCTTTGTCCTCGGATTGATGATTCTTTTGCAAGTGAACAGCAAAGGCGCGCCTGTTGGTCCTGGCTGCCTAAACTGGCAGTGTTTTCTAAATCGAATGCGTAACTGTCTGATTGTACTTCCTACATACAGTTTGCCACAGACACACATAAGCGCATAGAGCACATAACTGGTCCTACAATTGATAATTCCAATCTGATCAGTAAATTTAGCCCATTCTTGATATGCATGTTTGCACATGGAACATGTGCCACACTTGTAAAATCCTGTTACATGGTTAAGCCAATTAGTCCCCTTTGATGTAGCTGCGTTTTTGGTATCTAAAAAAGGACTGAGTTTGTTCCTGATCGTTTGAGCTCTTGTGTAAACAAATTTCAGTTTGACTGACAAAAAAGGGAGCAAGTCATCGTCTAGTCGCAGAATGTGCCAATGTTTTGACACTAATCTATAAAGAGCAGGCACATCCTGTGAGTACTTAGTAATAATACTCAATTCTTTCATTGGTTTAACTGATTTGGCTCTACTGTCTAGCATGCGACACTGACCAATGACCCTATATCTTGATGAGGCTTTGGCTATAGTATCTAGTTTAAAACCCCTTTGTAGGAATCTTTGATTTAACAATACACTTTCACGTTCATAAACACTAACTTGACTGCAATTATGTCTTGCTCTATAGAATTCACCACCTGGGATGTTATTGATGGTGGATTTTAAACGGCAACTTTGTGCGTGTAATAAAGAATTCACCTCAGTCGGTTTGCGAAAGGTACTGGTCTCAATCTTTCCATTGAGGATCCAGAAATGAAGATCAAGAAAATCTATGCTGTCTGAATTGCAGTGTTCTGTAAGCTTAATTCCAAAGTTCTTGTTATTCGTGTGGGATACAAACTTGTCAAAAGATTCTTCTGTGCCATCCCAAATAATCAAAATATCATCAATAGGCGCTGTTGAGTAGGCACCGGATAAGACGTAGTCCTCTGCTGCTCCGGCCGGGCTGCCCGTAATCCTGCGAAAATCCTGCACAAAAAGGAATGAATTGGCAAATGAACACCGCAAGCAGAGAATATAAAGGTCCAACCCCATATGGTCGAAATCTGGGGAAAAATCAGAGCCGCTGAGTGGGAACACCAACGTTCCGCAGCTTTGGCTGTGCGGCGCGGGAATAGGGCGAGCACCGGTACTGCAGCGAGGGCGGCCTGCTGAGGGGGGAGGGGACTGGACTCCCGCACCCCGCCTGAATAGGACCACGGTTGGGGCTCCCCCTTCTTGTCGCTGCCCCGGCGGACCACTGGCAAAGAAAGGACTGGTAGCAGCCCCAGAGGGCAGGAAGCGCGGCAGGGGAGGCGAGGCAGCGGTCAGGGGAAAGACCCATACTGGCACGACCACCCAGGCCGCTGTCCTTCTCCCTGCCCGCGGGACTGTAAGACTGTGTGAGGGGCGGCCGGGGAGCCGCGGCCTCGAAGAGGGTGAGGTACAGCAGGAGGGGCACTGGACGGCTGCGGGTGGACCCTCAGTTGCCCAAACTGAGCCGCGGCCCCCGGACCAGCGGCAGCCCCGCCCCCGGGAGGCAGCTCATCTAGTGCCCGAGCTGAGGCTGGGCTGCCGTGATACTCCGGCGGACCGGGCCTCAGAGAGGGGGAGGCACAACGAGAGAAATCTGGATACTGGCAAGTGAATATCATCGGCCGCAGCCCCGGAGGGCAAGAAGCGCGGCGGGGAAGAAAGGGTGGCGGTGGTGGGAGAGGCCCACGCTGGAGTGCCCGCCTTGGCCTCTGTCAATCTCCCTGCCCGACTGATTCCACAAGACTGTGTGGGGAGCTGCCGGCAGGGAGTGCACCGGATAGCTGCAGGCGGTCCCTCAGTCACTAGAGCTGCGGGCCTGGGCACCAACAACAGCCCACCCCCCTGGCGGCAGCCCATCCAGCACCTGAAGCTGCGGCAAGTGCCGTGACATGCCGGAGGACCGGGCCTCTGGAAGGGGGAGGCATAAGATGGGGGAAAAATCTGGACATTTCCAAAGAGCCCCTGAGGCCCGTGGGAGGGCGGGGAGCTGCGGATCTGGGCTGCTGCGTCTTCAGGACTTCCAGCCTCCCCGGACCCATCAGAATACGTGGGCCTGCAGGGGAGAGGCACCACAGCAAACAGGGCTCTAAACTCACCCATGAGAACCTTGACAGGACAGGCCTAAGCGGTCTGGGGCCTCTAGAACACCATAAGAGGGGCACTCACCAACACCGGGTCTGGGGAGAAGAACCGGAGTGGCTGGTCCCAATCAAGAGCCATAGACTGGGACCCTCGGGGGTTGAGTGCCAGCCCCGTGGCGACCTTCACACGATTGCGGTTGGGGGAGCACGGGGGGGTAAGTAGTGGTGGTGCCTGAGGGGGTGCGGAGCAGCATCAAAAAGGAAGGTGGAGGCATAAGGGTCAGAGAACTCTCCCCTCTCTGACCCGAAGCGGCTGGAACTATAAAGGAGAGGCCCCTCGGCATTATCACCACACCCACAGTATCAGAGGAGCCGGGTCATCCATCAGGACTGCTACACCTTGGACTTCGCTCCTGGGACCGGATGGGGCGATATACGCTCCGAAAGACTGCGACACAAAACAAAATTGATAGATATACCATGTCTGTGGCAGGAACCCACCCTCCCCCACCGCCGCAGGTCATGTTGGAGGGGGCACTCCAGCTAGCGAACCAAACCAAGCACTGTCACTAACGGACATAATGGCAACCATCGGGGAGTCGAGGACGTCTGTGGAATCCAAAATAGATGGCCTGTCCTCGGAAGTCTCCTTCCTCCGCCAGGACTTGCGGAACCTGACGTCTCCGGTGGGGGATACAGAGCAGAGAATTTCAGAGGCCAAGGATGCGTCCAAAGGGATGGAGGAATGTCTGGGGCAGGTGGAGAGGAAACTCGCCACTCTCGAGGCCAGGGCCGAGAACAGTGAAGGCCGCTCCCGACACAATAACCTTCTCATCCTCGGGCTCCCAGAACGGGAAGAAGGCCCGTCTATGGAACTCTTCCTAGAAGGCTGGCTCGCAGACCTCTTGGCCCTCCACAAGCACTCCAAATTCTTCTCCATTGAAAGGGCGCACAGAGTCCCAACGGCCAGACTGGTACCCGGAGCACCTCCAAGAACGGTAATTGCGAAGCTCATGAATTACCGGGACAGGGGCGCAATTATTCATATGGCACGCGCAAAGGGCCAGATCACGTACAATGGGAATAAGATCGGGTTCTTCCCCGACTACACACGAGAGGTCCAGAAAGCCCGCCAATCATATGACTCCATCAAGCGGAAGTTGGCATCACTGAATATCAAATATGCATTGTTCTTCCCGGCTACTCTCAAGCTGTACCACAACAATACAGTTCACGTGTTCCAAAATCCCAAAGAAGCATGGGACTGGCTGGAGACCCAGGTTCTATCCTCACAGAGACCGAGACCACACGCCGAGGAAGGGGAACGGCTACACTACCCCGAAGACCAACGAGACATAAGGTACTAGAGGACACCCTTGACTACAGATCACCCCAAGGGAGGGAACTCCTCTTGCTTCTTCTTACGGCATGGACAGGTGGCGCATAACCTTGTGATATGTGCGATCAAACGGGCGGCCCGGTACGGGCGAACGGAGTAGCAACCCGATCCCCCCTGAATAAGTTCTTATTGTTTTATGGTTGTATGTTTGGGCGACAGGTGCTTCCGGTTGGGGGGGGGGGAGTACAGGGTGGGGGGAGTTCACGGGGTTTGGCTATCTGGCAACACAGAACTTGATGTCATGATGGCAATTGTTATGGGTGCTAGTTGCGCTGGAGTGAGGGATCCGGTGTTGGGGAGACCGAAGGTTGCCTTGGTTTTTGAAGTGCATTCATTGGTGGTGAGGGCGAGGACACTGGCCTGGCTTGGGAGGGCGCAATGGGTGGGACACACTGAACATATGACCCTCCTTGAATGCCGATTGGTCTCCAACATAGTAACGGGCCACACACAGGTCGGATGTCCTTGCTGACCTGGAACGTGAACGGCCTAGGTTCAAGCTTCAAACAAAAGTTAATATTGCAGTACCTTAATAGACACTCTCCGGACGTGGCCCTCCTTACAGAGACCCATTTGGCGGGGACGGAATGCAGGTTTTTTAGGAGAACCAACTATTCGCAGTCATACCAAGCCGGATTCTCGAGGGGAGCCAGGGGCACAATGGTACTCTTCCACAAACGCACCCCTTTTCTGGTTAAAAAAGTGCACACAGACCCGAGGGGCGGTGATGTAGCAGTGCTGGGTGACTTATGGGGAGAGCGGTGGAGGCGGCCAGAGACAGGTCACGCAAGGGGAACACAACAGAGGGGGGCCCGACGGCACTCTACAGCTTCGCCGAATCTACTGGGTTATTAGACACCTGGAGGGCTTTACACACCAACGAGGCGGGGTTCTCATTCTACTCCCATGCGCATAAAAAAATGTCCAGAATTGATTACATCCTCATCCCCCGGAATGCATCTCACAGACTCGCATCTGCAGCCCTGCTGGCCAAGGGGATCTCAGATCACTCTGCCCTACTGGTAACCCTAAAGGGCAAACATCAGAAGCCGGACACCAACTGGCGCCTGAGCACCTACTACTTGGGGTTTCCCGAGATAGCTGAGGGGTTGACAAATAAGTCCAACAAATACTTTGAGCAGAACGAGGGGTCAGTGGATTGCCCAATCACAATCTGGAAGGCCTATAAATCCGTGCTTTGGGGGAAGCTATTTCCTTGGTTACTGCTCACCAGCTGAACCACACTCACGAAATCACAGAGGCTGAGGGACAGGTCTCGGAACGGGAGGCACAATTTTTGGAATCCGGTGATGCAGCCTCAATGGAGGCCCTGGAAACAGCACAAGAGACCCTAAGTAATTTGGCCTTAGACAATGCTCGGGCCGCCGGCTGGTCGATTCGGACACAGGTTTATGAACTGGGGGACAAGGCGGGGAAAACACTGGCCTGGCTGGAGATGAGGGAAGCATGCAAGGGGTATGTGCAAGCAATCCAAACACTGAATGGGGACCTATTGACGGAAGACTCCGACATTGCGGACGCCTTCGCCAATTACTATGAGCACCTTTCTTTCCCCCCCTCCACCCCCCCACCCCGAGTGGGGATGCTGAGTCCCGCCACCCGAATTTCCTTGACACGGTGCATTCCCATGCCTTACTACACAACAGAGAATCATTGGACCGGGAAATGATAGAAGACAAACTACAAGCCGTGTTACACAGCTCCAAACCGGGAAAACCCCGGGACCCAACGGAAACCTGGAAGTGTCTTGGCGGTTCTCCAATTACACACATGCATCGCATGTTCCTTAGGAGTAGGGAAATAGGCTCCCTCCACCCGGACCTCCAGGAAACCTGCATAGTAGTACTGCCCAAACCGGGAAGACCACCGGAGCAATGTGCCTCATATTGGCCCATCTCCTTGATAAATGGGGAGGACAAGATTCTAGCGCGAGCACTGGCCAACAGACTACTGGGAGTAATCGAGTCTCTGATCCACCCTGACCAGTGCGGTTTCATGCCAAATAAGTCCACATGCATGAACCTACACAGACTCCAACTGGCCCTTGACCACGCCCCAGTGATACCGGACCCGCTGGCGTTGCTAGCGGTCGACTTTGAGAAAGCATTCGACTCGGTGGGATGGGAGGCCCTCTGGGACATTTTAGACTGAATGAACTTCAGGCATGGTTTCATCTCCTGGACAAAACTCCTATATGAATCCCCCGTCGCCAAGGTCAGGGTGAATGGCAGGCAATCTAAATCATTCCCACTGAGGCGAGGGACTAGGCAGGGCTGCCCCTTCTCTCCACTGTTGTTCCTCCTCGCAATAGAGCCACTGGCGATCAGGCTCCGGGAGGACGAGGGATGGTCGGGATTCGCATAGCCTGGGGGAAGGGAAGACCGGGTCTCGCTGTACACCGACGATCTCCTCATTTATCTCAGCAGACCAGTGTTCTCATTCCCAGTGGTGTCCGAATCCTCGCAGACTACCAAGGGTTCTCCGGCCTCAGAGTGAACACCCAGAAAACAGTGTTCTTCCCAATCCAGAGCAGAGCGGGTGCTATCCCTGATCCTTGTCCATACTCGGTTTCGGTTTGCGGGTTTCTGTACTTGGGTATACGGATCAGTGCCTCGCTGGAAGAGTTCCTTCGACTGAACCAGCAACTGGTCCTTGAGAGGCTCACAGCAGACATTCCCCACTGGCAAGCCCTAACGCTGTCCCTAATGGGTAGGGCAGCATTATTCAAGATGCTGGCACTCCCGAGGTTATTATATGTTCTACAGAATGCCCCACTGCCTATTCCCGCAGGATCCTTTAAATCAATTGACAGACACATACAGACCCTCCTTTGAGGGGGGGAAACAACCCAGAATTGCTCTTGTGATACTAAAACGCTCCATCTGGGAGGGAGGGATAGGGCTACCATGCATCCGCACATATTATCTAGCGGCACAGAACGGGGTGGTAAATGACTGGCTGCACGGAAACACACTCCCCCACATTAGCATGGAAATGTCTGGCATGCACCCACTCTCCCCCTCCAGGTGCTGTATGGCCCCCCGGGACAGAAGGGCCAACATCCCACGCATGTCACTCCACATCCCCCGCACATGGGAAGAAGCACACAAACACGTTGGCTGGGGGTCTAGGCCTACACTGGGCCAACCTATCTGGCATAATACACATCTTCCTGAAATTCGGAAAATGGGCCCCCTGGGAAACTGGAAAGGACTCAGGGTACACACAATGGGACAGGTGATCCAGGGGGGTGTACGGCCGAGTTCGATACTCTAAGGGAACGCTTCAATCTGGGACCGGGTGACCGCTTCAGATACATGCAACTGATCCACGCCATGAACGCACAATTCCAGGACCCGGGGGAGGTTCCGGCCTGCTCCCCCCTGGAAGCCAATATCCTTGTGGAACGCATACCCTACTGGGTTACCTCCACGTTATATCATGCCCTCAACTCCTTCGGCACCAAAGAGCTCACCACTATGAAGGAGAAATGGGAAAGGGACATGGGCATTCTGGAGCAGGAGGAATGGGTGGAGGCCCTGATGTTCCGTCACGAGATCAGTATTGAGGCAAAACTTTGCCTGATCCAGCTCGGGGTACTGCACCGATCCTATTATTCCCGCACCACACTGGCTAGATGGAGCGGAGAGGATGCGGAAGCCTGCCTTAGATGCCAACGTGAAAGGGGCACTTTTTTCCTCACAATCTGGGAGTGTTCGGTGGTGCAGTCCTTCTGGGTGGGGTGCATACGCAGGATCTCTGCACCAGTAGGATCCCAAATACCACTGGACCCAAAGCTGGCACTGTTCGGGATATGGGGGGGGAACTGGGCCTCACCAAGCATGAAAAACTGTTCACGGCCGTGGCACTGGGGGTGGGCAAGAGACTAATTGCAGCAAATTGGGGATCAGCGGCAGTACTGAGCCTAGTCCGATGAGCGAACAAGGTCACCAGGTGCGCCTCTTTGGAGGGACGAATTTACACAGCAAGAGGCTGCCCACGCAAGTTCCAAAAGGTCTGGGGCAAATGGTTGGTCGAGCAATGAAAAAGCCTCACCCCTGCCCACCCCCCCTTCCTTTCTCTCCCTTCTCTCTCCCCCCCACCACTGTTACTGCGGGCAGAGTAACCCGGAAACCTCCCGCTCCCCCCCAACAACTAGGGTGGACTCGGCTGTAAGTGTTACTCACCAACCAGGATGAGGGTAAGGAGGTGACCAGGACCGGTATTCGCAGGGTTTGATTGAAGAGCTCGGATGGGGCCTCCAACCGAGCCTCCTCTCTGTGAGGGAATAGATCTTTAAAATGATATGACCCCCTACTGGTTAAAACAGTACAAGAGCCCGATCACCCAAAAGAGCGGGGAGAACACACTGCCACGGTTTACCAGCTGTAAAAATAAAGAAGAAGAGATGAGTTCTATAATTGCAGACCGGGGATGGATTATTTCTACCTCAAGACAATATCCCTGTCAAGACTATTCAAGGAACTATGACAATGGGTTGGAATAGGAAAGAAACACTCCTTACCACTAGTAGTGTTGGGATCAATCCAAGGTGAAACAAACGGCAGTATAAAATAATAAATGGGAATGTTAGTGAGGGTTCTAACCCGAACGGCACGAGGAGCGCACTAGTTCCGGGTTGGTGCACACTCTGCGCAGCGTCCCCCTGTGCACTTGTTGAAGAAAGGTAAACACAATTCCCAATGTCCAATAGATAAGACTTGATAGAAATGTCAATGAATCCCAGACGGTATTTCTATTGGATGTGCTGTTCGGGGCTAGGAGCAAGACTTGAAAGGGTCCTGTTAACGTGCGGGCAGCAGAAGTACAAAATCGATTTGGCAAGGCAGTCCGTGAAGACAATAAATAGGTCCTGGTACACTAACCTGACAGTAAAGTACAAAGCAGCAGACAAGACGGTCCGTTAGGCAGGCAAAGGTCAAGAATTCCAGATTTTCAAGAAAGGACGAAGACGAAACTTCAAAGGCGTCAGCAACTTCAATCAGAAGCAGCGAGCTGAATGACAAGACTGCATTTATCCGAAAGAGAAAGCAAAACGTCAGAGCATGGTGATTGGAGGCGCAGGGCACATGATAGTGCAGTGGAGCATCATGGCACTCGTAGTTTGTTCAATCCCTGCCGCAATCTCCATTGTGAAAGGAACGGGGGAATGAAGCGCCGCATACCATAAGGAAGGAAAACATGTTTGTGCGTACCTTTCAAAGAACAAGCCCGTCTTCTGGAATGATGTGTACTGCGGGGTGTAACAGTAAGTGACTGTTTACACCATTGAATTAATTGCCTTCTGCTTAATTTCTGTATGTATGTTTTATGCACTTGTTAAAACAATAAAATGTGTTTTAAAAAAGAAATATATCAATATAACATTTCCACACAATTATGTTGTTGGAAAATGTACTATTGTTGAGAACATGTGTTTCCTCGAATTGAGCCATAAATAAGTTAGCCAGGGGCGGTGCATACCTGGCCACCATTGCCACCCCTTTCATCTGTACATAGTAGACATCATTGAACAAAAAACCTTTCTTAAGTAAAGTGAACAAGATTCGAATATCGCATGCTTAGAATTAGGGAGACAAGCCAGACATAGATTTAGCGGAATTAAAACCTATATCCAAATTTACTCCCATTTTGGGGAACAACAATGCTATTGAGACCTTTCACAGAGCACTTGACGCAAGACATTCTCACACACACTTAGACAAGTCCTTGTACAAACTAAGGAGAACCAAAAAGAACTTAAGCAGTGAAGAATTCAAAACAGTAGAGATACTATCAAGGGATCCTACCATTGTGTTTAAAGAGGCAGACAAAGGGGGCAATGGTGTTGTACTGAATGTCCTAGATTATCTAGCCATGGGCAACAAACAATTGGCCACTCCAGGTTGCTACCATATTCTTGCCAATAATCCAACCAAGAGGGTTGTATAAGATTTATTGGCTCTAGTTGATGAATGGTACAATTTGGGATACCTCACAAATGAAGAAAATACCCTTTTGTGTATTACCAAATCTATCATGCCTATGCTATATTTTCTACCTAAGGTACATAAAGCATTTGTAAACCTTCATGATGTTAGACCAATAATGAGTGGCATACGCTGGGCCATGGAAGGGATATTACAGTACCTGGACAATGCACTCAAGTAAGAATGACCTATTATATTCGTGACAGCACGCAACTGTTTCAATATTTGACCACTATAAATTGGAAGCAACTATACCTTTTTGCTACTTTAGATGTCACTGCACTGTACACTAGTATAGACCATGAATTAGCAATCCAAACAGTATAATATACTTACCGGAACTCCTCAGCATCATATTGTCGGCACATTGGGCCTCATTACGAATGTGGCGGAAAGGCAACAACGGCGCTGGTAGTGCTACCGGCGCCGTTGTTACCTCTCTGCCACATTACGAGTTCTGTTTGCCGGTGCCGGACTGCATGTGTGGTCTGACCAGACGTGTAGACCGGCACCCGCAAGCAGAACTCATGATTGCACCGGCACCTTTATTAACGGTGCCGATGCAACCATGCTCCCGACCCCCTCATTCTGCCTTATGGGGCAGAATGGGGATCGGGAGGCCGGCCATACCGGCACCCGCGAATGGGCAATTACCGGCCCATTCATCTCCTAATGGGCCGGTAATTGCCCATTCGCGGGTACCGGTAGTGAGTTTGGCGGTAGCCGTGCCCTTTAAAAGGGCACGGCTACCGCCAAACTTATAATGAGGCTCATTGAGATGTTAAAAATGTTCCCAAGATTCATTTTACTTAAGAATGTTTTTTTGTTCAATGATGTCTACTATGTACAGAAGAAAGGGGTGGCAATGGGGCCAAGTATGCACGGTCCCTGGCTAACTTATTTATGGCTCAAATTGAGGAAACGCGTGTTCTCAACAATAGTAACTTTTCCAACAATATCATTGCTGGGGAACGTTATATTGATGATATTTTGATTATGTGGGATGGCACAGAAGGTGGTTTTGACAAGTTCGTATCCCACACGAATAACAACAACTTTGACATTACGCTTCCCGGACACTGCAATTCAGACAGCATAGATTTCCTTGATCCCCATTTCTGGATCCTCAATGGAAAGATTGAGACCAACCAGTACCTTTTGCAAACGGACTGAAGTGAATTCTTTATTACACGTACAAAGTTACCATTTAAAATCCACCATCAACAACACCCCAGGTGGTGATTTCTATAGGGCAAGACCTAATTGCAGTCCAGGTAGTGATTATGAACATGAATGTGTATTGTTAAATCAAAGATTCCTAAAAAGGGGTTATAAACAAGATACTATAGCCAAAGCCTCATCAAGATACAAGGTCATTGATCAGTCTAGCATGCTAGATATTAGAGCCAAATCAGTTAAACCAATGAAAGAATTGAGTATTATTACTAAGTACTCACCGGATGTGCCTGCTCTTTATAGATTAGTTCCAAAACATTGGCACATTCTGGGACTAGACAACACTTGCTCCCTTTTTTGTCAGTCAAGCCGAAATTTGTTTACACAAGAGCTCAAACTATCAGGAACAAACTTAGTACTCCTTTTCTGGATACCAAAATGGCAACTACAGCAAAGGGCACTATTTGGCTTAAACCTGTAACTGGATTTTACAAGTGTGGCACATGTTCCATGTGCAACCATGCATACCAAGAATGTGCCAAATTTACTGATCAGATTGGAACTACAATTGGGATCAAGGACTTTATCAATTGTAGGACCACTTATGTGGTCTATGCGCTTATCTTTGTCTGTGGCAAACTATATGTAGGAAGTACAATTCGACAGCTGTGCATTCGAGTTAGAGAACACTTAGCCAGTTGAGCAGCTAGGACCAACAGGTGCCCCTTGCTGTTCACTGGCAAAAGAATCACAAATTCGACGACAAAGCAGACTTAAAATGTATTGGTTTGATGAGAGAAACGAGAGGAAAGGGGGTGGTGATACCAAAACGAAATTAAGACGGATGGAAAGTAAATGTATTTTCCTCTTGCGTTGTACTCAAGTGGGTCTCAATACAGACCACGGAATTAATGTGTTTTTATGACTGAATGAATGCACTGGAAATAGCAATAAGTATGTTTCCATGTCACACTATTATATTTTTCGAGTTGTCTTACTCAAGTTATGGATTCATTGGGCAATATGCGGTTTACGTGTAGCAATTGCACATGGCAGGTGCAATGCACCTCATCATACCAACCATATGAACAATTTGTGGCTTAGTTGAGGGGAAAATCAAATATGCACACAGAGGACTCTGAAAATGCTAGTTGCCCTTGGACTTCACACAGAAATATAAGTATATCTCTGCTTTTTTTTTTATTTATCTCATCTCCGCACAGTAAGAGGCTATACCAATCACTATTACTTAACACAAAACACAAACTAACAATGCAAACCCGTGATGCAGAATACACACAGAATAATGGCCCAACACCATCACACATAGCATGTCCCCTCTTTTAACAAGCAGATTGCACCTTGGGGATGGGAGATCCAAGCTCACTTGTGAATTTGCATTGTATAGCAGAAAGGGCATTTCCCTGTTTTGCGCGTTATGGAGGCAGATACAAACAGTTAATTGTATTTAATACATCCATATTTCGCTCACATTCAAAGCAGTAATGATAATATTAGGTAGCAATTGCCGTATCTGTTATGACTTACATTTTGGAGCCTCTTTAGGCAAGCAACTATAATAAAGAAACGCAAGAGTCATATGTGCAACCAAAAATGTAAACGTATGATGTCATGTGTGTGATGCAGATCGCACTGGACCAACGGTGCACGTGGCGTCACATGCATGGCTCAACACTGTACATGCAGGGACAGATTCGCGTGCACGAAAGTCGTGGTGGTCAGACCTATTATTACATCGCCTCTGGGGTAAGTGAACACATTTAATGCTATGGGCCAGCTGTAAATTATTATTACCCACGGTGTGTACTATAAACACGTGGGTAATAATAAGAAGCGCTCAGATACCTGAGGGTTCGTAGCGCTATATAAATGCAAAATTATTATTATTATTATTATTATTTAACTGTACAGAACGCGCCTGAGGGATAAGAATGTCTTAAGCATTCAATTGTTTGAGATTTTGAGGGATATTACCGTACCAACACCAACATAGAACATACACATCTGAATAATTTACAATTGAGCGCCAGTATGGTAAGCAATATCTATACAATGCTATTAACAAACAGAGGGACTGCCCGTCAAATATAGTGAGATCCCCCCAATACAAGTATATACAACTCTTGATTTATTATACAGGTTGATGACCGTTATTGATGGGCCATTCCTATGGAATAAATCCATATACATTTGAACTTGTGCATGCTTACAGCTTAGAATCAGCATAAACACGGTAAGAGACCTACTGTATGACATGAGCATATTAACATACGTAGATACCTGGCATTTAACTCATTTAGATTGTAATTCTATTATATTATTTTATCAGGTTAACTGTATTGCTTCGGATCTAGACTGGCTGAGTTCATTTAAATGCACGGTTGAGGGAATGCATGTTTTTTCTATTGTGCACACAGCACATGGCTGTATGCCAGCATGATGGGGCCATGGTGCCAACACAAATATAATGCAGAAATACACCACGTGGTATATGCCACAATTAAGTAGAGAGCATGTTAGTATATATAACACTAAGGTAATAAATCAAGCACCTATTGGTAGAATGTGGGTGAGGTGCATTGCTCTATTTAGTCTTTGGCAATTTCATGCACGATTATCAATATTAATATTGAACCAACTCCAAGAATGATTATCTTTTTTCTGTTTGTGGGCTGCCCCCCCGCCCCCCTGTTGATGATAATTGAATGGGTATGTAACCTTTTGATCTAATATTAAAATATTATTCAATATCTGCTATGTGAATGCATACACACATTGGCTTGCAATTGGCATATAACATATATGTAATCCCATGACACATCCTGTCAACAATTCCATTCCAATACTTCTTGTTTTCTAATATCATTACATATATATTTATGGTCTGTCATGTCAGCCTTGAAAACGACATAGGTCGAAACACGTGTCGGCTGACCATCTTTGTGAATCAAACTGTCTATTGGAAGACTTGAGGACTTTAAGGAACGTATCATTGTATCAAATACATGTATATCAATAATACTTGAGAGGAAAAGCGTGATACACCAATTCCCTCAATCTTGCTATAATTTTGTATTTCACGCTTACTTATTCTATTGCAGCATTCACACTCTTTCTATTCCCATCTAAACTTTACTCTTTTATTCAATACACCACCAATTCCTCATTGCCGAAACAACACATCCATCTCTCATCAACTTCTATACCACAATTTAATATCCTTATTCTTCCATATCCCTATCCCAATGAGGTCCTAATTCCAACCCAACAACTTTCAAACTCATATTATTCCAAATCACTAACACACATTAGGATACATTCACATACTTCCTCACCCCTTTTCAATTACACTCACACAACCCTCATGCCTATGCACTAAATCACATCATTATAATGACCACTGTTTCCCCAAAACATCATAATGTTCTTTCTTATTCAATCACACCACCATCCCCTTACTCACTAACAGCAGTAGTGTTCTGCACATTCTTCTATGAATAGTTTATTACCCGTTCCCATAACATAAATATACTTATTTTATACACCACCTGGTTTCAATCTCATATTTACCCAAGCCCATCACACCTATACAGCATCTTAGTCTTACAACCTTCCCAATAACATCTATCATCCCACTGCCCAAGCACATACCACTCTATTCATCTGTACAATAACACCCACACACCTGTGTATGATACATACATTCCACAACTTTCAAACCCAAACTTTATTTTTTACCAACAGACAGAACAGAATGCCTACTAAAAACAAACTCTATAGAAAAAAAAGATCATATAGAGCAGATAAAACTAAAAACAGACCATATAGTCCTCCCCCTCTAAAACAATGTATAGAAAACATTAAAACAGAAGAGCTAGTAACCTCACTCAACAAAACGAAACCTACTACCATTAAAAAAGTAAGGCCCCTCTTGCAAAAACTGAAAGTAAAAAAAAATATACAAACAAAAGCAGACCTACTAATGAAACTAACACTATATCTACCAATCTTAGCGTAGCCACAGTAAAGCTTTTCAAAAAATCAATTTTACAGACCTAATTCCACCGTAGAGTTCTGAACAATCTTATAAAGACAGCTAAAAAGTGACGATCTACCCTTAAAAACTACTGCAGAAAACGTATCCTTGAATCTCTAATTGACAGCGAATTTCTACTAAAGAAAATGTTGTTTATATTAATTTTAAACAGAATGGAACCACTAACTAAATTAATCAATATATTATTTTAAAAAAGTACTTTTAAACATGCGCAATGTCAATATAGATACATTTTCAAACTTCTGTCAAGGTAAATGGATTCACACAAGCAGCAACAGAACCATTTTTCAATGAAGATGCTTATAAACCGAACAAAAAAAAACAATTGCCAAAGAAATGGAATGGAATGGAATGATAGGAGACACCATTATCGCAAAAGAAACCCTTATAGAAAAAACATCCCCAACAAACTTTAAACCAAATATTTGCCCAAACTGTCCAGTGTACAAATGGACATGCAGCTCAATATGTAACGTACGCCAACAATCCTTCAAATCTTTATGACAATTCCTCAATCACTAAGTGAAACTAAAAGACAAAAGTAACATAAAAACCATGGACTCCTTCTCAGGATGCATCCACACTGGACTGCGATGACATTCATTAGCGTGCATTTCAGTGACTACTTGTAAAAGCACCATCCACCATATCAGGATGATGGCAACATGCCATCCATTCCACTATACGAAATCTTGTGCATAGACTGTACTATGCAAAAGATCCTGCTCTAGAACTACAAAATTCAAATAACGCTCTCCTACATAGAACAGCCACAGAACTCCTTCAAGAAATAGAGCACATTTGAAGTAAATATTTTGGAACTTAGGCTGACTTGGAAAATTCAGTAACTTTAGAAAATATTAGCGAAAACCTCACAAACACCAACCACCTTACAAACACATACAAAAAAATAAATAGCTAAGTTTCAAAACACATCTGCTGAAATACCAAAGTATGTGTCTATTGTCGCAGAACTTTTTATAAAATGAGTACAAAACTAGTAGACATCTCCTACAAAATAGAGGACAATTAGGAATCCCAAAGGTTCCAATTAGCTTCATATTTAACAGCTGAAAATAAATACAAAATAACTGACCCCTCAATAATTTGCACGTAACTGCAATACAAAGCTTGACAATAACCAAATGCCATCACTTGCTATCACTAATAACTTATATGAGAGCATTATAATCCACACAGTACACCAATTTCAAGCTATAAAATGACTTCAACCGAAAACAGCCAAATTGCCTCCATCTGAGTTACTAAAAGACAATCGTGGCAAAGTAGTATATTTGCCATTAGATCTTAAAATGTATAAACTCTAGAAGTCCGAAGGCCAACATATCAATCATTGATGGTACTAGTTAATGGTATACCAAGAAAATATAAGAAATGTGGCAACAACTAGTCGACTTAAAGTTAGACAGGCTCTACAATATTGCAAAGAAAACAATGAATACTATAAAGATATAAACCTAGAAGAAAACGTAAAAGAAACCACCCAAATAATTCAAGATTTACCACAAACTGGCCAATTTGAATGTGTAGATCCTGTTACTACAGCCAACATTTTAGACCAGTATACACTACTGCAAAGACACCATAGGAGATGCATTAGAAACATATCAAATGCATCAAGCCAAAGGCTCCCAAATGAGCATATAGGAGAAAAGTGTAGAAGCACGGTTTACTTTTTCTTACAGGAAAAGGAGGAAGATATGATGAAAGATCCACACAAATTAGCGCATCAGAATATCGCTCTTTACGAATGTATTCTGAAGACCCACAATTCAGACTAAAATGTAGAATACATTTTCCACCTCCTGTTCGAAAGCGAACTAGCAACTCTGTTATAGCGTTGCACCCACATTGAAAACAGGCTCTCATTTTTTAAACGTTTCCGCTTCGGGGCTGCTACAAAAGATGAAAGACAAAGATGAAGTTTTGCAGTCAAGCATCACAAATCTCTTGTCAAACATGCGTGTTACAAAGGAATACTGGTTCTGACGTCATGCTGATGTACTTTGTATGCTACGGAACCTAGGCCCACCCACATGGTTTGTTACTTTAAAGTACTGCAGAATATGCATGGGATGACTTGCATGACTTCTTACGCACGGCAAACAAAATAAAGAGGGAATAGATATAAAAACATCAGGATCATTCTTTTCTCTTGACCCTGTCAATGTATCAAGGTACTTTCACCATTGATTCATTGCCATGCTACACTTGAGGTGCAATAAAACTACCCCTCCACTCGGAGAAGTGGAACACTTCTTTTGGGGAAAATGATATCAATCCAGAGGAGCACCAGACATCCGTATGCATTTTTGGATAAAAGATGCTCCCACTTTTTCCATGACTGTGATGCCACTGTTTTACAATTGATTGAAAAATACATTACCTGTGACATCCCTTCAGAAAACACACATAGTAACATATGTACACAAATCTTACGCTTCCAAAAATGCAAGTGTGGAAAATACTGCTGACGTTGACATAAAACCAAAGGTAAATACTATACCAAATGTCGCGTTGGCTTCCCTAGACCAGTTTGCACAAAAGGACAAGTAAATAGCTTGATGCCTTCTGTTAGACACGGTGTAAAAGGGAAATCCCCTAAAAACACATTAAAAGGGACGAAGCATTCAAGTATATCAATGATTACAGTGCAATCATTGCCCTCTTGTGGAATGCAAATATAGACATAAAATGCATGGCAGACAATTCCACTGCAGTTGCAAGATATATCACAGCCTTATCAAAGCTGAGAAAACTGAGCTAAAATACCTCTTGGATGACAAATCATCTAACAAAACACTGACAAAAATTGTACAGGTTCAGTATAAAAATGCTCTCCCATAGAGACCGCGGGTGCTACAAAGCTACATACTGTTTAACAGGTACACCATTATATGGGAAATCTGAAAACACTGTCTTGCTAAACCTTGGTCCTGCTTCATCACGAAAAAGGGTACTAAAATCCTATCAAGAGATAGAAACAATAGCCACAAATGATCCCAACAGCCAGGACATTTTAAAAAACAATTTAATTGACACATACTATCCAAACAAGAAGTACTGCTTTGGAAAATATTTGCCTGTACAACATAACTCACATCTACTCCTACAAAAACAATGTCACACCAGAGGAGACAACTGTCAAATATTCATTCTCAACTTATGAACAGAGCCTAGTAAAACTTATCAAACTCAGCCTAATCAATCATATAAAGTTATCATTTAAATCTCTGCAACATAGAGAAATGTATTACATGGCCCAACTACAACCAATCAAATCCTGGAAAAAAGAAGAATTATTAGGTGACTGTGGGATTCATTATGGGTCTGGCGGTAACTGTGCCAGTGCTATTGGCGGGTTGCTGTCGTACCCATAAATATTTACCAGCGTCTGACTTCCCGTGCCACTGGGAGATTACAAACTCGGCAGCCCGGAAAGTCGGGCGCCGGTAAATTGTAAGTCCCCATTCACATAGAGTTCTGTTTGGGAATGGAGACACGGAAGGCCCGGGACCATTGCTAACAGTGTCGGTGCTTCTGTGACTGGTCTGCCTACCATGGCCGCTCTGCTGGGCAGGCAGGCCTGTAATATGCCGGTCCAGAAACAATGGTTCCGGTAAGCTTACCGGCACCCTTGTTTCTCAACCAGCAGGGTCATAATACAGAAACCACAAGCCACAAGAGCAACCATGAAGAGACAGAAACAATCCTGGACTTAGCCTTTGCGCAACAGAATGATCCAATATTAGCCAATGCATTTCTCAAATTAATATCGGAAGAGAAAAGAAGGAAGAAAGAGGGTCCCTTCTTCTTCATCAAACAAGGGTTTCTGTACATAAGAGACGGTACTAATGAGGGAATAACTTGGTCCCAGATAGTGGCCCCAAAAAGCCATTGCAGGCTGGTTCTGGAGATAGCCCATGCTCACCTTACATCTGGACACTTTTCCAAGATCCAAGACCAAGTCATTAATAGGTTTTACAGGTCCGGGATTTTCACGGATATCTAAAAATGTGTTTTGACTTGTCCACTGTGTCAAAAGACTGATCCACGAAAAACCCTCTCCGGCACCCTTGCAACCCATACCTATTATAGATTTTCCCCTTTCCAGAATAGGGATGGATGTTGTAGGACCCATGGAACCTACCAAACTTGGGAATCTATATATACTTGTCATACTAGACTACGCCACCCGTTATCCGGAGGCTTTCTCGATGCAAAGCAACACCTTGCAGCAGATCTTGAAATATCTATTTCCATTCTTATCACAGGTAGGCTTCCCAAGGGAAATTCTTACAGTTAAAGGTATGAATTTCATGAGCAAAATCATGGCTGAGGTGAAGGAAATCCTTCATATTAAAACCCTCAGAAAGTGTGTATATCACCCACAGACAGTCTAGTAGAACGATTCAACCAGATACTTAAAAGAATCCTTAAAAAACAAGTCGAAGCAGATGGGAGAAATTGTGACACAATGGCACCATGGGCTCTGTTCCCCATCAGAAAAGCCCTGCAAAGGTCTCAGGGATTTTCACCCTTTGAGCTTTTGTATGTGCAAGATGCCAGAGATGTGTTGGATATGCTTAGGGAGACCTGGGAAGAAAGGGAGGTGGCCAGATTACCCCTAGTCCAAACTGCACAGAGAATCAAACAACATATGATGCTTGTTAAGGATATAGTTAATTCCATTTTAACCAAATGCCAAGAAAATCAAAAGGGCCTCTTTGATAAAAAGACAACCACCCGCTCTTTCTCCATCAGAGAAAAGGTCCCACACCAGAAGATAAAATGCGGTCTCGTTGGTACGGTCCTTATGAGATCTTAGGACAGACCGGACCATGTAATTATCAAGTCTCTCAACCTGACAGATGCCTTAAGTCCCAAGTCTACCACATAAAACTCTTAAAGGAGTGGAGACAGAGTCATGTGGAGTAAACCTCAGTGGTTGTGGCTAGTTTGTTAGTTGAAGAGAATGACATCCTGAATCGAATACCTAATGACCTTTCTTTACCACAACAGAAAAATCTACAAGACCTTTTGAATCAGTTCCCCGATGTGTTTAGTTGTCTACCCAGGAGAGTTAAGAGGATTTATCATATCTGCACAACCCTGGGGAAGGTCATACATTTAAGACCATACCGGTTACAAGAGGCTCAAAGGGAAGATTAGTCATTCAGTAGTTGGAGAGGATGTTGGCAAATGAAATCATAGAACCATCACAGAGTCCATGGTCCTCGCCAATAGTCCTGGTAGTCAAACTAGGTCTGTTGTGGCAGTTTTGTATCGATTTTCAAAAATTATACGGTGTCCCAGTTTCATAACTACCAAATGACAAGGATTGACAACCTCATTCATTAGCTGGGCACCACAGTTTTCATCTCCACGATTGAGCTGACCAAGGGCTATTGGCAGGTGCCTCTGAACCCTGGCGATGAGCAAAAGACTGCTTTCTTCACCCCTAGAGGACTATTCCAGCTCAAGTTCTTTCCCTTTAGGCTTTGCGGTGCCCCAGCAACCGTTCAAAGTTTAATGGATCAAGGGCTACAGCTATAAACCAGTGTTTGTGGGGCCTACCTAGATGACACTGTCGTACACAGTCGAACTTGGGAGAAACATATGTGCCATCTCTACCAGATCACCAGGGCCCTACATCAGGCCGTACTAACCACCAACCATAAAAAATGCCACCTTGCCCAGTCGGCTGTAAAATACGAAGATTTCTATGTGGGTAATGGAATGGTCTAGCCTCAGTTCGAGAAAGCCAAAGCCATGAGAGAAACTCCCATGCCTAATAGCAAAAGGGACTTAAGGGCTTTCTTAGGATTAGTAGACTATTATAGAACTTTAATTCCCAATTTTTTATCCATTACTTCATGCCTAACTGACAAACTAAAGAACGCAGAGCCACAAAAGACAACATGGGGGAAGGAAGATCAGGCTTGCTTCGATTCCCTTAAATCAAGTTTATGTAGTGTACCCGTCCTCAAAGTGTCCAATTTCGACAGAGTCTTTACTCCAAACTGATGCCTCAAAGGTGGGACTGGGAGTAGTTCTGTTTCAAGTCTATGACGGAATAGAAAATCCTGTGCTGTATATCAGCCGTACATTATTCCCCAGGGAAAGAAACTATGCCACATTAAAACTGAGGCCTTGCTAATGAAATGGGCAATAGGACATCTCTTTCATTACCTCATGGGAGAAAATTCACCCTAGTTACTGACCATTCCCCTCTCCTGTGGCTCAGTTGGAAGCAAGACAACCACCCCCGGATTATGCGATGGATCCTCAACGTACAGCCCTTTTATTTTCGTGTGCAACATCGTATGGGTAAAGAGCAGGGGAATGTGGATTTCCTGCCCCAGTTCCCTTAAGGAGAGGAGATACCAGACAGCATGAGGGGAACGGTCTGCGACGAATCCCAGGTTGTCTTCATTGCTTCTGAAGGGGAGCCCCTTTCCATGAGGCCAGGGTGGTGAGGCCGCTACCCGATAGCCTCCCTGGTGGTGGTACTCAGTGGGTGGATCTCAAGGGAGGGGAAACCTCCTCCAGGACCAGTGACGACCATATCGAGAGAACACGGTATCCCCACCAATCACCAGACCCTAGACCCCCTCCCTCCAACAGACCCACCTCTCCTTCACCTCCTTCCTCTCCACCCCTACCCTTGTATACCATGTATTTCTGTAGTCCAACAAAAGTAGAAAGTACTTAAACGAGTAAGATCACTAGTGAGTTACAACATCATACCTCACTTAGTACTGGGACGAGGAGGAGCCGTGGAGCAGTACAGAATACTTACCAGAACCACTTTCTCAATTTCTCAGTTAACTCAGAAGTGCAAGTGAATTATTTGCATAAAAATACAGCATATCACTTGCGCCTCATGAGGGCCATCAGACCTTGGGCCTCATTACGACCCTTGCGGAAATGGAAAAATGATGGCGGAAATGCAATACCGCCATCGAACACCGCTCGTTGCGATCATGACCCGTCACCGTAAAGTACGATGCCATTAGCGACACCGCAGTGAACGGCAACGCTAACTGCACCAAGTACGCGCACGCGCGCCTTGCAAAACCGGAATCACCGCCATGGCGCAACGGTACGCGAATTCTGACCCTAGCGGACATGTACTGAACGCCATCAAGCACGTCGTAAAGTACCATTCCGCCATGGCGAGAAATACGGCAACGCGAACCAACCGTAAATGGCCCACTGAGTGCCTGTACTCCACTCCCTGGCCTCATTGCACAACTCCTGGCAGGCGCAATGTACTCACACTATGCAACCAGTGAAATCCACTATTCACCCATGCATGCCAACGTAGAAAAGCATGCAGGGGCTCAAAGCGCCCCGTGAGTGGGCATCCATGTACGGCATGTCACCATAGCCGTACTGACGCAGCACAGGCATGTGAAGGTACAACACATCAAAATGAAAATCAAGAACACATGACACAAAACAACAGTAGTCCCCCATCGCTTGCCACCAGCGCAAGGCAACATCCACAACAGCATCCTGAGGGGGATTGCACCAGCCCTGTACTCATGCCAGTAAACAAACCAACCATCAGCAGAAGCATGTACCACACAAGTCGGCAGAGTGACTGAGCAGCCAGGCCCATCCCAAGAGGGGCCGATGGGAGCTGCAGGGCACAGATGGCATCAATACAGAAGCTATTCCAATGGACATGACCCCAGTCCCCCTCCAACAAACGCACGCAAACACAGTCACCTGTGACCAGCCACATTCTGAACAACCCATCATTCCACCAATCGACCTGGCTGACAGGCACCAGTCGGCCAAAAGCCAATCCCCCGCCCCTGAACAGCACATCATGTAAACAGACACAATGGCAGCCTCTATCCGTGACCATACTGTGCTACGTAGGCAAACGCGGCCAGTACTGTACCACACAACTCAACTCAGAAGGCGGAACACAAAGCAGATCATCATGCAATACATACCGCCACAAAGCGAAAATCGCCACATCACCTGCAAAGAACAACGCAACACGACAAATATCGGAATACAATTTAAATGCACATCCAAATGACAAAGGCCCCACATCAATTTGCAAAATCCCACCAAAACAACCATCATCACCGAGGGCTGCATCTGCAATAATTGACCGGCTTCCACTTGTGTGACGCCCTGTACCATCATGGCACACAGGGCTTACATCAACGTTCC
The DNA here is from genome assembly GCF_040938575.1 of Ambystoma mexicanum. Lineage (NCBI taxonomy): Eukaryota > Metazoa > Chordata > Amphibia > Caudata > Ambystomatidae > Ambystoma > Ambystoma mexicanum. The sequence goes on from NC_090932.1 coordinate 780,264,701, forward strand.
AAAAGGCAACATGGAAGCGGCAAGAACCGCAGGTCCGTCCCATGAGGCAGGCACTAGTCGAGCTGAAAGGCCGAAATGTTGCACCTAGCCACCAGTACAGCGTAAGGGCATGTGGCCCATTGGCGATCGTCCCATATGATCGAAATGGTGCTCCACTGATTCACCCGAAGCTGCAGGAGTCGAGAGTAAAAACCATCTGGAGGAGTGGCGTAGAGATGGCATCTGCAATAGGGCAGGAGATACCTGTCACCCAAAAGAAACACAAATCAACCGATTGCATTACGGGACTCATGATGCATTACAATCTTCATTCAACACACCAAATCCACACCCATATGCATGCTAGCCCACTCCAAAGGAATATACACACCCCTAATCCAGTATCGAATCACAACGAAACCAATCGAGCTAAATACACCATTGGCAACGTCGGTTACTGTGCATGCGTCCGTCAAGATAGAACCCATGACATGGGATTAGTAACGTGCCTAGACACAAGTGTATGAAGGCGCGTCGAGACAGGGAGGATCCGACAAGGGCAGAGAGACGTATGTCCCACTATGGCAGCCTTGCATCACATAACGCAGGGGAAGGGGAGTGAACCAAGAAACCCATGTACATGGCAGACCCTGAACGGATTCATCAGTCCATGCATCCACACATCATTCCCTCATCCCGCAATGAAAACGCATGAATATTCACTCACATAATATGTGAAACTTCCATCGCGTCTGTGCGTAATGCAGTCCGCAAAAACCACTGTGCCCCTGGCCGGATCTGTAGTGTTGTGAAGCAAGATGGATTTGGGAACGTCCTGCCTTATCGTCCACTACGCTATTGCGCATCCCATTCAATTCATATCATTCATTGCCTGCTCGTTATGGGCCATGTCCCAAGGACATTCTACAATAGAACGTTACATTTCCAGCCAGACCTGTGGGCGTATCCTCGCCGCTACTTCAAAACCAAAAATGCTGGCCTTCGAATTCCTCACTTGCAACATTACGTCGAAAAGGCTTCTGTGAACGCTTGCATTCACAATTACATCAATGTAGTGCGGCTGTGTGTCATGATGCTAACTGGCTGCAATCACAAATGGGACGCCACGCCCGTCGGTGAAGTACGTTACTGTGCTGCATGAGGGTCGGCCATCGATCGAGCCCTACATACCACTGACTCTTCACAGGTATGTAAGCGGCTGCAATCATAGCATGTGTAACAATGGGAGCATAGCATGAAAATCAGTCAAAGTACATCACACTGCCATCGGGATTTGATACATGATTCCAATCCCAAGATGCCATGCGGCCAAATGCAGCCTTACGTGCGGGCCGTGCTCGACCAGAAGGGATTGCATCTGCCACAGATTCATTCAATCAGCACAGGTGGAGGCCATACAGGCCGACAGCACATATATTGCAGACCCAAACCCCTCCCACAACCACTCCCACTCCAAAATGCTACCGGCAGGACTAGCGATGTTGGGCCTGGGGTACCAGATAGCACTGCAAGTGCTACAACTACAAGAAGACGACGAACAACAACAGGTACAACAACCGGGCGCACAGGGGAGACGGAGGAGGAGGAGGAGGAGGAGGGCAAGGCAGGGTCAGCAAGGCCCACAAGCACTGCCACCACCACCACGCAGGCGGCCCGCAATCCCACGCCTCCGAGCCGATCCGTTCAACCTCACTGCTGAGCAGATCCACACCCTCTACCGTTTGGACCGGGACACCATAATCGCCATTGTGGACATGACACATGCTGACCTCGTGAGCATGATAGATAGCCCAACCGCCATCCCACCCCTACTGAAGGTGGTGTCTGCACTCCACTTCCTGGCCACAGGCACCTACCAGCACACAGTGGGACAGTTGCATGGCATTTCACAGCCACTGTTCTCACGGACACTCTTCCAAGTGCACGATGCCCTCCTGAAGCACGCCGACGACCACATCACACTACCACGCACGTACCAGGAGATTACCAACGCTAAAGTGGGATTCCATGCACTTGGCGGCATCCCGGGTTGCATTGGTGCCATCGACTGCACCCATGTTGAATTGGTTGTCCCACATGCCATGGAGGTCCAGTACCGCAACCGGAAACAATTTCATTCAATCAATGTGCAAATGGTGTGTGACTCCAACAAGATATTTACGCATTGTTGTGCCAGATTTCCAGGATCTACCCATGATTCTATGGTCCTGAGGAACACAAGAATACCACGCTACATGGAGCGACACGCAGGGCACAGATCCTGGCTACTCGGTGAGTCTCATTTCATGCATGACATCGTGGCCCATTTGATGCGTCAATGACCTTGCAGGGGGGGGGGGGGGGCTACTTAGCACTATCATTCCACTGACACCCTTTATTCGTCTCATACAGGTGATGCCGGGTATCCACTGAAGAGATGGCTCCTTACACCAATCCGGAACCCACAGAACGAGCATGAGGAGGACTACAACCATGCCCACTCACGTACCCGTGTGGTCATTGAACAGGCATTCGGCCTACTGAAGGCTCGTTTCCGCAGCCTCAGCAGGTCTGGCGGGGCACTCATATACAGCCATGAGAAGGTTTCTAAGATGGTCATGGCATGTGTCATGCTGCACAACATGTGCATACGTAGGAATGTGCCCATGCCCCCTGACGCTGTACTGCATGCACCTGAAGATGATGATGATGATGAGGGTGGGGATGTGGAGGCACCTCAAGGAGTCCATGAGGCACAGGATGCACGTGCAATCCGACAGAGCATCATAGATGCATGCTTCTAGCAACCACGCATGGTGCCTATTACACGGAAAGGGGACCTGTGGCACTGTGTGTGTGTAGTACAGGCACATTGTGGACTGTACGCCTATGAAGGCCTCGTACGCAAATATCAATGTCCACACATGTCATTGGATGATAATGAGGTGCTGTATTGTTAATGTGATTTGATTTATACACCCTATGGACCCGCCACCCAGTGAAGCCCAACACACCCCCTCCACCCTACTACCTCCCCCCCCAACACCAGTGTCCAAATATGCATGCTGTCCGTGGGTAGACGCTATTGCAAGCCCCCTCTACGGGTATCAGGGGCACCCCTGCCCGTGGAGCGCAGGTTCCTGCCAGATCTGCGTTGGGGGCTGCCCTGGACGGAACTTGCCACGGATGAGGTCTCTGCCTGCTCGCGTCCATGCATGTCTCTGAGGGTTTGTGAGAGCTCCGAGAGCACACGGCGCACAGCAGCAAGTTCAGCACAGACGTCTTTGGACGTCGCATGCAGTTCCCCCCTCAGGCTCTCGGTGCTTTTCTCCATTTGTGCTCTCAGGCTCTCGGTGCTTCTCTCCATTTCTCCCCTGAGGCTCTCACTACTTTTCTCTATTTGTGCCCTGAGTGTCTCGGTGGATGTTTCCATGGCTGCCCTGGAACCCCCGCATTCATTTGCATGGTCCTTGAGTAGCGTGGACGCTTCCTGCTGTTGCTCGATCAGCAGGTCGAGGGACTGTTGCCTCTGCTGGGCCATGGACATTTGCGGTGGTGTGACAGGGGGGCTGCTCAACACATGTTGCCTTGGCACAGGACTTGTGGGGGTTGGCCAGTCGTCGTCTTCAGGTTGCCCCTGCGTGGTTTCGTCATGGTGTAGGGGATGGGACATGCAGGGGGATTGGGAAAGGTCATGGATGGTACCTACGTCGCCAGCACTGTTTTCCGTGTCGGAGCATGCTGGCATGACAGCTGTGTCCCCTATGGTGCTGCTACCACCAGAGGCGGTGCCATCAGATACGTTCTTTGGGGGGACCTGTGGTGCTGGGGTTGTGGACTTGCTGGCTGCTGGGGTGCCTGTTGCAGTCCCCTCCAGTGTGCTGCCACTTGATTCCTGCTGCTGCCGTGTCTTGATCCTTGCACCTGAGGTGGAGGCTCTTGGGACGTTGGTCCTGGCCCTCTTTGCAGGCGTGCTGGTAGGGGTGTCCTGCAGCTCGTCGTTGGTATCGGACCCTGTGGTGGAGTAAAGAGGGGCGAGCGTTAGTTATGGGTCTGTCGGATTTGGAATGGCAACGTATCAAATGCATTGGGGTGGTACATGAGGCTGATTTGGGACTGGGCCTTGGAGGTGGTCTCATTTCCGTGTGGATTGAGGATGCATTCATTTGGCTGCCTGCAGTTAGGGGGTGCATGCTGCACATGTAGGGGTTGTTTATGGCTTCTTGATTGATTTGTTTGTTCATTCTGACTTTTAGAGGGCGCTGTCAGGGCTAAGTATGTATTGCACTATGGGGTCACATGGTACTGCACATGTTCGTGGTTTGTGGATTTCGCATTGTTTCTCTTGGCCAACCTACCTGATTCTCCGGATGTCGGCACTCCTTTCTCCATCCCTCCGACTCCCTCTATGCTCTCCATTCCTATGGTGGAGGCGCAGATTTCCTCCCAGGGGGTCAACTTGATGGGCGACTCTGAACCCCCCCCGGTAGCTGTGGCGATGTTCCTGTTCGCAGAAAGTATGCTGCGTACGCGGATCCGCAGGTCGTCCCACCGCTTGCGACATTGCTGTGGCGTGCGGGGTGTTGTCCCCACCGCACTTACGCGCTGTGCCACCAGGACCCATATGGCCTTCTTGTTGGCAAGGGCCGTCCTGGTCATTTGACTGGAGAAGACGACGGCGGAATTTTCCTGTAGGGTCTCGGTGAGCACGGTCAGTTCCTCTCGGGAGAAGTGTACCTGCCGCTTGCGGTCACACGCTTTCTTGGCTACCTTTCCCATATTTATTTTTTTAACTGGGGTTGCTAACGGGTTGGGATGTGTGTCAGGGTCGGATTTTTTATGGTTGTGTTGGGATTCGGATTTTATAGTTGTGCGGCGTGCTGTTTCCCGTTCCGGCCACATGCTTTTACTTCCGTTTCCGTATATTTACGGTGGCCGTAATTTGCGGTGCACGCTCGTTACGGTGACCGCTCATTACGGTGACCGCTAAGATGGGTGGCGGTATTGCACCTGGTGCAGCGTACGGCGGCGGTAAGGGCCGTTTTGGGGTCATTTCCGCCATCGCAGCCTTTCGGATTCCGCCATGGCGTAATGCTCGTGCCCGATGGGTCGTGATTGGCCGCACTTTGCTCCTTCGTGCAATGGCGGAAACGCTATTTACGCTGTTGCGGTCCGGTCAGTCAATTTCCGCAAGGGTCGTAATGAGGGCCCTTATTTAAATGAAACCAACACAGCAACAATTGCAAGAGGTTGGATTACGGCAATGCCCTGTTAATAGGTGCTATATCAAAAGATCTGGCCAGATGCCAAGTTATAGAAAATGACGCAGTGAGGATTGTGAAGAAACTAAGGAGTAGTGTTCATGTAACTATGGCTAGAAGATCGCTGCATTGGCTTAGAGTAGAAGACAGGACGAAGTTTAAGGCCATGACACTTGTACACGAGTGCCTTTTTGGAAAAGCCCCCATTCATCTTAAAAATCGATCTGAAGCTTACATCCCACAGAGACAGATACGCTCAGTGGGTAAAGGCTTGCTTACTGTGCCAAAATATAAGTTAAAGACAGGTTTGGGCAGATCATTTGCAGTAATGGCAGCACAGCAGTGGAACAGACTCCCGCTTGAGCTTAGATCGGAAGACAACCATTTGATCTTCAGAAAAAATGTGAAGACCCACCTGTTTAGGTGATCAGTGTCTCGTTCTTTAGCGGCAACTTGAGGATTAAGAACATATAATGAATATTGAAGCATTACTTTAGCATAGTCTGTGTTTGTTAAAGCGCCATGATGCCTGCGGGCTGCCGGTGCTATATAAGCTGACATACATACATACTTTGCCCATTCTAGTGGTTCTCGACAGCCGACTGGAAAAAGCCATGTGAAAAGCAACAAAGGACTTGGCGAAGTGTCATGCCCTCCCAAACACGGGCCAGGAGTAAAGGCAGAAGCTGACCAGGATGCTGAGAACTGAGGGAGAGAGTCTGAGGCCAGTCCAGCAAATGTGGACCATATGGCCAGCTGGCGGGCTGAAATTCTGGGCATCCCTGAGACCCGGGAATGCTCAGGGAAGCAACTCTGCTGCCGGGAATGCCAAGAAGACTGTAGAGCCACCACAGAGCAAGATAGGCTCCAGAATGTCATCAGAGTCCCGTGACTGAGCCCAGCTGCCCAATAGAAGCCAACACCATGCAATAAGGTGTGCAGGTGGCCGGGGAGGCGTTGGAGGCCCAAAGAGGTGGTGGCATGAGCTGAGAGGCTGGGAAAAGAGGGTCTGGGACCCTGAAACTGTGGGAGAAATGTTTGACAGGACATGGGCTTATGCTAAGGCTTGGCAGGAGAGTGAACCGAGCCTACAAAGTAGGAAACTAAAGTCGGAATTGCGAGTCTGGGACCCGCACTCAAATAATAAGAACTGTGAAACTGATAGACAGTAGATGCAGTACTTGGCAGGCGAGTAAACCAAGTTTGTATGTGACACTGCAGCTTGGGGAGTGCATCCAGGCTCTTCTTTTCTTCACAGTACCTGGTGGGAGGAAACAGGGTCTGCCAACCAGGGTCATGGACCCACCAAAGCTTAAGAGTCCATCCAGGCTGTTCTTCTCCATTGCAGTGCCTGGTGGGAGGAAACCAGGTTTGCCAACCAGAGTCAGGCACCCACCACGGTTTAGGGAGTGCATCCAGCCTGTTATTCATCGCAATGCCTGGTGGTTGGAAACTAGGTTTTCCAACCAGGGTCAATCGAAACGCATCCAAACTCCTTTTTGTGTTTGTAGCTGTGCCAGGTGAAAAGGAACCAGGTCTGCCAATCCGGGTCAGGGACAGAAAAGACACCTGAGAAGGTCCAACAAAGGGACAGAATTTCCCCTAACAGTTGTTGAACTTTACAAGAAGCCTGATCAAGGTCAGGGAAGGGAGAGATTCCCCAATACTTCAAGGTCTGAAGATCCCAGAACTGTCTTTTGTCCAGGGGAAGGGTACCACTCCCTTTAGGCTGGAAAGACCGAACATTCATTTTAGTTGAAACTTAGATATGAGGGACAGAGCTAGGATTCTGACAGTGGAATGTTTGCTTTGGACATTCTGACAGTAGTTATTTCAGTTGAAGCAGGGAAACCCCTCTCAGAGTTTTCTTCTCGTTGTTGCACTAGAATAAACGTTTCTAATAATCTCCATGACCACTCCCTGTCAGAGGGTTACTTCTGCACCTTTACAGCATTTAAATAACAGGTTCTGTGACCCTGGATGGTAATGTTGGCACCCCTACTCAACATACACCATTGGGGTCTGTTACAATCCACAGCAGCATATCACGACTGCTATTTGCCAAAGGAGTAAGCGTCCATATCTTATTACAGTTTGTCCTCAGTTCGATTCTGTATGAATGCTTCCCCAATATTCTGGTGAATTTCTTGATCACCAGTGTTCATAGAAAGAGTTTAATAGCACCCTAAATAGCACCCATGGATGTTACTTGTGGTGGTTGTAGAAACAGCTGTTGGACTATTCGTGATGTTTACTTTTGGAAAAATTTGAAAAACAAATATAGAAAGATGTAATATTCAGGTATTAATAATTAAAGGACTGCAAACTAAGGGGGTCATTTAGAGTTGTGCCAATTTCTTAATACCGCTGATTACATTTACCAGCTGCACCGGTGCTATTACTGGAAATCCACTCTAATCAAACTTTACCACCAGCAGACGTAGTTCTGGAATACCTCTAGTGCTATTTCAGAAATACCACCTTCGATGGTGGCAATGTAAAATGTTTTTTTAAACTTTTCTTTTAGCCATTTTCAGCATCAATTTGAAGAGAGAAACTGATTACTACTGTAGATTTTTCTATGCATTAAAGGGTACATTCTTGCCCTTTTATGTATTATGGGCAAAGTGTTGGGAAAGGGCTATCGGAGAAGGCAACCTGTTAACCCCCTCCCCAACATGGCCCTTTGTAAAAACTTTTTTTCACTCTTTTGAAAGGAAATACCTGTGCTTCGGTTCTGTACAGTAAAAAGAAAGATTTCAAAGAAAGTTTGTATGAAATACTGCTGCAGGTATTCCCATGAAATACCACCACTGATGGTATGTGATCAAACTCTTAATTGGGTGGACGGTAAAATCAATGGTATTTGCCAAATGTTGACAATTTTACTGTTGCTATTCAACTCCCAATGACCCCTTAAATCTGTGATTGCTTTTTCATTGTCTTGTCCAGACAACTGTTCTCTTATGTGATCAACAAAAGACACATATGCAAAGACATTTATTGTTTGTTGGCTTTAGGGAGGGCAACGCAGCTTTTTCTCCCCGTGTAAAATTGTTATGTACGAAGGGGATTGTTTTCTCCAGTGAATAAGGCTTTTTAGAATGTCAGTGACTCAGGAGTGCTGATTTGGGATGGGGCATAGTAATTTGGCGTGGCATGTATCCCTGTGGTATCTTTTCTCCAGTCATTTTCGTGTTCTGCTTCTACTCTCTGCCCTCGGCAACTTATCCAGAACAGGACTGTGAGACTTGTCCTTGGCCTCAAGCCGAGGGATCATATCTCTCCAGCACTGAAATCTCTGCATTGGCTCCCAGACACTGCTAGGATTAAGTTCAAGGCCCTCTGCTTTGTCCATAAGGCCTTCTGGCACCTGGGTCCTCAATACCTCCAACTTTATCTTCGTAAATACCTTCCTACTCGAGCTCTCTGCTCCTCCACCTCCAACTCCCTCTGGGTCAGTCGCTTCTCCAAGCAACGAGTTGGTGGTAGATCTCTTTCTTCAGCTGGGGCCTCCCTCTGAAACAAACCTCCCTGCCTCTCTGAAACTTGAAGAGATCCATCTCTGGTTCCGGAAGCAACCCAAGACCTTCCTCTTTGCTTCTGCCGTCTCTCTTCCACTCCCATGCTGATTTCCTCTCTGATATTGCACTGGTCACCTGGCTACTCTCTGATTTCGGGCCCAGGTCCCTGACCGCCCAGTAGAACACCCCCACTGCCTCCCGGCAACCCTTGCACTTGGGTCTGTATCTGTAACCCTACAGTCCCCCTACCTGCACTTTTGGACACCTGCTGTCTGCACTTACACGTACCCTTGCACCTGCCACCTGCTGGCCGCACTTCTTGTTATTGTTTTGATCCCATGTACAGCACTGCCCCCCCTTTCCTCTTGCACTTTTCCCCTCCCCTGCACCTGCGCAATCTCAATGTCACTTGGCCTAGTAAGATCGTTGTCTCTGTCTTCCCTCTGTTCCCCTACCTTGCCTCATCGCGCCTTGAAACACTTGTGTATAAGCGTGTTACAAATGTTGTATCATATCATATCAATAGTTATAAGCCTATTTTACGGATAAACTGAGTCAATTCTATCCTAGTTTGAAAAGAATCGTAATGGGCTGTAGGGACAAAGGAAAGCCCCTTCTATAGTTTAGTTTAGTTTAGTTTATTTGATTTGATAATGCGCTCCAAACCCAAGGGTAGCCTGACGCAGCAGTTGCAAGAATACTTAGGCTTAGGTTACACACATACAGGGGATACATTAACATATATACAATACACTTATACAATATACATAAGATACAGTAAGTGAGTCTCATTGGTCAGGAGCCAGATAATCAGATCAAACAGAAAATCAGATAATCAAGTGTTAGAATCAAGGAACGCCGTGAGAAGATTGAGATCAGTAGGTTAATTGTCGTTGGTCCAAAGCCAACTTTTCACCTTACATCTGAATCTAGAGTAGGGGAGATTGGTTCTCAATTCCGTAGGGAGTGCGTTCCAGGCACAGGCAGCTCAGCTCTAACAGGGAAGCTTGCTCCACCTGCTTTGGTTAGTTTAAATCTGGGAGTTTCAAGTAAGGAGTGATTAGATGCTCTGGTGTGGCGAATAGAGGATTTTCTGGTCAGTCTAGCTGAAATGTATGGGGGCGCAGTGTTGTTTAGTCCTTTATGTGTGAGAGATAGCGTTTTGAGGAGAACTCTGTCACTGATTTTTAACCAATGATTGTCTTTCCTGATGTTGGATATGTGTGCTCTGCGGGGCATGTCCAGGGCTGCTCTAAGAGCATTATTCTGCAATATTTGCAGTTTGTTTGTGACAGTTTTGTTAGCGCCCACATATAGGGCGTTGCAATAATCTAGTTTGGACATTACTAGGGCATTGGCAAGTGCGATACAATTGGTTTTAGACAAGTAAGGTCTGCAAGCCCTAATTAATTTGCAAGTATAGGCTGTGGAGGAAGCCAGGGAGTTGACTTGTTTTTTGAGAGACAAGGTGGAATCAAGGTAGAAATCTAGTGTTTTTACCTCGGTAGCCACTTTGATTATATTGCCATCTATATTGAAGGCGCAGTAGTTAGGGGTGAGTTTTTTGAGGTTGGAGTCGGAACCCAGGATCAGTATCTCCGTTTTATCATCGTTCAGACAGAGGCCGTGAGAGGCCATCCATGTCGGAATGATGAGGTAAATCTTGTTAACTAAAGCTGTGTCTTCGACAAAGTTGCCAGATAGAGGTATGAGGAGCTGTGTATCGTCCGCATAGTTGGTGTAGGTTACCCCCAGTCTGTCAAGTTTGTCGAAGAGTGGCTTAGTGAAGATATTGTACATTGTGGGGGAGACACATGAACCTTGTGGGACGCCACTTTTGATATGTATTGGGTCCGCTGAGGCTAATGGGGAGAACACTCTCATCGTGCAGTTGTCAAGGAAGGATTGTACCCAGGCTATAGCTTCGCTTGAAAAATGGGCAGCAGACTCTAGGTGGTTGCATAACACTGCGTGGTCCACTAGGTTGAAGGCCGCCGATAGGTCAAGGAGGAGGAGCATAGCTGTTTTACCGTTATCCTTCAACTCGTCGATTTGCGTCTTAAGGTCGATTAGGGCCGTTTCGGTACCATGTAGTGGTCTGAAACCAGATTGGCGTGATCCTAGTAGTTGGTTTATCTCCAGATAATTTTGGATCTGGAGGTAGGCTACTCTGTCAATGATTTTAAGGAGGAATGGGACCGTGGTAATGGGCCTATAATTGGTAGGGATGGCTGGGTCAAGGGTCTGTTTTTTAAGGAGAGGAAGAACCCATGATTCTTTAAGGTTGGTTGGTACTGTACTGGATCGGAAGGAGGAATTTATTAATTTAGAAATAAAGGGCGCTAGGTCTCTCGGTGCATCCTTAATAACTTGTGCTGGGCAGCTGTCACCTTGACAGTTGGACGGTTTCAGGGATAATATCAGCTTTTCAGTTTCCAGTATGGATATGTTGGAAAATCTAAATGGTTTGCGGTTGCTCTGATTGCCTGTTCTGGGTGTATCTGCCAAGTGGGAGGTATGGGTTCCAGTGGAGTTCAGAGATGCTTTTTTCTTTGCAATTTTCGTTTGTAGGGTTGTAATTTTATTCGCTAAAGCATTTTGGATGCTGGAGCACCAATGTTTGTCCTTAGGGACATTATCTACGGGTGTGATTGGGTTTTCCATTTCCCGGAGGATGGAGAAGAGCTCTTTGGAATTAGAGTTTGCTTTGCCAATTCTCTCGTTGAATGTATTCTTTTTGGTTTGGATTATTTCCTTCTTATATTTTCTGGCAAGGTTGTTGAGTAAGGTTTTATTCTCAGCTGAAGGTGTATGTCTCCAAATAGCTTGGAGTTTACGTTTTTGGATCCGTAATTCTTTGAGGTGGGGGGTGAACCATGAGTTAAGGTGAGATTCTCGTTTACCTTTGCGTACTTTGATAGGGGCAATAGTATCCAAAGCTTTGGACATGGTGTTGTTGAATGTCTCAAACTAGCATATTATGGTCAGAGTTACTAGCGCACGCAGCGAGGGCTGGTAGGAGTGGAAGTAGTTTTTCAGCTGTGATTTCTTTTTTACTTCTAGTAGGCATAGGTGGAGCTGTTTCAAAATTGTCTAGTTTAGGAAGCTCTATGGTAGATGAGAAGCAGATAAGGTGGTGGTCAGTCCACGTTTGTGGTAAGATGTTGGAGATGGTGGTTGCACAGTTTCGGTTAGCTATCCAGTCTAGTGTCCGACCTTTTATATGTGTGGGCGCTAAGACTTTTTGGGTAAGGCCATAATCGACTAAGATAGATTGAATGGAATGGGCCTGTTTGTCCAAATCGTCATTGTAGCCTAGGTTAAAGTCACCTAGTAGCAGGAGCTGAGTGGAGTCTTTGATGATGTTCGCGAGGAGGCTAGATAGATCTTACTCAAAATTACCTAAAGGGCCTGGGGGTCTATACACCAGCAGGACAGTTAGTGTATTGTTGTTAGAGATAGGTATTTTTGCAGACAGAAGTTCACAAGATGTGACATCTGGGTGTGGGGTGAGTCTTACCGCTAAGTTCGTTTTGGCAATAATGGCCTGGCCACCTCCCCTAGAGTTAGGCCGATCAACTCTTACTATATTGTAATTGTCTGGTATGGCAATCATGAGTGTGGGACCAGCAGCATCATGGAGCCAGGTCTCAGTGATAGCTAGGAGATCTAAGTTGTCCATGGCTAGTATATCGGCAATTTCAGTCTTATGTGCTATGAGGGACCTAGCATTGATGAGGGCTCCTGATAGGGTAGGAGTTGTGATTATTTTTTGAGTGGGCCTGGGGTTAGGAGGATCAGGTCTTTTCTGGTTATGGGAGAGGTCAGTGTGTTTTTTAGGGCGTCTTTCTGCAGTTAGGGCAGAAGGGTTGGAGTCAGGGGCCGTTATGGTTGGTGTAGGACCAAGGGGTCTAGTTCTTTTATTTTTGAGGTCGTACAGACGTGGTAATCTTGCTCTAAATCGCATATTTCTCTCTTGAAGATTACTATAACTCGCTGCTCTCTGCTGGAGTGTGAGGATATGATTGCATCAGTTGATCATTAATACGATAGGGGTGTTGGTCGCCCCCTGCCACTGCTGCGGGCTGAGTTCTCCTGCCACCATCCCCTTCCCCTCCTGCGTTGTCGTAACAAAGGAGCTGGTGGATGTTGCCTATCACTCTGTCCTGTTTCTTCAAATGCACTTGTCGTTCCGGGTACCTCCGGTATAATCATGTGTTCGAGGGACCTAGTCTTCCTTTCTCATCTGAACTTGTGCTGGAAAAAGTCCAGTCATTTGGACGAATTCTGTTGCGAGTTGGGGTATTCCTGTTGCACCGATAGTGGGGTATTCCTGTTGCACCGATGGTTCCCATTACTTTTAGGTTGTAGCAGTGTCTGTCCACGTTTACTATAGTATTCTTTGGTTGTATAGAGATAGATCATAGCAATATACTTCTTCAATTTCACAATCTTTTTTTTAAGTTAAACTCTCTGAAATCATTCATTGTGGCTTCCAATTCATCTTTTTTTATAATTAATCTTTTATTACCAGCTAAATACCGGAGACCAGTCTGTGTGTGTAGGACCGGAATTTGAACCTGCATTGATCTGCCGTGTCCTGCTTTCAAGACAAACGCATTGCCCCTGAGCTATCCTCCCAGTCTGCTAATTATCGAGTATTGATTGATTCATTCTTTTTTCTTGGTTTTCTTGTATCTCTGTCTCCGTCATTCTTCTGAAAAACACGATTGGCTGTGTTGATAATTAGTAATAACCTGTCAACATGTTCTTCTGCAAATAATGTTGTTCTGGCATTATGGTAGTGCTTCTCTGGTGTTTTAAGAGGAGGCTATCTCTCAATGGCTGTTAACTAGTGCTCTGTTTGGCTCTGTCTCCCTGGTTTTGGGTCATTCTAGGGTAGAACGTTTCTGAACAACAATTTCTGTTTGTCCTTTAAGTGATGAGCATTGTATTGCAGTTACACCGTTGGGGAACACAAGTAGAAGCCCCATATTTAAATTCTAGATAACATAACTAAGAGCAGTAGGGCAGTCCCCTCTTCTATCCCTTTTAGATGGGCAGCACTACACCGCTTTCTAGGGCTAGCAGAGTTCTTCTAGAGGGACAGACGAGTTCTTCTAGAGGGACAGACAGTGTGACAAGAGTACGATGTTTATATAATGGGTCAGGGTTTCCCTTTATGTGGTATAATGATGGAAACTGTGGAGACAGGACTCAAGTCCCCACCTAACACACTTCATACATTATGTGATCCTGAGCAAATCACTTTTCATCACTGTTTTATTTTACTTAACAATCTACAGACAAAGCCTCACCCATATGGGTTTATGCTCAATAGCGTTACTCTGTAACTAATTATAATTTTAACAATGTATGTCAAACATACTGATGAGGCAGCAGGATGACCAGTGTGGGTATTATGTTGTAGGACTGGGTGTACAGAGTGCAGGTAGGGGTTTTGTGTTGTGAGCTGGGGAGGCAGGAAGCTAGGTATGGGTCTTTTGTCATGCCAGCTCATGTTTGGCTCTGAGAGCAAACCCAGACCCCTAGTTCAGCAATGGCACTACTCAACCAATGAATTCTCTAGCTTCACCACCTCTTAACATTGTTCTAAAACTAAAGATGGGATGGAAGATGTAGCCGGCTGGCAAATTACAAACTGTAACACATTCAAAACTGGGCTCAAACCCCAGCTTTCCCATTTCACCAATTCTATTATCCTCGTGAAATAATGTTGCTATATTTGGTAAGCGGGTGACTGTGCAGGGCCCCGGATCTCTAAGAAACCCTACAAACATAACTTAAATATATGTTGCACAAAAGGAAAGAAATGTCTACTCTATATACTTGAGAATGTTTGTGAGGGAGAGCGGTTCGTATTGAATTGAATTGAATTGAATTGAATTGACTTGTTCTGTAAACTGGCGCCACTGCACTGCAATCTTGGGGCATCAGCACTATGGGCCAGAAAAGTAAACTTGCCCCTCAGGCTAAATGTTGCCAGTCCTCCCCTGGGTATGGTGACCCTCTTATGCTCTGGGGGGCTGAGGGCAGGGAGAGCTTAGTTACGAAAAAGGTCTTAAAATGTGCATTTAGTGAAAAAGTCTCTGCTTCATTAAATTAGGACTGTGACGATGACCACGTGATTTGAAGATTGCCATCAAGTAATCCGAGCATTCCCTTTGGGACTGTTTTTAATGGGCTGTGTTCCGGGTGCTGGGGGAAATATTTCTGCAGCGCTGCATTTGATCATTGCTGCTTTCATAAAGGCACATTTTCCATATGCCATTACCAGGCCAGCTGCTCAGAGTAGGGTAGAATGCGTAATGTAGTGATCCAACAGTTATCTGCCAAAGCTCCAGTTATGCCCCACGGACAGCAGATACGCTACGTGCCAGGGACTCCTAAAGTAGGTCCAGGAATCCCATTGCAGTTCTGCACTAGTTATTTACCACATGCTGACGTGTAACAGCAAAATGTGTATTTAACATATACAGTCTCTCTGAGATTATTAATGTTTTCTTTTCTGGAAATAAATCAAATATATGTTTTTCGAGTCGTCAAACATGGCTATCCTGTAACTCCATAAGCGTTTGCAGCTTTGAGGATAAATTAAGCCAGCCAAGCGAGTTCGAATGCAGACTGCTGCTTTGCAGAGACTTTAGGCCTTATTATGTGTTTGCTGATAGATGGACAGTAAAATCGCTGATTTGCTGCCACGCGGTCCTGTGAGTTACCGTGGTACTATGAGTGGTAGTAGGACGGTATAAATCCTCCATAGGACTCCAGGTGGGTTTTTGATGGATTTGCCGGTCGCGAGCGGGAATACCGTGAGGTAAGTCTGTCGTTTTTTTATGGTAAAGTTGAGGAATGACCTTATGCATTTTGCTGTACGTGAATCCTCCACTTTACCTCCGAACTCTGAATACAGCGGTGTGGTAACAGTGGCAGTAATGTCCTTAAGCAAAAAAAAAAAGACAATAACGGAATTGCTGCCACATTTACCACCCCGCTGAATTCTGAGTTTGGAGGTAAAGCGGAATATTCACCACGCGAGAATGTGCACTCGGCGGGGAGGGGGGCAGACACCATTTACTTAAATTTATGTTACCATTAGTAATGTATCATTTCTTTTTGTTCCCTATACAGGATTCAGAGTTTAACGTTAGAACTTGAAAAACAACACGCCGACTTTCAAAGTGTGCACGAAGCTCGAAGACGCCTGGAAGATCAGTTGCAAGTCGCGCACAGCCAGTCGCAGCTGTTCAGGTAAGCCTTCTGTGCACAGATGGTAAAACAAGGCTTCCTGTGTACATGTGTTGCGTGATAGATTGTGCGCGCTATTGCTTCGTGGGATTTCAGACGGCACGACAGGAAGCACCCGACAGATGTGAAACAACTGCGAGCAGACTTTTTCTGCATTGTCTGGCAAGGCACTCAGAACGAAGCTGTCACGAGTGCGGCCGGATGGTTGGCGAACTGCATAGCGTGAATCACAAGTCAATAAAAACCGGTGCAGGGTTCAGACCAAGGTCACAGCGAGCCAGGGTGGCTTTTTTTCCGGTATCCAAACGGTTGACTATTGTGATGAATAGTATAGACCTCATTTATAGTTGGGTGGCTTTTCGGTAGCAAAGGCTGCAGCAGCAATTCTGTCAGAAGTATTTCTGAAAACCCACTATCTCCAGAAATACCACCTCTGCCGGTGGAAACCTCTGAAGTACTTAATGTTAATTTCCACCATAATGCACATAGTTGTTCATAACACTACTGTACATTTTTTAACTCTCCACCTCTACTCATACCTACCCTCATTCTCCACACCCAAATACAAACACCATGCCTGCGTTCCGCCTTTCCTCCACCCCATCCCCCAGCACGTACTATCAAGGCTGAAAGAATCCCAGTAAAAGAAAATGCATTTTTAATGACCACCATTTCTTAGTCATTGTCCCCCCAGCATCCAGCTTCATACACCCTCCTCTTTCCAGTCACCCGCCATTTGCACCTCTTAAGTTACATACCAAGGACTAAAGCTAAAACCACCAACCTCATCCCACGAATAATAACCCAGCTGCTCCATTTAGGTTCATCACTACCTCCACCCTGGAAGTAGAGAAAGTCATTCTCTCCCTCAAGCCATCCAACTGTCAAGGTGACCTTTGCCCAGCCCAATTGATAAAAGACGCTGCATGAGAGATCTCCCCTTTCGTATCCAAACTCATTGATGCTTCATTCGTGTTGGGCACTGTGCCAACCAACTTGAAACAATCCTGGGTATTGCCTCTGCTCAAAAAGCAATCCCTTGACCCGCTCATCCCTACCAACTACCGTCCTATTCCGACAGACCCATTCCTGCTTAAAATCTAAGACAGGATTGCCTATAACCAAATTCAAAAATTCCTGGAACAACATAAGCTCTTAGGAGCACGTCAATCAAGTTTCCGACCTCAACACGGCACAGAGACTGCCCTAATCGATTTGAAGGCTTAAATTGATGATCTACGAGACAAGGGGCAAACAGCCCTCCTCCTACTATTGGATCTCTCAGCGGCATTCGACTTTGTTGATCACAAGGTCCTCTGCAACCACCTGACTCCGCTGCTCATTTCTCCAAAGAAACTATAAATTGGATCAAATCTTTCCTCAGTGATAGGACCATGAGGGTGTTCTCCCCATCTGCAGTGGCAGACCCGATCCCTATCTTGTGCGGTGTCCCCCAGGGCTCCTGCATTACCCCCACTCTCTACAACATATTTACCAAGCCCATTTTTGATGATCTGGACCTTCTTGGTATCACCTACACTAACTATGCAGATGATACTCAGATTTTCCTCCCACTTTCAGGGGATTACAACAAGGATTTTGCCTTGGTAAATAGGGTGTATCTCACCATCCAGGCATGGATGGCAACCCACGGTCTATGCCTGAATGATGATGAAACAGAACTAATCATCCTGGGTACCCACCCCAACCTTACGAAACTAGGCCAAGAGTACTCCTCTTTCGAGATCGACGGCAATTCTATCAAGGTAGCCAAGGAGGTGAAGACACTTGGTTTTTATTTGGATGCCACCCTCTCCTTCGATAAACAGGTGAAATCATTACCATCACCTACAGCTTACACATGTAAGCTTATCAGAGCAGGTAAACACTTCATCTCTGAGGACAATTGCATCATCCTAGAGAGAGCCCTTATCTTGTCTAGGCTCGATTATTGCAATGCCTTATACATAGGTGCCAACAAATCTATCTACCAGAGAATTCAAATCCTGCAAAATAATGCCCTGAGAGCAGCAATTCTCGGAATAAACCGGAAGATCACACATATCCAATATAAGGCGTAAAAACAACAGGCTGTCCACCCAAAATAAAATCCTCCTAAAAGTCGCATCACTCACCTATAAAGCTATGAACAACACGGCACCACCTTATCTCGTGGATCGATTCCTAAAAAGAAGTTCCACTAGACCTTTAAGAACCCCTAATGTCAATAGCCTGAGCATTCCGAGATTCAAACTGACCATGGCCGGGGGCGCCAGCTTCCCTGTCCAAGCGGCACAATTATGGAACTCATTGCCATACCCTCTACGTGTCGAACAATCTTACCTCTAATATACAGCTAGCTATATCAATTTGCTGAAATCTGACAACCACTAACTGCTTACCAGCCCACACCTCTGCCCCTCCGCATTCCACCTTGGATTCATTCCCCCTCTCATTTCAGCACACTTCCCTTCCTGCTCATTTATGTAACTGTTGTACATATGTAACTGCCTGTATACTTTATCTGTAAATATGTAATTGTTATCGCCTGTATATTATTACTTGTAACCATGTAAGCTTTGCATATTATTTACGGGTGCGCCCAGTTACCTTCAGGTTTGGTGCGCATTACAAATGAATAAAACAAACAAACACGTTACCTGCACACAAAGCTGGGCCTGAAGTAATTTCACGGGTTTCAGGCTTCAAAGCATAAAACAAGCGTTGATCACTGCTGGTACAGGACTTTCTGGCGGCTTGGGAATGTACTTGTGCCCCAAGTAGGTTATTAAAATAAACAAAAGCAAGCCATGGCCTGTGAGATAGCTCAAGTGGATGTGACAAACAAGCAGTCCTAGGAGGGCCCAGGATTGACTCCCCAGTAAGGCAGCAGCAAAAAAGAAAAGTGCCCTTTTCTTCCTGTCCAAGAACAGTGCTGTGGATGGCAAAATATAAGGGAACAATTGATGACTTTACCAAAATGTAGAGGAACGTCGTAACCTTTAGTTACCACCAACTCCGATCTCTGGTACTGGATCTTTTATGCATTACAACTATACCACCACCACGAGTAGACCATCCCAACCTCATACAATGCCTGCTTCAGTAAACTGTAAGCCCAGAGCAATGAAAACACAGGATAAATACCAGCAGAAGGAAACAGCCACACAATAACCAGAGACCACCCAGAAACCACTAACCACCCCCCTTCTTTCTTCCACACCCTACCCCTCTCACCTACCACGCACGCCCAGAGGGCTAGTGAAACAACCCACCAAAACACTGAAACCGCACGTCACTCTCCAGCCAAAATACATAACCAATAACCTCTGATACCCAACAGCTCAAACACTGGACGCTGCTCTTCCAGACACAACAAGCCACAGTGCACAAAACAAAGCACATCCAGAAAGCTCACATGCACAGAGACCAGTTCCTCCTGGGCCGGTACACATTCACAGATGAGAAAACCTATCCTATGCCTCTCTCCCCTACTAACCAGCCCAACCCAATTACTTTACAGAGCCATGTGAGTGCCTGGTGACCATGGAAATGGCAGCGGTGTGCAGTATGAATCAACTTAACATAACATGGTGGTGAGAGGGGGAATCAGGTGGCCCCCTTATATTTTGGTGCCAGATTGGATGATTTTCCGCCCAGTGGTATATGGCCGAACCCTGAATTATGTTGATGGTACAATCTGTGGTATTTCAGAAATACCACTGACTTTACTATTACCTGAAAACAGAATAGCCACCTACGTATGGTTGAAACACACTTCCCAGGTTGAATACACTTTATTTCCCCTGGATAACTGTGAACAATTACCCAGTCCTTTAAAATGTGCAATCTAGGCTCTTTTTACAGAAACATTGTGCTGGTGCACCAAACCTTAATACAACACATAATCGTCCTGACATTTTTCTGTAATGCAGGATGTTTTGGTCTACTCAGCCCCACACAACTAAACCAGCAGTGATTCCATTCATAAAGGTGAAACAGATGCATCCCAAGAAGTGTACGTCCTTCACCCTTTCTTCTGTAATGTGTGTCAAGGGCAGACCATTCTTTTCAGGTTGTGGGTGTTAGCTGATGCAATTGCAACACAAACAGCTAGAGTACTGTTACCAAAATAAAATAATGGCTAACCAAGGTGCTATCAAAACTGTAACTTAACTTAAAACTAACAATGCATACAACTAATTAAAAACACTAAAGACCTACCCCTTTAAAGGAACAAACCGTTTCAGATTTTTGGAGCAAAGGGAGTTTTCTGGGTGACGACCAGGCGAAAACAATTAAAGCAGCACATTTGAAAAGTACTTGAAAGTGTTATAAAAAGGCAAAGTGCAGGCTAGGGGCATAGGAACACTGCAGAGACCTGTATTTTTTGTCTTGGTTGCTCGATACTGTTGAGCCTTGCTTCTTGGAACTTTGGTGCCGCCATGTCTTGTTTTTTACAGTGTTGAGTTGGCTTCTAAATGGGGCTCTTTGTGGATTAAGTCGGCACTCTAGAAGGTTTGAGTCGATGGGGACCCATAGTTTGAGTGGGTTTGAAAGGGTGCGTCTGCTGGATTGAGTCGAATTCGAAACAGGCATGTCGATTGTTTCCAGTGGTTCAAGTCTGCTTTCGAGTCTGGTCGAGACGAGGCTCCAGTTGGGATGAGTTGTTGAACAGAATGCAGTTAGTTGAGCCAGCTGGAAGGAGCAAGGAAGCTCTTCAAAATGCTCTGAGTGCCAAAAGCACACCCTGTAGTGAGTCAGGCATAGAGGAGCCAACTCACAGCTGTTTCGAGGCAGGGTTCTGAGTTACCTCTGAACTGTTCAATTGCTGATCCCAGTCCAGGGTCTCCAAGCGCCAGGTAAGTCATTTGTTTCTGCACTTTCACTCCAGGAAACTTGTCTGACACCTGCAGAGGGGTTCTTCACCTCCACACCTCCAGTGAGTAGGACCCTGGTTCCAGTGCACAGGCAGCAGAGAGAGGCCTTGGTCCACAGTAGTGCCTCAAATGTGCTCCTGAAGTGGGAGGGGAGAAGAGTGTTCTTCTTCCTTGGAATATTCTTTCTTCGCCTCTATTGAAGAGGACATTGGAATAGACTGTATCCCCAACAGAGTTCAGGGTGAATCTTTCTTGTCTTGAATTCCAAAGATGAGTCAAATAAGGGCAGGGTCCCCCTCCTTATCAAAGCAAAATTCTGATGCAGATTGTCCCAAAGCTAGCCTGTATCCAGGGGTCCAATCCAGGCTACTTTAATAAGTGTCCTTTGCTTTCTGATGTTACATTATGATTTAATGCTTCTCTTGGCCTAAACCTCTCCACACCCTCTGCCTACTTCAAAAACACTTGAGTAATCAGCTCCCTTGTGGGAGTGGATGTTTGTTATGCCAGGACTGTCTTTTATGCGCCGGTTCCACAGGGACCTTTTGGGGAGGGTTCCTGTGTCCTGGTGGAAGGTGTCTGCCATCTTCAGCGGGGGTTACAAAAAAAGGCAGCTGCTTCCTGGGCAACATCCCACATGATTGTTGTTCCTTGGCCAGACACCTAATACACACCAGCTCTGTCATGATGGAGTCACCTCTCTAAGATGACACCTATGACACCAAAATGCAGTAGCTGTATAGTTACGAGATCCCAGTACCCACCACGTCATAATCAGACATGACTTATATTTACAGTTTAATGTGCCACCCGTCTGGCTAAGGCTCACAATCATTAATTTATGTACTAAAGATACAGACTGTTAAAAATCCACCTTTGCCTGTTGGAACCTTGTGGAGCAGCAGCTGTAAGAAATGCACACTTGACCTTTGAGCTTGCTCTGCTGCCACTGCAGGGCAGTTTCTGGAGATACAGCATACAGCTACAGCAAAGGAACATGAGTGCACTATGATTTTGGCATGGAGCATTATGAAATGGATGCTGATTAGCAGACCTCCCTTTCAGAAACAGAATTACCCACAACATTTTATTTAAAAAATGTAAAATGTTCAGGCTATCCACACTTAACCAGATGGAATTTTGTTACACTGTGGGATAGGATGTTTTTGGTGTGGTCTATGTTGTTGAAAGGTGCAGAGAGGTCAAGGAGGACTAAAAATGTTGTGTGTCCTTTGTCAGTGAGGTTTTTGAGGTCGTTCAGGGTGTGAAGGGTTGCAGCATCAGCACTTGGCCTGGGCGGAATCCTCAATGTATTGGACTGACAAGGGTGTTTGTGGAGATGTGCTATTGGAGTTGGCTTGTGGCAAAGTGTAGCAAAACAAAGCCCCTCCTCTGGCAGCCATCTCCAGATTTTTACTGCACGTTTAACTGTTGGGAGTCCTTGAGTTTTGCTGCGTGAGCTACTTTTTTTGGTTTTTGGTAGTTTGCCTACTCCGCACCTCCAGCCATGATGGAGGAGAAGGAAGGAAGATCCCTTTTCAGGCCCTGCACCACATGCGGGCTACAGAACGTGTTTGTGCAGGACAAACACATCCAATGCCTCTACTGTCTTCACCCCGATCACAAGGAAGGAGAGTGCGAGATCTGCCTCAGTGTCATGATCTCTGCTTCCAAAAGGTCAGGGTTTTCCCAACTCCCTTGGAAGCAGATCCATAACCCAGGTTCCGAGTGCCAACCAGTCCCAATTGGGACCTTTTGGACCCAGTCCTGGCGCCAGTGGCACCAGGCTCATAAATATGCCCAGTCCCAGCGCTGGAAGCGCCGGGCTCATAATGCTTGGGTGGACTTACCTGCAGCAGACCATGCTGCTTACTTGCCTGCCAGTTGAGCCTCTGATCCTCTTCTGTTTGGAACTACTTTTCCTGTTTGGTGGGGCAGGAGCCACTCCCTAGGTTCAGAACACTGGAACTCTTCTGGAAAGCAGGAACTCTTTTCTTACCTAGGCGTGGCTGTGGAAGGAGACACCTAAGCACTACAGGAGGCTATTTAAACCACACCCGATGGATGAATCTTGCTTTGCGTTATTCTGCATCCTCTGCAGCAGAATGCTCATCGTGTCTTCTGCATCTGATCCTGGGCCTAAGGAAAAAGGCTTACCATCCTGAATCCAGTCTTCAGCAACACCTATAAAGACAAGAAAGAACAGGTTAGCATTACGGTCTTCAGTGACAGCGCTTCACTTACCTGGTCCATCGGCTGTCACCAACGCCTCGCGCTGCATTCCGGCATCTGAAAGACAAAGGCTTACCTACTCTTCGTGCGCTCCGGAGGTCTTCGCACTGCATTCCGGCATCTGAAAGACAAAAGCTTACCAACTCTTCGCACGCTCCGGAGGCCTTCGGCGCTGCATCCCGCATCTGAAAGACAAAACAAGGTGCGTTTAAAGACATTGGGGAACTTTAATACTCACGTGCCATTACTCCTTTCCACATCTAACCCAGTGGGTATTCCGGCACCCTGCAGCCGCTCCGAACTTGTACCTGCAAAATAAAAAGACAGATAGAGCGCATCGTGAAGCAGGCAACAAGCGCTTACTTACGTGCTTCCAGGCGCTTCTATTCATCACACGGGCTCCATCTTCAACTCACTTCAGCCCGTCATCCGCCATCGCCGGAACCCTGCAAAACAAGAGACATCATTACTAAAGACTTTTAAAGATATTAGAATTACTCAAAACTTACCGTTCGTGCAGTAAACGACGGACAGCAGTCCTCTGAAGTCAAGAGGCCTGCTCCCCTTATCCAGTGAAGAAACTGGTTACAGCACCCTGCCCCGAGGCAGATGGAGAGCACGGCGTTCACTTACCTAAGACATCTTACCCTTCGAGTCAGACATACAGTGCACAGAGGTCCAGCCCAAAGAGCCAGCCGTGTGTTACACCTCACCTTGAAGATACGGTATACGCCCAGTCAAGACCGGCGCCTCTACGGGAATCAGGTGAGCGTTACAGAACGCAAAGCCTACCGCAAAACTCCCGTCCAGGCGCTATGGAAACCTCGGATACCGACCAGCTAGCCCAGTTACTTGGGGAACTAAGGGCAGAAGTGCATGCAGCCCGTCAGGAAACGAACGCTCTAAGAAGGGAACTGATTATTTCCAAGGAGCGAACAGATGATCTCGCTAGACAATTGCTACAGTCACAAGCCGGACAGACCCCGTTACCCGCATCTGGGGGAAATCTTCCTTCTACATCCTCTATGAATCCAGTGCAGATCAACCTACCTGGGAATGTACCTCTGGCTCCGCCCGAACGATTTTCTGGTGACCCAAAGAGGTTTGCAGTATTTATCAATCAGTGCCGGTTGCATTTCTTATGCCGGCCAGCAGCCTTTCCAACTGATCAAGCTAAAGTAGCTTTCGTGCTTTCGTACCTTAGTGGCAATGCGGCAGACTGGTCGATCCCTCTAGTAAATCAAGATGATCCGGTCCTCCATGATTTTCAAGCTTTTCAGCTCAGTATGGAAAAACTGTTCGCAAGACATTCACAGGGGCAGGCCTTGGACAATGAGCTTCTTTCGTTGCGACAAGGTAATCAAGACCTTTTGGCTTATATTGCGTCTTTCAACAGACTGATAGTGGAAACTCAATGGCCTGAGGACAAAAGGATTACGCTGTTTTATAGAGGTCTACGTGGAGAGCTCAAAGATGTGTTAGCCCAAGTAGTGAATCCCCCACAAGATTGTTCGGACTATATAGACTTAGTTGTTCAAATAGATCACAGACTGCAGAACAGGAAGGCCGATCGTTCGAAGTTTGATGCTCGAGTATTTTCCAAACCGCCAACTCCTTCCAAAGGAGTAGACTCCGGGGAACCCATGCAAATAGGGGGCCTGAAATGTCCTCTAACACAAAAGGAGCGGGAAAGGAGAAAACAGTTGCAATTATGCCTATATTGCGGAAACTCAGGGCACTTTCTTCGAGACTGTCCGGTGAAACCTGCCAAGAAGGCAGTAGGAGCTGCAGTTACCAAAGTTACAAACTCTGAGCAGGGAAACGACCTCGCCCGACAAGAATAGAGGTCCTCTTGCCGAGCGTGAAAACCAGTTCCGTGACCTCGCATTTCGTGATACCTATGGTCCTCATTAGCCCTGATAATCCGGATCGATTACATGCAATTGAAGCTTACGTCGACAGCGGTGCCATCGGCAATTATGTGGATCATGAAATGGTTTTGAGGATGAATCTAACTCTTTGTCCCAAGGCTGTAAAGGACGTCATTACTACGGTGGATGGAACGGAGATAGCCTCCGGACCAGTAACGCATACCACTCAAGAAGTGACGCTAGTAAGTCAAGATGGACACCATGAGAAGATCGTGTTCGATGTGATCAAGGCTCCTCACTTTCAGATTATTCTAGGAATACCTTGGTTAGAGAAACACAATCCTCTGATCGATTGGCGAGCAAGAATGGTCCAGTTTCCAGAATGTGTCTCTACTTGTCACCCTCCACCTGGTGTTTCACTGGCAGCAATTTCTTCAGAGACTCCCCAGTTACCTCCCGAATACCTAGAATACCAAGATGTTTTCCGGAAGGATCAGGCTAACTCTCTACCTCCTCATAGGTCTTATGACTGCCAGATAGACCTGATACCTGGATCTACTCCTCCTTGTAGTAGAATTTATGCCCTCACCGAGCCTGAGAATCTTCACCTTCGACAATACCTGGATCAATACCTGGCAAATGGGTTTATTTGTCCTTCCAAGTCCCCTGCTTCTTCAGCTTTGTTCTTCGTTCCAAAAAAGGAAGGAGACCTTAGAACTTGTATAGATTATCGCTCCCTGAACCAGATCACCGTCAAGAATAGATATCCGTTACCTTTGATCCCTGAACTCCTGGACCAAGTCAGAAAAGCATGCATATATACAAAGCTGGATCTTAGAGGAGCCTACCACTTGGTACGAGTAAAAGAGGGCGATGAATGGAAGACGGCCTTCCGCACCAAATATGGGCTATTTGAATATCAGGTCATGCCCTTCGGACTTTGCAATGCCCCGGCCGCCTTTCAATATTTTATGAACGATGTCCTCAGAGAGCTCATAGATGTGTGTGTTGTTGTTTACATTGACGACATCCTCGTTTATTCTTCATCGGAATCTGAACATCGGAAACACGTGAAAATGGTCCTCGAAAGATTGCGTCAACACAAACTTTTCGCTAAGTTGGAAAAATGTGTTTTCAACGTGACTGAAGTTGAATTCTTGGGATTCATATTATCACCTAGCGGAGTGCGTATGGATTCAAAGAAGGTCGATGCAGTTCTCAAATGGCCATCACCATCCTCCGTAAAAGGTGTGCAAAGCATGTTAGGCTTCGCTAACTTTTACCGCAGGTTTATCCCCGAATTTTCTCGAATAGTCCAGCCCATCACTGCCTTGTTAAAGAAAAACAAACGTTTTGAATGGTCTACCGAGGCGGAACAAGCTTTCCAGGATTTGAAGACTAAATTTATCTCTGCACCAATCTTAAAACACCCTCGCCCCGAACTCCCTTACATCGTGGAAACTGATGCTTCAAGCCTTGGCATGGGGGCAGTTCTATCACAAAAGGACCCGGTAACCAATCAGTTGCATCCCGTGGCATTTTGGTCCCGCAAATTCTCGCCTCCTGAAATCAATTACACGATTACTGACAAGGAACTTCTGGCTATCAAGTCTGCCTTTAAGGCTTGGCGGCATTATCTGCTGGGGGACCGACACACCGTTACTGTGATTACGGATCACCGAAACCTGCAATATTTGAAAACCGCAAAAGCCCAATCCTCTAGACAACTCCGTTGGGCATTATTCTTTGCAGAGTTTGACTTCATAATTACCTATCGACCTGGTACAAAAAACGGTAAAGCTGATGCCCTTTCTCGGATGGGAGTGGAAGAACACTTGATCAACCCTAAACCTGTACCAATCATTCCCAAACAAAGAATTCTGGGTGTAATCGCCACACAATCCATAGAGGAAGTTAAGGATCAAGCCAGGCTACTTGTAACTCCAGCAGACATACAGAATTGGCATCTGCAGGGAAAGGACTTTGCAGTAAAGGACAACTTATTGTATTTCCAAGAACGATTATACCTGCCCAGCACAGATTTACAGAAAAAAGTAATCTCTTGTTATCACGATTCTTTAATGGAAGGACATCCCGGTATGGCCAAGACCTCAGAAAAGATCAAGCGCTACTTCTGGTGGCCGTCTTGGAAAAAAGATATCAGAGACTTTATAATGTCCTGTGGAGTATGCGCCCAAAACAAGAGTCAAAAGGAAAGACCAGCAGGCCTCTTACGCCCTATTGACATCCCACCTCGCCCTTGGCATACGCTTTCTATGGACTTCATCGCTGTTCTACCTCCGTGCTCCGGATACATTACGATTCTAGTAATCGTGGACTTATTCACCAAGATGGCGCATTTCATTCCGCTCAAAGGCTTGCCAACAGCAGCAACTCTGGCACGAGAATTTCTCGAAAACATCGTCCGACTGCACGGTTTTCCTTCGGTTCTAATTTCGGATCGAGGTAGTCAATTTATTTCTCATTTTTGGCGAAGTTGCTGTCGGTCGGCTCAAATTGATGTGAGACTATCGACCAGTCACCACCCTCAGACCGACGGACAAACCGAGAGGACCAATCAAACTCTGGAACAGTATTTACGCTGCATGCTGCAACAAACTGAAAAAACTTGGAAAGACATCCTTTGGATAGCCGAATATGCCTACAATAACTCTGTCCATTCGGGAACTGGGAAAACCCCGTTTTTTCTTTTATACGGCAGTCACCCTCGAACCTCGGAGTTGGATCCCCTCCAAGATCTTGAAACACCAGCAGTAGACTACCTGCATTCTACAATCACCCAAGCCTTTAAGGAAGCTGTTTCTCACCTTCAAAGGGCTAAAGAACAATACAAGAAAGGAGCAGATCAACATCGGAAGGAAGCCCCTCAATATCAAGTAGGGGATCAAGTCTGGTTATCCACCAAATATCTACCTCTAAAAGGGCCACGTACATTCAACCCAAGATACCTTGGTCCCTATTCCATCACTACCATAGTAAACCCAGTAGCGGTCAAGTTGGACTTGCCCCCGCACATGAAGATATATCCGGTCTTCCACGTCTCTCTATTAAAACCCGTGCAACCTCAAACCCGACTAACTAAATCTCCAAAACCCATCCTAGTTGATGGAGAACTCGAGTTTGAAGTCAAAAGCATTCTGGACTCCAAGTTCTCCAAATCTAAACTATTTTACCTAATTGACTGGAAAGGCTACGGCCCCCAAGAGAGATCCTGGGAACCTGCTGAATATGTCCACGCTCCTCGCCTAATCAAAAGATTTCACCGAACATTTCCTGACAAGCCAAAACCCCCGGAGAAGCCCGGTTTGGGAGGGGCCTTGAGGGGGGGTACTGTCATGATCTCTGCTTCCAAAAGGTCAGGGTTTTCCCAACTCCCTTGGAAGCAGATCCATAACCCAGGTTCCGAGTGCCAACCAGTCCCAATTGGGACCTTTTGGACCCAGTCCTGGCGCCAGTGGCACCAGGCTCATAAATATGCCCAGTCCCAGCGCTGGAAGCGCCGGGCTCATAATGCTTGGGTGGACTTACCTGCAGCAGACCATGCTGCTTACTTGCCTGCCAGTTGAGCCTCTGATCCACTTCTGTTTAGAACTACTTTTCCTGTTGGGTGGGGCAGGAGCCACTCCCTAGGTTCAGAACACTGGAACTCTTCTGGAAAGCAGGAACTCTTTTCTTACCTAGGCGTGGCTGTGGAAGGAGACACCTAAGCACTACAGGAGGCTATTTAAACCACACCCGATGGATGAATCTTGCTTTGCGTTATTCTGCATCCTCTGCAGCAGAACGCTCATCGTGTCTTCTGCATCTGATCCTGGGCCTAAGGAAAAAGGCTTACCATCCTGAATCCAGTCTTCAGCAACACCTATAAAGACAAGAAAGAACAGGTTAGCATTACGGTCTTCAGTGACAGCGCTTCACTTACCTGGTCCATCGGCTGTCACCAACGCCTCGCGCTGCATTCCGGCATCTGAAAGACAAAGGCTTACCTACTCTTCGTGCGCTCCGGAGGTCTTCGCACTGCATTCCGCCATCTGAAAGACAAAAGCTTACCAACTCTTTGCACGCTCCGGAGGCCTTCGGCGCTGCATCCCGCATCTGAAAGACAAAACAAGGTGCGTTTACAGACATTGAGGAACTTTAATACTCACGTGCCATTACTCCTTTCCACATCTAACCCAGTGGGTATTCCGGCACCCTGCAGCCGCTCCGAACTTGTACCTGCAAAATAAAAAGACAGATAGAGCGCATCGTGAAGCAGGCAACAAGCGCTTACTTACGTGCTTCCAGGCGCTTCTATTCATCACACGGGCTCCATCTTCAACTCACTTCAGCCCGTCATCCGCCATCGCCGGAACCCTGCAAAACAAGAGACATTATTACTAAAGACTTTTAAAGATATTAGAATTACTCAAAACTTACAGTTCGTGCAGTAAACGACAGACAGCAGTCCTCTGAAGTCAAGAGGCCTGCTCCCCTTATCCAGTGAAGAAACTGGTTACAGCACCCTGCCCCGAGGCAGATGGAGAGCACGGCGTTCACTTACCTAAGACATCTTACCCTTCGAGTCAGACATACAGTGCACAGAGGTCCAGCCCAAAGAGCCAGCCGTGTGTTACACATCACCTTGAAGATACGGTATACGCCCAGTCAAGACCGGCGCCTCTACTGGAATCAGGTGAGCGTTACACTCAGCTTCTCCAAGAAAACAATGAAGGATCAACACAGTAGACTGACGGCGTGGGTAAACGCCAAGGTCTCTGCCCCGTGCTCCGGGGAGGGTCATGGCTCACCCAGGACTGGCTGGTCTGTGGAGCAGGCTTCTAAGTCCTTTGACGGCGCCCCATCAGTGGGAGCCCAAGACAAGGCCAAGCACTGCAAGTCCATTTCTATCGGGGGTCGCTGCGCAAACGGGTCCCGCGATGGACATGGTGCGATCAACATCATCACCTGCCTCCATCACCAGCCAGCGTTTGAGCTCCTTCTCAAGAAGGAAATCATCCAACTAAGCTGTGGGAGAAGCCAGAAAGCCAAGGATGGAGGAAAAAGTGGCCGACCTGCTCAAGAAGGCACAGGCGGCTCAGGAGAAGTCTTCCTCGACGATTGATTTGGTGGCGGCTGCTCTCACAATGGTGAAAGGGGCTGACCCCTTGAAGGTAACCTCCACAGTGCACAAGCTGTCCCTGCCTCTGAGGCCGGAAGCCTCCACAGTGTCTGTGGCAAAGCCTGCTAGCACGCTGTAGAAGAGGATGCCGTCTCTGAGCCCAGCTCCAACCCCTCAGGGTGCTAAAGGGGGGATGAGTCCCAGGCCATGGACGTTTCATCCACAGACGACGAGGACCTGGAGTCCTTACGGTCCACGAGGACATGGAGGACGACTAAGGCGGCAACACCGGCGAGGACACCGGGCCCAGTGTTTCCATCGAGCCAGCTCAGCCAAGGAATATATCTTTGGACATCCTATCGACCCTACACACTTTGGTGTTGGAAATCCAGAAGAGGATGCTGCAGGGCCTGGTTCCTGCAGCCCCCGATCAGCCTCTGGCTAAGTAGAGGAAAGCATCATCCGAAGACCCCATTTCAGCCTCCACATCCGCATTGGGTGCCCTCCCTCAGTGGACCCGGGGACGGATACGGCCACGGCGACAACAGACAACGATATTGTCACGGAGGAGAAAAAGTTGGACGCCATGGAAAGGAAGGTTCTTTACACTTTGGTGTCCACCATCAAGGTGGAACACACTGGCGATCCTGGCCAGGTACAGGGAGCTGTGGTACAAGCTGGGCCCGATTCTTGAATTCCTTCCTGACGACAAAAGGATGGAGGCGATCGCCCTTTTCCAGGAGGGAGAAGTGGCTTCGGACCGCTGACAGAGCGTTCCGGCAGATGGGGAACAGTGTCTGCCTCCGTCGTCAAGGCTGGCTGAACGCCACACATTTCTACAAGTAGTTCCAGGTAAGGGTATTGGACATGCCGTTTGACAGAGATTAACTTTTTGGGAAGTTCATCGACGGTTCCCTGGAGGCCATCAAGGTGGATACAGAGACGGCCTGTGCTCTGGGCATGCTCCAGCAACACCACTCTTCGTTTCGCTCCTCCAGAGAGAAGTCGAGCAGATCATTGAAAGGTTTCTCCTAATCGTACCACCATCCCTCCAGGTCCATAACCCAGGAGGCCTACAGAGGCCGTTCCCAGGCATACAGTGGAGGTTGTCAACAATGCTGCAGCACTCAAGTCAGGACGCCGGCGCTGAAGCAGGACTGAACTGGCCAAGACGCCGGGCCCCCACCCTTGCACACCGGTGGGAGGCCGGCTGACGGGTTTCATCAGCGAGTGGAAGAAGATCTCCACTGACAGATGGTTGCTGGACTCTCACCCACGGATATACACTGAAGTTTCAGCACAGGTGTCCGCAGATCCCTCCAGTGGCGTGGCAGGAGCAGCACATCCCTCAACTCTTGGAGGAGGTAAGGACCATGCTGCAAAAAGGGGCGACAGAGCTGGATCCACAATGACCCAAAGGGCTCTGCAGCCTATTTCAGATACTTTATAGTAAAAAAGAAAACTGGGGGCTGGCAGCCCATTCTAGACCTGCAACGTCTCAACAAGTACTTCAAGTCGCAAAGATTCAGGATGGTCATGTTGCAGCATGTGCTCGGCCAACTGGAAGAAGGAGACTACTTGACGTCGCTGGACCTGGAGGATGCCTACTTCCATGTCCCCATTCACAAGAAGCACCGAAAGTTCTCACGCTTCGTAGTGCAGGGGCAGCACTATAATTTCAGCCTGAAGTCATCCCCTAGGGTGTTCATGAAGTGCCTGGCACTGGTAGTGGCCCATCTGCGTCTACGGGGGATATATGTGTACCAGTACCTCGACGACTGGCTCATTCAGGCCAGTTTGCAAGAACTAGCCATCGGACACATGGAGGCGACCATCCAGATGTTCATGGATCTGGGATTCTCCATCAATTATCCAAAGTCCTGTTTGGCACCATCGCAGAAAACACTGTTCCTAGGAGCCAGACTCAATACGGTCTCTTGCCTAGCGTCGCCCTCGGAGGAGAGAGTAGCAGCCATTCTGGGGAAAGTACAATGGCTGTTGTCACTGAAGACCGCCACGGTGCAGACCATCAAGTCTCTCATCGGCATGATGTTGTCTTGCATTTACCTTATCCAGCAATGCAGGTTACGGATGCAACCTCTTCAGGAGTTCCTTGATGCTCGCTGGATACAGGTGTCCGGAAGCTTTGCGGACAAGATCCCGCTCAACAAGGAGTTCTGTCGGGCAATAAGGTGGTGGGGCATTCACTCCAACGTCACCTGGGGCATAGGGTTTCGAAGCCCCCCATACCAGAAAACGGTCACCATTGATGCTTCCCTGGAAGGCTGGGGATGCACATTGTACACCTGCATGGCAGAGACTTGTGGCAGATGGAGAAGGATCATCACTGTCCTAGAGCTCTGGGTAGTGTTCTGGGCCCTCAAGTCATTCCTCCCTCTGAAGGGCAAGGTGGTGGGGATCTTCACGGACAACACCACCACGATTTTCTACATCAGGAAGCAGGGGGGGGGGACTCCATCCCCAGTGCTTTCCAAAGAGGCACAAGACTTGTGGCACTGTGCCGTCGGACAAGAGATGGTCCTCGTGCCCTTTCATCTGGCGGGAGTCAAGAACACCATCGCCAACTCCCTCACCAGGGAATTTGCGCTCCTGCCTCTAATGGGAACTCAAAATGCCAGATGTTCGCCAGCAGATTCGACGAACGAGGAGCCTGTGGGATGCGTTCTTCCTGTGGGAAGGCCTGTTTCTGTATGTGTTCCTGCTGTTGCCTCTCCTTCTACGAGTGAATCAAACAGTGCCGATGCAGGATGATGCTCATCGCCTCGGCGTGGCCACGGCAGATTTTGTACCCAGACCTTCTCAACCTGTCAACGTTGCCTCCGGTCAAACTGCCGGTAGAGCCGGATCTTCTCATCAGAGAAGGAGGCGCAATCCTGCACCACTACCCAGAACGCAGAAGATAACCCCTCTAAGGGTCACGACCCGGCAGATTCTTCCATACTTGCCCTTGTCCATGTGGGGTGAAATAACCCTGAATACCATAACGAAAGTCGGGAGTCAGTGGGGGAGACATGCCCCTCAAGAAAAGGCCTGTGCTGGAGTAAGGTGCCAAATGAGGCCCATGCCAAACGAAAAGGAGAAAATGTTGGCATTCAAACTTGGAGGTGCCTAAAAATGTTAATTTCCCTCCTCCCTATGGGAAAAACATGAGACAACAGTTGAAAAAGGGCTGAGAAAGCCAAGGCCTTCTTGGCCGAAACGGCAGCATCCAGCGTGTAAATAAAATGACCAGATTGTGTGCAAGTTTGCACTGCAGAATGGAGTTTTATACTTTGTCCAAAATAATTGCCTTTAAAAGCCGTTTTTCTTTTTCAGTTAAAGGCATGCTTCTCAAAATGTGTGCAAAACTTTCAACATAAGTGTTTGGTTCCTGTCATGTTGGGAGCCTGAACTGAGTTAAAATATTGCAGTCAAATGAAGGCCTTTTTCCACAGCTGGGACTACAACAGACATTTCGATTTTGCCTTAAGTGACACTTTTTAAAACCAGATGTACATCAAAGTCTTGAAAAGTGCAGTTATGTTGCCCACATGTAACCACTGTATGCAGGGTACAATGTTGCAATGATATTTCAATATATTATTGGGTTGCATTTCCAGAGTTCATGTGTCACGTAAGTCAACCTCAATTTCCGATTCAAACCTCTCACACTCTTCCTCACCTGAGGATTCTGTTGAGGGTGACTTCTTCTTCTTCCTTTCTCTTACAGTTGATTTATTTTTATGCAGTATGGCCGACCGCGGAACGACGCCAGAATGGTTTCCAGAATAATCCGGAAACCAGATGCCCCGGATCCGCAGCCGCCAGAAAGGGGAAAAGGCTGTGTAGGCAAAAAAAAACAATGTACACTCCAGTAATCGGCGCAATGATATTCCAGGTATGCAGGTATGCGGTCGATCGAAGAAATAGGACTTCTCCACTCCGTTAATGTAGAGGAAGGGAGTAGTAAGGAAGTGCTCATGCAGTGAGCCAAGGTAGATAAAGAGAGAAAGAAGGACACCAGCAGGAACCGAAATCTAGGGAGAGCGGGCAAGGCAAAAGCCAGCGTAGCGGAACCACATGCCAGAAGGATGGGTGAAGCGGAGGAAAGCCGGAGAGCAGAGGAGAAAAAAGAGGAGGTACCTGAGGAGAAGGGACGAGAGCCGAAGGAAAGCGGGGCTCAGCGGAGCCAAGGGAAAACTTCACACGAGCGCTGGCAACAAAGTAGAAAGATACACAGTTGCAACGCATCCGCCGACGGCTGAGAGCTGCTGAAAAGCCGGTGGCGGCCATGACAGAAAGGAAAAACTAGACCGCAGCAAGCGTTGCGGTCTAACGTAATGGAGCAATTTTATGGCGGCTGCGTCGCCATCGGTCCCATACCCTCACATAGAAGCGGCGCATGACAGTATGCCCCCCTCCAGTGCAGGAGAAACCCGGCTTCCCCGGATGGGCTCGGTAAAACTTCCTCATTAACAGCCCAAACATGTGAACTGGGTTCCCAAGAATCCTCTGATGATGGATAACCTTTCCAGGATATAAGAAATTCCAATCTCCCTCGGTGGTAACGTGAGTCTTTAATCTCTGCTACTTCGTAATTTTCTTCTTGGGTAGCCTTATCCTCCTTGCGTCGTTTAACTGGGGGGGTAGGGATGTCCTCTGAGGCAGGATGCAATAATGAAGAGTGAAAAACAGGATGTATCTTGCTCATGTTCTTGGGCAGGCGAAGACGAACGTCACCAGGTTGATACGAGATACCACTGTGTAAGGACCTATGAATCTAGGAGACCATTTGGAAGGACGTATCCATCTAGGTAGAAATTTTGTAGACAACCAAACCCTGGAAGCTGGACCAAAAGACGGGACCACTGTTCTATTCCGATCTGCCAATCTCTTGTATCCTGAACAGGCCTCTACAAGGGCCTTTTCGGCGATCTTGTGTGCTTCACGAATTTGCTGCAAACGGGCATCAATAGTGGGACAGATGGAATTGGAGGAAGGCACCGGCAGTATGCCCTTGGGGTGTTGACCATAGGTACAGAAGAAGGGACTGAGATCGAGGGCAGAATGTTTAGAGTTATTATAAGCAAATTCAGCAGTGGGCAGTAAATCATACTGGTTGTCTTGAGTGTTGTTGACATAGCACCGTAGATATTGCTCTAGCGTACCATTGAGTCTCTCTGTCTGTCCATTGGTTTGCGGGTGGAATCCTGAAGAGAGAGCACATTCTATACCCAACTGGTGACATAAGGCCTTCCAGAATTTGGAGGTGAATTGACTCCCTCTATCCAAAATGATCTTTGTAGGCAATCCGTGTAGACGGAAGATATCCCGGATAAAGACCTCTGCCATTTCTGATGCGGAAGGTAACCCTGGAAATGGAGAAAAGTGAGCCAACTTGGTAAGTGAATCCACAGTAACCATTATGCAGGTCTGACCTCGAGATACTGGAAGTTCCACAATGAAATCCGTGGAGATTTGCACCCATGGAACAGTAGGTAAGGGGATCTGTTCCAGGAGTCGTATGGGTCTTTGGTAGCGATGTTTACTCCGAGCGCATTGGACACAGGATTGGACATGTCTCCTGACATCAGCAGATATTTCAGGCCAAAAAAATGATCTCCTGACTAGGTCTTCAGCATTTTTTTTTCCTCGATGACCAGCCGTCCTATGGTCATGACACCACGACACAATCTTGAGGCGTAGATCAGGTAGAGGAATATTTAGCTTCTTGTTGACAAAGCACAGCCCGTCCTTCATCTCGACTTTGAACCTAGGTGATGTAAAGTCTGGGAGAGGCAATCGCGCGGTGGCTGTCTTTATTTGGTAGAGAAAGGCCACAGTGGCTGCAATAAACACCTTGCCCGGAAAGATCTTTTCCTTGATCTGAGACGAGGATTCTTCAATGGTCCATCGGCGGGAAAGTGCATCGGCTACCACATTCTGACAGTCCGGGTAATAGGTGATCTCGAAGTCGTACTGGGCAAATAAGTGAGCCCATCTAGCTTGACGGGAATTGGTACACTCCATGTTCTGCAAAGATTTTAGATTCTTGTGGTCTGTCCGTATGGTGAAGGGGCCCACTTCTCCTTGTAGGAGATGTCTCCAGTCTTCACAAGCAAGTTTAATGGCCAGTAGTTCTCACTGAATAATTCTTTTGACTGGTGGTTAGGGTCTTAGAGAGATATGCCACAGGGTGTTCGATCCCTTCATGCTCTTGAAGAAGGACAGTTCCCACCGCATCGGCTGAAGCATCGGCTTCAACAATAAACCTCTTGGTTTGATCTGGTTGCTTCAAAACGGGCGCTGAACTGAATCTCCCTTTTAAGATTAGAAAAGCCTCTTCTGCTTCTGACGACCACTTAAATGGTAGTTGGTCCTTCTTAAGAAGAGAAGTGATGGGAACCACCGTAGAGGAAAAGTTTTTGATGAATTTGCGATAGAAGTTGGCGAATCCCAAGAATCTCTGAACTTCCTTCACCGAAGAAGGAGATGGCCAATCCCAGATTGCCGAAATTTTCTTAGGGTCCATCTGAATACCGTCTCTGGAGAGGATGAATCCCAAATAGGGAACCGAGGATACCTGGAACATAGATTTACTGGGTTTGACCAAGAGATGATATTCTTGAAGACGTCTGAGTACTTCATGCAGGTGAGTGGAATGTTCTTGAGCTGATTTGGAGAAGACAAAGATATCATCCAAGTAAATGATGACCGAATGAAATAATAAATCAGAGAAAATGCGGTCCATAAACCGTTGGAACACCGCAGGCGCATTGACCAAGCCAAAGGGCATTAACTTATATTCGTAAAGCCTGTACGGTGCTCTAAAGGCGGTCTTCCATTCATCTCCTGCACGGATGCGCAGGAGATGATATGCGTTCCGGAGATCCAACTTAGTAAAGATCACCGCTCCTTTGACTGCCTCGAGAATGTCCGAAATGAGGGGCATGGGATATCTCTCTGATGGTGACCTTGTTGAGTCCGCGATAATCAATGCAGGGTCTGAGTTCCTCTGAATCTTTTTTCGAGATAAAGAATAGAGAAGCCCCAGCAGGTGGTTTGGAATGCTGAATCAAACCATTCTTGAGATTGGCAACCAGATACTGTCGAAGAACCAATTTCTCTTTAAGAGACAAGGAAAACATCCTGCTGAATGGTACTAATGCCTCTGGAATGAGATCAATCGAACAGTGTTCAGGGCGGTGGCGGGGTAAATCATGATCCACCTTTTCAACAAACACTTGGGTATATTCAGAAAACTGGGGTGGTACAGAATGTATGGTTCGAGTTTGAGACTCTAAAGATTGCAAAACGGCAGTCTGATACCGCTGTGAAGACAAACAAGACTGACTGCAGTAGGAAGAGAGAAAACTGAGGGTATTGGTGGACCAATCAATAGTTGGATTGTGACGACGGAGCCAAGATATGCCCAGAATGATGGGAAAATGCACTGCCCTAATGATATCAAAAGACATTTCTTCCTTGTCATCTTGGATGGTAACCTGGATAATCTCGGTGAAATGGGTGATGGGTCCCGAACAGAGAGGAGTACCATCAACTCCTTCTACCTTGAGGTCTTCTTTATTCTGCACTTGTTGGATTCCCATCTTGCCGGCCCATACAGTGTCCATAAAGTTTCCAGCGGCACCAGAATCAATGAGTGCCACCGTGTCTACCGACTTCTTACCCTCAGGACAAATACAGTGAAACCACCATCGGGCGAGCGTCTTCATTCTGGTGAGAGGGAGCAATTGACAAAATTACATAGGGTCCTTCAGTAACCCCTCGAACCGTGGTCCCACTTAGGTTTGAGGCACCGCGTTTCCCGAACGTCTAGGTGGGACATCGGGACAGTTGCGAAGTAAATGAGAAGCAGATCCACAGTACATACAGAGACCAGTGTCTCTGCGCCTCTTTCCTTCGTCCAGAGTAAGAAGAGCTCTCATGATGCCGATCTGCATGGGTTCTTCTTTAGAGAGGCCAGAGGAGACAGGAGTAGCAGGTAAAGAACTGGGAAGACCAAAGGTTCCCTCTTCCCTTCTTCTTCTCTTGCTTCCATTTGTTTATGCGATGCTCAATTTGTAGAGTAACCGACAACAATTCAGCAAATGAAGCCGGACGTTGGATTCTCGCGAGTTCATCCTTCAACTCCTCCTTAAATCCTCTTTGGAAGATAGTAAATTGGGCTTGTTCCTGCCAATTAGCCTCTGTGGCTAATTGTTTGAACTTGGTAATGTACGACAAGAGATCCATCTGCCCTTGATGGACTTCTAACAATTCTTCACAGGCCATACACTTGATTTCTGGCCTTTCAAAAGCTTGTTTAAATCTTTCAAGGAAAGCTCTCCAATCCCATAAAACAGGGTCATCAGCCGTAACCAAAGGACTCGCCCAAGCCAGAGCGTTCCCTGTCAAGTTGGAAACCAGGAATCCGACCTTACTTAGATCGGTGGAAAATGTGGTTGGACGAAATGCGAATTGTATATTACTCGCTTCAATTAACTCCTTGAGATGCTTTGAAGATCCGTCGTACTTACCGAAAGACAGTGGCATTGGAGGAAGATCTGTACTGCGAGGTTCTCGGTTAGCCACTAACTGTCAGAGCACAGTGTTCTCTGCCTTGATATTCTGTATATCCTGATTTAAATTCCGTACCTCCATATTAAGGGACTGAACTGCTGCCACCAGCTCTTGGACCTGTTCGGCGGTCGCCATTGCGGGAGATATTGGGCGTTGCAAGCTGTCACGTAAGTCAACCCCAATTTCCGATTCAAACGTCTCACACTCTTCCTCACCTGAGGATTCCGTTGAGGGTGACTTCTTCTTCTTCCTTTCTCTTACAGTTGATTTCTTTTTATGCAGGTATGGCCGACCGCGGAACGACGCCAGAATGGTTACCGGAAAAATCCAGAAACCAGAGGCCCCAGGTCCGCAGCCGCCAGAAAGGGGAAAAAGCCGCCAAGGCAAAAAAAAACAATGTACACTCCAGTAATCGACGCAATGATTCCAGGTATGCAGGTAAGCGGTCGATCCAAGAAAAAGGACTTCTCCACTCCGTTAATGTAGAGGAAGGGAGTAGTAAGCAAGTGCTTATGCAGTGAGCCAAGGTAGATAAAGAGAAAGAAGGACACGAGCAGGAACCGAAATCCAGGTAGAGCTGGCAAGGCGAAAGCCAGCGTAGCGAAAGCACACGCCAGAAGGATGGGTGAAGCGGATGAAAGCTGGAGGGAAGAGGAGAAAAAAGAGGAGGTACCAGAGGAGAAGGGACGAGAGCCGAAGGAAAGCGGGCCTCAGCGGAGCCAAGGGAAAACTTCACACGAGCACTGGCAACAAAGTAGAAAGATACACAGTTGCAACGCGTCCGCCGCCGGGTGAGAGCTGCTGAAAAGCCAGCGGCGGCCAAGACAGAAACGAAAAACTAGACCGCAGCAAGCGTTGCGGTCTAACGTAATGGAGCAATTCTATGGCGGCTGCGTCACCATCGGTCCCATACCCTCACATAGAAGGGGCGCATGACATCATGTCGAATTAAAATGCAATAAAAAGGCAATTTCAGCTGAAGGAAAGGTTAGGGGGAATTAATTCCTAGTAAGTTTCAATTCCTGGTTGTGAATCCCCCACGAGTGATACTGGATTTCAAAGCTGTGTTGCCAAGGGAATGAGATGAGGAATTCCGCTGCTCATCATCTTTATCTTAGGCCGTCGTATAAATATGGTCATTTAGCCTTTGAAGCTGTAGACTAACGTAAACAAAAGTGTCCCTCTTGATGTCAGAGCTAAAAAACCAGATCTCTGTTATGAGAGCGGGCAGAGTGAAGGTGGAGCTTCACACCCAATGCACACAATAGGAGATATGCTATGTTAGGGATAACTTGGGAAGTATTAATCGTACACTATTCATGTACGGATTTAGGAAAAGCTGTCGGTGAGCTGCTGTTGGTGGGCCAAAAAACGATTTTGGTGATAACAGATCAAAAGTTATACTAAAAAAAATTGATTGCGACTCCTGCATAATATGACAATCATAAACATTTCAGAAATGTAACAGGTGCTGGGTATTCCGCCCATCGAATGCCAGATTTTTCAGTAATATAGTTTGGGTGTAAATGAGGGAAAATGGTAGCTTTGCACCAATAGGGCCCATGGTTACCAACCGAGGTTTATGTGACTGCCTGAAAAATAGAGTGTCTAAAAATGTTGGCATATGTGGTGTAATCTGATGAGAAAGGGCATTTATCAGAGTGTGAGATTTCCATGTGCAAAGTCCAGATCCAACACACTGTCCCAGTTAGATGATTGAAGGGGTATCCTCCCCTGGCTTCTCAAATCACTCCCCCCCATCCTCTGCACCTACCGGCTCGCAGAGTGGGAGGTGGCCACTGCCCTATCAGTTGTGCGAGAAGGATGACACATCAATGATGTAATTTGCCTTATAAATAGGTTTTTCAAATGAGGATTCTCTCTAAAAAATCTGAGGTGTGCAGCTGACCAAAATCTGAAGCTATCTTTGCAGAAGTGGGCCTAGTCTTGGGGTGAAGCAGGGTGCTGGAGTAGGGCCTTTTTGGAGGACAGAGAGAGGCTTGAGACTGCCCCCTTAATGTTCCCTGCAGTCAAGCCCTGGCGACCATTGAAATCCATCAAGGGTCTTTTTGAATTGCATTCCCTTTTTATTTCATTAAGATTTTTCATGTTTTGCCTGTATTAAACTAATTTCCTTTGTGTGTTAGCTAGTCTGTTTCGAAGCCCTATTTGTCTTCTAGTGTAAGCAGCCTGAAGCACCCTTGGGTGCTGTCCCATAGCAGTAGTATTAAATCATAAAACATTGTTGTTCCATTGTCGCAGGGGAGAGCGCTTAACCTTTCTGAAATCATTTGAGTGGAATTGTTTTGTATTTCTTTTCATAATACAAAATAGGAGTGGCATCACAGTATCTCTTAACCCAGTTACTTTCTAGAAGTTTGTGCATTTGGGTTGCCACAACATTAGTGGCTGCTGTCATCTATTGGTTCTGATTGGACATTAAAATAATAAATTAATGAAATTCTTCATTGACAACACGCCGGCCCGGTTCTTGGTCTATTGTGATAAAAGGGTGCTGGTGGAGGTTGGGTGCGAGACGGGTTGGAGGCCTCCTTAAAAAGTATTCTGTGTAATAATAAAAAGTGTTTTATTGTGTACCACCTTCATTTGCAAGGGAAGAGATCCCCGACTTGCCGTGCTGCATAATATATCGTGACAACTTGGCAGCTCATGCAGGATTAAGCAATGCTTCTCCCGCGACAGCGTAGCACAGCGGACTAGCTCATTGAAGTATTGTTACATTTAGTGGATGGTAGGCTGTGTTTCACTGTGAAGGCACCAGCCAAACCTGTGCCCTAGGTGTCAGAGCTGTGTGGCAAAGCACAATATTGTAAGCATAAACTAGAAAGGAGCAGGGCAGACGTTTTGCCCTTGCATAGATAACCCAGCAGGTACAGAACACTCTTCTCAGTGAGCACCATGGAAATGAACACGGCTAGGCAGCACCTCCTATCCAAATTGTTCATTATAGGGGAATGGGTAGACCATGGACATAAAGCCTGGCAATATAGTATGATGCAACAGGTGACTTCTATAAATATGGATGTGTGGCAAGACAGTGGCCTGTTACATCAAGCCCTGACTGATTTCGACATGCTTCAGACCACCAAAGATGAGCAAACTAAAATTGTCCAACTTACTGCACACATGTACTTCCACATGATAATTACCGGGAGAGTGTAGCCTCTGCAAAATCAATCCAAGCTTTTAGATCAAACACAGAGTGGGTTAAGGCAGGTAGAGGATAAGATGCTACAGAGCAAACATGCTGAGTTAGAATTAGGTAACGTCATTCAGGTTCTGAAGGATGAGTTGGCAGCACAGCAACACATTAATTCAGAGCGAGAATCACAAGTCACTGTGTTGAAAGAGGAGTGCCAAGAAGGGGTTGAGAACCTCAAAGAGTGTCAGCTAAAATTGAATCAACAAGTGGCATACAATAGAATCTGCTTAGAGGACATGGGCGTTTTGAAAAATCAGATTAAGCAATTGGAAGAGGAAAATAACCAGTTGATTATTAAAGAGGTCCATTCCCAAGTGGAATTTGACCAGAAGCGCCGGAAATTGAGTCCTATGAAACAGCAGAGAGATACACTTAGTGAACTGAATGACACACTGTATCAGGAAAAAGATGCCCTATGCCAGGAACTGGGCCAGTTGAAGGCAGACCTGGAGAAAGGTGAGTCATGTTTTCAGGAACTGACTGACATAAAATTAGAGATTGAAAAATGAATAGGGCATATGAGACAAATAGGATGTGACCTAGAACAGACAATACAGACCAAAAATGCGTAGAGGGAGGAGATTAGTCTCCTGCAACAGAAATGGTCTGAGTATTCCCAGACAATACAAGACGCACAGAAAGAAAATGAGGCCCTTAGTGCGGAGAACAGGGAACTCCAGGGCTAAGTAGTAGCACAAGGTAAGGTCATAGAGGCCAGTCAAGCCCTGATAGCAGAGCACAAAGCTCCGGCCTCTGCATACTACCAAGAAATAGGGGCTGAGAAAGATAAATCAGAGAGACTAGAGAAGGAGTGTGCTAGGTTTAATCAGGCATTGGGTAACTCCGAAATGTTATGGAATGGAAGGGCAGCCCCTAATCATGGTGTAGTGCCCTCTGTACCAGGGGCCTCAAGCCAACTCACCACCACGTATGCGCAAGGCACTGCTAATGTCATACCTATGAGTTCACAAGAACCAGGACCATGAGGCAGCTGGACTGGGGAAGGAACCACAAATAGTAGTAGCTCTGAGTCTGAAGGCGAATGGATCTGAGTGCAGTGGAAAAAAGAAAGGCTGCCAAACAAAAGAGAACTCTGGTAATAGACCCCATTAGACAAATAAAAGCCATTAGAAACTTCATGACCCTTTACCACAAAAATGCCTTGTACTCCGTCTGTTAGCATTTGGAGCTGTATGACCAGCTGATGTGATTTGGCATAAAAAATGACCTTAACTCCATGGAGTTTTCCAAGTGGACATTCTCCCCGGAGTACTCCAGCTTCATTGCTGGGCTGGAGGATCAAAATCATTCAAGGTTGTCTACCTACAAGGCAGCCATCTTGAAACACTTCTCTGTGCATCGTAACACCCAGGAGGCTGGCAAGGCGGCCTACCACTTGTAGTGCAGAGAGGATCAGGCCCCGAGAGAGTTTTTGACAGAGCAAAAAGGCTGAAGAGTCAAGGCTACACCTCACTTTAACGCATCGGAGGTGCAAAATGTGCAGAAGGCTATTAATTGGATTAGCCATTTGATCACACAAGCAAAGGGAACCTACTAAAAACAAAAAACAAACAAATATGTCTGTCAGTCATTGAATGTAAAACATACAATTCTGTACACAGTGGGGTTAGTAGTACAGTGGGATAATATTTTATGTACTGTCTAACATTGTCAGTACATTTCTACTGTCAAGAGAGCGTTTGTACAATAATTGAGGCAGGCATTTGCACAAACCACTAGACGGGTGCGCACAAACAGTAGGGAGTTCATTAATGCCTATTTTTATGCCCTCTCTAAATACATTATGACGCAGCTGGTTAGGGACTTCCACGATGAAAGGACCCTGGACTGGGTCATAGAACAGGCTACCCGGATATATGAAGTCCAAAAGTCTGTGGAAATCAAAAATTCTCCTAAAAATCCCAAACCAGCCAACATCCCCGCTGCTGCCAAGGTGGCAGAAGTGAAGAATACCCCCATTTGGGACCTAGAAATGGGGGGGAGCTAAAATACACCTCCTGCTAACAAACCAACTGAGAGGCAGAGAAGACCCTCTGACCAGTCCCAGGTAGGTGGTAGCCAGGCAGGCTACCCCACAAATGTGTCACCTGACTCTGCCACCTACATCAGCCAAAGGTACAAGGGCGACAGACCCATCTTGGGGTACGTATGGACTCCCCCCGCTCAAGGGGGGAGATCCAACCAGGTAAGTGTGGCCCCAGGACATTTTCCTTCCAACTTTCCCCCAAATTTCCCACAAAACTTCCCTCAGGAGGGCTGCAATATTCCACCCTCCAATTTAAGTTTCTTCCCTAGGTACCCTCCAAATCCCAACTTCCATAATAATCCCCCTTCTCTCCCTGCTATCAGGATTCTAGACCACCAAATCGGGGAGATGGGA
Organism: Ambystoma mexicanum; assembly: GCF_040938575.1. NCBI lineage: Eukaryota > Metazoa > Chordata > Amphibia > Caudata > Ambystomatidae > Ambystoma > Ambystoma mexicanum. The sequence goes on from NC_090932.1 coordinate 780,309,046, forward strand.
GACCAAGAATGGAGGGCTGCCAGGGAAACCGTGAATACCCAAGCTACTCTGGGAGAATGGACAGTGACCCTTCCTGAGAGCAGAAAAGATTTGATCCTAGACCCCCATGTCAACCAGAGGGGGTGTCACAACTGGCGCGCCAAGTCCAAAGCTTGACCTAAGACCTGAGTCGCGTGTTGAAGGCTCAGAAGAGCATTCAAATGAACATGGCTGCCCAGAACAGCTTGAACCCAAGTTATGGCACCCCAGAGCAATGACTGCTAGAAAACCCTGACAACCAACAGGTTCCAGAGGAGGAGGCTCGGGGGAAGGGGGATGCAAAGCCCTAGAAGAAGGTTCCTTCCTCATCCGTGAGAGGCCCCTAGAAACCTCTGAACCTGAATCTCCTACCCCCGAAAAACGGCAACCTAGGAACAGAGGGTAAGTAGGAGAAACCAAGTGATCAAGAAGACCCATTCTGTGGAGGAAGTTTGCGCCCTCCAGTTTGAAAGGGAAGAATCCCTGGAGGATTCAGGGAAGAAAGTCTTCTCTTTCAAGGATGGGGGGATTCCTCCCAAAGAAAAATGGGTCCCAAAAGACCCTAATTTAAACTGGGTAAGTATGGGGACTGATCTAGAACCGCCTATCCCTGAACCCCAGAAATCTCATCCCGAGTACTCAGAAATGGATGAGGGATCCTCCCCCCAAACCGGTTCAAGTGACTGTCTCCAGTAAAAGGGGGACAGCACAGAATCAAGGGAATAAGAGGATCCACAAATCCCCCAAATCTCAGGATGCCAAATTTTCTTCAGATTCCTGTGCTCTGACACAGAAAATTGCCCAAGATCACACAGAGTCGGAGTTCAAAATAAACAAATTAACCACCCAGCTGGCTCAAAATATACATTTCCTTTGCCACTTTGAAGAGAAAGAAGGCGGTTTTATGCCCTCGTCAAGGTGCAAGGGCAGTGTGCATTTTCAGCACTGGTGGATACAGGATCCTAAGCCACCCTTCTGTGCAAAGAGGCATTTGAGCCAATCAATTCAGGAAGGAGGGAGAGTTACCAAATTCCCCTCACACCTCTTCCTGGACAACTCCAGAGGTTCGACGGAAATTACATTCCTGTCAAGGGTTCTGGAGATCAGAATTGGGTGACACAAGGTGAAACACCCGGATATAGTCGTCACTCCAGAGGGAACACCCTGTCTCCTAGGGAATGGCCTTCCTTGGAGGATGTCAACCCCTAATAGACTGTGTAAACAAGGTGCTTTGGACACAGACTAATTGGGCAATAAAATTAAAACGGAGCACAAACTATGTAAGCTTAATGTCATGGTGCATACCCCCAGATGTCGGGAGCAGACCAGCCTACCCCAGTTGCTGGCACCCATGGGCACCTTTAAGGCCCCAAAAGGTTGCCTCAGGACTTCCTGGAGTCAGTCCTGCCGCCGTTGGCGCCAGGCTCATAGTATTCCATCATGTAAGACAGGTTGCAGGAACCATGGAAACACCCATAGCCCAGCCTGAAAGAACTGAGCCATATAGTCTAGCTTTGGGCGTGGTTGGAAGTACTACTTTACCTGGGACTACTTGTGCAGGGTGTGGCTGGAGGGACTACTTTACAGGGACTACTTGTGCAAGGCTATATAAACCACACCCTAAGGACAGAACACGCTTCGCGTTATTCTGCACTCCTGCAGCGTAATGCTCACCGTGTCTGCTTAGCTCAAGTTTACCCGCCTTCAGCCATGCCCGCCATGGGAACCACGAACCATCAGCACCTGTTGAGAGAGGAAAGGAAGAGAGAATAAGAACAATAACAGCGGTTGAGCCCTTACCTGAGAAGCAGTCCATCCGAAAGGCTTTCCCTTCTGCTGCTCTCAGGAATCGTCGCATCTGCAGAAAGGAAACACAAGCATAGAGAGCCAATACTCACCGGGAGGCAGCACTCTTCCTGTAATCCATTGAAGCGATTCACGCAATCGCTGCTCTGGAGTCACACTGCACCTGCAGAACAGGAACGAAAACATCAGGTTAGTTGCGCAAGGGAAAGCGGGCCTCAGGAAGTTTTATGAACCAGTGCTGCCTTCATTTCCTATGGAGCCTTTCCAAACTACCAATCAAAGGTGGCCTTTGTGCTTTCATATCTCTGTGGCAGTGCAGCGGGCTGATCAGTACCAATAGTCAATCGGGATGACCCCCTCCTACGAGACTTTCAGAGGTTTTAACAGGATATGGAGAAGTTGTTTGCCCTGCACTCCCAAGGCCAAGCATTAGATAACAAACTCCTGTCTGTGCGTCAAGGAACTAAGATCTGTTAACGTATATCGCAACCTTCAATAGACTGGTAGTGGAAACCGGTTGACCTGAAGACAAAAGAACAACGCTATTTCACCGTGGGTTGAGAGGCGAGTTAAGACGTTTTGGCTCAAGTGGTCAATTCACCTAGAGACTGTGCGGAATACATTGACTTGGTGGTGCAGCTTGACCACAGACTGCAGAACCGTAGAGCTGACCGAGGTAGAATGGAAAATCGGGTGTTTGTGCGTCCAAGAGAAAATGCTTCCAAAACCACCGACATGTCCGAACCCATGCAGATTGGAGGAGTGCGGGGGCCCCTATCCAAGACCGAAAGAGACAAAAGAAGGCAACAGGTATGCTTGTATTGCGGGACAGCTGGCCATTTCCTCAGAGTTTCCCGGTGAAACCACCCAAGAAGGCAGTCGGGGTCGCTGACCAGGTCGGGGCAGAGCCAGTGCCGGAAAACTTCGACACCCGACAAGCATTGAGGTCCGTTTCTCGAGCGAAAAGAAGGACTCTCGGACCTCGCACCTAGCCTTGCCAATGATTCACATCAGTCACCAGCAGCCGTCTCGTATGACACGGTCCGAGCTTACATCGACAGCGGAGCCATTGGTAACTACATGGATCAAGAATTGGCTTCAAGGATGAATCTTCCTCTTTGCAAGAAGGCAACAACCGATTTGGTCACCACTGTCGACGGAACAGAGATTTCTTCAGGTCCTGTGACACACTCGACGACAGAGATGACACTTTTGTGCCAAGATGGGCATCGGGAAGCCATTGTATTTGACCTAATCAAGGCTTTACAATTCCAAATAATTCTGGGAATGCCGTGGTTAGAAACACATAATCCTTGCATTGACTGGCGTGCTAAGAGGCTGACCTCAGTTGACTGTGCTCGTACATGCTATCAAGCAGAAGAACCCTTGACCAAAGAGGTGACAACCCACCTGGACCTCTGGGTACCTTTGAAGACGACATAACCAGCATTATAACCAACAATACTAAAGACCACGCTCAAATACTATTACTGGGAGACTTTAACCTGGGCTTTAATGACAGCAACGACAAACATGCCCTATCTGTCGCATCACTCCTGAATGACTACGCCCGATCTCAAAAAGTCTCCTCTCCTACTCATGCCAAAGGTAGAACCCTAGACTGGATTGCTGATCGGAACTGTAACATCAGCATTACCAACATAATACCACAATCCTGGACTGACCACCACTTAATTGTATTCAATGCCTCACTAGACCTTATCCGGCCCAAACCTATACTCATGGCCCCGCCACTTCCCACCAGAAGTAAAAAAGACATCACATCAGAACAACTCCTACCCCACCTTCTCCCTACTCTCAATAATTTAGACAACATTACAGACCCTACGTCGCTTGTTGAAGCTTACAACAGCTCTATGATCAAGGCACTTGACTTGATTGCCCCCACCAAGCTGCGCAAAAGCAAACAACTCTGTCACCTGAACAACTGGTTCACGCCACACCTGAAAGACCTTAGAATCCAAAAAAGAAAGTTGCAGTCTATCTGGCAACACTCACCCACCGAGGAGAACAAATCTAAATTAGCCACCCTTGCCAAACAGTATAAAAAGGAAATTATAAACACTAAAAGAAATACCTTCAATGACACAATCTCTAAAGCCAAATCAGACACTAAGGAGCTATTTTCCATCCTCCGTGAAATGGAATCACCCACAACCCCACCTGACAACATTCCCAAAAACAAGTCCTGGTGCCCTAATATACAAAATGCCCTGGCGGGTAAAATTAGCTCGCTCCAATCTAAAATTGCTAATAAAAAAGCTTCCTTGCTCCTGCCAACAGAACCCACATTGCAACCTCAGCTCCCCCCTAACCAATCTAACACCCCTCACCTATTTAGCTTCAGAAAGATATCCGTATTAGAGACAGAAAAAATTATACTATCTCTAAAACCCTCCAACTGTAAAGGTGACAACTGTCCGGCCCAAATTATAAAAGATGCAGCTCGTGACCTAGCACCTTTCATTTCAAAAATCATTAATGCATCCTTTAAGTCTAATCTAGTACCGAACAACCTCAAACAATCCTGGGTGCTTCCCTTACTAAAAAAACAAACACTTGACCCTGCTATACCAACTAACTACAGACCCATCACTACTGTCCCTTTCCTACTTAAAATCATAGACAGAGTAGCATACCTGCAAATCCAGGACCACCTAGAAACTAACAATTTACTAGGTTCACGGCAATCTGGCTTCCGTCCCCTTCACGGCACTGAAACAGCCTTGATTGACCTCAAGACCCAAATTGACGAGTTGAAGGACAATGGTAAAACAGCGATGCTACTCCTCCTTGACCTATCTGCGGCCTTCGACCTGGTAGATCATGCAGTCTTATGCAATCACCTTAGCTCAGCCGCTCATTTCTCAAGTGATGCCATAGCTTGGGTACAATCCTTCCTTGCAAACCGGACAATGAGAGTCTTCTCACCTTCAGCAGCCGCTGATCCCATACAAGTTTCTTGCGGTGTTCCCCAAGGATCATGTGTTTCTCCGACGATGTATAACATCTTTACTAAGCCCCTGTTTGATAAATTGGACAGACTGGGTGTTATCTACTCTAACTACGCAGACGACACTCAGATTCTAATCCCCCTTTCGGGTAACTTCTTGGAAGACACGGACTTAGTAAATAAGATATATCTCCTCATTCAGACTTGGATGGCATCCCATGGCCTCTGCCTGAACGACGACAAGACGGAGCTACTGATCATTGGCTCAGCATTGGCTATCAAAAAACTTGACCCCAACTATGCCGCATTCAACATTGACAATAACGTCATCAAAGTGATGCCTGCAGTCAAAACCCTCGGGGTCTATCTTGATTCAGCGCTCACCTTCAAAAAGCAAACGAACTCACTAGCATCCTCCACGGCATATACTTGCAAATTAATCCGAGCATGTAGACCTTTCCTAACTGAGACTAGCTGCATCACATTAGCTAATGCTCTCATCATATCCAAGCTGGATTACTGCAATGCCCTTTATGCAGGCTCTAACAAGTATATCCTTAACAAACTACAAACTCTCCAAAATAACGCTATCAGAGTAGCCTTAAACATTCCTAACAGAGCCCACATCTCCACCTTTAGGAAAAATATCCATTGGCTAAAAATCAAAGACAGGATCACCCTTAAAATACTCTCACTCACATCCAAATGTCTTAACAACATTGCCCCCCCTTATCTGGCCAACAGAATCCACAAGAGAACCTCTAACCGTTCCACTAGACTGACCAACGCCTTCACCTTAGGGATGCCTAGATTCAAAAAGAGTACAGCCGGCGGCACTAGTTTCCCAATCATAGCTGCGCAAACTTGGAACAAACTTCCCTTGGATCTCAGAATGGACCAACCTTACTCGAGTTTCAGGCGAAAAGTCCTTACCTGGATCCGTGCCAATGACACTTAGCTGGACCTCCCCCTCCCACATAGACACTAGATATCTGCAACCAGCTGAATGACATCCGATCAACTAGACTTAACCCTAGCTCCGCACTTTTCCCCTTTTTCTTTTTTTTTCTTCTTTTCCCGTTGCTTTCTCACTATACCTACCGTTGATCTAAGGTGAACTGTATAAACTGCACTTTCATGATTTAACTGCGAATGTATAACGTGTATTTCTCCTGTAACTAAGTTCTTAAGCAACCTTGTACTGTTTGCGCCCAGCTACCCCTTCGGGTTTGGTCTCTGCGCTATACCAAATAAACAAACAAACAAACAAACAGTCATGAGTCTAATAAATCTGCTACCCCAGGAATACCAATACTTTCAGGATGTTTCCAGAAGGATCAAGCCAATACACTCCCGCCCCATAGACCATACGACTGCCAGATCGACCTTATACCTGGCACACAGATTCCATGCGGTCGAATCTATGTGCTCACTGAGCCCGAAAACCTTAATTTTAAAAAGTATCTAGACCAATATCTGGCAAACGGTTTCATTCATCCGTCCAAGTCCCCAGCGGGCTCGCCCTTATTCTTCGTACCTAAAAAGGAAGGCGATTTAAGGACTTGCCTTGACTAACGCGCATTGAACCAAGTGACTGTAAAAAATCGGTACCCCTTACCTCTAATCCCTGAACTGGTGGATCAAGTAAAGGACGCTCAAATTTACACTAAGTTAGATCGCAGAGGGGCGTGCCATCTCGTACGAATTAAGTAAGGGGACGAATGGAAAACCGCCTTCCGTACCAAATATGGGCTATTTGAATATCAGGTGATGCCCTTTGGGCTTTGTAACGCCCCGGCAGCGTTTCAATATTTCATGAACGACATCCTACGAGAATTAATTGATGTCTGTGTCGTAGTGTACATTGACAACATTCTGGTGTACTCCTCTTCCGAGCAAGACAATGTGAAACATGTCGGTGCTGTCCTTGAAAAACTCCGGCAACACAAGTTATATGCTAAATTAGAAAAATGCTTCTTCCATGTTACCAAGGTTGAGTTTCTTGGATTTGTCCTAACCCCTCGTGGTGTTCGTATGGATTTGCGTAAGGTAGATACCATCCTCAACTGGCCCTCTCCAAATTCAATCAAAGGAGTCCAGAGTATGCTCGGGTTTGCAAACTTCTATCGATTCATTTCAGGCTTTTCGCAACTGGTACATCCGATCACATCTTTACTGCGAAAGAATAAATGCTTTCAGTGGTCAGAAGAAGCGGAAAAGGCCTTCCAGGACTTGAAAAAGAAATGCACCTCAGCTCCAATCCTGAAACACCCTCGCCCAGATCTCCCGTATGTGCTGGAAAGCGACGCTTCCAGCCTGGCAATGGGGGCGGCCCTCTCTCAAGAGGATCTTGAGAAGGGTCAAATTCACTCAGTGGCCTTTTGGTCACGAAAATTCACAGCACCGGAATTAAATTACGCCATGATGGACAAAGAACTTTTAGCCATCAAGGCGGCTTTTAAAGCCTGGCAGCATTATCTCCTAGGAGCAAGACACACCATCACGGTAATCACAGATCATCGCAATCTACAATACCTAAAGATCGCAAAGGCCCAATCTTCTCGCCAACTCCGATGAGCGCTGTTCTTTGCTGATACGATTTTGTGATTACATACCGACCTGGTTGTCGAAACGGAAAAGCTGATGCTCTGTCCCGCATTTGGATAGATGAAGCATACACAAGTCCAGATCCAGTAGTCATTATCCCTGGCGGGAGAATCCTAGGAATTACAACATCTCTGATCTTGGATGACATCCATATGGACATTTTGCATCTCATTGAAACCAAGATTCTGCAGAATTGGCCAACTAAAAGCAAACACCATTCAGTCACAAATCATTTGCCATATTTTCAAGGACGCCTTTATCTACCCAGTAAGGAACTTCAGGAAACGGTCATCTCAAATTACCACGAATCCCTGGTAGGTCATCCTGGAATTGCAAAAACCGAAGCCAAAATCAAGCGGCATTTTTGGTGGCCAACATGGCGTAAAGACATCAAGCAATTCGTACTATCATGCAGTATTTGTGCACAAAACAAAGCTCAAAAAAAGAGACCACCAGGCCTACTACAACCTCTGGACATTCCACCTCTACACCCTGGCATACACTGTCTCTCGATTTTATCACTGATCTCCCTCCTTGAAATGGATTCAATACCATTTTAGTGGTAGTAGACTTGTTTTCCAAAATGGCCCACTTCATTCCACTAAAAGGCTTATCCTCGGCTTCGATCCTGGCAAAGGAGTTCCTAGAACAGATTGTCCGAATAAACAGATTCCCCTCCGTCCTGATTACAGATCGTGGCATTCACATTTTTTGAAAAAATGTTGCGAGTTAGCCCAAATCGATGTAAGACTTTCCACTAGCCACCATTCCCGAACTGATAGTCAGGCCCAGAGAACCAACCGAACATTGGAACAGTACCTAAGATGCATGTTACACCAAACGGAACGTAGTTGGAAAGATGTTTTATGGATAACCGAGTATGCCTATAACAATTCCTTACACTCCAGCACTGGGCAGAGTCCGTTATATACGATATACGGGATGCATCCATGAACCTCCAACCTCGACCCACCTCAACTTTTGGAAATGCCAGCCGTAAGAAGTTTGCATACTACCATCACACAAGCTTTCAAAAGGGCGACAGAACATCTAAGGCAAGCTGAAAAATACAAAAGATCCGCAGACCAACATAGGAGTGAAGCTTCAAAGTATCAGTTTGGGGATGAAGTCTAGCTGGCCTCGAAACACATACCAGTAAAGGGAACTCATACTTTCAATCCCTGACATTTGGGACCATACACCATTAAGGCCATCATTAATCCGGTGGCTGTGAAATTGGAGTTACCTCCACATATGCGAGTCCATCCCGTGTTTCACGTCTTGCTTTTGAAGCCAGTGCAACCTGGAACTCGAGTGACGAAACCACCAAAACCAATCATGATCGACGGGGAACCTGAATTTGAGGTTAAGGATATTCTGGACTCCAAAATTGTCAAGTCAAAACTATTCTATCTAGTCGACTGGAAAGGCTATGGCCCACAAGAAAGAACATGGGAGCCTAGTAACCACATTCATGCGCCACGCTTGGTAAAAAGGTTCCATCGTAATCATCCAAGCAAGTCTGGACCAGTGGGGGAACCCACCCTAACGGGGCGTTGGGGGGAGTGCTGTCAGGGTGCACGCCCTCAGACATCAGGAGCAGACCAGCCTACCCCAGTTGCTGGCACCCATGGGGACCTTTAAGGCCCCAAAAGGTTGTCTCAGGACTTCCTGGAGGCAGTCCTGGCGCAGTTGGTGCCAGGCTTGTAGTATTCCATTATGTAAGACAGGTTGCAGGGAACATGGAAACACACATAGCCCAGCCTGAAAGAACTGAGCCATACAGTCTAGCTTCAGGCGGAAGGACTACTTTACATGGGACTACTTGTGCAGGGTGTGGCTTGAGGTAGTACTTTACATGGACTACTTGTGCAAGGCTATATAAACCACACCCTAAGGACAGAACACGCTTTGCGTTATTCTGCACTCCTGCAGTGTAACGCTCACCGTGTCTGCTTAGCTCCATTTTACCCGGTCTTCAGCCACACCCGCCTTGGGAACCACAAACCATTAGCACCTGTTGAGAGAGGAAAGGAAGAGAGAATAAGAACAAGAACAACCGTTGAGTCCTTACCTGATAAGCAATCCATGCGAAAGGCTTTCCCTTCTGCAGCTCTCAGGAATCGTCGCATCTGCAGAAAGGAAACACAAGCATAGAGAGCCAATACTCACCCAGTGGCTGCACTCTTCATGTAATCCATCGAAGCGGTTCATGTAATTGCTGCTCCGGAGTCACACCGCACCTGCAGAACAGGAAAGAAAACATCAGGTTAGTCGCGCAAGGGAAAGGAAAAAATACTCAACTGCAGGAATTCAGCTCAGTGTCGCAGAGAGAAGTCAATCCTTCATCTGGCCCCCCCCAAAACCGCACCTGCAAAGGAATTAGCACAAAAGTGAGAACTTTGGCAATTAAGAACGTTTAAGCAAAAACTATACCAAGAATCTATTGGCATAGACTTACCTACAGAGTCACAGTTGTTCAGGACTCCGCTACAGCCCGCAGGATCAGTAACGCAACTAGATCCAGAAGAGAGGCTTATGAACATTAACGCACCCCTGCATTCTGTCACAGGACGGAGAACCTGCCATTGAAACACCTAAGGTGAGGCATAAGCAGAGAGAGGCACTAGGAGGTTACGGGAGGTGGGAGTCTAGCCCGCCCCTCATGGCTACTTAACATCTTGTTTCAACATTCTAGGCAGAAGCCCCCTTGTGAAGAAGTAGTGAGACAGAGAAGACATGTGCAGGCATTTATCACTCAGCTTCGCGCAACGCACGTGCAGACTTTCATTGCTCAGCTTCGTGCAACGCCCCCGTGGAGACCAGGTGAGCGTAACACTTAAATGCACATGCCATATGGTTGAGCAGCGGTCTGATAAAATTGAGTTCCACTTTAGGAACAATCAAGTCCCCAAATAACTGTAATTGCTGTAGGAGAACAAACTGGTGGTGGGGACCTTTCTCCATTCCTGAAAATCAACCTTCCTCCCAGTTTTAAGTGGCATTCCACACTGGAAGGAAATACCCTGAAATGTTATATTGATCCACAATTTGAGGAAAACCCATGATAAAAGTAATGAAAAGCCAGCCCAAAGCTTGGCTGAGATCAGAAAAAGTGTGAACAGCTGTTCCTCCCCATTCAGGTAAATGAAGGGGGGGGCGGTTCTCGCCAGAGTATGCCTGAATAATGGAAAAAGCTTAATCAGCAAAGCATTAATCGGGGAACCTCCCAAAAGATCAGACCATTGCCACATTTAAATTGATTGATAAGTGGGAAATGGCCCAAGAAAAAACTCCCAATTCAAAACCTCTCCTGCCTAGTAGGTGCATGCTAAAAATGTCCATTGGTGATAAAAGCATAGAGCATAGTTTTTGAGTTGTGCAAGATGTCCCCTCTGCCTTCTACTTAGGCAGTGACATTCTCAATTGATTCGCAATTAATTTAGACCTCATTAATTACAAAGACTGGTCCCAACTTGGGGTAACCCCCTGGGCTTTGACAATCGTTAAAAAGCATTTCGGTCAGCTCAATTGATGCCATGTGCAGTTGCAGTTCAAACTAGAGAAGAGGTCCCCATCCGAGGACTGGTCCGACAATTCACCATCCCCCTAAAAATTTAGAGAGCAGGACTTGTGGCTGATTATAGAACCCAGTTAGGGTAGAGCTCAGAAATCCTCCGAGGAGTAAAAGTAAGGAACTGGAACCTGGATGAAGAAAATCCTACATTGACAGGGAGTAGTTCAATTATTCTTATTTTGAAAATATGATGAAAATGAAAAATGTGAGGAACAACAATGTGTCCTTGTCATGTGTACTGTATATGTGTCTCTCCTGCTGTTTTGTTATCTATTTTCCTGTCGCTACCTGGGAAAATGGTATTGTGTAAAATACTTAATCTCTCCGTTCTTCTTGGCAGATCTATTAACTCCTTGCCTCTACAGGCCAGAGGAGAGCTGCTGGACGGGGAGAGGCCCAGGAACCCCAACCTAATGGAAAAATCAAAATCTGAAGAGAGTGGGTGCAAACCAGTGCACCACTCAGTCAGGACCAGGAATAGAGCAGACACGCCCTGAAGGAGAGTCCTGGCAAGAACCCTGGAGCAGGCGTGCTGTAAAGGGGATTTGTAGTACGAACCCAGGCCCTCATCAAATGAACACCCCACTCTCTCCTAGGTCTTCTCTCTCAATAAAGTTACCACAGAGCTAGGAGTAGGGGCTTGTGGGGTGAAATAATCCTGAATACCATAACGAAAGGCCAGAGTCAGTAGGCAGGACATGCCCCTCAGGAAAAGTCCTGTGCTGGAGTAAGGTGCAAAATGAGGCCCTTGCCAAATGAAAAGGAGAAAATGTTGGCATCCAAACTTAGAGTGCCTAAAATTTTCATTACCCTCCCTAATGCAAAAAGATGAGAAAATGGTTTGAAAAGGTCTGAGAAAGCTGAGGCCTTCTTGGCTGAAACGGTGGCATCCATCGTGTAAATAAAATGACCAGATTGTGTGCAAGTTTGCACTGCAGAATGGAGTTTTGTAGATTGACCAAAATCATTGTCATCAAAAGCCATTTTTCCTTTTCAGTTAAAGACATGCTCCTCAAAATGTGTGCCAAACTTTCAACATAAGAGTATGGGTCCTGTCATGTTGGGAGCCAGAACTGAGTTAAAATGTTGCAGTCAAATGCAGGCCTTTTTCCACAGCTGGGACTACAAAAGACATTTCGATTTTGCCTTAAGTAACACTTTGTAAAACCAGATGTGCGTCAAAGTCTTGAGAAGTGTAATTATGTTGCCCACATGTAACCACTGTATGCAGGGAACAATGTTGCAGTGATATTTCAATATGTTATTGGGTTGCATTTCCAGAGTTCATGTCGAATTAAAATGCAATAAAAAGGCAATTTCAGCTGAAGGAAAGGTTAAGGGGAATTCATTCCCAATAAGTTTAAATTCCTGGCTGTGAATCCCCCACGAGTGAAACAGGATTTCAAAGCTGTGTTGCTAAGGGAATGAGTTTAGGAATTCCTTTGCTCACCAACTTTTATGACCAAAAGCACTTAGGCCGTCGTAAACATGGTCATTTAGCCTTTGAAGCTGTAGGCTAACCTAAACAAAAGTGTCCCTCTTGAAATCCGAGCTGAAAACCAGGTCTCTGCTATGAGAGGGGGCAGAGTGAAGACAGAGCTTCACACCCATTGCACAATATAGGAGATATTCTATTTTAGGGATAACTTGGGAAGTATTAATTGTACACTATTCATGTTCGGATTTATGACAATCCGTCCGTGAGCTACTGTTGGTGGGCCAAAAAACGATTTTGGTGACACCAACAGATCAAAAGATACACACAAAAAAATTGTTCAGGTTCCCTGCATAAATAAGACAATCATAAAAATTTGAGAAAATGTGTAACAGGTGATAGGTATTCCGCCCATCGAATGCCAGATTTTTAGTGATATAGTTTGGACATAAACGAAGGAAAACTGTAGCTCTGCACCAAAAGGTCCCACAGTCACCAAACAAGGTTTGTTTGATTGCCTGAAAAATATAGTGTCTAAAAATGTTGGCATATGTGGCGTAATCTGATGAGAAAGGGCATTTATCAGAATGTGAGATTTCCATGGGCAAAGTCCAGGTCCAAACCCCTGTCCCAGTTAGTTGATTAATGGGGTAGCCTCCCCTGGCCTCTCAAATAACTCCCCATCCTCTGGACCTACCGGCTCGCAGGGGGGAGGGACCCCTGACCACTGCCCTATCAGTTGTGAGAAAAGAACGACACATCCCTGATGTTATTTGCCTTATAAATAGTTTTCTCCACCTCAAATGAGGATTCTCTCTACAAAATCTGAGGTATGCAGCTGACCAAAATCTGGAGCTATCTTTGCAGAAGTGGGCCTAGTCTTGGGGTGGAGCAGGGAGCTAGAGTAGGACCTTTTTGGAGGACAGAGAGAGGCTTTGACTGCCCCCTTGATGGTCCCTGCAGTGAAGCCCTGGCGCCCCTTGAAATCCATCAAGCCCTTTTATTGTAAGTATAGACCTCCCCAGCAAAAGATTCAATAAGCCCTCTATATTTCAGCCTGGTCATAGAGATTCCCCATGGTAAACCCCCTATCGTCTTTGTTTGTGCAATTCAGTCATTTTTCATATGGAAATATTTAATTTATTTGTGCATTGTAGCAGTTGTTCCCATTGAAAATCCTTTGTTTGCACGTGCAATTCTGTCATTTCCCATTGAAGGGCCTTCCCTCATTTGAGTAAATCCCTAGTATATTTGGTTCAGTAAATCAATTAATTTCCCCTTTATTTCACGGGATAGGGAAATGTAGCATTCAAAACTCTCTCTCTCTTCCCTGTGTCTTGCGAGTCATTATACGTCTAAAAGATTCCCCAAGAAACCCTTACATTAAGAGCTGAAAACCCAATTCTTCCATGTTTAAGGATGTTTCAAAACAAATTCCCATTTGCATCTGTCATTTTGAACCCAAACCGATTTTTTTTTTATTGTGAGTAATCCCTTTGCCCAAAGTCTCCCTTTTATGTGCCTCTGTCATTTTAACTAAAAACCGAGTTCCTATGTGTGTTTCCCATTGTTTGAAGTGTGTGTGTTATTTTCAGCCCCAGCAAAAATTGTGGAATTTGCATTTTTGTTTTTCAAAATATTTATTTTAACCTTAGAAAAATCGATTTACCTACTCTATCCTTCTTCCCCTATCATACCCTGATCACAGATTATGAATTGCATTTCATTCATTTTTCATTGATTAGAGCTTACTTGTCCATCCCAGCCTCAGCAAAATAGGGTGATTTACATTTTCGTTTTTCTAAAGATTTCTTTTAACCTTTAAAAAGATATTCCTACTCTATCATTCTTCCCCTATCATACCCTGATTATGGTTTTCGAATTGCAATCCATTTTTATTTCATTTTGATTTTTCATGTTTGGCCTGTATTAAAATCGAATTTCCTTTGTGTGCTAGCTAGTCCGTTTTGAAGCCTTGTTTGGCTTCTAGTGCAAGCAACCCGAAGTACACTTGGGTGCTGTCCCATCGCAGTAGAATTAACTCATTGAAAATCCATTTTCCATTGTCGCAGGGGGGAGTGATTACTCTTCCTGAAATCCTTTGAGTGGAATTGTTTTGTGTTGCTTTTCATAAAACAAAATAGGAGTGGCATCACAGTATCTCTTAACCTGGTTACTTTCTAGAAGTTTGTGCATTTGTGTTGCCACAACATTAGTGGCTGCTGTCATCTATTTGTTCTGATTGGACATTAAAATAATACATTAATAAAATTCTTCATTGACAACACCGGCCTGGTTCTTGGTCTATTGTGACAAAAGGGTGCTTGTGGAGATTGGGTACGAGACGAGTTGGAGGCCTCCTTAAAAATAATTCTCTGTAAAAATAAACTTGTTTTATTGTGCGCCACCTTCATTTGCAAGGGAAGAGATCCCTGACTTGCTGATGCTGCATAATATATCTTGACAGCCAAGGCGGGCCTGGCACACGCCGCTATCAGGGTGCATCTGGCGGCTAGCTCCCGCTACACCAGGTCTCCAGGGAGATCTTCTCTTTGGTCTTATTGTCTCGTCAAGGAGTTCCGCAAAGGACTGTTTTGGTATTTCTTGCCAGTGAAGGCTCCTGCCCCAGCGTGGGAATTCAACGTTGTGCTGATGAGGCTCACGGGGGGCCCCCTTCGAGCAAATGCATCAGGCATCCTCTCAAGTACCGCTCATGGAAAACTGCTTTCCTTGTGGCCATCACCTCTGCCAGGAGGGTGGGTGAGATCCAGGTCCTATCCAGCAAACAGCCATATCTGACTATCCACGAGTCATGGGTGGTGGAGCGGACACACCCCTCTTTCATGCCGAAGGTTCAGTCGGAATTCTACCTGAATGAGCATTTGGTGTTACCTATGTTTTTCCCAGAGCCTTCATCACCAGCTAAAAGGGCCTTGCACTCGCTGGACGTTGCTCGAGCCCTGAAGTTCTACGTGACAAGCACTAAGAGTTTTTCGGAAGACGTCTCAACTTTTCGTAAACTTTGGTCCTGTGAACCACGGAAAGGCCTTGTCCAAAGCTTCCATCTCCAGGTGGCTCTCTGGCTGGATCATGCACTGTCATCAGTTGGCGAACCGACTGCTGCCCGCCCGTCTGAAAGCCACTCCACCAGAGCGATCGCGAGAATGGCGTTCCTGTCTGGTGTGCCCCTGCTGGACATCTGCAGGGCTGGTACGTGGAGGTCCATGTGTACACCTTCACAAAGTTCTACTGCGTCGACACTGATTCCAGAGAGGAGTCCAGAGTCGGCTAAGCAGTGTATGCAACCTGTTCAATTGAGGTCAGTCTGTTACAGAGGTAAGAGTAATTGCTTCTGTGGAGCTTTGCAACCTCCCGTGGTTGTGTAATGTTGTACTGCTATATATTTATTCATGAGCATATGAATCCATGCCAGACCCCTTGCTGGAGAAGGAAAAAGTTACTTACCTTCAACTATTGTTTTCCAGTCTGGGCCTGGCACGGATTCACATGGATCCCTCCCTCTTACCCCTCTGCGGCTCTTCTTGGTCATACTGCCACTTTACGTACTTACCAAATCTGAAGATGGCTGCCAGAGGAGGGCCTTAGGTAGAAGACGGTCATTGGCTGGGAGCAGTATGACCCGGAGAACAGTGATTGGTTTAGAGGAGAAATACAGTTTGTAAGTGAAAGTGAAACTGTTTTTCATTTACCAAGGATTCCCGGCCTGACGACCGGGAATATTCATTAGCATGTGAATCCATGCCAGACCCACACTGGAGAACAATAGTTACAGGTAAGTAACTTGTTCTGTATTTACCTAACATGATCTTGCTGACTTGCCTGTAACTTGAAGACTGGGATAAAACCTACCTTCATTTGACTCATCTGCTTCTTTAGGCATCCAGCTGTGGTTAAAACATAACATTCGCCCTTTTTCTGTAGCCCCCTCTTTTTCCTCTATAGCTCTCTTCTCTTCCTCATTCAGTTCTCCCCCACGTCCCTTCTATATCCTTTCAATCCCGCTTTTAATCCGGGTGTAGGATTTTGGTCTCCTCCCAATCCTGTTTTTACTCCTCCTTTCTGCTTGTACTCCTTTGTTTCCTGCTTATTGCCCCTTTACTCATTCTTTCCCTCCTCTGCATCCTCTTAATTCTTTAGTGCTCCTCTGTCTGCTGTTACTCTGTACCACCCTTCAAATCCATTCGTAATTGATAAATGGAAATCCTAGCCCTTGAGAGCCTGCAGTGGTTACCCCATTTCATTTGACAAGCGAATGCTTAGAAGCATCGACTAAGTGGCCATCACGATATGGCATGATGTTTGTCCATGATTAACTATGACAACAACTATATGTCTTGATTACCTCCCATGGCTGCTTCCACATGTTTGAAAAGATTCAGAGGGATGACATAGAAGAGCTTCCCTGTGCTAATGAGCCATTATTCCCTTTTGCTTGCAGCATCATGTCATGGGTATGTGGTGCTATGCAAAAGAACATTGAGCGACACATTTGTACATTGCAAAAATAAATTGATGTCAAAGCAGTTCATGTGCTGCTATAGATCGCTTTAGAGTAGTTCCACCAGAATCTGTTCTGAACATTTACACACTATCATCAAACAATGTGCAGATGCCATTTAAAAAACAAAACACAAACCATTGTTAGATCTGTTTTTTTTGTAATATATTTCCAGAGAAAGAATGAAGAAGCAACACTCAATTTTGAGCAAATCTGTGCCACTTCTACATTTTGCCAAATCACAGATGGTAGCAATCAGGAGAGAAATGCTTAGTTTTTTCCAAAAATGGACAACACTGAAGGGAAAGCTTATGGCTGAAGTGGAAGATGCAACTAAAACGGCTGTATCAGGTGGGTAATCCAACTATCTTTACACCAGGCGGAAATGCCTTACCTTTTTATATTCTTGATTATAATCTAATGTTTGCAATATTTTTCTTCAGTGGTGACTTCGTTGATCTAGAGTAATTTCTACATGTCTATAAAGCAGTATCTTGCATGCACAGAAGGCCTCTTCCATACTGCCGTTGTTTCCTCCACTAACACCTCCTTGCTGAAAGCTCTGCCTATAAGCCATTGTCATGTTAATTGCCAGTAGGCAGGGATGAAATGGCAGATCTATGATGTTTCCCTGCAGGCTGATTTCACAGAAGCACGGTTCCCTGAGCCCGCTTTCAGTGCTGTGACAAAACATAATTCCCTTGGAGCGCCCCCTTCCCTGCCCTCTCCCAAAGTGTGGGGCACACCTGCAACCCACTCCCCCCCCTTGTGTGTTTCATTGGGAGAAACCCTGCCATCCACAGTCCACCGACCCGCCCTCCCTTTTCCCATTAAAAAACATTCATGCACACATGTACCCCACACACATACCCCTACCTGTCTCCAAACCCTCTCCTTACCTGACTGTGAGCACTGCTGTCTGTGCCACATTCCTTGAAAAAGTGGCCACTTCCAGTATGCATAGTAAGCGCATGAGTTCTTCCCTGACAGGCCACCGTTTAGTGAAAGTCGCCTGTCTGGGAATTTATTTTTAGTAGAGTGGCACAAACTGACATGGCAGGAGAAACACGCAGTCTGTGGGTGTTGTTTGGTTATTTACCCACCCGTTGACTGCCCATGGTCATGCTAGTCCCTATGGCCTTTCCCATCCACTACCTAGCCCTGCCTGCCCAAAACACTGCCCCCTGGTATTTATTTGACCCTAGCTCTGTGTTTTTTGAGCAGCCGTATGACAAATAATATCTTGATTATAGCTATAAAGAGCTCACAATGTAATAATAAGTCTGTCTTAACCAAGGGTGCCTTCAGCCACTTGACTTATACACGTCTGTTCCAGGTCTGAATTCCTTTTAAAAACAAGCATTGCCAAACCCAACAGTATTGGCTCTTATGAACATATTGGTTAGGCATTTGGTCGGCACTGCCGTAATATGCCCCGGTAATAGGATCTTTTGCCAGCCGTTGCTGATTTATGACAAGTTAGTATCATTGTCGACAGTGTATCCAATGCCCACAAAAAAGAAAAAACGATTAGCTTTGCCAATGCTTGTTTTGATTCTTTCAGACTTGCTGCCTTTCAAAAATTTCTCTGCATTGCGTCCAATTTACTTTACTGGCCATATTTATTCCCCATCTTTCTGTCCAACTCAATCCTTACACCTCAGCTTCTTCGCCATGGCATCCATTGCCTTGGTCCACTAGGCTTTCTTCTATGACTACCCAAAGGACTCCATCTGCCCTTCCGCTTAATTCTTGATTTGCACTAAATGTCAGTCATCTTTCTTCCCTACATCAGAGGTGTCTGTTTTTTGGATTATGTTGTGGCATTTCTAGCAGTTTTAGAAGAGAAGTGCTTGAATGGAAATAAATCTTCTTAGTCGACACAGAAATTGCAAATAATATTGCAACCCATCATTTTTCTAACTGCTTAGCATTATTCCAGTCCTCCTTTCTCTGTCTTTAGTGTGTCACGAAGAATTATTTAAATGATAACTTGTATACAGTTCTCATGAACAGTAAAGTCCCAGTCTATCTTAAATCTGCAGTTATGTGGAGTCTCTGTGGAAAGGATGAGCAAAGAATGTGACCTCTTTGAAACTTATCCATGTGGCTGTAGGTCTGTGCTGGTGCGTACACACAATATATGCTTAATCGTCAATTATTTTATGATTTCGCCAGCACTACAAAACTGAATAAACATGTATATTTTTGATTCACTGATTCATTTTTAATTTTTGTTAAGTGATACAATATTCTGCCATTTTGCTCCTTGACATATTGTTTTCTCGTAAGCATGTGTGGATCACATCAGTGCCCGGTAGCCACACCAATGCTTCAACGTGATGTCTTGTTATGGTCAATGGTTGCCCGTCATGCATTTGGTGATCAGTGGGGCATTGTTCTGGTTAGTTATCACTACCATTTTGCATCCGCTGTTTCTTACCACCTGCTTGGTAAGTGAATCCAGCCATGTCCTAGCTTGGACAAAGGGGCATAAACCAGCAACAGAAAGGGGCATTGATTATCACTTATTGAAAGCTTGGATGAACACCAATGTTTTAAGCGTGTTCCTGACTTGTTCCTGACTTGTTCGTAGTTGAGTGGCTGCCTATGTGTTTGGCAAGGATTTCCAGAGCTGTCCTCCTGGGTACTACCATGATATGCCCCTGTACTTCTTTTCGCTAACTTGCTGTTGGGGATTGAGATCGACATGGCTAGATCATGGGTTCCTAGTGCTCAGTACTGAGGTGCCAGTGACTGAAGTTCTTTTGGACCTTTTCCTCAGGAGAATGATGCAAAGCATACTGAAGCCAACTCTTTGCTTTAATGGGAGCCACTAGAAGAAGCTCAAGGCAGGAGAGGTCTGCCCCGATTTCTTTAGGTTAGGGCTAATAATCTGACCTGTTTTCAATTCTCTGCAACATTCTGTTTCTTACATAGCCCGTCATGTAAGGAAATACTGTAGTCTGGGCAAGGCAGGATCAACAAACTGTTAGTTCAGAGGTGGCTCGCTTGGACTAGGATAGCAATCTTTTTGAACACGTTAAGTAAAAAAAGTATTCCTTTCACCACATTACCAATTTTAGGGGGAAAGGACAGTCTCTGCCTCTCACGGGAGCAAAGCCCTCTTTGAAGTTGTAAAGCACTGTACAAACAAAACAATCACTCGACCCCAAGGTGCCAGCAACTCAAGAAAACCTAGGACAGCATCAACAACTTTTTCATTTAAAAAAAAATACAAATTACAACAGATCATCAAATAAAACTCCCAAACTTCCCCAGCATTAGTTCCCCCCCTGCACCCAGAGCACACACACTTCACTCTAGACAGAACCCCCGCGCTTCTAAAAACACATGCCTCACGCAAACCTGTCTCCTGCTCTGACCATATCATCCCAACCGCCATCATTAAACATTTGACAGGCCCTATGCTCAACACACTTTCAGCATCATTAATGCCTCCCTCACTGAAGGGTTATTCTCTGACCCCCCTCGAGACTGGTCTCATACAACCTTGTTTAAAAAAAAAACAATCTATACCCAGATGACCTGGCAAAATACCGGCCTGTTACGAACTTCCCGTGTTTCAGCAAAATCTTGGAAAATGTAGTCACTGCAGCTCTACCCGCCTCCTACACAATTATCAGTTGGGTTTCTTCCCCAAGTGAAGCATGAGACATCTACCATCCAAGTGGTGGACGAGGCCCTCCAAATCACGATAAGGGTGACTCATGCTTCCTCATCCTCTCGGCTAGATGTGACACTGACTGCCAGCAGGTCCTCCTCCTCCTCATCGCTGACAGGATGGGATTCAGTGGCACTCTCCCAACTTGGTGTACCTCCTACCTCTTGGGCAGACACTTGCCATCCAATTAAACACAATGCATTCTAACCGATTCACAATCTATTGCTGAGTCCCCCTAAGGCTCTATCCTCTTAAAGATCCTCTTTAACCTTTACATGTAGCCTCTGGGCATCCGTCTCAAAGCTCCGGATATAACCATCTGCCAATAGGTGGACGATACTCTGTTATACATGAGAGTAAAAAGCCCACCAACACATCAGTTGTCTCCCCAATTGTCTAGCCATCAACCAATCCTGGATTTCGGCTACCTGCCTCAAACCTAGCCCATCCAAGATAAAATTCGTCCTCATCAGGCACCTGGCTAAACAACAATTCGTCCAATAATGGCTCAGTGATATGCGCCTAGAAGGATTTGATCTGCCATTCACAGATTCAGCAAAATCCTTAGGCTACACCATTGGCAGCAGACTATCCACCCAGAATGACATAACCAAGAAGGTCCAAACAGCTTGGTTTCAAATCTCTACCCTCCACAAAATCGAACCCTTCATCCACCACACCGTAGTGTTAGCCCCATGTGGTCTCGCACATCAAAGTGGGAAATGCCCTCCTGAGAAACAAGAAACTTTGATTAACTGTATTTATTTTCTAGGCAGTTTGATTTGTTGATTAAATACTCATCTCCACTTCTATTCGGATGTGGATTAGCATCGTGCTTTCTTACATTTGGAGGTAAAAGTGGTGCTGCTCAATTAAGTGTGCCATTAGGCACATGTGTGTGTTAAACAGCATTAGGGAGCGGGAAAAGCACTGCGAAACTCCACACATCAATGTCTTCAGTAGAGCTTTATGAAAAATCTTGGTCTACTGTGCCGTATATAGATGAAAGGTTGAAGACTAGGATTAAAAATGTCACCGGTTCTTGTCATTTCTCTGTGAAGAATAACCCAGTTCCTCTTCTGAGTTTGAACACTGAAAGATGATCATGGATACAGTTGTGTTTTTCCACACAACCCTCGAGTTGGCAGGTCACTTATATCTTTGGCATTGTAGGTTACAGATTAGCCTATTGATGAATGTCTCTTTTGTCTCTCCCATTGATTTCTTCAACAGTAGGCTAAGGGCGTGTTATATGTTTCAGGTTCCCTAGACCATGCTCTGACTAAGGGAAGAGTTCAATATGTTGATTATGTCTAGAGATAGTGTTGACAGAAATGCATTGGCTTAACATTCACCTCATAGTTTTCGTGTGAAGTTGGAAGCGCTTGTCCAGGCTTTTGTTACTTGCATTTTGCCCACTGATGCAAAGAGTGAGATAGAAGCAACCATGGAAGTGCAGGTTGGAGCGGGGGGGTGGAGGGCGAATGGAAATTTTCCTGGGATGTTAGCAATTCGTTCATTTAGTTCACAGAGCTGGTCTGGAGGACAGGGGTGCTCTTTGTAATTTGTTGGCTAAAGAATTCCTAGACTATTTTGAAAAAATCCATTGCAAGGTCTGGAGTTTCTGTCATCTGATTAATCCAGAAAATTGTCTTTTCTTGTTTAACAGGTTGGTTATTACATGTTACCTTGTCTTCTTTGGCCAAACTCTGACACTTGGGTTTCAGGGTTGCAATCTCTTTATAGAGTCAACTTGTTTGTTTTGGAATACGATTTATGCGGATGACACCCAGCTCATTTTCAGGCTATCCTCTGCCTCCTCCTCTCCTTTCCTCATCTCTGACTGTCTATCTGATATCCAGGAGTGGTGTGCCACCAACGACCTCTGCCTTAATGCCAGTAAGACTGAGATTCTCCTAATCGGCACACCCGCTCCCTCCTTTCCTGTAGCTCTCTGGCTGGCCTCTCTTGGCCTTCTTCCTGCTCCAACCTGCGAGGCTAAAACCCTCAGGGTCATCTTCGACTCCACACTCTCCTTCTCCCCTCACATCTATGATGTCTCTAAGAAGTCACACTACCAGCTGCACATCCTCAGAGGTATTCTTTCTTTCCTCTCCTTCCCCCAGAAGCTCACTGTCTCCAGAGCTCTGGTTCTCTCTAGGCTGGACTATTGCAACAGCCTCTTTCTAAAGCTCCCTGCTTCTACTCTCCGCCCTCTGCAACTTATCCAGAACAAGACTGCGAGACTTGTCCTTCGCCTCAAGCCCAGGGATCGTATCTCTCCAGGACTGAAATCTCGGCACAGGCTCTCAGTGGCTGTGAGGATTAAGTTCAAAACCCTCTGCATCGTCCGCAAGGCCTTCTCGGGCCTGGGGCCTCAATACCTTCAACTTTCTCTCCCTAAATATCTTCCTTCTCGAGCTCTCTGCTCATCTGCCTCCAACTCCCTCAGAGTCGGTCGCTTCTCTAAGCAACAAGTTGGTGGTAGATCTCTTTTTTCGTCTGGGGCCTCCCTCTGGAATAGCCTCTCTGCCTCCTTTAAACTTTAGGGGAACCATCTCCGGTTCCAGAAGCACCTCAAAACCTTTCTCTTTGCTTCTGATTTTTCTCTGCCTCTCCTCTGCCGACCTCCTGGGTGTTACTGGAACTGCACTGGCTACCTGGACACCCTCTGATCTCAGACCCAGGTCCCCCCCCCGCCAGCGTCACACACCTGCACTGCCCACCTGGCAACCCCCGGACTTGTGGACTGTTTCTGTATCCCTACAGTCCCCCTACCAGCCCTTGACACCTGATGTCTGCACTTACCCATGCACTTGCCACATAATGGCCGTTACTTTACTTATTGTTTTATCTATTCCCCTGTACTGCACTGCCCCTGCCCCCTTCCCACGCTCTTGCACGATCTGAATGACACCTGGCCTAGTAGGATCGTTGTCTGTCTTTCCTTTGTTCCCCTCCCCTCCCTTGCCTTGTCGCGCCTTGAAACACTTGTGTATAGGCGCGTTATAAATGCCTTCTCATATCATATAATGCCCAGTGTTGTTGTAATGTTATGGTAGAACATATCTAAGAGGTGGTCTTTCTTGACTTTCTTATAAAGTGGGGCCCAAATGATCAGGAATGTGTAGTTGTGGGATATAGGGGCAACTTGTTTTAGGGGTCTTTTTGTATGAGCCCCATATGTACAGGTTGTCGTGCAGGTTGGTAGGGCCTACAAAGACTGGATGAGCTGTAATAATCCTGTGTTGTGTTTTCACACACTTGTATGATCAGATAAGATGGACTGTGAGGTGAACTTGTGGGATGGTGAGTTACCGTATTGTCAATCCCCAAATTTGACGTTTTGTCCACCACTTCCATCATTCAATGGATGTACCTGAAGATTTTAATCTCCAAGGGATGATTCTTTCATGGCTACCTTTTGGAGGAGCTGAGATAGTTTTAGGCATTTTTAAAGTAGGCAATATATCCGAGTTTACTGTAGATGACCCACAAGACGAGTGAGTTGTTGTCATTGATAAAGCATCATAAAATGTAAGGTTCAAAGGGGTGTCTACGTGAATGTTAGGCCCGTACCTGAAAGCTCTCCAGTGTGCAAAGGGTGTATATTGTCTTCATTCGACAGTTGGGAGATTATATTGGTTCTGTGATTTGGGACAGGCTTTGAGGTTCAGCCATTTTGCTGCGGGAATCATGAAACAAGGCTTCTGCTGTGGGTAAATTGTGCCTAAATTTCAAGTTATTTTGAGATCTCGAGCTTTGATCTTAACCTGGTCGATGATCGCATGAAGAATGTTATTGTTGATGCTTCAAATTTCTGATGTGGGCATGTGTCATATGTTTGACTTCTTGCTCAATTATCTCAATCTTTGAGGGATTGTAAGGGGGCTGCCATGCTATAGCCGAAAGGGTTTAATTATGTGAAATCTTTTCCAATACCAAACCAGAGACCCTTCCTATAGAATGAGATTTGTTATCTCACTCCTTCCAATACTAAACCTGACACCCTTCCTATATGATGAGATATGATATCTCAATGCTTACAATACCAAACCCGAGACACTTCCAATAGGATGAGATTTGATATCTCACTCCTTCTAATACCAAACCCGAGACACTTCCTATAGGATAAGATGTGCTATCTCAATGCTTCTAATACCAAACCCGAGACCTGTCCTGTAGCATGATATGTGATATCCAACTTCTTCCCATTCCAAACCAGAGACCATTCCAACAACGTCAGGAAGTCTCCTTTTTTCAGTTGGCCGAGCACATGCTACAAAGTGACCATCTTGAGCTTTTGGGACTTTAGGTATTTGTTCAGACGTCGTAGGACTAGGATGGGCCTCCAGCCCCCTGTCTTCTTTCTGACCAGTATGTATCTAGAATATACTCCGGAGCCCTGGAGCCATTGGGGAACTAGCTCTATCGCCCCTTTCCGCAGTATGGCCCCTACCTCTTCCAGGAGCTGAGCAATGTGCTGCTCCTGATGGGTAATGGGAGGGATCCACGGACACCAAATTCCAGGGTGTGTCCTTGGGCGAGAGCATTCAGCACCCATCTGTCGGTGGTGATCTTTTCCACTCGCTGACGAACTTCGTCAGCTGGCCTCCGACCGGGGTGCATAAGTGGGGGCCCCGATGTCCCAGTCCGTTCACGCTTGCTTCAGCGCTGGCATCCTGCCCTGCGGGTGACGCTGTCTTCTGCTACCGTAGGCCAGGGAACGGCCTCTGTAGGCTTCCTGGGTTGTGGATCTGGAAGGCTGATGGTACAGTGTGGAGAAACCTTTTGATGACCTGCTCGACTTTCCCCTGGAGGAGCAAATAGAAGAGCGGTACTGCTGGAGAGAGCCCAGGGAATGGGCCATCTCCGTGCCACTTTGATGGCCTGCATGGACTCGTCGATGACCTTCCCAAATAGATCATCTCCATTGAAGGGCATGTCCAGCATCTTCACCTGGACCTCCTGGTGGAAATTTGTGGTCTTCATCCAGCCTTGGCGAAAAAGACAGACACTGTTCCCCATTTGCCAGAACCCTGTGTCAGCAACGTCCAATGCTACTGTGATGGCATGATCAGATACTACCTTCCCTTCCTGGAAGAGAGCGATGGTCTCCATCTTCTTTTCATCTGGGAGGAACTCCAGAATAGGCCCCAGCTTGTACCACAACTCCGTTTTGTACCTGGCTAGAATCAGCAGCACATTGGGCGCCTTGATAGTGGATGCCGCGTTGTAAATCATCTTCTTTCCCATTGCGTCCATCCTCTTCCCCTCGCTATCGGGATGGACAAAAGATAACGAGTTGGCCGACCATCTCCTCGCAGCTGCCGATACCACTGAATCCGGCGATGGTTGCAACCTCAGGCACTTGGGTGCAGAGTCGGGCACCCGATGCTTCTCTCAAGCCTATCCCGTTTGGCGGAGCTGTGCAAGGGTTCTTCCTGAGGGCCAGGCTCTCTTCCCAAACATCGGCCAAAAGGGTCACCGCCATGATCATCTTCCTCATGGCCTCGCACCTCTGGTACAAGAAGCCCTCCTTCTTGATTTCCTCAGGCACTAGCTGGAGCAGTTCAGAGACTGTGGAGATCATGAAGTGGAATGATCCCACCTCATCTGGTGGGGACACTCTATGTGGAGCATTCAAATGTGGAGATTCGCCATCCGCTGCGACAATATCCTCATCGCCGTCCGCCGTGGTTGTCGTATATGTACCCGTACCCATGTCTGGGTCTGCTGGGGGAGAAGGGACACGACGTGGTGGTGGAGGTTGAAAAGGGGGCGTTGGATGACGCTTCCTCTTCTTCTTCGCTAGCAGCTGATGGGGGATCACAGGTGCCGGAGGCATCGTCATCTGGATCTCCGACACCAAGGTGTGCAGAGTCGAATGAATATCTAAGGAAATGTCCCTCGGCTAAGATGGAAGAACAGGAAAACAAGGCCCTGTGCCATCGTTGGTGTCGTCCTCTTCAACTTTCTCGTGGACCGTGTGTAAGGACTCCTGGACTTCGTCAACCATGGACGAAACCTCCATGGCTTGGGTGACGGCATGGGAGGGCTGTTTCGAGGCTTCCTTGCCCCTCTTTATTCCCCCCCTGAGGGTCTTGAACCGGGCCTGAGCCGATTTCCCCCCTTCTGGCATGCCAGCAGACTTTGCCAAAGTCACTGCAGCAGTGTTGTGCCTTGGGGGTAGGGACACCTTCTGAGCTGCGGGGGATACCTTCACAGGATCAGCGCACTTAGCTGTCGTAGTAGTAACAGTCGTTGACACCATCTTACCATGTGCCGGTTGAGCCTGCTTGGGCTGTTCGGCCTTCTGACCCTTCTGACCCTTCTGCCCCTCTGTCTGTGGCTTCTCGGATTTCTCACATAGTTTAGCCGGGTAGATGACTTCCTCTTCAAAGAGGAGCTCCATTGGCGGCTGGCAATGGAGGCAGAAGATGACGGTCCACCTTGGGACCCACTTACGCGGTAAACCCGGTGGACTCGGACTTGCAACTCTTGGCCTTATCTTGGGCCCCCACGGATGAGGCGCCCTCAAAGGACTTAGAAGACAGCTCCTCGGACCGGCCGGTCCTGGGTGAGGCATGACCCTGCTTGGAGCATGGGTCAGCGGTCTTGGCGTTAAGTCACGCTGCTAGTGTACTGTGCCTGTCCATTGTCTTCTTGGAGAACCCGAGGCATATCTTGCACTCCACCTCCTTGTGGTCTGGGTGCAGGCAGTAGAGACATTGCAGGTACTTGCCCTCCACAGACACATTCCGTAGCCCGCATTTTGTGCAGGGCCTGAAGAGGGACCTTCCCTCCTTCCTCTCCTCCATCATGGTCAGAGGGTACGAGGTAGGCAAGATGACCTTTTCGAATCTTCGACGATCTTCATCCTTAAGGGGCACAGAACTTCACCGACAATGGGTCCCCACTGTCGGTAGTAGAAGCAAAGAGCACACAGGATTCTTTGAAAACAAAACCCTTTTCTGTAAAAAACACTAACAAATTTACAAATAGCTCTGAGAGCAAACTCGAGGACTCACAACAATCAAGCGTGTGGTAAAAATCTGAAGATGGCTGCCAGAGGAGAGGGTTAGGGAGAGGACTGTCATTGGATGGGGGCAGTATGACCCAGAGGACAGCGATTGGTTTAGAGGAGAAATACAGTTTTTAAGTGAAAGTAAAACTGTTTTTTCTTTTACTGAGGATTCCCAGCCTGATGCCAGGGAATATTCATGAGCATATGAATCCATGCCAGACCCCATGCTGGAGAAACGTTACCACCTTGTATAGTATTTAACATTTATGTAAGCGTCCTACATAGATCCTAAGAACAGATCAATTGTCCCAGCTAGCCAAAAAAACTATTAAATTACCTGCTGTACCTAAGGGGCAGCCACAAGAGATGCCAGAACCTTACTCTGAATATGAAAGGCTGCATCTGCATTAACCAAGGCTTGTGCCCCTATTATTGTACTCTAGAACGGGCCTGACAAGATACTATCTTCTTGAGATAAAAAATTCAAATAACTCTTCAATTATTTAGCCCTAAGCACTTGACGGGAGGTTAGGACATGGCGACTAGTTTAGAGTCTACTACGTCCCTCGTTCAATTCAATTCCCCTCTAGGACACAAAGTACAGGTAGGTATATTAAAGTGTAACTAAGAAATAAATCTCTGCAACTGCGCAGTACACAGCTTCGTCAAATAGGAGCATGGAGAATACATTGCTAAACCCCATGAACAATATTCAGCATATCTCTTCTTGGTGTGAATGTGTTTCAAAGTACCACAACAATCCCAGTCCACAGTTTTTTTTTTTAGGACTGCATGGGCATTAGGCAGTGTAAGGGCGTCCCTCCAAGGACAAACCAATATTGTTTAAATGAGCCAGCACAGAATTTAGCAAATCTAAAACAGGCCCTTCTGGACCACATCTGATATATATGAAGTTATCAATCCCAGCAATGAGCCTGGGTCAGGGCGTGAAAGACCGCACTTTCGTAGAACGTTGTGCGCTGAAGCAGCCTAAGGGTCTAACAGAAAGCCTCGACAGGCACTGCATTGGGGACAGCCAAGATGGATCTCAGCCGCTTTCACCTCTGTTTTTTCCAGCCAGGTAGCATGTGTTGTAGACAGAGCCTCCAGCCCATATAAAGGGCTGGGGAGTGTACTATTTTTGTATATAGTAAGGAGACCATCAATACTGAAGCCTTCTTTCTGGACTATGAATCTTTTAATCACAAGCCATTTTTTATAACCCCGGGGTGATATATGCTCTGTAATAGGGGATCGCCGGTCGTGATGTAAGAAGATGAGCAAGATATGCATATCTGTTTACTATATCCAGGGGAGCATTAGCCAGTTTCCAGATGAAAGGGATGTTTTTACTTGACCAACCACCAATTATCAAAATTGTTGACTTTGCAGAATTGATCTTCATGCAATTTGCAGTGGCAAAGTACTTAAGGACGTTAATGTTGTAGCCCTATGGGGGTAAGGTCAAGTAAAACTGTGTCATCAACATATGCCAACCACGGTATGGGGTACCTACCAAGCTTGGGGGGATTCAGTGCCTCCGATAGGATTTTGGAGTGAGAGTATTTTACTCCCAATTTTTAGAATTAGAGCGTAAATCCAATTTCAAGAGCGTAATAATGAGTATCCTCCTTCGCAGGAGAATGAAAAAAGTGACAA
This sequence comes from Ambystoma mexicanum, assembly GCF_040938575.1. Lineage (NCBI taxonomy): Eukaryota > Metazoa > Chordata > Amphibia > Caudata > Ambystomatidae > Ambystoma > Ambystoma mexicanum. Next base: position 780,338,353 of record NC_090932.1, read on the forward strand.
CTATCCAATTTGTGCATAAAATTAAAACTTTTTTCGAAAACAGTGACAATACAGCTGCATTTCAAAGTGGTTTTAAATAATTTATTGTACCAGTGGAAAACATTTTCCCCACACAAGAACCTTGTAGATGCATACTGCTCAGCTTCATCCTCCTGATACTTGGGCACAAACTCTATTAAGAGCTACTAGAAATGCCCGCTAGTTAAATTGGGCGATTCATAAATCAAGTCCCTCACTCTACCAGCATCACTTCTCTGCCTCTCGGTCCTACAGTTGCAGCCTGGCACTACCTGCTTGACAGCCACTCCATGTTGCTCCATCTCCCCTTTGCTACTCTGTTTCCTCTGTCCCTCACTTTGACGCTCTGCCTCTCACCCTTAAATGTTGCACAGCCACGTTTTGCAGTCTGTTTCTATGTCGCTATGCATTCTATTGTTGCTGTTTTCTTCCTATATCTCGCTGTTGATATATCTCCTCTTCCTCTCTCATGTCATTCCTCTGGCTATATCTGTTTTTTCATTTTCTCGGTAATCGTTGCTAGTCCTTTTGATTCTTTTTTTCCACTGACTCTTATGCTATTGACCTGCCCTTCTCTAGTCTTGCTTTTCTATTTCTACCCCTCCCCACCTACTGTTGATCTGTGTTTTATTGTACTGCCTCTAAATGTCTTTTGCTCGGTTTCTATCCCTCACTTCTATTCTGTGTTTGTCCTTTTATTAACTCTGTTTCCCTTCTCACATTCTTTGTTGTCCTGTCATGTAGTTCATTGCTCTCTACCTGTTGCTCGAATTCCTGTTTTTGATTGTCTAGTATGTTCTCTCTACCTTCGCCCTGACACACCTTTTTTCTCCTGTTCTGCTTAGGTTCAGAGTTGCTCTTCCTCTCCTGTTATTGTGTTTGTCTTTTAACATGGCAACAATAAATATCCAAAAAGCTGAAAATGCCTTTTCTATTTAAAAATGTAGTGAAGCTTAACCATTGGGTACTCCTTTTTTAGATGTATGCAAACCTTCGTTTGGCCACTAGGCTGGGGAGTTGGAGGTTTGTCTGACCAGATGCAACACCTGCATGAAAGCAGATGATTTACCAACACTGTATGCCATTACAAGTATAAGAGCCCATATGAGCAGTGTGTCTTGAGCCATTACAATTATAGCAGCCCAAATGAGATGTCGTTCTGAGCCATTAAAAGTATAGGGTAAAGGCAAAAATGACTGAAAATAAATTACTGAATGGGAGTTTTGGCTGAATTTCAGCCGTAGGAAAAGTTTGCACAGCCGCAAATTTCAACCAAATCCCCCATTCGGTGGCATTATAGTGAACAGGGGCTGCAGGGGTGTCCCACACACCCTTGTTTACTATAATGTCAGCAAGGGTGTCCCCCGCAGACGTTTGCGTACAGTAAAAAGAAAGACTTTTTTTTAAAAAAAAAGACCCTGTGGCCCCGATTCCCCATCACAGAAGTCAATGGGAACATGCTTTGCAGGGACACAGCGAGTAGGTGGCACACAACGAAGTGTGCCGCTGCAAGGTAATTAACGGGGGTTGGGTGGCAGTGGGTAAAGTATTTAGTTTGGGTTGTTTTACCCTAACAGCCAAACAGTATTTTCGTTCAAAACCACCACAGTCTTTTCAGCCTCTGTTTGTTCTGTTATAGAAGCCCAAATGAGATGTTTGTTTTGAGCCATTACAAGTATTGGGTCCCCATGGGATGTGCCTGTTCTACTGCTGAGCCATCACATTTATATCAGCCCTGATGAGGTGTGTGTTCTGAGCCATTACATATGTAGTAGTCCTCATGGGATGTGCTTTTTCTGAGCCATTACAAGTATAGCAGCCCAAATGAGATGTGCCTGTTCTGAGCCATCACAAGTATAGCACCTCCCTAGTGAGGTGTGTGTTCTGAGCCATTATAAGCATAGCAGCCCTGAAGAGTTGTGTTCTGACCAATCACATGTATAGCAGCCCTGATGAGGTGTGGGTTCAGGGCCATTACAAGCATAACGGCCCTGAAGAGTTGTGTTCTGAGCAATCGCAGGTATAGCAGCACTGATGAGTTGTGTGTTTTGAGCCATTACAAGTGGAGCATCCTGGATGAAATGTGTGTGTGCTGAATCACTGAACATTTAGTATTCCCTTTGTTAAGTCGAAGTTTGAGTCAACTCTGTTACAATTGAATGTTACCTGGATCTTAAATGCAGACTCATGGATTCACCTATCAAGAGGATTTGAACTAACAGGTTACACAATAATCTCTGCAGCAGGGCTATTGACCCACTGAGCTTTCTTTCCCAGTAGGCTGTTGACACTGAAAGGAACATAGGGTTAGGGCACTGGCAGTTCCATGTGAGGCTTGCCTGACATAAATGGCTTGTCAAAAGCTCTAAGCCTGTTTGGGCCAACCTACATTAGTCAGGAGATTCATAGTGAGGCTTTGAAAGGTGCTAGATTTTTGGTAGTGGGACTCTGCAGTTGGACATGGGTGAAGCAGACGTTTTGAAAAGCGCAAGACTGAGAAGAAGGGATTGAAGTATATGACAACAATGCCATCTTCTCACTGTCAGAGGTTGCTGGGAAGAGCTCAGACACTGTTCTTGCTCAGTACTTAAGCTTGCTGTAGAAAATGCCAACACATGTTCGTGCTTTCTTAACAGCAGCTCTGTTAACAAGTTCAGGTACTGTCCCAAAACATAGTTGTCCTGCTATTAAATGTGGGCATGATGCAATAAGCCCTGCTATGAATATTTGGCATTGTGCCATGACATGCGTATAGCAGCTCTGTTGATAAATTAGGCTACTTTGCCTGAATATATAGCAGTCTTGTTGAGAGATACCGGTACAATCTGTCACACAAAATATATACAGCACTGCTCCTACCTGTATCCAATATACCTGCTTGCGGGGGGTGGTCAGAAAGTGAGTTAAAGTTCAAACCACATGCCTAGCAATTTTTGCTCTCTAAGAAAACACACTATGTTTAGTGCCCTTTCATGCACGTGAACTGGATGGAGCCCAGCCGGCCCATGAGACTGGGGGTCTCCAAACAGCCTTTTAAGATGAGTAGCAGCACCCTCGAGATAGATGGGGATGCAGATGTGTACTCTTGCATCAAATAATAATGACAACTCAATAGTTTGGCAAAAGGAGTCCGTTTAATGATAAGTACATAAAACGTGTAGTTCAATGAACATCAGCAATCGCTCGATCTTCTTTCTCGCTTAAGCTGCAATTAATTTCAGAAAAAAACACATTTATACCAAAAACTCATCATCATTGACGTGTAATCTTATAAACCTAACATGCAACTTGATTGGTTATAGGAAGGTAACTTTAACGTAGGTCTTATATCTGTATATGGTAAGGGGAGAGGGGATTGGATAATAAGGTCAGGTGGGCCAAGTAAGCACTTCCTTCAAACTGCCCACTGTACTACGGCCCATTGGCTCTACTCTCCATAGGCCCTAGATTACATGGTCCATTATGATTGGGTTGGCATCGATCCCACACATACTTTTCCACTTGTGCTTAGCAGCATGCAGAATAATTAGTCAGGTGCAGGGAGCAAGTCTGCAACCCAGCTTCCCTCCAATTTATGTTACAACCATTCATCACCTTAGTGGCTGTGTGTCAATTACTGCTTTGTAGTTTGGCTTTGAGTCTGCTTCTTGGTCTGAGAAAGTTAAGGAGTATGGGTACGACGAGGCTCCATGCGTAGGTATGAAATTCTCATTTTTTTTTGCCTGCCTTGCCACGTGACTAGGACACCATGAAATCGGCCTCTTCTTCATGCAATTTCGTGTATTTCATTTAATTATGCCAGTCGTCTATAATATGCGGCTTATCTCGACCTTGCTGAACAGTAGACTGTTATTTTTCTCTTTAATTGTAGGCATTGCTATCCTATTCCAGCCTGATACGACCTTGGCTTCTTTGCATGGTTACCTTCAGCTGGGTTTCTCTCTGTCTTTAATTCTTGATTTGTTTGCTTCGGCCTTCTCCTCTTGAAACCTTTAGTAACCTCTGTTCAATTCTGCTCATGTGCGTAGTGGATTTTCACTCATCTATAAAGTGCTTTTGAGGTAGATATGTGTATAGTTGGCGCTTGCCGCATTCTGTTCTACTACTAAGCATAAGTAAGCTTCACAAATTATTTGCTTCTTGCGGTTTCTTGCATATGTACACATTGAACTGACTTAATGTCTTTATCGGGCATATGGCATACGTTTCTTCATCTTGAAATCAACAGTTTCACCTTAGGCTCAAGATGTCACTTATCCATGTTATTTCGTCTCCTTATCAATATTCTCAGGTCATTATATCTTCTATATGTGCATCCGTCTGATTTTTTATGACGTCATCATTCGTCTTCCTTTAATATCTTCTTGGCTTCTTTGGGTATTTCAATATGACAAACGTCCTTTTGTCGTGTCTGTAGATAGGTATTTCTCAGTGGGTACCTTACTGTCTAGGTTTGCTTAGGTGTCGGTACTTCAATAGGTGCTGATATTCCAATAGGCACTGGGCAGAGCCCAGTTGCAGCTCTCTGCTGGTATATCTTTTCGTCAGACGTCACATATTTAGGTGTGAACGTACCTGGCAATTCGAAGGGGGTGGCTGCGGTTCAAATGATACCTGGCACTTCCTCTTCACACGCGAAAACATGCAATCTTAAGACTAATAAAAAAAAAACACATCTTCATAAAGAACACCCAAAGAGTTTTTCCTTATCACAAAAGCCAAACAACTGCTTGCTAGGAGGCTCTCCTAAAAGCTTCAGGAGATCAAGAACCCCAAAGTCATTGAATGCAATTGATGTGATTTGTGGTAAAGTGTGAAATGCCCATGCTGCTGCAACTGAGCTGCCTCTATTAAAGCTGATTAAGACAGGAAAATGAAGCAGAAATGCAGCCCTTGTTTAAGACCATTTTAATTTTACACAATACTACCTGTGTCCTAAAACAAAGTGAAAAGCGTGTTCATGATGCAAGATGCTTTAATAACACTGTAACCTACAAAATTAAGGCAGTTGAACAAAGTGAACAAAACACAAATTCACTTTTACATTACTCAAAGTATTATCTTGATCGAATAATTAACAGAGCAAAGTGTTAAAAAATATTAAACAGACCAGGACTCATCCCAGTTGCTTCATTCAAGGAATTGTGTGGACTGCTAAAGTGAAGAGTGGATTTGCAAGCTGCTGCTAGCCAGGCTATCACCAGAGAGCTCCATGATTCATGGGGGTGCTGCCATAAATAGCCTGAGTAAGTGGTACGCAAAGAACAATTAAAGGGGCCGTATTAACAAGATTTCTGTGTGTAAAGAGGCCTGATACACACCTTATCTTTTTTTAAAAATATTTTTTTAGTTGATAAAATCAACCTTTCAAATTACAAAAAACAATTATCTGTATCTACTTGTATTACATCATAAAAATTCACAAATTCAAACAGCACAAGACAAAATGAAAAAATGAGGTAAAAAGAAAAACGAATATACTATACTCCAAATAAATACAATATAAAATAATACATGATTTCCCTGACTATATAACAAACTGAAATACACATCGCTAAAATGTCTCTGTAAATTTACATACATCAATTCAATTATAATGTCATATTTCTGGAAATATAGCATCCAAAAACTGTACTATTGCTACTTTCGTGGCCAATTTGGAACATGAAAAAATACGCTGCCATATATCTGTCTGCAGACACAGGTTTTGTTCTTCAAGTAAGTTTTTAAAGTAAAACTTTTTGAGTGACTTCAATTGGGGGAAAGTAAACTATACTGTGTTCCAATGTCTCTTTTTGGTTTGCATTTTTACAAAATCGATACAGATTTTGATCCTTTGAGATTTGTTTCCTTCTGGCCAGCACATCTAATGTAGGCCATAGATTCAAGCGGAATCGGAGGTACTTATATCGCATCTTTGGGGAAGGGAATTTAACCAAATAGTCGGCTGTTGCTCTATATGGTTTGTGACCAAATAATTTACGGTCAAAATCTTTGTACAACAAACGTTTGGTTTCATGGATACACCAAAAATGTTGATGGATCTTTATTTTTGCATGACCTTGATTGGCTAGTAGCAGTTCTAAATCAATCGAGGCGTCCACCAGTGCATTCAGGGTGAATTTGCACCATGTTTGTGAGAACAACTGATTCTGAGTCAACAAATGATTAGCCATTATTCATAATATATTTGGATGGTTTAAAGACAATAGGCATTTTCGCAGCAAAGCGCAGTATTTCCAGATGACATAAGAATGCATGGATAGGGAACCCAATTCAAAGCAAATTAATGGTAATGGGGTAAATACAGGAAGATGTAAGACTTGCTTCCAAAAGAACGATTCCAGTTTTTCCCACCACAAGGAATCTTTTTATTTTTGTGGCTTCCGTTCCATAAGTCCAAATCGGGGCCACTTTTTGGTGGTAAAAGGTCAACACATGCTTTACTGAAAATTTGCCAAACTTTCCTATTAAGATTTTCGCCTGTGAGACCAAAGAGCGTAATTTGCCTCTTAATTCTGGCTCATAAAATGGATTCATCAAGGTGTCAGGAATCATTATGCCCAAGTACCTGTATTGGGATACTTTTTCAAGAACGACATTCTGTAACTTCCATTTATATGATTTTACCTTTATGCATATATTCCATTTACATACCATCGTTTGAGTTTTAGCTGTATTAATTATTAAATGATTCTCATTTACATAAATTTCCAAACCATTTAATAAATTCTGCAGTCCTATGTGAGTTTTAGACACGAGCACTAGGTCATGTGCATAAAACAAATAAGCAATTTTATGATGATCCAAGCTCGGTGAGTCGCTCGTAGTCTGACTAAGTGCCACTCCCAAGTCATATATAAATAGGTTGAATATTGTAGAGGCAAGTATACACCCTTGTTTTAAACCTCTATACGTAGGGAATTTCGATGATATTTGTCCCCCCAATGATAGTCTAACCTGCATAGTTGTATTTGTGTGTAATAGTACAATTAGAGACACAAGGGATTGAGGGCAATTATATTTTACCAGTTTGTAGAGTAAACTCCGATCAATAGAGTCGAATGCCACCGTGAAGTCAACGAAAGCCAGATTATAGTGTCTGCCTCCGAGCGGTGTAGTCTGATAGAAGCATGTTCAAAGTAATGATGTTTGGAATGGTACCCAAACCGGAAACAAAGCCTGACTGAAAGGGATCATTATACTGTGCTTGACCAGACCAATTATTCAACTCTCTCAGAATTAAACGTGAAAATATTTTTCCCGGCGCATCTAATAACACAATGGGTCTATAACTAGAGGGCTCTTTCCTGTCCCCCTTTTTATATATGGGACTATAATGGAATGTTTCCATGTTGGGGGTAGTATTTGAGTCTTATTGATGATAGAGAATATATCAAACTAAATTTGAGCACAAATTTCCAGATATTCTTTGAACATTTTATTGGACAACCCATCAGGACCGCAAGCTCTTGACTGACTTGCTTTTTTAATGAGAAGTCTGATGCCATCCAAATCAAAATTTTAATAAAACTGAGTGGGAGTTTTTATAGATTCTAGTTGTTTCGCCCCATCACAGACTTTATAAAGATTTGTATAATGTTCAATCCAAGAGAATTCTGATACAGGAAAGAGCCCTCTAGTTATACACCCATTGCGTTATTAGACGCGCCGGTGAAAATATTTTCATGTTTAATTTTGAGAGAGTTGAATAATTGGTCTGGTCAAGCACAGTATAATGATCCCTTTCAGTCGGGCTTTGTTGCCGGTTTGGGTACCATTCCAAACATCATTACTTTGAACATGTTTCCATCAGACTATGCCGCTTGGAGGCAGACACTATGGGGTCGATTCATGGAAATAATGTGCGCCAAAAATTCCTGCGCAGAGGTGCCAAAACGTGCGAATCGCAGTAAAAGTGCGAAAATCGCAGTGCAAGTGCGAAAATCGCAGGGAAACCAGCGCACATCAATTCATGGAAGTCCGTGCGTGAGAAAAACATTGGATGTGCGCTAAAAATGTGCGCGGCGCACGCCAGCGCACAGGTCATCCAACAGCATGCGCCACGGCCACTGCGAAATCGCACATAGCGTGGCGCACATCACAAAAGTAGGCGGAACACGGGGCGTAACACTCGGAATGGGGAACAACGCGTGAAAATATGGGCGTCACGGGGGAAGTACAGGAGGCAAGTGCGCGGAACACCCACACGCTTGCCTACAACCCGTATTCATGGAATCGAATAGGGCAAACCAGCGCACGGTCAAAGACGCGCACAGGGCCAAACAAGTACGCCACAAGAAAGCAGGCGGTAGCGCCCATGCGACTGAAAAAAATGTGCGCCAAAATGTGCGTTAACAAAAAGCACCCATATACAGCCATGATGAATGGGCCATACAGTGGCACTCTAGGACAAATGAGGTGCAAAGGGGCACCGACAAACACGGACACCCACTGTGTGAAAAATAGCGTGTGCGCGTGTTCCTGGGTGCGCGGGAAGTTCCACATGCGATTGGCCTGGGTACATGTACTTCGGGGTGCACGGGAAGTTCCACACGCGATTAGCCTGGGTACGTGTACTACGGGGAGCACGGGAAGTTCCACACGCGATTGGCCTGAGTAGGTGTAGTTCGGGGTGCGCGGGAAGTTCCACACGCGATTGGCCTGGGTACGTGTACTTCGGGTTGCGCGGGAAGTTCCACACGCGATTGGCCTGGGTACGTGTATTCCGAGGTGCGCGGGAAGATTCACACGCGATTTCAGCAGGGTACGTGTATTTCGGTGGTGCAGGGGAATGCTACACGTGATTTGGCCATGTGGGTCCTCCCATGTGTTCCCTCTACGGCCCCTGCAGGCAGCCCACACCACAGGGTACTATCCTGCACCCCTGCTCATGTCCCACAGGCAACCCATCCACCATGGCCATGCCCACCAGCCAACCCACATGTCACCTTGCACTACTGATCACCAACACATGTCTCCCATCACCCCCACCCCTCAGCCACCAGGGGCAGCCTCCACCAGGCCCCCACCCATGTCTACCACCACCCCCACTCCCCAGCAGTGCAGGGGCAGCCTCCACCAGGCTCCCACACATGTCCCCCTGCACCCCCACCCCCCAGCCACCAGGGGCAGCCTCCACCAGGCCCCCACTCATATCTCCCATCACCCCCACCCCCCAGCAGTGCAGGGGCAGCCTCCACCAGGCCCCCACTCATGTCTCCCATCACCCCCACCCCCCAGCAGTGCAGGGGCAGCCTCCACCAGGCCCCCACTCATGTCTCCCATCACCCCCACCCCCCAGCCACCAGGGCAGCCTCCACCAGGCCCCCACCCATGTCTACCACCACCCCCACCCCCCAGCCACCAGGGGCAGCCTCCACCAGGCCCCCACTCATATCTCCCATCACCCCCACCCCCCAGCAGTGCAGGGGCAGCCTCTACCAGGCCCCCACTCATGTCTCCCATCACCCCCACCCCCCAGCAGTGCAGGGGCAGCCTCCACCAGGCCCCCACTCATGTCCAACTTATGTCTCCCTGCACCCCCACCCCCCAGCAGTGCAGGGGCAGCCTCCACCAGGCTCCCACACATATCCCCCTGCACCCCCACCCCCCAGCCACCAGGGGCAGCCTCCACCAGGCCCCCACTCATGTCTACCACCACCCCCACCCCCCAGCCACCAGGGGCAGCCTCCACCAGGCCCCCACTCATGTCTCCCATCACCCCCACCCCCCCAGCAGTGCAGGGGCAGCCTCCACCAGGCCCCCACCCATGTCTACCACCACCCCCACCCCCCAGGGGCAGCCTCCACCAGGCCCCCACCCATGTCTACCACCCCCCCAGCAGTGCAGGGGCAGCCTCCACCAGGCCCCCACCCATGTCTACCACCACCCCCACCCCCCAGCCACCAGGGGCAGCCTCCACCAGGCCCCCACTCATGTCTTCCATCACCCCCACCCCCCAGCAGTGCAGGGGCAGCCTCCACCAGGCCCCACCCATGTCTACCACCACCCCCACCCCCCAGCCACCAGCCACCAGGGGCAGGGTCCACCAGGCGCCCACTCATGTCTCCCATCACCCCCACCCCCCAGCAGTGCAGGGGCAGCCTCCACCAGGCCCCCACCCATGTCTACCACCACCCCCACCCCCCAGCAGTGCAGGGGCAGCCTCCACCAAGCCCCCACCCATGTCTCCCATCACCCCCACCCCCCAGCAGTGCAGGGGCAGCCTCCACCAGGCCCCCACCCATGTCTACCACCACCCCCCAGCCACCAGGGGCAGCCTCCACCAGGCCCCCACTCATATCTCCCATCACCCCCACCCCCCAGACGTGCAATTTGCCTGGGTATGTGTACTACGGGGTGCGTGGGAAGTTCCACACGCGATTGGCCTGGGTACGTGTACTTCGGGGTGCGCGCGAAGATCCACATGCGATTGGCCTGGGTATGTGTACTACGGGGTGTGTGGGAAGTTCCACACGCGATTGGCCTGGGTACGTGTACTACGGGGTGCGTGGGAAGTTCCACACGCGATTGGCCTGGGTACGTGACTACGGGGTGCGCGGGAGGTTCCACACGCGATTGGCCTGGGTACGTGTACTTTGGGGTGCGCGGGAAGTTCCACACGCGATTGGCCTGGGTACGTGTACTACGGGGTGCGCGGGAAGTTCCACACGCGATTGGCCTGGGTACGTGTACTTCGGGGTGCGCGGGAAGTTCCACACGCGATTGGCCTGGGTACGTGTACTACGGGGTGCGCGGGAAGTTCCACACGCGATTGGCCTGGGTACGTGTACTACGGGGTGCGCGGGAAGTTCCAGTGAGAGTGGGGTACATGTATTCCAGGGGTGGGCAGGAATATTTACTCGCGACTGGGCCTGGGAGAGCGTGCTACGTGTATTCCTGGGGTGGGCGGGAAGATTCACACATCCGCCTACGACGTGCCGAAAAATAAATGGTCCAATCCTGAAACACGTACGCCAGCATGAAGCAGGCGTATGTCGACCCGCGCAGCATAAAAGTGCACGCAAACAACTAACAAGCTCATACGCCAGGATGAATATACCGTTCCTAGCAGCAGTGGCCGTGGGTTACCAAAGGAGGAGGAGGAGGATAGTGAGGGCCAGAATTTTCACTCCCAGAACCAGCCTTTTTTGGATGCCTGACGACCAGGTGTATGGGAGGTACGGGTTTCCACCACACATAATACTGGACCTGGTCAGTGAGTGGGAGGATGACCTCACATCACCCACCCTGTGCTCCCAAGCACTCGGCCCCCTGGAGAAGGTCCTCAATGTACTGCACTTCTTGGCCACAGGATCATTTCAGCGGACAAGTGCCATAGTGGGTGGGGTGTCACAGGCCACGCAGTCACGCTGCCTACACCAGGTCTTGAACATCATCACTGCACGCCCATCTGTCCGTAGGCACATATACCTGCCCAGGACACCTGCAGAAAGGCAGGCTGCCACCCTCGATTTCTACGGTGTGGCACAATTCCCAAAAGTGCTAGGTGCCATTGACTGCACCCATGTGGCACTACGTCCCCCCAGGGCATCTGAGCACATCTGTAGGAACCGCAAGCACTGGCATTCCATCAACGTGCAGGTAGTATGTAATGCTAAGGGAATCATCACCTTAGTATATGCCAACTATCCAGGGTCCACCCACGACAGCTTCATTTACCGAATGTCTACCCTAAACCGGGACCTAGAAGCTGGGCGGCATGGCGATACATGGCTGCTTGGTGAGTATGAATGCCACTGCACATGCATGCATGTCAGATGCAGAGTTATGTCACTACCCCACTAATGATACCCATCACCTCCTCACCAGGGGACAGTGCCTACCCTCTGAGCACCCACATGATGACGCCAATTCGGAACCCCATCACGCCTCCAGAGGTAAGATACAACACAGCCCATATTGCAACCCGGGGCATAGTGGAGCGCACATTCGGAGTGCTCAAGTCACGCTTTCGCTCCCTTGACCGTTCTGGCGGGCAGCTGTTATATGCGCCCCCAGTAGTGTGCAGGATCATAGTGGCAGCATGTGTCCTGCACAATGTTGCAACATGCCGGGGCCTGGCTGTGGACATGGTGGTGCCTCCACATCCCCAACCACATGCATGCCCGCTGCGCATGGGAAGGGAGAGGGCACGGGGTGAGGCAGCCCATACGCAGCTGGTGGCTAATTACTTCACATAGAAATCACACCCCAGTGGAGTGCACACAGGCCTGGCACATACCATCTGATAAGCAATGATGACTCGACCTAACAATTAAGTCGAACAAAGGGACAGTCAACTGTCAGAACCATAGCAGCCTGAGATTGTTCATGTGGAAGTGTCACAATGTGTGCATCCCTACCTACACAAATACCACCAATGCAGTGTCATCAAAAGACACTTCCATGCTGCAGAAGTGAATACCCACTCGCAAAATACTACATGAAAACTGTGCCATGTCACCCAACCCCTCCCCGGCACGGCCACACAACACACCATGGCATGTCATGCAATGTGAGAGGAAAGAAATGAATCCCCACAACATACCCCAAGTGTCACCAGCTACAGTGTCCCTAATGGAAACATGTACACACATGAAATGCTCACAGTAATGCAGGACCTACAACACACATTACCAAATTCTTACCAAGAATACCAATCACCTACACAACCTCCAACCTACCTTAAATATGACATTACAGACTTAAAAAATTGCTAGCCTCACTACCTGATGATGCCAGCCCTTCAAACACTTCCAAGTATACAGTGTTAACGCCACGCAAGAGTGTAGGTGCACTGCTTACAATATGGACTCCAGTTCCAAGGTGGACCGCATTGTGAAGACATGAGGAATGAACCTGCAAATTAGGAGGATGAGATGGATGCAGAGGCACATATCAATACACCATGCAGTGTACAATACAACAACAATATGCACTATGAATTTATACACAGTATTGACTACAGACTGCCCACACAGCTCATGGGAGTCCAATGTCACCATATACGTCAATGTCACTTGGGCACACCCTTTGCAAGCCCATGGAAACGGGAAGCAGGAGGAATGTGTGTCGCGAAAACCCAGGCATCTGAACCAAATTCATGACAAGCCTGCATGTGCCCAGCCACAATGCAGCGTATGCCCACGGGAGCCACACAAGGCAACACACTGCCCCAAAAAAAAAATTTTTAAAAAAAGAAAATGGCCATTAATGGGCCGGGGGGGGGGCACCCAGGAGGTCCGAGGACTGGGTGCACACCAAAACCCACCTGTGTGGATCTTGCGGAAAAAAAACACCTCCATGGGCTCATGGCCTACACGGCTACCCTATTGTGGGAGTGTCACTGCTGTCGCTCTCCTCACCCTCTGCAGCTGCATCAGGAGGTGGTGGCACTATGGGAGGCAGCCCACGCAAAGCCCTAGTCTGTTCCTCCATGGCTGCAAGCATCCTGGTGTGGTAGGTCTCGTTCTGGAGGATAAGTGTGCGGAGGTCCCCATGCAACAACTCATGGGATGCCAGGACCTCCGCCCTAGTTGCCTGCATCTCATCTGAGAGCGTACGTGTGAGACGCTCCAGCTGCTGTTCTGTCCTTCTGTTTGTTGAAGCCTCAAGCTCAACAAGAGTCGTCCTGAGGTGAAGGAGTTCCACCCTCAGGGCTTCCCTGTGGCCCTGGGACTCTATGGAAATGGCTTCCTGCAGAGTCGCCAGTGCCGCCCGCCTGTCCCTGTCGGATGCCAACATGTCCTCCCTGTGTGACTGGCAGATGGAGTCGGTTGCCTGCTGTAGTCGCTCCATCAGCCTTTCGGGGGGGACAATGGAAGTGGCCACCCTATCCATGGCCTGAGCCATCATCTCTGATGATGCTGCCTGTTGGGTTGCCATACCGTATACGGATTGCTCCCATGCAGTATTGCCAGGTGGCTGACGGCCACCACGTCGGCGGGCACCAAACCCTGTCTGGGGCAAGGCGAACTGCGCCTTGCTGTGCCGGCACTGCCTGAGGCTGCAGGACTGCATTCCCCCTCTGATCTGCTGGCCAGGAACAGGATCAGATGTCGCGGAGTGTGACCCTGCATCCGTAACCACCAAAGGGGTACCTGCCAACACTAACATCCCCATTGAGGGTTCTAACCCTGGTGCAGGTGGGTCGGACAGAACAGAATCCCTCCCAGGAACACTCACCTGCGACAGCGCATAGGTCTCATCATCCGAATCGACACCTGAATACAGCTCGGGGGAGGTGCAGCCAGAGACACCCCTTGAGAGCACGACCTGCAGCAGTTGTGGGTTCTCACCCACCACCACACCACGTCCCTCACTGGTGGTCGGTCGGCCCTCAGACCCCTCCTGGGTCTGCACCATCTCCACAACCCCAGCAGTATCAAGTGCGTCATCCCCTGCAAAGACATAAAAGAAAACCAATGGAAACAGGCATTAGCACTATGGCACACAATTAGGGCTGAGAGGCTACAGAAACAGTACTTGATTGACACATGTCCCACATGACTAAAACCCTCCCATGCATGCACCGTCACTGCGTGTGATGGGGAGGGCAGATGGCACACATTGATGACACCAAGATGGAAGATGAACACATTTGCTGCATGCTTCCTAGCAGTGGCATCACACATTGGCCAGTGATTGGCAGGTCAAATACACATGCCATCACACAGATGGCATGTACCCTAGCCATGAAGTGAAGAGGGAGAGGAGGTCACCAATTGTTCATTCAGTCCAGTTTGCTCATATAATTGATTTTTTTATTGAAATGGTTCAAATGTTTAACCTGCAGCTGCCAGTCCAAAATGGTCCTATAGCACAGGGACATGTCTAAACAAATCATGTCCAGGAAACTAAGCCAGTCCACTGTACCATAGCCATGTCAGACATGTGACAATAGGACTGATAAATCCTGGGTAAAAGTGGTGGTATGCAAACAATCTGCCTGAATAAACAGAGGTAAATAAGCAACAATGTTGTGGCAAGATGACACTCCAAGGGCAACTGGCGTGGTGTTGGGCTGGATGTCTAATGTTGGCAGAAGGGATGCTGCTATACCCAAATGCTGGTGCCAAGAATGTATAGGAAGAGGCACATGGGTGACCCGAACCACTCAGGCACACACACCCTCACCTGGCACCCAAACAGATGCCCTCCCACACACACCATGCACATGGATGACCCACACATGCATGTGCACTCACCGGACAATGCCTCGTAATCTGCCAGTTCTCCCACGCCTTGGATCTGTTCCTCCGTGACGTAGGTCCCAGCAACCTGCTCATGTGGAGTGAGTTCTATGTCGTCTGCTGGAGACCCACCTCCAGTCACTAGAGTTGCGGCATGACTTGAGGTCAGCTTATTCTTTGCCATGCGCTTCAGGTCATTCCAGCGCTTGTAGCATTCCTTAGCTGTGCGCCTCACGATTCCAAGGGCACTTATGATGTCCGCAATGGTCTGCCAGTGTGCCTGACGTTGTGCAGGTGTGGTCTTGGATCCTGCAACAATCACCATTTCGCGGTCATGTGCGGACACATACTCTACAAGTGCATTCAGTTCGGCCTCATTGAAGCTGGGCTTCCTTGACGGGCCGGACTGTGTAGCCGTGTCTGGGGCATCAGCCTCTACTGGACGAGCACTCTTCCTCTTCCGCTTGGACGGTGGTGGGGATCCTGAGTGTCCTACGCCGCTCTGGACACTAGGGGCAGGAGCGTGGGATTGCACACTCAGCATGGGAGTTGGTGCAGGCATTAGCTCAAGTTTGATGGTGTCAGGGGGAATGTCAGCATGATGGACTTGGACCAACACTGTCCTGGCTGGGTGTGTGAGAGGTGGGGTGGATGGAGCCGCAGCTGCCCCTGCAGCCTCCCCAGCCTGCCTACGCGGGGCAGCAGATGACCTAGCTGCCCCTGATCCACGTGGCCTGATGACACCAACGTTCACCGGCGCACGTGGCCTAGACCTGCTGACCTGGAGGTCAGCCATGGAGTCACCCTGTGCCAGGTCTGGTTCAACAAGGGCTGAGCATGGATGGTGTCAGCCACGTTAACCTCAACCAGGGGGGGGGGCATGGGTGTCCCTGACTGCTCCTCCACACATGGGGGGCTAGGGGCACCCTGCAAGTCACGGCCACGTCCCCTACTGGATCCACCACGGCCACCACTTGGGGCTCGGCCACCTTTGCCACCCTTACGGCTTAGTCGCCTCCCAGCCATGGCACTGATGTTATTGTGCGTATGGGAGTCGATGTGAACTATTGTCCTGGGCAATTGGGGGTCAAAGGGGTTGGGTACCAGATGGTAATCGTACCCTAGTGCTCTAGCAAGGCTGTATGTCACCCCTGGGGAAAGATAACAGGTCACGCAACGCACAGGCACCCCAAAAAAGGGAAGTAAGGTGCACGCAACCTCTCCTAGACCACGTGCATGGAAAAATAAACCTGCACTATGCTGTGGCACCCAGAAACACAAGAATGAACGTATGCGTGTCACACGCAGCCTAGAATGACCTCTGAAGGGGTACGCGACACACGGGGTAAGCACAGATGTTAAATACGTGCGCGACTCACCGTCTGCCGGGAACAAAAGCGTGAAAAATATGCGCATGTGCGCGTTGGCAACACCCCCGCCAAAAGAAGAATTGTACGCTGTCTGAGGAGACAGGACAACAGTAGAAGGGAATGCTGTTTGAGGAAACAGGTCCAGGAAAAAGAGGAAAAGAGAAAAAGCTGTCAGAGGTAACAGGGAGTACGAACTGGAAACGCCGTGAAGTAAATCGGGTGTGAACCGACAAGAAGTACAGATTTCACCCACTCGCTCTCCACGAAAAGCACGTACAAGGAAATGGCGTTCTACACGTACCTTTTATACACACGTCACAGACGCGCATACGCGATGAGGCCATTTCCACCAATTACGCGCTTTGACACTCGGACATGTATCTCTTTATTTTTACACGCGCCATTCTCTACGGCCATGCGCGTGACATCACAGCTGCGCATGGTGGCCTTTGGGCCAATGAAATCGCATATGCGAGCACACGTGGTAAAACTGCACGTCCGAGTGTCATCGCGTGTAATTGGAGGGAAGTGAGCGTACACGCGATTGGCCTGGGTACGTGTATTTCTGGGGTGCGCAGGAAGTTTCACACGCGATTGGTGGAAATCCACGTGTGCTCTGTCATCACGTGTAATGAGGAAATCGCCCGCGCGCGTCACGTCACAGACACGCTTACGCGCTAAGGGCCTTTGGTCCAATGAAATCGCATATGCGTGCTGACGTACATACGCGATAAAGGCCTTTCCTCGATTTACACGCAGACGTACAGGATTTTCACGTGCCAAATCACTCCGTATCAAGCTACGCGTAAGCACACGGAAGACCACGCTCCTGCCCACAAGGCCGAATTACTGTCCCCCCCAGAGCCCCGAGCACGCTCCCACCTGCCATCTGCTGCTGCCTGACTGCCTGCTGCCCACGTGCCCTACCATTTGCTGCCTGCACATCAGCCAGGGGTGCTGTTGCTGTGACCACCCCTGCTGGAACCGAAGACTCCCGACTGGGATTCCATCGCTCCACAGCCCAGCCCCAGGACCCAGTTGCCCACCCACTCCTGCCTCTGGGGTTGTCATGTCGGGCACTGCAACATCTGGCACCACTGACAACCCCCGGCCAGAGAGGCAGAGGGGCACCAGCTTCAGTGCCAGGGAAGTTGGTGTCCTGGTGGAGCAAGTCCTGGGGCAGTATGATGCCCTCTACGGAAGTGTGCGTGCCGACAAGGAAGGACGGACTCGGATCTGGACGGACATCATGACTGCCATCTACGCGGAGGGGGTGGCAGTCTGCGACTTCCAACATGTCAAGAAGCGCTGGGAGGACTTCAGGTCCAGGACCCTGAACAAGGCCCGGCGCCTCTTGAAGGCAGCGGATGCTAAGGGGCGCCAGGGCCATTTGTCGGAAGATCAGATGAGGGTCCTGGAACGCATATCCCCAGCGCTCCACGTCCAGGTCCTTGAGAGGCAGACCCGTCTGGAGTCGAGCGGTAAGTGTACATGCATCATGATTGTAAGCTGTGCGTGTGGTGATGTGCCAGTAGTGTGCCGGTTCCACATCTGTTTTTATGGGGCCGAGTATGGGTGGGGGTGTACAGGACCGTGAGGCTAACACATGCGAGGGCTGTCATGTGTGACACATAGATGGTGCTTGTGTGTGTAGGCTTGCATGCCAAATGCAGTTGTGTGGGCACACGTTTGGATGAATGTGTATGTAAGTGGGAATGTTTGTGATGTCACGCATGTATGTTGTTTTCAGCTGCATGTATCAGCACTGTGTACATGTGCATGTGTGTTTATTTGACAAGGGTGCAACAGTGAGGCAACTTGGATGAATGTGACAGCGGGATGTGGAAGCCTGATTGGCAAATGTGACATGGATGCCCATCAGAACACTGCAACAGTTGGCTGAGGTGTACACATGCATGCAAGTGTGGTGGTGTGCGTGCATGTGTAGTGCACTCCCTGTGTTGCATGTGATGTCTGGCTCACCTTTGCCTGCTCATGCTGTTGTATGTTTATGGATGGTGCTGGCAGTTGCGATGTGGCTGTGGTATGGCTCATGTGTGCAAGTTGAAATGACATGTGTGTTGCCAATTGTGATGCCATGTCTGAGGTTTGCCAATGCCACTCATGTGCAACTGTCATGTGTGTATGTGTCCATTGTACAGTGCCCTGATGCCTGTGTTTTATTTCTCCCTGTCTGCAGCGTCAACTGATGAAGAGGGCGGAGAAGGTGCTGTGGAGCACAGCGGCAGGGATCGCACCGCCAGCCGGAGACGCAAGGCCCGGCTACCCTCCCAGGTTGTGATCTCGTCGGGGAGTGAGGAGCCCGGTGCCGCGTCCCAGGCCGCAGCTGCCGGGGGGAGGTCCAAGAGGCGGAGGTCGGAGTTGGACTCCTCGGCAGCAGAAGGGGCAGCTGGGTCCCCACAGGGCCCAACGGGGGAAGATGGCACGGAGTCATCCAGGTTGGTGGGGGGTTTTGGTGGAGGAGGAGGCCGTGCAAGCAACAGAGACGGGGTCTGGAGGTGGGGATTCCACTGGTGCTAGTGGTGCAGTGCAGGACCAGGGACAGGAGGCAGCACAGGTCGCCGCAGAGGTGCCTGTGTGCAATCCTGTCCCTGATCCTGTCACTGCATCATCTTGCACCAGCAGGGATGCCTACGTCCAGACCCGTTTTCAGGCAGGGGATGAGCTCACGACAACTGGCCTTCCTCTGCCTGCGGACGTGGCTATCCGGGTCCGGGTTGAGCCTGTCCTGACTGGTGTGGCGTTGCGTGAACGGGCCATGCGAGGTGACCTGCAGTCTTTTCATGAGGAGACTGCACGTCATCTCGAATGGCTTGTTGACCGCGTCGGCCTACTGGGACAGGTCACCCAGGCTGGATTCCTCTGTTTGATGGGGCTTGCTACGACCCCCTCCCCAACTGAACCCCCTATGCGCCAGTCGTCCTCCGTGCCATCTTCCCACCCACCAGTCACCTGGGTGCCCTGTGGAGCTGCCTCTGACGGTGTGGCCAGGCTGGAGGAGGAGGCATCCCTGCCAAAGTCGGGAGTCGGACGTCCAGCAGGGGTGGCCACATCAACGACTGCACCCCAGCCAGCGGAGGATGTGCAGGCAGCAGGAGGCAGTGCACGGGCAGAGGCGCAGCAGCAGCAACGTGGTGGGAGCCATGATGGCTCGGGGCCTTCCACATCGGAGGGGCAGGCATCGGCCAGAGGGCAGGAGGACGGGAAGTGTCTTCCGTGTGGCAGCGGTTGGGCCACGCCATAGATGCGGAGCGGCAGCGGGCGGAAGAGGCATGGCTCACGATGGTCAGGGCGGAGAACTCCATGCGGAGGGCCCTGAGGCGTGCCGAGTGCCTCGAGGCAATCCGCAGGGAGTTTGGGGGGGAACATGTGGACAGCCCTGCGGACCCTCGGGGCCATGGAGGAGGAGCGCCTCCGGGACATTGAGCAGGAGTTCGATGATGCCCTGGCCCGGAACATCCCGAAGTGAGCCGTCGGACTAGCCCGCTGCCCTTGTAAATAGTTATATAGTTAGTGTTAGGTTTCCTTTGGTTTAGCATTTTTTTTGGACCTTTTGGACAATGGGCCACATTTTTGTATGTAGTGTTATTAGGTAGGTTTCATTTCTTCGGTTGGGATCATGGACCCTGGATTGTTTATCTGTACATAGTTGACTTTTGGATTTTCAATTTTTATTATGATTTCGCCATTGGAGCAATGGTTTTCGATTTTAATTTTCCATTGGATTTACTTTTGTGGACTGTGACTTTGGACACCTTTCCTTTGCATTATGATTTGTGGTTTTGCATTATTTCACGGACCTGCTTTTTTTTTTTTAATTTCTATTATTGTTTGTTTATTTTTGATTCAATTTATGTTGCCTTTAATGCATATTTTTTCTTCAAAGTTCAATGTGTAGTATCATCTCATTGGTTTCATGCATATCATGATATGGGTTTTGACATTCACTGACAACCACTGGGTGTATGTGAGGGACATGTGTTCATTTCCAACCTTGCAATTGGGCTTCTATCATGTTTTGCCATTTCTAAGTGGGTGGATGCAATACTCGGGTGGGTGTTTGCCATTTGGAGGCTGACCATAAGGGCCAGGGATCTACATTGTGGTGACATGTTGGCTGGGAGACATGAGTGGGGGCCTGGTGGAGGCTGTCCCTGCACTGCTGGGGGGTGGGGGTGATAGGGGACATGAGTGGGGGCCTGGTGGAGGCTGCCCCTGGTGGCTGGGGGGTGGGGGTGCAGGGGGACATGTGTGGGAGCCTGGTGGAGGCTGCCCCTGCACTGCTGGGGGTGATGGGAGACATGAGTGGGGGCCTGGTGGAGGCTGCCCCTGCACTGCTGGGGGGTGGGGTGATGGGAGATATGAGTGGGGGCCTGGTGAAGGCTGCCCCTGGTGGCTGGGGGGTGGTGGTAGACATGGGTGTGGGCCTGGTGGAGGCTGCCCCTGGTGGCTGGGGGGTGGGGGTGATGGGAGACATGAGTGGGGGCCTGGTGGAGGCTGCCCCTGCACTGCTGGGGGGTGGGGGTGATGGGAGACATGTGTGGGGGCCTGGTGGAGGCTGCCCCTGCACTGCTGGGGGGTGGGGGTGATGGGAGACATGGGTGGGGGCCTGGTGGAGGCTGCCCCTGGTGGCTGGGGGGTGGGGGTGATGGGAGACATGAGTGGGGGCCTGGTGGAGGCTGCCCCTGGTGGCTGGGGGGTGGGGGTGATGGGAGACATGAGTGGGGGCCTGGTGGAGGCTGCCCCTGGTGGCTGGGGGGTGGGGGTGGTGGTAGACATGGGTGGGGGCCTGGTGGAGGCTGCCCCTGCACTGCTGGGGGGTGGGGGTGATGGGAGACATGTGTGGGGGCCTGGTGGAGGCTGCCCCTGGTGGGTGGGGGTTGGGGGTGGTGGTAGACATGGGTGGGGGCCTGGTGGAGGCTGCCCCTGCACTGCTGGGGGGTGGGGGTGATAGGGGACATGAGTGGGGGCCTGGTGGAGGCTGCCCCTGGTGGCTGGGGGTGGGGGTAATAGGGGATATGAGTGGGGGCCTGGTGGAGGCTGCCCCTGCACTGCTGGGGGGGCGTGATAGGGGACATGAGTGGGGGCCTGGTGGAGGCTGCCCCTGGTGGCTGGGGGGTGGGGGTGATGGGAGACATGAGTGGGGGACTGGTGGAGGCTGCCCCTGGTGGCTGGGGGGTGGGGGTGATGGGAGACATGGGTGGGGGCCTGGTGGAGGCTGCCCCTGGTGGCTGGGGGTGCAGGGGGACATGCGTTGGTGGGCAGTAGTGCAAGGTGACATGTGGGTTGGCTGGGGGGCATGGCCATGGTGGATGGGGTGCCTGCAGGACATGTGCAGGGTAGGCCCCTGTGGTGTGGGCCACCTGCAGGGGCCGTGGAGGGTGTAGAGGGAACACCTGGGAGGACCCACACGTGCAATTCACGTGTGGTGCTCCCCGCGCACCCCTGTAATACACGTACCCTGATGGAATTGCGTGTGATACTTCCCGTGCACCCATAAAATACACGTAGCCTGCTGATTTTGCGTGTGATACTTCCCGTGCACCCCTGAAATACACGTACCCTGCTGCTTTTGCGTGTGATACTTCCCGTGCACCCCTGGAATACACGTACCCTGCTGTTTTTGCATGTGATACTTCCCGCGCACCCCTGGAATACACGTATCCTGATGGAATCGCGTGTGATACTTCCCGCGCACCCCTAAGATACACGTACCCTGCTGCTTTTGCGTGTGATACTTCCCGCGCACCCCTGAAATACACGTACCCTGCTGTTTTTGCGTGTGATACTTCCCGCGCACCCCTGGAATACACGTACCCTGATGGAATCGCGTGTGATACTTCCCGCGCACCCCTGAGATACAAGTACCCTGCTGCTTTTGCGTGTGATACTTCCCGTGCACCCCTGAAATACACATACCCTGCTGCTTTTGCGTGTGATACTTCCCGCGCACCCCTGAAATACACGTACCCTGCTGCTTTTGCGTGTGTTACTTCCCATGCACCCCTGATGCATACGTACACAGGACAATCGCGTGTGGAACTTCCCGCGAACCACTGAAATACACGTTCCCCGCTTGGCGTTTGCTGTTTGCCAGCCCTGTGAACTGGTCCAGGGTTAGCGCAGCCCTTTGCGATTATTTGGGGATTTTGAAGGCTTTTCCTTGCGTGAGGGCGTTCTTGGGGGCGTAACTGGCGCTGCTGCAGGGTCGCTGCGCCACGGCTGGTTTTGGATGCGAAAATCCATGAATACGCTGTGCACTGAAATTGATTTTAGCGCACGCGGCTGGCGCAGGCATTCGCACGGGCACGCTGTGCGCCAGCCGCGTGCGCCACTTTTGTGCGAATTTCTATGAATTACCCTGTACATCTGGCTTTCGTTGACTTCAGGGTGGCATTCGACTCTATTGATCGGAGTTTACTCTACAACAAACTGGTAAAATATAATTGCCCTTGAACCCATGTGTCTCGAATTGTACTATTACACACCTTATCTGGATGGCTGGGGGGATTGTTACAGCAAGATCACATCTCTTTCTCCATATCAGAGACCTATATCTTAAACAGCAGGTGTGCCAATGTAGGTGACCCTGCTAAAGTTTTGATATAAAGGCACACTAATTGTATGCAAGGATGTGATAAAACTGTGAACCCAGTGCTCAAAAGGGGAGACACAGGAGATTGCATGGCTCATAGGAAATGCTAGCACATGCAAACTCACCCACCCTAGCTCACCCCGGACTATCTCCACTGAACCACCATACTTCATACCCGCCTGCAACAGATTCTCCCTGCCTACCAGCTCAACCCTGCCTATCCCCAACCACCCAAGCTCACACTTGGCTACCCCATTTATCCACCTTAGCTAACTCCTTGCCTACCGTCGCCCTAGCTCATGACTGCCTGAAGCAACCTACAAACCTGAGCTCACCCCTGCATACTCCACCCACCAACCTACTCTAGCTACCACTAACCCATGCTAACTCATCTCTACCTACTCCACCTACCTTATTTCACATGTGTATCCAAAAGCTCACTCATTTGCCAAGCCCTAAACCAAATCTACCACCTTTGCCTCACCCCAGCAGCCGCAAATGTCACCCCAGCATTGTAAGATAGGGTGCTGGGTGTTTAGGTGATCGTGCCGGTCTCCTTCACCCATATTCCTCGAAGAATGGCACTCGACCTTGCTGTCCAGCAGGCCGGCCGGGTTAAACATACATACATACATACATGCATGCAAGTTAGTAATGAGAACACTTCGATTGTGCAGTGAAAGGAAGTCTTTTTATTATGCCGAAGACTTATGTTATGTGTCTCCAAAGTCGACAGGCATGTTTGCCACTTTTTAAGGCATTACTATGTATGTAAGGCCTAAGTAAGCAATTATGTTGATATTAGTCTGGGTTTTGAAATGGTGATATGACCACATGAAAACATGCTGTGAATCGGCATGAATACCACACACACACCACACACCACACACCACACACACCACACCCCCCCGGCACATAACTTCAAGTAATAGTAAAGCGAAGTGGTTTCTGACATTTGTTGTTGGATTTGTTGCGTGTGGCTCTTTAAGAAAAGAGGAATTGGTTTCCTCATGGGTAACAGGAGAGGTAGATGCAAAATCTTCTGATGTGAGGATAAGTTGGACTGAAGAGCAGAGCTTTGACAAAGCTGCATAATGTGTGAGTATTGGCTCGGCCAGTACAGGGCGCCTCTATGGATGTGTAAAGTAATAGCAGCTTATAGAGAGGAGTTGGGTAGTTGAGGATGGTAAATAAAAACAGGCAACATGCGTAGTGAGGAGGAGTGTTGTACATTGGGGGCCCTCTGGTAGCAAGGTAGTATGCACCTGCTGGTGAATGATATGGGGGTGGTATCTCGGATGTTCACAATGATAATCATTAGATTATGTTTTGGTTGTGCAGAGTCCAACCCAAGTGAGCATGTTTTTGATAGATTTGTTGGTGGGGTGCATGTGGGTATCTGGTGATTTTGATAATTTAACAAGTGCCTTCCTGGTCTGAGTTTGAGATGAATAGTACAGTTGGGTCTAGTGCTGGGCTAGTGACAAAAGTAAATTTAAAAGCCAGGATTTGAGCTATTTTCCCTAGATTGGATGGACTTGTTCAGTACAGAGGTGTTTGGTAGGGAGTTC
The DNA here is from genome assembly GCF_040938575.1 of Ambystoma mexicanum. Lineage (NCBI taxonomy): Eukaryota > Metazoa > Chordata > Amphibia > Caudata > Ambystomatidae > Ambystoma > Ambystoma mexicanum. The sequence goes on from NC_090932.1 coordinate 780,363,125, forward strand.
CTGCTAAGAGAGAAATAATATCCTTGTGATGGATTCCAGGCACCTGCCATGGTAGGCATAGTGAGCGATGCATAGTGTTTTAAGTGTATACTCTGTTTGACTGGGAACCAGTGAAGTCTTTTGAGTGCTAGCATGCTTTGTTTGCATCATTTCAGTCGAAGAAGTAATTTGGCTGTCCCATTTTACACTATTTACATTGTGCTGAGCAGATGTTCTGGGAGTCCAAGGTAAAGCTTGTTGGTCTAGTCTAGTCTTCATAGTCCCAGTGAGATAATTGCATGATCCTTTGCATGAAGGTTAGGTAGGGCATGATGAATTGTAAGGTCTGGAGTTGGAAGCAGCTCCTTATAATGGCTTTAATCTGTGGTTTTAGTGTAAGATATCCGTGGTGATTCCAAGATTCCTCACAGTATAAGTAGTCAGTGGACAAGGGCCCATTACGTCCAGTCAGGTGATTTCTGCAAGGTAGGAGGTATTGCACTGCAGATCCTGAGTTTGGTTTTAGATGGGTGGAGCTTAAGCCTTTTACAAGCCATCCAAGAGTCCAAAGGTACAAGGCATGTGTGAAGTCAGGCGTGCCCTTTCTTCCGTCATTGCTAATTTTGTAAACAATTAGTATTTCATCCGTGTTGTTGAAGCATGTGAGACTTTGTTGCTGGTCAGATCCAGGAGGGGGCAAATGTATAGATGTAGGAAAAAGGGTGAGGGCCTGGGACACTCAGCATGGCAGGTTGCAAGGAGGTGATCTGAAAGGGGCCATGGGTGTTGCTTCCGTTCCTTCAGTGAGGAAGGATTCCATCTAGAGTAGGGTGATTCTCTTTACTCCAATATCCCTTAGAAGAATGAGTGCATTGGTTGAGTGGTTGGTGGTGGTATTCTTTAACAAGTCCCAGATGGAGCACAGCGTGGATTCTATTCCTCTCATCTATCTGAATCTGTATTGTGATTCATGGAGGAAGCTGCTGGTCTCTACATTTTCCTGAGGCTGTTGGTTGATTAATTTCTCAAGAATTTTGCAGGTGAAATATGTTTTTAGAGATTGGGTGGTAATTAGTTGGGTCATTAGGGTCGACTCTGGGTTTTTTGCAAAGTTTAATAGAGTAGATTTTGAAGGCAAACAGGGTTGTTTCCTGCTCAATCGATGCAATGAGGTGGGATAGGAAGGCAGGTGCCAATCCTGGCTGTTTAGTTATAGTTTTGTAATCTTGTAAGAAAACACTTGTTTGCTTGATTTGACTGGAAAGCAGGTCCAGGCTGGTAAATGGTTGGAAAGCAGTTAATGAGGGCGTAGGAGGATCTCCAGGCATCACAGCCCTAGTTGGTTATGGCACTATTGGCCCATTCCTATCCAGGTGGTATTAGAATGTGTTATTATTTACTAGTGCACATGGTTTGAGTCAAACCTTACACTTAATAGCATCAAAACCAATTAAAGTATCCAAATTGACAATTTCCAAATCAGACTTCGATGATCACATTATAAAACATTAAAAACAGTATCCAATATATGAATTCCCCTTCCCATCTCACAATTATCCCCAACTAATTACGCCAGTTTGGATATAAAATGGATTTGTAATAAAAGAAATGCATACAGGCATACATTAACTGCATAGAGGTCCCGTATATTATTCTAGCCCAAAGATTATCCTTTAAAACAAACAAATGGTTGTATATAAAATCACCAAACAATATAATAAGTACATTCATTAAAACGGGGCAAGAAATGAGAAGCCAAGTGTGAAACTTTGCAAAAGAGCATGACCGAAAGGTGGGGAAGAAATAAAACCAGCAAGAAGTGAACTTTGTACATGAATACAGTACGGCAAGGCCAAAGACTGGCAAAAGGGAGATGCAACACATTGTGGCAAAGCCAAGAGGCTAACCGGAAGAAGCCAATTAAGTGTGAACCTTCATATAATGCCAAGAGGCCATCAAGGAGAAGCTAAGTGAATGTGAATCTGTACACAGGGCAGATACAAAGAACATGTTTGGGCTGAAGAGCCTAGGATTCCTGGTTGTGCGACCTGTGATGGGTGGACTGTGTGGTCTGACAACTGTGGCTAGACCAGGGTGCCCTCAATAGTGAAAACTAAAGACATTGTTGAATTAAACGAAGAAGGAGAATTTAAGTGAACTGTTAATTCTATGCAGAAGGAGTGTCAAGTTGATCTGGAATTGTGTTGAGCATTGCAACAAAGTATATTTTTGCAATTTGAAGTCTTGGGGAAGGGAACCCTGAGACATGATGAACTGCAATGCTGCCTTGAGGGCGGGAGCCTCAAGACCCTTTTTGTTGGAACTGTGTCCCTTAAACTTGGGGAAGGGAACCCCAAGGATTTGTGAAACTGTTCTGAACTTGAGAAAGGTAATCTTGAGGCTTTTGTGGAACCATCTTGAACTTGGGAATAGGGAGCTGAAAAGGAATCTAGACGAAGCTCAGAACTTTGTGTTGATCACCATTTCTTGTATTGTTGACACCCCTACACATTGTTTAACTTTAGTTGTGAGGGGAAGGATAGGTTTTGGACACAGACAGACTTTTAAATTCAACCTTCGGCTCAGACTTCCCTTAGATTCATTCAGGTAGGCTAATCCCACCTTAGCACAGGGCAAGATAGGCTTTCAATCCTCCTGATATTTGAGTTAATAAACCATTTTGTTTTGAACTTGGAATCTGTTGTCTGTGTCTTGCTTCATGATGCCTTCTGGATAATAATAATATTTATTGTGATATAGTTTAAATTATAAACTTTACACAACCCTTTAAAATAACAAAAAATATTACATAATCCAAATGCAAATACAGAAAATTCATAACCTAAGAAAAAACATAAAATCTACCCACATGTATTCATAAATTCAACTCACAATTATCTATTCAAAATTGGAATAAACTTTCTTCATCAGTAACCTAAAGTGTTATGGCCAGACTAACTTCAGCCAGATGATATATAAAGCTATCAACAGGCGCATACAATTGGAATGAATACAATGGTGCCAAAAAAGGTTGTCCTTGATGTGCATATTTTCATGGATGTAGCTACCAGGGAGGGGATTAAATGTAGTAGCCATTTCGGGGCATTCAGTCAAAAGGTGCTTTGCCGTCTCCAGCTGATCTTGAGCTTTACATAGGCGACATGTTCGCAGCTCGACAGCAATCTTATCTTTTCTCCCCGTGATCATAATCGTGTGTTGTTGCTCCAATCTGAGCAATAAGATGAACCTTCTAAGTCTGGCTGATGGGCAGATGTTCAAGTATCTCTGCGGTTTCTTAAACTCGTACAATCTGTATTGCACAAATTGATAGCTTCTTAAGCTCCTTAGATGTTCAAAGTTCACTAACCAATCCCAAAGATCTATTCGTTTGCTCAGAGCCCTTTGTACTTCTTCTGAATAACAACCATCCCTAGATTGCCAACCTATTTCATGAAACAGTTTAGTCATCTGATCAATGGTTGTACATACCGAATTCTCCCTAGCCATTTTCTGATGGACAGCTGTTAACAATCCACTACTTGAGTCTCGGGTCATTTTTAGATATAACGAGGCCCGCTTCTTCAATACTAATGCCTTTAAAGAAATTAAGCCAAGTTCTAGTCTAATAATGGCCATTGGGATACAGGGAGGTAGGCCAAGAATACAGCACCAAAATCTACCTTCGATCACCTGTAGCCACTTTAGATCAGTCTCAAGAAGGGCTTCCAGTCTGTAAATTATGGCCGGAGAGAGAGCTTGTACATAAAGTTGGCGAGTGCCCCATAATGTAAAACCACCCTGTTTAACAGTAAACCTATAGAACAGGGCAGTCAGTTGTGCCGCTCTAATGCTACGCATTTGTTTGCAGGCCACATAATCACCAGTGACTTCAAAATCAATGCCCAGATATCGATATTGGGGAACATAGGAGATATTCACCAAGCTTACCGTAAGTTGCACACGGGATACTTTATTTTTTGTGTATCTCATGACCTTTGTTTTTCCTAGATTAATACTAAGGCCATTCACCTCTGTGTACTCCCACAGTGCAGCCGCCGATCTATGTATCCCACTAATGGTGTAATCAAATATCACCAGATCGTCCGCGTACGCTAATATGGGACAAATGGCTTTACCAATTTTAGGGGGGCAGTTGCTTGCTGCAGTTATTGCTTCAGGGATGCCATAAACATACATGTTGTAGATTAGAGGTGCTGTGACGCAGCCTTGTTTTACTCCCCTATTTTGGGTAACGTTGACAGTTGTGTGACCTTCCTGGTCTAACTTCAGTTTGACTGAATTATTTTGATGTAAGAGTCTTAGATAATATATTAAATCTTCCGGACAGCCCATTAGTTTCAATTTCCTCCGCAGGCGGCTTCTAGGGATGGAATCAAAAGCCGCTGTGAAGTCTATATATAGGGCATAACGTGGAGTAGCCCCCCCTCTTTGTGCTCTAGTTCGTAAGATGTCTACAACCATGATATTATGGGAGGTGGAATATCCCAGTCTAAACCCACTTTGAAATTTGGACAGTACACCAGAACCCTCTGCCCATGATTGTAGCTCTTTTAGCAAAAGTGAGGCAAATATCTTCCCCGTGGCATCTAACATTGAAAGCAACCTATAGTTGCTTGGGTCGAGTCTATTTCTCTTTTTCAACACAGGGATTAATATTGCCGTTTGCCATGAACGGGGTATTTTACCAGATTTTAAGATTTTCTCAAATAATATGCCCAGCAGGCTCGCCCAAAACTCAGGGTACGATTTAAAAACAATATTGGCCAATCCGTTAGGGCCCGGTGCTCGTGAGGATTTTATCTCTTTAATTTTATTCAGAATAAGTTTGTGTGATATAACAATCGGAGCCACTAATGGGGGACTGCCCAATTCTGTTGATTTATCGTCCTCTGCATTCCGATTTTCGAGGAATTTTACCCATACGCTAGCTTCCATGGGGTTAGCTAGAGCCCCATTCTGAACGCCTCGTGCCTCACCCAAGAGGAACCAGATATTACATGTCTTTCCTTCACATATGGTCTTCACCAATTTTTGCCAGGAGAGTACCTTGTCCACCCTTCTTTTTGCCTTAACGGCCGCTCTATACCTATTTTTAATCTCCCTGACTTTTGCATAATATCCCTCTCCAGGGGCCATAGCTTTCTTGGCCTTACGGAGCTCAGCTCTGAGATTCCTTTTCATGTCTCTGATCGTTTTGTCATAGGGCAGTTTTTTTCCCCTCCGGTCCTATCATCGCCCCCATAGGTGCTGCTGCGTGCCACCTGCGAAAGCATGAATCCAGTCCTCTATAGAGTCGATCAACATCTCATTAAAGTTAGGGAACCTATTGTGTTTTGCCGCCCCCAAAGCTTCAATAGCGAGTGATATGTTTTTATCCGACCAGGAAATCCTGGTACCTGCTTTATTGGTTTTCACCATACCTATATTACTGGGCAAAGACTGTTCTCTGGAAATACTAATCACACATTTCAAGACAGCATGGTCACTCCATTCATTGGGGATAACGATCATGCCCTCCACCTGTTGTTGGAACCTAGGACATACAAATACATAATCCAACGTGCTATAAGAGCTACCGTTTGACCATGTGTGATGCCCAGGACGATCACTGATTGTTCTGCCGTTAAGCATTTCCATATCCCAGGACTCAAACAGTTATTCCCATGCTCCACCCTCAAGATCTTTTTTATTATGGTCCATGACTCCCATATCTTTTAATTTAGGGTTCTGCATTTTACACTCCCGCCCTGTCATATGACAGTTAAAGTCTCCAACAACAATTCTGTGTCAGTGGTTATAGACAGCCAGTTCGCCAGTAGATCCTGAAGAGAGTCTTGCAATTGTTCGCTTAGTATCGCCCCAGGTTGATTGTATAGGCTCATCAACAGAAATGAGCCCTTGGGGTCCTTACTGTCAAGAATCACTTCGACTGCTATCATATTACTTTCAAGGTTGCAGTCAATCTGTCTCGAGCCCAAAGTATTAACCACCCCTATAATCAATCCACCATATGGCCTGCCTTTTTCGCCTCTTTTGGCTGCCGAATGGTACAACACATAGCCATCTAATATTAGGGGGTCTATGGCCCAAGTCTCTTGTAAACAGAAGCAACTGTATTTGTCAAGTAGTTTCGTGGAGCCCTCCGATGATAGGAGATGCGCAAAGCCCCGAAAGTTCCAGGATAGGATGGATAAATCTCATTGTTTGGATAGAATCTCGGGAAGTGCATCTACCAACCATTTTAGCACGTGTTGGACATCTGATGCATCAACCTTCTTTCCCTTTGGTAAGCTTGAACAATCTACTGTTACCAGGGGGATATCTGCCTCTTCCAACGGGCTACTCTGATCTATTTCATTTAGATCGGCATCCACTTCAAAGTCCACTGCTTTTAATTCCTCTTTATAACTTCTTAATAATTCAGCTGTGGCTAGGAACTTACAGTGTAGCACAGATACTTTAGGGTTTGGGCCTTTCAGGCGTTCCACAAATTGAAAGTCGTCAGATTTAAGGACCCGCAGTTGTGGAACAGAGTATAGTCTTGTCAAAAATTCAGAGCGCGATAGCCATTTGTTGTCCTTGCTCTGATATAAATTCTTGATCAGACATACACGACTATCTCTCCCCTCCCTTTTGTTGTCCGTGGTGGCAGTTACTATGGTTCCTGTATTTTCCAGCTCTGTAAATTGGCTTAATGCCTTGTCCATATTGGTGGCGTCCCTGTTGCACACCACCTCCACCTCCACTGTCTCTATCTCCTCTTCCAGCTCGTGTTCAACGGCTTGTTCGGGTAGCAGCCAGCTGGTAAGGTAACCTTCGCTAGCTGCCTTCCTTTTCTTGGCTCTTGCTAATCTTTTCCTGCTCTTTTTGGTGGGCATTCCCGTTGCACTCTGCTCTGACATCGGCGGTATTGTGGTGCTGGCTCTTTTACCCTTTCCAGCCCTTTTGCTAATCTCTGCTGTTTTCTTGAAAAGAATGGATCAGGGCTGCCCACATCCTGGTCAATCTCCAAGTTTTGCTACTCTTCAGTTTCATTTGCAATATGGATGGCTTCAGAGAGATTTGCTTCTGCATCTTCTGCAGGTGTCAACCTCCCCTTATTTTCCATGGTTGGTGCTTCAGTATTGGCTAGTATTCACCCCGACATCTTAAGCAAAATCTTGAGCTCAAATTGTAGTGATGCTACTCATGACTGGATCTCAGCTATCTCTGCTGCCCCTGGGTAGGGCTTGTCCAAGCACTCTATTTCAACGTCAGGATCATCCTCCATTGAAACCATTGCTAGGTTTGGTGAGATTGATAATCTATCCAAACCTCCTCCCGCCATAGATGTCCCTGTAGGTGCGATCATCAATCTGTCTGCCTGTATTCCACTGTTGTTACTTGGCCTTGCTTCGGGGTGTGGTGTCATGCTTCTTTGGATATTTAGACATAAATCCAGTAACGAATTGTTATCAATGTCTTCAAAATTTGACGCGCTCAGTGGGTCATTTTCACAGTGAGCAGGTATGTCTTCCTCAATCGTGGTGGAATTTATTTCACGGGGTGGGTTTGGTGGAAGAAATTCGGTAATCACACCTTGGTATGCGGGAGAGGTTTTCTTTGCTTTCTTTTTAGACTTTGATTTTTCCATTTCGCCCTCCTTGTTGGCAAGGCTCCGGGTTGTTGCCGTCACCTTGGTTTTTCTTAAATTATATATGATATGATTCCGCTCTTTTCCTAGTTGCATTGGACAGACCAATTAATAGTCCCCTTACGGTAAGCCAAAACAATTTCCTGGGCGATTCGCCTCCTGCAAGCTGTCGATCTCAATTGGCTGAGTTCTATCCACAGTGCTCACTTTACCAAGACCCGTTTCTGTTCCACATCAGGATCAAAGGCACAGGGTCTCCTGATGTTATTATGAAACCGGCTGACTCTGCAAATATGCAGGCTCGATCCTTCTGTATGTCAGGAACCCCCATCTTAGGATCACGATTTTCTATACAGTCCTGCCCAAGGGAGTATCAAAATCTCCCCGTCTTATCAGAAGGGTCACCAGGAGTTCACTAGGTATAAGCCCAATGACCACCAGTAGGGCAGAGCAGGGCAATATTAGAGTGCGCCGTCCTGGCCGTCACTTTAAGATGTTCACTTACACCCCCCCGCCCCCGGTGGCAAGGTCCACTCCTGTACCCACCTCTTGTCACTTAATTAACAAGGGGAAGAGGCAACGGGGGGAACTGGGGAAGGGTGGTAAAGAGGAAGGAAAAAAAAGGGTAAGGGGAGGGATGGGTTGGAGAGAGAGGGACCTCTGTTAATAGTACCGTGCTCAAAGTACTGCTCAGGGTCAGGTTCCAGTCCCTGGTTCCCAGGCTGCTTCCAAGGTGCTACGATTCTGTTTACCAATCTAAGCAGCGGAGCCTGGGAGCCCGGAAGCAAGCCCTTACCTCTCTCTTCGAGGTCCACACCTAGCCACGCTACTCTCGGACGCGCCTTTCCTCTGGCTCTGGCTCACAACCTCTGCACTCCTGCTAAACCACGGAGCCTTCTGAGCTTTTTCCTACTTTTTCCTGCTCCTTGCCCTAAGCGCGAGGTGAGAACTCCGAGTCTCACACTGCTGTCTCTCGTCCCAGGCTCAGAGAGGCTCAGGCTGAGGAAAGGCCCTTACACAAGGCACGCAAGGCACTGGTCGTCAAGCCGCACTGCTCATAACGTTCGGAATCAAACAGCTGCTTCCGACAACCAAAGTATATCCATTGGAAGAATATCTTCACACATGCATTTTATTTAACTAAATGATTCATATAATGAATTTATGGGAGGCCACTTTACATTCTGACATAACAACATTGTTGTCCATAAAACATGAAAATTAAGGGAATTCAACACCAACTAATATCAGATCACTGGCGTGCACTTGGGGAGACCCAATACGTATCTCCATATTAGCCCTTCAGTTTTAGAAAAATCATATCCCATCCGCTCGTGGTGAGTTTCCAATTCATGTTCGAGTGCCTGGGTTACCTTACCTTCATAAAATTTCAGAAGTGGATTCACTGAGAAAGTCCCATATCGTTTATCCAAATACTTAATTTGGGCACGCATTTGCCGGGCCTTTCCTTTCAGTGAGTCCACCAACACAGTACAATTACCCCCTTTTGGAGATCATGAAACCCAGATACTCAAAATTCGTTCACAATATCGATCTGATTGTCATGTAACCACCAATTATCACGCAATCTCTTATTTTTTCCCCTGTAAAATTGGATGATATTAGTCTTAGTTATATTTATGACCAGATAATTTTCTTGCGTATAATGCTGGAAAGCATCAAATCTTCTCAGCCCAATTTCCATTGTGTCAAGTAAAATTAAGTCAACCGTATAGGATGGGAGTACATTTTAACCCCCATTAACCTTAGGGGAGATAAATGCGATCATTGCCAGGGCAATTCCCATGTCCACAGTGTACAGATTATATAACGTGGGAGCAAGAATACAGCCCTGCCTAAGTCCTCTGCTCTTCCCAAAAAGAGTTGAAACATGACCTTGTAGATTCAAGCTCACTATGAGCTTGGTGTCAGAATGAAGCCCAACCAGAATACGTAATAAGTGGATTGGCAGTCCCCTACTTAGCAAATGTTAGCATCAATTTCTCCCGATTTACTGTGGTATTAGAAATTAAATTTTCTTTCAAGCTTCTCACAGTGGAATCAGATAGTTCTTGCATAGGAGTGGAAGTCGTTTTACAACTTGCAGGGTTTTTGAATTCTTGAATGACTTTGAGGATGTCCTTCAGAATGTGTTGCACTGGTTCACTATGATGAGAGTAATGACTTTCTTTGATCATTTCTGCTCTGAAGTATTGCAATTGCCGATGGAAAATTGGAGGTGTGGTTCCTGCATCATATATTAGGAGAAACACATAAAACGTGAGAAATCCGCTAGAAATGCTACTCTTTCCTTGTAATATGATGACATATTTGCTGAACTGTAGCTCTGCATTGTGAGAATGCTCCGTGTGAAGGCAGAGGATGGGGCGGGAGAAGAGAGTATGATCATTGTTGGAAAACTAACCTTGATGAAGTACTTCTAGTTCACAAACTTTAAAAGATAAAGGTCTGCCGTCTACTTTGTCTCTGAAAATAAATATCCCCTATAGCTTTATTTAGTGGGGTCCTACAGAATGCTAAACTCCTGGTCCTGGCTTGTGGAATTTAGAGAGAATACCACGGCAAGCTTAAAGGACGTTAAAAGGAACCTTTAGTTGTGAAATACCGCAAGTGCTCGCTTGGGTGGCAGCATGCATTAACCGGAGCCGGAAACCACAGTGACTTGGAGTCAAAGCATTTTTTTCTGAAATGACTGAGGATAGTCTCTTGATGACACCGGCTTGATTTGTGCATGTTAGTTTTGGAAGGCAGATTCTCGCCGGGTGGCCAATCAATGCCTGTATACTGCAGCCAAGACAACATTTTATATTTCCGTGTAATCGTGCCATGGTTTAATATGTATGTGACTTTACAGCAACAATGTCCAGTACTACGACTTCATAGCTTTTGTTTTTTTATTGAAAGACATGTATCATATATAACATACCTTGCAGTGTGTTACTTAATTCTATGTCGGGAACGGAGGCTTCATATTATGCATTTACTCTCGAAAAAAGCATCAAATAAATATAAACATGCTTTTAAACATTAAAGCTTTTTTTAAAAAACATGTGTTACAAATTTAACATCTTGAGTAGAGACCTGTGAGAAACGTGTGGGTATTCTCACTCCTACCTCCCTGGGATCTCCTGCGCAGCTGGCCAGGGAAAGGCCATCACTCTTGGATCCTGACCCTAGGGGTGGAAAAGCACGTGAGGATCACCTGGGAGGAGGGTCCTTCGGGATTGGGAGTGGGGCATCCTTGGGCGAGACATGGTATCCCCAGTCTCTTTTGACAGTCAACCTAACCCTTACCTGACATTTTTTAGGCTATTACAAACTAGTTTCCCAAATTTTTCCGCAGACAAAACCAGACTGTACTGAGACAAAAAAGAGGCAACTGAGAGTGATGAAGATTACCTCTTTTCACCACTTTGCTACCAGGACGAAGAAGATGCCTGTAAGGAGATGTGAGAGTCAGGCATTTCCCTCTAATCATGGTCAGGCAGGGCCAATCCGGTTTTCACACCTGCAGCCAGTCAAAAGGCTGCAGGTGTATAAAGAGAAGGAGAAGGAGAAAAAGAGAGAGCGACAGGGAGATGTGAGAGTGGAAAAGCAACACGAGACCCATGTAAGGAGGCAACCGTGGTCATTGAGGAGGAAGAACCAAGACGCTGGCAAAAGACCCAGAGGACTTGTGTGTCCTGAGGTGAATGGGCTTTGTGATTTTCCCGAGCATGGGAGCCTCCAAAGCTCGGCACAAGCAGCAGTAGCTGCTGGTGAGCGCAGAACCCTGAGGGCGCGGGCTGCGTCTCAGAACAAGCTCCAGGGGTGCTGGCGCTAAGGAGAACCTATGCGGCGAGCAAATTAACTTCGCACCAGTGGGTTTTCCCTTTTCTGGAGCTGAAAGGAAGCTGCGGGAACCATCGGACAAACCCAAAGGAGGCTGCTGAGTGTCAGGAAGCTGCTAACGGACCTCCAGTAAGTTACGATCTGTGAACTTTAACAATTGAACACATAGTGAATACCGCACTATATGAAAACGTAACTTAGAAAGAACCCAGGGATCCTGGTTGCGTGATCTGTGATGGGTGGACTGTGCGGTCTGATAACTGCGCCTAGAATAGAGAGCCCTGCAGGGTGATTACTAAAGGACACCTCGAGGCAAACCCAATAAAACCACTGCAACGCTTTGGAAAAGATTAAAGAATGTGAAGTCTTGGGGAAGGGAATCCTGAGGCTTACGTTATTACACTTTTCTCTTCGGAACAAAGTCCTGAGACCCTTTTTTCAGATTTTGCAACTTAGAGCTTGGGGAAGGGAACCCAAAGGATTGGTTTTAAACTATATCACATTGAAGTGGAGAAGGTAAACGTTGAGACTTTTTTTGTTAATGGAACTTTCATATGCTTATGGAGAACTTTCATATACTTGGGGAGAGGAGCTGAAAGAAAGCTCTGAGCTGGAAGCAGCTCATAACGCGTTACACACTGTTTATTTTGACTTTGAGATCCCTACACATTTATTGTTTTCAGTTGTGAGGGCAAGGACAGGTTTTGGATACAGGCGGATTATTAAGCTGAACTCTTTGACACAGACTTTCCTTGGATGTATTCAGGTAGGGAAATTTGAGCTAAACAATATTTTTTGTTTGAATTTTAAGTCTGTTGTCCATGTCCTTCATGATGCCTTCACAGACTCCATTCCAAAATGGCAGCCAAGCCCCTCTCCACCAATGGGGGATCAAGCTCTCCAATAAAGTTTTTGAAGGAAGCGCCTTGTCTTCTACTTTGCGGCTCATCACAGCAGATAAGTACTTATTTTCTTCTGTAACGAGCTAAAAGTATAATTCGGTAATATTTTATTGTTGAAAGTGTGTGTTCGGATAATTGTATCAAGTAATTATCAATTGTTGCTTTCAGCCGAAGCGTTTGCTTGGGGCTGAAATTGTTTCTTAGCGAGTGCTCAGGAGCTTTGTTTATAATGTGTCAGCGCAAGCACCCGTATGGTGGGCGCTTGTGCTGCCTCTTTCATTCTCTCAAGTTTCTGAGGCGAGCGTTTGCCAACAGCAGTGTCCGCTCGCATGCGTTTATTGCAGGAAGGCCTCGGTTTAGTGTGAGGAGTCAGAAATGTGAGGTTGCCACCTTTTTGTGAAGGTTTTTCAAAATATGCCATTTTATTAACTCAAACGGTTGGATTAATGCCTCACTATCCCTACACCACAAGGATTTCCCTGCCTAAAATAAACAAAAGGAAACACTAAAAACCCAGCTTTTCACCTAAACCTAATGTCCCCCTCAGGCCTCTCACCAGGAACTCTCTCCTGCCCCACCGCCCAACTGTTTCTTTTGTATGATAATTGCCATTTGGTTTTATACCCATGTCACCTTGTCTTTGTGTGTAACTATGCCTGCATCACACTAGCTTGACTAGTACTTTGTACCTGCAACAGGGCCTCAATGCCTACGGGTTGTATGCACGCTATACATATTAAATAAATTAATAAACAAAGGATATTGGTCCCTCACACTTAGACATACAGTAACTCAAAAAGGTAAAGTATGACAGTTCAAGAGCAACACAAATATAACAATTAAATTCACATTATACCAGTCTCTACTTACAATCTGGGTGAATTTCCCTTCCCCAGATTCCAGCAGCATTCTGTTCCACTGTTCCAAAAGAAACAAGGGAATCCTGTTTTGTAACAAAAGTTACAACACAGTTCTTTGTGACTCCAACTTGATAACACAAAGTTCCAATACTTATAGTTCAATAAAGGGTCTTTTCTCTTCCAGCAGTCTTCTTAGCATATACCAAAGGATCATCAATTTGAACATAAATTGTCTTTATCAGGATAATTCTGCAACCAAATATAAGTCTGAAAATATATAACACTTCTGCAGTCATTTTATGTAAGTCATGCTTCAGCAATTAAAGTTTGTACGGATCATTTGTTAACACCACTTCATAGCACTTTTACCTGGTTTACTTCCAAGCCAGGACTACTACCTCAATCACACCTGGTTTAATCCCATGCCAGGCCTACTACTTCAAAAGTTCTCTGTTCTGGTATAGTCCCCTGCCCAGACAGTATAATTTACAAACAACAAGTGCCTCTGTGGTTGAGATCAGCTTTTAACAAATTTATTTTGCAACATTAGGTTTTAATCAACTCTTCAGGGAAGGCAAGATTCACAATGGTGCTCTTTAGTACACTTTTGCAATTTTCAACACCTCTGTAAATTATGCTCCTCTCCTCCTGAATAACCTTCTTCAGAAGGGCAGCCTTCTTGCCACTTTTGTTTCCCCAACTCTGCATCAACCGATCACTCACAATAATATGGTTTTAATCTGCATTTTCCTTGGCATTGGCAATGTGGGTTTATCCTAGCTTTTGTATATACTTCTTCACATATGGGCAATTAGCTTTACCAATTTAAAAACTCTAATTTGCCCATTTTCGACTTTGCCAATGTTTGTTGGTTTTAAATTGCCCTGTTGTTACTTTCCTTGGGCCTGGGTAATGGTAATTTGCCTTAAGTTCTAGAAGTATTGCCTCATTGGATTGCTGGGTTTTAAATAACCTCTCTTGCTCAAAGTCACATTTGGTAGGTTTTCTAGAGTAAGGTTTTCTCTGTTTACTGCCAGTTTGGTATTCAAAATCATCTTCTCGTTTACTTTTACACATACGCGATTGCTTTTTTTCATTAAAGTTCCAGCAGCAGTTACGCGAGCAGTCACAGAGCACTCCGGTGTCACAATCCGTTGTTGACTCACTGGGTAAGGCAAGAGCATCTGTTTCTCTCGCTGCTTGTATGTCCCTTGCTTCAGCTGCTCCTCGCGACTCAACATCATGTTGCTTTCAAGTCTGCCGCCGACCGCGCCACCTGCAACCTGAGCTTCCTTTGCTCCAGAGGCTCTCTGGTGCTCGCCTGCCACCGGACATAGCCTTATGGGAAGGAAAGCTTTCTGCACTTTCGTTTCCCGCTGGGCAGAATCTGTAAAACGGATCTCCAGGGGGAAAGCCTCCTTCTTTACCGCTTCCTGCTGCGTGACCTCTACAAACAAGGCTTCTAGATAAGAAGACCCTCTCAGGACCAACTACTGCACACCAAGCGACAGTAATCGAGCATTTCCCCTCTCTCTCCTGCAGTCTCAACATGGAGAGTTTGCAACTCTTCCACAGACAACTACTGCTCTGCTCCTTCTGCATCCTAATGGCCTGCACCTGAGGGGGCCTTTTAAGCCTCCCAGTCTCCCTCAGATGTTGGTCATTCTGATTAACAAGCTTCACTTTGTAGTTTTGTTGCTCCTCAGCCCTTTTCTTCATCCCAGTACTTTGGGAATTATGGGACTTGAAGTCCCTAATGTAAAATCATATTTTCTCACTTCTTCTGTTTTGAAATAGGCCATTAGAAGGTTGCAGTCTTAAGGGAAGTTGAACAAGGGGGTTTCCCATTCTACTCGACCTGCTTCCCCCCCTCATGGGATCCTCCCGTAGAACACCACCCCAGGGTCAGGATCAGAAAGCTTATGCCTTTCCCTGGCCACATGAGAACGGTCACAGGCCAGGTTTTCTGGGGGAATCAGCACTGACTCTTCACATTACACAGAGACATTTTCACATGCTCCCGCCATCTGCATTACGGGCACAGCCCGTGGGGGGATGGGATATACTGGTTTGAATTTTCACCCTGTTCAGCGTGTGTATTCCAGACGCAGCTAGACATTAGTCCTGGTTGTGAGAGCCTTACCCAGATTCTTTAGCTCACTATCTTTCACAGAGAAGAAATATCCCAAACATATCAGTCTTTGTCCTGCCCTGGGGCAGTCCAGCACCGAAATGCTAGGCAATTCTCCGCTGAACAAAAGTACCAACAGCAACCCCAGACACGTGTTTTGGTCTGGCTGGGCCTCATCAGTAGGGTGGAGCTGTGCTTCTCTAAGAAAAGTGAGCAAGGGGTTCACGTCTGGGGGTTCCTGGGAGTCTCTCTGCCAGACATTAGTCCTGGTTACGAGAGACTTGCCCAGAGTCTTTAGCTCACTATCATTCACAGAGAAGAAATATCCCAAACATATCAGTCTTTGTCCTGCACTGGGGCAGTCCAGCACCGAAATGCTAGGCAATTCTCCTCTGAACAAAAGTACCAACAGCAACCCCAGACACGTGTTTCGGTCTGGTTGGGCCTCATCAGTAGGGTGGAGCTGTGCTTCTCTAAAAATAGTGAGCAAGGGGTCCACGTCTGGGGGGTCCGCGGAGTCTCACTGCCAGACATTAGTCCTGGCAGAGAGACTCCCAGGACCCCCCCACCCCCTTGTCAATTGCATATTTAAGTAACTTTGGGTCCCACCCTAGGTAACTAGGGGAATCCAGTCGTGGACCCCTTGCTCGCTATTCTTAGAGAGGTACAGCTCCACCCTACTGATGTACTGGCAAGGGTAATAGGAATGTTGTCGGCCTCTATTCAGGCCAATGCTGCAAACAGAATATCTTCTGGGTATAGTGAACACAGTAGCAGATTATAATTCCAGGTTTCTCCGGGATGGGAGCGACGGGAAACTGGACATAGGGGTTTTTCAGCTCCTGGTAGAGGTTTGGGGTCCATTTTGCACTGATCTCTCTGCCTCGCGCCTCAATTGTCAGGTTCCACCGTTCTTCAGTTGGCATCCGGATCCAGAGGCCAGAGCGGTAGACGTGTTTCTCCAGGACTGGAGGTGCCTCAAGGGTTAAGCGTTTCCCCCCTTCTCGCTCATTACCGAGTTCTCCTGCAGGTACACAGACAGCAAATGTCTCTGGTATTGCTCACCTCGTTCTAGCCAGCCCAGGTGTGGTTTCCGACCCTGTTAGAACTGGCGGTAGATGTTCCCTGTCTTTCTTCATCGTTCCCCCTTCTTCTCACAGATCCCGAGGAAAGTCTGCACAAGCTTGTGTTGCAGGTGTTTGGAAGGGGACATGTTCTTTCCACAACCCAAAGGGCTTTAGAAAAAGGCAAAGGCCATTATCTGTAATGTAAGAGAACGGGGGAGCAGGGTCCCCTTAGCTGCATTCACACGATTACATTATTGTGCATTTTTTAGGTGTAATATGCATGCGGGAATAGCAGCCATCTTTGATATTAGCAGCCATATTGTAGCACAGAGCTAAATGTGGCGCTGCAGACAGCACCCCAGCCTTCGGCCGCGTACATGAGCGCAGGAATAGGTTGGATCCCAACACTGATGAGAAAGCAGATCCATGAAACCCTTAATTGTCCTAAAATGTTGCCAACCTTCGCGCCCTGGGAAGAATGTGCCCTGCAAGACCACAGGGGGATTGCTAGGTGCCTGTGCACAGCACAATCCCATGAGAAGAAGGGCATGGGCCTCCAACCCCTATCAGCCATAATCCTAAATTATAGCCCCAACTGCTTTGGTTTCAGGCCCCCTGAATTCCACTGTACTAGATAACCTCAGAACCCTGACCATAGAACCTGTTGGACCCCCAAGCGATCAAAAGATTAGAAAGCAGGACCCTCCTGCCTTCACTCCTAGGTAACGTGATTTGTGCTGCGAGGTGCAGGGAGGGATGAAATTATAGTCTAGAACGAGGGTGGGAGACCTTGGAGGAATGCCGGTTATCTGGGAGCAAGTGAAGTGAAGTGAAGTGAAGTGTCTGTGTTAGTGTGACTTCGGATTTCCCACTGGGCCCGTCTGCTTTGTGCCAGGTGCCCTGGTACATAGAGATAGATGTGTTTTCTCAGTTAGTATTACAGTTGTTACATGATCATCAGCTGATCAGTGACGGCTGCAACATCACCCACATGGAGGAAGATGGACAGGCGAGGCAGAGACCAATGGCCTGGCATCCCCTATGGAGCAGGTGACCTATGTGTAGGATCTCTCCAATTAGCAGCAAGGGTTTCTACTGTATGTAATGACGTCACCAGTGCCGATGCTTACTGTTATAATGCACTGCACATGCCGATATTGGCAGAACGGTCCATGGCAGCAGAGTTTTTTTATTGGTGCTTTTTTCATTTTGTATGGGAATAAAAATGTGTTATCCTTGCAAGAGATGTGCTGGGCCTCTTTCCCTAATGGGTTGTATTGTTTCTGGTGTGAGCGTCTGAGGAGCTTTCCTACACAGGGACAGTTTCCTCTCATCCTTGGAAGATTTCAGCATTTCCTGGGCATTTCCTGGGCTTAAGGGAGATGCTTTCCAGGTTCTCAAGGACACTTGTGCTAGATCCACTCGGGTTTCCCACTCTTCTACATGGGCGCGCTGAGTAGGCTGGTGCGTGGATAGGGGTGTCGATCCCGTTTTTGCCCCTGCGGAAGAGGT
Source organism: Ambystoma mexicanum (assembly GCF_040938575.1). Lineage (NCBI taxonomy): Eukaryota > Metazoa > Chordata > Amphibia > Caudata > Ambystomatidae > Ambystoma > Ambystoma mexicanum. The sequence goes on from NC_090932.1 coordinate 780,381,082, forward strand.
GGTAAAAATGTTTGTAACATTGTTCAAGGAGGGGAAGGTGTAAAGGACGATTTAATATTTTCCGGTCAGCAATTTCTGCAGGACACCTGCTAGTTAAAGGAGAACTTGTGGGGACGTATTTCCTGGTAAGGAAGGCCTTACGGTCCATTAGGATTAAGGATCCACCTAAGGTTAAGTATTCTATCTTTTGAGATGTTAATTTAGTTTTTTGCATGTTTCGGTTCTGGCCTGATGATGAGGCTTTGTCACATCAACAGATCTCTGCCTAGCTAGCTATGTTTTTATGTCTTATTTACATTCAAAGCGTTTCTGATGTCAAGGCGCTAGATGTTGACAAAAAGGTGTATTCCGCTTAGGGCGTGACTTTCTTTGTCACGCGTAGAACCAAGAATTTCACCACCTCAGTTTCTTATCCTTGATTCCAGGAGGATCAGAAATGATATGTGGTTAACTGTTTGCAATGCTATGAACGTGTGACTTCTGCTTACCCTCCTTCCTCTACATCTCAGAAGCGGGATGAACATCTCTATCTTCGGGGCCAATTCTTCGTGGGGCACTATGGCTTCGAAGTCATCTTTCCTTGGGGATAGCTGGCAAGATATCCTTAGAGCATCTGATTGGTCCAGGGAGTCTACTTTCAAGACCTTTTATCAGAAAGTCTAACATGTTGCTAATGTGGTTTTGCAAGAGCTTTGAACTTGCATAATATGAAGCCTGCGATTTCGACATAGAATGGCTAACCCCATGCACTGACGTGAGCGGGGGGTGGGATGGGTAGACATTGCGTTGATCTTCCTCCTGTGTTAAATTGTGCTCTATTTGTACATTGCAACCCATATCAAATTGATAACGCTACGCAGGTTTCAGAATTGATTGATCAATCTTTAAATTATTGTATCCTGAAGAACAAAGAAATCAGATTCCCAATTGTTATATGGGGACCTGCTATGGGCATCCAGCACGCCCCGGGGTGCAATGTATCTCAGCACCTAAGAGGGTTGCCAGGGGACACCCGGTCTTGAGTGGGGGCAGGGCAGGCCATACCCATGACCATGCAGACCCTTGCCACCTTGCTGGGTCGAGGTTCCCACGGCATCATGGCCTGCAGGCCCATGCTCACACTGTGTGGGCCTGCAGGCCTAAATGAGAGATGGACCAGTCATTCCTCTTTGGAAGTCTGCTGCCGACCTGATGCACGTGCCTGCTGGGGCTCCTTTTATTAGCTTGCACCACACACATTGGAGGGAGACATTCCCTTAAATGGGCAACACACTTGGGAGGGTCACAGACCACACCAATTACAAATCAAGTACCAGTAACATCGCACATATAGAAGTCACTGTAGAGGGACTGAAGATCGGAGCTGAGACATATTTTATTTTCATTTTCCCATTTCATGAAAAAAAACGGCTAGGGATGAATCACGCAATACAGCATCCATCGCATTCGGCAGGATCCACCCGCAACCCCTGCAGAATTGTAATCACATGTGCAGTGCTTACCCACATCAAAAGGAGGCAGTTTCGCTTAAGAATGGCAAGAAACGCCCATCTGGCATGCGGACTTGCAGGTGAGAGTAGCTATCCGGGAATAGCTCACAACACGTCTCCTTTCCACATGTCAACACGGAGTATACCGATGAGGTGTGCTGTGCGGGGAGGCGCTGGCGCTCCGCTGGGGGCCTGCACATTTTGTCGGTGGGGGCGGGGGGGAGGGGTTAGGGTGGATGGCCGCATTTATCCTCCACGCTCACACAGGCGGCTACTCATTTCTTTGGAATGTACACGTAAGGCGGGAAGAATCTGAAACAGAGCGTTGCTGTTTCCGTGCTAGCATGAGCCTAGCAGCTCCCATCTGATAAGATCAGGGCTGTTCTGCGGGAAGTGATTGCAGGCATCCGACAATTAACACCCGCCTCCCCTTCCATAGTTATCATATGCCCTCTGGATAATAGCATTAATAGTTTGCTGTTTATATAGCGAAGTTTTATATACAGTGATTAATACCCAATTCAAACCGGTACTGATTTGATCACCCCGGAAGTAATGGCATAGCTCTCAACTCACACGCTTTTGGCGGGTGTCACCCGCCTTCTAAACAGCTGACTCACCCGCCAAGCCTCCTGCATGCCCATTCATTTCAATGGGCCTCTCACCCGCCAAAAATAAAATCGGGTGTTTTCACCCGCCTTTGTGACACAAATGGTTGAGAGCTATGGTAATGGCTGTGCAGGCCTGCTGCCATGTAGACCACAGACGTCTCGCAGTAGCAAGCATTTACCCCGCAGGTTAACCTGCGGAGCTATTTTACCGGCTTGGCACGTTTGCAAGCCTGCAACATAAGACTTTGTATATTTTAGTGTCTTTTTTTATTAACAATACAAAACGTGGACGATTTCATTTTTCCTTAAGTTAATAATGTTGGGGTAAAAAAAGAAAATGAAATACAAAAAACAAATCAAATGTAAAAAGCAAAAAACAAAATCATCACCAAGGTGGGAAAATTATGCAATAATGAATTAAAACCCATATTGAGAGAATAGGAAATGTCTACTTTTTACGGACGTTGCAGTTTGGTTGGGGCCCCGGGTACAGCAATAATGAGGGCCACGGCTACAGAAGATTTTAGATTTTCATAAATGTTGAAGTTCCCAATCTCCGTGGGCCGTTTCCAATAGGCATTCCAAGGTAGGGAGAGGAGGTCTGCGTACAGAGAAATCGAAATTTGGTGCATTTTTGGATCACATTCAAACTAGGGCATATACTCGGAAATGTAATGGAAAGTTAATAAGACCTCCAGCCAGACATAGACTACCCTTTAAGAACAAATGGTATGCAGTTGAAGGTTTTGTGTATGAAGGGGCCCTTGGTTATTCATTACATGACATTTTTATTTCAATGTTGGTGGCCAAACAGTACCGTCATAAACGATGAAACAATTTCGTAAGATTATTTCACTGGGGATTCAGGTGACAATTTGATGTCTTCTAGAGCATGTCTTCCTTTATTATGTTCAGTTTTAGCTGGTATACTCTATTGCTTAGCTAGGTGCAATTTCTGAAGCTGGGTGGTATTGCTCCGCTCTAGTTTCCAGCACCTTTTCAATGGTATAATAATCATTATCTGTTTTTCATGTGCTCAGACAGAGAAAAACATAGCTGGAAAAGGATTCGACAGTAATCTTCATCTGAGCCCACACGTTCTTCATTAAATAAAACACACGGGCCATAAATAGAGGTCTACGGCAATATGATTATGTAAAAAAGAATGCTGGAGGCTACCACCAGTTGTGAAAGGTCAGTGGCTTAACACTGTGGGTGGGGAGCAGAGACGCTTCCCAGCCTGGGGTATGAGGGCTATTGGGTGCATGCCAAAGCCAGTCGTACCCCAGAGGTGGAAGGAGTGAATTGAGGGGGCCGCAGTCACAGAACACCCTGAATCTGCCTTGCATGAAAAGACCAGTAAAACTTTCAATCACCCAATACCGTGCCTTAAATTCTGTTCCAAGTTCCCTTTTGTTTCATGCAGAACTATCAGGACCAACATGCACTGCCATACAGACGGAGCCCGGCGAATCTCTACAGAGGCATTGACTTCCCTACAGATTCTGAGGTTCAGGTGCCTGTCCTACACAGGACACATTACTCACTACAGCTTGAACGTAGCAGGATGCTGACCCAAGATCCAGCAGCAAAACAAATAACAAATAACAAAGACTGTTGAATTTGCAGTGACCACAATTGATCCAAATGTAGCCTTACACCACAGCATCCCGGCCCCAGAGGAAGAGGCATTAGATCAGTCTCCAGGGTCAGGTGGCACATGTACACAATAGGGAAGAGGGGTGAGGGAACACTAAAAAACAGTGTATATAAAATACATGTGGGTCCCACAAAGAGTTTACAGCTTTCAGTGAGGACAGGCGGTGTGGAGGCGGACTGAGAGAGGCAGTGATTGTGAGAGTATGTGGGATTAAGTGGTAATGGAGTGGGATGTAGGTGGTGGGAGGAGAATAGGCCGAGTATGTAGAGGGTGAAGGTAAGAGTAGAGAGAGTGTAAGGAAGGGGTGGAATTTGGAGAGAGAACGCGCGGAAGGGGAGGTGTGGTTGTGAAAAGTAGAGATAAAGGGGAGAGAGGAGTTGTAAGGAGGAGAAGATTGAAGGGCAGAGACTATTTGGTGGAAAAGGGAGGTGATAGAGCTAGAGGGTAGACGATTCTGTGATAATGAGTGAGATTGGAGAAAATAGGTGGGTGGAGAGAAAGAGAGGTGAGTGAAAGATGGCAGAACAGGAGGGAGGAAAACAAGACCCAGCAATACCAGGATATCAGGTGGCGAAAACAGTAAGGCAGAACTGTAATGAGGGCCTATAACTACAATATACGATTTGGAAAGGTGAAAACTAAACGGTTGTTGCTTTGTCAGGCATTCCAGTTTATGGTTTATTCTTGCTGTACTATTCGGTTTTCCATATTCGCTTCCCTCAGCACCACTGGTCGCACTGGTGCATGTGGCCATCATCCTTCCCATAAGGCCAATCATGTTCTTTCAAATGAAGACATTAAACTTGGATTGTGATTTGCTCAAGCCAGGAATATTGCACAGTAAGCAGTTTCAGCCTAACCGGATCTTGGAAGTATGGCAACACAATCAGTTGTAATATTGCCTCTGTAAATGCTGTGACGAGGGCTTCAACAGGCAAGCTTTATTCAAGTTAGAAGGTTACTTCACATTCCAGTATCTCAAAGTGGAGAATAGGCTGTGCTGGAGCAGTAATTCACCCCAAAAGCACACTATGGAATCCTCTTGAGACGTTCGCTCATGAAGCTGACCTTCAGTGGCCTCACTTGTATCGGCAGGGGGCACTTAATTTAGCAGCTACAGTCTGCGCTTTCACTTTGACCTATAGAACATCCATGCCATGGATGAATTTTGCCAGGCCGCGGCCCTCAGCAGCAGAGAGTGCCTTTAGCACAGTCCACAGGTTGCGCGGGTGCTCTAAGCGGATCGAACAGCATTTGTGGCAAATCCTCTCTTGATGCCAGCTAGGCCTTTGCAAACCACTGCAACCTACAAAGCAGATCAGCAGAGTTGTAGTTGTGACTCTCCTCGGCTTTCTGCGGTCCAAGCCCTGCAGAGTTGTCAACAAACTCCAAAGCCAGAGAAGCAAGTCCTCTTCTGCAAATTGCCAAAGCCGTCGCTCGGTAGATGACCGACATGTGTCTGAAATATCACACGAGTGTTCCTCCAAGCAGACCCAGAGGAATCGGAGGGAGACTTAAGGGGCAGTGCTGCGGCACAATAAAAGGATCATTATTAGGAACTACGGGATCAATGTTGATATTTCAGTTCAAATGTGGCCATCTGTTACACTGTTGTTTGTTTCCATCTTCCCTGGCACACGTCAGTATAGACTGGCTGCAACTCAATGTCATCATGGACTGGTGTGCCTCCTTTCAGTAATGTGGAGCTAATGATACAGATGTCTGGCTACTGAAATCCGCATTGTCGAGTTACCCACCACCTGAAGGCCACTGTAAGACTCTGCTGGCTGCTTGTAGGTGACAACACTTTTTCATATCCTAGTCCAACATTATATGTAATGACAATATTCCAACATTGCAATTAATGACAATATGGTACCATGACACGGGACTTTGGACTACCAGCAGTGAAGAATCTAGCAAAATAACTATTATGTGGAAGAAGATTTATTTTTCCCAATGCAGGAGAAACCTATATCCCCAGCGAAGAGAAGCAGATGTCTGTGCCTAAAGGTCATCCAATGCTGTTACTAAGAGTGTTTTAGAATGAAATGTCCTATACAAATCAGAAAGACGTGTGTCCTTTTATTGCAAAACAGAATCACAATACAATGAATTGCCCTTAGAATGAGTTTCATGAAGGCCATGAAAACAATATTTTCATAACGAGTGCAATGACCATCAGGCAAAGTGTCACTGTTTTAGGAAGGTCCTTCCATCCACTCCCACTTGCACAGTGAAGGCTAAGGTGCATGAGCACACTCTGAAAGCACCACGTTGAAGGGAAAAAAAGCAAACTCTATGGAGCTAGGGTCAAAGGGCTGGTGTGCGAAATAAGGGGTCAGGAAAACAAATCATATGCAGTTTTTTTGTGGGGTGGGAGATGAGCCTGGGGGCACCAAGGTTTTTTCCCCGATCTATTAAGAAGGTGAGGCAAGAAAGGACCAGCTAAAAGGACTTTTACGAAAAGGGAATCAAAGGCACTTGATAAGACATTTTGCAGATCATGGTAGTGCCAGCTATTAACCTTTAAATCACCCACAGTGAACTCATCCTTACAGCAAAAGAAGGAATCCCTCTCATACTACTTCAATACAGAAGAAACTAGGCTGGGAAAACAACTATCCTGCTCCTCAAGACTTTCCTTTTCACCTCTCCCTCCTTTTCCTAAACCCCAGAGTCACTGAGATTGGTGACCAGGGCCCTTATGTGTCCTGCTGGGTCCTTCTCCCCCAATAGCCTCAGCCTCCGCCCACTCCCAGCACACTTGCCGTTGTCCCCCCACTGGCCCCTGCTAGCCCACAGGCCTGCACTTACTGTCTTGTCAGCTGACCACTCTTACCAAGTGGTCTCTACCAGGCACTTACAGCTGCTTGCAACTCCCCTAGCATGTCCCTTCTTGGCACTCCTAGAACTTACCAACCAACCCCATCATCCCTTCTCTTTATCTGCACGTGCATGTTCTGAATGCTCACAAGGCCTAGTAGGACAGCCTCTCTCTTTCTTTTTTGTTATCTTTGACTTTCATTCCCATGTTCCCTTTGCCCTGTGGTCGCTTTGGAACACACTTTACTTGATGTATAAGTGCCTTACAAATGCACAATAAATAATTAAAAATAAAGTGATACGCAACACACAATTTTAGTTGTCTGGCCCAGAATGCGTTGGCCAAGAGAAGTGAAGGATTTAACAAGTCAGATACATCCTATATGTATAGGTAGTTAAGATGATATAAAATACATACAGGTAAAAGGCTGATACCAACTAACAGATGTGACAAGGTCAGGGTCCTGATCCTGTCAAAGGGGAGTAGGGACACCTCCCAGCCCGGTGTAGTCAGCCTACCAGGGCAATTTCCAGAGCCTATCATATCCAAGTGGCACTGTAAGGGAGTTGGGAGGGATGGGGCAGTCCCTGACTGCCCTTAGACTGTGTTGTAACTGCATTGATGTCATTGTCTCAACCACAATGCCTTGCAGCATCTTTTCTGGTCAGTCATCTTATGTTTTCCTTTCAGAAACACCTGTCCCAGAAGATTCCAGGCACTTGCAGAGAGAATCCACACCGGACCACATGAGAAAACGGAACACACACATAGCACTCACTACTTCCAATCATCTGCCAGTCATTCAGAGTCTTCCATCCATTTTCGAACAACGTGCATAGGGAAAAAGAGTTTTGACAAACTTACCTGGCAGAGAAAACCAATACTGTGAGAGCATATAATTCCCTTCAAGCTTGAAGAACCAGCAGAGACCAAAAGGGGGCGGGGCTTACCAGCACTTGTATAAGCTGAACTGTACAAACCCAACCCCATGGGGAAAGAATAAGGTTAGATTGGCCCCAGAAGACAGATGACGCCAGCAAACAGTGGGAACCGGGGGGGGGGGGGGGGAGGACAGACACGAGGTAGGCTTGCTATAAAAGCCCAGCTAGAAAGAACGAGGATGAATAGTATTACGGGGAGGTCAAGAGCGGAGTTGGTGCAACTCAAGACCAGGCAGTGGAGACTGGATTTTGGTGAGGTGTTGCACAGATTGTGGCAGTGGTAAGAGAGAGTAAAGGTAAGCTTTTGTGTGTGAGAAAGTGGTCCCAACTAAAGTAGTATAAAGCATAGGGAGAGCAACAGGGACAGTGTGTGTGTGAGAGAGAGATAGAGACGGGGAGTGTGAGTGTAGAAAGTGCGTGAAGGTGGAAGGGAGGTTATAGAGAGAATGTGATCAGAGGGTTGTGGTAGAGAGGAGGTAGACGTAGGAGTGGGTGGCGTATAGATGAGGAAGGTGGTAGAGTGAGAGGGTGGAATAGGAGGGGAAGCCAGGGAGGTGGAGAATGAGAGGAGGTCAGAATGGAGAGAGAGGTGAGGAGGAGGAAGAGAAAGAGAGAGAGAAAGAAGTGGAGTGCAGTTAGATCAAAGCTAGCAGTAGAGTTGAGAGCAAGATGAATGATAGAGAATTCTGGACAACAGGTGAACGAGGGGGTGTAACAGAGAGAGCGGAGTGGGACTGATGAGAGGGGCATATAAAAGGTGCCACAAACATCCTAGAGTAAGGGTCCATTTTAGAGAATCCTTTCAGAGAGGTGGTAGAGAAGGCCAAGGCCGTAAGTCCCTCCCTGAGACCAGATCAGACACAGAGAGTGGTGGTTACTAACCTTTAGATTTCTATGTCTGAATTTGTTGTGGGGAGTAGGGACACCTGGGCAAGGACTGAAGGAGCCAACTGGGAGTAGATCGGGGTGCAACTAGTTCCACATCCGTCACAGCCTCCCAAGAAGCACATTTCTATTCATAGTAAAAACCTGGTGAAAATGTATCATCTATTGCCTGTGGATTATGACTTGGTGAAGGCACACCTTCCACCATAGGACTGAGAAAGGACTATAAAACGGGAAAGAAAACCACAACACAGAAAAGTCAGTTTACAAGACAATCATCACAAAGAGGCTTTGGGTGATACATTACAATCTGGAAGATAACATGAATACTAAAGATTACTGAACAGTCATAGAAATATTTTCATTGGTGTTCACAGGCCAACATGAAACCAGCCTCGACTGGCAGTATTTACTGATTTACCTTCCTGTCTTGATAAAAGTAGCCTGTCGATAAACTTGCTGATGCTAGACAGTGGTCGGGTGCCTGTGCAAAAAATATCAGACATTAAACTACCTTTTTATGTTATTGTGTTTTCATTTAGGAAACAGGCATCTGTTTGTGAATGAAAGACTGCGCAAATATGTTTGCTCACAACAGCAAAATGTATGCTTAGTCCTCATACACCAAGATGCCAAATGCGGAGGGGCGAGCAACTGTTGAACACAACCCAACAAAATGACAACACCATTTGGACGTATGACCTACCGGGGTGGGGACGGGGGTGGGGGAACGCGGGTCATCAAAGCAAAAGGTCGTTAGTTCTTTTAGCCCATCCACATTAGGGACAATAAATTAATAGAACAAGGACAGAATGTATCAAATATGATACATCAAGTCAATCAAATGGTATATACAAATTGGGATGTAAGAAACTATCAGTCTATTAAGTGGAGGTAGAAACCAGCAAAAGACCACAGTTAAGTTAGACAGTATACAATTTACGAAGTCCATTTACATAATCTGTATGATCACAAATTCATCAAGTCATATAAATACATCTAAATTCATCATAAATCTAATTTGATTGAGTAAATAAGTATGAACGATGTCTAAAAGTGCAATGGCAATAAGGTACTAAACATTTGATGAAGTAGACATTAAAAAACCTCTCTTAGAGAAATGTAAATGCACTGGAGATGATTCAATGTAGATCTAAAAACCTCTCTTAGAGAAATGTAAATGCACTGGAGATGATTCAATGTAGATCTAAAAACTTCTCTTAGAGAAATGTAAATGCACTGGAGATGATTCAATGTAGATCTAAAAACCTCTCTTAGAGAAATGTAAATGCACTGGAGATGATTCAATGTAGATCTTCAAAGTTTAGTAAATGGCCTAATGCCAAGGCCGTTATTAATTCTGATTCTTATCCATTCAAGCTTTATACTATAACTGTGGCATTCTTGTAGTATGTGTGAACATGGAACTTGCCCTAATGGTCCATGTTCCACATCAGCAGGAAAGGCAGTTGAAGGAGATCCGGTGGGGCGATGAAGGCATGTCTTGTAATGCACTCTAATAAAGCTCCTTACCTCTAAGTACGTGAAGGTGTGTAATTTCAGTGGCGACAAGTGCAGATCAGGTGCCCACACACACGACCTCAGAAAGAGAAATTCCACCGAGTAATAATGTTTATGTTCGCCATGCTCCACGGGCTGTGCCGAGTCACAGAAGTCTACAGGCTCAGCGGCAGAGAGAGAGAGACGCAGATGCACCCATCTATATATATAAAAGTAAAAATGAGTTTGTTTGTTTGTGACAGGATTTGTGGTGAAACGTTGTTCCTTTATACAATTCCACAATTCCACAACTGTTCACCAAGCTGCATCAAATTTGACATAGTTACCTGTTAGGACCCCCTGGGCTACATGACATTTGGAAGCCCCACCCCTTTCCCTGGATTTCAACAAAAAGTCAAAATCTGTTTGTGGGTTTGTGGCGAAGTGTTGTTCCTTATACAATTCCACATTGTTTCACCAATCTGCACAAAATGTTGCATAGTTACCTTTTAGGACCCTCTGGACATTACAGGCCATGTGACATTTGGGCACCCCTCCCCGTTCCCCGATTTCAGCACAAGTCAACATTTTTTGTGGCTTGGAGAAGCGTTGTTCCTTATACTAGGACGCAAAGCCTGTTTGGCCTGTTCAGGGTTGTTTAACGGTCGGCGTGACCGTCTTGTCTGCAAAGTAAACCCAAGAGACGGTTAGTTTCACGGTTGGCCATTTGTGGTGTCCTGCTGTTTCATTTTGATAATTTTGGGGCTGGTTAAAGTGTTGTTAAAGCTTATAAATTACAAGATAATTTTACTCTTAGGAATTATGTTGCCCCGTGATCTGCTGTTGAGCCTGCGGGACTCTCTGGGCTCTATCCACCTTTGCACCTTGAATAAAATCAGACAATTGGGCATTTACAATCCTAGGGACACATATTTAACTGAATCTGCCAGTGGCTATAACCATAGCCCTTGCTTACAAGGAGCATTACTTATTGCCAGGTCAGCTGTAAAGAATGTAGTACCATTGAAAGACCATATTAATGCACTATACCTAGACTGCCTTTTTATAACGGAAATGTGGGTCTTGCCTAACTCCATTTCACAGTTTCATATACTTGTTCCTTAAGGCTTTCTGATAAAGAAACCAACACTGGACCATCAAGTTCTTACAAAATATCGCCCAGATCGCCGGCTAACCATGGCCTTCGAAGATTCTGGGAAAAGTTGTTAACCCACAGCTACAGGACTATCTTGAAGAAAACTCCATTCTTGATGACTTCCAGTCCGGTTTTAGATCTGGTCACAGGACCGAGACAGCTCTGGTGGCTGTGTGGGATGACATCCTTAGGGCTGCGGACGAAGCAGATATGAGCTTGATCTATCAGAGGCCATTGATATGGTTGATTTTGGCCAACTGCTGACTAGATTCTCTGAAGTTGCTTGGGTCTCGCGGGTTTGGGGGTGCGCTGAAGTGGTTTACCTCTTTCTTGGAAGATCTGACTGAAACAGTTAAACTTGGAAGCTTTTATTCAGATAATCTTCATGTATTATGCAGACTTCCCCAGTGGTCATCTTTGTCCCCGATTCTGTTCAATGTCTACCATAGGCCATTAATGAACATCTTTGCCAAGTTTGAATTGAACTATCATTCCTATGCGGATGATACTCAAATCAGGGATGTCATTTTGGGTTTTCAAGGGGTCGTGTTCTCCCTTGCTACCCCTAAAAAAAAAGATGATTTGTTTTTGTTTGAAGCTCCTGGGCTGTGGCCAGTGCCATGTGGCGTTTCTGGAGTGGCTAGCTTTCTTGTTCAGGCCTCTTAAAAAAAAAAAAGAGGGGTCAGGGGGTTCCACAAGTGTAACACTTTGAGCAGTGACTCTAAATAAAAAAGAATAGGAATAGCAAATCATTTGTCTTTCATCTCAGTGTCCTCGGTCACAACAAAATCCTTGTGCCTAAAAGCTTGTATACAGTGTAGAAATATTTGACCATACCACATAAAGTGGCTCTTGATTTCAATGTGTCACAATCAATGCTTTGTTGTAATGTGTCTCTTTCCTATCTCCATGGCATACTGTTCAGGATGTTTGTTTGTGTGTTTGATATAACGTGTGTCCAGAGTACGGAATGCCGTATGAGTGCGCTACTTTCCTTGTGCTACTCTAAATTCTTTAATACACAGTTATGAACCCTTCCAATGGTATGTATTTCGCCAACCTCTGAAGCCTGAAAAGTAGATCTACGCCATGAACTGGCCTGCTGTTAAATCTCAGTTGCCATTTTAATGGTATCTACTACAGAGTGTAGTTTGCTTTCTGACTTTGAGAACATTCAGACATGTAATGGCTGATTTTACTATATGGGGTAAGAGCGCTCTAGCCAGTAAGATAGCTCATTGGGTGAAATGCTTACTGCTGAGACGTGTGTGTGATCTGCAGGTTCGAATCCCGGCAAGGCCAACTCAGCCTTTAATCTTTCTGAAGTTGATAAATGAGTACCGACACAAGTTGTGTGATATTGTATGTATATTTGTTCTAGATAAAGTGCATTAGCGTACAGGCTATATAGTAACACATATTTATCATTTTGGCTGTGTCCATCAGCTTGCATTCACAGTAATTTGGTAATATGGGCCTATACACACTGATATTAACAAAACATATGGTGATCCATTCTTGTATGAAATATATATCCTAGGAACAATGCTATGTGATGCCACTTTCTATTTTGTCAAGGGGTGAAAGGTCACGCTCCATCACTTCCCGTGATGTCAAATTCCATCACTCCCTGTGATGTCATCAGAGGTCATGGGTCACGTGATGTCAAGTCCGCTTCCCGTGGCATTTTGGTGAAATGACGTCCCTGAATCAAATCTACGTTAGATTAAAATCAGCACTGGAAGCCGCAGAACGTATTCCAGCCTGTTGTTACACATTGCGGGAGTTGGTCTCTGTGGGCTCGTAACCGCTTGTGCGGTACGCCTCACAGTACGACTTCCAGGAGTAATGCTCAAGGTGATCTCCGAGCGGAGGGTAGCAGTCTAGTCTTTTCACGTCTCCCTGAGACGCTCATGAGCGCTCCCGTGATCCTTTATCCGGAACGAGAGCCGACAGCTCTTCGCGTCACTTCTGTTTCTACTGACGCTCTGTGAGTTTGTTGCTAGACTTTCTACTACCCACTAGTTCTTCAAACATCTCCGCTTTACTTACTCTGTACTCTCTTACTTCCCAGATCACGTCACCCCTTCGAATCTAGCTTTTCTAGCGTTCAGATCTACCCGCCAAGCCCTTGTCTCCGTCGGCTATGCAAATGCTCTAGCCCCGGCTTTGTCATTTCTTTGGCATCCTCTATGAGTAAGTGCTTTTATATCAGGGTATTTCCCTTCTCTCGACTTTGGCACTTACCTGATTGTGTATTGTAAAGCTCCCGCCTTCCAGTCGTCTCTCTCCTGAAACCAAAGACCGATCATCCAACTCTCGAGTCCCGCCGTCTCTGATGAGAGAACTCCTTATTCAACCTTCCGCTATACTATTCAGATTCCATCCTTCTCTGAAATACTCTTACCATATTCTTTTGTGCATCCAGAAGAAGCCATCCCGCCTGCCATCCACTGCCACGAATCGAGGACAGTTCTGCATCCATCCCAATCCACGAAGCTCCCGGACTCGACCAGGGTTTTCTTCCCTCTTGAGGGTTTCCCTGGCAGCCCTGTTCTTTCCCCTGGTTACTGCCATTCCGGGTCGGAAAGGGCAGGGCAGTTACAGGGGAGCTTTCACTGCCGCATTTGATTGTTCCCTAACGGACCATTCGATCTGTCAAGGTGAGATTGTTAAAACTTTGTTACTTCAGTTGGGAGAAATAATACCTGTGCTAATGCAATCAAAGGTTGATGCTTGACAGTAAGCTCCAACTTAATCCATCTAAAACTGGGGTCATAGTGTTTGCTCCAAAAAATGTATTAAGAGACTTCCATGCGAATACATCTTGTCCTGCCATTTTATATGCTACAACTACCTTCTCATGCAAGGTAAAAAATCTAGGCTGTATATGGCAGCATCTCCGGGGTATAATGCTCATGTGTCTGAAGTCTTTAGATCTGTTTTGTATCAACTCAGGCTTTTAAAACCTATTTGCAATTTATTTCTGAACCAGATCATGCTGTGGTTGTGGGGACAATGGTAAATTCCAGACTTGATTATTGCAGTGTTCTTCTTGTAGGAGCACCAGAGAGCCAGTTACAACAGTTTCAGGTGGCGCAGAATGCCACTGTCAGACTGGTATACAATCTGCCAAAAAAAATCTATCTCTGAGTATTGGAGGAAGCTGCACTAGTTGCCCATTCAGAAACAAATTGAATTTAGACTAATGTGCCTAATACATAAAAGTATTCAAAGTGTGGCACCCAGTTATCTGGTCTCAAAAATCAGGCCTTAGCCATTTCGTTCACTATGTTCAGCTGGAAAAACCTGCTGGTTGTAAGCCCCTCTGTTTGTTTCCTGGGGTGACCGGTTTTTCTTTATCAGGGCCCCCTGCCTTTGGAATGCACTGCCAGCCGAAATACGGAAAATATCCCCTTTCACACTGTTTCGAAAAAATATGAAAAACTCACCTGTTTTAATAATTCTTTCTCTCTGGTAATGTTTTAAGTGATCACAGGAATTGAACATCTGCACCTAGATTCAGGTCCACTGCTTAGTTTCGGAAGGATATGCGCATTACAAATCCCAAATTAAATCAAATCAGTACTTGGAGACCTCTGAGAGTTGAAGTTCCTAGATGTTGTTAAACACATTGTATTGGAATAGTTCTATTTACTGGTTTTACAATAAGGAACCTTAGAAGAAAAAATGTGTTATGTTTGAGCAGTGCGAGTTGGTGTCATGGTTGTGTGTTTGGCCATGGAAATTTGAAGAAGAGGGTTCACTTCTCGCACCAGTGGGGACACATATCTGACAGTATGCTATGAGGGTCGGGGGCATCAGAGGGCCTTCCTCATGAAAAAGGGTCTTTGGTATATTGGGGTCTTCTTCATAGGAAAGGGGGAGAAAACCGTGTCTCGTCCAGTGAAGTCATGGCATCTCCCTGGTAGCTGTCTCCTCCCATGTGATCCTCTCTCATGAAACCACTCCCAGGGTCAGGATCAGGTAGCAGCTGCCTTCCCCTGGCCACATGGGAGGAGGTCACTGCCAGAGAATCCTTGATGACTCCTCTGGATTCATCGCACTAAGTTAAATAGACATAAATCCTCTAGCATATGGAGGCACACATATTGAACTATTATGATGGTTTTGGACTGTCGTGGAATTGAAGGGCTGTAACCCAAAAGGAAAATTCTATATATCAACCAAAGGAAATTCACCCCTCTTGAGCTGGTTACACCAAAGAAGACTAAACATCAAATTGGATCCTAAAGCAGAAGAGTCTGTTTTTACAGTTGAAGGACACAAAAACATAAAGAGTTGATAGACCCAAACTCCTTATTGAGAGAGCAAGTCATGCAACATGTTTTCACGGATGACTTTGGAGGTTTAAAAAATTGTTAACATAAAATAAAGGTGAGGACCAATTCTGTTCCAATTGTTCGAGTGAGGAGTATCCCTATTGCTGAGAGAGACAAAGTAAAAAAAGAATTGGTACTCATGGAGGAGCAGGGGCGATAGAAAGGGTGGACTCAGCGGAATGGGTCCTGCCATTGGTCATGGTGGAAAAACCTAACAGAAAGTTGAGACTTATTGACCTGAGAGCAGTGAAGAAATGTATCCTGCCCGATAGGTACTGTGATGAGTCTGAGGGGATCATCCCAAAGAATCTGGCCTGGAACCGTTCACATGTGGCAGAAGAAAGGTAGATGCTACCTGATCTTGATGCTGGGGGTGGTGTTCTGTGGGAGGATCATATAGGAGGGGACTCAGGTCAGGAAGAATGGGCGTAACCTCTGAATAATTTTCCAGTCAGACTCTTACCAACATCCTCTTTGTCGTTCCCTCTCCAGACCTATGGACCCCTAATATGGTCTCTGTTCTCTCTCCTTTGTCCTCCAATCCCATTAATGGTGGCACTCAGTGGGAGGTCTGTTTGGCCTCCTTCCACTCCTCCTAGACCATCATTAATGTCACTCTGAGTGGCACTGTCTTGGCCCAGGGCCCTCAGCCCAATCTCATCCTTTTTGATAGGCATCTCCCGCATCTTATCAACTTCCTTCGGTCTCCTGCTACTGCTGCCAACACCTCTCTGGCTTCTTGGCCACTTAATTCTCCCACCACCTCTCTGGCACCCTCCTCATCCTCTCCGGCTACCTTGCCATCTCCTACCTCATCTGCCAAACCTCGGACCCCTCCGCCACCTCTGCAGGGCCTACCTCAATCCTGTACCACTCCACAGACGTCTTTCAAATGTTGCAACCTGCTCCACGTCGCTACTCTCCACTCTCGCTCTGCTGTCAAACACTTCCGTGACCTCTGCCACCTCCTTGAAGAACTTGACCTGGATGTCCTCGCTCTCATCCGAGACATGGTTCAAGGCCAGCACTGTCACGGGTTTTGGCACTCTCCTTCCTGAGGGGTAGAAGATCCTCTCCAAACCCAGAAGCAACTGTCCCGCAGGGGGAGTAGCTATGATCCTTCCAGAGAAGGTCCCTGCCTCTTTCCTTCCTACCCAGGCCTACTCCTCCTTTGAATGCCTGGCCTGCATGCTCTCTATCTCTCCTGGCCTCTCTCGGACTGTGGCCACCATCTACAGGCCACCTGGCCAGGTCGCCCTTTTCCTCTAAGTGGTCTGACCTCTCCTCTTCTCTCTTTGCCTCTACCTCAAAACTCCTCCTCCTTGGAGTCCTCAACATCCATCTGGATGCTTCTAATCTCTCCTTGGGGCTCTTCCGCAACCTCTACAACACTCTCTCGCTTTCCATTCTACCCTATGGTCCGACACACTCTGCCAGGCACACATTGGATGTTCTCATCTCCTCAGACATCCCCCTCTCTAACCCTCTCACCACTCCTCTCGCTTGGTCTGACCACTTTCTGCTTTCCTCTCACCTGAAGCTCTTCCCAGACAAAGTCGACCCCAACACTGCCACCTACCTTCTTAGTCATCGTCCCATGAAGCGTATGTCAGTGGAGGCCTTTGCCGCTATTTTCTCTGCTCCTCATACACCTTCGGCTGGCTCACACTCTGACACAGCCACCGGGACCCAGTGGAGAGATTTCTAACATGCATCTTTCTATCTCCAACACTCTGGATGTCATTGCCCCTGTCATGAGAATCTGCCTGAAGCCTACCTCCAAGTGCAACTCTTGATATGACTCCGATCTCGGCACCCTGAAATGCAAGTGTAGGGTGGCTGAGAGGAAGTGGAGGGCATCAGGCTCATTCTTTGACAAACTGGCCTGCTGCCTGCTCCAAAAGCAAAACAGACTCTGCCCTTTCCAAGAAGAGAGCCCACATCCAACTGCGTCCTTGCGGCATATAACAACATGGATGAACTCTTTCAAATCTTTAAGGGACTGGCCAATCCTCTGCAGTCTCCTCCTCTCCTGTTCCCGGCCAGGCCCTGTGCAAGACTGTCTTCTCGTTTCACCACTAAAACTCAGGAAATCCTGTCCTCTCTCCTCTTCCTCACCCTCTACTTCTCTTGCCCCCTCTCACTCGGTTGTAGGTCAAAGGATCGACAACCAATGGATCGAATGGTCAAAGGGTCGACACCAAAGGACCGAAAACAAAAGGAACGAAATATTATTTTTTTTTTACATTTCTTTTTTTGGGGGGGTTCCGCCCTGTTTTTTGTGGTAAAAAACACTTTTTTCCATAAATGAAAACCCCCAAAAAAATGTAATTTAAAAAAAAAATAGATCCTTTTGTTTTCGGTCCTTTGGTGTCGATCCTTTGACCATTCAACCCTTTGTAGTCGACCCTTTGACCGGACACCCTCTCACTCTCTTCCTCCTTTCCCCTCTTTCTCTCTGACCACTCCTGATGATGATTCTAGACAATTCTGATCTATCAAGGTGTCGTCCAAGCAGGTGTTCCCCTGCTCCTCTGGAACCATCAAGGACCACATTGACACCCTCGCTCCAGCCTTGGCCGATTTCTGCAATCATTCTTTTGCCACTGGAACTTTCCTCTCTCATCTCAAACACTCCCTTGTGCACCCACTCTTACTGCTTTTCTGAGCACCCCTGAAGATCTGGTCTCTAATCTTCCATATGTCCTCATTTTCCTTGATCTTTCCTCTTCTTTTGACATGGTTAATCATGCCATCCTAATCAATAGTCTCCGTGAGAACCTGGGCATCACTGATCAGGCCCTGGGCTGGTTCACCTCCTTCCTCCTGAACCGACCCTCCCAGGTCTAACTTGGGTCTTTCTCTCCACCTGTGGTGTTCCCAGGCCTCTAACCTCTTACCCTGGCTCTTCAATGTCTATTTTGCCCACCTTATCTCTACGTTCCCTTCTTCCTTTCAATGTTATGCGGATGACACTCGGCTCTCCTTCAGGCTCCCCTAAGCCTCCTCTTCCCTCTCGCTCATTCCTGACTGTCTATCCGTGATTCAGGAATGGTGCGCCTCCAACAATCTCTGCCTCAATGCCAGTAAGACTGAGATCCTTCTCATTGGGACCCCTGCTCCAGCTTTCCCTCTCCTACTCAGTTTGCCCTCTTCCTTCGCGAGGGCCCTCTCCCTTCGCCTTCCTGCGAGGCAAAAAACCTTAGTGTCGGCTTCAACTCCACTCTCTCCTTCTCTCCTGACATCACGGACCTTGCCAAGACTTCCCACTACCAGCAGCACCACCTCAGAGGTATTCTTCCTTTTCTCACTTTCCCCCAGAAGCTCACTGTCTCCAGAGCCCCGATTCTCTCTAGGCTGGACTACTACAATAGCCTCTTTCTCAATCTGCCTTCCTCTACTCTCCGCCCTTTGCAACTAATTCAGAACAGGACTGCAAGACTTGTCCTTGGCCTCAAGCCCAGAGACCATATCTCTCCAGCCCTGAAATCTCTCCACTGGCCCCTGGTGGCTGCAAGGATCAAGTTCAAGACCCCCTGCATCGTCCACATGGACTTGTGGGGCCGGGCTCACACTACATCTAAATCTCTCTTCCAAAATACCTTCCTTCTCAAGCCCTTCGGTCAGCTACCTTCAACTCTGAGGGTCACCTGCTTCTCCAGGCACAGAGTGGGGGGGTAGATCTCTCTCCTCTGCAGGTACCTCCGTCTGGAATGGTCTCCCTGCTCCTCTTAAACATGAGCCAGATCACCTGATGTTCCGGAATCAACTCAAGATCTTCCTCGTCACTTCTGCTTTCTCTTTCTCTCTCTCCCCTGCTGACCAACCTGTCTGCTGCGCTGACTGGTTGTCTAGCTACCCCTCAGTGTCTCACCGGTACCAGGCTCTGCACGACCAGTAGCCCCTGCACTGACTCCGGGCCAACTGCGTATTTAGGGGCTGTATCTGGAACCCTACAGTCCCCTGCCTCCTTGCACTTACCCAGAGCCGCGCTGCCCTGGCTGCACTTACTGAGAGCATTGCTGCCCTGACCACTTCCCTCTCCCCTCCCCTTGGCACTTCCGCCCCCCCCTACCTTTTTGCGTATCACACTTGCACAATCTAAATGACAGAAGATCTAGTGGGATTGTTTGTTTTATCCTCCCTCTGTCTTCCCTCCCTTGGCCTGGCACGCCTAGACACACTTGTTTCCAGGCCTGTTATAAATGATATATCATATCTAATGAATCCACAGTATTGATGGATATGATATGGTATGATATGATATACTTTATTTATATAGTGCCCATACACATCGTGTTTTAAAGCACTGTAAGGGAGGGAACAAGGGAAAATACAATGACATTCTTACACGCCATGAACAGTAAGGATGTAAAAATAACTATCGTACTCGACCATGAATTAACATGGCTTTCATGTTAATTCAACTAAGAACATTAGGGCGTTCCGGTCCCAGAATGCTCGTTATACTGGGACGAGGAAGAGAGGTCCAGAGTTGCCAGAAGGTAGTATGCAGTCTTGTGGTTGTAATATCCCACACATGTGCAGGACCTTTCCAAACTTAAAGGACCTTCAGGTCTGGGTTGAAGAAAAGCAGCAGTAGCATCAGAAGCAGGGTGAAGCAAGGATGCCTGAGGAGAGTGTGGCTGAAGTCGTGGGGCTCAAGAGATGCAGAGGACGCACAGCGGGAAGCAGAGAGCCGACCGGCTGTCTTGAGGCAGAGTAATACTCTCGGCATCCTACATCTTGCTCCGGTGTGCGAACTGCACCAGAGCACGTGTGGAGCAGATCAGGCTCAATTGACAGACAGCGCTGCCTGCTGGAAGCTGGCCTTAGCTGTCAAATGCGTGGACCGACCCAACGAGCAGTGACCCAGAGGATGCAGGTCCGGAGGAGATGCCGCGTCAAACGGTGAGTTGGCCTAATCGAGGTAACCTTGGGGCGATGCAAATTGGACTGCTATACCAGAAAGTTAATTTTGAACACCGAGCAATGAATACCAGCAATCTGAATGTAACAAGTCAAAAGAGAGAGAGCGAACAGAAGCAGACTGTAGCCCTTATTGTCCAAACCAAAAAAGTACAATTCTGAAACAAAGTAAATATGGCTTTTGTGAAAGGAGATGCCCAATAACAGAACACTAACCAGAATTGCCCAAACCAAAGAAATGCAAAAATAAAACAAAAAGGATACACATTTTCCAATGGGATATGCAAATAAGGGTTCTGGTTTCCTGCACTGCGAAAGCATCAAGGCAGATTTAATGTAGCAAACATAGAAGTTGTAAATCACATTGTCAACAGCCAGTATGTTGTGTGGAAAGAAGTCACAGGCAGCAGCGGAAAAGCCCTCTTTGTAGAAAGGATCAAGGGGGAGAGAATTGAAAACTGCAAACAAATCCATGTAAGCATCATTGTCCTCTTGTGTATGAAAGAAGTTATAAACCAATTGTGTTACAAAACAAAACACTTATTCCAGAAGATGATGTTGGCTTAACTTTCACCATTATGGAGTTAAAGGTGGAAAGTTGTGACCAAGCCTTAGCACAGCGTACATGCTGTATTAGTAGTAGTAGGAGCTGTATCATGGCATGCGAGTATACCAGGAAAGGGACAAATAGTGATTAGTCCTGGCAGGCGACTGGACCAGGAAGAAAAGAAGTTGAAGTGCTGTAACTGTGATAGAAGATTGTGATTGAAATAGAAGTTGGAAAAGAATTGCAATTCCACCATTGTGTTTTGATGAACTGTTGCATAACCATCCTGACTAAAGTAGAGCTTTTTAATGATCTATCCTGATTAAGGTGCTGTTTATGAAGAAGGAATGTAAAGTGGTAAACTGATTTGATCTCCTGAGAAAGGAATCTTTTTGTCATTGACTTTTCAATTTGATATATGAGGAAAGAGACTTTTTGATTTGCCAATTGGAAACCGTAACATTTGTCATAAGAGTGAGAATGTTTGTGGTCACCTTGCTAAGGGAAGGCAGTATTGGATACAAAGAACTGCATATTCCAACTGGAATGGAACTTGGCGAGGGAAAATTACTTTTCTGACATTGAATTTGGGATTAATTTATTCTGAATTGATCTAGGGAAAGGGGATCCAACCCTGGTCATAAGAATTCTTGCTGCTTTCTTTATATTTGCATGTATGTTGAAGTTGCCAAATAATCCCTGTATGATTTTGAAGTATGTATAAGTGTGAGGGACAGACATTTTGGACACTTGGTCATTTTATTTTAGTATAAGTTTGACAGGCAGGAAAATCCTTGATATTAACTTCACCTATGCCTCCCATGTCCGAATCCTCACAGCACCCCCTACCTAATACCACAGAAATGGTAGGCACTATTGGGGAAGCTGAATGGTTCTACACATTAGACAGCTGTGACGAATTTGAGGATGTTGTCCCTTCTCCCCTAAGGGCTGACCTTTCCCATGGGGCCAGGGCGGTGCATCCACAGTACAATTGGCCCCTGAAGGTGGTGCACCGAGGGAGGATCACATAGGGAAGGAAGCCCCCTATGGGATTGGGGACGACAATTCTCCAGGAACATGGTATTCCCCCATTTTAATATACCCAATGTTATGACAGTTTTTCTGAAATCCAACTAAGGGCTTAGTAAAACCATTCTACTGAGGCAGTACAAGACTCCACTCTTCGTATAAGGCTGTACCACCTGAATTCGGGATAGCGTAGACAGAGCAGCCAGGCTTATCTTAGGAGGGAGAGAGGGCAGTAGATACAGTACAAGTGAAATTTTAATACAAATGATCCAAAGAAACACTGAAACGCTATGTATTGTAAAAATAAAGGATTTATTTAAATACCGGTAGGCCCAGATAAATCTAGGGGTTAAGGAAGTAGCAACACATTATATGAAATCACAATATAAAACACAACACTATACTTGAAAGTACACAGACCCAAGTATAGATCTTATTTGGAAGACCTAACAGTAGTTCTAGGGAAGTTAAAACCTTGTTATACACATTTAGTATAGGTCAAGCCTATTCTTTGGGAGTAAAGGACCAATGGTTACTTTCAGATTACTTTTGGTAATACAAGGGCAGTAGGCCCTTCCTGTTGTACAGTGACTCTTGGAACAAATCACATAAACAGTCAACTGGACAATATACTTTTTGGTGAATAGTGAAATACTTCTTCTAGGTGCAGTAGAAACCTATAACCACTTTTATCATAACGCATAGTTATACCAGGTGAGGAAAGCCTAAGGATGTAATATACAATTACAGATGCTTTGGAAATCAGTGAACCCCAAATTGAGGTAAGCAATAACTCTGGTAACTTGTTTTGGATGGCACACAGCTAACACAAGGTAAGTAAAACCCACATACTTTAACTTCACAATGAAGGGGAAAGTAAAACCCAATGTCACACTTTACTGAATAGTGATTC
This sequence comes from Ambystoma mexicanum, assembly GCF_040938575.1. Taxonomy (NCBI): domain Eukaryota; kingdom Metazoa; phylum Chordata; class Amphibia; order Caudata; family Ambystomatidae; genus Ambystoma; species Ambystoma mexicanum. The sequence continues at coordinate 780,403,916 of NC_090932.1, forward strand.
TAGGTAGGCAACAACCTAATGTAGACATATTAAGGATAGGCTAGCAGCAAGTCAGGGGAAGCAAGACCCAGTTGGGGGACACTTGTACAGTTATCCTAACAGGACTAACCTGGTGATACCAACAGTTGGAGGACACGCATACAATTACCCTTCAGGAATAATCTGGTGAAACCAACACATTACTTGTGTAAAGAGGCACAACCTAATCACAGGAGAGTAAAATACCTTTACATCTACTTTCTTTTAGACTGGTAATACAGTGGCTAAGGAAGAAAAGATGTTAACCATACTTTTAAGAATAGTGCCTCACACATTCAAGATCAGTAAGAACTTTTGTAACTGTTCACTCTGAGAATTACAGTTACCCACCAACTCTTCCCAGGAGGATAGCTCAGCGGCATCGTGCTCGACTTGGAAACAAGATGACACGAAGCAACACAGGTTCGATCCCTGGGTCCGCGCTTAGAAACCTCTGGGTATTAAGCGCGTTATAAATAACCTATCATATATCTCATATCATATAAGTAAGTAAAACACTTGACTTGTTTTCTAGGCAGAAGTCCCAATCCCTTCAAAGTCTTTCCCTTATTCTTGGAGCATGAGTGTTCTCAGTAGCAGAAGGGGGAGGGGGATCACTAGGACTAGTGAACAACAGGCAGTGTTAGAATAAATTCTTTAGTAGCAAAAGCCAGTGCTTCCTTAGGAAAACTGGCAAACAGGTGAGTACTTTACTTCTAGGGTTAGAAGAGGGTCCAGGGGCTTCACAGAAGACACCCCAGCAGGATTCTAGCAGTGGGACTGGGAGCACTGGATGAGGGACCTCCCAATCACAGAAAACACCCCAGGACTACACAGAAATCCCAACAGACATTTTGGACTCGATTTGTGTCTCTGGAGATACACCAGGATGCCCACGAGATTCGGAATTCGGAAGACCGTGCACTGCACAGTGGCTGGAGATCCCAGGGTATTGGGGTATTGCAAGAACGCAAGGTCGCAGCAACCGTGGGATGGCTCAAAATGCAGGTCTTCTTGAGTGTAGTGGGTCTCACCAGGCTCTGGGTTCAGGTCATCGTTTTCGGAGACCCTAGGTCGACTGGAAGGAAGGGCTGCAGCAGGCTCCGGTTACACAGCAGGCTCTCCGGTCGCTGGAAATCATTCCTGATGCTTTTGCCCTAGGGCAACCCAGCAACAACAGGCACTTATTGCCAATAAGTTGTTAGACATGATAACTTTAAAAAGACACTATGGAGAGTCTTAAAAATGACATCCATAAACCGAGTTAAAGATTAGGTGAGTGTGGAAAAAGGTTCCCACTCACTGAGGTATTAATGAAAAATATCCTACTAGAAAAGCAAAACGTTCTGGAGTTGAACCAGGAAAGAAAGATTTACCAGCTCTGTGGAAATCTTACCTTCCCAATCCCTTATACAATGCCAAGTCCAGGAGGACTGGAAGGATCACCCTCTTTATATAGAGCCAATATGTTTTGTTGCCAAATTAGTCAACCTAATATAATTGACAATTCTGAAGTACCAAATAACACCAAGTACCTTGCATCTAGTTTTAAAAGAAGTTCTGTGAAGAAGATGGCTGAGAGTCCAAGGATCACTCTAGAGAAGTAGAGTGAGCGGTCTAGCTTCTCACTCAATGTAATTGGCTCTAAAGAATGCAACAATCCAGCGCAGAAGTACAAAAGTAACTCAGCTGTGATGCAAGAGGAGAACGATCCTCTGAGGAAGAACTGTGGAGAACTGTGGGGGCCATCCACCGGGTGAGCAGATGAGAGCCGAAAGGGAAGCCGTGAACAGAGGGAAAGGGAAAACCAAACCTGGTCCAAGCTGGAAGGACCACTCGGGCTGCTGCCGCAACGAATTATGGGCGCTCCAGGCCCCAGCAAAGCACCTGTGAGGAAGGACGCACAACCGGGCAGATGTTTGCAGAGCCGCTGCAGACCCCACAGCTTACCTGAAAACTACCAGAGACTCAAGTAGCAACGCAGCTGCTCAGTAAATGCTGGTAACTGCAACGAAGAATCAAATCGGTCTTCAGGTTACCCGAGAGGCGTTACAGGTTCGGAGAAGCAAGGGGGAGAAAACACAAGCTGGAACAAGATGGTCTGGGACCCTGAGATGGGATTGCGAGTGTTGGACCCGCACCCATATGGAAGTGAAAGTATAAGAGGGTCTGGTACCCCGGGGAATAACAGGGTCTGGGACCCTGAAAGGACTTTGTGAGTTTGGGACCTGCCCACATATAGAAGTGAAAGTATAAGAGGGTCTGGGACCCCGGGAATAAGCAAGATAGAGGAATCGTATGTTTGGCAGGAAAGTGAACCAAAGAGATATGACAACAAATTGCGAGTCTGGGACCCGCAACCACATGAGAAGCTGAGAATAAGAGGGTCTTGGACCCTGATTGTAAAAGTAGCAAACAAGGAAGAGTTGTATGCTTGGCAGGGGAGTAAACCAAGCAGATACACCTCTGCACTGCGAGTATGGGACTCACACCCACATGAAAGGCAAAAACCTACAGTAACGAGGAATACGAGGTTCTGGGACGCTGTGAGAATAAAAGAGGCAGTCCATGCAAGGACAGTTGCTTGGCAGGAGAGTAAACCAAGCCATTCAGGATATTGCAAGTCTGGGATCCGCACCCACATGAGAGGTTGCGAATAGGGGAGCAAGAAACCTGGAACATAGAAGGATATAATCCTCCGCTTGGTAGGGAAGTGTGCCAAGCTGGTGGAATAAAGAACGGTGAATCTGAGAACTGTATCCTTCTAAATTGGCCTGTTCCATTTACCTAAAATGATACAGGTCTCAGAAGCCAGAAAGGGAGGAGATTAGAAGTCTAGAGGAAAGGAGCACACCCTAGCCTTGAAATCCTATACTTAAGAACATTGTTTATTTCATCAGTTTTGAGTACCCAAGAGACTGGGATCTTGTCTGTTCTTTAGAACTACCATGAACACTTTACTGTTGGGAAGAGATCATCCTTGCACAGTTTGTTTAAGTTGTTAGTGTTAGGGACAGAGGCAGGCTTTCGAGACACGACAGTGACAGACTTTTTGGTTTTGGACATCCTGACAATTTTACTAATTTTCTTTAAGGCAGGGAAACCCCTCTTAACTTTAGGGGTAGAAAGGCATTTTCCAACCCTTTCTTGATTAAAAGTTCTCAAAAGTATGCAACAATTGTGTCCGAGACTTACTTCTGCACCCTTACACAGCTTATCATCAAATCAAGCTACACCCATTATACAAGAATGTCACTGCGTTCATTATGACGAAAGGATTATTCCAGTGTGTAATTGGGGTCAGCTGTGGGAGTATGACCACAAACTGCTGGGTGCAGGCAGACCTCTCCGGTATAACGGTGTGATAGCGGAGTGTTCAAGACCGTGGGAAAGTGCAGAGTTTATGCATCGTGAAGAGAAACTGAAGGACGCTGGAGGCTGGTGGCAAGCCGCAAGGAGGAGACCAGCGTGACCGAGCAAAGCAGTCATGTGACTCCTGAGTTGCAGAAGGAACACTGCTGGATGAGTGCGAGCCACAGAAGACCTGTGGGAGAAAACACGAGGTACAACATGGGGAGAAAGGAACCTGTGGCGGCCTAGGACCTCACAAGAAGCCGTATGCTCTGACCAGTGAGTGTAACCAGAAGGGCGAACACCAGGCTTGCAGGCGAACATACAAACCAAGTAATGAACATTGATTTCTTCGGAAGCACGCGCTGCTGTGAATACCAATTTGAATGAAAGCAGATAGAAGTAATTTTGAATACCGAACAAGTTTTGAGCACTCTTGAATCTTGAGAGGAGTGAAAGAAAGTCTGTGAACTGTACTGAACGATGAACTGCCTTATATGAGAAACCTAGTGTCATGATGCCTACACCCGGGCATCCGGATAGAGTCCATCAGCCCAGGGAGCAGGCATCCAGATACTTATTAAAACCCCAACAGCCCCGGCCACAGGCGCCAGGCTCATAGACTTTACTTACCTTATGCAGACCATGCTGCAAATGAGTCCAAGCCAACATGAGGCCTGGATGGGACTATTTTATCACAGGGACTATTTTTCACTCAGGTGTGGTTCTGGGGAACTTCTTACCTGGGACTACTTTGCAGGCTATTTAAACCACGCCCGAACAGCAGCCCATGCTTCGTGTTATTCTGCATCCAGCAGCGTAACGCTCACCGTGTCTGCAAGTCGGCATCTAGTCTTATGCCACGCCCGCCTCGAATCCGGAGCTCCTAGACAAAAGGAAAAGAAAGGAGAAGAGGTTAGATCATGGGCATTATTTGATTCCTTACCTGATTCCAGACCTAACACAGCTCCGAGCCTGGAAAGGACATTATTTCAGCATGTGTCGCTTCGCCCGCAGCAACGCCACGTTATACTCACCAGTCCACCACATCTTTCGACTCGGCGCTGCCTCCATCATTTTCTTCGTCGAAACCCAGCACCTGGGGGGAAAACAAAAGGAATAACAAGGTGAGCCGAGAAAACCGACAAAGACAATCTCTTGCCACCATAGGCTTACCTGCTTTACCACCATAGGTATGATCCTTTAATTCGCCGCATCTTCCTATGCCGCACCTATAAAGGGAGAGAAAACAGCAAGTTAAACTCATGCAACTTTTACCGGACAGTGTTTGGTAATACAGACTCTTACCTGAACGCCATCAGCTGCCTCCAAACAATATTCTTTTGGACCCAGCTGCAACCTAACGAGTGAATGGAACAAGAGTGAACATCGGACATATTGAACTCTGAACTTTATAGACACTGGAGTCAATATTCCTCCGGAACTCCTCCAGTACCTTCAAACCAGTGAAGTAACTGGTATCTACGCGCCCCTGCATGCCATGCAGGATGGAGAGCTGATCGTTTAAAAACATAAGGCGAGGTTACCAAGAGGGGATATCGGAGGTGATTAGTGGGGAGAACGAGAACAGTTGGGGGGCCATCACTAAAGTCCACGGGTGGCTAAATCCCTTTCTCCACTTGTAGAATACTTCTACGAGTCCAGCAGACAAGATTAGGCGGGCCAGTCCAGACAGTCATCTCTGCACCACGCATCACGTTGGTGGAGACCGCAGCTGTCCGGGTCCGATTGACGACCCTGTGGGAACCAGGTGAGCGTAACACCAAGCATTGGCAACAGCCAAAATACAAGAAACAGTATTACCAGAGAAACAAGTGCTGGCAAAGCCAAGAGAACATAACGTTCTATGGTATGATAAATCCAGCACTGGCCAAAGCCAAGAGAGTTCATGGAACTGTACGTTATACAGAAACACGCATTGGTAAGAGCCAAGAGAATACAAGAAAGTGTAACCACTGTATGGTGGCCAACCAAGCCAGGGTACAGTGTCAGGAGAGTGTGACACGTGTTAATGAAGCAAGCATTACTTTTAGGAGAAGCAGTGGACTGGTGTTGATGGAAAAGCAGTCAAGTAGGGGTACCGGCTCCGTAACCTGTAATGGGTGAACCGTGTGGTCCGACAACTGCGCCTAGACCGGGTGCCCCCTGAATGGAAAACCCACTGAAAACACCCATAAAGAAGCTTGTGTTTTGTAATAACCTTTCAGGTTGTTTTGAAAGCTCGAAGATTTAAACTCTTGGGGAAACCCCTGTGCTATTATTAACTATTTTGAACTTGGGGAAGCTGAATACAAGCCAAGAGCTAGACTAAGTTCTCAACTTTATTTTGCACACTATTCATTTTTGATGTTGCCATCCCTACACATTGCATGCAGCTAGTTGCAAGGGCAACTACCGGTTTTGGACAGAGACAGACATTTGCTTTGGACTTCCTGACACAAACTATCCTTAGTTTTCTTTAAGTAGGGAAATCCCACCTTAGAATGGGGCAAGTTAGGCATTACTGCATCCTGCCTTTTTGAGATAATGAAACTTTGTGAAATGAACTTGAACCTGTTGTCTTTGTCTGACTCATGATGCCCTGAAAGTGGGTAGAAGTACAGTGGGTGCAAAATATCTGCACCAAAGATATTGGGCCTCATTACGAGTTTGCTGGTACAGTAACAATGGTACTGGTAAGCTTGCCGGTACAGTTGTTACAGTACCGGCAAACTAAGAGTTCTGCTCGTGGGTGCCTTTACAGCCACCAGTTCTGACGTGGTGGCCGTACCAGCACCCGTGAGCAGAACATGACGGTAGCACTGGTACCGTTATTAATGGCACTGGTGCTACCACCCTCCCCATTCCCATTGAGCCCTATAGGCCCTATAGGCTCAATGGGAATGGGGAGGAATTTTTTCCGGCGGCCAGAAAAGGGCAATTACCAGGTCTGGCAAGATTGTAATGACTCGGTAATTGCCCTTTTCTGTGTGCTGGAAAAAAATGAATACCAGTGGCAGCCGTGCCTGTAATACAGGCACGGCTACCGCCAGCCTTGTAATGATGCCCATTGTGTTTGTAGATACAATATTTAAGAGGGAAGGCTATCCCACTATTTTATTAAAGGACAACAGTGTCCAATTAGTGTGCAAGGAGATGGACATTTTCCTGAAAGGAAATGGCATAGAAAATCACAACATTTATCACCCTGCGACAACTGGTTTAGTCGAAAGATTGAACCATGTGATAAAGCAAAGCATTCAAGTTGCTATATCCGAAGGGAAGGATTGGAGGATGGCAGTCAATGATACTGTGATGGCTTACAGATTCACACCACACTCCACAACAGGTGTGTCTCCCTTCGAAGTTCTCAGGGGTAGGAAGCCAACACAAGTGTGTGTCCGGCTTGGATGGGCAGGTCGAGCATAAGTAAGGTACTATTGGAAGAAGTTCATGAACACATAAGCGAAAGGCAGGAAAGGAACATGGACGTATACAACCTATGAAAAGCAACCAAGTAATGTAATGTCAAGGAAGGTGAGTGGGTACTGCCTGTGCTACAAAAGCATGGTCTGATTTGGTCTCAACCTATTACAGTAACAAAATGTTAATGCATTGTGCTGTTAAGACATCGGATGGGAGAGTGTGGCATATGAATAGAGACAGTAGGAGCAAAGCTCCTTCAATGGGTTTTGTTCTTACTGTTGTGTTGTACGAATGGACAGGATAAGTTGAGAATCATGTGCATGCAGAGCACCAATGCTGTAGGTGGAACAAGAACAACTAACGAGCTTAAAGACGTTTGCACCATCTGAAGTGGATGTGATTTAAGCATTGGCATAGCAAACAGACATAGAGGAGAGTGAAGGAGACCTACTTACCTGAGTGAATATGTAAATTAAATACAGGCATCAGAATTCCTTTTAACTGTAGAATAGGTCCACAATCACACTTTTCTATTAGTTGGTTGTTCTGCCCATAATTACAGATTAGTGATGATTTAAGTGTTTTATGTTCTATTTTAATGTACGCCTTGTGTATTAGTAACTATAACATTTTGTTATCACATTATAGTTAGGTAAGATTCTGTTAATGGCTGTACACTGTTGTTACTAAAACATGCCATAGTAATATTTAAGTATTGTTCCATTTAGGTCACATTATTACTAAGTCTTATTTAATCACTTTTGCATGTTTTATATGTGGAAAGGAGATGTGTGGCATTCTCGTATTATGTGCAACATGGAACATACCCCACCAACATCAGGAGGAACGCAGTTGAGGGAGTTCCGGTGGGGCAGTGACTTGTACTGCACTCTAATAAAGCTCCTTACCTCTAAGTATGTGAAGGTTGGTCATTTCAATAACACAACAGGCAAACAGGTGACAACCTATCCCTTGAAACACTTGTGTATAGGCGCATCATAAATAACCAATCAATCAATTTATCTACCTGGTAGTGTGAATAAGGAACACAATTATTCTCTGAAAATGAATATATATGCAGATTGATCTAGCACAAGCTGGTGGAAGCTGTACTTAGTGTGTTTTGGAATAGACTTGGAAGATGATTGAAATGGAAACGATTGTAGCATCATCTTTCTTGCAATTAATAGTATGTTTATTGATGATTCGGGCCATTTATATCGTATATATTTATTGAACTTCAGTTTACTCAAACCGAGTTTGCTTAGAAATGGGGAAGTAAGTTGGTGGGGTTGCAATTTCTCTGACATCTCATTGGCAGTTGGACTGTCGGTAGGCCTCTTTGCTTTAGCTGATTGAATATTTGGAATGTCATAACAAATAAAGAAAAATAACTTAAAAAATGAATTAAAGCAAATTGAGTTTTTTTAGTCTAGGAAAAAAGTCTGTTTCAGGTCTGTGGACAATGTTTCCTAGGCTGTACCGACCACAAAAAGGGCACATAAGAAACGTTGCCCACAGAATCCTGCCAACGGGCTCGGAAGGGAAAAGCAAGCACGGAAATTGGAAGAGGAGGGCGCAGGATCGGAAAGCAGTTAAGTGGTTTGAGCGGGCAGGGCATGCGGTCTGCAAAGCAGGTTATCCTTACCTAGACGTTTTGAGTGGACAGGTGCTGGGGCGAAGAGGACAAAGCTGGGTAGGCATTGCATGGGGCACATGGTCTGAGGGATTTGCAGGATTAAACACCCAATGAAAGGTGTGTATATCTGTTCGTGGGCTGTTTACGCCACTGCGAGGCAGAAAAAAGCAGCCTTTTTTGGAGCAACCTCAGAAATCTGTAACCTATTATAGTGTAGTTTGAACATGGTGCTGCTATCTTTAATCTCTGACCCTTGTGGATGAGGATTAAAACGTGACCTTTTCCCATGCTTAATTATCCATTGGAACGTATTCCATTATTGACAAGAAGTTCTTTTCTCTGTTGAGTCCCATAGTTAAAAAAACACTTCAGTGGCCACTAAATTTTCATTTAGCCATCTTGACTCACCAGCCCTTTGTGCCTTAGAAGACCACCTTTGTTGTAGTAATCGCATCCATCAGACATGTAAGTGAAGTTCTGTGTTCCAAGAACCTCTTTCACAGAGAACAGAGCTGCGCTCCATGGTGTTAGGTTCACATTCACAAAGAGATTGGTCTTACTGCCACCTTTACAAGTCTACGAACTGAGGCAAATTTATTTCACAAAACCTAGACATGCACAGACCTTTTAAGTCTGAGCTAGACCGCACATGACCGCTCAGATCCCAAAATAGTTATTTTTTCTTGTGATGGCCTACGTTCTGGTAGGCAAACAGTAGTGGCATGCATTGCACACAGGTTTGTGTTATTCATGATTGGGTGCTACTCAAAACAGTCTTCCTCCACTTGAAAGGCCGAACTCTGTTCAGTTCAAGCTGTGGAGGTACTCTTTCCTGGCAGTCATGTATCTTTTAGAGGTAATTTGCAAAGTAACGATTTGATGCTCTATGTGTTAGTTCAAAGCTGGTGTGCAGTCGGGTTCAGACAGTTCTTAAGACAATGTTCAAGTGAACGGATTATCACTTGGATCCGACCTCCTTCTCATTGAAGTTAGTGTTGAGGAAAGAGAGTGGTAGTACGCATAAGATAAAATTTACTCTCCAGTGATTCTTGTACTCCCTAGTTCATGGTCTGATTTCCACCATATCCCTCTTCCTCATACCGTACAACGTGTCCGCTCTGACCTATAAACGAAAAGACTATTAGGCTGATGCCAAAGTACCCCTAGTAGCAGGATCTGTGCTCTGGGGCGGCTGCGAATGTGCAACAGCTTCATTTTCATCTATCCCTGCTGGGGAGAGTGATTCAGTCTTGTCTTCTACAGTAGCCATCTCCTTATTATGGAGGAAAAGGCAATATGGACTTTTAAGTACAGAAGTCTCCCTGGTGAATAACTTGAATTGTTTTACCCCAGACCATAACCAAGCGTCTAATGAATTCCTTCGTCCCACAGATTAATCTTCTACAATATTCTGTCTCCAGCACAGCTGGCTTTCAGAAGGTTTTTCATCATCATGTGTGGCTCTGCATCAGCTCAGCTTCCTTGCATGAGCATTCCAGGCACAGAGCAGGGGAATGCAGAAAGCCTACTTCCACCACTCATCCTATTCCATGTATGGGGAATATCACCATATATAGCACGCAGGAGGAAAATCATACAGGGAGTTTGTCACCAAGTGTTTCTCCCTCATTTGTCTCATTTTGTGTTGGTGTCAGATTGAGCCCCTTTCTGTCCAAGCAGATAATATCAGTCCTCAGTGACTAAAGTTGGTGTAAAATACTTTAGTTTTGAAGAAAATAGAATAATGAGGGTTCACGCATGGGCGGTATGATGAATTCATGGAATTCATCCCTTCTAAGGGAGGTGAGCCTGCTACACAAAACCTCCCTAAGGCTTTGGGCTAGCAGGATCTCCCTGAGAGTGGCACCCACTTAGGGGACAAGGACTGCCAGTTGAACAAGGTTGGAACAGCTCCCTTAGCCCCAATGTCCCATGTATTTTCTGCATACATGAGAGCAGATGGTAGTGTAAATGTAACAGAGCACTCACACATGTTTGGCTTGGTTGCTGACCCCTCCTTAAAGAAGAAGCCCCAGGACTAGTTTGATGGAGTACCTCTATTTGGAGACTGGCATATAAGGGACAAAGCCCTTTCCTGGAGGGATAGAAGAGCTGGCTACACTGCGAAGCAGCCGCTGCCTGGAAGCAGAACCACAACCACTATAGGGTGGACGGATAGCCTGCGCAATGCTGCTGAGCCCAGGTATGCCAGAGGGCTGCATCTCCGAGCTCTGTCGGCGAGGAGACCAAACCCTGACCAACGCGGAAGACTGAAGTACTGGAGAGGAGGCAGCCGCAGTGAAGGCTGCCGCAACAGGAAACAACTGGCGTCCAGTGCAAGAAGGTTACGCCGCAGATGGAGCAACCGCTTGCCCCTGGGAAGGAGACCGTGGAGCAGCTGGTACGCGGTATGCAATAAGGAGAGGGAAGAGGTTAGTCGAGCTGTCCAGCACTAAGGGAGAGACTCTAACAAAGCCATTCAAGTAGCTCACAGGGGTCTAGCGAAGAAGAATCAATAAACTCCAATGAACAGGGATAAAAAATCCCAAACCGAAGAGGGGATTACCAGGAGATAGCATGGGGTAAAATAGGTTATACCCTAGGAAGGGGAAGGCTAAAGAAGAGGAAAAGTCCTGATAGGGGGTTATATAAATGACATAGCCTTCCTGGAAGAGACACGTTGCAGAGAGGCAAATATCGGAACCAGACAACCAAAGTCACAGATGGTGTTTCGAAAAACATAATCAGCGGCCATGGAGGACAAGCGAAGAAAAGAAAATGCACTCCAACAAAAGGGTTCACAAATCCAAATCGAAGAGTGGATTACTAGAAACCAAAAGATAAAGGAATCATTAAAAGGGGGCAAACCTTGAGAGCATCAAACATTTGGTGGTAAATTGTGCTGCCCTAAGAGGTTTAAGAATAGCGATGTTTTGTCGTTTCTTTAGGGGGTACTTAATAATTGACTCAGATATTTTGTGGAGAGCTCTGTTCGACAGTCAAAAGTCTGCTTTAAATGTTGCATTGGTGGATTTTTTGAAATTTTTGAATTTACCTGATTTCAGGAATGATGGATAGTTTAGAAATATTTAACAAATTTATAAAATTAGGGAAAATTGTAAGTGTTCTTTTTATGTTTTGTTTATTTTCAGATCTAAATGTAAACAAATGAAATGTATATGAATTATTTGAAACGCTGGTTCGCTGGCCATAACAAATAAAATAAAAAAATAAAAGGGGGCAAATAACTTAGAAAGGGGAGGAGTGAAGAAAAGGAAAAGTCCTGAGAGGGGGTTAAGGAAAGGACGTAGCCTTTCTGAAGTAAACACCCAGCCAAGAAGGAAAGGCCTGAACCAGACAGATAACAAAAGTCATAGACTGCAGCTGAAAACCCCAAATCAGTTAATTGAATCTGAATCTACAGGTCCACTTGGGGTGCCAGGAGTTATTCCACCAAAGGAAAGAGAGAGACCCGAAAGGGTGAGCCGACGCAAACTCTTGAACAGTTGAAATGTAAGCCAAGCCAAGTCCTACATACAGAAAAGAAACTTGTGTGTTATAAAGGAAATCTTGAGGAACTTGATGGCTTATTGAGACTAACGAGTACAGCTCTGAGAAAGACAAGAGGAACATTTTTATGTTGTTTGCATAACAACATTTGATGATTAATTGGAACTGTGAAAGTAACAGAGAACCCGGTAAACTGAGATAGGCAATTTCCAGAGACATTGGGTAGGAGGGGGTCATGCACCAGCCAGTAGACAGCAGACAGCAGAGCCGGTGTTTGATTTTTTTAAAAAAAATGTATTTGATAGTGGTAAGGTCCAGTAGAAAGCTTATGTTTTGGACAGAACCAGTTTGTCTGACATCCTGACGAGCACCATCTATTTTGACTTTATTAGATGGGGAATACCTCCCATTGCAATAGAGCTTAGGTAACGGATATTCTTTTTTTAATTTAATAAAGCTTCAAGTATTTTCTCTAACCTCTCTAGTTATCCGCGTCCTAGCTCTGCTCCACCGCAGAGGGTAAGTAGGAAGGGGCAAAGTTGTGTCCAGGCTTCTCTATCTATACTAGCAGTAGGCAGCAGCTACAGCGATCAGGCCTTGTGCTATGGGGCTGATAATCCGTTTTAAAATGAGAAACGTTATTTGTCCAAAGATAAAGCGCATGTTTTTCAGTAGATTATGAATATTGCAACACTTACTTCATAAAAACATGTTTCGTTTCCTTCTCAGGCTATAATAAACTCCTGGAAAGACTGGCTGACTCCCAAAAGGAAAACACGAGCCTTCGTGATCAGGTGAAAGAGCTGCAACTGGTTTCGGATTCAATCGTTATGAAAACGCAACAGCTCCAGAGGTCGGTCCAAAATGAAAATGAGTTACAAAACCGATGCCAGACACTTCAAAAGCAAACATTAGGTGAGACGAATGGGTGCGAGTACAGTTAAGCGCCTTCTTTCTCCAGCTGGGGAGAAAAGAGGAGGCATATGCGTATTGGGCTTGCCACATTGAAACCCCCCAAAACCGTGATGAATGCCGTCAGCGCGAGACTACCTCATCTATAGGATTAAAATAGAACAGGGAGGGCACTCTCTGTGGGGGGCTTACACCTCGGTCCTCGTTTCGAGATGAGTGGAACACTGATTACCGCACATAGTAATTATCGTTTTTTTGATTGATATTTTATTTCTATCGCGCTCGTACACAAGTGTTTCAGAGCGTGACAAGGCAAGGGAGGGGAACAGGGTAGAACAAAACAGCGATCTTACTAGGCCCAGTGACATTGAGAACGCGCAAGTGCATGGGAGAGGGAGGAGGGGAAAAGTGCATGGAAGGGGGGAGAGGTGGAAAGTGCGAAGCAGAGGGGAAACAGATAAATAACAATAAATAAATAATAAAGGCAACAAACAGTGGTAATGCAGCCAGCAATTTGCAAGTGCTAGGTTTAAGGCAGCAGACAGGGTAGGTCTGATAAGTGCAGGAAGAAAAAGTGGGGCTTTATGGGTACAGATACAAACCCCAGTGCAAGGGGTTGCCGGGAGGCAGTGTGGGAGGGTGACAGGATGAGCAGGTACCTGGGCCCAAAAGACATAGGGTGGCCAGGTGCACAGTGCCAAGAGTGAACAGATCAGCAGGGCAGAGGGGGAGCGAAGGCAGAAGAAAAGAGGAAGGTCTTGAGGTGCTTCCGGAACCGCAGATGGTTCTCCTCAAGTTTTAGAGTGGCAGGGAGGCTGTTCGGCTGGGGCCTCCCTCTGGAAGACAGAGATCTACCCCCAGCTCGTTTCTTAGAAAAATGACTGACCCTGAGTGAGTTGGAGATAGAGGAGCGAAGAGCTCGAGAGGGGAGGTATTTGCGGAGGGATAGCTGAAGGTATTTTGGACCCAGGCCCCAGAAAGCCTTGTGGACAATGCAGAGGGTTTTGAATCTAGCTACGATCAGGCAATCGCATCGGCTGCTCACATATTGAGTGCACACAAGCACCCTATAATAATCCTCTGCTCTCTTGACTGACCTGGACTACGGTCCCCATGGGTGTTCAATCCACAAGCGCTTTGAGGTAATGGCGTCGATATATAGAGCGCTATATAAATGCCAAATAACATAACATAACTGGAGTCCTATGTGTGCTCTTTATGTTATAAACCGTGTGGGTGGATCTTAGAACAGTATAAAATACTGATGTAGCAGAGACTGCTAGTCTCTCTTGCACAACTAGAGGCAAAGCTGTGCTGTAGAACATGTAAGTGTGATCCTAGTCTGAAAGGAATAGCTGTGCCATGGAACGCTTGAGTGTTATGCATCATATCCTGGTATCCTCTGCTGGTGTCACACAATCTGATATTTCAGTCTTCCATGCGCAGTACTAGAGGCCATCTACTGAGGTTTCATGCTGAAAGCTGGACTCTGGAATTTAAATTATCACCCAGATAAAGGGCATCTTATAACAAAAGTGGTATATGTGGCATTAACTCTTGGCATGCAGAGCTGTTGCCACAGTAAGGCAAGTCTGCTCAGCTGCTGAAGAGCCACAAGTAGATCGGCCTCAAAAGCCACCATTTTTGCCTTAAAGAATCAAATGTGCTCCCATTATAAGGGAGGGCGTGCTCCAAACAAGCATTTTACCCAAGGCAATAAACATTTTTACCCCAACCCCATGTCATAACTTTAAAGAAGGTACTTAGGGTGACACACCTGATGGAGTCGCTGAGTGTGCCATTTAACTACAGGGTTCAGGCCAAGGTCCAAAAGTGAATACATTAGCGGCCGTGTAGTTATGGTTAAGTTGTTCAACCCATAGGAAGAGTACTTTTTGGGCGGCTTGTAACTTTGCTCCCCCCCCCAGACGAATCCTCATAAAACTCTGCAAAGAAAGTATATGGTCCTGTCAGATTGATCCTGCAATGTTTGATGAAGTTTCATGCACGGGGTTAGGGGGGTGAAGAAAAATTATTGGGGGGTCCCAAAATGTGTGTTTTTTTCCCCTAGACGCAATGTAAAAAAAATGTCCTCACGCCCAAACCACTGGACGGATTTTCATCAAATTTGCGCCCGTAGTGGCGGCTTGGTCCCGAAAGCGTGCTTTTGTAAATTTGGTGTAAATCTGTCCAGTAATTCTTTTTATTACGGTCAAAAAGTAGGTAAAAAATCATATGTGATATAAGTGATATTTGGGTTCGGTCGTCGGACACAATTCACTGTTTGGACTGTGGACGGGCCCCCGTGAAAAGCATGAGGTATGCCATATTTTTGGGAAGCGCCTGCCATTTTGGATTCACGGACAGCGGTAGTTGTCAGTGAACATCGCGGTAAAAAAATTAAATAACACACATTGCACTTGTCAAACTATTGAAACTATCTCTGGGGAGGTGAGGGGTTATGAGGATCGGATGGGATATGGCCATAAGAAGCCAAATAACAGGTATTTTTCATCCCGAAGTCCACGAACCATCTGGATGTTCGGGTACAGTCCTGTGATGTTCGCAAACCTCTCAGATGTTAGGGGACATCCATGCCTATTTTTGAACTACAGGGTTGGTGAAAAGCAGTTTTTGGATGGCTTATAACTTTGGTGCCATTCAATGAAACTACATGATATTTTGAAATATCATTCTAGACCTAACCAAAGTTAAGTGCTGTTCTGCCAAGAGGGAGCAAAAGTAGAGGTCGGGTCCCAAAATATTTGAAAGGCTTATATATAAATTTGGTGCCATTTGACGAATCTGCACAAAAATGTGTAGAAAGATTTTAGACCCAGGATTGAATGGATCTGCAAAGTATGGTTGGATTTTGTCTAGAGGGGTAAAAATTAGAGGGGGCGGGCCGTCAACATTTTTTAGATGACTTATATCGTTGTTGCCATTTGACGAATGTGCACACAAGTTTGCAGAAAGATTATAGACCGAATCTTGAATGTATGTGCAAAGTCTGAATGGATTTTGTCAAGTGGGGGCTAAGGTATGTGACTATTTTATGTACGTACATTTGACACTTTTCAAAAAATAAAACGTGGACGGATTTTCAGCAAACTTGTACAAAGAGCATTGTCAAGGACCTGAGGGCATGCTCTTGCAAATGGGTCAGTGTTTTCTAGTGTCCTAATGCAGGTACAAAAAATAGTGCTATACCTTTGGTGAATGAGGTATAGCCTGTTGCCTTGGGCAATGGCCAGATTGACCGGGACATGGCCAAAGACCATGACCTAGACAATCTGGCTACTAGCCATGACCACAAGGGACTGGAAATGGGGTTGATGTTGTTTAGAAAATTATTGCTGGAAAATCGCCCTGAGCTCTTGGAAGCAATAAATACTGAGGCAGAAGGAGGGCGCCTGGCTGTCCTGAACAGATGGTACAGAGAAGAAGAAGAAAAATGAGACTCTATTCAATGTTCCAAAAAGGAGTTGACGGACAATCCGATGAAAATCCAAAATAAACTAAACAAGCTTGATTGGATACTTACTTTGGAACAGGCCGCTTTGTACAAGTTAACCTCGCACCTGCCACAGACGTTCCATAAGCTACACGAATTACAAGTGTATGTGAAAAGATATCCAAACCGCAAGCTGAGGAATATCTTTATAAGAGCCCGCCTCAACTTACTCCATACGAACGAAATCTTGATGATACAAGGCCTGGCGAGCACAAACGTTTGCAGATTCTGCAATGATCCGGCTTTGGTGGAAACGACCAAACATATACTGTTAAGGTGCCCAGAAGTAGAGGCTATAAGAAGTCCTTACTTGAAGGAGATATTATCTGCAGCCCACACTTTCGATGTAGAGACTTGGTGGGCGAGGTTAATTGGAGGCGGACGAACTACTTGGGTCACTGCCACAGCAAAGATTTTAGACACAATTCTGTCAACTATAGAAAAACGACCATAGGTAAACAATATTCAAACGGAAAGGAATGAAACGCAAACGCAAAAACTTTTAAAAACCCTCTGGGTTAAACAAAGTATAAAAAAATTATTTAAAAAAAAAGAAATGGGGTTAAAGTGGGCATGGCCACCAGGGACCGGCTATGTGGTAAAGTTTTTCGAAATCGGTATAGGTTAGAATGGAAAAAAAAAAATCTGCTCGTGGCTACAGCCCGAAGTGCTGGACAGGATTGCAGCAAACATTCACGAGGAGCATCAGCAAGGATCTCAAAGCATGGTTTTGCAAATCTGTCCTGTTTTTTTTCTAAAGTGTCAAGATGTAAGTACACAAAATGCTGGTATAACTTTGGTGCATGGGCAATGGGCTCGGCCCTGAGCAAGGACACATGTGTACTCTGGTTTGCTTATTGGGGCATGCAGCATGGCCGGAGCCCTAGGTTTGAATGGGGAAAACATTTCTGCTTGCGGCTGCAGCCAGAAGTGCTGGATGGGATTGCAGCAAACTTGTGCAAGGAGCATCAGCAAGGATCGGAAAGCATGACTTTGCATCTGTCCTGTGTGTTACTTTTTTTAAAGTGACAAAATGTGAGTACAAAAAATAGTTCTATAACTTTTCTGCTTGGTTAGTGGGCCTGGTCCTAGGCAAGGACAAAGGTCTACTCTGATTTGCCTATTTGGAAATGCGGCATGGCCGAAACCCATGCCTTATGGATTGTGGCAACTGCCCGTGGCTGCAAGCCATGAACATTGGCCATTGGTCACATTATGTGGGCATAGTGAACGCTGAACTAGGATGCAGGGTAGGTGCAGCAGATAACAGGGGTGGTTTGGTGGGGCTGGGGCCATGGTCGAGCCTCATCGATGACATCACATATGAAACTAATGTTGATGAAAAGTCTCTAAAAGGGGTTGTGTTTATAATGTTAGTAACAAGTTGTCAGGGGTGATCAGGAGACCTATCATGAACTACTTAATGCATTAAAGAATGTGCTCATCTCAACAAAACATGATATTGGAGTGTTGTTGCTAATGCAGGAACCTAATTATACATACACATTGGCAATAGCTGCAGCATGCACCATAGAAGTAGCATATTTTTAATCTGCTATTTGTGGATAATAAAATAATGATTGGTATCTTATGAGAGCTTTGAGTAATGATGAACATGGAATAAATATCTAATGGCTAATAATTCAAAACTTACGACACACTTGTGTTACAATAAACAATACATATGAAGACCCACAATACATGCAAATCTGAAACACATACAGGGAACCTTCAGTAAGGAGGAAAGAAACAACACCACCAAAAAAATGACAGTGACATTAGACTTCATAATGAAGTACACAAATGAATTCTGTGTTTAAGGCTTGGTTATTTTCCCATGTATGTGCACCATGAACTGAGGCCAAATGTTAAGGAAAGTGCATTAACAACATAAAACAAAGTTAATGTCTACATATGTAACACCTTTTGATTTTTAAAATTGTCTCTATCATTGAACAAATCCATGTGGCCTAGATATGTCTGTGAACAAAAAGAAGTGGCCCAGATATGTGATGTCATTGGTGATGTCATCAATGACATGTGTGATGTCATCTTTGATGTCCTGGGTGTTGATCATAGCAGTGCACGGAGGTGGCGTGAGTTATGGTTGCTTAGCTTACCATAACTGTCAATTTCAAGGGTTTTTCGGTTTTACTTGTAACTATAATGTCACTTTAACAAAGTTTTATCATTGAATTTCATGGTTTTTGTTAGTGCAACTTAACCATAACGTCCCTTTAACAAGGTTTTTTCATACATATTAATAGTGGCTCAATATAGTACCAACACTCTAGGGACTTTTTCAAAACGAAATAAGTGAACTTGTTATGTTAAAGGCTGTACCTCTATGAAACACCTAAATATGTTTCTGGAGCAGACATTCTGTCGGCAACATATCGAGCATGCACAGACAACAAATTGGCCTCCAGCTTTATCTAGGCAAGTTGGTGCCACGTGCAACTTTTGGGACTGCAGAGATGTCATCCGAGCGGTGCGCCATTTGTAGTCTGTGCTGGCTAAAGTGCGTGTTCCGAACAAGCTACTTTTTCAGGTATATTATCATAAAGGAATTTGTTGCTGAGTCTAAAAATGCAAACCATTTTCACATCACATGTAAGGGGGAGATGTAAATCACATAAATCCATGGACCAAGTTGTTTACTGCACCCTCTTGTCTGGACCTTTCGTATTTACTATGGCACACTCTTATAGGTCCTAATGCCTAACGTGTTAAGGGTAGAACTGTTTACTTAATTGGTAACTGCCAAATTTCAGGGCATTAGCGAGTCTCACGTCAGCCCTTATGTGTACATAATGGCCATGGTTATCTTCTTTATATTGCATAACCTCCTTTATACATTTCATGCGTTTAAGGAATTATTTATACTCTGGGCTCAATTTTTTGCCCTGAATGATTGCTAGTGTAGTGTCACAGATGGAACAAGAGTCACTCCAATTCACAGAGCTGGATCAAAGGTTTTATGACATTGTCTGGGGCCTTGGGCCATCCCTCTCTCATCTTATGTTGACCCTCCACGCTAACCCAGGCATCCCTGACCCAGAGGTTAACCCCTACTATCTAATGTCCATCTTATCCTGGTGGTGCGGACGTAAAGGCAAATGCATTTTCTGCGAAAGTCCCTTTTAGGGAATTCCGAGCTGTCCCTATTCTTTCTAGCAGGTTAGTGTTGTAAGGGGAGTTGGGACAGTGCCTTACAATTACATTTTTGATTCAAGCCCTAACTTCCATGCCCCCACTCTCACCTCTCCCCTTCAACTCTTAGTATTTCATAACTGCTCCTTACTTCTCCCACCAATCCTCTGTCCTGCCGATACTTCACTCCTCCTAGGTCTTGCCTCCACGCTTTGATGTTACTCCTTTCAGCACTACTACTCCCCATCTCCACGGCTATTGCTCCCCTTCCACGGCTACTACTCCCATCCCCCAAATTAGCGCTCACATTCTCTACACTACTACTCTCCTCCTCCCTCCAGACTATTCAAACACCCTCCTTTCACTGCATAACATTAGCTTCACAGCCACACATTACACTAGCTTTCCTACACACTACCCAAACAAACCTGTGCATTCACACTGTACAATTACTTCCACTCTCTAGCCAATACCTCACCTGCTCCACAATTTGCCTCCAGAGTCCACCGCTGCTTCCTCCCTCACGGGTCATTTTGGTCCTCTGCAACCTCCTTCTTTGACATCACCCAAATAGCCCACCTTTCCTGTTTCCTGCTTATATCCTTCCCTTCCTGCCATGATTGGACCTCTTTTGCTGGCCAATCTGGCCCTCTTTCCTGCCCAAAGTCTGTGCGTATAGTGAAATGTCATAAGTAGTGCCCTAAGCCCTGCCACTTCTCGGCATTTGCTTCCCATGTACCGAAGATTGTGGCCCAGGAAGGCCAGCATTCATGAGCCCCTTTTTGTGTGGTCTCTCAGTAAGACTTGTAGGAGAGGTTGGGTCCTTTACCCCTTTTGGTGCCCGTGGTCTAGGGGGCGTCTCTGTTGTGTGTTATGCTTTGTTCAGCAGCTCTGCAAGGTCTGCAGCATTGCAGTGTGTGGACGTGGAATCTCTCTTCATTGCGGCTCAATGGTGTGTATTGGCAGTGCTGCAGTATTTTCGCTTCTTCTGGCAAGTTTCCTTGTTCTCTTTGGCTGATCACTATTTCGGCTGCATAGTCTTTCAGCTCTCTCTCTCTCCTCTGGGTGTACTTCCAAATGGGTTTTCTTATGTTCTTGTTCGAATGTGATGTTTCTGAAAGGAATAAGAAAAGACTGGTGAGCAACTTGCTGAGGCCTGGCATAAGTTAGCAGTTGTCTGCACAGAAATATGTTGGCACAATGAGGGGGGCAGGAATTGGGGACCCGCAGCTGCCACCATCCTCTGGGTTAGAACGGCAGCAATACCTATCCCTTTTCCTACCAGCCCCAGTCAAGAGTGGCTCTTATCCCTGTTGACAAGGCTAGGGTACTGGCCTTACCACAATAGCACCATTTATATGTGGCATACATGCTCAGATCAGGAATTCGGCCTATGGTAGCGCACTTCAGTTCTCATGGAGGTTAAATTATGGCAGTTCATCAGCTCTGAATCTCCCACAGCTCACATTACTGAATTTGCCCTCATGGAGAGGCCATGCACATGTGGATCCTGTAGGTTTGTTTCTACGTCCTTCTTCCCTATTCCTTTTCTCCCATTATGAATACCTGCATTCATCTTTTTACACAGGCTATCCTTATCTTTGGTACTTCTGTCAGTTGGTTTGACGTTTCCAGACGATAAACCTGGGATTTGCAGCCGGTGCCTAACAAATGCTGCCTCACAATTCTGGCCTTTGCACATCTTGGGGCCATCGCACAGCTATGCTTCCACAATTTCTAGTATTTATATCATATTCTCTCTATCGCATTTCTATCAGAGCTTCACAATTTGCTAGCTCTGTGCATATCTATCCTATACCTGCTTTTTGAATGGATTGTCCTCCAACGTATTACACATCATGTCCACAGCTGTGCTGCTTCGGAAATTTTTTCGGCAGAGGGCGTCCTGCGTCAATGGCATTGGGTCGATGTCCCTTCAAGGCCTCCGTCGAGG
Source organism: Ambystoma mexicanum (assembly GCF_040938575.1). Taxonomy (NCBI): domain Eukaryota; kingdom Metazoa; phylum Chordata; class Amphibia; order Caudata; family Ambystomatidae; genus Ambystoma; species Ambystoma mexicanum. Next base: position 780,425,393 of record NC_090932.1, read on the forward strand.
GTGATGTCACCGGATGTTATAAAGGACGCACAGCGCCCGTAGCCTCAGTTCTGTTTTTTCCGCAAATGTGTTTGCTTCTAGAACTCTGCGCGCCTCGTGTTATCTTATTCGAAGAAAATGTCTTCATCTTCTACCCCTCCGACTCTGCGAATGAATTTAAGACATGCCGGCATTGTAAGTCCAAAATGTCGATAACAGACCTGCACCACATCTGCTTGTGGTGTCTGGGCGAAAGCCATGATACCGACGACTGCTTGAAGTGCCAGTTGTTGACTGCCAAGGCCTTGCAGGAGCGTAAGGGGAAGTTGCAGGTAGGTCGGGTTTCTAAACCTTGTAAAGCCCAAAAACCTACGGGTATTTCCACCGACGATTCGAGGGGGTGACTCTCCCCGTCGGAAGGAATCCCGGGGATCTCGGTCCCGCAGTGGGTCTTGTCTCTCCTCCTCGTCTGAGCACTCCCGGAAGCGGGGTCACCGGTTGCCTTCCCCGCCCTCGTTGGATGATGGTTCCGCGAGGAAAGTGGCTTGTCCCACTAAATCCTTGACTCCTGATGAATGGGAGGCATTCAGGGAGCAAATGCTGGCGATTTTTCAATCCCAGGGAACGGTTCCGTACGTGCCTTTGGTAGAAGCCGGCAGGGAACGGTATTGGTCCGATGCTCGCGCGGCATTGGGACCGGGCCCTCGGCCCGATAAACATCAGGAGCCGTCGAGGTCCCGTTCGGACAAGGCTCCGGTGGATCGCCAGAGATGTGCCAGATCCAGGTCTCGGTCTTTGTCGCCAGCGAAACGCAGACATCTGGAAAGGGCTCGATGTTGGCGTCAACACCATCGGCGCTGTATCTGTCGAGTGCAGCTGTCAGAGCTTTGCCTTCGATCGAGCCTTTGGTGCCTTTGTCGATGCCGACTCCGAAGCCATCGGCGCCCTCAACGCCTTTGGGGCAATTTGGCCGGAATTTGCCAGGGGAGGCCCCTCGCACTCTGGAACCTCTGAGAAAGGCTTTATCCAAGACTGTGAGGCCTGTTGTGGACTCCCCGGACGCTCCTGTCCCTAGGAAGGAGTTCTTTCATTCTCTGCGTGATATTTATAGGATGAGGAGAGGTCAGATATAGAGTTGGAGCCTGTTGAAACTCATGAGGCTCCTGACATGGTCTTTTCTGAAGGCAGTCAGTTGGAGGAGTTGCGTCAATCTTTGCATGATGCCAGTGGCCTTGACACATCTCCTGAGGTCGAGTTCAGTAGGCCAGAGCCTGGGGCTCATGCAGAATCCTCCTATAGAGGGTTGATGTCGAGAGTTGGAGTATCTCGGGTGGTCCGTTCCTCTGGTTGCATTCGATCTAGATGACCTGACTGATATTTTGAATGAGGGTCCGTCCAGGGACCCAGTGCTGCCTTTTCATTTGGCATTGCAAAAAAGGGTGGCGGCTACTTGGCAGACCCCGGAGTCTCTTCCGGCAGTCAACAAGTCGTTGACTAAGAAATACCGCCCATTCGGTAGCGACCCCAGCTACCTATCCACTCACCCCACTCCGGAGAGTTTGGTGGTTCAGGCGGCTACGGCCACCACGAGGCAGGCGGCGTACCCTACCATCCCTCCTAATAGGGACAACAAGCGCTTCGATGGTTGGGCACGCAAGGTATTTTCTGCTGGGAGTATGGCACTGAAGTCGGTCAACTCCACCTGTGTCTTGGCAAGATTTTCACACACTCTGTGGAATTGTCTCTCTAGCGGCTTAGCATATTCCCGAGGGGGAAGAAAGGGATGTGTTCCTTGCTCTTGTGCAGGATGGCAAGGATGCCTTGTGTGAATCCCTTCAGTCTGGGACGCGGCGGATAGTGTTAGCCAGTCCATGGCTGCAAGCACCGTGATATGCAGGTTTGCGTGGTTGCGGAAGTCTGGTTTTGCTCCGGATGTGCAAGCCCGCCTTCTGAACATGCCCTTTGATGGCTCTCGTTTGTTTGGCAGCAAGGCTGACGAGAGCCTTGAGAGGTTGCAGACCTCAAAAGCTGCTGCTAAATCTTTGGGCGCAGCTGTGCATCAACCTACGCCTTTTCGTCCTAGGGGACAACAGTGGAGGGGGTTCCTTTCATTACTACTCCTCTTTGGTAGAATGCGAGGAGCCGCTTATCAAAGGGGTCACCGTAAATGTACCGTAGTGGATAGGGTAATAGAGGTGTCAAAGCCGCTCAGGTAGCAACCTCTTTGCCTTCAGGCGCTGCCACAGCCGCTCCAAAACAGCTATGAGGCCATGTCCCATTGTTCGTCGGTTGGGGGCAGACTTTCTCAGCATCTCGAAGAATGGCGAGCTATTACTTCAGATGCATGGGTTCTGGATACAATAGCCCACGGCTACTGCCTTCCCTTCCTACAGCAGCCTCAAGACAATCCACCGTGGACTCTTTCTTTGAAGCTTCCGGATCCGCTCCTTGTGCAGGAAATCTTGACCCTGCTGGAGAAAGGTGGTATAGAACTGGTGACTGTGGCGGAGAGGAACAAGGGATGGTATTTCCCATATTTTTTTATTCCAAAGAAAGACGGGGGACTGAGACCCATCTTGGACTTGCGTTGGTTGAACAAGTTCCTCAGGAAGGACTAGTTTAAGATGGTCACTCTTTCTTAGGTCCTTCAGGCCTTTCGACTTCAGGATTGGTTGATGTCTCTGGACCTACAGGATGCTTATTTTCATGTGCCGATTCATCCAAAGCACAGAAAATACCTGAGGTTTGCGGCTGGCAACTCGCACTTTCAGTTTCGGGTCCTGCCATTCGGATTGACCTCCGCCCTGAGGGTCATCACCAAGCTAATGGTGGTGGTGGCAGCGTATGTCAGGAGAGGGGGGTTCACGTCCACCTCTACCTGGATGATTGGTTGGTTTGGGCGCATTCTCCCGAACAAGCTTTGGATTATCTCAACCTCACCTGCCACTCCCTTCACAATCTGGGCTTCTCCCTCAATTTCAGGAAGTCGCATATGACACCTTCCCAACAGCTCCAGTATATCAGGGCTGTGTTGGACACGTCCTTGGGGAAATGCTCACCTCCCAAGGTGAGGGCTCATCACATTGTACAGAAGGTGAACAAATTTCAACGTGCCAGTGTCTTCCGGCTTTCGAATTCTTAAGGTTGCTCGGCCTCATGGCATCCTGCATTTTTCTGGTGCCAGAGGCCAGAGTGAGAATGAGATCCCTTCAATGGGTTCTCAAGATGCAGTGGTCGCATTTCTCAGGCAAGATGTCAGATCCTGTTCAAATTCCACTCTCGGTCTCACAGGATCTTCTGTGCTGGGCCTGCGAAGGGAATCTGATGAAGAGGGAGCCGTTTTGGCCGAAGGTGATGGTGGTGACGGACGCTTCCCTCACAGGATGGGGAGCTCATGCCAACGATCTGAGTGCCAGCGGTCATTGGTCTCCGTCGGAGTCCAAACTCCACATCAACCTGTTGAAGCTGAGGTCCATCAGGCAGGCCCTGATGGCTTTTCTGCCGGTGGTGTAGGGGGAAGAGTGTCCTGATCATGACGGACAACACAGTGGCCATGCATTACCTCAACAAAAAAGGGGGGTAGTATCACTCCCGCTATGCAGAGAGGCGCTGCAGCTCTGGTTTTGGGTGATACAGCATGGAATCTCACTCTCGGCAATTCATCTAGCAGGAGAGGAGAATGCGGCGGTGCACGCTCTGAGCAGGCAGAGCACGGTCTCCCACAAGTGGGAGTTGGCTCAGGAAGTCCTTCTGGAGCTCTTCGCCCTTTGGGGAACCCCTCAAGTGGATCTGTTCGCGACCAGTGCCAACTGGGAGTGCGAAAGATTTTGCTCAAGGGAATTTCCTCCGAGAGGAGCCTTAGGGGATGCATTCGTTGTGGATTGGTCATTCCCACTTCTGTACGCGTTTCCTCTGGGCCCCGCTATTCCTCAGGTGCTAAGGAGGTTGCCAAGGTTTGGATCCCACATGGTCCTCATTGCTCTGGAATGGGCCAGGAGAGCGTGGTACCCAGACCTTCCTGAGATGTCCATCTGCCCTCCATGCTGTCTTCCCCACAGAGAGGATCTTCTCTCGCGCGGGGGATTTCGGGGGGGGGTCAGGGTTCTCCATCCAGAGGTCAAGACTTACAACCTTCACACTTGGTTTCTGGAAGGTTGAGATGTAAGCATTGGGACCTCACGGATGACGTGCTGGAGGAGTTGCTTTAGGCCGGGCGCCCGGCAACCAAATCCCTGTACCGTTGCCGTTGGAGTACGTTTTGCGACTGGTGCAGAGGAAACAATGTCGATCCTTTTCAGTGTTCCATTCCGATGGTTCTTTCTTTTTTGCTTTCTTTGGCCCACAGGGGTCTTCAAGTGGGTACCATTAAAGGTTACCTGGCGGCGCTGTCTATTTTCAAGTGCTCGTCTGAAGAATGTTCTTATTTTAAGATTCCTTTGATTTCCCAATTTCTAAAAGGGCTCACAAATGTGTTCCCGCCTTCCCCGTTTCAGGTGCTGGTTTGGGAACTGAATTTGGTCTTGAAATTCCTGAAGGGTGCTCTGTTTGAACCGCTGCACTCTTGTACTTTGAGATTGTTGTCTTTCAAGATGGGTTTCTTGGTTGCAGTTACATCTACTCGCAGAGTGAGTGAATTGCAGGCACTTACATCTAAGCTACCCTTTACTGTGTTCCACAAGGATAGGGTTGTACTTAGGGTACGTCAGTCCTTCCTACCTAAGGTAGTGTCTGAGTTTCATTTGAGTCAGAAAGTGGCACTTCCTGCTTTCTATCCTCCCCCCTCATCCTGGTAAGGATGAGGAGATACTTCATAGGTTGGACCCTAGGAGAGCTTTGAGCTTTTATATCTCTATGATGTCCAGGGTCGGAGTGGACGACCAGCTTTTTGTGGGATGCACTGGCCACAGATTGGGCCAGGCTGTTACTAAACAGACCTTGTCCAGGTGGATTATCCTCACCATTACTGAATGTTACAGATTGGCGGGAAAGGACCCTCCGGAGGGGTTGAGAGCCCACTCCACTAGGGGCGTGGCTACATCCACAGCCCTGCAGCTGGGAGTTCCTATTAAGAATATTTGTGACGGAGCAACGTGGTCTTCCATTCACATCCTTGTCAAGCATTACTCCCTGGATACGCTCCATGGTCTGGATATGGCCTTTGGTAAAGCGGTGCTTTATTCTGCCATCTGATTGGGTATTCTAAATTCTTTTCCCTCCTCCATTCACTGATACTTCTTTGGAAGTCTGTCAAAGATGTGTGCGAATGAGGGACAGGCAGCCAGGAGTGGAACTTAAGTAAACCCTTTATTCAGGATACAGGAATTCAAAAAGGAACAAAAAGTTCAAGAATGCTTCTTCTTTTTCTTGGAATATGGATGTGGCTTCTCGACCTTGCAGCTAGTCCTCGTAAGCCCACGGCGTCTCAGGCACAGCTCTCTCTCTCTCTCGAAGTCCTAGAAGAGAATGGCAAAGAGACACAGTCCATCATTTGTTTTTACCTCATATAGGGGTTGGGGTCCAGGTAACCAATCAGCACAGACTTGGCTAGTTCTCTATAAATATCCCCATAAGCCCCGCCCCCTTTCCCTTGGTTTGAAGGAGGGTTGCCTGCCCGGCCCGCCATGTCAGGGTCCCCGCGAGGAACCCCCGTCTTGAAGAGGACTGGCACCCTCGAGGTCTCTGTGACGCTTTCTGAAGGTGAGTGTTGGCGGTGAACTTGGAAGCGGGTCTCTGCCTTCCGCGTCACTGGGTACGGCCTCGACCGTGTTGTGAAAGGAACCGCGTGGGAAGCCGCCGTCTGCCTGTGAAGGCGTTTGGCTTGCCACAGTCTATGCTGCACTCGGAGTGGAACCCCGCCCCGGTAAGCCAGTGGTTGTCCGGGAAGGACGGCCCAATCGCCTCCGTTCCGGTTTTTCTGTTCGCTGGAACAAACTCTTTCCGCGTATCCTATACTCATGTAAGCGGTGTCAGCCGTAGTCCTTTCGTCCACGTCTCTCTTAATGCTGTCGTCCGGGGTTCCAAGACTGTTAATTATCTGGACTGTGCTCTCCTGAACTCGCAGCTTGGTCGGTTGGTACCCCCTCTCAGGTGGTCTTCCTTCGATCGGGGGCTCTCTCTCATGTGGTCCCTCCTCTCGCTTCTTCCCTTTCAGGCCGTCCATATCCCTCCGATCACAATGTGGAATACGTTGGAGGACACAATCCATTCGAAGAACTAGTTACTTACCAACTGGTAACGTTCTTTCGACTGGATGTTCCTCCAATGTATTCCACATCGCCCTCACAGCCTACCCCTCTGAAGAATTTCCTGTGCTATTGCGGCTTGCATTCCCGCAAGGCTAGGTGCAGTCAAGCAGTCGTTGTGTACAAGCATGTTGCACGTTATGGAGGAAAAAAACATAAACTGAGGCTACGAGCGCTGTGCATCCTATTTATAACATCCAGTGACGTCACCCTCGTCGGAGGCCTTGGAGGGACATCGACCCAACGCCATTGACGCAGGACGCCCTGTGCCGAAAAAATGTCCGAAGGAGCACAGCTGTGGACATTACATGTCAAAGATGTGGACTATGTTGGAGGAACATCCAGTCGAAAGAACGTTACCAGTTGGTAAGTAACTAATTCTTCTCTGCCACCACCTTTTGCCCTGTTTTTCTTTCTTCCTCCTGAGACTAGGGCCCTCCTTACAGTTTCGCCGGCATCGGTGGGATACCGGCAAATCTGCCGTACCATCTCTGCTGCCGATATTACCAGGATATTACGGGCGGCAGAGACTCTGGTAACTTCCCATTCCATGGAGCCCCTTCGGACTCCGTTGGATTGGCTTGCTAGAATTATAGGCATCCGTAGTACCGGTGCTAGTGATTCTGGCAATTCTCTGCCGGTAGGGGCCTGAACTCCCGGCAGGTCAGGCCTGCCGGTAGCTCACTGCCCCTACTGGTAAACTTGTATTTCCCCGGTGCGGAAAAAACTTTGGTGCCGTATTTATCAGCCTTTTTTTTCACCGGACCGGGGTCCTTGTAATGAAGCCCTAGGTTCTGTTTATGCTAGGCGGGGGCACAATATGCAGTTTTCTCTACAAAGGTACCTGCGCCTTAAAACCACTACAGTGATGAATGGCCCGGTATAAAAGCTTTATAACATAACATAACTTAGCCTGATCAAAGACCAACATGTGTGGCTCAGATAAATGTTTGAAATTGTATTTGCCTCTTCCTGGATGTGAGAATTGTTCCTATTCATTAGGTAATGTACACAGTGCTAACAAATGCTGCCTTCAAGTTCCTTTAAGAATGCTGCAACACTGCGAACGTTCGAAATAATAAAACAAAAGCAGCCCTAGACAAAGGGAAATGCTGGCTTAACATTTTTCAACAGCTATTAAGCAGGTGGAATGCTTCAATAACATTTCCAAAGCAGTAATGAGCATGCATCGCCTACAAAGCAGTTAATGTATTCTTTAAGAATTGAGTAAGCCTTTCATAAAAAGGTTAACCGACTTTTCATTAGTATTTATTCAACAGTTACTGTAATGATTTTTAAATTCTATAATGATATGGGCTTAATAAATGTTCACTTGCACAGCACTAGGTAAAAAAGAAGTTTATAAGAATTTCCATATCAGCATGAAAGCATTATCTGATGTATATTTTTCTTGTCCCATGTATGCTTGGGTTGGGCTTAGTAAAAGGTTAAACGAGGCATTCTATTAAAATTTTGCTTCCTTAGTCAATGCTCAAGAAAGACCTTTCATTTAGACTAGGGCGGATTAAGACAACCTGAAGCAATATAAGTAGCATTCGTGCCGGCAGTGGTACTTCAAAGGGCCACAACGGCGTTCTTGTATCTATGAGAGAGCCGGGTGAACCTGAGGACCCACTCAGGTGAGGGTAGACTTCAGTATGTAATTTCCCTGCACAATTCTGTATCCCAAGTCTTATCTACCAGCAACCATTGAGTCCTGGTAACAGTCTCTTAAGGTTTTTTCTCATGAGTATCAAATTAGCGCCATCTAATATAGCAAAAAATATTGGTGTGGATAGTAGTAGAACGAACAGTCCTGCCTTACAATATTTCGGGCATCGTGATTTGATGAAAGGTGAATGGTCTGTGTGTTCATTGGTTGCCTCTTGCCCTCTTGTCGCTTTAATGGAAAGAATCCTATGCGTCCCGTGCTTGACAGAACAATGTTTATTTTGCTCTACCTTTTTTTGTTTCAAGTGTGCATCTGTTTTGCCGCAAGTACTTTAATCATTATGCACGTGACTTTGTATCTCTATATCTGAATCTCGTGTTGATTTTCATGTGCGTCTTATGTTGGTCGCATAAGAGAAGAGTCTTCTGGACAAGACAATGGAAAAAGATTGCAGAATTAGAGGTTAATTCAGAGTTTGGTGGTAACAGTAAAGTTGACAGTATTTGTCAAATACTATGGATTTTACCGTCCACCCAATTCAGGGTTTGATCAAATACTATCGGTAGTATTCCATGGGAATACCAAAAGTGGTATTTTAGGCAGACCTTTTGCAGGAAACCTACCTATTTTTACCGGTAAAAAATCCAAACTGGCCCCACATTTTTAAAATCTCTGTTTTTACTGTACATAACGAAAGCACAGGTGCTTCCCATCAATGGAGGGAAAATGTTTTTTAAATGGCCATGTTGCAGGGCTAAAAAGGTGGCCATCTCCAATTGCCTCCTCTCACCAGCAGACTTGACCTTTTTGTGCATAAAGAAAATAATTTTCAGTTAAATGAGCCACTACTGTAGATAATCAATTTCTCCATTTATATTGATGCCAGAACATGCAGAAAATATGATAAAACCTTTTTACATTACTGCCATTGGAGGTGGTATTTCTGAAATAGCACTGGAGGTATTGCAGAAATACCACCTCTGCTGGTGGTAAACTTTGAGTAGGGCGGATTTTCAGAAGTACCATGGTCGAAGCTTGTAACTTCTTCAGTGGTATTAAAATATCTGCCCAACTCTGAATGACCCCCTTAGTTTGTAGTTTTCTTATAATTATTACCTGAACATTACATCTATGTGTGTAATTTGCCTGTGTCCAAAGGTAATTACCACAAACAGTTCCACAGCCATTTTTAGAACCACTATATACGTAACATCCATAGGTGCTATTCATAGTGCTATTAAACTCTTTTTATATGAACTCACTGTTGATCAAGAAATTCACCAGCGCATAGGGGGGAAGCATTCGTACAGAATCAAACCAAGGACAAACTCAAGATATGGAGCCTCACTTCTTCGACAAGCGGGAGTCGTGATAAGCTGCTGTGGATTGTAACAGATCAGTGGTGTATGGGGAGCAGTCTTGTCAACATTACTATCCAGGGTCCCAGAATCTGTTATTTAAAGGCCTGCATTGTCATTGGGTGTTATGAGCATGCACCTGCAGCCTAGACTTCTCTCCCTCTCACTCTGTGTGGAGGCCCATGTGTGGGGAACACCCAGGCACATCTACAACATTGCTGACATCAATATGAATGCCTCGTCCCATTTAAAAAGAATCGGAGCAGGCTTTGCAGCACCCGGTTCCTTTGTGGCAGGCTAGATTCTGATGCATTTCTTCTTTTTCAATTATTTTGTTATATTTTGGAGCTCTGGTGCATAGGGCAGCAGCTCTGGTCCATGGGGCAGCAGCCCTGCCAGCCTGGTGGGCAGTTACCCTTTTGCCCCCTTGCCAGACCGCCCCTGGGTGCAGGGTACCCGGCTCTTTCTTTCTGATCATCTGTAGAGGAGAGTCAAGCAGTCAGGTGTGCACAGTTGTAGTCCAGTGCCTGACTTTGTCTGACCCTATTAATGGGACAGCCTAATGGTGGTATGCAGTAGGCCTCTTTTGCATCTCCATGTTGTTCCTATGGGTAATCCGTATTGCTCTCGGTCGCCTCTTCCTCGTCCCAGTATGTGTTGGAATAGGGATGGGGGAACGGGATAGGAATGGTAATATCCCATAAAGGCTGAGGGAGAGTGTGATGATGTATAACTAAAAAGGGGGGAGTACTGGGTCTCTGTACCAGTAGATGTTACATGTGGGAAAATGAGGGAAGATGTTTTACCGGAACCTAAAGAGGTTGCGGGAGGGTTAAGGGTAGATTGGCCATTAGTAGGAAATGGGGGATACCACGCCCCGCCCGTATATACTTCATTCCCAATCCCCAAGGACCCTCCACCTAGGTGATCATCCCCCACTTGGCCACCCCCAGGTTCTGGATCCAACAGCAGTGGCCGTCCCCTGGCCACCTGAGAAGAGGATCCAGGTGGAATAGGAGTGAGAGTACCATTAGGTTTCTCACACAGTGCTTGTTTGAGATTCAAACCTTCTCTGCCAACGCCCCAAGAGTATGGAATCTCCTCCCCATCAGCAACAGACTCACCTCACACTCCTACAATTCAGAAAAGAACTCAAGACCCACCTCTTCAAGGAGTCTCTCCTCCTCAACACCTAGACCATCATGTCGCCCCTCGCGCCACCTGACTCGTTAGACGCCGCCTGCCCCTCTCCCCCACCCAGTACAGCTGTACCCCTCTGTATCCTAACCCCACTGTATATCTGTACTGTTGTACATCTCTATAAAACCCTCAATTATGCATCTGTATTGTTATACCTCTGTAAAGCGCTCTGTTGCTTCTCAAAGCCCGGCCGCCCTCAATAAATACAATAATAACAACAGTGGCATTGTGAAGAGGGCCCCCCTCTTTTGTCAGTTCTTTTCCTCTCTTAACACTTATCTTCATACTTCACACACTGCACACTGCATTTGCTGATTTTAAAAGTTGAATATAAAAGGCTTAAATACTTCAACCAAGTGCACCTTCAGGCATTAAATGGATGGACCATGCAATGTATTGAAGTTGCGCGTGCAGGTTATTCACAGCCAGGTAGACTGAAAGAAACGTACAGGGGAACTGTTTTCGAAAATCTTCCAGAAGCCTTCCCTTTTCCCACGAAAGCAACGCTTTTATCATGTTGAAAGACATGTCTTAATTTTATGTGTATGCTGCGTGTCTGATGCTGTTTCAGCGTGACCTGCAAAGTACAGATTTTCCGCCAACTATTTGACCCATCGACTAAAATAAATATGGCACTGAGATGTATTTTTCCAATGCTAATTTGCCGCTGTCAGCAGGACCGAAGAACTGCATGTCAGGTTCCCACAGGACGCCCTGTACCTCCGCACACAAAAGGCCCTATCATAACAAACACACCGTGTAATACTCCTGCAGCAAAAAAGAACACTTCTTGCCTCCCAGTGCTCTACCTCGATTGTTTGAATAAACAGGCAGAGGCTGAAGTATTTCTGAAAAAAGCAAAGAGAACAAAGCCCTGTACGCCGAGCACCAACCAACCATAAAAACAAGTTTAATCAACGCCGCAACGTGAAGCAGGTGATTGGGTTGATTAGTTGGCACTTTGGTTGACCTGCGGTGTTCTTTTTCACTTGCTGATTGGTGTTCAATCCATTAAGCGCCTGGCAGTGCTAGTTGTCCATTAGGCCGTGCCTCACTGAAATAAAAGAGAACAGCGCAAAGCAATAAGTCTGGAAGATGTTTGCAAATCACTACGCAGTCATTTATGTCGATGTAAGATGCTTGCGCCTGGGTCTGCTCTTCTGCACGGCTTCATCCTACGTTTGGCTGTGTCAGGGTCTGAGGAGCCCTGTGCACGGCCCATTCACATTATACCTAAGGAGTAGCGTGCACTATGGCTAAACCAGAGGGCTATGCCAGGCTGCACAGTGATATGCCGCACAAAGCCCAGATGTAATGAATTGCTGTACGGTGTGGTGTGCAGAACCCTTCCTGGTTTATGAAAGATGTGGTACTCTCACCTGTCACTAACAGCGCGCAACCTCCTACCCCAGTCCACCTCCTCCCTCGAGGCTCGGACTAGGCCAGTTTTTTGGTCAAAGTGGGCCCCTTTTTTGGCCAGTTTGAGGAGTTAATTCACTCTGAGGCTAGTAGTTCTGACCAGTTTTTTTTAACTTTATTTTTATTGACAACTTACATATAAGGCTGGGTGAAAAGGCCAACCCCGCCAGCAAAACATCAAAATGAACCAGATTGTCGGTATTTTCAGTATTTACTCCCTTCCCAACTCCCCCCTCCCACCCACCCTTACAATATTTCAACATACCAAGTTTTGAGGATAGTTCTGACCAGTTTTGCTGAATAAATATGCACAATTTGCATCACACTGTATTAAAAAAACTCCCCCTTGGTTACTATGCAAACAGTGTCACAAAAGGAATGAATAGCCATTTGCAAGTGTGGGCCACTTTTTCATTGGTGCCGAGACATTTTATGGCCCAGTCCGACCCTGCTGTGATGGCAGGCTCCGCGCGGTGTCTGGGCCTGCCAGGCCTGTGTGGCGCTGTGCGGGTGAACAAATGGACACTGACACGCTTGCTCTGTGTTTAACTGCCCTTGGCAGGCTTTTCCTGCACTTTTATTATCTTGCCCACGTGATGCTCATCACGTGGACATCACATCCCTTTCCAACTTTGGACAAACGGAACAAACAAACAAAATCAACAGAAGTCACTCCAGTCTCTCAGGGGGTGCTCTTTTCTCGACGCTCTCCACCAGCACTCTTGGATCTCTCAGCTTCTCCCTCGGGTGTAGATGCCGTTCAAGGCGTTCTCGTGCAGCATGTAAATGGCACTAGCCGCTTCCGGAGTGAATATCTTTCTCCTCGGTCTCGGTGCAGGGTGTGCGGCCAGGTTGGACTCTTGCTCTTCTCGCTTGGTGTCAGGTGTTGGTGGTTTGGGTCCTCGCCCTGTTCTTTTCCTGGAGGGGTTTGTTCTGCCCCCACGGGGTAGGTTTCTACAGTGCTTTGGCCCTCTCGACAATCCTCCCATAGGGCCGGAGGGGTCAGTTGGAAGTGGGACACATTTCGGGTTACGGTCTCCCGCCCTCGTATGGCAGTGGCCAGGCCATGTTCTCTGTGGGTGATGATCGAGGGAATTGATTTGTACGGGAGGGCCATCTTCCCTTTCTGTGCTCTTTCCTCACCAGTGCTGTGTCCCCTACTTGGAGTTCGCTTGGCGTCGCTTTTCTTGCTCTGTCCTTCTCGTCGTCTACGTTCTATTTGTTCCAGGTCCACTGGTGGGGGTCTCCAGGAGTGGTTTAGTGGTAGGCCCGCCTCAGTGGGTACCCCGAACATCAGGGCTGCTGGGCTTACTTGAGAGGCAGAGTGGGGGGGGTGGTCAGCCAATATGACCGGAGGAACCTGTAAAGTTCGGGTAGCCATGGTCGACATTTGTCTTTAGCAATTCTCACTGTTTTGTTTATTGAGGCCATAAACCTTTCGGCATCCCCGTTGGCTTGTAGCCAGTATGGGGTGATGTGGTGGTGCTGGATCCCTAGGCTCTTGACGAATCGTCTGAAGTCTTTGCTCGTGAAGGTTGGGCCATTGTCACTTTTTATGGAGGAGGGGATGCCGTAGACTGCAAACATCTTTTCTAACGCAGTGGTGACCAACGCTGCATCTTCCGAGTTGATCGGCTCCACTTCTGGGTATCGGGTGTACTCGTCTAGCGCTACAAGAAGGTATGCTTCATTCGCGATGGTGCAGAAATCGATGCTTATGGCGTCCCAGCGGCGTTCACTTCTCGGGGACACTCCATGAGTTAAGGTGGTCCTGGTTGGCGTGTGGCTAAGCATGCCGTGCAGGTTTCGACGAGTGCCATAACTTTTCTCTGAATGTGCGGCATCCATACTCTGGATTTGAGCAAAGCCTGCGTCTTGACTATCCCTTGGTGGCCTTCGTGTGCCAGTTTGAGGGCTTCTCGTGAAGAGTGGCGGCCAGTACTATGCGATGGCCTTTGAGGATGAGGCCTTCGAGCGATACTGAGAGTTCATGACATATTCCAAACAGTGCCTGGATCATTTCCTGCGCTTGTGGCATCTTCTGGGCGACTGCCATGAGGAATGTATTCCACTCTCCAGTCAGGATCGCCTTCTTGGTTAGCTGGAGGCAGGGGTCTTTCTCTGCTTCTGTGATCTCCTCGATCTTCATGGTCTTGGGCTTGGCACAGGCAACGACTTGGCACACATGCTCTTCAGTCTCTTTGGCCGCTTCGCGTTCTGTGGCCGGTCGGGGGTGCCGTGACAAGAAGTCTGCTGGGTTATCGGCCCCTGCTCAGTATTGTACCTCAAGATCAAATTGTTGCAACTGGAGCATCCAACGTTCGAGACTGGCTGGGGGATGTGGTGCTGATCCTTTGAATATGGGGACCAACGGCTTGTGGTCTGTCAACACCTTCACTGGGTGTCCTAGGATGTACATGTGGAAGTGCTTGCATCCCCATATGATAGCCAATGCTTCTTTTTCAATGTGGGCATAGTTCCGTTCAGTCTGTGTGAGTGCCCTACTAGAGAATGCTATGGAGAAGATGGTTCTATCCTTGTCTGTTTGGGTGAGCACTGCTCCCGGCCCTACCGGGCTGGCATCCACTAGTAGTTCTGTTGTGCGCGTTGTATCAAAGAATGCCATGGTGGCGTAACTAGAGAGGGTGTCTTTGATTTTCCAAAAAGCATTCTCTTGGGATTCTCCCCACTCCCAGGGTGTCTTTGTTTTTGTAAGTTCCCGCATGGGGATGGCGATGGTTGCTAAATCAGGGATGAATCGCCCGCAGTATGTCGCCATCCCTAAGAAGCTTGGCACTTTGGTTGCTGTTTTTGGGGCTTGTGCGTTCTTGATGTCTTCAACTTTCCCTGGGTCAGGGGATACGCTTTTTTCCGTTGAAGACATAGCCGGAGAAACTCAGTGTGGACTTCCCGAACTCACACTTTTCCTTGTGTAGCGTTAGTCCTGAGTCTTCTAGCCGTTGCAGGGTCGCGGCCAGTCTGCTATTGTGCTCCTTCTCGGTTTTTCCATAGACCAAGATGTCATCGCTGACATTCGTTACTCCAGGGAAGTCTTGGAGAACCTTTCATATCTCATGCTGGAAAACTTGATGGCGAATTTGATGGTAGACTGACCGTAGGTCCAGCTTGCTAAAGACCGTGACGCCAGTCAAGTCCACGATCAGCTCGTCTATAGTGGGAGTTGTGTCTTTCCCTCCCCATCACCACCTTCGGGAGGCGCATGTCGATGCATATGCGCACTGCCTGGGGTTGTTTCGGCTTGACCCCCACTACAATGGGTGAGACCCAGGGGGTGGTGCCGGTGGTCTTTTCAATGATTCCGAGGTCCTCAAGTTTGTTTAGTTCCGCTTCTACTGCTGCCCTCATGTGGAAGGGAACTCTCAGGTGCCGTACTGCTCGTGGCTCTATCGTGGGGTCAATATGTAGTTTCTCTGATCTTCCTTTAAGGCATCCAATGCCTTTGAATAGTTTTTTATGCTTCGCTAGCAGATAGTCGATTTCCTTGGACTGAATTGCGAAGTTGAACTGGATGAGCTCCAATCGTTCTGCCATCGGGCAGCTGAGTAGGATTTCTATTCCGGCATCTACGACATGGATGTGATTTTTTTCAGCTCTTGCCATGGTGGGTGAGGACCGTCTTGATGTACTCTACTGCGGGAAGGGGCTTTTTTGCAGCTGTATGTGTATAGCAGAACAGTCCTTCGCCGCAGGTGGTGTCGGGGGTCAAGTTTGTCGAACGTAGAGGTCGGCATGACATTTACTGTGGCCCCTGTGTCGATTATCATGGTGACAGGGATGTCTCCCAATGCCACGGTGCATCAGCATGATTTGTTTTCACTGGTTTGCTTGCCGTGCCTGGGATATCATGTGGACCTTTTCTCGCTGGGAGTTCTGGTGCCTGTCTGTGTAGTTCAGGGATTGTTCTCTGCTCGACTGTCTATTGTTGCTGCTGTCACTATTGGAGTCTTCTGTCATGATCTCTGCTTCCAAAAGGTCAGGGTTTTCCCAACTCCCTTGGAAGCAGATCCATAACCCAGGTTCCGAGTGCCAACCAGTCCCAATTGGGACCTTTTGGACCCAGTCCTGGCGCCAGTGGCACCAGGCTCATAAATATGCCCAGTCCCAGCGCTGGAAGCGCCGGGCTCATAATGCTTGGGTGGACTTACCTGCAGCAGACCATGCTGCTTACTTGCCTGCCAGTTGAGCCTCTGATCCTTTTCTGTTTGGAACTACTTTTCCTGTTGGGTGGGGCAGGAGCCACTCCCTAGATTCAGAACACTGGAACTCTTCTGGAAAGCAGGAACTCTTTTCTTACCTAGGCGTGGCTGTGGAAGGAGACACCTAAGCACTACAGGAGGCTATTTAAACCACACCCGATGGATGAATCTTGCTTTGCGTTATTCTGCATCCTCTGCAGCAGAACGCTCATCGTGTCTTCTGCATCTGATCCTGGGCCTAAGGAAAAAGGCTTACCATCCTGAATCCAGTCTTCAGCAACACCTATAAAGACAAGAAAGAACAGGTTAGCATTACGGTCTTCAGTGACAGCTCTTCACTTACCTGGTCCATCGGCTGTCACCAACGCCTCGCGCTGCATTCCGGCATCTGAAAGACAAAAGCTTACCAACTCTTCGCACGCTCCGGAGGCCTTCGGCGCTGCATCCCGCATCTGAAAGACAAAACAAGGTGCGTTTAAAGACATTGGGGAACTTTAATACTCACGTGCCATTACTCCTTTCCACATCTAACCCAGTGGGTATTCCGGCACCCTGCAGCCGCTCCGAACTTGTACCTGCAAAATAAAAAGACAGTTAGAGCGCATCGTGAAGCAGGCAACAAGCGCTTACTTACGTGCTTCCAGGCGCTTCTATTCATCACACGGGCTCCATCTTCAACTCACTTCAGCCTGTCATCCGCCATCGCCGGAACCCTGCAAAACAAGAAACATCATTACTAAAGACTTTAAAGACATTAGAATTACTCGAAACTTACCGTTCGTGCAGTAAACGACGGACAGCAGTCCTCTGAAGTCAAGAGGCCTGCTCCCCTTATCCAGTGAAGAAACTGGTTACAGCACCCTGCCCCGAGGCAGATGGAGAGCACGGCGTTCACTTACCTAAGGTGAGAGCGTTAACCTTTGGGGTTCTACAGGAGAAGAGAAAGGGAAGAGAGAGACATTCAATAACCCAGTTCCTTAATCCCATATTTTCTATCTGCAGACATCTTACCCTTCAAGTCAGACATACAGTGCACAGAGGTCCAGCCCAAAGAGCCAGCCGTGTGTTACACATCACCTTTGCAGATACGGTATACGCCCAGTCAAGACCGGCGCCTCTACGGGAATCAGGTGAGCGTTACACTTCTCCGTCTATTGCTTGGGCCTGTCCTTTCCTGCTTTTGCGTGCTTTGCCTGGTTGTCGCCTCTGCCAGTGGTTGTACTTTCTCGAGCGGTCTAGCTGTGTGTTGCCGGGCCTTGCGTCGTTCTTCCACTCTGGGGTGTACCTCCTGGGTGAGTGATCTCTGGGTTTTTGAGAACTTCGGCACACTGATGCATAGTGGTTCACCTTCCTGCATATGTGGCAAGTTGTACTGTATGTCAGGCAGAGTTCCCCTCTATGTTGTTGACCCCAACACCACAGGTAGTTTTTCAGTCAAGTGGCTGGCTTCCCTTGTTGGGGTCTGTGCTGTTGCAGGGTGTTGACTGTGGACATGCTATTGTGAGGCGTTTTCGGTGTCTAGCGGCAGCCGGCTGATTATCTGCTCTATCTGCGATAAGTGCTCGTTGGTTCGTTCCCACAGTCACCCCAGGGACAGGATGGTGTCCAGTGGCAGGTCTGTTTCTGATAGGATGGATCGCCGGAGCTTGTCTGAGGATAGTCCATGTATTACTTGTTGTCTCACCACGAACTCTTCATTCGGGAAGTCACACCCCATGGCCATCTCCCGCAGTCGGCTGTGGAAGTTGTCAATGTTCTCCTGCGGGCGCTGTCTGGCCTGGCTCATTTTGAACCTTTCAAAATCCGGACCGACTTTGGGTTCGAACTTCTTGGTGGGGACATCCTTAGCCATCTCATAGTCGTCCTCTGTGCCCCGGTTTGGGAGTGCGTTATGGTGCCTATTTTGAGCATGAGGAAGGCTCTCTTCTTCTCTTCACTGGTGATGTTGTGTCTTGATACTCAGTTCGAACCGCTGTATCCAGAGTTCCCAGCGGAGTCCAGTGCGGGGCCCGAAGGGTTGAAAAGGCTGCTTGAATGTTCCTTGTGGGTGTCCAGCCATGTGCTGGTGTCTGAGTTTTGACCTTGCGGCCTTTGAGGCGTTGCCATGGGGTTGTCCGCCATGTTCTAGGGCGTCTGGGGCGTGTTTGCTGCACATCTTAACTTGTGCCACCAGATGTCTTGGTTTTTGCCTGTCCGTGCTATTGGCTTGAGCCCTGTTGTGTGTAGCTGGTTGCGTGTGGCTGGTGTCCGGGCTGGAGCTTGCGCCTGGTGTTGTGTGCTTGCCTCCTGTTGTGGGTGTGCCCACTGTGTTGTCCTTGCTACAGCTGGGTTTAGCTATGGCTGCCATAGCTCCTCAAGTTGGTGGCTCTAGGCGTCCTGGATATGTTACAGTGCTTGCCTGGCGCTATGGGGCCCTTTGGAGTGTCTGTGGCATGCACCGCTACCTGTGGGGCACTCATGGGCACGTGGCTGGGCCCTGCGTGTAAATTGAGCCTCTGCGAATAGGCTTGTGGGCCGTCGGGTGTGTGGGACTGTGTTGTTTGTCCCCGTGGCATCTATGTATTTTTTTTTCATCGCCACCCGATGACGATCAGCAGGCCCTGGGGGTGCCTGGGGCGCAGAGTCTGTGTGAGGCGGCTTTCCTTGCAGGTGCTACACGAGCCAGCGGGCACTGGTGTGTCTGGAGCGCAGTGTGTCCGGTGCCGCTCGCTACTGTCGGGCTGCGCTGGGTGGGCATATATCTTCCACCTCGTTGCCAGTGTGATGGCAGGTGCTGGGCCTGGCAGGCCTGTGCGGCGCTGCGCAGGCGGGCGCTGAAGAAATGGTCAGAGCGCGGAACTGCCTTTGGCAGGCTTTTCCCGCACCTTTATTATCTTGCTCATCACATGGACATCACACCTGCCTGCCTCCCGTCCCTATCAACAGACAATAACTGTCACACAAATCAAGCACTCGCTAAGCTCCATAACTCTACCACCCACCCTTGCCACCTCACCATGCATGAGACTAATCTGCATTTCAGCCAACAGGGTACAGCGTTGTGCTTAATGATCGACTAGCAACCACTGCTGTGCTGCCTCTATCCCTCACATAACCTCACCTTTTGACTTGTAAGACCCAAAGCAAGAATGGGCCGTGCACATTGCAAATGCCATTCGATACCTAGTGTACATAATACAAGGCTTTCCTCGCCCTGTGCCTCGCTGTACTTCCTGTGTGAGGTCTGCGTGCGGAGCTACTGCTCTGACAAAGCGTGCGAAGCCCCGAAACCGGCGAATTCCTCGAAATTACTAACTGCTGTGGAGCAGATGACTGACGCAATATTCTCGCGATTCTCAAGGAAGTGCTTCTCGTGGGCCAGGAGGCCAAACAACTCATGTTTTGTCTTCCTCGGCTAAAGTCATGCGCTCACCTGTTATTACTTCTGTAGCAGGCCACGTTTTAGTAGATTTTGCTGTTGTAATTTTGGACGGTTCCCATGTGTTTTCTTTCCAGCTTCTCTGTATTTAAAACAGTCCTTTCTTTCTCTCTATCCAGATGCTTAGATGTGTTTCCTCGTACGAAAGTAGTAAGAAAAATAAGAACTTACCGTTTATTTTTCTCTGGGTGGCAAGATTTCCTTAAGATGAGAAATCCACGTGCCGGGGATACCTTGTCACTCTGCGCTAACTACTTAACAGTATAATCTCATGGACTGTCGCTCTCTGCAGGTACCATAAGGTATACCCATACCTTAATAAGACTAATAGTTCTGCTCAGGTAGTAGCCCCTCATGATTAGCTGGACTTGTATTTGCGCGTGCTAATCTGCTGCCAGATCTGACATAATGTGCGTCCGACTCATACTGAGTGAAACTGATGTTTCAGCCTGCAGGTCTTGAGGGGGTCGGGGGGCGGGGAAGTGGGGGAGGGGGTTCAGTCTTTTCAAAACGGTCTCTTGAAAACTGTGGTTTTCTGGATTTAGATGATTGTATTTATGCATTCATGTGGTGTTGCCCCCTTTATTTCAGGGCCTCTCCATATATGTATTTGTAGTGGGGGTCTCAGGGTGCGAACAATGAGGGGGTAGGGAGAGGTAAAAGCTGTCCAAGTTTGGAAACAAAGCCAAGCTTTCAATACTTTCCTAGAGTTAATGTCTTTGATGGCGGAGCACAGGAATGGAGGGAGATCACTGGGGGTCTCCTGCAGTGGACTTCCTCAAGGTCCCTGGCTCTGCCTTCCTCTTCCTCCTTCTTTTGCTCCTCTATCCCCTACTGCTTAAGCCTTTACTCCTCCACCACCTCGTACTCCAGTTCTCACTCCTGCCCCTCATCCTACTCATGTTCTTGCGCTCCTTTCTCCTCCTTTGACCTCTCCCTTTCTCTCCTCCTTGTTCTCTCCTCTTGCTCTTTTTTTCTCCCCAACCTCTCCTTCTCACTTGTTCCTCCTAGCTCTGCTCACCTTCTCCACCACCTTCTTGTCCCTCTCCAATGCTGTCCTCTCTCCCACAAAGTTAGTGGAAACTTGCTTCCTTTTATACTGCAGGTCAAAGGGTGGTTGGGTCAGTAAGGGCTCTGATTGGCTGTCCCATTCCTTCTTGGTTTTCCCTGACCATGATTGCCCCGGGACTCTTATGCCAACCTTCCTCCTGGTGTGTAAACCCTCCCTCGCCTTAACTCCTAGTGGGTGGAGTTGTATAGTGGTTTATTTCATGTGCCCTAACATGTTGGGAATCAGGCAAGAGTTCTTGTGAACTTAATGGGGAAGTGATTCTCTTATCTCTAATCGTGTGTCTTTAACCAAATACCGCAGTTCATGGTCGTCAGTCCAGCATAAACGCCTGATCACTGTTTCTCCCATATGTTTCGTTTTAGAGTCCGGTCCACAATCCATGTCGTCCCTCGGACGCAGCCACACATGGACTCACAGCCTTTAAGCAATGTATGTTTCTGTCGCTCCTTAGCCGCCTGGCTGTCTCAAGGTGAGCTTTATATTTATTTTTGAATGTATATAAAGCAAGCCTTGCTAGGAAGCAACAGAGCACCGTACAAGTAATTTGAGGTTATCAGAGGTCAGCAGAAAGGGAGAATACAAGTTTCCAACCCCGCTATGGATTCTCTGTAGGATACACCTCTGCTGTAGGTCACCGTGGCCTTCATTGGGAGGACTGGGGGAGATTTGTACGATGCCCATTTACCAACTTCACGGTCACATCTGAGAGTGGGTGTGTCACCCTCTCCCCAACGGTGCCCCTTTAGCTGGTGTGGCCAGCTATCCTGATACAGAATGATTTCTCTGTGCTGCACCAGATGCTCCTCACATTCTCAGCAGGATGCCGGGCATCCTATTACAGTGCGCGTGCTGCACAGCCCTACGCGCGTTTGCTTCACCTCTAGAGATATTGACTATTCTCTTCAATTTGGGGCAGAGCATGAGACAGTGATGCTATGATGCTGTGAAGGGTTGTTTTCTTCTCATGGAGGAACTCAATCGGGTCATTTCAGACCTTGTGCAAAACTGGATGAACAGACGTGTTCCACTGAGCAAGTAACGATTCACAGAAAACGTCACTCTTTAAATTGTTTGCTATGGCCGTTGGTAATAGCCTCATATTGCTCTTTTTATAGTGTCCTCGTTCTCTGTGTTTGTGGAAATGGCAGGACACACCCAATCTACGCAGGGTCGGACTGTGGCATACAATTGCCTCGGGCACCAATGAAAAAGTGGCCCACCGTTGCAAATAGCAATTCATTCCATTTATGACAGACTGTTTCAGTAGCAAGGGGGAGGTTGTTGATAAAATATGATGCAAATTGTAAGTTTTAAACAATATATTCGGTAACACTGGTCAATACTACTAGCCGCATGGTGAAGTAATTTAGCAAACTGGCACACATTGTCCAACAAAGTGGCCCACTTTGTCCCAAACAAAGAAAAATCGAGCCACACTAGCATTTTGCGTTTTTGGTTCGGGCATTGCCCTATAGGCCAGTCCGAGTCTGGTTATCCACGGCACACATAGAGTTTCTCCAACGTCTCTGTAGTGCTCGGTCATGAAGTTTAGCGTCATTTTGGACCCAATTAAAGGGGCCGCTATACCAAGTGCTTACCACACGTGGTTTACACCAAGTTCCCAGATCGCCAAAGGCAACAAGCTATTTCACGGCTGGGTGGAGTGGAACATCAAATGCGAGCACTGGGTCCCCGGATAGTGCAATTGAAACATGTTTTCATCTCAACCATATGTTAACTTTAGAAACGTGAAGGTTTGGTTCATGGTATTTCCCACAACAAAACACACACTTTGGGCACACTTAGCACTTATGAAAACAAAGTTCATGCTATTTTCACATCTGTACATTTTTGACAGACAAAAGAAAACTTCGAGTTCTCTACTTCGTTTCGAACACTTGCATAATGGAACTAATATATAGAATGTGTTTGTGGGCAATATGCTCGGCAGTGGTGGGCAAGAAGCGTTGGCGAAGGAGGGTAGGATTCAATTGCAATGTGATTTGAATTTCTTTTGTTTTTTTTAAGGTGCGTTTCTTTTTTCTTTTTTATGCGCGCTTTTGTAGTTACTTAAACAAAACACATTTTAGCAAATCAAAAATGGCCGATTTTGTTTTTTTTGTTTTGTTGCAGGACGCTTTCTTTTTGAAAAGATTCTAACACCCTCGTCCTCTTTTCTTTGATCGCTCACGGACAGTGCCTGTTATGGAAATGGAACATGCCAATAGCACAATAAGTGGAGCTGACAGTTTGTGCCAAGGAAAGACAATGGGGAATAATGGGTTCCAACCTGGATTGAGCACCGATTGAATACAACTTTTGGCAAATCATCTTTTTTTTATTTGAAGCCCGCCCAAATACTGCATTCCTGAAGTGCCGCTGGGTTCAAGAAGCTTTCATCTTCTGCAGGACTGCCTGCACTATGAGGATTCCCACGTTCCATTCAGAAGAATGCACGTTATGTCTCTTCGTCAATTGCCACCACTTAGTGGGCTCGAAGAAATTCCTTTCCCTCTGTGCGCCTACGCAAACAATTCACAAATCAAACACCAGCGAAAAGTGGTTCCATACTTTTGTAAAAATGGCGCACAATGGCATTTCTCTAGGATTGTGTGCTAATTCATGTAATGTAACATGGTCCAATACAGCACAGTGTCTGCCAGTTTGGTAGCCTTTTGGCACTGTACCGGAAAGAAATATATGCAGTTTAAAATATCGAACCTATTATTATTTTTCCCATTGGGAGAAGCAAGAAAGAGGAGGCAAAAGTGTCTATTCTCAGCAAATCATGGTGACCGAGAACAAAATGAAGCAAACTGTTAATTGGCAGCTTTGCAGTGCCAATGGGTGTTTAGAAAATATCGTGCCTAACGGTGACTTTCAAAAGAAAGTGATACAAAACAGAACAAGGACATTGGCGAAGTCACAGTTTCTGAAAGACTATTCTGCTCCATCATGCATGTCAGGAACCCGGATGCTGGCACTGCTTCCTGGCTCATGACCGTGTGGCGCGCGGGAGCCAGAGGCCTGGAAAGCAGTGTTGGGTCCGGAGCTTGAGGGAAATGGTTAAGGAGAACAACGGTTTTTGTATGTGTGTGAGAGCATGCAGAGCCGGCCTTAAGGGCAGCAGCGCCCTGGGCGAATTAGCTCGCCCTCGCGAGCCCCTGGTTAACAGGGGGCGAAGCTGAATGGGGGTGAGGCTAGTATAGGCCACTTACTTTTTGCTTCGGCGAGGAGGTAATGATATGAATAGGGCACATCAGCATCCCATTGTCATTGAAGGAGCCCACCGCCGTGCGGGCATTCAATGACAATGAGGCGCCTGCAATGCCTTCTGCCACCACGCCAGCTCGGGGGAGCCTTTGAATGACTCCCCTGAGCTGACGTGGCGGGGGGGGGGGCTAATGGCCTAATAAGCCTGCCGCCGCGGGCGCATTTAACAGAAAAAGCCTGCTGCAGCGCCTTCTCCCACTACGCCAGCTCAGGGGAGCCCTTCAAAGACTCCGAGCTGGCATAGCAGGGGCTAATGGCGCCCTGACTGTCGCCGGGCTCGTCCCCTCCTAAGGCCGGGTCTGAGCGCATGAAGGATGTATGCATGTATGTGTGTGTGTGCATGCAAAGGGGTGTACATAAGTGTGCGTATGGGAGTGCAGAGTGAATGTTTTTGTATGGGCGTGAGTATGCATGTGAATGAAAATGCAGTGTAAATATTCTGGCTGCATGAGTTCATGATTTAGAGAGAGAGAGAAGCTATATAAATAAGTGACTACTTTTGTGATTGGGTATGAATGTGTGTGTGCATGTGAATCTGGGGGGTATTAGTGGGTGCATGCTGCCAGAAAGGACATGTTTAAACTGGTGTTAAGAGCAAAGTGTTGGGGACAGACCCCCAGGTATGCCAGAAGGACACTGGAAGTCTGCAGACTTGGAGAGCCCAACTCCCTCCTTCCCAGATACATGGAGGACTCCATCAATGCAAGTTCAAACTGTGGTTTTATTACAGGCAAACCCAACGGGGATCAGCACAAGAACAGAAAAAATCCATGCACATCTCGCTCTTCCTCGGCTCGCAGGCCGGTTTTAATGTGATATGAGTATTATACCACCTATAGTGTACTATATAGATGTTATTTTACTGGCTCTCGCATGTCGGCTGGCCTTGTCCATCCCCAAGTTACTATCTATAACAATATTGCAGTGTGGTGGGCTTACCATTGGTTCTTGCCCGTTGCAACCCTCCCCATGGGTACTAAACTGTGATTGGCTAGAGCTCATGTTTATTTTTTTGCATTTTTTTAAAGCGCTCACACAGCCCGTGGGCATCAAGGCGCTGTTACAGGAATATGTCTTAGTTGCATATTTATAACGCGCTTAATAGCCAGAGGTTTTTAAGCACAGACCCGGGGATCAAACCTGTGTTGCTTGGTGTCGTCTTGTTTCCAAGGCAAGCACGTTGCCGCTGAGCTATCCTCCCGTGTCCCTAGGCCTGGGATCTGCAAGAGTTCTCAGCGCACTGTGTACCTTTTCAAGGTAACAAGAACTACTATGTGTCTACATTGTAACTTGCGTACACCACCTTAGCTCATGAGAGTGCTCTCCTAACCAACACAACTCTTGGTATACGTTGCATATTCATGTCTGGGAGCCTGAGACCAGCTCTCCTTTCCCACCGCTGGTCGCTGTCCATTGTCTGCTTCGGCCAGGTCACATGTTCAGCCACCATGAATTTGAGCTGTGGAGCTCTGAATTATGAGGATTTACTGGTCTTATGTGCAGCTGGTCCCTTTGCCGTCTGTGGAATGGAATGTTATCTGTATCTGTTGGCCTTGTCTGTGGGTCCTGTCTCACACACCTTGCTCTTTGTCCAGGCTGAATCAACTCAGCTCATCTCTTGCTCTGAGGCTCGAGGCCTGCTGTAATTCTCCTAATTTTCCTAAACCGTATAATGTGGTTTCTGCAGTGTCAATACTAACCTACATTTCCGTAGATTAGTCACATGTGGCTCTGTCAGGTCCCGTAGGTGCTCCTGCAGTTTCATAGGGTTAATTGTATGTAAGCATCTGCAAGCTGTGCTCAGGATCTCTTGTCTCTTGTGGTTTCTGCATTGCTGCCTTTGGCTAATGGCAAAAATAATAAAAATGACAGTTTGTATATGTATCCATCCACTAACTATAGAACTGTACGATTGTGTTCTTCATGTATTCATGTGTGTGTTTGTGTCCCGAAGTGCGGATGGCATGTGTGCTTCATGTCTAACGCTGCTATGTCTTGGTGTCTCGAACGACGTCAGCAACATGCCTTCTTGGTGCTTAGTTTAGGCTGTCGATAGAGGTGTCTTTGAACATGGCCTGTTGCTCTTCATCCACGCTGGGGTAAATTTGTACCGCTCCTGGTCTGTATGGCTGGTTGAGGGGGTCTGGTTGGCTGAGGAGGGACCTCTCAATATATTTCTCAATCATGGGACCACTGGGACTCAGTCTGAAATAGAATGAGTGCTTGCAGTATTTCCTGGCCTTCTTTCTTGTCAT
The DNA here is from genome assembly GCF_040938575.1 of Ambystoma mexicanum. NCBI lineage: Eukaryota > Metazoa > Chordata > Amphibia > Caudata > Ambystomatidae > Ambystoma > Ambystoma mexicanum. The sequence continues at coordinate 780,451,498 of NC_090932.1, forward strand.
GAATTTCGTAGGAGGGGCAGGGGGTGGCAGGCTTCCCCATCTCTCTTGAAAAGCCGACATGATGAGTTTTCTTAAATATGGGGAAAGGGGTTTGCACAGCCAGCAAGGACATGTTTTCTTATTTTGGCATGGCATGTTATACTGGCACCAAGAGTAAAGCCAACATGATGAGGGTTCCAACATGGTGTGGGGTGGACATGAGTGCATGCAGAAAAGTCATGTTTTTTTACTGTGGTTTGACATTTTTTCCTGGTGTTAAGGGCAAAGCCAACACGATGAATGTTCTTAAGTTGACATAGTGGCCTACATCAGTGAAAATAGTCTGGTCATGTTTTCTTACTGTGGCACTGCATTTTGTACTGTAATTAAGGGAACATCTAACAGAGAAATGTTCTTATGTAGGATACTGACACATCCTTCATGAACATGTATTCTTTTAGTAGAATTACTGCCATTATGGGCAAAGAAAAAAAAGAGTAGGTTCTTTTGTGGGAAATCTGGCATATATTGGTGTACCATGCATGCTCATGTATGGGCACAGTCAGCATGAACATATTTGTTTACACCGGCATATAGTGGTCAAAGGCAGCATGAAAATGTGTTGTAAAATGTTCTGGTGTGCTGTTGGTGACTTGTCATCTAATGGATGTTTTTAATGCCTTAGCCTACAAAATCGATTGTAAACTGTGCAGCTTTTTTTACACAATTTTTCACATAAAGTGTACTGTAAAATGCAACATACAATGAAATAATATCAACGAGTCTAGTTTTTAATTATACTTTTAATAAGGTTTTTTCTTTTTTTCTCTTTTGTACATTTTATGATTTTAATGTAATAATTTCAATGTGATGTATGTCGATATTTTTATTTATCTTTATTGTACTGAATGGTGAAAGGTTTGATTTCAAGCCCTATCACTTAAGGGAAAAAAATGCACAATTTTAACCCATTCTCTCCAGATTCCTTTTTTGGCTGATTCGTGCTCCCTCACTACACTCGGTCACTCCTGCATTTTCATGGCAAAGGTTAACCCCCCTCTAGTTAAAAAAAAAAATCACCCAGCGCCATTTAGTTAGGGAGTAGGTGCGCCCATCCCTCGAGCCTGTACTCATATTTTCTGAGCAAAGACACTGGACTGTCCTTAAAGAAGGTGGTGGCTCCGATACCTTAGTATGAACAGAGATTAAAAAACTGGGGTACTTCCCCCCCCTTCTACTAATGATAATGAGCTAAAGGAGGGTATTCTGTAGCTAATTACTGTATTAGCACTTGGTCTTCTTGCTCGCTTACTCCACTGATTCTGAGGGCGGGGGGGGGGTCTCACAGTTAGGGATGAATAATGAAATGTGCAAATCGGATATTAGTCTAGGATTGCCGGGTAGAGGAGTAACCAGTACGAAAGATTGTGGGAGGACGGCATGGGCAGATGGCACCAGAGATGTACCACGGTTGACGTCGGGTTCCTTGGGGGCTTATTTGATTGCTGTTACCTGCTGGGCCATTGGCATTTCCTTTCAGAAACAGGACCAGGAGGCCCCCTGCTCACAGCTTGGCCTTTGTAGATCTTGATCCCATCAGAAGGGCAGGTAAAGATCCAGCAGGTGGGAAGCAGCAAAGGCCAAATCCACAGAGTCTGACAGTGACTCGACAAGTGAAAGGCAATTGGTAAATCCAAGGCAAAGTCATGCTCACGGGACAAGGCGCTCCACATGTCAGAAGGCACGAAGTACTCTGGCAGGCAACACCCAGTCCTTACAGTTGGGATCAGAATAAACTGTTGGATCACATTCATGAGATTTTGTTTTGTAAGGAGCTTTCCTTTTTGTGTAGTTTGGAAGAGAGGTACATGTTTGGGCTAGCTTGTTTTTGTTTTGTAATTCTATAGTTTGTGGGAAACTATTTGGCTTGTGTTTTCATAGGATTAACCGAGAATTGTGTAAAAATCAGTTTATTTACTGTATGGAGGGCTAATCAATCAACGTTATAAATTAACCACTTCGTTTGAGTTCCATTTAATGGCAGTCTTAATTTTTTTTCCATATCAAAATGTTTCTGGTGAGAGACAGAAATATGTGCGTTATGTTGAAAGCGCACCCAATGGCACAGAATTGTAAATGCCATCCACCATCTCTGGAAAAATTATGAATGCAATACGATTGCTATTCTTATAATACGGTAACAGTGCATTTGTTACCCATTGTCATGAATTCTGATAGGATAATCAATAGAGCAGACAGACTCTGAAATGATGGATAACGTAGGGTTTTTATAACAAAGATTCAACACTGGTTGGAGTTAATCACATACTTACCAGCATCTTTATCATCCAGCCCTTCCATTTCTTGACCTGTGGTAAGGCCAACATAACTGAACAAGAGCGGTATTCCCGTGAAATCCAATAGCAAACTAAAGTAATAATCTCTGGGAACACAACCAAAGGTCCCCTGTTTCTATAAAGTCTTTACGTTTCTGGGTTTCTAGTTCGTCAATCCAAAAAGGGGAGAATCCCTCCCCTGACAAGTCTCTCCAAAGCTTCCTTGGATTCAAGTACAAAAGGTCTGTCAAGCACTCTGTGGGAGCAGAAGTTTATGTGATCCCTGCACTTCTGTTTTTTCACAAGACTACTCTAAAGACTAAATATTAGAGACCACATTACCCCAGCCCTGAGAGATTTACGTTGGCTAAGGGTCAAGAAACAAATACATTTCAAAGCCCTCTGCATAGCCCACAAAGCACTATACAGTAAGTAGCAGAATTCCTATAATCAAAAATCACCCAGTACCAACCCAGAAGAATTTTAAGATCTAGCATGACCATCAAATGGAAACAAGACACTACGAGAAAACTAAATTTTGAGGAACCGCTTTCTCCGCTGTCATAGTCAAACTATGGAACTCAATCCCAAAGGAAATCGGGACGATGAAGGACCACCTAATGTTTTGGAAACGGCAGAAAGCCTTGTTATTCAACTGGCCAGAATAAAAGCAGGCCAAAACAGCTACATATTAATTATCCTTATGGGGATGCCACATCGAACCCATACACCAAACCACATCGTAAAGGCATTGAAACGTTAGTCCTTGATGGAATGAACTGTGAAGATCCTGACCACCAAACGCACCACACTACCGACGTATCAAGAAACAAGCACACAAATTTGTTTAATGGATCAAGAGGACCCAGCCAAACCAATAACGCCTACCGACACCTCACCCCCCCTAGATAAATTCTCACATCAGAGACCGCTTACAGTCCCCAAACACAAGTTTGCCCCACCAATTTAACTTCGCACCAATGCAATGGGTGAGCGCCCAACGAAAAGAAAAAGCTATAGCATTGCTGCACGACTTCCCACAACTTGATATGAAAAATCAAGTAACTCTTTCTTTTTCTCAACACCCTCACTCAATAAACATGCCTAGATGGCTAGTGAAACCCTGCCCGCCAAAAACCCCAAACCGCACATCACTCTCAAACCAATGCTCAAATCCTCCGATAGCCTCTAACACCTGACAACACAAACACTGGACCCCACCCTTTCAGAAAGAATAAGCTTCCAGCATACAAAGCAAAGCTCACCCAGAAAGCACACACACATAACAGACGCCAGTTACTCCTGATTCTACACACATCAACAGCTGAGCACAACACTTGTCTTAGCCTTCTCTTCCACCCTAGCCAACCACATTCGCAACTTTACCTTTCAGATCCACAAGAGCGCCTAGAGACCATGGAAATGGCAGAAGTGCACGCTATAAATCATTTTAACATAACCAAAGCTATTGCGCCGGTACTTCGAAAGTGGTTGGAAACGGTTTGTTGAGTGGTATTGTTTAAATAAAAAGGAAAAAAACACCTGCAATACAAAATAGATCTTGCCTAACAAAGCAGCCACAGAAACTCAAAATACAGCAGGTTTCACTTCTAAACCCCCCAAAAAATGAAAGCACAAGCTGATAGCAAAATCTAAGTTAAGGCACAGGGTACACCCACTAAAATATCAGATATCCACTATGGTGATTACAAACTCCTTTATTTATGTTCCCCCCACACCGAGCACCTCCCTGTGCACCTACTACATCCAGCTTCCTCCAGCAGTCACCTGCCCACATTCTCATGATGGTTCTTGATTGAATGTAATGATGCCACAGAAGATTCTATGTGACATTAGCCAATTAACAAAACACTTCCTTTGTTAAATGATGCATTCTGTCTTACCAAAATTGAGCACATACACCAAACTAAATATAGAATTCATCAGTACAATTGAACGTCTTTGAATTTTTCTTGTCTCTGGCTTTCCCACTGACCCTCAGGGTCCAACACTCTTGAGAGAGATTATTCCAGTGCTGTCAGTTTCCTTCCTCCAATAGAGAGACTTCTCGCAGTCAGACCTCCATTTCCTGCAGACTCTTCCTTTTCACTCCTCCTTACACTTATGTTGAAATCATTGTCCACAATATATTTCATCTTGGTTCGCCTCATCTACACGCTCTAAAACCATATACAAATTCCAGGCCTTATCTTTGACTCTCAGAGCCTTGTAAAGCACTCATTTAATGATTTCCTGCTTAGACAATTTGGGTTCCTTCTTTGAGTGTCTCCTCACACCATTCCTAATGTTTACCCAATTTCCTTCCATTACATCTCTAGTCAGTTTGAAATTCCTGTCTTTGTAATGGTATTTCCTCCATTTATCTTCTGCTCATTGTAAATGTTCATTCACTTATTTACCATCAAAGGACTTTCACTCGCGGTCTTCGACAGTTTAGTGTGAGGATGACAACCTCTTTGATATTGCTGAATTGACAGGTGTAGTTCTGTAACTCCATAACCTGCCTCTCACCACTCATTTCCACTCCAAATAATTTTGTTAGGGCAGTTGGATGCTTTCTTCTGAAACATTGTTAAATCTCTCAACCTGTCTATTACATTAAAGCTAAGACAATAACTTAAACACTTTTTAAAATATTGTTCACCTTGCAGTCGTATGCAGCTCCTCAGTTGTACATTTTCATCTATTATCACAAAACACAACATCAAAATATCCTTCCCAAATACCTGATATAAAAATGATATCACTTTTTCCATGCTGTCTGTCTTCACTTTACGTAATGGCTTACAACTATTTGGGCAAATGTATGGTGACATCTTAGTGTCCATCATATCAGCTCTTGCTCTTGGCCAAGAGCCATGATTTATGGGAAGTGGTGTGGGTGGTGGAGACATTTTGACTCTTGTCACAGTCACACAACGCCAACATTCTCATCATTCTCTAATTTAGGCAATCTGTAGGGATGAGTTCGTTTTGATTTTCAATTTAATTATCATCAATTTGTTAGAACTTTTAACGAAAATTTCATAGAGCCATGTGATCTCATCAAAACAAATAATGGTTAAATTATGGCGCCCTTCTCGATTTGACACTTGTTTTGGCCACCAAGGCCTTTCTCAAAAACCGGGCTAGTTGCAGTGCTGACTGGTCAGATTGACTCTTAACAAAATACACACATTGAAATCCAAATTGATATAACATGGGACGGATTGGAACGAGAGAGAAAAAACAGCATCAACACGTGTTAGTACTTCAATTAGCTCATAAGGTTATACAGATCTGATAAAAGCTTAACTTAATTATAAAGTTGAGTTGTTAACACTACGTTGTGTAGTTGGAAGTAGTAAGGTCTAATTGAAAAATATTCTTTAATAATGTATTACCAAGTGTCATAGTCTCAATGAGATGATCAAGTCTTTAAACTATGAATATAGTGAGGTGATCTCCCTATCATGCAGTAACGTGGTTTCATGCCCCCTGTTTATTTATATATTCTTAGTATTTGAAATCTTGATTATATCTCAGTATAACACCCACACCCACTATGGTGATTCTAATGCTTGGCAGGTTGCAAATCCATGGGTAGAAATAATATAACATCAATCACCATTGCGTTTTGATTCTGAGCTAATCATTAATTTCTGTCTCATTTAGCATCTTAACTCAAGAATTCCAGGTTGGATCCCTAGTGCCTATAAAGGAAAATCATACCGATCGAAACTTGTAATGTCAAATGAATTAGGGACTCCATGCCCTCCCTTTGAATAAAATGAGCAAACAGTGAGTTCCAGCAGCGTTTCCCAGTCTGCAGGTATTCGTAACACCAGCACCGCAATTGTAATCCTCATCGTGGTCACCAGTCCAGGATGTTTATTTAAGCAGAGATGTTGATACATTAATCTACGTATGGAGCGTGTGATGTCATCCCATTGAGTAACAGCGACGGCGTATGCAGTTGACGTGATGCTTACTTCAGCTGATTCATTGGCTGTAGTTGCCGTGGATGCAAATATAATCACTTGCTCATCTATTTCTTAGATCTTAGATATCACTGCGCTAAATCACCTATTGCTAGCATCAGCAGTTACTATGAACTGGGCATGCATATCAAATCTCTAATAACTGGAAAAGCACATATTATTACCTTGGTGCGCATGAAAGCATCTTCACAATTTTCATTCTGCCTTTAGCATTTTTCTTCATGTACACTTAAAGTATAATCTGCACAAGCTTTTGGACAAACAACGTTAATCTGCTAACTACACATTATTTTAATTTGTCCTATGCCGTGGGTTTGGAGCATCCTTCTCTGTCTCCCTGGCATTGGATTTGGGATGAACCCCATTACTCTTAAGAACTTGTCCCAGAAACTCTACTCATGAACTCTAAACAGTCAGTTGCCTCAAACGTGAGCCTATATTTTCTAATCTGTAAAGTATCTTCCTTAATTTAACACCATATTCTGCATTTTGGCACAGTACTTCTTATGACTTTCAAAATATTTGCATCTACCTCTCACATACAGCCAGGGCTGATGGCAGGCCGAAGGTCACACTTTTGTAGCCGGATGTTCTTAAGGAAGTTGCTATGAAAGATGTTCAATGTTTTTATTCCTCATACAGTGATATCTGTTGATATGCAGCTCTAAAATCCAAAGTGTTTAACTTGTATCCCTTCAAGCTAAATTGAGCTTTTCTTGGATAAGAAGTATTGGAACTTTTTAATCTTTATGTAACGGCTCACTAGGGATACCCAAGTACACCTTTGATAATGTGTATGTTTTAAACATGTAATCCACTAGTAGAGCCTTTGACACACAGGCAGGATCAGAACTTGCTTTCAGGCTCATAGGAAACTGTGTTCCTGTGTGTTCTCTGTCCTAGATAGCATTGATGGTGGCATCACCTGCTAATAACCTGGAGAACGCAGTGAGCCCTGCAGAGGGATAGGTGACAGAGCAATGTTGAGAGTTCTAGAAGCTGGATGTGGGTGTCCTGCCCAGCAACGGTTTATGGATATGAGGGGTGTTTATTTAAGGGAGAGCAGAGGGTGTTTGAAGTTGTTCAGGTGAAAGAATTGGCTGGAGAAGTAGAGAGAGATTGCACGGCTGTTTTAACCCCAGTGGTTTTTACATAATGGACCATGAAACAACCATTGGCAGGAGGCCTTCTCATTAGGGAACGCTCTGCACCCACTTCCTGCTAGGCAAGCAGGAGTCTCCATACATGGTTCTACAACAAATTGCGGTAAGCATGAAACTACCCTATTTTGAGAGCCACAGAAAGAGAGAGAAAGACTAACAGAGTTTAGTCCTGCCAGAACTTCTCCAGGCAGTTTGGCACCCATGAGAAGCAGTTGATTTGCTGACTGAACCAACAAAGGTTAGAATATAGTATACTGCCACTGCTAGGCCCTCAGATTATTGGTTGAGGCGAAATTAGATTGAACGATCCAGGAATAGAATAAAGGAGAAGTGAAGTGAAAATCCATATGCGTTTCCAAGGCTAGTCAAGTATACACTGCCTACAGCGATCTGGATGCAGCTGGCTGAGTCTTTTCCTGTGTTGCTAACACCAAATTGCCTTAACCTCCCCATGTGGTCTGCGTACAGCTGTTTTTACTTTGTCCTGCCATGAGGGTACATTTCCTTCATGATAGAAATCATCCTTCAGGCCTGAAACTATGTCTTTTCGCCAATAAGTGTGCGTAGATTCAGAAATATCTCCCAAAGCAAGCAAGTGTGGTAGACATGTGGAGTTGTAAATGAGTGTAGAGAAGAATCAAGTTATAGATGATAATAATAGTTTTTGAATAAGAGTTTCTTTAGTGCATTTTGCTTCTGTGTATTTTGTGCATGCGGCACAATGAGGGACATGTATAGTGGGTTGCTGGTGAGGAAAACAGTATACATAAAAACTCAGGAGGGTATCAACCCTGCAACTCGTCTTCCGCTTAACCACACAAGTAGGGCCCAGACACCTAGAAATCTGCATTGGTGGGACCCACCTGTGGATGAGCAGTAGCGTAACCCCACACACAAACGGACATCACTGTTTTGCCGGAAAGGACTGTCGGACAACAGATCCTGATAACGCTGGCACCTATGACACAGAACCTCAAGTCTAGTGTACACCAGTACAAAGCAAACATGGATTGGTCTCCCCACATACACTTTCTGAGCTACAGGATAGAAATAAAGCTGTGCAGGCCAACAAACATCCAAAATGGCAGACCACTCTAGAAAGGGTTTGGTCTGTGCTTGAGTGTGGAAAACAATCAACACAGCTGATGAAACGTATTCAAACCAAGTGGGGTCAATCCCTGCTCGGATAATGCAAGTGCACAGCTAAACATAAGTAATTAAGTGATCCAGCTGGCAGACCTGCAAAAGTATAAAAAGGTACATCTCACCAGGGGAAGTGTGGGAGTTAGACGCTGCCGGTTTAGAGTGAAGGAGATTACATATCAGTGTGGTGAGGAGGTTGTATGAGGATGGGAATTGGTAAATCAGAAGGAAGAGAAGGAAGGAGGGAGAATTGGAGGAGGTGCAAAGAGTGGAGCTAAGCAGAGGAGAGGAGATGGAGGAGAGATGTCATTCAAAGAAGGTTTCAAGGTCTGTCTCCCAGGTGAACTAATGTCTTTTACTTCAATGAAACTGACAGAGAGACACAAATATACTCTACTTGATGAGTAATTGAAGAAATGGATACCAGGAACAGGAAATGCCACCATATACCTCCCCAGCTGTAAAAAGAAAAGGCAGGGATTAATGGGTGGTCTAATGGAATCGTCCATGTACCTATTCCCCAGTAAACACCACATACCTGTCAGAACTAGAATAGTTCGAAGAGTAAGAGGAGGCAGATGTTCGAGCAGCAGCAGTTCCTGAGGCTGGGTCTGATTGGGGAAAACAAATCCTGGGGATAACCAAGTCCAATATCCACAGTCCGGGGAGCACAAACCAAATCAAAGTTCCAAGTCACAAATCGGAGAAAACATCTGTAATAATGTTCCAAGACCAGAATCCAAACACAATCTAAAGAGTTTCAGTGGGAATGGGAACCCAGGTAATCAATCGAATGAGTTGTCAAATCCAAATGAGAGTATCCAAAAAGCAGTCAGTCCATAAGTGAAGGTCATGGTCCATGATACCAAGAGCAAGATATAAATATTAAGTAGCAGCCTGTAATAACGCCACTCGCCGACACAGCAGTTCAGCTGAGAAGCACTGAGGAACGTAAAGGGGTGTACTTTGTTTTCGCCGTCTGTATTCCAATCACATGGACACGTGACGTCATGTCACGTGAACAGATGAACGGGCTTGCGCGGCCTGCAGGCTAATGTAGTTTTCACCTGCCTGCCCTAATCCGATGCAACAACCTCCAGGATCACACTACCAGTATGGGAGACAGGCGTCTAGTCAGTGTGGGAACCGCACAGGTAGGTGTGGGCATCGCAACAGGAGGTGAAGGAGGTATCTTCAAGGTGAGTAGAGACACCCATAGGAAAAGAGATGTTGACAGAGAGAAGTCATGCAGAGAGGTGGAGGGAGGTAACGTACAGGAGATTTGAGACCAGAGGCAGCGGCAAAAAGGGGAGAAGTCATTAAAGGGGAAGCAAGGAGAGACTATCAAGGAGAGGAGGAGGCGTATGTGAACATAAAGAAGGAAGGGGAGAGACTGATTCAAGGTAACACTAGACAGGGAATGAATGTAGGGCTATTGTGGAAACTGGAAACAATGCAAAGGAGAAGGCAGACTGGATGAAAGTTAAGGGGGGGAGGAGAAAAGTTAATGTTTCAAGTCATCAAGGAGGAAAGGCACACAAATAAATTGTTGGAGAGGAAAGAAGGGAGAGGTCAGAAGAAGGAGAGGTTGCCAGAGACCAGTGGCAACAAACTGGCAGAAAGCCTACTTTCCAAGTGCATTTAGAGACAGCGACAGTTTGCGAACACCACCCTGCCACAGGCTTTGCTGTTTCTGTATCCAGAGCAAACTTAGACAAGATCAACAAAAATTGTTGACTTGGCCCACAATCCAAGGGTCTTTGCGGCAAGAGGAAGTGTTCCGCACAGGAGAGCGACAACCTGACCATCATGAAGACAGACCAACATTGCCTTGTACCACTGCCAAGAAAGATGTGCTCTGTCATTTAAACCCAGAAGAACCTGAGTGACTAGGTTTGACCACTGCCACTATAGCCAAACTGCACAAGGGAAGGTTCTATGGACTACAGTACTAAAGAAAGTAGGACTTGCTCACCATTCTTTTCTTTGAGCCCCCAATTACTCTTTTTTTTGGTCCAATTTCCTTGACACATTTACATTTTACAGTGAAACCCTTGGCATTTGACATATTGAACTTTGCATTGTCTGTTCAACATTTGGTCATTGCACTTGTTAATGCTGATATTCAAACACATATTAGCAATGCAAAGTGTGATTGTTAGGATAATCCAGTATTGCATGGCTTAAATACAAAGAATATTGAGAGAAATAGTTAGCTACTATTGCGTATGACGTTAAACCTTGTGACAAAATGGGTTGCCTGATCCCATCCCACTGCATGGTGTAGACTCTGTAGCCCATGAAATCCCTGTTCAAACGCACCCTCCTAGACCCAGTCGCAGCGCCCGCAAACAGAAAATGTTAGGCCTATGCAGCACTTAAGCAATGTCCAACAGTCTCAATCTTTGAGGGCATAGTGGAGCTCTATAGTCATCTTTGAAATATGACAATACCGGTCCCCACGTATTGTGGAAACCGACAGAATCTTGTTGAATATTATAAGTCACCCTTTCCAGCGCAACCAAATCCCACAATTTCCGCATTCACTCATGAACTGTGGACACCAACACACCTTTCCACCTCTGGGCGATCACCAACAGTGCTTCAATAAGCATAATTGCCCGCACCTTTTTCCGTGGTTTATCTAAAGATTATGACTCTGGCTCCCAGATACCTAACAAACATGTTTTCAGCAGCTTGATTTGAGATCCTCTATAAATGCGTTGCTTAGCATCTTAGATCCCCTCCAATAATCACTTAGAATGAGGCAATGCAATTAAATCTGTAACCATTCGCCTGTCTCTCCGCGCACCCTCCAACATCCATCTGATGAATGAGGACATATAGTGCACAACTTAAGCTGTGGGTAATTCAACCTCATCATAACCTTATACCACAGTTCCCCTATTTTGGATCACACGTTCAAGTTTAGGAATATTCCTCTAGAGTTCCTCCCACTGGTCCCTAGATATAGTTTAGTTAAGATCAAGATGCCATTTTGTCATATTAGCAATGCAAAGTGTTATTGTTAGGAAATCACAGAGTTGCTACTCTGGGATAATCAAGTATTGCATGGCTTGAATACAAAGAATATTGAGAGAAATAGTTAGCTACTATTGCGTATGACGTTAGACCTTGTGACAAATTCGGGTCCCACTGCATGGTGTAGACTCTGTAGCCCAGGAAATACCTTCTCTCTAGTCATGTATGAGATCAGTGACAGGAATCCTGGAATTAATAAGATTGATAAGGTTACAGGTCTGTCAGATGTACAAGTGGTCGAGCAGGACCTAGGGGTGCTGCCAAGGAACACTACAAAGCATGCAAGAGTGCAGCAGAGTGCCATTTGCCAGAAAGGACGCTGAGGTGAGGTTAAGTAATGATGTGACAAGCCATCCTGTGCCATGGATATGCAAAAAGGGACCGTCACAAGAATACTCAGAGTAGAATGAAGCCCTGCGACTGCAGCCATGAAGCGCTGCAGCGCACATAGCATTACCTTATAATCCAGTATGCCAGGTGGTATCCCTGTGGAAAATGATGCAGAGACAAGCAACTGGGCATGGGGGACACCATGAATGCAGTGGGAAGCCACTGAGGAGCTGCAGGCATCCAGTGCACAGCCCTGAGTAAGAGACAACCATTAATTCTGACTAATTCTAAAGATAATTGCCAGGATTCTTTATTTTAATTCTTTTTTACATCTCTTTATTGATTTTCCCATATTGAATATGTTCAGAAACAATAACATAAAAGAATAGACAAAGGGAGAAAAAAACATAGTCTATCCCCATGTTCAAACGCACCCTCCTAGACCCAGTCGCAGCGCCCGTAAACACAAAATGTTAGGTGCATGCAGCACTTAAGCAATGTCCAACAGTCTCAATCTTTGAGGGCATAGTGGAGCTCTATAGTCATCTTTGAAATATGACAATACCGGCCCCAACGTATTGCGGAAACCAACAGAATCTTCTTGAATATTATAAGTCACCCTTTCCAGCGCAACCAAATCCCACAGTTTCCGCATTCACTCATGAACTGTGGACACCAACACACCTTTCCACCTCTGGGCGATCACCAACAGTGCTTCAATAAGCATAATTGCCCGCACCTTTTTCCGTGGTTTATCTAAAGATTATGACTCTGGCTCCCAGATACCTAACAAACATGTTTTCAGCAGCTTGATTTGAGATCCTCTATAAATGAGTTGCTTAGCATCTTAGATCCCCTCCAATAATCACTTAGAATGAGGCAATGCAATTAAATCTGTAACCATTCGCCTGTCTCTCCGCACACCCTCCAACATCCATCTGATGAATGAGGACATATAGTGCACAACTTAAGCTGGGGGTAATGCAACCTCATCATAACCTTATACCACAGTTCCCTTATTTTGGATCACACGTGCAAGCTTAGGAATATTCCTCCAGAGTTCCTCCCACTGGTCCTTAGATATAGTTTTGTTAAGATCAAGATGCCATTTTATCATGTTGGATCAATCGACTTTTGATTTCCCTTCCAGAAACACTTTATAGCAAGCCAATATCAATCCTTTCGATCCACTGTGGGGTATGAGGACGGTCTCAAAGGGCATAAGCCTTCTAAGCGCAGCCTGTTTAATGACAGGGCTGAGAGACCAATGTCAAAGCTGGTAATAACAGAGGCGTTCTTTCTCAGATATGTTAAATACCTGCTGACAGTCACTGAAAAATCTAATTTCTCCCCCTCGAATATTTCATGTACTCTAATTCATCCTGCTGCTTTCCACTGAGCTCCAGGACCATTCCCTGGGTAAAATGTGGATTTCCGAATATTGTGCTGATAGGTGAGGGAAACTGTCATACAGTACTTTTGGTCAAGGAGTACCAAACCTCTCGAACAAGTTTAGTAAATTAGCTTTCGTACATATTCTTAGGACGGTCGGCTTTCGGAAGCCAAAGTATTTTGTGTAGTGGCTGGGCCGTCACAGCTCGATCCATTCTGGCCCAGATTTTCCCTTCACTCCCACCAAACCACTCTTTAATAAGCTTACTCTGAGCCACCTGATAATAGGCTGTAAAGTCTGGGAAAGCCAGTCCCTCTCTATCTCTAGGGGCCATGAGTACTTTACGAGTGATCCTTGCTCTCTTTCCCTTCCATATAAACTAGAACAATATCCTCTGCAGATTATCAAAGAATTGAGCAGGTATTTGAACCGGAAGGGCCTGAAACTGAAATAACACCCTAGTCAGCGTCAATAGTATATCGTCCTCAAAGGCTGCAACCTTGTGCTACTTGCCCCCAAAGAGATCCCCTGAACGTTATTTGATTATTTAAGCTGTAACAAAAATGGTTTGAGAGAGTGCAAACAAAAGAGGGGACAACAGGCATTCTTGCTTAGTACCCCTTTGAAGATCATTCTGATCTGGCAAGCCCTTGTTTATTTGCAATCTAATGGAAGAGGAAACATAATTTGCCTGTACCATTTTTTCGCAAATGATCACTAAACCCCATACATTTAGGAAATCCAAACATAAAGGACCACTCCACGCAATCAAACACCTTCTCTGCATCCAATGGTGAAAGGATCACTGGAGTGTTCTTCTTTTCTACCTTTTGATAAGATGTGCAACTCTCCTTATATTGTCAAATGTCTAGCATCCTAGTATAAAACCAGACTGGTCTGGGGGGATCGGTTGTAGTAGGAGAGGGTTCAATCTATTGGCCAAAATCTTAGTATATATTTTAGCATATATGTTGATTAGAGCTATCGGGTGGTAGGACCTGCACTTAAAGGGATCTTTGTTTAGTTTTAAGATAAGGACAACTTTAGTTTTCTCTATTGTTGCCATTATCCGTCCCGTGGAATTATATTAGTTAAATAGGGTAGATAAGACAGGAACGAATAAATCACTGAACTTCCTGTAAAACAGGGCTGGAAAACCATCAGGTCCTGGGGCTTTGTTAAGGTGAATTCTTCTAATAACACTTTGAATTTCCTCCTGGGAGTTGGGGCCTCTAAACATTGTCTGTCAGCATTACCAATTTGGGGTATGGGAATAGTTTGGAGATAATCCATCTGATCACTTTTCAGTGGATGATCAGACTTGTATAATGCCCCCTAAAATCTGGCAAACAAATCCGTTATATCTTCCATACAGGTAATGATATGCCCCAGGTCATCTGACTGCTTCTTAATCCTCCTAACGTCCCTTTGCCCTTTGAGGGCTTTGGCCAATAGACTGCCTTATTAGCATGCATATAGTAGCGTTGCTTAGTGTATAAAAGTGATTTCTCTGCTCGCCTGGTCCTAGCCCTAAATATGTTCTAGAAGGATGTCTCTGTAGGAGCTTTTGCTGTTCTTTTAAATATGTCTCAAGATCATGTTCCAAAACTCATCAGTTTGATCCTATGGGCTGTCATAGATATTAGGTCCCCTCTAAGAACTGCCTTAAATGCATCCCACATATTACTAATGAGGTCTGCTCAGTTGGGTTCCCTTCCGAAAACCCCTTCAATCCTTTCCTTAATCTTTGAACCTGTTCCTCACACCTGAGAAGATCATTAAGAAAACTCTAGTTCCATACTCTTCCCCTTGAATACTGGAATAAAATGTATAATCCTGCTTTTGCCCATGTACCTCTCTCCATGGATCCCTGAGCGTCACCTGCTCCATCGCCTTCTTCAAGGCCCTTGAAGCAGCCATAGTCCCCAAAGTACTCCCTGAGCTCCTATCAAGAGTGGTGACCAAACCAGGTTAAAATCTCTCATCAAGTTAATCTCCCCTTCTACAAACCCCTTTCTGATCTAAGCGTTCCCTCCTGAAACGTATTTGGTGAGTGTGGTGTAGCGATAGAAATGGGGTTCCCAAGCAACTCCCTGTCAATGCTAGAAAGCGCCCCTCCTTATCTTTAATCACCTTCCCCAGCTCTGTTCCCGGATCCCTCCCTACTCACCACTAAAACCCCAGCCATTTTTGTGGTTGCTGTGGCATGATAGATATGGCTGCAATTCCTAAAGCGCACTCTGCTTGAGTCCCATAGAAGTAAATGAGTCACCTGAAAGGCAACCACATTGGGCTTCCTAGTTGCCAACATACCTCCCACCTTCTATCGCTAAAGAGGGGGAGTTAAGTCCCCTAAAGTTTTGGCAAAGAACCTCGAATTCTGTACCACTTGGAAAAGTTCCTCCATCAAGCTTTCGCACCCAGCCCTAGATGGATCCCTCCTGTGGCCATGGATCTGAGACATAGTATAATGCAAAATATCTGTCAAAAGGCATTCCACTCTTCAAATAGCCTCTGCGACATGCCCCCTCCCACAAAGAAAACTAACATCAAAAGAATACAAATACCATATATTAGGGATCTGGTCACCTTACCAAAATCGGCCTTCGACAGTACTAAGGCTCAGATAGACCATAAGAATCCTGCAATAAAAAAGGACATCCTAAAGCCCTAATTGTGGATTCACCAGGCACACGTCACCCACCTAAACATTCCATTTCCCTTTGGCAGTCCCTTCAATGCCCCAGCCACCTCCAAAACCCATCCCCAGAGGCTCACTGCATCCCCTCCTCCAAGTCTCCCCAGTGATACCTTTAGTCCGATAATCAACAAGGTCAATAGCATTATAAACAACAATTGGCATCTGGTAAAGAACGCAGGGAAAAGCCTTTTTTGCATTAAAAAAAAATCAGAATCTGAAAGAAAAACGGGTATGCACGTATAAACGAGTGAAAGTCCAACAGACGCTAGAGAAGAGTTGGGGCCTTCCACCAGTACGGGGACATCATATATGTGGCCAATGTGTTGCATGCCAGTTTAATGAGACTATATATATTTTTGAGCATGGCTACACAAAATGGCACTTTAAAACACATACGAACTGCAACAGACAGGGGCGTGGCCAGCTAGCGAGCAATGGAGACGTGAGCCCAGGGAGCTCCGGCAGGAGCCGAACAAATCCTGCACAATATCCTGATTTTTCATGTGGAAATGACTCACGAATGATCCGACCGACTCCTGACCGCCTAGTCCCTCTACAAGCCAAGTTTGGTACATCAACTCGGCGGAATCCCAGAGAAATCCCCTGCGGCGAAACAGCGGCCGACATCTCCCACAGGGGAGGATAATATTTCTCTGGGGGACGTGATGGCCGCTATTGCTAGCTCGCGCTCCTCCATGGAGATTAAAATGGACAGTATCGCAGCAGACGTCTCCTTTTTACGCCATGACCTTCAAAAACTCACCTCCCGGACAGGAGAAGCAGAACACCGCATCTCTGAAGCGGAAGACAACATCAGAGGAGTCAACCTACAACTGTCGCAAGCCATGACCCGCCTGAAAACTCTGGAATCTAGAGTCGATGAAGGAGAGGGCAGATCTCGCCGCAACAATGTGCGCATACTTGGGCTCCACAAGGAGAAGAAGGGCACAGCATGGAGCTATTCTTAGAACAGTGGCTTGCAGATATCTATGCACCCCATTCTTTCTCTAAATTCTTTTCGGTTGAGAGAGCCCATAGGATGCCCTCAGGGAGGCCAATCCCGGGAGCGCCACCCCACACAGTGATCGCTAAACTGCTCAACTACCGGGACAGAGACGCCCTCCTCCAGATGTCGCGCTCGAATGATACAATTGCCCACAATGGATCCCAAATCACATTCTTTCCTGACTATACCCGAGAGGTTCAACGGGCACGGCAATCCTTTGAACCACTTAAGAGACAGCTAGCCGTCATGAACGTCAAATACGGGCTGCTCTTTCCAGCCCAGCATACGAACTGCAACAGCAAATGGCTAATATATATTATAGAGTGCCTCTGTAAACTGCTATATGTTGGGAAGACAATACGACCTATCCAGCAAAGAATATCTGAACATAGGTCCTGCATAGGAAACACTGTAGCAGACAAACCGCTAGTGGAACACTGCAAAAGAAAGAGACACACAGACAGGGCTCTTAAATGGTTTGTGTTACAAAAGATCACACCGAATTGGAGAGGGGGACGATGGGGACAAACTCCTGTCTAGGTTAGAACAACGATGAATATATCGCCTGGACACAGTGAACTCTGGCTTGAATGTGGCAGTTGAATGGAACAACTTAATTGTGTAACCAGGCCAGATGATTAGATCAGCCTTCTATCATGCCCTTACTGAGACTGATGGAGTGCTGTGGGAAAGCATATAATCCTGTGCCTAAATACCCATGCAACCCAGATGACTTGATGATTAGATCAGCCTTTAAACATGTCCAAACTGAGAAATATGTAGAACTGTGGAAAACTATAATATTCTATAAATATTCTATAAATAACCAATTATAATTAGAATTATGCCCGAATACCCCTGTAACCCAGCCTATGACCAGGATCCAATACCCGATATAATTGTGCGAAGCATATATGAGCATCAACTAACGACAAATATGTGTGTATGAGCATCACACAATGTCAACTAAACTATTGCAACGCATGACATCTCTGAGACCTTACTTGGTGGGTCTGATACCAGTGGAGCCATCATGATCCAAAACTGACTTAGGCTCAAGCTATCCATGTAGTAGCATCAATAATGTGACCTAGCATTAATGTTATTGCTAATGTGATGGGAGCACTGTAACACATGAAAACACTACATACAAAGTTGGAAATTGTTAACCAAACTAATGTTAGTGTTAATTTGATTGCTAATGAGCTGGAGGTACTATAGCACATGAAAACACTGAATATAAAATTGAGAATTGTTAATCAAATGATTGGAATACATGTAAGCATGACATGTCCTACGAGGGCATAATCGTTGGATCCTGTACGAGTTGAGTGACAGTGATCCAAAACGTGCATATGCTCAAGCTATTCATGTAGTCTCTTCAATAATGTGACTAAGTGCTAACATGAATGTCCGTGTGATCTGAGAACAGTAACACAGGAAAATATTTAGATCACGGGCAATTTTGAAAGTAAAGAACCACTGACTGGGCATGCCCGCACCGTTCAAGTTGTCAACACTGAAAGTACTGTCAACCACCTAAATGGTCTGTGTTGCAACCCACTGCAATATAGTCACTTCAACACTAAACAACCAAGCAATTACTTTCAGTTACTAAACCGTTACTCATTAGGACACATAGAATACTGTGAGTTCCCCGGTGAGCACGGTTACATTAGGTTGTCCACCCCACTAATAATCGTTGAATACTACGTACAGACTTGTCAATAGGAATCCTTCCAAAATGGCTGCTGGATTTGTACTAAAGAACCACCATATTTGTCATGTCTGGTTTGTGTACCTAGTTACCAGTTGCTAGGCGACAATATGTATATCACTGCCAACGTCCCCAAGCCCCACAGCCAAACAGTCGATTTCCAGCATGGGACGCTCACACACACACGCACAGACACACACACAGACACACACACACCATTTGGGTAAGAATGAATAACGTATGTGTGTACCATTAAAAAGAGTAATTGACAAAGCACACTGCTCGAGGCAGTTGACACTCTAATTTCTGCACGACTAAATGAAATTGCATCTGATAGATACTAACCTAACGCCCAACGCACACATCGACATCCAAGTGATTATGAGGAATGGGGTTATTTATGCCCCTGAAAAATAATATGTGGACATTGAAACATGGTAACACATTATACAGCATACTAATAGAAGAATGTGTAGAAATAAAAACATCACAATACACTCTGCAATATACTAATATGTTTCCTCGTGTTTACAGAACATAGGATGCCGAACATGTAGAGACTGGCGTCTGGCTTATGAAATTGCTTTGGTGGTAAGCAACCCACTATACGCCACACAACGGGCGCCTATTACTGTGCAGTGACTATAGGAGCACCAGGCATATATGCACACATATACATTCTGTGTAATTATCCCACAGATATGAGCGATGCTGGAACTACAGATCCAGGCCAGTGACACTCCTTCAGCTGTGAACTGGATAATAGGTACTTTTCCCTCTAAATTATTCGAAAGAGACACATGTTGATAGATACACAATGGTGTATGGTACAAACGTACTGAGTCTCTCCACTGTCTGTTGCTTATAGATGCAAGGCAGCCAAGCATGAACCAAATTCCCTGCTAGTCAACAAGTTTCTGATGTGCACAGGACTAAATGAGATTGCACGGTATGTGTTCCATTCATAGTTTTCAAAGCAATTTGGTACATACTAAATATAGGAACAACAAATTTGGATAGACATAGTTTTAAATTGCATATTTATTATTTATTTCTATCTAAGATTATTGGAGCACAGGAATCTGCATGGGGAGAAGAAAATAGTTATCCTTTCTGATGAAGGCTGATAAAGACTGAGCTTTTTTCTATGGCTCATAAGGCTGAAACACAACTGTGTCAACAAGTCTTTGAATATAACAATGCAACACACAGACACTATTCACTAAGCTATGCGAGAAGGCAGGCAGATTTAGATAACCCTAAGTTTAGTAGGAGGGGTTGCACTTTGGTGAGAATAACGACTGAAAAATACACACAACAAAAATCACATGTAATGTTTTTGTACTTCACTCCTGTGTTTATGGGAAAACTACACATATTGTATTGTAGAGCATTTTTGCATGAATGCTTTTAGTACATTTGTGATGCATGAAGTTGTAAAATAAAAGAATTTGTGTTTCGAGAAGAGGCCAGTGTTCCTAGGTCTATCTAAAATCACCCTGATAGTTTGTTGTTTGAAATCCCCAAATGATATGACAGAAAATCCAGTGGGGAGCCTTTAAGGGCTCTTAATCTCATGTTAGTTTCCCCTGTAGACCACTCCCAACTCCTTGATTTTCATAGCAGGCGATCCCGCGTCCAAGCGTCAAATCATTCTCCACTCCATCTAGGTTAAGTTGCAATAAATTTGCCCCTTCCTAAAGAGGCATAATGCATCTCTGGCCTTCTTCTCAAGCAAACAGGAGACCAAAAGGAAAAGTCCATCAATATCAAATAGCGCATTTCCTAAGCTCTGCCACCACCGGGTTCATGTCTCTCTGTTTTGAGGGGTGCTTGCCACCACATCTTGAAATAATTAGATCTCTTTCCTATTCACTCCAATGGGCTCTCCTTTTTGTGCCGCCATTAAGATTTTCTCCTTTTACGAATATGAAGAAAGAGCCACCAATACGTCCCTTGGTCTAGCGTTTGAACCAAGTCCGTTTGGGCCATTATGGTGTACCCTGTCCATGCGAATCGCCTCAGGAGTGACGTCATCCAACATTTCACAGAATAGGGGCTCAATGCTAGATCTCAGATCCATGTCGACGATATCATCAAAGAGATTCTGAATCTGTAGATTGGATTTATGGGAGTGATTTTCAAGGTCCTTCACCTGGATCTCCAGATTGCAAGACAATCTACTCAAATGCTCCAAAAGTTTACTATTGGCAAATGTCCCCAGAGAGGTCCTGTAGGGCTTTCTCATTGTTGTCAGTCCTTTCCCCCAGTTGCACAACATCATAATCCCTGAGATCGAATGTGGGAAATCTGCCTTAAGGGAGTGGAATTGCTCTTAAAAGAAGGCCATGAACATCGCCTGGAGGGCACTCAAACCCTGTCATAGTTACTCTTTAGTTATGCATCCAGTTTCATGCAGGGAGGTATACTTTTCAGTGGCTGCCATGGTCCCACTGGGTGAGTGCCACGCGTGGACCTCCTGGGTTCTCCAGCACCTCTGTGGATGCCCAGGCGGTAATGTTTTACGGTGAGTCGAAGCGGGAGGCACTCCTTTTGGGCTTACCCTTAGGCATCCGGCATCTTCGAAGTATAGCCACTGCACCTCTGATGAGACCGTCTCAATAAATCTCCTGGGCAAACACCACAAACCCAGCGTATGATCCTCAGTGGCAAAATGCTCACCTCAAGCTACACAGTACAAACTCACTATCCAGTGACGGCCAATCAAATTAATATATACGGTGCACTACGGAGCTGCACAGCTCTATTGGCCACGGCAAAATATTAAGTAGCCCATCCTGACACTCCTCTATGTCGGTGGCCAGGGGGACCCATTTGTTAACTTATCTGCATGTCAAAAAGTTAGAACCACTTCAGGATCCACGTAGCCAGAGCCAGTACAGCATGGGGGACCTAAAGAGCCTACAGCTCGATCTGTGTATTCGTCTCTTATTGTGCGTTTATTCCAGAGCCTGAGTCCTTGCAAAGGGGACTATGGCTGTAGACCGCTGCTTCAAGGGGTGGGTCGTGGGGGCAGTTCACAAGACACCCAGTGTCGACACCCAGCCTCAAAATGGGGCCGGCAGTGCTCGAGAAGAGCTTCCTTCTGAGAGGACCGCCTGTCACTCGCTTTCAGAACCCAATCTTCCACACATCCATGTCCTCGTGGTCCCAGGCGTCAATGGTGGGCGCCAGAGCGTATTTTATTCTGGTGATGAGCACTGCACCGCCGTCGGCTATGGTGCGGTAGGCTGCCAAGTCGCCTCTCCAGTAGATCAGCTCCTCACAACTTGCCCAGCACCACTTCCAAGTGCGAGCTCACGATGCTGCAAACACTCTGGGCCTCTTTGTTCAATCACGTTGGGAGAAGAGGGTTGCCGCCTTCTACGGGGATGGGGGTCAGGGGCCATCCCGTCACCACCAGTGAAACGGGAACACCAACAGGGAATACATCAAACAGGCCTTCAGCAGGCGCTCAGCAGATCACGTTTGTTCTGTTCTGGGCGCCATCTTGTAATCACTGCCAGGCTTCATAAAGACTTGCAGGGTCACAGATGCATGTCAAGGGAAGAGTAAACTCCTAATTTTATATGAGAGCTATCCTACCTGTGATGGGGATCCAGTGACCAGATACAAAAAACATATTTTGTCTTTTATTAGGGATCCCTTATTATGTGGGGGCAGAGTTTTGGTTTTACTGGGATATCACTCCTTTCTTTCTCCTTCTCCCCTGTTACCTGGTCATATTGGTCTGTTGTTAGTTATCTTTCTCCAGGATCCCTACTCTCTGTCCCTCAGCAGGGTGTCTCTCAGTTAAATCGTCACTCTCCCACACAGCAAAGTAATAAGTGGCCTGGGTAGCATGTGTGGCACCTCCCACAATTCTGGATGTGAAGCAGGGGAGCTTGAAATGATGACGTAGTGGCCAACTACTCTATCTAGAGCTCCTTTCCTTATGAATGCAGCCCATAGGCTCATCCGGCTACTCTCTATGCCCTCTTCTCTTTTCAAATACGGCTTTCTTATCCACACCCTTTATTCGTCCACCAGCTCAGCATCAGCTGGTCAAATTTTGCCATTCAAACTCTGTCTCTCTTCCAGCTTTAGCTTCTTTCATAACACTCTCTGCTCATTATATTTCTTTACCACTCCCCAAACTTTTTGTCATGTTCTTCACCCCTTTGGGCAACATTCCCCCCCAGTTTTCAATGTCAGTCATTACATTCTCTCACATGTTCTTCACCCTTTGGCTACTATTCTCAATATTTTCCAGATCTCTCTTCTTCCTGTCACCTTCATCCCCACTTTCAGCACTATGGTCCCTGTTCTCAAGCTCTCTCTTCTATTTCCCAACTTTTTCACCCCTTTGGTTGCTTCTGCCGTTGGTTTCAAAATCTGTTCTCGCTCTCCCTCCTGCTCTCTCTCTCTTCATCTCTGTCTCTTTCTCTCTCTTTCTCTGTCTCTCCCTTCCTCTCACCCTCTTTCACCCTCTTTATCTCTCCCTCCCTCTCACTCTCTCCCTCATCCACCCCCTCACTCTTTCGTTCTAGCTATCTCTCTCCTCTCCTTCCCTCTCCCTCTCTCCCACATTCTTCACTCCTTTGGAAACTTCTTTGCCCCAAAGTACCCCACTACTTCTCATTCCCTTTCATCTTTAATACCCTCTATGCCACTATGACATCATCACTCCTCTGAGCACCACCTTCCTTCTTGGCACTTTCAACCTCTACGCCTTCACACCTTTTCATGCTGCTCCTCACCTGGCTGCGTCAATCTCACATTTCCATCCTTTTGTCGAACACTCTTTTCATATTCCAGGCTTTCTAGGTCTCTCCCAGCTGTATCTCCCTTTTGGGCAGTACCCTCTTTCCCTCTACTTTGCAGCTCAATGTTCTCTAGCTATCCCGAATCTTCTCCACCCCTCTGGGCACCTTTTGCACGTCTCAGGACGTTACCTCCATTCTCAATAATGCTCCATTCTCTTGCTCCACCTCTCTTGATACCTTGGCCGTGTCCTGTGCCCATTTTCCAACTCCCAGGTTCCAGTATTGCCCAGGCTCCTGGACCTATCCTCAAATCTCCTGGATCTTGCTCATTCTCTTACTCTCGCCTAAAACCTTCCCCAAACAAACTCCTGTTTCCATTCTCTGGCTCCTGCTCCTATCCCAAATACCCAAACTGCAAGACTGAGCATGTGGGCTTTGATAGGGCTTGAGCCACACCTTCCATCATCTGTTTGGTGAAAGGGAACTCAGTTGTGGTTGCTGGGAGCGGGGCGGCTGTCAGACTCTGCCCCTGGGGATGGCTTATAGCCCTGATATGGGACTTTTGATTGGTTTGTCCCTCCTTTGGGTGGTCCTCTCTCTACCTGGCCCTGCCACCCAACCTTACTTATAGGTAAGGGAACTTAGGTGCCTGTCTTCAGGCAGCCGGTGCAGGGATTGACAGGTGTGCCACACCCCCAAGGATGGCTTTCATTTATGATGTGGGATTTAGGGTTGACTAGTCCCTCCTCTTTGGCAGCCTTCTTGGTCTGGTTGACATGCCTGGATTCTCCCTCCAGGGTGGACTCCCTTAGCCTATCTGTTCTTAACTCTATGAGAGTGCAGGACTTGTCTGATGGATGGCTTTCTGTCTGTTGTTTCCCTCCTAATTCAGGCCCCTCTCTTTCCTTGTGCAGATTTATATGGGATTCTAGCACCCACCTTAGGGGAGATGAGCATACTGGCACTGCTGGTTCTGTGGGACTGCTGTTCCTTGATTCCCTTAAATGGGTATGAGAATTTGTTGCAGCAGTGTGACTGTTAGCTGCCCTAAAACGGGAATTCGATGGGGGTGACCATGGTATCCTCCCCATACCATTTAGGAGCCCATCATCTGCTATCTTGGGGAGGCACCTGGCCCCCTTGGGAACTCCAATGGAGATCCCCACAGCGAGGCAGGGAATTTTATCAGAAAGCTGATCAGAAGGTTCAACACAAGCAACTCCAAACACTATCCAATGATAGGCCACAAGAGACCTGTGTTAAAGGTCAGAATCAGGACACAGACAAGTTTCAAAGAGTTTATTTTCTCTTCTGATTCAAAACACCTAATCTTTCTCTAAGTCTGTGATACTTTATACAGAGAAAGGTAAAAGGGTGATCGTCAGTGTATCAAGACGGTCAAGCATGAATAAAGTCCTCTGTCCAGAAATCCTATTCCAACCTTCTTTCTCTCCCTAGTGCGCCAAAGAAAATACAAAAACAACCAATACATACTCTGGACGTTGTCCAAGGAAAAGGGGTTGGCTGCTCGCTTCTGACCCTTGTGTCTCTTTGCCATAGGCCCTTGCCTATACTCGCAGTCCAAAACATATAGTCCCTATACGGCTGGAGTGCCAACCTGTGGTTCCAGTCGGATCTTTCTAGTTCTGTTGAAAATGGAATTCCTCAGTCTTTCTCGTTTTGGGAGGGGCAGGGATTTCTTCTATTTTTCTCACCCACCCTATCAGGGTCCTTTCAGCCTTTGTCCCCACTCTGGGTCTTCTCTCCCTCTCATTCCATACCCTGGGGTTCCTTCCTTCATTCTCCAATCTTGGGCTCTACTTTTTCTCCCCCCTCTCCTCAGTTCTTTCCCCACACCAGGTCTTCGTTCTGTCTTTCTCCCCACTCTGGGGTTTCTCAGATCTCTCTCTAACTCAGGGCTTGCTTCTGACTCTCTCTCCAGACGTTGGGGCTTCTCAGTTCTTTCACTGCTCAGGGGCTTGTTTCAGCTTCTCTCCCCACTCTTGAGCTTCTCCTTTGTACTCTCCACTGTGGAGCATTCTTAATCTCTCTGTGCTTTGGGGCTTTTCCCCTTCTCACTACCTTTCTCTGGGGTGTGCATCTTCTTCCTCTTCCCTGGGTTAATTTAACTCTTTCTCCACACTCTGACATTCTCTCAGTTTCTCTGTGCTCTGGGGCTTTGCTCCTTCTTCCTACCCATTCTGGGGCTCCTTCCTCTAGCCTTGCCACCCACCTCCAGTTCCTCAGAAGCCACTGCGTACCTGTATCTGAAGAGCAGTGCTTCCTGGGAGGGCTTTGTAGGCTAACCGCCTCTCCTCTCGCTGCAGAGACACAACTCCTCAATAGGATTCAGCAGGGATAGGCATCTCCTCCAGGTTCTTGCTGACGTAGTGCAGGATCTTGTGGGCGGTTCCTCCTTTGAGCTCTGCCTCGACCCGCTGTGGTACTCTGTTCTCGTTCGGACTGCCACACCCAAGCCTCTGGTTTCCCATCTGCTGGGCTGCATCGCACTCCACTAAGTCGTATCAGTAAACATGGAAGGGTCACTAGCTAGTTCCAGATGAAGCAAGAGTACAAGCAAGTCCACGGCTGTAAGACTCTGTGGGAGGAAGGCAAGGTCATGGTCTGGAAAGATCCATGGATTGGATGACAGGCCAGGCCCACAGCAGGAGGGCTCTGCAGGAGATAGACAAGCCAAGGCTGGAAATTCTGTGGAAAGCAGCTGTAAAGCACTTCACCCAAGAAAGAGAAACGACAGCAAACACATAACAGGGGAATTGGAGGCAAGAGGAACCAGGAATCGAGGTTTAAGGAAGGAATCAGAATTAATGGAATCTGTTTGAGACGTAGAGTCCAATCTTTGAGTGTCGCATATCAAGGCTGAGTGTGATGTGCAAAACATCTGCGCCATAATGAAAAACACACTAGACCGGCAAAAATAGAATGAGTCTTTGGCATAATGGAGCAATACTGCGGGGAAAGATGCAAACGTTTCCAGAGGGACCACAGAGTGGTTCTGACAATTTCTCCCATTCTTCATCCTAAAATCCTATGCACTCTGTCTCAGAAGGTATTCATGGAATTGAGCTGGAATCTAGAACATTAAAACTGTGCTCAGATTCAGAACCCAGAGGGAGATTATTGTCCCTACAATACGCTTGATGCACTATAGTTTACCCAATGTCATGGCCAATGGATTAAAAGGCAACAAAAAACGAAACCTGTCAAGTTCTCTCGCTTAGACTCCACCAACCAGTGAAACAAACAGTCACTCACAGTTTATGGGATTTAAGTGCCCTGGCACTTCATTCTTTGCTTGTGCAGTCAGTGTCTTTGTCTCTTTTGGTTCTTGTCAGGATATCGCAACAAAAGGGACTCGTAAAGGAAAACAAGTTGCCCAATTGCACTCCTGTAGGGATGAATCCCTTCAACAAATTTCAATAAATTAATGTTCTTCACAATTGATCATTTGATAATGATACTTTTTTATGATGATTATATTTTTTGGTTCAAACAAATCACATTCAACAAAAATGTTTCATGATGTTTAATATAACGCCTAACATTTCTGTATTCAACACATGCATATATAGATCCCTTTTTTCAGATAAAGCAAAAACAAAAAAGTGGTATAGGCAATTTACTTGACTCCCTCTCTACACTTATATTTTACTATGTATGGCTTTAGAGAAAGCCATTAGCATTTGTAATTTTGGATTCCCAACGCTTTTCGGATTGTCATCTATACTTTATTAAGGGAGCTCCTATCAGATCACTCAATAACCTAGATAAGGAATATCACGTATACCATGTTCATATTATTTCTCTATAAACATATTCAATCTTCAAGAGCTACTCCAGTAGTTATTCACAGTTTGTTTACCAGTGTCAGCAGGGCATAAATTCACTGTAAGTGTTAATTCAAATCTCTTATTATCACACTGGGCCCATAAAATCTTGTAAATAAATATTCCTCTCCTATGTAACTGCCTCCATTTACATAGACCCTACACAAAATACACAACTTTCTAGAAAAGTAAACCACAGCATCAACTTCACCAATACCATCACGGTGCTTAAATCAACTAACTAATGTCAAAGCCGGTATTGGAATAATAGCTCACCAATTCGTCTGACGTTTCCAAATCATAAAGGATAATCTGACATAGTGCCTTCCCAGGTTCACATGGCGCAATCTGCAGCCCAACATTCATTAATCACAGAATACTTCAGTCAACCTCATGTCCTCTAGCCTTTACTAAACAGGATGAATGTATATTCCTTGTTCTCAATTTTAATACACATACTGAGCCTTCAAGAAGGGTAACGAGGCACCAAGCTGGCAAACCAGTCCAGCGCCTCATTCCCCACTGTTTATGAAGGCGATCGGGACACTATTATGTGACTGGAAGGTGCGTCCCTTGAGACAATCAATCTGCTGCAGTCGTGGCCATCTTGTAATGTAAAGAAAAGGGTTATATTACCATAGTTGCGCCATCAGACTAGAACTAGGAAGGCCCTATAAATCACAAACAGCAGCATGCAAGTGCATAAGTTGTAATATTTATTATTTATTGGAAATCCTATTAGGATTGAACTAAAAGAAAAATAGAGGTATAAACATGAACCCTAATGTTAAATTTCACAAAAGGGATATTCTTATTATCGTTTGTTCTACTTTTTGAGAATAATTTGAAAATGAGATGGAAGTTTCCTAAGTGGTTGGTTTGCCTTACTGTTCACAGTGAGGAATTTCAGTTTATACTTTCTTCCAAATCTTTAAGGTGGTTCCTTTTGAGTTGAGAATCAGAGTTTTTCCTTAATTATTGGTTTGCCTTACTGTTAGATTTACAGTTAGCAGTTTTTGTTTTTGCTTGCTTCGGCGTCCTTTGAGTAGAGAGTTTGTTTGTTGTTGGTCCTTAAGTTCTGTGATGGAATCATCTGTAAGTTCAATAAATATAGTCCTTGTTGTAGGTATATATTTCGAACAGTCTTGGTTAATAGGTCAGAAAGAGTTACTTTGTATACATGGTTCCCTCATGTATAGGTTCCGTCAACACGTGTTTCTCCAACACTTTAGTATTGGTTCTTCAGGAGGGTTTGTTACATTTGGTCACTCTATCGATAAACGTTGAAAGGTATACATCAATTAGGATTTTTCATTGAGTCGACAAAATGTTATATTTCATATTTGAATTCCTTTAAGTGAAGTAGCGCATCAAGTTCCATTATGACCACAGTGTGATAGCCAAGCGTCTTACTGTATCGGGATCGATAATGTACAAAAAGTCATGATGATATTTATATTCCAGATTCATGTTTATCTTCAATCACTGTGGGTGGGTTCGGGGCATAGGAGAGGTCAAGCACTCTGTGCCCTCCCACAGCACATTACTCCACCTACTGCGATTCGGGGGCACATTAGGGCACAAGTTCTGGCAGCGGCCAATTTTGTGTATTTTCTTGTCAATCACCAGTGGTGTATTATGATTCATTAAACACAATCTACTGCAGTTCAGTCAAGATCTAGATTCAAAGTTGACAACAAATCCTCATTGGGTCCTTACTCAAATCAATTCACTGTATTAAATATTATTCCTATCAATTTCATTCTGTCAGATAATAGATTTCTGTGCACAATCTGAAGGGCATATAGTCCATTAAATGCATGCGAGGAGGTTGTAGCACAGTCTCAATCTCGGAATCTAAGCATCACAAATTACAAACTAGTCCTTGCCGGCAAACTCACCCTATGCTCTCAATCTACAGATGTTGGATCACATCAACCATGGTCGGTAACGTTTCCTCACTCACTTGACTTCAGACCAACCAGATATCATCAAATATAGACACGTCGAGACCTTTACCTCCAAAGGTTTATGTCTCCACAATTAATTTTAAGAGTTAGATTTGCTGTCTCTGATTCTTGCAGCAGGATCCTTTCTGCTTACAATCTACCAGCCTTATCAAGTGATCAATCATAGATATTTACTATCATTGAGTGGAAACATTCCTCTTCATATCCTCCCGCTTGCCAGGATATCACCTCACCTGTAGAAGTCTCCACCACTTCTAGTTAACAAGGCCTTCATGTCAGAGTTCAGACATCTAATCTTTGGTGATCTTATCAATATCTGTTAATTGGCAAGACCACATGGCATAGGCCTCTTATTTTGGACATCTCCTTCTCCTAGCCAATCTCTCCTTCCTTCCCCTCCGCTCCCTTATTCTCAATCCTTTTCTCATTGAAAATTCGCTGCACCTCTTGTCCTCTCCTCTTAGCTTTCCTCCATGCCTCCTCCTTCCATTTTTCTCATCTGCCTTCTAACCAGATGTCTCCACTGCTTCTTTATTTACCATCTGGATGTCTTACCTCATTTTTCAGCACCTGCTCTGCACACCAGGATTTCGTTCCCATTCACTTTCCTTTAGGTAGCACCTGTTTCTTCTCCTCTTGACTATGTGTCCTCTCCTTTACCTCCTTATCTCTCCATAAAATCTACTTTCACCCTTGTGAATCCTACAGAGTGATCACCAAACCCCAGCTTAAACTTAGGCAACCACTACCTGATCCTAACCCTGCGGGGTGTTATCATGATGGAGGATCTCTTACTCACCTGTGCCACCATCTACAGGGCCCCTGGACCCATCCCTGTTTTCCCTCTCTGAATGGACTGGCCTCACCTCTTCCCTCTTGATCTCTACTTCCAAACTCCTCCTCCTCAGTGATTTCAACATTCACCACAACTCTCCTGAATCAGCCACTTTACAGTTCTGTGACCTCTGTGATTCCCTCTCTCTTACTATTCTTCCGTCTGGTCCAACCCACTCAGCTGGACACACTCTGGATGTCTTCATCTCTGGAACATTCCTATCTCTAATACAGTCACCACCCCACTTTCCTGGTCTGACCACTCTCTCCTGTCCTCCCACTTGGGGCACCTTGGCCCTCTGCCCAAGCCACGTCCTGCACTGCCAACCTACTTCTCCATCTTTCGACCGATGAAGTGAGTGTCAGTCGCTGCTTTTGCCTCCACTTGCATCCCCCCTCCAGCCCAAACTTCGGACTCTCCTTCTGACACTGTACCCTCCCTAACATTCACCTCTCAATTTCCAACACCCTTGATATCCTTACCCCTGTCATGAGGATCCACCTGAAGCCAGCCTCCAAGTGCAACAGTTGGTATGACTCCGACCTAGTTTCTCTGAAACGTAAGTGCAGAGTTGCAGAACGGAAGTGGCATAGCTCAGGCTCATCCTCTGACAAACTGGCCTGCACCTGCTCCAAAGGCAATATTGTTTCTCTATCCGCTCCAAGAAGAGGTCCAACATCCAAGCCCTCAACTCTGGAGCTACTAAAAACACGGCTGAACTCTTCAATATCTAAAAGGAACTCGCCAATCCAACTGCAATATCAACCTCTGTTATTCCTTCAAAGGCTCTTTGCATCGCCTTGTCCTCCCGTTTCACATCTAAAACTCAGGACCTCCAGTCCTCACTCTCCACTCCCCCATCCCCACTCCTTCAACCACCGCCTCCCTTGGCACCTCCCCCACACACCCCCACTCTGCTCCCACCTGCCCATAACACCTGATGAGGTCTCCAAAATCGTCTGTTCTGTGAGGCTCTCATCCAAACAAGCTGCTGCTCCAGAACCATTAAGGACAACATCTTCTCTCTTGCCCAAGCTCTTCCCAACTTCTGTAACCACTCCTTTGCCACTGGCTCTTTCCTTCTATCCCTCAAGCACTCCTCAAAAAGCTGTCCGCTGGCCCTTCCTGCCTGATAAACTATTGCCCTATTTCCACCACTCACTTTCTGGGTAAACTCTTTGAGAAGTTGGTCCTCCCCCAATTGATCCTTCATACTGAACAAGTTGGTTGCCTCCATGACCATCAATCTGGATTCCAGGTATCCAGAGGCAGTCCTCTTTCTAAGAGATATAGGTGTGGATCATTTTTGAACCAATATTGCCCCCATGTTGGATTGTAGTTGTAGGAGTTTTCTTCCTTGCAGGAGAGTGCAACAGGAAAGGGATCATAGTAGCTAGTCTTGGCAGGCGAGTATAGCAGGAAAGAAGATGATCATTTGAAGAAGTGTGCAGACAAAAATGTGTGGTTGAGAGAACTTACTAACCATATCATTTGTTTGACAAGCTGCGGTATCACTAAAAGTAGTTGCTGTGCTATCCTGACAAAAGTATTTCATTTGAAGAAGATGTGATATGATAATATTTGTTGGGCACTCTGAAGAGAGCAATTGCTTTGGTATTGAACTTATGTTGAAAGAGAAAGGTATTTTCCTTATCAAGAAGGATACTATGGAAAAACAACAGTTTAACTTGTGAACAAACATTTGTGGAAAATACTTTTTGTGTAACATTGAACTTTGTTGAACTCACCTTTGCTCAGAGTCTTCCTGAATCGATCCAGTGGAAGGGAGTCCAACCCTGGCCGCAAGGAGTACTCTCAAAACATTTAAGTTGGAACTGATAATCTGTTTTGTTAAAAGAAAGATAGCCATACATTCCTTTTCAAATTTTGTTGTGTGTAATAGGGTGAGAGTCAGAGACTCTTTGGACACTAGGTCACTTTTCTTTAGTTTTAGTTTGCCAGGCAGGGATCTCCTTGTTAGGTTAGGGAAAGAGAGGTGATTATCCCATCCTTTTTCATTTAATAAATAACAGACCTTGAGAACACTCTACCTTTGTGTCTGTCTCACATTTCTGACCCCTCACACCTTCCTTATCTCATCTCTAATCTCTTTTAGATATGTTACCTCTTTCCTTCCCTATTGTTGCTGTCCTCCCTCCTTTCAGAGTCTTGTATTCAATCTCCTGCATGATTCTCCATCCACCTCTCCTTAATAATTCCTCTCTTCCTGCTTCTCTCTCCTGCTGCACAACCCCTGTCTTCTGCTCCACCACCACCGGAACACCTCTAACCTATTTGCTGTACCATCTGCAATCTCCAACACCCTACACTTCCAACCTTTCACTGTTGGGACCAATAATTGAGGGATTAATTACCGCTCTCCACTCAGACGACCCAAGCGTGTGGCTAGGTTCACTGGGGTTGGAACTATTGATTTGCCATATAACTTAAATTCACTTAACTGTTTGAGCGCGACTATGCGAACTGAACCCTTATAAAGCCAGGCCACCATCTTTGATCTTTGTTTTTTTGCGGCTGAGCATCTGGGGCACTTCTGAGAGGTGGCAGGAGTATTCCATGTTTTCTCCATCCAGACAACTGCAAATCTCTATTATTCCGACTGGCAGGAGTCTCACAGATGGCACAATTCTCGTAGCATGCACTTTGGATAGGATACTCTGCCTTTCAATCTGCGCTCATTCACCTGTATTGATGTTAGTCATGTTATGTGAGGATGAGGGAGGGGATTCTTCCCTGCTACCTAGGTTTTAGTCAAATGACTGATCTCTCAGAGTTTCCCCTATTCAGTTTTCAGGTGTGCTTCCCCTGCCACATCCTTGGCTGTTTCCTTCCCAAGTATATAGGGCAAAGCTTTGGGGTCCCAGAAAAATGGAGGGTTTCTGTTTGCCTTGCTCTTAGGGTTGCTGCAGGCCTCTGCGTGTGCAAGACCTGTAGGCTGGTGATGGACTAGGGAGAATGATTGACGCACTGTGTACGTCCTCCGTGGGTTTCTTTGCAGAGTGGGTTGTGACACCCAGCCTCTACGATCTCTTCTAGCCCATCCACAGCCTCCAACATGGGATAGTGCCACACTTATCTCAACACCTTTTACTGAGATTGTTCCAAGATTTGAAAACCTTTTTTTGTTGTTGTTAAACCTCAAGTTTCAATAAGCATGTATCCACAATCCCCTCTTTGCACAAATAAATGTTAAAACCATAGTTGTATGTCAAATCTTCTGTTGGTTGCCACAGTCCATACTTATTTTTAGGAGCATACATGATAAACAAGTATACGGTTAACTAAAAGTATCATACCATCAGTGTCACAACCTGTGAATGTTAGTTGGTGTTGTTTTGTAGTATTTGGCAATATTTTCCCATATTACATTATACAGACAAATGTAGCTTTTAACATACTACAGTAAAGTTACATACCATGCACCTCTCCTACATCGTATCCCCATAGCTTGGTGTTAGCACAGTGCTTGGTCCGAAATCATGTAGTAGATGTCTCCTCATTTTCCCTTTGCCAAGCCCTACCAAATTTCGACACAATATCTTTAGCCTGGAGAGTTCTCTGTGCATGTCTTACGGGATCTTACACCAAATTCAAATCATTATACCAACTTTTCATATCTGGTGGGTGCACCATCCACTTAGACGCAGTTTGCTGCTTAGCCAGAAGCAACGCAATACACGTATATCGACTGATCCCTTCTGTAAAAGGGAAAACATCACGGAGCAGGCATATCATTGGATCCCACGAGATGTCCACTTCAGTTATTGTTGATGGCTTTTTAACAACCTCCTCCCAGTATCCTGAAACCTGCGGACACAACCAATGCAAGTGTAAAAAATCAGCATTAATGTTGTGGCACCTCAGGCAATTCCCAGATGCTGTTGGATCAAAGAGTTTAATCTTACCTTGTGTGAGGTCAGGCTTGGGCCAGTTTATAAGGCAATGCCCGAATTGCAGACCCAACATGTTACTTTGGGCCAGTTTTTCTGGTCAAATTGGTGCTGTTCTTTGGCCCAAGTGGGCCTGTTTGATCAATTACTACGTTGTTCAGCTAATATTTTTTGGCCTCCATATAGCCACCAGCATAACAAATCTGTTTGCCTGGAAAAATCTGTATGCCTGGAACAAGTCAGCTAGTTTGACAGGTTTTGCCAACTCATGCCTAGTCCGCTCCCCGCCCCCAAAGGAAAGATCAGATTTTTATATCAGGTCTACAAAGAAATGTAAAGTTGTCGGGGGGCCTTGCCCTCTTCTCCTAAGTAGATTATGAAGTGACGCGAGAGACTCATTTACCATGTATACAGTGGTCTTTCGATTTCTACTTGTTGTGTTTATGCAGCTTGCCCAAACCAGGCCATGATATGAGTGACCTAGGCGATATAATAGTATAATTCTTAAGTCTGAGTGCCCATTTGCCCATATAAATTTCAGTAGTGCGGCTTTTAGTCTTTTGAAGTATGACCAGGGAGCCAGAATTGGGTCGTTTTGAAAAATGTATATGCATAGGGAAGATAATCATTTTAATACGTAAGTCTATAGCTATCATCGAGAGGGGCAGTTTTATTTATCCCTCAATTTTACTTTCTATGGCATCTATACATTTGATATAGTTACTCTGTAGCAGTACCAGCAGATCCGTTGCTACCGGTATCCCCAAGTAGCTTGCTTCTGTAGGACACCACCTGAAACACCATTAGTTCCCCATTTGGACAATGTTCGTCATCGGTGGTAATAGCTTTGATTTGGACCAGTTAATTGTTTAACCCAGC
Source organism: Ambystoma mexicanum (assembly GCF_040938575.1). NCBI lineage: Eukaryota > Metazoa > Chordata > Amphibia > Caudata > Ambystomatidae > Ambystoma > Ambystoma mexicanum. Next base: position 780,486,518 of record NC_090932.1, read on the forward strand.
TATATTCCCAAAGGGCCAATATTCATGACTGCATCAGTGACATATGTTAATAGGTTGTCAACGAATAATCATAATATGATTTGTTGTGTGTACAGTTTAAACCCCATCTCACTATGCCATTCCCTCAAATGGCATCCCAGTGGCTCAATCACAATGGCAAAAGAAGGGGTGGTATAGGGAAACACTGCCTCCTCCCATGCTCCATCCTAATCATCTTTGAAATGTCTCCATTGGCATGCACATTTGCCTTAGGTTTTGTGTATAGAAGACTATTTACAAGAATGGCTTTCCGAGCCCCTTCCTGCAGAGCCCCGTCTCCATGTCGAGGAACATGGCAGCAGTCTGAGTATGGGGATCTATTGCTGATATACCGCATATAGGCGTCGTAGGTTGTGGCATATGGATCTGCCTGCCCCAACAAAACCTGATTGGTTAGGAAGAACCAGTACATTCATCAGAGTTTCCAGTCTAAGGGCGAGTAGTTTAGCCAGGATTTATTAATCAAAATGTAATAAGGGCAAAGGTTGGAATGGGGCACATTTTGTCCTATCCTTACCTGGTTGGGGTAATACTATTATTGTTGCTGGTAGCATCCATGCAGACAGCCCCTTCTTGAATATCGTTTGGAGTGCAGGGGCCAGTAAAGCGGTGTATTCTCTGTAATATTCTGCTACCAAAATCCCAGCATTTTCCCGTTGGCTATTTTCGAAAGGACTGTCTTAATCTCCTCAGTCTTTATGGGTCCACTTAGGGGAACTCTGTTTTGCTCCATTAATTTAAGTTCTTGTCAATTTGTTCCCGCGTCTTGACCAGGCAGCTAGATTATAGTCTAGTGCCAAATCCCTGCTTGTGTGACCATCCTCAATTATTTCCACTACCTAGCTATCAGCATTCTCATTTCTAATGGCCCTGAACAGCGTTTTGCCTTTTCGGTCTCACTCCCCACATCTACAGGCCATTACATTTTTACCCATGTTGTTCACTTCTCTATACCCCATTTCTCTAAAATGGTCCAGTTTGTTCTGGACTCCTCCAGGTGTTAACCTTGGTGTGTTATAGCATATGTCTGTTCCAGCTCCTTCATTTCTTTTTCTAATGTGGCTAATGTGTGTCTAATCGAGTTTAGCACCATAGAAACACATATTCCCTGTATTCACACTTTATGTGCCTACCACACCATACCAACACTGACAACTGTTCCCCAGTATGACGATCCCATGGGTGGTGTTCCTTTTCCTGAGGGTGGAAACCCTTCTTATATGATTAAAGCAGAACATGGTCATAAAGATCTTACAGCTTCTCCTCCTCTAGTTCCATATAAACCATTGTACCTGTGTAGAACGGAACTAGTTACATATGTATATAATACTGCAATGAGGAAGAACAATGAAGTTCACATAGTGAGTAATGATCAGTTAACTGAGTCAGTGAGGCCCCATGACGATGCACGAAACAAACAAGAGAACTACTATCACTGTACTAGTTAATGTTCAGTACGTCAAAACAGTCGGAGAATAAGAAGAGAAGAGGGACAAGGCAAAGGTGGCAGTAGCAGCAGCAGTCGCAGTCCGAAGTGGAAAAGCAATAATTACAGAGTGAACCATAAACAGTGGAGACGGGACAAGTTGACCCTCCAAGAACGGAACGAGAATTCCCATACCAGCTTGTGGTCAGAGAGGCAGAAGAGACTTGAACTAAAAAAGTCGAGACGGCGATCAAGAGTCCGGTGCGCGAACTACAAACCATGCAGGAAGTCTGAGGAGGAGCCTGGAGGACGTTTGCTTCCTCGAATAGTTCCCTCGCTGAGCCGGTGAGGTATGGCAGAGTGTTGGGAGTACCACAAAGGTCGATTCCAGGCAGCAACGAGACGTGCTGTATGCTGCAACTAACATACAGGTATCTGGCAGGGAAAGAGGGCTCCAGGAACCCAAGAGAAGTGGAGGCATCACAAATGGGGTAGCATGTAAACCTTGCCACCCTTGAAAGACCTGCATAACCGACCAATGAAGACTGCATTAGAAGTAAATGATGCTGTCACAACCTTATCCCCACTATATGGCAACAGGTCCCTAAAGACCTTATTTGGCCCCCCCGGATTACTTGGAGCCAGTCCTGGCGCTGTTGGCATCGAAGGCACATGCTAGGACAGGGTTTCAATGGGCAATGGACAAGCATGGCCACCCCCATGGGGACTAACAGGGAACTGCAACTAGCGGTCTAGCATCCAGGGCGGGGCCCGCCCCAAAGGCACCTGGGATCCCTGCTGGCTATTTAAACCATGCCCGATAAGGGGCACGTGCTTCGCGTTATTCTGCTCTTGCAGCGTGACATTCAGCGGGTCCTGCTCAGCATCCTGGCCTGCACGGGCGAGAGAAGACAAGAACATTTGCCATCCTTACCTGCCAGCGGCATCCTCCATCAATCGAAGTCGTCCAACATCCATTGTCTTCCACCGGCATCATCTGTGGAAAGCAAAGCGTGAACAAGACATCAAGTAAGTTACTTATCAGTCCGCCTGAAAGGCCATCGTCTCCAGTACATCATCTGTCGGACTTGGTGCCGGTGGGCCCATTCTTCCAGGATTCATTCATGACCTGCAAGACAAACAATAGCACAGGTTAGCCAATTGCAAGGACGCAGCGCCGCTTGGTGCATCCATCCACCACCTCCAACACAGCTCCAGCAGCCGTCTTCTGCCTTCAACATCTGCAAGAAAAGGGGAGAAGGTTATTTGGTGTCTTAATCAATATAGACATTGCTCTCATCTTAAAGACTTACCTTAAAACTGGAGTCGCAGTCGGTCTGGACTCCGGCCCACGCCAGTGAAGTAACTCAGCGGAACGGTGCCATTGACAACGCACCCCTGCCCAGCGCGGCAGGATGGAGAGCGCATCGTTATAGAAATCAAGGTGAGAGACGTATCCTGGGGAAAAACGCAAGGGGTACCCGGGAGGTGGGTCGCAAGTGAAGGAATAGCAGCTAAACTTCCCCTCCTATCTTCAAGATCCTCGACAGCACGAACTTCAGTGAAGGTGCAGAGTTCCGGAGAGCGTTCCGGCCAGTCGAGGGGCGTCCCCGTGGATACAAAGTGAGCGTTACAGAATGCGAAGTCCTAAACTTAATCCACCCGGGCGCCTAGTATGGGAACTTCGGAAACAGACCAGTTGGCCCAGTTGTTGGGGCAGTTGCGCGCTGAGGTCCACTCTGCGCGGCAGGAAACTAATGCTTTGCAGAGAGAACTAATTGTGGCCAAGGAAAGGACGGACTACCTTGGGAGGCAACTCCTTCAGTCACAAGCAGGACAAGCCCCGTTGCCTGGAATCGGTCAGTCTACTCCAGCTCCAGTAAGCAATCCGGTCCAGATCAATCTCACTGGGGGAGTACCTCTGGCTCCTCCGGAGCGATTCCCAAGAGACCCCCGACGATATGCTACCTTCATGAACCAGTGTCGCCTCCATTTTTTGTGCAGGCCTGGGGCGTTCCCCACTGACCAATCTCTTGTGGCCTTCGTACTATCCTACCTGAGCGGGAGTGCGGCAGATTGGTCAGTACCGTTTATCAGTCGGAATGAGCCTCTGTTACAGGACTTCGATGGGTTCCAGCAGGAGCTGGAAAAACTCTTTGCTCCACACCACCATGGACAGACTTTAGATAATGAGCTCTTGTTCCTTCGTCAAGGGAGCCAGGATCTGCTGGCATACACCGCCACTTTCAATAGACTGGTGGTTGAGGCAGATTGGCCAGAGGACAAACGAACGAACTACCTTGTTCCACCGGGGTCTTCAACGAGAGCTAAAAGATGTTCTGGCCCAAGTAGTGGACCCACCCGGGATTGCGCCGAGTTCATCAGTTTGGTTATACAGTTGGATCACCGTCTGCAAGATAGAAAGAACGACCGTAGTAAATCGGATTCACACCCTTTATTCCTGCGGTTCAAAGATCAAACCCTGCGGGGATCGGACGGAATCAGTGAACCCATGCAGATAGGAGGAATCAGACCTCCTCTGACCAAAGCCGAACGAGACAAAAGGAGGGAGTTGCAGTTGTGCCTGTATTGTGGAAGAGCCGGTCATTTCCTAAAGGAGTGTCCGATCAAGCCACCCAGAAGGACAGTGGGAGCCACAGATAAGGAAACCCCTGATGAGGAGTCGGGAAACGACCAAGCCCGCAATTGTAGGGGTCCAATTGTCGAGCGAAGAAATCCAGCTACAGACCTCCCATTTTGCACTACCTGTGATCTTAATTCCCCATCAACAGCCATCTAATGTGCACTCCTTGGAAGCATATATTGACAGCGTAGCGGTGGGAAATTACATAGATCAAGACCTTGCAGCAAAGATGGGGCTAGCCCTTTGCCCTAAGCTAACCGCTGAGACTGTGACCACCGTTGATGGTACTGAGATTGCATCGGGCCCTGTGTCTGAATGCACCACTGAGCTCAAACTCCTGTGTGAAGATGGACACCGTGAAATCATCGCCTTCGATGTGATTAAAGCACTGCAGTTTCGACTGATCTTTGGAATGCCATGGCTGGTCGCAAATAAGCCGCGGATCAACTGGCGAGCTCGCAAATTGGTTTTGGCCCACAGCTGCACGCACACTTGTTACCCAGAAGGTCAGAAAGTAAAACACGCAAGCTCTCATGTTTGGGAGGGAAAGGCCAATGTCCTCGGAGGGGTCACTACTCTGCCGATTCATCACCAAGACTTCCAAGATGTTTTCCAAAAGAAGCAAGAAAATACGTTGCCACCCCACAGGCCCTACGATTGCCAAATCGATCTGCTACCCGGAGCCCGGATTCCATGTGGGCGCATTTACGCACTCACTGAGCCTCAAAACCAGCACCTGAAGACGTACCTGAAGCAATATGTGGCCAATGGGTTCATCCGCCCGTCCAAGTCATCGGCCGCGGCGCCATTATTCTTCGTACCGAAAAAAGCAGGTGATTTGAGAACGTGCATTGACTATTGTGCATTGAACCAAGTGACCATCAAAAATCGCTATCCTCTACCTTTGATCCCAGAATTATTGGACCAGGTCAAGGAAGCCCAGATTTATACCAAACTGGACCTGAGGGGGGTCCTACCATCTAGTGCGCATGAAAGAAGGGGACGAGTGGAAGACGGCATTCCGTACCAAGTATGGCCTGTTTGAATATCAGGTAATGCCGTTCGGCCTATGCAACGCCCCCGCTGTGTTCCAGTATTTCATGAATGATGTCCTTAGAGAACTCATTGATGTCTGCGCTCTGGTATACATCAATGACATACTGGTGTATTCAACATCCGAGCTAGAACACATTAGGCATGTACGGGCGGTCCTGACCAAACTCCGAGAATACCACCTATACGCCAAGCTGGAAAAGTGTTTGTTCCATGTTACGGAGGTGGAATTCCTGGGTTTTGTCCTCTCACCCAAGAGCATACGAATGGACGCTCACAAGGTGGACGCCGTCCTCAATTGACCAGCGCCAAATTCAATCAAAGGGGTCCAGAGTATGTTGGGTTTTGCGAATTTCTACCGCTGGTTTATTCCCTGATTCTCCCAAATAGTGCACCCGATTACTTCATTGCTAAGGAAATGCAACTAGACATGTAATTGAACAGAGGAAGCTGAGAAAGCCTTCCAGGAACTCGAGATGAGGTTTACCACCACTCCTATCTTGCGACACCCGCGTCCAGACCTTCCTTACGTTGTAGAAACAGATGCATCCAGTCAGGCGATGGGGGCGGTTCTGTCCCAAAGAGACCCACAAACAAGCCAACTACATCCAGAGGCCTTTTGGTCGTGGAAATTCACGTAGGCGGAACTTAATTACGCCATCACGGACAAAGAGTTATTGGCCATTAAAGCTGCCTTCAAGGCCTGGTGACACTACCTGCTGGGGGCCAGGCACACCGTCACCGTGATAACGGACCACCGAAACCTCCAATATCTAAAGGCTCAATCGTCGCGACAGCTGCGCTGGGCCCTTTTTTTGCAGAGTATGACTTTGTAATTACGTACTGACCCGGAGTTGAAAATGGCAAGGCTGACGCACTCTCTCGCATGGGCACACACACATCCGGATCCTGTGGCCATCATTCCAGAGAAAAGAATCCTAAGTATCACAACTACCATGACCCAGGACGAACTCTTATATGAAATCAGGCAGGTTTTAACCCAGGAGCAATTACAAGAGTGGGGTTCCAGAGGGGAGCACTACTGTATTAAAAACCAACTGCCATATTACAGGAACCGGCTGTTCGTGCCGGTGAAGGAACTGCAAGAACAGGTTATCTCAGAGTACCACGACTCCCTCATTGAAGGCCACCAGGGAATTGCTAAAACCTTGGCTAAGGTAAAAAGAAGCTACTGGTGGCCAACATAGCGTAAAGATGTAATTGAGTTCATTTCCTCTTGTGGTATCTGTGCCCAAAATAAGTGCTCCAAACAAAGACCAGCCAGACTCCTACAGCCTTTGGACATTCCGCCGGCCCCATGGCACACGTTATCTTTAGACTTTATTACCGATCTTCCTCCATGTCAAGAATACAACACCATCCTAGTAATCGTGGACCTATTTCCTAAAATGGCTAATTTCTTCCCGTTCAAGGGTCTGCCGACTGCATCCGGCCTCGCCAAAACCTTCCTAGAACACGTGGTGCGCTTGCATGGATTCCCCTCAGACCTAATATCAGACAGAGGAACCCAATTTGTATCCAGCTTTTGGAAAAAATGCTGCTCATTGGCCCAGATAGACATCCGCCTGTCCACTAGTCCTCACCCGCAGACCGACAGTCAAACGGAGAGAACGAATCAGACTATCGAGCAGTACTTGCGCTGCATGCTTCACCAGGTAGAAGGGGATTGGAAGGAACTTCTATGGATCGCCGAGTACGCCTATAACAACTCTCTGCATAGCAGTACAGGACAAATGCTGTTCTTTACGTTGTATGGAAGACACCCGCGCACTTCTGAATTAGACCTCCCCACAACCCTGGAAATGCCGACCATCGCTCAAGCTTTCACAAGAGCCCAAGAACACTTGCAACAATCTAAGGCGCGCCAAAAAAGATGTGCGGACCAGCTTCGCACCAAGGCCCCTGTCGACCAGGTGGGAGATATGGTGTGGCTAGCTTCCAAGCATATACCAATAAAAGGAACGTGAACGTTTCGCCCACGGTTTTTGGGACCATACCCAGTAGAAGCCATAATTGACCCAGCAGCTGTAAAGCTGACTCTACCAGTCCACATGCGAATACACCCAGTATTCCATGTATCCCTCCTGAAACCCGTCAAGCCGGGTACCCGAATAACTATTCCACCTGAAGCTGTCATCGTTCGGGGGGAACCCGAATACGAGATAAAGGACATTCTGGACTCTAAGCATGTGAGGACTAAATTCTACTACCTAGTGGATTGGAAAGGGTATGGACCACAGGACAGGACATGGGAGCCCAGCAAGCACATCCATGCCCCACGCTTGCTTCAACGTTTCCATCGAGAATTCCCCTCCAAACCAGGGCCAGGCCGGAGAACCACCTTGAGAGGGGCCTTGGGGGGCGGGGGGTGCTGTCACAATATTATCCCCACCGTATGGCAACAGGTCCCTAAAGACCTTATTTGCCCCCCCCCCCCCCGGATTTCTTGGAGCCAGTCCTGGCGCTGTTGGCATCAAAGGCACATGCTAGGACGGGGTTTCAATGGGCAATGGACAAGCATGGCCGCCCCCATGGGGACTAACGGGGAACTTCAACTAGCGGTCTAGCATCCAGGGTGGGGCCCGCCCCAAAGGCACCTGGGATACCTGCTGGCTATTTAAACCACGCACAATTAGAGGCACGTGCTTCGCGTTATTCTATTCTTGCAGCGTGACGTTCACCGGGTCCTGCTCAGCATCCTGGCCTGCACGGGCGAGAGAAGACAAGAACATTCACCATCTTTACCTGCCAGCGGCATCCTCCATCAACCGAAGTTGTCCAACATCCATTGTCTTCCACCAGCATCATCTCTGGAAAGCAAAGCGTGAACAAGACATTGAGTAAGCTACTTACCAGTTCGCCTGGAAGGCCATCGTCTCCAGTACATCGTCTGTCGGACTTGGTGCCGGTGGGCCCATTCTTCCTGGATTCATTCATGACCTGAAAAACAAACAATAGCACAGGTTAGCCAATTGTAAGGACGCTAGCAGCGCCGCTTCGTGCATCCATCCACCACCTCCAACACAGCTCCAGCATCCGTCTTCTGCCTTCAACATCTGCAAGAAAAGGGGGGAAGGTTATTTAGTGTTTTAACCAATATAGTCATTGCTCTCACCGGAAAGACTTACCTTAAAACTGGAGTCGCATCTGGTCTGGACTCCGGCCCACACCAGTGAAGTAACTCGGCGGAACGGTGCCATTGACAACGCACCCCTGCCCAGCGCGGCAGGATGGAGAGCGCATCTTTATAAAATTCAAGGTGAGAAATGTCTCTTGGGGGAAAAACGCAAGGGGAACCCGGGAGGTGGGTCGCAAGGGAAGGAATAGCAGCTAAACTTCCCCTCCTGTCTTCTAGAACCGATCCTCGACAGCAAGAACTTCAGTGAAGGTGCGGAGTCCCGGATAGCGTTCCGGCCAGTCGAGGGGCGTCCCCGTGGATACAAGGTGAGCGTTACAGATGGTTTGGGCGGGAGAGTGAATCCAATCTACTAGACAAATATAACAACTAACAAACTGGCATGGAGCAGAGAAGTGCTGTGACATCCTGACAAAGTCTTCAAGAGGAAAATCCCAAAGACTGTGGGTGACTTTTTCTGCCATAGGGGTGGAAGTATAGTGGGGGAGGGAAGGACTGCGCACCACGTCCCTTTGAAATATCCAGACTTGTTTTGTGTTTTTTTCAACGACCAACACCTTGACCTCAGTTAATCTTAGTACTTTATTCTTTGTTTTGTTGACTCTGTTACAAAGGATACTTCGTGACGCTACAGGTATGTTGATACATAAGTTCCTTTATTGAAGTTATATCAAGTTGCTTAGTAGGAACCCACCGGCTCCCACCAGGCAGGCTATCTCTTCCAACTGCCTGGGTTGGAACACCAGCACACCAGCATTCACCCACTCTTACCGCAACACTCTCACTAACCTCATGCATTCCATACACTCATCAGAGCACTTCATTACATGCCTCCCTTCTTTACCAGACATACACATAAAAGCACTTTACAACAGAATCCTACATCTTGGCCTGAAGTTGTCTGTTGATCCCTTGTCTATGACATAGTGATGGTGGTGTGTGGGTAGTGATAGTTGCGTGGATGGTAAAGGTAGTGATTTTGTTGTATTAAGGGGGTGCATAATACAAGCGTTAGTGGCGCTGATGACCTCCTTAACGGATTGCAGATATGCTAGACTGTGGTATGGATGACAATGTAGTAGGTCTGTGGATAGGGGGGTGCTTTGCCTTGATGGGGCAGGTGGGGTCGCAGGATTCCGCTGATTCTTCCTCATCTTTTTATGTGCATACTGGCGTTATGTATGTGTGAACTGCAGTAATGTATGAGTGTCTGAGCAATTCCTGATCAGTGCTGACCAGGAATTGCACAGTTGGTAGGTCGGTTAAAAATAGGCTCTCTCCTCTTTTATCTTTCCAAGTTATTGGGTAATACATGAGTGCTTCTGTGATTCCTGATCCGTGATGATAGGGAAGGATGCTGGTGCATTAGCCTGTGTTAGGTATGTCATGGTCCAGGATTATGGGTGTGCAGTCGAAGCAGTTGATCTTCCACCACCTGTCTTCTTGCCTGTGGTTTGCAAGTGTTTGTGTGAGTTTTGACCCTTGCTCTTGAATTGTTTGTGGTGGACTGTGTAGCCTTAGTCCATTTTTGTGTGGTAGGTAAGGAGTGCCACTATGGTCACTGAAATGGTACCTATACCCCCCCACACCTTCCTGCCCGTCAGTTCTTGTGGATGATTTAAGTAAGTGTCTGCACTGTTTCTGACCGGTGCGTTTCAGTGCAGGCGCCCTGACATGTGGAGGGCCCAATGTTGTCTACTTCTATGGTGAGGGTGAGTTGTGCCATCCATGCAGTTCTTCCTTGTACGAATGTGTCTCTGTTACATGTGGCTGTGTGGTCATCATGCAAAGTTTGGGTGAGTGTGAGAGCTTCCACTTTGCCTTTTGTCTGCTACTTTTGCAGTCTTTGGGTTGTGTTGATTTGAGATTTTGTTACTGCCTTTGTGTGTGTATTCTGAATATTATTTGCTTGATATGGGGTCCTTCTTTTGGACAGAAGGGAAAATTGTAATCATGTTTAATTTTGTAAAGAAAAACACAGCATAAAAAAATAAACTTTGTATTGGATCTACTGTTTTTGACCTCGTTATCTTCTGCTGCAAAATTCTACAGAAATCAAATTTTCAGTCCAAGTTGCATGTTAACTTCCTTGTTGGTTTTGCGTTCGCAAGTTCCCTCGTTCAGGAGAAATTCTGCAGAATTTCTCAAGCTCTGTGTTGGCTTAAAAAAGCATGACCTTGGCCACTATGATAGCTTACATTTTAAAGTTTGGGCTATACCACCAATTTGTAATAATCTGATTTTAATTGATTTCCATCTTTTTACACCGTATATCAATTGATTGGGTTTGATATATTTGATTCATTCATTTTCTGCTGTCGCTGGATAACAAGGTTACTATAAAACTGCTGCTACAGGGCAAATGCAGTAATGTGATTGCGCTGATGTTCCTAAATATTAAATAGGGCATTGACCAAGATATTTTGCCAAATGCTCGTTATTGACTTAACAAAATCATGTTGCTTTAGTCGACATTCAGTGAGTTCACTTAATATTGGTAAGTGGATCAGTATTTTGAACATTGTGTTCCCATTTCCCTAAACTCTTTAATTATCTTTGTTCTTTCCGTCGGCCATCTCCATTGGTAACGTTTGGGCTCTTCCACCTCGTGGATAATGTATATTTTTTAATTTCTGCAGTGTTTTGCAGGCCGCTGATATGTTGATTTGCTGAAAAATTTGAGGGCTTATAGGTAAAAGGTTGATGGTGGTCAATGAGTGAATGACATGCACAAGGGTGGTGGCCCAACAGAGGTTTGGCTCTGGGGTGGATCTGTTGCATTGGTTAAGCTGACTAGAGCCAGAGCTGCTGCTGTGCTCTATCCGTTTGAGCCTCTGCGACATGCTAGTGGTCAAAGATTGTCAACATTGCAGTTTTCAAGTATTTTCTGAGCAGTCAGCACTTTGATTCCAACTCCCCGGACTGGTCAATTTTAATCTGGGGTCCATTCACGGGTTAAACCTGGTGCAGTAGCTTGCAAGTGAGTGCCTGGGTCTTGGAATGCTGGTGAGTGTACAGTGGGAGGCTGACATCTGTAAGGAGTTTGGGTGGCCGCTGATTTGTGTATGGTGCACAGTATGTTAAATGCAATCACTTGTTCCACTGGGAGGAAGTGGGGTCTGTTCAGATCCGACATGTGATGCTCATGTGCAATTAGCTTATTAAAGTGCAGAAAGTAATAGTTATAAACAGATTGCATGTTAACACATTTCAATGTTAATAAACAACGTTAATTTGTAAACAAGCATGGTATGAAGCTCATTGAAAATGTATTGTGTTCTCAAGCAATTTGTGGAATTTTTGAAGCTTAATCCTTATAATGATTCTAGTTATGTGCTCAAATACATCAGTTTACATGATTAATCGACAACAATCGATCATTTCGTTAAAAAAAATATATATATTTTATTGTGACATTTTTAAAAAATCAATAGCTCACTAAAGCCTGCAAGAATCATTGAGAATTTAGCATCATAAATGCCACAAATTGCTTGAGCACACAATACAATAAATGATATATTTTACTATGAGTATATAATTAGTTAATCCAATTAATTTTGGAGGGTTTTTCCCTTTAAGAGTGCTTCGGTATCTCTTCGATTTTCGATGAGCTTCATACTTTGCATGTTTTTGGTCCTTTAGCCAGGGGCTTGCCTAGAGCGCCTGAATTTCTTTTGTTTTTTTTTTTACATTTATTGAACTTTACAATAACTACTTATTATGTTCAGTAGTGCATCCCTACGTCGTCTTTCAATGTTAATAAACAGACAATAACTTAAAACTTACATATTTAAAGAATTATGGATTACTAGTGCAATATGATAATTAGCATGTCTAGGGACATCACATGAGCTTGCCCACAAAATCTCAGGTCAGCTATGAGGGGACATGGAGATGAGATGGGGGGGGAGGGATCAGAGTAGGTAGGTCATCCAGCCAATTGTTTGAATCGAAGTAAACAGACTAGACAGTTAATGGGTCTCCATCATACACCTCTAAAAACAATCCCAGTCCTTTGCAAAAAGTTGCACTCCTTTTACAATCTTTTGCAGGGACTCTCTGATGTTTGGACTCCCATGACCCCTCACTATTGACTATGCTGCCTAGGTTGATAGGAGTTGTAGCCCAAAACACCTAGAGAGCCAAAGGTTGATAAGTGTAAGATCCTTTCCCGATTAGCAAGATTTGTCATCTCAGGTACTCAGTTAGATTTTGTGTTTGTTTGAATTTCCAGCATTTTGGTAAAAAATGTTTTGCAATCCATATTCATCAAATGAACCAAAGTTTACAACATTGAAGTTAGTCTTTTCAGGTATTGGGGATTTAAAATGACCATGCAGGATGACAGTGGACTTATTCCTCCAGGAAAAATCAACAGCAACTCTACATCCTCCAGTAAACAGTCTGTCCACATGGTATCTTGTGGACCTGATAACCTCCATAAGAATTGCATTTCCAACATCTGTTGTTAACATCTAAACCTAGCTTAAACATTTTCTCTAGTGACCAATAAATACGTATTTCTAAGTGTTGCTCGGTTTAAATAAGTCCAGGTTTAAACCAGCATTTTGTATGTTTTTCAGCCGTGCTGTCCATGATTTTCCTGACATCATATGTGTTAGGCTGTGTACCCAGTCCCATTTTGATCTGTTCAGACTTGCAAGTCAACTGTGAGGGTTGGTTTGTATGTTTTGGGTGTTAAGATAGTCGGACCCCAATGAGACGATATATTTGGTAATGCCTGGACAAAAGTTTAATGGTTGTTTGTTCAACTGAGGGAGTAAGAGGAGTAGTTCAATTGTCAGAAAGTGCTAGCTTGCATGTTCCTCCTGGTAAGGTCAAATATACCACATAGGATTTGGAATGGGGGAATATGGATTTCTTTGAAATCATCTATTTGAACCATAGAGGCTGAAGCAAGACTTTTCCTTGGTGGTAAGGGGTTCATCCAGGTATGTGTCCCAGGTTGCAAGAATAATTCAGGAAACCTGTTTGCTAAAGACAAGGTGAAAGACCTTCCTAGTATACAATTAATCCAATATCCCTACCAGGGCCAGACTGGCCATTAAAAGGGGCGTGTGTTCTCCCTGTGTGCCAGCAGCAGCATCAAAGACTCCTTGGCTGGAGCCTTGTTGGTTTAGGGCTGGCTCCTGGCATGTGATTACCTCCCTCCTCCCTTCCCTCTCAAGCCAATAGCCGCCTTTAGAGACAAGACAAGTACAAGTACATATAAGCACAACTAAAGTGCCTGTGAGACTTTCTGAAAAGCCTTCCTCCTAGAGTCATTAGTGTAAAAAGGGGCTGGCGCCATCTACAGAGCTAATTTCTACCCACAGGACAGACATCTCATTGTGTTAGGTGCTTGCTGCTGAGGTATGCGCTCACACTGCAGATAAAAGCTTCAAGCCCAGGAAGGGACAAGTCAGGTTTTCATTCTAGGTGTGATGATGATGTGTATTTACACTAGTGCTTTGAAACAGGGTAGGAAACACTATTTAGAACAAACGGTTAGCAGTTACGTTTATTACCATGGGCTGTTCGCCCTGCTTTTCTAAGCTGTTTCAGAGTAAAGTGTTTGAGAGAGAACTTTGTCATTACCTGGTGACAGAGTCATGTTAGCAATTGCTTTAGAATTATTTTTTGTGGCACTGCTTCTGAGCACAGAAACGTTCACAGTGGGGTATTGAGGTGGTTATTTATGGAGGGGGCTATCTTAATTTTGTTTTACCAGGCTGGAGTACTATACTGCCCCGGCTGCTGTCAGAATCCTGATTGTTGAGTGCACAATTTCTGAAATCAACATACATCTTAACAAAGAGTTGTATGTGGCATATGACCCAAGTGCTACCCGTTCAGAACTATTACTATAGTGATTATATTGAAAAAGGACATCATCAACAATATGAAAGCTAAATGATATTCTCGCAATTGAGAAAAGGTACAACTACCCCACTCAGTAGATTTATTTAGCTTGTTTGTGGAAATTGAAGCTTCACAGTTACCAGGCCTGATGAAGTCTCGAAACATGAATTTGGACTCACAGCAACTGTAGGAGCCACATAGCTGTTCTCCTCCATTTCTAACGCATTGAAACTAACAGAACCTGTGGTGCTGCCTTTGGCACTTTTTCAAACTCTTCGGACCACTGCTGCATGCTCGAACCACTTCGCAGACACACAGCAACAGCTGAACACGTTGTTGACTTGGCTCAAACCACAAGCTGGCCACTGTGGAAGAATTCAAACCACTGCGTTCCTCACTTCAAACCAGACTGAACACCTGCTCCCCGTCTGGATCACTGTAACTCTCCTCATCCAAACCAGATTTAAAATGCTCGCACAGTCTGGTTCGACACTGTTGAACCGCAAAAGACAGCAATGTATCAAGAAGGTATTATTGACTCTTAACAGCCCCTCGTGGTCCAACTCTGTGGCCTAGAGACTGGTTATGTTACTTTAGATTCCTTTTTCACGCAAAAGTCTTTTCCTTTTAGGAACATTGTTGTTTTTTATTGCTATTAACCCCTATTTCGTTACCCTGAGTGCTGCATCTTTCTATATTTGCATATTCCGTGTTCTTTGCACAAAGGTAGGGTTTTGTGGTGTTTGTCTATCTAGTTATTATTGCATATGGTGTGTGTTTAATGAAAGTATGTATATTTTTTAAAACCTTGATTGGAGGTTCCTTTATTTTGAATTGTTTACTTTGCTGTTTGGGTTGCTACTATTTCACATTCACACCCCTTTTAAGAGTATAGTCTGCCCTCTGCCCACGTTACCACTAAAGGTGAAGGAGGTATAGCTCATACCTGGACCTGTTTCAACTTTATGATTGGGGGTCACTTTTGTTTTGTAGACATGTGTGGGCTGAGTAGGTGTTGTAGCCACTACTTAACCTTGTACTCCTGTATTGTCTCAGTAGTACTGTGGCTTTTTTTTTAGGCAGGCAGAGAGGATCCCTGTCTTGGAAAGCAGGTAAGGGAGGGAGAAGATATAGGAGCCAGGCAGGAGGGCCAAGACCCTGATTGTTTTAAGGGGCAAGTGGCTTTATACTGTGAAACCCTCAGCACCCAAAGTGGGGCGGTCGAAGATGCTGGGTGCCGCCCCTACACAGTGGATGTTGGACCCAGAGGAGATACATGGGGGGAGGTCCCCAGATCACCCTCACTGGGTTCCCGAACTAAAGCAGGGGACTGTCACAGAGACACTGACCCCAGAGAATAACACTGACCTCTTTCGGGACTGCCATAGCAGTAGTTCTAGACTGCCACTTCCACCTTCTAGACCACCAAAGCTGTGGCGTATAAAATCAACCATTTCCCTTTCGGCAAGCAGAACTTCATTCACTAGAGAAGCTTGGAATACAATATTTCCCTCTGCATCGTGGATGAGGAAAGTGGAAGCAACATGTCTCGAGCCTCAGGGATTTTCAGAACTGCTGTGATAGGGCGAGAAATGAATTCCAAACCGTTTGCAGGGACCATTCATGATTCCTGAGGAAAGACTGGTCCATGAAAGACAATGGAGGAGGGTGGAAGTATGAGTTGGTACTATCTCCACGAGATGGGGAGGCAATTGAAAGGAGAGAAACAGGTGAGTATCCCAGGGACATGGCCCTAGATGAAAGAAGGCATCAACTGAGTCAATTTCCACCTGGGGGTCCCATTTGCCAGTTCCTGTGACTACTTAAGGAGGGCTGAAGAGTGTAGCACACACTGACGTTGTTCTCTTTTGGATCACCTTGTCAGACCAAAGAGGATTCAGGAGTTCATAGCCCGAAATTCAAACAGGAAAGCGCTGGGTATCCCATCAAATGTTGACCAGGACTAGGATGTTCTCGAACCGAGGCGTTTTGAGGGAATTATTTTTGTTGTGCATACCTTTTGATTGGAAGTTGTGCTCACAATTTAGTTAATCATGAATAAACTATAAAATATGAGAACAGTAGCCCTACGTATGCATCATTTATGCATCCCACTTTGGGCATCCTGTGACAACCGGCACAGGATGGGCTTACCTTTTTGACAAAGGGCACAAGCACAATAGGCGAGAAGGAGGCAACAGAGAATAGAATAGAAAGTGAGTAGGAGAGTGGCAAAACAGTGGATCACCTATGGCATGCAGTCATAAGGTGATGTAAGACAACCAAACTGCAAATGCAGGATGACTATAAAATCTCACAATGCTCTCTCTTTGGAGCCAGAATGTCCCCTCAGCTGGTGACCAAACATATTAAC
Organism: Ambystoma mexicanum; assembly: GCF_040938575.1. NCBI lineage: Eukaryota > Metazoa > Chordata > Amphibia > Caudata > Ambystomatidae > Ambystoma > Ambystoma mexicanum. Next base: position 780,503,073 of record NC_090932.1, read on the forward strand.
AAAAATTATCAGAAATCTTACACACAGCACTGAAGTCCGAAATCACCCTTAAACAGAGGCACATCCTATGAGTAAATGAAGCATAAAGGCAATTGATAAGCGCGCAAAAGAGTACTATGACGAGTAGACTGGAAGGTGTTTACTAAAAGACAAGTGAATACAGCCAAAGACTATGAAGACAAAAACGTATCTTAGCAAAATGCTCATGTACGGGATACGTAGAGTACCCTGAAAATACAACACGAGCCTACTGTATGACAGAACCTTCATATGACATGTTTTGAAAGTGAACCCTACTCTGTTATTTGTTAATGCATGGACAACCCCAAAGCCCGTCTCCTGTGGATTATTCTGGCAGATAACTGACCAAATTAATGGTTTCTTGAATAAAACATATATACGATTGGTACTACTGGAAGTTGGGGCAGTCACTGTAGTAAGTGATTTGGACAATCTAAATCAAACTGTTGCTGCCGGCACCAAGATGGTATTTCTGGAGGCATTGAGGAATAATAGGGAGGTTCAACAGACACAGAAGCCTATGAACAGAGCGTGGGTGGTGGTGTCAGTACCTTCAACCCTCCACTGCTTTTTGGAATGGACCTCTTGCACAAAGCAAAGCAATATTATTACCTGTAGCTGTTCTGTTTTAACTGTCTGATGATTAACCCTGACTCTGGTAAATAGGATGTAAACAATGATTTGGCTACGTTGTGCCCTACTGACATTAAGTCTTTTTTTTAGTTTTATTTTCCATGTACTAAGATATTTGGAAAGACACATCTGCCTATCCTTAAGTCGGTTTGTGTTTTCCCTGTGCTCTTTTTAACTCTACCTTAATTGAGCATTGCATTGCAGAATATTTTATTTAAAGAAGTGATTTCTGGCTATATTTTAGACTTCCTGTTGTTACTGTTCCTCTGTTCATTGACTTTTAAATGTTTTATTGTACTAATGTTCTTTATATGCCACCCACTTTAATGGGATTTTAACTCAAAATAAAGTGTTTTCGATGTTTTACGATGATGGTGACAAATGTGTCTATTATAAAAGGTGTGTATATTTAAATCACCAAGCACGTAATGCACTCTGGTTTGGTGCTCATTTAATTTTTAGCAACACTCATCCTAACAATGAAGTGTTTTTACCTACAAACCATATATACTCCTGGGAAGAGCCTGTGGTCACATCTCCTTTCAAGCTGTGAGCTGCTTCCAGCAAAAAATAAAGCCTACAAAACAGTTAATCATTAGTATTTTGTTGTAACGGTAGACCATTAGAAAAGGCACTCGCTTGAACTCTGATCTCCGGCGGCTAAATTTTCAGAGTCAAGCATTCACACCACTAAACTACCAATTCTGTCACTAAAAAACCTGTATGAACATACATTGCCTCATACAAACACAGCCCAGCCCGTCACCAAACACAGCCCAGCCCGTCACCATGGCAAAAACCACAGTGAGAGACGGTGTGCTTTTTGTGTCAAGCGGAGCACCATGATGAGGTGCAGTTAGATTGCCTTTTGGCCTGTGGCGATGGGGGAAATAGAAATCAAACAGTCTGAGGCTGATCAACGAGAGAAAGGGTCTTGTATCATGGCAAAGGGTGCATTCCATGTCAGCACTTCTTCAAGGGGTCCTCCACAATTCATCTTACTGAGGAAAATCAATCACTTAATCAATTTTGTTTCCTGGTCGTTTATTTCTGAAGCTGTAAGGATGTTGTACTCTTTGAATGTATGGGGAAATCTGCGCATTTATAATCAGAGGATGGCTGATCTCAGAAGTATACAACAAATTGCTAATTTGTGTATTCTTTAAGTCTTTGTGGTATGCAGTGGCCAGCTAGTCTGTCCCTCTGCCATTTGTGTTACACATTGTTATTCCATACTTACAAGTGTTGTTTTAAGAGGCATAGCAGAATAATTGTTTAGGTTTCTACCGTACAGTAAGTATATCTTACCAAAGAAGGTGCCAGGTCTAACATAGAATGTTCATTTAGGTATCAGGTTTTTATATATTAAAATATATGTGCATGCAGCAAATGGTTCACCAAATTGTGCAACAAACGCTTGAATGTATCTGTTTTACAGCTCATGAAAGTTAAGGTGGCATGTACATTTGTTTGATATCATGTGAAATTAGACATTCATTTGAGTGAATTTATTTTCTTGAAAGATTTACAAAATCAACTGAAGACAGCTGGACTACATTTGCAAAAAGTGACCAGAGAAATGGAAAGCTACAAAGACATGTTTCTGTGAGTTGTTTAACTTTTGTGATCTGTAATTAAGATATATACCACACTTTTTAACTGACATATTAGATTTCATAAAATGTTGAAGGATTTTCTAATCCCCTTGCTAGCCATTAGACGGTTATTGATTTATATTTGATTAAGTTTTGATAAGGTTCAATGTATGCTTGTCACCAAATAATGCATGTGTAGAACAGATTTCTATACACATTGAATAGCATGCCAATTTTTGGTTTGATAAATGAGCATCTTTAAATGTTTTTGGTCAAATAATATTACAATTTTGTAGTTTTTCCTCATTGGTTGTTTATTGGCTATCAAAGCCTTTTTCATCTTTAACACATCTCTATTTTTCAGGACGTTGGAAACCATCTGAATTTGAAATTTTTGAGTACATCCGATTGCTTTATTGTTGGTTATATTAGTTTAATATCCGGTTTAAATAACTTTATTATTCACTTCCACACAATTTAAGCATATATGTTTATTCAAACTGGCGCTACTATCCATCGGGTGCATAGTCCTGCGCTGGTGCTATATTTTTGTATACCTGACAGCTCTGTTTTGGACTGGTCAACAGGGGTTTTAAGCCATACGAAGATGATGTACTGATGCCAGACTCATCCTAAGCTGGGGGAGCCATGTTTGTGGGTCACCTCTAGCTTCCCTACCAAAGCCCTCTGTAGGTCATAGAAAGGCTGCCTTGATTAAAGGAGCTGACATGCTGCCTGCCTTCCTGGGACAAGGTAGTGGTCAAGTTTCCAGGGGTGGAGGATGAAGAAGGTAAGGCAGGGGCACTAAGGTGGGGATGCAACAAAGCCTTAGCTCTAGGTTGAAGAGTCTTTCTTCTTTTCTGAGAATTGTGCGGGGGAAGTCAGTCTGAGTAGCTGGATAGTTAACAGCCTAAACCCTCCACAGAAAAGAGAATGGGTGCTTGGTTTGAGGAGTCACCAACCCTCCATTGTATCCTTTTTTTTCAGTAGACCCATCTTGAGTGGAAGGATAGGCTGCTATTGCAGCAAATGGGTGCACATGAAATAGTATCTTCCTGCTATAAATGGCTGTCAAAGGGGGTGTTGGTATATTAAGTATGAACAAATCAGTTAAGATTTTTTTCTGATCATTCTGGGAGATGGACTCTTGCTTATTGCCAAGAGGGGAATGGTTTGTTGTTCAATATAGTTTCTGTTTATACTAAAACCCGTGTTTTATGTTGAGCTGTCTTTGGAGCTTATTGGCAGGCTGTTGCCACTGCCTCTGTGTGGGGACTTAGCTTAGACGATTCTAATGGACGCATCCATTACAAGAGCAAAAACCCAGGACACTGTCCAGCTTATGATGTATAGCTTTACCCAAGTTACATCCTGGTGGTATCGTCCCCATCGGTCTGGGGAAGCAGAATTAAGGTTTTGCCAGCCTGTCCAAAGCCTAGGCCACCTGTTTGGTTGTTAGAAAGGTTTTAGGCATGGAAAATTAGAATTAGGGCTTAACATTGTATCCGGTTGGGCGAATCCCACTTCTGAAATCACCTGCGGCAGATCAGAAGACAGACAAGGCGGCATGGTGTTGCAACCTTATTTTATTAGAGATCAAGGAAAAAAGCCTATGCCGTCCCTACATCTAGTGATCTTAGTCCTACTCTTTAATGAAAAAGGATAAAAGGGTGCTCGTCAAGATGTCTCTTATAACACAAAAAAGTCCTCTGTCCAAAACCGTACACTCACCTAAATTCTGACTCTAAGACAGAAAAAATCAGGAAAAAGTACACTTGGGCCTTGACTCCAACTAAATGAATGGTGCTTAGTTTCTGACCCCCACCCTGGTGTGACTTGCTCAGTAGGGCTCCCCACCATGGTGCACAGTCTATGTACGTAGACTCAATGTCTCTCCAAGCTCCTCTTGGCCTATATAGTTCACCTCTGTCCAATCGTTGACTCTTTTGTAGGGACGGCTTTCCTGTGCTCCCCCACACCCCTCAAGTAACTGTGTTCTTTTCCAAGAAAGTTCCAGGGTTTTTTCCCTTCTAGGCAGTTCTTGATCTTTATTCCACCTGGGGTGCTGGTTCCTTTCACCCCACTTTGGGGTCTGGTTTCTCTTACCCTGGCCTAGGGGTCAGCAATCTGTCATCCCGCCTTTGGCTTTCTAGTTTCTCTTAGCCTTCCTCCTGTTATCAGGTTGTCTACCCCACCCTGGGGCTTGGTTTTTCTCAGCCCGCCCTGGGGCTTTCAGATATTCTACTCTGCTGTGGGGTTGGCTCCTTACAGCCTTCCCTGGGCTTTCAGCCTTCTTAACCGACCCTGTGGTTGGATTTCTCTTGGCCTCCCTCCTCCCTATTTCCTGGCACAACCGCGTACCTCTTTTCCGCGGGCGGTGCTCCTCAGACGCAGGTAGTTTAGTGGCTTTTGGAACCACTTGCTTTGCGTGTCAGACGGAACTCGGCCTGTCATCCCTCAGGCTCCCATCAGGGTTTTGGTACCAGCGTCTCGGTATGCCGGTGTTCTGCCTCTAGTTCAGGGACTGCTCTGCGTTGTTCTTTAGGTGCAGGTGTTTCCGGCTCACGCAGGGCTTTGAGTGATCTGTGGGCTCTGTTGTGGTTCTCTTCACCACGCCTGTTATACGCTCTTGTTCTTCCTGCCACACCTCCCAGGAGAAGGTCCTCTCTGGCTCTGCAGGCTCCTCCGCTCCATGTCTCCAATGCAAGGTGGTCCTTTATCTCGCATTCTGAAAGGGGGTGGTTAGGCCTATTGGTACATTATGATTTTTGACCAAAATTAATAACCAGATAGAGCATATGTGTAGTTGATACTCTAAATGGAAGACCTTGGATAGGTCTGCCAAAGCCAGGCTAAAGGGTGACCCTATGGTAGGTCGACATCACGAAAGTGAATCAACATTCAGAGTTCTCAAAAAATGCGACAGTGGGGCATCTGATGGTGCACTGGTCCTCTGACGTTTCAGCTTTGTGTAGATAACAGCCTTCTTCTGGAGCCAAGGCATGGTCTCCCCTACAGAGGGCGAAGGAGAGGTGTATTAAAAGAATTGTATAAAAAAGATCTGCAGAGCGCAGTTGGTGTTTGAATTGTACTATACGTGCAAACACAGAAAAAAACGATATAAATAAAATGACTGGTTTTCACAGATTTCTGGTCCTTCACTGACTTTAAACAGGGCTGGGTCCTAGGTGGACGCCTAATGGCTAGTAGTTGGTCATAGTGCATTTCACAGACAGGGTGTCTCTAATCCACACGTATTCAGAATGGTGGGCTGGATCTGGAGACAGGGAAACATGTATATGTCTGTCTGAGAGATGGTATCAAAATGCAGCATAGAATACTAATCTAAGCAGTAAAATCACAGTGCCAAGAGGCTTGATTTGTAACGAGAAGTACCTTAGGGCCATGATATGCTGTGTAATTGCGGCATTAATCTTCTTAACTCATAGGCACATAACGTGTGGACATGCTGGATTCATAGTTCTCAAGCAAAAGATACGGCGTGTATCTGTATATACAAGGAAAAGGGGAGACAGGAACTTAACACCATTTAGGTAAAGTGTGCCCCATCTGCTTAGTGGGAAAAATGGGCTCGCGAGCCAGCAGAGAGCTCTTACCTCTGATTGTGTATATTGGAGACACTGCGGCTGGTGTTTGTCCTGTAGCTCTGACACTCACAAAATGGAGCTGTGTGTGTCGGTTAACTGCACATGTGTATAAGGGGAGCAGTGTATAGTCTTTGCGCATGCGTCCCGATTTGGGTAGTGTCCGTAGTCAAGGTAACGGGTGCAACAGAACAGTGTTCGCCGGGGAAAGGACACAGCCCGTGTACATTTCGCCGTGAGTTTAAAATAGGTGAATGCTGTGGTTCGAGGCTATGCTGTACATGGAAGAGACAATGTGCGCCGGTATAACGTATATTGTGTGAGGCAGCCAATTATGGCTGATCGTGCTGGAAAGAGGGGAAATGGCACCCTAACTAAATCAACCATATCTAGACCATATCTAAATATGGGCAGAGGGCGGATCTATCTGATGCAAATCGCTAGGCAGTCACTTAGTCCTGTAGAGCACCTAGCACTTGGCTGCAGGAGGAGCTGCGCGATGTGTGTAGGTTAACACTGTGTGTGCCGGCTGTCTAAACGGCTATTGAAAAACATGTCTGTGAGATGGGCAATGTTGTAGACAAGGAAGAGCTAGGCTTGGGTGGCAGTCAGTAACTACGAACTGTCCGCACATCTGTGTGTGTGCCTGGCAAAAGAGTACAGTGCCTATCACTCACTACCATGTTGGAACACTGAAATAGGGTGGTAGATAGATACCTCATGTTGTCTGGAAGCATGTATGGGAATTAGTGCAGTATGCTGAACTGAGGCCAGTCATTATGGCACTACAGGCTTCGTGCTCAGCTGTATGGATTCCTGTTGGTAGGTATCAGAGTGCTGTTGCATGTATGCCCAGTACAGAAATATAGCAATGCATTGGTGTGTGAGCGGGATCAGGTTCTCAGGACAGATGGTTGTGCCTCGTCAATTCCTGTGGATATCGATTTAAGTTTGAACATCCACCAGGATTCCTTAAAGTTCAGAGAGTTTGTAATGTTGCTTGTGTTGAGCACTTTGTCAACCACCCACCAAACGAAATTATCTGGGCCATGTTGGAGTTCCAGAAAATGAGGCACAAGCAGAGCTGAATGAGTTTTGCATCGGAGCCTTGATCTGTGCTCGCCAATTCTTTTATTTATGGGTCTAGGGGTCTGACCCACGTAACGTAGTCCACACGGGCATTCAATAATGTAGATAACATTACATGATTTGCAGTTCAAAAAATGGCGTCGTTTCCATTCCTTATTCCCTATGTAGAAGGAATTGATTTTTCTCGTCAATTTACAGGCTGCACAGTTCCCGCATGGGTGATGACCATTGATTTCTCTTAGGTTCCACATGGAAGATCTGGTGTTGCCTTTGCTCATCCTGGCATGGGTCAGTATGTCGTTAAGATTCTTAGATCTTTTTAATGCTATTCTAGGTATTGGTTCATTGGGCAGACTTAGTTGTAACAAAGGCCAGAATTTTCTTATCATGCCTTTGAGTTTGGTTGTGTCAGGTCCAAATGTTGTCACACATGTCATCTCTAGGCGTGAATATTGCCCTCTTTTTTTGTGTCTTTTAACAGTCTCTTCGGGTAGCCTCTTGATGTCAATTTCTCCTGTAGTACTGACGCATTGCTTTTAAATTCTGCGTACAATTCCTTCGTACTCTTAAAAATAAAGGAGGTTATCCCTCAGATTTTTAGTATGAGGACTTCTATAATGCAAAACGCTGTTCCGGTCTGTCTCTTTTTTGAGCATGGTACATTCCAGTTTGTTGTTTTTAGGTCTTATAGTAAGATCTAGGAAGTTGATGGCCACATTACCGCTGTTTATAGTGAACTTGATCTCTTCTGTGCAGTTGTTAATACAATTGAAGAAGTCTATTAGGGTGTTATTTTCTCCTTTCCAAATGTAGATAATATTGTCAATGTAACAATGCCATAACGTAATGTTGTCAAGAAATGGGTTGGAGATATTAAGTACATCGTTATATTCATATTCGGCCATAAAGATCACAGCCATGCTGGGGGCAAAGGCTGCCCCCATTGCTGTACCCCAGATTTGCAGGTAAAAAGTATCGTCAAACTCAAAGAATTTGTTAGTGAGCGCCAATTCTAGTAGTTCCACTATGAAGTTCATGGGGACTCTTTTTTGCGTCATATGAAGAGTGAGATGATGTCTGATACATTCGATGGCTGTCTTGTGTAATGCTAGTATAGAGGCTGTTGATGTCCATGGTGACCAATAGATCTTCTGCTGGATTGAAGGGCTGGTGTTCAAATTTAATTATAGTGGCCATAGTGTCCCTCAAATACATTGGGGTTTTCTGACTCAAAGGTTTGAGGAAATAGTTTATAAATTTAGCCACTGGTTCAAGAACTGAGCCACATCCCGAGACAATGGGTCAGCCTGGTGGAGATGTCTTGTTTTTGTGTAGTTCGGGGAGGGCGTAAAATGCAGGAGTGCGTCCCTCTGAGCAGTTCTAAAAGACTTTGCGAATTGGGTAATCTCCTGTATTTTTCTTTTGATTTCCGCGGTTGGGTCTTTGCGTAGTTTTCTGTAGTTCCCCTCTTCATTCAGAAGTGCCATAACCATTTTCTTGTACTGATCTTTGCTTTGTACAACAATACCTCCTCCCTTGTCTGCAGGTTTTATTACAAGAAATTTGTTGTCAGCTAGAGTTTTGAGGGCTTTACGTTCACCTGAGGAGAGGTTCTGCCTCTTTTTGTGATGAGCTGTCTTGGACTTTTTTCATCTCTTGTTTAATACACTTCTCAAAAGTCAGAACGGATGCAGGCATTTCGTTGTCTCTTGGGAGAAAGTCAGACTTGATCCTAAATCCTGAGTCTTCTTGCTCGATGGAGTTCTCTTTGTCATTAAAGTAGATTTTTCTTCTTATGGTCCTGTAAAAATTTGCTAGTTATTGGTCTAATTTGAACCAGTCAGTGTGATTGGTAGCGACAAATAGCAATCCTTTGGCTAGTAGAGAGTTTTCATCTCTTGTCAGTGTGGTGCCAGATAAGTTAAAGATGGGTATTTCCTCTAATATCTCCTGCGTCTCCTGTTGCTATTCGGAGCCCGCCTCCCCTGGGGCCCCTTGCCCTAAAAAAGGCATCATGGGTGTTGGCTGGAAATTACCACGATTGGTTGTCTTCCTCTGGTTGCTGCTTGGTCATCCCCCAAAGAGTCAGAGCTTGAGGTATCCCAAAAGGAGACTGCGTTGCGCTTGCTTCTTGTGGGTCCCTTTTGGTTCATTAGCCTTTCCTTTTCTTTGTTTTCCTTGTATTCAGCCGATAGATAAGGGTATACTTGTTCAAGTTTAAAGTTTTGATATCTTTGGCCAGTTTTTTATCCTTTTTTCCCAATGTACTAGACATAAATGTGTCCATAGTTTTATCTATTTCTTTGGGTTTGTCACAAGCATTTTCCAAAGTTTCATCATTGAGAAATTTGGTTTCTTGCTCATTAAGTTCTTTGGATATTTGCTGGTGAATCCTCTGGGCGGTGGTGATAGTGAGCACCATGAGGTACCTGCTGCATTTGGTTGCTATTTTACTGAAGCCAAGCATGTAGTCTTTATCGTCAAGAAATAGAGCTTGTTCATTACGTACTAGAAGGCCAAGTGGGACCAGATTCAGTAAGTAAGAGAACAACCTAGTGGAGTTAGATATGATGCTGCCTATCATTAAAACAAAAAAACATTGAAATTCAGTTAATAACTTTGGCTGAAGTGACATTATGGTTAAGTTGACCTAATAAAGCACATTAAATATTTCTTAAAGGGACATCATGGTTTCAGCACAAGAAAACAAACATGGCAGTTATGGTTTCATTAATCACTCATAACTGTGCCACCAACAGTATGTGGATGGGGAGAATGTGTTTTAACCTCTAGAAGACTACTGACATGCTGAGAAGCTGTTCACTGGGTGGATCCTCCTAAAAGGCTGGCAGGGCTATGGAATAGTCAGTCACTCACCTGCCATGGAAGGGAACGTGATCCAGCCCTGCAAGTACTTCAAAGGCACAGGTCTGTTATCGAACTTCCTATAGCCGAAATTTCAATTGGATTGGTGTATTTTCCTTCAGAGAAGGACGACTGCTCTGAGCCCAATAAATTAAAAACAAATCGGAAAAAAACCTGCCTAGAGGCATCTTGTTTTTCTGTCTGTGTGCAAACTCCTGCAAAACAAGTCTGCAGCGGGAAGCAAATACACTACTCCTGCAAAACAAGTCTGCAGCGGGAAGCAAATACACTCTGACATTCAAAAGTTCAAATGCACCAGTAAAGAAAAGGGACCAGGCGCATACTTCTCAGGATCGCATGGCTCTGATGGGGGTATGTGGATGAGCCTACCTGCTTCAGGAAGAATTATTTTTAACAGCAAATTGGGTGCCGTGGGTGCATCACATATGTCCAAAACTAAGACACACACAAGAAAAGCTAGCCAATGCGCAATTACTTTTTTCAATACATTAACAGCATTTCCAAAAGCAGAGAAATAATACATAAACTGAGTTTAAAGTCAAAAGAGGACAACAACAGTGATTAGTGTGATCTAGTTGGATTGCACAGTAAAATGAAACTGATCTCTGCTGCTTTGACGAAGTCACCTCTGGATTCTAGGGCCCCAAAGTAACAATGAGCTACAGGAAGCAGAGTGAAGATGCTGGGGTTACAGAAGGGACAAAGTCATGAGACTGTTGACTAATCTCACTATAGGAGAATGTATTTTTGACTCAACGGTTTCATTCTATGTGGTATGAAATTCTGTCAGTACAAACATGTATTGCACCCATTCAGCAGAATGTGCATCTTTTTATTCGAGGGGATTGGGTCGACGTATTCCATATCTATGACAGTAATCACCACAGCTGTGCTGCTTCGGAAAATCTTTTGGCGTCTGCGTCCTGCGTCGATGACGTCGATTTGCCGCCCTCGAGGACCTCCTCCGACGGTCGACGTCACTGGATGTTATAAGTAGGACGCACGACACCCGTAGCCTCAGTTCTAGTTTTTTCCGCGAACGTGTTCGCTTCTGAGATCTCGGCGCGCCTCCACTCTTTGGTGGCGTTTCTGTTCTTTCGGTTCTTCGAACCTGTTCGTTTGTGAAGTTTAAGTCCTTCGAGATGTCTACCTCTTCTTCCACCCCGCGTCCGGGCTTCAAGAAGCGCAGGGACTGCGGGTCCAAGATGTCGGTGACGTACTCGCACAACGCCTGCCTCTGGTGCCTCGGGGAGGCCCATGACAAGGATGATTGTGTCGACTGCCAGTCGCTTACGTCCAAAGCCTTGCGGGAGCGCAAGAAGAAACTGTCGGTCGGTAAGATGTCCAAGCTCCGGAAGTCGAGGTCCATGGGGCTTTCGATAGACGATTCGAGGGGTGACTCTCCGCATTGTCGTCGGAAGTCCAGTGGGTCTCGGTCCCAGAGTGGGTCCCGCCACTCCTCTGCCTCTTCCAGGCACTTCCGGAAGCGCCTTCATCGGTCGCCTTCCCCGTCCTCATCCGAGGACTCTGCCCGTCGGCGGGTCGCTTATCCCACCAAGCATGCGACGCCAGAGGAATGGGCTTCCTTCGGTAAGAAAATACTAGCGATTCTCGAATCGCAGGGCACTGGTCCGTCCGCGCCTCAGAGTGGGGTCGGTAATGATCGGACTAGAGTCACCGCTCATACGCCTTCAGGCTCGGGTGGTTGGCACGATTCGCAGGAGCGGTCCCGCTCGGACAAGGGGAATAGTTCTAGTCATGCCCGTTCCAGATCCCGGTCTTCGACGCACTCGAGACCGTGTGAGCCTGTGATGTCTTCGAGGAAGAAGTTGACGCCTGTGGCGCCGAGGTCGTCGAGGGACTCTCTCGAGGCTCCACCTCCGAGGAAGTCGTCGACGCCATCAGCGCCCAGGAAGTCGAGGGACACGCTCGGGGCTCCGCCCTCGAGGCCTGTGTCGACGCTGTTGATGCTGTCTGCGCTGCGTTCGGCGTCAACGCCGATTCACTCGACGCCCTTGACGCCTTTCGAGGCTGTTTCGACGGGGGTACCCCGGGGCACGGTGGAACCCCCTAGAAAGGCTCTGGCCAAGGTCAAGAATGGCTTTGTTCCCCATTCTGTGCCCACTTTCTCTCTAGGGCCATAGCCAGATTGAGGACCTGCGTCAGTCCCTGCACGACGCCAGTGGTCTGGACACCTCTCCGGAGGTGGAGTATTGTAGGCCTGAGCCTGGTACCCATGCCGACTCCTCGTACCGGCGCCTTATGTCTAGGGTCACCGAGTACTTGGGGTGGTCTGCTCCCCCCGGGGATTTTCTTCAGGATGACCTCACGGATATCCTCGACCAAGGTCCACCAACTGACCCGGTACTGCCGTTCCAAATGGCTCTACAGAGGAGGGTGGCGGCGGCTTGGACTACTCCGGAGAGTCTCTCGGCAGTGGGAAAGTCTTTGCCGCGAAAATACCACCCAGCCAGTAGCAACTCTTGCTACTTGATCAAGCACCCCACTCCGGAGAGTTTGGTGGTGCAGGCGGCTACGGCCCCAGCAAAGCAGGCGTCGTATCCTACCATCCCTCCTGATAGGGACGACAAGCGTTTTGATGGTTGGGCGAAGAAAGTGTTTTCTTCAGGTGGTATGGCTCTTCAGGCGGCCAACTCCGTATGTGCCTTGTCACGTTTCACGCACACTCTGTGGAACTGTGTTTCCTTAGCGGCTGAACATATTCCCGAAGGGGACGAACGGGATGGTTTTCTTACTATGGTCTAGGATGGCAAGGATGCCATTTGCGAGGCCGTTCAGTCGAGTTTGGGCATGGCAGATTGCGTCAGCCGGTCCATGGCGGCGAGCACCGTAATACGCAGGTTTGCGTGGTTGCGGAAGTCAGGGTTTGCTCCTGATGTGCAGGCCCGGCTCCTCAACATGCCCTTTGACGGTGAACATCTTTTTGGCAGCAAGGCTGACGAGAGCCTTGAGAGGTTGCAGACCTCCAAAGCTTCAGCGAAGTCGTTGGGCGCTGCAGTTCGCTAACCTCTGTCTTTTCGTCCTAGGGGACAGCAATGGAGGGGAGGTTCCTTTCGTTATTACTCATCCTTTGGTAAAGTGAGAGGAGCTGCCAGTCAAAGGGGCCACCGTAGGAGTGCCAGAGGTAGAAAACAGGGTACTCGAGGTGCCAAGGCTGCTCGGGCAGTTGCCTCTTTGCCCTCAGGCAACGCCGCAGCCACTTCATCTCAGTCATGAGGCCATGTCCCATGGTTCGCCAGTTGGGGGAAGGCTGGCGCAGCATCTTGTCGAATGGCGTGCCATTACTTCAGATGTGTGGGTTCTGGAGATCATAGCCCACAGCAACTGTCTTCCCTTTCAGCAGAGGCCTCACGACAATCCACCGGGGAATCTCTCATTGCAGAGTCCGGATCCGCTCCTTGTGCAGGAGGTTCAAGCTCTGCTGGAGAAAGGCGCCATAGAACTGGTGCCTGTAGCGGAGAGGAACAAGGGATGGTATTCCCCGTATTTTTTGATTTCCAAGAAAGACTGGGGATTGAGACCCATCATGGACTTGCGCTGTTTGAACAAGCTCCTCAGGAAGGACAAGTTCAAGATGGTTACTCTTTCTCAAGTCCTCCAGACCCTTCAACTTCAGGACTGGTTGGTGTCTCTCGACCTCAAGGACGCTTATTTTCATGTGCCGATCCATCCAAAGCTCAAGAAGTACCTGAGGTTCGCGGTTGGCGACTCGCACTTTCAGTTTCGGGTCCTGCCGTTCGGATTGACCTCCGCCCCGAGGGTCTTCACCAAACTCATGGTAGTGGTGGCAGCGCATCTCAGGAAAGGGGGGATTCACGTCTACCCCTACCTGGACGATTGGTTGATCAGGGCGCGCTCTCCCGAGCAAGTCCTGGATCATCTTTTCATCACCTGCCACTCCCTCCACAAGCTGGGCTTCTCCCTCAACTTAAAGAAGTCCCACTTGACGCCGACTCAAAGGCTCCAGTACATCGGAGCAGTGCTCGACACGTCCCTGGGGCAGTGTTTTCCTCCCCAGGTGAGGGCTCATCGCATTAAGAAGATGGTGCACAAGTTTCAGCATGCCCAGAGTCTCCCAGCGTTCGAGTTCTTGAGATTGCTCGGCCTCATGGCATCCTGCATTCTTCTGCTGCCAGAGGCCAGGTTGCGGATGAGATCTTTGCAATGGGCACTCAAGCTCCAGTGGTCTCAGTCCTCCGGCAGGATGTGGGACCCTGTTCAGGTGCCATCCTCGGTCGCCCAGGACCTTCTGTGGTGGGCCGTCGAAGGCAATCTGATGAAGGGGGCTCCATTTTGGCTACCCTGGCCGGAGGTGACGATTGTGACAGACGCATCCCTCACAGGATGGGGAGCTCATGCCAACGAGTTGACAGTCAGCGGTCGTTGGTCTCCGTCGGAGTCCAGACTCCATATCAATCTGTTGGAGCTGAGGGCTGTCGGGCTTGCCCTGAAGGCTTTTCTGCCGACTGTGCGAGGAAAGAATGTCCTGATCCTGACAGACAACACAGAAGCCATGCACTACCTCAACAAAAAGGGGGGGGGCAGGGTCACTTCCTCTGTGCAGGGAGGCGATGCAGCTCTGGTTCTGAGCAATCCAGCAGGACGTTTCGATCTCGGCAGTTCATCTGGCCGGAGACGAAAACGAGACGACGGACGCTCTGAGCAGGCAGAGCGGGATCTCTCAAGAGTGGGAGTTGGCTCAGGAGATTCACCTGAAGATCTTCGCCCTTTGGGGGACCCCTCAAGTGGATCTCTTCGCCTCCAGTGTCAACCGGAAGTGCGAAAGGTTCTGCTTGCGGGAATTTCCTCCAAGAGGAGCCTTAGGAGACGCGTTTGTGGTGGAGTGGTCATTCCCACTGCTTTATGCGTTTCCTCCAGTCCCCGTCATCCCGCAAGTGCTGCAGAGGTTACGAAGGTTCGGTTCCCGGATGATCCTCATTGCTCCGGCATGGGCCCGGAGGACGTGGTACCCGGACCTTCTCGACTTGTTCATTTGCCCTCCACATCGTCTTCCCTACTGAGACCATCTACTCTCACGGGAGGGGGGTCAGGTTCTCCATCCAGAGGTCAGATCCCTCAACCTTCACGCTTGGTTTCTGAAAGGTTGAGGTATAAGGATTGGGACCTCTCTGAAGACGTGATGGAGGGGTTGCTTTTGGCCAGAAGGCCCGCACAAAGTCCCTGTATCGTTGCCGTTAGAGAAAGTTCTGCGACTGGTGCAGGGTTAAGAATGTGGATCCGTTTTCATGTGACATTCCGGTGGTTCTGTCTTTTTTGCTTTCTTTAGCCCACAAGGGGCTTGCAAGTGGGTACCGTTAAAGGTTTCCTGGCGGCGCTGTCCATATTTAAGCGCTCGTCTGAAGAGTGTTCTTATTTTAAAATCCCTTTAATTTCTCAGTTTCTAAAAGGGCTCACTAATGTGTTCCCTCCGTCACCTTTCCAGGTGCCTGGTTGGGATTTGAACCTTGTCCTCAAGTTTCTGATGGGTGCTCCGTTTGAGCCTTTGCATTCGTACCCTTTGAGACTGTTAATTCTTAAAACTGTATTTTTGGGGGGGCGTGGCTTGGAGCGACCGCACGCAGTATGTTTTCCTAGAAGCTCCTGGCTGGCCCGATGCGCTCTGTGTGCTAGTGCCTTCCCCAGTCTGTTTTTCGCCGAAATTGAGCCACAACATGTGGGAGGGCTAGCGGCAGCTGCATGCCGAGCGGTTTTTCTGGAAGATGACCGATTTTTGATGTTCGGGCACCTGTATGTCCGGCGGAGTCCTCGGCGGCAAAATGGCGGCCTCACCAGGCTTACACCGAGGTTGCGGAATGGGGGAGGTGTGGCTGCATGAATATAACGTGGGCCGCCGAGCAAGCTGAATGAGGCGATCCCACACCGCCTGTAAGTGGAGCACCGGATGTCCACTGCCCGAACCCCAGATGAGAGCAGCGGGAGACTCACGATTTTCGAAGGACTCTGCGGCAGGGGCCCTGCGGGGAGGTGCCTGACAGCCAAGGGAAGGAGGATCGGGGCGGCAGGAGCTGGGTTTTGGAGGTCCATCGCGAGACTGCAGCTAGAGCCGGTCCCTTTCTTGGAAAGCCGCGAAGCTCCTGAGTCGCTTCCCCGTCCCGCCTCGGGTGGCCGCGGGGCTGCTCTAGGTAAGCCTGCTGCAAAGACCTGGAATGCTACGGAGCCGGCGCTGAGACACGCAGGCGGGGATTGAGACCCGGGGGCTTGGCTGGCTCGGCAGCGGCGGGGCGTGAATCTGGCGCAAAGCTTGAGAGCGCACCAGCAGCCGATGCAGCACCCCGAGCAAACGTAGGAGCAGCAACGAGAGCGGCCTAATTGACCAATGCTTCCTCCGCCTGTATCCCAGACTGACTGGACACTCAGCAATAGAACTACGTTAATATCAGGGCTGCCCGAACCATAAAGAAGGCAGTAACACTACAAATCGACCCCTGGTGTCCCGGATCAGCGGCACCCCCTGAAGGAGTTCCATTCGCCCTGTCTGGTTTCCCCAGCCACCAAATTCAATTTGCCCCCCCCCCCTGGCCTCCAGGGGTAAATTAAATAAGTGAATCCACACCTAAGCGGGGAGTGGTGTGGCAGTCGGGTGCCCAGATGTCGAGGAGTGGGAAGTTATCCAAACAGGCGGACATTGCAACTTTAATGGCCGGTTCACAGAATAAAAGACCCAAGAGAAGTGACATACCTGAGGGCCTCTCTGGGGGGGATACTCCTATCAGCACAGCTTCAACTAACAGCAGTGCACAAATGGTGACCAAGGCGGATTTGCAGGAGCTGCTCTCTGCCCTGACAAATGAAATTCGTAAAAGTACAGAAGAAGTCACGGAAAAAATAACATCCTTGGATACAAGGGTGGGGGAGGTGGATAGAAGGACGGCAGAGCTCGAGTCGGAAGTATGTGACCAGCGATTCGAGGCAGGGATAGAATCAAAGCGCTGGAGGAGAGGTGTGCCCTTCTTAAAGCCAAGCAAGAGGATGCAGAAAACCGATCAAAGAGAAACAACATCCGGGTTCGGGGCATCCCAGCATCGGTAGCAGACTCAGAGCTCAGGAACCATGTCTTAGAGTTGTTTAGATTCATTATTACCCTGCCGGATGGTGCACCACTAGAATTGGATCGGGTGCACAGAGTACCCCCGAGAGCCACATCGAGCTTCCCCCAGATGTTTTAGCGAGGGTTCACTTTTATCAAGTTAAGGAGGAAATTATGCGCGAAGCAAGACAGATGGGACAAATAACTTTTCAAGGGTCTAAAATATCGCTATACCAAGACCTGGCGAATTCCACATTGCAGAAGCGGAGGGCCATGCGGTCACTTACGGAATGGCTGCGTGGGAAGAAGATCACCTACCAATGGGGATTCCCCACCGCGGTCAAGTTTATATGGGAGGGAGCTTAGAGGCAAATCAGGTTGCCGAAAGAGGCCGACAAATTCATGGGAATTGGAGAAAAGGAAGGCGCCTCGGATTCCGAAGATCCGTCTCAATCTCGGCACGACAAACCTTCAACGGAAGCATGGTCGAGACCTGCCCGTCGGCGTAAACCTCGGGGCCCTCCTAAGAAATCCTCTGAACCGGGCTAACCTGGATCCACTACTACTCCATGGTAGTAGTTGGCTGAAACCCTTGGCCCGGCCAGCAGCGATGGAAGTTGATGAATTTGGCGGTGTGGGTGTACAACATCAGTTCTGATAGTCAGTTCGGTTGGTTCGATGGCCCAGTTGGCCAACATAAGCGCATCGATGCCACCAGTCCCCCAGTGGCAGCACGATGCTGTTACTATTTTTCATTCCTGTTCAGGGGGGGTGGGGAGGAAAGGTTAATCGACAGCCAAGCAATGGCAGTGGGCCTGGGAGCTCCACCGGCTCGGCCCGACGCCTGCGCGCATATCATGACACTGCAGCAACACAGATGAAGCTACACCAACACCTTGAAGGGTCCGCAGTTTGGGGATCTTTGAAACCAGCAGGCAAGAGGGCACTCATGTGCAGGCAAACAAGGAAGAGAAGGCCATGGCTGATGTAAGCGAAATAACAATCCTATCATGGAATGTGCAAGGTCTCAATTCGCCCCGAAAACGGAAAGCTGTGGAGCATAGACTCGGGCAATTAGCTGGGGACATTGTTCTCCTCCAAGAAACGCATTTATTACAGGAAGATGAACATAGAGTATGATTTAATAAGTACAAACAAGCATTCTTCGCCTCTTCTGGTCAGAAGAAGAGAGGTGTAGCCATACTCCCCGTGACGAAAATGACTATTAGAAGAGATCCAAATGGGCGCTTCATTTTGCTTAAAGGGATATTTGAGGAGCTTCCGATCACGGTTGTTGCAATCTACGGACCCAACACTGCTCAAGCTGCCTTCATAGCAAGCCTAATTCCAATCATTCTATCATTTCAAGAAGGGCACCTGATCATGGGTGGGGACTTCAATGCGATGCCAAACCCCCACATGGACAAAACTCTTCCGCCCACCAAATCGGATTTTGCCCAAGCATCAGCATTAGTCAAACTACTGAGGGAAACGGAAACTGTAGACGCCTGGAGACTCTTCAATGGGACAGCGAGAGAGTATACCCATTACTCTCAGGTGCATAAAGGTTTCTCGAGAATTGACTTACTGCTAATTACGGGGGCTCTCTACCCGTGTCTAGATGATCTGGCAATACAAACCTGCATGGTATCGGATCACGCCCCGGTAACTGCGAAATTAGCTGTCTCATGCCAAAAGAACCCCGCCCAAAGATACTGGAAACTGAACAATGCTCTTCTACTGGATGAAGCTATAAACATGGAGGTTGAAAATGCAATTGTTAATTATTTCAAGGCGAACACCATCGAGACCACTCCAAACTCTGTCATCTGGGACGCTATGAAGGCAGTCGTTAGAGGAACGCTAATCAGTGCAGGAGCCGAACAAAGGAGGGTTGCGAACCTCGCTGCAGCCAAACTGGAGGAGGGAGTGAATCAATTGGAAGCCAAACTTAAAAAACGATACTCCAGGAAAGGAGAGAGAGAACTGAGAAAAGCAAAAACGGCCCTGGAAATGCACTGCGCTGATAGGACGGCTAAATCCCTAGCCTTCACCAAACAGTTTTATTACTCAAAAGGGAACAAAGCAAATAAAATCTTAGCGCAAAAGCTGCGGAAGGCCCGAGTCAGGAACAATATCCCCACATTATCTGGGGCAGATGGGAGACTCCTCTATACCGATGCAGACAAAATCAGTGAAATGGTGAGATACCACTCAAGCATTATGCAGGGATCGCCAACGGCATTGGAAAACTTACCAAAATACTTAGAATCGGTGCCCAAACAGCACTCATTTCGGATGGAGCACCTTGAGCCTCCCATCTCCGCTGAAGAAGTTATTGCTGCTATTAAGGACTTGGAACCTACAGCTCCCCGGCCCTGATGGTCTATCTGCACTCTTCTATAAGAAATACTGCAGGCATCTAGTTCCCAATCTAGTAGATTTATTCAATTCAGTCCTATCATCTGGCTCCGTGACTGGGTCCATGGCAAGTCACTAACTGTCTTGCTTCCCAGACCTGGAAAGGCTCCTGAACTGACCCCTTCGTACCGCCCGATCACGCTAATGAACAATGATGGTAAGATCTTTGCCAAAATATTGGCGGTCAGATTGGGAGAGGTACTGCCGGGCCTGATCGATAGCGATCAGACAGGGTTTATACCAGGAAGAGGCACCCATGATAACATTCGGAGGACAATAGTCATCATTGAGCATGTTCACAAATCTGGGGGTGGGGCTGCAGTGATCTCTCTTGGTTACCAGACATTTCGTCGAAAACAAATAGTCGACAGGACATTTGGTCGAAACCATTTGGTCGAAAACCAAATGGTCGAATTTTTTTTTTTTTTATTTTCACTTTTTTTTTTTTTTTTTGGGGGGGTCCCCCCAACCCCTTTTTTTTTCTAAAAAACCCTTTTTTCCCTTAACTAAAACCTAAAATATATATATATATGTATATATATATATATATATAAATAAAAAAGTTCGACCATTTGGTTTTCGACCAAATTCCGTCGACGAAATGTCCGGACAGCATCTCTCTTGATGCTCATAAAGCATTTGATCTGGTGGACTGGGGGTACCTAAGAGCAATTCTAGACTATTTTGGGTTTGGTCCTAATTTTATCACATTGGTAATGGCCAACTACCAAGCACCCACGACACAGCTGCGAATCAATGGCAGGAGATCCGAGGTAATTCGGATCTCAAGGGGCACGAGAAGGGGTGCCCACTCTCGCCTCTGATTTTCGCTCTATCTATGGAGCCTCTGGCGGCCAGGATTAGGCAGAATGCTAGGATTGGGGGAGTTGAGATTGAGGGCAGGGAATATAAAATTGCGCTTTATGCAGATGACGTATTGATGACTATCAAATCTGTCCTCATCTCTTAAAGCCTTAACAAAGGAAATTGAAGAATTTGGGGCATTCTCGGGGTTCAAAATCAACCTAGACAAATCCTCGGCTATGGCTTTTAATATCCCTAAGCAAGATAGGTCCCTCCTAAGCCGACTGCTCCCAATCCCATGGGTTACAGACGCGATTGAATATCTGGGGGTGCGTATTACTAGAGATCCGACCCGGCTATATGCTGCAAACTTCCCACAATTTATTGCAGATCTTAAGAAGGATCTAAAGAAGTGGGCCTCCAGGGAAGTGTCCTGGTTTGGGCGAATTGCAGCCATAAAAATGAACATAATTCCCAGATGGCTATATTTTTGTTCAGCGCTCCCGGTCCGTATCCCGGGCCCAGTGCTGGCAGATATGCAAAGGAAATTGCAGGGTTTTGTATGGGTGGGGGGGGGGAAGCCTCGCATTGCTAAACAAATAATGTTGCGAGACAAGAACCAGGGCGGACTGGGAGTCCCAGATATTGCTAGATACACCCTGGCGGCACAGATATCGCATGCGTTTTCCTGGGTGCAAAAAGAGGATGTGCCGAGATGGACGCAGATTGAGGAGTCCTGGTGCCTGAGTAATCCTGCGTACCGCCTCATTTGCCTGAAATTAAAGCGCAAACAAATACAGGCCCCCTAAATGCCACACTTATAGTTAGCCGTAGCTGGAAAGCAGCAGCAAGGAAATGGGGCATAGGGGGCACACTGGGCCCACTTACACCGATGTGGAACAACCCGGAATTCTCCCTGGGTTGGTGCAATAACAGTTTTCGGGCCTGGAACGAGGGTGGTCTGCGCAGAGTAAGCGACTTTATGGAGGAGGGAGCTCCTATTTCATTTGAAAGATGTAAAGAGAAAAAATCGGGATAGGAGAGCGAGCAAGATTCCTCTATGCCCAAATACGGCACTGGCTGTCGCACAAGGAGGTGCGTGAGAAATGCGCCAGGGAGCCGACAGCCCTGGAGGTTACTCTCAAAACTCCAACCAAAAGGGGTAGGATCTCGGTGTTGTACCGCCTCCTGGACAGGGCTGATCCCAAGAAAAAAGAAAGGTACATGGTTGAATGGGAGAAAGACCTGGGTCGGGAAATAGAAATAGAAGAATGGACCAAACTATGGGCTAGACTGCACAAGAGCTCACAATGTACAACGGATAGGGAGGGAGGTTACAAGCTCTGTTATAGATATTATGTGACGCCAGTCCAGGTCAATAAAACGAATCCGAAGCTGTCTGATCGTTGCTGGCAAGGCTGCTCCAACCCTGGCTCCCTATATCACATGGTATGGTCCTGCCCAAAGACGGAAGTATACTCGAGGGAGGTGGTCAAACATATCAAGGACATCACGGGACTTTCCATTCCCTGGGATCCGAGAATTATTCTCTTGGGTGAAACGGGTGGGGGGGGGCTCTACAAATCTCGGGGCATATTCCACGGCTGTGTATGCATTTACTACTTGCAGCAAAAATAGCCATGGCCCGATTGTGGAAGAATATGGAGGGTCCCTCAATTGCATTATGGTGGTCCAAGTGTTGGGACATTGCGGAGGCGGAAAAAGTGACTGCAATTCAAACTAATTCCTTCAATAAGGCTATGAACATTTGGGGTCCTTTCATGGATTATGCACTGAGATTTCCCGCGCTGTCCTGAAGACCGCTGTTAACTAGATGGCTACAGAGCAGCCCTCTATGTTGACCAATGCACTGATCTGTATATATATTTGTCACCTGCTAAACTGCCGCAGTGTTATTGGAAATATACCGCAGTAACATGAAGGTGAACAATAGAGGTTATGCTAGAGTCCACTGATCCTTAGCCATCATAATATCCAATGTCACTAAAATATTGCAGTCTGGTGTCTCTGTACTGTCATTGATAATATGTCGATTTGTATAATTCAATAAAATGTCATGAAAAAAAAAATATTTTTGGTTGCAGTCACTTCCACTCGCAGAGTGAGTGAGTTACAGGCACTTTCAATTAAGCCACCCTTCACTGTATTTCATAGGGACAGGGTTGTCCTTAGAGTTCGTCCTTCCTTTCTTCCGAAGGTGGTGTCGGAATTTCATTTAGGCCAGAAGGTTATTCTTCCAGCATTTTATCCTCCTCCGCATCCTGGTAAGGAAGAGGAGAGGCTCCATAGGCTCGATCCTAGGAGAGCTTTAAGCTTTTATATTTCACGCAAATCCCGGGTCAGAGTGGACGATCAACTCTTCATTGGTTACGCTGGAAAGCGTTTGGGACAAGCTGTGACTAAGCAGACTTTGTCTCGCTGGATTATTCTGGCAATTTGTGAATGTTACCGCTTGGCAGGTAAGGACCCACCGGTCAGTTTGCGGGCCCATTCTACCAGGGGTATGGCTGCCTCTACTGCCCTACAGAGGGGTGTTCCTATTCGTAACTTCTGTGATGCAGCCGCCTGGGCTTCGGTCCATACTTTTGTACGTCACTACTCCCTCGATTCCATCTGTGGGCAGGATCTGGCCTTTGGCAAGGCGGTCCTTTGCTCCGCAATTTGATTGGGCATTCCAAATTTCTGTATTCTAAATTCTTTTCCCACCTCCTTGCATTGGTACTGCTTTGGGAGGCTGTCATAGATATGGAATACGTCGGAGGACCCAATCCCCTCGAAGAACAAGTTACTTTCTTACCTGGTAATGTTCTTTCGATGGGATGGTCCGATGACGTATTCCATATTGCTCCCTCCCTGCCTTCCCCGCTACAGAATTTCTTATGCAATTGCAGCTTACGTTTCCGCAAGGCTTTGTGTGCTCAGACTGGCAGAAGACTGGTGCCACACGTTCTGGGAAAAAACTAGAACTGAGGCTACGGGCGTTGTGCGTCCTGCTTATAACATCCAGTGACGTCAGCCATCAGAGGAGGTCCTGGAGGGCAGCGTATCGACGTCATCGATGCAGGACGCAGACGCCGAAAGATTTTCCGAAGCAGCATAGCTGTGGTGATTACTGTCATAGATATGGAATACGTCGTCGGACCATCCCATTGAAAGAACGTTACCAGGTAAGAGAGTAACTTGTTCTTCTGTGCAATATAGAATTCTATCGTTAGAACGTTTTTATTTTTTTTATTTTTAAAGATCAAAAAGTGCAATTCAATAAAGGATATGTGCAAATTGCATAATG
This sequence comes from Ambystoma mexicanum, assembly GCF_040938575.1. Lineage (NCBI taxonomy): Eukaryota > Metazoa > Chordata > Amphibia > Caudata > Ambystomatidae > Ambystoma > Ambystoma mexicanum. Next base: position 780,526,506 of record NC_090932.1, read on the forward strand.
TCATAAGAATGTTAATACATATGAAATATTTTCTACGGAAATGAAATCGTTTTCAGCAGTGAGCATTAAAATCTCAGCATATAAAATAATGTTCTCACTCACTAAGTGCTTCCAAAAGTATTTATTTCCATTTCTATATACCACGCTGCCCTCCGGGGGCTGCCCTCTCTTTCAGGACCCTAACATAGTACTAAGAACCGGGGTGTTTATTTTTTTGTGTTAACATATATACCCAAATGCCCAGCTCGGGCCATAATAATTAAAAAAAAAAAAGAAAACTGCCGAGTGTGATTGAACATTTTTTTAAAAAAAAACTCTTTATTGTTTTACAACATTAACCAAAACCAACAACAAACAAAACAATCACTCTGGCACTTCTTTGTGGATTCCGCCCTGCGTCGTCATTCTTCATGGTTCGATCCTGTGGCTGTGCACCTTGGTTGATGGCCAACTCTCCTATCTAGTCTGATCTCATGTTTATCCCCGGTATTCCACCTTTTTGGGGGGCATTCTGCGTGTCTGCCAGTTCTCCTATTTATGCTCTTCCGTTTCTCCGGTGTCGTCTCCGTTGCTCTCTTCCCTTTGTCCAAATAAGTCCTGTATCAGGGAGTTCCATGCAAGTATTTTGTGTCTACTCTCCCCTTCTCCCCTCTGCACCGTCCTTGTCCACACCACTGTCTCCGCCACCGACCATTCTTAAGATCTGCCCACCACATGCCTATGGTCGGTCCCAAGTTGGATTTCCATGCCATTGCTATGCGGTGCTTTGCCAAAATGCACACTAGATCCTTCATCTTAACCAGGTGTGTTCTTTGTCTGTCGCCTCTAGGAAAGAGGCCCAGTAGGTAAGATTCAGGGGTCCATGCTTGTATATGGATTCCTCCCTCCTCCACCCTTTGTTTGATTTCCTCCCAGAACGTCTTTATCACCGGGCAGATCCAAAACATGTACAGCATGTCAGTCTCCTCCTCAGCGCAATGTGGACAGTTCCCGGGCTCCCCAGTCCCCATCAATCTCTTGGGTGTGATGTATGCTTGGTACATGAGGTGCATGAGATATATCCATCTTGCATTTCTGGATACCTTCTTGGGGTATCTCAGGACCCTGGATCACTCTTGGTCAGTGAAGGGCCTCTGGAGCTCCCCTTCCCAGCGTTCCCTCGTTTTCAGCTCTCGCTCATTGTTAGATGTCAGCAACTGCTGATGCAGTGTAGAGACCGTGTGTCCCCCTTCAAATACATCGTACCATGCATCCAGCATCCCCCTCAGGTCCTCGTCATCTGGGAGTTCTGGCCATCTTTTCTTAATTTTCTGAGTTATACTGTTGTGTAGTATGAACTGACCGCTGTGTATGTCGTGCTCCTCCATCAGCAGTTGGAATTCCGCCCATTGGCCCTCCTTTCTCAAGTCTCCTATCTGAGCTATGCCTTTGGCTTCCCAATGGGATCTATATATTGCAAGGGTCCTTGTATTCGTGCTTACAAATCCCATGAGGGGGATCTGTGCAGAGCAGGGGTCCTGTGCCCCCTGGAGTTTCCATGCTTTGTTCCACAGGGTCAGGCCCAACTTGACCATATTGGGTAGGGTCTTGATGAGGGACTTGTCGATCCATAACATTTCTCTCAGGTAATATTGCTTCAGCGCGGGCTGTAAGAGTAATGAATCTACCGTTGTCTCATCCCCCAGCCATCTAACCACAAATTGCAGTTGCCCTGCCAGCTAATACCACTCAAAGTCCAAACGTTTCATGCACCCTGCATCATAGTCTCTCTGCAAGGTGTCTAACGCAATCCTATTCCTTCCTCCCACCCCAGAACTTCCCATACTATTGTGTTTAATTGTGTGAAGAATGCCTTAGGTATAATGTTTGGGATATTTTTGAAATGGTATAGCATGCGTGGCAAAACAGTAATCTTCAGCAAGGCTGCCCTCCCCATCATCGCTAGCGGCAGTGTCTTCCAGAAGGGTATAGCCTCCTGTCTCTTCTCGAGGGCCACCCGTGTGTTGAATTTATGTGTATCCAGTGTATCGTGGTGCACTCCATCACCGGATTGCGGAAGGAGTGCGATACCCATGTGAGTCCCAGGTCTGGCAGTTTGTTCAAGGGGACCCCTCTAAGGTCGGCCAGGGGGAAAACTGTGGACCTGTCTTTGTTGATAGTTATAACTGAAAGTCTGGTGTACGCATCTATTGCTTGGTAGATGTACCCGCAGGTTTCCCGCGAAGAAGAGCATGTCATCTGCGTATAAAGAGATTTGGTGTATTACCCCATCTATGTCTATCCCAGTGTCCCCGTATTCGGCCCTGAGTAAGACCGCCAATGGTTCGAGGGCTAGCATATGCAGCATTGGTGACAGTGGACAACCCTGCTTTGTGCCTCTATATATCCTACAAACCTCCGATATATGTCTCCCAGTTTTCACTCTCGCTCTGGGATTCTTATAAAGCAGCCTGACCAAATGGAGGAACCCCTCCCCTATCGCAAAGTGGTCAAGGTCACTCGGCAACCACTTCCAATTCACGGAGTCGAAGGCTTTGACAGCGTCAAGTGATGCTATGGCGCGTTCACCCAGTCTCTGGTTAGTTTGGTCCACGTCTTTGCAGATTCCACATCGTGTTCCTTCCCGAGACATAGCCCGTTTGGTCTAAGTGGATTATTGTGGGTATCACCTGATTGAGTCGGCTAGCGAGCAGTGTCGTGAGGATTTTGGAGTCTTTGTTAATCGGGGAGATCGGCCTATAGGAGGCACAGTCTAGTGGTGATTTCCCAGGTTTCAGAACAGGTATGATGAATGCCTCTTGATCAGTGTCCAACAATCTCGATGCTAAGGTGCTCTTGTATTCCTTATAAAAACTCAACTGGGAGCCCGTCGGGTCCCAGGGTTTTGCCAGATGGGAGCTCAGTAATTACAACTTCTAGCTCTTCCACCGTGAGGGGAGCCTCAAGTATTTGGACCTGCTCTTCCGCTAGCTTTGGGAGTCTGAGCTCCACCAGGGCATAAGCTATATCCGCTGTCTCTGGCGCTGGCTTAGGAGCATACAATTTCTCATAAAATTGTGAGAATATTTTATTAATACCCTCATGGGTTCTAACCTCCACCCCTGCTTAGTCTCTTATCGCATTAATAGGTTCCATCCTGTGCTCCTGCTTGGTGAGCCAGGCCAGGAGCCTGCTGGGCTTATCCCCTTCTGTGTGCAGCCTCTGTATGTACTTCCCGTAGTCCAATCTCCCCAGTCTCTCCCAGGTTGCGACACATTTCAGTCTCAACCTCGTGAGTTCTCCAGGTTCCTCCCCAGTTAAACCCGCTTGGCGTTCGGCTACTTCTCTCTCTCTTTCCACCTCCCCCAGATCCACCAGTGCGCTTCCTCTTAATCCGCCCATTTTACCTATTGCTGCCCCACTTACCACCACTTTAAAGGAATCCCAGATTATATCGTTACTCTCTGCGCTTCCCAAGTTATGTTCGAAATAATCATCTATTTTATCTTGCATATGTTTCTGGAACTCTCCCTCCTTCAAAGCCTCCGCCCTCAGCCGCCACGTTGGTATAGGGGCCTTCCTATGAGCATGTGCCCATGTCGCTAGCAGTGGTGCATGGTCTGATAGTGTCCGTGCCTTAATGTTAATTCCTGTGAATTCACCCAGAGATTCGGTGCCAGTGAATAAATAATCTATGCGTGTGAATATCCCGTGAGGGGCGCTATGGTGTGTGTACCCTCTCCCTTGTCCATGTACCTTCCTCCAGACGTCCTCCAGGTGCAGTTGGCTCAGGATCGTTTGTAAAGCCTTCGCTGGCGGCGTCGGCTTCCTGTACTTGTCATCAGATCTGTCCATAAGCGGGTCCAGGATGCAGTTAAAGTCTCCTGCCCAGATGAAAGTCGCCTCTCTGTATTGAGCCAGCGTGGGTTCACATTTCCTGAAGAACTTTGTTGCATCATGATTCGGGGAGTATGTGTTTATCAAGCATATTTCACTGTTCTCCAGCATTGCGTGTACTAACATAAGTCTTCCTTCATGGTCGTTTTCTTGCTTAATCAATTGAAATGGGACCCATGGGGCAACCCATATCAGTACTCCCCTGGCATAGTTGGAGTACGTTGAGCTGTACATCTCCCCCATTTCTTGGCCGCTCCGGTTTGCTTCTCAGGGGTTAGGTGAGTTTCTTGTAACAGAGCTATTTTAACCTTCATCCTGTTCAGCCAGGCGTACACTCCGAGTCTCTTGACGTAAGTGTTGAATCCCCTAATGTTCCAGGTTGCAATGGTTACCTTGTCCAGACCCATTTTCTTAGTGTGCCCTGTGGGCCGGACTTTTCCCTGTCCTTCTGCGAGCACGCCTGCCTGATACTCGTTGCTCTGGCCCCAGTCAGTGCTGTCCTACCACCCCTTGGGCGTGTCGTCTTCCTCCCCTCGTTATTGTCGTTTTGTGCCAATGTTGCCGGGGACTCCAGATTATGGAAAATGTCCTGTTTTGGCTTCTTTTGCTCCTCGTCAATTCCATAGTCACTCTTGCCGTGCCTCGTATTCCTTTTTATGCAGCTTCCTCCACCATTCGAGCCTTCATCCAACCAACTAAGCAACCATCTAACTATAACTAATAAACAAATGCCCAGCCACCCTCCCCCTGCTCGGACCTAGCTGCTTCTCTTGCACCGCCCACCTAGGTGGGACCGACCCGCCACAGCGCGATGCCTTCAAAACTGACATCCAAACTAATAGAGTACTTTGAGGTATCGTGTCCTGTCATCTCCAGCGGCAGGACCAAAGCTCTCTGCTCCTTTATTATATTCCATCTGGCTTGCATGATGTCTGTGGTGTTGGAGCCGTCTTTTCCCATGGTAGGCTCATTCCTGCTGTCTCCAAGGTGGGTTCCCATCGTTATTATTGTAGTTTCTGGGTCTCTGTTGCGAGATACCCTGTTGGTCCATCCATATGTGGGCCTCTTCTGTTGTCTCAAAGAAGTGCGATCTGCCATCTCGTATTACCTTCAGTTTTGCCGGGTACAGCAGCATGTAGCGTATACCCACTGCCTTAAGGCATTCTTTGGTGGGGCCATATCGCGTCCGTTGTCTCTGTACCAACACTGTATAGTCTGGGTATATCGTTATTCTGGAGGAGTTCCTAGATACCCGCCCCTTCTGTTGAAAAGGTCAATATTTTCTCCCGATCTTTGAAGTTCAATATTTTTGCAATCATTGATCTCTGGGGGCTCCTGGTTGGGCCTCCTGGTCAGAGCTCTATGGGCTCTCTCCACCATGAAACCTTGGGACAGTACCCCTGCCCCTATCTCCTGCAGCAACATGTTCTCGACGTAGTTCGTGGGGGCCATTGCCTTCTTCTCTTTCCGGCAGCCCAACAATCCGGATATTCTTCCTTCGGGCCCGCCCTTCTGCATCCTCTGCCCTCTGTTCCAGGATCTTCACCCGTTGCAGCACATCCAACATTTGGGTCTGGGTGGTCGCAACGTCGGTAGTATTTTGCTGCACCTGCTGTTCTGCCGTACCCACTCTTTACGTCTTGTCGGAGGAGACTCATGTCCACCATAACTGTGTCCATTTTGATTTCCAGAGAAGCCTTCAGGGCCGCTATAGCTATGTCCAGCTTTTTTTCCAGAGATGCCATCAGGGCCGCTATGGCTTCCAAAATTGTGCTCTCGCCATCGTCCCCCCGCCCTACTGTGCAGAGCTGGTTGAAGCCATGGTTGCAGCCAAAGGAGCAGGTTGGCTCTTGTCAGACTTCCTGGCGAAGGATTCGATGCTGGTTTGTCTCCCTCTTCCCCTTTTTGATTTACTTGGCATGCTATGCTGTGTACCTTTTATACAGCATCTTCCCCCTCGTCGCCTCATCAGGCGGCTCTCCCAGGTTACCTGCATGCACCCACTGATTTATCTTGAAGCCGGGTGTTTAACGTTTTCGTTGGGGCGCTCTGCCCCTCCTGTGTGTGTATGTGGCCGTATCCCTGAGGCCAGTACACTTAACTCCTTGTATAGGTTCTCCACCCTCGCTCTGCTGGCAGCTCCCCGTGGGAGGGTGAAGGCCGCAACTTGCTGTACACTGCAATCCGGTGGACTAGGCGGTGTGATCTGCCTTAACATCAGTTCTGGCAGACCCAGTGGTGGGCCCTCCTGAGTGGTAAATCGGCCGTATGTCCGCCTGTGTCAGGTCCACTCCACAGACTTGACTTTGCTGGATGGTGTCCCAGGTATCCCCCAGTCTTTCACCAGCGCTATTGGTTGTCTTTGCTTTATCTCCAGATATGCCTGGGGGCTTCCCGGTGTCATTCGTAGTCCAGAGGTCATGCAGACTCCTTGTGTCGCACCAATGCTTGCTGCCCTCTCCTCGCTGGTCTGGGCCGCTGTAACGTTGTCTCCGGTTCACCCATTCGCCTCACCTGTCAATCTCTGTTCTGCCCGCCAAATCGGGGCCGCGATCCCTCGGCACACCGAGATCGCGGCCTGTGCCTCCCTCGTGATGCGGGCCAAGGGATTTGCTGGCCACTCACATGGTCCTGCAGGTCCCTGCCGGCTCTCCTCCTCTTTGCCCTCTTTTGGGAGGTTGAGGGGGTCGCCTCCCTCTCTGATCCCGTCCCCTTCGCCTCAGGATATCTCACACGGTGTCTTCACTTTCCGTTGCCTGATATTTTGCTCCACGAGTGGGTTGTGTTCTCCCACGTCACCTAGCTTCTGTCATTCGTTCCTTTTATTATTAGGCCCCCCTGGATGGCAGTTGTTATGGAATTATTCCGTATGATGGCTCCTCCCCTATAGCGATTTGCAGTTAATGTCCGCCTGCTCACATGGGGCGTTTGTTTATTACACACGTGTTTCATGTTACACATCTCTGTCCTGCTAATGCAGTTTAATAGTCGTGTGAACCCCATGGGTTGAATGCCCACGTATCATCTAAATGCAAGCCTTACGTCCGTCTATTCCCCAGTGCTATGGGTTGCCTTTGTTCTTTCCCCTGGATATGCCTGAGGCCTTTCCAGTGCTATCTGCCACGGGCTTAGGCCCGAGCCCTCGCAGCCTCCACGTATCACACCGTTGTGTGCTTCTCCCTGTCCACAGGTCTGGGCCACTATACTGGTATCCCTGGCTCCCTCAATTAGCTCCTTTATCAAGTACTGGTCTCACTGCGGTGAGGCCGGGGATCACCCGACTCGCTGTGGGCGCAAGCTATGTCCTCCGCGTGCTATGGGCCGGAGGGTGCTGCTCCTGATGTGCAAGCCCCAGCTGGGGATATATATGTGGTGTGGGCCCCCCGTGCTGGGCGCTGCTCGCTCTCACCTCCAGGGTTGGGCCAGCGTCGCGATCCGCCCATGGGTCCTCCCAGGCTGGAGTCGGCCTCCCTGAAGAGGGGCCGCTGCCGATCTTCACGCCTCCTGTCACGTGTTCTCTGCTGCCTGGCCCAGGGCCGCCCCGGCTGGATCGGCTCCTGAGCGTGTAAAATGCACAAAAACACTTTGAGGCCCAGAGCGCGGTTGATTGGACATGATGCGTTAGACAACAGCCTGTGGGTCCGGTTGGGGCTCCATGGTCCAGACTGGATGAGGAAACGCCGCCACATTGGAAGAATTGCGTTGGCCTGAGATTGCACCAGTGGCAGGATGTACTCCTTAGTGGCATTCCAGATTTTCAAACAGAGACCTCTCTTACGGCTGCGGTAAAGCCACCCAAAGAGTTCTCTGTTTTTTGTTTGGAGTGCTTTTTTCTGTCCTCCACCACTCTGCACGAATCCAGGGTCGAATCCCTGGAGGCCATTGCGTAGAGCGGATATGCCTGAGAATGGACAACCGCGCTGGGCAAATGTTGTTAGTTAAGAAGCTTGGGGTAGTTAGCAGGTGAGGGTGTTGCCGGTTCTAAGCAATATGAGGTTAGTCACTTCCACAGAATTAGAGTACTCCCTATGGGGGAGGGTGTACAGTGGGTCGGGGGTGCTAGGGGCCAAGTTGTATTTGATGAGAATGCTTGATGGCGGCTAAAGGGGTAAAACAGTTGACCTGGAATGTGAGGGGCCTGAATAGTTTTGTGAAGAGGAATAGAGTGTTCTCTTATCTCCGTAGACATCATATAGATATAGCCATGTTGCAGGAAACCCATCTCACGGCAAAGAAGCAGGCGATGCTAGGCAGAAAATGTGGAGGACGGATTATAGGTTCCACATACTCAGTGTATGCCATTTAAAATAATCCAGTCCAAGACGGATGATGAGGGCAGATTAGTGCTTATACAGGGGCTTTTGCAGGACGTAGACAACTCTCTGCTGAATACTTACGCACCCAACCATGATACAGCAGCATTCTTCCAATCTTTGTACCCCAGGCTGGGCCCGTTTAGGAATGGCAACGTGATATGGGGCGGGGACTTTAACTGTTTTATGGACCCTGGCATAGACAGGATGGGCGCTAAATATTCGAGGCCATGCCTCCGGCCAGATCCCTACAGACGCTACTGAAGTAATTTGAGATGGTTGATATTTGGAGGTCGCTTCATCCTAACACTAGGCATTACTCCCATATCTCCTCCGCACATGCCGTCCAAACTAGACTTGACTATTTCTTTGTGGGGAATAACTTGGCAGATGGGTCACTGATGGCGGAATATAAGTGCACAGTTTTGTCAGACCATGTCCCTTTGATACTGCAATGGCAATATAAGTCCCCGAGACTCCCCATCCTGGCATGGAAGCTGAGAGGGGAAGGCCTAACTGATGTCATTCGAGATTCGAGAGGGTATTACGGAAAACTTTAAACATAACTGCGGTAGCGTGGACAGTGCGGGTACCCTATGGGAGGCCCTCAAGGTGGTAGTCAGAGACATAGCTATTGCTAAGTCAGGGGGCATTAGAGCCACAATCCGTAGGGAATTGTCCTTCGCCGAGGAAGCGATGTAGTCTTTAGCGCAATCTCACGCAGTACAAGGGGGCAGGGAGGACGAATTAGCCTTACGGCAGCAGTGTCTGCACTGATGGGAGCACTTGGGTAAGCACAGTTATGCGAAATACGTGGAGAGGTAACATGCAGAGGGGGACAAGATGGGCAGGCTTTTGACATGGCTGTGCAAAAAGGAAGAACAACACACCCAACTTCTCAATTCTGACACAGCAAGGTACCATGTGTAACACGCAAGAAGGTATTAATGCTGTTTTCTATGAATTTTACCGTAGTCTTTATCAAGACTCACGTTTGCATACCCCCACAGAAATAGAAGAGGTCCTGAATGACACCGACCTTCCCAGATTGGGCGAGTATGCGGTTCAAGACCTTGACATGCCAATTACCGCTGAGGAGCTGTTGCACACAATAAGAACAATACCCACTGGGAAAACCCTGGGCACAGACAGCTTGCCCGGCAAATTTTACAAGGAGTTTGCTGCAGAACTGACCCCGCACCTGCTGAAGGCACTGGCTGAGGCGCCCAACTCTAGCATTCTGTCCCTTAACCTTGGAGAATCGGTTATAATACCGTTCAGATCTTGCTGTGTTGTGAAGAGTATAAGGGCCTCTGTCCCCAAGTTCCCCACATAGAAAGGCAAGAACACTCTCTGTGCGAGCCTTGAGGCCACAGGTGTGATTGTTGTTCACAGGAAGCAGGCGCCGCCGAGGACCCCAAGACTGTTGGAAGGAAGCCAGGTATTATCACAAACATGCACAGTACAATGATATCGAGCGTTTAATTCTATACAGAAAAAGCGCTTACCTAAACCCAGTAGGGATGAGCTTGGGAATCGGGAGCTGTCGTGTAAGGGGGCGCGTGAACAGTGACTTGAAGTCTGGCACCAGATGGTAAGTACCGGCTACACACACCTGGATGATGCTTGAAGGATTCGTGGCACTTGGAAAGACGTGGAGCACTTGGAAAATACCAGCAACAGTTCAGGATTAATACGAGAGCAAGTCCAAAACAGTCCAAAGGTCGGATTCAGGTACCGGTAGAGTGATGACAAAACCAGGGGAAAACGAGGCAGCAATCCGTAATTAGTTGTCAAAAAGGTAAAAAAATCTGAGTATTCTTGCAGAACCAATGACAGAACCAGGGAGTAAAGAAATGGCAAACCGAAGTCTGTGAGCCGAGGTCTTAAATCCGTGAAGTCTTGAGTCAAAAACGCTGAACAGTGTTGCGAGAAAACAGCTGTGAAGCAATGAGCGTTTGAAATGTCCGGCTTTTATGAACGGCTCCCGATCACGTGAGCAGAGGTTAGAGCACGTGATCGGGGAAGCATCCCGTAACCAGGAAATGATCGCAATCGGCTGATCCTGCCTGCTCGCAACCTCCACGGCAGTTGCCAATGCAGGCGAGGGACTCAATGAGGTCGCCTTGCGCCCCTGCCTCGGTACAAGGACTGTTCACGCAGCCCTCGCACCACAGGTAACGTGTTACTGCTAGGAACTGGGGGTGCCATGGAGAACCTAGCAGTGTTACGTGTCGGGGAATCTATGGCAGTGCGGGCGTTACTACATCTGTTGGCATGAGCAATGCGCATGGTGGTACCCTTTCTGCTGCGCATGACAATACCCCTGCCAAAACATAATAAACCGCCACAGGACTGCAGTTCATCTAGACCCTTGTCTATGCTCAATCAGCATAGTACAATTTTGACAGCAATGTTAGAAAATGGACTAGAAAGGGTAATTATACACGTGCTACTGCACACTGACCAAATGGGATATGTTCTGGGCAGGAATATGTCCTCGAACCTAAGGTGACTGCACCATATCATGTACGGTACGACCTCCTGGGATACACTGTGTGCTATTGCAGCCCTGGACACTATAAAAGCCTGTGACTCCATTAAATGGGATTGGCTGCACGCCACCTTTCACAGGCTGGGTTTGGGCCATACTTTTGCAGAGGGTGGAAATCATATATGAAGACCCGGTCGGGAGGGTCAGGACAGGCAGGCACTTTACAAAGCCCTGGGTCCTGGAAAAGGGGACTAGACAGGGCTGCTCACCATCGCCTCTGTTGTACATTTTGGTGATGAAACCGGTGGCGGCATACTTGCGGATGGAGTACATGGCAGCGGGTATACTGGTCCTAGGGACACATCATTTGATTTCTATGTATGCGGATGACAATCTTATATACGTGCAAAACCCGTTAGGATAATCTAGAACTTTTGATTGAGGCATTGGGTATTACAGTTAACATGGACAAGTCGACCTTGTTCCCACTGGCCGAGTTAGATGCCTGCAATTCATCCCAGCAAACTCCCTGTGCTGGCGCTCAAGTGGATTACAACCACGTTTCGGTACCTTCGAGTTGACATATATCACGAACCGACCAGGGAACACGAGAATAATACATGAAAAGCCCTGGAGGGGCTCAAGAACACTATGACGTTTTGGGCTAAATTAACCCTTTCATTAATCGGTTGATTGCCAGTATTGGAAATAGTTGTCCTCCCGTGCCTCCTGCACTACTTTGTTAATGTCCCATATTACATACCCAAAGCCTTCTTTAAGACCTTGGACAAACTATGTAGGGAATTTCTGTGACATAACAGTAGATGTAGGATAGCATTGACTTCACTACAAAGACCGTATGAAGAAGTGGGCATTAGGGCACCCCACTTCGACCAGTATTATTTAGCAGGGCAATTTCAGTTTGTGGTAGGATGGCTAGTGGATGAAACCAATCTGGACACGAGGATACTCCAGCTGGCGGAGCTGCAAATCTTCCTGAAGGAAGTACTGTGAAATAAGCGGCCGCGAGAGGGCGATCACCCTTACCTAGTGTTATTGGGCACTCAGTTATGGTACAGGGCAATGGCATTGCTCAAAATGAAAGACCCGTTTTCTGTGCAGATTCCCCTGGCATCGCTAGTTGCTGAGACAACCCAAGAGCGCCGGGGTATCCGTACACATTGGGAACCGAAGCGGGTGGTCACAATAGGGGACTTGCTCACAGATGCCACCTTTACACCATTCCAGGAGTTAGTGGCCAACACAGGCTTACACCAAGGTCAATTCCTACTACATTATACTGTGAGGAACCTGATCGCACGCAGATGGCCCTCGTATGGGGAATCACTTGAAACACATTCAGTAATAGACTACCAGTACAATATTGCGGGAGGCACACAGACAATCTATAGGTTGTATGCGCTGCTCCTTACAAGCAGACCTACTCCTGAGATGACCATACGCACTAGGTGGGAGGAAGACCTGCGAGTCCCGTTCCTAGACACACAATGGGTGCACATATTGAGATACCACAAGAAGGTATCTAGGAACGCGAGATTACAACTGATACAATTGTATGTATCGCACTGGGCGTACGTGACTCCTCTTCAAATATCCAAATTCCCAGGAGCAGCTGCACAGAACTGCCCCAGATGTGCAGACCCGGAGGCAGGCATACTGCACAGTCCTGTCAGAAAATATGGCAGTTCTAGGAGATGATGGGGGATAGATCGAAGGAAGGGAATCTTACTATACACCCACTAGGGCCGGTAGCCTGTTTACTAGGCTGATTTACACGCCCAGAACACTCATGTTCAGCTTCTAAAATGAAGGATCTTGCGTTTGCATTGGCAAAACGCAGGATTGCAATGGCATGGAAAGGACCTTACATAGCAGACTGGTGGAGGGATCTCAAGAAATGGGCAATGGCAGAAACATCCGCATTGAGGCGGGCTGCACACGCCAGCCTCTCAGATACCAATGCCGACATAGTGGCATGGAATTTGATTATCCAGTCATTGTTCATGCCAGTGACACCGCAATGGAGGCTTGGCAGGTACCCTGCGGACCCACTCAACAGACGTAGTATAGTACAATTGGATAACAATGCATCATACACTGTACTACCGGCAGCAGGGGGAGGACGGGCGGGGAGGGGGAGGTAGTCTGAGGTTTATAGAATAAGTCAATTGTTTTTCTTCTCTTTTTTTCTCTTTTGGTGTGGTTTAGAGCAACACTGTTAAGAAGTAATGTTTGATTTGGTAAAATCCTTATCATACCAAGTTGTTGCCAGTGTGTTTGTGTTAGATGAAAACCAATAAAAAGTGTTTAAAAAAAAAACTCGAACGTTTGGGAGATATAAACACATAATGCACTCAACTATTGGCGTGAGCAATCCCAACTCTGTCCCAATGACGAATCAGGAGGATTGGTCGTGGTTAGCCAAGGCTTTGGTAGAAAAGTTGGGTCTTATTGCCCCTACACCTCATCTCAAGCACAGACATTTTGAACATTCTTTTCTGGAACTGCTGTGCTTTAATAAATATTAGGAAATTGTTTACTAATGATTATATTTTTAATGAAGACACTGGGGCTCATTACAAGTATGGCGGTAAGTAAAGACGGTGCCGGTAGCGCTACCGGCACCGTTGCTACCATACCGCCATACTACGAGTTCTGCTCGCGGGTGCCTTTGCAGCCACCAGGTCTGACCTGGTGGCCGTACCGGCACCCGCGAGCAAAACAGGTCTGTAGCACCGGTACCGTTTTTAACGGTACCGGTGCTACCACCTTCCCCATTCCCATTTGAGCCCTATGGGGCTCAAATGGGAATGGGGAATATTTTTTTCTGGCACCCAGAAAAGGGCAATTACCGGGTCCAGCAAGGTTGTAATGACCTGGTAATTGCCTTTTTTTGGGTGCCGGAAGAAAATGAATACCGGCGGCAGCCGTGCCTGTACTACTGGCATGGCTACCGCCAGCCTCGTAATGAGGCCCATTATTGTTGCAAGAAACTGTTGTCCAAACCACTAGTGATATAGAGGGTTACAAAACCTTTAGTACTTTGGTCACCAGGGGAAAGATGGGTCTTTGAGGCATCGCAAATACGATTGATCTAAAATTAAATATGCAGTCTAACCTGGGGGCTTTGTATGGCAACTCCATTTTAGCGGTTGGTATTATTAATCAATGTTTATTTTAATCCTATGAAAAATTCTTTGGCTACCATCCACAAGGAAATCCCAAACTACGATCATAATAATAGTGTAAATACATCCACAAAAAAGTATGCTCTGCTCTGGTCTAATTTAATGGCATCCTGGGATGGGTGTTGTAGGATGAAAAGGGGTATTTTGTCATCTTGGATTGATCATCTTTACTTACATTGTTTTTATTTCCTTCAAGGGTCTTAGTGATCATGCTGTACTTGAATTTCAGTTGGAAAGATCTGCACTGCAAATTTGTCACAATGCACAGGAACCTTTTTTGGCTCTTCTTTCATCAAATAATAGGGGGAATTCTATAAAATAGAATTTTAACCTCATATTTTAGTTATTTATTTTACTTATTGTACATTTGTATGGTGCCTATACAGCAGAAAATGTTTCCAGGCGCCACAATACAAAAGGGGAGGGGAGCATAAATAACAATAAATAACAAGAAATGGTTGTACTAGGCCTTATGACATTCGGATTGTGCAAGTGCAGTAAATAAAGTGCATGAGGGGGAGAGGAGGTCCCAGGGTTGAGGCAGGGTCAGCTCTAGGGGGGGCCCATGGAGGGGGTGACTGCAGAGGGACAGGTATGGGTAAAGTGCGAGGAAGAGGGCTGGACTAGACTTGGTAGGCTAGTTAGGGGAAGGTGCCCGAAGGAAAGTTCTGGTAGTGGGGTAATGTGGGAGACTGGTAGGAGGAAAGCCTGGCCCCTATAGAATTCAGAAGGGACCAGGCAGCCAGTCATTGCAACTGGGGGACATTAGCAGGGGAGAGGGAAGGAGGAGAAGAGGAAAGTCTTGAGGAGTTTCCGGGTCTTAATGAGATCCGGCTCGAGTCTGAGATGGGCAGGGAGACCACTCCAGAGGGATGCTCCTGCCGAGGAAAGAAATCTACCCCACACCCTCTGCTTGGAGAATCGTTTGACCTGCAGAGAGTTAGAACTAGAGGACTGAAGGACTCTAGCAGGGAGGTATTTGCAGAGGTAAAGTTGAATGTAGCATGGTCCATGCCCCAGAAAGCCTTGTGGGTGATGCAGAGGTTCTTGAATGTGATTCTTGCAGCGACCAGGAGCCAGTGAAGAGATTTTAGGCTGGAGAGATGCGGTCCCTAGGCTTAAGGCCAAGGATAATTCTCGCAGTCCTATTCTGGATTAGTTAGAGAGGGCGGACGGAGGAAAGTAGCAGATTGAGGAAGAGGCTGTTGCAGTAGTCCAGCCTGGGGAGAACCATAGCTCTGAAGACATTGAGTTTCTGGGGGAAGCTGAGGAAAGGGAGAATGCCTCTGAGGAGGTAGAGCTGAAAGTGGGCCTTCTTGGCAAGGTTCGTGATGTGAGGTCAGAAGGACAGAGGAGTCAAAGGTGACTCAGAGTTTTTTTGCCACACAAGAGGGTGAGAGGAGGGGCCCACGGACGAGATTATGAGGAAAGGAGGGGACAGGAGTTCCAATGAGAAGGATCTCGGTCTTACTGGCATTAAGTCAGAGATCATTAGCAGCGCACCATGCCTGAACTGCTGTTCAGGCAATCGGGAATTAGGGAAGAAGGGGAGGATGTAGAGTAGGGTAGGGTTGCTTAAAGGAAAGCTGTGTGTCATCAGCATAGCACTGGAAATTAGGGGAGAAGGTGGAGATCAAGCGGGCAAGAGGGGCAAGGTAAATGTTGAAAAGCCACAGCGAGAGGATAGAGCCCTGTGCAACGCCGCATGTAGAGAGTGAGGTGGACGAAAGAAAAGGGCCCATTTGAACCTGGGAAGGCCTGTTTGAAAGGAACAAGGCCAGCCAAGTCAGGTCTGTGATGGCCAGGTATCGCAGAGGCGATTTAAGAGGATGGCATGATTGACAGTGTCAAGGCAAAGGACAGATCCGAGAGGATGAGAACAGAGGGAGAGCAGGAGTCGAGATTAGAGAGCAAGTCGTCACAGGTGTTCAGGAGAGCAGTTTCCGTTCCTGTGGCTGTTCTGAAGCCGGACTGGTGGTCATGGAGACAGCCAACAGCTTCAGTGTGGTGGGTAAATTGGGAGATGACCAACTTCTCCAATAGTTTTCCCAAGAAGGGGGTAGTGGAAATAGGATGGTAGTTAGCTGGGCAGGTAGGGTCCGCAGACAACTTTTTAAAAGGGGGGTTCACGAGGGAGCGCTGGAGAGGTTATGGGAAGGAGCCAGTGACAAAAGAGTGGTTGCAGAACTCAACCAAAGAGGGAGCAAGAGCAGCACTATTGTCCTTGATAGTTCTAGAGGAGCAGAGAAGAACTTGTTTGGAGGATAATGATATGATATCGCATTTATAACGTGCCTATACACGGGTGTTTCGAGGCGCGAAAGGAGACTTTCATAGACAGAACATTCTTGGTGACCTCATCTGGTGCAATGGGTGATAAGGAGGAAAGGAGGAGGGTGGGGGGATAAGGGCCAAGGGAGGCCAGAGAGCAAGTGAGGAGGAGAGTGAGGACAGGATGTCCTGAATTTTGGTTGTGAAGTGGGAGGCCAAGGCCGTGCAGAGGGCCTGGGAATGAAGAGGAGAAGTAGAGACTGCAGTTGGATTGGCAAGTTCCTTACAGATTTTGAAAAGTTAAGCCGTGTTGTTGGTGGCCCCAAGATGCAGGCTTGGATATGGACCCGCTTCTTGGACCGGATGGAGAGTCTATAATGCCTTCCAAGCAGGCGGCAGGCCAATTTGTCAGAGGGTGTGTGAGAGGCCAGCCATTTACATTCCGCAACTCTACACTCAGCAAGGCTAGGTCAGAATTGTGCCAACTGTTGCATTTGGAGGCAGACTTCATGGGGGTCCTCATGGCAGGGGCAAGGATGTCAAAGGTGTTGGAGATGGAAAGGTGAAGGTTAGCATGGACTGAGTCAGAGTGAGATTCGAGAGCAGGAATGGGGAGGGATAAAAGAGGCGGCAAAGGCAGCTACTGATACTCGCTTCATAGGTCTCTCCTATTTACTGGTAACAAAAGGCAGCCAAGGAAGTGCTCCTGGGGCCAAGCCCAAACTCCTGAGGAAAAAACCTTGTGTTGGTCTTCTTTCCTTCCAGCCGCTAACTTCAGAGGATGTCCCAGTTGTGACTGAGAGGCACAGTATATCCCAATGAGGTGATTTGTGGTAACAGAATCTGTATGTACCAAGAAGGTAAGTACCGAAGATGAGGGCGACTCCACACGTGACAGAGTCAAGTTCAAGCAGCTGAACGGATGAGAGAGGAGCTAGAGGAGCAAGAAGGAGATGGCTGTGAACCCACACAGCTGTCTAGAGCACAACTGAGCAGCGAGTGGTAGGCAAGGAGCACAACGAAAAAGCAGGAATTACTGAGAAGACTCTGGCAAACACAGATGACAGAGGGAGCTTTCCGGAGGGAGCTGCTGAGCTGTAGAGAGACACGACATGAATGGAATTACAAAGGGGAACAGCTGTGCCGTGGCAGAATAGCAAGCGGCAAGCAGAAAGGGAGGAAAAGGCTGGCGAGCCGCGAGATGGAAGACAGAGCAGGGGAAAGGAGGAAGTTGAAGAGAGATGGAAAATGCCTATCAAGAAGGAGGAGGTTGGGCTGAGGGCCCTGGGCCATGATAGTACCATTCCGATAGACATTGATGATGCACCAGGATGATAAGTGTGCCAAGAGCACTTCCCATCTGGTTCTGCCATTAATGGATGAGGGAGAGAAAGGGGAGAGGACAGAACCCCTATGGGGACTCCATAGGTCCGGAGAGGGAACGACAAAGAGAATGTCAGTGATAGTCTGCCTTGAGGAAGCATTGACATAGGTGCCGGCAATGGGCAGACCAGGTTTAGAGACCAGGAGAGTCTTTTTGAACTTCTTCCTTCCAGGCTTCAACACAGAGGGAGGATAGGTGATAGAGAGACAGTTGGAATAGAGAGATGGAAAGCACCACAGGGAGAAGGGGGGGGGATAAGGATGCCCAGGGGTGGGAGGGTGGGAGGGAGGGAGGGAGAGATAGAAAACTGCACAGTGCACAATGGAACTCGCCAGTCGGTCAAGTAGTCACGCAGGAACAGATTAAGCAGGTATGTTAAGCAGGATTCAAATGAAAGCAGCAGCATTAAAAGTACCAGATATGAAAGTTCAAACATACAAGAGGAATGTCAGATCAGGGCAATCCATATAACATACACTCAATATGGAATTTCAGCCCTTCGGTGCGGGCAGCCGGTATTAGAGGTGCCTACGTTTGTGGTTCAAACAGCATGAAAGCAGGAAATTGAGTGGGGCAGCAGTTTTTAGAAAATGCCTAGATTTGACTTTCAAAACGGCACAAAAATGTAAGCAATACAATGGGGCAACAGATTTTAAAAAACGCCTAGGTTTGACTTTCAAAACAGCCACCAAAATGCAAGCAATTCAGTGGGGCAGCAGATTCTAGAAAATGCCTACAGAAATGCTTGACAACTTAACGGAGCAGAACGCTGAGTCAAACAGTTTTCCTGTGTTCAGTGTTTATGGTTATTCATAAGTTATTACTAAGATACTCCTGTTCCTTGAAAACTAAGGAAAAATCCTTTTGCACAGATATACTCCACATACTTAGAAGTTTACGATTGCTCAAGCAGAGAAAGAGAAAAGAGCCCCTTTAGTAATTCGGAAAAAAGTCTATGACCCTGATTCTCTGGCTTTTCAAGTTGAGAGGACAAGGCATTACAACCCTATAAAAACCTAACTACGAGAATGAAAGTTGAGCTCTACCGGTTGGACAGCCAGGAGATGCTTTAGGCACTTAGAAGTAAGAATTTGACAAGGTTCTGGGATCTTAAGAATAAAACTCAATCTAAAACCTTGGAGGCACATATGAATATTATTCCTGAACATTTCTGGGTTGAATACTACAGAGAAAGCTTTAAAGAGAAAATATATACCATTGGTCGAATACACTTGCGGTAGTAATTTTGCTTTTGACTGGGCAGCTATATTTTCTATTTCCAACGTGCACAATGAACTTGTAAAAATGAACCCCTCTAAAGCTCCAGGTCCAGATAAAATGGCTCCTATAAAATTAAATTATAATCCAACCCTATGGTCATTTCTACTGCATGACTTGTTCGTGGAAATATTCGATAAATAAGAACTTCCTGCCACCTGGCACGAATCTTATTTTATACCCATTTATAAAAAGGGGGACAGACTGGTGCCATGGCCATCCTCGATGCTCCAAGTAAAGTCTTTGCATCGTTGATTCTCAAGAAATCGGATACTTGGGTCAAAAAATTAAAACTACTCTCCAAATTTCAAGTGGGATTTTGATAGGGCATGGGAACGATTCCCCAGTCTCCTCCTCCCCTAGTTCTTCTCAGGCCCTCTGCAATGCACCGGCCACACACTTCACCACCAAAACTCAGGACATCCTGAACAGCCTTGTTACTCACCCTTCCAACCCATCCCTCACCCCCTTGCCTCCCTTGGCCACTCACCCTTCTACCTCCTCCTTTGCTCCTTTCACAACTGAAGAAGTCACCAGAGTTGTCTGCTCCATGAAAGGTCTCTTCCTAACAGGTTTTCCCCTGCTCATCCATAACCATCAAGGACAACATTGGCTCTCTTGCCCCTGCACTTGCTGATCTCTGTAACCACTCTTTTGCTACTGGTTCTTCCCCCTCCCCCTCAAGCACTCCACTGTGTGCCCCCTCCTTAGAAAACCTTCAGCAGACCTTACCTGTCCAGCCAACTACCACCCTATCTCCATCACCCCCTTCCTGGGGAAACTGCTGGAGAAGTTGACCTTGCCCCAACTAACTCTCGCACTGAACTTGTTGGTGGTCTTCACAACCATCAATCTGGATTCTGAGCATCCAGAGGCACGGAAACTGCTCTCCTGAACCCCTGTGAAATGCTTGCATCCCTGAATTCCAACTCCCCAGCTGTCCATATCCTTCTTGATCTATCCTCTGCCTTTGACACAGTCAACAACTCCATACTCGTACAAAGACTCCACAACTCCCTTGGTATCTCGGAGCAGGCACTGGACTGGCTGACCTCCTTCCTAACTGACCGCTCCTCACAAGTCATCCAGGGCACCTTCTCCTCTCCTATTTCCTGCTACCCCACGGCTCTATCATCTCGCCCTGGCTCTTTAATATCTACCTTACTCAGCTGGCACTCCTCATCTCCTCCTTCTCCCCCAACTTCCAATGTTATGCAGATGACACACAACTCTTCTTCACACTTCCTGCTGACCCTCTTGTACCTTCCATCATCCCTGACTGCCTATCTTCCATCCAGGCCTGGTGCACTTCCAATTATCTCTCTTTCAATGCCAGCAAAACGGAGATTGCTCCCATTGAGACCTCTGCTCCCAACATCTTCCCTTCACTCTGGCCTTCTTCCATGGGCTCTCCTCCTGCTCCTTTTTCTGAAGCCAGAAACCTTGAAGTCATCTTTGACTCCTCTCTCTCCTTCCTCCCTCACACTCAGGACATTGTCATGAAGTCCCACTTTTAGCTCTTCATTCGCAAAGGAATTCTACCTTTTCTTACATTCCCCTAGAAGCTCAATGTTACCTGAGCCCTTGTTCTCTCTAGGCTAGACTATTTCAATAGCCTCCTTCTGAATCTACCTTCTTTCACTCTGTGACCCCCTCGTGCTAATCCAGAATAGGGCAGCAAGACTTATACTTGGCCTCAAGCCAGGGACCGCATCTCTCCTGCCATAAAAGTCTTCACTGGCTCCCGGTTGCTCCGCGGATTAAATTCAAATCCCTATCTATCATCCACAAAGCTGTCTCATGCCGGGGACCACACTATCTGCAACTCTCTTACTGAATATTTCCCCTCTAGACCTATGTGCTCCTCTGGCACCAATTCTTTGCGTGTAAAGCATTTAGCTAAACAGAGGGCAGGAGGTTTGTTCCCCCACCCCTTACTGTATTAATATTTGTATTTATTGTAATTCTTCCCATCCCCAAGTCCCATCCCTGTTGCCCTGTGGGCGCTTTGAAACTGAATTGACTTGCTGTATGTAAGGGAGGCATGATATCACAAATATGGCAATGACACAATGGATACAATTTGTAAAACCTTTATTGAAAAAGTTTGGGCTGGAGAAACTCCTACTTTGGCCTATAACTCAGATGGGAGTATTATCGACCATTAAACGATGAACAAAAACAGTCGTAGTGGAGTCCGTCAAATCAAAATGGCCTATGCTAATAAAACCTAATACCTCTCTATCTCTTGGACAAAAAGGGTAAAAAGTAGAAATGTATGCCAAGGAAAAATCAGTGTTCAAAGAATAAATGTGGTTAAACAAGCTCTCCTCGCCACGTTGGACCTCAGAGTAAGGCTGTCCCTGTAGGCAGGATGACACACTATGGCTCAGTTTCCAACACAATAAAAAATTCTAAACCGTGGAGAGAGGCCCACCTGGCCTTCCACATTAGTTTCTTTTCTCAATTTCCCAAAATAAAACTTCAACACAAAGTTCACAAAGGTCACCCCTCTGTCGGGCTCAGACCTTTCACCACACAGTTCAACACAAACTTGCAAGTGGGCTCCCTTCCCCAAGCTAATTATCCTTCGGATCTCCCTCAATCAGGCTCAGACCACTTTCGGATGTTGAAGAATTTCGAATGTGCGTCTCTCTTTACGGACCACCGCAGGACCACTTTGAGTCAAAGTTCACGTTTACTTTTGCTGTTAATTCGCTTTAATACTTCAAACAATGTACCTTTCACAGAGACTTTCGAATGGGCTACTTCCTTTCACCGGACCACTCTGTTACTTACTATGGCCGATCTCACAGCTGTCTTTACTTCAAAGTTCATTCACAGGTCTGCCTTTCTTCACGTCTCATGCACACGCGTGCAGCCTTTGCTTTAGATATAATGTTGCTACTTCATTCGCTTTAACACACACCAGTCTCTCAGGTCACGTTCCAACTCACCGGCTGTGTGCGTCTCTTTCTTGCGTTTGCTATTTCAAATTCACGAGTCAAGGTTAGTGCCACAGGCTTGGCCTCGCCTCCCCAACTTTGTCGTTTGCCGGGAGGATCGCTGGCGTCCTTGAAACACAATGCAATCTTCACTTGTGGGATCTGGCCTTCTCCACATGTCTTTCGTGGCCTGTTGGAGGCAACGATCTCCAGTAGGGGACCCTTGAGGGTTTTTGCCCTGCTGCTCTCGTCCCTTGGTCTGTTGCTCTGCTCCAGTAGGTGTGCCTTCGTCCCAGAGGTTCTGCTCATATTCGTGTTCCACCTTGCTCAGAGTGTGTCTTTAGGTGTTGCCTTTTATTCGGGTGAGGAGTGCTAATTGGTATTAGGTGTATGCACTTAGAGTAAAATGGCTGACTTTGCTTGCCCGATAAATGGGACATGTCCTGTACGATTTGAGAGAGTTAGTCTAGTTACTTTGTCACCCTCTTCCACGGCCCAGTGTTTGTGTAAAAAGGGGGTAGGAGGAGTTGGGACTTCAGAAAATCCTAAAAAATAGGAACAGTCAGAAAAACTTAAGAGGTGGGAATACCGTGTCTCACCATTGGTTACCTCAGCCCCACTCCTCGAAGACCCCTCTCCTAGGTGATCTTCCCGCACTGGTCCACCCCCATGGTCTGGATCCAAAGGTGATGGCCATGCCCTGGCCACCTGAGAGACCGATCCCCAGGGACTAGCGGGTGAGACGCACTCTGCTTTCTCACATGTGTACGCACCTAACAAGCACACAATAAATAAATCAATAAAATGGTACATTATTGACTCATCTTAGTGCACAGGCTAAATGCCCTAACGCCACACCTATCTATATGCACCTATCTATATCGCAAGTCTAGATATGACTAGTGCGTTTGACAGGGTTTGGTGGAAATTGTGCTTCTGGGGCCTTCCAGGGAAATTGATATGTTTAATTATTTTACTTCATACGGATACAAAAATTGGAGTGCGTCTATCTGCAGAAGGATATTTAACTTGAATAATTAACACATCCCTGGGCATTACGCAGGGATGCATCCTTGCACCAATGCTTTTTAATGCTCATCTTTACTACATTGGCACTCATTAGGCCAACACCAGGACCCTATCAGTCAGATGGGGTGTATTAGGTCTGCATTGGTTTTCTTACGCCGATGATGTGCTATTATTCGATATCACTGCCATAGGTCTTCAATGGAAGCTAACCTTATTTTTTTCTTATGCAGTAGAAAACAACCTGTTAGTGAATGGGGCAAAATCAAAGATTCTAATTTCTTCAAACAAAAGCACTCCGAAAGAAATGACCTGGAGAGTGGGTGAACAAAAATTGCAATCGGTAAAATGTTTGAAATATTTAGGATTTTATGTTATATCAAAATCTTACTGTATCCAACATGCATGAGATTTTACAAGCTAGAATTCCTCCATTGATAGCCCAACTAAAAAGAGTGTATGGGTCATGTTGTGCATTTTCAATCACACTGCTAAGGGTGTACTACTGTGAGAAAGTTGTTTGATCATTAATCTATGTTTTAGATATTTGTCTGCAGGATTTAAGGTCTTTTCTAAATTCTCTTGAAGGAATTATCTGGAAAAGAGTCTTGGGTTTGCCTCTGCATT
The DNA here is from genome assembly GCF_040938575.1 of Ambystoma mexicanum. Classification (NCBI taxonomy): domain Eukaryota; kingdom Metazoa; phylum Chordata; class Amphibia; order Caudata; family Ambystomatidae; genus Ambystoma; species Ambystoma mexicanum. The sequence goes on from NC_090932.1 coordinate 780,549,929, forward strand.
ACTAATTGTATTATTATTGTAACACAGGTTCAGACTTATTTCTTGTTACACATAAATCACTCGTGTTGTGGAAGAAACTTAATTTATTTGCTAGGATCCTGGATCCCCTGCTTACAGCTCTTTTTTATAGATATAAACACTAATTTAAATCATGGGAACAAGATTAATTCCATATGTAATTTTGCTCTTTTTGTTGTTCAAATGAATGTACTACTTGAAAGCATTAACAGTGATATAAGTGAACTGTGAAATAATCCAAACAAAGCTTAAGATATGTGAAAATGATTGAGTTACTATTGACACTGCATAATCTTACTCCCTCCACACTGATCATTCTAAAATCATTAGAAGAGGAGAAATATCGAAATATTTGTCTCTCCTCCATTGTCAAAACCAGAGATATTTATATATGAAATTTAAATGTAACCTCTTACCCATCTTAGAACGTGTTGGTCCTAGGCTGGGTATCCCGACTGAACAAAGAACATGTTGTCGATGTGTAGATAATGCGAAAAATGAAACTCTGAAGCATGTTATAGTTTGTCCTTACTTTGATGTGCAAATAACTATTTACTTTGTTGAATGTATCTATATGAATTATGAATATGCTGGTGAAGGTTTATGGAGCAGGTTTCTCCTGGGTGACAATGTTTCATTTATTTTAAGACTTTGTAGGTTTTTAAACAATATTTTTAACATTGCAACTTGATTATGGCCTTCGACATGGTCTCTGTATATTATGGGACGATCGCCAAGGGCCCACATGCCCTTACGCTGTACTAGTGGCTAGAAGCAACATATCAACCTATAGGCTGGACTAGTGCCTAGTTGATGGAACAGCCTTGTGGTTCACCGTGCTTCCAAAGTGATTCTTTTTACGAAAATGAACACCCTGTGTACCATAAAGGAACAGCGCGTGACTCAAGATGAAACGGAACAGTTAAAATGTAACAGCAACACGGTATATTTGGTAAAGTACATTTATTTGACATTCAATGTTTAGAGAATATTCAGCAATTGCCATATGAACTCTGGAAGCCATTTATTTTCTTTTATCTGTATCCGCAATAACTGTTCCGTTTCATCTTGAGTCACGCGCTGTTCCTTTATGGTACACAGGGTGTTCATTTTCGTAAAAAGAATCACTTTGGAAGCACGGTGAACCACAAGGCTGTTCCATCAACTAGGCACTAGTCCAGCCTAAAGGTTGATATGTTGCTTCTAGCCACTAGTACAGCGTAAGGGCATGTGGGCCCTTGGCGATCGTCCCATAATATGGTGATCGTGCTCCAGTTGTTGACACGAAGCTGCAGGTGTCTGCTGAAGAATCCATCCGCCGGTGTCTCAAACAGATGGCAGTGGCAGAATGGGATCAAATACCTGTTATGAAAACAAAAAAATTATAATTAGTCTCGCTAGCCGAACTTCATTAATATTACTTATTTTATTTATTACGGCCGATCAGAAACTATTTGCTTGCAAGGATAGTTCAATGGAGTATGTTTGTCTCTAAAATCAATGCGAAAAGTAACGAGATAAATCGAGGCAAACACACAATGATAAACGACAGTTAGTCTACATGCGTGAGGAATGATATGATATATGATAAGGCATTTGTAACGCGCCTATACTCAAGAGTTCCTAGGCGTGACGAGGCAGGTGGGGAACAAGGGCAGACAGACAACGATCCTACTAGGCCAGGTGTCTTTCTGATCGCGCATGGGGAAGGGCTGTACATGGTTAGTTGAATACAAATTAAATAATAAGGCCAGTTGGTGGCAAGTGCAAGGTAAATGCCGGGAGAAGCGGCTGAAGGATACAGAGACAGTCCCGTAGTGCAGGTAGGCAGTGCAGGGAAAAGTGGCTGGGCCAAGGACCGAGATCGGTGAGACCAGTGGACCTGCATGCCCATGTGCCCACTACGAACACGTTTTACTTGCTTTTCCTAGCTCTTCATTCATTCATTTATTCATGCATCCATTCCTTAAATCTTCATTCCGGTATAAAAGCGTATAAAGATTTACTTACATTATATTTGAAATTTCCATTGTGTCTCTTCGTAATGCAGTCTGTAAAACGGACCGTGCTCTTGACAACAATTTTTCGTATACTGAACTAAAATGAAACTCGGTCTAGTTTCTGAATTTTCTGCCATATCGTCTCTTACGTTATTGCGCACTCCCTTCAAATGTAGTTCTTTCGGCATGGTCCCTGTCTCAAGGTAAAAAAACAATAGACCCTTATACTTCCAGTGCGACTTGTGGGCCTCATCTGGGCGCTGTCCTTCGCAATCTTTATTTGCAACATCACGTAGTATAGGCATCTGTGAGAACTTGAAGTTTAGAATCCGTCCATGTAGTGCGCCTCAATGTGCAAATGCGAACTGGCTTCTCTCCCAAATGCCACGGCCCGCTTGGCTGCCGCGTTCTAAGTGCCCCAATTTTGTCCCCGTTGTCTGCGAGCTTTGCAGCCCAAATTGAGACATTCAATTTTTTGCGGAAGGTCAGGGAAAGTAGTTGAGTTACAAGTGAGATTTATTGTTTGTTTGTTTTATTATTTGCAATACGCAAGCCTCCCCTCCGTTAACAGTGCGCAGCATTTACATGAGATGAGACATGAGAAAAATATATACATACACATATGTGAGGTGAATAGAGAGAATTCAAAGATGACACCCAGCTTGTTCGCCACCCATGATGGTGAAGGTAGGGATTAGGTTTACAGGTACACTGTACAATAACATTTATTTACAAAAAGACAATCGTATTGCAATTATTTAAACCGGGATTTGTACTTCACAATCAGCTGTGCTTCGGGTGGGCATGGCACAGTCGCAATGTTCGGTGGCAATGGATCACTGCTCTGCACAGAAACGTCCAAAATTCCATATCTGTGCTTCTCTAACACAGCAACAATAAGGCCTTTCACAAAGTCGAACTGCATTTCATCATAGACTGGTTTGATCACCCATTGCTTACTTCGTTTTGAAAACATCTTAGTGTAGCGAGGCATCCTTACTTTACCCCTAGTCCTAGATCGTTCACGTCCGACATTGCTGTTATGGGCCAACACCGCTAGTAGAGTGCGATGTTTCATGCCCCGAAAGCTAAAATGCAAGTGCTTTGGCCTGTACTTTAGGCACATATTGTGGAACATCTCCAAATCTCCTGTGTGACCGAATTCTGTCAGTCCTCTCAAATCTCTTGATAGAGTTTTGTCTAAAACCATCTTCTCAATGGCTTTGTGTGTCGGTGAAGATGGAATCAACCACTTCTTCTTCCGTGCCTCCTCTGGGGACAAAGGGCCATGTTCACATTGGTGGAAATGTTCATTTGCTGTCCAGCTGTGAACGTTGGTACAGTGGTGCATCAGTGACCGCCATTTTTCAAGTAGTATTTCCACTGACCCCTCACAAGTTTTTGAGCTCCACCAAAGATGGTTGGTGATAGAATGTGACCACTGCAAAATACTTTCAAAACCTTTTTTTTTCCCTGCAGCTGAGATTTTCTTATTGATTGATTTAGCAAGATGCCATACGTCAAATTGATGTTTAATATGTGGGAACTGCTCTCTCATTGTCTTGGCAATTGAAACGTGTCTATCCGTGGCTATGAGGTCGATGTGCATTCCCCTTGATTGTAGATATTCCACTGATTTTATAAATCCTAGTTTCTCCATGGCCACTGACGATGTACATTGTGTTACCTGCACAACCACCGCACTCACAATTTTCTTACTATCCATGTCCTGAAAGTGGTAGGTGCAGTACTTGGCAGAAAATCCAGGGCTGTCGCACTGTCCATCACCGGCTAGCCTGAATCGTTTGCCTTCGAATGTACTTGTTAGAGACAATTGTTCAATTTTCCAAGCATCACTAATGGCCGGAAACAGATAATCACGTTGGTATATTTAGTACAGCGCTTTAGAAATTAAATGGAGTCCCACAAACTGAAAGAAAGCCTCCAACTTTCTAAAACGGGAGCCACTAAAAGTGATGCAACTGGACACAGTAGATTGCCTGCTGGCAGTTTCCCCAGCATCGGTTGTGCAGACCATGAGAACCTATGATTTAATCTACAGGCGGCATTTATTTTGACGTGACTGCCTTTTATTTGGCGAGTCACATTAATCAATGGCTTCCCACATACTTTCCCTCTAATGGAATGCACACATTTCAGCATACTTATAATTTCCATCAAACAACTGTCGAATACAATGTATTTGCTCTCTTTCATTAGACTGTCATCCTGCGTCAACGTTGTTTCGGCCTGTGACGTTGTGGAGATTTCAACACATTGGAAAGTAATATCGCTGATATCAAGTTCTGATGCGTCTATGGATGCTGCGGCTGGTTCATTCTCTGTCATTTCGACATCTATTACTTCAACATTGATGGGAGAACACAACAATGTCGACAGGTTTTTTGGTGGCAAATTGTTGGCGGGTGTAGATTATGTAAATTGATCTGCAACTACTTCAGAGCTATCTTCAATACATTCAATAACATCTACTTGTGGTGGTGCGGTCGCACTGTAGCTATGGTCCAATGCAACTTTGCTGTAGTCTCCAAACACAGTTAATTCATGTTCTGGCCATTGGACATGAGCATCTCGAGCCTGAACACGCCTCGCCTCAATTAATAGTTCCTCCATAGTGTACACGGTCTGGCAAGCCACATCTCTCATTCGCTTCACTGTCTCTGTGTGTATAGTTCTGACACCCACTGGTAACTGGAGGAGAGATTGGAAAAGGGATGTTGAGTTTAAACACCAGATGGAGTGTAGTAGAATTGACTGGAAAATAACATAAAATAGTCCCCAGCACAAACATTTTTTTTAAAGTTATGAACTGTTTGTAACAAACCTTTTTTGTTTTTTTTTCTTTGCAACTTTTTTGACTCGACCTTCAACATCTGCACGCTGTAGCTCCGATTCGTTTCCGCATGTCCTCCCTTCCTCTTGCGCTGCAACGACTATATTTTCTGTATCCGCATAGACAGCACGGAATGAGGCTCCATCGTCTCCCTGAAACATAGTACTTTCATTACTATGTATCAAAATATTGTTAGCATAAAACACACGTGAGGACAACCACACAGGTACATCTCAATAGCCAAACACGATTTAAACATTGTGTGCAACAATCAAACGACAAGTATTCGACCAGTGATGATCTATTTCGATGGAACTGTCAGTATCCATACCTCTGGCTCTGCATGGACTGCCATGAATGGTTGTATTGGAGAGGAGACATCCGCATCTCCCTGAAACACAGTACTTGCATTAGTATGGTTTTCAATATTGGAAACATAACACACAGGTACATATAAAAGAGATAACCGCAAATGATGCATTGTCCAAAAGAATCAAGGAAAATCTAAATATGATCACATTTCATCGACTTATTTCTCTGATTTATTTACATCTGCATCATCTAAATTGGATGTTGTGATTGTAGTGGAAGCTTCGTTGTCTCCCTGAAACACAGCACTTGCGTTAATAGGGAAGAAAGTATAGCAAATGGAATCACGTTATATGATCACGCATGATGGAGCTGTCATTATCCATACCTCGTGCTGCTGAAGAATATCTATGGATGTTGCAAATGTAGTGCGCACTTCCGAAAGCTGTTGCGCCGATTCGTATACGCATGGTCCCGCTTCCACTTCCCCTGGAATTACTTGAATGTCAGGCTCTGCATCAAGTGCAGGGGTTGACGCTCCATCAACTGGCTCCTGCTGTTGAACATCTAGAAATGTTGTAGATGTGGCGGACGCTTCAGCATCTCCCTGAAAGACAGTACTTGAATTAGTATGGATAACACTAATTATAACCGAAAACCAACACCAGTGGACGATAACTAAGGTGTATATCAATTGGAAAGCACTAACCAAACATTCGGCAAAATGATTACACGATAAAATAAAAATATTACTTGACATGCATAAAACAGGTCTGTAGCGGATTAGCCTAGTAAGATTACCTGATACGCGCTAGAAGTGGTTGATAACTGCGACCACGTCAAGGATGTAGAATGTTCTTGCTTCAGATTCAAAGGATAGTCAAGAAGTTGTAAAGGTAAATTAATGATTGATTATGAAATGCCAATATTAAAAATAGCCATGCGACAGAATGTGGACGAATAGAGTGGGAATAGCGTTTTCGAGCAATTTCTGTGTCGTTCGCCGTTTATTCTTCTTTGTTACCCAAGATGTTGTGTACATGTCCAAGGAAAAGTGCCGGCTGCAGATGTGGTATCGATCACCCCTCTTGTCCTGTAAGACTTGTTGGACTCTACTTTCCAGCTCATCCAGTGGATATCCGCAATGTCTGACCCATTCTCTTATTCGATCAACAGTTTTCGGGAAAACATGCATTGTAGTGCCTTCAGATTTCGCATGGGTCTTCGAAGGGCAACCGCTAATCGAACGGGCAGGCATTGTTGATAAATCTGAAAAGTAAATATCGACATTATTATACAATCTTCAAGAATAAAGATTTGATACAAAAGTAAATGAATCATACAATGATCAATGCAAGGTTTGTTTTGGTCGCAGGAACTATACCAGTTCATTATGTGCGGCTTAGTATTTGCATAAGTTGCAGAAATGTATAAATGATGTGACTAAAAACTGAACATGTGACTCATCCCTTGGATGTTCTGTATTGCACGAGAAGGAAACATGCTTACATCATAGACTGGACCCCCGAAGGATGCAATTCGATGACAATTGACACAGATGAAAATAAATAGATCTATTGTTAGCATAGCAATGGAAATTCAAGTCAATAGCAATGAGACCAATGAACATAGCACTATTGGGTACTCTACTCGCAAATAGATAGAAATTTAAAAATCTGCGAAATATGACCAGGATACATGGCCTTACCTTGACCAACAAACAGTTGGATTCAGCAAGCAGATGTTGCGGGAGAAAAGGTGGATGGCCACAGGTAGCGCACTGATGGGTATGCTCGAAGCGGTCACAGAAGTTCACGGATAGCACGACGACGAGCAGATTAGCATAGATCTCAGTGGTTCCCAGGTAGCACGTTCAGGAGTTGACTTGCAAAGCACAAAGATGTTCTCATGAGATATATCGAGTGGTTTTTAAAGTATTAGAAACTGGGGTGTGTTTGTGAATGAATGGCGTATGGATGTTGTGGTATTAGGGGAGCGGCCTGCTTCAAGGGGAGGCCTGGCTGGAGACACGGGGTCTAAGGAGGCCATGTGACCGATGGCCCCTTGGCGTGGGACACCTTTTGAAGTGTACATGCTGTTTGGCACCTTGGCCGTTTGCGCCCGTGACAGCCCCCCATGCCAGCGCTCATCCCCGGGTGCGAACCGCCTTTGATAGAGGGGGTGGGATGGATGGGCATGGGGCGTGCAGATAAGGCACAGGAAGACTGCTGAATGGAGACACACGTATGTGGATTGCAGGGGGGCGGCCTGCCTCAGGGGAGGCCTGCCTGGAGACACGGGGTCTGAGGAGACCATGTGAGCGATGGCCCCTGGGCGTGGGATACCTTTTGAAGTGTACATGTAGTTTAGCACCTTGGCCTTTCGCGCCCCTGACAGCCCCCCATGCCAGCACGCATCCACCGGCGCGAACCGCCTTTGATACAGGGGGGTGGGATGGATGGGCCAGGGGCGTGCAGATAAGGCACAGGAAGACTGCTGAATGGAGACACACTTATGTGGATTGCAGGGGGCGGCCTGCTTCAAGGGGAGGCCTGGCTGGAGACACGGGGTCTGAGGAGGCCATGTGACCGATGGCCCCTTGGCGTGGGACACCTTTTGAAGTGTACATGTAGTTTGGCACCTTGGCCTTTCGCGCCCCTGACAACCCCCCATGCCAGCGCGCATCCACCGGCGCGAACCGCCTTTATATCAATGTATAGTATATCGCCTTTATATCAATGATAGTATATCGTTGCTTATCAATAACAAATGCCACATACCGGAGATTCTTGTGAGCACAGACCCACACTTCAACCGGTGTATTATAGTGGTCAAGACCCTAAGGCCTGTATAATCCAATGGTAATTGTTAGTATAGTTATATGTGTGACTTTTATAGAGACATAACCTACTGAAAGACTTTGAACAAGTGTTATTTAGTGCATGCATTATCGAGAATATATTATGTTAGCTTAGATAGATAGTGACCACCCTGCTTCACAGCGACCAGACCTTCACCCATTCGGAGCACAGATGTCTGACGTCCATCCTTGAATGGAGACACACTTGATTCATTTAAAAAATCGAAACAAACGTTGTTAAAATATATGTGGTGTTTTATTTTGTATCTTATTTTCATGACACAAAAATACAAGACTTTAAAGATTATACAGGTCAGGTTGCAGCACAGCGAGAGAAAATCCCCTGTACTGACTGGTGTCACTTGGGAACTTTTCTCTATTGGCACGAACGGCACAGACGGGTATCACTCTTCGAACGCGGTGTCCAAGCCTCCCGTGGAGCCACCATGTAAAGGAACGATAGGCCACCAGCCTGTGCCACCTGTGAAAAGGAATGAAACAAACTGTTTTTAAATCACCAAGATAAGTTTAATAAACGTTTGTTGTCAATGAGAATTCTTGTAACTAATGGCATTCTGCACGGACAAATGCTATCTAGACAATGCACACTATTGAACGACTTACATGTGTTACAATGATATGTAGATGAAATTTTGGATACAGTAGAAGATCATGAAATAGGAGTAGCATGACAAGCAGAGTATACTTACTCGTTACTCGGATTACGAGGACGAACAGTTGCGCGAAGTTCGTGCATAAGCACCATCATTATTCTCAACACGGCCCGTGTGAGGCAGGCTGCCCTGAAGTCTGGCAGCTCGGTGATGCATTGCGGTCGTGGCTCGCCTTCCGAAATGTAGGCCAGGCATCCCGAGTTTTCTCGGCAGCAGCAGTTCTCGTCCTCAGTTGGCATTAGCTCACACCGATTGCATGTGCACCAGGTGGAGACGCTGTCCATTCGACTAGGCCCAGGCTCTTCATCTGTTGATTCATCCTGCCAACTGCCGTCCGAATCCCCATCGTTTTCGCGTGCTTCCCTTTCCAGTAGTTCCGCCTCGGTATACTCAGGCTCGTACATGTAGGGCATTATTGTAGCCATTGTGTGGTAAACAGAGTAAAATAATTTACCGAGATGGTACAGGTGTTCACACGGGCTACAAGCGGCGAAGGTAGCTGACCAGAGCACTGAAACGATTCACAGAATACTCAAAGTAACACAGAGAGAGGAATGGAATCGAAAATCTGCTGCTGTGTCTTGTGAAACGGTCTGTTTATACTTATTGAGCAAAGAGGCGTCCTGCCATTTCCATGGTGACACGTTATTAGCTGAAGAGCAGCGAATGTTGACACGAGACGTGCTTTGGCGTTGGGAAATGGGCGCTATGAATCTGCTGATGACAGGCTCAGGGGCGGGGGAATTGATTTAGTGCGCAAAAGCAGGTCAGCCAGGGCGATGGGGGAAAAGATAGGATTATCAGAAAATGGCGGCTCCCTGGTGCTTGTTTTCGCGTGCGTTTAATGGACGAAAACTCGGGTAAGGTCCATAGGAAAGTTTTCTAAAATCGAGCCACTTAGGCTTAAAAAAACATGGCCGACCCGTAGGGACAATAAAAAAATTTACTAGACCATGCCTTTAATGATACATAGAGTTACAGTCATAGAATTACAGTCATAGAATTGCCGGTAGGCGGTTAGGGATATATACAATACATTACAATATATACATATATATATATATATGTATATATATATATATATATGAACAAATCTTTGTTTTGTTCAGTGTGGACATTTCTGCCTGCATAGCAAAATTTTGTTGTGGTTCTGCCCCCGTAGCGAAAATCAAAACTTGGCACTCATATTTGTAGCATGCAGCAGACTGTTTAAATAGATTTCATTACTGCCCAGTTTTGCCAGTGACTAAGGTGCCACAGGAAAGGAGAGCGCTGATTCACCACCCCCCACAACACCCCCATATTGTGTTCTGGTCGTTCCAGTTTTTCTCTTGTTCTGTTTACCTACACTTGCAGTTTATTATTCAAACTGAAGTCATTTGTCTTTGCTTTTCACTTCTCATTTGCAGCCTTTTATTTATTTTTGATTGACGAAGGATCCTTAGCTTTCTGTTGAACTCTTGTTTAAATTGCACACAGTGACTTTTCAGCAGTGCAATGCGGTTGTTTATCTCCCGACGCTGTTTAGCTGCTATCGTTTCTGTGGGTGATGTTGTTGCCTGCCTCATTATGGCGGCGTTATGCAGGTTCTCGGGTCATGAAATTTCGGCACTTTTTTTGCTTCGTTTATATTTGTAGCTGCATTATCATATGGAGGTGTTGGATCTGTGTAAAGATACAGAGAAGATATGGTAACTGTAATATATATTTCATAGGATGTATCACACACAGCCCCACATTGACTCCATTTAATGAACTCCCTCCAACCATCGTAGCCCTCCCGTTCCTGAACCCTGCCACCTCATTTGGAACCTGGCAAATTCCACGTTCCACATCATTACATGTGCCCTTTCAAAAAAGACCAACAAAAATCAAGAATCTAAAACTAATGATAATTCTTGCAACCTTTCTAAATTATAATATTTTAACATAACAATGCTTAACATTTGATCAACTTTGAATGCTTAGTTCATACATTTCAACTATGTCATTCAGGGTGTGTAAAGTTGACGTTCAGTAACGTAATCACAGTGTTATCTGCATATCACACAGATTACCACATTTTGTACTCTACCAGTTTCTTGGGGAAGGTACTAAATCTCCTGCTGAGTCGCCTGCCACTCAGGACACCACCTCTACTTACAACACCCCTTCTGCTTCGACTGCCACTCACGACACCCTCTCTCCTTTTCTGTTCTTTCTGCACATCAGCATCTCTTCTCTTCCTGGAAACTCCTGTATCTGTTACATCTGGCCTCACATTGCTATTCTGTCTTCCAACATCGTCAAATACCACAAAATGGGACCCACGGCGCACCACCTTCCTCAGCCCAAAATACACCTACTGCCCTTTCCTCACCCAGAAAGGTTTCTTAATCCTCACCACATCTCCCACATTCATTTGTTGTCCTACCTCTCGACCTTTTCCCTCATTGTTCTTCCTTTTGTACTCTACTTCATATTTGTGTACCCTCTTAATTATTACATCCTCGTCTACAGCAATCTCCCCTCGCCCTCTGGTCCATGGAGTATTAAAGTCAGATTTCATCTCTCTCCTTCTCATCATAGAAAATGATGTGTACCCTGTGGCTGTGTGATAGGTGTCCATGTACTCAGCAATCTTCTCCCAAACACCTGCTGCCACACTAAACCGGTTGCTAACGCTAAGTGAAGATTAGCTTTGATTATTCGATTTATTCTCTCTATTAGACCATTACCTTGTGGTTGATACAAAGACGTTCTCACATTTTCATCCGGCGTGCCTCTAAAAACCTTTCCATCTCAGCCGATCTAAATTGCACTCCATTGTCACTCACTATACACGGGAAAACCCTCCTGTGTGCTGACTTGTAACAAGAAATGTATTGCAACCTTGGTGGCCACTGAAGTGTTAAATTTAACCTCAAACCACCTTGAAGTGTAATCTACCAGCACCGCCAGGTATCAACATTCCCCTCACGCTCTCTATTGGGCCCATCACACCAATTGCCAGCTTTTCCCTCACCTCCAGTGGTACCCCCACCGGTTTCAATGGTACCCGATACCCTTTTTTTGTTTTGTCACTCTGTGCACATACTTGGTAGACCTTGACAACTACTTCCACCATGTCATCCATCCCTGGCCACAATACTTGTATCTTAGTCTCGTCTTGGTTAAACTGCGGCCCAAATGCCCCTTATGAGCATTTGATACAATCTTCCCTCTTACCACACTTGGAGGAATTCGTTTTTCCTTACTTGCCATGAAGGTGCCAACTTGTCTCTAATTATTGTAAGCCATTTCACATTCTGGCTTTTTGCGTGTACTCCTTTACCCGGCTAAGGTCCTCATCCTGTTCCATCGCTCCTTCATTCCCCTTCCGACACTACATCACCTACCGACTCCTGCATGCTTGCTACCCATATGTCAATTTTTTCTTCTCCTCCCTCCTGAACACACCTATCTGGAAGCAATCTTGACAAGCAGTCTGCCACCACATTGTCCCTCGCTTGCACATGTTCCACACTAAAATGTAATTCCTTTGTGTTTGCTAACCACTTAGTTATGCAGGGTGTAGCTATGCCTGACCCCCTGGTGGAAAACAGATGTACCAATGGCTTACAATCGCTTCTTATTGCAAAACGTGGTAGTTGCCAGGTTCCAAATCATTACAATGTGTCGCTAGTGCCTTATTAGCCACTGTTTTGGATTTTAATTTTTCAAACTTTCTCTTTCCCTATCAGTGTTTATTTATATGTGCACATTACATTCGAAAACGTATCCAACATACAGTGTAGTCAAAATGGGTAGTTAACAGTTTGTGGGTTTAAAAACAAAAAAAAAGCGTTAACTAACGTAAATTGGACAACAAATTGATGTTATGGCTTAGCTCACTTAACCTGGTAGCAGGGCATTGACGATTTACACCATCCTCGGTTCCATGTGCTATGTTTTTGGTCGTTCAAATTGCTGCCCACTTGGACTTGAAACTACGCATTGGTTAAAAAAAAAGCCCACTTGGCGTGTTCCAGGCTTCGTTCATTGCAGAAGGTCAAGCCGCACTCACCGGCATCTCGTTTTATAAACACTGTGCAGGCTCTGGCATTGTCACATTTAGATGGAGGAATTGCAGCACTGGCAGAGTAACCAAATTCCTCCCTGATGCTCTTGACATCAGTCCTGCAAGGGGGCTCTATCGGTTACAGGGAAGCACCAACATGATTCTATTACTCCCGGTCTAACGAGCCGATGGATAGCTCGGGGGCAATGCGTGTGTCTGGGAAGCAAGGCAACGCAGAGTAACGTAGGTTCGAATTCCCCACTCGTCCTTTGAGTGACTGGTCTCTGATATTAAGCGCATTATAAACGACTCATTAATTGATTAAATCCCAACTTCACTCCATTGGTTGCCATTGTAAATCCAGTGGTGTGTTTTTTTCTAAATTGTATCGCGAAAAGCCTACTTATAAAGCAAGTAAACTGAGTGTCTAAGAGCACTAGAGTGACACAACGTGAGGAACAAGCACTTCTAGAAATTGTTATATAAAAAACAGGATAGACAAGTAAAAAAGCCTTTTCGATTTATGACCTGAGGATCTGGAACGATCTTCCCACTGAGCTGTGCTTACCTTTAAAAGAGAATTTTGAAACGCTGCTTTTTAAATAGTTGCTTAAAAAATCAACAGGAAAACACGTGTTTCTGTCAGTATTTAGTATGTTAGTGATTGTTTTAGTTCTATGTCAGTATCTGTTGCATTGGTTCTTGTTTTTATTTGTATTATTGTGACTTATAGATGGGCAGTGTGTTGTGTTGTGCTTTCTTCCTGGCTTTTCTTACCTGCTTGCAAGGTGATGTCATAAGAGTTCCGAGTGTAGAATGTGCTGCGTGTTGTGTTTACTGAGTGTTGTATGTGTGAGAGTTGGTGTGGGGCTGTGTTGTGCTTTCTGCTTTCCTTCTCTTACCTACTTGCATGGTGATGTCGTGAGAGTTCTGAGTGTAGAATGTGGCGCTGACCACTGAGTGTTTGATGTATGACAGTTGGAGAAAGTCTGGCTGAGTGAGAGAGTTTGTCAGTGGTCAGTGGATGTCTCTTTTACCGAAGTCTTTTGTTCTGTTTACCTTTGGGGCAAAGATATCCTGATGTGGTAACTTAATAAAGAAGCTTTCCTTTTGTACCTCTTTCATTCAGTATATCTTTTTTTAATTTGTATTTATTAAGGTTCACGTCTCATACAGGTACAAAGAGAAAAAAGAGATGGCACAATTTAACTGAGCAATGCAACTTACAGGGATAACCATCCGAACAATACACAACAGCACGGTAGCCCACCATCAGCACCATACATCTCTTCCCCCTTCCAGAAAGGTGTATGGTTCACCCCCATCTTGCTGTTCAGCACCAAGAAACAACAGAAAGGGGCCCCAGATTTTTTTCTCTGCCTATTAACCCCTGCCGTCATTGCACAGTACTCACGGTCCATATCTCAGAAGCAAGTCATGTCCAACCGTCACTCCACAGGCATAGGAGTAGAAAGCGCTGGTCCATCTTAACAAGAAGCATCTCTGCGCCAATATCATACCAGTGATCAGTAACTTGCAGAAACCTTCTGGTAGTCCCCAAAGCCATCCAAACATGCAGCAAAGTATATCACAGGGGACCCCCTGGCTAAACATCCTCGCAAACATGGCCGCCATCTCAATCCAATAATCACGAATATGAGGGCATGCTCACAACATATGGATGAAGCCCGCTGCCACCCCACGACATTGTGGGAATCTATTATCCTTATTCGGGTCAAACAACCGGTGCGGCACCGGTGCACATGTGCAGTGTCCTAAACTTAATAAGGTTAAGCCTACCACTCACAGCCACGGTATGTGTGCACTCACACATTGCAGCCCACTGCTTATCAGAAAACTGAGATCCAACATTCGCCTCCCATTAGCGCTGCAGCCCAAAGCCACTTTCGGGGTCCCTTGCATGACTATCCTATAAATAGAGGAAACCACATGCTTCTCCGTAGTTGTAGTTGCAAGGTACTGCAACAGCGGCACCGTCACTGGCTCCCGTGGGACAGACAGAGACCATGGCGTAAATGCCGCTCTCATGCGATGGTACTGAAACCCCTGACGGAAAGCATGACCCACCTTCTCCACAAATTGGTCATAACTCACAAAGACCCCCTCAGAATACATATCAAACATGAATCGGATACCCAATTCTTCCCACTCCCTAGCCAATGTTACATCACACGTCGGATGCAGAGTTTCAATATCCCATAGTCTGAGCATCAGGGCGAATGCAAACCCACCTTCAACCGACACATCATTCTCCTCCATGCATGGATTGTGCAAGCCAACGGATCAAATTTGCACCGTTCATGTACCTTCAGCGTCAATAACGCACTATGCAGTGAATAAGGGCGGACAGAGCAACGCTCGATAATCACGTGGTGCTAAAATGCAGCACCCAGCATCCACTGCACAGCAAAGTGGAGCTGTGCCACCAGAAAGTATAGCTCCATATCAGGCGCAACTAACCCCCCATCCACATAGGTTTTGGTCAGCATGCCCACTTGATAGTGTTTGGGGTGCCACAACAATGTAATGATCAAACACTGCAAGTTTACAAAAAATATCATCCGTGGCCACACAAAACATTTTGAAATACATATAGAATTTTGGGCCCCATCACCATCCTAGCTATCACTAGCCTTCCCAACAGTGAAATAGGCAGGACACACCACTTATCAACCTTCACCCGGAGATCCTGCAAGTAGGCCAAGTGATTCCCACCCAGTAGGGTATCTCGAGACTTGCTAATCTGTATCCCCAAGTAGTGCAAGGACCTCTGCTCCAAATAAATGAGCTCACATTCCGGGGCATCGTTGTCCCATCATTCAATGGAAACAAGACCGACTTAGAGCAGTTAATGCGAACCCCTGACAGTTCCCCAAATTGCACCACCTCCCCTGTCAACGGACCCAGGTTGACCTCTGGTTTCTCTAAGTAAATTACAATCTCATCAGCATACAGGGACACAAGCTCCCGGCCACCTTCCGAAGGCGTGCCGCCAGTGGCTCAATCACAAAAAGGAGAGGTAATAACGGGCAACCCGGCCACGTTCCGCGCCCCAAGAAAAATGCTGTTGAACGTTTTCCAAAGAGCCCTCTGCGGCCGTTGGCTCCCTCATACAGGAGCTTCACCGTGCTCAAGAAATACTCAGAATGGCGACTGCCGGCAAGACAGAAAACAAATACACTCACCCAACAGAATCAAAAGCCTTCTCCGGGATCTAAGAAGTCAGCCACTGCCGGGGCCTTCAGGTCTATCTGCAAAGGAATGGCGAAGAGTCTCCTCAAGATCAGTTCAGTGGAGCGTCCCGGGATAAACCCTGACTGGTACCATTGAATAATAGATGTTATAAAGGGTAGCAACCTATCTGCCAGGATCTTTGCGAAAACGTTTCGTGTCTAAACTAAGAAGTGAGATAGGCCTGTATTATGCACAGTCCTGAGAGTCTTTACCCGGTTTCAGAATCAAAGTAATCACTGCTCGAGAAGCTAAGGGGGAAGCAACCCTACCCTTATAGCCTCCTGCCACATATTTGACATATGCCCTGCTATATTAGGCCCAAGCTCCTTGTATAACTTGACCATGACACCATCAGTACCCGGCAGCTTAGACAACGTCTGCGCCCTCACAGCTGCCAAAATATCATCTGTAAACAGGATGTCCAGCCGCTCAACCGCGTCAGCACTCAGTGTCGCTCGGAGCACCTCCGCACACTTCCATGCACCGTACTGATGGGCATAAAATGTTTAGAAAGTATCTAAAATCAGATCCGGTCCGACACCACCTGCACATTCTCAGCTCGCACCTCTGCAATGACAGCCATTCCTCCCTCTCGCCTAATCACATTGGCAAGGTGACGATCCGGCCTCCCTTCCTCTCTGTATTTCCTAGCCATCGCTGGATGAGCCAAGTACTTAAACTCCCAATCCGCCTCTGCTCGAATCCAATCTAATGCCTCCTTAATAAGAGGCAATGTACGAACACTATCACCAGCACCCTGCTGACCCCGCAAGCCTTTTAGTTGAAGCTCTATAGCACCAAGGTGCCGCCTAATGGCTTTTAACACTCCACATTCCAGCACCATACATCTCGCTTGAAGCAAGACCTTAAAAGCCTCCCAAAGGTCGCCATAGTTTTCACTTACCCCAAGTTATGCTTGATATACGACACAACCACATACAACACCTCACTACAAAAGACAATGGGGGTCATTACGACCCGGGCGGTAAGGGCACCGGTACCGGTAATCCCTTACCGCCCTATTACGAGGTCCCTTTGCGGGTCCTCCCTTAACTCCTGGTTTTACCAGGCGTTAAGGATGGGACCCGCAAAGGGACTTTGGAGGTAATAACGGTACCGCAATTTGCAGTACCGTTATTACTGCCTTCCCCATTCCCATTGAGCCCTATGGGGGCTCAAATGGTAATGGGGAAGGGCCCTGGTGAATGGGGAATTACCGCCCCCGCCAACCTTGGAATGGGGCAGTAATACCTCCATTCAACATGGCGGAGTTGGTATGGGTTTGGAGGCAGCCAATGGCGCTAATAGCGCCATGGTTACCTCCAAACTCGTAATGACCCCCAATATCTGTCAACGCCTGTGCCTTAAACCGCCAAAAGGGCCTAACCACACATTCTCTTCCCAAATCAGTCGTGTACCGCGGTGGGGAATAGTCCAAAAGTGCTCTAAGAAAAAGATCACATCCCACGGTCACCCTCACCATTGCTGGACCAGCCAAAACATATCAAGAGATATCATGTCATGAACCAACAAGTAATACGAATATTCCCTAGTGTCAGGTTGAAGCACCCTCCACACATCCATTGCCTGCATGCCACTCAGGATTTGCTGAGCCACATGAGAGAGGGGTCTAGTACGACTGTAGACCTATCCATGACCCCATTCAGAATTGTATTGAAATCACCCGTCCACACAATAGCCCTGTCCATGTATTTATAACACTTCAGGAGGAGAGCTTCAAAGAAGTTTGGATGATCAACATTAGGTCCATCAACATTCACTATCGTAGAAGGAGTATGTACCAGAATCCCCGACACAATTACAAACCACCCCTCCGGGTCAATCACCTGGTCCAGTTGACAAAATCTAAGGGATTTATGGATCAGGGTAGAACCCCCCCCTGAAATAAGTATAATAAAATGTGTAATATCTATTGCTGCCCCAGGACCTGGAAACCCTTCCATTTGCAGCCCCAATCAAATGGGTCTCTTGCAACAGGATCATTTTAGCCTTGTGTCGCTCACAGTTGCTCACCACCTGTCTGACCTTAGGGGGGGTTATTAAGCCCATAGATATTTCAACTAATAACAGTACAACTCGCCATGGGAACTAATCCAATCCACAAGACCTTTCACATAACACCCACGACATTCGATTGAGTCCCCGCGCATAAGTATACCATTCCCTGTAGAGACATGACCCGTTTGCATTTTTCTCCTCCAACCCCACATAAAAAACCCTTCCCGATACAAGGCCTACTGATGGTCACAAGGGCTTGTCTCAGTATGGCGTGGAAGAGGGCTACGCTCCCTACCAAAACGGAATGGATAGGTGTTTCCCGAAATATTTATAGAATGGACAACCTGACGGCAGCCCTTCACGGGGACCGCACCTCCATTGAAAGTGAATGGTCAGAATTTCGAGCCAAATACATTACATAGAAGAATGTGTGCACATCATGCCAAAATGTCATAGACATCCTATAAGACAGTTGACAATGTCTGCATCACATATTGTAGAGCACGCTCCCTCAATGAGCGCTTTTCTGCCAAAAAGGAAAGCAGGGCACGCTGGACCAAAGGTGTAAAGTCAGTATACAATGAAATCCTAGCCTCCTTATACTGAAGAGTGGCAAGCTCGCGAGCACGCCTCAGCACCACATCCCGGTATCTATAATTTAATGGGCGTGCAATAAATGGCAGTGTATTCTGGCCTGTCCTCGGCATATGTGTTGACACCCGGTGGGCCCGATCCACTGGGAACAGGGATAAAAGTGGGGGATCCTACAAGACTTCCCGGATAAAGCCCTCTAGGAAGACATCTATATTTTGCGATGGCACGGACTCCTGAATCCCCACCACCTGGATGATGTTCCGTCGGAACTGCGCATCCAAATCCTCATTTTTATCCCTAATGTCATTCACCTCTTGCTGCAACGTGCGCTGCACCTGGTTCATTGCCATGCTTGAATCTTGCAGAGTTCCCACTCACTGTTCTGCCACAAAAATCCGACCACTCGCCTTATCAATACGTTCCTGCTTCCTATCCACCTTGTAAGCTATACCATGGAGCTTAGTTTTGATGGCCGCAAAACCATTTTTCATCTCACCAGAGCTTTTCCTGCCGCAGCTCCAGGAGAAGCCATTCTATCTTTGCTCTTTGCTCGCAGGCAGTCCTTCCTTATGCAGAAATTGCAGCCGGGTCTGCTTTTTGTTACCGTTAGCCATGAAGGGGGACTCCTGTGCACTTTAGCCAGACTGCCAAGCTCCAAGCTCGTCAAGTAACAAAATGCAACAGGTTCGTGCATCCAGCAGGGTCACCTCTGAAGCAACAGGAGTCAGGAAGAGTAACAAAACAGTCCAGTCCCTAGGTCGGTGTATAGGACCAGCCCCAACATTGTGCTCAGGCGACCAGCAGGGCACAGCCCGACGTAGATCTCTCAGTCAAAACTCCCAGCACCACAGACATTAGTTGGCAAACGGGAGCATGGCTAAAGCAGAACACAGTCCAGTTCCTGGACTAGCACACAGTACTAGCCCCTCCTCTGCAACCAAACCAACAAATTGATCCACACCAGAGAAGGCAGTGTCCAAATGGGCCCAGGAACAGGCACTAAGCCTGATTTGCATATGGTTTTTCCCCTTTTGTAATGGCTTGGCAGGCGAAGAACAATGCTCTGGAGGGTTGCCCAGAGCAATGCCAGAGGTTCAGATTAATTTATAACCTTCCAGCCATCACCTCTTTTATTTTGCGAAAGCACAACACAGTCCAGTCCCCGGACCAGCACACAGGGCAGCCCCACCTCTGCACCCTAGCCAAAGAAGGGATCCACACCATAGAAGGCAGCACTGTCCAAATGTGCCCAGGTAACAGGAAGGGGGACAGCCCAACTGAGACCCCTCAGCCAGAGCCCTCAACATTGTGAACTTCAGCCAACAACCCATCCACATCTACCTCCAAAATCACTGTATATCCACTCCTACGGGCGAGAATCTACAGCTCCTTTCAAGGCCAGTACGCCGCTGCAGTGGTGCATCTACCAGGGTGAGGCTAGTAGCCTCCAGAAAAAATGGAGCCTGCACATCCAATGTCCACATATGGCATCAGGCTGCCCAGCCGCCTCCTGTTGAAGCGGCTCTCCCACCACCAATGGGTCTTAGCAGAGGCTGGGGCGGGCAGCACTCACCTTCCCGAGTGACCACTCCACCGCTCCCGGGACACCTCTTCCTCTGACAGTGGGGGGTAGGAGTGTGAGCCTCGGACATCCTGGCACCCACCACGGCCTCTTCTGCAGTGTACAATCTCAACATAGAAGGTCAGAAGAACGGCCGCGCCCTCCTCACGCCCAGCCACCTTTCCAGGCTGCTGCTGCGCTGCCCCAGTTGTGTCTATCCCCGACTGTCCAAGGGGAACTAGGAACAAGTGTGTGTGGGTGGAAGGGGAGATTGCTGCACTGGCACTTGCTTTCGGGAGTTATGTTTTTTTTGTAATTGCTGCTCTAAATAAGGGTGTTGACATCTAATTGTACAGCTGGGAAGGAAATATGGACAGAATGAAGTGCTGCCAATAACCCATATCTAAACTTTGCCCCCAAGCCATAAATAGGTGTGTTGGTGACTACTGCTGTTATTAGTATACATGATGACATAGGGAGTGTAGAGGGTCTCTGGGGAATCCACAACATATCACATCTTGCTAGGTCTTCACATAGCAGGTGGGGGGGGTGGTCACCCCCGATCTCCAGAGTTCTCTTATCACAAAAGAAGTGTCAATACAATTTTACTTCATCACGCTATCTATTTGAAGGCTATCTATTTTAAGGATCCATGTAACGTTAGGGAATATGTGATATGAGATACAGCTTAGAGATGTACAAAAGAGTCTTAGCACTAGGGACATGATCAGGGGACTGTTAAGTCGCCTTTTTGTTGGTGGGATTTGGTTATTTATAATGCGCTCAGAATGGACTGAACCGTATAAGGGCTCATCACCGAAAGAATCAAACAGCGGAAAAACCCTCTTGATCGAACCACAAAGCACGAAAAACCCTCTTCATCAAACCACAAAGCCCCCGACCCTCTTATCTAACAAGGAAGGTCTTGAGTGCTCAGCGAAACTGATATGATTCGAGGGCTCTGATTTCTCGGGGGATGCCATTCCATAGCCTAGGGCAAAAGACAGCAACCCGTCTATCACCCCTTGAAACAAATGCTGACGGGGGAATGATCAACAGCTGATTTTCTCATCGTAGCCGCCTAATAGGCTGGTAATGACTAAGTTTAGCCCTCAAATAATCATGGGCCAGTCTATTTAGGCATTTAAAAATCAAACATGCCACCTTGAATTTTATTCGGTCCTCTAAGACCAGCCAATGACGTGAATGACGAGCTGGAGATACATGAGCATATCTCCCCAGAAGTCAGACTATTCCTACGGCTGCATTTTGGGCTTTTTGGAGCCTCTGTAGCCGTTTGGCTGAAATTCCTGCCAAAAGACCATTACAATAATCTAAATGGGCACTCACCATGGCTCCCACCACAATAGCATGGTCTTTACCTGGAATAAAATGCAGGACTTGGCGTAACAATTGTAGGGAGTAAAAGACAGCTTGCACTTTAGCACTTACTTGGCCCTCACTTCCAAGGTTGTCCTGCCAGATACAACCCATATTTTTAATTCTCGTGGTGAACCTAAGCTCAGCGCCAGTGAGACTGGGGGAGAAAGAACTCTTAGCTGCCAGGAGGAGATGCTTGGGTCCAAACAGCACAATCTCACTTTTAATTGGGTTGAGCTGAAGCTGATTCTCCGACACTACCTGCTGACATCCTCCAGGCAATCTCTTACCTTAAGAAAGGCAGCCTCGATATCCCCAATTTTGATGAAGATCTGAGTGCCATCAGCATATGAGTGATAATTCACGCCATGACTCCTCAGAATCTCCGTAAATGGCTGCAGGTAGAAATGAAAAAGTTGAGGTGACAATGCTTACCCTTGTGGTACACCACACCCCATTTGTATGGGGTCTGAGATAAGTCCCCCTAGTTTAACCTGTTGATGATAGGCAGCCAGGAAGGATGCAAACCATTTATTAGCGTGAACAGAAACATTGCCTACTGTCTTCAAACGATTAAGCAAGCTATGATGGTTGACTGTATCCAAGGCCGTGGAGAGGTCTAGCATGACTAACAATGATGGCTCTCCCTCATCCGCAGCCCCTAGAAGATCATCCAGCACAGCCAATAATGCCACCACTGTTCCAAATTTTGGACGAAACCCTGATTGGATGGAGTCCAGCCGTGACTCCTTTTCTACATAATCCTGTAGCTGGTGAATAACAACCTTTTCCAGAATTTTCCCAGGCCATAGGATTCCAGCAACAGGCCAAAAATTCAGGAGACAGCTGGAACCAGGTTTGGCTATTTTAGCAGTGGGATGATAATTTCCTTATTCAACTGTTGAGGCAGTATTCCCAGATCCAACGATTTATTTATGAAAAGGGTCTTAAATGGCGTAATCTCTTGGGCCATACGCCTCGCTGCATAGGCAGGCATTGGGAACAAGAGGTCATTGGTGGGTTTGTGGGCTGTTATTAAAGAGTGAATAGTCTTCCGTCACTGGATGGAAATCAAAGAGGACCGTAGGTCTCCCTGACTCCCCATGGATAGGGCATAATGCAGTCCCTAATCCGGCAGTACCCAGAATTTCCATCAGAGTATTTGCAAAAATGTTTCCTTAAATAATGAAGAATTGACAGTGGGGAAGATCAGTCCAGCAGAGTCAGCCTTCTGCACACCCACAAAAACATGGTGAATTAAACCATTGCAGAAGGAATATACAAAAATGACTGGATGGGAGCGTTAATTACTATTAGCTTTGAACCACCGTTTGGTCGGATATATTGGATGTGCTGCCCACAGTATCAGTGGAAAACAAATTACTGTAGAAAGCAATATGCACCATTTTTGGAAAAATAATATAGGTAAGATCAATGCATGTAATTGAAAAAAGCCTTCATGTCACCTGTAAAAGAAGATCCAAGCAGCAGTATGTTGAGTGGAGCAAAAACATGTTTAGATTCTTTGTAAATTTGCGTGTGTTTCTGTTTGGAGCTATGCTTAGGGTCGAACATGACCAAGGCCTCTTAGCTCTTGCGTTGTGCACATCCGATTATGTCCATTTTGGTCAATATCTTATGGTTATGATACAGCATCTTTTTGATGTAAATCAATAAGAAGCTCCAAGCAAAGACGTCTGGAGCCTAAAACATTTTTGAATGTCTTCTGAGACACAGGACTGTTCTCTACAAGAGGCACTGTCTTCAAAAATTGTCTGTATTTAGTTAATTGCACAAGTTACAAAAAAGCATTCCTCACTGGGTGACAGATTGCTGAATGACAAAAAATAAAGAAATGTATTCAGTCCTGTTACATAACTGCAGAATAAAGCAACAACAGGTTGCAAAAGTGATCACTGGAGCAACTGTCGCCACAATGAGGTGTCTGGGAATTGTAATCATTTACCTTGCATACATGTCAATGCTTGTATGATGGCATGGTCTCTATAGTGAGCTTATACCATGAGTGAAGAAGACTCTAGGGGATCGAATTTTGGAGACTTTCAGTGCCAAGGATTTCTGCCTGCTCTGTTATGCTGGTTGAAGAGGTGTCATGCAAGGGTTTCCCTGTGTCCTCCGACCCATTCTTAGCCCAGTGTATAGTACATCACGCAGGTACCAGAAACCATCATCATAGTCCCCAAGTTGTAGGCTGCAGTCAGACAGGAGAACTTTATGGAGCACAGTAAATTCTTTGCATGAGCCCATACTTGAAAGGCTCTGCGAGCAGCATGTTAACACAACTAGACGCCAATGGGTGACATCCGCATTGTTGATTTGCCATGGGAGACCTTGCTATGAGGCCAACAGGACAAGTAATCAGACTGGCAGATGCTTTTAGCACTGACATTCTTTGATAGTGCTGCCCTGGACTTATGCAGCCATACAGAAAGGTCCACTTGGCTTCAGGGTTGTTGATGCCCATTATATCCCCCTCTGTGCATGGAACCGTGAGCCGGTCCTCAATGCAAGTGACTTCAAGTGACAAAGGCCCCCCCTTTCACATGTCACACAGCTGCAGGGGGGTTTTCTACTCACAAGCACATTTATATTCCCAGTTGGGATATAAAACGAAGCCCAGCAAAGAGGGAATGTGGGTGTTAGAAGATTGTTGTGCAATATTAAGAGGCGAGCGGAGAGGAACCTTGAAGGGGAGTGGGTGAGTGGTTGGAGCAGAGCAAGGAGAGAAATGGTAGAGGAGGTGCAGGACAATCTAGAGTGAGTGAAATTAGAGAAAGAGGTTGAACAGCTACAGAGAGGAGGACGAAGCACATCAAAGAAGAAAGCGGAGCGGGAAAGGATGGTTCAGAAAGAGAGAGGCGGAAAGAAAGGCAACTGGAGGAGGGTGCGAAGATCAGGAGGAATAAAGGAAGGACGTTATTACTGGGATGGAGAATGTGAGTAGAGAGCTCATCAAGTGCTAGGCCAGAAGAGTTCTCCTAAGATGGTAGAGAGAAAGACAGCTCAAAGCCCAGAAACAAAATGGAGACAAGGGACTATAAGAGGTGCCTCTAGTACTACCCAAAATTGAGAGGGTTAATTTACAAGACCTAACAGGATGAAGAGATTGAAGTACCCTGGGGATCAACTGCTCATGAATTGTCTAAGGACTCACCCTGTCAGACAAGGTAAGGGTAATATATTTGTATTTGTATTTTTGTAATTTTAGACAACTGCCAACTGACCCTTAGGCATCACAGCACTAACGGACAGGGATCTATAAAGGTGGAAAGTCGAGGCTAATGCAGAATAGCCATATTGTTGGCTTTTTACTGACCAGCCAGATGTCTGTCTCCTGATGCAAAGACAGAAATAACAGGTACCACCAACGGACACTTGATAAGAAAAAGACCTTCCACCTGTTTTACACTTTCTATAGTAGCATTATTAAGAAGAGATAATGATTGATTGCTTGTTGTTTATCTACTTTGTTTGATAAAATGTCAATAAAATATATATTTTTTTAAATTAAGAAGAGATAATGGTTGTGATCTTAAGTCCCTTGTATGGTGGTAACAGTGGTGCCGATATGGAAGAAAGCATTTCTGAACTCCATAAATCAATTTATGCACAAGACTTAGAGTTTTGAACAAGCTTCTCTTCACTGGCAAACAATGAAGAAGTGGGTGTTACCTGGTGCTGGTATCAGGTAGCAGAGTCTACGAAGAGGAAAACGACAATCTGATGGATCCAAAGCCAGCCACGAAAGACCCAGATCAAGAAACAAGTGCCTATGACGCTACATAACTCCTGAGTAAATGCTGGAACTACGCAGAGAAGTAGACAGGAAACTAACAAAGACTGGGATGGACTGAGGGCCAATGTTCTAAAGAAAGTGAAGAATCTTTTTGATAAGACACTGCTTGCTGTATAGATTCCAGTCCCACCATCATGTGTTTAGTAAACCCTAATCCCTGTTATAAAGAGAGTGAAGAACCGATAGAACACTGAGCTGGTATTGAAACGTCTGTCACATATTATAGACCGAAAAAAAATTTAATTTCACCAAAAACCTTTAACGTGTGTCCCCTCAGACCAAAATAGTTTTACTCCGCATTGCCCTTCATATTGCACACATTGTACAAATTTGCATATATTTTCTATTCACTTTCACAGTTCTGATAAAGTACCTGTACCTAGAACATCTTACAAATGTTTTGTAGTCAACTTTAAACATTTCTGAATAAAGGCAAAATTACACTTTTGTGGATGAATGCTTATTTCCCATTCACACCCCCACTCTTGGTATACCTATACCTTCTAGAAACGCAATTGGGAATTTCCAACTTTGCTGGTTCACCACTACTATGACTGTATAAGATTTGGCAGAAGTGCATAACCTTATGCCTATTGCCCAATTATAATGTATACATTTGTTGTTTCCCTTGGATGATAGGGCACAATGTTTTTGCCACAAGTGAACGGAACACGCTGGAATATCCTATCACTTATGCCAAAAATACATTTGCACATTGTGCCTTTTTGTTAGGTTATTCTGATGGCTGCGCAGACCTGTGTGAGGCGTTGATTCTTAGTTGCCTGCAGCGTGTGGCACTTTTGGTGTGTAGGCGCCTCATTTTTCATGCTATCCCACATTAGTCGTTGCGGTCTATGGCAGGACTTTGATGTGCTAACGTAAAGTTTGTACTTTATGATCATGAAAATCAGTATTTGTTTTCAGTCTTAAGGAACACATTTGAAATATCTCTAATCTGTGCCGTATCTCCTAATTTCACTGCAGGATACATTATAGATCTGTATTCTTTTGTTTGACCTTTTTTTAAAAATGTTTACATGTCCTTGTTACTATCCCAGAGGGAGAACCAGCATTGGAGTGTTTCTGTTCATTGTGGCAAAAACCATTTGAACAAAGGGGACACTAAAGCCTAACTTATATGTGTGGAGATAACCTTAGGGGAATCCATGTCTTCAGTAGTTACAACTGTGCGTCCTTCCCCTCTGAGAGAGGAGGATTTTCCAAGGGATTGTTGGTAGTCCATTCATTTTAGGCAAGCTGTAGCCGCGCAAACTTAGAAGCGGTGGGCAGCTCGATTTGTGTGTGTTAGGGCAGACAGTCCTGCCCTAATCTGCTGTCAAAGATCTGAAACGGCATACACTGCCAAAGTCATTGCAATGATTTGTGTGGCCTTGGACAGACGACTGCTGGCCAACTGCTTGGTCACTGTAGCGGTCTCAGAGTCCTGTGCTTATATCTCGTCATATTTTTTTTCAATGGGGCATCCTGAAGTCCGTTTCTCATTTGAGGTTTCATTTTTTGTTTGTAATTTCTCTGTGAGGCTTGTCTAGTTTCGATGGGTTATTTTAATTTGATTCTCGTGTTATGACAGCATGTAGTGGGGACACGCAGCACACACGCGCATACACCAGGCCCAGGCCTGTAATGAGACCATGAGCCTTCAGCAGGTTGAACGATCTTAATTGATCTACTGCTGCGAAATGCCACTTCCCTGGCTCTTCACCTCGCATGTGCAAACCTTGCGCATGCTCACTGGCCCATCCATCGGAGCTTCAAAGCTCTGTTAACTGTGTCCTTGCCGGGACACTACATCACCCCCTGTCGAACAAACCAAA
Organism: Ambystoma mexicanum; assembly: GCF_040938575.1. Classification (NCBI taxonomy): domain Eukaryota; kingdom Metazoa; phylum Chordata; class Amphibia; order Caudata; family Ambystomatidae; genus Ambystoma; species Ambystoma mexicanum. Next base: position 780,577,144 of record NC_090932.1, read on the forward strand.
TCAGTCACTTACAGTTCTGTCTTTATATTTCTTCAATTAGACACACTGGTCTTATGATGCATCTGGCCGGCCTTGCTCGACGTCCTTTGGGCTCGCCTTCCTTGCTCTTTCTCCGTCTCACTGGCTCACTACCTGAGGTCACTGAGTTGTGACTTTCACATTGGTCTTGACCTTCTTCCTTGTACAGTTTGAACTGGGAGACATTTCGAGTGACCACCTTGGTAGGCGATCGAGCAGTCACCATTGTTCCCTTGACACTGCACACTGTTAGGTATTCGGGATCAAATCTCGAATCCGGTTTCCTTTTCTGCCTTCTGCAGACGATCACCTTGTCTCCTAACTGTAGCTTGGAGCTCTTGGCTCGCCTCCGGCTGAAAGCATGGACCTTCATTCCCTGCTTCTTGCGGGCATCTGTTTCTCGCACCAGTTCCTCATTTCCTTTCAGAGTGCCTGCCAGGTAAGGAAGTCTAGTTTTGATTCTCCTACCAAATAACCACTCCGAACCTTGAGGTTGTGCCGTGAGGAGAGTTCTTGTAGTCACTCAACATGTAGCATAGGGCGTGATTGAGTGACATGGATCTTAACTGATTCTGTTGGAGGACTCTCTTGAGGCATCCCATGAATCGCTCCACCATGCCATTTGCCTGTGGCCAGAGGGGAGTAATCATTTGGTGGTGGATGCCCATGTACTCCATGAATTTCGCAAACTCTAGACCGATGAATGGCGGGCCATTGTCCGACTTAAGGACTTCCGGAATGCCCGACGCAGAGAAAATACTATCCAACACTGGTATGATGGAACTGGCAGCTGTCGATGATACCATGTGTACCAGAGGAAATCGCGATGACCAGACAGTATTTACTCTCCCCGAACAGGCCAAAGAAATCGTTCGCCAGGTGAGTCCATGGGAGCTATGGCATGTCTGACATCTTTAGGGTTTCCGGATTATTTGGCTTGGATGTGCACTGACAAAGATAGCAGCCACCAAGTGTGCGTTCCACCATCTGATCAAGTTCTGGGAACCACATAGTGTCTGTCACCTGTCTCTTAGTGGCCACCAACCCCTGGTTTGCTTTATGAGCTTGGTCTATGACTTGCTGCCGCAGGTCCAAGGGGATCACTACTCTGTGGCCTTGCATGACAAGCCCTTATGCCGATACTGATAGTTCCTCTCTTATATTCCTGAAGACTTGAAGTTCTGTCACGGCCCAATCGCCCATCTGTCTATTTGCGAAATCTGCATCTCTCCCCTTCCAGAACTAATGAAGTCTTGTATTCGCAACAGCATAGCGTCCTGTTCTATGTGCAGGATCAATTCTGGCGTGATGGCCCTTGCGGTCCGATGATGTGTGAGGAAGCTCCCATACTCCTTGGCCATCAATTTTATTGGTGGACAGTCCACGAGGGGATTCCCCGACATGAAGTCTGCTGGGTTGTACTCCTTCCCTGGCTTGTGAATGATTGTAAAGTCAAAATCCTGCAATCACAGGCCCCACCTCTCTATTTGTGGCGGCATCTTGCATTTGGAGTTGGCATAGATGTTCACCAGGGCTTGGTGATCCATCACAATCGCGAAAGGCTTGCTGAGCCATCAGAATAATGAAAGGCTTGCTGATGAGAAACATTAGAAAATGCTCAAAAGCCCACACGACCGCCAGACCCTCTTTTTCTGGTTGCGAATATCGTGTTTCCATCTCTGACAGGCTCTTGCTGGCATAGGCGATCACAGTTCTGGGGGATTCTCGCCCGGGTTGATGTTGCGCTAAGATCACCACCAGGACAACTGGACTGGCATCAACAGTCACTTCAGTGCACATGTTCGGATTGAAGTAGGCCATACGTTCACCCAAGGGAATGTCCTTTTTTATTTGCGTGAATGCCTCCTCACATTGGTGAGACCATCGGAATGCCCTACCATGCTTGGTGAGCTCTCTGAGCGGGGCACTGATGGTCGCAAATTCTGGGAGGTATTGTTGCAATAGCTGGCCATCCCTAGGAAAGACCTCACCTCGCTGACATTCTGGGGACATTCTGGGGGGCTAAGATCTTGGAGATGGCGGGTACTTTTCCCGGGTCGGGGCTCATGCCTTCATGTGAGACGATGTATCCATAGAATTTAAGGCAAATTTATGAAACGCACATTTATCCTTGTTCAGCGTCAGGCCAGCCGCTGCGAGCGCCATGCATTGGTGAAGTGCCTGATTGTGCTGAGGAAGGGTGGCTCCAAACACCAGGATGTCATCACTGTAGTTGAAACAGTTGCCAACATGCTTAATCACTCTCCAAACCCTCTCCTGAAATATTTCAGCTGCCGAGCAGATGCTGAAACTGAGTCTCTTGTATCTGAAGAGCCCAACCCGTGTGACGAATATTGTGGTGTAGCGAGATTGTTGGCCTATCATGATCTGATGGTAGCCTTTGTTCAAATCAAGCTTCGATAACACTCTTGCCACGTTCAGCAGGCTGATCATATCATCCAGGTGCATTCCTGGATGCCTCGTACGCCCAATGGCCTTATTCGCTTGTCACATGTCCACACATTTGCGTATCTTGTCAGAGGATCTTGCTTTGGGTACCGCCACTATGGGAGACACCCAGGGGGTTGGACCATCAGCCGGTTCAATTGGTCCTTCCTTTAGCAACCACTGTATCTCTTCTTCAACGAGAGGTTGCAGGTGAACTGGAATTCTCCTCGTTTGCTGAGCCACGGGTACTATGGATTCATCAATGTGAAGTGTCAAAGGGTCTCCTTTGAGGCATCCAATGCCTTCGAACAATGTTGGGAAAGTTTGCGTTTTATTTATTTATTTATTTTATTTTTATTTATTCCTTTTGTTATACGCCCAGACCCGGAGGTATCACAGCGTAGTTGCAGACAGTGGGCAAGTACATCTTTATCATACATGTTATAACAGTTTCATAGGAATACAAAAAAACAATGGTATATTTACTTACAGATAAACAGATAGAAGGAGGTGGTCTATTCGGCAAGGAGCGGAAGAGGAATCTTGGCTGTGGTTTAGTATTGGTTGAATAGCCAAGTTTTAAGTGATTTTTTGAATAGTGGGAAGGATGATTCAGTTTTGATATTGGTGGGTAATGAGTTCCAGTGTCTAGGCGCAAGGACTTTGAAACTGCTGCCCCCCGCTTTCTCTCTTTTATATCGTGGGATTTCAAGGTGCAAGTTGTTATTAGATCTAAGGAGCCGTGTCTGAGATTTCTTTGTGACTGTGTTGATAAGGTATTTGGGCGCTTTATTAGCAATACATTTGTGCGTGATACTTAGGGTTTTGAAAAGGATCCTGGCTTGGATGGGGAGCCAGTGATTGTCTCTCCTGTTGCTGGATATCTGTTCAGATTTTTTTATGCCTAGGGCAGCTCGGAGAGCTTTGTTCTGCATGAGCTGTAATTTGGCTATGTTGGTTTTGGAGGTGCCCAGGAAGAGGATGTTACAATAGTCTCGCTTGGAGAGTATAAGTGCTCTAGCTAATGTAACACAGTTTTTGGGTGAGAGGAATTTGCGGCTTAGGGAGATGAGTTTGGATGTATAGGCAGTGGAGGAGGCTAGTGTATTTACTTGCTTTGACATAGTTAAGGTAGCGTCTAGGTAGACACCTAGAGTCTTGACTTCTTTGAGTTCATAAGAAGGCTGAAGTGATTCAATTTTGGAGGGTGAGCCTACTATGAGCAGTTCTGTTTTGTCATCATTGAGACAAAGACTATTGTTTGCCATTCAATTTTGAATGAGTGAGTATGTTTGGTTGATGAGCAGGGAGTCTTGGTCGTGGTTGCCTGTTAGTGGGATAAGGATCTGGGTGTCATCAGCAAAATTGGTATAGATGACACCCATGGAATCCAGAGCTGCAAAGAGCAGCTTAGTATAGGCATTATACAATGTGGGGGATAGGCATGATCCTTGTGGTACGCCTACAGGAACTGGTATAGGATCGGCTGATTCTTTACCGATGGATACTCTTGATGTTCTGTCTGCTAAAAAGGATTTCATCCAGTTAGTACGTCCTTGGACAGGTTGAAGTTATTAGCCAATGTGTTACAGAGTTTATCGTGGTCGACCAGATCGAAAGCTGCCGAAAGGTCCAGTAGCATTAATAGGCAGAGTTTGCCTGATTCTCTGGTGGTGTCCATTTGGATTTTCAGATCGAGTAAGGCTGTCTCTGTACTGTGATTAGTGCAGAATCCTGACTGTCGGTCCCCTAGTAGTTGGTGCTGTTCTAGGGGTTTTGGATCTGGGAGCACGCTATTTTGTCTTTTATTTTCAGGAGGAACGGTCGATAATTAGTGGGGATAGATGGGTCTAGTGTTGGTTTTTTTAGGAGGGGGGGGTTACCCATGCTTTTTTAATGCTGGTTGGGACTGTATTGGTATGAAAGGAGGCATTGACAAATTCAGTGATGATGGATTTAAGGGTGGGGGCACAGACTTTGACTAGGTGGGAGGGGAATTGATCTTCTTTACAGTTAGACGCTTTAAGTTTCGCTATGGTATCTAGCACTTCTTTGTCTGATACTGGCGTGAAGTGGAATAAGGTGTCAGAGGAGGGTTGGATTGGTTCGCAATAATGGTGGGTAGTGTTTTTTCTGCCAGGAGAGTTTTTTTATTATCAATTTTCTTTTGTAGTAGTAGGATTTTGGATGCTAGCGCGTCTTGTATAGTGGTACACCATGCTTTGCTGGCATTGCTGGGTGCACTGACTTGACAACAGTTCTTCGTTGTCTGAAGAAGCGTTGGAGATACAAAGGTTAAAGGCATTAGCTTTTTGGGTGATTATAGCTGATTTGTATTTTTTGTTGGCTAAATCAAAGTTTTGAGCTGATTCTGGGGTATTATTTTTCTTATGGAGGTGCTTGAGTGATCTTTTTGTGCGTCTTAGGGAGACTAATTCTATGTTGAACCAGAAACAAGATCGGTTATCTGGCCTTCGAGTTTTAGTAATGCTTGGAGCAAGTAGGTCGATGGTATGGGTGAGACTTTGCTGGTAGCGCTCTGCAAGGTAGGTGGGGTTATTTGTATCAGGGGTCAAGTTGGCTAAGGCTTTGATTAGGGCAGGGGAAAGGTTGCCTGCTGTGAGCTTTTTTATGTTTCTGGTTTCAAAGGTGTCTGATTTAGTAGAGATTGTGTGGGCTGAGATTTTATTGTTCAGTGTAAAGTTGACGATGAAGTGGTCTGACCACTGTACGGCGAGGATGGAGTCGATAGTGGCTTGAGAATTAAGAGTGAGTAGCCAATCCAGTGTTCTTCCTTTGGCCTGGGTGGGTTCATTAATCAGCTGAACGAAGTTCATCTCTGACATAGCTGTGTGGAACGCTGAGGTTTCATGATCTAAGGGGTCACTAAAGCCGAGGTTCATATCAACGAGGATAATATATTTGGTTTTGGGCTTGATGATGGGAGTTAAAAGTAGAGGGATGTCCAGTTTAGGGTGTGTGTTTTTGTTTGGTGACCTATACACTACTAGAAAGTTGGTAGTGGTTTTAGGATCGGATGTGAGTTTTACTAGTAGAAGTTTGTATCCTTGTATTTGTTCCACAGGGCAGGCTCTGATTTGCAAGGAGGTTCTGGCTATAATGGTGACTCCGCCTCCTTGGGTGTTGGTCCTATCCATTCTGAGGATGTTGAATTCAGGGGGGATAGCGATGGCTAGAAGTGAGCCTGCAACAGGGTGTAGCCAAGTTTCGGTGACTACCAGGATGTCAAGTTGTTGATCAACAATGAGGTCGTGGATTTCAATAGCATGAGCTCCAAGGGAGCGTGCGTTGACGAGAGTGCATTTAAGAGTGGATGTGGGGGTGGTGTGTGCTGGTGTTTTACTTGGCCAGGTAACTAGGTTCGGGGTGTGGATTTTGGTTTTGGGGTAGGTTATCAGTTTGGGGGGTTTCTTAGAATTGACTTTGTATTGGCAGTTATTGGGGGTGGTGTCAATATTGGTGGGGGAGTTCGAGAATGTGTTGAGAGTGGCAGCTTGGTGTGTGGATCTGGTTCTGTCCCTGAGCCTCATTAGCCTGTCAATACCCAGGGTGGGTGTAGTCTTCATGCTAGTCTCCTTGGTGATGTGGGATGTTTTTACCCATGCATCCTAGCCCTACCATAAAACTGTGTAGTACTGGCATGGAAAACATCATGATGGCCAGAACTCCCCAGAGAGTGCACAGGGAAAACATGAAGAATAGGCTGCCACCCATTTTTGCCTATGTTGTGAGCACAGGAGGGCACTGCCTAAAACCACCATTGGGCTACACACACAGTAGCCTGAAACCATTGGGAATGGCAATGCTAATTGCCAAAAAGCAACTCAGAACTGTGGGGAATTCATTTTCTTAATCCCAAAAATGGTTGCATTACCAGTAGTCACCACTATCAGAAAGCCGGCGTTTTAAAACCACCAGACTTTTGTGTAAAACTGAACAAATGAAACAAAACCAGACCAAGGAAAGACTTGCTAAGAGGTGGATACAATGTAAAACTATATTCTGAAATGACTTGAAGGAAGTAATTATTTAATGTATAGGTAACAATTGTCAGTTTGATTTGAATGTAGAAAACTGGGAACAAAAAGTGACATTTAGCTGAAATCTGGCTTAATGAAACTGAATTCTGCCTGACAACTACCCCGGACAGGAGTTGACACCTCTCTGATTGAATTAAGGGTGGGGACCTGGGAACTGGAAGGGACAGAACAATGCAACTTCCTTGACTCAGGCAAATGTTATAATGGGGGCGTCGTAAAATAGCTTCCTCTTGGGAGAAACTGGGGGGCAGCTGTGCCTCTGTGAACAAGCTGGCTTGGGGGAAGTGGATAAACCAGTTATTCCACCATGTGATGTGGGAAGCTACACCCCTTTTTGACCAGGGCATACTTTTAAAAAGATAGATAACTCATAGTGCGGACTGGTCAAAATTATACAAATAATACCATTATTCTTGTGATTTTTCTGTGCACATTTTAAGAAGTGTTAGGACTCTGTGGTGTATTCTGGGGGGTTGCTAGCGGAAAATAGGGTCTTACTCCAAATGTCTGCATGTTAAAAATCTGACACTTCATCAATTAATGTCCATACTCCTTGCGCACATGTGTGTAATTTTGGGTAAATGTCCGATATTGCAAAACCAGTTAAAAAGCGCAAAATGTTGTCATTTTTGAATGCAAGCCTCCAGGAAGATCAGAGGCGAACAAGCAGGGACCCTAAGGAATATATAATGTGTACATGTAATTTCAACAAATTGCGTATCTGGGAAAGATGTATTTGGATCAAATATAGATTTGTGGGCAAACTGACCAGGGGAGGATCCTCTGACCCATAAACAGACCTCATCATGATGACAATCCATTTCCTTCCCCCAATCATGGGAGAGGGGAGAATTGGGCCAATGACAAGTAGAGGGGGCAGGCTTAGCTAGGCCCAGGCACACACCCATTTTCAAAACACATAAAAAGAGACTGCTGGGACAGGTAGAGACATTCAATTCCATTTGCTGCGGAGCATGCTGACCGACGACTTCACATCCAGAGAGCCAGACTTCAAATCCATTAATCTCCAGAACCTGTAGCAGAAATTAACTCCAGAATTTGTAGCAGAGAGGCCTGAATCCACCAGCTGAATCCTCTTCAGCAGGCCTCAAAACTAACCAAACTATTCAACAGCCGGGCGAGCTGTTTGAAGTTTTGGCGAGAATTTTTGCAAGAACCTGTAGCAGTACACAGAAAGCAGTCTTACATCCAGAATCCATAGACCAGCAGAGCAGAGCTGACCCAGATCGCTGTGAGCAGAACCGGTGCCTGATTGACCCGCCGAGCAGACTGAACCGCAGCCGGACGTGTTGACCAGATCCGTGACGAGGCCTAGTTCAAATTTATATTGTGAGTACCTAGCAGAACTGTGCAGAACCAATCTCTTAGTTAAAATAATCTAATCCAAACTATTTTAACCTAAGTAGAACTGCCTCCTAGAAATCGTGTCATCTGTCATTTTTAAAGCTGCACAACTGTCACGTGTCAATTCTGCAGCTGCAAGCTGTCACCTGTCATTTTGAGTTTACTTTAAATCCGAAAAACTACCTTTATTTAATCGTCCGTATCTGTGGAACCGTTTGGGCTAGGAACGAAATTTAACTTTCATCTGAAAGCTTAGAATCTAGGCTTTCCAACGAACCTAGAACCTTCCTACTCCCTATACTTTTCCCGTAATCGCGAGACACGCACTCGTGCAATTTACCGTGATTTGCGATTTGGCCCGATTTCTTCATCTGTAGAAATCAGCAGCTTTTTGCTTCTCTTTGCTAAAATTCGTTTGCAATCTGCTAATCATTCATAGAGTATTGTTAAAGTGAGCCTGAACTAATATAAAGTAGCCATCACCTACCCTGAACCTCTAGAGGGAATTAAAAGCAATTTTAGCACCTTTTCACTTCCTTTCAAACCACATTAAAGTTACTCGCCTGTGTTTAAAACTCATCCCTGTTTTCCCTAAGCTTGCTGGGAGAACTGGAACTGTGTATTGCATCATAAAGTGTGATTTGTTGGGATTCCTGAGAACTGTGTGCTCCTCTTTCCATCTCCTTCCATTTCTTACATTGCATGGGGGAGGGAGATGAATTGCCAGAGAAAAAGTGATTATCTTATCTTTTGCTAAAATCATATCAAGTATTTCTGTACTGCATTTTATTCCTCATTGCATTTCCTTGAAACCATAAAGCATTTTCAGCTACCTCATCCTCTATACTACTCCTAAGTAATCAAGTGTACCACTGTAACATTACCCATTGTGGATCCACATCATATGTCTCAGTGTACTATCAGATATTAATATATTATAAAAGTGTGATCGATATTAATTGTTGAATTGTCCAAATAAACCTTTTAATTTGCAAAACAAACCTACTTCTTGGTTCAGCGGGGTCAGGGGGATTCTAAGAGGGGATGTTATACAAGGGTTGTCATCCAGAGTACTGACCTGGACATAAAAATACATCAATAAGGGTTTTCCTCAGCATCCCAGACTAGGCATTGACTTAGCGGTAGTGTTGATTGAATATCGCTTACAAAAGTGGGGGCTCGGAGCCGGGATATTCTGGGTTAGTTTTACCACTTGTGCAAATTAATACAGTGTGCCAACTGACCGGATAAACATATTCGGTTAGATCACCACGCTGTTTTACACTCCCTCAAAGGAACGCTCTAAGGAAACGGTCTGTTTTGCAAAATAAAATACAAACTTCTGTAAGTCAGGAAGGAACTCAAATTCCAGAATGACGACCTTGGTAGATATGAAAATAGCCAGAGAGCACTTCTTACATAAACTATTTGTGAGAGGTGAGTGGACTCATCAGGACCAAATGGTCTGGTTGCAGGCAATAGCGCAACAGGTCACTGAAACAGGGTCAGATATATGGGGAGATCAGGGTCCCCTACATGTGGCCCTGAGTGAACTATATATGGCCCCTAAAGCCAAAGATGAACATAATAAGATTGCCAGGATAGCGGCATATTTGTATCTATATATGGGAGCCATGCAGGACAAATGTGCTGAAGGCCAAGAACTGGCAAATAGGCAACAGATGGCGTTAGAGAAGGCCCAATCTGATCTGGACTCTTCTGAGCAGAGGCTGCTCAAGAGCCAGGAGTCAGAAAAGGACAGCAGACAGTACATCACTAAAATAAAGGAGGATATGGATGTGCTGCAACAGGAAAAGGCGGACCAGGATACCAGATTTCTGGCCTTGCAGAAGGAGTACCAAGAAGGTTTGGACTCCCTACTGCAGAGCCAGAAAAAGCTGGAGCAACAATTAGATTTCAATAGGGCATGTGCCGAGCAGGTAGTCACCCTGCAAGGCCACCTAGATAGGGAGAAGGCAGAGAGCAATAAACTGATTTTGAAAGACCTGGACACCCAGGCAGAGTTTGACCAGGAGCGCCAGAAAGCTGGTGCCTTCCAAAGGCAAAGGGACGACCTGGCGGCACAGATGCAGGCTCTTAGTCAGGAAAGGGATACCTTAGGCCAGGAAGTCTGCCACTTAAAAAGGAAAATGGAAGAAAATCACCTGGCCCTCCAGGGACTGGGTGACCTCCAAAAAGAACACCAGAACTTGTTAGAGCACACCAGGAAGGTGGAGGATGCTCTGGCAAGAAAGGAGCAGGCCAATAGGGACACAGCTCAGGAGGTAACCCTCCTGCAGCAGAGACTGGCCCAGTACTACAGGACCAATCAGGAGGCACAGAGAGAAAATGAGGCTCTCTGTCATCACAATGATAGGCTCCAGCAACAGGTAGCAATGCAGGAGAGACTGATAGTCTATTAAGGCCTTAACTGAGGAACTGAAAGCGCAGGCTCTTGCATTGCAACAGGGAACAGGGGCGGATAGAGATGAGGTTCGCTGGGAAAGAGAAACTCCTGAGCATAACTTCAGGAGCCCTAGTGCCAGAGGCCTTCATCTCTACCAGTCCCTGGACTCTGCCACCCCCATTTTCCCTGGCGCACATGAGCACGGGGCCACAGGGATGGCAGATCACTATCCAGCTAAAAGTATGGGGCTCATAGGCCAGTACCACCCAGGAATGGAGGGGCGGGCATCCAGGTATGGGCACCCAAGCACAGTGCAATTTAGTGGGGAACCCCAGGAGAGTAGGCCCACTGAGGGCATCCTGAAAACCTCTGCCCAGTTAGGTCAGTGGGGGGGATACCCAGCAAATCCTGGTAGCAAGGAGGGATCTGAAGACTCCTCTGAGCGTCACAGGACACAGGAGACCAGGTCCCCACATTCTGCCAGCCATTCCCAATGCTCGCAGAATCCGGGAAAACCTGGAAGATCAGACGGGCACCTCTGGGAGCAGCGCTTCTGAGTCAGAGGATGAATGGACCAGGGTTACCCGAACCAAAAAGGCAAAAAGGGCCTTGCTTAAGGACCCATTGAAACAAATAAAGGCAATAAGGAGTGTCATCACGCCTTATCATAAGAACGCCAAGTATTCTGTTTGGGAACACTTGGAGTTCTATGAGCAAATGATGGAGACTTTCCATTTGAAGGACAGCAGTAGCTGCATCCAGTACGTCAAATGGACCTTCTCACCAGAATACTCCAGTTTCTTTGCAGGGCTGGAGGATCAAAACCATTCAAGGTGGTCCACATACAGGGCGGCCATCTTGAAACATTTTTCTGTGCACAGAAATCCTCAAGAGGCTCGCAAGGCAGCCTACAATTTGCAATGTGGGGAGGATCAGGCCCCACAAGAGTTTGTGCAAGAATTAAAGCGTGCTTTTGCGCAGACCACCAGAAGGGTGCGCACGGGTAGCAGAGAATTTATCAATACGTTTTTTCATGCCTTACCCAAATACATAATGACCCAGCTCGTGAGAGATTTTCATGAGAAAAGATCTTTAGACTGGGTCATTGAACAGGCTACCCGGATCTATGAGGTGCAGAAGCCCATCGAAAATAAAATTAATGCGCCGAAAAACCCCAAAACCAACAGCACCCCTGCTGCTGCCAAGGTGGCAGAGGTAAAGGTTGCCCCCGTTTTAGATTTGGAGATGGGGGGCCTAAAAACCTGCCTGCACCAAATAATTCACAGCCCAGAAGGCCCTCGGGCCAGTCACAGACAGGGAGTCGAGGAGGTAGTCCCACAAATGGGGTCCCCCGCCCCCCTGACTATATAAGTCCCCGCTACAAGGGAAACCGACCAATCCTGGGTTATGTGTGGACTCCTCCAGCCCAAGGGGGGGATCCAGCCAAGCACCTGACCCGGGGAACTTCCCTCCTAACTTCCCCCAGGAGGGCAGAAATTCATCAAATCCTGGGCAGAACTTTTTCCCCAGGTATCCACCCAATTTCCAGCCCCAAAATCATCCATCCTTCTTCCCCAATTCCCTTAGCCCAGACAACCTAATCCGGGAGAGGGGAGGCCAAAGGTGGAGGGGTACCAAAATCTTCCCAACCAGGGGTACTACCAGAGAAGGGATAGCTACCCTTCCCGGGATCAGCCCAGGGGAGAAAATAGAGCCCCTTATCAGCCTGAGCGGGTTTCACAACTTGAGCTCCAGGTCCAAAATATGGCACGAGATCTGGGTCACATACTGAGGGCTCAACAGAACCCTCAGATGAGCATGCCTCCGCAGAATGCCCCAAACTCTGGACCTGGTGCTCCCGAACAATGACGGGGGCAGCACCCTGATAACCCACCGGTTCCCAGGGAGGAGGCACAAGGGGAAGGGGGATGTAAAGCCTTGGAGGAAGCTTCCTTCCCAACTTGTAAACAGCCCCTGGAAAACCAGGAACCAGAAACAAAATCTCCTGCCCCTGAAAGCCTGCCTCCCAAGGAGCAGAGGGAGGTAGGAGAAACAAAGGACCCAAACAGACCCACTTTGTGGAGGAGGTACAGGTCTTCCAATTTGAGGGAGAGGGATCCTCACAAGATCCTGGGAAAAGGATCTTCTCCTTCAGAGATGGGGGAACTCCTCCCAAGGAAAAATGTGTCCCAAGGGATTCCAATCCAGACTGGGGAAATGTGGAGACTGAGCTACCGCCGCCCATCATCTCATCCCAGAACCGACAATACCAAAATCCCAAGGGTCAAACCCATCCTGATGACTGCCCCCAAAAAAGGGCGGGGCGGCCCAGAACCGGAACCAGGGGAACCCACAATGGCTCTGATCTCCAGTTGCCAACTTTTTCTTTCAGATTCCCAAGGCTCTCCACAGATTTCTGCCCAAATCTCTTCGCTAGCAATGTCCAAAACCAGAAAGTTAGCCCACCAGTTGTCCACAAATGTGCATTATCTGTGCCCCCTTGAGGAGAAGGAGGGAAGATACTATGCCCCGGTACAAGTACAGGGGCAGGGTACAATTTTGGCACTGGTGGACACTGGATCCCAAGCTACCCTTCTGTCCAAAAGGGCCTTTGAGGAACTAAATGCAGGAAGGGGGGAGAATTACCGTATTCCTCTCACCTCTCTTCCTGGACAACTGCAGAACTTTGACGGGAAGGAAATTCCTGTCGAGGGAACTGCAGATTTGGACATCAAAATTGGGCGACACAAGGTGAAACACCCGGTCATAGTAGTGACTCCAGAGGGCACCCCTTGTTTAATAGGGAATGACCTCCTGAGAAGCTTGTCACCCCTAATATATTGCGTAAACAAGGTCCTCTGGACCCAGACTAGCCAACTAATAAAATTAAAACAGAGTGTCAACCATGTTAGTTTAAACGGCACCTGCCACATGGTTGAACAAAAATCTGACCAAGTAGAATTTCACTTCCAGAACAACCAAATTTCAGAAGTGACAGTAATAGCAGTAGGACAACAGACTGGTGATGGGGGGTCCTCTCTATTTCTGAAAATCAACCTTCCTTCCAGTTTAAGGTGGTATTCCACACTGGAAGGAAACACTCTGAAATTTTTTACCAATCCACAATCAGACACTCCCACTCCTATAGTCCAGAAAGATGTCAAATCAGCTCAGAGCCTGGCTGATATTCAGCAAATTGGAGATCAGTTGTTCATCCCTGTTCAGTTAAATGATGGGAAGGACTCTGTTCTCGCTCGAGTGTGTGTGAACAACGGTAAGAGCTTCATCAGCGAAGCCATGTTCCGCCAACTCCCAAAAGATCCAGCCATTCCCACATTCAAACTGATAGACAAATGGGAAATGGACCTGGAAGCACCCAATTCCAAACATCTCCTGCCAAGCAGGTGTATGCTCAAAATCTCCATCGGCAACAAGAGCATAGTCAATAATTGTTGGGTCGTGCGAGACGTCACTGCCACCTTTTACTTAGGCAGTGACATTCTCAATCGCTTTGCCATTAGTTTGGACCTAATAAAATTCAAAGCTTGGTCCCGATTAGCGGATAATCCCATGGGCTTTGATGATCCAGAAAAAGCATTTAGGTCAGCTCAATTGCTTCCTTATGCAGTTGAAATTCAGATTAAAGAGGAAGTCACCATCCCAGAAAGGACCCGACAATTCTCCCTGGAAGTGAAAGTTAAAAGAGGACAAAAATTGAAAAACCCTGATGCTTAGATTCATCTAAATGCTCCTCTCCAACAACAAGGGTTAGGGGTAAACCCAACACCATTAGTCAACATAGAACATGACACCGTTCCAATAGAGGTGGATAACAGCGATTTACAGAGTATTACTCTAGCCGCGGGCACCATTATTGGAATGGTGGTTGTGGCCGACATTTTTCCATTGATCTAGGAAATGAACTGTTAGGACTAATCCCCAAGGACTGTTTTGACAGTGACAGTGATGACAATACAACACCAGACAGGATTTTCACCCGGCATGGGGGGAACTTCCTGGTGTACACTTCTTTCCCTTATGGTAAGGAAGATGTGACTTGTGACTTCAGAGGGGATGAGGTGATTTTCCAGGTCCATGAGGGCTGCCTTTCCCACCTGAAGCCTCCAGTCCAAATCAGCACTCTGACCAGGGACTTCTCCACCCAGCTGGAGGAGGCCGCTGAGATAGCCAAACCAGAAGTCTTTCCCGGCTTCAGGCAGATGGTGGAAGACAGAGTCAACCTAGCTGATGCCTGTGTGACTCTGGGACAGAAGCAAAAGTTGAAACAAGTTTTCTTGGATTTTCAAGATCTCTTTGCGGTAGACTCATATGACTGTGGTCGCACCGACATCCACACCACAACAATTCCCACGGACCCTGGAATGACTCCAGGATTTGTGAAGCAATATCGTTTTCCTCTCGCATCCATGGAGTCCCTTACTGAAATAATTAAGAACCTTGAGTCCCGGGGAATAATCCGTCCAGTCCACAGCACTTTCAATAATCCGGTGTTGGGAATATTGAAGCCAAACGGCCAGTGGACACTCTGTGTCGACCTTAGGGAGCTCAACAAACGGGTCCATACTTCCCGATGGCCTCTGCCCTACATTGACCATGGGCTGGCCCCGATTCAAGCGTCACAGGTATTCACAGCAATAGACCTGACCAATGGATACTGAACCGTGCCTGTCAGTAGGGAATACCAATACAAACTGGCTTTTACCTTTGGGGGCCAGCAGTACACATGGACCCGGACTACCTTCGGATACCTCAACTCCGGCAATGAATTCAACATTTTCTTACATAAGGCCATGCCCGACCTGGGTGCGAGGGGTAACCTGGCCTATGTAGATGATGTCCTCATCAAAAGTTCATCTGTGGAAGAACACATAGCGGAGATCCGTTATGTTCTGACGCAGTTGAGGGCCGCCGGAGCAAAACTTTCCTTTCAGTAAGCACAGTGGTGTAGAACCCGTGTTAATTTCTTGGGGCATGAGAATACTCCTCAGGGTCTCTGTCCCCAAGAAAAGAACGTGGAAGCACTCCAGAAACTGAAGGATCCCACAACTCTGCGGGAACTAAGGAACCTCCTTGGACTGACTAATTACAGCAGAAAGTTCATTGAAGGCTACGCAGAGATCACTAGACCCCTGATTCATCTCTTGAAGGGGGGGGGGTCAAGTGGGAATGGGGTCCAGAACAATCCGAGGCAGTAAGACAACTCAAAAGAAGCCTCTCACAAGCCCCTTGCCTAGCTTACCCTGTCAGAAACAAGGAGTTCTTCCTGGAGACAGGGTTCTCTAATACGTGCTTGACGGCAGTATTATACAAAAAGCATGACAAGGTCAATAAAGTAATCTCCTATGCGAGCAAAACTTTATCCTCTGTGGAGGAAAAATTCAACGATTGTGAGAAGGCACTCCTGGCAAGGTGTGGGCATTGAAGAATTACCGCCCGTTTATCCAGGGGGAACACATCATAGTCGAGACTCCACAACAGCATCTGCAATACCTCCAAAGTGACAGAATCCGGGCCGGAAATGTGAGTAATTCCCGAATTACTTCCTGGATTCTGTCAATGCAAGGCTTTCCTGTAGAGGTCAGATACGGCCAAAACAAGAAGAGTCCCCTCGCGCAAGGTCTGGCTGACTTGCATGATTGTGCCAGAGAAAATTGTCTCGAGGACGAAAGTCTAAAAATCAAGGACAACATAGAGGCATACCTTAATTCCCCACACAAAGTCTTTGAAGAAGACAAGTGTGAGGGAATGCCCACTGTCTATGTGGATGGATGCTCTTACCATGTTGACAACAATGGGGAGAAAGAACTGGTGGCCGGCGTAGGGAATGCATGGGTGAAGGAGTTTCCAGAACCCTCCGTTGGATACAAAATTGGTCCCCGAAGTAGTGGGGTGGCAGAATTGATGGCTGTGCATCAGGCCATCCTCACTGCTGTCCAACATCAACTCCACGAACTGGTCATAATCACAGATTCGGATTATGTACGGAACGGGTTCGTGGAGCACCTGGTTAATTGGAAAACCAGAGGCATGTTATGTGCTAATAACAAACCCTTGAAACATGGGAAGTTAATCCAAAACATTGATGATCTGGTCACATCGTATGGGAGGACCATCTACTGGAAAAAGATCAAGGGTCATTCCAAAGTAGAGGGACCAAACAAAACTGGAAATGACTTAGCTGATCAGCTGGCCAAAACCGGGGCCATCCAAGGGGATCTAATTGAGATTGAGTCCCTGTTGGGGGAAATCCAGGTCACTGCTATCACCAGGTCCCAGACAAATGCTCACAATGATCTTTCAATTGCACAATGCAGTAAGGAGACCCCTGATGCTGATTTAATTACAGCTCAGAAGGGGTATCTAATAATTGGTAAGTTTTACCAACACATTGAGGACCCTGAGAACTTTCCCTTGACGGATACCGATTACATTGGGAAAGAGGACCTTAGAGTTTTGATGAAATGTCCAAAGATGTTCCGGATCCAAGACGGGTTGTTGGTAAGGAAATCCCAAGCTGGCCATGATCAGTGGGTGGTTCCTACCTCATTCCGAAGCCTGATGTTAAGTCACGCCCATGATGCAGCCATCGCCGGTCATAGGGGGTTTCATACAACACTTCAAATCTTAAGAGAGGTTGCATACTGGCCACACATGGGCCAGGACCTCAACCAATATTTGAAGGGTTGTCTTGTGTGTGCACAATTTCAGCCAACATCCCTCACACACCGGGCGCCTCTCCAAAAGAGGGGAATGACACTCCCATGGTCAGATTTACAAATCGACTTTGTAGGCCCCGTGATTCGCTCTGCTAGGGGAAATAAGTACATGTTGACCGTCACATGCTTGTTTACCAAGTGGGTGGAATGTCTCCCAGCCCCAAATTGCAAGGCAGAAACTGCAGCTGCCCTGATGATTAACCACATCTTTTCCCGTTTTGGTCTACCTCAAAGGATTGAGTCAGACAGGGGTAGCCACTTCACCAGTGAAATAATGACAAAGATGGGGGAGATACTGGGGGTTAAAAGGAAGCTACACATTGCTTACAGGCCTGCTTCTTCTGGAGCAGTAGAACGCTACAACCGGACAATTGTGAGCATCTTAAAAAAGTTTGTGGCAGATTCTGGGCCAAGTTGGGATATCCGATTACCTCTGGTCCTAATGGCCATCAGATCTACCCCTTCATCTGCAACTAACATGTCACCATTTGAGTTGATGACGGGACGCAAGATGGTGCTTCCCCAGCATTTGCTCTACAGGACTCAAGGGAAGACACTGATAAATGCCTCCACAACTCATGAGTATGTGGAGAATTTAAGGAAACACCTTCAGCATGCTTTTGCCTATGCTCAGCGGAATCTAGAAAGATCAGCCGAGAGTAGGAAAACCCACTATGATTTGAAAACTACCCGAAAGGAATATAAGGTGGGTGATCAGGTCTATCTATACAATTTCCAAAGGAACCAGGCCAAACAGCGAAAATTCTTGCCTACATGGAAGGGACCGTTTGAAATTATAGACAAGGGGCCTCATTACACGGACGGCGGTAAGGGTTAACGGTCACCGTTAATGGCAACGGTGACCGTTAACCCTTACCGCCGTACTACGAGGTCCCTTTGCGGGTTGGAGGAATTAACGCCTGCTTCTTGCAGGCGTTAAGTACCAACCCGCTAAGGGACCTCGGAGCTAATTACGGCACCGCAAAATTGCGGTGCCGTAATTAGCGCCTTCCCCATTCCCATAGAGCCCTATGGGGCAGAAATGGGAATGGGGAAGGGCAATGGCGGAAAGGGGATTTACCGCCCCTCCAACCTTGGAATGGGGCGGTAAATCCCCTTTCCGCCAAGGCGGTGCCAGTAATTTACCGGCATGGTCCAGGGTGCTAATAGCACCCTGGATTACCGCCTTCCGTGTAATGAGGCCCAAGATCTCCCCTGTTGCCTATAAGATCTGCATCCCCAAAGGCAGTCTGGCGGAAGGGGAAGACAAGTGGGTACATATAAATCAGCTAAAGTTTTGCCATCCCAGGCACACTCTGCAACAACTGGAGGAATCCACTGGAATCCCAGAGGGGGCCGCTCCAGAGTAATTCAGTTCCAACCCTAAAATATTCCATATATAGCATATAAAATTCTGTGATCCTTGCATATATATATGTTCTTGTCTCCTAATTTAAAAAAAAGAAAATGTATATGTTCATATCTTCTGATTCATAAAATGTATATGTTCGCCACACCGTTAATAGTGGTGAAGAAATGTCTACGAATAGGTATTGCCGCTTTGCTTTATCATCCTAGGAGAGATGAAACCATGGAGACTGACCAAGGAGGACGACCGGGGACCGGGAGCAGAGACCCGAGGGGCCCGGGGTACCGCCCAATCCTCCCATCAGGACCAGCAAGGAGAACCGATTGATCGACTGGAGGGAGGAAAAGATGCTGAACTGTGCCATCCATGGAATTGGAAGAAGAGGAGGCGAACCTCCCAGGTCTTGCGAGTTCCATCAGCGAAAGGACAGAATGGGCATCGCAAGAGGGGGGGCTTGTGGGATGTTTTTACCCATGCATCCAAGCCCTACCATAAAACTGTGTAGTACTGGCATGGAAAACATCATGATGGCCAGAACTCCCCAGAGAGTGCACAGGGAAAACATGAAGAATAGGCTGCCACCCATTTTTGCCTATGTTGTGAGCACAGGAGGGCACTGCCTAAAACCACAATTGGGCTACACACACAGTAGCCTGAAACCATTGGGAATGGCAATGCTGATTGCCAAAAAGCAACTCCGAACTGTGGGGAATTAATTTTCTTAATCCCAAAAATGGTTGCATTACCAGTGCTCACCACTATCAGAAAGCCGGCGTTTTAAAACCACCAGACTTTTGTGTAAAACTGAACAAATGAAACAAAGCCAGACCAAGGAAAGACTTGCTAAGAGGTGGATACAATGTAAAACTATATTCTGAAATGACTTGAAGGAAGTCATTATTTAATGTATAGGTAAAAATTGTCAGTTTGATTTGAATGTAGAAAACTGGGAACAAAAAGTGACATTTAGCTGAAACCTGTCTTAATGAAACTGAATTCTGCCTGACAACTACCCCCGACAGGAGTTGACACCTCTCTGATTGAATTAAGGGAGGGGACCTGGGAACTGGAAGGGACAGAACAATGCAACTTCCTTGACTCAGGCAAATGTTATATTGGGGGCGTTGTAAAATAGCTTCCTCTTGGGAGAAACTGGGGGGCAGCTGTGCCTCTGTGAACAAGCTGGCTTGGGGGAAGTGGATAAACCAGTTATTCCACCATGTGATGTGGGAAGCTACAACCCTTTTTGACCAGGGCATACTTTTAAAAAGATAGACAACTCATAGTGCGGACTGGTCAAAATTATATAAATAATACCATTATTCTTGTGATTTTTCTGTGCACATTTTAAGAAGTGTTAGGACCCTGTGGTGTATTCTGGGGGGTTGCTAGCGGAAAATAGGGTCTTACTCCAAATGTCTGCATGTTAAAAATCTGACACTTCATCAATTAATGTCCATACTCCTTGCGCACATGTGTGTAATTTTGGGTAAATGTCCAATATTGCAAAACCAGTTAAAAAGTGCAAAATGTTGTCATTTTTAATGCAAGCCCCCAGGAAGATCAGAGGCGGACAAACAGGGACCCTAAGGAACATATAATGTGTACATGTAATTTCAACAAATTGTGTATCTGGGAAAGATGTATTTGAAAAAAATATAGATTAGTGGGCAAACTGACCAGGGGAGGATCCTCTGACCCATAAACAGACCTCATCATGATGACAATCCATTTCCTTCCCCCAATCATGGGAGAGGGGAGAATTGGGCCAATGACAAGTAGAGAGGGGCAGGCTTAGCTAGGCCCAGGCACACACCCATTTTCAAAACACATAAAAAGAGACTGCTGGGACAGGTAGAGACATTCAATTCCATTTGCTGCAGAGCATGCTGACCGACGACTTCACATCCAGAGATCCAGACTTCAAATCCATCAATCTCCAGAACCTGTAGCAGAAATGAACTCCAGAATTTGTAACAGAGAGGCCTGAATCCACCAGCTGAATCCTCTTCAGCAGGCCTCAAAACTAACCAAACTATTCAACAGCCGGTCGAGCTGTTTGAAGTTTTGCCGAGAATTTTTGCAAGAACCTGTTGCAGTACCCAGAAAGCAGTGTTACATCCAGAATCCAGAGAGGCTAGACCAGCAGAGCAGAGCTAACCCACATCTCTCTGAGCAGAACCTGTGCCTGATTGACCCGCCAAACAGACAGAACCGCAGCCGGACTTGTTGACCAGATCCGTGACGAGGCCTAGTTCAAATTTATATTGTGAGTACCTAGCAGAACTGTGTAGAACCAATCTCTTAGTTAAAATAATCTAATCCAAACTATTTTAACCTAAGTAGAACTGCCTCCTAGAAATCGTGTCATCTGTCATTTTTAAAGCTGCACAACTGTCACCTGTCAATTCTGCAGCTGCAAGCTGTCACCTGTCATTTTGAGTTTACTTTAAATCCGAAAAACTACCTTTATTTAATCGTCCGTATCTTTGGAACCGTTAGGGCTAGGAACGAAATCTGAAAGCTTAGAATCTAGGCTTTCCAGCGAACCTAGAACAGACTTCCTATACTTTTCCCGTAATCGCGAGACACACACTCGTGAAATTTACCGCGATTTGCGATTTTGCCCGATTTCTTCATCTGTAGAAATCAGCAGCTTTTTGCTTCTCTTTGCTAAAATTCGTTTGCAATCTGCTAATCTTTCATAGAGTATTGTTAAAGTGAGCCTGAACTAATATAAAGTAGCCATCACCTACCCTGAACCTCTAGAGGGAATTAAAAGCAATTTTAGCACCTTTTCACTTCCTTGCAAACCACATTAAAGTAATTCGACTGTGTTTAAAACTCATCCCTGTTTTCCCTAAGCTTGCTGGGAGAATTGAAACTGTGTATTGCATTATAAAGTGTGATTTGTTGGGATTCCTGAGAACTGTGTGCTCCTCTTTCCATCTCCTTCCATTTCTTACATTGCATAGGGGAGGGGGGTGAATTGCCAGAGAAAAAGTGATTATCTTATCTTTTGCTAAAATCATATTAAGTATTTCTGTACTGCATTTTATTCCTCATTGCATTTCCTTGAAACCATAAAGCATTTTCAGCTACCTCATCCTCTATACTACTCCTAAGTAATCAAGTGTACCACTGTAACATTACCCATTGTGGATCCACATCATATGTCTCAGTGTACTATCAGATATTAATATATTATAAACGTGTGATAGATATATATTGGTGAATTGTCCAAATAAACCTTTTAATTTGCAAAACAAACCTACTTCTTGGCTCAGTGGGGTCAGGGGGATTCTAAGAGGGGGGTGTTATACATGGGTTGCCATCCAGAGTACTGAACTGGACATAAAAATACATCAATAAGGGTTTTCCTCCGCATCCCAGACTAGGCATTGATTTAGCTGTAGTGTTGATTGAATATCACTTACAGTGAGGACGTGTTTGCTGGAATTTTGACTAAGGCACGGTATATTGGGGATTAATTTGTTTGTGGCATTGGGAAGAGACTTATTTGTGTAGGCCATTAGCGAGGCAAATGGAGGGAGAGCGGGAAGGAATGGGGTAGAGCAAGGGATTGGGTGGTGGCGCCGACATCCCAGTTTGGCTAGTCCTTCATTAATCTTAATGAAGTGACCACCTGTGCATGGAGTGGACTGGAGTATTATGCAAAAGGGGAACTTGATGGTGGTCAGGAAGACCAGCATTGTGTGGATCGGATTGGCTGCATAACAATCAGGCGCTGCTATGAAAATAGGCTAGACGTGCTAAGGGGCTGCTACAGTAGGTTTTAGTATGAACTATAGGCTACTTCAATGGGCAGTACAGTGGGGACTAGGCAAGAGTGGGCTGAATCAATATGCAGTACAATACAGTAGACTAGGCAGGAGTGGGCTGAATCAATATGCAGTACAATACAGTAGAGACTAGGCAGGAGTGGACTGAATCTGAATCAATATGCTGTACAATACAGTAGATTAGGCAGGAGTGGGCTGGGTCAGCAATTGGCAGTAATCTATGTGCACAGGGTAAGCATTGGGCTGGTACAACTAATAGTACAGAGGGCATAAATAGAGTAAGTGGACACTAAGGGCTATCAATGATTGTAGTAATGCAGGATGCTTTCGAATAACATTGAGATTAATAATATGACAACAATAGTTTTCCTATAGGACGGCGAGTTAGCTAGACTGCAGTGTCTGCAGATGGCAGTGTCTCTTTCATGTCTATTCAGTGCCTATAGTTACTGTGAAGATAGGCAGTATTTGGTGGCAAAGGAGCATAGTGGCGGTGGGGTTCTTGTTAGGTGGCTATTTCAGCAGCATCATTGTGAATTACTGTGAATGTTGCATGACTGATAATCTGTGTTGTATGGTGTAGGACACAGCTGTGATTTCCAACTCGAGGGCAGTGGGACGCCCTAGCAAATTACTTTCAGGGACTTCTCCTAGCAAGACATGAAATTTGGCTTTTGCACACTTTTCTTTGTAGTGGATTGTTGTGACAAACTTCCCATGGTTCTTCACAGAACCTCCCGCCGCCCACTGGAAAACTCTGAGGTCTGATGACCTTAGCTGGGGTGGAGACGCCATCCTGCAATATTCTGATATGCACATTATGTTTAGGGTTGAGCCAGTAATAATGAGGAACTTGGCCTGGTGATCGCTCACTAGTAAGGTGGTGTCACCCTCCGATGTCGAGGTCATTCTGTTAATCATGTATACATATTCCCATGGGATGCCATCTGTAGATGGCAATGGCAACAGAGATCTTCTAGTCACTTGCCTGACGTGTCTCACGAGGTCTCTCTTTGCGACTCTGTCTTTTTTCTCCCAACATTACTGCGTATGCCGGACTCCGACCGGTATGGTGTGGAGCTGTATCCCTGCGAAAGTCTGGGTGGGAAATTGCAGACAACCGCTAGGAGGTGCTCCCTTCCACACTTGGCACAGGAATGCCCAGAGGCAGGAAATGTCACCCCTTCCTGATGAAGAAATTGAAGGCCACACCGGTAGCCTCTTCCGGATGAGGGGGACCTTCTGGGCACGCTATTGCTTGTAGGCCTTACTCGAGCCAGCGCTGTTGACGAGACTGGTAGGCTTAGCTGTCGCAATTTGCAAAGCTTGCATATCAACTTGTGACTCCGTCCTAGCCATTTGTATTATCGTTGCCAGTGGGAGTTGTTCACGTAGTGATTTCTTCCTGAATGAGGAGGACAGGCACCCTCCTATAATCCTTAGTCTGATGGCTTCCTCATTCGTGAACTTGTGAAATTCACAATGTGCCATTAGTTTTCAAAGACGGGTGGCGAAAGCATCCATGGACTCGCATGCCATTTGGCATGCCACGTTAACATGTGTTTCTCATGGTCAATAGTCCACTTGGGTCGAAGTAGTTGCTCAGAACTTCTTTGAGGCCGTTGTATGTCCTGACGTCTTCAGGCGGGAACGTGGGAATGAGTTGTTCCACCTCATCTCCCACCAGATTCCCCAGCAGCTGCCTGGCAAACTTGTCAGCGCGGTCTCATCTTGTGCATGTAAGTAATTTTCAAATCTCGGAATCTACCACCGGGCCCCAACGCTTGCTGATCACCCATATCGAATGGTCCAGGCCTGCAAAAAACTGCGGCACTACCTGATTTTTCATTTTCTGACATCTCGGGGGTAAGCAAATTATGGCACCAATCCACCACTTTGACTGCAGTGCACATTGGGACAAGCGTTTCTGTCTTCCTTTAGTTTCAACAGAAAAATCCCATCCTAGTTGCTGTTGTCTAGTTTCGATGGGTTCTTTTAATTTGATTCTCGAGGGATGACAGCATGCAGTGAGGACACGCAGCACACATGCACATTCACCAGGCCCAGGCATGTAATGAGACCAGGAGCCTTCAGAAGGTTGAACTATCTTTATTCAACCCCTGTGGCGAACTGCCGCTTCCCAGGCTCTACACCTCGCATGCGTGAACCTCGCAAATGCTCATTGGCCCATCCATCAGAGCTCCAAGGCGCTGTTGGTAGTTTAATAAGGTATCAGGAGTAGTTTGGGATGTTTTGTTAGTATGGTAGCTTCTGTAGGTGCTGGGGGTATGGGAGCTGTTGCAAGTGTGCTGGTGGAGGATTATAATGCCCCAGATGGGTTCCCTAGTAGGCAGGTCCAATTGGGTTCCGGCCCTCAAGAAGTGGCTAATGAGGTCTGTAGGGTAGTGTAAGAGTCAGTGGATGGTGCGTTATGGGAACTGAACACCACGTTGCCCTCAGCATTAGACCCCCTTATCGCAGGCATCCCCGATTACCGCTTCCGGGGGCAGCTACTACAGGGGGTAGCTCGGGGGCTAAGGTTCCTACACAGGGCAAACATGTTGCCAAGAATAAACACCTAGAGATGAATGTTAGCACAGAGGGTGCCAGGGAGGACATGAGTTCCCGGTACCAAAAGAGGCGTAGGAGACACAGGGATTTACTCTCTTCTTCATCTTCCGCCACATCCTTAGAGGAGTCTAGCCCCAATAGAAATACGTTTAACAAGATGGAGGTTAAAAAGGAGCCAGCGATACTGAAGGACATTATGGGACAACCTTTCTTTGACCCTGAAAATAGCACCCGCGCTCAGCAGAGTGGAAACCTTCAGAATCAGTGGGGTCATTTCTCAGATATTCGGTCAGGAAGCCCTTAGAGAAAGAGGCCCGTAACAAATTAAAGGCTGAGTGCCCTCAACCTTGCCACTCTGAAAAGGTGGCTGCCACCCCTAAGATAGATCATCCATGGTGGTTTTTCTGTCCAAGAAAAGAAAATATCCCAGGAAAGGAAAGGATAAGGCTCTTCAGGGGTGCCAATATAAGCTGCTGGATGTGCTAGGGCCCCTCAGGCAGATGTTTGACATGCTGGAGAAAAGTGTGACACTAGAATCTCTGGTGGATGTGCCAGTTCTCCGGGACTGGGTCCAAAGGTGTATATGCCTTCTGGGGAATGCCGTCACTGTCTTATCTAGAGAGAGAGCAGGAAAGGCCTGTTTATGCGCTTAAATCCAAAACTGGCTGATATGGCTCCAGCTGAAGCTGGCCCCAAGGCACGGGTGTTTGGTGATAAATCTGTAAGGGAGCGCTCCTCGTTTGTCCACACTTTCACAGCCCTCGACAAGGCCCAAACAAACATCAAGAGGGCCTTGTCTCCTAGTGTTTTTGTTAGGGCTGGGAGAGGCAGAGTCCGCTCTTTCGGCCGCCCATATCAGGGCTCTGCGCGGCCAGCGCAGTATTCTGACGGGGTATACGTGCAGGACCGTTTGCTGCCAGGGGCAGTACAGATGTCCTCTTCCCGCAGTGAGGTGCTCAATGGAGAGGTCGTGCAACCAGAGGGGCAGGCCGTGGCAGAGCTGCAGCAGGTGAGCAGTTTGTCTTTAAGTGTTTCTTCCAAGGGAAGACTGGGGGGGGGAGCGGTTAGCTGTTTTTCTTCCTAACTGGGCAACTCTAACCTCAGATGCATGGGTTCTACAGACGGTGGGCCTCATCACGAGTTGGCTGGTATCTTGACTGGGATACCACCCATCTTTATTTGCGTTACCGCTCACCCATCCGGCGGTATTACCACCAGATCACGGGTTGGGTGGTAAACGTTATCCCCATTCCCCATTGGGTCCATTGGAGGTGGTCTCGGGAGGATAGCTCAGGGGCAACATGGTCGCCTTGGAAGCAAAACGACAGAGCACCACAGGTTCGATCCCCGGGTCCGCGCTTAGAAACCTCTGGGTATAAAGCGCGTTATAAATAGCCTATCATATCAAATCATTGGGGAATTGTCCAGCGTGTTTACCCCCAGCTGTAAGCTGGGGGTAAACAGGCCATACTCCTGATTGGGCGGACCCTTAAATGCGGCAGTACCCCGTTGCCACCACATTTAAAGGCTACCGCCCAACTCGTGATGAGGCCCAGTGTCAGGGTTTCAGATAGACTCTTACTCCCCTACCTTTCAAGAGAGACTTCCTTGCCTGCTAGTCTTCAGTTTGGAGAAACAGGCTCTGGTGAACAAAGAGGTTCAGGACATCATTTCTAAGGGGTTGTGGTTCCTGCTTCATGTGGTCACTGTCCCTTCCTTAGTTCAATATTCCTGGTGCCCAAGTCAGACGGGGGGGAGGGGGCGCTCCTTCTTGTAGTACATCTCAAGGCCCTCAATATGTTTGTGGTATACTGACACTTCAAAATGGAGGGGATTCATCTCCTCAGAGACACTCTCCTTCCGGGGGACTGGATGGGCAAGATAGATCTCAAGGACGCGTATTTGGTAGTTCTTGTTTACCCCCCTCATCAGGAGTATCTGCAGTTGCATTGGCTAGGCCGCTGCTGGCAGTTTGCCTCTCTGCCATTCGGACTGACATCAGTTCTGCAGTGCTCACAAAGCTTTAGCGCACTGTGATGGTGTTTTTGTGGAAAAGGGGTTTCAGGATAATAATTTATCTGGACGACATGCTTCTGTTAGCCCAGCAGCAGGAACTGCTGAAGATTCATCTCAGGCTGGCAACCTCTCTCCTTCAGAGCCTGGGATTTGTCATCTACCTGGACAAGTCAGTCCTCTTGCCTTCACAATGCATGCATTTTCTGGGCTTTGTTATCGATTCTGAGTTGTGCAAGCTTCTTCCCTCCAGGAGGATTCAGGACATTTGCAATCAGATCAGGTCTCTTCTGAGGAAAGGGTCTCTCTTCCTGTGGGTTCTAGCAAGGATAATAGGGATGTTGTCGGCCTCCATCCAAGCCATTTTCCCAGGTCCCCTGCATTATCGTGTGCTTCAGAGATTGAAGATAGACCATTTACGGAAAGGGATTCCATACTCAATTGTCGGTCTTTCTCAGCAAGCCTCACAAGAGCTTCAGTGGTGACTTCAACACATCAGTGCCTGGAACGGCAAGGCTATATTTAGTCTCCCGCTGTGGTGTTGGAGTCAGGCGCCAGTCTATCAGGATGGGTGGACTAGGTGCCAGGAAATATCCACTGGCGGAAAATGGTCTGTTCAGACGTTCCTACATATAAATTGTCTTGAGATTCTGGCGGGGTCCTTTGTGGTGAAGAGTCTGGCCAAAGACTGGGTGAACAGCTGCATCCTTCTGAGGATGGACAATGTCTCGGCGGTCCCGTACTTCACAAGCTGTGTGGGACGCAATACAAAGAGTTGGCGGATCTGGCCAGGAATTTTTGGCACTTTTGTCTCAACAGAGAGATAATGCTGCAGGCAGAGTATCTCTCGGGTCTAGTGAGCACAGTAGTGGATTGGAATTCCAGGTCTCTCTGGGATGGAAGTGACTGGAGACTAAACGTAGACGTTTTCCAGCTCATGGTAGGTTTCTGGGTTCCGTTTTGCACCAACCTCTTTGCCTCGCATCTCAATTGTCAGGTGCCTCAGTTCCTCAGTTGGCGTCTGGATCAGGATGCCAAGGCGGTAGATCTGTTCCTGCAGGACTAGGGGAGTGTCAAGGGGTATGCATTTCCCCCTTCTCTCTCATCCCTCATGTCCTCCTGCATGTTCGTAGACAGCAGATATCTCTGGTATTGCTTACTCTGTTCTGGCCAACTCAGGTGTGGTTTCCGGCTTTACCCTTCTTCTCACAGATCCTGGGGGGAAGGATGCGCACAAGCTTGTTACAGGGTCAACTGCTCCTCATCGCTTCGAAGATTTAGGTGATTCCTGGGCTTTCCCTGGGCTTTCATGAGACGCTTTCCAGGTTCTCAGGGACTCTTGGGCAAGATCCATGCAAAGTTCCTACTCTTCTGCATGGGCGCGCTGGGTGGGCTGGTGCATGGATGGGGGTATCGATCCCGTTCTTTGCCCCATCAGTAGATGTGATCATTTTTTGGTGACCTTGTTCAAGGAAGCGAAGGCATATAGGAAAATTAATAATTTCCAGTCAGAAATGTCAGCAGGTCATGTGCTGGTTAAAGGGAACCGGTGGGCTAGCATTTCCTGGTTAGGAAGGCGGTGTGATCCATTAGGATTAAGGTTCCACCTAATGCTAAATACTCTTCTTTTTGGGATGTTAATGCGCTTTTTCAACTGTTTTAGTTCTGGCCTGGCAATGAGATTTTGTCATGTCAACAACTGTCTGCCAAATTGGCCATGTTGCTTATGTCTTATTTCTATCAAGCGGGTTTCTAATGTCGGGGCATTAGATGTTGACAATAAGGTGTATTCGGCTGAAGGTCTGACCTTCTTTGTCGCACGAAAAACTTCAACACCTCGGTTTCTTATCCTTCGTTTCGGGAGGATCAGAAATTGTGTGTGGTTAACTGTTTGCAATGTTATGAACTTATGACTTCTGCTTATCGGCCTCCCTTTACCTCTTAGCAACTTATTTCCATCAGGAAGCCCTTTGGGGCAGTTTCTTCTGCCACTTTGGTGTGCTAGGTTTGTTGGATAATGAACGAAGTGAGGGTGGATGTCTCTATCTTTGGGGCCCATTCTTCCAGGAGCGCTATGGCTTCGAAGTCACTTTTCCTTGGGGGTAGTTTGCAAGATATCCTTAAAGCATCTGATTGGTCCAGGGAGTCTACTTTCAAGACCTTTTATCACAAAAAGGTCCAACATGTAGCTAATGTGGTTTTGCAAGATTTTTTTACTTGCATAATATGAAGCCTCTTTTCTCGACATAGAATCGCTAACCCCTGGCTCTAGCATGAACGGGGGTTTAGATTCTATTAAGAGCCACAGAGGCGAGTATTATCCCTTGCGTCCTCCCTTATCCTGTGTTTGCCTTCTTGCAGCTCCCTTCTGAGGATGAAGTTTGTGGAGGAGTTTCGCTCTCTATCCTGAAGGAAATCCATAGGAGCTGGACGTCGCTAGTTGGATGGATCTTAGTTGTTGTTTGAACTGTTTTTGCTGTTCTTGAATTGGCCTCACAGTTACAGAAGAGTACAAGGCACTATTTTAATGGGAATTTATAGAGGGACTTAGACCCCCATTGGTGGAGAAGGGCGTGTCTGCCATTTTGGAATGGTATTCAAGTGATTAATGTTATCAGTGATTAATTTTTGTTCCTTGCTTTAAATTAGTTTCATGTTTAAAAGCATGATGTTTTCTTTGCTGCTGTATGGCGAGAGTAAAGAAGACTAAAGCATAATACTCGCTTTCGTGTCTCTTAATAGAATCTGAACCCACGCTCACGTTAGTGCGGGGGTAGCCATTATGCCTGGTTCAGTTTTAATATTAGACAAGCATTTAAACAATTGCATGTCCTGTTGTAATTAGGACTTACCTGGGCAGTGATGTGTGTCCATTCCAGCACCCCTCCACCCCACCCAAATGTAAGTTTAGAGCCGATCCTAGAAGGTGGTTATGATGCAGAAGCACAAGCTAAAGCAGAGTTTGGCGAGATTATTAGCACGCGGTGTAAACCAAGGGTGCAGGATATAAAGGTATTATATTAGTAACCCTAGAGAATGCTGCAGTGCCCAACAGGTTCTAACACCGAATCGGGCTGGTGATGGCATTGCCACCGCGAGGAAGGACGGAAATGTGTGAGAAGGTAGTCGCAGCAAGCTGAGGAGACGACTCTGCCATGGGACACTGACAGCTGTGAAGAAGTACGTTCCTGATGCAGACGCTGAAGGGAATGTGCGTCACTAATCGGGGACCAGAGCGCGAGTGCAAGCAGCAAGCGCTGTGGGATGCAGCCAACGAGCTGCAGGCTGGACCAGTTCATGGAGCCGCAGATTGTCTAAACACAGCACTCGCTTCCCATTCCAGGGGTTTTAATGGGTTTTTATTGCTACTGGACTCTAGCCTGACTCAACTTGCTGCTCATTGGTACTGAGCTGTGGGACGAATGAGAGGCCCGAATGGTATCATTTGTTACATTCTTGTTGAGATAATTTCGTTGATATGTCTTTATTTTTCCACCTGAATATCGTTTTTGGAAAAATATCACGATGCCGAAAGATGAAAAAGCTATTACCGTGTCTAAATGTGACTCGTGTCTTCTCTGCAAAAATAATAGTGGCTTCAAAGAGCATGTAGTGATTCAAGGCTATGTTCTCAACATTATGATGACCTCTATATTGAAGGTACAACATTCCTTAGATAGTGGTTTAATTTGCTGTGACAATGTAAAGCCTTTTTTTTTCATTTTCTCTCTGACAGCCCCATCATCAAATGCGAGGTTTAGGACAATGAGAGTATATCATTAAAGTCCCCTGCCAATGAGAGACCTATCAGGGTCACCTTCCAATATCCTTTGGTGCCAGGCCAATAATAATGGAGGCTCCAGTCTCCCTGGCATCAGATCAGCGGGCCGCCCTGTCCAAGCAGAAGAGCTTCTCCTTGAGACACGAAGCAGAGAGATGGCCAGACACACGAGATGCTTTGTTCTACTATGCTAATTTAAAGTCCCCAGGCAGTGGCATAGCTATCGAACAGTGAAGATACGCTATCTTTACAAATGCAAATCAATTAGGAAGCACTTCTTCTTTCAACTAAATCCTTGCTATTGATGGAGGAAATGATGCTCTGGTTTGTATTATTTACATGGGCCTGCAAGTGCACGCCAAGAATGTGGAGCATACAATACAAGTTGTCCTAAATGTATTTTTACCCATGGAGAGTGTTTCTCAGTTCCTTGAGCAACCAGAAACTCCTTTTTCGAGTTGAAACATATTTTTACTTGCTTATAAAATACTCCCACTGAGAATTGGACTTAGATTTTTATTTCCTAAAAAATAAGTTTACTCGCAACTGTAATGAATAGGGAGTAAAATACTCCCACTTCCAAATCTTATATAGACCACTGATTGGAGTACAACAGTGAGAAGGGATATGGGGCGTGGCACATAGAATGCTGGTGGCATTTGGTTATTTGCCCACCCATTTACTGCGCATGGCCATGCTCATCCCTGTGGCCACTCCCACCCAGTACCACCTCCTGCACACGCAAACACACCCTCCAGAGATACCTGTGGGCTAATTCTATAAAGAAGTAACATCAAACGTTATGTAGTATAGGGCCTGACAGTTTTATTTATAAGAAAGTGTCTGAATGTTAACGGCGTAAAAATATGGCATTAAATGAGCTTTTGGTGTAATAAACATGTTTTAACTTAGGGTGCCTTCAGCCACTTGATTTATAAACAATATGTGTTGCGCCATATCTGTTAATTACACTGCAGACTTGTTAAAAATAAGTTTGGGCAAAGCCATCAGTTTTGACATGTGTATAAATGTTAGAAAGGTATTTGCCAGGCACTGATATCACTTGTCCAGGTGTGCACACCATTTTGCTGCTGTTGTCATCTTATGGCCGTGTAGTACAGTCATTGTAGCACCTACGTACCCCAGACCTACACAAAAAACAAAACTGTGGGCTTTGCCAATGTTTGTTTGCATTTGTGATTATCTTTTCCATGCTGACCACCACATGGATTCTTCACAACAATACAATTAGCAATTTCGGCTTCTTAAAAAATAATTTCATTGTGACCAAAGCTCAAAGGATCATAGTTGTAAACAAGCCACAACTAATTTAATCTATTTGGTTAATATGGCTGCTGCAGAAGCCACATGTCTGAACAGGCGTATCCATTGACAATACTCAAGGTTTCCTAGAGAAACGCTGATGCATATGTGAAATCTTTGCAGCCACATTTGGAGGCCACAGCTCCTCTGCTGTAGGAGTGCTTGCATTCATGTGGTTGAGCCTCGTTATAATTGCTACAGAAATGTTTGCCCTGCTTCAAGAATTACCACGAGTAGATATTGCAAAGACTCTTATGGATTGTAGAGTAATCTTTCTCTTAAATTTATCAGAAAAGTTCCTTTCTCTTTTTATATGTAAAGTGTTCCCTGGAGGACATTGTTCCATCTGTTAGGTGGTTCCAAAAGGATTCTAGTGCTGATGGCTCATAGCATGCATATCGAGTCATGTGCTCAAAATGCAGTTGCTGAAGGTTTTATGCTAGTGGATTCTGGCCAGGGACTATGAATACAACACTTCAAGTTATTATATATCAATATTTGTCTCGGGAGGATAGCTCAGGGGCAACGTGTTTGCCTAGGAAGCAAGATGACACAGAGCAACCTGGGTTCGATCCCTGGGTCCGTGCTTAGAAACCTCTGAGTATTAAGCGAGTTATAAATAACCAATCATTTCAGTTATCTTCTCTTTCGTGATCAATTATGGGTAAGCTAGGATCCCTGCTAGGATTCCTTCCGGTTGCGATGGATTCAGGATTTGTCATTGTCCTCCGAATTAAATTGGAGTGCAAATATGGGTCATTTCTAAGTCCACAGCCTATGGTGATGTGAGGAATATCAATGCATATTAACACCACAGACCTCAGAACAATCCTCCTGGCCATGTCATGTTTGTCCCCACTGATGTGAGATACTTTGCCATCCAGTTAATTACTGGGCATTAAGCATGTCTAAAATCACTGATGTTCTCACAGTACACACCGGGCATGAGCGTTGATGTTATGATGAGCTGTGCCCTTAATTGTTGATGGATTAAAAAGGGTAATGGCAGTAGTGCAGAATCAGAGTGCTTGTCTGTCATAATTGCGAACTACTGCTTCTTAAACTTGCCACACAACACCAACAGGCTAACCAGTCCCACCAAGATTGACAAAAAGGATCCTCAAACAGTGGCAAGAAGAATTTCTCCTAGTAGCTGTTGAGCTCATTAACAAAAATACTAAGCAATTCCTTAAGTCAGGAGGATTGCTGGATCGGCTTGTCCAGACCCAGTGAGAACATGGATCTCTTTGATCTACCATAAGTGGGAAGAGGAAATACTGAATCAGTTGAATCCATTATGGCTTCAAACCCTCCATTCCCTATTCTACTATGGTGTGCTTTATAAGGCATCTGGCATATCACACTTTTATTCTGATGTAGGTACAGCAATACTTGTAGGCATATGCTGTTGCGCTGGTCCGGGTGAAATATATGTATTTTGGCCTCTATGCAAATCTGAGCGTGATATTCACTATGCTCCAAGAAACTACGGGACACATGCTCTGTTTGCCATCTCGGTAAAAACAAAATGATATGTTCCAGCTTAGATTTGCTGGCCAGCACTGCCAGTATAACCTTTTCCTTTTTTGCCTGAATTTGGCTCCTCTGATATTCTGTAATCTCCATTTCATAATCCCAACATCCCTGCATATGTAGTAGGTGTACGTCTAAACTTATATAGATAACTCCCCAATGAAGGCTTGCTCTCCAGCCTTGACTATTAACACATTACACCTATTTTTGGAAATGCACAACAGCCTTGCTTTTTACCATCCACCATCTAAAGTTTCCCCTGCATCTGCTGCAGATGTTTCTCATGGGGCCTTCCTAGATACTAGATGGGGATGGTGGCCCCTCTAATAGAACAAGTCTTACATATGCACACATGACATCACTGTCAAAGCAAACCTTTTTTTCAAGCATATTCTGGTTTGTGAAGTCACCGTGCTGCCCCTAGCTGTTCTGCGCTGGAGGAAGGGGGTATAATCCCCGGTGGAATCTCATTGTGCCAGACAGCAGCAGACTGGCAGCCATAAACTGGAGACATGAAAAGAAATATGAGCAGCAATCTCTTCAGAACCAAATAATGTATTCCATGATATCCAAATATGAGATTGATGGCAAGTTTTCTCTAGGCAAGCCTTTCATTAGGACCAAAATGTCATAAACAAAACTCCAATGGTACTGGACATAAAATAATGACCCTCCGTTGCTTACAATTCAAAGACATGGAAGGTCTGTAGTCCTCATACAGAAGAATTATTTAGCTGAGCCATACGCATGAAATGAGCATTGAATATTTAAACTCATTTTGGACACGCAAAAATAATTATAGAAAATAGTTACCTAAAATATTGCAATTCTCAATCAGTACTGTGAACTTGTTGGACTGCCTGGAGACGGAGAATCCTTCTTGCTTCCACTCTATGTGAAAGTATGGTTCTATGGCTACCCTCTTCAGATGGTAAGATATACTTTCTTAGCATTCAGTGGTCTGTCACTTAAAGAAGATTCTGCTTCAAAGATTTAGAGCTGGTCTGGCCTTGTGTATTATGGTATAATCATATTTTCCCAAAAAGGAGAGCATTTGTCCTTGTAAAAAGCTGCACTCGGCAAGTCTGCATTTTCTCTTTAGATGGTATCTGATTTATTGTAATCTTGAAATTTCATTGAGTCTTTTTTCTTGTTGCCTCCTCACCAGCTTCTCTAACATACCAATATGCTATTAGAAATGAGTGATTATTAACACACTCAAACATTTTTTTTTTTATTGATGGTCACTTATGTTGGCAGTGAATTGTAATGGTGGCCAGAGTTAGCTTCATCCTATGCCTACCTAATTACTGATTAGTATAGAGGGAACATGCCTGGTATGATTGCATCTCTGAAATATCCCAGATTGTGGTGCTCTGGGTCATTGCATTAGCATGATCATGATTTGGGATTGGACTGAAAGCGACACAATGGTATTATGCTCACTTCAATTCTAACTTGGATATCATTGAATTTATTATGTCCCACAGCAAAGGAGCAATATATTCTTTTGTGTGGTAACCAATTAAAGGAAGGGTAACTACAACGTTGCCTATTCAGAAAGATGACAAGTGACCAGTCCAGTAATATGTTCACCCATTTTGCCTAGATGAAAACTTAAAGGAAACCTCCCCTTTGGAGAATTCTCAAACAAAAGAAACTGTAGCCAAGATGAAGTCTTAGTGAAGACGGATACACCAAGTTTAAATTTGCTAATAGAGCTTACTCTATTGCCACACAAAGGATATGACATAGTCAATGTGATTAAGCGTGACACTTTGATGACTTTAATTTTTTTTTACATATGCAGAGACACATTTTTCAATTCAGCGACACCCACTCAAAAATGGGGATATATTACTCATTGATCTCGGTATAAAATAGGGCTTACACCTGCCCCGTCATTACATTTAGAGATACTAAGCTGATCAGAAGCATAGACTGTTTCATTTAAGTCTTACTTGACATTAGAAGTTGTTAGTTACCAAATCTCGCACACCTTTAGGGTTCCACAGATGCAGATAGTGCAATGTCTCTACATATGCAGAAGATATAATACTATCGTTTTCATTCAGTAGATTTTTAACTATCAAGAATTTCTCACATATTCTGCCACATTTTTCATTTATATCATGTCATCTGGTTGAACTTGTGACCCTGTATGAGCAGGCAACCAGAAGGGCGACAAACTTTGTTCTATATTTAGTCCTGGATCATCTCGGCATCACCTGCCACTCTTTTCACAGATTGGGCTTCTCCTTGAATTACAAGAAGTCCCAAATTACATCTTTTCAAAAGCTCCAGCTCATCAGGGCTTTACTGGATACATCCTTGGGAAAGAGCTTGCCACCAAAGGTGAGGGCTAAAGACATTCTGCAGATGGTCTCCAAATTGCAGAGTGCACAGCTTCTCCCTGCCTTTGACTTTTGAGGTTGCTCAGCCTCACAGCATCCTGCTTTTTTCTGCTGCCAGAGGCTCACCTGAGAATGAGATCCCTTGAATGGACTCTCAGAACACAATGGTCTCAATTCTCTGGAAACATGCCAGACCTACTTCAGGTTCCGAGCAGGGTCACATGGCATCTCCTGCGGTGGGCCTGCGAGAAAAATATTCTGAAGGGAGAACCTTTTTGGCAACCATGGCCGGAGATAACAGTAGTGACTGATGCCTCACTTACGGGGTGAGGAGCCCGCGCCAACGATCTGACAATCAGCAGTCGTTGGTCTCCATCGAAGTCCAAAGTACACATCAATCATTTAGAGCTGAGGGAAATCAGACTTGCGCTGAAGGCCTTTCTGCCCTCTGTACAGGGAAAGAATATCCTGATAATGACAGACAACACAGTGGCCGTTTACTACCTCAACAATAGAGGAGGTGTAGGATCACTACCACTGAGGCAATGCAGCTCTGGTACTGGGCAATTCAAGATGGAATCTCCCTATCAGCAGTTCACCTATCCGGAGAGGAGAACCATCGGCAGATGCTCTGAGCATCCAGAGCACAGTCTCCCACAAGTGTGAACTAGCTCAGGAAGTCCTTCAAGAGATCTTTACCCTTTGGGGAACCCCAAAAGTGGATCTGTTCGTGACCAGTGTCAACCGGGAGTGTGAACTGTACTGCTCCTGGGAATTTTCTTCAAGAGGAGCTCTAGGAGACGCATGGTGGACTGGGAGATTCCACTTCTGTTTCCATTTCCTCCAGTGCCCATAATTCCTCATGTGATCAGGAGGTGGAGAAAGTTCTGGAAACTCATGATCCTAATTGGCCTGGATTGGGCCAGGAGGACGTGGTACCCAGACCTTCTGGACATGTCCAACTGTCCTCCAATAAGTCTTCCACTAAGAGAGGACCTTCTCTTGCGGCAGGAGGGTTGGGTTCTCCATCCAGAGGTCAAGGCTCTCAGCCTTCACGCATGGTTTCTGAGAGGCTGAGATGCAAGGATTTGGACCTCCGGGATGACGTAATGGAGATTTTTCTTTCGGCCAGAAGGCCAGCAACTAAGTCCTTGTACCGTTGCCATTGGAACAAATTCTGCAGCTGGTGCAAGTACAAGAATGTAGACCCTTTACTATATAAAACACTATACCTAGCCAATCTGGGGCTCCAGGTTGGAACAATTAAAGGTTATTTGGCGGCGCTATCCATCTTTAAGCGCTCATCAGAGGAATCTTCATATTTTAAGATCCCACTGGTAACACAATTTCTAAAAGGGACTCACCAATGTGTTCCCTCCATCTCCTTTCCAGGTTCCAGTTTGGGACCTTAATCTAGTATTACAATGTCTTATGTGTGC
The DNA here is from genome assembly GCF_040938575.1 of Ambystoma mexicanum. Taxonomy (NCBI): domain Eukaryota; kingdom Metazoa; phylum Chordata; class Amphibia; order Caudata; family Ambystomatidae; genus Ambystoma; species Ambystoma mexicanum. The sequence goes on from NC_090932.1 coordinate 780,614,366, forward strand.
ACCTTTTGAACCTCTACATTCATGCCCATTAAGGTTGCTAACATTTAAAACCATTCTATTGGTAGCATTAACTTCAGCCCGTAGAGTAAGTGAATTGCAAGCACTATCATCCAAGCCACCCTTTACTATTTTCCACAAGGATAAGGTTGTTCTGAGGGTTAAGCCTTCATTTTTACCTAAGATCATTGCAGATTGTCATGTAGGACAGAAAATTGTATTGCCCACTTTCTATCCTCCACCTCATCCTGTCAAAGAGGAGGATATATCACACAGATTGGATCCACGCAGAGCTTTTAAATCTCTAGATTATCCAAGCTTATTATATATGATCAGCTTTTTATAGGCTATACAGGTCACAAACGGGGTCAGGCTGTGACAAAGCAGACCTTATCAAGCCAATTTCAGAATGCTATAGGCTGGCGGGAAAGGATCCTCCGGAACATTTAAAGGAATGGTTCGGTCAGAAATATTATTGTCCCTATGGTTGAGCCATGTGTTCTTAACCATAAGTCGATTGATCGTACAAACACTTCCTATGCACCTTACCCGAGTTTTCGTCTCTTGAACACAAGCGAAATCAGGCAGCCGGGCGCGGCCATCTTGTGATAATTTTATCACTTGCCGCATCGCCCTGGGTGACCTGCGTTTGCGGCACTAAATCATATCCCCCGCCCCTGAGCCTGACATCACCAAATCATTGATATTCTCCGCCTCTCTCTGTGACATTACTGGGCAGCGTAGCCAAATGCGCCCAGCCGTCACCTACGCGACTAGACGCAGAATCCCGGAAAACAACACACATTGTCTCACAGCACAGCGCGTCACAATTAGGAATATGAAACTGTACTTGAAAAGGAAACAACAAGACTGTACAATTGGTAAAGTACATTTATTTCACCTTAAATGTTTCAATAACATTCGGCGTCTGACATAATCAATCAAAATGGAACCTTTTTTCTTTGCTCTCGTTCCGCAAATGTTTATCGTGAGTCATGCGCCTTTCCTTTTGGGTACACAGGGTGTTCCTTTTGTCTAATTGAAGCACTTCGGTCGCACGGTGAATTGCAAAGCTGGTGCATGAACTTGGCACTAGACCACTGTAAAGGTTGTTATGTTGCTCCTAATCGCTGGTACCGCGTACGGGCAAATTGGACCTTGTCTGTCGTCCGAAAAGACGGTTAAGTAGATCCAGTGATTGACATGTAGCTGCAGCTGGCAGTTGAAGAACCCATCGGTCGGGGTATGGAATAGATGACAATCGCAGAATGGCACGGTGTACCCGTTTGCTAAAGATAAAAATCGAAATGTGTCTCAGTAGCCGATCTTTATTACAGTTAATCATTTTCTTTATTAGCACAGAAGTGACACAATGTAAACCGAGAGAATACAATGTGGAATCTCAAAGTACTCCGCTATTTGCTTCTGACGATAGTGCAATGGAGTATGTTGAGCTCTAAACTTAATGCGTAAACTGGGGCAAGAATTCAAGGTGCACAAACTATGTAATGATTTATTAACGTAGAACCAGGGAGAAACGAGCAGTGGTCTACATGCGTCTCTGCTGGCCTGCCCATGCTCCCGGTAGATACCCCAGCACACAAAGGTTGCACTAGCATTTCATTGCAATATGCAACACAGAACGAACAAGTACAATGTGACCCAGCAATAACGCTCAGCTATTCGTATTTAGACTAGTTCTGGTATGAAATAGTCTAAAGAGAAACTTACATTATATTCGGCATTTCTATTCTCTTGGCGCAATGCAGACCGTAATGCAGACTCCTCCGTTCGTGTCAACGATTTTTCATAAACTGAATTTATATGTAGCTAGGTCCAGTTTCGGAATGGGCAACCTTATCACATCAACGTTATTACACCCCCCCCTTCAATTCAATCCCTTTCGGAATGGTCCCTGCCTCTCAAGGTAAAAAAACAATGGAACCTTATACTGTGCGCGGGACGCGTGGGCCTCGCAGCTCCCAAGCAAAAATTCAAAGCTGGTGACCGTCACTCAAAATGAACATACATTCTTACTTTGCAACATCCCGTGTCAACGCATCCATGAGAACATTAATTTTGAAGCACAGGAAATTGGGGGCTGTCACTGCTCGTTGTTTGTGGCGCTGCTGAGCTGTAGGTGAAATTTCCCAATGACAGAATGCCCCCTATTCCCAAATTATAGTCGGTGTAACACAAAAACGGAGTCAAAATGTGTCAAGTAACAGGGCCACCTCTGCTTATCTCATGGCCTCCTACCACATGGCATGTTTTCACAGTCATTACTTCTTGCGTGCCTAGAATGTTTTGTGGCCTAGGTATAATACCTTTTCTAGGACGAGCAGCTATTCAGCTTTTTGCGGAACAGTATGTCAAGGCAACTGCCAAAACCCAAAAATTCCAACACACTGTTATCCATTGGTCGTTAACAAGAAAAATGAAGGTCCCACAGTAGCTCGACTAAACTGTAAAATGTGAAAGCAATTGTAATATTGTTTTAATAAAAGGACTAAGAGGATAGATTTCAAAAGACAATTCGCATATTTTATTTGTACAGTTTATAATAATAATTTTTGCAAAAATATTAAAACAAATGGTAATCATTTTATACCGGGTTTTGAACGATTTAACAAGCTCTTCTTTGGGTGGACATGGCACATTGGCAATGTTTGGTGGCAATGTATGTGTGCTCTGAACAGAATTGTGCGCAATTCCATGAGTATACATCTCGACGACATTAACGATAAGATCTTTCACAAAATCGAATTCCATTTTCTCATATGCTGGTTTGACAACCCATTCTTTGCTTCTTTTCGTAAAGGCCATATTGTAGCGAAGCATCCCTAAGTTTCCTGCAGTCCTAGATTGTTCCCAGCCTACATTCTCGTTATGCGCTAATACCTCTAGTAAAGTCCTCGCTTTCATCCCTTGGATGCCGAAATGCAATCTCTTTGGCCTGTACTTTAGGCACATATTGTGGAACACCTCCAAATTTCCAGTGTGACAGAATTCTGTGAGTCCCTTCAGATCTCTGGATCCAGTTTTATCAAACACAATCTTCTCACAGGCTTTGTGTGGAGGTTAAGATGGGATCAACCACTTCTTCTTCCTTTTAAAAACGACCAGATCTTGGATGATTTTCTAGCGAATTATGAGAAAGACCTAAAAATTAAAAAACAAAGAACATTTATTAGAGTTGAGGATGACTACATTAACAACAGAATCTTCACCTTTCATAGAAAATATGACACCAACCCAAAACAACAATTTAAACCTAAAAGGAGTAAAGGCCAAGATTCGACCGCAAATAGTAACCTCTCTACTCCTTCATCCTCTGACATTGAAAGTACAAGTGACAAAGAGATATTTCTTCCCTGCAGCTTTTTGATAAGGACATAATATTGAAGCCTGATATAACAGCAGGGATCAGCATACACATTTCTGATCTCAGATGTTTATTTAAGAGAACCAAAAGCAAATGGTTACATTTAATAGGTGAGTCACCATCATTCCTAAACAACCTAAACTAACCAAGAGACTAGCACTTTGTTATTTTAAGATATTTGCAGATAAGGGAAACATTAATTTTAAACCTGTTTTCCCTTTTCCTTTTCCCTTTTCTATTTTTCTTTTCACAGACTGAATACTACTTATTTTTCTCCTGATGAACCATTGCAACTAGCAATGGGGAAACACGTGTTGAGACTTTTGCAACTGCAAGAATAACAATATTTATATCTTGTCCTGAGTGAATTTTTGTTAACAAGAGTGAGAATTTCTGCAATTGAAAAAATAACAACATTCACTTTTTGACCTGAGTGAATTTTTGAAAATAAGAGTTATAACTACAGATGTATTAGTGTGAAAATAACACTATGCTATTAAATTTGATTTGACTCATTGACTCTGACTCACTGAACAATTAATCATTCACTTCATGATTTAAGGAGCTAGCGCATTTGAGTGACTATTCTCATATATCAAGCATTTAGGAATTTATCTTGTGTAGTAGCCACACAATCTTATGGGAAAACTCGTGCTGACAACTTCGAGACTTCTATGAAATAGTAATAACTTATTGACCTTCACCATTATAATTGATGTCGCCAAGGTTGAGCTTAGGTTGGCTACAAATGGGATTTTTCCACTTCTTCTTCCGTGCCTGCTCTGGGGACAAAGGGCCATGTTGACATTGGTGGAAATGTTGGTTTTCTGTCCAGTGGTGAACGTTGGAAAAGTGGTGCATTAGAGAGCGCCATTTCTCCAGTAGAATTTCCACAAACCCATCACATGTTTTGGAGCTCCACCAAAGATGGTTGCTGAAAGACCTGGACCATTGTGAAATACTTTCAAAACCTTTTTTTTCCCTGCCTCCGAGATTTTTTTATTTATTGATTTGGCAACATACCATACATCAAATTGATGTTTAATATTTGGATACTACTCTCTCATTGTCTTGGCTATTGAAACGTGTCTGTCCGTGGCTATGAGGTCGATTTGCATTCCCCTCGATTGTAGATCTTCCATCGATTTTATAAAACCAAGATTCTCCATGGCCACTGAGGATTTACATTGGGACACCTGCACGACCACCGAACTCACAATTTTCTTACTTTCCATGTCCTGAAAATGGTAGGTGCAGTACTTAGCAGAAAATCCGGGGCTGTCACACTGTCCATTGCCGGCTAGCCTAAACCGTTTCTCGGCGAATGTAGTTTTAATAGCCAATTGTTCAATTTTCCAAGCTTCACTAATGGCAGGGAATAGATAATCACGTTGGTATTTGTAGTGTTGCTTTTTAGAAATTAAATGTAGTCCCACAAACTGAAAGAAACTGGATAACTTCGTGAAACTAGAGCCACTGAAAAGTAAAGCTGCTGCACACAGTAGATTGCCAGCTGGCAGTTTCCCCAGCATCGGTTGAGCGGACCATGAAAATGTTTTATGTGACTTTTCACATGTGGCATGTATATTGAGGTTACTGCCTTGTGTTAGACGAGTCACGCTCACCAATGGCTTCCCACATACTTCCCCTTGCACTGAATGCACATAGTTCAGCATCTTTATAAGCTCGGCTGTCGAATACTATGTATTTGACCTCTTTTATTAGACTGTCATCCGGCAACACTGTTGTTTCGGACGGATCAGTTGTGGACATATCAGCCAAACTATACATACTGTAGTCGATATCTTTGTCTGTTTTGTCGGTCAATAGTGTTAATGCTTCATTCTCCGTCATTTCAACATCTGTTACTTGACCATGGATAGGAGAAAACATCAACGTGGACTATTTTTTGGGGGGCATTTTTTTGGCGGGTGTCGATTGTGTCAAGTGCTCATCTAGTAATGTTAAACTATCATCTATAAATTCAATTTCACCTTCCTCTGGCGGAGCAGGTGCATTGTAGCAATGGTCCAAAAACACTTTGCTGGATTCTCCGGTCATATTAAAGTATTTTTCTGGCCATTGGCATAGGCATCTCGAGTTTGAACACGCCACGCCTCAATTAATAGTTCCTCCATGGTGAAATCAGTTTGGCAAGCAGCATCTGTCATTTGCATCGCTGTCTGTGTCTGCATAGTCCGTACTCCATCGGGCAACTACAGGACAGATGGGAAAAGGGATGCTCAGTGTAAATCCTACATGCAGTGTTGTACAATTTACATTTAAAAAAAAACATATAATGAAGGCCTCAGCACAAAACAATTGCCAACAATATAAAGTGTTTATAACTAATCTTATTTTTATTTCTTTTCTTTGAAACTTTCTTTACTCTAACATCAACATCAGCAATCTGGCGCACCAACTCAGATCCACGTGCCTCCGGTTCAATATACAGATCTTGTATACATCCCTACAAAAAATAGTATCCATATAAAATAAGTTATTTGCATTACACATACAATTAGACCGACTTTCTTTCATTAGATGGTACTGTCAGTACGCATACCTCTGGCTCCTGATCAACTGCAAGGTCTGGTTCCTTAACAACTACAAGGGATAATGTAATTGTAGAGGACGCCTCAGCATCTCCCTGAAACACAGTACTTGCATTAGTAAGGACGAAAATATTGTAAACTGGACACACAATTTGGAAAGACAACAAAGCTACATATCAATAGTAAAGTACGAATGAAACATTGTGTAAAACAATTACACGATATGTAAATATGATCAGATTATCTCGTCCAATTGAACTGTGAAGACCCATACCACTGGCACCGAATCTACTAAGAGGGATGTTGTTATTGTAGTGGACACTTCAGCATCTCCCTGAAAAACAGTACTTGCATTAGTAAGGATGAAAATATTGGAAACTGGACACACATTTTGGAAAGACGACAAAGGTACATATCAATATGAAACCACGAAAAACATTGTGTAAAGCAATGATACGTTGCGAAAATGTGATCACGTTATCTAGAATTCCGTGCTTAAAACCAGTCTGGAACAGAATAGCTAGGTAACATTACCTGATATGCGCTGGAAGTGGTTGATGACTCCAGGCAAGACATGGATGTTGAATCTTGTTGCTTCATATTCTATGGATAGTCATGAAGTTGTAAAGGGAAAGTATTATTCGATTTAAAAATTCCAACATTAATAAGTGGCATGTAAGGAGACCAAATACGAGAAAATTATGCTTATGTAAATGCATAATATAGCATGGTTATTTGTCCACATAAATCAATTTTCTATGTGGGTTATAAAAAACAAGGACTGATGTTTAGCAAAATAGTCATTATTTAAACAGCTATTCAATCACATAAATATCGGAAGTATTATAAGTGACATTTACACCGAAAATACTGGCGTAAAGCTACATCCGTAAGCGTGTCTCACATGTGGCGGCATGTGAACGGATAAAGTCGGAATAGCGTTTGGTAGCAATTTTTGAGTTGTTCTCAGTTGATTCCTCTTTGTGTACAAGGCTGTGTCGTACATATCCGGGTTGAAGTGCAAGCTGCAGATGCGGTATCGATGACCCCTCTTGTTCTCCAAGACTTGTTTGACTCTACTTTCAAGCTCTTCCGGTGGATATCTGCAATATCTGACCCATTCTCTTATTCGATCAACAGTCTTAGAGAATATATGCATTGTAATGCCTTCGGATTTGTCATGGGTCTTCGAAGGGCAACCGAAAATAGAACATGCAGGCATTGTTGTAAATTCTGCAAAATAAATGTCAACATGATTAGAAAATTATTTTGCATAAACATGTGAGAATTAATTAATTGGACCATACATTGTTCATTGCACACTTTCTCTTGGACACCAAAGCAAAAACAGTGCAGCGTGTGCGGCTGTATTATTGGATACATTTCACAAACGATTCACTGATGTGTTGAAAATCAGAACATGTAACTCGAACCTTGAATGTTCTATCGTGCATGAAAAGGAAACATGCTTATACTATAGACACGCTCCGCGAAGGATGCAATACGATGCCAATTGACATTGATGAAAAATGATATATCGATAACATAACAAAAGATACTCAAATTAATAGCAATGAGACAAATTAACATAGCACTACTGAGTACGTTACTTCGAAATAGATATAAAATTTACAAACAAAGGAGATATGATTAGGATACATGCCCTTATCTTGACCAACAAACAGTTAGATTTAGCAAGCAGAGCAATTAGTGGTAGGAGAACAGGGAGATGTTCACAGGCAGCACACTGACAAGTTCACTCCAAGCGGTCACAAAGTAGCACGTTCACGAGTTGACTTGCAGTGCTCAAAGATGTTGTCATGGTAAATATCAAGTGGTTTATAAGGGATACCAAAAGGGGTGTTTTACTGAATGAATGACGTGTATATGTCGTGGTATTATTTGTATTGCAGGGATGCGGCTTCCTTGAAGGGGATCCTGCCTGGAGACACAGGGTCTGAGGAGGCCATGTGAACAATGGTCCCTGGGCGTAAGATGCCTTTTGAATTGTACTTGGTGTTTGGCACCTTGGCCGTTCGCGCCCCTGACAGCACCCCATGGAAGCGCACATCCACTGTTGCGAACTGCCTTCGATAGTGGATGGGGGATGTATGGGCCAGGGGTGTGCAGACAAGACACCGGAACACTGCGGAATGGAGACACACTTATGTGTATTGCAGGGGAGCGGCCTGCTTCAAGGGGAGCCTGCCTGGAGACACTCGGTCTGAGGAGGCCATGTGAACAATGGCCCCTGGGCATAAAATACCTTTTGAAGTTAAATGGTGTTTGGCACATTGGCCGTTTGCGCCCCTGACAGCACCCCATGGAAGCTCACATCCACTGGTGCAAACTGCCTTTGATAGTGGATGGGGGATGGATTGGCCGGGGGCGTGCAGACAAGGCACCGGAACACTGCGGAATGGAGACACACTTATTTGTATTGCAAGGGGGAGCGGCCTGCTTCAAGGGGAGCCTGTCTGGAGACACTGGGTCTGAGGAGGCCATGTGAACAATGGCCCCTGGGCGTAAAATAGCTTTTGAAGTGTACATGGTGTTTGGCACCTTGGCCGTTCACGCCCCTGACAGCACCCCATGGAAGCGAACATCCACTGGTGCAAATTCCCTTTGATAGTGGATGGGCAATGGATGGGCCGGGGGCGGTGCAGACAAGGCATTGGAACACTGCGGAATGGAGACGCACTTGATTCACTTAAAAAATGAAACAACCATTAATGAAAAATATGTTGTGTTTTATTGGTTTCATATTTTGATGGCACAAAAATACTAAACATTGTAAAGGTCTGGTTGCAGCTCAGCGAGGGAAAATCCCCTGTACTGACCCCTGTCGCTGGGGAAAGTTTGTCTAATAGCACCAACGACACAGGCGGGTATTACTCGTTGAACGCGGTGTCCAAGCCTCCCATGAACCCACCATGTGTACGAACGATAGGCCACCAGCCGGTACCACCTGTGAAAGAGAAAGACACAAACTGTTTTTAAATGACCAAGATAAGTGTATTAAATCTTAGTTGTCAATGACAAATCTTGTATCCAATGGCATTATTGCCAGGACAAATGCTAACTAGACACTGCACAATATTGAATGGCTTTTATGCGACTTTTACTAGGGAATTGCAAGACTAAACTGATATGACAATGATATATTGAAGTTACGAGAATATAGGGGACAACCATGAAATAGTAGTGGCCTAACTGACATCACAACCAGACTATACGACAAGTTACTTACCCCTGGTAAAATTCTTTCGACTGGATGTTCCTGCTGCGTGTTCCTCATCGACCACAAAAGTGATGGGTGGTAGGTTTCGAATGAATCTAAACCACTGGCAATTGCTCTGGGCAACCTTCCACACCACCGTTTTTTAGCCCATCTACACCATTGCAAAAGGGGACCAGCCGTGTGCAAATCAGTCAGCAGCTGCCGCCACCGAAGGTAGCAGCCCAGCCCGAACTGCTAGGCCAGGTCCCCTCTGCACAGAAAACCAAGCAACCCCAGACATGTTTTGGCCTTGTTGGACCTCCTCAGTGAGGTGCAGCCTGGTTCCCTGTGGTGCAGCGAGCAAGGGACCCACGTCTGGGCATACCCTCTCTCACAAGGAGAACCAAACTGACCACAAAAGTGATGGGTGGAAGGTTTTGAATGAATATAAACCACTGGCAATTGCTCTGGGCAACCTTCCACACCACTGTTTTGTAGCCCATCTGCGCCATTGCAAAAGGGGACCAGCCGTGTGCAAATCAGTCAGCAGCTGCCGCCACCAAAGGTAGCAGCCCAGCACGAACTGCTAGGCCAGGTCCTCTCTGCACAGAAAACCAAGCAACCCCAGACATGTTTCGGCCTTGTTGGACCTCCTCAGTGAGGTGCAGTCTGGTTCCCTGTGGCGCAGCGAGCAAGGGACCCACGTCTGGGCATACCCTCTCTCACAAGGAGAAACAAACTGACCACAAAAGTGATGGGTGGAAGGTTTCAAATGAATCTAAACCACTGCCAATTGCTCTGGGCAACCTTCCACACCACTGTTTCCATGGCGACACATTAGCTGAGGCGCAGAGAATTTTGACACGAGACGTGCTTTGGCATTGTGAAATGGGCGGTACGCGTCTAGTGATGTCAGGCTCAGGGGCGGGGGATATGATTTAGTGTCACAAACGCAGGTCACCCTTGGCGATGCGGCAACGGATAAGATTATCACAAGATGGCCGCGCCCTGCTGCCTGATTTTGCTTGTGTTCAAGAGACGAAAACTCGGGTAAGGTGCATAGGAAATGTTTGTACGATCGATCGACTTATGGTTAAAAACACATTGCCGAACCATAGGGACAATAATATTTCTGACCGAACCATTCCTTTAAGGGCCCATTCCACCAGGGGCATGGCAACCTCTATAGCTCTGCAAAGGGGTGTCCCGATCAAAAACATTTACGAGGCAGCTACGTGGTCTACTATACACATGTTCACAAAGCATTACTGCCTTGAGTCTTCCCTCGGTCAGGATGGAAGCTTTGGAAAGGCTGTCCTCCATTTGGTTCATGGAAACTATTGATAGCTAAATTCTTACTCCCTCCACCAAAACAAACACTGCTTCGGGAGTCTATCAAAGATGAGGAATACATGGGAGGACACAATCCATTCAAAGGACAAGTTACTTACCCCTGGTAACGTTCTTTCGACAGGATGTTCCTACAGCGTGTTCCTCATCGCTCTCCCATCCTACCCCACGGTACAATTTCCCATGCTATTACAGCTTTCGCTCTTTAAAAGCTTAGTACGGTCAAACCCGTGGTTATGCCGGTAGTTTCTACTGAAAAGAAAAAACAGAACTGAAGTCAACGGGCGTTACGCGTGCTATATATACCTTCGATGACATTATCCTCGAGACAGAGGCCCTCAAGGGACATCAAGTCGACTACATTGACGCATAGAGGCCTCTGTCGAAAAAAGAATTCCGATATCAAAGATGAGGAATATGTGGGAAGAACATCCAGTTGAAAGAACGTTACCAGGGGTAAGTCATTTGTTCATCTGGGTCTATGGCTGCAAGGTTCATCTTTTCCCCACCATTGGGTGGTAAAAAGGGAAAATTACCATTGGGCTGATCATACAGTGCAGAATAATTGAGAAACCAATCGTTCTCAGAGACTGCATTTATCTGTTTTTCTGCCTGGCAGTAATCTGGGGAGTTCATTAATTGCCAGAACACATGCAAATTCCTGTTTCGTAAAGTCTGTAATAGCGCCTCAGCGTCTTCCAGGCATCTCCTACCCCTAGTGCTGCGCAGCCAATTACGATACGTTTGGCATAAATGCCTATGCAGCTCAACAGCCATATGTGGGGCAAGATCTTGCCAATGCCTTAGTCTCAGTTCTCTTATGAGTTGCTTTGTCTTAGCCTCGACCATCTTATCGTAGGCATGTGCGCGAGTCCCAAGATTCTTGGGCGGCAAACCCCTACCTGAGTCAACTGGCACTGGATCAAATTCACCATAACTGGAAGGGCACAGCACCCAATACTTCAATTCATATGTTGAGGTCTCAAGTACTTCAGTCAAGGATTTGTTAACCCTCTTTACAAGGGCTTTGTACGAATATTAGCGGGTTGCTGAAGAGTTTGTGACCAAGTTAACTCTGACCGTGCGGGAATGTGAGTGCCCCAAGCAGAACCTGACGACCAACCGAGAGTGATCACTCAATGAGTTTTGTGAAATGAGGAGTGTATCACACTTGTCAAAAAGCCAATCAGTGAGGAAGACATAATCAATGGTTGAATGCGATGAACCGTTGGACAAGGTAGAGTTGTGCGGGATATCTCCCTGCACATCTCCATTCAGATGCTGCAAGCCTAGTCCACTTAGGCTTTTCAGCCATCGTGCTTCATTGAGTGTTTTAAGATCGACTCTCTGTCGATCCATGGGGCCCACAGGATCACCTTGTATCATAGAATTGGAATTCAAATCCCCAACCAGGATTACCTGGCCCCCCCATGTGTGAAGCGCATCAATCATTAATTAGACCAGTTAGCTGATGCAGGAAGATGGATAGATCCAACACTTTCTCGTGCCAGTAGACGTTGAGTATTAACAGATGAACAAATACCTCTTCAACCAGCTCTACATGGGTCTGAAGGATGCCATAGAAATCATTGACAGTCTGGATCATACTGAGCCTGTCGTCTGATCAAATCATAGTTAACAGGCCTCCTTACGGTCTGCCACGTGACCCCCTCCTGGCTGACTGGGCACTGATCATACACCCATCCAGAACAGGAGGGGACAGTAACCAGGTTTCTTGCAGACAGACAATTCATTGTGCCTTAAATTCCCACCCAACCATTTGATTATGCAATATCCCGAGCGACCCCTTGTTTTCCAAGACAAGATAGAAAATGAATCCGACATCCCAGTTCTAAATGGGGGACCTACTGAAGGTTAGTGCTGCATGTTTCTTATTAGCCAAGACCAATCATTTAAGGCTTCAGAAGCCTCCATTTTAGTTTTCAAAACATTAATATTCATTTTCAATTGCTCATCTAACCCTACAGACTTGAAATTATTCTCTACTGAGCAGGCATCCACAAATTCAATCACGTCAAAATCAAAGTTTGTAATAGCTTCTCTCTCATGCAGTACTAAGTCTGCAACCAGTTTCAAATTGAAGTTAACCACAGATCGTTCAGTACGCTCTCTCAGGGGAAAGTGAACTCTCTTAATGTCAGATGTTGAAATTCCTTTCAAATTGGGAACCTCTGATAATGGACGCAAGCCATTTGAATGATTTAAACTGACAGCCATATTCTCAGGCATAACTATTTCAAATAGAATGCCAATACCCTTATTCATGTCTGTCCATGGGTTCATGGTTTTAGTCCAATGTCTCTGAGGTGGCTGGCTACACCAAAGCCCATCGGGCTGCGCCTCTCCCTCCCCCTCCACCCATTATTCACTGATTTTCAGGCAATTGCCCACACTGCTGAATAGTTCTCGCCCAACAAAGCCCCACCCCCTGACACTTCCCTCGCCACCTCCAGATTTAAGGGTTGGGAGGACCACACGCCCTGAGCAGGCCATTGCCATTGGTAGGGAGAGCCTGCTGCTGTGTACTTGCTCGGGCCGTTTCGCCGGCTCTAATTGAGGGTTTACAGGGGTCAAGTAGGACAGAAGCAGTTGCGACAGAAGGCGTGGGGGAGAACAGATGCAGATTGAGCCCCAAGTTTGGCGGGCTCCAGATCCTTGTCCAAGTTCAGCTGAGGAAAAGAACCGCAGAAAAAAATCTGGAAGCTTGAGGGTTCAAGTTTACTGCTGTACACTTTTTTGATTTCATAATAAAAATAATAATAATAATTTGGCATTTATATAGTGCTACGAACCCTCAGGTACCTGAGCGCTGCTTATTATTACCCACGGTGTGTGGTGCTCATTTATCGACCTCGGAAGGATGAAAGGCTGAGTTTGGCCCCGTCGGGATTCGAACCTGCGTTAGCAAGCTCTGCACAGATGTCAAAGCGGGCGCTCTACTCGCTGTGCCACTTGACCAGCTTGACTTCATCTTTGGAGCCCCCCTCATTTTCCACACTTTCCTTCCAGAGGTCTTAGACGAGTCCTTATTTGGGGCCGAAGGTCCGTGGGGGAGCCTGAGGGCACAGTAAGAATTTCAGAATCACCTCTTCCAGAGATAGGACCCAAGTCTCCCTGACAGTCAGTGGGCAACCTAGAAGCGAGGGACAACTTTTTAGTTTCCTGTGTTTGCGGTGCCTTGTTGATGGGGCACTGTCCGGGTCACACAGTATGACGCTATCCATTAGTTTGGCCCCATTTTGCAGCTGGGCTAGATTCAAATTTATGACCCCCACAGGAACAAATTCAGCTCCTCTATGGTGTGGTCCATTTGTCACAATAGTACAATCTTCCATTACAACAACCTCCGACCCTTTAGGATGTTAGTTGATGTTGATCAGACCACGAGTAAACGAGAACTCCTTTGCTGTGACATGCAATTTTGTGTTGGCGAATTTGAACAGGAGTGAATCCAGAAGTACCGCATTGGATTTTGTTTCTAATTTTAGAGACTCATAAAGAGAAACCAGGACACATAGGACCCGATTGATCTCCACTCAGAGAGTCAGCCCATATGATCAATTTGTCATTTTGCTGTATGAAAGGCACATCAGAGTTGCAAAGAGCTGCAGACAACGGTAGAGAGCCAATTGATGAAAGAGTAGAATCAAAGTCCAATACATACCTCTTACCCAAGTCAGGTGGCGAGTCCAAATAACTGGAACTCTCATTACTTACAATGGAAATGTATGGCACAGAAAATGTAACTCTGGGCACAGATAGGGGCTTAGCTGTTTGTACAGGTGGGGTTGGCTTGGGATGTAACAAAATTGTTGTGAGGTCTTTTGGATTGAAAAAGGCAGTAATCAGACCTTTGGGATTAGATTTGATATCCCTCGATCCTCGCTCGTCAACAGTCGCCAGTATTTGCCTTGTATTTGGTCCCGGACTTACCCCATCTAGCCGGGTAAGCAGGGGGGCTCTGTGGGCATCCTAGACGCACCCTCCTGAGAGGAGGGCGGCAACAGTATGTTCGCCGCTGCCAGAATCTCCTTGTCCGACAAGTGTGAGAATTTCTCAGTCTGAGGCATTATCAGCTTGCCACTCCTCAGACCGTACATGAGGGGTGTGCAAGCTCCTTTCTATTTCAGGCACAAATTGGTTATAGGAGTAGTTATTGAAAGTCATTGTTCCACGGAGACAGTAAAGGAACTATTGACACTCACCCGCTCCGCCCGGTCAAAACAGCGTCTATTCACAGATTGCAGGCCAAACAGCAGCTGGTCACTGAAGTGAGGTGGGGGAAGTCCAAGCCAAGGGTCCACAAGCCAACACAGCCCACATTCACTGCACAGACTGCCACTCGCATGCTGCTCCGCTGTAGTTGAGGTTTTTGTAAGGCAGCTCCTCCTCCAAGTAGAAACCAATTAAACATGAGAGGGGCACTAAAAAACGATATGTCTTGAGAATGAAAAACTAGGGATTAGATGCTGGGGGAAAAGGTAAGAGATGTATAGGAACACTTAGAATTACATACTTAAACAGGGTACACTGGTATCTGAACGCTGGAGGTACAGTTAAAATACTGATTCCAGCAGAGAATTAACTTCTGGTTGTGAAATACTGTAGAAGTATTGAGGACAATATGCTGAAAGTTATTGTGAAGGTGCTTCCTTGTTTCTTATGTAAGAGAATTGAAATTGGCAGTATGCACCATGCTGTTACAGGCTAAATAGAAATCAAAGTATATGTTATTTCATTTTCAAAATAGGTTGAAGTCAAAGGAAACGGAAGAATGCCAAGCACAGCTTCAACGACTGGAATATAATGCAGAAAAAGCAGAATCACGGTACTCCTTTTATATCTTCTTCCCATCAAATTTTTACTGTACACCATTCTTTTGGATTTATACACACACATAATATTTGCAGCTGTCCGTATCAGTCGTATTATTTATAGTTGTAAAGGCTGGTTGGAAAAATAATATATTAAGTAGGGGTGCACAAAAGTAGCACTTTGAATAGGTACCTGACCAATGTTTGGCTGGAAAATCAAATATTCAGCTCTGGCTGAATAATTCTTGTATTCGGCTCTAGCTGAATACTTTGTTGGCTTCCCATTTGAATAAAATAAAATGTATCAATGGGTTCAGGGAATCGGTGCAGCCTACTATGTAGAAGGTAAGTAAACCTTGCCTCTAAGCATTCCTGATTGATTAGCAGTCTAGTTTGATTTGACTTCATAGCTAAAATTGGGTTATCAAGATCAATAAACTCTTTATGAATATTAAAACCAACAAATACTTGTATTTAAATCTATAGACACAATATTAATGATTGATACAATTCTCTGCACGACTATCCACTACCATATAACATCTTTAAAAAATCTGAGCATCTAGGATGTAGTCTATTGTTTAATTCTTATGCTGGTTTGATTTTACCATATCGATTTTAGATTGTAATGATGATTTCACACATACTACTATATTGGAAGGCATGCGCCTGGTGTAGTGTCCAAAGCCTAACATTCTTTCATATTGAGATATGTCAGTTGAAATGAAGATTTTCCCAAAGTAATAAACTCGATATCCTGTTCATTCATGAAATGATCCCTTGTTCACAGTTTATCACTTAGAGCAACGTTGACAAGTGTTTCACGCAGTCAAATGCCTTGTCGAGAATTTTGTATAAGAATCCAAAAATAAACAAAGAAGGGCTGTTTTATAAAAAAATTGAAACAGTAAACTTCCACTTTTTCTCACAATACACTGACAATAATATTTTTGATAAACCTGAACTCACCCAAATAGTTCACAAATATATACTGAGGAGTGTTGGCAGCGTTCTACTAACAAATAAAATAAAAAAATGGAATATGTTCGCAAGAAGGACTGGAATGCAATTTATGCAACCCATTAAACTGGAATGGAGTAAGTAGTCAAGAAAACACAGTAAATGGGGTTATATGCAATTGATTTTAACAACATACTACAAAACTGAGTGTATATATCAGATACTGTAGCTTCATAAATTTGATCATGAAACTTGGACCCATCCCTGTTACGAGATATTTTCAGAACGATCGGGCAAAATTGTACAATGTTACACCTCGTATGTACAGTCACGGAAATAATAGGTTATATATTTTGGTATATATGCTAATGTGGCACCAGCCTTTGCAAGGATCCCTAATTTCTCCAAACTAATTTCATGATATTATAAAACATTTATAATAATCACCAAAAGAGGCTAATGCAATACTGTTGAGGTTTACATAGGTTGTATTATGACCCTGCGGGAGGTAGCCAACCAATCAGGAGGCTAGGAATGCAGGCTGATACTGCCAACCTAGCCTCTGTTCCAAGCTGCCTGATGGCCGGTTTGCCCACCTGCCATCTTCCCCCACCCTTTGTTCCTTTGTTTTCAATCTCCCTCTCCCCACTTACCTCATTGCGGTGGCTGCCGCAGCTGCTGCTGTTGCTCTTCCCGTACTGCCCCGTTTGGCCGCCATAGAAATGGAAGAGGGCATCCGTAACGGAGCCCCACCTTTCTTTTCCATGGCAACCATGTTTGCATAGTATTTTCTTTCCGGAAATTAGATGCCATGAGGCAACCCGTTTACATAAAGACAATACTTTAATTAGACCCGTCCCAGCCCATGGCACGGGTGCTAATAGCGTTAATCACCTATTCCAAGAGCTGGAACGGATGGTAACGGCCCTGTGCCCCAGTTAAAGGCCCGGAGTGGGTTGTTTAACTCTTAAATAGTGCCAAGGAGCCATTCTTTAACAAAAGATAAAATGTGTGCTTTCTATTTCACTCATAATCCATTCTAAGCCACAAATCAAAATAAATGGTATATTAATAACAAATGGAATACAAATCAAGTACCGACAAATACTCCTAATCCATATTCTTTATTAAGACCTTTTAGAAAAGATCTACCTTTGCTTATCCAGATTACTTTTCGTTGTCTAAGACCTATGGCAAGATAGGTATCATGCCCTCTTCTGTTTGCTGTAATTTGTTTTATGATAGAACCTCTTGAATCTTGCCACTTAAAATGTTGGTGCGCCTGAGGCCAATGAATAGGCATAGGATATTGTTCATTATGTGATTTATGAGCTCTAAATTGTTCCCCAATCCTCTCACCAAGTTTCGTTGTGCTGGTGCAAGTATGGTGTTTTCCACATATGGTCATTTATGTAGCTTTTAATCTCATGAGATCTAGTGGAACCTACTTTAAATTGTTCCGTATTTTTGATCCCGTAGCTGCAGGTGCTGTACTTTCCACATTTATAAAAAAAACGACAATCTTGGATTTAACTATGTTGTTGCTGCAATGGATGTCGTTTTTGACATTAAGCTAGGACAACATGTATTTCTAAGAGTAGGTGGTTTCTTGAGTATTGGGAGAAAATAATGTCTAAAGATGAGCGCCATGGATATTTTTTATTTTTTTTATTTTATTGTGCATTTGTTAGGCGCTTATACAACAAGTAAATTGTGTTTCAAACTGCCCACAGGGTGACAGGGAGGGAATATGGGATTGAGAACAATATATTCACTGGAGGATAAAAGACAAACCGACTATGCCTTGTGAGTATTCAGAAAGTGAAAGTGCACAGAGAGAAGAGGGGAAGAGGGAGTGGGGGGTAAGTGCTGCAAGTGTCCATGCTTGCAGGTGAGCAGCAGATGGAAGTGCCAAGTATAGTAAGTGCTAGAAAGCATTGAGCTGAAGAAGTAGGTAAGTGCAGGCTTACAGTGGCATATGTGGCAAATGCTGTGTGTAGGCAGAGGCTGAGGCTATTGGGTGTGGGATGCCAGGGACCCAAAGGACACATAAGGGCCCTGGTCACCAATCACAGCGACTGTGAGATTAACAGAGGAGGGAAGAAGGGAAGGAGGAGGTAAAAAGGAAAGTCTTGAGGAGCTTCTGGAATTTGAGGAGGTCCGGCTAAAGACGAAGAGGAAGGGGGAGCCTGTTCCATAAGAGGGAACCAGCTGAAGAAAGAGATCGGCCTCGGTCCTCTATTTAGCTAAACGCTTTACACACAGAGAGTTGGTGCCAGAGGAACGTAGAGGTCTAGAAGGAGAGTATTTAGTAGTTGTAGATTGCGTGGACCCTGGCCCCAGACGGCCTTGTGGATGATGCAGAGAGATTTGAATTTAATCAGTGCAGCAACTGGGAGCCAGTGAGAGTTTTTAGGGCTGAAGAGATGCGGTCCCTGGGCTTGAGGCCAAGGATGTCTCGCTGCCCTATTCCATACAGAGCCCCTTTTCCATTTCCATGGCAGTCACAGAGCGGCGGCAGAGGGGCCACCGCCGATGAAAAGAGGTGAGTGAAGGGCATGCGGGTAGAAGGAATCGTAAAAAAAACAGATATGGAAGAGTGGGGGGAAGATGGCACTGCTGGGCAGGGGAAGCAGCCTCCAGGTTCTATGGAACGGGGGCTGAGATTAGCAGTTTCAGCCCTTGATTGAAGGAACCGGATTTGCTGCTCCCTCCACTCCGGGTGCTAATAGAGTTGTATCTGAAGTTCATGATACCATTTTCTTCATGATATCTAGTAATTAATCTGATTGGATATTGTTGAGTGTTATGTGGCAGTTTATGGTGAGTATTTGTAAAAATACTAGCATGTAGATATGCGGAACTTTGTTTCATTTTGTGAGGTTGATTTCTTTTATTTTCTCTCTCTTTTTATTGACAGATTGGATTCCTCTTCAGAAGTTTTAACATTTGTACAATGCTTACATATGTAGAGCCTGTTGCTATGCAGAATATCTATTCTGAGCCCGATTCTCAAGGACGTGTTAAGTACCGGAAAAGTCATATAAAGGGTTTATGATATTTTCGGTACTTGACACCTATTCTAAAGTAGGTGTATTTTACAGAGGCCATGGAAAAAACGCCACTATGGGAACCTGTGTGCTGGGTGCTAGGATTGGTTGGAAACCAAAATAGCACCGGTCATTTTCCGAAAAAGGTTCCTTTGCATGGCGATTCTAGTGGCACTCCTCCACAATAGCGATAGGCTTAAATTGGCACACAGATATAGTGCCTCTTTGATGGCGGTCTGTGTCGCTGTTGTGGAGGAGTGACAAGGTTTGCAGTGGGAAGTGATGCTTATTGATCGGGCAGGGGCTGCAAAAAGGCAACTGCCTTTGTTATGCATGCAAGTACCAGAAAATCGGTGTATGCACTAGTTCTTTTTACAAGGTGCCCTGGGGCAGGTGAGCGGGCTTGGGACTGGAGCTCGCCTAGTTAAGGTAAACGTGCTGATTGGATGTTACAGGGCTGTGATAGCCATAAACAGGTAAACACTGCTCACCTCACACCAGGCAGGTAACTAGAGCAACTTGTATTAAAAGTATGGGATGATTTGTCCTGGGAGTGCAGGTCTGCTGTGTATGGTGTTCTCAGCAGCACTTTCGTAACATTTCTATTATCATGCAGTTTAACGAAAATGCTGCTGAGGCTTGCAATCCACCTGCTATCTCTGAAAACAGGCAGATTGGAGCCAATGCACTATTGTGCACTACGTTGATGCCCAGGACCACTTCAGAATAAGCGTGGTGTCTGGGCGTCAGGAAAAGGCACAGTGAAGCTTGCAGTTTAGCATGCTCACTTCACCTCATTGAGAATCGGGCCCTCAGTCTCTTAGGATGTGCACTCATAGTTGAGGTTAGACTTGTAAATAATTTAATTTGAATCATGTCATTTTTTATATAAATTAGTAGTAGTAGTAGTAGTTTGACATTTGTAGAGTGCCTTTATCCCATTGGTATGTCCATAAATCGCTAGTGGGTTGAACGCCCCCGGGGGACTGAAGTCCAAGGTATGGGATAATTGTCAGAGAGATTAGAATGAATGTGTGCATTTGGCCAATAGGATGTTTGGTGGGATGGCTGGGCCCCAGTTATGTACCCATGTCAATCAGGCATGTGGATGGGTGCTGAGAGATTGTCAGGAGACTGCGCAAGATCAGGAGACTTGTTGTGTCCAGCTAGACCAGAGTTTTATCATGGGACTTAGCTGCATTCTGATGGCAGTGGTGTTGTACTTCAGTCTTGTGTATGGAGGCAAATGCATGCGGGTGGGTGATCGTGCCTGCGGCTAGAAACCAAGTGGTGTGAAATACATACCCTTGTGCTCCAGTTGGTTCTTTGCTTTTAATATGGGCATCTAGTCTGCTTTTCTTGTCTGCTCCGAGTGATACTTAACTTTGCCTTGGAGATATACTGGAGAGGCAAATAGTGTCATGGCCTAGGTGTTGGGTGGCGGGGGATGGAGGGGAGCGGAGGGGGTCAGGGTAGGGGAGGAGATGAGAGCATGGACTTGGTTGGGAGAGGGAGGGGAGGCCTGTGAAAAAGCACTTTTATTCAAGACATTTAGAACACCTAAAATGCACCTGGATTCAAAACATTTGCTGCAATGTGTAAACTGAACCTAGGTTCTAAAACATTTGCTGTACCTAAAATGCACCTAGATTTCAAACATTTGCTGTTTCCAAAACTCACCTAGATTCAAAACATTAGCTGTACCCAAAATGCACCTATATTCAAAACATGTACTACACCCAAGATTCAATAGGTGTCAAAACCTTTACTACATTTGCTAGTCAGGATTGTGGCCCAGTTTAGTATATGCTCGGGGTGCAGCTAAACAACAGAAGAATTGGTTATATTAAGTGTGAGGGAGAGGTACAGAGACTATCCTACGAGTGTGTTATAGTATAGAAGGGGCTATGTTCAAGGATTGAAAGCAATCGAAATAATAATAGAAATCGATTCTGCCTAGCAAGGGTACTCATGGGGAAGCAGATAGCAGATCAGAGGTGAAGGTCTCACAATGAGGAGTAGTATGAATCAAGAGAAGTGAATATGGACAACTTGGGACAAGCATGAGTCGCTGTTAAAGCAGGGCTATGCAAATAGAGGTTGTCTCTTACCTTAGTGTAGCTGTAGCTTCTTGAGCCAGTCTGGGGTTCCCATGGGCAAACAGGGGATGGGTGCCGCCCTTTGCCTCTGGCCCTTAGCCCTGGCAAGGCTGTCCTGGGAGGGCCTCTGAAGTGCAGCTGTGCCGGTCACTTGGGTGGAGACACGGGCCATGGAGAACCGAATGGGCACGCAGTGGGGAGGGAGGGTCAGGGTGAGGGATTAAGGTGGATGGGGAAGGCAAGAGGAACATTGAGAGAAGGCTGCCAAGACGGATCTACTTGAATGCTGCAGGGAAAATAATAGAATCCCAAAATACTGAATTTTATGAATCCCCTTTTTATTACATATAAATGTGGGAGTAGACTCCCTGCAGCACCCCATACCCCCCCACCTTTTTTGTTTACATAACCCGCCCCACATATATAGGTTGTAAAATGGGAGTCTCAAATTTCTGTATTTTGTGCTTTGATTTTTTGGCATCCTCTATTCTGGTATGATCCCGCCAAGACAAAAGGAAAGGGACGCCTGACTGCCTTAGGCAATTGCTAAGGGCTTGGGAGGGGAAAGGAAGAAAGCCAGAAACAAAGGACTAGAGCGCAAAGACAGGGCACTCTACCTGCAGACCAGCTCAAAAAATCAAGGTAAAACACAGATAAATCCCTCCAAAAAGCACGAACCAGCACCACAACTCCTTACCAAGTGGTTGTTGTGCAGAATGTCTACAGATTACAATCAGGAAAGGCATTGGGAGTCAGTGAGAGGGACACCTGACTGCCTTGGCCAATTGCTAAGGGGTTGGGTGGGGAAAGGAAGAAAGCCAGAAACAAAGGACTAGAGCGCAAAGACAGGGCACTCTACCTGCAGACCAGCTCAAAAAATCAAGGTAAAACACAGATAAATCCCTCCAAAAAGCACGAACCAGCACCACAACTCCTTACCAAGTGGTTGTTGTGCAGAATGTCTACAGATTACAATCAGGAAAGGCATTGGGAGTCAGTGAGAGGGACACCTGACTGCATTGGCCAATTGCTAAGGGGTTGGGTGGGGAAAGGAAAAAGCCAGAAACAAAGGACTAGACCACAAAGACAACCCACTCTACCTGCAGAAGACAAAAACTAGTATCGGGGCTGTTGGGATAGTATTGCGCTTAGATAAAGGTAAATTAATTATGATATTTTTGGTTCCTGTTATCTGATAGCAGACCTATGCAAAGTTAGGATCTAGCCCCTTGATCCCTTAATGATTAATACAACAAATTACTTTGCTGGTATTGCGCTTATCTACAAATATACAATGGACATTTTTTGGTCTCCAAATTGTAAATACACAACTCTATTCATCCAATTTCTAGCCATTGAGCCATGTAATATAGTCTTATTGTTCTTTTGCGTAGCAGTGTTCAATCAATGAAGCCGTCTCGTGTTTCTACCTCAGGTCCTTTTCAAGGCATTTGAATTAAATGAACGTTCAGTATCTCTCTCAGCAGTACAGTGCATAGGATAAACCGTAAAAAATAAATAAATAAGGATGGAGCATAAGTCCAATATATGTACACGAAATCTGAAATCTCCTGTTACATCACATTTTTTTGGAAGCTAGACACACAATAGCAGAGCTTAAATGTGTGATCCTTGTTCAAGTGACAGAGAAGGTGATATTAATAGGAAATTGTTACAGAGAGAGGTACTTTGGATTGACCTATTCGACTCAATGCAACATAGGGGAATGAACTGCGAAACGGATTTGATGTGCTTTGTTTGACAAGCCATGAGCTATTCCTACAATGCTACCACTAATCCAGAACACTTTTGGTGTACAACATACGTTTTCACATTGCAACAGTGCTTTTGACTTTGCAGTAGCCACTGTGTTAATACTTGTGTAATTGTTCTGGACTGATTAATTTGATCTATTTTGATTTTTCTATTGAATTGTATTTCTTTCGATTGTTTCTTTTATTGTGTTTTTTCAACTGTATCTGTGCAACTTTTTCTACTGGGTTATTGTCAATGTGTACTTGCCCTTGATATACTATATAGTCACCGTATGAACTATATGAAACACTTATGTGATTAATGGATGTTAGATTAGTGGGAGAGGTAGTGATATACAACACTCTGTGGACAGTAAGTACTTTCCCTGCACTTGCTTCTGCCGGTGTAGCGAGGTTCAGAAGGCATGATGTGTTTTTATTTACACCAATGCATTATAGCAGCTTTACTTGGGACGGTAGAAGGGGCACCAGTTCTACTTTGTATGACATGGTGCCCCTTCGCCCGTCCGACAGTATTTGAGTATGGATCTACTTTACGAATGCAGAGGGGACAGAACTTCTTCTGCCTCACTTTCTATGCGGCATGATGAGATATTAATATTGCCCGAGATAATCATTACCGCTCATTAATGATTCACTTTCAGTGATGACTATATCGCATTCCCTTGACAACACACTCTTACACCCATACCAAGATGGCTTATTTGCGATGCTATGCGCATGCGCCCTGGTAGCTAAGCAACCATATCAACACAGTTCTCACTTGCATCACACTTAGCGAGGAGCGGAACGTACGGCTGAGAGATTTGCTGCTCTTGTAAGTAATCCTAATACAAACTTTTGTTGATTTTGTTATAGTCGGGGTATGAGAGCCTGTGTATAATTATACTGACACAAGTTATCACCAACTGAATGAACACAAATCACGTCAACTTTGTGTGTACACGACCGCATATATATATATATATCGCTTTTATGACGGCAGATTGATTACGGGCTAGAAATACATTTCTGGAACAGAACATTTGGGCAATGTATATAAAGTATCCCTAGAATTATGCCTATCTTTATGCTTTGACATACATATTCGAACAGAGTCACTAAGAGAGTAATTTAGTATTTGGGAATAGAGATAACACGTGAATACTGCGGTACTTTCTTAAATGGTGGCCACAAGGCATATGTACAACATTATATAGATAGTATTATCTACATTGCGGTCAAAGCTATTACTTATGCTCTTTTCAGCTCTAACATCTCCTGCCCTCTGACCGAGCACTTCTTCGAACTATGGCACGCAACGCGCAGACAGCTACAGACCGTATACCCACCAATGACTTATGGTATTGAGCCAAGTTATCTTAAACTCCCTTAACAGCCACTTTAAGCTAAATACTGCTGTCAAGAATCTTAATAGATGACACAAGGTTGGTCACTCCAAGTTATCCATTTTATTGCTTTTTGAACTCTATAGGACTCCTTGTAAAACATATTCTGTATGCGTTATCTACAGATACACATCGGGTGTTAGAAGTTGGAAACATAGGAATCTAGTTAGGCAGCATCAGCCCTGAAGAAGGATTCATTCCGAAACGCTTCAGCATTTGTTTGAAACATCTTTGATACAGCCTACATATTTGGATCAATTAGAGACAGGACTACACGTAACCTAACAGTGAGGAAGTTAACACATAACTCTTTGACGTTATATTGAGATGTGACACACTGGACTCTTTTGGAATGATTTGGTTAAACCTGTACTAACAAATTGTTCTTACTTGCCCGTCTTTCTTTCTGTGAAAATTTCAAAAACTTGTATTATCAAATTGCTCTTATTAATTTGTGTTTTCCTTTCTGTGAAAATTGCAAAAAATGGCATATTCTTTTGAATGTTTGCTTCCTTTTACTACATTTTGCTAATAATCATTTTGTGAAAATGAAAAAAGCACAGTGTTGTTATTGACTGACTTCATTGCAATGAATTGAAACCATTGCTACCCATTGGGCTACACATTGAAACATATTGTATACATTTGAACCAATATTAATTCGTTTTTGGGATATCTATATCCCCTAGGAGTGCACATAGGGACTACCCATCAGCATATGACAGGCTATGCTCCATGATATATAACAGCCTCACCACTCGGAGAGATAATGAACATTCATTTAATGCAAATGGCTTGAAAAGGACCTAAGGTCAAAACACGTGTCGGCTTAATTGAATGAACAGTGCTACGCATAACAACAATAAGACTATATTAAATGGCTCACTGGCTAAACATTGGATAAATAGTGTTGTGTATTTACAAATTGGAGACCAACAAATTACCATTGTATATTTGTAGCTAAGCGCAATGCCAGCAAAGTAATTTGTCGTATTGTACCTGCAGACCAGCTCAAAAACTAGATTGGAAATCAAAGTAAATACACTAGCTGTACACCCCAGAGCAGAAACCCTTTTAAAAGCTGGCATCAGCAATGGTAGGTGAACAATTTGTTTCAAAAAGCCCATCATCCAGACTGATACAAATCAAGAAGTCACTGTGCAGAGAAACGTTTGTGTACTTACCTCATCAATAGGGATGAGTTTGGGAGGGGCAGGTTCATATGACCCTGGATTGGGCTCATGTGGGCTGTCAGGAACACACTCTTTAGTCAGGAAGATCTCCTGCAAGATGAGCTTCTCGTGCTCTGATATGATATGATACGGCATTTATAATGCACCTATATACAAGTGTTTCAAGGCATGGAGAGGCAAAGGAGGGGAACAGAGGGAAGACAGAGACAACAATATTACTAGGCCAGGCGGCATTGAGATCGCGCAAGTATGGGGAGGGGCAGGGCGGGGGGAACGGGAGTGGGCAGTGCAGTGCATATGATAAACAGTAATAAATAAATAAATAAGGACAATAAATAAAAGTGCGGCCAGCTAGTAGCAAGTATGAGGGCAGGTAAGTGCAGATATCAGGTGTCAAGTGCTGGTAGGGGGCTGTAGGAATACAGAAACAGTCCACGAGTGCATGGGTTGCCAGGGTGGCAGTGCAGGTGTGCAACTGGCGGGGAAGGTACATGGGCCCGAGATCAGAGGGTAGCCAGGTAAACCAGTACAGTTTCAGTTTCAGCCAGGTGATCAGCAGGGGAGAGGAGGAGAGAAAGCAGAATCAAAGAGGAAGGTCTTGAGGTGCTTCTGGAGCCGGAGATGGTTCTCCTCAATTTGAGAGGCTGTTCCAGAGGGAGGCCCCAGCAGAAGAAAGTGATCTACCATCAAATCGTTGTTGGAGAAGCGACTGACCTGGAGGGAGTTGGAGGCAGATGAGCAAAGAGCTTGAGAAGGAAGATACTAGGAAGAGAGGGTTGAAGATACTGAGGCCCCAGGCGGCCTTGTGGACAATGCAGAGGGGTTTGAACTTAATCCTCCCCGCCAGTGGGAGCCAGTGCAGAGATTTCAGTCCTGGAGAGATACGATCCCTGGGTTTGAGGCCAAAGACAAGTCTCGCAGTACTGTTTTGGATGAGTTGCAGAGGGCAGAGAGTAGAGGCAGGCAGATTTAGAAAGATGCTGTTGCAGTAGTCCAGCCTAGAGAGAACCAGAGCTCTGGAGACAGTGAGCTTCTGGGGGAAGGAGAGGAAAGGAAGAATACCTCTGAGGAGGTGCAGCTGTTAGTGTGACTTCTTAGAGACGTCAGATATGTGAGGAGAGAAGGAGAGTGTGGAGTTGAATATGACTCTAAGGTTTTTATCCTTACAGCAGGGTGCAGGAAGAGGGACAGGAGAGGCTGGCCAGAGTGACAGGAAAGGAGGGAGCAGGTGTGGCGATGAGGAGAATCCCAGTCTTGCTGGCATTAAGGCAGAGATCATTGGCGGAACACCACTCCTGGATAACAGACAGCCAGAGATGAGAGAAGGTGAAGAGATGGCGGAAGGGAGCCTGAAAATGAGTTGTCATCCGCATAGCACTGCAAGTTGGGGTAGAGGGCAGCAATGCGGTGGGCAAGAAGTGCCAGGTATTGGTTGAACACCCTGGGAGAGAGGTTAGACCCCTGGGGAACACCACAGGTAGAGATGGAGATGGAGATAGAGGAGAGGAAGAACCCAGGTTGGACCTGGGAGGGTCGATCAGAGAGGAAAGAAGTAATTCAAGCCAGGGCCTGATCATTGATTCCCAGGTTATCACAGAGACAGTTGAGCAGGATGGCATGGTTGACCGTGTCAAAGGCAGAAGAGAGATAATAATAATAATAATAATAATAATAATAATAATAATAATAATAATAATAATAATAATAATAATAATAATAATAATAATTAGGCTTTTATATAGCGCTACAAACCCTCAGGTATCTGAGCGCTGCTTATTATTACCCACGGTGTGTGGTGCTCATTTATCGACCTCGGAAGGATGAAAGGCTGAGTTTGGCCCTGCCGGGATTCGAACCTGCGTTAACAGGCTCTGCACGGGTGTCAAAGCGGGCGCTCTACTCGCTGTGCCACTTGACCGGAGTAGGATGAGGACACAGGGGTTGTTGGAATCAAGGTTGGAGAGCAGGTCTTCACAGATGTTCAAGAGAGCAGCTTCCATGCTTCTGGCAGCTCTGAAGCCAGACTGATGATCATGGAGACAACCAACAGATTCAGTGTGAATATTAAGCTGGGAGATGGCCAACTTTTCCAGGAGTTTGTCCAGGAAAGTAGTGCTGGAGATTGTCGATAGTTAGCCGGGCAGGAAGGTTCAGCAGAGGAGTTCTTAAGAAGAGGGTGCACAAGGGAGTGCTTCAGGGGGAGGGGAAGACACCAGTGGCGAAGGGGTGGTTGCAGAAATCAGCCAGAGCAGGAGCCACGGTGTCAATGTGGTCCTTGATGGTTGTGGAGGAACAGGGGTGAACCCGTTTTGACGAGACCTTCATAGATTGGACTTGTCTAGGACCCTTGTCTGGGAAGAACAGGGGAAAGGCAGAGAAGAAAGGAGGAGAGGTGGCCACAGAGGGGCCAGAGGAAGAGCAGAGAGTAGAGGGAGGAGGGGGAGAGGAAGGAAGAGAGGACAGGATTTCTTGAGTTTTGGAAATGAAATGAGAAGCCAGGGCCGTGCAGAGGACCTCGGAGCAGACAGAAGAGGTAGAGACTGCAGCAGGATTGGCCAGCTCCTTACAGATTTTAAAGAGTTCTGCCGAGTTCTTAGATGCCGCAGAGGCGCGCCCTTGGATGTGGGCTCTGTTTTTGGTGCGGACAGGGAGCCGGTATTTGGCTTTGGAGCAGGCAGCAGGCCAGTTTGTGAGAGGGCGTACTGGAAGCATGCCATTTCCTCTCAGACATCCTTTACTTGCGTTTAAGGGTGACAAGGTCGAAGTCGTACCCAGAGTTGCACTTGGCTTTGGGCTTCAGGCGGTTCCTCATGACGGGGGCAAGAACATCAAGAGTATCAGACATAGCATAGTGGAGCATGGACAGGGCTGTCTCAGGGTGTGAGTCAGCCAAGGGGGAGTGGGGTGAGAAGGTGGCAGCGAAAGCCTCAACTGACACACGCTTCATTGGTCGGATAACCCAAGAAGGTAGGTGGCAGTGCTGTAGATGGCTTGGCCTGAGGGACAGAGAGGGTGAGCTGGGCGGAAAGGGCAAAGTGATCATTCCAGGAAAGAGGAGTGGTGAGAGGGATCGAAAGGGGAAGGTCTGAAGAGATCAGAGCATCCAGCGTGTGCTCGACAGTGAGTTGGGGTAGAGGGGAGAATAGAGATTGAAAGAGAGTTGCAGAGGTCACAAAAGAGTCCAGAGGAAGGACAGGAAGGAAGGAACATCAGGTGGATGTTAAAGTCTCCCAGAAGAAGGAGTTGAGTGATCGAGGCCAGGAGGGAAGAGGAGAGGTCTGTCCACTCAGAGAGGAATGAGGAGATTTGACCAGCTGGACGATAGATGGTAGCCACAGTAAGGGAATGGCCTGGAGAGAGAGAGAGCCTGCAGACGAGGCATTCTAAAGATGAATAGGCCTGCGTAGGAATGACAGGAATCCACTCGGGAAAGATAGGGCTACACCCTCTCCGGAACGGTTGGATCTGGGCTCGTAGAGGATTTTGTAGCCATCAAGGAGGAGAGTGTCAAAGCTCGTAACAGAGCTTGCGGTGAACCATGTATCGGTGAGACCGAGGACATCTAGGTCAAGTTTCTCCAGGAGGTGGCAGATGTCAGAGGAGTGTTTGACAGCTGAGCGAGAATTTAGAGTGGCAATATGAAGAAGGTTGCTGTCCTTGAAAGACTTCTGGGGAGGGGTACAAATCAGAGGTCCGCCCTGCAGACGTGTAGAAGGAGCCTGAGTTACGGCAGAAGAGGAAGGAGGAGGAAAAGGCAAGGTAGCCAAGGAGGAGTTAGCAGGGGGAGGCAAGGAAGCTCTAGAGGGGAGAGAGGGGACAGCAGGAGAAGAAAGGACACTACCATGGTTATTGCTGTACAAAGCAGCAGAGCCACTTCTACCTGTGATTGGTTGGCACAGACATGAAATGGACCATAAGGCTGTGTGTGTGTGTAGCAACACTCTGTTCAATGCAAAACTGTGACCCATAAAAGGATACAGACAAAGACCAGTCTCATCCCCTCTAATCAAGGGGAGGATGTCATGTGGATTACTGGTAAAGAAGATGCCGATGCTTACATATAGACCTGCAACCCACTGGAAGTAAAGGGAATATGTCATGATGTCAGGATAGGCAGGGATGTGCAAGGAGGAGATGTGAATCTACTATTGTTTGCTCGGGGATGTTCTGCTACGAAGTATAATGTTCACATGTAACTAACTGAATAGATCAAGAGATTTTAAATGTCTAAAACTCTATAAAAGGTTGATTCGTTAGCATGCAACTGTGACATTTTTCAAGACTAAGCTATTCTGTCAGTTTATGCAGCTGCAAAGAAATAAACTGGAGCTGTCACCAAGAAACGAGTGTTGGATATTGCTCGACTTTCACACATCGTTATTATTTAGAACTTACGGAAGGAAACTGGAAAAGACTTTATGGTGTACTGTTTCAAATAAGGATGTAACATTTCAATAAAACTATACATGTGGGGTTAGTTTTCTGCTATCATCTTAACTGTTAGGGAATGCACACTGTGACGAATCCCAGGTATTGTTACCTCTCCCCATGAGGCTAGGGTAGTGAGGCCGCTGCTCGATAGTCCCCTTGGGGGTGTTACTCAACGGGTGGATCTCCTGGGGAGGGAAACCCTCGATGGGATCTCAGTGATGATAGCCTTTGGAGAACGCTGGTGGTGGGGAAAAGGGAAACCCGACAAGCAAAAGCAAAGCGAGAAAAATGCATGCAGCCAAGGATGCGAGGGAGAGCCTAATGCTGCAGAGCTGTCAAAGACAGAACGCTGAGCACGGCAGCGACGCAGAAGCACTGTGCTGCACCCAGAACAGACCGCAGACCGTATCAACATTTCCCGAAGGTCAGTCCAGCTCCGGGGGCACGAAGGGTGCTAAATGGATTAAAAATGCACATTTGAAAAGCAAAAAGGGGATAACGGAAGAGTTTTACAGTTTGAGACAAACTTTGTAAATAATCCTTTGTGTAACAGTACCTGACAGGTGAGTACACAAGGTCTGTTCAGTTAGACATTGGGTGAAACAGGGACAGAGGTCCCACAGAAACAGGATACCAGGGTCTGAGACCCATATGAAAACAGGGAAGCCCCGCCAGTGCTCGTCAGGGTCTAGGACCCATATGGAAGTCGGCAAAGCCCGAAAGAGAAGTATACAGGGGTCAAGGACCCACACAAACATGAAAGAAGTGCATAATCCATGGGCTGGGGCAGCACGCTTTGGCCAGTCAGGATTCCTGAACCAATAGACTGCGCCATAGTGTTGTGAGGATTGCTCTTAATTCCTCTGCACATCGTCCTCGTCCCAGTACTGTCAGGGAAAATACTACAGTTAGCTAGTCAGTTAAGTGGAGCCTTCTTAGCAGCACTATGAATAACATACTTCGAGGAGAGGATATCACAAAAGTATATTTTGGCAGCTTCAGATCTCATCAGTTTAGGCTTTTCAAGGGTTAAAGGGTTGGGTTTCTCCTTTGGGTAGGAGTTTTTATCCCCATAGGGTTTTGATATATTTCTCCTTCTGTGAGATTGTGAGTATAGGATGGTTTGCCCCGACCTACGTCCCTGTCCACAGGAGGGGAGTTCCTTCCCATGAAGTCTTCCGTATGTGCCCACTCCTAAGGGGACTATCAGTTAGTCACCTCACCACCCTAGCCGTATGGAAAGGGGCTCCCCCCTGCGGAGAAGTGAGAGTATCTCAATCGTCACATACCGTTCCCCAAAGGTTGATCGCTTCCCCTTCTGAGATTCTTGGCGAGACCTCTCGTGTCTCTCTAGACGTGTTTTGGTTGAAGTTGGAATACCCCTTTTCTTTGTTTCTACTTCCACTCCTATTTGGGACATCTAAGGATTGAACTTTGGGACAGTGCTGCCTAAAACCAATTGGGTAGAGAGTTTGGGAATTGCATGCGATCCATGTGCCGATTTCCAAGATATTAATCTTTAATTTTGTTTGCGAGTATGTTTGACCATGGATGCAATTAACTTCCTCCCTTATAATTTCCATCCAACATTTTGGTAATAATTGTGGACTCGCAGCCTATCTTTTACTCCCACTGTCCAAGTGAGCCCACACTTGCTGTTGGTATAGTGTTACGGGTATTCTATATAGGTTTTTACCTCCCATGTACGGACAGTTATTTTTCTCTCTCTTTTCTGTATTTCTTTCCCTTAGTTAGGGAACAGAAGGAATCTTTCTTACCACCACCCAACCATAAGGTTGCTCTTTGTGCATTTAGAAATGTAGTAATGGCCGTCTGGGAGGATTCTATATGGAGATTTTTGATGGATGATGGGGAGCGATCTCTGATATTAAGCAGGCAGCATATCGTGGCATGACCAGTTCCTCCACAAGAGTAACATACCCAGTCCTTGCTGCTCTGGGAATCTCTCTGGCCAGTATGGGGTACATTACACTGGGATGGAGGCTGGCACACAGGTGGCATGCTTGTTGACATAAACATGTATTAATCAATATAAAGAGGAAACATCTCTCCCTAACTCTTGAGGGGGCTTCCCCGCCTCAACTAAGGAACTAAGAATTCAGTCAGAATGTGCAATTAAATGAAGAGTCCACCGTTGTGTGTGAAAATGCCTACCTCTGTCTCTCACGCTTGTAACTAAACTAAAGAAGTAGTGGATCCTCTTGCTCCTGAGGAATGGCTCCCTTCTTCTGTACAATGGATCATAGTTGAAATTGGTAGGTGGGAACTTCACTTGAGAGAATGACTCCCTTTCCCAGGTCTCAGTTTTTTTCCAAGATACAAAACAAAGTTCCAGCTTGTGGTGCTGTAAAGTTCTCAGTTTAAACTCAAAAGGTAAAGTTCCAACTCAGACATCATTCCTTATTGCCCATAGGTTTCTTCATTATTGGGTTCCAGGAGAATTCCTCCCTTCTCCAGGTATCTTGATCTCAGTACTTTCACAGTTCCAGGGGAATAACTCCCTTCCCGGGCCTTCTTTGGCTTTGGCACACAAAACCAAGGGGTATGGCTTCCTTCCCAGGCTGATCTCTGTTGGTTTATAGTTTCACCGTAGTAGAGGGAATGCCTCCCTTCCCCTTACCCTTCTCAGGCACTTTATCACAATTCACAAAGCCTGGGGGATTGACTCCCTTCCCCAGGCCCTTTTCACAGATCCACTTCACCAGGGGGAATGCTGTTCTTTCCCTGGTCTTCCTTTCACCTTATTTTACCGTCCTATAGGTGTGAGTCCCAGACCCGTACGATGCTGTTGGCAGATCTGGTTCACTTTCCTGCCAGGTACTGCCCGAAGAAGAGGATTCGTGATGCGCTTTTCAGTTGAATGCACTTCTCCCATTCGGGACTAGAACACTGCAAATGCATACCCGTTCCCATACCAACGGGAAGCTTTACACACATGTGATATAGCTCTATCAATGCAGCCATTTCTGCCCATTGGGAACGCAGACTACCTCGGCAAACCCCCTACGCAGCAGCGCTACCGGTTACCATGACAAGAATGCACCAACGCACTGCCTCTCGGCTTGCATCTATTTGTGCGCAACTTGAGAACGAGCGTCCCTAACAAAGCTGCACACTCACAAATACTGATACAGGCAGATTCATTCCCCAGGTAAAAACCATCATAACCCATCACCAGAGGACTAAGCTCACCTGTCACAGACTTCTTTTCCCTGCCTAGTTGAACACTTCGATCACCTAGGAGCCCCGCCTCAAGCAGGAATATACCAACGAAGTGAGAGTGTTCCAATACAGTTACAATGGGAATCCGGAGTTACTTACCAAACTGCATTTACCCACATGAGAACCTTGACATAAACTGCATGCCACATCTGTGGTCACTCACAGGGAGCAAAGGTGAGCAGATGAGACCTCGATATTCACAGTTCAGATACGGGCCACCTATGCAATCTTTGCACGCTCTACAGATCTAGGGACGGTGCTCTACATCAGGTGCTCAGATGCACCCACTACCTTCACTACCACCACATATGCGGAGCATGCCCCTTCACACAGGGGGGTCTTACCCACGCAACACATGGGAACCTAGTTAACATAAACCATGACTAAATTGGCCCCAATGTGGCAACCTCCTGAACATAAAATGGTCCATATTTCTCTTACAGACAGTTTAACCGATCCAACCCCCAGCTTTCCGCCTCACTACCCGGAATTATACATTTTATTCACGAGTGTTGGCGGCTCCTCCACACGCGGCCACCCCACTGGACAGGTAGGTGCATGCTGGAGCTTATTATTGCCCCTCCACTGTAGGTTAAGTTTTCACTGTAGCCATTTTGGCCCTTTTTAGAATGATACTTTGTTCATTTCTGGCATGTGACTAAAACACAAATACTGATGCCCTGATGAAGGTGAGATGACCTACATGTTTCCTCGCCGAAAACGTGCCTAAACAGGGATCTCCTTGAATCCACTGCAAGATTCCTGTCATAGATCATTTAGATATTTACTAACAAGTTTGCTTCACAAAGTCTATGAACAATTTTCTTTAATTCTCACTTTCCACTGTGCTTTCTGTATTATACCCTGCAGACATTTTTCTTTTTGTCTATACAATATTTATGACCTCTTTTTAAAGATACTGTTCCAAGGGATAGACCCATATTTAAGAACATTTCTTCACAGATATCTATATAGTGTTCTACAGATCAATGACTGTTGATGTTTAGTTTGTTGGTGTATTTTGTTTCTGTATATTGTTAGGTTTATGCATATTCATTGTTTTCTCTTTGACTAAAATAAATAATGGCCCATTCAAACCAGTAATTGCTCACAGTATTTGTTTTGTTGGTCCTTCATGCCAGACATGGGCCATGGGATGTCAGTTGTTTATACACGTACCTATACACTTTGATTCACAAATAAGTGTAAACCAAGCTTACCTCATGATGGAAACTACATATGTATGTGCATGGTCCTCTCTCGTCTGTTTTGGACTTTCCTGCATGCTTCTCCATGCTATGTGGCTCTCTGGGAGCTCTGCAGCGTTTTGCTCCTCTGGGGTTGTGCGGCTCCCCTTGGCAGCACACTTCCACCACTGCTTTCGCCTCACCGTGGGGCTTCCCAGCTCGCTGGTCGGTCCTTTCTCGCTGGACCGATTTGGAACGCCTCTAAAAGTTCTCCTGGGTTCCAGCCAGCAACCAGGTTGCTTCTTCACTCCAGTCGGCATCTGCACTTCTGGTTCCTCCAGGTCGGGCTTCTCTCCTTGCTTGGTTTTCTCTCTTCTATTTTGTATTGACTTTGGCCAATCAGAATTCCTGAAACACTAGACTGGTCCATAGTGCTTTGAGGAACGCTCTTCATCTCTCTGCACCTCCTCCTTGTCCCAGCACTATCAGGGAAACAACTATAGTTAGTCAGTCGGTTAAGTTGAGACTTCTTTTCGGCACTATGAATAATATACTTGGAGGAGAGGATATCGCAAGAGTATATTTTGACAGGTTCAGTTTAGGCTTTTCAAGGGTGGAAGGGTGAGGTTTCTTCTTTGGATAGGTTTTTTTTATCCCCATAAGGATTTGATATATTTCTCTTTCTCTGAGGTTGTTGGTATACAACGATTCACCCCTGACCTACGTCCCTGTCCCCAGGAGGGGAGTTTCTTTCCATGTTGTCTTCCCACATGTGCCGACTCCTAGGGGGACTATCGGTCAGGGACCTCCCCACCCTATCCTCATGGAAAGGGGTTCCCCCCTGGGGATAATTGACAGGAGTCAGCGAATCGTCACAGTATGTAGACAAGTCTAGGTTCATTCTCCAGTCCTTTTCAATTGTCTCTAATTCCCAAATTAATAGTAATACGTTTGATGTTCTTATTTGTCGATTATTAAGTGGATTGGCATCAGCAGCTACCCGAGCACTCAGCCAGTTAAAGTTTATGCGGTTGCTTTAATTAATTTCATGCATGAGCAACTTAAGAAGGGAGGCTTTTTTGTTGTTACAAATCAGCTCTCTAATTGAAGACAAACTCCTTTTAATTTCAATTAAAACACCACAACTCCTACATCCATTCTTATCGCTTGTATTGGAGTACAGCTGAGGAGAAAAAGTTCTCTAAAGCTTCTGATGCGGCTAAATTAAACTTTTTGTTTACGTTCCAAACTTCCACAGTAGAAAGCAACATAGGAGAAATGTTTCCTTCGAATTATGTAATTACTGTGAAATCATTGTTGAATCTAAATAATGGTCAAAGCAGGAAATCTGGGACACACACTTTTGACGAGAATTCTGTGACAATTTACTGTTGAATCCTTACCCCCTAGATAAGGAAAGCTATCTGAAACATGTGCTAGTTTGCTCGCGTCAATAAAACAGACGGACACCCTCCCTTAAGCATGTATCATAGTTTTAGTTTCATCAGTGTTTATGATGAGCTCCATTTATTTACAGTAGGTGGACAAGTTGTTAAAAGCATGTTAGGCAAATTGGAGTGTTACTTGTAAGTACAAGGTCATCTGCATAAGACAATAAAGTACTACATGCCATATCTATTTTGAGAGAACAACATCTGGTCATCTTTTAAATTCTCCGGACGGTCTTCCATGTGGGACCCCCTTTTTCAAACATGCAATGGTTGTCGTTAGGGGTTTAGAAGTTCTCAAGCAGATTATTTCAACCACAATTTGTTCCTATTCATGCTATCAAATGAGCTATGCAAATCAAGTGAAGTAGCTTAAAATGACTTCCTCTTTGTACACTAAACTAAAGTGCATGCTTTTGTATGGCAGAGAAATGGATGGGTGAGCATGAGTGGCAGCTGTGAGGGCTTTGTTCCTATGGGACAAACCTATGGGAAAACTGGAAGACTTCCCAGCAGGCAGTTTGAGGTCAGTAGACTTGGTGTAAAGTCGGTAAGTGCAACATACGGCTGATTCTGGTCCACCCAGCCAAGTCTCTCTGAGGAACCTCATGCTGAGAAACCCTCCCAGTTCCCCAGGTCAGTCTACCTCGCAGTGCAAGTAATAATACATGAGAGTTTCTTTTTGTTGAAGATAGTCAGGGAGTCCTGCTCTATTAGTGCTGTGGGAGTGAGGAGTGGGCGAAATAGACTGGGCTACTAGGAAATCTAAAATGGCACAACTGGTAAGTGCATCTTATTAGTGAGTGGGGCTGGCGAAGAGTATGTGGTCATGCAGAGGTAAATGTGGCCTACTTTAAACACTTATCCTGGCCTCGTAGTGTAACTTGGCACATTTTATGACCTCTCCCCATTTTCTATAGGACTCTGTCACAAGGGAAAAGGAGAGAAAAAGAGAACGTTCTGTCTGCATTAATCAGAAAGAGCAACAGAGCTCTGTAGGTCCCTGGTGACAGGTTAAAAGGAAAAGTTACAAAAGACGACTGATTCCTGCAGCTTCTGTGCTGGGGAGGAGGAAAGTTAAGTGAAGGTGGACTCGATGGAGAAATTGAAAGTCTTCCCAAAAGGAATGTGCCTTGGCTAAGCCCATAGGGCTTGGGCCTAGTAAGTCACATGATAGGCCGAACTGCTCCAATGCTTTCAGCGTCTGTTGAGACTATCACCATCATGTTAACTGTATTTGTCTGTAGCGCAATCAAAGTACACATATACATCAATCCATACATAATACAAGAAGGAATAACTAGAACCAAAAAAAGACCCCCTGACTATCCCTGGCCTGTTCAGATCACTGCTGCAACAGTGTACATATGGGCACCTTTTTGGCCCTGGGTGTAAGGGGGTGCTACCGCATCCATTAAAGCACCCCGCAAGTCTGATCCCTAAGGGGGCTAAATTGGCTCCCGAAAGCATTGAAGACTGAGGAGGCCCAGTTCCCAGTGGGGACCTGAATCCTATAGGATGAGCAAACCTATGAGAGGGGGAAGCACGTATTGTAATCTGACTGGGCCCTGGGCGGCATCCCAGGCCGGTTTCAAGTAAATCGGTGGCCTTTCTTGTATCCCTCAATTCTATACGAATGAACTCATAGGGTCATCCTTCCCCATAGGATTGTCGTCTGGAGCTTACGATTTTCTCTCTGATCAGGGTGCGGCATCCGTATACTGATCTCAACCAATGGGTACATTTATTTGTCAGAGTCTTTGGGCTCTGGCTTATTGCTAGAGCATTTGAGTACACTGTGCATGAATACCCTTCCCATGGGAACCCCCTCCTGTTTGCACACTTCGTAGCTCGGCCATGCAGATTTTGCCAATTAGGGAAATGGGGGTTTAATGCAAATATGTAGTTACTCTATGCTCTCCTTTGTCGGCTCCTCCCCTCAGGTTGCCACACAATTGTTTAATCTGCATCCCTTGGTCAGTCTCCCCCTTGGTTCCACCCCAGGATATTAGATCGGCTTTGCCCATGGGGGAGTCGATTGTGGGGCTTATGCCGGCATCTGCTGGGCCCAGAGACCCTTTTACAGTTGCCCCCTCAGTAAGGACGGTGAAGTCGTTCCCCTTGGGCAGAGGTACATCCAAGGAAGGTATGCGGGCACTGCAGACATCCTTACCCGTTGATTCGGGACCCCTTTCATTAATAGCATTATTTGAATGATGATCTCCTTGAATGCCTCTTCCTATGCCTATACCATTTTCGAAAATCAGTAACAGCAGTTTCTTTAGGGCTGCCAATTCGGTCAGGCCAGTGAACAATTGCAACACTGAACAGTTTCCTCTGGCATAAGAACCAAAGGTGAAGTAGAAAGTGGTTCTGGCGCAAGTGCACTTTCCCAGACATTGGAGCACAAAAAGCAAGTTTGTAATGAGCTAAACCATACTGGCGAGAGCCTCTTCTCCTGTGAGACTTTTACAAGGGGGCTGAATGTTATGTTCAGGCTAATGGTTGCTACAATTTACTCATACGTCCCATCCCCTTTCCTCCATACTTTTGGGACATTCCGTCCTGTGGGAGGGGACCGGCGCACTTTTTGTTAAAAAGCATCAAATTGAAAAATGTGTCATTCTCTTTTTACGTGGGGTACCGCACACGGCCGTAACCCCGCCCTCCTTAGCTCCGCACCGCGCATCGCCCTTCAGTCCTTTTCTCCACGCGGTCGGGGCTGGACGCACTTGCATCACCGGGAAGACCTTTTTCTTTTCCCGTTGTGCTTCTCTCCTGTTCCGGTTCTGCGGTCGCGCAGTCCTCTGTCTATGCCGGATCGTTTGGGATTTGTCGCTTGTTCCTCTTGCGAAGGTCGCTTCGCTGGGGTGGATCCCCATTCTCTCTGTCTGGAGTGTCTGGGACCGGATCACTGTTGGGACTCGTGTTTCTACTACGATTCCCTTTCGGTCCAGGCACTTCAGCGTCGTCTTCATCGGTGGGAGGAGATCTTCCAGAGAGCGCCTCCATTTCATTTTGAACTCTTCATCGACGGAAAGAAGAGAAGCCCGGTAAGTTCCTTACTTTTCAGGGCACCCCGGCCGGGGGACTCATTCTCCGGGTCCTCCAGGTCTGGGAGGGGCTTCAAAAGCTCTGCTACCAGGGTTTCTCCTGAGGTGCCTCAAAAGCCTAATAAGCGTACCAGGGTTTTCTCCGAGGGTTACCGCGAAGGGCCTGCCGATACCGGATCACAATCCGAGGTTCACTAATCAGGTGCTAATAGCCAGCCTAGTCATGCTGAGGCGTTGGCTACCAGAGTTCGCTCCGAGGTCTCCTTGTCTGGAGCTTCTCATACAGACACCAGGGTGTGCCCTGAGCCCTCCGTTGAGGCTTTCTGTACGGAACCACGGTTCGCAGCCCATCTTGGCGGAGCTATAAAGACCGGACTCTGTTCCGAGGTTCCTCTTATCGAGGCTAAGGTGTGTACCGACAGAACTGAGAGACCTGTTACGGTCTTGTCTGTGAGGTGGATTCCACAACTTTCTGGCCGCTCGCGGTGTTACCGGTTCTGTTGAGGAGGCACAGGGAGAGGTCGCTGACCGTTTCTCCTCTGTTACCAGCTTGGCCGAAGTTCCTTTCTTGGCGGCTAACTCAAAGGGTGATGACAGGATGTCCAGTAAACATCCCAGGCCCCATAGTACTGGCTCTGCCGAGGATCCTTGTGTCAAGGCTAAAGTTTTGATCAAGTCCCCTGACCAGTCTGTGGAGTCACCTGCCTCACCCACACACGTGACGCAGTTCTCCTCAGATGCTCACAAAATGGCGGGCCTCCCGCGTGGTCTTCGGCTGCCATTTTGGATTCTTCCCTCACACCCACGCTATCGAGGGCGGGTGCTGGGAGCCTCCTTTTTGGTGGACAACCCTGTCCATGGGACGGTGTGAATCTGTTCCGCCCTTCCTATGTCTGGCGCGCTCGGATGCCACTACCGCATTTGGTCTCGCTTCCTCCTGCTTCTGCCCCACCGGTCTATGTAGACCCTGTTGGTGGGTCCTCTTGGCATCCTTCTTCACTACGTTTGCGGGAGTATGCCCCTCATGAGCGGCCTCTGCCCATCCAGGTTCCCAAAGTTTCGGCAGAGGATGCCTTTTTTTGGGAAGTTTCAGAGTCTTATGAACACTGATCCCATGAGGGAGTACTTTTAAGGCCTTTTTAGGGAGACCTGCCTTCTGGTGCTGCATCCTGCCCTGGCAGTTCCAGTCAAAGCACCTGTCGCCCCGGCAGTGGTACCACCTCTACCTGCCGGCCCGCTTCCACCTCTTCCGTCTCTGCCTCCATTGTCTCCGGTTGACAAGACTCCAGCAGAGCGAGACGTCAATTTCACAGCGGTCGCATCGCAACCGGCGGATCCTGACGTTCTGGACGACCCTCAGGCAGACTAGGATAGTGAGGACCAGCCCTGCTCTGCCAGAGCATTCTGTTAGGGAGAATTCTCCTTCTAGGGCTAATTTCCCTCACCTAGTGAGTCCCCCAGCAGCTTTGCTGGATTTCTGGAGTTTATTTTTTACACCTGGTAAGAGTGTACATCCTTTTTCCACTCTTACATGTGTTTCGGCCTATGTGTTTTTACTCATTGTGTGATCTTGGGCACTGGAGCACACCACTCTAGGTGCCCCTGTTCTTGTATGGGTTACACCGCACCCTAAGTGTAGTAACCCAGGGTTGACTTTAAGACTTCCCTCTGACTCTATTTCACTGGGGCTGACTACTGTCCCCCAGAGAAAGGTAAAGTTGCCATTTACTTTACATAGTCATTTTGACCACAGACCCAGTACACCCCATCTTACATGGAGTACTGGAAAGGGCCCCTTTTGTGTCTGTACCTCCCTGAGCATTGCTTTGCTCTTTTAACATTTAGACTTGGCTGGTGGCAGTGGTATCTACCCTAACTTTTCTACCGCGATTATATTAGATAAACGTGGTACTGTTCTTGGCTATTATATCAGCCTCGAACATAAACCCACTTGACCAAATCGTCTATCTTTTGGCTCCGGTTGGGTTTGTTCACAATTTCTTTTTATTAAAGTCCTTCTTGTGTTTTACTTTGTGCGGCAAACTAGGTTCGCCTTCTTTGTTCACCGTCTTTTGGCGGGCTTCTGCAGAAAAGCCCTCCTCAAGGCGCCTGGGTGTCTAGGTGGGCTGAATGTGAGGGAGGGGTGTAGTCACCCCCTGCACAGGGTATCCTAGGAAACCCAAGTCGCACTTTGCCATGATTGGCTGAGGTGGTTGTCCCGACTGGACAACCCCCCTGCTGCGTGATTGACAGCCAAGCTGTGTGAATGGGGGTTTTGCGCATAAAAGGCAGGTCTCTTGGGCTAGAAGTCAGTCGCCTCTGGAACTACAAGGAACTGAAGAGAAGCGGAGAGAACGACGGCTGCTGCAACTTCCCTGTCCCGGTGAAGCCCTGCTGCAGTCCTGAGCTATCTACCCTTCGACGACTAAGTGGAGATCCAGTCCGGAGTCTTCTTCCCTTGAGCCTGGTGGGGATAACCAGCTCATCTTCTTCAGCCAGAGATCTCTGCCGTGGTCAAAATCGCTGCACAATGCTGTAGTGGTCCGGATAGCCACCTGCCGAGCCTCCTGTTTTTAAGGAGCGCACCTTTTATTCGTTGTCGCTGCTGCCGGCTTCATCCCTTTGTGGTGCAGACCCCCCTAAGACGTCCTCCTTCACATCAAAGCTCCAGGAATCGTGGATCCGTGGGAAACCAACAGGAACTGCCAGGGCACCAGCTGCATCATTGGAATAAGGTACTGTGCTCTACTCGAGGAAACTGGGTGAGCCCCCTTTTCTTCATCCTCAAGGATCGTCCTTGTCTTCCCTCCTTCTTATAACTTTTGCTTCCGAACATTGACAATATCAAAGTACTTTTGGGCTATGGTGATTCGTGCCTGCCTAACCTAAATATTGCCTGTGATTTTTGCCTCCAACTCCCTCTGGGTATCTCAGGTGCTAAGTGTGTTTTTGCTCCGGTAGCATTTCATGTCACGGATACACGTTTATTGAGTAGACCGAACTGTCAAAAAGTGATCGCAACCGTATCCGCGGTATCGTGTTTTGTTCATAACACCGGTTCATTCAAACACAGGGTACTTACCTTGAGACATACTGTACAAAGTGAATTGTTAAGTTGTAGTATATTTAACGTGTGGTTTTGTTTAAAGTTTAATAGAAGTGTTGTGTTTATAACTGATGGTTTAA
Organism: Ambystoma mexicanum; assembly: GCF_040938575.1. Taxonomy (NCBI): domain Eukaryota; kingdom Metazoa; phylum Chordata; class Amphibia; order Caudata; family Ambystomatidae; genus Ambystoma; species Ambystoma mexicanum. The sequence goes on from NC_090932.1 coordinate 780,656,721, forward strand.
AAATAAATGTACTTATATTTTTTACCTGAAACCTTGAGTCAGTGTTTGCTTGAGCCACAGTAATTGTGTCCCTTTGTGTAATCTTTGCTACTGCTCATATACTCTTGAGATAAGCCTGGCTGCTCTGCTACTGCTACCACTATAACTTAGTAGTACGGGCTTGTACCAAAGGTAAAACTTGTATTGTCACCTGTAGTCTTAATTGTCTGTAGTGGTCCCTAAGAGCACTGCACAGGATTCTGCCTAACACTGGTGTACAGCGGTGAGGATTTGGAAGTTCAGTGATTACACTTAGAGTACTGCTGTTGCCTGGGTTCAACTAACCACAAGGCTAACACCACTAATTCTATTTAACTGAGAAAGTATGGAAAACTACACTGAAGAGAGTCTTTTACTCTATACTGCTGAGGTTCCTAGAACCATGTGTAGAGATAAGAATCTCTCTGGTAAAGGAAAAAAGTCTGAACTGGTTGCAAAGTAAATGGGGAAAAGTCTGGAGGGTGGGTCAGAAGGGCCTACCACTCCAGCCAATGTGGATTTTGATGTTTCTGATTCTGAGTGTTAATTTAGAAGAAGTAGATGAGTCCTTGCTAGGAAACCCTACAACTCCTTTGCCTGCTCAGAATGCACAACCTCTGTCCACAAGGACCCCCACAGGTCCTACACTTACTCCTGAATTTATTGCACTTGAGAAAATGAGACTTGAATTAGAAGTGAAACGTATTGATGCACAAACTGCCATGAAACATCAAGAGTTAAGGCTCAGAGAAATGGTGCTGAATCATGAACTAGAAAGTAAAAAACTGTCTCTAGAAAATGCTTCTCTCCCAGAGTCTTCTAGGTCTTCCAGCCCTAAGAGACCCCGTATGCCAAAGGAAATGATTGGTATGTATGAGACTAAACTTGATGTTTTGGATTGGTTCGCACTGTTTGAGTACAATCATGGGATTCAAGGTATCTCAGGGAATCAATTGATTCCTTGGCTTTTCTCTAGGCTTCCCCCTGTTGCAAGTGATGCTGTAATGGAGTTGGGGGAGGAGGATAAGCAGGATTATGACTTTGTGAAACTAGCATTAATAGCTAGGTTTGGGACGACCCCTTCTAAGTATCTTAAGAGGGTTAGAACCCTCAAAAAGCATGATGGTACCCCTTGGGCTACCTGGGTGTGTGACTGTTTGAAAAACTTAGATGGTTGGGTTAAGGGTTACAAAGTGAACACTTATAAAGGTTTGAGGAATCTTGTAATGTTGGACTCTTTTTGTTGATGCCTGCTCGCCTGAGCTCATACAGCACTTGGCTGATTCAAAGGAGATAGATCCTAAGAAGTTAGCTAAGGCTGCTGACTTGTGGGTTGCCAACAGGGCTACTCACAAGAAGGAAGAGGGAAAGCAGTCCAAGAAAGACAACAAGGAGAATTCCAATAATTCCAATCCAAAAGAGGGCCACAAACATAACCAGGGTAAGCCACAAGGTAAACCGAATCAGGCTAGTGTACCACCTGGTTCCACGCCAGATGGAGGTCAGAGCAAACCCCCATTGCAGAGAACATTTGGGAAATGCTTTGTTTGTGGATTACCTGGCCATGTGAAAGGAGATCCCAAGTGTAAGGGTAAACCTTCAGGGATCAACACTGTCTCCTTAGCCTTCTCCCAGGTGGATGAAGTACCTATGACAAGTGGAAACTTTCAGCTACTAGCTGATGAGCCCATGAGAGTCTCAGCTAGTGTTTCATTAGTGTCCTTGGGTGTTTTGGAACAACAGAACTTAGATGTCTATAACTCAATCCTAGAAAATACTAAAGAGTATTACAAAGATAGTGTTCTTGTGAATGGTCACGAGATCCCTGCCATCAGAAACACTGGAGCCAGCATAACTGTGGTTGATGAATGTTTTCTCAAGGTGGAGGATGTTGTTAAGGTACCCAAACACCTAACCAAGTTAGCTGGAGGCCCTGTGCAAATGGTTCCCCAGTTACCAGCTCTCATCCAGTGTAATGACATGACTGTCCGGATACCTGTAAGTGTGCAAAATAACGTACCTGGGAGGGTCCTGTTGGGTAATGACCTTAAAACTCTTTGAGTTGTGTCTAGTACCCCCAGTCTCCCCAGTAGAAGGAAGCAGGAGCTCACAAGGTCTGCAAGGGAGAGAACCTTAAGAGGCTCTCCTGGGGACATGATAGAGGAAGCTATCACCCCAAGTCCACAGGATTTACTGCCATTGCAGGGCAAGAAAAGACAAAAGGGAAACCTAAGTCTGCCAGCAAGAAACCAGCAAGCACTCCTCTGCCCAGAAGGACATCTCCGAGACTGTCCAAAGTCACACCTGTGACTCCCACACCAGCTGAGTGTGAGGTTCAACCCTGTATGGTCAAACTAGATACTGAGGAATCCGATCTAGAAGAGGATCTTACCTTGGTAGGAGATCTTGACCCTGTTGACCATCCTAAGCTGCAGTCGTTACTGGCAGAAGGTGGACCCAACAGGGAGATTTTCAGCAAGGGACGAAGAGAGTGTCCTACCTTGGAAGGTCTTCGCCAACAGGCCACTTGTCCAGGGTGGACAACCCCCTGCTGCATGATTGACAGCCAGGCTGTGTGAATGGGGGTTTTGCGCATAAAAGGCAGGTCTCTTGGGCTAGAAGTCAGAGTCGCCTGTGGAACTACAAGGAACCGAACCGAAGAGAAGCGGAGAGAACGACGGCTGCTGCAACTACCCCGTCCCGGTGAAGCCCTGCTGCATTCCTGAGCTATCTACCCTTCGACGACTAAGAGGAGATCCAGTCCGGGGTCTTCTTCCCTTGAGCCTGGTGGGGATAACCAGCTCATCTTCTTCAGCCAGAGATCTCTGCCGTGGTCGAAATCGCTGCACACTGCTGTAGTGGTCCGGATAGCCACCTGCCGAGCCTCTCCTGTTTTTAAGGAGCGCACCTTTTATTCGTTGTGGCTGCTGCCGGCTTCATCCCTGTGTGGTGCAGACCCCCGTCAGACGTCCTCCTTCACAACGAAGCTCCAGGAATTGTGGGTCCGCGGGAAACCAACAGGAACAACTGCCAGGGCACCAGCTGCATCATTGAAATAAGGTACTGTGCTCTACTCGAGGAAATTGGGTGAACCCCCTTTTCTTCATCCTCAAGGCTTGTCCTCGTCTTCCCTCCTCCTTATAACTTTTGCTTCCGAACATTGACAATATCAAAGTACTTTTGGGCTACACTGAATCGTGAACTGTCTAACGGTGTGATCTTCGGCAACAGGTCTCCGCTGTCACTTAACACTGGCTCTGACCCTTTGACTTTTGAACTCCTGTTTCTGAGTGTTTCTTGATACTGCCTGCCTAACCTAAATATTGCCTGTGATTTTTGCCTCCACCTCCCTCTGGGTATCTCGGGTGCTAAGTATGTTTTTGCCCCGGTAGCATTTCATGTCACGGATACGCGTTTATTGAGTAGACCGAACTGTCAAAAAGTGATCGCAACCGTATCTGCGGTATCATGTTTTGTTCATAACACCGGTTCATTCAAACACAGGGTACCTACCTTGAGACATACTGTACAAAGTGAATTGGTTAGTTGTAGTATATTTAACGTGTGGTTTTGTTTAAAGTTTAATAGAAGTGTTGTGTTTATAACTGATGGTTTAAAAATAAATGTACTTATATTTTTTACCTGAAACCTTGAGTCAGTGTTTGCCTGAGCCACAGTAATTGTGGTCCCTTTGTGTATTCTCTGCTACTGTTCATATACTCTTGAGATAAGCCTGGCTGCTCTGCTACTGCTACCACTATAACTTAGTAGTACGGGCTGGTACCAAAGGTAAAGCTTGTATTGCCACCTGTAGTCTTAATTGTATGTAGTGGTCCCTTAGGGCACTGCACAGGATTCTGCCTAACACATTCTACGACCGGGTTCTGGACATGTCACTCCTTGACATAGCAGTACCTGAGGCACCCGCTCCACGGGAAGGGGTGCTTTCAGGGGCGCTCACCTTTTCTCCACAGGAGCGCACCAGCCTGTTCCTTCAGAAGGAGCACACAAAGTCTGGGATAAACCCCACACTGGGCTACATATAAATAAGAGAATTGACGCCTGTTACAGGCTTCACACCTCCGAGGAAGTAGCCTTGGCATCATGTCTGCTACCTTCATCAACAGTGGTTGCGGCTGCCACTCTGCAATCCAATCCGGCCTCTGTGACCTCTGCTGCCGCAGCTCAAGTTCTGGCCAAGGAAGACAAGTTTCTCGACTCCTTGGCCAAGAACATTTTTGCCAACTCGTCGCTGCTATTGCGTCTGCCTAATGCAGAGCTCATATTGGCGGCGGCGAATATGAAACTGTGGAGGGATTTGGGAGACTTCCAGGAGTTCATTCCTGGGGACAGGCTGGAAGACTTTAAAGGCTGTTTGTCAGACACCAGGGTATTGGTGAAGGATTTGCTGGAGGCTGCTTCGCACCATGTCGACACCTCAGATCGAGGCCTCATGTTGGGAGTAGACACCTCTCGTCAAGCTTGGCTTCATGCAACAAAGTTTTTGAAGGAGGTCCAAGATAAAGTTCTGGACCTGCCTTTTGATGGCAAAGAGTTGTTTCATTCTTCAACGGATGACGACATCACAAAGACTAAGGCGAGCATGCAAACTGCCAAGTCTCTGTCGATGCTAGTGAAGCCCCCAGTCAACGCTCAGAGGTCTGGATCCCAGTCTCGTTCCTCCTCAGGCTTCAGAGGGTTCCAGGACCACAGGTCTCGTAGGACTGACCGGCCGAGAGGTAACTCCTGTTGGAGACAGCAACGAGGTTGGTTTTTCTGTCTTCAGCCTCCTCTTCAGGGACAGGTAGTCTATCTGCCGAAAAGTCTGCAAAATGAGATGAGAATCTCGTCTCATCTGGAGGCATGGCAAACCATCACCGAAGACTGGTGGGTTTCGTCCATCGCTTGGGCGGGCTTCCACTTGCCCCTCCTCCCTACCCCACCCTTCAATCCTCCCTTTCAGCAGTCTGGGACACCCTCCCTCAGAGCAGAGGTCCAGAAGCTTCTAGACCTCAAGGTGGTGGAACGCGTTCCCCTAGTGGAACGAGGTGAGGGCTTCTACTCTCGTCTGTTTACGGTGCCCAAACCCCACCAGGCTGGCCTGCGCACCATTCTAGACCTTTCCCAGTTCAACCTTTCTCTTCCCAAAAAGCAATTCACGATGATCACGCCCAGCAAAATAAAGTCCTCTCTTCAGAAGGGAGACTGGCTCAGCTCTGTGGACCTTCAGGACGCGTATATGCATATGCTGATCTGGAGCCCGCATCAGAAATATCTGCGGTTCTCCCTAGGAGAGGAGCACTTCCGATTCTGAGTGCTCCCTTTTGGTCTCAGCTCAGCGCTGCGTGTCTTCACGAAGATGTCGGTCATCGCAGCTTTTCTACGGCTAGAGGGTATTCATGTGTATCCATATTTGGACGACTGGCTTCTGTGCAGTCCTTGTCCAGTGAAAGACTTGAGCAATCTTCAGTCTCTCCTCAGCTCCTGTGCGGTCTTGGTCTTTTGAAAATCCTCCATGAGGTTCTCTCAGGACCTGATATTCCTGGGTTTCCGTTGGAACATGATCGACTGCAGAGTGTACCTGACTGTGGACAGGATGGAGGATCTGTTAACCACGTGTCAAGTTTTCATTCAATCAGAGAGCATGCCTGCCTTGTGGTTCCAGAGTCTTCTATGCCTCATGGCCTTGTGCGTGCTTGCTCTTCCCCTTGCTCGTCTCAAAATGCAACTCACGCAGATGGCTCTTCGGAGCTCCTGTCTTCAGGCAGTGGACCCAGACACCAAGATGATTCCAGTCCCACCCTGCATGATGCCAGATCTCCTATGGTGGTCATCTTCCAGCAATCTGCTTTTTATCTGGGTAACAGTCGGATGCTTACGGATGTGAAGTACAACTTGTTTCTAGGTGATACTAAACCCATTGTGAGGTCATGAGCTAGTGTACCCTCTGTCTTTATCACTGCAGCTTCTGTTTATATGCTTTATGACCTTTCTCTGCTAGTGGGGTTAATACATTAGTATCCTTTGTACACACCTCATAAGAGGGTGAAGCTATCAACAAATATTCTACATTCTACATACTGAATTAACACTGTTTTCTGGGTGAGCTCTAATGCCATCACAGACTTTCTTTGTGTAGGGGACTCTTGGGGCATCCTAGTCAAGATCTATTGAGTTCCCTTATGGGAAAAAGCGAACAGATACTGACTGTCCACATGCATGGGAACAGAGAAAACGACTGAGCAAAGGTCTACTACAGTTAAATGGCCGGGGTGATGGGGAATACAAGACAAAATAGTATCAGGGTTTGGCGCACCGGGAAGGAAGACACCACCACATTAACGGCTCTCTGATCTTCAACAAAATGGTATGTCGCAGTCCGTGGCTTTTTGCCAGGCAATATCGAAGTGTTACAAGTGCTAGCCTTAGGTACAACTATGCCTTATTTCAGGAGTGATTCAATAACAGGGTAATCCCCGGCTCCACTTCTGGCTGAAGTGGGTATTGTGGAATACAGGCAATTTCTTAAAGGGGTTCATCATAATCTTAGCAGGTTCGTTATTCCAAATGTTCCTTAGTTTATTATCTTGCATAGACCATAAATAAGCTAATATAGAATCAATCCATTCTTTCAGATCTCCAGTCCACTCTCCCTCTACTGACCATTCTTCCTCTAGGGTAATCTGGACAATTGCTAGAACAGACTCAGAGTTCTTATGGTGAACACTGAAGAGCACCCCATTCAAAGTGCAATATATAGTGTATCGAGGTTGCACAGAAAGTCCCTCCCAAACAGGTTAACAGGAGCTGAGGGACTTCGAAGAAAGGCATGTGCATCATAGGACCTAACATGATTGTGAGCGGTTCTGTGACAGGGTGTACTACTGGGACGCCCTTACAGATGATTTTCTAGCACCTGCATCCAATAAACATGGTATAGATTTTCCCTCCACTCCACTTTACACTGTACATATGGACCTTCCTCGTCTACTGGCACCAAAACCACTGTGGTGACTTCTCTCGATTTTAGTCAAAAAAGGATTTAAGGAATCGAAGGGGGCCTGGGAAAGTAGGCAGGTGCGCTAGGGTTTGGAAAGGTGGATGGAGCCTTCACATTTTGATTGGGGAAGGAGGCTGATGCCATTGCAGGCGGGCTTTGGCAGTGTTCTGTCCTTCAATGCTCTGAAAGATGCGTTGCAGAGGTCTCCAGGGGCACTCAGTATTCCACTGACCAACCTTTTTACGTGGTAAGAGGTCTATCTGGCGTCCTGGCAGGCCCTAATACTCAAACTGTCACTGATATCATGGCTGTCCTTGTTGACCAGCTTGCCCTGGATGCAGTGCTCCTTGTCCTTTGTCCAACCCTTAGCCCCCAAATCCTTCCCTAAGCCCTTACTTTTGACTGGTATTCTGCACTTGTCCCTGTAGGCTCTGCAATTAAAGGGCCATCAGTTTATTCTCAATAGTCTTTCTGCTGCTCCTGACATGCCACACAATGACTCACAAACACCACTAGCTCCAATTAGGACTTATTCTGCCACCCGAGGAAACACGGTTTTCAATTGTGCTTGGACCTTGTGTAGCAAGCCAGGATTTTCCACCTTTGGTCCTTGCATCTCGAGCACTGTCCAGTGGACCACTGTCTCCTCCACTCTCCCACCTCTAATGCTTCAAGGAGTCGAGGAAAGTGGAGCTCAGGCTTGATGCCCTGCAACTTGTTGTTGGCTAGAACATGAAATGCTTTATTCCAGGCCACCCCAAGCCACTTCTGCACACCCTGTCCCACTGATTCCTTACCCATTCTAAGAGGTAATCAGGTCTCCTAAGAGGTCTTTCCCTCACAGCAACTCAAACATGTGCAGACCCATATTTGCTTCATACTCTTGGGACCCCAAGGTTGTCTGCTCCTGAGCTCCAGTAACCAAAGAAAGCCAGGGACTTCCTAACTGCCCCTAGTCTAATCAGTTGTTAGTGTTCTATCAAGATTGGGAGATTGTGCCTTATGGACACCTGGTTGGATTCTCTGATGCTCACTCTCTCCTGTCCTTTCTTCTCCACTCCTCCTCCAACTTCACCCACCTCTTCTCTCTGTTTTTCTGTCTTTCTGATGTATCTCATTCCTTTTAGGCCTCACCTCCACTGTGTGATGTTCACTCCTGCTTCCTCCTCACTACTATTCCCGCCTCCTCATTAGTACTACCTCCTGTACACTACTGCTCAACTCCTCTGTTCTACTGCTTCTTCCTCCTAGCTGCTATTCTCCCCTTCAACGACTACTCCCCCTCCACATTACTCCTCCCTTAATCCCTCCAAACCATTACTAATCCCGCCACACTACAACTACTCAACACCCTACTTCCAATTAGTACCATACACTTCACTACTTCACTCCCTCACTACAGTCGCTCCTTAAACTAACTGTTCTAACCACACTTGCCACACTAACACACTGCAGTCCCACTTTTACTCACTGGCCAATACCTCAACTTCTCCAGAAATTACCTCCACAGCTCCACCCTCCTGCTGGGCTCTTGGTCTTCCACCTCCTCCTGCTTTGACCTCACCCGAATAACCTACAATTCCTGCTTCCTATTGCCCCTTTTTATGAGACCATTCCCTCTCTCAGATGGCATTCTGTCCCAGGTCAATCTGGCCCTGTTTTCACCACCAGGTTCTATGCAGCAAAGATTACAACTAAGGGGCTAAGCCTTACCCACGTCCTCCACGTGAGGCCTCTGAAGGAACAGCAATCGCGGCTTGGGAGGTGAAGGCTCGAGTTCGGTCTTAGCGTTTGTTGCATGTGCCCCAAAGTTAGCTCTCATTGTATGAGTTTTCTATCATCTGTATTAGAACCATGTGGTATAGAGTTGTAACTCTCTTTAGCTGTGCGGCAGCCTGGTCTCATGGTGGCTGGCTTGCAGCATGTAATTACTGTTCTCCCTCGGATACTTCTGGCTGGTTCCATTTGGGGTGTGAAGTCACTGGTAGAAACCAGGAAATACTGGCAAGCATCTTGTTGCAGCATGAGTCAAAGGTGAACTGCTCAGAAACAGACAGTCACAAGCGCGGATAGGAATTGGGGCCCTCTCAACAGCCACAGTCCACCCCGGTGCTAGGACTGGCTCTGAATTTCTCCCTCGTAGGCCTACCAACCATGTCTTGGAGGGTTTCCGGCCCCCTCTTGACAAAAACGGAGTACTGGCACACACACCCACTCCTTGGGCAGTGGCAGCTTTCTTGATTTGATTGTGTTGCCTAATTGGGAAGGTGATCGTAGTGCATACATGTAAATGGAATTGCATCCATCATTTGGCAAAGAAAAGCACTTCTGGGTTTTAAATTGATTGTTAAATATTGATCTTTCTGTTATTGCCTGCTGTTTTTAACACACTGACATTACTTCTCCACTAAAATACATTCGTTTCACAGTATTGGAGCAAATGCTCTTGATTTTGCAATTTCAAGATCCTTCATGTGTTCTTTCCATCCTTGTGCGCAGACTCACTGAAGATCTTAAAGAAAAAGTTAAACTTCTAATGGAATTTCAGCTAAAGTACAACAATTTAGTGGAAGATTTAGATGAAAAGAAAAGGGAAGAAGAAAAAGTGATCAGAAGAGCCACACAGTTAGATAATGAACTGGAAATGATGAAAACTATCGCAAAACAAGCAGAAGAAGAAGTAGCAATGCTAAAACGAGAGAGGTAATCCTGATACTTTTATAGATTGAAATATTGATGCTTACGATATGATTGAATGGCCTGACTGTGTTTTATTGTTTTAGTCCATACATTTGCTTGAAATTAGTGCATTAATAGCTAGTTTATCTAATTATGCGGCAAACAAAAAAATCCTTATTTTCACAAACTCTGTCAAAGATTATATGCCATATAATTTGCAATACATCAGTGTATTAATTGACAAACAACAATAGTTACATTTTAAAAACTCTTTCCACACAGTAAATCCATATAAAAACATAACCCATGTGGTGGTAATTAAGTTGTCCAGTGACTTGTTGGGAACTGATTTCGTCCTTTATTGCAATATTTTCATGTAGATTTGAGGATCGCGCCACAAACATGCTTATTTCTCTCCTTGTCATAATGACACAGTGCAACCGGTCGAGATACATCATTCTATTGTTTTTGATTTTTGCAGTGTTGGCAGTCATTGTGAAGACATGAACATCTCTACACCTGTCCCCATTCTAAGATTGCAAACATCCGTCAACATATTGCTGCCAGTGCCTTTGTTATTTCTGAAGTTGCCGAGAATGTCCCTTATCAGCAATGAGCCCACTCTCTGAACAATTTCTGAGTTAGAAGTGAGAAGCCCTTTGGGCCCCACCATACCGGTCTACTGCAATACTTAGAAGATGCGTTATAAATGCCATAAGTGAGGATTGCAACACGGCGGTTAGTAAACGTGACTCCATGACTTCCTTTCATATTTAGTATTTATTTATTTTTTATTTATAACATTTTTGCAACGCCATCACAACGTTTGGTACAATAGCATAAACATAAAGGAACAATTGAGAAGGGCATTAGTCGTGGTAAGCGGAGGCGTTGCTAAGTGGGGTGGGGCTAACAGGGTTTTCGCCCATGGTCTTTTGGTTGTAGCCCCGGATAGACTCCCAGGAGCTACAACCAAAAGACTAGCTAGCCCCCAGTCCCAACCGTTCTGACATTAGCATAGCTCCGGGTCTTTTCCAATCCTAGCAACACCCCTGGTGGTAAGCAATTGATAAACAGGCGTTAGTCGTACTTATCAAACGACACGTTTTTTCAAGTTTTTTTTAAACAATACATGATTGTTCATATCTGATAGCGGGTGGAAGAGAGTTCATACGGAGGGAGCAGTAACACAAAAGCAGACGCCTCCATCTCTTTTGCTCTTGAAGCGCTGGGTGATGGGCGAGATGCTGGACCTAGATCTTAATGAACGCACTGGGAGATTTTGCGTGATGCAGTTGTTGAGGTAGAGAGGTGCTTCCTTGTAGATACACCGGTGGGCAATAGGCAGAGTTTTAAAGTTGACACAAGCTTTGATGCGTAGCCAGTTGGCTTCACCTCTGGTTGCTGAGATGTGGTCAGATCATTTTAGTCCAAGGGTGACGTGCAGTGCTTTGTTTTGCAACAATTGTAGTTTGTTCAAGTTGGAAGCAGAAGTGCCCATCAGGAGCATGTTAGAGTAGTCAAGTTTTATGAGGATAAGTGATTGTGCGAGTGTGAACAAGTTGCTTGGAGAGAGGAATTGCCTGTGTGAAGGCCGTGGTGGAGGCTAAGGCAATAATGTGCCTGGTCATGGTTGGCTCTGCATCCAGGTGGATCCCCAGTGATTTGACTTGTTTCAGGACCTGGATAAATGTGCCATCAATGCAGAAAGTGGCAAAGGCAGGATCGAGATTTTTTTAACCGGTAGGGGGAGCCAACAATGAGGAGGTCCGTTTTGTCTTCGTTTAAGCCTAGGTAAAGGGTGGCCATCCAGTTTTGGATAGTGCTGTGCACTATATTGATTGTAGCAGTGTCCCAGGTGTAGGCAGCAGAGATGGGGATGAGTATTTGGGTATCATCTGCAACGTTTGTGTAGAGAATCCCCAGTGTGTCCAGGAGGTTGAATAGGGGCTTTTGTATGTATTGTAAAGTGTGGGTGATAAGCAGGAACCTTGTGGGACATCTAATAGAGCTGGGATGGGTTCAGCATCTCCCCCCCCCCACTGAATACTCTAGAGGTGTGACCACTGAGGAAATATTTGATTCATAAGGATGCTTCAGCTGAGAACTGGAAGTGCTGGCTGAGGTGTTGGCAGAGAGGGTGGCATGGTCAGCTCAGTCAAATGCTGCTGAGAGATCTAATAGGAGGATGGCTAGATTACCTGAGTCGCGGATATTATCCATTTGGATTTTTTGATCCAGCACGGCTGTTTTTGTGCTATGTTTTTGTCTCTTTCCGAGCAGGTGATTTTGCTCTAGAAACTTTTGGACTTGTGTGTAAGCTAGGCAATCAAGTATTTTGAACAGAAACAGGACTGTAGTGATGGGGCGGTAGTTTATTGGAATGGCAAGACGGAGAACGTTTTTTTTTAGAAGCAGAGTTATCCAAGCTGCTTTGATACTAGAGGGAACGTTACTGGTCAGGGAGGAGGAGTTGGCGAAATCAGTAATGATGGGTGCTAGGTTGGGCTCACTATGTGAGCGTGACATGGGTCACCTTTGCAAATAGAGGGTTTTAATGATGGAATGGTTTTTAGAACCCTTTCTTGTGAAGCTTGCCAGAATGCAAATGTGGGGGTAGCTGAGAGCTACACTGGAATGATCGGTAATCTCATGTGTGGGGGCGTTGGCAGAAAGCAAGACTTTTTTGTGTTTATTTTACTAAGAAGAGTCTCTATTTTGTGTAACAGGGCATCTTGTATGGTACACCAGGCTTTATCTTGGCGAGTAACGACACACCTGGGGATGGGGGTTTCAAGTTCTCTCAGGATGGAGAAAAGCTCTTTGGCGTTAGAGCCTGCGTTGGAGATTCTAGCATTGTAAGGTGTTAGCTTTGAGGATGACTATAGCTTTCTTGTAGGACAGGGCAGCAGTGGCGAGAGCTGTACAGTTATTTGGGGAAGGGTACCTTGCCCTTTTGTTCCTTTGTAGCAAGACTAGTTCCTCTGTGAACCAGGTGTTTTTGGGTTTGTGAGGTTTAGATATTTTGGTTTTCAATGGACATATAGGTCCAGAGTGTGGAGCAAACAGGCGTGGTAGTGATTGGCCAGTTCCTGTGGGATCTTGTTCAAGGATTGGGAGCATGAGGTAAGCGGGGCCAGAAGTGCGGGCTTGAGTGCCTCTTGTGTCAATTTGAGGGGTTGCGCCCTTGTATAGGGTTCTGCGCTTGTACGTGGGCTGTGAGGGTATTGGCGAGGGAGAGATTGAAGTGGATGAGAAAGTGGTCAGACCACGGTACTGTATTAATGGCTGAGATCTCAACGGTCACGTTAGCTTGGAGGATCCAGTCCAGGGTGCGCCCTGTGGAGTGGGTAGATGCTGCATTCAAATGATAGAGTAAGGTTCATGTCTGGTAATGCTAGCACTAGAGCAGCAGCTTTGGGGTCTGACGCGCCATTGGTTTAATTTATTTCTTTTATTTATTTATTTGTATATGGTGCCAGAAACCCGCAGGCATCAGGGCGCCAACAAAAACACAGACAACACAAAAATGGAACAGGGCTAGAAAGAGGGGAAAGGGTTCTCAGTGGAAAAGCAGTGTTTTCAGTTGCCGGCAGAATACATTAAATTCCCTTAGCCGTCTAAGGTCCAGGGGAAGCGAATTCCTGACCCTAGCAGCTGTAACAGGAAAGGATCTTCCTGAGCTATTGGCGAGCTTGAATTTAGGGATTTCCACCAGGGCTAATATTGATGATTGCAGTTTCCTTGATGGCTCATAAGGAGACACTAAGTTTTTAATGTAGGCTGGCACAGAGCCATGTAGTGATTTGTGGACCAGTGTTGTGGCCTTGAGTTGTAAGTTGTAAGCGAGCCGCAATCATAAGCAAGTATAGATCTTGCCGGCAAAGGGTGATATGTTTTCTCCTGAACTTCTTTTTTATGATGCGCACAGAATCATTTTATATCGACTGTAGGTCATAAATATTGTTCTTGGAAGCGCCAATCAAATGGACGTTTCCATAGTCCAGTCTGGACAAAATGGATGCCCTTGCAACTGAGGCACAGTTAGATTCGGATAGGAACGGTCTAAGGTTCCTCAGTAGTCTCAAATAATAGCAGTTTTTTACAGTTTGATTAATTAGTTTGGGTTTCAGAACACAGAGAAGAATCTAGATGCAAGCCTGAAGTTTTGACATTTTTGGAGATTTCAATGCTACAATCATGAATGTCAAAGGAGTGGTATCTATGGTCTAGATCAGATCTAATACCTGCCGAGCTGTCTTGTTCCCATTGAGGCACATCCAGTTTGCATTCATCCAAGTTTCAATGTGACTGTAAATAGTCTGTAGATTGGTGGCATCAGAGACATAGTCCCCTGTAAGCTCAAGTAAGGAGTGATCAAATGGGGGATGTCAGGGTCTGGGTGGCTAGGTCCATTTGGTTGTCTGTGGATCAGGAGTGCGTGGTTTGAAGAATGGTAGAACGCTTTAGAAGCAACATTTCAAATCCTGGGCTATCTGGTATAGGGGAGGATCTGATTTGTAGGGATCTTTGGCTATGAGGGCTACTCCACCTCCTATAGCATTGAAGCAGTCTCCCCTCAAAATGGTATAGCTAGGGGGGTGGCTAAAGTGAGAAGTTGGCCGAAGGCGTTGTGAAGCCATTATATTGTAGTAGCTACAATATCAAGGTGCTGTTCGAGTATAAGATCATGGATGTCAATAAGGTGTACTCCAAAGAAGCAAACATTGATTAGTGCACACTTTAGGACCTGTGCCTGTGTGCCTGGGCAAATAAGAGTTGGAGCCTGTTGTTAATCATTGATAGGTGGGGGATGAGAGTGCTGGTGTGAGAGCGGAGTCCTAATAATCTAGCATCCCCTAATGAGGGGAAAGTAAAAGTGTTGAAAGGGAGTACCTGGGAGAACGTTCTGAACCGGAGTCCAAATGTACTGGTTAATCCTGTACATGGCTGGGTGGGTCCTATTCTGTAAGAAGGATGTCGAGTGATGGATGTCTGGCTAGTGGATAACGTAGTACAGCTGAGGAGGCATGGAGTTGTGATGTTAGTGTTAGCGGTAAGTAAGGATGCAGACCCAAAGTGTGTCAGGTCATGCCTCTTTGACCGGTAGATGTTAGAGGCTGTGCATGCTCTGTGCTGTTTGGGGTTGTTTCCTAGTGCATGGGTAGAGTTGGCAATAGGAGTGAGGTGCGGGTGAGGCATCATGGGTGCACATAATTCTACTGGGGTAGACATCGTACAACATTTAGAATCAGTCGAGTTAAGCGTGGAAGTACTGGACTGGGCTTAACGTTAGGTGTGCAAAGCTTTGTGCTCAGAGTATGCGTTTGTTTAATCTTGTCTGGTGTCGCAGTGAAAGAACAGGTAGGAAGAAGAGAGGGAGGTGGGTTTGCAGTGCAGCAGGATTGGCGGGAGAGGGGGATGGATGGCTGTGGAATGCTGGTGTTCAGCTAGAGCTAGTGGTGCAGTGCTATAGGTAGGACCTGCCTATTGAGTGCCGGGGGGAGGAAAGAAGTCGGGGGCGGGAGAAGGTCGTGGTGCAGACGTGTAGAAGAAGCGCTATGACTCCATGATGGGAGTAGGTAGTCAGGTGTGGTCAGGTGCAGGCTTGGGCCGGAGTAACTAGCCTGTGGTGCAATTGTGTAGTGTTTTAGCATTGCGCGCAGCTGTGCAGCGGGTCCCCTTTGAATGCTGGCGGACATTTTTAAATGGGTAATAGCTTAATTCTGAAATAGCCAAACAGGGCTTGCCTGGCATCTAGAACCCACCTGGAGGGGGTCTGCAGGGCACCCCTGTGTCCTGAGCTCCAGGGAAAGACAGGGTACCATTAATGTAGGTACTATCTGGAGAAGGCTTGGTGGGATCCATTATCAGGTTTGGGACTGCAGTATCTTTCAGCTTAGTTTATTTTTAAAATGCCCAGATCATAATTAGTCTTTATTATTCAGAAGTGACTGTATACAACTTACTAGTTATCTTCGGTTGGGCTTAGACAAGAAATAGCTCTGAATATGTCCTTTTTAATGACCTACAGGAATTAAAAGATGGCCACAGTGCCTCAGTCCTGTTTAACCATCCCACCCTCATTTGCACCCTGCGGGAATGCAGATTCAGAGACTGTGTTCATGAATGGAGACGGGATTCGGGGACATTCTGGCTCCTCTTTTTGATCTCAATCAAGATTATTGACTGGCCTAGTTCTAGATGAATCATCTTTCTTCCTATTCATTTTACTGAACATTTGAGCCCTTTGCCGATGCCAATTCACACGCTTGAGTTGATATTTAACATTTAAGCAGACAATGCTGTAATGACATCTATTTTTGAAAGATATTTATTTATGCACCGGTGAACAGAGACCACTGCCTGAGAATGACATTCTGTGGGACAACTGGATCATTTTATAAGAATGCTTAAAGAAATAGATACATTGTTTATGCGGCCTAATGCTTTGCCACTTTGCCACGGTCGGAGACTGCGGTATATGTAAGCTTTTGCTTCTTTTGTAGTTGTACCTAATGGTCCACTGTGCAGGTATCAATCTATTCCCAAGGTACCCTTCCAAATTATACTAAAAATATAAAAAACATATTAATGTTTCCTTTGGCACTGCTCCTGTACCTGCCATGATTAAGCAAGCTTGGATATCTCAGTTGCTGAAATAGCCTTCGCTTGACGCCAACCTAGCGACTAATTATCGGCCAATTACAAATGTTCTTTTTTTACTGAAGATCATTGATAAGGTGGGATACTTACAGATACAGCCTTTGTTAGAAAAATATAATCCACTTGAATGCAGGCAATCTGGATTTAGAGCCGCTCATGGTACTAAATCGCTCTATTAGATCTAAAATCGAGTATGCTTTAGATCATTGATAAGGGTGGCATGGCTCTTTTTATGCTTTTTGCCCTGTTGGCGGCATTCCACCTGCTGGATTATGACATCTTGACTAATAGACTTCGGTCTCCAGCCAATTTCTTGGTAAATGCTGTATGCTGAGTCCATTCTCTCTTATCTGACCGTTCGGCTAGTGTCTTCAATGAATCTACTGCAGCCATCCCTGTTGATTTGGTGTGCAGAAACCCTCAGGGACCTTGCCTTTCGCCTACATTATATAATCTCTTCACAAATCCCCCTTTTGACATCGTGGACAGTTCCAGTGTATTTTATACCAACTGTGGTGATAACACGCAGGTCCTGTTACATTTTACAGGGGATTACAGGCAGGACTTCACCAATATTAACAGAAAATGTACAATACCATCTGGATGGCTTTCAACCGGCTGGCATTGAATGACTCTAAAACAGAACTACTGATTGTAGGTACTCAGCAAAGACCCGGGGACGCTCCCACAAGAATTCAAACAGTTTATGATTGCAGGCTGTACCATCCCCGTGGCAGGTAAGGTGAAAACGCTGGGTGCATATCTCAATTACACTGTTTCTATGAAGTCCCAAACTAACTAGAATAGTGTCTTCTACCTCCTATTATCTAAAGCTGTTATGTCATCTAAAGAGAAGTTCGCAGTGTTGGCTCATGCCATTGTGGGTGCCAAGATCAATTATTGTGGGAGCCTCTTGCATCGCTGCGCTCAGAGTAAAATCTGTACGCTTCAATCATTGAAAAATGGGGCAGTTGGGATTATCAATCTGTTTAAGCGCAGGGATCGGGTTACAGAGGCTTGCTGTGAATTGCACTGGCTCCCTGTGAAGGAACGTCTTGCGTTTTGAGTTGCTTACTGCCATTGCTCACAAATGTTTGTATGGCATTAGCCCGTCATAGTTGAAGTCCAGACTATCCTTCAACGCTTGTGTGGGCGCGCTGCGCTCAAACAATGTTTGCCTGTTTGCAACACCTCGAGATAATCTTGAAAGAGCGGGCAGATTGGCTTTCGACTCTATTGCTCCCAGCCTGTGGAATAATCTTCCTCCCAAATTGCGGACAATGCGTTCAATGCCGGCATTCAAAAGAGCACTCAGACTGCGCTCTTTAAATGAGTTTTTCTGATTATCCTGTTCTTGACTTGGACTGCTTCTTGTACCGCACTTGTTCCGGCCTCCGGTTTTGGCATTGTTGTGTACACGTTGGTCTTGCAGCTTTTCATTTGTATGTTTGTCACCGTTAATTTTAGGGCTTTCTTGTTGCTCTTTTGTATTTGTTTGGGCTATATGTGCCTCTCTCTATGCTCATGGGCCGTAGGCATGGTATACATTAATAATAATCATTAAATCGTGTATGCCTTGATCAAAAGGATAGGGTTTTGGAAAGTCATGTTTTCAACAAAGTAGACACTTAATACACAGAGATTATGGGTGAACTGAAGTTCACAAATTAGGTTGACAAAATGTCAAAGCTAGATGAACTATATTCTGTTACATGGGATGGAAAAATTTGTAATATTAAACAGTTTGAACTTGTAGCATTCAAACAATATATCGTTCTGTTCATAAATATACTAGCCTTCTCATCTGATTTGTTATATCTTTCCCATCCGATTTGTTATATCTTTCTGTGTATCATTTTCTCGTACAATACTAAAATCCATGTTACATAATTGACCATATTCTACTTTCACATGGGAGCAATCATGCAAAGGAATCTATTCTTCTCACTGCAGACCATAATTTTCCTGCCAGCTATGACTCGTCTCTCTCCTGCCACACTACTCAAAAGTCCTGGATTGAGTGGTCTTCAACAGGATCACCAGCTACCTGTAAACAAATGGTCACTTTCATCTCTAGAGGAACAGGAATTGCTTAGAACATGCACTACAGACTCCTGTCCGCATTGTAATAAAAAAGAAGAAACGTTTTGATGTCTTAATGAATGGGGATATTTATTATTTTATCAGGAAGTTTTTATCTTTTGATACCATTTGTATATTAATGTGCTTGTATTTGGTGTTGATGAAGAAATCTGATTCAATAAATATCAGTACCTACTACTAATGATCACTGTGACCTCCTTCCTTCTGGGTTCCGCAGTTGTGATTCCACTGAGACACCACTGACCCCCTTTTCCTTAGCCACCACTCCAAACTCTCCCCCGTCCTCATTCTCTTCTACCTATCTGCTGCTTTCGACATAAACAACCACCTTTTTCTTTTATTGTCCCATTCTAACTTGGAATTCAGGACACTGCTCTCACCTGAATGCCCTGATACTTCTCTGATCGTTCCTTCTCTATCTCATGGAACACTGGCACCTCTGATCCTATGCTTCTCCCGGTAAAGAGTCCCACAAGGATTTGTCCTAGGCCCTGTGCTTTTTGGATTCTGCATCTCCCCGCTTGGAAAATATATATTCTCCTTTGGATTCTTCTACCACCAACTTGTAGCAAATACCCAGATCCTCTGTCCCTTATATCACCATGACTGAGCCCCTGAATATCTCCAACTGCCTCTCTGCAATCCAAACACAATAGCCCTTCACTGCCTAATACTCAGCTCTTTCAAAACCAAAGATATCTTCCTTACAGCCTCCAACGCTCTGTCCTGTGCCCCCCTCCCTTATCTCCTTTCTCGCCGACATCCTCACACTATATTTTAAGGCACGCAAGCTCGGGGCTCTCTTCAACATAGAACTTCAACACCAGCATTTTATTACCTCAATTTTATCACTTCCACAGCCCCTGTCTGCAAGATCAATTTCATCAACATTCATGAAATCCACCCACTCCTCACCTGTAAGTCTTCTAAACCTCTAATATGTAACCTGATCCTAAACTGCTCTGACTACTGTTCATATCTACTCCTGGGCTCCCTGGCTGCTTCCATGCCCCCCTTGACAAGGTTCTAAATTTTCCCACAGGCACACTCTTCAATGTACTCTGCTCCTCCCTGCACCTCTCCACACCGCCTTCATGCAGACTATATATTCATGCATGACCCATCTCTCCACAAACTACACAAACTACATCTCCTCATCTTCAAATATTTTAATGGCCTTGCTCCCTCTACCCATCTTCCTCCATAAAATACTCCTCTCCTCCTCGTTCTCTTAAACCTGCTTCCACCTTCAGCCCGTCTGTCCCTCGCTCAACCTGTACACGCTCCCACTCCTCCTGCCTCTTTGCTCCACTACACTGGAACTCCCTTCTCCTGGACATCAAAAGCATCACCAACATTCACTGGTTTAAATCAGCTCTCAAGCTCCACTTCCTGCACCTTAAAGGAGCATCTGCCCTCTTGCTAAACATTACCACCGCCCCTACAATCCCCCTAGATTCCACGACTGGACTTATTAACCCCCATCATCAGCGGTTAATGTATGTTCTATAGAATACTTCACTTTAGTGTGAGCATTTGTCTTATCTAAATATATGTCCTCCTTAATAAATACAAATATTGCTGGAACTTTGAGAAGATAGCAATGCTAAATGATGAGTGCGCCAATGATAACCATTCAGAACTGCAACCTATGGTCAAACCTTGTTTGCCCTCATTGTTTATGAAGATGACCTGCGCAGTGGGCAGTTGTTGTACAGTCTTGTTTCTTACGACTTAAAATTTTAAGAGCATCTTCCCTTATCTGTGCACCCTAATAGAACTCCGGGAAGTCACAGCTTTGGTGGCTGCTTGGCTAGAATGTGTCAAGAGTCTCTATCTGGACCTTTCAATCTTGAAGAGGTTTTAGAGAGTGATGAGCCCTGAGACATGACTCATTCATAAATAATGCTCCTGGTTTTCCATGTTTTACAGATTTTTACAAATAAATACATACGGAAGTTGCTCTGTTTCCTTTCATTATTTTGCAAAAAAATGAAAAAGACTGAAATGGAAGTCTCTTGTTGCAGAGATCTAGCTCAGGTCAGAAGGAGCAGCAGCCCTTTGTTTTTAAGTTGAAAATGGATATTGGCTCTGAATACCAGCACATAGCTCTGTGAGAGTTATATTGCAGACATCCAAGCACTACATTTTTCATTTGTTAATGGTGAAAATACCAATTGCTTTTTTCTATAGAGCCAAAAATAAATGTGGATAAATACAGATAGAATTGGCATAAAAATATAGATAAAAATAAACCGAAATGTTAAAAAAAATACCATAAAACCAGGCGCCTTATTCAGAAACGAAAATTCAGGCATGTCACTCAATGGCACTATCTCCCCTGTACTTGATTTCTGTCAGCAAGCACCATCAGTTCTAACCATTGTGTGTTTGCCCAAATTCTGTATACCATCATTTCCATGTATTTCCGTTGCTGCACCCTATGTTTTTCCTTTGAGACCGGATAGAAGCAGTGCCTGAATTTTCAACCTGACCCCCAGCAGCGCTACTCAGCCTGGTGGTTGCGGTTTATGGCCACCATGTGATGCTTCATGCAGCAGTCCACCAGCTCAGGGTTGGCATGGACAGCCCCATCTCACCCTCCTGCGAGAGTCTTCCAGGTATCTAAAGTGACATTGGGATCTGCTGAGCATAGGCGGAAGATTTGAAGGAATCCCGCTGGCATTGAACATGACTTGAAGGATCATAGGTCGGGTGTGTCATGAAGCAGAGTAGGGCCAATAAGACAAACACACAAGTAAGGTTTTAAAAAGAATCCTGGTTTATGGTTTAACTAAAGAAAATATATTTTAGCAACCTGTATGTCTATGCCTTGGGTTCAAAGGACAACGTCTTCGGGTTTCATAATCCACAGTCTGGGGATCCATTCTGGTGATATATCCTCACAGCTCAGTCACTGGAGGTTTGATGGTCCGCACACATTGTTCTTGTCGCTTTGTTCTACAGGATACGGTTATCTGCTTCTCGACTTGGCTGCTGGATGACCCCTCTCCGGGGTCCTAGCACCCTGCATGCACACGCACAATAGGCCAGGCAAAGCAGCCTTGGTGTTTAAAGGTGATGGAAGAACCCCCCGAGCTGCCACCAAAAGGCAGGTCACCTCATGCCCTTTACAGGCAGGTGGAGAGATTCACACCACCTCCTTGTAACAAGGTCCTAGCTCTATTTCCACACTCCATGTTCCTATCTACTTCATTGATGATTCACAATGGTCTCGTACATCACGGCCCCTCCCCTGCTTCTCCTGTCCTCTCTTCTCTACTGCACTCCCCTTTCACCTCCTACTATACCTTCTCAAAGCTTGCATATGCTCATGCCACCACCCCTGTTGAACTCCCTTTTGTCAGTTTGATATGGTAATGTTTATTTGTAAAGCGCCTCTACACAAGGCAAGTGCTTCAAAGCGCTCAAGTAGGAGGGACCAAGGGGAAAAACAACAGCCGTTCAGGGCCCTTGAAATTCTGAGACAATAATAGTCTGCACAGGCAGAGGAAGTGCATATAATACAATTAGCAGTGGAGATAACAGCAAATGGGTCTGATGACGATTCTGCAGTTTTTCCAAGTGCAATTAGGGCACCACCATGCAAGGGTGAAGACAGAGTGCGTGCTTCTTCTCCTTAAGCCTTCCTTCTCCTCTCTGTTATTTCTCCTTTCCGACTCATTACTCCTTGGCTCTTTTCTCATATGGTCTCATCCAACTACCTCCACCATACTCCCCAGCTCCTTCCTTTTGGATAATTCTCCCAAATTCAATCTCTGTGCTCATCACCTCTCCTCTCCTCTTCTGATGTCTTCCCCAACTTCCTCTTGAAAACTCTCCCCCTCTCTTCTTGTGCTGCCTCTTCCACCATTCTCTTTAATATTGACCTATTCTCCTTTCTTGATGCCTCCTCCAAACTAATATTGAATGTTCTCCTCTCTTCACATCTCCTACAAACTCCTCTATACTCCTGATGTTCTTTCTCACACTTCAAACCCTCCTTACTACCTTTAACTCACTCTTCACTATGTCCTTAATATTCCCTTCTTCCTTACTCTTTACCACAACCTTCTCCTCACCATATCCTTACTTTTTACCACCGCTCTCCTTCTCTTCTGCCTTCTGGCCATCTCTTTTCACACCCTTCCGCTTGATCTACTTCACTCTCCTTTGGCCTCTAACTCCCTCCATAGCTCTGCCTCCAAACACCCACACTTCTATCAGCATCCCCATTGTTTATATAGTGGGCTATCCCGCCTCAAAGTACCACTCTCGCTTAATCTTGCTCAAATTTCTCTCTTTTCCAAAGTGTGAACAGGGTTGGCCAAGTGGCAATTGATAGCAGCTTTCATGCCACTTTGGTTGACCTGCCACTATTGGCACAGGATGAAGACCAACCCTTGATGAAGGCCGGCCTGCCCAGTTTACGGATTCCATGAGTATGATTCTACATGCAGGATTGCTCAGCGTGCATGCATATCAGCACAACAGGGGTTTCCTGGTGTGATGTTGCCCGTGCATGCTTGTGGCATGTGGAAAGCAGTGTATGTTGGCGTATCTTTAGATACAAGACTTGGTCAATTATTCTTACCTGGCAGACACAGTGCAGTCCTGGTCTGTTTTGTTGTCAGAGTACACAAACCCGCCCCATAGAGAGTAGGGGAGTTCTTGAGCTTGCTATAGGAAACAACATCTGGGATGTTTATATTAGTGGAGCTCTTGAGATTTGGATGGGCACCCTAGCACCATGAGCCGATCAGGTTCCCATCTGGACACAAGGCCTCTTAAGTGTGTGGTGAGCGACCTGTGGACTGCTAAATGTTTGAGCCTGCCTTTCCCAACAGCCATAGAAAACTTAGTCCATGGTGGGGCATCATGTCAGATTGGGAGCCACAACATCTCGGGGCCATTGTTGCCCGCCTTTGTTCTACGGCCTCAAGAATGACCATTGAGATGCAGACAAACACATTACCCAGGTATTTCTGAACTGCATGCATCAACACAGCTGCAAAGCTTTCCAGCATTTTCTCTTCCACCCCAATAACTTAACCTGCACCCCTTTTTCAGATCTGCAAGTGCAGTGCTCCTGGAATCAATACAAGTTGCAGCAGTGTGAGGTATACATCCCAGTAACATGACATAAATTCTTCAGGCCCTGAGATCCTTAGAAAGGGACAAGGGCATGTCCCAGCTCAAGGCGAGGAGCACCTCCCCACAGAATAGGGAATGGTGGTGTAGGTCAGGGGATCCTACTGCACCACCATGGGTCCAGCATCATGTAGAGGGTGGCAGCAGTTGCCCCCCAATTGCTACCCACCATCTACCCGAAGAGTCAGGTAGGAGAGTTCATCATGACCAGCCCAGCCCAGAGCTGGCAGTGGCAGCAACTTTTCCTATCCCATCTGCTAGCTCCCTCTGCTTGTCCGCTAAATCCAGGAGTGGTTTCTGCAGCTCGGTTTAATAAGGGTGGATGGGAGATGAACGGAGCTGCTGTCCCCTCTGCAGGAGGTAGCTCTGAAACCAATCACAAATCAGGCAGTGATGTGGTGCACGTGGGTTGGCAAAAGGAGGCACAAACCTTATTTCAGTAGCCCCTTCTCTCTGTTTGCTTTTAGCTAACTGAGCAGTGTCTGCTGATTGTGCATAGATCGTAAAATGTATGAAAGAAAGAGTGTGAGGGGCGCACTCTGGTTTCCAGTTTAGTTTACCTTCCACAGTCCAGTAGATCTTCTCCTCCAAGCGCTTTCATGCCTCTTGCAATCTTCAGGGAGGCAGTCTGTTCAGGTGTTAATGGTTAGTACCAATTATGGCCTCAGGAAATTCTGGTTGCTGTAGTCAATTCAAGTAGCCAGGAACCAACTCACCCTCCAATTACACAGATCGTAAAATGTATGCAAATTGGGGTTTGCTTTCTAATGTTCAGCTCTTAATGGTGTAGCAGTCTTGCAGGAGCCCAAAGGGAAAATTCTGAACCAACCTTTGATTTCGCAATCAAAATATGGTTCTTCAAACTGCACTCAAATGCAACCAATTTCTCTTGTGAGTGCAGAGATTTCACTGTAACAATGTATTAGACCTCCTACCTTCCTCCAACTGTCCAACAGTGCCATTTATTGTCACGTGTGTTTTATCAAGCATATGGGCACATCTTCATGTGACATTCTTGTTTTTGTATTCCCAAATGTATAGTAGCAAACAAATGGCAAATGCCAGAATTACAAAAAACAGAGCTGGGATCTACAAGATTAATGTTAGTCTAATCGATAAAAAAGCTGTCTTTATTCGAGGCCCTTAACAGATGTTTCTGCCTGTGAATAGCTGCAACCTGGAAATAAGATGCTACATATTGTCTTGTCTTTTTTCTGGTTAAACACATCTCATAGCAAGGTATTTTTGACTTCAAACTTTATAGTTTACTCGAAATGTAATCTCTGTATCTGTCTTGTGACAAACATCTTGCAATAGAATGACAGCAGTAGGTTTCCCGTCCAGCATGACACTGTACACACACCATTCAGAAGTGGCCCAGAAATAGAGATCTCTGCAACTCCCAAGCCTAGCAGTGATTTTGTAGTGCTGTATTCTAGTGTTCAATACATTAGTATTTTATCAATCTGTCAAACCACAACTAATGATCTTCAGGAGATCTTCCTACCCTGACAAACCAGCTATCAAAAAGAAATCACTACAGTGCTTATCCTTTTTCACCTGAATTAATAGGTGTTTTAATTGAAGGGGGTGGGAAAAGGAAAATGAAAAAACTATGGTCCTCATTACGAGTCCGGCGGTAGCTGTGGCGGAAAAACCGGCAGGCTGCCGCCGGACCCAAAATACCATTCCGCCTCCGTGATTGCTGGAATCACCGGGACATTACAACCCCGATGACCCGGTAATTCCAGAGGCGGAATTCTGTAAATCCCCAGAGGACTCCATGGGGATGGAGACAATGGAAACACTGGTTCCATCTATGACGGAGCCAGTGTTTCCATTTCCGCCTGCAGGCGGGGGGCGTTACTCCCACCAGGTCGGACCTTGCGGGAGTGACACCTCCCGCCTGCAGAACTCGGAATCAGCCAGTGGCAGAAACAACAGTGGCGGCAGATTACCGCCACCGTTGTTTCCGGACCGGCAGGGTCGTAATTAGGCCCTATACCTTTTACAGAACTAAGTGACCAAGCTCTACCTATCTGTAATGAAATCTCATCAGATATCCCCTTCATTGAAAGCACTCTTGTGGCTTCCAGTAGAGCAGAGAAGAAAAAGCAAGGACTTAGATACGTTGCAAAAGGCACACTGCAATGGATGCAAATTGAGCCGTACGTTGCAGCCCAACACGGTCCCTTAGATTGAGTTCACCTTAATCCATCCACCCAACCAAATTCAATCACATACAAAATGGAGGAAAACCAATCACTGTGGAGCTTGGTGGACCAACAGCTGAAGTCACTAGCCAACATTAAAGCCTTCAATACAGACCTCAAAATAATCGTATTCACATAGGTGTTCCCGCATCATTGATAAAGCACTCTAGATCAGTGCTCGAAATCTGACTTAATAACACAAAACTAGGCCTTATCGTCAAATTGAGGGGTGAAACCAGTCATAAGATGGCCTGCTGTGGCGTACCCTCAAAAAATAGCCCATCAGATGGGAAGTCTTAGGTGCTCAATGCTCCTGTGCCTAGACATTGGGCAGATCTGGTTCTGCAAAATCACTGCAAGGCATTACAAAACACATAAATAAAAGTATTTCTTTACACACTTTAAATGTACTTTGAAGTATCCCTCTGGTCTTAGAAATGGGTGTTTATTTGAGATTATTGGATTTAGACGCCTATTAGCTAGTTTATTTAACGCTAGTTCTAGAATGAATTTAGTTTAGTTATAATATATGTATCATCTACATAGTAGGTGCTGCATAATACATAAGCATGCCAGATTATACAACTGTCTTTAATAGCTGTGTTAAGTTTGAATCAGAAGCATCACAAAGGATCATCTTTCTGTATTCTCTTATCCAAGCCGTTGGACCCTATCCCCAGGCATCTATGCATAGAGAAAAGCCACCTAGCCTTCAGAGAATCCCTGAAACTATGGCTGTTCAAATGACAAACTAGCACAACACAGCAGAAGATTCACTTATCACCTAGGACAAATTCCACCAAACACGCCTCCCATTCCTGGAGACTTTTTTTTTAAAAACAATTTTTATTATTTTTATTAACAACACTCCAAACATCACAAACATTGAGGACATTCGCATATGAGCTTTACATCATTTTGTTCACTTGTTGTGCGTCACAGTCCTCCCCCCTCAAGCCCCTTTAACTCGAGCCCCTGCTTCAATGCCACTAGCTTCCGTATCTCCAGGCTTGTCTTCCTCATTAGCCCCCCTCATATCGTCTTCACTAAGATCGGCCTGGGAGGGTACCACCATCGTGGCCACCAGTTGCCCCCACGCTATCTGGGGTCCCGCTTCCTCGTCCCCTCCTCTACTGATTGCTTCATACCAA
This sequence comes from Ambystoma mexicanum, assembly GCF_040938575.1. Classification (NCBI taxonomy): domain Eukaryota; kingdom Metazoa; phylum Chordata; class Amphibia; order Caudata; family Ambystomatidae; genus Ambystoma; species Ambystoma mexicanum. Next base: position 780,683,702 of record NC_090932.1, read on the forward strand.
GCTGCCGTTTCTGCATCTGCCCACTTCAGGAGGTCAGCCCACCACGTCTCTATTCTGGGTTGTTGGGCTGCCTTCCAGCCAATTGCGATACTCCGTTTGGCAAGGATGTAGGCCAGGTCTTTCATCTTACTAATGTGCTTCAGGTTGTGTGGTCTGGCAAAACCCCCCAGCATGCATGCCCAAACTGACTCCACCTCCAGTGTGATCCCTTTTCCGACTAGGCGTAGCTTAACCTCTGTCCAAAATCTACCCACCTCCGGACAAGCCCAAAACATATGTATCATCCCAGCTTCCACCTCCCAGCACCTTGGGCATTTCTGTATCACTGAACTTCCAAACCTGGCAATTTTGCTCGGGGTCATATATGCCTTATGAGTAACATATAACTGGATCTGCTGTAGCCTCGCATTTCGGGACACCTTCTTGTGGTACCTTTGAGCCCTATCCCATTGACCATCCAGCATAGGTTCTCCCACCTCCTCCTCCCAGTCCCGCCTCAGTTGGAGCATCTCCTTACCCATCCTGGTCATCAATAGTTCGTATATATACAGGATATTTCGTGCCCACCTTCCGAGATATACTCAATAACCATATTGGGTTGTTCCGCTAGCACTGCCTCAGGCCACCTTTCCCGCACCCGTTTGATAATTCTTGTATAAGTAATATATTGGCCTATATTGGCCTTTGTGCACCCCGGTATCCTCCATTAGTCTCTGGAAGTCTAGTGCCTCCCCCTCTTGCCATACATCGCCGAGGGTCGCAAGGCCCATCGTTTCCAGTATCTACGGATCCCTTTTATCATTTGCAAGTCCTCCCCACATAGCGCCACTAGCGGCACCTGCAGGGAGCATGCGGTCGGGTTTCCCACCATTTGCCATGCTTTGTTCCATATTTCCCACCCCAGTTCCAACAGTCACGCCCTTCCTTGCAACTTTGATTTAGGCAACCATACCACCTCTCTTAGAAAAAAGTGGCCGGTGTCCTTGTACAATAGCCTGGCTTCAGCCGTCTCTACTTGACAACCACCTGGCCACATACTGGAGCTGTCCCGCCAGGTAGTATAACTCGAAGTTTGGTAGGTTTATACCCCCCCTGTCACAAGGGTTTTGTAACTTCCAAAGGGCCACCTTATTCCTGGAGTTATGCCATATAAAGCCACTGCATAAGCTGTGGAGTTTCGCAAAAAAATGTTTGGGGAGCATGTGCGGGATGTTCGTAAAAAAGTGTAGCAGGACCACCATCTTAATCAAAGCCGCCCTACCCATCATGGCCAGGGGTAGCTCGGACCAAAACTCCATACTATTCTTAGTGCCTTCCACTGCCCTCTGCGTATTGTGTTTGTGTTCATCCTCAGCCGTGTGATATATGTCGATTCCCAAGTATCGGAATGTCCTGGTCTGCCAGGGTATCGGCAAGACCGGTAGGTTCCTATGCAGGGCCCACCTGTATCTCCCCAAAGGGAACATGCTTGATTTCTTGGGGTTTACCGCTATGCCCGAGAGGGTGGCACAGCGTTCCATTACCTCCAGGACGTATTGTAGGTTTTCTTGTGGGAAGCGCAAGTATAGCAGAATATCATCGGCGTACAATGATATGAGGTGCGATCCTCCCTTCGTGGGGATCCCTATCTCCCCATTCTGTTTTCTGAGGCAGATTGCCAGTGGTTCCAGAGCGAGAATGTAAAGCATGGGCGACCAGTGGCAGCCCTGTCTAGTGCCCCTACTAAGTTGCCATTTGTCTGAGATTATTGCGCCAGTTTTAACCCTGGCGATTGGGGAGCTATATATCATTTTGACCCACCTCAGGTACCCCGGCCCCATCCCATATTCTTTCAGAGCCGCTAGCAACCACGCCCACCTCACAGAGTCGAAGGCCTTAATGGCATCCAACGAGACTATTACCATTTCGCCGGGGTCCGTCTCTGTCTGTTCAATAATGTGGTAGAGTCTCCTATGATTGTCGGTTATATTCCTGCCTGGGACGTAGCTGGTTTGATCGGGGTGTATCACTTTGCCAATAACTTGTTTGAGCCTGTTTACCAGCATAGCTGTAAGGATTTTGCTGTCCTGGTTGAGCATTGATAGGGGTCTGTATGATCCACAATCCGTGCTTGGCTTGCCCGGTTTTAGGAGCAGAATGACCACCGCCTCCCTCAGGGACTCCGGCAGCCTCCCTCGTTCAAGCGCCTCATTTAGCATGGCAAGCAGCGGGGGGGGAGTACCTCCTGCTTGTATGTCTTGTAAAATTCGCTTGGGAGCCCATCTGACCCCAGAGCCTTGCACGTGGGTAGGTGCTGAATCACTGTCTCTAATTCGTCTGTGATTGGGGCGTCCAGGTCCTCCCGTTCCCGATCATTTATCTTGGGCAATCCTATGTCTTCCAATGCCTCCTGAATCTCTCGACCCATCTCCTCCCCCATGTCTTCATACAGGCGTTTATAGAATCTGAGGAACCCCTCATTGACACCCTCTTGTGTATCCCAGGTCTGGCTTTCTTCCCCCTTTAACTCCATGACAACTGGGCGTGGTGTTTCATTTTTGTATAACCATGCTAGCAGCCTTCCCGGTTTATCTCCCCCTGCATGTTGCCTTTCGATATATTTTTTATAGTTCAGTTTACATAGTCTCTCCCAATGCTCCCTGCTAGTTTGTTGTAATAAATTCGCCCGTTCGGCATCCTCCTGTGAGGTGCTCCCCCTCTGCATTATTTCTTCCAGCTCCTTCTCTGTCTCCTGTAGCTCTCACTCTATGCCCCCTTGGAGCCCTCTGGATTTGGATATGGCTGCCCCCCGTACTACCACTTTGAACGCCTCCCATAAGGTTCCTTCTGACTGCACACTCCCTGTGTTAATGTCAAAGTACTCAATAATTGCCTCTGTTAAATCCTCACGGAATCCCGAGTCCTGCAGGGCTTCGGCTGTAAGCTTCCATGTCGGGATTCTCCCTCTAGGAGGCTTGTGCCTCCACTCCAAGACCAAGGGGGAATGGTCCAAAAGTACTCTGGCCTCGCATTCCGAACCTATCATTTCTCCTGCTATCTACGAGGCCACAAACATGTAATTCAGTCTCGTGTACAGGTTGTGGGGGGCAGCGTAATGTGAGTACTGCCTGTCTCCCGGGTGCAGCTGTCTCCAGATATCTTCTAGCCCAAAGTCCCTCAGCAGGGCCTGTAATGCTCTTGCAGCCGGGGTGGGTCTATCTAGTTTATTGTCTGACCTATCCAATTTGGGGTATAATATATAATAAAAATCCCCTCTCCAGATGATAGCACCGCCCAGTAGGAGGCTAATTTTGCCGTATAGGGCCCTAAAATAGGCCGCCGTGTCTTGGTTGGGGGCGTATGAGTTTATAATGCTCACTTCCCTGTTTTCTGGCATCCCCCACACCACTAACATTCTTCTGAGTATGTGGCTCCTTTGGTGGTCCCTCTCCACTTTCACTTGATCACCTCCAGTTTATCCTTAGTAAGGTGGGTTTCCTGTATTAATGCTATGTCCACTTTCAGCCTTCTCGGGTACATCATTACTTTATTCCGCTTCAGATAACTGTTGAGGCCTCTCACGTTCCAGGTTACAATTCTGAGGCTACCCATTGCCATGTGTCGTTTGTCCCTCCTCCCGGGTTTCCTCTCCAGTCTATTTTGAAATGAAATTGGGATCGTACCCCTCCCTCTCCCAACTTAAACTCCCCAACTAACCCTCCCTCCCCCCTTGCTGTCATGTCACGCGGGAGACTGGGGTCTGCCGCTCCCATTTCCTCCTGGCGAGTCTACCCGCGCGTTCGCGTCTGGGGACCCGCCGGGAGGGGAGCGACGGGTTACGGGGCCGGCAGCCTTCGGCGCATGCGCGGAGGCCCTCGCTCTCGGTTCCGCGCATGCGCCGTAGGGGCTTGCCTCCCAAGCCTCGCTCTGGGTTCGCCGGCGCCCGGAAACGGAACGGTTTGCGTTCCAGGCCTCTCGGGCGCCGGCGGCCCATAAAAGAGGCCGCGAGTCAAAGCGGGCCGCGTCTCAACGCGGTTCGCTTTGCTCACCTCGTTGTTCCTGCCCAGCCTTACCTGTGGCCTGTCCTGGGCCTGCCTGCCTCCAGCCTTACCTGTGGCCTGTCCTAGGCCTGCCTGCCTTCAGCCTTACCTGTGGCCAGTCCTGGGCCTGCCTACCTCCAGCCTTACCTGTGGCCTGTCCTGGGCCTGCCTACCTCCAGCCTTACCTGTGGCCTGTCCTGGGCCTGCCTGCCTCCAGTCCTACCTGTGGCCTGCCCTGGGCCAGCCTGACTCCAGTCCTTACCCGGGTCCTGTCCTGGACCTGCCTGCCTCCAATCATCACCTGGGTCCGGCCCTGGGCCAGCCAGCCTCCAGCTACTACCTGGGTTCTGCCCTGGGTCAATCTTCCCTCAGCCCATTCCGGAGTTCTGTCCTCACTCTTTCCTGTCTTGCCTGTCTCCGAATCTCATCCTGTGTACCATTGGAACCATCTGCACCAGCCAAGCTCCTTTTGCCTACTGCGAATACCTTTCTACTACACTGGTCTATCTATCAACTGTCGCTGCACTGAGGTTCTCGGAAGATTCATGGTCTTGACTACAAGCTCTACCTGGACTATGGTTCCATCCATCTGAGCCTACATCCTCTTGTCACGCTTACCTGGGAGAGTGCCTTCGTGACATTGGGGGTTGGTCCATCCTTCACCCAGTTCCTCTTTTGGGTGGTGGAGAGGCTGATTCCTCGTGCCGCTATCTCATCGGTTCCTGGACTCCAGACTGGCGACCTCTGCGAGACCAACCACCAAGACTACAGGTACGCGGTCCTCTCGGGCCAATCAGCTTGACACTTGCTCGACTATAATACACTGCACACAACCCCTTCCCTCCCCCTCCCTGCCCCGCCCCAACTGGTGCCCAGCTCCATCCCTGGATCCCAGGCTCCCCTGCAATTGGTACTGCCTCGGAATGCCAAGATCAGGGACCCGGCAGGGTGTCACTGGTCTACTGGTGACCTAACTAGGTGTGAGGGCTGGTTCTGTTAGGCTCCTACACCTTTCACTAAGTTCCTGTGCTCAAGGATCATACGTGTATAGCCCTAGTCGGTCTACTCCGACAGGCTGTATCCTGTCCTATATTCAAGTCCCAATGTCTGAGACTGCGACACCCTGGGTGCTATGGTCTCCATGCTACTTATCTGCGCCATCTTCCTTCTGGATGCCCGATTCCTGGGGACAGCTCTGTATATCCAGCCATTCTGTCGCGTCCTCCGGGGTATCAAAAAACAGTGTTCTATTTTTATGGAACACTTTCAGTTTTGCAGGGTAGATCAGCATGTATTTGTAGCATGCTTCTCGCAGTCTCCTCTTCACTGCACCAAAGTTCATGCATCCCCGCTGTACCTGCAGAGTGTAATCCTGGTATGCCGTTATGTTTGCCGACGCCCTTTGTGTCGTTCCTCCTTTCCGTAAGTGCGCAAGGATTTTTTCCCGGTCTCGGTAGTTCAGGATCTTGGCAATCACCGGCCTGGGGGGAGGTGCCTGGTGGTGGCTTCCTCATCAGGGCCCTATGCGCCCTTTCCACCGCGAACCCCTGGGTCAGCACTCCTCCAGTTATCTCCTGCAGCAGCATTGATTTGATGTACTCGGTGGGGTTGGGTCCCTCAGCTCCTTCAGGCAATCCTACGATACGTATATTGTTCCTTCGGGCGCGTCCCTCCGCCTCCTACGCCCTGCTTTCCAGGTTGCCCACGCATTGTTCTAGGGCATGAAGCTTGGATTTATGGGATGCACATGCAGCTGTATTCGGGGCCACTTCCTTCTCTAAGTCGCCTGTACGTTCTGCCAGCGCTCTGACGTCTTGCCGGAGGAGATTCACCTCCTCCTGTACAGCCCTGACTTTGAGCTCCAGCGCCGCTTTCAGTTCAACCATGGCCAATCCCAATTTGGATTCCTGAGCCACTTTCAGGTCTGCAATTTCTGCAAGGATCTCCTGGTCTTTGCTCGTGGTGGCTATACCCACGGTGGGGGTTCTCTCCTTGCTCCTAGCTCCGTCCACCACTGGTGATGTTTTAGCATAGTCATCGATCGTGGGTTGTTTGCCCTTTGTTTTAGGCAGTTTGTTGGCCATCCTGATGTTTCTGGGTTTATGTGTACGAGCTTCGCAGTGTGTGGTCTCTGGCTTCCGTATAACTGGTCCCCGGTTGGCAGGGGGACCCTGGCAGGCTATGTTGGTGGTTCCTTTGGACTGCCGAGTCTGCGCCTGGGGTGGATTGTATCCTCCAACGTAATTGTGCACTGACGATTATTTTGTCCAGGTCTGTGTGCCCCACCTACTACTGCTCCAGGTCTCTGGCTACTCCCCCAAGTGCTCGGGGCCTTCCTGGGTGTCCCTGCAGGCTCAGCGTGTTTCAACCATGAGCACTTCCAGGAAGCAGGTGCAGCCTACTCACGTGGGCGGTGTTCTGAGGCGATCTCCACAAGGCTCTCATCACTCCTCCTCACCTCCCGCCTCATGCATGGGCCAGGGGGTGTCTTATTTGCCCAGCTCCTATGTCCACCACATGCGGCCAGCTGTCATGGGGGCACATCCCTGCCGGTATCTCAATGTCAATCAATTTGTACCCGTGCCCGTGGCCTGATCGCCACGCACAGGGCCGTTCCACACGCCCCCAACAGGATTCATATGCATGGGGTGCCCAAGGTCTTTGTTTGGGCATGATTATGCATGCTCCCCACGTGCTTTGTGTGCTGTGCCGGTGCACCAATGTATGTTGCTGTCAGGTGTCCAGGGCCTGTGGCTGCTACGGATTTATGTTCGCGGCTAGCCTGGTTGCATCCACTTTGTCTTGGGTGCCACTCTCGCCCAGGTATGTGCGGCGCGGCGTGACAGTATGTCCGCTGCCAGCCTGAACAGGGCGGGCTGCCTTCGCATGCAGTTGGTGGCCCCCAGGGCTCGCACAGCGCCCGACCCGTGTTGTGTGCCACAGGTGCGTATCACAGGACCGCGCTCAGGTGGGGCGTGCACCCGTCCGGGCTGTGTGGGTCACGCCGCTCTGTTGAACTCTCATGTCCCCCAGCCAGGTTACTCCGCCGCGGGCAAGCCCGCCAGGTGCCCCAAACGCGCCCACCTCCTCTTCGGGCCGCTCCACCGCCCTCAAGGGTGCCACTTGGATGTGGTCCGACGCTAGCGCTGGGGCCGCACAAACCCCGATGGGTCTCCCCCGCCAAGCACACCCGGTCCGGCGCACACTTCGGCGTTCGCAGGCTGCCGTGTCCTGCTGCAGACGGCCTCGGTAGCAATCCAATTTGGGGACCCACATGAGTGCCTCCACTTTTTCGTCCCCAGGTGCCGTACGACAGTGCTCCGGTGGGCAATGCAGGAGCTCCAGTCCGCTGGTTCTAACGTTCCGGCTCTGTCTTCACTCTGCCAGTGGGCTCCTTTGTTCGATCCTCCCATCTGCCATTTTGGATCACTGCTCTGGGGTGCGTGAGCTCAGCAATGCCCGCAGCGCCGTCCCCTCACTTCGTCTGGCACCAGGAGTACAAGAAACCTGTGCGCCGCTTTCATAAACGGGCACTCCAATTTTCAGGGCATAAATGCATGCATATATGCACTTTTAATCAGGATCAGATGCCGGATCGCAGGAGCTCTCCCAGAGCTCGACTCTTCACATGGCTCTCATAGCCACGCCCTCCCCCCCCCCCATTCTTGGAGACTTCACTTGAAGAGAATCTTCTTTGTTTGCTCTCACCAATGTATTACATCTGCGAACACAATGCCTCAAACAAGGAATTTGGCAAATCTGACTATTTTGGGTCAGTCGTTGCGCACGTGCGCCTCACAAACGTGCCCTTAAAGTGAATCAGAACGCTGAAAACTGTTTGCCTGGCCCAATTTAAAACTTTTCAATATGACTTGAGCAATTATTCAGAATAAAGAAGGTTATTTTCATTGATGTAATGCCCCTCCTTTTTCCCTACCAGCCTGCACACACCTTCACCTGTCACCACCTTACACTACACAAAAAGCCTTTACCCTTCAAATATGGCAGCTAGCTGCATACACACATACCACATTAATGAAGTTACAACCCTCTTCACACCTGCCTGCAGCAGAGTCTAACAAACTTTCACAGCACTGACTTTCAAGTTGATGGATCTTGGCACTCCTCACTGGATGAAACACACCCCCACATGGGCCTGCCACTTAACACTTGTATTTTGTATTTGTATGTATTTTATTTGTAACGCGTGCCAGGCCCAATGGCATCCGTGCGTGATAACCTTGGTAGAGGTATTTACATAGATTACACAACATATACAAAATAACCACAGAACATCCATTTACAGTTTAATACAAATGTGATCACAGTGAGCAATAACATAGGAGTACAAATTAGGCTAAACATATCAGTACTCAGGACTTCCAAACTTCTGGCCTCTGTGCATCAACACCTCAGGATTAGTACATGTGTCTTCCTCTATCCACTACCAATCAAAACCTCCTTTTTGCAGGCCATGCAGAGGTGCTCTATACAAAACTACATTACTTTATATCACCTATAAAATGTTCACTAAACTGTAACAGGAAAAGGTTATAGTGAATAACACAATCTACTAAAATCAAGTAAAAAACAACTATGGTTGCACATTTAGAGAAAGAATCCGGTTTTGACAAATTGTTTGAAGTTAAAAAGTTGTTTGGTTGCTCTTCTGGTTAAGTCCCAAAGAAGGCAGATCATTGTGACATGCTACTTGTCAGTTTGAGCATGAGTTGACAGTCAACTGTAAAATAGTGTTTATGGTCCCTTAGAAACATTCAGTTCAAGCGAGGAGACCAACTTCATTAAACTAGTAAGCTGCATTCAGTGTTATTACATACTATTGTATGCAATGCACTGACATCCCCAGAGAGGCCCAAATGCCTAGCTTCATAGTAGTATGTCTTAAAATACTTGATAATAACCCTTTAAATGCCAATGATTATGATGATTTGGTAAATGTGCTCTTTCCTTTGAATGGTTTCTGACTGGATCACAACTTGAAAAGAGTTTGCCACTATGTGTACTTTGTAGAAATGTCTTATGGTTGTGTAGTTGGAAACTTCTATTGGCACAACAACATTCAATGTCCTTGGGTGCAATTAACAGATTTTCAAGTTTCAATCAAAACTTTGAAATTCTACTTAAAGTTTAGTATATAAGAAATGTTGTATCTGATATTCAAGGTGTTTCACTGTGGTTTTCTAAGATGGCTTGATGGTTAAATGCAATGGACGGGATATGTGGAAATCTGTCATTGGATTCAGAAGTACCGTCCCAGTTCAGGTATTCCTATTAAAGGTCCATTTTAATATCAATGTAAGTAAAAGCAAATTGTACCTCCCTTTGTACTACATGTGCGTGTGCCTATGTCTTATTTCCATCATTTGTTTTACAAGTTTAAAGGGTTGATAGCATTCACTGGTCTCTATTGACAGTGGCTGAGCTAACAATTGTGTTAAAATTGAAGAACATCTGAAAATCTTAATGTTTGTATCCAATTGCAAAGCTAGTTATAGATAATGTGAAGATCCAGAGTAGAGAGACTAATCTTGATTATTAAATGAGACCACTCAAAAAAAGAATAGGATTACTGTGCTGGCTATTCACAACAGCTAACATATATCACAAAAGTTCACTTATCACACATTCTTAAGTTTTTTTCTTTAAATGTAATCAACCATTATACCATGCATTAGTGTCACGCCTTCCCAAGCCCCCGCCTCCTTACCTCTCCTGAAGTCCGGGCGTTCACGGCTCTCCTCTGCTCGGTCCGTGGTGTGGCCCCGCCCCTTGTGGCATTCCTGGCGCTTCTGCCCCCACTGATCCTGGGGTTTACCTTGGCGCCTGCAGGAGCGCCGGGGTGCCCTCCAGCTTTGCGGGCACCCCGGCAAGCTGACGCTCCACAGCAATGGGTCACGTGAACCGACTAGTGGTCACGTGACCCAGAAGAAATATGAGAAGCAGTCACGTGACCAGGTGGGCAGTCACGTGACCCGGAAGGATACTTAAAAACAGCGTCAGTCTGCCCTTTCAGCGCTTCTCAGCTGTTTTCTCAGTGGCTAGTGGCCAATTCTTGGAACTTCTGCTGGATTTCACAGATTCTGGACTCTGCTTTGCTTACCTGGATTGCATTTGGACTACCACTTGAATATAACGTACTGGAGCTGATTTTGACCCTTGGACTTCTCTACTGGACTCCTACCTGGATTGCCCTTTGGATTTGTTTGCCTTGGATTATGACTTCTGGTTTTGTTTTGGCACTATCATCTTGCATTCCCGTGCTTCCCCAATCACAGCAACCTTGACTGCCTACCTGCATCCTGCTGCCCTCTCCCTTGCGTAGGAACAGTTAGGTCCCACGTTGGCACTGGTCATCCTTGGGGTAGTTGTCACTTATAATCCTATTACCGTTGTTCATTTTGTTACTACCTTATCTGCATTCTAACCCTTGCCTTTCCTTTCAGCCATCCGGGACCTGGTGCATCCTGTTCCTACCTTCCCATGCGGCCCCAATAACCGATCAGCTAGTGGTATTGCTCTTCTCTGATTGGTGCTTGGGGACGGAGGACTATAATCTACATGGACCTCAAGTCATAACAGACTGAGAAGCCACCTCCACGGGATTATGGAAGCCTCCGCCGGGGACCCGGTGGCTGCCCTTGTTCAAGCGATCACTGTTCTAAAAGCTGACATGACGGCCGCTACCTCAGCCTTTCATGACCGATTAGACGCGATTCAAAGTGAAAGGCATGCTCTACCTCCTGATGAGGAATTTGGGGACGCCCCATCCCAGCCAGACCCCCCCACGGCGCCAACCGCCCCAGCCCCGCTTTATGTACCCACACCCTTCCCGTTAGCTGCCCCTGAGAAATTTCATGGTGATCCTCGGAAGTTTCGTACCTTCCTAAATCAATGTAAGTTACACTTTTTGTGTCGCCCACAGGCCTTCCCCGACTCCACCACTAAAGCAGCCTTCACATTGTCCCGTTTAACAGGTATCGCTGCTACTTGGGCCAATCCATTGTTAGAACATGATAGTCCTGTGTTTTATGACTTTGACAGGTTAGTAACAGAGATGACCAGGGTTTTTGATACACGTCACAAGGCACAAACACATGATCTAGAACTCCTTGAGTTGGTACAGGGGAAAACCACTCTCATTGAATATATAACACAGTTCAATCAGTTATCTGTCGAGACCGCCTGGCCAGAGGAGAAGAAAGTAGTTGTTTTTTATAAAGGGTTAAGCGATCACATGAAAGACGCCCTTGTTGTTGTTCCTTCACTCCCTACACAATATCCCGAATTAGTAGATTTAGCGTTACAAGTGGACGCCAGACATTCTGAAAGAAGGACGGAATCCAAAAGACTCAATACCTCGTTCTCCACCCATCCTACCGTATCTGAACCACCCAGTGAACCCATGCAAATCGGGGGTGTCCGTAGTCCCATATCCCCTACCGAGAGAGAAAGACGCAGACAAGCCAACGCCTGTTTTTACTGGGGCTTGAATGCTCATTTCGGTAAAGAGTGCCCCAGACGACCCAAACCACGACCCTCAGGTTTTCTGAAGGCTCGTCCCTAGAACAGGGGGCACGGACGAGCCTGCCTATACAGCACACTATGCCCCCTTCTCTGTCACCAGCCACGCAACCTGTCTCTCCCCGCTGTCCTGATCGCCACTGATAATATCAAACACCAGGTACAATTGGTCCTCGACTCTGGAGCCACGGGTAAGTATGTCGACATTACACTTGCAGCATCCTTAAACCTGCCACTACAGAACAAACCAAAACCCAAACCAGTACAGGGTGTGGACGGGTCCTCTTTACTTTCTGGTCCCATCAAGCAATAAACTGCACCAGTGACCCTTCTTATGCAGGACACACATCAAGAAGTTCTTACTTTTTACCTGATAACTACCCCACAATATGGTTTGATCCTTGGCATCCCATGGCTACCTACACACAATCCTGTCGTCAATTGGTCCCAAGGCATTGAGTTTTTTTAATCGATGTATTGCCAAGAGCATTGCCTCACCTCTTCAGACCCAACCACACCCGCCCAAGTACTGGGCACCATGGCTCAGATGTCCTTGCATGACCCTCAACCGATGGAAATGGACACCTCGGAACATGTAATAGGTCTCGTTACTACCAACATACCTCCCAAATACCATGAGTATTTAGAGGTCTTTGACAAAAAGGCATCTGAGCATCTGCCCCCTCATAGATCTTACGATTTCCCCATGTACCTGGTTCCTGGGGCTACTGTACCTTGCGGACTGATCTATTCCCTCTCTCCGCCAGAGGATGCCATTCTAAGAGAGTACATACACCAGTGTTTCCAAATGGGACACATTCGACCATCCCAATCCCCTGCTGCAAGTCCGATCTTCTTCATCCCTCAAAAAGGAGATCTTCACCCATGTATTGATTATCGTCGCCTCAACCATGTCACAGTCAAAGACCGTTATCCCATTCCTCTCATCACCCCATTACTAGATCGCCTAGCCAACGCCACAGTGTTCACCAAACTCGACCTCCGTGGAGCATATAACCTAATCCGCATTCGTGAGGGCGACGAATGGAAAACGGCATTCTGCATGAAGTACGGTCTTTACGAATATACTGTTCTGCCCTTCGGGCTCTGCAATGCACCTGCTACATTTCAAAGGTTTATGACTTCCATCTTCCATGACATCATTGACACCTTTATGGGGGTTTACTTAAACGACATATTAATGTTCTCATAGACACACCAGGAACACATCGTGCATGTCCGGGAGGTCCTACACCGACTCCGAACTCATCATCTCTATGCCAAAAAAGAAAAATGCCAGTTCCACGTTCATGAAGTAGATTTTTTGGGATTTCATATCACATCTGGGGGTGTAGCTATGAATGCCGCCAATGTCCGAGCAGTAGTGGAATGGCCAGTGCCGAAAACGGTAAAAGAGTTAGTCATTTCTTGGTTTCACCAACTTCTATAGACGTTTCATCGCAGGCTTTTCCTCTATTGTTACACCATTGACTCACCTTACAAGTCCAAACACCCCTTTCATATGGACCTCCTTACAACAGAACACATTCACCAACCTCAAGACGGCCTTCACTACTGCCCCTTTCCTACAACACCCCAACCCAGAAATACCCCATGTCTTGGAATCTGATGCCTCCTCATATGCCTTGGGTGCCGTCTTATCCCAAACATGCCCCACCACTGGTCTGTTACATCCCGTAGCTTTCCATTCGCGTAAATTCACACCGACAGAAATCCATTACACGGTCACAGAAAAGCTACTCTTGGCTGTTAGGGATGCTTTTCGGGTGTGGCGACATCATTTATTGGGGGCTAAACACCAAGTCACGGTTTTCACTGACCATCGCAATCTCCAAGATCTGGCTTCGTTTAAATGCACCAACAGTCGGCAAGTCCGTTGGCATTTGTTTTTTTCCGCCTATGATTTTGTCATAAAACACCGTCCGGACACCGCACATGGAAAAGCAGATGCCCTTTCATGCATTCCCAGGGGCACATCACTACCCATCTTTCCCGAAACCATTCTGGACATTAAACATGTAATCGGCATGTGTACACCACCACCGGATCTGTTGATTGCTCTCCGCTGTTGGGTGGCTACACACCCAGATCAGTTAGGTGACTTGGAGGTACATGATGGGTTGCCATTCATACAAAACAAACTATACTTGCCTACCCCTCAACACCCACACCATAGCCTTGGAATGGCCTCATGATGCATCCGTCAACGGACATCCTGGGCAAAAAAGTATACTAGCTTTGCTCCAGCGTTGGTGCTGGTGGCCCTCTATGTGCAGAGACACAGTGTCTTAAGTAGCCTCTTGTTCAATCTGCGCTCAGTGCAAAAATAGAAAAGGTTGCCCCCTAGGACTATTACAACCGTTACCTCTTCTGTAGAGACCCTTTCACACAGTCACCATGGACTTTGTAACTGACATGCCCAGCGTTAAAGGTTATGACACGATATCGGTGGTGGTGCATTCCTTTACAAAAATTGCACCATTCGTTCCTTGCATCGGAATACCCACAGCCCTTGCTCTGGCCAGTCTCTTCTTTCGTCACGTCTTTTGTTATTTTGGGTTACCTTCCGTTCTGATTTCTGACCGAGGCTCGCAATTCACTTCCCGGTTTTGTCGATCCCTCACCAAGTTATTAAGAATTGACACACGTTTCTCATCCTCTTACCATCCTGAGACAGACGGGCAGACCGAACGTGTCAACCAATCAATGGAGCAGTACCTGCGTTGTCTTTCCTTGCAACATCAGCAATCCTGGTACCAGGTACTCCATGTGGCCGAATTCACATACAACAATGCACCTCATTCCTCCACAGGCTACTCACCCTTCTATTCCTTCTACGGTCTACATCCTCGATCTTTCCTATTCCTGACCTACCCCCCACACTACCTCCTTCTGTTTCTTCTTGTGTCACCAACCTAAGGGACATACACACTCAGACCTCACTGCACTTGTGGGAATCTCAGGTCCGAATGTGCAGAACAGCAGACAGAAAACGTGCCACAGCACCTATAGGCTGTCCCCTACACTGTAGTGGACAGAGTCTGGCTCTCCTCTAGATATCTTCCATTGCTGGGCTGCCGTAAGCTCCTGCCCCGCTTTGTCGGTCCTTATCGAGTGACCCAGGTCATTAATCCTGTAGCCTACCGCCTCTCACTGCCTGTCTCTTGGTGCATCCACCCGGTCTTTCACACTTCCCTCCTTAAGCCCTGTCCGGTGGGGATGCGGGATGTCTTGCCCCCTTCCCCAGTACTGAAAGGTTCTTCGGTTGAATACAAGGTCAGTTCCATCCTTGGTTCTCGTGTCATCCGGGGTCGTCTTCACTATCTAATAGATTGGTTGGGGTATGGTCCCGAGGAGAGGTTCTGGCAGCCCGCTAGTCAGGTCCATGCCCCTTTGCTAGTTGCTCGTTTTCACAGGGATAATCCTCTCAGCCCACGTGGATGTGTGCCCTTGGGGGGGGTCGGGGCTCTGTCACGCCTTCCCAAGTCCCCGCCTCCTTACCTCTCCTGCAGTCCGGGCATTCACGGCTCTCCTCGGCTCGGTCCGCAGTGAGGCCCCGCCCCTTGTGGCGTTCCTGGCGCTTCTGCCCCCGCCGATCCTGGGGTTTACCTTGGCACCTGCAGGTGCGGGCACCCCGGGAAGCCGACGCTCCACAGCAATGGGTCATGTGAACCGACTAGCGGTCACGTGACCCGGAAGAAATAAAAGAAGCGGTCACATGACCAGCTGGGCAGTCACGTGACCCGGAAGGATGCTTAAGAACAGCGTTAGTCCGGCCTTTCAGCGCTTTTCAGCTGTTTTCTCAGCGGCTAGTGGCGATTCTTGGACCTTCTGCTGGATTTCACGGATTTTGGACTCTGCTTTACTTACCTGGATTGCTTTTGGACTACCTCTTGAATATAACATTCTGGAGCTGATTTTGACCCTTGGACTTCTCTGCTGGACTCCTACCTGGATTGCCCTTTGGATTTCTTTGCCTTGGATTATGACTTCTAGTTTTGTTTTGGCACTATCATCTTGCATTCCCGTGCTTCTCCAATCACAGCAACCTTGACTGCCTATCTGCATCCTACTGCCCTCTCCCCTGCGTAGGAACAGTTAGGTCCCACGTATGCACAGGTCATCTTTGGGGTAGGTGTCACTTATAATCCTATCACCTTTGTTCATTGTGTTACTACCTTATCTGCATTCTAACGCCTGCCTTTCCTTTCAGCCATCCGGGACCCGGTGCATCCTGTTCCTGCGGCCCCAATAACCAATCAGCGAGTGGTATTGCTCTTCTCTGGTTGGTGCTTGGGGACGGAGGCACTATAATCTACGTGGACCTCAAGTCATAACAATTAGCATGACATTTCCAAAGTTTACATCCGCGCGTGGTGCTTTGTATGGTAAGTACATTAGTCTAGATTAATGCGCTTCATCTGGGTTTTTGTAACGAAAAAGCAAGAAATGTGATTGTTTCTAAAATATTTGACTGGGTAAACTGGAGGTAACAGGAAAGTGCTGTCAACATGCCAACCCCAACTATGAGATTCAGCTTGCTTGACTATATACAAAATACCCTGAACCTGATCCGACAATTATTCCTACGGATTATATGTTTGTTGCAGACTTGTCTTAATTAAATCCATTGATGTATTGAAATGATCATAAAGAAGATAGTGTTTGAACAAAGATACATTTACCAAACAATGTATTGTTTTATTATCATGAACAATTTATATCAGTGATTTGACTTAATTAGCTATTTGTCACTATCTAATCAGTGAACACTGTTTCACTGCCTCGGATGATATGTAACAAGGTATTGTAAAACATAAAGCTGCGTGTGCCACCTTGGTACAACAGCCGATTTGTTGTTACAACAGAAATGTAGTTGACAAATGGCCATGTTTCACACTTTTATCTCTGTCAAACCGAGAATAAACTGTTATATGCCCCTTCAAAATATTAGAACTAAAAATGTACGTGTCAGATGAAACTTTTAAACCAATCCCAAATACATGAAAAAGATAGGGAGTGAAAAAGAAGATGGAAAAATAAAAACAAAAGCATGAGTAAGTTGTTTGCTGTAAATATTTGTAATGCCAAGCAGAAAAGAGTAAGTTCCCAGTGGATTTTAGTTCAACATTAATCAAGTAATTATTCGAAAATCCGAATCAATGATTCAAGGGTATTGTGAGCCTAGAATGTCTTATAGTACAATTTATTTTTCAAAGTGTATTATGCAAAAGTTGTTGGTAACAAAACATGATTTCAAATAGGTGAAGAAAACTTACCTACAAGATGTGACAGACTAGAACTGTATGCAATGGCAAAACTCAATATATCACATATAATGAAGTTGCATAAAAGACATTAGTATACAAAACAAAACCCAAGTTTATGATGCATCAGAAAAAATGAAAGTTAAGCTAGTCAACAGATTTAAAAATTCGGTGTTCTATGGAACTATTTTGATTTTGCAAACATAATTAATACATTAAACATATGACTTAAGCAACATGCATGTCAGAAACATCAAATCAATCCATGGTTTTGTAAAGTGTTTTTTTGAGGAGAAACCTCTCAGTAGATCATATAAGTAAGTTAACAGCGACACAGCCTATGTATAAAACTTTTCACTGCCTCTTATTCATGCGCCTCCCTCTGGACCAACATCTGATTTAGATGGGGACCTGTGTTTGTAAAGAAAGGGAAAAAAAAATTGATTATCTACAGATCTCTAAAGGACTGTCTATGTTTTAGGTTACCAAAGATGAGCTTAGAGGACTCACCATTTACTTGTCCCTGGGGGAATTATTACGTAGAAGCCCAGTAAAGTGGACAATATGATTGAATACTATGAAGCGTATGCATGTTTTCTTTCTGCTTATAGGGAATAATAATTGAAGTAAATTACTTTGTGTGACTGTATTGTATTAATAGCAGCGTGAAAATATTAGGAGTATTCTACTAATCTGCACCAATTTAAATTATGACACTGTGCTGGTATGTTTTCATGATATAGCCTTCTACAACAAAGGACCTGAATACCTGCAGCAAAAATGCACTTGCTATAGACCTAACAGAGACCTCATATTGGGCACATCACTTCTACTTGTAATACCAGTGACTAAATAAAGTCATATAGGGGTGCCTCCTTCTGACTAGAAGCACCCCCAATTTGGAACTCTCTCCCTGCATCCATCCGCCTCATAGTGGACCACCTCAACCTTCAGGAACAGACTCAAAACCTGGCTCTCCTCCCCCCGTGCACCCATGCACCCGCAATCTAAGGCACTTGACTAACACAATAAACAACCCCTGTTAAAACCTACTATCACCGAGCGCCCTCTTAAACAACTGACACAACCCGTCCATCAGCCTTCCCACTGCGACTACCAATATGCACTAGGCAGTCAGAACTCTCCCATGTGGAAATCAAACTCCCAGGGGACTCGGGTAGGCCGGTGATCAAGGGGGATTAGCGAGCAGTGTCTCCCTGGAGGACTGGGCACTGCAGGAGAACGGCAACAGCACAGACGATGTGTCATGAATCGGCGATATCGGCCCTTCTGGTGTGCCTGGTCCCTCACTCAATAACCAATTCTCTGTTCACCTTCAACATGGCCGACGCTGTGTCTCCGATGCGGTCTAGTCGTCTGTCTGGTTAGCATGCTCCCTTGAAAACAGACACAGCCCCGCGCCTCTGTGCGGTTCAACGTTTTGTTTGCCTGCGTCTCGCCTGGCAAGTTGTGTTCTAGTAACTAGCCCCTTTCTCCGCGAATCCTGGTAACCTTCCATCCATCCTTCCTGGTTTCCCCTTCCAAATTCCTACTCGTACCCTGTTCGGGACCTAGTTTCCCTGTCTTCCTTATCCTGGTTCCGTCCTGCACCATTCCTGGAATGTTGGACGCTTCCCGAGTCCCAGTGCTGCCGCGATTGGGAGACTCTGATCGATCGGCGCGTGCACGGAAGCCCAGGAGACTGGATTCAGAAGACCTTTATAAGGCGCGCTCATCCAGTAAAAAGAAACCTGCGCACTCCAAGCAGAAGTCCATGAGAAGCAAACAGGTGAGTCACGAATCCGAGGACTCGGATTCTGACAGTTTGAGACGCCAACAGACTACAATTGTTCCCACCATGGAGGCAGCCGTTCAAGACATAATGAGAGGTATGCAGGAACTGACTACCGAAGTGCAGAATCTGAAAGCTGAAAATGCTGCTTTAAAACAGCTTGTTCTATCCCGGGACTCCGCATATCAGGAAAGTGCATCGGTAGGAGGCATTGTGGACAAGTATGATGGAAATCCAAAAACCTTGCGTTCCTTCCTGGACTCTTGTTTGGGTCATTTCACTTTCAAACCATACTACTTCTCAACCCCCAGAGCTAAGGTGGGGTTCATGAATTCTCATCTATCTTGCAACGCACTGGCCTGAGCTACTCCCTTAGTCTCTACAGGTGATTCGATACTTGACAATTATGATGAGTTTGTTTCTGCCCTCAAGGCCATGTTTGACCGCCCTGAACAGGTGTATTCCGCCCAGGAAAGATTATTAGAGTTCCGGCAGGGAAATCAGGATATGTTGACTTATGTTACACGTTTCAAACAATTGGCTAAGGATGCTAGCTGGACCCCAGAAGCCTGTTTTACCTTGTTCAGACGCCGATTAAGCGAAGAAGTCAAGGATGAGTTAGCCAAAGTAGCCCGCCCGGCCTCGTATCAGGCCCTTTTAGATCTGTCTTTGCAGATAGACTTCAGAATACAGGAGAGAAAGGCAGAGAAGAAGAAGACACAGAGCCTGCCACCCAAACCTCTACCTGAATATAACAGTTCCGGGGAACAGGAAACCTCAGTCCAAGGTCAATCTGAACCTGAACCTCTGCAGCTTGGGTCCTTGAGAGGTCACCTCTCTACCCAGGAAAGATCACGAAGGATCAATAGCGGTCTTTGCATGTACTGTGCATCGGATAAATATTTAGTGCGTAATTGCCCGATTGCCCCTCCACGATGATCGGGAAAGCGAGCTCCCGATCCTGAATGGAGCCCAGTTTTGGCAAAATGAACCTTGCTCCGACTTCTCACCCTCACTAGACTGTCCGTTAAGCAGTACCTTGGTGCTACTCCAGGTGAACCTTTCGACACACAACAAGGAAATACATTCTATACTAGCCCTGGTGGATTGCGGTGCCATGGGTCTTTTTATGGATGATGAATGGGCACAGAGACATCATATTCCCCGAGAAGCCAAGGAAGTCTTCCAGGCAGTGGAAGGAATCGACGGGAAACCCTTATCCTCCGGTCCCATAACGCAACAAACTTCTGAGCTTATGCTATCTATTCACAATCACCAAGAAATATTACATTTTGACATAATCAGAGCAGCTCACTATCCCATTGTGCTTGGCATGCCATGGTTGCAGAAACATAACCCTTATATCAATTGAGCAGCTGGATCCTTGTTCTTGGATTCCGAGTTCTGTCTCACTCATTGTCTATCTGAGAAAACCAAACTGTTCTGATCTTGATGGTCGTGCAGATTAATAAATACTTCTGTCCCCAAGTACCACACAGGCAGAATGACCAATCACTGCCTGTGCAATCTTTGAGGCCACAGGTGTGGTGAGCCGTCAATCAGGAACTAGGAACGCCAGAAGGACCCCCTGACCGCTGTAAGGCAATAAGTGGTGTTAAACAAGATGCAATGTGGACAAAGCAATATGGAGAGGAGTGTAACAAGGCTTACTGATATTAAATAAGGTGCAATGTGGACAATGCAATATAGAGATAAGTTGTAACAAGGCTTACCGAAGTGTAATGGAAATCAGAGCCTCAATGATCTGGGAAATAGCAGGGGACCAAAGAGCAGAGTCAATGAGCTGGGTATCCCGCGAGGCTTGGTAACAGATCCACACCTGAGCCAAGATGTATTTGCACAAGAGGAAGTTCCTTAGCAGTCCAGAATCCTGAAGCGAGGTCAAAAAGCCAGTAATTTCAAAATCCAAAAGTTCCAGGCAAAGGAAGATCCGGTATGCAGTCCGTTTAAGTAGATCCAGGGTCAAAAATCAAGAGACAACAAGATCTGAGGCAATGGTAGCAGATGTAGGAAGAAGAAAGGCAATCCATGAGGCAGTCCGTGGTCGTAGTAACTAAGAATCCTAAGAAAAACAATTGCCAAACAGTCCTTACGTGAAGCAGCTGTGAAGCACTGCTTCCGAGTTTTCCAATGCTTTTATGTGCTAGCTGCAGTCACGTGACGCATCACGGATGCGTGAAGAAAATCACGTGATACCAGATGACAAATGGGATTGTAGCAATTCATATCACGTGGCGCAAAAATTTCCGTGTGACCGGGTGGCGATGCAAGGCTTTCGGAAGTCTCCATGGTGTCTGCCAAAACAAAGAGGGTCGGAAAACCCCCGGAGTGCCAAAGAGCGCTTTCAACTGTTTGGCAGAGTATCGCCGCCCTGCGCCCCGATGGGAGGTGAGCGCCCTCAATTGTCTGGCGACAAGTCGCTGCTTTGCACTCTGGTGAGAAGCGACTGCTGTGCCAGGTAGGTCCGTGTTAAATGGTGTGACTGTGGAGTGTCTAGCAGTGTGTAAACCGGGAGACGTAACACAAACACTCTGCCGGAGAGAAGCTTCCTCAACCACAACACCTTACGGTCCCTGTCATCACCCAGGTACCCGAGGTGTACCATCAATTCTCAGATGTATTTTCCTCCGCCATCTAGACACCAACCTCTCCAATGGAACCATTCGTCCATCCAAGTCCCCAGCCGGAGCATCTTTATTTTTTGTACCTAAAAAGGATACTAAGGACCTCCGTCCATGCTTGAATTACCAGGGTTTGAATAAATGTACCTTGAAGGACAGATACCCCTTGCCACTCATTTCGGACATCCTGGAGGGCCTACGTGGAGCCGTGAGCTTCACTAAGCTGGACTTAAGAGGGGCTTACCATCTGATTCGCATAAGGGAAGGTGCCGAATGGAAGATGGCCTTTCAGACCCCCTTTGGTCACTATGAATATCTAGTGATGCCATTCGGCTTAGCAAATGCTCCTGCCGTATTCCAGCGCTTCATGGATCTGGTTTTTTCTGACATGTTGTTTCTTTTCCTTATCATCTACTTAGATGATATCTTGATACCTTCACAAGACCCGGCCTTGCATCAGAAACACGTATCTATGGTTCTACAACGCTTGTGCGAACACCATCTGCTGGCCAAACCTGAGAAGTGTATTTTCCACATATCCACAGTCAGATACTTTGGGTTTGTATTAAATCCTCAAGGAATAGCCATGGATCCATCTATAGTGGAAGCAATCCTTTCTTGGCCTGCCCCAACCACTGTAAAACAAGTGCAGTCATTTCTGGGGCTTGCTAATTTCTACAGGAAATTCATCCCATCGTTCTCGGCCATTGTTCAATGCATCGTTCATTTGCTAAAGAAATATACTCTCTTCCAATGGACTGCCAGCCAAGAAACTGCCTTTCAGAGACTCAAACAACTGTTTACTAGTGAACCCATCCTGGCCCAACCGGACATTACCAAACCCTTCCTGGTAGAAACTGATGCTTCCGAACATGCTATCGGGGCAGTCCTTAAACAAGAAACCTAAGACAGATTGGAACATCCAATTGCATATTTGTCGCGAACCCTACAGCCTAGCAAAACTCATTACTCCGTCCTGGAGAAAGAAAGAATTTCCTGGAGAAAGAACTACTCGCCATTAGACAAGCCTTTACAGATTGGCGTCACCTCCTTTTGGGTGCAAGATATCTGGTTTTGGTACGGACCGACCGTCGGAATCTCCAGGTTTTACAGTCCATGGAATGCCGAAACAGTCGCCAAGCAAGATGGGCCTACTTTTTTTCCCAATATCAATTCAGCATTCAACCCGTTCCTGGTCCATCCAATGTAATCGCAGATGCTCTCTACCGAAGATCGGATTTCATAAAAGAGGATGTACCTCTCCTTCCGAAGATGTTTCCCGACAAGGTGTTCATAGCACAGGCTAACTCGCTCTTGGAAATGATACGCAAGGAGACTGCCAACTCGGACATTTGGAAGGAAGGGGAACGTTACAGACAATTCCTGGATCCTCTCAAGCAAGGATGGATACCTCTTTAAGGACAAGTGCTTGGTTGTTCCTACACAGAAACTTCAATTCAAGATTTTGACCAAGACACCTTGGTATTCAGGGGTTTCTTCTTGTGCAGAGTCACTACTTGAGGTGTCTGAAAAGGTGACCTGCCCTGCTGTAACAGAGCACATTTTTGTAACACAGTTTATATGCTTACATTCATTTTGATTGGTCCTCACAAAAGCTTTACAAATAGACTTCAACAAGTAAAAACAAAAATAACAAATCCAGTAAGATCTGTTTTTGCGATTGACTCAACAATACAAATGGCAGACTAGGGTTCGAAAATTAAAGCTGAACTTTATTTTAATGTTTAGTTTTGAGTTGTCTTTGGTTGAGTCTTCAATGGTTTTCCCTTGGTCTCCAAGTCTCGGACATTCACTGATGAAGGTTTTTAAATTTTTTTTTTTTTTACGATATGATCCGAGTTAATTACATGTCTCTTTCTTCAGTGCTTGAAGAGTTATCATGTGCCCAGTTTGTCAAGTCTTTATTTCTCAGTAGAAATCTTTTATCCCAGCATGCAACCTGTTTTGCCGTAATGAAAACTTGCAAATGGGACATTTCCATCAATCACTTGAACGTAAGTTCATCAAACTTTGTTTCAGTAAGGTGGAGCATGGAATTATTTTATATTTTATATTGCTCACTTCAACCAATCGAGGGGTTGCGGCTGAACGTGCTCCAAACTCTGAGTGAAGTGGAAAGAAATAGCAGATTGCAGGACATTAGTCATATGGGTAGTGTAGTAAGTTAGAGGCCAAACTATAGGGCACCTAGAACTGTTGCCTTTTCAAGAGACTGCTGAGCTTGAGGTAATTTTTTCATGTTTTAGGAATACCAACAGTCCAACTTCCTATCGCAAAGGTCTGATTGATGTTTAGTTTCTGTGTGGGGGAGAATGGTTAAGCATTAGTGTTTGGCATTGGTGTTAGTTAAAGGGGGAGGTTCTTGTTAGGTTTAGCAACTAATATATTTTGGTACTTTTGTTTTCAGGTAATTGTGACAAATCCCAGGGTATTGTCACTGCTCCCATTGGGGAAGCCCCTTCTCATGATGCCAGGGAGGTAAGGCCGCTACCCGATAGTCCCCCTGGGGGTGGTACTCAGCATGTGGATCTCATAGGGAGGGAAGCCCTCCATGGGACCAGTGATGACAGCCTTGGGAGAATGCGGTATTCACCCCCTTCATTTCTGTCCCCTCTCTACTCTATTTCCTCTCGGTCCCCTGTGGTCTCCCACACCTCTATATACCACTGTAGAGTAAAGGACTCCATAGACTCCAATCATAATGGTACGAGCAACAGGGAGGCTTACCTAGGCGGAGTGCATACAATCACAGGCACAAAGAAGATCAACCATGGAGCCCAAAGCCCAACGCAGAACCAACATGCGCGGTATAGCTTACTAGAGGCAGCCCAGGTGATAAAAACCAAAGAAGGACTATGTACCTCGTCAAGCCAGCCCTGGAGGAGCGAGGAACGGAATGCTGGTTTCGTAGCGAGTGACATGTAGATCAGAGGACGAGACGTTCTCAGGGAGTCACAAGTGTCTCCACTAGGTCCGTGGAGCAGGACCTTGTCCAGTGTCAGGGAACGAGAAAACCTGGCCGGAGAAACTGAAGAAAGAAGCTGCGCAGTCAGGGATGAGAGTGAGAGCCTACTTCTGCAGAGCCTCAGAGAGCAGGATGCTGACTGCAGAAGCACCATAAAAGCCCCGCTCTACACCCAGGACAGACCAAGACTGCAACAGCATTAAGTAAAGGGATGCATACCAATACCCCGGAAAACCGAAAGGGATAACAAGATAAGTACAAAGGCCAGAAAGAAAGTTAAGACATATTTTATATGGAACCGTACCTGGCAGGAGAGTACACCGGGTCTGTTCAGTTGGTCAGTGGGTGAAATAGGGACAGTGGTCCCACAGAAACAAAAAACCATTGTCTGGGACCCACATGAAGTCAGGCGAGGCCCGCAAAAGCTGTAGATGGGGGTCAAGGACCCATACAAGCCCGAAGAAGCACAGAGTTACGGGGCTGATGCCCAAATCAATTTGGGGAGGTTCTGAGATAATCTAAAGGAGTCTGGGACCCACGCAGAAGAGAAAAAACTGCAGAGCGAATCTGGGAAATGGTGAAACAGCCCATAGGGTCTGGGAACCACATAAGCAAGAAAGAGAGCGGTGCAAGAAGGATCCAGTGCATGGAAAAGAGATATTTTCTTGAATTCAACTGTCAAATCTGGCACAATAGTGAACCATACTTGAGGCTACAGTAGAGAACTGTAGAAGGAACAGGGGAAGAAACTCCCCCTCTAAACTTAGGAACTGCGTTTTGTGTTCTACAGTGAAGTCTGGCAAGACAGTGAATCAGACTTGGTGTTGCATTTATAAGTTAATGAAGGAACAGGGAAGGCGACTGTGCCCTGATACTTGGGAACTGTGTTTTGCGATTTTGGAAATCTAAAGTCCAGTCTGGCAAGATAGTGAATCAGACATGACGCTGCATTTGTAAGTTGGAGAGAGCAGGGGAAGGAACTCCCCTCTCACATTTGAGAACTGTTTTTTGTATACGTTTGGAAGATCAGTTAAAGAGCAAAAACTGTTAAATTGAAGATTCACTCCTTGTGCTTTCTTAACAAGAACTCAACCATCAAATCCATATCCAGAGTGAGAGGAGCCTCCTTTTGGATCAAGAAGATATGCAGTTTTCCTTAATTAGACTATAGTCTAAGGGATGCAAATGGGTTTGGACACAGGACACTTTATTTAATGTGACATCCTGACATAGTCTTAGTATTTTTGTTGAGAAAGGGCAAGATAGGTTTTTCTTTTCTTTTACTTTTACAAAGAAGTCTTTGCCAACAAACGTGCCGCCACCATGTCAGACTCGTACTTCTCCACCCGTGCATAATCAATACTATTATTTTGTCAGGCAGCGATTTTGAAATATTTTTTGCAAAGAGTATAATTTAGTAATCTGAGCTAACAAGCCAGTTGAAAGGATCTTGGAAGACCTTGGAAGACCAAAGATTTTGTAGCATGTGTCTTGATAAGGTGTAAAATTATGTTACACAATTTTAATAAAGAAGATAATGTCTCCTGTGTGGGAGAAATAATAAAATAGGTTTAAAAAAAGATTGCTTGGTTAAGACAATTGGCCTCATTACGAGCTCAATGGTGCAGGTAAACATGACTGTAAAGTCATGGTTCTTGCTTTGCCACCTTCTTATCGCACTTACGAATCCCTTGAATGGCGGTGAAGTGCATGTTTTACCTCCTCCAAAAATCATTGGATTTACAATGGCGGAATTACTGTTGGTGGTAAATCTAACAAAATCTCCCTGGAGCTCTATTGACTCCACAAATGGAGATTAACCTTGCCATCCCCCATTCATAATCCCGTTTTTAAATCTATAGGATCAAATGGCTGTCAAACTCCTAATTAGGCCTAGCTTTTCAAGTGCTATAGAGGGCAATTCTTTCACACTGAAAACGAGGCAAAACAATTCAATTGGTAGAAACAAATTAAGTAAATGGCATAGTACGTATAAAGGCAAAATTGTCTTAATTTTTTTGTAAGGAGCCTCGTTTCCTTGTAACGTGTGTACCTCAGTAGGTGCACTGACAGTTAGCTATGGGTGGTCAATCCGAGGTGTCTGTAACAGTATGTAGCATGAGTCATTTGAGTGGGTTGCGCATGATCAAGCAAGCCTTGATGGGGCAGACAGACCCCTTTTCAGCAGTCATTTAAGGGTAATGAGATATGACCTGAACAACTCAGGCTGAGAAATATGGCTGGTGGAGGTATTTTTTATCTCTAGGGTGCTTGTTTACACTTTGGCAGGAGAACCAGGATAAAGGCCAATGTAGTAGTTGATGGAGGATGTAACCAGTGCTATAACCAAGACAACAGTTGCAATATTATATTATCCACATAAACATTAGGAACATTATGCTATCATTTTCTACCATAAAGTCATGGCTTGAAATAGTAAATCATGGTTTAGTGGATCTGCATTTGCGTCTGTATTTTAGACAGCCGGAAAAGCAATAAAAGGCATCTGCAGCAGGATTAATAACATTTATTGCATCATCAAGAATTATAATATCAGGCACCATTAGCCATAAAAGCATCAGGCAAGATTTGTAGCAATGCCCATCATCCAACACTTGCAAAACTAACCATCAGTCAAGACTAGTAACGAGTAACGGGAGGTAGGAATAGCAATAATGACCATAGGCACAACAAACCTTACATCCCAATTCACCATAGGCAGAGGAACACAACCACACACACTCGGTCACACTGCCTCCCTCCCTCAGTTTTCAGGCTCTGCTAATTATGTTTCTACATCAAGTTCAGTGCAGGCATTTAGGCCTGCCATGCTAACTGTATACCATTAGGGCCCGGTGCATGGATGTGTTTGTGATGGGGACACTACATGAAATGATATGATTGATTATTTATAACGCGCTTAATACCCAGAGGTTTCTAAGCGCGGACCCGGGGATCGAACATGTGTTGCTCCGTGTCTCCTTGCTTCCAAGGCGAGCACGTTGCCCTTCAACTATGTGCCCAAAATTTGGTTGAGTTCAAGGGTTCAGGGGTAGCACGTGCATGCAGGGGTGGACTGGGATACAAAGAAGCCCTGGAATATTTTTTCAAAGTGACCCCATATTGCACATTTTCAGCAACCCGCACCCTTTTCCAATCAAACTATTTGGAAATACTACACAAAAGATGCCCAGGGTGCAGAGGCCTACCGGGAAATCTCAAGAGTTCCCTATAGGCCAATCCAGCCCTACGTACATGCCGAGGATCATGGATACAGAGTTGAATGGTGGGTTTGTAACTCCTGTGTTAAGCCTATGGAAGTCTCAAAAAAAACACTTAGTCTGTGAAGAATGGAGGAATAGGTTCCAGTAGGTGGCAATAATAGCATCACATGTGCTTGTCATTGCATAAAGTGGTGAAATGTAATGCATTAGTAGATAGTAGAGACAGGCTGTGATTTGATTTTTGACTTTGGTAGTGCATGAGAATGTGCAGTCGAAACAGTCAATATAGATCTTGTGGGTAGGATTTAATCAGAAGATTTCGTATACACTCCTACACAGATGCCACAATCTCATGAAAGAAAACAGCAAAGTATCAGCTTTAAATTTAGTAGTGGGGGCTATGAGAGTGAGAGCCACAGTGCCTAGAAAGTTAAGAATGTAATGAGCGCTGAGTTGTTGTCTGTGTAAAATGTACATATGGTCCAATAAAATGAAGAAAGTCCGTTGGGCCTCATTACACAGAATTACCAGCAGATTACAGGTGCCAGTAAGGGCATGTAAATCCCCATTCCATGGAGTTCCATAGGAACCCATGGGGGATTACCAGCTATTTTTTGCCGATGGGGTGCTTGACTTACCGCCAGCTCTTGGGTGGAGGTAAATCAGACCACCCCACCAGCAAACTTGTAGTTCGCCTGTTCAGAAACATGCTGGTAAACTAAATTACTGGCACGTTAATTCCGGACTGGCAAACTTCTAATGAGGCCCAATGGCTTTTAATTTAATCATTGTTGGGTTCTGGTCATCCTCTTTCCTTTGTGTTGCAGAAACGTAGGTAATCTTTCCCAGATGCCACTGAACTGCTTCTATAATAGACCCAGCAATCTGGATCCATGGCTGAGACCACTTTTAAACAGGAAAAATACGCAACTGTAAGACTTTAATAAGGTGAAAAGTCTGGGACCACAGAAGAAAGGATCAAGTGACCAAGAAGTCAGTGGAACACAATGTGATGAGGAACAGAGAACAGTTGCAGTATGCCTTTCCTCTAATGGGATGTGAATATGCCGGCAAAGGAAGCGCTCGGCCACCATAGTGATTTATGAATCTCCCAACCTTCAGACCTGCAATTCAAGTAAGGTTATAATTAAATGACAGCACCATAGCCTATCAAGACAACAAAATTGAGGCCACCTAGCACTTAAATTCTTTCAAGAACCCAAGGTTGTCTATTCTATCCCATTGGCGAAAGAATCACTTACAATGTCTGGTGCTATTCATCACTAACTCTTAACCCTCTAGGTGCTAACTGTGAGAAACCTGAAGGTGTCTCACCCGCTATTTCCCGGGATCTGTCATCCAGGTGGCCAGGACACGGCCATCCCTATTGGATCCAGTTCCTGGGGTTGAACCAGTGCGGGAGGATCACCTGGTTGAGGGGTCTTCGGGAGTGGAAGTGGGACACTGAAGGTTGAGACACGGTATCCCCTTCCCTGTAAAACCTTTTCCCTATCATATTAGGTAGGATACCTTGAAGCTCCAATCCCAACCCTCTTTTCTGACACAAACACTTTCTCACAAACAGTTCATCATGAGCGACAACGGACTAACACCAGAGCCTGACATGTCCCAACACAAGGGTCAGGCAATTACTGAAAATTACACACATCTGACTTCCATCACACTTCCCCACACGGATAAAAGGCATAGCACGAAAGCATACTCTGAGCAAGGCAAAACGCACAAGGAAGCAGCAATTCCAAGATGGCAGTTTAAACCGAGAAGAAAGGCGGCGAGACCAGAGAGGACGACAAGGAGGGAACTACCCTTGCCCTTTTAGGGGAAGGACCATGACTTTCAAGAGGCCTCGAGGAAAAGAAACATAAGACCGGGAATTGCAGCTGACAAACGGTGCAGTGTGTGTCAAAAGTACAAAGGGCCCTCCCGCATTGATAGCCTAGGCGGAAAGAAGCAATTGCCGCCATGGTACTGTCCTTGACTCTGACAGCAAAGCAGCGCCAGTGAGTTCAGCACAACTGGTGACTTGGAGAAACTGATAGCAGACTGGACTTTGTTACATTCAAGGTTGCAAGCTGCAACATTGTATGAAGAAAGAGAACTTCTATGCAATTGAACTTTATGTAACCGAAATAGGTACCAGATACAGAGTGGTCCGGCGCCACATAGGCGCTCACTCAAAGGTCTCTGTTTGGTATCCAACTGAGCGTCTAAGTGTTATTGAACTGTGAAATCAAAGTGGTCCTGCAGCGTCTTAAGTTGAATCCTGTACACATTTGAAAGTCTTTGATTGCGTGTGAACAGTAATTGGTCTGAGCCCCGCTGAATAATTGTATAAAAGGGTATCTGAGCCCGGAAGAGGGGGGTTCCAGGGTGAACCACAAGTCACCCGAGAAGATATTGCTGTGGCAAGTGTGAACCCGACTGAGGGATGCCTGCAAACTAAAGTTGGTCTGAACCCGACTGAGGGAAGCTAATTGTATGAAAAAGGATCTGGGCCTGGCTGAGGGGGATCCCGAGTGAAGAGTGAATCGCCCGACTTGAATATTTGGAAAGAAACTTTTTTCATTGTTTCCGGTACATCAGGCCCTCTGAATCAAGAGACTTTGAACGTAAGAGACTTCGGCACAGAAGGCCCTAATGTTGGTAAAAGGAACTGTGACCTTGTGCCGAAGAAGCCCAAAAGTGTGCTGTGCTTGAGTGGCCTGCCTTGTCCTGTGCTAAAAACGTGCGGACTGGAGGCCATGAACATCCTAACTTATCATTTTGTGAACACATTTCTTTTTTGTCAACATTATCCCACACTATTTGAAGCATAGCGGTAAGGATTGGCAATAGTTTTATTTAGTATAGGCCCTTTTTATTTAACTATACTACACTAAGACTGTATTATTATTATTTGGTGGTCATAGCTTGCTCCCATCTTAGATTTAGGTTTAGATAGACGTTTTTCACAACCTTGATAAAGTTCAATAAACACCCTTGAACAGTGATCACTTGTGTCTATCTTAGTTTGATACCATGCTTTCTTTGCATAACATGCCCCTCCAGGGTGAAGGTTAACGCTAGTGTGCGCTGATGTGACGCTTATCTATAAAGTGGATAAAAAAGAAACCAATCCAATTTTAAAGCACCACCAACCTAACCCAAAAAGTGTACATATAAAAGTTAAACATGAATTTGAAGAAGAATACAAAATTGAGCAAGAAGGAACATGTGTTCCTTTATTTTCTTAACTCTTTGTTCTATTGATCAAAAAAATGAAAGCATAGAAAAAAAAATGTTTAGATTAAAAAAGATTCTGTATCTTTTTAGATTATCACTCATTATTGGATATTGCTGTTAGAATGATATTAATGACTAATCCTACCACAGTGCTGGTGCCTCAGTTCCCAGCCATGAAAGAAGACACCACCTTCCACCATTCCACCACACAGACCAGAACTCTGCTCTGCACCAAGGAGTGAATCGTAGACAGAGGTTCATGCACTATAGCAGCAAGAGGGTTCTGGAGCTGTGGCACAGTAGGACGGATTGGCGCAAGAGAGGAGGGCTGCTGTTTGTAGAACTCTTGTCAGTGTAGAAAATAGCTCTTGATAAGACTGTTGGAATGATTGTTATTTAAATTCTTGTTAGGCGCTACATGCCCATGGGCCTCAGAGCGCACAGAAGAGACCGGAAGGAAACCGAAGAAGTATACCGAGAGGTCAAAGACAGAGAGGCAAAAGGAAGGAGCCATTCAACTCCCCTCAGCTAATTGTTCTTATGGAGTTATTTCTCTCTACACTTTATAGTTTCCGGGGCAGTCAATTGCTAATTCAACTTCAACATGCCAAACGTATTGAAATAATCACAAAAGCTCTTCTGAATTGCAATTTATGAAAATAACCATTAAAACGACTGAATCGTCTGTTAGCATAAGAAAAAAAAACTAAAGAATCGGCATACTGCACCTGATGACATTTAAACATACTTGCATTCAGCTCAAATACTCACTAGAGGAGATAGAAATGTCGTAGAACAGTGTAATGGCGACGGTGTTTGTTTAGCGTTGTTTTCTTTCCCCATTCTCAGCATTTCTTTTTTTCAGAGAATCGACGATGATTTCTCATCAGAACAGAATTGAGCAGCTGCAAGAAGGCTTCAGACAGAAGATGCTGAACGATGATAGCTGGAGGGGAAAGGTAATCACATATTCTGGTCACTCTTTTTTATATGCTTTCTCTAATTCTATTTAATCCTATATGACATGATTTTCGTTGCTTCAGTGAATAGTGTTTAATCTCTTGTGAGTTTTGCCAGTTCCAACACGCCCATTTTTAGATTGCAAGTGATACTTGTCTTAACATTACATAATAGTAAGATTGTAATAATGCTCGCCTGCCTAAGAGAAAGCTGAAGCAAGCCTTGTGTACATTTTATTAGATATAAATCACAATGGGGGAAAAGGATTGGCTGAAGAATTGGCTGAAGGGTCTGTGCATTGGCTAGAGATCCTTTTAACTCGGGGACCATGAGTTTACCTCTTGTTTGTGTCTGCAATGAACTTCATTAATTCCATTTCATTTTGATATCAGTGTCAATTAACTATCACAACTAGTAAAATTGCCACTTCTTTGGGGAAGAGAGATAGATCATGCAGCCTGAGCTACCATGTTATCCAGTCGAGTTGTTCTACCGAAAGCAGACTAAAGGTAGATATGAGGAATGGTTTTGCTAGTTCACACTGATTATCCCCATACTGCACCAGCAACGCTTGTCACACAGAATGTCATTTGGGTCCTTTTCATAGGAAATATAATCCCACAACTATTGCAGATGTGTGTGATGGATCAATCTCATAAGAGTCAGGCGTGTTCACTCTCTAGGGGCTCACATTAACCATGTGAATTCCATAAACCTGACCCTGATCCCTTGTTTATCCTGGCAGTGATGTCATCATGACTCCACAAAACCCAGAGTGAGGTCAGAGAATATGAGGATGCTCTGTGGTTTATGGATCATTTAAATGTGACAGTTGGTTTTGGGACTAAGCAGCGTTTGTGCCATGGGGCCGTTGTGCTACAATTGTCATAAAGCGCAACATACATAGCATAAACAGCTTCTTAGTGTAAATACTCATTTGCATGTTTGTAAGGGCCAGAATGGCTTGCATACAAGTTTGAAAAGATAAGGCAGTTTCCAGTATATCCCCTTACCAGTACGTGGCTCTTCAGCTGGAAAGCTGCTTATGGAGTTTAAACACACCTGATTTACAGTTCTGTGTTCTAGTAGAATGACACCATTTATTCAGCAGTTTCTAGAAGTTGTGAAAGAAACTGTTGTGATGAAGGTACCAGTACGCGTGGTGTCTCTTCCACCTGTCTCTTGTGCAAAGTCAAGCCGTCTGCACTCTGGTACACACCTGAGCTTGCCGCCAACAACTACTTGAACCACTTGATTAGATCCCATAGAAAGCAGTGGCACAAGGACTGCAGCTCAGTGGATTTCACACCATCAAATCCCTGTGCACCCGAGGGGCGTGGCCAACAGCAAAGCCATGAAGACGTGAGTCTGCTTTGCTCCGCTGGCCGCCTGAAATATCCTGAGAAATCCAGCCTGGATCCCACAAAATAACCGAAATCCAAACAGCCCTGCTTGGAGGAGTAGACCTGCAGCACAATCCTGTGTGTCTGCGTGGCTCAGGGAGTCCGCAGGGCCGTCCTACGGTGGATTGAACTTGAAGGCGTAGTGAGACGAAGCCCACAAAAAATGGCCATGGTGTGACTCCTAGGAAAAGAGGACCGTGCGGCGGTCCGGAGTGCCGAGAGACGGCAACCTTCCACAGCCCTGCAATCGGACTGAGCGTCCCACGCACATCCTGCGCACACCCTGCAGGCCTCCCGTGCTGTGCTGCTGCCGTAGGGCGAGACACGGCCGCGGAGTAGACAGAGGGAGGGGGTGCCGCTACCGGGACCTGTGGACTAGCAACCCAGCAGAACCAGGAGCAACACGACAGCGCAGTTGCTGGTGGACCGTGGGGACATCTTCCATACCCCCCAATGTCCAGGAAGTGGGGATCCACGGGACAGCCTCGCCCCATGCTATTACACGCAACGGTGCTGTTGATGGACCGGAGGATGATAGCCTGACCCGTGGGCCCTGAGTGAACAGCAGACCAGCATTGTTTTCCGGCACCAGGGCGCAGCTCACCGACGGTGCACCGGCTCGGGACCTTTTCCCAGTGACTGCCACCAACACGCTAGATCCTGGGACCCGTGACAGGACCCAGGACGTGCCGTACTGAAAGAGGTTGCGTACCTTGCAGGGGGGCGACCGGACGGCCACTAGGCCCCACACGTGGGTGATAACCAATGGAGAAGTGAACAGGAGATGGACACAACCGCCAAGCAAACTGCATGCGACCTACCACCATAAGAGGTGCGCCATTTGCGTAGCATTCCTGCTGCGGGGGGAGAGGAACGACTGGCACGGAACAGCCTGCTGACGCAGTGGAGTAGACCAGAGGCGCTGCACACGACACTGCCTGAAGATCGCCAGGTATAGACACTGGCTCTTCTCACGCATCCACTGGTCACTCGTCTGGGTCCCCCCGAGACTCTGGGAGCACACATAAAATAATGAAATCAGCGCAAGGCAAGTCACAAAATAATTTGTACCACAATTAGAAGCACAGCTGCCATTAACACCCCGAGCTGTGAGGGGGCGTGGCTAACTGGCCATGGAATAGGACGTGCTGTGTGAGGAGCTCCTGATGATCCGACTCTATTTTTGCCAAATTTACCTGCTGAAACTGCAACGAGCGCCTAGAACTTTGAGGATCAGGTGTCGGAAGCCGCACGCTAAGTGAAGTTCGCTTGAGAAGTCCATAGTCCCCGAGAATCGTGAGATATACATGGTTTTGTCGGTGCGACTGTGTGGCTGCTTCGACACCAAGATGGCGGCTAACAAAGGAAAGGCCTCTGAGGAGAAACGAAACTGATTCCCCGGACCTGCGGGACACGGCTGCAGTAAATTGCCTGGAGAAGTACCACAATTGGGTGATATGGCAGAGTGGTCGAACCCATGAGAGCGCCCGGCCTGACATATGCGAATGGAGCCTCGGCGATCTGACCGCAGGAGGAGATGACACTGGATGCTTGGGTGACGAGGCCTAGGAAAGTTGCATGGGGAGTGTGAGGCCATAGCCCATCCGCAAGACAATTCGAAGTGCCATCTCGAATGTGCATTAGGTGACCTGGAAGCCGGACCATTGTCGGACCGAGGACGGTGCGACAGCAGCACTAAAGCGGAGGGGTACAGGAGCAGCGGGAAGCGCCATGTCGGCAAAAGGGTTGAGAGTCAAGACCAAGCAACCCACGATGGAGACTTTCACGAGAACGCAACGGACTCCCTCAACATCAGTACAGAGCGCGATCGACACCCCTGCGGAGGATGCCCCCGAAGGGGATAAGCACCAGATCCTAGAAGCCATAACGGGGCTAAGCGCTAAATGGGACTTGGCAATGGCAGATCTACGCACAGCTCTGGAGAATAAGATCGATGCTGTGGCTACAGAACTCGCCCTGCTACGTCAAGATGTTAGGGCGCTTGCAGAAAGGACCAGCGGTTTGAAAAGTGGGGTGAAGATTAATACCGATGTTAGCACGAGCAATGCGAAGGAGATTCATGTCTTAAAACAACAGGTCGCTAACTTGGAAAACCGTGTGGAAGAGGCGGAAGGAAGGGCGAGGAGAAACAACATACGCGTGGTTAGCCTTCCGGAGGAAGAAGAAGGCCAAGAACCCACAAACTATGTTGAAAACATGATCCTGCAAGGGATCGGAGCTGGTAATCTTTCGCAGGGATTTACGGTGGAGAGGGCGCACCGCGCCCTGATGAGGAAACCCCGGCTGGGGCCCCCGCCAAGACCGATCATCGCGAAGATCCTGAATTACAGGGACAGAGAAAAGATCCTCGAATATTTTCGTTAGGGCGGCGCGATTGAGAGAGCATCCACCAACATCACAGCATATCCGGACTACACGATGCTGGTACAGAGGCAGAGATACAGCTACGTAGCCGTCAAAAGGAGGCTGGGGGCAGCAGGAATCAGATATATGCTTCTGTACCCGGCACGATTTAAAGTGCTACATAAGAACAAAGCGCTATTTTTCGATACCCCTGAGGATGTTGTCGCATGGCTGGACCTGCAGGGCTGCCCGAAACAAGAAGCGGATCGGGATCGGCAGGATCATACCAAATGAAGATTCAGGAAGGAGAAGGACCCTGATTGTATGCAGAAGCTGTGACTAACTGAACTTTGTACACAATCTGAGCCTGGTGCTCGATTCGGACTGGAATATAGTGAGTGTAACTGTAATCGGTTACGGTTTGGCAATTGAATGTGTAATGTTTTTTGAAAGGAGTAACAGAATGCAGACGACCTACCCCAATAGACTATTAGTTTCAGCGGCCATTAGGGCGGCTTTATCCTACTGAGCCCTGAGTAGAAGCTTGCGCTCGGCAGGGCTAGATGTGGGGGTGCCTGAGATCCAGGAATGGAGCTGGGCAACGGTTGGGGAGGGTATTGTTGGGGGAGGGGTGGGTGGGCAGAAGGTTGGAGGATGGGGAGTTGAGTGTGTGTGTGGTTATGGGGAGGTTAAGTTTTGTTTCGAGCCTATTTGGAAGAATCAGGTTGTGGTACTTGCGGTGCATTAAGGGACGTAATCGATGGAGGATCGGGTGGGTGCTTATTAACGACCTATGGGGGACCTCAGGATAATAACGTGGAACGTCAGGGGCCTAAACAGCTACCTGAAAAGAAACAAGATCATGATGTATCTGAAAAGGCAGAAAATAGACATCGCATTACTACAGGAAACGTACTTGACGCGGGAGAAGTTGGACCTAGTTAAGAGAAAGTGGAAAGGGACCGTAGTGGGCTCGCCATACTCTACATATGCCCGGGGGGTGCTAATCTGGGTGACACCGCATGTCCCGTTCAAATTGACACAAGAGGTGGTTGAAATGGATGGAAGGATGGCTATACTGCGGGGGCTGGTGGAGAGCAGGGAGGTATGCATAGTAAACACGTATGCCCCCAACCAAAATGCAGCAGCATACTTCAGAGCCCTGTGTACCAATCTTAGTACGTGAATGCGGAGCACAGTGATCTGGGGCGGGGACTTCAATTGTGTGTTGGACCCGGTGGTGGACAGGTCAGATGACAGGGTGGGTAAGCCTAGCCCAGCGGCGAGAGCGTTGCGGATGCTGCTAACTGATTTTGGCTTTACAGATGCGTGGAGGATGAAACATCCCACTGAGAGGCAATACTCACACTATTCAGCCCTGCACCAACTGCACACTAGGCTCGATTACGTCTTTGTCACAGCAGATGTGATGTCCGAGATTACTCAAACTGAATACAAGGCCAGGGTCCTCTCGGATCATTCGCCCCTGATCCTCGGATGGCAATATTGCCCCCCCGAGGGCGAAAATCCCTACATGGCGCCTCCGAGCGGAGGCGCTCAAAGATCCAATCTTTAGAGAAGATATAAGGGAGGAGATTACTAACTTTTTTGTGGAAAAATACTGGAAGTGTTGACTCTGCGGGCACACTATGGGAAGCTTTTAAGGTGGTGGGGGGCGGCCATTGCTAAGTCAAGTGGGTTACAGGGTGGGGTCTTGGCTGACCTACAGAGGGCGGAAACTGAGCTAGAAACAACGTTAAAGAGCGAAGATGTAGACACGGAGCTGGTACTCCAACTACAGCAACAATGTGCAGGGCATTGGGAAAGACTCTGCAATCTCAATTATAAGAAATATGTTGAGAGGCAGCACGCGGGGGGAGACAAGACAGGCCGCCTTTTGGCCTGGCTATACAAAAGCGAGACCCCTAAGGCTCCAATTAGGACTATATTAGGGAGGACGGAGAAGAGGTGGCCCGCAAGAAGGGGTTAACAAAGAATTTGTGGAATATTACAGTGTGCTGTACAGAGATGATGAGACAGGCGACCAGCGCACGATAACCGAAACGTTAGAAGACAGGGCTGCCCAAGATAAGCAACGAAGAGAGGGAGGAGTTAGATGAGCCAATCACGTTGGAGGAATTAGAAGAGGTAGTAAAGCAGCTGCCCACTTGTAAGGCCCCAGGGGCAGATGGGTTCCCCAGCGAATTTTATAAAGTATACAAGGAGGAAATCCTCCCCACAATGCTGGACATGTTGAATGAAGCGTTTGAGATAGGACGGTTGCCTGAGTCACTTAGGGAGGCGATTATAATACCGCTGCCCAAGCCCAATAAACCGGAGCACAGATGTGGTTCCTAAAGGCCCCTGTCGATGCTCAATCAAGACAGCAAGATTCTCATAGCTGTCCTTGCAAATCGATTGCGGAAAGTGATTGGCTGACTCATACATCCTGATCAGACGGGTTATGTCCCGAGCAGGAACATTTCACACAACCATAGGCGACTTCATCGGGTGGTCGAATGGGGTAATAAGAACAAGGGTGAGATGGCAATAGTGTCTCTAGATGCAGTCAAGGCTTTTGATTCGGTCAAGTGGTCATGGCTATTGGCTGCTTTGGAAGGGTATGGGATGGGGCCGTGCTATATCAGGTGGGCCAAGATGTTGTATAGTGAGCCGCTTGCCAGGGTCCGAACTGGAGCGGTGATATCCGAAAGATGGCAACTTGGCAGAGGCACCAGACAAGGGTGCCCCTGGTCCCCGATGCTTTACATATTGGCCCTGGAGCCTTTGGCAATATGCCTTAGGGCACAGTATGAGACGATGGCATTGAGGTGGGAGGGGAACGACACTTGATATTCTTGTACGCGGACGATCTGTTGTACTTGCAATACCCAGAAGAAAATCTCTTATACATATTTGAAGTGATGGAAAGGTATGAAGAGTTGTCGGGCATCTCGGTGAACCCCCAAAAGTCTGTCATATTCCCATTAGGTAGCTATAAGGGGATTCCTGCAGAAGGATTACCGGTGCTACAGGTACCGTGGGCAACAAGCTCTTTTCGCTATTTGGGCGTAGATATATATCACAGGGCGCAAGATGAACACAGACACAATACGGAAGTAGCCGTCGAGAAAATCAGAAACAGTATGCAGTTCTGGGCAAGGTTGCCCTTGGCGATGATGGGGTGGGGGGCTATTCTCAAGATGATAGTTCTGCCCAGGATTTTGCATTACTTTAGTAATATCCCAAACATAATACCCAAGAAGGTTTTTAGTAAATTGAACAGCATGTGTAGGGATTTCTTGTGGCACGGTACCCGAAATAGGGTGGTGTTCTGGAAACTGCAGAACTTTTATGAAAAAGGAGGTATTAGACTGCCCAATTTCGAGGTTTATTATTTGGTGGGACAGTTGCGATATGTGGTTAAGTGGCTTTCCGATGAAGCGACCCCTGAGCACAGGGTGCTTGGGCAGGACTGTACCCCGTTTTATTTGAAAGAAATGATCTGGCTGTCCGAAACTGAAATGAGGGGGCGCCCTGCGATGTTGAAGCTTGGGTGGAAAATTTGGCGTAGGGCTTGTCGCCTAATGGAGATCCCATACCCGTGCCTCCCGCAAATACCGTTGGTTGCTTTGACAGGAGGGGATGATCAGCTAAGGGCGATTGTTAGGACCTACTGGGAATCGGTGGGGCTGGCAACGCTAGGTGATGTTTGGCAGGAGGGATCCGTTAAGGAGTTTACAGAACTCAACAAAGAGGCGGTGCTACACACGGGGCGATATGTCACATACATTAGATTGGTGCGGATGATTAAGAGCATCTGGCCAGAAACAGTTTTGATAGAAGAACCAGATGCAGTTTTGGAAGCAATGTATGATATGTCTGAGGGGGTCATGAGATCTCGAGACTGTATGAGATGGTGATGGCTAAGGTGGGTAAAGATCTGACGCATCTGAGACTGGACTGGGAGATGGAAGTGGGGGCCCCGATGGAGGACGGGATGTGGGAGAATGCCCTGGGTTACCACAAAAAAGTATCTAGAAACGCCAGATTAAAACAAATTCAGTTGTATGTAACGCATAGGGCATACATGACCCCCTTGAAGATATCTAAGTTCCGAAACGCTGGAGTACAAGTGTGTCCTAAATGTAACCTGGAAAACGCTGACATGACACACATGTTTTGGTCGTGCCCGATTATTAGGTGCTACTGGAGTGATGTGGCACAGAAACTGACCGATAAAGGGGTTACTCTTATCGTAGACACGGCTTGGGCCTGCTTACTGGGCGGGTTCCCTAGGCCACGGAAACTCAAACATATTGAGAAACAAAGAAATCTGGCGTATGTGCTTGCGAAATGCAGTATTGCCATGGGGTGGAAGAAATGCCACAAACCTAAGGTGGATGTATGGTGGAAGGACTTACAGAAATGGGAGGAGGCTGAAACGGTGGCATGGCAAGATGCAAGTAGCTGGGCTGATGAGGGGGAGGTGGGCACCTTATTGGCCTGGAAAACGCTAATAACAGAATTGTGTGGAGTAATATCAAATCCAACAGACTCCGGAGAGAACGAAACTCGGCCGCATGTGCCAAACACTGAAAGAGATGGACAAATAGGCTCACGGGTGGAGGGAGGGATAATGGGAGCAGTGACTACGATAACTTGATGTGTAATTGAACCATTATGATTATGCTGCTTGTTTGGTTTTCATTGTTTTGTTTGTATAAAATCAATAAAAGAAATAACAAAAAAAAAACACCCCGAGCTGTCACGGCCCGCAAGATGCTACTGCCCAGCACCACGGTGCCCCTCAGAACGCAGCATGGGGTTGGCCGGGGTGATGTGGTGACCGTCCAAACAGCCGGCGATCGAGTGGCATATCTAACTCCAATGGTGGACCGCTCACCCTGCCTTGGTACGGCAGGTGCTGCGCACCTGGCGCCGACTGCACACAGAGCTGCCGGGGCCCCTCTGACAACCCTGCAAGTCCGGGGGTAGAGATAGCACCAAAGCCCCAACAGCAGTAGTCATTAGTGAGGGGTTACCAGCGGAAAACCCTGTGACCGCAAAAGCAAAAGTGAACACAAACACTGGCACTGGGCCAGCGCGAAGCGAGTCACCGACCGCCTTCCCACAGTGTGAGTACAGACGGACGACATGTGCCTGACCGCAACAAAGACCAGCTATACGCAGGAAGGCCGGTCAACAACTGCCTACAGAAATCTACAAGCTGCAGCCCAGGCCGGAGAACTGAGGTGATACTCCCAGGCACTATCACATAGATAACCATAAACACAGGCTTTGCACCTCTGGCAAGGGATGGAGCGAGCACATCACACGAAGCCAGCATTTATCATGGGCAAGGACAAATTAAAGAAACACTCCATGCAGAGCAGAATAGACCAATTCACGATGAAACCTACGCAGAACCGCGAGGAGCCTGACTTGAACAACAATGTCAGTACTGTCGAGAATGCCCTGTCCTTGAAAGACGTCATGGCAGCCATAGCAGATTCGCAGGCTTACACGGAACAGAAGATGGACGGTATAAGTATGGATGTCTCACTCCTGCAACACGATTTGCAAAAACTGACTTCCCGGACAGGAGAGGCAGAGCAGGCATCGCAGATGCAGAAGACGGCATACAGGGATTACGACAACAACTAGAGGGTGTCAAGTCGAGGCTCAAAATGATGGAAGACTGAGTGGATGAGGGAGAAGGGCGCTTGAGGCGCAAAAATGTCAGGATTCTAGGCCTACCGGAAAACACGGAAGGGCCGAGTATGGAGCTCTTCTTAGAGCAATGGATTACACACATGTTTGAACCAGACTCCTTCTCAAAATTCTTTTCCATCGAGCGAGCGCACCGAATGCCAACAGGCAAACCAATCCCTGGTGCCCCACCACGTACAGTAATAGCAAAGCTCCTTAATTACAGGGACCGAGATACACTCATGCAAAGGGCATGCGCTAAAGGCACTCTGACTTACAACGGCTCCAAAATAGCTTTCTTCCCTGATTATACAAGGGAAGTACAAAAGGCCAAGCAATCCTTCGACCAACTCAAGCGGCAACTGCAATTGCTCAACGTGAAGTATAGACTGATGTTCCCAGCTCAATTGAAGATATACCACAAAGGCACAACAGTCCACTTTACTGACCCCAAAGAAGCGTGGAAGTGGGCAGAACTTCACATTGACGGGACTGGCAGGCCATCCGCAATAATAGTGGTGGATCCCAACACGCCCGCCCTGACCGTAGACCAATACCACAGCATCCACCGGTCGCTGACCCACCAGGAGAAGTGGAAGATTGAATGTGGAACCCCTTCAGCTTCTGGGACCCCCCTGAGCCCCTCCCCGAAAGTATGCCATGTTGGAAACTCTCTGTGCTGAGTGCTGTTAATTCACAGAGAAATAGAAGCTGTGGTGAA
Source organism: Ambystoma mexicanum (assembly GCF_040938575.1). NCBI lineage: Eukaryota > Metazoa > Chordata > Amphibia > Caudata > Ambystomatidae > Ambystoma > Ambystoma mexicanum. Next base: position 780,725,598 of record NC_090932.1, read on the forward strand.
AGATAGGCGGCCAAGAAAGAAACCGCCTCCTGTGGAGTTTGTTTGACTTGTATTGTTTTTGATATAGTCGGATGTAGTGGCAGTTGCTCCCTGACGATCGTTCGGGCGACAGATCCTTCGAGTTGGGATGAAGTATGGGGTGCGGGGTGGGGAATGGGACATTTGTTGCAGTTCAAAACATAATATGTTTGCTGGAAAATGGAGGAAAGTGTAAGGTTTAATTAGGGTTCTAATGGGGCACCCACAAAGACAGACAACACATGTCCGTTACCTTTATGACATGGCTCTGCAATGCTATATACCTGGTCGATACTGCGCCCGCGCCTTAGCTAGCGACACTGGCCTATATCCACGATGAACAGATGGCCTCACATAAAAAAACCTCTTGTGTCCTGAAACTCCTAACCTGGAATGTTAACGGTCTGGGCAATAGCCTAAAGAGGAGACTGGTTCTACAGTCCCTGAATAGACACACCCGGAATATAGTCTTCCTAACTGAAACACACTTGGCAGGCACGACCTGTAGTTTCTTCAAACACACTAACTATCGAACTGCCCTACAGGCCGGTTTCACTATGGACTCAGAGGGTGCTGATCCTAATACATAAAAACTCCCCTTCACCCTCGTGAAAGTACTGTAGGATACTAGCGGCAGATACACATATGTCACGAGTTTATTATGGAACAAACAAATCTCCCTGATGGCAGTTTATTCCCTCCCCTATGCTGCTTGCATCACTGATACAAGATGTCATGCCACTACTGGTGGACAACGCAGCAGACATCCTGATTCTAGGAGGGGACTTTAATGAGGTCATAGACGTCACCCTAGACCGCACACACCTACGTGGGCGGGATCCAAACGCACGCATCAAACTCGCCACCTTTACTGAAGCAATGGGAGTTCAGGATGTATGGCGCGACTTAAAACCTGGTAAAAGGGAATACTAATACCACTCAGGCGTACACGACTCTCTGTCACGGTTAGATTATTTTCTCCTCCCAGTAACTGTAATACACATGGAAACTCGGGCACACTTTCTCCCAAGGGTTATCTCGGATCACTCCCCCTTGCTCATAGAGATTGAGACCGAAACGCCTCGCCCGACACCGATCTGGCGGCTGAACAGCTACTATCTGGGTTTCCCAGAACTAATTGAACGTATGCAGTCTGCTACTGCGTCATACTTTGAATTGAATACATGGTCTGTGGATAATGCAACAACACTGTGGGAAGCATACAAACCTGTGCTCCGGGGAGAAATTATCTCCTGGACCACCGCCCAGAAGAAAGCCCACTTGAAATCAGTACAAGAAGCGGAGGACAAGGTTAGACAGGTAGAGGAAGCACACCTTACAGATGGGCAGCAACATACACACAGAGCCCTGGGCCTGGCCCAGAAACAACTGCAAAACATTGCTTTGGATAACGCCAGGCAGGCTCACAATACCATGAGAGTCAGAATTTACGAAACTGGTGATAAAGCAGGGAAAATGCTAACATCGATAGAGCGGAGGGATGGAGGCCATAGACAGGTGAGAGCGATCACACCCGACGATACCGGCCCGCTCCTCACGGAATTCGCAAAGTATTATGCAGACCTGTACCGAACCCCAGAAGCCCCTCCAGATTCTGGACACCATCACACTCCCCTCCTTGAGTGCCATACAACAAGCCTCCCTAGAAACTGAAATTACAGAGGACGAGGCACTGTCGGCACTGGCACAACTCCAATCCGGGAAAGCACCAGGCCCGAATGGTTTTCCAGTTGAGACCTGGAAAAACGTGGGAGGCGCTGAACTAGCCCCGCATCTCTTAAATATGTATTGGCAGGTAAGGGAACTGGGCAGCCTGTCGGAAGACCTTAGGACGGCCACCATAATAGTTATACCCAAGGAGGGCAAACCGCCAGACAAATGCAGCTTGCATAGGCTGATCTCCCTAATCAACGGGGAGGCAAAAATCCTTGCCAAGGTTCTGGCATCACGCCTGCAACATGTTAAAACTACCCTAATACACCCTGACCAATATGGCTTTATGCCCGAAAGATACACGAGAATGAACATACGTATATTACATCTGGCAATGGAACGCATGCAATCATCTCGATACCACTTGGCACTATTAGCAATAGATTTCGAAAAGGCATTCGATTCGGTTTACTGGGAAGCAGTGTGGGAGATAATGCGCAGGATGGGATTTGGAAAACAGTTTCTGGGGTGGGTACAACTTCTATATAGCTCCCCCATGGCTAGAACCAGAGTGAACAGTTGGGCATCATGGCCTTTCGAGCTAGGAAGAGGGACACGGCAGGGCTTCCCTCTATCTGCGCTAATCTTCGCATTGGCAATAGAGCCCTTGGCAGTTCTGTTGCAGGACACTCGGATGTGGAGCAGTTTCCCCGGTCCGTCAGGATGGGAAGACCGGGTATCTCTTTATGCAGACCATCCACTCTTATACCTCAAAAACTCTGCTGTTGCATGCCCCGTGTTGACAGAACTCCTGAAACAGTATGAGGCCTTTAGCGGCCTCAGAGTAAACTGGGCCAAATCAATCCTTTTTCCACTCAATGAACTGACCGAAAGCCTCCCATAGGATTGTCCATACAGAGTGGAGCGAATTCACTTCCGATATCTAGGTATCCGAGTCTCACGAGACCTCGCAGACTACACATCCGACAACCTCCAACCGATCATAGACAGATTCACAAGAGATGTCCAGCATTGGATGTCCCTACCCTTGACCCTCCTGGGACGGGCTTCATTGTTAAAAAAGTTAACACTTCCCCGCTTCCTGTAAATCCTACAGAACGCCCCGCTCCATATCCCGACCCGGGCATTCCAGATAATAGACAGCACACTTAGGAAACTTCTATGGGGTGGTGGGCAACTGAGGATAGCGCTTCAAACACTCCTATCTGGGAAGGCGGTATTGGCCTACATAGGCTACAAACATACTACTGGGCAAGTCGGATGTCGGTGGTTAATGACGTACTCCATGCAGACGCGTCGTTACCACATGTGAGAGCATCAATGGCAATGCGCTTTTACCAGAAGACATCAGCATCTCTGCCCCCGAGGATGTTGTCACGGACCCCCCGGATCTGGGCTGCGATCCACACCTTTTTAGGCTGGGACAATAAAATAACACCACTGCAGCCATTATGGGAAAACGGGCACCTCCCTGAGGCCGATCTGGGTAGCAAACGGCATAAGAAGAGTGGGTGATGTGGTTATGGATGGTAGCATAATTCCCTTTGAAGACCTACCGTCGAAATTTAATCTACCCGTATCTGAGAGATATCACTACACACAGCTCAGGCATGCACTGCGACGGCACCTAACAGTATTGTCCAATATGTCAGACTGCACCTCAATGGAAAGGAACATTGTTATGGAAAGCATTAAATCGAAGGTTACTACAGTGATATATAGTGCTACCACCTCCTTTGCCACCCCCGAGCTAACGAATTTGAAAACCAAGTGGAAAAATGAGGTGGGGAATATTACACTGGAAGACTGGGTAGTGCTCTTGATGTACCCGCGCGAAACAGCCATATCGGCCAGGCTGCGTCTGGTCCAATATAAAATCCTACACAGAATTTCTTACCCCAGAGTCGCCCTCTATCGCTGGGCAAGATCACAGGACCCAATTGCTGGCAATACAGGGGCGAGGAAGGTACTTTTTTCACATATTGTGCTGCCCACACTTACAACACTTCTGGCAGCAGTGCTGCGATATTCCGTCGAAAGTCCTGAACCGATCCATCATCCGGGATCCCAGAATGTTATTGTTGGGGGTGGAGGGTGATGTCGAAATGTCACGTTATGAAAAGCTCTGTTTTTCAACTGCCACAGCGGTGATTAAGCGGAACATTGCCAGATTATGGGGCTCCCCAGTGCTGCCTGACGTCGAACAATGGGTAACAGACGTCCAGATATGCATAACTATGGAACGAAGAGTCCATAGGGCTTGAGGTTGCCCAGAGAAGGCCGATAAAATCTGGCAAACATGGGAGGACGCTATGTGACCTTAAGATAAGGACAGAGGCAAATGGTGTACAGTGGTAAATATGCTATCGACACAGAACTGGTTGAGATTCTTGCTATGTGTAGGAACCCCTGGAACTCTAGAACCCAATCTTACGGTAGTTCATGATTTTTCTTTTGCTTGTGTTTTGACTCGTGTTAGAGTATGTTATTATTTTGTTTGTACAAAATCAATAAAATGTGTTACAAAAAAATATCCCTGTACACCCAAAGCAGACACATGATCTCAGAGAGTACGTCTAAGTCTGCTTACTACATCTCTACCATTGAGGCAGCCTCTAACGGGAGAAAAGCCTTACTCAAAGTAATCAAGCACTGCCTCAAGCCCACAGTTGTCCCTGAGGTGCTGACTTCACAAAAGGAAATACAACAGAATCAATACCTTCTTCATTAGATAATTGATCAGATTAGAGGCCTCATTAATGCCCCGAAACAAGACAAAGCCCAACTATCTATCTCTCCCATGGGTAGTGCCCTTCTGGACCAACTTCACCCTCCTGTCTCCTTAGGATCTTTCTGACACACTTGTTTCCTTTAAACCTACTGCTTACATAGAAGGCTTCCTCCTGGACTTCTCCATTAAACAACTCACTGCAATCGTCTGTATTGTCAAAGCCTCACTCAGTGCAGGTACATTCCAGACATGTTAAAGACAGGTCTCATATGAACCCTGCTCAAAACACCCTTGTTTGACAAAGAGGACTAAGGCAGCTACAGACCCATTGCGAGACTCCCACTCATCCAGCTGCTTATTGAGAAAGTAGTTGTGACCAAAATACTTGCCAAAATCGACCAGCTTGACCTCCTCCATGATTACCAGTACAGCTTCAACCCCCATGTGCAGCAACAAGACTGCAACCAAGCAAGTAGTGGACGATGTGCTACAAATCACTGTCAGAAGACTTGCGCCTCATAATACCTTTAGAGCTCTCGGCTGCGTTCGACACAGTTGACCACCTAACACTTCTTTCTTCAACGACAGGATAGGCATCTCCAGAACTGTCGTAAATGGTTTGGTTCTATGTATCCTATGACACCAGGCCCTACAGATGGGCTCATTCAGATCCAACTAACTCCCAGTCACGTGTGTGGTCCCCAAGGCTCCATCCTCCACCAAATCATCTTCAATGTATGCATGGATGCCTTGGGAACTCTCTTGAAGGACCCGAACATGGCCATGCATCAGTACGCTGATGACACTCAGCTGTACCTGAAGGTCAGTGGCCCACAGGACAACAATCACCTCCTCAAATTGCCTGGCTACTATTCAGTCATGGATGTCCAACATTTGCAGCCTACCTCAAACTGAACCCCACCAAGACCAAATTCGTCCTCATCTGTCCCCCCACCGAACAACAATTCATGCAACAATGGCTGGACAGCATGCAGGAGAAGGATTCACCCCTCAGCTGTAGAAACTCAGTTAAACCCCAGAGCTTCTTTTTTGACAGTAGCCTTTCCCTCCAAATGCACATAGTGAAAAAGTGCATAACTATAGTTAATCACACTCAAGACAATCAAACTCTTCATCCATCCTCATGACTTCTGCACACAAGTCCTTGTGGTCTCACACATTGACTGGGGTGACCTCCTTGCTGGCCTTCAAGCCACACACCTGGCCCCCCTCAAGACAACCAACCAACCACGCCGCAGCCCACGTTATTGCAAGCACCTTCAAATTTGACTTTATCTCTCCAACAGTGCGTAGGCTTCACTGACTCCCCTTACCTGCCAGGATCATATTCAAAACTGCATGCATAACCTACAAAGCAGTCTCAAATGGTCTGGGTTTAAGAAGTGTCGGGTGTGCGGGTCCAAGATGTCGCTGACGGATACGCACGACGCTTGCTTCTGGTGCCTCGGGGAGGACCATGATATGGACGACTGTGTCGACTGCCAATCGCTCACATCGAAGGCCTTGCGGGAGCGTAAGAAGAAGCTGTCAGTCAGTAAGGTGGCCAAACCCCAGAAGTCGCGTTCCACTGGTCTTTCAACAGACAATTTGAGGGACAACTATCCTCATCGTCGTCGTGAGTCCGGGGGTTCTCGGTCTGGGAGTCGGTCCCGCCATTCCTCTGCCTCTTCGAGGCACTCCAGGAAGCGCCGCCACAGGTCGCCTTCCCCGTCCTCTTCCGAGAACCCTGCCCGATGGTGGGTTGATTGTCCCAACAAGCATTCAACTCCTGAGGAATGGGATTCCTTCCGAAGGGTCACGGATTACCTGGGGTGGTCTTCCCCCCCCTGGGGATTTTCAGCAGGATGACCTGACTGATAACCTGGACCAAGGTCCTCCAACTGACCCGGTGCTGCCATTCCATATGGCCTTGCAGAGAAGGGTGGCTGCGGCTTGGACTTCTCCGGAGAGTCTCCCGGCAGTGAGCAAGTCCTTGTCGAGGAAATATCGCCCAGCCAGTGGCGACCCCTGCTACTTGACCACGCATCCTACTCCGGAGAGTTTGGTGGTGCAGGGGGCTCGACCCCAGCAAAGCAGGCATCGTACCCTACCATCCCTCCTGATAGGGACGACAAACGTTTTGACGGCTGGGCGAAGAAGGTATTTTCTTCTCGGGGTATGGCGCTTCAGGCTGCCAACTCCATTTGTGCCTTGTCTCGTTTCACGCACACTCTGTTGAACTGTATTTCCTTAGCGGCTGATCATGTTCCCGAAGGGGTGGAACGGGATCGTTTCCTTGCTATTGTGCAGGACGGCAAGGATGCCATGTGTGAATCCATTCAGTCGGGTCTGGACATGGTTGATTGCGTCAGCCGGTCCATGGTGGCGAGCACCATAATATGCAGGTTTGCGTGGTTGCGGAAGTCGGGTTTTACTCCTGATGTGCAAGCTCGGCTCCTCAACATGCCCTTTGATGGTGAACATCTTTTTGGCAGCAAGGCTGACGAGAGTCTTGAGAGGTTGCAGACCTCCAAAGCTGCAGCGAAGTCGTTGGGCGCTGCAGTTCCCCAACCTCCGCCTTTTCGTCCTAGGGGACAGCAAGGGAGGGGAGGTTCCTTTCGATATTACCCGTCCTTTAGTAAATCGAGAGGGGCTGCAAGTCAAAGGGGCAACCGTAAGAGTGCCAGAGGTGGAAAACAAGGTACTCGAGGTGCCAAGGCCGCGCAAGCAGTTGCCTCTTTGCCCTCAGGCACTGCCGCAGCCGCTTCAGCTCAGTCATGAGGCCCATGCTTCTCCGGTTGGGGGAAGGCTGGCGCAGCATCTTGTAGAGTGGCGTGCCATTACTACAGATGTATGGGTTCTGGAGATCATAGCCCACGGCTACTATCTTCCTTTCCGACAGAGGCCTCACGACAATCCATCAGGGAATCTCTCTTTGAAGAGTCTGGATCCGCTCCTTCCGCAGGAAATACAATCCCTGCTGGAGAAAGGCACCATAGAACTGGTGCCTGTAGCGGAAAGGAACAATGGATGGTATTCCCCTTATTTTTTTATTTCGAAGAAAGACGGGAGATTGAGACCCATCATGGGACTTGCGCGGTTTGAACAAGCTCCTCAGGAAGGACAAGTTCAAGATGGTTACTCTTTTTCAAGTCCTCTAGGCCCTTCAACTTCAGGACTGATTGGTGTCTCTCGACCTCAAGGACGCTTATTTTCATGTGCCTATCCATCCCAAGCACAAGAAGTACCTGAGGTTCGCGGTTGGCGACTCGCACTTTCATTTTCGGGTCCTGCCGTTCGGAATGACCTCCGCCCCAAGTGTTTTCACCAAGCTCATGGTGGTGGTGGTGGTCGCAGCGTATCTCAGGAAAGGGGGGATTCACGTCTACCCCTACCTGGACGATTGGTTGATCGGGGCATGCTCTCCCGAGCAAGTCCTGGATCATCTGTCCGTCACCTGCCACTCCCTTCACAAGCTGGGCTTTTCCCTCAACTTAAAGAAGTCCCACTTGACGCCAACACAGCGGCTCCAGTACATCAGAGCAGTGCTCGACACATCCCTGGGGCAGTGTTTTCCTCCCCAGGGGAGGGCTCACCACATTCAGCAGATGGTGCACAAGTTTCAGCATGCCCAGAGTCTCCCAGCATTCGAGTTCTTGAGATTGTTCGGCCTCATGGCATCCTGCATTCTTCTGGTGCCAGAGGCCAGGTTGCGAATGAGATCTTTGCAATGGGCTCTCAAGCTCCAGTGGTCACAGTCCTCCGGCAGGATGTCGGACCCCGTTCAGGTGCCGCCCTCGGTCGCCCAGGACCTTCTGTGGTGGGCCGTCGAGGCAAACGGATGAGGGGGGGCTCCGTTTTGGCTTCCCTGGCCGGAGGTAACGATCGTGTTGAACGCGTCCCTCACGGGATAGGGAGCTCATGCCAACGAGCTGACAGTCAGCGGTTATTGGTCTCCATTGGAGTCCAGACTCCATATCAATCTGTTGGAGCTGAGGCCCGTAAGGCTTGCCCTGAAGGCTTTTCTGCTGTCTGTGTGAGGAAAGAATGTCCTGATTCTGACGGACAACACAGTGGCCATGCACTACCTCAACAAAAAGGGGTGGGCAGGGTCACTTCCTCTGTGCAGGGAGGCGATGCAGCTCTGGTTCTGGGCCATCCAGCAGGAAATTTCGATCTCCTGCAGTTCATCTGGCCGGAGACGAAAACGAGATAGCAGACGCTCTAAGCAGGCAGAGCGCGATCTCTCATGAGTGGGAGTTGGCTCAGGAGATTCTCCTGGAGATCTACGCCCTTTGGGGGACACCTCAAGTGGATCTCTTCGCCTCCAGTGACAACCGGGAGTGCGAAAGGTTCTGCTCGTGGGAATTTCCTTCAAGAGGAGCCTTAGGAGACGCGTTCGTAGTGGATTGGTCCTTCCCACTGCTGTACGTGTTTCCTCCAGTCCCCATCATCCCGTAAGTGCTGCGGAGGTTACGGAGGTTCAGTTCCCGGATTATCCTCATTGCTCCGGCATGGGCCCGGAGGACGTGGTACCCGGACCTTCTCGACTTGTCCATCTGCCCTCCACGTCGTCTTCCCTACCAAGACGATCTGCCCTCACGGGAGGGGGGTCAGGTTCTCCATCCAGAGGTCAGCTCCCTCAACCTTCACGCTTGGCTTCTGAAAGGTTGAGGTATAAGGATTGGGACCTCCCTGAAGACGTGATGGAGGTGTTGCTTTCGACCAGACGGCCGGCAACAAAGTCCTTGTACCGTTGCCGTTGGAGAAAGTTCTGCGACTGGTGCAGGGTTCAGAATGTGGATCCTTTTTCATGTGACATTCCTGTGGTTCTGTCTTTTTTGCTTTCTTTAGCCCACAGGGGCTTGCAAGTGGGTACCGTTAAAGGTTACCTGTCGGCGCTGTCCATATTTAAGCGCTCGTCTGAGGAGTGTTCTTATTTTAAAATTCCTTTAATTTCTCAGTTTCTGAAAGGGCTCACTAATGTGTTCCCTCCGTCACCTTTCCAGTTGCCCGGTTGGGATTTGAACCTTGTTCTCAAGTTTCTAATGGTTGCTCCATTTGAGCCTTTACATTCTTGTCCTTTGAGACTGTTAACCCTTAAAACTGTATTTTTAGTTGCGGTCACTTCCGCTCGCAGAGTGAGTGAGTTACAGGCACTTTCAGTTAAGCCACCCTTCACTGTGTTTCATAAGGACAGGGTTGTCCTTCGGGTTCGTCCTTTTTTCTTCAGAAGGTGGTGTCGGAATTTCATTTAAGCCTGAAGGTTATTCTTCCGGCATTTTATCCTCATCCACATCATGGTAAGGAAGAGGAGAGGCTCCATAGGTTGGATCCTAGGAGAACTTTAAGTTTCTACATTTCACGCATGTCCCGGGTCAGAGTGGACGATCAGCTCTTTATTGGTTACGCTGGAAGGCGTTTGGGACATGCTGTGACTAAGCAGACTTTGTCTAGATGGATTATCTTGGCAATTTCTGAATGTTACCGCTTGGCCGGTAAGGACCCTGCGGTAGGCTTTCGGGCCCATTCTACTAGGGGTATGGCTGCCTCTACTGCCCTGCATAGGGTGTCCCTATTTATAACATCTCTGATGCAGCCACTTGGCCTTCGGTCCATACTTTTGTACGTCACTACTCCCTAGATTCTATCCATGGGCAGGATCTGGCCTTTGGCAAGGCGGTCCTTTACTCTGCAATATGATTAGGCATTCTAAATTGGTATTTTCTAAATTGTTTTCCACCTCCTTACGTTGGTACTGCTTTGGGAGTCTGTCATAGATATGAAATACGTCGGAGGACCCAATCCCCTCGAAGAACAAGTTACTCTCTTACCTGGTAACGTTCTTTCGATGGGATGGCCTGATGACGTATTCCATATTGCTCCCTCCATGCCTACCCCACTACACAATTTCTTGTTTGTTTTGCAGCTTATGCTTCCGCAAGGCTTTCTGTGGTCATAATGGCAGTTGATTGGTGCCACACGTTCTGGGGAAAAAACTACAACTGAGGCTATGGGCGTTGTGCGTCCTACTTATAACATCCGGTGACGTCGGCTCGACGCAGGCCCTCGAGGACAGTGTATCGACGTCATTGACGCAGGATGCAGACGCCGAAAGATTTTCCGAAGCAGCACAGCTGTGGTGATTACTGTCATAGATATGGAATACGTCGTCGGACCATCCCATTGAAAGAACGTTACCAGGTAAGAGAGTAACTTGTTCATCTGAGCCCCACAAGAGAATCCCCTTCATGGGGTAATCTTGTACTCCTACCAGGGTAAGGTCTCCACCCATTCCCAGGCAGTGGAGCAGCCACAGAAAATGTGGGGACATTTCATTTCAAAACATCATCGCCTAGTGGATTCTGAAGGCTCTGGGCATTCTGGTATCCTGTGTCCATGTGGTTCAACAGTATTGGCTGAAGGTAAGACAGACCCAACAGCACCTTGAAACTAACCTGAGCAAGGACTCACTTAATCAAGGTGGCGACAAGTGTTCAGTCCTCTTTTCTCTTCCACAGATTCAAGAGATGACCACCGCTGACCCTTTGGTGTATAGTTGGGGCAACCTGCAGGTCCCTTCAAATCCACAGCCTTTTGATCCCTCAAGATCGTGGACTTAGAAAAGTTCAGAAGACGTTTTTTCTTCTGTCTATTTGCACTACGAGTACTTATCCTAATGGACAATATGATTGCTATGTTTATAAACAAACATGGAGGAACTGTGTTGGGGCCTTCTAAAGTTGGATGTGTGGACCAGGGCTGAGCATGTGAGATTTCTGTATAAGCCTCCACCTTGCTGACGTCTTGAACATATAAGCAGCCTTCCTCGGCAGGTTATCTGAATCACCTTTAAATGGTGTGCTTAGTCTTCAATCTGTGGGATGCTACCTACCTAGAGGTTTATTGTCTTCCGAGAGAAATGCAAGTGACATATCACTGAGCTGTTCTCTTGGACACCTGTCTATCCTTTCCTCACTCTTTGTAGGAAACGCTTTTCAAATTATATGCAGTGAAAAATGACTCGATGCTTTACAGTCGCCTTTTTAGCCATCAAATTATGACTTGTGAATGGTTGGTTCAGACCCTTGCATGGTTTACTTTTCCCCATTTCAAACCCACAAAGGAATTTCAATTTAGCATTGCTCTCAAATTTTGTGTTTTGTATTTTTGTATTTTATTTGTAATTTATATAGCGCTTTACGCCAAAGCCAAATAACTTTGTTGTACCGCTGCTTCCCTCTCATTCCCTCACTTTCTTGCTGTTATGCCATGTTGCAGAGGTTGTACCAGGTTTCATCTTTCCCTCATAGTTGGCGCTAAAGCTCTGTTTGCTAAATTTTCTAACGTGGTGTAGCACAGAACTCCAGCAGCAGAAGAATGCGGTCGATTAAAAAGGGACTATAAACAATGTGTCTACTCCATGAGAAATAAAGCTAGCGCAACTTTAAAACACTGCAGTTTCTTCACAAACTACCCATCTTCCAGAAGTTCAATTTTGTTTTTATTGTGAGAAATCCGTTTTTGTGAAGCAGTACACTAAATGGATCTGAAAGTAGTCAGTTATTTAGGTGGTGTCTTTTGAGGACAGAGTACAATTGTGAAATCCAATGCTTTGTAATTCTTTGTAAATAAGTTGGTGTTGATCTTCTCTTGTGAGCTTATGTGAAAGACGTTTTACTCACTAAAAGGTCTTTGTTGTGTAAATATTTGAAGGTAGGCACCCAATCCCATTTGCCTGTAACTCGCATTTTAGTCTGTTGGAGTACTCTTCCAATTTGGGCCAACTGAACCGGTATACACGTCGCAGTACCAGAAATGTTCCAGTTATCATAGATAACATTCAGCTTGAGTTGTTCACAATGCCATGCACTGCCAAATTAGTCTAAACGTGGGCTGGTGTTGAATTGATTTATGTGTCTTATATCAATATTTGTTTTATAGGTGGAATCTGAACTGAATAAAGAACGGGGCCAACATTCAATCGAGCTCAAAGAATTGGCTTTTCGACTGAAGGAGGAGGCAAAGATTGAACTAGACATTGAAAAACAAAAGCATCAAGAATTGATAAGGATGTACCAAAAAGAACAAGAGGAAATTCAGAAGAAGGTTTGTGTAAAAGTAAAAACTGCTGCTTGCTGAATGTCAACAGGAAACAAAAAACGTGGAGAATGCACCTAGTTTTTTAATTAATGTGGCTAATGTGTAAAAAAGAGACATTGAGGAGGTATTTATTATCAGAAATGGATGCGTTTAAATAGTGTTGTTTCACAGAGATTTTTATTTTTAGTCTGTTTCAGTTTTAGTACTTCAGTCTAAAAAGCATTGGGGTGTGTCTCACTAGCCCAAGGTTCAAAGCCACGACCACTAGTGTGGCACTCAAGTAGAAGTCCACTGTTAAATATGTAGAACATTAGAATCGGTCTTCTATACAAATTCCTGGCATGGCTTGGGTATTTTACCCCATTCTGAAGATTTGGATCTTGATTTTCTTCTCAAAAAGTGACTCAATGACTTCCTTCACAAAGTACATGTGCCTATTTGCACTGATCTCCGTAAGTGCGCAAGTCACTTATTTACACATTTTAAAAAAGGGACAGTAAAGTAGGATTAGAGGGCAGCAGCGGAATGGTACAAGGCATATGTGCAGTACAAGAGATAGCCTGCTGGCAAAAGGATAGCACTATCCTTATCACCATAGAGGTAGGAATCTTGAAGATGGGGCATGAAAGGGCTGGTTTGATTATTTTAGAATAACGGATGGCACTACACAGTCCTGTGTGTTATTTTCGCTAGTTTGTCATGGCAAACACTTGTTTGCGAATGCACTGTGCCGCAGCAAACTGCTGACATGCATTGAACACATCATTTTAATTTCTCTCGTTTATTGGCATTGTGCCCCTATCCCCCAGCTACGCGCACCCACACCATTTCATTTTTCTTATGTCCATCTCATCTTGCGCTGTGGGGGCGCGGGGGCTCTCTGGCCCGCCTCCTTGACCATGCTCCATTTTAAAGCATGCATTATGCATACTGTTTTTCTTATCGCGTCTACAAGCATTGCATGTCTCCCGTTTCTCCCTGTCGGCACTGTGTTGCTATCGGGAGGAACACCTTTTGGGGCCCTTTCCTCAGAATCTGATATAAGGAAAAACCATGTGAGCTGTGCAGTGACAGCGCAACTCTTTGTGATCATGGGCTGGTGATATTCCCACCTGTCCAAACTCTTCCTTGCAGAAAATGTGTTGCTTTTAATACAAAATGTTGTAGGCATTTGCATTTCTCTTCTGCCAGCCTCATGCAGAAAAATAGTAATGGAGTAAATGATCACGAAAACATAGTTCTCTGCCAGCCCTAACATAGGATAGCAACTATATAGGTATACATGGGGATTTAAGCTCATAGACACTAAAGCAAAGTCAGTGGATGTCGGCTTACTCAGTAGGAACACAGGTACAGCATCTATCCGCTATTGAGCATCCCTCCTACTCTGGTGTCTTCAGTTAAATCCTTTTTTACACTTGACAAATCTCAACTTCACATTTCTTATTTTTTTTGGTTCTTTTCAGTTACACTTAATGACATTTCAGATTATTTCAACATAGGTTAGTTGAGGGTAATGTCATCAATGTAGGTTCTCTGCTTCACCGTTGGTCCCACTTAAAACCTTACTTAATTTCAGCCACTCAACTGATACCTAGCAGACACATGTTTCAAGGCATGACCCATATTTTGGTTTCTTTTCAGTAGCTATTGTGTCAAAGTCCCCAGCCTGATTATGGGACCAATGGGATCATATACCACTCCAAGCTAGCGGATGATGGGCCCCATGGCAGTATGTGGAGGAGCTCCCTGTTCCTTGGCCAAAAACAGCTAATCTTCTATCGCCCCTTGAAACAAGTGAAGAGGGGGGGGGGGACAGTCAACAGCAAATGATCCCCTTATCGTAACATACGTGTTGGCTGATAACGGCTGATTTTATTGGAGCAAGTCCCTTCAAACATGTAAAAATCAAGCAAGCCACCTTAAATTTAATTCTGTCCTCCACGGCCAACCAGCGGCGTGTTTGCCGGGAGGCCGAAACATGAGGGGACCGGTCCAGTCGAGAAACCAATATTACGGTAGCATTCTGGGCTTTTTGAAGCCTGAATAACTGTTTGGTCAGAATACCCGCCAGGAGGCTGTTATAGAAGTCTAGATGTGCGTTCACCAAGGCATCAAGCACGATCGCATGGTCCTCATCTGGAGTGAATGGTAAGACCTGCCGTAATAATCACAGGGAGTACAAAAATTGCCTGCACTTTGGAGCTGAATTGGCCTTGGATTAAAATGTTACAACCACTGAAAACATTCCTCAAGACATATGACATCTTGGTACACAACACAAGGATCCCTGTGTGAATCTTTTGATCATCAGCTACAAAAAACATGTTTTACTCCTTCATTTCTTACACAGCCAGCAATCCAAAAAGTTCAAACTTTTCAAGCCACTCTTGATCCCAATGGCACCAATGTGTCCCAGACAAAAGAGGTATTTGTATCTCCTCTATCTTTGAGGGGTGCATCATATAAAAATGTTAAACAAGGCAGACATGTATTATAAGGCATTTATAACGTGCCTATGCACAAGTGGTGTTGCCCCAGAATCCTGTGAAAGTTCACAATCATAAATAGTTGAGACGAGATAAATGTGGGGAAGGGATCTGGATACGATTATTGATGATGCAGAGTGGCTGTCGATTTGTCAGCATGTAAAAGAAGTTTCAACGAATACTAGACTGAAGATTATCCAATATACATATTTGCATAGGGCGTATCTAACACTAGAATGAATACATACGTTCTCCCCATACTGCCCTGAGGCATGCCCAAGATGCAAGAAAAATCCTGCTAATTTTCTATTCATGGTATGGAATTGTCCCTAAATTCAACCCTTGCGGCAATCATTAGTGACGCGTCTAAAAGCATATAACTGAATGGGATCTAGCACTAGATCTGGAGGTCTGTCTGCTGGGGAAAATCTCCTGAAGAAAAAAACAGAAGGTTTACCAGATAGTGTATAGACTTGGAATTCATCCCGATTAAAATTGTGATGTGATGGAAAAGTGATGCTCCTTCGGCACTTCGCAAATGGGTACAGGATCTGAGGAGCTGGTCCACAACTGAAAAGGAACTTACATGTATAGTGGGCAGTGAGGGCAGGAAAAGAGATGCTACATTCTGGGTGGAATTAGTTTTTGAGTCTGTTGCGGTCCTCGTCCGATTTGATGCCACCATGAACTGCGGAACTCCATGCGTCCAATCTGGCAGTACTTAGTAAAAATTTATTTTTATTTTTTATTTCATTTAGTTTTTACAAACTTTTTGAAAACTTTTACTTTTACAGTTCTATATTTCTCATTTCTGAAATCCTCAAAAAGAAAAGAAAAAGCAAAGAACACTCAAATAAAATAGACTGGTCAGTAGTGAACTTGCACTTGACTCGTCACATTTTAGATCATGTCTTACGACCATTGAAAGAGTTCGTGTGAATATCTTCCTTGGTTGCAGTCTTTGTTGTTTGCTGAGTGGATCTTCTGTTACTTACTAGGTGGGTTTTCTATTGGGGTGTCTCATCCTCCCCATACGGTGTTGTCGCCTCTAGTTGGCTTTGCATTTGTTCCAAGAATCTCATCGTAGCAATCAACAGTGATCGGCTCTCACCAATATGAAGGTGCTTCCACCATTCCTCTAAATCATATGTTTGAACTCTGCTTCTCTCCTTTCCGAGGCAGTTTTCACATTGAGTTTTAAGTTCAGTACAACACAATTCTACATGTTTTAGATCTTCTATTTCGCTTGCACAGAACCTACATTTGGAATTGTCCACAGGAATCTTCTTGCGATGAATTAAGACTTCTTTAGTTTCGTAGATGTTCAGACGAATTTTCAAGTATAGCCTTCTTAGACGTTTACAGGGTGACAATGTTAAGTAGGACGGAAGCCTATTGCGTCTTTTAGCTTCTGTAGGAGTGTTCTGCATAGATTTTTGCGATGACCTTTTGTCATTAATTTCAATCCAGTCCCAGTCGAGCAACTTCTTTTTAACCAGGTTTGGATTCCACCACAAAGTTTTTTCATCTGTGCCCAATTGTGCTAGTATCTCTCTGCACTGATGTTTCCAAAAATGCAATGCCGATTTTTCCTGTCCTTTTGCCTCCGACAAGAATTTTACAGATGGGAGGTTTGCCTCCACGTATGTCATCCTGAATAACGGCAGTTTATTCCAGGTGATACTTGCGTTAAGGGTGGAGACTCCAACCTCAAACAATACGCAGGCTGTAGGTGTACTTAAAGGGATCTGAAGAATCCTTTTCCAAAAGAGACTTTCACATCGGGCCCATACTTTGTAATCACACCCAAACATGTTCTCGGCACCGTAAACGAGAATTGGAGTCACTTTACTTTGATAAAATCTCCTTATCGGCTCGTAAGAGAAATTGCTGTATCTTTGCTGTAAGATGGTACCTTGAGCTATTAATAGTTTGCAGTTTTTTAAGAGTTTTTTTACCATTGGGATATCGTTGATGTTGGAGTTAATCGTGATCCCTAGATATCTAGTGTGTGGTACCTGGTTTAGTTTGTTTGAACCCATAGACCACATTGGTTTTTTTTATTTACGGATCTGCCTCTTTGATTTCCTAATATTAAGATCTCCGATTTGGCCACATTGATGTCAAGGCCTAAATCTTCGGTGAAGATTTTGAAAGCTGAAAGTTTTCTTTGGAGACCGATAGGAGTCTGATCTAGGATCACCATATCGTCCGCATACATAATGTGATTTATTGGCACTCCGTTTAACTGTGGTGGAAATGATACGACAGCTGCCAGCGCCGTTCCATCTTCAGAAATATAGAAGTTAAACAAGGTAGCCCCTAACGGGCATCCCTGCTTAACACCCCTCTCTGTTGGTATGGGGTTGGTTACTTTTCCTTCCCGATGTAATCTCACCTGGATGTAGGTGTTGGAATACAGCTCTCGGATGGCGTGGATGAGGCTCACATTGCATCCCCTTTCTTTAAGTTTTTTCCACAGGGTTTCTCTATCCAAACCATCAAAGGCATTCGCCATGTCAATAAACGCCAGATATAATTTTCGTCCAGTTCTGATGATGTCGATTTTTAGCAGGTTCAGTATAAGAAGGTTTACACCACACCCAACACCTTTAACAAATCCCGACTGACGTTCATCATAAACTTTCTCATTGTGGATCCATGTGGTCAATTGGGCTAGCAGCATCGAGGCAAACACTTTCCCCACTACATCCAATAAGGCAATTGGACGATAGTTTGCCGGGTCTGAGCGAATACCTATCTTGTAGATCGGGACAATAATCCCAGATTTCCAAGTCTTAGGTTTTTTCCCTTCCTATTTTATGGCAGTGAAAAGTGTATAACAGAAGTTTGACCATTCTTCACTGTTTGCCTTTAAGTCTGCATTCGACAGACCATCTGGCCCTGCGGCACGAGAGGCGTTACATTTCCTGATGGTAGTTCGTATGTCGTCTCTTCCCATTTCAATTTCCCACTGTTGACTTGTCTCCACTTTTGTCGGGCTCGAGATTTTTCTTCTTTTGAATAGTTTTGTGTAGTGATTTTCCCAATCCTTTTCCTGAACTGTGCTTGATAGTAGTGCCTTGTCAGCGTTCTTTGCATCATTAATAATGTCCCAAAAGCCTCTTGTGTTCTTTCGGTTTAATGCCTTCAACATTGCTTCCGCATCCCGTTGTTCCAGGGCTGCCTTACGCTGTTTGCACCAATTGTTATACTTATTTTTTTCCTTTTTTATCTGCATCGTTAGATCTTCTGGGTTTAAGGCACGTAGTTTCCTTATACTTTTTCTTGACTCTCTCTTTCTGACTGCTACGTCTGGATCGTATTTGTGTTTTTGTAGCGCAGGTCTCGCCAAGGACGTTTTTTTCTTGACTTTGTAGATCTAAAGGAACTGTTGATATTCCATTGACCTAGAGGGATTCTGATCTTGCGCTTCCTGTATCAGTTCAGTGATAGTCACAATGTCATACTGGTTTATACGCAGTCTGTTGCGACCTGGAACCAGGCATAGATCTTGTCTCCATTGCCTACGCTCCCATTTGTTAGAGTTGTTCCATTCCGCTACCACCATATTGTGGTCACTGTAGTTTGTCGTGATCAATTCAAATGAATCGATTTCCTGGAAAATGTTGCCTGAGACGAACATATAATCCAGTATTGAGTTTTGGGTTCCTCGTGACCAGGTCGGTCTGGCTGGAGTGTCACCCTTTGTTCCTCGATTCAGCATTACTATATTTCTTAGCATCATCTCGTCAAGCCATCGCTCACAATTTGTTTTTTCGCTGTGATTCCTTTGTTGCTCAGATTGTGGATTCTCGATCAATTTCATATTGAAGTCTCCACATATAATTATTAAAGCTTGTGGTTCTCTCACTATTATGCTGTCGATTGCATCTAAGAAGTCATCTTCGAATTTTAAATGCAATTTTGAGGTTGTGTTCCAATAGACGTTAAGAATGTAAATAATCTGGTTATCTGATGTTACCTTGTTCACTGGCTCAATGCAAGTCATTTGAAGATGGGGCGATATGTTCCAAGAGTTTTTGATTCTCCGGCCGCTTTTTCTATTTATCAGGGTTAACTGACCTGACATTTGACGACCTTTCTCTTTACAAATTGCAGGATTAAAAGCTACATCGAAGCCTTCTACAGACGGTGTACTTATTAACCATGTTTCCTGTGTACATATGATGTCAGCGTTTCTCAGGAACATGGGTGCTGAGCTCAGCAGATGGGTAAACCCTCTCGTATTCCAAGTGGTTATTACCAACTTTTCCTTTTGGCATTAACTCATCGCTGATCCATTTAAGGATTTTGCTATCCAGCCCCATGAGTGGGGCTCCTCATCCGTAGACGAGATGTCCTTACCCATCACCCTCTTAGGATCCTGGCTGTTCTCCACTGTTATTTTGAATTTCTTCAATTTTATCTCTTCTAGTGAGTGTTGTGCGACCACATCCTCATCTACTGAATTTCTTTTGGCTAGGTCGGGGTCTTTCTTTTTTGCACTGTTGTCCGATTGTGTGGGCAGCTGTGAATCTTTTTGCTTTTTCTGCAAACCCTTGTCAACTGAGTTGCCACTGTTGTCTCCTCCCAAAGCACTGTCTACCTCATATACTTGGTAGCCAGCGTTCAATAATTGTCTCTCATTTGAAATGATCTGTTCCACAACCTTTTTTCTCCAATGTGTAGCAGAACAAATGTTTGGTTCGAGTCTGCTATTATTTCGACCCTTTCAAATTGAGGACTCTTTACAGATCTCAATGCCGGGATCTTTTGAAATATCTGTAACACTGTGTATCTATTTAGCGATGGGTCGCTTATGTTGCAGTTGATTTTTTCCACCAAAATTCTGTATCTGATTGCTTTGACGTTATTGGTAGATTTGCTTTCTTGCACACTAGGATTAGAGGTTTTTCTTCCATTTTCAAAAGTTGCTGTTGCAGCAACTTGCGCCCCCTCCATCAATTTACCTGTTGAATCTTTCTTGTTTGCATTGATCTCCGTTCTCGGCATGTTACACCCGATTGGATTTTGTTGACGTTGCATGCTTCTTATACGCTTTTCTTCTAGTGTAAAGAAGCGTTTGACGGTTCCCTCATTAGGACCCTTGTTCTTTAGGGGAGATTCATCTTCTTTTGGAGTTTGAGGCCATGAAAAGGCTCTCTTGCCTGGTTGCCCCATATCCTTTTCTTGCTCGGGTTCCAACAGGGTCTTATCTGTCACGCTTGATTCAACTTTCTTTTTTTTTTTGGTGTTTTTTTGCTTTACTTTTCTCGTCAAACTCACTAACACCTTCAGTAACCACGTCATTGTCCACCGCTGAACTGTAGGTGGACATATTCAGTAATTCCTCATCCTCCTCATCATAATTTTCATTCTCCGCTCGGGATTTTTGTACATTATCTCTGTGGGCTGGATCTTCCTCGAGGATGGCAATTCAGGGGCCGTTGTTCCGTCGGCCTTACTGGACTCTCTGTTGCACTTTTTGCTATTTGTGCCCGTAGGTTCAGTATTGTTTACTGTAATAGTTAGCGCTTTTATGTTCCAAAAAAAGTTTGCTGCGCTTCGTGGATTTTTGTTCTTCTGTATTTGTTGTTTTTTTATTTCTTTTTGCATTTGCTCTGTTTTAGAGCAACGGCTCGGCTTTGCATGTTTTGTCCGGTGCTCTCTTTTGCTTTTTTGGGGTCAAAGATGTCAAACCACTCGGTTTCGTTCTTTTTTTTTTGATCAAATCGTCAGCTTTAGAATTTACAGGAGGAGTCCTCACCTATTTACCATTTCCACACGCCATCGGCTCCTCTAGATCTTCATTCTCACTTCCTTTGTCTTCATTTTCATTATGTCTTGTCTCCTTATGGTCCATTTCTTCGGACCTCCCTTCTTTTGGTGATGAATCATGGGGAACGGTCATCACATCTGTATCACTCTCATTGCTCTCTATCATGGTGACTTTATTACTATTTCTTTTCTCCTCACTGCTTCTCACTTTATCATCCACAACAAGGACCTTTTTTTTGTTTGAGTCCTTTGGACTGTCGCTCAACACAATGGTTATTTCTGAGTCTATTTCAGCACAGCAGTTCTGGATCGTCTTTGGTTTTGTGAGCCGAGGGTTTAGTTTTGACGTTCTGTCCTCTGGTACAGGATCATTTTTGTTGTCTATTAAGTTCAACGTACGTCCTGATTCTAAACTCGACTGATTTTTTTGAGGGACACACGTCCCTACTTCATCCGTTGTGTGTTCTCAATCTTTTTGGAGGAGCATTAAAGCATGTTTCGTCACTTCTGCCAGGAGTCTTTTGTCTTCCGTTGTCGTTTTTAGGGATTCTCTTAGAGCCGTTAGAGAGATGTCATTGCCTCTTCTGGTTGTCACAACCTGAGCCGTCATGTCTATTAGATCTAGCTCGAGTTTTACAATTTTTGAGTTCAAGAGGGCGACCAAGGTTGTTTGGTCCCAGAGGCTTTCATTTAAATTTTCATAGAGTTTCAATAGCAGTGCTACTGCTATTGTAGCTGACATCAGTATCGGGCTCAACTTTCCGACTATGATTTCTACTAGCTTCTTTTCGTCCGTTGATGTTTCAGGAGTGTCCATGTCTAGAGAATGATCAGGCTGTGGACTTCTCTTTTTGGGTGACGGCGTGTTTTCTACATTCTCCAACTCAGATGATCCTGGTTTTGTCATCGGCTTGCACGGGGTCCCCGTATTAGGCGTCGTACTCTGTCTTGAGGTTTTTTTAAATTTTTTGTTTGCACCATCGTGGTCTGAGTTCGAGCTTAACTTTCTCTGACTCCTTTTTTGTGAGACCATAATCTCATCATTTCTGGTCTCAAAGGACGGTGTGTTCTCTTCTAGAGTCCTCATGTCAAGTAGACTCTTTTCCTTGATCACTTCACATTCAGTTTGCGGAGATGACTTTCCGCAGCAATTTATTGTTGGATTTTTTCGTTGCTTCGATAAGTTGGAGTTCAGTTCCACTAGGTCTCTCAGTACTTGATCTGCAAGTCCTACCGAGTCTCTTCTGCGGGGTGGCTCGGCCTTTCTAACTTTAGATGTTCTTTCCTTCCGTCGCGCCGCACACACCCACTCCTCACAGGGGGCCTCTTCTGACGGCCCGATAATCATATTTCTAATTGGCTCTACGGCAGAAAGATTTGTGACTGAAGATCCTGTCATGTTGCCCACTAAGTCGTTTGTATTCGCCTTTTGGGCCTGGTGCTTTATCTCTTTTCCATTCCCCTTATGCATTGAGGCCACTCTTGTCCATGCCAAGATCTTTAGTGATGAACCCTTGTGAACTGGTTTAGAAGACTCATCTAAGTGACCTGGAGAGAGCCTCTTTGAACGTCTCTCGTATATCGGGGATATCTCACTTGAAGTGACTGGCGTCACTAGAGCGATCTCCTCATTATGCCTGCAACATTTATTGTTCAGTAATTCGTTTAAATTTGTATCGTTCCATTCATCATTTTGTAAGTCCTCCCCCTATTGTATGTCATCCGACAGATTTCTGGGCTCACTCACAGCTTCAGGAGGGTCACGGGTTGAATTCACACATGCCGACCTCCTCCAATCAATAACATGTGTATGTTCTTCGCTCCGAACTGGATGTGGGAGGTAATTGACATTTGATGATGACTCGGCATGGGCGTGGGCACAATGAACCATGGCGGTGCATACCTCCAGGCTCAATTCCGAACCATCTTGGCCCCCCCTTTTTGCATACGGTTCATCTTCAGCTGTCCTTGCCAGGTCCATAGCTTCCATGGTTAATGACTGGGTGGGCGAGGGAATGCTACCTCGTTTTGTGCCACTCTCACTTTCACTTTGTACTCTTAGCGGCACCCACTCTGCTGACTTCTCAGTATCCCTTACTGGTGCTTCATCTACTTCGTCCTCAAACTCTGGGTCACTTGACCTCACATCATCGCTATCAGAGTCTGGCTCATCGCTGGCTGCGGTAGCATTGTCTGCACCTTGAGTTGACACCCGTCTTAAGTTGTTGAGGACCCCGAGTTGGATCGACGGGACCGCGGGCCTCATACATTGAGTTTCGTTTCTCGCGTCACTTTCCCCCCTCACCCCCACCGGTAGCAACCCTCCTCTTATTGGGGGGGGGGGGTTTAGCGTGAGAGTTCGGGTGTTGGTGATTGCTATCCCACGCTTAGCATACGCTCGCGTGTTAGGCGGAGCGCAGGACCTCATCCTTGACGATTTCTAAGTGGCCCCGGACCCCCCACAAGTTCTCCACACTCCCAGTAGAGTGCAAGCCACGTTTTTCCTCTACAGAGTGGATACGTTTGTTTGTGGCTTACCTTTGTTTCAGTACCGGGATCAAAGAGGTTGCTCCTCCAGTCTCCCGTTCTCTGTACACGCCGTCAGCGCCAAACAGCCGCACAGCAGCCAGTGGGCTTGACTCCTCCGGGCTTCACGCCGCGAGGGTGACTCGAGTGCAGTCTTGAAGCCGCAACCAGTCACGTGATTGTACACGTGGGTCCCACCAGCTCCGCCTCCTCCAGGAAGCGGTTGGGGACTCGGCAAGAGCCCGCTTGGCTCGCAGTGCCGGGAAATGGAAATAGAAACAAATCAAATGAATAACGTTCTGCTTCTCTGAACTGCTTCTCTGAACGCTCCTTCACTCGAGCAGAATGCAACCAAAATGTATTTATTAAACTATGATAGCTGATCTGCAATGCTGCAACAGATACAAAATTGCAGAAAAGATGGGCAAAGGTCACATTGTGAGAAGTTGGGGGGCAGAGAAGAAGGGGAAAGAAAAGACTGCACTGCAGTCCCCTTTGTATTTTTTAAAGTCTCGCTTGGTTTTCAATCTAATGGAATGAAATGTCCCTGATTGTTCTCTAATGTATTTGATCTACTGATGGTAAAAATGGACTAAACGGAGAGGGAAAAAAAGAAAGTACAACAGCATGAACAAATATCAATAAACTCTATGGATATCCCCTTGAAGTGATAGATTTTGGGCAATTCAGTTCTAGTTTGAATGACCTGAAAGCCCTAAAAGATAATTTAAAGGAACGAGTCAGATTCTAGTGAGTAATTTTTGCATTTGCATTTAGTGTCTTATTTCTAAACTTCATCCAATGTGATCTGGAGAAAGGTTTCCAAAGTTGCTTCATCTGATGAGCTCGAAAGGCCTGTACTCTTTTTTTTTTTTTCGAGGTTCATCTTTCAGTTATTGCCTTTACCAAAAGCAGCCTAATCACTCATGTTACCTCTGTTATTTTGCATGTTATTTTACAAATGTAAGTGTTCAGTGAGAAAAGAGTTTTTTTTTTAATTCAAGTGGAAATGTCATATTGTAGTTGTGTAGGAACTGAAACTAAATATCTTGCTTGTACACTGTGTTGTTTGACAACTTTGGACTAACATTAATGACATTAAGACACCACATATATTTTGTGAAATAATTGATCACACTCAATTATGAATTATGATACCCTTATACATGAATCTACAGATACCAGTGTTGATCAGCAATGCCAGATATGACCAGCAAGTGGAAGTTACATTTCTTGAGAAGAAGCTGCAGGAAGCCCAACTTAAACTTACAGAGAAAGATGAAGCAAAGGAAAAGGAAATTAAGAGCTTCAAAAATATCATCAATGAGCTTGAGCTCCGATTGGACCATAAAGATAACAATGGGCAGTCTCTTACTGAAGCAATGAAAAAAGAATTTGACCAAAAATCCGAAGAATTAAAAAGATTAACACAGGAACAAGATAAACTAATACAGCATCTTAATCGAGTCGAAGAGGAGGTAATACTAAAAACATATATAGTGTATATTTGACTTTGGCTCAGGTTTTAGAAATGTAACTGGAATTTGATATTTATTTATTCCATGCATGCATATATTTGGGAATGATGCTAATCAAATCTTAGTAAAGTTAAATTTAAACAATAAGGGCCTCATTCTGAATCTGGCAGTGCAGTAAAATAGTGGCAGTAACTAGATTACTGCCATCTTTACAGCACTGCCAGCTTAAGGATTTCCTAAGGACACCTTCCACGACAAGGCTGCTCCATCTAATTTAATGTGATGTTTCCAGCGTGGACCTTAAATGCCCCGTGACAATGGGGATATGTTTTACACCCCATCAACTCCAAGCATGGACCTTCACATCCACATTCTGATTCATTGAGTATTTTTTCTATTTTAATGATTCCGTTTTTTTTGTTTTTTTCATTTATCTTCGTTGCAATTCTCGTTATTATCACACTATACATTATAATTATTTATTTTACGCATCAGTGCCCACATCCACCCGCAAACCACATCACTTCGTGTCCTCCAGCCCTTTCTGGCCGCGAGGTGGTCACGTGTTCTATAAAACGACCGTTGCCCTGACAACGACTGTATACAGCAGTCGGAGACTCTGCTCGGCTGCGCTCTGAAGAACACCGACGATCCGTGTAACTCACGGTAAGGATCTGGGTCCCACGGGACCGTAGTCACTCCACTCTAGCATAAACTTCTCTTCCATTAATTATGTTATTGCCCTGCATTGCAGCTGCAGGACTTACGGCATTTGTCCGCATACACCGCACTGAATACCTGCAACGTACGCTCAAACCTTATTGGCCACCTGCTACAAACAGTTTTTGATGTACCTCTCATGTACAGAGTTGGCCACACTATACAGGTATTTGAGCCCACATATATTCCCTCTTGGCCACACAATTTGTAAACAAACAGCCCATTCATAATGTTTATTCTTTCTTTCCTCTTTTTTCTTCTGGCTTATTACCCACGGAAATTTCAACTAAATGGCATGTGCCATGCTTTACCTTTATGACAATTATATGTTTTTTCTATTGTGTTTATTTCTGTTTCTGTTTATATTGTGCTTAACTGTTATGATGGAACTCTTGTGTGTACTTCACTTACCTGCAACATAACAGACTTGCCCTGAAGAAGGAAATTTATTTCCGAAATGCATAGGCATATTAAGTCTGACTTGTTAACGAGTTGTGGCAACTGCTTCCTCACTAAGAATGTATTAGTGATAGCTCTATTTTGAGTTTTTTCCGATAAAGCATTACTTTTGTTAAACAGCAACAGACTCTTTCATTTAAATAAGTGCACTACCTTGGATACGTCATTGAACTGTCTTTAATTTGAGATAGTTCTTTACCCAGATTGGGTCCAACGGAGAGTGGCTGTGTGACGTAGTATTTCACTTGGTCTCCAGCTTCTTAAGGTTTTCATTACCAAAACTCTGCACAGTCGCCCGGATTTGCATGGTGAAAATGTCTTCAATGCACATCCTCAAGGATCCCAACGGTACTTCAAGATGGAGAATAACGGAACGGTCCTGCATATCTGATAACAGTAATTCCGTTTGGCGGTATTACCACATGTGAGGTTATATAGGGTACAATAAGGAAGGTGAAATGCAAAAAACATTTGCTGTTGTAATGATACAGTTAAAAACCGTGAGATTATATTTAAATTCTTCAGTCAATGTTATATTGGCACTTTCCTTGCCAAGGTGTTTGGTATATATATTTGGTTTTGGGGAATTTTGGTGGTGCAAACTGCCATCATATGTTGCAAAGCCTTTGCTTCACAGAAGAGAAACAGAGGGAGAGATGGGGTGGTGGAAACCAGCATATCTGGTTGGCATCGCAACCGTCAAGACTGGTGGAATGGAGCAATAAAAACAGTTTGCTCATTTAAGTGACATTCTGCAATTTAAACCAATGTGCAGGAGTTTTGCATTAATTGGGCCAACCCTGATATACCTTTTAAATCACATGCGTTCATTCCATTTTGGTGAGAAGTGATCCTACCTTTGTTATTGATCGGTGCTCTGGGTGTCCGAAGCTGCAGGAGAGCTCAGCCTTGCTCACTGTGAATTTGTTTCCTGAACCACCTACCCGGTTCAACCCCCCCATTCTCTGGTCTTAGCAGTACCACACCACCTTTATGCCACCTGCCTTCCCCAAAGTGTCCTTGATATGAGCCCTCTCTCACTGCTGCCTCAAGAAACATTTTCGTTAAAAGTCCTACCCCATTGTGATTATAACCATCACACAATTATGTTTCCACATGTGTCTTGGGTCCCTTTCTAAAGGAATTCAAGCTTGCTTTGAGCAAGCAAGCCCAAATTGTCTTACAAACAATACCAAAACAGGTGAAAAAATACAACAATGGAGTGGGTTGTTTGTTTTTCCAGATTTCGGATAGCAGGTAGAGATATTCATGTGTGCGGGCAGTGGAGTAGGGAGTTAGGGTGTGTATGGGTGCAGAAGTACTAGTCTGACACAGTGGTGGGTTGGTGGGTGGCAAAGACTTTTATTAGATGAAAAAACAGAAGAAAACCGCTAACTATCACTTATACTGTTTCCCTGCCTCAATTAAAAATACTATGGAATCTGTCAGGATGTCCAAAGTAGATAGTCCACTGTCCTGTGTCAAATCCTATTTTCTTACCTTTGTCACAACCCGGGGAAACTGGCATGTGTGGAATAGATGGAAATACGGCCGCCATTAGAATGTTCCACTACGTTGTTGCCGCAACGTGAGTTGCGGTCTAGTTTATTCCAACATGGCCACCGCCGAGTGTATTTACTACTCTTCACCCGGCGGATCGGCGCATTGCAACTTCTTGGTTCTCCTCGTTGCCTGCGCTCTGGATTAGCTTAGCTCAAAGGAGATATAATTTGTAGATTAACTCTGCACTGTTTTAGAAGAGTACTGCACTGCTCACTCTATGACACGCTATACAACAGTTGACTCCTTATGGTCTCCACTTTACAGTAATACCAAAGAACAGAGGGCTAAGAGGACTGGATACATCTGAACACCCAGCACCCAGACTAAGGATCAACTTACCTGATACAAGGGATCTCCGCCCCTACAGATACTGTACTACTACGTATAAACCACCTGCATAACCCAACATGTGCCCTTTCTATAGTCCAACAGATATAGAATATGACATACAGACATATTCTCTTACAGGTGGTCCATGCAGGAAGTCACCTAGCCACACAGGTGTGATCGGTAACACAACTACCTCCACCAGAAAGTGATACTACAGGTAATTCTCACCCTTCTGGATGTGAGTTCTCACCTGTGCACACCCACAAGACTACCCCGGATTACCCTTTTTACAGAATCCCCTTTGTCCATTTTTGTAACCCTACAGGGAACGGGATACAAGCAGAATTGCCCGTGGGTGACCCAAAAATCTCTCCAATCCTCCAAGATGTGGAGATCCATGAAGAAATCATGATGCCACTGAGAATGCAAGATTCTCTGTCCTGAAGAAGGCGGCTAGCTATTGGTACCGCTGAAACCGGTTGACAAACCTAAAGGGTTGTAGCGCTGATGACCACAACTCCGAGACCCTTCATCGTTTGAGGAGAGGGCTCGAGCAATTAAAACATCACTTTATTTTAACTTTATCTAATAGTAGAAGTTGCACTTACTGAAAGATATAAAACTTAATTTAAGTTGTTTGCTGACCTCACGGTCACAACAGTTTTAACGATAAGACACATAGACTTGGGGCATAACATTAAAAAGACAACCGACCTCCATGAAATGTGCACCTATTTAGATTGAGGAAAGCAGCAAGAGAGTTGAGGGCAAGGATCTCTACACCTCTTGTAGGCGGCACACCATCGCTATCTAGGGATGGTTGTACCACACTACAGGTGCATGAGATAACTACACACAGGGCCACAGAGCTATCAATAGGAACTTAGATCCAGGAATAAATTGTTTTAATTCACAAACTACTGTCTATCTTGTGTTATATATGTTAAGTCGTAGACAGATAGTGGAAGCCTATTGACTCCTACTGTCGGTACCTTTCTCAAACTTAGCCACGTATGGAGCGAGTGGTCTGTGACTAAGGTGAACTTTCTCCCAGTGAAGTAATATTTTAAATGTCCTATGGCCCATTTTATTGCCAGTGCCTCCAGTTCCATCATGGCATAGTTTAGTTCTCTAGGGAACACTTTTGGACTGATATACATCACTGGATGTTCTACCCGATTGTATATCTGTGATAGAACTGCTCCTAGGACCATTTTGAATGGTGTCCGTCTGGAGTACAAGGTCTTTATTAAAGTTGGGTACTTTTTGGCATGGGTCACTGCATAGTATGGATTTAAAGCCATCGAAGCAGCTCTCCTCTTCCATTCTCCACCTTATCTTCTGAGGATCTACATTTTGAAGCTTGCTGTTAAATAGGCCGTGATGGATGAATAACTGGGGATACACCTTCTATAGTACCGTACCAGTCCCAAAAAGGGCAGTAGATCTCTTTTGGTTTTCGGTAATGGAATCTCTTTCACTGCTCTGACCCTTTCTACATGGGGCTATACCATTCCATTGCCCACAAAGAATCCCAAATATCTTACGGCCGATTGCGCAAGATGACACTTTTTCAGGTTGCCCGTTAGCCCAGCTTGTTGTAGGGCTTTGGTGATCTTGTACAAATGTGGCATGTGCTCATCCCAGGTCTTACTTTGGATGATGATATCATTTGAATAAGCTCCACAGAAGCTAGAATAAGGTCTCAGTAACTGGTCCATTTACCTTTTGAATGTTGCTGTAGCACCATGAAGGACAAATGGGAGTGCTTTAAATTGAAATAGGGCAGAGAATGCATTTTTTTCTTTGTCTTTGGGGTTCAAAGGAACCTGCTTATAGCCTTTGGGGAGATCAGTTGTGGAGATATAAACGGCTGTGCCCAGTCGATCAATCAGGTCATCAATCCGTGGTATGGGATAATTGTTCAGCTCGGAAACAGCGTTTAACTTTCGGAAGTGTATACAAAACCTCTGTAATTGATCTGGCTTGGCCACCAGGACTATTGGCGAATCGATGGCTTCTGAGATGGTTCTATGATGTCGACTGCCAGCATTTTCTCCACCCCTTGGATGACTATTTCTTTTCTAGCTTCTGGAATTCTGTAGGGCCCTAAATTCAGTACTTTGCTAAGGGGAATGCAAATGTAATGATATATGCCCTCGACTCTTCCTGGTTCCTCACTAAAAATGTCCGGGAACTGTGTGGTATCGCTGCTGTGGGTTGATGGAGTCAACTGGACACCTTCAGTAAGTATGTATGTTTGTTTTCGTCTCCTCAGTTAAGTAACATCCAAGGTAATAGGAGGACTGTAGAGAAACAAGAATGGACAGTACAGACACTAGCACAACCAAACAGCCAGATTCCCCTGCACCTACAACCCAAGCTACATCTCTCCCTCCGTCAATAATCAAACCACCAACCAAATGAGAGAAACCACACACCAGAAGCAACAAAACCCCTTGCTGAGCACGTTTGGCCAGCACATAGACCTAACAAGAATTCTGAAACAACGAGCTCAAAACACAAAACTGAGTCACATCACCACAAACAGGACAACCTTGATCACAGCCTGGCAAAACCGAAAACACAGGCTGATGATGACAACACACAAGGAGACAGAAAACTACAACATGTAGGTGTAAACTGCCCCTAAACCAAAAACACCAGCCAACACCAGCTCCAATCCCTCCTAAATCTTTAAACAAGAGCAATAACAAAACCAGTGCCCACCGACATAACAAAAGGACACCAAAACAAAATTGTCCCTACTAGTGACAGGCCAAAACCCACACTAGAGCAAAATGTCTTCCGCTAGGGACTGCCACTCCCACAGCCTCAGACCTGCCACGTCTGATCACAACCTTTGCTCTCCCTGAGCAAAACAACCTACACATCTGACCACCAAAAAATAAAACTATCTAAACCTCCTTCCGCTAGGGACTGCCACTCCCACGACCTAAGACCTGCCATTTCCAAGCACAAACCCTGCTCACCTGTGAGCGAGCAAATAAACCAACTAAACATAACCTGTGGGAGAACCTTCCAAAAAACAACAAATCCATCACTTGAAACCAAAACAAACATCCACCCGAGCATAAAGCAACAGAATTTGCAGAACAAGAAAATGTACCAGTGCAGAGCAAAAGAAAATACTCCAAGTCAAAAACTCCAACACCCACACAAAATACCAACCCTCGTTCAGGTAAACACCCCCAAAGAAATCAACTTCCTACTGCAACAACAAACTCAAATTACACATTAAAACCCAAAAACATGGATCAGAAGGAACCAACCATGCACCACACACAAAACCCATACCAAAACACTGTAACCAAACAATGCACCAAAACCCAGAACCCACCGAGCCATTCCGGAAGCCATAACCACAAAACATGAACCACAATTCACCAAACAGAGCACCACAATCCCAGAACCTACAAGGCCATCCTGGAAACTAATCCACAGCAAAATGCCAAACACAAACAGAACCCCGAACTCCATACAGAAACAAACCTATGACCTCTAACACGAGAACCCAACTGGCCATTCTGGAAACCACAACCTTAAAGAAATGCCAAAATGCCCCAAAAAACTTCCAACTCAATGACTGTGACACGCCACCCAACAGTCAGCACACAAGCAAAACAGCACAAACGACAGTCTACGACTACCCACCACTTAAATCACAATCATGCTAACAAGACCAAACCACGATAGGTAAACTGGAAACGAAAAAACATTGCGAAAAATATCCACCAGCCCAAGTCTGCCCGCACTACACCTCCCAAAATGCGCAAGCCCAAAGTTCCCTATAAAATACAAGAAATTTGCAATACATTCCCCCACATCCTGAAGTCCAAGTCCAACCCACACATCTGAAAGTCCTGTAAGTACAGAACAAAAAACAGAGTTAAATCCTGTGTGTGCACACACCCAGCACCCTCATGTCCAAATTATTGAACCAAAATATTGACTTGCCCCCCCGAACAGTGCTAACAGGACCAAAAATGTGCAAAGCAACATGAACCTAAAAGGCTACAACACATAGACGGCATCATGATATCACAGGCCCTCACACCTAAGCATCAGCACTGAGGCCACAACAAAGAAACAACAATAATTGATTCACAGGGCTTTTACATACATATACCCCTTTCCTATTCCCCCTCAACCTGTAAATCTGAATGAAAAAAACATTTCCGTAGCTCCGGCTCCCAATACTGGAAATCACCATAATAATCCCAACAGGCAGTACATAAACCTCTGGTATCACCTGCGGGTCCTCCACTGCCCTGACACTTCCTCCCAGTGATGCCGCCATGACAGGACACGGTCACCTGACCAGCGCCTGTGGAACCTGCAGCCGTGGTATTCCCTTGTACATCACCAGACTCTCAATTTAAGTGGACCAGGAAAGATCCTTCTCCAGCTGCGCACCACCAACTGTTCTGTCCAGCACTGCTGTGACACTCAGGCTCCTGTGCTAGGCTACCTCACCAAATCCATGTCGGCGGCCTCCTACAAACGTCTCTGCCGGACAAGGCAGCACTTCGGGTCCTCGAGGGCATGGGCAAACCGGCACCCGCACTCCATCCTGCCGAAACACTGTGTCCAGGCCACGACCCGGCACCAACACCTTTCCTGTGCTGCTCGGCACACAGGATACTCTGGAACATTTTACCTGGTCCTCTGCCAACCAGGACTGCTCTCCTTGGTCCACCAGCACATGGCAGCCAGTGCTGACTGCCCTGCAAGCAACGCCCAGCGAGCCTGCAATAACCTGCTGGCAGCCTTCCTGTTTGGGTGAGTCCTGGAAGGCAGTGTCTTTCCGCCTGCCGCTCCCTTCACAGCAGCACTACCAAATACCACCACCTGCTGCCTCCTTGAGACCTACTTATCACCAAAGATATGTGGTATCACCGCCGTGGGTTGATGGAAACACCTGGCCACCTTCAGTAACTAAGTATGTTTATTGTCTTCTTCTCATATAGGTAAATACCATCTTAGGTAACAGGAGGACTGGACAGGAGCAAGAATGGACAGTACCGACACTGACACAACCACACAGCCAGCTTCCCAGGATCAATTGACACTCTGTTTTGTGTTCGTTTGGCCCTAGGGGGGAAGCACGAACAGTTGTGTCTCCCCGGCCCCAAAAACAAGTGATTGGACTCAGACGAGCAAAAATAAAACACATAAACTCTATAATATCATAAAACAAATGGCTCATTATAGGCCCTTTATTCACATAATATATTGTCATGATTCCTGCCCCTCATGTCCCCAGCCCTCCAAGATGTCAGGCTGGAGCCAGGCCACGATCAGCTACATGGCCCTCAAGGGCCTCTCCATCCCTCCAAAGACCCACTTGGAGTCAGAGTTGGCGCTTGTGGCACCAGACTCACTCACTCCCATAGGATAACATTGGGGATTGGACTTGTAGTGCATTGATGGCGACAAGATGGATGCCCCCACATATTTCGGTTCCCAGAACTGCATGTGCAGTCTAGTCTTTTGGGTGTGGTTCAGCCCAGAGATATCTGGTATACCCAGAGACTATTTAAGCCACGTCCAGGCTGAGAAACATGCTTTGTGTTTTCTCACCTGCAGCGTGACACTCACCGTGTTCGGATTGGGCTCCAGTAGGCCTGCATCTTTCTTCTGCGCTCAGCTCCTGCAAAAACAAGAACACCGTTAGGAACAGCCTTACCTTGCGGCACTTCTGCCCATCATTCATCGCTTCTTCTGTTCTGCGGGCATCTTCGGCGGTGTCATTCCCATCCCGGCACGCCGCTTCCTAAGGAAAAGGGAAAAGAACAGAAAAAAAGGCATTAGTAAGCATTCAGAAAATCTTCGCTTATTTTTAAAGACTGTACGAGCTTCAAACGCTTACCTGAATCCCAGCCGCTCTGGGGAACTCTGTCTCTGGAACTTCTCATCCATCTGCAAGAGGGAAAAGACACTCCAGGTTAGCATGGAAACATCTAGAGGCGCCGCATACCGCGCTTACTCACCACATTTATTCTTCATAACCGGCATCCACGCTGAAAACGTCACAGCACCTAAAAGACACAGCAAAAGAACTCAGTTCAATACAAATACGAAAGGGTCGCATCGCGCACTGCGCTCTCACTCACCTTCAGCGCTACTCATCTCAGCAGCACGTCACCATCCCCGGGCGCCGGCCATCATCTAAGGAAGGAAAGGAACGAAGTTAGAGAACTGTTCAAAAGACTCTTTATACTTACCTGTCGGACTCTTGCCAGTGAAGTAACTGGACAGCAACGAGCCTGCATCAATCAACGCGCCCCTGCACTGAAAGCAGGATGGAGAGCACACCTTCCAAGAAAACAGGGTGAGCTGTGGATCAAAGGGAAGTGTTGGACCCCGGGAAAGAAGGGGGTTCAAGCACACCGAGACAATAGAGAATTAAACTCTACTAGTCCTGTGTTTCAGGCCCAGTTCCCAGTCGGGTAGACTCCAGGGAAGGGTTTGAGGTCGTAAGAGGTCAGAACAGGCTGAGTGACGTCCCCGTGGATACCAGGTGAGCGTTACATATATTTATAGATACAAATAAACAAACATACGCTTGGATATATAAGAATTTGAATATAGGGAACATCACCGTTAAACATGATGCAGAAGAAGCAAAGAGATCACTGCGTCTAACGGGGTCTGGAGCGGAGCGTACTCCCTTTCAGTAAGACTGCATCACCCGGGGGTCCAGATTCGAACTAACTTTTGCCACACAATGCTCTCTCCTTTATGGGGGCATTTCCCTGCCCTTCTCACTTGTGTTGCTCTCGGCCGAAGAGCAGATCACAAGTCAAAGGGACAGAGGGTGGAAAAATCCAGTTAGAAGTGTAAAAACCTAGCACCCCTCTCTCTCGCCCGCAGAAACGCAGTGATGGGAGATGAGTGTTCAAAAATGGCTACGCATCGACGCCATGTTATTCTGGCTCGCATTTTCGCACAAGCATTACACGCTTCTGGAACCTTTGCACCAGTCACTCATCCCTAGTTCCACAGTGACCTCACAGAATGCCAATGACTCAGACTGCACCTACAACCCAATCTACAACACACTTATTTAGGAGGTCTTGAACATTATGCTGTTGGGCCAAAGAAAGGACATATGGAATTAGATTAGGTTTTCCGACCTCTTCAGCTAGCAGAATGGCCAACACTACGGAAGAGGACTCCACCGGACCTTCCTTCCATTCTTTCAAGATTTTGATATGGTAGATCTGGGATTTGAGTCTTCTATCCGATTTGGGCACTCTATAATTACATGGGTCAATTTGTTCCAAAATCTCATATGGACCATGCCATTGTGATAACATTTTATTTTCAGATGTGGGAATAAGTACTAAAACCTTCTGCCCGATAGAGAAGGAACAGGTTACTGTTTTCTGTTCGTACAACCCTTTTTGGCTTTTCTGGAACTTGGACAACTTGAAATAGACTAGTTCCCAGACAATCTTCATATGTTTTTATTATTTGTGCTGTCTGGGACAAAGGGTAACACTGCCTCCTCTTTCTTCTCCCAGGTCTGTTTGAGCATATCCAAGACATCCCTTGTTCGCTCCCAAATAGCAGTTCAGACAATGAGAAACCTATGGACGCTCATGGGTGGAGGGGCCTTCCTATTAGCAGACAGTCCAGGAAACCATCATATCCCAGTCTTTTCCATACATCTCTACTAACTTTCTGATGATTCGTTTAAGAGTCTTTTAAAAGTGCTCGACAAGTTTTTTCATCTGGGGATGATATGCAGATGTACGGAGCGTCTTAATCTGATTTCCTTCACCTCAGCCATAGGTTTGCTCATGAAATTGGTCCCTTGATCTGTGAGGATTTCCCCGGGACCAAAAAGGAATTAGATGTTTTAAAATGTGGTGTTGAGCTATTCCGCA
Source organism: Ambystoma mexicanum (assembly GCF_040938575.1). Taxonomy (NCBI): domain Eukaryota; kingdom Metazoa; phylum Chordata; class Amphibia; order Caudata; family Ambystomatidae; genus Ambystoma; species Ambystoma mexicanum. The sequence goes on from NC_090932.1 coordinate 780,761,407, forward strand.
TTGGAAAACCTTTCGGGTAGCGGGTTGCATAGTCTGGGATGACTAATATGTACTTGTTTCCGAGACAGGATAGTTCTAGTGGTCCTACAGTATCTACTCCTATGCCATGAAAGTTTGTCTATGATGGGTAATGATTGTACTGGTGCTGAGAGTAGGGGGTGTTTTCAGTCATCTTCTGACATAAAGAGCATGTTGCTATGAAGTTCTTTATGTCAGCAAAAACTCCTAGCCAGTAGAATCTACTCACTACCTGTCCTTGGGTCTTAGCTGCCCCCAAGTGTCCTCAAGTGAGGTGGGCGTGGGCGATTTCCAACACTACCCCTACGGTGACTCTGTGGGACTACAATTTGGGATCATGGGATGCCCTCCTGGGTGTGTCCCCCCTATACAACAACCGTTAGAGAAAAAAAATGGACCATCTTTCTTCCCTCGTCTTCCGCTACCACTTTGAGGAAGGCTTCAGCTAACATAAGGTTGTTGTGCTGTGCAAAGTCTAGATCAGGCATTATTTCAGTTTCATTAGCCTCTACCCTTGGTGTGAGTATTCCTACCTCGGGTGGAAATTCTATGCCAGCCTCCCCAAATCCTTCTACCCCTCTATCAGTTTGATCTTGGTCAGGGACTTCCAGCAGGTCTGGAAACACTGCCTTCTCTAGGATCCCCTGGGCAACCAGATCCTAATGTGGTAAGACTGCTTTCCATTATTTTGAAGAAAGAAATTACCATCTCCCCTGTAATAAGGGTCCACCACCCCAGGCTGATTGCTGATCAATAAATACATGTAAATACTTCAACACCCTTGATTAGTTCATAGTTTATTGCAAATGTGTTTCCTGCATGTTGTGCGCTCCATTTCTAGTTTGTCTAAGCCTGTGCACACCTTTCTTTGTGACTGCTTTTGGAGTGGTTATTTGTCGCACCCTTGGACTTTTTATTTGCATCTTCCTTTTGCTGAAATGTTTACAGTGACTCATGTTATTTTCAGTTTTCCTTGTTTTAGAGACTGGAAGGAGAGGCTGGATTGGAAGAGTTGCCTGGGGCTAATCACAATTTACCACTGGGGAGTAACCTGAGGGCGTCCTCACATCTACTCCCCTTGGATCCTCTACGCAGGTGGCCAGGGAAGGGCCATCGCTCTTGGATCCCAACCCTGGGTGGGGGGGACAAGTGAGGGAGGATCCCTGGGCAGGGGGGTCCTTGGGGACTGCGGCGTGAGCGTCCAAAGGCGAGACATGGTATTCCCCGTTCCTTGCCCCAATCCATCCTACCCTCTCTCTTTGTTCATAGGATATTGTCCCCCAAGTACCGTCCTATCCCTTGACCATCCCTCAAGAAAAGGGAAGATGAAACAACTTAGACATCTAGTTAGACCAAGCCCTTTCACAGCCCTTGACCATAACCTTGCCTCTCCTTCCTCAAAGCCCAGAGGATATGCTGGGAACCCACCCTTTTCCTCCCAGTTATCCCTTTCGAATAAACAAAGGGATTTAATATCACTCACTCACCATAATAGACCCCAAAAGTCCCCACACCTGGTACTGAAAAGAGGACGAGACAAGTTCAAACTCCCTCAGTCCGTCTACAGTATTTCCAACCTCTCCCCATTTCCAATAAGTACTGGAACGAGGAACAGGTGATTGAGAACAATGAGGATTACCCATAGGAACAGCATGGAGAGGCAAAGAGAGGCCTACTACATAGCACCTTGAGGCTGTCCTACTAATAGAGTCAGGTACTTTACTACAACTGTGCACACTTGACTCCACTTGACTCTCCACTACACTATAAAAGGTGTGGTCTTCCAGAAGCAATGAGCGAGCTGGGGTTGCTGGATGGAACTTGGAGGGCAAGGAGCAAAAGGCTGCAGAGAGAGGAGCCCGAAAGATACGGTGGAGTGCACAACGCTGAGATGCTGGCCCGGTGTGTCAGAGGGGATGCAGTGTGGCAATCCAAAACCAACTGCTCGCCAGCGCTGCGCTACTTTGGTGAGTTTCACAAATTAAGAGGGAGAGAGAGAAACTAAGAGCGCAGGTGGCTGGAGCGGGAGCAGAAGCAGTGGAAGTGGGCAAGAAGCCAAATGATTGAAAAAGAGAGAGAGCAAAGCGCGAAAAAGTGCGCTAGCAGCACGGAAACCGTAAAGACAGAAAGAACAAGAGAAAGTGTGCCAGCAGGGCGGAAACCAAAGAGATAGAAAGAAAGTGAACCAAAAGCAAAGAGCATGTGCGAACTACCCGAAAAGCGGGGGGAAAGGGTGCAAGTGACCTGAAACGGAAAAGACAGAAAGGAACGGAAAGCAAAGAGAGTGTGCAAGCGACCCAAAAATGGGAAAAGGGGCGCGAGCCACCCGAAACCAAAACCGAGTGTGCAAGAAGCACGGGAACGGGAAATGAGGATGCCTGAGTGCGTGAAACAATAAAGAGAAGTGTGCAAGAAGCACATCAAGGTGACAGGAGGGTGCAAATGTGCCCAACAGAAAAGAATGGGTGCAAGAAGCACACTGAAGTGGAAAAGATCAGTGTGAAAGAGGCACAGAATGGAAAAGGTGCAGAGGATAAGGAGAGGGGCTAGAAGTCAGAGTGGTTGCGCCTGGGAGGAGCAAAGAGCATGGCGTTCTCAAAAGTTGCTGATACCCCCATGAAAGAACTATACATTGAAAGGTGCATCTTGAAAAGGAGAACTTTTTGATTAAAGACCAAAAGCTTGGGGGAAGGAACCCTGAGAGGCCTAAAGAGAATTGTAATGGACACTGTTATAAAGATTATAGAGGCCTAGACCTTGGGGAAGGGAGTCCTGAGATGCCTCAAAGAAACTCCTTTCATTTTGAATGAAAGGGGCCTAAGCTTGGGGAAGGGTACCCAGAGAGGCCCACAGAGACATTGTGAACTTTACAGGAAAGGCTAGGCTTGGGGAAGGGAACCCTGACAGGCCTAACAGAAACTGTGTCTTTTTGTTTGGAACTTGAAGAATCGAAGCTTGGGGAAGGGAACTCCAAGAGACCCAGAGACATGGTGAATGGTATTGACTTGCTGCAAAAGCCCTATGTGGAAGGGTCAGCGGGCAACTCTTTTGAGGTGAACTATTTTTGAAACTGACAGAACTACCCCTATTGGTAAGGCTACCTGAAACCAGCTGTGGTTTATATTTCTTTTTTGAGCCACCATTTGTCCTTTAAGAAAACCCTTATCACATTTGGTGTAAGAGTGAGGGCAAGCATAGGTTTGGACAGACAAATTTTGGTTTTGGAGTTACGAATATCGACGGCCGTTAGAAGCATCAATCGAGGGAACAACCCTCTTAGAGGTAGGGCCAGGTAGGCATTACACTAACCACACAAAGTTTGACAGTAAAGGTTTTCAAACTGCTACTTTTGAGTCTGTGTCTGTCTCTCTTGATAACATGCCTGTCTTACACACCCTTAGCATGGGTTTGCAGACAGAGTCAAATCATAATACTTTTTTGAAGTTTGTTTGAGCTCACAGATAACATAGCAGTCCAAGTTGAAATGTTTAACTCTCCTACCGTGCAGGGAAGCAGGAATCCCAGAGCTCTCAAGTTTCCGATGCGTCATAAGGCCACCCATCCCTGTTTTTGCTTGGAATTCTGGGACTTATAGTTTTTGTAGATTTGAAATGGGAAAGAAAAAACCTACAAGTCCCAGGATCCAAAGGCAAACAACCGGACTGGATTTCCTATTCAAGCACAGCCACCTGAACGTTTAGAAATTTTTCAAGGTAGCACAATAATGAGATAAATGACGTAGGGTAGTATTCTCTTAACGTTTTTAAGATTTGACCATTAGGTGGGGATTATGCACTGCTTATAAACCACAACCATTGGCATGAGAAATTAAGCTAGGAGACAGAAGTGATGTGAGGCAGGACACACATGCTGTGGGTATTGTTTGAATTTGTTTTCCACCCATTGACTACCCATGGCCATGCTAGTCCCTATGGCCATTCTCACTCACTACCTGCCCCTCCCAATCGAAAAAAACACCTGTTTCCCAAGATCTCGTTAAGCTAGGCTTGGGGATTTAAGGAGAAGCATATGTTATACTTCTGTAAAGTAATGCAACTTTTTCAACTAAAAACCAGATCCTGGTGTAGTACAAATGTCTCTGCCAAATGTTTCTTCGGTCTCTTGATTTATAATCAATATGTGAGTCCTTGAATCTGCTCCTTCCGCCCAAGTCCTGTTAATAACAAGGATTGGCAAAGGCAGTAATTGTGGCTTGTGTAAAGGCATTTGACAGGTATTTGCCAGATACTGCCATGATATGCTGAGGTGACACCGCCATTTGCCAGATGTCATCTTACGGCAGTGCCTTAAAGCCAAAACGATTGGTGTTGCCAATGCTTGTTTTAGATTTGGCACTAGTTACAGCAAATCGTTTCTGGCTCATTCACGAGACCCTGCCCTTCACATGCAGCTCCCCTGTGTATCAACCTCAATTTGGCAAATTACAATTATAGCCCTCAGACTTAGTGGGGCAAGAGGTCAGAGTTTAATTTCACCTTCCGGTATTGAAGACTGTCCCGGAAAGCTGGATTTGTGGAAAGCAGGCACACATCACACATTGCACCCTCGCGTGCAGCACATTCACTGCGTGCAAGCATCATGCAGAGAGTGAACCGCAAAACAGCTCCTGACACACTGCGCCTTCCTTTGAGATGTCAATATGAAACCACAACTTCCTTTGACACTTGGAAATAACCTTTTTTTTCAATCTAGCCCTAAGGTATGTAAGTATACACCATGAAAAAGATAGTAAATGTGTGATACCTTCTCCAGCTCAACAAACATGTAGGCCGAGATAGAGCAACATCAGTATGGCAAAAGAAGTGTTCCTGCTTTTGTCATGCATGCATGCACAGCCTATTTCTATGCGCTTAAATATCATAGGAAACGAGGGCTATTAGTGAAGTTACTAACTGTGAAAACTGAGTGCCCGATTTCTAAGCAAGGTATGCACATGCCTCTTTGACAAAAAGGCGTAAGCCTGAGTACATCACTGTATCCTTGGGTTCCTCAGTTCTTTTATGTGTCAGAATCAGGACTATTTCAATACAAACTCTCCCAGGGTATGCATCTCATATTACTGGTTATTAAGTAATACCCTGGAGGTGGGTGCTGCTGCAAGATGGAGGGTCAACAGCAGTGGCAGATTTAAGGCAAAGGGCCCCGCATGCGAAAGTGACAGAGGGCCCTGGGCGGGTAGAGCTTAGGGTGGGCGGAGCTAACGGCTATGACAAGTGCAACATTAATTAACTTTAGGCACACGTGTTCCATGTAGTGTATGTAACCTGTTCATATCACTAATCACCTCCTTTTGTAAATGTTGTGATTGCCGAGCCTGTTAAAAGGATAAAGTCTATGTGCTAGCCATTTTAAGCACTTTTGGGGCACAGGGATTACGGGCCGCTTTAGGGCCCCCCCTCCCTGAACCCAAGCAATTAAGGGTTCCAGAGTACCTGCCCCCCCACACCCCCCACCCCAACATTGCAATCACAACATACAGGTTGATATGCTGCCTCGCACCGATCAAAATAGGCAAGGGTACCCTTTCAGTCCCCTTACACTCTTCATTCTTGCTGTAATCAGAATGATAAACAAGTAGCATTTCAAGGCCAGCGTTAGCAGTCCACGATAAGGGCACCTGTGTTCAAGCATAAGTACAGGACACTTTTCATCAATAGCAGCCACCAGGAAGGTACACCGGCCATAAAATAAATGCAAGATAGAGATCATATGAAAAAAGGGGCACATAATCCAGAATAGACAGAGGACTCGGATTAGCTGCCTCACATAATGCAAAAGTGCTCAAGCAAGATAACAGCAGACCAACTGGAAGCAAGGAAAAAAGCTGAAGAGTATAAACTACCAGGAAGGTGTCCGTATCCAGACAGACTGACATTAGAAGTGTGACATGGTTTTCAAGCAAAGGAACAAGTGGATTTGGTGTGCAGTATATAAATGCATACTATTTTTATAGAGGAAGCAGCACTATAGCCAGTGAAACCATGAGAACGAAATCACTCTAAAGGCCGACAATTGTGATAGCTTTAGACTGTCAATTTTGATAGGTTCGGCAATACAAGATTGAATAGGATGCCTAGGATCACACATTGGTTAAGATATGAAGCTGGGATTTCTGCACTTCACCACTTTTTTTTTCTAGCACTTACAATGAACTAAAATAATCACATTCTATAGAACTGACTTGGAAAGTAGACAAATTGTATAACCCAACATGACAATTTTTCACAACAAAATGTTATAGAAGCTTATTATGCAAAATGGGAATGATTGTAGCTTCATTGTCTCCATCAACAAGGGAAGTAATTGATATCTTAAAATACTGGTTTCTGGCTTTCTCTTTTCTATTTTAAAGCTTTAAATTCACCCAAAACACAGGCTTGTGAAATTGTTATTCATAAATGAACAGACAAACCTTTGAGTTTTACAAAAAAGCCAATCTTTTTTTGTTAAATTAGCAGACCTTAAAATATGCTTGCCAGAAGCCTGCAAGATCTGGCCCTTCCTCTTCTGTCTAGAAACCTTCCACACACGTGGCCTACATAAATACATGATCAGGTAATGGGCTAAGCAATGCCACCAGCATTTGAGAAGGCATTCCTTTTCACACAAGACACCACAGTAATTGCAGCGATATAAGATGATTTGTCCAGGATCACTGTAACATCTGCTGGCATAGCCAGGATACAAGCAGGAACATTTTGGTACCACAGTTTTGAACATGAGTAGGTTATCACCTCTCAAACTAACACTTTATCTTCATCATTTGGGGGGGGGGGCTGCCTAGGTTTTAAAAAACCTTATCTGAACAAACCAATTTCTAAACTTTCACCATATTGATGTTTTTTTGTTTGTTTTTACAGCAACCACTATGTGGTGCAGGTACATTTCTAATAATAGCAACTGGTGTGCTACAAAACACACTACATTTACACAGATGTTATCAGATTCAGTCATAGGAAATGCTGAGTTCACCTTGCTGGGGTTTGTTACTGTAATCTTGCAGATGAACACACCTCTGCAATGAGTGCTTAACACATTGAGCTATATTCAGAACTATTGGAGCACACACATTTATCAATAAGCATTTTAACGTTGGCTATTGCACATGATCAATAATATAATCACAACAGAAAGGCGAGAATGGTACAAGAATTGTGTCTTAGTGAGCACACAAACTATGAATAACATAGTGTACATGATTAATGGATCAGAGCAGAATTATTTTCTTGTCAATAACAGGCAATAGGATTGGAGCCTCAGCAGCAAGCCTTTAAATGTCCAGAAATGTGCTATTTAATTCAGATAAACAATGTGAACTGATTTATTTAGAGTAGGCAGTCTTGTGGGCCCCCCCTCCAAGGTGGGGCCCGTCGCAAGTGCCCCTTTTGCCCTCACATAAAGACGTCTCTGGTGCTAGGCACTATGCAGCCCCCGCTATTTGACTTTGAGGTGAGTAAAGCAAACCAGGGGGGGGTGAGCTTTTGTCCCTCATCTGAGTGTTAAATCCGCCTCTGGTCAACAGCAGTCAGCCCAAGGAGAGATCAACAGATGAGTGTTAGCTAAGAGGGGGTCTTACCAGGACAGTTATAGCTAAGTGTAAGGTGTAATGACATAGCTCTGTATGAGATCTGGTAAGTGGCTAGCATATGATATGACATGGCATTTATAACGCGCCTATACACTCAGTTCAGGACTAATGCTCAGCCTAACTTGTGGCTCAACCAAATTCAAAGCTCATTATTCGGAGTTCCCGCAGGTCTCTTGGGAAGCCTGTAATGGTGCCCACACCCGTGCCCTGGGTTCTGCCAGTCTTCTATTCGACCGTCCAGTCAGGGTCGCTGAATCACCCCCCTCCTAACCCCCCCCCCGCAAGGTTTGGTGTGACTGTGAGACATTCAGGCGCCCTATAAAAGGACCAAGTTACTTTCACTTACTGTTTATGGGATTTGTTCGGCTGTAGGAACCATTGTATTGGATTTGAGTTCCATTTGGTGTCTATTTGCCCTTTATTTCTGTTTGCGTGTTTCTGAGGGCCCCCTTTGATGTTTTCCTTTTCATCCTTATTTCCCCTCATTAATAAAACCCAAAATAATTTCCCAGTCCCTATGAATGGTTATTTTCACCTTTGTGTCACCCCAAAATTTTAAGAAACCCCATAAAAACCTGTCGCTTTTGTATTCCTAAACCAATTGATTTGTGTGTTGTCCAACGAGCTATTGTTTGCCTTGTTCCATTTATTTCTCTAACCTTGCCTTTTACCCTTGTCATAGAGCCGAGTGGTTTACATGCTAAAATCATGTAAAAACAGATTTTATTAACCACAACGCTTTCTCGCTCTAACTCAAAGAAACTATGGGCACAGTCTCTTTTCCTCAGTTGTTACAGATCAACGAAAGGGGTCTATTAAAAAAGACATAAGGGTTTTGGGGTCATTCCTCGCATTCAGTCTCTCAAGGGTTGTTGCAGAAAATATCAATGTTTGGGGCTTGCTGTCGTTTGCTTTGTGGTGTCATCAACTCTGCTCCCTCTTGCAGATGTGCCTGACTCTCCACCACGAGGTGTAAAGCACGTGGAGCATTGCTCTGGCTGATGGGTAGAAGAGCCAGCCAGGCCTTCCAGCTCCAGTTCCCACACAGGTGGTCTTGAGGGTCTTCTCTCTTCCCTCCCTTGGAGTCCTAATGTCTACCCTGTACAATTACTCTGGACTGGTCCTAGTCCTCTTTGACATCACACAGCATGCTTGTTTCTCCTCCCACCGAGGGCTCGACCCCCTTCAGATCGGTTCGTCACTTTTAGCCCATTTCATGGATGATGCATAACTTCTTGTGCATTCTTATTCTCACCTGTTCCGGACTCCTTAGTCCTGGACACCTTTTCCTGCATTCCACCTTCCTCCTGCTTGTTGCCTCCTGCCACCTCCTGAGATTCGTCTTCTCCTGCAACTGCTTTTCACTCTCCTCCTGACACCACCTGTTGTTGTTCTCCTGCCACCACCTGATGTTCTTCTTCTGCCACCACTTGATGTTCTTCTCCTGCTACCACTTGATGTTCTTCTCCTGCTACCACTTTATGTTGTTCTCCTGACACCACTTGATGTTGTTATCCTGTCACCACTTGATGTTGCTCTCTTGACACCACTTGATGTTGTTCTCCTGCCACCACCTGACGTTGTTCTCCTGCCACCACCTGACGTTGTTCTCCTGCCACCACCTGACGTTGTTCCCCTGCCACCACCTGATGTTGTTATCCTGCCACCGAAACATGTTCATCAAGCCACTTCTAATTTTCTGAACCACTAATTTAATCAAAAATGCACAATTGTGTATCCAAATAGTTTCGCCTTGCAAAACTGGGTGTAAGCAGTGGTTGAAAAGCAAGTGGTTTGAATCGAAAGAGATACATTAAACTCCAAGTAATGGAATTGCAGGAAGTGCTGCAAGCAATGATTCTTTTACTTTGTGAGTTGGAAGTGGTCAGAGTGCTGGAATGATGTGGGTTCTAAAATACAGGATGGAGGTGCATTAGCAGAGTATTGGAATAGCTGAGCTGTGTGTGGGAACCAGTAATTAATTAATTAGAGGGTTTTAGGTGCCATGGCAATACTAATTGTGGGTTTAATTACTGCAATAGTATGGGAGTGGCAGGTCTTTTATTCATTTTTCAGTGCTGTGTATGACCAGTGATGAAAGAACAGGTGGTTCTTCAGGACATTTTTAAGGATCTTTCCAGGTCTGTGTCTGGCTTCAAGTACTGTAGTAGCAGAGCAAAGCCCGGCAGATGTGCACTGGCAGCGATGTCTGCAGGGCTCAGTGATGGCATAAAAGGGACTTTTGCAGAGCAGACGTAGTGTGCATTTGCAGAGCTGTTATTTAGTCCTGTTAGCAAGGTAGCGGCAATGGGTTGGGGTGCATCGACAGAAGAGAACTGTCTGTGGATGTCAGAAGGTCATGCTTGTCAGCTGTGCGAGCCTGCGTGCTCTCCACTGACCTTCTCCCATATTTTTTGATCATTTCCGGCCTGAAGGGAGGCAAACTGGAGATCGCACTGGAACCCCCACCAACGTATCTATGCATAGACTGGGCATCCCATTCTTTGCATAATTAAGTGAGGGCTTGGCTAGTCGCTCTACGCGGTGTACCTCAGTCTCTGCACATGTGTAATACCAATTAGTGATATCCTGCCATAGATGCGAGCCAACAGACTAGAACTCGCTGGGGGTGAAGTGTCAAAAGCACTTGCTTTATTCTCTGGTTCTGTCTTCTTTAAACCTTCAGAAAAGACAAACCAAATAAACCTTGGGGGAGGTTGCAACATATATCTTCCGTTCAGGCCCCCTTACCTTGTCCCGTTTCGTGAAAGGGAATTACTATTCCAAGCAGCTCTTCTGCAATCATTCAATAGACCCTCTGGGGAAAAAGATCAAATAAAGTTCAGTTACAGTCTCTTCTCGGTTGAATCGGTTCAAACCACCACAAGTGAACATGACAGCTCCTCTTTAACTGTAGTAACTCAATTTCCAGCCTGGGCTTGTCAAACTGAACAAGAAAAAGACTCCTTTTTGATGGTTCACTGGGATTTTAGGGTAATTCACTGGCCCTCAGCTTCTTAGTTGCTTAATTCCTAGCAAGACTCTCCTGCTCATGCCTCATGTGCAATGGGGAGGAGATCAGCTCTGATCCTTGCTTACTTCGTCTCAGCCACACAGGCCCTGTGACACAGTCAGAACAGCAGGGATGGGGGTGGGCGGGATGGACGGGCTTAAAGTGTTATCACCTTCGTACCTAGGGTTCTGATATCGTCCCTCAGTACTACTTCCTCGACCTCTGAGCTCCAAGTCCTTTCCAACGTCACACCACCTCCTTTCACCCTTTCTCTTCTCCTGCTGCCATCTGCGGATGTTCCTCTACTTCTTCCACAATCTTTTCCCTACCTTTCACCATCTGGTGTCCTCCGTCCTCTCTGGTCCTCCTTTCTCTCCCAACTGCTGCTCACCAGCTTCCACCCTCTGTTATTTTCCATCCTCCACCTGCTGTTCTCCACTTTCCGCCACTGATGTCCTTCTCCCGCCTCCACCTTCTGTTCTAAACCTTCCACCCGCTGATGTCCTTTTCTTTCTTCCACCAGCTGTCCTCTCTTCTTTCCCTCTCATCTCCAATCCCCACCACTCCTTCCCCTCGCTCTTCTGTCCCCTCCTTCTCATAGCTGTCAGTCCCAATGCCCAATCTCACCAACCTTTGTTCTTTTCTTGAACCAAGCACGCGCAAAGCCCCATTTCCCGTCGTCCCCTTTTCCCCAGGTTCACTCCTCCCCAGGGTTGAGGGTCAGGCTTACGGGTTTCAGGTGCCAATGGTTTTTCTCCTGTATTTTCAGTGGGTTTGTTTTGTGCCACCATTTTGTAATGAGCCAGTGCTACTAACTGGCATTTGGCGGAACTGGAGGTTTTCGAAGCCCATCCACCATTTCCAAAGTGATGTCAGTTCTGTGCGCTCCATGTGCAGGTTGACACTGCTTCAGGAGCAACGTTGCGCGTGCTTCCTCGAGAATGAGTAAACTTCTGTGAATTGCTGGGTCTTGGCCACGGGCAACCGCTAATGACATCCTCTCTCATGTCGAACACAATGTTTTGGACGCAAGTGGGACCAAGAGTACTACTTGTTTTCTGTTGCTCTATGAGATTGGTGCATAGTGTCCAGAAACTAAGGAGACAGGTGTGGGAATCCTTTGATCCCCAGCCAGAAAGTAATTAAAGGCCCAGGAGCCTTAAAAAGGCAAACATGACCATCCCTGTCTGCTGTGGCTGACTACATGCCAACCCGAGTCCATCGTCCAGTGGCTAGGTGAGCTCCTGGCCTCCTCAGCCACCCCAGTGAAAATCTCCAGAACAGGGGAGGGGGCCATTGTCAAAGTGAATATGGAGAATGCGAGGGGTAGATCTGTGCTAATTTCTGAGTGAAGCAGTGCCCTGTCACCAAAAGTCCTTAGAAAGATGGGAAAATGTTTCTCATGACACAAAGTTTCATTTTGGTTCACCTGCCTATTTAATAAAATGACAAGTCTGAAAATGAATCAATAAATGCTGTCTATGATTATCATGGTTATTCTCCAGAACCTCAGAAAGGAAGCCGGCAAGGTGGCAGATAGCTTTAAGGTGAGAAAATGGGTGCAGAATGAGGGCTACCTTTCCACATGACCTAAAGCCGACATTTCCCCTTTTAAAGGTTTCGGATCATCAGTGTTGCCTTAGCACCACTTTGTAGAGCAAAAACATTTGGTAACTGTAGATGGCAACTGTGAATTATTACAAATCCACCCCATCAATGTGTCTTCATTCCCTTCTTTTGTATATTATCGACATTTGTATGCCAGTGACTGTGATGATGTCTCAGGAGGATACCTCAGGGGCAACGTGGTCGCCTTGGAAGCAAGACGACCCCGAGCAACACAGGTTCGATCCCAGGGTCTGCACTTAGAAACCTCTGGGTATTAAGCGCATTATAAATAACCCATTACAATTTACATTGCAATTACAACTAAGGCAAACTCATTTTGTGTGTGTGTGTGTTTGTTTTGCACTACTTTGTGTGTTTGAGATCTTGTCCTGTGTTGTGGTAAAGAAATGTATTGTTGTTCTTTAAACATTGTTCTGCGTTTTGGGGCGTTTGAATCTTAACTTGATATGTGAACGTAAAAACGAATTGGCTTTGACAGTGCGCATAGGAATGAAGAGGAAGAAAGGGGAAGGCAAAGGATGGATGGCAATAAACGAGGTATGGCAAAATATTAACCCACTCCCCAAAAAAGGAAGATTAAAGAAAAAGGACCAGCTACTATTTTCAGGAAAGCGGAGATTATCTACAAATTAGGTAATTAGCAGCTAGTTTGGGAGCAGTGGTGATACATTGTATACTCAAAGATAAAATTGGGCATACATTAGTCATGGATAAAGAGTTAGGGTGGTCTAGAGTTTAGAGGAGGGGCAGGCCTGCTACAAGGTTTGCTTGTGAAAAACTCTGAAATTCCTAACAGTAATTCTAAACTGGTGGGTGGGCACACCTTTTTAGTAGTGGTGCTGGATTGTGTTGATAAACATGGTTCTGTTGCTCATTGAAGGACGTCACAAAACACCTTGTTCATGTTGCACACATTCGATTATATTCTGTTGATTAATGGAACCATGGTCCTGGCACAAGGTGTGCTTGGTGCATGGGAGAAAAGCCAACACGTGTTTCGACCGAAGGCATTGTCAATGCAGAGGCTGAATGGTCAAGGATCCTTGATGGGGATGGCAGCAGTCTTGTGATTGTAGAAATTAATGGCCCGTGTAGGGTTTCTTGCTAGCCACTGTGGAGTGGTTGGTAGAGATTTTGTGGCCTGATGGCAGTGATAACCAGTTTAGTTATGGATAAAGGCATAGAACCCGTTTACAGTAAAGCTTGTTTGCAAGCACATTGTAAGGAGCGCAGCTTCTGTTTAGATATGTATCTAGTTATTAATAATATGGAATGTGTTGTTTCTCTCCACAGAATGCTCTTCTTCAGGAGACGGTGCGAAGAGAATGTGAAGAGAGGTTTGAGCTGACTGTGGCATTGACACAAGCCAGAGAACGACTACTGGAATCTATGAAAATGAATGGTCCCCCGTCGCATACTTCACCTAATCAGACTTCGCCCTCTGTGGGAGTGAAGAACAATCAACCAAAACACTTTACAATCCCAACCATTAGTAAAGAAGCCAAGCCTAAAGGACGTTACGGGGAATTAGGCCCCATCAGTGCATCTGCCCCTGCCTACCACAAAGGTGCAAATAAAATAGGCTTCTCGAGTCTACCTTCTCCACATCCCCCACGGGAAAGAGCATCTTCTGTAAGTGAAGCTCGAAAAAGGATAACCGCAATTCTAAGGCAGTCAAGCCAGCGATAACCCAATTCTAGCCTTCTATGGATATTGGACAAGGCACAGAGCCAAGCATGAAAATATGATCTAGGTTTTCCGCAGAGCACTTGATTATCACTTTGGGGATCTAGCTTTTATTGTACTGAACAAATAATGCCAAAAACGGAAAGCAGTCTTACTCTTGTAAAGGTTTAGTCATCTTTTGAATTGCTATTTGTCACAAGCAAAGCCTTAATGTAACAATCACTCTCAACAACCATGTAACTAAGTCCTAATAGAGATGCATCTCTGTTGAATACTTTCCATGCTTAAGGGTTAGAAACAAGGTTCAGCTTGCAAGTGTAAACTTAGTTCTATACATTTCAGAACCCAAAATGTCCTACCGTCAGATCCGTGAAGATGTTTTATACATCAGAGTTTTTTTTAGCAATGTCGATCTAAGAGATTAATTCCAAAGCATGGGACCTTGAGTCATAACAATGCCTGGAGTCTTTTCCTCAAGAAACATCTAAATCGTTTTCAGCTGCGACTCAGAGTACCGAGAACATAGGTGCGATTCCCCAGCCTGCTGTCAATGGAAGAGCTATGGGGTGGCTGAACATGGTCTCCACAGCCTCACTGTACTTCTGCTGAAGTGACGCGAGCAATCCATGACAAGCACAAAACCTAAAAAGTCACCAGCTGCGATTTTCAGGTATACTTGGTTCAGGCTACGAAGAGAAGTTCTTCATCTTTAACCTTTCCAGTTTCTGCCTTGGACAGTAGCTGGTCTAGTTTCAGTTGCAACCTTATCTTAAGCCAAGTCGGAGACGCCACCATCTTATGGAAGAGAATGTACCCCCTGCCGTTGCCTTGACCATGGCAAGCTTTATTTAAGCTTATCCTCTTGGTGGGTGGGTGGTGCTGATTGTGTCTAGCACAGAAGGAAAGGGTGGTTTACACGACCAAATTGTCAAAAAGGATTGAGGGGTTCCCCGTCATTAAATGCACTAGTTCCTTCGGTTTTACCAGCAGAAAACCAATGGAGGGATTTGTTGACTTTTGTCATGAAGTGAAATATCCAGCAAGGTATTATGAACGCCGGAAGCATTCATTGAGGCACTGGAAGGTGAAATAGACCACATCTCTTCCCATTTCAGTTCTAGAACATATGGACTCTAAAACATTTCATGAATGATATGCTGTGGTCCTCAACCTATGCCCAGGTGGTGTGGAAAGGCAATTCCCAATCCCCTTAACCAAAAGAACATACATGATTGTCGTGATTGTAACTCGTGACATTCACTGCCAAGACGCCAACATTACTCATGGCAGCTGAGATCGATTGTTTAATACAATTAAGGCATTACTGAATTTTTGCTGTTTCACGTTTTATTTTTGCATTGAAGAAAATGCCCACTGTATGATGGATTTCCAGTTCAGCAACCATGCCTTTATCAAGTCTTCAAGACGTGCTCGGTCGTTTAGGCCCAGGAAATGCCTAACGTGGAGCTCCTTGAGTAAAAGATAAAATAAGTAAAGATATCTGCAAATAAAATGGAAGACTCATCTAGAAGTCGCTATTCACATTGAATTTACAACAAATAATTCCTTCAATTTGCACCTTGTAGTTGTAAATCAGCGATAACATTTTTAATACACACCAGTAGCAACAGGCAATCATTTTATTGAGCAGTAAAGCACGTAATATGTACATTGCGAATAAAACTAGCACATTGAAATGCAATGTTCTGTTTGACATGCTTGTATATATGTTTTTTAACAGTTCTGCATTGAGGCGTCGCCCATCATTTACATTTCTGACAAGCTACCTTCTTTTTATTGGGATTTTCATCTGCTCAGACTACAGCAATATTGATATCAGCATTTTATATAGCTCTTCGTGCCTGATTGCTCCGAATCATGAGCGCCTATATTTACACCTGCATGTTCATCTTACTGCATGCTAGTTAATAACTAATAATTAATAACTAGCAGAAGTTCCTGTTCGGTAGGTCGCTGTACCGATTCGCTTATCGCTTGATGTGCTTTGCACCCTCAAGTAAACTGCACTGAGAAAGCGCATGTGGCAGGCTGACATACCCCGGAGCAGACATTGGGGGGAGGCGAGAGTTGGTGTGCTGCTGCATACTGGGACCTTCTGTGCTCTCTCCCTATCTGTCGCCTCACCCTGGTGTGGCACAGTTCGTTGTGGTGCAAATATCTTGGATACTGTGCATCCTAGGGCTTGGACCTCGAGTTTTGTTCCTTGTGTCGGGGCCAGTCCTTCTACGACCACATTGATGTTTCGCCGATTCCAGGCTAATGTCTCATCTGTGAAGGTGCTGAAATTCAGGGAAAGGGGTGGGGTGTCCAATTGTCATGTAGCTAGTAATGTCCGGAGACTCCTAACAGGAGACTATGCAGAATTTGGTGCAGATTGGTGAAACTGCGTGGAATTGTATAAGGAACAATGCTTTGCCAAGCCCCAAACCCACAAATATTTTGGACTTGTGCTGAAATCCGGAGAACGGGGTTGGGTGTCCAAATGTCAACCTGCCAATAATAACCAGAGGGTGCTATCCGGTATCTATGCAAAATTTAGTGCAGATTGGTGAAACAGTGAGGAATTGTATAAAGTATACTGCTTCGCCACAAACCCACAAAATGTTTTGACTTTTGCTGAAATCCAGGGAAATGGGTGCGGTGTCCAAATGTCAGCCAGTAATGTGGGGCACTAAAATATTGGGTGCTCGTGACGCATGGGGAATGAAGGAACAGACATAGCAGCTTCCTTTTGCCCTCTGTTTCCCCACTGAGCGCATGTGGCTATGCCACCCATTACTAAGTTCTGGATGGTGCACATCTGCCATCGTATCTAATCCAAGCTCTTTGCATTCATCATATCTTTTTCCTTCATCCACCCCCTCTTTTCACTCTGCATGACCATTTCCATGTAACTGTGTTAGTCACTTGTGTCTCCTGTACATCAATACATTCATTTGTATAGCTATCAGTTTGTATAATCTTTTTTCCAAATATATTCCCTCCCATATTCACACCCGCACCCCCTTTATATACCTACATCATAAAAAGTGCCCATTTATGCCTCTTATTTGATGGCTTCTGTTGCCCCCACCCACTTTTTTCTTTCATTCTTTACTTCTCTGCGCCCTGATGACTGCAGGCTCTGGCGCATTATAAATGGGTACATAAATAAATCTCCTAGAAGAAAACCAAAACATAAACATAGTAATATGTACATTATCCAGTGGCAGTGATGAAAATGCTGTGCCTCTGTCTTTGCTGTATGATGGAACCAGTGCAGTGAAAATAACATTCAAACAGGCACTAAACACTTTAGCAGCTACACCTTCAAAGAGGAGGGGCGATGTCATTGGTTGATTGTCAAGTGCGCTATGATGCTTTTGCAGTGATTGCGTTAGAAGCGTTGAAGGATAGTCACAAAATAGTATATCCATATATAAATCCACACAGGTTAAAGTCCATGATCTACTTTGTCTAGGGTCATCAACGCGTAAAGCTTTTATACCTGTAAAAAGAAAATTATTATTATTTATTTAATGTTATAGTTTACAAGTAAAGTTTTCACATTCAATAAGTACAAATATATCAATTCAATCATTTCTACAAAATTCAATATTATTACAATAATGCAAAACAGTTATAATACATATACAGTGTAATTACAACTACAGCTATGATTGCAAATATGCAACAAAAATAAAATACATAGATCTGCAATAATTTCCAATTGACCAGTTTAAAACATATGAATTCCACAATTACATCTACTTCCAATCTAACTTGAGCTTTCTGCAGAGTGCATGTGTGAGAATAATGAATGAATCAAATCACTGTTATAAGGATATTTCCAGGAGTTTTTCTGCCTTTTGCCAGACATTATACATCGAGATAGATACCGTCATGTTTCTTGTGTTGATACACTGTACTGTAAAAAGAAAATGATCATGCCACGGAGGATTGTGGCGGTGTTATTTCAGAACCAGGAGGTGTGGTATGGGGGGCCTGCCGGACATCCGAGCGGTGTACCCAATATCCCTTACCTTGACTGAAAATGGAGTAGCCTGCATGACAGGGAATGGACTGGGTTACCTCTGCACGCTCCATCTGCGGTCAAAGTTCCTAACATAGATGGAGTCCCCTGCGGCCAGCTGGCGGGGTGGCAAGCTTGCAGAATCAGGTGCAGCGCTGGTGTCATCTACTCATCGCTGCGGTGCTATCTGTCGAGAAATAAGCTTGGTGGATCTCATCAAAACATATGGATATTGTTTAAACTCATCCCACAAGATGGACATAGCCCGGTGAGCATCTGAGGCACATCTAAGTGGCGATAATGGCGTATGCATATGCTGCACTGTTACTATTTCATGAGGCTACAAATGTTGATCCTTACAGGGCTGTGTCCGCATGCTGAAGAGGGCCAAGAGCAAACAGTGGACCCAGTTCTTCTTGATTGTAACACACAATTTTGACAATCTTTCCTTTAAGACACCATTTATTCATTCGACGAAGCCGTTGGTTTGAGGGTGATAGCTGGAACACAGTTTATGCTTAATACCGAACAGAGCTTTGATTTCTTGAACAGCTCATTGGAGAGTGTGTGCCATTGTCTGATTTCAATACTTCACAAACTCCCCATGGACTTGGTGCCTGGATGTGCACACAAATCAGCCTCAACTCAATGGGTGAAGGGGCACACCACCACATTTATATTTTGGAAGGTGTTGCACCGTCCTCCCATGCCAGCGAAATTGATGTGAAGCTCATGGAATGGCCCATTCGGGTGAGGCAATGTGCCTTGTAATGTCCAAAGTGTTTGCCCAGTGCTGTAAGTTTGACACACGATACAATTCGAGACAAGTACATTTAATAACTCCTGGACATTTGGCACATACCAATCTTCCTGCAGCAATATGCTGCTTCGACACATGGGAAGGGAAGTGCAGCTGCACAAATGCGACCAACACCAATTCATGGGGCATTACCACTTTATCTGTAGTGCCCTGCCTTCTTATCAGATTTTTGAGGGACTGTACACCCCCCTTCTTCTGCCACAATGCCTTCTCCTCTTGTGGGGCCCAACCCTGCAGCTCAATTATTTGGGTTATCAGTAAACACATAAAGGGAGCTGGCAGTTGCATTGCATATTTGCAATCTCAGGGTATTCAGAAATGTCTGGTACTGGGAGGTAAGCTGCTGATTTAGCTGCAGCATCTGCTGCAGCATTTCTGAGAGGTAGTACGTCCGTATGAGTGGTATGCATGGCGCATTTCACCACTGCTACTAGAGTGGTCCGGAATAGGGCATGAATCAGTCTGTCTAGCAATACAGCGTGTTGCACGGTGGACCCATCTGCTCTTCTAAATCCCCATTTTTTCCACTGGGACAATGCCCAATGAACTGTAGTATTTCCATAAACCAAATGAGAATAAATCATCACTCGGCAGCCCTGCGATGCCTCCGGGGCTTCTATTAAAGCAATACACTCAACTGCTTGTGCTGAGTAGTGCATGGGTAACCTCTTTTAGACTAGTATTTCATATCCTCTGACCTGTCTAGTATGATGGACCACTGCGGCCCTCATGTGTCTCCTCCCTGTCTCCTGGTGACTGGTCGCTGAACTGTCAATGAAGAACCCTTCTCCATCGCCCCGTGCTTTTGGTATGTCCTAGTCAGGCCCCTTGTAAGTAGCACAGTCATGCACATAATCGCCATCAGTGATAGTTTGTCAGAAAGGTGGCTGGGTTAACAGTTTAACACCGTACTATGTGGATGTTAGGGCTGGACAGTATAACCTTATAGGCTGACGCTTGCTGTGCAGTTAGGGTTGATTTTGATTCTTCCAAAATGCTCCATGTACAGGGTCACAAAACACCCCATTGTGATAATGGCTGTCTTCTCTATAGCAAAAGCTCCTGCCACAAGAGCTTTCACGCAAGGGAATTGACCCTGCATAACTGAATCTAGCATGCCACTCTAGTATGCCAAGGGTTTATGGCCCAGCATGCTTTTCTGTGTTTGCACAGTTGTCATCATCTGTCCATCTGAATGTGAAAAGAGATACACATCTGTGTAGTCAGGGGTGGCTAGGACAAAGGCTGTGTAAAAAACATTTTTAAACTCTTAGAAACTTGTGAGCATGTCCTCCATCCATTTGATTGTACTCTTTCGTTTCTGGGCACCTTTGAGAGCCTGTCGCAGTGGGCGTGTGCAAGTCATGTAATCAAAGATCCATGCCCTGCAATAATTACGCAACCCCAAGAATGTCTACATGTCTTTCACCGTCACTGGTTAGGGAGTGCTGCGCACTGCTGCAGCAAGTTCTGGTAGTATTCTCTTACAATAGACAGAAAATGAGCTGACTGAGATATAACACCTCTTGTTGGCAGTACTGTAGTTTTGCTCTATCTACTTTGTACCCTTTGTCATCTAGCAGCTGCAGTAGGGTGATAGAATCGGCCCCGCACTGCTGTTTGTTGATGCTACACACTAACAGTTCATCCACGTACTGAATGATGGTACTCAGCATAGGTATGTTCCCCGAATCTGCATGTGATACCCTGTTAAAGATACTGAGGGGTTCACAATACCCTTGGGACAACCTTGTGTGCTGGAACCAACTCCCGCTATGCGTAAACCTTGTGAGTTGGAACTGAGAAGAATGCATTTTTCAGGTCAATAACAGTGAAATGGGTCACTGTTGTGGGTATTTTACATAGTATTGTCGCGGGGTTGGGAACTACCAGAAATTCATCTGTATTACAGGGGGAGATAGAGGGTACAATAATGCCTTGGTGTAGAAGGGCAGCAATTGATTCATTCGTTCCCTGGTCTGCTTCTTTGGATAGTGGGTACTGCTTCATCTGGGCAATACTGCTCCTGGCTTAAGGGTTATGTGTATGGAGCATCGCTCCGCAAGAGCCCTACGTCATGGGGGTTGATCGTCGACCTGTGCCTGATCCTCCTGGGACACCTTCTGCCACAAACATGGGGCACAGAACCTGGTTATATTGTATCATAATCTGACAAGGTGCACACACTGCTAGCACTATTTCTCTGCCATCATCCTTGTTCTCAAACAAATCAACATCAATCACTTCAATGAACAGTAGAGCTGTTTCTGTGCACAACACTGTGTGCCACTCCCCTCCCTCGTCATCTGTCCCGATTAGAACAATCCTGTTTTTTGACACCACCACCCCTTCTAGGTCCAATGTAAGAATTGTGCCTGCTATGTGTTGTTGGGGCGGGGCGGGCCTGGATATAACATCTGAGGGTATACGCCAGCACTCATTGCCTACCTGGGGGATTGCATTTAGCAATACTGTGACTCTATAAATTAACAAATCCGGGTAGATTGAAATACCTCAGGCAGGGAACATTCCACCACCCCCCTTTCAGTAAACAAAATGGTCATGTTCAGCTTGCGGAGCACTTCTCATCCTAGCAGTTTGACGGTGGCTTTGTCCAAAATAACAATGGGGCCCGCAACACCTTGCTGGCCAATTCTTCTGTGAATGGAACCAATTTCCCTGCCCCAAAGAAGCCCTACGTGTCCATAACCACCCCTGACAATGGAAAATGCCCTTCACTAACGCATGATTTAGTTGCACCTGTGTCCAGCATGAAAATAAAAGGTTTATTGTCTCTCTCCACGCCCACCAAGGGTTCTCCTGTGGGTTGGCAGTGACTGACATGACTGGGCATGCCAAGGCTCTGTGTGGACTGTCCTAGTCTGGATATGTGTTTGTCCCTGGAAAGATGAAAGGATTTCCTCCCATCACACTCGTCCCTTGATAATGTGTGACAGTGCCATTGGGAATTGGGTTGGTATTTGAGGCGGTTGGAGCTGGGCAGGTGGTGCTGTGTATGGGGCTGGAGGGGGCAGAGCTGGGCAGACTGCCACGTATGGGGTCACTTAGGTGCTGGGGTATATGGCTGTGGGTACATGGCTGATGTTCCTGTGGCATATGGTGGCATTTGGTTATAGGAAAATGCTGGCCCGCTTTTACATTCCCACGAAAAACATCCCATCCTCCTGCATGTCCAACACTGTCCCACGTTTCCTCCCATTGGCCCCATTCCTCCAAAACCTTCTCTCCCCCCTCTAGACCCTGCACATCTCTCTCTCCCCCATGAGTACCCTCCCTGGGGCCATCCCTGATACTGTGGCAGAAACCCTCTGTTTCACTCGTATCCTCATACCCATGCTGGCATCATTTTCAAATCCGCCTGTACCGACCTGTGTTCTGACTGTGCGTCTTGTAAAGCTGTTAGTCCCGCCCCTTCCACTGATATCTTTGATATCTTCTGCACTGGTTTCCCTTCCTCTGTTTGTACTCGCTTGCCTGTTTCCTTCTCTTTTTCTCTCAACCATTTACAATGATGTATAATTATAGACTGTATCTCTACCACCCCTTTGCCTCTATCCTCGCGATTTTGTCAAGTGCAGTGGTCGAAGTGTGCGGGAGCGGTCGGGAGCGGTGCTCCTCTACTTTTTTAAATTATGTTTTACAGCTCCTATACTTTTATTTTAAAAAGAAACTGTTCCCGAGTTGTTTCGTTTTAAAATGAAAGTATACGAAGAAATTGAAACGTGCACTTTCAGTGCTCTGCACTGAACGTTCCTTTAAAAAACAGGTGCAAGTGTTTGGGGGGGTTTGTATTGTTTGTGGGAGGGCAAATAGGGATGGGATTTGTGGGGAGTGGGTGCAGGCCAGCAGGGAACATAGTTCCACTACTTCTTTTCATACACTTCGACCACTGGTCCAGTGCCTTTTGTACCTTTTTGGGAAGCCCCTTTTCAACCACAAAATTAACCTATCCCAAGATTCGGCTATTTCCACCCTCCACATCTCCTGTGTCTGCAAAATATACTGGGTGGGGTCTTCATCTTGTGCAGCGTACATTGCATGATGGACTGAAGATCTGGGGTGTTGGGGTAGGCACGTGTTTAAAGTGGCCCACACCTGTGCTCTGATCCTCGCATTCCAGGATACCCTGCTTTCACCATAATGTCCTCTGCCTGGTCTCACAATATTGCAACAAATAAGCTCTTTAAATCACCTACAGCCAGAGTAACACCATGGGTTTGTTTTTCAAATGCGTAGATCCATTTCCCCAACCCTGCAGTTAGTGATGGCAGTGTTTTAATTAGATTATTCTTATCCATATTCAGCCATGGAACATACTGAGCCCTCCATGGTCCCCTATGCAATAAGGGGGACTGCATCCATATCACTTTCTTCACTTTCCTCTTCTCCATCACTTTACCATTTGGCACTGCTGGTGCCGATACCAGTTTCTCAACCTGGGCCCCCAGAAACTCTCCACTCGCGGTGATATCATGGGCAGAGGCTCCCGCTTTCTTACCAGTCTTTTTTCTCTATATGCACGTTCCTGATGGCAGTACTGTCGATCCTGAACAATATATCCCCTGCCCTCCACTCATCTACCCTATTGAGTGCCTTTTGCCCATCCCTCGTGTCCATTCTCAACCGTTCAACTCTTCCTGTGTTCTCTTCAATGCTTCCTCTAGTTTTTTTTGTGGTTTCTTATCTTAGCCCCCTGGTCTGGTCCCAGCCCAGCTACCAATGCCATGGGGTTCGGGATGTTCCGATACTGGGCCTGTGACAATGGAGAAGGTGTCGCTGTGGCGGTTAGAGGGACTAACACTGGGTTTGTGTACCCTGATGCTGCATGCGTGGGGAACATCCTAGCATTGATTGTGGGGTACTCAAGGGTGTTTGTACTGTTGGCTCTGCTGCAGGTGGGACAGGAGGTTCTTGACTGGTTGGGGAAGTGGGGGTCATCTGGATACATGACACTGGCAGTTCTGCTAATGGCTTCGACTGGCTTGGGGGACATCCTCTAAATCTTCTACCATCTTCCACAGCTCCAACACTTCTTTTCTATTCTTTAACTTTGTCCCCTTATATTTGGATGCCAAACATGTGTAAATGTGTCCTTGAACCTCTTTATTATTTGTTTTCTGCTCTCGCCAAGGTAGAAACAATCTTCCCCTTGTCTTGGCCACCTACTCTTTGTGAATTTTCAAAATCTTTCCCTTGTACAGTGATAAAGCTGCACACATGTATTTCAACAGGGTACTTGGGACTGGTCGCTGCAGTTGGGCACAGTCCCTCTGGATGTGCAGCCAGGAATCCTTTGTTTCTGTGGAAAATCTGGGATCACGTCGGAGTTACCAAATTATGTAGGGCAGACAGCCAGATGAAAAAAAACAATCCTCTGAGGAAAAAGGCTAGGTGCCCCTCTTGCAAGGATAACAACGTTTTATTTCTTATACAGAAAGAAAGATACGTGTCAGTAGGGGCATGCAAACCAGACTTCCACGGAGCGCACTGGTTAGTTCTAAGCAGAATAACATGTTATAAAGGATGTTGTTGTCCCCTATGATGCATGTGATATAAGATGCTCATTCCCAATACTCATTGCTCGTCCCCTATGTACATACCACCTACTCTGTGTGAGATGCCAAATGATTAGCTATAGTTTCTTGGTGCCAGTCGTCTTTGCTTGGTGTTTGGCCTTGCCACCTTAGGTTCTCCAGACATGATTGGCGGCCTGCTTGAGATTGTTTCTCTCCCACAAACCCCTCACGTGATGGCAATGTGGTAATTAGACATGAGGTCAGTGGATTCTCTCAGGGTCAAATTGACCCTCTGAAGTCAGAGTCGCTTCTTTGGATCCCAGACACGCAGGCGCCTCCACCGTGCCTCTCTGTCAATTACCTCAATTACCTAGATTTGTTGGCCTCACCCGTGCACATCGTAGTACAAATCACAGGACATCCTGCTTGTGCTCCCACCTTGGCGGCTACCCCCCTTCACCTCGGCTCCTAAAGACCACACTAATCAGTCAAATAGTGAGGGATTTAGGAGTCATCTAGCAGTTCAAATAGAGTGACCACTATCTTGGGGGACACTGGTGCCCTAAATCTCGGTTGGCTGCTTTGGAAGCTCTAGACCTCTTCCCTGGCACCCAGGAGTTTGTCCCTCAAGGACAGGCTTAGCCTTACCCACGCTTGGCTCTTCGCATTCCTTTCTGATTGCATAGGCCTGCAAGGTGAGAAAATGGATGGTTGCATCTGTTTAGTGTGCAGGCCTTTTCGTCTAATGCATGAGCTGGGAATGGGAAAGTGTATTAGTGCTGAATGCCAGGATCCGCTAGTGCTGGTAGCGGGGCCTGGCCTTTCTAGGCTTCGATTTTAATATGGCTGCGTTTCAGTATTTCCTGACGCGTGATGGGGCTCCCTATTACATGATTCATTCGTATTACGGACCACTATATTCCTTCACCCCACAGGTACACCCCCCACGGGCCTTCTCAAGACACATAACCCAGTACTCCCTGGCCCCTTACCCCGTCCATGCGTCGCCTAATGCTCACCCCCCTATAACTATGCTTTTCCTCAACCTGAATCGTTTTGTTGGGCAGGGGAATTGAACATGCATCCCAACATTAGCCTCAATGAAATGCTTGAAGAAAACAAAAAAAAACATGTCTATCTCCGTTTATGGGATGGAAATGCAAGTGTGACAGCCACGGTTTAACCCACGGCTGTCACACTTTAAAAAAGAAAATCATGACCAGTTGAGAAATGACCCTGTCTAATTTGCGCCTCCCCATGCACCTGTTTCAAAAGGCCCAGGGAGATAAATCTCATTTGAGGGCATTTAAAAGCACATCCCATATGTGAGTTTTGGAATGCGCTTTTAAATGCCCTGAAACACCCCTTACTTGCGCAAACGCACAAATGGGGGAAAGGGCATATGAATGAGCGCATTGAAGGTTCTCTCGTTGCAATGCCTTTTGTGAATTGGCCCAAAAAGGTTTTGAGAAATTGGCCCTTGCTGTCCTTTTGCACCGGGATACTTACTCCTTTCTAGTGCCTTGTGTGCTTAATACGTGATTGCCACCCTTACTGGTGCATAAGAGTATCAATATTTGATTTCAGCAAGGCTTTTGCGACTTCACGCAAAGAGCATACCTTTCACTTCGTACAACTTTTTAATACTTCGGATTTGAAATGTTTTTTTGCTGGTTCTTCCCGCCCCGTGGTGTGACCCATGTCATGTGCCCCATGATGCATCGTGCGCAGATTCAGGCATTGCTGTTTGTGTTCACTGCATGGTCTCCACTCCATTGCATTTGAGATCTGTAACCCCTTCCGCAAGACACTGCTCTTCATTGTCTTTCCGGTTCCAGCAGAAACGCTCTCCTAAGGCCTGTGTCCAAATTCTCTTTGACATAAAATCATTATGACAATGTTTGTGATCCTCTTTTAATGTTGTACAGGCCGTATTGCTCCTGTGGTGGTGAGGGTGGCAGTCTGGCCCCCCTTTCATTGTGCAAGTCACCAGGATAGAGGTGAGTACTGCATTTTCAAACGGCCCCAGTATTCGCCAAGCACAGATGCGCCCACCAATTCAAGTTCTGATTGCAAATTCAAATGCTACTTTAACCAGTGAGCTCTCTGTGGTTGACGTCTCGCTTGGGTCTAGTTTGGTGCAGGTCTTTGACAATGAATGCAATTTAGTAAGGTAGCGCCTCGTTTGGGTCAGCTTCCAAAGTAGCGCTGTAGCAGCAGTTGTCAATCAAAGTCCTATTCTACACTGTGTGTTGGTATAAGAAGATTCCAGGTATTTCATGAAGCCTGAGATTTATGGTTTGAACACGCCCCTTGCAGTGCTGTACTCACATTTCATTAAGTTTTTAGCGGTACACCTTGCGACCAGGGTTGGCTTCCCTCCCTGTGGATCAATCCAGAAGCACCTTGAGCAAAGTTTAGGTTCAAGAAAGTTCTGTGCAATAACAAAGTTCCATTCGGTGTAGCATACAAAGTCTTTTTCATCCAATATATCCTTCTCCTTGGCAAAGTGAATATCTCTCTTCCAACAGCTTGTTCATCACTCAAAACAACTGTCAATTTTCCACAATCTCCTGCTTGTCAAAACACAAGTTCCTAAATCAGGGCAAATGTTCTTTTCACAAAGGCCATGGAATTGTTAACACATCATACATCTTTTTCAAGAGAAACACAGTCAGGATGACTCAATTTCACTTTCTGAAATGCAACAGTTCCCCAAGGCAAGGTGATGGAATTAACACTTCTTTTCCAACACTCCTCTTTACCACAGCCACAATACTCTAAACTATCTTCTTCTTTCCTAATATACTCGCCTGCCAGGATAAAATTCCTACTACTACAATTGTACTCTGTGGTAATGCTTGTTCCAGAACGCTCCACACCAGGAACATAAATGAGAAGGTTTGAACCAACAACTTCTTCTCTTTATAGTCTCTTTATTCTTAACAAAGTGGGTTACATTTCTTCCCAAATTGATATTCCATAAAAAGCATAATTGTTCTCTTGTTCACCTTTTCGCTGTAGACAATGCAGGTTACAGTTCTCTCTGCCTTGATCTCCCTCTACAACATTTGTTTTCTTGTTATGCAACCTCTTGGCTACTGGCAATGTGGGTTACAGTTGTCCAATAATTGGTATCCCTTGTTAGGAGAGTTGCACCCAGTTTGCATCAGTTCATTCGTTCGGTATTAAAAAAAAATTAAAACTTTCACCTAGCGGTCTCATTCGGACCGCCCCGCGGTCACCTGCTTCAGGCCAACTCACTGGTATACCTTGACGTCTCCTTCTGACTTGCTGGTGTTGCTGCAGATCTCTTCAGGGCCTTCTCTGCTTCTGCCAGCTCCGGTTTGACTGCTGCGTCCACGCAGTCTTTCAGAGGAGCTCCGGCAGCTCTGTGTGATCTCTGTCGAGACTTCAGTATTGGAGCAGTTCTCGGCGTGTCGGTAGCTCGTCTCCCACACGGCGTGGCTTGCTTCAGAACTACCTTCCACTGAGCATTCTCTTCAGGGCCATGGTGCCACAGCATCTCCCACATAGCATCCTTCTGCCGCCACAACTACACCATCAGTTCTCCCTCCTGCTTCACCTGAAACCCATTTATATATTTAAAGGTCCCACTCAGGTGCTTTCTATTACAACTAGACCGCTTCTGATACTTCATCAACTCTGAAGCCCTCTTCCTCGTCCCAGTACTGCAAACATTATGGGACGTGATGTCCCTGGTGGTTTTTATGTCAAAATTGTCAGTTTGTTTGCAATAAGCCATTAAGGCTTAGGACCATTAGGGTTATCATTTGGAGAGGTCTCCCACTCCCCCTGACATGAGTCCCCTCAGGTAGTAGCTGCCTGTCCCTGGACACATGAGGAGACCCATGTCGGTGTCTTGGGGATGATCTCATCAGATTCCTCACAGGAAACACAAGGAACGTATAACCGCAACCGGTAAGCCCAAGGATAGTGAGTGGATTACCTGGGCGCTTCTGAGCGAATGCTGTGTACCACGTACTATGCAAGAGAGCCCAATGATATATTTTTACCAGTACGAACATTATTAAAGGAACAGGCCTAAGTAAAGGCAGAGACATTATTAGGGATAAATTTGTTGAAGGACCAAGCCAGAGTAAAAGCACTGCAAGTATCACTGATACGAATATTGTTGAAGGAAAGAGCCCAAGTAACGGCAGTGCTATTATTACAAACATTATTGAAAGAAAGAGCCTAAGCAAAGACAGTGTAATCTTTCCAAGTACTAATGGTATTAAGAGCAAGAGCCTAAATAAAGACTGTGGAAGCAAGAAATGGTTGCTGACCCGATATTGGAGAATTGTTATAAACTGTATAAAAGAGAAAGTGAACAAAGAGCGCAGAAGCCCTGACAGGTTAGTGAACCAGGCAACCAGTGAGTCTGGGACTCAAACTTAAGCAAGAAAGTGATGATACCCTGGCAGGCGAGTAAAACAGGGATAAGAAGACAAAGGATAAAAGGGAAGGTCCATACCCCTTTTTCCGGAACAAGGAACAATAACCTGGCAGGAGAGTATACCAGGGAAAGAAGCAGGAGATAGGAGCAATATCTTGGCAAGAGAGTATACCAGGGGAGGAAGAAGAATAGATGAGGATTGATAAAGCTCAGGGGTCAGAACACCTAAATGTGAAAGTGTGCATCAAAGAAGGAAAGACGCATGCCCCTTTAAGGACTCCAGAGACAAAGCAAGAAACTACGCAGACCGGCAAGACCCTTCTCCCTTTAAGGAATACACATAAGTAAAAAAACAGTTGAACCCTGGCAGGAAAGTAAACCAGGGGTATAAGGAAACCAATAATGTTTGGTACAGTTCGCCATGTTCGGCATATTGCAGCGATGGGTCCGTACTGGTTGGAAGACCCATACAAAGTTCTGTACGTCTTGACATGCACGGGAATTATGAGCAGGAGAATGTTACGAGATTGTAGCAGGACTGTGCTGGACATGGTCTAACTGTGCTTGCAGTAGAATAGGCGCGTCTTGTTTTGATCAAGGCAAAATCTTAAGTAAAAACAAGGTACTTTGTGTGTGTGTGCAGCGCTGGAAATCTTGGCTCTGATACATTGCTTTTCAGTGTGCTGGCTTTGGGGGAGAGATGTTGATATTGTTTCTGGGTCGCCCTGCGGAGCGTTGCCAACAGTGGTTTGCCAGATGACCAGCCGGACACGAGAGTGATGATGTGGTGGCATTGGACTGGCATTTGGCTACTAGCGTGTTTCACAACATTGGGAGATTTGGGAAGTCGAAGTTTTTTATTATCTCTGGAACTTTGACGTTTTACATGTAGTTAAATGTGGCAAGTGTTTTCAGAGTTCAATAGGTTAATTTGGAGTTTGTATGCATATGCATTCTGACATAATTTTTATCACCCCTACATCCAGAACCTTGTCTTCACCCACAGGAGAGGCTCCATGACCACCCCAGCAGGGGCTGTGGTAGTTGAAGGGGTAGGGAAAATAATGTACCCGTCACTGTGCAATAGAGATGAGAGCAGGCACCAACCCCTGCAATAGGAGGCTACTCTCAATTGCTAACACAGGAGAGGTTTACCAATGTCACATAAATGTATATTGATAGTCCACTGCTCCCACCATCCATTAACTCTTTCTGTGTATTAAAGGTCATGCACATTGTATAACACATCAATACACAGTTGTTCAAATGGATGCCCCACTCTTAATATTCGTGTTCAATGTCATCTGATATCATTCAGTAATGAACACTCACTGAATGTATCTTACACTCATATAAAAATATTTGTAATTATGAGAAAAATGTAATAAAGAAGGATCATCCTCCTTATCATCACTATACATGTCAGTCTAGAAATACGGATACCTCTACTTTGAGACCGCAAACGCATTTTGGTGGCCGTGGACCAACCGTCTCATGCATGATACGACAGAATATAGGTTTTCGAGTTTGCCAATGAACGGCCATTTTGATGTAACAAGAATCGCCATTTTGTTTTCTAACCATTGTTCATTGCTTTCTGTTCCTATTGCTTCACAGTATATTTTCCGCTTACACTGCTCGACTGTGGAACATTGTTGTCTGTATGTGAAAAGGACAAGGCTGCAGGGCCGTGAGGATAACAAGAGTTCGCTGAAACACAAACGTAGGCAGCGCCAGGAAGAATGCCCGGCTCCCTCCCGAATGTAGCTTTGAAGCAGAGCTGCAGGGCATTTAATCATTTCACAGCTGCCAGCCAGTCTCGTTATATGGTAGAATATGTTAGAATAATACTGCTAAAGGCTTGAATTATGCTTTTCTAACGGCCCCCCTTTGCTGAGCCTGTTAGAGCATGTCGGCTCCCAAGACGCGAATAGCACCTGATAGATAGCAAGGTCCGGAATGCAACTCCCCCCGTATGTAGTTCGCTTCCAAGAACAGAAGCGCCATGTTCTATTCAATAACCGAAAGATGCCTTCGCACTCACAAGTTGCAAATTGTTACTAGAATAGATGTTTGAAGGTGTCATAGTGGTCGGAAAGGTCCATCATCACACCAAGTTCAAAGAAACCCAATAAAGGGGGGGTGTTAAACATGTCCTAGCTGATTGTTTGATATGCATTTTGTATATATGTAACTGATGTATGTAATTCACTCTCTTGCGTCCCTCGAGGTCTAGAGATGCACGTCGCGGGGCGTGAGACCGAGTTGGCCAACTGAGACTTTTGCTTTGCAATAAAACCCTAGCTTTGGGAATACAACCTTGTGTCTGGCGTCTCTATCGTGTGTGGTGACCCGCCTTGTTTCCATAGATGTCAGGGTCCCCGAAGGGCCCCTTTCAAGATGGCGCCCGAGTAGGGACCCTCCCCCACTTGTTCCTTGACGTAACGTTGTAATTGAGAAAGGCAGAGGACGGGACGATCGAGCCGGGATCAAGAGGTGTTCCGGGCACCCTGTAAAAGTGATGAGAGACTCCTTTGCAGATCTGCACACATCTGATCCCTGATCGACGTGCCTGGCAAGAGAACAAGGAGACGAGGGTCCCGAAATGAGGCGGAAGCCAAGAAACGCAGACACGACGTCCTTTGGTGCATCAGTATACAGACGACTTGATTTATCAGGTGAGTCATTCCCCGATTCAAAGTATCCTGATATTGGTTGAGAGTTGACTTTGCAAAATCAAACGCCCTAGGTAAGGTTGATTAACCAGGGGGAAGGTTGAAACATGCCTGGGGTATTGTCCACGCTAGCGGGGTTTTTCCACTGTGGTAGACAATCTTTGGAAAATGGCCAAATTGTACCACCTGGGGAACGCCGGCGTATGAGATGTATGTGAAGTATGGAGTGGGTGTGATAATATTCTGTGAGACTTGGCATAGGCAAACCAGAAAGCAACAAGACCATCAGTGGCCGATTAATGGCAGTTTTGAGATGGCGAGGATAGATAACTTGGAAAGGGTGTTGATAAGCAAGAAAGCGCGTCCTGCAACATTTGAGACTATTAAAGACTGGAGAAAGGAAGCAATGCTCCGATTTAAAAGCAGAGCAAAGCATGCGCGCAGGCATAAATCAAAAGGTGAGGTAGAGGAAGAAAAAGAAGAGGAGGAGTGGACTGAGAGTCTGAGAAGGGCAGGTAGGCATGACCAGTTGAATATAGAAAAGATATACCCACAGCGAGAATTACACATGGCAGATGAATTAATAGAAACTATATTGACCCATACAAAACAAGGCCCAAGATCAGAAGTAAGACCAGACACGAAAGTAGCTATTGCCCAGACACCGCCCGTAGCCCAAGCTCCCCCTCCGGTAGCTCAAGCCCTCCCACAGCCACAGACCACGCATGTAACACTTCCTACTAGCCAACCAGGCCCACAACAGACACTCGCTGTTCCCATTGTCCCATCCGCACCTCCCCCCTTAGACACAGACTCGGTACCGTCTGTTCCTCCCGGGGTTGAAATTGAAACCGCGGGGGCAAGAGGCGGGACTGACCAACGAGAGTGCACAAGGGTAACCCGCAGCGCAATCAGCAAAGAAAGGAAGGTGGAATTGCAGCAACAGGCAGAGATGTATATAGACGGGAATGATGGGACGGCAACATTGGTTTCGATATATGACTTTCGTAGAAGCAACGAAAGACAGGTAGTGTTGGAATGCATGGGTGAATATTTGGTGGAGAAATGGAAACAGCTAAGTGGGAAATTACCACCGCAGCGATTGTTAGATTTGAATGCATTAGCACGCTGTAGGGAGAGGGATGAAGAAGTGAGCGAACATGTGTATAGACTTTTTGAGCTTAAAGATGAATTAGATAATGACTATGCCGAAATGTTTACTGCACCTGGGTACAGGAGTAGAGATATCGGGAGAAATAGAAAGGAAACTGTAGAGCCATATATACAACAACGACATTCGATGTCATCAGTACAAAGGGGCGACAAGTTAAAAGTATGTATGCGAGAAGAGTTTAGATGGATGTCACATCCTAGTATTCCCACAATGGAGATACACAGGATATTTGATGAATATTCCATGCCTATGAAAAGAAAAGCGCTACAATCGATGGTTGAACATTTATTAGATAAAGATATAAAAAACGATAAGGTCAGCCCGCCCGAAATAATGGCAGAATATAGAAGAGCACTAGAGCGAGGGAAGGGAGAAACAACCCTATCATTGGATCTGGGAATATTGTTACATCTAAGAGAAGGGAGAGGGACGGTAAGTGGGGCATTTCCTATGAGAGAGGTCCCACCTACCTTTGTGCCCAAAGTGGAGGTTCCCGCAGGGGGCGGTGCGGCGGCGCAGGTGACACCAGCCCATTACACCACCCAATATGTGCATGTCCCCTTTTCCAGGCAGGAGGTGAACAACATAAAGCAGACAATTCCTGATATAAGAAAGAATCCTGCAGGGTTTTACAAGGAAGTAGAGTCCTGCCTACAGTCATCCGTGCTTACCATGGGTGATATAGACCTAATATTCCCGGTGATCCTGCCAGCAAACATATGGAAACAAATAAGGAAGGTAGATGACACAACGGCCTTTGGCGCCACATGGGCGAACTTGATAATAGAAGATAGAAATAAAGCGGTTGGAGGAACACCAGGACCGAACCTGGTGGCATTACTAGCACGTATAGTACAGAAGTTAAAAACAATTGTCCCAGAGAAAATGATCCAATGGGACAAATTGACTGCATGTGTACAAGGCAAAGATGAGTTGGCTACAGATTATTTTAATAGATTTGAAGAAGTATTCACAGACTTCAGCGGGCAGGATGTGGGTTCAGAAGCAGGAAAGAGGTTATTTGTTGACAAATATGTGAGGGGGTTAAAACTTCCAATTCAGGATCTATTAATGACATCAGAGAGTGCATGGCAAGCAAAAACGTTGGGCTAAGTACTGCATATGGCCCAATATTATGAGCGCAGAGTGACTGCAGGAAAAGAAAAAGACGAGAGGGATAGGGTAAATCTAAAGACACGAGTATTAATGCAGCAAGTAGTTGGACATAATAGAGGGCGAGGGAACGCACAAAGAAGGAGTAGTTCGAATATGCATGGGGGAACAGTGGGGCCGAATCAGTGTGCATATTGTAAAGAGGAAGGACATTGGCGAGCGCAATGCCCGTATCTACAGAATAGAAATGGGTCTGGTCAGAGGAGACAGCATAAAGGACACCCAGGAGCGAATGGACCAAATAGGAATAATATGCAGCAGCATCATAATAACAGAGGTAATAAAAATCAAGGCCAAAACCAAAATGCCCCAAACCAGAGTCAGGGACAGCAAAATCAACAATATGGAAATCAGAGTGGGGGAAATAGAGGGAAGAGTGGAAATGTTTTCGATACACAGCCAAACACGTATTGCAATAATAGTAATGATTACACATCGGACGATGTGTTATTTCCCCAATAGGACAGCCCAGGACAGGGGTCGGAACCAGTGTCTATTCCCGTGAATCAGAGAGGACCCTACGTAGAAATGAGAGTCGGGAATGAGGAGCACCGCTTTCTT
Organism: Ambystoma mexicanum; assembly: GCF_040938575.1. Taxonomy (NCBI): domain Eukaryota; kingdom Metazoa; phylum Chordata; class Amphibia; order Caudata; family Ambystomatidae; genus Ambystoma; species Ambystoma mexicanum. The sequence goes on from NC_090932.1 coordinate 780,795,755, forward strand.
GTAGATACAGGAGCACAGAAGTGTTCAATAGACCATCACTTGGTTCCGAATATACCACTGTCAGGGCAAAAGAATATTTCTTTAGGGTTCACAGGTACACCAGTCATAAACCCAGTGTCCAAACCAGTCCCAGTTACCATAGGACCATTTACCGAACATTGTCCTTTCCTTCTAACAGAAAATTGTGGAGAAAATTTGTTGGGATTAAATTTGTTGAAAAAACTAGGTTCTGTTATACATTGCACGGCAGACGGAGTGTTTCTAACGATATGGCCACACTATGCCCCTGTGTCAGAATTCATGTCCGAAGCGTTACCAGGGGAACTTAGTAAAGTACCAACCTGTATATGGGCAATGCATGACAACGATGTGGGATGTTTAAAGATAGAGCCAGTAAAGATTATTTTGAAAGGTGTTACTCTACCGCGAATAACCCAATACAAATTTTCGGTTGAAGGTGAGAAAGGATTGAAGAGTATTGTTACCGATTTGGTGAAATTAGGGGTAATAGAGGAAATCACAGGCAGTACATGCAACAGCCCGATTCTTCCGGTTTATAAAAAAGGAGGTAATGAGGTACCATACCGTTTCATAATTGATCTATGCGCATTGAATAAAGTAGTAGATCCGCAATTTCCTCTACTGTCAGACGTCACTACAATATTGACAATGATACCTGTTTCAGCAGAATATTTTAGTGTAATAGATTTGAAAAACGCATTCTTTAGTATTCCAGTGGACAAGGACAGTAGATATTTGTTCGCGTTCACATTAGGAGGACGATCATTTACATTTACGTGGATTCCGCAAGGTTATACGGAAAGTCCAAGTATTTACAGTAGAGCATTAAAAGAACAGCTAGACATGCTGGAATTACCCGTGGGTTGTGTACTTTTGAAATACATAGACGATTTATTGCTAGCTGCAGACACAGAGGAGATTTGTAAAGAAAGCACTGTATTAATACTGTCACACCTAGCGGCACATGGCCATAAAGCTAGTTTGAAGAAATGTCAGTATAATCGAAAGGAGGTGGCTTATTTGGGCTACCTACTTTCGAAAGGAGGGAGAAGACTAACGCCAGAACGCATAGAAAGTATTTCTTGTATGCCTATTCCAAAGACACAAAAAGGCAAAAAGGAGTCAGAGCCATAATAGGCATGGCTTCATATTGCCGACAATGGATTGGTAATTTTGCGTTAATTGTGAAACCATTAGTGAATTTGACTAGAAAAGATGCGGTTATGCCTTTGCAGTGGGATGAGGAATGTCAGAGAGCATTTGATGGATTGAAAACTGCATTATGCTCGGCTCCAGTTTTAAGTACGCCGAACTATAAGAACATTTTTAGACTATTTGTGTGTGAAAGTGAAGGATGTGCATTGGCGATTTTGACACCGGAACAAGGTGGAAGAAATAGGCCGTGTGGCTATTTTTCTTCTGCGCTGGACCCTGTAGCGCGCGCACTACCATGATGTTTGTGATCTGTCGCGACGGCTGCTGCGTCAGTGAAACAAACGGAAGGGATGGTATTGGGGCACACTTTAATTCTGATGGTGCAAAATGCCATAGACGTTCTATTAAATAGGACACAGACGCAGCACCTCACCTCTGCTAGATTGACAAGATATGAGATTATCTTGTTCGCGCCCCATATCCAAATTATGAGGTGTAGCGCTTTGAATCCTGCAGAATTAATGCCACTGACCTTAAAAGAAATTGGGAAGAATGAATCACCCCCCCACGATTGCTTAATGGTCACTGAGGAAGAAACCAAGGGAAGAGTTGATTTAAGTGATATTCTACAGAAAGAGCCGGATGGAGAGTTATTTTGTGACGGCTCATGTTTTAAATTACCAGATGGCACGATAACTGCCGCATACGCTATCACTACCCTAGAGAGTGTTGTAGAAAGTAAAAGAATCCCCTTTAATTCAGCACAAGCCACGGAAATAATAGCAGTAACCAGAGCCTGCGAGATTTCTGAAAATTTGAATGTGAATATATATACTGATAGTCAGTACGTGTTTGGAGTGGTTCATAACTTTGGTCGACTCTGGGCTCAGAGAGGGTTTCTGACATCACATGGTGCCAGAATTCAACATGGCCCTTTGTACGATTGCTGTCTGCACTCACGTTTCCAAAGAGCCTAGCAATAGTGAAATGCGAGGCACATAAAAAAGTAACATGCAAAATAGGAGAGCGAAACGCGTTTGCAGACAGAATTGCGAAACAAACTGCCACTTATTTGAATGCCAAGATTATGACGGTTCAGACAGAGGAAGTACCCTGTATGATAGAAGATGTAGTTGCGACTCTCAAAGAAATGCAGGCCGAGGCTACGGCCGATGAAATACAGGGATGGGCACAGGGATCTGCTGAGTTGAATTTGGAGGGTTGTTGGGTGGACAAGGGAACTAGAAACTGGATGTTGCCAAATTCGTATGTGACTGCAATGGTCACAATGGCCCACAGCCCTACGCACATCTGTGCCAAGAAAATGATACAGCACCTTTCTACAGTATGGCAGAATGTAAACATAAAAAAGAATGCAGAGAGGTTGGTGCAGAACTGTATCACGTGTTTACAACACAATGTAGGAAAGGGAACAGTGACTCCAACAGGCAGTTTTGGGCCGCCCTGCATGCCGTTTGAGGTAGTTCATTTTGATTTCATAGAAATGGAGAGGTGCCAAAACTTACAATACGTCTTGGTGGTAATCTGTGCATTCAGTCAGTGGGTGGAGGCATATCCTTTAAAAGATTGCACAGCAATGACTACGGCAAAAGTAATGTTGAAGGAGTATTTTTCCAGATTTGGCTTGCCCCAGGTCCTATGGTCTGATAATGGACCGCATTTTGTGGGTGCAGTGGTATTACAGATATGTGCTGGTCTCCAGATTGATAAGAGATTCCATAGTTCAAGGCATTTGAGTTCTGCCGGTCTTGTGGAGAGGCACAACGGGATTCTTAAATCAAAGATTAGCAAGATTTGTGCGGGAAGCAAGTTGAGTTGGGTGGATGCATTATCAATAGCACTATTATGCATGCGTACGTCTGTACTGGCTAAAACTGGGCTCTCCCCGTATGAAATCGTAATGGGAAGGCCGGCAAATGTTTGGTGCGCACCTCAGCCAAAACGACTCAGTGAGATAGAACATCCTGTGCTTGGTACTTATTGTGACCTTTTAATGCAGAAATTGCGTTTGATTCATCAGCAGGGGCAGGAGGCATTACCAGTACGGTATACCGGTCCGGGGCACGCGCTGGAGCCAGGAGACTGGGAGCTGCTTAAAAACTTTGAAAGAAAGTCATCATTGGCACCCAGGTGGCGCGGGCCCCATCAAGTACTTTTAGTGACGCAGACGGCAATGCGGGTGGATGGAAGGAAGTCGTGGATCCATGCCACCCATGCCAAAAAGATTCCAACTGCACTGAAAGTCTTGCCTGACACTGCTGACCGGAAAGAGACAGCGGTCCCAGAAACGAAAGAAACTTTTGCCAGTGAGCAGCCACCTAATCTGCCAAAACGAGAAGTGAAACTCGAAACAAAGCCTGAGACGATTGCCGAAAAGGGGGAAGGGCAAAGAGTGCCCCAACGTTGCCCAGCAGAATCGACATCACTGCTGACCGACGTGAAATCTGCCTTGCAGATACCAGCAAAACCAAATCGTGTACCCCTTTGGCGCCCACCAGCACTTGCCAGCACGCCACAAAACTGATCTGCATCATTGGCGCGGCACACACCAGCACCTGCAGTAGCGCCACAGGCTGACTTCAAGCCTGAATCTGAAAGTGCACCGGCACTGTTCACGGATCATACGATACCAGGAGCAAGGCGATACAACCTGCGGCCTCAGAAGACAAAGTGATCTGCATTTTTTTTTTTTGTGTTTATGTCAACCTCTGGTTCAGCTCATGGACGGAGAAGGAACCATGGGTGTAGAGGAGAGAAGCGTGAGAATTGTGCAAATCAGACAATTCAAGACTTGCGGCTCCTCGGTGCGATCATAAAAAGTACATGTGTCCGGAACCAGAGCGGACAAACTGGGCGCACATGATACTGAGGCGATAACTGATCAAAGGCCCTCTGAGCAGTATAAGAAGGGACAAGTGATCTCGCCTAAAAACGAATAATCGAATCCAGGCTAAGAAGGACAGGCAAAACTGAACTGTGAGAATTCCACTGAACTTATAGACATCAGAGCAAGCGCGACGAAGAAAGATATCCACAACGAACTGTGATAAGGAAGAAGAAGGACGACGAGAAACATGCCGGGACCGGTTCCAGCCTCCTCCTGCACCACAACCGCTGAGAATGAGTCAGTTATAAAGACTATAAGTTTAAGAAAAACGCATGGTAAAACAAATTGTATGCTGACACTAACGATAATAATGTGCTTTATGAGCGTGGTAGCACCAATATCGGCAGCCCTAATATTATGGTGGGTAGAAACAATACACCCATTAGAAATGTTTTTACCAATAATGAATATATCCACTACTGAAAGCCTGGTTCAGATGATCACTTATACCCTACCCCCAATGGAAGAAAAACACAGGGAGGGTTTTGGAAATAACACCTTACTTCTGATAATGAACATGACACATGCAATCCTAAAGAAAACAAACTGTTGGGTATGTGCCCATTTACCACAGCATGCCGGAAAAGGAAAAGGGTGGTATGTGCAGCCATTACCATTAAGGTCTGCATGTAATGCATCTTTAGGTGCAATGTTCTATGGGAAGTGGAATAAGAGTAATACGGGTCAATTAGACAGAACCAACATGAATGAGTTTGAGGAGATAATAATGAAGCTTGTGGGTTGTTCCATTTTCCATAAAGCACAAGTAATAGCCCCAGAACCCACGAGGAAAAGTACACGGAAGAGAACACGACAAAATAGACGAGATAGATTGTCGCCGCCAGAAAGAATATCTGTAATGACGTTTCGTGTAAGAACAGAAGGGGACAAAGATGCAATTCCCCCATCTTACACAGTGAATTATAGCCCAAGAACTGTCCCTTTTTGTCTAAAAAAGAAAGGCTCTTTTTCAGTCAGAACATATACTGGTTGTGTGAATACAGTGGTACTAGAATGGGAAATAGAACCAGTATACATAGGTGATCCAGTTTATTTTATATGTGGAGAGAAAGCATACCCTTGGTTGCCCAGAAACTGGGGAGGTACGTGTTACCTAGGGCTACTGTACCCAGGAGTATTCCTCTTAGAAACAGCGGCCATGGCCAGATTATCCAGAACTACAGTCAAGAGGACTGACAAAGGTGTTTTAATAGCAAATGATGTAGCGAAATCATTCATTCCATTCTTAGGACAGATAGTGAACTCCTATAATATAAGGCAACTATCCAGAATCTTAAAGAATACAATAAACACAACAGATATAACAAATTTAACATGACGTTGGAAGAAAGAGGAATAAGGTTAATGACGCTGCAGAATGGCTCTCGATGTAATCCTGGTTGATCGTGGGGGAATTTGCATAATAGTGGGATCAGCATGTTGCATTTATGTCGATGACTATTCCCCCACAATCTTTGAAGCAATAAAGAAAATGCACATTCTAAGCTCTGAACTCCCCATGGGAGAAGGGAGCTGGGGAATAGGATCTTGGTTTTGGGGAATACTACGATCTTGAGAATGGAAGTTAATCTCAATATTAGTAGTGGTGTTCGGAATATTCCTAACGTGCTGTTGTTGTATACATTGTTTACCCATAGTTTGCGCACAGGTAACTGAGGGATGTACGGAAGGATGCATGCATATGATAACAAAGAAAAAACAACCTCATGATCGAACTAGCCCAGACCCAAATGAGATGAGAGCAGTGAAAGAGTTGATGGCAATAGATATTGATGAAGACAATGATGTCCACGATAGCATGCAAGACTCAGATATAAGTACTTCAGATTCATCATCACTAGAGGAGATTTCCATAAATAGATGAGATGTTTGGCATACGGCCAAAGGAGGGTTTGTCAGTCTAGAAATACGGATACCTCTACTTTGAGACCGCAAACGCATTTTGGTGACCGTGGACCAACCGTCTCATGCACGATACGACAGAATATAGGTTTTCGAGTTTGCCAATGAACGGCCAATTTGATGTAACAAGAATCGCCATTTTGTTTTGTAACCATTGCTCATTGCTTTATGTTCCTATTGCTTCGCAGTATATTTTCCGCTTCCACTGCTCGACTGTGGAACATTGTTGTCTGTATGTGAAAAGGACAAGGCCGTGAGGATAACAAGAGTTTGCTGAAACACAAACGTAGGCAGCGCCAGGAAGAATGCCCGGCTCTCTCCCGAATGTAGCCTTGAAGCAGAGCTGCAGGGCATTTAATCATTTCACAGCTGCCAACCAGTCTCGTTATATGGTAGAATATGTTAGAATAATACTGCTAAAGGCTTGAATTATGCTTTTCTAACGCCCCCCCTTTGCTGAGCCCGTTAGAGCATGTCGGCTCCCAGGACGCGAATAGCACCTGATAAATAGCAAGGTCCGGAATGCAACTCCCCCCATAAATAGTTCGCTTCCAAGAACAGAAGCACTGTGTTCTATTCAATAACCGAAAGATGCCTTTGCACTCACAAATTGCACATTTTTACTAGAATAGATGTTTGAAGGTGTCATAGTGGTCGGAGATGTCCATCATCACACCAAGTTCAAAGAAACCCAATAAAGGGGGGGTGTTAAACATGTCACAGCTGATTGTTTGATATGCATTTTGTATATATGTAACTGATGTACGTAATTCACTCTCTTGCGTCCCTCGGGGTCTAGAGATGCACGTGGCGGGGCGTGAGACCGAGTTGGCCAACTGAGACTTTTGCTTTGCAATAAAACCCTAGCTTTGGGAATACAACCTCGTGTCTGGTGTCTCTATCGTGTGTGGTGACCCGCCTTGTTTCCATAGATGTCATGGTCCCCTAGGGGCCCCTTTCATACACAGCACACTTAGAGTACCGTAAACCATTAATGGAAAAGCTGAACCAGTGTCATTTGACTCTACCTCAAATCAAGACTAAGACTGATCAACCTTCTCGAAGAAATCAAAGTTACCTTAAAGACCAACAGCCTTCCTCACCACGTTGTGATAGACAACCTCACAAATCATGCTAGGCAATCTCATAGAGGCCTCTGCCTCAATCAATAATCAGTACCTTACAACCTGTCTCAATGTGAGATCAAATGCAGTGTAAAAAGAGCCTCCTTATACTCGCTAATTGTAGAAGGTAGGGAGTTGAGAACAGCTGGAAAAAGATGGGAGAGAAACAAGAAAAATTAGGTCACACAGATGATTACTACGCTTCTAATCAATCTCAGTTGATTCCACTGGTGGAAGGGGACAAGAAGCTCAGTCAAAGAAATCATTGTAAACATCATATTTTAATATTTATCACAATCAATATAATGGCATAAACATGTACATTATAATCACACAATAACATCATAAAAAATACATTGTAGTATATATTCATATAAGCAACTTGAGTGAATTGTCAAAAGAGAAACTAATACTTGGAATGGCGAAACATTTACTAACAGCTGTATAAAGAACCCTCTGTAATTAAATGACCAATGTTTGGAATGGCCAATTCTGCAAGTGCTGACAATAAAGTGCTAAGTGCCAAAATGCTGGCAAAAAAGGGCTAAGTGCCTACTACATGTAAACAATACCTCTGGATTTTTAAAATAGTTTCAGCAACACTATTTATCTAATTCCCACAAGGGCTGATGGTCGTCTTCCTCAGGGCACACTCGTAAGTTGCATCTGACATTTTAAAATGACATTCACAAATACACTTAATAATCAAACAACTGAGATCCATGTTTGTTTCATTGTTGGCTTTCAAACTTGATTGTCGATCTCAATGTCTTTGAAACATGAATGCCAGACAAAACAAAAGAAAAAGAAGAAAAAATCATATTAAAAACAAAGAAATGACTGAGCTTTCTATACCTAACCACCCAAATAGAATTCAACATTTATGAACTATCCGTAATAGGCCGAACAATTTTAAATTAATTCACATATATTAGTCCATAAAAGGCACAGAGAACAATGATTTTTTCACGCAGCCCAAAACGAAACAGATGGCATTTATTTAGCATCTGTGGAGATAAAAAGATACATGCGATCCAATTAATTTTCCCAAATTCCAACCATGTTGCAAACCGAAAACAAGGTCCAATTGAACACAATGAGCTGCCTCTCTAAAAATATATACTAACCTGAATTATTTATCAATGCAGAGCATATGTATCTGTGAGATACTAATCCCGCTCTGCTTAAGTTTAAGAAGATGTTTTCATAGTAAACAACATTTTTTTCTTTATACAGCTGTTAGTAAATGTTTGGCCATTCCAAGTATTAGTTTCTCTTTTGACAATTCAGTCAATTTGCTTACATGAATATATACTAGAATGTATTTTTTATGATGTTATTGTGTGATTATAATGTACATTTTTATGCTATTATATTGATTGTGATAAATATTAAAATATGATGTTTATTGATTATTTTCTTTGACTGAGCTTCTTGTCCCCTTCCAGTGGAATCAACTGAGATTGATTAGAAGTGTAGTAATCATCTGTGTGACCTATTTTTCTTGTTTCTATTATATTGCTCCCTTGGTCCAAGGAGTTGGGTATACCCATCGTTGTTGACTTTTGGAAAAAGATGGGATGCCTGGAAAAAATCCACAATTCAAAACTAAAATTGGAAAAAATCTAAAGACTCCTATTAATGCAGCATGGGCATTTCATCAAAAATGCATACAATTAGGATAAAATGCTTTAAAAAGAATTACATGCCCATTGGACTTTCTAGTGCTCAGCATATAGCGAATCCAGAATAAGGTGTCTGCTCTTAGGTCCTCAGGCTGTGAGCTGAATACGGTGTCTTGGGGAAAAGAAACATTATTTCCACAAACAGCTGAAAGGAAATTAGAGTTCTGCTAAAAATTAAACAAAATAGCCAGAACCCAGTTTGTGGCTTCAAAAATCCAGAAAAGGAATTTAGGAGTGGGACCACTACTCCCACCAGGGAAGCTTTGCTGCTTTCTATCTCCTTCCAGCCATTTGTGTCTGCCTCCATCTTTCTGCCAGCACTGTCCATGTTCATACAACAATGGCCAGGGTCCAGCTTACTTCATTATATACCGTCTGTGCCTGCCCTGTTTCCAACCCCGCCACGCCTACTGTCTGTCCTTCAGAGGCCCCTAGGAATTTAGCCGACAATTACATTTCAGTTGACATCTTTCTCTTTTAAAGACTAGCCAAGGACATGGTCCTATTCTTCAGAGGCCACTAGGGATTTTGGCAACAATTGCATTTTTAACTGACATCATCATTCACATGCACAACATGGACAAGGACATAGCACTGTCCCTCAGAGGCCATCAGAAATTCTGCTAGCATTGTTTTTTCAGCTGATATCTGCGTTTTATGTACACAGCATGGACACGGACATGGCGCTGGCCTTCAGAGACCAGTAGGGATTTTGGCAACATTTGTGTTTCTAGCTGAAAGCACCTTTCTTGTGCACAGCAGGGCTAGAGATATGGCTCTGTTCTTCATAATGGAAATACAGAAGGCCTACATTTTGTAGTTCGCAGTGTTCACTATCTCTGTTTTTTGTTTTGTGAGTACATTGTCTTCCTTCCAGGAATGTGCCTCCAGAGCGGTTAGCCGACATTGGGCCTCATTACAACCCAGGCGGTGGACCATGGTGCTATTAGGACCATGGTCCATGCCGGAATCCGCCGTGGTGAATGGCTGAATTACCGCCCCATTCCATTGTTGGCGGGGCGGTAATTCCCCATTCATCATGGCCCCTTCCCCATTCCCATTTTTGGCCCATAGGGCTCAATGGGAATGGGGAAGGCACTAATTACGGCACCGTAAATTACGGTGCCGTAATTAGCTCCTAGGTCCCTTTGCGGGTTGGTTTTTTAACGCCTGCTAAAAGCAGGCATTAGTAGTAACCCGCAAAGGGACCTCGTAATCAGGCGTTAAGGGTTTAACCGCGCCAACACCTTTTACGACGCCGTTAACCCCTTAACGCCTGGGTTGTAATGAGGCCCATTGTTTACATAATCGGAAGGTGCTGTTCTAGGCTCAAGGTCATTGGCTCGCAGCCCAGACTTTTAGAAAATAAACTCTAATGTACTACATCTCAACATGGATAAGCAAATCTTGCAGCTTGCATTTCACTAAATATAAATGTGTTTATATTGTGCTGTGCATTATAACAAGGAGGCCTGCATTTCACTCCATATTAAACTATTTTCATTGCACAGTGTAGAGGGCCTGCTCTGCGACTCAGATCACAGGCCATATTAAGCATGGCTGATATGGGCAGACATAAAAAATAAATGTCACCCCCCATGAGGCGTAGAACAGGCCATGGAGGCTTCATAGGAATCATGGGAATAAGAGTGAAGAAACAAAAGTGCAGAACGCGTATCTGCTAAATTGTGTTCACTTAGAATCTTCATCATTTACGAAATGTTAAAACATAAACATTTCTTCTTGTGATGAGCCAGCCACAGCAGGTATTAGTCAGCAGACAATCTTCAGCCACTGATGATCGCTGACGAATTAGGGATGAGTAGATGTTCGCCAGACGAATAGTTCCAAACAGTTTTATCCTGTTAGTCCAGATACAATATGGTGCACGGACAAGTTCACCGCTACTTGACGCGACAAAGCAGATGTGACGAACAGGGTCAGGACGAACCCAGCTACAAGGATGTAGAGCTCAGGTGTGATCTCTGTGCCTAAGTTCCAAAGAAGTCCCAATAGTATTTCACTGGATTGAAGGAAACACATGTATTCACAGCCAGTATATGAGTATATGGAGCTCAGGAAGGAGCCCCCATTAGTTGGAGCAGATCTTCCCAAACGGACATGAATTTTCTTTTGCCCATTCTGGTATTCTTCCACTAGGACTTCGGCCAGTTACATAGCTATACTTAATGCTCCTACGAATATCACAGTGGTTGCCGAGCTATACTTGATGCTTCTACGAATGTCACAGAGGTGCTAGTGCTGTGTATTTACAAATTCAGAAGTTATGCCAGCTGCAGGAACTTCAGCGGGTATAGCTACACATCAGGCCAGTCCAATTGCACTAGCTCAGTCCGCACTCGTAGATGTGGATAAAACCGCAACAGTCAACCACGTTTGAGACAGTGATCAAGCTGGCAATCCCCACAGGCACACCAAATCATGAAGCATTGAACTGTGCAATGTAGGATCCATTCGGTAGCAGTAAAGCTACTGCAGGTTCACATTCAAATTGCACTTAGCATGCAGTTGCTTGAGGTTGAATTCTGCTCACACTGGCTGATTTTGATGAATGTCCTGGCATCTTATATGGGGTGTACACACACAGCTCATCGGAATAGAGTTGTCCTCATGATTCACACAGTTATGGTTGTAGGGCACCTCATAGAGAGTTTGCATCCATTGCTTCTTTACCTGTTGCATGGTGCTCCAGGACTGCAGTTCTTCACAGAACAGAGGTGTTACTGGTGACACGGGAATATTCAGGATCCAATGCAATGTCCATGACAATAAGACTTGTCCCACAATGATATTCTGTAGCTTGCTCTGTTGAGTACACTCAGCAAAGTGTAGATCAACTCTGAATGGCCTGTCTATGCGCTTGTCTTGTTAGCCAATTCTGTCAGTTGCTCTGGCCATAGTTTGATAGCCCAAACTCGAACACCTGTAGAAAGTGTGTTCAGGAAGTCTGTGACCTTCAGAAGTTCAACAATAAACTGTTTTTAATCCTGTAAAGTTACCACACCTTCCTGGATGATATGCACCATATTCACTACCACATCTCTTCAGCTTGTAGATTTCCTGCTGCAATGCAATGAATTCGTCTTTCTGCTGCAAAATCGCTCATCTTGATTGGCCGCCTAGCCAGTCCTTGAATTCTCAGGACGATTGTCTTCAAGATAAGTTCAGCATCTTTCACCTCCTTCTTTGTCCTAGCCTTTTCCTAGGTGACCTATCCTGACGAGGATAGATGTCCTCCTGTGTCTCCCCATGTGCCTATTACAGTAACAACCTCATGTAAAGGGGCTTGCTTTTCCATCAGTTGGCTTGCTTTGCTTATCGAAATGGCATAGGTCTGTTAAATGTTTTGTGCGGTCTAAGCTTTGACGGCCTTACGCTTAAACCTTTTTGTTTTATGTAACATGCACATTTTTGCCTTTCTTTTTGCGCAGTTGAGCTGTTTAGTTGTCAACCAAATGCCACTCTCCTTGGCCTCCCTATTGGATTCATGGGTAAAAGACTACAAATTAACACAAAATTAAAGTGGTTGACCAAACATGTAGCAAGTCTGTTCCATAAACTTGCCAAGAGTCAGCCGCTCCACATGATGTGTGAAGGACTGTTTCTTGTCATGTATTCTCTGTCGTGGCATGGAACGTGTCATCATAGACCACAGAAAGTGTAGACCACATAAACTGCCCATCTGCAGGAGTTGGGGTTGGGGGTGAATATATATATATCCATTTTGCGCTATACGCTTTTCCTTTATTTTGTAAGGGAAGTGTGTCTTAAACTCATTCTATGTCGGCCAGTCCGATTAAAAAGTGCCAGTATTCATGGATACCAGCACTTTACTGGACCGGCTGACAATGGGTTTGGCGGAGGGGCACCTGGGTAACCTCCGGGGGAGGTAAGCCATGGGCCCTATCCCCATATCCCCTCATGGAGTCCGACGGGGGTCTCCATGAATGGGTATTTACACTGTCAATCCAGCATTCATAACCCGGCAGCAATGCCGCCGGACCTGGTGCTGGAAACGGTATCAACATTTTCTGGTATCCTGAGAAGGTTGTATCCAACTACTATACAACTTCCTGCTTATAGTAAAGGAAGGTGTCTAAATATTTCACAACACATACATGGTCTGCCTTGTCATCTAGCTTTTCTACATCATCTTCAGGTTCTAACAATACTCCTTGAGCAAAAACTTCTAACTTGGATCTCAAAAGGTCCCTATAGGTGTCTGTGATGTGTTTCATAGGGCTCACTAGCCTAGATTCATCTATAACCAATAGTGTATGTGCCTGAGGTTGCATATTAGGCCCAGAGTAGGGTTATACTGGCTGGTACAGAAGTATCCTAACTCTAGCGAGTATATACCTATTTGTGTAGAGACTCCTTCCACATTAGCCTGCACTTCCCTCTTATTAATGGGTTTGGCTTGTGGGCTATTTCTAAGGTTGAAATATTCAACTGTTGGCTAATCATTGGGATATCCAGTGGAATCAAAATGTCTCAAAGGCATAAAGGCAAAATAGTTGAGAAGGCTTGTCCACAGCAAAAATCTAAAATAGGATCACCACTCCAACAAAAAGGTTTGTAAGGTTATGTGCACTTTAGATGGCTAAAAATCTTTATTTTCAGGACGGCCGTCATGCTTGGCTTGGTTTCTGGCCTTATTTCGGGCTCTTTCCTTCCTGGAAAAACGGACTTGTTTTCATACAATGTGGAGGTTTCTGGAGTTATTGTTCATGTTTTCATCTACTCTTGCCTGATTTTCAGGTTGTTCAAGAAAGTGAATCTCCTCTCTCGGCGAACAAGGGCTAAACTATCTGGAGCTGGTTTAAGGTGGTCAACTGACACTTGTTGAGTACCTTACTCAGGAGGCATGGCTGGTTGGACTGCTGTTATTGAGCCTTCATGTTTCGGTACCTTCACAGGGGGTTGGTAGCGCGATCCATGTGCTGCTTTGTCATGAAACATCATGAATCTTCTCTAGGACTTAATCTCCAAGTTTCAGGGTCAGTCAGTCTGTGACTTCTCTTTGTCTTAATGCTGTGATGCTTCTTCACCATTGATGGTGTCTCTTGGGAGATTTATGAGGAGCAGCAGGTCTGGCCTGTTGAGAGAATTCACAAGAATTGTGTAAATCAGGCATATACATTGGAACGCCAAACAGCAACTCAAAAAGGTGTTTTTACCCTCACATTTAAAAAGGCAAGGTAGATTATTCATACTATACTGCACTATAGGAACGTAAATTCTCCCAATTATCACCAGAAGAAAGGATGTATTTAGTTAAGGTTTGCCTTTCTATCCCATTGGCTCTATCTATGACACCATTAGCTTGTGAACAAAACGGGTTTAGAGACTTGCAGAGCACAACCCCAGCTTGACAAGGCCTCTCTTAAGGTTTTTTTTTGTGTATTTAAATAATTTGTATTAACTTTTACAACAACCAATAAACAGAAAAAAAACAGTGCATGTCATATAAAGTCAAGCATCATATACAATATTATAAAATGTCCACTGTCTCCCCATTACCCTCCCCCCTAACTCGAGTCTACTCCACTTCGCCCTCTGCCGTTGTTTCCTCTATGGGTGCCTCCCCCTGTGTATTCCCAGAGGAATCATGTTCATTTAGGCAGGCCTGGGTGGACCCAGACAGTGTGGCCACTAAGTGTATCCAGGCCATTAGAGTTCCATACCGCAGTTTCCCCTTCTGCCCATTTCTGGAGATCGTGCCACCAAACATCTACGTTTGGTCTATTGTTTGCTTTCCAACCCATGGCAATTCTGCGCTTGGCCAGTATATAGGCCAAGTCCTTGAGTTTACTCCCGTGTTTCAGTGTGCGCGGTCTAGAAAAAAACCCTACCATGCATGCCCACACAGATTCCACATCTAGTGTGATCCCTTTCTCGGTTAAGCGGTGGGATACTTCTTCCCAGAATTTTCCAATTTCCGGGCATGTCCAGAACATATGTATCATACCTGTGTTCACTTCCCCACATTTGGGACATGTTTGTATTCCTGCATTCTTGAATCGATCACTCCTCTGGGGGGTCATGTATGCTCTGTGAGTAACAAATAGCTGGATCTGTTGCAGCCTCGCATTCCTGGACACTTTTTTGTGGTATCTCTGAACCCTCACCCGCAAGCCATCATTCACGGGCTCCCCAGATTCCTCTTCCCAGTCCTTTCTCAGCTGGGTCACCTCCTTTCCCACCCTGGACATCAGCAATTCATAGATTCGAGAGACCTTGTGCCCCCCCCCTCTGAGATATCGTAAATTGTTTCTATGGCTGTGTCAGGTTGACCTTCCAGCACTATTTCTGACCATGTCTCTTTCGCCCGCCGCACCAATCTGGTGTAAGTAATATACTGCCCTGAGTGTAGACCAGTTTCCTCTACCAATACGTTAAATTCCATTACCTTCCCATCTTGCCATACATCTTCCAGTGTTGCAATGCCCACCACTTCCCAATGCTTACGAATTGTCTTCCTCAGTTGTTCATTCACTCCGGTCAATGCCACTAGCGGCACTTGTGTAGAACACGGGGTCGGGTTCTCCATGACCTAGCAAGCCTTGCGCCACATCTTCCATCCTCGTGCCCCCTTTTAGCTCTGGTTTTAGCAGCCGTATCCACTCTTTAAAAAAAAGACGGAACACATTCAGACCTCAACAATCTAGACTCGGATGTTGAGTCTTCATTTAACCACTTAGCCACATATTGTAGTTGACTGGCCAAATAATAAACCTCAAAGTTGGGCAATTTTTATGCCCCCTTTATCATACATTTTCTGCAGTTTCCACAGGGCTATTCTATTCCTGGTATTGTGCCATATGAACCCTCTACATATGCTTTGAAATTTAACGAAGAAGCGCTTGGGTATCATATATGGTACATTCCCAGAAAAGTGTAACAACCTCGGCAATACAACCATCTTCCACAGTGCCACCCTCCATACCATGGCCAAAGGGAGTTTAGCCCAGAATCTCATGCTATTCTCAATGTTTGCCACTGCCTTCTCTGTGTTATGTTTGTATTCATCCTCTATCGTGTGATAAATATAAATCCCCAGGTATCTAAAGGTTCTAGTATCCCAATGTATTTGTAATACTGGTAGACTTTCTTGCAGAATTCCCTTTTATCTCCTGAAAGGGAATATACATGATTTCTTAGGATTGACTGTAATGCCAGAGAGCAACGCAAATCACTCCATTACTTCTAAGATATGTTGCAGGCTTTCCTCCGGATACTTCAAGCATAACAGCATATCATCCGCATACATTGATATTAAATATGGCCCTTCTTTCATGTAGATCCCTACCTCCTCATATTGTTGCCTCAGATATATTGCTAAGGGTTCCAGTGCCAGGATAAACAGCATCGGGGACCAAGGGCATCCCTGTCTAGTGCCCCTACTGAGTTTCCACCTCTCTCAAATGAGCGCTCCCGTCTTGACTCTGGCTAGTGGCGTACTGTACAGTAGTTTCACCCACTTCAGGTACCTGGGCCCTATTCCATATTCTTTTAGGGCGGACATCAGCTAAGGCCATTTGACAGAATCGAAGGCCTTCACCGCATCTAGTGAAATAATTGCACCTTCATGCGAGTCTCTGTCTGTTTGCTCTATGACATGGTGGAGCCTTCTGAGATTATCAGATATGCTTCTGTGCAGAACATATCCGGTCTTGTCAGGATGTATGAGTTTGTGAATAACTTGTCTCAATCTATTTGCCAGCACGGTTGTAAGTACCTTGCTGTCCTGGTTCAGCATGGATAGAGGTCTATACAACCCGCAGTTCATACTCTGCTTGTTAGGTTTGAGAAGCTGAATTCTGGCAGTATCCCTATTTCAAACGCTTTGTTCAACATTGCCAGTAACAGGGGGAGCACTTCCGTCTTATATGTTTTGTAGAACTCACTGGGCAGTCCGTCCGCTCCTGGGGCCTTGCTAGTAGGTAATAGCTCAATCACTGCTTCTAGTTCCTCCAATGTGATTGGGGGCTCTAGGTTCTCCCTCTCTTCCGTTGCCAATTTAGGCAAGCCAATATCCTCCAGTGTTTCAACCATCTCATTCCCTTCACCCCTCTCAACGTCTCCATACAGTAGTTGGTAGAACTCAATGAACCCACCGTTCACGCCCTCTTGGGTGTCGAGTATTTGTCCATTCTCCCCCTTTATTGCTCTGATCGTTGGTCTGGGTGTCTCATTTTTATACAACCATGCTAGCAACCTCCCCGGCTTGTCCCCACCAGCATGCTGCCTCTCTTTGTATTTCTTGTAGTTCAAGTTGCATAATCACTCCCAGTGCCCCCCACACTCCTGCTGCAATTGACTTATGGTTTCGGCTTCCTCAAGGGATTTCTCTCCTCTGTGCATAATTGCCTCTAATTTTGCCTCTACCTTTTGCAACTCCTGCGTTATGCCTCCTTGCAGACCTTTGGATTTAGATATAGCTGCTCCCCTCACCACCACCTTGAATGCCTCCCATAGAGTGCCAGCCTATTCTACCCTTCCAGTGTTATTTTCAAAATATTCTACAATTTCTTTCCTCAAGTCCCCTCTGAACACTGTGTCTTTCAATGCTTCGGCTCTGAGCCGCCACGTTGGGATCCGTTGCTCTAGAAGGAAAGTATTGCCATGTTAAGATCAGTGGTGAGTGGTCTGAGAAGACCCTCTCTTTGTATTCTGACCGCACTAGCTCCCCCGTCAGCTCCAGAGTAACAAATATATAGTCTAGCCGTGTATAGAAGTTTTGTGGGGCCGAGTAATGAGAATAATGTTTTTCATGTGGGTGGTGTAGTCTCCATAGATCCTCCAGATGAAAGTCTCCCAACAGGGTCCTCAAGGTTTTGGCTGCGGAGGTAGGTCTATCTATCTAGCTTTCTGTCTGATCTGTCCACCCTGGGATCCAGCATGCAATGCTTAACTTAGTCTCCTCCCCATATAACTGCACTCCCGAGGTACGGGCTAACTTTGCCATATAAGGTCTTGAACTAGGCCACAGTATCTTTGTTTGGGGCATATGTGTTAATGCTGCACAACTCTCTGTTTTCTATCAATCCCAGTATCGCCACCATCCTCCCATCAGACTCTACGGTGGACTGTAATAACTGAAAGGAGACATGTGGTGCTATCCAAGTGATTACACCTCTGGTGTATGCTGAATACGTTGCCCCTATGGTGGTCCCCTTATCACATCCTGTCATTCTTTTGTAAGGTGAGTTTCTTGTAATAGGGCAATGTCTATTCTCTGCCTCCTTAGATACATGATGATCTTATTCCAGGTTGTTATCCTAAGGTTTCCCATCTCTCATCCATACCCCGTCCCGCCTCTATCCTCACTTGTCCTCCACTTCATGCGCAGTAGCGCGTGGGTGTGTGTGTGTGTGTGTGTTCCCCAACTGATTCTTCAAACTCCCCTTCTCCCTTTCCTCCCCCATCTTGCCCGACCCCAACTGTTGCCCTCCCCTCTCCCCCACAGCTTCCCAAAACTGTTGCCCATTACTCCCAATACCCCTTCCTTCCCATTTATAACTACAACTACCCCACTCCTGACCTCCCCAAACAGTTGCCCAGCACCATCCCTGGATCCCAGGCTACCCCGCATCTAGTCCCTTTTTGCGGCCTAGCAGATACTCAGAACCCAGCAAGGGGATACTATACTATTAATATCCTAACTAATCTAACTACTGTGGTAAGGATGTGTCTCCTCTGTTTCTCCTGCATTGGAACTACAGTTTGTCATCCATTTATATATTTTAAGCACTGCAGGACTCTCCCATCTCAGGCCAACTACATTTCCATATATATTATAGATCAGAGGTTCGGACCTAATACACGATTATAGTCTAGTCCCAAGATCAATATATGTGCTGTACTTATCTTCATAGTATCTATATGTCCGCTCTACAGCCCTGAAAAGGTACCGATTAACTTCTCTGTCTCGCACTCCGCCTGGTCTCCCGATCCTGACGGACAGTTCCTTGCGTTCAGCCATGCAGACACATCCTCTGGAGATTCAAAGAAAAGGTCCTTGTTCTTATGGAGCACTTTCATCTTTGAAAGCACTTTCATACAGCAGCATTTATCTATGGCCCGCCTCCCACAGCCACCTCTTGACCGCAAAATAGTTCATACACTGTCTCTGCACCAAGAGGGTGTAGTCCGGGTACGTAGTGATGGTCGCTGATGCTCTGCTTATCGTCCCCCCTTTGCAGAAATGCTGTAAAACCTTCTCTCTGCCTTTATAATTCAGTATCTTAGCGATGATTGGCCGTGGGGGAGCTCCCGGCGGTAGCTTCCTGACCAAGGCTCTCCGTTCTCGTTCCACTGCAACCCCCTGAGTGCTCTGCCTGCTATCTCTTGCAATAACATATTCTCAATGTAATTTGTTGAGTCCGTTCCTTCCTCGCCTTCCGGGAGCCCCACAATGCGTACGTTATTTCTGCACACACGCCCTTCTGCTTCTTCAGCTCTGCTTTCGAGGTTGCGCACCTGTTGTTGCAACGTGTGGATCTTATTTCCATTGCTTCTCTTAAAGCTTTGCCTGAAAAGGCTGGCCTGTTGTAAGCTTGGAGCAAATTTGGTGCTGTCATAGCTACTAAGGAGAGCAAACCCTTTATTACCTCTTTACTATCCGCTTTCTTTTGAAAAAGTAGCCAAGTGAACCTTGTGCACTAAATGACAAGTATTTGTACTTGTTGATGGGTGTCTGTGGACCTCTGTGGCCCATATGTTTGCATTCAAAAGGCATTGTCGCCCTTGTTAGTATGCTTACTGGTGGTTTTCGGAAATTGTTCATTGTTATCTGCAAACATAGGGGGCATCTTGCTATGTACTGTCATACTTTGCTACTGAACCCTGGCCACCAGTAGCTAACCTGCAAGAGACATGTAGTAGCTGAAATCCCAAAGTGGGTTTAGGCTAAACTTGCATGTGCAGTGGAGATTGATTTTAATCTATCCTGCCTGTTCGGTTGTACCCTGTCAACAGGGCCTAATTTTGACCTAGGTATAGGTCAGTGCCTGACTTGTTAACAGCATATAATGAGATGATGATAATTGCTGTGGAGAGTCTAGCTCTGCAGAAGTTAAGGCGAGAAAAGACCTTCCCCCTCCAAAAGCTGGTACTCAGCAGATATCCAAAAACTGAAACACATCAAAAGTAAGGCCTTCAGGAAATGGCAAAAGTCGCTCTCCCTTGAGGATAAATCTAACTATGCCCCTGCAGATAAAGAGCACAAAGAGGCCATCTGTACAACAAACAAATGTACCTATGAGAATAGGATTAAGACCACTGCCTCAGATACAAAGCAACTCTTTGAAATTTTAAAAGAGGTCGAAGACCCTTGTCCAATTGACGTTACTATTTTGAAAGACTCTGACTAGTGTGTTCAAATTGAAAAGGCTGTGTCTAATAAGATCCTCCTGATCAAGAGGGACATCGAATCCAAGTTAGCCAATTTGAATGTCCTACTCCCATTGCCTTTGCTTGGCAACAACCAGTCTAAGCTCTTCAACTTTTAAGACGTGTCTGAAGCAGAGGTCCTGGGAGTATTGAGTAGGATGAAATCCACGAGCTGTAAAGGTGATATTTGTCATGCGAAAATAGTCAAAGCGTGTGCCTTGTCCTTGGCCCCCTTCATCAGAAAGTTTGTTAATGCGTCTTTCAAAGAAATCTTAGTTCCAAAAGAAGTTAAAAAAGCCTGGATAAACCCCCCTTCTGAAGAAGCCCTCTGGATCCAAGTGTGGCAAGCAACTATCGCCTGATCACTAACTCCCCTTTTCTTTTAAAAATTCTGGACAAGATTGCACATGAGCAAATCCAGTTGTTCCTGACTACAAACAGTTTTTTGGGCCCCAAGCAATCTGGTTTTTGGTTTTCAGGGAGCTCTCATAGAACCAAATCTACACTTCTAGACCTTAAGATCAATATCCTGCAACAGATGGATAAAAGCAAAGCCTCATTACTAATGCTCCTGGACCTAACAGCGGTATTCGATCTGGTTGATCATTCCATCTTAGCCAATAGACTACTTGAGAACGCCTCATTTTTCCAGGGATGCAGCGAGTTGGGTGTTCTCCTTCTTGTTGGATCGGACAGCCAAGGTCTTCTATGAGGAAGCTATGTCAGAGGGCTATGCTCTAGACTGTGGAGTGCCGCAGGGCTCCTGTCACCCACTTTTTTAACAGATTTATGCTTACACTCTTTGATCAATTGGATGCAGAAGATACATGCTATGCCAACTATGCAGATGATACTCAATGTCTGTTCCCTCACTCAGGGGAATACATTAAAGACACTGAGGTCATCAACACCACATACGAGAGAATCCATCTTTGGATGCTGCACAATGGCCTTGCCCTAAACAACTCCAAAATGGAGATTCTAATCTTAGGCACCTCCCCTAAATTGCGTTACTAGATCAAGCCTACTCGTCCTTCCAAATTGCAGATTGTCTTCTTCCTACTCTCGAGAAAGCGAAGACTCTGAGAGTCACCATTGACCAAGAGCTCTCAATGAGGGCTCACATTGGTGGCTTAGTGGCCAACTCATCACACTACATTAAGCTTCTGACACAACTTGGACCTTATCTTGAAGTGGCCAGCTGTGCTACTTTGGCCAGAGCTATTATAGGTAATCACCTGGATTACTGTGCTAGCATCCTCTTGGGTGAAGGTAAGGGTGAAATTAACCGCATTCAAGTTGTTCAGAACAATGCAGTGAGGGTGCTAGTAGGCTTACGCAAAAAAGATCATTTGGCAGCGGCTCGGATATCACTACACTGCCTTCTATAGCAAGAGGGTCATGTTTCATACCGTGTGCATTGCACACTCCTGTTGCTACGGTAATAGTCCGACCTACGTGGCAGCGCTACTTGAATGGCTTCTTGACAGACGCAATCTCAGATCTAACAACACCGGTCTACTGCAATTATCAAAATCAAAAGTATTGCTTGAAAAAAACAGATGCTTTCCATTCTCAAGTCACCTCTTATGGAATTCACTGCCCCCAGACTTGAGGCTCTGTTCCAGTCTCGCCAGCTTCAAACACAATCTGAAAACCGTTATTTTTTAATACATTCTGGATACTCTTGTGTTCGCTGCCTATGGACTATCTTTGAGATTAAATGTTTCTTGTTGTCTGTCAGTCTCAGGGTCTATCGTCTCAGCACTTTAGAAATTAAATAAATAAATAAGTAAGTATAGTGATTATCACTGTCTGTACATTTACAGCATAGTTGTAAGTAGTGGGGAACCCTTGAGGGTTAAGACTGTTTGCATCTAGTCATGCTTTTTTGTCTTCATCTATGTATGTGGCTGAGCAAGTTACTGCTGCTACCACTTTGTACAGTCCACTGTAATGCAGACTGATCAGCAAGCGCATTGCCTGCTCCGTGCACAGAATCAGTTCTGTGTGCATAACCCAGATGAGAGGTCTAGCCTTCCAGATGTCCATATTTGCCAAATTTATTTTGACAACATTGGCTTGCCTTTAGAATCTCTAAATGAGTTGGATTGCCACTGGTAAAGGTTAAAGTATAACCTCCTATTGCAAAGTATGAATCAGACTCAATTAGATTGGGTTTACGTGGATCAATTTGTTTTAGTGCAAGGAGCAGGCCTTGTATCTCAACAACCTTAGCTGATGTATCCCCTAATTGTTTGGTCTGTGTGTTCAATCTCATTGTCATGAGTGAATCGCCCTTTACAGCAGCAGACACAGCAGAGTACTTGGAGCATTTCCCAATTGCTGGGACAGAAATCTTTTCCTAGTATAATACATTTGCAAACATCCAAAGCAGGATGTCTGGCACTGTTGCTTCTCCTTCTGATCATAGTGGCCATTCCAGTGCATACATTTGTTTGCAGCTATTCTGGTTTACAGAGATGGGTTATGTTTGGTGCTGTCTGCGTTGCTTCTGCACTTATCACTTGTGCAGCAACCAGAATATTTTCTTCTGGAGCAAGGTGTAGCTCAGAAAATGTATAAACATGTTAATGAAATGCTAGGAGTTTTGTCTCCCCATGATTACATATAACATATGTAAGAGCTATTGGGCCAGGAAATTGCGTCATTTCTAAGTCCTTGTTTGTGTTTCTGTCCCGAAGAGGACTACTTTGACTCATCTATTGGCAGACTCTGTTTAGGATGCGTGTGTGCTGTCACTTCCAGTCTGTTGGATGGGGCCGAGCTTGAACTAGTCATATAGTGGTTTCACAAATGCTGCATAATCTGTCACATACGATCCCCCAAAATTAAAAAGGCCAAATCTGCATAAGAGCATGTGTGCTTTGCAAGTGTTTACATTCCTCTAGGAATTGTGGAGAAAGTCCCCTTACTTAGTTTGATAAAGAAAACCCCAGAAATATAATTTCTCTATGGCTATCTTACACCTCTTGAAATTGAAAGATGTAGCCTTTAGCTGCTAGTGTCCTAATGATGAAGGCCACCTTCTCCATATGTAAATGTAAGTTATTATGTGTACCGTACATGTCATCTAAATGTGTCTGGAACGTCAGCATGTCTGTATGCCTTCTAAGAGAGATTGTTTTCTACCAGAGCACGGTTGTCCAACTCCTGGCCTTGAGGGCTGAAATCCTGATGGGTTGTCATGATATTCCTCATTAATATTCATGAGGAAAAATGTGCATACATTTAGAATCATTGTATGCAAATGTAGGTCATGAATATTAATGAGCGGTGTCCTGAAAATCCGACCTGGATCTGGCCCTTGATGCATGGAGTTGGACAACGCTGTACTAGAGAATAGCCCAGGAGTATTCTTTACTCCTGTGGGAATCTAGCGATGCATGTTATTGCCCTTAAAGGGTACAACTGTTTTATGCATAGCTCTCTGAATCCAGAGGTGGTGTGGTATTAGCAATCAAGATACTATAATCTATTACCAATCAGTATGAACCATATGGTGTGGATATTGGAATTCATTCTGTAACGTAGAGGCTTTCCTTAGAACCTCTTGTTCCAATAACTGTTTCACAATTACTTTAAAATGTGGTATAGCCTGTACCATGATTGGATATTGTTTCTGAGGCATTGGTGTTACAAACAATTGACATTATATGCCAATAGTAATCAATGTCATTTCATGTCCTACATGATTCATCTATCACTGTGTTGCACCTAAAACAGCCCATGAGGCTGCATAGGAGTCACTGTGTTTATTTCTCCCACTTCCTTTTGGAAAGGCTGGTTTAATTACCTCCCCCTCAATGCCCCCCCCTCCCCAAAGTCTTCCCTGACATATAGCCTGGGACAATTATATTCCTCCAAAAAGCCATATTGTGTAGTATGCAAATTGCTAAAAAGCCATCTTGTGTAGTATGCAAATCAGACCAAATTAGTGCCCCAATTTCCTTTGGATATTCCCCTTCAAGGTGAATTGTAACTATAGACACATTATTGTCCTCAACTACTTCTCCTGTTGGAGTAGTCATTTCTATATTTTGATTGGTTGGAATATGTTGTTATAGCTTCTTGTGTTTTTCTTTGAATATGGAGACCTGTGTGCCAGAATCCAATTATACCACTAACCAATCTCAATCCCTTGGATCTTTAGTCTCTGGTAGTGAGACTGGTGTGGAGTTTCTATCATTGTAGCCATTGTCCATTCTCAAAGCTGTAGTTTCCCTTTTTTCTCTTGGTGGGCTTCTGCTTGCCCTTGGGTGCTGAGTGTAGGTGTAACGCTCACCTGGTATCCATGAGGACGTCACTCAGCCTTTTCTGACCTCTTACGACCTCGAACCCTTCCCTGGAGGCTATTCGACTGGAGACTGGACCTGAAACACAGGATTGGTAGAGTTTAACTCCCTATTGTCTGTGTGCTTGAACCCTTCTTCCCCGGGGTCCAACCCCTCACTTTGATCCACAGCTCACCTTCTTTTCTTGGATAGTGTGCTCTCCATCCTGCTTTCAGCGCAGGGGCGCGTTGATTGATGCAGGCTCGTCGCTGCCTAGTTGCTTCACTGGCAAGAGTTCCGACAGGCAAGTATAATGAGTCTTTTGAACAGTTCTCTAACTTTGTTCCTTTCCTTCCTTAGATGATGGCCAGCGTCCGGGGATGGCGGTGTGATGCTGAGATGAGTAGCGCTGAAGATGAGTGAGAGCGCGATGCACCCCTTTCGTATTTGCAATGAACTGAGTTATTTTTCTGTGTCTTTTAGGTGCCGCAACGTTTTCAGCGTGGATGCCGGTTATGAAGAGAAAATGCGGTGGGTAAGCGCGGTATGCAGCGCCTCTAGATGTTTCCACGCTAACCTGGAGTGTCTTTTCCCTCTTGCAGATGGATGAGAAGTTCCGGAGACAGAGTTCCCCCAGAGCAGCTGGGATTCAGGTAAGCGTTTGAAGCTCGTACAGTATTTAAAAATAAGCAAAGATTTGCAGAATGCTTACTAATGCCTTTTTCTGTTCTTTTCCCTTTTCCTTAGGAAGCAGCGTGCCGGGATGGGAATGACACCGCCGAAGTTGCCCGCAGAACAGAAGGAGCGATGAATGGTGGGCAGAAGCGCTGCAAGGTAAGGCTGTTCCAACGGTGTTCTTGTTCTTGCAGTAGCTGAGCGCAGGAGAAAGATGCAGGCCTACTGGAGACCGATCCGAACACGGTGAGTGTCACGCTGCAGGTGCAGAAAACGCAAAGCATGTTTCTGAGCCTGGGTGTGGCTTAAATACTCTCTGGGTATCCCAGGTGTCTCTGGGCTGAACCACACCCAAAAGACTAGACCGCACATGCAGTTCTGGGAACCAAAATATATGGGGGCATCCATCTTGTCCCCATCAATGCACTACAAGTCCAATCCCTAATGTTATCCTATGGGAGTGTTTGAGTCTGGTGCCACAAGCGCCAAGTCTGACTCCAAGTGGGTCTTTGGAGGGATGGAGAGGCCCTTGAGGGCCATGTAGGTGATCATGGCCTGGCTCCAGCCTGACATCTTGGAGGGCTGGGGACATGAGGGGCAGGAATCATGACAGTAAGATTCCTAAACCTTGGCTGCCTAAGCTATGCCCTATCCTTCAACTGATAGGAAGCTTTTTACCTGGGACTGGTACTATCACTTTATATAGATAGTGTTCTGCTACAAAAGGTCTCCCTTTCTTCTTTGGCAGGGGGCATACTGGAAGCCTTTGTCCTTTCCCTTCTGCTGCTAGCTTAGAGGGTATGCTTAGTCCTGTTTGGCACCAGTGGCACTAGTAGGTGGTGCTCTAATAAGGGGCATAAGTACTCTTCTACCCTGGATTATTTGCCCCCAGCCATTGCCAGCCCTAAACTCATTGCTGCTTCTGCCCTGTGGGAGTCTGTTTCTTTCAGAATGCATTTTAGTGCTGTAAATGAATGAGTCTCAATTAATTGAAGGAACAACAAACTGTGTACTGAAACCCAACTATCGCAGAGTTCCATGGGAGGATTACAACCGGTTGGCATGATGATTGCTAACACCCCCTGCCTCTGCTGCGGAGTAACCTGAGATTATGCTGCCTCTAGCTGGCTCAGTTCTCTGGAATATCATCTAGGGATGTCCTTGTGCCTTGTGGAGCCAACGCCCAGTAAAGCTTGTAGGCTCTGGAATGGAAGTGTTCCTTCCTCCCCTGTTCCCCTACTACTGCTGGTCTGGGTACTGCTGGAGAAGCTCCCAAGACTCTATATTTAACAGCTTGAGCACCGACAGTGTAAAAAGGTCTCACCAGAACATCCTAGTACTCCCGAGTATATGGGCCATTTGTGCCCCTAACCAGGTGGAACCTAAGGATGTATCCTAAGATTAGCCCTTCCATATCAATTGGAAGTTCCATGTCTGGCCCTTGTGGTGGGATATGTCAAGCCCCCTTAAAACCAATTCCGGTGGTCTATCTGCTGTAAGGCTACTCCAAGATACCCATAGGGTGTATATTGTATTTGTTCTAAATCCCTCCTACTGTGTAGGGTCTCAAATATGTCTCCTGGCTTGGTACCAGGTGTCTTTATGTACTGTGAATAGGGTGTCAATCCTGCAGGCACTGCCACTGTGAAGCTGGTGTTGATATTCCTAACATCTCTTTCCTGTAACTACCTGGGTACTGCACAGCTGCAGTTCACCGGTATAGGGACATCATCATGTGGGTTAACCATTCAAATGCCTTTGACCTAGATAGCTGTCAAAAGTATTTGTTTTACACCATGCTCTTCACTAGAGTGCTGTAATGCCGCCTAGCTTTATAGCTGTATGGAGGACTTGATTGAAAAGTCACCCTGCTCTTCACTAGAGTGCTTTAAGCTTTGGTTTACACCCTACTCTCCACTAGAATGTATTATTCTTTGTATCGCTCATGCCTGTAGCAACCCCCTTTGCCCCTCTTCAGGAGCCAGGTGGGGAGAATATTTTTGGGGTGTAGGAAAGGTGAGCAATGTCCCATCTGGGTTGCCAACGTGATGCAATTTTTATTACACCGACCCCCAGAGCCTTGCCTCCTCCCCCAGGGGAGTGTCCATGACCACCCCAGCAGGGGCTGTGGTAGGTGTAAGGGTAGGGAAACACATGTACCTGTCACTGTGGAACAGAGATGAGAGCAGGCAACAACCCCTGCATTAGGCAGCAGCTCTCAATTGCCAACACAGGAGAGGTTTACCAAAAAAACACATTAATGTATATTGATAGTCCACTGCTCACACTATCCGTTAACCCTTGGTGTAGACATGTACCTTGTATAACTCATCAAGACACAGTAGTTCCAAATAGATGCCCCACACTTAATATTCATGTTCAATGTCATCAGATATCACTCATAATGAACACTCAATTAATGTGTTTTACACTCTCATATAAAATACATCTTATTAATTATGAGAAATATGTGATAAAGAAACATCATTATTATTAGCATCACTATATACAAACTTAGAATGCAATAAACCATTAATGGAAAAGCTGAACAATTGTCATTTGCCTCTACCTCAAATCAAGACTAAGATTGATGAACCTTCGTCAAGAAATCAAAGTTACCATAAAAACCAACCACCTGCCTCACCTGATCATGATAGGCAATCTCATAGAGGCATCTGCCTCAATCAATTATGTGAGAAACCTGAATGTGTCCCACCCGCGGTTTTCTGTCATCCAGGTGGCCATGAAACGCCCATCGCTTTTCGATCCATTTCCCGGGGGTGGACCAGTGCGGGAGGATCACCTTGACGAGGGGTCTTCGGGGAGTGGGAGTGGGACACCGGATGGTGAGACGCGGATCACCTTCCCTGTAACACCTTTTCCCCATCCTACCAGGTACGATACTTAAGAACTCACCCCACCCCACCTTTCCTGACACAAACACTTTCTCACAGACAGCTCACTGTGAGAGAAAACGGACTAACACAATGAGATGTATACCTGACATGACCCATCACAATGGTCAGGCAGAGTCAGGCAATTACTGATCATTACACACACCTTACTTCCATCAAACTTCCCCACACAGATAAAATGTGGAGCACAAGGCACACTCTTAGCAAGGCAAAGCACATGAGAAAGCAGCAGTTCCAAGATGGCAGTTTAATATGAGGAGAAAGACGGCAAGACCAGAGAGGGTTGCAAGGAGGAATGTTCCCTTGACCTTTTCAGAGAAAAAACGTTACTTTCACAAGTCTTCGAGAATAAGAAACATAAGACCTGGAATTAAAGCTGAAGAAATCTGCATCGTGCTTTGCAGGTACCCGGGGCTCTCCCACGTCGATAGCCAAGGCAGGTAGAAGGTTTTGCTGCTGTGGTACTGTTCTTGGCTCCTACAACAAAGCAGCATCAGTAAAGTCAGCACAGACATTGAGTCGGAAAGACTGACTGCAGACCAGTCCGTTAGAACCAAGGTTGCAAGCAGCAACAGTGTATGGAGAAATCTGAAGAGAACAGTGTGTGAAGCAAATGTGACGAGCGACACAAAGATAATTTAACATCAAAGGAATGACTGAACCTTTGAAGCCAAGATAGATACTGTATACAGAGTGGTCCGGAGCCACATGGGTGCTCATTCGAAAGCCTCTATTAGGTATGAAGCTGAGAGGTGGCAAATGTAAAAAAGGAATTGTGATATTGAAGTGGTCCTGCAATGGGTCAAGCTAAAAACTGTGCATATTAGAAAGTCTTCCATAGTTAATGCGAACTGAAATTGGTCCGAGCCCGGCTGAGGGAGATTAAGTGTATAAGATGAAGGATCTGAGCCCGGCTGAGAAACATCCGGGGTGAACCGTGAGTCACCCGAGAGAGAATATTCTCTGAACTTTGGAGAAGGGGATCTGAGCCTGGAAGAGGGGAATACAAAGTAACAATTAGTATAAAAGGGATCTGAGCCCGGCTGAGAGGGATCCAGGGTGAAGAGTGAACTACCTGAATTGAGTACTTCTAAGAGGAAAGGAACTTTTCCTTTGTTTTGGTACATCAGGCCCTCTGAATCAAGAGACTTTGATAAGTAAAGCGATTTGGGCACAGTAGGCCTCATGCTGGTGATTTAACTGTATCCTCGTGCCAAAGAAACCAGAGAATGTGCTATGCTTGAGTGAACCACCTTGTCCCATGCTGAAAACGTGGGGAAGAGAGCCAACGGCCTGAACATCCTGACATATAATCTTTGTGAACACTTTTTTCATTTCCAGAATTCTTATCTCTCACTATTTGTATGTGGAGGTAAGGATTGGCAATAGTTTTTTTTAGTATAGGCCCTTTTTATATGACAAACCTCCACTAGAACTGCATTATTATTTGATGATCCTAGCTTGCTCCCATCTGTAGATAGGCGTTTATCACACCCTTGTTGAAGTTCAATAAACACCCTTGAACTGTTTTCACTTGTATCTGTCTTACTGTTAATACCATGCCTTCCTTACAATAAATCAGTACCTTACTAACTTTCTCAATGTGATTTCAAATGCAGGGTAAAAAGAGCCTTCTTATACTCACTAACTATAGAAGGTAGAGAGTTGAGGAGAGCTGGAAAAATATGGGATGCCTGGAAAAAATCCACAATTCAAAACAAAATGAAAGAAACCCACAAAATTGAAAAAATACACCATGGGCTTTTCATCAAAAATGCATACAATTAGGAAAAAAATGATTTAAAAAGAATTATACGTCCATTGGACATTATGTTTCTCAGCATTAGCAAATCCAGAATAACGTGTCTGCTACTAGTCCCTTAAGCGGTGAGCTGAATAAGGTGCCGTTGGGAAAAGCAAAAATCAGTCCCTAAACAGCTCAAAAGAAATTTAGAGTTCTGCTCAAAATTAAATCAAAATAGCCAGAACCCAGTTTGTGGCTTCAAAAATCCAGAAAAACAATTTAGGAGGAAGCTTTGCTGTTCTCCATCTCCTTCCAGCCATCTGTGTCTGCCTGAAGGGGCCTCTGAGGGACCCCTCGTGTTACGGAAACAAGGCACAATCACCACACACGAACTGATACGCCAGAGACGAGGTTGTATTCCCAAAATCTAGGGTTTATTGCAAAGCAAATAGTCTCAGTTGGCCAACTGGGTCCCACGTCCCGCAACGTGTGTTACCAGACCTCGGGGGACGCAAGAGGGCGAGAATCCTACAACAGTTACATATATACAAAGCAAGCATCTCACAATCAGTAGTGACACATCCAATACCGCCCCTTATACATTTCCTTTGAATTGGGCATGATGATTGACAATGGTGATGAGTATGACAACTTCAGACATTTATTTAACAACAGTTTGCAATTTTCGCGAGCCTACAGGCACACGTCTTTGTTTAAAAGAACACAATGCTTCTGTTCTTGCAAGCAAGCTGCGTGCAGGGGAGAGACACATTCCAGGCCTTGCCATCTCCTAGTTTCTATTCGGGCACTGGGGGTCAACTTGCTCTCCAGGGCTCTACAGGGCTCAGGAAAGGGGAGGCCGCAAAGAAGAGCATAATTCAAGTAATTTAATGTTCGCTTCTAGCATTTCTACTGTGTTTTTGAGACTAGATGGCACCTGTGTACTGATCAGAATGCTTTGCTGCTTACTTCCAAGGATATGTGAGGGAGCGGACCGGGCATTTCTGTCTGGGTTGCTGCGTTATGTTTCAACATGTCTCTCGCGGCCTTGCGTTATGCTCTAGTGGAGGAGAATAATATTTCAGCAAAGCAGTTTTAACAGAAAGCAAAAAGCAAATGTTAGAGAAAACAAAATGGCGATTTCAGTCACCAAAATGGCCGCGCTTCAGTCTAGCTTATGGCTACATATTTCTAATACTAAACACATGAGGCGGTTGGTCTTCCGCCAACAAAGCACATTGCCTTACGATCGAGGGGTGTCTACTTTTTCTGGACTGACATGCCTCCATCTTCCTGCCAGCTCTGTCGACCCGAACAGCAATGGCCAGGGTCCTGCTTACTCTGTTAGATACCCTCTGTGCGTTCCATATTTCCAGGCCCTCCACGCCTACTGTCTATCCTTTAGAGGCCACTAGGAATTTTGCCAACAATTACATTTCAGCTGACAACATCTTTCTCTTGCAAAGACTAGCAAAGGACATAGTCCTATCCTTTAGAAGCCCCTAGGGATTTTGCCAACAGTTTTTTTAACTGACATCATCGTTCACATACACAGCATGTGACAAGGACATAGTTGTCACGACCCTCGCCCAAAACCCCCTCTGGCAAACCCATTGGCCAGGTGGAGTCAGGACTCAGGCCTCTAGAGCCTGGCATCCTCTTCAAAAGCCCTCATGGGGCCAGTCCTGGTGCCTATGGCGCCAGGTTCATACACCATGAAAAACAATGTGCTTGGGAACTACTTTATTGTATTGTCAGCCAACATGGAGGCATCCACATAGCTTGGTTCCTAAGAACCAAGCTATGCGGTCTAGTGTTTTGGGTGTGGCAGCCTAGGGACTACTTTACCTGGACTATTTTGCTGGGGCTATTTAAACCACACCTGAGCAAGACAACACGCTTCGCGTTAATTTGCAGCTTGCAACGTGACGCTCACCGTGTCCAGCTATTCCCTCGAACCTCGGAGAAGCAGAACCTGCAAGGAGACAAAAGGAACATCATTAGCAGCAGAATCTTACCTGCAGTCTTCATATTTAAACACTTGCAGCTACTGAGAACAGCTTGCTGCACGCCTCCCGGACAGAATGACCTGAAAGAGGAAGACAGAGGCAACATTAAAGAAAGTAGTAGAGACATTTACAAATTACGAACTGCTCAAAAGGCTTAACTGGCTGGTCGCCTCTCGGCTGGCACCACTCCGGACATTCCACTCGCGCTGAAGAACACTGCGACCTACAAGGAAGGAAAACACAGGTTAGCTAAGGCAAGACTTCGCAGCGCTGTGCATAGCGCTTACTTACCGCATCATAGCGCTCTTAATGCACCATCATTTACCAGCGGGGCTCACCCAAGCCAGTTTGCCGCGCTGAAGCTCTGTATACCTAAGGGAGAAAGAGACCTTTTAAACAAAGAAAGGCATGCAGGATAGCAACAAAACTAAAGAACAGCAATAAGACCTGCCTGAACAATATCGAACGGGCCGGCGTTAGTGAAGTAACTGGACCGCACTCACCCATGAAAGACAACGCGCCCCTGCAAAGAAGGCAGGACGGAGAGCACGCCTTATTCTACCACAAGGTGAGGAGAGGGCGCCAGAGGGACTGAACTCATACGGGGGTGGAGGGAGGATACTTACCCCAGTCGGTCAGTCTTGAACACAGTCGTCCTGTATTTTCAGGCAGAACCTTCCCCGCAGACCACATCAGGGCAAAGCTGAGAAGCATACCAGCGAGTAACCCAGCTGGGTGGCGTCCCTGTGGATACCAGGTGAACGTAACAATAGTGCTGTCCTTCAGAGGCCACTAGGCATTTTTCTAGCAATTGTATTTTTAGCTGATATCTACATTCATATAGGCAGCATGGACAAGGACATGGCACTGTCCTTCAGAAGACACTAGGGATTTTGCCAACAATTGTTTTTCTAGCTGAAATCTCCTTTCTTGTGCACAGCATGGCTGGAGACATGGCTCTGTCATTCATAATAGAAATACAGAAGGTATGCATTTTGTATTTCGCAGTGTTTGCTATCTCTGTTTTTTGTTTTGCAAGTACATTGGCTTCCTTTCTGGAATAGGCCTCCATAGTGCTTAACAGACATTATTTATACAATCTGAAAGTGCTGTTCCAGGCTCAAGGTGATTGGTTTCCAGCCCACACTTTTAGAAAAAAACTCTAATTTACTAAACCTCAACATCGAAAAGCAAATATTACGGCTTACATTTCACTAAATATAAACGTTTTTACATTGCGCAAGGAGGCCTGCATTTCACTCAATATTAAACTGTTTTCACTGCTCTGCGACTCAGAACAAAGGCCATATTAAGCATGGCTAATATGGGCAGACATAGAAAATACATGTCAATTCCTCTGCATTTTGGAGGACAGTGCGTTCAGTACCACATGGGGCCATTACATTTTCGTTGATTGTTGTTTTGAAGACATTATGCAGTTATTTGGCTTTGATGTGTTGAATGTGATGAGTAATGATGTAGTGTGATGTGATTTGGGATAATACATAATTCGTAGTGCACAATGAGGAATTGTGGAATGATGTAGTATGAGAGATATACAGATCTTAATGTACTTATAGGAGTTAGTAGGGGTATTGCAGCAATTATGTATATGTTGGGTGTAATTAGTACAACCTGTCCCAAATTAATGACCAGTGTGTGTGTAATCAGTACATTGAGATGACAAATTTGTAATATGTAATCAGTACACACCAAAATGTTGGACTTATAATATGTTTTGGCTGTAATAAGTACACTTGTGATGTGTGTGGTTTTGTGTGTAGTTTGTGCATGTGTGTGTTTCAGGTGTGGTTAGTTCACTGAGAAAAAACATTGTGGGTGTGAGGAGTGCACTATGTAGGTATGTTGTGGGTTTAGCTAGTACACCATACGGTATGAAGGTGTGTTGGTGAGTGATTTATCCACCATGGACATTTTTTACTATTTGCAGAAGGTGTTTATCTCTCATCATGGATATGTGTGTTTTACCATTTGCCAAAGGTGTTTTTTTCTAGTTTGGAGAATGTATATATGCTACCCTGGGTTAATTGAGAGCCTGATTACCACCACGCTCGGAAGAAGTTTGTTTACATTGTCACTGTTCATGCATGTTCTGTCGTGTGATGGTGTGTGAGTTTAAATGGTGGAGTGTGGTGCATCGAGTAGCAGTAATTTCTGTTGGAGTATGTTATTGTCTTGGAGTTGGTTTAGTGCGCGGTTGTGCAGGAAGTTTAGTAGTTTGTATCTGGTATTAATGTCAGGTTGTCGCCATTAGTGCACTGTCGTGCAGTAAGTCATCATGTCATAATCAGAAGTGGTTTAGGCATTGGAGTTGTATTGTAACTGGTTTTAACAAGTTAGCTAATATTTTTTAAAGAAGACTATTGGAGAAGCACCTGCCTCTGGTGAGAGGTATAGTTTCCACATGAGCATGGCATAGTCAACTGTATTCAGTAGTTTTGACATGCTGCTCCCTTGCAGTTACAGTTGTGTTTGTGTTATTTGTGTTGAAAGTGGCTTTTCTATTGTTTCTTTCTTTCATTTGTTTCTTGGGGAGATGTAGTTGTGGTTGTGTTTGGCTTTTGGTGGTTGTGTGTAGGGCTGTGATAGTGTTCTCATTTAGTTTTTTGGTGGTGCGAGGAATTCGACCATCCGCACGGGGAGTGTGTGCTCACCTGGGCTTTTTTGAAATTTTGTAAGAAATAGAATGTTGGGAGATCAACCTCAGATAATGTGTGGGGCTAATCCGCACACATTTTCCTATGCTAGCCGCACAACAAACACATAATCAAGTGTAGTCAAGTGTACTCCGGGGGGACACATCCTACAAGTGCAGTCCTCCCTGTCACATTTAGCTGGAATGGGACAGCCACGGGTACATGAAAACATCTCAGGAAGGGGGAAGGTAACACCTTCCTACTGCCATGGTTAGCCTAATTAAACATCAAAGGTTTCATGGATCCGCCCTTTTCTATTATCAAAGTTCTGTGTGGAGGCAGCGCATACTGATGAGAGTCAAACAAAAGCAGGCCTGC
The DNA here is from genome assembly GCF_040938575.1 of Ambystoma mexicanum. Taxonomy (NCBI): domain Eukaryota; kingdom Metazoa; phylum Chordata; class Amphibia; order Caudata; family Ambystomatidae; genus Ambystoma; species Ambystoma mexicanum. The sequence goes on from NC_090932.1 coordinate 780,830,662, forward strand.
AGACTCAGAGGACCCGTCCAGAAGCTCCAAAACCAGTACCCAGCCAGCACACAGCGTGCCCTGCTAGGTTCTGGCAGCAAGCTTCCTAGGTGGGAAGTGCCAGAGAGTCTCTGAACAGCGGACAAGGCTGTTGCCTGCAAACAGTCTCCTCAGCTTTCGGCCGACCACCTTAAAGGATGACACGTGCCCAGCGAAGAAGCTAGGAGGAGTGCCATAACAAGCATCAACCAGCGTCCATCTTTTGAGGAAATATTTGAGGCAGTCGAGCCCTCGAAGCTGCACCACTGACTGTTGTCACGCTGCAGTCACTTAAGTGACCCGAGATGCCTCGGCCAGCGTTCCAGATCGAGCAACCAGCACAGGGACAGCTATTCTTGACACAGAGCCGCCGTGTAGGCCAGCCTGTAGTCATCTGTCCAGCCTTGCTTGCCGAACTGCCTGCCGCCTGATAACCCGCAGCTGTCTCCCGTCTTGAATTCTGTCGCAGGAGCTGCAAAGGGTCCTCCAAACGACTTGACGCTGTTGAGCATCAAGATCATCTCAAGCACCAGGTACATTGTGGCTCTGACCCCCTGGTCTTTCTCCAAAGGCCCCTAGTCACATTTGTGACCCCTTGCTCTGCTGGTGCTGAAGCCAAATAACCTTGAACCGTTAAGACTGATTGCTTTACTGACTACCCTCCTGTAAGTATCCAGAGTGCATCCCTTTCCTTCATGAAACTGTCTGTCCTCTGTGTTTCTTTACAGGGTTTTTTTGTTTGTAGTTTGCTAGAACTGTCTGTTGTAATAAAGTAGATATTTGTATAAAACTTAGACTGGACAGTCCCTTTTATCATTGGGTAATAATTGTATTTTTGCTGTGTTGCAACTAACCAACGATCCACGACCTTGCTGAGATAAGCCTGCCGTTCCATCCACATTACCAAAAATTGGACAAGGAGGTTTATAATTTACTTGTATTTCCAATCTGTTCAGATCCCTTCTGGTGTACTAGAGGTGTGTGGCTGATTGATGGTTTAGAAACTGATATTCATCCCCTGGACTACAGGTGCCCCGGAAGTTGATAAGTCACAGGTGGCATGGCAGGTTATGGTTGCTTGTGTTGGTTGCTCTGGTGTGTTGAGTGAGGGTGTGCTCAGGTGTGGCAGACCTGAAGCTGCGGTATGGCAGACCCTTGCAGAAGGAGGATTAGTTTATTGTGATGGTTGTGAGTGTAGTCTGGTTTACTGCTTTCATGTTAGCAGGTTGTTGCTTTCTTGTGAGCAGGTTGTGCTCAGGTGTAGCAGGCCTGAGGCCTTTGGGTGGCATCCCAGGGCAGGAGGCGGTGTTTATTTTGACTGGGAGTATCCCATTGTGCATTTGTGTTTTCTAGGTATTGGTTCTTAGTGGTTGGTTATCAGGTTTGTTCATTTGTTCCTTAAGGGTTGGGAGGTGTGTGGTGTCTTGTATACTTTCATGTTGGAGTGTGTTCACCTCTTGTTTTGTGTAGTGTTGGCTGGCAGTGGAATGCCTGGTGAATGTCCAATGGTGGGGGATGGGGTTTCTGTGAAGGACGGGCCTCATCTCCCATTTAAGCTTCTATCTGTGACTTTAAGTAATAAAGTACATTTCCTGGTGGTACTTACCTGAGTTTGTGTGGTTCCTGGGTGGTTCTCAGATGCTTCAGGGAGGTGGTTGATGAGAGATTCATGAAATTACAATAGATGGGTTCATTGTTTTTTTTAGGTTATGTTCTCTCCTGTCAGCCAGTCTTTCCCTAGCGGCAGGTGACCCGAGAATTCTGCACTACTCCCCACTGTCAGCGTAACACACAACTCATTTTAGTGTGTTCGCAAAAGACAAGGCAGTTTTATTGTCTTGCAAGACAATGAGCAGAGCTACATTCTTAGTTTGCCAGACTAATCACACGACAACCTGATTCTCCCACCACACTTCCACCTTTATAGGTTAAGACCCAGTGACTAAATTGAAACTTAGAAAGAAGACCCTTCAAACAATAGACTTCTGGCCAGTGTTTCTGAGTGGTGGATTGCCAAGTGAATCACATAACCTGGATCTTTCTAGAAACCTTCCGCCGAGACAACAATTAGAATCACCATCTTCCATTTTCTACATGGCAGCACATTTCTGTTGCTGCCTGCTTAAGCCTTCAGTTTGTTTGCATGTATGTACCACTTGATGCCTCTGTTGCCTTGCAGAAAAATGCAACATGAGCCGATTCTACATCTTGTTCTCTGTGACGCACTTACTTTCAGAATTAGTTTAGCGGAAAACATATAGTACTCAAATAATAAATCCCAATGTGAAGTTAAGTTTCACTAATAATAGCTGGCAATTAAAGAAATGTTAGCAAACCTACATCAAGTATTAGCGCAAAAGAAATGGCTAAACAGAACAGTGAGATCACATGATTGTAATAAATGAATATACATTTACATCCACAGTAGGCTCTAGAGGGACTTCTTTGGGAGTGAGGTGCTTAGTCAGAAAGATGGTCTTCTTCGGGGTGTTGTCAGCAGGCTACTGGCTGTCCTCCCCCAGAACCACTGATTGTCTTCATCGCCAAAAATGTTGTAGTCAGTTAGGCACGCATTGAGGACTTGCGGCAGTTTCCAAGTAAGGCTGAACTGTATTCTTCATTACATGAAGTGCCAACAGTAGTTTCCGATAACATCACCTCAGCAAACCCTGGTCATTCATCCGTGTTCAGCCTCTCTGATCTAATTAATGTTCGTAGAGCACTCTTAGGCTGACAGGGCCAGTATTCTATGAATCCACATTCCATTTCATTCTCACCTCAGTCAAATTAACACACATGAGATGCAGCATGTGGCAGTTTTTGCAGTCAAGCAGAACAGAGGAACAAAAGATTGGTGTTTACTATGAGCTCAGGACCCTGCAGACGAAGGTAGGAGACAGTCTTTAAAATCTCCTCATCAGTGCTGCTTCACATCTGGGCAGGGGACTTGGAGGGCAATTTTTGCAGGCAATCAGAATATATGAATCAAGCATTGGTTTTTACTATGGGCTCCAGTGTGGTATCGCTGCTGCCACAGGTAAGACACGTCACACAAGGAAGGGCAAATGTAAGGAAAGCTTTATTCTTGCCTGGTCAACGAGCTCGTGGGTTGGGTACCGAGTAGTAGATAAATGGTAGGGCTACAGACACTGGTTACACCACACCCTCTAGCCAGCTTTTTCCTCAACTGCCAGTCAACCGTTAACCCTAGAATCTCCACATCTGAAAACTCCATCATTCTCACCATAACGTCACAGATTCTGATAACCCAGTCCACACACCAAGATAAGACTACAACTTCTCTCCCTCTGTTACTATGACAACAACCAGAAACAAAAACCCAGAAATGACTAGCACTTCAAATTCTTAGTTCAGGAACCCAGCACTTCCATAATCACCCCCCCCGCCCCCACAAAGTGGCCCACAAAGTACGAAACGCCTGGGCAAGGAAAGTCAACCATAAAGAAACAATTTGCAACATCAAATCACCAATGCCACCAAAAGAAATTGGAGATGAAACAAGATGAAAACACTTCACTTCCATGTGATAACCATCAGGAGAATGAGAAGTTCCTAACTCTGGGAAATACCCCAAATGCAAAAATTACCCCTCACCAAAGAAATCCGTAGTGAGCTGCCCCAAACCTGAAACTTCAACCTAACACCAAAACCTATTCCACTCCCATCTAAATCTTCCAACAGGAGCTGACCCAACACGGTGCCCATAAAGGACACCGAAACAAAAATAGCCCCAACTACCCACAGATCAACCACCCCAAAAAACAAAAACAACTTTTGCCATGGGCTACCACCACATGGCCTCTGACCTGCCATGTCCAAGCACAAACCCTGCTCTCTTGTGTGCAAACAGACAGACAGACAAACTACAACCTGTGGGAAATACTTCCAAAGAAAACCAACCCCAAAACCATTACGAAAAACAGAACAAGTATCCAGATGGGGCACTCAGACACCAAAACTGCAGAGTAAAACGTCTCCAAGCCAAAAGCTCCAACTGCACAAAACACCAACCCTGGGCAAAGTAAATGCCCCCAAATAAAACACTTCCAATCGCAATGCAGATATTCTCTAAACCACACCAAAACTATTGGCTCACCAAAGAAAACATCTGTGAGATTCCCCCAACCTGAACACTGGGCAAAAGAACGCCCAAACCTTGCCACGAAATATGGATGACAAAACTTCAGAATGGCAAACCTAGAATTCCTGGACCCACCGACACATGGCATGCCCCTGCACCATGCAAAATTCCTATAACACTCCAAATGCTGAAACCAAATGGTAATGTCGCCAAAGCCTGCCTGGCGTCTCCTGACACCCCACCAATAGCGACAAAACACACAACAAATGGGTGTCAGATATCACACCAACTCATGGAAAAGATGGTAAATGCCTGCAAAATCACCACCCTGCTCCTGTCTGTCTGAATCCCCCAGCCATGTGAGCATAAAGTCCATTCCAAGTCCTTGCCACAAGTGTGAGCACAAAAACACCACCCCGCACCCACATGTCCAAAAATGTTGAGCCTAAATAAACCTGCATTCCAGTGAGCAGTAAGTACCGCCAAAAACCCCAAATGTCTCCATGTAGCAAACTTGTCTGTAAAAGAAACAGAGAATTCCCACACTTAGTTGCACACTTATCCAAAACTGCATACAATCCTCATGACTTAGTGTGCATAATGCCACCAAAAGAACCCAAATGCAAACTCTGCACCAACGTGTCCTAAAAGGAAAATAAAACGCCAGAAGCAATACCCAATAACCTAAAACAAAGGCCACAACATAAACACACTACAAAACAAAATATGAAGCATGCCTTTTAACGCCTAACAAACACCTGTAGCCACCCCCAGGACACCTGATAGAAACCCGCTAAAAAGGGCCACAACACATAACACAAACAGCAAATATAAACACCGGCCCATACCCCGCCATGTTAGCTTGCTACAATTCTTCACCACAATGAAACGTATTTGGGTCCACAAACCATGCCCAAAGGTCAGTGTACGGTCGCCTCATGTTCGCAGAGATAAGTCGACAACGGGCACAGATGTCATCAGCAAACCATTCTCCCGTTGAGCAACACTGCACTGTGTGGAAGGGGCCCCCCTGATATGAAGCCTCCCATGGCACTGTGAGCCCCCCCCTGCTGTGTGTGCCTGTAAAAGGGACACCACACACTGTAGCGACGCCAGCTTCTCAGATTGCACTTTCTTCACTGTTGTGCAACTCCCACACACCGGCTCCAAGAATCGTCTCTTGGCTGCTGGGAAACCCCTGCAGCTTTCACCCAGGCATGGCCACCAGCTATGGTCTTTTATTTTTGTTGAACTCTTTATTGTTTTACAACATTAACCAAAACCACAACAAACAAAACATAACAAACACTCTAGCACTTCTTTGTGGATTCCGCCCTGCATCATCCTACGTTGTGGCGCGATTCTGTGGCCGTGCTCCCTGGTCGATGGCCCCCCATCCTGTTCAAGCCAATCCAGGTCCCTCTCCACTGTGTTTCATTCTTTGGGTACTCTGCACGTTTGGTAATTGTCCTAGTGATGCTCTTCCACTCTTCCGGGGTCGTCTGTACTGCTCTCTTCGCTGTGTCCAAATAAGTCCTGTATCAAGGAGTTCCAAGCAAATATCTTGTGTCCACACTCCCCCTCTTTGCTCTGCACCACCCTTGTCCACGCTGCTGTCTCTGCCACCAACTATTTCTTGAGATCTGCCCACCAGGAGCCCACGCTCTGTCCCAAGCTGGAGTTCCATGCCATTGCTCTACAGCGCTTTGCCAAAATGCACACTAGATCCTTCATTTTGACCAGGTGTGTTCTTTGCCTGTCTCCTCTAGGGAAGAGCCCCAGTAGGTAAGACTCTGGGGACCATGCTTGCATGTGGATTCCTCCCCCCTCCAACCTTTGCTTGATTTCCTCCCAGAAAGTCTTTATCACCGGACAGGTGCAAAACATGTGCAGCATGTCAGCCTCCTCCTCAGCCCAACGTGGGCAGACCCGGGGCACTCCAATCCTCATTGCAGTCATTCTCTTGGGTGTGAGGTATGCTCTTTGCATGAGGTGTAGCTGTACTTGTTTGAATCTTGCATTTCTCGACAATTTCTTAGGGTATCTTAGGACTCTGAACCATTCCTTGTCGTTGAAGGGCCCCTGGAGCTCCACTTCCCAACGTGCTCTCGTTTTCAGCTCACTGTCACAACTACCAGTTCTGACCTGCAAACACACACTCATTCATGGGTCACCAGTTACCCTCATGGGAAGAACAGATCATCACTCAAAGGGAAGAACCAGGGGGCCAGTATAGCCAAACCACGAAGGGTTAGGAAAAGGGCCAACTGGACCCTGTCTTGGCGCATCTGGCGCCAAGCTCATTCTTCATTGTAGGGTTAAGTAACTGGGAGATATGGTTGCTTCCTGTTCCCCCAACATGGCGGAGAAATGGGCCATTGTTATTCCCCACATGCAGGCCTGCTTCTGGATGTGACTGGCTATGTAAGCCACACCCACGCATGCAACTCTGCTTTGCGTTATTCTGCCCTAGGCAACGTGACACTCACCGCGCATTAGCACCTGCAAAGAAAAGAAGAGACAATTATTTGCTGCGGTCAGCATGCGCGACTTCAGGACAGCAGCATCTTACTTACCTGAGGTCTCTCTTCTGTTTTCCTGTGCCACGGCGTATTCCTGTTATTCGCAGCAACAGCTCAGCCTCCCATCATCGCACTTTCATCCGCAGCTCACGAATCTACCGTTACCGGCAAATAAGAAAGACAAGTAAGTTGGGCATCAACAAAGCACATGAAAGCAGTGCAACTTAAAGACAACCACGGACAGCAACAATCTCACGCTATTTGTAAGCTTCTCCTACAAAACTACCGTGCAGCCTCTGTCAGCACCGTCCGCACATGTGCACACGTGCTACCTGCCAAAATCGCTCACACATGTGCACACGTGCTAAGGAGGCACCAACTTCACACACGAACTGTCACTAGGCTGCATACGTGTTAAGCAGGCACCAACATTGTGCAAGGACTGCCACTGCCAGCACACATGCTAAGCAAGCAACAACTTCACACAAGAACTGTCACTAGGCTGCATACGTGTTAAGCAGGCACCAACATTGTGCAAGGACTGCCACTGCCAGCACACGTGCTAAGCAAGCACCAACATCAGGCAAGGACTTAAAGGAACAATAAAGACTGCAATTCTATCAAAACCAACGCCACAGCAAGCCTGGTCTTGGAAACTGCAACCAGTGAAGTAACTGGTTCCACCAACACAGAAGTACGGACATTGCGCTCCTGCACAGAAAAGCGGGACGGAGAGCTTGCCTTCAAAGCATAAAAGGTGAGCAGAACTTGCGGGGAGGGTCCTAAGGGCACGGGGGAAGGTGGAAGGAGATGAATTCTGGCTAACCAAAACATTAACCCCATATCCTCCTCCTAGGAGCAGTCCCAGAGAACAGAGCCCAATCACTCACTGCACCCTTCTACAGCCATGCAGAGGCCTCCAGACGCTCCCGCAGAGACAAGGCAAGCGTAACACTCCCACTCATTTATAGGTTTTGGCAACTGCTGATACAGTCTGGAGACTGTGTCCCCCCCCCTTCAGATACATTGTACCACGCATCCAGCATCCCCTTCAGGTCCTCCTCATCTGGCAGTTCTGGCCATCTTTTCTTAATTGTCTGAACTATACTGTTGTGTAGTACGAACTGACCTCTGTGTATGTCGTGCTCCTCCATCAGCATTCGGAATTTCACCCATTGTCCTTGCTTCCTCAGATCTCCTATCTGGGCTATGCCCTGGTTTCCCAATGGGATCTGTATACTGCGAGGGTCCCCATTTCCGCGCCCACATATCCCACAAGGGGGTCTGCGTTGAGCAGGGGTTCTGTATCCCTTGTACTTTCCATGCTCTGGTCCAGAGGGCCAGACCCGGTTTGACCATGTTGGGTAGGGTCCTGTTCAGGGGCTTGTCGATCCATAGCATTTCCCTCAGGTAATATTGCTTCAGCGCCGGCTGAAAGAGTAGTGAGTCTATTGATGTCTCATCCCCTAGCCATCTAACCACGAATTGCAGTTGCCCTGCAAGGTAATATCATTCAAAGTCCAGCAATATGATGCCCCCTGCATCATAGTCACTTTGCAGGGTGTTCAGCGCTGATCCTGTTCCTCCCTCCACCCCACAGGAATTCTCGTGCCATTGTGTTCAATTGTGTAAAAAAAAGCCTTAGGTATAGCGTGTAGGATGTTTGTGAAGTAGTATAGAATGCGTGGTAATAGTCATCTTCAGCAGGGCCTCCCACCCCATCATCCCCAGGGGAAGTGTCTTCCAGAAGGTCATAGCCTTCTGTGTTTTATCAAGGGCTACCTGTGTATTGGGTTTGTGTGTGTCATCGGTATCGTGGTGCACTTCTAACCCCAAATAGTGGAAAGAGTGCGGTGCCCATGTGAATCCCAGGTCTGGCAGTTGGTTCGGGGAACCCATTTTAGTTCAGCCAAGGGCAAAAGTGAGGACTTTTCCTTGTTGATGGCTATTCCTGAATGCCTTGTGTACGCATCTATTGCTTCCAATAGTCATGATAGGTGGACCCGCGGGTTCCCCACAAAGAGGAGCACATGTCATCTCCGTATAACGAGGCTTAGTGTGTGACCCCATCTATGTCTATCCCATTGTCCCTGTATTTGGCCATCAGGAAGACCACCAGCGGTTCGAGGGCCAGTATATACATCGGTGATAGTGGGCATCCCTGCTTTGTGCCTCTATGGATCCTCCACACCTTTGAAATATGCCTCCCTGTTTTCACTCTAGCTCTGGGATTTTTATAAAGCAGCCTAACCCAACGTAAGAACCCCTCCCCCATTCCAAAGCTGGCAAGGACACTCAACAGCCACTCCCAATTCACAAAGTGGTAGCGTCTTCGCAGATTCCATATTGTGTTCCTTCCTGGGACATAGCCCGTTTGGTCCGAGTAGATGAGCATGGGTATCACCTGTTTGAGTCGGTTAGCAATAACTTCCATGAGGATTTTGGAGTCTTGGTTGATCAGGGAAATCTGCCTATAAGAGGCAAAGTCTAATGGTGATTTCCCTAGTTTCAGGATAGGTATAATGACTGATTCCGACATGCTGTCTGGCAGCTGCCCCTTTTTGAACACCTTTTGATATATTTCCAACAGTCTAGATGCCAAGGTGCCCTTGTATTCCTTTTAAAACTCGTCTGGGAGGCCATCAGGTCCCGGGGCTTTGCCAGATGGGAGCTCGATAATTACATTATCTAGCTCCTCCACCGTGAGGGGAGCTTCAAGTATTTGGGCCTGCTCTTCCACTAGCTTTGGTAGGCTGATCTCTGCCAGGGCGTCAGCTATGTCACCCTTTCCACTGCCGGGTTGGGAGCATACAGTTGCTCATAAAATTGTGAAAATCTTTTGTTGATACCCTCTTGAGTTCTAACCTCCACCCCTGTTTTGTCTCCGATTGCGTTAATAGGGTCGGTCTGTTCTCCTGCTTGGTGAGCCAGGCCAGGAACTGGCTGGGATTGTCCCCTTCCGCATGCAGCCTCTGTATGTACTTCCCATAATCCAATCCCCCCAGTCTCTCCCACATTTCGACGCATTTCAGTCTCTGCCTCATGAGGTCCCCAGGTTCCTCCCCCGTCATACCCGCTAGGCGTTCGGCTTCTTCTATGTCTCTTTCCACCTCCCCAAGGTCCGCCAGGGCACTTCCTCTTAATCTACCCATTTTCCCATTGCTGCCCCCCTTATCACCACTTTGAAGGCACTCCAGAGTATACCATTACTCTCACTTCCCACGTTATGCTCAAAGTAATCTTCTATTTTGTCTTGCACGTATTCCTGGAATTCGCCCTCCTTCAATGCTTATGCCCTCAGCTATTACGTTGGTATCGGGGCCCGTCTGTGGGTGTGTGCCCATGTCGCTAGCAGTTTTGCATGGTCTGAAAGTGTTTGTGCTTTAATGTTTATCCCCATGAATTCTCCCAGAGATTCGGTACCCATGAATAAGCGTGTGAATGTCCCTTGAGGCACGCTATAGTGTGTATATCCTCTCCCTTGTCCATGTACCCTCCTCCAGATGTCCTCCAGGTGGAATTGGTTCAGGATCATTTGTAGAGTCTTTGGTGTCTGTGCTGGCTTCCTGTACTTGTCATCAGATCTGTCCATCAACAGGTCCAGGGTGCAGTTAGTCGCCTGCCCAGATGAATGTCGCTTGTCTATATTGGGCCACATTGGGTGCGATTTTCCTGAAGAACTCTGTTGCATCATGATTCGGAGCATATGTTTTTATCAAGGATATTTCCCTGTTCTCCAGCATTCCGTGTACTATCACAAGTCTGCCTTCTGAGTCGCTCTCCTGCTTTATCAATTGGAATGGGACCCCCGGGGCGAGCCAAAGAAGCACTCCCCTGGCGTAGTTTGAGTATGTCGAACTGTACATTTGGCCCCCCAATTTCTTGGCCACTTTGGTTTGCTTTTCAGGCGTTAAGTGAGTTTCTTGTAATAATGCCAATTTGACCTTCATCCTGTTCAGCCGTGCGTATACTCTTAATCTCTTGACATAGGCATTGAGACCTCTGATGTTCCAGTTTGCAATGTTTACTTTGTCCAAACCCATTTTTGTAATGTGCTCTGTGGGACGGCCATTCCCATGTCCATCTGCAAGCCCGCCTGCCTGATTTTTGTTACTCTGGCCCCAGTCCATGCTATCTTGCCACCCCTTGGGACTGTTTTGTTTTTCCCTTCATTAATGTCGTTCTGTGCCAATGTTGCCATGGGGCCACAAACCCCGGAGAGTTTTCTGTGCTGTCTTTGTTTTCTTCTGGTCAATGCCATCGCCTGCCCGTCGCGCTGTGCCTCAAGCTTCTTTGTATGCTGCAGCCTCCACTTCTCGTGCCTTCCACCAACCAACCAAACAACTGATTATAACTACAACTATTAAACAAATGCCCAGCCACCCTCCCCCTTCTCGGGCCCGCTGCTTCTCTTGCACTGCCCACCGCGGTGGGACTGGCTCGCTGCAGCGTGATGCCTTAACTGCCATCCAAACTAATAAAATCCTTTGGGGTTTCGTGCTCCATTTAGCTTCATCTGGCTTACTTAATGTCGATGGTATCTAAACATTTTCCCCCTTGTTGGCTTCACTCATGTCGTCATCAGGGTTAGTTCAAAGTGTTGTTAGCATTCCTGGGACTCTGCAGAGGGATACCCTGCTGGTCGATCAATGCATGGGCTTCCTCTGTTGTTTCAAAGAAAGACAACCTGCCCTCCCGTATCACCTTCAGTTTAGCAGGATATAGCAGCATGTACCGTATGCCCACCGCTCTAAGGCATTCCTTGGGGGGTCCAAAGCGAGCCCTTTGCCTCTGGACCATGACAGTATAGTCCGGGTAGATGGTTATCCTGGAGGAGTTCCTGGTAATCACACCCCACACGTCCCTTCTCTTGAAAACATCAATATTTTCTCCCGATCTTTGAAGTTCATGATCCTAGCGATCATTGATCTTGGGGGGGGGGGGCTCCTGGTTGTGGTTTCCTGGTCAGGGACCTGTAGGCTCTGTCCACTGTGAAGTCTTGGGACAGTACTCCGGCTCCAATCTCCTATACAGCAGAGATTCCATGTAATTTGTGGGATCTCTTCCTTCTTCTCCTTCCGGCAGTCCGACAATCCGGATGTTATTCCTTCTGGCCCTCCCTTCAACATCTTCCGCTCTGTGCTACAGGATTTACCCTCTTTGTAGCACATCTGACATTTGGGGCCGAATGGTGGCGACGTCCGTGGTGTTCTGCTGTTCTGCCGTACTCACTCGGTCTGTCAGGTTCCGTACATCTTGCTGGATAAGGCCCATATTCACCATGACTGTGTCCAGCTTGTTTTCCAGGGACGCTTTCAGGGCCGCTATAGCTTCCAGTATCGGGCCCTCAGTCTTGCCTCCCACCTGCTGTGCAGAGCTTGTCGAAGCCATATTTGCATCTGGTGTAGCGGCTTGTCTTTTGGCTGACTTTTTGGTAAAGGAGTCAATGCTGATTTGTTTGCCTCTTCAACCTTTTGATCTATTTGGTATTCTTCTCTTTAGGCTTTAAGCATCGCCTTCTACGCTGTTCGCTAAGGGCAGCACTCTAGGCTCCATTTCTGAGAGCCTGCAGGTTAATTGAATGTCTGAATGTTGTTCTCCTCTCCCGGTCGAGGTGTGTTGACCCTCCTATGCACATCTGCTCCAGTTTCTCTCTCTGGCTCATAGTTCTTGTTCTGGAGAGGTGCACGCCCTCCTTTTGTATCTTTCTCCCTTCAGTGCCAGTACGCCCCAGCAGTGGGTGGATTGTATCTTCCCCGTCTTTTGGACTTGTGGGTCAGCCTGGGAGTGTTCATCGGGCTGTGCGGCTCCACTCGCCTCCATATCGGCACCGGCAAAGCCAAGGATTGGGCCCACCCGTATGCAGAGTCCTCAGTGTGCCTCACTCTCTCCTGATATGTTGTGCCACTTGCGTCGGTAAGTTGCAGTCCCAGATTCACTCCCCTGCTCAGCATCTCGTTATTTTGCTCCTCCTCGAGTGGGTTAGGTTGCCCCACTTCTGGCAGTCTTCCCTATTCGTAGCTGTGCTCTTTGCAGCCCCTGCAGCACTTCCTCCCACTACCCCACTTCATGGCAAGGGTCCTCTCTTTACTCCGCCTTGTTCCCTTCACCTCAGGGTGTCCTGCACGGTATTCGTGTTCTGTACACCGAGTGGGTTCTGCTCTCCCACGTCCTCTAGTGTCTGCCATTCGTTGCTGCTCTTGTTGAGCCCTCCAGGGTGGTAGTTCGCTGTGGGTATATCTTGTATGGTGACTCCTCACCTTTTGCATTAGGCAGCCAATGTCCGCCTGCCCGCCTGGAGTGCGTAATTATTGCCTGCATGTGTTTTATTATTGGCTCAATGCTGTCCTGCAAGTGCAGTTCAAAGGGTCGTATGAATCCCTGTGGGTTATGTGCCCCCACGTATCGGCCTGCTATGAGTCCTTGCATCCGTCATCTGAACTTCCCGTGCACTATTGGTCACCCTTGCTTGTTTGCTGGATGTGCCTGAGGGCCTCCTAGTGTAGGCCAGAGCTCCGCCAAAGTCCACGTGTTGGACCATTATTCGCTGCCTTCTCCCCACCAGTCTGGGCGGCTTGATGTTGTCCTAGGCTCCCTCTCTCGCCGCACCTTCCTGGCTTGCGCCGCCCACCAAAGCGGGGCCGGGGTCTCCTGATGCGCTGTGGGCACCGGACTATTCCACCTCCTTGATGAGGGCAGGAGGTTGCATCCCCTGGTGTGCTGTAGCCAGCACCAGGGTTATGTGTGTAGTGTGGGCCACCCGCCTGGGTGCTGCGATGTCTGGTGCCCATGATGAGGCAATACCCGCACTCACCCTCAAGGAGGGGGCCCGCACAGCCAGGCGCCAACAGGTCCACCCAGGCTGGTGTCAGTCTCCCCCTAGGAGGGTGATCGCGGATATCTGTGTCACCCACAGCATGTTCTGGCTTCCCCAGCCCAGGGCTGCCCCAGTCGGATCTGCTCCGGAGCTCGCTGGTACCAAGCACCGGGAGTCTACGCCGGGCTGCCTCTCCGTAGCGGCTCCTTCCCTCCTGGCTAACCAATGGCCCTAGTGCAGCCCAGCACTGGCATTCACATCTCTCACCATGCGGTTGCTCTCGTCAACCTCAATCCCCGGTCCCCGGAGGTAGTTCGCCACTCGGTGCTGACGGTGTGTATCTGGAGCGTGCCCACTGCCCGGCTTCTGTCACTGGTCTTTTCGCTATGCAGCACTGCTTCCCAGTGGCCGCCTTCAGGTCCGTGAGCGCAACGGCCCACCACTGCAAACAACGCAGCTTGCGCCCGCCAGCTTGAATTTGGCGGGGGAGTCTTTGCCATCAAGTTTGTACTCGATTCCTCCTCCAATTTTCCACAGCGAGCTCTTCAGCTGTTCTCTGGATGTTCCGCCACCTGCCTTTATGTTTTGGCTTTATTTTGTTGCAAATCATGCCAGTTTGTTCGGATTCTGTTCAGGATCACTCTGGAGCTCTCAGGCCTTACCTCCTACCGCATGGCCTCCAAGTTACACACCCCACCGGCTCCATCCTTATGTGACCCTCTCTGAACACTGCACTCAAGCTTCCCAACACTCGGTCCTGAACACCATTCCTTCCACTGTTGATGATGCAGGCACACGCGCAAAACGTTCAGGCACCTGACTTGACATCATCATTCTGCCTTTGAGTGCAGGTGAATAAGGAGCTCCGCCTGAATCCATGGCTCCTCCAGCCTTCTCTGCATGTCCTTGCAGTGACATGCTCGCTTGTCCCCTTCTGACGCCTTCTACACAATGTGGGAGTTGTCACTGATCTGGTCCATGCTGCCAGCAGCTACACTTGCAAGCCAGGGACAAACACTCAAAAGACCATTTTCTGTCCCTTGCCGCCGGCACTGCCCTACTGTCCCTGTTGATTTAACCTCACTCCTTGTTTGCGGTGCGCCGCCCGACCCAGCCACCAAGGTCGTCACACTTGGCCTTGGATCTGAACACCCGTCAGCTCTTCCAACTGCTTTCAACGACCACCCTGCAATTGCTCTGGATCTTGCACTGCAATTACTGCCACCTGTTTCCTGGTTGTGGGGTAACCCCCTCAGGGGCAGTGTCTGTTCCGGCCTTACTGCTCACCCTTGCCAGCAGTCTTCTGCTCCAGGTACCTCCTTCAAGACCAGTGCTCGTCGCCAAAATCTGGTATTGCTGCTGCCGCAGGTAAGACATGTCGCACAGGTAAATGCAAACGTAGGGCAAGCTTTATTGTTGCCTGGTCACCAGAACCCGTGGGTTGAGTACCAAGATACCTTAGTAGATAACTGGTATGGATACAGACACCGGTTACACCACACCCTCTAGCCACCTCTCCTCTCAACTGCCACAGTCACCCGTTTCCCCTAGAATCTCCACACTAGAAAACTCCAACATTCTCAACACAAAGTCGCAGACTCCGACAACCCCAGTCCACGCACCAAGATGAGACTACAACATCAGGGACCTTGCAAACTTCCATGGGAGACAGTTTTAAAATGTCCTAGCAATGCATCAGCACAGTGTCATGCACTGGCAAAGGCATGCAGTTGATGCATTTTCAAAGATTTGAGCACTTCAGTGCTCGTATACAGTGCCCAGTGAATTACATCTGTAAAGTGCTTGGATAAGCCGTTAGCCAAGAGAATGCATATACCACAGAAATACATATCAGGGAGTCACCTCAAAGCTTCCTTTTTTTAAATTTGGCTTTCCCTCAGAGCCTCTGAGATTGCGGTCCTCTAAGTGCATTTTGTGGACCACAGTATGAGGCCAAAGGCAGCACAGGGTTAAACGAGCATATATTATTTTTATCCTATTCCTTCTTCAGTTTAAACTCTACTGTTAAGAACTAAGTTATGTTAAGCTTGAAAAATTAAAAGTGTTCAGCGCACTGAGAATACTTGGCAGCTTGCCATACTTAGGACATTACAGCGTGAGTTGAAGATTAGCATGATTCATTCTGCGATAATGTGAACACAGCAAAATACAGCAGCATGTCTGCCCACAGGAGAAACCATGACAAAGAAGAAACCTGCTCCTTCATGTCTAGGCTCTGTTAAATATTTCATTCAGCAGGCAAGCTCAATGATTGAAAAAAAATTGTCCTCCACACTTGAAGACATTCAAAGTGTGGTTTCTTCGTTATGCTTGTCAAAAGATTGTACACGTATGCAAGTTAAGGTCTCTCTAATTCAGGTATTTCAAAGTCCGAACAGAACAAAATGTAAATCACAGTCACTATCTAGTTTTACAGAGTCTCTACCATGTTGCAGGCCATTAGAAAAATACATAGATGAAAACTCTGTATTGCTTTGAGCAAATGCTATGGTACATTGTGGAAGTCTTGGTAAAAATAGAAGTCACCTTTATTAACATTGGCAAGAAGTACACCAACTGCACAATAAAGAAGGAATCAGATTTGTAGGCATCAAAACTATACAAACGCATCCAAAGAGAGGAAATTGTGAACTGCAATTGAGACAAATGAAAGCGCGTCTCATCTGTAAACTATGGACTATTGAATTTGGACTAAACAAGGATCACAAGATGAATTCGTTTTTGTAAAAATACTGCTCAAAATATATTATGATATGATTGCATTAAGCATCTGAATAAGGCTATGATGTGCATAGGGCATCCGTACCCTATGTGTTCATGTACACTTCAAGGGAACCTTAATTCAGTGTACTTTAGCCGACATGGTTGGATTGTATGTTTACTTTGTAACATTTAGAGTCTCAATATGTATTGGGGAATTGAGCGTACACATAACATGTGACCAACAGTGCAGCCATTATACGCTGGCTGCATGCCATTGTTAGGGATATGGAATACTCTGTTGTATTCTTCTTCTTTCCAGTATATACTGAGATTTTAAGGCTATACCCCAGCAACTTTTAACACAATTTAAAATAATTTCTCGTGCCCACATTTTCAGGACATTACTGCCCTCCTATTGTGACGGATCCATCCTTCACAAGATTATATTTTTTCTGAAATTGTACCTATAAACCAAATGATTATAACTCATGATACCTGCTCAACATATGAGCTCATACATAATCAGCACAGTATCTGTACAATAGAAACATACTCAAGTGAGTGAGTTTTTCGAGTGTTACCAACACAATGCGAATTACGCGCTGCCGTCAAACCTGTGTGACGCCATACCTAGCTATGTGATGTCCCACGTATGTGACCTCCTTCCAGTTACTTGCCTACGAATACATGGCACAAAATGGCTGGTAAGTTCTATACGCAAACACTGCTGAGATTGAAAGAAGATCTCGAGTAACTCTCAGACACCTAAGGTAAGATCGTATGAATTGCTCCTGGCTTGTTTTCGGATATTAATATTTAGCTTTTAGTTCAGCAACAACTAGATGCTTTTACATTTCTTTGTAGAGACTCCATACACTTAATTTGATACCGGAACTCCTGGAATCTTCTAATTTTCCAAAAATGATTTGACGATAATGTTGGGAGGCAAATGAATACGTCATCCATAGCTTTTGCTTCTCCCTTATCCCAATACCGCACAGGTGAGAAATGACACTCACTTAGACACTGTGCCGCTCTTATTCCAGGCAGATGCAGCAGGACATAGAGACAATTTAAACTGAAGATGGCAGAAGTAGTCAAACTAACATTATAATCTTACATGTGGACACGAAGCAAATGTGCACTCAACATGAACAACAGGCGCAATAGGTGACATATGCATTTATACATGAAGGTTACTAACAAAGCATCTAATAGACATGAAGAAGACTAATGCAAATACTGCTCACTAACATAGAAAAACGGGTATAATGGGGCAGCCATCTTCTCCAAAATGGAAGCCGCAGCACTCTTTTAGTTAACAAAGAACCCAAGACTTGCAGAGAACTAAAATTCTACATTCACAGAAATACAGATCGTGCAGAGCTCTGACAGTAGCTAACAAACCGAGCCAAGGTGACAGTGAAATAAGGAAGGATACAAATGGCAGAGAGAAGGTACAAGATAATACTTCCCAAGACGCAAACCTTATACTCCCAGATTAATTAATGTTTATAGAAAGCACAACTGACCTTTGTTAGCCAGGTGCAGTCAAACTATAAGCCAAAAAGACTCCATGAAGGATAACTCCAGAGTGTGCCAGTGGCAACAGAAAACACAACACTTAAAGTAATATTAGCTAAATTCTCAATAAATGCAGGATAAATCTATTCCCAACACGGTGCCATCACACGTGACCCATAATTGGAGAACACTGTATATTCACCGGAAGTGAATACAGAAAGGTCAACTGCCGTACACCCTACACGTACATACAGAGACGAGACATGGCACAAGGCCAAGTATAAAGAAATCACGCTGGCTCATGGCTGATGAATAAGGGATGGTACACATTTTTAATTGGAAGAAAAGCAATCCGTCTCTCTCCCCTTACTCCCTGTCTGGCTCATGTCTTGATGACCTGTCACTTGTCCAAGTTTGGTTAGCAGAAAGCTAATCTATCAAAGTCCCTCATGTTCTCTCTGCCATCACGTTATGTGCCAACCAAACCCTTGTCGTAGAAATGACATAGTTTAGCCTTTATCAATATAAGGGGGGTCTCAGGAGGAGCCATCAGACAAGTATAACCTAATAAAATGTTTGAACCCATAGAGTGTATATGTAGCCCCCACCACCAATCCCCATTCCCTGTAGGTTTTTGTAAACTAATAAAATGGGACGACGTCATTTATGACAAAGTTGTACTATTTAAATCATTGTTTGTAATTGATGTACCGAGAGCATTGAGATTTTAATGCTGTATGCTTTCCCTGCTTTTTTTGACTGATAATAAAGCTGGATTTTGGCTCACACGGCTTCACCTTTGAGTCTGGTTTGGATTGACTCCAGGTCCTCTGGGTAATTAACAGATGGTATTAGAGGAAGATCAGAATTGTTGAGGGGTCCCCAGTGTGTCCCCAAAGACTGCAGTGGCAAGCTTTGGAGAGCAGCATTACATTCAACAGAGAGAGGTTGAGAGGAGCCTCTTTGGAGAAAAGTCCTGTCCAGTTCCTGCAGGTCGCCCCGTAGGGCTGCAGGCTGATAGGGGAGACTCAACGCCAAAGACCTTCAGCAGATCCGTAGATGTAAGTATGACATAGGCATGGTAAACTTAAGAAAGGCCTTTTTGTACATTGTCGGTTTGTGAGGAAGCAAAAGTTTGAGAAAGTTATCTTCCGACAAAGGTTGGAAACAATCACTTGGTAAGCCTTGTTATGGAGAAGTTAAAAAAACGAGACAGTTACCTCACCAGGAGTTGGGTAGACAGCTGTATTGTATTTACTTGTGCAGTAATTGTTGGTGCTAGCTTTAGGTTGTGAGATAGTTTAGGTTTATAGAAGTGGTATTTTGTATATTTTGTGGAAGATGTAAAATGGTAGTCCAGGGTGGGAGCAGTGAGGTGGGGCTGCTCGGAGCGAGTGGCGTTTGTGGTGCCATTTGGAAGGATTGAGAGGAACAGAAAGGTGGGGCTGTTCGGAGCATGAGTGGTGTTTGTGGTGCCATTCTAAGGGATTGAGTGGCACAGAAGGCATGGTCTCAGAGATGCAAAGGGGGTGAGCGAGAATCACAATTGTGTTCATCGGTCATTGTAAGTTACGTTTTGTATTATTATCCTTGGAGACACTCTGATAATTGACTTTTGCAAATCATTACCCTGATATGAGGACAAAATGACAACATATCACGTGGAGTGGGTGATACGGAATTGACGGAGCATATTGGAACTATGGAAAATGTTACAGGAACAGGAGGCGGTGGCAATTACAAAAGAATAGCTGCTTAACCAGCATGACGAAGGGTGTATGATGCCCACGGCTCCTCCTTACAGCGCTGATCCGTCCTCAGCCATACAAGGGTTGTACCCATTAAAAGCAGCAGCAGGCTATACTAATCCTATATATGCGCACCCCCTGTGTAGTAATGAAGACATCATGAATGTAGAGAAAAAAAAGCAACCAACGTCAAATGTCCGACACAGAATATGACGAGCGCTGCAGCTTACAAATGAACCTCGCAGAAGCGGAGGAAGAGGTTCAGAGAGACAGACAGGCAGAGCAATAGGGATGAGACATCAATTGTATCAAATAAATGAATAGGAGGACAAAAAATGCTTTCATTAGAGGGAAAGGGCATTGAGGATCTTAAAGGATAGGGAAGTTAATGAAAGACAAGAGAAAGATGAGAAAAGAGTGTGGGATGAGAGAGAAAGAGAGCAAAGAAGAGAGGACAGAGAGAAGTAAAGAAGGGAAGTAGAAGAAAAGGAGTGGTAAATGAAACGAGTGGCAGAAAGAGAAAGGGAGGTGAGACAAGATGAAGAAAGGAAAAGGGAGAAACAAATAGATGCAGAAAGGGAAAGAGAAAGGAAAAGGAGGAAGAAAGGAACAGAGAGACCATGAGATGCAGAAAGAAGTAGGCAGAGGTGCCGAAAAGAAGTTGTTGAGATTCTTAAACAGCATACTCTTCCATACAGAGAGGAGGAAGGAGCTATACAAAGGAAGGAGGATTGGCAATTTTTGAAGAAGCAGGAGGGAAGGCACCAGCATCAAGGGGAGTAGAGGAGGGTCTCCATAAAAGGAAGGAAGGAATATATTGGATGATGTAATGGGAGGAATATATAAGATGAGTCCCCTTGGAAGACTAGAGTTTGAGGATAAAGAGAACGAAGAAGACAATGTTCAAGAATGAAGATGAAGAGGACAGGGAAGAGGATGCCGCAAGTGCCCTATCCACGCGTATGGAAATAGGGAGAGAGATAGCGTGGTTAGATTTAGAAGAACCGATGAGGAGGCCAGAACCAGTTGAATATCCAAAGTGCCTGAAGGTGTGCTCAAACCGTCTAGGAGAAAGAATGCTCCATGTGAATAGACTGAGGAATTTACCAGGGCTAAAGAAAGTTAGCACGACAGATGTGGTGACGAAGACAAAGGGTGTGGCCGCATTGGGAGGCTGCAAAGGGCTAACCCAAGTTCCCTTATTGGAGAAAGGGGAGGACTACCACAATATATCCTGTGTTCACAAATGGACAAAAATAATTTAATTTGAAATTGCCATTTCTCACATCAGGGACAGGCAAATGGATTGATGAATTAGAGCGACTGAGGGCTGGGATGACCTTATCAGTAGGCAACATAAAAAGCCTACTTGCTGCATATTAGGAGAGCAATCAGACAATATTTGGAAATGAGCAGGTTATCCTGGGATGGCTGCACAAAATACTAACCATGACTGGGCTCCTTTTAACAATTGTCGGGCTAATGCATAGAGAGTACTTAGGGTACAATACCCAGACTCATCAGACATGAGCGCAATTATGAGCGCAGACAAAGATCTGACTGCTTATATACAGGACATTCAAGGAAAATGGCCGCTAGAGACTAGAGAACCATGGGACAAAAACATAACTATTTTTTATCACATTTTATGTCCAGGGCTTCCAGAAGAAGTGCAAAGTCAGCTGAGATAAATTGTGGGAATGGAAGCAAAGCCATGAGCGAAGATACAATTGACTATTGTTCACCATTGTCGATTAAAACAAGAGAAAGACAGAAAGAATGTTGAGGCTAGAAAGATTAAGGAAGCAAAATTTGGTTCATAAGAAACTGTTGAAATTGTTAGTGGAAGGAGCAGTATTGACAAGTGGGGGAGAAAGTTACCATGTGCAAGAGGCACAGTAGGTGCAGCCACGGATGAATGGCCATTTTGCAGGAAGAGGACAGTATTATTATTTTCCCAGAGGACGAGGGTTTGCACCCTGAGGCACAGGGTTTGGGTTTCAAGGTCTGCAAGGGGGAGGGTTTAATGGAGGGCAACCAAGATTCAGAGGACCACCACAACAGTGTTGGATGCGTGGGAAAATGGGACACATTTTGTAGGTATGAGGAAGCAGCTGAGAGATGGAATAGAACTGGTGAGCAACAGACCCAAGAGGGGGATAGCATACCTCCCCCCCCTATAGTGCTGATCCTCCAGAATAACATGCCCAAGATCACACACAGTATCAGACACCAGCATCACAAATATAGCAAATTCCACAGGAGAGGCAATCCCAGATGCAGCAATCACCCATGAAGACAGAAGTCACCAATACAACAGAACGCACAGCAGAATGCAGTGACACCATGGAACATGAACATAGTACAACAGACCCCCACACCTAGACTAGGAGGTGTGACATTAGTGGGAGGGAATCCTTTCACCGGCACTGGGCTGAGTATGTACCCACAATAGGGCAGCCCACAGAGAAACTTGATGTGTTCCATCCTATCAATTACACCAGACCCACAAGAGGAACCGAGGGTCAGAGTGACCATAGGTGACAAAACATTTTCCTTCTTGGTAGATACAGGGCGACTCAATCCTTTGTTAGAGATGGGAAGTTTCCAATGTCGAGCATTGGCAAGAATGCACAAGGATTTTCTGGGGTGACAACTACAGTTCCTTTTACAGACAATTTACCCATCACCATAGGAGAATGCAACATGTCTATGCAATTATTATATTCTCGCAAGACACCAGGGAGAGACTTGAGTAAATTAAACATGACACTATAATTTGGTGACCGGGATACAGGGCCTTATTTTAGAGTATGGCGGGAAGTGGTAATTCAGTGCTAATTTTGCCACTACACCAAATTATGAGCTTGGCCCTGGAGTGGAGCCTGGAGGTAAATTCTGCCACTCACTGCTGAAAAATCAGCAGAATTGGTGAAATTACCGTTGTGGAAATTCTGCTGCAGTAATTCTGCCAAAAAAGCCCCATTGAGCCCCATGGGCTCAAAACAAATGGGGAATTACACCGCCACTTGTAATCCGGTGGTAATTCCGCCAGACCAAGTGGCGGTAACAGTAATTCAGTTGGGCAGTATTCTGGCAGATTTACCTCAAGGATAACGCCCAACTCGTAAAGTTGCCCACTATGTTCTACCGCAGGGATCCATTATGTTAATGCACAAGAATTCATAACTGCATTTTATGGTAAGAAAGCAAAGGGGCTCCACTGGACCCAGATCTATATATTTATGGGATGCATTTGTTATTGTCATGGCTTCCCTGAATACGAGACAAAATACAGAAGTTACTCACAGAGTTTTTGTTCAGACCAGCAATACTCATGGACGTGGATGAGGGCCAGGTAATTACAGTTGAGCTAGAAGCAACAATAGTAACGGAGGACAGAGTAATTTTGCATGTAATAGTCCAGGAAGGGGTAAATTGGCACACAGTAATACTGCTGGGCAAAGCACAAAGATTTACTGACTTGACAGATGACAAATTGTTTACAGTCGAAGACTCAGATGACAAAGTGATGTTTAACATCAGTCTTGGATATCGTGTACAAATTGAGAACAGAGAAATTCCCGAGAGGATATCATTAGCGAAGACAGTATCGCCCTTCCTCCAAGGGGATTTGGCTCATGTACCATGCACACTGTGAACCAACAGTCCATATGATGTCGGTCTATAACAATAGAAGTAGCAGTCAAGATTAAACTCAAGAAGGGAGCTATTTCACCATGAGTAAGACAGTATTCCATGTCAAAGAAAGCTGGCAAGGGTATTTATGAAACTATTGCTGCCTTAGTGGAACAAGAGATATTAGTGCCTTCAGAAACCCCATGTAACACGGCTGTGTACTTGATCAAGAAGGCAACAGGGGGTCGTGGATATTTATCCAGGACTTACACCCCCTGAATAATATTGTTGAGGCCGAATTTCCATTGGTGCAAAATCCAGCCACAATATTGTGTAACATCCCGTCCAAAGCTAAATATTTTACTGTGATTGATTTAAAGAATGCTTTCTTCTCAATACCCTTGCATGAAGAGCACAATATTTGACCTTGTACTGTAAGTCACCCTCAGTCTTCAACCAAGTGCTGCAGATGGATCCGGGAAATATACAACTTGACAGCACAGTAATTATTTTGTATTTTTTGTAATTTATTTGTGTTTTATAGAGTAACTTGAGCCAAAGCGCTGTACATTAAAACTGAACACGGTACAATATAATTGAGTAGGCAGTTAGGTCCAGAAAACAATCATTCGGGGTGTAGAAAAGGCCACAGAAAAGAGAATAGACAGTGTTAGAACAAAGAGAAGGAGGAAGAGCATTCCAGTAGAGAGGACCAAGAAGTTGAAACGATTGAAAACAAGACTGAGCACAAGGGGGTGGGGGACCAAGAGTCTAAAGTGGGAGGAGTACCAGAGAGAGCGACAAGGAATATAGAAAGATATGAGTGTAGTAAGATAGTTTGCAGCAAGACCATTAAGAGTTTTGAAGCCAAGACAAAGAAAGTTGAATTTGAGTTTTGAATGGAAGGACAGCGAACCAAGTGTGGCAAGAGAAGAGGAAATGAAGTCCCCATAGGGAAGAAAGCACAGGAGACGGATAGAAGAGTTAAATACCAATTTTAAAGGAGCAAGGCGAGTTCTAGGAAAACCAAACAAAGTAGAACAACAAAAGAAAAGTCAGGAAAAGGTCAGTGAAGAAATTGTTTTCAATGCTTAAAAGGGCCCTCTTCGTGCCACAATTTGAACATTTCTCCTGCCGTGTCCTGCACCCACTCTTTGTGGTACTTTATTATTTTATCTCTATACTGTGGCAATGTACTGCATAGGTGCTCCAATGGAGTTTCCATAATACCAATCAGTCATATCCCTCCCCCCCGTGTGTTCACAGACACTTTTCAAACATGGTTGTGTATTCCCATGTTCTTCCGCACTGTAGGAAAAACTTCAATCGTATTAAAACAGTCATCCAATTCCCCAAAACCATATTGAAGACCTGCCATTTTCAACCGTTATTTCTGCTCACGGCGCCACCGCTCACATCTCACCCTCCAATCACCACATATCTTTCACACCACCCAAAACAATCCTCATTCACTCCAACACCTTAACAACTCTAATGCAATCCTACAATACTTCAACATATCCACTATACTCCTGCAACAATAAATCTCCTTGCCTCACAATTCAACAATAATATTCTCTCACACCCCTCATGGGCCACCAACAAAAAACAAATGTTCTACCTCTACATGGCGCTGCCTTTCCTCTCCTAAGAGGTGTTCTTCCCAAAACCACTACACAATTCCATCCTACCTATTCCATCATCGTTCCTCCGACGGAGGAGTTCACTTCAATATCTCATCAAAAACTCATACAATACTACATGGCACCATCCTCCCCCCCCCAATGGAGGAGATCCCTTGTAGTCCACTTAACTTACCAATGTAACAATTTAAAAAAAACATACACAATGTTATATTTTCATGCATTAGTACACTCACCTACTCTAGGACCTCTGAGACCCGGGTCACAGTTAGCCAACGAGATCAGGCAGACTTTCAGGAAACTCAGCATCTGCAAAATCCCCACGTTTAATGCACTCAATCTGGTCTCTTTAGGTGGTTGCCCCACCCCCAAGGTTTGCAGCAGGAAGCCCCCAGCCTCGACAGGGAACTGGAGATCTCATTGTAGTCTTCAAATGTAAAGGTGTGGTCACCCAAGTAATCCAAGAAAGAACCCAAACGTAGTCAAAAATGGAGTGTACAAGTTACAAGAAAAAAATACATGTTTTATTAAATGGAAACCACTGGGAGAAATTCAGACAGCTCAGTGGAACTGAAATGGAAACAAATTGTGCCTTCAAGCTGCACCTTTTAAAGTGGAAAACCGCAAATCAACAATATCTACAGGTTTACTGGCTGCTAGTAATCGACCCCCTAAAGAACACAATATGTTAAATGATTCAATAGGAAGTTTCACTTTTCACAACTTTAAGAAATACCACCACTTGATGACAACATACTCTGCTGGGCAGAGCAAAACATGACATACTGATGTCTGGCATCCTTCGCAGCGCAAGGTAATAAAATGCCCAATACTAATCTGACCCCTATGTTGCAGACAGTGCTGGCAGAAGCATCTCCCCGAATCTGACCAATGATGATATGTGTGGAAATCATCCAGGGCAAAACTTTGTTTTGCCACCTTTGAACTGGAGATTTTGGCAATTAAATGGGCTGTCAGCCATTTGAAATATTATAAGTGTAAGGAAATTTAGACTGGTCACGGATCACTCTCCCTTAACATGGATGAGCATAAGGAAAGGCAATAATGCCAGAATAAAGGAGTAGTTCTTTGTTTTGCAACCCTTTTGCTTCACTGTCGCACATCGAAGAGGCCAAGAACAGTTGAATGTGGATTTTCTTTGTCGATTTCCAATCAGTGGAGAAGGGGATGCCACTGAATAGAAGGGGAGGGTATGTGATGGATCAGGAAATGTTTTCCTCCTCCCCAAGGCGGAGCGCCCCCGTGAGGCTAGCGAGGTGCACCCGATCGGCAATACCCTCCCTAGTGCTAGAGGCAAGTGGAACCTCACTCGGAGAGACTACCCATTTTGGGGACAAGGACTCCCGTTCCCATGAGGAACTCCTTAGAGGACCTTCCAAATAACCTCTTCAAACCTTACTGGTAAAAACATATGTGAAGAGACAACCAGTATGCATTATTGCCAAGTGGGTATATCAGAGTTCCCTTTAAATCCCCTACCACTTGGACAAAGAAGAAACCACAAGAGAAAGAGACAAAGTTACACAGCCTTACACAGGGGAATCCCGATGGCTGAGTAAGTCCAAAAAGGGGAGGCCTGGAGACACGAAGGGAGAGCCCATGAGTTTCAAAAGGGCTTGAGCAATAACTCCAGAGAGAAAAAGCAGAGGCAAGATGCACTGCATTCTGTAATCGTGGGAGAACGAGAAGTACCAGATGGGCAACAGGTGGTAGTGAGAGAGCAAGAGGAAGTGGAGCTGGATGCGCGGCGTCCTAAGAAAGTGAGAGGAAGAGCCTGGGAGTGGTGGTGTGACGACAGGAGATTCGTGGTGGAAATAGGGTCCACACAGCAATGCTAAAACCATTCTGCCATGGCAGACACAGGACAGGGCCGTATAAAATATACCATACAGCCATCCTAGACGACCCAACGGAAGAGGAACTGATGAAAAGCCACAAGGCGCCAAGTTAGACGGAAAGCGAACCGACCCCCAATAATCGCAAATCCTTGTTTGTTTATTTGTTTGTTTATTATTTGTATTGTGCACCGGACCCGTGGGTAACAGGGCACAGAGCATAATGTAATTCAAAGCTACACAAAGAGATTACAGAAATTACAAGTTGTGATTTTGGCCCTAAGAACGGAATGTAATAAGGACACTGGGAGACCTGGTGGAGTAAATGAGAATCAATATTGGCATGCTCATACTCATCACAGTCGAGAGAAATATATCATGATATCAGAACGAGGAGTGAATGATAATCATTATTGGAATGTTCATACTCTTCACAGTCAAGAGAAAGATAACATCCCAATATCTGAAATAATTGTGTTTGAGAATCATTATTGGCCTGTTCATACTAGTCTCAGTCAAGAGAAAAGTATTGTAAAACCAGTGCATAAAGAAATGAAGGAGAAGTATTTTGGAGTGACCCAATTTGTATCAGTGTAGATGATCAAAACGATCTAATCTAAAGAGAGGACTAAGTTATAACAGAGAAATATCTGAGAACAAGGTGAACATGGTAAATGTACATAAAGTCAAAGGGCAGGAAGAAACCAAAGACTATGAACTGATCAGAGAATTAGAAATAACCCAGAAGGAAAAGATACTTGTTGGTTAAGTTTAGCAGGGGAAGAGCGAAGGATTACTCTCTGTGGAGAAAACCAAGAAAAGAAACAAAAGATCAAGAATACAGTTAATGAACTGTACAAACTCATAAATGTAGTCACTAGAGACTATCCAAGGATCATCTATTGAAAAGCAGTTGGTAAGAAACCTTCAACATTCCAGGAGAGGGGAGACATTCTGTTAACTTTGTGTTATTAAGATAGCGGTGTAGGGTCTTAGAGTTGGATGGTGGACAGTTTTATTTGTAGACATTCAATGACGACTGACAAGCAGCTTTGCTGGTTTCGTTAGGCTTTATTCATTTCCTTTAATAAAATGCACAGTGAAATGTCTAATCGGAGTCTGTGCTCTCCTTCTGACCTATCGCACTACACAGGGTGATATTAATGTGCATTGTCCACCACACTTTGTATCCGGAAGTTGTTTCATAGCAGAGTCTGTGTTGTAATATGTACGGGCTTGTGCACAGGCACACTAATGGAATGTTGATGCACGTTCAGCAATCAACATTCCACAGTGGCCGTTGAGTGAGGGGAGCCGTAGCAGCAGGCTGCGGGGTCTCGTTAATAAAGATACGTAACTTCACTTACCTGTGTCGGAGAGATTGTGTCATTGGCGACGAGGATTTCGACGAGACCCTGTCCCACGTGTGCGCGGATCAGCTCTTCGGGCTCCTTGCTCATTTCTGGCGCAGTCGGCGAGGACGTGGGCCGACCAACGCCGGATCCGTCGGAGCTGTTGCTGCAAGCCTTGTCCAATATTAGGACAGCGCTGGCCATGGGTGGGCCCCCCTCGACGGGCGGGCGGCTGTCCTGTGAAGGACGGGAAGGCGAGGAACTGTTCGGGTGCCCAGTCGGGGTGTTTATGCGGGCCAGTTCACCGCCGGCTTGTCGCGAGCAGCTGGAGGCGCCAAGGGGTTCGCGCTGCCGGCTGCATTGTCTTCATTGGTGGCAGCGGAGTCTTCGGGTGCGTGAGTCCAGTCGGGGCCGCGTTGCCGGCTGCATTGTTTTCATTGGTGCAGCGGAGTCTTCGGGTGCGTGAGTCCAGTCGGGGCCTCGCAGTGAGTGTGGCAGTTGGGTGAGGCGGAGGCCTGTACGTGGAGCGCACTTGCATTGGCAGTCCGCCGGCAGCTGGCCCCGCCCCCGGCAGCGTCTCTAAGCTATGCTGTTCAGCGTGGACTGCAGTCTCCTCAGGGAAGGATGTGGGGCTGCGGTGATGCCTATGCCGCTCAGCGCGGACCGCGGGCGCCCCAGGGAAGGAGGAGGGGCTGCAGTGGCATTGCGCGGTGTGCTTTGATAGCAGCTGACTACGGCTACTGGCGGATGAGAGAAGACAAGAGGATAACGCGCTTCAGCGACGTGGCAAGTTTGAGGGGGCACAGTTTATATTAGAGCTGAATCTGAAGGGGTGTTGCTGGTAAGGTTGGGGCACACAAACCCTGTGGAGCCCTGACAAGTGAAGGTTGACAGTTCGGCAGGGGCTGGGATTGTTGCAAATCGGTTGGTACATCAGTGGTTGTGACTCACCCAGTGCCAGGACCTGGCTGTACTGCATATGCGTGTGGGTGCACGTTCACAAGGCTACATTGGGAGACATCTTTCTGCGGTCACATTGGTTGGTGTGTTGTGACTCACCCACTGCCGGGAGAAAAAAAAAAAAATTATATATTTTTGGCAGTACTGCAGATACATGTGGGTGCACTGGCACAAAGTGACAGAGAGGACATTTTCTGCTTTAAGGGTGCAAAGAGCATTGGGTTGGGCACAGAAAAGCACAGTGTTGGGTAGGTTATTTTTGGGGGCACAAGGAACAAGGCAGCAAATTCGGCCATGTTGCATACAGCTGCTAGGCCTCCACCTGCTTTTCTGCCTAACCCAGGAGAGCCGGTTGCTCCTTGGGAGCAATGGGTAGATGCCTTTAAGGTATATTTGCGGGCTGCAGGTGGGGCAAAGTTCAACGATGATGAAAAGGAGGCTGCTTTACTTAATTGTATTGGTACCGAGGGGTTGAGAGTTTTTCGTCACCGCCTGGAGAGAATGTTATGGTTCAAGGGGGAGGTGAGGGGGAAATGGTTGTAAGTGCCTACGAGACTGCTTTGAAGAAATTGCAAGTACGTTTTGGTAAAAGAGTTAATGTGGTTTTAGAGCGGTATAAGTTTTTCTCTAGGGCACAAGGTTCCGCGGAAAGCATAGATTCATATGTTACAGCCCTACGTGCACTCATGGCTACATGTGGGTTCCCGGGTAACGTTGAGGAACATATAAGGGATCAGATTATGATGAAGACGGCAAATCAAAAAATAAGAGACAGATTGTGGATTGAGAGCGATCCTTCACTTGATAAGGTTTTGGAGATTGCTAGAGCAATTGAAGCCTCGAAGGCGAGTGTACAAATTGTTACTGAAAGGGATGGAAATAGGGAGATGGTGCATGCTGTGCTGTCAAGGAGCAAGAAGGGTTTGGATAAAGTGGTGGTACAAGGGAATAGA
This sequence comes from Ambystoma mexicanum, assembly GCF_040938575.1. Classification (NCBI taxonomy): domain Eukaryota; kingdom Metazoa; phylum Chordata; class Amphibia; order Caudata; family Ambystomatidae; genus Ambystoma; species Ambystoma mexicanum. The sequence goes on from NC_090932.1 coordinate 780,860,520, forward strand.
GCATCTAAGAGTAAGGAGGTGTGCAAAAATTGTGGTTGGTCGGGTCACACTGCGGATTCGAAATCCTGTCCTGCTAGCAATGTGGAATGCAGGAAATGTAAACGGATGGGCCATTTTGCACGCATGTGTAAGGGGCAGGTGGTCACAAATGTAGCTACAGAGGACTTTACCATGGGGCTAGAAGGGGCATCAGGTGGTGGTCCCAATCAGAGTGTCATATTACATGTGGAGGGTTGTGGGAGGAAGGGTCCATGGGTCTCGGTATTGGTGGACCAGCACCCTGTGGATATGCTTGTGGATTCTGAGTCACCCTATACCCTGGTGTCTCCGGAAGTGTAGCAAGAGGTTTTGGGTAAACCGATCTCTACTTTGTTGACTCCCGACATCAGACCATATGCATATGGGCAGAGTTCCATCGACCTGCTGGGTTATAATTGGTCGAATTTCTCATTCAAAGGGAGGCAAACTTTGGGTAAATTGTATGTGGCTTCAAAGGGGACAAGTGTGTTGGGTTGGGATGAGCAGGCTGCACTAAAAATACAAATTCATCCAGGTGAAAAAGAACTCGTTCTCAGTGTCATGGAGGGAACGGAAGAGAATGACATAATGGTTACTCCAACAGTGCTTATGAGTGAGTTTCCTGAGGTATTTTCAGACACTCTTGGTAAGCTTAGGGGTTTTACGCATCGCATTGTGTTGAAGAAGGGCGTAGTTCCTAGAGTTCATAAAGTGTGGGGGGTGCCAGTTGCAGCGAGGGAGGCATTTAAGGCGGAATTGACTAAGTTGCAGTCAGCAGGAATAATCGAGCCTATTGAGTCCTCGGAGTGGTTGTTTCCTGTGGTTTTAGTTAAGAAGAGTGACGGCAGCATCAGAATGTGTGTAGATCTCCGGGAGTTAAATTCCAGCATATGGGTGGATTGGCATCCCTTGCCAAATATTAATGAGTTGTTGTTGACGTTGGGAGAAGCTAAATACTTTTCAACTTTTGATCTATCAACGGCGTATTACCAAATTGACCTGCACGTGGAATCTAGACCCCTTACTTCATTTGTGACTATGATTTGGGGCATACAGATTTTGTCGCATGCCTTTTGGCCTGGCTTCGGCTTCGGATGTGTTTCAGAGGCTGATACAGCAGTTGTTTGGGGGGGTGGTGGGGGTCAGCTACTTTCAAGATGACATTTTGGTTTGGGGCAGCAGCAAGGAGCAACATGATGCAAGGGTATGGAAGGTCATGTAGATTCTTAAAGAGAGAGGTCTGACTGTAAAATTAACTAAGTGTCAGGTGGGTGTGGAGGAGGTCACATATTTGGGACACACATTGAGTTCACAAGGTGTGAGCCCAAGAAGGGAGTTGGTACAAGTGTTGAGGGATACGCCAGCTCCAGTCAATAAGGATCAGCTAAGGGCTTTTCTGGGTCTTGCGGAGTACTATGTTAAATTTGTTTCAAATTATGCTGAAAAAACGGTGGCCATGAGAGCTCTTATGAGGAAGTGTGTAAGATTTGTATGGTCTGCAGAGTGTGCGGCAGAATTTGAGTTGGTTAAGAGGGAGGTGGAGAAGGCTCCATGTCTAAAATCATTTGACCCAAAAAATAGAACTGCGTTGACTGTGGATGCAAGTGAGGTGGGTCTGGGGGCAGTGCTAGAACAATGCATTAATGGTGAATGGGTCCCAGTGGCTTTTGCTTCGAGGACCTCGAGAGATGTGGAAACCAGGTACTCTGTAATTGAGAAAGAGACGTTGGCAGTCTTGTGGGCTTCAAAACATTTCAGGACATTTGTGTGGGGCATACCCTATGTTGTCAGAACGGACCATAAACCGTTGGTGCAGGTATTTTCTTCCAAGGGAGTCATGGCAGTATCCCCGAGGATTGCAAGGTGGTCAGTACAGTTACAGGATTACAATTTTTCCTTGCAGTATTTTCTGGGGAAGTTTAATGTTGTCGCGGATTGTTTGTCCCGTTTGCCAGTTGTAGAGGAGGACAGTGAGGGAGGAGTAGTAAAGGAGGATGATTTGCAGGAGTGTCAGGTTGCTTTGGTCACTTCTGCTGTGGAGAGGTCATTGTGGGATCGGGAGTCTGAGGATGATCTTGAGTTAAAGTGGATTACGGAAGGTCTGGTGAAGGGGTGGCACACTGTGAAGGACAGGCCAGAAGGGAAAGGTTATGTTCAGGTTCTTCATGAATTAGCCGAGGGTCCCTGGGGTGTGTCTAGGGGTAGTAGGTTGATACCCCCGGTAAGTCTGAGGGGAAGAATGGTGGAATTGGCACATGTAGGTCATTTGAGCTGATCTTTGACCAAAAGGAGACTGAGAGAGGAGTACTGGTGGCCGTCAATGGACAAGGATGTGGAGCAGGTGGTGAAAGATTGTCAGGCGTGTTCTGTCAGCGATAAGAGCAAGGTACTGCATCCACAACCTGTGCATCCTGTAGAGGTTCCAGAGCAGGTATGGTCGAAATTGGCTCTGGACATTATGGGTCCGTTTGACTGTTTAGAGCCTGAGTCCAGATATATGTTGGTGGACTATACGTCCAGGTGGATTGAGGTGGCGGTGTGTTCCTGTGTTACAACTAATTCCGTAATTGATTTTCTGAGGGAAGTATTTGATCCTGAGGGATTACCTGCAAGTTTAGTTACTGATAATGGTGTGCAGTTCACTTCTAGAGCCATGAGAGAATTCTTGGAAAAGCATGCCATTTCTCACTATAGGACAGCTCTGTATAATCCTTCTGCGACTGGACTAGTTGAGAGGGCCAATGGCACGATTAAGTCAGCCATACAATTGGTTTTGGCCAATGGTTTGAATTGGCAGGAAGTTGTGACACAATACCTGGCTGCATATCGGAGAATTCCTGCCATGCTTACGGGAAGATCTCCATTTGAACTAATGAGGGGCAGGAAGGCAGGTACAATGTTAAGAACCCTGGCTATGGGCGGTGGTGGTCCATGCGATATGGATTTGCGAGCTATTCATCGCAGCATTTTAGAGCGCCAGCAGACCACGGGGACCCCAAAAAAGAGTAGGAAGGAGTTGAATGTAAAGCCTGGGGATCAGGTGCACATAAAGAATCCTAGTATAGTTCATAAAGGATACAGCACTTTTATGCCCTCAAGGAAGGTTGTTAAAGTTGGAAAAGGGCATGTGCACTTGGAGGATGGCTCTGTCTGGAGTAACAGGCGGGTGGTGGTGGATGGATGCAAACGGGTGGACAGGGCAGGTGTGGAATCTGATGTGGAATCACAGGAAACGGTGCTGGATTATAATCCTGTGGGTTCACAAGCCATCAGGTTTGAACAGGAAGAGGTTGTCCCAATTCCAGGTCCTGTTGGTCCAGAGGTCAATGTGGAATGTCAAACTGCTATGGATCAGCAGCCTGATGCAGGTCAACAAAGGGGTCGTGCGGGTAGGAGCTGTGGTCCTCCCATAAGATTTAGAGATTATGTTTGTTAAGGGTGGAAGTACATTTAATTGCACCCATGTTACTTGTATTTATCTAGCTGTGAAAGTTGCATTTATGACATGTCATGTAATATTTGTTTCATTTTCCATTGTTCAATTTGGTGTTAACATTTCTATCCAAGGGAAGAGGATATGTTGTAATATGCACGGGCTCGTGCATAGGCACACTGGTGGAATGTTGATGCATGTTCAGCAATCAACATTCCACAGTGGCCGTTGAGTGAGGGGAGCCGTAGCAGCAGGCTGCGGGATCTCGTTAATAAAGATACGTAACTTCACTTACCTGTGTCGGAGAGATTGTGTCAGTCTGCCTGCTGAAATGGCAAGATCAACTTAAAAGTACTTGACATCGGCCTCAAGTCTTTTTCATGATAGTCTAGCTACATCCCTCTAGGGTTGGGACCATGGCAGCTACTGGCATCAGCGTATCATCTGAATTTAGGTGGTGGAATCAACTGGTTGAGAGGACACCTACGGGTCTTGGCTCACATATGACGTACTTGATACGCATCAGCATTCATTTATGTCATCACTGAGGCAGGGAACTTGGAACTAATCATCAGGATTCTGCTCTGGTCAAAGAATAAACTTTGATTTGTTGTCCTGCAGACAGACCAAACCTTTTGCTACGAAGGGGCATCTTTGCTATGGATTCCTTTAGGTAGTTTCAAGTGTCTGACGTTTTCAGAGCAGTGCATTTCCTTTTATGAAGGAACAGATGGTAATGCCTGCATGCCCTCAGGGAGTTTGGCTGAGTATGCCTTCGCAGTTTTTGACAGGCACCTGTAGGCATTGGATACAATATATGTTGGTATCTTAGTCTGTTATGCACTTGGCAAGTATGGCATCCAGGCCATCTAAGTTGGTGTTGACAATCAGTTTGCCGAACAAAGTAAGGCAATGGACAGAAATGCAGCCTGACATGAAGGAGACCAGTCAAATTCTCAACTGTGCCATGTCAACCTGCGAAGAGTATCACTGGTCGAAGGAAAATCGGGGATGTATTGAGAGGAATTGTCGGCCATAGATGTCAGTGCCCAGACTTGTCTGGATCAGGCTGTATGTATCACGTCTTGGAAATAAGTGCCCATAGAACCGAAATAATAATTTGAGGAACTCACATTTTTCTTTGCACACTCTCCTCAGTGTGTAATTTTGAGTCTCTTGCTCGACCTTAACTACCAAAAGGTCATCAGAGTAGTTTAAACAAGATGTGTTATAGGTTATTGACTCTGGGTCTAGTTGCAGTAAATGATAATCCTACTATAGGTGCAGTTTTGAAAACATTGTGACAAGGTTGAATAGGTGAATCATGTTCTTTTGTGGTGTTAAGTCTCTTTCTCATTGAATTGCAGTGTTTGGTTGACACGCGTTTGCACATTTAATGGTTTCTTTGGTACTAGACCATTTGGTGAAATCCAAGGTGTGGGAACATTGCAGGCTTAATGACTTGATCCTGTTTTTGGACATTATATGGCACTCTGCAATCGTTTTTGTTTGACTGATTAATTGATGTGCGGTGAAACAAGGCAATCTTTCAACATTGCTTGGCCATGGAATAGCAACAGATATGTCTTTTAACAAAAGCAAATCTGTTCCCCAGCTTGCACTTAATGGTATGAAGATAACCTGAATAGGTTATATGCCTACTGAAGACTTGAAACTGAAGAGGCATCTACTCTCTAGATAGGGAAGCCATTAAATCTTTCAAAGGCAAGAGGACAATTGGAGCCCTCAAAGTCACTGAAAATGGAGCCCCATGTAGTCTAATGACATTTTGGAAGTGTGATCAGCAAATGTAGCAGATGCGGGCAGATATTTGGTGGGTCTGAAATAGGCTATGTTGGTAAGGAAGTCAACAATAACAAGTAAAGTGTAATATCTTTGATCATAAACTGGTTCAATAATAGGATCTATGAATTCTGTGTGCCATGGACTTGCCTAACTTTATATTTGCAATAGCAAACATGCAAACCTGTTTGTCAACCTTGGAACGCAAGAAAACTTCACATGTTTGAAGGTCTTTGTTTATTTGGTCATATCTGGCCACCAAAATGTGCTAAAAATTCTTGTACTTGATGGCCTGGCCACTAATATTGCCTGGGAATTGTCCTTTTAAAAGTTCTGTCCCCTCTTTTGGAGAGGAAGCCTGTACCCAGCATTACTTTGTGATTCCGTGGGCTGCAACGTCAGCATCCCCTAGCCAGCACGAGCTTCCATTCTTGTTCTCCCTGAACAGATCTCCCATGATGAGGACCATGTGAACCCACAATTCAGTACATAGCTTCTAGTCGGGGACTCCAAATGGCCCCTGTACTCTGTGATTTCTATACATGACAATATGTCCATTCAAGATGGCAGAGGCTAGTCCAGTGTTAGTTTTAACTGTGCATCAAGGGTTTTGTAGTACCAGATGTTCCCGTTATAAATCCAGGACTGCATGTTCCTTAATGCAAAGATAAAACCAGGACTGGATTGGCAACTTCCAATTGGAATAGAACATGTTGGCATGTATGCGTTTCCCCAACATCACCACTTGTCACTTGGGTAAGTAAATAGTTGTCTGGGGAGAATTCTATCCTCATCCTCCCGTGCACTGTCATCAGACAGGGATGTCAATTCACCAAAATGCCAGGCGTAGTGGAAGTGACATCACACACTTGATGACCTTTGCCCCTGACAACATCACAGGAAATTATGTCGCTTGATCTTTTTCCCAGGGGACATCCCAGAAAGTGACAGAGAAAAAGAAAAACCTACAAAAAAATATATGAATAAAAAAACACATTGTACTACAGTTGACCAGAGGCTATTATAGTTTTTAACCATATATTTACTGCAGTATTGTCACAATATGTAATGGGTACAGTCATGATATGCTGTTGCACATCCAGCAGAACCATCATAGGCCAAGAGCGCTGCTTACTTATGCCAGTACTGCCTCATGTAGCCAATCACTGCCATCTAACATCTGTTAAAAACTCACATGCCAAGAAGAGCCATAACATGCGAAATACTGCCTAGCACGAGTACCATCTAATATCAGGATGATATGCCATAAATGGCCACCATATAGAAGCTACTGTCATTTTACACCAGGTAAAGTTTGAAATGCTAGATACGGAGTTCACCTTCTTTTGAATGCAAACTTAATGAATTACTTCTGGAGATCGCACATTGAGAAGTTAGGGAAATTGGGCCCTCTCAAGCGATTTTCCCAGGCTCACACTTATTGGTCAAGTGGAGAAGCCAATACTTGTGCCTCCTATTTCACTGTCTCCATTATACACAGTAGACCATCATCCCATCTTTACATTTTCCACTAACATAACAAGATGTTTGCATTATGTTCTTTCTTGAGCAGACACAGTTGTATGTGTTAAAGCCGAAATGTGATGAACCTTACAACATTCCAACAAGAAATGAAAATGTAATAGAAATCTTTATTGAAACCGGTTGGATGAAAAAAGAACGATTTGTTGTGATGGGATGCAGGAGGAACACAATAACAAGAGGTAATCGAGAACGCTCAGATCAAGCAACGACATCTGCCTGGAACCGAAACCCTACAACAAAAGAAAACTTGGAGTATCCTCCTTCTCTCACCAGGCACCGAAAACCTGGAACGACCTACCAAATAATATACAGAACACAAGAAACCACCTACTATTCAGGAAACTGCTCAAATCCTGGCTCTTCACTGCGTAACTAGAAGACCATCCACAGACACACACACACACACACAGCTAAAACAATGATGGATGAAGATACCGATCCCAGCTCACACCAAGCAATCAACAAACAGAATCTAAGGAACACACTCCACAACATACCAAACTACATAAGAGAGCCATGAGAGGACGACACTAAAAACTCAATACATTGGCAGACCAAGACGGAAGCACTAGGACAATTCATCAATAGCATCCTGTCCCTGTACCACACCCAAGCTCAACAGACATATTTCAAATAGATAGCAAGGGAATAGGGGCCACCCAACCCCTAGCTCCAATAGCTAAGGACGTGAATAGACACACCCAATCACATTATACAAAGTTCATTATAATACAACAGGGAGTGCGCCGCGCTAACACCCACAACAGTCAGATGGTCAAGAAAGGATAGTAGCAACTAATCCTACCCATTGTAATACAAATTAAACCGAACACGATGTGCCACAACCAGGATTCTCAACCTACTAATCCTACCTTCCAATCTCTGCATACCTAACTCACCTGAAAATTGACACAACCAACTCTCGCCCAGCAAACCGCACATACTTTACCACACTGCATCAACAACAAACCAACAACACATAAACAGCACCAACAGCACACAAGGTCTCGCCCCATTCCAATACTTCCAGCAAAGCTCAGCGCACAGTGTTTACCGAACTGAAGCCGTCAACAGCACACCACCTCTCACTCTCCTACCCCCTCTTCTCCCCACTAACACCGACCGCCTTCTGGTTTTACAGATCCGCCAGAGCACCTGGTGACCAGCTCTGTTGTTGATGGTGCACGATATAAATACCTTTAACCCTTTAACATTTAATCATTTAATTCACTGAGCTATCCCCATCCATTGCCATGTGATGCATAAAAAAGATAATTTCCTAAATACACCAAAATATATAGAAATAACCTGCAGACACAGAGGTGGTGCACACACACACATACACACAAACACATGTACAAAGCAAGCATATAGAGGGGACTACAGCAACCCACACAATAATAACTCTGAAGACCCCATGGCAAGTACTATTGTGGTAAATGTTTAGCTTTTTTATGTAAATGTACAAAGCATACACTTCTTTCAGGAATTACTTGTATCAGTGGCTCCCACTTTACAAGCAGTCTTATTATAGAAAAGGTGAATGAGATTGCACACAGGCTTAAAGTGCTGAAACCAAAGTGAATTCAGGCCAGCAGTCTTTTTTTCACTGAGAAATAGATCCCACTTTGACATCTAAGTGTTAAAGCTACTAGGCCCGGCGTTGCATGCACAGTGCAATGCTTACCAAGGATATTTCCAGAAAGTGGTACCCCATGACTATGGACTGGTAGTGTGCTCCCACACCTGAGTGACAAGCTAGTCCCCCACTAAACTTTAATTTTTTTGTTGCAACAAATGTATCACACTGTAATGAAAGGCGGCGCAAGCATGGCCCGCCGCCTCTCATTATTATTCTAACAGTGGAAACACGCTGATGGATAGGCATGGATCCCCTGCTATCGGTCAGTGTGTGAATGTTGCAGAGAGGTGGGAAGGGCCATCCGGTCCTCCCCAAGGTGGTGTGCGAACGTGCAGAGGCTGTGAGCAGGTAAGTGTTTTGTTTATGTAGTGTGTGCTTATATGTATGTATGTATATATGTTATGATATGGCATTTATAACACGCCTATACACAAGTGTTTCAAGGCACGATGAGGCAAGGGAAGGGGGACAGAGGGAAGACAGACAATGATCTTACTAGGCCAGGTGTCATTCAGATCGCGCAAGTGCAAGGGAAGGGGGAAAAAGGAAAAGTGCGGGGGGCAGGAGCAAAGGGGAAGGGGAAAGTGCAGTACATGGGATAATAAATAAACAAGATAAATAAAAGAAGGAAAGTGCGGTACATGGGATAATAAATAAACAAGATAAATAAAAGAATGGCCAGCAGGTGGCAAGTGCAGGGTGAGTGCAGACAAAGTTCTGGTGAGGGTACTGTAGGATACAGACAACAGTCCCCAGGTGCAGGGGTTACCAAGGAGGCAGTGCAGTCAGCAACTGGAAGGGCTTGGACCCGAGATCAGAAGGGTGTCCAGGAAACCAGTGCAGTCTCAGTATCAGCCAGGAATTCAGCAGGGGAGAGATGGAGAGGGGGAGAGAAAGCAGAAGCAAAGAGGAGGGTTTTAAGGTGCTTCCGGAACCGAAGGTGGTTCGCCTCAAATTTTCAGGGAGGCTGTTCTAGAGGGAGGCCCCAGCCGAAGAGAGAGATCTACCACCAACTAATTGCTTGGAAAAGCGACTGACCCTGAGGGAGTTGGAGGCGGATGAGCAAAGAGCTCGAGAAGGAAGATATTTAGGAAGAGAGAGTTGAAGGTATTGAGGCCTCAGAAGGTCTTGTGGACGATGCAGAGTGTTTTGAACTTAATCCTTGCAGCCACTGGGAGCCAGTGCAGAGATTTCAGTCCTGGAGAGATACGATCCCTGGGCTTGAGGCCAAGGACAAGTCTCGCAGCCCTGTTCTGGATGAGTTGCAGAGGGCGGAGAGTAGAAGCAGGCAGATTTAGAAAGAGGCGGTTGCAATAATCCAGCCTAGAGAGAACCAGAGCTCTGGAGACAGTGAGCTTCTGGGGGAAGGAGAGAAAAGGAAGAATACCTCTGAGGAGGTGCAGCTGGTAGTGTGACTTCTTAGTTGGTGTGCTTTCTGATGTATGCGTGCATACAAGGAGTTATTTCAATTTTGTGCCAGTGTGTGGGGGAAAGTGTTGCATGTGGGTGTGTGTGCCAGTCCCCACCCCTAAATTTAACGGCTTGGGGCATGGCATTCTTTGTTGGTTTACCCTTAATGCACAGTAAAGAAATGGTACTGGGCATCAAGGGTGGAGCAAACATGGTACATGTTTTTATTACATGGATAGACTGGCCTACATTGACAGTAGGCCAGTCTATCCAAGTAATAATACTTAACATGTTTGCTTTACCCGGGAGTACTGTGCATCAAGGATAAAGCAAACTTGATAAGTGTTATTACATGGACTAGACTGGCATACTCATTATCTTAGCTTCATCCTTGATGGACAGTAGCAAAGCATCAAGGGTAAGCAAACGTGATAAGTGTTATTACGTGGCTAGACTTCTATTCTAGCCATGTAATAACACTTATCATGTCATCATGTCACCTGTGCATCAAGGGCAGGGGTGGCTCATTCCTAATGGGTAAAGGGGTGCCAATCCTTCAAAACCCTCACCCAATGTGGAGGAGCCATGAGTTAAACATCATTTCCCTTTGACAGTTTAAATGTAAACGTGCCAATTACCCACCATAATATGTCATCCTCTGAATGGCTTTTTTCTAAACAATTTTGGACTAATGGGTCATTGAGATTTTTGCTTGTTATTCTGGAGCGATGTTTTGGCACAAGAACAATCAATGCAATAGACAACTCTGCTACTGTTGCAATTGGTCATTTCTCTGAGGAACCATTTTTTGTTTCCTGCTTGGAAGTGTGAGATCTTTTTCATGAACTTGCATAATGAACATTTCTCACAGGGAAAGTGTCCGACCATGGGACCCAGATTCCAAAGTGTCCGTTTGGGGATGGTTCTAGAACAGTTAGAGTGAACTAATTTATCATGCAGATTTTTGTATTGCTTTAAAGCAAATAGAGAATTCCTCATTTGGAAGGTAAAATCTGATGAGGGCAATCTTTAACTCTCCTCTTAAGGTCTATGGTCTATGGTGTGCGTGCAGAAGGTGGTGACACATACCAGTCTATCCATTTTGGCCTTCATTTTGGGTGAAGTTAGGACTTCCCTAGGGGTATATCGAGTCCTTTTCCTAGAATGATTGATAATTTTTGCGGTATCCTCTTTTTCTTTGTGTGGGCAGGATTTGGGAATGGGTGTTGAAATCTGTCACAGAGGTGCATTTGCGACGTATCGTAAGAAATTGACCAATGGAGAGGTTGATTCTAAAATTACAAGGATGGTAGCTCTTATAATGTAATATGTTTTTCTATCAGTAGTTTTTTTTTAATATGAAGTGCATACGAGTGTACCATCAATGCTTTTAATAGTTAGATTGAGGAAACTGATCTTTTGATTACTATAGACTTTGATGAATTTGATGTCCTGGTTGCACATGTTTAACCAGTTTGAGAATGATTCCAAACTGTTGGCATCATGATTCCAAATTAAAGGGATATCATCGATATACCTTTTCCTGATGTTTATGTGACCAATGGGCATCTATGATAGTGTTGAAGTAAACGGATTTGGGGTGGTCACCACATGTACATATTGATCTAAAATTTAATCAGTCATACATGGGATCATGAAGTCGTCCTCCAGAACCTGATGCACACTACATCAGTAAAATTAACCAAAAGCAGAGCAAATGTCTAGTGATCATGTCACCAGACCTAGGGACGCCAGGGGTGTAGTGAATACTACAGCATACTACAACAGTTACAGAATTATTGTACATTTGCATCTTTAAAGAAATGCGCAATAAACCCAAAGTCTTTTGGGTAAAATGAATTTTTTTTTATTTCACAGTTTTTTATTAGTTGTGAAGAGGCCCTTGCTGATGCATTTTGGGCAATCAGTTCTTCTTCAAGGTGGACTCTAAAGACACACAATAATACATACATGTTTCAACTGTGAATCCAAGAACCCAACAGAAAATCACTATTCTAGCATAGACATATATTAATCTGAAATTAAGTAATGAACACACTGCAGTACCTGGTGATCTTCAGAAAGGAAGTAGCCCAAGAATCTGGGTGCCTGGGTGAAGGCTTTGAATAGATTCCTATTCGAGGAACCGTGACTTTGATGATCCTGCAACGTAATGGTACCTGTTGTCAGGAGCTGCTGAAGATAGAACATCTAGCTAACAGGGACGTCATTTCACCAAAATGCCAGGGGTATCGGAAGTGACCCCACATGACCCTTGACCTCTGATGAAGGAGATGGAAGTGATGTAATTTGACCCCACCCGAAGTGACATCATCGGAAGCAATGGAACACAACCTTTCACCCCTTGACAAAACAGGAAGTGGCATCACATAGAAATGTTCCTAAGCACACTTCGAAAAATATGGTTACGATATCACTGTAATGTGATATACATCTCATACTAGAATGGATCACCATATGTATCATTAAAATCTGTGGGTATAGGCCGATATTACCAAATTACTGTGAATGCAAGCAAACGTTCAAGGCCAAATGATAATGTTGTGTGATTACAGCACTTATGCTTAAGCGCTTTTTATAGAACAAATATACATACAATATCACCCAACCTGTGTTCTAATCATTTATCAACCTCAGAAAGATGAAAGGCTGAGTCAGAAATGGATGCTTATTCTACTCTAAATGATTTTTGGAAGTTTTTGTCTGCATTGTGAATTTGAGGTGTTTAAAAACAGACTAAATCAGTGACTCGCCCCCTGAAGTGTGCCTGAAATAAACCTTTAATGAGTCTAGCAATTTTATAAAATGTGTGGTTACTATCTTAGTCATTCCAACAATGTGGTGTCTAGTTTCTAACAGATTTATCCACAGTCTTAAAATCTTGTCTTAATTCGGTACAATAAATTATTACATTGGTAGTCGCATTAGTCACTGCTTTATATATTTACCACAAAAATGACATGATCGAAAAGTTGACAAATAAGATATGATGCCTTATCTTGGAATTTGGACACGACTCTATATGTACATACATGGTACAGTAAATTCACTTTGATTGTCTCGCTGTCATATTTATGTGTCGTGCCTGAAACAATGTGATGAGTGCTAAGTCTCTGTCAGATCGGTAGTTCGAGCATGGGGGGGACATACGAGGGAAGCGAAGCATCCACGAGAAACGGACGGACTTTGGCACAGCGAGCACCATCCCAATAGGGAATGATATAGATGCAACTGACTAACAGAAGCAAAATCAACTAATCGAAAATTGGCATAGACCAGAACATGGACTGCAAGTTGCTGCAGAAGGTTCGATTTTAACAAGATCACACACTTGTGAACTACTTACCAGAATTGTCAAGAACCACAGAAATTCAATCAGTCAGAAACTTAATTAATACAAGACCATCGAACAAGTCTTTGTGAATTTTGATTGCACATTTCTACATTATGTATATACTGCACTTGTGATAACCACAGATTGTACTGAACCCACGTACTAGTGCCTTGAGAAAGCCCAAGAAAGGGTGAAACAAATGCACGTGCCTCCTAGCTGATTTATGTTACACAAACTACTATTAACTGAAATCCAATTGTTGTAAATCACGGGTGTAAATACTCTGAAAAGGTTGTATTAAAACCAACGAGACTGTTATCACTAACTAGTGTGTATTTGTAAATTATTGATGAAAAATCATATGCAGCCAAACTGCATAATCTTAATGCGCATGGGCTAACATAGAAAATCAAGCCCCTATTCTTAAATTACAGACCGGTCGGTGAATACCGGTCTTTTTGTAGCCACTGATCCCCCATATAGCCTGGAGTATTCAGAAACCCAATTAGACAATAGAAACTATTTAAAAAGCGTTAGAGCGCACCAACTTATACCATTCACCACTCCAAAGAAGACGTACTGTGTCAGTAGGGTCTACGTAATAATCACAGCCAATGCTGACCTCAACCAACCCTTCCTCCTTCCTGCTCAATGATGTTTCCCCTGCCTCACATCTTATTTTGATAAGTTGAAGGTCTATAAATAGCAAAATAAATCTAATTCCTTGTTCAAACCATTTTGAAAAACAGTGTCCAGTGTCGAGTGCGGGTGGAGTGTGTTGCCGTGTGGATAGACCTTGTATCCATGAGTCTTCTGGCAGTGTCTACTTTGAAGCCAGTCTCAGCAACAACAAAAAACTCCGGCTCCAGAGCAAAGCAGAAAGAGTGTGCTGCTGTGTGTTCCAGGTGGTGCACGGGATCGGCATCAGTCCGGGAACCAGCCTCATGACAACCACAAGCCCTGATAAGGGTACTGGACACTGGAAATCAGGTAACAATAATATTGCTGCGTTAAGCGACTCCTTGCTTTTACCAGCTTTCTCATTTGCTAACGCTCCGTGGGCCAATTTACAGTTTAGCTGCCGTTTTACTACTCCATTTGTAACTGTACCATTGGGCTTGAACTGAACACACTGAGCAAGTGATTAGCCCGTTTGTTAAGATCCTTGCGGGGCGCGTTTACTACGTGGGTCAATGCCAACCTGCTACACCCTAAGAAAATGGTCCTTGTGTTGGAAGGATGATTTAAAAGCACCAGAAGCTGATATTAGGCTGCACGAGTCTCCTAAGGAGGTCATAATGTCCCAATCCTTCGACTATCCATCCCAAGAGATGCATCACCCATATAGTAACCAGACTTCCTCGAACTCTAGCCCCTGTCCTCGGAAACATCCCCTGGGAACAACAATTAGAAATAATTTGGATTACACGCATTCCACTTCCTCAATGAAACATATAATTATTAAGGCGATGTCAAACAAGAGGAGATTACTAAGTGACAGTCCTTAGTGAAGGAAGATTCTTGGACTAATTGCAAATGTACCGGGAAACAGATGTTGTTGAAATTGAAACGGGTGACAAAGCCTAATAACACTGATGGTATATGGGATACTTTGGCAAGTGAGGCTCCACCATCTACGTCAGGGGGGCAGCTACATAGTTGGCCCTCAGAGGAGGATTTCAAGGAAGAACTCAATCAGTCCGCAAGAGTTTCGGCGCATAATGGCGCTCTGTCAAACCCCATATTAACAGCATTGAGTTTTCTGCTCAACTCTTTGGTGAGTGCTTTTGAGTTATTAAGGACTGACGTTCAAACTCAGTTGGGTACTCTCTTGGAACTAACCAAGGAGGTGGGGTCATTTGAGTCCTCAATGGTCAGCTGTCTACTAAATCAATCTTCAATGTACAAAGAGATCAAGTCACATCTAGTGGTGTTTGAACAGGAATTACTCTCAACAAAACTAAAGTTAAAACCATGTGGGTGGAGTCCAGGATGGGGCATCACCACAATGTGACAGGGCCACAAGAATCTCTCCAACTGGATGACACTCCATTGTCACAATCAACTCTTGAAGAATGTATAAGGTTGGCCCAGTCGGGGAAGCTATAGAGCAATGCCGAAAACAAGTTTGGAGGATGTTGGGTCAAACTTACTTTAAGATTTGCGACATGGTTCAGCTCCAGGTCCTCCTACTTTGGCTGTCTCCCCTCAGCCCAATCCCCTACAGAAAACTCCAACAGCTAGTGAAGAAGAAGGCCAAGCGTACGGCAATGTGAGGAAAGGAAAAGGAAGGGAAATAAAGTCTGGTCAACTAAATTAAAGATCCCTATGGAAGTATACCCACCCTCAGGCACAGAAATCCAAGAATATTAAACAGTCAAAGGAAAATAAATTGGGGAAAAAGGAACCTTTTCAATGCCCTCAACAAACCCTCTACCAGGGCTGCATTGGACGTATCTACCTTACCTTTTTTCCAGCAGGTGGACATGAACGAAGACTCTGTAAATTCAGGTGGGAATCCCGGAAGTGGATCTTCCTCAGGGCAAACAATAAATCATCTTGTGCTTACAATTACTAAAATCAGTGTGGGCTTACAAACTGATAATCCAAATGAAGCAAAAAAGGCTCCTCTACGTCTAGCTCCAATATTCTTGAAAGAGACAGCCAAACAGCTACAAGAGCAGAGAAGTGTGCACAAAATTGGTCTGGATTTAAATGCTTCCACCAATGTGTTAGGCATCCCCAAGGAAAAAGATGATGGGGCAGCCAGGTTTGGGAAGGACGACAGCATGCAGACACAGGGGGGCATCAGCTATTCCTTCACAGAAAGTATCCCAAGCAGGCAATTTAGAACAACATGTCATGAAGGACACCAGTCCCTTTGCTATTTCTAGAATTTGTTTAAAAAGAACTCTCATCCCAAGGCCATGTTAGCCTGAACAGGGGCAATATTCTGGCCATAACTGGACAAATTCCAGACCTATTTCTACTGGCCTCACATGACATTGACAATATATGTTTCCCATATGACCACATTACAAATGTAGTGGATGTAGTTATGAAATCACAACTGGTAGCGATGGCCATGTTGAATTCAGGTAAAGAGTTCAAAGATTTAGGCCTGGAAGTGTCAGCTACATTGCCCCTAATCTTTGGTAACCAAAGTTTACGGTCTCTACACCCCAATTTGGGGGGAAGATCTGAATTCCCAGACAGAGAAAGTTTGGGGGTGGTAGAGAAGCCATGAAGGAGTTGGTTGGAGGAGGTGGGAGGAAGGATCAGGGGGGAGAGAAAAACAAAATGTGGTCACTGACCGGGAATCCTTACTGAAGTCTTCCAGAAGCTGAATTGTGTTGAGGAGTTGCTTTAGCTGAGGGAACACTGAAATGTATGTGTTGGAATACGCGGGGCTCCATTTTTTTTAAAACTGGAAACATTATGAAATACCTCTTCCAAGACCATGATTTGATCCTTTTACAGGAGACATTACTAAGGAAGCCCTTTAATGGCTTTACAGTCGTTAGCCAGTTTGCAACAAATATGAATGAGGGTAGACTCCCTGGGGGGTTAGTGGTTGCTGTTCGTAACATCCTGGCAAGGTCTATAAAACATCTTGCCTCTAAAAGATGAGGTATCTTGCCAGTCAGGATTTGTTTCTCTGACCAACTTATGTGTAAATCCATGGCATTGATCAATTTGTACTGGAGCCCTGCGCATTCCAACTTGGAGGTTTTTCTCGAGGATTTATCGGATATATTGCTAATTATAAATTCAACTTTTTCAAATGACAATGTGTTACTGGCAGGTGACTTGAACTCCAGATGTGTGGTGGGGGAGCTCAGACAAGGTTTATGGCGGTACCTCATGGCTGAATGGTCCTAGGTGGCGCTCATTTTTCGAGGAATGGAATCTCTGTATGGGAAATGGTTGCATTCCCAGTGATATTCCGCTGACAAAAACCTGGAGAAGTGGAGTGTTTGCATCTACTATCGACTACATAATAATGTCCGAGTTCCTCTTCAGGGAATGCTTGGAGTTTGGTGCTGTCGACACTGGCACTAGGCACCATATTCCACTGTCGGCAGTCTTTGGTCAATATAAATTCAGTCCCCTGAATTCAAAATTCATCCGAACATCAGTGGTAAATCAGGGTGGGAACCGATTAGTTGCATTTAAGCAATGAGGGGCTAATCTTAATGCTAAACTGGAAAATTGATTTATGGCTCTAGGGTCCCAGAGGAATTTCCTGAACCTAAATCCTTTATTGACCTTCTCTGGGACATAGATAGGCCTGCTACCAAACAAGGTATTATAAGGAAAACTCATTCCCACTCATACGATTCAGAGACTATGCAGCATTAGAGAGAACTGTGAAGTAACATCAGGAGACTGGCAAGGGAGTGTCTTGATCTGGGGACATTCGAGTGAGAGAAAAGAATACTCTGTAACCAATACAGAAATTGGTCAAGGAGAGAAAGAATTGAGAGAAACCACTTGGACGGATTGTCCATGCTCAAAGCACTAACCAAAGGTAGCTCGCGTAATTTCTGGGGCATTATAAATCAGCAACCTCCATTCCAGGCTTCAGCCCAGTTGAATTGCATTTTGGAATCGACTTGGAGAGAATCCTTTACTGGAATATTTGAGGAATCTAACCCGTGTGACTGTGGATTAACTGCCAAATTGAACTGGGAGCTCGAAATTACAGGAAACGAGGTGGAAGGCCTTATGCGTACTTCGTCAAGATCGAGGGCTGCCGGGCCAAATGGCCTCACAAACGATATGTTATGATCTGCAGTGGGCCTTTTGACCTCCATTCTTCTTAACCTCTTCAACAACATAATAAAAACATTTGAATGTCCTGAGTCTTAGCGCTCAGCAATAATAATTCCCATCTATAAGAAAGGTGATCGTGGGAACACAGCTAATTATCGCTACATGGCCTTGATGGACATAGAGAGCAAGATATTTGCGCAAATCATTCTAAAGGACCTGGTGAAATGTGCGGACCAGGCAAATATCTTGAAATCCTGACCGGTTTTTGGAAGGGACTGCACTAAACGGCCTGGTCCTGAATACCCTAAACACTAGGCAAGACAAAGATTTTCATCTCTATGGGGCTTGGATAGACTTGTCTAGCGCCTTCGACACTATAAATCGTGGGAAACTGTGGTGTAAGCTAAAAGAATGGGGAATCCCTGCTGGTCTCTTGGCTGTCTTAATTCACATACATGAATAAACAATGATACAGGTTAGATTACATTTTGCAGGTGACATGTCCTCCCCCATCCCCACGGCTAAAGTTTTAAGACAGGGATGCATTGTTGCACCCTGCCTTTTTAACCTTTTTTTGGCCAACCTGTGGAACAAACTGGCACCTCATTTGATGGCACCGCCTAAAATTGGTAACCTTAAAGTAACATACCTCGCCTATGCAGACAACGTGTTCTTATTAGATCGTACCCAGATAGGCCTACATCTGATTGTAGCCTTCAGAAACTAATCCATCAAAATGACCTCATTATCAATCCAACTAAAGCCTTTGTCATGGCCTATAACAACCCAAAGAAAAAAAGAACAGGTGGTGTCAAATGTAAGATGGCAGACCAGACCCTACCTGTAGTAAAAGAAATAAAATACTTGGGTTTAATGATTAGATCAACCCCTTCAATTGGAGCGCTAGAAGCTGATATAGGGAGCAAGGTTAATCAATGTGTCTGCCAAATGAAAAACATCCTTTCAACTTATTGCAGATTCTCCCTCTGACCTTTAATTAAGTTCTATAAGGGTAAGGTCATACCCATTCTTATGTATGGAATTAAAATTAAGAAATTGGCATCTAAGATCAATTGGGTGCGAATTGAGGGTTTAATTTGGAAACAAGTCTTTAACTTACCTCGATCGCTGCCCTTGGCCAGGCTCGGGTATGAGTTGGGTCTGCAGTCCTTTAAATTCTATGTAGATTGGAGAAAGATTATGCTGTATGGGTCAATCTTAATTCCGGCTAAAATTCCCTGTAGGAGGATATCGGTGGTCTAATAAGAAATATCAATGTTACTCTACGGGAATTGAAACGTGACACATTAAGCATAATCAAAAAATGTAATTCTTCCGAAATAGAACTAATGGACAATCCATTGAAGCTAAAAAAAAGTCCATGAGTCAAACTGATTGTATTGCAACAGGGGCATTATTTATCTATATAAAATGCTTTGAGAACTTCCCAGAAAATGACAAACCCCTGGGTTACTTGCTGCCTTATTTGAGAAGGTTTGCGAATCCAAGATGGAGGGTCAATCTTTTAAGGTTTCACCTAAATTTATACACTGCAAGAGTGCAATTGACCATCAGGAATAAGGGCACATTGAAGGACAGCGCTTGTAATCTGTGTGACATAGGTGCCCAACAGAATGTAAAACCTCTTTTAATAATGTGTGTTGGGCTTAACAAGCAAACGATTGACCATTTCTCAGATTTTGTTCATAAATTTGACTAGTTGCATACAGACGAATTTTGGACTCGAATGTCAGTGGGAAAAGAAATGTTTCTATCATTGGAGGTTCTAAGATTTCTAGAGGAAATTTAGTCATTAATTAAGGTTTAATGCTAACCTATCAGTGCTGCTCAGGCTGAGATATTGGTTTTTGTTTCTTAACTTCTTTTCTCTTTTTTCTTTCTCTCTCCTTTTCTTTTCTTTTTATCTTCATTTTCTTTTTGTGTTTGTTTTTTTCAAAGTTAAGATTAAAAGATTGTAAATGTGTATTTTAACTATTATGCATGATGGATTTGATTACCTGAATATTTTAATGTCTTTACTTTTTTCTTTTGTAATGTGAAAAGTCATATGTCGACTAAACACAATTAAAAAAATAACAAAATGAATAGATACATTTAAAAAAGAAAAAGTGTCCAGTCTATCAATCCAATAGGCTGTAACGCTCACCTGATTCCCGCAGAGGCGCCGGTCTTGACTGGGTGAATGCCGTATCTTCAAAGGTGATGTGTAACACACGGTTGGCTCTTTGGACTGGACCTCTGTGCACTGTATGTCTGACTCGAAGAGTAAGATGTCTTAGGTAAGTGAACGCCGAGCTCTCCATCTGCCTCGGGGCAGGGTGCCGTAACCAGTTCCTTCACTGGATAAGGGTGCAGGCCTCTTGACCTCAGAGGACTGCTGTCCGTCGTTAACTGCACGAACGGTAAGTTCTGGGTGCTTCAAATGTCTTAAAAGTCTTTTTTAATGATATCTCTTGTTTTGCAGAGTTCCGGCGATGGCGGATGGCGGGCTGATGAGAGTTGAGGATCGAACCCGCGTGAGGAATAGAAGCGCCTGGAAGCACGTAGGTAAGCGCTTGTAGCCTGCTTCACGATGCGCACTAACTGTCCCTTTTATCTTGCAGGTACAAGTTCGGAGCTTTAGAGAAGCTGAAGGGTGCTGGAATACCCACTGGATTCGGCGTGGGAAGGAGTAATGGCATGTGAGTAATAAAGTTGCCCAATGTCTTTAAACATACCTTCTTTTGTCTTTCAGATGCGGGATGCAGCGCCGAAGGCCTCCGGAGCGTGCGAAGAGCTGGTAAGCTTTTGTCTTTCAGATGCCGGAATGCAGTGCGAAGACCTCCGGAACATGCGAAGAGTAGGTAAGCCTTTGTCTTTCAGATGCCGGAATGCAGCACGAGGCGTTGGTGACAGCCGATGGACCAGGTAAGAGATGCGCTGCCACTGAAGACCGTAGTGCTAACCTGTTCTTTCTTTGTCTTTACAGGTGCTGCTGAAGACTGGATTCCAGGATGGTAAGCCTTTGTTTCCTTAGGCCCAGGATCAGAAGCAGAAGACACGATGAGCGTTCTGCTGCAGAGAATGCAGAATAACACAAAGCAAGATTCATCCATCGGGTGTGGTTTAAATAGCCTCCTGTAGTGCTTAGATGTCTCCTTCCACAGCCACGCCTAGGTAAGAAAAGAGTTCCTGCTTTCCAGAAGAGTTCCAGTGTTCTGAACCTAGGGAGTGGCTCCTGCCCCACCCAACAGGAAAAGTAGTCCCAAACAGAAGAGGATCCGGGGTTCAACTGGCAGGTAAGTAAGCAGCATGGTCTGCTGCAGGTAAGTCCACCCAAGCATTATGAGCCTGGCGCTTCCAGCACTGGGACTGGCCATCTTTATGAGCCTGGTGCCACTGGAGCCAGGACAGGGTCCAAAAGGTCCCAATTGGGACTGGCTGGCACTCGGAACCGGGGTTATGGGTCTGCTTCCAAGGGAGTCGGGCAAGTCCTGATCTTTTGGAAGCAGAGATCATGACAGCACCCCCCCTCAAGGCCCCTCCCAAACCGGGCTTCTCCGGGGGTTTGGGCTTGTTAGGAAATGTTCGATGAAATCTTTTGATTAGACGAGGTGCGTGGACATATTCTGCAGGTTCCCAGGATCTTTCTTGGGGACCGTAGCCTTTCCAGTCAATCAGGTAAAATAGTTTAGATTTGGAGATCTTGGAATCCAGGATGCTTTTGACTTCAAACTCGAGTTCTCCATCAACTAGAATAGGTTTTGGAGATGTAGTTAGTCGGGTTTGAGGTTGCACGGGTTTTAATAGAGAGACGTGGAAGACCGGATGTATATTCATGTGAGGGGGCAAGTCCAACTTGACCGCTACTGGATTTACTATGGTAGTGATGGAATAGGGACCAAGGTATCTTGGGTTGAATGTGCGTGGTCCTTTTAGAGGTAGATATTTGGTGGATAACCAGACTTGATCTCCTACTTGATACTGGGGGGCTTCCTTCCGATGTTGGTCTGCTCCTTTCTTGTATTGTTCTTTAGCCCTTTGAAGGTGAGAAACAGCTTCCTTAAAGGCTTGGGTGATTGTAGAATGCAGGTGGTCTACTGCTGGTGTTCCAAGATCTTGGAGTGGATCCAACTCCGAGGTTCGAGGGTGACTACCGTATAAAAGAAAAAACGGGGTCTTCCCAGTTCCCGAGTGGACAGAGTTATTGTAGGCATATTCGGCTATCCAAAGGATATCTTTCCAAGTTTTTTCAGTTTGTTGTAGCATGCAGCGCAAATACTGTTCCAGAGTTTGATTGGTCCTCTCGGTTTGTCCGTCGGTTTGAAGGTGGTGGCTGGTCGAAAGTCTCACATCAATTTGAGCCGACCGACAGCAACTTCGCCAAAAATGAGAAATAAATTGACTACCTCGATCCGAAATTAGAACTGAAGGAAAACCGTGCAGTCGGACGATGTTTTCGAGAAATTCTCGGGCCAGAGTTGCTGCTGTTGGTAAGCCTTCGAGTGGAATGAAATGCGCCATCTTGGAGAATAGGTAACCGATTACTAGGATCGTATTGTATCCGGAGCATGGAGGTAGATCGGTGATGAAGTCCATAGAAAGCGTATGCCAAGGGCGAGGCGGGATGTCAATAGGGCGTAAGAGGCCGGCTGGTTTTTCCTTTTGACTCTTGTTTTGGGCGCATACTCCACAGGACATTATAAAGTCTCTGATATCTTTTTTCCAAGACGGCCACCAGAAGTAGCGCTTGATCTTTTCCGAGGTCTTGGTCATACCGGGATGTCCTTCCATTAAAGAATCGTGATAACAAGAGATTACCTTTTTCTGTAAATCTGTGCTGGGCAGGTATAACCGTTCTTGGAAATATAATAGGTTGTCCTTCACTGTAAAGTCCTTTCCCTGCAGATGCCAATTCTGTATGTCTGCTGGAGTTACCAGTAGCCTGGCTTTATCCTTAACTTCCTCTATGGATTGTGTGGCGATTACACCTAGAATTCTTTGTTCGGGAATGATAGGTACAGGTTTAGGATTGATCAAATGTTCTTCCAATCCCATCCGAGAAAGGGCATCAGCTTTACCGTTTTTTGTACCAGGTCGATAGGTAATTATGAAGTCAAACTCGGCAAAGAATAGTGCCCAACGGAGTTGCCTAGAGGATTGAGCTTTTGCGGTTTTCAAATATTGCAGGTTTTTAGTGATCTGTAATCACAGTAACGGTGTGTCGGGCCCCCAGAAGATAATGCCGCCAAGCCTTAAAGGCGGACTTGATAGCTAGAAGTTCCTTATCAGTAATAGTGTAATTGATTTCAGGAGGCGAGAATTTGCGGGACCAAAATGCCACGGGATGCAACTGATTGGTTACTGGGTCCTTTTGTGATAGAACTGCCCCCATGGCAAGGCTCGAAGCGTCAGTTTCAACGATGTAGGGGAGTTCTGGGCGAGGATGTTTTAAGATCGGTGCAGAGATAAATCTAGTCTTCAAATTCTGGAAAGCTTGTTCCGCCTCGGTAGACCATTCAAAACGTTTGTTTTTCTTTAACAAGGCGGTGATGGGCTGGACTATTCGAGAGAATTCGGGGATAAACCTGCGGTAAAAGTTAGCGAAGCCTAACATGCTTTGAACACCTTTTACGGAGGATGGCGATGGCCATTTGAGAATTGCATCGACCTTCTTTGAATCCATACGCACTCCGCTAGGTGATAATATGAATCCCAAGAATTCAACTTCAGTCACGTTGAAAACACATTTTTCCAACTTAGAGAAAAGTTTGTGTTGACGCAATCTCTCGAGGACCATTTTCACGTGTTTCCGATGTTCAGTTTCCGATGAAGAATAAACGAGGATGTCGTCAATGTAAACAACAACACACACATCTATGAGCTCTCTGAGGACATCGTTCATAAAATATTGAAAGGCGGCCGGGGCATTGCAAAGTCCGAAGGGCATGACCTGATATTCAAATAGCCCATACTTGGTGCGGAAGGCCGTCTTCCATTCATCGCCCTCTTTTACTCGTACCAAGTGGTAGGCTCCTCTAAGATCCAGCTTTGTATATATGCATGCTTTTCTGACTTGGTCCAGGAGTTCAGGGATCAAAGGTAACGGATATCTATTCTTAACGGTGATCTGGTTCAGGGCGCGATAATCTATACAAGTTCTAAGGTCCCCTTCTTTTTTTGGAACGAAGAACAAAGCTGAGGAAGCAGGGGACTTGGAAGGACGAATAAACCCATTTGCTAGGTATTGATCCAGGTATTGTCGGAGGTGAAGATTCTCAGGCTCGGTGAGGGCATAAATTCTACTACAAGGAGGAGTAGATCCAGGTATCAGGTCTATCTGGCAGTCATAAGACCTATGAGGAGGTACAGAGTTAGCCTGATCCTTCCGGAAAACATCTTGGAATTCTAGGTATTCAGGAGGTAACTGGGGAGCCTCTGAGGAAATTGCTGCCAGTGCAACACCAGGTCAAGGGTGACAAGTAGAGACACATTCTGGAAACTGAACCGTTCTTGCTCGCCAATCGATCTGAGGATTGTGCTTCTCTAACCAAGGAATTCCTAGAATAATCTGGAACTGAGGGGCCTTGATCACATCGAACACGATCTTCTCATGGTGTCCATCTTGACTTACTAGCGTCACTTCTTGGGTGGTATGCGTTACTGGTCCGGAGGCTATCTCCGTACCATCCACCGTAGTAATGACGTCCTTTACAGCCTTTGGACAAAGAGTCAGATTCATCCTCAAAACCATTTCATGATCCACATAATTGCCAATGGCACCGCTGTCGACGTAAGCTTCAATCGCATGTAATCGATCCGGATGTTCAGGGCTAATGAGGACCATAGGTATCACGAAATGCGAGGTCACGGAACTGCTTTTAACGCTCGGCAAGATGACCTCTATTCTTGTCGGGCGAGGTCGTTTCCCTGCTCAGAGTTTGTGACCCTGGTAACTGCAGCTCCTACTGCCTTCTTGGCTGGTTTCACCGGACAGTCTCGAAGAAAGTGCCCCGAGTTTCCGCAATAGAGGCATAATTGCAGCTGTTTTCTCCTTTCCTGCTCCTTTTGTGTTAGTGGTCCTTTCAGCCCCCCTATTTGCATGGGTTCCCCGGAGTCTACTCCTTTGGTAGGAGTTGGTGGTTTGGAAAATACTCGAGCATCAAACTTGGAACGATCGGCCTTCCTGTTCTGCAGTCTGTGGTCAATTTGAACAACTAAGTCAATATAGTCCGAACAGTCTTGCGGGGGATTCACTACTTGGGCTAACACATCTTTGAGCTCTCCACGTAGACCTCTATAAAACAGCGTAATCCTTTTGTCCTCAGGCCATCGAGTTTCCACTATCAGTCTGTTGAAAGACGCAATATAAGCCAAAAGGTCTTGATTACCCTGTCGCAATGAAAGGAGCTCATTGTCCAAGGCCTGCCCCTGTGAATGTCTTGCAAACAGTTTTTCCATACTGAGCTGAAAAGCTTGAAAATCATGGAGAACCGGATCATCTTGATTAACTAGAGGGATCGACCAGTCTGCCGCATTGCCACTAAGGTACGAAAGCACGAAAGCTACCTTAGCTTGATCAGTTGGAAAGGCTGCTGGCCGGCATAAGAAGTGCAACCGGCACTGATTAATGAATACTGCAAACCTCTTTGGGTCACCAGAAAATCGTTCGGGCGGAGCCAGAGGTACATTCCCAGGTAGGTTGATCTGCACTGGGTTCGTAGAGGATGTTGAAGGAAGATTTGCCCCTGATGTGGGTAACGGAGTTTGTCCGTCTTGTGACTGTAGCAATTGTCTAGCGAGATCGTCTGTTCGCTCCTTGGAAATAATCAGTTCCCTTCTTAGAGCATTTGTTTCCTGACGGGCTGCATGCACTTCTGCTCTTAGTTCCCCAAGTAACTGGGCTAGTTGGTCGGTATCCGAGGTTTCCATAGCGCCTGGGTGGGAGTTTTGCGGTAGGCTTTGTGTTCTGTAACGCTCACCTGATTCCCGCAGAGGCGCCGGTCTTGACTGGGTGAATGCCGTATCTTCAAAGGTGATGTGTAACACACGGTTGGCTCTTTGGGCTGGACCTCTGTGCACTGTATGTCTGACTCGAAGAGTAAGATGTCTTAGGTAAGGGAGAGCTCGGCGTTCAATCTTCCCCGGGGCAGGGTGCCGTAACCAGTTCCTTCACTGGATAAGGGTGCAGGCCTCTTGACCTCAGAGGACTGCTGTCCGTCGTTAACTGCACGAACGGTAAGTTCTGGGCGCTTCAAATGTCTTAAAAGTCTTTTGTAATGATATCTCTTGTTTTGCAGAGTTCCGGCGATGGCGGATGGCGGGCTGATGAGAGTTGAGGATCGAACCAGCGTGAGGAATAGAAGCGCCTGGAAGCACGTAGGTAAGCGCTTGTAGCCTGCTTCACGATGCACACTAACTGTCCCTTTTATCTTGCAGGTACAAGTTCGGAGCTTTAGAGAAGCTGAAGGGTGCTGGAATACCCACTGGATTCGGCGTGGGAAGGAGTAATGGCACGTGAGTAATAAAGTTGCCCAATGTCTTTAAACACACCTTCTTTTGTCTTTCAGATGCGGGATGCAGCGCCGAAGGCCTCCGGAGCATGCAAAGAGCTGGTAAGCTTTTGTCTTTCAGATGCCGGAATGCAGTGCGAAGACCTCCGGGACATGCAAAGAGTAGGTAAGCCTTTGTCTTTCAGATGCCGGAATGCAGCGCGAGGCGTTGGTGACAGCCGATGGACCAGGTAAGAGATGCGCTGCCACTGAAGACCGTAGTGCAAACCTGTTCTTTCTTTGTCTTTACAGGTGCTGCTGAAGACTGGAATCCAGGATGGTAAGCCTTTGTTTCCTTAGGCCCAGGATCAGAAGCAGAAGACACGATGAGCGTTCTGCTGCAGAGAATGCAGAATAACACAAAGCAAGATTCATCCATCTGGTGTGGTTTAAATAGCCTCCTGTAGTGCTTAGGTGTCTCCTTCCACAGCCACGCCTAGGTAAGAAAAGAGTTCCTGCTTTCCAGAAGAGTTCCAGTGTTCTGATCCTAGGGAGTGGCTCCTGCCCCACCCAACAGGAAAAGTAGTCCCAAACAGAAGAGGATCCGGGGTTCAACTGGCAGGTAAGTAAGCAGCATGGTCTGCTGCAGGTAAGTCCACCCAAGCATTATGAGCCCGGCGTTTCCAGCGCTGGGACTGGGCATCTTTATGAGCCTGGTGCCACTGGTGCCAGGACAGGGTCCAAAAGGTCCCAATTGGGACTGGCTGGCACTCGGAACCGGGGTTATGGGTCTGCTTCCAAGGGAGTCGGGCAAGTCCTGATCTTTTGGAAGCAGAGATCATGACATAGGCCTCCCTTTGTTCAAGTTTTTTACTTGTACTTATTCTTAGGTTGGTGGTATTAATAACATTCATAATTTGAAACCTTATGTGTGACAGTTGGTGCCTTTGTTGTTGAAAATATTTCGAAACAGGAGACTGCTGGTTGTTTGTTCTGATCTTTGATTTATGCTCATTCCACCCGACTCTGGCTTTACGACTGGTTTGGCCTATTTAGAGAAGACCACATGGGTACTTGATGGAATACATTACGTGCTGGGAATTACAAGTAGTGTAATCTTTCAATCAAATCTTCTCTCTTGTCTGTGGATGGGTAACTGATTCTCCCTTTATGATGCTGTTACAATTATTACATGGCATGCACAGGAATGTTCCCTTCTTTTTAGTCATTTGTGCTTTTTTCTTCCTCGGCTGAGTTTTGACCAAAAGGTATCTGAAGTTATTGCCTTGTTGAAATGCAAAAATGGGTTTATCCTTGAAGATGTTCTGCAGTTTATCGTCACAATTAAGTATGGACCGGTGTTTTAGTATGATTTTCTTTATCCTTGGTGATTGTACACTGTATTTACTCACAAATACTGGTGGACTTTCTGGTACACTTGTATCACTCTTAGGCATCAGAAGTGATGTTCGTTCTTTAGTTGCAACTTTCTGTTTTGCTTCCATCAGTTCATCATCTGTGTATCCTCTTTCTTTCAATTTGTTCATCACTATGTCCGATTCAATGTTGACAATCTGCTTAACTCATAATAGTTGGCTATATGGAAGACTCTTGATAGTAGCTGGGGGGTGAAAGCTCATCCTGTGAAGGAGATTATTCTGATGTGTAGGTTTATGGTTTAAAGTAGTGTCATATCCAGGGGTATTGGAGGTGACCTGCACAAACACAAAATTGATGCCTGGGTTGCCAAACTCAGGTGTAAATTAAATCCTCTTGTCAATGATATTCAAATATGTAAGGAATGCTGTTAATATTTCTTTTGTGTCATTCCATACTATGAATATGTCATTGATACAGCAACCCTAATAACGTATGTACTTATGCTACACTGGATGTTGTGTCATGTGGTCTTCCTCAAATTTCAGCAAGAAAGAGTTTACGTAGGCCGGGGCCATGGTGGCACCCATGGTGGCACCCATAGGTGTACCACTCATCTGCAGATAATAATTTCCATTATACTCAAAGTATGCATTCTCGGATATAAATTCTAGCAATATCATAATCCATCATTTCGATTCTCCTGCCTCTTCTTCTTTAAGTAATAGACATTCAATTAACGGTTGTCCCAAGTCATGTGGAATTGATGTGTACAAACTGCACACATCAATGGTTACTAGAAGGCCATCTTATTTAATGTCAACGTTCTTAAGTTTATTCAGAAATTATGTGGTGTCTTTGATGTAGGTGGGATATTTTTGGATAATCGGTTGTGTGAGAAACCTGAAGGTATCTCCCTGACTAGTCCCCAGGGATTTGTCATCCAGGTGGCCAGGGCACGGCCATCGCTATTGGATCCAGTTTCTAGGGGTGGACCAGTGAGTGAGGATCACTTAGATGGGGGTGGTCAGGGGGGTCCTCAGGGAGTGGAAGTGGGACACCGACAGGTGAGATGCGGTATCCCCCTTCTTAGAACACCTTTTCCCCATCCCACCACGTATGATACTCAGAAAGTCTAACCCTCTCCTGTTCTGACACCAACACTTTCGCACAGCATGAAATACAACAGACTAACACCTGAGCCGTTTACATGACATGTCCCAACACAATGGTCAGGCAAAGTAAGGCAATTTACCAGAATCACACTCACCTGACGACCCTTTCCCTTCCCCACAGGGATAAAAGGTATGATATGATATTTTATTTATATCCCGCTCGTACACAGGTGTTTCAGAGCGCGAGGTGGAGCATGAGAGCATACTACGAGCAAGGCAGACCGCATGACGACACAGCTATCCAAGTGCGGCAGTTCACGAGGAGTAGACAGGCGGTGAGAACCAAAGGGGCGACAAGGAGAGAAACAACCTTGCACTTTCCGATCCAGACCCACAAAGCCTCCGTGAAAGGAATCGTAAAACCATGAACAATAGCCAGTGTGTGTTGCAGCAGATGCTGCATATACAGAACCCTCCTACACTGATAATCAGGACAGGGAGAGACGCTTGCTACTGTGGTACCGTCCATGACTCCAGAGACAAGAAAAGCCAAGTGGTCCATCACAGCCAGTGAGTCGAGGGGAGAAGCAATAAGAAACCGAACTGTGTTGAACGAAAGTTGCAGATGGCAAATTAAGGGAAAATCAAAGAACTGTTAACTTGAAAGGGGAAAACCAGCTGCAGAGGGGTCTGGCACCACGTGGGTGCTCACTCGAGAGACTTCGGTTGATTTTGATTACCCTATTGTTGAAACTACCAACACCAGAAGGCCTTGGGAGAGCCGCAAGGAAAAGGTCAAAGTGGTCATACGGGTCAATCAAAACCCCCTATACAGTCGAAAGTCTTTGATCGATAAGAAATTAGAAAACCAAGGGAAGTGAATCCTGCAGAGTAAGAAAGTAGAAAGAACTGCAAGGCTGCGAAAGCCCGACTTGCAGAACGGGGTGAAGCATGATGCCCCAATGAACATTGTGTTGACAAGAGGGAACCCGACAGAGGGATGTCCACAGTGGATTGTCTAAAAGGTCATTATCACTTGCAACAGGTGAAAGTGTTTTGGTAAAACCGTAGTGAACCCAACGGAGGGAGGCTAACATTCGAGAAGGGTCTGAACCTGGAAGAAGGGATCTAGGGGTGAAAACTCATCACCCAACGTACATATGGAAAGGAACTTTTTGTTTGTTATTTTGAACACATCAGGCCATCAGAGGCAAGCGACTTTTTGTAGAAAGAGACTTAACCACTGAAGGTCCTGATACCTGAGAACGGAACTGTAGTCTCATGCTGGGAAAGCTCAAATGTGTGCTGTCCTCAGGAGTCCTGTCTTGTGCCATGCTCAAAACATGGGGAAGGGACACGCCTGGCTAACCCATCTTGATTTATCATTTGTGAACTCTTTCTTTCTTGTGAACACTGTCCCACACTATTTTTGTATTTAGATGTAAGGATTGGCAATATGTTTTTTTAATTTGACAAGATGCCACTAGGACTGCCTTATTATTATTTGATGGTCGTAGCTTGCTGCCATTTAGATTTAGGTTTAGATTAGGCGTTTTTCCAACCTACCTATACAGTTTAATAAATACCCTTGAACTGTGATCACTTGTGTCTGTCTTTACTTTGGCCACCATGCGTTCCTTACAGTTGCAAGATTGTGTCTATATATATATACCCAACGGTTGGAGAACACTGTTAGTGGCAGCTACCATAGGACGAACTGGTGGTTTCACAACTGATTGATGCATTTTTGGAAGTACGTAGAAGTGTGGAGTTTTCGAATAATGCTGTGTAAGGAAGATGCGTGTCGTCACTGATCCACTCATTGTCTTCCGTCATTTCTAACAATCTTTAGGTTATCCATAATCTCTTTTGTTGGATTACATGGTAATCTGCTATATGTGTTACGATCATTCAATTGTCAAGAGCATTCACCTTCATGATCTTCCAAGTTGAGAATCACTAGTGCCCCTCCATTGTCTGCTGGGCAGATAACGATTATATCATCTTCATAAAGGTTCCTGATAATTGAGAGATCCGACTTACAAAGGTTCCTATGTTTTGGAGTTTTGTAAACCAGTTTCTTCAATTCTTGTGAAACACGTCTATGGTGCAGTGTGGTAGTGGTGGCATATAGTTGGTCTTGGGTTTAAGTTCAAGGTATTCATTTGTCGGTTGAGACAAGTCCATCTCCACATTCGCAAAGTATGCTTTTAGTTTTATCTTACAAATGAGTTTCAATATTTCAATCTTGGTGTTATCTATGATAAAGTTAGCATGATAAGTGTTATTACATGGCTAGACTGGCATTTTGGTGCGGTCAGTCTAGCCATTTATTACTGTGGCATGACATATGTTACTGGGCATCTATGATAAAGCAAACATAAGTGTTATTATGTGTCGGATATGTTCAATTATTGTGGTGGGGTATTTTTAATGGTAAAGGTAACAGGAGTATGCTCTTTCATGGTAAAACTGGCATATATTAGCAGAGCCAGCTTGGACTTGTTTTCTTATAGTATTATTACTAGCATAATGCGCAACGCAAACATGAGTATGTTCTTATATGGAAACAATGGCATATGTTTTGAAACACTTGTGTATAAGCGCGTTATAAATGCCATATCTTATATCATGTAGGTGCAGTCGGCATGGAAATGTATGGACAGAGCCTGCGTGAATATATCTTTTATACTGGCATATACTGTGGGGAAAGGCATCATGCAATTTGTGTTGGTAAATGCTCCTGTGCACTGTTGGTGACTTGCATCTATTGGATTTTTTCATGAGTTACTCTACACAACCGATTGTAAACTGTCTGTCTTCTTACCCACTTATTCATTGAAACTGTGCTGTATGAGGCACCATTTTAACACATTGCGCAATAATTCTTCTCCACATGAGAACACTCAAAACTCTGTTGGTTGGTTTGTGCTGCCTGGCTATCTTACTCATGCATATTTGTGGCAAATATTTAACCCCAATACCTCCAATTAAACAATTCACCAGCTGCCACAATGTCCAAGGTAGAAGCTGGTATCTCTAGCTACCTGCAAATAACTTCCACGTTATCTATCATTCAGCGTCTGGTACCAGGGTCCTGCACCACGTTCTGGTCTCCTCTGTACATCAGCACAGATGGAGTGCATCACTCCTTGCAAGAAAAATAAGTAACTGAATGCAGATGACCAACTCTTGATGCATTGTGAGAAACTGGTACCCAAAGCTTCATTTAAAGCA
Source organism: Ambystoma mexicanum (assembly GCF_040938575.1). NCBI lineage: Eukaryota > Metazoa > Chordata > Amphibia > Caudata > Ambystomatidae > Ambystoma > Ambystoma mexicanum. The sequence continues at coordinate 780,892,723 of NC_090932.1, forward strand.
TCAAACAGTTTGGTAATGCCAGTATGCGCAGACACGGTTGCAAAGGACCGCTTCTGATACTGCAAGACTTTGTTAGAATTTAGGATCCGCTCATATGTCACACCTTTTGGGAGTTAACTGGTGATTGGTGGGATGGTCTTGGGGAAATCTTCAATTAAGCATTGGCAAAGTTTAAGAAAGACTGTAAATCCTTGCTGGACTTTTGGACAAACCAATTCAATTTAATTTTGCTCTCTGGTTTTTCTGCTAAATAGCCAGTCCTTATAGAAGAGATATCTTATTACGATTAATGGGATTGCTTTCAGTTAATTAAGTCAAGGTAGTCTGACCGTATCAAGTTGATCGCTCCAATTTGTACACATTATTACACATTTTAATAAACATATTCTACATATGAGAAATGCATATAGAATAAGTACATTTGAACAAATTGAAGCTAGAAGATTGACATCCTTCATTAATCTAATGAAAATTTCACTCCCGATGAAGGGATTTTTTACCGAAACGCGTCGAGCTCTTTTTAATTTCTTATTGTTGAAATGTACTTATTTTATATGAATTTCTCATATGTAGAATGTTTATTAAAGTGTGTAATAATGTGTAAAAATTGTAGCCATCAACTTTATACGACCAGACTACCTTGACTTAATTAACTAAAAGCAGTCCCATTTATCGTGATATGATTTGACTGGCGATTGTGTCAGTAACTGTGGTGTGCAGGGGGCGCAAGTGTCCATTCGTTTAGGATACTTTCTCTTCTATATATATTGGTGACTTCTTGTGCCAGAGTCGCATTTTTCTCCACTGCACCTGTGAATTTCTTTAGAACTTGTAATACCCAGAACTAATCGGATTCATTATAAGAGGTGTGCACTCATGTTACTTTTTTTTATACCTAACTGGATATGAAATTGAAACGTGTCCATCTGTGCATCAATCGACTTGCCATATCTTTTTAAGTAGTGTGTGATAGTGACTCCGATGTTTCAGAAAACATTGAGGTTGGTAATATCTCAAAAACAAAAAACAGATTTAACATATCAAAATACCTATTCCACTTCACCACTGTGGTTAAGAGTGTGGAGTGGGATGCATCTGAGAAAGAGTAGAGCTGGAACTAATGGGGAAGCAGTCAGAAGGCAGAGGAGGAGAGCTCTTGCTATATGAGCTGCGTCTTGGACAGAGGAATCAAGTCAGAGGACTCAGGCAAAGGGTGATAGGTGGTGAGGATTCCAAGGGGCAAGCCGACTTGGAAAAGAGACCCAACCTTGGCCATCACCTCAGGAGTGAGGGAACAGATTCACAGATATGCAGTAGACAAACTCTAGAAAACAACTATGCTGATCCCTTGCAGGCAGACCAGCCCACAGAATCAATACATTGCTTGGAGAAGTGGAGAGGGTTCGAACCCCGGGAAGAGCTTACCATTCAACAACCCAATTAGACAGCGGTTGTGTTTATTTATTTATTCGCATTTTTAAAGCATACAGCAGCCCTTAGGCATTGTTGCGGTGTTGCATGTATTCATTACTGGTTAAATCGGAGGAAAGCTTATTAGTTACATTTTCAGTTTTAGTACAGAGTTGCAGTCCGTGTGAGACTAGGGTCTAAAAGGGAGAGGGGTGGGCTATGTGAATAGTGTGGCTTTGAGGGATTTGCGAAAAGAGAGTAGAGAGGGTTCAGCTCTGAGTGTGTTGGGTAGGGCATTCCAGAGTTTTTGCACTGTGTAGGGGAAGCCCAGGCCTCCGGCTTTGGCTCTTTTTATGAGGGGTATGCAGAGTTGGTTGGCGTGGTGGCTCCTTTTGGGGCGTGTAGAGATATTCTTGGATATGGTTTCTGATAGGTATGATGGAGTGGTGCGATTGATGCACTTGTGCGTGAGGGTGAGTATTTTGAAGTTGATTCTTTCTTTGACTGGGAGCCAGTGTGCGTCTCGTCTGGCCTGTGTTATGTGTTCAGATTTGGGAATGTGTAAGGGGGCGCGGAGCGCATTGTTTTGAACTGTTTGTATCCTGCTTATGTTTTTAGTAGAGGTGCCTGCCAGAAGGGCATTGCAGTAGTCGAGCCTCGCTCCTATGGTGGCCCTAGCGACAGAGAGGCAGTTTTGGGTGGTTAGGAACGGCTTTATGGCATATATCAGTTTCTTTTTTTTTAACTTTTGTTTATTGGCAGAACGTTAGGACAGGTACAGCACATTTCACGCAGAGAGAGACAAGAATCAGAAATTGCGTTTAGGCATTACATCATGATCTATTAAAAGATTCAGGGAGGGGGAAGCATAGTAGCATGGGGGATCGTGAGGTACTCAGTTCCTATGGTGAGTCAGGCGGGCCCGGCAGGGGGGTGGAGCTCCTCTCCACCTCATCTCTGCTGTTTAGATATCTACAGAATTCATTCCACACATTCTTGGGGCGAAATGGCATGGGTAATGATCCAATATACTCTTCTTCACATGTTTGTACCCAAGTAAGGGCTTTCAGCCACATCTCCCGGGTGGGGGGGGCAACGCCGCTTCCAGCATTGTAATATACATTTTTTTGCACCTTCTCCAGACCAAATTCCAAACAACAAGGCCAATGGACCAAGGTCCACCGGGGACCCAACTATCTCTGAGAGCGCGTTCGTCACATCCAGCCAAAACATACCCAGCGCAGCACAGGACCAGAACATATGTATATGATCTGCATTTTCAGATGTACATTTCGGGCATGTGTGAGTCGGGATGCAAGAAAATTTCCCAATTCTGAGCGGTGTATAATAAAGTCTGTTAAGAAGTTTGTATTGTATTCAGCGGAATCTAGCGAGAGAGACCTTGCGTGTGTGCGCACACATTTTGTACAACATCTCTTCAGTGATTTCCCTTTCTAGCTCCCTGGCTCTAGCTTCCCGTGGTTTTGGGGATGTGTCCTCTAGTTTCCCCAGCTGCATTTTGTACAGGGAGGATATTATGCCCCTACCCCCTGTGGAATTTGATATGTATTGGAGTTCTGGTGAGTCTGGGGGCTCGTCTGGGTAGGAGGGCCACATTTCACGGACTGCCGCTCTTAGCCTGAGGTATTGTAGTAACTCCAGCGGTGAGTTGGAGTGCTCAGGCCGCCATGTTTGAGGGGTAATAAATTTACCGTCGGGATATAGGTCAGTTAGTGCTCGGTAGCCCAGGTTTCCCAAGTGTCGCATGAAGTGCTGGTCGTGTGTGGGGGAGAGACCAGGGAATTGCCATATGGGAAGCCATTTTATAGTACGGGCGATGCTCTTGTTTTGAATCTAGAATGCTATTCCACTCTCTGATCGCGGTGGCCACAGGGTCTGCTGGGGCATCCTTCTGGAACGTACGATGTAATACTAAGGTCATGATGTTGTTCCCAACGCCTGCCAGTTTCTCTAATTTGACATGTGGAGGCGGATTCAGGTGTGTGTACCAGTGTGTGGCATGTTGGGCCTGTGCCGCAGTCCAGTACAATGTTAGGTCAGGGGCTGTGAAACCACCTTTTTCGTAGGGTAAGGTCATATGTTGCCACTTTTTGCAGACGGCTCCAGAATGCCAGAGAAATTGGGCACACGCCGAGTGAAGTCTCTTGAAATAGTGCTTGCCGGGCCACACAGGAACATTAGCAAAGATATAGAGGAGCTTGGGAACCACGATCGTTTTTATTAGGGACAGCCTGCCCGCAAGGGACAGTGGAAGCTTGCGCCATTTGAGCATTCTGGATTCAATGAGCTGTGCCGTAGTCTCATAGTTATCCGCTAGTAAAGAGACTCGAGTTAGTGATACTTGCACTCCGAGGTATCTCATGCCACCAGGGGACCAACGTAGGGGGAATTCACATGATGGTTGTTGGGTCGCCACAGTGAGAGGGAATATTTCTGATTTTGAATAGTTGATGGTGAAGCCAGAGTACGTGCCAATTTTAGTTATGTCTCGGATAATTGGGTCTAGATGTGTGGAGGGGTTTCTAACGTATAGAAGTACATCATCAGCATACAGTGAGATGATTTCGGGTGTGTCCTGTAGACGAATACCTCTAAAGGTGTGCCTATTCCTGACATGATCCGCCATGGGCTCAATGGCAAGCGCAAAAAGGATAGCGGAGAACGGACATCCCTGGCGGGTACCCCTGTGTAGCGCAAGGGGAGAGGAGACATTGGAGTTGACCAGCACCCTGGCCATAGGTCCTGTATACAGGAGTTTTATGTAGGCGATCATATTTGGTCCAACACCCATTTTCCCCAGCACGGCCCACAGGTATTGTCATGAGACCATGTCAAACGCCTTCTGGGCGTCTAGTGTGACTGCCACTGCGTCCGCATCTGGGTCAATTCTGGCCATCACATTGAATATCTGGCAGATATTAAGTGCTGTAGAGCGGCCGGGAACAAATCCGTTTTGGTCTGCGTGGACTAGATGGGGCATGAGTGGAAGGAACCTGTTCGCTATTATTTTTGCGAAAATGTTCGTGTCCGTATTGATAAGCGATAAGGGCCTATAGTACCCGCATTTGTCTGGGGGCTTACCCAGTTTGGGGAGGACGGTGATCAGGGCTCCTCTTAAGGAGGGAGGGAGAATGGCTAACCGTAGTGATTTGGCCCAGACCCCATATAGTACAGGAGCCAAAATGGCAACGTGCTCCTGGTAGAACTCAGATGTGAGTCCGTCTGGACCGGGGGCCTTGTTCTTGGGAAGGTCTGAAATTACCAAGACTATCTCATCCAAGGTGAACGGGACATCAAGTTGTTCCTTGGTGCTTTGGGAGATGAGGCTCATAGGGATACTTTCTAGTAGGTCGTCCAGGTCCTGGGCTGTGTGTTCCGGCTGGGGGCCATATAAAGTGGCATAAAAGCTAGCAAAGGTGTCAATGATGGTTTGGTCAGACCAGTGTTGTGAGCCCTGTTCATCTAGAATGCTATCTATCCGGGCTCTACACCCCTCTGCATGTACCAGCTTGGCCAGGGTCCTCCCGGGCCTGTCTCCCTCACCATACCTTCGGGCGGCTATGGGGCGAGCATAGTATCGTACCTCACTCAGGGCATGGGATTCAAATAGTTCCAGTTCTGCTCTGATTTTTGCTAGGGTTGCCGAGGCTGGTGCAGAAGCATGTTCCCGTTCCAGTGCTTTAAGCTTAGTTTCAGAATTGTTTAGGGCCTGCCTTATGGACTTAAGAACCCCGGCCTCCCTTGAGATGCACATCCCCCTGATATATACCTTAAATGCCTCCCAGCGGGTCCCCTCGGTGGTGTCCTGTGTGGTGTTATTTTCAAAAAAAGCGTTTATATTCGATAGGATATCAGCTTTAAAGACAATATCAGACAGTGCATCAGCTTTAAAGCGCTAGGGGGGGTTGAGCGGTCAGGGTCCTACCCAGTTGGATCTGTAGCAATACAGGAGAGTGATCAGAAAGCATACGTGCAAGGATCTTAACATCCGTCACCTTGCCTACCTGGCAGCCCAACAGTAGAAACATATCAATTCTTGAAGAACTGTTGTGTACTGTTGAGTGGAAAGTGTAGTCCCTCTCATGGGGATGGAACATTCTCCATACATCGTGTAGGTTTAGGGAACCCATGTGTGTATGAAGTTGTGTGGCAGCTCGGGAGGTGACCCTGCGTGAGGTGGTTGTTCTATCCAGGACATTGTCGAGTATAAGATTCATGTCCCCCCCTCATATAATAGGGACTTCTACATATCTTGCTAGGATATCGGTTACTGCATCTATAAATTCGGGGGAATCAGTGTTGGGGCCATATGAGTTGGCTATCAAGCATTCCTCGTTATCCAGAGTGCAGAGGAGGATCACATATCTACCATCTGTATCGATGTGGGTTGTGTGGAGCGTGAATTTAACCGATTTGTGGATAAGAGTCAAGACTCCCCTGGACTGAGTAGAGTATTGGGTATAGAATCTTTTGGGACCCCAGGTCTGCACCAGGTTTGATGATAGGAGTTTCAGAGCGTGAGTTTCCTGCAATAGGAGTACCTTGATCCCATGTCTTTGTGCATATGCTGTAATCCTACGGGATTTCGTGAAGTTTGTTAAACCCCTAACATTTCATGTCATCATTTTAATAGCCAGGGTGACAATTTATGGAACATCCCAAGTAAAGGATCCATCTCTGTCTACAATCATACGTGTCGAGGTGGCGCACACACGCTTCCCTTCGAAGCCACTCATAATCTTCCTGCCGATTTTCGTAAAACATTCCCCAACTTCACCACCCCCACCTTCACCGCCCAGTCAAAACTAGCAGTGTGATAGTACCCACCCCTGGAGTGACCAACTGCGTGCCTTCCCCAACTTGGCAATGCTTGACCAGTAGCCCAAACATAAACACTTTGCCTTAAGAGGCATTGCAGCTGCAGTGGGGGCTGCCGTCTGACCCACAGTATTAATGCATATTGTGATGATAAATCTTCAAAACGGCTTGATGGAACTTAGGTTACAATGAAGCAAACATATTATTAGGTAGCGAGATCAAAACAACTGGTGCCGTAGGCCGGCGTCAAACAGGGAGGCTCGGTTTTCAAAGTTTAGGCCCAATTAATGTTGTTGTGAACAGGCCAACTGGGGATGTAGCCCTTCCACAGGCAGTGTTCCTGAAATGTTGATACAGGGGCTGAATAAGGCCCAGAATAGAGCAGGGAAGGGGGAACAAGTTGGCCCACCAGAGGGCTTTTTGTAGATTGGCCACAGCTTGTAAGGGCTACCGTTAAGGCTTGGGAGTCCAGCTCTTAGTCGTCATCCATTGGATCCACCGGGGGAACCACGAGGGGGATTTGTGCCTCGATGAATTTAACTGCCTCATCCAGGACAGTGAAAAATTACAGTTTGTTTCGGTGAGTGAATTTGAGGCGGGCAGGGAAGAGCATCGCATATTCAATTTTCCTGTCTCTTAGCATCTTTTTCACACCTCCAAATTGGCGCTGCTCCATTTGCACCCCTACTGAGAAGTCAGGGAAGATCCTGATGATTTGTGAGTCCAGTCTCAGTTCCCCCTTTCTCTCTGGCCACTCGAAGTATGAGGTCTCTGTCCTTGTAGCTTAGCAATTTTGCGATTATTGGCCTGGGGAAATCTCCGGGTTTAGGCCGGGATGCCAGTGAGCGATGTGCTCTTTCTACAATGAAAAAAGGTGACAGCTCAGGATTGTCTAGGAGGTCTTTGAGAAATTGTTTGACCGCGAGTTCCATCCGCCCCTTTAGCGCGGATTCAGGTACCCCCACAATGCAAATGTTATTTCTTCGTGACCTAGATTCGAGGTCATCGCACTTGGCTTTGACCTGCTTCATGTCGCGGACGAGCTCTGTGACTGTGTTTTGCAGGGTGTGGACATTGTCCTCATTAGTTCCTATTCTTTGCTCCGTCTCGGTGATCCTGGCCCCATGTTGGTCGAGTTTAGCTCTTAAGGAGGCAACGTTCGCATTAATATCGTCCAATTTTTCATGGAAGGCTGCAAAGTTTTTGGCCATGGACTCCATCATTGCAGACAAGTCAGGCTGAGGGGGTTCCGGCAGGGTACCCCCATCATCCTGTAGTGTGGACAAGGGAGGAGGAGGGAGGCGGGCCACGGCCCAGCCGCCGATGTGCTGGGTACCACGGGGGTCCAGGCAAGGCCGCAATGTAGACGGCAGCACCGCAGCCCCCCTGCACGCACCTACCGTCACCAGCCGCCAACAGGAATCTCTGCGACGCCAAGGCAAGGCAGAAGGCACCCCAGGCGGAGGCACAAATCAACGGCCCGGTCCCTCCCCCCACGCAGCAACTCCAGGGCCGGCAGCAAGTCAGAGGGGGGCTCCTCAGCGGGATGCTGCGATGCTTCGCTAGCGCGACCTCCTGTGCCGCCGAGACTTCAGCGCTCTCCGGGTCTCGAGAAGGCGGGCCCAGCGGGCCTGTATGGGCGGCAGATGTTCTCAGCCGTATCTCGGGAAGCGTTGAACCACCGACAGCGGTTTTCTCCCAGTGTGTGCCCCGTGCACAGGGGGCACCCAGGCTTCGTTTATGGAGGCAAAGGTGAAGGGATCTGCCGTTGATAGCAGATTGTAGTCTGTGGGTCAGAGAGCTTTAGAGCTTGGCGGCCATCTTGCTGGCTGCTCAACAGCGCCCCCGGCATATATCAGTTTGGTTTTGAGGGCAGAGGCAGATAAAATGGCGCTAACCTGTTTTGTCATTGAGAGTGTGGAGTCTAGGTAGACTCTGAGGGTCTTTACTGCTGTGGAAACTGATATGTTAGTATTGTTGATGGTGAACTGAGAGTATTTTTGGTTAAGTTTGGAGAGGGTTTCCGTGGGGCCTAGGATGATTATCTCAGTTTTGTCCCCGTCAAGGCAGAGACCATTGATTGCCATCCAGGTTTGAATGGTGGCATATATCTGGGAGAGGGATTCAGTATCTTTGTCATAATCGCCAGTGAGGGGGAGGAGGACTAGAGTGTCGTCGGCATAGTTTGTGTAGACTATGCCGAGTGTGTCCAGTAGGTCAAAGAGAGGCTTGGTGAACAGGTTGTAGAGAGTGGGTGCAGTACATGAACCCTGAGGGACTCTGCAGTTGATGGTGGTGGGGGCAGCATTGACAAGATCAAAGTACACATTCATGGCCCTTTCTTCTAGGAAGGAGGATATCCAGGAGGAAGCTTTATCAGAGAAGTGGGCCGCATCAGAAAGATGGGATGTGAGGATGTCGTGGTCAACCAGATCAAACGCTGCAGAGAGATCGAGGAGGAGCAGGAGTGCTGGATTGCCTATGTCCATTATTTTAGTGATTTGTTTTTTTAAGTCTAGGAGTGCAGTCTCTGCGCCATGTCCTTTGCGGAAGCTGATTGTCTCCTACCTAGGATGGCATAGGTTTCCAGGTATTGTTGAATTTGGATGTGGGCGGCTTTGTCAAGAATTTTGAGGAGAAAGGGGACAGTGGTGATTGAGCGGTAGTTGTTAGGGCAGGCAGGGTCCAGGGTGTTTTTTTTATGAGTGGGTGAACCCAGGCTTCTTTTAGGCTTTGTGGGACAATACTGGAGGTGAATGAGGCATTAATGAATGCTGTGATGATGGGGACCAGAGAATCTGCGCATTCTTTAATGATGGTCAGGGGACAGATGTCCCCTTTACATGTGGAGGGTTTGATGTGTTTGATGAGGTCTGTGACTTCTGTCTCTGTGACGTTCCTAAATAGGAAGAGAGGGGTTTGGTTGATCAGGATGGGAGGAGTGGATGGGGGGGTGAGGCACCTAGATTGGGAAGGGTTTTGCGTTGAGTTGATATTTTTTCTTGGAGCATCTTGACCTTGTTTGTAAGAGTGGCCTGTTTGTTGGAACACCAGGATTCGTCTTTGATGATTTCATCAGGGCATGAAGCTGGGGTGATGAGATCTTTGAAGAGCGTAAATATTTCTTTGGATTTGGATCTCGCTTTGGAAATCCTTTGATTTAAGGATTCTGATTTAGCTAAGAATATGGTTTTTTTGTACGAGGATGAGATTTTTCTGAATTCCTCTGAAGAGGATTGATCATGCATGGATTGCCACTTTGTTAGAGCTTGGCGTTTACTTGTACGTAATATAGACAGTTCTTCTGTGAACCATGCATTAGAGTGCATTGATTTCTTTTCTTTTTTTTCTTCTAGTGGTGCTATGGTCTCAATGACTTGGGTGAGGGCAAGGGCATAGGTGCTGGCAATCGAGATGGGGTCGTTGGAGAAAGGATGTTTAAGTTCAGGGATGTCGAGAAGAGGTGTGATGTTGATTTTGTTTAGTTTTTTATAGCTTCTGACTTTGGCCGGTGGGGCATATGAGAGCACCTTGCGAGTAGGGAGTGTGGGAACGGAGAAGTGGATACAGTGGTGGTCAGTCCATGGGAGTGCAGAGATGTTAGTAATGGAGGTGGAACAGTTGTGGTCTGCGATCCAGTCAATGGCTCTGCCTTTGCAGTGAGTAGAAGAGGTGATTTTGTGTTTAAACCCAGCGTTGGATAGCTCCTTGGCTAATGAAGCAGCCGTTTTGTCCTTTGGGTCATGCAGGCCTAGGTTAAGGTTGCCTAGTAAAATGGATTTGGTTGAGCTTTTTAGGTTATTCCCTAAGGTTTGGAGGAGGTGTTTATAGAAGTCAGGTGGAGAACCTGGAGGCCTATAGGTAATGAAGATGTTGATGGTGCAATTCGGGGAGAGTGAGAGTTTAGCAGTGAGGAGATCAGCGTGGTTATCCCATTGTTGGTTGCAGAGTCTAATGGAAAGAGTATCCTTAGAGATGAGGGCCACGCCACCACCTTTGGAAGTCTGTCGGTCCTGTCTGAGGATAGTGTATCCTTGGGGGAGAGCAAGCGAGATGGATGGGCTTGATACTTCATGGAGCCATGTTTTGGTGATGGCAAGTATATCAAGATCGTGAGTGGTGAGGAGGTCATTGATCTCCAGTGCATGAGCTGGGAGGGAGCGAGCGTTGATGAGTGCGCATTTAAGTTTGGTGTAGGATTAAGCGGGTGGTTGGTGGCCATTAGTGCTAAAGTTAGGGCTGGGGTAGGTGATCAGCAGGGAGGAAGGGGGGGTTTGGGGCTGTGCGCCGAGTGCTGGGTGTGAAGGTGGGGGTTTAAAAGTTGGTGGGTAGAACGAAGTGTGTGTGTAGATGGAATGAAGGTCCAGGAGCTGAGTTTGCGGTTTCTGAGGTATGTGATAGGTGGAGTACTGCGGTGCGTTGTGGGGTGCAGTTTAGTGCAAGCTCTAAGTCTAAGGAGCCTGTGGTGGGGCAAGGGCTGGACCTTGCAGTTGATGGTATGAATGCTGAGCTGGGTTTTTTGCCTAGCAGGGGTTTGTCTGAGGTCTGGTGAAAGCAGGACTTCTGTGTGCGTGCGAGACATGCCGCTGTTTGGCCAGAGTGCGAGAGTGGTGAGTATTATAGAGAGGATAGTGAGGTGGAGTGCGGTGCGTTCAGATATGGGCGCTGACATGTGCGGTCTGGATTGATGCATTGGAGTGAATGAATTAACAGTAGTATGCCCTATGCAGGTTCAGCAATAACCAATATGTAATTGCATTATTACAGTAAGGATAGCGTGGCAATTCAAATCAGGAATGCAATGGGTGAGGTTCAATACATTGACTCAGTGCTATTAGCAACAGGCTAGTTCAAATGCAAAAATGCTACTGACAACAATGCTAGTGACAGCAGGCTAGTTCAGATGCAACAAAGCTAGTGACAACAGGCTAGTTCAGATGCAGCAATGCTAGTGATAACAGGCTAGTTCAGATGCAGCAATGTTAGTGACAACCATGCTAGTGACAGCAGGCTAGTTCAGATGCAACAATGCTAGTGACAGCAGGCCAGTTCAGATGCAACATGGCTAGTGGGTCAATGCTAGTGATAAGAGGCTAGTTCAGATGCAGCAATGTTAGTGACAACAATGCTAGTGACAGCAGGCTAGTTCAGATGCAACATAGCTAGCGCGTTAATTGCTGGGTACAATAGGCTAGTGAATGCATGAGGGTGACCTGTGAGGACCAGGTGCTGCCAGGGCGGGCATGCATAAAGCCGGAGTGGGCCGCCTTATGAGAGCGTCGGGTGCAGATGCGGAGCGAGTAAGGAGCAAAGTCCATAATGCAGAGGTGGATTAACACATAGTGTAGGCTGGCATGAGTGGGTTTAGCCAAGAGGTGTGTGGCTTTTGACTAAATATAATGTTACCTTGACTGGTAGGGTGTTAATTCTCATTTAAGCTGTGGTAGTTCTTGGAGTGGTGTATGGCACAGACGTCACATGGTACAGGGAGTACTCGTTTTGGCGCTTCTTTCTTCGTCCCTCCATGGACAGCTGCAGGCAGCCTTAGAAGCCGGGCCTTTAATGGGCGGGCCTGCCGGCTCTCGCCTTCCGGTACTTCCGGAGACGAGATGAGGGTTGGGGTGGCCAATGGGGTTGCGGCAGCGTCTGTGGGTGCGTGTTGCTCCAGTCACCAGGCAATGGGGTAAACAGAAAATGAAGCAGCCATTTTGGTAGGCCTCGTGGGTAGCCGCGTCGGGCTCAGGCAGTAGGGACATGGGTGTCATTCATTGAGTGCAGTCTGCACAAATCATGGAGGGGGTCTACTTCTATTCCTTACCCTTGTGTTGTAGGAGGAAGATTTCCTGTGCGTTGCACGGCGATCAGTGATCAGCTTCCGAGGGAGGGGAAGGTGGCTCCTGCCCTCCTTCCTGGTCGGCGTCGAGCAGAGTGTTGGTCCCCTGGAGGTGGAGCATCCTGGACAAACACCACCCCGTAATGAGAGAGGATCAAGACTGAACCGTGGGAAGAACTTTCCAGACTGCAGCACCGACACTGAGCTTAAAGCTAAGAGTAGAATCGGTGTTCGCAAGAGCAGAGGGAAGAATTAGTGTTCCCAAGGCCATCAAGAGATGGTGATCGAAACAGTCTAGTAGCTGTGTGAGAGACCTGAATCCATAGAAGTGCTGCATGCCAAATGGAACTGATGCACCGGGGCACCGCTAGGGGCTTTTCCTGAGATTCAGAGATGAGACCTTGAACATGGAGGAGAGTAGAAGGTAACTGGGAGGAGAAGGAACACTGTTCCTGGGAGATAAGGCCTCACAACAGTGACCCAGGAACCCATAAATCAGTCTTCACATCACCCATGCACTCTGGTGGAGAGAAGAGACCAGCGGTGGATGGAGAGCATAGGCCCGGAACTCTGGGGTCGTGTCTCCAATCCATAAGTGCCAAAGAAGAGCAGGAGAGAACATTGCACCACAGGATTCTGTGGGAGAGAAAAGACTAGTGGGAAAGTGAGCGCACAAGAGAAATGCTAAAGTCGGGGATATTGAGACAGATCCCGAAGTGTCAGAGACACAAGCAAGAGCTTGATTATAAATCCATAAACTCTGGAGCAGAGCAAGGCCCAGTGGAAAGGAGAGCACACAAGTAAAACGCAGAACCCTGTAACATTGAGAAAGATGCCTAAGCGTCAGGCACACAAGAGAGAGCAAAAGAGTCCAGTGAGAGAGAGCAAGTGAGCCTAATCCAAGAGAAACTGAGACCAATACCTAGGCATCAAGAAACCAAGACAGAAGAGTTGAAGACATTTGGCCTCATTACAGGTCGGGCGGTCCGGAATTAACAGTGGCGGTAAACCCGCCGCCACTGTTAATTCCGGACCGCCCGATCCCGAGTCCTGCAGGCGGGAGGTGATCTTCCCGCCAGGTCTGACCGGGCGGGTTGAACATCACCCGCCTGTAGGCGGACGTGGAAACACCAGCACCATCACGAGATGGTTCCCCCTCCGGAATTCCCGGGACACCAGGGTCGTAATGCCCTGGTAATTCCGGGAGTCACGCAGGCGGAATGGCAATACGAGTCCGGCGGTAACCAGGCGGTTTTACTGCCGCAGTTACCACCAGACTCGTAATGAGGCCCATTGTGTTCTGGTGCCGTGGAGACACCGAGGAAAAATTGGGAACATGAAGGGGGCGCGAAGTGTTGCAAAGATTCAACAACCTTGACACAATCCTAATAAATATGTGAACTTGACTTTTTAGCTGCCCATGTTCTTTGGCACCCACCGTCACAGTAGACAATGACACACGTGTCCAGATACACCATGGCACCTCATTGATAAAATGCTGAAATGGTACAGGAGTGTTAAACAAATTAACACGCATTGGCAAAGCCAGCAGTTTTGGATTTTGTGTAGGCATGGGAAATGCATTTTCCAGATAGTGCTGCAGTGGTATTAACTGGCCATCGATGGTAACAGTTGCATAATGCTGTGAGTACCTGTGTATATAATTGCATTGCTTGCCAAATGCCTAATAATAATACACAAGACAAAACTGTAATTTTCACAGGACTTCAGTGACGGACACCCATATTGCTTATAAATCGAGTGGCTGAAGGCAGATCTGGTTAAGACGTTGTTATTACACCAGTAGCATGTTTACAGCAGAAAAACTAAGTCATTAACTCTCAGAAGACTGCTTTGCAAAAACACTGGCAAGCACATCGAGCACAAGGTTTGATGGTAAGGGTTATTAAAGCTAGCTCAAAGGATTCCCAGGAGGATGTATTTTGGGTGGGGACGGACAGGAAGTGGAGGGGAAGGGCCATAGGGATTAGCACGACCATTATCAGTCAAAGGAAAACAAATAACCAAACAACACCTACAAGCTGCGTATCCTCCTCATATGCCGTTTCTCCCTAACTGTACTCTAATGCAAAGGTTTCGACTTATAGGTGGCGCTTTAACTCCACCTAACAGCCAAACTAAAAAGTACCGATGTTGATATGAAAACCAGGCTTCCATGTCTCGTCTTCAACACGTATGGGATCGCTCACATGCCCCACTTGGTCTAAATGGTTGATGTGCAAGCATGATCGGAAAGAGATAGCGATGAGCGGTATAGTATATTGGTTGTTTAAAGCGTTTGCAATATCTGCCAATTAAGTACTGGTTGCGTGCGTCCATATTGCTTAGGTGACGAAATAATGCTGGGCTCGGCCATTTGAACGTTTAAATGCTTCTTTTCAAACAAACCCAAAATTCACATTTGTGTCCTATTGCCATCTAGTGGGCACATATAGAAGAACATCTGTCAGTGAGATTTTACAATGCTGCATTTCACACACACTTTGCAAATCTTTTACCGCCATCACTGTGGTGCTCGACTGCCCTGCACTCAACAACCACAATTACCATCGAAACATTCTTTAAATTACAGCAACTACCTTCTAACCAACGGACTCATAATCGCAAATGTTGCTCAATACACAGTGTATCCTTCAACATCACAGATAGGTAAAAAAAACGTTCTGGATCTCCTTCCAGGGCTGGCAACGGTGACACATGGCTTTCTGGCTTTCTTTTAGCCTTGTCTCCAGCTTCCATCAGCTCTTGTTAAGGTTGGAACCGCTGGGACATGGGAAGAGCAATACTCTAGGTAATGAATTACCACAGTAAGACTGTTTATACATCTTGCGTCCCAGTCAAGGAGGGTTATGATATGATGTGGCATTTATAACGCGCCTATACATAAGTGTTTCAAGGCGCTCCGAGGCAAGGGAGGGGAACAGAGGGAAGACCGAGACAACGATCTAACTAGGCCAGGTGACATTGAGATCGCGCAAGTGTAGGGGAAGGGGAAAAGTGCAGAACATGGGAACAACAGTAAAAATAAAAGTGTGGCCAGCTGGTGGTGAGTGCAAGGGTAAGTGTAGACATTAGGTGTCAAGTGCTGGTAGGAGCTGCAGGGATACAGAAAACGGTCCACAAGTGGGGCGGGGGTGCCAAAGAGGCAGTGCAGGGGTGCAACTGGTGGGGGAGGGGACCAGTGCAGTTTCAGTTTCAGCCAGGAGTTCAGGAGGAGAGAGGAGGAGAGAAAGCGGAAGCAAAGAGGAAGGTTTTGAGGTGCTTCCGTGTTATACTGCTGAGTTGGCCATACATATACATTCCGGATAGAAGACACAGGCGCAATGGCTACTGAGGACCTTCTCTTTATTCCTCCATTTCCTTACTGACTTCCCTCTTCCCTCGCTCCTCCCTTTCCTCCCGCTTCCCGCTCCTTCCCATAGTCTTAGCTCCCCTCTTAAAGAGGCTCTGTCCTTTTTCCACTCGCAACACCTCCCCCTTGCTTAACATGAGACTTCCCGGGTTACATTTGCTCGATGAGCCATTGGGGTCTCTTTGTGATTCGATGGGGCCTGTTTGGTTGCTCGTGGGTCTCCTCTGCACTCTCTCGTTGCAGTGTTTAATGATTCTTCACTCTCTCTTTTTCCTACATCTCGATCGCTTCCCCTTTCGTTGGTTCATGCTCTTCAAAGTATAACACGTGGAGGAGGGAGTCGTTTGGCGTCATTTTGCCTTAGTTCCTTGTCGCACTTGTCACTTGTTCTTTGTCCCCTGTCGCTAGGATGGGCTCTGTGTGATTCGTCTGTCCTTTGGCTTTGCTTGTCTCTCCGGCATCTTGCTCGGGCACGTGGTCCTTCTTGTGGGTTACTCCGAATGACCTATAGTGAATGCTGATGAGTGAATGCTGTAGTGCTGTCCGGTGGCTGAGACGGCTGTGCCCTCTGGCGGGACTTGGTATCATGTGGATGGCGTCAGACACTCTGTGGTCTCCTTGGGTTGGGTTGCGTTGTGACTGACCCTTTGGCTGTACTGTCTGTGCGGTCCTCCATTGGCCGGCATGGTCTTGTCTAGGGGGTGTTTTTCCGCCCCTGTCTGGTACAGTTCCCTTGTGCCGATGTTTCCTGTGGCTTCCGCCTCCCCCCCCGTACGATATCTCGAAGGATACTGGGTGGTTGGGATGCTCATAGTCCTCTCGCAGAACGGGTGAGGTTTGTGTGCCACGTGCCAGTCCGTCCCTTTTTTGGTGGACTAACTCAGAGTAGAGGGGGTGTGCATGCCTGTGATGTCTAGGTGGGCTGGTGTTTGTGTCCTTGATGTCTTTCCTGACGTCTAACCGTGCCATCAGTGTATTCGGGTATCTTGCCTGGGCTGATGGTGTGGGTTGGCATGCAAAGCTTGTGGGTGGTCCTGTTCTGCACATTCCCTGAAGGTGACCTTCCTGGCCACAGCGCCAGCATGGTCGTCCAGAGGGTAGGTATGGTTGTCTGTGTCTGTGTTTCCACCCTCGCTTGTGGCATTGCCCTTTGCTCGGCCTTTGTTGCCTGTGTATTCTAAGTTCCCGCCTTTTCCGGGGTTGAGTGGGCTTGGGGTGTTGCAGTCGCCCTTCCGTGAGGGCTGCGATGGCGTCGCGTTCACCTTTTCTTTCAATGGCGGCTGTCTGTGCATCTATTCTCTCTAGGAGTAGGGGCTTTTTGAGAAGATGTTTTCTGAGCGTTGACGAGGTGCACCCCTCTATGATCCTCAGTCTTATAGCTAATTCATCATTGAAGATGGCAAAGTCGCAGTTCGCTACCTTCAGCTGGTGACGTAAGACGAACTCTCCAATAGATTCGTGCAGACGCTGCCTGTGTTGGTTAAATTCAAGGCGTTCGTAGTCTTTGTTGGAGCCTACTATCAGCTTGTCGTTGACTGCATCGAGGAGGCGTTGGTACGTGGTCTTGTCTGTCACTGGAATTGTCCTGATGATGTCCTTTACCTCTTTTCCTACCAGGTTGTTGAATATGCTGAGTTTGTTTGGTGGGTCTTTGTTCCCAATCGCACCTAGAAAGTCTTCAAACTCTTTGACCCAGTCTTCCCACCTTTGGCTTTGATCGTGGTGTGGGTGGAGGGTAAACGGGTCGGGCGTGGTAGGAACGGCGTATGTGCTCCTGTGTCGGCAGCCTGTCTCGTTAGGTCCGCCATCTCATTGAGGCTTCCCGTCGTGCGGCTCAGGATGTTGTGTGGATTGCGGGTGTGACAGGCCCTTGTTGGGGTTGCTGGCAGTGTTCAATTGGGGTCCATATGTCGCTGTATCAGGCCCAGGTGGTGCGGGCACTGGAGGCGTCCGTTATTAGTAGAGGTCACGTTTCCTTTCAGGTAGTGGGGTGAGAGCCGTGTATCTCGGCTGCTCTTTGCGGTCTTCTGTGGTATCTCGGGGCTGTTGGTGGCTTGGCAGAATGTTGTGCGAGGCAGGGAGGCCTTGTCACCTCGAGTGGCACCTGCAATGGTGCGATGGTGTAGTGAGTGGGGTGTTGCCACTCTTGCTGCTATGCGTGTGGGTGGCCACTGTGCCGGCTACTGCTGTTGGGAAAGCTCCTTGCATGTTCTTTCATATCTATATATTTATTTATTTTTTGTGTGTGTGTCCAAAGTGCGCCCCGTGGGCTACCAAGGCTGTCGTTGTCTCGCGTGCATTTCAGATCGTTGGCACCTTTATTTTGTGCCCTCCATGTGATTGGTGTGGGCGCTTGGACGTCTGGCCATAGGGGTGGTCACATGAGTGGGGACACCCTTGTGGCTTTTCCTCTCTATTATTATATGTTTTTTTTGGGTTTTTTTTTGTAACTGTCACTGTGTGGGAGACACAGGGTTTTAGTGCCTGTTGCAGCCACAAACTTCGTGATTATTATTATTTTTTTTTAATGTCACTGCGCGGGAGACGCGGGCTTAGTGTCTGCAGCATCTGCATGCTCCTCGCGGCATCTCGCCCTTGGGGCTGCTCCTGGTGCCGCTCTGCTTCCTACTGGGGTCCGCTTCTGCGTCGGCCACCACCTGTCATTGTATTCGCTCCGGAGTCTCTGCTGTGCTCCGCTGGGCTGCAATTGTCGGCACCTCCTCCTGCTGGTCCTCGGCTGGGGGTCTTCACTGTCGCTGGGGTGGGCCTCACGACGTCCCACTCCTCTTCTGCGCAGGTTCCTCCTCCTCTTCCGCGTGGGCTGTCGGGCTTTCTCTGTTGGTCGCCCGTGGGTCCTTGGGCTCTTCTGTGCTCCGGCCCGGACTGCTGGGCGCTTCACTGCTGGACGCCCAACGAGGTTCCTTGTTGCTGGGTTCATGGGCCGTCTTCTTGGGTTCTTCTCCACTGCGGGTCACACAGGCCCTCCTCTGGAGCGCCACACAGGTCTTCTTCTGTTGGGGGGGCACGGGCCCTCCGTTCCCTCCGCTGCTGGGCGCACGGGCCCCTCTTCACTGCGGGCACACAGGCCCTCGGTTGCTGCTGGGCACACGGGCCCCTTGTTACTGCAGGCACACGGGCCCTTCCGCACCACAGGCACACGGGCCCCTCCTCACTGCGGGCACACAGGCCTGGGGATGCTGCTGGGTGCGCAGGCCCTCCGCCTCCTCTGCTGCTGGGCGCACAGGCCCTACTTCACTTTGGGCACACTCGGTCTCACCTTCACTGTGGGCGCGCAGGCCCTCGATCACTGCGGGCACACGGGCCCCCGGTGCACAGGCCCTAAATCACTGCGGGCACGTGGGCCCCCGGATGCTGCTGGGCACACGGGCCCTCCAAACTGCTGGGTGTACGGTCCACCGTTGCTGCTGGGCTCTGCGCCTTCACTTTCCTCGTCCTCCGTGCTGCTGCTGCCTGTCACATGTTCCTCTGCCGGGTCCGGTCCGCCGCACCCTCCTTTCTGCTTGGCCCCTTCTTGCTGCTGGGCTCACCTCTGTCATGGCACTGCTGGGGCTCGTTTCCCTTTGTCGCCAGTTGTTATACTGCTGAGTTGGCCAAACATATACATTCCGGATAGAAGACACGGGAGCCATGGCTACTGAGGACCTTCTCTTTATTCCTCCATTTCCTTACTCACTTCCCTCTTCCCTCGCTCCTCCCTTTCCTCCCGCTTCCCACTCCCTCCCATAGTCTCGAGCTCCCCTCTTAAAGGGGCTCTGTCCTTTTTCCACTCGCAACATTCCGGAACTGGAGATGGTTCCGCTCAAGTTTCAGGGAGACAGATGGACTGTTCCAGAAGGAGGCCCCAGCCGAAGAAAGAGATCTACCACCAACTCATTGCTTGGAGAAGCGACTGACTCTGAGGGAGTTGGAGGCGGATGAGCGAAGAGCTCGAGAAGGAAGATCTTTAGGAAGAGAGAGTTGAATGTATTGAGGCTCCAGGCTTGTTTGTCAAATCTTTTGATCGTGATTATTCATTTTCTCTATAAAAATCACAAGAATCTGCCATTCGCACCTGTAACCATGTGCTGCCATGGGACACAGTGCATTATGACCGGCATGATAGACCAATTCAGAAATATATGGTTTGTTACCCTTACCTGTAAATAAAAGAAAAGTGTCATGTTGAAGATTTTTTGACTACATGTCTGAGTGTTCAGAAATGTCATTTCAAATCGGTGGAGCTATAACTCCCAGAAATGGAGACTAGTTACTAAAGGAACCAATCAGAGGCAGAGGGGCTGGGCCTTGTTCAAGGGGCAGGACAATAAATGTCCAATCCGTATCAGGAGCCAATAAGCTGGCACCTCATAATTAAGTGATTTTGGGGTGTGATTACGGGTTTAAAAGTAGATGGGAAATGGGAGGACTGCTGGTAGAACCAACATTGCAAGGGGGACAGAAGGAGGTGGATGAAACCAGGAAAGCGGAAGAGGCTGGGCCATCCGTAACCAGGAGGAGAGAAATAAAGAGGAATTGATGCTGGAGGCTATCCATAATTGAGTCTGGAGTCTGACCAGGTCCCTATGCTTCCCATGAGATGACCCGGGATATGACTTTTCCTGAGCACAAAACCCAGAGAAATTCTAAGTGAGTAAACGTGTCCAACAGAACAAAGTACTGGTGGGATCTGTTTGAATTAATATCTTCCCCTTATCGATGGGCTGGGAATACAGAGGTAGATCCTTAGTGTTTATTATTAATTAATAATTCAACTAATTCCCACATGAACGCGGTTGCAACCTCTGGGAAGCTAGACATCTCTTATCCCTCTCCCATTGCATATAATGTGATGGTGATTAAAGTAATTGGGGATCACATATTACCCTTTTGTCAACCTTAAAGGGGAGGTGTGTATTGATGAAACGAAATTACAAATTGGTCAACTCTTGAACCCTGTAGAAAAGCAGAGGGGTTTCTAAATCATAACTGAACCTCTGGATATGTGCTGAGCAGAAAAGTCTCTTCCAGGTTAAATACAGTGAAATAACTGATTGAAAAGCCCACTCTATAGTGAGCGTGAGAAAGGGACTGCAAATGGAAGAGACATTTTTCGATGTATGGTGGTAAAGGAAAAAGGTTCAATACATATTGATAAAATTATTGTGTTAAGTGACACGGTATTAGAACATTGTTAGCAATAGAAAGTGCACAGATATGTCAGAGATGAATGGCGCTGCATATGTCAATTCTTTTGCCTAATAGTAAAACACTGCATTTTGTTAAGTGTGATTACATGAAAGTCTTATGGTAAAGTGTAATTGTCCTATCCTGTCCAGGGTGCTACATAATTCTTTGTTGGGAGCCTTGTGAGCGACCCAATCATTTCAAGTGTGTATTCGACCTGTGATTCTCTTTACATGTTAACAGGGATATAAATGCACATGTGCTTGTGTCTTATATGTTAGGGGAGTTACAGTGATACTCAAAACAAAATTGTGGTTTCAACCTGTTTGCTAGTAGGGTGGAGTTTTGTTAAGAAGTAAAGATTTTTGCCACAGAGTGACATGGCATGCATTGTGATACTTATTGTGTGATAAGACTTTTGTCTACTAAAGAATAAATATATTTTATTTCTGCACAACGGCCTGATTCCTAGCTTGCCTTTTGCAATGAAGTGAGGGATGATAGTGGTGTTATAGGCGTTAAACCAGTGTTAGTGAAGAACCCAAAACTATTTAGATATTGGTGTGGATCTTTTGATTGGGGTGGGCAACGAAAATCCTGCATTAATTGTTGCCCCATAAATATCTCCAACCGAGGCTGAGTCAGAACACCAGTACGCTGAGGACCAGAGTAGTGAACAGCGTCTTGGTGTGCAAGGTGATAGGGGGGTATTTTACAGTTGTTCAGGAAGTTAAGGCTTTTGCAGCTGTATAAGTGGAGGTGATTAATTGATTGCTGAAACATGGGGGATGTGATGAGGTGGTCAGGACAAGGGCTATAGGATTGGGGATAAGTGGCATGGAAATGGAGTCCAGGATAAGATAACTTCAAATTCTCTGGCAGGATTGGACAGTGGCAAAAATGAGTAGCCTTATCTGCAATGAAGGATACAGGAAAAGGGTGGAAGCTACTAAGTAGCGCAAAATCCCATAGACAAATTAGTGACATGTACTATTGGTGAGAACAACTGGGTAACTTATATTAGTAATACCTTTTTCTGCAAGGATAACTTCGAAATGGAGTTAGGGAGCAGCACACAAAGCTTTGACTTGCACTTTGATTCCATGCATATCCCCCCAAAAATTAGCCAAATGAAATAAATTCTAGAGTATCAGGACCCAAGGGGCTTGCCAATGTGGTACTAAAACAGTCCCCAAAATTATGGGTAAAATTACTATGTTCTATTTACAACAGTGTGTACTAGTGGATATATCCCGGAATCCTGACATAGATCACTGTTAGTCCAATCTACAAAAAGGGTAAGCGCACTGAGCCATCGAACTTTAGGCTACTTGCGATGTAAGACATATCATGGAAAACGTTTGCAACTCTGGAACTAGACGAGCTTACTAAATGGGTGGCCTCCCTCAACTTGCTCGATAATTTTCTAATGGATTTCAGAGCGGGCTCAAGTACAACTCACTGTATCAGACTTATTGACAACCTTATACAGCACTCTAAAGTTAAGAGCTCCCCATACCCGCATGTAGCCATGGTTGAATTCAGTGCAGCATTTGACACCGTCGTTGGAGGTAAATTATGGGCTAAAATGGCGAGAAATGGTTGGCTGGATGGTGTCTTGAGAGCATTATGTGGTTTCTACGAAAACACCTCAGTGCAAGTTAAGCTGAACAGTAGGGGAGTCATTGCATGGCCTATTAAAACCACTATTGGGGTTAAGCAACGCTGCGTGTTGGCCCCCCTTCTGCTCAACATTTATATGGCAGACCTCCGGAAGGTACTGGGGAAGATTCACAACTGTCCTCCTAAGATCCAAAGTGTGAGCGTACATTGTATCATATATGTACGAATTGCAGAGATATGTGAAAATAAATGGTTTACAAATTAATTTTGATAAAACAAAATTAATGCACTTTGCACGTAAGGAAATTCCTACTCCTAAAGTTTGATTGAGGAAAACCACATTGAAAAAGTCACTAAATTCAAATATCTTTGGATAGAGCTTACCACAAAAGGTGATTACGTAACCGTTATCACTGAGAAACAAGGAAAAGCTGCAGTACTAACAACTATGATAGCTACATTTGGTAAGGATTACTCAGGATGCAGCTTAAAAGGAGTGTTAATGCTGTATAAAGTGTGCTTTTGTGTTGCTATTTTATATGGGTTGGAGTCCCTGCGTATGTGTGACTTTAGATGGTTGAAGGTAATTGAGGGAAAGTGTTGGCAGCGGATTCTGGGCCTTGGCCCAAGCACATCAATTGAAGCAATACGAATTGAGTTGGGACTTATCCCTTTACCCACTCTTGCATTAAAAAGGAGCCTTTAAATCTCTTAGGTTAGTTTTGTTGAGCTATATTTTTTAATGGACTTCCATGGACGCTATGAAATAACTTTGCAAAATGTACGCCTCAAGGAGTCATGAGTGCATCCTCGTTTTGCCCAGGTGCAGGTCCATACTAATTCACACTAAAATCTTTATGGCTTGCTTCTAGGTCATTCTCTCAACATCCACGCTTACTGGTCCTCTCTTCGAGTTAGTGTGGGTAAGGCTCTTTGATTTAACCATCATACACCCTGGCCTTTCAATATCATTCCTACATATCTCCTTCTCTCTTGCTCTTCAGGGCTTCACCAAGCTTTTTCCACCAGACGTCCTTCAACATTCTATCCCGATATCCATTCAGGACTTCACAGGTTAGTTTTCTTAGTATTTTACAAAGAACAACAATTTCCAAACCAGGTGCTAGCCATTTCTGTCTTCATCCCCACAGTCTGGCGTATACGTGGTGGTATTTTTTCTTTCATGTCAATTGCCGCCTTATCTGTCCCATAGACTCAGGCAAAGTAGTGCTTTATAGGAAAGGTCGACCTCGCTTGTGGTGACCCTCTCATTGAGGGTTCTCTTCAAACTCAGACTGAAATACCCCACGTTCACAAGTCAGTAAGGCTCACCCCATGAACTACCTACTGCCTTGCAAGTACTAAAAGTGGAAAACTGGGTACCTGGGAGTGGAGGAGAAATTCTTGGTCCATGTCGTTTCCCAGGAAGCTCAGCTATCCAAAAGGAATAAGTCATTTAGTAATTCCTTGGGCAATTTCCCATTCCAATTTGTCTTCCAATACGAACAGCAGTACGGGTTACATCAGTTGAACCATAGGGTCAGGAAGGGTGTTCTGTTTTTTGAGAGGTCCTGTAGTCGCCATCCCCTCTGAAGACAGACCCTTCAGTTTTTCACTGGTAATGTAGGTTGGACAGGGCAGGTCTCCAGATAGTGCCCAGAACTACCACAGTATAAGCAAAGATGAAGAGAACACCTCTGATGCATAGCGACAATGTTCCATGGAGAGCCCCAATCTTCACTCGTTCTGATAAGGTGTTGCCGAGAGTAGGGTTATTCATTATTGCAGGTACATTTTGGGGAAATCGTGGAACAGCTTTGTCTTTTCATCTCTGTTATGTGCATCTTTTCATTAGGTGAAAGTCAATAAGCATTACCTGCTCAATCAGTGCTTGTAAGGTAGTGGATTATGGCACTTCTACAAGTTCATCCTTGTACTCGGCACATACACCCCTATGATAGGAGGTTACCTGGGTAATCTCGGGCCATAAGGACTCAGAAGCTAGTTAGTACCTTGTAAGCGGCTCCTTGCTTGGTGCAGGATCTTGGTGGTAGAGTTCTACTTCTAGTTCTGTGGCGCGGTTAGGCGTTACTGCCAAAATGGCTTCACAGCACTCGTCAGGAAGACACTGAGGGGTAAGGATGGTGACAGGGGGAACTTCAACATGATGTGGAAACAAACAGATGGCAGAGAAGCCATTATACTTTGAACAGCTGAGCTTTAAGCCTCTTTCTGAATCATTGCAGATCTGAAATTTATTGCTATCCCTGGACAGGCTGTTCCACAATTTGCTTCCTGGTGCCATGCCAGATCTCCTGAATGCAACCTGGGAACATGGATTGCCATACATAGTTCTGATCTCAGCGGTCTGTCCCGAAGTTTACCAGTCAACCAGTTTTTTCATATGACGGGCCAGGCCGTATAAGATTTTGTGGATCGGACTTAAAAGCTTGAAGTTGATTCGGCTTTGAATCAGAAGATAATGCAGTTACGGACATAGAAGGGTTATATGATCATGCTGGATACTCTTGTAAACAAAATGGACAGCCATATTTTGTAGCCTTTGAAGGTGACTGATGATTTGTTTGTTTATTCCCAGATAAAGGTGGTTACAGTAATCTAGCTAGGTGCCTAGGATGTTGCAAGCAATGGATACATCAGCATTGGTCGAAGTTGTTTGCGAATCCTAAGGTGAAAATTAACGGAACTCAGTCAGGAACTGATTTGAGAGTCCTGTGATGAATCTGATGATGTAAAGGCAACATCATTGGGTGAGACATGGTATCCCCCATTTCCTTTTATGGACACCCCTTGAATACCTTATGCCCTCACGGCATATTGTGGCAGTAATCTGCAGTATTCCCCAACACATAGTCATAGAACTCTTAAACCCCCTGCAGTGTTATCAATAACAAAGACGAACATGAGGAAGAGAGCAATCAGAATGAGGATTACTCAGCTGGACCAACGTGAATGGACTAGCTGTTGGAGGAATCAGATTGCCTCCAAACAGCTTCCTTCACTATTGCAGGAGTTCAAAGATGGAGCAGTACATAACTGGACAGAGAGCTGACCGGCTAGTGACTGCTGGGAGACCTGACCAGCTAGTGATTGCTGGGAGACCCGAACAGCTAGTGATCGCCGGAAGACCCAGCCAGCTAGTGATTGTTGGGGAACCCGAGCTGTCAGCTGGGCATGCAAGCAAATAAGGGACACGAGAATGAGTAGACTGCTTACTTGAGAGACAGAGCAGGGGAAGCTCCACCGGTCGCACCAGAGAGGGGGGAGAGGACCGGCGAGTGTTGGAGAAGCCAATGCTTACCGAAGCAGGGCCGTTACGGGCAGGGGAACACGCGGCGGATGCAGAAGCCACCTAATAATACTGCTGAGCCAGAGAAAGCTGAAAAGGGATACCGCGGTGCTTCATGACATGGACCACATAGAAATCCAGAAAGGAGGGCTCCATTCTGAGGCACTGAACGATTGAGCTAGTATGAAAAACAAGTGGACAAAAAGTGAATTTGGGAAAACTAAGTGTTGTGCGAGTCTAGCACCTGCACCCATAGTCACATATGGTGAAAAAAATTCTCAAGCAAGACACAGACCCTTTGAGAGGTTGCCCTGGCAGGAGCGTGAACCAGGACAACTGCGAGATTGAACAGTGTAATTAAGACCTTGTAGGAGAGTATCCCATACGTTGTGCAAATTTGGGACCTGCACCCATAAGTGCAATTGTTGAAGTACGCTGTCTCAAGGAACAGCCATACCCTTAGGGAAATTGTTCCGCCAAGGGAATATAACAGGATGGATGAAAGAGTGAAGTAGACAATTGAAAAACCTTTCAGGAGTGTATACTAGGTACTTTTGCGAGTCTGGGACCCGCACCCAAATTGCATCAAGAAATTACATGAGAGAACCTGGCAGGAGAGTATACCAGGTGTTTTGTGAGTGAGTGAATCTAAAGGAAGATTCATGCCCTTAGGATTTTGAATTGCATTTGTGGTATTTTGAAATGGAGAATCCCAAGGAAGATTCATGCCTGTAGGATTTTGAACTGCATTGAATATGGAAAAGACCTGGGGAAGGGAGTCATTTCCCCTGGAGAGAGTTGCAACACTAAGAGGAGGGGGTTATCGTCTTGGACTATAAAGAACTTGTTTATTCATTTTGAACTTTTGTTTTAGGTGAGAGAAACCTGGGGAAGGGTGTAATTCCCTGGAACTGTGAACATTATCCATTTGGAACCTTTGTTTGATTTATACCTTTTTGTGGAACTTGCACGTTTGTGCACTTTCAAGCCAAAGACAATACCCTTAACATCATAGTTACTTTTTAGAATAAGAGGACTATGATAGGATTTCGGACACATGCCATTTTTGCTTTGGACATGTTGACACAGGACAGGCCCTTTGTTTTTGGGTGAGCTAGGGAAATACCTCCAAGATTAGGGATAATGAGGCATTTTCCAACCCCTTTATTATTTAAATAAACATTTATAGCAATCATCATGAGTCCTCTGCATTCGTGTCTCATTCCTGGTTCCTCACAGTCCATAGATAAAGGAGTCAAAATTTGCCACCTAAAGATTAAGCATTGGTTGATAAGACGACGAGCAATTGGTCTATCTATGAACTTCGGGAGTTCTTTCAACAGCAGATGTGAGGGGGAATAAGCAGAATCTCAATTCAGTCCTGACCAATTTACAGACATCCAGTCTGAAATGTCTTTAAAGATAGACAGAATATGGGCTAGATTATTCTCATAATGGTCAGTCAATTTAGAGATTATCTAAGGGTCATCAACGTAGTTTTGTAAACGCATCCCACGATTTGTAAGCAGGTCTTCTCAGGGTTTAAGATATATATTAAACAAAAGGGGAGATAGGCATGAGCCCTGCGTTACCTCACATGTTAAAATTTTAGCATCCGAAGAAAAGTCTTTAACCTTGATTCTTGGCAATCTTTTGTTGAGGAAGGAGCCAAACCACCTGGTGGCTAAGTCCAAAACAGATGCCAGATCGGTTCCTAGTGATAGTTTCGACAGTCAAAGTTTCGAATGCCAAAAGTTCCGACACAAAAGTGGCGAAAAAAAAAGTTTAAAAGATCTATAAGGCGTCTCAACAAAATGTCATGATCTATGGTAATGAATGCTGCACAGAGGTCTTAAAGCATAAGTGTCTATCTGTCCCTTATCTGCAATCTCTAATAGTATGTACTTAACATCCATGAGAGCAGTTTCGTGTTTGATATGGGTGGTAGCCCGACTGTCTATCACCTAACACAACCTGATATTCAAGGTGAGTCTGTAGTTGTAATATAGTGGCTTAGTATAAGATTGTAATTTTAAGCCAGAAAGTAACATTGGAAATAGGCGTATATTTGGCAAGATTCTCTGGATATAGTGCGTTTAAAAAACAAATGTCATCTTGGGATCAACCAGACTTGTCTAAAGCTATCGCAGATGAGGCCGGTTCTAAATGATTCATTTCTGATCCTTGTGATAGCAGGTGTTATTGCCATTATGCAGATCTTGATTAATTTTAGGTCCAATGGATCACCTGGGCACTTTGTAGGATTTAAGCATGTTATATTATCTTTGGTCTCCATATCCGAGAGATCCCTCAGGTGAAGCAGTTCCGTTTTAGTGCATGTCAACCCTGAGCTATATGGGTTGCATATGGCTGCTAAATTGGCACCAAGGCTGTGACAGTAAGGTGTTAACTGTTTGGACCTCAAACTTATCTGAAGATGACTTTCTACTTGGATCAGAGTGAGAAAGCAGTATTGTGATGTTGTCCCTAATGGTTTTGGTTTGGAAGAATAGTTGCATCTCATTGTACCATTTTATAGAGTGGAGGAAGGTCTCAGATTTACAAACTGGGAGTATTTGCTCATGTAAAAATGTAAGAACGGCTTTGGAGGAGTTACCTGTGGAGGCTATGTTATGTGTCAAAGCCTTTTTTTATCTTCTATAACAGATTGCATATATGGGCCCCACTGACATTTTAGTTGAAGACAATTCAGTTGGCTTGGGTTACTCCTCCATTTACGTTCTAGTGCTTTAAGATCTGATTTGATCACTTCTATATCTGTATAACACCAGGTGCTCCCAAATACTTTTTCATAAATTTAGTTTACTACAGAAACACAGTTTCAATCATTGACTTAATCAAGGAGTTATAGGATTCTACCATAATAGAAATATCCATACATTCTGAGAAAGATGGCAGTGGCATAAGATTGCAGAACCTAGTATTCAACTCATTAGCTGTTAAGCCTGCATTTGTTCCTATAATGAATAGTATTCCATTCATTTGATTGTGCCGCTATTGCAAGTTAAGCCAGGAAGGTTCAGGGGAGGATGGCATGATCTGTCCGTTGTACGTGAGCGTCCCTTTGCATGAATTTGTGGGAAGTCGAGATAGGAATATCTAAGATCCATTAGTTCTTGTAAAATAGGGGATGCTAAGGCATCTTCCAAATCGAAGATGTCCAGGTTAAAGTGCCCCATAATAATAAGGGGGGGTCTTGAATTTTGACTGGGAGATGTGTAAAACTAAGGAATTTTCCCCAATTAGATCTTGGGAATCCCTTATTCAGGTGGCCAGGGAAGAACCGGCTCTCTCAAAGTCCAAACATAGGGGTAGACGAACAGAGGAGGATCACTTGGATAGGGGAAACCAGGGTTATGTTTGGGGAGATGCCCCAGGTGACACGCGGTACTATACAGATGGAAAACAAGAGGAGGATGAAATACAATAAATCTACCTCGCCTCCTTCCATTGAATCTCTCCTACCCAGATCCAATAACCCCTCCGTACAGAACCAATCGCGTAAGATCTCCAGCCCGCTTGTACCCGAAGATTATTTATCACAGAATCCCTGTTTTCGGCGTCCTGTCGGAACATTCCCGGACATTCTTCTCCACGTCCCTCTGATTATTTCCTGTGCTCCGAACCTGCTTGGATAAAACACTACCGTTCCCATAATCCCCCTTTTTTATTTCCTGATCCTAGCTATTCCCGTTAGCCTCACAAAAATTACCCATTTAAAAATCCCTCAAATACAACTCCTTGTAGGGACTTTTCATCCAAATATATTTCAGATGTGATGTCGTCAGTGATGTCATCAATGACATTTGTGATGTCATCTTTGATGCCCTGGGTGTTAGTCTTAGCAGTGCACGGTGATGGCGCGAATTATGGTTGCTTAGCATACCATAACTGGTGAATTTCAGGGGGTTTCGGTTTTACTTGTAACCATAACATCCCTTTAACAAAGGTTTTTCATTGAATTTCATAGGTTTTTATTATTGCAACTTAACCATGACGTCCCTTTAACAAAGTTTTTTCATTGAATTTCATGGGTTTTTACCAGTGCGTGGTATTTTCTACAACTAACTAATATCATACTTACCCAATATAGCAATATTTGTGTGCAATTTACAAAGTGTCAACCTAAAACTCTGCCATTTACCACCTTCTAGAATCATTTTTAACACTTCTATACACTTTTTGCAACTATTTGAACTAGTTTTGCATCCGCGGACGTCTACGAACATCTGACTTCATTGCGGACCTTCCAGACAGTGGCAGATGACCATCCGCTGGCGCATGGCATGATGACGTGTCTGAGAACCCGTCTGCACTTCACGATAAGATCCGTGCTTCGCGGACAGTTCGGAACTGCATTTTCTACTGATCTAGGATCTTTCATCTTCAAAATTTCCCTTGCACAGCTCCAACACCTATTCCTACTCATTGTCCATTAACAATCTAGTACACAGTACATACTTTTAGCAAAACTGCTATTTATCTTAAAATGGCATCAGCTAATGCCATCCCTCCATCCCAAGATCCACTACTGTTTTAATAAAGGAGCATGAGAAACACTGCCCCAAAACTTAAAAATAAGACACGCGCAACATTTTCCCCTCTCCACCTACCCCTCCATATTAGTGTTTGGTGCCTCTTCCCTCATTTCCTCCCCAAATTTCGTTCTTAGCCCTCCTGCCAAAAAGAAATACATCCAAAAACAACAAAATAAATGTTACTTTAGGAACCACCTTTCACAGTAAAAAAATAGAACTAAAAAAAAAACGTATAGACTCCATCTACTTTATATTTCTCAGTAAAGTACATAGACTCAAAAAGATTTTCCAACATTTCCATTTGCATTTTGTGTTATGTTAATGGGAATATTGTGGCGTTCATCCTCCGTTCCGGGGAGTGGAACGGTTGATACCGGCCCGGCAGCCTAAGTTATCAGCCCAAGCGAAGCGAGGATGGATAACGAGGTCTCTGGACCATTATCCCCCCATTCTAGCCCCTGTAATGGGGGATGAAGACCATTAGCACCCTATATTCCCAAAGCAGGAACCCGAGGTGCTGAACAAAAAGGATTTTACTTCCTGCGGTGTCCCAGTGTAGGAAGGAAAATCCTTTTCCAACGTGGCCACCATGGAAAGGGAAGGTGGGGTTCCATACAGGCCCCTCTTTGCTTTCCATGGAAGCCTGTAGAAGGCGAAAAGAGAACCCTATGACCTTATTACCATGAGCGCATTTTTTTTCACTTTCAAATCTATCCCAATTTCGAATAACTTCACCACAAAGCCAGTCCCAGGTGGACATGACCATTTTAACCCCATGTGTTGTCTCTCGTGGTCATGCCAGTAGCCAGATTGTCCGGATCATGACCTTATTCCATGACCTGGACAATCTGGCCACTGCCCATGGCCACAGGCTACACCTCAGTCACCAAAGATATATCACTATTTTTTGTACATACATTATGACACTTGTCAAAAAATAAAACACAGATACATTTGCAAAACCATGCTTTCAGGTCCTTGCCAATGCTCTTTACAAAGGTTTGCTGGAAATCCACCCATGTTTTATTTTTTCAAAAGTGTCAAATGTATGCACATACAATCGTCATATAACCTAGCCCCCACTTGACAAGATCCATTCAGACTTTACAACAACATTTATATCTAGATCTATAATCTTTTTGCAAACCTTTGTGTAGATTCGACAAATGGCACCTCATTTATAAGCCTTTACATTATTTTGGACCCCCCCTCTAATTTTGCCCCCTCTTGACAAAATCCCACCAAACTTCACAAAAACATTTATATCTATATGTATTATCAGTTTGCCAAATTAAGTGTAGATTCGTCAAATAGCACCTACTTTATAAGCCTTTACATAATTTTAGGACCCCCCCCCATCTAGTTGTGCCACCTCTTGACAGAATCCCACCAAACTTTGCATACTCATTCGGGGTCAGGCCAGGAATATAAAGCAAGATTTCATGCATTTTCATTAAGTAGCGCCAAAGTTATAAGCCATCGAAAACCTGCCCCCAAACATATGTTATGTTATGCAGATTTATAAAGCGCACGTACACCCGAGGGCACCATGGCAATGAGAGAGGAGGAGGAACATGAAGGACTAAAAGAGCAATTTTTTAAGTGATCAACAAAAGGAGAGATGGTCAGTAGTGGCACGTAGTGTAAAGGGGAGTCCGTTCCAGGACCTGGCGGCCACCACAGAGAAAGCACGTCCCCCCATCCTAGCCAGCCTGATACGGGGCACTGATAGCAAAAGAGTAGAATGAGATTGGAGGGCACGTGAGGATACATATTGGGAGGACTTTGCCTGGAGGTATTCAGCTCCTTGTTTATAAAAGGCACGGTGGACAATGCACAATGATTTAAACAGACTGCGCTTCTCCACAGGAAGCCAGTGAAGTTCTCTGAGCACAGGTGACATTTGAGTACGAAGAGGAGGACGGGAGACTGCTCTAGCGGCAGCATTTTGAAGCAGCTGAAGTCTATTTATAATATAGGCAGGTTGGCCCAGATACCGTGAGTTGCAGCAACCACAGCAGCTTGGAATTGGGCTGGGATAAAAGGGAGAACTTTCCTTAATACACAAAGTTTAACATGGCCAGATGTACTGACCGCAGCAGCTTGATCAGCCATAGAAAGAGAGGAGGAGAGCGTAACTCCAAGGTTTTTCACAGAGGTGGACGGAAGGGGAAACAGGCCAAGAGAAGTGGGCCAGAGGTCTGGGGTCCAGAAGGAGAGGGGACTGGTAGTGCCCACCACCAAGACCTCTGTCTTGTTCCCGTTAAGTTTAAGTGAATTTAATGCCATCCATGCTCTCAAATCCTCCAGGCAGCTCCTAAACCGGGCAGCAGTGTCGGAACAAGTGAGATCAAGACGAACCAACAGTTGGGTGTCATCGGCATAGGAGTAGAATCTAAATCCATGGAAGCGGATGAGAAGGAGGAGGCATCTGATATATATATTGAAGAGTATACGGGAAAGTGCAGATTCTTGCGGAACCCCACAATTAAGCCCTACCGGTTCAGAACAGAAAGGGGGGAGGGAGACTGACTGAGAGCGATCGGCCAAAAAGACAGTGAAGTGTCCCCGAACTTCACAGGACTGTTTGCGAACATCCGGACTGTTTGCAGACTTTTGCGGTGAAGAACAACTGTTTTTTTGCTTCTTGCAGCCATATCCCATCTCATCCTCATCACCCCTCACCTCCCCAGGGATTATTTGATAAGTTTGACAAGTGCAATGTTGTGTTTTTTAATATGTTTTTACCACAATGTCCGTGGACACCAGCCGTTGTCCGCGATCCAAGATGGCGGGCGTTTCCAAAAATCTGACGCACCTCACACTTCATCCCAGCCAATCGGCAAACACGTTGCATGTCCGCGGACATGACGCAAGAAGATTAACCAATCGGTGTCCTGTCCTCGGAGTGAACATGGAAGTGTGTCCGCAGAGCAGACATAGATATCACACATTTTTTTAGACCTACTTTTTGGTCGTTTTAAAAGAAAATACTGGACGGATTTTCACCAAATTTACAAAAGAATGCCTTCGGGACCAAGCCCGCCCTCCTGCCGCAAATTTGGTGAAAATCCGTCCAGCAGTTTGGGCTGTAGACTTTTGGGACCCCCCTATAACTTTGACCCCCCCCGGACCAAACCTCACCAAACTTTGCAGAATAAGTCAGAGTGGGCCATATTCTTATTTTGCAAAGTTTGGTGAGGATTCGTCCAGGGAAAGCAAAGTTATAAGCCGCTCAAAAAGTGCTCTTCCTATGGGTTTAGCAATTTAACCATAACTATATATATATATATATATATATATATATATATATATATATATATATATATCCACAAAATCTCTGCACCGACTTAACGGCACAGTCCTGAGCTGCACTCCCGGAGTGGAATGCCACTTCTGAGTTGCACACAATCGTACTCCACAAATCTTGCCTCAGCCACAGTAAATTTAAAATGTCTTCTTTATTTCACAAATATTAAAAAATCTCTGTGGACACTTCCATCCCTCGCCCAGCCAAAAAGAAAGTCCCACGACGATGACGCGTTTCGCTACTACTCGTAGCTTGGTCACATGATTTTCTCTTACAACCAATTACCCTATTTAAACCTTTTCCCGCAGTTATTTCACTCCGAATGGTGATAGCAATAGAAATAGGACTGGGACCACTATCACAATACTCATACTTTCCCTCTGAATGCTGCCCGCCATTTTGGAGTGGTTTCCTTATTAAACATAGTTAATGCTATTGGTAAGGAAACAACCTTTATGGCTTTCCAATTTGGATAGGTGTATAAGCCCTGTGCACCCTTTTAGAATTGGTAGGTACGTGGATAAAAGGTATCATGCCCCAATGGCATTGCAGTGCTGTATAATATTAGTCGAGACATATGCACATCGTACCAGGTAGTTAATTCTATCTTTTAACTATATCCAAACCCCATAAAGTGCATAGTGCTAGCTTTCTAAGTACTAGCATTGGTGCTTGCTAATACTGATTGCCTCATAAAGTGCATAATACAAAACCCCATAAAGTGTGTAGTGCTTGATTTCTGAGTACCAGCATCAGTCCTTGCTGATACTCCTTACCTCATAAAGTGCATAGTGCAAAACCCTACCATGACATCCAGGGCTTAAAAGTGCATAGTGCCTGTTATCAGGGTGCCTGCAATGATCCTTATAAATTCTCCTCACCTCATCACTTGCATAATGCAAATTGACGAACTACCATACATTCAATAGGCAATCATCAGATCATCCTATATAAAGACAATAAAGTGCACAGTGCATTATTCCTAAAAAGGGGGGGGGGCATCAACCAGATTTCTTATACACATCATGATGCCAATTTTGTTCAAAAGATCGACATCTATCCCATCTTTGGGGGGGGGGGCAAGACTGCAAGGGATCCCAGGTTGGTGTATGGGTTAAAACAGGGTGTTTGGTGGTTCCACAAAAACAATCTCCCATTCAATATCCATCGATGGGAGTGCTTAAAATGTTTACAAAATTGTAAGCAAAAAAAGAGGGAAGAAGGCATACAGTCGGTTAGCAAAACAATTTATATCCTGATTTTCACATAATTAACACAGGCATTGAGTTGACTCCATATCTCAATCACCCAGAAATTTCTAAAGTTCCTCGTCAATGTTGTGTCCTAACGGGAACTTGCTCTCAAAATCAATAATACATCTGGTCTCCCGTTGTCTCAACAGTTTTTCTCTATCTCCTCCCTTTGGTCCAATGTTAACTTGTTGTAAACCCATAAATGAAAAGTCACATAGCTTCCCTTCATGTCTCTCCCAGAAGTGTTTCGCTATAGAGTATGCATAATCATGATTTATGATGGCTCTGGTATGCTGTTGTATGCGTATCTTCAGTTTGCACTTGGTACTCCCTATGTACCATTTGTTACATGTGCATTTCAGTGAATATATAATGTACTCCGAATCACAAGTGATTCTGTCCATAATGGTGATAGCTTTCTTGAGTATTGGGTGTTGATATATGGTGCACTCCTCCGCAAACTTGCATATCTTGCATTTTCTGCGTTCATAAAAACCCTTCTTTCTGGGATTTAGCCAAGTGGGCTGAAGGGAAGTCAATTTCGGTGGCATGAAACTGCTGACAAACTTGTCTTTAATGGAGGAGCACTTCCGAAATGAAAAGTTTGGGTAATTACCCAGTGCTTGTCTCAGATCAATGTCCACAACCAATTAGTTCCAATGTTTCCGTATAATGCTTTTGATGTTCTTGGCTGATTGCCCATACGACATTATCAGACGAGTTGCAGCCTCTTTGTCTATGCTCGGTGTCCTATTAGTGCAATCCAATAATAACGTTGACCTCTCGCATTGACGTGCCTTGAGATATGTTCTCTGGATGATTTGTTTAGGGTAACATTGTTTTTTGAACCCCCACGCTGTAATTTTACTTTCTTCATCATACAAACTCAGTTCGGAGCAATTCCTCCATAGGCGTATAAACTCGCCATATGGGATGCTCCAAATTAAACTTTGGCAATGCGCACTATTAGCATGTAACGGAGCATTTACTCCTGTTGGTTTCCGAAACAACTTTGTTCTAAACTTCCCATCTTCTATTAGAACTGTGACATCCAGGAAGGCTACTTCTTTGGGACTGTGGGTCTCAGTGAATTTCAGGTTGAATTCATTAACATTCAGCTGTTCCACATAGTCCATTCATTCCTCGGAGGTGCCCTTCCAAATGATGAATAAATCATCAATGTAGCGTTGCCACATGACCACTTTCTTAGTGAACCTTTCATTTTCTTCTTTCCAAGCCTCATATTTCTCCATTGTAAGGTTTGCATAAACCGGGGCAAATGTGGTACCCATTGCGGTGCCCTGTTTCTGTCTGTAGTACTTTTGATTAAATAGGAATACATTGTTCCTCAAACACAAAGGAATCAAGGCCTTAATCATTTCAGAATGTCTGGTGTAATTTAATGACCTGGTATTCAGATAGTAGGTGCAGGCCTTCATTCCCTGTTCATGAGTTATTGACGTATACAGGGAAACCAGTCTATTGTTGCCAAAAGAAAATCTGAATCGCATGGCAGCTCATTAATCTTGGACAGAAAATCCTTTGTATCCCTTAAATATGAGGGTAATGTTGAGACAAAAGGAAACAAAGATTCATCAATGTATTTTGACATGTTTTCTAGCAATGACCCTGTAAGTGTGACAATGGGTCTACCTGGTGGCTTGGAAATGCATTTGTGTATTTTGGGAAGGAAGTATATCGTTGGTGTCGTGGAGTGAGATTTGTAGAGAAATTTAACATCATGATCCTCCAACATTCCTTTTTCTGACCACTCACTGAGAAA
Organism: Ambystoma mexicanum; assembly: GCF_040938575.1. Taxonomy (NCBI): domain Eukaryota; kingdom Metazoa; phylum Chordata; class Amphibia; order Caudata; family Ambystomatidae; genus Ambystoma; species Ambystoma mexicanum. The sequence continues at coordinate 780,929,200 of NC_090932.1, forward strand.
GTTTTGTACTCTTACTTCCAAGTTCTTCATAGCATTTTCAATTAACTTATCGTAACAGGTTTTGTCATTATGTTGCCTGTTAGCTTCATGCACATATTGGTCTCTGTTCATAAGTACAATATTGCGGCCTTTATCAGAAGCCTTATTGATACAATTAGGTAATAGGTTCAGTTCTTTGAGGGCTCTTGTGTATTCTTTCCCTATATTTGGTATGTACTTTTTCACCTCTTTAGGTCTCGTTTTCTTCAGGTCTTCGATAACCAGGCTTTGAAATGTCTCTATTGAACTTCCTGTTTGAATTGGTGGTATGAATTTGGATTTTGTTTTAAGCTTGGTGGTTTTGTACCACTCCATATTAATATCCAATTCATCCAAATCAATCTCAATTGTCTCAGAAGCTGCATCTCCCCCTTCTTGGAGGAACATGAGAGTGGACAAGGTATCTAGGTCTTGCTTTGTCATCTCAGTCCTCCCTCCTTTGGATGATTTTTTGTTTTTCTTTGATGGGATTGGTGGCAAAATATTTTATATATATTTAGAATATATATATATATATATATATATATATATATATATATATATATATATATATATATATCCACTGAAAAAACTTAGTTAAAGAGAAGTTATGGTTAAGTTGCACTAATTAAAACCTATGAAATTAAATGAAAAACTTTGTTAAAGGTACGTTATGGTTACAAGTAAAACCAAAAAAACTCAATGGGCCTCATTACGAGGTGGGAGGTAAGGGATTACTGGCACCGGTAAGGGTACCGGTGCCGGTAATCCCTTACCGCCCTACTACGAGTTCCCTTTGCGGGTCCCTCCGTAACGCCTGGTTTTTGCAGGCATTAAGGACGGGACCCGCAAAGGGACTCTAGAGCTAATACCCGTAATTGCTCCATTCACCAGGGCAGAGTCGGAAGGGTTTTGGAGGCAGCCATGGAGCTAATAGCTCCATGGCTGCCTCCAACCTCGTAATGAGGCCCAATGTTTTTGTCAAAGTTTGGTGGGATGCTGTCAAGAGGGGGCAAAATTAGAGGGGGGTCTCAACATTTTTAGATGGCTTATAACTTTGTTGCTGTTTGACAAATGTGGACAAATGTTTTCAGAAAGATTATAGACTCAACCTTGAATGTTTGTGTAAAGTCTGAATGCATTCTGTCTAGTTAAGCTAAGTTATATGACTATTGTATGTACATGCATGTTGACACTTTTGAAAAAATAAAACATGGGTGGATTTCCAGCAAACTCGTGTAAGAAGCATTGGCAAGGACCTTAAAGCATGGTTTTGCAAATGTGCCTGTGTTTTATTTTCGGACATGTGTCATAATGTAGGTACAAAAAATAGTGATATTCCTTTGGTGACTGAGGTATAGCCTGTGGCCAAGGGCAGTGGCCAGATTGCCTGGGTCATGTAATAAGTTCATGACCTGGACAATCTGGCTACTGGCCATGACCACGAGGGATGTCAAAGGTGGTTAAAATGGCCATGTCCCCCTGGGGCCAGCAATGTGGTAAAGCTATTCGAAAGTGGGATAGGTTTGAAAGAGAAAAGGAAAATATTCTTGTGGTAATATGGTCATAGGGTTCTCTCCTCACCTTCTGCAGGCTGCCATGGAAAGGGAAGAGGGGCTCTGTACATTTGTGATGTCATCTTTGATGGCCTGGGTGTTCGTTTTAGCACTGCACAGTGGTGGCGCGAGTTATGGGCTTATGGTTGCTTAGCTTTCCATAACTGTCGAATTTCTGGGGTTTTTGGTTTTACCTGTAACCATAACATCCCCGTAACAACGTTTTTCCCTTGAATTTCATAGGTTTTTACTAGTGCAACTTAACTATAACATCCCTTTTAACAATGTTTTTTCACTGAATTTTATAGGTTTTTACCAGGATACCCTTAGTTTGAAAAGGTGTACTGTATAACATACTGAGCCCGCTTGCACCATGTTAATGCACACACCAGTTGCGGACTATGCATCTGGTCACGGCCATCGGGTGGCATCCAACCTGCTCAGAAAGGCTCGGGTCTCTTACATAGTGGTACCATTCAGCAAACACAAGGAACATATGCAAGCAGCAGCATGTACATGAAATGGAAGGTAAAATAGAGTAGGTCTGCAAAATGTGTACTTAAGAAGCAAACAGCACAAAGGCATAGGGAGTCCACCATAACGGAGTGCACCAACAACCGAAGTGACGTCTCCCTTCAACAATCTTACCTCACGGCTACTGTGCATGGGAACAAACAAGGAAGGGCCAGAGTAAGGATGGGAAAGTACTAAGACTAGAACATCACTGCAACATAGCAAGCACAGTACATTTTCTCTGATAAATGCGCAGGTGGTGCAGTGTACAATGGTACAGAAGCAGAATGTTTGTTTTTTTGTACGTAGGAATGGCAAGCACCTTACAGTGGCTGGAAGAAAATGTCCCTCTTGACTTAAGATACTAATCCCCTTGCTACTCGCAGTAGTGTGGAACGTAAATTATGTAATATATATTGCTTCATGTACACCTAACACATTTTCTGTTCTGTAACAGAACATATTGGAAAGGAAAGCAAGGCAGCACAAGCAGCACCCCTTCCACAACAGCATCTGGGTATAGGAAAGCAGAGAAACTCTGTAAATAGCAAAATGTACAGCCTGGAAGCCAAAATTGAAAAATTGGTGAACAATTGTGCCGCCTTAAAAGATTGCGTACAAGGGTATATTATGGACAAAATAAAACAGCACTGCAGACCTGCACGTGTACCCCTTACACATGTCACAGCCCGCCATCCCCTCAAAATCTGTTTAATGGGAGACGTTACAGTGATACCTCAATCTCTTCCTCCCCTCAAAACCAACTTGTGGAAATCCCCAAATCCCCACAATAAGTATCCACTTCTGCTACCCCTTCCCTTTCCTAGTGGTGTATATGAATGTGTGCAAGTAAACATTGATATTTAAATTGTTGTTGAGTGTATATGTGGTATTGTTTTTTTTTAATGCTGTTATGACTCAGCGGCACACAGTTCTCGTAGGAATGACTGCAATTAAGTAAAAGGTAGGTGTCCTACGGACACCACACCTGCCCGGCCTATCCGCAATGACAATGGAGGCATCCGTACCACTCCAGCACGATCTGCATGGCCGTATGTTGTGCGCAACCTTTAATTACGTGGGGGAGCTGACGTTTGTTCGTTGTGCAAGTAGACGCATGTGCATCTGTTCCTGTGTGTCCTGGTAACACCGCCACTGTGCAGCATATGCGAAGGAACTTTAATTAGCTTGAGGCGCCCACCCACGTCCTACAGGTAGCTATACAGATAAACATCCTACCTGCTATGCACTATAAACATCCAGCGTCTCCCAAAATGGTCAGTGCACGTGTGTCGCACTATTATTCAGTAGACAAGTGGCAACGGTCTGCATAGGACACTTATGCTCATGCACACAACGTATTCTGCCCAAAATGCATCATGCAGACAGCTGTCCCAAAGGAGAACAGTGGCGACATCACCATGTGACCGCACCCACGCTGAGCATGGGCCTTTATTTTGGGGACACGATCTGGACCTTCGGACAGCGGAAAAGTACAGTGTTTTGTACAGAGTGTTTTTCAGAAAGTACACGCTTATAAACACACTACAATATGCCGTTGCATATGTATATACGTTGTTGAAGAATGAAGGCGTGTGTTCTGGTGCAAGTTCTCCACAGCAGTCCTACAAAAGGCCACCACGCAGAGCTACTCCGCAATCTGTTTGTAGCTTTTCAGAACAGGCTAGCAGGCCACAGTACTTTACCCTGTAAGTGAGATTGGACCGAGTCTGCTGTGCTGCATTGTCTTTGCAAGTAATGGCAACCCGGTTCAGTATGCACAGTAATGGAGAAAAGTATTAACAGCCCTTCCTGTAACCCACACCCTCAGTTGTGATAGCCCCCTGTAGTGGCCTGTCAATGATCACACCAGAACTGAAGGTTGAGTTAGTGTGCTTTTTATTAACTCTTCACACATAGCACTGCCTTTATATTTTAGTCACCTTTCATCATACATTTCAGCATCTACTTATATGATTGCTATTTTCCTGCTGATGGTCCCTGTATTTAGGTGAGTCACAGTCTCTGGCAGGAGGTTGCAGGGGAGAGCGTATGGCAGCCTACTGCTCCTTGGCTTGCCAGGCTCAGAATGTTCTGAGCGGGAGTTGCCACTCATGATTTCGTGGCCCCTCCCACAGGACTTTGGCGGGTACTTGCCTAAGGTCCTTTACTGTGCAACCCTACTGTCCCATTCCCATGGGTAGCATGATGCAAACGGTTCTATGTGGCACGTGCGTTTCCCCAAGTACAGCGAGGGCCGTACCCCAATGAAGTAGAAACATTCCTTCCTCCCTTTCCTCTTCCTTCTTTCCAGCACGCCAGCATTGGTTGCTGTTAGAATGTTCCACATGCATCCACCAATCACATTGAAGAGCACTCCATGTAACAGTATGAGTTCTGTACACAAGTCATCTGCGTACATACCACACCCAGAAACAGTGTTGCGCAATGCCTCAGCCTGCACAGTTCCATTTCCATGGCCATCCTCAAAATCCCCAGATGTGGATTTTGTGCTGCGTGCGGGCGTGGGGCAATAAATTGCGACCAGGGTATTGGAGTTTGTTTGTAAGGGCGGCTCTGAAAAGAGAATTTTCTTTTTTATTTTGTATTGTAGATTCTTCTACTGAAACACCTTTTTTCAGTTTTCATTTGATTTTGTGTTTTCTTGTGTTTACTGTAACAATGTGAAATCTTCACCGCATCCTGTAGACGGGCAAAGAAAACAGCATTTCCAATCAGTGACCACGAAATGCCATTTGCTTGGAAAGACTCTGCATTTCCACAACTAATGAGTTAATTGTTGCAGAAGAACAATCCCACCAGCTGACAAAAAAAGTATACATGCTTCTGTTGAAGAGACACCTTCCAACATCTGCCTCGGAACAGCTTCCATGACCATTGTCCCAAACTCTTCTTAGTGTTATGGATGAGAAAAGCACCTTGGCAGTGCGAAAATGCATCTTCACGCCATTGAGCAACCTTTTCAGTCGACGGAGGAAACCTAAACAAGCCAGGTAACCCATATACATACCGTCGTAGTGCATGACGATTACGTTGACAGTATGACAATTGGCCAGGTCTCTGCAAAGTGCATGCAAATCGGCGAAACTGCGGTCATACACACCGCACCACAATGCGTGCACTCCTTCCAAACCGAAATTGCCATCAAAGTGTCTTTCCAGGGCATACTTGTGCAGATTTATCACAAAGGCATCACCCAAAGTCAACTCAATGTGTTTCGTCATGTCAGACAGCCTCACTATGCAGAGTAATATACTCTGACCATCCCTTTCTGTGAACCACACTCACAGTACCTGATTTGATAATCCCCACAGTCCCATTTCCATTGGCCAACATGGTGAGAAGCGCAGAATGTGGCACGTGCGCTTCCCAAAGTACCGCGAGGGCCGCACCTCAGTGAAGCAGGCGGAGTCCTTCTCCCTATTGCCGCCCTTGCCTGTGACGCACACCCTAAGCACCTGATTGGACAATGCCCACAGTCTTATTTCCATTGGCCACCATGGTGAGAAGGGCAGATTGTGGCTTGTGTATTTCTCCAAGTACTGCAAGGGTTGCAGCCCACTAAGGCAGGAACAATTTTTCTTCCCTTTCCACTTCCTTCTTTCCTGCACACCGTCGTTATATTATGTTAGAATGTTCCACATGCATCCATCAATCATATTGAAGAGCTCTCCATCTAACAGGAGCAGTTTTGAACACAAGTCATCTGCGTACACACCACACCCCGAAAAGGCATTGCGCAATACCTCAGCCTGCACAGTCCCATTTCCATGCCCATCCTCAAAATCCCCAGATAAGGATTTCGTGCTGCGTGCGGGTGTAGGGGAATAAATTCCAACCAGCATAGAGGAGTTCGTTTTTAAGTGCGCCTCTCAAAAGAGGTTGTTTTTATTTATTTTTCGTTTTAGATGCTTGTAATAAAACACCTTTTTTCCATTTTTAATTGATTTTCTGTGTTCTTGAGGTCACATTGTTAAAGTAAACTCTTCAGCGCATACTGTAGATTGGCAAACAAAACATCATTGCCAATGGGAGACAATGAAATGCCATTTGCATGAAAAAACTCAGCATTTCCACAACTAATTAGGTCATTGTTGCAGAAGAACATCCCTAGAGTGGACACACAATCTGACAGGCTTCTGTTGATGGGACACCTCCCAGCATCTGGCTCGGAACAACATTCATCAGCACTGTCCCATACTCTTCTTGGCAGTAGGGATGAGAAGAGCACCTGCGCAGTGGGAAAAAGGCACCACACTGCTATCAGCAACTTCCAGAGTCGACGGAACAAACCTAAACAAGCCACGTAACCCATATGCATACCGCCGTAGTGCAGGACGACGACATCCACAATCGCAAAAGTGGCCAGGTCTCTGCAAAGTGCATGCATATCAGCGAAGCTACGCTCATAGACAGCGTTCAACAATGCGTCAACTCCTTCCAAACCGAAATTGCCATCAATGTGTGTTTCCAAGGCATACCTGTGTAGATCTATAACAAAGGCATCACCTAAAATCAACACTATGCGTTTCGGCATGTCAGCCACCCTCACTACGGAGAGTAATGTAACACTGTATGACTGCCCCTTTCAGTGAACCACACCCTCGGCAGCAGTCCTTCCTCACTTTCCACTATGCTTTCTCCACCACAACCTCATTTTCTATGGGTAAGCAATCACACAGGCATCCACCAATGCCATCCAAGACGTTGGCATCTAACACTGTTAGTTCTGCACAACATTTCAAAACTACCATTACTAAATCAGCCTGCAAGTGTCCATTCATTGGAAAGCACGTCTAGTAGAAGATTCTGTAAAAGATTGCAAGAGTTTTGCATCCACGTTCATCCACATGAGCACCCATCACCACAAAATGGAGGTATGCAAACTTGTCCCGCAGTAGGTTTACAACTCTGTTAGAAGTGCCTCTGCGCACAGTATGTGGCACTGAGCGTCCATTACGTTCTTAAAAAGCATACTGTTTTTTTTCCGATCCCCTACTATCAAGTGACACTTCAATGGTATGTGCTTGCAGGAACTCTCTACTTTCCTTCTGACAATGCTACGATTTGTTTTCTCCACTAATCCATCTCCTACATAAATCGTAAAAATATGCCAGAAAAAGCAGCAGTGACATTTATCTTACCAACCTAAAGGAAATTCCCATTAGGTCACTGTGGCACAGCTGTGCTTCTCTCTAAGCAGGACTCTTACAACAGGCTCTTTTTAAATGTGCCCGCTTCTACTCTACGCCCTCTGCAACTCATCCACAAGACTTCTGTATCCCTAACAGTTCCACCACCACCTGATGCCCGCACTTATCCTTGCACTTGGCACCATCAGGCCGTATTTCTACTTCTTGTCATTTGTTCTTCTTCTCATGTACTGCACTTTCCCCTCCCCCTACCCATGCACTTGGGCGCTTCCAGTGACACCTGGCCTACTAGGTTCGTTATCTCTGTCTCCCCTCTGTTCCTCCTTCTTTGCCTCATTGCGCCTGGCAAAACTTGTGTACAGGTGCATTATGAATGCCAGATCATATGACATCATACACACATTGCATTCATGACAACAGGATGCCTGCCACTTACCTTGTACACATCTCAGGGTCCCCCCCCCAGAATACTCCACCTAGTACAAACTGTTCAAAATCTATCGCACAAAAACAGTACTGCATGCATGCTACCAACTTCAAACAAGTACATACAGTTCATGCATACAAACAGAATGCCTGCCCCTAACCTTGCCCACTTCAACTGTAGTCATCTGCACTTCTTAGTACACAGACCTTTTGCCACAGTTTTTGCATGCAGACCACAACCACAAACCTTATTGAGCTAGGTCTATCGCTCCACAGCCCCATTTCCATGACTCTCATCCTGAAAATGTCCGGATGTGGCATGTGCAATTCTGAAACTGCAGCAGAATCCGCAGAGCTTTCTCTCTAGGAAGAGGGGGGCAGGACGTGTTAAACAGGTTAGGGAGTGGGTCTTTAGTGGCCCCTTTAAAAGGTTTTTTTTTAAATTTAATTTGTTTTACATGTTTTTTTTTTTTTTACGTGCTTCCCAACAACCTTTTTCTCTTTGTATAACTTTCTGTTTGCATCTCCTCCTTCAATTTTTACCGAACTATAGTCCACGCTTCTTGCACAGTGTAAAAGAAAATGGTATTGCCAATGGTGTTCAAAGAAATGCCATTTGCCTTGAAGCACTGTATATTTTGCAGCTTCATGCTCTCATAGTACATGGTGAACATCCCATCAGTGGACTTAAATGCAGACATGGTTCTGTTTATAAGACACCTTCCAAGCTCTGGCTAGGGACAAATTACACCGGCCCGGTCCCATGCTCCTCTTGGTGGAATGGTTGAGAAAACGACCTTGGCAGTGGGAAAAATCTGCATCATTGCACTCATCAACTTCTTCAGGTGACGGAGCAAATGTCCACACAGCATGCAACCCAAATGTAAACCTCCATAATGCACCACCACAACTTCAACAGTAACAATAGAGGCCACATATCTCCAAAGGCGAACCATCCCGCCGAAACTGCACGTATAGAGACTGGCCCACAAAGCGTCCACTCCTTCCAACCCGAAAATTACCAGCTATGCCTCTTTGCACGGCATACCTGTGCAGATCTTGCTCAAATATATCACCTACGATCAGCACTGTGCATCTGTTCATCTCTACCAACCTCATTACACAGAGAGCAAAGGGAAAAAGTAGTACCGCCCATTCATGTGTACCACACCCTTCACACATGATTCAATAATCCCCACAATGCCATTCACATGCCCACCATCGTAAGAATAGCAGGATGTGGCACGTGCACATTCCCAGCTACAGTGAGGGCTACACCAGTAAAGCAGACACAGTCCTTCTCCCCTCTGCACTGTTATTCTTCCAGTTGTCCCTCATTGAGTACTGAGAAATAATCACCCATGTATGCAGCAAGCGCACACAAGAACTCTGCATCCAACACTATCATATCTGTACAGTGCTGCATATTTACCGTGCAACACTCCGAGTACACATCGCGTGTGCTCCCAAAACACTTTCGGTGCAAAGGTCTGCAAGAGCGGCACCCAAAATCATCCAGAGAGGCACCCATCAAGCTTTTGACCATGCACACAAGACTCTACTGCTTGGCCACACCCAGCACAACATAATGTAGCCATGCATGTGAACATGTGGCCAGAAACCACAATCTACAAATGTAACTTAGGCAGTAGCACTTTCTACCCAACCCCAGCAACATAACACAACAATACATGGAAATATTTAAGAGTTAGCACTTTCCACAAACATACCACTGCCTCCATCACCCCTACCCACTTCCATTCAGAAACTAGTATGTTGCTGGCAATCAAACCACACAATCTTCACAACATTGGGCCTACTCCCAGGAACCTACACAAACCAGAATATCCGAGCACATACAAGATTCACTTCAACCCTTCCCTCTTCTATACCGACAGTGCTCCAACACTGCACCCAGGGGCCACACTGAAAAACTTCTTTTCACTGCACAATCTCCAGCCATACACCGAATACCATAGGATGTTGGCACAATCACCACACCCATGGAACAAACAATATGTGCATGGCAGCGCACTTCTGGTGCTCTATGAAGAGAAAAATTGCTCCTCAACCATTCTGTAAAGGTGACCACCCTCTGAGAGATGCAGTCAAAACTGCATTGCTGCAGTAGGTATGGTGAAGGCCTTGGCTTTTGTGTGCATGCCCTATGGCCTACGGCCTTTGGCCATGCACCCAATAGTCTAGGCCTTGGCCACACCCTCCGCAACATAATCCAGCCATGCATGGCTACATGACACCAACTACCACAATCCACACACAAACCACAGCCACCGGCACTCTTACCCAACCTCCATACTGTTATACAGCTATGCATAGTAAGATGCACTGTTTTGCAGAATCTACAAACTTAACACAGCCCTTGGCACCCCTACCCACTTTAATTCACATACGACGACGTTACTGCCAACCGAACCAACCAACACTATATGCATGTCAGCTGACTTCTGGTGCTGTAGCAAGTCTAAAATGTGCTCCACAACCATTCTGTAAAGGTAAGCACCCTCTGACAGATGCAGTCTAAACAGCATTGCTGCGGTGGGTGCCGGCAAGGCATGGACAAATGGGTGCATGGCCTATGGCCTTCGGCCATGCACCCAATAATCTAGGCCTTGCCCACACCCACCGCAACATACTGCAGCCATTCATGTCAACATGTGCCCAAGCACAACACTCAACACATACCACAGCCACCACCACTGCTACCCAACCTCCGCACCATAATACAGCTATGCATGGAAGCATGCAACAGTTAGCAGAATCTACAAACATACCACAGCCTCCAGCACCCATACCCACTTTCATTCACATAGTATGCTCTTACTGTCAACCATACCAAAACAATGTTCGCAACACTGCATCTGCTCCCAATACTTTGCTCAATGGACACTACGCAATCCGCTGCACTATGCAGTTTGCCCATATCCACTTCTATGCACACACTACTTAACTAGATCACCCACTTCATACACTGCAGTATCAATGCACATAGAAGACGTACTTCAACCCTACCCTCATCTGTACTGACAGTATTCCAACACTGTACTGGTGCACACACTGCAGAACTGTTCACTACATTAGCTATAGCCATGGAGTAAGTAGTGTAGGATGTGTTAACAAGTGCCACACCCATGCAATGAACAATGTAGGCAATGTTGACGAACCACACGCAGAAGCCAACAATGTGAAACCTAATTACAACCACGGCACATAGTTGTCGGAGCAAGTTCTCCATCCATGCATCGAATGGGCTACGGCCTTACCACATGCAAAACACTGCAGTACACGCTACCTTACAATGTGCATGTCATGTGCAATGCACTCCCCTTCTGCAGTTGAGCTCCCACCAGTCACCATGGAAAGAACAGGTATCGTGCCGTAACAAAGCCTGCCTGCATTCAGCACACATGGTAGGCGCCTATGCAGACACCCGCAAACTGTCGCTGTACCCATGGATACTGCATGCACATCAACGTCTTCGTCCACCTATTGACATACCTCCGATGATTCACTTCTCACTACTACACACTTTCCATCCCTTCCTCCCACTAACACCTAGCGTAATATATGTTTTGCTATTCGCTCCGCATCTGCTATTCAGCTTCCAGCAGTCAGCACGGTAAAAGGTCGCGGCACGAGCTTTCGTGTCATAGCAAATTCTGCCTGCATTCACCACACATGCTAGTCGCATGTGCAGGGACTGGCGAATTGGCACAGTATGCACGAACACTGCAGACTTATCTCTCCCCCACCCTTTCCATCCCCTCTTCCCACCACCACATGCCGTACATTATATTTGTTAGTCCCTTTCGGCGCCACACTGTCCTCCGATACACCATGGCGGTGGTTCCTGAAAACTTTGACGCACAGCATGCTTCCCTCCAGCCAACCACTGGCTGCATCCATAGTTTGTCACCAGCACGGTGTACCGCAAGCCAATGAGCCTTCTGTCCGTGGACGTACAGGGAAATGGGTCTGCGGAGCAGAACCAGATATTACACATTTTTTGAGACATACATTTCAGTGATTCGCAACAAAAGTACTGCTCTGATTTCCACCAAACAGACAAAAGCACACTTTCTGACCCAAGCCCACGCTCCAGCCGCAAATTTGGTGCAAATCCGTCCAGCCGTTGAGGCTGTAGCCATGCGCACCATTTTCACCCATTCAGTCTATGGAGGGGAAAAAAATGGTGGGAATCCCCTATAACTTCCCCCCACCCTGCACGAAACCTCGCCAAACTTATAGGGTAATTCATAGAAAATCGCACAAAAGTGGCGCACGCGACTGGCGCACAGCATGCCCGTGCGAATGTCTGCGCCAGCCGTGTGCGCTAAAATCGATTTCCGCGCACAGCGTTTTCATGGATTTTCGCATTCAAAACCAGCCGTGGCGCAGTGTGGTGCACCGTGGCGCAGCGACCCTGCAGCAGCGCCAGTTACGCCCCCAAGAACGCCCTCGCGCAAGGAAAAGCCCTCAAAATCCCCAAATAATCGCAGAGGGCTAGGCTAACCCTGGACCAGTTCACAGGGCTGGCAAACAGCAAACGCCAAGCGGGGACCGTGTATTTTAGTGGTTCGTGGGAAGTTCCACACGCAATTGTCCTGTGTACGTGTGCATCAGGGGTGCGCGGGAAGTATCACACGCAAATTCAGCTGGGTACGTGTATTTCAGGGGTGCGCGGGAAGTTCCACACGCGATTGGCCCTGTGCGAGCAGGGTACGTGTATTCCAGGGGTGCGCAGGAAGTTCCACACGCGATTTCAGCAGGGTACGTGTATTTCAGGGGTTCTGGGGAGTACTACACGTGAATTGGCCGTGTGGGTCCTCCCAGGTGTTCGCTCTACAACCTCCACGGCCCCTGCAGGCAGCCCACACCACGGGGGATTACCCTGCACCCCTGCCCATGTCCCGCAGGCAGCCCATCCACCATGGGCATGCCCCCCAGCCAACCCACATGTCACCTTGCACCACTGATCAACAATGCATGTCTCCGACCACCCCCACCCCCCAGCAGTGCAGGGGCAGCCTCCAACAGGCCCCCACTCATGTCTCCCACCACCCCACCCCCCAGCCACCAGGGGCAGCCTCCACCAAGCTCCCACTCATGCCCCCTATTGCCCCCACCCCCCGCAGTGCAGGGGCAGCTTCCATCAGGCCCCCACTCATGTCCCCTATTGCCCCCAGCCACCAGGGGCACCCTCCACCAGGCCCCCACCCATGTCTCCCACCACCCCCTACCCCCCAGCAGTCAGGGGCAGCCTCCACCAGGCCCCCACTCATGTCTCCCACCACCCCCACCCCCCAGCCACCAGGGGCAGCCTCCACCAAGCCCCCACTCATGTCCCCTATTACCCCCACCCCCTCGCAGTGCAGGGGCAGCCTTCACCAGGCCCCCACTCATGTCTCCCACCACCCCACCCCCCAGCCACCAGGGGCAGCCTCCACCAGGCCCCCACTCATGTCTCCCACCACCCCCTACCCCCCAGCAGTCAGGGGCACCCTCCACCAGGCCCCCACCCATGTCTCCCACCACCCCCACACCCCAGCAGTCAGGGGCAGCCTCCACCAGGCCCTCACTCATGTCCCCTATTACCCCCACCCCTCAGCCACCAGGGGCAGCCTCCACCAGGCCCCGACCCATGTCTCCCACCACCCCCACCCCCCAGCAGTGCAGGGGCAGCCTCCACCAGGCCCCCACCCATGTCCCCTATTACCCCCAGCCACCAGGGGCAGCCTCCACCAGGCCCCCACTCATGTCTCCCACCACCCCCTACCCCCCAGCAGTCAGGGGCACCCTCCACCAGGCCCCCACCCATGTCTCCCACTACCCCCACCCCCCAGAAGTCAGGGGCAACCTCCACCAGGCCCCCACTCATGTCCCCCTGCACCCCCACCTCCCAGCAGTGCAGGGGCAGCCTCCACCAGGCCCCCACTCATGTCTCCCACCACCCCCATCCCACAGCCACCAGGGGCAGCCTCCACCAGGCCCCCACTCATGTCTCCCACCACCCCCACCCCCCAGCAGTGCAGGGGCAGCCTCCACCAGGCCCCCACCCATGTCCCCTATTACCCCCAGCCACCAGGGGCAGCCTCCACCAGGCCCCCACTCATGTCTCCCACCACCCCCTACCCCCCAGCAGTCAGGGGCACCCTCCACCAGGCCCCCACCCATGTCTCCCACTACCCCCACCCCCCAGAAGTCAGGGGCAACCTCCACCAGGCCCCCACTCATGTCCCCCTGCACCCCCACCTCCCAGCAGTGCAGGGGCAGCCTCCACCAGGCCCCCACTCATGTCTCCCACCACCCCCATCCCACAGCCACCAGGGGCAGCCTCCACCAGGCCCCCACTCATGTCTCCCGCCACCCCTTACCCCCCAGCAGTCAGGGGCAGCCTCCACCAGGCCCCCACTCATGTCTCCCACCACCCCCATCCCACAGCCACCAGGGGCAGCCTCCACCAGGCCCCCACTCATGTCTCCCGCCACCCCTTACCCCCCAGCAGTCAGGGGCAGCCTCCACCAGGCCCCCACTCATGTCTCCCACCACCCCCACCCCCCAGCCACCAGGGGCAGCCTCCACCAAGCCCCCACTCATGTCCCCTATTTCCCCCACCCCCCAGCCACCAGGGGCAGCCTCCACCAGGCCCCCACCCATATCTCCCACCACCCCCACCCCCCAGCAGTGCAGGGGCAGCCTCCATCAGGCCCCCACCCATGTCTACCACCACCCCACCCCCCAGCCACCAGGGGCAGCCTCCACCAGGCCCCCACTCATGTCCCCTATTACCCCCACCCCCCAGCCACCAGGGGCACCCTCCACCAGGCCCCCACCCATGTCTCCCACCACCCCCACCCCCCAGTGCAGAGGCAGCCTCCACCAGGCCCCCACTCATGTCTCCAACCACCCCCACCCCCCAGCAGTCAGGGGCAGCCTCCACCAGGCCCCCACTCATGTCCCCCTGCACCCCCACCCCCCAGCTGTGCAGGGGCACCCTCCACCAGGCCCCCACCCATGTCCCCCTGCACCCCCACCCCCCCAGCCACCAGGGGCAGCCTCCACCAGGCCCCCACTCATGTCTCCCACCACCCCCTACCCCCCATCAGTCAGGGGCACCCTCCACCAGGCCCCCACCCATGTCTCCCACCACCCCCACCCCCCAGCAGTCAGGGGCAGCCTCCACCAGGCCCCCACTCATGTCCCCCTGCACCCCCACCCCCCAGCAGTGCAGGGGCAGCCTCCACCAGGCCCCCGCTCATGTCTCCCACCACCCCACCCCCCAGCCACCAGGGCAGCCTCCACCAGGCCCCCACTCATGTCTCCCACCACCCCCTACCCCCCAGCAGTCAGGGGCACCCTCCACCAGGCCCCCACCCATGTCTCCCACCACCCCCACCCCTCAGCAGTCAGGGGCAGCCTCCACCAGGCCCCCACTCATGTCCCCCTGAACCCCCAGCCCCCAGCAGTGAAGGGGCAGCCTCCACCAGGCCCCCACTTATGTCTCCCACCACCCCCATCCCACAGCCACCAGGGGCAGCCTCCACCAGGCCCCCACTCATGTCTCCCACCACCCCCTACCCCCCAGCAGCCAGGGACAGCCTCCACCAGGCCCCCACCCATGTTTCCCACCACCCCCACCCCCCAGCAGTGCAGGGGCAGCCTCCACCAGGCCCCCACCCATGTCTCCCACCACCCCCTACCCCCCAGCAGTCAGGGGCACCTCCACCAGGCCCCCACCCATGTCTCCCACCACCCCCACCCCCCAGCAGTCAGGGGCAGCCTCCAACAGGCCCCCACCCATGTCTACCACCACCCCCACCCCCCAGCCACCAGGGGCAGCCTCCACCAGGACCCCACTCATGTCCCCTATTACCCCCACCCCCCTGCAGTGCAGGGGCAGCCTCCACCAGGCCCCCACCCATGTGTACCACCACCCCCACCCCCTAGCCACCAGGGGCAGCCTCCACCAGGCCCCCACTCATGTCCCCTATTACCCCCACCCCCCCGCAGTGCAGGGGCAGCCTCCACCAGGCCCCCACCCATGTCTACCACCACCCCCAACCCCCAGCCACCAGGGGCAGCCTCCACCAGGCCCCCACTCATGTCCCCTATTACCCCCACCCCCCCGCAGTGCAGGGGCAGCCTCCACCAGGCCCCCACTCATGTCTATGTCTCCCACCACCCCCCAGCCACCAGGGGCACCCTCCACCATGCCCCCACTCTTGTCTCCCACCACCCCCTACCCCCAAGCAGTCAGGGGCACCCTCCACCAGGCCCCCACCAATGTCTCCCACCACCCCCACCCCCCAGCCACCAGGGGCAGCCTCCACCAAGCCCCCACTCATGTCTCCCACCACCCCCTACCCCCCAGCAGTCAGGGGCACCCTCCACCAGGCCCCAACATGTCTCCCACCACCCCCACCCCCCAGCAGTGCAGGGGCAGCCTCCACCAGGCCCCCACCCATGTCTACCACCACCCCCACCCCCCAGCCACCAGGGGCAGCCTCCACCAGGCCCCCACTCATGTCCCCTATTACCCCCACCCCCCAGCCACCAGGGGCAGCCTCCACCAGGCCCCCACTCATGTCTCCCACCGCCCCCTACCCCCCAGCAGTCAGGGGCACCCTCCACCAGGCCCCCACCCATGTCTCCCACCACCCCCACCCCCCAGCAGTCAGGGGCAGCCTCCACCAGGCCCCCACTCATGTCCCCCTGCACCCCCACCCCCCAGCAGTGCAGGGGCAGCCTCCACCAGGCCCCCACTCATGTCCCCCTGCACCCGCACCCCCCAGCAGTGCAGGGGCACCCTCCACCAGGCCCCCACCCATGTCCCCCTGCACCCCCACCCCCCCAGCCACCAGGGGCAGCCTCCACCAGGCCCCCACTCATGTCTCCCACCACCCCCTACCCCCCAGCAGTCAGGGGCACCCTCCACCAGGCCCCCACCCATGTCTCCCACCACCCCCACCCCCAGCAGTCAGGGGCAGCCTCCACCAGGCCCCCACCCATGTCTACCACCACCCCCACCCCCCAGCCACCAGGGGCAGCCTCCACCAGGCCCCCATTCATGTCCCCTATTACCCCCACCCCCCTGCAGTGCAGGGGCAGCCTCCACCAGGCCCCCACCCATGTGTACTACCACCCCCACCCCCTAGCCACCAGGGGCAGCCTCCACCAGGCCCCCACTCATGTCCCCTATTACCCCCACCCCCCTGCAGTGCAGGGGCAGCCTCCACCAGGCCCCCACCCATGTCTACCACCACCCCCACCCCCACCCCCCAGCCACCAGGGGCAGCCTCCACCAGGCCCCCACTCATGTCCCCTATTACCCCCCCCCCGCAGTGCAGGGGCAGCCTCCACCAGGCCCCCACTCATGTCTCCCACCACCCCCCAGCCACCAGGGGCACCCTCCACCATGCCCCCACTCATGTCTCCCACCACCCCTACCCCCCAGCAGTCAGGGGCACCCTCCACCAGGCCCCCACCCATGTCTCCCACCACCCCCACCCCCCAGCCACCAGGGGCAGCCTCCACCAGGCCCCCACTCATGTCTCCCACCACCCCCTACCCCCCAGCAGTCAGGGGCACCCTCCACCAGGCCCCACCATGTCTCCCACCACCCCCACCCCCCAGCCACCAGGGGCAGCCTCCACCAGGCCCCCACTCATGTCTCCCACCACCCCCTTCCCCCCAGCAGTCAGGGGCACCCTCCACCAGGCCCCACCATGTCTCCCACCACCCCCACCCCCCAGCAGTGCAGGGGCAGCCTCCACCAGGCCCCCACCCATGTCTACCACCACCACCACCCCCCAGCCACCAGGGGCAGCCTCCACCAGGCCCCCACTCATGTCCCCTATTATCCCCACCCCCCCGCAGTGCAGGGGCAGCCTCCACCAGGCCCCCACCCATGTCTACCACCACCCCCACCCCCAGCAGTGCAGGGGCAGCCTCCACCAGGCCCCCACTCATGTCTCCCACCACCCCCACCCCCCAGCCACCAGGGGCACCCTCCACCAGGCCCCCACCCATGTCTCCCACCACCCCCTGCCCCCCAGCAGTCAGGGGCAGCCTCCACCAGGCCCCCACTCATGTCTCCCCCCACCCCCACCCCCAGCACTGTGGGGCACCTGCCAGCAGGCCCCCACTTATGTCCAACTCATGTACCCCTGCACCCCCACCCCACAGCACTGTGGGGCACCTACCAGCAGGCCCCCACCATGTCCAACTCATGTACCCCTGCACCCCCACCCCCCAGCACTGTGGTGCACCTGCCAGCAGGCCCCCACTCATGTCCAACTCATGTACCCCTGCACCCCCACCCCCCAGCACTGTGGGGCACCTGCCAGCAGGCCCCCACTCATGTCCAACTCATGTACCCCTGCACCCCCACCCCCCAGCACTGTGGGGCACCTGCCAGCAGGCCCCCACTCATGTCCAACTCATGTACCCCATGCACCCCCACCCCCAGCACTGTGGGGCACCTGCCAGCAGGCCTCCACCATGTCCAACTCATGTACCCCTGCACCCCCACCCCCCAGCACTGTGGGGCACCTGCCAGCAGGCCCCCACTCATGTCCAACTCATGTACCCCTGCACCCCCACCCCCCAGCACTGTGGGGCACCTGCCAGCAGGCCCCCACCCATGTCCAACTCATGTTCCCCAGCCAACATGTCATCACATTCTAGATCCCTGGTCCCTTTGGTCAGCCTCCAAATGCAAAACACCCACCCGAGTATTGCATCCACCCACTCATAATTGGCAATTACATGACAGAACACCAATTGCAAGTTCCGAAACAAACACATTTCCCTCACATACACCCAATGGGTGTCAGTGAATCTCAAAAGCCATATCATGATATGCATTAAAACAATGAGATGATACTACACATTGAAGTGTGATAAAAAATATGTATTGAAGGAAACATAAATAGAAAAAAAATAAAGAAACAGAAATGGGAATGTACAAAAATGAAAAGAAGCATGTCCGTGAAAAAAAGCAAAACCAAAAATAAAAATCCAAAGTAATGGTGTCCAAAGTCACTGTCCAGAAAACAAAATCCAATGGGAAATAAAATAGAAAGCCCATGGTGAAAATGCGAAAGAAAAATCCAATCCAACAGTGAACTATGTACATACAAACAAGCCAGGGTCCATTATCCCAACAAAAGAAAGGAAACCTATCTAACTACACTGACTAATAAAATAAACTATATACAAAAATATGGCCAATGTCCGAAAGGTCCAAAATAAATCCCCAAAAAAATGAAACCTAACACTACCTACATAACTATGTACAAGGGCAGCGGGCAAGTTTGACGGCTCACTTGTGGATGTCCCGGGCCAGGGCATCATCGAACTCCTGCTCAATGTCCCGGAGGCGGTCCTCCTCCATGGCCCCGAAGGTCCGCAGGGCCGTCGTGTCCACCTCCAAAGCCCTGCGGATTGCCTCGAGGCACTCAGCCCGCCTCAGGGCCCTCCGCATGGAGTTCTCCGCCCTGACCATTGTGAGCCGTGCCTCTTCCGCCCGCTGCCGCTCCGCATCTATGGCGTGGCCCAACCGCTGCCACACGGAAGACACTCTCTGTCCTGGGTCCTCCTGCCCTCCGGCCGATGCCTGCCCCTCCGATGTTGAAGGTCCCGAGCCTTCATGGCTCCCACCACGTTGCTGCTGCTGCTGTGCCTCTGCCCGTGCACTGCCTCCTGCTGCCTGCACATCCTCCGCCAGCTGGGGTGCAGTCGTTGTCGTGGCCACCCCTGCTGGACGTCCGACTCCCGACTGTGGCAGCGATGCCTCCTCCACCAGCCTGGCCGCACCGTCAGAGGCAGCTCCTCAGGGCACCCAGGTGACTGATGGGTGGGAAGATGGCACGGAGGATGACTGGCGCGCAGGGGTTCAGTTGAGGAGGGGGTCGTAGCAAGCCCCATCGTACGGAGGAATCCGGCCTGGGTGACCTGTCCCAGCAGGCTGACGTGGTCAACGAGCCATTCGAGATGACGTGCCGTCTCCTCATGAAAAGACTGCAGGTCACCTCGCATGGCCCGTTGACGCAACGCCACACCACTCAGAACAGGCTCAACCCGGACCCAATAGCCACGTCCGCAGGCAGAGGAAGGCCAGTTGTCATGAGCTCATCCCCTGCCTGAAAACGGGTCTGAACGTAGGCATCCCTGCTGGTGCAAGATGATGCAGGGACAGGATCAGGGACAGGATTGCACACAGGCACCTTCGCGGCAGCCTGTGCTGCCTCCTGTCCCTGGTCCTGCACTGCACCACTAGCACCAGTGGGATCCCCACCTCCAGACCCCATCTCTGTTGCTTGCATGGCCTCCTCCTCCACCAAACCCCCCACCAACCTGGATGACTCCGTGCCATCTTCCCCCGTTGGTCCCTGTGGGGTCCCAGCTGCCCCTTCTGCTGCCGAGGAGTCCAACTCCAACCTCCGCCTCTTGGACCTCCCCCCGGCAGCTGCGGCCTGGGACGCGGCACCGGACTCCTCACTCCCCGACGAGATGACAACATGGGAGGGGAGCCGGGCCTTGCGTCTCCGGCTGGCGGTGGGATCCCCGCCGCTGTGCTCCACAGCACCTTCTCCGCCCTCTTCATCAGCTGACGCTGCAGACAGGGAGAAATAAAACATCACAATCCCCAACACACATGTCATTTGAACTCGCACACATGAGCCATACCACAGCCATATCGCAACTGCCAGCACCATCCATACACCTACAACAGCATGAGCAGGCAAAGGTGAGCCAGACATCACATGCAACACAGGAAGTGCACCACACATGTACACACACCACCACACTTGCATGCATGTGTACACCTCTGCCAAGTGTCGCAGTGTTCAGATGGGCATCCATGTCACATCTGCCCATCAGGCTTCCACATACCGCTGTCACATGCATCCATGTTGCATCACTCTTGCACCCTTGTCAAATACACACACATGCACATGTACACACTGCTGATACATGCAGCTGAAAACAACATAGATGCGTGATATCACGGACATGTCTACTTACATACACATTCATCCAAACATGTGTGCCCACACAACTGCATTTGGCATGCAAGCCTACACACACAAGCACCATCCATGTCTCACACATTCCAGCCCTCCCATGTGATAGCCCCACGGCCCTGTACACCCCCACCCATACTCGACCCCATACAAACAGATGTGCAACCTGCACACTACTGAAAAATCACCACACGCACAGCTCACAATCAGGATCCATGTACACTTACCGCTCGACTCCAGACGGGTCAGCCTCTCAAGGACCTGGACGTGGAGCGC
Source organism: Ambystoma mexicanum (assembly GCF_040938575.1). Classification (NCBI taxonomy): domain Eukaryota; kingdom Metazoa; phylum Chordata; class Amphibia; order Caudata; family Ambystomatidae; genus Ambystoma; species Ambystoma mexicanum. The sequence continues at coordinate 780,950,209 of NC_090932.1, forward strand.
TGGGGATATGCGTTCCAGGACCCTCATCTGTTCTTCCGACAAGTGGCCCCAGCGCCCCTTGGCATCCGCTGCCTTCAAGAGGCGCCGGGCCTTGTTCAGGGTCCTGGACCTAAAGTCCTCCCAGCGCTTCTTGACATGTTGGAAGTCGCGGACTGCCACCCCCTCCGCGTTGATGGCAGTCACGATGTCAGTCCAGATCCGAGTCCGTCCTTCCTTGTCGGCGCGGGAACTTCCAAAGAGGGCATCATACTGCCCCAGGACTTGCTCCACCAGGACACCAACTTCAGTGGCACTGAAGCTGGTGCCCCTCTGCCTCTCTGGCCGGGGGTTGTCAGTGGTCTCAGATGGTGTTTTCCCCGACATGACAACCCCAGAGGCAGGAGTGGGTGGGCAACTGGGTCCTGGGGCTGGGCTGTGGAGCGATGGAATCCCAGTCGGGAGTCTTCGGTTCCAGCAGGGGTGGTCACAGCAACAGCACCCCTGGCTGATGTGCAGGCAGCAAATGGCAGGGCACGTGGGCAGCAGGCAGCAGCAGATGGCAGGTGGGAGCATGCTCAGGGCTCTGGGGGGCAGTAGTTCGGCCTTCTGGGCAGGAGCGTGGTCTTCCGTGTGCTTACGCGTGGCCAGCTTGATACGGAGTGATTTGGCACGTGAAAATCCTGCACGTCTCCGTGTAAATCGAGGAAAGGCACGCATATGCAATTTCATTGGACCAAAGGCCCTTAGCGCGTGAGCGCCTCTGTGACGTGAGGCGCGCGGGTGTTTCCCTCATTACACGTGATGACCGAGCACACGTGGATTTCCACCAATCTCGTGTGGAACTTCCTGCGCACCCCCAGTAATACACGTACCCAGGCCAATCGCGTGTACGCTCACTTCCCTCCGATTACACGTGATGACACTCGGACGTGCAGTTTTACTACGTGTGCTCGCATATGCGATTTCATTGGCCCAAAGGCCACCATGCGCGGCTGTGACGTCACGCGCATGGCCGTAGAGAATGGCGCGTGTAAAAATGAAGAGATACACGTCCGAGTGTCAAAGTGCGTAATTGGTGGAAATGGCCTCATTGCGTATGCGCGTCTGTGACGTGTGTATAAAAGGTACGTGTAGAACGCCATTTCCTTGTACGTGCTTTTCGTGGATAGCGAGTGGGTGAAATCTGTACTTCTTGTCAGTACTCACGCGATTTACTTCACGGCGTTTCCAGTTTGTACTCCCTGTTACCTCTGACAGCTTTTTCTCTTTTCCTCTTTTTCCTGGGCCTGTTTCCTCAAACAGCTTCCCTACTACTGTTGTCCTGGCTCCTCAGACAGCGTACAATTCTTCTTTTGGCAGGGGTGTTGCCAACGCGCACACGTGCATATTTTTCACGCTTTTGTTCCTGGCAGACGGTGAGTCGCGCACGTATCTAACATATGTGCTTGCCCCGTGTGTCGCATACCCCTTCAAAGGTAATTCTAGGCTGCGTGTGACACGCATACGTTCATTCTTGTGTTCCTGGGTGCCACAGCGTAGTGCAGGTTTATTTTTCCACGCATATGGTCTAGGAGGGGTTGCGTGCATTTTACTTCCCTTTTTTGGGGTGCCTGTGCGTTGCGTGACCCGTCATCTTGCCCCAGGGGTGACATACAGCCTTGCTAGAGCACTAGGGTACGATTACCATCTGGTACCCAAGCCCTTTGACCCCCAATTGCCCAGGACAATAGTTCACATCAACTCCCATACGCACAATAACATCAGTGCCATAGCTGGAAGGCGAAGAAGCCGTAAGGGTGGCAAAGGTGGCCGAGGCCCAAGTGGTGGCCGTGGTGGATCCGGTAGGGGACGTGGCCGTGACTTGCAGGGTGCCCCTAGCCCCCCATGTGTGGAGGAGCAGTCAGGGACACCCATACCCCCCACCCCCCTGGTTGAGGTTACCGTGGCTGACACCATCCATGCTCAGCCCTTGTTGGACCAGCCCACTGTGGAACCAGACCTGGCACAGGGTGACTCCATGGCTGACTTCCAGGTCAGCAGGTCTAGGCCACGTGCGCCGGTGAACGTTGGTGTCATCAGGCCACGTGGATCAGGGGCAGCTAGGTCATCTGCCTCGCGTAGGCAGGCTGGGGAGGCTGCAGGGGCAGCTGCGGCTCCATCCACCCCACCTCTCACACACCCAGCCAGGACAGTGTCGGTCCATGTCCATCATGCTGACATTCCCCCTGACACCATCACACTTGAGATAATGCCTGCACCAACTCCCATGCTGAGTGTGCAATCCCGCGCTCCTGCCCCTAGTGTCCAGAGCGGCGCAGGACACTCCGGATCCCCACCACCATCCAAGCGGAAGAGGAAGAGTGCTCGTCCAGTAGAGGCTGATGCCCCAGACACGGCTACACAGTCCGGCCCGTCAAGGAAGCCCAGCTTCAATGAGGCCAAACTGAATGCACTTGTAGAGTATGTGTCTGCACATGACCGCGAAATGGTGATTGTTGCAGGATCCAAGACCACACCTGCACAACGTCAGGCACACTGGCAGACCATTGCGGACATCATAAGTGCCCTTGGAATCATGAGGCGCACAGCTAATGATTGCTACAAGCGCTGGAATGACCTGAAGCGCAGGGCAAAGAATAAGCTGGCCTCAAATCATGCCGCAACTCTAGTGACTGGAGGTGGGTCTCCAGCAGACAACATAGAACTCACTCCACATGAGCAGGTTGCTGGGACCTACGTCACAGAGGAACAGATCCAAGGTGTGGCAGTAGTGGCAGATTACGCAGCATTGTCCGGTGAGTGCACATGCATGTGTGTGTCATCCATGTGCATGTTGTGTGTGGGAGGGCTTCTGTTTGGGTTCCAGGGGTGGGTGTGTGTGCCTGAGTGGTTCGGCTCATCCATGTGCCTCTTCCTAAACATTCTTGGCACCAGAATTTGGGTATAGCAGCATCCCTTCGGCCAACATTAGACATCCAGCCCAACACCACGCCAGTTGTCCTTGGAGTGTCATCTTGCCACTACAATGTTGCTTATTTACCTCTGTTTATTCAGGCAGATTATTTGCATACCACCACTTTTACTCGGGATTTCTCAGTCCTATTGTCACATGTCTGACATGGCTATGGTACAGTGGACTGGCTCAGTTTCGTGAACATGATTAGTTTGGACATGTCCCTGTGCTATAGGACCATTTTTGACTGGCAGCTGCATGTTAAACATTAGAACCATTACAATGAAAATAATCAATCATATGAACAAACAGGACTGAATGAACAATTGGTGACCTCCTCTCCCTCTTCACTTCATGGCTAGGGTACATGCCATCTGTGTGATGGCATGTGTATTTTACCTGCCAATCACTGGCCAATGTGTGATGGCACTGATAGGCAGCATGCAGCAAATGTGTTCATCTTACATCTTGGTGTCATCAATGTGTGTCATCTGCCTCCCCATCACACGCAGTGACGGTGCATGCATGGGAGTGTTTTAGTCATGTGGGACATGTGTCAATCAAGTACTGTTTCTGTAGCCTCTCAGCCCTCATTGTCTGCCATAGTGCTAATGCCTGTTTCCATTTGTTTTCTTTTATGTCTTTGCAGGGGAAGACGCACCTGATACTGCTGGGGTTGTGGAGATGGTGCAGACCCAGGAGGGGTCTGAGGGCCGACCGACCACCAGTGAGGGACGTGGTGTGGTGGTGGGTGAGAACCCACAACTGCTGCAGGTCGTGCTCTCAAGGGGTGTCTCTGGCTGCACCTCCCCCGAGCTGTACTCAGGTGTTGATTCGGATGATGAGACCTATGTGCCATCGCAGGTGAGTGTTCCTGGGAGGGATTCTGTTCTGTCCGACCCACCTGCACCAGGGTTAGAACCCTCAATGGGGATGTCAGTGTTGGCAGGTACACCTTTGGTGGTTACGGATGCAGGGTCACACTCCGCGACATCTGATCCTGTTCCTGGGCCAGCAGATCAGAGGGAGAATGCAGTCCTGCAGCCTCAGGCAGTGCCGGCACAGCAAGGTGCAGTTCGCCTTGCCCCAGACAGGTGTGGTGCCCGCCGACGTGGTGGCCATACGCCACCTGGCAATACTGCATGGGAGCAATCCATTTACGGTATGGCAACCCAACAGGCAGCATCATCAGAGATGATGGCTCAGGCCATGGATAGGGTGGCCACTTCCATTGTCCCCCCCGAAAGGCTGATGGAGCGGTTTCAGCAGGCAACCGACTCCATCTGCCAGTCACACAGGGAGGACATGTTGGCGTCCGACAGGGACAGGCGGGCGGCACTGGCGACTCTGCAGGAAGCCATCTCCAGAGAGTCCCAGGGCCACAGGGAAGCCCTGAGGCTGGAACTCCTTCACCTCAGGACGACTCTTGTTGAGCTTGAGGCTTCAACAAACCGAAGGACAGAACAGCAGCTGGAGCGTCTCACCTGTATGCCCTCAGCTGAGATGCAGGCAACTAGGGCGGAGGTCCGGGCATCCAGTGAGTTGTTGCATGGGGACCTCCGCACACTCATCCTCCAGAACGAGACCTACCACACCCGCATGCTTGCAGCCATGGAGGAACAGACTAGGGCTTTGCGTGGGCTGCCTCCCATAGTGCCACCACCTCCGGATGCAGCTGCAGAGGGTGAGAATAGCGACAGCAGTGATACTCCCACAATAGGGTAGCCGTGTAGGCCATGAGCCCATGGAGGTGTTTTTTTTTTCGCAAGATCCACAAAGGTGGGTTTTGGTGTGCACCCTGTCCTCGGACCTCCTGGGTGGCCTCCCCAACCCCCCCCCGAGCCTATTAATGGCCATTTTTGATTATTATTATTATTTTTTTATTTTATTTTTTTTTGGGACAGTGTGTTGCCTTGTGTGGCTCCCGTGGGCATACGCTGCATTGTGGCTGGGCACATGCAGGCTTGTCATGGATTTGGTTCAGATGCCTGGGATTTTGTCATACACACCCCTCCTGCTTCCCGTTTCCATGGGCTTGCAAAGGGTGTGCCCAAGTGACATTGACGTACATGGTGACATTGGACTCCCATGAGCTGTGTGGGCAGTCTGTAGTCAATACTGTGTATACATTCATAGTGCATATTGTTGTTGTATTGTACACTGCGTGGTGTATTGATATGTGCCTCTGCATCCATCTCATCCTCCATATTTGCAGGTCCATTCCTCATGTCTTCACAATGCGGTCCACCTTAGAACTGGAGTCCATGTTGTAAGCAGTGCACCTACACTCTTGGGTGACGCTAACACTGTATACTTGCAAGTGTTTGGAGGGCTGTCATCATCAGGTGGTGAGGCTAGCTAATTTTTAAGTCTGTAATGTCATGTTTAAGGTAGGTTGGAGGTTGTGTAGGTGATTGGTATTCTTGGTAAGTATTTGGTAATGTGGGCTGTAGGTCCTGCATTACTGTGAGCATTTCATGTGTGGACAGGTTTCCATTAGGGACACTGTAGTGGCTGACACTTGGGGCATGTTGTGGGGATTCATTTCTTTCCTCTCACATTGCATGACATGCCATGGTGTGTTGTGTGGCTGTGCCGTGGAGGGGGTGGGTGACATGGCACTATTTTCATGTAGTATTTTGCAAGTGGGTATTCATTTCTGCAGCATGGAAGTGTCTTTTCATGACACTGCATTGGTGGTGTTTGTGTAGGTAGGGATGCACACATTGTGACACTTCCACATGAACAATCTCAGGCTGCTATGGTTCTGACAGTTGACAGTCCCTTTGTTCGTCTGAATTGTCAGGTCGAGTCATCATTGCTTATCAGATGGTATGTGCCAGGCCTGTGTGCACTCCACTGGGGCGTGATTTCTATGTGAAGTAATTAGCCACCAGCTGCGTACAGGCTGCCTCACCCTGTGCCCTCTCCGCTCCCATGTGCAGCGGGCGTGCATGTGGTTGGGGATGTGGGGGCACCACCATGTCCACGGCCAGGCCCCAGCGTGTTGCAACATTGTGCAGGACACATGCTGCCACTATGATCCTGCACACTACTGGGGGAGCATATAACAGCTGCCCGCCAGACCGGTCAAGGGAGCGAAAGCGTGACTTGAGCACTCCGAATGTGCGCTCCACTATGCCCCGGGTTGCAATATGAGCTGTGTTGTATCTTATCTCTGGAGGCGTGATGGGTTTCCGAATTGGCGTCATCATGTGGGTGCTCAGAGGGTAGGCACTGTCCCCTGGTGAGGAGGTGATGGGAATCATTAGTGGGGTAGTGACATAACTCTGCATCTGACATGCATGCATGTGCAGTGGCATTCATACTCACCAAGCAGCCATGTATCACCATGCCGGCCAGCTTCTAGGTCCCGGCTTAGGGTAGACATTCGGTAAATGAAGCTGTCGTGGGTGGACCCTGGATAGTTGGCATATACTGAGGTGATGATTCCCTTAGCATTACATACTACCTGCACGCTGATGGAATGCCAGTGCTTGCGGTTCCTATAGATGTGCTCAGATGCCCTGGGGGGACGTAGTGCCACATGGGTGCAGCCAATGGCACCCAGCACTTTTGGAAATTGTGCCACACCGTAGAAATCGAGGGTGGCAGCCTGCCTTTCTGCAGGTGTCCTGGGCAGGTATATGTGCCTACGGACTGATGGGCATGCAGTGATGATGTTCAAGACCTGGTGTAGGCAGCGTGACTGTGTGGCCTGTGTCACCCCACCCACTATGGCACTTGTCCGCTGAAATGATCCTGTGGCCAAGAAGTGCAGTACATTGAGGACCTTCTCCAGGGGGCTGAGTGCTTGGGAGCACAGGGTGGGTGATGTGAGGTCATCCTCCCACTCACTGACCAGGTCCAGTATTATGTGTGGGGGAAACCTGTACCTCCCAAACACCTGGTCATCAGGCATCCCAAAAAGGCTGGTTCTGGGAGTGAAAATTCGGGCCCTCACTATCCTCCTCCTCCTCCTTTGGTAACCCACGGCCACTGCTGCTAGGAATGGTATATTCATCCTGGCGTATGAGCTTGTTTGTTGTTTGCGTGCACTTTTATGCTGCGCGGGTCGACGTACGCCTGCTTCATGCTGGCGTACGTGTGTCAGGATTGGACCCTTTTTCGGCACGTCGTAGACGAACGTGTGAATCTCCCCGCCCACACCAGGAATACACATAGCACGCTCTCACAGGCACAGTCGCGGGTAAATATTCCCGCCCACCTCTGGAATACATGTAACCCACTCTCAAAGGCCCAATCACGTGTGGAAGTTCACGCGCACCCCAAAGTACACGTACAATCGCGTGTGGAACTTCACGCGCACCCCGAAGTATACGTACCCAGGCAAATCGTGTGTGGAAGTTCACGCGCACCCCGAAGTATACGTACCCAGGCAAATCGTGTGTGGAAGTTCACGCGCACCCCGTAGTACACGTACCCAGGCAAATCGCATGTGGAAGTTCACGTGCACCCTGAAGTACACGTACCCAGGTAAATTGCACGGCTGGGGGGTAGGGGTGGTGGTAGACATGGGTGGGGGCCTGGTGGAGGCTGCCCCTGGTGGCTGGGGGGTGGGGGTGGTGGGAAACATGAGTGGGGGCCTGGTGGAGGCTGCCCCTGGTGGCTGGGGGGTGGGGGTGGTGGGTGACATGAGTGGGGGCCTGGTGGAGGCAGCCCCTGCACTGCTGGGGGGTGGGGGTGGTGGAGACATGAGTGGGGGCCTGGTGGAGGCTGCCCCTGGTGGCTGGGGGGTGGAGGTGGTGGGAGACATGAGTGGGGGCCTGGTGGAGGCTGCCCCTGACTGCTGGGGGGTAGGGGGTGGTGGGAGACATGGGTGGGGGCCTGTTGGAGGGTGCCCCTGGTGGCTGAGGGGTGGGGGTGGTGGGAGACATGAGTGGGGGCCTGGTGGAGGCTGCCCCTGCACTGCGGGGGGTGGGGGTAATAGGGGACATGAGTGGGGGCCTGGTGGAGGCTGCCCCTGGTGGCTGGGGGGTGGGGGTGGTGGGAGACATGAGTGGGGGCCTGGTTGAGGCTGCCCCTGACTGCTGGGGGGTAGGGGGTGGTGGGAGACATGGGTGGGGGCCTGGTGGAGGGTGCCCCTGGTGGCTGGGAGTGGGGGTGGTGGGAGACATGAGTGGGGGCCTGGTGGAGGCTGCCCCTGGTGGCTGGGGGGTGGGGGTGCAGGGGGACATGAGTTGGACATGAGTGGGGGCCTGCTGGCAGGTGCACCACAGTGCTGGGGGGTGGGGGTGGTGGGAGACATGAGTGGGGGCCTGGTGGAGACTGCCCCTGACTGCTGGGGGGTAGGGGGTGTTGGGAGACATGGGTGGGGGCCTGGTGGAGGGTGCCCCTGGTGGCTGGGGGGTGGGGGTGGTGGGAGACATGAGTGTGGGCCTGGTGGAGGCTGCCCCTGCACTGCGGGGGGGTTATAGGGGGACATGAGTGGGGGCCTGGTGGAGGCTGCCCCTGGTGGCTGGGGGGTGGGGGTGGTGGGAGACATGAGTGGGGGCCTGGTGGGGCTGCCCCTGGTGGCTGGGGGGTGGCGGTGGTGGGTGACATGAGTGGGGGCCTGGTGGAGGCTGCCCCTGCACTGCTGGGGGGTGGGGATGGTGGGTGACATGAGTGGGGGCCTGGTGGAGGCTGCCCCTGCACTGCTGGGGGTGGGGGTGGTGGGAGACATGAGTGGGGGCCTGGTGGAGGCTGCCCCTGACTGCTGGGGGGTAGGGGGTGGTGGCAGACATGGGTGGGGGCCTGGTGGAGGCTGCCCCTGCACTGCGGGGGGGAGGAGGTAATAGGGGACATGAGTGGGGGCCTGGTGGAGGCTGCCCCTGGTCGCTGGGGGGTGGGGGTGGTGCGAGACATGAGTGGGGGCCTGGTGGAAGCTGCCCCTGGTGTCGTGGGGGTGGTGGGTGACATGAGTGGGGGCCTGGTGGAGGCTGCCCCTGCACTGCTGGGGGATGGGGGGGTGGGTGACATGAGTGGGGGCCTGGTGGAGGCTGCCCCTGGACTGCTGGGGGGTGGGGGTGGTGCGAGACATGAGTGGGGGCCTGGTGGAAGCTGCCCCTGGTGTGTGGGGGTGGTGGGTGACATGAGTGGGGGCCTGGTGGAGGCTGCCCCTGCACTGCTGGGGGATGGGGGGGTGGGTGACATGAGTGGGGGCCTGGTGGAGGCTGCCCCTGCACTGCTGGGGGGTGCGGGTGGTGGGAGACATGTGTTGGTGATCAGTGGTGCAAGGTGACATGTGGGTTGGCTGGTGAGCATGGCCATGGTGGATGGGTTGCCTGTGGGACATGAGCAGGGGTGCTGGGTAGTACCCTGTGGTGTGGGCTGCCTGCAGGGGCTGTGGAGGGTGTAGAGGGAACACCTGGGGGGACCCACATGGCCAAATCACGTGTAGCATTCCCCCGCACCACCGAAATACATGTACCCAGCCAAATCGCGTGTGAAACTTCCCGCGCACCCCTGGAATCCACATAACCAGCCAAATCGCGTGTGAAACTTCGCGCGCACCCCTGAAATCCACGTACCCAGCCAAATTGCGTGTTGAACTTCCTGCGCACCCCTGAAATCCACGTACCCGGCCAAATCGCGTGTGGAACTTCCCACGCACCCCTGAAATCCACGTACCCAGCCAAATCGCGTGTTGAACTTCCCGCGTACCCCTGAAATTCACGTACCCGGCCAAATCGCGTGTGGTACTTCCCGCACACCCCTGAAATCCACGTACCCAGCCAAATCGCGTGTGAAACTTCACGGGCACCCCTGGAATCCATGTACCCAGCCAATTCGCTTGTGAAACTTCCCGCATACCCCGAAATACACGCACACGTTATTTTTCAGTCAGCGGGTGTCCGTGTTTGTGGGTACCCCTTTGCACGTCATTTGTCCTGGAGGGCCACAGTATAGGACATTCATCATAGCTGTATATAGATGCTATTTGTTGGCGCACCTTTTGGCGCACATTTTTTACAGGTGCAGGGACGCTACCGCCTGCTTTCTTGTGGCGGTCGTGTTTGTGCCTGTGCGCTGGTTTGACCATGCGCTGTTTGCCCTATTCGATTCCATGAATACGTGTTGTAGGCGAGCGTGTGGGCGTTCCGCGCACTTGCACCCTGTACTTCGCCCGTGACGCCCACATTTTGGCAAGTTGTTCCCCATTCCGAGTGTTATGCCCCGTGTTCCGCCTACTTTTGTTGTGTGCGCTGCGCTATGTGCGATTTTCGCTGTGGCCTGTGCGATTTTCGCTGTGACCTGGCGCACGCCGTTAGATGGCCTGTGAGCCAACGTGCGCAGCGCACTTTTTTAGCACACATCAGATGGTTTTTCGCGCACGCCCTTCCATGAATCGATGTGCGCTGCTTTTCGTGCGATTTTCGCACTTGCACTGCAATTTTCGCAATTCCACTCCGAATCGCACGTTTTTGCCCACTTGCGCCGCGCTAGTTATTCCATGAATCGGCCTCTTAGTGACAAAATTCAGATCGGGCCATATACTGTTTTTGAAAAGTGTGGTGAGGATTACTCCAGGGGGAGCGAAGTTATAAGCCACTGAAAAAGTGGTCTTGCTATGGGTTTAGCAACTTAACTATAACTGCCCGCCCGCTACTGCGGGCCGTGTAATATAGATATCCGTGCACTGATATTTGGCAGAGCAAAACAAATTGGCATCACGAAGCAGCTGCTCTGTGCTGTTTAATTGCCGGGCAGTCCGTAATCTGTGCTGGTAATTGGAAACGAAGGATTTCATTTGCATGCGTTTTCATTTTACATTAGTTCTTTTCTCTTTGCAAGTGAGAGTTTTGCAATTGCTTTCTATGCAATTGTTTTCATTAGCTTTGTGAAGTGACTGCAGTGATTTATTAATTGTACAAAGATCAGTGCAAGGTTTTTGTAAGATGCTTTCCTTGTTTAAAAAAAACGAGATAAGAGATTTCTGATGGCAGAGATAGTTAGAATGTTTAATAGTGAAAGGGTTGAATCATATTTCTCAAGCCTTTAGAAGAATTGCTTTTAGATGGCAAAGTTATGAGAAAAGGAGTTTTGCAGAAGAGCTGCTATTGACTACTTATTATTGAAACATGATTTAGGGTGCAATGCTTTTTTCAGGAATGTGCCGATTTAACCTGAGTGACCATTCCCAGCCTGTGCAAAACCACATCCAAAGTTTGAAGGATTTGACAAAGCAAGTAACATTGTTTCATTCTGGGAGCTGGTGGGATTGGCTATGTTCATGGATCTGAAATATTGCTGAAACCCTATGTTATACTTTTGCTCGCAACTTTATCATTTTGATGATTTTATTTTGGTTTGTTGTTGTTTGCAATGTATTTCTAGCTTAGCTATACTTTTCAGTAGATTTTGGGAATCCCAATTTAGCGCCACTGAGCTATGGAAGGCAAATGCCCAAGGGTGGAATATAATACATTAAAAAAAAAATCTTTGACTCAAATATGTTTATTTAAGTTAATAAACAGCCATACAAGTGCCAGTTTTCTAATCACTGAGAGTGAGTGAATTATTGCATTGCAAGAGTACATTGCCTTCCTATTCAGTGTGTTGAGGAAAAGAATAAAATATGTAGACATCCGCGTACTGATATTTGGGAGAGCAAAACATATATATATATAAATATTCTTTTTCAGTTGCATGCAAATTGTCTGGTGCTAAAAATGTACCTTATTTTGAAGACAAACATTTCAGCATATTAACCGTGTGGTTTTGGCTTTTCCGCGTCAATAGTTGGCATTTTGGAAACCTTATTTGTACGTTATTCACAGACATTGAAGAAGGACCAGTGTTACTTGATTATGTGTGTAACATGTAGTCACCATCTTGAGATGGTGAGCAAGACAATTCTCACCTAGTCATAAAATTCGATTTCTAAGGTTTTCTGAGATTTATTTAATATGATAACATTACAGATTTCGCAGAGTCATTTTTTTGTTTTACTCTATGGAAGCACTATCTTTGTACTTATTTCTAAGCACTATCATTGTACTTATTTCACAATACTGCTTTTAATATTATGCAATTTTCTAGCCATCCTAGTGAACATAGGAAAGGGACTATTTTGTTGATTACATCCACAATCTCGACCGTAAGCATTTCAATATCGGAGAAAGCTTGGCATTATACAAAATAATGCAGTTCATCATCTGAGTAAAGCCCAATCATCTTACTCTGAAAGAAAAACATGCATTTGGCCTCTTGTTGTAAGATGTTTCCACAATCACCTTCTCTTTTTGCATGCTTAGTTTTAGCGATGCCACAGAATATAAGTGTTTCCATGTCATCTTCATTATGTTCTGAAACCCAATGCAGAGGCAGTGCTTGTCTTGAATCTTTGATTTCAATTGATCTAAAATTCTCATACATGCGCTTCCTTAATGGTCCAAACGTGATTCCAATGTACACCTTGTTACAGATACAAGTAATGCCATTTACAGCAAAAATACTCTTGCAATTCATTAATTGTTTAATTTGTGTACTTCTGTTTTGACTGTCCTTAAATATTAGCCTATTGCTAACAAATGTGCAAAATTTGCACATGCCACACTTGAAAAAGCCTCTCAACAGTTGTGCTAACCAAGATTGTCGTTGTTCACAGGATGTTTTTATTGCAAAAAGTTGACTCGGTGCCAACATGTTTCTGATAGTTATGGCTTTAGTAAATACTAGAGATGATTTTGCATTAATGAATTGATGAATATCTTTATCCAATAAAAGAGTCTTCCAATGTGTATTCAAAAGTCTATCAATTTTGCCACTATGGGAATTGTATCTTTCAATCAAAATACATCACTATGTCATCTATGTCATTCTTGATTTTTTTCTGTGGGGGTTAATACATTCATTATTTATTGTGTTTTTCTTTTTGCATTGTTAAAAGCTGTTTCTTTGTAACCTCTCTAAATAAATCTATGTCTGAATATTGTATGTGGCTCTTTGAATACATTTTCCTCACTACAATTTCGTCTTCCTCTGACATTTACTTATCGGTAAATGTCTTATTATACTTCTTTCATTACAGCTTGGAGCAAAAAGTACAGTATACGGGAAATTATATATTTAAGGAATCACCAAATGCCACTGATCATTTTGCAACGGCTCTGATCTTGCTCAAATAAAAGGCAACCAAACTAAATATATTGAATTAAATACATTGATGCATTCACTTGTGGAATAAAGAAATTCACATAAGGAAATTTCGTTTTTTTACATTCTGATGTATGACACAAAAGAAATATAAATTAATGATGATTCTTAAACATTACAACTTACAAATGGCTAATATTGTGAATGAAACATTTTGAACAATTGAGAAAATCAAAGAAAGATACTCTCCATGAGTGTGAAATTGAAATTCATATGAATGTATAGAGCATTGACAACAAATATGATATAATGAACAAGTCAATGATTTGATTTTAAGTTGTAGTCACTTTTGTTAATGGACAGATAATACGTTTGATTTGTCAGTTAGTAATATTTAATTTTAAATTGTAAATCATGCATTAATGTTGGAGAAGATTAATCCATTGCACTAAAATTGAAATAAATTTGAAACTTAAATTCTATGTCCAGTAAATGCACATGTATTGAAATTAACTCAGAGCAAGTGGGCAATTCTAAGGTATTTATGTATTTTAGTGGCAGTTTTTAGGGGCTTTGCCCTTTATAGAACTTGTCTGGCTCGCCTCTATTATCTGTTCCTTGCCTCTCTCTTGTCTCTAGTCCTCCCATCATCTCCACTCTACGTTCTCCAGTTTTGCCCCTTCTCCAAATACCCATACCACTTTCTGCAACATCCCCCCTTGTATACAAGCTTGTAGCCACCCTCTTGGGTGATCCGTGGTCCTCAAGCTTCAGGTTTGAGCCCTCGGATGCCCTGATAGTAGATTGTCTACCTTTTTGTGGTGTGTGGCTCCTTCGTCACTCAGTAGGCCACTCAGTAGACCGTATCTTTGCCCCATATACTTTCATGTACTGAGCCATCATACCCCCGGCACATCACCTGGGATTCTCGCTTTTTGTCCATGTGTGAGAGAGAATGTCTGCATACGGCTAGGATGCCCCAGAACCACTCAGCTACCCTCCCAATCTCGTGATACTGGCAGTGAGAGCCTCTTCTGGATGAGGCTCGCACTTGCAAGCACTTGCTTTCCTGATACTTAGTTCTACACTGTCGCTCATATTGAAACCGAGTTGTAATACTGTTTTGTCATTAAGCTGGGTCTGCAGTTATCCCTCTGGCACCTGTACTTTCGGGAAGCAAATACCCTTTCGCAAGATGTTTAGGAGAGCACACTGCCTTAAATAGAGCTCATCTTGAACCCCTGTAATATGACAAGCCCTTGTTTCGCTCATGTGGAATGATGGGGGCAGAGGGTACTCAGGGGATGCCTCCATGAACCCCCAGGGCCTGCATCACACATCTTACAGTGGTACCTGGCCCCCTTGATAACCCCACCATCCAACTCTAGGATAAGGCAGAGGACTATGTCACAAATGCAAAACTGAAGGCTGATGACTGGAACGTTCTGAATGAAATGTCACAGTTGGCAATCGCCCTGGGCAACCCTCTAGACCATCATTTTTCAACCTGCAATGCCATTACAGAAGGGCAAAGACAAGATTTTAGTCAGCCTTGGTCCTGATCCAAACAGGCATGCAAAACTTGTTAGCAAACAAAAGAGCATAAGAACAACACCCTCCACTACGCCATGGAAACACACAACCAATAGGGTTAACCCCAACTCATCTAGCACCTCCTTATCACACAGATCCTGTGTGCATAAAATCTGCATGCATCAACATGTCAGGTTTGACATCTTGCCTTTCCCTTGGTCCATACTATGTCCAATCCACCTCTCACTCCCTTGCAGAACTAAGGGCCAACAAGCTGCCAAAATGGCAGAGGTTGTGCTATACAAGACACAGGTGCATCGCATTACATTGCTTATGGTGTTGGCGATTTTACTTTTCTGATTCAATTTCGTCAGTAGTTGGCCACGAAGTACTGCTGACTGGGGAAATAATTATTTTTGGGAAAAATGCGACACAAAGTAAGACTTAGTCATTTCTTTCTTTAGCTTTAATTTTAGCACAGATCTTACCAGCCGTTTACTAGGATCATATAAAGTCCCATA
The DNA here is from genome assembly GCF_040938575.1 of Ambystoma mexicanum. Classification (NCBI taxonomy): domain Eukaryota; kingdom Metazoa; phylum Chordata; class Amphibia; order Caudata; family Ambystomatidae; genus Ambystoma; species Ambystoma mexicanum. The sequence goes on from NC_090932.1 coordinate 780,965,296, forward strand.
AATCCCTAATTAGAAAAGGGAACCATCTCTTAACTAGTAGACAGATGAATCACAATTGGAACACTAGACATTTCCACATAAAGATTTTACTTCTTTCCTGTAATCCAGCAGGTTCTCTTGTATATTGTACAGAGTGGTCATCGCAGAAGACTGACGCATAGGCATGCGCACACATATGCCCACCCAAGTGGGGTGAAGAGGTTAGCAGATGGCTGGCGCTATCAAGGAGAGTGGCGTAATACACAATTGGAAGCTATCCGTTCCAGACGCCAAGATATGATTGGCCTTTAAGAACTGACTGTGATATTGTTGGGCAAATAATAATGGGGCAAGGCACTGCTGCTCCATTATGGCTGTAATGGTTGAACTAGACCCTTTGGTTTTATTCAGACAGATTTCGAAAAATGTTCAACACGAACAGGCCTTTTGATTAATTATTTGTGCTATGTCCATTTTTAATACAATTCTACATTTTCTTCTATGGGCCTCCTTAGCAGTTGATCAGATTTTTACTCTTGCTTTCTGCATGTAGCAACTACTATTGCTGCATGGGGAAGTATTAGTGTCTCTGCAGCATTAGGAGTATGCCACCTGTAACAAAGTGCCCTGCCTAATTCTGGAGACTGGCAAGGGGACTGGGTACTTCTCAAGCTAGTGTATGATGCACCTGGGGCTGGTGTGGTGAGAGACCCTTGGCCACCGCCATTTAGCCCCCATCACAGGGCAGAAGACGGTCACAAGAAAGGCAACAATAATGCCAATCTTTCGAACCACATCCCAAAGTCACTCTGGTAAAGGATAGTCCGATAACGACCTCTTCTCAGCAGCCTTGTGAAATGAGTGCTGTGCACTCCTTACTTTTCCCACAGCCCATAGTGACACTGTCCATTCATATTAAAACAAACAAACATACTCTGCAAGAAGTTACTGCTCCCTGCTCAGATATAGGGAGCCCTTGGTGACCTCTTGTGTGGGTTCATACAGGCATGAGAGGTAGAAGAAACCACCTTCATGGCCAATGAAGTGAGTTCATGCAGGATAACAGACTGTCCAGGCAGTGCCGTCAGCTCTTGGTTCTTGGGTGGAACAAATACACTGGAACTGGGAGAGATTAAACAATGTACCCAATGCTTACATAATTTGTACATGCTTGCCTCAGTGGGGCAACATGCCACAGCTTCCTCGTCTCCTGGCAGACCCCCGCAATGACACATGAAATTCAATATGGCAGACCAGATTTCAAAGAATTTGTTTACCACCCCAGTCAATTACTGAACCCAGGTGTATCTTTTGGCCTCATCCAATCCTAACTCCTCATAATTTGCATACCCTCACAGAGCACCTTGACCCGCAGGTGGGGGTCAGCTATAGGCTTATGTAATCCAGACTCTCAGTTGGACACTGTGGGTTTTTTGGAAACAGTTGTGGTAGGAGGTTGGTGTGAACTGGGAATATAGGAAGGAGGTGGGAGCAAGAGTTTGGAGAGGAGGTCAGGGACGCCAGGGGTCGCAGCAGCGACCGCTGTGTTCTCCCTTGCTACCCCTGCAAACTCACTTGCTACCCCTGTAAACTGAGGCCCTACCACACCAGGTCTGGGGGTCCCCCGGCGCAGTTTTCACCCATCAGGTGGAAGGCTGGGCCGGGGCGTGTAGCGTGAGAAGGAAGCACTCAGTAGGGATTGAGCTGACCATGACATGTGGCACGTGTCAGATGCCACGTTCAGTTCCAACCCTTTCTCCTCTGGCTTCCTCACAGCTCATATAAAGGAAACAGGAAGCTCTTCCTGGTTCTTGTTTGTGAGCAGCACCCAGGAGCCGAGGATAGCATGGAGTGACGACTGAGGTTGGAAAAACAGTTAAGGCTTTTTCTTTTTAAATGTGATGTGTATTTTGCATGTGTGAAGTGTGTGCCAGATTGTGAGGAATCACCCACGTAGACCTGGTGGCGAGACCGGGGTTCAGTTGAACGCGTAGTGTAGCCGTAGAAATCTTCCTGACAATGCAACTCCCAAAAGTACCAAAGGACTGTTTGGAAGGGGAATTGCCCGGAAGATTATGGTGAGTCGGAACACAGCCGCCTAGACAGAGAACACAGTGTCAGGAGTTGGGTTCACGAAGCAAACAAGAGAAAACAATAACTGAGCAAACCAAAGTACTCATGTATTGGGATACCTCTGGGCAATGATAGGAAGTCAGGCAGAGTGGAAGGCCAGAGATATCCAGGAAACCAGTCTTGGTGCTTGTCCGTGAAATGTTCCAGCAGTGGAAGTGGAAACCCAGAAGAAATAGGAAGTCCGTCCGAGGAGCGTGGGTCCAAAAATAGAGACAATCCAACCGGCACGCGGACGCCTGTAGGGAAATGGAAGTTTGTGACAAGTTCCCAAAGTGAATGTTTTCCTTGTGACAAGTACCCCAAGTGACAAGAGTTCCTTTCTGGATGAAGAGGAGAGTTCGTGCTCGCGAAACGTCCGGGGGAAAAAAAAGATGCTTGATTCTGTGTAACAGGACGTGCAGGAAGTGAGTTCCAAGGCGACAAGACAGACAAACGTAAGGCAAGAGGAATGGTTGATAGTTCCGAAGTCAAGGAATACAAAGTATCAAGTACGAGATCAGGGGTGTCCAATAACAATCCGTAGGGCAAAAACAAGGTCGAGGTTCAAGGCAAGAGGTAACAACAAGAAGAGATCTTCAAATGACAAAATTCAGAAGCAGCGTTCTACGGTCAGGGCGGAGATTTATCACGCGAGGGGAACGTTGCACACGCCGTAGTTGTGCACGTACGTGCTCAGGCAACCAGCGTTTCCAAGGCAACCCCCAGCATTGTCGGAGGGTTTGGAAAAGTGAGGAGACGAAACGCTTCGGCTCCAAAGATCTCTGGGATTCGGGACTTGCATGTTTGGCATAACGTTTGGCGGTACGGGGAGCTGGTTTCCTGACAGTATCCTCTCCCAAAGATGCACTCCCCCCCCCGAGAGGCCAGAAACTGAGCCAAAAGAACTGGAGCATGCAAATTAGATTCAGGCTCCCAGGTACGATCCTCGGGACCATAACCCTTCCAGTCAATAAGGAAATACCGAACACCTTGGAAAATCTTAGAAGCAAGAACAGCCTTCACCTCATACTCTTCTTCACCCTGTACCCTGACCGGAGGTGGACGAACGGGGAGTCTGGTCCCCTCAGAACAGGGTTTCAAAAGAGACACATGAAAAACCGGATGGATCTTCCATTTGTCCGGTAGTTCCAGTCTAACTGCAGACTGGTTGATGATATCCTTGATCCGATAAGGACCTACGTATCTGGGTATTAAACAACTTCTCATCGGAATACGAAGGTGCTTGGTAGAAAGCCAAACCAACATACCCGGGTGATAATCGGGCGCGGGAGACCTATGCCGGTCGGCGTTGTCCTTAGAACATTCCTAGTCTTCCTTTAGACGAGAATGTACCTGTTGATGCAGAATAGTAATGTCCCTAAGACTGCCCTGGACTGCGGGATTGTCTGACAAGACCGGGAGATCCAATGGCAAAGAGCGTGGATGGTAACCATACAGGGCGAAGAAAGGAGAAGTACCTGTGGAAGTGTGAACCGAGTTGTTATATGCAAACTCGGCTGCCACTAACACCGACAACCAGGACTCTTGATGCTGCATAGTCAAGCAACGTAAGTACTGCTCAAGAGTGGCATTCAATCGTTCCGTCTGACCGTCCGTTTCCGGATGATAAGCAGTAGAGTACTTTGCATCAACCCCCAGGGATGTGGTAAGGTGTTTCCAGAAACGCAAGGTGAATTGCGAGCCTCTATCGGATATTATGATGTCAGGTAGACCAAAACACCGGAAAACGTGGCGGAGGAACAGATCCGCTAGTAATGGTGCCGTAGGTAGACCTTGGCATGGGACAAACACGGCCACTTTAGAGAAAGAATCGATCACCACCCATATGGTATCAAAGCCCTGGACGGATGGGAGTTCTGTGATAAAATCCATAGGTATCATAGTCCATGGTTTGTGCGGAACCGGAAGGGGACATAACAATCCCTTGGGTTTCATGGTTGTAGATTTACACTGGGCATAGACGGCGCATGTAGAAATGTAATCCGAGATGTCTTTCTGCATTGAAGGCCACCAGCACCATCTCTTAAGTTGCTCCAGGGTCTTACGCAAACCGGAATGGGCTGAAATCAAAGAGTCATGACCCTAATGTAACGCTGTTCGTCTGGAATCAACATCTGGAAGAAACAGACGACCGTTGACATAAGGCAATGTGTTAACAATCATCATGTTAAAGCGCTCTATCTCCGGAGGATTCCCGAAACCCATTTTCTAATGGAATCCTTTAATGAATGTTTCAAGGTACAAGAGCATATGACCTGATTAGGTAACACCAGGCCACCAAAGTCCTTGGGAGAGGAGTTATCCCCATACCTCCTTGAGAGTGCGTCCGCTTTGGAATGTAGAGCTCCGGGACGATACGTAATCTGAAAATTGAACTGTGAAAAGAACTTGTGCCACCTGGCATGCCTGGCTGTGGTGCATTTCACTGACTGCATAGCAAGAAGGTTACGATGATCAGTGTAGACCTGAACCGGAATATCAGTACCCAGGAGGTGATGTCGCCAAACTTTGAAAGCATCACGCACAGACAACAGCTCACGCTCGGTGACAGTGTAGTTCGTTTCATATTTGGTAAGTTTCCTGGAATGAAACGCCACAGGATGGAGGAAACCCGTGTCCTTGCAATACTGAGACAAGACCGCACCAACTGCTTGATCTGAAGCATCAGCCTCCACGTAGAACTGTTGCATAGGCTTGGGATGCTGGAGGACTGGTGCGGAGGTAAACGCTGTTTTGAGGTTGTCAAAAGCTGTCTGTGCTTCCTCCGTCCATTTGAACCCGTTCTTAGGGCTGGTAAGAGTAGTCAAGGGGGCAACAATGGCAGAGAATGAGCGTATAAAACGTCTATAAAAATTAGCAAATCCTAAAAAGGACTGCAAGGACTTGATAGACGTAGGAACAGGCCAATCCAGTACAGCCCTTACTTTGGAATCACTCATACCAACTCCTTGGTTCGTGATATCATATCCCAGAAATTCAACATGCTTGGCATGGAAGATGCACTTCTCTAATTTTGCATAGAGACGATGGTCTCGTAACCTTTGAAGCACTGTGGAGACATGCTGAACATGAGTATCATAATCAGGGGAGTAGATCAGGATATCGTCAATGTATACAATGACGTATTGGTCGAGTAAATCACTGAAAACATCATTGATAAAATATTGAAACGTAGCTGGAGCATTGCTTAAGCCAAACGGCATAACCAAGTATTCATAGAGGCCATACTTAGTTTTAAAAGCCGTCTTCCATTCGTCACCCTTCCGCATTCTGACCAGATTGTAAGCGCCCCGTAAGTCCAACTTAGTGAAGATGGTAGAAGAACCCAATTGGTCTAAAAGAACTCAGATAAGCGGAATTGGGTACTGGTTATGAACGGTGATAGCATTCAATGCGCGATAGTCAATGCAAGGGCGCAAATCGCCTTCTTTTTTTGGGACAAAGAAAAGAGGCGATGCCGCCGGAGAACGTGATGGCCTGATAAAGCCAGAAGCCAAGGACCTGTCCATATATTCCTTTAGCACTGCATCCTCCTTCTGGGTTAGGGAATAGACACGACCAGAGGGTACAGTGGCATTAGGAACCAAATCGATGGGACAGTCATACTGTCGATGTGGTGGTAGGATCTCGGCGCCTTTCTTGTCAAAGACGTCCTTGAAGTCTCTGTACTCCCGAGGCAATACCGTAGTCATGACTGCTCCAATGACCAAAGCGGAATCCAATAGATGAGTACTGGGTCCCGAAGATGAGGATCCTAATGTCCCACAAGACGTAGTACAGAATTCTGAATGAAAGGATACCGTCCCTTTAGCCCAATCCACTAACGGATTATGCTTCTTTAACCAAGGCAACCTAAGGATGAGCTTGAATTGGGGTGCTGTAATGACATCAAAGGCTATGGTTTCGGTATGACCAGAGGACGTAGTCATAAGGAGATCCACCGTTTGTTTCTGTAACAGGGTCGTGCCGTCAACGGCGTTGACCAGTTCGGGGGAAGGCTTGGGAATCAACGGAATACCCTGGTCCTGAACAAACTGACTATCAACATAATTCCCAGTAGCCCCTGAATCCAATACTGCATCAACAGAACAAGAAACCATTGAAGGAGCGAAAATGTCAACAGTAATGGGAAACAAAACCATGGTATCAGAGCCCGCACTAATGGGACTCGACAAAGGGGCTCTCTCTATTGCCGAGCTTTGGAGTTTCCCTGTTTACGTGGTTTCTTGGGGCACTGTCTCAAGAAGTGTTCCGAGGAACCACAGTAATAACATAAATTGTTCTTCCTGCGGGTCTCTCTTTCCTCAGACAACAGAGGAGCCCTGAGGGTACCTATCTGCATAGGCTCAGGCATAGCATGGCTCTGATCAGTAGATACTGGTGTTGGATAGGGAACCAGACTCTTTTCCCCTTTGCGTTCTGCCCTTCGTGCATCGAGTTGAAGAACCAGGTCCACCAATTCAGAAAAAGCGTCAGGAACCACGGGGACAGTGGACAAAACATCCTTGAGTGAGTCTGAAAGACCTTTATAAAACAGAGCCCCTTTCTTCGCCTCAGGCCAATCCGTCTCTGCTACCAGTTGGTTGAACTTGGCCAAGTAGGACAATAAGGGCATATCCTTCTGTTGTAAGGAGAGCAGCTCCAGATCTGAGGCTTGGGACTTGTACCGAGTGTCAAAGACACGGGACATAGCAGAGATGAGGGCATCGCAATCGTACAAAAGATGGCTACCCTGTTCCAATAAGGGATTAGCCCAAACTGCTGCTGTTCCCCCAAGGTAGGATAACACAAAAGCCGCCTTGGTAGTGGCATCAGGGAAAGACGTAGGACGACACAAGAAGACACAAGAAATGTAGCCTACATTGGTTGATGAAGTGCGGAACGTCTTAGGATCCCCATGAAACGCTCCGGAGGGGCCAAGGGAAACTGTGCCGTCATGTAAACAGGCGCGTTCTCATGTCAAGGAACGCCTGCCCCAAGGGCAGGACCAGAAGGAGGGGCACTTGCACCACCACCTGCCTGTAAGTTAACTTGCAGGGCGTCGATCCGATGCTGGGTGGCATCATGAGCCGCAGTCATATCTGCGCGTAAACCAGCGACCAACTGAACCAAAGCTGCCAACGGGTCGTCGGCAGCTTCCATCATGGTTAATTATACGGCTTCTGAATATGTGAGAAATCACCCACGGAGACCTGGTGGCCAGACCGGGTTCAGTTGAACGCGTAGTGTAGCCGTAGAAATCTTCCTGACAATGCAACTCCCAAAAGTACCAAAGGACTGTTTGGAAGAGGAATTGCCCGGAAGATTATGGTGAGTCGGAACACAGCCGCCTAGACAGAGAACACAGTGTCAGGAGTTGGGTTCACAAAGCAAACAAGAGCAAACAATAACTGAGCAAACCAAAGTACTCACGTATTGGGATACCTCTGGGCAATGATAGGAAGTCAGGCAGAGTGGAAGGCCAGAGATATCCAGGAAACCAGTCTTGGTGCTTGTCCGTGAAATGTTCCAGCAGTGGAAGTGGAAACCCAGAAGAAATAGGAAGCCCGTCCGAGGAGCGTGGTTCCAAAAATAGAGACAATCCAACCTAAACCTGTACCCGCTGGCACGCGGACGCCTGTAGGGAAATGGAAGTTCGTGACAAGTTCCCAAAGTGAATGTTTTCCTTGTGACAAGTTCCCAAAGTGACAAGAGTTCCTTTCTGGATGAAGAGGAGAGTTCGTGCTCGCGAAAAGTCTGGGGAAAAAACAGATGCTTGATTCTGTGTAACAGGACGTGCAGGAAGTGAGTTTACGAGGCGACAAGACAGACAAACGTAAGGCAAGAGGAATGGTCGATCGTTCCGAAGTCAAGGAATACAAAGTATCAAGTACGAGATCAGGGGTGTCCAATAACAATCCGTAGGGCAAAAACAAGGTCGAGGTTCAAGGCAAGAGGTAACAACAAGAAGAGAGCTCCAAATGACAAAATTCAGAAGCAGCGTTCTACGGTCAGGGCAGAGATTTATACAGAGTCACGTGACCGCGAGGGGAACGTTGCACACGCCGTAGTTGTGCACGTACGTGCTCAGGCAACCAGTGTTTCCAAGGCAACCCCCAGCGTTGTCAGAGGGTTTGGGAACATGAGGAGACGAAACGCTTCGGCTCCAAAGATCTCTGGGATTCGGGACTTGCATGTTTGGCATAACGTTTGGTGGTACTGGGAGCTGGTTTCCTGACACAGATGTATATATGTGCAATGGGTCGGTGAGTGGTGGGTGAATGAGATGAAATGTGGTAGTGTGTGGTTAAATCTTCTGGGTGGGTGTGTGCCTGTGTAGAGAATGCAGTGAGAGTGGATATAAGGGAATGTTTGCGAGTGAGTGACGGGTGGGTGAATGGTTATGAATGGGTATGAATGTGACAGTGTGTTTCAATGTTCTGAATGGGTACGTGTCTGTGCGGAAAATGCAGTGTGATTGGACGCGAGAGAAGGCGTATGGGTCAGTGAGTGGTGGGTGAATGAGTCGGAATGTGATAGTGTGTTTGAATGTTATGGGGGTGGGTGCGTTCCTGTGTGAAGAATGCTATGCAAGTGGATGTGAGAGGTTTATGGGTGAGTGAATGGTGGGTGAGTAGAAATGTGAGTGTGTGTCTGTGTGTTTAAATGTTCAACTTTGTTCTCAATAGGGGCTCTCACTCGGGGCCAATCGAGAGGTTAAAATCTTACCTTCATTTTACTATCCTTCGTCAACAGTACTGCAATGAGATTCAGGAAAGGTCCTGGGAAGAGTACAGCCTATTCCTTCTGCCTTGAAACCCATTAGGGCCAGGAACCACAGTGAATGTGGTTTCTGCACTGCCATTTATGTGTGGACCTCAACCCTTTTCATGTCAATTTGCCAAGCCCACACATATTTTAGGAGCTGCCTACATCTCCCATTTACCATCTAATATCTTCCCAGGACCTGAAGGAAGGGAGGAGGAGGGCCTGTTCAACCAATATTGTTTTCTATCATGCCATTACAACCATTACAGGCCAGTATGCAGGCATACCCAGCCTTTCTCCTCACCGTTCATGGACCAGAACAAACTTTTGCACATACAGGGTCATCCCGGAGAGCAGGTAACTAGAGCTGCAGCCCAGGTCATAGAAGAAACATGCCATCTTGGGCCTGACTAGGCTTTTCCCCTCCGACTTCTACGCCCCCCTCCTGCTGAATTCTTTCGCCAACCACTTTGCTGATCCCTGAGTTAATTGAAACTAAGTTGATAGTCATGCTGCTCCAAAATGATTGAAAATGTCACACTGTGTACTATATTTTGGGGCAACCAGTCTAGCCATACATCTTTATGTGGCATGACTTTTTTTCTGGGCATCCATAATAAATCAAGTATGGTATTTGTTATTACTTGGCTAGACCGGCATTTTGGGACAGCCACTATATAGCCCTTTCTTACTGTGGCATGACCTTTTTTCTGTGCATCTATGTTAAACCAAGCATGATATGTGTTCTTGCCAATCTAGCCGTTTTTTATCGTGGCATGCCTTTTTATTCTGGACCCCCGCACCGGGAGCCATGTGGGAGCACACCCAAAAATCTCGCACCGGGTGCTTCAAGACCTGGGGCCGGCACTCCTGTATAGAATGTGTGTGTGCTCATTTCATTGCCCATGTAGAAATGAGCTGCCATACAGTGAAAAATGTCTTCCAGTGACCGTGTTTGCCGAATGTCTTTGGTTTTGTTTTGTGATAGGGGAGTAACGTCTGGGGCTTCTGAAAGATTCTCCAGACTCCTCTATGTTAGCCATGAGATTGCAAAATGTAAATAATACCCCACTGCGTCCTTTACAGTATAAACACTGGCTAGTTACTGGATGGAATGTCTGGAAATATTGGCTGCATTGTTCATGTGGACAAATCCAATTTTTGGTTTATTGTCTAACGGGGGGCATGCATAGCCTAATTGTGGGAGTACTATATTATTTATTTCCACCGCAGTTACATTCTGCGTCATGGCATATGTACATCTCCACCACGGCCCACATCATCTCTTCATTTCTGAATAAAATAAATTGTTACTGAAACGGATGGAAAGTTCCCCATTTGAATTTGACCTTTTACTAACCTAAGTAAAAAATAAAAAACACTGAAAACATAATTACATTTGGCAATATACCATGCAAAAGGCAAACCCGCCGAACAGGACAGAGCAGAATGGAACTGGAATCCTCATCTTGCCGAAAGCAAGCTTACCTAAAACAAACAACACTCGGCGGAAATAAGAACTAATCAAAATTAATATGTAATTATGCACATGTTTGGGAGGCGGGGTTGACCTTTAGGGTCCTGCTCCTTTGAGCCATGATGGAGCTTAGCGAGAAGGGCCACGCGACGCTTAGGGCTGCCACCGGCCAAGCCGAATCTCCATCCAGGTGCATAATTCTATTCGCAAAAGGGGGGCTTCCTCTGCAGTGATATTTTAAAAACTTTAGTTGAAGCACTGTTAAGGTAAAGAAAATATGACGTCACAAAACCCTTGAAATCTAGTGAGAAGAAATGCTGTTAAATGCTACAAAGCCCCTGAAATTCGGCTGGTTTTGGAAGCTATGCCGCCTTAACTATGAGGCGCACACGGATGACGTCACAAATGATATCACTTAGGACATCAGTGATGAGATCATATGATAAATCAGGCAGGACACCACCTATGACCTCCTCAGTGACCTTACTGGTAAGTAATAGCCACTGGGAAACACTTTGGACTGTATTTGAAGATGTAGTATCAATGCAATATACCCTGTCTTTTATCAAGGTCCGGAAAACATTTGTCAAACATTGTAAATAATGTTTGGGGAACTAAAGAAAGTCGGTCTTGTACATAGCAATCTTCAATTTCAGATTCAATACAGTGGGCGTCAGCAAGCTTTGGGTCTCCAGAGATTATACATTACAACTTCCACTAGCCCTACCCAGCATAGACATTGGTGAACTATCATGGGAGTCATGGTCCAAAACATGCATCGAAATGCCAGATTCAAAACCCAGCACTGAAACGATGACCCCTTTCATCCGTCCAGTACATTAGCCACTCTAGTCCTGATAACCATGTGTCCTTACAACATAAAAGTGTTCTTTAACATTGTTCACCCTTGCAGGCCATTTGACGTGGCCAAGGCCTAACTTTTGATTTGTTATATGGACAGTAATTAGTGTGATATATGACGATACAATGATTTCAGAAACTGTTCCTTTTCATGTATGTTGTATTCTTTGGCGGTCTGTTTTAAAGTCATAATTGCACTACCCAAATGTCTTCTTTGCATACGGAAATGTTTTCACAACAGAGCGATAAAGCTACTAGTGTACCTTATCATGGTAAATGGTCATTCAATATAGAGTAACTCTGGTGTGTAAGAATACCATGGTTGTAAACAGACAGTATTTTGAAATGCAAATTCCAATCAAGCTTTGCACTTGAATCCACCCTTACATTCAGAAACATGCTTTTCAAATGTTACAACCCTTACTTGCATGCGTGAGCTGCTGTACCAGTATGTTCATTGATGATGCTGTAAGTGATACCATTTGTGATGTCATCGGTGTGCTTAGGGGCTTTGCAATGAGGGTCACATAGTTAAGGTGGCGTAGCTTGCAACACCTGCTGAATTTCAGGGGTTTTGTTCCATTAATTTGCCACATTAAGGTCACTTCAACTTAAGTTTCTTGACTGAAATCCAAGGGTTTCATTGTATCAGATTGATTCACCTTAACTGTGCGTCAACTAAAGTTTGTTCGCTGAATTTCAAGGGTTTTGTTATGTTATACCTCCCAACACCTGTAATTCTGTATTTTTTCCGATAACAAATGATCTCATATCAGTAATGTTATCAATAGAACGTCTTCAACTCTGAACATCAGGTTTATCAAGGATTTCATCTTTGTTTGTATCCGCTAAGTAAGGAGGGATTAGCAATGATGTACTGTGACGACAAAGAGTGAGTTGGGCTTAGTGGTGGACTGTGACGAGGAAGACTGCAATGTTGTAGTTCAGGCCTGTGATGAGGAAGAGTGAGGCAAGGTAGTTTAGAATTGTGAAGAGTAAGAGTACGGTACATTAATTGGGGACTGCTGCGAGGAAGAGTGAGCTGGTGGAAGTGCGGTTCTGTGATGAGGAAGAGTGCTGTGCTGGTAGTGGCGTAATGTAATGTGATGAGGAAGAGTGAGATTGTGGTAATGGGGGACTGACAAGGAAGAGTGACTTGGTGGTTGTGGGGTACTGTGACGAGGAAGAGTGAAGTTGTGGTAGTGGGGTACTATGACGAGGAAGAGTGAGGTGGTGGTGGTAATGGGCACTAATGAGGAAGAGCAAGTTGGTGGTAGTGGGCGACTGTGAAGAGGAAGAGTGTCGTGGTGGTAGTGGGAGACTTACAAGAGTGACGTGGTTTTAGTGGGGGTACTGTGATGAGGAAGAGTGAGTTGGTGGTAGTGGGTTACTGTGATGAGGAAGAGTGCGTTGGAAGTAATGGGGTTCTGTGACTAGGAAGATTGATGTAGTGGGGTACTGTGACAGGGAGGCATGATGTGGTGGTAGCTGTGGCTGTGAAGAGGAAGTTGGTGGTAGTGGGTTACTGTGATGAGGAAGAGTGACATGGTGGTCGTGGGGGACTGATGAGAAAAAGTAAGGTGGTGGTAGTGGGGTACTGTGATGAAGAAGAGTGATGTTGGGTTAGTGGGGTACTGTGATAATGGAGAGTGAAGTGAGGGTATTATATAGGTAAGATTGCTGTTCAATACCAGGATGAGGAAGAAGGATGTATGTGTTCAGATAGGTTTACTACTAATTATACACTGTGACGAAGAAGAGGGAGGTGCAATAATATAGATATCTTCCCTGCTGATGTCAGGAGTGAATTGGGATTGTCACTGTTAAGTCACTTGAAAAGCTTGTTCAATCAAAACAAAGGCTACTGTAAACAAGCATCGGTTTACCACAGATGTTTGTTGCACACTTTCTTTTTAACTAGTTAAGCAAATATAAGCTTAGTTAACACATTTAACACCCCCAAAACACTAATAGCTCCCAATTACTCCCCTCCCACACATTGTAAGTGAATTTAGGAAGCAATCCTTGTATTTTTTTATATTAAAATAACAGATTGCTTCTTAAATTATCCTTGTAATTTTTTTATATAAAAAAAGATTGCTTCCTAAATTGACTTAGAATACTCCTCTCCACCTAACCAGCAATCACAGTGATTGCCAAATCTCAATATATTATATAGTTTTGAAGTATTTAGAGCCTCATCACAAGTTGGGCGATATGCTGGCTGGGATACCACCCAACTTTATTTGCGTCAGTGCCCACCCGTCCAGCGGTATTACCGCCAGATCACGAGTTGGGCACTAACCGTTACTCCGCATTCTCATCAGTGCAATTATCGAGCAGTAATATTTTTCGGCGGTAATTGCACCAAAAATGGGCATTTGTCCGGTGTGTTTACCCCCAGCTCCGGGGGTAAACACCCCATCCTCGAGATTGGTCGGACCCTTAAATGCGGCGGTAACTCGGTTACCGCCGCATTTAAGGGCTACCGCCCAACTCATGATCAGGCCCTTACTCTTTTTTTTGCCTTTCATGCCGATTCTCGAACTCAGAAAAATGCTTGGAAAAAAAAACACTATCCCCAAGCCCCAAACCTTCACAAATCATCCTTTCTTACCCTGCACACCTGCTCTCTGGCCTTAAACCTGCCCTACTAACACACTTTACATAATTTTAGGGCACTTTTCAAAATTGGTTTGAAATTTTGATTCTCGAATTACATAATGGCAGTTTTCAGAAATGAAAAACCTTGGCACCAGCAATGTGTCACAGGAAATATAATTATCCTTTTTGCATCATGGGCATCTCACTTCACGCCAAAATAAAAATAAATATGACCGGATGGATTTACCCAAATCAACAAAGGATTTATTTCGACCGCTTTGTGCCGACTTGTTTCTTATTTGATGCAAATCTGACCAGCGGGTTGGGGCATGCTATTGAGCAAAAACTGGAAATTTTTCCCTGTGGGAAAATAAATAGAAAAGTGAAAAGCACACAATTTTTTGGACCATTTATATCTTTTGAACTGTAAGACAGATTTGCACTAAATGTTCTAGTTCGGTGGGGGGCAGAGGGGCACGGTCCCAGGACCGGTCCAAAATCAGGAATCTCAAATGTTGTGACTACGGCACAAATGTTATTAGCTATAGAATGTTCTCATTTCCTATGGACAATAGGATTCATCTTAATTATAGGGCGACTAGATTCACTACATGCATTTTTTTAATGGAATCTGGTGCGTGTCCGGCATGGGACGAGAGTGGTGGGCGACAGCTTAGTACAAGAAGTAGGAGTTAGGGGAGGTTGACGTTGGCCAGTGGAGGGGTGAGGCAATGGAGGTGGACGACGGACGATACGAGGAGCATAAATGGCTCATGGCCACAACATATGCGGTTCTGAGGGCATTAGCGGCTGGAAGAGACCCTGGGCTTATACAGTCGATGCAAGCCCATGTTCCCAGCCTCCTGACTGTCCAGCGCCACTCCTTCGGGTGCTAGTAAGATTTAACCTCATATGTATAGGAAGTAAACCATAAACTCATATGTAGAGCAGGGGCGCAGTTCAGGAAATACTAAACTTATACACCTGTCACTAAGTGGCTCTCCTATTTTAATGTTAGTTCCCATTGTATACACTGACTTGTGTTAACCCCCATCTTCCTTGAGGTCAGAATCAGAGAGACAGCCCTGGGTTAGCCTCACTGCCCCTGACCACTCCATTCCACCGCACACCTCTTTAAAGCGATAATTGCATTGACGTGCAGCCATTTTAACACTCCACAATAAGGTAAACATGTATGTTTGTGGTACCGTCATAGTGTAAAATGCCTTTCAATTGTACAGGCAACATTTCTGCCGTCCTTTTTCTCGAGAGTAGAACAGCTCACTATTATTTGCCTGTGTTTTCTTTACCGTGGATAACCCTTCGGCATGACTGAGATTCTTACTGTAGGAGTGTTTTGCTTAATACGATCAATTCCAGAAGTGACAAATAAATCCATTTTGAGCAGCTGACCCATACATTCGAGAACCATTTATGCAGCACGGCTGGCATTTCCCCCTGGGACGGATGGCCAACAGAGAAGTCTTCTTCGTTTTCCCCAAGTGTCTGTAAGTCATATGACAGCATCCATGCTGCCCTGCATTGGAACATTTGAACAAGTGGCTGGCCGACTCAATGCCCATACAGACGTAGCAGGAAGCGTTTTTACAGGAGCAATGTGGAACTAATCACAGCTAAAACAGAAACAAAGCCTTTTTCATTTGCACTTGAGCAAATAAGGAAATGCCTGGAGCATTGCGTTGCGTGAAAAATTGAGGTATACATTAGCAGCTGCATATCGGAGATGCTCACAGCCTTTCCTGATTTGCTCCACTGCCAAGCTGGCGAATCCAGCCCAATGTGTTTAATATCTCGCTTATTATATAGATCTATTTAAAGATGTTCATGTTTTTCCACTTGAAATAATGTGATTTGTCTTATGGTAGATAGGCTCCCATTGATGTGACAATTCTTGTAACCATCAAACGTGGGTGAAAAGTGACAATCAAGAAGGATGTTTGCAAGCTACTCAACATACTCATGTTTTCTATATTAATGTACAAGACAGCCTAATAATGCTAAGAACGTTTTGTACATCACACACACCAAACAGAATTGTCTTATGGGGCTAAATTGTAGCTGCTTTGATTGCCTCACTGGTGCTCGTTATATCAACATCGTGACTATAAAGGGCCTTGCTTGCATTTGAACCTGGAACCCGAAGGCCACTGGGCAGTCACTCAGACAGTGCTGTGCAAGAGATATTTATTTATTATTTTATTTTGGGGATAAAAAGGAGTATCACCTACTCAAAGAAATACTGGAACTCATTCCTAACCGTTTTACCCCTTCCTCGTTTTTTAACTGTCCTCCCCAACAGACGACGTGTAAAAAAAAGTACCACTGGTGTCTGTCTACAGATGTAGTTACTCCAAGTAGTGTGTCTTTCCTATTTTCCGTAGAGGCCGGAGAAATTCTCAAAAGTCCTGTATACATCAACAGTTTTGAGCTCCCCAAAGATCTAATTTCTTTTGTTTGGTGGACAGAAATGCACAAAAATATATATATATATAGATGGAATGAAAGCCATGCAGAATCTCCATTTGTTTCCCCAGCACAAATCCCTTCCTGGGAGCTGCATGATGCAATGCATAGTTTAAGCAGCAGCAGAAAGAAGCATACCAGTGACAAAATGGCTTCTCTCACAAACCTAATGAATTATGCAAAGCTCTTCTAACTATCAATGCTGCATATGCAACACTGCGAAGCATGGAAAGTAGATTGAGATCTCACAAACTGATCAATTTGTGTACACACCTATGGGGAAGGCCACCCCAGGTGTTTGACTTTTGGCTCCTATTCCTGCTGCCCAATCTCTGTTCCTGGTGTTATGCTTGTTAGTGCCCGTGCCATGTTTGGTGCTTTGGAGCACCCATGATTTACAAAGAGGTCCTGGACCAGCTGAAGGTATTGCAGGTGTACTCGCTTCTCCCAAGACGCCATCTTGTAAGTCAGAAAAGGGTCTTGTTCTTATGAGCCTGGGCACTTTTTATCCCTCTCTCCTGCCTGTCAAGCTGTCAATGACAAACTGATTAAAACCACTGTGGTAAGGCCGAGCAATGACACAGGTTATACTTCAGGTTCTGATTCAAAAATAGTATTTATTCTTTTGCTTTCCTTTAAAAAAAGGGGCTGAATAAATGCTTATACGATATAGAAGTGAATGTACTCATGATAAGGAATTGAATTTCTCTATAGAAAGAGTATCCGGGATGGGCCAGCCTAAAATTGATATTTTTCCGTTATCCAACACCTTATAATAAAGAATAGCTTAAGGACGTTATGATTTGTATTCTTATATAAGTCGTTGCCCGTCCTTGGGACACCCTATTCTACAAAATAATGTACAATGATGTGGCCAAGAGGAAATTCTAAATCCTTACCTTCCTGGCTACCCTAACCGTGTACACACATTTTCCAAGTTTTGTCAACAGAACATTTTCACAATTCCTAATCTAAAATGGCAAGCCCTAAACTAATAACACAAAACAGATAAATTCCCTTGGGAAGGACGTTTCGAGGTTTACTCACAGTCTTGACTATTCATTGGTCTTCCTGCTTCCCTCAGGTTTGTGAAAACAGCTCCCACATATTAGGCTCTTTGGTTCCATGTAGAAGGCTCCTTCTCTTTAGGTTTTCTCCCACCTTGAGGTTGGCTTTTCTGCACACACTTGGTGGGCGGTAGGTCTCTTCTTGACCTCAGGTTTCCTCAGGTCTTTTACATTTCTTCCCAGTGGTCTGTCTCACACCTTGGCCTTTCTCAATATGTTTCACTCAGACCTTGGGTTGCTTCAGTGTTCAAGTTAGGTCTTACCCAGACGTTGGGTTGCTTGAGCATTCAGCTTAGGTCTTTCTCAGACTTGAAGGGAATGGGTATTTATTTTAATGTATTTATTTCTATAGACCTGGATCAAAGCCCATAAGCATAGAAATACTACACAGAAGACAAACAAAGAACATACAAATTTGTCATACATGGAGGTAGATTTCTCAAAAATAACATCTGGCCAAAAAATACAGTAACAAGAAGGAGCTAAAAAACATAGGAAAGTTAAAACACAGGACTAAAAAGTCCTAATCAGGCTAACCAAATAGACAAAAAAAACTACTTGTTAAAAAAAGAGGAAACAAGAGAAACAAGAATCCGTCTAAAACGATTCTCAAAGTTGAAACCAATGATACAATGTTCAGCCTCTTATACCGGTTCAGAAAAGCAGGCAGGTTGCTCTTACCACAACCAATAATGATGCAGTCTGTGTTACTTTCAGAGCACCATGCCGGAAGTTGAATCCACTCCAAGAGTTTCAGATCTTGCCGTCTTATACATCCCTGCCCAACTTTCGCATGAAGCCAGGACGAGACCTTATTCTGTAAGGCCTGCCTGGTCTCAGTCCTTTCTGACTTGGCCATGTTAGTAATAATAACCCTTCTGTAATGCATAATCAACGCTCCCCAGTGCAAGTCAGTATGCATGCTGTCATGGACTGAGAAGCTTCAGATTACATTAACATAATATTCAGCGATCTGGAAAAAGGGAGTCCACCCCCGACCGTGGAAACTTCCTTGTGTGCACAGTTTGGGTGGAATATCATACTGATCCACTCTTGGGGTTTCTCAATGTGGATAATTAGTTAGAAGAAAAATATACAAAAAAGAAAAGAAGCCACAATGGAGCCGGCAAATGGAGTTGCACACCAAGTTTGCCATGCAGCAAGCACTGTGACTTTTTTTTTACAGCAGTGTCTCAGTAGAAATGATAGATGGCTTATGCAACAGTATGATAAATTATTGTGGTCGATTCTTTAAGATGGCCGCCACCTTTTTCGATCCCCCTGCGGGGCGTTTGTTGTGGTTAGAAAGAGAATGGCTACTTCAATACACAAAATGATCGGGGTGTTGACACTTTGCATTCAGCCAGCCACTGCAGGGACTTGCAGCAGACTTTGTGCACTGTGCATCAGGTAAGCAGACCTTTCTATGTAGTAAATTGGGTTTTTAGACTCCATACCATTCAAAATTGCCAGCATCGCAATACACATTTTTCTAAATCTTTTAATTTTCAGATAAATGGAACCGCCAGCCAGTTGAGACTGTATCCACAACCTCCGTATACATAACCAAGCACCTACCAGTGGTGAGTCCTCCATTTAATACACAATGCTTGTACGCTTTTGGCGGAGGATAAGACTCTGCAAGAATAACCAGTGGACATCACTAACAGCACAATATATATCTCTTGTAGGTGCAACAGAATTAAAAAAAAATAATAAGAAGTAGAGCTATATCTGACTGCACTAATTATCAGCCAATGGTCAGTGCTGTTTACATATTTAGAGAGTCTGTAGCAATACTATTTAGATTGCACACTCCCTTACTCTGGCACCCATAAGAGTACAATTATCCCTTTTTGGTTCTCCCTGTAGGAACACGACAGAGGGTTGTGGGTTGTATTGGTTTGACCGCAGAAAAATCTGTAAGCGACCATAGATAAGACTGTCCTGAAGAAAGCTACCATAATGAACATGAGCCGCTGAAACCGGTAGACAGTGATTGCTACTATTGAAAGACACCAATTTCCCTCTATACATAAGCAATTTTTTACCACCCTCCACCTGCTATAGCAATAGGAAGATCTAGAAGAATGCAAAGTGGAGAGTGTTGTATCTTTTGTCTTTTGATGTCGGTCTAAACACAAACTCAGAGTGCTTGCAACCTGACTTTGTGACATTCCTTTTACAGTCACAGTGGATGGGGTCTTTACAAACAATCCCTGGACAATTAAACTTGTATACAATCCAGTGGATGGATGTACACCTCATCATTTAAGCACTGTTTTTATTTCTGGTACTTGTCTCTTCCCATACAAACACATAGGGGAAGAGAGTGGTTGCAGGGCGTATTTATGCAAGGCTGAATGTTGTATAACACCTAGAAGTAGATAGTGTTTCTTCTTATTCTTTCCCCTTTTTGTAGGCGGTACATCAGCGCTACACAGGGACAGAAGAGGTCAGTAGGAAGGGATATTTAGAATCTAACTCTATCCTTTCCTGTCCTCCTACACAGCCTTGCTACTGTGGGTGTTAAAACCTACAGCAGAATCTTCTTCTGTGATTAATAACTGTGCCCTCAACGACGGTGGTTTTATTCCAAATAATAGGTTGCTAACCTAGCTTTGGAAAACAGACATGGCTTTGGTTATCTTCACATAAAATTCAATACAGTTGGCAATTGCCCAAAACTTTCGTGTTACACAATTGATTAAGCAAGGGCATTCCCTGTGAACTCAATTATTTGCCCCCCCATATTTTGATGAATGCAATTTGAATGTGGGCCTGTTGCCCCTTTAAGTAAACGCGCCATGACATCGTCATGACTTCCTCTAATAAAAGGGGCTCTGTTGGCACGTGAAGATCAGGGCAGCAGAGCCCCAGGAAGCTGCAACTCGTGTCTGTGTTTATTTGTATCCTGTGAGCTGTCTGACCGCAGCCTGTCCCTGCAGCCCCGGCTTGGGTGCCCCCAGGACCGAGGCTGTCCTAGCAGCCTTAGCTGGGGTGACCCTCAGCTCTAAGGTATCCTGCCCGTTAGCCATGGCCATGCAGTAAACTCTCTGCAGATTCCCCAACTCGGAACACTACCATGGAAACAAGTTTAGTTTGTGTTCAACTGTAGTGTAGGTTCCTGAGTGGTATTCATTGAGTGATAAAGGATTTGCACTCCCTTTGGCCATGATTTTAGATTTCTGTTTCTTGCCCAAAGCTCTACTAGAGAAGTTATTTCCCATGGTATAAGCCAGATTGAATATAAAGCTATGTGTATGGAATTATGGGCAAGCCGTATATCTACCTTGTAGAAGGCCTGTTAACAGAATTGTCATTATTACCCTGATTGCCAAAATGTTGACATCTGGGCCGGATGTCCTGGACAATTGTTACCCATCACTAGTCTAGCCTACATTGCTGAAGTGCATGCACTCCAGATGCCTCCTTTCCTGCACTGCAAATATATATGTCACGTTTCTGACCATGCAGAGGGCTACAATTGCCTCGGCAGATGTCAGGGAGAGAATTCTAACTCCACAATCATATCCTGATCTGAAACGTTTAACCTGTGCCTCTGGCACAGCCTTGAAAAGGTTATCATCTTCCTCACAAAGCATTCCCAATGCATGCACCTGGGGGCATTCTACTCATCAACTAGGAAGATCACCTGCTCCACGGGTCAGCTCAGTTGTTGATATGTTCACTGTGCATAGGGCACACTTAGACTCCATTTTCAGAATCTTCTCAGTCGGCTTCCACATGAGCGCGATAACAGTCAGCTCCACTTAAAATTAGAAGAAGATAATGGAGTTCACAAAGGGTTGGCGATCCAGCTCATTGAAGAGTGGAAAACCTCCATCTTTCGCTACCTTAACACATGGAATACAGAAGTCCTCAGAAGTCCTGCGAGTCTGCCCAGTTTCCCCATAAGCCTCTGTTCTTCATGTGGTTGCATGATTTGGGCTTGTTCCTTGCACCTAAACAACAGAGTCAACTTTGCTAGAAACATATAATCCGAATCACAGGTCGGTGCAGCTACCAAATCAGCCTTCTACAATCAGTGAATAGTGAGGGGAATCCCCTATTCATTTTTAGGAGGGCCATTATCTTAGCAGTAGTCATATAACAGCTCAATTGTGGCAATGTGGTCTTGGCCTGCCTTCCCTCAAAAATGCTCCATAGTGGTCAACAAACTTAGAATTTAACAGCAAATCTAATATATAGTGAAATGCTTGAATCACTTCATGCCAGCCCTGAATTACCTCCATGGGCGATCAGTGAAGCAGCAAATGGACTTCGAAGACCCTCTGACCACAACACACAGCATGCCAAAGCCAAGTACCATCTTTCCTTAGCTGGTCACATGCTAGCAAAGATACAAAGCGTTTTGAGGTAGATCATTTCATCTTCAATGCTCTTTCCTTTGGTATTCCCTCCCGTTATTGCTTAGATGCAATCCAGACTATTGGCTCTAAATAAAGTCCCTGAAAATGCACTACTTTCAACTAGCGTACAGTCCACGACAAGAGCACAGGCTGTTGGCCCTCCCTCACCATTTGCGGGTTGCACCCAATAGCACATAGAAAAAAACCTGAGCAATAAATAAAATAAATTACTATATTGTAAGGGCCCTTTTAGAATATAATTGAAAAATACCATACATTTAAGGGCATATGCCCCGGTCAAATGAGGGTGTCTTAAAGAATTGACCCAGCTAGTACAAATTGGAATGTTTTGCCTTTCATTAATCTCCTTTGGGCAGTCTGTAAGTAAACAGGTCGGAGAGGTGTGAATAATCCCAGGATGTCGTCACCGCTTCTTTGGGGGAAGCCCCTTCCCATGAGGCCAGGGTTATGAGGCCACTACCTGCTATTCCCCCTGGGTGTGGTTCTCAGCAGGTGGATCTCATGGGGAGGGAAACCCCCTATGTGAAGTGGGATGACACCTTGGGAGGTACGTGGTATATTTCCCCTCCACACCAACCACCCTTACACTGTTACCCTGCACAAGACATAACTTGCATACTTCCATGTATGTCTGCAGAACAGACAGTGTCACTTCCCCACGAAATACTGGGACGAGGAAGAGCAACAACAACCTAGTTAGGACGAGGAAGAGGCATGGCTCCATGTGGCAGGTTCCTCTGAACCAAGGTGCACGGACTGGATGCCATGGAACAGCTAACCCTGTTCTGACCATAAAAAGGGAAGAAGGACTGGGAAGGGGGAGAGGCCCTCCTGGGAGGAAATGGGAGATTCAAACGCTGCCAACTGTAGAGGAGACGGGAGGTTGACAGTACCGATGATGGGACACTTACCCACTGGTAAAGGTCTCCCTAAAAGCTCAGTCGCAGACAAATGCCAGTGAGAGGCAGAAGTCTGAGCTCCCTAACCAGTCGGGAAATGGGAGCGTGAGTGGAAGCCAATACATGCAGCTCACAAGCTGGGAGTCAGCACAGAGCCGCAGCAGGCAGTGGAAGCAGCGAAAAGGAGGCGTGAGAGACAAAGTGCCCACAAACAACTGAAAGGCAGGTGTAAAGGCTCACTCCCCGACTTACACATGCATATCCAAAAAATATAAGACACCCCAATGTGGAATGAGATTAGGAGAACAGGTTGCAAGATTTAGTTGCTTTATATAAAGTTGGCATCCAGAGAACTCTGCTGCCTCGAGTGTGCTCTGGCAAACATTACAATTACAGACAATTATAAAGGAAGACAGCATCACAGATGACGCAATTAACATAGGGTGCTACAATAATGCAGGATTGACTGGAAGAAAAAGACATATATAGCAATGTGTAGGTGCTGCTTTTTCTGGATTGGTTCCCCAGATGGCGGGAGGGTGAGCGTCATTAAGTCCAGCTGCACGTGTCAGGGAGGGGTGAGGGTTAGGTTGCGGCGAGATAGGGTGGACACTAACTAAGCTAGCATGAAAAACTACCACTAGACACACAATAAACAATGATCATTAGTATACCTTTCAGTAAATCGTTACAAATCTATAAATTGCATACACATAATTAGATCATCATTCATTAAGACTTATATGGGCTACCGGGTTTAGGGGTCTTGGTTGGAGTGATAACCTTGGTCATGGGGGCGGGTTGGTGCGCATCAAAGCAATTATGGGACACACTGACATTTGTTAGTTCTAGGGTGCAATATACTGTGACAGAGGTCTGGTTTTAGTGGGGGGCACTCTGGGGTGGGCTGCACAGCAGGGTCACACTTCTGGTACATCAAGAGAATACCTTAGGAGGGCACAGGGTTACATTAGCCATAATTTTCCAACATCAGAAGTAAGAGGGCACAGGCGGGTTTGTGGAGATGGATGAGTTACAGGGCATGGTTCGAGCCGGTTCACGCACAGGACAGTGATCACAGAGGAAGAGTGAGATGATACATTAGTTTATTTGTTTCAAATATCGCCGGCGCATCTGTGAGAAAGGGAGTTGTGAAGCTTTCAGGCAGGGGAGAAAAGGTGGGGGCTGTACGCGAGCTGTGCGCGGCGCTGCAGAGGGGAGAGAAACCTTTTTGTATTATTGAAGTGAGGCCTAGTCCAAAGATGGAGTCGAGGGCACACAAAATGGAAGCCAAGTGTATCCCGCAATAGCCCCACTTATGCTAGTGTTAGCATACGGGCAATGGAGGCGTCCCTCGCTAATGCGTGAGCAAGTGGTTTATTTCATGCTGAATGTGTGAGGGGGTCCAAACAACCCCTCACTCCCACACACAGGTCGGGGAGACTGGGACAGTTGGCAGGCGGCTAGAAGAAGGGAGGAACACAGAAGTGAGTATGGAACCTGCACCCATATACATAATAAAAGCCTCCACACCAACCCTCATATTCACAGTATCTGGCAGGATAGTGCACCAGGTTGGCTGTGAAACCAAGGAGAAGGGAAGAGCAAAAGACCTTCATTCAGCATTCAAAGGGCACTACAATCTGGGAGCAAGGTGATGCTTGAATATTAAAAGAGGAGAAGGCCCACAGTTAATATTCACAGGGCATGGCAACCTGGGAGTAAGGTTGCCCTTCCTTTTGGAGTTTATTTGTTGCATCATTTTGGAACTTTACTTTGCGAGTTGGAACAGAATTCTGATACTAAAGAAGATCCCCTTTGCACATTCCTTTATGTTCTTAGTGTGAGGGCTGGAAATAGGAATTTTGATACAACAGTGAACTTGTTTCTTTTGGACTATCCTGACTGACTCCTTCGAATATTATTTGTAATCAGCAAAACCCCTCTTAATATTAGTGTCAGGAAGGTATTTCTCCAAACCCTATTTGTTGAATAAAAGTCTCTGCCAACAATCATGCCACCAGTGTGTCAATCTCCTCCTTCCACACCCTTACAGAGGACACTTATAATCTTAGCATTGTTTCGTTGTATCTATTCCTCATTTATGCCTTTTTCAATTATCATCTTGCCTATTCTGCCTTTGTTTTACAAAGAAACTAAAGGTCTTCCACATGTTGATGGGAATTAGTAACACAAATCATAAGAGACATTGTGCATGTATTTATGAACCAAACATATTTGTTTACCAGAAAGAGACCGTGGCAGAATGGCTGTTCTAGCTTTGTGCATCCAATGCAGTTGTAACACGAACCTCCACATAGGCATCTCTAGGTTAGCTTGGATTACTATCTCATTTGTCCACAGGCAAATAGCAAATAGTATTTGGACTCTCCTGATTTCCAAACAAGAGATGGAGCAATGATCTTGTACTCCATCATTGCCATTTATTTGATGGGAATTTACTTGTTTCCGTGCCTTTTCCTCTGTCAATGGCATTTATCAGAATGGTGCGCAAATGGAAAATGTGTATAATAGGGGGTGGTGTGTGGCACACTGGGTGAGAGATAAGTGTAGGCGGCAAAGGTGAAACACTTTACTTAATATATTATACCTCTATTTAGCACCCTTCATTCACCCCGTCCCTGCCTCAAGCAGCCCTCGCTCTAGCCGAACTCACAGATCACCCTGAGTTGTGCCGCGTTGGAAAAGGGGTAGGGAGGTCAGAAAGGAAAAGCAGGAAGCAAAGGATACATTGGGTTAGGACACTTGATACTATTTACAATACACAAGGCGACACAGGGATACTCTGACAATGGGAGTGGTGTATGGTTCTTCTAGTAGTATGATGTTATTTATACAGTCTCTGGCTTTTCCCCCTGGATGTGCAAGGGACAAAGATACTTCGGCACACTGGCAGTTTTTAAGTTTTTATAATAAAGTGATAAAGACACAAAGATTAAAACCTAACTATGCTTACTTTTAAACTATACCTACTTATGCAACTGTGTTAAAAATATCAAAATAGATCATAAACATTTTCAAATTAAAAAAAGTGCACTTTATATCAAATATTATCTACCCAGGGTGCTTACTTGTGTCAGGCAGCCTTGCCAGGTCGGTATGCAGTAATAAAATTGCGACAAATATATCGCCTTTACAAAAAATCGCTACAAAAATGATGTGGTTTGACCCGGTAGAGGTGTACCCCATTATACCATTTAAGGGGAGATGGGGTTGCAGGGGTGTCCCCCGCTCCCATTAAATGGTATAATGGGGTACACCTTTACTGGGTCAAACCACAGCATTTTTGTTGCGATTTTTTGTGTAAACAGCCATTTTTGCTGCGATTTTAACACATGGAACCGCCAGGTCTGCCTGGGTGATGGCCCATGTAGCTGTTATCTCCTGTACAGTTTCACATGCATGTGCCACGTACCTGGGTGGCATAGGACAAAAGCAGCAGTAGGTGCCAACAGCAGAGTTTCTGGCCTGAGCAGCGTATGTCAGGAGTGGTCCGGGGAATGTCCTAGCAGAAGAAGGGCACCCTGGACACTTTCTTGGCCAGGCCACGTTTGTCAGGAGCAGCCTGGCCAGGGGGGGCCGCATTAGGTAGCTCCAGTTGGAGTCCTTTTATTTGGACTGTGTATGGCAGGGGCAGCCCAGCAAATGTGGCAGCAGCAGAGGGGCTGCAGAGCAGATTCCCATCCTGGCCTCATATGCTGAATTCGGCCTTGGCTCTTTCTATTAGCGGTGGAGTCGGCAGAGTCTCTGTTCCGGGTAATGAGTCATAGGCAGCCCAGGGATGTCAGACAAGCCTGCTGGAGTGTAAAGGCAGACTTGGCAGTGGTTCCTGCAGCGCTCCCTCTCCTTTGGGAGCACCACACTGTGAGCCCAGATGGGTGGCAGTGAAACATTTTGCAGCACCCCTCCTGGCAATGGAGCGCTGCAGTGTTCGGAGTCCCAGGCTGCAGCACTGTTGGTGTTCGGCACACCTCTTGTCAATCACCTATCATTGGCCCCAAGGATGGCATTGACATGATCAATAACAGAGTCCCTGAATCTAAGGAACCTCCCACAGAACTATTGAACTCCCTGGAACCTGCTCTAAAGAGGGGGGAATGGAAGACTGGAACAGACACTTTTACCAGGCTAAAAGGCATGGCCCCTGGCCTTGGCAATGTAGCAGCATATGCTGCTTACGCCAGCTTCTGCACGGCAGGCTGGGTGTGCTCATGGGTTTGTTCTAGCAGGTGTTTGAGCTTGTTCACATAGCTGGCATAGTTCTCACTGTCTGTTCCATCTACAACACTCCAAAACACAGGTA
Organism: Ambystoma mexicanum; assembly: GCF_040938575.1. Classification (NCBI taxonomy): domain Eukaryota; kingdom Metazoa; phylum Chordata; class Amphibia; order Caudata; family Ambystomatidae; genus Ambystoma; species Ambystoma mexicanum. Next base: position 780,992,265 of record NC_090932.1, read on the forward strand.
AACAAAAGATGTGTATCCCTTCCGAATATCAAGGAGTGCAGCATAAATGCAGTGGGATTGTTCCCCCTGCGCATGGGTAAACATAGTTCAGGGTTGCCACATGCTGATTCCACCTGGTCTTCCCCCAACATCAGAATGGCCAGCATTGCCAAGAGTGTGTGCTTGAACCTCATCCACTGGGGATGGTATGGAGTTGTACAGGTCTTCTCAGCTTGTTCCAGCATATGTTTGATGAGCGTTGATTCAAATTTCAGTCCCTGGTCTAATCTGAAGAAGTCGCTGCAGGTGATGACCTTGCACCTGGAGCGCGACACATGCTGCAGATAAGCTGCAGGACAAGTCACTGTCTTTCTGGCGACACACCTGGTGCAGTGCTGGCAGTAGTACTCTATGTCAGAAGATAGATGAGATCACAAAAACTGACAAGCTCAAATGTGTAGATGTGATCTCAAGCAGGCCGCGTCCCTGACTCTGTCTGGCTCCAGCTTACTGGCAGCCCGGCAGACAGCTTTGATGGTTATTAAGAGCTCTTACTAGCCTGGAGGTCCTAATTGTCTGTGGACAAAGTCGTCCTCTCCAGATGCTTTCTTTTTGCACTATGTTTCCCCATCATTACGTTCATAGTGCTGAAGTAAGGGGACACACAGCGCCACAGGTTGTGGGCCATGTATTAACCATTGTTTAAGGGCAGGGACTGGGAAAGGACGCTGAGGCAGGCCCTGCCCCTAATTCCAATGCTGACGCTCCCAAAGCTATGCCAGGGGGAGCAGCTTGGACACCTCTGCAGCCCATGCAACTGAGCAGGAGGGGAGAGCACCACCTGGGTGCTACTTTATGTGCTGCTGCCCTGTCATGCAGCTTGGAGCTGGATCCTCGTTGATGTGGACCCAACATGGGTTGATCAGGCTGGTAGCCGCATCCCACACCGGTTATGTGGCACGCAGGGGGCAATGCCCTCCGACCGTTCTGGGCCGGTGCACCAACTCAGGAAACCAGAGGATCAACATGCTATGGGTGCGTCACTTCAACCTGCTGAACTGCCTACGTTTGCACAGCAGGGGAGACAGGAACAGCCATCTTAAAAAAGAAAACAGCGGCCTAGCAGTGGGGACATCCTTTGAACATCCAGAGGGAGGGAGACGCCCAACAAACCTCAGAATCACCCTCTGGAAGGAGAGAAACAAAACCAAGTGGATCTTGGCTAAGCCCCTTTCCCTTATAGAGTGTGAAGGCGTGGAGCCAAGAAGAAACTTAGAGGTAGTTCGAATTGCTATTGGGAACGCTAGAGGCCCTCATGAGTAAGAACTGGAATGAGGTAGAGAGATGCAGGGGTAGTGATAACTTAATAAAGACTATTGATGTGGTTATTTTAGGTGTTGACAATGTGCTTTTCTCAGTAAGCCAAGTGTACCACTCTTCTTATGACTAAAATATATACTGGAAGTGATTATAAATGAGCAATGAAAATGTGTAAAAAGATCTAGTTTACAATGTTAGTACAATTAAATAATTTCTTTTTTTGTTTTTTTAATAGCTACTTTTGCAGAAGAACAGAGTATCCACCCCATAAAGATATCTGTTTTTTTCCTCTGGTAACACAGCTGGATGCAACAGCTGGGGTGGGTCTAGCAAACGCACACCTGACGACACAATACTCAACCACACAGAAAGAGACCTGGAGTGAAATGTAGAGCCAGAGTCGGGGAAGGAAAGGGGGCATTTGTTCGGTGTATAGTGTTCGGTGTATAGTTTGGCACATCAAGAAAAGCCTGTCTCATTTATTTCTGCTTTTGAGGCTCTTTTTAAGGTTTCACTTGTATGTACATATCTGTGATATGAAACAAATTCGCTTTTTTTAAGAGTTGGTTTTACATGGAAAGAATGCTCGGTGCATTAGCTTACAGCCAAATGTCAGGTGTCATCTTGCACCTGAGGTACAGAATGTACCATCGCCAGGAGTGTGGGTGTTACTAGACATGCAGCAAACATGCAAACTGCCCTGCAGCGGACACCTGGCTTCCAAATTCATCGGAAGAATTTCAAGCCACGTGCAACTGCTCTAAATTCCTGTTTTGAGTAAAGTCAAATCTAGACCTACGAGCAGAGTAGTATGAAAAGGTCATGTATCTTAAATACACTTAAAATAAATTCGTGTGCGCCGGTCTCTATGTGCATGAAATCACTTGACAGAAAAAAAACAGTTTTTCGACATTTGTTCTGAAGTCTTCATTATTGTGTGCGAAATTTAAAACACACGTAGAAAAACGTTTTTTGTCTTTAACGTATTTTTATTTAAAACATGCATCCAGTGAGAGCCTTCTCTGGGGTAAACAACATCAACCTTATCTGGTGCGCCATTGTCACCAATCGTCAATACCAGCAGCAGGGTTATAATTTAATGAGTTTTGGAACAGCAAATCAGTTCCCAGAGTCGTGGGTTGTTGACGATTCCGTGACCAAGAATGTTTCAGTAATAAAGCAATTAGTAGTTTTGGTCATTGTCAATTTCGGTTTCGACCATAGCTAGGGACACAACTGGGAATCATTTCAAGGTCCTGTGGAGTTTGAATGGGAGCTTGGAGGCAGGGCAGACCGAACACTTTTCCTGCACACAATTGTTTTGTACTTCTAATTTGATTTTATTCTCTGTGGGCTTTAAAATATGCCATGTCTGTATCATTCGTCTTGTTCATTTGGTCACCTGCTATTATTGAATAACTTTTAAATCACACTACACTAGTTTTTCAGCACCACCCTTTCAGGTTAGCTACCCACTAACATTTTCATTTTGTTATCCAATATAACATTTTAACAACCTTACTAGATAAAAAAAAACTAAATGGAATCCTGCCACCTCAGTGTCTTCACCACACGCACATTGGTGATGTATGCTTTCTACTTCAAAGTTTCCATGGTAAAACTTAACGGAGTGATTGTCGCAGGCCTATGGAACTAGAAAGCAAGGGTTGTGGGAGTAGGGTACGGGATCACTAGCGTTAAAAGGAGGTCAAAATACAAGCAAGACAAAAAAAGGGCCACAATGTGAATCAGAAGACTGTGAAGTGGGAGGAAAGAGTGGTGCATATCTACTCAAAATCAAACAGGAATGCCATAAGAGTCGTAAACTGCGATAGAAAGAATGCAGGGGGCATGTGCAATGATGGCGGACTACTGACATGCAGGAAAAGCCCCCAAACCATCTGGGTACCCAACCATATCGATGGACAACGCCTTCTTAGAAAATTGCACCCATGCCTTTGATCCTGTCCATTCAAGGTTACTTCCGGTACACCTCCTGACTAAGCTGGTTGGTAATCAGGAGGCATTAGAAATAGAAATCTACTAATTCAGAGGGTGTTTTCTGTAAACATGTGCTCAGTAAGAAAGAGTTGATAGCGAGAATTTGTGATTACATAATAAGATGATAGGGAGATGAAGTGGCAAACCAGGCTAATATTTTTTAGGTTTTCGTTCAATAACTCATCGATCTCACGAAAAATGTCAATTCGAACAAGGAGTCAAAATCACATTTGACGTTTTCATGCTTCAGTATTGTAAGACCTCAGAAATAAGAAACAAGCTTAAATAAATAAAACTAATTCTCTCGATGAACACATTCACTTTGGAAAAACCCCTGAGTATCACAAAATGATTATATGGCTCATTACATACTTGTCTTTAACATAAAACATGCAGTACTTACAAATACCTATTTTCACTGCCGGACAAATTATACGATAAGGGGTATTTACTGCATGTGTTATTCTGAGGAATATCTTGTGCGGTATATACCGTCCCATTATGCAGGCTAATACTTTATCACCTTCAGTCCATTTTCATCCTCAGACAACAGTGGGAATGGATTCAAACATGTGTCTAATAATGATCCATGCAGATCTTCAGAAATACCACATGAAATAGTTCTGGAAATCTGCATCTGTTTCTATCAACACATCAGATTTCTCCTAATCAAAGAGACTCCAGGAATTGCAGCAGACATTAATATTAATCACCACATGTGGTATTTCTTGGGAAAACCCATCAAATACATAATGAGGGCCTTTGCGGTTTTAATGATGTTGAATTAAGATGAAAAATATGGCAACGAAATTCAACTACTGAAAAATACGTCAATTATAATGAAGAACACCTTTTTGTTGCTTTTAATATGTTCTGCTGTATCAGAAAGAGAAGTATCTTTTCTTTTCACTTCCAGAAGGTTTCTTCTCACTCCCATCTTTTTTTCCCTCTAATTTACTCCAACAATCAGACTCTTTCGCACATCCTGTTGCTTTTTCTTTCCTGTTGCTTTTTCTTACAGTGTGTCCTCTTTTGTACACGTGGCCCGCTGCTTTTCATCCTGATTTTAAGCAGAAAAGTGGCAATAAAAACACACTTTTAATAAAAAGTAAAACAGGACTTACTAGGGTTTATAAATACTTAAAATAAATGACTCACCCTGTTGAATAATTGTGAATTGCAGAAGGTTTTCGGTGTATGTTGCAATGTTTTATATGTAAATTCTAAGTGTGGGCATTTAGGTAAAAGTTTAACAACATATGTAATTGTTGAGAAGTACCCTTTCAACACTACACTAAATACAAGCTTGAGTCGTATGGCACTACTGCCTCACGGCAGTTCAGTGCATGGCGTGGTTTCAAGGAAGAGAATGGGATGGGTGGGTACAATAGTGTGTTAACTACTGTTTTTGTGTTTTTCAGTGCATACTATATATTTTTTTTTTAATGTTGGGTCAATATTAAGCTCATGTGGCCCACTCTTTCATTGAAAAGGACTCTTTAAGCAATTGAATGACAGGATGTGGCCTGTGGCAGTCCACGTCTTGGTGCATGCTGCTCTGCTGCCAAAGACCTGAGTGGCCACGTCCCAGTGGCACTCACTTTCGAAAGAGCCACCGCACTGCAAACAGAATGCTGCAGCCTTAAAGTGGTGCTAGGGCTTCTGATACATTTCTGTTTTTATTTTAAGTTGCATTTTTGTTTTCCGTTCCCTTTCTTAACTTTAGTGTAGAACACTTGGTGAAAAGACATATTTCGAAGAGAGCCTGGACTTGGACTAGGCATGTTCCATTAAGTCTTTCACTGAGTGTTTGTTTGTGATGGCATGGAAGTGAAGAGGAACAGTGTCCCTCGTTTGAGTGTCAGTGCTTGTAAAGTGTGTTCTACTGTATTGAATTTCTGGCTTTGGATGATATGCACCACAGGGATCTTGAACAGTAAATGGTAGCCACTAGTATGAAGGTCTTGGGGCCTCGTTACGAGGTCGTCGGTAGCGCCGGCGGGTTGCTGCCGACCTCAAAACACTGAATCCACCGCCTGCTTCACAATGCCACCGGGACATTACAAGTCCCGGCGGAGCAGGAGGTCAGGTGGGGGATTCGCTAAGTCCCCATACGGGACTCCACGGGTTTGGGGACTCAAATGCACCGGCACCGTTGTTAATGGTGCTGGTGCTTCCATGACAACTCTGCCTACGGGGGCCGTTGCACCCGGCAGGGTCAGACCTACCTGGCGCGGCAACCCCAGCAGGCAGATTTGTATGTATTGATCATTCAGATAAATTCCAACCAGGTACACGTTTTCGGTTAATTGAATTATCCAGTAGATATTTGCAAATCTATGAGTGTTTTATGTAAAATTAAACATGACTACCCCGTTTTTTGCGATTAATTGATAGATCCGCGATTGCATACAGATCACATTTTTTTAAATCTATTCCCTTGATCAGGTGTTGCAACTAAGCATTTTTTTTTAGCAACTTTCACCTAGTATTAATAAGTATGTATCAAATATATTCCATATTCCTTATTTAAACATCTATTTCTCTCCAAACAAACCATTCACTCGTGTTGCGGTTGTATGTTGCTTCTGCAATTGATTCCAATACTTTTTTTTCATATTGGAAAGGAGAACTGTGACCTCTCTGAAAATGCAATCAAGTGGCATAAGGAGCATAAGGAGCAGACTCCTATCTAAGTTTCCACCATGAAACATTTACATAGACTCCACCAGAGAGAAAGTATAACTGTGTTCCTCCCAGACACCCAAATGCGATTCTTGACAGGCTTAATAGGGGCCTCTACCCCGTGGTCTGGAAGTATGGTGACTAAATACAGGAACTTGATGCAGTGCTGGCACTCCATGCCAGTGGAATGCACAAATGCACTACAAACCCAGTGTTTTCCACAGTCTTGTGTGTTTAGCCACATCCCATCAACTTTATTAGCTGGTTCCTACTGTCTTGCAGGACATTGGACTCTCCTCCATTCTTGCAGGATTTCGTATTCTCGTCAGCCATTTTAGATGCCAGGCCTATAAAAGACAAACATGTACTTGGTGCTGGACTTCAACACAGCGCTTACGCGGACCTGTTGACCAATGTGGGCCTTCTTCGACCGGAACCACTCAAGCTTATCCATCCCAATCTTGTTGCCATGTTCAGAGAGGAGAGGAGAGACAAAAGAGAAAGGAAATCTGAACCTTTCGTGGACTCACCAAAGTAACACGCATACCAAATGCACGTATTCAGTGTGTGAAGTAACACAGCTGAAGAATCATAACCGAAAGGTGTGGGTTAACACAGGCTTAGGAGTAATCAGTTGTGTGAACGAACACTAGCTTTTCAGAGAATACACAGGTATGTGAAGAAACACAAATGATCCAGCATCTCCCAAGGTGAAGGAACCTGAGTGCACTCCAACCATATATGTGTGCGGTCCCAGTGTCTTCAAGTGTTGTTGATGTATCATACGGGATGGGGGTGGGTCCAGAGAAGCCCATAGCATAGCATCCAGACCCTCAATCCAACTCCCTCTATTTGGGAGTATGGCTCTGATTGGCAGAAGCACATTACTAAAGGCAAACACATAGAATTCCCAGTCCTCTTTCCCCTTGTGGGTGTTCCCTTCATGGCATGAATGCATAGAGGGCCCACTTGTGAGTGTAGCGTGGGACCAGCTGTGCGTTGCCATCGGCTTTCCAGTTGTCCTCAGGAGTTCAAGGTTCAGGTAAGGCATCCCATTTCGAATCCTAGAGGCTGAATATGATCTAAATAAATGATCAAAATATCCCTTTGTTTTAATTTTCTTTTCTTTTGGGTAGTTGCTGTGTATTTACCACTTCAATTACAACATATTTCAATTGTGAGATATTATAACCTGCTATATGGGAATGGTGTGTTGAGGGCCATTTTTGATCATGAAATTGGATTCGTGTTCAGTAATTCTTAGTTTTTGAATGTGGTTTCTCGCATGTTTGTTGTTTGCAAGAACAATTAAGTAAATGTTCTACATGAGCTGTTAAACCTTTCAAATATATTTTACCCCTAATTGGCCACGACAGTCACCTACAATAATATTGTTAAAAGATGTAAAATTAAGGCACAGAAATGGCCCCTTCTATGGGTGTATGAAAAGGATTTCTTCCCAGTTGTACTTTTTATGTCTGCTTTTACTTAATAATCAGCTAGGTTTTACTGTGGGGTGGGTGTAATCAAAGGCCCCAAACCAATGGAACTGAAGGAACTACTGGGAAACTGACCTGCCAGCATTCCAAAAACTGCATGCTGAAAAATTGGGCCTATTGAGGCAGATTATGCTGGTGTCTTTCTGCAGGGGAAATCCAGAGAAGGCTAAAACAAAAATGTAATCAGAGTGCAGATTGCAAAAGCACATCACACTACGGGCTGAGAAATAAATGCAGCAATATTTTCACTGAAACTGTCCTCATCAAAAGGGGGTGCACTGTGACGATTCAGACCCACTTCTCAGCACAAAAACAAACAACAAATAATGTAAAGTGTATTTTGTTAATGATCGAAAAGAAACCGAGCTGCACTTTCAGCTCAAAAGCAAGGAGAACTCTGATCAGTAAAACACACAGGGCCCCAATCACGAGTTGGGCGGTAGCCCTTAAATCCTGCTGTAACAGTATTAGCGCTGACAATACCGCTCCGCCGGATCACGACTGCAATGGAGCCGTCGCTATATCAGTCGGGCGCTATTACAGCCAGATGTAATAGCGCCGGCTGTAATAGCGCCGACAACCAAATGTGCTATTACCGACCAATCACAAGTACAGCATTGGCGCTCCTAGCTCTAGAATACTAACGCTAATACCGCTGAAAATACCCCCGGCCAAACGCTGGAGGTAAAAGAACACATGTGAGAGTAACAAAGCCACAGGTGGAAACAATGCACAGAAGAGGCCTACAAAAGACCTGCCCATGACCCACGCACCCTTCCCAAAACCATGTTGCCCTTTGGAGCCGGGAGTATTGATGTGGACCTCTACATGCTGCACCAGGAGCTAAAAAGGCCTGACAACCAGCCCAGGGCACAGAGAGCAGAGGGGTGAGGGTAGTGGAGGAGGAGAAGGATGAAACCAGCCCCAGCAAGGCAGCCAGCCATCCCCAGGGTCAGGCCAACACACTGGGCCCTGACTGATGGTCAGTTGGTATCCGACTACAGGCTGGACAGGGCAACCATCACCCAGTTGCTGGACACAATCCAAGGTGACATAGCTAGCAGGATTGCCATCAGCACCGCTTTGTCCTTACTGGTGAACCTTGTGTCAGTCCTACAATACCTTGGAACTGGCAGCGTCCAGCACATAATTGCCATAATGCATGCTATGTCCCAGTCCACATTCAGTGCCGTCCTGAGCCAGGTGCTGGATGCACTGCTGCGCCATGTGAATGAACACATAGCATTGCCCACCACCCAGGCACAGGTGAACAAACTCAAGACACAGTTCTATGCCATTGCCCAAGTTCCGAACCTTATTGCAGCCCTAGATTGCACACATGTTGCACTGGTAGCACCCGGGACCATGAGGCAGCCTACAGGAATTGGAAGCATTTCCATTCTCTCAATGTGCAGATGACCTGTAGCCCAGACCTGACTATCAGTCAATGCTGCGCTCGCTACCCAGGATCCACCCACAACTCCATGGTGCTGCGCAACAGCACACTGCCAGCCTACATGGAGAGGCACCGAGCCCAAGGCACATAGATAGTGGGTGAGGACAAACCCTGCCTGAAATGCATGCCAAAGTACACCAAATGTAGGGGGGGCAGACCCACAGGAAGCCTTGAATGCCACCAGGAGCCACAGCCAGCACCATCACAGCACCAGTTCCATGTATGTGTGGCAGACAAGGACACCTGCACACGGCCACCACACCTGAACCCACAGAAGGTGATGGGCACACACTTGTCAAAACACCATAACACATGGGTTCACAACCACAATGCACCTTGTCTGTGTTGCAGTGTTGCTATACACCCTGATACACAAGAGCATCCCCACCCAGGGCACCACACAGGAATGCAAAGTGAGATGAATGCAATACCCATCCAAAAAACCACTGTAGAGGATCCGATAATAACATGAACATCCCTGACAGAGTGATCCTTGAATGCCCATTTACATGCATGCTAAAAAAGAAAGAATTGTGCCATGTAGCTAACGCCCCACCAGTCTCTGAGACAGCCACAACCCAATACAAATGAGCACAGGCCCTGAAAAGCAGTCATGAAGTGAACGTCATCCTGATGTTATGGATGCACCACTATGCCAATCAAACCCAGGGGGTGGTGCATGTATAAAGTGGGCTACAAGCGACATGGCACACATTGCAGAGCAAACCCGTGGCACATGAATGGACCGTAATTAAAGGACAAGTGGTAACATGACGGTACTTGTTGAGCATGAGTGTCCCACACAATTCCATACACATAGGCCATCATCCACTGCTGCAAGTCCATTAACACCAAGTGCATGCAAATGTAACCTGCCCCAGAACAGCTCACTCAATGACACAGGGTGCATGTACGGGTCAGATTATGCATGTCTTACATATGATGGATGTATACCAATCAGGCAATCACATTGCATTCACCCACTGCACACATAGATGACCACAGTGCATAGTGAATTGATGCGTATTCCTTGCACACCCAGTGAAGCAACCTAGGCCTCATGTACACATTCAATCCCATGCAGGTGATTCAGGATACCCACAGCTCACATGGCTGATAGCCCCTGTGTGGATTCCACAAACTCTGGCAGAGCTGGCATATAACAATTTCCCCCAGTCGTACCCCGATATGTGTGGAAAGGACATTCGGTTTGTTGAAGGCACGTTTCCGGTGCCTGGACCGTACTGGAGGGGCACAGATGTATGCGCCAGATAAAGTTGAAAAGATTGTACTCACCTGTGCCATGCTGCACAACATCTGCTGCTGTAGGAATGTGCCACTACCCCCTGATGCTGATGCGCAACACCCAGGGGATGGGAGTGATGATGCCCATGTGCCTGTTGCAGGGGCTAATGCACACAGGGATGGGGTAAGGGAGGAGAGGTTGGCCAGACAGGTGTTGATCGAGATTTTTTGGGGATTTGGTGTATGGGCACATGTCACAAGAGCACTTGCAAAATAAATAACCCTTGAACACAATCATGAATGTCCAAGCTTTCTGTCATGTTTGAACTGGCTTTTATTAGCGTGGAACTAACCCCTTCCCCCCACCAACTCCCCAGCACACATGTCCCCCTCCCCCAACACAGTGCATATGGGTCCATGTGCCCAGCCCTCAGGCCAATAGTGCATTGGCCATCTAACAGGGACTTTGTCGCTTCCCACATGCTCCCCCTTCAGGTGAGCGCTGCTGTGAATGATGCAGTGACCTACGCCTGGGTGACCCGTGTAGGGATCTTTCTGTGGGGGTGGTTGAGGTGGATGGCACTGATGTGGCCAACTGCAGTTGCTGGCGGAGGAGATTATTTGCCTCACGCATATGTTCGGCATGTGCAGATTGAACCTTGCACAATTTGCGTACTCGGTGGCTAAACCCCATTAAGTGCCGCAGTGCATCCCTCTACTACCTTCCGTGTGTGGGCATTGTCAAGTGCCATGGTTTTGGCAGCCCCCTAATCGCACTACCAATGGCCTCGATGTGTCGGTTGTGTTCACTGGCCATGCCTTCTATCCTCATATGTCCTGTCTCCATCACATCTTGCCGTGCCATGCCAGCCAGTATCCCGTGCAGGGCTGCTCTGCCTGGCAGGTCTCTGCGGGATGGTGGGGCTGCAGTGCCTGGCCAGTCTCTGCAGGGTGGTGGAGCTTCTGTTGTGTGGTGCTGGGCTGTCTGGTGGGGCTGCCATGGATGGAGGGACTGCCAGCAGATGACCCATACGAGGGTGTGTCATCATCCGCCTCTGGTGTGTGTGCGGCAGAGGCGGCGTGCACAGACTTGTGGACTGTGGCTGGGAGTCTCCACATGCTCAGGGGTCCCTTCGGGTGAGACCATTTGCTGCACTGTACTGTGTATTGGCATGATCACAGGTGTAGCATGATGTTCTTTACCGGATCAGGCACCCTCATCTGGGGTGGTTGCACTCATGGCAACTTCCACATCCTGTGAGCCCCCAGTGGCTTGGGATGTGCTTGGGAAGGTGGCCCTCATGGCTTGTGGGTGCCAAGGTGGTAAGCCACTGGTGGCTTGTGGGCATCAAGGTGGTGAGCCCCTGGTGGCTTGTGGGCGTCGAGGTGGTGCGCCACTGGTTACTTGTGGGCGCCGATGTGGTGAGCCAATGGTGCAGTGGGTGCGTTGGCATATCCTGCTGGGCCCTTCACATGGTGGTGGTGTTGAGGCACTCCTCGGCCGACGTCAGGATGGGCCGGCCTCCTCATCATCCACATTGCACTCGGTTGATGCCTGTGTGCACCTCAAATTATTTTCATGCATTTCAAGGCTTACGGAGGTGAAGGGGGGTGTTGTACAAGACACTTTCTATCATGTTTGGGCCTGAAAATTTTAGTGTTCATGATGTTTGCATTACTGGGGCATACTATTGAGGGGGACACAGTTCAAAATTGTTGACATAGCCTTTTCGTGCATATGATGCAAATGCACAGCTGGCATGCCGCAGTCAGTGAGGGGGTGTTGGTACTACACACACACCTGATGTTGCTGTGCCCTGCCATGGATGTGTGTGCCATGTTGCTTGCATGTGTCCATTGGTTGAAAAACTCACAACTCTGGATCCTTGGGGTTGCCTAGGTGCACTGGTACAATGGTGCAGTTGTGGGTGGATGTGGTGGATCACACACACTGCACCCACTCACAGTGCCCGGCTGTCGGACATTGACACTGGGGATGGAGTAGTGGCCTATTTACAATTCAATTTGCAAGGGGGGGTGACTCACCTCCAGCCTTCTGGGTGCCGGTGCCTGCCTCTGTTGCTCCCACTCCCTGAATCGATGCCATTTCGATGAGGGTGGTGCACTGCTCCTCCCATGGTGCCAGCTCTGGGGGTGGTGGTGGTGGACCTCCACCGTTCGCCATGCTCTCACTCCTGTGCTGTGCCAGGAGGCCCCAGACATGGACCCGCAGGTCATTGAAGCACTTGCGGCAATCCTCTCCATCCCATGGAACACGGCCCACCACAGTGACCTTCCGGCTGATGTCTGTCCAGATGTGGTTGCGCCGCAGTGAGCCTGTCTATTTTTTGTTGAGTACCATACAGTTTGTCGTGGTGTAATTACCTCCTCCACCAGTATAGTCAGTTCTGTGTCCTAGAACTTCAGTTTCTGTACCATGTCCGTGGCAGACTTGCCCCTCATACGCTCCTGAGACAACTTTTGTGCTTGGGTGGAGTGGATGGCTTTCAGGGGCTCTGATTTTGGATGGATTGTGTTTTCCAAAATGGGCACCGCTTTGTTTACCGTTACGTTGTGATGCATTTCCCGTGGATGCTATTTGCGTTAATGCCTGTTTCGTGTGCGCATGCCTGCCAACTCGTGATGGGGCTTTATTTGTGCCACAAGTCACAGCATTCACGCAAATACCGGTCGACGATATATCCGCCCGGATACAGCCACACTCGTGATGAGGCCCACAGTGTGTCAAAAAATAAAGGCTGATGTTAGAAAATGCAGTATGTGAGTTAATTTCAGCCAGGGTCAATGGGCAAGATTCACAAAATGCTCCCCCCACTGCCAGCCTGGCTTTTGCATCCCAACTGTTTACAACTACAATAAAGTGTGGCCTGTACGAAGCATGTTGCAAAACAAACTTTGTTTAGATGTGCTGGCTCTGAAGGATTGGCTCAGTGCAGAGACAAATGGCCCTGGCTGGTGCATGACCGAAATGTAGGGGGGCGGGGGGAGTGTGACAATAGGGCTATAATCAAGAGATGCTGAAACTTAGAAAGAAATACCAGAAATAGAAGCCTTTCAGATTGGAATGATGGTCCCCTTCAGATAGGAGGATAGGCCTCGTGACATTATCTGCAGTGGGAGACAGTGCTTCAGATACGATTTGCAAATGGGAGTATTTTACTACCTATTTTTGATTTTTAGGGAGTAAAAATGTAAGTCAAATTCCCATTGAGAGTATTTTTTATAAGCAAGTAAAAATATGTTTTAACTAGAAAACGGAAATTTTTAATGAATAATTATTTCTTTGCACCCAATTATTCATGCACTTTAAAGATACATGTTTACCAATCAGGCAGTTATAATTGTTGTTTCTTCCTGTGGTACTACCTGCACTACTGGTCCAAACATATCCATGGAGCTTTGTGAGTGAAAGCAGATGCACATGGTTCTATGTGACTGTTTTCTTTTTTTGTTGGGAGTATTCTTACTCCCTACTTTTATTTTTTGGGAGTATTTGCCTATTTATTGGGAGCAAAATTGGCCGATACACCCCTTATCTGCAGGGATGGTGAGAGATCTATATGTAGCAAATGCACCCCCCATTTATGATCGGCTGCCACCAACTTCAAACTTCAAACAACAAAGACACTAATAAAAACTATGGTCAAAGGCTGGCCAAGAGAGACAAATGGCTTGGAGAAAGCAGAGCTCCTATTTGCATTAACATAAAGATGTACTATTAATTGTAAAGGTCTATTATAATGTAGGCCTTTCTGCCAGCAACCGCAGGTCGTACAGCATTGATTTATGTGTCATTTTTTTTAGATAATTTCCAGGCAATTTGAAATAAAATTCACATATCTATGAATCAGGGAACTGTAATGGGTTTCTGGCTGATCTCAAAATATCTTGAATTTAAGAGTTGGCAAAGTGGTGGAGGGTAAAATTTGTTTTGTAGGAAATAAATTGCGTGTTCATAATTGTTACGCATTTTGTATAACCAGCGGAAAAGTGCCACACGGTGGTGCAACATGATGCAGAAATGGCTGTCATTTTTATTAAATTCCCCATGAGTAGCTGAGGCAGAATATATGTATATTACGGCAGTCACTAGTACCATTTTGAAGTTCTGCAACGAAACTAAGTTTTGCCCAAAAGCGTACATAGGAACAAAAGGGGATTTCAAAGGGAAGTTGCCATATGTCTGTTCTAGACTCTTAAACCAATCATTAGAGAGGGGCAGGATGTGGGAGTAGAGAGAAGGGTAATAGTCCAATCCTGGTTGTGAGAACTCTGCCAGGGCATTGCCCAAGATTGTAAACTTGATGGCTGTCATCACTGCTATTTAAAGTGGATGTATTATGAGGAAAGAGAGAGCTCCTAAAATTACCATTGTGAAAGGAGCTGATAAAACATGCCATCTGACAGCCACAAGGAAACACCAAAAGGAGATTTTGCAGAGATTGCCTCTTGGTGGAGCTTTCTATTGCTGGGAAGGCATAAAAGCTGAATGGGTCCTATGCTGAAGAGCTGGGGGGCATCCTTGACTGTGGAGTGACCAGACCCCTGCCATATCTTTCCAGAGGGTGCTGAAATGCAGCTGGCTTCCTGGAACCTTAAAGAGAGGTTTTCAATGTAAGTAGACCTGAGCCCTTTCTAACAAAAAAGTGGGGGAATCTGCCTGCCTTAAATCCTTTCCCTTTATAGTGGGTGGGGCGGAGGGGGTAAAACTGTGTAGATCTTTAACTTAAAATATTAATTTTATTAATTCCTGCAGGGTGATTTTTGTTAAAATTCTAAATTACCAAAGCTCATTCCCAGTGTACGGTGAAAACTATAGACTGTAATGTAATTGGGTAGTGCTATTTTGCCTATTAAACCCTGACTTCTTTTAGGAAGAGGGGTGCCTTTGTTCCTAAACCAAAACTAAAATAAATCTCCCAATTTTTACCATCCAGCTTCTCCGACACAGGCCTTTAAGCAGAGGGGGGTCTGAAATCAACAATTCCTAAATCATCTCAATATTTACTGTCCCACTTCCCCTAACACAGGGCTTTAAGTGGAGGGGTGGGGGTCTGAAATCCAAAATTCCACAATTATCCCAATTTTTCTGTCCTACTTCCTCAACTCAGACCAAAGTAGGGGGGTCTGAAAAACCCACTGCGAAATCCCCCTGGGCCTCATTACAAGTGCGCCGGTCCAGTAACGATGGTGCCAGTCAGCCTACCAGCACCGTTGGTACCAGACCGGTACATAACTGGTCTGCCTGCCGGAGTTGCTGGGCACAGCGGCCACGGTAGGCAGACTTTCACAGAAGCACTGGCACCGTTACTACCGGTGCTTCCTTTTTCCCCACTCCAATAGAATCCTATTGTACTCTATGGATCTATGTGATCACTGCTCCGCCCGTAACTGCGACGGCCGAAAATGCCGATGCCAGTTACGATGCGGTGCAGTGATCATATAGATCACTTTGCCTGCTTCCCCCGGCCTGCATTACCCTTCCCCCCACCCCACTCACCTTTACGGCGGCACACTTGTGTGTGATGCCTGCACCCTGCTATCCCTGCGACGTCAGCTCCTCCCACTAACGTGGGTTATAGCTGACTCCGCAGGGTGCTTTTTTTTTTTCTTACATGTCCCCCACTTAACAAAATGGTAAGCAGGAGACACCCCTGCAACCCCCGACTCCCGTTACGGCACCCAAGTAGAGCAGGGGAGACCCCTGCAACCTCCGCTCTGCTTGGGTGCAGTAAATGTCACCCTAATTTTGTGCGCCTCCAGAGTCGCAGTGGTTGCAGAGGCGCACAAATGAGAGTGACATTTTGGTACGATTCCGACTCTACGGGAGGAAAGAAGAAAGTGATTGCTCTAGGAGAGAGGAGTGGAGAGAGGGTTAGGGAGGGGGGGTCTGAGGAGATGAGAACATCCAGAGTGTGTCCTGCAGAGTGCGTCTGGCCAGAGGGAAGAATAGAGAGAGAGAGTCACAGAGGTAGGAAAAGAGTGAAGCGGAGGGACAGGAAGCATGCAGGTGGATGTTGAGGTCACCAAGGAGGAGGAGTTGAGTGGTCGAGGCCAGGAGAGAGAAGGAGAGGTCGGCCCACTCAGAGAGGAAGGAGGAAGCCTGACCAGGTGGCCAATAGATTGTAACAATGGTGAGAGAATGTCCCGGAGAGAGAGAAAGGCTGCAGACTAGGCATTCGGAGGTGGAGTAGTAATACATTGGGATCACAGAGGCAAGAATCCACTCTGGGAAGATCAAGGCTACACCCCCCCCCCCCAGGACGGTTGGATATGGGCACGCAGAAGATCTTGCTGCCATCATGGAGGAGAGTGTCAAAGCTCATGACAGAGCTGGCCATGCACCATGTCTCGGTGAGACTGAGGACATCGAGGTTGAGTTCTTGAATTCTTCCAAAAGGCAGCAGATGTCAGAGGAGTGTGTGACAGCCGAGCGAGAGTTGAGAGTGGGAATGTGGAGAAGGCTGCCAACCTTGATGGACTTCCAGGGAGGGGACAAATCAGAGGTGCACCCTGTGGAGGTGTATGAGGAGCCGGAGGGGGGGAAGAAGAAGAGGAAGGAGAGGGCAAGGTAGCCTAGGAGGAGGCAGAGGTGTGAGGCAAGGAAGCCAGGGAGGAGAGAGAAGGCACAGCAGGAGAAGGAAGGAAGTTGTTGAGGTGCCAGAAACTTCAATCAAAGTGGAGAAAGTTGGCCTGAGAGCCTTGGACCAGGACGGTGCCATTCTGGTAGACATTAATGATGACCTTAGAGGAGTGGAGGGGGGCCAGGAGGACCCCCCACCAAATGCCACGATTAATGGGAGAAGAAGAGAAAGAAGAGACCACAGAGACCATATAAGGAGTCCATAGGTCTGGCAAAGGACAGAAAAGAGGATATCGGTTAGGGCCTATCTGGAGGTAGCGCTGGTGTAGGTGCCAGCAATAGGGAGACCAGGGTTAGAGACCAAGATCTCCTTTTTGAATTTCTTCCTATCAGACTTAGTGAAAAGGGTAGGATAGTCAATGGAGGAAGAGTTAGAGAAGATAGGAGAAACAGAGAGCGACATGGGTGGTGTGGAGGAGGGGGAAGAGGAGAGAGGCGGTGGGTAGGGAGTGAGAGAAGAGCGGAAAGGGGGTGGGAACACAAGGGGAGAGCATGGTGGAAGGGTGCAAGCAGAAGAGGCAAAGCGGGACAGGAAAAGTAGGACAGAATAGCACAATGCAGCCACTGGGCACAGCCAAAATCCAATTTAGCAAACAGGGTGAAACAGAGTACAGCCAATGGGCACAGCTAGATGTGAAATATAGTAAACAGGGTGAAACACAGTACAGCCAATGGGCACAGCTAGATGGGAAATTTAGCAAACAGGGTGAACACAGTACAGCCAATGGGCACAGCTAGATGTGAAATATAGTAAACAGGGTGAAACACAGTACAGCCAATGGGCACAGCTAGATGGGAAATTTCGCAAACAGGGTGAACACAGTACAGCCAATGGGCACAGCTAGGTGTGAAATTTGACAAATGGTGAAGCACAGTACAGCTAATGGGCACAGCTAGATGCAAAATGTGGCAAACAGGGTGAAACACAGTACAGCCAATGGGCTTAGTTAGAGGCAGACGAGTGGGAGTCCAGGTGAGACAGAGTGAGGGAGGGACAGTCAGAGGGGTAGGAGCATTTTTTGGTAGATGAAACTAACCCATGGCGAAGTGAAATGTCATGAAGTTCCAGCTTCTGCTGAAGAGTGTAGGAGCACCAGCCCCAATGCACAAGTGAGGGGACGCAGGACCTACCAGACCCGACCAGTCAGCGGACAGGCGGCAGACAGGGGCCTCAATGTGGGCTTTTGGTGCTGGTGCCGGTTCCCGCCTCCCGGTGCACCAGATAGGCTGAAGAGGTATTACTGTGGCCAATCAAAGTGGCCCAGTGACAACAAAGGCAAGGAGCCAGTAGAGGGTCCAGGAGCGGCCAACTTAGAATGTGGAGTGCACAGGTAAAGCAGGCAGATGTCGCCTAAGAAGATTCTTTTCCTCAATAATAACCAACACAGTGCATCAGCGAACAGTAGCGGCTGTGATGCTACATACGTTTTGTATAAGTAAGTAATTTAAGCCTAGTCGTGCACGGTAGACAATGCACAGAAAAAGCACTATGGTGCTTTTAAACACATCGCTTCCATATGCATGCTGAAAATGCTTCCTCGTTCAGTTAAATGAGGGGGAGGAGCCGGTGCTTATCAAAGTGTGCCTGAATAATGGAAGGTGCTTCATCAGCGAAGGATTATTCAGGAAACTCCCAAAAGATCAGACCATTCCCACATTTAAATTGATTGACAAACGGGAAATAGGTCTGGAAACCCTAAATTCCAAGCATCTCCTGCCTTGCAGGTGTATGCTAAAAATGTCTTTTGCCGACCAAAGCATAGACCAAAGCATAGAACATAATTGTTCTGTCGTGAGAGATGTCCCACCTTTTTTTTGGGCAGTGACAATCTCAATCGATTTGCAATCAATTTGGACCTAATTAATAATAAAGCCTGGTTACGACTGGGAACTAACCCCATGGGCTTTGACAACACGGAAAAAGCATTTTGGTCAGCTCAATTGCTGCATTATGCTATTGAAGTTCGATTGCGAGAAGAGGTTACCATCCCAGGACAGGTGCGACAATTCACTGTTGCCCTCAAAATGAAGCAAGAACAGAGCCTCAAACATCAGGATGCCTATATAAATGTAAATTCCCATCTCCAACAAAAACACGGTCTGTATTTAAATCTGACACCTCTAGTAGATCTAGTACACAAAACCATTTGAATATTGGTGGATAACAGCAACCCTCACAGTATCACTTTGGGTGCCGACACCTTTATTGGAATGGCAGTTGATGCCCAACATTATTCCATTGATTTAGGTAATAAAATCATGGGACCAATCACAAACAACTGTTTTGACATCAGCAACAGTATTCCTCCAGAAAAGATTTTTACTAGGCATGGGGGGGAACTTCATGGTGTACTCTTCCTGCCGCTACGGGGTGGAAGAGGAGACCTGTGACATCAGGCGGGAGGAGGTACTGTTGAGAGTCATGGACCACTTCCTCGAATCCCTGGAACCGACAGCAACACCATCAAAAGAGATCTCTCCACGCAACTGGATGATACCGCTGAAATTGTCAAGCCCAATGTCTTTCCAGGTTTCAAGCAGATGATAGAGCAAAGGATTAATCTTGCTGATGCCTGTGAGGCTGAGGAGCAAAGACAAAAGCTAAAACAGGTCTTTCTGGAATTCCAAGATAGCTTTTCAGTGGAATCATATGACTGTGCACATACATGTATTAATTCAACCACCATACACGTGGGCCCGGAGATGGCTCCAGCATTTGTCAAACAATACCGGTTACCTCTCACATCCATGGAGTCACTCACAGAGATTATTAAGAATTTATAATCCTGTGTGATAATTTGTCTGATCCACAGTACCTTCAACAACCCGATACTGGGGATACCCAAACCAAACGGCCAATAAAGACTATGCGCAGATCTGAGGGAGTTGAACAAACTGTTCCACATGTCACAATGGCCACTTCTCTAAATCAATCAAGGGCTGGCACAGATCCAAGGGTCAACGGTGTACACTGCCATTGACCAGACCAATGGTTACTGAACAGTACTGGTGAGTAGGGAAGACCAGCAGAAGATTGCCTTTACCTACGGGGGGCAGCAGTACATGTGGACCCAAACCCCATCTGGATAGGTTTATAGTGACATTGTCGAATTCCAAAAATGTCGAAAAATTTTGGCAAAAAAAAAAGTCGAATGTCTTTTTTTTTTTTCTGTTCGAAGTGGGGGGGTTCGCCCCTAACCCCCCCTTTTTTTTGTTAAACCCTTTTTTTAACACACAAAAGCAAAAAAACCATGTAAATTAAAAAAATAACATATTCGACTTTTATTTTTTCGGACACATTTTTGCAACATTTTTGTCATTCGACATTATGAATTCGACATATTAATTGGATAGCATCTGGATACATGAACTCCGGCAAGGAGTTCAACATCTTTCTACATAAGGCCTTGCCCGACTTTGGCGAAAGGGGAAACCTGGCCTATGTAGATGATGTTTTGATCAAGAGCTTAACTTTGGAGGAACATATAGCAAAAATCTGCTATGTTCTAATACAGTTGCAGAAAGCCAGAGCAAAACTGCCCTTTCAGAAGGAACAGTGGTGTAAGGCCTGAGTGAACTTCTTAGGGCACAAGATCACACCCGAGGATCCTCATCCCCAGGCAAAGAAGGTGGAATCCTTAATGAAATTAAAAGGCCCTACTACTCTGTGAGAATTAAGAAGTCTTCTTGGACTCACTAATTATATTCAGAAGTTCATTGAAGGTTACGCAGAGGTCACTCGACCCTTGGTCCATTTATTAAAGGCCTGAGTCGAGTGGGGTCCTGAAAAAGCTGAGGCAGTTAAAAAACTAAAAAAAAGCCTTACCCAGGCTCCTTGTTTGGCTTACCCCATAAAGAACAAGGAGTTCTTCTTGGATACGGGGTTCTCAGATACTTGCCTAACAGCAGTGTTGTATCAAAAGCATGATGAGGTCAACAAAGTAATCTTGTACATGAGCAAGACTTTGTCCTCTTTAAAGGAGAAACTTAATGACTGTGAGAAGGCACTCCTGGCCATGGTCTGGCCAGTGAAAAATTATCGCCCATTCATTCAGGGGGAGCACATCATTGTCGAGACTCCTTACCAACCATTGCAATATTTCCAAAGTGACAGATTCCGGGCGGGGAACGCTAGTAATTCCAGAATTACTTACTGGATTCTGTCCAGGCAAGGCTTTCCTGTGGAGGTCAGATAGGCCAAACCAGAAGAGTCCACTAGCGCAAGGGTTGCCGGAGTTACATGATTGTGCTCAAGAAAACTGTCTCGAGGACGAATGTTTATCGGCCAACAACAAAATGGAGGCGTACTTAAATTCCCCGCACAAGGTCTATGAAGAAGACATGTGTCATGGGATACCCACAGTTTATCTGGATGGGTGTTCCTACCATGTTGACGACAATGGGGAAAAATAATTGGTGGGTGGCATTGGGAATGCCTGGGTGAATGGTACCGTGGAACCCTCTGCTGGTTATGAAATAGGACTCCAAAGTAGTCAGGTTGCAGACTTGAAGGCCATTCATCAAACCATCCTCAATGCAGTGCACCACCAACTCAATGAACTGGTCATAATCACTGACTATGATTATGTCAGGAATAGGTTCATGGAGCACCTGATTAACTAGAAGAATCGGGGCATGCTTTGTGCTAAAAATAAACCCTTAAAGCTTGCCAAACTGATCCAATCAATTGACGATCTGGTGACCTCCAATGAGATGACCATCTCTTGGAAGAAGATAAGTGGACATTCCAAAATAGAGGGGCCATGTGAGACTGAGAATTATCTGGCTGACCAGCTGGCTAAAACTAGAGCTCCGCAGGGGGATTTCAAACAAACAGAATCCCTACTGGGTGAAATCCAAATTGCTGCTGTCACCAGGTCACAAACTCGTAATAACAGTGAACTCTCGACTGCCTAGTGGAGTAAAGATACCCCCATGCAGATTTGATCACTCTACAGAAAGAGGACCTGATCATTGGAAAATGCTATCAACACATTTAAGACCCTGTGAGCGTTCCTCTAACAGAGTTGCTAAAGAGGATCTCCGGGTGTTGAAGAAGGTTTACAAGATGTTCCGGATCCAAGATGGTTTGTTGGTAAGGAGAGCCATATCTGGCTGTGACCAGTGGATGGTACCTACCTCTTTCTGAAGCCTGATATTGAACCACACCAATGACACGCCTGCTGACGGTCATAGGGGGTTTCACATGACATTAGAAATCTTGTGTGAGGTTGCTTGCTGACCACACATGGGCTAAAACCACGACACTTACCTAAAGGGGTGTCTTGTGTGTGCTCAATTTCAACCCAGTTCACTCACACACTGAGCTCCCCTACAAAAAAGGGGAATGACACTCCCTTGGTCAGATTTGCAAGTTGATTTCATCGTGCCAGTGATTCGCTCCTCTACAGAAAACAAGTACATGTTGACTATGACATGCTTGTTCACAAAGTGGGTAGAATGTCTTCCACCCCCGAATTGTAAGGCGGAGACAGCTGCTGCACTAATGATCAACCACATCTTCTCTCATTTTGACGTCCTGCAAAGGATTGAGGTGGACCGAGGAAGCCATTTTACCAGTGAGGTGATGGTGAAGATGTGGGAGATTCTAGGGTTAAAAAGAAAACTCCACATTGCCTATGACCCAACCTTAAGTGGGAGGGAGGGGTAGAGAGATGCAACAAAATAATTGTGAGTATCTTAAAAAGGTTTGTGGCAGACTCTGGACCCAGTTGGGACATCCATTTACCGCTTGTCTTGATGGATATTAGGTTGATACCGGCTTCTGCAACAAAGATGTCTCCATTTGAGCTCATGGTGGATGAAAAATGGTGTTACCTCAGCATCTGCTCTACAGAACCCTGGAGCAGAGCCCGATAAATGCTTCCTCTACTCATGAGTACGTTGAACATTTAAGGAAGCACCTCCAGCACGCTTTTCCTTATGCTCAGCACAATTTAGAAAAGTCAGCTGAAGGAATGAAGACCTATTATGATCTACAGACCACCAAGAAAGAATGTGAATTAGGTGACAAGGTTTCCCTGTACAATCAGGCAAACAAGCAGAAATGTCTTCCATCTTGGTGTGGTGCCTTTGAAATTGTAGATAAAATATCACATGTTGCCTACAATATCTGCATTCCAAAAGGAGAACAGACAGAAGAGAAATTGGTCCACATTGCACTTGTAGGTGTCCCTTAAGGTGACTGGACAGGCGTACTGATTTGCGG
Organism: Ambystoma mexicanum; assembly: GCF_040938575.1. NCBI lineage: Eukaryota > Metazoa > Chordata > Amphibia > Caudata > Ambystomatidae > Ambystoma > Ambystoma mexicanum. The sequence continues at coordinate 781,015,343 of NC_090932.1, forward strand.
TATACCAGTGGACTGAGTACAGCGAATGATTTTGTAGGTGTGACTGATCGTTTTCTCTCTTCAGAGCATCCTGACTCGTGATTTGCTTTGCAGAGATCAGATTTCATGCATTGTCACTAAAGAGTGGTGCATTGCGGTGCATTGTGGTACATGTGATTCAGGTTTTCAGATGTGCCTAATACATGTGCTGGTGTGAGCTCTGCGTCTGTTGTTTGCATGTAGACACGGCTGTGAAGGCCTTGCATATCTGCATGCATTAGCTGTGCTGCACATTCTGATACGTTTAGAAAACTCATACTTCAGGGAACCCAGTACACTGTGTCTGGTCTTCTTATCAATGTGTGAAGCTTCATGGTGTGTATGTTGGTCATTTCCACATCTGACTGAGCATTCTATTGGCCAACCACTCACTCTGCACTTCATTGCATTCCTGGTTATGTTTACGGGTTTTGGCAGGAGTGATGATGAATTCATGCATGCAGTGTGCACTTGTGCCCTTCATGAACACAATCCTATGTTATGTTCCCACGCCCCTCATGGTCCAACCAGCAGACAGGTTGCCTATGCTTTTAACTGCACCCCGCCCAGTCAACACCCCTCATGGCCCACCCAGCAGACAGATTGCCTATGCTGTTAACTGCCCTCCCCATTCAACACCCCTCATGGCCCACCCAGCAGACAGGTTGCCTATGCTGTTAATATGTAATTGAAGCTGTATGGTAGCCACCGTGTCTTTCCAATTTAAGAAAAAATAGCGTGTTGGTAATCTGTCGCAGATTTTCTGCATCCCTAGGGTCCAGACCCTGTTTCTTCAGTAGTGGGGTCACTGACACATCTTTAATTGATAGCGGGATTGTGCAATGTTTGAATGAGGCATTGACAAATCTGCACAGATAAGGAGCAAAAACAGCATAGGCAACACCCATTGAACACCCCTCATGCCCCTGTGATTAGACTCACCCAACAGCCATTTACGAGGTCTAGCATGTTGTGCCAGGTAGCGGAGCAGTGTGGAGTTCAGCAGCACCATGGAGTTATGTGTGGAGCCAGAGAATCTTGCACAGCAATGTGTGATTATTTTGCATGCATCACACACCATCTGTACATTTGGGAATGGTACAGACTACCACCACAGCATGACGGACAACCAGCTCAGCATGTGCACAGTCCAGCGCACCTATGACGTTGGGCATGCCTGCAAGTACATGGAATGCTACTTTGGTGGCATTCACCTCCTCTGCATTCCGTGGGAGGCTTATGTGGTCGTGTACATGGGACAGGAGTGCATCTAGCGCCTGGGTGAGCACACAGGAGAAGCAGGGTTGGGAAATTCCATGCAGCTGCCCCACTGTGTGCTGATAAGTGTCTGTGGCCAGGAAGTGTAGCACACCCACTACCTTCAGGGGGGATGGCTGTCCAGATATTGATTACGCTCACTAGGTTATCATGTATGATGTCCATTACTGTGGCGATGGTGTCCCTGTCCAGTCAGTACAAGGAGTGGATCTGGGCAGGTGTTAGATTGAAAGGGCTGGCCCTTAGGCGAGGGATTGGTGGCTGTCTGCGGGGTACAACTGCCTGCACATTGGATATGTGCTGGCCCATTCTCGCCCTCCTTCTCCTCCTATGCATACGCTGCATGCTCTGGCTTACTGCCTCCGCAAAGAGTAGCTGTGCAGGCATTTCCTCCAGCTCCAGTACTGCTATTGCTAATGGTAGCATTGTGGCTTTGGGAGGGGTGTGGTGTGTGGGAGTGCTCCTTTTGTGCCGTGCCAGACTCTACTGCCTCCACCTATGCTGATTGTGGGCACCTGTGGCAGGTTTCTGCACACCAGATTTCTATTAACGCCTGCACCGCGATGCTGGTGTTAACGGCATCGTTGTTTCCGGTTTACCAACATGTCCATGCTGGTAATTACATGGCTGTGTACCTCTTAATGTACACTTAACTGTGGCATACCGGTGTCACTGGCACGGCTGCCACGTGTCAATGCTGATACCGGCAAGGGTGAGGCCGGTCACGGCAGGTCCCTGCTGATCACCGGCATCGTGGCTCGTAATACTCCGGTCTGGTAAAAGATGCTGGTATGGTAATACCGGCATCAATTTTACCAGACCGGCAACTTTGTAATGAGGCCCCTAGTCTTTCTAGCTCCACACACAGAGGTTGAATGGTTATATTGAAGATTAATGGGGACAGGCATGCCCCCTGGGGAACTCCACAGGCAGTAAGTTCTGACTCGGACACAGTATCTCCCCAGTAGACCCTAGATCTATGGCCCTGCAGAAAAGATTTAATCCATCTGTCTGCCTCCCCCAAGAGGCCCCCTGTAAACCCCAGTCTCTCCAGCAAGATCTGATGATCCAGTAGATTGAAGGCTTCTGATAGATCTAAAAGAATCAGCCGCCCCAATCTACTACTTTCCAACACTGGCAACATCTGAGTTTGTAAATCAATCAGGGTGCTTTCCGTGCCGTGAGAGCGTTGAAGCCCGGACTGCTTCTTGTGAAAGATCCCTGCGGCTTCCATATGTAATTGAAGCTGTATGGTAGCCACCTTGTCTACCAATTTAAGGAAAAATAGCGTGTTGGTAATCGTTTGCAGAATTGCTGCATCCCTAGGGTCCAGGCCCTGTTTCTTCAGTAGTGGGGCGACTGCCACATCTTTAATCGATAGCAGGATTGTGCAATGTTTGAATGAGGCATTGACAAATCTGCACAGATAAGGAGCAAAAATATCATGATGTTCCAAGATGACCTTGGATGGCAAAAGGTCCCCTGGACAACTAGTGGGGTGCATGATTTTGAGAATGTCCGTAGTTTCCTGGGTGGTTATTGTTGAGAACCTAAAGCAGGTGGGGGATGTCCCCTCGTTTTGGTCCCCAGAAACAGGTATTGAGCTGTCAGCTAGCTTATCTAATTGCCCATAACCAGAGTTAACCACCACAATGGCTGACTTCAGCCCATCCAACTCTTCCCTGATCTTATTCTACGTGAGCAGCATCTTATCTGAGAAGGCCTTCACAGTCTTCCTTAGTTGGGTTTATATTCTGGCTAAGAACTGTGGGTTTTTCCCATGTTCTGAATAATTTAAAGAGTTCATTATTTTGGTTCCCTGCCCTATTTATTTGATCATTATAATGATTACATTTTGCTTCAATTATCCTATCTTTATACTTGTTCTCTTTGCATTTCCATGCTGCTTTATTTATTAGGCTTTTATCCTTAAGGCAAACATGCTCTGCATGCCTTTTACTGGCTGTTAACTGAGATAGTTCAGGGGAGAACCATTTTTGGTGGTTTGGCGCATCCTTTACACTTCTTAACTTGTTTGGGGCAAGCTTATCAAGCAAGATGGTTATGACTCTGTTGTAGTTCTCTATGAGGATATCTGGGTGGTCTGAATCATTTGATTTTATCATCAGGGCATCCATGCAATCCGCCAAATCTATGGCTATGATAACTCGGTTGTTCCTACCTAACACCTTATGTGGTGGTTCATGTTGTTGCCTGAACGGGGAGGGGAGTTGTATCTGGCACGTAAGGGAAAAAGGGTCTGACCACACACAAGGGGTGGTTATCACCTCTTTGTCTAAAAAGAAGTTAATTGTGAGCCACAAAGAGGTTGGCGTGTGTATTCTAGTGTTTTTTCTATTACCTATAATTCAAATAAACACAAATATATTTCCTGTGCACCGGCCTGGTTCATGGCTCGTTGGTAGCTCAGGCGGAAGGATCCAAGGGGCATGATATGAAGCTGAAATAGGGCTGAATAAAGAACTGATAGTAAACAGTTTGTTGGGTGACACCTAACTTGAGAAGGGAAGAAACTCCCTGTGTTGAGGATGGCCTCTCAATAAACTGTTACATCACAAGCATACATATGAAATCAATTTTCTTTCTGTCACAATTCATTTTGTTGAATAGTTTAAATCTAATCTGAATGTTAATGAATACTTTTGTGTAGTTATTTTTTAAAGACTATAACTGGAGTGAATGTGTAAATGTCTTGTGCATCTCTGAGATGTAGTTGTGTAAAGCTCTGTCAATCACATTTTTACACATGAGCATCTTAAAGAATGTCCAGGCCTTTCCAGATTTTCTATTGTTTGCAGCTTTTTGAATCAGCTTTATTAGGGCGGCCGTAGATCCAAGAAGCTCATTGGCATCTCCTCACTTCCTCCAGTGCAAATCCATGTAAATCAGAACTTGTACATTTTAGAAGTGGTTCTGTTGAAGTGAGCTATTCATTTGTGAATCAATCAGAGAACATGGTGACTTATAATAATGTTGGTGGACTTTTGATAGATAATGCAGGACAGGAATCTTGGTATGATGAACCGTCAAATATATATCTATGATTTCCACGATTTAGCCACAATTAAATCTTGTTTCTATCACTGCTTGAATGTGTTCACATACTATTTGGGATGGGTCCATCTTAAGTTTTCATAAGCTTGATAATCTTTCAATCAACCCAACCCATATTGTTTGATTGTTCCAAAAATGATTGTTCTATAGAGCATTTACAATCTATTATTTCTGTTTTGTCTCTGTTACCTTGTCTTTTAACAACATGTTATTAATGTTGCTTTTGAAAGTCCATTGAATGAAATGCCTTCTTAATTAAGTTGATATATTTGGAATACTAGCATAATGCATTTGCTTGATTTCCTGGTGTACTAATGTGCTATGCGCTAGTTGGAATTACGAGTAAATATCTTAGATCAAATAACCGGACATACCTATGGAAGATGGTAAAATACTGCTTTAATCTTCAATGAAAGAAAGCAGGGAGATATAGCAGCTATCAAAAAAGATGCATGAATATTCAATTATTATCCTGCTTGTACAGAGTTTATATACTTTTTCATACGTCATTTGTGACATCATCCTACGTGGCATTTTGCAAAACCTTTTCACAGGAGTCATTGGATTAGGGGAACATGTCCACTTATAGAATGGTGAAATTGACTTGCAGAGACAGCGCGTCCTGCAGCAGGCGAACGTGGACATCAAGAGCTAGTGGAGGGCTCGTTTCGGCATATCCACGCTTCCTGGAGGAGGCGGAGCCGGGAGTGTCACGTGACCTTGCACGTGACTCAGCTGAGTGCAGAAAACAGCGAGCCCACCACCCTTGTGGCGCTAAGCCCGACAGGTGCAAAGGGCACATACTGTTTTGTGGCTGTTTGGTGTGCTGGGACCCACCATTAAGGCTGATTCTGTGGAAGGAGGCAGGAGAGTGTCGCCCGTGTTCCCTGGGAGCCTTAGGAGAGGGCGGAAGATGATGCCAGGAAGACCTGGAATCCCGCAGACCTGAGCGCAACTAAGGAAAGCCGAGCGAGATGAAATCACGATGGCCGGAAGAAAGACGCCGCAAGCCCACGGGAGAGCGGTAAGTGTGTTGGCTGACAGCGCAGCAAAGCCTTGCCATGATCTTAAGGGTCTGAGTTTGTCACCATCCAAACCTTTTGGGCAGAGAGTTAATGGCGTCAATATCACAAACACTACGACCATATTAGGATCTTTAGACCCAGCACCAAAAACAGCTGAGTATGTGATTGACTGCCTAGAGGCAACCCCGCGCCCTCCATGCCCTAGCCCCTGCGATATATTGGAGCAACTGGACGTGCAACAGGACATGCAGTTCCGAGAAAGAGAAGCGGCCAAAGGGGGGGAGTTTGCGATATGCCCAATTATAGAAAGAGAGGAGCAGTCTGAGTATCAGACCCCAAGCGAGGTCCTGGAGGTGCAAAGTAGCACAAGAGATAGCCTCTGTGACCTCGCCCGAGTCAACGTGAGTGCCCGTGACATGGAGAAAAAGGGGAATCCCCCATTGACAGAGAGGGCTAACAACTTAAATAGAGTGGTCACACACTCTAATGGCCCCCTAATTAAAGAGAAAAGCATGCCAAATCCAAATCCTGACCGAGCGAATCCGCGCAGAGAAATCTGCTCGTTGAAGATACTAGCATGGAAGAATGTCGAGGAGATAATTAAAAAAGATATGGAGAAAGTAAAAAGCATCTCAGTGTTAAATAGGTCAGGCCTTCCTAATCTGGCATCAATGAGGCTCCAAAAGCGATGGGAAACTTCTAAAGAAAGCCCCATAAAGGAACTACCACCTGCTAAAAGTAAATTGGTCAAAAATCTGGAGACGAGAGACAAACCGTGGCAACCCGTAATGATGACCAGTCAACAAGAACAAGAGCAATGGTTACCAGACGAAATGAGTGACGTAATGTCGGAGGACGAGGAAGGCATGATAAATCGGAGACTGAGCGATTCAATCAAAGAGAGAAACCCACACGAAGATGAAATCTGGAAGCCAGCAGTGGAAGTCTCCTTCATGGTCAATCAAGAGAAAGACCCCCGACAACAGCCCCGACAAAGCTCCATAGCCATAGCAGATCAGTTGATCAGAGATTTAACCCGATTAAATGCTAAAATGGCAGTCCCAAGTGTGAGCCGCCAACAAAATATCCAACAGCAAAGAAACACCTCTAACCGAACAGCTCTTGAAGAGTGCGGTAAGGATACCGGAAGAATGGAGGACTCAAATTTGCGTCTAGGACAGACAGAGAAACGAAGGACTGAAGTACATCCAAGGCATTATTCCCATATACATAGCTCGGACTCCGACCTCCATCAATCGCAAAAACATAAAAAGGGAAAAAGAGACATAGAAAATCACAACGCAAATGCTTCAGCAAATACATTAAGGAATATCAGAAGGTCCGGGTCGGGGTCGTCCATTACATCTACAAGAAACACTGAGACCGAAACAGAAAAAGAGGAAGTCGAACAGATCGAACATAACAAGACCAAACTATCGCAAAGGAAAACAAGGGCCAAGACTTTAACATCGAAAGCCATGATCGAAAAAGTGGTGAATGAATTACGACCAACTATGATGTCGGCAACGACAATAGCAACAACGCCGCTAATAAAGCTCTATGAGCAATTAAATGAAACGTGCAAAGATCAGAACACACTGATCGCGCTGTTAAATATGAAAATAATAAAAATGGAAGGTGACATTTTGGAAATGACCCTACAAAATAAAATGTCATCTCGTGGATACGAATACGCGACAAACACACTGAAAGATGCCCTGAAAAATAACGCCGAGGATAAGCGGTTATTTGCAGAGGTAGCCAAATATGCGATACTAACCTTGACCAAAGAGCAGGTGAAAATGCACGTACAATTCAAAAGATCCGATCAGTGCCCGGATCATTACGAAATGATACTGGTAGAACAAGAGCCCCAAACCCAGCTAGCCGCACCGAAAGAGTCCCCCCCAATAAAGCAATTGAGAGTGGAGGATAGAAATGAGGTTGGAGCAAATAAAAAATCAATCCCAAGGAATCACAACGTGATTAACACAGAGCAAGAAGGGAAAGAACAAGATCACCAGCACAAAGACAAAGTGCAAGAGCCAAAGACCACACGACCCGGAACCAAAGAGGAGGAGAACAGAGGGTCATCTGTTGTAGTCTCTGGTAAAGATAAAAAAAGTGAGGAGACACGATTAAGCGAGCCGGAGGAAATAGTTGCCCCTTCAACTTCCGAAAATACCAGTAATGTGAGCGATAGAATGGACGACAAAACTGAGGCTACACGAACAAGGAAGTTAGTGGCACAGGAGGCTCCACTATCCACTGAAAATATCAATAATGAGTGTGAAGACAATAGGATGAAAGACGTGATACCAACACAGACAACACTTGAAAATAAGAGCCCAGATAAAGATTGGTATGAGATATTTGAAAAACAACCAGCAACCAATCCAAAGAATAGCGGAAATGGGATAATAAATGGCAATAATAAACAAGGGAAATGTAAAAGGAAAACAAAAAACCTGTCAGCCCCTAAGAACAAAAATGCCAAAAACACAGCAAACTTTTTTAGAAATATTAAGGCCCTAAACGTGACAATAAATAAAACAGAGTTGATTAAAGAGGATGCTAAAAAACACGCGGTTAGTGATCCAAATACTGGACAAAATCAAAATAAGCAGCAAGAAATGCCTCGGCAAAACGGTACTGACTTAATAGAACTTGATCAAGTTGAGGACGATGAAGATCTGATGAACGTGTCAGTATATAGCACTCATGATGACACAGAAGATGAGTCGAGAAGTGTGATAGAGGTGTCCCACAAAAAGAAGGATGGGGGCAGACATAAGGATCCTACGAGAGAGAGGGTGCCAGAGAGGACAAACGATGAACCGAAGAACAGGAGAGTGATACGCCTGATCTGTCCATCGGAAAAGATGGAGGGCGCGCTGGTTGGAACAAGTGTGGATGATACCTTGGCAAAAAAGCCATTTTACACCATGGAAGAAAAATTAAAAATCAGTTTACTGAAAAACAAACTAGCCCAGGAGAAACATAGGAAGCAGATTAATTTAGAAGTAAAAGCTGGCTCAAATCAACCAGAAGTGGAACCATCAACAGATAGAATGCCAAAGCTCACTAAAATAGTGAAAGAAAAGAGTGAAACAAGTGAGAGATTCAAAGAGGATTCGAGAATCCAAAATAATCAGGAGAAGTATAAGCCAAAGGAGGGCCAACCAAAATTCAGGGTCTTGATTGAAAAGATTGAACAAAATAAGAATGATAAGTCGCCGAATAGGAATACAATACTACAACTGTTCCAATCAATACCGGTATTGCGAGCTATCCGAAGCATCGAATTAAGCAGAGTCGAAATGATAAAAGAATATGGTCGAGTAAGTACCTTGGTACACATCGACTCAAGGAAGATCACTGTTTTGATTATGATGTGTGAAAGGCAAATAATGGATGCAGGATACCAAATCTATGAGGTAGATAATCTACTAGCACCAAATCAGTGCTCACAGAAGGAAAATCAACAGCAGCAGGCTGATCAGCACGAAAGAAAGGGGAGTGTGGATAAAGGCACTGAAGCCGGTGAAGAGTGCAGAGAAACGAGGGAGAAGATAGACGACCCAAAAGGCCTAAAATTCGAAATAACAGTGCAGAACATACCTGCCACGGATGATCTAAACCAGCAAGCTCCGAATGGAAATAGCCCGAAACCGGAAAAAGAAGCAAATGAATGGGCATGGATAGCTAAAGCCATAAATAACCAACCACGAAGTTAATGCCAAAGGGACAAAAACACCATAACATGGGCAACTTGGAATACCAGAGGATTCGCACATCTTGCCAACAGTTCCAATGAAATGCTGAGGAATTGCGATATCGTATGTCTCCAAAAGACATGGCTAGCCAGTTGCCCGTGTATAGAAGGTTTTGAGGTGGCAATGAATCCAGCCATAATAAAAAAAAAGGGAAGACCCATGTCTGGTCAACTAATCTTGGTGAGTCACAAGAGCGGGTTTGTGATAAAGGAGTCCATGAATTTGTCAAACTACATACAATATGCAAAGATCGAGGCCAAAGAGTTTGAGGATCCACAAAAAAACATAAGAATACATATTTTCAACATCTATTGGAACAATCAAGAGGCTAAACAAGAGAATTTAATGGACGACCTGTTGGATGCCATTGATCACTTGAAATCAATAGAGAGGGATGCCAAGATGGTGATATGCGGAGACTTGAATTTGAAATTAATAGAAATTGTTAACAAACCCAAATCGAAAAAAGAACGATCAGTAAATGAAAGGAGGAAAGAAAAAATGTGGCTCGAAGAGATGGAAGATCGCGCTATGATAATGATGAATGGGAACACATTGGGCGATGTACCGGCAGTAGAGACATGGGAGAGAGGTACTCAGAGATCAATCATAGATTATTTTTTCGTGACAGAAAACATCGCTGCAGAAATGTCCTCCATGAAAGTGATAAAATCGACACAGAGTGACCACAACCTTGTCTCACTGATGTGGAGCCAACCCACACATAAGAAAATCCTACAGAAGCATCAACAATATGAAGTGGAACCCGGAAGAACAAGGCTGAGAATGACGGCTACTGATATAGAATCACTGGTAGAGGCCATAAACCCTGATTCATGCCATCTGAAGACACCAACAACAGAGTACAGTGAATTTATGGAAATCTATAGGGTGAAAGTTAAAGGTCAGGGGAAACTACAGTATAAAAAGCATGCACACGACAAAGAAATAGCTGAAAAAAAAAGAACCCTAAGGAAAAACTGTAGAAAGCTAAAGCAAACAAATGACACGAAATACAAGCAAAAGATAAGTCTGTTAAAAAACAACTACAGGTCATGGGTGAGGTTGCATAGGGCCAAATTAGAGCAAAATGACGCGGAAGCCATGCTGAAGTCGCTGAGGCAGCGAAATTCCAGAGGATTCTGGTCTTTGCTAAATGGAGTAGAAAATCCCCAGAAAGCAATAATGAAGAACATGGTGACGGAAAGTGAATGGGAGAAGCACTACACATCCCTGTTCGAGAAACAACTTAAAACAGAAACACCGGTTTTCCCGAAAATACAACCATGGGATCTAAGCTTCAAACGCATAGATATATCAACCTGTATTAAAAAATGTAGTGATTCAAGAGCAGCAGGGCCAGATGGCCTATCAAACCTGATGCTGAAACAAAACATCGATGAATGGTCCGCGTTTTGCGAAAGACTATTTCAAAACATCATACAAGAGGTTAGAATCCCTGCATCATGGAAAGAAGGCATCATAGTGCCGATATTTAAGAAAGGATGTCGCCTGAAACCAACAAACTACAGGCCAATTGCCCTGCTAGACGTACTTGGGAAGATCTTTGCAACTATGCTCTTACAGAAACTGAATACATGGCTAAAAGAAAGTAAGTCAATTGACGTCCGACAAGCAGGCTTTATAAAAGGCGTGGGATGTAACCTAAATCTGCTAATATTGAACCTAGTAAAAATGGAAGCAATTAGATCGGGCCAGAAAGTGTATCTAGCTCTGATTGATCTGGCTCATGCGTTCGATGGGGTAGACAGAGAAACGCTATGGCAAAACCTGAAAGATTGTGGCTGCCCATTGAGCCTTATCCTGGCTATAAAAGAATTATATTCGCAAACATCTGTAAAAATTCGATTGGACGACCAGGGAAATCACTCAAAATCAATACCAACGGCCAGAGGGATAAAACAGGGCTGTCCACTGGGCGCTACCCTATTTAACTTCTACATATCAGAAGTGTGTAGGGTGTTTGAGGAAGTGCGAAGCACGCCCCCCACGATAAACGGAAATAAAGTTAGTTATGCAGATGATATGGTAATTTTAGATCTTACACCAATAGGCCTTCAACGCAAATTAACAGCACTTAAAGAATATACAATAAAAATGGGCTTGGAGGTCAATGCAGAGAAATCAGAGATCCTGACCCTAGAAAATCTAAAGGGTACCTCATCAAGAAAACGTCAATTCCAATGGTCACTCGGAAATGGAAAACTCAAAAAAGTAAAATGCAGCAGATACCTAGGGGTGTATATAAACTCAAGCCTGCGAGATGAACCTATGGTAGTTAAGACCCTGAGTAAATGTAAACAGCTGACAGCACAAGCCTGGGTAATCCATAACAAATATGGAAAATTTTCATATAAGCCAGTGATCAATTTCTATAAAAGCAAGGTAATCCCAGCACTAATATTCGGAGCGGAATGTTTGTTCGGATGTTCCAGTGAGATCTGGGCAAGATGTGAGGGGCACTTTTGGAAAAAGATTCTGCAAATACCCCAAAGTTACCCGACCGCTTGTGTAATCTATGAAGTTGGTGTAGCAACGTTAGATGCGAAGATCACATGGAACATGCTAAACCTGTATAGGAAAACAATTGAAAATTGTGTCCCCCAATTCGAAATCTTGGCAGAACGGAACAGTATACAGCCCCACTCGATCCTCCAGCAATGGAGAGCAAACTGTAAAAGGATTCTGAAAGAGATAGAAGTAGACGAGAAACAGCTGGTCAACAACCCAAATGGAGTGAAAAAAAAACTAATGGATCTTGACTGGATTAAAACAATAGAAAAAAGAAATTCACACAAACGTATGAAGAACCATCATGGAGAAGCAAAAGGGAGAATGCAGCTAACCCAATACCTTGAATTGTTTCCATGTAAAGTCCTAAGGAGGGCATATCTGCGATTCAGATTGAATCTATATGAAACTAAAGAAGCCCAAATCTATAACAGGAAATGGCCAAACGAAGATACAACATGCCGTTTCTGTCGAATAGAGTCAGAATCACTAAAACATTTGATACTTTATTGCAGCGAACTTAAGGAATTAAGAACAAAATACCTGGCAACGGAAAGAAAATTAGTCTCCACGTATAGTGAGGAAGAATGGTGGGGAAGGCTACACTGCAGTAACAACAAAAAACTGGCGGTTGCACTCACATTGTTCTTGAAACAAATAGAAATCATGTGGGGAAAAATGGAGGAACAAACACAGACATAATTCATATACAAAAGAACCACTGAGTAGGGATTCTCCAAGAGACTGCGGCGTCGATCAAATGTTTGATAAACGAGACATTGAGAAATGAGGACGAGGTATTATAAATAGAGGAATTTTAAGGGGAAAATTTGAGCCTCGGACAGAGCTGAGGAGGCAATTGGACATTGTATATTATATAATGTATAAGTTTTGATATAAAAAGATTTTCTAAAGTTTGTATAAACTAAATGAAAATAAAAAAAAAAAAAAAAGAATTATATGAGAGTTAATATCTCATTGGTTGCCCCTTGTCTGTAAGACACGCCCTGGGCTACTTCTGCAAATGCCATATAATAATTATAGCAGAGAATATGGCAGAAGACTAATAAATGGAACATTGTATGTAAAAGTGCGTGGTAGGCTTTATGATTGGTTGGCAACACCTCCAACCTTGGCCTTTCGGCTTGCTTAGCAGCACGTGAGTGAAAACGAAACCTAGGTGTTCGAGTTGCTTCAACTTGTTCTTTGTTTTCCCAATTAGTCCGTCACCTTTAATCAAACTGATCCTTTGCCAAGGCCTACCGTATGTAGTTGACCTCGTAGTCTGCTCACTGTTCTGGAACATTTAAGGGCGTATAGGCACGCTACTATCTCCATCCGGTTTTAATTAATAGCCCTTGTCTTAGACTTCTGAGTCACGTTTTAGGAGACCATGATTTTGTCCATTTCAGCCTTTCAATTACTGCTATTGGATTCTATTATGCTGGGTGTCATTGCTCCTCTTGGCCTCCAGAGACTTGCTCACTCCATCTCACAAAGGCTTTTTCCTTTGTGGTTGTTCAACACCTGGCACTGGCAAATATCCTTGCCTCTCCTAATCTTAGCAAAAATATGTCTTGCGCACATGGTCTGTTCATTCGACTCCCTTTGTGCCTTGAACCCATCTCTCGAAATAGCCTCCTTGATTCCAGGCCAAGGTACTCCCTTATTCTGCACATGAAAACAGCTTCTTAAGCAGTTCTTCAATCTGCAATCCTAGGCTTGTACTTTGTGGTAGCAGGGTTGATTCTCAACACAGGCCATTGTCCATTTTCTTCCAATAGCCGTCCTAAACGTTATGCATATACCTCTTTTTATCAAGCTTCTATATATTTTTTCTACCTTGCGTTACAGCGTATTTACAGTTATTTGTCAGCAGGTTGCTTCACCTTCTTATAGTTACGATTACTTCATCTTTAGGTACATGTTTCTTTTAGTGCTTCAATTACATCGTCAGTCTTGAGTATTTTCATATTGTTTCAGCATAGGGTCATACATCTTCTTTATGGCATCATTCTGTTGTCATCAGACTTTACCTAAAGTTTATCCATATTACCCATAGCTGCATTCTGCCATCTTGTCAGTGGGCATCCTTCCTGGTAGCATCCTTCCACTGCCTGAACGTGAGGGTATTGTAACGCTCACCTGATTCCCACGGAGGCGCAGGTCTGGCTTCGAGTGCTGATGCTTCTTCAATGGTGAAGCGCAGGACTCTGAAGATGGACAGGAAGGGCCCCTCTACTCTGGCTTCTCCGGCTCGCAGGAATATTCCCCTGTGCGTGAAAAGGGAGTATTACCTACTGACTGAGTTATGCTCAAGCCTCCCACTCTCTTCCAACCCTCCACGATACCCTTCCACGATTCCCCGTGAAGTCTCACCTTAGGGTCAGGAAGGATGAGCTCTCCATCCTGCTTCTGATGCAGGGGCGCGTTGAAACCCAGTTACTTCACTGGATTGAGGATTGATGGGAGTTCAGGTAAGCTTGACTATTCAGGTAAGGCTCTGTAAAAGTTCTGTTGCAAGTTCAAAAGTCCAAGCTTAATAATAATGTTCATTGTCTTTTTCCCCTTAGGGGCCGGGGTTCGGAATGCCGGAGATATGGCGCTGACCCGAAGTGAAACGTGCAGTTCCAGTAAATGACAGGTAAATTCTGGATGAGCGCTCGGGTAAAGTCTTTGCATTCGCTCATTCAATGTCTTTGTCTTTTTTCCCCATAGGGGCCGGGGTCCGGAAAATGCCTGGAAGCGGCAAGACCCGAAATGAAATGGGAATGACCCAACAGGTAAGACTTAGAAGGAAACTGAGCTTTTCCTATTCCCTTCCTTCTCTCACCTTGTTCTTGTCTTTTTCTCTCTAGGCTCTGGGAAGTGGCTGTGGATCCGGATGATCGCTGCTGAAGATGGTGGCGTCCAGGATAGGTAAGTGAAATGCAGCGCTGCAGCGATCGTAGCGAAATGCTTTTAAAATGATGTCTTCCTTTTCAGGATCGTCGGTGTGATGTCTCCGTGGTGCTGATTTAGCAGGTAAGGTCTTTTGTCTCCCTTTGCAGGTGACCCAGGATACTGACAGGCGTGGCTGAGGTCCAGATGCAGGAGCTGACACGGTGAGCGTCCAGCTGCGAGGAGCAGAACAACGCGAAGCATGAGTTGCTGATCGGGTGTGGTTTAAATAGCTTTGGAAGAAGTTCCAAGTGTGTATCCTTCCTCCGATCAGGTATGTATCCTTCCCCGACCACACCCGGGTGGAAAGTAGTCCCACAGGTAAAGTAGTTCCATTCAGGCCTCAAGAGGGCCTGGATGTGGCAGCATGGTCTGCATCAGGTAAGTGCACATCAAAACACTTGAACACATGTCTAGCTTTATGAGCCTGGCGCCCAGGGCGCCAGGACAGAGGTCCAACATGAGCCTGGCGCCTAAGGCGCCAGGACTGCGTCCAAAGGGCCCCAGCTTGGGCCCGCTGGCACTCCCCTGGGGGAAATGATGCCTGCCTCTGGGGTTGCTGGGTCGGACCTGGCTCCTTGGAGGTAGGCATCATGACAGGTATATTCTGAATGGCTGCCGCAGTTCATATAGTCTCTCGTACAGTCGATGCGGTACAGGAATATTCCAATTGTAGCTCTTCGTCTGCTATTGCAATATGACTGCAGTGTGGGGGTGGAGACCAGGGAAAAACTCTCCACCTGCTACTCTCCACTAGGTTACAGAATGTATCTCTTGCCCTGTTTGTTATCTAAGGATACAAAACAATTTGTAACTTAAATTCCCTATGCACCGGACCATCCTTTTGTTTTAGAGGTTAACATATGAAGTGCAATTTGAGTCTTCATTTTCTTCCAATTGCATTTAAAAATGTCTCGCTTTTCTAGATGTATAAACAACCTTCCCTTCTTCCAAAAAATGTGTTCTTGAATTAATAAGCAATTACTTGGCATGTTGGTGACTCAATTCTCTTTTCTTTGCAATGAATCGACATGTATTCATTGTGTCCTCCTTACTATTTTTGTTGGTTGAACGTGTCCCAAAAAATGCACCATTATCCCTATGCTTTTTGAGGACTCTCCTAAATTATAGGGTTGCTGCCTTGCACGTTTTTCATTTTTTTCTTTTTCCCTTTTCATATCATACCAAATTAAGAATGTTAGCATTCTTAGTCTATCTCTGAAGATGGTTTGTACATTGATGGATTTCTCATGGCGTTCCCAAGATGCTTACTCTGCACACAACCATATTGGCAAGTCATATGTTTATATCTATTGTTTAAACTTTCTCTTTTATGTTTTCAGAATTTCTCATTTCCGTTCTTCTTTTATAGATAGCATTTTGCCATTCTATGGCACTTTTATAGAATGTTGCATCCTTCATTATGTGGATCTCCAGGGAACACACAGGCGTCTTCATTCTTCCAATTGTAAACATCAGTAGCTCTAAGGAATGCGCAGTAGGGATAATTTGCCATTCCAATAAGAATCGTTTGCTCCCTTAACATAACATTAATTCAAGCTCCATCCAGAGTCCATTGGGGATGTGTTTCCTTTATAGTTTTCTGCAAGCTTTGTACACACCATCAGGGGTGGACTGCCAATATGGGGTGCTAGGGTGATGCCCCCTTGATTTATGGGACCCTCCGAGTCCCATTCCATGAATGTAAACTAAATATATATATATACACTAACAAAAACTTTCTTAAGGGGACGTTATGGTTAAGTTGCGCTACTAAAAACCTGTGAAATTTACAAAAAAAAACGTTATAAACGTGACATTATGGTTCGAAGTAAAATGAAAAACCCCTGAAATTCGCCAGTTATGGTAGGCTAAGCAACCATAACTGTCCGCAACACTGTGCACTGCTAACACTAACATCCAGGACATCAAAGATGAAATGACAAATGTCAGCGGGCCGGATTACAAAACAAAATCCTTTTTCAAGATGGCCACCATCGAAAGGGAAGGCGGTTGTTCCATACATTGCCCCTCTTCGCTTTCCATGACAGCCTCCAAAAAGCAAAGGTACGTGCCGTGACACAGAACCTGTAAATAAACATACAGCGACATAATTTTAAAATGATACACTGGATTTTAAAAGAAAACGTTAACATTTTAGAATTGGTAAAGTAGTTTTATTTAACAAACAACTGTCAGAGACCATTGGACTAATCCCATTTTCAATAAAATTGTAACAATGGTTCTAATGGCGTCACTGAAAATGTTCATGGTGAGGCACACGTAGTTATTTTCCCATACACAAACTATGCGTTTCTGTTAAAGCACCCGCTTTTTTTGCACAGTTATTTCCAAGACGGCGCCATGACCTTTGCCCTACACCACCATAAATGATGTTATGTTACTCCTAATGGCTAGTTCAGCGTAGGGACAAAGGGGACCTGGCCGGTCATCCCAGAACACTGTTATGGACAGGCAGCCGGTCACGAGCAGTTGCATCTGGCGTTGAAAGAAGCCGTCACTCGGCATCTGGAAACCATGGCACGCACAGTACAGCAAGATGTAGCTAGGTGGAAAACGTAAGAGAGAATCTGTGTCAATACCCAACCTTTAGCAAAAAAGACACAAAGATTGTGGAAAGTAGTACACAAATCGAAGTGGGCAAACATGACATTTTAAGGAAATATTAGCGTTGACCATGGGTACATATAGTAACAGCCTACAAATGCAGAGAATCAGCACTCGCCGTAAGGTTTAAAAAAAGGGCAACTACATGAGTGAGATGGTAATTCAGTTATGAAGACAAAATGAATGGACAAGCAAGAAAAAATTACATCTCTTGATTTTACACAAGACCAAAAGAACGTGCAAACTGATACACAAAGCTATGTGGGCAAGCATAACATTTCAAAGAAGAAGTAATAACGGTCAAGAAGGGTGACTCTAGTCATAGCCTGCAAACGTGGACAATCTGCACTCTCTGTTATTGGAGAAAAATTACAACTGCGCAAAAAGATAATACTTCAGTTATATTGTCACAATTAGTGTTTTGGTAATATAAAATTAAAACGCATGTCGGTGTAGAGTCGTCAAAATTAAACTTACATGATGTTTATAGCCTTCATTGTTTTTGGCCAAGTCAGACAGCAATGTGTTCGAACCAAAGAATCTTCGTGAACTGATATTTCATGTTCCTTACAAACGTTTTTAAAACATAACCTTATCAAATCGTATTTTTTCCAAGCTTTCATTCCTTGCATAGCTTTTGAAGTTTCCCTTTCGCTTAAGGTAAAAAAAACAATTGCCCCTTATGAATTGACTTGGATGCGTGGACCTACTGAACTTGCAACCAAAAAAGCAAATCAATTGACCTTCACTCAGAAGGCAAATACATTCTCACTTTGCAACAACATATGAGAATCCAATCATGAGAACCGCTACTCCCATACGCCTCCAGAACTGCTTTTTCCATCAAACACTCCACGTGGCACCCTCAGATTTCAAAGCGTAGGACGCCAGTCTGACTTCAATATTAATCTGAAAACATTGTAACACAGACGTAGGCATTGGTCGCCGTACATTGAGCACTAACTTCCACTTTACCGTATGAATTTGGTGGCAAGAAAACACCACTTTTTGAGTTTCCGCTGAAACATTCCATCCCAACCTAATTAAAGCTCACCTTCGGAAACATTATTTCGTAAGTATAACAAGTACATTGGTGTCTTGTTTTGTATGTGTTACGGCGATGTCCGTGTACACAGAACATGAACAAAAGATGGCGGGGCAGCAAAGAAATCTGACGCACTTCACGCTGTTCCACAACCAATCAGTGAAAGCACCTGCATGACGCTACCGATTAGCCAATCTTTTTCTTGTCCGCGTAGCGAACAGGGAAGTGTGACCGCGGAGCGGACATAGAAATCACTAATTTTTTAGACCTACTTTTTGGTCGTTTTAAAGGAAACTACTGGATGGATTGTCACCAAATTTACAAAAGCACGCTTTCGGACCAAGCCCCTGCCCCTGCCCCTGCCGCAAATTTGGTGAAAGTCCATCCAGCGGTTTGGCCTGTAGGTGTGCGCAAAGTTTTTCCCCCATTCAGTCTATGGGAAAAAAGACGTTTTGGGACCCCCTCTATAGCTTTTCCCCCCCTGGACCAAACATCACCAAACTTTGCAAAAGAATTCAGAGTAGCCCATATACCTTTTTTGCAAAGTTTGGAGAGCATTCGTCCAGGGGGGGCAGAGTTATTGGCCGCCCAAAAAGTGCTCTTCCTATGGAAACAGCAACTTAACCATAACTACACAGCCACTACCGTGGCTGTGTAATGTATATATGTATTTATTTGTTTGCATTTCATAATGCAAATAGTCTTTGCATTTGCCAAGAATCTAAACATGTTCCCACTCCCTACTGTATTTCATAGGGCAGCACATGGACCAGGGCAGAACATGTGAAACACATTAGGAAGACATTACCTGACGTCACAATACTTATTTTCCTGCATGGGCGCAGGAAATCCAGTCTTTGCAGGGAAGCAAAGGCCTCTTCACCACTTAATTTCCACTCCTGTCTCAGGCTAGGGGTGGGGTCAGTGTGCTGACCTCACTCCAGGCCTGGTTTAGAGAAGAATGAAGGAAGGTTGAAGGCTGCGAACGCCTCAGGACTGCTAAGGAGTACGCGCCTCCTTTCTGTTCTAGTGCTGTGGAAAAGGGTCTTATGGGATAATCCTGCATATTGAAGGCCGCACAAAAAGAAAAATATTTCTTCAGCTGATTGTGCGTGCCCTTCAAATGAGGGATTATGACATTTTCAGGGGGTTTCACGCCCCAAGCCCTCTGCCATCCGATCCCCCACCTACCTGAACCCACACCCTCTACCGGAGTGATATTCAAACTGTGGGGCGCACCCCCGCAGGGGGTCGCGACCGCATCCCTGGGTGGCCGTGAGAGCCCAGCATGAAATGTAAAAAAAAACAATGTTTTTTTTTAGATTGGAAGAAATGGGCAGCGTCGGCTCACATGGTCGGGCTGAAGCATGAAACTGTCTCATGCACCAATGAAAAGGTGGCCCGCACTTGTAAATGGGTATTCATCCCTTTAGTCACAGACTGTTTAAATAGTACCCAAGGCAGTGCTTTGTGTTAAAATGTAAGTAAATTGTGATATTTAAAGAATATTTATTCACCAACAATGGTCAAAATTACTAACTACGTAGTGAAGTAACTCATCAAACTGGCCCACATTGGCCAAAGAGGTGGCCCATTTTGACTGGCCCACACTAGCATTTTGCATTTTTGGTACCCACACGCAGGCCAATGCAGAAGGTACGTTTATGTTCATTTTTCTTTAAATGTAAATATGTGAATGAATGTGTGTATGCTTGTGTTATGAGTGAGTGGATGTGATGGATGCTTGTGTGAATGATAGAGTGATTGCTGTATAAATGTGTGTGTGTTAGTTTTGTTTTGTCCGTTGGGCTGATTTTGGCAAGTGGTGGATAGAGGGGGGAAGGAGGGTTGCACAACATAGGCATTTTAAAAATGCCTAAATGCCTTTGTTGCACAATCCCCCTACCCACCTACCAAAATCAGCTCTCCTTCTGAGGCGCTGTGGAGCCCAGGGGACAGGGGTGGTATTTTTTTACGGGATTTCTATCATAGATGTCCAATCAAACATACCATGCTTTCCCCCTTGGTACCCCAGCGCCTTGCATACACACATAATCATGTTGATTGTGTTGGGTCCAGGGGACAGGGAGGTATATTTTTACTGGACATCTCCACCCCCAGCACCAATTGCAAACTGTTTGGCTATTTACCCATTTATTTTAAAAGTATGCCCACCAATGCAACATTTTATCCCATTATTTAAAAAAAAACTGGTGGAAAACCCCACAAACCCTCCTTAATTGGTTCAGGCTCCCTCGCTGCGCTCGGTCGCTATGTCATGTTTGGGGGATACAGTTATGCCCCTCCACTTAAAAAATTCACCAGCCGCCACTGCCCCTCGTACTGTGTTGGGAACAGGATGGTGGGAGCCCAGGGAGTGTGGTGGGAGCAGGATGGGCGGGTACCATGGGATAGTGGTGGGAGCAGAGTGGGGAGAGCCCAGGGTGTGTGATGGGGTGGGGAGAGCCGAGGGACTTGGTAAGAGTGGGATGAGGGAGCCCAGCGACTGTGATGGGAGCAGGTGGGTGAGCCCAGGGACTATACTGGGAATAGGGTGCAGGGACGGCGCACAATACATAATGGCCATTTGGCTTTTTTGGGTGGCCCGGCCTGGCCAAATTTGGCTCAGGTGGGACCCAGGCCAAAAAGGTTTGAAGACCTCTGCTCTACCGTGTGAGTGGGATTTTCCTTAAATGCCCCTTTGCTCTCCGAGCCCACTCCCTTCCCCACCAAAAACATTCCTGTCTACGCCCCCCACTAACACCTGTTCCAAATACCTTTTCACTCCCACGCACCCTCCCTTCTACACTACAGATATCTCTGAGCCTCCTTCCTTCCATGCTACGAACATTCACACACACACACACACTTAACTTGCGGCTCAGCCGTGCCTGTCAGCCCCTAAGTACACTCGTGGTGTCAAGGGGTGTGTAACTGCTCATTTAGAAAGACCACTCTAAGCCGTCTCCAAGCCATCTTTTTAAATCGATCATTTAACAGAAAATGTAAATCTATTTCTCCACTGCATACCGTGGAAAAGATATCACTGCTGCTGCCCGAAGGTAAGTGAAATGTTGAATGTGTGTGTGTGTGTGTGTTTGAGAGAATGAGAGAGCGAGAGCACGTGCGGAAGACTGTTAATTCGTCAGTGATGTAACAGTGTGTGCATTTTTGTTGCAAGTGCATATGCACTCACATTATATTTTCGCAAACCATTTGTGTATATATGGGTGGGCTTGTGTGTTTGATGCCATTAATGATTGAATAAGTGAGGCCATCTGTATGATCATGTCGAATTTCATACGATATTATTGGTAATGTCCTTTGATGACCTCTTAAAGTCACTTCAATATGGCCGACATGTTTCTAAACTATCATCCATGGGATTTTTCCCCATTACAGGTGTGTGGCACTTTCCAAACACAACAGTAACCTTTGACACCAGGGATGAATGACTGCAAACCAAAGGAAAGTTCAGCATTACTGGAAACCACGGTTGCCGCATCCACAGGGGAAGCCATTCCACGCTGTCTCAGGGGCTAGCCAGAATTGTCTAACAAGTGGGGCCTGAATCTAATGCAGTTGGGCCCACCACGGTGGCATTAACATCTGTAAATTCCCACACATGCTGCTGAGTGGGCATTTACAGATTTTGGGTTGGCCTTGCCCACTCAGGCCCTACCCCGTCTACACCTCTGCACTGTCTGCTGGTGTTCCATCTGGATAGTCTAGTAAGGAACAGCCATTGTGCCTAGACAAATCCTGACCACACATGACGATGTGCCTTAATACAGCCTAGAGAAAACAGTGGTACATATATGCCTGCACAACCTCAATGTGCAAAGCAATTGGAACAGCTGTAGCCCAGAGACTGAAGGTTCAGAAATGTGAGCGTGCAGCACTTAGCGCAAATTAGTAGTTTGACAGCATATCGGCCTAAACTAACAGTGTCAAAACTCAGGTTTTTCTTAGACAGACCACCCCACATATACCGTCACAACTCAGTCCGTTGCAGACTACTAACTGGGTGTAACGTGTAGTGCAGGGGCAGCTGATCCACACTGGGTGACGGGCATTGACCCATCTATTTTGGAGGAGCTGCCAAACCAGCCCAGAAACTAACAGCTAAGTTAGCGCTCCTGGGATGGCTTGAACTGTCAAGGTGCGGGACAACCCAGAACAGTTCATACTCCAGTGCACATGTCTAATGGGCCATGCAAGACCTGGGGTGATTTGCCTCCCCAGCCTTGCCTGGCCCATTGGGGATGCAGGCTGGGGTTAGGGAATGCTCCTGCATCTCGCTTCTAATTCAGAGAAGCTAGGATGTAGCGGGGGGGGGGGGGGGGGGGTGTTCTGGCTCCTGCATGCTCTCCCGCTTTACTGGTTCCATTTCATGTTGCGCAGGATCTGGAGAGCCTTCACGGGATCCGGTCCTCCTGATGGCAAATGCGCAGTTTCTGGACTAAGGCTTGCAGGTAAGATAAATAAAATGTGTTTGAGAATGTGTTCATGGCTATGTTTGTAGGAATCAATGTTTGCTTGGGTGCGCCCATGAATGAAAGAGTATAAGTTGTGTGGGTGCACATGTAAATGAGAGTGTGTGTGTTATGGAGCGCAGGTTAAAGAGTTACGAATGCTGTGTGTGGGTGTGCGAGTGAATGTATGGGTGCGTGAATGAATGTGTATGGTTGGTTGCGCGAGTGCTGGTGAGCGTGCCCCTGATTTAGAGGTGCGAGGGAGGGTGTGCACTTTTTACTGAGCATCAATGTTAAAGCAAACATAATTGTTGTGTCTCGATGGGCTTACATTGCTGTAGCTCGTCTGGTCAAGTTTGGTGCAGCTAGTCTGTATATATTTTCTAACTATTGCATGGCATTTTTGTATTGCCACACCTAACAGGATATTCGCATGTGGTAATTCCTGCATGTATTGGTGCAGCCTGGATGGACATGTATGGGCCCATCTAGCATGAACATGTTTTTTTATACTGGCATATATTGTGGGCAAAGTCCTAAAAATGAGTTGGAAAATGCTCTGTGCGCTGTTGGTGACTTGCATCTATTGGATGTTTTCATGTAGTACCATACAAAACCAAATGTAACCTGTGTGGCTTTTCACCCAATTTCTGCTGTAAAATGCACCCTTTTAACCCATTATTTTAAAAATGTTCACAGGGGTGAACCTCCTTCCATGAACTCCCCTTGGGCGGTTCGGGCTCCCTCACTACACCTGATCGCTTCTGCATTTTCGGTGGAAAGATTTCCATCCCTCCAATTAAAGTAATCACCAGCCACCGGTGGCTTAGTGGCAACGAAATGGCAACCTGCCCAGAGTGAACTGAGAACACGAGACCAAGTTCATTCATATGAGCCAGTTACAGGCCATTTGAAAACTGAAGTCCACCCCCCGGCTCCCGACCCCCTGGACCCCCCTTCCCTCCCCCCGCGCCCCCACAGCTTTTGCAATGTTACAGAAGCAAAGGTGGCTGGGAAATAAAGGATGCATCGTTTATCTACTTTTTAGGAAAATCCACCATCGTTCCCTTGCATTTTGTCACCGAGTGCACCATTCCTGGACGGCAGTTGGAAACGCTGTAGTGTCACAGCTTGCTGAGCTACCCTGCAGGTGCTGGCTTGCTTATATTTGTTTGAATTGCCTGCTTGGGACGTAACGCCCCTTCCGGGCAGTCACATAGCCGGCACTGCAGTGGTCAGCGCTTGTCTTGTGCATTTAAGCATGATTATATTAATGTGAAATTGCTATAGGCACAGCTGTGTGTGCAGATAATCGGCGGGTGGGGGGTGCTGGCTATACTCCATGGCATGCCCCTTGAGAGTTGCAGATGGTGGGTGATTAGAAAGGGGGGGGGGGCGCGAATAAAGCTTCCTGATCTGGGGCCGACAATGGCTGAAAGGTATGGAGGCTGTTTAAGATGCATTTTCTTTCACTGTGTTTCTTCGAGTCCTGATAGCACAGTTGCTAAAGGCAGTGTTTCTGCGTGGAGTCGTTGAAAGGCGGAACCCCGGAATGGGGTTTATATTGGAGGAAGGCGAGGGAGGGGTTGGTATCGGCTAGGAGGGAGTGGAGTTCCACTACTTTTCTTGGAACACTTTCAGGCCGATTCATGGAATAATTAGCGCGGCGCAAGTGGGCAAAAACGTGCGAATCGCAGTGGAATAGCGAAAATCGCAGTGAACGTGCGAAAATCGCACGAAAAGCAGCGCACGTCGATTCATGGAAGTCCGTGCGCGAGAAAACCAGCGGATGTGCGATAAAAAGTGCGCGGCGCACGTTAGCGCACAGGCCATCTAACAGCGTGCGCCAGGTCACAGCGAAAATCGCACAGGCCACAGCGAAAATCGCACATAGCGCGGCGCACGCAATAAAAGTAGGCGGAACACGGGCGTAACACTCGGAATGGGGAACAACTTGCCAAAACGTGGGCGTCACGGGGGAAGTACAGGGCACAAGTGCGCGGAACGCCCACACGCTCGCCTACAACACGTATTCATGGAATAGAATAGGGGAAAAAAGCGCACGCTCAAACCAGCGCACAGGCACAAACACGACCGCCACAAGAAAGGAGGCGGTAGCGTCTCTGCGGCTGTAAGAAATGTGCGCCAAAAGGTGCGCCAACAAATAGCACCTATATACTGCCATGATGAATGTCCCATACTGTGGCCCTCCAGGAAAAATGACGTGCAAAGGGGTACCCACAAACACGGACACCCGCTGACAAAAAATACGTGTGCATGTATACCGGGGTGCGCGGGAAGTGTCACACGCGATTTGCAGGGTACGTGCATCACAGGGGTTCGCGTGAAGTTATTCACGCGATCGGGCCTGGGGGAGCGGGCTACGTGTATTACAGGGGTTCGCGTGAAGTTCCTCACGCGATCGGGCCTGGGGGAGCGGGCTTCGTGTATTACAGGGGTTCGCGTGAAGTTCCTCACGCGATCGGGCCTGGGGGAGCGGGCTACGTGTATTACAGGGGTTCGCGTGAAGTTCCACACGCGATCGGGCCTGGGGGAGCGGGCTTCGTGTATTACAGGGGTTCGCGTGAAGTTCCTCACGCGATCGGGCCTGGGGGAGCGGGCTACGTGTATAACAGGGGTTCGCGTGAAGTTCCTCACGCGATCGGGCCTGGGGGAGCGGGCTTCGTCTATTACAGGGGTTCGCGTGAAGTTCCACACGCGATCGGGCCTGGGGGAGCGTGCTACGTATATTTCAGGGGTTCGCGTGAAGTTTCACACGCGAATAGCCTGGGCGCGTGAATTTGAGGGGTGCGCGGGAAGTTCCTCACGCGATCGGGCCTGGGGGAGCGGGCTACGTGTATTACAGGGGTTCGCGGGAAGTTCCTCACGCGATCGGGCCTGGGGGAGCGGGCTACGTGTATTACAGGGGTTCGCGTGAAGTTCCTCACGCGATCGGGCCTGGGGGAGCGGGCTTCGTGTATTACAGGGGTTCGCGTGAAGTTCCACACGCGATCGGGCCTGGGGGAGCGTGCTACGTATATTTCAGGGGTTCGCGTGAAGTTTCACACGCGAATAGCCTGGGCGCGTGAATTTGAGGGGTGCGCGGGAAGTTCCTCACGCGATCGGGCCTGGGGGAGCGGGCTACGTGTATTACAGGGGTTCGCGGGAAGTTCCACACGCGAATAGGCTGGGCGCGTGTATTTCAGGGGTGCGCGGGAAGTTCCTCACGCGATCGGGCCTGGGGGAGCGGGCTACGTGTATAACAGGGGTTCGCGTGAAGTTCCTCACGCGATCGGGCCTGGGGGAGCGGGCTTCGTGTATTACAGGGGTTCGCGTGAAGTTCCACACGCGATCGGGCCTGGGGGAGCGTGCTACGTATATTTCAGGGGTTCGCGGGAAGTTCCACACGCGAATAGGCTGGGCGCGTGTATTTCAGGGGTGCGCGGGAAGTTCCACACGCGAATAGCCTGGGCGCGTGTATTTCAGGGGTGCGCGGGAAGTTCCACACGCGAATAGCCTGGGCGCGTGTATTTCAGGGGTTCGCGGGAAGTTCCACACACGAATAGCCTGGGCGCGTGTATTTCAGGGGTTCGCGGGAAGTTCCACACGCGAATAGCCTGGGCGCGTGTATTTCAGGGGTTCGCGGGAAGTTCCACACGCGAATAGCCTGGGCGCGTGTATTTCAGGGGTTCGCGGGAAGTTCCACACGCGAATAGCCTGGGCGCGTGTATTTCAGGGGTGCGCGGGAAGTTCCACACGCGAATAGCCTGGCCGCGTGTATTTCAGGGGTGCGCGGGAAGTTCCACACGCGAATAGCCTGGGCGCGTGTATTTCAGGGGTGCGCGGGAAGTTCCACACGCGAATAGCCTGGCCGCGTGTATTTCAGGGGTGCGCGGGAAGTTCCACACGCGAATAGCCTGGGCGCGTGAATTTCAGGGGTGCGCGGGAAGTTCCACACGCGATCGGGCCTGGGGGAGCGGGCTTCGTGTATTACAGGGGTTCGCGTGAAGTTCCACACGCGATCGGGCCTGGGGGAGCGTGCTACGTATATTTCAGGGGTTCGCGTGAAGTTTCACACGCGAATAGCCTGGGCGCGTGAATTTGAGGGGTGCGCGGGAAGTTCCTCACGCGATCGGGCCTGGGGGAGCGGGCTACGTGTATTACAGGGGTTCGCGGGAAGTTCCACACGCGAATAGGCTGGGCGCGTGTATTTCAGGGGTGCGCGGGAAGTTCCTCACGCGATCGGGCCTGGGGGAGCGGGCTACGTGTATAACAGGGGTTCGCGTGAAGTTCCTCACGCGATCGGGCCTGGGGGAGCGGGCTTCGTGTATTACAGGGGTTCGCGTGAAGTTCCACACGCGATCGGGCCTGGGGGAGCGTGCTACGTATATTTCAGGGGTTCGCGGGAAGTTCCACACGCGAATAGGCTGGGCGCGTGTATTTCAGGGGTGCGCGGGAAGTTCCACACGCGAATAGCCTGGGCGCGTGTATTTCAGGGGTTCGCGGGAAGTTCCACACGCGAATAGCCTGGGCGCGTGTATTTCAGGGGTTCGCGGGAAGTTCCACACGCGAATAGCCTGGGCGCGTGTATTTCAGGGGTTCGCGGGAAGTTCCACACGCGAATAGCCTGGGCGCGTGTATTTCAGGGGTGCGCGGGAAGTTCCACACGCGAATAGCCTGGGCGCGTGTATTTCAGGGGTGCGCGGGAAGTTCCACACGCGAATAGCCTGGCCGCGTGTATTTCAGGGGTGCGCGGGAAGTTCCACACGCGAATAGCCTGGGCGCGTGTATTTCAGGGGTGCGCGGGAAGTTCCACATGTGATTTGACAGTGTGGCTCCTCCCAGGTGTACCCTGTACACCCTCCACGGCCCCTGCAGGCAGCCCACACCACAGGGGACTACCCTGCATCCCTGGTCATGTCCCGCAGGCAGCCCACCCAACATGGGCATGCCCCCCAGCAAAGGCACATGTCTCCTTGAACTAATGAACACCAACACATGTCCCCTTGCACCCCCACCCCCCAGCACTGTGGGGCACCTGCCAGCAGGCCCCCACCCATGTCCAACTCATGTCACCCACCACCCCCAAACCCCAGCCACCAGGGTCACCCTCCACCAGGGCCCCACTCATGTCTCCCACCACCCCCACCCCCCAGCACTGTGGGGCACCTGCCAGCAGGCCCCCACCCATGTCCAACTCATGTCTCCCACCACCCCCAAACCCCAGCCACCAGGGTCACCCTCCACCAGGGCCCCACTCATGTCTCCCACCACCCCCACCCCCCAGCACTGTGGGGCACCTGCCAGCAGGCCCCCACCCATGTGCAACTCATGTCACCCACCACCCCCAAACCCCAGCCACCAGGGTCACCCTCCACCAGGGCCCCACTCATGTCTCCCACCACCCCCACCCCCCAGCACTGTGGGGCACCTGCCAGCAGGCCCCCACCCATGTCCAACTCATGTCTCCCACCACCCCCAAACCCCAGCCACCAGGGTCACCCTCCACCAGGGCCCCACTCATGTCTCCCACCACCCCCACCCCCCAGCACTGTGGGGCACCTGCCAGCAGGCCCCCACCCATGTCCAACTCATGTCACCCACCACCCCCAAACCCCAGCCACCAGGGTCACCCTCCACCAGGGCCCCACTCATGTCTCCCACCACCCCCACCCCCCAGCACTGTGGGGCACCTGCCAGCAGGCCCCCACCCATGTCCAACTCATGTCTCCCACCACCCCCAAACCCCAGCCACCAGGGTCACCCTCCACCAGGGCCCCACTCATGTCTCCCACCACCCCCACCCCCCAGCACTGTGGGGCACCTGCCAGCAGGCCCCCACCCATGTCCAACTCATGTCTCCCACCACCCCCAAACCCCAGCCACCAGGGTCACCCTCCACCAGGGCCCCACTCATGTCTCCCACCACCCCCACCCCCCAGCACTGTGGGGCACCTGCCAGCAGGCCCCCACCCATGTCCAACTCATGTCTCCCACCACCCCCAAACCCCAGCCACCAGGGTCACCCTCCACCAGGGCCCCACTCATGTCTCCCACCACCCCCACCCCCCAGCACTGTGGGGCACCTGCCAGCAGGCCCCCACCCATGTCCAACTCATGTCTCTCACCACCCCCACCCCCCAGCACTGTGGGGCACCTGCCAGCAGGCCCCCACCCATGTCCAATCCATGCCCCCCTGCACCTGGGTCCCAACATTCCCCAATCATGTCCGTAATGCCCATCCTCCCCTGCCAAAAGGCCCAACCAACTATCACACCCACCCACATATCAAAGGCAATTACATGTTACACCCCCAATGTAAATAATGCAATTTAACACATGTCTGTCACACACAATGGCTGCAAGTGAATGACAAAACACCCAACATGACATGCCTGAAAGCAATGAGATGATACGACACATTGAAGATTAAAAAAATAATATGTATTGAACAGCAAATAAGAAAAAACACAAAGCAAATCAAACAAAACAAGATGAATGTCCATGAAAAAATTATGAAAAAATAAAATAAGCCAATCAAGAAGATAATCCTGGGTCCATGAGCCCTACCAAATTAAACCTAACTGACTACTAACTAAAAAGGGAACTATATACAAAAAAGTGGTGCATTGTCCAATCGCAACCCAAAAAAAATTCAAAAAAACAAAGGAAACCTAACCCTAACTATACAACTATATACAAAGGCAGCGGGCTATTCGGACGGCTCACTGGTTGTTGTCATGGGCCAGGGCATCCTCGAACTCCTGCTCAATGGCTTGGAGGCGGGCATGTTCCCTGGCCCCGAGGTCCCGCAGGGATAACGCAGTGTCAAGCTCAAACTCCCTGCGAAGACCCTCGAGGCACTCAGCCCGCCTCAGCGCCCTCCGCATGGAGTCCTCCGCCCTGACCATCGTGAGCCGTTCCTCCTCTGCCCGCTGCCGCTCCGCACCTATCCGCTGGCACAACCTCTCCCACACGGAAGCCACTCCCATTCCAGGGTTCTCCTGCCCTCCGGCCGATGCCTGCACCCCTGATGTTGATGGCCCCGAGCCATGATGCCTCCCACGTTGAGCCTGCTGCTGCCTCCGACGCAACTGCCTGTGCCAGCACGACGGCATCCAGGCTGATGGAAACCACCGACGCCGTCGTGCACGTGCCCTGCCCGATGATGCCGTCACATCCTCCATCTGCTGGGGTCCAGTTGCTCTGGTGTCCACCCCTGCTGGATCTCTGACTCCCGACTGTGGCAGGGATGGGATCCCCACCGAGCTGGCTGCATTGGTCGGGGCAGGTCCACAGGGGGCCCTGGTGGCATCTGGGCTGGAAGACGGCAAGGAGAACGACTGGTGGATAGCCTGCACAGAGGAGGAGAGGGCCGCCACATTGGCCAACACATGCAGGAAACCCCCGAACATGGCCGATCCCAATTGGGCCACGTCGGCACGGTGCACTTCGTGATGACGTGCGTGCTCCTCCCGGGAAGCACGCACGGCATCACGAATCGCAGCCGTGCGCAACGCGACCCCAATCAGGACCTTCTCCGCACGGCCAGGGGTTCCCACGTCCGCAGGTGGAGGGGAGTCAGGTGACATGGACATCCCCTCTACCTGCGGACAGGCCTGGGACGGGGCATCCCTGCTGGTGCATGGTGGTGCACTCACAGGGTCAGGGACAGCGACATGCACAGGCCCCTCCACGGTGACCTGTGCTGCCTCCTGCCCCTGGCCCTGGACTGCACCACTTGCACCAGCAGGGATGCCCCCACCAGGCCCCATGTGTGCCCCAGTGGCGGCCTCCTCCTCCTCTGTGCAAACCACCAACCTGGATGGCTCCTCACCGTCTCCCACCGTAGCAGGCCCCTGTGGGGGCTCACCCACCCCTTCCGCTGCAGCCGTGGGGGCATCCCCGCCGCCTTGCTCCACAGCGCCGTCTCCGCCCTCTTCTTCACTAGCCGCTGCGTAGAGGGAGACAAAGAACACAAGCATCAGGGCACTGTACAATGGTCCCCTAGACAGGAAGCAATAGCAGATGAGCACCACTGTCAAAGTACACTTCCATCATGTCCCTCCACAACACATGGGCCAGTCCAGGCAAAACACACACAGTAACAGGCATGGTGCATGCCATGGACATTTCCATGCATGTCCAATGGACTCTTGAAACATTCAATGATATGTAACTCATATGCATCATGGCTCATGCCCATCACATGCACACACATCACCTCAGTCACATCCATCTGGCCCCAAACACACCAAACACAGCGGATACAAGGGTCATTTTGCTGCTTTACTGAATCTCTGCATTGTCACACACATGTGTCATGCATCCATGGCATGCACAAGTCACAGACACGCAGGTCAGGCACACAGACATGGCTACCATATATGTACCTGGCATCAGCACCCATCCCTCACCCCCACCCATGTTCAGGTACAGAGACTGGCATGCTCTCATGTTCATAATCTGATTAGGGCTCCCCATGCGGCATTTCAACACATGCAACAACCATGTGCATCACACATCACTGGTCGCACATGCATTACCATGATGTCCCTGCACACATACATGCATACATGGGCTATGGCACACATACAGGCAAGTATCATAGAACCAGC
This sequence comes from Ambystoma mexicanum, assembly GCF_040938575.1. Classification (NCBI taxonomy): domain Eukaryota; kingdom Metazoa; phylum Chordata; class Amphibia; order Caudata; family Ambystomatidae; genus Ambystoma; species Ambystoma mexicanum. The sequence continues at coordinate 781,046,753 of NC_090932.1, forward strand.
ACACCGCAACATGCCCTGTCTCACACAGTAATGCATGGACACTTACCGCTCAACTCCAGACGGGCCTCCCTCTCAAGGATCTGGGCGTGGAGCGCTGGGCGTACGCGTTCCAGGACCCTCATCTGGATGGTACTCATGCGGCCCCGGCCCCCCTCCACGAGGAGCCGGGCCTTCACAAGGGTCCTGGACCTCAAGTCCTCCCAGCGCTTCTTGATCTTCAGGACGTCGCGGGTTGCCACCCCCTCCGCGTTGATGGCAACCACACAGTCGGCCCAGATCCTCTGCCGTCCTTCCTTGCTGGCGCGGGACGATCCAAAGAGGGCATCATACTGCCCCAGGACATGCTCCACCAGGACACCAACTTCGGTGACAGTGAAGCTGGTGCCCCTCTGCCCCTCTGGCCTGGGGTTGCCACTGGTGCCAGATGTGGAAGTGCCCGACATGGCAACCCCAGAGGCAGGTGTGGGTGGGCAACTGGGTCCTGGGGCTGGGCTGTGGAGCGATGTAATACCAGTCGGGAGTCTTCAGTTCCAGCAGGGGTGGACACAGCAACTGGACCCCTGCAGATGGCTGATGTGCAGGCACCAAATGGCAGGGCACGGTGGCAGCAGGCAGGCAGGCAGGCAGGCAGCAGCAGATGGCACGTGGGAGGCTGCTCGGGGCACTGGGGGGCAGTAACTCGGCCTTCTGGGCAGGAGCGTGGGCTTCCGTGTGTTTTCGCGTGGCCAGCTTGATACGGAGTGATTTGGCACGTGAAAATCCTGCACGTCAGCGTGAAATCCGAGGAAAGGCCCTTAGCGCGTAAGCGCGTCAGCACGCATACGCGATTCTATTGGACCAGAGTCCCTCAGCGCGTAAGCGCGTCTGTGACGTGACCCGCACGGGTGTTCCCCACTCAGGACGTGATGACGGGGCACACGTGGAGATACTGCACGTCAGAGTGTCATCGCGTGTAATTGGACAAAAGTGCGCGTACACGCGATTGGCCTATGTACGTGTATTTAATGGGTGCGCGGCCACTTACACACGCAAGTACGTCAGCGAACCTGTATCCCGTGGTGCGTGTGAATTTCCACACGCTATTGGACTGGGAACTGGATTCCAGGGCTGCGCGGGTCACACGCTGTATCCCGTGGTGCGTGTGAATTTCCACACGCTATTGGACTGGGAACTGGATTCCAGGGCTGCGCGGGTCACACGCTGTATCCCGTGGTGCGTGTGAATTTCCACACGCTATTGGACTGGCAACAGGATTCCAGGGCTGCGCGGGTCACACGCTGTATCCCGTGGTGCGTGTGAATTTCCACACGCTATTGGACTGGCAACAGGATTCCAGGGCTGCGCGGGTCACACGCTCGCCTAGAACACGCGCTAAGCATAAATTGCGGACTTTAACAATAACAAGCTCAGACGCCAGGATGAACATACCGTTCCTAGCAGCAGTGGCAGTGGGCTACCAAAGGAGGAGGAGGAGGATAGTCAGGGCCAGAATATTCACACCCAGAACCAGCCTTTTCGGGATGCCTGATGACCAGGTGTATGGGAGGTACAGGTTTCCACCACACATCATACTGGACCTGGTGACTGAGTGGGAGGATGACCTCACATCACCCACCCTGTGCTCCCAAGCACTCAGCCCCCTGGAGAAGGTCCTCAATGTACTGCACTTCTTAGCCACTGGATCATTTCAGCGGACAAGTGCCATAGTGGGTGGGGTGTCACAGGCCACCCAGTCACGCTGCCTACACCAGGTCTTGAACATCATGACTGCACGCCCATCAGTCCGCAGGCACATATACCTGCCCAGAACACCTGCAGAAAGGCATGCTGCCGCCCTGGATTTTTACGCAGTGGCACGATTCCCCAAAGTGCTAGGTGCCATCGACTGCACCCATGTGGCTCTACGTCCCCCCAGGGCATCTGAGCACATCTATAGGAACCGCAAGCACTGGCATTCCATCAACGTGCAGGTAGCATGTAATGCCAAGGGAATCATCACCTCAGTATATGCCAACTATCCCGGCTCCACCCACGACAGCTTCATTTACCGAATGTCCACCCTAAGCCGGGACCTAGAAGCTGGGCGGCATGGCGATACATGGCTGCTTGGTGAGTATGTATGCCACTGCACATGCATGCATGTTGGATACTGAGCAAGGTCACAACCTCACCAATGATACCAATCCCCACCTCCACAGGGGACAGTGCCTACCCTCTCAGCCCCCACATGATGACGCCAATTCGGAACCCCACCACGCCACCCCAGGTAAGATTTAACACAGCCCACATTACAACCAGGGGCATAGTGGAGCGCACATTCGGAGTGCTGAAGTCACGCTTTCGCTCCCTTGACCGTTCTGGCGGGCAGCTGTTATACGCTCCCCCAGTAGTGTGCAGGATCATAGTGGCAGCATGTGTCCTGCACAACGTTGCAACACGCCGGGGCCTGGCCGTGGACATGGTGGTGGCCCCACATCCCCAACCACATGCACAGCCGCTGCGCATGGGAGGGGAAAGGGCACGGGGGGAGGCAGCCCGTACACAGCTAGTGGCTAATTACTTCACATAGAAATCACACCCCTGTGGAGTGCACACTGCCCTGGCACATTCCATCTGACAATCAATGATGACTCAACCTGACACTGATCCTGAATGTGTGGAGAATGAACGGGGAATTCCATGTCAGCCTGAGATTGTTCACCTGGAAGTGTCACAATGTGTGCATCCCTACCCACACAGACACCACCAATGCAGTTTTGTGAAGTTACACATTGAAGCAGCTAAAATGAATACCCACTTGCAAAATGCAACAAGAGGACAGTGGCATGTCAGCCAACCCAACCCCAGCACTGCCACACGACACACCGTGCCATGTCATGCTAATTGCAGGTAAACAAAGTAATCCCCACAACATGACATCACTCTCACTATGTACAGTGGCACTATTAGAAACCTGCAACACCTGAAATGCTCACAGCAATGCCGGACCAACAACATACTTGAGCACGTAGTACCATTAACATGACATCAAAAATGTAACATATTAGTAGTCTCACCACCTGGAAATGCCTGCACTCCCACCACTACCAACTGTGCAGTGTTGGCGCCATGTAGAGTTGTAGGTGCACTGCTGCCAACATGGTCCCCATCGCCAGACTAGAGGTCCTTGTGTGGACTTGAGGAAGGGACCTGCAAATTGGGAGGTAGACACAGAAGAAGAGTTACACATCAATGCAACATGCAGTGTACAACACAACAGCAATATGCACTAGGAATGTATACACAGTATTGACTACAGACTGGCCACACAGGTCATGGGAGTCCAACGTCACTGTGTAATTCACTGTCACTTGGGCACACCCTTTGCAAGCCCATGGAAACGGGAAGCAGGAGGGGTGTGTGTGACTCAAACCCAAGCATCTGAACCAAATACATTACAAGCCTGCATGTGCCCAGCCACAATGCAGCGTATGCCCACAGGAACCACGGAAGCCAACAGATCGGAGCCAACAGATCGGAGCCAACAGATCGGAGCCAACAGATCGGAGCCAACAGATCGGAGCCAACAGATCCTCCCAAAAAAATTGGGAATAAAAGAAATCAAAATAAAAATAAAAATAAGAAAAAATCAAAAATGGCCATTGATGGGCCCGGGGGGGTTGGGGAGGCCACCCAGGAGGTCCGAGGACAGGATGCACACCAGAACCCACCTGCGTGGATCCTGGGAAAATAAAACACCTCCATGGGCTCATGGCCCACACGGCTACCCTATTGTGGGAGTGTCACTGCTGTCGCTATTATCACCCTGTGCAGCTGCATCCGGAGGTGGTTGCTCTATGGGAGGCAGCCCACGCAAGGCCCTAGTCTGCTCCTCCATGGCTGCAAGCATGCGGGTGTGGTAGGTCTGGTTCTGGAGGATGAGTGTGCGGAGGTCCCCATGCAACAACTCACGGGATGCCCGGACCTCCGCCCTCGTTGCCTGCATCTCAGCTGAGAGCGTACGGGTGAGACGCTCCAGCTGCTGTTCTGTCCTTTGGTGTGTTGAAGCCTCAAGCTCAACAAGAGTCGTCCTGAGGTGTAGGAGCTCCTGCCTCAGGGCTTCCCTGTGGCCCTGGGACTCAATGGAGATGGCCTCCTGCAGAGTCGCCAGTGCCGCCCGCCTGTCCCTGTTGGACCCCAACATGTCCTCCCTGTGTGACTGGCAGATGGAGTCAGTTGCCTGCTCTAGTCGCTCCATCAGCCTTTCTGGGGGGACAATGGAAGTGGCCACCCTATCCATGGCCTGAGCCATCATCTCGGATGATGCAGCCTGTTGGGTAGCCATACCGTAAATGGATTGCTCCCATGCGGTATTGCCAGGTGGCGTACGGCCACCACGTCGGCGGGCACCACACCTGTCTGGGGCAAGGCGAACTGCGCCTTGCTGTGCCGGCACTGCCTGAGGCTGCAGGACTGCATTCCCCCTCTGATCTGCTGGCCCAGGAACAGGATCAGATGTCGCGGAGTGTGACCCTGCATCCGTAACCACCGAAGGCGTAGCTGCCAACACTGACATCCCCATGGAGGGTACTGACCCTGGTGCAGGTGGGTGAGACAGAACAGAATCCCTCCCTGGAACACTCACCTGCGACGGCACGTAGGTCTCATCCGAATCAACACCTGAGTACAGCTCGGGGGAGGTGCAGCCAGAGACACCCCTTGAGAGCACGACCTGCAGCACTTGTGGGTTCTCCCCCACCACCACACCACGTCCCTCACTGGTGGTTGGTCGGCCCTGGGACACCTCCTGGGTCTGCACCATCTCCACAACCCCAGCAGTATCAGGTGCGTCTTCCCCTGCAAAGACATGAAAACAAAGTAATGGAAACAGGCATTAGCACCATGGCACACATTGAGGGCTGAGAAGCAAGAGAACCAGTACTTGATTGACATGTCCCACATGACTAAAACCCTCCCATGCATGCACCCACACTGCGTATGAAGTGCAGGCAAACGGCACACACTGATGACACCAAGATGGAAGATGAACAAATTTTCTGCATGCTGCCTGGCAGTGGCATCACACATTGGCCTGTGATTGGCAGGTGAAACACACATGCCATCACACAGATGGCATGTACCATTGCTATTGAGTGAAGATGGAGAGGAGGGCAGCACCTATTCATTCAGTCCAGTTCCCGCATGTAATAGCTTTTCTGATTCTAACAGGTCAGATTTTTCACCTGGAGCTGCCAGTCTGTAATGGTCAAATTGCACAGGGACATGTGTGTACAAATGATATCCAGGTAACAAAGTCACTCCCCTTTACCATACCCATGTCAGACATGTGACTAGTGGACAGCGACATGCCTAGTGAAAGTGGTGGAATGCAAACAAACTGACTGAATGAACAGTGAAAAATAAGCAAATCTGTTGTGTCAAGGTGACACTTCAAGGGCAACTGGCGTGCAGTTGTGCTAGATGTCTACTGTTGGCAGAAGGGATACTGCTATGGCCAAATGCAGCTGCGCAGGAAGTATTGCATGAAGCACATGGCTGACCCATACGACTGAGGCGCACACACTTTCTCCTGCCACCCAAACAGAAGCCCTCACACACACACCATGCACATGTATGACACACACATGCATGTGCACTCACCGGACAATGCCTCGTAATCAGCCAGATCTCCCACGCCTTGGATCTGTTCCTCCGTGACGTAGGTCCCAGCGACTGACTCATGTGGAGTGAGTTCCATGTCTACTACTGGAGACCCACCTCCAGTCACTAGAGTTGCGGCATGACTTGAGGCCAGCTTACTCTTTGCCCTGCGCTTTAGGTCATTCCAGCGCTTATAGCAATCATTGGCTGTGCGCCTCACGATTCCAAGGGCACTTACGATGTCCGCAACGGTCTGCCAGTGTGCCTGGCGTTGTGCAGGTGTGGTCTTGGATCCTGCAACAATGACCATCTCGTTGTCATGTCCGGACACATACTCGACAAGTGCATTCAGTTCGTCATCCGTGAAGCTGGGCTTCCTGGACGGGCCGGACTGTGTAGCCGTGTCTGGGGCATCAGCCTGTGCCGGACGAGCACTCTTCCTCTTCCGCTTGGAAGGTGGTGGTGATCCTGAGTGTCCTGCGCCGCTCTGGACACTAGGGGCAGGAGCCCTGGTGGACTCTGTATCAGGAGTGTGGGATTGCACACTCAGCATGGGAGTTGGTGCAGGCATTGGCTCGAGTGTGATGGTGTCAGGGGGAATCTCAGCAGCATGGACTAGGACCGACACTGTCCTGGCTGGGTGTGTGAGGGCTGGGGTGGATGGAGCCGCAGCTGCCCCTGCAGCCACTCCGCCCTGCCTCCTTGGTGCAGTAGATGACCTTGCTGCCCCAGATCCACGTGGCATGATGGCATCAACGTGCACCAGCGCACGTGTCGTAGCCCTGCTGACCTGGAAGTCAGCCATGGAGTCAGCCAGGTCTGGTGCCACAATGGGCTGGTCCAACAAGGGCTGAGCATGGATGGTGTCAGCCACTTCAGCCTCAACGGGAGGGGGGGAGGGGGGGAGGGGGGGGGATGATGGGTGCCCTTGACTGGTCCTCCACACATGGGGGGACAGGCTCACCCTGCAAGTTACGACCACGTCCCCTACCGGATCCACCGCGGCCACCACTTGTGGCTCTTCCACCTTTGCCACCCTTACGGAATCCTCGCCTCCCAGCCATGGCACTGATATTAATGTGCGTATGGGAGTGGCTGTAGACAATTGTCCTGGGCAATTGGGGGTCAAAGGGGTTGGGTACCAGATGGTAATTGTACCCTAGTGCTCTAGCACGGCTGATTGTAACCCCTGGGGAAAGATGACGGGTCACGCAACGCACAGGAGGCCCAAAAAAGGGAGATGACGTGCACGCAACCCCTCCTAGACCACGTGTGCAGAAAGAAAAACCTGCACTACGCTGTGGCACCCAGTAACACAAGAATGAACGTATGCGTGTCACACGCAGCCTAGAATGACCTCTGAAGGGGTAGGCAACACACGGGGCAAGCACAGAAGTTGGATACGTGCGTGACTCACCGTCTGCCAGGTAAAAGAGCGTGAAGAATGAGCGCGTTTGGCTGGCTAAACCCCCGCCAAAAGAAGATGTGTACGCTGTCTGAGAAGACAGGACAACAGTAGAAGGGGACACTGTTTGAGGGAACAGGCCCAGGTAAACCAGTAAAAGAGAAAAAAGAGAAAAAGCTGTCAGAGGTAACAGGGAATACGAACTGGAAACGCCGTGAAGTAAATCGCGTGTGAAACGACAAGAAGTACAGATTTCACCCACTCGCTCTCCACGAAAAGCACGTACAAGGAAATGGTGTTCGACATGTACCTTATATACAGGCCCACACGTACAGCGTCACTTACGCGGCGTGTACGTTCACCAATCACACGCTTTGTCACTCCTGCGTGTAGATCCATTTTCACCAATCACACGCTTTGTCACTTCTACGTGTACATCAATTTTCACCAATCACACGCTTTGACACTGGGACGTGTCACGTAACAATTTCCTGCACGTGCAGGTGACTATAGGCGCGCATATGCTGTTGACGGGTTTACGCGCTAAGGGCCTTTGCTGACGTGTGGGATTTCACTACCTATCAGGCTGTCCACGCGTTCACACACGAGAGACCACGCTCCTGGCCAGGAGGCGAAATTACTGCCCCCCAGAGCCCTGAGCACGCTCCCACCTGCCATCTGCTGCTGCTTGACTGCCTGCTGGCCACGTGCCCCACAGTGCTGGTGGGTGGGGGTGTTGGGAGACATGGGTGGGGGCCTGGTGGAGGGTGCCCCTGCACTGGTGGGGGTGGTGGGAGACATGGGTGGGGGCTTGGTGGAGAGTGCCCCTGGTGGCGGGGGGTGGTGGGAGACATGGGTGGGGGCCTGGTGGAGGCTGCCCCTGGTGGCGGGAGGGTGGGGGTGGTGGGAGACATGAGTGGGGGCCTGGTGGAGGCTGCCCCTGCACTGCTGGGGGGGTGGGGGTGCAGGGGGACATGAGCAGGTGTGCAGGGTAGTCCCCTGTTTTGTAGACTGCCTGCAGGGGCCGTGGAGGGTGTACAGGGAACACCTGTGAGGACCCACCCAGCCTAATCGCGTGTGATGATTCCCACGCACCCCTGTAATACACGTACCCTGGCTAATCGCGTGTATAACTTCCCGCGTACCCCTGTAATACACGTACCCTGGCTAATCGCGTGTTAAACTTCCCGCGTACCCCTGTAATACACGTACCCTGGCTAATTGCGTGTTGAACTTCCCGCGTACCCCTGTAATACACTTACCCTGGCTAATCGCGTGTTAAAGTTCCCGCGTACCCCTGTAATACACGTACCCTGGCTAATCGCGTGTTAAACTTCCCGCGTACCCCTGTAATACACGTACCCTGGCCAATCGCGTGTTGAACTTCCCGCGTACCCCTGTAATACACGTACCCTGGCCAATCGCGTTTTAAACTTCCCGCGTACCCCTGTAATACACGTACCCTGGCTAATTGCGTGTTGAACTTCCCGCGTACCCCTGTAATACACTTACCCTGGCTAATCGCGTGTTAAAGTTCCCGCGTACCCCTGTAATACACGTACCCTGGCTAATCGCGTGTTAAACTTCCCGCGTACCCCTGTAATACACGTACCCTGGCCAATCGCGTGTTGAACTTCCCGCGTACCCCTGTAATACACGTACCCTGGCCAATCGCGTTTTAAACTTCCCGCGTACCCCTGTAATACACGTACCCTGGCTAATCGCCTGTTAAACTTCCCGCGTACCCCTGTAATACACGTACCCTGGCCAATCGCGTGTTAAACTTCCCGCGTACCCATGTAATACACGTACCCTGGCTAATCGCGTGTATGACTTCACGCGTACCCCTGTAATACACGTACCCTGGCTAATTGCGTGTTGAACTTCCCGCGTACCCCTGTAATACACTTACCCTGGCTAATCGCGTGTTAAAGTTCCCGCGTACCCCTGTAATACACGTACCCTGGCTAATCGCGTGTTAAACTTCCCGCGTACCCCTGTAATACACGTACCCTGGCCAATCGCGTGTTGAACTTCCCGCGTACCCCTGTAATACACGTACCCTGGCCAATCGCGTTTTAAACTTCCCGCGTACCCCTGTAATACACGTACCCTGGCTAATCGCCTGTTAAACTTCCCGCGTACCCCTGTAATACACGTACCCTGGCCAATCGCGTGTTGAACTTCCCGCGTACCCATGTAATACACGTACCCTGGCTAATCGCGTGTATGACTTCACGCGTACCCCTGTAATACACGTACCCTGGCTAATTGCGTGTTGAACTTCCCGCGTACCCCTGTAATACACTTACCCTGGCTAATCGCGTGTTAAAGTTCCCGCGTACCCCTGTAATACACGTACCCTGGCTAATCGCGTGTTAAACTTCCCGTGTACCCCTGTAATACACGTACCCTGGCCAATCGCGTGTTGAACTTCCCGCGTACCCCTGTAATACACGTACCCTGGCCAATCGCGTTTTAAACTTCCCGCGTACCCCTGTAATACACGTACCCTGGCTAATCGCCTGTTAAACTTCCCGCGTACCCCTGTAATACACGTACCCTGGCCAATCGCGTGTTGAACTTCCCGCGTACCCATGTAATACACGTACCCTGGCTAATCGCGTGTATGACTTCACGCGTACCCCTGTAATACACTTACCCTGGCTAATCGCGTGTTGAACTTCCCGCGTACCCCTGTAATACACGTACCGTACCCTGGCCAATCGCGTGTTGAACTTCCCGCGTACCCCTGTAATACACGTACCCTGGCTAATCGCGTGTATGACTTCACGTGTACCCCTGATATGCACGTTACCCGCTTTGCGTTCCTTGTTTGGCTGCCCTGTAAACTGGTCCAGAGTTAGCGCAGCCCTTTGCGATGATTTAGCGATTTTGCTGGCTTTTCCTTGCGAGAGGGCGTTCTTGGGGGCGTTACTGGCGCTGCTGCAGGGTCGCTGCGATACTCTGCGCCACGGCTGGTTTGGGAGCATGTAATCCATGAATACGCTGTGCGCGGAAATCGGTTTTATCGCACGTGCCTGGCGCAGTCAATCGCACGCGGACACTCTGCGCCAGCCGATTGCGACACTTTTCTGCGAAATTCTATGAATTACAGGCCGATTCATGGAATAATTAGCGCGGCGCAAGTGGGCAAAAACGTGCGAATCGCAGTGGAATAGCGAAAATCGCAGTGAACGTGCGAAAATCGCACGAAAAGCAGCGCACGTCGATTCATGGAAGTCCGTGCACGAGAAAACCAGCGGATGTGCGATAAAAAGTGCGCGGCGCACGTTAGCGCACAGGCCATCTAACAGCGTGCGCCAGGTCACAGCGAAAATCGCACAGGCCACAGCGAAAATCGCACATAGCGCGGCGCACGCAATAAAAGTAGGCGGAACACGGGCGTAACACTCGGAATGGGGAACAACTTGCCAAAACGTGGGCGTCACGGGGGAAGTACAGGGCACAAGTGCGCGGAACGCCCACACGCTCGCCTACAACACGTATTCATGGAATAGAATAGGGGAAAAAAGCGCACGCTCAAACCAGCGCACAGGCACAAACACGACCGCCACAAGAAAGGAGGCGGTAGCGTCTCTGCGGCTGTAAGAAATGTGCGCCAAAAGGTGCGCCAACAAATAGCACCTATATACTGCCATGATGAATGTCCCATACTGTGGCCCTCCAGGAAAAATGACGTGCAAAGGGGTACCCACAAACACGGAAACCCGCTGACAAAAAATACGTGTGCATGTATACCGGGGTGCGCGGGAAGTGTCACACGCGATTTGCAGGGTACGTGCATCACAGGGGTTCGCGTGAAGTTATTCACGCGATCGGGCCTGGGGGAGCGGGCTACGTGTATTACAGGGGTTCGCGTGAAGTTCCTCACGCGATCGGGCCTGGGGGAGCGGGCTACGTGTATTACAGGGGTTCGCGTGAAGTTCCACACGCGATCGGGCCTGGGGGAGCGGGCTTCGTGTATTACAGGGGTTCGCGTGAAGTTCCTCACGCGATCGGGCCTGGGGGAGCGGGCTACGTGTATAACAGGGGTTCGCGTGAAGTTCCTCACGCGATCGGGCCTGGGGGAGCGGGCTTCGTCTATTACAGGGGTTCGCGTGAAGTTCCACACGCGATCGGGCCTGGGGGAGCGTGCTACGTATATTTCAGGGGTTCGCGTGAAGTTTCACACGCGAATAGCCTGGGCGCGTGAATTTGAGGGGTGCGCGGGAAGTTCCTCACGCGATCGGGCCTGGGGGAGCGGGCTACGTGTATTACAGGGGTTCGCGGGAAGTTCCTCACGCGATCGGGCCTGGGGGAACGGGCTACGTGTATTACAGGGGTTCGCGTGAAGTTCCTCACGCGATCGGGCCTGGGGGAGCGGGCTTCGTGTATTACAGGGGTTCGCGTGAAGTTCCACACGCGATCGGGCCTGGGGGAGCGTGCTACGTATATTTCAGGGGTTCGCGTGAAGTTTCACACGCGAATAGCCTGGGCGCGTGAATTTGAGGGGTGCGCGGGAAGTTCCTCACGCGATCGGGCCTGGGGGAGCGGGCTACGTGTATTACAGGGGTTCGCGGGAAGTTCCACATGCGAATAGGCTGGGCGCGTGTATTTCAGGGGTGCGCGGGAAGTTCCTCACGCGATCGGGCCTGGGGGAGCGGGCTACGTGTATAACAGGGGTTCGCGTGAAGTTCCTCACGCGATCGGGCCTGGGGGAGCGGGCTTCGTGTATTACAGGGGTTCGCGTGAAGTTCCACACGCGATCGGGCCTGGGGGAGCGTGCTACGTATATTTCAGGGGTTCGCGGGAAGTTCCACACGCGAATAGGCTGGGCGCGTGTATTTCAGGGGTGCGCGGGAAGTTCCACACGCGAATAGCCTGGGCGCGTGTATTTCAGGGGTGCGCGGGAAGTTCCACACGCGAATAGCCTGGGCGCGTGTATTTCAAGGGTTCGCGGGAAGTTCCACACGCGAATAGCCTGGGCGCGTGTATTTCAGGGGTTCGCGGGAAGTTCCACACGCGAATAGCCTGGGCGCGTGTATTTCAGGGGTTCGCGGGAAGTTCCACACGCGAATAGCCTGGGCGCGTGTATTTCAGGGGTTCGCGGGAAGTTCCACACGCGAATAGCCTGGGCGCGTGTATTTCAGGGGTGCGCGGGAAGTTCCACACGCGAATAGCCTGGCCGCGTGTATTTCAGGGGTGCGCGGGAAGTTCCACACGCGAATAGCCTGGGCGCGTGTATTTCAGGGGTGCGCGGGAAGTTCCACACGCGAATAGCCTGGCCGCGTGTATTTCAGGGGTGCGCGGGAAGTTCCACACGCGAATAGCCTGGGCGCGTGAATTTCAGGGGTGCGCGGGAAGTTCCACACGCGATCGGGCCTGGGGGAGCGGGCTTCGTGTATTACAGGGGTTCGCGTGAAGTTCCACACGCGATCGGGCCTGGGGGAGCGTGCTACGTATATTTCAGGGGTTCGCGTGAAGTTTCACACGCGAATAGCCTGGGCGCGTGAATTTGAGGGGTGCGCGGGAAGTTCCTCACGCGATCGGGCCTGGGGGAGCGGGCTACGTGTATTACAGGGGTTCGCGGGAAGTTCCACACGCGAATAGGCTGGGCGCGTGTATTTCAGGGGTGCGCGGGAAGTTCCTCACGCGATCGGGCCTGGGGGAGCGGGCTACGTGTATAACAGGGGTTCGCGTGAAGTTCCTCACGCGATCGGGCCTGGGGGAGCGGGCTTCGTGTATTACAGGGGTTCGCGTGAAGTTCCACACGCGATCGGGCCTGGGGGAGCGTGCTACGTATATTTCAGGGGTTCGCGGGAAGTTCCACACGCGAATAGGCTGGGCGCGTGTATTTCAGGGGTGCGCGGGAAGTTCCACACGTGAATAGCCTGGGCGCGTGTATTTCAGGGGTGCGCGGGAAGTTCCACACGCGAATAGCCTGGGCGCGTGTATTTCAGGGGTTCGCGGGAAGTTCCACACGCGAATAGCCTGGGCGCGTGTATTTCAGGGGTTCGCGGGAAGTTCCACACGCGAATAGCCTGGGCGCGTGTATTTCAGGGGTTCGCTGGAAGTTCCACACGCGAATAGCCTGGGCGCGTGTATTTCAGGGGTGCGCGGGAAGTTCCACACGCGAATAGCCTGGGCGCGTGTATTTCAGGGGTGCGCGGGAAGTTCCACACGCGAATAGCCTGGCCGCGTGTATTTCAGGGGTGCGCGGGAAGTTCCACACGCGAATAGCCTGGGCGCGTGTATTTCAGGGGTGCGCGGGAAGTTCCACATGTGATTTGACAGTGTGGCTCCTCCCAGGTGTACCCTGTACACCCTCCACGGCCCCTGCAGGCAGCCCACACCACAGGGGACTACCCTGCATCCCTGGTCATGTCCCGCAGGCAGCCCACCCAACATGGGCATGCCCCCCAGCAAAGGCACATGTCTCCTTGAACTAATGAACACCAACACATGTCCCCTTGCACCCCCACCCCCCAGCACTGTGGGGCACCTGCCAGCAGGCCCCCACCCATGTCCAACTCATGTCACCCACCACCCCCAAACCCCAGCCACCAGGGTCACCCTCCACCAGGGCCCCACTCATGTCTCCCACCACCCCCACCCCCCAGCACTGTGGGGCACCTGCCAGCAGGCCCCCACCCATGTCCAACTCATGTCTCCCACCACCCCCAAACCCCAGCCACCAGGGTCACCCTCCACCAGGGCCCCACTCATGTCTCCCACCACCCCCACCCCCCAGCACTGTGGGGCACCTGCCAGCAGGCCCCCACCCATGTGCAACTCATGTCACCCACCACCCCCAAACCCCAGCCACCAGGGTCACCCTCCACCAGGGCCCCACTCATGTCTCCCACCACCCCCACCCCCCAGCACTGTGGGGCACCTGCCAGCAGGCCCCCACCCATGTCCAACTCATGTCTCCCACCACCCCCAAACCCCAGCCACCAGGGTCACCCTCCACCAGGGCCCCACTCATGTCTCCCACCACCCCCACCCCCCAGCACTGTGGGGCACCTGCCAGCAGGCCCCCACCCATGTCCAACTCATGTCACCCACCACCCCCAAACCCCAGCCACCAGGGTCACCCTCCACCAGGGCCCCACTCATGTCTCCCACCCCCCCCACCCCCCAGCACTGTGGGGCACCTGCCAGCAGGCCCCCACCCATGTCCAACTCATGTCTCCCACCACCCCCAAACCCCAGCCACCAGGGTCACCCTCCACCAGGGCCCCACTCATGTCTCCCACCACCCCCACCCCCCAGCACTGTGGGGCACCTGCCAGCAGGCCCCCACCCATGTCCAACTCATGTCTCCCACCACCCCCAAACCCCAGCCACCAGGGTCACCCTCCACCAGGGCCCCACTCATGTCTCCCACCACCCCCACCCCCCAGCACTGTGGGGCACCTGCCAGCAGGCCCCCACCCATGTCCAACTCATGTCTCCCACCACCCCCAAACCCCAGCCACCAGGGTCACCCTCCACCAGGGCCCCACTCATGTCTCCCACCACCCCCACCCCCCAGCACTGTGGGGCACCTGCCAGCAGGCCCCCACCCATGTCCAACTCATGTCTCTCACCACCCCCACCCCCCAGCACTGTGGGGCACCTGCCAGCAGGCCCCCACCCATGTCCAATCCATGCCCCCCTGCACCTGGGTCCCAACATTCCCCAATCATGTCCGTAATGCCCATCCTCCCCTGCCAAAAGGCCCAACCAACTATCACACCCACCCACATATCAAAGGCAATTACATGTTACACCCCCAATGTAAATAATGCAATTTAACACATGTCTGTCACACACAATGGCTGCAAGTGAATGACAAAACACCCAACATGACATGCCTGAAAGCAATGAGATGATACGACACATTGAAGATTAAAAAAATAATATGTATTGAACAGCAAATAAGAAAAAACACAAAGCAAATCAAACAAAACAAGATGAATGTCCATGAAAAAATTATGAAAAAATAAAATAAGCCAATCAAGAAGATAATCCTGGGTCCATGAGCCCTACCAAATTAAACCTAACTGACTACTAACTAAAAAGGGAACTATATACAAAAAAGTGGTGCATTGTCCAATCGCAACCCAAAAAAAATTCAAAAAAACAAAGGAAACCTAACCCTAACTATACAACTATATACAAAGGCAGCGGGCTATTCGGACGGCTCACTGGTTGTTGTCATGGGCCAGGGCATCCTCGAACTCCTGCTCAATGGCTTGGAGGCGGGCATGTTCCCTGGCCCCGAGGTCCCGCAGGGATAACGCAGTGTCAAGCTCAAACTCCCTGCGAAGACCCTCGAGGCACTCAGCCCGCCTCAGCGCCCTCCGCATGGAGTCCTCCGCCCTGACCATCGTGAGCCGTTCCTCCTCTGCCCGCTGCCGCTCCGCACCTATCCGCTGGCACAACCTCTCCCACACGGAAGCCACTCCCATTCCAGGGTTCTCCTGCCCTCCGGCCGATGCCTGCACCCCTGATGTTGATGGCCCCGAGCCATGATGCCTCCCACGTTGAGCCTGCTGCTGCCTCCGACGCAACTGCCTGTGCCAGCACGACGGCATCCAGGCTGATGGAAACCACCGACGCCGTCGTGCACGTGCCCTGCCCGATGATGCCGTCACATCCTCCATCTGCTGGGGTCCAGTTGCTCTGGTGTCCACCCCTGCTGGATCTCTGACTCCCGACTGTGGCAGGGATGGGATCCCCACCGAGCTGGCTGCATTGGTCGGGGCAGGTCCACAGGGGGCCCTGGTGGCATCTGGGCTGGAAGACGGCAAGGAGAACGACTGGTGGATAGCCTGCACAGAGGAGGAGAGGGCCGCCACATTGGCCAACACATGCAGGAAACCCCCGAACATGGCCGATCCCAATTGGGCCACGTCGGCACGGTGCACTTCGTGATGACGTGCGTGCTCCTCCCGGGAAGCACGCACGGCATCACGAATCGCAGCCGTGCGCAACGCGACCCCAATCAGGACCTTCTCCGCACGGCCAGGGGTTCCCACGTCCGCAGGTGGAGGGGAGTCAGGTGACATGGACATCCCCTCTACCTGCGGACAGGCCTGGGACGGGGCATCCCTGCTGGTGCATGGTGGTGCACTCACAGGGTCAGGGACAGCGACATGCACAGGCCCCTCCACGGTGACCTGTGCTGCCTCCTGCCCCTGGCCCTGGACTGCACCACTTGCACCAGCAGGGATGCCCCCACCAGGCCCCATGTGTGCCCCAGTGGCGGCCTCCTCCTCCTCTGTGCAAACCACCAACCTGGATGGCTCCTCACCGTCTCCCACCGTAGCAGGCCCCTGTGGGGGCTCACCCACCCCTTCCGCTGCAGCCGTGGGGGCATCCCCGCCGCCTTGCTCCACAGCGCCGTCTCCGCCCTCTTCTTCACTAGCCGCTGCGTAGAGGGAGACAAAGAACACAAGCATCAGGGCACTGTACAATGGTCCCCTAGACAGGAAGCAATAGCAGATGAGCACCACTGTCAAAGTACACTTCCATCATGTCCCTCCACAACACATGGGCCAGTCCAGGCAAAACACACACAGTAACAGGCATGGTGCATGCCATGGACATTTCCATGCATGTCCAATGGACTCTTGAAACATTCAATGATATGTAACTCACATGCATCATGGCTCATGCCCATCACATGCACACACATCACCTCAGTCACATCCATCTGGCCCCAAACACACCAAACACAGCGGATACAAGGGTCATTTTGCTGCTTTACTGAATCTCTGCATTGTCACACACATGTGTCATGCATCCATGGCATGCACAAGTCACAGACACGCAGGTCAGGCACACAGACATGGCTACCATATATGTACCTGGCATCAGCACCCATCCCTCACCCCCACCCATGTTCAGGTACAGAGACTGGCATGCTCTCATGTTCATAATCTGATTAGGGCTCCCCATGCGGCATTTCAACACATGCAACAACCATGTGCATCACACATCACTGGTCGCACATGCATTACCATGATGTCCCTGCACACATACATGCATACATGGGCTATGGCACACATACAGGCAAGTATCATAGAACCAGCACACCGCAACATGCCCTGTCTCACACAGTAATGCATGGACACTTACCGCTCAACTCCAGACGGGCCTCCCTCTCAAGGATCTGGGCGTGGAGCGCTGGGCGTACGCGTTCCAGGACCCTCATCTGGATGGTACTCATGCGGCCCCGGCCCCCCTCCACGAGGCGCTGGGCCTTCACAAGGGTCCTGGACCTCAAGTCCTCCCAGCGCTTCTTGATCTTCAGGACGTCGCGGGTTGCCACCCCCTCCGCGTTGATGGCAACCACACAGTCGGCCCAGATCCTCTGCCGTCCTTCCTTGCTGGCGCGGGACGATCCAAAGAGGGCATCATACTGCCCCAGGACATGCTCCACCAGGACACCAACTTCGGTGACAGTGAAGCTGGTGCCCCTCTGCCCCTCTGGCCTGGGGTTGCCACTGGTGCCAGATGTGGAAGTGCCCGACATGGCAACCCCAGAGGCAGGTGTGGGTGGGCAACTGGGTCCTGGGGCTGGGCTGTGGAGCGATGTAATACCAGTCGGGAGTCTTCAGTTCCAGCAGGGGTGGACACAGCAACTGGACCCCTGCAGATGGCTGATGTGCAGGCACCAAATGGCAGGGCACGGTGGCAGCAGGCAGGCAGGCAGGCAGGCAGCAGCAGATGGCACGTGGGAGGCTGCTCGGGGCACTGGGGGGCAGTAACTCGGCCTTCTGGGCAGGAGCGTGGGCTTCCGTGTGTTTTCGCGTGGCCAGCTTGATACGGAGTGATTTGGCACGTGAAAATCCTGCACGTCAGCGTGAAATCCGAAGAAAGGCCCTTAGCGCGTAAGCGCGTCAGCACGCATACGCGATTCTATTGGACCAGAGTCCCTCAGCGCGTAAGCGCGTCTGTGACGTGACCCGCACGGGTGTTCCCCACTCAGGACGTGATGACGGGGCACACGTGGAGATACTGCACGTCAGAGTGTCATCGCGTGTAATTGGACAAAAGTGCGCGTACACGCGATTGGCCTATGTACGTGTATTTAATGGGTGCGCGGCCACTTACACACGCAAGTACGTCAGCGAACCTGTATCCCGTGGTGCGTGTGAATTTCCACACGCTATTGGACTGGGAACTGGATTCCAGGGCTGCGCGGGTCACACGCTGTATCCCGTGGTGCGTGTGAATTTCCACACGCTATTGGACTGGGAACTGGATTCCAGGGCTGCGCGGGTCACACGCTGTATCCCGTGGTGCGTGTGAATTTCCACACGCTATTGGACTGGCAACAGGATTCCAGGGCTACGCGGGTCACACGCTGTATCCCGTGGTGCGTGTGAATTTCCACACGCTATTGGACTGGCAACAGGATTCCAGGGCTGCGCGGGTCACACGCTCGCCTAGAACACGCGCTAAGCATAAATTGCGGACTTTAACAATAACAAGCTCAGACGCCAGGATGAACATACCGTTCCTAGCAGCAGTGGCAGTGGGCTACCAAAGGAGGAGGAGGAGGATAGTCAGGGCCAGAATATTCACACCCAGAACCAGCCTTTTCGGGATGCCTGATGACCAGGTGTATGGGAGGTACAGGTTTCCACCACACATCATACTGGACCTGGTGACTGAGTGGGAGGATGACCTCACATCACCCACCCTGTGCTCCCAAGCACTCAGCCCCCTGGAGAAGGTCCTCAATGTACTGCACTTCTTAGCCACTGGATCATTTCAGCGGACAAGTGCCATAGTGGGTGGGGTGTCACAGGCCACCCAGTCACGCTGCCCACACCAGGTCTTGAACATCATGACTGCACGCCCATCAGTCCGCAGGCACATATACCTGCCCAGAACACCTGCAGAAAGGCATGCTGCCACCCTGGATTTTTACGCAGTGGCACGATTCCCCAAAGTGCTAGGTGCCATCGACTGCACCCATGTGGCTCTACGTCCCCCCAGGGCATCTGAGCACATCTATAGGAACCGCAAGCACTGGCATTCCATCAACGTGCAGGTAGCATGTAATGCCAAGGGAATCATCACCTCAGTATATGCCAACTATCCCGGCTCCACCCACGACAGCTTCATTTACCGAATGTCCACCCTAAGCCGGGACCTAGAAGCTGGGCGGCATGGCGATACATGGCTGCTTGGTGAGTATGTATGCCACTGCACATGCATGCATGTTGGATACTGAGCAAGGTCACAACCTCACCAATGATACCAATCCCCACCTCCACAGGGGACAGTGCCTACCCTCTCAGCCCCCACATGATGACGCCAATTCGGAACCCCACCACGCCACCCCAGGTAAGATTTAACATAGCCCACATTACAACCAGGGGCATAGTGGAGCGCACATTCGGAGTGCTGAAGTCACGCTTTCGCTCCCTTGACCGTTCTGGCGGGCAGCTGTTATACGCTCCCCCAGTAGTGTGCAGGATCATAGTGGCAGCATGTGTCCTGCACAACGTTGCAACACGCCGGGGCCTGGCCGTGGACATGGTGGTGGCCCCACATCCCCAACCACATGCACAGCCGCTGCGCATGGGAGGGGAAAGGGCACGGGGGGAGGCAGCCCGTACACAGCTAGTGGCTAATTACTTCACATAGAAATCACACCCCTGTGGAGTGCACACTGCCCTGGCACATTCCATCTGACAATCAATGATGACTCAACCTGACACTGATCCTGAATGTGTGGAGAATGAACGGGGAATTCCATGTCAGCCTGAGATTGTTCACCTGGAAGTGTCACAATGTGTGCATCCCTACCCACACAGACACCACCAATGCAGTTTTGTGAAGTTACACATTGAAGCAGCTAAAATGAATACCCACTTGCAAAATGCAACAAGAGGACAGTGGCATGTCAGCCAACCCAACCCCAGCACTGCCACACGACACACCGTGCCATGTCATGCTAATTGCAGGTAAACAAAGTAATCCCCACAACATGACATCACTCTCACTATGTACAGTGGCACTATTAGAAACCTGCAACACCTGAAATGCTCACAGCAATGCCGGACCAACAACATACTTGAGCACGTAGTACCATTAACATGACATCAAAAATGTAACATATTAGTAGTCTCACCACCTGGAAATGCCTGCACTCCCACCACTACCAACTGTGCAGTGTTGGCGCCATGTAGAGTTGTAGGTGCACTGCTGCCAACATGGTCCCCATCGCCAGACTAGAGGTCCTTGTGTGGACTTGAGGAAGGGACCTGCAAATTGGGAGGTAGACACAGAAGAAGAGTTACACATCAATGCAACATGCAGTGTACAACACAACAGCAATATGCACTAGGAATGTATACACAGTATTGACTACAGACTGGCCACACAGGTCATGGGAGTCCAACGTCACTGTGTAATTCACTGTCACTTGGGCACACCCTTTGCAAGCCCATGGAAACTGGAAGCAGGAGGGGTGTGTGTGACTCAAACCCAAGCATCTGAACCAAATACATTACAAGCCTGCATGTGCCCAGCCACAATGCAGCGTATGCCCACAGGAACCACGGAAGCCAACAGATCGGAGCCAACAGATCGGAGCCAACAGATCGGAGCCAACAGATCGGAGCCAACAGATCGGAGCCAACAGATCGGAGCCAACAGATCGGAGCCAACAGATCCTCCCAAAAAAATTGGGAATAAAAGAAATCAAAATAAAAATAAAAATAAGAAAAAATCAAAAATGGCCATTGATGGGCCCGGGGGGGTTGGGGAGGCCACCCAGGAGGTCCGAGGACAGGATGCACACCAGAACCCACCTGCGTGGATCCTGGGAAAATAAAACACCTCCATGGGCTCATGGCCCACACGGCTACCCTATTGTGGGAGTGTCACTGCTGTCGCTATTATCACCCTGTGCAGCTGCATCCGGAGGTGGTTGCACTATGGGAGGCAGCCCACGCAAGGCCCTAGTCTGCTCCTCCATGGCTGCAAGCATGCGGGTGTGGTAGGTCTGGTTCTGGAGGATGAGTGTGCGGAGGTCCCCATGCAACAACTCACGGGATGCCCGGACCTCCGCCCTCGTTGCCTGCATCTCAGCTGAGAGCGTACGGGTGAGACGCTCCAGCTGCTGTTCTGTCCTTTGGTGTGTTGAAGCCTCAAGCTCAACAAGAGTCGTCCTGAGGTGTAGGAGCTCCTGCCTCAGGGCTTCCCTGTGGCCCTGGGACTCAATGGAGATGGCCTCCTGCAGAGTCGCCAGTGCCGCCCGCCTGTCCCTGTTGGACCCCAACATGTCCTCCCTGTGTGACTGGCAGATGGAGTCAGTTGCCTGCTCTAGTCGCTCCATCAGCCTTTCTGGGGGGACAATGGAAGTGGCCACCCTATCCATGGCCTGAGCCATCATCTCGGATGATGCAGCCTGTTGGGTAGCCATACCGTAAATGGATTGCTCCCATGCGGTATTGCCAGGTGGCGTACGGCCACCACGTCGGCGGGCACCACACCTGTCTGGGGCAAGGCGAACTGCGCCTTGCTGTGCCGGCACTGCCTGAGGCTGCAGGACTGCATTCCCCCTCTGATCTGCTGGCCCAGGAACAGGATCAGATGTCGCGGAGTGTGACCCTGCATCCGTAACCACCGAAGGCGTAGCTGCCAACACTGACATCCCCATGGAGGGTACTGACCCTGGTGCAGGTGGGTGAGACAGAACAGAATCCCTCCCTGGAACACTCACCTGCGACGGCACGTAGGTCTCATCCGAATCAACACCTGAGTACAGCTCGGGGGAGGTGCAGCCAGAGACACCCCTTGAGAGCACGACCTGCAGCACTTGTGGGTTCTCCCCCACCACCACACCACGTCCCTCACTGGTGGTTGGTCGGCCCTGGGACACCTCCTGGGTCTGCACCATCTCCACAACCCCAGCAGTATCAGGTGCGTCTTCCCCTGCAAAGACATGAAAACAAAGTAATGGAAACAGGCATTAGCACCATGGCACACATTGAGGGCTGAGAAGCAAGAGAACCAGTACTTGATTGACATGTCCCACATGACTAAAACCCTCCCATGCATGCACCCACACTGCGTATGAAGTGCAGGCAAACGGCACACACTGATGACACCAAGATGGAAGATGAACAAATTTTCTGCATGCTGCCTGGCAGTGGCATCACACATTGGCCTGTGATTGGCAGGTGAAACACACATGCCATCACACAGATGGCATGTACCATTGCTATTGAGTGAAGATGGAGAGGAGGGCAGCACCTATTCATTCAGTCCAGTTCCCGCATGTAATAGCTTTTCTGATTCTAACAGGTCAGATTTTTCACCTGGAGCTGCCAGTCTGTAATGGTCAAATTGCACAGGGACATGTGTGTACAAATGATATCCAGGTAACAAAGTCACTCCCCTTTACCATACCCATGTCAGACATGTGACTAGTGGACAGCGACATGCCTAGTGAAAGTGGTGGAATGCAAACAAACTGACTGAATGAACAGTGAAAAATAAGCAAATCTGTTGTGTCAAGGTGACACTTCAAGGGCAACTGGCGTGCAGTTGTGCTAGATGTCTACTGTTGGCAGAAGGGATACTGCTATGGCCAAATGCAGCTGCGAAGGAAGTATTGCATGAAGCACATGGCTGACCCATACGACTGAGGCGCACACACTTTCTCCTGCCACCCAAACAGAAGCCCTCACACACACACCATGCACATGTATGACACACACATGCATGTGCACTCACCGGACAATGCCTCGTAATCAGCCAGATCTCCCACGCCTTGGATCTGTTCCTCCGTGACGTAGGTCCCAGCGACTGACTCATGTGGAGTGAGTTCCATGTCTACTACTGGAGACCCACCTCCAGTCACTAGAGTTGCGGCATGACTTGAGGCCAGCTTACTCTTTGCCCTGCGCTTTAGGTCATTCCAGCGCTTATAGCAATCATTGGCTGTGCGCCTCACGATTCCAAGGGCACTTACGATGTCCGCAACGGTCTGCCAGTGTGCCTGGCGTTGTGCAGGTGTGGTCTTGGATCCTGCAACAATGACCATCTCGTTGTCATGTCCGGACACATACTCGACAAGTGCATTCAGTTCGTCATCCGTGAAGCTGGGCTTCCTGGACGGGCCGGACTGTGTAGCCGTGTCTGGGGCATCAGCCTGTGCCGGACGAGCACTCTTCCTCTTCCGCTTGGAAGGTGGTGGTGATCCTGAGTGTCCTGCGCCGCTCTGGACACTAGGGGCAGGAGCCCTGGTGGACTCTGTATCAGGAGTGTGGGATTGCACACTCAGCATGGGAGTTGGTGCAGGCATTGGCTCGAGTGTGATGGTGTCAGGGGGAATCTCAGCAGCATGGACTAGGACCGACACTGTCCTGGCTGGGTGTGTGAGGGCTGGGGTGGATGGAGCCGCAGCTGCCCCTGCAGCCACTCCGCCCTGCCTCCTTGGTGCAGTAGATGACCTTGCTGCCCCAGATCCACGTGGCATGATGGCATCAACGTGCACCAGCGCACGTGTCGTAGCCCTGCTGACCTGGAAGTCAGCCATGGAGTCAGCCAGGTCTGGTGCCACAATGGGCTGGTCCAACAAGGGCTGAGCATGGATGGTGTCAGCCACTTCAGCCTCAACGGGAGGGGGGGAGGGGGGGAGGGGGGGGGATGATGGGTGCCCTTGACTGGTCCTCCACACATGGGGGGACAGGCTCACCCTGCAAGTTACGACCACGTCCCCTACCGGATCCACCACGGCCACCACTTGTGGCTCTTCCACCTTTGCCACCCTTACGGAATCCTCGCCTCCCAGCCATGGCACTGATATTAATGTGCGTATGGGAGTGGCTGTAGACAATTGTCCTGGGCAATTGGGGGTCAAAGGGGTTGGGTACCAGATGGTAATTGTACCCTAGTGCTCTAGCACGGCTGATTGTAACCCCTGGGGAAAGATGACGGGTCACGCAACGCACAGGAGGCCCAAAAAAGGGAGATGACGTGCACGCAACCCCTCCTAGACCACGTGTGCAGAAAGAAAAACCTGCACTACGCTGTGGCACCCAGTAACACAAGAATGAACGTATGCGTGTCACACGCAGCCTAGAATGACCTCTGAAGGGGTAGGCAACACACGGGGCAAGCACAGAAGTTGGATACGTGCGTGACTCACCGTCTGCCAGGTAAAAGAGCGTGAAGAATGAGCGCGTTTGGCTGGCTAAACCCCCGCCAAAAGAAGATGTGTACGCTGTCTGAGAAGACAGGACAACAGTAGAAGGGGACACTGTTTGAGGGAACAGGCCCAGGTAAACCAGTAAAAGAGAAAAAAGAGAAAAAGCTGTCAGAGGTAACAGGGAATACGAACTGGAAACGCCGTGAAGTAAATCGCGTGTGAAACGACAAGAAGTACAGATTTCACCCACTCGCTCTCCACGAAAAGCACGTACAAGGAAATGGTGTTCGACATGTACCTTATATACAGGCCCACACGTACAGCGTCACTTACGCGGCGTGTACGTTCACCAATCACACGCTTTGTCACTCCTGCGTGTAGATCCATTTTCACCAATCACACGCTTTGTCACTTCTACGTGTACATCAATTTTCACCAATCACACGCTTTGACACTGGGACGTGTCACGTAACAATTTCCTGCACGTGCAGGTGACTATAGGCGCGCATATGCTGTTGACGGGTTTACGCGCTAAGGGCCTTTGCTGACGTGTGGGATTTCACTACCTATCAGGCTGTCCACGCGTTCACACACGAGAGACCACGCTCCTGGCCAGGAGGCGAAATTACTGCCCCCCAGAGCCCTGAGCACGCTCCCACCTGCCATCTGCTGCTGCTTGACTGCCTGCTGGCCACGTGCCCCACAGTGCTGGTGGGTGGGGGTGTTGGGAGACATGGGTGGGGGCCTGGTGGAGGGTGCCCCTGCACTGGTGGGGGTGGTGGGAGACATGGGTGGGGGCTTGGTGGAGAGTGCCCCTGGTGGCGGGGGGTGGTGGGAGACATGGGTGGGGGCCTGGTGGAGGCTGCCCCTGGTGGCGGGAGGGTGGGGGTGGTGGGAGACATGAGTGGGGGCCTGGTGGAGGCTGCCCCTGCACTGCTGGGGGGGTGGGGGTGCAGGGGGACATGAGCAGGTGTGCAGGGTAGTCCCCTGTTTTGTAGACTGCCTGCAGGGGCCGTGGAGGGTGTACAGGGAACACCTGTGAGGACCCACCCAGCCTAATCGCGTGTGATGATTCCCACGCACCCCTGTAATACACGTACCCTGGCTAATCGCGTGTATAACTTCCCGCGTACCCCTGTAATACACGTACCCTGGCTAATCGCGTGTTAAACTTCCCGCGTACCCCTGTAATACACGTACCCTGGCTAATTGCGTGTTGAACTTCCCGCGTACCCCTGTAATACACTTACCCTGGCTAATCGCGTGTTAAAGTTCCCGCGTACCCCTGTAATACACGTACCCTGGCTAATCGCGTGTTAAACTTCCCGCGTACCCCTGTAATACACGTACCCTGGCCAATCGCGTGTTGAACTTCCCGCGTACCCCTGTAATACACGTACCCTGGCCAATCGCGTTTTAAACTTCCCGCGTACCCCTGTAATACACGTACCCTGGCTAATTGCGTGTTGAACTTCCCGCGTACCCCTGTAATACACTTACCCTGGCTAATCGCGTGTTAAAGTTCCCGCGTACCCCTGTAATACACGTACCCTGGCTAATCGCGTGTTAAACTTCCCGCGTACCCCTGTAATACACGTACCCTGGCCAATCGCGTGTTGAACTTCCCGCGTACCCCTGTAATACACGTACCCTGGCC
This sequence comes from Ambystoma mexicanum, assembly GCF_040938575.1. NCBI lineage: Eukaryota > Metazoa > Chordata > Amphibia > Caudata > Ambystomatidae > Ambystoma > Ambystoma mexicanum. The sequence goes on from NC_090932.1 coordinate 781,072,625, forward strand.
AATCGCGTTTTAAACTTCCCGCGTACCCCTGTAATACACGTACCCTGGCTAATCGCCTGTTAAACTTCCCGCGTACCCCTGTAATACACGTACCCTGGCCAATCGCGTGTTAAACTTCCCGCGTACCCATGTAATACACGTACCCTGGCTAATCGCGTGTATGACTTCACGCGTACCCCTGTAATACACGTACCCTGGCTAATTGCGTGTTGAACTTCCCGCGTACCCCTGTAATACACTTACCCTGGCTAATCGCGTGTTAAAGTTCCCGCGTACCCCTGTAATACACGTACCCTGGCTAATCGCGTGTTAAACTTCCCGCGTACCCCTGTAATACACGTACCCTGGCCAATCGCGTGTTGAACTTCCCGCGTACCCCTGTAATACACGTACCCTGGCCAATCGCGTTTTAAACTTCCCGCGTACCCCTGTAATACACGTACCCTGGCTAATCGCCTGTTAAACTTCCCGCGTACCCCTGTAATACACGTACCCTGGCCAATCGTGTGTTGAACTTCCCGCGTACCCATGTAATACACGTACCCTGGCTAATCGCGTGTATGACTTCACGCGTACCCCTGTAATACACGTACCCTGGCTAATTGCGTGTTGAACTTCCCGCGTACCCCTGTAATACACTTACCCTGGCTAATCGCGTGTTAAAGTTCCCGCGTACCCCTGTAATACACGTACCCTGGCTAATCGCGTGTTAAACTTCCCGCGTACCCCTGTAATACACGTACCCTGGCCAATCGCGTGTTGAACTTCCCGCGTACCCCTGTAATACACGTACCCTGGCCAATCGCGTTTTAAACTTCCCGCGTACCCCTGTAATACACGTACCCTGGCTAATCGCCTGTTAAACTTCCCGCTTACCCCTGTAATACACGTACCCTGGCCAATCGCGTGTTGAACTTCCCGCGTACCCATGTAATACACGTACCCTGGCTAATCGCGTGTATGACTTCACGCGTACCCCTGTAATACACTTACCCTGGCTAATCGCGTGTTGAACTTCCCGCGTACCCCTGTAATACACGTACCGTACCCTGGCCAATCGCGTGTTGAACTTCCCGCGTACCCCTGTAATACACGTACCCTGGCTAATCGCGTGTATGACTTCACGTGTACCCCTGATATGCACGTTACCCGCTTTGCGTTCCTTGTTTGGCTGCCCTGTAAACTGGTCCAGAGTTAGCGCAGCCCTTTGCGATGATTTAGCGATTTTGCTGGCTTTTCCTTGCGAGAGGGCGTTCTTGGGGGCGTTACTGGCGCTGCTGCAGGGTCGCTGCGATACTCTGCGCCACGGCTGGTTTGGGAGCATGTAATCCATGAATACGCTGTGCGCGGAAATCGGTTTTATCGCACGTGCCTGGCGCAGTCAATCGCACGCGGACACTCTGCGCCAGCCGATTGCGACACTTTTCTGCGAAATTCTATGAATTACAGGCCGATTCATGGAATAATTAGCGCGGCGCAAGTGGGCAAAAACGTGCGAATCGCAGTGGAATAGCGAAAATCGCAGTGAACGTGCGAAAATCGCACGAAAAGCAGCGCACGTCGATTCATGGAAGTCCGTGCGCGAGAAAACCAGCGGATGTGCGATAAAAAGTGCGCGGCGCACGTTAGCGCACAGGCCATCTAACAGCGTGCGCCAGGTCACAGCGAAAATCGCACAGGCCACAGCGAAAATCGCACATAGCGCGGCGCACGCAATAAAAGTAGGCGGAACACGGGCGTAACACTCGGAATGGGGAACAACTTGCCAAAACGTGGGCGTCACGGGGGAAGTACAGGGCACAAGTGCGCGGAACGCCCACACGCTCGCCTACAACACGTATTCATGGAATAGAATAGGGGAAAAAAGCGCACGCTCAAACCAGCGCACAGGCACAAACACGACCGCCACAAGAAAGGAGGCGGTAGCGTCTCTGCGGCTGTAAGAAATGTGCGCCAAAAGGTGCGCCAACAAATAGCACCTATATACTGCCATGATGAATGTCCCATACTGTGGCCCTCCAGGAAAAATGACGTGCAAAGGGGTACCCACAAACATGGACACCCGCTGACAAAAAATACGTGTGCATGTATACCGGGGTGCGCGGGAAGTGTCACACGCGATTTGCAGGGTACGTGCATCACAGGGGTTCGCGTGAAGTTATTCACGCGATCGGGCCTGGGGGAGCGGGCTACGTGTATTACAGGGGTTCGCGTGAAGTTCCTCACGCGATCGGGCCTGGGGGAGCGGGCTTCGTGTATTACAGGGGTTCGCGTGAAGTTCCTCACGCGATCGGGCCTGGGGGAGCGGGCTACGTGTATTACAGGGGTTCGCGTGAAGTTCCACACGCGATCGGGCCTGGGGGAGCGGGCTTCGTGTATTACAGGGGTTCCCGTGAAGTTCCTCACGCGATCGGGCCTGGGGGAGCGGGCTACGTGTATAACAGGGGTTCGCGTGAAGTTCCTCACGCGATCGGGCCTGGGGGAGCGGGCTTCGTCTATTACAGGGGTTCGCGTGAAGTTCCACACGCGATCGGGCCTGGGGGAGCGTGCTACGTATATTTCAGGGGTTCGCGTGAAGTTTCACACGCGAATAGCCTGGGCGCGTGAATTTGAGGGGTGCGCGGGAAGTTCCTCACGCGATCGGGCCTGGGGGAGCGGGCTACGTGTATTACAGGGGTTCGCGGGAAGTTCCTCACGCGATCGGGCCTGGGGGAGCGGGCTACGTGTATTACAGGGGTTCGCGTGAAGTTCCTCACGCGATCGGGCCTGGGGGAGCGGGCTTCGTGTATTACAGGGGTTCGCGTGAAGTTCCACACGCGATCGGGCCTGGGGGAGCGTGCTACGTATATTTCAGGGGTTCGCGTGAAGTTTCACACGCGAATAGCCTGGGCGCGTGAATTTGAGGGGTGCGCGGGAAGTTCCTCACGCGATCGGGCCTGGGGGAGCGGGCTACGTGTATTACAGGGGTTCGCGGGAAGTTCCACACGCGAATAGGCTGGGCGCGTGTATTTCAGGGGTGCGCGGGAAGTTCCTCACGCGATCGGGCCTGGGGGAGCGGGCTACGTGTATAACAGGGGTTCGCGTGAAGTTCCTCACGCGATCGGGCCTGGGGGAGCGGGCTTCGTGTATTACAGGGGTTCGCGTGAAGTTCCACACGCGATCGGGCCTGGGGGAGCGTGCTACGTATATTTCAGGGGTTCGCGGGAAGTTCCACACGCGAATAGGCTGGGCGCGTGTATTTCAGGGGTGCGCGGGAAGTTCCACACGCGAATAGCCTGGGCGCGTGTATTTCAGGGGTGCGCGGGAAGTTCCACACGCGAATAGCCTGGGCGCGTGTATTTCAGGGGTTCGCGGGAAGTTCCACACGCGAATAGCCTGGGCGCGTGTATTTCAGGGGTTCGCGGGAAGTTCCACACGCGAATAGCCTGGGCGCGTGTATTTCAGGGGTTCGCGGGAAGTTCCACACGCGAATAGCCTGGGCGCGTGTATTTCAGGGGTTCGCGGGAAGTTCCACACGCGAATAGCCTGGGCGCGTGTATTTCAGGGGTGCGCGGGAAGTTCCACACGCGAATAGCCTGGCCGCGTGTATTTCAGGGGTGCGCGGGAAGTTCCACACGCGAATAGCCTGGGCGCGTGTATTTCAGGGGTGCGCGGGAAGTTCCACACGCGAATAGCCTGGCCGCGTGTATTTCAGGGGTGCGCGGGAAGTTCCACACGCGAATAGCCTGGGCGCGTGAATTTCAGGGGTGCGCGGGAAGTTCCACACGCGATCGGGCCTGGGGGAGCGGGCTTCGTGTATTACAGGGGTTCGCGTGAAGTTCCACACGCGATCGGGCCTGGGGGAGCGTGCTACGTATATTTCAGGGGTTCGCGTGAAGTTTCACACGCGAATAGCCTGGGCGCGTGAATTTGAGGGGTGCGCGGGAAGTTCCTCACGCGATCGGGCCTGGGGGAGCGGGCTACGTGTATTACAGGGGTTCGCGGGAAGTTCCACACGCGAATAGGCTGGGCGCGTGTATTTCAGGGGTGCGCGGGAAGTTCCTCACGCGATCGGGCCTGGGGGAGCGGGCTACGTGTATAACAGGGGTTCGCGTGAAGTTCCTCACGCGATCGGGCCTGGGGGAGCGGGCTTCGTGTATTACGGGGGTTCGCATGAAGTTCCACACGCGATCGGGCCTGGGGGAGCGTGCTACGTATATTTCAGGGGTTCGCGGGAAGTTCCACACGCGAATAGGCTGGGCGCGTGTATTTCAGGGGTGCGCGGGAAGTTCCACACGCGAATAGCCTGGGCGCGTGTATTTCAGGGGTGCGCGGGAAGTTCCACACGCGAATAGCCTGGGCGCGTGTATTTCAGGGGTTCGCGGGAAGTTCCACACGCGAATAGCCTGGGCGCGTGTATTTCAGGGGTTCGCGGGAAGTTCCACACGCGAATAGCCTGGGCGCGTGTATTTCAGGGGTTCGCGGGAAGTTCCACACGCGAATAGCCTGGGCGCGTGTATTTCAGGGGTGCGCGGGAAGTTCCACACGCGAATAGCCTGGCCGCGTGTATTTCAGGGGTGCGCGGGAAGTTCCACACGCGAATAGCCTGGGCGCGTGTATTTCAGGGGTGCGCGGGAAGTTCCACATGTGATTTGACAGTGTGGCTCCTCCCAGGTGTACCCTGTACACCCTCCACGGCCCCTGCAGGCAGCCCACACCACAGGGGACTACCCTGCATCCCTGGTCATGTCCCGCAGGCAGCCCACCCAACATGGGCATGCCCCCCAGCAAAGGCACATGTCTCCTTGAACTAATGAACACCAACACATGTCCCCTTGCACCCCCACCCCCCAGCACTGTGGGGCACCTGCCAGCAGGCCCCCACCCATGTCCAACTCATGTCACCCACCACCCCCAAACCCCAGCCACCAGGGTCACCCTCCACCAGGGCCCCACTCATGTCTCCCACCACCCCCACCCCCCAGCACTGTGGGGCACCTGCCAGCAGGCCCCCACCCATGTCCAACTCATGTCTCCCACCACCCCCAAACCCCAGCCACCAGGGTCACCCTCCACCAGGGCCCCACTCATGTCTCCCACCACCCCCACCCCCCAGCACTGTGGGGCACCTGCCAGCAGGCCCCCACCCATGTGCAACTCATGTCACCCACCACCCCCAAACCCCAGCCACCAGGGTCACCCTCCACCAGGGCCCCACTCATGTCTCCCACCACCCCCACCCCCCAGCACTGTGGGGCACCTGCCAGCAGGCCCCCACCCATGTCCAACTCATGTCTCCCACCACCCCCAAACCCCAGCCACCAGGGTCACCCTCCACCAGGGCCCCACTCATGTCTCCCACCACCCCCACCCCCCAGCACTGTGGGGCACCTGCCAGCAGGCCCCCACCCATGTCCAACTCATGTCACCCACCACCCCCAAACCCCAGCCACCAGGGTCACCCTCCACCAGGGCCCCACTCATGTCTCCCACCACCCCCACCCCCCAGCACTGTGGGGCACCTGCCAGCAGGCCCCCACCCATGTCCAACTCATGTCTCCCACCACCCCCAAACCCCAGCCACCAGGGTCACCCTCCACCAGGGCCCCACTCATGTCTCCCACCACCCCCACCCCCCAGCACTGTGGGGCACCTGCCAGCAGGCCCCCACCCATGTCCAACTCATGTCTCCCACCACCCCCAAACCCCAGCCACCAGGGTCACCCTCCACCAGGGCCCCACTCATGTCTCCCACCACCCCCACCCCCCAGCACTGTGGGGCACCTGCCAGCAGGCCCCCACCCATGTCCAACTCATGTCTCCCACCACCCCCAAACCCCAGCCACCAGGGTCACCCTCCACCAGGGCCCCACTCATGTCTCCCACCACCCCCACCCCCCAGCACTGTGGGGCACCTGCCAGCAGGCCCCCACCCATGTCCAACTCATGTCTCTCACCACCCCCACCCCCCAGCACTGTGGGGCACCTGCCAGCAGGCCCCCACCCATGTCCAATCCATGCCCCCCTGCACCTGGGTCCCAACATTCCCCAATCATGTCCGTAATGCCCATCCTCCCCTGCCAAAAGGCCCAACCAACTATCACACCCACCCACATATCAAAGGCAATTACATGTTACACCCCCAATGTAAATAATGCAATTTAACACATGTCTGTCACACACAATGGCTGCAAGTGAATGACAAAACACCCAACATGACATGCCTGAAAGCAATGAGATGATACGACACATTGAAGATTAAAAAAATAATATGTATTGAACAGCAAATAAGAAAAAACACAAAGCAAATCAAACAAAACAAGATGAATGTCCATGAAAAAATTATGAAAAAATAAAATAAGCCAATCAAGAAGATAATCCTGGGTCCATGAGCCCTACCAAATTAAACCTAACTGACTACTAACTAAAAAGGGAACTATATACAAAAAAGTGGTGCATTGTCCAATCGCAACCCAAAAAAAATTCAAAAAAACAAAGGAAACCTAACCCTAACTATACAACTATATACAAAGGCAGCGGGCTATTCGGACGGCTCACTGGTTGTTGTCATGGGCCAGGGCATCCTCGAACTCCTGCTCAATGGCTTGGAGGCGGGCATGTTCCCTGGCCCCGAGGTCCCGCAGGGATAACGCAGTGTCAAGCTCAAACTCCCTGCGAAGACCCTCGAGGCACTCAGCCCGCCTCAGCGCCCTCCGCATGGAGTCCTCCGCCCTGACCATCGTGAGCCGTTCCTCCTCTGCCCGCTGCCGCTCCGCACCTATCCGCTGGCACAACCTCTCCCACACGGAAGCCACTCCCATTCCAGGGTTCTCCTGCCCTCCGGCCGATGCCTGCACCCCTGATGTTGATGGCCCCGAGCCATGATGCCTCCCACGTTGAGCCTGCTGCTGCCTCCGACGCAACTGCCTGTGCCAGCACGACGGCATCCAGGCTGATGGAAACCACCGACGCCGTCGTGCACGTGCCCTGCCCGATGATGCCGTCACATCCTCCATCTGCTGGGGTCCAGTTGCTCTGGTGTCCACCCCTGCTGGATCTCTGACTCCCGACTGTGGCAGGGATGGGATCCCCACCGAGCTGGCTGCATTGGTCGGGGCAGGTCCACAGGGGGCCCTGGTGGCATCTGGGCTGGAAGACGGCAAGGAGAACGACTGGTGGATAGCCTGCACAGAGGAGGAGAGGGCCGCCACATTGGCCAACACATGCAGGAAACCCCCGAACATGGCCGATCCCAATTGGGCCACGTCGGCACGGTGCACTTCGTGATGACGTGCGTGCTCCTCCCGGGAAGCACGCACGGCATCACGAATCGCAGCCGTGCGCAACGCGACCCCAATCAGGACCTTCTCCGCACGGCCAGGGGTTCCCACGTCCGCAGGTGGAGGGGAGTCAGGTGACATGGACATCCCCTCTACCTGCGGACAGGCCTGGGACGGGGCATCCCTGCTGGTGCATGGTGGTGCACTCACAGGGTCAGGGACAGCGACATGCACAGGCCCCTCCACGGTGACCTGTGCTGCCGCCTGCCCCTGGCCCTGGACTGCACCACTTGCACCAGCAGGGATGCCCCCACCAGGCCCCATGTGTGCCCCAGTGGCGGCCTCCTCCTCCTCTGTGCAAACCACCAACCTGGATGGCTCCTCACCGTCTCCCACCGTAGCAGGCCCCTGTGGGGGCTCACCCACCCCTTCCGCTGCAGCCGTGGGGGCATCCCCGCCGCCTTGCTCCACAGCGCCGTCTCCGCCCTCTTCTTCACTAGCCGCTGCGTAGAGGGAGACAAAGAACACAAGCATCAGGGCACTGTACAATGGTCCCCTAGACAGGAAGCAATAGCAGATGAGCACCACTGTCAAAGTACACTTCCATCATGTCCCTCCACAACACATGGGCCAGTCCAGGCAAAACACACACAGTAACAGGCATGGTGCATGCCATGGACATTTCCATGCATGTCCAATGGACTCTTGAAACATTCAATGATATGTAACTCACATGCATCATGGCTCATGCCCATCACATGCACACACATCACCTCAGTCACATCCATCTGGCCCCAAACACACCAAACACAGCGGATACAAGGGTCATTTTGCTGCTTTACTGAATCTCTGCATTGTCACACACATGTGTCATGCATCCATGGCATGCACAAGTCACAGACACGCAGGTCAGGCACACAGACATGGCTACCATATATGTACCTGGCATCAGCACCCATCCCTCACCCCCACCCATGTTCAGGTACAGAGACTGGCATGCTCTCATGTTCATAATCTGATTAGGGCTCCCCATGCGGCATTTCAACACATGCAACAACCATGTGCATCACACATCACTGGTCGCACATGCATTACCATGATGTCCCTGCACACATACATGCATACATGGGCTATGGCACACATACAGGCAAGTATCATAGAACCAGCACACCGCAACATGCCCTGTCTCACACAGTAATGCATGGACACTTACCGCTCAACTCCAGACGGGCCTCCCTCTCAAGGATCTGGGCGTGGAGCGCTGGGCGTACGCGTTCCAGGACCCTCATCTGGATGGTACTCATGCGGCCCCGGCCCCCCTCCACGAGGCGCCGGGCCTTCACAAGGGTCCTGGACCTCAAGTCCTCCCAGCGCTTCTTGATCTTCAGGACGTCGCGGGTTGCCACCCCCTCCGCGTTGATGGCAACCACACAGTCGGCCCAGATCCTCTGCCGTCCTTCCTTGCTGGCGCGGGACGATCCAAAGAGGGCATCATACTGCCCCAGGACATGCTCCACCAGGACACCAACTTCGGTGACAGTGAAGCTGCTGCCCCTCTGGCCTGGGGTTGCCACTGGTGCCAGATGTGGAAGTGCCCGACATGGCAACCCCAGAGGCAGGTGTGGGTGGGCAACTGGGTCCTGGGGCTGGGCTGTGGAGCGATGTAATACCAGTCGGGAGTCTTCAGTTCCAGCAGGGGTGGACACAGCAACTGGACCCCTGCAGATGGCTGATGTGCAGGCACCAAATGGGAGGGCACGGTGGCAGCAGGCAGGCAGGCAGGCAGGCAGCAGCAGATGGCACGTGGGAGGCTGCTCGGGGCACTGGGGGGCAGTAACTCGGCCTTCTGGGCAGGAGCGTGGGCTTCCGTGTGTTTTCGCGTGGCCAGCTTGATACGGAGTGATTTGGCACGTGAAAATCCTGCACGTCAGCGTGAAATCCGAGGAAAGGCCCTTAGCGCGTAAGCGCGTCAGCACGCATACGCGATTCTATTGGACCAGAGTCCCTCAGCGCGTAAGCGCGTCTGTGACGTGACCCGCACGGGTGTTCCCCACTCAGGACGTGATGACGGGGCACACGTGGAGATACTGCACGTCAGAGTGTCATCGCGTGTAATTGGACAAAAGTGCGCGTACACGCGATTGGCCTATGTACGTGTATTTAATGGGTGCGCGGCCACTTACACACGCAAGTACGTCAGCGAACCTGTATCCCGTGGTGCGTGTGAATTTCCACACGCTATTGGACTGGGAACTGGATTCCAGGGCTGCGCGGGTCACACGCTGTATCCCGTGGTGCGTGTGAATTTCCACACGCTATTGGACTGGGAACTGGATTCCAGGGCTGCGCGGGTCACACGCTGTATCCCGTGGTGCGTGTGAATTTCCACACGCTATTGGACTGGCAACAGGATTCCAGGGCTGCGCGGGTCACACGCTGTATCCCGTGGTGCGTGTGAATTTCCACACGCTATTGGACTGGCAACAGGATTCCAGGGCTGCGCGGGTCACACGCTCGCCTAGAACACGCGCTAAGCATAAATTGCGGACTTTAACAATAACAAGCTCAGACGCCAGGATGAACATACCGTTCCTAGCAGCAGTGGCAGTGGGCTACCAAAGGAGGAGGAGGAGGATAGTCAGGGCCAGAATATTCACACCCAGAACCAGCCTTTTCGGGATGCCTGATGACCAGGTGTATGGGAGGTACAGGTTTCCACCACACATCATACTGGACCTGGTGACTGAGTGGGAGGATGACCTCACATCACCCACCCTGTGCTCCCAAGCACTCAGCCCCCTGGAGAAGGTCCTCAATGTACTGCACTTCTTAGCCACTGGATCATTTCAGCGGACAAGTGCCATAGTGGGTGGGGTGTCACAGGCCACCCAGTCACGCTGCCTACACCAGGTCTTGAACATCATGACTGCACGCCCATCAGTCCGCAGGCACATATACCTGCCCAGAACACCTGCAGAAAGGCATGCTGCCGCCCTGGATTTTTACGCAGTGGCACGATTCCCCAAAGTGCTAGGTGCCATCGACTGCACCCATGTGGCTCTACGTCCCCCCAGGGCATCTGAGCACATCTATAGGAACCGCAAGCACTGGCATTCCATCAACGTGCAGGTAGCATGTAATGCCAAGGGAATCATCACCTCAGTATATGCCAACTATCCCGGCTCCACCCACGACAGCTTCATTTACCGAATGTCCACCCTAAGCCGGGACCTAGAAGCTGGGCGGCATGGCGATACATGGCTGCTTGGTGAGTATGTATGCCACTGCACATGCATGCATGTTGGATACTGAGCAAGGTCACAACCTCACCAATGATACCAATCCCCACCTCCACAGGGGACAGTGCCTACCCTCTCAGCCCCCACATGATGACGCCAATTCGGAACCCCACCACGCCACCCCAGGTAAGATTTAACACAGCCCACATTACAACCAGGGGCATAGTGGAGCGCACATTCGGAGTGCTGAAGTCACGCTTTCGCTCCCTTGACCGTTCTGGCGGGCAGCTGTTATACGCTCCCCCAGTAGTGTGCAGGATCATAGTGGCAGCATGTGTCCTGCACAACGTTGCAACACGCCGGGGCCTGGCCGTGGACATGGTGGTGGCCCCACATCCCCAACCACATGCACAGCCGCTGCGCATGGGAGGGGAAAGGGCACGGGGGGAGGCAGCCCGTACACAGCTAGTGGCTAATTACTTCACATAGAAATCACACCCCTGTGGAGTGCACACTGCCCTGGCACATTCCATCTGACAATCAATGATGACTCAACCTGACACTGATCCTGAATGTGTGGAGAATGAACGGGGAATTCCATGTCAGCCTGAGATTGTTCACCTGGAAGTGTCACAATGTGTGCATCCCTACCCACACAGACACCACCAATGCAGTTTTGTGAAGTTACACATTGAAGCAGCTAAAATGAATACCCACTTGCAAAATGCAACAAGAGGACAGTGGCATGTCAGCCAACCCAACCCCAGCACTGCCACACGACACACCGTGCCATGTCATGCTAATTGCAGGTAAACAAAGTAATCCCCACAACATGACATCACTCTCACTATGTACAGTGGCACTATTAGAAACCTGCAACACCTGAAATGCTCACAGCAATGCCGGACCAACAACATACTTGAGCACGTAGTACCATTAACATGACATCAAAAATGTAACATATTAGTAGTCTCACCACCTGGAAATGCCTGCACTCCCACCACTACCAACTGTGCAGTGTTGGCGCCATGTAGAGTTGTAGGTGCACTGCTGCCAACATGGTCCCCATCGCCAGACTAGAGGTCCTTGTGTGGACTTGAGGAAGGGACCTGCAAATTGGGAGGTAGACACAGAAGAAGAGTTACACATCAATGCAACATGCAGTGTACAACACAACAGCAATATGCACTAGGAATGTATACACAGTATTGACTACAGACTGGCCACACAGGTCATGGGAGTCCAACGTCACTGTGTAATTCACTGTCACTTGGGCACACCCTTTGCAAGCCCATGGAAACGGGAAGCAGGAGGGGTGTGTGTGACTCAAACCCAAGCATCTGAACCAAATACATTACAAGCCTGCATGTGCCCAGCCACAATGCAGCGTATGCCCACAGGAACCACGGAAGCCAACAGATCGGAGCCAACAGATCGGAGCCAACAGATCGGAGCCAACAGATCGGAGCCAACAGATCGGAGCCAACAGATCGGAGCCAACAGATCGGAGCCAACAGATCCTCCCAAAAAAATTGGGAATAAAAGAAATCAAAATAAAAATAAAAATAAGAAAAAATCAAAAATGGCCATTGATGGGCCCGGGGGGGTTGGGGAGGCCACCCAGGAGGTCCGAGGACAGGATGCACACCAGAACCCACCTGCGTGGATCCTGGGAAAATAAAACACCTCCATGGGCTCATGGCCCACACGGCTACCCTATTGTGGGAGTGTCACTGCTGTCGCTATTATCACCCTGTGCAGCTGCATCCGGAGGTGGTTGCACTATGGGAGGCAGCCCACGCAAGGCCCTAGTCTGCTCCTCCATGGCTGCAGCAATGCGGGTGTGGTAGGTCTGGTTCTGGAGGATGAGTGTGCGGAGGTCCCCATGCAACAACTCACGGGATGCCCGGACCTCCGCCCTCGTTGCCTGCATCTCAGCTGAGAGCGTACGGGTGAGACGCTCCAGCTGCTGTTCTGTCCTTTGGTGTGTTGAAGCCTCAAGCTCAACAAGAGTCGTCCTGAGGTGTAGGAGCTCCTGCCTCAGGGCTTCCCTGTGGCCCTGGGACTCAATGGAGATGGCCTCCTGCAGAGTCGCCAGTGCCGCCCGCCTGTCCCTGTTGGACCCCAACATGTCCTCCCTGTGTGACTGGCAGATGGAGTCAGTTGCCTGCTCTAGTCGCTCCATCAGCCTTTCTGGGGGGACAATGGAAGTGGCCACCCTATCCATGGCCTGAGCCATCATCTCGGATGATGCAGCCTGTTGGGTAGCCATACCGTAAATGGATTGCTCCCATGCGGTATTGCCAGGTGGCGTACGGCCACCACGTCGGCGGGCACCACACCTGTCTGGGGCAAGGCGAACTGCGCCTTGCTGTGCCGGCACTGCCTGAGGCTGCAGGACTGCATTCCCCCTCTGATCTGCTGGCCCAGGAACAGGATCAGATGTCGCGGAGTGTGACCCTGCATCCGTAACCACCGAAGGCGTAGCTGCCAACACTGACATCCCCATGGAGGGTACTGACCCTGGTGCAGGTGGGTGAGACAGAACAGAATCCCTCCCTGGAACACTCACCTGCGACGGCACGTAGGTCTCATCCGAATCAACACCTGAGTACAGCTCGGGGGAGGTGCAGCCAGAGACACCCCTTGAGAGCACGACCTGCAGCACTTGTGGGTTCTCCCCCACCACCACACCACGTCCCTCACTGGTGGTTGGTCGGCCCTGGGACACCTCCTGGGTCTGCACCATCTCCACAACCCCAGCAGTATCAGGTGCGTCTTCCCCTGCAAAGACATGAAAACAAAGTAATGGAAACAGGCATTAGCACCATGGCACACATTGAGGGCTGAGAAGCAAGAGAACCAGTACTTGATTGACATGTCCCACATGACTAAAACCCTCCCATGCATGCACCCACACTGCGTATGAAGTGCAGGCAAACGGCACACACTGATGACACCAAGATGGAAGATGAACAAATTTTCTGCATGCTGCCTGGCAGTGGCATCACACATTGGCCTGTGATTGGCAGGTGAAACACACATGCCATCACACAGATGGCATGTACCATTGCTATTGAGTGAAGATGGAGAGGAGGGCAGCACCTATTCATTCAGTCCAGTTCCCGCATGTAATAGCTTTTCTGATTCTAACAGGTCAGATTTTTCACCTGGAGCTGCCAGTCTGTAATGGTCAAATTGCACAGGGACATGTGTGTACAAATGATATCCAGGTAACAAAGTCACTCCCCTTTACCATACCCATGTCAGACATGTGACTAGTGGACAGCGACATGCCTAGTGAAAGTGGTGGAATGCAAACAAACTGACTGAATGAACAGTGAAAAATAAGCAAATCTGTTGTGTCAAGGTGACACTTCAAGGGCAACTGGCGTGCAGTTGTGCTAGATGTCTACTGTTGGCAGAAGGGATACTGCTATGGCCAAATGCAGCTGCGCAGGAAGTATTGCATGAAGCACATGGCTGACCCATACGACTGAGGCGCACACACTTTCTCCTGCCACCCAAACAGAAGCCCTCACACACACACCATGCACATGTATGACACACACATGCATGTGCACTCACCGGACAATGCCTCGTAATCAGCCAGATCTCCCACGCCTTGGATCTGTTCCTCCGTGACGTAGGTCCCAGCGACTGACTCATGTGGAGTGAGTTCCATGTCTACTACTGGAGACCCACCTCCAGTCACTAGAGTTGCGGCATGACTTGAGGCCAGCTTACTCTTTGCCCTGCGCTTTAGGTCATTCCAGCGCTTATAGCAATCATTGGCTGTGCGCCTCACGATTCCAAGGGCACTTACGATGTCCGCAACGGTCTGCCAGTGTGCCTGGCGTTGTGCAGGTGTGGTCTTGGATCCTGCAACAATGACCATCTCGTTGTCATGTCCGGACACATACTCGACAAGTGCATTCAGTTCGTCATCCGTGAAGCTGGGCTTCCTGGACGGGCCGGACTGTGTAGCCGTGTCTGGGGCATCAGCCTGTGCCGGACGAGCACTCTTCCTCTTCCGCTTGGAAGGTGGTGGTGATCCTGAGTGTCCTGCGCCGCTCTGGACACTAGGGGCAGGAGCCCTGGTGGACTCTGTATCAGGAGTGTGGGATTGCACACTCAGCATGGGAGTTGGTGCAGGCATTGGCTCGAGTGTGATGGTGTCAGGGGGAATCTCAGCAGCATGGACTAGGACCGACACTGTCCTGGCTGGGTGTGTGAGGGCTGGGGTGGATGGAGCCGCAGCTGCCCCTGCAGCCACTCCGCCCTGCCTCCTTGGTGCAGTAGATGACCTTGCTGCCCCAGATCCACGTGGCATGATGGCATCAACGTGCACCAGCGCACGTGTCGTAGCCCTGCTGACCTGGAAGTCAGCCATGGAGTCAGCCAGGTCTGGTGCCACAATGGGCTGGTCCAACAAGGGCTGAGCATGGATGGTGTCAGCCACTTCAGCCTCAACGGGAGGGGGGGAGGGGGGGAAGGGGGGGGGGGATGATGGGTGCCCTTGACTGGTCCTCCACACATGGGGGGACAGGCTCACCCTGCAAGTTACGACCACGTCCCCTACCGGATCCACCACGGCCACCACTTGTGGCTCTTCCACCTTTGCCACCCTTACGGAATCCTCGCCTCCCAGCCATGGCACTGATATTAATGTGCGTATGGGAGTGGCTGTAGACAATTGTCCTGGGCAATTGGGGGTCAAAGGGGTTGGGTACCAGATGGTAATTGTACCCTAGTGCTCTAGCACGGCTGATTGTAACCCCTGGGGAAAGATGACGGGTCACGCAACGCACAGGAGGCCCAAAAAAGGGAGATGACGTGCACGCAACCCCTCCTAGACCACGTGTGCAGAAAGAAAAACCTGCACTACGCTGTGGCACCCAGTAACACAAGAATGAACGTATGCGTGTCACACGCAGCCTAGAATGACCTCTGAAGGGGTAGGCAACACACGGGGCAAGCACAGAAGTTGGATACGTGCGTGACTCACCGTCTGCCAGGTAAAAGAGCGTGAAGAATGAGCGCGTTTGGCTGGCTAAACCCCCGCCAAAAGAAGATGTGTACGCTGTCTGAGAAGACAGGACAACAGTAGAAGGGGACACTGTTTGAGGGAACAGGCCCAGGTAAACCAGTAAAAGAGAAAAAAGAGAAAAAGCTGTCAGAGGTAACAGGGAATACGAACTGGAAACGCCGTGAAGTAAATCGCGTGTGAAACGACAAGAAGTACAGATTTCACCCACTCGCTCTCCACGAAAAGCACGTACAAGGAAATGGTGTTCGACATGTACCTTATATACAGGCCCACACGTACAGCGTCACTTACGCGGCGTGTACGTTCACCAATCACACGCTTTGTCACTCCTGCGTGTAGATCCATTTTCACCAATCACACGCTTTGTCACTTCTACGTGTACATCAATTTTCACCAATCACACGCTTTGACACTGGGACGTGTCACGTAACAATTTCCTGCACGTGCAGGTGACTATAGGCGCGCATATGCTGTTGACGGGTTTACGCGCTAAGGGCCTTTGCTGACGTGTGGGATTTCACTACCTATCAGGCTGTCCACGCGTTCACACACGAGAGACCACGCTCCTGGCCAGGAGGCGAAATTACTGCCCCCCAGAGCCCTGAGCACGCTCCCACCTGCCATCTGCTGCTGCTTGACTGCCTGCTGGCCACGTGCCCCACAGTGCTGGTGGGTGGGGGTGTTGGGAGACATGGGTGGGGGCCTGGTGGAGGGTGCCCCTGCACTGGTGGGGGTGGTGGGAGACATGGGTGGGGGCTTGGTGGAGAGTGCCCCTGGTGGCGGGGGGTGGTGGGAGACATGGGTGGGGGCCTGGTGGAGGCTGCCCCTGGTGGCGGGAGGGTGGGGGTGGTGGGAGACATGAGTGGGGGCCTGGTGGAGGCTGCCCCTGCACTGCTGGGGGGGTGGGGGTGCAGGGGGACATGAGCAGGTGTGCAGGGTAGTCCCCTGTTTTGTAGACTGCCTGCAGGGGCCGTGGAGGGTGTACAGGGAACACCTGTGAGGACCCACCCAGCCTAATCGCGTGTGATGATTCCCACGCACCCCTGTAATACACGTACCCTGGCTAATCGCGTGTATAACTTCCCGCGTACCCCTGTAATACACGTACCCTGGCTAATCGCGTGTTAAACTTCCCGCGTACCCCTGTAATACACGTACCCTGGCTAATTGCGTGTTGAACTTCCCGCGTACCCCTGTAATACACTTACCCTGGCTAATCGCGTGTTAAAGTTCCCGCGTACCCCTGTAATACACGTACCCTGGCTAATCGCGTGTTAAACTTCCCGCGTACCCCTGTAATACACGTACCCTGGCCAATCGCGTGTTGAACTTCCCGCGTACCCCTGTAATACACGTACCCTGGCCAATCGCGTTTTAAACTTCCCGCGTACCCCTGTAATACACGTACCCTGGCTAATTGCGTGTTGAACTTCCCGCGTACCCCTGTAATACACTTACCCTGGCTAATCGCGTGTTAAAGTTCCCGCGTACCCCTGTAATACACGTACCCTGGCTAATCGCGTGTTAAACTTCCCGCGTACCCCTGTAATACACGTACCCTGGCCAATCGCGTGTTGAACTTCCCGCGTACCCCTGTAATACACGTACCCTGGCCAATCGCGTTTTAAATTTCCCGCGTACCCCTGTAATACACGTACCCTGGCTAATCGCCTGTTAAACTTCCCGCGTACCCCTGTAATACACGTACCCTGGCCAATCGCGTGTTAAACTTCCCGCGTACCCATGTAATACACGTACCCTGGCTAATCGCGTGTATGACTTCACGCGTACCCCTGTAATACACGTACCCTGGCTAATTGCGTGTTGAACTTCCCGCGTACCCCTGTAATACACTTACCCTGGCTAATCGCGTGTTAAAGTTCCCGCGTACCCCTGTAATACACGTACCCTGGCTAATCGCGTGTTAAACTTCCCGCGTACCCCTGTAATACACGTACCCTGGCCAATCGCGTGTTGAACTTCCCGCGTACCCCTGTAATACACGTACCCTGGCCAATCGCGTTTTAAACTTCCCGCGTACCCCTGTAATACACGTACCCTGGCTAATCGCCTGTTAAACTTCCCGCGTAGCCCTGTAATACACGTACCCTGGCCAATCGCGTGTTGAACTTCCCGCGTACCCATGTAATACACGTACCCTGGCTAATCGCGTGTATGACTTCACGCGTACCCCTGTAATACACGTACCCTGGCTAATTGCGTGTTGAACTTCCCGCGTACCCCTGTAATACACTTACCCTGGCTAATCGCGTGTTAAAGTTCCCGCGTACCCCTGTAATACACGTACCCTGGCTAATCGCGTGTTAAACTTCCCGCGTACCCCTGTAATACACGTACCCTGGCCAATCGCGTGTTGAACTTCCCGCGTACCCCTGTAATACACGTACCCTGGCCAATCGCGTTTTAAACTTCCCGCGTACCCCTGTAATACACGTACCCTGGCTAATCGCCTGTTAAACTTCCCGCGTACCCCTGTAATACACGTACCCTGGCCAATCGCGTGTTGAACTTCCCGCGTACCCATGTAATACACGTACCCTGGCTAATCGCGTGTATGACTTCACGCGTACCCCTGTAATACACTTACCCTGGCTAATCGCGTGTTGAACTTCCCGCGTACCCCTGTAATACACGTACCGTACCCTGGCCAATCGCGTGTTGAACTTCCCGCGTACCCCTGTAATACACGTACCCTGGCTAATCGCGTGTATGACTTCACGTGTACCCCTGATATGCACGTTACCCGCTTTGCGTTCCTTGTTTGGCTGCCCTGTAAACTGGTCCAGAGTTAGCGCAGCCCTTTGCGATGATTTAGCGATTTTGCTGGCTTTTCCTTGCGAGAGGGCGTTCTTGGGGGCGTTACTGGCGCTGCTGCAGGGTCGCTGCGATACTCTGCGCCACGGCTGGTTTGGGAGCATGTAATCCATGAATACGCTGTGCGCGGAAATCGGTTTTATCGCACGTGCCTGGCGCAGTCAATCGCACGCGGACACTCTGCGCCAGCCGATTGCGACACTTTTCTGCGAAATTCTATGAATTACCCTGTAAGTCTCTCCCACCCCATCTGCAATTCAGAGTCCAGTTAGTGCAGTGCGCATGCACAAACGTGCCGATAAGGAAATGCTACCTGTCGAACAGCCGCATTCCTCGTGCCCACTGCTGGCTCTGTGCTCATTCAGGGGCAAGGTGCACGGCACTGTAAACATGTAGTTCTTTTAATGTCAAGTTTTGGGTTTCCCAAATAGATATTTCGTAAAGAGAAAGATGATACTCTCGTCTGATCTTGCAATACGGGCAAGCTCCTGCTGCGGCGTTTCCTTACGCGGCATAAGCCAGATCCTGCATAAACCAGTTAGTAGCCACATCAAAGGAAATAAGGCTTTTATCAGTAGCTTGTGCATGCAAAAATAGTTGTGTGGCCTGGAAGAGAGGGGTACAAATAATTCCTCAAACAATCAAGCTATAGCACACATGCAACCTTGACGTGTTTACCAAATTCTGGCTCAGATCCTAAAGCATTTTTTCATTTTTTGTAGAAAGCATGGACCGGTTTAAGCAAAGACATCTGTCGAATGTGTGGGCAGTTCCTGGGTCTATGACTTCTGGGTGGGAAGCTGTGCGCACCATGTGTGCAGTTCTGCATTGGAAAATCATGACAACATGTCAAGCGTTCATGGGGGCGGGAATCCATTTCAGAGATGCGCATTCCCTACGCCAATACCAAACACCAAATATGTTATGTGATTCCGTGACATCTGTTATGAAAAACGCCCACGTTGAGGCTAGCTTATGAAAGATGCTTGCACACCAGGACTGCCAAGAATATCCAGCCTTCCCATGAGCCCCACGTTACGATGGACAGCGCAGAATCTACTTTGCCGCCATCTTAGGCCTCAACTGTCCTATGAGTACATAGGTAGAATAAGCAGTGTATACGCCTTGTCGAAGGACCTCCCCACCGACTTGGGGAGCAAGGGAAGTCACCTGAAGTTGGGAAAAGTCCTGAAGACCAGGCTCTTCGAACAAGACTTTGACATCTAAGAAGACTCCCCCTGTTCGCCCAATCGACAGGGCTTCCCAGCAACCACAATGCTACAAGAAACTGCAATGCACTTGCTGACGCCGGACACCGGTCTCCTTTGAATGTTCTCTGCCTCTTGCCTTCTGCTCCTCTGCTGTGTGCAAGTTCCGCCTTAACTAGTGTTCTGGAGCGAGTGACCGCCTACTGGATCCCTGCTTGACTTGCCAACCTCACTTGCCCTTGAGTAGAGGGCCTCTTGACCACCTGCAGCATCAGTCCCTCTTATCTGGAATGGCTGGCCTCTGACTCATTTGATGATGCCTCCTATATATCTGCATGACCTGAAAAGATCCCTCCTGTTGCGCTGGACACTTTCGGTCTCCCAAATGAAGTTCTGATTGGCTTCCTTGCTGTCTTACTTGTCTCCATTCCCCTATCCTCAAACTTGCCAGATCTAAATGAGTGAATGACTTTGCGATCGGTTCCCTCCTCCCAGTCCCTTCCAGGTTGTCCCTAGGATGCCACGAAGCAAGCTTTTTCAAAGTGGGCACCTATAACAAATCCAGATCTTGGGATACTTGCTGGGAACAAATCTACTCTCGAGTCAAAATATATCAGTGAAGATGTTGCATGTTCAGGCACTGGCCTTCAAAATCAACCCTGGAACCTTCAATGGCCTGGACATCACCCATAATTCCACTGAGCACGTATGTGAAACCAAACTTAACCTGCGCCTATCTGCTTAAGATGCTATCCACCAGACAGGCGTGGATGCACAAGAACGGATTGTTTCCTCCTTGTGGAGGCAGCCTCGTTAATTTGTACTGAGCGCATTATATTTGTATTTGTTTTTGTTAGAAAAACAGGGATTTCAATTTCGATCAGAAATGACTTACAATAACACATTTACAGATGGCGGAAGCATTTCCACAAAGGGTGCCTGTATAATAGCATAAAGATGAGAACAATCAGTTTATGGAGGTGTAAAAATTAAGACATATTTTAGACCATGGCAATCAGGTAAGCGTTTGTTTTCTGGTGCCTCTGCCCCGTTTACCATCATAACATTTAATTTTCACTCTGCGGAACCCTCTCGGGCCGCAATGCTCCGTTCCAGCTTCCCCCTTCCAGTCCCACCTCCCGCACCCTACCCTTAGCCCACAATGGTTAATTTACCTGTGCTGTGCTGGAGGGGCCTAACCCTCTGCATACCTGCTTCCTGAGCCATTTAGACCTTGGCAATCAGGTAAGCGTTTGTTTTCTGGGGCCCCTGCTCCATTTAAGACTGGTGCTCTCAGTTTGCCCTTATGGTAGGGACTTTCCAATTCTGTGCTGTAAATGTTGTATTTACGTAAAAATTCAATTTAGACATAGTCCATCGTTTTGTCAAAAATATAATATTTATTGCGCATCTATTAATGTTCTCATCACTCCTGAATATTCATTCTCATATTCAATGTGGATGGGCTTTAAGATACTGGCTCTAATATTGTGTACGTTAGCCAATGCATTTCGGTTATATTAACCTTCGTCAGGGCCGTACAATGATTTTAATATGCCCAATCTGTCGCCGTTACAAAACAATGATTCAACATAATGCAGGAACAACCATTGCACAATCAATTCAAAATCAAACGTATATAGACACACATACCAATTCCAAGATGCGTTTAAGTGTTCCAACGATATAGTAGTGGTTGTCAGAGTGGAAAGAAACAAGAAACATAATCAAAGATATGCAATAGGACTATTTTGGCTGTCCTTAGTGTAGCGTTTAAAAATATGGGTAATCAATCAAATGTACCTTATAATCCATAGGACACTAATGTTCCTTATGGACCAATCCAGTCTGAGTAATCAATCCTGTTAATGTTATGTGAAAAAGGTATCAGAATGCAGTCAATCTTTAAACATGTTCTGATCTCGAGCGCAAAGAATCCGCTTACCGTTACTCAGCAGAAACGCTCCTTCAATGTCAGACGCTGCCGCAGGAGTGCGAGCGCGAATGACAAGAGCGGTATTTATAGGTTGCCATGGTGATACCAAGGCGTCGCGTGGATGCACGTACGCCTTGGGTCCCGCCCCTGTGCTAGCACAGGAGGCGGGACTGTCACCATGACTACTATACGCTTGTTAAAGTAGTGTAGGGTTATACAAGAACAAACGCTCTGTACGTTAAGGGAAAGCCTAATACATGTAAAATTAATCAAAGTATATGGAGGATGGTTTGTCTCGCCTGTGTTGGCAGAGAAGCCTATTGTTTACGTGATTTGTAGCCAAAGTCAATGATGGGTAGAAAGCGAGGTATTTAAAGAGGTACACTACTAGAAAACACGGGTGCATGTTGCACTCGAATCTCACATAGGCGAGCAATGAAAACTGTTATTTAAGAGGAACATGGTACTTGTGCTGTACTTACTATCAGGCACATACTCATTTACCTGTGGTGTAGATAAATGAGTACATTGTGTTGTCGCATGTACAAATCAACTGGGGTAGATTTTACGTGCGTAAGGGCCCTCACCCAAGGTAGCAGCGACCTTAATGGATCCCAAAAACATTTTAAAATCTAGAAGAAAAATAAAAATAAAAAAAAAATTCAACATCAACAATCAAAATTCTAAATTCCAATTTTCAAAAGGTAGTTTCACTCATAAGAAGCACATATTGTTTATTTATTCATTCAATCCCCTGGGTCTCAGAGAGCTGAGACAATCTATCCAAAATGTTTCTCGTTGGTCGAGTCTTTTTTGGAGATGTTCATACTCATTTTCATACTCCAAAATTATGAATCTGATCTGTGCCAAATTGTGGTGTTTTTCTTGTCAATGTCTGACCAGCGCTGAAGTCGCTGTGTTATTCCTTATGCATGAACGATGTTCATTCCATCAAATTTTTGCAGTCCGTTGTGTCTTGCCAGCATAGTATAGCCCACAGGGGCATTTTATGGCATAAACAATATTTTGTGTGTCACAAGTGGCTTAGTCTTTCAATTTGATCTTCGTTCCAGAATGTGGATGGTTTATGCTTGTTCCTTTGATGATATAATTGCAATTATTGCAGTTGAGACATGGAAAAGTGCCAATCCGATCTGTTAACTTTTGTTTCCGCATGGGTTTCATGTGAACCAATTTGTCTTTTAGGTTCTGACTCCTTTGATATGCAAAAGTGGGGAGTTCTTTGAAAAGATGTTCTATTCTTTGGCCACAGGTTATGGTGTTCCAATTTTTCTTAATTATCGATTTGATTCGACTACTTTGCCTTGAATATTTTGATACAAAGAGCAATGGTGTCTTTTTTTCTGTCTTGGTTTTGGGTTTTAATAATTCTTCTCTACTTTGTGTGCTAGTACGAACAGCAGCTGTGTCTATTTGAAGGGAAAGAGTAATTTCATTCCTCAAATTAGTGTACCATCGGTGGATATATTTCAAAAACAAGTCACAAGAGACTTGGAGAAAATAAAGTTTGGTTATTCAAAGAACAATAATATGAAACCTCATGAATTCAAATTGATTAGAGATCTTTATGGAGACAAATCATTAACAATAAGAGCTGCAGATAAAGGAGGCAGTATAGTTCTCTTTAACAGTCAAGACTACGACCAAGAATGTGTACGGCAACTGAATGATGTAAACACATATGCTCCATTGGACACAGATCCCACAGCAGAGATAAGAAAGAATCTGGAGATACTATTGTCTAAAGCAGAAGAATTGGAATGGATCTCACACAACACAAGGAAGTTCCTCCCGAATCCACATCCCCGTATACCTCATTTTTACACATTACCAAAAGTGCAGAAGGATCCACAAAAACCACCAGGGAGACCCATTGTGGCAGGTACCAACAGCATTCTAGAACCACTGGGCAAATATATTGACTATTTCCTGCAACCCCTAATTCAAAAAACTAGCACATATATTAAGGACTCGACCCATTTTTTTGCAACAATTGAGAACAATTCCATTCAATGCTAATCATATCTGTTTCACCGTAGATGTCAAGAGCCTCTACACCTCCATTCCTCATAACTTGGGCAGAGAGGCAGTAGAATGATTATTATTACAAGAAGGTGAGATACAGGCACAGAAGGAATTTATAATGGCACTCTTGGAATTTATCAGCGACAATTCTTACTTCCAATACAAGAGCACATATTTTTTGCAAGTTGCAGGCATATCTATGGGGGCCACCATGGCACCTTCTTATGCCAATGCATTCATGTACACATTTGAACTTGAACATGTCCTTCAAAATCCACAATGGCAAAATAATCTGTTAATATGGATCAGATACATAGATGACATCTTCGGCATTTGGACAAGCCCAGAATCTGAACTTTTTACTTTCTTTGACTATCTCAATAATATAGACCCCCGGATCCAGTTTACTCACGAACATTCAAATAAACCCATACATTTTTTGGATGTGGAGATAAAGGTAACCGACTGTGAATACCGTACCACAATCTATCGTAAGAGCACCGATCGCAACAATTTACTACAAAGGTTAAGCTTCCATCAACCAAGTCTCATCAAGAATCTCCCTTACAGCCAGATGTTAAGGGTAAAGAGAATAGTCAGTGACCCTACAGAGTACCAAGAATCATTGAAAGAGATGGGGAACAAGTTTCTGCAGAGAGGGTATTCTAGGGATCAAATAGACACAGCTGCTGTTCGTACTAGCACACAAAGTAGAGAAGAATTATTGAAACCCAAAACCAAGACAGAACAAAAGACGCCAATGGTCTTTGTATCAAAATATTCAAGGCAAAGTAGTCGAATCAAATCGATAATTAAGAAAAATTGGAACACCATAACCTGTGACCAAAGAATATAACATCTTTTCAAAGAACTTCCCACTTTTGCATATCAAAGGAGCCAGAACCTAAAAGACAAATTGGTTCACACGAAACCCATGCGGAAACAAATGTTAACAGATCGAATTGGCACTTTTCCATGTCTCAACTGCAGTAATTGCAATTATATCATCAAAGGAACAAGCATAAACCATCCACATTCTGGAACGAAGATCAAGTTGAAAGACTATGCCACTTGTGACACACAAAATATTGTTTATGCCATAAAATGCCCCTGTTGGCGATACTATGTTGGCCAGACACAACGGACTGCAAAAATTTGATGGAATGAACATCGTTCATGCATAAGGAATAACACAGCAACTTCAGCGGTGGCCAAACATTGGCAAGAAAAACACCACAATTTGGCACAGATCAGATTCATAATTTTGGAAGTGGTCCAGAAATACAAGTATGAAAATCTCCAAAAAAGACTCGACCAACGAGCAACATTTTGGATAGATCGTCTCAGCTCTCTGAGACCCAGGAGATTGAATGAAGAAATAAACTATATGTGCTTCTTATGAGTGAAACTACCTTTTGAAAATTGGAATTTAGAATTTGGATTGTTGATGTTGAATTTTTCTTTTATTTTTATTTTTCTTCTATTATTTGAGAATGTTTTTGGGATCCCTTAAGGTCGCTGCTACCTTTGGTGAGGGCCCTTACGCACGTAAAATCTACCCCAGTTGATTTGTACATGCGACAACACAATGTACTCATTTATCTACACCACAGGTAAATGAGTATGTGCATGATAGTAAGTAGAGCACAGGTACCAGGTTCCTCTTAATTAACAGTTTTCATTGCTCGCTTATGTGAGATTCGAGTGCAACATTCACCAGTGTTTTCTAGTAGTGTACCTCTTTAAATACCTCGCACTCGCTTTCTACCCAGCATTGACTTTGGCTACAAATCACATAAACAATAGGCTTCTCTGCCAACACAGGCGAGTCAAACCATCCTCCATATACTTTGATTCATTTTACAGGTATTAGGTTTTCCCTTAACGTACAGAGCGTTTGTTCTTGTATAACCCTACACTACTTTAATAAGCGTATAGTAGTCATGGTGACAGTCCCGCCTCCTGTGCTAGCTGTATGGCCTTGACGAAGGTTAATATAACCGATATGCATTGGCTAACGTACACAATATTAGAGCCAGTATCTTAAAGCCCATCCACATTGAATATGAGAATGAATATTCAGGAGTGATGAGAACATTAATAGATGCGCAATAAATATTATATTTTTGAGAAAACGACAACTATGTCTAAATTGAATTTTTACGTAAATACAAAATTTACAGCACAGAATTGGAAAGTCCCTACCATAAGGGCAAACTGAGAGCACCAGTCTTAATAGAGTTATTCCACTCTATTTTTCTTTGTTCATATATTTTGGTCCTTATGCCATAGGACCTTCATCAGACTGGTTGCCCCAGGCTAAAACTTGATCAATGAATACAAAGCGAATTATGACTAATTAAAACTACAGTATCAGGACGTGGTGCCCACCTTCAACTTCTTTGTTTTTGCCCCTGCCCCATTTACCATCATGGTGCTTAATTTTCACCCGGCGCAACAATAGCTGTCCGTGATGTCCCGTTCCAGCTTCCCCCTTCCAGACCCGCCTCCCGCCGCACCCTCCTCCCGGCCCTTATTGATTAATTTGCCTGTGCTGTGCTGGAGGGCCTAACCCTTTGCATACCTGCTTGCTGAGCCATGAAGACCATGGCAATCAGGTAAGCATTTGTTTTCTGGTGCCCCTGCCCCATTTACCATCATGGTGCTTAATTTTCACCCGGTGCAACCATTGCGGTCCGGATGTCCCGTTCCAGCTTCCCCCTTCCAGTCCCACCTCGCGCACCCTCCCCCTGGCCCTTATTGGTCCACCCCTCCTTATCCTGGACCTGACCTGTGGAGCCCTCTGCCCGGCAGCTCCTGCGGCGAAGCCCCGAGGCAAGGGGTGGCTTCTAAGTGGCGGCTCCAGGGTGTGTCGCAGGTGTCAGCAGGGGTAGCCAGTAGCCAGCCGTCAACCAGCAGTGACTACCCAGGTAGGTGTGGCCCGGGTGGGGAGTTCAGCAATCACTGTACTCTGGAAGCCCTGCCACTCTACTTACCCTCAAAACATATCAGGCCAGAATGTTACTACCAACCAGCCTAACTTCCAGAAAGGATTATGAATGTTAGCCAGTGCTACATTTTAGTTATATAGTACGATTATTAGCTTGTGTCACATCTAGACAGGATTGTGAATGGTAGCCATTGACCCATTTTGGTTAAATCTTGTGAATTTTGGGCTGTGTCGCATCTAGACAGGATTCTGAATGTTGACCTGCGTCACATCTAGAGAGGATTGTGAATCTTATCATGCGTCACACCTAGACAGGATTGTGAATGTTAGCCAGTGCCACATGTAGTTCTAACTATGATTATTAGCTTGCGTCAAATGTAGACAAGATTGTGAATGTTAGCCATTGCCACATTTTTGTTATTTCGTGTCAACATTAGCTTGCATCTCACCTGGACAGGATTGTGAATGCTAGCCATTGCCACATGTAGTTCTAACTATGATTATTAGCTTGCGTCACATGTAGACAGGATTGTGAATGTTAGTCATTGCCACATTTTTGTTATTTCGGTTGAGCATTAGCTTGCATCTCACCTGGACAGGATTGTGAATGTTAGCCAGTGCCACATGTATTTCTAACTATGATTATTAGCTTGCGTCACATGTAGATAAGATTGTGAATGTTAGCCATTGCCACATTTTTGTTATTTCGTGTCAACATTAGCTTGCATCTCACTTGGACAGGATTGTGAATGTTAGCCATTGCCACATGTATTTCTAACTATGATTATTAGCTTGCGTCACATGTAGATAAGATTGTGAATGTTAGCCATTGCCACATTTTTGTTATTTCGTGTCAACATTAGCTTGTATCTCACCTGGACAGGATTGTGAATGTTAGCCATTGCCACATGTAGTTCTAATTATGATTATTAGCTTGCGTCACATGTAGATAAGATTGTGAATGTTAGCCATTGCCACATTTTTGTTATTTCGTGTCAACATTAGCTTGCATCTCACCTGGACAGGATTGTGAATGTTAGCCATTGCCACATGTATTTCTAACTATGATTATTAGCTTGCGTCACATGTAGATAAGATTGTGAATGTTAGCCATTGCCACATTTTTGTTATTTCGTGTCAACATTAGCTTGTATCTCACCTGGACAGGATTGTGAATGTTAGCCATTGCCACATGTAGTTCTTGCTATGATTATTAGCTTGCGTCACATGTAGACAGGATTGTGAATGTTAGCCATTGCCACATTTTTTGTTATTTCGTGTCAACATTAGCTTGTATCTCACCTGGACAGGATTGTGAATGTTAGCCATTGCCACTTGTATTTCTAACTATGATTATTAGCTTGCGTCACATGTAGATAAGATTGTGAATGTTAGCCATTGCCACATTTTTGTTATTTCGTGTCAACATTAGCTTGCATCTCACCTGGACAGGATTGTGAATGTTAGCCATTGCCACATGTAGTTCTAACTATGATTATTAGCTTGCGTCACATATAGATAAGATTGTGAATGTTAGCCATTGCCACATTTTTGTTATTTCGTGTCAACATTAGCTTGTATCTCACCTGGACAGGATTGTGAATGTTAGGCATTGCCACATGTAGTTCTAACTATGATTATTAGCTTGCGTCACATGTAGACAGGATTGTGAATGTTAGTCATTGCCACATTTTTGTTATTTCGGTTGAGCATTAGCTTGCATCTCACCTGGACAGGATTGTGAATGTTAGCCATTGCCACATGTATTTCTAACTATGATTATTAGCTTGCGTCACATGTAGATAAGATTGTGAATGTTAGCCATTGCCACATTATTGTTATTTCGTGTCAACATTAGCTTGCATCTCACCTGGACAGGATTGTGAATGTTAGCCATTGCCACATGTATTTCTAACTATGATTATTAGCTTGCGTCACATGTAGATAAGATTGTGAATGTTAGCCATTGCCACATTTTTGTTATTTCGTGTCAACATTAGCTTGTATCTCACCTGGACAGAATGGTGAATGTTAGCCATTGCCACATGTAGTTCTAACTATGATTATTAGCTTGCGTCACATGTAGACAGGATTGTGAATGTTAGTCATTGCCACATTTTTGTTATTTCGGTTGAGCATTAGCTTGCAACTCACCTGGACAGGATTGTGAATGTTAGCCATTGCCACATGTATTTCTAACTATGATTATTAGCTTGCGTCACATGTAGATAAGATTGTGAATGTTAGCCATTGCCACATTTTAGTTATATCGTATGAATATTAGCTTGCCTCACATACTGACAGGATTCGAATGTTAGCCAGTGCAACTTTTAGCTACATCTTGTGAATATTAGGGAGGACTGTAAATGTTTGCTTGCGTCCCCTCGAGAGAGGATTGCAAATGTTAGCCAGTGCCACATTTAGAGAGAACTGTGAACATTAGCCACTGCCACATCTAGACAGAAATGTGAATATTAGCTCACGTCACATCTAGACAGGACTGTAAATGTCTCCCTGCGCCATTTCTAGACAGGATTGTGAATGTTAGCCAATGCCACATTTAGAGAGAAATTTGAATATTAGCCATTGCCACATCTAGACAGGATTGTGAATATTAGCTTGTGTCACACCTAGACAGGATTGTAAATGTTAACCATTGCCATATCTAGAGAGAACTGTGAATACTAGCCATTGCCACATCTGGACAGGATTGACTAACCCAATTGTCAAATCTCTGCATACCTAAACTCACACAAAATTCCACACAACCATCTTCTCGCTCAGCAAACCGCATGCACTTCACCACACCCAACAATAAACAAACAACACATAAACCGCACAAACAGCCCACAAGGTCTCGCATCAATCCAATATTCAAACCAAAGCTCCGCGCACAGTGAAAACCGAACTGAAGCTGCCAACAGCACACCACCTTCTCACTTTCCTACTCCCTCTTCACGTGACTAACCCACCCTGCCTTCCTGTTTTCAGATCCACCTTAGCGCCTGGGGACCAATTCCGATTGGTGACAGTGCGCGGTACAAATACCTTTAACATTTAACATACATTTAAAATGAATGACTGTGGGAAAACTCTTTTCCAGTCGATTGTCTAAATAAATTGGTACTTATTTGTACCTATTTTCTATTTCTATTAGCTATATTTTATATAGTGCAACAACAGTCCTAACTGCATCACAGAGCTGGCATTGGTGTTGAGCAAAAATACGGTTCAAAGATTGCTGGATCCTCTGATGACATGCAAGTAAAATATATCAAGTTCTGCAAAAAGGCAGATTCTAAGGGCTTTGCTTAAGCAATAAACCCTGATGGGTGAGGGCTTTACTGGGCCAGGTAATGCACTGGGCAAGTTAGAAGCACGAACGAAGCAAGGTCCAAAGGGGTTTATTGCTATTAGCATCCCAGCACATCTTACTGGGATGCTAATAGTTTTTTGTTCAAGTTGAGAAATGACAATGCAAGATGGCCACCCTGGATTAGGAAAAAGGGATCTACACATAGTCCCTTCTCCCTTTCCATGGTGGCTATTGCCACGATGGAAATGCACTGGGAACACTGAGTGTTCCCGTCGCTGGCGAGGGAAAAAGGACAGCCAGGTAAGTGGGGAGGTGGTGGATGTGGGTGGGGGTTGGTGCGGGAGGAGGGTGCTAGGAGCAGGGATTTTACCATCTGGTAAAGCCCCCATTCTGGGCCTCCTGACTGGCTGGGAGGCCGACACGCCTCCCAACTCCTCACCCGTCGGGTACTAATAAAAGGAAAAAAAAATACAACATAAAGTTAGAGGTGAAGAATTCCATAGAACTGCAGGCTGGACCAGTGGTCGAAGTGTACAAAAAGAAGTAGTGGAACTATGTTCCCTGCTGGCCCGCCCCACTCCCCACAAATCCCATTTCCATGTGCAATACAAACCCCATAGCTAGATCCCGCCTGTCCTCCTTTTCACCCCCATCACTGTGTAAAGGCTGGAAGACACACAGAGAAGGAAAATGCTAAATGCATTTTACACCACCCCCATCACCTTTATTCATTGTCCCCCACAGCATGCAGCTTTTCGCACCCTCCATTTTCTAATACCCCACCATTCGCACTGCTTAAGGGGCATGGTAAAGAGCAAAGCCAACCCTCTCACCTACCCATTTAACTGCACGTACAGCTGTGCCTGCAGTATTTTCCCTTTAAGTTGCTTAAATGCAAAAGTAAAACGTGAATTACTGAGGGAGCGGGGCTATGATGGGGCTTTGAAATGGGCATTGTCCCAAGGAGGGCACTGGAAAAATAAATCTAACCCAGAAGCTCTACAACAGCTCACCGTGATGTGAGATTGGATGTAATTCAGCAGGTCCCAGGTTTAAATCCCCAGTGAGGCGTACACATGAAAACAAACCAAGGTTCAACTTATTCCTACACTTTTATTTTGAAATGATACCATGCCAAAATGGTTTCTTTTTACAATAAAAGTATAGGAACTGTTCAACTTAATTTAAAAAAGTAGAGGAGCACCGCTCCAGCCCACTTTCGACCGCTGGGCTGGACTTGAAGGCCCATCCTCTCAAGCGTGCAAGGTGGAAAGGAGAAGCACGATCTGACAAAGTTGCCTGAAGCAGACACTAGTGTTGCTATAGTGAAAAATGAATAGCAATAAAATAGCGAGAATTGAAGAATGCTGAGACTGTAGAGCAGGCTTGTCCGACTTCGGGTCTCGAGGGCCGGAAAATATTCTGGATTTTTGGGATAGCCCTCATTAATATTTGGGAGATACATTTGCATGCGATGATTCTGAATGTATGCCCATTTGTTCTCAAGAATATTCGTGAGGGATATCCTGCTATACTAAAAACCCATGTTCAAGACTGAAAAAAGGCCTAATTACGAGTACAAGCAGGGTAGTAAAAGAATTGATGGTAATTCTGTTATTTCCGATTTTTTTGGCAGTAATGGATTTGCTGCCGATTTTACTACAACGCCGAATTCTGAGTTCAGACCTTGACGTGGAGGATTCATCTGCAGCAAGGTGCTGGAGGTAAACCCCCAACTTTAAGGCCCAACATTGTTAGAATTACAACTGACAGTCCCCCAAAAATTCCCATGGAGTCCTATGGATTCCACAAATGGGGAGTTACACTGCCATACTACCACTTGTAATCTCATGTTAATGCCACTGGACAGAGAGGAAATAATGGTAAATTAGTTTGGCTGTAATTTAGCAAATTCTGTGGGCCAATCTCTGCCTGCCTTTCCCCTGGAGGATGCGTTACAGAGCTAAAAAGCTTTAAAATACCCATCCAAGCGCCTCCCTCTTTCCCATACCTCACAGTTTTGTTTGCATTCCCTGTTTCCCTGGGGTTATGTGGGACTGCGCCTGTGTTTTCCTTTCTCCGCAGTGAATTATCGGCTTTTCTGGTGTGCGGAACAGTCTGTGTTGGTTTTAGCGTTTCGGGTTTCCCATTCGTGTAATCTTTTTTGCCGCTGTTCAAATGCATTTCGGGATCCGTAGTGCTGAAAGAGAAGTGAGAGAACACAGGCCATAAACCGCACCGAAAGGCATCAGGTCAAAGAGGGCTCGTACCATCACTGACATTCATGGCAGACAGAGGGATGTAAGGACTAGGGGCTCCCCCTTCCCGGCCTGACAGTGCCAAGTCCCTGACCCTAACACAATACCTTTTATTGGACTGAGGGAACATATTATGTCCAGATGGTAGCATGCACTAACTTTCCAGGTCCCATAGAATGCTTCAGTAGATACTAGTAGGGGAAATCAGATGGTAGTTGCCCTGTGACTATAATGATTAATAAAAAAAGTCTCTGGGACTTTGAATGCATTGTACTATCTCTGCATGTTTTCTGGGTTTTTTGTGATCATTAACATGTGCATGTAATGTAAGGTTGTGTTTATATAAGCTTGTATAAGCCAAGTGGCCATGTATGAACACTAAATCATCTCTAATCAAGCCCATCTTGCTTAAGAAAAAAAGTATATGAATTTCATTGCTTACTGTCATGGTGTTTGGAAACATTCCGTGGCAAATTGGGGGCAGATGTTTACCTTGCCTGAACATGTTTATTTGCATTTATAATTCCATAAACCCAGGACAAAAGATCCGACCTACTAAAAATGCAAAGCTCACTCGATTAAAAAGAGACCCATATCAAAGGCCCAATGTAGGGAAAAATCACAAAAGGGGAAAACAAATATGTGCCTGATACTGAAAGATATATAGGTCACAATGTTGGTGATCTGCGAAATTCTCGGGAGGATAGTTCACGGGCAACGTGCTCGCCTTGGAAGCAAGACGACACGGAGCAGCACGGTTCGATCCCCGGGTCGGCGCTTTGAAACCTCTGGGTATTAAGCTGGTTATAAATAATCCATCATATCAAGGGTTTTGCAATAGTGCACACGATGCAAAGGCTTCCCCCCTTGCTTACATGTTTGGGCACTTTTACGCAAACTATTGTATCAGAAGCTCTCCACACCTGTACTGGCGGTGGGAACGCTCTTCACTATGAAGGGCCTGCCACTGTGAAAACAAGGAGAAAAACATTTTAATCCTTTTTGAGGAATAGAGCTGCAATTGTGACAGCAGCGGCTGCTGTTGCAGTTCAAAATAAATACACAGGAGGGTCAGGCATAGCCCTCCAATGCATTGCACGTTTCCTGTAGCCAGCCAAACTGGCACATGGGAGAGGCTTTCCATTTCCACCCATTTAAAAAGAACAAACTGCCTTTTAATCCGGGCGTGCTTTCGAGATGTGTAGTAACAACGTCTTCAAACGCCAGGTTTGTAAAGTTCTGCATTAAGGGCGCCTGAATTATTGCATTGACGATGCACACGTTCAGATGCTTTTGTGAATCAGTAACACTGGAGGTGGCGAGTGAGTCTTTTCACAACTTTCCCGAGTTTCCTGGCCCCGTAGTCTTGTCACAGACTGGAAGAGGTCCTGAATTTCCAAAAGTCCGTTTCCAGGAAGAGATTTCTGTCCAGCATTTTTCAGGGATCCTCCACCAAACCCTTGGAAGTATGGTAGGTGGAGCACCGTTTCTTATGGAAGAAGGAATGTATGACTTGTCTGGTTGGAGAAGGCCCTTAAATTGTAGGGTATGCACTAGGCTGATGCTCTTGAACCCGCGCTATTTGCTGAAGAGCAAGTTCAAAAGCCCTCAGGCTGGGGACACAGAAGGGTGAGGAGGTGTCAGTGAAAGGATGGCAATCACACAAATCTACAATAAAGAAACCATATAGTTGTGCAAAAGTGATGGTAATTGGAGAACTGAAAAGTGAACACAAGAATGTTTTTACTTCCAGTAACATTGAAGAGACAATGCATTCATAACATTTTTCTCCACTAGTCTTCTGAACCTTTGCCCTATGTCACTCCTACGGCAGACAGGAGACACGTCACAACAATCATGCCACACATGTTTTTCAAAGGTCATTTCGGGAGGCAGACTTCTTCCACTCCCTGCCTCCAACTTAACCGAACACCTAAATTCTTCAGAAATCCTCTGTGATGCTCCGCCCTTTATCTCATGTGACAAGAATGTTAGCGATATGACAGATTGCAACACGCATGCCTTGAAACCTCCTACACTAACAACATGCTTCTGATCATGCTAGGTGGAGATGTTATAATTGACGTAAATCAGTTAGCCTTTCTAAGTGACAGAAAACACATTTGTTGAAAAAAATATCAAAAATGTATTTGTCTCATTATATGTTTTACAGTATTCTTCAACATCTCTCTCTGATAATTCCATTGCTGCATCCACAAGTTTTTTCAGAATTCTGAGGTCATCAGCTCCACTGCAATAAACTCGTAGTTTGCATGCACAATTTTAGAAATATTGCTTGTAGTATTTCCAAGATACTGCCTGCCATGGTTTTAAAACAATCAAAAAATATATATGAATGAGAGGCCACCAGGGGGGCGTGCTGATGATAGGAGCCTGTGCGTGCTCCTAGCCCATTGTGGACCCGGAAAGTGGCAAGGACCCCCACTTTCTCCCCCCCCCCTCAACATGCAACGCTGGACCGTTGGACTGCTGAGGGCTCCCTGGATGTGAGGTCTCAACAACGGCCAAAATCAGACATGGAGTCGCAAAGTTCGGCGACTCATTGCTGACGGCTGAAATCGAAAGTGATCTCCCCCGCCGGAGATAACAGCGGAGGAAACAGTGTGCGTCGTGCTAGCCTGTCCAGAGGCCCCATCGGATGGCCTGGCCCCGGCAAGGGAGGGAGCCCGGAGACATGTAAGGAGCCCAGAGACACGTAGGGAGGATGGAAAGGTTGGCGGCCCCTTCTGACAGCCCCCTTACCCCTTGTATGAGGTCCGGTACTCATAGATTTTACTGACCGTTGCCGGCACTGAACTCAGGCTGCGGGGTGGACCATGGAGGACATCCAGCACCCTCGGCGAAGACAGGAGTGCCCCCTCCCAGGGAGATAATGGTGACAGCGAGGTAGACAGCACCACAAAAAGACACTGCGCAGCAGGTCCATTTTGTCCCCCGGGCCATGCGAAAACCGCATAGAGCGGTCCCTCCCTGGTGGCCCTCAAGGGGATGCAGAGTAACAATAGCAGAGTCCAGCTTGCCATGAAGTGCCCCCTGTGTGGGTGACTCCTGGCCCGGCGCGGGGCTCCTGGGACTGCCGGATCCTTTGTGTCCAGGAAAGCAGGAAAGAGGCGAAGAAGGTTCAAACTAGTGTAGCCCAATGCTGTTTCATCTAATGCTACAAATCCCCTAATAAAGAGGCTGCACCTGAGGAGAAGTAGACACCTCACAGAGATCCCCGCA
The DNA here is from genome assembly GCF_040938575.1 of Ambystoma mexicanum. Lineage (NCBI taxonomy): Eukaryota > Metazoa > Chordata > Amphibia > Caudata > Ambystomatidae > Ambystoma > Ambystoma mexicanum. The sequence continues at coordinate 781,107,965 of NC_090932.1, forward strand.
TATGAAAAGTTGCGGTACAAGGGAAATAACCCAGGGACACCCCGGGGCACCCGCGGGGGGCTGGGGACGGGCCCGGACACTTGAGCATCCAGTACAAAATGGAGGTCCTTGCTGCGACCTGAGGAAGAAGGAGTGTTCGATGAGCGGTTGGACGCAGAAGGTAGGGCCCCCTTCCCAGGGTTGTGTGCCTGCCTCCCTCCTCCATTGCAGGGCAGTAACTGATGACCCATTGTAGTCAGCCAGGGAGGCATTGTCCTAGCAGAAAGGACCTGGTGCTTCCCAAGTGAAGAGGTGGTCCACTAACCATGAGAGGGTGGACAGGCAAGGTTAACCGATTTAACAGAGTGCATAAACACAAAGTGGAAGCCATGTCAATCCAAGGCTGAGGCTCATCTTATACATTCATCTACACAAGCCATTGAGTAGTGGCACATGGACGTGAGAATCAAGTTAGCCAAGTATGAATACATTCCAGGGAGGAACGGTGGAGGGACCGCCTCGTGCGATACCATGTCTTCCGTTAATTAAGAGGATTCATAGAGCAGTCGGCTCAGTTGGGGGCCCCAGGTCGGTTCTCATTTGTTTCCACAATTACTCTGACAAGCTCAAGATCTTGGAGAAAGCAAGGAACAAAGGCTGGTTATGAATCTTTCAAGATCTGTCCTCCCTGACCCTCACCAAAAGAAGGCTGTACTCACTCTCACAAAGTTGTTAAACGAGAGGGGGATCCGGTGCAGGTGGGGCTTCCCTTTTCGCCATTGCTTTTGAAGTTGATGGGTACATGTACAAGCTGTCCATTGAGGAGGTAATTTGCAATCACAGGGGAGCTTGTAGGAGAAACCGGGCCTCCTCAGAGTTCAAGAGAGAAGGTGGCAGGTGATGGTCAATGGCGTATTAAGGGTCCAAATAGAAGACGAATGCCAGAATCCCAGAAGTTTTGAAAATTGTAACCCATCCAAGGCCGCCGAGACCTGACCTATAATGGATGCACAATCCTGCAGCGAAACTTGAAAAGGGGACGTCACATTTTGTTGAGACTCATGAAAAGCTGAACCGGCGGTGGTCTACAGAACACCCAACCGCCCCAAGGCATTTGGAATGAAATGGCTCTGAGGCCAAAGGCAAGGGGAGTTGTAGTTAATGTTTGATAAGGGAATGTTGGGGGGCAGAAAGTGGGGGCTCTAGAATATGTGGTTTGGATGGAAGGGATCCGTTTGAACAGGTCCTCCTGGTGGCTCGGTTTTCGATCTAGTGATGCTAGCTGGGGAGAGCCAGGCACCCTGTTGGGACTGGGTAGGGATTGTGGGAGTGAGGTTAACGTTTGGGGGGAAATTTGGACCTTGGTAAGGGTTGTCCTCTTTTGTATTTCCTTTTATGACAATGCTCAAATTGGCCCTCAAAGGCACGTTGGGGTCAAAGGAAGGTGCTCCCGAAGTGGGGTTGCATAATGGCTGCAGTGGGGGGAGGATCATGGGAGGGTTGTCACAGGATCGTCAGTCTTAATGTTAAGGGGCTGAACTCACCAACAAAAAGATCACTGGTTGCAACGGAATTCCGGAGAGTGCAACTTGATGTCCTCTTCCTCCAGGAGACTAAATATAGTAAGGGAGAGGAACAAAGAATCCCTGGGGGTTTTGTTGGCCGAGAATATTGGGGATCAGCACCTTTGAGAAAGGTGGGATTGGGTATCCTAATTAGTAGAGCGCTCAAGATGGAGGTGTATAAGGTCTGGTCAGATGTAGAGGGGAGAGCCCTTTTGGTATCAGGCAACATTAAGAAAGTGCGCTTCATGCTCACCACAATTTATGCCCTGAACCATGGACAGTTGAGAGTACCCTCTTGAAAATACTGGTTGAAAGCATGGGACACCTCATTTTAGGAGGTAACTTTAATATATGGGTGGATGCCAAATTAGACAGACAGGGGTTGAATGCTAGGGAACGAGCTGTCGAGGTCAGATCTGGGGAGGTCCAGGAGACACTTGAAGTATATGGCTTGCGAGACACATGGTAGCACTTCCACCCACAGGAAAGGGGCTAAACCTTTTATTTGCCCCCACATGGTACCTTCACTCAGATTGATTATTTGCATATTTCAAGGGACCAGTGGGATGATGCACAGTGCTCAGACATTTGCCCGATCTCCCGGTCCGACCATGATATGGTGACGGTGGACTTGGACTGGTTGGGGATGGGGCTCAAAATGGAGATGTAATGAATCCCCATGGAAGACAGGAGATGGTCAAGGAAATCAGAGAATACTTTAACATGAATCATACAGGCAAGGTGGAGAAGAGAATTGTTTGGGGAGCAGGGAAGGTGACATGGAGTGGGGGTACTGATTACGGAAGGGGCCAGAAAAAAAAGGGAGCGGACACTCATTGAAAATTGGCTGAGGGGGGAGATACAACATCTCGATAAAAGGGTACATGAGTCCTAGGAGAAGCGGGAGGACTGTATTATGGAGGCAGGGGGGAAAAGAGAGGAACTGCGATTGGTGGAGGAAGGGAAAATCATTCGCAACTTGCAATTTCTCAAACAGAAATTTTATGAGAAAGGGATTAAGTTGATGCACTCCTGGCAGCCAGATTAAGAGGGCAGCGTGCAGATAGATGGGTCACAGAAATTGAAGGTCGGGACAAAGTAAAGGGGGCTTCGATGGAGTGGATTCAGAAGGCTTTTGCTTCCTTCTATGAGACGCTCTGTGAATCCGAGACAAAACCGGAGGAGGGAGGCATAGACACATATCTAGCAGACATTCACCTACCCAAGCTGTCCGACGGAACTGTTTAATCACATAAGTATGGGGAAACCCCCAGAGTCTTTCCCTAGGGCACTTATCACAGTGATACCCAAGGAGGGGAGGGATCCCCAAACATGTGGTGCTTATCGACCGATCTCCCTTCTTAACCTAGATGCTAAAATCTATACCAGGGTGTTGGCGGCAAGACCAGAGGGGCAGATGCCAAAACTAATTCACCCAGACCAAGTAGGTGTAATCAGGGGACGACAGGGGGCTGACATACTGAGGAAAACCCTACACTCGATGACTTGATGCGTGAAGCCCAGGGGATGACTGGGGACCCCTCCCGTCTTTTGGTGGATGAATGCAGTGCTCACTAAATGTGACATAGGGGAAATGCTTCTCCACTGAATTATGGCAGTGTACTCATCACCCAAGGCGTGTGTGGCAGTAAATGGTGGGTACTCCTGATGATTTGGGCTGGGCAGGGGAACTAGGCAGGGCTGCCCCCTCTGCCCAACCTTATTTGTATTGTCAGTAGAACCTCTTGCCCAGAAGATTAGAGAAGACCCGAGTGTAAAGGGATTCCCAGTGGAGGAGCTGAATTATAAAGGTGCGCTTTATGCTGATGAGATACTTTTACATATAAGGAATCCCCTGCCTTCCATACCTGTGGCGATCCATTTGATCGAACAATATGGCTCCAAGGCAGGATTCAAGATTAACAAGTCCAAATTGGTCCTTTTCCCTTTGGATAAGAAATGGGATGGTGACATAGGTAGGTTTGCACCTCATGGAGTGCGGGTAAACCTGAGAATGTTAAGATAATTGGGAATCAACGTCACAAGGGACATAAGATACCTATTTGAGGCAAAACCCCTCCCACCCCACCGATGACCAACATCAGGGTGGATCTGGAGAAATGGACTAAGTTAATAATATCATGGCTAGGCCGCCTCAATGCTCTCAAAATGGTTTTCCTCCCACGGCTCCTATATATTTTCCAGATGCTACCCATTCGGACCCCAGACCCATTTTTTCAGGAAATAAGGGGCTCCCTCTTGAGATTTCTCTGGTAGGGCAAAAAGGCGAGGATATCCAGTGACGTATTGGTCCTACCAAAGGAAAGGGTGGAGTAGGCCTACCAGATATGAACATTCATAGAAAGGATTCCTATACCCCATCTTAGAGCCCAAAGTGATCTCCAATGGGTTATGTTGAACAATCTACAGTTGCACCCTGCCACAGTTGGGGAATGGTTGTGGGTACTGAGAAGCAAGATCCCCCGCAGAATACGGTAACATCCTATAGTGGGTACCATATGGGGTATCTTGAGAAAAGGAGTTAAAATGAAAGGAGTAATGACATGGCCCTCGCCCCTTGGGCATCTCTGGGTCCCAGGAGTTAGGACTGCAATCCCAAATCCCGAAATGGTTTGAGACAGGACTAGAAAGGATTGGCCAGCTTTGGAGGGAGGGTGGGTTCATCAACATCACTGAGATGGAGGAGACGCTTGGCATAGGTAAACTCTATGCCTTCTCATACCTCCAATTGAAGGGAGTGCAAACTGGTGGTTGTTGGAGGAAACAGATACAGAGAGACCGAGCCACCTTTGAAACATTTTTAGATAAAGGAACAGAGATAAAGGAACTGATCTCTGTGATGTATGAGACTTTTGTGGAATCTGGGACCAACCTACTGAGAAACTTAGAAGAAGGTGGGAATGAGACATGAAGGAGGTTTAGACCCAGCTCTTTGGAGTAGGCTGTGTAGGGGGGCTTTGCAGACATTGATCTCTAGTCAATATAAGCTGCATGCCATCTAGCTCCTTCACAGGTGGCAATATGATCTGGTTAGGCTTCCCAAAATGTTTCAAAATTCCTGTCCCTCTTGCTGGCGGGGATGTGGAGCGATGGCTGATTATTGGCATATGTGGTGGGGGTGCCCAAGGGTGCAATTCTTTTGGGATGAAGTCCTGGGATGGATCAAGGAACTGGACGGGATCACCCGGGTTAAATCGCCTATGCTGGTTTGTTTTGTCTGGAGGGGGACGACGGTGAATAAGTTAGGCTGCTGAAAATGTACTCATCCTTACTTTCAAGCAAGAGCTTTCCTAACCACACGATGGAAAAATGTACACCCCTACCCCACACCTCCCTGGTATAAGGGAATGGCTCAATGTTGCTGTGAACATTATTATCATAGAAAGAATAACACCAGGGCTCCATGGAGAGGCGGGACCTCTTGAAATGGAGTGGATGGAATTTATTGACAATTACATGAAGCCCGGAACAAACATACCTGGTGGTAATACAAATGTATGAGAAAGAGGGATGCTGGAGACCCTGGGGGAGATGTGCAGGGGTAGTTCGGTGGACGTTATTGAACTCCTGATCTCATGCACACCTGATTTGTGCCCAGGTGCCAAAAGTTAAGGTTTAAATGTATTTGTGTCATTTGAAGGTTGTGGATTATGTAAAGAGAATTCAGTACCAGGGGAGATTAAGGGGGTCATTTGAGGGATGTTATGGTGGAGGGAGGGGGCGGGGTGGAAAGATAGACGATTTCTGCCGACTGTACTGCTGCCTCATAGAGTTGATTATTGTATGTTACTAAAATTCATAATAAAGTAAAAATTACACACACACGCACACGCACACACACACACACGCGCGCGCGCCAGTAATGACTCTTCTGTGCATTATATGGCAAAGGGGGTGAGGATGTGGTTGTCTGAGGTCCCCAGACCATCCCTCTCTTTGGGTTTTGCAGCATGTGTTCGCCCTTTAAGGGAAGAGTTGTGCTAGTGTTTATGCACCCCTTCCTACAAGGAGGAAACAGTTTTTAATATCATGGAGGGATGGGAAAAATGGTAACACCATCTTTTGGACGGTGGTAAAAAGGTGCAGCATTCCAATGGGGAATTCCAACGGTTGAGGTCAATTCCACCTTAACCCATACTTAAGCTGAAAACAGGCAGTGTATCAAATACCACTAGCTGTTCAAATTGCCCACAAACTCATAATGACCAGCTTAGTATTAATAAACAGAAAAGGAACACCAGTTCGGATGATGCACAAAGCCTCAAAACTGTTCAAAATAAAAAACAGATAAACACTATGCAGCTCATTTTGGACTTTAGGGTGCTGGCATGCCATGCCACGTTTACCTTTGATTGTGCGCGCTTACAATTAAATGCTGCATGTCGGACAGCGTTTATGATTGTGAACACTGCTTACCATGCACGTATGGTAAGCAGCATGTCGGACAGCTTTATTTGTAATTGTAAACGCTGCTTGCCATGCGAGCATGGCAGGGCGATGTTTACAATGGATCCCTTTGGGGTCCGCCTGCATTATGCTGGCCGACCCCATAGAAATCTCCAGCATATGCGCCGGAGGAGAGGAAGACGGAGAGGAAGGAGGTGACGGAAACTCAAATTGCATTCCACCTCTCCTCTCCGCCATACAAATGATTGAAAATGGGGGTAACTTTAAGCAGGCATAAAAGCCTTACGCAAAGCTTTTACGCTTTCCATTAATGTTATGCCCCCAATGTCAAGTGTGGGTGTTAGAGTAGCATTGGAGGACTCTTGGGGGCCATGTAGAGCAACCCACTCTGTGATGTGATCCCTGGAGCTGGTATATTGAGTAACCTCCATAGTCCATTCAGTCCCCACCCTCCTAAATTCTCAGTCCTTCGCAGTTTTAGTACCTATAACATGTATTTTGGAGAAAGCCATGAACAGGGTCTTAGGACATCCAGGGAGGCCGGGATGGCAGGGGGGTCCAAACCATGTCCTACTTAGTGGGTAGATGTGTGTACACGTTTCTGGGTGGAATACAAACCTGAAGCTTATTTTGGAGATTGCCAGTTTGGTTACCGGCGATCATAGAAGATCCCCAAAGCGTGTGCTTCAGGTCTGGAAATGCAGAATTGGAGCACAGACAGAGCCTAGAGGAAACTGAAGGCTCACAAACCCGGCGAGTGAGGGGATCATTCAGACACAGGGGAACAATAGGAGGAGACGCTTGGACCGCTGGAGCACGATACCACATTCTCTTGCAACTCCCATATTAGATTTGCTTGATTCCAAGAAGGTGGCAGCTCTGTTGAGTCCTCGACCCACATAGAGAAATCCAATTAAACTAAATTTGACAACAAATCCGGGAACCCTCAGTGTGAGACCATAATATTGTTGAGGTGGGCTTCACCTGAAAAGGAGATAGGCCCGTAGGACACCCGCCAGTACCCATACTCGGGATTAATGATCGGAGGCCAAGCCAATAACTGACATCATTGAGATGCTTGCATCGGAGGCAACAATATGAAAAGAGGCAGAAGGAAAGCACCAGCGTGGGAGTTACAGGGAGTGATAATGGCGCAGTAAGCAGAGCATGGGGAGCGACCGGAGGAGCGCGAGCCAAAGAGGTCACGTTGGGAGAGAGTCCAGAAACAGGAGTTGGCTAAGGCCAAACTGCCACACTGTAAGCAATTTAAGGTCCGGTAGGAGTTCCGGGAAATCCCTTGAGCAAGAGGGGTGGGGGGGGGGCGGCAGTATAATCTCTTACCCAAATAGAAGGATATCACGCAGCTACAGATTTATGAATGACAGCTGCATTTGCCCATGTCAAGTAAAGAATTGCGCTGGGGCACTTTAAACATCCTGAGACTAAGTGCATTGAAAGACTCTTTCATCTGCGTGACCAATTTGGAACTGGAAGAAATAGAAGAGTGATTGAACATTGAACTAAAGACAGTAGGTCCGCTTGGGTGACTTTACCCGATTTGCTTTACTCCTTCTTCCTGACACTATTACAATGGATTTTCGCTTTTCCCTTATCGAACAATGCAGGCATTCCTCTTACCTGACCCCATCAACAAATGACGTGTGAACTTGTATTTGTGCCTTGAGTGTTCATTAGTATTCCCACCGTGACAACGCATTACAATGTTTTAAAATAGATTTGGGTTGGAAAAATGTGGGAAAGTATAAAAAATCATAACCATTTTGTTTAAAGTTTCGATGTAGACAATTTGGTGCACGGACTACAGCTCCGAACAGCCAGTGCCTGAGGTCTCCTTCTCTCACAGCCTTTATACAACACTTTAGCACGTGGGCTACAGTCCCCAGAATATTGTGTCTGAGGTCGCCTTCTCTGACAAGGCATCATCACGAGTTGGGCGGTAGCCCTTACATGTGGTGGTAATGGGGTTACCGCTGCATTTAAGGGTCCACCTAATCATGAGTATGGCGTGTTTATCCCCAGCTTAGAGCTGGGGGTAAACACGCCGGAAAAATGCAGATTTTCGGTGCAATTACTGCACAGTAATACCGCCGGTGGTAATTGCGCTGAAAATTCTCCATTGGGTACAGTGGACCCAATGGGTAATGAGAATAATGTTTACCGGCCAACCCGTGATCCAGCGGTAATACAGCTGGACGGATGGGCGGTAACGCAAATAAAGTTGGGCAGTATCCAAGTCAGGATACCACCCAACTCGTGATGAGGCCCACAGTGTTTATGCAACATGTAAGTACTTGGATTAGGATTTACAGTTTTTCGGTCTGGCCTTCCCTTCCCCTGTGGTCTTTTTGGACACTGTTGTACCTAAACTACAATTCCCATAATGCCATGCCCAACCACTCCTTTTCTCACATTCTGCAATGGACACTTTGGTACTTTGACTACATTTCCCAACACAATATCAGGACTAAACTTATGTATTTCTATCTCCAGGGTTATCATGTATGCATTATTGGCTCACCACTGCCATGTTTGAACAGAGGAGGGAGAAGTGCAAGAAGTCATAAGAAGGATCGAGATTTAAAAAGGAGGAGACATTCAATTCCCATTACTCCTTACAAAATGAACTATTGCCCTGTAAGGTTGAAAGAGCTCAATGGACCATTGTGTCAGGTGACCCGTTCAAATCACGTGGCAGGTTAGCTAACCATTTCATCCTCCCAATCTCCATTTTGAGCTGCCTTTAATTTATACCGAATATTTAAAGTGATATAAAATACCACAGAGCTGAAGGAGCCGCTAAATAATCAGAAATAACCGTTATGTCTGTTTTTTCCTAACAAAAACCAGTCTTGCTTGAATCCATTTAATATTTAACATTTGAATGTTTCTTTAAACAATTAACTCATTAGAGAATCTGGCTTTGTATGCTTCCAAAAATAACTTAAATAAGAGTTGACATGAATACAGAATGTAACGTGTAATTCCATTCTCTCCAAACGTGTATTATTAACAATAATATTAACAAAGCAAAATATTGTCACATATTTATGCAGCGCTTTATGCCGTGGGCTCTAATAATGCGTGACTTGTGCATACAGGGATTGGGATTCATATTTATTGAGAACCCATTGTGGGGGGTGGGAGCGCTGTCACGAAATGAAGATATGGGGAGGATAGCTCAACGGAGCAACACAGGTTCGATCCCCGGGTCCGCGCTTAGAAACCTCTGGGTATTAAGCGCATTATAAATAACCAATCATATCATAAATACATGTTTTTTGCTCCAAAATGTGAAGCTTGATTCTAGCCATGGTATCCTAAGGAATGTAGAGGCTAAACAAGAAGATGAGCAGAAAAATGTCTTCACAGGAAGGGATTGAAGGACTACAACTCTGTTAGTCTGGTCCACTGTTGTTGATTTTGCTAATAGGTTCCTAAAGGCCGGCAAATCCCTTTGTACCCAGGAAAAGCAATGGATAAACCTTAATTTAAAGACTGGTTCAACCTGAAATAAAAATGTAAGTGAACGGGGGAAAAAGGTGATTACCCCTTTTGTCTTTAAGGTTTTAGATATCACTTCCTTTTTAAGGTGGCCAATTTGACTCGTTTTCAAGGGCTGCTAATAACTTTCCTCACCCAGTTGCTTGTGGATTGCATTGACTGTTGCACAGTTGAATGGGATTTTTAGGCTCAGGACTATGTTGCAGTTATATGCGCTATAAAATAGTACTTTTTCTCTCAATATAATATAGGCGTTCAATATATTGCATTAGCACCCTGGGAGGCGGCCAGAGCCAATGAAAATGCTCGGAACGCAGGCTATATTCACAAAGGTAAGCGTGCCTTCCACCACTTTCATTAAGTGTTGGGTGCTTCCCTTCCCCGCACCCCCTCACCTTAGCAGCCGTGTAGTTTTCTACATGGGTTCTAACGTTGTCTTGTTTTCCCCTCAAACAAAAAAGAGAAACTTACCTTTCCTTTCACGGCACTGGGCCCCCCAGTGTGGTTGTTTGATTACATTACAGTCTCCAACAATGAAAACGGACTGCAGCTTTTAGTAGCACTCTGCAGCATGGTCGGGGCCACAGAAAAGGTATGTTTCTTTCTTTTAAATAATTTTTTAAAATAGAAATACTTTAGCACCCGTGTAGAAAACTACACAGGTGGTAATGACAATATGCCCCTCGGCAGCGGGCCGACCCTTTTGGTGACGGCACCGCTGCACTCGTTAAGGGGCTCTCGCTGCGCTCAGGCCCTTTACTTGGGTGGCGTGCCGTTATCTACAGGGTCGTCCCGCCACCTCGGGGCATATTGTCTCAGTTCTTTTAAGATGTACCTTAATAGTATTAGGCTTTACCTTTTCTAGTTGTTCAGTGCCCAGGTTGTCAGCACTCAGTGTCTACTGCTCCCATGCTATTCTTGAAGTGTATTTGGCTTAATGGTTTTCTGTTCAGTGGAGGACCCTCCATAGGAATAACCGAGGATCCTCCCAGTTGAAGGCCTTACCATCATTTAAATGTTGATGAACTGCATCTGGTACATTTTCTAGTAATCCCTGTCTGCATAGTGTATGCTGTATTAGATGAAAACCAATTACAGTGCCAGACTGTCTCCCTTACAGATTAAAGCACCTATCCCAGAGCCTGTTGTTATCATTAGAACAGGATCTATGATATATTCGTTCTGTGGTTTTGTCTCCATCCATTCCTTTCACAGTATTTTTCTATTTCGCCTTGTCACCATAATGGGGTAGTGCTGTGTCACTGATTAAAGCCAACACTTTGTTAAATAAGAATCTTGTCATGATGTGCGGACAGAGGGCAGTCACTGTGTTGTCTTATTCTTCCTTCTATCCTTTGCTGTCACATTTGCTCTGAATATTGATCTTAATTGGACGTTCATTGGATTTATCTGCTCTCCTGGTTCCCTTTGCCTCTTCTCTCTTTGTTTCGTTCTCCATATTTGTTAACCCTTTTTGATAGAGTATTGACCTGGATTTTGAAGTGTTGCTCCAGCTGATTCTGATTTCTATTCTTATGCATTCTATTTTGTGAGATTGCTGGCATGTCTATTGCCACGGTTTTCCTCTGGTCCCTAAAACACTGCAGGTATTCCGGATCTGTGAATTTCAAAGTCCTCCCAGCTTTATCACAAGAATCATCACTGGTTCCAGAAAGCAATATATTATATCCCATTTTTTTTTAGCATGTTTCATATTCAAGAACGGTAACTGCTTCTGCGCTTTTTGTTGAGTAATCTCCATAGATGGAGATATGTCCATCCTTAGAGCTATCAATCTGTTTCCTTTCCTTTGCATTTTAGAGCACAGCAACGGCTTGCAGATGTTTCAAGAAGGAGGCAAACATCAGTGCGACCATCCTTCCTCTTTGGGAGCCTAAGTCTTGTCGTGTCTGCTTGTTTGATGTCTTTTGATGTTTTAAGTTTCAATGTCACCATTTCAAGTGTCCATTTCTATGCCAATCTATTAGATTCAGCTTCTTGCTGTACTTGTGATGTGCCAATAAATCTTAAATTGTTTTTCCTGCTTCTGCCCTCAAGTTCAGACGTTCAGGAGTGGTTTCTTTAATGGCATCAGTGTTTTTCCAGCTGTTTCATTTGGCAATATTCCTTCCAGTGGGCCTACTATACAGTCAGCCTATTTTGATTCTGTCTTCAAGTATTCTCTAGCCAGACGTCATTTAATGCATGTCTGGATGGATGTCTGTTGTGGTATTGTTCACTGTGCCAATTTTCATTTTTCTGTGTATGACCTTGAGTAGTCTAATGCCCTAGTGGGTGGTATCTGTTATGTGGTGTCTGGTGCCAGTTTCCTTTCAGGCCTTAACATCTTTCTGAGCTTGGGATGTTGAGAAAATCTATTTTTGTGCTTTACCGCTTGTCATAATCTGTTTGTGTTTCTTGGTGAATCTATTTTTCTTCTTCCTATTGTTTGTGGTTGACCTTCTTGATAAACTGTTTTCTCTGTAGCCATTTAGATTTTTGGGAGGAGCAGATCTCGCATTGGTTTTTGATGACATAAAAGGATGTGACGACATATGGCCTTTGAGCATACTAGAAACACAGGAATGATGTATACAGCCATTTTAGTTAACAATATATATATATCTAATAAGATTCTGTATTATAAAGACTGGGGTGCTGCACAATATCCTTTAGCTGTACTGTAAGAGGGTTCAATTCAACACTACAGCTAAGTCAATGCCTAGTCTGGGATACTGAATGGAAACCCTTATTGATGTATCTTTATGTCCAGTTCATGTGTTCTGGATGACTACCCCTATATAACACCCCTCTCTTGGAATCCCCCTGACCCCACTGAGCCAAGAAGTAGTTCTGTTTTGCAAGTTAAAAGGTTTATTTGAGAATTTAAACAATATATATATATATATATGACACTTTATAATAAATTAATAATTGAATATCACACTTAATCTGATATGATAAAGATTAACAACGGAGAATCTGGTACTAGCCCACTTCTTTATAATCACTAAGGAGTTGACATGAAATGGATAAGGTAGCACACTGGTAAACAGGGACAGAAGAATGATGTGGTAGAGAATGCTTGATAGGGTTCAAGGAAATGCAAGGTTGAATGAATGAAATGCAGTATAGAAGATAAACTGATATGGTTTCACAAAAGACAAGGTAATCACTTTCCCTTTGTGGCAATTCACCCCCCCTATACAATGTAAGGAGATGGAAGGAAGAGCACACGGTTCAGGTATACAATCACAATGTAATACAGAGTTCCAGTTTCCCAGTAAGCTTAGAGGAGAATAGATATGAGTTTTACAAAGGCTCAAAATGCTTTAAAATGTGATAGCAATATATTGGAAAATGTGCTAAAATGATTTTAATTCCCTCTGGAGGTTCAGGTTGAGGATTAGTTGGTTTAAATAAGTTCAGGCTTACTTTAGCAATGTTCTAGGAATGATTGGCAGGTTAAACGAATTTTTGGCAAATGAAAGCAAGGAAGCTGCTGTTTTCACACGTGGAGAAATTTGCAAATCGCGGCAAATTCGCGAGTGCGTTTTTTGTGATTGCGGCAAAAGTATAGGGAGTAGGAATGCGGTTCTAGGTTCGTTGAAAAGCCAAGATTCCCAGCTTTCAGAGGAAAGTTACTGCAAGTCTCTAAGACAAACGGTCACGGAGATATGAGCGATATGGTAAAGGTCGTTTTTCAGATTTGAAATTTTAAAAGTTCAAAGTGACAAGTTACAGCTAGCAACTAGAAATGACAGGTGACAGCTTTGCAAATGACAGGTGACAGTTAGGAGACAGTTCTGGTTAGATTAAAATAGATTGAATTATATTATTTTAACTAAGAGATTGGTTCTGCACAGTTCTGCTAGGTACTCACAATATATTTAGAAATAGAATGGGCCTCGCCACGGATCTGGTCAGGTTTTCTTCACTCGCCACGGACGGTGTCTGCGCACATCGGTCTGGGTCAGCTCTCTAGTTCTGCGAACAGCGGTCTGGGTCAGCTCTGCTCCGCCTCTGGTTCTGGATACTGCTCTGCTTTCTCTGGGTACAGCACTGCTTCTGGATCTTTCTGCACAGCTTTCTCTGGACCCAGCGCTGATCTGCACGGCTCCTGGATGCTGCTATCGCTGTTAGGTTTGCTGGATGCTGAGGCCCACTGAGAAGAGTTCTCAGTTTGTGGGTTTAGGCCCTTGCTTTGAGTTCTGAATCAAGTTCTTTGGAGTTTTAAAGTCTAAGTGTTGAATCTAGTATCTTCTGGATGTTGTGTGGTCCGGCAGAGCGCGTTGCAGCAAATGGAATTGAATCTCCCTATCTGTCCTGACTGTCTGCTTTTATGTGTTTTGAAAGTGGGTGGAGAGGCTGGCTTTCTAGACCCTACCCCTCTCCACTTGTCATTGGCCACTTCATCCTCTTAACCTTGATTGGGGGAATTAAATGAAGTGTCATCATGATGAGGTCTGTTTATGATACAGAGAACCCACCCCTGTCAAATTACACACAATCTATATTTTGACCCAAAAGACATATTTGCACAGGTACACATTTGTTTAAAATTACATGCACCCATCACATATCACAGGAGGTATACCCTGTCCAAATCTGCTCTTCCTGGGGGCTTGCATTCAGAAATGGCAATATTTTGTGCTTTTTAGTCAGGTTACCAATATTGGATTTGTCCCCGAATTTACACAAATGTTCGCAAAGCATGTGGGCATTAGGTGGTGGAGTGTCAGATTTTTAACATACATACATTTAGAGTAATATCCTCTTTTCCGCTAAAAACCCCCCTGAACATACCACCGGGTCCTAACACGTCTTCAAATGTGCACAGAAAAATCACAAGAATAATGATATCATTTAAATAATTATGACAAGTCCGTACTATGAGTTATTCATCTTTTTCTAAAACCATATTCTGGCTACAGGGGTGTGTCTTTTCAGGTCACATGGTACAGAAACAGTCTTTCCACTTTCTTCAAGCTCAGCCTCTGTCTCCAGTTTCTCCCCCTCCCAGTTTCTGCCAAGAGGAAGCCATTTTTATGACCCCTGCAATAAACCATCTGCCTGGGTGAAGGGGGTTGCATTGTTCAGAGGAAGCCATTTTTACGACACCCCCAATAAAACATTTGCCTGAGTCAGGACAGGGCTTTGTTCAATTTCCTGCAGAGCCCAGGTAATTCAATCAGAGAAGTGTCATATCCCTTTTGGTGGGAACAGCAAAAGGCAGCTAGGCCTGGGAACACAGCTGTTGTGCAAGTCTCAACTCCTGTCGGGGGTAGCTGGTGGGCAGAATTCAGTTTCATTAAGCCAGGTTTCAGATAAAATGTCACTTTTTGTTCCCCAGTTTAAGTCAAGACAATTTTTACATATGCAGCTAGAATGCTGATTCTAAGTTCAAAACTATGACATTTCAACAGTGACAAACTATGTGACACTCAAAAGTAGGTCACTCAGTTAATTTAAACATTTTCGATTTTTGGTAGTTTTAAATCCAGTTTCAGTTAGGCTGCTGCAGACCTGCAGAGCTCAGCCAGTCTTGTTATGAACATTCAAGTCACTTCAGAATATAACTTTACATTGTATCCACCTCTCAGTAAGTCTTTCTTTGGCCTGCTTTGGGTTCATTTATTCAGTTTTACACAAAGTCTGGTGGTTTTAAAACGCCGGCTTTCTGATAGTGGTGAGTACTGGTAATGCAACCATTTTTGGGATTTTTCTTGGATTAATGCATTCCAAACAGGAATGGTTCTTACATGGTAGTAAATCCTTGCTTAACATTGTTTTGATGGGGCTCCTTACAGTAAAATGGTTATGTGGAACCCCACAAAAGGGTTGAATCTTTAAACTGGTCAGGTGAGCCACGATTTCAGCAACTTTTTGACATCAATAACAGTGGATTTTGTTAACAAAGATCTTTCTTTACACTGGTGGGTGGCAAGTGAGGTAACCATTTTGGTGTGCGCACAAACGGCGTGGTTCTCCTGGATTCTGGCGCACTTGTGGGCTTTTTGGCCATCTTGGATTTTCTAAGCCCACAGCACCAAATGTTGCAGCATGATAGCTCAAACCTGGGTCAGGACACCCAACAGTACATAGCAGAATCTTTCAAATTTTCTTTGTTTCTTACACATACATACACACGCAAAATACACACACATGCACAGATCTTTTATTTTTTACATTTATAGATACAAAGTTTTTTCTTGGAGTTAACAGCAGTATAGTTCAGAAGTTACATAAACATTCAATGTTATGGCTTTATATGAGGGCCACAAATGGCCAGATGATTAATGATAGGATGTAAGTCTCTGAGTAACACATCCCGACCATCACTGGAGTAACACATCTCCTATTCTTATGGATTTGTCTTGATCACAACTCCCCCTCTGTTCACTAAGCCTCTCTCTTGGACTGGGCACGGTAGGGGAAAGCCTTGCTTTGTTTTGTTTTACTCAACCTTACAAGGGAGCAGTGTGGTATTTCATCTGTGAAGTGCCAGGGTTTTTCCCAGGTCAAGCTATCACATCAACTTACAGTGGCACTGTCTTTTTGCTCTACCTCCAGGCCAAAGTACGTTTTTGTATAAGTCTCTTAGTCCCTGTATAAGCAGGCTAAGAGGATGATCTAGTTGGGTAACAGTTATTCAGAGACAATAAGAGCTACTCAAATGGCTGTTTGTCAGCTCCCAGAGTCAAATAAAGTTATCACTTGACCCTAGACGTCTTTGGGGGCATAATATCCCTTGCTTGGGCCTACATGTCTAGTTGTTTTTCTGGTTCTTCCTTGGGTGCTTTCAACCACTCCTGTCCTTTGTGTGATGGTTGCAGTTGACTGGTGTCCATGGGCTCTTCTAGGGTTCTTTCTGGTAACACCTGAGAAATATGTTCGGTCTTTCCATGGGTATAGCACTCCACCATTAATCTCTCTATTGCTCCAGGTGGAGGTCACCGACCACGCTCTTTGATACCCCTGCACGATTGCAGAGGGTTTCCCAGGTCCTGCTAGTTCCTGACCTTCTCTGCTCTTTGGGAGAGACTTCTTTTGCTGACAAGCATTGCAGGGTCTGCTGAGCCCCCAAGCTAGTCCCTTTCCTAAGTGAGGTTTTGTGTTGAGTATGGTGAGCATTGAACACCCGGTGGTATCCAGTGTTTTTTCTAGACAGCTTGTTCCAGAGTAGGCCGACTAAGTTGCTGTATTTATTCAAACAATTTAAGATACAATATAACAGTTGTTGTGGGACTCCATTCGCTTCAAGTGTAGATCTCAAAGATTCTGGCTGTATATTTATTGCCATGACCTAACCTTTAAATGATTCCTCGATTGATGTTATCATAATCTTCATCACAATCTGGATTTAAAATCTGGTAGGCTGCTTGAAGTTTTCTGGTCAGCAAAGGTGCAATAAAGTGTCCCCCAATCTTCTTTTTTCCATTTTGTGGTCCCCATCACGCACTAAAAGTAAAACAAATGGCACCCAGGTCTTCCACTTTACAGTCCATATGCAGGAATACTGCCGGTGGATTATGGGTTGGGGGGGTGGTGACTGGGATACTTCTTTGTTCAACTCCACAATCACTTTTAAATCCCCATCCACCAGTTCCTTCGGAAGCCCTTTAAAGATATCTTTTAACCAGTGTGTGGCCTGGTTTTACCATCCTGATGGTCCGAACAGGGTTGTTGTATAGAATCGAGGGTTTGGGTGAGTTACTACAGAACGTCCAGTCTCTAAGAGCATATCCTGGTCGTCATGCTTTGGCCCCACGGATATCTTCTGGCATCCCAACAAGTGTGGGGTTCTACAACTGTTCTGCCCGGGTTCTGCTTTGGCATCTCTTACATGACCTTCTTCATCTAATCCCTCTTCTATGGCTTGGGCAAAATGTTTCTCCTCTAATGAGGAGTTTGATCGTGTGAGTATGGGTCGATGTACAGACAAGGGCTCCAGTCTGGCTTTGGGTGGCTAATGGAATGGGGTTGGTAAGACCATGTGCCTCATTACAAGCCTGGTGGTCCAGAAATAAGAGTGCCGGTAGCAGCGTACTGGCACCCTTTCCTGACCGCCAAACTACAAGTATGCCTGCAGGGGCCGTAGCTCCTGGCATGTCTGACCTGCCGGGGGCAACGGCCCCCGCAGGCACGGTCTTCACAGAAGCACCTGCACTGTTAACAATGGTGCTGATACTTCTGTGTCCCCATTCCTTGTAGTCCTGTGGGACTCCACGGGAAGGGGGACTTACACTTTCCGCTGCATGACATCCCAGGCCACCAGGACTTGTAATTTCCCGGTAGCACCGGGATATCAGGCAGCGGAATGGTTTTACGAGTTTGCCGGCAACCCACCGGTAGCACCGGTGGGTTACCGCCGATCTCGTAATTAGGCCCCATGTCTGTTCAAGGTCTGTGATCCCACTCTTAACAGCATATATTACAGCCGAGGGATCACCAGACAACTTGAGATATCGTAAGGAATCCACAGTTCGGTTTATTTGGTTCACATAAACAAAGGAAAAAATGTGGCTAAGCCCATCGGATGTCATTAATAGTGATATAAATGGCACAGGCTTTTTGCCATGTCATTCCCTATCCCCCGAGACACATGTTTCTCAGTCCTTCCCTTATGAAGGCACCACCTATGTGAGAGGTAAAACAGTCACCCCCAGTCTGTGTCATTCATGGTATCCGACATTTCTTTCTTAATCCTTTCTTTTTCTTGGCTACAGATGATGTCCTCAATGTTATGTGTTGGTCCTCCCAGACTCTCGTCCTACGCACCCCTAACTGGAACCCATATGTCTTCCCACAGGAGTCAGAAATTGGACAGTGCTCCAGTTGTCTGATCATAGGGTTTGATTAGCTTTCCCCTCCTGTTCAGGAAATTACAAAATGCCCCAAGTTGGCAGAAGAGCAGGGTCTCCAGTTCTCTGCTTTGTCCTAGCGTGGCCTCTTTGAGTGACTCTTCCTTCACAAATGTATAAGGATCTTTCTAAACCAGGATGTTAAGTACGTCAGTCTCTGGGGTGATCAGGCTAGGTTTCTTTCCTTCCCACCTTCTGGAGGACACCTTTTACTCCATCCTTCTGTTCTGGGTTATTTTCTTTCGATCCCCTTCTCATTCCTTGCCCTTTACTTTCTCACTTGCTTTTCTGTCTTGCATTCTCCTCTCTCTTTGTCTTTTTCTCCTGTCCCTCGCCCCACTCTTAAGGTAATGAATGAACATTTATTTTTCTATTCATCAAATGGAAAAAAGACTGTGCTGTCCAGAGCGGTCTTTCTGAATCAGAGCGGTCTTTCTAAATCAAACTTTCATGCCCCTGCTGCACACGGGCAGAAGAGAGAAGACAGGGGAGCAAGGTAAGTGTATCTACGGTGTGACTGAGTGTGTGTGTGTGGATGTGTGTTCTCATGCATGCGTGCCTATGTGGGAGAGGAGGAGGCATGTTTGTGTGGAAAGGAGGGGAAGAGAGGGTAAATGCGTGTTTACAAGAATATGTTGGGGAGGAGGAGGAATGTGTTGGGCAAGGGGTGATGAAAGGGCGGTTTGGGGGTTAAAACACCCCGATTTTCAATAAATCCAGCAGGAGAGGGTGGGGGTGGGATCACCTTCCCAGGAGGTGGGGGGTGATCAGGATCTCATATTGCCGCATTTTAAAGGCCACACAAAATCGGCCGGAATAAATCAGTCTTTTTTGTGTTTGGCCTTTAAAATATAGAAATGCCACATAGAACCACTCTTAATCCTCTCCACATCTTCCTCATCCACTGTCCTTGTTCTCTCCATCAATTCCTCTCTTATTACTCTCCTCTCCCTCCTCCTCTTCTCGCACTCGCCTTCCCCTCTTCTCTTTTCACCTCTACACATTCTCTTCACTTTATCTTCCCATCTCATTCTCATCTCTCTCTGTGTCTCTTCTCTTTAACACTCTCCCCCTTCACCTCCTTCTTTCTGCTCTCTCTTCTCTCTACTCCCTCCATTGGGCTCTCTGCTTTCTCCACCTCCTCACTGCTCCGCCATGCTCGTATGTGCACCTACCTTAACTCTGACCCCTAAGTCTCACAACCTTCCGCTTTTGTGCTTACCTTATATATGCTATCAGGGCCAGGCTGTGTAATTTGAAGATAGGAATCAGCTGTGTGGGTGCAGTAAGCGCGTGTGGTGATTGGGCAAAGCTTATGTGAACTACAGAGTCAACAGGTGCTCTCGGCTGATTTGTAGACCTCTCTACAATGCTTCTCCCTGGAATGTGCTTCCTGTTTGTTTCCACCATGGTCACGAGGGCCTGCAAACTGGATGGGTCCTGGACACGGAAGTGTGAACACTGCTCGCTGGCTTCCATCCCTCTATCAGCATTGATTAGATAAGGTCACTCGTTGGGTTTGGACTCACAGAGTTGCTGGTTCACGAGAGGTACTTTTTTAATTCCTTCAATGGCTCCTTCCCATATCTCCTATGTGATACCAAGATCACACTAACATTCTTGGGGCAGAGGGGACCCCTATTTCCAAAACCATGGATACGATAGGGAACATGCATTACATGGAGGTGGTGGTACCGGCCTCCAGGGTCGCCCCACTACCATCCCCTAGCCTCATGATGTGACTTCTTCACCTCAATACTTAACATTGAGGTCATAATTAAGAAAAGGGAAGATACAATCAGGAAATACCTTTTAACACATTTTTAGATAGTAGAATTTTCAATTGTTTTGATAGAGGTTGTAGCTTTTAGATCCATTGAAGGGAGAAAGTAGTAGGGGTTGCGCCAGGGATATACTTGCAAGATTATTAGGGATTTCAGCCACTTGAAATGTAGGGGTCTGTGCACTTTTAAGAAAATGTGTTCATGTTTTTTAATCTGTCGTTTGACAATTTCTAATGTACTTTTTACGTAGTCTTCGTTTTCACATGTTAAGTAACACATGTTTTGTTTTATTCTGGGTTATGCACAATAGTAAACATTTTCATTGGATAATGTTACACAAATTGTGTGGTAATATTGCATTTATTTAGCTTGAATTGTGCAGCGTGTCGGGCCAGAACACGAAACTTCTTTCTACAAATCAATCCCACAAACATGCTCTTTGAGTAGCCATGTTCATGTGTAACAGGTCACTTGTACCCAAACAAAACTCCCAGACGGAAGCAGTAATTGCTTTGTAGTGGAATGCCAGCAGCATTGCCCTGCCGCACCTGGGGCACATCTCGAGTGAGGACCTTCACAATGAGGACAGCAGTCAGCTGCAAGCTGTCAAGCAAGAAGTAGAAAGGCAGAAGCATGAAATAAACATACAGCAAATCACAAGAACGTGTTACCATTGCACAAAGAACAATAGTTCAGCAGATTTTAGCAACTTCCGCTGCATGTAAAAGACTAATAGTGACTAAAAAAGTAGCGTGTTATATTTGTGTCATTTGAAGACATAATTAATGGGATTAGTCTTGATCTGCTTTTATTTCCAAATCTTCTTAATGTATTTGAAAAAATGTTTTTTTTGTTAACAATATAGACCAAAGAAGACATCATTTTGTATTGCATTAACACGTTTTCTACTTATGTATATACCAGACCTCACTAGGCCACCCCTCCTCTAGCATAATCTGATCATCTGGCATTTTCACCTCTACTTGTGGTGTGTCACTTACACTTCCTTAACTTGTACAGATTCCAATCTTGTTGATGTCACTCTTCACCTCCATCATAGACAAGATGGCAACAGCTGCATGAAATGGGAAGAGTTGACAGCCTCCTCCGCCTTGAGGTAGGCTTGGGTGAAAAAAAAATCAGACAAAATGTGCATCACCTGCATTTTCGGTGTGTTTGAAGTTCGTTCGACAAACTTCACGAACATTTCTGAGTGATTCAGGCCTCCTAATAAATTGAATATTACACATTTAAATGGTGCTCATTTTAATTGAAATAGGAGGGATGAATGAATCGGTCTTGCATTCTTGTCATGTGACCGATTACGTCCTAATCAGACATGTCTTTGTACAAGTAAATGTCTGAGATGATCGTTCCTTGTTGTAATTCTTGTATGATCTCAGTAGTACTCATGTAAGCACCTTCAGAAGGAGGCATGTCTGATATGTTACTAATTCTGCCCTGGCCCCACTGGCCATTCCAAGGTATTGCTGGGAACTATCCTTTTAGCAAAATTACCAATCACAGTGGTGCTCATTAAGTAGTCATAGAAGAATGAAATGCTACATAAAGCAACTTAATGTGGGACAGATGGATAGATAGATAAATCAAATAGGCACAAGCTTGTCACCGGAACAACCCCTTTCAAGGCAATGACATGCCAATACAAACAAATAAACACCAAAATAATCAGATAGTTCTACAAATACGTAAACCTCAATATTATCGCCCGCAGTCTTCCAACCACACCCATGGTTCAAGGAATATGAAAGGATGTTAAATGCTTTTTCATCTGAAACGTAAAACTTTGTAAAGAAGCACTATTTCCAATAGAAATTCGAATATAATTCCGTAAGCGACAGATCAGTCTACCTCTGAAATGAGTGGTAGCCAACTGCAGAAGATCTATCGCGCTGCATCCAAGCCCTCGGGAAGGAACATACTGCTTAGCTTAGATTGACAAACATTTGGGTGCCATTCCCTGTGGTATTTTCCAGATCTGTGCCGGGGCTCGGATTTTAATTTGATCTTCAATCTTAAACCAGCCCAACGAACCGCCAGCCCCTGAAATGTGCTCGAACCTTTTCAGCCCACAGATTATTTGCGCTGCATGATGTTGGGCTGCCTGGAGATTGGCAAAAAATATCTTGGCAAGTCCCAAAGAAATAGATGCACAATACTGTATTCTGGCTGGAACCCCTTCCTGAACTAAAATCTTTCGCTGATCTAGGTGTAATAGATGGCTACATGCGCTTATATTATATAGGTGAACATGTGCATTTTTCACAGCATAATCTTCTTGTGGAGCAAAAGAGAGCTTACTGTCAAACAGCACGACCAGGTTTCTCACTAGCTTAACAGGGGCAAGAAGAACACTGAGACTGCTGGGCCACATAAATGACGGAGGGTCCTCCACCGAACTACCAACTGTAGAATTTCTGTTTTATCACCATTAGGCCTTTGAAAATTGTTTTGCATCCAGAACCGTATCGCACCCAGACATGTTCACACTTTTCTACCTATATCATGCCTACAATGTAGGTCAACTGAATCTAGGTATCAGCGTAGCGCTGTCACTAAAAGCCCCGCCTTTCAGTAATTTGCACTAAAGGTGACATATAGACATTAAAAAGAAGGGGTGTTAATGCAGAGATTTGTGGCACCCCGCAGGTTAGATAGCCACTGGCAGACAGACATTTTCCCAGCTGGACCCTCTGACATCTGTTTGTTAAGTAGGATTCCAACCAGGCTAATGCTGCTCCAGAAATATGTATCATCGACTTTAAACGATGAATCGAGGTGTAGTGGTCTACCTTATCAAATGCGGCTGATAGATCGAGGAGAATTAGAGCTGCTGGGTCTCCTTCGGCCAAGCGTTTCACCCGTTTCATCTGAATACATAATTGACTCTGCCCTAGCCTCATAGACCTTTCAGATGTACAAGTCTACAAGAATGTCAAATATGTTATCATTACCCTCCTTACTGATACTCATGTTACTGTCCTCCACATGATGGAAAGACCCCAGCTCAGCTGACATGCAAGTGATTCTATTCCAGCCCTAAATTGAAGCAGGAATGCAACGAAAAGTCCCAAGTACTTCCTTCGATCATAGGTCTTTAATCAATCTCAGAAGGATCAAAGCCTGAGTCTTTCTGACCCAGATTCAAATTTGTGACATACCACTTATGTGCAAATCTCAGGAACAAGCTAACTCAGAGATATCTCACTGTAAGGTTTCCCAAGCTGTCTAACCTGTATCACTTTCAGATGCACAACACGTTGGTCCCCTGGTATCCTTTCTGTGTCCCATCCCTTCTTAACCTTCTAGCAGCATTTACTCCTGTGACAGCTCGGAGAATGTACACGAACAACAAACACCCAGGGGATGGGAAAGGGAGACCCTGGTGCCCGCGGTAACCAGGGAAGTGGAACTACCCGAAGCACCAATAATGAGAGAGTGGTGGGGACATCCTATAGAGAACCCGGTTCCCGCTGTACCAAGTGAATCGGAAGCACCCACAGGTAGAGAGCCAGGGGACGACTATAATGAAACCGAACAGCCTCCTCACTACCAGATAGCAGTTCCGCGGCTGTTTGATCGAACATGCGGCTACAAAGAACCCGGCCCTAATGACAGAACGGCTGGCAGCCTTTGGCCAGCAGGGGCAAGCAGGGCAGACCCGAACCAGCAAAAAGGAGGGAGGAGGGATGAACCTCTGCGCTGTTGCGGAGCCACAATTCCGTGGCCGGACAACGGGTGTTGGTACTTAAAACCCGGCCGCGGGATTGCGAAAAGTGAACCGCTGCGCGGCGACACAGCACGTGTGTCGACAAAGTGCAACAAACAACAGTTCCATAACCAGCCCCGTTTCCCCCACGAGCCCCAGAGTCAAAACCAGCCCCTCTTACCCCACTACACTTACCTGGGCAGTTGGGTTGCATCCAGGGGGATAGAGGCAGGAGGACCGGTGGAGGGACACCGGACGCCAGGTTCTCAGGGAAAAGGGGGCGGAGCCTGGGGGGGTTCTTATAGACTGGGGGAGGAAGTAGACCCTGATTGGCCAGTTGAAAGCTGCCTATGTAAACAACCAGAATGGTTGAGAAGGGGTGTTCACTCTCGCTCTCATTGCAGATCAGACCAGATGTGTAGGCAGGAGCTACGGGGAGCACCTGGGCGTATGAAGACTAGGAGGAAAAGACTTGCCAGAGGTCCATACATCGTGCCCTACAAGGAATCAGAAGAAAACATTGCTCAATAATAAGGAAAAGCGGAAGGACTCTTCCAGGAAGAATATTTTTGTTATTTACAATCCTTTCAACATTGTTAAGTCTGAATAAAGACCAGATTTTCTTTTTTCAAATACCGCCTGACTGTCTCATTGTCACAAAATTGGGTGGGAGCGGTGGGATTTAAGAAACACGAAATGGAGGCAATCATCAAGGCGTTGGCCGACGGACAGCAGCAACTCCAACAATTGGTGCAAGTTCAAGGAAACCAAGCCCAAGCAGATCGGCAAGCCCTACAACAGGCCCTGCAATTACAAGCTGCCAGTCAGGATGCCCTAAAGAAAGTAACGGAAGCAGTGGTGGCATATAGAGGAGCAACACCTGCCCCATCAAACATACTGCAAAAATATCAACCAGGGGATGACCCAGGATATTTCTTCACAAACTTTGAAAGGGTTGCCAGAAATTCCCAGTGGCTCGTGGATAAATGGGGACATTTTATTGCCCCATTGTTAACTGGCTCTATGCAAGGGGCCTATCAGGCGGCAAACCCCAATGGGGACACAGCCTATGCGGACATCAAAAGAACCATCCTCGAAAGGATGGGCGTGGATGAGGAGGCTTATCGCCAGAAGCTAAGAGAAACCAGACTACGCAACGGAGAGACTCCACAGCAGCTGTACTACCGAGTGCATGATTTAACGGAAAAATGGTTAAAACCAGCCGGCTGCACCATTCTGGAAATACTAGAAAAAGTGAAGCTTGAACAGTTTGTGGACGCCCTCCCCAATACCATGCAAAGGTGGGTCCGACAACCCCATAGACCCAGCCTTAATGAAGCCATAGATATCGCTACAGCATTCACAAAAGCGGGAGGAACCAGGATAAGTCCATTGGAGGTAATCAAAAGAGTACCGACCAGAGCCACAGAAACAGTGGGTCCCAAACCCATATGAGTGGAACCCAAAGGAGCAACGTGGACACCCTCCAACAGACAGCCCCAATGCTTTGATTGTTGAGAGTGGGGCCATATTGTCCGGTTTTGCCCAAAGAAGAATAAACTAGAACCAATGGAAATAGGATATACCCAGACTCGGGAATTCCGAAGAAGACGGGAACCATACCCTGGTGGAGGTCTGGGTCGACGGGGTGCCCAGGCAAGGCCTGATCAACAGTGGAAGTGAACAAACCGCCATAAGACCAGAAGTAAGTGTATCTGGGAAAAAAGGGGAACAAGATATTCCGGTTAAGTGTGTACATGGGGACATCAGAGTGTGTACCCATCCGAACAAGTTACCCTATAAGTAAACGGGGTTAGTACAGCAATGGAGGTAGCCATCATACCACATATCCCCACTCCAGTACTAATAGGCACTGATCTACCCAACTTTGAAGACTGTGTCAGAGATGTGGAATGGTTGAAAACAGCTCCATTCTCCCATACAGAGGTTACAGGGAATAAGGGAAGGCTGGCCAGGAAATCCAGAAGGGAAGTGAGGGAAGAAAAAAGCAAATGGGTGGAAAAGTCCAGCAGGCTGGTAGACTGGATTCCAGAGGATAAAAGAGTTTCCTTTAGAAGCGAAACAATGTCGGACCCGACCCTAAGGAATGTCCGCGAATGAGCGATGGAAGACCCGAACAGCCAAACTTCCTATCCTAAGTTCAAATTCATGAGGGGACTGGTTTACAGGATTACCAAGAATCAAAATGACCAGGAAATAGAACAGCTACTAGTACCCACTAGTTTCAGACAGTCCATTGTGGAGATGAGCCATGACAATCAAACCGGAGGTCATATGGCTCGGGAGAAAACCCTAGAGAAAATCCTAAAAAGGTTTTATTGGCCCGGGGTCTATTGCGAAGTGGCCAGACATTGTATGGAGTGCTAAACCTGCCAGAGAACAAACCCAACTAAACCACTACGCGTCCCTCTAATACCTATGCCCCTGATAATAGAGCCATTTTTCAGGATTGGTATGGATGTGGTAGGACTATTGGAACCCAGTAGTCACGGGTTCCAATACCTGTTGGTAGTAGTCGACTATGCGACGAGATATCCAGAGGCCTTTCCCATGCAGAAAATCAGTACGCTGCAAGTTTGTAACCAGTTGGTACCGTTCTTTGCCCGGGTGGGTATTCCATCATAAATTGTAACAGATCAGGGCAGGAAGTTTGTATCAGGAATAATGCGGAATGTCTGTCAACAGTTGCAAATCAAACAACTACACACATTCATCTATCACCCACAGACCGACGGTTTGCTAGCGCGTCATAACAAAACTATCAAACTAATGCTCAAGAAAGTAACGGCACCTACAGGAAAGAACTGGGACAGAGCAGTACCCTGGGTCCTCATGGTACTGCGGGATACCCCACAGTCGTCAACGGGTTTTTCTCCCTACGAGTTGCTATTTGGTCACCAACCAAGAACAGTACTGGACATAGCTAAAAATGAGTGGGAGGAACAAGAGGAAACCACTACTCTAACAGATTATGTGTTAGAAATGTGAGATAACCTGACCAAATTAAGGGAATTGGCCAAGGATAATCTCGGAAGATCACAATTAGCCCAGGAAAAGTACTACAATAAGAGAACTAGGAAAAGCGGAAGGACTCTTCCAGGAAGAATCTTTTTGTTATTTACAATCCTTTCAACATTGTTAAGTCTGAATAAAGACCAGATTTTCTTTTTTCAAATACCGCCTGACTGTCTCATTGTCACAACTCCATTTGCAGATATCACGATGTTCTCCTGAATATTCATGGGTTTGAAATGAGTCTCAGCCGGAATCGTTGATAGGAAAGGTTTATGAGAGCCTTATTGGAGAGTCACAGTGTGCCTAAGCATGCCTCTAAGGAGCATTCAATACCATTATCTGTCGTATTATTCATTACCTGTAGGCATACAAAGCTCAGTTATTGCTTTGATAAACTACTTCTTCTCTGGCAGATGGCAGGCTGACTCACTTTCAACTTTCCAATCTAAAGTACACACCTTTAGGTGTGGTGTTATCCCTTTTAACTCCTACATGTGCCCACCTGGACCATTCAATCGGTTGATTTGGCTTCACATTCTATACGTAACTTGACAGAGTGGCATGTCTTTGCTTCGATGCTCTTGCAATGATGTACACTTTTCCACATCAAGCAGGAGCAACATCATCTTGCTGCATATGAGCCCAGCCGGGCTCCGTTTCATTCATTACGAGGGCGGTCCCTCCATCATGGCTGCCGTAGCAGCCACGAGAATGCAATGTCCTGCATTCACCTCCAGCCTGCCTCCGCTGCTGCAGATTGGCTGTGGGCATGTTTTTTGTTACACCAAGACCAGGAGCCGGCAGGTGATGCTGGCCCCCTCTAAGGGTCTCATCTAAGGGTCATCATAAATCCCCTGTCTGGGCCTGTCAGGGCATGTAAGGCGCAAGGGGCCTTTCCCACTAGCTGTCTTGTTCCAGTGCATTTTTCCGTCTCATTGTTACTTCCCCCTCTCTGGGTTGCTTCGGACCCATCACTCCTGGAGTTGGCTACCTCTCTTCACTTCGGAAGGTAAGGTCCACTTTCACCTTTCTGTTACCACCTTGCCAATTTACCAGCCTTTTCTATTGTCCTGCACTCATGGCCCCTGATTCAACTGATACTTCCCCCCAACCCTCTGATCTATTCACCTTTGTCTTTTGCCTGCACTGCTCCGTTAAATTGCCAGGGCGTGCCCTGCACTTTTTCATAGCCGCCGGGCCATCATCTGATCTCATATATCACCATCCTGCCGACCCAGGACCCTCTTCCTAACGTGCCACCCGGCCTGGCCCACTCCGGTAAGCAGCCGTGGCCTCTCCCAACTGGCCTTCCGCCTGTTGCGGCTCGTCTAACTTTGCCACTGGTGTGTGATTCTGATCCACGTTCTACAAACTTGCATCCTCCTTTGTAGATACATTGACGTCACCTTTTGTATGTTCTTATGTAGCTGATGCTCGCAACCTTGAACTGCCTTTTGCCTTCTGTTCGCCCAACGTCTGATGCTACCCAACCTCACTACTTCCTCACACTGTAATGCATTCTGCTCGGTCATAAACTCCTGCCTTGAGGACTAGCATCCCTCAGTTGCCTTTACCTTCTTACCTACCGTTTACTGCTGATTGGTGTAACCCCCTGCACTATTCAATGCAGCTTTTTCAATGTTGTATTAATGTAGTAGCCTATGTTATGTACCGCATATTATCGGCCTACATCAACTGTGGTACTTTTCCCAGCCTGTGCTATGTACTGCTTTTTACCTGCCAAAGTGCTATGTTGCATTTTACTTGTGGTGTTACCTGCTGGTTGCCCCCTGCACCTCTGGGTGAGGCCTCCATCATTGCTGTGCTTCCTTTCCTGCACACTTGTGCAGCCCCCTCCTCGACGTATCGAGGCTGTCCAAACTTTGCTCTCATTCTTCAGTCCACCCTTGCGTTGCGATTGAAACGGTTCACCTGCACTCAAATTGTACCATTTCTCCTCACTGGTTGTATTCTCCTATCTGCGCGCCCCTTCCTCCCCCCTCTGACCTGCTTTCATTTTCAGCACTTGCACATTCTGAATGCCATAATTGCGTGTTTGCATGCCTGATGTAGCCTCATCCCATGAAGCGAGGCTTTTCCAGGCTGCAGTCACTCTTACCTGCTTACTCTCCTTTGCGTGCCTTCATGCCTGATGTTGCCTCTCATCCCATGAGGCGAGGCTGTTCCAGGCTGCAGTCGCTCTTACCTGCTTAGTCTCCTTTGCGTGCCTGCATGCCTGATGTAGCCTCACCCCATGAGGCGAGACTGTTCCAGGCTGCAGTCGCTCTTACCTGCTTAGTCTCCTTTGCCTGCCTTCATGCCTGATGTTGCCCCTCATCCCATGAGGCGAGGCTGTTCCAGGCTGCAGTCACTCTTACCTGCTTAGTCTCCTTTGCGTGCCTGCATGCCTGATGTAGCCTCACCCCATGAGGCGAGACTGTTCCAGGCTGCAGTCGCTCTTACCTGCTTAGTCTCCTTTGCATGCCTGCATGCCTGATGTAGCCTCACCCCATGAGGCGAGACTGTTCCAGGCTGCAGTCACTCTTACCTGCTTAGTCTCCTTTGCGTGCCTGCATGCTTGTTGTAGCCTCACCCCATGAGGCGAGACTGTTCCAGGCTGCAGTCGCTCTTACCTGCTTAGTCTCCTTTGCCTGCCTTCATGCCTGATGTTGCCCCTCATCCCATGAGGCGAGGCTGTTCCAGGCTGCAGTCGCTCTTACCTGCTTAGTCTCCTTTGCTGCCTTCATGCCTGATGTTGCCCCTCATCCCATGAGGCGAGGCTGTTCCAGGCTGCAGTCGCTCATTCCTGCTTAGTCTCCTTTGTGTGCCTGCATCCCTGATGTTGCCCCTCATCCCATGAGGCGAGGCTGTTCCAGGCTGCAGTCGCTCTTACCTGCTTAGTCTCCTTTGCTGCCTTCATGCCTGATGTTGCCCCTCATCCCATGAGGCGAGGCTGTTCCAGGCTGCAGTCGCTCTTACCTGCTTAGTCTCCTTTGCGTGCCTGCATGCTTGTTGTAGCCTCACCCCATGAGGCGAGACTGTTCCAGGCTGCAGTCGCTCTTACCTGCTTAGTCTCCTTTGCCTGCCTTCATGCCTGATGTTGCCCCTCATCCCATGAGGCGAGGCTGTTCCAGGCTGCAGTCGCTCTTACCTGCTTAGTCTCCTTTGCTGCCTTCATGCCTGATGTTGCCCCTCATCCCATGAGGCGAGGCTGTTCCAGGCTGCAGTCGCTCATTCCTGCTTAGTCTCCTTTGTGTGCCTGCATCCCTGATGTTGCCCCTCATCCCATGAGGCGAGGCTGTTCCAGGCTGCAGTCGCTCTTACCTGCTTAGTCTCCTTTGCTGCCTTCATGCCTGATGTTGCCCCTCATCCCATGAGGCGAGGCTGTTCCAGGCTGCAGTCGCTCTTACCTGCTTAGTCTCCTTTGCGTGCCTGCATGCTTGTTGTAGCCTCACCCCATGAGGCGAGACTGTTCCAGGCTGCAGTCGCTCTTACCTGCTTAGTCTCCTTTGCCTGCCTTCATGCCTGATGTTGCCCCTCATCCCATGAGGCGAGGCTGTTCCAGGCTGCAGTCGCTCTTACCTGCTTAGTCTCCTTTGCTGCCTTCATGCCTGATGTTGCCCCTCATCCCATGAGGCGAGGCTGTTCCAGGCTGCAGTCGCTCATTCCTGCTTAGTCTCCTTTGTGTGCCTGCATCCCTGATGTTGCCCCTCATCCCATGAGGCGAGGCTGTTCCAGGCTGCAGTCGCTCTTACCTGCTTAGTCTCCTTTGCTGCCTTCATGCCTGATGTTGCCCCTCATCCCATGAGGCGAGGCTGTTCCAGGCTGCAGTCGCTCTTACCTGCTTAGTCTCCTTTGCGTGCCTGCATGCTTGTTGTAGCCTCACCCCATGAGGCGAGACTGTTCCAGGCTGCAGTCGCTCTTACCTGCTTAGTCTCCTTTGCCTGCCTTCATGCCTGATGTTGCCCCTCATCCCATGAGGCGAGGCTGTTCCAGGCTGCAGTCGCTCTTACCTGCTTAGTCTCCTTTGCTGCCTTCATGCCTGATGTTGCCCCTCATCCCATGAGGCGAGGCTGTTCCAGGCTGCAGTCGCTCATTCCTGCTTAGTCTCCTTTGTGTGCCTGCATCCCTGATGTTGCCCCTCATCCCCTGAGGCGAGGCTTTTCTACAGCCTCCCCTCCTCCCTATTCCCCCCTTGTCTTGATGTGCTTTGAAACACAATATTGCGCATCACAAATAATCAATAAATACAATAAATAAATAATCCACTTACATCATTGGTTTGGCTGATTTTGTTACAAAACAAGCCAAACAGATGGGAAAAGGGAAGGAGTAATCTTTAAAGAAAAACTAGGAGGTGCTAAAAGTGTCTGGTCTCCCATTTTTAGACAGCAAAAAAGGGCAGATTTTCAAAAAGGGGTATGGGTATAGACGGGCTCGTTGGATGTCCGCAAACCGTACTAGTTTATGCCCATTTGGGTGTCCGCAAACATCGAAAAACAACACCCTTTTCTTACCCATTACAATGCATATTCCAGCCCCTCCTCATCACCCATCACCGCCCCAGAGCTTGAGTCATATGTAAGACAAGTGTAATGTTGTGTTTCTGAATATTATCTTACCACACAAAAACTAAACCATAACTACAGAGTCCATATTGCCCCGAGGATGCCCAAGTGCCATGCACTATGTTGCACACTCAATTCCTCTCTCCTCATGCTACAAATGGCATTGCCATTCTTTCTGGGAAAGTCCAAACACACAAGTGGAGATGACTGGTTACCTCTCCTCACAGCTGAAGAGTAGGTGGCGACATAGGACCATGGTGAGGCCCATGAATCCTGTTTGGCTCAAAATACAAAATGGTGCCCTTGACGTCTACAGCAACAGGCAGGCACGGCTCTGGCGAGCTACTCCTTGGCAGGCCCCGCGCCCAGTACACGCAGCCCGTCCATTACAGAATTCTTTCCATAGTGCCAGCGCCTAACTCTCCTCTTTACGTGTTACCTTTGTTTTTCTGCAGCTCTCAATTTGCTTTCCCTGGAATAAACGACCATGATCATAATCAGAAAATAATTGCGTTGTAAAAATATAAGGCCTTTCTATCTTAACTATCAAGATATATGGCTGCATTAAAAAAAGCGTGCTTTTGTCGAGGGCAGCCAATGTCATTAGGACTCCTGTTGCCAGAGTAACTGTGAATGGCTGTAAATACAAGGGCAGCCCACAGATGCACTGTGCCAGTGAATGAAACCAGACATTCTTTCCAGATAAGAACCACATGTTCGAGATAACATTCTCTGTATGTTGCTTGTCGTTTCCCTCGTGGAAAACTACTGTGCCCTGACCCTCATGCAGCTAGCCTTTGAGCTATGTGTAAATACAGTTGTGCATGCAAGAATGCTTTAAACCTTGAGTTGCCCTGTGGGGATGATGGGTTGCAGGTGCAGACTTTCAGTCTGATCTTTAAGAGAAGAAAAGAGTAACACCTTTTTCCATTCCTGGCTCTGCCCTACCCAAACATATGTCCCTCTCACTGAATCGCTCTTTATAAGTCCCAGCAGAACATTTTTATATTTTGTCATGTGCTCCATTGCTGTGCTTTTAATGATTAATTAAAGCCAAGAAAGTCGCTGCATGTATAGTGTTGTCATGGTTTACAATGGATTTCGGCAATATGAAATGAAGATTAAACACTTGTTTTAATTGGCAGAGAGAAGAAGTGGTGCGGTGGGCAGGGAAAATGTGGGCTTCTAGCAGCTGAGTTCATCATAAGCAGATCCCGCCCTCTAGGAGAGAGACCTTCACAAGGAAAAGAAAACAAGAGAAAAAAACCGCAGCATACTTTACCTGAGGCACCAGCCATTTTAAAAGAAACCAAGTGCTTGTTAACATAAAAGTAACTGTTCCCAGAAACTTTAAGATCTGAATGTTTCATATCTTTTTACACGCGTTGCTTGGCAAAGCAGGCTAGCCCGATGACGTTTGCAGTCCTGGACTTTCATTAAACCCTCAAAGGATTTTTTTGTTTTGGCTAGTAGTAGGTGGCACCACCTACGAGACGGTACTATTGCAGTAGAATACAGATAGGAGGGAGATGGGATGTCAGAAGGGTTTGTGGGTGTTGTTTGATTATTTACCAATCCATTGCCTGGCCATTGCAATGCCAATCCCCATGGCCATTCTTACCCACTGCCTGCCCCTCCTCGCCCATAGCGCATCCTCCTGGGAACCCTTTGAGCTCGTTGTATCAAGCAGAACCATCACAGTTTGTGATATGTAGGGCCTGCCGGTGTTATTTCTAGGCAGTCTAATAGTTTAAATGAGCTCCTGTTGAAATGGAAGTGTCTTCACTTATTGTGACTCCAGCTACTTGATTTATAAGCAGTATTGGAGTCCTCACTTCCGTTCCTTACAATCAGGTCCTGTAAAAAAAAAAAACATTGGCAAACCCAACGGTTTTGGCTTGAGTATGCATATTCGGCAGTGCTAACCTATGCTCATATACTCAAACCATTTTACAGCTGTTGATATCTTCTGTCAAAATAGTACCATTAAGGCAAATTCCTATCCCATGCCTGCACAAAAGTCAAAACTGTTGGCTTTGCCAATGATTGTTGGAGTTCTTTTTTCTTACAGCAACCTTAACTCGTCGTTTTTTAAACTATTTTACTTCAGTGTTTTTTGTGGGGAGTATGGGGCGTATGAGTGTATGTTGTATACGGGTATTAGCATGAGAGTGTATTCCCTATTTGTATGTCGTATTAATCTATGCATATGTGTGTATCATGCATGACTGTATGGAGTAAGAATGTATTGTGTATGACTGAATTGCAAATAGCATGTGAGTGTATGACATGTCATTTGAGTGTATGCCACGTGAGTGTATGACATATGTGTTTGCCGTATTGTATGGCATATCACTGTTTTTTTATAGCTATGGTGTATGGCATATTGCATATGGCTCTTTGGCTTATGAATGCTTGTTATTTCAGTGCCTGGCATATGAGTGTGTTGTATGGCTTGTGTGTGTAAGGCATATCAGTGTGTGTTGTGTGAGTGCATGTCATGCAAGTGTGTGGCATATGAGCACATGTCCTAAGAGTGCGTGGCATTAGTATGTGTGTGGCATAAATGGGTGTGTGGCAAGTGTGTGTGGCTTATTAGCACATGCCGTAAGTGTGAGGGGATTAGTATAATTAGCAAATTAGTATTTGGTCAAAAGTCCCCTGACATACACATGCCCTATACGCCTCCTGTATGTGTGAAGACTCAAATTAAAGTGGGGTCTGACTTTGATATGAGTTTTTATGCATATAGAAAGTGTGTAGTAGTTTTACATTTCGTACCTGTACGCAATTTACATCTCCTATAAGTCTCATATACATATGAAAACTCATTTCAAAGTCAGTCCTGACTTTGATGTTCGTTTAATATTTATAGGGCTGTACATGTAAGAAATGTACATCTCCTATACGATTTGTATACATATAAACACTCACATCAACCTCAATTGTGACATGTACAAAATGTGCATACATAAGTGTATTTCATATACGTACATGTACAGTTCATATAGAAGATATACCTTAATTCTGTGCATGCACGCGATCTAGATACATCTTCAATATCTCAAAATTGGCCAGCTCAATTTCCGATTTATTTTTTAAGGACACCAGATCGGATGAAATCTGGGTGCATGCAAAAGATCTCAAAAATCAAAGGAGATAGTTACGAGATATTTTGGCTGAAAATGTGGTTATGGCAAAACTCCATGTTAAAAAGGCAATGACATTTCTTTTAGAAAATATGAAGCCTTCTGTGAAAAATTTGGGGACAGAGGTTTTCACAATTTACTGTGGAAATTGTTCGTAATTTTTCATGGAAATGTTCAAAATGTTATTTCGGAAAACCCACAGACAATCTGTTGTACCCTTAACTATGCTACATGCTAGCACAATAGCAGAACATACAAATATATATATTTCTTTTTCGATAAGGGATTGCTGACAAGTCCTTGTCTGCCCAACTGGGCAAGTGGACATTTAGAACATGGCCCACACTGGTATGGTAACCCATGGGGGGAGGGAGATGTTAAACGGTGCTGAGTTCATGCACCTCCTCCTGTGCCTTCAAAAAGGGGGGCACCAGTTTAGAAGTAAACCAGGGGTACGTTGGAGGCAAAGCAGACATTTCCTGTGCTCCAACCCAGCGCCCAACCCCAGCCAACTGTGCAAAACGGTCCCAAAATGATGTCAAACTCTGAAAAAATAAAATGAGCTCTAAAGCATGACTTAAAATATGTGAACATGCATGTTACTGCGTGAACTGAATCTGTATTGTGTCCAATGCGCTGGCACGTGACACCATGGAGGGAAACTTTAGCGCCTTGCGCAGCAATATGAAGTACTCCACACTTCTAGACGCTGCAGCAGAAGGATCTGCTTAATTACAATACACTCTGCCATCCCAGGCTGAGCTTCCATCCTGCACAGATACCTTCCACTCTTGACCTGTGCCTAGCGTGACCAGGTACTGAGGCAGTGAACAGATGGGCCTGGATCAAATGCCCCTCATGCACCTGGGCCCGGGAGCCAGGGGGGCTGCGGATCGACACGTGAGGCTGCACGACCATAATGCATGGTGTAGAATAGACACCATTTTGTGCTGAGCAAGACTCCATTTGCCAAAGGGCGCCAAATCCCAACACATGCACAATAGCTCACACACACACAGGGAGCTGCAGCTTGGCCCCCACTTGACCGCGCATGCAGAGGCCCGAACTCCCCCCAGCCTCCACCTCATGGCAGATCCGCTGAAGGCCTGTTCTCACGAGCAACCAGACACGAACAAACAGCAAAACAAACACTGTATCATTTACCTTCCGCAGTACATCATTGCCCCAGCCGTGACCGGGCTCATAGCTAAAGCTTGGAAAGTAACTGAGACCAGCCCAAAACTGCTTGAACCGACCCAGCACCTAACTCCCATGGCTTGTGAAGTATGATACCCCTCACCCGCGCCTACCCCCGAGGCGTAGTGAATTCTGATGTGGCTATCTAGCAATACATGTGTACATCGTGTTTACTAACGTTTGCTGCTATTGTAAAAAGAGTGGTCATCAAGCAATATGTAAAGCATCTGCCTATGATATAATAATATATGTATGTACCACGTGTAGACCAGGCAAGGCAACGGAGCCAGGTAATGATGTAATCAAAATGATAGATATGACATATCGCCCTTTCTGTACATAACCCAACCTAACACTACCTCATGTTCGTATGTCAGCAACAGATATGGAATGTTTATGCTAAGTGACAAGCCCCCAGTGTGTGATTCCCTCAATGTAAATATATGTGTAGAATACCAAAAGCCCTAGCAGTAACACTCAGCCTCACCAAAGGCACAGCGCACAGCCCTGTGCAGAGAGATGCGCTCAGAGCTGCAAGGCCATCTCCCCCTCCTCCCTCCCAGGCCCGCCAGGGATAGCTGGTGTTCATACAGCACAGCCTCACCTCCCCTCCCAGTCTTGCTGGACCCGCTTCAAACATCCACCTCCCCCATGCCAGAGGCCTCCACAGCTCAGCCATGTGAATTATGAGTTACCTGGTCCTAAATCCCGCCGCCACCGGGGCACCCGGTACATGCCTCTCATGACCCATTGATATTTCCTCTGACCCCAATTTAATGGCCCTAGAAGGGGGGCGCCCACCCTTGAACCAACATATCATAATACCTTCTCTCAGTGCACCCATCAAGGCAGGGTGATTAAGTAGCCCATCCTGTGCCCCCTGACAACACACATGGACCTATGGGACTATAAGATGTTGCATCCAAGGTGTCTCTACAAAGATGTATTAGTGAACTTCCGAGCGCATATCTATGTCTCGGTCTCCCTTCCTGACCCCAGGTCAATGTATTGTAGGATTTACAAGACACCTGAAACTGTATAGTATAACAAATGATTGTGAGTGTGTGGCCACAAGGGCAAAGCATTAGAACAACCACCAATCATCAATACAAGTTGTTTCCGGCCTGACAGCTCCACCCCGAAGAGCCCAGCTGACCCGTCTACCCCGCGTGGTACCGCACAGACGTCCGCCAATCCTGGAGCAGCACCTATAAACAATGTATAATGCCTAGTCGACGCCACCCAATCCCTAAGACTATGTGCCCCCTATAGGTTGTTTCATGCGTGACGTAGTTTTGTAATAAGTAGGACTGTCTTTGCTATTGTCAGACAGAGCGCTCTCTGAGTTTGCAGAGTCCTTTGCATGCCCTATATTGATTTAGATAAAGAACCTTTTGAATTCACCCGCACTTGGTCTTGGTCTCATTCCCTTCTGGGGTGTGTCCTTTATTGCCTATCACTAAGGGGGTGCCTTTTTGGGGATGCTTACATTCAGTGGTGACCCCATAGACGTGATTCGTCTTAATTGTCCCCTTTTGGCACAAGACGTCCCTGGCCGCAGTGGAGACGCACGGCGCGCCCGCTCAACAGAGCTGCCCGTCTACGGCAACTGGTACGCTTAGACGTGCGCACGCAGTAGGGCGAGAGGGTATGGGTCCCGTGCCAAAAAACCCTTAAAGTACCGCTCGCCGGAGCCGGGGGTGGCCATTGAGTGCGAGGCAACGCCGCTTGGACGGACCAAGTCCGGAGAGTCTCGGATCAAGACGGGCACGTGAGTATTAAGTGCGAGTGACCCTAAAAGGAGTGAGAAAAGGGAAAATTCGGGTGTTACTAGGGGAAGTGGGGATGGTCTAGAGGGTCTTTTCAACCTATAAATCTTTTCTTTCTTTGCATATGGCCATTAGGACAATGAGGTAAAAAAGGGAAGATAAGGACGGGAAACTAGCTCTGCAAGGGGGTAGAAGGCGGCGCCGCATAGTGCTATCTTGACTATTGCTGGGAATAAGTTGTATAGTGGTAAAATAAAATGAGAAGTGTCTGAGAGAAAGAGAGACACAGTGAATAACTTAGAAGCAGCTTTTTTCATTTTTCTTTATTCTGGGTGAAACAAGAGTG
Organism: Ambystoma mexicanum; assembly: GCF_040938575.1. NCBI lineage: Eukaryota > Metazoa > Chordata > Amphibia > Caudata > Ambystomatidae > Ambystoma > Ambystoma mexicanum. Next base: position 781,145,902 of record NC_090932.1, read on the forward strand.
AATAAGGGGGTAGGGCCACTACAAAAGCCGATAGAGATAATCAGGTGAGGGTCAGAGGGTATTGCCAAAGAAAAGGCATAGGGAAAGGGAGGGTTATTGTTATGTGTTGCATGTTAAAAGTATGTTGAATGTTCGTCCTATGTTGTACATGTGATGTTATGTACTGTTTCATGAAACGTATTGCAGAGAAATAATCTTGTGATGTTAAAGGTCTAGGTAGTATGGTCAATGTAAGTGTGACCTGGTAAGACGTTAAAGAGAGTTTTTAGTGTGCATATTTTTGGCTTTTTAAGAAGTTGTCAGTGAATATCACACACACACACACACACACACACACACACACACACACACACACACACACACACACACACACACACACACACACACACACACACACACACACACACACACACACACACACACACACACACACACACACACACACACACACACACACACACACACACACACACACACACACACACACACACACACACACACACACACACACACACACACACACACACACACACACACACACACACACACACACACACACACACACACACACACACACACACACACACACACACACACACACACACACACACACGGGGAGGGCCTGCCTCAGGTATGGCCACAGGGAGGGTCCTTTGACAAGAGTGTTCTAGGCATGACAGCCACATGCATATTCATAAAATACAAGGGGAAGCAGTTCCACAACAGATGATAAATACTAGATTTGTGGAGACTGTTTGAAGAAGTGCCCCCACCCAAGAAGAAAGACCCAGCTCTCGATCAACCCGCCATCACTACCACCCCCTTTAGCAGAAGTGAAGGTGATAGAGAAGACGGGGAGAAAGAGGATTCAGTAGAAGTAACAAGACTGTACCCACTTTTAAACAAACCAGTGCCCGCTGAAGGGTTCAGCAACCCCCAATATGTGCCAACCACCACCCCCGCCACCACACCGTGGCCGACAGCACCACCACCATATGATTGCCCCAGAACTAGTGGGCAGGTAAGTACCACCACAGTTGACATGGCAAAACTGACAGAAGATTTAGATTCTAGACTTTCGATGGCCAGAGAGGAGCTATCAAGAATACAAAATATATGTGAGCAAAGTGAACCGGGTACATCCAGATCAGAATGAATGCCAGGCCCACAATCACTTGACAGATCATCTGAAGAAGGGGGGAAAAAGGGGGAGATACTATTCAGAATACAGGAGGAGCCAACCAGGATTGTAGAATTGAATGCACACAATCTTGAGGATAATTCAGAGGAAGTAGAGACAGCTGCTGAGGGGAGGGAAGAACTGTGGTGTGACATAGAAGAGGACGAGCAAGAGGCTAGGAGGCTAGGGATGGCAGCAGGAGGGGACTTAGTGAGGTTTGACGAGACACCATTGGGTCGAGCGGTGGAACAGGAATGGACAGGGAGGTTAAGGAACAGGTTGGGAAGGATGACACCGTTGGGAAAGAAAGGATTAAAGGTGAGTAGTGGAAGAGGAGGAAAAGGAAGGTTACAACTCCTGCTGATACACAGAGGGGGAGGGAGACCAAACTACATGCTATGGGCTCAGATGGATAAGGCAAACTTGCTAAAATCGTTGCCACCCCTCTCGGGAGGAGCAAGTAAGTGGATATATGCATTTGAAAAGCATACTGCAGGTGTACCCCTAGCCGTAGATGATGTCAAGAGTTTGATCGTGTCAGCAGTGGGTGATCAAGCGGACAGAGTGTGGGCAAAAGCAGGCTTCCCGGGAGTAACGTTAGATTGTGACTGCCATGACAGGGCCTCCTTCAACACAGTGCGTGCGAGAGTGTGGGATGCATTACGAGAAACATTCCCGGACACTCCAGATCTGCAGTCGGTAATGCAATGCACCATGAAAGATGGGAAGGAGGCTATGGATTTCATTTTCCAGATGCAGGAGATGTGGAGAGCGGAAACGGGTACCGGCTGGGACCAGTCAACGTCCCTATTTTGCTTCACAATTAAGAGAGGACTCCCAAAGGAAGTTCAAAAAGCTCTCGACAAGATAGCAGGGATTGAAGCAAAAGGCTGGCCAGAAATACAGAGCATCATAGTGCACCATTGCAAGAGGATTAAAGAAAGGGAGAAGGAAATAGCCCAATTGAGGTTAACAGACGAGTCAAAATTAATACAAACAAATCTGGTTAACGTCGCTGCAGCTGTAGCAGCACTCCCCCATGACAGAGATGAGGAGGAGGAGGGACTGGTAGCGATAAAGGGGCGGATGGCTGCAAACTGGGGAGACAATGGACAGAGGCAGTGGAATGGACAAGAAGAGTATGGAGGACAGCAGTGGCAAGTGTGGGCTCCCGGCGGAGGAAGAGGTGGGTATAGGGGGCGCAGAGGAGGCAGCCAGGGGTACGAAGGTAATGGCGGGAAGGGGGACAAGGGCCTGGGGGGGACAGGGAAACTGCTAGAACTGTGGTAGGTGGGGTCACTTCTCACGAGAGTGTAGGAGCCGACCAAACCCAGATTGCCAGGACGATCAGCATTACGGGCATCCGCATCCGGGAACTCCATATTGGTTACCAAGGGAAGGGGGGAAGAGAGCAGCAAGATCAAAGAGGCCCAGAACAACATAGGGAGCACCCTCACAACGTCCAACAACACCCACAAAGCAGTGAACATATTCCATACACGCAAAACAACCCCTTCAGCACAACAGCAAACGGCGCACCTACACCATATGGGGGAGTAGCAGTGGTATCAGGCAATGTTTTCAGTCAAGGGGGGACCACCAGACACCCGGCATAGGACAGCCCACAGGGAGCACTTGCGTGTCCAGTACTATCTATGACCTACAATGCAGCAGAGGAACCATTGATAGGGGCGGAGATAGGAAACAAACAGTTCATCTTTATGGTAGATTCAGGAGCCGAGAAGTCATGTTTATGTGAAGGCCGGTTTCCGCTATCTAATCGTAAGTTGGAGACGCAGGGGTTCTCTGGGGTGGTGGTCAAAGTTCCTTACACAGAAGATTTGGATGTCACAGTGGGGGGGGGACAGTTCGGGCACGCCTATTGTATTATGAACAATCCCCGGTTAACTTACTAGGGAGGGACCTCCTCAGTAAACTCAACATGACTATATCCTTTACGAAGAGAGGGATAATTTGCTCCACACCCGGGATATGCCCCGTGTGAGTAATGCTAGTGGTACATGCACGAGCAACAGCACCAGAAATACGCGGCATGCCAGTGGACCCTGACATGTTCATCCAAGGGTTAAAGACGCTGGCCCGGGTGGTCCCAGAATTGAAAAATCTAGACTGGAGGGTCCCTGCAGAGTTCATTTTCCGCCCAATAGCTCGCCCGGAGATAGTGCTGGGAACAGTAATGTCATTGGATATACACGCAGTCCAAGTGTCAGCCAAAAGAATAGCCGTGATCGCAATGGACATACATCGCTGCCAGTGGCGCACAGTGTTGTGTATCAATGCCGACATTGCATTACGAGATTTGTCAGACGAGGATCTCTTCACTGATTCAGACAGTGATGGGGAAATAATGATGAAGATAGCAATCTCCTGTGACATCATGATTCAAGAGAGACAAGTACCAGTCCAGCTCATGGCTGTAGTGGGAGCCCCACCGTCCTTCTTTAACAATGACATGCAGTCAGTACCGCACAAGCTGTGGACCACAGGCCCGCAATATGTGGGGCTGTTGCATGGCGTCACCCCAGTAAAAATAAAACTCAAGCCAGGTGCCATACTGCCCAGCGTAAAACAATACCACCTGTCCCGGGAAGCAGAAGAAGGGATAAAAGAAACAATTCAGGCATTGTTGACACAGGGAATAATAGTACCCTCAAACTCACCGTGTAACACCTGTATCTACCCTATCAAAAAAGCAAAGGGAGGGGCGTGGAGGTTGATCCAAGATCTACGCCCACTTAATGACGTCATCCAAAAGGAGTTCCCATTGGTCCCCAATCCTGCACCTATTCTATGCAGCATTCCAAAAGATGCATCCCACTTTACAGTGGTAGATTTGAAAAATGCATTCTTTTCCATACCACTCGGAGAGGAGTGTAGGTACTTGACAGCATTCACCCTAGGGGGAAAAGATACGAGCATTGCAGGTTACCCCAGGGATATTGCGAGAGTCCCAGCATATTCAACAGAATATTGCATGAAGATCTCAGAAACATGGCCTCAGACAGCACAATTATTCAGTAAGTGGATGATTTGTTAATTTGTGGTAAAAACGAAGAAGAGTGTAGGAAGGATTCAATTGCCCTCCTGACATTGTTGGCCCATAAAGGTTACAAGGTTGACAGAGAAAAATTGCAATACTGTCAACGTGAAATGTTGTACCTGGGGCAATTAATTTCAAAGGACGGCAGGAAAATAATACCAGACAGAGTAGCTGCCATCACAGCTGTGGGGAGGCCGAAAACAGTGAAAGAAATGCAAAAATTTCTCGGCATGTGTAACTACTGCCGTGCATGGATATTAGATTACGCATCATACACAAGACCATTGCTGCAGGGTCTCAAAGAAGCACAAAGAGAGAACACAGAAATACAGTGGTCATCAGAGTTATGTGATGCATTCACCTCACTCAAAGAACTCATCTAGAGCGCCCCAGTTCTCGCAAATCCAGATTATGAATGTGAGTTCTACCTGTTCTCACACTGCAAGGGGACACTCATGACAGCAGTACTGACACAAAAGACATCCCTGGGACACAAGCCCCTAGCATACTACAGCGGCACACTTGATGCAGTGATGCACAGCTGCAGCATTAAGTGCAACAATAGTGATGGGGTGTTCAGTCACACTATTTGTGGAGCACTCCCTGTTCCCCATACTTGAAAGATCAAAAAGCACACTGACCACACAGAGGGCCACTGCATGTGAAACATTCTATCGAGCGCCAATATACACATAGTGAGGTCTAAGGTGGTAAACCCCGCCAGATTCATCACTGAACCTTGTACTGTAGAAGATATGCAAACGCATGACTGTGCAACTTAAAGAGGAGAAGAGAATGGAGCAGTAGTTGTGAGTGAAAATACCCTAGCTGAAGGAGAGGTATTTTTTATAGAGGGGTCAGCGTCAGTAAACTCAGAAACAGCAGGAAAGCTTGTGGGAATAGCCTTTGTACGGTTAGAAGAAGGTGAGTACGAAGTACTAGTGAAACAACGCCTGTCCGCCCATTTTTCAGCACATGCAGCAGAACTAATAGCCCTTATTGAGGCACTACGAACAGCAAAAGGGTGTGCAGTCACAATTTACACAGACTCAGCCTATATGACAACTACAGTGCATGGAGGACTAGCACGGTGGGGACAGAGGGGATTCAACAGAGCTGATGGCTCGCCAGTACAACATGCAGAACTCTTGAAAGAGCTAACAGAAGCCTTAAAAGATCCCACAATGGTAGCCATTGTGAAATGCCAGGCACATACGACAAACACAGATTTCATCTCTTTGGGAAACGCGGCAGCAGACGCTGCCACCAAGGAGGCCTCGTACTTAGTGAAGGAGAGAACAGGTGAGTACTTAATGCGCAAACAAGCAGAGGAAGATCTCCCAGACGGGTAGAACACCATGCCGGTGACACAGATATTAGAACTACAGGAGTGGGCAATAGCAGATGAAAAGGAATTGTGGGAAAGAAGAGGGTGCAGCCAGTCAGCAACAGATTTGTTATGGCAACAAAACAACACAGGAAAGTTGGTAATGCCAACTAAACTGTTGGAAATAGCTTTCCAACAATTGCACTTCCCAGCACACAATGCAAAACAACACATTGCTGCCGAGATACAAGAACACTGATTCATCCCTGGATTACAGGAGCAACTTTCAAAACTAGCAATGGAATGTACAACATGCCAAATTTATAATTCAGGTATGACATTGCGCATGCTGCGGGGAACTATACCCAACCCAACCGGTCCCTTCAGAGAACTACACATTGATTATGCAGATGTGGGAGAGTGGTGCAACGGAGCACGGTACATGATAGTGGTGGTTTGTCCATTTTTAAGGTGGGTCAAAGCAGGACCCTGTGCACGCCCAGATGCTAAGTGCGCCGCAAAGTTCTTGGTGAGGGAAGTATTCCCCCGCTCGGGAATTTGTGACATAATTTGCTGAGATAAAGGCACCCATTTTGTCAATGACCTCTTTAAGGAAGTTACATCAATGTTGGGTATAAAACACAAATTATGCTTTATTATCACCCGCAAAGCAATGGCCTTGTTGAAAAAATAAACGGTCTACTGAAAGGGAGACTCTCAAAACTCAGTTTTCCCTCAAAAAGAACTGGGTACACTGCCTCCCCTTGGCCTTATTCGAGCTGAGAAATCAGCAAAGCAAGGACCACCACCTGTCACCCCATGAGACAAGGAGGCGCATGCACACAGCACACTCACCACTCCACAGACACACAGACATTCAGATGCCCACCAGAGCGCCACTATACTTGGAGAAGAATTTAATGACTATCTGGCAAAACTTACAAAATCAGCCCGCATGATAGCGAGACAGCTAGCACTACCATTCACAAATGAGGGGGGAGCCGAGGCATCAACTCAAGGAGAAGAAAATCCCACAGGCCAGTTAGATCCAGGGGAAATGGTTTATGTTAGAAGCTTTGTACGTAGGTGGAATGCCCCAAGATTTCACGGTCCATACGAGGTGATATACTGCACGCCCACAGCGGTGAAGGTGAAGGGCCTGAGATATTGGATACATTTAACAGACGTAAGAAAATCTTATGACACAATAACACAAGAGCAGAACACAGAAGCACAGAACACAGTTGAGGTACAGCACTAGAAAAGTGGAATAAGAAGAGCAGTACTACAGCTGTAATGACTTTGTATATACCTGTATTTTAGATACTAGATGAAAAATGTATATAAGGAATGTTATTGACACAGCTGGAAATATTTTAAATATTCTCTCTCTCTCTCTCTCTCTCTCTCTCTCTCTCTCTCTCTCTCTCTCTCTCTCTCTCTCTTTCTCTTTCCCTGCTGCAAAATGATGACTAATAATATTCCAGGATGCTTAATACACCTTTATGTTTTAATATACTTGGAGAAACCATGGCAACGAACAGGCAGCCTGCAACCAACAATTTTAGGGAGAATATAGAGAGACATGTTACATTTAATTTGCGTAGATATTCATATGAATGTGGTCTGACTGTATGTGCAGTAATGTTTTTCCTGATGATGTTTGGTCTCATAACTTATTGGTTGATAGCTTTTATTTCTATCGAAATTAATGAGGGCGGAGGGAATGGAACTAAAAACTGAACTGACATGGAAAATGGAACGAAAATGATCAAAGAGGGCGCATATTTAATATGGGATGGTTTCAAGCTAGTATGGGGGTATGGTCCTCACCCTGCCCAGGAACGGCACCCCAATGACACCAGACCAGTCCCACTGCCAACTGCCCCTAACAATGCCACAGAATATACTGTTTATGGGTTAAACAATTGGAATCCCTCCGCTATATCATGGCTATATGACACCACTGTCACCATGCCTGCACCCACAGCAAACCCATCTGCAGAAGCGGAACACCCCACAGACAGATCAAAAGAAAATGCAGAGATGACCAACGATTTCCTAAACCTATATGATGAGTGGGTGAAGGGGGGGGGCTGGTACAGGAGGCGTAGTACTATATGCAGCTAGAGAGGCTAAAAGGTTCCTTAAAAGTAGCAGGAGGAGAAGGGAGGTGGGGAGGAAGAAGTATGATGAATATTCTGGCCTAGGGTTGGACACAATTGAGGACCCCAGACATCCACACCAAGCAAACAAATGGTATGCAGACATGAGCTTCACGGCAAAACAAACAACCAACGAAAGTTGTTATTTGTGCTCATTGATCCCACATGCCTCAGGTACACCTAAGGTTTTGCTGCCAAAAGAACTGCCTCTTACAGATGCCCTGTGCCTTGTCCATCTCACCTTGTGTAGAATTAAGAACACCTTTCAGGCACACACAGTATTGTTTGAAGTAATGCAGAACGAAAAATGTGCTACTCAAGAGCCAAAGGAGTGGTATGTCTGAAAGAGCCCTTTTCTGTAATAAAAGGAACATTGTTCGATGAAAACAAATGGAAAGACGAAGTGATAACATGCAAGGCTGAAGCACTGCGAGGGTTGCCAACCGAAAAGCTACAATGGATCGAGAAAACCTGTACCCCAATCTGGGCAGAACATATAGCCAAACTGAGGTGGATGAGCGCCATAGAAAAACCGTTCAAGCTGCAGAAAGAAATCTCAAAGGAACTATGTTTCCTGGGAGAAGGCAAAAGCGACATGGGAAGAAACATGAACTGCGATAAAACTCTCATAATACCAGACATGAAAAAAGGGACGGCAGCCCTAATGGACACTTACTGGGTCTGTGGCAAACGGGCATACATGCACCTCCCACCATCATGGAGGGGCACATGCTCCCTGGCAATGCTGCACTCTGCCCTAATGGTGATCCCGGAGAGCCACATCGGAGAAGGAGGAATGCCAGTGGCTCAAAACACAGAGAATGTACAACCCATGGAAGAGCCACCGCTGCATGCCCTGTTGGAGGGAAACATCCAAGGGGTTGTGTCCAGGAAAAGAAGGTCATCAAACTACATATCCAAAGCCTCCACAGAACTTTTGGCACAAATCCCAGACAGGTACAGTTTATTCAATTCAGCTGAGACTTTTTTCGCCTCCCTTGTCCCAAGTATCCAGGCACGAGGAAATGCAAAGTGGTTGCAGATCACGCGCTGGGAGCTGATCCAACTGGCTAACGACACTGAAGAGGGGTTCGATGTAATCAAGTTGGAGCTAAGGGCTCTGACGCTAATGACAATGCAGAACAGGTATGTCCTAGACCTGTTAACGGCAATGGATGGAGGTGTTTGCTGAAAAATCGGGAGCGCGTGCTGCACATTCGTGCCTTCTGAAGACGCGGATAATGGGACACTATTGCACGTCATCACAGCAGTGCACAACCTGGAGGAACGTATGAAAAAGGAAGGTGGCGCAGAATCAAGCTCATGGTTCGACAACATCTTTTCCTGGGTTCCCTCCTGGCTGGGGCTCACTATCAAGAGGATGATGCCCACCATCGTGTTTTTTCTCCTGATTTTTTGTGTGTGCCAGCTAGGTCTTCAGTGCTGTGCAAACGCAGTCCCCAATGGGGCAATGATGATGGTGACAATGGGCAAAGCTAAAGGCGCAGCACAGCTCTTTCGAGAGGCACAAGTGCAGACAGGTGAGGACCCGGGGCCCAAGTATAGAATGGTGCCATTATACTATGATGGGGACGTAGTGGAAAGATTATATCACACAACGATAAAAGAACCATTTGAACTGTAATGGTATAAAGAGGTATGGGTCGACCTGGAGGGCAATGGAGGGTGTATATACATGACCTGCACACCAGATGAATACGCTAGGAGGGGGGAAAGCCTCTGGGGTGTGTGCAGGGCTTGGATGCCGATAAAAGGGACACCTGCATGGGAGGAAGCAGTCCTAGATGAGAAAGAACGCCAGAGGTTGGGGGAATTAAAGTATTTGTTACTTAAGTAATGAAAGGGGGGAAATGTATGGGAGGACAGGTCAATAGGACCCCCTCACCTGCATCACCCACCCACGTGAAGACCCATGACTCGTCAGCAGCCCCTCATGCACCTGGGCCCGGGAGCCAGGGGGCTGCGGATCGACACGTGAGGCTGCACGACCATAATGCATGGCGTAGAATAGGCACCATTTTGTGCTGAGCAAGACTCCATTTTCCAAAAGGTGCCAAATCCCAACACATGCAGCATAGCTCACACACACACACAGGGAGCTGCAGCTTGGCCCCCACTTGACCGCGCATGCAGAGGCCCGCACTTCCCCCAGCCTCCACCTCATGGCAGATCCGCTGAAGGCCTGTTCTCACGAGCAACCAGACACAAATAAACAGCAAAACAAACACTGTATCATTTATCTTCCGCAGTACATCATTGCCCCAGCCATGACCGTGCTCATAGCTAGAGCTTTGAAAGTAACTGAGACCAGCCTAAGTTTGCTTGACCCAGCACCTAACCCCCATGGCTTGTGATGTATGAGACCCCCTCGCCCTCGCCTACCCCCCGAGGTTTTGTGAATTCCGATGTGGCTATCTAGCAATACATGTATATATCATGTTGGCTAACATTTGTCTGCTATTGTAAAAAAAATGGTTATCGAGCAATATGTAACGCATCTGCCTATGATATAATAATATATGTATGTACCACGTGTAGACCAGACAAGGCAATGGAGCCAGGTAATGCTGTAATCGAAATGATAGATATGACATATTGCCCTTTCTGTACATAACCCAACCTAACACTACCTCATGTTCGTATGTCAGCAACAGATATGGAAAGTTTATGCTAACTGACAAGCCCCCAGCGTGTGATTCCCTCAATGTAAATATATGTGAAGAATCCCAAAAGCCCTAGCAGTAACACTCGGCCCTCGCCAAAGGCACAGCGCACAGCCCTGTGCAAGGAGACGCGCTTAGAGCTGCAAGGCCATCTCCCCCTCCTCCCTCCCAGGCCTGCCAGGGATAGCTAGTGTTCGTACAGCACAGCCTCGCCTCTTCCCCCAGTCTTGCTGGACCCGCTTCAAACATCCACCTCCCCCATGCCAGAGGCCTCCGCAGCTCAGCCATGTGAATTATGAGTTACCTGGTCCTAAATCCCACCGCCACCGGGGCACCCGGTACATGCCTCCCATGACCCATTGATATTTCCTCTGACCCCAAGTTAACGGCCCTAGAAGGGGGGGCGCCCACCCTTGAACCAACATATCATAATACCGTCTCTCAGTGCACCCATCAAGGCAGGGTGATTAAGTAGCCCATCCTGTGCCCCCTGACAACACACATGGACCTATGGGACTATAAGATGTTGCATCCAAGGTGTCTCTACAAAGATGTATTAGTGAACTTCCGAGTGCATATCCATGTCTCTGTCTCCCTCCCTGACCCCAGGTCAATGTATTGTAGGATTTACAAGACACCTCAAACTGTATAGTATAACGAATGATTGTGTGTGGCCACAAGGGCAAAGCATTAGAACAACCACCAACCATCAATACAAGTTGTGTCCGGCCCGACAGCTCCACTCCGAAGAGCCCAGCGGACCCGTCTAGCCCGTGTGGTACCACACAGACGTGGAGCAGCAACTATAAACAATGTATAATGCCTAGTCGACGCCACCCAATACCTAAGACTATGTGCCCCTATAGCTTGTTTCATGTGTGACGTAGTTTTGTAATAAGCAGGACTGTCTTTGCTATTGTCAGACAGAGCGCTCTCGGAGTTTGCAGAGTCCTTTGCATGCCCTATATTGATTTAGATAAAGACCCTTTTGAATTTACCCGGACTTGGTCTTGGTCTCATTCCCTTCTGGGGTGTGTCCTTTATTGCCTCTCACTAAGGGGGTGCCTTTTTGGGGACGCTTACATTCAACACTCATGACAACTTTAAAGTTCAAAATCTATTCATACAGCAGGTTGGATGGGCTGCACTCCTATTTAGTTTGGGGATTGTCTTTCTGGAACAAAACTGGATGACCTATCTTAGTTGGCCTGATCAACCCATGGCTAGGAAGGGATTAAATCATCAAGTGTCAGGGTTTCGTAATACAATGAAGTCATGGGGGAATCCCCTGCCCCTTTGCTCTTTCCCATTTAGAAACCTTTAGCTTCCTCCTCATGTTCTAATCCTCTACCAAGTATGAGATGGGGTGAACACTTAAGAGTTCTAGAGATTTCATCAACCACTGAAAAGGGGACAAACTCTTCTAAGAGTGCTGGGGTGGAAAAACAAAATATTGGTAAGGACCTGCAGACCTTGTCAGGATGGCCTACTGTAATATCTACAATCTCCGGGTTATTATGTCAAGATTGCTTCTGGTTGAAACTCACAGTCTCATGGATTTAGTGTCCAGCATGCTTATTGACTATAGGATTCATCTTGGCAGTTATATTTTACCCAGTGGATGCGGGTCCCCAACCTAGACTCAATGAGATGATGACATACCTACCAGGAGGTATTCTCCCCTTGTCAAAGAGTATTGTGTTACCAGCAAACATGGTCTCCCCCCTTTGCCAGGGTCATTATTAGGCTATGTTATTATCACCCATCGACCTTGGGTCACCTTTCTGGGCAATGTTTTCCAGACTGAACTCGCTCTGACAACCCTATTAAGGTCAGGCGGAAGTGTTCCTGGAAATGTACGGCACTGTGGTGCATTGTAATGCTTAATCGGCAGTCCCCTTCTGGCTGGCACCTGTATATCTAATCTGTGAGTGCTATTCTACTGCCACTAGGAGCAGGGGTGGAGGTTGCATTGGGGAGGCAGTGACTCCTACAAGTGGGCACACGTGCCACCAGCTTGTCTCCTACCCGTTTGGTCTGTGTAATATTGAAGAAGTGTACTTTTCAGTGGGTGGGAGGAGGAGAGTTCTGATGATTTATTTATCTAGGGAAAGTGGTCTGGGGAGTGGGATGGCCTGCTGGGGTCATGGGTGGACCCCCTACCTTCATACCCTGTCCTGACTCCCCTGACCTCAGTGTGGGAAAGCGATGATTGCCCGCCTTTCTTTTTCCCCTTTGACTTTTAGCAACTGCAAACTGTATGATGCCTTTTTGGGACTTCATGCCAAAGGAGGGTTTGTTGCATGAGGTGGGGCTCTGGAGGATCCCTCTATACATCCTCCGGGTAACACATCTCCTCCGGGTAGCACATCACAATCCTAAAGTGCTTCACCAGGCCTGTGATTACTTGGCTCTGCCAGAAGGAGGGTGTCACAGGACATTACTTGTAAAACCCCTGTTGTTCAGTGTGTACCCATGTGCGGCCGGAGGATAGCACTGGCAACGCGCTGGTCTTGGAAGAAAGACCACGCAGAGCAACAGAGGTTTGGATCCCGGATCTGCGCTTAGAAACCGCACTCAGGTATGGTATTAGGCGTGTTATGAAAAAACGGTTAAATAAATACAAATAAATGAACACATTATGAGAGGGAGGTATTGCTACAGCCTCCAAATCCTTACCAAGCAATTGCCTCAGTGCCCCTATTGTGAGGAAGGCTTTATGTTGTACCTTGATGGAACTCCTTGTGTAGATTTCTTCTGCAGACCAAGGAGGAGTAACAGCTTTCTGAATGACATCTTGGGGCCCAGCCAGAGCTTATTACACAGTGAGCACCTGCGACAGGAGAGGAATAACGGTGTAGGCTGGGGAGAATGATGAGGAGACTGTGGAGGAGACAGCACCCAAACATGCATTCCATAGCGGAATGACACATAGTATGCAAGCACCCGGGAGTGTCCTGCTGTGGTGCTGCTGCAGTTGTCCGAGGGCAATGTTGATAAGGCCAAGACTGTGACCACGCCCAAGGGTGCCGCGGCAGCCTACCTTATTGAAGAAACCAAGGCCCCTGCAGTGTGCAACACTGCAGCGATGACCAGAATACAGAATGTCCACCAGATGAAACAGGATGCCAACCACATGAGACATGGGTTCTGGCTACCATGTCTGAAGTATTTTTGGAGGCTGCTGAGGACGGTATCCCGTAGATGTGCTACACCACATTAATTTCATTAAGGAAACAGATAGAGATGTGAAACTGGAGCAGGCCAGAGGTGTGGAATCATTACAGACTCTGACGTGGATGGAAAGCCATTGGGCTTTCAAGTAGCTGATCATGTGGATGCTCTGGCACCCCTGAGTTCCTCAGTGGTAGGAGTATCTTCAGGAACAATAGATACTTTATGGATAAGAGTAAAATCTACCCAACAGGGTTCACCAATACCTATCAAAGAGGAACCATCGAGAAGGATCCTTTACTGGAAGCAGCTCTTGGCAGACTCATCATCCAGGAGCAGCATTACACAGAAAGGTCACAGGCAAAAGCAAGAGGATAAACTGCCAGTGGCCACATGGATGTTCAAATTATAAGATGGATGGAAGGTGTCAAAGTCGCACATTGCACAGTATCTCAGACTTCCTCCCCCTCCCCAAAGATAGAGTGTCAAAAGAGTTTAATTTCTCAGACTTGCAACTTCTTTTCAATCTAACAATTGCTTTACAGTTTGGATACCTAATGTGTCCATACAAATACATTATCAAAGCACATTTGCTGAAACAGATTGTAATACATGTTAATTTTATGTAACTATTTTCTTTACGTGTGTGGTAGTAATTTATTGACTTTATAGTACGCTTATGCCAAAGATGCTAGGAGATACAATAAGCTTAAATAATGATAATTAGGAGGTGTTTAAAACGCAGAGAAAAAAATGGAAAATGAGCATGAGGTCCTAGTAGACAAAGGGAAGAGGTTACAGTGCTAAGCAGACAAATGCAAAAGGGAGATCAAGTGGGAATGAGCACAGGGTGGCTTAGAGAAGGCCGGAGGCAAGTTTCCCTGGGAACGAAGAGAATGTGAAGCGCTGTAGACAGAGACAAGAGAAGAGAAATAGGGATTAGGGATGGGGAAGACCATGGATGTGCTTAAAGACAATTCAAAGGAAATGAAAAAGAAGATAGGTTTCAAAGGAGAGCCAGGAAAGAGAAGCAAGGGAAGTGTTTATGGAATCACAGTGGGACATTACAACTAGAACACACACAGTTATAGATTGAATGAAGAGGAGCCAACTGGGAAAACTGATCAGAAGAGCAGAACAATAATCAAGATGAGAGAAGATTTGAGTAGAAATGAAAAGCTTAGCATCACACAAGGAGAGAAAAGGTAAGGCTATCTGGGTGTAATACCAATTCAAGCAGAAGGTGTGAGCAATAGTTGATACATGAATAGAAATATGGAAGTGTAAAATCAAAGATAATGTCATGATTGCACGAAGAAGAAGAAAAGGGAAGATAAGTGGGTGGAACAAGGCAACGGTGGAGGCATGGGGGAGGGATGGATGAAGCAGGAAAGCTTGGCACCTCCATTTTGTAGAAGTTGAAATGCACAAAGTGAGTAGTCATCCAAGAGTGAATGGCAAGAAGGAAGATAGGAAGAGAGAATAAAATGAACAGTCATGAAAAGAGGAAAAGGAAAGGAGAATCCGGAAACCATCATCATCGAAATGGCAAGAAAGTTTGAAAAAAGAAATGATAGATGAAGGAGGTACAGGGCTGGTGCTATCACTAGGCAAGGTTAGGGGCTTGCCTATATATGGAAATGGTAGAGCGGCAAAATGCTGCTTTAACACCTCCACACTAATTGTATACTAACTGCCTTACCTGTGATAGCACCGGCCGTGACTGTCTGCAGGCTGAGTCTGGCTTCAGCAGACCAGGCAGCGCCGCTGTGCCACGAAGGTTGGGGTCGGGTCAGGGTCATGAGTGGCATGGGCGTAGCAGCACTGGCACGGTCCGGCACCTGCGCATTTGCACTCCACATGATAGGCCTTGAAGGAATCACCATATGTGCCCCCTCGAGTCTCCACCGATCGTCGTGATGGTCATGGTGTGTCTGTCAGTGAATGCTGCAGTGCACTGTGCAGCTTGGCTGAGCCCCCTGCCCTGAGCCTGTTAAATTAATTTGGTACACCGTCCGAACCATCCATCAGACGTGGTGGCCTGCGCACCCTGGCTGGAGGCCGGCAGCAGCCTTTTGCTGTGTGGTGCGCCAGGCCAGTGAGTACCTGTCGCGTAGGCCACCCATCCTGGGCGTGGTGGCCCCTGCTGTGCTGTGAGAGCAGCCCTGGGATTGGACCCTGGTTGTACTGGAGCCTGTGCTAAGAACAGTCTGCGTCACGCAGGTGAGGACTCCACACTAATTGTATGCTGACTTGCCTTGATAGCACCGACCCTGCTTCCTTTGCACACTCCCTCCTCTTCAAATCTCCCTAGCAGGAATGTGTGTGCTCTGCTGAACTGCACGTGCAACACTAGGAGACTGACACTGTGCAGATTGCATGCTCGTGTGTGCCCTGTGTCTCCTTCACACTCCACTACATGAAAGTCAGTGCGTCCCCTGCAAACACCTTTAGAACATAGTTCGGGTTGCATGCCCATTTGTACCCTTAATCTAAATGTACTCACTACAACAGTGAAAAATAGCACGTAGTGTAGGCAGAGGTGCGTGCGTCCGTGCAATATATTATGCCTTAACTTAGCTCACTTTGTTAACATGCCAGCTGCAGACGCCCTCTCTGTGTGCAGTGCAAAGCCTTACGGTCAATGACACTATTGCAAGCAGGACTGACTCCACTTTTCAACCTTCCAAGGTCAATCGATAACATGGCTGCAATTTCCTTTCTTGAGGGAAACACTTGTTCTTGACAGAGCCAGGACCTCGGATAATGTAGCCAGTCTCCCACGCTACCCATTTGGGTATTCGGAATATAGCTTTTCAACGCATCCAGGGGAGCTGGTGGCAAGAAATTCACAGAATGCCCAATGTGGAATAAATATGGGATGTTTACTGAGACCCTGGAATGCAGGCAGTCCCAGTGTCCCTGCAGGTCGCAAAGTCTTCCTGGTTCTCGGATATTGTTTTAGTGATTACATCAAATGCGAGGAACATGGGCGGTGGGGGGGCAATTGCTCCATCTACCTGCGTGGGATACTTATGCCCATTTGAGCTTGCAGTCCATTGACTACCTAGGGCCATGCTAATCCCTATAGGCAGGCCATTCCCACCCACTTCCTGCCCAAAAAGCATCCACTCCTGGGATGTCTTTGAGCTCGCTTTACTCAAGTCAATAGCCCCATATCACCCAAGGTCATCTCAGAGTCAGCCCTATCAGTCAGGCTGCACCAACAGCAAAAGATGTTTTGAGTAAGTACAGTTCATTAATGCTTGGCCACAGCTCTGCTCAAGAAGGTCACTTTGAAATACAGTTGTTGCTTAAAAAAAGAAAAAGGGGAGTTGGGGGCTGTGAGGCGTGCCAGCTCATCAGACTTCCTCTAGTACCGGAGTGCAAGGTAACCTATTTAAGGGGACATCATGACACTTATTTATTTTTTACTTATTTTACTGTTCATTTA
Source organism: Ambystoma mexicanum (assembly GCF_040938575.1). Classification (NCBI taxonomy): domain Eukaryota; kingdom Metazoa; phylum Chordata; class Amphibia; order Caudata; family Ambystomatidae; genus Ambystoma; species Ambystoma mexicanum. The sequence continues at coordinate 781,162,947 of NC_090932.1, forward strand.
TACAGTGCTTATACACAGGTGGAGTGCTTCAAAGTGCTTCAAGGTCGGAAGGGAACAAGGAAATTCAGTGATCACTCTTAGGCCTTGAAGTTTCCGAGTGATTGACAGAAGAACTAGCATACTTGGCCTGACACCTAGTGCAAGTGCATGACGTGTTACAGTAGCGACCAAGCTAGGGAAGGGTGACAAAAAAGGGTGGGAGGGGCAGGACAGACAAACTTAACTGGCCCTGGTACATTTAGGTCTTGCATGCGTACAGACGCCGGTGCGAGGAAGAGGGTGTGGGGGGAACAAACAAGTCCAGTCCAGCAGGGCCCTGGGTTAAGTGCAGACAGGTTGCCCTGCTCATGGAGTGTGATCTGAAAGGGCAGTAATGCTGAACATAGTGCAGTGGCCCGTAGGCAAGTGCAAAAAACTGGCGTGGAGCCTGGGACCTGTAAGGCTCTGGAGGTGAACCAAGCAACCAGTCACCAAAACTGAACAGAGTTATGAAGGAGAAGGAGGGTGGAGAGAAAAAGAACAGAGTTTAGCAGGGGAGAGGGAGAGAGAGAGGACTGGATGTCTTGTGTTTTAGTTTAGTTTAGTTTAGTTTAGTTTATTATTTGTATAGCGCAACCTAACCCTGAGGTATCTGGGGGCTTAGACATAGAAAAATTGTTACAGTTAAAGTACATTAGATGAATAATTGTGAAGACCGGGTTAGAAAATGGTTGGAGTAGCAACAGCAGGCATACGGATCAGGTTACAGAGTGGTCAGTATGTCTGTAACATGGTAGATAGTGGGTAGACGAGGGAAACGTTGGGCTGGGAATAAATACTCGCCAGACTGAAAAAGTAATGGTGATAGACATAGCAGTAGTGCAGATACAGTAATTAAGGGCAAACTGGAAGATCATAGGACGAGGACTGATGATACATATCAAGTGAAGGGTGAGCTAATGTTGCTGGGTGAAGAGCAAGTCCTTCACTTTGGATCTAAAAGACCAGAAGGAAGGTTCGGCTCTATTGTCTGTAGGGAGTGTGTTCCAGCACTTTGCTGCTAACACCAGGAAGCTCGACCCACCTGCTGTTTTCAGATTATACTTGGGTATATTAAGGCAGTGTAGATAAGGCGATCTAGTAGGTCTGGTGGAACAGTGCCTTGAAAATGTGCCAGTCAGGTATTGGGGTGCTGTCATAGACAAACATTTGTGAGTGATGACAAGAGTGCGTAGTTTGATTCTGTCAAGTACTGGTAACCAATGTGAGTACCGTCTAATGGTGGAGATGTGATTGGTACGCAGTATGTTCAAAGCGCATCGAAGGGCATTATTCTGGAGAACTTGTAATCTATTCAAGATGCGATTAGTAGAACCTAAGAATAGAGTGTTACAGTAATCCAGTTTAGATAAAATCAAGGCCCTGGCTAGGGTGAGGCAACTGTGGACAGAAAGGGTTTGCATCGTTGATTGATTTGTTAGTGTAAGCTGGGGTGGAGCCTGTAGAGTTTACTTGCTTTGTGAGGGAGAGGGTGGAGTCAAGGTAGACGCCGAGGGTTTCGCCCTTTTTGGTGACCTTGATGATATTACCGCCAATGTTGAATGATTAGTATTGGGGGTCAAGTTTGTTTAGACAGACTTGGGGCCAATTATCACAAGTTCTGTCTTATCGTTGTTTAAACAGAGGCTATGTGTAGCCATCCAGGCCTGTATTTCTAGATAGATTTCATTTAGCTTTATTGAATCTCTCTCATAGCAACCATTGAGAGTAATGAGAAGGTGAAATTGGTGGTGAAATGCGGCCTGGGTGGGAGTGCAGAAGAGTAAGCGGCTGCAGTAGGGTTGGCCTGTTCCTTGCAGACTTTGAAATGTTTGGCCATGTTGTTAGATGCCGCGGGGATTGAATGTAGACTCTTTTCTTGGAACAGATGGAGAGTCTATATTGCCTTTGAAGGTGCACCTGAGTATCTCCATTTCTGTTCCACTGCTCTGCACTTGCGTTTAAGGGCAGCCAGATCAGAGTCGTACCAGTAGTTGCACTTTTTGGTAGGCTTCAGTCGGACTCTCATGACAGGGGCAGGAATGTCAAGAGTGCTTGAGATGGAACGGTGAAAGTTAGAGAGGGCTGTGTCAGGGTGGGAGTCAGCCGCATGAGTAGAAGGAGGAGAGTAGGAGATGGAGGTAAAGGCAGCCTCTGACACTCATGGGTCGGGTTACCTTGAAGGCAGGAGGTGGTGTAGGGCGTGGCATTGCTAAAAAAGAAGAGAGCTTCAAGTGAGAAGAGAGAAGAGAATGATCATTCGATGAAAGTGAGGTATTGAGAGGAATAGAGAGTGGGATGTCTGCGGAGATGAGAGCATCCAAGGTGTGGCCAGCAGTGTGCGTATGACCATAGGGTAGAAGGGAAAGAGAGAGGGAGTCACACAGGTTGCAGAATGTTAAGGTCCCCCAGCAGGAGGAGTTGGGGAGAGGAGGAGAGGCAAGCAGAGGCCAGGTCAGCCCATTCCGAGAGGAAGAGGGTGGACTGGCCAGGTGGCCAATAGAAAGTGGCCAGAATAAGAGCGGCGAGAGAGAGAGCCTGCAAACCAGACATTCAAAGGAGGAGCAGACCGGAGTGGGAATAATGGAAACAGGGATCCACTCGGGAAAGATCAAGGCTACTCCACCTCCTGTCCTGTTGGGTCTGGGCACAGAGAGGATCTTGTAGCCTTCAGGGAGGAGTGTGTCAAAATGTGTGACAGAGCTGTCCTTAAACAATGTATCAGTAAGAGCAAGAACATCAACGTCCAGGAGTTCAAGGAGGTGGCAGATGTCAGAGTGCTTGACAGCAGAGCGAGAGATTAGTGTAGCAACTTGGAGCAGGTTGCCACTTTTGAAGGACTTATGTGGTGGGGTACAGGGGACAGAGGTACCCCCTTCCCCCGCAAGCGGCAACAGTGCCTGAGACATAGAGGTAGGAGGAGGCAGAGGAGGCAAGGATGACAATGGTGTCAGTGAGGGGAGTGCAGTCAAGGGAGCCAGGATAGTGGACAATAGTAAGGGAGCCAGTGTGGGAGCAGCTGCAGGAGGCTAGGGAGCTCCAGGTGTGACTGCAGTGGGTGGCCAGAGCAGCAGGGTGAAAGAGGCCGACAAGGTTGTCAGTGTGGTGCGAGTAGGTAAGGGAGCCTGTAAAGTTGAAAGCGACATCGGGGAGTTCTGAGGGACTTGGTGAGGTTGGTAGACAGCAAGGTGGCCAGGATGGGCATAGTTGGCAAGGGAGCCTGGGCAGCTGTCGAGGTGCGTGGCAAGGGAGCCTGTGAGGATGAAAGAAGAAAGTTGATAAGGGGAGGAAGGAGCTGATCAAAAAGTAAGAGGTTGGGTTGAGGCCCTTGTATGTATGGTACCATTACGATAGATATTTATGATGGCCCTGGAGGTGGAAGAGGCAGCAAGAAGGGCCTCCCAGTGGGTGCCACCATTTATGTGTGAGGAATAGTAAGGAGAGAGCAGAGTGGCCATATGGAGAGTTCATAGGTCGGGAGAGGGAACAACAAAGAGGATGTCGGTGAGAGTCTCTCTGGCGGAAGCACTGACATAGGTGTCAGCGATTGTCAGTTTGGTCTAATTTATCCTCTTCTTCCGAATATGCCCCCGACTCCCCTTCCTTCCTTTCCACCTCACCTTGAAGTTTCCGGCGTTGTGACAGCGTTGGGTTGTCTTTTGCTCGAGTCTTTACTCCTTTTTTTTGCAGATGAAGGCGACCAAGGTAGGACGCCACAGTGACACCCAAAGGGTGAGCTGTGGCAACCCTCCGCAGTTGCCGAGTACTGGGGAAAAAGCCAAAGGCATAAAACACCCCGGAAGAGATGAGATTCCGCAGCTGAAGGGAGCTCGAGTATTATGACTCCAAAGGATACTGCAGTGAAGTAGGAACGGATCCAACACAGCGAGGGTGGAAGTGCTGACAAGAAAGGCAGATAGCGGTACTCAGAAAGAGTGAACCCGTAAGTACTCCAGCCAGAAATGGTAGGCAAGGCAATCCGAATAACAGGCAGTGGTCGATACACGGGAGGAGCAACAGGTAAATCCAAGCAGGAATGGGCGAGGCAGGGCGATCCGATATGCAGGCAAAAGTCGGAACCGGGAAATCAGTGGAGAGAAAAGAAAAGAAGGAGAGAGGAAGGAGAACAAACTCCGTGAGGGAGGAAGGAACCAGGGTAGCCAGGAAAAAGTAAACTGAAAGAAACTAAGGGAAGCGCACTCACGGAAGACGGGAGGGTGGAAGGGAATATTGAGTGGATCAGAAAAAAGGCGGGGAGGAAAAAATGTAAGAAAACAGTGATAATCAGAAAGGGAATACCAAACGGAGATAGCGCAGGCAAGAGACAGAACGAAAACTGTACGTTGCAACGCAACCCGACCCCGGAAGTGAAATGTATAAATACCGGTGTCGGGAGGCTGCAGGAACAACTAGACCGACACCTCACGTTTTCATTGGACGTGATGGTGCCAGCAAAGGCGGACGCAGTCTCCACCTATTCCACAGCCGCCAGATTCCCCGCGGTGTGACAGTATGCCCCCTCCCCAGGTCCACACCCCCAGGTTTAGAAGGGTTCTTGGCATGGAACTGTCATAGAAGGAAGGGGGTACGTAAGTGGGATCTGGGTTCCCATGTGTCCTCAGAACTTGGATAGCCTTTCCAGTGGACTAGGTACTCCAATCGACCTTGATGATAATGAGAGTCGCAAATACGGGAGACCTCATAAAAATCTTTAGAGGGATCCGGAGGTACAGATATCTTCCCCTTCTTCCGAAGCCATTTGTCTTCAACAAATGTCTTTAGTTGGGAGGTGTGAAACACTGGGTGCACTCGGCGTAGTTGTGTGGGTAATAGGAGACGAAAGGCCACTGGATTAACCACGTGTGTTATCTTGTATGGTCCGATGAATTTAGGAGACAATTTTGAAGGACGCACCCACCGTGGTAAGAATTTAGTGGAGAGAAGCACTCTAGAACCGATTGTCCAATCTGGGACAGGTCTCCGGTGTTTGTTGGCTTGGAACCTGTTTCTGTCTTGTGTATCTTTGAGTCCTTGTCTAGCCCGGTCTTGGGCCTCTTTTATGGTTGCTAATGTTGTTTCAACAAAAGGGACTGAGGACTCTATGTCAGTCAATGGTAGAAAAATACAGGGATGGAAACCGTAAGTACAAAAAAAGGGCTGGTACCGATGGCAGAATGGGAAGAATTATTGTACGAAAATTCAGCAGTAGGAAGTAACTGGACCCAATCGTCTTGTTGTTGATTGACGAAACATCGAAGATACTGCTCTAATGTACCATTGAGACGTTCCGTCTGACCATTTGATTGTGGGTGGAACCCAGAGGTCAGAGCTCTTTCTATGCCCAACCGCCGACAAAAGGCTGCCCAAAAATGCGAAGTGTATTGGGTGCCACGGTCAGAAATGATTTTGGTAGGCAGACCGTGTAGTCTAAAAATGTCTTTGAGAAACACACCTGCCATCTTGGAGGCTGAAGGCACTCCGGGTAAAGGTGTAAAATGTGCCATCTTAGTAAAAGAATCAACGACCACCATTATACAGGTGCATCCTTGAGATTCGGGCAATTCCACGATGAAATCGGTTGATAATGTGGTCCACGGGCCTGTGGGAACCGGGCATGATTCCAACAATCCCAATGGTCTTTGGGTAAGACTTGTTACGGAGACAGGTGATACAAGATTGTACGTATAGTCTAGCTTCTTCCCTCATCTTTGGCCAGAAGAAATAACGCGATAAGAGATCTTGAGTGTTTTTTACTCCACGATGACCTGCTATCTTGGTATCATGACACCAGAACAAGGCCGTCCTTCTCAAGGATGGGGTTGGCAAGTATAACCTTGCGTTGACTAAATACAGCCCATCTTTCAGAACGTACTCCGGCTTCTCTCCCTGCATTTCATCTTCAAATCTCTCTCTAGAATCATCCTTTACTTGTTGTAGGAAAGTCAATACCAAACCGATACAGGGAGATCTGGCAAACATCAATTCAACGGTGGTTTCCTGTTCGGACAAGTAGTCACTACGTCGGGACAGGGCATCAGCCACAACGTTTTGCTCTCCCAGGATGTAGGTTATGTTAAAGTCAAACTGAGCAAAGAAATGAGCCCACCTAGCCTGCCTAGTATTGTAACATTCAAATTGATGCAACACTTGTAGATTCTTATGGTCTGTGCGAAGGGTGAAAGGGTGTACACCACCTTGAAGGAGATGTCGCCATTCAGTGCAAGCTAACTTCATGGCCAGCAGTTCCCTCTCTATAACAGAATAATTACGCTGGCTAGAATTCAGTGTGTTAGAGTAGTACGACACTGGATGTTCTTTACCCTGATATTCCTGCAGCAAGACTGCTCCTACTGCAGCTGAAGAGGCGTCCGTCTCCACGATGAAGGGATTGTGTTGATCAGGTTGTCTTAGTATGGGAGCGGAGCAAAAGGCCTGTTTTAGTTGTAGAAATCCTTTCTCTGCTTGAGAAGTCCACTGAAATGGTAGGGAGGACTTTTTAAGGAGTGTGGTCATCGGGAGTACTAATTGAGAGAAGTTCGGAATGAACTTCCGATAGAAATTTGACAATCCAAGGAATCTTTGGATCTCTTTCACAGATTTAGGGGATGGCCAGTCCAAGATAGATTTAACCTTCTGAGGATCCATCGATATTCCCTCTGAAGAAAGAACGTAACCCAGATACGAGATAGATGTTACAGAAAACTTACATTTTTCCAACTTGACAGAAAGGTGGTTGTCTTCAAGTCTGCGGAACAACTCTTTGACATGTGCAACATGTTCTTCCTTAGAGAAGGAAAAGACCAAAATGTCATCGAGATATACGATGACGGAGTGTCCTAAGAGATCCGAAAAGAGTCTGTCCATAAAACGTTGGAATGTAGACGGCGCGTTCACCAGGCCAAAGGGCATCACTTGGTACTCATATAACCCGAAAGGGGTTCTGAACGCCGTCTTCCATTTGTCCCCTGCTTGTATCCTAAGCAAATGGTATGCATTACGGAGATCGAGTTTGGTAAACACCGTGGCTGACTCTACAGCATGGATGATTTCTGAGATCAGGGGCATCGGGTACCTGTCCTTGATAGTTACTTTGTTCAGTCCCCGGTAGTCTATACAGGGGCGTAGCTCCTGGGTGTCTTTCTTATGTATAAAAAACAAAGAAGCGCCTGCAGGGGATTTGGAGGGTTTAATTAGATCGTTGGCCAGATTCTTATCAAGGTAGTCTCGCAGATACTGTCTTTCTAGTACCGTCAAAGGATACATCCGACAAAACGGGACCAAAGCACCTGGATGTAAATCAATGCTACAGTCTTCTGGTCGGTGGGGGGGGAGTTCCAAAGGGATCTTTTCCGTAACCACTTCGGTATATTCTTGGAGATAGGCTGGTAAACAATGAATGGTCTTTGCTTCTTCTTCTCCACAGGAGGTTTGGATGGTAGAAAAGGTGGGTTTTGCCAAACAGTTTGTCTTACAGTACTCGGAGTGAAAACTCAACAGGTTTCTGGACCAGTCTATGGTGGGATTGTGTTTACGTAACCATCCAATGCCAATAATCAGGGGAAAGTGGGCCGCTCGGATTAAATCAAAAGAAAGACGTTCGGAATGCTGCCTGATGTGCATAGTGAGGATTTCAGTGGCATGAGTAATGAGGCCTGAGCTCAAAGGTTCCCCATCAACACCTTCCACCTTTTGATCTTCCGTCTTAGCAATCCGTGACAAGCCCTGGCTTTCTGCCCAATGAGTATCCATAAAGTTCCCAGCAGCCCCGCAATCAAGGAGTGCTTGGGTTTGAATGGAGTTCTTGCCAATCAAAAGAGTAACGGCCATTACCATGAGTCGGGCATCATCTGAACGGTCTGAAGTAGTGACTGAAAGAGTAACAAAGGGACTGGAATCACTCCCTCGGTAATAAGTCCCTAAGTTTACCGAGGGTGCTCGTTTCCCGAGCGCCGGGGAGGAACAGTCAGACAATCCCGAAGTAAATGAGATGAAGATCCGCAATACATGCATAGATTTCCTTCTCTTCGTCGTCTGCGTTCTTCAGTAGTGAGAGGGGAACGAGTGGTTTCCGATTTGCATAGGTTCTTCTCGTGAAAGACGTGTAGAGGGAGGTGGCATCGAAGAAGGAGGGACAAGGGGCATGGCACCACCACTCTTGATCTTGCGGCGCTCCGCTCGACGTTCGGACAGTCGGAAGTCGATCCGAAGTGTTGCAGTGATCAGATCTGCAAAGTTTAGGGGACGTTTAATACGTGCAAGTTCATCCTTCAACTCTTCTCGAAGACCCCTTCGAAAAATGGCATACTGGGCCTGTTCTTGCCACCCCGCTTCTGCTGCGACCTGCTTAAACGAGGTAATGTAGGACATCAGGTCAGAGCTTCCTTGCCTGATATCTAAGAGGTCCTCAAAGGCCATGTAGGTGCTTTCGGTTCGTAGAAATGTCTGTCTCATCAGGGTTTTGAAAGCCTCATAATCCTGGAGAACCGGTTTGGTTCTGTTAACCAATGGGGTGGCCCAAGCCAAGGCATTGCCAGACATATGAGTTATCATGTATCCCACCCTGGAATGGCCCGTAGAAAAGGCATGAGCCCGAAAAGAAAAATGCAGGTGGCAGGCATCCAAGAATTCTTGTAACCTCTTGTCATGATCTCTGCTTCCAAAAGGCCAGGACTTACCCAACTCCCTTGGAAGCAGACCCATAACCCAGGTTCCGAGTGCCAGCCAGTCCCAATTGGGACCTTTTGGACCCTGTCCTGGCGCCAGTGGCGCCAGGCTCATAAATATGCCCAGTCCCAGCGCTGCAAGCGCCGGGCTCATAATGCTTGGGTGGACTTACCTGCAGCAGACCATGCTGCTTACTTACCTGCCAGTTGAACCCCTGATCCTCTTCTGTTTGGGACTACTTTTCCTGTTGGGTGGGGCAGGAGCCACTCCCTAGGTTCAGAACACTGGAACTCTTCTGGAAAGCAGGAACTCTTGTCTTACCTAGGCGTGGCTGTGGAAGGAGACACCTAAGCACTACAGGAGGCTATTTAAACCACACCCGATGGATGAATCTTGCTTTGCGTTATTCTGCATCCTCTGCAGCAGAACGCTCATCGTGTCTTCTGCATCTGATCCTGGGCCTAAAGGAAAAAGGCTTACCATCCTGAATCCAGTCTTCAGCAACATCTATAAAGACAAGAAAGAACAGGTTAGCACTACGGTCTTCAGTGACAGCGCATCTCTTACCTGGTCCATCGGCTGTCATCAACGCCTCGCGCAGCATTCCTGCATCTGAAAGACAAAGGCTTACCTACTCTTCACGCGCTCCGGAGGTCATCGCACTGCATTCCGGCATCTGAAAGACAAAAGAAGGTGCGTTTAAAGACATTGGGTAACGTTAAATACCAAGTAAAGTGCCATTACTCCATCCACGCCGAACTCAGTGGGCATTCCGGCATCCTTCAGCAGCTCCGAACTGGTACCTGCAAAATAAAAGGACAGTTAGTGCGCATCGTGAAGCAAGCAACAAGCGCTTACTTACGCGCTTCCAGGCGCTTCTATTCCACATACGGGTCCATCCTCAACTCACTTCAGCCAGTCAACCGCCATCGCCGGAACCCTGCAAAATAAGAGACAGCATTACAAAAGACTTTTAAAGACATTTGAAATATTCGGAACTCACCGTTTGTGAAGTAAACGACGGACAGCAGTCCTCTGAAGTCAAGAGGCCTGCGCTACCTATCCAGTGAAGAAACTGGTTACAGCACCCTGCCCCGAGGCAGATGGAGAGCTCGGCGTTCACTTACCTAAGGTGAGAGCGTTAACCTTTGGGGTTCTACAGGAGAGGAGAAAAGGAAAGAGATAGGGACACCCCAATAACCCCAGTTCATTAATCCCATATTTTCTATCTGCAGACATCTTACTCTTCGAGTCAGGCATACAGTGCACAGAGGTCCAGCCCAAAGAGCCAACCGGGTGGTGCACATCACTTTTGAAGATACGGTAGTCGCCCAGTCAAGACTGGCGCCTCTGCGAGAATCAGGTGAGCGTTACAGAACGCAAAGCCTACCGCAAAACTCTCGCCCAGGCGCTATGGAAACCTCGGATACCGACCACCTAGCCCGGTTACTTGGGGAACTAAGGGCAGAAGTGCATGCAGCTCGTCAGGAAACGAATGCTCTAAGAAGGGAACTAATTATTTCCAAGGAGCGAACAGACGATCTTGCTAGACAATTGCTACAGTCACAAGCCGGACAGACCCCGTTACCCGCATCAGGGGCAAATCTTCCTTCAATATCCCCTATGAATCCAGTGCAGATCAACCTACCTGGGAATGTACCTCTGGCTCCGCCCAAACGATTTTCTGGCGACCCAAAGAGGTTTGCAGTATTTATCAATCAGTGCCGGTTGCATTTTTTATGCCGGCCAGCAGCCTTTCCAACTGATCAAGCTAAAGTAGCTTTTGTGCTTTCGTACCTTAGTGGCATTGCGGCAGACTGGTCGATTCCTCTAGTTAATCAAGATGATCCGGTTCTCCATGATTTTCAAGCCTTTCAGCTTAGTATGGAAAAACTGTTCGCAAGACATTCACAGGGGCAGGCCTTTGACAATGAACCTCCTCCTCCCTGTGCCTCATTTTTTAGCTCAAATCCTATATTTTGAAATGGGAACGCCTCACAGACGATGAATCGGTGATAATGGCATCATTTACTGTGGACCTGAGTACTTCATTGGCATGTCCTCGTGTTCAGAAAAAAGTAAGGATCACAGGCTACAAAAGGTGATTGACGCCCTAGAAATGCAGCAACAGTGATTGTTAGATTCTCTGGACTGATGTAGAGAAAAGCTTCAGTGTTAAGAATATTTGCAAGCATCGTAGAACTGTGCACGTTTTTGATCCAGCTGTCTCTTCAGAGTATTCAGGAACTGAGATTGAGAAGCCTGTTGAATACACAGTCGCTTCCGTCCATGGAACCCCTTCGTGGTAACATCCAGTAACCAATCTTGGTCTTTTTTGTCAATCTTGGGGGAGCAGGATATCTGGAATGAAAACGACCATACACACTCTGAATGTAAAGGCCGTTTCTGTCAAGCATTTTGTGAAACATTTGTAAATGTGAATGAACAAAGCGTATTCTTGCGCTGAATATTTGAAAAGCTTTGATCAGAGGAAAAATCGTGTTTGTCACCAGAAATGATCTTCGCATGAGAACGCTCATTTGTGCTCTGAATTTGGGAAAAGATTCAGTGGAACGTGTCCTCTATTAAGTACCTGACACAATAACGTGACGAAAAGCCTTACACATCCACAATTGTCTACCCCAAAAAAATGCATTCAGGTGTGAAACCTCATGTGTGCACTGACTGTGGGAAAGGGTTTGCTTGGATGGGACCTCTTATTCACCACCAGAGAACACATACAGGTGTGAAACCTCATGTGGGCACTGAATGTGGCATAGGGTTTTCTCAAAAGGGACATCTTATTAGCCATCATAGAACACATACAGGTGAGAATCCTCATGTATGTGTTGAATGTGGGAAAGGGTTTGCTTGGAAGGAGACGCTTACTAGCCACCTGAGAACATATACAGGTGAGAAACCTCATGTATGTGTTGAATGTGGGAAACGGTTTGCTCAGAAGATTACACTTACTAGCCACCTGAGCACACATACAGGTGAGAAACCTCATGTGTGCACTGAATGTGGAAAAGGGTTTGCTCAGAAGGGACATCTTACTGACCACCTGAGAACACATACAGGGGAGAAACCTCATGTCTGCACTGAATGTGGGAAACGGTTTGCTCGGAAGGAGACACTTACTAGGCACCTTAGAACACATACAGGTGAGAAACCTCATGTGTGCACTGAATGTGGGAAAGGGTTTGCTCAAAAGGGACATTTTATTATCCATCAGAGAACACACACAGGTGTGAAACCTCATGTATGTGTTGAATGTGGGAAAGGGTTTGCTCGGAAGGGGGAGCTTATTTGCCACCAGATAACACATATAGGTGAGAAACCTCATGTGTGCACTGAATGTGGGAAAGGATTTGCTCAGAAGGGAGAAGGTGATCTGTCCAGGTGATCCCGGGAGGATGGCTCAGCGGCAGCATGCGCGTCTTGGAAGCAAGACGACATGAAGCAACAACAGGTTCGATCCCCGGGTCCGCGCTTAGAAACCTCTGGGTGTTTAAGCGCGTTATAAATACGTAACTAAGACAAAAAAAAAAACAAACCCAATTACACAGCTAAGAAAAACAAACAATTCCTGTAACAGCGCCTCGATGCCTGCGGGCTGTGTGAGCGCTTTATAAATGTAAAATAAATAAATAAATGAGCTTCTTTCGTTGCGACAGGGTAATCAAGACCTTTTGGCTTATATTGCATCTTTCAACAGACTAATAGTGGAAACTCAATGGCCTGAGGACAAAAGGATTACGCTGTTTTATAGAGGTCTACGTGGAGAGCTCAAAGACGTTTTAGCCCAAGTAGTGAATCCCCCACAAGACTGTTCGGATTATATAGACTTAGTCGTTCAAATAGATCACAGACTGCAGAACAGGAAGGCCGATCGTTCCAAGTTTGATGCTCGAGTATTTTCCAAACCACCAACTCCTTCCAAAGGAGTAGACTCCGGGGAACCCATGCAAATAGGGGGCCTAAAAGGACCACTAGCACAAAAGGAGTGGGAAAGGAGAAAACAGTTGCAATTATGCCTCTATTGCGGAAAATCAGGGCACTTTCTTCGAGACTGTCCGGTGAAACCAGCCAAGAAGGCGGTAGGAGCTGCAGTTACCAAGGTCACAAACTCTGAGCAGGGAAACGACCTCGCCCGACAAGAATAGAGGTCCTCTTGCCGAGCGTTAAAACCAGTTCCGTGACCTCGCATTTCGTGATACCTATGGTCCTCATTAGCCCTGATCATCCAGATCGATTACATGCGATTGAAGCTCACGTCGACAGCGGTGCCATCGGCAATTATGTGGATCAGGAAATGGTTTTGAGGATGAATCTAACTCTTTGTCCCAAGGCTGTAAAGGACGTCATTACTACGGTGGATGGTACGGAGATAGCCTCCGGACCAGTAACGCATACCACTCAAGAAGTGACGCTAGTAAGTCAAGATGGACACCATGAGAAGATCGTGTTCGATGTGATCAAGGCCCCTCAGTTCCAGATTATTCTAGGGATACCTTGGTTAGAGAAACACAATCCTCGGATCGATTGGCGAGCAAGAACGGTTCAGTTCCCAGAATGTGTCTCTACTTGTCACCCTCCACCTGGTGTTGCTCTAGCAGCAATTTCTTCGGAGACTCCCCAGTCACCTCCCGAATACCTAGAATTCCAAGATGTTTTCCGGAAGGATCAGGCTAACTCTCTACCTCCTCATAGGTCCTATGACTGCCAGATAGACCTGATACCTGGATCTACTCCTCCGTGTAGCAGAATTTATGCCCTCACCGAGCCTGAGAACCTTCACCTCCGACAATACCTGGATCAATACCTAGCGAATGGGTTTATTCGTCCTTCTAAGTCCCCTGCTTCTTCAGCTTTGTTCTTCATTCCAAAAAAAGAAGGGGACCTTAGAACTTGTATAGATTACCGCGCCCTGAACCAGATCACCGTTAAGAATAGATATCCGTTACCTTTAATCCCTGAACTCCTGGACCAAGTCAGAAGAGCATGCATATATACAAAGCTGGATCTTAGAGGAGCCTACCACTTGGTACGAGTAAAAGAGGGCGATGAATGGAAGACGGCCTTCCGCACCAAGTATGGGCTATTTGAATATCAGGTCATGCCCTTCGGGCTTTGCAATGCCCCGGCCGCCTTTCAATATTTTATGAACGATGTCCTCAGAGAACTCATAGATGTATGTGTTGTCGTTTACATTGACGACATCCTCGTTTATTCTTCATCGGAATCTGAACATCGGAAACACGTGAAAATGGTCCTCGAGAGGTTGCGTCAACACAAACTTTTCGCTAAGTTGGAAAAATGTGTTTTCAACGTGACTGAAGTTGAATTCTTGGGATTCATATTATCACCTAGCGGAGTGCGTATGGATTCAAGGAAGGTCGATGCAATTCTCAAATGGCCATCACCGTCCTCCGTAAAAGGGGTTCAAAGCATGTTAGGCTTCGCCAACTTTTACCGCAGGTTTATCCCCGAATTCTCTCGAATAGTCCAGCCCATCACCGCCTTGTTAAAGAAAAACAAACGTTTTGAATGGTCTACCGAGGCGGAACAAGCTTTCCAGAATTTGAAGACAAAATTTATCTCTGCACCAATTCTAAAACATCCTCGCCCCGAACTCCCCTACATCGTTGAAACTGATGCTTCGAGCCTTGCCATGGGGGCAGTTCTATCACAGAAGGACCCAGTAACCAATCAGTTACATCCCGTGGCATTCTGGTCTCGCAAATTCTCGCCTCCTGAGATTAATTACACTATTACTGATAAGGAACTTCTGGCTATCAAGTCTGCCCTTAAGGCTTGGCGGCATTATCTTCTGGGGGCCCGACACACCGTTACTGTGATTACGGATCACCGAAACCTGCAATATTTGAAAACCGCAAAAGCCCAATCCTCTAGACAACTCCGTTGGGCACTATTCTTTGCCGAGTTTGACTTCATAATTACCTATCGACCTGGTACAAAAAACGGTAAAGCTGATGCCCTTTCTCGGATGGGAGTGGAGGAACACTTGACCAACCCTAAACCTGTACCTATCATTCCCGAACAAAGAATTCTGGGTGTAATAACCACACAATCCATAGAGGAAATTAAGGATAAAACCAGGCAACTTATAACTCCAGCAGAAATACAGAATTGGCATCTGCAGGGAAAGGACTTTGCAGTAAAGAACAACTTATTGTATTTCCAAGAACGATTATACCTGCCCAGCACAGATTTACAGAAAAAGGTGATCTCTTGTTATCACGAGTCTCTAATGGAAGGACATCCCGGTATGGCCAAAACCTCAGAAAAGATCAAGCGCTACTTCTGGTGGCCGTCTTGGAAAAAAGATATCAGAGACTTTATAATGTCCTGTGGAGTATGCGCCCAAAACAAGAGTCAAAAGGAAAGACCAGCCGGCCTCTTACGCCCTATTGACATCCCACCTCGCCCTTGGCATACGCTTTCTATGGACTTCATCACCGACCTGCCTCCATGCTCCGGATACAATACGATCCTGGTAATCGTGGACTTATTCTCCAAGATGGCGCATTTCATTCCACTCAAAGGCTTGCCAACAGCAACAACTCTGGCCCGAGAATTTCTCGAAAACATTGTCCGACTGCACGGTTTTCCTTCAGTGCTAATTTCGGATCGAGGTAGTCAATTTATTTCTCATTTTTGGCGAAGTTGTTGTCGGTCGGCTCAAATTGATGTGAGATTATTGACCAGTCACCACCCTCAAACCGACGGACAAACCGAGAGGACCAATCAAACTCTGGAACAGTATTTACGCTGCATGCTGCAACAAACTGAAAAAACTTGGAAAGATATCCTTTGGATAGCCGAATATGCCTACAACAACTCTGTCCACTCAGGAACTGGGAAAACCCCGTTTTTTCTTTTATACGGCTGTCACCCTCGAACCTCAGAGTTGGATCCACCCCAAGATCTTGGAACACCAGCAGTAGACTACCTGCACTCTACAATCACCCAAACTTTTAAGGAAGCCGTTTCTCACCTTCAAAGGGCTAAGGAACAATACAAGAAAGGAGCAGATCAACACCGGAAGGAAGCCCCCCAATATCAAGTAGGAGATCAAGTCTGGTTATCCACCAAATATCTACCTCTAAAAGGACCACGCACATTCAACCCAAGATACCTTGGTCCCTATTCCATCACTACCATAGTAAACCCAGTAGCGGTCAAGTTGGACTTGCCCCCTCACATGAAGATACATCCGGTCTTCCACGTCTCTCTTTTAAAACCTGTGCAACCTGAAACCCGACTAACTAAATCCCCAAAACCTATCCTAGTTGATGAAGAACTCGAGTTTGAAGTCAAAAGCATCCTGGACTCCAAGATCTCCAAATCTAAGCTATTTTACCTAATTGACTGGAAAGGCTACGGCCCTCAAGAAAGATCCTGGGAACCTGCAGAATATGTCCACGCTCCTCGTCTAATCAAAAGATTTCATCAAACATTTCCTGACAAGCCAAAACCCCCGGGGAAGCCCGGTTTGGGAGGGGCCTTGAGGGGGGTACTGTCATGATCTCTGCTTCCAAAAGGCCAGGACTTACCCAACTCCCTTGGAAGCAGACCCATAACCCAGGTTCCGAGTGCCAGCCAGTCCCAATTGGGACCTTTTGGACCCTGTCCTGGCGCCAGTGGCGCCAGGCTCATAAATATGCCCAGTCCCAGCGCTGCAAGCGCCGGGCTCATAATGCTTGGGTGGACTTACCTGTAGCAGACCATGCTGCTTACTTACCTGCCAGTTGAACCCCTGATCCTCTTCTGTTTGGGACTACTTTTCCTGTTGGGTGGGGCAGGAGCCACTCCCTAGGTTCAGAACACTGGAACTCTTCTGGAAAGCAGGAACTATTTTCTTACCTAGGCGTGGCTGTGGAAGGAGACACCTAAGCACTACAGGAGGCTATTTAAACCACACCCGATGGATGAATCTTGCTTTGCGTTATTCTGCATCCTCTGCAGCAGAACGCTCATCGTGTCTTCTGCATCTGATCCTGGGCCTAAAGGAAAAAGGCTTACCATCCTGAATCCAGTCTTCAGCAACATCTATAAAGACAAGAAAGAACAGGTTAGCACTACGGTCTTCAGTGACAGCGCATCTCTTACCTGGTCCATCGGCTGTCATCAACGCCTCGCGCAGCATTTCTGCATCTGAAAGACAAAGGCTTACCTACTCTTCACGCTCTCCGGAGGTCATCGCACTGCATTCCGGCATCTGAAAGACAAAAGAAGGTGCGTTTAAAGACCTTGGGCCTCATTACGACCCAGGCGGTAAGTTACCGCCTGGGTCGTACCTTTACCACCATGGCGTAAACTACGTTTACGCCATGGTGGTTGGCAGACTTACCGCCCCATTCCGAGGTCGGCGGGGCGGTAAGTCCCCAATCCCCATTTACCCTTCCCCATTCCCATTTTTGCCCCATAGGGCATAATGGGAGTGGGGAAGGCGTTAATTACGCCACCATAAATTACGGTGGCGTAATTAACAACATGGTCCCTTAGCGCCATGGATTTTAACACCTGCTAAAAGCAGGTGTTAAATCCGCCATGGCGCTAAGGGACCTCGGAATCAGGCGGTAAGGGTCGGCGCTGTTTACGCTGCCGTAAACCCCTTACCGCCTGAGTCGTAATGAGGCCCATTGGGTAACGTTAAATACTCACGTGCCATTACTCCATCCACGCCGAACTCAGTGGGCATTCCGGCATCCTTCAGCAGCTCCGAACTGGTACCTGCAAAATAAAAGGACAGTTAGTGCGCATCGTGAAGCAAGCAACAAGCGCTTACTTACGCGCTTCCAGGCGCTTCTATTGCGCATACGGGTCCATCCTCAACTCACTTCAGCCAGTCAACCGCCATCGCCGGAACCCTGCAAAATAAGAGACAGCATTACAAAAGACTTTTAAAGACATTTGAAATATTCGGAACTCACCGTTCGTGAAGTAAACGACGGACAGCAGTCCTCTGAAGTCAAGAGGCCTGCGCTACCTATCCAGTAAAGAAACTGGTTACAGCACCCTGCCCCGAGGCAGATGGAGAGCTCGGCGTTCACTTACCTAAGGTGAGAGCGTTAACCTTTAGAAAAGGAAAGAGATAGGGACACCCCAATAACCCCAGTTCATTAATCCCATATTTTCTATCTGCAGACATCTTACTCTTCGAGTCAGGCATACAGTGCACAGAGGTCCAGCCCAAAGAGCCAACCGGGTGGTGCACATCACTTTTGAAGATACGGTAGTCGCCCAGTCAAGACCGGCGCCTCTGCGAGAATCAGGTGAGCGTTACACCTCTTAGGCGACCCATCAAACTTCCCAGACACAAGTGGCAAAGGGGGTAAGTCAGCAGTGGGTGGATCCCGCTCCGCTACTCTTTGTTGTAGCGAAACGTTGGCGCTCTTGAGGTTTTGAACTTCCAAGTTCAGGCTTTGAACCGCCGCGATCAATTCCTGGACCTATTGCGGCGTAGCCATATCTGATTCTGGGCGTTGCAAACTGTCAGTTTGGTCTAACTTATCCTCTTCTTCCGAATATGCCCCCGACTCCCCTTCCTCCCTTTCCACCTCACCTTGAAGTTTCCGGCGTTGTGACAGCGTTGGGTTGTCTTTTGCTCGAGTCTTTACTCCTTTTTTTTGCAGATGAAGGCAACCAAGGTAGGACGCCACAGTGACACCCAAAGGGTGAGCTGTGGCAACCCTCCGCAGTTGCCGAGTACTGGGGAAAAAGCCAAAGGCATAAAAAACCCCGGAAGAGATGAGATTCCGCAGCTGAAGGGAGCTCGAGTATTATGACTCCAAAGGATACTGCAGTGAAGTAGGAACGGATCCAACACAGCGAGGGTAGAAGTGCTGACAAGAAAGGCAGATAGCGGTACTCAGAAAGAGTGAACCCGTAAGTACTCCAGCCAGAAATGGTAGGCAAGGCAATCCGAATAACAGGCAGTGGTCGATACACGGGAGGAGCCACAGGTAAATCCAAGCAGGAATGGGCGAGGCAGGGCGATCCGATATGCAGGCAAAAGTCGGAACCGGGAAATCAGTGGAGAGAAAAGAAAAGAAGGAGAGAGGAAGGAGAACAAACTCCGCGAGGGAGGAAGGAACCAGGGTAGCCAGGAAAAAGTAAACTGAAAGAAACGAAGGGAAGCGCACTCACGGAAGACGGGAGGGTGGAAGGGAATATTGAGTGGATCAGAAAAACAGGCGGGGAGGAAAAAATGTAAGAAAACAGTGATAATCAGAAAGGGAATACCAAACGGAGATAGCGCAGGCAAGAGACAGAACGAAAACTGTACGTTGCAACGCAACCCGACCCCGGAAGTGAAATGTATAAATACCGGTGTCGGGAGGCTGCAGGAACAACTAGACCGACACCTCACGTTTTCATTGGACGTGATGGTGCCAGCAAAGGCGGACGCAGTCTCCACCTATTCCACAGCCGCCAGATTCCCCGCGGTGTGACAGCGATAGGAAGGCCTGGGTTGGAGGCCAGTATGTCCTTCTTGAGTTTCTCCCTGCCAGACTTAGTGAGAGGTGAAGGATAGGAGATGGTGAGGCAGTTAGTGAAGATGGTGGAGATAGAAAGTGCCATAGTGAGGGCCACAGAGTATGGTATACTTAACCAGGCAGAGCAGTTGGGATACGTGTGAGGAAGTAGGCAAGGAGGGAGCAAGCGTACAGGGAGACACAAAAATGGGAAATGAAGAGGGTGCAGTAACATATAACAGACCAGAACAGTGGGAATGGGGTAACTAGTGAGCACATTCCTATGAGAAGCAGGATGTGCAAACACCTAAAAACGATTTTTTTAACAAGCAACTAAATCAATGCAGGATGTGAACACAGCTACATGCCATATTTTAAACAAGCAGCAAAATCAATGCAGGATGTGAACACACCTAAAAATGGTTTTTTGGTGAACAGGTATAGCACGTTGGGGTGTTGGCAGTAGAGCTGTAGGGCCAGGAAGGAGGAATAATGTTATGGCCTGGTACTAGCAAGAAGCTGTGTCATCTGAGATGGATAGGATAAATTGTCAAGAGTGGCACCGCACAGAGTCGGGAGGATGATGCAGGCAATAGGTCAACAGTTCTCACTTACACCACTGCTGAGGGGGGGGTCACATAGTCCAATCCTACATGTTCGAGGTACACAGCCTCAAGATCCATGTTGTTGGTTGGATAGGAGTAGGGGGGGCCTGCAACACCCAGCCTGGCCCGGACAGGCACAGACAGGAGCCTTAGAAGTGAGGCTTTTGGAAGTTGACCGGCCAGCCTGCTGGCTCCGTGATTAGCCCAGGATAAGAGGGACTTAACCAATCATCGGCCCTCCACAAGGGAACTCCCAAGGCACTCTGGTGCCTTGATGCAGTCTGCCATTTTGGAATGGCCTAAACAACGGCTAATTCAGCAGTGAAAAGTAATGCACCCCAGGAATGCATGCACACATGAGAGAAACAGATGTTAAGGCAGTGAGGGAGCTTTCTTCTTACGAAAAGTGATGCACTTTCCAAGAGTCTTTTTTTCCAAATGCCCCACCCGTAATGATCAGCCCATGAGGGTTTACCTTGATCACTTACAGAGTCACTGTTATTTCTTTGCTTCACCTAATTTGGTCATGTGAGGTTTTGTATGTTATATCCTTGCAAAAGTGTTGGAAATGTCTTCTTAAAACTCAGCCTCAAAAGTGAAAACACAAAACAGAAGAAAGCCAGACTGTGTTAACTTTATCAGCCAGCATCAGTGATCAATACAAGTATCCCTGTGTACAATAAGTGTCACACTGACATGAACGCTCCATGCACTGTGAAAGAGTCCCTTTCAATAATAACCCTGCACAAGCGATTGCTGTTCCTGGCCATCTCTTAACATAATTTTCATCCTCCCATCAAACGCTGCCAGCATGTGTGCAGCTGACACACAACCACATCCGAGAGCCTTCACAAAGCAGCCAGCCTGCCTCGATAGATTGTATCAGCGACATGCTAGTGCTCTTCCAGTCTAATGTGAAGAAAGTGCATTGGAATCCATACACAGCAGAAGACATGAGCAATGTGTTAGGTGAAGGTAATGTAATGTGTTGCAGCAATCAGCAACACAATGGTGACGGTTGGATGAGACCGGTTAGGACCCGGAAAGATCGGGGGGGCGCCAATCTGACAGTTTGCCTAGGGTGGCAACATTCCTTGCACTGTTCCTGAGGAGGTATGGTATAAAAGGAGAGGGGTAGAGGGTCCAAAGCAACATGAAGGACTCAGAATTTAAAAGAAAAAACAGGATTGATGACCAGCCCAGGATAGTGAAAAAGTTGGGAGCTGTTAGATACTAAAGAAACCATTTTAGCACAGCTAGAAAACCTTAAAGAAGACAGAGTAGAAATAATAGTAGCCTGGTCAATAGTATCAAAAGCTGCAGAAAGTTCAAGGACAAGAATTGTTTAAAGCTTAGCATGACATACAGAGAGAAAGGAGTTAGCGACGCACATTAAATCAGTTTCTGTGGAATTAAATGAACGAAAGCTGGATTTATAGAGCGGAAGAACAGTGTTGTGATCCAGATAATCTGAAAACAGGGCATAGATCACCTGATTAAGGACTTCTGAAAGAAAAAGTAGAAGCAAGGATGGAAATAAGCTGGGCAGAGAGTGTCCAGTAGAAGTTTTTTTAAAAAAAATAAAGACAATGATAGCAAGCTTGAATGTGGAAGGAAAGTTGAAGTCAATAGAGAGATGTTACAGAGACAAGCTAAAAAGGTAAGAAGTAAGTAGTATACCTTAGGAACAAGCGACGAGTGTAACAGATCTAGAGGAGAAGCAGTAGGATGAGCACGGATAAGATAGTACTATTACCAAAGTCTGAAATAAGAGAAAAGGATGAAGAGGATAGAAAGGAGGAGCAGAGAAGAGAAATCTTAGAGGTCACGTAATCAGCATAAAGGACTGAAGAAATAGAAGGCTGTGAGGATGCTGAGAGTATGAACAAAATCAAAAAGTACCACTTTTTTCTGTAATTGTTATCATATGAAGTATGCAGAGATTACAGAAAATCAAGATTATCAAGAGAGTTTGTCTTCTTCTTAAGCATATATAAGAGAAGCAGGAAGACAATGAAGAGGGAGAGAAAGCAAGAATTAACTGTGAAAAGAAAACGCGATGTATGAGAGGAAGCAGGAGAGTCAGCCAAGAATTGCGAAAGTCATCAAATGATTGAAGAGTAGGCAATGATGATGGCAGAAAGTTGGATGCTTCAAAGGACCATTCAACACGGCAGTAGAAAGTAGAGGTAGAAGGAATGCTATTGGGGACAAAGAGAGAGTGCAAAATAAATGAAGTGCAAGAAGTATTCAGATGAATATATAGGAAGAGAAGAACTAGTAGAGTCAGAAGAAAAGGAAAAGAAGAGTAGATATGGAGAGGACTCGGAAACATGAGAGGGAGAGGACATTTGATTAAACGGATAGAAATCAAATAGAAAAAGGAAGGAAGAGGAGGTGTTGGTTGTGGAAAGATTAGGTTTACAATATCCAAGAAGAAAGATTGGAAATGTAAGGTGCAGATGAAAAGTAAGAAGAGAATCCAAGTCATCACTGAATAAAGATAGGCGTCCCTGGGGGCCGATAAATGATAAGAAAAGCATGACAGAACTTCTATAGGCTTTTGTAGTAAGAGAATGATAGAGAACTTTGTACTAAGTAAGTTAACTTTAAAGAATGGAATAGCTGAAAAAACTGAAATGAAGAAAGTGAAAATAAATAAATGTAATTCCAGGACCAGTCCCTTCCATCCAGCCGGAAGGACGCCACTAAGCTGTGACTAAGGCTAAGTTCCCAGACGAGTAAAAAGTACTTCCAGGAGCAATCCCTTGACTCTGCTATAACAACTGCTACTGGCTGAAAGGCTGCAATCCGGGAGGGTTATGCAAAATGAAACACTAAGGTTAAAAATATGCATGTATATGGTACCAAAGAAATAAATGGCAATTAAATGATGCATGTATAAAATGAGCGATGGCACCTTTAATGTTGACTTATACAACAACTCAGGAAGATTGTTCCTGCTATGGTCACGTTCACACCCATAACGGATAACTCAGGAAACCAACTCCTTACAGTTTACCCCCCTGTGCCCCCCCCCTCCTGGCACGGACTCACTGTTGCGGTCATGAACCTCACTCGCACAAAAGGACAAATATTTACCCATAGGACTAAGCACCAAACTTTCTTGATAGTGTGGCCAAATTTACAAAATGGTTTCGCAGGTCACTTTAGACACGGCTGAGCATTAAGCAGTATGCAGGTGCAATACGGTGTCCTATGCATCCATCTTTTCTCCATATCAAAATTTTTGGTAACATTAGTTAAAACATAAACAGCACAAAAGAAAGCTTAGGACCATTGTGCATGCAGGACCCTGACCTTGCCGTGTCTGGGCAGGACACAGTTAACTGTTCAGAAGCAGATCCAATGAGAAGAGAGTTAGCGCGCATGCGCAGGACAGGAACTGCCTCGTTACACGGCAGTGTGTAAGAGGAAGCTAAATAACGGAGATGTGTTTCCCTCATCTTGTGTGTGTGCTTTATTGGCATGCATTTCTAACACTGGATGCGCAGCTCCTAACCCCTGGACCGAGCAAGCCAGGGGGACACGATAACTGGTGACGAAGGTGGGATTTGAACCATACTTTTCCACCAAGTGTTTCAAGTGATCTCCACACAGTGAGCTACTACATTCAAACTTGTAATCCTCGACAAAATGACTGAGGAATCAGCCCGTGAACGTGATACCACCAGAGATGAAACATCTGATGATGAAGGGCCCGATGCAGCCGCATTTTGCCGCCCAGGCCCATTTGATATGGGGGCCAGCAAGCTTTGGGGCAGAGATGAAAATGATGTATCAGGAGATTTGAAAACTACATGGCTGCACATGATGAGAGCGCTCC
Organism: Ambystoma mexicanum; assembly: GCF_040938575.1. Lineage (NCBI taxonomy): Eukaryota > Metazoa > Chordata > Amphibia > Caudata > Ambystomatidae > Ambystoma > Ambystoma mexicanum. Next base: position 781,186,586 of record NC_090932.1, read on the forward strand.
AGATAGGTTTGCCAGGAGACTGCTTCTTAACTTGATAGGAGATGAAGTCGAAGACCTCATCCCCAAAAACATATAAGGGACTGATGGAAGCATTAAGCACATACCTTGACAGCCAGAGAAATATCGACCATGAGAGGCACACGTTTAATACAGCCAGTCAAATTAATGGGGAATCAATGGACGCTTTTGCAACTAGGCTGAACTGAACATTGCTACAGTCATACCACTCCTGAAAAAACCCTGCTTGGACCCATCTCTTCTCTCAAATTTCCAGCCTATTTTTTTATTACCATTCTCTATAAAACTGTTGGAATCTTTGGTCTCTCCTCTTCTGTCTTCTTTCGTGGAATCCTCTAAATTTCTTGACTCGGCTCAATCTGGTTTTAGGCCTGGGAGGGGTAACGAAAGTGTACTGGTTTCAGTCTTTGATTACATAGTTAGACTGTATGATGCAGGTGGGGTGGGTGCTCTGATTCTATTAGATCTGTCAGCAGCATTTGATAACGTAGACCACCCCACCATGCTTACTCGCCTGCCTCAAATTGGCATCACGGGCCATGTACTATCCGGGTTCTCTTCTTTTCTGGCTGATCGTACTCAGGTACTCTCATTGGCTTCTTTACTCTCGGGCCACTGCCGCCTATCCTGGGGTGTTCTGCAAGGATCCGCCTTGTCCACCATTCTTTTCAATATAGACATCTGGCCGTTGATCTGTCTCATTTGCTCCCTCGGCGGCGGGTGCTATTCTTATGCCGACGACACCCAGATCCTGATACGCTTAGATTTTGATCGGACTGAGGTGTCGTCGTGCCTTCATAAGTGCCTGACTGCCGTTGGTGAGTGGATGAGTCGCAACTGGTTGAAACTGAATGGGGACAAGAAGGAGGTTGTCACGGGATTCCCCCTTTCTCACCTGAGATCGATCCTTGCAGGATTTCTTGGGAGGAGTCTTCTTACGCACGGATCGGGTTTTGTATAAGCCCGCGAGAGCCTCTTCTGGCTCCAGCGTGCGTTCAGAGTTCCGGGCTACTCGGGTGCTCCGGGAGGTCCAGGAAACGAGGAAGTGTGCACGAAGATGGCACATGAGTCCGGGAAGCAAGGAAGAAGGAAGAGGGATATGGGAAATGGAATTAGAAGGTCCGGGAACCAGGAACAGGATAACAGTTCAGCGAACTACGGAGCACACGTCTAGTCACTACCAGCGATAGTATTGAGACGCACGGGGCCGCGGGGGCGTGGTTTATTTGTAGAATATGCTACATCCGATATGAAGGCTGTGGAAGGCGTTTCACGTTAGACGGCCATGTTGGAAGTACCAAGGAGTGCAACCCCTGTTGTGATAAGGACCAGGAAGTCCAAAAAGGCGCGTTCTGTGGGTCATGACAGCATGCCTCCTCCGAAAACCTGTTCCACCAGGTTTGCCCGGGTGTATGAGATGATATCTTCTGAGCAATCGAGGGGTATTCAGATTAGAAATTGGTTCCCAGGTTCTTTCACTAGAAGAATATCCTTTCCATTCAACCAGGTATTGAAGTTGACCCCGTTTATACCTGGAATTGCATATTCTGGATACTTCATATTCCAGTTGGTCGTCCATAACCACGGGATTGAGTCTGCAGGATTTCCGGGAGGATCGGATGAAGGGTTTTAATAAAGAAGTGTGAAAAACTGGGTGAATTTTCTTCTAGGAGTCTGGTAGCTTGAGCCGGAATGAAACTGGGTTTATGACTTCCTTTATGGAAAATGGGCCATTTTGTTTGGTCGTAAATGTGGTAGTAGTTTCGAGGACAACCAGACTTGATCACCGACTGCATAAGAAGGCCATGGTCTTATTTTGGAATCCGCATAACGCTTAGTGTGTGTTCGGGCCTTTTCTAAATGTTCTTTGGCTTCCTTGTGTATGTTGATGAGAGTTTCAATCCAGGAGTCGACGGTACGTACTGGTGTGGGATGTGGAAGAACAGAAGGTAAAACTGACAGGTGGAATCCTTGACTGCAATAAAAGGGGCTGGTCTTGACTGCTGAGTGATCGGAATTGTTGTAGGCGAATTCAGCCACGGGCATAAGGAGCGACCAATCATCCTGTACCTTGGTGGCGAAACAACAAAGGTATTGTTCCAGGGTCTGATTTACACGTTCCGTAGCTCCGTTGGTTTGTGGGTGATAACCTGATGAGAGAGCACGTTGGATTCCTAGAATGCGACAGAGATGTTTCCAGAATTGTGAGACGTATTGAGGACCTCTGTCTGATATAATCTTGGAAGGAAGTCCATGAAGGCGGAATATATGTTCCAAGAAAATTCCAGCGAGTTCTGATGAGGATGGTAGTTTATACAGGGGTGTCAAATGAGCCATATGAGTGAACAGATCAATGGTGACCATGATAGTCGTGTATCCCCTGGAAGGTGGCAATTCCACAATGAAGTCTGTAGCGATGAATTCCCAGGGCCTTGTTGGTAGTGTAGGTTGCAATAGAAGACGCGTCGGTCTCTTGTTATCATGTTTGTTTTAACTACAGACAGAACAGGCTTGGATGTACCGTTGTACGTCAGTTTTCATTCTAGGCCACCAAAATTGTCTTTGTATTAGACAGAGGGTGTTGGTGATGCCACGATGTCCGGAGTGAAGGGTATTGTGGCAGAGGTTTATTATCCTTTGTTGTAGTTTCTGTGTGGGGATGACTGGAGCTTTATCCTTGAACAAATATCCATCCTTGGTTCTCAGATTCCATTGGTTCTTCCTTGAAATATCCTTCCAGAGCTCAGAGGACTGGGTTTGCATGCAAACTTCTTCCAGGAGTCTGACTGCTTGGGCTACAAAGATTGGATGGGGAAACATCTTTGGATAGGCCCGATCCTCAAGAGTTTCGTAATCAGGACGTCGACATAAGGCGTCAGCATTTATGTTCTGTGATCCAGGGACATGATGGATGTGGAACTGCTACTGGGCAAAGAAGAAGACCCAATGGGCCTGACGACTGTTCCTACACGCCAGAGATTGTAGAACTTGAAGATTTCGATGGTCCGTACGGACCTGGACTGGATGTCTAGCTCCCAGGAGTAGATGCTGCCATTCTGTGAAGGCTTGGCGGATGGCTAACAGCTCCTTTTCCAAGACGGAATAATGAGTCTCACTGGGAGTCAGGGTTTGTGAAAGGTAAGCAATGGGGTGCTCCAATTTGTCCTCAAATTCCTGCTTTAGCACTGCTCCTGTGGCATAGTTAGAGGTATCCGTCTCCACTAGGAATGGCCGATTAATATCGGGTTGAGCTAAAATGGGGGCTTGAGTAAACTCTGTCTTTAATCGTTGGAATGCCTTGCCTTGAGCTGCGGACCAGAGAAAGGGAGTATCTTTCTTCAGGAGAGCAATGATTGGTTGAACAATTTCAGAAAAGGACGGTATGAACTTCTGGTAAAAATTGGCAAGCCCTAGGAAGGATTGAATCTGTTTCACGGTAGTGGGAACCAGCCAAGATAGTATGGCCTTTACCTTTGAATGATCCCTTCCAATTCCATCTGGACTAAGGACAAATCCTAGGTAATGAACAGAAGTGACATTAAACAGGCATTTCTCGGGTTTAGCTAGGAGTTTGTGTTCACGTAATCGTTGTAAGACTGCCTTTACATGTTCTTCATGCTTTAGAAGGTCCTTGGAGTAGATCAAGATATCATCCAGGTAGACGATGACGAAGAGGAACAGCATGTCCAAGAACACCCTATCCATGAAACGTTGAAAGACCGCGGGGGCATTAGCAAGTCCGAAAGGCATGACCAAATATTCGAAGTGACCAAAGGGTGTTCTAAGGGCTGTTTTCCATTCGTCTGCTTCCCTGATACGGATCAGATGATAGGCACCCCTGAAATCCAGTTTCGTGAAGATTACAGCTCCTCTCACCGCTTCCAGGATATCAGAGATTAAGGGCAAGGGGTAGCGGTCCTTAAGGCTACATTGATTTAATCCACGATAATCAAGACAAGGTCTAAGTTCTTTGGTGTCTTTCTTGGGAACAAAAAACAACGAGGCTCCAGCTGGGGATTTAGATGGTTTTATGGTGCCATTTTCAAGGTTGGTATCCAAGTATTCTCGGAGGGCCTTTTTTTCAGGTTCGGATAGAATGAACATCCTTCCAAAGAGAATCACTGCTGAAGGTTCTGTGTCTATAGCGCAGTCTTCAGGTCTGTGAGGGGGTAGAGCCTGGACTATAGCAGTTGAAAACACATCAGCATATCCCTGATAGGCTTTAGGGACATATTGGTAGTCATTGCTGGTCTATTGGTGGTTTTTCGGAAGGTGTCAAGGAGGAATCCAGGAATAGACAGTGAGACATGCAAAACTCAGAGCCAAGAAACAAGGATCCTGCTGCCCAGTTGATATAAGGATTATGTTTCTGTAACCAGGGCATGCCCAGTACCATGGGGTAATGAGCCGACTTAATGATGTCAAATTTGATCACCTCTTGGTGATGGTTTATCGAGAGCTGGATCTCTTTAGTCTGCAAGCTTATAGGTCCTGAAGTGAGGGGTCTTCCGTCGATCGCCTCCACTGGTTGCATGATGCTTCGTGTTTCGTATGGAATGTGGTGGCTAAAAACCCAATCTTGATCAATGAATATTCCCATAGCCCTGCAATCCACCAAGGCCAAAATGAGGTAGGTCTTATTCTTGGAGGGCGATAGGAAGGCCTGTAGAATCACTAGGTTGTTCTGTCCAGGAGAGTTCAAGGATGGAATAGATGTGGAGCAAACATCTCTCTCCCGAAGCCTTGCTCCATCTAGGATCGGGAGCTGGCATTTCCTGAACGCCGAGGAGGGGCTAGAGGGCACTCTCTAACCAGGTGTTTATCCGAGGCACAATACATACATAACCCCGTATGAATCCTTCGCATCCTCTCTTGCGGGGATATGGGTCCACGGAAGGCTCCTATTTGCATGGGTTCTGGATCGTTGACTGAGCCTGGGGTAGTGTCTGTTTTTGATGCAATCTCAAAGGACACCTTCGGGAGGGGTACCTTGGATTTTTTCTTCTCTGCCTTCCTTTCCTGGATACGAAAGTCTATCTGCATGGCAAGGTCCATAAGAGCCTGGAATGAGCTTGGGTGAGCCACTCTGGCAAATTCATCTTTGATCTCCTCATTTAGCCCTCTTCTGAAAAGAGTAAAACTTGCTTCTGAAGACCAGTCGGCTTCCTTAGCCAATTGCTTGAATCGAGTTACATACGTAAGCATGTCCTGGGATCCTTGCTGAAAGTCTAGTAGACGTTCCTGGGCGCTATAGACCTGCTCTGGGCGGTCAAACATGGTTTAAGGGCCTGTATGAATAGCCCAGGTTAGAGCATTTCCGAAGAGGTGTGAAATTATAAAGCCCACCTTAGCCCTGGGAGTCTTAAAAGTAAAGTGAACTAAACAAGAATCAAGGAATCCATGAAGGGCTTTTGCAGACCCATCGTATTTGTCTACAATGCCGCCCAGCAATATGCTTTCCTGTGTGGCAGAATCACGGGACAAAACTAATTGTTTGAGGCAGACTTTTTCCGCTTTTAAATTCTACACCTTGGTTGTTAATTCTTGCATGCCACGCATGAGATCCTGAACGGCCGCTTCCATGTCAACTTCCACTTTGGTCATGTGGCGTCTCAAACTGTCATGGGATTCCCCCTTTCTCACCTGAGATCGATCCTTGCAGGATTTCTTGGGAGGAGTCTTCTTACGCACAGATCGGGTTTTGTATAAGCCAGCGCGAGCCTCTTCTGGATCCAGCAGGCGTTCAGAGTTCAGGGATACTCGGATGCTCCGGGAGGTCCAGGAAACGAGGAATTGTGCACGAAGACGGCACACGAGTCCGGGAAGCAAGGAAGAAGGAAGAGGGATAAGGGAAATGGAATTAGAAGGTCTGGGAACCAGGAACAGGATAACAGTTCAGCGAACTACGGAGCACACGTCTAGTCACTACCAGCGATAGCATTGAGGGCCGTGGGGGCATGGTCTATTTGTAGAATATGCTAAGTCCGACGTGAAGGCTGTGGAAGGCGTTTCACGTTAGACGGCCATGTTGGAAGTACCAAGGAGTGCAAACCCCGTTGTGATAAGGACCAGGAAGTCCAAAAGGTGCGCGTTTTTTGTGGGTCATGACAGAGGTACTGGTGGTTGGTGCCCCCCCTGATCCTACTCTGTGGGTCTCTTCATTCTGACCTTCTTCATTTAGCGTCCTACCTAGTCCTGTGTTCAAAGTGAGGAATCTGGGAGTAATCCTTTCATCTTCTCCCTCAATGAAAGATCACGTGTCCGCTGTTTGTAAAGCTGGTAATTTTCATGTTAAAATCCTAAAAAAGGTTCTCCCTCTGATACCTGTGACTCTTCATCCGCCTGTGGTGTCTGCCTTGGTGCTGAGCAGACTTGATTATTGTAATGCTCTTTACTTGGCTAAGCCCAAAGGCACCATCCAGTGTTTACAACGTCTCCAGAATCTAGCCACCCGGGTGGCCACAGGGACCCTTTTGGGGCACACATTTCCCCTGTGTTGCCCAACCCTCCACTGGCTTTCCGTTATGCAGCGGATTCGGTTTGAGGCCCTGTGCATTGTTCGCAGTGCACTGCACAGGCAGGGGGTTGAGTACCGCCATCTCTGCTCTGCTACCACTGGCCTTTTGGTCGTCCCGAGGTTCCGCAGATCTCGTATTGGAGGTCGCGCTTTCTCGGTCATTGCCGCACAGATGTGGAACGACCTCCCTGGGACAGTCAAGAATGTGTCTAATTACTTACAGTTTAGGAGGACACTTAAAACTATTCTGTTCTAGGTGCATGGCTGTTTTTGTTTGACTTATTGCGCAGTCCTTCTCCTCTCTAGCACCAAGATACCTTCGGGTGAATGCTGTGCTCTACAAGTTACACTAGCATAATATAACATAGGCTGCACAAGCTAATACGCCATTGCGAATATTTCACAAGTTTACAAATGAAGAAGCTATCAAAGTACGAATTATAGCAGGCTACCACTTATCTACTTTCAGGAAGAATCTGCTCTGTGAACCTCTCCCTCTCACCACCATCCTGCAAATGGCACAAATGGAAGCAAGAGCGGATACCCAAGCTGCACAAATGGTGACTGGAAAGGGTTCGGTGAGAGAACAAGCATATCAAATCAGGCAAGGCGGGAGGAGGATGAAAGGTGTAAATCCACCAGTACAAAGATATGGAACCACAGGAAAATGTTACAGGTGTGGCTTACCATTGCCGCATGATGAAGGGGTGAAGTGCCCTGCATTTGGACAGAGGTGTGCAAATTGTGGGAGAGAAAATCCCATGGCGAGGGTGCGTGACGTGCCGCCAAATCGCATCCAATGAAGTAGCAGCCCTAGCAGGAGACCCGAATCGAACATGAGCATATCGGGGCACAGAAGGGTTGTGGATGTGAGGAGAAACTTGGTGAGTCATGTCCGTCAAGTAACAGACTGGTCCCTATCACCCACACCTTCTCAAGAAAGAGGCCATTGAGACTATGCATACATGATGACACATGTGTTGACTGCCCCAGAAGGAGACATCGACATCAAAGTAGGACAGCTCCCGACCAAGTCCGTTATCGACACTGGAGCCATGTTAAGCACCATGTGCATATCTGAATTCTGCAAGATGGGGCACTCCCCCCACGTTGATACCGTCCGTGCTCAAGGTATTTCAGTGACCTGCAAAAGGACCTGTTCAAAACCACAGAAATTTCACAATGGAGCTAATCTATAAAGGGCGTGTAGCCATGGCGGATCTACATGTTCTCCAAGGAGACGTACCAGGAAGTTATTCAGAGGAATCGGATGTTTGAGTGGGAGAACAGTGACTCTCCACATCGATGAGTATGCTGTCCCGGTTGCCCAGCACCCCAGAAGGAACAATTGGAGGAGGAAATTGGGTGTCTACTAAAATAACATATAATAAAACCAGCTTGCAGCCATTGAGCATGAGAGGCATCCAGGGATGCAGCTGGATGACATAATCAGTTTGCTAAATGGGGCCACAATATCCAACAAGTTAGACCTCTACAAAGGATGAACAATCATGTTATATAGCGATGTTTGCAACTCATGAAGGCCTATTTCGCTACACAAGACTCCGTTTTGGAATATTATCTGCAGCCGAGATCTTCCATGAGAGCATGAGCAGAGTGATTCATCATGTAAAAAACTGTTTTAAGTACAGTGATGACATTTTGGTTTTCGGAAAGGATCGGGAACAACCAGAGACGTCTTTATGGGAAAGCAAAAGGGGCACTTGCCCCGGGCCCCCACCGCAGAGGGGGCCCCAAGAAGGAGCCTTATTTTAAAAAAGTCAGTTTCACTAAGTCAACAAAATCAGGTATCACAAATCAGGACTTTCTATGGTGTGCTGCTATGGCTAAACCTATTTTCTGTCTGTTGTTAAGTACATTTTGTTCTGATATTTTCATCCTGTAATGTTATGTTCAATGGTATATACATAGTTTTCGTGGCACAACACCTGTAGCATTCTCACCTTTCTGTGGGGATTATATTGATCATGTGCAATAGCCAAAGTTGAAATACACATCGATAAATTTGAATGCCCCGATGGTTCAGAGGATAGCTTAGTGTGTTAAGCACTCATTGCAGAGATATTCGTTCATATGCAAGATTACAATACCAAATTACAGCAATCCCGACTCAGCGGTTCGAATGTATGAAGTTGTTAAGCCTGCATGTATATGTACTTTGTTTTATAGTACTCGAGGTGTTATCATCACCAGTGTACCTGCACCAAATAGTGGTGCTATAGAAACTAACATAGCGTCAGTATGGTGAAGGTCTAGAAATTGGTTTGTTTAGATGGAGAGTTGTAAAACCTAGGCAGGCACCTCCAATGATGACGGTAAACTATTAGAAGTGTTGATGTATCCAAATTCCGGACTGTGGAACCAAAGCGTTCATGCTTGCATCCTGGCTTTGCCAGAATATGATACAGTGATCCTGGACAAATCTTATATCACTGACAGTACTGCACTGCCTTCTATGAAAAGATATGCTTCTCACATAAGGGTGGCATTGTTTGGCCAATTACCTGATCTTTCCTATCATGTAGGCCATTTGAGTGGAAGGAGTTTTAGACAGAAGAGATCAGACCAGATATTGCAGGCTTCTTACAAGCATATTTTAAGGTCTGCTTATGTGACAACAAAACAGTTTGCTTTTTTGTACAATTCAAAGGTTTTTCTGCACATTTTTAATACCATTGCCCAAGCCTGTGTTTGGGGTGTATTTAAAGCTTTAAAATACAAAAGAGAAACCTATCTGAAATCTTTTAAGATCACAACCATTAGTATGCTGGTATTTATAGACTTTCCTTGATGATGGAGACAATGAAGCTAGAATCATTCCCATTTTGCATAATATGTTTCTATAACGTTTTGTTTTTTAAAATGTTTCTATTGAGTTATGTGATTTTCATGTTTTCCAAGTCAGTTCTGTAAAATGGGATTATTTTAATTCAGCGTAAAAACTAGAAAAGAAATTGGTAAAGAGCAGAAATTGCAGAGTCGGTACGCATTCCAGCTTCACCTCTTAATCAATGTGTGATCCTGGGTATCTCATTTAATCTTGTATTTCCAGACCTGTCAAAATTGCAAGTCCCTAAACCTTTCACAATTGTCAGCCCTTTCGTTCTCAGGGTATGATCTTTAAAAAAGACTCACTCATGGTTTCACTGGCTCCATATAGTGCTGTTTCCTCTATAATGATAGTGAGCATTCATATATTACACACCACAGCCACTTGTTGCTTTGCTTTCGAATGGCAACACTGCTTGAAAACCATGTCCCACTTCTAATCTCAGTCCGTCTGGATACGGACACCTTCCTGGTATCTTCAAATCATCATCCACTCTCTATGCTATGGTATGTGTAGTTTTATCCTTGCTACCCATTGGTCGCCTGTATCCATGCTTGAGCACTTTTGCTGTGTCAGAGGCAGCTAATCTGAGTCGCTTGACTATTATGGATTGTGTGTACCTTTGTCATAAAATCTGTGCCCTGCAGTTATATTATGTCCAGTATACCTTCCATGTGGCTGCTATTGATCAAGTGTTTGCTGCACTTATGCTAGAACACAAGTACCCTCATCGTGGTCTGCTAATGTGCCCTTGAAATGCTACTTGTTTATGATCACTCTGATTACAACATGAATGAAGAGGGTAAGGTATCTGAAAGGGAGTTTACAATGTTCATTTTGATCTCTGCGAAGCAGCATGTGAAGCTATGGGTTGTTATCGTGACATGGGGTGCGGCACATTAGATTTCTGTATCCCTTAATTCCTTTGGTCTGTTGCATGGGGGCCCCAGAGGTGTCCGTGCCCCGGGCCCCCAAAGTGCTTAAGATGGCCCTGGGAACAACATGATGAAGTCCCACACGAGGTATGCATGGCACTCTCCCGAGCAGGGTTGACGCTGAATCTGGAGAAATGTGCTTTTCACAAAAGGAACTTGAAATTCTTTGGACATGTGTTCTCGCCAAGTGGAATGAACCCTGACCCCGGAAAAGTGGAGGCAATTACTTAGATATGTAGGTGTGCAGAGAGTTTGGGAAGCTAGCTGTTGCTGCCGGCATTCTTTGTTCCTATTCTTGGATTTGCAAACCTGCAGTATTTTTTCTATATCCTCTACATCGAGGAGGTTGCATCAAGGAGTTTGCCTCAAAACCACGCAGAGTTTTTGGTATTCAGTGGACAGGAGAGTACATACCAACAAACTCTCTGAGCACGACTATAGCCGGCCTATGGCGAGCCTTGTCATTGACTTCCATTTGGAAACGTAATTCATCTTTGGACGTGGAGTTTGACTTTACCAAACCCTTGTTCGCTTATACCATCCATATCATTACTAAGCGAAATTGAAATCACACTTAGCCCACTGTTCTACCTACTCACGTGACTGCGGCCATCTCGCCTTTGAGCTTGTCACAGCAGCAAAAGTAGACACTGGGGCTGCTGTTGTTTCTTACTTTGATTAACATCTGAACCGATATTTTCATATGACTCGCATCCCGTGAGTGACTGCGGGCAATCTAGCCCTTGAACTCGTGTGAACCCTGCTACTTCGAGTAAACCTTTGAAACTGAGAAACCGAGAAACAAACATTTTACACTGTGTGAAAGGATTATGTGCGAGCGACTGAGGGCAAACAGCCTTTTAGCTCATGTTGAAAGTAGGGGAAGCTGTTACCAATTAACAATCTAGTGGCTGCTTCCAATGATCATGTGCGCGCGACTGCGGGCAATTAGCCTTTGAGCGACACGGGAGGAGGGGAAGCAGCCGGGAAAGCATTTCTGTTTAATGGTGGCACTGTACCCTCGTATCTGTCTCAGACTCATTATTGACTTGTTGAGCAATTGAGAACTGCCAAAATTCCTTTCTTTCTGCTCCTACGTGCTCATGCATGTGTTAAAATTGAAGGACAATAACACTATATTTTTAAAATTATGTTATTTTCCTTTTGTGTACATTGCTTGGTGTATTGCCTCCTGTAAATACGGGAAGCTGTATTTGATGTGGCAGTTTCTTTTTTCCTTCCTTTTTGCAAATTACAATTGAATGTTTGCGGGTCTTTAATTTCAAATATAGAAAGGGCTGCTGTTACAGGGGAGTGCTCCTTTGAGGCGGTTCACATATTGGGAGGACGTCACGGGAGGAAGTGACATAGTAAGGGGAGGAGAGTGCCTGACGAAAGGCACTTGCAGTTTGTATTTCAATAAAGAAGGTCCTACTCTCCCCGCTGGTGTCCGTGTCTTATTAGGGCCCCCCCCAAACCCCTAACATTTGGCGACGAGGACTTTTCCCATCAGCGGTCCTCCTTGTTGTCACGCCGGAGATCCCTCCGTGTGTACTCCTCTCCTCACACCAGTGATCCCACTGGCCCGCGGATCCCCGTGTTACGCGCTCGGGCCAGCGCTACTATAGAAACTGTATTTCATTGGGCATTTAATCGTGCTATTTACATCTGAATGCCTGTAGCTCATATTGTATAAGATGCAGCTCTCCCTTTTCTGCTCGATTCTAAAGGTGTGTCAAAATCTGCTACAAGGGGACAGGAGGCCAACTATGCCACCCATTACTAGGAAACAACAACCACTTCTTACAGAGGCAGCACAAATAACCCTGGTGGCGCATAAAAGTATTAGAGGTCACACTCTGAGTAGAGAAGCCGCAGTGCAAATAGGCACTTTTGAAAGTGACGCGAAAATACAACAAAGTATACGAGCAAGGCTAACAGAAGACGATCTGGTCAATTTTATATCACATAGTCTAAAAATGACAACCTGTAACAAGTTCAGGGGGTAAAAAATAGGGGCCAGCCACAGATAGAACTGAGAAAGTACAAGCAGACAAATCAGTGGGAGCAGAAAGATCAAAATGTGGGATTATAAATGGGAATCCTAAGGGCCAACTAAACCTAACTACTGTGACTGATCCTAACAGGTCACACTTCTACAGACAAATTGGCAGTAGTACAGAGCTAAAGAGCACAAGAATTCTAGGGAATGGTCCCCTGTTGTTCCCGGGTGACATTACTTATAATAGCATTTTGGAGGGAGCGGGCATGTCTGCTGGCGACTTGGTGAATACGAATGGGGACTTGGAAATTGGCCCATTCTTGATTGATTGTGAGGAGGTAAATTGTCCCAATACAAGGGCTGTGCTGGGTGAAATGGTACAGGGTGATAGTGATTTGTTTGTGGTTTCCCCCTCACAGCTCCTGGACGCTATGTCCTGTAGTGACATTAGAGTAGAAAGCGAGAAGACATGGTCACCCTCAATATCGTCGCTGAATACAGTTCATAGTGCCCAAGTAGAACTGCATGATAACATAAAGGACGAAATTAAGGCACATACATTAATACGATGTGAGCTAAATGTCAAAATTGCCATCTTGAATGACTTGGTGCTAAATCTGGCCAAAAAAGAGCGCAGAGCTATGAAAGACAAACAAACGGCTACAGATGAGGTAGAAGTACCTAAAGAGCAACAGGTGCTGACATTAATGATTCAAGACCAAGTCTCTATGACAAAACACTGTTTAAATTAGAAAGATAAAGAGCAATTGCAAGAGAGATTCATAGAGGGCAGGACGCCCATTAATAAAATCTCCAATAAAAGCTCATAACAAATCAAAGGATGGGAGGAGGAATCAGACTCAAGGAAATACCTCAAAGACGTTTTAAAGGAGAAAGGTGCAGATCCAGCCTCCCAAGAACAACAAATACGGGAATAGTTGGGCGCACCAAAAAGAAAGGAAAAATGATATAACATCCAGGGGATAGAAAGCCTCAATTGCATTGACCTGACTAAAATGAGTGACCGCAAAACACCGCCAAAAAGTTTGGCTAAATTGGACACATGCAATATGTCCTGCCAAATGACGCCAATAAAAGTAGGAAAAGTGGTACCCAAGGAGACCGTTACATTAGATCCTAATAGGATAAATACGCCCCTTTCCCGACTACAAGAAGTTGAAAAGGCCGGTTGCTCTAAGGAAGTAGAAAGCATTGATAATAGTCGCACATTGGGAGAGAAAAAAAGAGAAGCTAGAGACTGATGGGCCGCCATCTTTAAAAAAAAGGTCAAAATGAACACAACAAAGGCCCTAAAAACGATGAATATGTTGAAATCTAATAATGATGCGATACAGATCGAGAGCTTAGGCGAACTCCACGGAGGAGCTAATAAAAAGGCAGTACAGGCTGCCCCTGCTGAGGCACAAGTGGCCAACGTGGACAAAATAATGGGTGATCGAGAACGATTGATTGATTTGTTTGGCATGAGGGATCCACCCACTGCCACACGAGAACAGAGAATTTCAAGGCAAACTAATTCAAAGGGGAGCACTCAGCGAAGACAGATAGACTGATGAAGGAATTAGATTCCAGGACCTCTGAGCTGTATATGGAGCTCAGATCTAACATAAACATAAAGCTAAACCTGAACCGGTCCAATATCTTAAACATTGTTAATGCACTCCAAGCTCTAAATAGAATATCATCAGAAGATATTAGGTCTGTAAGTTTTCCTTATCAAACAAGGACTGACATGGCGGAAATATAACCTAAATCCTCATTCGGATTAAAATCTATATTTGACGACAGAGAGGAACTGCTAAATTTTGGGTGTCTGGTATATGAAGAGAGAAATGAAATTAAAGAGCTGCTTAAGAATACTGATCAAGGGCTACACTCTCAGAGACAGGCGGGGTTGCAGACCACACATGAGGTAGAGAATTGGGAAAAGTTCTCCCAGAAAAACTTAGGAATCTCTCTATGCTGGATGTGCATGGCAATTAGGCTATGCTGCTTAATTCTCTTTAAAACGTAACTTTCCGAAGGAATTGTTTGAGGAGGGTGAACTCTGACATTTGAATCACTCAGATTACTGGTGTGCAACACCAGAGGCTTTAATAGCTTCATGAAGTATGAAAACCAGAATAAGATATTTACATCGAGTGATATTGTCATTTTTCAAGAAACCTGGCTCCTGAACCAAGTATGGATATATGGTTTCCAACTAGTACACCAGCTGGCTAATAGATCTATAAAGGGTCGTCCCTCAGCCGTCCTATGTGCATTCAGAAATACCAAATTCCAGTCCATACAAATTGTTTCCATAAAATACCTGGTAATTTAGTCATCACAGTGAAATATAAATCCCCAGTTAAATGGATGAACATCATGATTATTAATCTGTACTGGAATGAAAAGGTTATCAATTGTGAAGATTTACTCATATTGAGGAGTGTATTGTAAGTTGGAGATTGAAAGTGGAAATGTATGTTACAATTGCACGTGATCTCAACTTGAATAATTTGATGGAAACGGAGGATGAAAGAAGTCCCAAGTATAGGTGTAAGAGGAGATGGATGGACATGTTTGAAGATTGGGACCTCTTGATCACTAATGGTAATGTGGAAGGTGACTTGATAAAGAGACCAACATAGAAAAGAGGACTCCAGACATCCAACATTGATTACATAATATTATCTCGGCCATGTTTGAGTTGTGTCGTTTTGAGATCCTCCCAACACATCATAGTGACCACAATATTCTCGTGACATCATTTCAATTATTTAGCTAGCATCATTCTTCTGGGTGTCATAAGAATCTAGTGGTGAATAGTGGGGAAACCGGATAAAAAGGTTTGATAAGAAGGGAGTTACTCTGACAAAAAAAATTGGAGGCCTATTTAAACCAGGGCCCAATAGAAGACATTGTGACAAGATGTACCAGAAGGGTTTTTGCGAATTCATCTGGGAAAGAGACAAGCCTTCAAACGGTGGACATTGAACCACCTCTCATGTCCATGCATTTAATTCTCTGGTGTACGAGTGTGAAAAAAGTGTTTAAGGAAGAGCTCCAACTGTTAGGACAGAGGTCGACAGATAGGTCAACCTATGCCAAAAAAAAAAGGCGGCACAAAGAGGGTTACAAAATTGATTGAGAAATCATAAAGCTCTAATATTCCAACAGGATAGTGAAAGAAGGCTGAAAGCACTATGCCAGACCAATACCAGGAACATTTGGTAAATGATGAAGAAACCACCTACATTGAACAACAGAGTATTGGAATAGGTGAATCAGAGTGGCAGACACATTGGGAGGATATGTGGGATGGGGGGCAAAAAACAATAGGGCCTCTTATCTCACCACCTCGTGGGCCATAGAATTTGAGCACGATGACATCAAATGCAGCTGGTCCAAATGGTCTGACTAATTCAATTCTGAAATTGAACTCTGAGCTGTGGTCCCGAATACTGACTATTCTTTTCCGTGGCATTCTAAAATCAGGCACTATGCCTAACTCATTGAAATAATCTATAATCATTCCCATATTTAAGATGGGCAATCGGTCAGATCCTAACAACTATCGACTAATTGCCCTCCTTGACTGCGATAGCAAAATCTTTGCAGCGCTTATCCTGGAGAAACTGGAGTCTTGGATCAAGGAAAACAACATCTTGCCAAGAAATCAGTGTGGCTTCAGAAAGGGAATGTCTATGACCCTAAAAGTCTTGATCCTATTAGTATTAAAATATGTCTCCAGGCACAAGGTGAAGGGTATTCCAAATGAGGTCCATGCCTGCCTAATAGACTTCTCAAAAGCTTTCGACCTTGTAAACCTCCAACTACTCTGATCAAAAGAGAAATAACAGGGACTGCCGCCTAACCTATTGGCTATCCTAGAATATATACATGATGATACAACTATAAGGGTGAGATTGAATGCTGGGGGTGCTCTGTCAGATTCTTTGCCAACATCTAAAGGACTGTGTCAGGGTTGCATGTTCATACCATGTCTGTATAACCTGTATTTGGCAGACTTGAATGATGACTTGGAAGGGGCTGCTCTGATCAGGCCCAAAATTGGGGGACTGGGAATTAGTTGTCTTTCTTAAACTAACGATGTGGCACTTTTGGATGGCTCAGCCATCGGTCTCCAGAGGTTGCTAACAGCACTTAGTATTTACGCAAAAAAGAATGATCTGATAATAAACCAGAAAAAATGCCATACGATTACATTCAGTAATGCAAAGAACGAAACCAGCAAAATAAAGTGGGCTATTGACAGTGTTAAGATTGACACTAGGAAAGAAGTGCTTTATCTAGGGTTTAATATCAACAGATTTTCAAGCAAACGGTATACTACTCTAAATTTGGAGAAGGAAATTGACCAACTATCTTTCCAGATGAGACACATTCTTGGACAATTCGGTAAATTCTCTATCAAACCTTTCATACACTTCCATGTTGGAAAAGTAATCCCTAAAATGATGTACGGTGTTGAACTGGATGGCGCAGCATATAACATCAATTAGGACAGATTGGAAGGGAGGCTTTGTAAGAGAGACTTGGGAATTCCCTCCTCTCTTCCCATGGCATCACTGTGCTTTGAATTAGGTCTCCTGTTTCTGCGATACTGGAGGAATTGGCGAGTGCTGTGAATCTTTGTAAAAATTGTGTCTCCTATTCGAAATATTATGTTTGAAAATCTTCAGGAGTGTCTGAACCGAAAAGTTTCCCCAAGCTTGAATGAAATGTCAGACTTACTAATGAAATGTTAAATGAAATGAACAAATATCGTTTTGTATTAGTAAAAAATCCATTGTCTATAAAGAAGCCACTAATGCAGTGGGACTGGAGTGCTACCATTGACAAAACACAACGCTACAAAATCCACTCAACTTTCCAGGCTATTAATAAACCACTAGGAGATTTGCCCAAATACCTCTGTTGCTTTGCGTTTGAATGTTTTTGCCAACCAGTGAAATTCGACATGTTCGATCCATGATAAAAGAGGGAATGAATGACATCTGCACACATTGTAATGTTGTGGAAAGTCCAGATACTCTTGTAGAGAAGGAACCAAATGCCTCTACCAGACGTCCCATCCCTATGTGTCAAAATGAATAAAAGAGAAGATGAGTAGCGAGGTGAAGACAATGCACTAAGAAGAATGGTCAAAGAAGAGAATGTATAGACCTTATGGAATCTGATGACAAAATAAAGAATGGAGTAACCTTTCATGTGCGAAATGAAAATTGCGTGCGCGAAGAGCACTGAAGAAAATATAAGTCATTTCATGAAGGCTGTAATCATGAAGGCTGGCTATATGTAGTGGGTAGACTGCAGGCGTTTCCGTATATATATATATATATATATATATATATATATATATATATATATATATATATATATATATATGTTAAGAATCTGGATTTTTGATGTTGCAACTTTATTAAGTCAGGACCTGTGGAAGAGAAGGGCTGAAAGTATGGAGCAGCAGAGAAAACCACTGAGAATCGAGGAAGGATCGAGAAGGCTGTCTGGCCCAGTGTCAAGAGTTGGGACAGCCAAGAACTGGTTTTCTATTCAAGGAGATACAAAGAATGTTAGAAGCGAGGCAAGCTCTTGTTAAAATGCAACGGAAAGACACTGAGTGCCAAGTTGTATTCATTTAATATCATTGAATGAGAAGAAGAAACTAAAACGTGGTCTCCTGTCACATGGGGTGGATGGAAGTAGACGCACGAGACTTGAAGATAAGAACGTGCTTGCACTCCCTTCTATTCTCAGGAGCAGTGATACTTTGCAAGGCCAAGTTCAAAGACAATTCAAATGGCAGAAGGCATGAGTGATGATGGGGAGGCATGGTCAAGTCCACCGACCAGCACTGGGAGTGCCAGCTTGCGTGCTGCTAGCAGGTTGAATATTCCAGAAGGGTACAAGCGTGCCAACCAATTATAGAGGGCCATGTATTGAAGAGCCCTATAGTTTGAGAGCCAATGGTGTGTCGTGTATCTAACAAATATGGATGATGACTTGCACAAGGGGTGGGCATGAGTTGTCCACCTGACTATAGAGACCCAATAACAATCCAATCCCCTACAGACAGTATACTTAGATGTTCCCCGTAGACCAACCACAATCCTAAATAAGTTTTCTTAGTTTGCCACGTAGTATGACATCATGCATGACAAGTTTTTACTATAAAAGTGTTATTTTTTATGTGATGCGTTGAGATTATGCTGTGAGACATCCGTTGTACTTCCTGTTTTAGACAATTGAGAATAAAACAGATTACTTTTGCCAACTTCCGGAGTCGGTCTTATTATTGGTGTAAGAGTTATTCAGCATCCCCATCCATCTAACGACGCATTACCTCATTTAAAAGGGCCTAAGGGTTTATGTGGTAGCATGTCACATGGGTCAAGACCCATCGATTAAGTAGAGCTCCAGTATTTCAGATGATCGAGCACCCTTTGCCGTCTAGCCGGAAGATTGCAAGGTTTCCTGTGGAGTGTGGCCGACATAGAATTCTTTCAAGAAAAATCGAGAAAGGTGGGACGGCTCCCTCTTAGACGAAATCCCTTCTGGTTTTCACAGGTGCTTCGCAGACGGAAGGCGGAAGTGGTCGAATGGAGAGGGGAGCCGATGCCTCGAGCTGAACAAGCAAATGGTGAGTAGACTGAGGGGAATGGCGAATTGTGGGGATGGGTAGTTTAGAAAAGAAACATTTTTGATTATAAAAGTAACAAAAAGCATTTTAAAAAAGTGTAAAATAAGAGAAAAGATATAAGGCCTGGGATTCCTAGCTCAAGAAGGTTTTGAAGAAATCATCTCACATCCCAATCAGCGGTGGCACATAAACAGGTTTATGTTAGGAGATGATTTAAACTCTAGTCAGAGTTTTTTAGGGACAGGATGATGAAGATGAGTACCATGGTTTAAATGTAAAAGAGTTGACTAGTATGTCTGGTTGTGTGTTTTGAAATTTAAAAAAGGTGTCAAAGAGCGACAAGAATAAGTTGGGTAAAGTTGAAGTAAAGGTAAAACATTATTGCCTATTTAAGGTCATTGTCACGCCGAACAAGAAGTAGGTTGAGGTTATTGAGAAACAGAGAGTTTGAGCGGTGAGTGTTCGAGCGTGCTCATATTTGTTGTTTTTATAAAATTATCTATGTAAAACACTGGTGAGTATTGACAGTCAATTGAGATGTCACAATGGGAGTTATTCCTCCTCAGATGCACCTATGCAAGAAACTGCCAAAATATATGCCCACACTCAAAGAGTACAGTGTGGAGTGGGCAAAGGGCACAGCAGATAACATGTTTATGCCATTGCCGCTAGGGGGATCTCTGTCAAAAGCGGTATTGCAGCACATGACCACATACTTGCGTGCTGCATATTCAAATTTGGAAAAGAGGTTACCTATTTTAGAGCTTTGTAACATGTATCAAGAGGAGAGAGAGGATCCAACACCTGAGGAGTGGATGCTTAATCAGTGCAGGACAAAGGAGTTGAGCCTTCTGCTCCTCTTACCGTGCCAGAAGTTAACGGCGAAAGAACAGAAGACTTGGATTGCATCCATTAAGGGAACTGAAAGCAGCGACAGGGTATAGTAATCCAATATATGAACCGCCTGCTTATAGCAGTGATGATAGACCAGAAGAAACAAAAACAAAGTAGGAGACCTTTACGATCGTGCAGAACAAGGAGGAGAAAAGTGAGCGATCAAATATGGCAGAAAACGTAGAACAAGTGATTAAGAGATGGAAAGGAGAGAAGGATAAAGCTGACGAGGTAACGCTCCTACAGAATGAATGGATGGGAGGAAAGATATTACTCAAGCTTGATGGGAAAAGTATCGAGGAAGTCAGGCAAAGGGAAGATCATGACGAACAGAACAGAAAAAACAGAGAACGAGAAGAGAGATTGAAAGAGGATGAACACAAGAGAAAGAGCAGGCAGAAAGCAATCGAAGAATGAGAATGACAAGAAAGGAAAAGAGAAGAAGGGGAAGCACAGAAATTAAGGGATACAAGGATTCAGAGACAAAGGGAAAAGGAAGATCGAAGAACGAACAAAAGAAGAGAGGAGAAAAGACAAGAAGAGGAAAGAGTTAGATGGGACGCGAGAAAGCAAAGATAATTAGATGAAGAAGTGGAACGAAAAAGGAGACATTGGGAGTGCAATATTGATCGCATTCAGAAGGAGTTAATGGAACCGAGTCCAGTAATAGAATGGGGAAATATAGAGGAGTTTCTTCCGTTAAAGGAGGCCAGGGCCATTTAGAGTAGCTTCGAAGAGAATGTTGACAAAGGGAGCATTGGAGATAGGATCGATGAGGCCTATCAAGATTCAAGAGAAGGTAGCAAATTGGGAAGCCGAGGGAAGAGAGATCGATCCCTGGTCTTCTAATCACGAAGCGAAGAAAGAGACCCATTCAGTCTCGAGCATAGAGCTTTGTCCTTAGACAGGCTGACTTTAGATAAAGGTGAAGGGTATGCAAGCCATACCATCTGAGGGCTATATGTGTCAGGTGAAGAGAGAGAAACCTTCCGTGGGGAGGAGGGAGGAAGTGCATGTGGCCCGAGGGATGTTTGCAGACAGACAAGGAAGGATAGGACGCCAGATCCTGTAGCATATCCAGAGCATCCTAGAGGACAATCATATAGCGAGAAGGGAGAGTCACCACCATATGCGAGTAGGCCGAGGTCATTGCCAGGTAGGAAGCGATCAGGAACCATTGTCCCCACTATGGATAGGCAGGCGATGGGAGCCAACTGCAGATTGGGATTCACGCAGTTCCCTTTATTGGAGAAATGAGGGGCTAGACCGCAATATATTCCATGGCCACAAATGGATAGGGATAATTTAAGATGCAAACCCCCTAGTTTAACGGCGGGTGCAGGAAAATGGATTTATGAATTAGAGAAAATTACAGAGGGAAATACTCTGGCAATAGGGGACATTAAGGGTCTCCTAGCAGCCATTCTTGGGGAAAGAGCTGATGACATTTGGACAAGAGCAGGCTATTTGAGTGTCACGGCACAGACACAGCACACAATGGAGCGCCATTTAATAATTATAGAGTAGATGTCTGGAGAGCTCTCAGGGTGCAGTATCAAATATGGGTGCAATTATGACCATAAAATGAAAGAAGAGGAGTATCCACTTGCTTACATTCAGGAGTGCTGGACTCTTGAAACTCGCGAGCCGTGGGGAAAAACAGTGGCAGTATTTTACCATACCAAATTTTATGTCAGGGGTTGCCCGAACAGGTACAGAGGCAGCTCAAGAAACTAGTGAGAATGGAAGCGAAGCCATGGGCAGAGATACAGTTGACTATAGTGCATCACTGTCCGCTGTTACAGGAGAAAAATAGGAAGAAGGAAGATGTTAGAAAACGTGAAGAAGCTAAGTCAGTTCAGAAGAAATTGTCAAAATATGCCATAGAAGGGGCAGTATTGACAAGTGGAGAAGCACTGGGAATACAGCAAGCAGTGGGTACATCACAGGCAAATTATCAGCACCAGATGGGCCAAGGAGGGAATGGATTTGTGCCACGAGGCAAAGGAATGGGAAATAGAGGAAGGGGTCGTTTTCAGAATAATCAAAGCGGTTTTTGGAATATGCAGAATGATTATCAGAATGCGCAAGGAGGATTTAACCAAGGGGGACTAGTCAGAAGGGCTCCTCCTGGATGTTGGACATGTGGGATGACAGGGCATATTGCGCATGTATGCGGGAGCCAAGGGTATGTACAGAATGGGCAATTCTCAAGAGGGGGGGGACCGCTTATCCTCCAGCATATAGCTCACAAGCTAGGGGTGGATTTGCCTAAAATCAGACAGTGTATCAGGCACAAGCACCGCAAAAGCAACAGGCATTGCAGCCACAGCAAGCACCAGTGAATCCACTGCAAGCGCAGTCACAGCATGCACCCATGCAGATACAGCAGAATGCAAACATGGGACAATTATTGAAACCTATATTAGGGGGTGTCACTGTGGTGGTAGGAAGCCCTTTTACAGGTACAGGGGTATGTATGTATTCATAATAGGACAGCTCACAGGGTGACTTGATTTGTTCAGTACTACCAGTAACACCAGACTCCCAAGAGGAACCAAGGGTTGATGTGAGGATAGGAGGCACATCTTCTTCTTTTTTAGTGGACACTGGTGCAAATCGCTCATGTATATGAGAGGGAAAATATCCAGTGTCGGGGATTGCCATGTATGCTCAGGGATTCTCGAGAGCTACGAGTCCAGTTGCTTTTACTGACGAATTACCAATCTCCATAGGAGAGTGTCACATGTCTGTTCCATTATTGTATTCACAGCAGACTCCAGTTAACATTCTATGACGAGAGTTAATGACGAAGCTTAACATGACGATTTCTTTCACTGACGAAGGCATAGTGTGCTCTACTTCAGGGATACATTATATGAATGTTGGTGAATTTATATTGGCATTTACAGGGTAAATGACTCTGTGAGGGATGCCACCGGAATCAGAAGTTTTTCTTCATGGGGTACGCATTCTGTTTACATGGCTACCCCGCTTAGTGGGAAAGATTATGAGAATACCTGATGAATTCTTGTTCAGGCCAGAGATACCAAGGAACGAAGAGGAGTGACAGACTATTCCCCTAGAGTTAAATGCAGCCATAGTATGAGTGGAAATGGCACTACTCGAAGGGAAAAGATTACGAGGCCAGGGCATGGAGGACAGTGATTGCTATTGGTGAAGGGTGTAGATTGACTGATGTCACTGATGACATGTTTAGAGATGATCCAACAGATGATGAAGTAATATTCGAGATGACTATTACATATTGGATTAGAATAGAGAAAATAGAGATCCCACAGTGAATGGCAATTGTGCATCAGCGTCCAGCATTTTTTAATGAGGATTTGGAAAATGGGAAAAATGTTTTATGGACTACGGGCCCCTATGACGTAGGCCTATTGAAGGGGGTACGGGAAATTAAGATAAAGTTGAAACCAGGAGCAATTTTACCTCGAGCAAGACAGTACCCCATGTCTAGAGAGTGGCGGATGAAGGGATTTTTAAGATTATTTCAGCACTGATGGAACGAGGTATTCTGGTACCATCAGAATCGTTGTGCAATAATGCAGTGTATCCAATCAAAAATTCAAAAAGAGACTGATTAACCAGATTGCAGAGGCAGAGTTTCCTTTAGTTCCTAATCCAGTGATGATACGATGCAGTATCCCAGTAGAAGCACAATATTTTACAGTGATAGACTTGAAAAATGCATTTTTCTCAATCCTGTTGCACAAGGACTCACAAGACTTTACTTACTTTTCTTTCTGCCAAATCCAACTGAAACACACTTGTTTGCCGCAAGGGTACTGAGAGTCCCCGTCAATCTTTAATAGGGTACTTCAGATGGACCTAGGCAATATTGATTTGTAGAGCGTTGTAATACAGTACGTAGATGACATTCTGATTTGTAGCACTACAGAAGATGAGTGCAGGCAAGAGTTGATCCAGTTAATGACTATCCTAGCAGACAAGTGTGATGCTGGAAATGCATCGGAGGGACAGGGCCTCCGTATCCTTGTCCTTTACTGCTTTTTATCGTGTGTTCTGTCGCTTTGTCTGTGCAGGAGTTCATGTGGGACTCCTGGTGGTGCAGCTCTCTCTTTGGTTTGGTGTACATATGCATGGGATACCCTTATGGCACCCATGGGTGGGGGTACAACCCTGTGCCCCTAGTGTATGTTTTTAAGCACGTGTGTGGGGTCCACAGAGCAGGGTATGGGCTGGTGGCAGCCCTGTGCTGAATTGACAGGTGCCCTGAGCGTCCTCATTTTGGGATGCCCAGGCCCTGTCATTGGAATCAGTAGATTCCTGATGGAAACAAGATGGCCCCCGAGGCCTGTTACCTTCCATAGCCTGTTACCCTAGTTTCCCAGAAGTCACAGGAAGCCCTGACTCTGTCCCGTCCCCCTGAATGGCTGTTGGGTGGAAGTTCTATATATGGTAGTGTGGGCAAGTGCTGACCAGACTGGCTAGAGCCTTCACAACAGCTGTATGTTGTGGGTACACCTGTGGGTGGGACCTGGGTGAATGGAATGTGTGACATATACGCATTCTATGTTATGGGTGTCTAGTATCTGGTGTTTGACACAATGACTGAGACAACCCTGCCTGAAACTGTTATGAATGCAGTGTATAGTGTTGAATGGCATGGTACTTGTCCGAATCAACATTCTGTGTTTTGAGTGTCTGGATGGAGAAGAATGGCCTGAATGCACCATGCGCCTGATTGGCTGACTGACTGACTGAATGCCCTTCTGAGTGACTGGTTGCCTGAGTGTGACCCAGCAGACTGAATGGGAAATCAGCAGTATATCTGGGGGCCTCTAACTGCTAGAAATCGTTCAGTAGCTGGAGTTGAAACTGACATTGAAACTGAAGCTTAACCTTAAAGCCGTGCTGGAAGAGAAGTATTGCTGTTGCTCTACTTCATTGATCTGAAAGCTGCTGTGTCTTCAAGAACTGATCCAGAGAGGACCTGGTTAGGCACCCTAATCCCGAGCTACAAGGGACCATCGTGCACCGCTAACCTTCACCAAAGCTCCCTGGAAGTCAGACCCTCGACAGGCTGCCGACCGGAGACGGGGAACACCGAGGAGAACCAAGAGAAGCACCAGACATTCCATCCACTGTCATCGACCAGGGTCTGCAGGTTTGCTATAACCACTGGAGGCCCATTGAAGTTAGTTACCCAGACGCAGGGACTGTTTGACACTGTGCCGTCCATGACTGTAGTCGCAATGCTCCTTTGCCTAAGACATTTAATTCCCGGATGCGCTCGTCTGAACCGCCAACCGCCTTATCCCGCCGGAGAAGGCGAGGCCGTCGACGCACTGAGGAGCATCCGCCGGTGGGTTTCCCGCCACCTAAAGACCGTAGAGACACCGGACGACTCTACGCACTTGCTGGGCCAAAGTTCTTCACAAACTCTTTGCGGTCCTGAACTATTTACATCGAGGTGCCCCGAGCACCGCCATGACCGAAGCTGCTGCCTCGACGCCACCAAACTTTTCATCGAGGATCATCGACAGCAAGTTCACTTTCTTCGAGGCCCATCGACGATCCATGGCTCCTGCTTAAAAGGGGGTCACTCAAGAAGGATCCATCGACACCTCCTCAAGGAACTCTGCTATTCCAGGTACATTGGAGTGGTAGAAACACTTTAGAAGGAAATAACTAATTGAACTACACATGGACTGGGCTTGTAGTATATCTTTATTTTACAGGTTGCCCAGGTGGGGGATCTCCACACAGAACTGTGTCTAGGTAACGGGGCCAGTATTCTGCCAATTGTTCTAACAAACTGCTTTCCTTTTATGTCTATTGTTGGTTAACTTTATTAATTGATTTGTGTGACATTTGCCCAAAGTACTGTCATGAACCGCCGATTACGTCCATTCTGGACTTCGTGGTCCATGATGTATTGAGGTCTGAACTCCGTGATCCTTCCAAATGGCGTCAATTTCAAAACGCTGCTTACCAGCCCTTGCGCGTAACGTTCAACTTCCTACTAAACAGCCAAGCCTCCGCGGCTCTGCACGTCTCAATGCTACTGCCTGGAGTAGTCAGGCATGTGTTGCCAGAGTCCGTTCGGTGCTCTCTTCCGAATCCTTGTTCCCATCTTCCTGATTATATTTCCTGTTTGTTCCGTTTCCTTTCCCTACCTATTTTCTGTGCTTCATTCCTGGATCATTTCTATGCTCGGTCCTACGACGTTTCCGTACATCCGAGTCAGGACAATGTTCCCTTCCTGGTTCCCGGTCCTGGATGTTTGAACGCTACCCAGCGTAGGACATTTCTAAACCTCACGCTGGAATCCAAAGACCCGCACAAGGGCCTCTATAAATCCCAGACAGTACGAAAGAAGGAAGTCACTTCCAAGATGGTCGCAAGTAAAGAGAAACAGGTGAGAAGGGGAGAGAATTGTGACAGATTGAGACACCTCAAACCTGATACAAAGGCAGATATGGAAGCCGCAGTTCAAGACCTCATGCGAGGTATGCAGGAATTAACCACTGAAGTCCAGACCTCAAGGCTGAGAATGCGGCATTAAAGCAGTTAGTCTTATCTCGTGCAGCCAAAGAAAGTGTCTTGTTGGGAGGAGTAGTGGACAAATACGATGGCTCATCAAAAACCCTGCGTGCCTTCCTTGATTCTTGCTTGGTACATTTTACCTTCAAACCGTACTATTTTTCCACCCCAAGAGCAAGGGTGGGATTTATGATCTCACATCTCACGGGCAATGCCTTAACCTGGGCAACTCCCTTAGTCAATGCAGGTGATGCACTCCTGGATGATTACGATGGGTTTGTGGAAGTCCTTAAGGCCATGTTTGATTGCCCAGAACTCGTTTACAGTGCACAAGAAAGACTGCTTGAATTCCAACAACGGTCCCAGGATATGCTCACATATGTGACTCGCTTTAAACAACTAGTAAAAGAAGCCGATTGGTCCCAAGAAGCCAGCTTCACCCTCTTTCGAAGAGGTCTGAATGAGGAGATAAAGGATGAATTAGCTAGGGTAGCTCCCCCAAGCTCCTTCCAAGCTCTCATGGACCTCTCCCTACAGATTGATTTCCGGATCCAGGAAAGAAAGGCAGAGAAAAGGAAGTCTAAGTCAACATCCCCAAAGGCAGCCACAGACCACCCCTACAAAAGACAAACCACTGCATCACAAGCCTCAGATCCAGAACCGATGCAACTAGGCGACTTCCGAGGACCAATTTCCCCCCAAGAAAGGTACCGTCGGATCAATACAGGACTGTGCATGTATTGTGCCTCTGATAAACACCTTGTAAGAGAGTGTCCTATAGCGCCCCCTCAGCCTTCGGGAAACGCCAGCTCCCGATCCTAAGTGGAGCACAGTTTCGGGAGAAAGATGTCTGCTCCTCATCAATTCCTTCCTTGAACCCCCTAGGACAGAACAATCTTGTGATTCTACAGACATTTCTGTCACCTTCCAAAAAAAGAATCCTACCCCATCCTGGCCCTAGTGGATTGCAGGGCCATGGGCATTTCTATAGATCATGATTGGGCTGTCAGCCATCACATTCCCCGGGAAACCAAAGAGATAATGCAACCTGTTGAAGCCATTGATGGCAGACCCTTGTCTTCTGGACCCATAACTCATCAAACCAAGGACATTCTACTTTCGATAAACAACCATCAAGAGATTATTAGATTTGACATCATAAAATCTGCCCACTATCCCATGGTTTTAGGCATGCCTTGGCTACAGAAACACAATCCGTATATCAATTGGGCAGCAGGATCCTTGTTTCTTGGTTCAGAACATTGTATGTTCCATTGTTTATCTCTTACCCCTTGCCAAGCCCTTCAGAAAACCTCCAGGAACCCCAGCAATCCACAGTAACTGCCTCCAACATTATCCAGATTCCCCAAGCTTACCAAACATACTTAGATGTGTTTTCAACAGCCATTGTTCAATCTCTCCCACCTCACAGACCTGAGGATTGTGCCATTGATACTGAGCCTTCAGCTGTGATTCCTTTTGGAAGAATGTTCATTTTGTCTGAGCCGGAAAAGAGGGCCCTCCGAGAATATTTGGACACCAACTTAACAAATGGAACTATTCGACCTTCCAAGTCCCCAGCGGGTGCTTCTCTCTTCTTCATTCCTAAGAAAGACTCCAAGGAGCTTAGACCATGTTTGGATTACCGTGGCCTCAATCAATGCACCCTCAAGGACCGTTACCCATTACCTCTTATTTCGGACATCCTGGTGGCAGTGAGGGGTGCAGTCATCTTCACTAAACTCGATCTCAGGGGTGCCTACCATCTCATTCGTATAAAAGAAGGCGATGAGTGGAAAACAGCCTTCAGAACTCCCTTTGGCCACTTTGAGTATCTGGTAATGCTCTTTGGACTTGCTAATGCCCCCGCTGTCACAGGTTTCCCCTTTTCTCACCTGTTTTCGCTGCTTGCTGGAAACCTTGGGAGGAGTTTTCTTCTTTAAGGTTCGGGTTTTGTACAACCCCGCTCGGCCGTCTTTGGCTTCCAGAGTTCGTTCAGCTTCTATGTCCGGGATCAATAGGAAATTTCCAGGAAGTCCAGGATACGAAGAAGTGTACTCGGAGGCAGGTACATGGAGTCCGGGAAGAAAGCAGGATAAGAAGGAAGGAGGATAGTAGGAGAAGGCGGAGGGTCTGGGAACCAGGAAACAACAGAGTTCCGCAAAGGCGAACTACGGAGCACACGTCTAGCCACAGCTATCAGTAGCGTTGAGAGGCGTGGGGCCGCAGGGGCGTGGCTACTTTATAGGACGTGCTCCATCGGATGTAAAGGCTGGGAGGCAGGTTTGGTGCTTAACGGCCATGTTGGAAGTACCATGGAGTGTAAGCCCCGATGTGTCAAGGACCAGGAGGTCCAGAAGGGGCATGTCCGACGGTTCATGACACCCGCTGTATTCCAACGTTTCATGGATTGGGTTTTTTCTGACATGTTGTTCCTTTTCGTCATTGTATACCTACACGACATAATGATTTACTCCAAGGAACCTCGGAAACATCAAGAACATGTTAAGGCAGTTTTACAGCGTTTACGTGAACATAAGCTCCTGGCCAAACCTGAAAAAGGTCTTTTCCATGTATCAACCGTTCACTACCTTGGATTTGTTCTTAGCCCCAAGGGTATCGGAATGGATTCTTCAAAGGTTGATTCCATCCTATCTTGGCCTGTTCCTATCACGGTGAAACACATTCAATCCTTCCTGGGGCTAGCTAACTTTCACAGGAGATTCATACCCACATTTTCTGACATTGTACACCCTATTGTCACACTTCTAAAGAAAGACACTCCGTTTCAGTGGTCCTTAGCCCAGGAGTCGGCATTTCAGTTCACTTGAGCCCCCATCCTAGGTCAACCTGATACAGACCAACCCTTCCTAGTTGAGACTGATGCATCCGATTACACCATCGGAGCAGTCTTGAAACAAGAACTTGATGACAAGATGGAGCATCCCATTGCCTATCTCTCCCGTACTTTGACTCCCAGTGAAACTCATTATTTCTTCCTGGAGAAGGAGTTGCTAGCCATCCGACAAGCCTTCACTCACTGGCGTCATCTCCTTCTGGGAGCCAAACACCCAGTACAAGTCCGTACGGACCATCAGAACCTACAAGTCTTACAATCCCTGGAGTGCAGAAACAGCAGTCAGGCCCGCTGGGCCTTCTTTTTTGCCCAATATCAATTTTAAATCCACCACTTTCCTGGAGCACACAACCTCATAGCTGATGCCTTGTACAGAGGTCCTGATTATGAACCCCTTGAGGCCCGGACCTTTCCCAAGATGTTTCCTAACACAGTGTTCATTGCTCAAGCCATTACTCTCCAGGAGGATATTCGAGCCAAGACACCGTCTTCCGAAGGAATATCAAGGAGGCAATCTAAGGAATCTCAAGATGAAGGATGGATATCTATTCAAGGAAACACGGCTGACTATTCCCACACAAGAGCTGAGACATAAGATCACAAATCTATGCCATGATACCCCCCATTCAGGACACCGTGGAATCACCAACACCCTCCGTCTTATACAGAGGCAGTTCTGGGTGCCAAGGATGAAAGATGACGTAAGAACCTATGTCCAATCCTGTGCAGTGTGCAGTCAGAATAAATATGATAACAGAAGACCAGCAGGTCTCTTACACCAACCAGCAATACCAACAAGACCTTGGGAAATCATCACCACAGATTTTATCGTGGAATTACCCTCATCCAGAGGATACACAACCATAATGGTTACCATCGATTTGTTTACACATATGGCTCATTTTACACCTTTGTACAAGCTACCATCCTCATCTGAATTGGCTGGGATTTTTCTGGAACATATATTCAGACTTCATGGACTACTTTCCAAGATCATTTCCGACACAGGGCCCCAGTACATGGCCCAGTTTTGGAAACAACTATGTCGGATATTGGGGATCCAGCGTGATTGTCCTCGGGGTATCATCCACAGACCAATGGAGCAACTGAACGAGTCAACCAGACCTTGGAACAGTATCTTCGCTGCTTCGCCACCAAAGTCCAGGATGATTGGTTACTCTTGCTTCCTGAAGCCGAATTTGCTTACAACAATTCGGATCATTCAGCTATCAAGGCCAGTCCATTCTTTTGCAGTCAAGGATTTCACCCTTCAGTTCTACCATCCGTTCTTCCACATCCTACCCCAGTTCCTGCGGTCGATTCCTGGATTGAAACACTGATCAATGTACACAAGGAAGCCAAAGAACACCTGGAAAAGGCCTGAAAAGATGTCAAACAATATGCAGACACTAAAAGAAGGCCTGGTCCTTCTTATGCAGTGGCAGATAAGGTTTGGCTGTCTTCGAAACTCCTTCTTCGACATCTACGACCAAATAAATTGGCTCCCAGGTATTATGGATCTTTCTCCATAAAGGAAATTATTAATCCAGTGGCCTTTCGACTCCAACTTCCAGAGTCGTGGAAAAGGATTCATCCAGTCTTCCACACTTCTCTGTTAAAACCATTTGTACAATCCACTCAAACTGCTCCAAGATCTACTCCAGTAATTGTCAATAACCAACTTGAATTTGAGGTCTCGAGGACATGTGACTCCAGGTACAGACGAGGCCAACTCCAGTATTTGGTCAAATGGAAAGGATATCCTCCCAGTGAGCGCACCTGGGAACCCGTCTCAAACATGAATGCCTCCCGATTGATACAAAGATTTCCTCATATCCACCCAGGCAAACACAGAGGTGCGGGGCTTCGGAGGAGGCATACTGTCATGAACCGCCGATTACGTTGATTCTGGACTTCGTGGTCCATGATGCATTGAGGTCTGAACTCCATGATCCTTCCAACGTGGCCGTCAATTTTGAAATGCTGCTTACCAGCCCTTGCGCATTACGTTCAACTTCCTACTGAACAGCCACGTCCCTGCGGCTCTGCGCGTCTCAACGCTACTGCTTGGAGTAGTCAGACGTGTGTTGCAGGAGTCCGCTTGGTGCTCCCTTCCGAGTCCTTGTTCCCATCTTCCTGATTATATTTCCTGTTTGTTCCCTTTCCTTTCCCTACCTATTTTCAGTGCTTAATTCCTAGATCCTTTCTGTGCTCGGTCCTACGACGTTTCCGTACCTCTGAGTCAGGAAACTGTTCCTTTCCTGGTTCCCGGTCCTGGATGTTTGAACGCTACCCAGCGTAGGACATTTGTAAACCTCACGCTGGAATCCGAAGACCCGCACACAGGCCTGTATAAATCTCGGACAGTACGAAAGAAGGAAGTCACTTCCAAGAAGGTCGCAATTAAAGAGAAACAGGTGAGAAGGGGAGAGACTTGTGACAAGTACAGTTGATGCACTTTAATGAAATCTGATAATAATTGTGGTACCACTTAGAACTACATATATTTGCCACTGTAGATTAACTGAGCACAAAGTGAGTTATTGTGGATATAACCTTGAACCTTAATTATATAAAGACTGTGTTTTCACTAATGCAGTATGCAGACATTCCTTTGTGGGTGCTTGGAGACTACACTGTATTGAAGAACAAGCCTGCATCACCTCCTGAGAAGCTAGGCCTTGATTGCTCGTCCATTGCTGCCAACAATAGAGAATCTTGTCTGGGGTCCTCTGTGCCTCTCCTCTACCGTATAGAGAGCAGGAGTACAGACACCCCCCTTCAGTCTTCACACTGGTGGCAGCGGTGGGATTCTTATGGTTTTAAGAATCAGTGTATAACCGTGGCACTTGCAAAATATCGGCACTTTGTTAAATTGAGGTTTAGTTGTGTGCTAGATAACTGCATTACAAGCAATGGAATCTATTGAGATTGGTACATTGACTGGGATGATCTTAGAGGCTCTCCAGAGTGCTTATGAAGCCAGGGAGTTAGTCTTTGTGGATAAGTCTAGGGCTGAGCTGATAGCTGCCCTGTAGAGTACCAGACTGATGGTTAAGCTCTTGAAGGGGAGGATGTAGCCATTGAGGCCCCTGCGCCTGGGGTGGGGAGGTTCAATCTGATTCTGGGAATGCCACCACTCCTGCCTCTGTTCCGAAACTGCTCTTCAGGGGGAAGCCCTGAAGATTGAACTTTTAAAATTGGAGCTACAACGGGAACAGTTAGCCTTTCAATACAAAAAGTTGGAAACAGAGGCTGAGTTAAAGAAAGAGGAGTTGGCACAGCAAATGATACTCAAGGATAGGGACACTGAGCACCAGAGAATCCAGCTAGAGAAAGCTATAGTGGAGACTTCAGCTAAACCAGTTGAGAGTGTCAGGTCCCCAGCCACCAAGTTTATGAAAGATTTGGTTGGTGTGTATGTGGAGGGTTCTGATATCCTCCAGTGGATTGAAGCGTTTGAAATGGCTTGTGCAATTCATGATGTTGATAAGAGAGATTGGGCTAAGTGTTTGTTAAGCAGAGTGCCTCAGACTGGATATGACTGTATTCTGAAACTGAGTGTAGAAGAAAGGGGTCATTATGAGTGCATGAAGTCTGCTTTGATTGCCAAGTTTGGCAAGACATCTACCCAATACCTTAAAAAGTTCAGGGATTTTAAGAAAATAGAGAATGTGTCTTGGGATGACTGGATGAGTGCTGCACATATGAACATGATGGGGTGGATTGATGGATACAAGGTGAAAACTTTTGTTGAATTGTCCTACCTTTTGTTCTTTGAGCATTTTTCTGAAGCCTGTTCACCAGAGGTGTGTCAGTATGTTGCTGACCAGAACATTTTGGATCCCTTTAAGCTGGTCAGGCTGGCCGACAAGTGGGTCTCCCACCGGGTGTCCCCTAAGGACTCCAGTGGGAAGGACAAGGACAAGAAAAGGGGACCTCTCAGAAAGCTGAGGAGTCCCAAAAGCAATCACAGTCAGGTAAACCAAAACCTTCCTCTCCTAAGACCCAAAGATCTAGTGGGGATAAGTCCTCTGTGGGTGGGAATAAGAGAAGGGGTCCACCTGCTGCAAAGCAGGCTCCCAGTGGTTCCAGTACCGTACCCTGCACTCCTGGCACTTGTTCGGAATGTGGGGCTCTGGATCACAAGAAGGGGGACCCCAAGTGTAAAGGTAAGGCACTTGGAGTCCAGGCTGTCAGCCTGAGCTACCCTTACCCCATTGCTGAGGTGGAGGCCACATTCAGTGCTCCCGTAGAGATTTCTCTAGTGTCCCTTGGGGCCTGGGATCAGTACCCTGTTCTTCAGCATATTGTTTACATATGTACGTACTTTTCTGCATGATCCTAAAAATTGCCCTGAGATAAGGAGGCTGCTTGTGGCGATAGTTGAACAGATCCTGCAGCTACCTGATTTACCATGTAAATCAGGTATTTATGTGAGAAAGAGAAGATCATTGGATTTCTCAATCAGACAGGAAGGGAGAATGACTTTTCAGCTCAATCAATAGAAGCCTTTGATGCTATTCCATATGAACACTGGTTGTTCAGTCAGACTGCTGCGTTATTCACAACTATCTTCATGCCAGGGATCCAGATGATGACTAATGCAAAGTGATTGCAAATCACTCGCTGGGAGCTCCTGCAGATGATCAACACTACTATAAAGGTATTCAACGCAATCAAGGAAAAATTGAGAGCCATAAAAGTGATGACTCTCCAGAATAGGTATGTCCTGGACATGATTACAGCAATGGATGGAGGTGTTGGTGCCAAAATCGTGGAATCATGTTGCACATTCATACCTTCTAACGATGATGAGAATGGGACCTTGATGGGGGCAATTACGTTGCTAACGAACTTACACATCAAGAAGGAAAATGAAGTAGAAGATATTGCAGATGACAGCTGGTTTGCATCGATCTTCTCATGGGTTCCACAATGGGTGTCGAATATCTTCAAGTTTCTTGGAGCCCTATTAGTGATGATTATGTTTGTATTCTGTGTGATGAGTATAATAATCACACAGTGTAAGAAGACAGCAAAAAAAGCAGTAGGAATGAAGGTCATGATCGATGTTGAGGCTGGGTTTGGAACAAGGAGCTGACAGATGAAGAAATCCGAAAATATATAGAAGCAGGCATTCTAGCACCTGAGGGAAGGAAGTTCCTGTATCCGTGGAACCACAAGATGTATGTGGGACGATGGATTTACTGCAGCCCCAATGGTCAATGTACACACATGACCTGGAGTGCTGATAACCATGTACAATCAGCAGGATCTCTGAAAGGAGTCATGAAGATGTGGACTCCAAAGAAGCACTTTTTCATATGTGAAGAGTGATGGGGGAGTGGTCGATGAATCAACCAGAGGGGCGAGTGTAGAGGAGGAGCCAAATGCCTCTACCAGAAGACCTGCCCCTAGTCTGCCTATATGTTGGAAGCCAGAAATTGTGACATGCACAATGCCAGTAATGATAACTATACTGCGAAAGATCTTCGACACAAGGTATACATTGAGAAAGCCCTATGAAATGTACCCACAGAGAGATGACGGTCTCTTCATAAAGATTGCTGAATATGTGTAAAAATGTATAAAAGAGAAGATGGTTGACGTCACATGAGGTGAAGATGACGCACTAAGAAGAATGGTCAAAGAAGAGAACGTATAGACCTTATGGAATCTGATGATAAAATAAACAATGGAGTAACCTTTAATGTGCGAAATGAAGATTGCACGTGGAAAGAGCGCTGAAGAAAATATAAGTTGTTTTATAACTGTACAGATGCTGCAATGAAAGTAGACTAAGTAATCATGGAGGCTGGCTATACGTAGTGAATAGACTGCAGGCGGTGCCACCAATATATATATGCATGTGTAGAATCTCTATAATTGATTATGCTACTTTAGTAAGCCAGGACTTGTGAGTATGGAGCAGCAAAGAAAACAGCTGAGAATCGAGGAATGATCGAGAAGGCTGTCTGGCCCAGTATCAAGGGTTGGGGCAGCCAAGAACTGGTTATCTATTCAAGGAGATACAAAGAACGTGAGAAGCGAAGCAAGCTCTTGTTAAGGTGTAACAGAAAGACACTATGCGTGCCAAGTTTTATTAATTTAATATCATTAAATGAGAAGGAGGAGCTAAAACATTGTCTCCTGTCACATGGGGTAGATGGAAATAGAACATGGGCAAGCAGCACTGAGACTTGAAGATAAGGATGTGCTTGCACTCCCTTCTATTCTCAGGAGCAGTAATACTTTGCAAGGCAATGTTCAAAGACAATTCAAATGGCAGAGGCATGAGTGATGATGGATGATGGGCTAATTGGGTGCGGAGGCATGTTCATATCCACCCACCAGCACCTGGGGTACCAGCTTGACGAATATTTCAGAAGGGTACAAGCCTGCCAACCAATTATAGAGGGCCATATATTGAAGAGCCCTATAGTTTGAGAGCCAATGGTGTGTCGTGTATCTAACAAATATGGATGATGACTTGCACAAGGGGTGGGCATAAGTTGTCCACCTACTATAGAGACCCAATCACAATCCAATCCCCTACAGAAAGTATACTTAGATGTTCCCTGTAGACCAACCACAATTCTAAATAGGTTTTCTTAGTTTGCCACATAGTATGACATCATGTATGACATGTTTTTACTATAAAAATGTAATTTTTATGTGATGCACTGAGGTTATGCTCTGAGACGTCCGTTGATGTCCGTTGTACTCCCTGTTTTAGACAATTGAGAATAAAACAGATTACTTTTGCCAATTTCCTCAGTTGGTCTAATTATTGCTGTAAGAGTTATTCTGTATCCTCATCCACCTAACGACGCGCTACCTCATTTAAAAGGGCTTAACTGTTCACCCTCCAACATATTTTGGTAGACTACACTGCCCTGGCCGATATATGAACACAGCACTTAGGTCACTTCTTCTGTAATAAGAATCGTTCCGTACTTTTAGACAATATGAGTTCTTTTTAACATATGCCGT
The DNA here is from genome assembly GCF_040938575.1 of Ambystoma mexicanum. Classification (NCBI taxonomy): domain Eukaryota; kingdom Metazoa; phylum Chordata; class Amphibia; order Caudata; family Ambystomatidae; genus Ambystoma; species Ambystoma mexicanum. The sequence goes on from NC_090932.1 coordinate 781,222,857, forward strand.
GATCCAAAAGCTCAAGGAACTAACCCTATGTAGCTAACATGATCACTTTAAGACAAATATGGAACTATACGATTCAGTGATAGAATATGTGTGAACTGTGGAAATTGTAATCTGACTTCTTGTGTTCTTCTGTGTTCTTTTTTTAATGTATTGACATTTAATGTAATGATCTGGATTTTAAGCCTATTTTATGTTCTTCCTATCTATAATTGTAAAACATTTTCTGCAAGAATTATTTTCTCAAAATGTTCTCTTGTGCATAAGATCAAATTTTTGATCAAATTGCATAATAAAACAAATAAATGACTAGGATCTCGCCCCCACAGGATGTAGGGGAGGTACAGTCATTCCTGGGCATGGGCAGCTATTGCAGCCGGTACCTGACGTATTTTGCCACCATCAGTGCCCCTCTGAGGGAACTTACAAAACAGGGCAAGGAGTTTCATTGGGACCACCTTTGTGAAGTAGCATTCATGCACATCAAAAGAGAAATCGGATCAGTGGAATGCATTACCTATTTCGATCCGAAGAAATGTACCAAGCTAACGTTTGATGCCAGCCCAGTGGGGCTGGGTGACATCCTGACCCAGCACACCCCACGGAGGGACAGTCCACAGGTGATTGTGGCCTATGCCTTTAGGAGTCTCTCAGAGGTGGACCAAAGATACAGCTGGAAAAGGAATGACTCATAGTTGTCTGGGCCTGTGAGCACTTTCAGATGTTCCTGCTGGGAAAGTAATTCACGATCATCACAGATCATCAGGCCCTGACTACCATATATGGAAATCCAAAATGCAAGATGCCTCCCAGAATTGAGCGATGGGGATTACGACTGCAGCATTTTAACTTCTCAATAATCCAAAAGCCCTTGAGGGAATACAATCCAGCGGGTTTCATGTCGCGTCACCCCCTTCTGACGCACAGGGATGAGACGTCAATGTCTGAAGAGTACATCAATTTACTCACCCAGCAAGGACTGCCAATGCCACTCACCACAGGCATAATACAGCAACACACCCTTACAGACAGAACACTGCAGAAAGTGAGAGAACTCATCATGTCAAGGAGGTGGAGAGACTTAGACGGCGAAAGTTGAGGAGTGAACAAGCAAGACATGCAAGCTTTCAAAAATCTGAAGGAAGAGATGGCACTGACCGCTGAGGGCATTAGAATGAGAGGGAGCCATATGGTTATACTGGCGGATCTACGCCAGCAAGTAGTGGACGTTGCAAACGAGAGCCATCGAGGCATGGCTGCCACCATGAGACAGATAAGGGACACCATGTTGTTTTCATGGGATTGATGCCATGATGGAGGACACAGTAAGAAGGTGCCACTTGTGTCAGTGCACAGACAGAGCAAAGTCCCCAGAGCTATTGAGGATGTCTTAAATGCCGGATGTGCCATGGACACACGTGGTGGTTGACTAGTTCGGACCCTTCGGATGCGGACAATACTGGATGGTGATGATGGACGAATTTTCTCGGTTTCTGCTTGTACAAATGATCAGCTCTACCTCAGCTAGCACCGTGATTCCCGAGTTGGACAACATGTTCTCCGTGTGGGGTGTTCCCGAGGTCCTCAAGTCAGATAATGGACCACCGTTCAGCAGTTTGGAATTTGCAAGGTTCATGGACTACATGGGTATCCGGCATCGAAAAATACCACTGCTCTGACCCCAGTCCAATAAAATGGTAGAGAGGTTCATGGGATAGTCTCAAAAAGGTGTTACAGCCGAACGAACTGAGCAAGATATCGTTGAACCAAGCAGTGTGCTGCATGCTCAGAGATCACAGGAATTCATCTCACGGGATGACAGGGAAATGTCCCTCCGAGCTCGTATTCCAGAGAAAAGTGAGGACCAGGCTTCCTCACCAGGAAGGGTCCTGAGAAAGCACCCTCTTGCCGCTGCAGAAAGAAGATGCAGTCAAGAAGCAGGAAATGAAGACAAACGCGGATGAGAAGAGAGGAGCCCGAGCATCCATGCTACTGGCAGGAGACAAGGTGCTTTTGCGACTTAGCACACTTGGTGATCTCTCAAATAAAGAGGTCAATGGTCACTGCCCGATATTCAGGACACGTGATTACGCAAAACATATCTCAGTTCAAATTATATTGTGAAGAAGAATAGGAGAAGAAGGAACAGAGGAGTGAAGTTGAAGAAGGACAGGAAAAGTCAAGAACAGAAGACGAAAGGGACACAATGACACAGCCAGAATAGGAGGTGTCTGCCAGGCCCCAGTGGCATATCAAGAGGTCAGTACGACTGATCGAAGAAATCTGAGAGGAACTGTGAGTAGAGTGCATTTGTTTGCCAGGAGGGGAAGATGTCGTGTCCGGGCAGGAGACAGTTAACTGTTCAGAGGCAGAGACAATAAGGAGAGAGCTAGTGCGCATGCGCAGGACAGGAACTGCTGCGTTACACGGCAGTGTGTAAGAGGAAGCTAAATAAAGAGGACGTGTTTCCCTCATCCTCTGTGTGTGCTTTATTGGCGTGCATTTCTCACGTTGCATGCGCAGTTCCTAACCCCTGGGCCCAGCAAGCCAAGGGGACACAATAGACTTGTTAGAGTTCTGTTCTGTCAAAAGTCCTCCAAACCTTCTAATTTTCATATTTGTTGACACCAACAAAATTGACTTTACAGAAAACGGGATTACCAGAAGCATCAGCAGTATTTGATACTTGGAGGCACAATGGGAAGTGACGAGATGTTGCCATGAGTAAGCAGAGAGACAAATAATATGTGATGTGAAATACATGAATGGTCATTATTATTTTATATTTTGCAACTGTACAGGCAAGTAAACCACAAGTGAGGTTTTTGTTCATACTAACATATCTAACAACATAAGCTGTGAACTGAGTCCACGGATCAGTGCCGATAGCAAGGCCTCTTTTCTTAAGAGGGTTTTGTGCCAGAGTGAGACTAGTGCTCTAGTATAATTGGTACTGTGATCGTATCTAGTATGGTGAGTGTCCTTGCTTGGCTGCTACGCAGTGCGCGTCTGTGTTTGGCAATGAGTGGGGTGATATTTGTGCATGCTGGAAGAAAAATAACTGCCTTTGGATCCACTGGGCGTGGCAAATGGGGATTTGCCATGTTCTGCCTGGCAGGGATTGGAGTGCACTTAACACCTTGCACAGGGATTGGTGTGCACCTGCACTCTGGGGACTAGTGACATTATGGAATTTTCCTTATTCCAGAGCAACAGCTTTTGGCCTTGTATGACTACATGATATGTTCCCCGGTGAAGAGGAAACAAAGATCCCAGGCTTCTACAAGCGTAGCATTTCACGGGCCGTGCAGAGGCTGTCAGCACTCAATAGTACGCGCTGACTATTCTCTGGAGGCGGGATTTCGCTGGTATGTCATTTGGATTGGATCCTTCTCAAGGTACTGTGATCCGACCGTATTCAGGATCTGCGTCCTGCTCTGCACTGAGACGGGCTACCTGCCACAAGGCACTGGAGTGGGATCTGAGGTGCTGGACTGGATAACTTCGGTTGACTTGTGCTTATTCACTGGGGTGCCCCTTCGGTGGCACCTGTCCAATAGTTTAAATGTTATTGAATCATGATTTCCTCTGGTTTTGTCTTGGTAAGACTGCTAGGGGGCACTTGGAACTGTACAATGTACTAGCAGTTCCTTTTACTCTAGTCCCCCTCCCCTATTTTCTTTGAATTCATGTATTATTCTCCACTGCTTCCAGCTTGGACTATATACTTTCCACCCTGGTGCTATGTTTAGTGGATTTCAGCAGCAATTTGGTTAATTCAGGTCTGCACATCTGTTTTAGAATCCCTAAGAGTGTATTGATGTTGTAAGTATTCAATCATAAATTACACAAATGAGTTAATGATGGACTGGCAGCAAGGTACCATCAAAGGGTCATGATCTGCTCTGTGTCTGCTGTGTGTCATGGCCCTCTTTTACTCTGATTATCTTAATAACACCCTATAGTTAGGCTGTCCCTACTGGGAAATGCAATGTTGATCTGTAAACATTGCAATCTCTACAAATGTATTGTAGGGGTTAAGATTTGATGTTGGTTTTAGGGTTCAAGAGGGCTCAAACTTGCTTTTTAATCCTGTTGTTTCCGTGAAATTAGAGATTGCCTTCCATTTTTCTCAGAAAAGGTTACTTTGGACTAGTAAAAGTATATATTTCATGTCACAGGAAATGTCAAGCTGTGCTAGAGAAAGCCTACTTGGCCTGAAAGAATGTTCATTTGGGCTACATAGGAAGGAGGTAAAAGTGAGTGTCCTATGCTGCACTATTTAACTTTGGGGTATGCACCCCCCCATTTAGACTTAATGTCTCGGTGACAATTTGCCTTCATATTTATGCCATATGGTGCATCAAGGGACATGAGTTGCCACGTCTACTTTGCTTGGGGGCACGTATATGTCCAGTATGTATTCACATAGCCATATGGTTGTCCTGCTGCTTTGGAAACGATTTGTGATGAAGCCACTATTAAACCCTGACTCGAGCCATTTTCAAGATGTTAAACTACCGGCTCCATTTCACAACTAACTTTCCTTTATAAACAACTGGAAAGAGTGGTTGTTTCAAAAATCCAACATGTTGAGACAAGAAGGCTGTTGGACAAATCCTAGCTTGACTTTAGACCAATGCGCAGCACAGAACTGGTCATCCTGTCAGTAATGGAGCATCCTAGGTTCAAGGTCGATAAGAATGAATGCTCTTGGATCTGTTGGCAGCTTTCAATACCGTTAATCATCAGATCCTGTTGGAGAGGATCCGGGAAATGGGTATCCAGGGCACAATGTGGAAATGAATAAAATACTTCCTACAAGATCGCACCCAGCGGATCCTGCTGGGGCAGTTTTTCTCATAATCCTCCACCTTGGACTGGGATCAGGGATCGGCTTTGATCCCTTTTTTCTTTTCATTTTTTTTATAATCCCAACCTGACTGTGGCACCGCTGCCACAGCAGCATCTTCCCTGAATATTGATTTCCTGGCCGCCATGGTAATGAAAGAGGGGCTCTGTACGAGCACCACCTTGTAAAATCATGGCGGCCATCTTGGCAAAGTATTTTCATTCCGTCCCGTTCAATGAATGAAACTACTTTTTTTTAGCACCCTGCATTACCGCTTTGGTAACCCGAGTTGCATATGGCGTTATTAACCTATTCATTGGGCTACATTGGGGGCTAGGTGGGTGTAACGTCTCAGAGCACTCGTTAACTTCCCTTGCTTCCCTCGGCACTTTAACTCTGCCTTTACCCCCCTTTTGTAGCCCACGGAACAGGTTGATAACGCCACATTATGAATAGTGTTTAAGTGTTTGCAGCACACCCAACATACAACACCCTTAGCAACAAATATCAATAACTACAACAAGTTACACTCAATTCTGAGATTCACAAGACTGAACTTAATTTGCTTTCATCAGTGCATGTGTGCTTCTGGTCCCTTACTCACTAATGAACAGCACCAAGATACCTTTCCTGGGTGATTGCTGAGCTAAATAAAACCCAACTTTAACATAACATATGTGCGTGCAAGCTTTATGCATGTGTTTTTAGTCTTTTGGTTATGGTGTGCTTTGTAACATTATAACTGCAGGTCACCCCACCTTTTTGAGACTTGTGAGGTCTACGGAAGGTAGGCCCAGGTGTATGTGTGCCTGATTGTCTTAGGGGTCGCAGACGTGGACAACTGGTTTATAGACAACTGGGAGGATAGCTCAGAGGCAACGTGCTCGCCTTGGAAGCAAGGCAAGCAGTGCAACACAGGTTCGATCCCCGGTTCCGCACTTAGGAACCTATGGGTATTAAGCGTGTTATAAATAACCTAACATATCATTGTCAATGCTTATAGTGGGATGATTAATCGAGTGGGAGGGGCTCTGAAAAGGGCGTGGCCTTAGTACTGAGCAGCGAGGAGGAGGGCTGGCTGGACATGGAAATACCTGGATCCCAAAGGACCAACCTGGGAGCATAGCAGGAGAGGCAGGGGCAGTTCTATCATTCATTTTGCTGCGCACACCTCTCCTTTTGTTTCTTAATGAGAGGCTCGGACCACCAACAAGCCGCCTTTTCATCAAACAGATGCACGCACACTTTGTCGCCCCCGCCCCACCTAATAGAGATTGTCTCTGCCAGAGCTGTCTCTGAGTGTCGGCTTCAGATTACGAAACAAAAGGAGAGACGGGTGCACCAAAAGGTATGATACTATAGCAATGCGCCTGCCTCGCCACCTGGGCAGAAAACAGCTCAAAAAGGCACTGCTGGAGGCTAGGGCTAGTGGAGGGAGTCCCAGCAGAGTACAGGGAGAACTATTCGTAGACTGCCAGAGCTCTTGCTCCTGCCAACCCCAGTCCATTTAAAGCCCTTGGATGCACCTACAACTATGTTTCATTTTAATCCATCTCATTTAATAGTGTTTCCCATATAACCACCAAAGAATGTTTTCAATTGCACCTTGATTAGCGTGTTCTAATAATAATGGCTTTTTACATAGTGCATTGCGTGATTTCGTCCTGTTTCTAACGTGTCAGCCATTATTCTCAATTTAACTTTCTATAGAATTCAATGCAGTCGCAACGATTTTACAACTGCTGGTGCAAGAGTATTCGTATTCTTTTGAGAGCTATCCAAGCTGACTGCACGGATTGCCGTTGTTGATGCTGAGAAACAACTACTCGTGGATTAATCCTTGACATCAGACAACTCATGACTTCAACAGCTGATCCTGTCTTTTGAAAAAAAAAAAAGTAGGGTTTTATGTGACACTTGCCTCCTCCCCTCACCACCCTTCTCTCCAGCCAAGCGGGTCAGCCAAACTAAACCATACGAAACGGTTTGTGGCGATCTTAAGAAAAGCCTTGAACACTAGAAAGCGTGTGCTTGCGCAAAAATGTGTCTGTTTCAGCTTTTAAGAGGACTACTGTATATGTTTGGAAAAACACTGCCATCTAGCGGCCAGCTATATATTCACGACTACTGAACATAAAGGGCCTGATTCTGAAAACGTGATGAGCTTTTGTCCCAAAAATCATTCACAAAGAAATCTGAATGTATGTTAAATGTTAAAGGTATTTGTGCCGCGCACCATCACCAACGGAATTGGTCCCCAGGCGCTCTGGTGGATCTGTAAACGATAAGGTGGGATGGGTTAGTAAGGTGAACAGGGAGTAGGATAGTGAGAGGAGTGGTATTCTGTTGACAGCTTCAACTCGGTATACACGGGTGCTGAGCTTTGGTGCGGGTATTGGATGGTGTCAGTCCGCGTGTGCTGTTGCTCCGGCTTATGTGTTGTTGCAGTGTTGTGAAGTGCGTGCGGCTTGTTGTGCTAGAGATGGTTGTGTGAGTTTTTTGAGTGAGATAAGTATGCAGAGTTTGAGCTTATATTGGTTAGTGGGTTACCTGACCTTTAGCATGCTAACATTCACAGTTTTGTCTAAGTGTGGCACTTGTTGACCTTCACAATCTTATTTAGATGCGGTGCAGGTTAGTGTTTAGAATTCTATTAAGGTGCGGGCATGCTAACACTCACAATCCTATCTAGATGCGGCGCAGGCTAGTGTTTAGAAATCTGTCTAAGTGTGGGCATCCAAACATTCACAGTCCTATCTAGATGCGACACAGGTTAATGTTCACAATTCTAAGTGTGGCACATGCTAACATTCATGTTTATCTAAGCGCGGGCATGCTATCCTTCAATCAAAAACCTATCTAGATGCGATTCAGGCTAATGTTCACAATTCTAAGTGTGGCATATGCTAGTCTTCAGGTTTCGCCTAGGTGTGGGCATGCTAACATTCAATCAAAATCCTATCTAGATGTGATGCAAGCTAAGGTTCACAATTCTAAGTGTGGCATATGCTAGTCTTCAGGTTTCACATAGGTGCGGGCATGCTAACATTCAAAGTCCTATCTAGATGCGATGCAGGCTAATATTCCCAATTCTAAGTGTGGACATGCTGATATTCCCACTTCTATCTAAGTGTGGACATGCTGATATTCACAATTCTGTCTAAGTGTGGACATGCTAATATTCACAATTCTGTCTACATGGGGACATGCTAATATTCACAATTCTACCTACGTGTGGACATGCTAATATTCACAATTCTATCTACGTGTGGACATGCTATATTCAGGTTGCACCTAAGTGCGGCACTTGTTGCCCTTGACAAGTATGTTAGTATGTAATGCAAGGCAACTTCTACAATCCTGTCGTGAATAGGTTCAGTCTGGTGGTCACAAATCTTTTCTGAGTATACCTGATGTGAGTCTATGGCAGTCTATGTTATTGGGAGGTAAGATAGAGTGGCAGGGGTTTTTTTTGCTCTACTCCCCACCCATGCCACACTCAGTTTTTGTTGGTGTCTGTTGACTGCTGACTTCCCCTGCAGACACCTGCAGACACATCTTGGAGCTGCCAATGTAGGCGCAGCCCTTTGCCTCTGGGTCCTTCGCCACGGGGGCTGCCGGGCAGAGGGCTGCCCTGGGATGACCTTGATATGGGGTATGTGGACCAAACGGATGCAGTGGGCGGGTTGGGAGGTGGGCAGAAAGGAAACCAGGATGCGGGTGCCCCAGGGAGACAAACCACGCGCCGAGTGCACATTGATGCTTTTAAGCGCCATATATTTAATTTAAAGTTGTCATTTTGGAGGTGATGGTTAGGAGACTCCATACCTCGGTCAGGGGTACGCTGGAAATGGCAGAGAGCAGCTAGTGCCGAGCCTCGCTGCAGCCTCGGTTTTTCTTTTTTTTTTCTTTTCAGATGGGCCAATCGGGACGGGGGAGGCGGTCACAAGGGAAACCAGGAAGCGTGCGGCCCCAGGGAGACAAACCACGCGCCGAGTGCAAAATGGTGAGCACCATATATTTAATTTAAAGTTGGCATTTTGGAGGTGAGGGTCAGGAGACTCCTTACCTCAGTCAGGGGTCTGCTGGAAATGGCGGAGAGCATCTAGTGCCAAGCCTCGCTGCAGCCTCGGTTTTTCTTTTTTTTTTCTTTTCAGATGGGCCAACCGGGACGGGGGAGGCGGGCAGAAGGGAAACCAGGAAGCGGGCGGCTCCAGGGAGACAAACCACGCGCCGAGTGCGCAATGGTGCTTTTAAGCACCATATATTTAATTTAAAGTTGGCATTTTGGAGGTGAGGGTCAGGATACTCCTTACCTCGGTCAGTGATGTATGATGTATGCATCATAGATGTGCACGTTCATGTGTCCCATATACCCCCTATGGAAAATTGCCCCGAATTCACACAGGGTTCGCCTTTTAAATGCACAGACAAAAGAAGAATTCCCATGAAACTATTAGAAAAAAGGCACAGGGAAGCGTGCAATGCATTACAGGGTTATTTCTGACCATGTCATTGATTCTGTTGCTGTGGGACAGCAGTGGTATGAAAAACTGCAGTCCCGTTCGCAGTTCTATTCCCTTAACAGGAAGAGAAATGCTTTGTTCTTTTCGGTTACATTTCACAGCGGCGGGCATCAGGGGTGTTGCTATGTCTGGAAAAGATCAGGGGCGAAACTAATGTCGGGACTGGAGGGATTCGTGGCTTGCTATAGCCGTTTGGTTGTAGTCGCTGAGCTTCTATCCGGGTCTACAACTTAAAGCCTCAGGGCTACAGCCCCCTCAGCCCCCCCCCTCCTAGCAATGCCTCTGGCGGGCATGGCTTTCCAGTGTGAAATGTGCCCCCAGCACCCTGTCGTTGCTGGGAGCCTGCTATACACCAGTGTCGCAAGTTTGTTATGTGAGAGTGATCTGGCACGAAGCTCCCCGCCAATACGGAAGTTTAGCACGAGCCTCAAATGTCACCTCACGATAATGACCCTTAAACAGAAATGCATGCTTGAAACATAACTGTTTTTCCCCCTTCCCACCTCTACTTTTCTTCTCTTGCCCTTCCCACCCTCTCCCACAGCACCTAATGAACATCGTCTCTACTTAACATTGGGCCTCGTTACAGTTTTGCTGGTGCAGTAAATGTGTGGGTAAAAGTGGTGGTAATACAGGCTCTGGTTCTTCTAGCACACCGTTAAAACACAAGTTTGCTGGTGGAGACACTGATTTACCTCTAGCGATTAGCTGGAGGTAAATCTTGCCCCCATCGGCATAAAATGCTGGAATAACCGGTGCCGGTAATCCTGGTAATCCCCTACATGAGGATTAAGCTGCGTTTCCCCCACTTGGAATATGCCCGTAATTCCAGCATTCCAAGTGGTGGAAACAGTATTACTGTTTTGGTGGCATCCCGCCGGATTTACTGGCGGGATACCACCAAAACTGTAATGAGGGCCATTGTCTATATTTTTCTCGAGTTATTCTCCCTGTCATCTCTTGAACTCACACTTCTTTACTCAGACTCAATTCTTACTTTCAAACCTTGGGAGTAGTACTGGCCCCACATTTCATTTGTCAGTATCACACGTAAGCCAAAAAATCAGCTTTTAATTTCCCATACCTCCCCACTAATCCACAAAGCCCAAGGTTTAGACTCACAACAAACATCTCAAACCCCTGCAGTCGGTAGCTGCAAAGTGAAAAATCGGAATTCACGTTCCACGAAACGTGGGGCCAGCGGCCACCAGTGATTTTGATATCTTCTCCATCGCAAGTATTTGCAATACCTCAGTGAAAAGGAGAGCTGTCTTTCCCCATCTAATACATATACCTTGGGACCCCTGCTCACCTCAGCCTCCTCGCTCACTCATTCCTGACTGTCTTTCTGCGATTCAGGATTGCTGCGCCTCCAATGATCTCTGCCTTAATGCCAGTAAGACAGATATCCTTCTCATTGGGACCCCTGCTCCCCTTTCATTCCCTCAATATGCCTGCCCTCCTTGGGCTCTCTTCCTTCTCCTTCCTGTGAGGCAAAAAACCTTTGTGTCATCTTCGACTCCACTCTCTCCTTCTCTGCTCATAGACCTTGGCATGAAGGCCGACTTCCAGCTGCACCTCCTCCGAGGTATTCTTCCTTTTCTCACTTTCCTGCAGAAGCTCACTGACTCCAGAGCCCTGGTACTCTCTCGGCTGGACTACTGTAACAACCTCTTTCTCAATCTGCCTTCCTCTACTCTCCCTCTGCAACTAATCCAGAACAGGACTGCGAGACTTGTCCTTAGCCTGAAGCCCAGGAACTGTATCCCTCCAGCCCTGAATTCTCTCAACTGGCTCCTGGTGATGGCAAGGACCAAGTTCAAGACCCTCTGCATCATCCACAAGGCTTTCTGGGGCCAGGGCCTGCACTACATTCAACTCTCTCTGCCAAAATACCTTCCTTCTCCAGCCCTTCGCTCAGCTGTCTCTAACTCTCTGAGGGTCAGACACTTCTCCAGGCAGAGAGTGAGGGGGTAGACCTCTCTCCTTTGCAGGTGCCTCCCACTCGATTGGCCTCCCTGCCCCTCTCAAACTTGAGCCGGACCACCTAAAGTTCCGGAAGAAGCTCAAGACCCACCTTTTCTTCTCGTCTCTGTCTCCATCTCCGTCTCCCCCCCCCCGCGGACCCACCTGTCTGCTGCACTGGCTCATTGCTTTGTACCCTCCGAGTCGCAGTAGGTACCAGGCTCCTCCATGTTCAGTCTCCACTGCACTGCCTCTGGGCCTACCGCACAGTTGGGGACTTTAGCTGTAACCCTAAAGTCCCCTGCCTCCTTGCACTTACCCAGAGACGAGTTGCCCTGGCTGCACTTACACAGAGCAATGCTAGCCTGACTGCTCTTCCCCTTTCCGTCTCCTTTGCACTCTCTCCATTCTTCCTTCCCCTTGCACTCTGCTTTGTCACACTTGCATGATCTGAATGACACATGGCCTAGTATGATCGTTTGTCTTGGCCTCGTTCTGTACTCCCTCCCTTGTCTTGTCGCGCCTAGAAACACTTGTGTACAGGCGCATTATAACTGACATATATCTTATCATTACATGGCTACAATTTGAGTGATCGTCTACCTGACCTCGAGACAAAATCTTCAAAGTTGGGGGTATCCCCAGAAGATGCAAATGGGGCTACCTTTCCCTTGCACTCCACCCACCATGCCTCTGGTCTATTATTGTTCATAGTGTACATCTGAATTGTCGACTAGAGCCATCAGAAGTGAATCTTGTATTGAACTTCTGAAAGCTCTTGCTAGTATTGCCCTTGATGACCACCTCCAAGGTTTCTTCCATATCTCATGACATATTGATAATCCTAGATCCTGCTCCCATTTCTGCATGTAATTGCTAACCTCAGGAACTTTGCTAAACAACAAAACTTTATAAATCTTAGATATACTGCCTTTTTAAGTGTCACATCTGGCAACCAACATTTACAATTCAGTAACCGATCTGACGGCCACCCCAGCTACTGATTTGTGTAAAGCACAGTGGCTTCATTGAAGATATTAAAATATGTCTGGTTCCTGCAGATTAAAGTCATTTTTTCATTATACAAATGGTTTAATCCTCATAATATGAAACATGCCCATAAAATGCATGCACCTGCCCTTCCTCCAAGAGCTAATTGGCCTTGCGTCTAGTCCCAGTGTAAAATTGGAGTTACCCAAGAGCAGGGCTAAAGGCAATGGGAAAGACATGAGGAAGCCCCTTTATGCCATTCTAGCCAAGGTTGTGCATATATCCTTTTTTCCGCCATGAATACTCCATAATAATCTAGGGTCGTTCCGACTTCCTGTTCATCTTTGTCAACGAAAGGATAACATCATTGGCAAAAAGGCATATTTTTTAGTAGTCTTTGCCTACAGGACCCCACATATGAATTCATTTGCTCTTATTCTAGTGGGAATTGCTTCATTGCCATGGAAAAGAGCAATAGGATAAGAGCAATGGAGATAGCAGGCAGCCTTGTTTAGTGCACCCAGCTATTGGGAAGGGATCCCCAAGTGTGCTTTTGACCATTACACTAGCTTTAGGTCTTACATAGTAAATGAGAAATCTATGGTGGAAACTTTCTTCGAACTCAAATTTCTTCAGGACCAACTCCAGGTACTGCCAGTTTCCTCGGTCAAATGCCTCCTCGGCATCCAATGCCATGATTTGGCATTTTCCACTGGGCAGAATATGGATAATTCTTCTGATTTTGTCAAAACAATTCCTATTAAATATGAATCCAGACCTATCTGGGTATATCATTTCTGGGAGTTTCACCTCTAATTTATTAGATAAATGCAGTTGCACAATTTAGAATCAGCATTAATCAGAGCAATTGGACGATAGGATGAGCATTTCTTGGGGTCCCTTCCTGGTTTAGGAATTATCATGATATGCAATTAATTTATTGACTCAGATAATCCCCCACCACTGTTGCCCGACAAAGGAAATAAAAAGGTTTGTTAAAATCAGGGCAAGAAGGGAAATATTGGCTTATAAAAATGTGCTGTAGGTTTAAGTTGGATTTTGATTTTTATGGTTTCTTCAACAGGTTGTTTTTTTGGTCCTGATTTAATAGGGTCAATTATAGCTCTTCTAAATATTGAGGTTGCGTCCTTATATCAAAAATGGCTGCTTCATGACATTTTGGTAGAAGGATTGCAATGCGCCTCTCTTCTTGTTTTCCCGAGTCATTTCTATGCCTTCTACTCTTTGAATGGTATGAATAAAAAATCAATCTAATCAAATTTGAGTGCAATTGATAAGAAGGCGTCTGGTTTGTTTTCATGCTCGTAGAAGGTTCTTTTTGCTCGAAGTACAATTCCAGCCTCCTTCTTATATACAAGTTGACGGGACAGTGTCTGTAGATGCCGTCTATATGGTTTTGCTTTATTACTTTAAGCTCTTTACGTAGCTCGACTTCAGTAATTCCCTTATACTCTGTTGCATCTTAACCAGATTTGCCCTTAAATTTGCCATCAACCAATCCAATATACTCTGCAGGATATTTCTGGCATACAATTTTCTGTCCAATAATCAGAGCCGCGCTACCCTTGCTGCACTGGTCCAATAATCATTTGTGATTTTGAGGATGCATTCCCTATTGGGTGGGTCCCTTATTAAGCATTCCTCAAATTCTACATAACCCCCTCCCTTCTTTGCAACCACCCAGCAAATTCCAACATGGGTTCAGATCAAGATAACCTCAGATTACATTTGACGAATCTTTGTCATCAGCATAGTAGTGAGGAGCATGTGGTTGACCTTGGAATATGGTCTATGAAGATGGGAATAGAATGAATATCCCTGCCAGCTTTTCTTCCAGCTCCCCATGCATCTACTGGGCCAAGTTCTTCAGCTGTTGTTTTAATTTATTTGACACCGTACCACTCCCTCCATATCTTGCATTAGTGGACTTGTCTTTTTGTGCGTCCACAACAAGATTGAAATCTCCAGCACATATAATTTCTTCTTCGGCTTTGTGCTCTAGCACTTTCAGAAAGCTAAAAAGAATAGCTTCTGAGTCTAACTGGGCCCACATACTGAGACTAATATGATGGGGGTCTCTCCTATGGTGCCTACTAAAATGCTGAATCTGCCCTCCTTATCTTTAATCACTTCTTTGGGGGAGAACACAAATCTTCGATGTAGCAAAATCCCAACTCCCACTCGTTTTAAAATCTGGGATTCCAGCATAGAATTGACTGGTATAGTCCTTACGTCTAAGCCGTAACTGGTCGCAACTTTCAGATGTGACTCTTGTAGACAAACCATTTCAGGTTTTTCAGTTGAGAGCTCCAGGAAGAGCTTATGTCTTTTCAAGATCGAACTCCTCCCTCTAACATTATATGCCCATATCCTTACCTGGTCCGCAGATGAGGATAATGCTACTTACTGCAGAACCCCTATCAAATAACAGTACATTTTTGAGTATCGGATGCTTATTTTCCCGATGTCAGTTTATTGAGTCTGTTTGCGGTAAGTGCCCAAACATCACCTTTTCCCCATGCAACATGCCCAACATGGTAATAGGAAGAAACCTTGCCAGCAGCAGTAGAATGCAACTCCCCCACTTTCCTCCACTGCCTGCCCTAAAATAATCTCATACCATTTAAAGTTTGGCTCTGCGCACATCAGCACCAGAAGCACTGGGGGGGCAAAAGGGGGGACTCCATATTTTCTACTCCCTTCGGATTCTAAACAGTCAAAGTTTACATCCTCATTGAAATCATTTTGATGGGAAAATGCGGGAGTCTCTCTTCAATCTAGGGACCACTGTCTCAGGACCAGATTCTCCATTAGGGCTTCACAAGAAAATATGGGCATGGTCTTGCCCTGCATACTATAGCATTCAGTTTACAAAATGCAAACCAAGGGCTTGTTACATATTCCTCAGACAGAAGGTTTAACTTGGCTCCTTCTAGATCTGAGTAGGTCGAAACCAGAAATCGAGGGGACATCTGCCTTACTCTGGGGCTGATTCATGGAATTTGTGCGCCGAAAAACTGGGATTTGTGCGCCATTCTGCCTGCAAACCACTGTTTAACAAATGGGGATTTGCGGGCAGAATGGCGCACAAATCCCCGTTTTTTGGCGCACAAATTCCATGAATCAGCCCCTAAGTCTTAAGTGCTGTGATTCCATTGTCCTATTCAGGAGCGTCTTGGTCCTTCACGTTTGGGGTCTGATGAGTACTTCACTTTTTAGGCATTATCTGTCACCTTATCTTGACGGTGCAATGCACGTACACCCAACTGTGCTGTTTGTACTGTGATTGCTTTAATGTCTAACCTAAATTGAGTTTCAGTCGGGAACAACAATCTGTATTGGACACGCCTCTGAAGAAGATCTCCTGTTATGGGCCTCATATCGCGCCTTCTATGAAGCATTGTAGAAGAAGCATCATTGGAGATTTGGATGCTGATAGCCAAGAAGATGATAGATTTCTTCTTACGAGTGATGGCAATAATCTTTTCCTTGAGTGCATAGTAGTGGAGTTGGGCCACCCGTCTGTGGCTTCTCCCAACTAATGTCGTTGTTTACCTACTCTATGAGCTCTGTCTATACCCAATTCTCGATCACTCATTTGGACACACAGGGAGGAAAACAGCACAGCTACACAATTTTATGATATTTTGGAGTTCAGAACCTTCCTTAAGGTGTTTAATTCTGATGTTATCCTGCCTGGATCTATTCTCCAAATCCTTACACTGCAACATCTTACCTGTTTAGTCCATGTTTGTAAGCCTGCTAGCATTTGAAGCAGTCTTGTCTTATAAATTCGAGTGTTCCACTTCTACATCGCTTACTCTGCTTCTCAAATGCTCAATTTCCTTTTTGTTGTCGGCTATGGCAGCTGATAGGTCCTGCCTTACCAGACGCATTTCGTCCTTGAGTGTGGATTTGAGTTGATCTTTGCATGTGAAGGTGAGTCCCACAAAACGCACACACCAGAGTAAATACAATCCGCTAGGAAAAGAAGCCAGCAGATAGCTTTGCAAGCACAACAAGGTTTACTCATACAAAATACAAATATCAGCAAAGTACTCTGCTGCTCGAGAGCGCTCTGATCTTACATCATCAAACATGGGGTTATAAGCACAAAAAGCATCATTGCTATATGAGACATTTTGGTGCTCCTGATTGGAGGCACCCTACACATGGGCTTGCTCCATAGGGGATGCCAAGCTCTAATTGGCTGGTTCTTCTCCATCGATCTGGCTCCACATGGGTCAGCTGGGCTCATCCTCGCAGTGAAGGTTAGGGCACACATGAAACACAATGGGCCTCATTACGTGTAGTGCGGTAAAAACGTGGTCATTACCGGCATGGCGGAACGAGCGTGTCGTGCTCGTATGATGCCGCAAAATAGCGGGTGATTACGAGTGCGCAAGCATGCGCAAACCCCCATGTCGTTAATGGCCATACCGGCATGCCGCTAAAGGCCCTCCAATCCCCCGATTTCGCCATCACGGGACCCGCCGATACCACCACCGCCTAGGAGGAACCCCTAAATACCGACCCGGTACCAACATGCTAATACCGGACTCATAAAACCGGACCCGGAAATAACACGTCGGAACAGGAAATGGGCCGGCGGCCATCTTTAAAAACACAATCCATTGCAATCCTCCCAAACCACAAGTTGCTTTGTGGAGAGCTCTGTGGCAATACTCTGAGGATGTCCAAGGCTACCCAGAAGACCACCCTCCGGCTGCAGAAACAGCGTTTCTCAGACGCTGAATTGAATATGTTAGCGGACACTCTTGCTGCACATGCAGACCTCATTAAATCCCATGAATTGAAGCGTGAGGTCCAGCAGAAGAAAAAGGACATCTGGCAGGAGGTAGCCCGCAAGGTGTCGGCTGTGGGGACCACCCCACGTACTGTCAGGGACTGCTGGAAGAGGTGGGACGACCTCTGCTTGAGGGTCCGCAACATCATGGCAAGTAACAGGAGGGCGGCCATGGCCACAGGCGGGGGTCCCCACTCTCCTGCAAAAATTATGCCCTGGGAGGAGACCGCAAGCAGCTTCATAGATCCAGAGTCCATCGAGGGATTCGGGGAGATGGAGATGGGTGCGGCATCATCCCCAGAAGGAGGTGAGTGAATCTGCAGATCCCTGTAGGGGACACCATGACGTAGCACAAGTGATGTGGAAGGGAGTCTAGGCAAGGCAAGGCATGTCCCAACACCCACATTAACATATCCAAGTCCAGATTGTGGCCCAAACCCTGCCAGACAGAAATGCATGCTGAGTGTCAATCCCATAACCAACACACGGCCAACACACCTGGACCGTGCCCATGTAACAGATCACACAAACCCCAAATCAATGGCATGCCACCTGCCATACAGTGAATGCCAAAATGCTCCCTCAGAACACCCTGTGTGACACACCTGTAAGACATGAATGCATGACTTAATGAATATTGAACAGCACAATTGTATGCTTCTGGCATGTAACACCATCACTGATGCCCTGCATCTCTGCTACCCCCCCAGGCACCGATGAGGAAGATGGCAGGCAAGACAACACCGCGAGGGCATCCATGTCCCACCCAAAGAAAAGGGCTACCGCCACCACCACCTCTGTGGCAGCCAAGCAGGCCACACCCACAGCCAGTGTGCCTGATAGAGCTGACACACAGCCAACAACACCTGCTGCCAGTGTGCCTGACACACTTCAGACCCAGCAGCCCACACCCACAGCAGTTGAAGGGGAGTCCCTACATGCACCGGCCACCACTGAGGCTGACTTGGATGGCAATGTGGACCAGGAGGGAGTCACAGAAGTGACATGTCCACCCAGCCCAAGCCCCGTGTCCACCGCCCGCCCCATATCGAGCCCTCACCCACCTACAGCAGTGCTGATCCCTGCCTCCATGACTCGGACCTGAGCACCATCGAGGAGGACAGCACCCAAAATGCAGGCCCCGTGAGTGCACCACCCACCACTCCAGCTCCCACCAAAATCCTCGAGTCACGTCTGTCGAGGGTTGAGGCCCGACAGGAGGCCATGTTGGAGCTCCTGCGGCAGTACATTGCCGATGGAGAGGACACCAGGTGGTGAATCGCCACTGCCATTGCGGGGACCACAGAGGCCACTGCAGCAAACACAGCCGCTGTGAATGCATCGGCTGTGCTGATGAGGGACTGTCTGGGGGCAGTAACACAAGTACTCACTTCAATCCTGCTCCACATGCAGCAGCCACGCCTTGGAGCAGGCATGGAACCTGCCACCGACTCATCATCAGCCACCACACCTGCTTTCTCAGTCACCACCAGCCCTGTGAGCCAGACCCGAAGGAGTGCACGGCACTCCAAAATGCCGCCCCCGGACAGCAGAAAGTCCCGCAAGTAGTGTGGGCAGACAATGGGAGTGGGACGCATGGTTGGAGGTGAAGGGGAGCATTTTGAAGACTATATTGGGGGGGTTGGAGTTTTTTGGGTGGATTTGGGAGTTCACTAGGGGTTTTTGGAGTTTGTTGGGTGGGTTTGGGAGTTCACTGGGGGTTTTCGTTTTTTTTGGGGTGGGTTTAGGAGTTCACAGGGGTTGGGGGAGGAGTGGTCACATTTTTGCTGTTTGAACTAATACACCCGTTGTGGGAAAAAACATCCAATGGCTGGACATTGTTCATTTTGTGTGTATCCATTTAATGTGTGACAGTGTTCAGTGGCCAACTCCCAACAATCCCTGTGTGCATGTCCACATGGACCCAGTGTGTCACTAACACATGTCTGTCATAGTCCCTGTGGTTCAGAGGTATTCGTGATTTAGTGCATCACGTACTGGCAGGGGGGCTACTTCACCTCCCTCTCCATCCTCATCATCCTCACCCGGTGCATGCATGTCAGTGTCGGGTGGCAGTGGTACATTTCTCCGGACGCACATGTTGTGCAGCATGACACAGGCCATGGTGATCTTTTCCACCTTCTCAGGCCTATAAAGGAGTGCCCCACCAGAACTGCTTAGGCAGCGGAAACGCGCCTTCAACAGGCGAAAGGTCTGCTCAATCACAACACGGGTACGGGTGTGAACACGATTGTACTCCTCTTCATGGCTGTTCTCCGGGTTCCACACAGGGGTAAGTAGCCACTGCCTCAAGGGATATCCTCCATCACCTGCAAGCGAATACAAATAGGTGTGTGTCACTCTGAGCTGCCACCTTCAGGAGGCACAGTCATGGCCGCAGCTATTTGTTATGGACATGCACATGTCCCTGTACGTATGCAAGAATGTTAACTAGATGCATATTATACTGCCATGAGGTGTGGTAGTCTGGATGGCATTCAATAGATGATGCAGGGTGAAATAATGCATGCTGAGGCGGATGTACTGTGGTTGTACAACAATGTTTAGCCTCCCATTTATGCTGTGTATTATACACTGTGCATGGTCACACCAGCCACATTGCCACAGTTGCAATCTTGTTCAGTCATGCATTGCTTGACATGCTCATGGTGGCGTGGTTGTGCCTCTTACTTGTTGTCATCGATATGCATAATTGGTAAAATGTTTGCCAGTGATGTGTCATTTTGGGTTTGGGAGATTCAGGTCAGGAGTGTCTAGCTCTGCATGCATTCTCCAATCCCCGTCAATTGCCATTCAGGTGGAGTATGCATCCCCCCTTTCCCACCCAGGTGGAGTATGCATCCCCCCCTTTCCCACCCAGGTGGAGTATGCAACCCCCCCTTTCCGACCCAGGTGGAGTATGCAACCCCCCCTTTCCCACCCAGGTGGAGTATGCATCCCTACACATCAGTAGCCTATTGCACTGCCATGGCCCACTCAGGCAACTCACCAAGCAGCCAGGCACGTGGTCCAGCATGTCGCTCCATGTGACGGGGTAGCGTGGAGTTACGCAGCACCATGGCATCATGTGTTGATCCGGGAAATCAGAGGCAGCATTGTGTGATGATCTTGCCGGAGTCACATACCATTTGAACATTGATGGAATGGTATTGCTTGCGATTGTGGTACACCGCATGGGGGACTACCAATTCCACATGGGTGCAGTCCAGGGCACCAACCCAATTGGGCATGCCTGCCAGTGCATGGAAAGCTACTTTGGTGTCGGCTATCTCCTGGTCAGTCCGTGGTAGGGATATGTGGGTGCTTGCGTGCTTCAGGAGGGCATCCAGCACTTGGTTCAGCATTCGTGAAAATAGTGGTTGCAAAATGCCATGCAGCTGCCCCACTGTGTGTTGATAGGTGCCTGTGGCCAGGAAGTGGAGCACAGACACCACCTTTAGTAGCGGGGGGATGGCAGTGCGTATTTCTATGAGGCTGGCAATGTCGTTGTGTATCATGTCCACTATGGTGGTGATGGTGTCCCGTTCCAACCGGTACAGGGTGTGGATCTGCTCAGGGGTTAGGTTGAATGGACTGGGTCTGATGTGAGGGATTGGTGGCTGCCTACGAGGCACTGCTGGCTGCGCTGGTGGTAATTGCTGGCCCTGTCTCGCCCTCCTTCTCCTCCTGCGTCTCATCTGTGCTGCCTGTTGTTGCTGCTGTAGTTGTTGTTGGTGTTGTTGCTGTAGTTGTAGCAGTATAGGCATGTCCTCCAGCACCATGATTGCAACAGCTAGCGGTAGCATTTTGGTGTAGGAAGGGGTGTGGTGTGTGGGTGTACTCATTTTATACTGGCCCAGCCTCCAATGACCCCACCTGTGGTGTGGTGATTGTGTGCACCTGTGGCAGTTGGCTTGATTGCTGTTTGCGGGTGGTCCGCGATGCCTGTATGGCCGGCATCGTGCAGCCCCTGATTACCGCCTTCGGGATGCCGGTATTTGCATGTCCACATGGGTTGTGATGTCCTCCTATTACCGGCATGCCGGTATTTGCTCCCCAAAGGGGGCGCGTGTACGTGCCCATGCTGGTATGAGGGGGCACGGTATGGGCGGTGCTGGTATTGGTGGGTTGTCGGGTCGGAATGCCCCGGACCCGTTAACGATGCCGCTATTACCATTCCGCCTTCATTTTTCCATTACCTCCATTCTCGTAATGAGGCCCAATGTATCTATCTAAGCTAAACAACTAAGGCCAATTCTTCACTCATTGTGGCAGGCACCTGGGCGGCACAGGAAAGGGGTTCCAAGGAGAGGGGAGTATAAAATACAGTCATGCGGACCCATACATTCAGGACTTTATTAATGCCACAGTTCCCGCACCCAAGGTCTCCCACCTGAGGTTTGATCTGTGATTTACCCTTCCCGGTACCTCATGTTACAGGAGACTTGTGTCGCTGTTAGGGAGATATATGGTCGTGAAGGTTTTAGATCTGTGGTGGGCACCTTGGGGAGGTTAGGTCCTGGGGGTCGGGTTTGTGAAGTGTGACCAGCTCCGACCTGGCTGGGTGGGGGTCAGAGGCCTGATTGACAGCATACTTAAGGGTTATGTGATTAAAATGTCCACATACCTGAGAGACAGCACCCATGTATTACAGATCCTATCCACTATTGAGAGGGAGGAGGGCTATCTGCTAGCCACCACGTGACGGCTCTATATACCTCCATTAGTCATGATTTGGCATTAGACGCTATTGACTTCGTTTTCAAAAATCATTCTGCTTCCTTTCTGTCACATGCTAACATGTTGAAAGAATTTTTGAAATTTACTTTAGACAATGTTTTCTTTTTTGATGACTCCTTTTACACCCAAGTAAGGGGGGTCACCATGGGGGCCAAGTACCCGCCTTCTTTGGCCAACCTCTTTATGTCTAACTATGAGGAACGACACATGTTTACCTACAATGAATTTATGGAGAATTTGGTGCTCTGGAAGCGCTATATAGATGATGTCCTGATTATTTGGAAGGGCACTCCGGATGATTTCATTGCTTTTGGGGAGAATCCTGAACAACAATGAGTTTGGTATCAATCTGTCTGGTTAGTGCAATAGTACATCCAAACATTTTCTAGAGCTCACAATTTACATTTCGCAAGGCAAGATTGAAACCAAAACTTTCCGAAAGCCCACTGAGGTTAAAAGTACGCTACATGCAGAAAGCTGTCATTGTAAATCTACAATCATGAATATTCCTGCGGGTGAATTCTTCCAGGCATGCCGCAACTGTAGCACAAATGCCACTTTTGCACAAGAGATCAAACTCCTGACCAAAAGATTCAAGGAGAGGGGTTACCCGGACAGTGCCTTAACAACAGCACGCAACAAAATTGACAAGAGAACTAGAGGTGAAATGCTGAGACCCAAAAGTTCTACTGATTCTAACGAAGTGCCTAGAAAACATGTGGATGTCATTATGCAATAGTCCACTGATGCTCATATGATGTTTAGTATTGTACATAAACCTTGGGATTTGTTCAAGCTCGACAAAGATATCTCACCGTTTATCAAAGATAAACCATCATTTGTGTACACTAGAGCACACACCTTGAATAACAGACTATGCCCATCTCTAGTAACTAACCCCAAATCCAATGGCTCAGATTGGCTCAGACCTATGAGGGGTTTCTAGAGGTGTGGTACGTATACTCTGTGCAAGTATGCATATCCAGACTGTAAAGAGTTTATCACAAACCTAGATATCAAGTCCACCATAACAGACTTTATCAATTGCAGGACTAAGTGTGTGGTCTACGCCATCATATGTGTTTTCCATATGGTTTATGTAGAGAGCACCATCAGAGAGCTTCGCACAGGTGTATGTGAGCACCTTACAAGTCTCAGAAAACAGGACCATCTGTTACCTTTGGCTACCCATTGGCAAGAATGCCACCAATTGGATAACGTTGATGATATCAGATTCATTGTATTAAAGAAAGCTTCCCCTAGCAAAAGAAGGGGGTGATTTGAAACTCAAGCTGAGATAAATGGAGGCCAAAACCATCTGAAATTTGTGCTGTATTCAACATGGTCTGAACACTGACCACGAAATGCATGTGTTCCTATAGAACCATACTTCGCTGCGGGCACAGTGATCAGTCTGTGTCTTGGGAATTTTCACTTTGAGGGCATCCTTGAACTAATTTTATGGCTTTCTGTAACATCAAGCCATAGTGCATTTTGCACAATATATAGATTTGTTTCATATGTTACGTATATGTGATGTAGCATTCAATGTAAATACATATACTGTTGTATTATGGTTTGCGTATATATACAATACTTTGTTCCCCTTCTTGATTTTCCATGGGGGGAAGCTGATAGCTCTTCAACTCATCATCTCAGCCATTTCGGCCTATTTACACGCCTTTATCTTAGGCTCTGATAGCCACTCACCCCCCATGATCCTTCCAACCCATAATGTCCTCAGTCAAACTCTTCATTCAACAGTCAACCTTTATCATCTTGGGTCATTTGAGCCCTATCAACTTACTTTCGCTCATACCGATCTGAATAATATATTTTCTCTGTATGATCCCTCTTAACTATATTGTCCTCAGTGACATTTTTAATTTATCAGCCAGCCCTTATCTCCTCAACTTGGGTCTATTGATCCTCTCAGTTCTATATTGCTCACACCATTCTGATTAATATAGATTACTTACATACTAGCTACTCCCGTTCCCCTTCCTACCAATGTACACTGACCATATCCATCCAGGACTACTTGCCCTGTTATTGTCAAATCTATGATAATCTATGTATATACATGAATTGTAACTATATACTGTTGTTATCCTTCATTGTATATCATAATTGCCTATTCTGGCGCGTCACATACACGTGACGCGACCAGTGACGTCACGTACATGTTGCGCATGCGCGTGGCATCACACACTGATGCGTGATATCAGGCGCCCATGCGCTTACGTGACTTTCTCTTATCTCCCGTATTGAGACACCGTTTCTCCACTACGGTTGTCTGCTGGACGCTGCCACTTGGGATTAAACCCTATTACAGATTTTTCAGATAAGACAACATGGTCCACTGGACCTCGTGCACACCATCATGGGCTCTGGCCACCACGTTACTTATGCATTGTTGCCCTTTTTATAGGTATCAATACCATTTCTACTGGCGTTTGCACACATTGAGAGGACTTTAACCTGTAACTCCATTTCGCCCTATTTCCGGCGCGCGCATTAACATTTTTTCTTGGTAAGAGTAGAACCCTTATTTACTTGTATATTATATGGGCCTTTTATTGAACCAAACAAGATACTTATCTTGCTATCGCATCCTACATTGTATCACTCTCTTTATAGAACCTTTCGTGTGCCTGGTCAATTACGTGACCTATAGAATCACAGGAACTTTGCATCAGGGATTTATCCCCTTACTCATTTGGTGAGTTTATATTTATATTTTCTTTACATCAATGCATGACATTAACTCCCTCCCACTTCTTCTCTTATTTCCCATTTCGCCAGACATCACACAATGCAATTGGCTTTCTCCCCATCTGGTTTCATTCCTCAGCTTCCCTCCCAACTGGGTTTCACCAATGCACAGCCTCGTTAATGTGCCATATTATAATGACCCACCCATCACTATGGATTGTGCTTTGAAATCTGGGTATGTACACCCATATTGTCAATTATGTACATAATTGTGATTTTTTTCCAATATGAATGGTTTGTCTAAATTGTTGCCTTAATACCAATGGTTGTTTACCCTCTTCTGGGTGTTTCTAACAACAAAAATATGTATTTTTACGTTCTTATTTCTTTTGCTTTTTCATTTATATTTTACATTTTTATTTAAATGTTGGTTTTGCGATATTAATTGTAACGTTTGAATTACATCTATGCACCGATTATCTGTATTTTGTACGCTCATGATCATTCACAACAGCCTTGAGGACGACCTTAATGGTCGAAACATGTGTCGGGTGGTCGAAACATGCGTCGGGTGTGACCGCAATAAATCACTTTGCACACCCTTGGAATTTTGCTTATTCAGGATTACTTGAACTTTCACTCAACATTCAAGGAACTAACCTTTTAATAACACAGTCCTCTGTGCAGTTTTACAGCACAAACCTGACTTTATAATACAATAGCATCCAACCTGTGTTGGTACTCATTTATCTACCTCAGAAGGATGAAAGGCTGAGTTCATCTTGCCGGGATTCGAACCTGCAACCTGCAGATCACACACCCATTGCAGCAGCGAGAGTTCAACCCACTACCGGTTATAGCTATCTTACTGCCTACAGTAAAATGAGCAATTGCATGTTTGAATGTTCTCAAAGTCAGAAAGCAAATCACTCTGTAGTGGATACCATTAAACTGGTTACTGAGATTTAACGGCAGGCCAGTTCATCTGCAAGTCTGGTGCAAAGTTGGCCACATGTCAAGCCTCCGTGGATCTACTTTTCAGGCTTCAGAGGTTGGCAAAATACATATCATTGGGAGGGTTCATAACTGTATTAAAGAATTTAGAGTAGCCCAGGGAAAGCAGTGCACTCACACGGCATCCCACACTCTGGGCACTTGTTACCTCATACATGCAAACAAACATCCTGAACAGCATGCCAGTGAGATAGGAAAGATAGACACATTCCAACAAAGCATTAATTGTGGCACAATGAAATCAAGGGCCACTTTTTGTGCTATCGTCAAATATTTCTACACTGTACACAAGCTTTTAGGCACAAGGATTTTGTCAAGTGACCGAGGACAGCGAGATGGAATGTCTTGTGATGATCATAACGGTATCAGGTAATATTATCCCCACCAAAAATATCGCCGTATATATGGTCGTCGGGAACGGCCATAGGCAATATTTTTGGTGGGGATAATTTATGGGGTAAATAGGTGGGGGGTTTGCAGGGGTGTCCCCCGCTCCCTTTAAAAATATACGAGGGTTGCGGGGGTGTCCCCCGCAGGTTCCATGAGGTAATATCGCCGCAAAAATATGGCAGAATTTTTGTATGGTGATATTTCTGCGGGGATATTATCACATGGAACCATCATAACAGAGACAACGGTAGAAATAAACATGCTATAACTGCAACTTGCAAAAAGCGAAATGCATTGTCCAAAATGGATGCTTATTCCCATCTAAATGCCCTTTGGAAGTTTTTGTCTGCATTGTGAATTTGAGAAGTTTAAGAAAAGACTAAGGGCCTCATTACACGGTAGGTGGTAACCATGGCGCTATTAGTGCCATGGTTGCCGCCGGTATTTTACCGTGTCCGCCTTGGTGGATGGCGGAATTACCACCCTACTCCAAGGTGAGCCGGGGCGGTAATTCCCCATTCACCAAGGCCCTTCCCCATTCCCATTTTTGCCTCCATTTTTGCCCCCATAGGGCATAATGGGAATGGAGAAGGTGCTAATTACGGTACCGCAGATTGCGGTACCCTAATTAGCACCAAGGTCCCTTTGCGGCACCCTACTTTAACGGCTGGTAATACCAGCCGTTAAAGTCGGGTCCCGCAAAGGGAACTCGTAGTAAGGCGGTAAGGGTTAACGGTCACCGGTAGTATTACCGGTGACCGTTAAACCCTTACCGCCTTCCGTGTAATGAGGCCACAAATCAGTGACTCACCCCCTGAAGTGTGCTTAAAATTAACTTTTAATGAATCTAGCAATTATTGTACAGATTTCCAGAAAGACAAATATTTGTCATTCCTATTCTTACTTATTTAGGGTCACTGCTCAGTGTGTTACACTTGTTGAACCCCTTTTTTTTTTTAAGAGGCCTGAACAAGAACGCCAGCCACTCCAAAACAAAGAGCCACATGGTGCTGGCCACTGACCAGGAGCTTCAAGTTAAGAAACATTTTTTTGGTTTTACATTTCTTTTTAGGGGTAGCAAGGGAGACCACAGGGGTTGTAAGGAAGCACACAGGGGTTGCAAGAGCGATTCCTGGTGACCCCAAAATGATGTCCCAGGGCCTAGCAGAGGAAGTTATCAGAGCCCAGTAGTCATGCTCAACGTCACAGCAGGATTCAAACGTAGGCGACAGGGAACTAGTCCATTTTCAAAGAATACATCTTAGTGACAGAATCATACCAAGAGAGAGCAGTTTTGTATAACATTTGGGTAAGCCTGGTAACCATCCAAACATACAGCACAGCAATTTGCGCGGCACCTCATGCCCTAGCATAGAAGTAAACTGCGAGAACATCCTACCCTGAACATAGAGATCTCTGGACAGGACCAAATAATATGTACAAAGTTTTTGGATTCTGCATGACATCTTGAGTGGAATTAAAGAGCATATGGCGAGAGAGATATACGGTCTTATATTGTATCATCTTGGATCTAGTACTTGTGACGCAGTTACGCATACACGCACAGAGCTGGGCCCATTGTTTATCACTAAGGCCCCTTCCCATATCCTCTTCCCATCTCCCTTTGCATGCAAGTAGATTCTTTGGGGACTCTTGCTGACCAATGCAGTAAATGGAGGAGACAATGTTCTGACTATTGGCTGAGTTAATGAGAAACTGCAAAGTGGTGGTCAGAGGCTCAAGCGGGAAAACCGTAGACCATGCACGAAAGGCTGCACAGATATGAACATATCAAAATGTTCACCCAAAATCAGAACCCAGCTTCGCCTCAAATTGTTCCCAAGATACAAAACTCCCTTCCGTGTAAAAGTCATACATGAAGCGAATGCCCAACTTCTCCCACTGCGTCCCTATGGTCTCATCACAGGACCGTTTCAGGGATATGATTAGGCAGGCGGAGAGTCCAGGTCCATAGGGAATATCGATTTGCAAACGTCGCATTAGCTTCCTCCAGGCATGAATAGTACAAGCTACAGGATCAAAACAGCACTTATCAAGCACCTGAAAAGACACCAGGCAGCCCTGCAGAGAATATGGTTGAACAGAGCCCCTCTCAATTCCCACGTGTGGATAATGGAAGGATCCCGACATCCAGTAAGAAGCAAAGCGAAGCTGGGAAGCCAGGAAGTACAACTCCATATCAGGGTCGCCCAGTCCTCCATGACCATAGGGCTGAACTAGCATCTCCCAGCTCACACGAGGAGCATAAGGAAGCCACGGCAGTTTCCCCAACAGGGATTTGAGTTCCATCGAAGACCCTGCCCCTGGCCAGACCGGTATATTTTGGAAATAATACAGTAAATTTGGCACAATTACCATCCCAGCAATACCAATATGGCCCAAGACGGAAAGGGCCAACGTGCTCCATCAGTTAACCTTAATATAAAGGGCTTGTAAATATGTGAGAGAGGTAGTTTTCCTGTAGCAGAGAGGTGTGGCTTCTACTAACTCTGACCCCAAGTATTTGAATTGATGACTGCACCATCTAAAAGAGCCTATGTTCGGAGGCCGAGTCGTATTATCATTGAGCGGGAACAGGATCGATTTTGATCAGTTCATCCATAGCCCAGCGAAGTTACCAGCACTTTCCACTTCTCTTGTCAGTGGGGTTAGATTAGCTACAGGGTCTTTAAAATACAATATATCATCATCAGCATTGAGTGAAACGATCTCATGCGTCCCCCAATGGCTAACCCGCAATCGCAGTGTAACGCTGTGATACCCCATGGTTTGGACATTATATAAATGTCATAAGTAAATAAATGAAAGGAATACATTTGTGGCGGCGTATGGCCAGGGGCTCTATAGCAATCACAAAAAGCAATGGCGAAAGCAGGCAGCCCTGCTGTGTACCCCGACCCAGAGGAAAGGGATCTGATCATCTGCCAAACAAGCAGATTTAGGCACGAGCACCCACATAGAGAAGCTTAACAGATTGCAAAAAGTAGTTGGGCAAGCCCACCTTATCTAAGACAATGAAGAGGTAGTCCCACGCAACCGAGTCAAACTCTTCTTCGGCATCAAACAGGGTACTAATACCGTGAACATTAGGGTCTACCTGAGAGAGAGTATAGTGAATGAGCGACTCAAATTCAGTGATGTGGACCTCCTGGGCATGAACCCTGATTGATCCCGGTGAATAATTGTGACAAGGTCGGGAAGCAAAAGGTCAGCCAAGATCTTTGAAAAGATCTTTGTGTCTAGGTTGAATAACGAAATTGGCATGTATGATACGCACTCTACGGGGTCTTTACCGGGTTTCAGTATAAGGGATACCACAGCTTCCCACAATGAAGGGGGCAGTATGCCGTACTGCATTAACTCTTGCCAGACTTGTAACATCTACTTGGCAGCCCCAGGTCCGTATTCCTTATAAAACTCAGCTGTGATACCAGCCGAGCCCGGGGCCTTCGAGGAGGGTAGCTTTGTCACAGCTGCTAAGGTATCTTTAATAGTAATGGTTGAAGCTCGCGGCTCTGGATAGTACATCTGCTTCAGAGTTTTTCCTAGCTGTGTACAGGTTAGCATAGTATTCTCGAAAGGTCTCAAGGATCTGATCTGGATCTGATACTAACTGCTCATTGCTAGCTCATACTGCCGTAATAACCATCATCTCCCCGTCACGTTTAAGCAGCGCCACCAACTGGCGACCCGGTCTCCCCTCTTCGTCATATTTCTGGGCAAGAGTAGGAGCTACCACGTACTTCGCCTCTTGATCTTTTGCCAATCGAAAGTCATCTAGTGCCAACTTAAGTGATGCTAATACCTCTGCACTATCCAAGCAACCTAGAAGGTGTTCAAGATATTTCAGCCTCACTTCTAGATCACACAGTCACCGTCTAATACCCTTGAGTACCCCATGTTCGAGCACAATGCAACGTCCTCTCAAATACACCTTAAAGGTTTCCCAAACTGTCACCACGCTGGGTACATAGTGAACATTGCAATAAAAAAATGTTTCCCAAACTGTCACCACGAAAACATTACATCTTGCAGGCCTGGGCCTTAAAATGCCAGAACGGTCTTATTATCACACCCAGGTCCAGAGCAATCTTCCACTGGATCGGTGTATGGTCTGAGATCATTCTAGGGTGGATGCTGCATTCCCTGGTCATGCGCACCAATGCCTGCCCTGCTGCTAGCACATAGTCAATCTGAAATTGCATGTCGTGTACTGAGGAATAATAGGAGAATTCCCTAACATGAGGATGCAGCGTACGCCACACATCAAGCATCCCCAATTCTTCCATACAGTGCCCTATTTTGCGGACAGCCTGAGAAAGAGTCTTGGGGCCCCTGCCAATTCTATCTTTGAGTATGTCCAAAGTAGTATTGAGATCCCCCGCCCAAATAAGATCAGTGTGTGTGCATACGCACTACATCTACCTAGCAGGGGTTCGTAGAATTCAGGATCATCTATTTGGGTCCATATATATTGGTAATTGTTACTTGTTTATGGGCCAAAATGCCATCTGTGTCAATATATTTTCTAGAACCTCCAAGATGTATGGATCAGAGTGATCACACAATGGGAATAAGAGCAAAATTATGTGCAGAAATTGGCAGTTCCCCAAGCCTTGGCCACCAATTTGTTAGCTGTACCAACTAAATGGGTCTCTTGGAGCAAGAAAAGTTTAGCCCTGTGCCTCTCACAATAACTGACAACCTTACACATTTTCGGCAGGTTTTTTTCATCCTCTCACATTCCAGCTGATTATATCACAGGCATCCATACTCTGATCGTCTGGAGATATCGTATGAGAAGGGAAGTCAGCACACCACGCAACCAAACTTCAAAGTTGAACAGACTCTTCAACCAGAACTGCACTGTCAAGATACAAACAATTTTTCAACTATAACCCCCATGCCCCACAATCTCTACCACCCACCCCCACCCACACCGCTAAACCCCAACCCACAGTGGACACACCCTCACAAAAAACAAACAAATCTCCCCAAACAAGTCAACCCAGCGACGTCGGGCTCGACAACCAGAGAGGAGGAGGTCCAACTTATTAATAACAATATGCAAATGGTCCATGATATTACATACTTAGCTCTAGCAGCACAGAACAACAGGAATAGAAAAGGAGAGAAGAAAGGAGGCCCAGCATTGGTATGGAAAGTGGTATGATGGCAACCAATATAGCTCAATTGACAGCAGTTTTCCACCCAGTTAGGTTTCTTGAGAATACAACACCCAACTGGGGCACACAAACCAAAGATTCAGCCTACTCATAATTACAAGTCTTCAGCCCTTAGGCAATGATTCCAGGAAATACTGAACCTCCAATGGATCCGAGAAGAAATGGGTCTTATTATCGTGGATCTTGGAGGGGAGTGGAGCTTGGAGGGGTAGAGCATGGCATATTGAAGGGCTCACTCTCGATGGGATGACAGTTGAGCCCTCTGCACCATAGGTGAGAAGTCTGGATAGAATGAGTCTCTCGCCTCCTTGTATTGGAGGTCGCCCAGTTCCTGAGCCCTGCGCAGCACAGTGTCTCAGTATCTTTAGTTCAGAAAGCGCATAATGACTGGTGAGTGCATTCTGGCGAAGTTTAGGCACTTGTGGAGAAACACAATGGACACGTTCAATCAGAAATTGCCTGGAGAGAGGAGGATCTGCAATCACTTCTCTGACAAAGTTCTCCATAAACGTCTCCATATTTTGTGAGGGCACCGATTCTGGAATACCCACCACTGTGACATTTTTCCTCCGTGATCTTGCTTCTAAGTCATAATTTTTGTTGGCTTTAATGGTCTTAACCTCTTGTTGCAATGTACGCAGGACATGGCATACCTCTCGGTTTGTGTCCTCCAGTGTCTCAAGTCTGTGTTCCGCTTCAGAAATGCAGCCACTCTCCTTCTAGATTTGTTGCTACATGCGGTACACTTGGCCGTCCAATTAAGTGTTCACAGATGCAAAGCCTGTTTTCATTTGGGCCAACACAATTGCCAGGTCAGAAGAAGAGCAA
Source organism: Ambystoma mexicanum (assembly GCF_040938575.1). Lineage (NCBI taxonomy): Eukaryota > Metazoa > Chordata > Amphibia > Caudata > Ambystomatidae > Ambystoma > Ambystoma mexicanum. The sequence continues at coordinate 781,254,909 of NC_090932.1, forward strand.
CCAGTAGCAACACTAAGCCCAGATTCAGTAAGGTGATCTTCCTTCCCTCTCTCAACCTCCGACACCATTTGCTTAGCTGTCGGGCCGGTGCCTCTGCCTAGCGTAGGACACTCCTTAAGTATAAATGGTCGCCTGGACTGCCCTTTATTACCTTTAGCCATGAATGTCGCACCACTGTTGGCCGAGGAGGCAACTAATAGATAGAATCTCTGAGGTACAGATGAAGCAGAGTGCAGCGAGGCCCAGTGCGAAGGCACAAAACATGGATTGTAAACAACTCCCACCAGGGCCAGCAACCTATTTCTTTAAATCCATGCAGTGCTCAGCGTTGACGCATTCCAGAGCTGCAAAATATCATACTTGCCCGCAAGGCTGTAATGGACCACCTTCCATTGCTGTGCTACCAGCAGGTATAATCAAAGACAACTGCTAGTGTAAACAATGGCTTCTGAGTCTGAAGGGTACAACGTCCTTTAATCGCGGGATATATTTTCGCGGGCCTTTTAACCGCGATTTGTTTGCTGAAAAAAACTCATGGAATTTTTTTAGGAGGGTTGGAAAAATATATATATTGGGTGTGGGTGTTCGTGGATATATATAAAAAAAAATTAAAAGGATGAGGGTTGGGTGAGAACCCACCCTGAAAAAAAAAATGGATGAGTTTTTTTTGTAAAAAAATCCACAGTAAAAAAACCCGCGAAAAAAATATCCAGCGATGAAATGACATGGAACCGTCTGAAGTACTCAGCTCATGCAGCAAGATGTAAGATATGTCGTGCCAATCCCCCATTCGTCTCCTCTCAGGGATGAGTCCTCAGGCAAAGCAGGCTTCCCCACCAGACCCACACTGCACTCCACCAGGCCTCAGGGGCCCTCTAAACTCCCAGGAGCAGATTCGGGTGGGGCGAGTGTGCGGTGCACCGCCAGTGACCCACAGCAGACACGCCGAAAACACCAAGCAAAAAGCTGGTTACGATCGTATGCGCCCCCTCAATCATTCCACCTTCGGTGTGATGTTCTCACTCGAGCGCTCAAAATGGCCGCCGGCTATCTCGAGCGGGTCCGCGACTGCGGAGCTGTACTCCGTTCCTGCAATGTTGTCGGAACGAAGTAGCGGTTCACATCCCGCCTCGTCGCCAGTTTTGTATGCTCGCGGGCCCCACGCGAGTCACCCAGCACGCAAACAGGCACACTCGCTCAGGCATTCGAAGAACACACGCCGGAGACGTGCGATGGCTCCGGTCTCCGGCTCGAACTGCCGGGGCACCGCCTTTATTCACCTACAGCGCATGCGCGAGCTCCGTGAGTCTCGCGCATGCGTAATACGTGTACCCAGTACACAACAGCCACCTCCATTTGGGCCTGGTGCTTACACGCTTCAAGGCTATGCTGCTCTACGCGCACTTCATCCCTGATGTTTTCCAGGACCTTGGCAGCAATGGTTCTGCTCCAAACTACACCTGGGTGTGCTCCATGAGTTTACATGGCTGTCACTGCCGTATACCTGTCTTATGCCTCCTCCTCATCCATCGGCTCAGTCATGGAGCTCAAAAACCAGTTGCCATATTGGTCACCAGCTCGCAATCGCCCCCATGCAGTGCAGTTTTTAAACGCACTCCCATCACCTCATTTGTGTGAAATAGATTCAAACGGACTCTAAGAAATCTAGTTTTCCACACAGAGTTCGGACATTTCTTCAAATAGTGTTCCACATTATTTAGCGCTTTTTCCTAATTGGTAATATAATTAAATAGACTGGATTCTCAGCAGAAATTATTGCAGAAAATGCAATCATCCAGCCAGAGTTTCTTTTTAATGACAGTTGGAATAGCTGTTGGCATATCGATGGAAGCTTCTACAGAGCTCAAGATGTTTAAGCAGAGCTTCAACCATACAGACATAGGGGTTAATTCATAGAACTTAGCGCAGAAGTGGCACACGCAGTTGGCGCCCAGAGTGCACGTGCGCCAGTGTGCGCCAGCTGCGTGCGCCAAAACCCATTTTGACGCACAGCGTATTCATTGATGTTAACATCCATAACCAGCCGTGGCACAAAGTGGCGCAGCGAACCTGCAGCAGCGCCAGTTACGCCCCCAACCCCGCCCCGTGCGCCAAAAACATTGCACAAATCCTGCACGTGGCGCAAAGGCCAATGGACCAGCATACAGCCCCCCAACCATGAAAACGCGCTAAAAACACCACACAACCATCACGCGGCAGCAAAATCGTGTGTAAAAGTCCCATCGCACACATCGGAATACGCGTACCCCGCTCGCGCCAGTGAAATAGCGTGTAAAACACCCTGCGCACCCCGGAATACACAGCATGTCCAGGGGTGATGGGCTGCCTGCGGACCCTGGGGAGGGTAGATGGGCTGCCTGCGTGGCATGGCCAGGGGTGATGGGCTGCCTGCAGGGCATGCCCAGGGGTGGTGGGCTGCCTGCAGAACATGGGGAGGGTGGATGGGCTGCCTGCAGGCTTGGCCTGGGGTGATGGGCTGCCTAAGGGCCATGGGGAGGGTGGATGGGCTGCCTGCGGGGCATGCCCAGGGTGGAAGGGCTGCCTGCGGGTCACGGGGAGGGTGGATGGGCTGCATGTGTGTATTCCGGGGTGCGCATGGATACCTAAACGCGATTGGCTTGGCGAGAGTGGGTTACCCGTATTCCGAGGGGTGCATGGGGAGATTTACACGCGATTGGCCTGGCGTGAGCAGGGTATGTGTATTCCGGGGTGCACTGGGAGATTTACACGTGATTTCGCTGGCGCGAGCGGGGTACACGTATTCCGAGGGGTGCGTGGGGAGTTTTACACGTGATTTTGCTGGTGCGAGCGGGTTACGCATATTCCGAGGGGTGTTTTACATGTGATTTCGCTGGCGCGAGCGGGGTAAACATATTCCGAGGGGTGCGCAGGGATTTCTAAAGCAGTTTCTACACACGATTGGCCTGGCGCAAGCTGGGTATGCATATTCCAATTGTGATGTATGTTCATTTCTTGCCTGTATACATGCTTGATGCACTTCATGCTGTAGACGGTAGCCTGCACCCTTTAGCTGTCAAAGTCACACTGATGGTGGGAGCGGGCCGGGTGTTGACAATGGCAAGTTGGTATGTGTTGAGTACAGGCCCTGGGGATTGTGGCAAATGAGGATGCATTAGGAATCTGACCCAAAAGGCACAACTCAAGGTCCAGTCCTCACCTGAGATGTCCACCAATACTACTACTATGCTCCGTTCTGTTTGGACGGCAAGTTGTGTCTGTCTTCCCTCTACGAATTTGATGCTGCCTGACGGCGCAGTTTTCCTACTGGACTATGGCTCTTTTACTTGTTTTTCACACTCTTGTGCCTTAAGTCCCTGTTCTTCTTCCTGCTAATGTCCTTGTGGCAGATCTGTCCGCCCGTCTCTCGGGCAGTTATTTCCACATACTCTTACACTGCCTCGGTTTGCCTCAGTACACTTCTGTTCAAATGCATCTCTCTGTCGCTCCTCCTGGCTTTCATGTATTACATCCATGCTTTCATGTTGACTGTTGGCTTTTACCAATGCTATTCAACTGTTGTGGCTCTTAACTTGCTGTCAGCTGTTTCCAGCTATCTCGCATTCTCTGTGCCTTTCTTAGTTCACGCTATCAAGGAAAGATTGGGTTTCCGCTCATCCATCCAGTTGTGCCAGCCTCCTTTATTTTCTACTCAAGTTCCAGCTCTACCTGTCAGGGTACAGAACCTGGGGTTGTGTGGGAGGAGGTCAGATGTAGGTCTCAGACATAGCCTAGTAACAAGCAGCATGAAAAGACACACAGAAAACTTTCAAGCCTTATTTAAGGCTTTTATCTCCTTTCTGCAGGAAAAGGAGCCTCCAGACTACCTTTCCCAGCAGACACCGGGCCAAGAACTACAAAACCCTTGCCAGGTTGGGTGGGGTACACGTGCGCATGCATGCGCAAGCAGAAGCACGTGGCTTGTGCTCAGACGTCCGACAGAAGCAGACATGTTTCCAGGAGCTCCAAGGAAGGTGAGCAGCACGAGGGGCCATGCCCCAGCCAACCTTCCTCCAGGCCCCTCACACATGCAAGCTAAGTAATGCCAGTGCTGGGTAGCTTGCAGGCGTTGGGGAAGATGTGCACAGTACAGCTAAGCCGCGCTGAGGAGCAAATGCCAAGAAGCTTTCCAAGTTGTCAGGGGCACACGCAGGGGGCATCGCCCATATCCTCGAGTCCACCCTGCTCCATAGAAGCTAAGTTATTAGCGCAGTAGCGTTCCTAGCCACAAACTAATACAGCGCAAGGGGGGGGCACCCAGCAACGCGCAAACTCAAGTGCAGTGGATATCATTAGCATATGCAAATTGCCATGTGCGCTACCTATAGAATTCCGCAGCTGGCAGAACGCAACTTGTACTGAAGTCGCACCACGCCACACGCGTCTAGCAGCTCACCCAAGGCCCATTCTATCATGTTTGATTCTTAACACATGGTCTTCCATTTACTGCGGGGCCACGTGCAGCTGCCTTACCGCATTAACAGTGTATGGACCATCACAGGGACAAGCAAAAGTATACGAACGAAGCAGCAGACAAGAGTGCTTGTTTGGGGAGGAGTCACTAAATTGGATGCATGAATGGTGTTATGTGTGTGTGGGGAAAACACACACAGAATAGTAACTCACGCTCTCTTTGCAGCATTGAATTGCTCCTGTTACCGGACCTGAGAGTGTGCAGGCAGGAGGCCAGCACTTACCCCAGAGATAAGTCTCTCTTTGGCTCGCCTTTGAGCCATTTTGTACAATGTGCATGAAGAACATGGTTTCTCCGATTGAGTATGCGTAATTGTCAATAGTTGTATTTTGTCTTTTGCCTACTTTCCCTTGCCCATCCACCTCCCCTCTCCTGACCCTCTTTCCGGTTATCCTGAATACCGATACCTATCCAAACAATGGATCCCTAACCCTCTTTCCACGCCAGGGTCTCGGAGGCCTATATAAATTTTACCTTGAAGGTGCCCAGACCGCAGAGGGGGTGGTTGGTTCGTGCCACTCCTGCACCTGGAGACCGGAGCTGTGACACTACCCATCAGTTGTTGCATCCTCATCGATTATTGTGTACTGAAAATGCTACCCATCCTGTTAAACCATTGTTCAACTGTGCTACATTGGTAGTTATTCTATCATTCTGCTTGGACATGTGCTTGGCCATATTCAGCGACTTCAAGTCATCTACTGGAGACTCTTCCATAGTTTTTTGGTGGCTACAGTCTTTTTCCCTGGTTTGGGGGGGTTTGGCTCCTTGGAGTTCTCTGCGATTTGGTATTTTTACCAGTCAAGGTGGCCTCTGAGGGTGCTGGACCCTATTTACACACAAGGTAGAACAAGGAAACCAAGGGGTAAGGGGATCCTGAAGCCAGATAGACTAGAAGGAAGAAGCCAACAGACCCTAGACACAGTTCTTCTGAAGGTCATGGTGATGAGTAAATGAGGGAGGGCCTTTTGTTGTTGGTCAGTACGCTTGGGCTACAGTGTTTGGGCACTCTCTGACATTCTCATTGTGGGTACTATGTACATGATGTGTTCAGCTGTTCCTGTGTTGGGTTTACTTTTCAGGTGTCAGGGGATTGTTGTGGTTTGACATACTGGTGTGTACGCATGGCCAATGTTCACATGTGATGTGTACAGGACACTGAGGGTCACTTGATTTCACATGCATGTATTGAGTGCCTGTCCCTACTGACACTCACACTTACACAATGCTCCACCACCAGACACACACACAACTACCTTTCCATGCCCACACGTGCACACAGATTGCCTTCTCTGGCATGCGCATGATCACTTACCATTTGGGGATCATGTACATGCGTCAGTAGGTTATTTTTGTTGCTTGTCCTTTTTATAGGATGCTCAAGGTGTAGCCCCAACAGAATGGCCGCTCACTGTGCTGTGTCATGAGCGGTGTGTTGCAGGAGACACACACAGCACACGGGTTTGGGATTTGCAGATTTGGATTGGCCAATGTGCATGCCAACAGTCATTCTGTCTTTTGTTGATGGTACCGCTTGTGGCATGCATTTGTGTATGACTTTGTATCTGTGGCAGGTTGTTGGTCAGTCATTTCATCTGATTCCATGTCAGGTGTGGTTGTCTGAGGCCTCTTTCCATTTATCACGTGTCACTTCATATCTAATTGGTCATGTGTTGGGCTTTTGGTTTGCTCTTTTGCTGTTGCATGCAATGTCATGGTGTGGCCGACAAGGGTGATGTGGGTTGGGAGGGTTTGGGTGAAATACCACTGATTGCCATGGCCTGTTTTGCAGGGGGGTGGTGTGATATACACCTTGCATGTGTTCCTTTTGGTCGCACACGATCGGTTATGTTTAAGTAGCTAGGGATGCACACAATGTAGCACACCCGTGGCAACAGGTTATGACAGTTGACTGTCGCTTTGTCATCATCGATTGTCACCTGGTATGTGCCAGGCCTGTGTGCCCAGGGGTGGGAGTTTAGGTGAAAAATGTGGCCACAAGCTGGGTCCGGGCTGCCTCACCACGTGCCCTTTCCCCTCCCATGAGCAGGTCCTGTGGTTGGTGATCTGGGGGCACCACCATGTCCGCCGGTACACCCCGCCGTGTTGCAACATTGTGCAGGACACATGCTGCCACAATGATCCTGCACACTACTGGGGGTGCATATAGTGGCTGGCCACCAGAGCGGTCAAGGGAGCAGAAGCATGACTTGAGCACTCCGAATGTGCACTCCACTATGCCCCTGGTTGCAATATGGGCAGCGTTGTATCTTACCTGGGGTGGTGTGGTGGGGTTCCGTATTGGCGTCATCATGTGGTTTCTCAGAGGGTAGGCACTGTCCCCTGGAGAGGTGAGGATAGTTGTCATTAGTTGGGTTTGTGTATTTGTCTGTGTGTGACATGCATGCATGTGCACATACATTTGTGCTCACCAATGAGCCATGTATCGCCATGCTTCCCAGCTTCCAGGTCCCGGCTCATGGCAGACATTCTGTATATGAAACTGTCATGGGTAGACCCAGGATATTTTGCATAGACAGAGGTGAGGATTCCAAGGGCATCGCATACAACCTGCATGTTGATGGAATGCCAGTGCTTGTGGTTTCGATAGATGTGCTCAGTGGCCCTAGCTGGACGTAGGACCACATCGGTGTAATCTATGGCACTGAGCACTTTGGGGAAGTGTGCCACCCTGTAAAAGTCCTGGACCACAGCCTGCCTTTCTGCGGGTGTTCTGGGAATGTATATGTGCCTGCGGACTGAGGGGCACGCACTCATGATTGCCAACCCCTGGTGTAGGCAGCATGACTGCATGGGCTGAGACACCCCCAACTATGGCAGTTGTCCGCTGAAATGACCCAGTGGCCAAAACATACAGGACATTGAGCACCTTTTCCAAGGGGCTCAGTGCTTGGGAGCACAAGATGTGTGATGTGAGGTAATCTTCCCACTCAGTGACCAGGTCTAGGATGATATGAGGTGGAAACCTATACCTGCCATAGACCTCGTCATCAGGCATCCCAAAAATGCTGGTCCTTTGGAGAAAAAAATGTGGTGCCTGGCTATTCTCCTCCTCCTGCGGTGTCCCACGATCAGTGCTGCGAGAAATGGGACATTCATCGTAACTGTATATACGCGTTTGTTGTTTGCGCGCACTTTTATACTGCGTGGGGATGCTTCTACCCGCCTTTGGTGTGGCGGACGTGTTTACACCTGTGTGTGTCTTTTGGTGTGCGCGGGTTTCCCATATTCGATTCCAAGAATACGTGTTGTTCGCGTGCGTGTGGGCGTTCTGTGTATTTCCCAGCAGTACTTCCCCAGTTACGCCTTCTTTTTCACGCGTTGTGCCCCATTCCGCGTGTTCCACCCACTTTTTGGTGTGTGTGCTACATGTTGTGTGCTTTCGCTGTGCGCATCGCGCATAGCATTTGGGGTGTTGCAGTGACGTGTGCACCCGTGTGCGTCACCCGCAGATTTGGCGTACATCCCGGGGAAAACAGATGCAGCGCCTTCCATGAATCGCACGCGTGCGCTTGCTTTTTCACGCTTGCGCCAGCTAGTGCCACAAATTTCGGCGCAGATTTGTTCCATGAATCAGCCCCATAATCTCATCCTTCATACTTAGACGATGAAAAATGAGTAAAGCAAACAGAGAGCCCTCTTCAGCCATAATCATCTTTCTCAATAATGAAAGAATTTTCCACTTCACAAGCGCATTCAGGGAGAGGAGACCTAGTTAATAGCGTAGAATCAGGCCAGGTACTCCTTTTGGCAAACAGAAGACTCTTCACCAAAAGAGACCATCCAAAGTAGCCCATGGAACAGTAAAAAACTCAGATAGAGTTTCTGCCTCATATGTTAGAATTGGGACGAACTTGAGTTTATAAAGGTTTTGAATGAAAGCAGTTGACATTTCGATTGATCAGACAAGCTTGAGAGGCTAAGCTCATTGTCTTTTGTTTCAATTTGGTAATCAAACTTACATTTCTTCTTCCTCCCACTGTTATAAGTAAACGAAGAAACCACTTCAAACAGAGTAGATTAAGTGCCAGTTATAAGAGATCTTTGATCTTTTTTAAGCAATCTCAAAAACAATATCTTAGTTTTAGCGGTATTAAAAGACATGTCATTAGCGTCAGCAAAACATTGAAGTTCTTTCAACTGTCTTTGGAGACCTATGGGGGTTTGATCAAGAACCAGGTCATCTGCACAGGCCAGCCAGATCAGTGTGGTGTGACCTATAGATGGAGGGAAGGGACTCAGCCTTGTTTCAGCCCCTGCTCAGTAGAGACTTGGGAAGACAACAGACCTCCCATGTTTGGCCTCATACAGATAGAGGTAACATCATGAAGAGATTTAAGAATATCAAATAAGTAGGAAGGACGCCCTGTGGGTTGCTTTAAAGGCCCCAAACAGAAGTAGCTTTTACATGAATAGCAGCGATTTAAACACTGCAAGCAAATTACGGCCTGGCTTTTGCTTTCCCTGTCACATGAAGGGCAGGAATTTAAACATTGCACGAAAACGGCGTGGCTTTTTCTTTTGTTTCATGTCAAGTTGAGAGCCATGTGGAAAGGGGCCTACCTATCATTATCAATGGACAAGCAGCAGTTAATTCACCCAAGAAGGAGTTATCAAAGAATCTTGTGACATGGGAAACAGGATTTTTAAACATTAAAAGCAAAAACGGCCTGCACATGTGTTTGCAAATAAAAACGGCTTTGAAAAGCCATAATGGAAAAAGATATCACTGCTCACAGAAAAATGTCAGGAAAGCCAAACATGATGTGTGGGGTGACCAAAGCAAATGCATAATGTTACGGCGCAATACGCTTTGTAACGCGCATGTGCGAGCCTCGTTATGGGCTGCGCATGCGCGGTCAATAAACGTGTGGCCATGCACGCCAGTTGCCGCCGGGACCCCATAAAGTCAAGACGTGTCTGAGTGTTATTCAATGCAGTTGCGTGTGACTGTTGTGGGGCGGCCTGGGGCATATCCTGAAAGATAACATTGGCGACGAGGAGGCCCTGATGGGGGGGGGGGGCGGGCAATCCGTCGTCCGGAAATTGTTTTCAACAATGTCCACTAGACGCCGAATCATACGCGGCACCCGTGGCTGCCATTTTGTCTTCAAGGAATACACGATGGTTGCGGCTCTAATGGGTGCTCGTGCGTCGTTCGTGCTATTCCATTGGGAAAATCTTTGGAACCTTCTCAACTATCCCTCACAAGATGGTTGGGGCCACGAACATCTGTTGAACTGCCACACAGATGCATACTAGTGTGTTGGAGGAGACTTTGTTCATTTTGTTCTGGACTGTGGTGCCTGCGCAGTGTACTGACCATCCAAACTACCAACATCCCTCAAAAGGGGAACAGACTTGCGGCCTCATTGTGAAGGTGAGGTGCTTGTGCGGTCTGAGAGGTCGGGTGACCCGGTCAATGCTGTTGCCCAAGCACAGCCCACATGCAGACAGCAAGGCATTTTGGCACCTATGTCGGAATTTGACCTGTCAGGACCCCTGTCCAAATTGGGTCCCAAATGGCTTTTGTGGGTAATGAAGCTTGAGATGTTCTTCAGAGCCACGGGAGAGACTGAAGATGATGCCAAGGTAGTGATCATGCTATATTCGGCAGGCTCAGAGGTGCCTCGTATTTTTGAATCATTAAACACACAGGCAATAACATACGAGGAGGTTAAGAATGCTCTCAAAGAACATTACTTCCCTTGGTAAACCAGGACTTCGACAGGTTTTCATGTGTGCAGAAAAACAATCTGGGGAAGAGACGCTGGACCAGTTCTGTGGAAGGCTGAGGCAGTTGGCCAGCACGCGCAGGTGGGAAAATGAAGAGGGCATGGTGCAAAACCAACTTCTAAAAGGGTGCAGCTCAGGAAAGCTGAGACGACAGGTGCTGCGTTAACCTGGCCTGATGCTAGCCCAAATTTTGGACATGGGGAGAGCCTACGAGCTGGCAGAAAGTAGAGGCGCCCGAATGGACGCGGCAGCTCACCCTGGGAAGGGTGAGGAAGCTTGTGCTGTGGGACGCTCAGTCATGAATGCTGCTCAAAAGCTGCAATGGACGGCAAGACAGGAGGTTTTTTTCGAAGATCGGAACAAGCACAACCATGTCAGTATTGTGGATACGATCTTCCCCATGCTGGTGAGTGTCCGGCGAAGATGAGAGTGTGTGGTCGATGTGGGGTGTCAGGATACTATTCTAGGGTTTGCAGGGCAGCCGTGCCAGTGGCTGCGTCAAGGGACACCACGAGATTCAGCAATGGCGGCCAGAGAAAGCAGAAGAGTGTTGCTACAATTGAGCAGGGGATGCAGGAACTTGACATCTCTGAAGACGAGGAGGAGGATGAAGTGTTCTTCATCTACAGCATTGCATCTGGGTCCCGAAAAATACATCACCCAACATGTGTAGTCAATATCGGGGAAACTCTGACACCGGGGCTGAATGACACTGGGGCATCAGTATGTGTCCTGGCGGCAGGGCACTATCAAGCACCACTGGACCCACTAACGCTGGAAGGAACGAAAGCCAGAATGTATACATTTGGGGGTGATACACCTTTGCTGTTGAGAGGGGCGTTTGTAGCACCAGTCACTCATGGACAACACTCCATAAAGGCAAGATTTTTTGTGACAGAGGTGAGTCCGCACTCGTTGAGCTGTGCAGCATCTGAAGCTCTCAACATTGTGCATTTTGCAATGTCTGTGTATCTGGCGGACATACAGAACATCACCAAGCGGTATGCTGACATATTCCAAGGGGTTGCAAACTCAAGGGCGACCCAATACATCTCCATATCAATGATTCTGTGAGGCCCACAGCATTGAAACATCAGAGAATTCCTTTCCACCTGAGAGAGCGGGTCAAGCATGAGTTTAAGGCGCTTATAGACATGGACATAACTGAAAAAGTGGAGGGCCCCACTCCCTGGGTATCCCCAATTGTTGTGGCGGCCAAGCCTACACAACCAGGTGCAATACGCATATGCGTAGCTATGAGTCTGCCCAACATGGCCATCCGTCGAGATTGACCCCCAACACCGACACTGAACGACATAGTAGGCGAGCTCCATGGTGCCAAACTTTTTTCTAAACTGGACCTTCGCTCTGGTTACCATCAGCTTGAGTTACATCCGGAGTCTCGTTACATCCCAACTTTCACAACACATGAAGGGCTGTACCAATTCAAAAGACTCCGCTTCGGCATATCATCGGCAGCAGAAGTTTTTCAGAATGTGAGCAGAGGGCTGCTCGCAGGACTGAAAGGGGTGATAAACCTCAGTGATGACATTTTGGTGTTTGCTTCATCTGAAACAGAACACATGAAAGAAAAAAACACTGGACAGAATACGGGAGATGGGCCTGACTCTACATAAAGGAAAATGTGAATTTTTCAGGGACAGTATAGAATTCTTTGGGTTTGTGTTCCACGCGGGAGGCATTTCCCCAGACCCGGAAAAGGTAAGAGACATCAGAGAGTTCACACCCCCAGAATCACCTTCAGACATCAGAAGCTTTCTAGGGAAGGTGAATTATTGTGGTGGATTCATCCGAGATCTAGCCTCCCTCTCTGCACCTTTATGAGCTCTCACAAGGGCTGATGTTGTATGAGAATGGTCCGCCCGGGAACAGAAGGCATTTGATGCTATCAAAGCAGCGCTAACGGGAGATGAAACTATGGCCTTTTTTACCCCAAAAAGGAATCGGAACTGGTGGTAGATGCTAGTCCTGTGGGACTAGGGGCAGTGCTGCTACAGCCTGATGCACAGGGCCAGATGCATCCAATAGCCTACGCAAGCAAAGCCCTGACTGACACCGAAAAACGATACTCTCAGATCGAGAGAGAGAGGCGCTTGCAATAGTACTGGGCTGTAAGCATTTTCGTTTGTATATTCTGGGCAAACCTTTATCAGTAATTACGGACCACAAACCCTTGATCCCTATCCTGGCAGGTGGTTCATCAAAACCTCTGCCACGGATCGAGCAGTGGATGCTCTCCTTGATGGAGTACGAAGTAAAACTTCAATATAGACCAGGAACAAACAACCCGGCAGACTATTTATCCCGACACCCGGGCTTTGGCACGATGCAGGTAAAACCAGACAAAGATGAATGCACTGATATTGTCCGTCATCTAGTAGAGGCGGCCATGCCTGTAGCATTAACTATCCCAGAACTGGCAGACACATCCCGAGCAGATGAGATATTCCAACTAGTTAAGACTGCCATGGAAAGTGGAGACCGGAAAGAGATGCTGGCCAACAACAACCAGAGAGAGAGAGAGAGAGAGAGAGGAGCCCAGCAGGACTTGCAAGTGCTGTGGCGAACTGAAAATTGACTGTCGATCTCAGATGAAGGGCTAATGTTGAGAGGGTGCCAAATTGTGGTACCACAAGCCATGGTGAATAAAGTCTTGGAGTTGGCCCATCAAGGGCACCAAGGCATGGCCAAAATCAAGGCTCGCCTACGAGCCAAGGTGTGGTTCACGGACATGGACAGGACGGTGGATGAATATGTGCGCCAATGCATTTCCTGCCAAGCAGCCAGCCCAGCAGCTATGGAACCTCACATCCAATCCATGGATAGGAGTGAACAACCATGGGGCACTGTACACGCGGATTTCGGATCCACTGGGAGGGCACGTACTTTTTGACAGTAATTGATCGGTGGCCGAGGTATCCTGAAATAGAGCTTGTGGAGTCTACAGCAAGTGACCACACTATCCAAGCTTTGGATAGAATTTTCGCCACCCATGGATTCCCAGTTGAACTGTGTTCAGATAGTGGACCTCCTTTTCAAGGACAGCAGTTGGCCAGATGTATGGAGGAGTGTGGGATAAAACATCGCAATGGCACTCCTCTCTGGCCCATGGCAAATGGCAAGGGTGAAAGGTTCCTGCGAACCTTGAATAAGGTGTTCAGGATATCGCTTAGTGAAGGGGGAGAGCTACGAAGAAATCTGTTTCAGTTCCTCCAAAAGTACAGAGCGATTCAGCATCAATCCACGGGAGTGGCACCGGCAGAAGCACTTTTTAAATGATGCCCTAGAGGCCTCATTCCTGAAGTTGAAGGAAGAGAGCCAGGAAGCATAGACAACGAAAGGGTCCGAGAGGAGCGGCAGTTATGAAATGAGAGAGAGAGTGACCGGAGGAATCTCCGACATTCCACTATCTCTGTAGGGGACACTGTGCTGGTGCGCAATCGTCACCCTGAAGGGAAGATGTCCCTCACATATGAATCAGCGCCCCTGGGGGTGACGCACGTAAAAAGATCCATGGTGACTGCCGCCGATGGAAGAGGGATGGTGGCACACAATGCATATGTTTCTACATGAGTATAATTTATAATAGGATGTACTTATATCAACATATTGATTAATGCACTAAGTAGCTCATGATATTTATGCAAATGAGCCTTGACACTTTTTTGTGAACATTATAATAGGAATGCATTGCACACAGTTTTTATGAAAATGTAATGCACATGTGATGTCATCAATGACATTTGTGATGTCATCTTTGATGTCCTGGGTGTTATTCTTAGCAGTGCACAGTGGTTGCGCGAGTTATGGTTGTTTAACTTACCATAACTGGTGAATTTCAGGGGGTTTTTGGTTTTACTTGGAACCATAACGTCCCTTTAACAAAGTTTTTTTACTGGATTTCATAGGTTTTTAGTTGCGCAACTCAACCATAACGTCCCTTTAACAAAGTTTTTTTACTGAATTTCATGGGTTTTTAGTAGCGCAACTTAACAATAATATCTCTGACTTTATGTCCATGTTACATGGAACATACTGAACCCCCTCTACTGAATCTGATGTCCGCAAACTCTTTTAATGACAACAGCACCACTACCCAAAAAGTCTGGGGGTATGTTTAATTGTTATATCATAACATATGAACATTTTACAAATTCACAAACCAGCACACATACACATTATATGTAGTAATAAATAAGAAGTGTAACCCATATATATAACACATTTACAATTCATTTAAATACAATATGTTCTAAAATGGAATATACCAAAAGAAGAAAGATAGTCTTCCAACATGATTACCTCACAAAAACTCCACAACTAAGAGCAGCAGCAGATCTACAGACCAGTAAAAACACACCTTACCAGAACCTAGTAAGTGTACTGCATTTTACTCATATATTTGTAAACTTTCTGTATTATATACAAAAAAAGTGATATTAGGTATTTTTTTCTCACAGAAATGTCTAGTACTCTGGAGTGGCTAGAGGAGCATTTCCACGTGAGGAAATGTCTGAAGATAGCGAACCTAATGGTAGACACTTCACTATATAAACCAATTAATAAATATTATTTTATATACATTTAACATATACATTTCTTTTTTGTACAGACCATACAAAAATTGAAAATAGTAAATAAAAAGAAGTATTGGATAAGACTCTCCAGCACATGGAAGAAAAAATGGACCTACTCATGGCAAATTTCAACAATTAAAAAAACTTTGTGGAGGATCACTTGAAACAAAAAACTAGATACCATTGTCCCACATGTACCTGTCCCCCCTCACCATATCCCAGTCAATTATCCCCAAACCCTCTCCATGAACCAAAACGTTTTGATGAGACTTCCATTCCTTCTTTACCTCATATAAATCCTATTGAAACCCCCAATTCTCTTTTTTTGTTTCAGTTTCTGCCTCACCTTCTCTGTCATAAATTTAACATCCATATAAAATAAAGTAAAATTATTATATTGTGTCCTAATTCATTTCTTGTCTTTTTTTAAAAAGCAGTTCAGGTGTCCGCAGACAGCGCGGGTGTCCGGAATGTCCGTAAAGAAACAAAAATGGGGGCGTCCTAAGGACACTATATCTGTCCGTACTGTTCGCATGCAAGTTGAAACTTTTCTAAGAACACACCTGGTGTTCGGGATGTCCGCAATCAAACTACCAAATGCGGTGTCCTGAAATGTTCGTAAATAAACAAAATGGGGGTGTCCTGAGGACAGTAGACCTGTCCGTATCGATTGCAGGCGAGTTGAAACTGTTCTAAGAACACAGGCAGCATCCTGAAATATTCGTAAATAAACAAAATGAGGGTGTCCTAAGGACGGTATACTTGCCCGTATTGTTCGGAGGCAAGCTGAAAGTGTCCTAAGAACACACACGGTGTCCTGAAATATTCGTAAATAAACAAAATGGGGGTGTCCTGATGACGCTATACCTGTCCGTATTCTTCGCAGGCGAGTTGAAACTGTTCTAAGAACACAGGCAGTATCCTGAAATGTTCGTAAATAAACAAAATGGGTGTGTCCTGAGGACGCTATACCTGTCCGTATTGTTTGGAGGCAAGCTGAAACTGTCCTAAGAACACACACGGTGTCCTAAAATATTCATAAATAAACAAAATGGGGGTGTCCTGAGGATTCTATGCCTGTCCGTATTGTTCGCAAGCGAGTTGAAACTGTTCTAAGAACAAACCCCTGTTCGTAACTGTTCGTTTCACTTGTGACGCACTTTTCATTAGTTTCAGGACCCGAACAGTGTCCGTAGAACACCAACGGGCATGCGCAAAACAGTTTCAGTGCATTTGATGTCCTGCGGACACAAGCTCCCTTCGCGGACATGTTCGCAAAGCTATCATATAACCGCACCCACGCTGAGCGTGTGTTCTGACTGCGAACACTGTTCGTGTCCCCGAACAATTTAAAACTACCTTTTCAAGCAATCCATAATATTTTTCAATAATAACTCACCATAGCACAAGTCCCACATAGTAATCCTGAGTTTCTACATACTTTTTGGGACTTTTTGAACCTTTTTTTGGTGTTTGATCTGTCCGCGGACAGCGCACATGTCCGCGAACCGTGCACAAGCACCCCTATAAAAGGCCACACCCTAGAGCTCATTCTCATTGTTTCTGCCTATCTTACAGAACACAGTGCATTTTGCTACCAACTTTCCAGATTTTCATCTGAAACCTGATGGCATCCATGACAGCAGTACTGCCACCTGGTACTAAATCTGCCTCAGCACCACCCCCACCCACACCCCCTCCTCCACCACCACCACCACCACCACCTCCCCAAGGGCATGAAGAGGGCAACAGGAATGAGGCTGCAGAGGAGGATGAAGAGAATGAGGTAGAGGAAGTCCCTACCACCAGCACTCAGCGTGAGTCTTGGGTGTGGCGGTTATTTACCATTCATGGTAATGTACCTAAGGCGTGTGAGAACCGAGTCACCTGCAACGAGTGCAAAATGGTACTCAGTCACGGGAGGCCTGGTACATACAGCTTTGGTACAACTACCATGAAGCGACACCTAAAGTCATTCCACCGTCTTGGGTGTGGCGGTTATTTACCATTCATGGTAATGTACCTAAGGCGTGTGAGAACCGAGTCACCTGCAATGAGTGCAAAATGGTACTCAGTCGCGGGAGGCCTGGTACATACAGCTTTGGTACAACTACCATGAAGCGACACCTAAAGTCATTCCACCGTCTTGGGTGTGGCGGTTATTTACCATTCATGGTAATGTACCTAAGGCGCGTGCAAACCGAGTCACCTGCAACGAGTGCAAAATGGTACTCAGTCGCGGGAGGCCTGGTTCATACAGCTTTGGGACAACTACCATGAAGCAACACCTAAAGTCATTCCACACTGGGGCTATTCGCAAGGTTGTACCTTGTGAGGCGCATAGTAGGTTGACTTCCTCTACTACATCCTCCGTTTCCGATCCTGTCACCATAAGGAACACTCCTGTGGGACAGCGTATTCCTCAAACTGCCTCACAGGCCATACGCAATACTGATGACCCTTACCTTTCGAGGGTCATAGTTGTGTGTATGCACTGCGACGCAGTACTCTACAGGTGGGAGAGACTTCGAAGTGCTTTTGAGGCTCTGGTCTCAGAGCACGAGAAGATCTGCTCACTACCCAAGTAAGACCCACTCTACATCATTCTCTCTCCACCCGCCCTTTCTTATCCCTGTCGGTGGTGTCCCCCCTTACCCTCCTTTTCCCTCCTCTCCTAGTGTGTCGTGTATAAAAAAACCAAAAAAATATAAAACAACAAAAATCCAAAAAAAAGGCTCTTTTCAGAGTCTCCTTTCACAGTTTAAAAATAGAAGTGAAAATAAATGAAGCAGGGCCCTGTGTATATTTTAGAAGTCCGCGGACAGTCCGCGAACATCTAAAATTTTGGGGTGCTGCCCTATCATAACCATTGCAGTTTTGTCTGGGAGGAAGTGGTGGCTCTGAAAAGAGCCTTTTGGTGGTGTTTGTTTGTGTTTGAAAAATTTGAAATGCTCAACACCTACTACAAAATGGATGCTGTAATTCCAAAAAAGATTGCAATGCATTTTGTACATTTCTCAGAAAAATCTTATTGCCTGCATAAGTAAGATGGACTCTATCTCTGCGAAAAATGTATGTGCTTGCTACAAAACTTAATATTTTCATTGCGAAAAGAGGACATGCCAAAATCTCTTAGAAAGGCACAAACAGCCTTATTGACATTGCACCTTGCTTTCTCCATTTGTGGACCAAATGAAGAAGAACGAAGCCACATTTGTCTCTGCGCAATCCGTGAAAAAATTACTTGAGAATTTGGAAACATGTCCATGACCTTCCCAAGTCCTTCTTTCATTGCAAATTGCAAAGAAATTCCAGAAACATGTCCTAAACTGTTCCCTCCACAATGAATTACAATTATGTCTGGATGTTGTCCTGTCTCCAAAGTAGCACAGAGAGGTAGCAAGTCCAACCACTTCATTCCACGTACTCCATGCCAGTGCACTTCCACATGTGGGAATCCAAGATCTACATCTACTCCACAGCTTTCTGCATGCACCTTCAACCAATGTATCCACGAGTCTCCCAAAATCCAAACAATCGATTTTCTGAAACAAACAGCCATAGCTATCTGTTCTTCTCTCAGCAAAAAGAGTATCTGAGAAACTCTCTGCTGGCACAACACACCCACTAAACTTTACTGACCAATCCCTTGCTCTGCTCATTCTCATTTGCATGCCTCCCCACCCCAAAATTCCCAGATGTAACACATGATGTCCGCGGACTACCGCCATGTCAGTGGACATATCGTAACATGGACAGTCCTTCTACCATTTCCATTTCACTTTCTGTGCCATTCCCTCATTGTATATAGCTAAGCAATCACACGACCATCCACCAATCACATCCAAGACCTCTACATCTAACTACATCATCATAGATCAGCACTTCAAATGTACAGTTAATCAAGTGTCATATCATTGGAAAGCACCTTTTACAAGAAATACTGTACAAGTCTCCAAGATTTCTACTTGCAGCTGCATGCATATCGATATGCATGAACACAAACTACAGGTATGCATATCTTCTGTATAGTACATGTACAATTCTTATAGATTCATATAAACAGATTAATTGACTTTTAGCTTGTATAACCTATAAAATGAACTTACTGTCATTGTTCCATCTCCTATAATCAACTGTCACTTCCAAACCTATCTGCTATTTAATTTCTTTTTACACACACATTTGCAAAGCATGTTGAAATAACATATTTAAAATACAATATAAAGAGTTAACATACTCAAACAAAATTGCATGCACACAGTATATTCAAATATCAAACAACAATACTTGTACAAAAACATAAAAATCAATGTATAAATTAAAATCAGTGCTATATACAAACAAAATTACTAATTTGTTTGCTTTACAATTGCAGTGAAGACCACTCTCCTGAAAAGAAGCAGCCACATTTGAAGTACAAAGAACAACTAATAAGAAACCTGCTCATTCCAGAAAAAAAGTAAGTTAAATACCACCATAATACTTGTACTATTACTCAAACACACTGTAAGGTTAATTCATGGTATTTATGCGCCTAAAAATAGAGATTGTGCACCATTATGTCCACAAATCCCCATTTCTTAAAAGGAGATTTACAGGCAGAATGGTGCACAAATTCCTATTTTTCGGCACACAAATGACCCAACTCAGCCCCTAGAATTTTGATATTATAGAACAAACAAGTGTTTTAATTGTATACCATTAGATTTACTATTTGTACTTCTCCACACCACTGGCTTACTTTCTACTGTCATCTGAACCCCAGTTTAGTAGCACATAAATTCAAGAATACCCATCCCAACTAGTTGTAATTGCCCAATGCACAATCACACACCATAACATACATCTTTATCACACTCAGACACTCATGTACACAGTAGACATACATTTCAGAACACCCCAACCCATACCTTCTTCATTTTTTTCAACAGACCCTAAAAAATGCCTACCAAAAATCAAGTCCGTAGAAAGCAACGCAGAAGCAGAGCAAATGAAAATAGAAGTGTCCAAAATAAGCATCCATTTCTAGCAGAATTTGTAAAAAAAGTTCAAACAAAACAGCGAATACAGTCATTTAGCGAAACAAAACAAGCTTCAAGTACAGAAACTTTGCCTCATCTATCAAAATGTAAAACGAACCAGAAAAAAATTAACAAAAATTCAGCTACCACTACAGATAAAACTGCTCCTTTAAATCTTGATATAGTGGCAAGTAAGCATACCAAAAAAAGGATTTTAGCAAAAATGTTCCCTCACAGAGTCCTTCAAAATCTTATAAAAACAGGAGAGAAATCAGGCACAACCCTTAAAACCTATCGTAGGAAATTAATCTTAGAAGCTTTGATAGACAGTGCAATCCTTCTCAAAAGAAAGTTATTTATTTTAGTGTTAAACAAAATGAAACCACTAACAAAACGAATTACTAAATACAAAAAAGACTTCTCAATAAACGAAATGTCAACAGAAATAACTTCTTAAATATCTGTGGAGGTGAGTGGAGTCTCACTACAAGCACAGAACCATATTTTAATGAAGAAGCATACAAACAAAAGCAAAGAAATACAATTGCCATGCATAGCAGTGGACGAGGTATGAAAAATGTAATACTACCATAATGGAACAAGAAATACTGCTTACAACAATATCCCGAGAAAACGTAGAATTACCTCTCCATTCAACTGAATCACAACGTCTAGTATACAAATGGCCATGCACGTCAATGCGTAACATTCCCAACAAATCTTTCAAGTCTTTATGCCGATTCCTCAATCAATATGTGAAAGGCAAAGACAAAATCAAAATTAAACTACTGCAAAATATGGATACATGTCCAGCGCGCAAGTACACAGGACTACAAAGACATTCATTGGCCTGCATTTCAGGACCTACTTGCAAAACCACCTTCCATTATATCAAAATGATATCAACACATCATTCAACTATAAGATATCTAGTCTATAAACTGTACTATGCGAAAAGTCCTGCTTTAGCACTAGCCAATTTAAATAACATTCTTCTACGTATTACAGCAAAAGACCTACTTGAAGAATTCGACTATATCCAGAAAAAATATTTTGGAAGTGAAAGCCACTTACAGAATGAAATAGCTTTAAAACAAATTAGCAACAATTATATGCATGGCAACCTTCTACTACACACATACAAAAAGAAATACTGACATTTAAAAGTACATCTGGTGAAGTACCAAACCATGTGTGTGTGTGTATGTTGCCGCAGAACATTTTATAAAAGGAACACTAAAACTGTAGACCTAACATACAAAATAGAAGACAATGAAGATTCTAAATGGTTTGAATTAGCTCCTACCTTATAGCAGAAAACAAATACAAAATAACTGACCCCTTAATACTTTGCAGTTACTGCACTACAAAACTTGACAACAACCAAACTCCTTCATGTGCTATCACAAATAATTTGGAATTATTTCCACTACCAAAACCCCTACAACAACTTATATGAGAGCATCATAATTCAAACAGTGCACCCCTTTCAAGCAATAATATGCCTTGAACCAAAAACAGCAAAATTACCTCCCTCTGAATTAGTGAAAGGTATTTGTGGAAAATTAGTCATTTAGCGAAACAAAACAAGCTTCAAGTACAGAAACTTTGCCTCCTCTATCAAAATGTAAAACGAACCAAAAAAAAATTAACAAAAATTCAGCTACCACTACAGATAAAAAAAGGTATTTGTGGAAAATTTACCATTATATCTAAAGCAAAATGTGCACACTCTAGGAGTGCAACGTCCAATGGAGCAATCTTTAATTATCTTAGTAAATGGTGTACCTACAAAAGACAAAAAAAATTGGCAACAACTGGTAGATTTACATAAAGTTAGACAAGCCTTGCAATATCTAAAAGACAGTGAATACTACAAAGAAATTAATATTGAAGAAAACTTGAAGGATACCACTGAAATAATTCAAGAGTCACAAGAAGCTGGTCAATTTGAGCTCCTAGATCCTGCTACAGTATCCAATACTTAAGACCATTATACAATTCATACATTGCACTCTAATGACACTGTAGAAGATGCACTAGAAACGTACCAAATGCGACAAACAAAAGGATCACCAATCAGCATATGGGAAAAAAGTATAGAAGCACATGCTTTTCCTCTACTCTTTCCTACTGGCAAAGGAGGAATGTACGATGATAGACCTATTCAAATAACAGCATCAGAATACCGCTCATTACGGATGTATTCTGAAGATCCCAGATTTAGACAAAATGTGGAATACATATTCCACCTACTCTTTGAAAGTGAACTAGCAACTTTAAGTTACAGAGTTGCACACACATTAAAATCAGGATCCCACTTTCAAAATATGTCAGCTACACAATTATTACAAAAAGTGCAACAAAAAGATGAGGTTTTACAATCAAATATTACAAATCTATTATCAAACATGCATGGTACTAAAGAGTACTGGTTTCGATGTCATGGAGATGTACGTTGTATGATAAGAAACCTTGGCCCACTCACTTGGTTTGTTACATTAAGTTGTGCAGAATATGCATGGGAAGATTTACATGATTTCCTATGCACATCAGACAAAAACAAAACAAACATAGATATACTAACATCTGGAGAACATTGTTCTCTAGATCATATTAATGTTTCAAGATATTTTCACCATCGCTTCATTGCTATGCTACACTTTACTTGTAATAAAACTGTTCCTCCCCTCGGAGAAGTGCAACACTTCTTTTGGAGAAAAGAATACCAAGCCAGAGGAGTACCACATATCCACATGCTTTTATGGATTAAAGATGCTCCTAAATTTGGTCAAGACAATGACGCCACTGTGTTACAGTTTATTGAAAAATATGTCACTTGTGAAATTCCATCTGAATCAACAAATAGTGATCTTCATGCACAAAGTTTACAATTGCAAAGACACAAAAGTTGAAAATATTGTCGTTGCAAATACAAAAACAAAGGGAAATACTACACCAAATGCCGCTTTGGTTTCCTTAGACCGGTTACAAAAACAGGTCAAGTGAACAACTTCATGTCTTCAGTTAGACATAGTGTTAAAGGTAAATCACCTAAAAATACATATTACATAAAAAGAACAGAAGAAGAAAAATATATCAATGATTACAATGCAATCATTGCCCACTTATGGAATGCAAACATAGATGTGCAGTACATTGCAGACAGTTGCATAATATGTTACAACATACTTAACCAAAGCAGAAAAAATAGAGCTCCAAGACCTCAGGAATGACCTGTCATAAGACAAAACACTGTCTCAGAAATTATGCAGCTTGGGCATAAAAATGCTCTCCCATAGAGAATGTGGCTCCTATGAAGCAGCAGATCATTTAACTAGTACTGCTGTGTATGGAAAATCTGAAAATATAGTATGGCTAAGTCTTGGTCCTGCTAAATCTAGAAAAAGAGTTCTACAATCATACGAAGATATAGAAACAATAGCCAAAGAGGATCTCAACAGCCAAGACATTTTAAAAAACAATTTACTGGACACATACTACCCAAACAGAACTGCCACTTTGGAAACCATGTGTCTATACCACATAACCCAAAACTTCACATACAAAAATAATATAAAACCCGATGAAAAAAGGTAAATACAGAGTGTCAAATTGTGAAGGCAGCTTAGTAAAACTCACAAAACCAAATTTAATTAATCATATCAAATTGTCATTAAAGACTCCTCAACATAAAGAACTATATTACATGTCCCTGCTACAACTCTTTAAACCATGGAGAAAAGAAGAAGAAATACTAGATAACTATGACTCCTATGAAGACGCTTTCAAAGCAAATGAAAGCACTATAACCGATGTAAACTTGACACAGTACAAAACAATGTTGCACAATGAACAGCAACACGAAGAAGAACTCCAGGCCCAACTAGATAAGGACACTTGGAGCATGGTCTCCAACCTAATTTTGGCTTTGATTCACCTCAGATTACAAGAAGTAGTAAAAACAAACTACGAAGAGCTCTTTGGAGGAAAGCACATTTTTGTTTTCGGAGATATTCTTCAATTGACACCAGTGAAAGGTAAGCCTATTTTTAAAACCTTAGGACCCAATCTGCCGTAAAACTGTTGGCAGCATTGGAAATATCAACCTTTGGCAACATTTTCAATACAGAGAATTATGCGGCAATCTGCAGATCTCACTTATGCCAACATCATAAAAAGTATTAGAGTTGGTATATTATCTCAAGAAGCACAAGCAATATTGAAAACCCGGCACATTCATGCACTTTATGGCGATAATGCATGTGCTACGGATGTTATGAAACAATTAGCCCTCAAAAATGTTAATTGTATGGCCTTAAAGCCAACTCTTGCAAGCGGTTTCAAATTAAATGAAACAATGTTAAAAAAAGAAATTCAACCAATAACTGAAATTAGCGCCACAGACAAACTAGACATACATGGTATGACACTGCCCATGTGTGAACAAGCCACAAAGAGAATAAATAGTTTAGAAAATTCAATCTCCAACACAGCTGGATTGGAAAAAATATTAAAATTATCCTTAAATCCTTAAATTATCCTTACAGAGTAATGCTTAAACGTAACCTTGACGTGGATCAAGGACTAGTTAATGGAGCACTGGGTACAGTTGTTGGCCTTCAAACATACCCACGTGACAACACCATTCAGTTTGTCAATATTCTCTTTGAGAAACTTTCAGAAGTGAAAAGGATAGGACGCTCAACAGCTCGATTCCTTCTCTTCAAAGACATGCATGCACGCAGAGAACAATTTTTTTTAACTCTTGCATACGCAGTCACCATTCATAAATGCTTTGTCGTACCCTAGACAAAGCATTGATAGACATTGGTAACACAGTCTTTGAAGAAGGCATGAGCTATGTAGCACTATCGTGCTTACGTACACTTGACGGTCTATTTCTAATCAACTTTGATGGAAGTAAAGTAAACGCTGATATTCCTTGCATTTTAGAATACAATAGACTTCGTTCACTATAAACCCCCATCTAAAAACATATCCTGTTCCACAAAAAGTAAAATGTTCTAAAAGAAAACTAAATCAAACAGAAATGCAACAGGATGTAACTGCAAATCCTCCAAAGAGAATAAAAAAACGAATACTTCATCAAGTAGCACAAACAAAAAAGAAACTATTAGGGAAAGTAAATCAGGTACTTCTTCAAAAAAGGAAGACAAATTAAAAAAAAGTACTCAGATACAGAACTACCTGGTCCATTTAAACTTTCAAATGTAGCAATGAATATTCTATTTCAATTACCACCAATTGTTAACATTTACTTACACAGTACAGACCAATTGTGTTTGCAAATGTTAGTACTTCATAGAAATGCAACAAACAATCCTGACAACACGTACAGTGTTTATGGAATAAGAAAACAATTGGACTACTGTGCTGGAATGGTGAAATTCACTATAAACTCACAGGAAGATCCACAAGAATTTCTAATGTACTTACTACAAGTACTGGAAAACAAAAACATACCTAGAAATGAAATCTTCTAGATTTCATACATGTGGAAACATACATGCACTCTCTGCAACAATGTGACACAAGAACAAATCCCCAATGAGCGCTTTGTGTATGTATCAATACCTAATTGTGAATCTGTTCCATTTCAGCAACTTGTACAAAATGCAAACCATGGTAGATTATGTACTACCTGCAATTCGCATAATCGCTCCACCTTACTAATACAAACACATAGTAAATACGTAATACTAATGCTTCTATGTTACAATGCAGATGGTACCAAAAACAACTGCAAGCTGACTGGATTCACACATGGTCAAGTATCACTTGGTAAGAAAACCTTCACAACAATAGGTATAATCTACCACACAGAAGGCACAACCAATGCAGGTGACTATACTGCATATATAAAAAATAAAATGTGGATGGTTCGAATGTAATGATAGTACCATTACTCTAAAGCAGAGATTACCTGCAAATCTTACAAACGCTTATTTAATCTTCTTAAAACCAAAATGTGTTAGCTAAACTGCACTTAAACATTAACTAAACTTCTATTAAAAAACTATAAACTGTTAAAATATGCCAACAGCTATATAACTGCCCTGAGATTCTACAACTAAACAGATAAATGAATACTACTAAATTATATCTAAAAATAGATAGTTAGAATAGGCCAACTGGTATCTAACTGCCCCAACATTCTACAACAACTAACAGATAAATGAATACCACTAAATTATATTAAGAAAATAGACAGTTAGAATACGCCAACTGGTATCTAACTGCCCCCAAACTTTACAATATCCAAACAGATAAATCAATACCACTTCATTATAGCAAAAAATAGACTGTTCGAATATGCCAACAGGTATCTAACTGCCCCAAGATTCTGCAACAACTAAACAGATAAATGAATACCACTAAATTATATCAAACAATAAACAGTTAGAATACGCCAACTGGTATCTAACTACCCCAAGATTTTCAATAACCAAACAGATAAATCAATACCACTACATTATAACAAAAATAGACAGTTAGAATACACCAACTGGTATCTAACTGCCCCAAACTTTTACAATATCCAAACAGATAAATCAATACTACTTCATTATAAGAAAAAATAGACTGTTAGAATATGTCAACAGGTATCTATCTGCTCCAGAAATCTGCAACAAGCCAATATGTAGAGCATTAGCCAGAAACAAGTGAACACTGAAAACAAACAAACAGACTGTAGCATAACAAAAAAGTTTTTTTTAAAATCCAACATGGATTTTTCTTTCTCCCACAGACCCAATGATTTTAGCAACAAAAACAGAAACTGAGTAAATTGCACAGTGCACTGGTTTGTAATCTACTAAATATGGGGGTACAAAGAAAATGTTGATTATTCAATGTTATAAGTCGTTACAAAATACCAATACTAACATGATCTTTTCTTTTATCACAGAAATGAACACGAAATACATGTACTCCAGTTACTAAACCAAACAGTAAGTATATCATAATAAGTACAACCATCACACCAAATCACACCCATAGTAACTTATAACTTTGGTGCTTATAAATTTGGTCTTGTCCATGCACCCAAGACTATAGGCCCTGCCTACAACCACCGCAGCATATCACACCCATAGTGGCTTATAACTTTGTTGCTTATAAATTTGTTTTTGGATCCCAAAGTTATAAGCCACTATGGATGGGATATGCT
The DNA here is from genome assembly GCF_040938575.1 of Ambystoma mexicanum. Classification (NCBI taxonomy): domain Eukaryota; kingdom Metazoa; phylum Chordata; class Amphibia; order Caudata; family Ambystomatidae; genus Ambystoma; species Ambystoma mexicanum. The sequence goes on from NC_090932.1 coordinate 781,281,993, forward strand.
GCGGTGGTTGTGGCCAGGGCATAGAGTCTTGGGAGCATGGCCATATGGCCATGCTCCCAAGACTCTATGCCCTGGCCACAATCACCGCAACATATCACACCCATAGAGTCAAACATTTTAAATATCCCTTATGGGCACTTTTAATGTCCGCGGACATGAGTGTTCTTAGAACAGTTTCAACTTGCCTACGAACAGTACAGACATGCATAGCGTCCTCAGGACACCTCTATTTTGTTTATTTACAAACATCCCAGGACACATGATGTGTTCTTAGAACACTTTCATCTTGCCAGCGAACAATACGGACAGCGTCCACAGGACACCCCATTTTGTCCATTTACGAACATTTCAGGACACTGCATGTGTTATTAGAACAGTTTCAACTTGCTTGCGGACAAAATGGACAGGCATACCATCCTCAGGACACACCCATTTCGTTTATTTTTGAACATTTCAGGACACCGTGTGTGTTCTTAGAACAGTTTCAACTTGCCTACGAACCATACGTACAGGCGTAGTGTCCTCAGGACACCCCCATTTCATTTATTTAGAACATTTCAGGACATCTGCGTTGTCCTCGGACAAAGCAAGCACAATAGGGGGGTCTACCACCTAAATAAATACAACATTTAACCCATCTCTTACTCCTCTACCCTCCCCAAACAGTTTTATACACCAACACACTCTACTAAATAGTATTTTTCAACCAAGTTTCACCGCGCTGTCCGCGGATGTACGCGAATCCAAGATGGCGGGCGTTCCCGAAAATCTGACGTGCTTCACGCTCTTCACCGTCCAATCAGAAAACACATTGCCTGTCTGCGGTCATGACACAAGCCGGTTGGCCAATCAGGACACTGTCCGTGGAGTGAACAGGGAAGTGTGTCCGCGGACCGAACATAGATATCACTAATTTTCACTAACAACACTCACCCCCCAGGGTGGAAATATCGCGATTTTTCCACCCTGGGGGGTGAGTGTTGTTTAACCTGCTTGCCATGGGGAGGTTTCTGATTTATACCTACCCTTTTTTGCACATTTGCACAGTTGGTTGTTTGTTTTTATAAAGAATAAAAACGAAGCATTTTGTAAGAAGGTGTTTTGGTCTTGAGTGCTGGGAATACTTTTGCCATGTTTTGTAGGGGGTTTTTTGTAGTGTTACAACCCTCAATTTACATGTGTTTTTTATATATATATATATATATGTACATATATTCACTGAAAAAACGTTTTTAATGGGACGGTATGGTTAAGTGGCACAAAAATACATGAAATTCAATCAACAAAAACGTTGTTAAAAGGTTACAAGTAAAACCGAAAACCCCCAGAAATTCACCAGTTATGGTACGCTAAGCAAAGCCAACTCACACCACGACTATGAACTGCTAAGACAAACACCCGGAACATGAAAGATGACATCACAAATGTCATTGATGACATCACTGATATCAGATCTATAGGCCACTTGTTTTCGTTCACTGACATGTCTAGGCTAGTTTTTATTTTTACTGAAAATGAGAATTTTAAAAATTGAAAAGGTCCTAAATATACATTAACCTTCTAATATCTTCGTAAAGTACTTTCCATAGAATTTGCTTTGACCTCATAATGCACATGTATAGGGTAATAAGCAGGCCTCAAACACACAATTAATTTGTGCACATGATAATCAACTCTGTTAATGTTCTTTTTTGGTGCTGTTCTTTCTGCCTTACTTTAGTTTCCGTGTATGCGGATGTAATTTGTATGCATTTTGGATTTTTATATGTACTTTTTGTACTAACACAAGTATGTTGTAAGTATGACATTTTTAGCTATTTATTCAATGTTTAACATTACGCAAAACTATGATATGATAAGGTAGCATTTATTGTTTTACTATCAGAAATTATCAGATTAAAAATATTGTGCTTTTTTGGTATATGCTGCAGTCATTGCCTATGTGTATGTATGATTAGGTTCCTGTATCAACAACAGCACTCAAATATAATGTTTTGTTTAGATAAGAACATTCTTTAATATTTTAAGTAGTTTATGATACATCTCCCGATCACCCCTGACATCTTGTTAACATTATAAACGGTATCCAGTTAAAATTTCGAATGCACATTTTCGAATGCCTTTATGTCGGAAAAAAAACTGTCCAAAAAAAATTCTGAATATTATTTTTTTAATTTTATATATTTTTTTGGTTTAGTTAGTAAAAAAAAGGGTCAATAAAAAAAAAACGGATTTAGGGGGAAACCCCCCCATTAAAAAAAAAGTGACTTTTTTTCCGCCATTTTTAATTCGAGAAAAAGGCATTCGAAAATGTCACTATAAACCATTATAAACAATAACCCTTGTAGGGATTGTTCAAGAAAATTATTTCAATATGTGATGTCATCAGTGATGTCATCAATGGCATTTGCGATGCCATCTTTCATGTACTGGGTGTTTGTTTTAGCAGTGCACGGTGGTGGTGCGAGTTATGGTTGCTTAGCTTGCCATAACTGGTGAATATCTGGGTTTTTTCGGTATTACCTGTGACCAAAACGTCCCTTTAACAACATTTTTTCATTGAATTTCATCAATTTTTATTAGTGCAACTTAACCAGAAGGTCCCTTTAACAAAGATTTTTCAGTGAATTTCATGGGTTTTTACCCATGCACCCTAATTTACAACAACTTAGTGATATCATACTTACACCAATATAGCAACATTTTCCTCCAATTTAGAACGTTTTACCTTAAATCTCCCCACCTTCTGGCATAATTTTTAACACTTCTATACACTTTATCCACTGTTTTGTGTTCGCTGATGTTCGGGAACATCTGACGTCACTGCAGACTTTTCGGACAGTGTCACGCGCACGGCATGATGACACGTACATGCTTCGCGCACAGTTCAGAACTGCATTTTTCAGCTCATCTAGCACAGCTCCTACACCTATTCTTACTCATCTATTAACAATCTAGCACACACCACATACTTAGAAGAATATTAGGAAAACTGCTATTTAGTTAAAAATTGGCACCAGCTATTGCCATCCCTCCTCCCCAAGAGCCGCCACCACCAGCTGGAGGACCAACACCACAAAAGAAGTTCAATACTTGAAGACAATGAAGAAGACCAGGAAGATGAGGTAGAAGAAGTGCCTACCTCCAGCACCCAGAGAGAATCATGGGTGTGGCAGTTCTTTACCACTGTTGGAAATGTACCAAAGGCTAAAGCTACCAAAGTGAAATGCACTAAGTGCAACGTTGTACTCAGTCGCGGACAACCTGGGTAGTACTCCAACAGGACCACGTACATGTGCCGCCACACCAAATCCAACCACCGCAATGCTCTCAGAAAGGCTGTTCCTTTCTTAGGAAGCAGTAGGCTGTCTTCCTCTACCTCATCTTCCTCAACCTATGCTGTAGCCACACAGGCCTACTTCTGTGGGACACAAAATCCCACCAGTTACCTTGCAAGCAATAAAAGAGGCTGTTGATCCATATCTTTTGAAAACAACAGTACTCTGTATATACTGCAACATACCACTCTGCAAGTACTCTGTATATACTGCAACACACCACTCTGCAGGTGGGAATAATTTTGAAGTGCTATTGAAGCTGTAATCAAGGAGCATGAGAAACACTGCCCACTACCTTAGAAGTAACACACACGCAACAGCTTACCCTGTCCACCTGCCCCTCCATATGTGTGGTCAGTGCCCTTTCCCTTATTTCCCTCCCCAGCTTATTGTCTGCCCTCTCCTGCAAATAAATAAATACAATATTTTTTTAAAAGGTTTCTTTAGGAACCAGCTCTCAGTTAAAGAAAAGAACTAAACAAATAAGCTTATAGACTCCATCTACTTTACATTTTTCAGTAAAGTAGTTAGATTCAATAAGATTCTCCAACATTCCCATTAGCATTTTCTACTACGCTAATGGTTATAATGGACAATTGTATAGTCGATAAAAACAAAAAAGCACGGAAACAAATTTGTCTGAAATTCTTCTCTGTAGTATACAATAAACACCAAAATCCATTGCTGTTTATAACTATCCACAGTCTCTGGATTCCCCTATCTAGTCCATGCCTTATTAGGAAACCCGGATTGCACATGCACACCATCACACAAAACAGCCCTTCTACTCTTTTTACTGTTATGTTTGTAGCACTACCTAATTGACTCCTTTAAAACATTCACACATATATCCACCAAGCACTTCCAAAACTCTACATATAGCCTATCAACATATTAAACTTCCACCCACCAACTACCACTTAACAATCTTCTACAAATCTTTTGCATCTACATTTGCCATACTTATACCAAGACACTGTACATAGTGCTTCTATAAATGCACATATGCATTGTGCAGTGACAGAAGTGCATACATGAAAGGGGCAGTACGAATAGACAAGTGCTCATGGGAGCCCAGGAGAGAAGTGCCAAAGGATAGCAAGGTGGGAGGCCACTAGCTAACTGCTAGGGCAGAGGAGTCCCAAGGGTGGGGTACATCTTAACCGTAACGTCCCTTTAGCAAAGATTTTTCTGTCAATTGAATACGTTTTCATAAGTAAAAATGTTTCATAATGTTACATCACTGTATACAAGTTATTCATAATTCCTCTTGTAACATATATGAAACAGCTATAAACCTCTTTTAACAGACATAAGTTTTGCAACGCATACTTATATGAGTCGTTACCAGCAGTGCATCCAATAGGAAAATCAGAGTAGACATTTGTCCTTACGAATGCTAGACCCTCTGCCCACGGCAAAAAAAGTGATCACTATTTTTTGTATTTACGTTTCGATAATTTCAAAAAAGTAAAACAGGACAGATTTCTTAAAGCATCCTTTCAAATCCTTGTTGATGCTGCTCGCACAACTTTGCAGCAATCCCATCCAACACTCTGGGCTGCAGCCGCATGCAGATTTCTTTTCCCATTTAAACCTATAGCTTTGGCAAATGCTGCATGCCCCAATAAGTAAATCGGAGTAGGCATTCGTCCTTGCCGAGGGCCAGGCCCTTTGTCCATGCATCAAACTTATATCACTATTTTATGTGCCACTGCCCACGGCAGAAAAGTTACATCACTATTTATTGTACTTGCGTTTCCACACTTTCAAAAAAGTTACTTGCTAATGCTCCTTACGCAAAGTTGCTGCAATCCCGTCCACCACTCTGAACTGCAGCCGCAAACAAAATGTATTTTCCCATTTTACCCTAGAGCTTCGGCCATGTTGCATGCCCCAATAATCAAATCAGAGTACACAATTATAAAGTAATTGCAGGGCGGTAGAATAGATAGATCACTTCACTTGATCTAGTACTTTAAACAGATTACCCTGATGCTGGTGATAGGGTTCTTTTGTGAAGGTGCCCTTCCTTCTTCAAGTGTTAGGTTTTGAATAGGAGAGTGAGCCCTGTTCACCTCAACACTGGGTTATTCAATAAGTAACTGTTGTCGTAATGAAGCAGTCTTCAAAACCATTCAGGATGCTATATTTAGAAGTCAGCCGACACGTAATTCGACTCTCTAGAGTCTTCCTCAGGGCATGTGGATTGTGGGTCAGTCATTGCCTTAAGGTTGTAGAAATAAGTCTGGCATCCAATCTCAATATCTTGTCCCACTATGGTCGCAAATAAGGGTTGTTAATGATTTCAAGGTATGGCCTGGTGATCACGTGGGCACCTGGTTCGGCGTGCTTGGCAATTATCTGCTGATTAGCATTGTCTCCGAGTGTATGCAGCGATAGTCACAGCAATCTGTTGATGCACTCCTGTGCAGCTCTTCGGGCTGTAGCCACAGACAGAATTTTAGCCACAGGCAGAATTTATTTTCCCATTCAAACGTCACCACATAGCCAGTCCCTGGTGTCCATGACCACTTTAACCCTATTCCCAGTCCTTCATGGTCATGGCCAGTAGCCAAATGATCTTAGTCATAGCCTTTGGACATGACTCAGACACTCTGCCCACCGCCCATGGCCACCAGCTTTACCTCAGTCGCCAAAGGTGTATCACTATTTTTTGTACCTACATTATGACACTTTAAAAAACAAAACACAGACACATTTGCAATACCATGCTTTCAGGTCCTTGCCAATGCACCTTGGACAACTTCCCTGCAAATCCATCCATGCTTTATTTTTCAAAAAGTGTCACAATGTATGTACATAAAATAAGTCATATAACTTAGCTTCCAGTTCACAACATCCATTCAGACTTGGTAGAAAAATTAAAGGTTGGGTCTATAATCTCTCTAAAATCTTTTGTGCATGTTTGACAAACGGCAACAAAGTTATAAGCCATGCAAAAATGTTGACCCCCCTCTAATTTTGCCCCTCTTCACAAAACCCCACCAAATGTTGCAAAAACATTAAAATCAGAGTGTTACATCTTTTTGCAAACTTTTATGCAGATTTCTGAAACAGCAGCAAATCTATAAGCCTTTCAAATATTTTGGGCACCACTCTGATTTTGTTCCCTCTTGGCAAAACAGCACCAAACTTTGTAGAGCCATTCAAGTGGAGATCTAGAATAATATCAGAAAATGTTCTGCAGTTTCACTCGGTGGCGGAAAAGTTTTAATCCATCCAAAAACTGCTTTTCACCAACCCTGTAATGCAGAAATATGTAGGGATGCCCCTGAACATTAAAGAACTGTTCCAAGCTATTCGTGGACTTCAGAGGTGGAAAACCACCAATTTTATGGCCACATCTCATCCCATCCCATCCTCATCACCCCTCACCTCCTCAGAGAAGGTTTCATTAGTGTCACAAGTGCAATGTTGTGTTTTTTAATATGTTTTTACTGCAATGTTGGCGGTCAACAGACGCTGTCCGGGAATCCGACATGGCGTGTGTTTCCCAAAATTTGACACACCTCACACTCTTCATGCAATCAGCGGGCGCGGCCAGGGTTCGAATAGGGAAATTAGTCAGCGGATCGAATGCAAATATCTCTAATTTTCTTAGACCTACTTTTTAGCCAAAACTATTGTACATATTTACACCAAATCTACAAAAGCATACCTCTGGGACCAAAATGCCGCTCCTGCCACAAATGTGGTGAAAATTCATCCAGCGGTTTGGGCTGTAGGTGTGAGCACATTTTGTTTCCATTGCATCTATGGGGAAAACCACATATTTTGGGATCCCCCTATAACTTTGCCCCTCCTGAACGAAACCTTACCAAACTTCAAAGAATCAATCTGACGTTCCATATACTTTTCTTGCAAAGTGTCATGAGGATTCATCCAGGGGGACCAAGTTATAAGCCGCCTAAAAGTGCTCTTCATATGGCTTGAGCGGTTTATAGTCATAATGTCGACAACAAAAATGTTGACAGTCAAAATGTCGAAAAAAAAATGTCGAAAAAAAAATGTCGACTTTTTTTTTTCAATGCATTTGTTTTTTAAATGGGGGGGTCCCCCCTAACCCCTCTTTTTTAAATTTTTTTTTAATTTTTCCCTTTTTTTTAACTCCCGAACCCCTAAAATAAATATATAATTAAAAAAAACGAAAGTCGACATTTTTTTTTTCGACATTTTTTTGTCGACATTTTTGGATGTCGACATTTTTTTTTCGATATTATGACTGTCCACCGGCTTGAGCAACATAACCATAACTACAGGCACGCTACTGCAGGCCCTGTAAAATATATATGTGTTGTGTATATATTAAAGTGTAGTTAAGTTGAGCTCATTTAACGCAACAAAACCCTTGAAATTTATTGGATGTGGGAAGTCATGACCATCTTAACTCAGCAAGCTCCCGTTGCAAAGTGCATGAGCACATAAATATTATAAGAGAGGGGAGTCACGATGACATACACAATGGCATTATGGGGGAACATCAACGGGAACATGCAAAGTTAAGCTGGTCACGACTTCCCACATCCAGTGAATTTCAAGGGTTTTGTTGCGTTGAGTCTGCTCAATTTACCTACACTTTAACTAAAGGTTTAAAAGTGAATTTCAATGGTTTTGTTATACTACCGTTTTTCTAAGGGCCACTAACCATGGCCTTTGGCCATGTCCACTGTACATATTCGCCCCATATCTTTATTTTGGGCCCACTATGTGGCCAGAGGAGTTGGTCGTGGCCACTACACATGCCTTTCAGGCTCTCTAGCCAGGGTGCATTGGGGTACAAATAAAGCAATAATTTTGGGAGAAGGGGTACCTACTGGACGTTATAACCCCAGATCCCTCCAAGAAATGTTATTAGCCTCTCTCAGCAAAGCACCAAGATATGGTGGTTTTAAAGCACAGGAGGTGCACCGTTCTCTGTCGAATATTTAAAAAACGACTGGATGGCTTTACCCTCAAACCAGTCGAGGAAACCTCAAAGTGTGTATTTCTCGCTACAGCTGTTAAAAAAACTGCACCTTTTCTCTACGGGAAAATAAATGCGAGTAGGTTGAAAACAGTGTTTTTATATTTTCTTAATAACCTTTTTGTTTTCCAACAACTTGTTCCCAAAACGTCCAGTTTAGTGGGGCTATTGGCAAACTGATAGTTTGGAATATTTCATCCGAATCAATCCAAAAAGTCAAAAGTCATTAGCCTTGCTCAGCCTCTCTGCTGAAAAGAGCTCCAAGGCTGATATATTGGTTTGAAGGAGCAGCACCCCCTTCCATGTCAAATATTTAATAGACCTCTGGATAGGTTTACCCCAAACTAGTCAAGGAAATTAAGTCAATGCTTTGTGCCCAATTTGTTTCTTATTTGGTCCAAATCTGCACAGTGGTTTTCACGCTACAGCAGTTCAGAAACTGCACTTTTTCTCATTGCTCCCAAAATGTCCAGTTTAATGGCAAACTGTTTCCAAAATGTCATCCAAATCCATCCAGCAAGTCAAAAGTTATTAGCAATGGAATTTTGAGAAAAAATAGCTTTTTAATTTCTGAAAACCTTATCACTCTCTCCTCTGCAAATCACCATGGGAGATATAGATATAATACAAATATTTTAAAAACTACTGGACTGAATAACTACACACCCCTCCCAGAAAGCGTGTAAACGCTTCGTGCCCAAGTTCTTTTGTACCTGGTCCAATTCCGTCCAGCGGTTTTGGCTGAGCGCTTGAGCCTGAGTTCTATGGGTTAATGAATGGGGACTAGGCTGTAACAGACCTTTTTTTTCTTTCTTAATACCTTTTTCTGTTTTGAACAGTCATTTCAGTCGGGGCAGTGTTGGGAGTAGGGCTTTGAATACAATTTTGTTAGCAAAACGTCAGCCAAATCCATCATACCATTGACTGCTCGACATGAGATTTTGATGTTTTTTGGGTGAAAAACATGGATGTTTTCATAAAACAGCTATTTTTATGCACTGCGACAAAAGGCTCTGAAGCCAATAATGTTTGAATCTCACTAATTATGCCACTTGATGTAATGGCTACAAGGACCACCTTATAAGTGAGGTCTTTTAATGAAGCTTTATGCATGGTTTTTAAAGGTGGACCCGCAAGTTTGCTTAACAAAACATTAAGATGCCAAACTGGTGGTGTATTAGCTACCAGTGGGTGTAGACATGAACAACTGGAATCCTCCACCAGGAGACTTCACTTAGAGATGTTGTGCAAGCAGATCGTGCCAGATCGTGCCACCAGATGAACCTTTAGGGAGTTGCATACTAGAATAGAGTTGAGTAGGAGAAGGAGGTATAACAGAACCTGTGATGGCACGCAATCAATAGGAATGACGTGAAGTCTTTTAAAACCAAATGGTCATCCAGTTATTAAAGTAGCAGTGTCTAGTGTTGTGTTTGCGTGCTTCCTTTCGCTCTCTGTCCAAGACCAGTGACGTGCTAACCTTTGTTGTATTGGACACATATTTAGTCCGACATGCAGCCTGATGAAGAAGCATTATGCCATCATCGCAAGCAGGCACATGGCCATTCTAACGGTTATGTGCCGACCGGCTATGTAAGTGGGGATTTGGCCTACTAGATTTTGTAAACTAGTGCTACCTTTGAGTTGATAATGGCCCACAGAAATTGTTTTTCTTGGCTCCGGATGAGGCTGGATGTTTCCTCGCTGATTGAAAATCCTACTTTGTATAAGAGATTAACTGTAGCCTGAGTATTCAGGCAACATACTTCTGGTTTTTGCCCCATTATTAACCAGTCGTCCAGATAAAAGTACACTATAATTGATTCCCTGCAAAGGTGTGCTGTGATCACCGCTAGCACTTTTTTGAACACCAGAGGATACTTTGAATTGGTCATGAACCGGATTTAGTTTGAATGGTAAGTACTTTCAATGACCTGGGAAAATTGCAATAAGAACGTATGCATCTGTAATCCAGAGTTGCAAGATATTGGCCTTCTTTGAATTACTTCTTATAATATTGTTGTTATGAACTTTTATCGTTTTACATATGTGTTTACTGGTCTTTGATCCAACACTGGTCTTTTTGTTTTGTATTTCTTTGGAACAAGGAAGTACAGAGATTATTCATGTTTACCTGTGATTGAGAGACTTGTTCTATTGCTTCCTTTTCAAGTAGTGTCTGGATCTCTGCCTGTAGAAGCCACTGTTCCAAGTTGATTACTGAGCATGCCCATATTTACTGTCCTCATTTTCTTTTTTGGCATTTTCCAAAACTTAATTGACAGCTTTCTCAAACATAAGATTGTCCTCCACCGGCATGTCAAGGAGAGTAGCCCATGTCTCGGGTCTGAACCCTGACCCACCCAGCCTTGCGTGTCTTTTAATGATGGTACCTTCCACAATTAGTCTGCCCGCAGTCTCTTTAAAATCAAGAGCATTCTTAATAACCACATTTGCAGATGGTTTGCCTGTGGGATCTTAGCGGTTCTTGGACCTCCTTGACTAGGTCATCCATCTGGTCCCATTGTGCTCTGATATAATGGGCCACAAGAGCTTTAGAATTAACAATGCACGTCTTCTGTGCAACAGAGGTAGCCACCTTCTTCCCTAGATCATAGATAGTGTTGCTGCCCCTATCAGGCAGGGACTCTGTAGATGCCAAAGGTGTCCCAGTCCATTTGCAAGTAGTAGTCACCATCAGCGAGTTGGCATAAGGCGGTCCCTTACATATAGTGGATATCCGGGGGGCAGGCTAAAACCTTTTCTCAATACAGTAAGAGCTGGCCTAACTAGTGATGTTATTCTCTTTACAGACTGTTGCAGGGAAGTGTACTGGCCTATTGGCTCTTCTCTTAAGATTTTTTCAATAAAACCGGTGTCCTCCTCAGACTCACATGTTTCTATTCTAAACAAAGCTCTTCAGCTTTCTTTAAAAGGTCAATATATAATATCTGATCATCTCTTGGGATGATGAAACCGGGGTGTCAATGTCTGGGGGAAGGCATAGGATAACCTTCAAGTTCAATGCCCTGATCCTTCTGAGGTGCCTTTTTACCCATGAGTAGTCTAATTCTACAAACTCCACCTCCTTGGTCCATGTGGTTAAGGAGGACTGAGTTCGGAAAATAATCTCATCTTCAGACAGATTGAGTGCAGACACACTTTCTCTCTTTATGATGTCTGAAAAGGAGTCATCGTCCTTTTCCCCCTTCCACAACCCCCCCCCACCCTGTGAAGCCTGATTTATTGCATGAATATTTTTGGAACCTGTGATGAGTGGGGACCATTCTAGGATGAGCATCTTTGTTCTGCTTGACCGTTTGAGCATAGAAACCAAAACAGCCACCTTTCACTTCTTCATTAATGTAGTCCTTTGGGATTTTTTTAGATGTTTATGTTTATAGGGATATTTTCTTTTTTTCACAGACCTTGGAAGACTATCAGGAACAAGTTAAAAGGGTTTTACAGAGATTGAGCGAAAAATCTGTTTCTCTAACTTGAGAAGAGTCAGTTCCATACCGAGGTGGTAGAACTTTTGGGATTTATCATTTTTCCACAGGGATTAGGGGTGGATGCAGACAAAGGTAAGGCGGTGTCAGAGTGGCCAAGTCCAACGTGCCTTAAGAAGAGTCTACTTTTTCCAAGGCTTTGCAAACTTTTATTTAAAATTGAGGGTTTTTCTCAACTAATTACTGCAATCACAAGACTTTTAAAGAAAAAGGGATGAAGTTTGTTTGGCTCCGTGAGGCTGAGGAAGCTTTCCAATTGCTGAAAGGAAGATTCATGTCCAACCCAATTCTTTTACATTTTCCGATACTTGTCAAACATTTTTTGTGTAGGCAGATGCTTCCAATGTAGCTATAGGATCGTCTTTAGCACAAAAACATTATGAGACAGGTAAAATACATCCCGTGGCTTTCGTTTCCAAGGAATTTCTCAGAAGCCGAAATTAATCACACAATTACAGACCATGAACTGTTCTCCATCAAAGCAGCTTTGCAGGAGTGGAGGCACTATTTATTAGAGGCTAAGAATACAATGACTGTGCTTAGCAAGTCTGCCAAGACACTATCAACAGCTAAACTGGTCTTTTATTATGTGTGCTGATTATGAGTTTATAATTACTTTTAAACTGGACGCTTGAATGGAAAGGCAGGTGTCTTATTTTGTCAACTCAGAGCATCAAGAAATTGAACAGGAAATAATCCCACTAATTGCTGATTGTTTTCTGGCCGGAAGCTTGCAGGAAGAGAATAGATTACTACAAGATACATTCACTGAGCTAAGACGCTGACGAAAATGAAGATTTAGGCAAGTCAAGATACTCTTTGCAAGATTTCAAACAGATTTCTGTACATGGATTCAAAGCTTTTTCTTCTTAATAAAGAGATTCGGGAGGATGCCCTGAGAACCTGTCATGAAACTAAAAGAGCAGGCAATCCTGGTTTCATAAATACGCTGGGGCTAGTGAGTTTGAGTTTCTGATGGGGATCGTTGTGAGGAGACATGCTGGAATTTGTGGGACCCTGTGACCAGTGTGCTCAGTCAAAATCCTGTGAATCCCTCCTCATCAAGATAGAACTCAACAACCAAACCAACATAGTATTCCTCCTAATCTACAGACCACCTTCTTACAACCCAACTTTGCAGCAAAACTAGTGGACACCATTTTATCAACCCACCACGACAACCTAGTCATACTGGGATACTTCAACATCTGGTTCGAAAAAGAAAACAAGTCCACAGTAAACTCACTCTGCCCACTCCTGGAAACTTTGCATTTCAAGCAAATAGTAAATGGATGCACCCACAACACCAGAGACAACCTGGATGCAGTTTTCTGCAGATAAGGACTATGCGCATCTGCGCCACCTACACCAATGGAATGGAGCAACAACTACTTAATACCTTTCTACATCAAATACCAACCCGACCTACCGGCAAGAAAGGAAATACTCCATACCAGCAAGAAAAGAAACTAGTAGAACCTAGACCGAGAGGCCATAACAAACCTTCTAGACTCAACCCTCCTAAGCAAAACAGAATCCACTGAAGCAACCATAGACCCAGCAGAAGACACTAAACAATTGGATCACCAAGGCCCTTGATGAACTGGTACCAGCTAAAACATTCACAGCAACACCAAAAGAACTGGCAGCAAAATGGTTCAGAGGAACTTAAAGAACTAAAACAAAACAACTGCAAAATTGAAAAAAGTGGAGAGAACAATAGACTCGACAAGAGAAAATAAAATACCAAAAACAACTCAAACTATACAAATCAACAGTCCTCAAAGCAAAAAAGTCCCATTACGCCACAAGAATAGAACCAGCAAATAACCCACAGAAAGAACTCTTCAGAATGATCAAAATTATAAAACACTGGTCTTCCTGCAAGAATTCCATCATCCCGACACAAGCACTTTGTGACATCACCCACCACCTGAGATCAAAAATAGACACAATGCAGGAGACCATCAACCTAGTCTGGGCAAATACAACCACGATGGCCGGACCACAGACATTGGACGAAAGACAGATTACAGAAAAACTCACCTGCCTAGAACCAATCCCTCCTGCTCCCCCACCCCCCTGACATCTTCAAAGGAATACTCAACCACAGAAACCTGGCGGCACACTTCCAGAACCAAATGAATCGATCACTCAAAACAGGAATAGTACCCTCCTCCTTCAAATCAGAATACATTAAACCACTGATAAAAATTAAATCAGATAGCGCAGAAGACCCAAGCAACTACAGACTGATATCCAACCTGCCCTACACCCAGCAAAGTTCCTGGAGATCCTGGAGAACCACATGTACAAAATTCTTCTTAAATACGTTGAAACAAATGGAATACTCGACCAGTCACAAGGTGGCTTCAGACCAATAAGAGGAACAGAATCAGCACTCCTATTGATGTGGGATGACCTGGAAATAAACGTAGATGACGATGCCCAATCGGCCCTCATACTATTGGACAAATCACCGGCATTCGACACAATCAGCCAGACAACACTAATAAAAAGATTGATGGAATGTTGCATACAGGAATCTGCACTAAAATGGCCTACCTCATTCCTAACAAACCAAACCTAAAGAACCTACCAACCCCCATTCACCTCAAATACCAAATATATATCCTGAGAAGTCCAACAGGGATCCAGCCTTTCTCCTCTGCTATTCAACATCTACATGTGCCCCCTCATGAAAACCATTCGAACCCACAGACTTGCCGCCTACAACTACACAGACGACGCAAAACAGATCATGAAAACAAACTAAACCCAGGAACAAAATAACAGCCTCAACAACTGCCTCTCAGAGATCTACAATTGGATGACAACAAACAATCTTAAACTGGACCCGGAAAAAGCAGAAATAATGCTCACCTGCAGGATTCGACAGAGGGAACCCACAACTGGACTGGCTGCATGGAAACGCAATGAGAGCCTACCAACGTAGTAAATGACCTAAGAATACTCATGGATAATGGACTATCCCTGGAACCGCAAGCCAGCACAATCGCCAAAAAATGCTTCTTCCTCGTACGACTGCTCAGAGGATTACCTCTCCTTCTCCCACAGAACCCTCACAATCATATCCCTGATACTCCCAAGAATTGACTACACAAACAGCCTCTACCTAGGAATGCCAGAAAGACTTACAAAGAAACTGCAAAGGGTGAAATATACAGCAGCCAGGATCCTACCAGGACTAAACAGAAGAGTCCATGTCACTCCAGCATTGAAAAGCCTATACTGGTTACCATTAAAAAAGCTAATCAAATTCAAAGCAATCTGCATCGTCCACAAAGCCTTACACAGACAAGGAGCTGAATTCCTCCAAGACAAGATTACCCAGTGTCGCCCAGGAAGGGAACTAAAATCCAGCAATGACCTACAAATAGGTATATAAAACAGTATGAAAAAGGGAAATTTGTCGGAACAGCGTTCTCACGTATAATTGCTAACATCTGAAATACCATGTCCCAAGAAATTACAATCTCAGAAGACCACATCACCTTCAGGAAACTGCTAAAAACCTGGCAATTCAGCAGGCAATGACAACCTCGAAGGGACACCGGCAACAACAACACCACAGACAAACAACCAGAGGGGAGACAAGATGCGCCAAAGAACAAGCAAGAAAGAACCTGGCTATAAACCAGTGGCAACCAAAGAGCCGCACCAGAGGCTCCAACAAACCGAACAACTTACTAACCCATGTTCCCCTTCCTGCTCCTCCAACATAACTGACACCACTACACCAGACCTTGGACTAGCCACTCTACACGAACAAACCAAGAATAAATACTATGTTCACACGCAGTCTCTCTAGATGTTGAAGCACACATAGAGTGAACCACCTACAAAGTCCATAAACCATCCAAAATGCAATTACACACCAAGATACGAGATTATTTTACAGCTACGGCCACCCGTGACTGGATCCCTTATGGACACTATCTAACCAGTGCGCACTACGAAACCCACCACAACACACTGACACCAACACAAAACACTACCACACACCCGAGGCATGAATCCTACCCATACAGTTACAATGCACAAGGCTGCCCGCACAAACCCCAACATGCAAAACAACACCCACAGATGCCAGTTTCCCTGGTTCTGAACCTATCCTCTCACCCCACCCCCACTAATCACCCCAACCCCCTCTCATGCAGAGCCACACAATCGCCTGGAGATTGCTCCGGGGTGGTAGTGGTGCGCGCTATAAATCAACATAACATTGTACCAGGGCTGTTCCGCAATCTTGGAATTGGTGGATCTTTTGACGAAAGCAGCAAGGAAAGATTACAGCAGTAAGAGTAGCCCATAGTTTCCTACAAGGGCTAGTTAGATTACACGGATTGCCCACTCATGCAATCTCAGACCGGATCACAGTTCGTATCGATGTTCTGGAGAGCCTTTTGTGAGAAACTGAGGGTGATAACCTGAGGATCATTTCACCTCCATTCCCAGACTAATGGACAGACTAATTGACAGACTGAATGTGTTAACCAGGAGCTCGAAAAGTATTTCAGGTGCGAGTTGGGTGCATCTGGTTTGGGCAGCAGAATTCAGTTATAATAATAGTGCAAAGGATTCAACTACATTGTCAGCCTCCTTTAGTAATCTTGATTATCATACTAGATTTTTTGCAGAATCTTACTGAGGAAGTGGAGGTAAACCCAAAAGCTGAAGGAAAGTTGGGAATAATTCAAGAACATTTACAAATTCCAGACAAGACACCATAGAAAAGTAAGCTCAAAAGTAAACAGTTTGCAGATAAAGGGAGTAGGACGACTCCAAATTATCAGATAGGGGACAAGGTACTAAACACTTGAGATTTCGAGGTAGAAATACATTTAGTCCAAGATTTGTGGGTCCATTTGAGATTGAGTTTTACACCTACTGGGTTAAAAATCTTCTCAAAAATCCTAGAGAAATTAAAGTACATACAGCATTTCATGTAAGTCTGTTAAAGCCCTTCAATGAAGAAACTGGGTTAGCAAGACAAGCTTCTTCAGTTATTTCCTTTGTAGATTCAGATGAATGAGGTTAAGGAGATTTTAGACTTGCGTAAATCATGGGGGGGTTACAGTACCAGATTGATTGGAAGAGTTATGGTCCTAAGGAAAGGTCATGGGAGACTGCTGAGAACATCCACGCTGCTTCTTTTAGCTAGATTACATAGGAAGAAACTGTGCAAATCTGCCCAGGAACAGAGCCCTAAAGGGAGGCTACTGTCAGTTTTCCCTTATTTCCCTTGACCCCTAGCTGCACAGTGAGAACTGTTGCTGTGAATGTAGAGTCTGGTTGTTTGTGTTAACGTGGGAAAAGTGTAATGTGGGAAACCATACTTTGGGGAAACCTTTTCCTTAATGACAATTGCATGCTCAGGATTTCAACCCTATTCAAGATGGTGACAGAATACAGAATTCCTATGGAACTGGAGAGTGGGACAGGAAGGAACGTTGAAGGCATTACAAACTGCCTTTCATCCGAGTCAGTGAACAAGAAGGTCCTGAGACAATGAACTGCTTTAGATTTTAGAATCTTTAGTTTTGATAGGTTGGTTGAGTTTATGTTCCGTTTGCTGTTCCTTCCTCATCCGGAACGTAGAGAGGCTGCGAGGGACATTGTGAGCGGTAATAATGGTGGCAGTGCTGGCAGTACATTGTATTACGATGCCTGAACGCTGCCTATTTTTATGTAAATATTCCAGAAACTGACTAGGAAATAATTACTTGGCTGTAACTCCTGTTGTCCAGCATCGGTATCTTTCATGGATTCATATGCTCTTTGAATATTCCCTGTCAGGCTGGGAATCCTCAATAATATTAAAGCAGTTTAGCTTCAAAGCTAAAAACTGCTTCACTTTTGTAGTCTATCAGTGTCACTTTGTGTCATACTGCCCAAGTCAATGACATAGGTCATCCTTAGCTCCACCCCTGGTGGCCATCTTCAGATTTGAAAGCTAACGCAATACGGTAGTAGGAACCAAGAAGAGCCAGAGAGTGGTAGGCGTGAGGGTCGCATGTGAATCCATGAAAGATACCAACACAGGAGATCAGGAGTTTTGTTCCTTCTCCAGCATTGGCTCTTTCATGGATTCACATAATTGATTATGATTATGCAGCAGTACATATACACAACCAAGGGTAGGGGGTACAGCTCTACAGAAGCAATTGAACTCACCTCTGGAAACCTTACCTCATAAAACAGGTTGCAGAGCACTGCCTGGCCAACACAGGACTCCTCGCTGGAATCCCTGTTGATGCAGTAGAACTTTGTGAGGGTTTGGATAGACCTTCACAGGCTGCCTTGCAGATGTCGAGGAGGGCGACGCCAGATACGAAGAAAGCCATGGCTCCAGCCGAGTGTGCTCTTGGTCTTCCTGGCAGGGGTCTGTTGGCCAGATGATGGCTATTGTCAGATGCACCCATTTAGCCATCTGGAAATGGAAAACTTTGCCAGGGCTTTGCCCTTGCCCAGAGGTCTGAATGCCACAAAAAGCTGTGATGACTGGTGGAACTCCTTTGTGCAAGTCAAATAAAACTTGAGGGCATGTGTGACAAGGCCCATTCTGCTGGCATAGAGGGAGAGCCAAAGAACACGGGGAGCAGCATAGGTTAATTTAGGTGAAAAGCCAAACAGACCTTTGGCAGGAATGAAGGGTTAATTTTGGAGAACAATCTTGGACTGATGAAAAGTCAGGTATGGGGGCTTGCAGTATAATGCTTGCGATTCCCCTACTCACCTGGCTGAAGTGATGGCAACTAGAAATGCTGTCTTTCCAGGAGAGGAATTACAGCAGAGCATGATGCAGAGGATCAAATGGAGGACCATTAACTTGGAGAGAACCACATTAGGTTCCCAAGCTGAAGCGGGGCTTGTACAATGGGGGAGGGGAGGAAGGTGGGAACAGTCGCTTGAGGAACTCTTTGATGAGTCATTGTGACTACAGAAAAGGTTGGTCTGCAGTGCATGTGTAGTGGGAAATGGTTGCTAAATACACTTTGATGGAGTGTGCCGGATCCACCTTAGCCAAAGAAAGGAGGTATTGCAAGATTTGAGAGGCTCGGATTTGGAGTAGGTGTAGCTACTGAGATGCACACCAAGTTGGAAAACGCATCCATTTGTGCTTATAAAAGGACAGCATAGAGGATGCTCTAGCCCTGGCAAGAATTACTTTGCTTTCTCAGTGGCAATACTATATGCCCGAATTCTACAGCTGCAGGAGCCAATCCGTGAAATTGAGGGACGCTTGATAATGGTGTAGCATGGACCCACCATCTCTGGAGAGGTTGGAAAGAGGAGGCAGTTGATATAAGGGGCTACTGACAGGTGGAGCAGGTCGGAGTACCAAATTCGGCGTGGTCATGCCGGAGCAACCATAATCATTTTGCAGCAGCTATGTTTGAGTGTATTTAGAACTGGAAGGATGGGCGGTATTGCTGGAAAGGCACAGAGGAACATTCCCCTCCCATAGAAATGAGAAGACGTCCTCCAGACTCCCCATCTGGGGACATCGAAAGGTAAACTGGTTAAACTTGGTGTTGGTTGCTTTGGCGTACAATGCAATGCATGCCCCCTCCACCCCCCCAATGAGAGAGGAGATGGAGAACCTGGACATGATGAGATTCTCTCTCATTGCTGGACTGGTGCTCCCTTCGGAGAGAGTCCGCAATGGTATTGTGAATCCCTGGTAGGTGGCAGAGGAGGAGAAACATGTGTGCTATTGGCCAGCACCATAGTGCCTGTGCTTTTGCAGACAAGACTGGACAGCGGGTACCTCCACCCCCGTTTACGGATGTATAACATGGTGTAGTGTTGTCGGTGAAGATGCACACTACCTTGTTCCGAAGTTGTGGCTTGAAGGACTTTAGAACCCAGAACACCACCTGTAATTCCAGGACATTGATGTGAAGGGATTGGTCTGTCTTTGGGTTGCCATAGCCCCCTGATGTGGTACTGTTCTGTCTGGCCTCACCACCATTCTAGGGAGGTATCCGTGGTAATGGTAACCTGTTGTATCTGAAGGGGAAAGGGAGTGCTCTGTATGAGGTTGTCACGATGACTCCATGAGTGAAGCACTTTGTGAAAAGGTGGTGTGAGGAGAGGTTTGTCCTCCCAGGACCCTGACACGTGGCATCGACAAATTCCTGAAGAGGCCTCATATGGAGCGCAGGACCAAAAGTATGCAGGAGGACATCATCCCTAGTAGAGACTTGATGGAGCAGACAGACACTATCATCAATGTGGCCAGTCACTGTGCAGAATTGATTTGACCCTCTCTTCTGAGGGGTGGCACAACATGCTAAGGTGTTGATGCGTGAGCCTAGGAACAGCCAGCTTTGAGCAGGCTGTATGCATGATTTCAGAAAATTGATGGAGAATCCCAGAGATATCAGAGACCGGATGGTCTTGTCAGTGTGCTGTGTTGCTAGTGGCAAGGATGGAGCGTGCACTAGTCATTCGTCCAGGTAAGGTTACCCATAGATGCCCGAGCGTCTGAAGAGGGCTGCCACTGGAGCTAGGCATTTTGTGAACAACTGTGGTGCTTTACATTTTTTTTACTTTATTGTGCAAATTCTAGGAAACAACCAAAGTTGGTTTTAAACAAACCTTACACAATATAAATCGCCATTTTAAAACCTATCAATATAAAGACAACACACACATGTTCAATGGTACCTTTCCAGTCCGTTCAGTTCCTCCTTATGGCTTTCATAAAGTGCAATAATGAGGGCTACTGATACAGTACTAAAACAATCCCATACATTCATGTTCACTGGTTTCTTTAAGATCCTTTCTATTATACTTATATCTTTCATAAAGTGAAACAGTGAGATAATCATAGCTACTGATCAAGTACTAAACACATTATCCCACAGTACATAATTTAAAACAAAACTAATATTACTAGCAAAGCGGTCAAAAATAAAATTATTTTCTCATCTAAACTTCGGCAGTCAATAATCCAATGTTTTAACGACTCAGGTTCCTGCATGCAGAATCTGCAGCACAGCAGGGCACCCAGGTCTTTTTTCCTGATCAACAGGCTGTCCCTTGTGCTCAGCAGATTCAAACGGAAACGCATATAAGTCTTTCGCGCAGAAGGCGAGGGAAAAAGTTGCAAGTATTGAGCGGGTTCCCCAAGTTATGTATTCTTGCCAAACTTTCCAAACGTTTATACGTGGCCGTTGCACTAATCGGGTCGCACCAATCCTTTGCAAACAGTTTCTTTTTCAGTGCCCGGAGGTCGGAGATTCCCGCCACCAAATCAATTCCCCTCTCCAACAATGCCTTTACACAGACCTTGACGAATGGATTCTCCTCTCCCCTTGCTCTGTTCCCGAGAATGTACATATTTAAAGAAGCTAAGCCCAATTAAAAATGGAGTGCTACCATAGGGACGCTCCTCAGGAGGAACAAAGCCGTCTTCCAAACCATTCCTTCAAAAATTGTGAAATCAAATTGACTTAGCAACTGGTACGCTTCCACTCAGTAGATGAGCACCAGTACTACCTTAGCCAAGTAAAATGTTCTTACTGAGAATACTGTACATTTCCCAAACCTGCTCAGAAAGTGCCTCATCTGAAAACCAAATGCTCTTGCATTTACCTTCACATATCCACCAAAGTTTGGCAGTTTGAATGGATCAGTAATTTGAATCACAAGTAGGTCAAATATTCAACATTTTCAAAATTTTCTCCCAGCTAATTGCCACACCATGGGTTTCCTTTTGTTTTTCCCCAAAAAAGATATCTTAGTCTTCCTTTCATTATTGATTAGGTGGTTCTGTCCTGCATAATCTACAAAAGCATTGATTGATCTCTGAAGACACACTCTAGAGGGGTCCATTAGAATCAAGTCGTCAGCGTAAAGAATCAGGGGAATGTGTCTGAAAACCTGCGGTGGAATCAGTGAGAACTGTAGAAAATCTCCCAAATCAGCCATATAGAGGTTAAACAGCAGAGACGCCAAAATGCACCTCTGCCATAAACCCCACTGAGTTAATATGGAATTAGTAATATCACCTTGCACATTAAGAAATACCATGATGGAAGAGTCCTTGTGAAGCCGAACCAGGATGCATTGCAGAACTAGTGGTACTCCTAGCTGTTGTAGTTTCCACCATAGATGGTCACGGCTTATGGTGTTGAACGCGAGGGGCAGGTCGAAGCTGACAACATGTAGCACCACCCCTCCCTCATGACCCATCTATAATTGCTCTAGGCAGGGTTGTTCCCACACTACGTCTAAAACCTAACTAGTAGTCATTCAGAATGGAATTGCTCTCCGGCCATTGTGTTAAGTCCCTTAATATCAGTGGTGCGAAGATTTTTTGGTCTGTGTCTAATAGCATAATGGGCCAGTAATTCAGAGGGTCTGAACAATCCCCCTTCTTAAAAATGATAACTATATGACCCCAATGCCTTGTACATGGAACTTTTGCTCTAGTAGGATGTTCTAAAAGAGGCAGAACAAAAAATGGGCCCATTGCTCAGGGGATGCTGTAAAAATTCTATTGCACAACAAGTCCTGGTGCCCGGGAGTTATTACTTTTCATGATGACCAAGTACACATCAGCCTGGTCAAAAGAAATCTACCAGGGCACTCTGGGGCAAGCTACCTGGGTCTCACTTAAGATACAACGGTATATAGTCTGGACATGATTCTCTCAGGTTACTGGCTGAATTTGGTAAGTCTCTCGTAACCAGGACTTATGTCTGGCAGAGGGCTTCCCAGGACCCCCCTTGTTAATGTGCATATTTAAGTAACTTTGGGTCTCACCCTAAATTACTAGGGGAATCCAGACGTGGACCCCTTGCTCACTATTCTAGAGAGGCACAGCTCCACCCTACTGATGAGGTCCAACCAGACTGAAAAACGTGTCTGTGGTTGCTGTTGGTACTCTTGTGCAGAGGAGAATTGGCTAGCATTTCGGTGCTGGACTGCCCCAGGGCAGGACAAAGACTGATATGTTTGGGATATTTCTTCTCTGTGAAAGATTGTAAGCTAAAGACTCTGGGTAAGTCTCTCGTAACCAGGATTTATGTCTGGCAGAGGGCTTCCCAGGACCCCCCTTGTTAATTTGCATAATAGCATAATGGGCCAGTAATTCAGAGGGTCTGAACGATCCCCCTTCTAAAAATAGTAACTACATGCCCCCGATGCCATGTACATGGAACTTTTGCTCTATTAGGATGTTCTAAAAAAGGCAGAACAAAAAATGGGCCCATTGCTCAGGGGATGCTGTAAAAATGTTATTGCACAACAAGCCCGGCCCTGGTGCCCGGGAGTTATTACTTTTCATGATGATCAGGTACACATCAGCCTGGTCAAAAGAAATCAACCAGGGCACTCTGGGGCAAGCTACCTGGGTCTCACTTAAGATACAATGGTATATAGTCTGGACGCGATTCTCTCAGGTTACTGGCTGAATTGGGTTCTGCTGTATCTCGACTTGAACGTTTTCCTGATCTTTCAACAACTTCCAGTAGTTGCCCCCTTATGTTTGTCACGCTCTTCAGAATTTTTTCCCCACTAAGCTAATGTTGGGCTATTTTCACTTGTTTGACTGTTCTTAAAAATTGTTGGCAAAGCCATTTTATGGCTTCTTGTTTCTTCTTTGCTGGTCACTCGGCTCTTAACACTCAAATAGCCACTCTTCTCCCTTTTGAGTTGTTGGATGGCTTGCACAAAACCCGCTCGAAAGGGTCCCTGATTCTTCCATTTCGACTGACGCTGTAGCGCAGTTATGCATAAAGGATGGAAAGAGATCTGGACAAAGTGGAGCATCAATTAAGAACCAATCTGAAGTATTTCACTGGGCGAGGACCTTGTCATTAAAACTTGCTATGGCAATGGGATGCCAGCTGAATTTATTCTTTTTATCGCTTACCATCAGCCCCTGGCACGTTGTGGCCTGGGGATCGCTCTTCCAACAGCCCAGCTTCTGAAGACTGCACTAAGCATACTATGATCACTTAACTCCATAGGAGTAATGTCAAATGCTATGCAGCATTGGAGCAGCACTTCATCTGAAAAGATAAAGTCGATCTGAGAATTATGCTGTCCCCGACCCCCAAGTAAAGTCCTCTCCCGAAGCTCCTTCCACATTGCCGTTAAACCTTACCATAGCCCAGTCCTCCAACATTCTCATCCATTGTTTTCCTCTCCTGATCTGCTATAGCTGGACATCAGATAACTGCTGGATCATATAATGTTCCACCTTTTTCCCCCCAAAGCAACTGGAGTTTAGGTCTGCCATAATTAACAAACTGGCTGAACCAAATTCCCCTTGCAATTATTCAACACCTGCTCAAGCAAAGAAGCCAGTAGAATGTGTACATGGTTCCAGTATACATTTACTATCAGAACATCATTACCTCCTTTACACCACTAGTATGTACTGCCAAAAGCCCTTCCACTGTTTCCATATATGTCTGTGTTTTGATAGCCCCCACATTCTTTACTGCAATTAATAGGCCTCCTGTTGGTCTCCAACAAGATAATTCAACAGCACTTTGGCAAATACAGACAAAACCATCCAACACCAACAGTGTAGTCACCAGAGTTTCTTGCAGGCAAATATCAACTTCCTGTAATTTAGCACCTAGCTGCCACCTAGCTGCCCATTCTGCTGTTTGTGTCCGCAAGGGTTCCAGGAAAGAATCTTGAAGGACCTGGTCTTACTGAAAGCAGGGCCTACTGCGCCCTTCGCAGGAACCTCCTTCATCGAACCAGTCAGGCAACCAAGTCCAATCCGCACTAGGCTGCCCAAGGTCACAAGCCTGAACCTGTCTCGGCAGTTCCGATCTTACATCCATGGTTATTCACAGCTGAGGATAGGAGTTTGAGTGGTCCCCCTGGGTTTGCCAACAAGCTACTTCCTCTGTATTTTCCAGCTGTTGTTGTATTCTAATATCAAAACCACTTTTAATGAAGTTGTCTGCTTCTGCCAAGATACAATTTCGCACCATCTCTGAGGGCATAACCAATTCCACGATGTCACACCGTGCAAGATCCGTGAAGACCACACATTCAATGTCATTGGAATGTATTTTGTTTAAATACCATGTACCTTGCTGGAAGCTTAGGACAACCTGTCTGTTCAGGATTATATTTCCTTCAGCCATGAACAGCGCTTCCATCTCCAAGCTCGTTGGTTCTTTGGGCCCTTTATTCCTCTGTAGATCCACTGGTGCTGAAGTATTTTTTGTCATATTGGTTGACAACCCCTGGGGCCCACCCAAAAAGCCGGCTGGTGGTAGATAGTTTAGGCCTGTTTTATTAACTTGGACCCACCCAACCCCCCGTCCCGACACCAGTTTGCTCACAAAATCCCTGTGCCCTCTTCCTTGTCGGCAGACCCACAGTTGTTAACTGGTGTAATTTGTGACATCTTGTCCTTACGAGCCAGCTCGCAGTATGGCTCCCTTTCATCAACCATTACTGTCGCATCTTGCGACTCCCCCTCATTTCTCTGCCTTTCTTGTGCCCTTTTTCCCTGCCTTAGTTCTTTTAAAGACAAGAAATAATGGAGCTCAGGGGGTGAATAGTATGCTCTTGTGCACATTACGCACAAATGATTCAATTGCGCTTCTTCTGGATTTTCTGTTTCCTTTCTGATTTTTTTTCCTGATTTATGTTAGGGACTCAACAGTGATTTGCTGCCCCAACGGTGCGAGATGCATCTTCGCATGACCCTGGCTCGGTCTCAGCCGTCACCTCTATCTTGCGAATTATGTGATCAAGGTAGGGTCAGCTGTTTCCAGGACCATCCTTGCTTGTAGGAGACATGGAGGAGTTTTGGAGCTGATCAACCTCATTTATATTACAGTGCTGGGGGAATTCCATCATTGTTGAGTCAGAGGCCGGCGAATTGGGACAAAAGTACATGGTTGCTGGTGCTTGTTGGTCATCTGCATCTCCGTCTAAGTTTCGTCTGGATTCCAGATCACATAATCGAGAAATACTTGTGCAATTTTAGGTGGACTCACTCGAATTGCAAGCTGTGATCTTTTACCTCCTCTCTCAAGAGTTCAAAACCTTTGACCAGAGAGTTTAAAACGAAGAGCAGTGCTGCCAAAGAGGGTGCACTTATGTTTTGACTCCCTCTACTACCCAGAAATGGGGAATCGAAAGCCTCATACTCAGGGACTGTGTCTCCCACTATATTTGACCAAGTGCTTTCATCCAAACTACTGATGGATTTAAATAACACGGCAGATGCACAGTGGGGGAGATCCTGTCACTGATCCTCCAGATAGGGGACTATTGGGGGCACTCTGGGTGAGCAGAATAAGCGGGACCTTAGGCAGTATTTCCATGTTGCCAGCCCCCCTTCTGCTCAGGCCTAGGACACAGTCTCTCGGGTACTCCCCCAAGATAATGCGTCTCACCCTGAAGAAATCTGTGATTTCTTTCTTTATGTTGGTAGCTGTGACAGTATAGTCTAAATGGGAAGGCAGGGGAGACCCAGAGTAAAGTGTAGTAGGAGGCAAGCAACTCACCTAGTGCTCAGTGCCCAAAGTTATTAAAAACTAGTTCTGCTGCTGCACAATGGGTAGAGCTCGTCTGAACAGCTTCCTTCATCTCAGCCTCAGCTGGCATACCTTGGTTGCTATGCAGATTGTACATAGGTGCTCTGCTCTCCGCTGTTTCCCCTGTGTGGATACTCAGCTCATTCTGTTGGTTTTTCCTATCCCAAGGCGTTGATTGTAGTCACTTTGTTACACTAGTCACACTGTAACAGGGCCTTCAGCTAGTTTGTTTGTTGTTGTAAGAAGATGAGCCCTAATAGAAATTCGAACCTTTGCAGGATCTTTTAATGTTTTCCAAGGCATGCTGCCAAGTAGTCAGGCTTTCCGGCACCCAAAAGGACCAAAAAGGTTGCTCTGCTACTAGAAAGCTGCCCTTCACCGAGTGCTAGGCAGGGTGCTGTCTGCACTCACCTCGCTATTCGTGCTTCCCCTCAAGCCATCCCCATCAAGCTCACCTTATTTCCGATAGCGGCTGCTCCCTCCGAGATGATGTTCATTTCACATGGAGGACCTCGCCAGCAAACACTATGGGCCCCAGTTTCCATACTCTGCACTCTGCCTTGCGTGACTTCACTTCACTTCCAACAGGTAGCAATAGACCGATTCAAGGAAAGAACCCGTGAACAGACAAGACGTGTGTCAAGCCGCACTGCGTTAAGGGATCAGGATCTGGATCAGTCAGCAACCACTTTCGATAGTGCAAGCTCCCTCTACAGTGGTAACTTTAGGCCAAAGGGTAGCACTTTGAATTTATAGTGCTTGCCTTGCACTACGAAGCAGAGGAAGTGTCGTTGATGTAAGAGGATGTGGAAATACACATCTTCCAAGTCCAGAGAGGAGAGGCAATCTGCTTGTTTCAGAATGTGTTGTACAGTGGGCATGCAAAACCGTTGGGACTTTAGGAACTTTTTGAGCTTCCTAAGATCTAATATGGGTCTCCATCCTCCAGACTTTATTCTCAGTTGGAAGTATCTGGAGTACATTACGAGCCCTGTGGGTGAGATGGGATGACCTCTAGAGCCCCATTTACTTTTTTCTTTTTTTTTTTTTAAGAAGGGCATGAACATTCTGCAGGAGAAAAGATTGGTGGTGTTCCTTTTTCCATGTGGGAGGAATGGAACGGTATTTGCCCATGAATTCCAGGGTGTGATCCTGAAAAACGATGTCGAGCACCAATTTGTTGGTGTTGATGGTTTCCCCACTGTGACACAAAACTGGACATCGACCCCCTACCTCAGTGTGGAAGCAGGGGGTTGGGTGCTGGTCATGGCTGTTTAACAGCTGTGGCCCTTGAATAAAAACTGTGTCTACGCTTGTTTCCGGTGAACGCCTGGAGCCTACCTTTGTAACCATCCTGGGAGTCCGTGCAGGCTTTTTGGAGGCAATAAGAGGACGTGTACTCCCTTGACATCCTTGAGAATCTTGGTTTCCCACATGGAAAGAACTGGCAGTGTTGATGGAGGGTGCCCACGAAACAGGCTTGGTCTGTGTCCACTTTTATAATTTGCAGGATTTCATCCACTTTTCCCCCCAAAAATAATTCTACCCTGCTAAAGGGCAGATGGACCACGTTTGTTTGAACTTCCGGCCGGAAGTTGGTGGCTTTGAGCCATCTTGTATGCTGTAGAACAGCCCCATTTACCCATCTGCCAAAATCCTGTATCACGGTGATGCCCTGGTCTGAAGCGGCCTCACCTTCATGAAATAGCTCAAGAGCCTCGTCCCGCCTATGACCAGGGAGAAATTCCAGGATCGGACCCATCTTGTACTAAAGCTTGCGATCATACCAGAGAGGATCGCCAATGAGTTAGCCGCCTTGATGGTGGTTGATACTGTGGATATAACCATCTTCCAAAGGGAGTCAAGCTGTTTGCCATCCCTTGTCTGGTGGCACCATGCAGGGGGAAGGATTGACAGATAATTTCCGCAATGCTGCTGAGATTGCAGAGTCTGGGCAGGGTTGAGTGCAAAGGACCTTGGAGCTCAATCCGGTACCCTGCACTTTTTCTCCAGGCAGTCTCTCTTAGAAGGTGCTGAAAAGGGGTTCTTCATGACCAGAAGACCATCCTCCCAGATATCTTTCAACATGGGAATGGCCACTACAGATGTTTTGGAGGCTTTCAGTCTGAGGGAAAAGTAAACCTTCCTACCTTCCTTCCTTCCTTCCTTTGTTCTTGCGGTATACGGTCGAACAGTTTGGCTGCATGTGTCATGAGGGCACGAAACAAGCTTATTTCATCTGGAGGTGAATCTCTTGGCAGCAGATCTGCTGGCTTGCCATCGACTGGGACAAGGTTGTCAAACTAGTCCATGGTATGAGTGTATGGAGACTTGTCTGTGAAATTGTCAGCCCCAGTGCCGGTGTGGGTGGTGATCAGTGGAGCAAACTATGGCAAAGGCCTAGATGACGGAGGTGGGGACAAACCCTCCCTTGAAGGGAACTCCTGAGGTCCACCTTGAGAAGGAAAATTATGCTGAAGTTCTGAAACCAGGCTTTGCAAGGTGGACAGTATATCCAGTTAAACATCTCTGGCTGTACCCAGCAGGTTTGGTGGTTGAACTGGTAGAGGGTTTTTGTTTAGGAGGGATTGGTAAAAGCATATTGGAAAGAGGAGCAGGCTATTCATGCATTTCCTCATGGTCGGAGAATAGCCTCAAGAGGATCATCTGAAAATTCACCCTGCTGAAGCAATTGCTGAGGTGGAGCAGGGAGTTGATAGGTAGTCAGACAGAACATAAGGTGCCAAAGAGAACAATGGATGAGCCGACGTAGAGCTTGGCAGAAAATCCAAAGAGATGGCATGTCCCTGCCAACACTAATTCCTCTGGGAAATATGGCTAGTAGGGGTCCCTGGAGCCATGTAACCAGTGGTTGCTCAGACGGTCGGGGTGGCAAGGATATGCTGACCATAGAAGAATTGATCGACAGTGTAGTAATGGTCTTACCTCTTGCTTACAGTGACAGTAATTGTGGACGAAGCACTAGACAGAATCGCCAATGAGATTGTTGACAAAGCGCTAGTCGACGAGGCAGTCATCGACGATGATGGGCGTGTTGTTGGCAGTGACTGTCTTGGATGCTTTTGGCTCATTAATGAGGTTGATGGAGTGGCCTGGGGGCCATCTTAAGATTTTTACTGTATGTTGTAATGTTGCGAGTCCTCGATTTTTGCTCTTCAAAACAACGTTTTTTACCCTATTTTTTTTAGAAATATTTCATCCAATGGCAATGAACTTCCTTAAGGGAATTATATTGCCTTTTACCCTATTTAAGTTTTCTTTCTAGTATGTTTCAACCGTTAACATAGCGCTGTATTAAAGGGGTTAAGCTTTATCTCCTTACGTTTCTTTCATTATTTAAGCCTGCTAGTGAATATTCACCTGTGCTTGTACAGTGAACAACCATACTTCTGTAATTGAGCGTTGACCCACATTCTTTCATTGCTATGTACGGCGCATTATGTGCTAGAGCGTAATGCCGACTTTGGCACACCGCTAGGGCTAGGATTAGGTCTGAAGATGCCAATTAGTCTCTTCCTTCCTATAACAGCATAGTCACACTCAGTATGTAGACAGTGGCTCTTGTGTACAGAAAACATAGCCGCTGTCTCGGGGACTTCTCCCTGTGCCTAAGCGGCCAGTATCTCACCCTACAGTTATGACACGTGCTGTCTTGATACAGTCACCGTCACATCACGCACTAGCATGTGCAACACAAAATCCTATATTTAAACTGGCCACTTGTTCTCCTCATATACACCTTCCAAGGTTTCATGCCATGTTTTAAAAAAACATTCCAAATTACCATGCTACTTACATATTACCCTACATCAAAATCTCAAATGTAAAACAACTTTAAAATGCTACGCTCCCACCACTGCATGGATGATATTCTTGTAGGCAATTAAGTGGTCTTGCTGGAGCCATTGACTTCCTAAGCCATATGAAGAGGAGCCCTCCTAAAACAAGTCCCATTTATTCAGATCACTTGATGAAAGGCATTTTAGAATTCTGATGGAGTAAGTTTCTTACCTGTAACTCCTGTTCTCCAGTATTGGCATCTTTCATAGATTCACATGCTGTGAATATACCCTGTTGTCAGGCTGAGATTCCTCTGTTACTTTTTGAGTCCCCTTGCCCAACGCAAGAAGAACCGATATTTTGTAGCCCAACACCATTATTATGGGTGCGTTTGGTCCCAACCAATGGGACCTCAAGTAGCCCTAGACTAGATCCTCCTCTTCCCACTCCCCTCAGATTCTGGCCCCGAATTAATAGCTGTCCATAGGGAGTGAGTAGTTTTACCTGGAGAGGCAGACTGAGGGCGCATGTGAATCTATGAAAAGTACCAATGCTGGAGAACAGGAGTGATAGGTAAGAAACGTACTTCTTCTCCAGCATTGGCTCTTTCATACATTCACATGCTGTGAATAGACCATGTAGCAGTATACAGACACAGGAGGTGCATGCAGGTAAAAGCCCCACTAGCACTCTGTATAATAAATCCATAGGAGCGTACCTTATTGGAACAGACACTGTAGGACTTCTCTCCCTGTATGCACTTCTTTGGCATGCTGCTTCTCCAGGCAGTAGTGCCTTGTAAAAGTAAGCAGCACCGACCAGGTGGTGGCTTGGCATATGTCTGTGATCGGGATGCCCGACCACCATACCGTGGACACCGCTGTAGCTCCTGTTGAATGTGCATGTGGGGGAGCTTACAGGGACTTCCCCGCAGACCTGTGGCTATGCTTTGTTTGGATAGAGCATTGCATTTGTTTGTAGGGTCATATGCCACAAAAAGTTGTGTTGATTTCCTGAAGGACTGTGTCCTATCAATATAGTATTTTAACATCCGCTTGAGACCGAGCGAGTGTAATGCCACTTCTTTTGGATTCGTTGGTTTGCTAAAGAAAGGCAGTAAGATTATCGTGGAATTCTTGTGAAAATCTGTGGGTACTTTGGGAACGAATTGTGGGTTTGTCATGAGACATATCCTGTCCTTTTGGAACAGTAAGTAGGGCTGGTTAACTGCGAGGGCCTGCAGCTCCGACACCATCCTAGTCAACTTAATAGCAACCAATAAAGCGACTTTCCACAATAGGTATCCCAGCTTCGCACAGGCCATAGGCTAAAATGGTTTCCTCATAAGCCCTAAAAGCACGGTATTGAGGCTCCATTCTGGCAATATCTGTTTTACTGGAGGAAAGCTTCTAAAGAAGCCTTTGAGGAAATGCTTTATGAGTCTGCATTCCTAGAGGGAGACTCCTTCCTCTTGTCTAGCGTATCTAGAGATGGCTGCCAAATTGACTTAATAGAGTTTTGCGCCAGGCCTTGTAGGTATGGCAGCATTTTTTCCTGGTGCTGTTGGTGTCGGGTTTCACACCACTTGCCAAAAGGATTTCGCTTCAGGTGGTATGATTTGTTAGTGGCAGTGCCGCTTGCCGCCACTAGGACCTGCCTACAATATTGCAATAGGTTTAGGCTTCCAAACTCCACAAAATCAGTAGCCACACCGTCAGGCGAAGCGATTGGAGGTTGTGGTGTAGGATTTTCCCCTTGCCTTGTGTTATGTCTGGTCGTCGATTGCTGAGTTGGATAGCTTGTCCCTGGAGAGCTGTACTATATCGGAATACCAGGTCTGGCGAGGCCAGCCTGGCATGATGAGGATCACCTTGCAGGTGTGTTGTTTGATGGATTGTATGGTCTTGCACAGGATTGGAACAGAGGAAGGCGTACGCTGTCCCATGGAAAAGCAAGCGTGTTTCCCATTGAGCTCTTTTGGGGCATCCTGCTGGCGTACCTGGCACACTTCTTGTTGTGGATGGTGGCAAACAGGTCCACTGTTTGCTGGGCCAATCGCTGGAATAGGGACTGCAGCATGGAGGCAAACTCCCATTCGTGGTTTTGGGACATTTGCCTGCTCAGGCTGTCCACTGTCTGATTGTCTATCCCTGGGAAGGTGGAGTGCCTGAATGCTGATCCCATGGGCAATGTCCCAGTGTCATGTTTGTTGGGCCTCCTTGGACAGTTTCCTGGACCTTGTTCACACATTGTAGTGGTGTTGTCTGTCAGGACTTTGACAGTTTGGTTTTTCAGTATTGGGAGGAATGATTCGAGTGCCCACCCAACTGCTCTGAGTTTGAGCACATTTATATGTAGGGATGTTTTCCGGGGCGTCCATAGCCCCTTGACATGTAGTTGATCCACATGTGCGCCCCACTCCTGGAGGGAGGCATTCACAACCAGAGCTTTGCCAGGTGTTGGATCTTGGAACGGTTTCCCCTTGCAGACGTTGACTTTGTTTGCACATCATTGAAGCTGTGAGTACAGTTTGGGGGGGGGCATGCAGTTCGCTGCCAAGAACTCTTGTCGGGGTCTCATATGAAGTCTGCCGTGCAGGACCAGAAGTATACACAATGCCATTGTCCCGAGCAACTGCATGCATTGTCGCACTGTTTTTACATCCTCAGCGGGGCCACGAGGGTGGTTATTCTGTCACATGATGGGGTTGCACCTTGGGTTACAGAGAGAATTCTGCTCCTAGGAACATGAGCTTCTTTGCTGGCTGTAAGCAATATTTCTTGTAATTGATGGCAAAGCCCAATGCTTGCAACAAGCACACTGTCACTGCTATTCAAGACTGTGCTTCATGCATGGATGGGGAGTAGCAAGGATAGACATCTTGTCCTTGCTTGCGCAGTTTGGCTGCCACTGGCGCAAGGCACTTTGTGAAGGTCCATGGATCCGACTTTACGCCGAATGGCAAGACCTTCAACTGGTAGTGTGATTCTTTGACCATAAACCGGAGGTATTTGCAGTGCCCTGGATGGATGGGTATGTGAAAATATGCTTTGTGGTGCTGCATTGCTTCTATGACCTGTTGTAACGTGATCATAGTGAACTTCTGGCATTTTATGAATTTGTTTAGCCTTCTTAGGGCCTCCATTTTCTGTCCGGTTTGCGGACCAAGTACTGGGAGTAGACCCGTTATGTTATGGCCCTTTCTTGCAGCAGGAGGTGCACTTCTTGTAGGGGCGCAGTCTTGTGCGCCTGCAGATGGTGGTTTGGATGCATGCGAAGGGCTGTATGTTTGAACTCTAGTAGGTGCCCGTATAATCCCACATCCAGCACCCATTTGTCCTTTGTTACTTCTCTCCAGTTTTGGGCAAATCTGGAGATCCTCCCTACTAGGGCGCCATGGGATGATTGTCACTGTTGGAACTTATACTACCATCCCCCCTAAGGATCCAGCAGGCTGCGTACGTCGCTGATTTTGTTTTAAGTCCCGATTTCTGGTAATCTTGGTAGGCTCCATTGTACCTTTGGGCGTAATAGGTGGATTCCCCTAGAGTAGACGTCCCTTGTTGGATGAGGACATAGATGCTCTGCCAGCTGCTCCCCTGAACTGACGAAAAGGCTGGAGGGTTTGCAGGGATGTTAACGACCTGACCTTGTCGATATCTGTTTTGATTGTTTTAGAGCTTCATCAATCTTGGGTCTGAACAGCTAATTTCCCCTTGAAGGGCATGTCCATTATTTTTTGGTGGACATCCGACAGCCAATAAATACATCAGAGCCACGCTTGTCTACGTGGGACTACCCCATTGGCCACCTGTTTACGCCAGATCCACTGCCATGTTGGTCACAAGGTTGGAAGACTCTTCTCCTTCCTTCAGGATTGTCCTTGCCTCCTTACACTCCTTCTCTGGTAAGTGTTCCAGGATTGGCGCAAGTTTATGCCACATTTCCCCATCATATCTGGATATAATGGCTAGGGAGTTGGCCACTTTAACTGTTGTATCTGCGCATTTCTGTTTTTCAGACTTAGCTTTCCACTGCAACACGCACTCAGGAGATGGCTGGGAAGTTAGACACTTTGGTGCATTTTCTGGCAGATTAGATTTCTTTTCAAGACAGAGTTTCACCGCTGGAACCCTGAATGGACACTTCATTGTCTTAAACCCAAGCCCCTGTTCACCAGACAAGGTCAAGGAGAGGGAATGAGACCACTGCTTTAGGTCTCTTGCCCATATGATCAAACAAAAAAGCATTCCTTCTCATCCTCCTAGGTCAGGAGGCCGAACTCCTCGCATGCCCTCATGACTGTTGAATGGAACCCTGTAATGTCGTCTGGGGGGATGGTTTTGCCGATTCCTCATCCTGGGGGGTAATCTGTGCCCCAATTGTCCCTTCTTGGAGTGGTTGTGGACGATGTGGTATTGCGGGATCATCCGCCTCTGTATCAGTTAGCTCCCCTTCTTCCGGGACACAAACCATGTTGGTGGTGAAACAGTACAGGCCCTCTTACATAATGGAGAGGTTGGTGTTGGTGAAGTACTCCTGCCCCTGCTCATTGGTCGAAGAGCAGGGGGGACGGAGACATTAACCTGGATTGCAAGCAACCCCTGGAGAATTCTCATTTCTGTGCTAATTCCCTTTCACCTTAGAGAACCCCAGCTCTTTTGCTGGACTTTAGGACTTTTTAATTTTAACCCTGGAGTGAGAGAGACTTTTTAATCACTCTTTCATGTGTTTTGACCTGATTTGGATTTGGTGTTTTAACTGTTTTTGGAGTCTGAAACTCCACGGGCATCTACTTTTTGTATGGTGACACACAGCACCTTCAGTGCAGTGCCAGATACATCCTTTTAGATTGCTCATATGGTTTAACTACCTTTTCTTGTGTGAACTACAGTTAACAAGAATAGTAAAGTTAAATTGATTTTACTTACCTTTTTTCTTTGTAGATCCAGCACACACCAACTTATGTGGAGTGCTGGGGGGTTAACTAGTAGCCCCTTTTCCTACATTATCATGTAACATTTGTATGTCACCCTCACTACTTTAAATGGCTGGTGGCAGTGCTTTTACTTTTCCTACCATTGTGCTTTTCTACTGCAGGCTGAACCCTCAGCTGCAGTACAGCACCCATGGGTGACCATTTTGTCAAGACAGCCCTGGTCGTCTTTTTTTGCCATTGTCTGTTTGTGAGCTCTTTCTTGGGTTTTACGCGGCGTTGAGGCAGATTTGAGCCCTTTGTTCGTTTTGCCTTTGGCAAGCTTCAGCCCTGAAGCCCGCCTCTGGCTCCAGTGTGTCTGGAAAGGCAGGATGTGAGGGAGGTTACCAAAACTCCCCTGTCCTTTGTCTCTAGGAGTATCTGAATGCAACCAGTCCTGATTGGCTGACTGTCTGTCCTTTCAGGACAGCCACCTGCTGTATGATTGACAGCCTAGGCTGTGCATGAATGGGAGGAACCTGCTTAAAAGGCGAGGGGTTGGGGGCAAGAGGCAGAGTCAACCAACGGGAGAAAGATCCCAGGAAGAAACTGTGAACGAAGCTTGCTGCATCCTCCTGGACCTATGTATTGCCTGGTGAAGCCCTGCTTCTCTGCTGAAACTCCTTTTTCAATTCGACAGAGAAGCTCCAGAAAGGACAACTTCTTACCTTGGGTTAGTGGGACCAACCAACTCCACTGGACCATCTTTCCAGACTGGCTGTACTTCTTCGCTGCTGCAAGAACCAAATTCCAGGGGTCGAGTAATCTGTAGTAGAGTGCAAAATCTGAAATCAGGCTAGAAGCTCCAGTAGTCTCCTAAAGACCCTCCAGAAGCAGGACGTCCAGAGCTCAAGTCCCCTCACCAGAGTGTAGGACCCAATGAGTTAAGGAAGCCCAACCGGTATCCAAGATCACAACGGTGCTGTTTGCTAAGTGCTGAAACCACGAAGTGCTGCTGAACCGAAAAGAGCCAGTAGCTGCCGACAACCTCCCAAGTCCCGCCGCAGGAGCCCTCCAGAAATCTTCCCTCTTGTCCCCACAACTAAGTCTCAGGAACACAGAGTCTGCACCGCTGTAGCAGGACAGAATCCAGCTGGACCACTCTTCTTCAAACTAGAGGTACGGTTTTAGACTTGGGGTACTTACCTCATTGTCTTTTAGCTGCACTTTTCTCAGTTGGGAATTGCATGGGCTTACCTTTAGAGTTGATTCCAACTCTCTTTTCACAGGCTTGACAGCTTGTGACCCTACAAGTGATTTTCAAACAAACACTAACTTTGTGCACGACTTTGATTCTAAGAAGTGCCTCAGCTCCATAGACTTTTTCAAATTGTCATTGGCTGTCCTGGCCCCCTGCAGACTCGTCTAGCCCATTGACTTTGATATGGTTTGCCCCACATAGGTGGTAACTTGTTTTAGACTGTTACTGCTGGGAAAGGCTTGTCTAGATTTCATTGGAAGATTTAAGTTTCCTCACATAAACTGAGAACCTGTTTAACCTTTTTCCTTCCATAAACCATTCCTTTCTGCAACCTCAGAATCTGCAAAGCATACCTAGTGTGATACATACATGTCATTACTGTCCTTGTAAATGATGCCACCTCAGGTTTCTGAAAAGTAATTTTAATGTGTATTTACATTGTTTAAAGAAAACTGATTTAAAATGTATGTTAATTAAATAAATAACTATTTATAACAGAAACCTTGAGTGTAAGTGTTACTTGGCTACTCGTATTAACAATTTCATTTTTACAGCTCTGCAGCTTACATTTACCCCTATTGAGATAGGCCTGGCTGCTCAGTCACACTACCAATGTGTGTAGTACAGACTTATATCAAAGGGTGGGTTACCTAATGCCAAGCAGATATGTGTTGTGTAGTCTCACACAGTGTGACTGCACCAATTCCTACCCAACACTGGTGGGATTGGTGTAGAGTGGTTACACTGGTTACAACTAAACCAGCCACAAGGCTAAACTCCACCAAAATGTTAACATGCCAAAAATTGATAACTTTAATGAGTCAGCCCTGACTTGCCTGACAGTAGAACCACTGAAAGAGGTGTAAAACCAGGGGTCTGACGCTGAAAGGAAAAAATGTGAATTGATTGTAAAGTTGTTAAATCACCAAAGCTCGGTGAGTAGTCCTGTAACAACTATTAACCCAAATAATGTGGAAGATAATTATGAGGATGCTAGTTTAGAGTCAAATTCCAATTTGCAAGAGGAGGGAGAGGGGTCTCCAGAAGGGAGCCACCCTCTTCCACAGCCAACCCCTGTACCTCAATCACTTCCCATTGTGACCTCACAAAGTCCAAATCTAAACACATTATATTTCACTTGACAGACAAAGATTGGAGTTGGAGTTCAAGAAACGAGATGTCCAAGGTGAAACTAAGAGAAAGATAAATGCAGCATGAAATGGAAATTAGAACGATGTCCCTTGATTCTGCTTCCCTTTTAGGGTCTTCCAGGTCTACTAGTCCCAAGAGGCATCGCCTGCCTAAAGAAGCAGCGAGTATGGATGAACCTAAACTGGATGTGTTGGATTGGCTGGGTACATTTGAAATCCACCTATGGTCTTCAAGGAATAAGCAGGAATGGAATAGGCTCCCCCTGAATGGTTGTGATGCTGTTACAGAATTGGGTGTCAGTGATAGAAAAGATTACAAGTCAGTTAAGATGGCATTAATAACCAGATTAGGGAAAACTCCTTCCCAGTACGTTAAGAGGTTTAGGACCCTCAAGAAGACTGATGGTAGCCCTTGGGCTATCTGGGTATGTGAATGTTTGAAAAACATAGATGGTTGGGTTAAGGGGCACAGAGAACACACTTCTGAAGGAATGAGACATCTTTTTTTGCTTGAATCTATTTTTGATGCCCGCTCTCCTGAGCTGAGACAACACTTGGCTGACTAAAAGGAAATTGATCCTAAAAGGCTAGCACAAGTTGCTGACTTATGGGTAGCCAACAGGGCTACTCAAAGACTCTAGGGCCACTCAAACGACAGAAGAGGGGAAGCAGCACAAGACAGCGGGTAAAGAGATTTCTAATTCCAACCATCCAAATGAGGGTCACAAACATAGCAATGGTAAATTCCATGGGAAACCTGGTAGGTCTAGTGGACCCTCTGGTGCCAAACCAGAGGGAGATAAACAGAAACCCCCATTCCAGAGAACATCTGGGAAATGTTTTGTATGTGGGTCTGCAGATCATGTGAAAGGGGATACCAGATTAAGGGTAAACCTGGAGGGGTCCACACTGCCTCCTTAGCCTTCATCCCTGAGGCTGAAGCACAAATGGCAAGTGCACACTTTCAACTACTGGCTGAAGACCCCACTGGAGTTGAAGCCAGTGTATCTTTAGTGTCCCTGGGTCGGTCTGAAAAACAGAATGTGGATGTTCATAACTCCATTCCGGACAACATCAAAGAATATTATAAGGTCAGTGTTCTTGCAAATGGTCAGGAGACCCATGCCATCAGAGCAAGGGTCCAGCATCACAGTGGGGAAAGCATTACAGTGGTTGATGAAAGTTTTTTCAAAACTCAGGCTGTAGCTAAGGCACTTGAAGGTCCCATTAAACCCTATTCTGCCAGCTCTCGTCCAGTGCAATAATATGACTGTTAGAATTCATGTTAGTGTACAGAATGAGTCATGTTGGGAAATGACTTGAAAACTCTTGGAGTAGTGTCTAGTACCCCCAGGCCTCCAGCAAAAAAGAAGCAGGAGCAAACAAGATTGGCCAGAAAGGCAACCTTAAGAGACTCAGTTTGAAGCTAATGAGATTTCTAATACCTCCAGTCCACAGTAAGGCCACCCTTCTACTTTCAAAACCAGGAAAGAGACAAAGGAGAAATCCAAGATTTCTGGAAGAAGGACAAGTTACTTACCAACTGGTAACATTCTTTCAACTGGATGTTCCTCCAACATATTCCTCATCTTTGATAATCACGTCCAGCTTCGTCAAATTTTCTTGGCAGAGGGTGCTGTGCATCGATGGCGTCGAGTCGATGTCCCTCAAAGGCCTCCATGAAGGGTGACGTCATCGGGAGATATAAGTAGCACGCGCAGCACCCGTTGGCCTCAGTTCTGTTTTTCCCTCCTGTTTGTGTTGGCTATTAGCCTAGGCAAGCAGTAGTCAGCCTTGCGAGAACGAAAGCTGTAACAGCATAGGAAATTCTACAGAGGGGTAGGATGGGAGGGCGATGAGGAATACGTTGGAGGAACAATCAGTTGAAAGAACGTTACCAGTTGGTAAGTAACTTGTTCTTCAAATGGATTGTGTCCTCCAACGTATTCCTCATCTTTGATAGACTCCCAAAGCAGTATGTACAATTGGAAGAGGAAGGGGAATTTAGAATTGTCAGCTTTTTATAAGGCCGAATACAGTACCGCCTCAAAGGATACATCCTGAGAGTGGGAAGCATCCAGAGAATGCTTTGTGAACGTATGCAATGATGACCGTGTTGCAGCATCAGAAATGGACCCAATAGGTACTCCCCTTTGAAGGGCTGCAGAAGAGGCTATACCGCTGGTAGAATGAGCTCTCAAACCCTCTGGCGGGTCCTTGCCTGCCAATTTATAACATTCTGAGATACCAAGTATACTCCACCTTGACCAAGTCCGTTTCGAAACAGCTTGTCCTCATTTTCTTCCGGTGTAGCCAATAAAGAGTTGGAGAATCTAGAAATAAAGAAGCTTAAGGCTCTTGTAGGTTCCAATCTATGGAGCCTCTCTTCCTCTTTATGGGGATGCAGGGAGTGGTGAGGGAAAGGGGGGGGGGGTAAAACACTGGCAGAACAATATTTTGATTTAGATGAAAATCAGATATAACCTTAGGTAGGAAGGAGGGTTTTTCCCTCAACACAACCCTGTCCTTGTGGAATACGGTATAGGGTGGCCTGGAAGAGTGCCTGCAACTCGCTCACTCTACGTGCAGATGTTAATACAACCAACAATATGGTTTTGAAGGATAATAACCTCAATGGGCATGTGTGCAAGGGTTCAAATGGGGAACACATTAGAAATTTTAGAACCAAATTAAGATTCCAAACTGGAACCTAACAAGTATAAGCCGGGAACATGTTTGTGAGCCCTTTCAGGAAATGAATCACCAAAGGAATTTCAAAGTAAAAGCATTCTTCCGAAAAGCACTTTAATAAGGAAAGCGCTGCCAGGTAACCTTTAATGGTTCCAATATTAAGACCTTTCTGTGCTAATGAAAGGAGAAAAGAAAGCACATCCAGGGTGGAACATAGAAAAGGATCAACATTCTTTTCCCTACACCGGTCGCAAAATTTGTTCCAGCAGCAACAGTACATAGATTTTGTTAATGGCCTGCTTGTCGAAAGCAACACCTCGATTACGTCATCCGGGACGTCCCAATTATTAACCTTTCAGAAACCACGCGTGAAGGTTGAGAGTGTTGACCACTGGATGGAGAACCTGTCCCTTCCCTTGCGAGAGAAGATTCTCTCTTTGTGGAAGACGTATCGGAGGACAGATAGACATATCCAGAAGGTCCGGGTACCACATTCTCCTGGCCCAATCTGGGGGAATTAGGATCATGCGGCTTCCGAACCCTCTCAACCTCCTGATTATTTCAGGAATGCCGGGGATCGGTGGGAACGTGTATAGAAGTGGAAAATCCCAATCCACCACTAACGCATCTCTTAGAGCTCCTCTCAGAGGAAATTCCCTTGAACAGTCCCTTTCGCACTTCCCGTTGCTTCCGGTTGCAAACAGGTCCACCTGAGGGGTTCCCCAAAGGGCAAAGATCTCTTGAAAGACTTCCTGCGCTAGCTCCCACTCATGGGAGACTGTGCTCTGCCTGATCAGAGCATCCGCCGTCGTGTTATCCTCCCCGGCTAGGTGAACTGCTGATAGGGAGATTCCTTCTCAAATTGCCCAGTGACCCTACACCTCCTCTCTTGTTGAGGAAATGCATGGCCACTCTGTTGTCGTCATTATCAAGACATTCTTTCCTCATACAGAGGGGCAGAAAGGCCTTCAGCGGTAGCCTGATTGCCCTCAGCTCCAAAAGGTTGATGTGAAGTCTGGACTCCGATGGAGACCAACGACAGCTGACTGTCAGACCGTTGGTGTGGGCTCCCCAACCCATGAGTGAGGCATCTGTCACTACTGTAATCTCCGGCCATGGTTGCCAAAAGGGTTCACCGTTCAGAATATTGTCCTCGCAGGCCCACCATAGAAGGTCCTGTGAGACTCTGGTTGGAATCTGACTGAAGTCGGTCCGACATCTTTCCTGAGAACTGGGACCATTGTGTTCTTGGAGCCCATTGAAGGGATCTCTTTCTCAGGCGAGCCTCTGGCACCAGGAAAATGCAGGATGCCATGAGGCGGAGCAGCCTCAAGAAATTGAAGGCCAGAAGATTCTGGTCACTCTGAAATTTGGTAACCATCTGAAGAATGTCTTGAGCCCTCACCTTGGGTGGCGAGCTCTTTCCCAATGATGTGTTTAGCTGTTGGGAAGGTGTCATCTGTGACTTCTTGTAATTGAGGGAGAAGCCCAGCTTGTGAAGGGAGTGGCAGGTGACGTTGAGATGATCCAAGGCTTGTTCGGGAGAACACACCCTAATCAGTCAATCATCCAGACAGGGGTAGACGTGAATCCCCCCCTCTCCTGAGATGCGCTGCCACCACCATCATCAGTTTGGTGAAGAGCCTCAGGCGGAGGTCAACCCGAATGGCAGGACTCGAAACGGATAGTGCGAGCTGCTAACGGCAAACCTCTGGTATTTTCTGTACTTGAGATGGCTTGGCACATGAAAATAAGCATCCTGAAGGTCCAATGACACCAACCAATCCTGTAACTGGAGAGCCCGAAGAATCTGAGAAAGTGTGACCATCTTGAATTTGTCCTTCCTGAGGAACTTGTTCAGGTATCTCAAGTCCAAGATGGGTCTCAGTCCTCTGTCTTTCTTGGGGATAAAAAAAACATATGGGGAATACCAACCCTTGTTCCTCTCCGCTACAGGTGCTGGATCTATAGCACCTTTTTCGAGCAGGGTTGGAATTTCCTGCACAAGGAGTGGATCTAGAATCCTCAAAGAGTGTTTTCCCAAGGGGATTGGTGTGAGGCTGTTTTATCAATGGAAGGCAGTAACCTTGGGCTATTGTCTCCAGAGCCCAAGCATCTGAAGTAATGGCTCACCATTCTTCGAAATGCCGAGACTGTCTGCCCAAGCCCCCCCCACCCCCATGATTTGTGACGCAAGCTCTCAAAGTGGTTTTGGAGTGGTTGCTGCAGCTGCTGATGGCAAGGAAGCTGGAGCTGGCTTTGCACTTTTACCTCTTCCACCACGAGGGATTTTCCTTTGGCCTCTTTTTTTAAACTTTTCTTTATTGGCATGAAGAGAGAACAGACAATCAACACAGTGCACGAGATATACACAGATGCAGTTGACTGGCCGTTCCTCTTGCCTTTCCAAATGAGGGGTAGTAATGATAGGATCGCCCCCTCCATGACTGTACTGACGAATGAAAAGGCTGAGGTTGCCGAATAGCGGCCCCTAAAGATTTGGCAGCCGCCTTGAAGGTCTGCAACCTCTCAAGGCTCTCATCAGCCTTATTGCCAAAAAGGTGAGACCCGTCAAATGGCATGCTTAGAAGACTGGCCTGCACGTCCAGTGCAAAACCCGACTTCCGCAACCACGCAAATCTGTGCATTACCGTGCTCGAAGCCATGGACCTGCTGATGCTGTCCGCAGTGTCCAATCCAGATCGAAGGGATTCAAGGATGGCTTCTTTGCCATCCCTAACGATAGCTAGGAAACTGTCCCTTTCCTCCCCTTCTGGAATGTGCTCCACCCACATGGATATGCACTCCCACAGAGAGTACAAAAACTTGGCTAAGCCACATGTGGAGTTGGCCGACTTCAGGGCCATACTCCCTGCTGAAAATACCTTCCGCGCCCATCCATCTACACACTTGTTGTCCCTATCTGGAGGGATAGTAGGGTACGCTGCCTTATTTGATGTAGCCGTGGCTGCCTGGACCACCCAACTGTCGGGAGTGGGGTGCTTGGACAAATAGCCGGGGTCGCTACTGGAAAGGCAGTATTTTCTTGATGGGTAACAGAAGACATTAGGTTAGGCATAATTAGTGGCAGTAGTGGCTAGGTAAGGTCAATTGCATTGAAATGGCATTTCCTTAATTTAACCATCATGTCAGCCAGCAATTATTGCCCCAGTTCAAGATGGTGGAGTACTTCCTGTCCAGCAGTGATTGGTCAATGACTACTGT
Source organism: Ambystoma mexicanum (assembly GCF_040938575.1). Taxonomy (NCBI): domain Eukaryota; kingdom Metazoa; phylum Chordata; class Amphibia; order Caudata; family Ambystomatidae; genus Ambystoma; species Ambystoma mexicanum. The sequence goes on from NC_090932.1 coordinate 781,325,426, forward strand.
GATGCAGTTTGGAACCTCAGGAAAGGTTCTAAACTGCTTTTCATTCAAGTCCCTATCTGGAGTGGTCACAGAGTTCAAAGGCTCCATAGAAGTTCATAGAAAATCCAAGTAAAGAGTCCACATTACCAGGTGGATAAGTCATTTGAAAGCACCTGACACAAGATTCAGATACGTGACTTTAAATAAGAACTATTGTTTCAATGAAAAAGCAATTAAAAAAGTGCATGTAAAGAATAATTTGTATGAAGTTAATTTGACTGGAAATCAAAAGGAAAGCATGACTATTTAATGAAACTGGCGCTGTTCCATGGCTAAATGTAAATAATTGTATCATATGTAAAACATTACTGCACGTGCAGGCGTTTGTTTTCTTAACAGAGCGCCGAGTTTTTGCACGTGAGAAAAGCATTGCAATATTATTTTTTGTTGCGCGCATTTTATAGCTGCGTTTGAGGAAAGGGCCTAACGGCGTGGTGCGATGTGCCTCAGAGGATTGAAAGGGTGTCGCATATAACATTTCCAAAAACAATTGAGATGCGCATCAGTAATTCTCTGCGGTGGAGATAAGATTACCAACGATAGTGGCGTGTCATTTTGTGGAGATAATATTACCAATGATGGGTGCACGCGTCATTTCAGTTTTATTCAATTAAAGCCGGCGCGCCGAGGCAGCTATTTCCTTTATGATCCGTCAAGGCTGTTCAAGAGAGTGAAGTGGAAGTATTAGAACGTGTCAGCAACAATCTACATATTAAAACAAGTTCCATTTTGAATGACTGTCTTTACTGAAGGAACTTTACAGTTACAATTGATACACAGAATCCCTATGCAGGAAAAAGAAAAATAAGGAATCTACAGTTATATGCTAGCAAACAAATAGAAAGAATTTCACTTCTTAAAAATAATTTCCTCTATGCATTTTGCAGAGGCTGACAGGTAAAGGAGGGTTTGGGAGTATTAAATATATGTAATTCATGATAACAGGAGAGTTGTAATTCATGTAACCCATACTGTGTTTACAGGATTTCCGCAGAACAGAATGGTCAGGAAGCCGGAGGGTAGCAGAGGAATCCTGTTTGTTATTTTCGCCACTTTCCCTTTTCCCCCAGTCTGGTCAACTCAATAGTTGTACAATTAACTGTTGGGTATACTGGATTGTGGGATTTGGTGACCAATTCATCTGTTCCTGCAGGATTTCGGCGCTGGGACCTGATAGTATTTTCTTGCTAGGGATTTATCCACTGCAGTGTTGGTGCCCGGGGACCCTAGTTTGTAAAGCCCCATGAAAAGGTAAGATTGGGTCTGTAGGTGGACCTTGGTCCAGAATATCTGTAAGGTCATCTTGGACCAATTGAACCAGAGGTCTAGCTCAGCCTAGATATTCCTCCACCCTGGACATTAGATGATACGAAGAGTCGGCATACCAAACTTCTTTTCAGGCGATGTATCAACACCACTGGCATTATGCAGTGCCTCAACAAGGTCTCTCACCCTGCTCTCCTCTGAAATAAGACATTCCGGTATATTTGGAGTTCCAAATTCAAGGCCAAAAGGGGCATCCTCTTCATCAGTTCTTTCTTGTTCTTCAAAAATTGAAGAAAGGGATTTAAAATAATCCTTCTTTGCCAAAGGGGTAGAAGTCTTTTCAGGAACACTCGAAGGTGCAGTAGGTTTCAGAGAAGGCTTTGGTTTAGCACCTTCATCAACTTTCCCATGATCTGTAGGCTGTGCTGAAACCACCGGAATTTTCATCGATGGTTTTGGAGTCGACGTCGATAGTAATGGCGCCAATGGCATTGAGCAATCAAGGGTTGTGGAGGCTTAGACAGTGTCGAGGACCTTGATCGCTCGTCACATCTCAGGTGACTTTTACTCACCGGAGACCGGGGGTTCTCGAACCTTCCTTCGACCACCCTGGCTCGAGGGCGCGCAAGTGCAGGGACAGGACCGCTCTCTGCTGGCTTCCGAAGAAGGCACAGATGGAGGCTTAAGCTTTTCACATATTTTCAGCATTTCCAAATGGAAAGCCTCCCCACTCTTCAGATGACGAATGTTTGGTGGGGCACTTTACTTTTTCGGGGATTTAGTCCGACGAGGATGAAGAGGATGGTGATCGATGATGCATTCTTTTTTTGGTTTTTTTTGTTGTTTTTTTATTTCAAAGGTTTGCATAGCAAATAATTACTAGCGAGGCGCACCAAGTCTCCAAAGCAAACACGTTTGCGGGAAAACAGAACTGTAGCCGACGGGCGCCGCGTATGGTACTTATGTCTCCCGATGACATCACATTCGACGGAGGCCTTCGAGGGACATCGACTCAATGCCATTGATGAACAGCGCCCTCTGACGAAAATGTTTTCCGGAGCAACCAAAGCTGGACGTGATTATCAAAGATGAGGAATACGTTGGAGGAAACAATCCATTCTAAAGAAAGGTTTGAAACCTAAACCTGTTCATAGGACAAGGACATCCCCAAGAGGACTGTCCCAGGTCCCCCCAGTGACCCCTTGCCCAGCTGATGCGGAGTGGGAGAACCATCCAAATTTTGTAGAATCAAGTACTGGTGACACAAAGCTGGAAGAAAACCTTCCCTGTATTGGAGATCTGGATCCTAGAGCCCATCCAGAGCTGCAGACTTTACTTGCAGAAGGTGGACCCTCTAGGGAAAACTTCAGCAGAGGACAAAAAGCGTCCCACTCTAGAAAGTCTGCGCCAGCAGACAGCTTCACAGCTGGAAGGGCAAGAGCCAGGGAAGCATAGGCTTTACTGGGAGGATGCCTCCTCTACAGTGAACCTACTGAATCTACCCTAGGGGACTACAGGAGACTGGTAGTGCCTCAGGAGGTGAGACAAACGTTTCTACAGTTAACACCAGAGATCCCTTTGCCTGGTTACTTGAGTTTCAAGAGGACCAATGAGAGGCTTTCATTGTACTTCTACTGGCCCAAGATGGGGGGCGGTATAGGTAAATTCTGTAGGCGCTGCCACACTTGTCAGACTTCTGGAGCCTTTTTTGAGAGGGTGGGGATCGACATTGTTGGTCTCGTAGACCCTCCAACTTCCTCAGGCAACCGTTTTATATTGGTTGTGGTAGACCATGCTACCAGGCATCCTGAGGCTATACCTATAGGAACCGTTACTGCGGAGGCAGTGGCTAAGGCCCTCCTTGGTATTTTTTACCAGGGTAGGTTTTCCTAAGGACGTAATCTCCGACAGGGTATCCAATGTACGCTCACTACATGCAGACCATGTGGAAAAACTGAGTGACTTACAAGTTCTCAAAAGCCTACCATCTCCAAACCAATGGGTTGGTGGAGAGGTTTAACCGTACTATGAAGAGCATGATAGGCACTTTAGAGGAACCCCTTAGAAGAAAGTGGCATCTTCTACTGCCATGCGTTCTCTTTGCTTATAGAGAAGTCCTTCAAGCAGGGGTTGGTTTTAGCACATTTGACATTCTTTATCGTCATCCAGTCAGAAGCCCTTTGGCACTGACCAAGGAAGGGTTGGAGAGTGCTCCTTCCCTACAGCCAGTGAGAGTCACAGACTATGTGCTAGGCCTCAGGAAGAGGATGGCACTGATGATCACAGAAGCTTCAGAAAACCTGAAAGCAGGTCAGGCTCTGGTCAAGCATTGGCATGACCAGAAGGCCAACATGGTGGAGTTTACTCCAGACCAGCTTGCATTGGTGATGGTACCTACAAGGCAGAGGGCCTTACAGGACAAGTGTATTGGACCCTTCAAGGTTGTAGGCAAGCTTGGAGAGGTCAACTATTTTATGGACTTTGGCAACCCCAAGGAGGCCCCTAGGGTCTATCACACTAACCGTCTGAAGGCTTAGGTTTCCAAACCAGAACTAGGAGCTTTGCTTCTAGCCTCTGATCAAGCAGGAGAGTGAGCCTCTCCCCAATCCTATGAGGGGACAACCTTAAAATGAGACAATTGAAGGAGCGAAACTCGCTTCAGATTTGACTCTGCAACAACAGGAGTGCAAGGCTCTGTTGAATCAGGTTGCCTCCCTGTTTTCACTGACACCAGGCTTTACCCCTTGGGGCGAGTGTGATATTCTCACTGGTGACAGTCTCCCTGTCAAATGCAGGGGGTTACAGAACGTCGAACTCACATAAAGGAAGAGGTCAAGAAGATGGTTGATCTTGGGGTTATTGAGCCATATTCAAGTCCTTGGGCTTGTCCATTTGTACTAGTGCCAAAAGCAGGAAATACATTGTTGAGATTCTATGTGGATTATAGAACTCTTAATGCAATCACCACAAATGATGCCCATCCTTTACCCAGGCCAGATGAGCTGGTGGACAAACTTGGATCAGCCAAGTTTAGGCTATTGGCAAATAGCTTTGACAGACCATGCCAGGGAGAAAACTGCATTCTACACCCCAGGAGGCTTATACCAGTTTAAGGTTATGCCTTTTGGGCTTATGAATGCACCACCTGCTACATTTCAGAGGATGGTGAATCAAGTTCTGGACTTCTGCATGGCATACTTGGATGACATTGTAGTGTTCAGCCCCACTTGGGACGAGCATCTTCACCACCTCAGATATGTTTTGCAGGCTTCTGAACAGGTCCATCTGACCATAAAGGCTAGTACATGTCAAATTGGTCAGAGTAAAGTGGTCTACCTTCGACATGAGGTAGGAGAAGGTGAAATTAGGCCATTATCTAGCAAAGTACAAGCTGTACAAGACTGGGCAACCCCTACTACTCAGAATCAAGTGAGAGCCTTCCTAGGTTTTACAGGAACTTCATAGAGAACTAAGGCACCGTAGTGTCTCCCTTAAATGTTATCTCCTCACCCAAATTCCCCAAGAAGGTCAGGTGGAATGAGGAGTGCTCTAAGGCTTTTGAAGGACTGAAGAAAGCCCTTTGTCAAGCTCCAGTCTTGAGAGCTCCTGACTACAACCAATCCTTCATTGTACAAACAGATGCTTCTAACACAGGGATAGGTGCAGTTTTGAGCCAACTGGATGAGAAAGGCAGGGAACACCCTATCTGCTTCATCAGTAAGAAACTGAAGAACCGTGAAACAAGGTGGGCAACTAAAGAATGTGAATGTTTTGCCATTGCGTGGTCTCTGAAGAAGTTTAGGCCATAATTGTATGGTTCTACTTTCATTATTCAGAGACCACCAACCCTTGAGATGGTTAATGCAGATGAAGGGGAAAATAAAATCCAAAATTGTTGAGATGGTCAATCAGCCTCCAAGGGTTTGATTTTACCATAGAACACAGGTCAGGGTGCAATCACCAAAATGCCGATGGTCTTTCCAGAAAGTATGACCGACTGGAATAGGATATTCATCCAGGAGTGGATTAAATCCTCCTGTCCCTTAGTCGGGGGGGAGGGAGTGGATACGAGTGTTAGAGAATTCTCATTTTTGTGCCAATTCCCTTAAGAATTAGAGACCCCAAGCTCTTCTGCTGGACTTTAGGACTTTAATTGTAACCCTGGAGCAAGTGAGACCTTTTTCTCACTCTCTCTCATGCGTTTTGACCTGATTTGGATTTGGTTTTTTAACTGTTTTTGGAGTTTGACAAATTCTATAGGCATCATCTTTACATTGTTTCACACAGCACCTTGAGTGCAGGGACACAGGGAACTCTTCCAGATTTCCTAAAGGTTTAAATACCCTCTTGGTGAAACTACTGTTTCCAAGAGCAGTGAAATGAAATTGACTTTACTTACATTTTGTAACTTTCTAGACCTAGCACACTCTATCATACAATAGAGTGCTCGAGGGGTTACTTGGTATCCCCTTTTTTTCGAGTTTCTCAAGTAGAATTTTGAGTTTGCCCTTTATACAATTAATGGCTGGTGGCAGTGGCTTACTTTTGTTCCACCATTGTGCGTTTCTACTGCGTGCTGCAATTGCAGCTGCAGTAAAGCACCCATAGGTGCCCATTTTGTCAAAATGGCCCCGGTCGTCTTTTATCACCATTTCTTGTTGGAAAGGTCCTTCTTGAGTTTTACTCTGCGTGCCAAACCAGGTTTGGTCCCTTTGTTCGTTTTGTCTTTGGCGGGACTGACTGGTGAAGGCTGCCTCTGGCTCCAGCGTGTCTGGCAGGGGAAGGAAGTGAGGGAGGTGCCCAAAACTCCCTGTGCTTAATCCCCTTGATTACAGGAATGCACCCAAATGTGATTGGCCGGCTGGCTGTCCTTTGAGGACAGCCACCTTGCTGTGTGAGTGACAGCTATGCTGCAAATAAATAGGAGAAACCTGCATAAAAGGCAAGGCTTCTTGCTTGGAAGGCAGAGTCGACCACTGGACGAAGGAATCCAAAGAAGAACTTGGAAGAGATGCTTGCTGCAACTCATGGACCGTTTGTTTGCCCAGTGAAGCCTTGGCTGCATTGCTGAAACTCTGAATTCGCCTCAACTAGGGAAGCCCTGCAACTGACTTCTCCCCTTGGGTTGGTGGGACCAATCAACCCAAAATCGAAATCGCCTGGACATCCTTTTGGAGCTGGCTGTACTTCCATTGCTGCTGCAGCAACTGATTGCCAGGGAGAGGAACTCCATATCGAGTATAATTTTTAAGTCGGACCCAAGCTACAGGAAGATCCTCAGGACTCCCATGAAGGACTGACCAAGCCTGTGCCACCTCAACAGAGTGCTGGACCCCAGCATAAAAAGGTATCCGAGAACTGCAGTGGTGCTGTTTGCGAGAGCTGCAAGGAGCTGAAACCGCAAAGTGCTGCTGATCTGAAGCTTGCCCATTGCTGCCACCAACCTTCCATTTGTAGTGCAGGAGTCCCCGGACTTCCCCCCTCTTGTGCCCAAGACTGAGGCCCAGGAACAACAGGATCTGCAGACCTACACAGGAACAGAAGCCAGCTGGAACCAGTTTTCCTCAAACCAAAAGGTACTGTAAAACTAAGGGGTTGCTTACCTCTTGTTGTGTAGCATTGCTAGCTCTCAGTTGAGACTTGTCTTGGTTGCTTTCCAGAGTTGCTTGCAGCTTTGCCCCTCACAGGTCTCCCAGCTTGTGGCCCTACAGTAATTTCAAATCGACAGAGAAGCTCCAGAAAGGACAATTTCTTCCCTTGGGTTAGTGGGACCAACTAACCCCGAGACGAACTCCACTGGACCATCTACCGAGACTGGCTGTACTTCTTTGCCGCTGCAGAACCGAATGCCAGGGGTCAATTAATCCATAGTCGAATGCAACATCTGAAATCTGTATAGAAGCTCTAGGAGTATCCTAAAGACCCTCCAGAAGCAGGACGACTAGAGCTCGAGTCCCCTGGCCAGAGTGCAGGAGTCAAGGGGTTAAGGAAGCCCAACCGTTATCCGAGATCCGCAACGGTGCTATTTGCCAAGCACTGAAACCACAAAGTGCTGCTGAACCGAAAAGAGCCCATTGCTGACGACAACCTCCCAAGTATTGCCGCAGGAGCCCTCCAGACGTCCTCCCTCTTGTCCCCACGATTGAGACTCATGAGCACGGGGTCTGCACTGCTGGAGCAGGACAGAATCCAGCTGGACCACTCTTCTTCAAACCAAATGTACTGTTTTAGACTTGGGGTACTTACCTCATTGTCTTTTAGGTGTGCTTTTCTCAGTTCGGAATTGCAGTGGCTTACCTTTAGAGTTCATCTCCAACTCTTTTCACAGACTTGAGACCCTAGAAGTGATTTTCTAACAAACTATCTAACTTTGTGCAAGACTTTGATTCTAAGAAGTGCCTCAGCTGCATAGACTGTTTCACATAGACTTTGGCTGTCCTTGCTCCCTGCATTCTCTTGTAGCCCAGTGACTGATATTGTCTGTCCCTCATAATTGGTAACTTGTTTTAGACTGTTACTGCTGGGAAAGGCTAGCCTAGATCTCATTGGAAGATTTAAGTGTCCTCACATATACTGAGAACCTGTTTAACCTTTTCCATTCCTTAAACCTTTCCTTTCTGCAACCTCAGAATATACAAAGTATAACTAGTGTGATATATAAATGCTATTACTGTCCTTGTGAATGAAGTCACCTCAGGGTGTAGGAATGGTGTAAGAATCCAAAGATTATTCACTAATTTGTTCTGATTCTGAAAAGTAATTTTAAAGTGCATTTACATTGTTACATGAATGGCATTTTTAAAGAACGCTTATTTAGAAATTGATGTTAATTAAATAAATAACTATTTACAAACAGAAACCTTGTGTTACTTGGCTACTTGTATTTACGGATTTCATTTGTACAGCTCTACAGCTCACAATTACTCCCTCCTGAGATAGGCCTGGCTGCTCAGTCACACTACCAACATGTGTAGTACAGACCTATACCAAAAGGTGGGTTACCTAATACCAAGCAGATAAGTGTTCTGTAGACTCAGAAAGTGCGACTACACAAATTCTTACCCAACAAGGACCTTACTGATCTTCCCCGCCAAAGTAGATCTGGGCCTGGAAGGGGAGGAGCAGACTGATCTGCCGCATGAAGTAGACCTGGGTCCGGTGTGGTACCACTGGTTGAGGTGGTGGAAAAGCCAGCATCAATGGTCTCAGAGTTGCATCAAGTTGACTGACAACTCTCTGCAGGGATGAGAGCACCTGCATGGATAGTAGGGCCTGTGGGTTGGATAACAGTGCCCTTACTTCTCTTTATTGTATTTGTAGGTGGGTGGGAGCAGTAGGCAGAGCTGTGTATACTCCTTGTGGCTGTGGCAGTGCTGGACCTGCCACCTCTTGTGGCCATCCACCAATTAGGTCCCCTTCCTGAATAGGCAATCCTGTTGGTCTATTTGGAGTCTCCTTTCGAACAATCACAGACTGTCTGAATCAGCCTGTTGGCACTGTGCTTCGACATCTGTATCCACCTCAAACCGTATCATCTCCTCTGGCATTACGTCAGAGTATTGGATAGGTGAGACTGTGGCGATTTAGGTGGGCTCGGCTAGTTGAGGAGGCTGTACCTCCCTGCAGAGGTTCGTGCTTTTCCATTGACGGGACTGCTGTCGATGGAGTGGTCATCAATGGGACCTCATTCTGTGGCTTCTTGGAGCCTGGGGGTATTTCTTTCCCCATTGCCGAGGCTGTAGGTCAGGGTGACGGGAGTGTTGTCCATGGATTTTTTAGTTGACAAGTCCAATTCATGGTGTGATGTAGACAAGCTCGTTTTTTTTGTGAAGTGCCTTTGACGAGCTGGAATTCATGGACCTACTGAATTTGTGCAGTGTAGTCAACGAGGCAGCTTTATGCAGCATTGTAGAAGGGTCCACCTGGCGCTTATTCGCCGTTTGTGGGCTGACAACGCGACTTCTGTCACTCCCTCTCCGTGGTCGTGGTGTGCTTGTGCGCCTTCTGCACCCCGACTGCTTTCGTTGCCCCATGCTTCAGTGTTTTTGGCATAGCGTATGAGGTACTTATGCCTCCAGTCGTGCTTCCCGGGTGATCTTTGTGCCCTCCCTCCAGGCTCAGTGACTTGGACGGGGCCTAGACCCCTCACTGACTTGACTTATGTTTGTGCTTTCGTCCTTCCGTTGATTTGCCACCTTCCATTGCAGACTTCCATATCGGCAACAACTCTCTCCCGTCCTTCAGCTTTCCGGACATAGACGACAGCTCGTAGTCATGTCCGACCCTATGCTTTGTGTTCTTTACCAGCCGTTCCTCCGATATGGCCCTCGCCCGTGCTCATTTCCCCACGGCAGCGCCCATGCTTTTGGTCGATTCGACATTCAAGGGATATTCGGGGCAATTCCCCTCGTTGAGCCAGCAGACAGGCCTTCGATTTCGGTCTTTGAGAATGTTGGAGCTCAGACCTCGGCAGATAGTGCATATTTCGACGGTGTGGTGGGGGTAAAGGCAGTATATGCAATCAAGAGTGCTCATCTCCTTGATACACATTTTTGAGGACACAAGTGGCACAGGGCTTAAAAGGGTTCTCTTTTTGATCTCCATCCCCTGAAACAACCTCATCTCGAAGAAAACCACTAGATGGGGGGGGGGGGGATATTCTAGTTTAGGGCTACTCTAGGTCCAATTAGTTGAGACCAAAAGCACCCATAACAAGGGTCTTGGGGTACAAAATGTAGGTGGTTCTTGCCTAGGGCAAGGTGAAATCAAAAAGTAACCAAGGATTCCCAGCCTGACGACAGGTAATATTCACAGCATGTGCATCTATTAAAGTTCAATCCTGGAGAAAGTTGCAAATCACCCACCCAAGATTCTGTTTCAGACTATTTTCAAACGCCTTCCTCCACCTTTGTTTGGGGGGTGGGGGGGTGTTCAATTTCTGAATACCACAGTTAGGGGGGTGAGCAAGAGGGAAGAAAAAACACCTAATGTACAAACTCCTATTCCCCACCTACACCTTTACTGGAGGAAATATCCCCCAATCCCATGAACCACCACTAAACGCCTGTGCATCTTGACATTTTCACAACTTCACCCACAGTTTGTTGAAACACAAGAAGAGTGCTTTGCATCATGCCTCACTGGAATACCTTTGGTATAAAAATTCCAACAACGGAGTAGCCATGGACCCCAAAATAATAGCAGCAACACACCGCCTTTCAATATTTGTTAAGATTCGCACATTTCTATCCACACTTCATAAGAAACTACTCCCAAGTGACAACCCTTCCTCACCAAACTTTGAAAAGGAATTAACAAGCTGTCTTGGAACCAAGAAGCAGACCAGTGTTTTAAGAGTTCACTTCATCCCCTCCACCCCCCATACTCCAGAAACCTGAGGTCAGACTGCCTTTCTTTGTAGAAATTAGTACTTCTCATGAGGCCATTGGAGCAGTTTTGGAACACATAGGGCCTGAACAGCGGAAAGAACACCCTGCAACGTTCCTTCCTAGAAATTGAACTGACAGAAGTTAATTATTCCATACAGGAAAGGAACTGGTAGCCATCTGTGAATCCTTTTTACAGTGGTGACATCCACTTGGTGTCATATACCCAGTCACTGGCCTTACAGACCAAAGAAACTTGCCGGCCATGCCTCAAGCAATCGCCAGGTAAGATGAGCATATTTTTTCCTCTGATGAACTTCAAGATCAATATATTCCTGGTACTCCAAATGCTGTGGCAGACGCTCAAGATGATATCCTGAAAGAAAACCTCTGGATCGTCCTGCAGAACTATCCTGCCTAGCAGGGTGTTAGGAATGTTTTCCTAAAGTCCACTTGGAGGTAAGACTCTATAAAACTATCACTTGGTATACAGGTCCCCAACTCTTCTTGTAAGTCAGTACTACTCAAAGGAGAAAGGCAGAGCAGCCAGGCTTATCTTATGAAGACGATCTGAGCTGCAGGCAAGTACAGTGAACCCAGTCAATACAATAGCCCAAAGAAACTCCTACACACTGAAAGTTATATTAACATTTATTCTTATATACACAAGGCAAGGTAGTTCAATACTTATTTAGACTAACCAACACACAGGAATTATTAACAATAATTTTCATTTGTGACGGTTTCAATAGTAGTTGCTTGTGCTTACAATTGTTACAGAAAATGAACCATGACAGTTCTACCGTATTACTAGTAGTGTCGCGCAGTTGTGTTTGTTACAGAGAAATTATAGTTCCATTAATTTAGTAAAGTCTGTAGGAAGGAAAAGGAGGGTTATTCAACACTTTAGCAGCAATTACTGTTTAGCTACACTTTAAGGCTTCTAACGCTTTACAAGAGTTCATCAAAGTCAGTGTAGGAGTTGTGCAAAAGTCTTATGGAAAAGCAGAAAAGGTAAAGTTCCTAGTCACTTAAAGAAAACAGAAGAACACAAGCCTGTTAAGCCTAGGGCAGAGGTATGGGTGGACAACCAAACACCTTATAACCCACTCCAGTCACACTGGAGCGTCTATTCGGCTTGAGCCAAGTTCTACCTAGAGACCCACAGTATCTATGGTTGGTTGATGAAAACGCAGCTGGATTCTCTCCTTTGCAGCAGCAATGGACCCGGTCTCCCATGATTCCTCAGTCTGGTGACGAATGGAAGGACTCTGAATGGCATGTCACAGCAGCAGACACAAGAGAGGACCCTCAGCAAGGATTTCTTCAGTCTCAAATGTCAGTCTGCAGTTTTGGTGCCCTTTTATCAGCTCCAAAAATGAACGGTTATCATCCGGTCAATCTTCCTGATTTTGCAGTCCTGCACTCAGGTGAGGGGGCTTGGATGAGTGGGATTGTGCCCCTGGAGGTCCAAATGGAGCTCAGCAAAGTTCTGGGCAGATGTGTCCACACAAAGCCATTGCATGGCAAATGGGCCAGAGGTCCCCTGGTATTTACGGCATGCAGCCCTGGAAGGTCACAGCACCTCAGGTGATTGCTCGGTCTGCAGTTAGTCTTGGGGCTGGTTGTTCCCACAAGCCGAAGGGAAGGAGGAGTCCTCTTGGGAGCTCCTCTGTCAGTAAGAAAACAGGGTCAAGACAGCAGTGGTTGTTGCATGGTTACTGGAAGGGTCGCAGGAGTCTCTGGACGTCTTCAGCTTTGGATCTTCTGTTCCAGTGGTCAACTTGCCTTCTGCCTCAGGAACCTCACCTTTTATTCGGATTTCCCATTCACTCCTCTGAAAACTCTCTCAGCAGTTTACCAAAAGAGGTGGGTGGCTGTCCAATCAGGAGAGCCAGCCACCCACCCAGTGGAAACTGGTTCCATTCAGACACTCTGGCAGACAAAGAACAGGGAAGTGTTAAACTCCTCCCCTGCTTCTGGTTCTCGTCGACACACGGGAGCCTAGGCAGGGACACCCAAGGGTTACACCTAAGACAAAGGTCACACAGACCTCCCCCTCCCAGAATGGTAAAAGGGCTCACAAAGGACAACCACAAAAGAAATGGCAACATAAAAGAAGCCATCATGTTAGAACATAGGTGACCTGTTGGTGCATAACCGAGGCTGTGACTGAAGTCAGCAAGGGAGTTTGACTATAGGGTTGTCCTTGTGACCAAAAAGTCACAGGAGCAGAGAGAAGGGGATACTAAGTAACCCCTTAACACTCCACATAAGGTTGTGTGTGCTAATCTCGCATAAGATAAAGTTTTAGGAAGGATACAAAGTATCCCTCTTTCCTCAAGAAGAACAAGTTACTCTTACCTGGTAACGTTCTTTCGATGGGATGGTCAGACAACGTATTCCATATCTTTGACAGTAATAACCACAGTTGTGCTGCTTCGGAAAATTTTCGGTGTCTGCGTCGGTGACGTCGATGCGCCGTCCCCGAGGACCTCCTCCGACGGCCAACGTCACCCGATGTGATAAGTAGGACGCACAACACCCGTAGCCTCAGTTGTAGTTTTTTCCCCCAGAACGTGCGACACCAGTCTTCTGCCAGTCAGACACACAAGGCCTTGCGGAAACGTAAGCTGCAATCGCATAAGAATTTCTGCAGCGGGGAAGGTAGGGAGGGAGCGATATGGAATACGTCGTCGGACCATCCCATCAAAAGAACGTTACCAGGTAAGAGAGTAACTTGTTCTTCAAGAAGATTGGGTCCTCCGACGTATTCCATATCTTTGACAGACTCCCAAAGCAAGGAGGTGGGAAAAGAATTTAGAACACAAATTTAGCATGCCCAATCAAATTGCGGAATAAAGGACTGCCTTGCCAAAGGCCAGATCCTGTCCTCGGATGGAATCGAGGGAGTAGTGACGTACAAAAGTATGTACAGAAGCCCAGGTGGCTGCCCCTGGTAGAATGGCCCCGCAAGCCAGCCGGTGGGTCCTTACCCACCAAGCGGTAACACTCAGAGATAGCCAAAATAATCCAACAAGACAAAGTCTGTTTCGTCACAGCTTGTCCAAAACACTTTCCAGCATAACCAATGAAGAGTTGATCGTCCACTCTGACCCGGGAAATGCGTGAAATATAAAAGCTCAACGCTCTCCTAGGATCAAGCCTATGGAGCCTCTCCTCTTCTTTACCAGGATGCGGAGGAGGCTAGAATGCCGGAAGAACAACCTTCTGGCCCAAATGAAATTCCGAAACCACCTTCGGAAGAAAGGAAGGACAAACTCGAAGGACAACCCTGTCCTTATGAAATACAGTGAAGGGTGGCTTAACTGAAAGTGCCTGTAACTCACTCGCTCTGCGAGCGGAAGTAACCGCAACCAAAAACACAGCTTTAAGAGTTGACAGTCTCAAAGGGCAAGAATGCAAAGGCTCAAACGGAGCCCCCATAAGAAACTTGAGAACAAGGTTCAAATCCCAACCGGGCACGAGAAAAGGTGACGGAGGGAACACATTAGTGAGCCCTTTCGAAAACTGAGAAATTAAAGGAATCTTAAAATAGAAACATTCTTTAGACGAGCGCTTAAATGGACAGCGCCGCCAGGTAACCTTTAATGGTACCCACTTGCAAGCACCTGTGGGCCAAGGAAAGCAAAAAAGACAGAACCATGGGAATGTCACACTCAAAAGGATCCACATTCTTAACTCTGCACCAGTCGCAGAATTTACGCAACGGTACAGAGACTGTTGCCGACCGTCTGGCCGAGAGCAACACTTCTTCAGGGAGGTCCCAATCCTTATGCCTCAACATTTCAGAAGCCAAGCGTAAAGGTTGAGGGATCTGACCTCTGGATGGAGAACCTGACCCCCCCCCCCCCACCTCCTGTGAGAGCAGATCGTCTCGGTAGGGAAGACAAAGTGGAGGGCAGATGGACAAGTCAAGAAAGCAGGGTACCACGTCCTCTGGCCCCCCTCAGGACACTCTTTCCTCACACAGTCAGCAGAAAAGCCTTCAGGGCTAGCCTGACGGCCCTCAGCTCCAACAGATTGATATGGAGTCTGGACTCCGACGGAGATCAACGACCGCTGACTGCCAACTCGTTGGCATGAGCACCCCATCAAGTGAGGGATGCGTCCGTCACGATCGTCACCTCCGGCCAGGGCAGCCAAAATGGGGCCCCCTTCATCAGATTGCCTTCGACGGCCCACCACAGAAGGTCCTGGGCGACCGAGGGCGGCACCTGAACAGGGTCCGACATCCTGCCAGAAGAGTGCGACCACTGCATCTTGAGTGCCCACTGCAAAGATCTCATCCGCAGACGAGCCTCTGGCACCAGGAGAATGCAGGATGCCATGAGGCCGAGCAACCTCAAGAACTCTAACGTCGGGAGCGTCTGGGCAAGTTGAAACTTGCGCACCATCTGCTGAATGTGAAGCGCCCTCACCTGGGGAGGAAAACACAGCCCCAGGGATGTGTCGAGCACTGCTCGATGTACTGGAGCCGCTGTGTTGGCGTCAAATGGGACTTCTTTAAATTGAGGGAGAAGCCCAGCTTGCGAAGGGAGTGGCAGGTGACGGACAGATGATCCAGGACTTGCTCGGGAGAGCTCCCCCTGATCAACCAATCGTCCAGGTAGGGGTAGATGTGAATCCCCCCTCTCCTGAGATGCGCTGCCACCACCACCATGAGCTTGGTGAAAACACTCGGGGCGGAGGTCAATCCGAACGGCAGGACCCGAAACTGAAAGTGCGAGTCGCCAACCATGAACCTCAGGTACTTCTTGTGCTTGGGATGGATCGGCACATGGAAGTAAGCGTCCTTGAGGTCGAGAGACACCAACCAGTCCTGAAGTTGAAGGGCCTGGAGAACTTGAGAGTAACCATCTTGAACTTGTCCTTCCTGAGGAGTTTGTTCAAACCGCTCAAGTCCATGATGGGTCTCAATCCCCCGTCTTTCTTCGAAATCAAAAAATAAGGGGAATACCATCCCTTGTTCCTCTCTGCTACAGGCACGAGTTCAATGGCGCCTTTCACCAGCAGGGCTTGAATTTCCTGCGCAAGGAGTGGATCCGGACTCTTCAAAGAGAGGTTCCCAGGTGGTTTGTCGTGAGGCCTCTGCCGAAAGGGAAGACAGTAGCCGTGTGTTATGATCTCCAGAACCCGCACATCTGAAGTAATGGCACGCCACTCTACAAGATGCTGCGCCAGCCTTCCCCCAACCGGCAAACCATGGGACCTGGCCTCATGACCGAGTGGTAGCGCCTGTGGCGTTGCCCGAGGGCAAAGAGGCAACTGCCCGAGCGGCTTTGGCACCTCGAGTACCCGGTTTTCCACCTCCGGCACTCTTACGGTGGCCTCTTTGACTGACAGCTCCTCTCGCTTTACTGAAGGACGAGTAATAGCGAAAGGAACCTCCCCTCCATTGTTGTCTCCTAGGACGAAAAGGCAGAGGTTGTCAAACTGCAGCGCCCAACGACTTTACTGCAGCTTTGGAGGTCTGCAACCTCTCAAGGCTCTAGTCAGCCTTGCTGCCAAAAAGATGTGCACCGTCAAAGGGCATGTTGAGGAGCCGCGACTGCACATCAGGAGCGAACCCCGACTTCCGCAACCACGCAAACCTGCGTATTACAGTGCTCGTTGCCATGGACCAGCTGACACAATCTGCCATGTCCAAACCCGACTGAACGGCCTCACACATGGCATCCTTGCCATCCTGAACCATAGCAAGGAAACCATCCCGTTCGTCCCCTTCGGGAATATGTTCAGCCGCTAATGCAACACAGTTCCACAGTGTGTGTGTGTGTGTGTGTGTGTGTGTGTGTGTGTGTGTGTGTGTGTGTGTGTGTGTGTGAAACGAGACAAGGCACATACGGAGTTGGCCGCCCGAAGCGCCATACCCCATGAAGAAAACACTTTCTTCGCCCAGCCATCAAAACGTTTGTCGTCCCTATCCGGAGGGATGGTAGGATACGACACCTGCTTTGCCGGGGCCGTAGCCGCCTGCACCACCAAACTCTCCGGAGTGGGGTGCCTGGACAAGTAGCAGGGGTCGCTACTGGCTGGACGGTATTTTCGTGACAAAGACTTGCCCACTGCCGGGAGATTCTCCGGAGCAGTCCAAGCCGCCACCGCCACCCTTTTCTGCAGAGCCATATGAAACGGCAGTACCGGGTCAGTGGGGGGGACCAAGATCGAGGATGTCCATGAGATCATCCTGAATAAACTCCCCTGGGGGAGCCGACCATCACAAGTACTTGGTGACCCGAGACATAAGGCGCCGGTACGAAGAATCGGCATGAGTGCCAGGTTCAGGCCTACAAAACTCCACCTCCGGAGAGGTGTCCAGTCCACTGGCATCATGCAGTGACTGCCTCAGGACATCAAATTGGCTATGGCCCGTGAGAAGCTCATCTGGCACCGGAACTAAGGCCTCATCAGAGCCCTCATCACCCTCTGAAATGTACTCCAGGCGGAGAGAGGAAGACACCTGGAGACCAAAGCTATGCCTGACCTTAGCCAGAGCCTTTCTAGGGGCTACCCCCGTGCCACGGGGCCCCTCTGAAACCACTGCCTCGTAAGGCGTCAAGGGCACCGAACTTGTCAGCGTTGAGAGAATCAGCGTAGAGCGAATCAGCATCGACGTCAGCCGCGGCGTCGACACAGGCCTTGAAGCCAGAGCTCTGAGCGTGTTCTTCGATGACCTAGGCGCCGACAGCGTCGGCAGAGCTTCGAGAGAGGTCGACGTCTTCCTCGAAGATTGCACAGGATCACGCGGTCTCAAGCGCGTCGAGGACCTGGACCTGGAACGGTCATGGCGAGAACAGTTAACCTTGTCCGAGCAGGACCTCTCCCGCGAACCTTGCCGACCACCCGAGCCCGAAGGCGTGCAAGCGGTGTCTCTCAACCGATCACGACCGACCCCACTCGGAGGCGTGGACAGACCGGTGCCCTGCGATTCGAGAATCGCTAACTTCTTCCCAAAGGAAGCCAATTCCTCCGGTGTCGCTTGCATGGTGGGATAAGCAACCCGCCGATGGGCGGAGTCCTCGGAAGAGGAAGGCGACCGATGCCGGGGCTTCCAGGAATGCCTCGAAGAGGCAGAGGAGTGGCGAGGCAGACTCCTGGAAGGAGACCCACTGGACCTCCAACGATGACGCGGAGAGTCGCCTCTCGAATCATCCGTCGAAAGCCCCGCAGACCTAGACTCCCAGGGCTTAAACACCCTACCCACCGACAACTTCTTCCTGCGCTCCCCGCAAGGCCTTGGCCGTGAGCGACTGACAGTTGACAGTCGTCCGTGTCGTGGGCCTCACCGAGGCACCAGAGGCAGGCGTCGTGCGAGTCTGTTACCGACATCTTGGACCCACAGTCCCCGCATTTCTTGAAGCCCGGACGCGGGGCTGAAGACGAGGTAGACATCGTCACAAACAGGCTTTTCACAAAAACCAAACAGGTTTAAAGACCCGAGAAGAATACAACAGAAACTCCAAAGAGTCGAGGCGTACCGAGATTCACGAAGCGAACACGTTCGCGGAAAACACAGAACTGAGGCTACGGGTGTCATGCGTCCTACTTATCACATAGGGTGTCGTCCGCCGTCGGAAGAGGTCCTCGGGGACGGCGCATCAACGTCGACGCAGAACATTTTCCGAAGCAGCACAGCTGTGGTGATTACTGTCAAAGATATGGAATACGTCAGAGGACCCAATCCCATCGAACAGTAGTTCTTACGGACAATGGAAGAATTTCAAAGGGCTTCCAGCAACACTGCACATAGGGTGCTGTGTGCTGCAAAAGCATAAAACAGATGTAGAGGAAAGAAAGACTCCTAGAACAAAGTAAAACAAAGAACAGAGTTGGCAAAGTCAGAGCAAATAATGAAATGAGGGGGAAAGGCTCCCCTCATTCAGGAGAGAAAGAAAAAGGTCCATAAATCCAGCAATAAGTGGTGGGGATCTCACTAGGAGAGGGGATTAAGCAAACAACTGATAAATCTCCCTAATACAGGCCATTCAGTTTACAACTATCAGTGGATAGCTTAGTAAACATGGTACAACAGAAAACCAAAGGCGAAACAGAACAAAGATCCTACAAAACGTACCCTCCAACATGGTATGGTCTGCCACCTATACCTGGTTATTCAAAGAAGCTTCGACCATCAATTCATACAGTGGCTTCACAATATACTATTGGCATGACACAGAGGGGTCACACCCTCAATCTCTTACTGGTGGTCTATCCAAAAATATGTGCAGTTATGTACCGGTGCAGCACAGTTTGTGTTCAGACGTAGATTGAAGAATTTTTATTTTTAGAACTGAATAACCTCAAGATAATTTCCACAAATGTTATGGTTGAACAGCCCCCATCGCAGGGACAGTCCGGATGCTCACTGTAGATTCCTGCAAAAAATGGCCAATTTCTCTGCCCTACCAACCTTCCCAACAGCAAAAGAAATGGCAGTCTATATCCAAATAATGATTAAATGGAGTGGCAGAAGTTACATTATTCTTTAAAGTACAGAAACATGGACAAGACTGTATTGTCCAGACTCTTACAACTCTGTATTAATTATATTGCTGTCAAAATAAAAAGCTCCTCCAGCAGATGCCACCGTTAGAATGGGAAGCACATCAGCATATTGTTGTATGTGGATGCTGTTGCAGTCCTTTCAAAAACCCTGACTGGATTAAACAAACAGCTTAAATTGTTTGTGGAATTTTACAAATGGAAGGGATGGAAATCAACCAAAGCAAAACGAAAGTTATATTGATTGATATTTTATTTCTATCGCGCTTGTACACAAGTGTTTCAGGGAACAGGAGAAACATGAAGAAAATATCAGTGAATAGTGGGGGATAGGAGCAAGAGGTTGAGACTATTGGGCATTGCATTTTGTAAATAAGGGGAAGTAGGACATGCAATTAGCAAAAAGTAACTCATCTAACAAAACATGGATCTACAAATTGCAAGCATAACAGGCTTCACTTTATGGAGCAGTACTTTGGGGCTGTACTGACAAACCATTTAGGGATTATTGAAAACACATTTTTGAAACAGCTACTGGCGCATTCAACTTCTGCACCTCATTGCGAATTAGCATGGCTAAGTATTGATAACCTTGCAGCTGTGAAGCCACTGTTTTATTGGGCAAAATTATAGTCCAACCTGGTTTGCAATAATATAAAGGAGCAATGTTAGCTGTTCTTTACAAACAGGTTTGTAGTTTAATGCCCTGATTTAGTCCCATGAAAAACCCTGGTGAAGATTGGCCTACAAGAGTTGTGGAGGAACACTCGTTTATTAGAACAGATACCTGCGGACAGCTCAAATACCAGACCTGGAGGTTTATTTTGTACATGGTGCAACAAGTCTATTAATGAGGCATTAAAAGATTAAGCTGGGCTTTGGCGTATGAGGAACATCTAGATGAAAGGTCTTTATATTTTGTATGTTTTGAGTTTTTAAAGTTCCATTTTGGTACTCTGCCTACAGAAGTTCCCCAAAATGATGCAAGCAGGCCACTTCAGACATATGCCACAGGTGTAAAAAAACAAAAAAAAAAAAAGAAAGCCAGTAAGACTGCACATCATTTTAGGTTTTTATGCTCATGCTACAAGGATGTGCACACAAGAAATTTTAAAAGCGTGTTTAATTGCATTAGGAATCATGCACTTGCAGTTTAATTTTGGTCACAAGGTGTACTCTAGAAAGCCCGGAAAAGGGGTGCTAATAAAAATGACGAGAGTACCATTATGTTGTTTCAGTTCAAGTTTGGAAGTTTAATTGAAGTGAGCACACCCTATGTTTCTGGATGCTATGAGAGAAGCAAGGGGAGTCTCTAAAGATTAGAGACTAGTCCATTTACAGATTTGTAAAATTGAAGATAATACTGGAAATGTGTGTTTTTAATTTCATAGGTGCTTAAAGATGATACCATCTGTAAGTACACTTACATCCCAATATGGAGGAAAAGATGGGATTTGGAATCCCAAACAAAATGCAATAATTGTGAGGGTTTTGAAAAGAATGCATAGAATGCGGTTTTGATAAGGTGTTTAAAGTAGATTTGAAAGAACTAGGACTGATAGTTAATAGACCTCAGAGTTTCAACTCCTGAAGTAGTTTCTTCCCATGATGAAGTTCCCATATTTGTTTGAAATTATGAGGGACGAAGCATGTTGTGTACATTAATAGGAATCAGATAGTGATTAGACTGAATCTGTAGCATATGACACTTTGTTAATATGAGAGGGATCACAATGAGTTATTGATTTGTAAAGTTTGCAATGGTTATTTTTTTAGGCCTGAACGTCAGTAAGGAACAAGTTACTTACCTGTAACTGTTGTTCTCCAGCATGGGTCTGGAATGGATTCACATGTTCATGAATATTCCCCGTCATCAGGCTGGGAATCCTCGGTAAAGAAAAAATCAATATCAGTTTCGTTTCTGATCTGTCTTTCTTAGTAGTAACCAATCACTGATCTCTGGGTCATACTGCCCCCAGCCAATGACTGCCCTCTCCCTAAGCCCCGCCTCCGGCAGCCATCCTCAGATTTGGTAGCACGCCAAGTGGCAGTATGACCAAGTGAACAGCCGCAGAGGGGTAGGTGGGAGGGTTTTCACATGTGAATCCATGCCAGACCCATGCTGGAGAACAACAGTTACAGGTAAGTAACTTGTTCCTTCTCCAGCATGGGGTTTGGCATAATAAAAGAAAACATAGCAGTATACACATGCAAAACCACGGGAGGTGGCAACAGACTCAACATTAAGCAATACAACAACTCAACATTAATCATCTCTTACCTCCTCACCAGGCTCACCTTAAGCGAACAGGTTGCGCAGCACTGCTTGGCCGACCCTGGACTCCTCCCTGGAGTCCCGATCGATGCAGTAGAATCTTGTGAAGGTGTGCGTCGACCTACACATAGGAGCCCTGCAGATGTCCAGCAGGGGTACACCAGACAGGAACGCCGTGGTAGCAGCGATCACTCTGGTCGAATGGGCTCTCGGACGGCCGGGCAGCGGTCGGTTTGCCAACCGGTGACAATGCATGATGCAGCCGGAGAGCCATCTGGAAATGGAAGTCTTCGAGAGAGCCTTCCCTTGATTCACAGACCCAAAGTTCACAAATAGCTGTGACGTCTTCCGAAAACTCTTCGTGCGGTCCATGTAGAACTTCAGCGCTCTAGCTACATCCAGCGAGTGCAAAGTCCTCTCGGCCGGCGTCGAAGGCGACGGGAAGAAAACTGGTAACACCAAGGGCTCGTTGAGGTGGAAGTCCGCCGGCACCTTGGGCTTGACGGACGGGTGCGCCCTAAGCACTACCCTTGTGTCATGAAAAGTCAAGTATGGAGGCTTGCAAGATAGGGCCTGAATCTCTCCCACTCGTCGTGCAGAGGTGATGGCCACGATGAACGCGGTCTTCCATGACAGGAACTTCAAGGGCGCCGAGTGCATAGGCTCGAATGGGGCTCCCATGAGCCTGGTCAGCACCACATTAAGTTCCCACGCCGGGGCAGGAGCCTTCACCGGCGGGAATGAACGGAATAGTCCCTTCATAAATTCCTTTACCAGGCGATGAGACCACAAGCATGCCCGTCCTGTAGTCCTGGTATATCGGGAGATGGCAGCCAAATGTATTTTTATGGAGGCGTGAGCCAGTCCAGCTTTGGCCAGCAACAGCAAATACGGCAGCACTTGAGGGGCCGTAATCCGCAGAGGGTTAATCTTCTGTGCACGGCACCAGACAGACCGAGAACCTCTTCCATTTAGGACCGTAACACTTGAGGACGCCCTGGCTTTTGCAAGAACCTCTCTGCAATCAGCCGGGATATCGTACCCTCCAAACTCTAGCGCTGCAGGAGCCAGGCCTGCAAGTTCAGAGACTGTGGGTCGTGGTGTAGAATGGCGCCTCCTTCTCTGGAGAGAAGATCCGCGTCCGCCGGCAGCCTGACTGGCGGGGACGTTGACAAGTCCAGAAGGTCCGGGAACCAGACCTGCCTCGGCCACGCCGGTGCGACGAGGATCATCTTGCACCTGGACATCTTGAGCTGGCTGATGAGGCTTCCGTATGTAGAACATCGTGGTGGTGTTGTCGGTGAAGATCCTCACCACCTTGTCCTTGAGGGACGGGAGGAACAACTTGAGCGCCCAGAACACTGCACGGAGCTCCAAGATGTTGATGTGAAGAGACCTTTCCTCCGGGAGCCAAAGGCCTCTTCCGTGGAGATCTCCGGTGTGGGCCCCCCAACCCTCCAGAGAGGCGTCCGTGGTCACCGTCTCCTGAAACGCCGGGGTTTGAATGTCTGTGCCTGTCGTGAGGTGAGCCCGGTTGCCCCACCATAGGATCGCCTGACGGAACGCCTCATCGAGGGGGATCCTGTCCTCGAAGCAGCCCCCTGCCTGAACTCAGCGGGCGTCGAGGAACTCCTGTAGCGGACGCATACGAAGTCTGCATAGGGGTACAAGGTAGATGCATGAGGACATCATCCCGAGAAGGGACTTGATGGACCTCACCCTGGCCACGTCCGTGGCTAACAGTCGCCGAACCTTGCCCAGGATGGTTTTGGTCCTCTCCTCTGAAGGGGAGGCCAATTGCTCCACTGTATCGAGCTTCGCCCCCAAAAACAGTGCTCCTTGTGACGGAACCAGGTGGGATTTGGGGTAGTTGATGGAGACCCCCAGCTCCGTGAGCAACCGGACGCCGTATGATCGACGGCGAGTTCCTTTGACCTTGCCCGGATTAGCCAGTCGTCCAGGTAGGGGTAGATGTGGATCCCCTGCAGGCGCAGCCGCACCGCCACTGGTGCCAGGCACTTAGTGAAAACCCTGGGTGCCGACTTTAATCCGAACGGTAGGGCTCTGAATTGGTAGTTGCGTCCTTGAACCACGATCCTGAGGTACTTCCTGTGCCTTTCTAGAATGGGGATGTGGAAGTAGGCATCCCCCAGGTCCAGCGACGATAGGAAGTCGCCTTCCTCCAGCTGTCCCAGTACGTGCTGGAGGGTGACCATCCTGAATTTCTGCGCCTTGATGTATTTGTTTAACTGACGCAAGTCTAGGATCTGGCACCAACTGCCTGTCTTCTTCCTGACGAGGAAGTACCTTGAGTACACTCCGGAGCCCCTGAGCCTCCTGGGGACGAGCTCGATGGCACCTTTCTTGAGCATCGCCTTTACCTCCAACAGCAGTTGAGGGACGCGATTCTCCTTCCTGGCCACGGGAGGAATGCAAGGGCACTTCTTTAGGAATTCCAGTGAGTGCCCGTTGGCCAGGGTGTCCAACACCCAACGTTCGGTGGAGATGGACTCCCACACCCTGACGAACTTCGTCAGTCGGCCTCCCACTGGGGTGCTTCGGTGGGGGCCCAACCACCCGGCCGGGTCAGTCTTGCTTGGACGCGGCCTTGCCGTCTTGGCCTCCTTGGCGACGACGGCGGGAACCCCCTTGCTTGCGACCTCTGTAGGCCTCCTGGGAAGAGGAGCGGGCCGCCTGGCGGTAGGTGGAGGAGCCACCGCTTGATCCTTTGGAGGCACCCTGTCTGCCTCTAGAGCTCCGAAAGGGCTGTCGCTGCTGAAGCACTCCAAGGGCCCGGGCCGTCTCCGAGTTGGTCTTGATGGCCTGTAGAGACTCATTCACCGCCTTACCAAAGAGGTTGTTGCCGTCGAACGGCATGTCCAACACTCTGGTCTGGACGTCCTGGCGAAAGTCTGTCGCATTGAGCCATCGTCTTCGGAGGCAAACTCTGTTGCCCAGTTGGCGAAATCCGGTATTGGCAATGTCCTTTGCCACCGTAATGGCGTGATCCGACGCCACCTCACCCTCCTGCAGAATTTCTAGGGCCTCTGCCCTTTTGTCATCAGGCAGGAAATCTAGCAGGGGAGCTATCTTGAACCAGACCTCCCTCTCGTAGCAGGCCACGATCGCTAAGGCATTGGCCGCCTTAACCGTCGTCGCCGCCAACGAGATGACCCGTCGTCCCATAAAGTCCAACTTCTTGTCCTCGCTGTCCGGCGGGGAAGTGGAAGTTGAAGCCACCGCGCCTGCTGCCTTCTTAGCCGCTGCCGAGACGACCGAGTCCGGCGTGGGCTGGGCCCTAAGGCACAAGGGGGCGGCATCGGGGACTCGGTACTTCTTCTCATACCTGTCCCTCTTGGCGGGTGCCGTGGCAGGGTTCTTGACAGCAAGCCCCTCGTCCCAGATGTCGAGTAAAGGCATTGCGAGGACCGTCTTCCTCTTAGCCTCTCGTCGTTGGTACAGAAACCCCTCCTTTTTCTGTTCTTCAGGGCAGAGCTGAAGAGCTCGGATGCCCTGGTTATCATGGTGTGGAAAGAGCCAACCTCGTCGGCTGGGGACGCCCGCAGGGTTGGGGGGGGTGACGACGGGATGTCTGCTGTGTCATCGATGCCATCATAGTCCGTCCCCGTATCCGTCGCCGTATCCTCTCCCGGCGAGGAGGATGAGGGGTCCACCGGCCTTGCGGGCACGAAGGGCGGAGAGGGGTGGACTCTCCTCTGCTTGTTCGGAGGGTTTCCTGACGGGCCTGGTTATGGATCCTCCGTCGGGGGCCGCGGTAATCTCGTCCTATCTCGCTACATAAGGATTGGATTGCCAACAAAATGGCTGCCGAGCTATCCTGGGGCTCGGGCAATGGCTGCGACAGACGGGATGGCCGTTCCACTGGGCCCTGTTCGTCCTCCTCGTCGCTATCTTTGATCACGTCAGCAGGGACCGTCCCCTGGGATCGAACCTTCTCGAACCTCTCGTTGAGGCCTATGGACCTTTCATTGAGGCCCCGCTCGGTCTCCACCAGTTCCTCCTCAGAGGCTGATTCCGAGTCTAGCGGCCACCGCCCCCCCCCTCTTTTTCAGCCGGGGGCTTCACAGGGGTCTTAGCAGTGGGCTGGAAAGAGGATTCCCTCCGCGGCAGCAGGGATACTCTGGGCCCAGAGGCCGTTTCCATTGGCGTAGTCTCAGCCGGCTCCGCCAGGGTCGCAGAGACCACTTTGGTAGAGGCCTTAGCTGGGTGGATCAAGGCCCTCACCACCTTAGGCGCGTCCTGGGCCTTCGCCTTGAGGGGAGGGTCAACGCCTGCCTCCCCCTTCGAGATCGACCGGGTCTGCTTCAGCGGCCTGCCCGGGTTCTCAGACTTCCTCTTCCCCGAACCAGAGCTCTGGCTCGTGGTCGAACGTGCCGGGGAAGTAGCGCCCTGTTTGGCAACCGAAGAGCCGACCTTTCGGCGCTCCCGGAGCCCGCAGACTCGCGGTGCTTGGCCTTCTGTTGGGCCCCCGTCGCCGGGGCGCCCTCAAAGGACTTAGAAGCCCGCTCAACCACCTTCTTCGCCTTCTCACTTGCTGTGCCCTTCTCCAGCCAAGAGGTGAGGACGACGATCTTGTTTGGTCCGTTCCGAAAGGTTCTTCCAGAACGCAGAGTCCTTCTCGACGTGCGTCTTGTCCCCATGGAGGCAGTAGAGACATTGCGAATGCTCGTCCTCCTTGCAAACGTTATATAATCCGCATCCAGGGCAGTTCCTGAACAGCTTGGATCCGGTCGTCGAGCTTCCTTTGTCCTGGGCCATGTCCGTTGAGGTAGGCCGCAGATCTTCCGGAATCCTCCAAGAAGTGTAAACTCGACGAAAACTTCACCCTTGAGGGGCGTAGAAGAATTCCGAAAAGGTTCCCCGTTATCGGAAGTAGAAACGGTGGAGCTTGAGGCTAGATTAAACCTAAAAAATTAGAAAATCTCCTGAAAAATCGTGAAAACGCAGTAAAAAAACTCAAGAGCTAAGCACAAGGACTCCCAACACTTGAGCGTGCGGTAAAAGTCTGAGGATGGCTGCCGGAGGCGGGGCTTAGGGAGAGGGCAGTCATTGGCTGGGGGCAGTATGACCCACAGATCAGCGATTGGTTACTACTAAGAAAGACAGATCAGAAACAAAACTGATACTGATTTTCTCTTTACCGAGGATTCCCAGCCTGACGACGGGGAATATTCATGAGCATGTGAATCCATGCCAGATCCCATGCTGGAGAAATTAATCGTTCAATACATGTGGTTGATTTTCTTTTGACATACCACAGAGGAAAATAGAATATGTATGCAATGTGTTAGTTTGAATGTTTAGGAAATATACAAAACCCATCAACCTATGTTGCCCATGTGTATATAAATTGCTATGAATTGAAAATGTGTAATAAAAGTGTTTTCGCAATTGCTAGTGTATATTTGGCAAAACGAATTTAATTGGAAATTTGAACAGGCCTTGTTGTAATTTGTGTTAGACATACCATTGGGTGGACAGTTGCTCTATAACCCAAGGGTCTCTGTTGATTGCTTGTGAGCTTGTTTCCTTATTTGTCACAGAAACCTGGCAACCAAATCTGCCCTAACCCCACAAGCCACCCAAGGCAGAAAAGAGCTGGAAAAACAGCCGTTGAAAACCCACTCCACTGGTTACAGTATGGTCTTTGGTTCATGGACCGATGAGAAATTGCTCACGTATTATGTATTAAGCTTAAATCCATTAGCAGGCCGTGCCCGATTGCATGATACTTCATGATTGTATCATTGCAGGGGCAGTTTCATCTGGGAGTCCATAATGTGGCCCTCCCATACACACTTCGCCTCATCATGGATGTAGCCCCATCATGTACATAGTTGTGCTAGAAGTAGTAATACTTTAAGGTCTGAGCCTCTGCTGCTCTCTTCCTTCCACTTGCTAACCTTTCTTTCAAATGGTTATTCACAATCCTAAACACTTACCATATTGATTATTTTTTTTTTTACACTGAAGATATGTCTAGTTTGTTACATATGGATGAAAACTAATCTCCAAATTTAAATATACTTTGGACAGCTTTTTCAGAGTTTTGTGCATCAATTATGAAGTGCGAGGAATCAAACCGTAAAAGTACGCATTTATGCTTCGTTTGAGATGCCATGCACCATTTCGGGGGCTTGCTACTTTTACCAGCATCATACAATGGTTTTGTTTTGTGCAACATGCACCCTTTCAGTATTAGGTGCAAGTGGCCTCCTTAGAATAGGCGGTCATCTCTTCTGATGTATTTTCAGGGCCTTGTGTTTTGTAAAAGCCCGATACTCGCTCCCCTCATGGTCCCATGTAGGCCAGGTTGCAAACGCTGATTGAAGGATGGGAAGAATGTAACCACTTGAGTTAACATTTCCAAAAACATACGCCTCATTTTTCTACGACCAGCCTCCAGCACACATTAAAGTTGCTCACTGTAGTGACTAGTGCACTCAGTGTCAAGTCTCCTTTCCTTCATCATTGTGGGTGTTCCCCAGAACGGGGACAGTACCAGAACGTTTGGCAGCGAAAATAGGAGCAAAAATATAATGTGTTCTAGCGAAGGGCATGGGCTTGTGCATGAACACGCCTACTAGCCCCACCCTCCGGCGCTGCGCCTCAGTCCCATTTTGACACATCGAACGTTTGTAAACCTGGCTATACCCAATTTTGTCTCTGGTCTACCAGCGGGGTCTGTCCGTTGCAGTTATAGAGGCAAGGCAACTCAGGACTGGGTACTCTATATTCACTATGAGGAGTAACTTATTACCCATACGTCCGAATCCCTTTCCTCCATCCTTGTGGGTGATTCCACCACATAAATCCAATTGGTGGGGCCTGAAAGCTTAACTGAAGGCAAAGAGGTTCCGAGATCTGCGTTTTGAAATTCAGCATCCCGCCTGGAACGGCGTCCAAAGAGTAATACCTATATAAAGGCAAAGGAGCGGCTGATGTAGCCACTCTGCTGATCACGTCCGAAGAGGCATGCCTTTGGAAGGCCACAGAAGTAGCCTTTGCCCTCATAGCATGTGCATGAATAGCTGCAGGAACTTGTTTGTTCATTGCCTTATACGCCTCTGAAATTGCTTAAACCATGCACCTTGCAATGGAGGCTTTGGATGCCTGAGAACCTGGCACTGTGCCACCAAAAGTGACAAACTCCTCCTCAGATCTTCTGAATTGCTTTGAACGCGAGAGGTAGAATTTCAACAGCCTATGCAGGTCCAACAAATGCAGCAATCTGTCAATCAGAGGAAAAAGTAAGAAGGTTGGCAGGCAGATTTCCTGATTGAGGTGAAATGGGGAAACCACCTTGGGTAAAAATTTAGGTTGAGTCCGGGAGACTACCATGTCTGTGGAAGACTGAACAGTTTGAATGCAGATGGCCTGCAGCTCACTAATCCGACAGGGCGACATTAAAGCGACTAGTAAGACCGCCTTCAGCGTGACTTATTTGATGCGAACCGAAGCCAGAGGTTCAAACGGCTTACACCAAAGGGCTGAAAGGGCTATGTTCAAGTCTCACCTGGGGTGTGGTTTGTGTGCAGAGGAAAAATTCCAGACAAGGCTTCAAAATGCACCTTGACAACTGGATTAGCTGCTGAGAAGAGACCCTCAGAGTTTTCACACACCCCTATGGCTTCCAGATGAGTGCAGAACGTTTCTACCTGGACCCCTGATTGTGCCTGGAGGGCTGAGGAGAGGACATCTAAGGAGCAAGCAAGAGGATCAACCCCACTATTGCACGGCCAAAGACAGAGCCTAGTACACTTACTTTCATACTGCCGTCTGGTGGATGAATTTCTGGCTGGCTGGATTATGTGCCAATTATCAGCGGAAGTATCGCCCACATTCAACTACAACTGATCAGGAGCCAGGCTGAGAGTGCCAGCCGGGCTGGGTGCCCTTCCCCCATCCCCCGGCACCCCATTGCTCAAGGGGGAACCGGCAGGGGAATTGGGCCCTGTGTTTTGGACTGCATGAGCTCCAAAAACCACACCCTGGAGGGCCACTGAGGGGCTACAAGGATGAGCCTAAAGGCCACTGAGGTATGGAATGTTTTAAGGACGGTCTGAATTAGTGGAGGGCGAGGAAAGGCAGAACAGCTCAGGTTGTCCCAGTTTATCGGCAATGCATCACCCAAGGACCTGCATCCTATCCTGCCTATGACACAAAAAGCCAGCATTAGGCGTTCTCCTGGGAAGCAAAGAACTACCACTGAACTGCCTCACCTCTGGAACAGAGGGGCCAGGGACTGGTTATGCAACTCCCAGCCTGCTCAGACTGTCTTCTTCCAAGTTGTTGTCCCGTGAAAGGTGGACTGCTTTGATCCAAATACGAGCCATGGACCACTCTCGGATGCAAACTGCCACCATGCAGAGAAGCATGGATCTGGTGCCCCCGGTTTGTTGAGGTAGAACATAGTGGTTAAATTGTCCGTTCTGAACAGACTATTTTGCCCCCGATCAACAGCATGAAGGCCTTGAGCACCAAGCCTACCGCTGAGTTTTATTTATTTATATTGCACTGGAGCCTGCAGGCATTAGGGCACAGTTCCAGCACATATATATGTATGAACGTGCCTCCAGCTTGGACCAGGTGGCGTGAATGGAATGGGCGTGTAAGGTCGCACCCCAACTCTGGAGGGATGAATCTGGTCACCACCATTGAGGACTCCTGAGGCGTGAATGGGAGCCAGCCACCACATTGCTGTTGAGGAGCCACCATTGTAGATCCAGGTGGAGTGCCGGTGGAATGAAAAGTCTGTCTGACGGTGCTTGCTCTCTCCGGGTCAGAAGATGCCAGGTGGAGCTGAATGTGCCACATCCCGAGCCGGGTGTGCCAGACGGTCAGGACACACAAGACCATAAGACACAGTAAGTGTTGAAACCATCACGCTGATTCTGTAGCAATGGAAAGAAAATGGCAGACTGCTTTCCAGAAAGCCTTTAATCTCTTGCTCGTTGGGTACTCCCTCTGCGACACAGTCTCCCACCCGATTCCTAGAAACAGGAGGTTTTCAGCCGTGTCTTTCTCCGATGAGAGAAAATCAGAGTTGGTTCAGAACATCCGGCAGCCTCTGTCATGAGTGCAGAGCACATCTGGTGAGCTGGCCCTCAGAAGCCGGTCATCCATATAGATGGCGGCCCACTAACCTGCGTAGGCCAGCCACCACCTAAGCTTGGTGAATACACGAGGGGCTGAATCGAGGTCAAACAGCAGCACACTGTACTGAAAATGATGATTCATGATCATGAACCTCAAATGTCCTGTGCAGTTGGAACATGGGGACAGGCAGGTATGCATCTTTTAGGTCTAGGGAACACATACAGGCTCCTGCACAGAACGACTCAACTAGATGCACTGGCATTACCATTTTGAAAGGTTTCAGTGGGAGGGAGAGGTTTATGAAAGATCCAGAACCCTCAGGCCCGCCTGGTGGTTCTTGGGTGCTGCAAACATTCTGGAATAATAGCTGTAGTCCGGTGTCCAGTTAAAGTTTTGAAAACAAAAAGGATCGAATGCCAAAAGGTGAGTGCATTCGACCGAAAACAAAAGGTTCGGAAAAAAAATGTGAATGTATATTTTTTTTTGTGCTCTAGTTTAGCTTAAAAAAGGTGTTTTTATAC
Source organism: Ambystoma mexicanum (assembly GCF_040938575.1). NCBI lineage: Eukaryota > Metazoa > Chordata > Amphibia > Caudata > Ambystomatidae > Ambystoma > Ambystoma mexicanum. The sequence goes on from NC_090932.1 coordinate 781,356,559, forward strand.
CAATAACAGGGGTCTGAGGGGACCTCCCCACCCCCAAAATAAATGTGATCTTTTTTTCAGTCGAATTGACTCGACCCTTTTGTCATTCGACCCTTTTGAATCGAAACTTTAACCTATAACCCTGGAGTCCCTGTCCTGAAGAGACACCTGCATCTTCTAGAGATGTACTATCTCCCTCAAAGCGGGGGAGCCTATCTGTAGCAGCGGAGGGGAACAGGAATGAGGGTTTGGGAAAGGGAGACCGAATACTGCAGAGACCACAGAGCAGATAAAAATATTCACAAATTAATGTTTCCAGCTGTCCAGATACAGGAGTGCTGCGATTCCAGACCTGAACCTCATTGCTTCTTGTTGTCCGAGACAGGGGAGTGGTAAACTATTCTGGTGGTGCGCTGTTGCTTCCTCCTGTGCGTGCTGAGCGACCTGTCCGCAGGGACGTCATTTCACCAAAATGCCAGGGGTAGCGGAAGTGACCCCCCTGATGACATCACACTAAGTGATGATATTGGACCCCACCCCGAAGGGATATTGCGTAAAGCGATGGAACATGACCTTTCACCCGTTGACAAAACAGGAAGTGGCATCACATGGCATTGTACACTACGAAAAGAACAAGTTACCTACCAACTGGTAACGTTCTTTCGATTGGATGTTCCTCCAACCTATTCCTCATCTTCGATTTATTCCATCCAGCTTTGCTGCTCTTCGGAAATTTTTTCAGCAGAGGGCGCCGTGCGTCGATGGTCCCTCGAAGGCCTCCGTCGAGGGCGACGTCATCGGGTGTATAAGTAGCATGCGCGGCGCCCGTTGGCCTCAGTTCTGTTTTTCCCCTCTTTTGTATTTGATCTTGTACTGTGTAGATTGTGCCGGCAGACAGGTATCAGCCTTGCGAGATTTGAGATGGCAATAACCCGGAAAAAATCTACAGAGGGGTCGGTTGGGAGGGCGATGAGGAATACGTTGGAGGAACATCCAATCGAAAGAACGTTACCAGTTGGTAAGTAACTTGTTCTTCAAGTGGATTGTGTCCTCCAACGTATTCCTCATCTTAGATAGGCTCCCAAAGCAGTATTTCGCATAGTTCCTCTGGAGGAGGGGTCAGATTTTTTTTTTTCACCAATGCCTTTAGATGGCGGAATAAAGCACTGCTTTTCCAAAAGTCAGCTCCCTAGACTGGGAAGCATCCAGGCTATAGAATTTTGAGACGGTGTGAAGTGAAGACCAAGTTGCTGCTTCGCAAATGGCCCTTATCGGGACACCTCTCTGAAGGGCCGTGGAAGAGGCAATGCCTCTGGTGGAATGAGCCCTTAACCCTACTGGTGGGTCTTTTTGTGCTAATCTGTAGCATTCTGAAATGCAAAGCACGATCCAACGTGAAATTGTCTGTTTTGTTACTGATTGACCCAGTTTTCTCCCTGTGTAGCCTATAAACAACTGGTTGTCCACTCTAAGCCTAGAAAGTCTAGAGATGTAAAAGCTTAAAGCTCTTTTTGGGTCCAGTCTGTGTAATCTTTCTTCCTCCTTAGAAGGAGGAGGTGGAGGATAGAATGAGGGTAAAACAATTTTCTGACTTAAATGAAAATCAGAAATAACCTTCGGCAAAAATGATGGTTTAACCCTCAATACAACTCTGTCCTTATGGAACACAGTATAGGGTGGCCCAGAAGACAGTGCCTGCAATTCGCTCACTCTTCGTGCTGATGTTAGAGCAACTAAAAAGGCTGTTTTCCATGTTAATAATCTTAATGGACACGTGTGCATAGGCTCAAAAGGGGCACACATTAAGAATTAAGACCAAATTTAGATCCCAAATCGGTACTTGAAATGGGTGAGGAGGAAACACATTAGTGAGACCTTTTAAGAATTGTGTTTTCAAAGGAATTTTGAAGTAGGAGCATTCTTCCGATGAGCGCTTGAAAATGGAAAGCACTGCAAGGTAACCTTTTATTGTTCCGATATTCAGACCTCTATGTGCTAGGGTCAGAAGGAAAGATAGTACTTCCGGAATAGAACATAGAAAAGGATTGACATTCTTTTCCCTGCACCAGTTGCAAAACTTTTTCCAACGGCAACGGTACAGAGACTTTGTTGCTGGCCTTCTTGCCGAAAGCAACACCTCCATATCATCTGGAAGGTTCCAATTCCTGTATCTCAGCCTTTCAGATACCAAGCATGAAGGTTGAGTGTTCTGACCTCTGGGAGGAGAACCTGACCTTCCATTTGAGAAAGAAGGTTCTCTCTCTGAGGAAGACGTACTGGAGGACAGATGGACATATCTAGAAGGTCCGGATACGACGTTCACCTGGCCCAATCCGGAGCAATTAGGATCATGCGGTTCCCGAATCGTCTCAGCCTCCTGATGACCTGAGGAATGACGGGAATGCGTACAATAGTGGGAAATTCCAATCCACCACGAACGCGTCCCCCAGGGCTCCTCTCGGGGGAAATTCCCTTGAGCAATACCTTTAGCATTTTCAGCTGGTACTGGTTGCGAATAGGTCTACCTGAGGGGTTCCCCAAAGGGCGAAGATCTCTTGAATGACTTCCTGAGCCAATTCCCATTTGTGGGACACCGTGCTCTGCCTGCTCAGAGCATCTGCCATCATATTCTCTTCCCCGGCTAGATGAATTGCCTTTAAAGAGATTCCTTCCTGAATCGCCCAATACCAGAGCTGCATTGCCTCTCTGCACAGGGGTAGTGACCCCACACCTATTGTTTAGGTAGTGCATGGCCACTGTGTTGTCCGTCATTATCAGGACATCCTTTCCCCTGACAGACGGCAGGAAGGCCTTCAGCGCTAGTCCAATTGCCCTCAGCTCCAAAAGGTTGATATGTAGTTTGGACTCGGATGGAGACCAACGACCGTTTATTGTCAAATCGTTGGCATGTTCTCCCCACCCTAGGAGTGAGGCGTCCATCACTACTGTGATCTCCGGCCATGGTTGCCAAAAAGGTTCTCCCTTTAGGATGTTCTCTGCACAGGTCCACCATAGAAGGTCTTGTCTGACCTTGTTTGGAATCTGAAGAAGATCCGTCATTTGACCCGAGAACTGGGACCACTGAGTCTTTAGGGCCCATTGAAGGGATCTCATCCTCAAGCGTGCCTCTGGCAAAAGATGCAGGATGCCAGGAGGCAGAGCAACCTTAAAAAGTCGTAAGCTTGGAGATTTTGGAATTTGGAAACCATCTGAAGAATGTCTTTAGCCCTCGTCTTGGGAGGCACGCTCTTTCCCAAGGATGTGTCTAATACAGCTCCTATGTACTGAAGCTGTTGGGAAGGTGTCATTTGAGGCTTCTTTAAATTGAGGGAGAAACCCAGTTTTTGGAGGAAGTGGCAGGTGACTTTCAGATGATCCAGCGCTTGCTCGGCAGAGAGCTCTCTGATCAACCAATCGTCCAGGTAGGAGTAGACATGAATCCCCCCTTTCCTGAGGTACGCTGCCACCACTACCATTAACTTGGTGAAGATCCTCGGGCGGAGGTCAACCCGAATGGCAGGACTCGAAACTGATAGTGAGTCGCCAACTATGAACCTCAGGTATTTTCTGTGTTTGAGATGAATCAGCACTTGAAAATAAGCATTCTGGAGGTCCAATGACACCAACCAGTCCTGGAGTTAAAGGGCCTGAAGGATCTGAGAAAGGGTAACCATCTTGAACTTGTCCTTCCTGAGGAACTTGTTCAAGTTTCTGAAGTCCAAGATGGGTCTCAGTCCTCCGTCCTTTTTGGGGATCATACAATACGGGGAGTACCAACCCTTGTCCCTCTCCGCTGTAGCACCTTTCTCCAGTAGGGTTAGAACTTCCTGCTGTAGGAGCAGGTTTGAAAGTTTCAACAGGCGTCTCCCTGGTGGATTGCTTTGAGGTTGCTTTAGAAAAGCAAGGCCATAGCCTTGTGCTATTATTTCTAGAGCCCAAACATCTGAAGTAATGGCTCGCCATTCTTGCAGATGCTGCGACAGCCTGCCCCCTACAGGTGTTTTGTGGTGCAAGTCCTCAAAGTGGTTTTGTGGTGGATGTTGCAGCTGCCGATGGCAAAGAGGTTGGAGCTGGCTTAGCACGTTTTCCTCGTCCACGAGTGGCCTTCCTTTGGCCCCTTTGACTGGCCATTCCTCTCATCTTCCCGTATGAGATGTAATAACGATAGGATCGTCCCCTCCATGATTGCCCTTGCGCACGAAAAGGCTGAGGTTGCCTAATAGCTCCTTAAGATTTGGCCACTGCTTTTGAGGTCTGCAACCTCTTAGGGCTCTCGTCAGCCTTGTTGCCAAAAAGGTGAGACCCGTCAAAAGGCATGTTCAGGAGGCGGTTCTGTACGTGCGGTGCAAAAACAGTCTTCCGTAACCACGCAAACCTGCGCATTACCGTGCTAGTGCCCATGAACCTGCTTACACTATCCTCAGTGTCCAATCCAGATTGAAGGGATTCCTGCATGGCCTCCTTTCCATCTCTAACAATGGTTAGGAAACCTTCCCTTTCTTCCCCTTCTGGTATGTGCTCCGCCGCCATTGCGATGCACTCCCAGAGTGTGTACGAAAATTTTGTCAAGGTACATGTTGAGTTGGCAGATTTTAATGCCATGCTTCTGGCTGAAAAAAACCTTCTGTGCCCAACCATCCACACGCTTATCGTCCCCTGTCTGGAGGGATAGACGGGTACGCAAGTTTGTTGGATGCTGTGGCTGCCTGTATGACCAAACTCTCGGGAGTTGGATGTTTTGACAGATAGCCGGGGTTGCTACTGGCTGGGCGGTATTTTGATGTGAGGGATTTATTTACCGGAGGAATAGAATCCGGAGTTTCCCAATTCTTGGCCACCCTGTTTTGTAAGGCTACATGAAAAGGTAGTACTGGGTCTTCAGTGGGACCTTGGTCCAATATGTCAAATCGTCCTGGACGTATTGGGCTGGTGGTCTAGCCCATCCCAAGTAATCTACCACCTTGGTCATTAACTGACGGTAAGATGGACTGGCATGCTCTCCTGGATCTGGTCTACCAAAGTCATTCTCAGGAGAGGTGTCAATGCAACTTGTATTGTGTAAATACTCCACCAAATCCCTCATTCTGCTTTCCTCTGAGATCAAGCATTCTGGGACATTTGGGGTGCCATATTCCAATCCAAAAGGTACATTTTCCTACTCGGATCTCTCCTGTTCCTCAAAAATTGAGGTCAAGGATTTGAAAAAAACTCCTTCCTAGGGAGAGGCTTGAAAACCTTCTCTGGGAGGAGGAGGAGTAGTACCAGTCTCTGAAGAAATTACATGTTTTGTAACTTTCTCCTCTTTTTCTGGCTGCCCTGGCTTGGTTGGAGCCTTTGGCGCCGAGGGTTTCGGCGTTGACGTCGATAAAGGCGTCGATGGCATTGATGACATAGTGGTCGTCGACAGGGTCTGCTTCGAGGGCGTTGAGGCGGCCTTCGACGGTTTCCCCTTCGAGGTGCGATAGGTCACGGACGGCGTTGGTGACCTCGAGCGGTCGACCCGACTCTAGCGTTTATCGCTCGGCGTCCTGGAAGGTTCCCTATCCTTCCTTTTACGATCACCCGGGCTCGAGGGCGCGCGAGTGTCCGAGCGATGCCGCTTCCAGCCGGCTTCCGAAGAAGGCGCGGACAGAGGCTTCGTCTTCTCAAACACCCATCATTTTGACCCTGAATGCTTCCCACTCTTCGGTAGACAAATGTTTTGTGGGGCATTTCATTTTTGGAGACTCGTCTGACGATGAGGTGGAGGGAGACCTATGGCGCCGTTTCTTTGACTTTTTCGATGAAGACGACGAGCGATGAGAATCGCTTCGGGATCTAGATCGATGCCTTTCGCGGCGTGGAGTTTTCCCCAGGGGGTCTCGACTCTAGAAGCTTTTCGATCCTTCCGACCTACCTGTAGCTTTCCTCTCCTTTGTCGCAAGGCCTTTCCCGTCATCGCCTGACACTTCTAACAGGCCTCCATGTCGTGGCCGTCCCCGAGACACAACAAACACTCGCGGTGCGGGTCCGTGATCGACATTTTTGAGCCGCACGACTTGCATTTCTTAAAACCCGATCACGGGGTCGGGGTCGATGACGAGGACATAATTACTTCTCGTTATATTATATTTCTTGACAGAACTCGAGGCGCGCCGAATGTCCGAAGCAACGTAACTGCGTAAAAACGGATCTGAGGCCAACGGGCGCCGCGCGTGCTACTAATACACCCAATGACGTCGCCCTCAACGGAGCCCTTCGAGGGACCATCGACTCAACGACATCGATGCACGGCGCCCTCTGCCGAAAAAATTTCCGAAGAGCAGCAAAGCTGGATGGAATCCATCTAAGATGAGGAATACGTTGGAGGACACAATCCACTCGAAATATGCTTACAATATCACTATAATGTGATGTACATTTCATACAAGAATGGATCGCCATATGTATCGTTAAGATCAGTGTGTATAGCCCATATTACCAAATTACTGTGAATGCAAGCAGACGTCCATGACCAAATGATAATGTGTTATTATCTAGCACTTACGCGCTTTATATAGAAAAAATATACACCCAATATCACCCAACCTGTGTTGGTACTCATTTATCGACCTCAGAAGGATGAAAGGCTGAGTCGAGGCATTTAAGAACAGACTAAATCAGTGACTCACCCCCTGAAGTGTGCCTAAAATAAACCTTTAATGAGTAGATGGTATACAATTCCAGAAAGACATTATTTGGTATTCATACTCTTATTTAGGGTCAGTGCTGAAAGTGTTACTTGTGGCACTCCTGTTCTTGTTTTTCTTACTTTTAAGGGGCCTGATCAAGAAAGCCAGACACTCCAGAAGTAAAGAGCCACATGGTCTGGCCACAACCAAGAAGCTTGCATAAAAATAAAAATATGATATATATATATTTTTTTTTTTTTAAGAGGAATGCAGACCACAGAGGTCGCAAGGGAGACCTGAGGTCGCAGTTGCGACCTCTGGCGACCCCTAAATGACATCCCTGCCTGACCGACTGACAAGCCCTTCTATCCTGGAAGCCCTTTAACCCCCCAAAATACCCCTACTTATGGTCTGACCTGCCCTGGCTTTGGAGAAAGGGTTTGTGTCCCAGCTAAGCAAGGAACGCAAGAGACTCCGTCATCTGGGGAGAGTTCTTTCGTGGTAAGTTCATCGTCCATGGACGAGTGGAATAGCTCATGGATCTTGAAGTGCAATACAGCATCCTTTCTTGCACGTCCGAGGAGAACCGGGTAGCCGCCATTCAAGCGATCCTGCGCATTTCAACTCCAACACAGATGCCCCTGCTGGCGGTGTCAATGTGCCAGACCGGGGACTCTAGAGTGTCTTGTGCAATGGTCTTTGCTTTACGTGAATCTAGCCTTCAAAGCAGACTGCTTGTCCAAAAGGAGGTACTGGAGGAAGTCTCCAATTTCCCACCATAGTTTAATTTGGTGCAGCGTTGGCCTGTCGAAGATGAAGCTCAGCATTGAGGTAAACTTTTTTATCAAAGGATTCTAACAGCTTGTCCTTTGAAAGGCAGGTTGTGTTGAAAGAAGCCACAGACGAATCAGACAGTTTGAAATACATTCGGCGCTGCCACAACCACAGAATTGGGCTGAGGGTACGCTGCCAGCAGCCCCCGCTTGCTCTCTAGTTTAAAGCATGCATTCATTGAGCCGAGCATTGGCCCTTGGCTTTTCCCCAGACCTTCCTTCGTAAATTGCATATATGTCTCCTAGGTTAATCACATAAATATCAATTTAGAAGACCACGTACAGGCACTGAAGATGGATACTTAATTCGTAACGTGTTGGCAATACTTGTTGAGGTGTCTGAATTAACATCTCCAGACTGAAATGAGTTGACAATGTTCAGTGTTTGTTGACTTTGTGATGGAAAGGAATTAAGTGCGATTGAACAACACTTAAGGATATGAAGTTCAAGAAATGAAAGGTTGTCTTTGGTAAAATGATCTTTTGTAAAACTATCCATTACACCACAGAAAGAGGTGAAGCTTGTATGAAATACTTATGACTACAAATACACGTTGGTGTTAAGGATTTTGAGTTTGTCATTTGAAGAGTTTTTATAGATTTTTTATTTATGCACCTAAATACATATCTGTGAATCTATTACCAAACCAAGTTTATCAGGGGAGTTCTCCTTGTGTGGCCTAACCTCTGAACCTGAGCCATCATCCATCCACATCATCCATTCACCTTAGCTCCACGTGCTTGGACACAATTTTGTGAGACAGTGTCCCGTCCTGGCGAATGTGCCCAGCATAGAGTCCCTCACAGGTGTGTTTGTTGTACGGCTATGCCCTGCAGGCTTCGGACAGACCTCAGAGGGAGCTCTGGTAGTCGTACAGCCCTCGGTCGATTAACCAGTAGTCCACTTTCCTTTAGGCCTGCCTGAGAGTAAGCTCCGGAAGGCCTCTTGCCCCAGTCTGAATTGCTGCATACCAGCACCCCAACACTATTCCTGGTTGTAGAGCATGGTAGGGCCGGCCAACCCCCTCTGCACAAGCACTGGTAGCTCCCAGCGCCTTAGGCCCGACTCTCTTCTCAGAGTGTGGACTACCCCTTCCATCCGAGACAATCCCTGGAAAAGAATAGCTGTTTAGAGAACAAAGCACCTGCATGATCCTGGTGCTTCAATGATTTTTGCTGCAAGCTTCTTGAGATGATCTGGCAGCAACTTACTGAAGATCTCACCCTACCAGGTTAGACTGTTCTTTAAAGACACACTTGTACATGAACCCTAATATTGAGACACTCCTCTTTAGTTTATTAAACAAACTCTAATCCAGGAAACTACTAGAGGGTGGACTATGCATAACATGAGAAACCATCACAGATTAACAAGCTGAACATTTTTACAATCCATATTTTGAATGATTGATGCCTTTTGTTGGGAGCAAATACGATTTATCTTTAAAGCTCGGGTATGATCTAATTGGAAAACTGCAGCAGCCCTTACAAATGTCAAAACGATTCTCTTGGGTACTGCAGCAAGAAAGTACTGGGGCCTAATATATCTCTGCTTTAAAGGTCTTCTAGACAGAACAGCTCAGACACTGAAGGTCGTCTTGAGCTCAGCTGCCTAAATATGGAAAATGTTCCAATACTCTTACTACATGCAACTAAAGAGTGAGAACGTAAGGAGGCCGAGGACCAACAGACACTCCAGATTTATTTATATTATTAAAATTCTCAGCAGGGATAGGTTTGAGGCATCACTCGGTCTCTACACTGAAGGCGGAGTCGCTTGCGTATATTTTAGGACAAGGTATGTGTTAGCTCGTGTCCAAAGTAACAGATTTCAGTGTGCAATGAGACATGTGTTTTCCACAAGCAAAACAAGGCATTCTCGGGAGGATAGCTCAGGGGCAACATGCTCGCCTTGGAAGCAAGATGACACAGAGCAACACAGGTTTGATCCCCGGGTCCACGCTTAGAAACCTCTGGGTATTAAAGCACTATAAATAACCGATCATATCATTGTGAATGTAAATCAGTCCTCCCCATTTTCATCCAACACTTGGTCCTGGTTTGAACAACCTCTCGGACAAAAGTAAACTTTTTCAACACGGCAAAGCTGGAAAAAATAAAATTGAACTAGTGCAGTTTTTAAAAATGGCCAGTAAAAGGGAGTGCTCCAAGATCTTTCTTTGAGAAAAGGAAAATAAAACGGAGCAACTTGGACTGCTGCAAATCGCTGCGGGCAATATAATGGCCACAAAAAAGGGAGCACCCAAACATCTGTGCAGATTATGCTGAAGGGCTTGTACTGTAACTCATGAGGAAACAAGACTTGTCTGCCGACAAATAAAAGCATTAGGAGGGGACAATTGGGCTCTGTACTTCCACCGGACCAGCAGAAGTATTTAAGTTGCTATGAATTATTATGACAATTTGCAGCTTTCTGTACAAACTCCACTGCATTTAAAAATAGACCATGAACCATATTTTAAAGTAACCAGAAGTGTATGAAGAAGAAATGCTTTTTATGAAGGTATTGAAAATGCAAATTTTTGTACAGGTCATATTTAATTGTAAAAATCATTTTACACATGCAGACTAAAACCAGTGTAAGAAAGTATCCACCACTGTCTGAACAAATACCTACTTAAATATATAGCGTCTGCAACAATTTTGTATAAAAATAAGTTGTCTTTACAGAAAGTCTCCAATATTTCTTACACAATGCAATGCACAAATTGCCTCCAATTTACCCCAAGCCATGGTTTTCACATTATGATACTGCAAAGGTATTATAGTGTGCAAGAACTAAAAAGTTTAAATAACAAAACAATTATGAAAAACTTGAGTTAGAAACATTGTAGTCCAATAAGTACTATTAGTTTTGTAATCTTAATTACAAGTCCATACATAATAGTTAATGAAAACAAAGAATAAAACGCATTAGCTAAAGCTAATCACCGCCTGTGCCTGCTGTGCCCAGAACGTCCACTACTGTGATGCTTGCTTTTATGTGATCTGTCAGAGGATCTGGATCTTTCATGCCTATATCGGTGATGACCTTGGTCATGCCTATGTTTCTTCAGTGCATCTGAATAGTCTCTGGATTTACTGTGAGAGCGTGACCGGGACTTTTTCCTCTTATGGCCATGTCTACTCGTATTTTTGCGGTTGTAACTGCGATGTTTGACTTTAAGGTGTGGAGATCCATGAGTGTGCCGCCGCCGAGGACTTCCACTATGGCTGCCTGATCTACTTCTTGATCTTGAGCTGTATGTTCCGGATCGACTTCTTCTATTGTTGAAGCTAAGATAGAAACAATTAACATGTTAAGGACTTGCTAATAGCAGGCTACAAAATTACGCAAGTACAGAATCACATTTTGACAAACTGTTTGAAGTTTGAACACTGAAAATTGATGAAGAAAAAAATCAGGGGCGGGTGTTGTAAATCAAACAGGTTACATGCAACAATAGCTGACCGGAGTGCATCTCGCATATAAAGAGCAGTACAAGTATGGCCCCAAACATCAGATAAAATCCTACAGCTCTAATCCCCATGCAAGAACAGCTACCCACCGGCTAAAGATCAAATCACAAAAGCACTCCTTACATCAAACTACATTTAAAACTACAGGCCCACCAATGGGCACCAACCCTATCGCCACAATTCCAAGCCCCTACCCACCATTTCCCCATGCAAAATGGCACAAACCAGACAGATACTTGCCACCATTCAAACTGGCACCATAAATGTACAACTCAATCAGAATTGTGATGAAAATTCAAAGAAAAGCCCCCCATACACAATACATTTTGACAAGGCCAACATTTCACCACCAACCAGCAAGTGTGCAACTTGAAAAGCACAACAATCCAACTTAAATAATACCACACTCATCCATGCCATTCGTCTTAGACGATACTAAAGCACAGTACAACATAAAACCACATACTCATTCGGACAGCTGGGAAATGACCGCCTCACACAAGTCCCTTTAAATATCACTCATTCTCAACAAATACAACACTGGGGTGGATAACCTCATAGCCCTTCATATTCAGCCCAATAAAACATCTCAGCCACTCCGCCTGACGCTGTGATATTTAAGATAAACTTCTGCATCTTGGACATCACCATCACAGGTGACAGGAATCGCATGCAGAATCTGGCAAACCAGCTAAACGCAATACTTACAACCACATGTTCTGCACTTGTTTTTTGAAACCGACTCCCAGTCACAAAGGTGGGGGATAGAAAATGTCTCCTACAGTGTGAATATGAATCCACACAAAGCTCCAGATGGCTACAAAACAAGTAACAAGGTGGCTGTACCAAGTAGAAGATAATACACAAACCCCAGTTTAAAACATGGATGCAGTGGCAAAGGCAAAAGAGAAAAGAAGAAAATGTATGGTGATGTAGATTGTTGAATGTAGCACTAATTAATCTTTTATAACATGCTTAATGCAGGAGACCAGTCTCCAAGTGAGTGACCGGGATTAGAACCTGTGTTGCTTCCAAGACAAAGTGTTGTCCCTGAGCTATCCCTTCCCCGCCCAATGCGATTGGATCATGTATAGTGCGACTTCTGCCACAGGCCATGACTTGGAACAGATGGAAAATCAGGATACAAACCTGATGTGCGTGCACGCAGACAAGTAGCCACTGTATGCTAGCAAGAATCGTGTACAGGGAAGTTGGGGGTTGCTTAGCTGTAGAAGTGTCCCTGTGTTATGCTCCAAAGTGTACTAATGTGATGCGCTGGTAGAGCATGAGTGTGTGTCTGGGAGGGGTGGAAGGATTGCTATAGTAAAGAACCAGTTACTTATCTGTGGTAACATTCCTTCGACTGGATGTTCCTCCCACGTATTCCTCATCTTTGATATTAAAATCTGCTTGCAGCTTGCTTTGGAATTTCTTTTCCATAGGGTCGAGTGTAGAGTTTTGGTTCTAGATGGTCTACGTAGCGTACCTCGTGATGTTGACGCTGATATATGAGGCATGCGTGCTGACCGCTACCTCAGTTCTTAGTTTTTTCCCTACTTTAATTTGCATGCTGTGTCATAGGAGGAGACGATCATCATGATGTGAGAAAGGAAGGTGTAATGCATGGAAATTCTAGACAAGCAAGAGGGGATGGATGGGAGGGCGATGAGGAATACATGGGAGGAACATCCAGTCGAAAGGACATTACCACGGGTAAGTATCTTGTTCTTCAAATGGATTCTGTCCTTCCACATATTCCTCATCTTTGATCTCCTAAAGCAGTTTAACCTAGGAGGCGGGTGCCAAGAATGTGCCCATTTGTTTGTTATGAAGGACGGTTTTGCCAAATTTGCTTCCTCTCCTTATAAAGAATCTACACAGTAAAATGTACTGAAAGTTTGAAGGAACTTCCAGGTTGCCGCTCTGCAAATGTCCCTCACCGGTACACCCCTATCCACAACTGAAGAAGCAGCCACCCCTCTAGTGGAATGCGCCATCAAACCACCTTTGCCTGCCAAAGAGTAACATTCTGTTATGCACATGACAATCCATCTAGAGATTGATTGTTTTGAGACTGCCAAGCCTAATCTTTGACCGGCATAACCAATGAAAAACTGATCATCTTGGCCAATACTTGCTGTTCTTGTAATATAGTAGCTTAGTACCCATTTAGGGTCGAGGCGATGTACTCTCCTCCTTTGATGGATGAGGTGGTGTATAAAAACAATATGTTGTGCAAGATGAAATTCCGACATGAAACCTTCAGAAGGAAAGGCGACAACTCTTGGAATTACCTTGTCATTGGAAAAATACATGCAAGTTTGTTTGGAAGATGGCCTGTAGCTCACTTACCTTACAGGCATATGTGAAAGCTACTATAAAAAGGCCCCGTTTTTAAGGTGAGCATCCTTAAAGGACACTAATATAAGGGCTAAAACTGGGCTCCCATAAATAAATCCCATTATGGCACAATGAAGGGAATAGGCGGAAACAAATTTGTTAAGCCTTTAAGAAATTGGATCCCAATTAGCACTGTAATCCAGAATGAGTCCAATGGAGCAAGAAAGAACCTAGGGAACTTAACATGTGAAAGGATCTGACAGGATCTATCTTTTCCCTGCACAAGCAGCAAAATCTATTCCAACACCAGCGGTACAGGGATTTGGTTGCTGGGCACCTAGCCAAAAGCAACACTTACATCACATCTTCCAGAAAGTCCCAATCCTTGCATCTCACCCTTTCAGACACCAGGCATGAAGACCGAGAGTCCTGATCTCTGGGTGAAGAATGCGACCTGTCTTGCGCAAGTAGGTACTCTTTGGGGAAAGAAATTGGAGGACAGATGGTCATTTCCAGAAGGTCCGGCTACCACGTTCTCCAGGCCAATCCGGAGCAATGGTTTTCTCGAACTTCCTCAACCTCCCGATGACATGAGGAATGACGGGGACTTGCAGAAACGCATACAGAAGTGGAAACTCCCAGTCCACCACAAATGCAACCCCTACAGGGCAGAACAGCTCGCACCTCCGGGTGAAAATGGTAACGAACAGATACACTTGAGGGGTTCGCCAAAGGGCGAAGATCTCCAAAAGGACTTCCTACGCTAACTCCCACTTGTGGGAGATCGTGCTCTGCCTGCTTAGAGAGTCAGTCGCCATGTTCTTTTCTCTGGCTAGATGAACTGCCAAAAGAGTGATTACTTCTCTCAGTGCCCAGAACCAGAGCTGCATTGCCTCTCGGCACAGGGGCAGTAACCCCTACACCCCCTCCCTCTCTTGTTGAGGTAGTGCAGGGCCACTATGTTGTCCGTCATTATCAAGACACACTTCCACCGTATTGAGGGCAGGAAGGCCATCAGCGCTAGTCTGATTGACCTCAGTTCTAAAAGGTTGATATGGATTCTGGACTCTGAGACAGGTGTCCGCTTATTGCAAGATCTCATGTGCGCTCCCCATCCTGTGAAGTCCATCACAACTGTCATCTCCGCCCATGTTTGCCAAAAGGGTTCTTCCCTCATCACATTCTCTCGGTGTACCACCATAGGAGATCCTGGGCAAACTTTCCAAGGGAGAATTGAGACGACTTCAGAGAGCCCACTGAAAGGATCCCATTCTCAGACAGGCTTGTGGCACCAGAAAAATGCAGGAGGCAATGAGATCGAGCAGACTTGGGAAGTTGTAGGTCGGAAGACGTTGGGCACTGTGGAATTTTTGGACCATCTGCAAGAGATGTTGAGCCTTAAACTCTGGTGGTGAAAACTCTGGTGGTGAAGCTTTTCTAGAGGCTCAATCCAGGACTGCTCCAATGAAATGAACCTTCTGTGAAGGTGTCAAGAGGGACGACTTAAAAGTTCAGGAGAAGCCCAGCTTGTGGAGGAAGTGGCAGGTGATTGAGACTGTTCCGGAGAAACAGCCCTGATCAGTCGCCCAGGTAGATGTGAATCCCCTCCCTCCTTAGACTTGCTGCCACCACTGCCATAAGCTTGGTGAAAACCATTGGGGCTGAGGTGAGACGAAATGGCAGAACTCTAAACTGATAGAGAACCGCCAACGGTAAACCTCAGGTACTCTGGGTTTTAGATGTATCGGCACATGAAAGTAAGCATCCTGAAGGATCAATGACACCAACCAATCCTGGAGTCAAAGGGCCTGAAGGATTCGCAAAAGCTATACCATCTTGAACGTGTCCTTCTTGAGGAACTTGCTCAAGCATCTCAAGTCCAAGATGGGTCACACTCCTCTGTCGTTCTTGGGGATTAGAAAGTAGGGAGAATACAAATCCTGGTTCTCTCCACTGCAGGCCTCAATCTATTGCACCTTCCTCCAACATGATGAGAATCTCCTGTTGAAGGAGTGGATCTGGAACCAAGGCTAATCTGGTCGTTGGGGGCAATTGGGAGGTCTCTTTAGAAATGGGAGACCGTAACCATCTGCTACGGTTTGTAGCCCTCATGTGTCCGAAGTTATGCTTTGCCAACTCCTGAGATGATATGACAGTCTGCCTCCTACCACTGACTTGTGGGTGAGGGAGTAATTTTGCTGGACCACCTGCAGCTGAGGGTAACTGCAATTTTACAGGGTTTTCTTCCTCTTCTGCCTCCAAGAGGCGCTCTCCTCTGTCCACTGCAAGAATTGACCTCTTGCTCTAGAGACAGAGGAATAAAAACAAATGGGATGTCCTCTCCATCGTTGACCTGAAGATTGAGGTTGTCCGATTGCTGCCTTTAATGATTTTGCTGTAGCTCGAGAACCTTGCAGTTTCTCCAGGCCATCATAATTTTCGCCAAACAGAGAAGTTCCGTCACTAGCATGTCAAGCAAATGTGCCTGGACGCCTTCAGAAAATCCAGATTTCCTTAGCCAAGACATGCTCCAGTACAGACTGGCAGCGATCGATCTGCTTACTGAATCCACTGTAACTAGGCTGGCCTCATAGCATCTTTTACAGCTTGTACTAGGATTAAGATGCCTTCTCTTTCCACTGGAATGTGTTCTGCTGTTGAGCAGCACATGTGCGTGCGTGTGTCACTCCTGGAGTTTGCTGATTTTAGTGCCATGCTCCCTGCACTAAACACTATTTTCACGAGTCAACTCTTCTATCCTCCGTCAGAGATGAAGGATAAGCTGTAGCTTTAGAAGAACCAGTTGCTGCTTTAACAACCAGGCTTTCTGGTGTGGCGTGCCTATTCGGAAAAGGAGGATCCACAGAAGTAGTTCTGGATATTTTCTTTGTTAACAGTTGGAACGGAATCTAGTTTTAGCCCATTCTCCATTACTCTCACCCTTAAGGCTGCATGAAATGGCAATTCAGCCTCGTTAACCGGGCCACTGTCTAAGAGATCAGTGAGGTCATCAGTTTCCATAGTAGAGGTGGGTTTAGACCATACCAAATCAGCCACTTTACAAATAACACATCTCTATGAAGGATCAGCAAAACCAGCTACCTCTTGGTTACCAAATTCATTCTGTTGTTAGGTTTCCCAGCAGCTGGTTTCTTAAGGAGTTTCTACTGGATTTTGTATCTTAGACTCTTCAGAAATCAGTTCTTCTGGAACATTCGGTGCTCCATACTCATACCTAAAAGGGGACTGATCCTCCTCGAAAATGGATCCCATTTGCCTGAGGAAATCATGTCATCGAATGGTTTGAATGACTTGGTTGGTTCTGCCATAGGCCTTGCAGTCTTCAACTTCATTGGAGCCTTCAGTGCTCTCGAAGGCATTGAAGGCTTTAACAACCCTCCCGTAGCGGTATGTGAATGAGCAGTTTAAAATGTTTCAATGGCTGCAGATGGATAACATGCCTCGAAGTTTCAGGAGATATAGGCGGCTTCAATATCTTCGAAGGTGGCTTCAATATCTTCAAAGGCAGCTTCAATTCCGAAGATGAAGGCTTCTAGGGGGATCAGCACAGGCTTTTTCTTGTGCAAAGAAGAGTCCTTTGATTTGTGTTGGAGTCTCTTCCTGGGCCTTGAGGCGCATGAGAAGGCGACACGAGATGCCCTACTGGTCTTTTCAGACTCCGAGTGGTGGCTCTTTTTCTCTTACTCCTTTAGAGGGGCACTCTGAGGAGCTTGCCTCTGGCAAACTTCAAGCATTTTCAATATGAATGTTTTCTAATTCCACAGAAGTCTACTTTTTCAGGAGAGGAAGATGATGATCGGTGATGCTGTTTTTTACTCTTATGTGAAGAGGATGACTAGAGTCGTGAACAGGACCTCTATCGTCTTCAATGTTTTGGATGTTTTCTAACAGGGGAAACTAGGAGGATGACTTTCTTTCAGATGGGAAAACGGCCAGGGAATTTGGGAAAGGTCTACCTGCATAGAGTTTCCCCTTCCTTTCCCGCAAGGCCTTGACAGTCATGGATTGACACGAACCACAGTCCACCTTGTGGCCCGACCCCAAGCACCACAGGCAGAAGCACTGAGGGTCTGTGATGGACATTTGTGCCCCACAGCCTGTACACCGCTTGAAGCTGGTGTTCGGTGTCAAGGACATATTCAAAGAATATTGATTCAAGACAAACAAAAAAAAAAATCGAAATTTCGCTGAGGTGAGTAGCTCCATAGCACGGAGCAATGCGGAAAAAACAGAACTGAGGTAACCGTCAGCACGCGTGATTCATAAACCAGCATCAACGCTATGGAGGCCATAGAGGACCAAGGTTTGACGATGCACGACACTCGACCCTATGAAAATAAATTCCAAAGCAAGCTGCCAGCAGACATGAATATCAAAGATGAGGAAAATGTGGGCGCACACAATCCATTCAAATAGAGTTTCACGGAGGAGTGTTCAAGCACCCAGACCACTTCTATGAGATTTGTCTTATGGCTTTGGTAAGTATTTGGCATAAAAACAACAGCACAGGTGGTACACAGCTATATGGGAGAATGAAAAGCATGCTTGCTATGTAGTAGCACAGAGCTTCGGATCAAGTTCATTCTGAAACCGATCCCCTGCATGGTCAAATTGAAAAGCTACTGGTTTGTGACCTAGTTATTGACCCTAGATATCTTCATTATTCCCAAACATGTTGTCATTACAAGTGGGATCTCAAAATAAAAAGTTCCTCACTGTAGTGACTTTTGTACTCCTAGACCCAAGGTTTCAAGTTGCAAGCTATCAACCAGCCATAAAGAGTGACACAGTCAAAATGCTTTTTTTCCGACAGCACACAGTGTAGGTATGCCAAGATTCCTCCGGGTTTTCCATACCAAGGCACACGGGACACTATTAAATGCAGTTTTCAGGTCAACAAATAAAAGACAAATGATAATTTCCTTAAAAAACCCTTTTTGCAGCAACCGAAAAAATCTAAAACCTTTATCTACTGTGATTAGGGAAAGCATGCCTGGAGATTAATTTTATGAGGGTCATCAATTTAATCCTTCAGGTGGCCCAGAAAAACCTAGCATATACGTTCCATGTAATGTCCCTGCAAAAATGTCTGACAAAAATGTCCCCTTTTTTTTGCAGAGACATTATTACATTGAACATGCGGGGGACACCCCTGCAATCCCTCCCTCCCTGACACAAGGGGAACAGGGGACATCCCTGCAACCCATCCCCATAAATAATTACCAGATGCCACAAATACCTGGTCTGCACAGTAGTGATCTAGAGAGTTATTTGGAAGGATACTTCCTCGCCCTGCTATTTTTGTAAATGATAATTACTACAACTTTTGTTCCGCAATTAGAAATGTGCTATGGAGTTGAAAATTGTATTTAAAGCAGTCAAACGGAGCCCAAATCCTTAGATCTGCTTTATATACATTCACAGAAATCTTACCAGGACCAGAGGTTTTCTTATTCTTGGGCAGCAGAAACTGTTCTAGAGTGAAATCCAAGAGTTAGGAAACACCACCATGAATTCTATTTGCTGTAGTAAGGTCCACGGAGAAGTAGAGTGCTGGTGGTTGATGTGGGCCATTGCATTGTTCAAAAGCAAAAAGGTAATTCCCTGAGTCACCTCTACCCAAGATAGTCCATGGGGATATGTGGCAGCGAGAATACCGCAGGCCTTGTGGGGGGTGACAAGGGGTAGGGGGACACAATCACACTGCACCCCAAGACATTTGTCAAGGTGGGTCTGGGTCTGGGTTGTGTGGAGTAGGCGCCCTCGAGACTGTGGCTGAGGGACTACTGCCTGAACCACCTTTGGCACAAGATCTGAGTTGTGGGTCTAAAGACATAGGACTAGTGCGCGGAACACTCGCCTGTAAGTGTTGTGCAACAGTGGGCACAGAAGGAGGCTGTATCGCACAGACAGGCACACTGAGGAAGTTGTCACTGGTCTTGAACACCAATCCAACATAGTCTTGCAAAAGTGCTTCATCTTAAGACCACGGTGCTCGAAGCCAAGTTCTCAGGGAAGTCCCAACAGTGGTAAATACCCAAAGGGGAAGATAAGCGGTTAGGGCCTAGCACCAGGTCTTCAGAGGTTTCATATAAAAGTGGCCTGCGGGCAGCTCAGCACTAACACTGGACTGAAGCCTTGAAGACACCATAGAGTAAACCACAGTTCAGTGTACAGAAGAGATTGGCTTAACCAGCCAGACCTGTACATTTTCAGACCAAATGATCCATCAGCTGGCTTACACAAAGGACTTTAATTCTACCGAAAGATGATCTTCCACTAAAAGGCATACTGTGTCAGAGAGAAGAACAAGTTACTTCTTACCTGGTAACGTTCTTTCGATGAGATGTTCCTCCGACGTATTCCTTATCTTTGATAATTCGTCTCCAGCTTGCTGGCCTCGGAAACAATTTTCAGCAGAGGGCGCTGCGCATTGACGTCCGTCGAGTTGGTTTCCCTCGACAGCCACCGTATCGGCGCCGACGTCACCATGCCCATAAATAGCCACGCGCAGCGTTCGTTGCTCAGTTCCGTTTTGTAGCATAAAATGAGTCATGCCTGAATTGGTTATTGACCTTGAAGGAGCGTAAGCTGCAACCACAAGGGAAGTATTACTGCGGGGATGGATGGGAGGGGCGATAAGGAATACGTCGGAGGAACATCCGATCGAAAGAACGTTACCAGGTAAGAAGTAACTTCTTCGAAGGGATTGTGTCCTCCGACGTATTCCTTATCTTTGATAGACTCCCATAGCAGTGTTGTGTAATTGGAGGTGGGAGTAAAAACGCCATATTTCCTTTTAGGAATGAACAGAATGTAATACTGCTTTGCCAAACCTAGTCTCTTGACTAGAGAAGGAATCCAGGTTGTAAAATCTTGTGAAGGTATGTGCGGACGACCATGTGGCAGCCGCACATATATCTCGAACCGGAATCCCTCTTTGGAGGGCCGAAGAGGCTGCGATACCTCTGGTTGAATGAGCCCTAAGATTTTGAGGAGGCTCTTTCCCTGCTAGTTTGTAACATTCCAGAATGGCCAAAATAATCCATCTGGAAATGGTCTGTTTTATTATCGGTAGTCCCAATTTGTGCCCGGAGTAACCTACAAACAGTTGGTCTGCTTGCCTAATCCTAAAAAGTCTGCTGATGTAAAAGCTTAAAGCCTGCCTTGGGTCCAGCCTGTGTAGCCTTTCTTCCTCTTTCCCCGGATGGGATGGAGGATAGAATGAAGGTAATGTAATTTTCTGAGTGATGTGGAATTCAGAAACCACCTTTGGGAGGAAATTAGGCTTCACCTGTAGGACAACTTTGTCTTTATGAAAAATTGTATGAGGGGGTTTACAAGATAGAGCTTGTAATTCGCTCACCCTTCTAGCAGATGTTAGTGCCACTAATAAGACAGTTTTAAGGGTGAGAAATCTTAGCGAACAAGAGTGGAGTGGTTCGAAAGGAGTACCCATCAGGGAATTAAAGTCCCATAAGGGAACTTGGAATGGTCTTGGAGGATAGACATTAGTTAATCCCTTTAGAAACTGTATTACTAAGGGTCATTTGAAATACGATGGCTCCTCTGCAGTGTGCTTGAAGATCTATAGCGCTGCGAGATAGCCATCGATAGTGCCAACTTGAAGGCCTGAATTTGCCAAATAGGAGTAGAAAGGATAACACCATTGGTGTACCACATGAAAAGGGGTTGATATTCTCTTCTCTACACTAGCTGCAAAATGTGTTCCAATGGCAGCGGTATAAAGACTTTGTTGCTGGCCTTCTGGCCGAAAGCAACACCTCCAGTGTGGCTGAACCTTGCGAGCGTACAAGTAGCATTGATGGATTTCAACACCATGCTACATGCAGAAAAGACTTTTTTGGCCATAGAATCATATCTCTCGTCATCCCTGTCCTGTGGAACAGAAGGGTAAGCCGATCTACTACCTGATGAAGTTGCTGCCTGAACAACCACACTCTCCGGAATTGGGTGTTTGGATAAATATTCAGGGTCAGCAGATGACACCCTATACTTGGCTGATGTTTTTTTGTTAGCCGCCGGGATAACCTCAGGGGTTTCCCAGTTTGCCAATATTATCCTTTGTAATGCCGCATGAAATGGCACTACAGGATCCTCCTGTGGACCTTTAACCAAAATGTCTGAGGTCGTCTTGCTGAAAAGCAGGTGAAGGTGTTGACACCCCATAAACTCTTATCCTTGCCATCAAGGTTCTATATGGGGTTTCAGCATGTTCCCCTGGGTCTGGTTTGGCAAATTCCACTTCTGGGGAAGTGTCCAACCCACTTTCTTCATGTAAGGATTCTTGGAGGTCCTTAAACCTACCTTCCTCAGAGGTAAATTCCTCTGGTACAGGAGATGCAGATCCCTGCAGCTCAAAAGGTATCTCCCGATCCAAATTCTCCCCTTCCTCATAAATAGATGCTAAGGCTCTGGAATGATCAGATCTTGGAAATGGTAGAAATCCCATTCCCAGAGCAGAAGGGGCCAAATTCGTCATAATTGCCAGAGAAAACATCAACGTCGTCGATGCGGACGTTAAAGGCTTCGAAGCCATCGAAAAAGGCGTCGAGAAAGTTGGTAGAGGCCTCGAGGAAGTCGAGAGTATCGGAATTCTACTCGAGGTTGTCAATGACATTCTTGTGATCGAGGCTCTGGATAAGGTCACTGGCTGTGAGGTGGCCGTGGGTTTGTCCTTTCTCGGCGTCGAATCGACTGACCTGTGTGTCGAATAACCCTTCGATAATGGCGAAGACGCAGATCTATGCGTCAAAGGGATCTTCGACGACGGCGAAGACGTGACCTTGCCTTTACTCCAGGGTTCGTGACGCTCTCGAGTAGCTTCTCGCCCGGGTGCTGCGACTCGCAGCGTTTTGATCTTTTGGGTCTTTCACCCAGGGTACCACCCTCAGCAGTCTGAGGGGGTTGAGGCCGCTTTCTCGAAGACGCAAAGTATCTTTTTCCTGAATTCCTCCCACTCAGCCTGAGAGCTATGTTTTGTGGGGCAGGAGACCCTTTTTGGGGAAACGGAAGAAGAAGAGTAAGGGGATCTTCAACGTCTCTTTTTTTAATGCTTAGATCTCGAAGAGTGATGGGAACTGCTTCGAGATCTAGAACGAGAATTTCTTTTGTGATGGCGAGGAGACGAATGTCTCGACTCCGCCGAGGAAACTTTTGAAGAAGTTTTAACTGCCTTACCTCTCTCAAACTTCCCCTTACGCTCCTTCAAGGCATTCGCCGTCATAGACATGCAGTCCTCGCACTCTGAACAATGGTGCTCGACTCCCAGGCACCACAAACAGATCCTGTGAGGATCTGTCAACGGCATTTTCTTTCCACAGTCTCGACATTTTTTGAAGCCGGACCGTGGAGTCGTAGGTTCGGATGAGGAAGCCATCGAGTAAGAGTCAGTATTCACGAGAAATAATCAATTATATTTGACTGAAGAACTGAACAACGATATTCCGAGGCCCCACGAGAAACGGACGCTGCGCGTGGCTATTTATGGGCATGGTGACGTCGCCGCCGATACGGTGGCTGTCGAACGACACCAACTCGGACGGACGATGCGCAGCGCCCTCTGCTGAAAAAAAATTCCGAGGCCAGCAAGCTGGAGACGAATTATCAAAGATAAGGAATACGTCGGAGGACACAATCCCTTCGAAGAGGCTGTCTAGAGCTAGATGGTTGGGAGCAAAGATGTGGGTCTGCAAGGGAAAACCTATTTTCATAAAAAAGGCACCTCTTGCTTTCCTGCTTGAACGTTGTGAAGAGTGCTCCAGTCCAGGTGAAAAGGAAAAGAAAACTTTGCTGAGGCAATGCTGGATGCGTTTAACAGTGGTTCTCCAGGCTGAAACACTTGGCTCCAATGACGAACAAGAAAAGATGCTTGACTTCACATTATACCCCAAATTCCACATCCACATCACACCACCGCTTTGCCCAGGGAGAGTTCTTACCATATGTCAGAAAAGATTTTTCTTTCTGGCCCTTTCCCTCCATAGACCTCCATGGGACGTTACACTTTTTGCTTTTGTATTGAACCTTTCCAGACTTGGAGGCAAGTGAAGCCTTTTTGCTTCACTTGCCTAGTTAAGCTCATCTGTCTTGGGGCACTGATCAGTCCCTATGGCCATCAGTGCAGGAGTCCTCTATCATGCATATAAAGATTCTGTTTGTTTTCCCCTGTACACATCACCCTCTGTGAAGTGCGGAAGAGGCACATAGTGTCTCTAACTTTTTTTTCGGCAACTTTGTGGTACACTTACATGATGTTTCCAGGATGGGCTGCTGAAAGCAGATCACTTACAGTTTTCTGTATTACAAGTCTTCATTTTACTGCATAATGCTATTTACAGTACCATATACTCTAAAATGGCCGCCCCATGCGATTTTCGCCTGTCCCTTGCCCATGGTCGTGGGCTAATTCTGCTGTATTCACCACACCAGGTTCTAGTTATATGTAGTATATTCCAGTTAAAAGTAAGTCCTTCAAGTACAGTACTTGGGTGGGTCCTTAAGAGAAAACCACCTGGCACCACAGCCAGCTTCCTCTCAACAGTCTCTCCAGGACACTCACCCAGGGCATACCAAACATTCTACACAACCATTCTATTCATGCATTCCCCACTCATGCACCAAAACATTCTGACAGGCAAAATAGAACACAGTGTGCACAATACCAATCGCGATCAATACATAACATGTCCATACACTCCTGACACAATACAATTGCACCAACTTTGTATCCGCTGCAAAAGATTACCCAACTGCCACTCACAAAAACACAACCATGGCCCCTGGAAGCCACGTCTGCCAAACAATGGCCCCATTTCTGTAAAATGCGGAGAGAGATTGCAGAGGAGTGTGTGCTGGAACTGTATCAAAGGTTGTAGTATTGGGGATTCAGTGAAGCAGACACAGATAACTAGAAGGCAGGCATATATAAAAAGTAAGTTGCTTTATTTAATACAGGGCAAGTTGGGAAGAAAGAAGCAGGGGCTAGTTAATATGCATCCTCTCTAGTCAAATCTCCCATCCTGAATCCCAACTGACAGTCCCGAAACCTTTAGGTCCTGTAAGGTTCCAGGCTACCTCATAACATTCTACTGCCTGCAATGGTGCACACAACATAAGCATATTCTACACATCCTCTCTCCTTTCAATTTCACACACACAAACAGGATTCACAAACCAGGGTCTCTGAATTACCAAAATTAAACCTACAACGCAAACCAAGGAGACAAACCAGCAACATTCACATCCCTCACAACATATTCCACATTCACTTATCTAACGTTCTGCATCCATCCTAAAACACTATTCCACCACTTACCCGGGACTTACAGCTGCCACCTGCAAGTGCTAACCGTAATGACCCCACTCAACAACCACCTCTTTGTATAAACCTTCCACTCTGTCTGCCACACAGATACGGGCCTGCCAAGCCTGCTGCACAAACACAACCACTCAAACCCAACTGACAATATACCATCAAACTATCTCCAACCAAATGCATAACCACATACAACACACCCGCAAAGCCTGCCATCGGCACTGACCACACAAACTCCTACTGCACTCAAAAGAACATTTAATATACCATAAGGACCGACATCACACGAGTACTTTTACCCCATCACCATGAAATGCATCTGGGCAGCACACAAATGCTTTCTCCCCATCATAAAATTCATCCGGGCATCCATATAATTCACCCGGGCATCACAAGATTAATCTGGCCATCCCAAATTCACCCAGGATCATACGGGTACCTTCACCCCATCATATAATGCATCGATACAATTCATCCGGGCATCACAAAATAAAGCAAAATTCATCCGTAAACAAATGTGCACCCATTGCACAATATAAATGCATTCCAGAAACATTTGTAGTATTGGAGATTCAGTGTAGCAGGCACATCGCAGAGATGACTCGAGACAGGTGTATATAAAATTTGTTTTATTTAGTACAGGGCAAGTTGGGAAGAAAGAGGCAGGAGCTAGTTAATATGCATCCTCTCTAGTCAGATCTTCCAACTGACAGTCCCAGAACCCTTAGGTCCTGTAAGGTTCCAGACTACCTCATAACATTCTACTTCCTGCAATGGTGCACACAACACAAGCAGATTCTACACAGGTGAGCCTTCTGGAGTGAAAAGCAAGTCAACTACTGGAAACAGAAGTAACCGAAGAAGAATACCACCAGAGACGCTGTTAGGGACAAATTTAATTTCTGTGCTTATTCCCTTAAACCTTAGAGACACCCAGCTCTTTTACTGGACTTGGGGCTTGTGACTTTTTCCACATGAGTGGGACCTTTTTCTCACTCAGGTTTTTCCTGACTTTTGTGTTCACTGTTTAATGGAGTCTGACAAACTCCATGGGCATCTGCTTTTTGTATGGCACATTAGGTGCAGTGCCACTAAGAAGTCCTTTGAACTTCTCAGATTGTTTAAATACATTTTCTTGGGTGAACTACCATTCCCAGGAATAGTAATGTGATCCCGGTCGTACTTTTCCCTATGTACAGTGCTGAGGGGTTACCTAGTGATTCCTACCCCATTTTTTTGTAAAACATTGTTACACTTACCTACTTTAAACAGCTGGTGGCAGTAGTTTAATGTTTACTACCAGTGTGCATCTTCACTACAGGCTGAGCCCTCAGCTGCATTACAGTAGCCATGGGTGTGCTCCCCCCCCCATCCGCCCTGCTGTCTTCTTTTTTCGTCATTTTCTGTTTTAGTTTCTTCTGGGCTTTTACTCTATTAGTTGCCAGTTTGAGTTTGTGTGTTTTGCCTTTGGCAGGCTTCAGACCTGACGCCCACCCAGGATCCAGTGTGTCTGGATAGGCAGAAAGTGAGTGAGGGTCCCGAAACATCACTGTCCTTTGTCTCTAGGAGTGCCTGAGTGAAACCAGTCCTGATTGGCCGGCTGGCTGTCCTGAAAGGATCACCACCCTGCTATGCGATTGACAGCATAGGCTGTGAATGAATGGGAAATCTCAAGTTTTTTGGGACTAGAGGCAGAGTCGACCACTGCAGAGGAACATCTGAAGAAGACGTGATGCCAGCAGCAACCTCCGGGACCGCAAAGTGCCTGGTGAAGGCCATAGCTGTGCTGACCCAGTTTTCATATAAACTGGGTATACCTGTACGGGACGACTTCCTCCCTAGGGTTCTGGAACCAATAGCCTCAAGACAAGCTTCCATTGAGTCCTGTGACCATTGCCGAGTGCATCATCTTGCAAAGTCCAAATCTGGCCAAATCTTTGTGGGCCTCCAGAGGACCCTACAGAGACAGGAAATCTTGATCCAGAGTCCCCCCAAAAGAGTCCATGACTGAGGGAGCAGGTTTCTTCCAACCAGAGACATTCGTTCTTCATTGACGCCAAGGAAAAGGCACCAAAAGACCAAATTGCTGCTGAAACAAAGGTAATCTGTTGCTGCGGAGTGCCTCTCCTGAGTACTGCTGGAGGAGCCCGCCAGACGTCCTTCCTTTTGTCACCATTACCAAGGTCCAGGAACAAAGGCCTGCCAAGCTGTAGCAAGGAGCAATCCAGCAGTAGCATAATTCTTCGAATCACAGGTTCTGTGGGGCTTGGAGTATTCACCTTTTAACCATAAATTGTGCTTCCTATCCTGCCAAGTACTTTTGTTCCACGTTAGAGTTGATACCAACGCTCCTGCACTGGCCTGACAGCTTGTGCTCTCTACAAAGTAGCTCACTTGAGTTGATGTGATTTCTGCTGATCTTACTAACTTTGTCAAGACTTATCAGAACTATTGATTTTGTCCCTTAACTCTGACTGCCCTGGCTCCCTAAAGGCATCCTTCTAACCCTAGTGGCTTTGGAAGTACTTCCTTGTAGGTTATAATTGTGGACACTTATTGCTTGGATAAATGTTATCTGCCTCCGTTCGGGATATTGTAATTTATTTTTCATTGTGGAAAATATGTTCTAAATCTGATTCTAACCTTTCCTTTCTTTACAACTCAATTGAATTGGTAACTGAAAATAAGTGCAATACTGACCTTAACTGAAGTCACATGTGTGCTGGAAAATTTGTTAGCATAACGTTTTATTGTCTTATAAAAACTGAATCCAAACTTTGATTGAATGTTACTAGTAGTTAAAGCTTTTCAAAGAATGTTCATTTAAACCTGGTGTAGATTAGAAATAAATATGTATAAAACTTTGTGTGCAAGTGTTACTTGGCTACTTGTACTTACTGATTTCAACTGTACAGCTCACATTACCTCTCTTAAGATAAGCCTGGCTGCTCAGTCACACTACCAACGTGTGTAGTACAGGCCTATACTAAAAGGTGGGTTACCTAATACTAAGCAGATAAGTCTTGTGTAGACCTCACTCGTTGGACTGCACTAATTCTTACATAACAGACGCCTGCAGACCCTTTGGAACACTGAAGCAACCACTGCTGTCCTGACCCAGTTTTCGATGCGACAGAGGAGCTCCGAAGAGGACTTCTTCCCTTTGGCTGGTGGGAACAACCAGTCTCAAGACGAACGTTGACATTTTTAAACAAGTCATCTCCCGAGCTTCTAGAGCTGTGAAACCCCAATGCCAGGAGACCTGCTGCCTATTTTGAATGCATATTCGTGGAAAGGCAGAATCTGTCCAAATCTTTTCTTAACCCGTAAGGACACTTAGATCTGTTCCAACTCGCCCAGATCACCTCACCAGAGTGTGGGACTGCAGGAAGCGAAGAAGATTGACCGGAAGATCCATGTACTTAGTTGGTGCTGCAGAAAAGGTGCCAAAACCGCAGAGTGAACCAAGAAGTTGCTGTAAGTCGTGACACAGGTCCTCCCTCGAGACTGCTGCTGAGAGATCCTATCCATTGTCCTGCCTTCCAACATCAACCCAAGGAATCCAGAGGTTGGGTCTAGAGCTGCAACATCACAAAGCATCCAGCACGAACATTTTCTTCTAACCTAAAATACTGTTGGGAAAAGGGTATTGCTTACCAGATTCCAATAAGCTGCTCCAGTGCATTGGAGTGCATGTAGAGGTGTCCAGGGCAACCCACTCTGACCCAAGCCGCTGCTTGTGTCCCCTTCTCGAGTCCGATTGAAGGTATCCTTTGTTAATTAACTTCAATAACTCTAGACACTGGAAGAAATCCACAGGAACTCTTCATTATTCACTGCTTGTCAAGACTTCAAGCCCTCTCCGAAATGCCTTTAGCTAGGGTTGCGTTTTTGGACAAAAGACATACTAGGCGAAGAAATCTTCTCTAGAACCTCGAACAAAGCTTATGTTACAATAACTAACCATTTTCCACCCTTTAAGTAACTTTACTGTATGTGTTTGCAGAGTAAAGGTATTACCGTATAAACCGTTGAAAACCACATGAGTGCGCAATATTCGATAATACGATAACTGTCTTTTCCCTTTCTAACGTTGCTATAAATGTAACCGCAAACCAACACAAAAGTGAAAGTGCCCTTTGAAGTGTATTACCAAGTGATTCTAATTGTTCAAGTATAAACGTATGAAGTATTTAAAGAGATTCTGGTGTAAATATAATAATGTATACTTTTTATATAACTATATGTGAAAGTGCTTCTTGGTTGTGCCCGTCTAGCTAAGATTTAGTGTACTTACCTACAGCGCACATCTTCCGCTTAAGGTAAGCCTGACTGCTCTGCCCCACTACCAAGGTCCTGAGCTAGTAGACACTAAGATGGGGGAATCTACAAACCACTGAGATAGCTTACTTAAGTCTTACTGCCAGTAGGACTTTAGGAAAACTCCTCCAACACTTACCTATCTGAAGATGCATCTTTTCTCTGTGTATATATAAAATAAAGAACTATTTTGCTGTAACCGTGTAGTGTTTCTTTTGGCCTATGCAAGTTCTACAAACTGACCTACAGCTCAGATCTCCCTCCTGAGATAAGTCTTGCTGCTCTGAAATACTACCAAAACAATGAGTGCTAAAGACTTAAACTAGAAGTTGGGGTATCTGTATATCAAGGGGACAGTTTTATGAAGTCCTACCATAAGTGGACTTTAGAAAAATTCCACAATACCTCCAAGAACCAGTTTCCTGGTTTCCATCACAAGGGTCATTTTCTTCAAGTTGCTCACAGCTCACCGTCTGCATCATGTCAAGATAGTCCTCCGAGGTAGTCGCTGGAGGGATGGACCAGTAGTCAGTGTGCCCAGCTCTCCAGAACCGACCCATAGGAGTATGGAAGCAAGATTGAGCCTGACGCAGAGGGGGGGGGGGCGAGGGCGAGTAAACATACCCGTTTTGTCAACCCTGGCTCTCCCATCTCCCCTCACCCCCAGGTTACATAGGGTTGTATGGGTGTAAAATCCTGGCCCTACATCTCCCTTGCAGACTCTGAAGGGAGAGGTTCTTGGCAGGCATCTTCCCCCGGGCTTCCCCTAGCAGGGTCTGCTAAGAACTGTTCTCCAGATCATATTTAACTTTTCAACACTTACAAACTGCCTCGTGAATGCGTATGGAATTGTGAATGTTTTTTTTTCACTGCTCAAATTTGGTCTACGGCCAAAATAAATTTGAACAGATGCTCTGGACACTTACCATTCAGTCATACCACCCAGATAAGTGTTTGGAGAGACCTTAGTGTTGGTCTGTTCATCAGATTAGGGTGGCTTCAAGATCACTTCAGAATCAGCCTATTGCCACACTGGCAACAGGTAGGAATGTCAATGGACTAGATGGCACAAGTACAGGGGTTAAAAACATGTGGCGATGCCATTTTGAGTCTATGATAGCAAAAATGGTATGCAGCAAAATGTGCAGAGCGTGGGGGGAGGTGGAAGGGGGTGAGGGAGAGAAAAATGCATTACAAAAATATCTGCTATCAGCCAGTCTTGGAAGCATCACAAAAGTAACTAAAAAGGAAGAGGAGATATAAAGTACCCCTGCAGCACTTCATTAAGGTGAAGTGTGGAGCATAACATTGAGGAACCTCTTAAAGGATAAGGTTCCCCTGTACTTGTAGCCTTACAAACTGAGCAGTACCCCCAAGAGGTGAGCTGAGTACGGAAAACAAAATTAGGGCAGAAGTCAAATCCTAACAAAATGTGTGGGGGTGTGCCCTTAATGGCAATGGTGGGAAAGTTGCAAAAAGAAAATCTTTTGACACTTGTAGCAGATTTAGCACCTACACTGTGCACCTCAGACTGGCCGGTGGGAGAATTAGGCATAAAGCAGGGGAACCGCCTGGTTGCCCCTGGTACATAACGAATTTGCCCCCTGAGTGGGAAACTTCTGGGTCGATCCTGGTACCAGGTTTATGCACAAGATAACTAGGTGGTTCCCTTACGGCACCACCAGTCATCCCAGAAAGCAGCGCAGGACCCAGGGTGACATAAAAACAAGGTTGTTCCTTTCAACACTAATCCTCACATTCCTAACTGGTGTTTGTAACATTTTGACACTTTCATAATCTCCTATAGAGTGTTCCAACCAAAATGGTCTCATGCAATCGTCCCACTTGTGATTTGGCCCGAGAGACAGAGTGAATGCGGGGCATACTGCGAATTGGCAACAAGAGGAACACAAGAAAACCCATTTTGCCAGGGCTGTCGGGGATTAGACAACACAAAGGACAACAGAAGGCAATAAATAAATGGTGTGTGGGAGGTGGGAAAGCAAAGGACAAAAGATGCAGCAAGCTATTTGCCACATGTGTCCAGCCCCGTCTCTGTGGACAAAATGATTGAGGGATGGATCAGAGGGAAATACCTGGGTAAGCAGCTGTGGGGCCATGCATGCACACAGCTTCACAGGAAAACTTTGTCTTATGGGGATAAAATGGAGGTTTCTTTTGTACAATGTCCGCATTTTTCTCATAAGTGTGAAGTAAAGTGGCCAGGACATTGGGGTACAAAGAAATCTGCCAATGAAGCTGACTGGAACGAGATTGTGGTAAGCAACATACACGTAAGGAACAAGTTACTTACCTGTAACTGTTCTCCAGCATGGGTCTGGCATGGATTCACATGCTGATGAATATTCGCCGTCATCAGGCTGAGAATCCTCGGTAAAGAAAAAATCAGTTTGTTTCGTTTCTGAACTGTCTTTCTACTAGTAACCAATCACTGGTCTCTGGGTCATACTGCCCCCAGCCAATGACTGCCCTCTACCTAAGCCCCTCCTCTGACAGCCATCTTCAGATTTGGCATCACGTAAAGTGGCAGTAGGACCAAGAGAAGAGCCGCAGAGGGGTTGGAGGGAGGGTTTGCATGTGAATTCATGCCAGACCCATGCTGGAGAACAGTTACAGTTAAGCAACTTGTTCCTTCTCCAGCATGGGGTCTGGCATGGATTCACATGCTCATGAATACAAGAATACATAGCAGTACATACGCACAACCACGGGAGGTGGCAAGGCTCAACATTAAGCATCCCTTACCTCCTTACAAGGCTCACATTCAAGCAAACAGGTTGCGCAGCAATGCTTGGCCGACTCTGGACTCCACGAGATTCTACTGCGTCAACCGGGATTCCAGAGAGAAGGTGTGCGTGGACCTTCACGTAGCAGCGCTGCATATGTCCAGCAGGGGTACACCAGACATCAATGCCATAGTTGCAGCGATCCCTCTGGTCGAGTGGGCTCTCGGACGGACTGGCAACGGTCAGTTTGCCAACCGGTGACAGTGCATGATGCAGCCGGAGAGCCATCTGGAAATGGAAGCCTTGTAGAGGGCCTTCCCTTGGTTCACAGAGCCAAAGTTCACAAACAGCTGCGATGTCTTCTGAAAACTCTTTGTGCGGTCCACGTAGAACTTCAGCGCTCAAGCCACATCCAGCGAATGCAAAGTCCTCTCAGCCGGCGACGGGAAGGAAAAAGGCAACAAGGGCTCGTTAAGATGGGAGTCCGATGGCACCTTGGGCATGAAGGAGAGGTGCATCCTCAGCACTACCCTCGTCTGGTGGAATGTCAGGTACGGCAGCTTAAGGAAAGGGCCTGGATCTCTCCCACTCGTCGTGCGGAGGTGATGGCCACAAGAAACACTGTCTTCAACGATAGGAATTTTAGTGGCGTCGAATGCAAGGGCTCGAATGGCAGACCCATGAGCCTGGTCAGCACCACGTCGAGATCCCACGCCAGGTTCAGAGCCGTCACCGGCGGGAATAAGTAGAACAGTCCTTTCATAAACTCCTTCACCAGGCGGTGGGACCACAGCAACGACCGCTCTGGAGTCGTGTTGTAGGGGGAGATAGCTGCCAGATGAATTTTGTTGGCGGCATGCGTCAGCCCCGCCTTGGCCAGCGCCAACAAGTATGGCAGCACCTGGGCGGGGAGGGAAGGGGCGTAATCCGTTAGAGGTTGATCTGTGCACGGCACAAGACCGAAAACCTCTTCCATTTATGACCATAACACTTAAGAGTAGAGGAAGCCCTGGCCTTGGCAAGCACCTCCTTGCAGTCCGCCGGGATGTCATAGCCTCCAAACTCTAGTGCTGCAGGAGCCAGGCCTGCAGGTTCAGAGATCCTGGGTCGTGATGTAGGATCGCGTCTCCTTCCCTGGCAAGATGATCTGGGTCTGTCGACAGCCTGACTGGCAGGGACGCCGACATGTCCAGAAGGTCCGGGAACCTATCTGCCTCGGCCACGCCGGTGCGACGAGGATCATCCTGCACCGGGACCGTCTGAGTTGAGTGATGAGTTGCAGGAGCAGTGGTAACGGCGGAAACGCATTTAGGAACAGGCCGTCCCATGGGAA
This sequence comes from Ambystoma mexicanum, assembly GCF_040938575.1. Classification (NCBI taxonomy): domain Eukaryota; kingdom Metazoa; phylum Chordata; class Amphibia; order Caudata; family Ambystomatidae; genus Ambystoma; species Ambystoma mexicanum. Next base: position 781,389,600 of record NC_090932.1, read on the forward strand.
GGAGAATATGCCCCATGCTCCCGGCTGGGGGAACCTGCTGGTGAACCTCCGGCACATGGTGTTCGTCGCCGTCGCGAACAGGTCGATCTGGGGATTGCCCCATCATCGGAATAGGAGATCTACTTGACCTTGCCGAAGTTCCACTCATTGCAGGAGCGCAGCTCCCTGCTGAGTGAGTCGGCGACGGTGTTCTTCACTCCTGCCAGGTGAAAGGGTACCAGGAATATCCCCTGGGCGACGGCCCAGTGCCACAGGTCTTACGCTTCCTTGGAGAGCTGAGGATCTGGTGCCTCCCTGCTTCCGGATGTAGAACATTGTGGTGGTGTTGTCTGTGAAGACTCTTACCACTTTGCCCTTGAGGGTCAGAAGGAGGACCCGAGGGCCTAGAACACGGCCCAAAGCTCCAGGACGTTGATGTGCAGTGACCTCTCCTCCGGTAGCCAAAGGCCTCTTGCGTGGAGATCTCTGGTGTGCGCGCCCCATCCCTCCAGGGAGGCGTCCGTCGTCACTGTCTCCTGATGCGCTGGGGTCTAAAAGTCCATGCCCGCCGTGAGATGGTGCCCCACCACTGGATCGCCTGACGGAAAGTCTTGTTGGGGGCAATCTTGTCCTCAAAGCTTTCCTCCACTTGCATCCACCGGGTGCCAAGGAAGTCTTGCAGCGGTCGCATCCTACAAAGTCGCACGAGGTAGATGCAAGACGACATCATGCCGAGCAGGGACATGATGGACCTCACCTTGGCAACATCTGTGCTCAGCAGCCGTTGTACCCTGCCCAAAATGGCCTTTATTCTCTCCTCCGATGGTGAAGCCAGCCACGCCACCGTGTTGAGCCTGGCGCCCAGGAACAGTGTTTCCTGCGATGGCACCCAGCAGGACTTTGCATAGTTTATCGAGAACCCCAGTTCTGTGAGCAAGCGGACAGTCCTCACTGTGTGGTTAACGGGGAGTTCCCTTGACTTCGCTCGGATGAGCCAATCGTCCAGGTAGGGGTAAACGCGGATCCCCTGCAGGCGCAGCTGCGCCGCCACCAGTGCCAGGCACTTGAAGACCCTTGGTGCCGACTTCAAACCGAAGGGCAGTGCCTTGAACGGATAGTGTCGCCCCTGGACCACGAAGCGCAGACATTTTCAATGTCCTTTGTGTATGGGGGATGTGGAAGAATGCATCCTCCAGGTCCAGCGACGACAGGAAGTTCCCCTGTTCCAGCACGTGCTGAAGGGTGACCAACCGGAATTTTGGGATCTGATGTATTTGTTGAGGCAACCGAAGTCCAGAATAGGCCGCAAGCTGCCGGTCTTCTTTCGGACGAGGAAGTACCGCAAGTACACTCCGCAGCCCCAGAGTCTCTTCGGGAGGAGTTCTATCGCACCCCTTTCCCAACATTGCTCGTACCTCCAGAAGTAGCGGGAGGAATGTGATTTTCTTTTCTGGCCACCGGTGGAAAGCTGGGACACTTCCTTTGGAACTCCAGAGTGTGCCCGTGGGCCAGGGCATCCAGCACCCAACGGTCGGAGATGGATTGCCACACGCTGATGAAGTTAGTCAGATGGCCTCCCACCGGGGTGCTCGGGTGGGGGCCAGACGTCCCGGCTGGTTCGGTCCTGTTTCGCCGAGGCCTTGCCCCCTTGGGCACCTAGGAGACGGCAATATCCTCCGGCCTTGCTGCGGCACCTGTAGGCCTCCCGCGACGAAGAACGGGCCGCCTGACGGTACGAGGGGCTGCCGCCGCCAAATCCATTGGAGGCACCTCGAGACTTGCCTCCAGAGGTCCGAAAGGTCGGCCTTTGCTTCTGGAGTGTGCCCAAGGCACGGGCCGTCTTGGTGTCTGCCTTGATGGTCTGCAGGGACTCGTCCACTGCCTTGCCGAACAGGTTGTTCCCGAAGGGCATGTCCAGTACCTTGGTCTGTACGTCCTGATGGAAATCAGTGGCCCTGAGCCACCCTCTAAGGCAAACACTGTTGCCCATCTGGAGAAAACTGGCGTCGGCGATGTCCGTGGCTATCGTGATGGCGTGATCAAAGCCACTTCGCCCTCCTGCAGGATTTCGAGGGCCTCTGCTCTCTTGTCATCTGGGAGGAAGTCCAGGAGGCGGGCAATTTTAAACCACAGCTCCCTATTGTACCGGCCCACGATAGAGAAAGCGTTGGCCGCCTTAATGGTCGTCGCTGCCGATGAGATGACCAGTCGTCCCATGGCGTCCAGCTTCTTCCCCTCGCCGTTCGGTGGGGAAGGGGCAGTAGATGCCGTTGCCCCTGCTGATTTCTTCTTGGCCGCTGCAGAATCCACCGAGTCCGGGGACGGCTGCACCCTGAGGCAAGTAGGAGCGGAATCTGGGACCCGGTACTTCTCATGTCGGTCTCTTTGCAGGAGCCGTGGACGGGTTCTTCAGAAGGGCCAGTCCCTCATCCCAGATGTCGTCTAACAGTGGGACCGAGAATATGGTCTTCCTCTTGGCCTCTTGTAGTTGATAAAGGAATTCCTCTCTTTTCTGCTCTTCGGGGCGTAGCCGGAAAAGCTCAGAGGCCCTGGCGATCATAGTGTGAAACAAGCCAATTTCGTCGGGAGGGGAAGCCCGGGGAGGGGGCGATGGTAGATCCGTTCGGTCGTCCCTGCCGTCATCCGTCCCCGCCGCCTCAATCTCCGTCTAATTCCTCGGCAGAGGGGATGGAGGTGAAGGATGGAAAGGTGGGGGGTGGATGGACTAGCCTCCGCTTAGCTGGAGGGATTCTCTGTGTACAGGGTGTGCAGTGCCAGTAAGAGGTCTTCCAACCTGTCCTGCGGTGCTGGCATCGGTAGCATCGGGAGTGTAGGCCGAGGTTCCTAGTCGGCCTGCCATTCTTCATCGGTTCCACCCTCGCTCTCCACCTCCGCCTCGTCGGGATCCTTCCCGCAGGCTCTGACCTCGTCGAATATCCTGTCCAGGTCTTCTTTTACGACCTACAGCTCGTCCTCAGAGGTGGCGTCTGAGTCCGCTAGGACCACTGAGCACCCCCACTCCTTCACGGCTCAGGGATTCACAGGACTCTTTTGGATTGGTTGGAAAGACAATTCCCTCTGTGATGGCAGGGAAACTTTAGGCCTGGAGGCCATCTCCACTGGGGTCGCCTCTGCGGGCTTCGCCAGGGACACCAGGATTCCTTCAAATGAGGCCTTAGCCAGGTGAATCCGGGCCTTCACAACCTTAGGCGCGTCAGAGGCCTTCACCGTGGGGGGAGGGTCACGGCCTCGCTCCCCCTTAGCTCTGTCGGGATCGACCGGGGTTTCTCCCGAAGCTTACCCAGGTTCTCAGACTTCCTTTTTACCGAGCCGGAGCGTTGGCTCGTGGTTGACGGCGTCTGTGACATTGCACCCGGCCTGGCAGCCGATGAGCCCGGACCAACAGCGCTCCCAGTGCCCGCAGACTCAGTGCTTTGCCTTCTGTTGGGCCTCTGAAGACCACTCTGACTTCTTCACACCTGCTGCTGGTCTCTCTGCCTCCAGCCAGTTAGCGAGTCGTGAACAACTGTCCTTCATGGTCTGGACGGACATGTTCTTGCAGAACGCACAGTCCTCCTCCACGTGCGACTTGTCGGAGTGCAGGCAGTAGAGGCACCAGGAGTGCTCCTCTTCCTTGAACACGTTCTGTAGTCCACATCCTGGGCAGATCCTAAACAGCTTGGATCCAACAGGCATCGAAGTCTCCTTTGTCTTGAGCCATGTCCACGTGGGGGTAGACCTCAAAGATCTTCCGGAATCCTCCAAGAAGTGAAATTCGACCAAAAAAAACTCTTTGAAAAAACGCAACACGCAGTAAAAGCTCGAGAGCTAAACACGAGGACTCCCAACACTTGAACGTGTGGTAAAAATCTGAAGAGGGCTGCCAGAGGAGGGGCTTAGGTAGAGGGCAGTGTGACCCAGAGACCAGTGATTGGTTACTAGTAGACAGTTCAGAAACAAAAACTGATTTTTTCTTTACCGAGGATTCCCAGCCTGACGACGGGGAATATTCATGAGCATGTGACTCCATGCCAGACACCATGCTGGAGAAAACATGGAGCGATCTGGACAACACCGACATGTTTAGTGTATCAAGTTGTAACACTGCAGACCAATACTGAAATGAAATCTACATACCAAGTGAATTTCAAACAAATTCATATGCCTTTAAAACAGTCATACTTACCGTCTCCTAGGGGAGTGGGATCTAGATCTGGTTCTTGACCTTGTAGTGCTTTTACTCCTTTTGACATCTTTTCGCAGGCTAATTTAGAGAAAAAACAGGCACATTTAATCATTTACGATCAGGCAACAACTTGCAATTTGTAAGTATATTGTGTGCTACACATTTAAATGAGTGAAAATGACACTGACTGTAGTGACTATTTACTCGTAGGCCACAGTCAGCTTTCCTCTAATCAAGGCGCCTGTACCTTTGGGAATGGGACCGGTGCATTTACAAAGCAAATTCAGTTAAAAAAAATAAAAATTGAGGTAGATCCCACATGCGAAGCATGGTTCTGGCACAGGCAACCTCTGCAACACTTACAGACCCTATTTTCCTCAGCGTTACAGGAGCCAGTTGACTCTTACTAGAGGGAATGGAGGGCTGACCTATAGAGGAAAGGGGTCTCTGGGCTACAAACAAATCTTAATAGGTGGGCAAAATAGGCTTGTGACCCAGGCCGCTTCTTTGGACGGTGACCCTGACTGATGCAAATAAGTTAAATGTTCTACAAAACAAATACCACTATACTGTATTGTGTGCTGCTGATGCTCTAATCCTGCTGCTCAACTTAAATAAAGGAGTATCTGATCAATAACCCTGTAATGTGTGCAGTCTTGAGCCAAGATAGTTCAGAACATAGCTCAGCAGGTTATGTACTTGTTGCAGATATCTTGGTTCATAATCCAAATCAGTTGCAAATCGTGGCCAAGCAGGCACATTCTCCTTTCCCCTCTCTGATGTTTACAAGAGTAGAAGTCTTTTTATGGTAGTAACCATTGTTTTGCAATCTACCTGCACTAGAAAGTTATAAAAACGGATTTAGCAACAATATGGTGCAGTTCGAAAGCTCGAACCTTCCGAAAAGGGATTGTAACAAGTGGGCAGCCACCCGGAATAAAGAGCATATGGCACTAGTTGGGAGAGTGATTAGTAGTCGAACGGGAGACCATGGAACAAAATTGTCAAAGCTCACAACCCAGCTTTGCCAAAGGTTGTGATCTTGGATAGTTCACTCGACTGCATAGTCCATGTGCTGTTTGAGAGAAAAAGCTGATCTGATGGTGGCATTGTTTAGTCAATTGCCTGCTTATTTTTATGTAGTTTGAGTGGAAAGTGTTCTAATCATGAGAGAGGCTATCAAATGTCTTTGCCGCACCAAGCTCATTTTCAAACACACTTATTTGATAAAACATTTGGGGGCGAGGTTTCTACAGTTTCAAATATTATTTGCAACATGAACAATCTGCAAGTCTGTCACAATGACCATGACCGGGTAACCATGTTGTCAGCGTCAAGACCACCCCTGGACTTCAATCTAAAAATTCAGTAACACCCAAAATAGATAGATAGGCTCATATCAGCTAGCATACTGGTATTAGCAGACTTCCAATTATAGTGCAGAAAATAAAAGCTATAATCATTCGCCTTTTGCAACACGTGTCTATATTTGATGTGTAGTTTCCATGTCATGACAAGTTATGTATTTAATTCATGAATGTCAAACAGTCACAAATTATTATGATATTTATTGAGTACAGAATAAACAGACTGCTTTCCAAATCAAAGGGGAAAGGACACCGAGGAAGGCAGAGATACAAGGGAGCCAACAGGGGAGGGCAGGCAATTTGGCAGCAAGGGATCTACAAGCAACCAGGAGAAGAAACATGGAAGGGGGGGGCATAGAACTCTGTCTCAGATTGGGTGAGGCGTGGAGGGCGTGTGGGTCTAAGGTCTAAATAGTAGGGGCGTAACTGCATGCTGCTGTTTGACTGGTAAACAATGATCTTGGAAACAATGTAGTAAAATGCCAAAATAGCAGACTAGGCTCAAAGAACCTAGTCTACTTGTCCAAAGTTAGTGATTTTTAAGATGGCTTTTTAAAAATCAACTTCTGTGGGCAGATTCAGAGACTCCACTATTCTGGTGAAAATGAAAAGCCACTAATGTCTAGCCAAACTATCAAGGTAATGTGACTGAGCAGTAAGGCTCGCACTTCTGTGCATGTGGATAGTGAAGGGTCCAGTCAAACACACAGAACACTTAATTCCAGTTAGACAGAAAATATAAATTACTCACTGTTGTGACTAACGTACTCTTAGTCCCCTTTCCTCCATACTGCATGGGCGTCCCTTCCAATGGATGGGAGACCCAACTTTTTTCACCAGAATAAAACCTTCCCTTTAAATTCAGAGGGGTGCGGGGTGCAGCCGTGGGAGCATGTGCTGCCCTGACTCAATAGCCATAGACGCGTCAACAACGGATTAATATTGCCTAATGACACCAATTTTGGGGGGTGGGGGAGTTCGGATGTATGGAGGAAAGGCAACTAAGTACATTAGTCACTATGGTGAGTAACTTATAATTACACTTACGTCCCGTCCCCTTTCCTCCATACTGCATGGGCGATTACAATTGAATGTATCCCCAGGGATGAGAGAAGCCCCCCCTTAAGCAAACAGGTTTTTAAGAACCACCTATCCGAAAGCCCCCTCTGATTTAGAGCTGACATCCAAACAGTAATGCTTGCAGAAAGCTGAAGGGGGTGGGCCAAGTAGCTGCTCTGCTTATGACCTGCCAGGGGACATGCAGCTGGAAGGCAATGGCAGTTGCCTTGGCTCTGACCGCATGGGCATGCATGTTGGCCGGAGGTGGCTTATGTTGTCCCTCATAGGCTTCTTTGATTGCCGAGATCATCTACCTGGCTATGAAGGCCTTGGATGCCCGATACCCCGGTCTTCAAGGTGATGGAGCGTCCGACTTGCGCAAGCCCTTGGCCCTGTCCAAGTAGAATTTTAGTTCACACCTGACATCAAGGCAGTGCAGGACTCTGTGCCTCTTCCTTGGGATCGGAGAAGATCGTAGGCAGCACTATTTCCTAGTTCAGGTGGAACGCAGACGGCACCTTGGGGAGGAATGCTGGGTGCGTCCGGGGGACAACCTTGTCCCTGTGAAATGTAGTGTATGGCTCCGAGGCGACCAGCGCCTGGATTTCACTGATTCTGCGGGCCGAGGTGAGGCCGACTAATAAGGCTGTCTAAAGGGTGACCAGCCTGATGTCCGCAGATGCCATTGGTTCGAATGGTTTGTGTGCCAGGGCGCCCAGGACTATGTTGAGGTCCCACACAGGGGGCAGACTCTTGATGGCCGGGAATAGCCTGGCGAAACCAGTGAAACGTCTTGACAATTGGGTTGGAAGAGAAAAAAAAGTTTCCGCAGAGTTCCTGTACGCCCCAATGGCAGTCAGGTAGGTGTAGCATGTGTCCACCTGTGCGCCTGAATGGGCGAGATGTGCCGAAAAGGAGAGCACGTCGTCCAGGGAACATGCCAGAGGGTTGAAGCCCTTAGAGTCTGCCCAGTGGCAGAACTTGGTCAATTTGCTCTTATACTGAGCCCTGGTAGATTTGCTCTTGGGGCCCTGTATTATCTCAAGATTAGCCTGGGAGAGGCCGAGATGTCCTAGCATGACCTATCCAGGAATCACGCTGCGAGGGCTAGTTTCTCTGGGGCGGGTGGAGGACCTGCCCCCCTGCTGCACCAGAAGATGTGCTGGGCCCGTTGGTAGTCGAAAGGGAGGCCTCTCCGAGAGGCTGAGCAGCTCTGAAAACCATGACCTGGCTGGCCACCACAGAGCTATTAAGATGCATAGGAGGCGAGACTCCTTGATCTTGCATATCACCCGGTGAATCAGGTGAGTGGGCGGAACAGTGTATGCTGTCATTTCGTCCCATCTGATCTGAAAGTCATCGCCCAGTGAGCCCGGGCCCTGACCCTGCCAGGAGGCCAACAGTTGGCATTTCCTGTTGCCCCGGGAGGCAAGCAGGTCCACCTGGGGGTGGCCCCACTTTCGAAAGATCTCCTGCAGCGCTAGCCCGTTCAACTGCCACTCGTAGTTGTCTGCTCCCAGTCTGCTGAGCCTGTCTGCCTCCAGTTTGGATTCCCCCAGCAGGTGGACTGCCGTGAGGTAGATGTGCTCCAGGACCCACTCCCACATGCTGACAGCCTAGTTTGCACAGTGGAGGTGGGGGGATGGTAAATGGGATCTGGTACCTCTGCTCGTTGACGTAGAACATGCTGGTCGAGTTGCATGAGGACAACCTTGCCCTCGATGACCGGAAGGAAGGCCCAGAGTGCCAGCCAGATGGCCTTCAATTCCAGCAAATTGATGTGGTGCTCCTGCCGGTTCCAGGTGCCATGGACGCAGTGGTTGTCCAGCGTGCCCCCCCCATCCTGAGAGAGGAGTCCGTGGTGATGGTGACCTGTGAAGTGGGTTGCCGGAAGGGCTTGCCCGTCTGCAGGTTGCAGTCCCTGGACCACAATGTGAGGTCTCGGTGAAGCGACTGAGTAACGTTGATCATTTCTGACTGATGGCCCTGTTCCTGGTTCCAAGATGCTGCAAAGTGCATCTGTATCCTCGTCATCCTGAGTCTCGTGCGGGGGACAGCCAATAGTACTGCTGCCATGAGACCAAGTAGGTGTTGGTACCACCAGGCCGAGGTCACTTCTCGGCAGAGGAAGTGCGCTGTGGCGCTCTTGATGGCCGTGATCTTGACCTCGGAGAGAAAAACCTTCCCGGAGCACGGGTCCCAAATGAGGCCTAAGAAGGTCAGTCTGCACGTGGACTGCAGCAGCGACTTCTTGAGGTTGAGCGAAAAACCCAGCTTGTGCAGTGTGTTCAAAGAGCGTGGGAAGTATGGTGCACTGCTTCCGGAGATGTAGCCCTGACGAGCCAATCGTCTAGGTACGGGTAGATGTGGTGGCCCTGCGACCTGAGGAGGGCTGTCACAGAGTTAATCAGCCTGGTAAAGACCCTGCGGGCCGAGTTGAGGCAAAAAGGAAGCACCTTGTTTTGGAAATGGTAGCCCATGATCCTGAATGGTAGAAAGGAACAATGAGACTGCCGGATCTGCATGTGTAGGTAGGCGTCCTTCAGATCCAGGGAGCACATCCAGTCTCCCCTGCACAATGTCTCCGCTATCAAAGCTGGCGTAACCATCCTGAAATTTTGAAGAGGTAGGGAGAGGTTGAGGGTGGAAAACTCCAGCACAACTCTCAGGCCAACCTGGTGGTTCTTCTCGATGGTAAAATCCTGGTGTAAAAGCCAAAGCGTCGCTGGGAGGCTGGGACTTCCTGGGGGGGTGGGGGATGAGAGGCTGGGATAGGGAGGTGGTACCCCGTGGAGACTATGGAAAGGATCCAGGGGTCCACGAAATTCTGGTGCCAGAATTGCATGAGAGCAAGCCTGACCCCCCCCCCACCCCCTCCACTGGAGACACGTGGACACGGAGGGGTGCGTCATGCCTTCTTACCCTCCAAGGCTGTTGCGGAGGAGAGGGACTGGAAATAGCCCTTACTATACCCCCCACCCCTTTTTTTGTTTGCGCTGATGCTGGGACGGCGAACAGTTAGGCTGCCTGGACCTTCTCTTGGAAGCCACAGAAACCTCTGTATGTACGCCCCTTCTCAGAGCGCTGCTGTAACTGGGTGTAGGGTTTGGGCGTGGTCTTTGTAAGGATGGATGAAGACTTGACCGTTTGAGAGCTGTTTTTCTTGTTATCCAGCTGCTCATCCGTTGTGGAGTGGAAGCGGTCACCCCCTTCGAACGGAAGATCTAAGATGAGTTCCTAGACATCCGGATTGAATTTCGTAGCACGGAGCCAGGCCATTCTTCTCATGTCTGTGGCAAGACAGATGGCACGGCCCGAGGTGTTGATGTGGGCCACCGTGGACTCCATGATGTCCTGCACCACGATCTTGGCCTCCGCTAATCCCGCCTTGAATCGTGATTGGCTCTGCGCCGAAAACTCTGGGAGGAAATCAGCAATTTCCAGCCAAAGCCTCTGGTTAACAGCTGCCAGCATGGCAACCGCTTTGGCTTGACAAAGGTGCAAGGACGCATTGGAATACAGCTTCTTCCTGTACGCCTCCAAGATCTTCTCCTCGCCTAGCAGCGCTGCAGAAGAGGAGGCAGAGGACGATTGAGGGTTGGAGTATAGTGATGCCGCAGCGATCACCTAGGAGTGTGGCTGAGGATGGGCCGATAGCAAGAGTGTATCCCCTTCCATCTGCCTGTACTTGGCGTCCAGGCATTTAATCACCGGCTGGGCCGAGTGGGGTTTGAGCCAACCCTTCTAGGGCAGGGAAACTACATCCTTCTGCATTGGGATACCCTTTCTGGCAACAGGACGTAGCGCAAGGACCTCCGCGAGGACCCCCTTCTGTTGGTTGCTGGACCTCTGGTTGAGGCAGACCCAAATACTCTGCCAGCCCTGCCAGACATTCGTGGAAGGCCTTGGCTGAAGATGCGTGTCCAGTTCAGCGACTCCGGGTCGTGATGAAGTATGCCGCCTCCTTCTCTGGAGAGAAGATCCGCCTCCGTCGGCCGCTTGACTGGTGGGGATGCGGACAAGTCCAGAAGGTCTGGGAACCAGATCTGCCTCAGCCACGCCGGTGCTACTAGGATCATCCTGCACGGGGACCTCTTGAGCTGGTTGACGAATCGGAGCAGCAACGGCAACGGAGGGAACGCATATAGGAACAGCGAGAAAGCATCGCCCATGCCCCTCGGCTGGGGAAACCTGCTGGCGAACCTCTGGCACTTGGAGTTCATCGCTGTCGCGAACAGGTCGATCTGCAGTTTTCCCCCCCATCGTCGGAAGAGTCGATCCACTTGATCCTGACGTAGTTCACACTTGTGGCACGAGCGCAGCTCCCTGCTGAGTGAGTCGACAATGGTGTTCTTTATCCCTGCCAGACGAAAGGTCACCAGAAACATCCCTTGGGCGACAGCCCAATGCCACAGATCCTGGGCTTCCTTGGAGAGGGCTGGGGATCTGGTTCCTCCCTGCTTCCGGATGTAGAACATCGTGGTGGTGTTGTCGGTGAAGATTCTCACCACCTTGCTCTTGAGGGACGGGAGAAAGGACCCGAGGGTCCAGAACACTGCACAGAGCTCCAGGATGTTGATGTGGAGCGTCTTCTCCTCTGGGAGCCAAAGGCCTCTCAAGTAAAGTTCTCCGGTGTGTGTGCTCCCCACCCTTCCAGGGAGGCATCCGTCGTCACCGTTATCTGGTGGGATGGGTCTGAAAGTCTGTGCCCGCCATCAGATGAGCGCGGGTGTCCCACCACCGGATCGCTCGTCGGAAGGTCTCGTCGAGCGGGATCCTGTCCTCGAAGCTGCCCATCACTTGGATCCAGCGGGAATCTAGGAACTCTTGCAGAGGGCGCATCCAAAGCCGGCACAGGCGCAGGAGATATATGCAGAAGGACATCATACTGAAGAGGGACTTGACGAGCCTCACCCTGGCCACGTCTGTGGCCAGCAGACGCTGCACCTTGCCCAGGATGGCCTTCGTCCTTTCCTCCGACGGTGAGGCCAGACGCGCCACTATGTTGAGTTTGGCCCCCAGAAACAGTGCGACTTGCGACGGGACCAGGTGGGATTTGGGAAAGTTGATGGAGAATCCCAGGTCCGTGAGCAGCTGGACGGTCTTTGCTGTGTGATCCACGGCGAGCTCCCTTGTCCTTGCTCGGATGAGCCAGTCATCCAGGTAGGGGTAGACGTGGATCCCCTGCAGGCGCAGCCACGCCGCCACCGGTGCGAGGCACTTGGTGAACACCTTGGGTGCCGACTTCAATCCGAACGGGAGGGCCTTGAACTGGTAGTGCCGTCCTTGGACCACGAACCAGAGGAACTTTCGGTGTCCTTTCAGAATGGCGATGTGGAAGTACGCATCCTCCAAATCCAACGACGACAGGAAATCGCCCTCCTCCATCTGTCCCGGCACGTGCTGGAGGGTGACCATCCGGGACTTCTGTGCCTTGATGTACTTGTTCAGTCGTCGCAAGTCCAGGATGGGGCGCCATACTCCCGTCTTCTTCTTCACTAGGAAGTACCTTGAGTATACTCCGGAGCCCTGGAGCCTCTTCGGGACGAGCTCGATGGCACCTTTTTTTGAGCAACGCCCTTACCTCCAATAGCAGTTGAGGAACGTGATTTTCCTTTCCGACCACGGGTGGAATGCGGGGGCACTTTTAGTAATTCGAGGGCGTGCCCCTGGGCCAGGGCGTCCAGCACCCAACGGTCAGTGGGGAGGACTCCCACACGCGGACCTACTTCACCAGCCGGCCTCCCACCGGGGTGCTTCGGTGGGGGCCCGACACCGCTGTCGGTTCAATCTTGCTTGGAGGACGCCTTGCCGCATTGGCCTCCCTGGTGACGACGGCGGGGCCCACCCGACTCGCCCTCTATAGGCTTGTTGTGACGAGGAGCGGGCCGCTTGGCGGTACATAGAGGAGCCACCGCCGAATCCCTTGGAGGCACCCTGCTTGCCACCGGCGCTCCGAAAGGATGGCCTTCGTTGCCGGAGAACACCTAGGGCCCTAGCTTGTCTCCGTGTCCGCCTTGATGGCTTGGAGGGACTCATCCACCGTTTACCCAAACAGGTTGTTCCCGTCGAACGGCATGTCCAACACCTTGGCTTGTACATCCTGGCAGAAATCCATTGCCTTGAGCCAACCTCATCGTCTAAGGCAAACGCCGTTGCCTAGCTGGCGGAAACCGGTGTCTGCAAAGTCCGTTGCCACCGTAATGGCGTGGTCCGACGCCACTTCGCCTTCTTGCAAGATCTCCAGGACCTCGGCCCTCTCGTCATCCGGTAGGAAGTCCAAAAGGGGGGGCGATCTTGTACCATAACTCCCTGTCATAGCGGGCCACGATCGCGAGGGCGTTGGCCACCTTAATCGTTGTTGCCGCCGAGATAACTCGTCGTCCCATTGCATCCAGTTTCTTCCCTTCGCCGTCAGGCGGGGATGTTGACGTTGAGGCCGATGCCCCCCGCTTTCTTCTTGGCCACCGCTGAGACGACCGAGTCAGGGGTCGTTTGTGCCCTAAGGCACAAAGGGGCCGCGTCGGGGACCCGGTACTACTCGTACTGATCCCTCTTGGCAGGCGTCGTAGACGGGTTCATGAGAAGGGTGAGACCCTCATCCCAGATGTTACCCAGCAGAGACTGCCTTCCTCTTAGCCTCGCGCCGTTGGTAAAGGAAACCTTCCTTCTCCTCGGGGCAGAGCTGAAAAAGCTTGGATGCCCTGGCGATCATTGCATGGAAAGATCCGATCTCGTCGGATGGGGAGGCCCGGGCTGGCGATGGGAGCTCCGTCCCGTCGTCACCGCCATCGTCGTCGGTACCTGTCGTGGCCGTGTCCGTTCCCGTGTCATCCCCAGGGACAGGGGATGTGGGTAGGGGGCGAGCAGGCCGCGAGGGATGAGCAGGCGGGGCTGGATGGATCCATCTTCTCTTGTTCGGGGGGGGGGCTTCCCGCCGGGCCCGGCTCTGGTTCCTCCGTCGAGCCTGGTTCCGGGTCCTCCGTCGGTGGTAATGGCAATCTCGTCCTCATCTCCGAACATAAGGATTGTATTGCCAACAAAATGGCCGCCGAGTTATCCTTCTGCTCCGGAAGCGACGGGTGACTAGGACCCTCGCCGGTGCCGCCATCGCTCTCGTCACCCTCGTCAGGATCCCTCCCGTGGGGACGGGCCTCTTCGACGCCCTCGTCAAAGCTCTCTAAGACTTCTACCAGCTCCTCCTCAGATGCTGTGTCTGTGGTCCACAATGGCCACCGCCCCCCCCCCCTCTTTTTCCGCCGGGGTCTTCACAGGGGTCCTCGATGGGTCTGAAAGAGGTTTTCCTCCGCGGAGGGAGGGAGACTCTGGGCCCCGAGGTCACCTCCACTGGTGTAGCCTCCACAGGCTGTGCCAGGGCTGCCACGACTCCCTCGATAGAGGCCTTGGCCGAGTGAATCTTCACCTTGGGGGAGGGTCACCACCTCGCTCCCCCTCGGCCAAATCCTTCGAGATCGAGCGGGGCCTCTCCGGAAGCTTACCCGGGTTCTCGGATTTCCTCTTCCCCGAACCAGAGCATTGGCTCGTGGTTGATGGTGCCGGGGAAGGCGCGCCCTGCCTGGCAGCCGAAGAGCCGACCGTTCAGCGCTCCCGGACTTGCTGTGCTTTGCCTTCTGTTGGGCCTCCGTCGCCGGGGCACCCTCACAGGACTTAGAAGTCCGCTCAGACTTCTTCTCACCTGATGGACTCCTTCCTTCCAGCCAGTTGGAGAGACGAAGGCGTCGGTCCCTGATGGTCCGTTCCGACATGTTCCTGCAAAACGCACAGTCCTTCTCCACGTGCGTTTTGTCCTCATGAAGGCAGTAGAGACATTTCGAATGCTCGTCCTCCTTGAACACATTCTGTAGCTGGCATCCAGGGCAAAGCCTGAACAGCTTTCCGGGCGTCGAGCTTTCTTTCTCCTGGGCCATGTGTTCGGGTAGGCCGCAGAAACTTCTGGAATCCCCCAAGAAACGTAACTCTATGAAATCTTCACCCTTGAGGGGCGTACAAAAAAATCTGACACGGATACCCGTTAATCGGATGTAGAGACGGTGGAGCTTGAGGCTCTATTTGACCGAAAAATGAGAAATTCTCTTTGAAAAAGCGCGAAAACGCAGCAAAAGCTCGAGAGCTAAACACGAGGACTCCCAACACTTTAGCGTGTGGAAAAAATATGAAGATGGCTGCCAGAGGCGGGGCTTAGGGGGAGGGCAGTGATTGGCTGGGGGCAGTATGACCCAGAGACCAGTGATTGGTTACTACTGAGAAAGACAGATCAGAAACGAAACTGATACTGATACTGATTTTTTCTTTACCGAGGATTCCTGGCCTGACGACGGGGAATTCATGAGCATGTGAATCCATGCCAGACCCCATGCTGGAGAAATTGCATTACTGTGTGCCAAACTGCGTGAAGTGAATTAGGGCCCCTAAAGCCACCCACACACTCAGACTAAGCCTTGACTACTCAGCCACATACCCTGGATTTGGTTTCGGATAACCTCTCATAGCTCCCCGTTTATTATAACTAGACTGGCCTCCTAGAATTTGTCCACCATGCCAGATTTTAGAAATCCATCCCAACATAAAGTCAACCTTATTTTGTGAAATTGAGGCGCAGTGTCAAATGTGACCCGCTAGATCAAATGGCTTCCACTAAGTGGATTTATTGTTCCTCAGGTTTCTCGCCACAGATTGTGTTTTCCTTGAACACAAACTGGGTAAACATAACCTTTCATATTAGTTTATCTTCATTTTGTTTTGGATTTGTCTTTGCCCTCCGATACTTTCTTTCAGCAAATCATTGTGGATTTTGGTTACCTGCGACAGGTATTGTAAACCGCTTAAATGTAGGGGGTGTTGGAGTTGAGGTTTGTGAAATTCTAGTGTTTAAGAAGAATAGAAAGACAATTTGTTCTAATACATATACTATATTGTATCTGGTTTGTAGCCCTCTATTTCAGATGACTGTCCATTGTCCATCAAGTGACAAGGTGGCATATGGGTACACCTAGAAAACCTATTATAATATACAAGTCTTTGCTAGGGGAGTTTCCCTAAAGTCCACTGGAGGGAAGATTTCATAAAACTATCGCTATGGTATACAGGTTGTATGGAAGGAAGGGTCTTCAAGCCTCCCCCCACCTCCCCTTCATTCCCACTAACGTGCAGACTATGACTCGTCCAGCAACCACCCGAGCTCCTGTGGCCAGGGATGCGGGATGGCTGCGGGTGAACACGTGTGGCTGTAACACCCAGCCAGCAGCATGGTAGCCGACTCCATTTTGTGGCACGCTCAGACTCCATTTTGAACATTACAACTTGGCTTGAGAAACACAAGCAGTCTGCAGGGCTGCAGCTCTCCCCTCCTGATCGCGCACAGCGAGCCAGGCACTTCCCTCGCCCTCCTACCCTCAGCGTCCCTGCTGCAGGCCTGTTCTCACGGGAGACTAGGTGCGAACAACTTACATGACAAACACCATCTTTCACCTTCCGCAGTCCATCATTGACCTGCAGATGACCGAGCCGAAGCTGGGGGTTGAGAAAAACAAGCCATCTCCATAAACCTTGTCCTGTCCCATTGCAGACCCCACATTTACGACACACTGTAGATAACCCCCCAACCTTGTTCTCTTCTTGAAGAGACAGATATACATTCTACGCCTGTGTGCCACCCTGGTCCACCCTTAGTGAAGGTTATAAATCCACTACGCCTGTGTGCCACCCTGGTCCACCCTTAGTGAAGGTTATAAAGCCACTCATGTAGGTGTGTATTCAGGGGGCTAAATTCAGAAAACGAAACAAGAAGATCCTTACCTCTTTTTAAATGCACATAAAGCTGCTGGTTATATGTCCCACACTGTTGAATGAAACTTGCCTTTTAAGGAACACTCACTCTAATGTACAACGTGCTGATTTACTTGCTCAACACAATACAAGGTACACAATCCAGATGTCGACTGGCTGTTCAAATATATATATGTGTCCACAAAATATGCCTAACCCACATACTGGTATAAACGTATATCATGTAAGAGGGCAAAGTTACAAGACCGTTGTAGGTCGAATTTACTTTGTAACATGATAAATGTAAAATGTGATGCAATGCATTACTTACAATAAAAGCCTTTCTGATGGTTGGATCTGCTTAGATTCACATGCTGTGCATAGTCCGACATCCAGTGGTCACTGCAGAGTATTGCATTTTGTTTTTCGTAGTCGAAAAGGAGACGTCGACAAGGCGTGTCTGTAACACTATTCCTATAGTGACGTGCGGTGTACCCACAATCCCCCACGCGTCGAGGTCCCTCTGTTTGTATTTCTTCTAACCTGAGGGAGCCTTGTAGACGTGAGAGTACAGAAAAGAGATAAAAAGATGTCTATGTTCCTTCCATCCGACGGGGAGGAAGGGTGGGCGCATGTGAATCTAAGCAGATACAACCATCAGAAATGCTTTTACGGTAAGAAATGCATGGGTTTCTGATGTTTGTTAATCTGCTTAGAATCACATGCTGTAAATAAACTAGCGAGCAGTACCCGGAGTTGGAGGTGGGTTGTGAGAAAGAACAGAAAAGATGTCTTAATACTGCTTGTCCCACCTGGGAATCAGATCTAGAGTGGGCATCTAGAAAGTAGTGTTTTGTAAAGGTGTGTACAGAACTCCAGGTTGCCGCTTTGCAAATGGACTCAAGGGGAACATTTGCAATGAATGCTATGGGTGCCCCAGTGCCTCGAGTAGAGTGTGCTCTTGGCTTGAAGGGTAGTTCTCTCTTAGCAAGAGAAGGAACAAGTTACTTACCTGTAACTGTTGTTCTCCAGCATGGGTCTGGCATGGATTCACATGCTCATGAATATTCCCCGTCGTCAGGCTGGGAATCCTCGGTAGAGAAAAAACCAGTATCAGTTTCGTTTCTGATCTGTCTTTCGTAGTAATAACCAATCACTGGTCTCTGCGTCATACTGACCACAGCCAATGACTGCCCTCTACCTAAGCACCGCCTCTGGCAGCCATCTTCAGATTTGGAAGCACGTGAAGTGGCAGTATGACCAAGTGAAGAGCCGCAGAGGGGTAGGCGGGAGGGTTCGCATGTGAATCCATGCCAGACCCATGCTGGAGAACAACAGTTACAGGTAAGTAACTTGTTCCTTCTCCAGCATGGGGTCTGGCATGGATTCACATGCTCATGAATAAAGAATACATAGCAGTACACACATGCACAACCACGGGAGGTGGCAAAGGCTCAACATTAAGCATCACATCAACTCAACATTAAGCATCTTAACTCCTCACCAGGCTCACCTCAGGCGAACAGGTTGCGCAGCACTGCTTGGCCGACCCTGGACTCCTCCCTGGAATCCCGGTCGACGCAGTAGAATTTCGTGAAGGTGTGCGTCGACCTCCACGTAGCAGCCCTGCATATGTCCAGCAGGGGCACACCAGATAGGAACGCCGTGGTAGCTGCGATCGCTCTGGTGGAATGGGCTCTCGGACGGCCAGGCAGCGGTCGGTTTGCCAACCGGTGACAGCACATGATACAGCCGGAGAGCCATCTGGAGATGGAAGCCTTCGAGAGAGCCTTCCCCTGATTGACAGGTCCAAAGTTCACAAAGAGTTGTGACGTCTTCCGAAAACCCTTCGTGCGGTCCACGTAGAACTTCAGCGCTCTAGCTACATCCAGCGAGTGCAAAGTCCTCTCAGCCGGCGACGAAGGCGACGGGAAGAACACAGGTAACACCAAGGGTTCGTTGAGATGGAAGTCCGACGGTACCTTGGGCATGAAGGAGGGGTGCGTCCTGAGCACTACCCTCGTGTCGTGGAAAGTCAAGTACGGGGCCTTGCAGGAAAGGGCCTGGATCTCTCCCACTCGTCGTGCGGAGGTGATGGCCACAAGAAAAGCTGTTTTCCACGATAGAAACTTCAACGGGGCCGAGTGAAGAGGCTCGAACGGAGGTCCCATGAGCTTGGTCAGCACCACGTTGAGCTCCCACGCCGGGGCCGGAGCCTTCACCGGCGGGAACGATCTGAACAGTCCCTTCATGAACTCTTTCACCAGACGATGAGACCACAAGGACGTCCGGCCCGTGGTTCTGGTGTATCGGGAGATCGCAGCAAGATGAATCTTGATGGACGCATGTGCCAGACCAGCTTTGGCCAGCGTCAGCAGGTACGGCAGTACTTGGGGAGCCGTAATCCGTAGAGGGTTAATCTTCTGTGCGTGGCACCAGACAGAGAACCTCTTCCATTTGTGTCCATAGCATTTAAGAGTCGAGGACGCCCTGGCCTTTGCAAGAACCTCTCTGCAATCGGCCGGTATGTCGTATCCTCCAAACTCTAGTGCTGCAGGAGCCAGGCCTGCAAGTTCAGCGACTTCGGGTCGTGGTGGAGGATGGCGCCTCCTTCCCTGGAGAGTAGATCCGCGTCCGCCGGCAGCTTGATCGGCGGGGACGCTGACAAGTCCAGAAGGTCCGGGAACCATATCTGCCTCGGCCACGCAGGTGCGACGAGGATCATCCTGCACCGTGACCTCTTGAGCTGGTTGACGAGCCGGATTAGCAGAGGCAAGGGAGGGAACGCGTAGAGGAACAGGCCCTCCCAGGGGAACGAGAAAGCATCGCCCATGCTCCTCGTCTGGGGAAACCTGCTGGCGAACCTCCGGCACTTGGCGTTCGTCGCCGTCGCGAACAGGTCGATCTGGGGTGTGCCCCACCGTCGGAAGAGGCGATCCACCAGATCCTGCCGTAGTTCCCACTCGTGGCACGAGCGCAGCTCCCTGCTGAGTGAGTCGGCGATGGTGTTTTTTTATCCCTGCCAGATGAAACGGCACCAGAAAAATCCCTTGGGCGACGGCCCAATGCCACAGGTCCTGCGCCTCCTTGGACAGCGCTGGGGACCTGGTTCCGCCCTGTTTCCTGATGTAAAACATGGTGGTGGTGTTGTCGGTGAAGATCCTCACCACCTTGCCCTTGAGGGACGGAAGGAAGGACCTGAGGGCCCAAAACACTGCACGGAGCTCCAGGACGTTGATATGTAGGGACTTCTCCGTCGGGAGCCAGAGTCCCCTTGCGTGCAGATTTTCGGTGTGCGCTCCCCACCCTTCCAGGGAGGCATCCGTGGTCACAGTCTCCTGGTGGGCTGGGGTCTGGAAG
Source organism: Ambystoma mexicanum (assembly GCF_040938575.1). NCBI lineage: Eukaryota > Metazoa > Chordata > Amphibia > Caudata > Ambystomatidae > Ambystoma > Ambystoma mexicanum. The sequence goes on from NC_090932.1 coordinate 781,409,337, forward strand.
TCCATGCCCGCCGTCAGATGCGCGCGGGTGCCCCACCACCGTATCGCTCGTCGGAAACTCTCGTCGAGCTTGATCCTTTCCTCGAAGCTGCCCGTCGTCTGGATCCAGCGCGCATCCAGGAATTCTTGCAACGGGCGCATCCGGAGCCTGCACATGGGAATGAGGTAGATGCAGGAAGACATCATCCCGAGGAGGGACTTTATGGACCTCACTTTGGCCGCGTCGGCCACCAACATCCGTTGCACCTTGCCCAAGATGGTCCTGGTCCTCTCCTCCGACGGGGAGGCCAGAAGGGACACTGTGTCGAGCCTCGCTCCCAGAAACAGTGCGACTTGCGCGGGCACCAGGTGGGATTTGGCGTAGTTCACGGAGAATCCCAGGTCCGTGAGGAGTTGGACGGTCCTTGCCGTGTGGACCACGGCGAGCTCCCTCGTCTTGGCGCGGATGAGCCAGTCGTCCAGGTAGGGGTAGACGTGGATCCCCTCGCGGCGCAGCTGCGCCGCCACCGGTGCAAGGCACTTGGTGAATACCCTGGGTGCCGACCGTAGTCCGAAGGGAAGGGCTTTGAACTGGTAATGACGCCCTTGGACCACGAATCTGAGGAATTTGCGGTGCCCCTTTAGGATGGGAATGTGGAAGTAGGCATCCTCCAAATCCAATGACGATAGGAAGTCTCCTTCCTCCAGCTGACCCAGGACGTGCTGGAGGGTGACCATCCGGAACTTCTGCGCCTTGATGAACTTGTTCAGACGTCGCAGGTCCAGGATGGGGCGCCATCCTCCCGTCTTCTTCTTCACGAGGAAGTATCTCGAGTAGACTCCGGAGCCCCGAAGCCTCTTTGGGACGAGTTCGATGGCGCCCTTTCTGAGCATCGCCTTTACCTCCAGGAGAAGTTGAGGGACGTGAAGTTCTTTCCTGGCCACGGGGGGGACGCGCGGGCACCTTCTTTGAAACTCGAGCGCGTGGCCCCGGGCCAGGGCGTCCAGCACCCAACGGTCGGTGGAGATGGACTCCCACACGCTGACGAAGCCCGCCAGCCGGCCTCCCACCGGGGTGCTTCGGTGGGGGCCCGACCCCAAGGCCGGTTCAATCCTGCTTGGACGCGGCCTTGCCGCCTTGACCTCCTTGGCGACGACGGCGGGGTCCGCTAGACTTGCCTCGTCCTCTGTAGGCCTCTTGCGACGACGAGCGGGCCGCTTGACGGTAGGAAGCGAAACCGCCGCCGGAACCTTTGGAGGCGCCCTTGCCTCCGCCGCTCCGAAAGGGCGTCCGTCGTTGCAGGACTCCAAGGGCCCGGGCCGTCTCAGTATCCGCCTTAATGGCCTGAAGGGAATCGTCCACTGTCTTCCCAAACAGGTTGTTCCCGTCGAAGGGCATGTCCAGGACTCTGGTCTGGACGTCCTGCCGGAAGTCCGTAGCTTTGAGCCATCCACGACGTCGAAGGCAAACACCGTTGCCCAGCTGGCGGAATCCAGTGTCGGCGATGTCCGTCGCCACGGTGATGGCGTGGTCCGAGGCCACCTCACCTTCCTGCAGGATCTCAAGGGCCTCCGCCCTCTTGTCGTCCGGCAGAAAATCCAGCAGAGGAGCCATCTTGTACCAGAGCTCCCTGTCGTAGCGGGCCACGATAGCCAAGGCGTTGGCCGCTTTAATCGTCGTCGCTGCCGACGAGATGACTCTACGCCCCATAGTATCCAATTTCTTTCCCTCGCCGTCCGGCGGGGAAGTCGATGTGGAGGCCGCACCCCCCCCCCGCTTTCTTCCTGGCTGCCGCGGAGACGACGGAGTCCGGGGTAGGCTGCGCCCGGAGGCATAGGGGGGCCGTGTCCGGGACCCGGTACTTTTTCTCATACCGGTCTCTTCTAGCTGGCGTCGTGGAAGGGTTCTTGAGGAGGGAAAGGCCCTCATCCCAAATGTCGTCCAACAGAGGCACTGCGAGGACCGTCTTCCTCTTGGCCTCGCGCCGCTGATAAAGGAAGCCTTCCTTTTTCTTCTCCTCAGGGCAGAGTTGGAAAAGCTCGGAAGCCCTGGAGATCATGGAGTGGAAAGATCCGATCTCGTCGGGCGGAGAGGCCCTGGTGGGAGGCGACGACGGAAAATCCTCGTCGTATGCCTCGTCGTCCGTACCCGTCGCTGCCGTGTCAGTCCCCGTATCATCCCCTCGGGTGGACGGGGAGGAGGGCTGGAAGGGGCGCGACGGTTGAAAAGGAGGTGGTGGATGGATCCTTCTTTTCTTGGTAGGGGGAACACCAGAAGGTCCCGGTTCTGGATCCCCCGACGGGAGAGGTTCCTCCGTCGGTAACGGTAGCCTCGTCCTTATCTCGGAGCATAAGGACTGTATGGCCAACAAAATGGCCGCCGAGTTGTCTTGCGGCGCTGGCAGAGGGGAATCCGACGGGCGAGCAGGGGCCCCGTCGGTATCCTCGACGATGTCGTCGTCGTCACCTGCGTCGGGGTCCATTCCGACGGGCTGGCCTTCTTCCACGCCTAGGCCGTGGCTTAAGACCTCGATCAGTTCCTCTTCAGAGGTTGAGGCCGACTCTACGACGACGCCCTGCCCCCCCTTCTTCCCCACGGAGGGTTTCACGGGGGTCCTATCGATGGGCACAAAGGAAGACTCCCTACGAGGAGGCAGGGAGATTCTGGGCCCTGAGGTCGCCACCACTGGTGCAGCCACCACAGGCTGAGCCAGGGCCGCCGCGACCGTTTCGATAGAGGGCTTGGTCGGATGGATCAAGGCCTTCACCACCTTAGGTGCGCTCACCGCCTTATCCTTGAGGGAGGGGGCACTGCCACGCTCCTCCTCTGCCTTAGAGCTCGACCGGGGCCTCTCCAGGAGCTTCGCCGGGTGCTCGGCCTTCCTCTTACCCGACCCAGAGCGTTGGCTCGTGGTTGATGGTGCCGGGGAGGGTGCGCCCTGCCTGGCGCCCGCAGAGCCCGACCGTTCGGCGCTCCCGGTGCCAGCGGACTCGCGGTGCTTGGCCTTATGTTGGGCCCCCGTCGCCGGGGCGCCCTCAAAGGTCTTAGAAGACCGCTCGGATTTCTTCTTCTTCTCGCCAGACGGGCTCTTACCCTCCAGCCAGTTGGCGAGACGTTGATGGCGGTCCTTCATGGTCCGTTCCGACATGTTGCCGCAAAACGCACAGTCCTTCTCCACGTGCGTCTTGTCCTCATGAAGGCAGTAAAGGCAGAAAGAGTGTTCGTCCTCCTTGAAGACGTTCTGCAGCTGGCATCCAGGGCAGACCCTGAACAGCTTTCCGGGCGTCGAGCTTCCCTTCTCCTGGGCCATCTCCGAGACAGGGCCTGAGAAGCTTCTGGAGTCCTCCGAAGTGTAGCTCGACGAAATCTTCACCCTTGAGGGGCACAGATGAATCCGACACGGGTCCCCGTTGATCGGATGTAGGATCGGTGGAGCTTGAGGCTCTTTTGACCGAAAGAATCGAAGTTTTTGTAAAAAGCGCGAAAAAATAGCACTAACGCTCGAGAGCAATAGCACGAGGATCCCAACACATGAACGTGCGGTAAAAATCTGAAGATGGCTGCCAGAGGCGGTGCTTAGGTAGAGGGCAGTCATTGGCTGTGGTCAGTATGACGCAGAGACCAGTGATTGGTTATTACTACGAAAGACAGATCAGAAACGAAACTGATACTGGTTTTTTCTTTACCGAGGATTCCCAGCCTGACGACGGGGAATATTCATGAGCATGTGAATCCATGCCAGACCCCATGCTGGAGAAACAGAGTGATGCATTGAACAATCCATCTAGATATAGTGGACTATGAGACTGCATCTCCTTCTCTTCCTGCTGCCACCGAGACAAAGAACTGATTAGTCTCTCTCAGTGGTCTAGTTCTTTCCATATAAAACATGACCGCTCTGTGCACATCAAGTGTATGCAGGCTTTTTTCTCCCAAATTTGAAGGGTTTTGAAAGAACGTTGGTAGTTCTACTGACTGGTTGACATGGAATTTCGAGATGAATTTCAGTGCAAACCTCGGGTGTGTGCGTAGAACCCTTATCTTTGTGAACCGTTACAAAGGGGTCTAGAACAGAAAGAGCTTGTAGCTCACTTACTCTCCTAATGGAGGTGATAGCTATTAGGAAGGCAGTCTTAAGAGTAAGGTCTTTAAGAGTTGCCTTGTGCATGGGTTCAAAGGGTGAGCCCATGAGCCTGGTAAGTACCGCATTTAGGTCCCAGCTGGGAGCTAGGTTTGCTATCGGACGGTGTATTCTCTTTACCCCCTCCATGAAGGCTTTAATAACTGGGACTTTCCACCATGACACTTTAAGTTGGGAAGTGGTTATGCAGAAAGTGCCGCTAGGTGGACTTTAATAGAATTGAATACTAGACCTGAGACCAGTAAATGGGTCAGGTACAGAACAATGTGTGGGAGAGCAGTCAACAGGGTTGATGTTTCTTCCTCTACACCAGATGACAAATCTCTTCCATTTGCTAGAATAACAGTGACGAGTGTTAGGCTTTCTAGCCTCCCTGAGGATGTCCATGCATCTCTGCGGGAGTTGTAAATGTCCAAATTCTATGATCTCAGGAGCCAGGCTGCTAAGTTCATGGTCTGAGGGCATGGATGCAGTGTCCTGCCCTTGTCCTGTGACATGTTGTACGGGCAGGGAAGTTTCACTGGAGGAGATAGAGACATCTCCATCAGGTGAGCGAACCATGGCTGCCGGGCCCACATAGGGGTCACTAGTATCATGGTTACTTGTTCCTGGTTCATCTTGTGCACAATCTTGTTGAGAAGGGGAGTCGGGGGGGGGGGGGGGGGTGGGGGGGGGCCGGGGAAGCGTAAACAAATTTCCCTGACCATGGAATCGATAACCATTCCCCTTGGATTGGTTCTGGGGGTACCTGGAGGCGTAATCTTGGCATTGTGAGTTCTCCAGAGTTGCGAACAGGTCTATTTCTGGGAATCCCCATTGTGTGAAAATGAAGACGGTGTCTTCGTGTAAACGCCATTCGTACTCTGAGGGCAGAGGGAAGTCTCTGCCGAGTTCATCTGCTAGCAGATTGAGTTCCCCTGGTACATGTTGTGACAGTAGGAACATGTGTATGAGAGCCCACTTCCAGATTTCTGGGACAGCTTGGACAGTCCTGAAGTGTGAGTGCCCCCTTGTTTGTTGAGGTAGTACATGGCTGTGGTGCTGTCCGTGAGGACCATCACGGTCTTCCCTTGTAGGTGTGCCTGGAAGGCTTTTAGTGCCTTGAACACAGCCAGTAGCTCCAGTAGGTTTATGTGCTTGGATGCTACGCTCGGAGTCCAAACTCCGTGAGTAGTCTGATGGGATAGGTGAGCCCCCCATCCTGTGAGGGATGCGTCTGTGGTTAGAGTGGCTTCCACTGCGGGGGTGGCGAATGGTTTCCCCATTAGCAGGTTTTCCTTCGACCACCACCGTAGCGAGAGAACCAAGGCTTGCGAGACCACCCCTAGATCGTCCCATTGTCCGCTGGCCTGACACCACTGACTGTTGAGCCACTCTTGCATTGGGCGCAGGCGCGCGTGAGGTACCAAATAAATACATGACGCCATCATTCCTAGCAAGCGCATTGCTTTGCGTACCGTCACCTCACGACCTGCCACATATTGAGGGATCTGAAACAGCATTTTTTGGACCCTCTCGTTGGAGGGGAAGACAAGGTCGTCCTTTGTTCGAATTAGAGCCCCTAGGAATTTTTTGATCTGGCTGGGGTCTAAGCTGGACTTCTTCTCGATGGAGAAGCCCAGTTGGAACAAAAGGTCTGTCTTTTGGGTATTTGAGAAGCATGTTTCGTAATAATCCCTTTTATGAGCCAGTCGTCGAGGTAAGGGTATACTGGGATGGACAACCTGCACAGGTGGGCCGCTGTCACTGCTTGTACTTTCGTGAATACACTGGGTGCTGATGCTATCCCGAAGGGTAGCACTCTGAAGTGGTAGTGTTTGCCCTCTATCATGAACCTGAGGTATTTTCTGTGCGCTGGCAACATTAAAATATGAAAGTATGCATCTTTCATGTCCAGTGTGGTCATGTAATCTCCTTGTGATAGCAGGGGGATCACTTCCTGTAAGGTCACCATACAAAACTTTTGAGGTTTGACAAATGTGTTCGCTGGGCGGAGATCTAATACAGGGCGCATGGTTAAGTCCTTTTTGGGTACAAGGGAGTACACTGAATAAATACCTTCCGTTACCTGAGATAGAGGCACAACCTCTATAGCTCCTTTTTCCAGTAGCTGGTCCACTTCATGCAGAAGGATGGTGAGGTGTTCTGGTGTCATGCGTCGTCCCCTTGGGGGGTCTGTACGTTGGGGAACTGTTGAATTCTATACAGTAGCCGCGGGCTATGGTTGATAGCACCCAGCGGTCTGAGGTTATTCCCTCCCATGCCGGAAGAAAGGATGTTAACCGGCCCCGACCGGCGATGCATGGGAGGGGTCCTGAATCTTCGAGTCATTTGGTGTTGGTGGCTTGGGAACCTCTAGGGGTGGAACCCCGACCTCTCCCTTTGCCATGGCGTTGTCCTCTGGTTGTATTGCCCACTGGTACCTTGGTTAGAGGATCAGTTGTTTGCTGAGTATTGCTACTGCTGATTTTGCTGCTGGCGTTGGCCTTGAAAAAAGCGCCTATTGCCATAGCCACGTTTGTTAGGAGGCCTAGAAATCTGGTCTAGGGTTTTGACGGTGTCAAACTCTTTCTTTGCCGTTTCTAGTGCCTCATCAATCGCCTTTCCAAAGAGGTTGGCATCTTCTATAGGCTTGTTGATTAGAGATGCTTGTGCTTCAGGTTTAAACCCCGAATTACGCAGCCAGACATGACGTTTGAGTATTCCTTGGACTAGGGAACGGACAGCCGTTTCTGCAGCATCCAGAGTGTTTTTCACAATGCCTTGGTTGACTAGGGTCCCTTCAGTAATCGTGGCCAGAAGCCGTGTACGTAGGGGTTCTGGTACCTCCTCGGTGTCCTTGCGTAGCTTGCTCCATTGTGCATCTGCGTAACTTGCTAGCAAGGAGGAGTTGTTTGCAATCCTAGCGGAAAAAGCAGCAGAGGCTGTGATCCTCTTCCCTAGAGCATACAATTTTTTTACCCTCTTTATCTGGTGGTGCCTCGCTGGTAGACAGCGGGACCCCTGCTCTGTTCCTTGCATTTATCACCACTAGGGAGTCTGGTACAGAGTGGCCCCGGACATACAACGGGTCTGAAGGAGATGGACTGAATAGTTTTTCCATCCTCGGGTTGACCCCTCTGACCAACGCAGGTGTAGATAGTGAAGGGATAATTCGTCTCCTTACTGAGGCGGGGAGGGGAATGGTTTGGCTGACAGGGGGGTTTCTCCCAGATTACCTTCTCCACAAAGTTAATGTCAGGAGAAATCTCCCCAGTGTCTATTTCGAAATGCGCTGCTGCCTTGTGTAGTAGTGCATTAAATGTAGGTTGATCGTCTATAGGTGACGTGTTCCTATTAGGTGAGTCCTTGGGAGGGGACAGGTTTAGGGCATCAGGGTCCGAAAACGCTGATGGGGACTGGCAGGGCTGTGAAGCACCTTCCTCTGGGTCTTCTCCGAAGCCCTATCTTCAAAACCCTCCTCCTCTAGGTTTTGTTCCTCTTCGTTGCCTAAAAATTCGTCCTCCTCCTGAAAGTGGGGTCCTCTTCAGTGAGGTCATATAAATCTACATCCTCTTGGGAGGGATTAAACAGCCTAGGGAATTTAGCCCTGGGGTCCACCTGAGGTCCCTCTCTTGCCCTTTTGAGCGGTGGTAGGTTTTGAGTGTCCATAAACCTCTCCATACAGAACTTGAGTCTCTCCAGGGTCTCATGAGGTACCCCTGAGCGGTCTGGTGGGGGGGAGAGGGCGGGGGTGGGGGTCAGGGGAGGGGGGGTTTCGGCCTGAAAACGCTTTGACCTATCCCATAACGTCAAAGAAAGGTTTCCGCCGCCGTCTGAAAAGCCTTCTGGCAGGCTAGGAGTCTCTTTAGATGAAGTGGGCAGTTCCTGTCTTCCTTCCGGCCTTTTCAGCGTTTCTCTAGCCTTCTGAGCAGTATTCGACGTATCTTTCGACGTCCGCCTCTGGCTATCGGTGGAAACGATCCTCGCCAGGCTCTCGACGACTAATCAGTCTGTGGAGGGCTCTGGTCTTGACGTTACGGGCATTGCGTGTTCTACGGCGACGGGTGCTCTGACGGAGCGCTTCGTCTGGCGGTTTGGGGGTAGCGCCCTTATCTGGTCGCGTCTGCGGTTGCGAGTGGGGCTTAAGACTTACGGTCTGAGGACGCCGGTGGAACCTGCGTCTCCGTTGGCGCTGATAGTTTCTTCATCGAAGACGAAGACGAGCCGTGGGTTATGTGTTTATGTGAGTGTTTTTTGTGTGCCTCAGTGTCGCCGGGGTGTTCATCCCCATAAGCAGAGCGTGAGCCGAGCTTGTCGGGGCCGGGGACAGACGAGGAGCGCGAGATCTCCTTAAAAAGGTCTACGACTTCCGAAACGGATGTCGGGTTATCACATTCCTCGTCACTTTCTGCGGCGGCGGGTGAGGAATCGGACCTCGACATGGCGTAGGCAGCCCACCTCTTGACCCTGCAGTCCTTTAAAGTCTTAGGCTTAAGAAGCTGACAAGCCACGCAGCCGTCTTCCTTGTGGTCGAGGGGCAAGCAACGGTTACACCGTTTATGCTTGTCTTTCCAGGTGAACTTGCCCTTGCAACGCGGGCAAAACCTAAAAGGTGTCCTCTCCATAGCTGAGGAAATATTGTGCTGTGATAACAACCCAGAGGGAAAGGCATTCTCAGAGAGAAACAAGAAATGTCCCACGACTCCACTCTCCCTACTGTCTTTTGGCTGGCGAGGCCAGGCCACGTGTTGGGCAGCGCCGAAGGATCTCCTCCTTCTCGTCCCCGCCGTCGAAGTTCTTACTCGGCGGAGAAACAGCTATACTATAGGGATAGTGTTAGACACGCCTTGTCGACGTCCCCTTCGACTACGAAAAACAAAATGCAATACTCCGCAGTGACCACTGGATGTCGGACTATGCACAGCATGTGATTCTAAGCAGATTAACAAACATCAGAAAAATATATATATATATATATTATATATAATATATGATACATTACTCTCTGTAATCGAATTTCTGATGCTTGTATCTGCTTAGATTCACATGCTGTGCATAGGCCGACATCTAGTGGAAGCTTCAGAGTATTAGTTTTTCAAAACTCAAAAATGGGCGTCAACATAGGGCGTGCCAGTAATACTATCCCTAGTGTGACGTCCACTGTACCCATGATCCCTCACGCGCGTAGGATTCTCAGATTGTATTTTTTCTGACATGCGGTAGCAGGAGTACAGATTATCCAAGGAGATAGATAAGACTACAAGCATCCATGCACCTTCTCTCAGAGGGGAGTAAGGGCTGGCACATGTGAATCTAAGCAGATACAAGCATCAGAAATACAGTTACGGTGGGTAATGTATCCCTTCTGAGGCTTGTGGAATCTGCTTAGATCAGATGCTGTGCATAGATTAGCGAGCAGTGTTAGAAGGAGGTGGAATGTTAGAAGGGTCATGAGCGAACAGGTGTCTTAGAACTGCTTGTCCCACTTGTGTATCTGTCTTGGAATGAGTGTCACTGAGTAGAGCTCCATGTAGCTGCTTTGCAAATGGTGTCAAGGGGTGCATTTGCAATGAAATCCAGAGTGGCCCGGGCCTCTTGTAGAGTGGGTTCTTGGCGTAAACGGCAGAGTTTTCTCAGAAAGGGAGTAGCACAACTGGATACAGTTTACTATCCATTTTGAGATGGCACCTTTAGAGACGCGATCTCTCTCTCTGCCTGTAGCTACAGAGACGAACAGTTGGTCTGTCTTTTTCAGCGGTCTGGTCTTGTCTACATAGTAGAGGACTGCTCTTCGCACATCTAGCGTGTGTAGTTTTACCTCAGCAGAGCTTTTGGGTTCTTGGAAGAAGGCCGGTAGCTCAATGGACTGGTTAACGTGGAATTTTGAAATTAACTTAGGTGAGCACCTAGGATGAGTTCCTTATGAACAGTAAAGAAACAGTAAAGAAAGGATCCTGCACTGACAAAAGCCTGACTTTCACTGATCCCGTTTTATGGATTTAATGGCTACTAAGAAGGCAGTTTTATAGGTCAGGTGTTTGAGACAAGCTTTATGCATGGGTTCAAAGGGGGGGGGGGGGCATGCATAAAGCTCCACATCTAGGGAAGCAAGCACCACAATAAAGTCCCATCCTGGTGGTGGGTTCGAAATTGGAGGGTGGAGTCTCTTTACCCCTTCCATAAATGCTTTAACCACTGGTACTTTCCACCACGACACCTTGTTATGGGAGGGGGTGTAGGCTGATGACGCTGCCAGGTGTACCTTGAGTGAATTAAATACCAACCCTGCGTACAGCTGCATACAGCTATTTCCCCTTTGACCGGAGGGCTTGTCAGTTGGCCGAGGGACTTTAAGGTTTCGTATTCGTCCTTAGCCATCTTCAGTGCTTCCTCCACTGCTTTCCCAAATATAAGACATGTCGGTAGAACCGAAGTCCTGAGGGTGGCTTGGGTCTCGGGCTTAAACCCTGATTGTCTTAGCCAAGCATGGGGTTTAGTAACTGTGCCTTTTGCTATTAGTCTCACTGCATTATCTGCTGCATTGAAGTTTGCCTTAAGAATGCATCCAGACACTGATATTCCATCTGATGCAATTTGGGCCAACTGGCTCTTTAGAGGATCAGGTGCAGAGGCAATGAGGGCAGCTACCTGTTCCCATTGGTGGCAGTTGTATCTTGCTAACAGAGTGGTGGTGTTGGCAATGCGTGCTTGGTATGCTGACGCGGATGCCACCTTCCTCACCAGAGTATATATTCTTTTGCTTTGTCAGGGGGTGCTTCAGAAGAAGCTAGTGGCGACCCTGCCCTCTTTCTGGTGGTTTTTACCACCAATGAGTCGGGTTTTTAACAGACCCCTTATGTATAATGAATCAGAGGGAGCGGCCCTAAATTATTTTTCTACTTATGGATTAACTGCCCGAGTAAGATTAGGGGTTCCCAAAGAAGGGTCGATTCTGCGCTGGATCGATTTTAAAATGGCGATAGTTTGGGCAATGGATTTCCTGTCCCCTAGAATTTCTTCTGCAAAATCTCTCTTCTTAGCCACCCTGTGTGTCAATTTGAAAATGGGCTGCAGTTTTAGCTAGTACCTCATTAAGTAAAGGTTGATTATCAACTGCGAGTCATTCACTGGGGGATCTTTGGGAATAGGGGAGTCAAGACTATAGGCCTCCGCCTCGTCTTCCTGGTCCTCATCATCCCCATAGTAATCGACCCCTGCATGGTCTTCCAGCATCTGTATTTCTGGCTCCTCACCATATGGCTGGTAAGGCTGAATTATAGAAGGTTCTGAAATCAAACCCTGAACGGGAGTCTCAGAACGGAGCCTCTTAGTAGGGGGTTGAGGGTCTTTGGATCCCAAAGGGGCAGAGGTAGCTGGTGTACTATGATAGCTGTGAAAGTAATTAGGGTATTTTTCGTAGAAATCTACCCAAAAAAAAAAAAACATCCTCCTCATTACTCTATCAATGTCCTCCGAGTTTCACTGCTTGGAACTGGGAATAACCCTCTCCTGCTGGGTTCCTCATCCATTTCTATATTCTGAGGAGTGGGAGGAACATACTTTTCCCTTGGTGACTTTTCTTTGTGTTTTTCCTTCTGAACCTGACGTTCTGAGGCTTTATGTTTTTCCCCTTTCCCATGACTGGAGGAATGTTTTCCTGAACCTTTAGGGTTCTCTGAATATTTCGACACTTGGCGTCGAGATTCGGGAGTCTTGGAAGAGGGGTGTTGAATCTCGGAAGCAGACGTCGAACGTACTACAGAAGTATACGTCGAACGTGCTACTTGGGGGAAGAGGTCAGATTAGTCTTCAGACGACCGGGCCTCAATGACTTGGTAATGTGGCACCCTTAGCCACCGTGGACGGTTGCTGTGTGTCGTGAGGCGACCGTGACCTGGAGCGCCCAGAGGACACCGAATCGGCGGACCGCTCCCTTGATGCCTTCTTTCACCGATCGCTCGACATATTTGTTGAATCTCGCCCGAGGTTAGTGTGCTTGGTGGAAGAGGTGTGTGTTGCGCTCTTGCCGCCGGGTGTTGTCCCCATAACTGAACTGCCGGTCAGTCCGAGGTGAGAGGCTTGCGTGTGGGTGCCCGAGGACACCCCTGTGCCCTCGCCGTCCGATAAGGCGGCAGCGCTGCCATCGCTGAAGGAACCCACTGCGTCCATGGCCTCTATCTGCCTGGCGTAGTGGGCCCAGCACTTCTTCGAGCGGTCCTTGAGTGTCTTGGCCTTGAAGAGCAAACAAGCTCTACAATTATCCTCGGGATGGTCCCGTGGGAGACAAGTTACACATATTGTGTTCGTCTACCCAGGGAAAGGAACAAGTTACTTACCTGTAACTGTTGTTCTCCAGCATGGGTCTGGCATGGATTCACATGCTCATGAATATTCCCCGTCGTCAGGCTGGGAATCCTCGGTAAAGAAAAAAACCAGTATCAGTTTCGTTTCTGATCTGTCTTTCGTAGTAATAACCAATCACTGGTCTCTGCGTCATACTGACCACAGCCAATGACTGCCCTCTACCTAAGCACCGCCTCTGGCAGCCATCTTCAGATTTGGAAGCACGTGAAGTGGCAGTATGACCAAGTGAAGAGCCGCAGAGGGGTAGGCGGGAGGGTTCGCATGTGAATCCATGCCAGACCCATGCTGGAGAACAACAGTTACAGGTAAGTAACTTGTTCCTTCTCCAGCATGGGGTCTGGCATGGATTCACATGCTCATGAATAAAGAATACATAGCAGTACACACATGCACAACCACGGGAGGTGGCAAAGGCTCAACATTAAGCATCACATCAACTCAACATTAAGCATCTTACCTCCTCACCAGGCTCACCTCAGGCGAACAGGTTGCGCAGCACTGCTTGGCCGACCCTGGACTCCTCCCTGGAATCCCGGTCGACGCAGTAGAATTTCGTGAAGGTGTGCGTCGACCTCCACGTAGCAGCCCTGCATATGTCCAGCAGGGGCACACCAGATAGGAACGCCGTGGTAGCTGCGATCGCTCTGGTGGAATGGGCTCTCGGACGGCCAGGCAGCGGTCGGTTTGCCAACCGGTGACAGTACATGATACAGCCGGAGAGCCATCTGGAGATGGAAGCCTTCGAGAGAGCCTTCCCCTGATTGACAGGTCCAAAGTTCACAAAGAGTTGTGACGTCTTCCGAAAACCTTTCGTGCGGTCCACGTAGAACTTCAGCGCTCTAGCTACATCCAGCGAGTGCAAAGTCCTCTCAGCCGGCGACGGGAAGAACACAGGTAACACCAAGGGTTCGTTGAGATGAAAGTCCGACGGTACCTTGGGCATGAAGGAGGGGTGCGTCCTGAGCACTACCCTCGTGTCGTGGAAAGTCAAGTACGGGGCCTTGCAGGAAAGGGCCTGGATCTCTCCCACTCGTCGTGCGGAGGTGATGGCCACGAGAAAAGCTGTTTTCCACGATAGAAACTTCAACGGGGCCGAGTGCAGAGGCTCGAACGGAGGTCCCATGAGTTTGGTCAGCACCACGTTGAGCTCCCACGCCGGGGCCGGAGCCTTCACCGGCGGGAACGATCTGAACAGTCCCTTCATGAACTCTTTCACCAGACGATGAGACCACAAGGACGTCCGGCCCGTGGTTCTGGTGTATCGGGAGATCGCAGCAAGATGAATCTTGATGGACGCGTGTGCCAGACCAGCTTTGGCCAGCGTCAGCAGGTACGGCAGCACTTGGGGAGCCGTAATCCGTAGAGGGTTAATCTTCTGTGCGTAGCACCAGACAGAGAACCTCTTCCATTTGTGTCCGTAGCATTTAAGAGTCGAGGACGCCCTGGCCTTTGCAAGAACCTCTCTGCAATCGGCCGGTATGTCGTATCCTCCAAACTCTAGCGCTGCAGGAGCCAGGCCTGCAAGTTCAGCGACTTCGGGTCGTGGTGGAGGATGGCGCCTCCTTCCCTGGAGAGTAGATCCGCGTCCGCCGGCAGCTTGATTGGCGGGGACGCCGACAAGTCCAGAAGGTCCGGGAACCATATCTGCCTCGGCCACGCAGGTGCGACGAGGATCATCCTGCACCGTGACCTCTTGAGCTGGTTGACGAGCCGGATTAGCAGAGGCAAGGGAGGGAACGCGTAGAGGAACAGGCCCTCCCAGGGGAACGAGAAAGCATCGCCCATGCTCCTCGTCTGGGGAAACCTGCTGGCGAACCTCCGGCACTTGGTGTTCGTCGCCGTCGCGAACAGGTCGATCTGGGGTGTGCCCCACCGTCGGAAGAGGCGATCCACCAGATCCTGCCGTAGTTCCCACTCGTGGCACGAGCGCAGCTCCCTGCTGAGTGAGTCGGCGATGGTGTTTTTTATCCCTGCCAGATGAAACGGCACCAGAAGAATCCCTTGGGCGACGGCCCAATGCCACAGGTCCTGCGCCTCCTTGGACAGCGCTGGGGACCTGGTTCCGCCCTGTTTCCTGATGTAAAACATGGTGGTGGTGTTGTCGGTGAAGATCCTCACCACCTTGCCCTTGAGGGACGGAAGGAAGGACCTGAGGGCCCAAAACACTGCACGGAGCTCCAGGACGTTGATATGCAGGGACTTCTCCGTCGGGAGCCAGAGTCCCCTTGCGTGCAGATTTTCGGTGTGCGCTCCCCACCCTTCTAGGGAGGCATCCGTGGTCACAGTCACCTGGTGGGCTGGGGTCTGGAAGTCCATGCCCGCCGTCAGATGCGCGCGGGTGCCCCACCACCGTATCGCTCGTCGGAAACTCTCGTCGAGCTTGATCCTTTCCTCGAAGCTGCCCGTCGTCTGGATCCAGCGCGCATCCAGGAACTCTTGCAACGGGCGCATCCGGAGCCTGCACATGGGAATGAGGTAGATGCAGGAAGACATCATCCCGAGGAGGGACTTGATGGACCTCACCTTGGCCGCGTCGGCCACCAACATCCGTTGCACCTTGCCCAAGATGGTCCTGGTCCTCTCCTCCGACGGGGAGGCCAGAAGGGACACTGTGTCGAGCCTCGCTCCCAGAAACAGTGCGACTTGCGCGGGCACCAGGTGGGATTTGGCGTAGTTCACGGAGAATCCCAGGTCCGTGAGGAGTTGGACGGTCCTTGCCGTGTGGACCACGGCGAGCTCCCTCGTCTTGGCGCGGATGAGCCAGTCGTCCAGGTAGGGGTAGACGTGAATCCCCTCGCGGCGCAGCTGCGCCGCCACCGGTGCGAGGCACTTGGTGAAAACCCTGGGTGCCGACCGCAGTCCGAAGGGAAGGGCTTTGAACTGGTAATGACGCTCTTGGACCACGAATCTGAGGAATTTTCGGTGCCCCTTTAGGATGGGAATGTGGAAGTAGGCATCCTCCAAATCCAACGACGATAGGAAGTCTCCTTCCTCCAGCTGACCCAGGACGTGCTGGAGGGTGACCATCCGGAACTTCTGCGCCTTGATGAACTTGTTCAGGCGTCGCAGGTCCAGGATGGGGCGCCATCCTCCCGTCTTCTTCTTCACGAGGAAGTAACGCGAGTAGACTCCGGAGCCCCGAAGCCTCTTTGGGACGAGTTCGATGGCGCCCTTTCTGAGCATCGCCTTTACCTCCAGGAGAAGTTGAGGGACGTGAAGTTCTTTCCTGGCCACGGGGGGGACGCGCGGGCACCTTCTTTGAAACTCGAGCGCGTGGCCCCGGGCCAGGGCGTCCAGCACCCAACGGTCGGTGGAGATGGACTCCCACACGCTGACGAAGCCCGCCAGCCGGCCTCCCACCGGGGTGCTTCGGTGGGGGCCCGACCCCACGGCCGGTTCAATCCTGCTTGGACGCGGCCTTGCCGCCTTGGCCTCCTTGGCGACGACGGCGGGGGCCGCCAGACTTGCCTCGTCCTCTGTAGGCCTCTTGCGACGACGAGCGGGCCGCTTGACGGTAGGAAGCGAAACCGCCGCCGGAACCTTTGGAGGCGCCCTTGCCTCCGCCGCTCCGAAAGGGCGTCCGCCGTTGCTGCAGTACTCCAAGGGCCCGGGCCGTCTCAGTATCCGCCTTGATGGCCTGAAGGGAATCGTCCACTGTCTTCCCAAACAGGTTGTTCCCGTCGAAGGGCATGTCCAGGACCCTGGTCTGGACGTCCTGCCGAAAGTCCGTAGCCTTGAGCCATCCGCGACGTCGAAGGCAAACGCCGTTGCCCATCTGGCGGAACCCAGTGTCGGCGATGTCCGTCGCCACGGTGATGGCGTGGTCCGAGGCCACCTCACCTTCCTGCAGGATCTCAAGGGCCTCCGCCCTCTTGTCGTCCGGCAGAAAATCCAGCAGGGGAGCTATCTTGTACCAGAGTTCCCTGTCGTAGCGGGCCACGATAGCCAAGGCGTTGGCCGCTTTAATCGTCGTCGCCGCCGACGAGATGACTCTGCGTCCCATGGCATCCAATTTCTTTCCCTCGCCGTCCGGCGGGGAAGTCGACGCGGAGGCCGCACCCCCCCCGCTTTCTTCCTGGCTGCCGCGGAGACGACGGAGTCCGGGGTAGGCTGCGCCCGGAGGCATAGGGGGGCCGAGTCCGGGACCCGGTACTTTTTCTCGTACCGGTCTCTTTTCGCTGGCGTCGTGGAAGGGTTCTTGAGGAGGGAAAGGCCCTCATCCCAAATGTCGTCCAACAGAGGCACTGCGAGGACCGTCTTCCTCTTGGTCTCGCGCCGTTGGTAAAGGAAGCCTTCCTTTTTCTTCTCCTCAGGGCAGAGTTGGAAAAGCTCGGATGCCCTGGCGATCATTGAGTGGAACGATCCAATCTCGTCGGGCGGAGAAGCCCTGGTGGGAGGCGACGACGGAAAATCCTCGTCGTATGCCTCGTCGTCCGTACCCGTCGCTGCCGTGTCAGTCCCCGTATCATCCCCTCGGGTGGACGGGGAGGAGGGCTGGACGGGGCGCGACGGTTGAAAAGGAGGCGGTGGATGGATCCTTCTTTTCTTGGTAGGGGGAACACCAGAAGGTCCCGGTTCTGGATCCCCCGACGGGAGAGGTTCCTCCGTCGGTAACGGTAGTCTCGTCCTTATCTCGGAGCATAAGGACTGTATAGCCAACAAAATGGCCGCTGAGTTGTCTTGCGGCGCTGGCAGAGGGGAATCCGACGGGCGAGCAGGGGCCCCGTCGGTATCCTCGACGATGTCGTCGTCGTCACCTGCGTCGGGGCCCATTCCGACGGGCTGGTCTTGTTCCACGCCTAGGCCGTGGCTTAAGACCTCGATCAGTTCCTCTTCTGAGGTTGAGGCCGAATCTACGACGACGCCCTGCCCCCCCTTCTTCCCCACGGAGGGTTTCACGGGGGTCCTATCGATGGGCACGAAAGAAGACTCCCTCCGAGGAGGCAGGGAGATTCTGGGCCCCGAGGCCGCCACCACTGGTGCAGCCTCCACAGGCTGGGCCAGGGCCGCCGCGACCGTTTCGATAGAGGGCTTGGTCGAATGGATCAAGGCCTTCACCACCTTAGGTGCGCTCACCGCCTTATCCTTGAGGGAGGGGGCACTGCCACGCTCCTCCTCTGCCTTAGAGCTCGACCGGGGTCTCTCCAGGAGCTTTGCCGGGTGCTCGGCCTTCCTCTTACCCGACCCAGAGCGTTGGCTCGTGGTTGATGGTGCCGGGGAGGGTGCGCCCTGCCTGGCGCCCATAGAGCCCGACCGTTCGGCGCTCCCGGTGCCAGCGGACTCGCGGTGCTTGGCCTTATGTTGGGCCCCCGTCGCCGGGGCGCCCTCAAAGGTCTTAGAAGACCGCTCAGATTTCTTCTTCTTCTCGCCAGACGGGCTCTTACCCTCCAGCCAGCTGGCGAGACGTTGATGGCGGTCCTTCATGGTCCGTTCCGACATGTTGCCGCAAAACGCACAGTCCTTCTCCACGTGCGTCTTGTCCCCATGAAGGCAGTAAAGGCAGAAAGAGTGTTCGTCCTCCTTGAAGACGTTCTGCAGCTGGCATCCAGGGCAGGCCCTGAACAGCTTTCCGGGCGTCGAGCTTCCCTTCTCCTGGGCCATCTCCGAGACCGGGCCTGAGAAGCTTCTGGAGTCCTCCGAAGTGTAGCTCGACGAAATCTTCACCCTTGAGGGGCACAGATGAATCCGACACGGGTCCCCGTTGATCGGATGTAGGATCGGTGGAGCTTGAGGCTCTTTTGACCGAAAGAATCGAAGTTTTTGTGAAAAAGCGCGAAAAAATAGCACTAACGCTCGAGAGCAATAGCACGAGGATCCCAACACATGAACGTGCGGTAAAAATCTGAAGATGGCTGCCAGAGGCGGTGCTTAGGTAGAGGGCAGTCATTGGCTGTGGTCAGTATGACGCAGAGACCAGTGATTGGTTATTACTACGAAAGACAGATCAGAAACGAAACTGATACTGGTTTTTTTCTTTACCGAGGATTCCCAGCCTGACGACGGGGAATATTCATGAGCATGTGAATCCATGCCAGACCCCATGCTGGAGAACTTGCGGTTACACTTTGGGCAGAATTTAAAAGGAGTACTCTCCATATGTCACTAATGGCAGCGGGCGGGTATATGTAGGAAACTAGTGTGTGTGTGTGTGTGTGTGTGTGTGTGACCACCCCCCCCCCCCACTCTCCCTACTTGCACAGGGCCAAGGCCAGAGGCCTTCCAAGGCCCAAAGTCTGTCGTGTAGTCTTGACGGCTGTTCTTCCTCGGTCTCGAATCACTGACGTCGATCTTCGACGTAGGGTTGGGGAATGGGGAAATTTTGTAATTATAAAGATAAATGGCTTAAGCCAAGGGAACTCCGCAATATGCTTCCGACAAGTATGGCGGAAAAAAACAATCTGAGGGTCCTACACGCATGAGGGATCATGGGTACAGTGAACGTCACACTATGAATAGTATCAGAAGCCACAGGGCGCTCTCTCTCTTTCTCCTGCAGCGCAGCGTACTCAGCCCCCACCATCCTCCCTCCTCAGGCTGGGTCGACAGCTAAAGGCCCTTGTTTTAATGATGTTGTAATGATAAAAATGTACCCCCTCACCCTACTGCCTTTTGGTGTACCAGCCATGCGCCCTCTGACCCGATAGTATCCCAGCTCATCACAACCCCGACTGACCATGGTGGCAGTATATTTACACTTGTACCAACATACTATAAAGATGTCCCCCACTAAATCTAACAAAGTAGGATGATATAGGCATCCGTGACAGGTGACACTAAGCCCACGAGGCAGACCCTTTAATGTATAGTGTTTTATGACGATGAAATAAGCGCACCTAGAGTTGTGTTATTTTTCTTGTGAAGTTAGATTAACTTCTTGTAGGATTTACAGGGCATCATGAATTAGAGTTAACACTAAATGAGTATGCGTGGCCACAAGGGCAAATGTTAGCATAGCCAAGATGTATCAGTCAACCATCATCTGACCAGAGCTCCACCCTGATGAGTCCATCACCAGGACACCTCAAGGAGCCTCGTCAATACTGAAGCTTTGCCCCTATACATCTATAGGTGCCCTTCCCCACTGCCCAATCTCATCGATTAATGTATCCCTTAGCTCCCACGTCATCAGTGACGTGGTTTTGTAACAAAATGTGAATGTTTGCTGATGTTTGGCAAAGCCCTCTCAGAGTTTGCAGATTTCTCTGCTTGCCCTATATTGGTTTGGATAAACTTTTACTTTTTGACTTCACCCACACTTGGTCTTGGTCTCATTCCCATCTGGGGTGTGTCCATCATTGACTCTCACTGGGGAGTTATAAATGCCTTTTTGGGGGATGCTCACTTTCAAGGTCCCCAACTCTTAGTCTAAGTCTGTACTACTCAAGGAACCATGGCAGGGCAGTCAGGCTTATCATAGGAGGAAGATGTGAACTGTAAGTACACTGAACCCAGTTAGTACAGTAGTCCAAAGAAACACTTACGAAGTTTTATTAATACACATATTTACACAAGGATTTCAAAAATATACCTTTCAATTAACACTTAAGTACTTTTCAAAAGCCACTGCTTCAGTGGTAGTTGCTTGTGGTAAAAATGTTAGAGTTTGACACTAATGACAGTTCTAGTTTATTATCGGTATGGCCGCACACTTGCGGCAAGTCAAAGATATACAGTCATTTTACAATAAAGTCTTTAGGAAGGAAAACGGTTGGTTAGAACCACACTTTCTTGGCAAACTAAAGCTTTTAAAGTCCAATCCAAACTATGTTCGAAACTCAGTTTAGAGAGGGCTCAAAGTCTTACGAATCAGTAGAACAGCAAAGGTTCCTTAGGATACTTTTAGTCTCTAGGAAAAAGATACTAGAGTTAACAAAATTAAAGAACCTGCAAAAGGACTCACTAAAAAGGACACAAGCTGGCCGCTTGGGTCAGAGGCTAGAGTGGACACCACCTCTTCACGCCCTGCAAAACTCTAGAGCGACTTCTCGGTTCAGGGCAAGCAATACATTTCACCCCACAGTACCTTAGGTTAGGAGAAATGCTTGTAGCTGGATTCTCCTCTGTGCAGCAGCGACGGACCCGGACCCCGTCACACGATTCCTGGGTCTGGCGACAAAAGGAAGGACTCTGAATGGGATGTCTCACCAGCAGTCGCAAGAGGGGACCCTGGGAACAGATTTCTTTGGTCTCCTTGGTCAGACAGCGGTTTTAAGACCCTTTTTCTCAGGACCAACAAAGGACGGTATGCACCCAGTCGATATTTGGTTATGGAGTCCTGCACTCTGGTGAAGGGACTCCGATGAGTTGGATCGTGTCTCTGGAGGTTCACCTGGAGCTCAGCAAAGACTTGGACGGATTCAGCCTCTCAGACGTTGCACTGTGTTAGATAATATTTTCATATTCATGATAAATCTTCCTGACCTGTGTCAACCCCAGAACTTTTTTGCTTAGATTTGGTAATTATTTATCTTGTCCCTAGATGAGTGGGAATCTCCCCCCCCCCCCACCTAGTATTTTACTCCTTTTATGGGTGATTTTTGTAGGTCTCCATAGTGTTTGGGTGAAGTTAAGTATCCTTTAACTTTTGTGCTTTGGCTGGGTTGCCCCTTTGGGCTCCCCTGTTAATTTCTCTTTCATGTACTTGGTTGAACTACTGTTTATAAAATGTATAGGGAGATAAAAATCTAGTAGGAAAGCAAGCCAGCATACCATACCTTATGTGGAGTGCTGGGGGTATACAATCTATCCCCTAGCTTATTTACCTGTAGAATGTTGATACAATTGCAAGTTTACTTGAAAGGCAGGTGGCAGTTTTATCTTAGTGACTTTTTAGGCTTATTACTCGCAGGCTGGTAAATCCGCCTCGGCAAGGCACAGAAGGGCCACCATAGGGCCACCATATCTTGCTTGCTTTTAGTTTGAGGTCTTCCGCCAACTATTCTAGGCGGGAACGACCTCAGTGGAAGGTTTGTCTTCGGCAGGAATCCTTTGTATTCCCTGCTCAAGCTCCATAGTGTCTGAACGCAGGAAGCTAAGGAGGAGTCCAAAAGTTTGCAGCCCTGTCCTCCACCTTGTCTGAAAGGAACCAACTCCCAGTAGTGGTCCGACAGCTAGACCACCCCCTTCTGTAAAATGCAGTGAGACATTGCAGAAGTTGTGCTGTAGTTACTGATAAATACTCCAAACCTGGAAGTTGCTGACAAGTTGACCACTGGAGCTGAAGCTAAAGAGAAGAAAGGACAGCCGTAGCAATTTCCAGAGACTGGAGAGCCTGCTTTGTAACCCGAGCCTGCTGGAACCCTTCCTTCCAATCGACCGGGGGAACCTGAACACAACTACTCCTACCCAGAGGCTGGTGAGATCCACTAGTCTCAAGAAGACCAGCATTATGAGCCATTCTATGACGTGCCGCGACCTTGCTGGGCTGCAATACCCTGGGACCTCGAGTCCGAGTGGGGTGTATGGTCTTCCGAAGTCCGAATCCGTCCGAAACTTTGGTGGCCTCCTCCTGGCTCTCCAGAGACAATTTGAATCCCTAAAGTCCCCCCACCAGTGTGCAGGACTGAGTCGTTCATCTGGTTGCTGTAAAAAAGGTGCCAAATCTACAGGGCTGTGAGAATCCGTGAAGAACATTTGCTGGAAGCCTAATCTGACGATTGCTGCTGCAAGTTCCCATCCAGTGTCAAGTTCTGTCGTCTCCAGACGAAGAATCCAGGGACTGGGCTCTGTGCTGCTAAATCCTGAAGACATCCACCCCAAAGCTCTTTTTTTTCTCCTAAGGTACTGTGTGGCCATGGGTAATACTTACCTTAAATTCTGTGCGACTCCTGTGAGGCTGAGTCGGTGATTCATGTGGCCGGAATTTGCCCATACCACTTGCCCAGGCCTATTGTTGGAACACATAGGGAGCCTTCTTAAACATCCCTGAACACTTAAACAAATGAGTATTCACTTTCAGTGTTTGTTAAAGAAGATCTATGGAGATGTCACTTTCCTGCAACTGAAACGTATCTCAATCTGCCTACAGCTGGCACCTAGACCACTAGGGCCCTTCTTCTGCCTCAGAGAGAACGCATGCAATAGACTTAGGGAAAAACTGGTTAAGTTAAGAAATGGCTTCTGTCTTGAAGTATAACAAGTGGAAATGTGAGGGATAACTATCTCAGTGAATGAAGTTACAAAGTGTTCAAGTTATCCTTGGCTTTAAATTGCAGTGATACCTCTAAAAAGCATACAACTTACTTTGAATGGCTTTTCCCCCTTTTGAAAAGTAATAAATAAGTTACTCACCATAGTGACTAACATACTCATAGTCCATAGTCCCCTTTCCTCCATACTGTATGGGCTTCCCTTCCAAGGGACAGGAGACAACCTTTTTTGCCAGAAAAACATTCCCCTTCAGATTTAGATACGTGCGAGGGTGCGGCCCAGGGAGCATGCGCTGCCCTGATTCCACCCTCCGGCGCCACACCTAAGTCCCCATTGACGCGTCGACAGTAGATTTAACATTGCCCAATGACACCAGTATTAGGGGGAGGTTAGTGGGACGTACGGAGGAAAGGGGACTATGGACTAAGAGTACGTTAGTCACTACGGTGAGTAACTTCTAATTACTTAAGTCCCGTCCCCTTTCCTCCATACTGTATGAGCGATTACAACTGATTGTAGCCCCAGGGTGGAGAGGAGACGCTCCTTAAGCAAATAGGTTCCTGAGAACCGCCTGTCCGAAAGCTGCATCAGATCTAGGGCCGGCGTCCTAACAGTAATGCTTTCAGAAAGCCGAGGCAGAGGCCCAAGTGGCCGCCCTTCTTATGACTTGCCAAGGGACATGGCGCTGGAATGAAATGGCCGTTGCCTTGGCAACGACTGCGTGGGCTTGCGTGTTGGCCGTGAGCGGCTTGTGCTTGCCCTCGTACACTTCTTGGATGGCAGAGACCATCCAGCAGGATATGGAAGCCTTCGAGGCTCAATAGCCTTGTCTTGAGCCTCCGAAAGTGACAGTGTCCAATTTGCGGAAGCCCTTGCTCCTGTACAAGTAGAATTTCAGGGCACGCCTGACATCCAAGCAGTGCAGCACTCTGTGCTTCGTCCTTGGGATCGGGAAAAAAAAACATAGGAAGGACTATATCCTTGTTCAAGTGGAAGGCCGACGGAACCTTGGGCAGAAATGCCAGGTGTGTCCGCAGGACTACCTTGTCCCCGCGAAAGGTGGTATATGGCTCAGAGGCTACCAGCGCCTGGATTTTGCTGACTCTCCAAGTCGAGGTAAGGCCGACTAGTAAGGCAGTCTTGATGGTGACCAGCCTGATGTCCACGGATGCCATTGGCTCGAACGGTTTGTGCTCAAGGGCGCCCAACACTATCTTAAGGTCCCACACCGGTTGTGGTCTCTTGACGGGCGGAGAGAGCCTTGCGAGGCCCGTCAGATGTTTGACGATAGGGTTGGAGGAGGAGAAAATGCCCTCAGAGTTCCTGTAAACCCCAATGGCTGCGAGTTAAGTGAGGCAGGTGTCCACCTGCACCCCTAAATGAGCGAGGTGCGTGAAAAGGAGAGCACGTCATCCAAGGTGCATGTCAGGGAGTCGATTCCCTTGGAGTCTGCCCAGTGGCAGAATCTAGTCCATTTGCTTTTGTACTGGACCCTGGTAGTTCTGCTCCTGGCACCTTGTATGATCTTTAGATTGGCATGTGAGAGGCTAAGGTGCCGGAGCGTTACCTGCACAGGTACCACGCTGTGAGGGCTACTTTCCCCTGGTGCAGGGTGGATGACTCTGCCCCCCTGCTGTGCCAGAAGATGTGCTGAGCCCAACGGGAGGTGAATCGGAGGCACTTACAAGAGACTGAGCAGCTCCAAAAACCAGGACCTGGCTGGCCACCATGGAGCCATTAGAATGAACAGTTGGCGAGACTCCTTGATCTTGCGAATTACCCTGTGAATCAGGGGAGTGGGCGGAAAGGCCTAGGCTTTCATGCCGGTCCACTGGAGGTGAAAGGCGTCTCCGAGAGAGCAGGAGCCCTGACCTTGCCAGGATGCAAACTGGGGGCACTCCTTGTTGTGCCAGGTGGCAAACAGATCCACCTGGCGGTGACCCCATTTGTTAAAAATCTCCTTAATGAGGATGTTTAGCTGCAACTCGTTATTGTCCGCTCCCAGCCTGCTAAGCCTGTCCGCTTCCAGGTTAGATTCCCCCAGGAGGTGGACTGCCATGAGGTAAATGGCCAATTTATGTGGTATTCCTGCTCCTGTCCAGGTGCTGTGGACCGAGAGATCGTCCAGAGTGGATGCCCAGCCCTCGAGCGAGGAATCCATGGTGATGGTGGCCTGCGGAGAGGGCAGCCGGAAGGGCTTGCCTTTCTGCAGGATGTAGTCTCTGGACCACCAAGTCGGGTCTGGGTGGAGAGACGGAGGAATGTTAATCATCTCGGATTGAGAGCCCAGCTCCTGGTTCAATGAGGCCGCAAAGTGCAGCTGAATCCTCATCCTTAGTCTCGTGTGCGGCACGGCTAATAGGAGCGCTGCCAGAAGACCAAGAAGATGCTGGTACCACCATGCCGAGGTCCCTTCTCTGCTGGGAAAGTGGGCGGTGGCCCTCTTGATGGCCGAGATTTTGTCCTCTGACGGAAATACCTTCTTGGAGCATGTGTCCCAGATGAGGCCCAAGTCTGCATAGGGTGCAGCTGCGACTTCTTCAGATTGAGCGAGAAGCCCAGATCATGCAGTGTGTTCATAAGGGCATTGAAAGAGTGGAGAACCGCTTGTAGGGATGTCGCCCTGACGAGTCAGTCGTCAAGGTATGAGTAGATGGAGGCCCTGCGCACTGAGGGCGGCCGCCATAGCATTTATGAGCCTGGTAAAGACGCCGGGGGCTGAGTTGAGGCCAAAAGGGAGGACCTTGTATTGAAAATTGAAGCCCATGATCCTGAACCGTAGGAAAGAACGATGGGGTTGCCAAATCGGGACGTGTAGGTACGTGTCCTTCAGATCCAGTGAGCACATCCAGTCTCCCCTGTCCAATGTTTCTGCTATAAAAGCTGGCGTGACCATCTTGAATTTTTGCAGGGGTAAGGAGAGGTTGAGGGTGGAAAGGTCCAACAACTCTCAGGCCCGCCTGGTTCTTCTGAATGGCGAAAATCCTTGAATAAAAGCCAAAGACTCGCTGACAGGCTGGGACTTGCTCCACTGCCTGGCTCTCTATGAGCGACCGGATCTCTGCCAAAAAAGTTGCTGTCCCAACGTGTGGGAGTTGAGGGGAGGCGGGAGGAGAGGCTGGGATAGGGAGGCGGTACCCCACGGATACTATGTAGCGGATCCAGGGGTCCGCGAACTTCTGGCACCAGTAATGTGCATGAAGATCAAGCCTGCCCCCCACCAGAGACACGTGGACCCGAAGGGGATACATGCCCCCCCCCCTTACAGGCTGTCGTCGAGGAGGGGGACTGGAAAAATCCCTTACTCCCCCGCCCCCTTTTTGTTGCTTGCGCCGGGTCTGAGACGGAGAGTGGTCTGGCTGCCTGGCTCTACGTTCTTGGAAGCCGGAACCCTCCATACGTGCAAGCCCTCTCAGAGCGTTGCTGAGATTGGGTGCATGATTTGGCCGTGGTCTTTGTAAGGATGGATAAAGACTTAGCCGTTTGTGAGCTGTTTTTTGTCCAGCTCTTCATCCGTGGAGGAGCGTACAGCCCCCCTCCCCCCTCAATGGTAGATCTAGGATGCGTTCCTGGAAGTCCGGGTTGAATTTTGTTGTCTGGAGCCAGGCTGTCCTCATGTCCGTGGCAAGGCAGATGGCACAGCCAGGAGGTGTCAATATGGGCCACCAAATTCCATGAGATCATGCACCACCAGCTTGCGATTGGCTCTGGGTGGGGAGTTTTCGGAAGGAAGTCTGCAATTTTATGTCAAACTTTGGTTGGGGCAGCAAGCATGGCATCTGCATTGGCCTGACGAAGATGCAAGGATGCACTGGAATAGAGTTTCTTGCTGTACGCCTCCAAGATCTTCTCCTTGCCTAGCAGTGCCGCAGAGTTGGAGGATGAGGATGACTGGGGCTTGGCGTACAGTGATGCCGCAGCGATCACTGAGGAGTGCGGCTGAGGATGGGCCGAGAGCAATAGTTTATCCCCCTCCATCTGCCTGTACTTGGCATCCAGGCGTCGAGTGACTGTCTGGGCCGAGTGGGGCTGGAGCCAACCCTTCCTGGCCAGGGACACTACATCATTTTGCATTGGAATAACCGATTTGGCAGAGGGGCGTTGCGTGAGGACTTCAGCCAGGACCCCCTCTTCCGGCTGCTCGACCTCGGGCTGGGGGAGGCCCAGATACTCTGCCAGCCCAGCAAGACGGTCGTGGAAGGCCCTGGCTAGGGATGGCGTGTCAGGATCCTCCTCCGTATCCTGTGGGTCTGGGGATCCTGTGGAGGAGGAGTAGTAGTTCGCGCCGGAGGCTGGGGTACTGGGAACGCGACCAGAGGCTGTGCCTGGAGAGTCAGCTGGGGAGCCGGAGGAGGCGGCTGCGCCGGGGACGTCGGCTGTTACGCTCACCTGATATCCCCGGGGGCGCCTGGAAGGCTCTGAGATCTGGAACCCAGGATGCGTCGTTGCCAGTGTTGAATAATGAATCTGCAATTACAGAAGGGAGGATTTGTGATAACTTTCTCTAATGGGTGCATCTCCCACCTCTCTCTGACCGATTCCTTCCCACTGGGTTCTTCTCACCTTAGTTATCTGTAGAGTGAGCTATCCGTCCTGTGTTTCTTGTGCAGGGGCGCTTAATGTTTGTTGGTGAGCTGCCAGAGTTGCTTCACTGGTGCAGGCCTGCTGTGACCCAGAATCTGCTGGTAGGCAGGTAGGTCTTTGTTCCGTTTATGGTGGGAATTCGTTAATGTCTTTATCTCCTTTTCAGGTGCGAAAGTCTTGATGCTGGCGTGCCGGATGAAAGGCACGTCTCTAAGTAAGAGAAAGCGCGAATCGCGGCGCCTTTGTCTTTTAAAAGTTAATCTGTGTTTTCTTCTTCTCCTCACAGGCTGCTGTGGTGCTGCGAGTGGATGAGAGCGCGATGAAAAACAGGCCCCGGGAACCCGTTAAATACAGTGCTGTGCGGTTGTTTAATATTGAAAGCGAACCTGAATGCCTTTCTTTTGCAGATGTTGCTGTGGTGCTCCGGATGCAAGTGCAGTGCAGCGCAATGGAATTCAGTTAAGACTGATGGAATTCAATGTTTTGGAAGCGTGCGCGTTCTAATGTTTTTCCTTTTCTCGTTATTGCAGGTCGCGATATTCGACAGCAGCTGTGGTAGCCGTTCGCCAGAAGTCCTTAAGCTAGTGCTCACAGGTGAGTGATGTTTCTTCTCTCGGTTTCCACAGATTGCAGCCCGGTTGAGATGCTGAGTGCTGGATGGTGTTTTCTCAGGTAAAACAGAATAATCTTGTTCCAGCAGGACTACAGGAATATACTGAAGACAAGGAGCTGGACACGGTGAGTGTCACGCTGCTGGTTGCAGAAGAACGCAAAGCGTGTTCTGCAGTCAGGGTGTGGTTTATATAGCCCAGGTAAAGTAGTACCAGGGAAAGTAGTTCCAAGCCTGCCACACCCAAAACACTAGACCGCATGGCTTGGTTCTTAGAACTAGGCTGTGTGGGTGCTTCCATGTTGGATTTAAAGACCCATGTAGTCAATTGAAAGTAGCCTGATAAGTATCTCCTTACAGCATATGAGCCTGGTGCCAGATCTGCTAGGACTGGCTGCAGGAGCCTTTTTGCTGAAGTCTTGAGGCCCTTACAGTAATTGTGGCAGCTTGCATGTGGCCCCCGACAGTGGTCATGACATCGGTGGAGGCATATGTGGTGGTGCTAGCATCGTAGGGAGGACCTCCCTGATAGTGTCCTTGATGATACCCCCCTCATCTGAGGTGACTTCATGAGGCAGAGAAACCTCTCGAAGAGCGCCTCCTCACTGGCCAAGGAGGTGGCATGGGGTGCTGACAGGGTAGCGGGGAGCTGCTGAAGCCGCTGCGTACCCTGCCCATATGGATGCAAAGGAAAGCTGCCCTGCGCAAATGAGGGGTAGTCTGTAGGCCACGTACCTGGTTGAGGCCAGTCCCACCTTGACACTCGTTCTTCGCTGAATTCCTGGCAAGGTGTTAGACGGGTGCTTTTTTTCTGGTGCGGCGGCCATTTTGTCGAGCTGCCTGCCACATGCCTGCGAAGTGCTGCTCGGCCCGCTGGACCCGGCCTCCTCCAAGACTCTTGCGTGTGGATCACGAGGCCTACCCTGTTCCTCAGGCCTAGGCCCAGTAGGTGTGACACCCTCGACCCCAGGATCGATAAAGCTGCGTTTAGGTGCCCCCCCCTCGGACGTATTGCCGGTATTGGAGCATAGCCACTCAGCCATGGTGCCGGTAAAAACCTTTCGGTCCCTCAACACTGCCAACGGGAGGACCAGAGGATCCCTCGACCCGAAGGCCGGTAGATGAAGCAGTCTCGGTGCATGTGCTGGTAAAAGGACCTGATCGGTCCCTCCCGCACGGGAGAGTCCCAGGGAAGGAGTCTCCCTTGCGGGGTGCGATGGATAATATAGGTCCTACCTTGGGCCTGATTCGATGCTTCACGAAGTTCTTGAGATCCTCTGGAAGCGACTTCTGGAAGAGCTCCCTCCACCTGACTAAACTGTTCTTCAGTGCTTTCAAGGAGAGCGAGTCACATGCCGAACAAGATTGCCAACTGTGGTCTGGGCCAAGGAAACGTAGGCAGAGGGCGTGGGGGTCTGAAGTTGGAAAGGGCCCGTTGCAGGAAGGACACCTGCTGAACCCTGTAGAAGTCGACATGCGCCGGGGAGGAGTGCAATTGCAGAGGACAGAGTATCTGAATGATAAAAAGACAAAGAAGAAGTATCCGCGTGTGCAATTACATGGCAGAAGCCAAACCCAGGAGCGCTGCCGAATTCGTCCCGTTCCAGTCGACGCGGAAAAGGGGACTGGGGTGTGGCACCAGAGGGTGGAGTCAGGGCAGCGCATGCTCCCTGGTCCGCACCCCCACGCACCTCTAAATTTAAAGGGGAAGAAGGATTTTTCTGGTGCCAAAGGTTCCGTCTCCTGTCCCTTGGAAGGGATGCCCATACAGTATGGAGGAAAGGGGACAGGACGTAAGAGTAGTGTAGGTACTGTTACATCATTGCTTAACTGAAGGAGTATAAACGCTTAACAATAGGGTTTACCTACCTTGAATAACATTGTGATATTCTTAAAGTGTACAATAGGGTGTTACTTGCCCTGATTTGCTTTGACCAACCTAAAACAGTCCTTTATCTTAGAGCCCCCCCTCTTAACAGTATATGGTTCCATACTTCCCTTGAACAGCTGATGCCCTTCTAAACTTGCAACACTGGGCCATGCCTTTACTTACCTTGAAATACTCTGGGGTCTTATTTAAAGTAATTGGGTTCTACTTTCCTTGAATTGCATTCATAAATAGTGTTTTAATGCTGGTAATTGAGTATCTTAAGGCCTCTCCAGAAAGTATACATGTTTTCTAACTCTGAACTGAGTTCTAAAAAAGTAATGTTGCAAGGTGTATACTTGTAACTGGGTTGGTTTATTATGCGATTTCATAACCGAGTCACTGCATGACTGACAGGGTCTCCTACCCTTGAAATACTGATTGTATTCAAAAAGTATATCTAACCTAGTCTTATTCCCCAAGAATAGTATATTACTATCCTGAACGTATAACCTTAGGTTCAACTCACCTGGACTTGCTGCTTGCTCCTCTAAATAAGGTTATACCTTGGTTTGCATTCCATAGGTATTGCATTGTTTTTTATGATTGTCTTTATATGATGTGATAGTACTTACCCAAGATTTACATGGGCCTACTTCTATTTAAATAAACAATTTTTACAACATTTAGTGTTTGTGTTTCTTTGGACCATGTATATGATACTATTTCTCTGTACCAAGTTACAGCCATCTCTCCCTCCTAAGATAAGCCTGGCTGCTCTGTTCATGCTACCAACATTCACAGGTGGTACAGCCTTATACTAAAAGTGGCGCTAATATACTGTCTCAGATGTATGGTTTTATGAAGCCTTTAGTTGCACTTTGGAAAAACTGTCCTAACACACTGCAAATGGGTTGGGGGTCTCCTGGTATTTGCGGTCTGTGGCTCTGGATAGGCACGGCACATCGGGAGATGGCTCAAATTGCAGTTCGTCTCAGGGCTGGTCGATCCCACCAGCCAAAGAGAAGGAGTCCTCTTCGGAGCTCCTTTGTCGAGTGAAAAGAACAAGTTACTTTCTTACCTGGTAACATTCTTTCGATGGGATGGTCTGACGACGTATTCCATATCTATGACAGGTAATCACCACAGCTGTGCTGCTTCGGAAACTTTTCCGGCGTCTGCGTCGATGACGTCGATGCGCCGACGTCGAGGACCTCCTCCGACGTCCGACGTCATCCGATGTGATAAGTAGGACGCACGACGCCTGTAGCCTCAGTTGTAGTTTTTTCCCCCAGAACGTGTGACATAAGTCAACTGCCAGTCAGACACAAAGCCTTGCGGAACGTAAGCTGCAATCGCAAAAGAAATTCTGCAGCGGGGAAGGCAGGGCGGGAGCGATATGGAATACGTCGTCGGACCATCCCATCGAAAGAACGTTACCAGGTAAGAAAGTAACTTGTTCTTCGAGGGGATTGGGTCCTCCGACGTATTCCATATCTATGACAGACTCCCAAAGCAGTACCAGAGCAAGGAGGAGGGAAAGAATTTATAAACAAAATTTATAACAGCCAATCAAACAGCAGAGCAAAGGACCGCCTTGCCAAAGGCCAGATCCTGCCCTCTGATGGAATCGAGGGAATAATGCCGTACAAATGTATGTACTGAAGCCCAGGTGGCTGCATCACAGATGTTGCGAATAGAAACACCCCTCTGCAGGGCAGTAGACGCAGCCATACCCCTGGTAGAATGGGCCCGCAAGCCAGCCGGTGGGTCCTTACCCGCCAAGCGGTAACACTCCGAGATGGCCAAAATAATCCAGCGGGACAAAGTCTGTTTCGTCACAGCTTGCCCCAAACGCTTACCAGCGTAACCAATAAAGAGTTGATCGTCCACTCTGACCCGGGACATGCGTGAAACATAAAAGCTTAAAGCTCTCCTAGGATCAAGCCTATGGAGCCTCTCCTCTTCCTTACCAGGATGCGGAGGAGGATAGAATGCCGGAAGAACAACCTTCTGGGCCAAATGAAATTCCGCCACTACCTTCGGAAGAAAAGAAGGACGAACACGAAGGACAACCCTGTCCTTGTGGAAAACAGTGAAGGGTGGCTTAACTGAAAGTGCCTGTAACTCACTCACTCTGCGAGCGGAAGTAACCGCAACTAAAAACACAGTTTTCAGAGTTAACAGCCTCAAAGGGCAAGAATGTAAAGGCTCAAACGGAGCACCCATAAGAAACCTAAGAACAAGGTTTAAATCCCAACCAGGCACCAGGAAAGGTGACGGAGGGAACACATTAGTGAGCCCTTTCAGAAACTGTGAAATTAAAGGGATCTTAAAGTAAGAACACTCAGACGAGCGCTTAAAGATGGACAGCGCCGCCAGGTAACCTTTAATGGTACCCACTTGCAAGCCCCTGTGGGCCAAAGAAAGCAAAAAGGACAGAACCATGGGGATGTCACATGCAAAAGGATCCACATTACGAACTCTGCACCAGTCGCAGAACTTACGCCAACGGCAACGGTACAGAGACTTAGTTGCTGGCCTTCGGGCCGAAAGCAACACCTCCGTCACGTCTTCAGGGAGGTCCCAATCCCTATACCTCAACCTTTCAGAAGCCAAGCGTGAAGGTTGAGGATCTGACCTCTGGATGGAGAACCAGACCCCCCTCCCGTGAGAGCAGATCGTCTCGGTAGGGAAGACGACGTGGAGGGCAGATGGACAAGTCGAGAAGGTCCGGGTACCACGTCCTCCGAG
Source organism: Ambystoma mexicanum (assembly GCF_040938575.1). Lineage (NCBI taxonomy): Eukaryota > Metazoa > Chordata > Amphibia > Caudata > Ambystomatidae > Ambystoma > Ambystoma mexicanum. Next base: position 781,441,767 of record NC_090932.1, read on the forward strand.
CCCACGCCGGAGCAATGAGGATCATCCGGGAACCGAACTTCCATAACCTCCGCAGCACTTGCGGGATGACGGGGACTGGAGGAAACGCGTACAGCAGCGGGAACGACCACTCCACCACGAACGCGTCTCCTAAGGCTCCTTTTGGAGGAAATTCCCGCGAGCAAAACCTTTCGCACTTCCGGTTGACACTGGAGGCGAAGAGATCCACTTGAGGGGTCCCCCAAAGGGCGAAGATCTCCAGGAGAATCTCCTGAGCCAACTCCCACTCGTGAGAGATCGTGCTCTGCCTGCTCAGAGCGTCCGCCGTCACGTTTTCGACTCCGGCCAGATGAACTGCCGAGATCGAAACTTCCTGCTGGATGGCCCAGAACTCGAGCTGCATCGCCTCCCTGCACAGAGGAAGTGACCCTGCCCCCCCCCCCCCCTTTTTGTTGAGGTAGTGCATGGCCACTGTGTTGTCCGTCAGGATCAGGACATTCTTTCCTCGCACAGTCGGCAGAAAAGCCCTCAGGGCTAGCCTGACGGCCCTCAGCTCCAACAGATTGATATGGAGTCTGGACTCCGACGGAGACCAACGACCGCTGACTGTCAGCCCGTTGGCATGAGCTCCCCATCCCGTGAGGGATGCATCCGTCACGATCGTCACCTCCGGCCAGGGAAGCCAAAATGGAGCCCCCTTCATCAAGTTGCCTTCGACGGCCCACCACAGAAGGTCCCGGGCGACCGAGGGCGGCACCTGAATCGGGTCCGACATCCTGCCGGAGGACTGTGACCATTGCATCTTGAGTGCCCACTGCAAAGATCTCATTCGCAGGCGAGCCTCTGGCACCAGAAGAATGCAGGATGCCATGAGGCCGAGCAACCTCAAGAACTCGAACGCTGGGAGCGTCTGGGCATGCTGAAACTTGCGCACCATCTGCTGAATGTGAAGAGCCCTCACCTGGGGAGGAAAACACTGCCCCAGGGAAGTGTCGAGCACTGCTCCGATGTACTGGAGCCTCTGCGTTGGCGTCAAATGGGACTTCTTTAAATTGAGGGAGAAGCCCAGCCTGTGAAGGGAGTGGCAGGTGACGGACAGATGATCCAGGACTTGCTCGGGAGAGCTCCCCCTGATCAACCAATCGTCCAGGTAGGGGTAGACGTGAATCCCCCCTTGCCTGAGATGCGCTGCCACCACCACCATGAGCTTGGTGAAAACCCTCGGGGCGGAGGTCAATCCGAACGGCAGGACCCGAAACTGAAAGTGCGAGTCGCCAACCGCGAACCTCAGGTACTTCTTGTGCTTGGGATGGATCGGCACATGGAAGTAAGCATCCTTGAGGTCGAGTGACACCAACCAGTCCTGAAGCTGAAGGGCCTGGAGGACTTGAGAGAGAGTAACCATCTTGAACTTGTCCTTCCTGAGGAGTTTGTTCAAACCGCGCAAGTCCATGATGGGTCTCAATCCCCCGTCTTTCTTGGAAATCAAAAAATAAGGGGAATACCATCCCTTGTTCCTCTCCGCTACAGGCACCAGTTCTATAGCGCCTTTCTCCAGCAGGGCTCGAATTTCCTGCGCAAGGAGCGGATCCGGACACTTCAAAGAGAGGTTCCCCGGTGGATTGTCGCGAGGCCTGTGCCGAAAGGGAAGACAGTATCCGTGGGCTATGATCTCCAGAACCCACACATCTGAAGTAATGGCTTGCCACTCTACAAGATGCTGCGTCAGCCTTCCCCCAACCGGCGAACCATGGGACATGGCCTCATGACTGAGTAGGAGCGGCTGCGGCGTTACCTGAGGGCAAAGAGGCAACTGCCCGAGCGGCCTTGGCACCACGGGTACCCTGTCGTCCACCTCTGGTACCCCTGCGCTGGCCTCTTTGACTGCCAGCCCCTCTCGCTTTACTGAAGGACGAGTAAAAGCGAAAGGAACCACCCCTCCACTGCTGTCCCCTAGGACGAAAAGGCGGAGGTTGGCGAACTGCAGCGCCCAACGACTTCGCTGCAGCTTTTGAGGTCTGCAACCTCTCAAGGCTCTCGTCAGCCTTGCTGCCAAAAAGGTGTTCACCGTCAAAGGGCATGTTGAGGAGCCGGGACTGCACATCAGGAGCAAACCCCGACTTCCGCAACCACGCAAACCTGCGTATCACGGTGCTCGCCGCCATGGACCTACTGACGCATTCAGCCAAGTCCAGACCCGACTGAACGGACTCACACATGGCATCCTTACCATCCTGGACCATAGCAAGGAAACCATCCCGTTCATCCCCTTCGGGAATATGTTCAGCCGCTAACGCAACACAGTTCCACAGAGTGTGCGTGAAACGTGACAAGGCACAAATGGAGTTGGCCGCCTGAAGCGCCATACCACCAGAAGAAAACACTTTCTTCGCCCAGCCATCAAAACGCTTGTCGTCCCTATCAGGAGGGATGGTAGGGTACGACGCCCGCTTTGCCGGGGCCGCCTGCACCACCAAACTTTCCGGAGTGGGGTGCCTGGTCAAGTAGCAGGGGTCGCTACTGGCTGGACGGTATTTACGCGACAAGGACTTGCCCACCGCCGGGAGACTCTCCGGAGCAGTCCAAGCCGCCGCCACCCTTCTCTGTAAAGCCATATGGAACGGCAGTACCGGGTCAGTTGGGGGACCAACATCCAGGATGTCCGTCAGGTCATCCTGCACAAACTCCCCTGGGGGAGCAGACCATCCCAGATACTCAGAAACCCTAGCCATAAGGCGCCGGTACGAGGAATCGGCATGGGAGCCAGGCTCAGGCCTACAAAATTCCACCTCCGGAGAGGTGTCCAGTCCACTGGCATCATGCAGAGACTGCCTCAAATCGTCAAACTGACTATGGCCCGAGACAATGTCATCTGGCACCTGACGAGGAACCAGGCCATCAGAATCCTCATCGCCTCTGAAATATATTCCAGGTGGCGAAAAGAAGGCACCCGAGAGAGCCTGCTCTTAGCTAGAGCCTTCCTAGGGGGTACACCCGAGACACGGGGCACCTCAGACACGAAAGGCGTCGAGCGAATCGGCGCCGCCGTCGAGAAAACCGGCAACGGCGCCGAGAGGATCGGCGTCGAGGAAATCGGCATCGACGTCAGATGCAGCGCCTCCAGTATCGGCGGCGTCGACACAGCCCTCGAAGCCGGAGCCCCGAGCGTGTCCCTCGACGACCTGACCGTCGACGGCTTCGACGACTTCCTCGGAGCCTCGAGAAAGCCTGTCGACGCCCTCGACGCCTCAGACGTCGATGTCTTCCTCGAAGACATCACAGGTGCACACGGTCTCGATCGCGTCGAGGACCGGGACCTGGAACGGGTACGGCGAGAACGAGCCTCCTTGTCCGAACGGGACCTCTCCCGTGACTCGTGCCGACCACTCTTGCGAGCGGTGGCTCTCGACCTCTCACGGCCGACCCCACTCGGGGGCGCGGACGGTTGAGTACCCTGCGACTCAAGAATCGCCAACATCTTCTTCCCGAAGGAAGCCCATTCCTCCGGCGTCGCACGGCTGGTGGGGTAACCGACGTGCCGGGCAGAGTCCTCTGAAGAGGACCTGGAAGGCGACCGGTGTCGGCGCTTCCGAGAATGCCTCGAAGAGGCTGAGGAGTGGCGAGACCGACTCCCAGAAGAAGACCGACGAGACTTCCGACGAAGACGCGGAGAGTCACCCCTCGAATCATCCGTCGAAAGCCCCGCCGACTTCGATTTCCGGGGCTTGGACACCCAACCTACCGACAATTTCTTCTTTCTTCAATTTCTTCTTCTTGGACGTGAGCGACTGGCAGTCGATACAGTCATCCGTGTCGTGGGCCTCCCCGAGGCACCAGAGGCAGGCGTCGTGCGAGTCAGTCACCGACATCTTGGACCCACACTCCCCGCACTTCTTAAAGCCCGGACGCGGGGTTGAAGACATCGCCGAAGGAAATTCACAAACGAACAGGTTCGAAGAACCAGAAAGAACAGAACTCCAAAGAGTCGAGGCTTAGAACCGAGAAACACGAAGCAACACGTTCGCGGAAAAAACGGAACTGAGGCTACAGGCGTCGTGCGTCCTACTTATCACATCGGATGACGTCGGACGTGGTCCTCGACGTCGGCGCATCGACGTCATCGACGCAGGACGCAGACGCCGGAAAAGTTTCCGAAGCAGCACAGCTGTGGTGATTACCTGTCAGATATGGAATACGTCGGAGGACCCAATCCCCTCGAAACAGGGTCAAGACAGTAGTGGTCGCTTCACGGTGATGTAAAGGGGCTGTAGGAGTCTCTGGTCTTGTTCGGTAACTACAGTTTCCATTGGTCGACTTGCCTTTCACTGCAGGAACCCCACCTTTTATTCAGTTTCACCACCCTCCTCTGCAATCTCAGCAGTTTACAGAAAGGGGCAGGTGGCTTCCAATCAGGTCAGCCAGCCCCCAGTGGGAACCGGTTCCATTCAGGCAGACAAAGGGTAGGGGAGTGAATAACTCCTCTCCCCCACTTCCTGCCTGCCCAGATACACTTGAGCCTAGGCGGGGACACCCAAGGGTTCCCGGCAAAGGCAAATGCACAGACCTCCCCCCTCACAGAATGGAGGAAGGGCCAACAAAAAACAACCACAATAGAAATGGCAAAAAAGAAAGGCTTCACCATGTTGGAACATAGGTGACCCTTTTGTGCACAATCAGGCCTGTGAATACAGTCTGTGGTAAAAAGAAAAATAGTACAATAGTTGGTAGAACACGTCCACTGCCACCAGCCATAACTATAGGGTTGTCTATGTGACTAAAATGTCACAAGCAGAGAAAAGGGGAATACTAGTTATCCCTTTAGAACTCCACATAAGGTGGTGCGTGCTAATCTCTGATAGTATAACTTTTTAGGAAAGATGCAAAGTATCCCTATATGCTTAAGAACTGTAGTTAGTAAGGATCTCAAAGTCGAACCCAAAGGGTTCCCAGCAACACTGCCCATATTGAGCTGTGCTCTGCAAAAGAAACACAAATGCCTTTAAAGAAATGTGGAGGAAAGCAGACTCGATAATGAAGGTAAAACACAGAACAGCGCTCCAAAAGCCAAAGCAAATAAGAATGAAGGAGTCGGAAAAGGTTCCACACATTCAGGTTAAAGAGAAAGATCCAGAGGTCCAGCAAAACGTGCCGGGGGTCTAACTAGGGGATGAAGCATAAAAATGATCAATCTCCCCAACACTGTTCATTTTAATTCATCGTTAGACTAATTGATCTGTCCGTATTTCAAGATGAACACGGAGATGATTGAAAAATACACCACTTTCTCATGGTTTACAGTGACTTGATTTTATGACTCAAGTTGCAAAGTATTTATATTCAAGCATCTTGGGAAGACTGAAGAGAATCTTTAATTGAGCATAGGTGGTCTTGTGGAAGTTTCCATGAGCCAGGCTACTTTCTTTCCAACAGGACAACAAGGGGTACCCCTGCCTTAGACCTCCTAATGATGCTCCAGGCACAGCACACAAAAACAGATCTTCTTGACATGCTTAGTACAAAGCCTGTTTGGGAGTAAAAATAAAGTTCAGAAAGCCAGAAGTACGTACAGGTGCTACCCTAACAGGCAAAAAGTGTGCCAATTAACAAGGCATGCAATGAAGCTCACTCTGGGAATATATCAGTGAACCACTCGAGACCAAAAAAAGCTGAGGGTGCTCAAATCAGAGCCAGAGTTCATGACTCTCAACAATGAGCCATATAAATCTATGCCATTGTTTGGGCTGCAAGGCATTTTAGACTACACGTCAATTTCTACCTTCACAATCCAGACTGACCTTAAAGGTGACTTATGGCCATGCAAACCAAGAATACAAAGGTGATTAGTTGGACCATTACCCTACAAGGGGTCGACTACACATTTGAGCATAAATTCGATACTAATTATGGGAATACTTATTCTTTCGCAAATTTATTGCTTGAGGCAGACAATCCAATGGGCCATTAGCCTCCCCACCGTCCGTTACTAATCAGAGTAGGGTGCACTGTGAGGAAAAAAAAGTCTTACCTCTCAGGCAAGGGCACCCTGACCCTTTACCTTTTTCCGACTGATGCAAACCTTGCCACAAGTACAAATCCAAGGATGCATTGATGTGTCCCACCAGAATGACCTTAAGGCTCCTAGTGTTCAGTGTCCCAAAGAAGCCCGGTTTCCTACACAAGTAACCTAGCACAGTTCCCAAAGTAACACTTTGGCCAGGTAGGCATTACCCATTTGTTTATTTTTTATTAAAGTTATTACTAGTTTACTAAGAAACCTTTTGCACAAACATTTACCACTGACATTACATATTCATTTGAACAAATGAACACATGAAAATGGACACAAAGCATACTTCAAGACAGAAGACATTAACACAAGTCTATAAGAAAAAAAATACGGTTCATGCTTTCTAAAAATCCCATTATGCAGTTAGCAGAGGATGCCCCCACTTAGTTAGAAATCCAAAGTGGGTCTCAGCTAAAGAAAGCTGATGTACTCCCATTTGGTCATGAACTCTGCGCACTAGAGCTTAGTGCAGAAAATAGTCACAACCAGATGCGGCTAATGCACAAATAGCATGCCTAGGACTCCGGACTGAAATTTACAATGAGTGAATACCAGGATAAGCCAGGAAAAAGTTGAAGGTTGGAGCTGTAGGTTATGAGGTAGCCACCAAAAAGGTTTTAAAAGAGGCACCCTTTTCACTGCTCAACGTGTATACTTTGCTTCCAAATTTCCTATATAGTCTCGAAATGCGCATCCTTACATGGGTAAATTATAAATTACTCATAGTGACCAATTTACTCTTAGTCCATAGTCCCCTTTCCTCCATACTGCATGGGCCTCCCTCGCGAGGGACAGGAGACGGAACCTTTTTCACCACAACAATCTTCCACTCTATTTAGAGGCACGGCCCTGGGAGCAGCACTGCCCCGACTCCGCCCTCCAGCGCCACACCTCAGCCCCCAAAGACGCGTCAACAATAGATTTACCATTGCTTAATGACACGAGATTATTGGGTGGCTTGAGGGGGGAGTGGTGGGAAGTATGGAGGAAAGGGGACTATGGACTAAGAGTACATTAGTCACTACGGTGAGTAACTTATGATTACTCTTACGTCCCGTCTCCTTTCCTCCATACTGCATGGGTGATTACAATTGAATGTAGCCCCATGATGGAGAGGAGAACCTCCTTAAGCAAACAGGTTCCGGAGAAATGCCTGTCCAAAGGGCGCATCTGACCTGGAGCCGGCATCCAAACAGTAATGCTTGCAGAAAGCCGATGGAGGGCCATGTGGCCGCCATGCTTATGACCTGCCAGGGGACATGGCGCTGAAAGGCGATGGGAGTTCCCTTGGCCCTGACCGTGTGGGCATGCATGCTCGCCGGAAGGGGTCTATGCTGGCCCTCGTACACTTCCTTGATGGCCAAGAACATCCAGCAGGAAATGGAGGCTTTGGAGGCCTGGTTGTCTGGCGCCTCCAAACGTGATGAATAGGGTATCTGACTTGCGGAAGCCCTTGCTTCTGCCCAGGTAGAATTTCAGGGTACGCCTGACATCTAGGCCGTGCAGAAATGAGGCTCGTCCTTCAGGTCCACAAAGAATGTAGGAAGGACGATCTCCTCTAAATGAATGGCTGATGGCACTTTAGGTAGAAATGCCGGATGGGTCCGCAGGACCACCTTATCCTTGTGAAAGGTGGTGTGCGGCTCTGAGGCGACTAGGGCCTGGATCTCACAGACCCTGCGCGCCGATGTGAGGCTGTCTTGATGGTGACAAGCCTGATGTCCGTGGACGCCATAGGCTCAAAATGCTTGTGCACGAGGGCGCCCAAGACTAGGTTGAAATCCCACACGGGGTGTGGCTTCCTGATGGGCAGGTAGAGTCTGGCAAGCCTGGCCAAATGTCTGACGATCGGGTTGGAGGAGAAGACCCCCTCCTCCGAATTCCTGTAAGCCCCCAATGGCCGAGAGGTATGTGCGGCAGGTGTCCACCTGCACGCCTGAGTTGGCGAGGTGAGCCGAGAATGACAGCACGTTGTCCAATGAACAAGCCAGAGGGTCGATATCCTTGGGAGTGCACCTAGTGGCACAACCTGGTCCATTTACTTTTATACTGGGCTCTGGTAGCCTTGCTCCTAGCCCCCTGTATGATCTCAAGATTGGCTTGAGATAGGTTGAGGTGGTTGAGCATCACTTGCTCAGGAACCACGCTGTGAGGGCTAGCTTCTCAGGGGCAGGGTGGACGACCCTGCCCCTCCCGCTGAGTCAGAAGATGTGCTGGGCCCGTCGGGAGGTGGATTGGAGGGACTACCACGAGGCTGAGCAGCTCTGAGAACCATGGCCTAGCTGGCCACCACGGAGCTATCGGATTGAGGTTGAGCTGGTGAGACTCCCTGAACTTGCAAAGCACTCTGAATCAGTGGGGTGGGCGGGAAGGCGTATGCCGACATGCCGTTCCACTGGATCCAGGAGGCGTCGCCAAGGGAGCCTAGGACCTGCCAGGAGGCGAACTGGGAGCACTTCTTTTTGTGCCTGGTGGCGAAGAGATCCACCTGGGGCAGGCCCAAACTGTGGAAGATCTCCTGTGCAACAAGGTCGTTCAGCTGCCACTCGTAGTGGTCTGCTCCCAACCTGCGGAGCCTGTCCACTTCAAGGTTGGCTTCCCCCGGAAGATGGACTGCCATGAGGAAATTCTCGTTCTCCAAGGCCCACTCCCACATGGTGATCGCCAGTCTGCACAGGGAAGGCGACCTGGTCCCCCCTTGCTTGCTGATGTAGTACACACTGGTTGAGTTGTCTGGCAGGATGAGGACAACCCCCCCTTCCCTTGAGATGTGAGAGGAAGGCTCTGAGCGCTAACCAGATGGCGTTCAGTTCCAGCCAATTGATGTGGTATTCTTGTTCCTGACGGGTCCACGTGCCGTGGACCGCGAGGTCCTCCAGGGTGGCTCCCCAGCCCGCTAGGGAGGAGTCTGTGGTAATAGTTACCTGTGGAACAGGGGGCCTGAAGGGCTTGCCCTGCTGGTTTCAGTCCCTGGACCACCATGAGAGATCCGGGTGGAGAGAGAAGGGGATCTTGATAATTGAGAGCCCCTCTCCAGGTTCCACGGCGCTGCGAAGTGGAGCTGAATCCTCATCATCATGAGTCTTGTGTGGGGGACAGCCAACAGTACCACTGCAAAAAGGTGCAGTAGATGCTGGTACTACCAAGCCGAAATAGCGATTTGGCTGAGAAAGTGGGACGTGGCACTCCCGATTGCTGCGATCTTGTCCTCCGAGGGAAAGACCCTCTCGGAGTGCGTGTCCCAGATGAGGTCCAGGAAGGTCAGACTGCATGGGTTGCAGCTGTGACTTCTTGAGATTGAGCAAAAAAGCCCAGGCCGTGTAGTGTGTCCATCACAGCTTGGGAGGAGTGATGAACTGCTTCTTGAGATGTAGCCCCGACGAGCCAGTCATCTAGGTAGGGATATATATGGAGGCCCTGAGCCCGGAGGAGGGCTGCCACCGCATTCATAAGTCTGGTAAAGACCCTGGGGGCTGAGTTGAGGCCAAAAGGGAGGACCTTGTACTGAAAATGGCAGCCCATGATTCTGAACCAGAGGAAAGAACGATAGGGTTACCAGATCGGGACGTGCAAATAGGCGTCCTTCAGATCCAGGGAGCACATCCAGTCTCCCCTGCATAATGTCTCCACAATAAAAGCTGGCGTCGCCATCTTGAACCTCTGGAGAGGTGAGGTTGAGGGTGGAAAGATACAGTACAATTCTCAGGCCAGCCTGGTTCTTTTTCTGAATGGCAAAGATCCTGGAGTAGAAGCCTGATCCTCGCTGGGAGGCTGGGACTTCCTCCACGGCCTGGCTCAGGACGAGCGACCAAATCTCTGCCAAAAGAGTTGCTGTCCCAACTTGCGGAATAGGAGGGAGGGAGGAGAGGCGGGAATAGGTAGACGGTACCCCAAGGATACTACCGACAGGATCCAGGGGTCTGCACATTTCTGTCGCCAAAAGTGCGCATGAAGAGCAAGCCTGCCACCCACTGGCGACACATGGTCACGAGTGGGTCTGTCATGACTTTTTACCCTCGGAGGCGGAGGAGGGGGGACAGGAAAAAGCCCCCAACCCCCCCTTTTTTGATGCTTGCACCGGCTAGGGGTAGGTGAGTGTTCCGGCTGTCTAGACCTCTGTTCCTGGAAGCCGCGGAAGCCTCCAGATAAACAACCCTTAGCCGAGCGTTGCTGAGACTGGGAGGACGCTTTGGGCGTGGTCTTTGTCAGAATGGATAAAGAGTTAGCCGTCTGAGAGCTGCTATTCTTTTTGTCCAGCTCTTCGTCTGTGCTGGAGTGAAAGTGGTCACTGCCCTCGAGGGGCAGGTCTAGAATACGTTCCTGGACATCCGGGTAGAACTTGGTTGCTCGGAGCCAGGCCATCCTTCTCATGTCCGTGGCAATACATATGGCACGTCCAGAGGCATCAATGCGAGCCAGCAAGGACTCCATGATATCCTGAGCCACAAGCTTGTCCTCGGCCAGCCCCGCCTTGAAACGTGATTGGCTGTGGGTGGGGGGGGGTTCCCGGGAGGAAGTCAGCCATTTCCCGCCATAATCTCTGGTTAGCGGCTGCCAGCATGGCGTCTGCGGCCTGTTGCAGGTGCAAGGAAACATTGGAATACAGCTTCTTACCGTATGCCTCCAAGGTTTTCTCCTCCTTGCCCAACAGCGCAGACGAAGACGACTGAGGCTTGGAGTACCGTGATGCCGCAGTGATAGCCGAGGAGTGTGGCTGAGGATGGGAGTGTATCCCCCCCCTCCATCTGCCTGTACTTGGCGTCCAGGCGGTGGTTGACTGGCTGGACAGAGTGGTGTTTGAGCCAACCCTTCTTGGTGAGGGAAGACTACATCGGTTTGCAGTGGAATCCCCGTTCTGGCAGAAGGGCACCTTGTGAGGACTTCAGCAAGAACGCCCTCTGCCGGTTGTTCTACCTGGGGTTGGGGGAGGCCCATGTATTCCGCCAGGCCCACGATCCATTCGCGGAAGGCCTTGGCTGATGATGGCATGTCAGGATCCTCATCAGTATCCTGAGGGTCTGAGGTATCCTGTGGAGGCGGAGTAACCGAAGCCGGAGGCTGGGGCACAGGGACGCCGCTGGAGGCTGATGCTGGTATGAAACCGCCTGTAGAGTAGGCCAAGGGCGTCGGCGGAGGTGTCTGGTGCCGCTAGCATAGCGGGAAGGACTTCCCTGAATGAGTCCATGATGATAGCCCCCATATCTGGAGACTTCATGAGTCCGAGGCACCTCTCGAAGATACGATCCTCGCTGGCCGAAAGAGAAGGTGAAGAAGGGCACTGACGTCGTAGCTGGAGGCAGCTGAGACCGCTGCCGACCCTGTACATACAGACGCAAGGGAAAACAAGCTTGTGCATAATAAGGTTAGGCCGTAGGCCACGTACTTGGTTGATGCCAGTCCCACCTCGATACTAGTTCTTCGCCGAAGTCCTGCAGAGGCGAACGGGTGTCCTTTCCTGGCACGTCAGCCATTTTGTTGAGCTGCCTACCACGTGGCTGCGACGTGTTGCTCGGCTCGTTGTTGCAAGCCTCTGCCCAGTCTCTTATGTGAGCGGCGTGTGATTTGCCCTGCTCCTCGGGCCCCTGCCCGGTAGGTGTATCCACCTCGAACCGGGGGTCGTTAGAGCTGCGTTCAGGCGCCCCATCGGACGTGCTGCCGGTCAACAGGGCATAGCCCCTCAGCCATGATGCTGGTACAAGAGCAGAGCTTCTCGGGCGCAAGCCCGGTAATAGAGCCTAGCGGCCCCTCAACCTTGACACCGGGAGGATCCGAGGACCCCTCAGCCCGAGGGCCGGTAGCTGTGACAGCCTTGGTGCTTGTGTTGGTATAAGGACCAGACCGGTCCCACCCGCGTAGGAGTCTCTCTGGGAAGGAGTCTCTTGCGAGGTGCGGATGATAATATAGGCCCTACCTCAGGCCTGGGTCCATGTTTTACGAAACTCTTGAGATCCTCAGAAGGAGACCGCAGGAAGAGCTCCTTCCACCGGCCTAGTCTGTTCTTCAGCGCTTTCGCGGACAGCGAGCTGTACGCCGAACAGGCTTGCCAACTGTGGCCTGGGCCAAGGCAACGTAGGCAGAGGGCGTGAGGGTCTGAAGTTGGGAAGGGCCAGTTGCAGGTTGGGCACCTGCTAAACCCCGTCGAAGTCGACATGCGCCGGGGAGGAGCTGTGGCGTCTGAGGACCGAATACCTATTGAAAAAAGACAAAAGAAGAAGAAATAGAAGAATCTGCACGTGGAATTACATGACCGAAGCCAAACCCAGGAGCGCTAGTGAATTCGGCCTGTCGACGTGGAAAAGGGGACTGAGGTGTGGCGCTGGAGGGCAGACTCAGGGCAGCGCATGCTCCCAGGGCCCTGCCTCTGCACACCTCTAAATTTAGAGGGAAAGAAGATTTTTCTGGTGAAAAAGGTTCCGTCTGCCGTCCCTCGCGAGGGACGTCAATGCAGTATGGAGGAAAGGGGACGGGACATAAGAGTAGAACAAGTTACTTTCTTACCTGGTAACGTTCTTTCGATGGGATGGTCCGACGACGTATTCCATATCTATGACATGTAATCAGCACAGCTGTGGTGATTACATGTCATAGATATGGAATACGTCGGAGGACCCAATCCCCTCGAAAAGCCCTATACTATAGATGGGTCCACATCTCAAACAATGCAGGAAGTGCAACATCAGAATTATAAGCCCTGCTCACCCAAAAGGAAGCCAGCCAGTGACTCCCATTAATTCACATGAAAACTAAATCCAGGTTAAGAGTGGCTATAGACCCCAAGCTAAAGGATGAAATCAAGATATTATGTGAGGGCACCAGGTGCCAGTCCGACACCTGGCAAGCTTTGGTCCCAAAATCTAGATACTGCAACTTTAATCTGCAGAATAAACAATTGTTTATAAGGAACAAGTTACTTACCTGTAACTGTTGTTCTCCAGCATGGGTCTGGCATGGATTCACATGCTCATGAATATTCCCCGTCGTCAGGCTGGGAATCCTCGGTAAAGAAAAAACCAGTATCAGTTTCGTTTCTGATCTGTCTTTCGTAGTAATAACCAATCACTGGTCTCTGCGTCATACTGACCACAGCCAATGACTGCCCTCTACCTAAGCACCGCCTCCGGCAGCCATCTTCAGATTTGGAAGCACGTGAAGTGGCAGTATGACCAAGTGAAGAGCCGCAGAGGGGTAGGCGGGAGGGTTCGCATGTGAATCCATGCCAGACCCATGCTGGAGAACAACAGTTACAGGTAAGTAACTTGTTCCTTCTCCAGCATGGGGTCTGGCATGGATTCACATGCTCATGAATAAAGAATACATAGCAGTACACACATGCACAACCACGGGAGGTGGCAAAGGCTCAACATTAAGCATCACATCAACTCAACATTAAGCATCTTACCTCCTCACCAGGCTCACCTCAGGCGAACAGGTTGCGCAGCACTGCTTGGCCGACCCTGGACTCCTCCCTGGAATCCCGGTCGACGCAGTAGAATTTCGTGAAGGTGTGCGTCGACCTCCACGTAGCAGCCCTGCATATGTCCAGCAGGGGCACACCAGATAGGAACGCCGTGGTAGCTCCGATCGCTCTGGTGGAATGGGCTCTCGGACGGCCAGGCAGCGGTCGGTTTGCCAACCGGTGACAGTACATGATACAGCCGGAGAGCCATCTGGAGATGGAAGCCTTCGAGAGAGCCTTCCCCTGATTGACAGGTCCAAAGTTCACAAAGAGTTGTGACGTCTTCCGAAAACCCTTTGTGCGGTCCACGTAGAACTTCAGCGCTCTAGCTACATCCAGCGAGTGCAAAGTCCTCTCAGCCGGCGACGAAGGCGACGGGAAGAACACAGGCAACACCAAGGGTTCGTTGAGATGGAAGTCCGACGGTACCTTGGGCATGAAGGAGGGGTGCGTCCTGAGCACTACCCTCGTGTCGTGGAAAGTCAAGTACGGGGCCTTGCAGGAAAGGGCCTGGATCTCTCCCACTCGTCGTGCGGAGGTGATGGCCACAAGAAAAGCTGTTTTCCACGATAGAAACTTCAACGGGGCCGAGTGCAGAGGCTCGAACGGAGGTCCCATGAGCTTGGTCAGCACCACGTTGAGCTCCCAAGCCGGGGCCGGAGCCTTCACCGGCGGGAACGATCTGAACAGTCCCTTCATGAACTCTTTCACCAGACGATGAGACCACAAGGACGTCCGCCCCGTGGTTCTGGTGTATCGGGAGATCGCAGCAAGATGAATCTTGATGGACGCGTGTGCCAGACCAGCCTTGGCCAGCGTCAGCAGGTACGGCAGTACTTGGGGAGCCGTAATCCGTAGAGGGTTAATCTTCTGTGCGTGGCACCAGACAGAGAACCTCTTCCATTTGTGTCCGTAGCATTTAAGAGTCGAGGACGCCCTGGCCTTTGCAAGAACCTCTCTGCAATCGGCCGGTATGTCGTATCCTCCAAACTCTAGCGCTGCAGGAGCCAGGCCTGCAAGTTCAGCGACTTCGGGTCGTGGTGGAGGATGGCGCCTCCTACCCTGGAGAGTAGATCCGCGTCCGCCGGCAGCTTGATCGGCGGGGACGCTGACAAGTCCAGAAGGTCCGGGAACCATATCTGCCTCGGCCACGCAGGTGCGACGAGGATCATCCTGCACCGTGACCTCTTGAGCTGGTTGACGAGCCGGATTAGCAGAGGCAAGGGAGGGAACGCGTAGAGGAACAGGCCCTCCCAGGGGAACGAGAAAGCATCGCCCATGCTCCTCGTCTGGGGAAACCTGCTGGCGAACCTCCGGCACTTGGTGTTCGTCGCCGTCGCGAACAGGTCGATCTGGGGTGTGCCCCACCGTCGGAAGAGGCGATCCACCAGATCCTGCCATAGTTCCCACTCGTGGCACGAGCGCAGCTCCCTGCTGAGTGAGTCGGCGACGGTGTTTTTTATCCCTGCCAGATGAAATGGCACCAGAAAAATCCCTTGGGCGACGGCCCAATGCCACAGGTCCTGCGCCTCCTTGGACAGCGCTGGGGACCTGGTTCCGCCCTGTTTCCTGATGTAAAACATGGTGGTGGTGTTGTCGGTGAAGATCCTCACCACCTTGCCCTTGAGGGACGGAAGGAAGGACCTGAGGGCCCAAAACACTGCACGGAGCTCCAGGACGTTGATATGCAGGGACTTCTCCGTCGGGAGCCAGAGTCCCCTTGCGTGCAGATTTTCGGTGTGCGCTCCCCACCCTTCCAGGGAGGCATCCGTGGTCACAGTCTCCTGGTGGGCTGGGGTCTGGAAGTCCATGCCCGCCGTCAGATGCGCGCGGGTGCCCCACCACCGTATCGCTCGTCGGAAACTCTCGTCGAGCTTGATCCTTTCCTCGAAGCTGCCCGTCGTCTGGATCCAGCGCGCATCCAGGAATTCTTGCAACGGGCGCATCCGGAGCCTGCACATGGGAATGAGGTAGATGCAGGAAGACATCATCCCGAGGAGGGACTTGATGGACCTCACTTTGGCCGCGTCGGCCACCAACATCCGTTGCACCTTGCCCAAGATGGTCCTGGTCCTCTCCTCCGACGGGGAGGCCAGACGGGACACTGTGTCGAGCCTCGCTCCCAGAAACAGTGCGACTTGCGCGGGCACCAGGTGGGATTTGGCGTAGTTCACGGAGAATCCCAGGTCCGTGAGGAGTTGGACGGTCCTTGCCGTGTGGACCACGGCGAGCTCCCTCGTCTTGGCGCGGATGAGCCAGTCGTCCAGGTAGGGGTAGACGTGAATCCCCTCGCGGCGCAGCTGCACCGCCACCGGTGCGAGGCACTTGGTGAATACCCTGGGTGCCGACCGTTGTCCGAAGGGAAGGGCTTTGAACTGGTAATGACGCCCTTGGACCACGAATCTGAGGAATTTTCGGTGCCCCTTTAGGATGGGAATGTGGAAGTAGGCATCCTCCAAATCCAACGACGATAGGAAGTCTCCTTCCTCAAGCTGACCCAGGACGTGCTGGAGGGTGACCATCCGGAACTTCTGCGCCTTGATGAACTTGTTCAGACGTCGCAGGTCTAGGATGGGCGCCATCCTCCCGTCTTCTTCTTCACGAGGAAGTATCTCGAGTAGACTCCGGAGCCCCGAAGCCTCTTTGGGACGAGTTCGATGGCGCCCTTTCTGAGCATCGCCTTTACCTCCAGGAGAAGTTGAGGGACGTGAAGTTCTTTCCTGGCCACGGGGGGGACGCGCGGGCACCTTCTTTGAAACTCGAGCGCGTGGCCCCGGGCCAGGGCGTCCAGCACCCAACGGTCGGTGGAGATGGACTCCCACACGCTGACGAAGCCCGCCAGCCGGCCTCCCACCGGGGTGCTTCGGTGGGGGCCCGACCCCACGGCCGGTTCAATCCTGCTTGGACGCGGCCTTGCCGCCTTGACGACGACGGCGGGGTCCGCTAGACTTGCCTCGTCCTCTGTAGGCCTCTTGCGACGACGAGCGGGCCGCTTGACGGTAGGAAGCGAAACCGCCGCCGGAACCTTTGGAGGCGCCCTTGCCTCCGCCGCTCCGAAAGGGCGTCCGTCGTTGCTGCAGGACTCCAAGGGCCCGGGCCGTCTCAGTATCCGTCTTGATGGCCTGAAGGGAATCGTCCACTGTCTTGCCAAACAGGTTGTTCCCGTCGAAGGGCATGTCCAGGACTCTGGTCTGGACGTCCTGCCGGAAGTCCGTAGCTTTGAGCCATCCACGACGTCGAAGGCAAACGCCGTTGCCCAGCTGGCGGAACCCAGTGTCGGCGATGTCCGTCGCCACGGTGATGGCGTGGTCCGAGGCCACCTCACCTTCCTGCAGGATCTCCAGGGCCTCCGCCCTCTTGTCGTCCGGCAGAAAATCCAGCAGGGGAGCTATCTTGTACCAGAGCTCCCTGTCGTAGCGGGCCACGATAGCCAAGGCGTTGGCCGCTTTAATCGTCGTCGCTGCCGACGAGATGACTCTACGTCCCATAGCATCCAATTTCTTTCCCTCGCCGTCCGGCGGGGAAGTCGATGTGGAGGCCGCACCCCCCCCCCCCCCCGGTTTCTTCCTGGCTGCCGCGGAGACGACGGAATCCGGGGTAGGCTGCGCCCGGAGGCATAGGGGGGCCGTGTCAGGGACCCGGTACTTTTTCTCATACCGGTCTCTTCTAGCTGGCGTCGTGGAAGGGTTCTTGAGGAGGGAAAGGCCCTCATCCCAAATGTCGTCCAACAGAGGCACTGCGAGGACCGTCTTCCTCTTGGCCTCGCGCCGCTGATAAAGGAAGCCTTCCTTTTTCTTCTCCTCAGGGCAGAGTTGGAAAAGCTCAGAAGCCCTGGAGATCATGGAATGGAAAGATCCGATCTCGTCGGGCGGAGAAGCCCTGGTGGGAGGCGACGACGGAATATCCTCGTCGTATGCCTCGTCGTCCGTACCCGTCGCTGCCGTGTCCGTCCCCGTATCATCCCCTCGGGTGGACGGGGAGGAGGGTTGGACGGGGCGCGACGGTTGAAAAGGAGGTGGTGGATGGATCCTTCTTTTCTTGATAGGGGGAACACCAGAAGGTCCCGGTTCTGGATCCCCCGACGGGAGAGGTTCCTCCGTCGGTAACGGTAGCCTCGTCCTTATCTCGGAGCATAAGGACTGTATGGCCAACAAAATGGCCGCCGAGTTGTCTTGCGGCGCTGGCAGAGGGGAATCCGACGGGCGAGCAGGGGCCCCGTCGGAATCCTCGACGATGTCGTCGTCGTCACCTGCGTCGGGGTCCATTCCGACGGGCTGGCCTTGTTCCACGCCTAGGCCGTGGCTTAAGACCTCGATCAGCTCCTCTTCTGAGGTTGAGGCCGAATCTACGACGACGCCCTGCCCCCCCTTCTTCTTCCCCACGGAGGGTTTCACGGGGGTCCTATCGATGGGCACAAAAGAAGACTCCCTCCGAGGAGGCAGGGAGATTCTGGGCCCTGAGGTCGCCACCACTGGTGCAGCCTCCACAGGCTGAGCCAGGGCCGCCGCGACCGTTTCGATAGAGGGCTTGGTCGGATGGATCAAGGCCTTCACCACCTTAGGTGGGCTCACCGCCTTATCCTTGAGGGAGGGGGCACTGCCACGCTCCTCCTCTGCCTTAGAGCTCGACCGGGGCCTCTCCAGGAGCTTCGCCGGGTGCTCGGCCTTCCTCTTACCCGACCCAGAGCGTTGGCTCGTGGTTGATGGTGCCGGGGAGGGTGCGCCCTGCCTGGCGCCCGTAGAGCCCGACCGTTCGGCGCTCCCGGTGCCAGCGGACTCGCGGTGCTTGGCCTTATGTTGGGCCCCCGTCGCCGGGGCGCCCTCAAAGGTCTTAGAAGACCGCTCGGATTTCTTCTTCTCCTCGCCAGACGGGCTCTTACCCTCCAGCCAGTTGGCGAGGCGTTGATGACGGTCCTTCATGGTCCGTTCCGACATGTTGCCGCAAAACGCACAGTCCTTCTCCACGTGCGTTTTGTCCTCATGAAGGCAGTAAAGGCAGAAAGAGTGTTCGTCCTCCTTAAAGACGTTCTGCAGCTGGCATCCAGGGCAGACCCTGAACAGCTTTCCGGGCGTCGAGCTTCCCTTCTCCTGGGCCATCTCCGAGACCGGGCCTGAGAAGCTTCTGGAGTCCTCCGAAGTGTAGCTCGACGAAATCTTCACCCTTGAGGGGCACAGACGAATCCGACACGGGTCCCCGTTGATCGGGTGTAGGATCGGTGGAGCTTGAGGCTCTTTTGACCGAAAGAATCAAAGTTTTTTTGAAAAAGCGCGAAAAAATAGCACTAACGCTCGAGAGCAATAGCACGAGGATCCCAACACATGAACGTGCGGTAAAAATCTGAAGATGGCTGCCGGAGGCGGTGCTTAGGTAGAGGGCAGTCATTGGCTGTGGTCAGTATGACGCAGAGACCAGTGATTGGTTATTACTACGAAAGACAGATCAGAAACGAAACTGATACTGGTTTTTTCTTTACCGAGGATTCCCAGCCTGACGACGGGGAATATTCATGAGCATGTGAATCCATGCCAGACCCCATGCTGGAGAACTTCTTTGGTATGAACATTTCCTTCTTGAAAGTTGTTCTACCATATTTCAACCGTCCTGCTCCCAAAATGTCCCTCAACTGCTCTGCCACCATTGTCTCGGGAGAATAGCTCAGGGGCATGGTGCTCGTCTTGAAAGATGACGCAAAGCATCACAGGTTCGCGCTTAGAAACCTCTGGGTATTAAGCGCGTTATAAATAACCCATTACAATTACACCTATGAGACCAAAGGTGTGCTTAAGGAAATGCGTGCGGCCTAGCTTGTGTCAATAACACACACTGAACACAGGGGTGTAAAATCCATCCCAATATGAAGGAAATAAAAAAATACATCCCTGAAGGAGCAGTGAGGGCGGGGAAGTCACCAACAGCATGGGTTGGCCAAGACGCACATAGTTTGCCAGAATAGGGTGTGTGAATCTACAGACAAAAGCTAATTTGAAGACTTGCAGGCTCTGTGAACCTGGACTACAACTTGTTTGCGGATATTTTTTAGATGCATCTTGCGATCCTTGGATGATGGGTTCTCTTTCAGACTCTGCTGCAACTTCAAGCAAAGTAAAGGGGTGGTAGGCATGATTCATTAGGGGTCCAGGCAGCAGTTTTATATAAAGCAGTTAGTCCATTGGGGCTTCTTTGCAGACTTGCAGGTAAACTTGGCAGCCAAAAGAGATTGTATGCAGTAATGACATTAGGCCCAATGTCCCATTTTGAGCAAGCATTGATGAGACTTCGACCTTACTGGCACCTCCATAAGTGAGCTGGTATGGTTAGGTCAAGTAGAACATTTAGTAAAAGAACTGGTGTAAGGCGCTTGGGGAAGCTCCAGATATCAGGGGATATCAGAGCATGATGGGACTCACTGTGCTAGGGTGCATAGGCGTGTTAAAAGAAACTTAACTGCTTGTGGATGAATTTCTGGAATTTTCTTGCCAGGCAATGGTTGTGGATTAATGTCCAGCTGTAGAGGTGCAAGCTATGCCCTGCAGGAAGGAACCATTTAATGTCCAGCATCTGAAGCACAAGAAACAGCAGCTACAGGAGTGCCCAGTGCAATACCCTAGTGAATAGAAGGACTGGACATGGACTGTGGTGCTGAGCATGCTTCAGCACGAGCATGAACGCCAAGATATCTCAGTATGCAGGATAGGGTAATAGATCATCCTTCGTTACAGGACATCCTACCCAAATTTGTATTAACTGCAAGTTGCTTAAATATTTCATGCTGTTCACAAAATGCTATGAACCCATTACTTTTTAACATGAACACAAATAAATATATGCACATACCCATTAAATGGACTTTTAGGTTGGCCATCTTCAGATTCTTTCTTCATCTTCACATTCATAGAAACCGGAGACTTCTCCTCAACTTTAATTTCTCTTGGTGATGCTGAGGAAAAGAAAATAAACATAAGCCTATAGAAACAAATTAAAAGCACGCTCCGTCCAACTTAATTTGCAAGGCCATGTTATACAACGATTTCCAAGTCAATCAGAAAGGAGTCCAAAATAAGTATTACTTACCAGTACCACTGGTTTGACAGCTGCTAGACATCCATGAGAGATTGATCTAATGGGATGCAGATTTGTTATTAACAGTTTGGTGGAAATAAATGCATGGTGGGCAAAGTCGGTAGTGCTTGTAATCAAGCACCTTTTATTAAGTCAGATGTCTCAGAATGCACCTTTGAACTATTTTGATAAAAGGTTTCATAAGATCAGTGCAACCCTTTCAACCCATCACAGGGACTCTTGCATGAAAATGCATAATCAAAGTCAACTTGCAAATTTGCTATCCGAAGCATTTCCCATATCAATAGTGATGCGGCAGGATTGCCATGTCATGCAGGATTACTAAGCTATACTACATTAGGCTCTCGTACATTTAGGCCTCAGATCATCCGTCTGCAAATCCACCCTAGGGCAGAGGACACGTCAAACCTTCTCTTTCGCTTTTTCTCTACAAGTACAGCATTAGCCCCATATATAGGCGATAACAGTAGGGTTTCTGAGAATGCTGCTTATCCATAATACAACTACAGGGCTGTGCCACAACATCACAAGTGAGATGTTGACAGTTCTTGCCAAATGTCTGCAATATCGTGCCAAGTAACACTTGGCACCCCCATCGCCCCCTGGCCCCATTGTGAAAGTGCTATCACATATAGTGTTTGCCTATATGCTACATAACCAGCACTCTAGGGGGGAGGGGGGTTCCTAGAGAGCTTTGTGGGCCAACTGCCTGAATACTTGTCCTGCTGATCACTCTGTATGCTGTGTATTTGCTACCTAATACAAGAAGCTTGGTTTACCAGTACCTTATCTTCTGCAAACTGTGGCCGACCGAGGGCGGCGGGAGCCTATGCGAAGGGGCCTTATATGTTGCCCACCACAGAAATGGTGAGGGGATCTCTGCCCAGGAATGCGCAGAAAGTTTTTTTTCTTTGGGTCTGCCATCTACCATTGTTGCAGGCCAACTACATAAGGTCCACATCGTACCAGAGGGGGCTATTAAGTATGGCACACCTGTTAACTTTGAAGTTGCCCAACTCGGCGGTGAGATTGAGAAGGAACAAGTTACTTACCTGTAACTGTTCTCCGGCATGGGTCTGTCATGGATTCACATGATGCATATTCCCTGTACGTCTGAGAATACTTGGCAAAAAAAGAAGCAGTATTGCTTTAAAAGCTATAATACTGCCTTTCACCCATTATCCAATCACAGAAGACGTGGTCATACCGCACCCATCCAATGAGTCGTCTGAGTCCCCTCCCCCAAGGGTCATGTTCGAATTAGAGATGCCAGTATGAACCCAGGAGAGCCAAAGCGGGGACGGAAGGAGGGTTTGCATGTGAATCCGTGCCAGACCCATGCTGTAGAACAACAGTTACAGGTGAGTAACTTGTTCCTTCTCCAGCATGGTGTCTGGCATGGATTCACATGCTCATGAATGACATGCATTACTCATCGTAATAGCATTTCTGATGATTTTATCTGCTTATATTCAGATGCTGTGCATATAGTCCGACATCCAGTGGTAATCGTGGAGTAGTGCATCTTACTTTCGAAAATCGAAAGGGGGGACGTCGACATGGGCGTGCTTGTAACACTCCCTAATGTGACGTGTACCCAAAATCCCTTGCGTGTCGAGGTCCTGCCGATTGTTTTTTTTCTGCCGTGAGGGACTCTGACTATTGTGAGCGAGTATAGAGAGAGAAAGGTGTAAAATGTCTATGTTCCTTCTACTCCAAGAGGAAGCAAGGGTGGGCGCATGTGACTCTAAGCAGATACAATCATCAGAAATGCCATTACGGTGAGTAATGCATGTATTCTGATTCTTGTTAATCTGCTTAGAATCACATGCTGCACATAGACTAGCGAGCAGTAACCAAAGATGGTGGTGGTGTGTGTGAAGGAAAGAGGTCTTAGCACCGCTTGTCCACCTGAGTGTCTGATCTAGAATGTGCATCTAGACCGTAGTGTTGTGTAAAGGTGTGTACAGAACTCCAGGTTGCCGCTTTGCAAATCGACTCAAGAGGAACATTTGCAATGAATGTTAAGGAAGCCCCAGGGCCCAGAGTCGTCTGCTCTAGGCTTGAAGGCAGATCTCTCTTGGCAAGAGTGTAGCACAGTGTGATGCAGTTTATGATTCACTTTGAGATGGCCGATTTAGAGACAGGGTCCCCTTCTCTACCAGCTGCCACAAACTAAAAACTGGTTCGTTTTTCTTTGTGGTTTAGTTTTTTCCAGATAATATATCACTGCTCTCCTCTCAAGTGTGTGGAGGCTCCTTTCTGCCATGTTAGTGGGGTTCTGGAAAAAAGGTGGGAAGTTCTATTGATTGGTTCACATGGAACTTTGAAATGAATTTAGGAGCAAGCCGTGGGTGAGTGCGCAGGACCACCTTTTCCTTGTGAATGGTGACAAAAGTGTTGAACTGAAAGAGCCTGCAGCTCACTGACTTTCCTTGTAAGCGAGTGCTTTAAGGCTAGCCTTATGCATAGGCCCCATTAGTCTCGTCAGTACCACATTCAGGTCCCATCCGGGAGCTCGGTTTGAAATATGGGAATTAAGTCTTTCAACCCCTTCCATAAAAGCTTTGATCACTCAGGGGCGCTGTTGCGCCGAAGCAAGATTGCCGCCTAAGCGTAACGCTCCTGACTGGGAGAGCGAATAATCCTCGTTTTTCCACCTACAAACTCGCCCACTCCCTATAATATTGCTGGTGCCCCTCCAGGAACCTCTCCGCCGCATTCCTGTGCAATTTCAGACCCGAACGCGCCCAGAGTGCCTGACTAAGCCTCCCGATCGCGCTGGGGCTGCTGCTGCCTGCTCTCCCCGCCCCACGGCTCCAGAGGCGCCGGCTCCCTCAACCACCTGAGGACGCGGAGCTGCGGGCTGCTGTGGGGGAGGGGCACCGAACCCCCCCAAGGCGCGCCGGGGTTGCCCCCATGCTCCCCTCGCCACCTTGCTGAAGTTTGCCCTGGGCTTCCGACCCTTCTGTGCGAGGCCGCTGCCGCCCCCATCGGCGACAACTAGAGGCTGTGGATTCCCTGCGCCGGTTACCTGTGGACTGCGGCTGGTCCACCCAGCCTACGCTTCTTCTGCTCTCCCCTCCTGCCGCCCCTTCTCATGAACACTGATCCGGACTACTGCAAGGTAGGGGGTGCGAGGGGACGAGTGTGGCAGAGTCTGGCGGTCTCTGCAGCTGCCCCAATTGCTGCGTGCGGGCCTCGCCGCCCACCATGCTCTACTCCCGCTGTTACTGCGGTGACTCGGCCCGCTCTGGGCACCGCGGTCTGGCGCTGGTCCTTGGTGTGGGGATCCGCCGCCGAGCTGCTCCTCACCCGTGGCCCTTGAGGGTGCCTACCTTGATGGTGCCTAGCCCACACGGCACCATTGTCCTCCACTGCCGGCACCCCGCTCCCCCTGTACACCTGGAGGACCCCAGTTACATTTATTGTGGATCCTGGAGGGGCGCCCTCCGGTGGGCCTCCACTCCTGTGCTCTGGACATTTGGCTCTCCTTGCTTTCGCAGCTGTGCAGCTACACTACGGGGCTATCTGGTGGGGCCTCACCAGCCGCTGTGCTAATTACCACGAATTATTGAGCTAGATCCTATGGGTCCCACTGCCTTACTGTGCCAAATACAATCCATCGGCCCAACCCCGCAAACCTCCGGTTGTGCCTCGCTGTACAGGCGCTCCACGCCCTCTTGTCTTGGGGCTGGGTCCCCCCTTGGCACCGGGTTGCCCCTGCTCACGACTCCCCATGATGACCGTGTTGGCATCACCTGGTGCTTTACTTGGCTGACTCTTGTGGATCCCGCTGCCAGCGATCCGAGCCATTTCTTCCTGTACCACCTTAGCAAGCAGTGACCCTGTGGCATCACACCCAAGCTCCCCCACGGCTGCGCCTGGCACGCCGGGCGCCCTACTGGACCTAGCGAGATCACCCTAACGCTGCATCCAGCATACCTCACCATCACACTTGTGTCAACCCTCACTGGGCATCCAGCAACGTGGAACTCGATATCCCCGATCACTGGTTCCTTTCAGGGTCCTGGGAGCCACACTGCGTCATCATGACCAAGGGGGCTGGGAAGAAGCAAAGCTCCCTAAATATGTTTGCCAAAACACCTTTCAGGCCTCCGACCGAGCCCCCAGAAAACTCACCAACCGCCTCGACATCCCTTGCCCGTGATGACTCGCAGAAAATGCTCGAGTACATGCGCGAAGGCTTCACCACGCTGCATACTAAATTGGACGATATGTACGGCACCACCTCATCTATAAAGGCCCATATCGAAAGAACGGACAGCAGGGTTGCCGAGATCGAAACCAGGGTTGGTACCGCGGAGGACAACCTGGGTTCCCAACGCACCGCTGTGACCATTCTCACCAGTCGGGTCTCCGCGGTAGAAAAGAAAAATGACAACCTTGAATCTAGTTCTAGGTGGAATAACCTCTGCATTGTCGGCGTACTCAAGGATAACATCAAGGAGCACATGGAGGATTATGGGGAACGCATCCTGCTAGCACTCCTAGATAACCCCAAGCTCTCAGCACAATTTGCAGTGGTAAGAGCTCACCGCTCCCTGACTGCGAAGCCCAGACCTGGGGCCCCGCCTCGTCCCATCATAGCCAGAATCCTAAATTTCCGCGATCGGGACGCACTTCTACGAGCGGCCAAGGCGGAACTACTTCTTGGAGCAGCAAGAATAAGCCTGTACCCAGACTTTTCCGTTGCTGTGCAACAAGAGCGTAAAACCTTCCTGTGAAAAAAAGAGACTTAGGTGTTAAATACTCCATGCTCTTTCCCGCAAAGCTAAGGATCGAACTCTCCAACCAAACGTCCTTCACTATTCCAGAAGAGGCTTCAAAATGTATAGACAAACACATTCCCGGTTGATCCGCTCATTGTCAATACGAGATTCACGTTTACTATGGTTATAGTTGTACCTAAGCCACATATGGGACCCCTGTTGGCGGGTCCCCCTATGTTGGTCACCCGTTACATGTAGTTCATTGGTTACGGACTTTGTTCATATTGCTCCATTAATCCTCCGCAAATGTGGCCCTGTTCGCCGCACTGTCTCATCGTGTTTAGAGATGTTAGACTCCCTGATGGGATTACAGTCTGTTAACTATCCCATTACTACAGCTGGGACCCCGGTGATTAGGCGCCGGGGTCCTGACCCGCTCATGCCTATTCTGGTTCCACATTTTGTTCTCGAGAGGCCCATGGCTACATCCCTATAGCTCCAATTGTCCTCTCTGCCATGGCCCCTCTCCACCTCGTACCTACTTCTAATGCTCTGTTAATCCTATTTTATTCCATAATCTCCTCACACTCTTCCCCAGTCCGGTGCGCCATTGCCCGGCTGCTAACAGACCCCCAGGCGTTGATGCCTAGAAGTTCGTGATTGTTATGGTTTTGTTTGGGTTTCATCCCTCTGACTGGGGGAGGGATGTGGGTGTCAAGGAGTCCCCCCCCCCCCTTCTCACCTAAGTCCTTTCTTTACCAGCGTCCTTGGTTGCTGCCTTCTTACGGATGGAACGGGTTTTGAAGAAGGCGGCCCGTGTCTCTGCCGAATCCAGAATGCGTTCAGTTTTCCAGGAGGCCGAATCCAGGAGGCAATGCAAGTTCGCTAGAACTCGAATCCAGGAGGTAAGAAGGACGGGGGGGGGGGTCAAGGAAGGGAAAGCGGAGTGGAAAAAGAGAAGAACCGCGAGCTACGGAGCACACGTCTGGTCGCTACTTCGCAATGGCATTGAGACGCGTGGAGCCGCGGAAGGCGTGGTCTACAAATAGAGAAAGGTTACGTCCAACGCATGGAGCGAGAAGGGAATGCGCTGGACGGCCATATTGGAAGTATTAATGTGTATAAGCCCGTTGTGACAGGGACCATGAGGCCCAAAAGGGGCGCACCCTGCAATTCATGACAGCGGGTGGGGGAAGGTTGGAGGGAACGTTATGGTTAAAGTCTTGACGGCCACCGGAGGCGCTGCATGCGCCACGGCAGAATATCTTGTACATGTAGATAAGGGGCCACACACACAGTTTTTTCAACTCCCTGTTGCGGAGAACCCCTTCACAGAAATATAATCAATACCCTCAGTGGTATGGCCAATACCGACCTGACCTTTATGAGCTGGAATGTTCAGCTACAAAAAGATGCGGCAAATACAGCTGCATGCTGAACGCCACAGGGTTAAAATCTTATGTTTACAAGAAACCCATGCTCGCTCAGAGCAATGTGAACGTTTCGCTAAGCAATGGGGACCCCAGAGATACTATACCAACTATTCCACCCAAAGCCGTGGCACTCTTAATTTAATACACAAGAGCCTGAAGTTCACATGTCATCACTCCCACATAGATCCCCTTGGTAGATATGTACCGATCATTGGCAAACTTCAACTCCAGGGAGGTAGCCATCCTGAATATATATGGTCCCAATGTCGACGATCCCGATTTCTATCTACACCTGGTCACTCTACTTGAAGGCTACCCCCCGATTCCTATTTTATGGGGAGGCGATTTTAATACAATACTGGACGTCACCCTCGATAGATCGGGCTCTAGGCCCCGCCAACTATCCAAAGCAGCCTACACTGTCCTTACGACGCTCCCCCCGTCTGGCACTAGTGGATGCCTGGCGTCTAATGAACCCTGATTCTCGCACATACTCCTTTTACTCTTCAGTACACGATTCGTATTCTAGAATAGACAGATGGCTCATTACGGACATGCTGGTCAGATGCTGGTCTCACCTGGCTATTCTCCCCAGGACGTCATCAGACCATTCACCGGTACTTATCTCCTTAAACTGGGAACTGGACACTAATAAAACTAGGCAGTGGAGGATGAGTCCTCATTTGCTTCTTGACCAGGTCTTCGCAACCAAACTCGAATCCTCCATTAAGGAATTCTTTGAGATCAACACAAGCTGTCTTCTGGAATCCTTTAAAGTGCATACAAGAGGAATCGCCATTTCCAAAGGTTGTGGCATCCTGAAAGGTATCCGCGCAGATCTTGCCACTAGCGAATCAGCCCTGGCTGTCCTCGAGTCCCAATATGCTCAAGATAACTCCCCAACTGCTCTAGCAGCACTGGGATCGGAGCTGGACAGGTTCCGTGGCCTTGCCGAGCGCGAGGTTAAATTCCTGGACTCCCTTAGTCGGTGAGGAAATACGGGGAGGGAGAGCATCCCGGTCGAATGCTAGCTAGACTGTTGCGCCGTGAACTCTGAGCCCCCAATATACCGGCCATAGTGAGGCCTGACGGCTCACTCGCCGCCTCCCCGCAGGATATCAATTCTGAGTTTCTCTCGTTCTACACCTCCTGTACTCTGAGGCCGATGGCCCCCAGATACCAGAAATTGACTCCTATTTAGAGAATCTTCCCTCATCAGTCCTGTCAGCCGACGCTAGCATCTTCCTGGAGAGGCCTTTCACCTCTGAGGAGCTCATCGAGGCCATTGAGTCGCTGGCGTCCGGGAAGGACCCTGGTCCTGATGGGCTCCCCATGGATTTTTATAAACTATACAAGTTTCATCTGGCCCCATATCTGCGGGCCCTATTGGAGGAATCGTGTGATAGGGGGAAACAACCCCCATCTCTCCGGAAGGCACGGATTACAGTGCTCCTCAAACCTGGTAAGCCCCCTACTCAGTGTGGCTCATACCGACCACTCTCGCTGATTAACAGTGATGTTCAAATATACACTAAACTGCTAGCCAACCGCTTAGCCCCATACATGCCCCACATCATCCACCCCGACCAGGCGGGATTTGTCCCGGGTAGGTCCACATCCCTGAAATTAAGAAGGCTCTTCAATGTGATCAGTCACTCTGGACATGCAGAAGGCATTTGACTCGGTCTCCTGGAAATACCTATGGCGAGTTTGAGAAATGCAAGTTCGGCCCAAACTTCCGAACCTGGATAAAACTGCTTTACACCGCTCCATCAGCCAGAGTTCGCACGGAGGACAGGTGTTTCACTCCCCTCCAGATATCCGGAGGCACACGTCAGGGATGCCCCTTATCCCCGCTCATTTTCGCCATAGCCATGGAGCCCTTCGCTGACATGTTTCGGCAGTCACTCACATAGGGGATTGCGCACAGCCGGCCAATCCGATATAATCTCGTACATCCGCTCCCCTGAAACCAACCTTGCCCCTATGCTAGCAGATGTTGCTCGGTTTGGGGACATATCTGGCTTGAAAGTGAACTGCTCCAAGTCGGCCCTATTCCCACACAGACTCCACACACTTACCTGGGGGTGGTGGTCTCCCGTCACACGGCGCAACTGCGTTAGGACAATTGCCAGAATTACCTGACCAACCTAGCTGCAAGGACCTCCAGCTGGTCCAGACTCCCCATCTCACTAGCAGGCAGAATTGGAAAACTTAAAATGGTTGCATTACCTCAATTACTGTACCGATTCACCAATCTGCCTGTGTGGCCGGGGGACGTTTTTTTCCAAACACTACGCCGTATAAACACCGTCCTCTGGCATTCGGGAGCAGTACGCCTCAAACTGTCTACGCTGACCGCCCCCAAGGAATTGGGCGGGTTCAGCGCCCCAGATTTCATCAGATACTGGGTGGTGGCCCAATCTCAGTTCGCTGCTCACGGGTTTAACACCATTGATCCCCCCCCCCCCCACATGTTCGCTTGGAGAAACTAACAGTCTGCGACTGAGCGATTGGCTCCCTGATCCTCAAGCCGATGCCCCCCGGACTCAGACTCCATAGACCCCGTAGCTTGTACATCCTTAGCAAAGACCAAACTCTGGACAATGGTCGACATACCTCACCCATTCCACGGGGACCTGCCATTATGGAACTTCTTCCCTGATGTCCCACATATCCCAGAACCAGTGGTATTCCACTGAGCAGATGCCGGCTTTCTGACACTCTGATGCCTACGAGCAGGGAAACTGAGTGGCCTGATCTTCCTCTCTCCCTCAAACCCCGGCCCTCAGTGTGGCTACAATACTCCTCACTCCGGGAGAATCTCAAATCCAGATACCATGATTCCCCCCCCCCACCGCCTGACTACCCTATAGTTGCAGAGCTCTGTTCCTTCCTGTCCTTCAGGGGTAAGGTGTTGAGACTACTCCTTATTGCCGACTAGAGCAGCCCCCCTCCCTCTTCACCAAACTGAAATGGAAATGGGAGGAGGATCTCGGTATCGAGATCACCGACGAGAGATGGTCCCGAATGTGTGCTCGCACCCACGATGTGTCCTACAACACTAAATTAAAATGTATCCAATTCAAGGTGCTACACAGATACCATCATACACCAATGAGACTTCATCGCATGTTCTGCAGCGTCCCCCCCAGTTACCCCAGGTGTGGCGCAGATCAAGCTTCCTATATCCATATGCTATGGTACTATCCCCGCCTGACAAAATTTTGGTTGGACATCTGCTCCACACTTTCGGACATTTTGGAACACACTATTGTCCCCACCCCGCTGCACTGCCTGTTCCATGACCTCCCTCAGTTAGCCCGCGACTAAGAAACTAGCAGGCCTTTGCATGCTGTTAGCAGTCCGCTGCATATTGCTATGTCGGCTCCGCCCTACACACAGTGGCTAAGGGCAATCACATGGGCTCATGATACTGAGGAGTCTTGAAACGCAATGCAACACCCACATTCAAGGCCAAGAGACATCTGGCGGAGATTCCGGGATTCCATGACCGCCATGGCTTCACCATCAAACTCCCTCTCGTCCTCCCCTGTGGGTTCCCCGTAGTAGTTGTCCCCCTTGAAGCAGTTGTTAATATGCTGCCCATTGTCTTGCCCCTGGCGTTCCTCAGTTGACTCATGATGTACTGTTTAAAATGTATATTGCTTGGTTTGTTTGATTACTGCTGCCGTGTGGCTCATCTGCACATCAATGTGCTGGTGCTTTGGGCTGTGTTCTTGGCCCTCAAGTTGGCCTTGCCTCACCACCTGGCCTTTCAGGAGACGCAAGGCCAACTTGAGGGCCAAGAACACAGCCCAAAGCACCAGCACATTGATGTGCAGATCCTTCTCCGGCAGCCAAAGGCCTCTGGCATGGGACTGCCCGGTGTGGGCAACCCATCAGTCTAGAGAGGCGTCCGTGGTGACTGCCTGAAATGGGGGTGGGGGGGCTGTCCGGAATGGGGAACCCTGCATAAGGGGAGCATGCACACCCCACCATTAGTTGGCTTGCCTGAATTCCAGGTTGAGGTTCAACTTGTCCAACCAATTGCCCATGGCCTGGTGCCACATGCAGTCCAGGAACTCAGGTTGGCCTCATTTGCAGCCTGCAGAAGGGGGATCATATATGCAGGACGACAATTCCCAGCAGCAACTTGATGACCCAGATGGTTTTGGATTTGTTGTGGACTATACACCTTCCCCAGGATGGCCAGCAATCGTTCTTCAGATGGGAAAGCTAGGGATGCCACTGTGTTGAGACGCGCCCCCAGAGACAGAACGTCCTCACATGGCAGGTTTATGGTCTTCTGTGTGAGCTGCACTTCCAGGCCATGAGAACGTGACTGGATGAGCCAGTCGTCCAGGTACGGTTAGACGTGTACGCCCTTGAGACGTGGATGTGCAGCTAATTGGGCCAAACACTTGGTTAACACCCTTGGATGACTACTTCAGGCCCAAGGGCAGCACCTTGAACTGGTAGTGGATACCTAGTACCACGAAGCAAAGGAACTTTGGATGAATGGGACGTGAAAGTAGACATCTTCCAGATTGAGAGTAGTCATGTAGTCCCCTTCCTCCAGTTGGCCAAGCACTTGCTGCAACGTGACCATCTACTTATTTATTTATTTATTTTTTAGATCTTAGGTATATGTTGAGCCGCCATAAGGCCAAGATTGGGCACCGCCGATCCTTCGTTACAAGTGGAATACGAGGGCACTTGCGTTCGAATTCCAGCATGTGACCATTCTGCAGAATGTCCAGCACCCTTTGCCGGTGGTGATGCCTCTCCAGGCATAGACGGAATTTGACAGACTGCCTCCCACTAGGGTAAGGAAGTGGGGACCTGGGCCAAGTCAGGCATTCTTGGTTGCTTGTGGCTTCCCCTGAAGGCACAGACGCTCCTGTGAGCCTCCACCGAAGGCCTGGGACGACCTCTGTACGATTCCTGCACTGTAGAGCGGGAAGGCCAACGGTAGGAAGGAGTTTCCCTTAGAGTATCTTCTAAACGTAATCTTGGAGGACCGAAAAGAAGAGGAGCAGTGATGCTGCAGGGTTCTTTGGTGACCTTGCTTTCTCCGAGTACGTCTTGATGGCTTGCAGTATTTCATCCACTGCCTTCCCGAAGAGATTATCTCAGTCAAAAGGCCTGAACCTCAGGCCTGAAATGGTTAGCCTTCAGCCAACCTTGACGTCTGAGCACTACGCCATTTCCCATTTGGCAGAAGCCTGAATCTGCAAAATCCATAGCCAGTGATAACATGATCGTGAGGCCACCTTCCCCCCACCTTAAATAGTGCCATTGCCTGGGTCATGTCGTCAGGCAAGAATTCCAGGAGTGGGCTCAGTTTAAACCACAGCTCTCCATCATACCAGGCGGCCAGCCCATTGGCAGCCTTGATGGTCGAAGCTGCAGTATATGCGGTGCTTTCCTGGAGCATCCAGCTTCTTCCCCTCTTGGTTTGGAAGGACCATAGACCGAGGATCGGTTCGACGACCCCTGGCACACAGCTGCTGAAACCACTGAATCCAGGGATGGCTGAGAACAGAGGCATTTGGGGGCCAAGTCCGGCACCCTATAATTTTTCTCCAGCCTGTCCCGCTTCGCTGGTGCGG
This sequence comes from Ambystoma mexicanum, assembly GCF_040938575.1. Classification (NCBI taxonomy): domain Eukaryota; kingdom Metazoa; phylum Chordata; class Amphibia; order Caudata; family Ambystomatidae; genus Ambystoma; species Ambystoma mexicanum. Next base: position 781,474,130 of record NC_090932.1, read on the forward strand.
ACATCGTGCACTTCTTTAGGGCCAAGCCCTCTTCCCCATTCCTCATCCCACAGCAGAACAGATAACATTGTCTTCATGGCTGAAGTACGTCTCTGGAAGAGGAAACCTTCCTTCCTCATCTCCTCTGTTAGCAGATTAAATAGAGCAGAAGCCTTAGCCATCATGGAATGGAATTATCCAACTTCATTCGGGGGTGGAGCCCTGGGGGGTATCATCAGTACCTGCTGTCATTCCATCCACCGCGATTAAGTAATCAAATTCATCTGCATCCGTTGTGCCAGAGTCTGTGTTAGTTGCTGTATCAGTGTGCTACACCTCGCCTGGCAATGTTGGAACAGGCAGTGGTAATGGTGGTCGCTGAGTGATGCCTGTGTGGAGGGCTGTACTTCGGTCGCTCCCTGAAGGGTACGCTGTATCTTAGACCACAGAACTCAGCACTGCCAAGATGTCCTGCGACACGTCCGTAGGGGTTTGGGGGATGTGTGCACAGGCTCTTATATTTTGGCAGAGACTCTAGCCGTACTAACAATATAGCGCCTGGCTTTACTGGAGGTACCTCCTCGGTTTGATCTGGGTCAGGTGGAGAGCACTCTGGAGAGTGGTCCGATCTGCGCTCCATCTGAGCCTGCCCAGACGGCATACCAGGGACCGCTGTGCTCTTTTAACCATGCCGCCAACAGTCAGTAGCGGCCCCTCTTCGTTTTGGCTGAAAAACTGGTAGATGTTGCATCGGTCCTCGTCATTTTCAGGATGCAGACAGACATCTAGTGTGCTTGTCCTCCACATAGATGTTTCGCAAGCCACACCAGGAGCAGAGCCTGAAGAGACTCCTCCTGCCTTCCTCCGACATGGCGCCAAGTAGACCTCATAGGCCTTTCCACTTGATCTCGTTGTGTAGAACTTCAAAACTCAACTGGCAACGGATGTCATGACCACTGCTTCCAAAGAGTCAGGAACTACCCAACATCCTTGGAAGCAGGCTCATAACATATACTATCGGCACCAGCAAGTCCCAATAGGGACCTTTTGGACCTTGTCCTGGCACCGGTGGTGCCAGGCTCATAGCATGGACCCGTCCCGGCACAGGAAGCGCCGGGCTCATAACAAGTGTGAAAGTGCTTGGGTGGACCTACCTGCAGCAGACCATGCTGCTTACTTACCAGCAAGATGATGTTTCACTCTTCTGGCAGGGACTACTTTTCCTTCTGGGTGGGGCAGGCACCACTCCCTGGATCATTGATGCGGGACCCCTTCTGGAAGCAGGAACTCTTGCCTGGGCGAGGCTGTGGAAGAAGACACCTAAGCACTCTTATGGACTATTTAAACAAGGCACAGGTTAGGCAAAGGCAAAGTTAGCGGTTCAACTTACCCGATCCATCGGCAGCATTGAAGGCGTTTTTTCTGCATTTCTCGTCCGGCATCGGGCCTGCAAAGACAAAGAACATTGGTTAGTAACGCTTAATTACAAAACTGCTTACCTGTGTTACGCTCGCTCCAACTCTGCTTGCGCTGCATTCCGGCACCTGCAAAGACAAAAGAGACATTAAGGTGCATTCTACAGCCCTAGAGCAGCCTTTCTACTTACGTGCCTTCGTATTCACCATCTTCTTGTTACGCTCTCTGCCACAAACCTGGGGGAGCATCTTCTTCGGCACCGACAGCATCTGAAAAGGAAAAGACAGACATTAAAGGAGATAAGACATTTGAAGAGAGCAATCTAAAGGGAACTTTAATACTTACAAGTCACGCTCGTGCAGCACACGGCGGCATCGCTCTCAATTTACCCTCTGCAATCAAGAGGCTGAACTCATATCCAGTGAAGTAACTGGACCCAGCGCCCCTGCACAAGACGCAGGATGGAGAGCCCAGCATTCGCCTATTTAAGGTGAGCACAACAATCGACCAAGTACCACGGGGAGAGAGGGAGAGAGGGGCTTGGAACTTCTCCCAACCTTCCAGCCACTAATACCTTGATTTTCCACTTGCAGACACCTCGCCCTTCAGGTCAAACTTTCGGTGAGAAAGGGGCCAAATCCGGGAGCCAAACGAATCCTACGCCTAACGTTGAAGACGGTTTCACCGCCCAGTCAAGACCCGCGCCTCCGAGGGAACCAGGTGAGCGTTACAACGGAGCCCTGTTACTAGTCACCAGTCTGAAATTTTTGTCAAAAACCAGAATTTTGTCGTTGAAAACCTCAATTCTATAGAAAAAAGCAAAATTCGAAGACTCCCTGCAACAAAATGTACAGTAAAAATCTGAAGATGGCCGCCGGGGGCGGGACTCAGGACACGACTGTCATTGGAATGGTGACGTATGACCCTGGTCTTCAGTGATTGCATAATGGGTGAAAGGCAGTCTTCAAACTTTTAAAGCAATACTGCTTTTTTTTTTTTTACAGAGGATTCCCAGCCCGACGACGGAGTATTCATGAGCATGTGAATCCATGCCAGAGTCCATGCAGGAGAAGTGGTCCACGGGAAATCTGTCGCAAAACGCACGACTGTGAACCCATTCGAATTTCACTCAGACTTAGTGATAAATACAACCTTACGCTTATGTTCTGTCACTGTTTTTCTCGACACTGCACGTTATTTTGACTAAAACTTGATTTACCATGTTGTATATGCTTGCACTCCCGATCCCTAAACTTCTGGGTATATTTTGCATTTGTATTTAGCCGAGTAGATAGCCTGTCCGTTTTGTGTTCTATGCGCTAGTTGCTGGTTTCGGTGTAGAGCTCAACTTGAATTCCCAGGAATTAGTGCTGCAACCTATCTTGCGCGTAAAATTTTAGTTTTTTAGCCATCTGCTGAGAGATCTTTGGGATTACAAGTCAGTGTACAGTTTGTGGCAATGACACAAACAGATAGGCGTCCCATATTTTATCAGAGCAGGCCCCTGCTGACAGAGGCACCGACAGCCCACGACCACAGTCTTCCCTGCATCAGGCTGCCACAGCTCAACATCGAAGTCAATGTTTAATGTTCTAGCAAATGTTCGACAAATGTAAAACAAAGAAAGTCAAGCTCTGAACTACAGCATGCAGGTGGTGTGTAGTTCTATTTTAAATGGCCTTTCTGGCAAACCGGTCTATTGTGTGCTCATCATTGCTGTTTGTTGATCATGTTCGAATAAAAAACTACTTCCGTTTCTTTAAAATCTATAAGGCCATTCCCTCTGTAGTCTCCACTATCCTCTTTCCTCCCAGGCCCTCTGCACCACACTGGCCACCCACTTCACTGCTAAAACTCAGGACATCCTGAGCACTCTTCTCCTCCACCCTTTACCCCCTGCCCCCATCCACTCTGCCACCCTTGGCCTCCCATCCTCCCTCTACCCTGCACTCTTACTTCTCCCCTATTGGCATGAGTTCTCTAGGGTTGTCCACTCTATGAAGGTCTGTTCCAAACAGTTCCCACCCTGTGTTTCCAGAACTATTAAGGACAACATTGGCTCCCTTGCCCCTGCACTTACTGATTTCTACAATCACTCTTACTACTGGCACCTTCTCATCTTCCCTGAAGCACTCTTTTGCGCCCCCTCCTAAAAAAGCCTTCTGCAGACCTATCGCCCAATCTCCATCAGCTCCTTCTTTGGGAAACTTCTGGAAAAATTGGTCCTCGTTCTATAGACTTAGCATACTGAGGTGGTTGTTTACCTACACGACCATCAGTCTGGATTCCGAGCACCCAGAGACACGGAAACTGCTCTCCTGAACACCCGTGAAGAATTACTTGCATCGCTGGACTCCAACTCTCCTGCTGTTCTCATTCTACTTGATCTCTCCTCTGCATTTGATACAGTCAACCACTCCATCCCCATAAAAGACTGCATGATACCCTTGCTATCTCGGAGGGGGCACTGGACTGGCTGACCTTTCTCACCCGACTGTCCCTCCCAGGTGATCCTGGGCTCTTTCTCCTCCCCCACCTCTATCTACCTGTTGCCTCCCCCAGGGCTCCAAACTCTCAACCTGGCTCTTACATCTCGCCCCACTTGCCCACTTTATTTTTACTTTCTCCCTCCACTTCGTGTTATGCAGATGACATCCAACTTTCTTCAGACTTACCTCTGACCCTCTTGCTACTTCCTCTACCATTCCAGTTGGTCTCTCTGCTATCCAGTCCTGGTGTGCTTCTGATGACCTCTGCATCACCGCCAGCAAGACAGATCCTTCCCATCGGGATTCCTGTTCCAACCTTCCTCCCTTCTCTCTAGCCAACCTTCATGGGCCTCCTGCCCACTCCTAAAGCCAAAAACCTCAGAGCCATCTTCAACTCCTCTTTCCTTCCTCCCTCACATGGACCAACTCCACCTCCTCCGAGGCATTCTTCCTTTCCTCACCTTTCCCCAGAAGCTCAATATCTCTAGAGCCCTGGTACTCTAAGCCAAATTACTGCAACAGGCTCTTTCTTAATCTACCCTCTTCCTATTTCTGCACCCTGCAGCCTATCCAGAATAGGGCTGCAAGACTTATCCTTGGCCTCAAGCCCAGGGACGGCATCTTTCCAGCCCTAAAATCTGTCCATTGGCTCCCGGATGCTGCAATGGTCAAATTCAAATCCCTCTGCATCGTCCATAGCGATGCCTCGGTCCAGGGACCACGCTAGCTACAATATGCTATCACCAAATACTCTCTCTCCAGGTCCTTACGTTCTTCTGGCCAACTCTATGTTGAGTGCTTTTCAAAGTAGCAAGCTGGAGGCCGAGCTCTTTCCTTGGCTGGCTGCCTCCCTTGGAACAGCCTCCCCCTCAGTCTTGAGCCGGACCGCCTCACATTCTGGAAGTGCCATAAGACTTTACCTCTTCACCTCCTCCTTCCCCCTTCCAAATTCTCCTCACATGCTAAACCCCTCAGTCGCTAAGATTGGTGGCCTTGACCTTTGTGTGTTCTACGAGGTCATGGCGATCATACCAATCACCTGCAGCCCCTCCCGCTCAAAGAACTTGCCCTTGGGCAGCCACTAGTCTGTGTTCCCCTAATGACTGCATTTTATTTTATCAGCAGAGACCATTCTTTTTTATGCGACCCCTGCCTAGCACTTACGGGTACCCGGCAACTCACCCCATGGTAGGTCGCCCCTGCCCGGGGAATATCCTCATCAGTTGCCTGATCCGAATGCTCACAAGGCCTAGTGGGACTAACTCCATCCTGTTCAATTTCGTATACTACTGCCTTTGTCCCATGTTCATTCCATTTGCCCTGCGGGTGCTTTGAAACACAAAGTCTTGCTCTATAAGTGCCTTACAAATGAACAATAAAACACAAAAATAAATACTACTGTTTTTTTTTTATCACTTGTTGCATTGGATATTTTGATTCTGAATTTGTCAGGTTAGGTTTAACAGTTTGGTTTAATGTTAGTTTTTCTTCTTACACTGGTTGAAGGGGAGTTTTCGATCCTTATTAGATTTTCTTGTGATTTAGGAATGAGGTCACTGATGTCATGGTCGATTTTGCTATTGAGACATGCGGTTGTCTCCAGGTTGAGTGAGTCGCTGCGCCTATGGTTTGTGTGCCCTGCCATTTCTACAAATGCAGCCGACAGGGTTGTCATGTCATTTTTACCCTGCCGCTGCAATATATAGACGTGGCTTGCCTTGCCACACAAGAGTATTGCTGTGGTATGCCATTACCACACATCCTTGGCCTACGCCAGATGTGTTTAAATTGCTGCCTGTAGGCCTGCCGTGTTTAGTGAATCGCCTTATTCCCTTTGGGTTACTTGTCATTGTGATTCGTTTTTTTTTTGGGGTTAATGAACCACAGACTGGCAGCGACACAGACATCTAGGGGTAGACTCTGCAGCCTTAAATTTCTTTTCAAGACGGCCCTTCACCGCCGGCTCCGAAAAACGGGTGGCGCATCGTGCACAGGCCCTCCTGCCACACGTGGTCCAGAATCGGCCCAGAGAAGACCGCCTTCCTTTGTGGAGGCTTGGGGACTACACTGTAGAACCAGCCTGTATCACCTCCTGAGAGCTTAAGCCTTGATTGCCCGTCCATAGCTACCCTGTAGAAAATCTTGGCTGGGGTGCTCTGAGCTTCTACTCTGCCATATAGAGGGCAGGAGTACAGAAACCCCACCCATCCCCTCCTCCAGTCTTTACACACAACTCTGCTTGCCCAGGAACGTTGAAGCTTTGTCTGGGGAAACTGCTTTTCCTATATGCTATTTCCTAAACAAAGAAGGAACGAACAAGGCCAACGGACGGAGAAAAACATGCATCACAGCCATTTTGAATAAAAGATACTCATATGCCATTGGGCAGCGACACACTAGAAACGAGAAAGACTAGTAACGAGACACTAGAAACAGTATTTCATTCATTGTATTTGTTGATAGCAGCCAGACCCGGAGGTATCACAGTGCTAGAAGCATGGTACAGTACAAGTAATAGATGTTATAAATGGGTTACAGGTGGAACAGTAAATAGTAATTAAAGAGGAGGCAGTTCCGAGTTTTCTGACAGTACATTACATGTAGGGCCGTCACGTGTATTTATTAAATAGGGCAGTTTTTACCTTTTTTCCAAAAAAGAGGGTATGAGGGTTCTTCTTGGATGCAAGGGGGTAAGGAATTCCCCAGAGTGGGGGCAATGACAAACTGCAACCTACAGCTTTCTTTCTGTTGAATCTGGGGTTGAGTAGTGAGGTGGAGGAGCTTAAGCTGTGTGTATTCTGTTTTTTTTTAATGCGGCGTGTGAGGTACAGGGGAGAAGTGCTGTGAATGTAAAGGGGAACAGTGTTGTGAAGGCAGCGATGGGTGATGGAAAGGAGTTTGCCTTAATGGGGAGCCAATGTGCCTGGCGTCCAATTCCAATTAGCAAGATGTGGTCAGAGTGTTTCAGGTCTCAGGCTGCTGCAAGGGCATTATTTTGGATCAAATTTTTCATCGATGTTCCAGCCAGGATAGCGTTGCAATATTCAAGTTTACTTCCAATGATAGCCCTGGCTAGGGTGAAGCAATAAGTGGTAAGGAATTTTCTAGAGAGTTTCGTTGAGTAGGCGGCAGATGAGGCAACTGCCTTGACATGTTCCTGCAGGTTTAGTTCTGCGTTAAGATAGATTCCCAGAGTTTTGACGTGGGAGGATACAGGAGTCCCAACAATGCAAAATGAGGTAAAGGCAGGGTCGAGAAGTTGAGGTTGTGCAGAGAGCCCACTACACAGAGCTCACTTTGGTCATCATTCAGACAGATGTTGGGTCGCCATCCATGCCTGGATGATGCTGTCGATGTGGTTGATGTTGCCAGTCTATTTTGTAGTTGCCTGTGAGTTTGAAGAGGACCAGAGTGTCATCAGCAAAGTTAGTGTATGCGATGCAGAGCCTGTTCCGGTGGTCGAAGAGTGGTTTGGTGTAAATGTTGTGCAGGGTAGGAGAGAGGCAGGATCCTTGTGGGACACTGTAGGAGACAGGGATGGGGTCAACTGCTTCTGTTCCCACGACGACTCTAGAGGATGATCCAGACAGGAAGGACTTCATCCAGAGAGGAAGGACTTCATCCAGTGGCTGCTTTGTTAGAGGTGGAAGGTGGCAATGAGGTGATGGCACAGGATTGTGTGGTCTAAGAGCTCGAAGACCACTGAGGTCTAGAAGGACAGATTGGAACAAGTTACTTACCTGTAACTGTTGTTCTCCAGCATGGGTCTAGCATGGATTCACATGCTCATGAATATTCCCAGTCAGGCCCGGAATCCTCGGTATAGGAATAAATCAGTATCAGTTTCGTTTCTGATCTGTCTTTCTTAGTAGTAACCAATCACTGGTCTCTGGGTCATACTGCCTCCAGCCAATGACTGCCCTCTCCCTAAGCCCCGCCCCTGGCAGCCATCCTCAGATTTGGTAGCACGTAAAGTGGCAGTATGACCAAGTGAAGAGCCGCAGAGGGGTAGGCGGGAGGGTTCGCATGTGAATCCATGCCAGACCCATGCTGGAGAACAACAGTTACAGGTAAGTAACTTGTTCCTTCTCCAGCATGGGGTCTGGCATGGATTCACATGCTCATGAATATAAGAATACATAGCAGTATACACATGCACAACCATGGGAGGTGGCAAAAGGCTCAATATCAAGCAATACAACAACTCAACATTAAGCAACTCTTACCTCCTCACCAGGCTCACCTTAGGCGAACAGGTTGCGCAGCACTGCCTGGCCGACTCTGGACTCCTCCCTGGAATCCCGGTCGATGCAGTAGAATCTCGTGAAGGTGTGCGTCGACCTCCACGTAGCAGCCCTGCAGATGTCGAGCAGGGGCACACCAGACAGGAACGCCGTGGTATTAGCGATCGCCTTGGTCGAATGGGCTCTCGCACGGCCTGGCAACGGTCGGTTTGCCAACCGGTGACAGTGCATGATGCAGCCGGAGAGCCATCTGGAAATGGATGTCTTCGAGCGAGCCTTCCCTTGATTCACAGGTCCAAAGTTCACAAACAGCTGTGATGTCTTCCGAAAACTTTTTGTGCGGTCCACGTAGAACTTCAGCGCTCTAGCTACATCTAGTGAGTGAAGAGTCTTCTCAGCCAGCGACGAAGGCAACGGGAAGAAAACTGGCAACACCAAGGGCTCGTTGAGGTGGAAGTCCGACAGCACCTTGGGCATGAAGGAGGGGTGTGTCCTTAGCACCACCCTCGTGTCGTGAAAAGTCAAGTATGGAGGCTTGCAAGATAGGGCCTGGATCTCTCCCACTCGTCGTGCAGAGGCGATGGCCACGAGGAATGCTGTCTTCCACGACAGAAACTTCAACGGCACTGAATGCATAGGCTCGAATGGGGCCCCCCCATGAGCCTAGTCAGCACCACGTTGAGCTCCCACGCCGGGGCAGGGGCCTTCACCGGCGGGAACGATCAGAACAGTCCTTTCATAAATTCCTTCACCAGCCAATGAGACCACAAGGACGCCCGTCCTGTAGTTCTGGTGTAACGTGAGACGGCAGCCAGATGCACCTTGATGGAAGCGTGAGATAGGCCAGCCTTGGCCAAGGACAGTAGGTACGGCAATACTTGAGGGGCCGTAATCCGCAGAGGGTTAATCTTCTGTGCACGGCACCAGACAGAGAACCTCTTCCATTTATGTCCGTAGCACGAGAGTTGAGGATGCCCTGGCCTTTGCAAGAACCTCTGCAGTAGGCCGGGATGTCGTATCCTCCAAACTCTAGTGCTGCAGGAGCCAGGCCTGCAAGTTCAGCGACCCTGGTTCGTGATGAAGAATGGCGCCTCCTTCTCTGGAGAGAAGATCCGCGTCCGGCGGCAGCTTGACTGGTGTGGACGCTGACAAGTCCAGAAGGTCCGGGAACCAGATCTGTCTCGGCCACGCCGGTGCAACGAGGATCATCCTGCACCGGGACCTCTTGAGCTGGTTGACGAGCCGGAGTAGCAACGGCAACGGCGGTAACGCATAAAGGAATAGGCCGTCCCAGGGGAACGAGAAAGCATCGCCCATGCTCCTCGGCTGGGGAAACCTGCTGGCGAACCTCCGGCACATGGAGTTCGCCACCGTTGCGAAGAGATCGATCTGGGGTTCGCCCCATCGTCGCAAGAGTCGATCCACTTGATCCTGGCGCAGTTCCCACTCGTGGCACGAGCGCAGCTCTCTGCTGAGAGCATCAGCAATGGTGTTTTTTTATCCCTGCCAGATAAAGGGTACCAGAAACCTCCCTTGGGCGACGGCCCAATGCCACAGATCCTGGGCTTCCTTGGCTAGGGCAGGGGATCTGGTTCCGCCCTGCTTCCGAATGTAAAACATTGTGGTGGTGTTGTCGGTGAAGATCCTCACCACCTTGCCCTTGAGGGACTGGAGGAAAGACCTGAGGGCCCGGAACACTGCACGGAGCTCCAAGATGTTGATGTGGAGTGTCTTCTCCTCCGGGAGCCAAAAGGCCTCTCGCGTGGAGATCCCCGGTGTGCGCTCCCCAACCTTCCAGGGAGTCATCCGTCGTCACCGTCACCTGGTGGGCCGGGACTAGGAAACCTGTTCCCGCCGTCAGATGAGAGCGGGAACCCCACCATCGTATCGCCTGACGGAATGCTTCGTCGAGCGGGATCCTGTCCTCGAAGCTGCCCGTTGACTGGATCCAGTGGGCGTAGAGGAATTCTTGCAAGGGCCGCATCCGAAGTCTGCAGTGGCGCACAAGATAAATGCAGGAGGACATCATTCCGAGGAGGGACCTGATAGACCTCACTCTGGCCACGTCCGTGGCTAGCAGACTTTGCACCTTTCCCAGGATGGTCCTGATCCTATCCGACGGAGAGGCCAGTCGCGCCACTGTGTCGAGCTGTGCTCCCAGAAACAGGGCGACTTGCGACGGGACCAGGTGGGATTTTGGAAAGTTGATGAGAATCCCAGGTCCGTGAGCAGCTGGACGGTCTTCGCAGTATGTTCTACGGCAAGCTCCCTTGCCCGTATGAGCCAGTCGTCCAGGTAGGGGTATACGTGGATCCCCTGTAGGCGCAGCCGCGCCGCCACCGGTGCTAGGCACTTGGTGAACACCCTGGGTGCCGATTTTAATCCGAACGGGGGGGCCTTGAACTGGTAGTGCCACCCTTGAACCACGAACCTGAGGAACTTTCGGTGTCTCTTTAGAATCGGGATGTGAAAGTACGCATCCTCCAAGTCCGACGACAGGAAATCGCCCTCCTCCAGCTGTCCCAGCACATGCTGGAGGGTGACCATCCGGAACTTCTGTGCTTTGATGTACCTGTTCAGTTGTTGCAGGTCCAGGATGGGACGCCATCTTCCCGTCTTCTTTACGAGGAAGTACCTTGAGTAAACTCCGGAGCCCCGAAGCCTCTTTGGAACAAGCTCGATGGCACCTTTTCTGAGCATTGCCCTTACTTCCAACAGCAGTTGAGGGACGGATTTTCTTTCCTGGCCACGGGAGGAAAGCGGGGGCACTTCTTCTGGAACTCGAGGGCGTGCCCCAGGGCCAGGGCGTCCAGCACCCAACGGTCGGTGGAGATGGACTCCCACACGCCGACGAACTTAGTCAGCCGGCCTCCCATCGGGTTGCTTCGGCAGGGGCCCGACCAGACGGTCTGTTCAATCCTGCTTGGAGGCCGCCTTGCCTCCTTGACCACCTTGGCGCCGACGGCGGGATCCAACTGACTTACCGCGTCCCCTGTAGGCCTCCTGCAATGAAGATCTTGCCGCTTGACGGTACGTAGAGGAGCTACTGCCGGCTCCCTTGGAGGCACCCTGTCTGCCCCCAGAGCTCCGAAAGGACGGCCGTCGCTGTTGGAGCACACCCAGTGCACGGGCCGTCTCCGTGTCCGTCTTGATCGCCTGAAGGGACTCATCAACCGCCTTGCCAAACAGGTTGTTCCCATCGAAGGGCATGTCCACAACCTTGGTCTGTACGTCCTGGCGGAAATCCGTCGCCTTGAGCCATCCTCGTCGTCTCAGGCAAACAGTTGCCCAACTGACGGAAACCGGTGTCGGCGATGTCTGTAGCCACCGTAATGGCGTGGTCCGAAGCAATCTCACCTTCCTTTAAGATTTCCAGGGCCTCAGCCCTCTTGGCGTCTGGAAGGAAGTCCAACAGAGGGACGATCTTGAACCACAACTCCCTGTCGTAGCAGGCTACGATGGCCAGGGCGTTGGCCGCCTTGATGGTCCTCGCTGCAGATGAGATGACCCGTTGTCCCATCGCATCCAGCTTCCTACCCTCGCAGTCCGGCGGGGAGGTTGAAGTCGAGGCCAATGCCCCCCGCTCCCCTGCTTTCTTCTTGGCCACCGCCGAAACGACCGAATCTGGGGTAGGTTGCGCCCTAAGGCACAATGGGGCAGCGTCGGGGACCCGGTACTTCTTCTCGTACCGGTCCCTCTTTGCAGGCGCCATGCCAGGGTTCTTGAGGGCGAGCCCCTCATCCCAGATGTCATCAAGAAGCGGTACAGCAAGGACCGTCTTCCTTTTGGCCTCGCGCCGTTGGTAAAGGAACCCTTCCTTCTTTTCTTCGGGGCATAGCTGGAAGAGCTTGGATGCCCTGGAAATCATGGCATGGAAGGATCCAATCACGTTGGGCGGAGACGCCCAGGCAGTGGGTGACGGGGGACACGTCCCGTCGTCGCCTCCGTCGTCATCCGTACCGGTCGTAGTCGTGTCCATGCCTATATCATCCCCGTGGGTAGTAGACCGGGGGGAAGGCAGAGAAGGCGGTAGAGGTGGCCTAGGATGCGTCCTCCTCCTCTTAAGCGGTGGACTCTCCGAAGGTCCTGGCTCCGGTTCCCCCGTCGGGTCTGGCTCAGGTACCTCCGTCGGGGGAAGGGGCAACCTAGTCCTCATCTCCGAGCATAAGGACTGAATGGCTGACATAATGGCCGCCGAGGTGTCCTGCGGCGCCGGAAACGACGGGAGAAAGGGCTCTTGAGGAGCCTTGTCTGCAACACCGTCACTCTCGTTGTCGCCCTCGTCGGGATCCCTCCCGATGGGCTGGGCCTCTTCCACGACTTGGATGAGCTACTTTTCAGAGGTTGTGTCCGTATCCACGATGGCCACCAGCCCCTCCCCCACCCTTCCAACAAGGACTTCGTGGGGGTCTTCTCGATGGGCCTGAAAGACGACTCCCTCCGCGGTGGCAGGGAGACTCTGGCTCCTGAGGGTGCCTCCACTGGTGTAGCCTCCACAGGCTGAGCTAGGGCTGCGGCAACATCCTCAATCGAGGTTTTAGCAGGGTGAATTAAGGCCAACGTCACCTTCTGTACGCCTGGGGCCTTCACCTTGGGGGGAGGGTCCAAGCCTCGCTCCCCCTCTGCCGGAATCTTCGAGATCGACCGGGGCCTCTCCAGAAGCTTCGCCGGGTTCTCAGACTTCTTCTTACTCGAGCCAGAGCGTTGGCTCGTGGATGATGGCGCCGGGGAGGGTGCGCCCTGCCTGGCAGCCAAGGAGCCCGATCGTTCGGCGCTCCCGGTGCCCGCGGTGCTTAGCCTTTTGTTGGGCCCCCATCGCTGGGGCACCCTCACAGGACTTAGAAGACCACTCGGACTTCTTTTTCTTCTTCTCGCCTGGCGGGCTCTTACCTTCCAGCCAGTTGGCGAGACTGAGGTGGCGATCCTTCATGGTCTGCTCCGACATGTTTCCACAAAACGCGCAGACCTTCTCCTTGTGCGTCTTGTCCTCATGGAGACAATAGAGGCATAACGAATGCTCGTCCTCCTTGAAAACGTTCTGAAGCTGGCATCCAGGGCAGGTCCTGAACAGCTTTCCGGGCGTCGAGCTTCCTTTCTGCTGGGCCATGACCGGGGTAGGCCTCGGAACTTCTGGAATCCTCCAAAAGCGTAACTCAACGAAATCATTACCCTTGAGGGGCGTAGAAACTCTGAAACGGATCCCCGTTGATCGGATGTAGACACGGTGGAGCTTGAGGCTCTATTTAACCGAAAAATGAGAAAATCTCCTGAAAAAAGCGCAAAAACGCAGCAAGAGCTACAGCACGAGGTCTCCCAACACTTGAACGTGCGGTAAAAATCTGAGGATGGCTGCCAGGGGCGGGGCTTAGGGAGAGGGCAGTCATTGGCTGGGGGCAGTAAGACCCAGAGACCAGTGATTGATTACTACTAAGAAAGACAGATCAGAAACGACACTGATACTGATACTGATTTTTTCTATACCGAGGATTCCGGCCTGACGACGGGGAATATTCATGAGCATGTGAATCCATGCCAGACCCCATGCTGGAGAACTGTGCTGTGTCTGAACCCTGACTGGCAGGTACCCAACAGATTATGGGCTTCAAGGTGTGATTGGAGTTGCGAGTAGGCGGTACGTTCTAGAATTATTAGGAGGTAGGGCACCATCTTAATGGGGAAGATGTTGGTGGGAAGGTTGTGGTCGAGGGAGGGTTTCTCCAGGAGTGGCATGACCCAAGCTTCTTTGATGAACTGGGTACGGTGTTGGATTTGAAGGCGGCGCTAATGAAGTTGGCAACGGTGGGAGCAAATGGCTTAGCGCACATTTTGACAAGGTCGGCTGTGCAGATGTTGCCAGAGCAGTTTGAGGCGTTCAGGCGTTGGATGGTGGGGAGCACCTCAGTCAGGGAAACAGAGAAGTGAACAGGGCCGTAGTGGGAGTGATGGATTCAAAGGGGGCCAACACCAAGGTGGGGGGAGGGCACTGAGGTTTTGGGAGCAAGGGCTGACTGAATGTGGGACCACCAGGCTTTGTTTTTAGTATTTTTAGGGACGTGGGGGGGATTCAAACTCTAAGGCTACTTGTCAGGGTCCGGCTTGACTGAATTCCACAGGAGCTGATGCTGGCCCCACAGACCCTCACCAGGAGTTCACCTCTCAACCCTTAAGTCTAAGCTGAGCTGAAAACCCCAAGAAAGGGAAAGGGGAATTTGGAGAAAATAACGGAGACACTGCAGCCCTGCAACCTTCTGGTAGGCTCTGGTATCTGTAGTAAACAAATACACTTGGCTACTTATATGATAATATAAACTTCCTTTCTAAAAATTTTCTAAACAAACTCTAAACTCTTTACCTCTTAAATCTCAGTAAAAGACTTGGAGGCTAAATATCTGTGTGGAATATCTTGTAAAATAATATCTTGCTTAGTGCATATAGTTCAAGCCACTCAAGTCTCTTTAGAATCCTAAAGTGATCACCATTGCAAACACCTTACAGACTTAGATATTCTTCTTGCTTTAAAGTTCTTTTCACTCTATGTAGTTTTTAATGCTTTTATAAAATGCAGTCTTTCTGAAGTATTGAATTCCATTTGCATAAATTACATTAAATAGATACTCTTTAGCTTTCTGGAATGCTGCTTTCCTTCTGCGTGTGAATTGTTTCGTTATTTCCACATAAAAACATAGTTTCTTTCTTGATAAGCGTATGCGTTGAACACGTGAAATCAGAAGACGTGAAGAATTGTGCTCGCGTTTAAAATACACACACGCATCTTAACAAAACACGCACTTGTGAAAAAATACGTATACGCGATAAAAATAACACGCTAGTTAAAATGGACTCGCGCTCTATCGCTACCAAACACACGCCGAAAAACGAAACGTAATTCACGTAAAATAGTTCACGCGTTTAAAACAACTCACGCTTAGTTAAAATGGACTCGCGCTCTATCGCAACCCAACACGCGCTTTCTTATGAAACGTCTCACGTTAAAAATGTACAGGCGCTAAAATTCACTTGCGCAATTCATTTGGCACGCGCTCTATCGCTCTGAATACCCGCGCGATTCCAAAAACACGTAAACGACGACACGCGAACTCACGTACACATTTAACAGTCTTGAAGTAAATTACACGCAGTTTATAACTTTAAACTTCAACGCACAATCTTCCAACTTGTTTCCTTATAGTAGCTTAACTGTAAATGTCTCTTTTCTCAATTAATTTTGAAACTTGTTAACTAAGTTTTCTTATAAAAGAAAATGAAAGTTCACTGTGAAAATCTTAAAATGAACGATCCCACCTGATGTCTTCTGGTTCATACAGGATCAGCAAATGATATTCTTACTTCTTTGGTAAATTTTCTGAACTCTGAAAGGGCCTTACTTAAGGAGCTTAACTAATGTACAACCAGCCACTGAATTTCTTTGGATGAAAGGCAGTTTAGAATCTTGCTCACCTCCCAAGAATCAAACCCATTGTCCTTTCCACCAATCAGGCAAACCAAACATATTGTTCCTTTAACCAATCAGACTAAGTTTCTTTCTCTCCATCTTGACTTGGGCAAACACAATGTTAATTCTATGTACAAACTCTTCCTGTTACTCTTCCTGTTACTAACCCAGCCAGTCCTGACAGTGCCCCCCTCTTCAAAGCCCTGTCCCAGGGCCTGGCTTAGCAGGGAACTTTTTGTGAAACTGTCTCATCAATTGAGGGGCATGTACATCTGTTTGATCCTCCCAAGATCTTTCCTCAGGCCCGTATCCCTTCCAGTCAATAGGATACTGCAAGGTACCTCTAACAATCCTGGAATCTAAGATTTTCTTAACTTCAAACTCTTCGTCATTTTCCTCTGTGTAAACTGCTGGTGGGGGTTTTCCCAATCTAGTTCCTGACACACAAGGTTTCACTAAGCTGACATGAAATGTAGGGTGACTTTTGATACTTGCGGGTAATTTCAGTCTGATTGCTACAGGATTTATTATTCTTTCTATTTCAAATGGACCAATAAATCTCGGACTAAATTTAGTTCTTCCCTTTAAACGTAGGTTTTTTTGTGGACAACCAAACTTTTTGACCCACCTGATAATGTGGTGCTTTGACGTTTTCTATCAGCAAATGTCTTAAATCTTTTTCTCTAAAGTTTCTTTAGCTTTCACTAAACCATCTCTAATACAAGTTAATCGCTGCTCAACCTCTGGATTGGAATACTCAGATGGCAACACTTCTTTCAAAAATCGTGGATGGAAACCATAATTGCTAAAAAATTGAGAATACTTAGTAGAATCCTTGACAGAATTGTTATAGCTAAACTCTGCTAGCCAAAGAAGATCTACCCAACAGCCTCTTTCTTGCCAAAAAAGCTCCAATATATTTTTTCTAACTCCTGATTTACTCGCTCTGTTTGGCCATTGGTCTGTAGATGATAACATGAAGAAAGCTTTACCTCAATTCCCAACTCTGTACAGAAGGCTCGCCAAAACTTAGAAATGAACTGAGACCCCCTATCTGATACAATATGTGTTGGTAGACCATGCAATGTACCACTTCTTGCAAAAAACTTTTTGCCAGATTGCTTGCAGAAGCCTCTCCTTTCATGGGAATGAAGCTTTAGTTAGTTAATCCACAACTACTAATACTGTAGTGTAACTTTGATCTTTAGGAAGATCTACAATATAATCCATAGCGATTGTAAACCAAGGACTAGGGGGTACTGGTAACGGATTTAGTAACCCAGATGGTTTTCCTCCTCCTGACTTCACTCGAGCACAGACTTCACATGTTTGCACATAGTCCTCAATTTCTTTTTTCATTTCTTTCCACCAGAACTTCCTGGAATTCGTAAGACAATTGAACTAGTTGAAAGGGTGACCCACCAACTCCGATTCATGACATTCTTGCATAATTTCGTTTTGCAGTTCCTTACTTGGAAGGTAAATTTTTAGAATGGACACATGGAAATCCTTCAACTAAATGTCTTCCAGAATCCTCCGCTAACCAAGATTGAATCGCCTCTTCTGGTAATTCCTTTTGAATTTTCTTAAGAAGCAGATTCTCTTCCTTTGTAGTACTTAGAATAAAACTATCTTCTGCAATCACTGGTTCTGGTAATAATTGATTTTCAACTTCTTCCGAAGAACCTTGTCGCGATAAAGCATCCGATTTACCGTTTAACCGCCCTAGCTTGAATGTTATCACAAAATCGTATTCTGAAAAGAAGAGTGACCACCTTAGTTGTCGAGGTGATAGTGTTCGAGCTGATTTCAAAAACAGAAGATTTTTATGATCGGTTAAAACGGTTACTGTGAATCTTGCTCCTAACAGATAATGCCTCCATTCCTGAAAGAGCTCTCTTGCATTGGAGCTTGCTTCGGTAATTCTGACGTTATATATATATATATGTTGACGATGGATGTTTTGTTAGCACTGTTGGCTGAGAATTGGTGCAGTCACACTGGGTGAGACTACACAAGACTTGATCTGTTTGGTATTAGGTAACCCACCTTTTGGTATAGATCTGTACTAAACAAGTTGTTAATGTGACTGAGCAGCCAGGCCTATCTCAAGAGGGGTAAATGTGAGATGTACAAATGTATTGACGGATTTCAAGTAACCAACACTTCACTCACGGTGGTTTCAGTTATAAAGAGTTATTTAACATCAGTTTTAGTAAAGCATTCTTTAACAGTCAAGCAAACTTTGGAATTACTTTTTAAAATCAATAAAGCTCGTTAATACTCTTTGGAGATGCCAATACCTATCTCCTAGACCCTGAAGTGACTTCCATAACAAGGGTAGTTTTGCATCAATATATCACACCAATATACTTTTTAGATTCTGAGTTTCACAACGGAAGGGTTAAGGAAAAATAGAAAGGTTCTAACAGTTTCCAATAATGTGAGGACAACTGAATCCTCTAATGAAATCCAGGTAAGCCTTTCCCAGCAGTAACAGAATTTCAACAAGCTACAACCTATGGAGGGACATGCATTGCCAAAGTCAATGGATTCAGAAAGGTACCTTTAAGCCATGACAGCCCAAGTCACTTGGACGAAGTCAATGGTTCTGATACACTTCTTGGATAAAAGACTTTCACAAAAATCAGATTATTCAGAAAATCACTGTAGAGACACAAGCTGTTAGGCCAGCGCAAAGGAAGTTGGAATCAACTCAGAAAGTTAAGCAAGTGTTGGCCTCAAGAGGCAACATGACTTAAGGGAAGAAGGCAAGTGCCTCCAATCCCAAAAAGGCACCTCTAGTTACAAGAAAAGTGGTCCAGCTGGATTCAGTCTTGCTGCAGCCAAGCAGACCCCGTTTCCAGAGCCTTAGTCATGGTGACAAGAGGGAAGACGTCTGATGGACTCCTGCGGCAGTACTCAGGAAGGTCACTGTCAGCTACAGGCTCTCTTCGATTCAGCAGCACTTAGCAAACAGCACTGATGCAGAACAAATCTCTGGCTGGACTTTTCTTGCTCCCTCGATCCTGGACACTGGTGAGGGGACACTGGATCGGGATTTCCTGCTCCCAGACAGTCCTTAGCCAGCTCCTGGAGCTTTCAGCCGGATTTGGCTCCGTGGAAGAAGTTGCACTCGGTTATGGACACTCGACCCCTGGCATTGGGCTTCTGCAGCAACAGATATGAAAAGCAAGTCGGGAATTGCACCAAAGTGGAGTACGTCTTGGGGTTAGCTGGTCCGATTATGGGAAGAAGTTGTCCCTTCCGGAGCTTGTGTTGATTCAAAAAAAGGAGGTCAGCAGGGCTTCACCGGTACTTCGAGCACCAGGATGTTGCAGCAAGCTTCTCTTCAAGGTTTCTTTGTCGGATGTTACTCCAGTGGTTGGCTCTGCCTCTAGTCACAAAACCCTTGCTGTTTAAGCAAGTTTTCCCATTTATGCTCAGACTAGGCTATCATTCACAGAACAGGGTGGCTGCCTTTTACAGCCAATCAGGACTGGCTTCGTTGAGGCACTCCTAGAGACAAAGGACAGGGGAGTTTCAGCACCCTCCCCTCACTTCCTGCCCTTCCAGACACACTGGAGCCAGGGGTAGGCTTCAGGGCTGAAACCCGAAAAACCAGAAAAAAGGCAAATCACACAAATGGCTCAAACCGGTCTCACAGCACAGAGCAAAAGCCAAAAAAGACCTCACAAATTTGGCCTTGAAAGTCACATTTGGTTATGTTGTGCAATTGAAATGGGAGTGTGCTCTGTAATTGAAATTTGGGTGTGTTTTGTAATTTGAAATTTGGGTGTTTTTCACATTACTTTGGCCATAAATTGTAACCGGCTAGCCCAGCGACTGCTCCTTGCTGTTTTTCTTGCATATTTCTCTTACTGCCTCCTCTCTTTACTTGCTCATGGCGTTCTGTATTATCCTATCTATTCTAACTGCTTCTCTATTAACTATCCTTCCCTTCTCACTAAGTCTGGCAAGAAGAAATTCCAAAAGGATATCTTGGCTTCCAACCCAGGTCTCCCCATCACCGATACCTATTCCAGCGCCTCTGCCAGCCCCCTTCTCTCCCCCACTCCTTCCTGGCTTGCTTATCCTCCCCTCTGCCACCCCCTTCCTCCTTCTCCTCCTTTCCCCTTTTCTCACTGCATGAGGTCGCTAGACTAGTCCGATCTATGAAAGCCTCATTGAAACAGAGGACCACATCGATACCCTCGCTCAAGCCCTTGCCGATTTCTGTACCTGCTCCTTTGCACCTGGATCTTTCCCCTCCCTCTGAAGCCCTCCCTTGTGCATCCTCTCCTCAAGAACCGCACAGCTGATCCCTCTTTTCCGGCCAACTATCGCCCATTACTCCTTTTGGGGAAGCTCCTTGAAAAGCTGGCCATCTCAGCTTAACCTTCATTCCGACTGTTGGCTCTCTCCATGACCACCAATCTGGTCTCAGAGCCGCCAGAAGCACGGAAACTGCTCACCTGAACATCAGTGAAGACCTGCTCTTCAACCTTGACCAACTTTCCCTCCGTCCACATCCTACTTTAGCTCTCCCCTGCTTTCGACACAGTCAACCATACAATCCTGCTCAATCGTCTCCGTGACAACCTGGGCATCACTGATCAGGCTCTGGCCTGGCTGACGTGTTTCCTTTCTAATCGACCCTCCCAGTTACAACTTAGGTCCTTCCTAGCTTCTGTCTTGTTCTCTACCTGTGACGTTCCCAAGGGGTCTAATCTCTCGCCTGGGCTTTTGAACCAATAGCTGGCAACTCTCGCCTACTGCATTTCCATTTTCTACTCAAACTTCCAGTGCTAGGCTGATGACCCAACCCAACCCTTCGCGCTCAGGCACCACCTCTTTCCGTCATCTCAGATTACCTAATTGGTGTGCCGCCAATGATCTTTGTCTAAATGCCAAGACTGAGATCCTCCTCATTGGTACACCTTCACCATCCTTTCCCTTCACTTTCTGGCCTGCGTCCATTGGCACTCCTACCCTGCGAGGCTAAGAATCTTGGGGTTATCTTTGACTTCACACTTTCCTTCTCCGCACACATCTGACATCTCTAAAAAGTCAAACTTCTTACTGCACCTCTTTAAAGGTACTCTGCCTTTCCTCTCCTTCCCTCAGAAGCTTACTGACTCCCAAGCGCTGGTTCTCTCTAGGTTGGATTACTGTAACTGCCTCTTTCTTAATCTACCTGCCTCCACTCTCCACCCTTTACAACTAATCCAGAACAGGACTGCAAGACTTGTCCTTGGCCTCAAGCCCTAGGATCGTATCTCTCCAGCTCTGACATCCATTCATTGGCTCCCAGTGGATGCAAGAATTAAATTGAAAACCCTCTGCAGTGTCCACAAGGCTTTCTGGGGCCTGGATTCAAAAGAGCTTCAACTATCCCCCTGTAAATACCTCCCGCCTCAAGACCTTCACTCCCCTACTTTTGACTCCCTCCGGGTCAGTGGTTTCTCAAAGAAACAAGCTGGGGGCAGATCTCAGTCTTCGGCTGGGGCCTCCCTTTGGAACAGCCTCCCGGCAACCTTGAAACTTCAGGAAAACCTTCCCTGGTTCCAAAAGCACCTAAAGACCTTCCTTTTCGCTTCCGCCTTTGCCCCTCTTCTCCCCCGCTGATCTGTTCCCTCTCTTGGCACCGTGCACCTGGCCACCCTCTGTCCTTCGGGCCCCAGGTACCTGCTCACCCTGCCTCCGGGCCACAGTGCCCTACTTTGCTTCTGTACTTATCAGATATACCCTATCTGACTAATCATGCACTTGCCGGCTGCACTACCACTTTCCATTGCCTGTATTTATTTCACTTATTTATTCTGTTGGGTCCTCTGTTCCGCACTTCCCACTTCTTCCCCTCCCCTCCACGTTCCCCTTTTCTGTGCACTTGCGCATTCTGAATGTCACTGGGCCTAGTAAGATTGTTTTTGTTCTCCCATGTTCCCCTCCCTTTGCTTGGTCGTGCTCTGTAACACTTGTGTATGAGCGCGATAAAGAAAATATATCTGATCATATCAAACAGAAAATGGCAAAAGAAGACAGGGGCCATTTTGACAAAATGGACACCCATGGGTGCTGTACTGCCGCTGAGGGTTCAGCATGCGGTTAAAAAATAAAAGTACACTGGTAGTAAAAATTAAACTACTGCCAAAAGCCATTTAAAAGTAGTGAGGGTAACACAAACTGTTACATGAGAAAGTAGGATAAGGGGCTACAAGTAACCCACAGCACATCACATAAAATGGTGTGTGCTGGACCTACAAAGAGAAAAAGTTAAGATCAATTTCACCTTACTATTCTAAACCTTAAGAGAAATCCAAAGGATTTATCAGTGAGACTGCACTGAAGGTGCAGTTTGCCACCATACAAAAAGCACATGCCTATGGAGTTTGTCAGACTCCAAAAACAGTGAATACAAAATCTAAAACAGGGAAAAAACACGAGCGAGTGAGAAAAAGGTCCCACTCTGTCCAGGGATAAAATTAAGAAGTCTTGAGTCCAGCAAAAGAGCTCGGGGTCTCTAAGGTTGAAGGGAATTAGCACAGAAATGAAAATTCTCCATAACTAGCAGAGCAGCTAAAAGCTACCTTCTTAGCACGGGTAGGATTTTTTCTCCATAGATTTCCAAGTGCGTGATTTTGTTTGCAGAGGGAGATTGATTCTTCTGTGAACCGGCTCTGGTAGTTACTTTGAGAGGGCAGTAGAAACGAGAAAAAGTAGAAATGAGAAACAGAAGAAATCTCAGCTGCTTGTCAGTGAGACTTGGACACTTCATGTAAGAAACACAAATGATACTAAATGGAAAAGTGATACAAAAGTACCTCTGACACTTTTCAGATGAAGTGTGCAGCTTAAAACAAGGACATTCATAATTGGGGGAGGCTGTAGGGGTGGGGTGACAGTTTCCACCTATACCAGTAGCCTTAGGGACTGACCAGGCCCCCCCCTCAAAATATGAATGAAGCAAAGAAAGTAAAGAAAAATACTTAACTTCAAAAGTCAGGAAAGGAATCAAAAAGGGGGGGCGGGGGGGATTTCGAGGTCAATGGATTGGAGGGAAGGCTGCAAAAAGAAATCTTTACCACACTGTGGTAGGCATTGTGCAGAAGAATCTACATGATCAGCATATTGCTGCCACCAAGATAACAGAACACACCAAACGGCTAGCCAATGTGTTATCAGGCCACAACATGTAGTTAGTTTGACTTGCTGGAAGACCAGACTACATTTCAAACTCACTGTATGATAATGCCCCTTTTCAAACAAAGAACTAACAGTGATGGGTCATTGCCAACGTCATCGGGTCCCTGCCCTCCCAGTTGCACACTTGCACTGCCTCCTGCCAACCCTGCACTTGGAGCTGTATCTGCAACCCTACAGTCTCCCTACTTGCACTTATCTTACACTTTTTGTCTGCACTTAATCCCTGCACTGTCTGCCACCTTTTGCCCGCACTCTTTATTCTAGGTCTTTGTCCTATGTCTCACACTTCTCCTCCTCCCCTTCCCCTGGCACTTTTCCCCTTCCCTCTCCCCTGTACTTTCATGGTTTCAATGTCACTTGGCCTAGTAAGATTGTTGTCTTGTCCTCCCTTGTTCCCCTCCCTTGCCTCGTCACACCTTGAAACACTTGTATATAGGTGCTCTATGAATAAAACATATCAAGACACAACCAGTTTCCTCCATTCTGGACGATGCAGCAGCAAAACCGCTACAGGGCCACCCCATCTTTATAGCACTTGTGTGGGAGTGAGTGGCCAGTAGCCCCCCCCCCCGGTCCCTCCTTTCCTTAGCACAAGACTTGGACCATGTGCCTCCAATGGTGGGGAATGCCCCGTCGCCCTTATGTCATGCCAGCATCGGTTGGCACTTGCGTAGATGGGGCCGTTGCGCAGGACAAAGGGCATCCATTTTTGTGCCCCCTTGACTCCATCTTGGTAACTAGGCATCACTGCAATAATACGAAAAGGCTCCTCTCCCCTTTGCATGCGGCACAGAGCACACAGCACACATGGCCCCCACCTTTTCTCTCACTGTGTCTGGAAAACTCCCAACCCCATTCTCACGCTGAAGCCGGAGGTAATTGCAACAAAGAACAAATGTAACATCTCACTCTTCCTCTGAAATCACTGCCCCGCGTGTGAACCGACTTGAGCCAAGCGCTATGGCTCATCCATCTCCACAAAGCTGTCCATGCACCCTCACCCTCGCTATTGGAAAATTACTGCCAGTATAACCCTGTGTCCCGGCAAGGTATTCTTTTGATGTACCAGATTTGCAACCTCGCCATGGTGCCCACCCAGCGGGCCCCCAACTAACATTAGACCTCTGATGCAGTATATTGTCTACGACTAATAACAAATGCCAACGTGCCTCAGATTCTTTATGAGTCCAGACCCTAGCTTCAATCAATGTTATCATGATGGTCAAGACCCTTTAACCTAATGCTCTATATAAGCCGCCGTTATTAATGGTGTAAATATATGTATGAAGTTTATAGATTTACAATGATTTGTTCAAAAGAGTTGCCATGATCATTATTTAGTCCATGCTTCACGAAGATGTATTATGTTAGCTTAGTTAGTGGCCACCCCGTTTCACGGCAACCTGACCTTCACCCCTCCTGGACACGGACAGCCGGTCCACATGATGTTCACCCTCCCGTCAAAGGAGCAACCAATCCGGATGAAACAGTGTCGTCACAACTATATAGTGCTAGGACTGTCCAATCCTGTGCCGAATTAGTAGTACCCTATGTTAATTGTGTGACCTATGAGGATTTGTCTCTTTATAATGTGATGTAATTGAGATATTTGTCAGAGCGCTCTCTCGGGCAGCAGAGTTTTTTGGGTGCGAATTATATAAAAGATATTTTGAAGTCTCGCAACCTGTTCTCTTAGCCTCATTCCCCGTCAGGGGTGTGTCTCATTTATTCTAAATTGCACGTCTAAGACGGGGAGGGCTCTTACACACTCTTGGAATCCAAATGCACAAACCAGCTTCCAATCAGTTACTGTACCATTAAAACATTTGGGGTCATCCAATCAATGCTGGTCACCACCGTAAAAAAAACATAACCAGGCTTCTTCCCTTAGGAAGAAACAGGTTGCCAATGTGGCAGTGAATACCAAACACCTGTTTAAACATCTAGCTGGATCAGAGTGTGGGTCTTTTGAGCAACCAACTTGGAGTCTGGGAGCCGGGAACTTTAATGCCAGGTATTAATTTCCCTGCTTACAAGTGAACTGCCTTGTTTTGGTCACACTGTACTTCCAAAGTAGGGGACTCAAGAGGACCTGCAAAAAAAAAAAAAAAAAAAGCTTTTTTTCACAAGGATAAGTAAAGTGTTGGTGGCTAGAGGAAAGAAAGACAAGCTATTTGGGGAACACTGATCTTGAAGGAGAGGCCAAGGGGAGGCTTTTAAACAAACACCACTGGTCACGCATGCACTCCCAAGTTACATTGCTCAGAATTCTAGTCAATGAGGGCCTGGGTGTTGAATGGTGAAAAAGGGAAAGCAAAAATGTCAGGCCACTCAAATCAGTCCAAGATTTTAGACTCATCACTTGCAAATTACTGGGATAATATTAACCAGCTGACCGTTCCCATCTCAGACAACCTTTGTTACAAGCAAGTCATTGTTAGGCAAGATTGTATGTAGTAACCCTGTGGGAGACTACACCAGCCTTGTCCTCTTAGCAATAGGTAACCCAACCTTTGGGTTGCAACAAGAGTTTTACAGCGACAGGTATTCAAATAACACTTTTACTCAAGGTTTCTTGATAAAATGTATTAAACAGTCAATTTTTAAAATAAGCCTTCTTTAGAAGGGAGCAGTATGCAGCACTTAAAATACACTTAGCGAAATACTCCTCTGTGACACTGCACTAAATGTGCAGTTTGTCACATTGTAAAAAGATGATGCCTATGGAGTTTGTCAGACTCCAAAACCAAAAGAAACAGTTTAAATCGAATACAAATACATGACAGAGTGGGGAAAAAGGTCTCACTCTCTCCAGGATGAAAATTAAAAGTCCTAAAGTCCAGCAAAAGAGCTCCGAGTCTAAGGTACAAGGGAATTAGCAAATTTCTGAGAATTCTCCCCAACAGTCATTTTATCCCAAATATAATAAAACGATCTCCACATTGCTCATATCCCTTTTGGGAATAAAATATAATTATGCTCTTAAACCATCAATTACGAAAAGCACACTTAAGGATAGAATGCAGTAAACCTGAAGGTCCATACAAAGCACTCGCAATCCCCAATGCATTTGACCAACTCAACATTCAAGAGAAAAAACACTGAACAGTGAAACACAGGGCAGAAATGTAAGAAAGGAGACAGTCCTGAGGGATTACAAAAAAGGAACAAAGGAAATAACTAATAAAAAGCATGCTCAAAGGTCATGTGAAGAGCAGCTGGAAATGTTTCCTCCAAAATGATACAAGCACATAAGATAATGCCTTGTTTTTTTGAGAATTTGAAATTTTTTGGTTTAATTCATTTGGGCTGCAATACCACCAAAATCATTGCAAATATAAAAAATGTGAACTAATCTGTAACACTGTCACAGTAACGCAAATCAAAATTGTGTAGTTTTCTGAACAGTGGGGGGTTTTATACCTTTGCAAAACAAATAAGGAAGCATCCTAGTAAAACTCCACGGTTCTTGCCATAAGAAAACAGCAGTGAGGCCTAACTTTCCAAATATTTCCATTTATTTGTTTTTAATCGGGAAGCTTTTTTTCTACCTTTCATAAACAAACTGCGTACATTAATCAAATTACATTTAAAAAAATAAATAAAAACTTACATGGCTTGGAACTAGGAGAAAAACCACCCATATTTGAAAGAGCTGGTGTTCCATCAGGATTTAATCCCTTTGCTTTCAGTTTAGCTTCCTGCAGGGCCACTTTCCTTTTTTCAACTTCCTTCTCCAATAATTCATAGTTGGGCTGCAACACGAATGAGAAATTGTAGTAACATTTAAAAAACAAATATAATTCACATTGTTTTAGATTAACCAGACAAACATAGAATCGATTTATTGAATCTAGGCGAATTAGAATACAGCATATGCATTTTAACTAGCCCATTATCAAATTGTAGCCTATGCACCCAGTTTAGGTGAATTTCAGAGTGCAAACAATGTATTAAAAAGTGCACTTAGAGTGTAGGAGATGTATTCAGTCTAGAGGAATATTAGCATGCATCCACCATACTGAATCTAGGCGACTATCAGAGCGTAGCCAACATGCTTTTAGTGTAACCAATGTATTGAATCTAGGTGAATATTTAGGCACTGTTAGAGTCCAGCCATTGTTTAGTGTTTAGGTGAATATCAGAGTGTAGGATGTGTGTGCATAACTTCAGCTGCACCCACGAAACCAGCCAAGACGCATGGGTATGTATCGCACTCCATCCTTATGGAAGATACCCTAAGGCACGGCCACCCTCCTGCATGCATCTGCTATCATACACTACTCTAACACATCACACAACACCACCGTCATAAGAATGCAGCCATTCACCACGACACATATTTGATCTAGCAGCACACAACGAATATCCTGCTCTTGCATACTCTCCTTAATACCTCACGCATCCATATGCCAAGTCGACATGGGTAGCTAGCTGTGACTGGCCAACCCTTCCTACGTTGGCAATGGCTAAATGCACACACATTGTAATAACTATTCTGGTAAATTTTCCATACCTGGACTTCAGTTCCCGAGACCGTTCAGCCTACAGCGCACCAAGACCATACCAATGGTGAAAGGCGCTATACAAATGACAACAACAATACAATAAGATAAAGCTTACCTTTTTTCTAGTGTAAAGCTTCAAAGTTGTTAAGCACACCTCCTGAATTGCATCTTCAGTAGCACCAAATAGCACAAACCAGTGAGGACGAGTTGGCAATGCAATCTAGGTAAAAAAAACAGACAGAAAGTTACTTACCTGTAACACAGGTACCCAGTATTGTTTTCTTCTTTAAAAAGTACATGCAGAGGGAATATCAGCTAGCCGGTGGAGGTTCCCAGAACATTTCTTGCAATGTTCCTATTTGTAGCTTTCATTCCAACCATTCCACCTCCTCTGCCCACTCGCTGAGAGGTTTCCCAAATTATCTGAACATAGAAGCCACCATATATCAAAGGACAACATAACTGAGGGTGAAACCAAGACCCTGGGGTGCACTCCGAAGAAAAGGAGTTAAGCGGCAGAATGAGAGGCAAAGTGATTAGGTATTGAGAAGGGGCTGACTCACCGCAATATCAAACTAGATCACAGAATTTGAGAACTGTGCCACAGTAAAATCAGTCTCATTCTGCAGTAACAGACAGGTCTTGCAATGAGCAGCTTTGAGATGCACTGAAGTGGAACGGTCAACTAGTCAAATGATAGCCCCATTACATTTTAAGAGGCACTTGCAACTAAGATAGCTTCCTCAGACACCCTGACCCTTAAGTAGCAATACAGAAGGCTACAAGGTGAATAGTTTGATTCCTAAAAAAAGTGTAGTCTTACACCTAGATGCAAGAAACCAGTAAGATGAAATGTACGTGAGCAGTAGCCGAACAGGGACTAAAACTGCCAAAAAAAAAACAGGTCTATTTGCATAAAAGCCCCAAAAATCTGCCAGGGGCGGGGCTAGAACAGCCCGGATAGTTTCAGGATCTACCATGGCATAATGGCAAAACAGATAGGTTTGCCAAGGAGCAAATCATGCATTTTAGATACCATGTCCAAGAACCATCACTTTAGATTACATTCATCCAGTTGAAGCCAAAAGTGGACATGGTAGTATTGCTGGACCCTTTAATTTCCAGAAAAACATATAAACAGTCCTTAACAGGGATGCCCTAGGTCACATTTTATGAACTCAAAAGCTACAGATAAACGAACACAGACTCATCTGATTGGGTAAGGTGCCTGGCAAGAAAAAATGGGTTCCCACGCAAGAAGGTAAACTCTTTCAACATGCATCAAATACCAAGATTTTACATTTATAACAAAGTAAAAGGCCTAACCGTAATGTATGCATGCTCTCTCAGGGTTTCCATAAAAAGGAAAGGGAAATCTGGAGGTGTTCAATTTTAAAGGCTTTACGAGCCATGCGGTCATCTTGAACAATTCCTTTGATCCTCTGAAAAAATGGACCAGCCTGCGGTTAGCGGACTAAGCGGTGCTCGGGAGAGAGAGTGGTTGGCTAATTGCAAGACCCATACAGGACCATCTAGCTAATGTCAAGCCAGGAGTTCATGAAATTGCTGACCACAATTAGCGTATGTAAACACACGCAGTATAACACATCGGAAATTGGCTAGGGAATGCTTCTGTTGAAACCCAGGTACAATGCCTTAAAATCCAGAGCTGAAAACCATTCTGAGCATAAATTAGGAATCCTACCCAACACCACTAGGTTAAACTCCTATGCATCAAGATTATGAATTGTCCCTGCAAAGACATCCAGAACCAGATGCGTCCTTTGTCATTAGACAGTCAAATTACCATGCTCCAGAGGAGAGAGGTGCGCTCCTTCGTTAACCTATAACAAAAACATACGATAACAAGACTGCCAGATACCCAAAAGCCATGGCCAATGGGACAGACAGAGGTGTGGTTTATTTCATGCATCTTATCAAAAGAGAAGAGAAACTTTCATGGTATTACAAACCGCTTCTATGAAATGACACAAAAGCAAATAATTCCAGTTTACACAGCAGTAGCTCACTACACCCCTTGTTGATTAAATTCATGGTATTTCCTGTCGTGGTGACCTGCAAGCATCAGGTGAAACAAAATAAAGGCACTTGCTTGTCAATATGAGAAACTGATGGCACAGAAGTTTAAGGGCTGCTTCAAAGCAAGGACTGCAAGTTTGAGCAATAGTGGAACGAGGAATTGTGCAACTTTTAGACAACTCTACTGTGAAAGGGCCAATAAGCAGTAGAAAATATTCTATATTGGAGAGGCAGGTAAGCATGCTTTTAAAGATTTGGATACAATGTGTGGCTAAAAACCTAGTTCCCCAAGCCCCCACCCCCTCACGAAAGGAATGAAACTGGAAGAACCAAGTATAGTCTGAGCAGAGACTGTACAAATATGACTGGTTTTGAGAAATCGGAAGAGAATGATTTAAATGAAGGACCAACCTTTTTTGAGCAGTCTAGTACTAACTTGTCCTCCAACTTCTTCTTGAAGGTGGTCTCGAACATGCTAGTGTACTGGGCTTGAGCGTCTATGTTCATTTTAGAGCTTGCAGACCGACCTCTTGCTAGAATTTTAAGGCACTTCTCACTTCAGAAACTGAATACTCCGAACTTGGTTTACAGGGGAATACATTATTTCATACAAGGTCCCTTTTGCCAGACTACATTTTGATTAAGCCCTTTTCGTGTTTGCAAGTATGAAACCAATATCTATTTTAATATCATGCACTGGCATAACAGGGGCCCCCGCAGACGCCGCGGTGCCCCGCTAGCACATGTCCTGGGAGGGGGGCCCTACTTGAAAACAAATATTTTACTCAAAAACATTTTTTAATTTCTTTTTTAAATCACTTTGCCTTCATAAATACATTATTTCTGTAACAGAAATAATTTCTTTATGAAGTCACTCTGACTTCAAAAAGAAACAATCAGCCTCATTACAAGTTTGCCCGTAGCCTTGCCGGTAAAACCGCCTGGCTGCCGCCAAACTTTTTCCAGCATCCGCAAATGGGCAATTACCGGGTCTATTACGGCCCCACCGGACCTGGTAATTGCCCATTTGCGGGCGGCGGAAAAAAATGCTCCCCATTCCCATTTGATCCCAATAGGGTTCAATGGGAATGAGGAGATCGGATGCACCGCCACCATTCATAATGGTGCCGGTGCACCAGACATGCTTTTCTCACGGGTGCCGGGACGCCCGTCAGGTCAGACCTGGCGGGCGGGAAGGCATCCTCGAGCAAAACTCAGTTTGCCGGTCTTGTAACAGTACCGGCAAGCTTACCGGTACCGTTGTTACCGGACCGGCAAACTTATACTGAGGCCCAATTTCTTTTTTAAGTAATAGGGCTCCCCTCAACCCCATGATGTGTGTGAGTGTATGGTGAAAGAGTGCACACTTAAATGTAAGGATGGCTGGTGTGCATGCGTGTATATGGTGAATGGTGTTTGTGCTCAGGGGTGCAACAAAACCTACATTTCAGGGGGCTGATGCTTCAAATGTTGGGGGAGGCGCTAACTTCACGGGTGGTGGGGGAGGCAAACTTTTTTGTGTGGGGGCATCCAACTTCCTTTACGCATTTTAATGAGACTATTCTAGTGCAGCTTCAATGTTACAAGCAGTTAACTCTCTCCTTTACGTGTGAAAGCACATACTTATGAACTGTTGTGAGAATGAACGGTCTCCTGTTCCCTTTCTACACTTCCAATCACTTCCCTGCCATGAAAGTGCTAAACATACATCACAATTTCAATTGCCTAAAATACAGGTACTAACAGTGAAATGCTTTACTTTAGTAACTGCTTGGCCCTTGTTAACCCAGGTGCCGTTTAACATCAGTGTCCTGTTCTGTCCGGCAACTGCTCTGAAGGTCAACCAGGTTGAGTCAACATAGCCCAAAATTACTGGGGGCGAGTGCTGCAGCCCAGTCAACTGAATTTTGTTAAGACCCTACTTGTGTTGAATGCCTTAATTACTTATTGATAATCGTCATTACTCCTAGCCCTATTCTCCCTTGTCCCTGTAATTGTGTATGAGGCATTACTTGCCTCATACACAAGCACTGGGATGAGTTAGAGGTACATGGAGATAATGCCTGACTTAGCTACCTGTATCTCCATTACTCCTAATCGCACTCTTTCTCATCCCAGTACTTACCTATGAGGCTAGGAGCCTCAAAACGTAAGCTCTAGGACAAGGAGGAGGGACATGAAGGTACTTCTGGGCCAAGGAGCTGATTTTGGAGGTTGGGGTAGGGCATGGGAGGGAGAGGGCATGTGTGGGAGGTGGGATTGTGCGATAAACCATAATGGTTGTCCATGTCCAGGCATGATATGTGGTATTAGTGGCTAGAGGGGCATTTGGGTGCTGCCAGTCTAGCCATTTCTTACTGCAGCATTGTATATTTTTTGAGCATCTGTGATAAAATGATATGATAGAAGTCTATTCTAACACGCCTGTACACAAGTGATTCTTGGTGCGACAAGCAATGGAGTGAAGATAGAGGGAGTGACAAGACAAATGATCTTATTAGGCCTTGTGTCATTCAAATCGTGCAAGTACGAGAATGAGAAATGCAAGGGGAAAGGGTGGGGGAGTGCAAGGAAGAAGGGCGGGGAAAACAGGGCTGTAATGCTCAGAGTAAGTGCAGCCAGGACAGTGCAGCTCTGGGTAGTGCAAGGAGAACAAGGGACTGTAGGGTTACAGTTACAGTCCCTAAGTGCGTGGTAGGCCATCGGCAGTGCAAGGGTGACTGATCAAGAAAGAGCCTGGACTCAGCGAGACTCTGAGGGTAGCCAAGCAACCAGTCGGTACAGCAGACAGGTAGGTCAGCAGGGGAGGGAGAGAGCAAAAGCAGAGAAGAGGAAAGTTTTGAGCCTCTTCCGAACATCAGGTGGTCCGCTAAAGTTTGAGAGGGGCAGGGAGGCCATTCCAAAGGTAGGCATCTGCAGAGGAGAGAGATCTACCACCCCCACTCTCTGCCTGAAGAAGCATCTAGCCCTTAAAGAGTTGGAGGTACCCGGTGGAAGGGCTAGAGAAAAAAGGTATTTTGGGAGAGAGCGCTAGTTGTGTGGGCCCAACCCCAGAAAGCCTTGTGGATAATGCAAAGGGCCTTGAACTTTATTCTTGCAACCACCGAGAGCCAGTGGAGAGATTTCAGGGCTGTAGAGATATGATCCCTGGGCTTGTGGCCAAGGACAAGTCTTGCTGTCCTGTTCTGGAAACGTTGCAGAGGGCGGAGAGTAGAGGAAGGTAGCTTGAGAAAGAGGCTGTTGCAGTAGTCCAGTCTAGAGAGAAACAGGGCTCTGGAGACAGTGAGCTTCTGGGGGAAAGTGAGAAAGGGAAGAGTACCTTTGAGAAGGGGCAGCTGGTAGGTAGTGGGACCTCTTGGCAACGTCCGAGATGCGAGGAGAGAAAGAGAGGAGTCGAAGATGAGACAAAAGGTTTTTTGCCTCGCAGGAAGGCAAAGGAAGAGGGCCCAAGGTGGGTGGCCAGAGTGAGAGGGAAAGCAGGGCAGGGGTCCCAATGAGAAGGATCTCCATCTTAATGGCACTAACGTCGATATCGTTGGAGGTCCACCATTCCTGAATCACGGATAGACAGTCAGGAATGAAGAGATGAGGAGCTTGAAGGAAAGCAGAGTGCCATTCACATAGATAAGGTAGAGATCAGGTGGGCCAAAGGGGCGAAGTAGAGGTTGAAAAACCAGGCTGAGAGGATAGAGCCCTGGGGAATGCTACAGGAAGAGAGAGAGGTGATGGAAAAAAAAAGGGATCAAGTTGGATCTGGGAGGGGCAGTCCAAGAGGAAGGCGGTCAGCCACTCCAGACCCTGATCTATGATGCCGAGGTTCTCACATAGTCGATTGATCAGGATGGCATGGTTGACTGTCGAAAGTCGAGGAAAGATCACGGAGGATTAGGACAGAAGGAATGCTGAAATCAAGGTTAGAGAGCAGATCATCACAGGTATTCAGGAGAGATGTTTCCGTGCCTCTGGCAGCTCTGGAGCTAGACCTATGGTCATGGAGACAACCGACAGATTCAATGTGGAGAGTAAGCTGGGAGATTGACAGCTTTTTTCCAAGGGCTTTCCCAGGAAAGTTGTGATGGAGATTGGGCGATGGTTTGCCGGACAGGTAGGATCGACAGACTGCTTCTTGAGGAGTGGGTGCTCAAGGGAGTGCTTAAGGGGAGAGGGGAATGTTACAGTGGTGAAAGAGTGATTACAGTAATTGGCCAAGGTGCAACGAGGGGGTCAATATGGCCCTTGATGTTCTGGAGGAGCAGGTGAGCACCTGTTTGGACGACACTTTCATGGATCGGACTTGTCTTAGAAACCTTGTCAGGTGTTGTCAGAGAGAAAGAGGCGAAAGGAGGAGAGGTAGAGATGGCCAAAAGGGGGCCGAGAGAGGAAAAGGGAGAGGAAGAGGAGATCGTGGACAGGATGTCCTGAGTTTTAGCTGAGAAGTGAGAGGCCAGAGACATACAGACGGCCTGGGAGGGAACCGGAGAGGTGGAGACCGCAGCAGGATTGACCAGTTCCATGAAGATTTTAAAGAGTTTGGCGTGTTGTTCGAGGCAGCAGAGACCCGGGCTTCAATGTGTGCTCTCTTCTTGACGAGTGTTATTGCTTCGACTGGCATTTTTGTGCATCCGGTCTAGGTCTGCATAAATGTGGCTTGGCATGTTTTACTGTAATTTCATAACGCGTCTACACTGGTCTAGATTGTGCAGCTAGTGGGACATGTTTTCAATGTGGCATGGCCTTTTTAATAGCTAAGCATTAATGTTCCTGTGCACCGTTGGTTACTTGAATATATTGGATTGGTGTTACCCTACAAAGCAATTGCAAAAACACTGGCTTTTTGGCCAATTATTCTCAGAAAGTGTGCTGTATATTGCATTAAAACACATTTATATCTTTCTCCTAGTACAGTGTGCTGCATACCCTTCAGCAGCACGTTCATGCGTATTGTGCAAGCGTGATAATCTAGGCCAGCCCAGAGTGTGGCACGACCATGATTTGTTGCCGAGATGGGGGCGGGGGGCCCACATTTTGTGTTACGCCACTGATATCATGTCTAACCTAGCAAGAATTGCTGGATCAAAGCATAATCAATAGTTCATACAGTGGCAATATGCACACCTACTTTAGGGTCTTAAGTCCTCTAAAGGAAAACCTAAGAATTACCAATTTATTAATTTTGATATACATGTAACAAGTCAAGCATGTAAGGTGAATGTAATCTTAAATGACATTTGACAGCAAAAATATAAATATATTTTGAATGGCGAAGTGAAGGCAGAGGAAGGTGTGGCTGGACCACCCACACAGACAAATCTCACAAGCCATTTTCGAACCAACAAACCTGATATCCAATTGAGTGGGATAGTAGGAAGATCTGATGAAGGAAAGGGGACTGGGAATACATAAACCGCTATGAAGATTAAGCTAGTCATACCATGTGCCCCCTTCCATCATACTTTGGCAAACAACCTAGTCATGTTGGAATGGGGATTGACCACACCAAGCCAAGTACAAGTGAAAAGGTTTTCTTAAGACCACTGCACAGAATTTAAAATTACCTCTTGCGCCAAGTGTTCAGAGAAACCAAAGCACAAAACCCATGCGGCTGCTCTGCAGATAACGTCTGGATTAGAGGGACTGTTGAAATGATTTTCCTCTGACCTGTGTTCAAGGAATGAGGAAAAATCTACTCACAATTTAGCAAAAAGGATATGCCTGAAGTCCAACTTGACCGTCTCAGAGGAACACCATGTGTCAAAATTGGAAACCAATTTCAAGCAAAATTTAATACATTTTCTCAATTAAGATTCATAAGATTTACACAAATCTTTAGAACTTTTGCCCTCACTTTCACCCATTTGTTCTTTTACTTTCAAACAGGTCCCGCAGAAACAGTTTTTTCAAATGAGCAAGCTTAAACTCACTTGCTCCAGCTTTGTTGCACAAGCTGATGCCGCGGCACATATTATGCATTTTGTCACTATCCCATTCCCAACTTATTGCTCATGGTTTCAAAATTACCATTATCACGACCCTGATGGAACAAGAGAAGGTTTCTCAAATTAAAGTGAGAAACTATTGACTCCTAGCCTGACTTCCAAGGATGGCCAAGATCCTTGAAAATTGGTGCTACAACAGCAAATGGATAATGTAGAGAGTAAGCAGATCTTTGATCAGTTTAAGTTACGTTTCCCACCCAGACATAGAACAGAGACTGCTCTGACCAGAGTATGTTTTAAAATATTTTGGCCATGGACATTTATCTCTTGGGCATGTTGGATCGGTCCATTGCATTGGACAAGTTGGACCACTCTATTCTTTTTTTTCGGCTCTCAGCAATCACTTGTGTTTCTGGCCCTGCTGTGCAATGGTTCCAGAGCTTCCTTTTTGGCAGTGCAGACTCTGAAAATGTGTCCTTTAACTTAAACCTCCTAGCCGGGTTAGCTGCTGAGTCCCACAGGGATCAGCTACCATCTTTTCAACATCTATGCTATACTTTAGAGGTCCCCTTATTTGGACAAGTAACATCCAATTCCACGCATACTCTGAGAAACCCAATTGTTGACCGTATCCAGCTGCCAGTAGACATTTGAGCGACTTCAACTTTGTCTCAAAGAGGTTAAGTCAAATAACTTTCAACTCAACCCCCCAATACTGAGATTATCCTTCTAGGTCCTTAACATTTGTTAAATGACCTCTCAAAACAGAGGGCAAGAAGGGTGTTTAGGTCTTCCTACAACCCTCTAAAAAAAAGTTAAAAACTTATTGGGGATCCAAAATGGATGTTATCCACACAAATCAATGAAGTAGTCAAATCCACTTACGGTCGTTACATCGTTCTTACATTGCACCCTCCCATTTCTACCTCGTGCCATCCACGCCACAGTGGTAGATGTGATGGTAAATTCCCACTTGGACTATACCAATGCACTATATGAATGCTTGTGCAATTACCTCACAGACTCAGAATCGTACAAAATGTGCATATCCGCCAAATACTTCATCTAGCCAGATACTCTTCCTATTCCAAGACTGTCCCTGCATTAGCTAACTATTTGACTATTCCATTATTTTCAAGATACATTACCTAGACCAAGTACATTAATGGCTAGGAACTGCAAACTCACTAAGAAAAAAGCCACTATATCAACCATCAACGCCCACTTGGCTCAGCACAGATAAATCAACTGCAAGATGTCAAAACTTTGAACTTAGAATTATTGACGACTAGTTGGCATTTAAGATTCCGGATGGGGTAAATAAAAAGACAGACCTGCATGTAGCTCAATGTAGCAGAATTACGTGTTGCTGGGTGAGGGAGAGTTGTCCGGTAGCAGGTCCCATTACCATAAGGAAGGCAATGGTTCAGCGGTGCAGCTCAAATATGCCTGTCGTTCTTCAGAGTCACAGGCATATTTGCATGTACTTTGCTACCGAGGTAGTTTTATATCAATTGGTTACTGTTAGGGAGAACTCATTTCTGTGCTAATTCTCTTCAACCTTAGAGATCCCCAACTCTTTTGCTGGATTTAGGGCTTTTTCATTTTAACCCTGGAGAGAGCGAGAACTTTTTCTCACTCGTGTTTTTACCCGATTTGGATTTTGTGTTTCTACTGTTTTTGGAATCTGCGAAACTCTGCAGGCATCTATTTTTTGTATGGTGACAGCACCTTCAGTGCAGTGTTAGAGAAATACTTCAGTTTTCTCATAAGGTTTAAATACCTTTTCTTGTGTGAACTACCATTCCCAAGAACAGTAAAGTGAAATTGACTTTACTTACCTTTTCCCTTTGTAGGTCCAGCACACCTCATCTTATGTGGAGTGCTGGGGGGATACCAATTAGCCCCTTTTCCTACATTCATGTGTAACTATTTTATGTTACACTCACTACTTGAAATGGCTGGCTGCAGTGGTTTAATTGTTCCTACCATTGTGCTTTTCTATCACACGCTGAACCCTCAACTGCAGTACAGCACCCATGGGTGAACAGTGTCAAAATGGCACTGGTCTTTTTTTCGCCATTGTCCGTTTGTGAGGTCTTTCTTGGGTTTTACTCAGTTGCGTAGAGCCAGATCGAGCCCTTTTTGTCTTGCTTTTGACGGGCTTCAGCCCTGAAGCCGGCCCCTGGCTCGAGTGTGTCTGGAAGGACAGGATGTGAGGAAGTGTCCCGAAACTCCCCTGTCCTTTGTCTCTAGGAATGCCTGAATGCAACCAGTCCCGATTGGCTGGCTGTCCATCCAGGACAGCCACCCTGCTGTGTGATTTACAGCCTAGGAGGTTCATGAATGGGAGAAACCTGCTTAAAAAGGCGAGGGTTTTGGGATTAGAGTCGACCACTGGGAGAAAGACAACTGAACAAATCTTGCTGCATCCTTCTGGTCCTTTGTGACCCTGCAAGTGATTTTCTACAAACTAACTTTGTGCAAGACTGAAGTGCCTCAGCTCCATAGACCGTGTTCCAATTGACTTTCGCTGGCCTGGCTCCCTGAAGACTCTTTTAGTCCATTGACTTGGATATTGTTTGCCCCTCCAGTTGGCAGCCGGTTGTGAACTGTTACTGCTGGGAAAGGCTGGTCTAGACTTCATTGGAAGATTGAGTTGTCCTCACATACAGTGAGAACCTGTTTAACCTTTTCCTCCCTTAAAACTTTCCTTTCTGCAACCTCAGGTGAGTGAAATCACCTCAGGTTGTAGGACTTGTGTCAGAAGCATATCCAAACATTATCCACTAACTTGTTCTGATTCTGAAAAGTAATTTTAAAGTATATTTAGTGTTACATGAATTGCCTTTTTAAAAATTGCTTTTTTTAAAATTAATGTTAAATAACTATTTAAAACAGAAACCTTGAGCGTAGGTTTTACGTGGATCCTTGTATTTATGGATTTCATTGGTACAGCTCTAGAGCTCACATTTACCCCTTTTGAGATATGCCCGGCTACACTCAGTCTCACCTCAAAATTCTAAACTTCCACATTGTTGTAAAATCATTGTCATTGTGTATGAGGAATTCATAAGATGTTGATATGCTTTAAATGTTTTTAATATGGTTTGTCATGTAATATGTGATTTTTCTCTTAATGAATTTGAAAGGTTTATAATTTCAGCCAACCAAATAAAAAAAAATACTAAAATATGCATGGGTGCTCAGTCACACTACCAACGTGTATAGTACAGACCTATATCAAAAGGTGGGTTACCTAATACCAAGCAGATAAGTTGTGTAGTCTCACACAGTGTGACTACATCAGTTCTTACCCAACAGTAACCAACACTTTATAATCTCGCGTTAGGCCGCAACTGTTCGGAGCAAATAGGCTTCGGGTGCTTGTAAGCCAGCAGTGCTACATTTATCAGAAGGATGAAAGCATCTACTTAATAGTTCCCTCTTGAGAACGCAGTGCTCTGAAGATCTAAGCCGGAAGTTTGATCCGTCACAAATGCTTCAGAAGTACAAGTTACTTATCCATGGTAACGTTCTTTCGACTGGATGATCCTCACACGTATTCCTCATCTTCGATATTCGATATCCAGCTCTAGCTGCTTTGGAAAAGCTTCAGTTCTGTTTTTTCTTACAGTATAAATACCCGCATAACCAGGGGAATGACTGTACTCACCCTTGAAAGAAAGATGTAATAGCATGGGAAATTCTACTGTGTGGTAGGTTGGGAGGGCAATTAGGAATACGTGGGAGGAACATTCAGTCGAAAGAACGTTACCAGGGGCAAGTAACTTGTTATTCGAATGTATTGCGTCCTCGCACGTATTCCTCATCTTGGATAAGACTCCCAAAGCAGTGTTGGATTTGGTGCAGGGAGTAAGCATT
This sequence comes from Ambystoma mexicanum, assembly GCF_040938575.1. Lineage (NCBI taxonomy): Eukaryota > Metazoa > Chordata > Amphibia > Caudata > Ambystomatidae > Ambystoma > Ambystoma mexicanum. The sequence continues at coordinate 781,513,286 of NC_090932.1, forward strand.
TCAGTTTATCGGTTTATCGGTTTTCATGAACCGATGCAGGACTGCTTTACCAAAGCTCCCATCCTAAACGAGGGAAGACACTAGGCAGTAATGTTTTGTGAACGTGTGAATAATGGACTGCGTTGCTGCCTCAAATATACTTTTCATCGGTACACCCCCTTCCAGGGCTGAAGAGGTAGCCATTCCCCTGGTGGATTGGGCTTGTAACCCTTCAGGAGGATCCTTGCCTACCAGTCTAACACTCCAAAATAGCAAAAAAGGATCCACCTGGATAAGGTCTGTTTCGTAACAGCCTGACCCAGTTTGTGGCCCATTTATCCAATGAAAAGCTGATAATCAATGCAAAGTTTTGACAGCCTAGATATATAAAAGCTCAAAGCTCTGTGAGGGGCCAACCTGTGTAATCTCTCCCCCTCTTTGCCAGGATGAGGTGGGGGATGGAAATAAGGTTAAACAATTGTCTGTCCTACGTGAAAGTCTGAAATGATCTTGGGTAAGAATGAGGGCTTAAAACTCAAAACAACTATCTTTATGGAAAATAGTAACGGTGGCTTAGTTGAAAGTGCCTTCAACTCACTCACTCTTCGGGCTGAAGTTAGGGCTACCAAAAGAATGGTTTTAAAAAGGTTAACAACCTTATAGTACATGAGTGTAAAGGTTCAAAGGGTGCACACCTAAGACATTTTAATACCAGATTAAGGTTCCAGGTTGGAACCTGGAAAGGAGATTGGAGGTTGAGGGGAGCACACATTGGTGAGCCCATTTATAAATGTCACCAGTAGAAGGTATTTTGAAATATGAACATTTCTCTGGACAGTGCTGCCAGATGGCCTTTAATAGTACCAAGCTGGAGCCACAGATTGGCTAAAGATAACAGAAGGGATAAAACATCCGTTTTACACATAAAAGGATCTACATTTTTGCTATTCCACCAATTGCACAATTTATTCAATGGTAACAGTAAAAAGACTAGGTGAACTGCCGATAAGGAGACTCCCTCTTGAATTGCCCAGTACCAGAGCTGGATTGCCTCTGCACAGTGGTAGTGAGCCTGCACCGCCTCTCTTGTTGAGGTAGTGCATGGCCACTGTGTTGTCCGTCATTATCAGGACATTCTTTTCCCATACAGAGGGCAGGAAGGCCTACAGCGCTAGTCCGATTGCCCTTACCTCCAAAAGATTGATATGTAGTTTGGACTTTGATGGATACCAACGACTGCTAACTGTCAGATTGTTGGTGTGGGCTCCCCACCCCATGAGCGAGGCGTTCGTAACTACTGTTATCCCCAGCCATGGTTGCCAAAAAGGTTCTCCCTTCAGAATGTTGTCCTCACAGGCCCACCACAGAAGATCCAGTGCGACCCTATTTGGAACCTGAAGTAGGTCTGACATCTTTCCTGATAACTGGGACCATTGAAAATAAGCATCCTGAAGGTCCATCCAGTCCTGGAGTTGGAGGGCCTGAAGGATCTGAGAAAGTAACCGTCTTGAACTGGTTATTCCTGAACAACGTGTTAAAGTATATCAAGTTCAAGGTGGGTCGCAGTCCTCAGTCTTTCTTGGGTATTAGAAAATAAGGGGAATACCATCCCTTGTCCCTCTCCGCTACAGGCACTGGTTCTGTAGCGCCTTTCTCTAGCATTGCCAAAATTTCCTGCACAAGGAGCATATCTGGAATCCTCGAAGAGAGGCTCCCCGGTGGATTGCTCTTAGGCCTCTGTATGAAAGGAAGGCAGTACCCATGGGCTATGGTTTCCAACGCCCAAGCATCTGAAGTAATGACTCAATATTCTTCTAGATGCTGAGACAGTCTGCCCCCCCCAGTGGTGAGTTGCGACTCAAGACCTCAGAGGTTTTGAGGCGGCTGATATAGTGGCAGATCCTAAAAGGTGAGATCAGTCAAAGGGCATGTTGAGGAGTCTGGATTGCACATCCGGTGCAAAGCCAGACTTCCTCAACCACGCAAATCTGCATATAGCTGTGCTAGTAGCCATGGCTCTGCTGATGCAGTCAGCAGAATTCAGACCGGACTGAAGAGACTCAAGGCTTCTTTGCCGTCTTTAGTTATGGCTAAGAACCTGTCTCTTTCATCGCCCTCGGGAATGTGCTCTGCCGCCATGGAAATGCAGTCCCATAGAGCGAATGTACATTTTGCAAGGGCACATGTGGATTTGGCCGATTTAAGTGCCCGACTCCCTTGCAGAAAATGCCATCCTTGCCCATCCATCTACTCTTGTCGTCCCCATCTGGAGGGATAGTAGGGTAAGCTGCTTGCTTAGAAGTTGCTGTAGCTGCCAGTACCACCAGACTCTCTGGAGTTGGGTGTTTTGACAGGTAGTCGAGGTCCCTACTGGAAGGCCAGTACTTTTTGGTTATGTTTTTATTTACAGCCGGATTGGTTTCTGGCGTTTCCCAATTCGCTGCCACCCTTTTTAGCAGAGCATTATGAAAAGGTAATGTAGGCTCTGACTGAGGACACTTATCTAGGATGTCTGTCAGATCATCCTGATCGAATGGTAACAGAGGCCTACTCCACGGCATGTAGTCCACTACCTTGGACATGAGCAGTCTGTATGACACATCAGCATGCTTCCCCTGCCTCTGGTCCTCTAAACTCTAGCTCAGGTGAGGTGTCCACCCCACTGGCCATCTGCAGGTTGTCATAAAGGTCTCTTAATCTTGATTCCTCAGAAATAAAAACCTTTCTGGTACATTTGGCGTACCAAACTGGAGGCCAAATGGTGCCTGGTTATCCGAGGGTCAATTCTCCTCGTATAATGATGATTGACTTAAAATCGTCCTTCCTAGGTAAAGGCACATATGTCTTTTCAGGTATCAAGGGTTTAATGAGCAATGCACTCGATGCTGGAGCAAAACTTTTACTGGCGCCATAGGCTTTAATGGGGCATTCTTCATCGATGACGCAGCTGGCGTTGATGCCTTTGGCGTCAAAGTCGAGGGCTTGGCTGGTGTCTAAGGCGCAGCCGGCGTAGACGACCTGGACCTATGCATGTGCTTTCGGCTCAATGGATCCTTCAACGATATATCGACTTGAGGCCTCAACGGTTCTCAGCGAGGATCAGGCCTTCGTCCCAGGCTTGAGGGCGTGCAGGATTTAGGTCTAGCTATTTCCTTCCAGGCTTCTTTGGAAGGCATGTTAGGAGCATGGTTTGGAGGCTTAATTTCTCAAATATTTTTAGTATCTCTGCTCTGAAATCCCCAGCCGGAGTGGATTTCTTTGTGGGGCACGATACCTTCCTTGGAGACCCTTTCCTGTCATCGACTGGCACTTGGAGCAGTCCGAGGTGTTATGCTACACCCTGAGGCACCATAAACATATGCGATGTGGATCATTTAATGACATTTTCGACCCACAGCCTCAGCACTTCTTGAACCCGGTCTTTGAGGTGGTCTGTGTCGACGAAGAAGACACTTGATTTCTCGAAGCAATTATGTTTTGTGAAGTAAAGCGCACCATATTTCTCGAAGCAATAGCATACGTGGAAGAACAAAACTGAAGCCAACGGGCGCTGACCGGGCTATATATACACCTTCGATGACATCCTCGAGACGGAGGCCTTTGAGGGACATTGAGTCGACGCCAATTTCATTCTCAATCCTGCATTCTTTCATAGTGTCGGTGGCCATTCAATCATTAGGGGTTTCAATATTCAAGCCTTCCGAGGCAGCACAGGTGGTGGATTCAGCCTTGAATACCTGACATCTCAGTCACATTGGTGAAATCTGGCCTGGCAGCATCTTCCATTCCAAGCAGTGAGTAGCCATGAGTACATCTACAACCTTTTTCACATAAAGTACATCAACTTTAGTGGAGAAACGTCTTCAATATTTGCAATGCAATAGGCTATTTTCCAGAGAACAGGTATTCCCCAATATAAGGAAATTGCAATATCATAGTTGCCAACAGGTTTTGGGCCTCAAAGCAAACTGAGGTAAGATAACTTGCCAAGGGAAACAGAGTACCTTTGTGGCTCTCCCCCAGAGCGGTTTTAGTTCCTGCTCTGTTGGTCCTTACTGAGCCTTGGATTAAGACTGGTTCACCAACAAAAAATTCAGGAGGGTCAGACAAGAGCTAAAGTTCTCGGCCCAAAAGGGGCACGCTTTTCAAATGCTATTCAAGCGATCACCTCTGAGTGAGCATTGATGCAGTCTTATTCAGGGAGTTACTGAATGGAGAAGCATGCTAGAATGCAAGACATGTCCCAACTAACCACACTTCAATGCTCGCCACCCAGAAGATCTCCACAGATCAACTTCTCCACAGATGTTGAAGACGGTACTACTATAGGAGTGTTTTGTCCTGTCAATTAAAACGTGAGGGGCCCTATGCAACACCCATGTTGTGTAGATTTTTCTGCCTTGGATAGTTTGAAAGTTAAGAAACAATTTGTGATTATATGAAAGCCAAATAAAAGTTCCAGTGAAAAGGGGAGGTGGTCCTATCCACTGCTCTGAAAAACAAATGATTCTTCGAAGACTAGTTGGTGCTCAATTGTGATGCAGAGATTGCATTAAGAAACTGTCTTGCACGATTCTACTGTCAGCTATGCAGTAGGCATACGTTTGAAGGGTGAGTAGACCCAAGGAGCTCAAATTTGGGTCCCAGGAAACAATCTGTACCCTAAAAGGAGCATAAAGCTGAAACATGCATTCATAGTGCTTTTGCCATCACCAGGCTGGGGAAAAACAACCCTGTCTTTGAATTCCAATATGCTGAAATGGCTCGAATGCAGGATTTGCAAGAGTTCACCTGAATATGACAAACAGTAATAAATTCATATTTCCAAGTGACTGACCCGACCAAGTTGCTAACCTGATAAAAGTAAAACATGAATCAAGACTAAATTGACAGTTTGTGCAGGGTTGGCACCGGTTGCTTCAATGTTGAGATGTTATTGGGGTGACCCCTTCCCAATCCTTTTTCCATCAGACTTAAAAGGGCCAGCATGCAGTCCTTTAAATTATGGTCTATTCCTCAAATGCTTTATGATTTGCATCCACTTTATTTCCCCGATTGCCTCTTCTCAGGGTGTTTAAAGGGGGTTCACAATTACACTTATTCTACGGTTCGACACCAAGCAGGTCTTTGCAATATGCCTTGCTCAATGTACTTTACTCCAGGTTCATGTATCTGTGGCATTACAAAACAGCAAGTGGCAGCTGGTTTTGTCCTAGCTTGCTTCTCCAGAGTGCATGGGCAGGCAGTCAGTATCTCTACACTCTGATCTCCAGTTTAGGTCTACAGGTCTCTAATTTTGGTCTATTTTCCAAAATCGCCTCCTATTTCCCAGCCTGTCAGTTTTTGCCCCCCCCCGCCCCCACGTCCGTATCCACCCAACAGCACTGCACCAGCAGTTCTCACCCCTCCTTGGCTTCCCGAACTTGCCTGGTCTCGTATCTCAGTTCCCCTTGGTCTTCTCAACTCAAGACAGGATTTCATCGATTGTATTTGCGACTGCTAAAAAGGTCATATATTCGCAGATCCCACCAAGTGCTCTCCCAAGACCTTGTCACGTGGATTCTCTCAGAAACCCGGAAAATGTATCAACTCTTGCAACCACTCAACCATAAAACCACAGTCTTTGCTTTCCATACAGAGGCGCTGGCCAAGTCAGACAATGGTCATGATATTTTACAATGGCTAAAGGAATCCATCTCATCCAGTTCTTCTGCAGAACTAAACAAAGGGCTGACTGACTTCGTTCTCCATCCTCCAATGGCAGAAACAACTACTTGCTGCAATACTCAGACCTCAGAATTGTTTCTTGCTGTGACCTTTGGAATATCTAGATAAGCCCAGATCATCAAATATCAGTTGCTTACAAACTATACAGTGAAGCTCAACGAACAAAGGAAAGGGTGCAGGATCAAGCACCTCTGCTGATAAAGCAAACCAGTCCTCTACAGTAGGATAACAGTTGACCAATAAAAGGTGGTTTTTAACCTAAAATAAAGCGGTCAGACCCAACAAGATCAGAATTATCGGAGAATGAGGCCCTTGGCTCCACTGACATGTAAGTAAAGTTGGCTTTTCATGTGCCAATAATTCTCAGACGAGTCTAACCAGGAAAAACCACAACAGAATGGGTCTTAAAAGACTTTGCAATTCACCTCCCATGTGTTAGATTGCAAAGCGAAATAAAACGGCTCTTAGTACTAAGTGCTTGGACTGTGCCGACTGATCCCAAGGGGGAAATCACAGGCTCTGAGCCATTATGTTCCTCAGGGTAACTGAGTAGGTATGCCTATAGTCTCTCTCATTGACCGAGAATAAGACGTGCATTACTCACCAGAATAGCATTTCTGATGATTGTATCTGCTTAGATTCACATGCTGTGCATATGGTCTGAAATCCAGTAGTAACCGCAGAGTATTGCATCTTGTCTTTCGAGGATCGAAAGGGAACGTCGGCATAGGCATGTCTGTAACAATATCCCTACCGTGACGTGTAGTGTACCCAAATCCCAAGGCCTATCGTGAGTGAGTACATAAAAGAGAGAAAGTAGTAAGACGTCTATGTTCCTTCCACCCGAGCATGGAGGAAGGGTGGGCGCATGTGAATCTAAGCAGATTCAATCATCAGAAATGCTATTACGGTGCGTGATGCAGGTCTTCAGATGCTTGTTAATCTGCTTAGAATCACATGCTGTGCATAGACTAGCGAGCAGTACACAGAGTTGGAGGTGGGTTGTGAGAAGGAACAGTAGTGAAAAGATGACTTGGTACCGCTTGTCCCACCTGAGAATCAGACCTAGAATGAGTGTCTAGGCAATAGTGCTTTGTAAAGGTGTGTACACAACTCCAGTTTGCCGCTTTATAAATGGAAACATTTGCAATGAATGCTATGGAAGCTCAGTGCCTCGAGTAGAATGTGCTCTGGGCTTGAAGGGCAGTTCTCTCTTAGCAAGAGAGAAACTAAGTGTGTTGCATTGGACTATCCACCTGAGATAGCCGACTTAGAGACAGGATCCCCTTCTCTGCCAGCTGCCACTGAAACAAAAAATTGGTTTGTTTTCCTCAGTGGTTTCATTCTTTCCAGGTGAAACATGACTGCCCTGCGCACATCTTACATGTGTAGGCTTCTTTCGGCCATGTTAGTGGCGTTCTGGCAGAAAGTGGGCAGTTGTATTGACTGGTTCATGTGGAACTTGGGAAATAAATTTTGCCGCAAATCGGGGGTGAGTGCGCAGAACCACCTTATCTCTGAACAGTAATGAAAGGGACTAGTACCGAAAGGGCCTGTTGTTCACTAACCCTTCTTATAGAAATGATAGCCACCAGCAAGGCTGCCTTATATGCAAGGTCTCTAAGACTTGCTTTGTGCATAGGCTCAAAGGGGGGACCCCCAGGAGTCTACCCAGCCGAGAAGGAACAAGTTACTTACCTGTAACTGTTGTTCTCCAGCATGGGTCTGGCATGGATTCACATGCTCATGAATATTCCCCGTCGTCAGGCTGGGAATCCTCGGTAAAGAAAAAACCAGTATCAGTTTCGTTTCTGATCTGTCTTTCGTAGTAATAACCAATCACTGGTCTCTGCGTCATACTGACCACAGCCAATGACTGCCCTCTACCTAAGCACCGCCTCTGGCAGCCATCTTCAGATTTGGAAGCACGTGAAGTGGCAGTATGACCAAGTGAAGAGCCGCAGAGGGGTAGGCGGGAGGGTTCGCATGTGAATCCATGCCAGACCCATGCTGGAGAACAACAGTTACAGGTAAGTAACTTGTTCCTTCTCCAGCATGGGGTCTGGCATGGATTCACATGCTCATGAATAAAGAATACATAGCAGTACACACATGCACAACCACGGGAGGTGGCAAAGGCTCAACATTAAGCATCACATCAACTCAACATTAAACATCTTACCTCCTCACCAGGCTCACCTCAGGCGAACAGGTTGCGCAGCACTGCTTGGCCGACCCTGGACTCCTCCCTGGAATCCCGGTCGACGCAGTAGAATTTCGTGAAGGTGTGCGTCGACCTCCACGTAGCAGCCCTGCATATGTCCAGCAGGGGCACACCAGATAGGAACGCCGTGGTAGCTGCGATCGCTCTGGTGGAATGGGCTCTCGGACGGCCAGGCAGCGGTCGGTTTGCCAACCGGTGACAGTACATGATACGGAACAAGTTACTTACCTGTAACTGTTGTTCTCCAGCATGGGTCTGGCATGGATTCACATGCTCATGAATATTCCCCGTCGTCAGGCTGGGAATCCTCGGTAAAGAAAAAACCAGTATCAGTTTCGTTTCTGATCTGTCTTTCGTAGTAATAACCAATCACTGGTCTCTGCGTCATACTGACCACAGCCAATGACTGCCCTCTACCTAAGCACCGCCTCTGGCAGCCATCTTCAGATTTGGAAGCACGTGAAGTGGCAGTATGACCAAGTGAAGAGCCGCAGAGGGGTAGGCGGGAGGGTTCGCATGTGAATCCATGCCAGACCCATGCTGGAGAACAACAGTTACAGGTAAGTAACTTGTTCCTTCTCCAGCATGGGGTCTGGCATGGATTCACATGCTCATGAATAAAGAATACATAGCAGTACACACATGCACAACCACGGGAGGTGGCAAAGGCTCAACATTAAGCATCACATCAACTCAACATTAAGCATCTTACCTCCTCACCAGGCTCACCTCAGGCGAACAGGTTGCGCAGCACTGCTTGGCCGACCCTGGACTCCTCCCTGGAATCCCGGTCGACGCAGTAGAATTTCGTGAAGGTGTGCGTCGACCTCCACGTAGCAGCCCTGCATATGTCCAGCAGGGGCACACCAGATAGGAACGCCGTGGTAGCTGCGATCGCTCTGGTGGAATGGGCTCTCGGACGGCCAGGCAGCGGTCGGTTTGCCAACCGGTGACAGTACATGATACAGCCGGAGAGCCATCTGGAGATGGAAGCCTTCGAGAGAGCCTTCCCCTGATTGACAGGTCCAAAGTTCACAAAGAGTTGTGACGTCTTCCGAAAACCTTTCGTGCGGTCCACGTAGAACTTCAGCGCTCTAGCTACATCCAGCGAGTGCAAAGTCCTCTCAGCCGGCGACGAAGGCGACGGGAAGAACACAGGTAACACCAAGGGTTCGTTGAGATGAAAGTCCGACGGTACCTTGGGCATGAAGGAGGGGTGCGTCCTGAGCACTACCCTCGTGTCGTGGAAAGTCAAGTACGGGGCCTTGCAGGAAAGGGCCTGGATCTCTCCCACTCGTCGTGCGGAGGTGATGGCCACGAGAAAAGCTGTTTTCCACGATAGAAACTTCAACGGGGCCGAGTGCAGAGGCTCGAACGGAGGTCCCATGAGTTTGGTCAGTACCACGTTGAGCTCCCACGCCGGGGCCGGAGCCTTCACCGGCGGGAACGATCTGAACAGTCCCTTCATGAACTCTTTCACCAGACGATGAGACCACAAGGACGTCCGGCCCGTGGTTCTGGTGTATCGGGAGATCGCAGCAAGATGAATCTTGATGGACGCGTGTGCCAGACCAGCTTTGGCCAGCGTCAGCAGGTACGGCAGCACTTGGGGAGCCGTAATCCGTAGAGGGTTAATCTTCTGTGCGTGGCACCAGACAGAGAACCTCTTCCATTTGTGTCCGTAGCATTTAAGAGTCGAGGACGCCCTGGCCTTTGCAAGAACCTCTCTGCAATCGGCCGGTATGTCGTATCCTCCAAACTCTAGCGCTGCAGGAGCCAGGCCTGCAAGTTCAGCGACTTCGGGTCGTGGTGGAGGATGGCGCCTCCTTCCCTGGAGAGTAGATCCGCGTCCGCCGGCAGCTTGATTGGCGGGGACGCCGACAAGTCCAGAAGGTCCGGGAACCATATCTGCCTCGGCCACGCAGGTGCGACGAGGATCATCCTGCACCGTGACCTCTTGAGCTGGTTGACGAGCCGGATTAGCAGAGGCAAGGGAGGGAACGCGTAGAGGAACAGGCCCTCCCAGGGGAACGAGAAAGCATCGCCCATGCTCCTCGTCTGGGGAAACCTGCTGGCGAACCTCCGGCACTTGGTGTTCGTCGCCGTCGCGAACAGGTCGATCTGGGGTGTGCCCCACCGTCGGAAGAGGCGATCCACCAGATCCTGCCGTAGTTCCCACTCGTGGCACGAGCGCAGCTCCCTGCTGAGTGAGTCGGCGATGGTGTTTTTTATCCCTGCCAGATGAAACGGCACCAGAAGAATCCCTTGGGCGACGGCCCAATGCCACAGGTCCTGCGCCTCCTTGGACAGCGCTGGGGACCTGGTTCCGCCCTGTTTCCTGATGTAAAACATGGTGGTGGTGTTGTCGGTGAAGATCCTCACCACCTTGCCCTTGAGGGACGGAAGGAAGGACCCGAGGGCCCAAAACACTGCACGGAGCTCCAGGACGTTGATATGCAGGGACTTCTCCGTCGGGAGCCAGAGTCCCCTTGCGTGCAGATTTTCGGTGTGCGCTCCCCACCCTACTAGGGAGGCATCCGTGGTCACAGTCACCTGGTGGGCTGGGGTCTGGAAGTCCATGCCCGCCGTCAGATGCGCGCGGGTGCCCCACCACCGTATCGCTCGTCGGAAACTCTCGTCGAGCTTGATCCTTTCCTCGAAGCTGCCCGTCGTCTGGATCCAGCGCGCATCCAGGAACTCTTGCAACGGGCGCATCCGGAGCCTGCACATGGGAATGAGGTAGATGCAGGAAGACATCATCCCGAGGAGGGACTTGATGGACCTCACCTTGGCCGCGTCGGCCACCAACATCCGTTGCACCTTGCCCAAGATGGTCCTGGTCCTCTCCTCCGACGGGGAGGCCAGAAGGGACACTGTGTCGAGCCTCGCTCCCAGAAACAGTGCGACTTGCGCGGGCACCAGGTGGGATTTGGCGTAGTTCACGGAGAATCCCAGGTCCGTGAGGAGTTGGACGGTCCTTGCCGTGTGGACCACGGCGAGCTCCCTCGTCTTGGCGCGGATGAGCCAGTCGTCCAGGTAGGGGTAGACGTGAATCCCCTCGCGGCGCAGCTGCGCCGCCACCGGTGCGAGGCACTTGGTGAAAACCCTGGGTGCCGACCGCAGTCCGAAGGGAAGGGCTTTGAACTGGTAATGACGCCCTTGGACCACGAATCTGAGGAATTTTCGGTGCCCCTTTAGGATGGGAATGTGGAAGTAGGCATCCTCCAAATCCAACGACGATAGGAAGTCTCCTTCCTTTACCTCCAGGAGAAGTTGAGGGACGTGAAGTTCTTTCCTGGCCACGGGGGGGACGCGCGGGCACCTTCTTTGAAACTCGAGCGCGTGGCCCCGGGCCAGGGCGTCCAGCACCCAACGGTCGGTGGAGATGGACTCCCACACGCTGACGAAGCCCGCCAGCCGGCCTCCCACCGGGGTGCTTCGGTGGGGGCCCGACCCCACGGCCGGTTCAATCCTGCTTGGACGCGGCCTTGCCGCCTTGGCCTCCTTGGCGACGACGGCGGGGGCCGCCAGACTTGCCTCGTCCTCTGTAGGCCTCTTGCGACGACGAGCGGGCCGCTTGACGGTAGGAAGCGAAACCGCCGCCGGAACCTTTGGAGGCGCCCTTGCCTCCGCCGCTCCGAAAGGGCGTCCGCCGTTGCTGCAGTACTCCAAGGGCCCGGGCCGTCTCAGTATCCGCCTTGATGGCCTGAAGGGAATCGTCCACTGTCTTCCCAAACAGGTTGTTCCCGTCGAAGGGCATGTCCAGGACCCTGGTCTGGACGTCCTGCCGAAAGTCCGTAGCCTTGAGCCATCCGCGACGTCGAAGGCAAACGCCGTTGCCCATCTGGCGGAACCCAGTGTCGGCGATGTCCGTCGCCACGGTGATGGCGTGGTCCGAGGCCACCTCACCTTCCTGCAGGATCTCAAGGGCCTCCGCCCTCTTGTCGTCCGGCAGAAAATCCAGCAGGGGAGCTATCTTGTACCAGAGTTCCCTGTCGTAGCGGGCCACGATAGCCAAGGCGTTGGCCGCTTTAATCGTCGTCGCCGCCGACGAGATGACTCTGCGTCCCATGGCATCCAATTTCTTTCCCTCGCCGTCCGGCGGGGAAGTCGACGTGGAGGCCGCACCCCCCCCCGCTTTCTTCCTGGCTGCCGCGGAGACGACGGAGTCCGGGGTAGGCTGCGCCCGGAGGCATAGGGGGGCCGAGTCCGGGACCCGGTACTTTTTCTCGTACCGGTCTCTTTTCGCTGGCGTCGTGGAAGGGTTCTTGAGGAGGGAAAGGCCCTCATCCCAAATGTCGTCCAACAGAGGCACTGCGAGGACCGTCTTCCTCTTGGTCTCGCGCCGTTGGTAAAGGAAGCCTTCCTTTTTCTTCTCCTCAGGGCAGAGTTGGAAAAGCTCGGATGCCCTGGCGATCATTGAGTGGAACGATCCAATCTCGTCGGGCGGAGAAGCCCTGGTGGGAGGCGACGACGGAAAATCCTCGTCGTATGCCTCGTCGTCCGTACCCGTCGCTGCCGTGTCAGTCCCCGTATCGTCCCCTCGGGTGGACGGGGAGGAGGGCTGGACGGGGCGCGACGGTTGAAAAGGAGGCGGTGGATGGATCCTTCTTTTCTTGGTAGGGGGAACACCAGAAGGTCCCGGTTCTGGATCCCCCGACGGGAGAGGTTCCTCCGTCGGTCACGGTAGTCTCGTCCTTATCTCGGAGCATAAGGACTGTATAGCCAACAAAATGGCCGCTGAGTTGTCTTGCGGCGCTGGCAGAGGGGAATCCGACGGGCGAGCAGGGGCCCCGTCGGTATCCTCGACGATGTCGTCGTCGTCACCTGCGTCGGGGCCCATTCCGACGGGCTGGTCTTGTTCCACGCCTAGGCCGTGGCTTAAGACCTCGATCAGTTCCTCTTCTGAGGTTGAGGCCGAATCTACGACGACGCCCTGCCCCCCCTTCTTCCCCACGGAGGGTTTCACGGGGGTCCTATCGATGGGCACGAAAGAAGACTCCCTCCGAGGAGGCAGGGAGATTCTGGGCCCCGAGGCCGCCACCACTGGTGCAGCCTCCACAGGCTGGGCCAGGGCCGCCGCGACCGTTTCGATAGAGGGCTTGGTCGAATGGATCAAGGCCTTCACCACCTTAGGTGCGCTCACCGCCTTATCCTTGAGGGAGGGGGCACTGCCACGCTCCTCCTCTGCCTTAGAGCTCGACCGGGGTCTCTCCAGGAGCTTCGCCGGGTGCTCGGCCTTCCTCTTACCCGACCCAGAGCGTTGGCTCGTGGTTGATGGTGCCGGGGAGGGTGCGCCCTGCCTGGCGCCCGTAGAGCCCGACCGTTCGGCGCTCCCGGTGCCAGCGGACTCGCGGTGCTTGGCCTTATGTTGGGCCCCCGTCGCCGGGGCGCCCTCAAAGGTCTTAGAAGACCGCTCAGATTTCTTCTTCTTCTCGCCAGACGGGCTCTTACCCTCCAGCCAGCTGGCGAGACGTTGATGGCGGTCCTTCATGGTCCGTTCCGACATGTTGCCGCAAAACGCACAGTCCTTCTCCACGTGCGTCTTGTCCCCATGAAGGCAGTAAAGGCAGAAAGAGTGTTCGTCCTCCTTGAAGACGTTCTGCAGCTGGCATCCAGGGCAGGCCCTGAACAGCTTTCCGGGCGTCGAGCTTCCCTTCTCCTGGGCCATCTCCGAGACCGGGCCTGAGGAGCTTCTGGAGTCCTCCGAAGTGTAGCTCGACGAAATCTTCACCCTTGAGGGGCACAGATGAATCCGACACGGGTCCCCGTTGATCGGATGTAGGATCGGTGGAGCTTGAGGCTCTTTTGACCGAAAGAATCGAAGTTTTTGTGAAAAAGCGCGAAAAAATAGCACTAACGCTCGAGAGCAATAGCACGAGGATCCCAACACATGAACGTGCGGTAAAAATCTGAAGATGGCTGCCAGAGGCGGTGCTTAGGTAGAGGGCAGTCATTGGCTGTGGTCAGTATGACGCAGAGACCAGTGATTGGTTATTACTACGAAAGACAGATCAGAAACGAAACTGATACTGGTTTTTTCTTTACCGAGGATTCCCAGCCTGACGACGGGGAATATTCATGAGCATGTGAATCCATGCCAGACCCCATGCTGGAGAACTGGGTTTGAAATGGGGTGGAATGAATCCTCTTAACCCCTTCCATGAAAGCCTTGATAACTGGTATTTTCCACCACAACATCCTTTGTTGTGACGTAGTGTAGGCTGAGAGAGCAGCTAAGTGAACCTTTAGGGAATTAAAAACCAGGCCAGAATCAAGTAAGTGGGTCAGGCACAATGTGATTAGGAGAGCAGTCAATGGGATTGACGCCCTTGCCATTACACCAGATAAAGCGTTACCATTTACTGAAATAGCAATATCTGGCGTTGGGGTTTATGTCCATACATCTGAGGCAGTTGTATGTGTCCGAACTTATGACCTCAGGAGCCAGGCCGCCAAGTTCAGAGTTTGCGGGCAGGGGTGCAGTGTTTCTCCCCTGTCCTGAGATAACATGTTGTACGGGCAGGACAGTTTCATAGGAGAGGAGAGGGACATCTCCATCAGATGAGAACCAGGGTTGGCGGGCCCATATGAGGGCCACCAGTATCATGGGGACTGGTTTCTGGTGCATCTTGTGCACGATCTTGTTGAGTAGGGGAGTCTGGGGAAAAGATTAAACAAATTTCACTGACCATGCTATCCAGAATCCGTTCCCCTTGGAGCGGTTCTGTGGGTACTCAGAGGCATAATCTTGGCTTTGAGCATTCTCCAGAGTTGCAAACAAGTTGTTCTCTGGGAAGCCCCATTCTGCGAAAGTGTTGGAGATGTCGTCTTCGTATAGTCGCCATTCTTACTCTACAGGCAGCGGGAAATCTCTGCTGAGCAAGTCTGCCAGAAGATCAGGTTCCCCTAGAACGTGTAGGGACAACAGGAACATCCTGGGTTTGAGAGCCCACATCCAAATGTTTTGGGACAGCTTGGATAACCCTGGAGTGTGTGCCTCCCAACCCCCGTTTGTTAAGGTAGTACATGGCTGTGGTGCTGTCTGTCAAGATCAGGACGGTCTTCCCCTGTAACTCTGAAAGGTTTTCAGTGCTTTGAACACCGCTATTAGCTCCAACAGGTTTATGTGGTTGGACGCTAATTGTGGGGACCACACGTCGTGCACATTCTGCTGAAGCAGGTGAGGGCCCCCACCCTGTGAGAGATGAAACGGTCGCAGAGTGGCTTCTACTGCGGGGGTGATGGTTTTCCCCTCGACCACCACAGCAGAGAGAACGAGGGCTGGCGAGACAACTACCAGATCTTCCCATTTTCCACTGGCCTGACACCACTGGCTGTTTAGCCACTCTTGCACGGGACGCATGCACAGGTGCCCGTGAGGGACTAAGTAAATGCAGGACGCCATCATTCCCAACAGTCGTAAGGCCTTGCGTACCGTCACTTCCCGACTAGCTACATACTGAGGAATCTGAAACCGCATCTATTGAACCCTCTCGTTGGAGGGGAAGACGAGGCAGTCTTTTGTACGAATTAGAGCCCCAAGAAACTGTTTGAATTGACTGGGGTCTAGGCGGGGTTACTTTTCTTTGATTGAGAATCCCACACAGAATAAGAGGTCCATTGTCTTCTGAGTGTTCAATAGGCATGTTTCGTAGGACTCCCCTGTTATGAGCCAGTCAAGGTAAGGGAGGGATAGTCTGCGCAGGTGTGTTGCCGCTACTGCCAGTACACCTTTGTAAACCCCCTCAGTGGTGAGACAATGCCGAAGGGGAGTACTTTGAACGGATAGGTCTTGTCTTATATCATGAACCTTAGGTATTTTCTGTGCGCCGGTACATTGAAATATGAAAGTATGCATCTTTCATGTCCAGTGTTTCCATGTAATCCCCCTGTTTCAACAGCGGGATTACTTCCTGTAAAGTGACCATACAAAACTTTGAGGTTTGACAAACTTGTTCGCTGGGCGCATGGCGAGATCCTTTTTTCGGTACAAGAAAGCACACTGAATAAATACCCTTGTTTACCTCTAGAATAGGGACTTCTATGGCGTCCTTTCCTAGAAGGGTCTTTACCTCTTGCAGTAGGATTTGCAGGCGGTCCGTGTTAGGCAAGGTTTGTATGCAGTACCCTCTGGGAACACTACAAATAACTAGGACTACAGGTATTGGCAACCCAACCTTTGGTACAAGCTTGTACTACACAGTTTTGGTAGCGTGATGAGCAGTCATGCTCATCTCAAGAGGGTAAATGTGAGCTGCAGTGGAGTTGCAAAGATTCAGTTACAGGTATTCATGTAAACTCTTGCACCCAAGGTTTCTTGCATAAACCATTAATTTATCAGTCAGTTAGAAAGCCTTCTTTAGAAGGGAGCAATAGAATAGTAACACAAATACCCTTTTGGGATGGCCCACAGAGAACCTACACCCACAGGTGACTTCAGTAACAAGGGTGCTGGGGACATTAATATCTTACTGTTGGCATTCAGAACACTCTTAAAATGTTGGTAAAAGGCAAATGTTATTAGAACACTAGAGACCAAATATTCCTAAGCAGGTTGGTACTTTTAGATATTATTAGAAGAGTCATTCAATTCAATAGGCTAAGCCAAAGTCAATGGGCAAAAGTCTTGTTAACAAAGGTTAAATAATTCAAAAACTGGTAAATACGTTTTGAACACTCCAATGCAAAGTTAATTACCCCTTTCCTGGGGGAAAGGTAAGGACAGCCAATGTTAGTTGAGCAAAGTCTAGGGGAGCTGAAGATCACCTCTGCAAGTAATTAAAGGTCTTGCAAAATGTTTTTAGAAAGGTTTGTAGAAATAATATCACTTCAAGGGCCACACGCTGGGAGGTGTGTGAGGGGCAAAGCTGCAAGCAGCTCTGCAAGGGCAACCAAGACAAGTCTCAACTGAGAACAAAAGGCTACACAACAAGAGGCAAGTCCTCTAACTTTAATGGTTCCAGCTGGCTTCTGTTCCTGGGTAGTACTGCAGATCCGGTTGTTCCTCGGTCTCAGTCATGGGACAAGAGGATGTCTGTGGACTCCTGCACTACTACAACTTGAAGGTCAGTGGCAGCAATGGGCAAACTTCAATTCAACGGCACTTCGCGATCTCAGCACCTTACGTCTATAGCTAATAGCACCACTGCGGTCTCACGGATACCACTCTGGACTTTCCTTGCATCTAGGGTCCAGCACTCTGTTGAGGTGGCTCAGGCTTGGGCAATCCTGCTTCAAGGGAGTCCGAAGGATGTTCCTGTAGCACAGGTCCGACTTAAAAGCAATGTACTCGGTTTGGTGTTACTCTCCCTGGCAATTTGGTTCCTGCAGCAGCAATGAAGTACAGCCAGCTCCGAGAGGATGTCCAAACGAGTTCACTTTGGGGTTGATTGGTCCCACCAACCCAAGGGGAGAAATACTCCTTGCAGGGCTTCTCAAGTCGAAACAAATTTGGAGCTTCAGCACAGCAGCAGGGCTTCACCGGGCAAACCAACGGTCCAGGAGTTGCAGCAGACATCTCTCTTCCAAGTTCTTCTTTGGATTCCTTCATCCAATGGTCGACTTTGCCTTCCAAGCCAAAAAGCCTTGCCTTTTAAGCAGGTTTCTCCAATTCTTACCAGCCTAGCTGGCAATCACACAGCAAGGTGGCTGTTCTCCAAGGGCAGCAAGCCGGCCAATCACCTTTGGGTGCATTCCTGTAACCAGGGGGATTACGTACAGGGAGTTCGGACAACTCCCTCACTTCCTGCCCCTGCCAGACACACTGGAGCCGGGGGTGGGCTTCACTAGTGAACCCCGCCAAAGACAACGAACAAAGGGACCAAACCTGGATTGGCGCGCAGAGTAAATCTTAAGAAGGACCTTTCCAACAAGAAATGGTGACAAAAGAAGACCAGGGCAGTTTTGACAAAATGGGCACCTGTGGGTTATCTTACAGCAGCTGTAAAAATACACAATGGTAGTAAAAAGTAAATCACTGCCACCAGCCATTAATTGTAGAAAGGGTAATAAGTAAAGTCAATTTCAGTTCAGTGCTCTTGAGAAGGTATTTAAACCTTAAGGAAATCTAAAAGACTTCCCTGTGCCACTGCATTGAAGGTGCTGTGCGACAATGCAAAGATGATGCCTATGGAGTTTGTCAGACTCCAAAGTCAAAAAGAAACAGTCTAAATCACAGAAAAATACGTGTGAAAAAGTCTCTCCAGGTTTAGAAATTGAGCTGGGGGTCTCTAAGGCAGACAGGAATTAGCACATTTCTGAGAATTCTCCCTAACAGTGGAGATGGCATTTAGATGGTTTGACCCTCTTGCACAACTAAAGCTACTTCATGGTTTGGTTTACCTCAACTCTTCACTGCCACTCAAATTTGTTTACAGATGCCCACACCTTAATTCCCTAGGAAATTAAGCACGCAGGCAGCCTAAACCTGAAAATACAAGGGGGGCAGAATAATTCTACCTACAGCTCTTACCATACAACTTTCTGATCTAAAACCTAGAAAGAGCTTGATGTGGACTTTGGTCAAAACCTGATTATCCCCAAAAAAAATGTATTAAACTTTTTTTTATTTTAAAAGGGATGAAGTCCATTTGAAAAAGGTGTGTTAATTTCAGATCCTCTCTTTCTTGTAACACTGAGGGGTCCAGGCTATGCCTAGGAGTTTCTTTGTCAAACCCATTTTGATCATCTGCAACCTCATAAGTAGACACGAAAAACGGAGTGGTTGGAATCACAAAGAACCCAGTGAAGCATGTTCTGGGGACTCACTTTGCATGCTTTCTTTTGTCTACATCCTTAAATTCTAAGTGTCTTGAACCTTAAACTGTAATCCCACATGCCAGTCCTTACCAGAAAGGAAACTGTATTGTCACTCATGAAAATCTAAAAACACCAATGTTTATGCCTGTAAAGTAACTTTGTCTGGGGATAACTAGCAAGAAAAGACCCAATAGATTCTTCAATCAGAACAACAAACAAAAAAGGGTCAAGGCCCTTGGAGAAAAACATGGTAAGACCAAAATGTAATAGAAAAGAAAAATGTTTACGTCTATGGGAATTTAAGAAACCTCCAGTGGTGACACAAAGTAATATGAATGGTTGGACAGCATCCAGAAAACATGAACACATTGCTCCAGGATCCTCCACCAGGCACTGGTTTTATTTCTCCCAATGCATAACATTTTAAAGACGATCAAATGCTACATGAAATAATGTACATTTAGTATTAAACAAATAACTACATATTTATACATGCATCATTTAATTTACCATGTTGATAATTGCAATCAAATGCATGTAGCGAGCAACAGTCCACGTAGCACTAAATGGGTTTTACCAAGCAAGTGTCCAGTCCCACCCTCCACCCACACATACAGATCACCCAATTAAGCTGAAACGTTTACGCAAGCAAAGATTATGAATCCCAGTAAGTCCACTCTGGGATACAAGTGGGGGAATGAGGGTGGGGGTGTGTGGGGGGAGAGAACGACAAACGAGTGGTTTATTAAGTGCCATGGACGAGTATGCTCGTCCTTTTTGCATAGACTTGCACAATAGCCTGCCACTTAAAGGGTTAAATAATATAATGCCAACAAACTGCATTGCGCTGTTGTGACCTGCTCTAGAATTCCAAGAAAATGAAGGAATCTATAGGTGCACTCCAAATTAAAGAATGGAGGTAGATAATTAGATCAAAAACTTAGATTAGTCCGGGTGCTGGGGAGGAATACAAACCCTGACAAGGGGTTCGTGAAGAACATTAAACAGAGAAGTGTCTAAATCTAAAGACACTCCCGTCCCCTGCACACCATTAAAGCTGATACAGAATCAGTCAAATGTAATTTTAACTGGTGAAAATGAAACTTGGTCAAAGCAAACAGTATTGACAATGTCGTTACCAAAACACTTCTGGCTAACAAGGAAATGTATAAACATCCAATTAATTAATTAAATGAGGCCATTTATGAAACGAGAAAAGTTGAAAAAAGACAAATAAAAAAATGCTTAGTAATATAAAGCACAATGATCAAAGCCAAATAATGTTCTTGTGATGTCAGATGCACTACGCGTTTCGGGGAACACCCCCTTCTTTAGGAGCAAAATAATCTGAAATTACATACATCGAAAAGACATCAGTAAGTCTCAATATTGTATTTGAGAAATCCAAGGCATGAAATATAACAAGTGTTGCCTAATTTATGAAACCGGAACTAAAATGCACACAGGCATCCACATTTACATAGTTACAATAAATCTAAAACCATTATATAAACAAAGTCATCAGACTACCCATAGATATGACTCCAAAAAAGAACAGGGACAAGCCTCATACGGGCATTCAAATACATCGGTATAACTAAAATAAAGAATACCGAAGGAGAGAACAGGCGAACACGCTAGGTTGACGGCAGCAATGTGTAGAAAAATCTGGTGGGTTAAGCGGTCCGATTGCTGCTATCGTACAGATAAACTAATTCCAAGTCAATGCCCTGTTGTAAAAAAATAAAGATACGTATGTAAAAAGGCATAGTGAAGTGAGCCTAATGGTCCAAAAATCAAGAAACATTTAACAAACTGAAGAAAAGCTGCTTACCAATGATTAGAGCCATGGTCACTAACAATGATGGAATAATGGAGGGTCCAACTGGGCCCATCGAATAGGGTGTAAACCAATTCCCAAGTAATTCCGATGTCACTGAAAGGTGTACCCGGAAAATGCCAGTGAAGAACGGGTAAAGACCAATACACCGCTACATGTACCGGGAAAAAGGTAAAGAAAGAAAAACTGAAATGATCATATAATCCATCTATTTGGATAACTAACAAGCCGAATGCCAAGAGAAACGGCATTGGAAGAAAATAAAAGTGAAACTAAATAAACCAAAACGAGTCCCAAATAAAAACTGCAGCCAAGAACAAGCTCCCAAGAGTGAAAGGCACAAAAAAAACCGTGCAATCCATTTATTCATGAAACTGCTGAATACAATACCTTAACAACGGTATTCAGAGCAAAAGAAAGTAAAGTCAATTACCAAGGACAAGCCCCAAGTGAAGATTTACAACTAAAGCTTAACTCACCACGGAAAAAATAAACAAAGCCCATCTGTCTATAACACTCACCGCAAAGTACAAAGGAAACTCCAACGCACGTCAAAGCTCGGATAGCTATGCACAATGCGACCACGGGAGTTCTATTTAAACCTAATTGAAGATCATGTGATAATGGCACGTGATTTAATGCGTAGGCAACGAAACGTGTCAACAGAGCATGTTGAAACGGAGCAGCCATCGCCGAATGACAAATGAATAATCAGCTGAAAATCAAATCTCAAATAACATTGGAGAAACGGAAAAAATTAAATGACGAAACGTGACTAAATAGGTAAACATGGCCAAACAGAGTAAGGTGGACTTAGAAAACTGACCGACACGTAAGAAAAAAAAGAAGCATAACAGACATGCACTAAAAATTGCCGTTGATAGAGTAAAAAGGTATTGCAAAACCTATACAATGAAAGCACGACTTCCATGAAGTCATGAAAGGTATTACACCAGAAATAGTACGGATGGGGAAGAGGTAGAGACGCAAAGTGAGGCATAAAGCCATCAGAGAATGGCGTGGTCAACGCTAAACCAGAAAAAAATGATAGAGAAAAAGCAATAATAATGAACTCCGTGGGAGTTTAATAGCCTAGAACAATAAAGAACCTGGGAAATCACATGAGAGAAAAACTAGAGAGCAACTACAGACTGCATTGAGCACGGGACGCTTCAAAAGAAGCAAAACCGGATGGAAAATGGGGCAAACCAAGTCAAAAATAATTTGAAGGCAAAATTAGCATGACGAAAATAAATGTAGACAAAACATCGCTTGCAAGCCAGGTACACAATATACTAGCCGTGGAACACTAAAACACAACCAAGGCAAAACATCATGAACAGAATAAATGAGGACAAAGTGTGGCTGGAGTACCAGCATAACACCAAGTCAAATCTATGGGGTGTCGAGGGCGGTGCTGTAAGGATATTTGGCGTGTTACAGCACAGAGTACAGCACTACTGCACAGGTAGCAATTTTTTTTTTATGCAGCACCACCACAAGGGTGCGGTGCATTGCTATATGTGTTACCAGATTAACAAGGAAAGACAGGCTATTCAGTCAAAAACAATTTTAACATATAAGATGCAAATCTATTTTTACAGTTAAAAGCACGTGTGCACATTCAAAAATGCACACTATTTTTCACCTGAAATGCCTATGGTGCGAGAGACACATTTGAAAATAATAAAACATTACTTATAAATAACCTGACTAATGAAACTGACGTTAACATAATCCACTAATAAAAATGTGTCTCCACTGCAGAATTAGGCCTATTCTGAAAGTGAACTTTTAAACGCACATCCATTTATTTTTCTTTTCTCTGCTGCCCTGTCCACATAAATTCAGGAAGCAAAAGGGCTCAAAAGAACAGGAAATCAGTTGGTTACAAAGTATTACTATAAAAATGAGCCATTGTGTAGAGAAGGAGGAGATGGCATGATTGATTCTGATTGGAGCAGCGTCATAGCAAGTATCATGCTAGAGGGAGTGATCAGAGTTTTGCTGGGGGGAGTTTGAGGAGAGAGAAGGGCAGTCAAGATTTGGCAGAGCGGGGAGAAGGACCTTTTTCCTGGTTGGAGCATTCCTATCTGCAAAAGCTGAGAATTCCAGGCAATGACCCCGGTTTGAGAAGGAAAGGCGCTCCTTTTCACTGGGGTTAATCTTCAAGGGAGCCACATTCAGAAAGAGAACAGCTAAAGAAAACTTGACTGAACAGATAAGGTAATTACATAAGTGTGGGAGCTGAGTGTGTAGGAGAATGTTCAGTCAGAGTAGGAAAGGAGATTCCGGTGCCTTAATCACATGTTAATGTTGCAAATTGTGTTCTGTTCTCCGCCATTTTTTTTCAGTGTATCACAGACAATGCTGTTACTGTGCTATTTTATTTATTTCTGTAAAGAGTGAGATCGTGTTTAAATGCAACTTTTATAATACAGAAAAATATTTGAAAGCAGACGGGTGGTGTATTTTATATTTACCAATACAGTGCTGATGATGAGGGGAGATTTTTAAACAATGCAATTGTCATTTTAAGACAGATGTGTGCATGATCATATTCAGTATGGACAGTTCAGAGTGATTGTTTGTAGCATAGCTCGTTGGAGGTACATGAGCCAACGGGAAGAGGGACTCTCTGAACATAGTTCCCTACCGTATATAAGGTAGTGGAAATTACCACAAACTTACCACATATAGCTCTCTGTCGTAAATAAGTCAGTGAGATCGCCCATGGTGGCACACTAACACTAACACTGAAAATGTGGTATTCCTAAAATGTAGGTCTGAGGTCTCTCTAGTGATTACACGAAAAATCTAAGCAAAGATAAGGGATTCTGGACATTGGGGCCACAAATAAAACAAGGGAATTATGCTCACCAAAATAGCACCAACCACGCATACCAACCACGCATACCAAATATGCATGTCTGGGTGCTGAAATAATGCATGTCCATTGTATTACTGTTGCACATGGCCAAATCTGAATACAAAGGAGTGATTATTGCCAAGTTATTTTTCGGCGGTAATAAAATACCGTCAGGCCCCAAATCTCCACAAAATACCCTACAGTGCCAAAGAAAATTAAGTCCAGGAAATTAAAAGGAGCCAAGTAAGGCGGTGAGCGTTATAGACAGATGGGCTTAGTTTATTTTTTCCGTGGTGAGTTGAGCTTTAATTGTAAATCTTCACTTGGGGCTTGTCCTTGGTAATTGACTTTACTTTCTTTTGCTCTGAATGCCGTTGTTAAGGTATTGCGTTCAGCAGTTTCATGAATAAATGGATTGCCCATCTTTTTCGTGCCTTTCACCCTTGGGAGCTTGTTGTTTTGGTGTATTTAATTTCACTTTTGTTTTCTTCGAATGTCGTTTCTCTTGGCATTCGGCTTGTTAGTTATCCAAATAGATGGATTATATGATCATTTCAGTTTTTCTTTCTTTTCCTTTTTCCCGGAACATGTAGCAGTGTATTGGTCTTTACCCGTTCGCACTGGCATTTTCCGGGTACACCTTTCAGTGACATCGGAATTACTTGGGAATTGGTTTACACCCTATTCGATGGTCCCAGTTGGACCCTCCATTATTCCATCATTGTTACAGTGACAATCATTGGTAAGCAGCCTTTCTTCAGTTTGTTAAATGTGTCTTCGATTTTTTGACCATTAGGTTCACTTCACTATACCTTTATACATACATATCTTTATTTTTTTACAACAGGGCATTGACTTGGAATTAGTTTATATGTACCATAGCAGCAATTGGAAAGCTTAACCCACCAGATTATTCTACACATTGCGGCTGTCAACCTAGCATGTTCGCCTGTTCTCTCGTAAGGTATTTTAGTTATACCGACATATTTGAATGCCCGCTAGAGGCTTGTCCCCGTTCTTTTTTGGAGTCATATCTATGGGTAGTCTGATAACTTTGTTTATATAATTGTTTTAGATTTATTGTAACTATGTAAATGTGGATGCCTGTGTGCATTTTAGTGCCCGTTTCATAAATTAGGCAACACTTGTTATATTTCATGCCTTGGATTTCTCGTTTTGTGTACACTGCAAATACAATATTGAGACTGTTACTGATGTGTCTTTTCAACATATGTAATTTCAGATTATTTTGCTCCTGAAGAAGGGGGTGTTCCCCGAAACGCGTAGAGCATCCGAGTTAATCACAAGAACATTATTTGGCTTTGATCATTGTGCTTTATATTACTAAGCATTTTTTTTATTTGTCTTTTTTCAACACTTTTCTCGTTTCATAAATGGCCTCATTTAATTGGATGTTTATACATTTCCTTGTTGACCAGAAGTGTTTTGGTAACAACATTGTCAATACTGTTTGCTTTGACCAAGTTTCATTTTAACCAGTAAAAATTAAAATTACATTGGACTGATTCTGTATCAGCTTTGATGGTGTGCAGGGGACGGGAGTGTCTTGAGATTTAGACATTTTTCTCCGTTTACTAGAATTCCAAGAAAACACTACAAATGTAGAGGGAGATTATCAAATGTACAGGGAAGTTCCAAAACTTGTGAAGCAAATCATTTTTACAAGTCTGTACTAAAATAAGGGACAGAAAAGATTTAGCACAACTGATTTGGGAAGTGGAGTGGTCTTTAGGACTCCTAGCAAGTGAGCAAGGGAAGGCAACAACAGATTAACAGGAATGAAACAGTTATGGTTGTTTATGCTTCTTGCTGTGCCTTCATAAGTCGACAGAAGAACAAGTTACTTACCCCTGGTAACGTTCTTTTGACTGGATGTTCCTCCAACATATTACTCATCTTAGATATTCGATATCCAGCTTCAGAAAAAGGATTCGGCAGAGGGCACTGTGCGTCAATGGCATCTGTCCCAAGGATGTCGAAGGAATATATAGCACGCACAGCACACGTTGGCCTCGGTTCTGTTTTTGATTACAGTAGAAATACCTGCATAACCAAGGCAATGACCGTACTCAGCCTTGAAGGAACGAAAGCTTTAATAGCATGTGAAATTCTACTGTGGGATAGGTTGGGAGCGCAATGAATACGTGGGAGGAACATCCAGTCAAAAGAATATTACCAGGGATAACTAACTTGTTCTTCGAATTAATTGTGTCCTCCCATGTATTCCTCACCTTTGATAGACTCCCAAAGCAGTGTGATTTGGTGGAGGGAGTAGAATTTATATTTTAATGGTTTTCATGAACGAAGAGCAGGACTGATTCTCCAAAGCTCCCATCCTTACTGAGGGAAGATTCCAGGCAGTAACTCTTTGTGAACCTGTGAATAATAGACTATGTTGCTGCTTCACAAATACTTTATCGGTACACCCCTTTGCAGGGCTGTAGCGGTAGCCACACCCCATGTGGAATAGGCCCGTAAGCCTTCTGGAGGATCCTTCCCTACCAGCCTGTAACATTCTGTGATAGCCAGAAAGAGCCATTTGGATAAGGTCTGTTTATTAACAGCCTGACACAGTTTGTCGCCTGTATAGCCAATGAAAAGTTAATCAATACAGAGTTTTGACAGTCTAGATATATGAAAGTTTAAATCGCTGCGAAGGTCCAACCTATGTAACCTCTCTTCCTTGCTAGGATGAGGTGGAAAGGAGGGGGCGGGTGGACACACATTGGTGAGCCCCTTTAGAAATTGTGTCACCAGTGGAATTTTGAAGTATGAACATTACTCTGATGAAAAATGGACAGCGCTGCCAAATAGCCTTTAATAGTACCAATCTGGAGCACCAGATTAGCTAAAGATAATAGAAGGGATTAAAAAAAAACTGTTTTACACAGAAAAGGATCTACATTCTTTTCTCTGCACCAGTCGCAGAATTTATTCCAACAGCAACAGTACAAAGACTTTGTTGCTGGCCTTCTGGGCGAAAGCAAAATCTCCATTGTGTCATCCGGGAGGTCCCAATCCTTTTATCTCAGCCTTTCAGAAACCAATTGTCAAGGTTGAGTGTTTTGACCTCTGGATGGCGAACTAGACCCTCCTCTCTCTCGAGAGAGAAGGTCCTCTTCTTTGTGGAAGACGCATCAGAGGACAGATGGACATGTCCAGAAGGTCCGGGTACCGCATCCTCCTGGCGCAATCTGGTGCAATTATGATCATGCGTTTCCCAAACTTTCTTACCCTACTAATCACATGAGGAATGATGGGGACTGGAGGAAACTCTTACAGGAGCGGAAATTCCCAGTCCACCACAAATGTGTTTCCTAGAGCTCCTCTTGGGGGAAATTCTCTGGAGCAGTACAGTTCGCACTTCCAGTTGACACCGGTCGAACATATCCACTTGCGGGGTTCCCCAAAAGGGTGAAGATCTCTTGAAGGACTTCCTGAGATAGTTCCCACTCGGGGGAGACCCTGCTCTGCCTGCACAGAACATCCACAGCCGTGTTCTCTATGGCTAGGTGAACTGCTGATAGGGAGATTCTTTCTTGAATTTCCCAGAACCAGAGCTGCATTGCCTCTCTGCACAGTGGTAGTGACCCCACTACACCTCTAGTTAAGGTAGTTCATGGCAGTGTTGTCAGTCATTATTAGGCCATGCTTTCCCCGTACAGACAGCAACAAATTCTTCATCGCTAGTCTGGTTCCCCTCCGCACCAAAAGGATATGTAGTGTGGACTCTGATTAAGACCAACGACTGCTGATTGTCAGATCATTGGTGTGGGCTCTCCATCCCCGCCCGTGAGAGAGGCGTCCGTTACTACCGTAATCTCTGGCCATGGTTGCCAAAAAGATTCTCCCTTGAGTATGTTGTCTTTGCAAGCCCACCACAGAAGATCCTGAATGTTAGGGAGAATTCTCAGAAATGTGCCAATACCCTTCTACCTTAGAGACCCCCAGCACTTGTGCTGGACTTTAGGACTTAATATCTAACCTGGAGAGTGACCCTGTTATCCACTCATGTATTTTTCATTAATTTGAACACTTTCTTTTGACTTTGGAGTCTGACAAACTCCATAGGCATCTTTTCACATTGTGTCACACAGCACCTTTAGCGCAGTGACACAGGGAAGTCTTCGATTTCCCAAAGGTTTAAATACCCTCTCTTGGTTAAACTACTGTTTCCAAGAGCAGTGAAGGGAAATTGACTTTATCTACCTTTTGTAACTTTCTAGATCGGGTGCTGGAGAGGTTACTTGGTATCCCATTTGTCTAGTTTCTCATGTAACATTTTTAGGTTACCCTTTCTACAATTAATGGCTGGTGGCAGTGGGTCACTTCAACCATTGGGTGTTTCTACCACGAGCTGCAGTAAAGCACCCATGGGAGCTCATTTTGGCAAAATGGCCTGGTGGTCTTTTTTATCCAATTCTTGTTGGAAGGGTCCTTCTTGAGATTTACTTGGCGCTCCAAACCATGTTTGGTCCCTTTATAAGTTTTGTCTTTGGCAGGATTCAACAGTGAAGACCGCTTCTGGCTCCAGTGTGTCTGGCGGGGCAGGAAGCGAGGGAGGTGCCTGAAACTCCCTGTGCTTGGTCTCCTTGGTTACAGGTAAGCACCCTAAGGTGATTGGCCAGCGGGCTGTCCTCAGGACAGCCACCCTGCTGTGCGAGTGACAGCTAGGCTGCGAATGAATGGGAGAAACCTGCATAAAAGCAAGGAAAGAGTCAACCACTGGACGAAGGAATCCGAAGAAGAACTTGGAAGAGACACTTGCTGCAACTCCTGGACCGTTGGTTTGCACGGTGAAGCCTGGCTGCTGTGCTGAAGCTCCAAATTCACCTCGACTAGAGAAGTCCGGCAAAGGACGACTTCTCCCATTGGGTTGGTGGGACCAATCAACCCCAAGACGAACTCGTCTCGAAAGCCTCTCGGAGCGGGCTGTACTTCCATCGTTGCTGCAGGAACCAAGCGCCAAAGGACAGGAACAAAATCGAGTGCATTGTTTTTAATCCAGACCCGAGTTCCAGGAAGATCCTCCGGACTTCCTCGAAGCAGGGCTGACCAAGCTTGAGCCACCTCAACAGTGCGCTGGACGTTGAAGCAAGGATAGTACACAAGGTGTCCAAGAACCTCTGTGGTGCTATTCGCAAGAAGCTGAACCCGTGAAGTGCCGCTGATCTGAACTTTTCCCTTTGCTGCTGCCGACCTTCGAATCCCCAGACGTCCTCCCTCTTGTCCCCACGACTGAGGCCCAGGAACAACAGGATCTGTCATACTACAACAGGAACAGAAGCCAGCTGGAACCAATTTCTTCAGCTCTAAGGTACTGTGAACTAAGGAGTACTTACCTTTTGTTGTGTAGCTTGCTTGCTATCAGTTGAGACTTGCATTTGCTGCCTGTTGCAGAGTTGCTTGCAGCTTTGCCCCTCACAAGCCCCCCAGCTTGTGGCCCAAGAGTGATTTCTTTTTCTACACAGCTCTAACATTGTGCAAGACTTTTTACTTGCCTCAGCTCTCCAAGACTTTGCTCAATTGACATTGGCTGTCCTGGCTCCCTGAAGACTCTAACCTTCGACTTTGTTTTGATCTATCCCTCCAAAAGTCATACATTCTTTACTTGTATGGCTGGGAAAGGATTTATCTACATTGCATGGGTGGGGGGGGGGGGGGTTTAAAAGTGGTTACCTGTTTGAGAAGCTTGTTAACCATTGTTTACTCCCCTAACCTTTTCCTTTTGACACCAAACTCAGTGTTATCCTAAATGTACCAGTGATATCAATGTCCACAGTGTCCTAGTTATTGAAGTCACCTTAGGGTGTAGGAGTGTCCCAGTGCCATCCCAAAAGGGTACCTACTAATTTATTGAAACTAAGTGTCAATTTTTTAAGTATATTTAAGTGTTACATATTTTCTCCCTTCTAAAGAAGGCTTATTCAGCTGCATGTTTAAATTAATAATGATTTAATCAAGAAACCTTGAGTGGAAGTGCTATTTGGATACTTGTCACTATGAAACTCGGTTGCAACCCTACAGCTCACATTGACCCCTCTTGAGATGAGCCGGAATGCTCAGTCACTCGACCAACTTGTGTAGTACAGACTTATACCAAAGGTTGGGTTCATTATTGCCAAGAGGACAAGGATGGTGCAGTCTCCCACAGGGTACTCCATACAATCTTGCCGAACAGACATGGTCGACGCCTGTAGTGGTACAGGAAAAGGTTTACAATCCTTTACCTAAAAAAGGACTATTTTAAGAATGTCGGCCATATAGGAGGAGGAACCTCGTTCTCAAACAATACACCACCTTTTGGACTATGGTTTGGCATCCCTAATGTGCCAGAGGAACGAATATCTGATGAGTCCAAGCTAAGAGATGTATACGATAACCTTTAGTCAGCCAGTGGGTTGGATACCTCGCCAGAGTTAGTCTGGCAAACCAGACCTAACTGAGCATGTTGACTCAAATAGAAAATGTATGGGAAAGGTTAATGAATCTTTAGGATGGAGTACTGTGCCGATCTCCACATAGCAGCCCTGCAGAGCAGGGGCACACCAGACAGGAACACCGAAGTAGCAGCAATCGCTATGGTCGAATGGGCTCCGACAGCCAGGCAACGGTCGGTTTGCCAACCAATGGCAATGGGTGATGCAGCCGGAGAGACACCTGGAAATGGAAGCCCTGGAGCGGGCCTTCGATGGTTCACAAGGCCAAAGTTCACAAAAAGTTGCAACATCTTCTGAACTCTTCGTGTGGTCCACATAGAACTTCAGCGCTGTACACACATCCAGCGAGTGCAAAGTCTTTTCAGCCGGCAACAAAGGCGTCAGAAAAAACACCAAGGGCTTGTTTAGATGAAAGTCCGACGGCACCTTGGGCATGAAGGAGGGGTGCGTTCCTCAGCACCACCTTTGTGTCGTGAAAAATCAAGTAAGGTGGCTTATAGGACAGGGCCTAAATCTCACCTAACCGTTGTGCAGAGGTGATGGCCACAAGGACCGCTGTATTCGATGAAAAGCCCTTCAGTGGAACTGTCTGCATAGGCTCGAATGGAGGGCCCATGAGCCTAGTCAGCAACACATTGAGTTCCCATGCCAGGGCTGGAGCCTTCACTGGCGGTAACGAACGGAACAGTCCTTTGACGAACTTGTTAACCAGACGGTGTGACCATAACGACGACCGTCCCGGCGATCTGGTGTGGCGGGAGATAGCCGCCAGACGAACTTTGATGGAGGCATGGGCCAGTCCTGCTTTGGCCAATGACAGCAAATACGGTAGTAGCTGCGCAGCTGTGACTCGTAGAGGGTCGATCTTCTGTGCACGGCACCAGACGGCGAACCTCTTCCATTTAGGTCTGTAGCATTTTAGATTAGACGATGCCCTGGCCTTGGCAAGCACCTCCTTGCAGTCTGATGTGAGATCGTAGCCCCCGAACTCGAACGCTACAGGAGCCAGGCCTTCAGGTACAGCGATCCTGGTTTGTGGTGCAGAATTGCACCTCTTTCCCTGGGGAGAAGATCTGCAACCACCGGAAGCTTGACTGGAGGGGACGCCGACATGCTGAAAAGGTCCGGGTACCAGGTCTGCATCGGCCACACCAGTGCGAAGAGGATCATCTTGCACCGGGACCGTCTTGAGTTGATTGAGTCGTAGAAGCAACAGCAACGGAGGGAACGCGTACAGAAACAGGCAGTCCCAGGGGAATGAAACTGCGTCGCCTATGCTCCCCAGCTGGGGAAACCTGCTGGCGAACCTTCAGCACTTGGTGTTAGTCGCTGTCGCAAACAGATCGATCTGGGCATTGCACCATCTGCGGGACAGGCGGTTCACTTGGTCCTGCCGAAGTTCCCACTCATGGCACGAGCGTAGCTGCCTGCTGAGAGAGTCGGCAACAGTGTTCTTTACGCCTGCCAGATGAAATGGAATGAGGAACATCCTCTGGGAGACGGCCCAGTGCCATAGGTCCTGCGCTTCTTTGGAGAGCGCTGGCGATCTGGTGCCCCCCTGCTTCCTGATGTAAAACTTCATGGTGGTATTGTCCGTGAAGACCCGCACCACCTTGTCCTTGAGGGACGGAAGAAAGGACTTGAGGGCCCAAAACCCTGCTCGAAGCTCTAGCCCGTTGATGTGCAACGACTTCTCCTCCGGCGTGAGCTCCCCATCCTTGCACGGAGGTGTCCGTCGTGACAGTCTCCTGGTGCGGTGGGGTCTGGAAATCTGCACCTTCCGGGCAGATGAGAGCACACGGCCCACCACCTTATCGCTTGACGGAAGCTCTCGTGAAGTGTTCTTGTCCTGGAAGCTTCCTGACACTTGTATCCAATGGTCGTCGAAGAACTCCTGTAATGGATGCATCCATAGCCTGCAGAGTCGGATGAGAGATGCATGACAACAGAGACTTGTTGGTCCTCACTGTGGCGATCTTCAGTGCCAACAGCCGTTGCACCTTGCCCAAGATGGCCGCTACCCTCTTCCGATGGTGACGCCAGGCACGACACTGTTGAGTCGGGATCCCAGAAACAGCGCGTCCAGCGTTGGAGTCAAGCAGGACTGTGCATAGTTCACAGCGAACCCCAGATCTGCCAGTAAGCGGACGGGCCTCGCCGTGTGGTTGAGAGCAATGTCCTTTGAACTGGCCGGGATGAGCCAGTCGCCCAAG
Organism: Ambystoma mexicanum; assembly: GCF_040938575.1. NCBI lineage: Eukaryota > Metazoa > Chordata > Amphibia > Caudata > Ambystomatidae > Ambystoma > Ambystoma mexicanum. The sequence continues at coordinate 781,545,360 of NC_090932.1, forward strand.
TATGGGTAGACGTAAATCCCTTTTAGTCGCCGATGCGCCGCCACCGGCCCTTGGTGAAGACCCGTGGTGACGACTTCAGTCCGAATGAAAGGGCCTTGAATTGGTAAACTTGCTGTGTCCCTTGTGGAATGGAATGTGAAAGTATGCATCCTCCAATTTCAGCAACGACAGAAAGTCTCCCTCTTCGAGCTGTCAAAGCATGTGCTGAAGAGTGACCATGCAGAACCTTGGGACCCGATGTATTTGTGTCAGTCGACTTCGACCTCCAAACGTCTTGGAACTGCCCCTGTTGGTTTCCTGGGCCGAGGAGCGGGAGGGCTGGCGTAGTAAGAGTTCCCGCCGAAACCTTTGTAAGATCCTTGGGACTTGCCTCCTGAGGGCCGAAAGGATGGCCGCTGCCGTTTAAGAGTGCCCACAGCATGTACCGTCTCGTTGTCAGCCTTGATGGCCTGTAGAGGCTCATCTATGGCCTTCCCAAAGAGGATGCCCCCGTCAAAGGACATGTCAAAACACTCATCTGAACATCCTGGCAAAGTTGGTGGCCCTGAGCCAGCCACGACAATGAAGGCAAACGCTGTTGCCCATCTGGCAGAACCCCACGTCGATGTTCGTGGCCACCGTGATGGCGTGGTCTGACGCCACCTCGCCTTCCTGCAGAATCTCCAACCCTTCTGACAAGTCCAGGATGGGAGCGATCTTAAACCACAGCTCTCGGTCGTAGCGTGCTACGATGGTGAGGGCGTTGGCAGCCTTGATGGTAGTGGCCGCAGATTAGAGAAACCGGCATGGTGCTCCCAAGGGGCAGTGGACTCATGGTGCTTAGCCTTCTGCTGGTGCCCCTCCCTCAGGTCTTAGAAGCCCGCTCAGCTTTCTTGGACTTGGGAGAGGCATGCTGCTGGGACCCACCCAGAGCAGGGGCTTTGGCCTGTAGCCACTCCTTCAGCCGCCTATGCCAATCCTTTAGCGTGCGAGGCAGCATCTCCTGGCAAACCGCACAATCTTCCTCCTTGTTTGCCAGGTACAGGCAGTAAAGGCACTGGGAAGGCCTGTCGTCCGAGAAGACATTCCGTTGGCCGCAGTCGGAGCAAAGCTTAAAAAGCGGGGCTGAATTCTCCTCCGACATGGTCCACACGGCGTAGGCCTGAAGAAGCTTTTGGAATCCTCCACGAAGAAACTCGCTGAAATCTGTCTTTGAGGGGCACTGAAGAATCCAAAAAACAGGTCCCCGTTAAACTGAGGGTTGATCGATGGAGCACAAGGCTCGATTGACCAGAAAATACAGTAAACTCTTCCAAAAAAGTTAAAAAAAACAACAAAAAAAAGCATTAAAAGCTGAAGAGCTAAACACGAGGACTCCCAACACTTGAACGTGCGGTAAAAATCTGAAGATGGCTGCCAGAGAGGAGTTTAGCTAGAGGGCAGTCATTGGCTGGGGACAGTACGACCCAGAGCTCAGTGATTGGCTGTTAGGAGAAAGATAGTTCAGAAATTAAACTGATTTTTTCTTTACCGAGGATTCCCAGCCAGACGGGGAATATTCATGAGCATGTGAATTCATGCCAGACCCCATGCTGGAGAACCACGTAAACACCCTTGGCGCTGGGGCTATGAAGAAGGGAAGCACTTTGAATTGGCATTGCATGTCCCCCCTATCTGGAAGCGCAGGTACTTTTGGTGCGCTAGCAACATTGAAATCATGTAAGCCTTTTTTTTATTTTTTTAAAGTTTTTTAAGTGTCATTACCTCATCCAACATGTTTGCGGTTTGACTTGTGCGGAGGGCTAAAACAGGGCGCACAGTAAGTTCTTTTTTGGTACAAGGATGTATATTCAATAAAAAACCCTCGTTTGCTACTCAAAGGAGCAATAGAGCAAGTCCCTCCTCAAAGGATAGAGACTGAATTTAGGATTGACGAATTAGCTGATGCTCTGGCAACATTTTCCTGTGTCTTGGCGGATGGTAGCAACTCTATGGAGTATCCCTTGGACACAGTCGGCAGCACCCACTGGTCTGTTGCCATTCCCTCCCATGCGTGGGTGAATAGAGAAATACGACCCCCACCTCCCTTACCAGGGTACCGAGGAACCATGGGAGGGAACCTGAAACTGGATACTTCATTGTTTTTTCAGAGCTGTGGAGCCTTTTTTGGCTGCACCCCTAACACGACTGCTTCTTCGCTTATAACCCCATTGGAAGGTGGTCTGTAAAGGGGTGGATTGTGATTGAGAGCAATACCATGGGTAGGACATAGATCCCAAACAGACTGACTGTAACCTGACTGGGATGTTCGTGGGTAGCTTTTCCCACCAAAAAGGATGAGCTAGTTTTAAAAGGCCCATGTTGAACATAAGGGCTATTTGAAATTTGCCCTAATGTCTTTTAAGTATCATGTTCTTTTTCACATTTTCTAAAGCATCTACTGCTTTTCAAAATACATAGCTCTCTACGGCATGTTAAGGAGATCAGCCTGAGTTTCCAACTTGAGTCCAATAGGAAGCCAAGAGTGTCACTCGAGTAGTGTGCCTTCTGCCACCATCCTCCCTGTGGTGTCCTAAAAATTTTTAATAAGGTTTGGCCACTTGTTTGCCATCTGACAATTTATAGAATTTGCAAACAAAAGGCTTCTGGAACGGAGTCTAGTTGTTCCTGGATAGTACACCAATCGTGCTCGATTATAGCTTGCTAATAGAGTGGTAAAATTCTGACCTGGTACGCTGCAGAAGTGAAGACCTCATTACCTAAGGCATACAGCTTCTTGCTTTATCAAGAGTCACTGCAGCTGACACTAGTGGTGTTACTGCCCATATTCATGTGAGAATCGGGTTTATGGTGGCTCCTTACATACAAAGGGTCAGTAGGAGCAGGTCTGAATAATTTCTCAATACGTGGATTCAATGCTCCAGTCAGTGAGGAGGGTTATTAAAGAGTTTGATGCGCGTGCTTTTGGACTGTAACAAAGGAATAAACTGTCCCACAGACATTTTCTTATGAGGAATGTCACTGACCAAGTCTGTATCCTCTACAGACTCAGACTTCACAATTGGAATCCTGTGTGTTCTGTTAATCTTCTGCCAAGTAACCGCTGGAAATTCTGCCCAATTGTTTGTGAAAAATTAAGCCCTATCGCAATGAATTCACAAATAAGTACAACTACCACAGAAACAGAACTGCCGCTGTATCAAACCAAAAAGGCTTTCACTTGATAAAAGGAGAATAGGCTCTACTTTAGTGTAAAGCACAATTAAACAGTGTTTGGCAGAAGGACAGAATTGTAATTTTGACCAGGGCTGCAAATGACCAACAGCAAAACTCGAAAAATTATTTGTTGGCTGATGATTTTGCTCAAATAGATTGCCCAATTCCATCACTCCAAAAAAACACTAGGAACTAGCCAATATAAATGGTCACAAAAACAAGTAAACTTAAGTCTAAAAACTTAAAGCATGCATCGCATTAGAATTTGCAACAGGAACTTGAGCCTAGATTCAGTACACGAAAACAGCAAAAGATTAAAATCATGACAAAACATACCTGGAGAGCTCTAGCAGCAAGATAAATACAAGCACATGCTATTGTTTCAGGCTGAAAGCGCACAAATACATTAGTTCGTAGACAGTCATTCATATAGTTCCTGAAAAAGAAAAAACTGGTAAATGGGTATATTGCTTTAAGCAACGTAAAACAGTTAATTATGCATAGAAAAGACCAGTTAATTGCATTTAAACCCGCTTCATCATCCTGGCATGTGCAGGAACTTCAGATCAGCTTCCAAATTAAGGCTGACCATGAAAATTCAACACATTTTTTAAGCCCATCTCGCTCAAGTTTTTCATTTGCAGTGAAGCGTCCTACACTACACACCTCTTGGATCTGGAGAAATCAGGTTTGCAATTTTCATCGATCAGAGTACATCAGTCTGCTATTACAGAATGAAACCCTCCAAAGATGTGTTCCCCAAATAGCTTTACTTCCGACAAGTACGCTCTCAGATACAAGATTGACAGAGTTGGTGACTCTTCCTGACCTACTTAGTTCTGTCAATTATGCTTCTAATCTTAAAAGTTTTGCTGGATCCAAACTATCTTTCTATATTGAAAGCTCTGTACATTTGACTATCTTACCACAAGGCAAACAAGAACAAGTTACTTACCCCCTGGTAATGTTCTTTCGACTGGATGTTCCTCCAACATATTCCACATCTTTGACATATAGTGTCCACAGCTCGGCTGCTTCGGAAATTTTTCGGCAGAGGTGGCCCTGCGTCGATGGAGTCCAGTCGATGTCCCTCGAAGGCCCCCGTTGAGGGCGACTTCATCGGATAGCACGCACGTCACCCGTTGCCTCAGTTCTGTTCGATTCATGTATCAGAAGTGGCCACAAATCAGCCCTGACCGTACTTCACATTGTTGGAACGAAAGCTGCAATAGCATGGGAAATTCTACAGCGGGGTAGGTTGGGCGGGCGTTGAGGAATATGTTGGAGGAACATCCAGCCTAAAGAACGTTACCAGGGGCAAGTATCCTGTTCTTCTAATAGATTGTTTTTTCAACGTATTCCTCATCTTTGACAGACTCCCAAAGCAGTATCCATGTTTGGAGGAGGGTGAAGAATTTTTACATTAGAATTTAAAGGGCAGAGTAAAGCACTGCCTTACCAAACGCCACATCCTGAGCATGGGAAGTATCCAGGGAATAATGCTTAGTAAACGTGTATCGAAAACCATGTTGCAGCATCACAGATGTTTTTGATAGGGACACCACTTTGTAGGGCTGTCGACGTAGCCATGCCTCTGGTGGAATGAGCATGCAAACCCTCAGGAGGGTCCTTGCCCTCCAATCTATAGCATTCAGAAACAGTGAGGATGATCCACCTAGACAAGGTCCGTTTAGAAACAGCCTGGCCTAGCTTGTGCCCTGTATACCCCACAAAGTGCTGGTCGTCCACTCTCACCATGGACATTCTCCAAGTGTAAAAGCTTAAAACTCTCCTAGGGTCCAACCTATGAAGCCTTTCCTTTTCCTTACTAGGATGCAGAGGAGGATAGAAGGTAGGTAGCACAATCTTCTCACTCAAATGAAAGTCTGAAACTACCTTCGGTAGAAAGGAGGGTCTGACTCAACACAACTATGTCCTTGTGGAAAACAATAGGTGGCTTGGAAGAAAGTGCCTGCAACTCACTCACTCTACGTGCAGATATAAGAGCAACCCATAGAATAGTCTTAAAGGTCAACAACCTCAATGGACATGAGTGCAAAGGTTCAAATGGAGCACCCATCAGAAACTTTAAGAACAAGTTAAGCTCCCAAACAGGAACCTGAAACGGTGAAGGTGGGAACATATTTGTGAACCCTTTAGAAATTGAGTAACCAATGGAATCTTAAAATAAGAGCATTCCTCAGATGAGCGCTTAATGAAGGAGAGCGCTGCTAGATAACCTTTAATGGTACCCACTTGAAGACCCTTGTGGGCTAAAGACAGTAAAAAGGATGGAACATCCGGAGTTCAACAGTGAAAAGGATTAACATTCTTTTCTCTGCACCAGTCGCAGAAGTTATTCCAACGGCAACATTACTGAGACTTTGTTGCCGGCCGCCTGGCTGAAAGCAACACCTCCATTAGGTCATCCAGGAGGTCCCAATCCTTGCATCTCAACCTTTCAGAAACCAAGCGTGAAGGTTGAGAGTTTTGACCTCTGGATGGAGAACCCGACCTTCCTCTCGCGAGAGAAGATGCTCTCTGGGGAAGAGGCATCAGAGGACAGATGGACATGTCAGAAGATCCGGAGCAACTAGGACCATGCAGGACCCAAACCGTCTTAACCTCCTGAGGACTTGAGAAATGACGGGGACTGGAGGAAACTCGTACAGTAGCAGGAATTCCCAATCCACCACAAACGTGTCTCCTAGAGCTCCTCTCCGAGGTAAATTCCCTTGAGCAGTACTGCTCGCACTTCCGGTTGGCACCGGTCACGAACAGATCCACATGCGGGGTCCCCCAGAGGGCGAATACCTCTTGAAGGACTTCCAGAGCCATTTCCCACTCATGGGAGACAGTGCCCTTCCTGCTCAGAGCATCTGCCGCCATGTTTTCTCTGGCCAGATGAACTGCTGCTATGGAGATTCCTTCTTGAATTGCCCAGAACCAAAGCTGCATTGCCTCTGCACAGTGGTAGTGACCCTACGCCTCCCCTTTTGTTGATGTAATGCATGGCCACCGTGTTGTCTGTCATTATCAGGACATTCTTCCCCCGTACAGACAGCAGGAAAGCCTTCAGTGCTAGCCAGATTGTTCTCAGCTCCAAAAGATTGATGTGTAGTTTGGACACCGATGGAGACCAACTACCTCTGATGGCAGACCATTGGTAGGAGCGCCCCACCCTGTGAGGAAAGCATCCGTCACTACAGTTACCTCCGGCCATGGCTGCCAAAAAGTTTCTCCCTTCATGAGGTTTTCCTCGCAGGCCCACCACAGAAGATCCTGTGAGAGCAGAACCGGAAGGTGATCCGACATCTTGTCTGAGAATTGGAACCATTGAGCGCTGAGCGCCCATTGAAGGGACCTCATTCTCAGACAGGCCTCTGGCACCAGAAAAAGGCAGGATGCCGAGCAACCTCAAGAATTCGAAGGCTGGAAGAAGACTGGCCATTTTGCAATTTGGTTACCATCTGGAGAATGTTTTGAGCACCCCCAAGGATGTGTCTAAGACAGCCCTGATGTACTGGAGCTGTTGGGAAGGTATCATAAGGGATTTCTTGAAATTGAGGGAGAAGCCCAGTCTGTGAAGGGAGTGACGGGTAACACTGAGATGATCCTAGGCTTGTTTGGGAGAACGTGCCCTGATCAGCCAATCGTCCAGTTAGGGGTAGATGTGAAGCCCCCCCCCTCTCCTGAGATGTGCAGCCACTACCACCATCAGTTTAGTGAATACCCTCGGGGTGGAAGTCAACCAAATGGCAGGACTCAAAACGGATAGTGCGAGCCGCCAACGACGAACCTTAGGTATTTCCTGTGCTTGAAATGGATCGGCACATGAAAATAAGCACCCTGCAAGTCCAAGGACACCAACCAATCCTGAAGTTGGAGGGCCTGAAGGATCTGAGAGAGTGACCATCTTGAATTTGTCCTTCCCGAGGTCTCAGTCCCAAGTCCTCTTTGGGAATCAAAAAATAAGGGGAGTACCAGCCCTTGTTCCAGTCCGCAACAGGCATTGGATCTGGCTCTATAGCACCTTTCTTTAGCAGGGTTAATATTTCCTGCACAAGGAGCAGATCTGGAACCCTCAAAGAGTTTACTCCCGGTGGATTGTCGATCCGAAGTAATGCCTCGCCATTCTCCTAGATGCCGAGACAGCCTGAAACCCCCCCCCCCCACCCCTCCTACAGGTGAGCTGTGATGGAATGCCTCAAAGCGGTTTTGAAGCGGCAGTAGCAGAGCCTGATGGAAAAGAGGCTGCTGCTTGAGCGGCTTTGGCACCTCTACCTCGTCCACCACAAGGAAACGTACGTTGGCCTTCGACTGGCCATTCCTCTCGCCCTTCCAAATGAGTAGTAGCGAAAAGATCTGCCCCTCAATTGATGTCCGCTAGGACGAAAATGCGGAGGCTGCGGACAGCGGCGCCCAAAGACTTGAAAAGCTGCAGACCTCCACGACAGCCTCCAAGGCTCTCGGCAGCCTTGCTGTAGAAAAAGGCGAGACCCGTCAAATGGCATGTTCAGAAGTCTGGAGTATAGCCTGCACATTTGGTGTAAAACCAGACTTCTGCAACCACACAAATTTGCGCATTACGGTGCTCGTAGCCATGGACCTGCTGACACGGTCTGCAACATCCGACCCAGACTGAAGGGATTCACACATGGCTTCTTTGCCGTCCTTAACAAGAGCTAGGAAGCCTTCCCTTTCTTCCCCTTTGGGAATATGGTCAGCCACCATAGATATGCAATCCCACAGAGTGTATGAGAATCTTGCCAAGTCACAGGAGGAGTTGGCCTCCTTCAAAGCCATACTAACAGCCAAAAATACCTTGCACGCCCATTCATCCACGCGCTTGTCCCCATCAGGAGGGATGGTAGGGTACACAGCATGTTTCGAGGTAGCCGTGGCTGCCTGGACCACCAGACTCTCCGGGGTCGGGTGAGAGGACAGGTAGCTGGGGTCGCTACTGGGAGGGCAGAATGTTCTTGTCAGACTTGTTCACCGCCGGATTATTCTCCAGGGGTTTCCCCAATTTCTGGCCACCCTGTTCTGCAAAGCCACATGAAATGGCAAAGCCACATGAAATGGCAAAATGGAATCTGTAGGACGACCCTGATCCAAAATGTCCGTATGATCATCCTGATTATAATGAGTAGGTGGTCTGGACCAGCCCACATACTCCACAACTCTTGAAATAAGTAGTCTGTAAGAGTCAGCATGCTCCCCCAGGTCAGGTGTGCCGAACTCCAGCTCAGAAGAATTGTCTATACCACTTGCATTATGCAAGGTATCACAAAGATCCTGCATCCTACTCTCCTTCGAATAGGAGGCATTCTGGAGACCAAAAGGAGCCTCATGCTCCTCAGAATGTTCTTCCTCCTCAAAAATGCCGTGGAGGGACTTTGTCTTTCTTTGGCAAAGGAGTACACCTTTTCTCAGGTACAACAACCAGAGGAGTCAAAGTCGCCGACTTCGACACCGCCTTTTTTGGAGGCTCCACCGCTACCAGGTGCTGTGCCGGCAAAATTGGCACAGATGACATCAACAGCGCCAAAGGCATCGAGGGTCTGACCGGGGTGGAGGACCAGACAGGCACTATCGACTGGCGTGGCGCTGAAGGCTACGAGGGTTTGGAAGGTTTCGCTGGAAACGAAGACTGCAACCTCTCTGTACATCTCGATCGATCCTTGGATACCTTGTCCGGACGAGGCCTCGAAGGCTCCCGATGTGGATCATGCCATCTACCTGGAATCGAAGGCGCGCGAGTATCCGGCCGAGACCGTTCCCCTGCCGGCTTCATCAGAAAGCGCAGACTGGGCCTTGCCCTGCTTTTTGGAAAGTTTAAGCATTTCCACACAGAAAGCTTCCCACTCGGCATGTGTCGAAAGTTTAGATGGGCATCTCACCCTCTCGGGGGTGCCGCCTGAAGACGAGGAAAACGACCAACGGTGCCTTCTCCTTGAGCGCTTCGATGAGGAGTGGTGGGAACCACTACGGGACCTTGAACACTTGGCCTTCCTCATCACCTGTCGACTCATCGGTCGAAGGTCCAGCAGGGCGGGACTTATGGGGCTTGGAAACCTTGCCTACCTTGAGCTTCCCCTTTCGTTCCTGCAAGGTCTTTCCAGTCAGACTGGCACTTGGAGCATGCATCGCGTCATGGCCCCCGCCGAGGCACCACAGGCAGACCATGCGTATCCGTGATGGACATCTAGTAGGCAAAGTCCTGGCATTTCTTGAACTCTGACGGAGGCGTCGGAGTGGAATACAAAGACATATCGAACAATCGCAACAGCAAATACTAAGTAGTTCGAGGCACGCTGAGTTTTACGAAGCAGATACGTTTGCAGAAAAATTGGAACTGAGGCAACAAGCGCCATGCGTGCTACTTATAACATCCGATGAAGACACCCTCGACTGAGTCCTTCGAGGGACATCGACGGCATCGACGCAGGGCGCCCTCTGCCGAAATATTTCCGAAGTAGCCGAGCTGTGGACACATGTCAAAGATGAGGAATATGTCGGAGGACACAATTCATTTGAAAGATCTTCCAGGTAGACCTACGACCCATTCCACAGGGATGAGGTTGCCAGCGGCCCTTCTGAGAAACATCCAGATATAGATCCGAGAGTAGCTACACGGTGCCTACCTTTGCAAGAGCTACTTCGACTTGGATGCCAGCCATGAGGCTCAAATAAAGCAAGCATCTTTGAGAAACACATTTACAAACTGCTTTGAAGATAAGGTGAGGTGACAGCGCAATTGCTGCCTTTGATATATTTGCTATACAGGGGAAGGATTGTTCCGTTTGACAAGAATAAAGTGAACCTTCTCCTTTCATATGCTACGTACTGCTTAAGCTTTCCTTTTCATTCTCCGAAGGAAGAATTTGTTTTCTGGTAAATGTTTAGAAATATCAATGAAGATCCCACAATGGCGAAGGCTTACCTGCACGTATATCCAGTTCCTCATCCTGGTATCTTCCTTGAAATCCAAGCAGCCAGCCATCAACAGGTGGTGTGTTTGGGGGGGTGGGGGGGGGGGGGAGGGAAGAATAGGCTTCAAAAGGAGATTGCTTTTCTCAGTTACCTAAAAACTAAGACGGAGGAGCATAATGGGAATTGGGAACGGCTGGCTGTGGCTTTGTGTTTTTTTCACTGTGCATTCGAGGCCTGCGTCTCCTGGTTTCTCATTATTTAGGGCTTACTATGCAACAGTACCCTTTTATAGGCATACAGATGTATTCTGGAAGATTAAGTTGAGAATTGGTTACTTCTGATGGAGTTCGCTTTCATCCAGCTTTTTCAATAGCATCTGTATTTTACTGTTGCAGCACACAGCACCTTTTGTGCAGTGTTGCTGGTAGCCTCTTGAGCTTCCCTCTTTGGTTTAATTTTATTTTCCTGTGCTAACAATGTTACCAGGCTAGGGGCATACCATTTACCCTACCTATACTTTTCTTTTGTGAGTTCACCCCATTCCACCTTATGTGGAGGGCTGAGGGGACACATTGTACACAGTTTCGCACTTCTCCTGTAACTTTCTACTGAAAGTGCCAAGTCAGAGTGGCTGTGGATATTTTCTACTGACTTCTTGTGATTTTTACATGCAGGCTGCTGTCGCAGTTGCACTAGAGGACGCGTGTCAGCATGGTGGTTGGGTGAGGAGCGACCGGCTACCATTGGAAAGCCCGCCCCCGGATGCACCAGTGTGTCTGGGAGGAGAGGATGCAGGGAGGACACCAAAACTTCAGGTCTTTAACCTCCAGGGAGTCTGCTTGGATCCAGTTCTAACGAGTGCCTTGCAAGCCACCACCCAAAGTTTGAAACTTGCATGCATGGTGATAGGGTGGACTCCTGCATGAAGGTGAGGGTCTTGATGCTAAAGCAGATTACTGGAAGATTCATTCATAAGAAGAAATAACACTACGTCTGTAGCTCCCTCTAGCGAATGCCAAGCCGACAGTGACCGCTGCTGCTCCAGCCCTTTTCGGTGGGACTGAAGATCCAGAGTGGACTGGTGAGAAATGTGTCCGTAGGCCGTAGGATTATTCCTGCAGCCCTTTTGGAAAACTGGGTTAATTACTGTCAGCTTTCAACTAGCTGGAAGGTATTGTAATGTTAAACACCTTGTGTAAAATAGATGCCCATAAATCTATCAGGTCCAAAATCGGTAGGTATCCCATCCTATCCAGGACAGCAAGAGTGTCTGGACTCATGACCACTTTCACCCCTTGGAATGAAAATCTAAGAGGATCTATGGGCTCAGCCCAGCTTTCTGTCCCGCTTTAAAGTAGCACTAGCTCCTGCCCCATACTCACATAGTAGGTGCTATATAATGATCCAAAATGATTAATCCATGCCTCACTAATGTTAGTTTCCATACCATTGTTCACTCTCCTATATTTTGGTCCATAGGTACACTAGATCACAAAAGAGTAATTGCCAGCACTGGCCTGCATCAGGTCGGACCATGCCTCATTCTCCAATTCAAGCTTGCGCATAGTAATTGCAAGTTTACAAATAGTTCATGCTTTCGTAATTTCTTGCCTAGGGCTTTGGTATTTTTAATTAAACAGGAGATATATTTCAGCCACACTACATTCATTGTTAAACCAACCCATTTTTAGGAGCTAAAAGGAGCAGGATACATTTGTCATAAGTGCATCAAATGCTGTTGGGGTTAACAAATCCATAACCTCAATATCAATAACGAGAAATAGTGTGCATTTGTACAGATTAGATGTAAAAGTTGTTTGTCCAAAGGCTACCACCTAATTCTCTTCAGAGAAGAAGCGAATTGTGTGGCAATTCAGTTGGAGTAACTAGTTCATCCTTCCATTGGATCTTTTGTACTAAGGGAGGTGATCATAAGATGGAAATACAAAAATAAGCAATAGTTCATACAACCTTTATTCGATGCAAGTCATTAGGTACAAAATACACAGTACAAACATGTGAAAAGAAATAAAGTCCTTTAACCTCTTAAATGTCACCGACGAGCCGGCTCGTCGGTGGCACTTAAGGGGTTAATGACGGGGGAAAATGTTGGGCGGGTTTTGCGGTGGGTACCACGATTTTTAAAAAAACCCGTGGCACTGGGGGGGGGACAACAATGGCACTTAAAGGGTTAGAATGATCTATGTATACCAATCCGAAGAATGTAAATAGATCAAATAGACATCAATAACATACAGAATCTTATTATGCAGAATCCAAATCAATAGTGCAAATACAATGCGGTCAAAACAACTTGGTGGGGTGGGGAGAGGGTCAGGCGCTGTTGAGCAGCGAAGGAAATGGCTGCCTGACTGTAGAGCTCTGTCACAGACAAAATCCTAAAGTAAAAATATCCTCAAATGTGCCAGTTTGACGATTATTCCATGATGGTGGGTGAAGTGGAAGGTAAGGAGCCGCAGGTGACGGACGCTGCAGCCCTGAAGTGTAGCTACAACAACAGGGTGACTAAAATAACATCAGAAAGGAGCACCATCTGAGCAGTGAGGGAGAAACTCTGATTTGAGTGTGGCGCTGCAGCGGACTCCGAAAGGGAGGAGCAAGAGGACCTTAATCCATGCACAAACAAAACCGGGCCCCTTCTAATCGTGCTGTAAACTCTTACCCTGCTTGAAATAGTAAAGGAGGAACAGGGCAACAAGCCCTGGCAGACCCCGGATCCCTCCGCCCGCAATACTGGCGCAAAAAAAAAAAATAAATAAAAAAAAAAAAAAAAAAAAAAGGTAACGCACAGCCCCCTGGAGCACCTCACTCCCCCTCCCCTCCCACCCCCCAGAACATACTGGCCTGGTGCTCCGAGAGGTTGGGGACCTGGAGAAACCACTGCCTGGCGCAGGCCTCTATATATATACTGAGTAGCACAGTATGTCGAGGCTGCAGATATTGAAAAGGGCAAACACGAACAGTCGCTAAGACGACACATGCGGTGAAGGTAATAACCCAGAGAACCCAACAAAACAGACACCACAGATCAGTACTTCTTAATGGCACTGATGGCAAGAGCACCCAGCCACTCAGCCAAAGCCCATTGGATAAGGGTGGAAAAGAACCTCCTACCAACGTCATCAAAAGCTAATCCCAGGACGTAGGGGCACAAAACCGAGCCCGCACACTAACAACCCAGAACTAAAGAAGAGGAGTACCACCATCTCAGGTACCTGCACCGAAATATCCCTTTTTATATTAAAGATAGAACCTCCAGTGGGTGAAACACTGTGCCTCAGGACACAAAAGGGGTGACCCTGCAGCCTGCTAACAATAAGACCTATTGACCCAGACACATCCACACTGAACCCCATTGAAATTGTGAGCCCTAAGGGAAGACAGAAAATAATCGGCAAGTGCCCCCCGGAGATTGGGCCCGAGGAAAGATCCCTCCCTCCCCCCCCAACCCAGCACCTAAAGAGTCAACAAACATCCTGTATACCTGGTTGATGTTCATGAAACTTGGCAAGGATACCACGGCTACAGGAAACCCATATACTCAATGCCCGAAACTCCAGATCATACCGAGCACTGAAAGGGAATACAAGCCGGTCACAGATAATAACAAGAGAACATATCGCTGGACAGCACCAAAAACAAAAATAATATGGGGCAAACAAAAGCTTGTGGCACAAATTATTCTGACCTCGGAAAGGTACACACCACCACCTGAGCACCCAGAGGAGAAGACTCATTTCAACGGGAACTGTGCAAAATGACGAAATGTGCAGAAAAAATTAATTTTTTAAAAAGGCCCAATGGGCTCCTTCACCAGCTCACAAACCCCTGCATTAGGGTCGATGACACAGCCCAGTGATAATTCACCAGCGGCAACGACTGAAAGCGCCCAGGTAGACCACATGTTGACGGCTATGCAGAGCAGCTTCACATCAAACGTTAAGCTGGACGACATAGTTGCAACCATAGGATCACTTGAGTCCAAGTCAGAAAAGGAGAGTGGCCGTATAAACAAGGCTGAAACAAGAATTGGTGTAGTGGAGGACAAAGTGGGCCAACACGACCGGGATACAGCAAATCTGAAAACTGAATTGTCCAAGTTAAGAAGCAAAAGTGACAATCTGGAATCTCAATCAAGGAGAAATAATGTGTGCATTGGTCAGGGTTCTGGAATCATTTGTATAAACACTCCTGAGACCCCTGTTCACAACCACCTGATTCGCTGAACGTTCTGGTGGAACGTGCACATTGCACCCTTGCCCTAGTACCATGACAGGGGGGCTCCCCTGTGCACTATCATAGCAAGTCCATTAAACCACAGGGATAGACCAGTTAGGGAGAAGGGAATAGTTTACCTGTAACTCCATTTCTCCAGAATTGGTATCTTTCATGGATTCACATGCTTAGAATATTCCCCGTCATCAGGCTGGGAATCCTCGGTAAGTTATATAGACATTTTCCATAGGAAAACTTCCGACACTTTTGTGTCCCATCTACGTCGTTTTGGCCCGCGTAAGGCAGCGCCACTAGGAGGTAGAGGTGTGGATAGCCCCGCCCCCGCGGCTCCCTCAGATTTCGGCCCCCAAAGTAGTATGGGGATCTCTGGTTTGCATGCGTAGGGGAGGCTGGCGGGCGCATGTGAATCCATGAAAGATAACAATGCTGGAGAAATGGAGTTACAGGTAAGAACCTATTCCCTTCTCCAGCATTGGTTCTTTCATGGATTCACATGCTTAGAATAGATTGTATAGCAGTATCCCCCAACATTGGAGGTGTGTATGCAAACCAATATCACAACCATAATGCATATTTATCATGGCAAAACAACACATAGTATGTTAAGTGAAAACACCACACTTAAAAAGTACATTAGCCGAAGGATGTGACCCCTTAATGGGGGCTTACCTTATTGAAACAGGTGCCGTAGGACTGCACGACCCATCTGTGTATCCTCAGCATGTTGCTGCTCAAGGCAATAATGCCGGGTAAACGTGTGTGGTACCGACCAGGAAGCCGCCTGACATATCTCCGAGTGGAATTCCGGACCACAATGCCGTCGACGAAGAAGTGGATCTCGTCGAATGGGCCCTTGGGCGCTTCTCCAGCGGTTTTCCGGCTTTTGAGTGACGGAAATAGCAGACGACACCCATCGGGCTAGTCCTCGTTTTGAGATCGGTTTACCTTTAGCCGAAGGGCCATAAGCCACAAATCGTTGTCTCGTGTCTCTGAAGACTCCAGATTGGAGGAAACTTTTTCGTGGGAGGAAAGGTTCAGAACAATCCTTTAAGGAAATGTTTAATCAGCCGGTCTCCAAATAACGGAGTTGAATGTCTCTTCCAAGTAAATCTCGAAATGGCAGCCAGATGCACTTTTATGGATGAAACAGACAAGCCTTTTTGAGCTAGGACTAGCAAGTATGGTAGAAGTTGTTCCGGTGTGATATTAAGCGGGACCAAACCTGGTTGACTGCCGCACCATATGCAGAATCTCTTCCATTTGTATGAATATGAAGCGTTCGTGGACGGCGCCCTCGCAGCTTGCAAAATGCGACGACAGTCCGCTGGAATCTCTAACGTACCAAACTCGGAGAAATCAGGAGCCAAGCTGTCAGACTGAGGCTGTCCGGGTCGTGATGCCAAACAACCCCTTTCTCTTGAGACAGAATATTCGGGATTTTCTGGAACCTCATTGGTTCTGCCGCTGAAAGATGGAGTAGATTGGAGAACCACACTTGTCTGGCCCAGTACAGGGCCACCAGGATCACCCGACATGGATATCTGTGGATCCATTGTAGCGTCCGACGTATGAGCGGAAACGGGGGAAAGGCATACAGAAACGTGTCCGTCCACGGGAAAGAACGCTTCCCCTAGTGAGCCTTGCTGTGGCCAACTGCTTGCGTATTGTGGGCATTTCCTGTTGTCTCTCGTCGCAAAGAGATAGAGAGTTGGACGACCCCATTTCCCGAAGACACGGTGTAGTTGTTGGTCGTTCAGTTCCCATTCGTGTAGTCGATTCATCTCCCTGCTGAGAGAGTCTGCTTGCACGTTTTTGACTCCTGGCAAGTGGAACGCCAATAGATATATCTTCTGCTGAAGGGCCCAATGCACAGAGTTCTGGAGCGAGTTCCTCCCCGTTTCCTTAGATAAAACATGGTTGTTGTGTTGTCTGTCATAATCCGTACCACTGACCCCTTTATCCGTGGAAGAAAGGATTTCAGGGCCCAACGCACCGCCCTTAACTCCAGCACATTGATATGAAGGCAGGACTCCTCCGATGACCAACGACCCTGAACCTGTAAGGAATCCAGATGAGCTCCCCATCCAGTTAGAGAAGCATCCGTCACCAGTGTCATCTGGAACAACGGTTCCAGCAAGGGCATTCCCTTTGTCAGATTTATGGAAACTCTCCAGCATTGAAGCGCCTGTACGAGTGTGCTGTTGATGTCAATTTGTCCGACCAACGCCCTTGACTCTGTGCCCATCGATCCGCCAAGAATTCCTGAATCAGCCTCATGAAGAGACAATTGTTGATTAAGGGTATGCAGGACGACATGGTCCCCAGTAGGGACATGTACCTTCGCACTGACACTCTCGTGTCGACTTTCCAATCCGATGCTTTTTGCTATAGTTTCAGAACCCTTTCGACGGATGGCTTTACCAGTCCTGACTGCATCTGTAACTCCGCCCCCAGAAAGATCAAGGTCCTTGATGGCGATAAGGAGGACTTTTCGAAGTTTATCGCGAAGCCCAAACCTTGTAGAGGAACATGGTGGCATTCAGACCTTCCTGTGCCCTTTCCGGAGACAATCCCCTCACTAGCCAATCGTCCAGATAAGGGTACACATGATGACCTTTCCTTAACCAGGCTGCTACTGGAGCCAGACATTTCGTGAACGTCCTGGGAGACGATTTCAATCCGAACGGGAGGACCTTGAACCGATAGTGGGTTCATCCGACGACGAACCGTAGAAATCTTTTGTCGTCGTCGACGCATCGGGATATGGATGTATGCGTGCTGAAGGTCTAGCGACGACAAATAATCTCCTGGTTGTATCGAACGGATCACCTCTTGGAGTGTAAGCATCTTGAATTTTAGATTCTTGAGAAGTTTGTTGAGAGCTCGTAGATCTAGAATGGGTCGCCATTTTCCTTCGTGTTTGACGACAAAGTAACGGGAGTACACTCCCTGTCCTCCTTCTGCCACCAGGACCAGTTCTATAGCCCCTTTCTGCAGCATAAGCGCCACCTCTTGCATTAGTATTTGAAGGTGGGGCTGCGTCGAGAACACCGGTTGAATGCGTGGTGGCTTGCCCTTGAACTGTAGAGAATGGCCCAGATGTATCATGTCCAAAACCCATTGGTCTGTTATGCGCGCCCACTCGTCGACGAGACACACTGCCCCCAGGACGTCCTGTAAGTTGTCATTGCTGGCTTTTGGCCCGTTTATCCTTCGTCGACGAGGAGTATGCACCACATCATCTGGAAGCTTGGTAATCTCTGCCTTTACGAGTAGCTTGGGCTGCACGTCTGTAGCCTTGGGAAGAGTAGGAGGGTCTGCTGAAACCTCGGTCTCTAGATGATCCAAAGCGGGAGTTACCTGATGCTCCTCTGAAAGGACGAAAGGAACGAAAATTCCTACCACTCTGGAGGGCTCCAAGGGAACGAGCCGTGTCAGAATCTTCTTTCATGCCCTTCAAGGCCTCATCCACTTTCTCCCCAAACAGGTGTTCTCCTTCGCACGGCATATCCATTACCTTATATTGTACCTCTGGTCTGAACGTCGTGCACTTAAGCCAGGCTTGCCTTTGTAACACTACGCCATTGTTGATTTGCTTAAAGCCTGATTCTGCCAGGTCGACAGCAATGTCAATGGAATGATTGGAAGCCTCTTCGCCCTCCCGTACGAGCAGCATGGCAGCTTTCCTGTGTTCTTCCGGCAGATGGTCCAAGATAGGAGCCAGCCGATGCCCCATCTCCCTATCAGACCTGGCCATAATAGCCAGGGAGTTGGCTGCTTTAACTCTAGTCGCTCCAACCGATAGCACTTTCTTCCCAAAAGCATCTTGTCTCCTGGCTTCGTTGTCTGGTGGGGTCGTGCATTGGTGTTGCGACCTTGCCTTTCTGGCCGCCGCCGCGGATACCACTGATTCTGGTGAAGGTTGAGACGTCAAGCACTTGGGAGTCGATTCCGGAGCCTTGAATTTCTTTTCCAATCGACCTTTTACTGCCGGTTCCGAAAAAGGATGACGCATGGTTTTTAGTCCCTCCTGCCAGACATGGTCTGAAATGGGGATAGCAAATATCGATTTTCTTCTCTTGCCCATATGATAGAAAAGAAAATCTTTTTTCTTCTTCTGGGACTAGGCCAAACTCCGCACATGCCTTAACCATCATGCATGGCAAGCACCCACGTCATCAGGTGGTAATGGCTGCGCCAGACTCTGGAGTTTCCATCTCCGCTTCAGAGTCCCATGTAGGGTCTTCTTGAGGGGGATAACGAGATGTCTGAACCCGACCCTTCACGTTCCGACTCTTGACAGTTCTCCTTCCTGTGGACGAGAACGATCTTCCTCAACCGGGTAAGCGGTAGGGATTCTGGATGAGGGCGAGGAGCCGGGCCAGGCTAGTCTACGACTGGCGAAGCCTGTAACACTGTCGGGACACTAAGCTGAGGTAACCGTGTGTCCAACCGCTCCAACAGCTTCTGCAATGTGTTCAACACCTCCAGGGACAGAACTGTCTGGGGATTCAGTAAGGAAGAGGTAACTGGAATGGCACTTCCACTCGAAAACAACACCGAACCAGTTGGTTGTAAACCCAGATCAGTTGGATGTGCGACCGGACCCTGGTCATCCTCCGCCGACGAGATGGAGAAAGCCGCTTCTGGTTGCAGCAAGGCCTCAGGAGGGATCGGATCAAAAACCTCTGGTTGCCAACCCACCGACGGGGCCACCGTCGACGATGACATCTTTTCCATAGGTGCTATTTGACCTGACGAAATAGCCGTAGGAAGAGCCGTCGCCGAAGACAAAGCAGGCGTCGACGATCGGACTGTCGTCGAAGTCTGTTGCACAGGGCCTTGAGGCGTTCCCGCCATTTTTGAACTCGACTTGTGGGACGAGGACTCTCGACTCGAGGTAGACTTATGACGGTCTCCTGAGGAGGATTGCGAGGAGTCTTCTCTTTTTTAGATGAGAAGGAAGACGAAGCCTTATGTGAAGAGCAGGACCTCGCAGGACGTTTCTCCGAGGGGCGTTTTTTCAGATTAACGTGATTTCTTCGCCGGAGGCTCCGCCGACACTGAGCGACGAGGGGGCACAGGAGACTTAGATCTCGAGGCTGTAGAGCCTACCTCCGATGCCGGGTACGCACCCGCTCCGTCATTGAGCCAAGTAACCAGGCGTCTGTTGCGGTCTTTTAGGGTCTATTGTGAGAAGCCTTGACAGATCTCACACGTGTCCGCCGTATGATTAGGGTGAAGACAGTAAATACAGTCCATATGCCCGTCTCCTTCATACACTTTAAGACCGCATGTAGCACACGGACGAAATAACGCCTTTCCAGACATTCTTCGAAAAGAAACAGTCGAAGAAGAAGAACGCACAACCTAATAAAATAGTAGATACTCGAGGTAATCCCACTACTTTGGAAGACGGTTGAAATCTGAGGGAGCCGCGGGGGCGGGGCTATTTATACCTCTACGTCCTAGTTGTGCTGCCGTACGCGGCCCAAAACGACATAGATAGGAAAACTTACGACACTCTTGTGTCCTATGGAAAATGTCTATATAACTTACTGAGGATTCCCAGCCTGACGACGGGGAATATTCTAAGCATGTGAATCCATGAAAGATCCAATGCTGGAGAATTCTTATTTCTGTGCTAATTTCCTTCTACCTTAGAGACCCCCAGATCTTTTGCTGGACTTTAAGACTTAATTTTTATCCTGGAGTGAGTGAGACCTTTTTCTCACTCATGTTTTTTTCTGATTTGAACCCTGCGTTTCTTTTGGTTTTGGAGTCCGACAAACTCCATAGGCATCAGCTTTTTGTATTGTGACACACAGCACCTTCGGTGCAGTGTAACCGAAAGTCCTTTAGATTTCTCTAAGGTTTAAATACTTTCTCTTGGATAAACTACTGTTTCCAAGAGTAGTAAAGTGAAATTGACTTTACTTCCCTTTTTCTCTTTGTAGACCCCGCACACACCATCTTATGGAGAGTGCTGGGGGGTTACTTAGTATCCCGTCTACCTTCTCATGTAACATTGTTCATGTTACCCGTACTACATTTAATGGCTGGTGGCAGTGGTTTAATTTTCCTACCATTGTGCGTGTTTACCATAGGCTGAATCCTCAGCTGCAGTATTGCACCCATTGCAGCCCATTTTGTCAAAATAGCCCCGGTCTCCTCCTTTCGTCATTTCTTGTTTGTAAGGTCCTTCTTGAGATTCACTCTGCACGCCAAACCAGGTGTGGTCCCTTTGTTAGTTGTGTCTTTGGCGGGATTCATTGGTGAAGCCCACCTCTTGCTCCAGCGTGTCTGGCAGGGCAGGAAACTAGGGAGGTTACCGAAACTCCCTGTGCTTAGTCTCCTTGGTTACAGGAATGCATCCAAAAGGTGATTGGCTTGGTGGCTGGCCTTGTAGGACAGCCACCCTGTTGTGTGACAGGCCGTGAATGAGTGGGAGAAACTTGCATAAAAGGCGAGGACTTTGGATTCCAAGATGGCTGCCGGCAGTGGAGGTTGCGTCTAGATCGCGCTCCCGCTGGGCCCAAAACAAAAAAGCACGACAACAGCGCAGTTCCAAGGAAACAGATACGGGACCTACCGCCGCAATACCCCAGCTCCTAATATCCGATACCGGGCGGAGATAGACCGGCATCGCCCACTCCGGGGAATCAGCCCGCCGAGAGAAGCGGCCGCCCCTCCCCCTCCGAGGGAGACTGAAGCCCAGAAGAGGCGGCGCTGCTGAGCGCCGCCGGCAGGATCGAGCGCCGGGGGAGGCCTTCATCCCCCGCTGTCGGAGTGGGGAGCCTGAGGCGGCTCAAGGGTGCGGAGGAGCACGCGAGCGCCACACGAGCCACCGAAGGTGCGACGTGGGACAGACCAAGACAGTGGAAGCACCGGAGCACGGGCCGAGCGGAGACACGCTACGCAGACAATCTAGCAGGCCTGGAAACGCTGCAACCTTCTGGGAGAGCCGGCAACAGCAACACGAGAGGGGCCCAGCCGAGCCGGTGGAGACACACGGGAGGAGAGGGAGACGCTGTAGGCACCAGCGTGGCGGAGTCCACAGAGCCAGAGGTGAGCGTGCCGGCAGGGCGACCCCCCCCCACGATTCCCCTGGTGCATTGGCCGCCCCCCCTCCCCATCTCCACACAGCAATACGGAAAGAAAATAACTAGGGGAGGGGGCGCGGCTCCACGGGCAATACAACTGCAGGCAACTCCCATAACAAGTGAGGCCCCAAGATAGACAATTCTACCCAACCCCATAGGACCCAGACCTGACCTCACCGAAGGGGCACAGGGGCCCTGAAAGGAATACCATATTAGGTGAAAACATCACCGGAAGACACGAGGGGATTCACATAAACAGTTACACCACTATCCCCCGGTGAAGTGCACGGGAAGGGGCACCAGACCCTCATAAGGAAAATGTCACATGCAAAGGGGAAAGGGGGTACCACACAGCCCACCCCGCAATCCCACAAACAGGATGCGAGTCTGCTCCAAATGTGGTCCTCGGATACAGGGGCGAACACAAAAGACAGGGCAGGCGAAGAGCCCACACGGACACAAACGCACCAAACCAGAGCGCTCTCCCGCCCTCAAAGGATGATATGCGGTCCTGGTTCGCAGAGCTACAGGACAGGTTCATGTCCACAGTCCAGGACCAATTTGCCACAATGAGAAATGAGATGAAGCAGGTGGTGCAGGAGTTGAAAACAGATGTGGCCAAATTGGAGGAAAGGACAGACTATGGAGAGAATAGTACAAAATATAGGAGGAGGTGAAACAAACCAGCGAAACACAAGAACATCTGGTCAGGCTCACCCATAACCTAGAAATCCAGTGTGAGGATCTGGCGAACCGCTCTCGCAGATCCAACATCCGCATCACGTTTGTGCCTTAAACGGTGTTGGATAAATATCAAGGTTTCGATGCAAGAGGTGTTCAGAGACATAGTCGAGGCTCAAGATTCAGCGGACATAGGGATTGACAGAATCCACAGAGTGGGACCGAAAAAAAATGGGTGCCCCAGGGGAGAGACCAAGGGCCGTACTAGCAGCGCTCACATCCTACCCACAAAAGGAACTGATACTTAGGAAAGCGCGGCAGCTAGATCACATAAGGATGAATGGAGCTGAAATCCAACTGTATCAGGATTTGGCATCGGCAACACTCCTAAAAAGAAGAGAAATGGGCCCGCTGGTGAGGGAATTGGTGAAGAAAGAAATCAGATATAAATGGACATTCCCCTTTGGTTTACTATTTGAGTGGGAGGGCAAGCAGAGGAGTGTGACCACCTGTGCAGAAGGTCTCCAAATAACGGACATGCAATTAGATGAAACAGATGCGAGATCTGACAGGTCAAAAGGAGATCAGCACAAAAGGTTAAGAGGTTGGGAGGAGGTGTGACAAAAATAAATCAAATGGATGGGGGAAAGCGGTGTAATCCCTCAGGGTACCTTTAAAGAGACACAGCAAAATAGGACGGATCATCCGTCAGCGGGACAATAAGGAGGAAGTAGAATAAGCTAACCTCGGAACTCCATGTATTCACTGGCCCGGTGGGGAACCGGGAACAACACCGCAGAGGTCAGGATGGCGCAGGGTTTAGGACTCCCCCGCACAGTTAATCCAGAGTCACGAGAGGGCAGGGAGCGTGGGGCGGAACGCCCAAGCATCCATAGGGGCCCGGGCCCTGGCCCTCCTCAGGATAATAGTTACATTTTGGTTTATAGTTTGGGGGGGTGGGGGGGAGGAGTTGGACAGTTGGGGGGAGGGGGAGGGAAATCTCCGGAAGAGGGAAGAGGTCACAACAGGTGGGAACGAGAGCAAAAGCAGAAAATTAGACGGTATGGGGATGCTCAGAATCTATTCACAAAATGTAGGGGGCTGAACTCGCCGGTGAAAAGGAGAAAAATGGAGGCCTTGGTGAGGAGGGAAAAGGCGGACATTCTTCTCCTCCAGGAAACACATTAAGTCAGCGGACAGAAAGAAAGTACATCTCAGAGGTTACACGATCTGGGCACAGGCGAACGCAGGGGGGGGGGGGAGAGCAGGTGTGATGATTGCAGCAAAAGCGGGGCTGTTGGCAAACCTCTTAGATACTCGAGTGGACAAGGAAGGGAGAAACACCTTTGTTAATGTGTCAATAGATCGTCGTAGGTTCACTCTAGTGGCAATTTATTCCCCGAATACGGGGCAAGATGGTTTCCTTAGAGACACCCTGGGAAAACTTGAGGAATTCGCAAAAGGAGAGAATACTGGGCGGAGATCTGAACCTGGCCTGGCAACCCAGCCTGGACAGGAGTGCAGGGGGGAACGCAGGGGTATGGGTCCCCATCCAAACAACTTAAACAAAGCATGGAACAAATGGCACTACGGGATGCCTGGCGAGAACTGAAGGGTCAAGACAGCGGATTCATATACTACTCGCACGTGCACAACACGATGTCGAGGATTGACTATCTTTGGGTGTCAGTGGGACTGGTTGGAAAGATCCTGGGGGTTGAAAAGGGTTCAATAGCGCTATCAGATCATGCCCCGCTATGGCTAGACATTCAAATCCCTGATAAGGGGAGAGGCCTCTGGAAATGGAGAATGCCCCCGACATCTTAACAGACCAAGTCCTGGGGGAGGACCTAAGGGACAAAATTAAGGAATTCTTTGTGTTAAATGACAACGGAGAAGTCCCACTGGGGACAGTATGGGAGACCTTTAAGGCAGTAACTAGGGGACATATAATAGCGCTAAAGGCCACCAAAGACAAACAACAACAGGAATGGGAAAAAACGCTCGAGAAGAAACTGACAGAAATTCAAGGGGAGCTCACAATCCATCCCACAAGGAGCCTCAAGAAAGCAATGAAACATGTACAGGGACAATTAGAGATGCTCCGCAACAAAAAAGCTGAGAAATCACTCCTTTACTTGAAACAACGGTACTACATCAGGCCCAACAAGGCAGACAAATTCCTAGCGAGGCAACTCAGGGAAAATCAGAAAACAAGGACGATACTGATCATCAAAGACGCACAAGGAACGCCCCACACGAACACAAAGGATATAGGGAATGCGTTCAAAGCCTACTATCAAGAGCTATATGCAACAGAGCACCCTGATGAGGAGCTTCAAGACAGGTTTCTACAATCCATCCCCATACCAACTATAGCAGATGAGGACAAACAGGCCCTGGAAGGTAAGATTACAGAAGAAGAGGTCAGTAAGGCAATAAAGAGCCTCCCAATCTCAAAGGCACGTGGCCCGGACGGCTTCACGGCCCAGTTTTACAAGAAATATGCAGATACATTACTCCCTGTCCTGACAAGGCTTCTCAATACATTCAAAGACAGTGGTAACGTAACTCACTCAATGAATGAAGCGAAAGTCCTCGTGTTCCACAAAACGGGTAAAGACCCGACTCTACCGGGCTAATATCGCCCGATAGCGCTAATAAATCTGGACGCAAAAATATATACGAAGGTGCTGGCGGCCAGACTATCGCCCCTCCTCACGACACTAATAAACACAGATCAATCAGGCTTCATCCCTGGTAGGCAAACACACGACAACTTAAGAAGAGTAACCCATCTGATAGAAAAAATAGGCATTACCCAAACACCGGCAATATTACTCTCCCTGGATGCCGAAAAGGCATTTGACCGCGTTGAATGGTCTATCCTCTTCAAAACACTGAAGCACATGGGGTTCGGGGAACAGTTTATAAATATGATAAGTGCTAACTACAACTCCCCAGAGATAAGAATAGCCATAAACGGAGAAGTCACAGACAGGGTGCGGATCTCAAGGGGCACGAAGCAGGGCTGCCCCCTCTCACCTCTGCTATACGCCATATTTTTGGAACCCCTTCTAATCAAGATAAGGGAACTAGAGGAGCTAAAAGGGATAGAGATGGCGGGCAGGCAACACAAAGTTATAGCATACGCGGACGACATGCTGGTTGCCTTAGAGGACCCGGGGAACTCGGGGGGGGGGGGGGGGGGGGGTTAGGGGTGATCTCAGGCCTGAAGATCAATAGGAATAAAACAGAGATTATGCTCCTAGCCGGGAACAGGGAACCACTAGAAGCAGTGGCGGACCAGCTCAGTCTAAAAACAGTAGAGGAGGGCATCAAATATCTAGGGGTGATACTCACACACAGGGTGGATAAGATTTATAAGAGTAACTACACCCCCTTACTCGCTAGAATCAAGAAGGCCCTAGAAAGATGGTGCCCGCTTAGGATCTCCTGGTGGGGAAGAATCCAATCTGTTAAAATGAACATACTCCCCCGGGTACTCTACTATTTCCGCGCTCTCCCAGTCTCAGTCCCCGACTCCTCCTTCAAAGCTCTCTCAAAAACTATATCACAATTTGTGTGGAACAATAAACCCCCGAGGGTTGCCAGAGCCGTTCTTACGGCACCGACAAAGGCTGGTGGAATGACCCTTCCCCACTTTAAGAAATACTATCATGCTGCCCAACTGCGTCCTGAAGGAATGGTTGGGGGAGAACCAACAGACAATCTGGATAACGCAAGATAGGGCAGTAGCTATGACCCCCCCCCTTGAGGACCTACTGTGGAAGAACAAACACAGACACCTGAACCTTCGAGTAAGCGAAGTCATGAAATCAACCCTAAACGCCTGGGATGTCCAAACCAGAAAAGGAATCATGACCACCCCACTAGCTCCCTTCACGCCTATCTGCAGGAACCCCCAGTTCCCACCAGGACAAGAGCCCAGCGGCTTTGAGAAGTGGGAAGTAGCAGGATGTAGAAAAATCGAGGAACTGATCCAAGAAAAAGAAATACGGTCTTTTGCGGAATGTAAAAATATGTGGAAGCCAACAGAAGCAGACAGATATAAATACGAACAGTTAAAGCATTGGCCGAGTACACCAGAGGTATTCCAGGCGGCCACTAGGGACTTAAAACCATTTGAGACGTACTTAACCAACACAGGGGACAAAAAACTGGTGTCTACGCTGTATAGCTTCAGCTCCACACCAGAAGAAGAAATTAAATGTACATGCATGAGAAGATGGGAAACCACACTAGGAGAAGAAATTTCCAGGCAGCAATGGGAGGAATTGTGGACAAGCATCCCCAAACTCACCAGGGCTGTCCAAACCAGAGAAATGTGGCTGAAAATAATCACCCAATGGCACTATACCCCAGAGAGGCTGGGGTCAATGTACCCGAATGCATTGAATCTTTGTTGGAGGGGATGCCAGGACGTAGGAACCTGGAGGCACATCTGGTGAGAATGTCAGGGAGCAAAGAGCTTCTGGAAGTTAGTACAAACGGAAATGACAAAAATATTCCCCGAAGATGGCCAAATGGGGGTGAGAGTGTGGTTGCGTGGTTTCAAAGACCCTTATGCCAAGAAGCTTCGCAAAGCACAATGGAGGAGCTTTATGGGCCTGGTCATCGCGGCATGGGCAACAATAGCCCAAAGCTGGAAGAAACGAGACCCACCACTGACTTACACCTGGCTGCATAAGGTGTGGTCCCAAATGACCATGGAAAAGATCACAAACCACCTCCAGGACCAGAACAACTCCTTCACAAGGGAATGGGGACCAGTGCTAGAATACCTGAAATCAGACTATATGGAACAATGGTGCCCACACAATATTAAAATATCGGACATATACAGCACGTAAAGTTCCCAAATTTGAGCTCACAGAGGACCCAAACTCTTCGGGGGGGGGGGAGGAGTTGGGAAAGGAGGGGAGAGGACTGTTGGGGATAACACTTGTGATGATGTTTATTCTGTTGAAAAATAAAAATATGTTTAAAAAAAAAAAGGCGCGGTCTTTTGCAAGTAAGGCAGAGTCGACCACTGGACGAAGGAACCGAAGAAGAAACTGGAAGAGAACCTTGCTGCACCCTCCTGGACTATTGGTTTGCCTAGTGAAGCCCTGCTGCAGTGCTGAAGCTCCATATTTCAAATCGACTATGGAAGCCTGAAACGGATGACTTCTCCCCTTGGGTTGGTGGGATCAACTGACCCCAAGACGAACTTGAGTGGAACCCCTCTCCCTGCTGGCTGCACTTCTTCGCTGCTGCTGGAACCGAGTTCCAGGGGACAGGAACACCAGTATCAAGTGCATTGTTTTTAAGCCGAACCCGAGCTCCAAGAAGATCCTCCACACTCCCTCGAAGTAGGACTGCCCAAGCCTGAAACACCTCAACAAAGTGCTGGACCCCGGAAGCAAGGGGAGCCCCCATACGGTGTCCAGGAACTGCAGTGGTGCTATTTGCGAGTAGCTGAAACTGCCAGTGTTGCTGATCTGAATTGTGCCAATTGCTGCCGCCGACCTTCAAACCGTAGAGCAGGAGTCCCCAGACGTCCTCCCTCTTGTCCCCACGACGGAGGCCCAGGAACAACAGGATCTGCAGGACTACAACAGGAACAGAAGCCAGCTGGATCCCTTTCTTCAGACTCATATTACTGTGGAACTAGGGGTGTTTACCTCTGGTTGTGTGTAGCTGGCTTGCTCTCATTGGAGACTTGCACGTGCTGCCTCTTGCAGAGTTGCTTGTATCTTTGCTTCTCACAAGCCTCCCAACAGCGATTCTTTTTTTAGTACAAAACTAACATTATGCAAGAGTTTTGTGCCATCTTCAAGTAGTGCCTCAGCTTTCCTAGACTTTGCTCAACTGACATTGGCTGTCGTGGCTCCCTGTAGACTCTTACCCTCTGGCTTTGTGTTGATCTGTCCCTCAATAAGTCATACATATCTTACTTGTATAGCTGGGAAAAGGTGAACCTATATTTCATTCGGGTATTGTAAAGTACTTACCTGTTTGGAGAAACTTGTTAACCATTGTTTCCTTCCCGACCCTTTGCCTTTTTCCACAACTCCAGTATCGTATTTAAGTGTAAAGTGATGTATCAATGTCCACAGTGTCCCAACTATTGAGGTGACCTCAGGGTATAGGAAGTGCGTGCGCGCGACATCCCAAAGGGATGTACCTACTTAACTGAAACAGAAGGAGTGTATTTTTGTAGTGTATTTGATTGTTGCCAATTGCCCCCCCTTCTAGAGAAGGCTCATTTTAAAACTGACAAATTAATAAATAATTCTTTAAATCGAGAAACCTTGAGTCCAAGTGTTATTTGAATACATGTCACTATGAATCTCTACGTTGCAACCCTACAGCTCACATTGACCCCTCGTGAGATGAGCCTGGCTGCTCAGTCACTACCAAATTGTGTAGTACAGGCCTATACCAAAGGTTGGTTACCGATTGCCAAGAGGACAATGAGGTAGTCTCCCACAGGGTTACTACATACAATCTTGCCTAACAAGACCTCATCCTGAAACTGTCAAGGGAGTAATGAACATAACGATATGGGGTGAACAAAATGACATGCATTACTCACCTCAATAACATTTCTTCTGATCTGCTTAGATTCACATGCTGTGCATATAGTCCGACATCTAGTGGAAATCACAGAGTATTGCATCTTTCTTCAGAAGATCGAAAGGGGACGTCGACATGGCCGCGACTGTAACACTATCCCAAATGTGACATGTATTGTACCCAAAATCCCTACCGCATCAAGGTCTCTGGTTGTGTTTTTTCAGCCTTAAGTCAGCGTGAGTACAGAAGAGAGAAGGTGTAATAGGTCTATGTTCCTTCTACTCCACGAGGGGAGGAAGGGTGGGCGCATGTCAATCTAAGCAGATTGAATCAGTAATGCTATTACGATGAGTAATACATGTCTTCTGATGCTTGTGGGTCTGCTTAGAATCACATGCTTTGCATAGACTAGCGAGCAGTACCCAGAGATGGTGGTGGGATGTAGCAAGATATGTCTTAGCACTGCTTGTCCCACCTGAGAATCACGCCTAGAGTGTGCATGTAGGCAGTAGTGTTGTGTAAAGGTGTGTACTCCAGGTTGCTGCTTTGCAAATGGAATCAACAGGAACATTTGCAATGAAATCTATGGTAGCCCATGTGCCCAGAGTAGTGTGCTCTCTAGACGTGAATCGTAGAGCTCTCTTGGCAAGAGTTTAACAGTGTGATGCAGCTTACGATCCACAGAAATAGCTGATTTAGAGACAGGGTCCCCTTCTCTACCAGCTGCCACCAAGACGAAGAACTGGTTTGTTTTTCTTAGCGGCTTTGTTTTTTCCAGATAGTAGATCACTGCTCTCCTTACATCCAGTCTGGGAGGTGTGGAGGCTTCTTTCCGCCATGTAAATGGGGTTCTGGAAGAAGGTGGATAGTTCTATGGACTGGTTTGCATGGAACTTGGAGATAAATTTGGGCGCAAATTGTGAACCGTAACGAATGCGTCCTGAACTGAAAGGGCCTGCAGTTCACCAATTCTCCTTATAGAGGTGATAGCCACCAGAAAGGCTGTCTTGTAGGCGAGTGTTTTAAGGCTAGCCTTGTGCATGGGTTCAAAGGAAAGTCCCATTAGTCTGGTAAGAACTTTCAGGTCCCACCCGGGAGCTGTGTTGGAAATAGGGGGATGAAGTCTTTTTACCCCTTCCATAAAAGGCTTTGATTACAGGAAATTTCCACAATGCAACCTTGCTCTGGGAAATGGTGTACGCCGAAAGCGCAGCTAAGTGGACTTTAAGAGAATTGAAAACCAGTCCTGAATCTAACAGGCGAGTTAGGTAGAGGATATCTTTAGGTGAGTATTCAATAGGATTGATGCCCTTGCCATTACACCAGATGACAAAGCACTTCCATTTGCTGGAGTAGCAATGCCTGGTGTTAGGTTTCCGAGCCTCCAGTATGTCCCTGCATCTTTGAGGGAGCTGGAGGTGCCCAAACTAAGACCTCAGGAGCCAGGCTGCAAAGTTGAGAGTTTCAGGGCATGGATGTAGTGTTTTCCCCTGGTCTTGAGACAGCAACTTCCTGGGAGGGGAGACCTACAAAGCCATGAGATGGGAGAACCAAGGCTGGTGGACCCACACAGGGGCCACCGGAATCATCCCGTCTGGTTCTTGGTGCATCTTGAGCACTATTCTGTTGAGCAGGGGAAAGCGTAGACACATTTCCCCGACCATGTTATCCAAAGACAGTTCCCCCGTGGAGCAAATCTGATGGTACCTGGCGGCGTAATCTGGGCATTGTCTAGAGTGGCGAATAATTCGATCTCTGGGAAGCCCCATTCTGCGAAGCCATCGAGTACAGTGTCTTCCTGTAGCCGCCACTCGTGCTCTTTGGGTAGGGTGGGTAGAGGGGGAGTGTCTGCTGAGTACGTCTGCCAAAAGATTAGAGTTCTCCTGGAACATGTTGGGAAAGGAGGAACATGTGTTTGGGAGCCCACTTCCATATGCTCTGGGACAGTTTGGAGAGCCCTCGAGAGTGAGTTCCCCCTTGTTTCTTTGATACATGGCCGTAGTATTGTCCATGATGACTAGAACAGTCTTCCCCTGGAGGTGTGTCTGGAAGGCCTTCAGCACCTTGAACACTGCTAGCAGTACCAACAGGTTGATGTGATTGGATGCTACCGCAGGGGGCCATGCACAGTCTGTTGAAGGAGGTGAGCCCCCCCCTCCCCCACCCAGTCAGATGAGTCTGTGGTGAGTGTGGCTTCTACTGCGGGGTCGTGAAGGTTTTCCCCTGCAGAAGGTTTTCGGCTGACCACCACTGCAGAGACAAAAAAGGGGGCTGCCAAGACAATCGTCCCACTGGCCTGCCACCATTGGCTCAAGAAGCACTCTTGCATGGGGCGCATGCACAAGATGAGCATGAGGAACTAGGTAGATGCAGGAAGCCATCATCCCCAACAGCCGCATGGCTTTGCGTACGGTCACCTAGTGACTGGCTACATAGTGAGGGATCTGGAACAGTATGTTTTGAACCCTCTCGGATGGAAAGACGAGGCTGT
This sequence comes from Ambystoma mexicanum, assembly GCF_040938575.1. Classification (NCBI taxonomy): domain Eukaryota; kingdom Metazoa; phylum Chordata; class Amphibia; order Caudata; family Ambystomatidae; genus Ambystoma; species Ambystoma mexicanum. The sequence continues at coordinate 781,576,605 of NC_090932.1, forward strand.
CCTTGGTCCACATTAGAGCCGCCAATAACTGTTTGACTTGATTGGGGTCTAAACTGGATTTTTTTTCTCCCCGATAGGGAAACCTAGGTTGAAGAGATCTACAGTCTTCTGGGTATGTATTTGGCATGTTCCGTACGAATCCCATGAGCCAGTCATCGAGGTAAGGATAGACTGGGATGGACTGCCTGTGTGGGTAAGCAGCTACTACTGCCAGTTCTTTCGTGAATACCTGTGGTGCCGAGGCAATGCCGAAGGGGAGAACTTTGAACTGATAATGGGTGTCCTCTATCATGAGCCTGAGATACTTTATGTGCGCAACATTGAGAATATTAAAGTATGCATCTTTCATGTCCAATGTGGTCATATAATTCCCCCTGCTGCAGCAGTGGGATTACATCCTGCAGTGTTGTCATACTGAAATTTTGAGGTTTGCCCCATTTGTTCGCTGGGTGCAGGTCTAAAACAGGGCGCATGGTGAGATCCTTTTTGGGTACAACTAAGTACACTGAATAAATACCCTTGTTTACCTGGAGAAGGGGCACAACTTCCATTTCGCCCTTTTCCAGCAGGACCTGAACTTCTAGCATGATTACAAAGGTGTTGTGGCGACAAGACGTCTGCTTCTCGGTGGGTGGTATCGAAGTGGTCAGTGAAACTCAATGCAGTACCCGTGGCCAACAGTTTTTATTACCCACTGTCTAAGTGATTCCCCCTCCCAGGTGTGGATGAATGACAAACTACCCCCAACCAGGGAAGCGTGGGAGGGGACCTGAACCGGCGAGTCACTTTAAGGTGAAGGCCAGGGAGCCTCCAGGAGTAGAGTTCCTGCCTCAACCCTTGCCTGTACAAGGGCCTCTCTGTTGGTATTGATTGCTACTAGATGAGCCCTGGCCTGGAGAACCAAGGGGTATTCCCTGAGTCACATTGTCCTTGGGGAGAGCGGGAAAAGATTGGCCACAAAAGGACCGGGCGTTAAGAGCCTCCACGCTGGTGGAAGGGTTTAGCTGTGATCTGGCTAAGAGACTTTAGTGTTTCGTGTTCTTTCTTTGCCATCTCCAGGGCGTCATCAACAGCCTTCCCAAAAAGGTTGGAGTCTTCCACTGGCTTGTTGATCAGAGAGGCCCGAGTTTCAGGTTTAAAGCTGGAGTTCTTTAACAAGGTGCATCTTAAGTAAGGTCCCCTGGGCTAGGGTGCATCCAGCGGTCTCAGCAGAGTACAGTCTCTTCAATATTTTATGGGTGACTTGTCTGCCTTCAGCCACGACCGCCAGCAGGCGTGATCGGATGGGCTCTGGAACCTCTTGGAGACCCATCTTGAACCAGGCCCCACTGGCCATCACTGTAACTTGCCAGAGTGTGGTATTATTTGCGATCATTGTGGAGTAGGCCGCAGAGGCGGTGACCCGTTTACCCAGGGCATAAAGCTTTTTACTGAGGGGCTTCCGCCGAAGACAGTGGAACCCACGGCCTCTTTCGAGTGGTAGTGACCACCAGGAATCTGGTGTAGCATGATCCCTTATGTAGAGGGAGTCAGAAGGAGATTGGCAAATTCATTTTTCGACCTGGGGGTTGACCGCCCGTGTGAGACTGGGACATCAAGGAGTGGGCCAGGCACCTCTTTATAGAGTTTAGTAGGGGGCTGGCTTGACTAGCTGGAGCCTTCTCCTTAAGGATAACCTCCAAGATGTCCGAGTCTGCAACTCGTGAGGCAGCGCCAACTTGGAAATGATAGGCTGCTCTTTTTAAAATGGCATTAAACATCCGATCGTCAACAGGTGACTAATCCCTCTGTGGAGAATGGGCGAGTGGGGGGGGGGGGGTAATGTGGGGGGAATCTAGGCAGGTGACATTGTGGTCAGAGGTATGCATTGGTGATAGCCAAGGGCCCTGATCCTCTGCCTGATCCCAGTCTGAGTCTTGATCAGCCATGTTTTGTGCAAAAGGATTAAGGTCTTCTTAAGTATCCTCCTGTGTTGGGTCTTCTGGGGCAAAGCTATCTTCCTGGTATCCCTGTGCAGTGATACTGCATTTCTGCAGTTGGTAAGGAATGGGGCAGGAGTCCTCTTCCCTGGGTCTCTTGGGTGTAATGTACCTGTCTGAAAAGTCAAACTGGGTAAATACCTCTCCCCTAGTCCATAGGGAAGAGGCCAAAGGGTCTGGAGGTGGGAAAGGATGCCCAGGAGGTGGATATGTTCCCAGTAAGGACTCAGAAAGAGGCCGGTGGGCTTCTTAATACTCCTCTTGATGAGGGGGGTGCACCCTTTTGGCTGTTGTATCAAAGGTCTCGACGCGCCTGAAGGCGCAGGCGCGGTCGGTGTCTGAGGCCTTAGGCGCTAGTGCGCCCTTGGATGGTGTGTCGCCGACGGTATGTTTTTTAGGGTGAAAGCCCGTTGTAAAGGGATTCCCAGTCGCATGGAGGGTGCCGAACCGCGAGTTACGGAAGATGCCGAATTTGGCGGCCCTGTTGGCGCTGTACGCTTCGACGACTCCGAAGAGGCCAAAAAAAAGTTGTGTGCTTATGTATCTGTGGTGTGTGGGTGCGCTCATCACCGGGGTGTGATCTCCCCATAACAGAGCCGGTGGCTTGTCTGTCGGGCTGAGCATTTGGGAGCCTGCCGACTCTGCTGAGAGGTCGATGGCTTCCAATTCAGAGCCATGGCTGCCGACTGATTCCTCGTCGTCCAAAGGGACAGCGCCAACGAGGTAAAGGCTTTCAGCCTGCATAGCGTAGGCCACCCACCATTTAGTCCGTCCGTCTTTCAACATTTTCAGTCAAAAGAGCTTACAGGCCTTGCATGAGCGCTCGTCGTGGTCTCAAGGAAGACCCAAATGCATCAGCGATGGGTGACCTTCCAAGGAAACTTGCTGTTGCACAACGGACAACATTTAAAGGGCTTCCTCTCCATACCAGAGGGTAGTGGCAGACAGACCAAGAAGAGAGAGGGATAAAGGAAATACATTCTTAGAGATGAATAAACCCAGGGCCCCACTCTCCCTAAGGGCCTGGCCGGAGGGCCGAGGCCACGCCATTGACAGTCGCCGAGCAGGGGTAGAGGTCGGCCCACGTCGAGAAGATTAGTCGGGAGACTAGACGACCATAGGTCGTGGGACAAAGATAGCAATATAAAACTCTTGCAAGCTTGGCATAGGCGACCAAGTAGGGTGGTGTAAAAAATAAAAATCTGAAGGACCTTCACGCGTGAGATTTTGGGTACACCAAGAATACGGCGGATACCATACGCGTTAATATTTCCAGCAAAGCTACGAATTCAACATTGAGGCCATGAACTATGTAAAGACATCTATCCCACTCCAACCACCAATCAAAGACGCAAACCAGAACCGGATCACAAGAGTGGAGAACAAAAGAGGAAGCTGGGGACTGAAAAATGGGCTCCAATATATCCTTATGATTATGTTTGTTGTACTAAAATATGAGGTTTTAGAATGTAGCCTGGGTGGAAGCATCCGGCTGGCAGTCCAAGTGACAGTAACTGTTAGCAACGTGCCTCAGGAAAGGTCCACGAGTAACCAAAGGGTTCATCATCAAGTTAGGGTAGATGTCAGGGGGTGGGGAATTCACGAGTTTGGGACCAAACGTTGGGGTGGGTCTCGGATTGGGCAGTGGAGGTTCACCCGTCAAGTTATGGGATTGGGCAGTGGGGTGTTACAAAAAAGTTGACAGGCATGCAGACAGGTTGGAATAGGACGACATGGCGGTCACTAGATCACAGATATGACTACATACACCAATTACATGGAACATTCAAGGATTAAATAACCCAGTTAAAACAACAGATTCTGGTGTACACTGAGAGACACTCCCCTAAAATTGTACTGCTACAAGAAACACATGCGCTGGGACCCACTCATGTAGGGGTTGCACCTAAATGGAAGGAAAGAGGAGTTTTGATTCCGATACACAAATCATAAAATGTTAGCCCACATGACGGGCAGATAAGACCCAGAAGATCAGATTTATGGAGCATCCATTCAGCCAACCATATGTAAGTATACATTCATGTAATTACAAATCTATTAAGAGACCAGAATACCAATGCACTGTCTATCCATGATCACAGGTCTTTTCTTGAATGTAGTATCCACATGAAGAGAATATACTTCACCACTTCCATACCCCTGATTCCCCATTTTGTGAACCACAAAGTGCAAGTAAGGCTATTACAATATATTTTAAACAAATGTTTTCTAAACATGAATTACATATTGATGCAGTGGCTTTGAATTTCTAAGAGAAGGGATTGATTTCAATATTTAAATTTTAGGGTTCCATAAGAGCTTCCATTCTCTGCGCAGGTGCGCTGCTGCCACTGCCAGTACCAGTAGCTTTGTAAACACTTTTAGCGCCGAGGCAATGCCGAAGGGGAGTACTTTGAACTCGTGGTGCTTGTCCTCCATCATGAACCTTGGTATTTTCTGTGTGCCGGCAACATTGAAATATATAAGTATGCATCTTTCATACCCAGTGCTACCATGTAATCCCCCTCTTATACGAAACTTTTGAGGTTTGACAAATATGTCTGCTGGGCGCAAGTCTAGCACAGGGCACGATATCCTTTCCGGCGTCTGGCGTCTTGACTTTGGCAGTCTGAATAGAGGTGGACGGTAAAATTCTATCCAGTACCCGTGGGAAACGGTCTTGAGCACCCACTGGTCTGTTATCGCCTTCCATGTATGAAGGAATGATGTTAGACGCCCCCCGACAGGGAGGCCTGGGAGGAGACCCGGATATGAGGGTCATTTCTGACTCAAGGCCAAGGAGCCTCTGGAGGTGGAATTCCAGCCTCTACCACAGCGTTGTCCTCTAGGTGGATAAGTGTTGGTGTTGGATCCTAGTAATGAAGACCAGTTGTTTCCTGAACTATACTGGTTTTGGGGTGAGCGAGACTGCCTACGAAAGGAAAGACGAGCGCCGTCCCCTCCTCTGTTGTGACTGCCTTTGGGTAATTTGGTTTAAGGTCTTGAGAGTCATGTTCCTTCTTAGCTGTCTCAAGCGCTTCGCCCACGGCTTTGCTGAACAAGTTGGTCTCTTCAACCGGCTTGTTTATTAAGGCTGCTTCAGTTTCAGGCTTAAAACCAGAGTTCCTCAACTAAGCGTGCCGTTTTAGTAGTGTACCCTGGGCCAAGGTCCTTCCCGCTGTTTCAGCAGCATCCAAAGTGTTCTTAAGAATGTTGTGGTTGAGTTGCTTGCCTTCCGATACAATTGCGAGCAGTTTAGCCCGCATTGGTTCAGGGACCTCTTGAAGGCCCTCTTGCAGCAGGTTCCACTGTACATCTGAGTAGCTAGCCAACAAAGTGTTGAAGGCTATTCGGGTGAAGAATGCAGCAGCACCAGTCTTAACCCTTTCCCCCCAGTCCATACAGTTTTTTGCCTTCTTTATCAGGTGGTGCGTCACCTGTAGACGGGGGACACCTGCCCTCTTTCGCGTAGTCCCAACTACCAGGGAATCTGGAGTGGTATGCCCTCTAATGTAAAGGGGTCGGTAGGAGAAGGGCGAAACAACTTCTCTACCCTGGGATTAACTGTCCTGTTCTGGGCAGGTGTTACAATGAAGGCGCCAGACGTCTCTTGATAAAGTTCAGTAAGGGAATGGCCCGACTAGCAGGAAGCTTTTTCTTCAGTAGGTCCTCTACAAAATCCAAATCCTGCACAGTGTGGCGATTTGAAAATGTTCAGCTGCCTTCTTTAAGATGGCGTTAAACGCCATCTGATCGTCCACCGGTGAGGCCCGACGGAATGGAGCGATAGGAGTTTAATCCATACACAAGAGTGTCAGGGTCCGTGGTAGGAGTAGGGGACACCCAAAGTTGATCAACCGGATGGCGATCTTACCAATTATCCATGGGATCAGCAGGATCATCAATAGGGTCCCCAAAGTCATCCTGTATGTAGGTATTGATGGGCACCTCGTCATCAGTAAGGTCAAAAATATTCTCTTCATGAGGATCCTCAAAGGTCCACTGAAACTTCACCATAGGTGTAAAAGGAAGCTCCTCACGAGGTCTCTTGGAAGCAAACCTCTCCGAATTCAACAAACTTCTCCAGTCTGTTCATGCACCCCTCAAACTTTTCGCTGGTCCATGATGATGAACCAGAGGAGTCCAGGGGAGGAAAGGGATCCTCTTGATGACTTCCCTCTACAGAACATCGAGATTTTCCTTCTTAAGTCTTGGATAAAGAGAGGGCTCACAGAGTATTCTGAGGCTCCGGGGTTGTGATGTGGGTCTAGACGTGTCTTTAGGCCATTCTTTCTGTTTCGACTGTTCCTTTTGTTTAACTGCCGAAGCGATCCTCGCAATACTATTGCCGAAGCTCAGGGTTACAGGGAGGTGTGCCGGTTGAGCAACACAAGCTGTGTCGGAGCTTTCTTCTGAAGTGTCTCGACAGCCGCGTGTGATTTGGTGTTAGCGCCCTTACATTTGGGCTGCCCGGACGCATGCAGCCGACGCAGTTGTGGCGAGGGCTGCAGATCATAAAGATCAGCGGGCACCACCGAAGTATCTGACGTGCCCGTTGGCGCTTTAGAGCGCTTTGACTGGACCACCGAAGCAGAACCGTGGGTTGTGTGCTTTTTGTGGTACTCGGGTGCGTCCCAGTTGCCGGGATGTATTGTCCCCATAGCAGGACTCACGTTGTGCCTATCGGAGACGGACGCTGCGGATCAATAACTCTCCGCAGTAAGGTCAATGTCTTCCGAAGTGGAGCCTTGGTCATTGCTAATCCCTTAGTCACACTGCGGCTGTGGCAGCGGGTGAATTATGCTTGGCCTGTGACATACCATAGGCCGCCCACCGCTTCAAACGGCGCTCAATAGTCTAGGGCCGTATGAGTTTACAGGTCACCTCGTTGTGGCCGAGGGGAAGACAATTACTGCACTGACAATAGTCTTTCCACAGGTGTTTTGCCTTGCAGGAAGAACAAAATCCATAGCGCAGGATCGAGATAGCAACGACAAACCCAAGGGAACAAAGAGGGAAAGGAAAGGCATTCTTGCAAAGAATATGACCACCTGAACCCCACTCTGTACTGTCCAGGCCAGCCAGAGGCCCGGCCACGTGGTCGGCAGTCCCGACCGGATCCACAGCCGTCGGAATTCCGTAGTCTGCAGTCTTCGGCGGGGTTGCACAGGAATGAGACATCGAAGGGAGTGACAATGAGAATAAACAACAGAGGTCGAGAAATATAACAATAACGCAATGTTTTATGAAGAGCTCTGCATTAGGGCGACCAGATGGTTGGGTGGAAAAAGAACAATGAGGGACCTCGACGTGTGAGGGATTTTGGGTACACTACACTTCACGTTAGGGATAGTGGCACAACCACGCCCCCTTTTGATTCTCGAAAGATAAGATGCAATACTCCGCGGTTACCACTGGATGTCAGACTATATGCACAGCATGTGATTCTACGCATATTAACTAGCATCACAATTTTTTTAATGTTACCCTCACTACTTTAAATGGCTGGTGGCAGTGGTTTAAATTTTCCTACCATTGTGCTCTTCTACCACAGGCTGAATCCTCAGCTGCAGTATAGCACCCAAGGGTGACAATTCTTTTGTCAAAATGGACCGGTCTTTTTACGCCATTTTCTGCTTGTGAAGTCTTCCTTGGGTTTTACTCTGCACGCCAAACCAGGTTTAAGCCCTTTGCTCATTTTGCCTTTGGCGGGCTTCAGTACTGAAACCCGTCTCACTCCAATGTGTCTGTTAGGGCAGGAAGCGAGGGAGGTTCCCGAAAACTCCCCTGTCCTTTATCTTTAGGAATGCCTCAATGCACCCAATCTTGATTGGTTGGCAGGCTGTCCTTACAGGACAGCCACCCTGCTGTTTGAGTGACGGCTAGGCTGTGCATGAATGGGAGAAACCTGCTTAAAAGGCGAGGGTTTTTGGACTGAAGACAGTCGACCACTGGGAAGGACATCCAGATGAAGAAACCGTGAACGAAGCTTGCTGCATCCTTCTGGACCGTTGAACTGCCCTGTGTAGCCCTGCTGCTGTGCTGAAACTCCTTTTTCTGATCGACAAGAGAAGCTCTGGAAGGGACTTCTTCCCCTTGGTTAGTGGGACCAACTAACCCAGAGACGAACTTCACTGGGACACCTTCCCCAATTGGCTGTACTTCTTTGCTGCTGCAGGAACAGAGTGCCAGGGGTCGAGAAATCTGTAGTCAAGTGATCTGTGATTCGGCCAGAAGCTCCAGGAGTCTCCCCAGGACCCTCCAGAAGCAGGACAACCAGAGCTCAAGCCCCCTCGCCAGAGTGCAAGACTCAAGGAGCGAAGGAAGCCCAACCGGTAGCCAAGATCTACAGTGGTGCTCTTTACCGAGCGTTGAAACCGCAAAGTACCGCTGATTCGAAAAGAGCCTGTAGCTGCTGCTGACCTCTAAATTGCTACCTCGGGAGTCCCCAGACATCCTCCCCTTTGTCCCCACGACTGAACACAGGATCTGCAACACTGCAACCAGACAGAAGCCAACTGAACCCTCTTCTTCCAACCAAAGGTACTGTTCTGACTTGGGGTACTTACCGCCGTGTCTGTAGCTTGCCCTGCTCAGTTGAGACTTGCAGTAGCTGCTTTTCCAGAGTTGATTTCAGCTCTACCTTTCTAACAGCTTGCAACCCTACAGGGATTTTTCTTCAACAAACTCTCCAACTTTGTGCAAGACTTACCATCCAAGAAGTGCCTCAGCTCCATAGACGTTGCTCCAATTGACTTTGGCTGTCCTGGCTCCCTGCAGACTCTTCCATTCCATTTGACTTGGATTCTTACTGTCCCTCATATGTGATGCATTGGTTTTAAACTAATATTGCTGGGAAACGTTTTTATCTGGACTTCATTTGAAGATTTAGAGTGCTCACATGCTCTGAGAACCCGTTTAAACCTTCCTTCCTTTAACCTTTCCTTTCTGCCAACCTCAAAATTAAAAAAGTGTACTTGTGATATATAAATGCAATTACTGTTCTAGATAGTGAAGTCACCTCGGGGTGTAGGAAGTGTGTAAGAAGCTTCTCTAAAGAGCATCTACTAACTTTGTGATAATTCTGAACAAGTATTTTAAAGTGTATTTGATTGCTACACATTGCTATTTTTAAAGAATGCTTATTTAAAAACAACAATAATTCATTTCCAAAAGCAACGTTTCCAGCAGTACCCGAATGCCGACATTGTGAGCCAGTGGAGGGCTCCTGTCGGGAGTAATACTCTTCCTGCAGGAGGCGGAGCTGCGTGGACCACGTGATCTTACACGTGACTTTTCTGGGACAACAAAGCACCGAGGTTACTACCCTTGCTTTGCTAAGCCCGTCAGGTGCAAAGGGCGCCGACTGTTTTGCGGCTGTTTGGTGCTGGTGGCGTCTCGTGGGAGACTGCAGACCGTGAAGGACCATCATCTAACAGACGTTACGCTATATATATCCCATTGACAATTTGAAGCAGAGGAAAACGTAGCTGCCGCTTGCTCAGTCCTATCTGCATGGAGGAAGAGATGCGCCTACGTAGTTCAAAAACAAGGAGGGGGGCGGAGGGGAGGCACCAAATGGAGTCTCAAGGTCCGACACAAAGCACACACCTCGCCCACACACCATGACCAAGCATCGCCCACAGGGGCAGAGAGCGTTGGGCGATGCCATCCAAGTTAAAAATGGTACATCGACTCCCCCCTCAACTCCTCATCTATCTCAGAGGTATTAGAAGCGGAAGTAGAGGTAGTGAGCTTAGAGGTGGAAGTGAGTAATTGCCGCCAAAGCGTACGTTGATTGAAGTAACAAACATATCGCAGCAAAGCTCGGCGCAGCCGAATTAGCTAAGCTGCGGCCTCCCGGAGGGGTGACCAGGCAAAGCACTAGCTGCTGCCTTGAGCTTGCTACGGAGCAAGACATTCACAAGCTTGATGCATATTCTAATGAAACACCGTGTGCAACCATCATTGCTCCATTGCAATCGAATATGGCGATTCTACATCTATCGCAAGACGCGGTCCAGGCTCAGAGCTATGAGGACAATCAAAGTGAGGAATCAGGAGCGGCATCTGTACAAATAATTATTGCACAAGTTCACATTTCCAGCGAAAAAAAGAATATCCAAGATGGAGAGGAATGGTTATCTACACCACTAGAACACCAGGCAGGTACCGGGTCAACAAACACTATCAACTGCTGAAAATAGAAAAAAAAAAAGATCAAGAGAAACATGTACAATAAACACCAAGAGAAACTCTTCACATGGAAAAAAAACAACAAATCAGGAAACACTATGCAGACAAAAAGCAAAGTAATCATACAAAAAGGAAAAGTACAACAGCCATTAATTTACAGTCTGACCAACAATGAATCTTATGCAAAGTTGCGAAAAAACCATACACGGCGTATAGACTGACTTTTTTGATATACAACCACCAACAAAAACCAATCATCTCGCAGAAGTTTCCGACGCAGAAATGCTCGCGGCAGTGTGTGACCTGATGCCCCGGACAAAACAAAGAAAACTCAATTGCCCGACAACACACATTGAAGAGCCGGTAGAAGGATCGCAGCCTGTGGAAAATCCAAAGAAACCAATTAACAATGAAATAGACACACTGAGAGACGAAATTGCACCATACATCTCACAATCCAAATTCCATTCCATGGAGCAACTAGATACTAAAGAACAAAAGAAAGCGTTTGATCAAAAGGAAAATGAGATAAAAACGAGTGAAACCTCTAGCCCTCAGATCCTAGAAAGACTCAAACAAACTAACATCAATATAACACCAGCGTCAAAAGAATATAATACACCAAATCAATAGTCAGCTGAAAGCAATAGTTTCAAAGAAATCGAACAGAGCCTACCACCTTGACGAGATCCACAGTGACAATCTCGATGACGAACTTAATATAGACCAACAGCAATCCCATGTAACTCCTACTACAACTGAGGAAACGGTGTCCCGCAATATACATATCCTCGAGCGAAATGGCACAAAACCGAGGTCTGCTGAGGAAGTAACTGCTGATCCGTCATCGCAAGCACATCATCATCTTCCGCAAATTCCAATGTTGGATGATCGTAAAAAGACGGCTTTTGCTGGCCAGGAGCAACCATCGATGTACTTCACCTCTCCCATGGAAAGAATATGGCAATTGTCGATGAGCGGATCACGGCAGTAAAGGAATCAGCACCCATTCAACAAAGCCTGAACGCACATCAACTACCAACAAGAACAAACCCATCTTCATTTGAAACAGGAAGGGGCACATACTGGCCACAGACACCAAATAAAAGACATCCTGAACCTGGCCGCAGACCGACAAATAATATGACCCCCCCATCCCTCAACTGCAGCACATGACTCAGCAGCAAAGAAAGCAGATTTGCAAGGCATAATGTCAGTTATAACCATTGCCTTGAACCCCTTCTGCAAATTATACGAAACGATGAACAAGGCTGTTAAAGATCAACAGGTCATTCTAGCCATGATTCTTACCAAAGTCTTGCATCTTGAGGGCTATATAACAGCAAAGGAAAACTTCACCAACGCCAAGGAGATGACAGAACAGAATCCTAGGAATAGTACAAACAAAACGGCCACATCGCCTGATGTCACAACGATGCTCAAAGCCAATGAACACACTACAAATGAAGTTGGAACACAGACTAGAATAGTAATTGATCTAACAGATAGAAGTTCATCTGGCAAGGAGACAGCTCCCTCACAAATTCAAGCACCAACTGGCAGAAGTAACCAGAAATCAAAGCTGACTACAAAGTCCCAAAACCAGGCAACTAAGGTGATGCTGGTACTCAACACTGCGCAAGCTAACACTCAGAATGGTACTGAAACAAGAGAATCAACCTACGCAATGTTTGAAGCAGCCAACTGCAAAGATAAACAGAGTGTAGGAATTGCCGCAGTAACCACAAACAGTAACATCGTCTCTCAAAAAAATAACAGCGTACCTCAAAAAATCAGTTCTAACAACGATATCGCAGAAAAAAAACAAACAGGAGCAATGCCTACAAGAGCAAACACAAATCCAAAAGTGTCAACTGGCAACTTATTATCTTCAAGGGAGGGTGAGAATTGACAATCATAACGTAAGAAGGAACTATGCGGCAAGAACCTGCTCACCAGAAGTAAACATAGAAGATGAACTAATGAATCTTAGTGTCTACCCCGATGACGACTCAAATTCTAATGAAACATCGAAAGTCATAAAAGTCAACGAAAGCAGACTCCACCCAAACCAAAAATCAAATGCCCAAACTGGAGGAAACAATAAAATTCAAAAGGAGCGCGATTTCGAAACTTTAGAGGAAAGGCGCAATCGTCTAACATATCACTTTCAGAATAGTGAGTCAGGCAGGCGTCACAGAGATGCAAACCACAAGACGAAGACGCCTAGCAAGGATCGCAAATACAGTGAATCAAACGGAAACAAAATCGAAAGCCTGCAGGAAAAGACATCTAGGAGGGAGAGAGGAGCTGTAAACAGACAAGAGAAACCCTCCAAAAACAGAAGAAATCACAAACATTACGTCATGACTCATGCAGCACCCCTCACGGGAACCAAAATGAAAGATCCAATAGAAATTCAACGAAAAATAACTACGACCAAGATCAGCATGCACGTTCGGATAAAACAGAAACCAACAAGTCAAGCAAGAGACAATGCAAAGAAAATGGTCTAAGAGGCCAAATATCAAAAGAGCTTCACGACAAATACGACAGACAAGGTAGAGACAGATGGATAGTCAAGAAAGAACCTGCAATACCGATGACATTCTAAATAGAAGATCTGTCATGGCTATACTCCACTCTATTGAGAGACTGCAAGACGTGCACTCGGCTGACATTAAAATTGCGGAACCATGGCATAATCAGTCAGGTGCCGCCACTCTACTCCATTTGAACTCCCGCACTGTGTATAACAAGATCCTAAAACACAAATACAACATTCACAGGTGTGGATTCTACATTGAAGACATATCTGATCAGGTTCATGAAAGTCAAAATGCCTCATCGTGTAGACGACAGAGTTCAACAAGAACCAGACGTGACAAATCAGCACACACAGAACCGTTGCATAAAAATGTAAAGACAAAATTACCAGAAAAGTCACACCTCAAAGAAAATGGCCGAATTAGACTTACGAAATCACAAGGCCAGCAATGATGAAGAAAAGAGAGAACATCGCACACTTCCACAAAACCAAGTATCCTCCAAAATAAGGGAGAAAAGCCAAGTAGTAAAACAACAACGATCAGATAACACCTTAAGGCTAACGATAAAAATAAATACACAAGCAATGGAGCGGATACAGAGCTAAATGCGACATGCAAAGAATCAAAGAAAGCAACAGCTGCCCAACAGGCGTCTGCACAACGAAGCAAAGAATGGACAAATTTCAGCAAATCACAGGGGCTACATAATCTAGACGATGCATTTCCTGCAGCAGACAGACTACCAACGTGGGAGCGTCCGCCCGCAGCCTCAACCATTGATCACATCTTTGTATCACAATCACTACTTATTACAAAACTTTTTAAGGTGCGTCGCACCCCTACGAGCGATCACAACCTGCTCGAAACTGCCTGGATTCTAACCAGTAATAAAAGTACGAAATACACCACCTAGATTGTGCCCACCGCGCAAGGTACAAGATTAAGAATAAATACTGCAGGCATTAGTAAAGTGACCACTAAGTATATTGCAAATACATACTCAGAAGCAATGGACGGCATTGATCATCAACCACTACTGATTCCATACATCCAACAAAAAAGGCACCTTGAGTCTGTCCCAAAGCAAACTAGCAAGCATGTCTAAAAAAAGAACTGGTTGAGAAAAGGCGCGAATACGGGAGAGCGCTAAGAACAGCCCACAAGGTGTCAAACACAGACTTGTCAGAGAACATCAAGGACATAAAAAAAAGATACAAAGATTGGGTGAAATTCCACAGGCACAAATTACATCAAGCTGACGCAGAACAAATAATTAAAGCCCTTATTACGAACAGCAGGAATTTTTGGGCACTAATACGTGATGCAAATAAAACATTAGATAACCAAATCTTAAACCATATTAATCAAGACACCTGGGAGAAGCATTTCGCAAAGATTTCCGGTCAGCGGTTAGCCACCAGGTGAAAAACAGCGACAGAAGGGTCCTAACTGGATCAATCTAGACAAAGAAGACATCATCCTTGACGCCATCAGGAAACTAAAAAACTCGAGAGCTCCCGGCCCAGACTGCATTTCTAATGTAGAATTGAAAAGCCACCCTGAAGAATGGGCCAGTCTGATGAGCGCGATCTTCCGGCAGTGCGCAGAAACACAATCTATCCCACAGTCATGGTCCAAAGCCATAATCATTCCGAACTACAAAAAAGGCAATCCATCAGATCCCGAGAACTTTCGACCAATTGCTTTACTTGATGTAATGGGCAAGGTTTATGCCTCACTTTTCATGACCAAATTCCAAACTTGGGCAGCTGGAACTAAATGAAATGACCCCTATCAGGCGGGTTTTAAGAAAAATGCAGGAACCACCTGCAACATCTTGGCATGCAGCACGCTAAAAGCCAAAAAACGCTAGAACAAGCAACATCTGTTCGTAGTATACATCGACTTTACTCAGGCTTTTGATCGGGTGGAGAGACAGGTACTATGGAACAAATTAAAGGCCTGGCAATGTCCAGAGAACATATTAGCCCCCATTCAAGCGCTACACCATAGCACCTCTCAGAGTACGACTGAATCGGGAAGGCGTGCCCATCAGATTAAATTCAAAGCGCACGCGGGGTTAAAACAAGGATGCCCATTGGCATCAGTGTTGTTTCTCTCTTACATCGGTGACATCAAAAAAATAGAAGAATCTACCAGGGCATTTCCACCTGAATTGGGTCCAATGCAGATCGGACATCTTCTGTATGCAGATGATCTGACAATATTTGACCAAACTGAAATTGGGCTCCAACGGAAACTTCCTGCTCTCCAAACTTATGCCGTAGAAAATCATCTTGAAATAAACACGAGTAAAACGAAGGTCATGATTCTTCAGAATTGTGGGACGAAACAAAAAACCAACTTCAATTGGCACCTGGGAGAAGCCAACATTGAAATTGTAACAAAATTCAAATATCTAGGAGTGATTATGGACAGTTCAGAAAAGGAATCTGACATGCAAGCAGAATTGTATTCAAAAATCAAAAAACTAGCTGCCCAAGCCAAAGTCATTGATGGCAAATTTGGAAAATTTTCACTAGTACCAACGATAAACTTCTACAAAATGAAAGTGGTGCCCACTATAACATGGCGTAGAAGCAATGCCCACAATTCCAAAACAGCTATGGGCCAAGTTAGAAGCTCTATTCTGACGCAAAGTGCCACACCTCCCGGCATCAACATCAGGGACAGCCATAAGACGCAAACTAAGTTTGCAATCCTTAGAATGCTCAGTGACCTGCAATTCGATGATGTTATATAAAAAATGTCGAATGGCACATAGCAAGGAGGTCTTTAGACTACTAAAATGTGAGATGGACAGCAGAAATTGTAACATGCTAAAAGACTGGCAAGATGAAAATCAAGTGGTGCTAAATAACATTGCATCAAATGAGGAGGAACTCAATGAATCCTTGTAAAATTCTAAAAAGAATAAAAGACAATGACTGGGCCTCCACAACAGATGATGCTGCAAAGCTAAAACTCACCAGACATCTACCAAGCAACATGGTTAAAAGAAATGAGCTACAAGCTTATGTAAGACAATGTCCTAGCAGACAGGTTCGAAATCTAATTCTACAAGCACGTTTGAATTTGTACAAAAGCAACGAGATTTTGCACATTCGGGGCCAGGCATTAACAAATACTTGTCGATTTTGTAAACACAATCCTCATCCACCAAAAGAGACATTAAGGCATCTGATTATGCAATGTTCAGCTACCAGTGCCATCAGGCAACGATATCTATCATGCATGGCAGGCGTTGATATCCTGGCCGAAGAGGATACATGGTGGTGCCGATTGATAGGAGAAAAAAACCACATGGCAAATTGCACTCGCCAAAATGACTGAATATATCGAGAACAATCTACTAAATGAGAAGAGCCAAGCAGTTCCATAATTCAGCATACTCATCTGTACTGTGACACATCAACGGGCCCCAGAAGTCGTAAAAAAATAAAATAAATAAAACAAAAATGTGTTCTGTCACAGGCTTGTAAGATCTACGCGAAAGTGAAGTAGAAACCTGTTTTGTTTCACTTCGAGCATCTGATGAAATGCTCTAGAAACAATGAATTGTAAAATCTTATTTTTGATCAAACAATAAAAACAAAACAAAAAAACGACAAATAATTATGTTAACTAAAAACCTTCAGTGTGTTACTTGTATTTGGTGATTTCATTGCTACACCTCTACAGCTCACATTTACCCCTTTTGGGGTAAGCCTGGCTGCTCAGTCACTACCCACGTGTGTAGTACAGGCCTATACCAATAGGTGGGTTTCCCAATACCAAGAGAACAAGGGTTGTGTAGTCTCCCCACAGTGATTAACTTTGATAGAGAGAAATGTTGAAAGAAGTGATGGCAAGCAGGCCTCCTTTCTCCTTTTTGGGTACCATAAAAAAAACAACCTGGTAAAGAACAACATAGCCCCTTCTCAGCAGGAGGAACTCCAAGACCCAGTTTCCAGACATTGAGCACATGAGGGTGTAGAATTGCAAGAGTGGGCGAAAAGAAGGATTTGACTAAATGACTACTGCTCTGCAGCGCAACAGGGAGTAATGGCTAAAGCACCTCCTCAGCCCCACATTACTACTCAAACAAAGCCAGCCTGGTATACAACTCCTTTACCTCTTTTGGAACGTGAGCCGAGGACAGGCTATGCTCTTCAGAAGGGGTGTGAGCGGATACAGATGCCACACAAACAAAAGAGCTAAAGACCCACACGTGCAAAGGAATAGGAGACACTGGATGGAGACAAAGGTTGCAAGCAACTGATTTGAGCAGCAGATGTAAAATGTACTTGAAAAAGGCATAGAATGATCCACACTGGGTACAGGACCACTACAAACAAGATATGTTCTTTGGTGATCAACAGCTTAGAGCCAGGCTTTTCAGCATCGATCCAGGAAGCTTTTAGCACTTCACTGGGGTTCAAATCTAGGAGTGGTGCAAATTGTTTCCAATTATGCAGTGCTAGTACCATGACAAGCTTGCAGGTTAAAAATCCTGGG
This sequence comes from Ambystoma mexicanum, assembly GCF_040938575.1. Lineage (NCBI taxonomy): Eukaryota > Metazoa > Chordata > Amphibia > Caudata > Ambystomatidae > Ambystoma > Ambystoma mexicanum. The sequence goes on from NC_090932.1 coordinate 781,593,847, forward strand.
GACGGCAGTTGATGGGTCGCAGCACCGGAAGACATTGGCAGCCTCCGGTGCAGAGAAATGAAGACTGCCTTTAATGGAAAATGGAACTTGCTGGCTCACAGCATCTGGGTATTGCAGCAGCAATGACTTGAAGACAGATAACTGGTAACAAGCCAGGCAGTATTGAGTTGGGGATTGTAGAAGACTCGGCTTGTCTCAGAAGTGGAAGCAGAAGAGCTTTGGCATTGAGCGGGACTCAAAAGATGTGGAGACTGTCTACCATCGATGTTCCAAACCTCATCTAGGAGGTTCAGAGATGTAGAAGAAGTCAGGAGTCATTTCCATAGTTCTGTGGTTGCTGGGAGATCCAGCCCAGTGTCTAAGGCACAAGGCGATTCTTTTCTTCTGCCCTTCCCAACAAGGATGGTCTGTAGAAACCACTTGCCGGGTTCTGTCCTCTCCAGTGAGCACGGCTCCGTCTACCAGTGTGTTATGGCCGAATTCCACAGTCTCATTTTATGGGGCCCATTGTCTTTTTGTGACCCCCCTTTAGCCCCCCCTCCCCACCTACCTCCCCAATTCATTTTTTGGGGGAGTCCATTTTTGCGAGTGTAACTTTGCCTGCCACTACATCCCATGTGTGGTCCATAAGGTTTCCAGACTCCAGCACCTCTAGTCCTGGCTGGATCATAAGGCTCACCCCGTCCCAGGGGTGCTTAAGCAACCCATTCGTGCCCTAGGGTGATTGTATCACCATATGTTTGCTTTAGGGGGTAGGCTGGTGGCAGCTAATATTTTAATTTAGTGTGTGCAAGCCGATTTACCGCATTAGTGGCTCAATGTACTTTTATGGTAGCCATTGGGGTTACTTTAAATTTCTATTCTCTGCCATTTTGTTTTAGGGGCTTCCTTTTTTCAGGGAAACCATGAGGCAGGCCTAAAATGGCAGTTGTGCACAAATGAGCTCTTTGTGAGCCCATGAAGGCATATTCCATGAGTTCCTGGCCCTGCGCAGGCAACACTTCCTGTGGGGAGGGCCTGGGTGTTTGGTGGCTTTTGAGAACAACCTGATTAGCTTGCTGGCAAAGCCTCTTAATACCTTAATGGTATCAGTATACTGGCTTTACCCAAGCCCTGTGAGTGAAGAAACAGTTCTGCCATAGTTTTTGAAGGGGAGCAGGTCGGTTTACCTGCTGGGTGATTTTGCCACTAAACCATTGTAGCACAGTCGGAGACCCCAGTTTGGCAATACTGGTGGAACTGCTTCCCTACCTGTGCTCCAGTTTATATTTTCAGGGGCGATATCCTCACTCTGCTCGTTCTTGATCTGCTGCTGGTCCTTCTCATCTGCTTGGGCCAGGCATTTTACTTTAATTCACACCCATTTTCTCCTAACTTGGATTTGGAAGCTGCTGCCACCACCTGGAAGGGTGTTGGGGTTAATGAGTTTTATCATTTTTATGCTTCATCCCTTCTCCTAGAGAAGCCGCAGCACTTTTTGCTGGACTTTTGGACCTTTTTCTTTCAATCCTGAATGAGTGAAGCCTTTATCCACTCATACATTCTTGTGGGCTGTCTTTTGGAACTCTATTCTTTGTATTCTACCTGTACTATGGAGTCTTATCTGCTCCAAAGCTCTTAAAGGTATCTGTATTTTTGCTACTGCAGCACACAGCTTCTTATGGACAGTGTTGCCGGGGATCCTTAGGGTCCTCTAAGATGATATATTTCTATATCCTGAGTAACTACATTTCTTAAGGACAGGGAGCTACTTAACTCTCCCAAATGTCTATGGTCAAAGATTGGCACACAACACCTTCAGTGAAGTGCCAAAGGGATACTTTGTGTCCGCCTTCTCACTACTCCTGTGACTTTCTATCTCCTAGTTATGGCTGGGGGCAGTGGATGTGTACTACCAACTACTGTGTAATTTTTTTATACCGCAGGCTATGTCCATAGCCTCGGTAGTGCACAATAGGGGCACCCACGTACCAACTTGGGGCCTCCCTTCTTTGTTCACCATTATGACGTTTTTATTTAAACAGTTTATTAATTTTATTACAACCAAAACAATATACGACAGTACATATCGTTATATTAAAAAAAATTGCATTTATATTGTCGTGTCTGCTGCCTGCCCCTCATCCCTCCCCATCTGAGCCTACTCCGCTTCCTAATTTGTTTCTTCACCATTATGACGTGTTGTCCTTGGTTAGCCCTTCTACCATTCTGGGATGGGGAGGTCAGTGTGTCAGTTTTTTACCTTTGGCGGGAACCCTTGGGTATCCCCCGCCTAGGTTCCAGAGTGCCTGGGCAGGCTGGAAATGGGGGAGGAGTCTTCCACCCCCTGTCCTTTGTCTGCCAGAGTGCCTGAATAGGACCGGCTCCCACAGGGGGTCTGGCTGTCCGTATTGGACAGCCAAACTACCCCTTCTATAAAATGCTAAGAGAGACTGCAGAGGAGTGTGTGCTGGAACTGTATATAAGGTGAGGCTTCTGGAGTGAAAAGCAAGTCGAAAACGGGAAGCTGAAGTAACCGAAGAAGACGGCGACCGGAGACGCCCGCCGACCCTTTGCAACACAGTGAAGTGACCACTGCTGTACTGACCCCGTTTTCTGCGTGACTAGCAGCTCCGAAGAGGACAACTCCTTCCTTTTGGCTGGTGGGAACAAGCAGTCCGAAGACGAACTTTGAATTGAGCCATATCCCTAGGTCGTAGGAGCTTCCAGAGGTGCAGAACTCCAATATCAGGAGATGGCTGCCCATTTCGAGTGCATAGTCATGGAAAGGCTGAATCTGTCAAAATCTTTGCCGCACCCGTAAAGACACTCCAGAGATCTGATCCAACTCGCCCAGATCCCCTAACCAGAGTGTGGGACTGCAGGAAGCGAAGAAGATTGACCTGTCGACCTGTGTTCTTTGTTGGGGCTGCAGAAAAGGCACCAAAACTGCAGAGTGAAACAATAAGTTGTAGAAAGTCGTGCAACAGGTCCTCCTTAGAGACTGCTGCTGAGAGATCACATCCATTGTGCTGCCTTCAGTCATCAGACCAAGGAATCCGGAGGTTGGGTCCAGAGCTGCAACATCACGGAGCATCCTGCACAAACATTTTCTTCTAACCTAAGGTACTGTGGGGTAAAGGTATTGTTTACCCAATTCCAAGTATTCGCTCCAGAGCATTGGAGTGCACCTTGCGGTCTTAACTTAGACTCAAGCCGCTGCTTGTGTCCCTTCATAGAGTCAGGTCTGCCTTGTTAGTTGTAACTAGCTGCTTCTATGACACTAGAGACTGGAAGAAATCTTTGTAGTCTGCTGCTTGTCAAGAAGTTGAGCCCTTCTCCAAACTGCCTTTAGCTGGGGTTGAGTTTTTGGACTTAAACTTGCTGTGCGAAGAGACCCTCTCTAGAACCTTGAACCAAGCCAATGATACACTATTTTCCCCCCTTACTATTTTCCCCCCTTTAAGTGACTTTAAAATATGTGTTTGCAGAGTAAAGGCATTACCGTATGAACGGTTAGAAACCGCAGGTGTGCGTAATAGCCGATAATACGATGAGAATGTTTTCCCTTAACCGTGAACAAATACAAATGTGAGTGTCCTTTAAAGTGTATTCAAGTATTCCGAAGTGTTCTAGTGTAAAAGTCTAAATTATTTAAAATGATTCTGGTGTGTGTATATATATATATATAATATATAATATATAATTTTATATAAAAGGCAAGTGTAAGTTTTTGGTGTGCATGTCTAACTAAGGTTCAGTGTACTTACCTACAGCTCACATCTTCCTCTTAGAATAAGCCGGACTGCTCTGCCACTCTACGAAGGTCCCAAGTTAGTACAGACTGATACTAAGAGTTAGTTATCTACAAACCACTGGGATAGCTTACTAAACTATTACTATCAGTAAAACTTTAGGAAAACTCCACTAACAGTTGGGACCCCCAAAACCCCAACAAATCAGCTGGTCTGGTTGTTGAAACACAGTTTGTCCTGATGACCGGGCCGTTTTTGGTGGTGTGCCATTCATGTTTGCCGTTCCCTCCCTCCTCTTGTAGCCATCTCTTCCGCTGATTCCACTTTTGGATGACCGGTCCCACTCCTATGAAAGCCTTTTGTTTTTTGGGCCATCAGTATCACTGTTCGCCCATGGTTCAAGCATCTGGGTGACTGGATCCGCAGTGTAAACAGTACAGTTTACTTACTAGGTTCTACTTTCCTGCAACTGTCTGCAGGATACTACACCAGGTTCCCCCCTGGTCTGTAGAAGTTGTGCTCTGCAGGTCCTTTTCAAACTAATTTCACCATTTGTCTACATTGAGGGTGTATATCTGCTTTCCTTTTCTGCTCCAGGGACTGCTGGGCCTCGAACAATCCAGTGGTGTACCCTCTGGGGTTGATTGTTTTCTTCTGGGTCCCAGTGAGAAGGGGGATGGGCTTATCTGGCTTTTCGTCCTAACCACTTGTCAGCCTACAGACTTTGTTCTGCTTTTTCTCAAAACTGTAACTGACAAGCAACACTCTAAAGGTACTTCCGCAGACTGTGGCCTTTTCTGGGGTCCTTGAGTTCTCTACCAAGCTTTGGATCCCCCTAATTTATTAGGGATTTTGGAATCTATGTATGGCAATGTATATCCTAGGCAAGAGCGTATCATGATTGTTGCTATCATTTCCCTCCCTGGAGTGCAATATACCCGTATGGGCCTAGGGATGGATTTACTAAAATATATCCTCCCTTGCTGTGCTGGACATGGTACATGGTGTCCCCCTGAAGTGACTTAACTGTATGGAGTACATATGCATTACGTATCCTAATTTTATTTTGAGTATATTAGGAAACCTGTAATTAAGTGCTCTGTGGTAACCATGAATCCTGAACATGATGGCGATTACCGATTGTCTAGGGTCTACTCAAATTCCCCTCTGGAAGTCTACATCTATTGTTTCTGCCACCAGATTTGTAGGGTCAAGAGTGAATGTGGTCATCTACTATGCTCTGCAATGTGCTATTTCTAACCAATTACTTACTTTTTCAATCAAATTGTGTGATCTTGTAATAAAAGTGCATATTTTTCAGTGTACTAGCGTGGTTAATTATTTTGTGGCGACTATTGTACCTCCACTGCCAGTTCTCCTCCCGCCCATAGTTAAGCCTGTTTGCTCAACTACAGCTTGCATTGGAGTCTGCCTTCCCTTTTGGGCAACAACCAGTTCTAACAAAGCTGGATGGCAACACATCCCTCACCAGTGGATTGTTCAAAGACTCCCTAATATTTTATTTAGGCCTTGTCCATTGAGCTCATTATCCTATATACGCCCTTGCCATGGCGATTGTCAAGACGTCAGTCTTCACCTCTATGCCAGAGAACTTTGGAATAGACAATCCACAACTGTGTTCAAGTGTATCCTTATTTTGAAGCCCACATATTAAACTAAAAGGAAGGATTCCCCCCTTAAAAAGCCACCTTCTGTCTGTTGATGTTGCAGCAGCCGTTTAGGAATGCATGTGACCTTTGAACCTACCCAGCTTCCCCTGCAGACACTGGGGGAGCGGAGGGAATTGTTTTCGGCATTGGAGCATTATGAAATGGGGGCCAGATTAACAGGCCTCCCTTTCCCAGAAACAGAATTGCCTGCATCATTTTATTGGAAATATTTTTCCAAACGTTCTTAATAGCCCACCCTGATCAGATGGAACTGTCAATGTAGAGCGTAAGAAGCAGGCCAAAAGACAACCGGCTACTAGCGGATCCAGGGGTTAAATGTTAATGCCCTTCACTGCAGCAGATGGAGGGAAATCCTTCCATCCACCAACCCCGCCAACTCACTAGGGGCAAATGTAGACAGATTTGCCAGTCAAAGGCTTGAGCCTGCCCTCAGAAGACAAAGGGCTTCTGAGCAGGCTTAGAAAGGATCTAGAAGGATATAGACCAAGGATCACTGGGCTTGAGACTGGATGCGGCCCCTAAATGCAGATTCTTGAGGTTGCCCCCAGCTTTAGCCTCCAATGGGGTTAATTTCTGGAAAGACAAGAGCCAAACATATCCCTCCAAAGAGGCTACATCGAAGGAGTTCCCGAGCAGGGGTTTCCAAAAGTGGCTGGTGGTGGTGGTTTGGGGGGGGGGGTGGGGGGAGACTCCTTGCTTGCCTGCTTGTGCTTCAACTTCCAAATAATCCTTCAAGTGTCATGGAGGTTATGGTAAGCCATGCAGCCAATGCCATCTTCAATGGCACACAATGCTGCAGTGCGAGCCGTACAGTGAGCACGAGTATGACACCTGTATGAAACAAGTGAATCATCTCAATACTAGGCCCATCAATGGATGATCTACATTTTTTGTTGCTAGGTCTAAAGTAGACTTGTGGTTCCAAGAATGCATTTCTTTCAATTCAAGAAAAACCCAAGGAATGTAGCAGGTTAGCAATTAAAAATAGGTTGAATAACACGGAGGAAAATAGGTAAGGTCAGGGAGGGATGCTTGAATCCCATTACTTATGCGGAAACAACTACCAAGAGAGGGTTCACAGATTAGTAAATACTGGAATAGCATACATCTCGACACTCCAGCGTTCTGGTGAACCTGCTGAAAATCCAATTTTGGGTACGGACTCACCATTTTTTGCCAAGGCTGGCTTTGTGGACTATAGGGTCCAGATAAAATAGTTCAGAATAGTTCAACCACTCCCTGGACTCTCTAAAGGAAGTTTAACAGTTTAGGGAGTAATCCTTGCTAGAGACTTTTGGGCCGAGTGACAACCGTACAAGCCTTTCAAGCCCTCACATCTAAATCCTGTTCCAATAAAGTTAGGAGGTTACCTAGCTGTCAGTTACAACATTCCCATTCCCAAACATCCCTGCCTGATGCTGCACAATAAGTTGCGATCTACCTCAGACTCTGCAGAAAGGTGCAGCAATGCTGTTTTAAAGTAACTCCTACCCCATTAAGATCAGTTTTGCTACTTCTGGTGCGTTAGTATAGAAATTATTATTGGTGAAGACTAGCACTTCAATAGTAACAGAGCCACACTGCACCCCTATAGTGTACTCTGAACCAGATTCTTGAACAAAATGACAGTAGTGCAAGGGTGGAATTTGGCTACAACACTTCTGAGCTAGTTTCAGTACTACATGAATTAGGCCCAAAGGGAACCTTGGAACTGTTACCAATATCAGTCTGCACCCCCCACCCACCTTTGTTTTCACAGGGTCTGGGAGTGAGAGATGTTTTAGTAAAGCATTAGGTGACCTGAACAGAGAACAAGCTAGGTGCCCAAACCGTGCCTAGGATCTATTGCAAATGTGTTCATACAAGATTTTCCAGCTGCACTCTGGCAATCCCTGGGTATCCCAGATGTGGTGAAGGAAGCACCTGAGTCTACCAGGATAAATGCACTTCAGGAAAATCTGAGTAGGTGAGCTTCACCCAGGCACAGGAAGGAACACAAGGGGGATAACTATTCAAGTCCCATCTACACTACATTCCGTTAAGACCAATTGCAGAGGTGCCAATAACCTCCTCTAGAAATTAGTGTGCATGTATATACGGTAAGGACAATAAAGTAGTAATCTGGTCCTCAACCTGACTGAGGAAGTCCAGAAACTGCTAGGCTAGATCCATATCTTATGAAACAGAACCAAAAGCAGGAATCATATGCCAGTCTGCCAAAGTAAAGGTAAAAAGGAGCAAATCAGTGAAGCGAAGTGGTCATGTGGCTAGCAGGCCTGGGATTTACTTTTTATCAATAGTAGGTGAATTGACATCTATTCTACTTGCCATAACATTTACATAAATGAGTGTAACAGGACTAGGCACATGCCGTTCTGCACTGGACATTGATTTGTGTTTTCCTTGTTTTTCTTTCTGTCACTGGAGCCATTTTGCCAGATTTTGGACTAAGAGGACCTGCAAACTTTAAAATTGGTGAATCATTGTCAAACTTTCACCACACCATTCAAGTAATCACCATACTTAAACAAAGTGGTGTCAATTGATACATTTGTTTTCCACAAAAATGTTTTGAACATAGACATTTATTTGCTCTTTAAGAAGAACTTGCCAATATTTTGAACCTGCAATCATTTGAGGTAGCTCTAGGTTTTCTACCATTGAGATCCCTCACCCCGATTAAGGCTGAGGCATCTTTTTAATCCACTGACCCATGTAGACAAAACTCGAGTTGGAGTAGACGTTCTTTATTAATGCTCCATTGATGCCTTAAAATGTGTTTGTGATATGAACCATGCTTCTCAAATAAATTATATTTAATGTTGGTTAATTACCTTATTGAACCAGATTCCACATTTGTTGGTCTTTAGAGTCACATCGAGAGTATTTTTTCTATTTCCTATGTGTTCTTAGTTTAAATAGGTACGAGATTGCGGTCTCTAAATTTCTGTAGCAGTATAGCTGGTTACTTTTCATTATGTTTAATTCTCTTTCCGATCATTGTGATTTACCACGAACAATCACTATATACATATCTTTAGTGTGGGCTGTTTTTCCGTCATGTGCCCCTGTTAAATTCCCATTGATGTATTTGGCCTGCTTTTAAAAACTGCAGGGATTTCCATAAAACGGAATACTAGATATTATAGTGGGCACATTCAATAATGGAATTTTAAAAACTTACCATGCAGTCTGAACGAGCGTTTCATTACGTTCACATTCCAAAACCTGAAGATACATAACTATGATCTGTAGGGGAAAGCAAAACAGATAATAGCAAATGCTGCCCCAGACCTCACTTTTTTTTTTAATAGCAATCAATGTTAGCAGCTTATGGGCTGCAGTGCTCAGTTTTATTTTAATTACATGAAGTCATGCAATAAAAGGCCTGAAAGAATCTCAAATGGAAAGTAAAGTTAAACATAGCTTTTTCAACATGCAAGCAATTATTTATCAACATGCAAGCAATTGGAAACAGACAAGTATGTAATAACTTTGCCAATGAAGCAGCAGAACTACCATAAGGCCCTACAACTCACCTTGTGGGGATGCTTGACATGAACACAAAATCCCAACTCCTTCAGTATCCTTCGTTCTGCTTTGATCACTTGATTTTTGGTGTTTATGTAGTTCTGATCAAGAATCAGTGGGCTTGCAGTCCTAATTCACAGGAAATAAAACCAAAACTGTTTTGGATACTTCTAAATCAACTTTTACTTTAGTTTTCCCTTGCAACCAACTAAAACAGCAGCGAATTTTAAACTCATGTAAACATGTTGTAAGCATTAATCTTATGCTGTCCAAGGTCACAACATACTATACAATAAGCCTTCCTAGGTTTACTTTGATCTGTAATATTTGAGAAACCTACATTATAGGTTGCAGCTCAGGCAGGGGATTCCTCAAGCATTGGAATACCACTTGTAAGACCACCAGCAATGAAGGACAAAAAAAGCCAATTTCATAGCTAGCAGAATCCGACATCAATTACTTGCACGGATATGGTAGTTACCAGCCAAGTTAAATTTGCTTTTTCTACACAGACGTTGAAAGATCATATCGCAGTGGTTGAATTCAGTGAAGTGCGAGGAATGAAATCTTGAAAGCCAGCCAGTGCAAAGGTTTTAATTTAAGCAGAACTTTCTCCTCTTTAAAGATGTTTTTCCTAAAAAGGGTATTTTATAGGTCTCTCCAAAATGGGACAGTTGTCATTGTGTGTGGTCTGTAGATAGAGTAATGAATAGTAAGATTACGTATAGGCTAAATAGTTGCATGAGGTGACGTGACTACATGTATTTCAGTGCATACATGATTAATAATCCACTAAAACTATGAGATGCAGTAGCATCATAGAGGGTAAATGAGTGCCTGAACGTCAACCTTGTGCTCCCGTGCGCCCTCTTCCAAGCACCCCATGGGGGAAAAATAGAGGCAAAACAAACATTTAATAATGTATGAAAAAAATAGCTTTTTCGTGTGAACAGTAAAATGGAAAAGCAAATTAAGAATAACTAAAAAATGTTAGTGACTGAAAACGCTGACCACTATTTCTCTCCTAGTTTTCTTGACAAAAAAGGGGCACAGTTAACAGGAGCAACTTTTATCTCCCTAGTGCCCATAAAAACATATTTGGGTACAAATGGCAAGTTCAAGTTACTACTAGCCATACAGCACACCATTTCTTAATTACAGAGAATAATGCATCACTCACCAAAGGCTATGCACACTTTGAAGCCTGAATATGTGCATATGACAGTTTAAGGCATATGACACCTCGTCATGACAGTTCAAGCATAATCAATCAACTAATAGTGGAACAAATCCCATCAGAGGTTTAGCCTGCAATCTTCTAGCTCATGCAATGGTAGTTCTGATTAGGTGGTGATGCTTTAAGCCCAGGGGTTCCTGATTATTAGACCTTTAGAGGCAATAGAAAACTGCTCCTAGGCATCACCAAGTAATCTGGTTCTATTGCCTGGGGGAAGAAGCAAGTGCATAGCAGGACACACATACTTAATTTGTTTGTTACACATAGCCCATTATGCTATACATATATACTAGATGTGCCTTGTTATTCCTTTAGTAACAGTCACATGGGTATACTCGCAACAATTGGCCTGGCGAAACAAACAACTCCTTGAACTGTGCACCAAGTTAAATAAGACTCCTCTCGGATACCATAAGGGCCCAAGTAGTTCCCAGAAATTGAGCATACTAATGAAGACATAAAATACAACAAGCAGCTCTTCTTAATAAAAGGCTCAAGATCTCCCAAGCGAAATAGATTTCCAGCCTTGGACAAGTCATGATACTCCAAGTTACTCATTTGGGTTAGCAAGCTTGCTGAAAATTCTACCAAATGTGCGTCATTGGCATGAGTTTAGTTTTGGAATCCTAATCAAAACCCTGATAATCAAAGTTTCATAAGAATTACAAATGCTAAAGTAAAAATTAAATGCATACGCAAAGTGGAATGAGGAGTATTGAAAGAATATGCAATCCTGGATTACAACTATGGAAACTAGCACAGCCCTAAAACGGATGACAAATCAGCACTGAGTTAAAGTTGGGAAATAACGAAATGTAAAAGTGCACAAAAAGAAATATACCCAATTTACACAGTAAGAGAAATGTCATCTGAGAAGCATAGGTGAAAATGCAGTAAACCGGGCAATGTTGAATGAAATATACAAATGTTTCCTACACAAAACTATAGTGATCTGTGGGACTACAACTCAAATTAGCCCTAGTCTGCAAAACCAATGTTGAGGGGCCATGGGAGCCAAACGCAATCGTCTAAAAAAAGGCACAGATTGCAACAAGACCGTTTTGGATTTTTCACTTCTGCTAGGACGTTTGTTCTCAGCTGAAGGTCATGGTTACCTTTGAGGAGACTATACAACTAATCTGTACCATTTGCCTTAACGTCAGTAAGGTAAAAATTAGTCTAATGGGAGCTTTTAATTCATCCTTCGTTAAGCAATACGTAGTCTAATTTGGAATCAACATGTGACCCCCTTATTAGAGATTTCAATCTCCAAAACACTGGTGCATTGTAGTCTTCATTGAGGGCTAGCCAGATTGCCCTGTTGGCACTGGATACATACTTGGCAAAGGCACCCTTTAAGCTATAGCAGGCCATAGACGTGGTCTCGGATGCAGTCGCAATCTGGTTCAAGCAGCTTTTAACGTAATCATACATGAACATGCAAGACTGGAAAAAAATTACTAAATTTCACTTTATCTTTGAGAAGAGGGCCACTTTTAGTAGTTCAAATTGGGTAAACTAGGGGGCACGGCTGTCTCCTACACCAATAGTAGTGTGTGCATAGCAGATGAGTAAAAAGGAGGATAAAACTATTCACTGCCGCAATAGCATTATTAAAAGGTCACCTGGGTCAAAATAAAAAACTAATTGTGCCAAACATCCACAACAACTGAGAACCAACCCTACATTGTGATAGGAGGTACATCTAAAGTATGCCATGTTGCAACAATCAGGACTTTTCACCGTCTCCGCTTGCACTCCAATGCTTCCAGGGTTAGCCTGCGATGCAAACCGAAAGAGCATAGGTGGCACTACAGTCATCTCCACTACGGCCTGTGGCCATCACCCGGGAAGCAAGCATCCGTCTGAAAAAGTCCCAAGCATGCGTGCTCTGCCTGCACTACCCACAGGAAATGCCCACTGTGCCCCTGCGGCATAGCCGGAAGCCAAACCTATACAGCCATTCCCGAACATATGCAAGAAACATCACAATGGCTACCTTTTTCTTTGTCATGAACATACTTTGTTTTATTTACCCATTTATTTTTAAAGATAGAAAGCTTGATTTACCAAATGGCGTTAAAGAAAAGATGCACTAAAAGGCAACATTGTTGATTTGAGGACTGCCATGAGGAAGGATATGGCAGGAGAAACGAGTGTCGAAGCATCTTTAGGGGCTGGTTGATTCTGAGTGAGTAGTTTCACAATGATTGTAACCCGTTTTTGGCAGGCTTTATGCCCTCTTTTGGAGTGGTGCGAGTTTTTTTATATATATATATATTTTTTTATTGAATCATTTATGTATCTATATTTTTGGTGAGCATTGTGTGCTAATCTGGTGCCTGTCTAGTGTTTCTTTTGGCTTCTGAGCCCTTTTATGTTTCTGGGCTGCATCCAAAGGGTGTAGTTTGTGGGGTGTAGTCCTTTGTTTATGTCTGGCCTTTTCACAGTCCCACCCTCCCACTCCAACCCGTCCAGCTCCCCTGATTGGTGCGTCCACCTGGTCATAACAGACCTTCCCAGGGCATCCCTCTGCCCGGCAGCCCCCTTGGCTAAGGGCCCCGAGGCAAAGGGCGGCTCCTACAGTAGTGGCTCCAAGGCGTGTCTGCAGGTGTCCGCAGGGGAAGCAAAGGAAGCCAGCAGCCAACAGACAGCAACAAAACTAAGTGCGGCATGGGTGGGGTGTAAAGCAATTACTCTACTCCAGGAAACCCTTGCCACTCTACCTCACCTCTCCATAACGTTGACTGCCATAGAATTATGCCATGCATTCATAGAGAGATTTGTGACCAGGATCTATTATTCCATTCTTGGCCTCACTGTAAATGTTGCATTGCATTACGCACTAACACACTAGCCAATGTTAACTAGTGCCACACCTATACAGAAATGTTAAGATTAGCCTGCGTCATCTTTAGACAGGGTTAACAATGTTAGCATGCGCCACACTTAGATGGAATTCTTAACTTTAGCTTGTGTCGCATCTAGATTAAAATGTAACTGTTAGCATGTACCTCACTCAGAATTCTGAACCCTAGCTTGCGTCGTATCCGGATAGAAATGTGATTGTTGGCATGTGCCACACCTAAATGGAATCACATAATTGCAATGGACAGCAATGCCAACTAACCAACCAACAATTCCATCCCTCTGCATACATCTCAAACTCCAACTGAACACAACCACAAGCCTAAAATGCAGCAATCCGCACAAACTTCACAACAATGCAACAAAAAAAAATTTTAAAAAAAAAAACAGTCTTGCACAACAGCACACGACGACCACAGACCGTAAAACACCCCAAGCCCAGCCAACGGACCCACCGGGCTGAGGCGGCCAACAGCACATCACTGCTCTCTTGCACTTTTCCAGCTTATTCCCCACTAACCCACCCCCTCCCCTCCCCTTTTCAGAGCCGCCAGAGGAGCACTTCGGTGATGATAGTGCGCGGTACAAATGTCCTTTAACATTAACATATACCACACTTAAAAGGAATCTCAGAAATGTGATTGTTAGCATATGCCACACTTAGATGGAATCTCTAATAGCCTCCTGTGAAAATTGTATTTAGAAGCATACCCAATAGCCGCTCATGGAAAGTTGTATTTAGAAGTGTGCCCAATACCCCCTCTGTGAAAAGTTGAATCTAGAAGTGCCCAATAGCTTCTAGGTGGGAGCTAAATTTTGAAGTGCATTTAGAAGTCGAATTTAGAACTATGCCCAATTGCCTCTCTGTGAAAGTTTAATTTAGAAGTGTGCCCAATAGCCTCTCTGTGGAAAGTGCATTTAGAAGTATGCCCAATAGCCTCTCGGCGTGGAGGGGATGAGTGCATAGTGCGTGTGAGGACATAAAACGGACGAGTGCGTAGAGCGGGTGAGTGAGCAAAACAGATGAATGCATGGTGCGTGACGTACATAGTATGGTTTGGAATGCAGGGAATGTTTGAAAGCGCATATAACCCATCATATCTCACCACCACGCTTACTCTCTTTACACCACCACTCAACTACAACACAGAGATACTAGGACACCATTCAGTATAACTGTTCTCATACCAACATCCGCCGCTCACTCCACATCATTCTAAGTAAACACTGCTGGTTACACACCCCCAGCCAGGCGTTCTCCTCAGGCCTAACACAGCCACATTCGGTCTGGATAAACCCTGCTAGAATGATCACATACTACTGATCTCTCAACCACCACACCTACCGCTAAAAAAGCAGCTATTACATGAATACCGCACCAGCTGCACACATACCCGGTGCTCACATGCACCTTGACTCTCTCTACTGACCTGAACTTCGGTTCCCAAGGGCGTTCAACCTACCAGCGCCTTCAGAACATACCAATGGTATATAAGGCGCTATATCAATGCAAAATAACATAACATTGGGGGGCGGGGTTTGTGCACAGTACTAAAATGTGTACAAACCACAGAATGAAAAAGCGGGCGTGACATAACTTCTGAATTAGTAAGCTTTCCAGAGTCTCACTATGTACGAAGAGATTTTCCTATGAGAGTTAGTGCACTTTTTAGGTTCCTCTTTTTGTTATTCAGCAACAAAGTATGTTCTAGTTAGCGACATTGGTTTAAAATGGTAAATGCAAAATCGTGTAGCCCAGGTTTTGGGCCTCAATTTCTTTTTATTTATTTTTTTAATGTAGCTGTTCCTCTAGCCCACAGAGATGCACGCAGCTGTCCTTTCCTTGGCTGAGTCTTGCACCAACAACAACAAAAAGGGGACATCAACAAGATAGAACTAGGCTGACGTTGTTGAGCAAAGTTCAGGGATTAAAATGTCTTTATGGGCCTTTTTAAATCAAAATTCCAGATTTGAACCCAAACGCATACTGAAAGTAGTCTACAGTGCCTCTTCCAATTCATGACCCTCCTCCACCCAACAACTAACTACAACAAGGAGCATACACTACAACGGGCTACATACAAGTATACAGGCAATTGACTTCAATGAGTAGCGACAATGAGTAGGACAGAAACACTTCAATGGTAAACACCAGCCATTACGTTTTCATTACTCAGTGCCTATATACTAACTGCGAACAATGATGACGCATTTTAACCTGCCTATCAACCTCTCGCCACCTCTCGCCGAGCTGATCTGCTTGGATGACAGCAGTACCTACCAACACAAGATTTTGGCCCGACTGGACGCTATTCAGAGCTGGGCGAGAGGCAGTTGCCTCCGTCTCAACACATCAAGAACAATGGCACAACCTTCCCTTCCCTGGTAGTCATCAACTGGCCTTTCCCCAGCACCTAAAACACAGCAAAACAATTGGAATAATCTTCACCCAACACTAGAACCTACAAATCTCAGGCCTCTCCTGCAAATGTAATTCATGTGCTGAAGTTACCTTCCCCTGTATAGACAATATAACATTAAAGCACTTGTGTTTAAAGAGATTATACTGTATCAGTACTTGTATTACAAAGAATCAGAACACACGGGCAGAAGACATTTGCTGAGTAGATATGATCAAGCCTCCAAAGTACTGTATCCCCCCCCACTGTCTCACCGTCCAGCAGCGCATCAAATTTCAAAACCCTATTAAGATGTATGGCAACAGACCTCAGATAACCTTCAATCAGGTTTAAACAGTGTATTCCCACTAGTTCACAGTGATCTACCAAAATCAAGAAACAGATTCTGCCCACTGTCGCCTAATGAAGGTTGGAGGGGAAAGAATCTTAAAGGCTAGGAGCAATTAAATATTAGTACCCTTAGGAGGAGTAAATCAAGCCGATCAGAAAGGTGCAATTCTAGGCATTAATCTCTGATAGTGACTGGAATGTCCTCCTCTAAGAGGAGGTCCACCCTCAACATCTGTCCCCCAAACCCCTCAGCTGTGGTGGCTCGCCTTTCTTTCCCTGGGCACATCAACGCACCACGTGGGACTACTTCGTTCAAGTATTGCAGACACTGCACAGCTCACCTGCATCTGTGGGGTGGTGCCACCATTTCACATGCCACTTCCTCTCAGTTACCATAGTAGAGTGACACTAAATTAACTGACTCCTTCACTTCTCTTCGCCTTTTTCAGCCACGGGAAGAGACTATGCACGGCATGGTGCCCTTAGCCCTTTAACAGCCACCCCTCTGATCGGGACATTCAGTCTTGCTCCCAGGCAACCAATGCCAGCGTTAATCCCCCACCCATCTCCACACTGCCAAGACTTATATCTACCTCGGGCACTGGAGCCAAAGCAAAGGTTCAGGAAGGTGCTTACATAATTCTTCGGCAAAGTATTTCTTACTTGATAGGCTGAAATTGAGCCAGGGATTCCCATGCTCTTCCCTTCACTGCTGGATACATGAAGAGTTTCTAGTGCCTACCTAAACCACATGGAGGTTTTGTAAACGTGACAATTTGTCACTGTCAAACCCTTAAACCGCCTACATGCGTTTGTGGCGTTACAGGTTCTGAAACCCGTTTCTGAAAGAACATGCAGAAGTAGACTACAGAGGAAAGATGGGTTGCTATGAATGTGAAGCCACAATCATGTCAAGAGATTCTAGTAACATCAGACCAAAATACAGTCGGTTCAACCTTAATTTGTTTAGTTGACACCAGAACTATAAACTGCAATTGGTACAAATGAATGATGCAAACTCATTTTGTAAACTAAGTCCCTCCCCACCCTCTCGCCCATGATTAACAGTGAACCAGCCTCAACATTTGCATTCACCACTGGTCTGCACGTGGAGAACAGAGATGGCAAGCGACTGTTGCTAGTAGTTTGCATATTTACATTTGTATCTCTGAGTTAGTAGAATAATAACAGTTGATATATACAAAAATGCATGTGAAGTTTTAACCTGCTCTTCACAAATAGTGCTCAGTGTAAGAGGTGGGGGCAGCGGACAAGAACTTGAACTTCATTTAAGTAGAAGTTCCTTTTATACATTCTGGTTGATTGCAGAAGTAGCACTAGAGTATCAACCAATTACCCAGGCCTCCCATTTTGTTTCCACATCCTTAACAATCCACACAGAATGCTGACGATGCATATGCCCACGGCTAAATCAACAATTTACACTTTATACATGTTCCATGATGGGAATGATACTGGAATTACAAAGATAACTGACTGACTTCTGAGCAGCATAATCAATTTAGGGAAGGAATTGATTGGAATAAAAAAATATATATATTTTAAAAAATTGTATCCAGTGATGTTAATGAATTTCAGATAACTACTAACTTTAACGAACCAACAATACCAAATGTATTAAAAATACTAGCTGGGGTACCCGTCATTGCCCGTCTCCTGATCAAGTGGTGTTTCATGTGCCCTGGAGGATGTTGCTCTTGTCCTCTATTCCACAAGTCATGCTGCCGTTTGTTGTGTTTTAGAAGTTCTTGATATTGATTTTCGCTTTGCATCAGATGGAGCTTTTCCAAGTGAGGTTCTTTTTGTGCGGCATATTTCAGTCACTCAATGGCTTCAGCACATTTGAGAAAATGTCCAAGAAAGATTGTGCTCTCTTCTCGTGTAATCTTGCCATTTCTCATTTCCCATATGTGGAGTGGTGTGATACT
The DNA here is from genome assembly GCF_040938575.1 of Ambystoma mexicanum. Taxonomy (NCBI): domain Eukaryota; kingdom Metazoa; phylum Chordata; class Amphibia; order Caudata; family Ambystomatidae; genus Ambystoma; species Ambystoma mexicanum. The sequence continues at coordinate 781,611,607 of NC_090932.1, forward strand.
TTTTTTTTATTCCCTTTAAAAGTGCTTTAATAAACACTTTCGAACTGTATACAGTAGTAATAAATGTCAAAGGAATAACCAACACATCGATTTTGCGTCAGATACTTCAAAATGTTGCCTCCTAGTACCTATTTTGGGTGAGCATCAGTAAATGATGGTGTCTGCAGAGTGAATTGTTTTGCATCCAAACCCAACTACAATCTTGCCCCAGCCAAATGAGGAATCCATGCAAAATCTAGTAGCAGTGGGTTCAAATGGTGTGGATTTGTATAGCCGACATACACAACACACATCCCAAAAATGTCTTGCATATAAGATTTGTGCATCCAAACAAACTACAATCTTGCCCCAGACAAAAGGAACCCATGCAAAATTTGGTAGACGTGGGTTCAATGGTGTTGATTTGCACACCCGGACAAGCATACACACATATACATACAGCTTTATATATCAGATATATGGGGTAAGGGATTAAAACGGGTTGGGGGGCCGGGCATTATAGACTTGGGGAAATAGGGGGCTTGACAAGGGACCACCAAATCAAAAGTTTTTAAAACTTCTGTATTTTAGGTTTGTGAAAAATGTTTATTTCAGTTTGTTACGATCACATGCAACCGAAAGAAATTAGTAAATCGACTAAAGCTACGCACAAGACTTGTTCTCTGTAACATAAGGGCATTAGCCACTGTTTGGATATATTTAACGCTTCAATAATCTATACATCATACCTATAGGTGCGGTTTATAACTGTTCAGGGACCTGCAAGTCTCCGATTCATACATTATGTGTGGCATACATGAGTTATCCATCTATATCTCTACAGACGAACAAGGCCTCAAAACGTGCACTTTCCACTAGCTTGTGAAAAAAGATACTTCGAGAGTAGGATTTAGAGGTGCGGAGTAATGTGTAAAACGTGGCCGGCAGGTAACTGCTTGAATACTAGTTTTAAAATCACATGCAACATCATTACATCAGGGTTACAATATACAAACATATACAGATTGAGGTTTTCAAAACTCAGTTTATATTGTTGCTCTTGTAACACGTGAAAACACTGCACCTATTTAACATCGCTCAGGGGAAAGGCATTTTCCTCTCCTGATCCATCCCATACCCCACACACCCTAGGATTGGGATTTGTCCTATTAGAATTATACTCGTCCTAGAATGCTAAGGCCGTATACGGAGCTAAAAAATAATCAGTTTGTACTTTAATATTGTGGCTAATGGTTCAGTAGGACAGTGTTCTCTCCAAGAACCGTTAATTATTGGATCTCCCAGCCACCTCCCACCCCTGCCCCCCTCCCCCCAGCGTGGCTTTGTAAGAATATATGGATGTTCTCAGAGAACTCCATATGGAATTACTTCCTGTGAATAACAGTCATTAGTTTTGTTTCCAAGGTGCAAATCACTGATGTCGTCAAGTAATTTGCAACCGTCGCCCCCACCCCATCATAAAATGGGTAAATCCATGTACAAATATCTGCTGTGACATGGGCAATAGAACTGCATAATATGCAGTCTATGAATGTTACATTCACTGCCTCCCAACCGAGAGCGATATCCATGGTTAGATCAAACCCCAGAATTTACATTTTATTGATTTATAAGACTCTACAGCAAATGGTGTTTCAAGGTACCACAAGACAAAAGGGGGGGGGGTAAACAGGGAAGAAAAAACGGTCCTACTAGGTCGTGTCATTCGGATTGTGCAAGTGCTGTAACAAGAAGTGCAAAGCGGGGGTGTGGGTGGGGAGTGCATGGGGGGGGGAAGAGTAGTGCCGTTCAGGGCGGAAAGGATAATGCTAGGGTGGGAAGGAAAGTGCAGGTAGAGAGGAGGCATACCCCCCACATAAGGGGCGTGGGGGGGTGGAAGGAGGGGAAGAAGGGACCCTGAGGCTAGGCGAGTACTAAGGGGAAGCCAGGTAGGCATGTGCCAGGGAATGAGGGCCATATACTAAGTGCAAGGATGGGGTGGACCAGACTCTGTAGGGATGCACACCCTGCCAGGCTAGTCAGGGGGAGGGGGCCCGGAAGGAGAAGTGCTGATTTAAGGTGAGGAAATCATGGAGACCAGGGGGTGCTGGGGTAGACTGGGCAAGAAGGGCCTGGCACACTGTAGGACTCAGAAGGGACCAGATATCCAGTCAATATGGCAGAGGGGGTCAATAGCAGGGGAGGGGGGGGGATTATCTTGAGAAGCTTCCGGAAGCCAAGGAGATCCAGCTCAAGCTGGAGGGGCAGGGAGGCCATTCCAGAGGGCAGCTCCCATGGAAGAGATCTACCCAGCCCCACTCTGCTTGGAGAAGAGTCTGATCTGTAGGGGGGTATTTAAGGGGAAGAGAGTTGAATGTAGTGGGGTCCCATGCCCCAGGAGGCCTTGGGGATGATGCAGAGGGTCTTGAATGTCATCCTTGCTGCCTCAGAGTCAGTGGAGTGATTTTAGGGCTGGAGAAACGCGGTCCCTGGGCTTCAGGCCAAGGATAAGTCTTGCAGTCTTACTCTGGATTAGTTGAAGGGGCATTTATAGATGCCAGAGCACACCAGTCCAACCTTGTTTTTCACATCAAGGCCAGTCAATGCACCCTTGGAAACATATCGTATTAGATTGTCATGCAAAATGAAGATAGATAAGTTCACAGCCTGTGGGGGTTTGGTTACTGACCCACCCATGTCCATGCTATCCCCCCCCCCCCCCCGAGATCTTGGAGTCTAGCTCTGTGCTTTCTGAGTAGCTGTATGAAAGTTATGGTGGCTAACAAACCAGTTAAACCAGCTCCTGGTTAAAAAAAACATCTTAACCAAGTACGCCTTCATCAAACGGATTCATAACCAGTATGTGTTTCCCTGGTTTCTGTTCCTAGCACTAAATTCCTGATAAAACCAAGCATTGGCAAAGTCAACCATTGCAGCTCTCCTACAGTATTTGATAAGCATCTGCCGGTTCCATGTGTCAATATCCCCGCAAAAATATTGTGATACAAAAATATCACCATATTTGTGTGGAGATATTTAGCCATGGAGCCTGCGGGGGACTCCCCCCCCCCCCCCCCCCCCCCGCAACCCCTGTATCATTTTAAAATTTGCAGGGGACACCCCCTCCCCCCCCACAACCTCCGCTCCCACAAATTATTCCCCCAAAATATTGCCCACGGCGAGACAAACAACCATATGTACGGCAATATTTTTGATGGGGATAATATGTAGGGATGCCGCATTTGCCAGGCACTGACATATGCCCAAGTGATGGTATCAATTGCAATCTTGTGGCCATGTAGTACCATTATGAGAAAGCCTGGAAAATGTGGATCCGAAGTTTACACAAACGCCAAAACATTTCCTTTCCCTTTGCTGATCTGTGAACTTCCATCAACAGGTGTAAAGTCGAACAGTGCCCACCTCACCATCAGCGTATTCCACAGGAATAATCAGTTCACATGGTCGAAGGCAATGAGGGGTCAATAAAGGCTAAACAACATTGCTCTCAAAATCAAACATATTTCAAATTGAAAGATAGTTCCAAACTCCTCCCTGAACCCATATTGCACTTCTATCAGAATCTTCCCATGATCCAGCCAGCGAAGCCTGGGATGAAGAATCTTGACATCTTAGTGGAGTGGCAGAGTAAGTATATTGGCAGATAAGCTGTAGGATCACATCCATTAGCTTTCATGTGCTAATCTTTCAGCTTTATCCCACCAAATGTTAACATTAAAAACATGTACACAGGCCCATGTAGGCCGAATTTATATAATGGGGTGAAAAGGAGGTGCGAAATAAAGACCTGGTCATAAGTTATCAGCCTGCATCATTAAAGCAGTTTCCACTTATTCACAGGTTATTCATCTATAACGAATTTCTTATCCAGGCTCTCCCAGCAGAACGTATCAAAGGGTAATGAATCCCTACGCCTTCTATTGACCTTTATCTCCTATTATCTAATTTAATATCTAATGTGGATTTGTAGAATAGTCACAAGCTTCCAATTATTCCTAAATTGACCATAAACAGCTGCTTTTGTAAGAACTTACTACACCTCAGTTTGAAGCACCACTTTACAGTTTGTAAGACCCTCTGAGTGTCTTTTTCCAGATGCCAACAATTGTTTATCTGCACTCTCATGTCCTCAACGGCTTTTAAGTCAATCTATGTCACTAAAGCTCATATTCAAGGAGCCAAACCTCTCCCTAAGAACAAACTATGTGGTAGGTCCCGATCAAGTTTTCCCAGCATACATTTTGCCAGTTATCAAAGGCCAGATACTAAGGGAACAGTGTGATAATACTGCCTTTTTTATCACATTTTCCAGGTTATTACTAAGTTTAGAATGCAATATGCACTAATTCAATGACTTACTATACATGCAAATCTCACTAGGGAACAAAATATGAAGTAAAACTAATCTAGATTAGCAAAGTTTGCAGGAAAAACTGAGGAAAGATGGGTAATGTAGTTTTCTGACAGCCTTTTTACCACCGGTACAGCTGCAAAATTTTAAGATGGGAATTGTAGTTTGTCTTGGACTAGTACATTTGAATTGAGTCTGGCATAAATAAGCAAATGTTTGTGCTTCAACATGAATCATTTTTTACCTTTGGTTTAAGATAAGTGATTCTGGGTAATAGAAAATAGTAAAGATAACATTTGGAAAGACAAGCACTTCACATCTATTTAGCAAGCATATCAACCATGGTTTAAACTATACAAAAAAAGTCTATAAAGTGTGAAAACAGATTTTAACTGGACATTTTGTTTTTAGGCTTGTGGATGTGTGATAACTAAAGGTTAAAAGGTCGCACGAGTACAATGAAGAATTTCAAAGATAGATATGTTTTGTATTCCGCTAGATTAATGTCCATAAGAGACCAGGTGGAATGGAAGTGGTTGGTGTATAAGAAATGAAGCCAGAAAACGGTGGCAATTAAAAAGTTGAAAGATTGGTATTAATTGGATTAATAATGTTTACTTAACTACATGGACATTTTTTTCAAGCAGACATGAAGTTTGTCAAATACATTTTTTTGCAAAAAGATCAGAAGAAAAATTAGGAATTGCGAGGTTGTAAATTCGTGGTCTTTAGTAAATTATATATGATATGGTAAGTCATTTATAACGCACCTGTACACAAGTGTTTCTATGCGCGACAAGGAAGAGGAGACAAAGGGAGGACAAAACAAACGATCTTACCAGGCCTTGTGTCAGTTCGTGTGGGGCGGGGGGGGGGGTTCAGAGTGGGGTGGCAGATGAGAAGTGCCAGGGGAAGTAAGATGGACAGTGCAAGAGGCAAGCTCAAGTAAGTGCTGCCGGGGTGGCCGGCTCAATAAGTGCAAGGAGGCAGGGGACTGTAGGGTTGCAGATACAGTCCCTAAGTGCATGGGAGGCCCGGAGGCAGTGCAAGGGGTACTGGTCGTGAAGGAGCCTGGTGCCCGTTAACATTCAGAGGGTGGCCAGGTAACCAGTTAGCACAGCAGACAGGTACATCAGCAGGGGGAGAGAAAGCTGAAGCGAAAATGAATGTCTGGAGTTGCATCCGGAACCTTAGGTGGTCCTTTTCAAGTTAGAGAGGCATGGAGGCCCCAGCAGAGAACAGATCTACCCCGACTCTCTGCCTGAAGCATCTGACCCTCAGAGTTGGGGATGGATGAGCAGAGGGCTCAAGAAGGAAAGTGCTTAGGAAGGGAGAGAATTGGATGTGTGTGTGTGTTCCCCGGCCCAAGAAAGCCTTGTGGACAATGCAGAGGGACTAGAACTTTATCCTTGCAGCCACCGGGAGCCAGTGGAGAGATTTCAGGGATGGAGAGATACGATCCCTGGGCTTGAGGCCGAGGCCAAGTCTTGCCGTCTTGTTCTGGATTGGTTGCAAAGGGCGAAGAGTAGAGGGAGGCAGATTTAGAAAGAGGCTGTTGCAGTAGTCCAGCCTGGAGCAAACCAGAGCTCTGGAGACAGTGAGCTTCTGGGATAAAGTGAGAAAAGGCAGAATACCTCTGAAGAGGTGCAGCTGGTAGTGGGACTTCTTAGAGATGTCCGTGATGTGAGGAGAGAAGGAAAGGGTGGAGTCGAAGATGAAACCAAGGTTTATTTCCTTGCAGAAGGTGCAGGTAGAGAGCCCAAGGAGGGTGGCCAGAGTGTAAAGAGCAAAAGCAAGAGCAGGGGTCGCAATATGAAGCATCTGTCTTACTGGCATTAAGGCAGAGATCCTTGGAGGCACACCATACAGATACAGTCGGGCATGAGCGAGAGGAGAAGAGGCCGAGGGTAGCAGAGTATGAAATGCTCATCAGTAATGATGATAGTAAAACCCTGCATCCTACAACATATTCTAGTATAAAGTCACCTCAAATGAGCTGCCACACCTTTTTCCTCTTCGCCCCATGTAAAATTTCAGAATCAAGTCACAAATGTTACTATTTAATGCACATTTACTAGCTGTTAAGTCAGTTTTAAGTGAGTTACTAAGTGTAACCTTTGTGAATAGTCCTCATTTTGAAATTCTAATCGTTCTTTCCGTATGCAAGGCATCCTGCAAGTGTTTGATGTCACTGGTGCTCTTCTATCCACCTTACATTTTAGCTGTGAACAACAGCAGCAAAGTGGTAATGTTGACCTTTTCCAAATAAAACTCACAATAGCAGGCTTTAAGCTACTTCCTGACAAAGTGTAATGCGTCTCGTCTTAGGATCTCTCGAGGTCCTACTGTCAGAAAAGTTTCCAACTGAAGGCTTAAAATGTTTTAACACATAAAATGCGCATTTTGAGGTAGCCCTGCAAAATTAGTAAAATAGCGTAGTAAAGGGCATAGGTAAATTATAAAGCCATGCATGGATGACCATACCCAATCACCACACACCTAATCAACTGAACCGTATGCCACATTAAGGTAAAGGTGCACATGGGCTTTCACTCATCAACCCCTCCCACAACAATCAATACTTTTGGCTAATTACAAGCCAGATGAAAGGTTCAATGCTGCAAATCTATAGTCCAGTGCAAGCACTGAAAACTCCGATATTAGGTCATCCATTCTCCTTCTTACTTCAAAGGACATCTGTGCTGTCAAAGTGAGGAAGCCCCTACGAGTGTCGAATCACAGATCAACTTTTTCAACTTTTCTTAGTTAACTGGCCAGCTCTGCACAAAGAAACACACCGTCTTGGTTTTGAGCGGTTACTACAACCGAAAAAAAAAAAAAAGATCGAGTTCAGATCACGTCTTTTACAGCATTCCTACTTCATTCAAGCTAGTGCTTCAGTACGGGTTAAAAAGCCAAAATGTACATAAAGAATTTTCCAAACACGTGTCTCTGAAAAGGATCAACAACTCAAGATACAGTGATATTCAGGAAAAACAGATAGCGAGAGGCTGGCACAACCAAAGACAACAAAAAAGGTGGTTTTGAGCGTAGGCATAAATCAGAGTCCAACGATGCAGTGCATTTCTGGTTGTAAAGGGACCAACAAAATGGAGTTTTTTTTCATTTAAACACGAAGACCGAAGTCGATGCATTTTTGCCTTAACAGCGAAGTCTGATGCAGGTGACCACTTCTTGAAACATAGCTCTAAGTGTCATCTACACAGTCTGAATGTCAAAGTAACTACTCGTGTTTCATTTTTAAAATTAATTTGGCCACGAAACATTTAATTTTACGATATTAACAAAGACAACATGTACCGAGTATATACTTTAGATTTTATCTGTAAATTCGCATAAATTGTTCGTTTTTGTAAACGTTGGCAGGAGAAAAATGCATCTCTTTCCAAAAAAAGTGTTTAGCAATAACTAAAGAAAGGGAGGTAACATAATTGCCTTGACAACTGTTCAATGGTTGGCTGACCATTAACGTTTCCAGTTGGGGCATTAGAAACAAACAGCACACACACCATCTCGTTTGACATGTAAGGTGGCCTTCCTTATATAAAAGGCCTTTCATAAATAAAGTTGTAGTAGTCTTATGGCCTATTTGCAGGGAGATCAATGTGCATGGAGCCTCACATAAGCAAACAGTCCTAGATACCAGTGCTCATCGAATCAAACTCGTGAGATAAGTCACAACAATTATAGTGTTATCATTGCCTAGAAGGAACGAGGGGACAAGTAAGCTCCACTTTTGTAAAGTGAAAGTTTAAAATAAGGTACATGATCTCCATGGTTTAGAGCCTTTCAAGAGAATCGGGACGTTTTATGGTGGTGCCTTTCAGAATATACGTACATTAAATCAAGAAGCAGCGAGGGTGTCCTCTCATAGCAACAGAAATGAACAGTCACTAGGAGCTAGCAAGGTACAGGAAAATTAAAAGGTCCTAGAATTAAGAGTTTTTCAAAACTTACGTGGGATGACATAAATGCGCAATAAGAGACCTTTTTATCCAAGCATTGGCAATACTAACAGTTTGAGCACGCACTGCCATAGTGGTATAAACTGGCCATTGATGGTAGCAGGTGCAAAATGGTGACAGTACCTGGGTGTCTAATAGCAGTGCCTGGTAAATGCCCAATTCTTACACAAGCCGAAACTGTCGGATTTGCCAATGCTAGTGTTAAACAGGACTTCAGTGAAAAAAAACGCATAGTGCTTATAGAGGGGGTGAAGACAGACCTGGGTTAAGACATTTGTAATAAACCAGTAGCATATTAACGTCGCCAATTAAGTCATTAACTTTCAGAAAACTTTGAAGAAAAAAAAAAAAAAAAAACACGCTGGCAGGCACTCCAAGTGCAAAGTTTGGTGGTAAGGCTGGATTAAAGAGCTCAGAGTTTCCAAAAGGAGACGTTTTGGGTGGGAATGGCCAAAGGCGTTAGCATGGCCATGGGCAGACAATGGGTGGATAAATAACTCTACACCAACAAGCTTTGCGTCTCTCCTCAAATGCCATCTCTCCATATCTGTATTCTAATGCAATAGTTTCGGCTCATAGGTGGCACTAGTACCACCTAATTGCGCAAACTAAAAAAGGGGCCTGTAATATAAAGCACAGTCCAGGCAGCTTTAAGTTACTTCTTATTAAGTTTACTTCAGTTTTTTAGTTAGTTACATGACACTGAGACATCAGGAAAAAGACAGATCTCCGGCACCCATCACCCAGGGAGGGAGGGACCAAGTCAACTGTTACAGAACACTCAACAGCATTCTCACACTCATACATCAACATTCCACTTAACACTTGCATGACATCACTAAGCACATGACCAGCTACAGCAGACTCAGACAAGCACACCACAACAGGGCCATTTGCCACTTTTGAAGAAAACCAAGCTAAATTGGGTAAGCCGTATTCTATAAAAAGCAAACAAGTTTTTTAAATAAATTTGAAGGTGTACGTGTGCAGTTTTAGGTAACATTTTGGCCATTGTCGTTGGAACGAAGTAGTCCAATCATACTATCACAGCGGTCCCAAGATCAAATCTATAGTCGAGCCGTCAAGGAACCCTACAGAGATATACCACACTAAAGGCTGGATTATCAAAGCCTGAGGATGTGCATGGTGAAGTGTGCACAGCCTGCAACAGAGCCCCTTTAACAGAAGAACAAATATTATACATGTATGCAGGAAGTATTTTATTTCTATTACAAAAGGGAGTAAATACATATTTTGGTCACCCACATCCTAGGTGCAGGAGCCAACATGGATTACATTGTAGGGGCCGAAAATCTATGCAGGGAAAAATGTGCATGTTCCAGAAAAACTCATGCGTTACATCACCTAAAGGGAAAAGATCAGGCTTATTGTTGCGAGACATAGAAAAGGCAAAATTAGTTCTAGATAAGGCATCAATTTGATGCCCCAAACCGCAAAAACAGAAAAAAAGCACTACAAAATAAAAATACACATGATTTGAATAGGTTTCCACATTAAACCAGTGTTATAAATGAACAATTAAGAAAAGGAAAAAGGGGACCAGACCCCATTAAGTAACAATGACTTGCTATCAAGGGGCAAATCAAATATAGGTACAGAACCCAAGTCTTTAAAGCACAATGTCCCATTAATATTAATCAAATTAAATCAAAATACAAATAATATTTGTGAAAGTGTGTATGTTCTGGGTTGGCTCCAGCCACATAACAGTTGATGGGCTGAAATTTTGGCACACGCTCGGCATACCAGTCTGGGGTGTACTGGTGATAGTGACATTTTACCAACCCCACCCATTCGCCCTGCACAGGGTGCAGTCCAGCCCTGTGCTATCAGTACAGGCAATTTCAGGAGATTGAAACATTGAAAATCGTCAATACGAAGTTATGACAAGGCTATAGCAGGTATCACTACATACTATCCCCAACAAAAATATCGCCGTAGTTATGGCCGTTTGGTTCGCCATAGGCGATATTTTTGTTGGGGCTATTATGTGGGAGCGGGGGTTGCATCAAAAAATGATGCGGGGGTGTCCCCCGCTGGATGCATGTGTGAATTTCACCGCAAAAATATGGCAATATTTTTGCATAGCAATCTTTTTGCGGCGGAATTAACACATGAAACCCTATAGCAGACTCCCACATCCATGTTAGCTACAGACCAAGGCAGCGTTGCGTGGTACCGCTAGTTGGAAATAATTATTTATGAGGGTGGAGCAGTGAAATAGAGGCCCACTTCTTCACAGAGCAAACTTCCATTTTCTGTGAAGACGGGGACCAAAATAAGAAAATCTGAAGTGCAGTGATCAGTATGAGAGTCTAGGAGCATGCGCCACTACGACGAAATGCGCTGCAGCTAGTATACCTTAGCTAGTGCTGCATTAACAGTCAGTGGTCATGTACCGGGTTGTGCAACTCGAGGGTCGGACACGTTGGATTTTCAGTACACCCCTCATTAATACCCATGAGATAAATTTACATACACCAATTCCAATTCAGATTAATGAGGGATAACCCGAAAATCCGCCAGGATTCCAGCCAAGGAGGCCATGAGTTGGACAATACCGGTGTAGGAGCTCTCAAACCTTATTTAAAAAGGTGGGACCAGGGACAAACGAATACTACTTCCCCTATGCAAGGCTGCCTGTGGGGTTTCCTCACACCCGCCAGAGTCATCCCTGGGTTACACTTCGAGGGGGTGTACATGACGGCAAAGCCCCCTAGCACGTTGCAACCCATAGCCTGTGAGCATACTTTTGAAATGTAATCCATATACAAGGACATTAATGATGGTCTCATTTGCATGCTATATATTATAGGGGCTTACATTATGCATTCTGCCATTTGCACTTTCTCTAGGCGCATAGCAATCTGCAAGAAGGTTGAACAGTGCAAGAAGGATTTGCTGTTATTTTGATGCATGCCGATCAGAAATAACTAGGCTCTCCGTGTTATGTTCCTAGGTGATTTGTGATTAATGAGCTAACATGCGACTACAGCGAGGGTAGATGGACAGTACCAGGTTTTATAACCGGATGGCAAGAGGCCCAAATCAGACTGACGTATGGCAATTTGACCCCCCCCCCAGGCCCACCAACACAATGGCTTGGTCGAACTGTGTAGTGTACAGGGAAATGTGGAATGTTGAGGAGATTAGAGGGGCACAGAGTCAGGGCTCCAGCAGCACTAAGGTGCTGCAGCCAATATCACGGAGCAAGCATCTGAATGGACCCCAATAGGCATACTAGAGTGGAAAAATCACAATGGGCCCCTCGTAGCAGTCACAGTATACACCAACAGGAGCATTGAAAACATGGATTTGAACCTCACCTTGGAGCCAACACGATAGAAACCCGTCCAGAAGCATCCATCTTCCCCCCTCAACCCAAATGCAACAGGCAAATACTACATTTCACCCCATCTAGGAGGTATAATATTCTCATTCAGGAGATGCAGAAGATGACTCCCTAGAAGCATAAAGCACAATAGACCCCATGCATTCAGACTATTTAAGAAGTGATGTGATCCTTTAGGGCAATATCTCTTTCTATGTCAAATATAAGATATTATGGGATGCGGAAGTGGCAAAGCAGTAACTTGTGCGAGCCAGCAAACAGCTGCTACCCTTTGTCAATGCCTTTTGCCAGGCTGCCCTGCTGGGTCAAGAGATTTACCAGGCTACCTGATCATGTTACTGTGGATCAGCTTTCCAGGTAGAGAAAGGGGATGGGGGAATGCTCTGAAGGGCAAGGGTCTGAAAGGGCAACAAGGACACCTTCATTGCTGGGGTGACAAAACGACAAATACCTGGATTTCAAGGACTGTAAGGGGCTTAATGGTGGCAAGATCCTACTCGAACAGCAGCACACTCCAAGGTGAACAAGTGCCCCCTTTTCAAAATGCTACCACAGTGTTTGGGCACGACTTTGGTATTCAAGAAGGGGGGGCTAAATCACTTTATGCAATTCAAGTGCCTGTCCCCTACAGGGTAAATGGCACAAGGCGTCTTATGCTGGGGATTCACTTTTAGTAATCAAGCCCCAAAAATGCTTAACGCCCTGGTTATTTCAAAAGCATAGACAGTCAACAGAATCTTCTTTCCTCACTTCAGTATACACTCCTATATTTCAATTTGCTTGCCAAGTTAGCACTCGGGACTCTGAGAAAATGGCATGCAATCCCTACAATTTATGTCAACATGCTCCTTGGAGTTGGATACACCCACCTGCATCCATCACCTTTCCACGCTATGCATAGCTATTCAATGTTTAAACTGCAGAACTTTAAAAAGCAATGATCGGATAGGTGTCCGATACAACCTCGCAACATCATCTTTTTTGGCTTAGTTCCTCATAAAGTTCTAGTGACCTTCAAACCCACCGCTTTAACCCTCATGAAGGCGGCCACTCAACCATCGCAGGTGCTCAAGCATAAGGCACTTCTGTGTACCACAAGTAGTCCAATAGCCCCCACCCTCCCCCAACAGCAATCAAATGGCAAACCTCAGCACCACCCAGCCAGCTCTGGGGGCCATGCTGCCCCTGAACTATCCAGGGTCACATTCTCCAGCACCAGAGCTCACATAGCCCCTATGTCCATCACAGCAATACAGACTAAATTCTGCAAAAACCACAGCCAGTGCCCTCCCCGTCTTTACAAATAGAGTACTCCTATCATTATACCAGTGGCTTTCAGAAGACTAGCCAACCATCCTATTCTATCAAAGGAATCAACTAAGCAGCCAATGCTTGGTTTAAACACCAGTAACAGCCATTGAGCACAACCACTTGTTGCACCATTTTAGTTTTTTGCAGGACAGAGGTTTGGTAACCTGTTCAGTCATTATTAAGTTATGAGACAAAGATGTAATACCCTAAACCAGGGGAATAGAAGCTTTGTGTATTGGACTGCAATTGCCTTCAACCTGATCCAAAATAGTCCATGGAGATGCATCATGGCGTTAGTACAGCAAAAATATGGCGAGCCATAGGTTGCAGACCACAGCCCTAAACTAATGGCAGGTAACCTGTGACCCTCACTATTTCTAGGGATTTCAGCTCCAATCAGCCCAAGCCGGTATAGACAATGTTAAGACACCATCAGAGACTAAGGCCGAATATCTTGAAAGGGAACAGAATCCCAACCAAGGCTATGAATCACAGCAATCATCAAAAGAGGTGATATTTAAATGTTTACTGCAGACCCGGCCCCTCATCATTTGATATAGTCTCAACACTATCAATACCAAACACTGTCCCTACTCTATCAAGTCACTACCCACTGCCACACTTGCATTCCAAACAGCAATACTATCCCGGATCTTCACCCTCAATTCCACTATTTGCCTTTTCCTATAAATATCCACAGTACCCACCCCTAGTTGTAATTAATGCTCCTCCCATCACTTGTAAAGGTGTGACCTTTATACAGTATACAGAAGCATCATTTTTTCTACTTCAATTGCTCAAGCATAGCTTGCTATTCTTTGGAACAAGACACTGCCGCCATGCAAGCGCTATGGGGTTTGATACACATGCCAGGATGACTGTGCCCTTCAGTACCCTACACATACTCCGCCGTTCGGTAAATGGAGTACCATGAGTGGGTAATAAGGACATTTATTATTACAGCACTAGTGGCTGGAGGAATCAGCATAAAATGCCATAGAAAAAAAATAAATACTATTAGCCCATTAAATGGTACAGAATGTATCAAATCAAAGTAGCATAGAAAGGATGAGCCAACCCCCCACCTTGGCTTGCATGTTAAACAGATAACCAAGCACTGATGGATCATGGTTTAGTACAGGCCACAAAATAACAATGGTCTATATAGTGCGCTGAAAGGACAGCTTCCACGAGAGGTGTTTAGTACCACATGTAAGAGGGTAGTGACATTTGAAAAGTAATTGTGTTTAATTGAAAAAAGGCTATTACTATGGGATACATGAAGTTTGTTTGCAATTTAGAGCCAATACAATCTAATGTAATGGGATCATGTAATCTCATGTAATGGGGTGCTGTTTCTAAGCTATATCCTTAGGATGATGGTAAAACAATTATAACATACTAAATGGATTTGATGTACATGAGTTATGATTACAGCAATATTTGAAATGTTTAATGTATTTGATGCTTGCTCTTAGTGGGATTTAATGTGTAAAAGGTTTTCTTGTAAACCATATACAATTTTTTTTTTTAAGTAAACAGCGGAAACCTGCAAAACTACCACCAGCCTACAAGTCCTATTTAGACCAATGCAAATCTAGTTTACTTTTTGAGATAAGCAATTTACTTCAAACTGTTGGCGGTAAACCAGCAGATTGTGTACACGTACACAGTTCTCGAAGCAAAGTCAACAGGGAAACCAAATTGAAATTCTTGTCTGAATTATGCGAGGAGTGCTGGGGGTCGAAGGGGTTGTGGGGGGGGTGGCAGGGGTCTGATTACCACTTTAAAGTGATGCTCTTTGCAAAGGGGCTTTGAATTTATGGCCATGAATGAGCCATCTTACACGAGTGAGAAAGCCATGGATGAATGCAGCCCCGCTGAAATTACATACTTGTTATTATATACATGAAGATATTAAATTATGCTGCTGAAATATACACACACAGCACGAGTGCAAAAGGACTCTAGCCTAGTAGCCCGAGTATTGTCAGAATACAGTATAATTTCCACGCAGAACAAGATCAGCCACACCATTTTGGGCACGCTTTGGGATTTCTTTTGTCGTTGTAGTTCTGCAAATTGTGTTTGTGACAAAAACACAGAAGATCACAATGTCTGCACTATGATGTGTAATGGAATCGTATATATTTTTTTAATCCACGTTTTACATAAGGCATTACCAGCGTTATTTGTATACACAACTATGTGGTTTACATGTTAGATTTCATGCATCTTTCCTGTGGGGGTCCAGAGTTCAGTTTTACTGGATGATCTCACAAAGCACTCCCAGTAACATTGTTGCACACATGCCAGTTTTAGTCCCCAAAATTAGGCAAACCCACCTGCAGTGCTGTGTTGATCTGTTGAGATCAGAAGCATATCCTGTGCAAAATTTGAGTCGTGCATATGCCCAGAGTCACTCTACCATTCTCATCTGAAGGGAAAGTAACTTTTTTAAAATGTTCCTTTCATCTATAATTATTACTGGGCAATAAGAGCAAACTAAAATAGGCAAACAAGTTGTTTATCCTACCTAAAACAGTCAAATTAATAACAAAAAAAATCAAGACAGTGGTGACAATCAGGATGCCACTACTTAGCACCCAAGGAAAGAGCATTTTTCCTAAGCACAAGCAATATGCAATCCGAGGGTCATAGCTCGTCAATCACAATTAAATAACGTGGTTCGAAACTGAGGGAAGCTGGAAGATATTCGGCTCCTGCTTGTGGTCTAGAATAGAAGCTACTAGATCTACGTGTGGCTGCCCATACACAATGATACTTGATCAATACACCCATGTGAATTAAACTCTCTGCCATTGGGACAATCTAAAAATAAACATAAAATAATCTATAGGATATTTAAGGCGTAAGAGGTCAAATTATGGACAATACCTTTGCATCTTATGTGCAAGCTAAATTTGCGGAACGTTATGTACTAGCTCCTGGTCACTGGTTAATGCTGGATACCCAGGAACTGCTTTTAGCAATATTATGTATGTATTTCACTGGAAAAAAACCTTAATTAAGGTGCAGTTAAATTGCATTACACAACAAAACTCTTGAAATTCAGCCGATGTGGGAAGTCATGACCAGGTTAACTCTGCGTAGTCCTGTTGATATTCCACATAATGCCATTTTGTTATGTCATTGTGAATCCCTTTTCTTAAAATATGTATGTGCTGATAGACTTTGCACGTGGCGAGTTAGTTGGTCACGACTTCCCACATGTGCTAAATTTAAGGGTTTTGTTGCATTAAATCTGTGCAATTTAACTGCACATGCAGGATGTTTTATTTCAGTGAATTAATGGTTTTATTATACCCCAATACATGTTACCCCAACAGCTTTCTTCCGGTCCCACTGGGAGCACACGGCCTTCAGCCATGACCAGTCTTAATATTGCTCCAATAAGTTTCCTAAACGGGGCCAACTCGCCATGGCCTTCGACCGTGGACACCACTAGGTTTGTTATGGGCACACTTGCCATGGCCAATGACCACAGCCTTTGGCAGTGTCCACATTGCATACTGCACCATCCGGTTGCTTGAAGTAACCCAGTGCCCATATCCTTTGGCCACACCCATTACCCCTGCCTCACTGTAGCTGTAAAATGCCACTTTTCTGTATTCATTTAATTTAATAAAAAAAACAAAAAAATTCACATGACCACATTTATATTAGCAATGTATTATAAAATAGCCCTGTTTATTTGCAAAATGCCTGTAAATAACCGCTTTATTTTCCTGTGACAAACTTTCATTCCTGATCCCTTTTTCCTACTATAACCGTGAGTATCCCCAATATAACCGAGGTTATGCAAAAACATTCAAGCTCCGAACTTGGTCCCCACCCCCCCCCCCCATTTCTCATGCGGTCCTCTTTCCCCCTCCCCCAACTCATTTCATATTTTTTTTCCACCTTTCGTTTTCAGCAAACCCTGGGGGGGGGGGGGTGCTTTCTCATTTGCCCCCTTCTCCATCAAATATTTAAATACTGGATGGAATAACACCTGACCCCTTCCCAAACTAGAGTCCTCTCTTCATGCTCAAGTTGTTTTTTACCTGGTCCAATTCCGTCCAGCAGTTTTTGCTGTGCGCCATGCAGAAATTCTGACTTTTTCCTCCATCGGGAAATACTGGGAGCAGGCACACCTTTTTCAAATTATCGTCTGAATCTGTCATGCAAGTCAAAAATTATTAGCCATTACATTTTCGGGTTTCCTATGGAACTTGATAGTCAACTCAACTATATAGTTTAACTATATAGTTTTGTTTTTTTTAAACTAGGCAGTTCCTGTAGCAAGATGTAGGCAAGAAGGAATCCCAGATGACTCGAAGCTTTGGGTTTTAAAGCCGATCAATTCTGCACAAACTGAAATCAAGATATATGACATAAAAGGTTGCCGCTAGGATCGCTGCTGGTCTAGCGAAGGCCGTTTGGACCTTTGTGGCTGTAAAGAAAGCTGGAAAGGCAGAATGGCACCATAAAAAGTTATTCAAAGTGCCCCCATCAAAGGGCATCCTGCTGACAAACCTTGTGTTACGCACCATTGTCTCTGTCCCGAATAAAGGGATGGCCATGGGAATAAATTACTAGAGGCGCTTCTAGGCTACTAGGTTTCTAGAATTGCCATTCCCTCAATCATGCTGGTGAGCGAAAAGTCACATCTAAGAACACAAATCAATGTTATAATTTCATTCCTCTTATTCATTACTTTGTTAAATAGGCGCAAAATTGCACGCTTGTTCAGCTTCTTTCACCCTAGAGGATATTAACTTTATGTGCAAAGGCCAAGTTTTCTACACAAAAAGTAGTTGAAACAAAAACACCAAAGCGTTTCAAATTAAAATACGTCTTCAGGCTAGAGTAAACACCTTCGTCAACAAATCCTTTTAGGCTCTACTTTCCAAAAGCGCGGCATAAAAAACTACCACCTCAAAAGCTTCTCTGGCACCCTACCTACAAGGAAGGTCGGAATAGGTGAACATCCATGTGGATACTTGCACAAACTCTGGTTGTTCAACTTACACTGGTAGGAGCATGTGTGTGACGTGCATGGGTAGGGGGTATAAATGAGGTAGGCGGCGCAGGAGAGCAAACAATTGCTTTTCACCCTTCAACCAGTAGAGGCCGATGAAAACAAAAAGGCCCCCCAGTCCAATGAACCTCTACCAACAATGATCCAATGTCACCAAACAACTAAGAGCACATTTATACAATCTTGCTTTAACAGGAAAGGATCTCTAGTTATCTAGGATATGCAGTAATCAAGATTTTAAATGAATCATGGTTGGGCATGTCAAGACAAAGTTTAAAGTGCACATGAAGAAGAATACTTTGCGGAGTACCGACACATTTAGAGAGGAATAAAAAAGCTAATAAAACAACAACAAAAAAGAAGTACGAACCCTTGTTGATTAGTATTTTCAATGGGTTTTTGATCAGTTTACAAAATGTCAGGATATACTACGAGAATCCCAAAGTTATTAATTTCACAAACTTTGCCAAGAGAGAAGTGCAGCCAGTATTATGGAGTTCTACACACCACCCGTATGACCATTACAAAAAAATAAGAAACGATTTGTTAACCCTCAACTGACCACAAATCACCATACTGCTAGTACAGTTCCAGCAGTATTTTTAGAAAGAAAAGTGTACACACATTTTTTTCTCCTCCAATATGCTTGGGAAATGAGATTTTCCATAGTCGACATACATCTATGCAAAATGTCCCATGCATGGAAAACAGATCCATATGTGAAACCTTCCGAATGCACTTCATGTATTTTGTTTCAGCTAAGTACAGTCATCATGCTAGCATTTCCTGGTAATTGGACTACGTGGTGTATGGCACAGGGGACATATTGTGGAGTCAGGCGGCGAAGTAGTAAGGGCAGAAACATTAACTATTGAATATCAATGCACCTTAAAGGGGAAATAAAGTATTTCACATTACCACTGGAGCGGTGTGGGAATGGCTCACTTGATTTTGGAGGTTCCTTCATGGCATCATTGTATGGTGGGACTTTTTGGAAAACCAGCAACTGTATGATTTATCATACGATATGGCATTTATAACCTGCCTATACACAAGTGATACTTCGATCTGCACCGTCAACCACCAGCAGTGACTTAACAGTGTAGAACATGTGGGAGAGATTTAGCAAAGCAAACCCCACTAAATGGTGGCCTTATATCGGGAGACCAAAAGTTAAATAACTTGAGACAAGTGGTAAATTGGCATGCAAATCCCCAAGGGGTTATCAAGATTTTCTAGTCTGGCCTGTTCAAAATCAAATTCAATACGTAGCTGCAGGAAGGGTGCATGGATATGAACGTTATTGCAACAATAAAGGCAGTTCCTCAAACACTGCACACACAAAAAAAAAAGTTTAAGAATGTGGCCTTTCATCGCGTTCAATAATACAGGACTCGAAAAATTCTACAACTTTTGCTTTTTGAGATAAATGCATTTTTGATTTAAATTTGAACTAAAACACCAACGATTGAATAAACTCCAGGCATTCAATCTACGCGTTCCCATTTAATAAAAAAGTTAGATGTCCAAAATTTGTCGTAACTTTCTACTATAAATTAAGGGCTCCATTATTTCCCCGGGTGTTCCAAACCGGAATGTGTCAAGACTTTGTGTGGTGTCAATTTGTGAAGTAAGGTCTGTCCAACCCAAACAACATTACGCGTCACCAGACTACAGAGGCTTAGCCAGGATTCTCTAACAAGCCGGGCCCAGAGCAGAGGCAGTAAAATCTGTAAATGCCCACATAGTGCTGCTGAGTGGGCATTTACAGATTTAGGGTGGTCTTTGCCCACTCAGCCCCTCTCCGGTCTACCTACACCTTTGCTAGATTATCAAACCGGGCGCAAAGGTAATTCAAACACAGAACACTAGACCACAGAAGGATCTCCCTTACATCAAGCTTTTTTGCCATGTTAGACATTAAGTGGCCAAGCACTTCAAAAAAGGCACTAGAGTGCAAACAGTTTAGAGAAGTGAAATCACATGGGCTCGGACAGTAGTTGAAATAGACAAACGAAGATGGTTCTTCAGCATTCTTGGCACATTGCAAGACTGTATGTAGGTCAAGACATGTGCCCAAGCCAACTGCCCATCAATTTTAGATTCTAGCTATGGGCCATCAGTACAGACTTAAAAGATAAAAAAAACTTTATAAGCCAAGATTGTTGAACTAAAAATAAAATATGGAAATACTCAAATAGTTGTAATTGACCCAAGTAAGTTCTTATAGTAAGGCATGGTCTCCTTGAGTACAAAATTAAAATACATTGGGAAATGGGACAATGATTTAGAATGCAACTAACAAAATGTACTCAGTCCTTGGCATGTGAAATCGAAAATGCATTTTAAAAAGCACAACAGTTTTAGAATGATTGAGGTACAGTAAAGTCCAACGCAACAAACTGTCACATTCATAACGAACAATGTTTTTTGTCCAGTCTTTGAACAAGGCATGATAACCTGTTCAGTGGTTGTTAACCACATTGAGAGTTCGCAGCCATCTGGGACAAAGACTGATATGCAAATGCATATTTCCCATCTGTGAAAGGTACAGGGAGCAAAAAGCGTGTGCTGCAAACTCATCTCAGAACAAGTTATCATGCCATGTTCTTTCTGGAGAGGAGCGCCTGCTACCTTTTTTGAAACATGTATTGAGACTATGGGCAAAACCTTTACACTGGCATGATGGTAACATAAGTATACTATGGTCAATAATTAACACCCTGACCTGAATTAAATAAGTTTGCAATCCCCATCAATTTTTAAGCAACTATTTAGAAATTAAACATAAAAACTCCAATTGTACATTTCTCATTGAATTTGTCAAAACAAAAAATATTGAAAATTAGATTTTCCGACTATCTTCCATCAGGTGTTTCTCCTTTCACCACAGGAAATTAACTGTGGGACAGTTCAATAAAAAGAATACATGTTAATTTGAACTGATAATTCGAGTAGGATGTTAAATATAGAAATCTAACATTTTTAGAAATTGTAGATAAGTGGTTTATACATTCAAAAACATTTCTTAAAACATTGAGCCAACAAGTCAGATAATGTGTGTCAAAATTAGAAGTACAGTTCAATTGTAATCAACTCCTGTACTGTTCAGTGTAATGAAAATAAGCCTTCAGACAGCAGAGTGTAAGACATGTAGCCGGTCAGGCAACTTCAGACGCACTTGCGTTCCAGGTTTAGAAGGTGGGGAAAGGTTAAGAAAAACATTAAAAGGCAGAATGAGTGCTGATGGGACCCTAGAGTTTGAGGACTGTTAAGCAGAAAAGAGCAGATTTGCAGATTGCCCATCCCTTCTCGCATTAGAGTAATGCTGAAATGGAGAAAGGATATGCACTTGATACCATTTAAACAGTTCAACTGAAAAAGAAATAAAATACCAAAATGGTGGACATTTTCTGGACTTGTGTCAGACCAGTAAAAATTACAGAAATCACAAAAGAGTAACAGATGCAGAGAGTATTTAACCAGAAGTACAAATAAAGTACACGCGTGTTGACATACTTTCATCCAACATCGGGGAAAATGCTTAAAAAAAATATATAATTTACACCAAAAAATAAAATATTTATCAGGCCAACAATTTCACCAAAATTTTGTGAACGTCTTAACTAGACAAGCTGTTGTCTCAAAAAACATAATAAATAAGAAAACTTTACTGGGAAATACTAATTCCACAGTATTAGAGGAGCAACAATGATCTCACTTGGCTTGGTCAAGGCTTGCTTTCCAGGACATCAGTGAAGAACCTGGATAGTATTTATAAATCGAATGGCGTGTTTACAGCTCCAATTAGGTCATTAACTTTCAGAAGACTGAGCACAAAGTTTGATAAACCTAGCTCAAAGATTCCAGTAGGATGTGTTAGGGAGGGGAGTAAATGGGTGAAAATGGCCATAGGCTTCAATGGGTGAGAAGTAAACACCTACAAGATTTCTGTCCCTCCCCATATACTATTTCCCCTTAGCTGTACTGAAATGCAAACGATTGTTTATAGGTGGCGCTTTACCACCACCTAATAGCCCAAACAAAAAATGTAAACCAATACTGTAGGCATATCCATAATGTTTGCACCTGTCCCAATGGAAGCAAAAAACAATTAGTGCCTGAAAAACAGGAAGTCAAACTTGTGTCCCACCAGACAGTCACATTTGTTAAAAAGATGTACAATGTTGTTGGACCTACAATATACAAGGCTTGCAAAACCTTTGACCACTTGCATAATAGTTTATTAAGGTCGAGAACCATTTCCATGGTGCTCAACCTTGCTGGGGAGTACAATGAAGGTTTGAAACGGATTTAACATTTACTGCAAACTAACTTGGTTTGAAGTAGATGCCAAATTAAAGGTTTGTGTGTGGCTGGCCTCTGGGTGACAGCAGTGTTCTGTGCTAACAGTGGGCTTATGGTGACAATTTAGGGCTGGAAAAAATGTTCGCCAACACTCACCATGGGTCGAGTGCATTTCCCTGAGGTCGAGAAGGTAAACTAAGTTACTCGACCAGCAGGTCTAGTGGGTTTTAAAGAATTTGCAAGGCCCGATACAGAAACAAAAATCTGCCAAACGAACATATTTGACTAGGTGCAAAATTGATATAGAAAAATCAGTGTTGGTAGGCCCGTCAAATGGATGTAGCATGTTGGAACTAAAACGTTCAATAGAACAGGTGTGGGAAAATATTTACAGAGGTAATAACAGCATTTAACATGGCATATCACAATCAATGTTGCAGTGATTATATACATCGTAAATAATTTGCATTAACTGAAAAGTACCAGTTCTTTCTTGGACTACTTTTGAAGTAGGCTCACCTAAAAACTATGGGCTATGACAAGTATTATTAGGGCTAAGAGGGATGTAAATTCAGAAAACGAATTTGTCCAGATATTACAGTTACATCTTTCTTCCTTGCCCCAGTTCTTAGTTTTGAGGTGAAACAACTCAAAAGTAAGGGTGACAGGAAGAAAATAACACCAGGAGAAATAAAAATTGGCACCAAGTAATCCACAACTCCAGCCCTTGGAGTGAAACTTTTTTTCAACAACAAATGACAAGATATTAATTCATTTGTTGAGCTGTACTTGTGAATAAAATATACCAATTGCTCTAAGCTTAGAGTTTCCTGTGTGTCACTACCCTGTAGTTAACTTGGTGTCCTCCCTTTTATCCCCATATGCCTGAAACTAAACTGCGGTTTTTGAACAGAGCTGTTGAATAGATGGCCAGTACCCCCAAAGAATTGATAAAATAGTAATTCTGGTTCACCCATCGTTGAAATGGCTTGTGAACAAAATAATTACAAGTTTGTCTTTGTTATAACTGTTTGGTTCGAATAAATCGCTTATTAAAGAACAAAGTGAATTCAGAGCCTGAAGCTGTGAAAGTTGCAGGAATTAAAAACATGCACAACTGTATTTAAGCAACATGCCCCGAGCAGCAGGGCCTTACCGACTCACGTAATGCCCCGGGGCCCATAGTTATATGTCCCCGCAGCGAGGAGCATATAGCTATTAGTACCCCGGCCCGCAAGATATGGGGCACTAAAAGCATTTTTTTTATGGAGGACCCAAAAAAATAAATAAAAAACATACCTGAATCCCCGGTGGGGGACAAAGATGACATCCAGCTGTGTGGAGGCTCAGAGCAGGGATGGCCCCGCTTCTAGCCTCCTCACTGGCTGAGGGGCTGCCACGCCCCTAAAGGCATGGAATCCCGGCTGAGGGATTCCCGGCCGGGTAATGCCCTCGGCGAGGGCCAATCAGAATGGTCCTTTCATTCCAATTGCGCCCTTGCCGGGTACAAATATGCAATATTACCTAAAGCTGTAGTCAAGTGTGCCTCGTTGAAACAAATGTTACTGTGTTTGATGTTGAGTGGTAGACTTCACCAATTATCAGTTTGAATGGGCCAATGGAAATCTGCCAACATGGAAGAAAATAAGCTAAGAGATCCGTGATTCGGAAATAAACACTACAGTGAAAGCGACATTTTTTAAGATCAACTGAAGCTTGTGGTCACTTTAAATGTGCCTGCTTTCTGAAACAATTTTACTTGGCCAGCCATCAAATAGTAATTCACTGCCTGTGGCTAAGTGGAAGAGATACCTTTATACAACAGTTATTTACTGAAAAGCGAACCACATCCATACATAATGCCATGTTGGCTAGAGATCTCACACCATATCAGTTAATGTACACCACAAAAATGCATATTCTGCAGAACTGAAAAATGTCAGCAGCATATGTGGAATAATGGGTCCACATTTTTTGATTATCAGCACTCACTGGATGTGGACTGTTGTACAAAGTTACAATTCCCAAGTGAATGGATACAAGTAAATGTTTCCGATTAACATTATTTATTCCTCGGGTCAACCTAATAAAAAGGTGGGACTCCCATAAATGACATCTCCAAGAAAGATCTAAACATTATTCCATTACAATTGTAAAGTACCAAAACAAATGATGTCGGTGACACTACAGTAGTACATTGGTACTATAGTGAAACCCGTTTTCATGGTCACATCTAACAAACAAGTAAAAAAAAGAATGGACCTACAATGAAAAGGTAAATAACTTCACATTACAATTAGGGTAATGTATCAGTTATAACGACATTAAAATAATACATTGTTTTTTTTCTCAAAAATAAAACCCCAAACCAATTTCTGTAAAACGTTGTATGTGATTTACTAGTATTGGTGGGTGAGGAGGGGTGTGATGCCAAATTAACTACCCCATTAGTATCTTATGCACCTATCAGCTGACAAATTATGCATAGTGGATGGGGTGTGAGACGGTGTGCTCCTGTAGCCACCAAATCAGTTCCAACTCTAGGTGTACTTCCCTCACTAAGCCATACCGTCCTACAACACTGAAGTGGTGTTATTTTTTCTTTATTTTCAGCCTACAGGCTTGGCAGCATTTTGAATGTGTACCCTTTCATGCATTTCTTGCAAATGTCCTAATTCCAAGTACTGCAAGTTTAAAAGTGTACACCTGGACAGCAAAGACAAAAGCTTAGAACAAGATACAAGAGTTCCTCCATATGGTTCACCAGTGGCCAACCTGTTAGTCCCCGATTCCAGTGACCTGTTTTCAGAACACTGGCTTCTCCTTGGGGGATTTTCGATACTTCGCTCACTGTTGCCATGACGACTGCTTCATCTCTATGTACCACTCCACATCACCCAGGCATTGGTAAATGTAGCTGGTTGCTGTATAGTCGGTTGCAAGGGAAAAAATAATTTAAGTCAATAATATGCACAGATAAAGAAGGGTACAGAGCATGACATTTAAAAACATACCAATAAATGAGGCAGCCATGTTTGTTTACAGCTAAAATCTGCATGCGAAAAAAAAATACTTATGCACCTGTAAAAACACCCCACACACATTCCAGAAAGGACAGATAACTGCCAAAGTTGATGGCAACATAGCGCAATAGGCAGCGTAATAATCAGAAAGGACATAAACAGTCACCCTGCATGGGGAAAAGCAGCATTTCTAAATAACGTAGATGTCGCTATACTGCCCCTAGGAAATCTTGGAGGAGGGGGGGAATGTTACTTGCCAGATTTAACAATGACTTTATGAAAAGGGTTGGGCTTGGAGTGCTTTTTAACTGGGCCAATAACAGCCTGTGGAACCTGCCAATGGGGTACAAGCTAAGGTTTCAGGGGTGAGATAGGCCCTCTATAGCTTCAGAGGAACAACTCAAAGAAAAATCCTGAAGGACTCTCCAGGATGGTGTACGGCTTGGTTTATACAGGTTGTACATCAATCGCAGTTTGCTAGATTGAAGAGCAATGCAGGAAATTCCAACTGTTCTTTGTGGTTGAACAGCTGGAGGAATTCAACAAGTACTGTATTTGAACAGATATTGGCTCACTGTTCAAATGAATGAGAACCTACAACTGGTGGATTTTTCAATCGATAACCCTAAAAGTGAGTTGGGGGTTTAGGTCATTATGAAGCACTGAAACACCCACAACTAAAGAGTTGTGGGCACTTGTCAACCGTTACTTTATCTACATTTTCTAGGGGACCTGCAGAAGGGAGACTAGGAAAGGCATCTGTAAGCAGAGGGGCAGCTTTTATGATGGGATGTCATATAGTTGTAAAGCAAGTGACTGGACAGAGTCTGCTCTAAACTATGTGGTATATTATTTGCCAAAAGCTATCAACAAGGCCCTACCTAACAATTAGCAGCCTTGGATGCCATTGATCAATGGATGTTTCTGTAGGCTTTCAAGTAGTCATCAAAAAATTAGGGGATATGGGGAGTAGCAGGGAGACGGTTGTGCAATATTTAATAAAGTTACATTGCACAACATCCCACCAATGGCTACTTCAATGCTATCTCCTGCATAGCCAAGAAAACAAAGATTTTACAGAGGAAAGGAAATGTTGAATCCGATTAAGTTGTGTCTTTCAACAGTTCTACCTCAATTTGTCTCAGCCACAGCAAAGCAGTGTGAAAAAGGTTGTTTGAAGGCGGAACTTACGTTCAGGTGGGATGGAAAGTTAGTAATCTGATAATCTTTGTGTTGTCCTCGTCCATAAAGAAAGATTTAACGCTAAATTTGTGGACAGCAAGTGAATGCATTTTTGTAGCACCATGTCATTTTGCTGGGAAAAGGCAAGAGGCATGTGAAAAGGTAATTCTGCAGGCAGTTTGTGGATTTTTGAAGCACATGAACTTATGAATATCCAGGAACAAACGTCCAGCCTAAAAAAATAAATGCAAGCCACACTGTTGGGAGATCCGCCTGTCTTTTTTAGCAAAGTAATTTGGCTTTGATCAAGTGAGAATACTAATTCGGTCTCATCCAAAGATGTACCGAAAGAAAAGCAATAGATGTAGACTTGCCACCCACTCAATGTAGTGAGAAACAAAGCTGGCAGTTCGGCATTCAGGGGCAATTTAAACCACCAAATGGGGACCTTCCAAAATAATGCCAAAACATGGTGAGCTAATACAAAGCATTAGGCCTCTTAATGATGGTTAATGGGAGGATATGGCCAATAACAAGAACCTAATCGTTCCATGTGGTAGGACAGACTGCACAGGCATTCCAGTGCTGCCACAGATCCCACACCTAAATATTAAAATGTAGAGGATCAAACCATGGAGAATACATGTAAAAAGAAGAGCCTACTAGATGAGGATATGGTTTGCCCTACAGGCAGTGTCCGGCACTCCTTACAAGGAGATCTTCCAGAAGCTACATAAAATATAAATGGGACATTCAACCATATTAACATATCAGGTTTTGCTGGATGCCACACTACAGATCATTCCAATTGCTGATCATATTAGAGCCTCAACAAAGTCAAACTGGAATAGTAACACTGAGACGGCTTATTCAAATGTACACCACAGAAATCAAAGTAAGAAGTTCTTATAGTCAGGTAACTTAGTTCACACCCCATCTAACATAATTGGGGGTGGGGAGGTGATCAAACATACATTTGTTCCTCAGAGGAAAGATGAAGCAGAATAGTACGTAATCAATGAAGACTTTTGGAACCTGGAAAAATCGCCTTTAAGTAAACCTGATGTAGAGCACTTCAAATGTGTTTAGGCTTTGAAGTGACAATTTTTACTCAAGAACACTGCAACCCTTTTAGAAATAAAACCTGAAGGGAAAGTTGCATGGACCCTTTTAAAACTTTGCGTAACTAGCTGAACATCTTGCTAACTGTGTTCAATGAGAAATTAAAAGCAACATATAGTACGTAAAGTTCCATCAGTTCCTTCAACGTATAATTGCAAACCAGGGAGGAAATGGGCGGGTGGTGTTTAGTAGAGGCGGAATTGAATGCAGGTAGTTTAAGATTCAACGTAACAGACCAACAATATTGCCAGTCATGCCAATGAGTTGCTAAAGAAAGCATGTAGAAAAATACTGGCAAACCCAATCCACTGTTCGGTCAGAGGAGCAAAGCAGAATTCTGTTAATTGACCAATTAAACCAAAAACCCTAACTTACGTTTGCCTTAAAACTCAGATGAAGGACTCCAAAGTTTATTATAAAAATAAAAAAAAAATAAGTGATTTGCCTTCCAAAGTAGGTTCTCTGTATTTCATCTCATCTGTGGTAAGGGACAACAGTCAAAGCATCTAGTTTAGGTTTTAAAATTCTGGAGCCAATAAAGAACACATTTAAGGGGGTTACAAAACTAGTCAGATGAGATGAACTGGATATTTATACAGGGCTTAAGCCAAACAACCTTACACAGAATTTTACATACAATAATCACCCACCCAAACTTGGTACTCATTTATCACCCTCAGAAGGATGATAGGCTCAGTTAGCCATGCCAAGATTTGAAAATAGTGCACCTGCAGATCATACATAGAGCACAGAGTGCTAAACCCGCTGAGGTAGCTTACTGAGATTCAAGAGGCGCTAAAGAAATACCTACCATACATAACCAATGGCTAGGTGAGGAAGAAAATGTGACTTAGGATAGTGAGATCACATGATTTGAGAATATAGGGGCACAATCAAATGTGAGAGCATTACATACTAGGTGTGGAAAAGGACCATTACCAGATTGTGCAAGGAGTTTGGTTTAATTGTTTAACAAAGCAACATTATCTGCCTCGGTGATACAGGTCACAATGCATCAGTCTCACAATATAGGATTATTGCTCACAAGAGAACCTGCATTTATGAGCATGTACTTGCACACCTCCGATATTCACGGACTATCTAGTGGCCTTAGAGCACTTTCAACAATAATTTGCCCTTATTACAACAAGATGCAAAATGTCCGATTGCACTTCAAGCAAAGTACACATACGCTGTGCAGTACCTATGCACTAACGGCACCTAGTCAATTGTTTAATGAACTAGACAACTTCTGATAAAAGAAACTTTAAATTGGCTAAGTTGCACTCCAGTGAACTTTAAGCGAGTTGATTAAACCTATTAATATAATCTGATCTAGGTCATGAAATCAAAAGTAAGATCCGTGTAGCATCCATGACACCAGCAGGTGTTGGGTTTGCGTGTGCCAGTCTCTCCATGGGGTGGTATTGGAAAGGCAGCTCAGCCAGCCAGCCTTGGAGACACTACTACAGAACGGCCATAAGGTGAATGGCATGGCCTCCCTTATAGTGAAGAGATTTGCTCTTTAGATGTTGCGTATAGAGTCAAGCATAGAAAGGTCATATTCCATTTTTACCTGGGATGTTCTTTAATTTTAGATTTGTGCATATAAGCCTTCAAACGTTTTCAGTGCTGAATCTCTCCATTTGCAGTCTTAGCCAGTGATTAGTGGTGCAACAAGCATCACTAAACACCACAGGAGCACTTCGAATTGAGCTTAGAAGTCAGTTTCTCACATCCTGGAGATACAGTCCACAACAGCAGCATAAACCTGGCATTTGGTCTTCCTTTGGTGAATGTGTGAGTCTTAAAATTTAAATTAAGCTGGAGCTCCACTGGATGGGACTAACTCTAAATTAAAAGAATTCATGAATGCCTGCCACAATCATTCTATGGATAGTCGGTCAAAGACAGATATATGGGGACACGCTTCAAGTTAGCTGCTAAGTCTAACTGTTGAACCTGCAGTCAGTTTTGAAAACACTAGGACATTTCAGATCAAACGTTACTTTTGACATAGCTAACGTTACACTGGAAACGTGCAGAATGTATAACTAGAGTCCCCATAAGTTAAGTTTGTGCAGAACTAGTTGAGATGGTTTAATAAGGGCTAGGGGAACAAGAGTAGTTGCTTAATATTTTTGGGCCGAATGGCAATATAAGATATATATCCGGATATTGTTTATGTGGGTTAAGTGCTCAGTTTTAAGCCGCCAGCTACACGTGAGATGTCAACACACCTTTATTTAGAAGACATTGATTGAAATAAAGTGCAAATACAGGTTTCCTCTTCCTGTTTGAGAATACACAAAGCTGTGTAAATATCAAAATGTAAAAACAAAAATTGCATATGTGAAGTAAAGATGTATATATCTGGATGTTAAAGATTCTCATCCTATATAGATTTTGAAAATATATAGGTATCTCCAAAACTCGATACATCAGCCAGCCCTCTTGAGCTGCAAGTAAGTGTTTGGCATTCATTCAGTTTGGGCAGGCAACCCACCACTGAAGCCCTATCAGATAAGGCAGCGTTAGCAATTTAGCCTCAAAGATCAACTGCTAGTCATTTGATTGCTAAGTAACCGATTGTGTGTGTAGAATCTTTCAAGAGAGGAAACCGGGTCACCCGTCTCCTCGCTCAGATTGAAAAAAGGTCCACAGGGCTGGTTACCAAAGAAAATTATCTGACTTATTCCAGAGTTAAATAGGAGTCAGAAGTAGATCATACTAACTTTTCTGTTAATCAAATACCCCTCGCAAGGTTTAAATCTAGGGTAAGTCAAAGCTACTCATGGCAGCTTTGTGAATTGGGCCCCACATCCTATGAATAAACCAAAAAGTAAGATCATTTATTTGCACTTCGAGACACTTGGTTTAAGAGTAGTTACTTAACCAATGTGCATTAAAATAGGGTTTAAATGGATATATTTAATGAATATGTACTTTTTAACCAACTTGGCAATAGTAGTTTCAGGAACTGGTGTATTTTTGCGATGTTCTCTAAAATGGTGAAAATGGGTACACCTTGCGTGGAGCTTTATTTTTGAAATGCCCACTGGAATTGAGAAGCCAGTACTTCAGCATTACAATGTGTTTACATTTCAAAAGCATACATTATTTTATTAAAAAGGGTGTGCACATGTCAGAAAATTCTTTCTAGGGTTGTCCCGCTCTAGAGAAGCACCATGTGGGGCACAACTAATGACAAAGATCCACCATGAGTGTCTGGAAAGCAAATTGTACAAGACAATACATTTTTTAGTCATTACTGGTAAGCATGTGCTAATATTTTTCTTAAAGAAGTGGGTGCTTAAGCTTTAGTTCGCCTAAAGTTCATAGCAATACCACTACCGTTAAACAAAAAAGGTCTCTCTTGGTAAAGACATGCTTGTCAATTAAAAGAAAAAAAAGGTATATTGTTGTTCCCACCCATCTTCTTTTAACAAAAAGCTAAGACATTTGTTTCTAACATTCCAAATAAAATGTACCACCAATCCAAAAAAATAAATAATACTTGGTCTATAATTTACATCATTAGCACGGTGGGCAAGTGGCTTATACTTAGTTGTCCCCATTCTGAACATACCCAATTTTGGAAAGGAAACATATCTGTAAACACACACCCAAACAAACTAGTCTCATGAGCTTTAATGTAGTCCGAAAATGCTTCCTCTTGTATCACATTTTTTTCTTCTTCTTCGACTACATTGTCTCTTAGTAAACTGCAGGCCTGGTATGAGCCATCTGCTTCAGACGTGTGATAATTTGACATGAGATACTGTCCTTTATGGACCACATTGCCAACACTTTTAGATTTGTTACCATATACGAATGGCTTGGTTGGGTTACCTACTAGTTTTTTTTTAGAATTGTATTTGTATAGTACCCCTATTCCAGTAGGATCCTTACGCGTGGGTTTTACCCATATTACACACACATAAAATATATATTTTTTTTTCTTTCAAGTCCAACACACATGTATCATGCCTCCCTCCGGTGACCATTAAAGTAAGTGTTCTAAAACTAGGGAAGACGCCAACTGGACAGACTAGGTTCCAACCTTTTCAATGGAACATGTCACCGAGATGGGTTTGAGAAAATTAACATTTCAAAAAGGCAATTCAAAACCCTTTTCTCAACTAGTTAGGAATTGACTCACAATCTCGTTTGACTAATCATAATAGTGTGTCAAAAGCAACTTCGTAATATGCACATTGTAATGATGGTATGTGGTGATTAGAATTGCTTGAAAGTACACCTTCAAACAAACTCAAAACCACAATGTTCTACTTAGTCGTTTGAAGAAAGGTTATACATAATCATTTGTGAAAACCGATTTCTTACATCTAACCAACAGCTCAACACAAACAGTCAGAAATGGGCTATATGAAGGGATTGTTAGATTGGAATTTATTAAATTGGGACCAAAACAGTGCTATTACAAAATAATGCATAGTTTAAGGCAAAGACACCGACATCCACAGTGCATCCTTACCCGAGAGGAAAATGTTTCAAACGTTTGTTGGGGCCAAACGGGCATTTAATTAGTTGATTCAATTATTTTTCTAAATTTAGCATACAGGCCCTTTACTACCTAGCAGTTAGACTAATGAAAATGCGGATCAGAAAACCACCTTTTTAAAAAGAAATCAATAACTTTACATCGAAGGTAAAGTTCTTTTGAGAAAAGAAAAAAAACAGGCGTTACTACTATCTGTCGTAGGCTTCGAAATCTGACTCCCCAACAAGAGTAGACTTATTTGGGGCATGCACAGTAACTAAAACAGAAACTCCTGGTGGTGGAAAGGGGAAGCATCAACTGAAACAATCATGCTCCTTTAATGCACAATTTATTTCAGAGTTGGCCAAATATGGATCACTGTAAGAAAAGGGATTTAAATAGGCATTAAATATGGAAAACCCGTATGCAAACGAGGCACAGTTCTCAAATAAAAAAAAAGTTACTTACAGAAAACACTCTTGAAATATTAAGCTTGGCCATGGTTTCTGGTTATCAAATAAAAATGCAGGGCATGATGGCTCAACAGAAAAGGACCAGGCATACAATAATACATGGTTACAGGATCTTCTCAGGCTAAAGATGACATCCATCCACTAATCATGCCAAAATAATAATTAAAACAATAAAATAATAAACAATGTCATGCCTTAAATGAGAACATTCTTGAACACGGACAAAGGCTAACAGGCCTAACTCAAACAGGTGTTTAGTGGAGAGCCATTTTAAAATGCATATTATCCCAACCAAAAACCAGTCCAATTATGGTATAGGGATGCTACAAGGAATTTTACGTGCCAAACCAGGATTACTCCTCAGATGGCTGCATCACTGAAATCTATGTACAGACAGCCTCAAATGAAACTTGTATAAACTGGATTGTGAATGTTATGCACATTGTAATATTAATATAGGTTGTCTTACCTTTTTCCTCTTAACTGCCGTAAATGATGAAAAACGTTTATTACATCTCTTATACGTCGAGGTGCTTCTTCAATTTTTGAAGCAAGATTAATGCAAGCCATGGCAACAATCTAAAAAAGAAGCCATTTGGATAAAAAAAAAACAGATTCCAGGTTTACTGACGTCTCAAATTGTACACTGGATTCAAATTAGCAAATGGCACATTAGTAACGCACATGAAAATATTATAAAACAGTTACAAGGGCATACACAAAAATAACAGATTAATTTAATGACATGAAGGTTTGTAAATGGAGGAAAGATGGTTTGAAACACTTCATAGGACTTTTTTTTTTAAATGGTCATTTGAATATTCAATGCACGCAAAAGAAAAAACACTGACCTCAGTAGCACTCTAATGGTACAGAAAACATACTAGACTACAGGCCCATTGTATCATTTTAGCAATTATTAACCTACTGAAACTAGATTGGTTTTATAACAAACTACCTACTCATTGGCATACTTGATAAGAGCAAATATATGCAGAAGTTTATTTGTTTAGATATCACCATGTCAAACGATTAAGAAAAATCTTTACTGCTCAGGCATATCCACACATGTGCAATAGGTAGGAAGGGTAAAACTGCTTTACAAAAGCTTGCAGACCAGGAATTTAAGTGCTCGCTCATGATTGGGAGGGGAGAAAAAGCAATTAAAGAGGCGATTACTGAAGAGCTGGGAAGAGATACAGTTTTAGGAGCACTAGTCCAAGTCAGCCACAGTGAACACATTAAAGTGTTGCTGCTTTGGATGCTCTAAACACTCTTGCATTGAGGCACCGGTCACTAGAACATCAGGCTGAAAAACTTTAGGAAGAATCAGAAATACACATTTTAGATCTGGCACCTCAAAGGACAGTACAAGTGGGCAATATCGGATGTTTATTGTATGCCAAACTACACTTTGATGTTAATGGCCGAGCACTTACAAAACAATGTTAAAGCTCAAATTCTTAACTTAAAAGGCAAGCACATGTTATGTGAACTGTTAAAACAGGAGAAAATTCCTTACCTAAATCACTTATTTGAAATACAGTAACGGGTTTCACTGTCTGATAAGTTACTTTTTTTTAAATAATCAAAATCGTTAAAGAAATCGCCACAATGAATAAAAACACACAGGTTACCAATTAGACCAATTTTACTCGCAACAACATTGCTTGAATGAGACATCGTCCAAAGAAAGATAACATATGCGCAGTTCCAAAGTGCAATTTCAAATTATTAACCAAGGAAACGTCTCTGCACCATTTTGGCAAAGAGAAAGGGTGGGGCTCCGGTGGTCAGACTGGCATAAGGTACAGAAAATACAATAATTTACATTCTACAAGTAGTAACATTTACTTCTTTCTGTATGCCATAGCCCAATTCTTATTAAGATTTCAAAGTAGACAGAAAGCCATATGATCAGGTGGGAACAAGTGGCCATCTAATCCGAATAGGAATAGCCAAAAAGGTTTTTCAGCACGGCTTAAACTTGGAATCAATACTGGAACAGACAGTTAACACAAAGCTTGTGCAAAGGAAGTGTGTGGCTGGCCACATGTCTGTTCTGCTGGTGAATGGACCTGATGTTTGTATTCTGCAGAGTTGCAGTTTGGAAATTCACTCCTGTGATGTATTTGGGTCTACCCTGTCAACAGTGGCAGCGCAAAGCGTGCAAAGGTATCGTCTGTGGTCGGGGCGGAGTGCGCATGGGTTGTAGGGCGGGAGAAGCACAACGGGCGCGAGGAAAAGACCATAACTTTTCCTGTTGCTTCAGTGTTGCGACCCCCACTGCTGGAGCGGGAGGAATAATGGACTGCACCATACCTTATAAGAGTTGGAAAACCATGTTATGTTAAACGCCCTAGAAATTCCGACCCTTAACATGATCTCAAGCTAATTTTCAAGTTTATATGGTACAGATACACACACTTAAGCTGAGTGACTTGAAAATTCATCTGGAATATCTGGCTGATCGCATTAGTGGGTTTACCTCCACAGTGATTCTATTATAAATGAAGTGGCTAAACCCCCGGCAGTCCCACCGGCTGTGCAAGGGCAAAAAGCTGCGTATTACTTTTTTTACAACTTTATTTTTGGGTTTTCCAACAATTCCAAATACACCACCACCCAAAGGGGGTGTAACCACTATTGCGCCCCGATGACACCACCCTCTCCCTCCCCCCCAGCCGTCCACAGTTTATAATAGATTATCTTATCTCCTCGTGATTTCACTTTGATTCGAGCTTCTTCGCAGTTGGGTTGACCGGCCGGCGGCCTAAATTTCTCCTTAGGTTTGAGTTGGTGAAACTGAGCTGTCCGATGCAGAAAGTAGATATGCTACGTAAGGGCCCCAGATGTCAGGGGGCAGTGTCCTAATGAACTTACGTCCTAACAATACAGTACATCTCGCCCCCACGTCATGGCCACTCTCCTGCGTGCCAACACTAGCAGGAGAGCTGTGAGTTTTCTTGTCGCAGGTGGGAGATGCCTAGTCAGCCCGAGCAAAGCTACCGTGGGAATGTGTGATGGTCCTCTCCGATTATTGAAGCTGTTGTCTGAAGAACCGTGCCACCTCGGGGCAGTCCCAGGCTAGATATAAGACGTCTGCTCCTGGGACGCCACACCTTTCACAAGAAGCTGTTGATTCCGGTCGTTGGGCGCATTTTATGGCCGGGGTAAAGTACGTTTGATGAAAGCAGTTAAAGTGGATTTGCTTAAAGCGTGCGTTTATCGCCACTTTGTGGGTTTGTCGAAGAATGCACGTCCAGTCTTCGTCAGGTATTGTGGCTTGTATATATTTTTTCCCACCTTTCTTTTGTGCGAGGATTGGTCCGTGTGGTTTCCTCTAGGAGGGACCTGTATATCGTTGAGACTAGTCTGCCCTCGCCCTGTGCCTGAATGGCACTGTGCAGGAGACCCCATGAGGATGGCTGGTGCAGGAACGACGAAAAAAGTGTTAAGAGCATAGCGAAGTCTAAAGTATACGAATGTGTCAACGGGTGTATTGCTCCCTTTCTCTCTGGCTTGTTGGGGCGTTATAAATTTGTCTTCGATGAACAAGTCTTCTAGGGTCTGTAGGTATAGTTTGTATGCCCATTGGTGAAAAACTGTCTCCCTGGTTAGGGGGGACCCCTGGTATGAACAGGCAGTAGAGGGGAGAATCTAGTCTATATATTGCATTTTTGTGCCATCTTTTTCCAGATTGGAGTATGTTGATAGGACTATGTTCATCGTAGCTTGCGGCACTGGGAGATGACCAATAATGACAGCTCTTAGTAAATTGGGAGATGCAAGGGCCCTTTCTATTTGGGACGTGTGGTCTGATGAAGTGTGGGGCGTACCAGTAACTGAGAAACTGCCTGGGCTGCCCAATAGTATCTCTCTAGATCGGGGAGTGTCATGCCTCCCTGGGCTAAGGGTAGAATAAGCGTTGCATAAGCTACTCTTGCTGGTCTGCCTGCCCACAGTAGTTAGAGGATCAGACTTCTGATTCTTTTCAAAAAGGATTGAGGTAATAGTAGGGGCATATTGACAAACAAGTAAAGTAGCACCACCATTTTTACCAGCAAGACTCTACCCCACAGTGTTAGTGGGAGCGCACGCCACCTGTGTACTTGCTCAGGAGTGATCCCAGTGTTTTCTCATAGTTGTCTATGAATATGTCATGGTGGCTACAGGACAATGAGATTCCTCAAGTACCTGACATGGGCGACTTCCCATTTTAACCTGTAATAGTCTGCACATTTTCTGGTGTCGGCGTCAGGGGGAAAATCATTGATGTAGTGTGGTTAATCTTCAGGCCGGATATGGCGCCAAATTTAATGACTTTGCGCATGATGGGATTCAAGTTTTCGCTTGGGTCGTGGATAAAGAGGACTATGTCGTCGGCATAAAGGGAAATGACCAATTTGTGGGGTCCCAGGGTGAGGCCTCTTTGTATCTGCCGGGATCGTAGCCCTGATGCGTAGCCCTGATGATAGGGGTTCCATTATTAAGACGAATATCAAAGCCGAGAGTGGGCAACCTTGTCTGGTCCCTCGTAAGACTATTTGTAGATTTTGTATTTCCTAGGATGATGGAGGATTGAGGGCCGTTATACAACAGGGAGACCAGTTTGATAAAGTAGCTCCCCAGGCCCATCTGCTTGAGTACCGCAAAGAGAGATGGCCATTCGAAGGAGTCGAACGCCTTCTCTTCGTCAAGTAGGACTGCAATTGCCTGCTGCGTGGGATCAAGTGCCTCCATTACCCCAAACATTCTTCTGATGCCGAATGTTGTGCAACGCATGGGAACAAATCCGGCCTGGATTGCCCAGCACCAGTCTGGGCATGAGAGGAAGTAATCTGGCAGTGAGGATATTGGCCAGGATCTTGCTGTCAAGATTAATCAACGAGATTGGTCTATGACCGCACATTCTTCGGGGGGTTTGCCTACTTTATGTAGAAGTATCACATTGGCTTCAGAGGGTTGGTGGCAGGGTCGCCCGTGCGAGTGCTTCTTCATAGACTCAAGAGGAGTGGGCCACTGTGCCTGTGGGACCCAGGGTTTTGGTGTTGGGTAGGGTTTATATGGTTTGTATTATTTCTTCTGTTGAAATGGGCAAGTTCAGTGGTTCACGCAGGTCCCCCTCTACCCAGTAGAGTTCAATGTCGTTTACGTAGCCTTGTAATGTTTGGGGGTCTGGTGTGTTTGGAGCTGCAGAGCTCCTGATAGGAGCAGAATGTATGAACAATTTCCTCTTCAGTGTATACTAGTGTGCCCTATGCAGTGCATATTCTTTCTACTCTGGTGGGTTTGCTATTTGTGGCAATTAGGCAAGCTCCTGGTTTCTGACCTTCGCCATATTGGAGAATTTGATGTCCTTGGTTTAAAAATGTTAACTCACGTTCAGCTAAGGTTCTGAACCTCAGCAGTAGTTCTTGGTCGTGGGCTACTTTAGCGAGAGCACTCTAGTTCGAGTTTTCGTAGTTGGTCCGTGCTTGTCATCAATTCCCGTCTGATCAGTTTCAGGACTCAGTTCTCCTTCGCTAGGCATACCCCTCTAACATAGCATTTTAGGGTTTCCCAGAGCGTGCCTGCTGAGGTGTAGTCTCGATTAATCTCTAGAAATGTTGCGATTGTCGCATAGATCTGTGGCGAACACCGTATCTAACAAAGAGCCTGGCTTAAATCTCTCTGTCTTGAGTCGGGGGTGGGGGAGGTCATTCTAGTGTCACCATAGAATGATCGGAGAAGGTTCTCTGAAGGATTTGGCACAACCTCTATTGGAACGGGCTGTGGAATGATACCATGAGATAGTCTATCCCTGAACTGGTGTTGTGAACAGCCGAGTGAAAAGTGTATTCTCTGGTTTCCCAGTTCTCTGGTTTCCACAAGTCTATTAGATCAAATGCTTGGCAGATTTCCTGGACTTGAAGGCTTGCTTTGGACCGGCGAGTGCTGGTGATTTGCGACTTGTCTTTTAGGGGTGTATTCAGGTCCCCTCCCCAAATAATTGTTGCAGAGCTGGACCCCTCGAGTTGTGATAAAAACCCAGTTGAAGTTATTCGGCCCATCAATGTTGGTGGCATAGGAGTTTACAAAAATTACTTCTTTCCCCTCAAGAAAGGATAGCCACGCCTCTGGCATACGATGAGTAGGACCAAAAGCACTTGTGGCAGCCCCACTCTCGGGCCCATCTGTGTCCCGACTTAGGGAGGAGGTGCGTTTCCTGTACCATAGCTACATCAACTTTATGGCGCTTCAGGTACTGTAGGATTCTTCGAGCTTTCGCCGGGTGGTTACCTCCCCTAATATTCCATGTGGCTGGCTACCTTGAATTCACAACATGGAAAATGAGCCGAGGATGGTGTCTAGAGGCGTCCTTTGCATATGTCAATAATGTTGCCGTGAAGGCGTACCAGGCAGATTTTATTTTCCTTATCTGATGCTGTGAGGAGGTGAGGTTTGCGAAGCGGAGGTGGGGCAGTGGGGTGGCTAGGGTCTTGTGGGCGTATTCCGATAACAGTTTGTGTGTTCCCTCCCTTGCACACGCAACACCCAACTGGCCCAGTTTGAACTCCCTCCCGCTGTGTAGAATCATCGACAGTGCCACACAAGGGGCGCTAGTGGCCTCCCAAGGTAAGAGGCTCCATTCGCTTTAAGGATTTGTGGTTCTCCGGTAGGATCGACGTCCTGGGTGTGTTGGGTTCTGATCCATGCTGTGATTTCATGGTGGATTTCTCCTCGCCCTGTCCTGCTGTGGAAGCCTTTGATTGTTACTGGGAGGTCTCCAGCAGACCCTGTCGAGAAAGGAGTTGGCCTCTTCAGGTGAGGTGAAGCTGGGCTTTGCCATCGTGTTGACCTTGTAACTTCACTGGAAAGAGCATCGAGTAGGGTATTTGGTTTTCAAGGCTTTGTTTGACTCCCGTGAAGGATCTTTTTTGTGCCTGGACGGACAGGGAGAAGTCTGGATAAAAATGGATATTGTCTCCATCAAACTTGAGTTCTCCTTTGTCTCTAGTTAATCTCAATATTGCATCCAGATCTTTGTAGTTAAGCAGTTTTGCAATGATCGAGCGTGAAGGTGCCCCGGGAATTGGTCTTGTGGTCGGGACCCTATGAGCTCTCTATGACGAACAGCCGTGAAAGTGCCTCAGTTCAATACACATTTTTTCAACATAGTCTTCCATTATCATTTGCAGCTACTGCTCCCTGACCCCCCCCCCCCCACCAGTCTTATATTATTTCTTCGGGAGCGTCCCTCTAAGTCTTCATTTTTGAAAATTGCTATTTTACCCTCTAGGGTTGATACTCTAGCCATCAATGTTGTGTTGTCATCTAGATCGGACATGCATTGTTCCACCGTATCCAGTCTGTCCGCATGTTCGAGGCAGTGTTGTAATTGGTCCACCTTAGAGGAGAGCGTGTCCATTTTACTGTCTAGTTTTCCGATCTCGGCCTTTAGGTCTAGGAGGATCTCTCTGACGTCATGGGTTTGGGGGGTTTCAGCCTACTGGTTTATATCCTGTGTGGGTGACTCTGGCCTGCTGCTGGGCTTCGATGACCTGGCTGAGGTCCCAGGCTCAAAGTTTATTTTCCGTTGGGACTTATCCGATTTTCCCATGGTGAGATTGGTTGGATTCAGGCCCGGGTTGTGTACAGCTCTGGGGCTGCAACTGCGTTTTGCACAGTTCAATTTGGACGGTGATCCAGATGGACACCTTGTTTCTGCACACCTGGCGTGTGAGGGGGCAGCTGGTCATCTGAGGCAGGCTCTAGTTGGTTCGCTGGTGGGTGGTCTGGCATTGTAGGTACGTTGACTAACAGTGGTGGAATCCTATAGGGTACAGGTAGATACCCGTTCATTAGGGATTGGCATAGCTATGAGGGGTAGTGCCCTGCGGTGTGCTGATGACGGATGGTTAATTTGTTCCGAGCGTATTGCACCAATGTAGCCGGGGGAGCAGGTTCTCCCGGTTCGGTGCTATGGCGATCAGACTTGGCAGTCTGAATATATGTCGCTGTTAAAGAGCATGGTCAGCTCCCGTCTGGCGTTTGTTCCGTTGGTTCTTCCCTAGTGTGTGTGGGATATTTGTCTACTTTGTTCCGTTGGTTCTTCCCTAGTGTGTGTGTGGGATATTTGTCTACCATGAGGGGGACGCTTCTTTCAGCGCATAGCCGAGAAGCCCTTTGCTGAAAGGATTGGCTGAGCCGTGCAGTGATACGTAGCTGGAATTAGATTCCTTTAGATTTGAGGTGGACTGTTAGTGCTGATGGCCACGTGGGTCGCAGCGTTTTTCGTTCTGGGCCTTGTAGGTTAGCATTGTCCATAGGCACTGTTTTCTGCTGGGAGTGTTGTCCTCTTGGGCATATTGCAGGATTATGGTCAGTTTACAGCACCATGGACCTAGGGCATCCCAGCCCGCGGCCGTCTGCTTCACGTGGTCAAGAACACCTTATCTCTGAAACAGTGTCCGAAGCGCAGGGTGCGGGGGGGGGTGTGGGGGGGAATAGGGAAGGGGTGAAGCAACGGGTGCGGCAGGCGGCTGTGGCTTAACCGAGGAGGAGCATGGAGCTCCAGCAGCCGTCCCTGGGCGATTGGGGATGCCGGTTCCTCTCCAGCTGACTGATCGCAGGCAGCAGGGGGTGCAGGGGAGGGGGGCATGCAGTGCGCAGTGCCCTCGCTAAGCAGCCCTTACCGCCTGGTTCGGTCTCCTCTCCTGCCGCTGCTGGCCCTCTTTGTGGTGGTTGCGCGGCGCGCCCCTTATGTTGGGTTTGATGTCCGGGGGCCTCGGTTCCGGGGCTGGCTGTGGCGCCGTCTCTGTTGACCCTCTCTCTCTCTCTCCGGATGTCCTTTGGGCGGGTGGGCATCAGCAGCGTCCAGCTTCTGGTCTCAAGCTGGAGGTGCCGGGTACGTTCATTGCGCTGACTGCTGGTTGGTGTCGGATGTCTCCAGGAGGCGAGGCTGGCACCGCCTCTCTGCCCTGCACGGATAGTGCAGATATCCTTTGCTGTGGTTCCCAGCCGTTGTGCTCTGTGTTGATTCAGACCATGAAGTTGGGGCCGCGGCCCGGGTGTCTCCTCGGTCAGTGTTATCTCAGGTCATTGAGTCTGGGAAGTGCTGGTGGCATCAATTCTGGGCTCATTGTGGGTATAGTGGCCTATTGCTGCTTTCTGACTGGAGTACGGGCCAATTGTACACCGGAGAGGCAACGATGCATCAGGATTTATTTGGAGCCTCACGGGAGCTCACTGGGGAGCCACCATCTCTAGCTCCACCACCATCTCTTTTTTTAAAAAGCTGCGTATTACACAGTGACATTGCAGGATGGAAGTTGTGTAGCAGGAAAAAATACAAGAAAAAAAAAAGGCACGCAATAAACGCAAAAGTTTCAAGCAAGTTCCTAAAGAATATCTAACGGATGAAGAAGCCGTGGCGAATCAGACTCAAGATTCATCTTATGAGAATGAAAAAGGTGTCCGGGAGGTTAATGCTTCCATCCAAACTGGCGTGGTGGGATCCAATGCCCCTGGACACTGCAATTTCGGAGGTGGATATGAGATCATGGATTGGATCAAAGGCGGATTGTGTGACTCAAACTGTGCCCAATGGTTCCTTCTCAAAGTGTGTGGGGCCGGGCAAACCCAAGGGGTTGAGCTTTGGGCAGATCGAGTGGGCTGCCACAAAACAACTGCATTCAAAGTCTGATGACGTGGTACCAGGCATTCCAGGTGTAACAGATTTTTTTCCCCACTGTTCACTACTGCCATCAAGGAGGTGGGTCTACGATGGCACAGGGCTATCAATTAAAGGGAACTAGGGGGTGGGGGACAAATCTTTCTGACAAGTGCAGTTGGGGGGCGGGGAGGGCAGCCGGTCCAAGGGCAGGTCTGAACCAAAGAAGACCAGGGAGGTTTTGGTGGCCCCAAAGCATGTGCGGGTTGGTTGTGCAAATGTCATCTCAGGTTGGGCGACCATACCAGTAGGTGGGCTCCCAATGTGATCGAAGTGTTTCCCTGGCTCCCATGATGGCAGAGAACATCACTGGGGCTCGATCTTATAGTGTGGCTAATACAGCACAGCGCGATGAAGACCCCGCACTCTACCCCCCTCACCACGCCCTCCACCCCAAACAATTTTTTTTTTTTAGATCACATTGCTTGGGGATACCGATTTTTAATGGTAATGCAGGGCATGATCACCTATGCAAGTCCTTAGCGTTTTATCCTTCTTGGGAAGAAGAGAGGGGATGCAGCTGAAGACTGTAGGTCTTTGGCTAGATTTTGTTCCAAGGAAGTTTTCAAATGTTAGTGTTCCTTTTTGGTGAGGGCATAAATCCAACTACAGGGAATGGGAGCACCTACCTCCAAGTCAATTTTGCAATCATAAGGCCGATGAGGTGCATCTCTCAGGCCTCGCCTTTGTCGAAAACGCTCCATAATTCCTCATAGCAGCTAAGCAACCGACCCAATACTGGGACCCCAAAGAGCAACTTTCTGCTAGCCAGAGAGCTTCGCTGCCACCTCCCACACCAGGGGACAACTGCTCCCGAGGGGGCTTAACCTCTCTTCCAAAACAATGCATAGAAAAACAATGCATAGAACAAAAACCAATCGCCCTCTTTTCCCAGCCTACCAATGGATTGTGCAAGGTGAGCCAGGGCATTCCTAAAATTATTAAACATTGCAGTGCATCAATCTGTTCCCATACCAACTCCTCCCCGTGCCCACCTTCAACTTCCAAATACAGGGGAACCGTCTCATGGGTGATTGGTCCTGAAGATAGTCTATGGCTCACACTAGTCGAAATCTGTTCAGGGCTACACTTTAAAACAACCAGGATTCCTAATTCCCAGTTGCTCCAGAGTCAAAAGTTGCAGGCCCTCTACCCTCAACCTTCCCAGCCAAGAACAAGGATACAGGCGTCTTGCGGACAATTCTGAGGCAATCCTTTAACAAATTACCTGCCCTGCCACAATACATGCGCAAGCCTTCACTGACATTTCTCTGGGTTTGGACAAAACTTCCTTGTTCCCTTTCGAGGGTATAGGCTCTCTACTCAGAACCCCTCCCTAGGAATTTAAAAATGAATATTCTGCCCGACTTCAGGAAATATTCTCCTTCGCTCACCCTTCCGTTTGTTGAGCCTAAAATCCAACTGCATGACCAAAGTAATTAGATCCTCACAGGACAAAGGCCTGTCCACTACGGTGGAC
Organism: Ambystoma mexicanum; assembly: GCF_040938575.1. Classification (NCBI taxonomy): domain Eukaryota; kingdom Metazoa; phylum Chordata; class Amphibia; order Caudata; family Ambystomatidae; genus Ambystoma; species Ambystoma mexicanum. The sequence continues at coordinate 781,655,479 of NC_090932.1, forward strand.
AATGTGTCCTTAAACTCTTCTCCAAGTCCTATATAGAATAGTACTCTTATCTTCTGGCTAATTAGTCTCCAATACCAGCAATTTAAACTGTGGAATATAACAGACTAGATCTCTACTCCCTTGTCTCAACAACTCACAATACACCTCCTGAGACACCTTCCGCAAAATCGAGCATCTTGCCAAATGTTGTCATAAATTCCTAAGTCATCCAAGATGGGACTATGACTTACTAGTGCGATACTTGTTGATCTCCCAAAAAGATTATTAGAAAGGTTGGAAGCACCAGATCGTAATGTGGTGCTAAATAGAAGCAATGTTCTAAACTTCCTGCACGAGATCCCGCAATTGAGAATTATCACTACAAGGGACAGACAGGGTCTTCTTACCGAGGGGTGACTAGTTAGATCAGCAACGGCTTGATTTTAGATCTAATGCAGTGGGGAGGATTTTTTTTTTTTTGGGAGAGTTGGTCAGTCGAGTATGCTTGGCTATAACCAGCACCAACTACTGGGGTCCAATATGATGAACTGGATGATTTAGTGAAATTCCTGAATGATGAGAGTGGATCGAGTGCGAGACGACCAATTAAGGTAACTTGCACTGCAGGGGCTAAGGGAAACAAGTGTATTTGTAAATGAAAAGAAAAAAAAAAAATTTAAAAAAAATAAAAATAAAAAAAAAGGCCGCTCCCACGATTGGGGTTGGCTGTCAACGAATCTGGCGGGGAAGTTTCAAGAGTGGGGGGGTGGGGGGGGGGTGACACAGGAACAGAAGACTGGCCTCTAACCCAGTTTGGGGTCACACACGCCATGTCAGTCGTAGCTTGGAACAGTGGGGTCAAATGGTATTGTAGGCACCCCAGATAAGCAAAAGGAAGTATTTGTACACAATTTGGTGTCTCTGCAGGAGATATGGATCACCAAATATTTAACAATTTATGGGTTCACACTTGCTCAGCAGTTGGCGACTTCAAGTAATGGTGGTCGGCCGTTAGGGTGTCTTATTAAAGCCATAGGAGGTTCAATGATAAATAAGATGGGACGTTGTTTCGGAGGAAACATATGGGCTTTTGGCTGTAAAAGTTTGGTTTAAGGTCCTGAGCTTGAAAGCCCCAGTGCGAATTGTGTGTATTTATTGGAACCAGTGGGTGGCCAGCCTGGAAGGCTTCCTGGGCAGACTAAGTGAAGTCTGTGATGTGTATCTGGGCGAAGAGGGTGGTAGAGCGTATGATCATTGCCAGGGATCTAAATGCAGAGTGTCCACTGCTGCCCGTGAAAATGATCTGGGCGATGGTCTTCAATCTCAGAAATTACAGGAGAGAAAAAAATAAAATTAAAAAACACACAGGTTGATTACTTTGATTGTTGGAACCTGAATGTATAAACTGTGTGATTAGTGGTGACACTCTGGCAAAGCCTACATGGACAGAGAGAGGGTCTGCCTCTTCATCGATTATATAGTTTTGTGGCACACAATTGACTCATGCTGTGAAATGAAAGAGTCTTTGATCAGTGAAGTGACCACAATGCAGTAACTGCAAAGATCAAGTATGTAGTGACGGAGGTGATCAATAAGGGTTGTAGAAACCTGGTAATCAACAATGGGGAAGAGTTGTTTGACTTCATAGGGTTGTTCATCTTTTTAGCCAAAGATCCTCAAGCTCTTTAATGGTATGTCCTTGGAACAAAGGATCAAGACTCTTGGGATAGAAAACTTGCAAATGTTTGACAGATTTGGGTATACGTATAATGGGAATACATCCCTCGAGCAGTCAATCTCATTCGTTTGACCCTGCCTTAAAACAGAGCTTAGAAGGAACATCAGGGCTGTTCAGAGAAAGTTGGGTTCAAACTTCTGCTATGAAGAAGAGGGAAAGAGAATAAGTGATAGAAAGCGCGAGCGCCTCAGAGGGGAAAGAGGGGAAAGAGGGGAAGCGAGCGAGAGCGCATCAACCAGAGCGAGAGCATGAGCAAGCGTCAGCGAGAGAGCAGGAGAGAGAGCAAACAGGCCCCAAACCAGCCAGAGAGCAAACAAGCCCCCAGCCACAGGCCCCAAGCCAGTCCGGGAGCAAGCAGGTGCCAGGGAGCAAGCACGCGCCAGGTAGCAAGCGGTCAGTGGATAATTGCACCCACGTGCAAGGTGGAAAATGGTTGCCCTGGTGGGAGCCTTCAAGCACGATCCAGGTCAGGTGGATCAGTGTGGCAGACACATCCACATGGACTACTGACGTCTCAGACCTATCTGGAATTAACAGGACAGAGGAGAGAAGCCTCTGCCCAGACACTGAACAGTGAACCATTGTATTTGTGGATCTTCTTTAGGTTTCTCTTTCGTTCACTCGAATGTGTAGGTGTAGATGGCCTTGCAAGACAAAGCTTTCAGTCTTTGCTATTATCCGAAAACGACTGAGCGCCATTTCACCGACAGGCTGCGAAAGTTGTTCTAGCCAAAGTTACTCACTCAAAAATCAGCAAGTGATAAGTCACACTTCAAAGAGGGAAACCAAATATCACTGGTTAGTGTGTTCTGAGCTTGTTGTGGTCCCTTTTATGCGAAGGCTACTGTGCAGGGTTCGAAATTGCTGGGAGCCATTTAGCTGGGAGCTAGGAGAGCCTGGTTGCCTTGACACTAAAAGCTACCAGGAACAACTTTTAGCTCCTTCTGCCAACTAGTGTTCTACAAACATAGCCATGTGACATTAACTTGTGCATGCTTATATAGAAGCATTAGGACACATCTAGATCACATTTTAAAGCACAATAGAGCATCACTAAAACACACAACTTGCACCTCATCTGACACTTGATTTGTGGCATGCTATGCACTAGCTCTTGGTAACCCAGAGTTCACTACCTACCGAGTGACGACAGATACCTAGGAGCTGTTTTAGCTTCCACTTTTCAAATCTGTATTTAAAACCATGTAGTCACATTTTTTAGGGTGGGGGTACAAATAAATATCAAGTCGAATAGGGGTGGGGAGCCGAGGAGGGGGGGGGATGGACAGGACTCACCGGTAGGCCAAAACAGTACAAGAACACCAACCCCACTAGGAGTGCAAAGTTCTGTTCAGCAAACCAATCAAAGGAAAGCTTCAGGCAAAGTTCATTGTGCTCAGAGACAGTCCAGTCAATACAAGGACCAGCTCTTTTTCTCATTGTGTTTGGTTAGGTTGAAAGACCACGAGTGTACACTGCAGGCCCAAAACTTTAGGCCATTAGTGATGCTTTTGTCAGTGTGTTCGGTTTTAGAATAATGTATTCCCATTTGTCTGTAGGTTTATTAGAACCCTTCTAGAGAGCTTTTTTAACCCCTGCTTTTCACTAGTTTTGTTGTATTTTAACAAAGACTTTTGTAGTCCAAATACGGTTCGGCTGGCGTTTTGTGGAGAGTCAGAGGTGCTTGCCATTCTTTATATGGGGTAACAAAGTCACGGGCGACTAGTGTGGTCTGGCCACTGCCTGGTATGTTGCCAGAGGACAGCAGGAGCAGCAGTTCTGGGCTCTGTTCGTCCCAGAGACAGTAGCCGTCAGGGATAAGGTTTGGGGCAAGGCAAGAAAAGACGTTTTAACTGCAGAAATTAAGATGTGAACTATGTCTCCCAGCAGCCTGTGGGACAACGTGTAGTTCATTTGTGTTCGCGTGGAGAGTCAGCTGGAATCAATTAGGCAATTATGTGGCTTTAAACTGCCGACCGCCCGGGCTCTGGTGCGGATAGTTAATGTGCTGCATGGGCGAATACAGCGTTCAAGAGTGAAGAGATCTGAAGTACACGTGAAGCTGGGGCGAAAGCGGATTCGGGAGCCTGGGTCGCGGCAGTGAGTAGCTACCTCGCTTCATTCCACGACATCCGGATGTCCTCGCTAGGCACCGCTAGGGGAAAAAAAAAAAAAAAAATTGCTAAGCGCCAGGGGTTAACATTGAAACCCTGCAACAGGGTTACAGGTGCTCCGCTCCACGTCCTAACACCGATGTGGCCCGGGTCTTTATATTGGCACTCCCCTGATAATCAGGGAAGTGCCAATAAGCATTGCTGCCTCGGGTGGCCTTCTCAACTGCCACAGGACCCGGGCAAATCCAATTACTGGCGCTCCCCATAGCATGGGAGAACCCAATGCGTCTTTAGCCCTTCTGGGCTTTAAATGTGCTGCAAAAGGGGCCACACTTGGTAGACATGGCCCAGGCTGATAAGTGCTGTGGCAGGCTCCCCACGCTGCCTCAGAGTACTGGGCTGAATCTGACAAACCCAGCCCAGCCCAGATAAAGACTTGGGGGTGGGGGCACACGGTTGCTGCTGCCTACCGCCAACTGCCAGAAGAGCCACCATCAAAGGGCGCAGGAAGAAGAAAGAGCGAGAACAGCAAGAACCTTGAGACAGCCCTTAGTCAGGTTGTCTTGGCAAGTAAGGCCTTTTTAAATAGTTTAATACAGTGCACTGTATAGACTTTGCATATATGTTAAAAGGCATTTTATATTTTTAAAGGACTTTTAATATTGTTTCTGTTCCATTAGTAGCTGCTTAGGAGTCATTTAAGTTTCATATAGTGTCCCTTTTTTTAATTATTTTTTTTATTAACAAAACTCCCTCTGCTGTATTGAAAAAGTATACAAGCAAGCTCAACACAACTAAAAAGAACCGTACACCAGCATTCCTTTTGTCCGGCTCTTCTTTTGTGCTCCTGGTACTGTAAACTTGCATTTCTCCTTAGCTGTGTTTGGGGAACCTACCTACCCTAATCTCTTGATCTTCCCTACGTGAAGAGTTAAACTGTATATTGTGTGTCTTTTTACCTTAATACACTAAATTCTTATATGAATTTAAGTGTTTGATAAATGTACTTTTACTACTGGAAGCAAAATATATATATAATTAAAAAGGGACATTAAGTCAAGTTGCACTAGCAAATCCCTATGAAATTCGATAGAAAAACGTTAAAGGGACGTTATGGTTACAGGTGGCCGAAAATAAATGGAGGGGCAGAGGGGCAATAATGCAATGAACAGTATCCCGGCCAGATCTCTGCGCTCTGGCAAATAGACGATACATGCACAGATACTGACAATTTAAAGAACAATTTGTCACTGACTGCCAACCAACAGCTATTAGTATTGCTATTAAGTATGGGACTAAATTTCTGCCCCACAGCAAGTTAACTCTGTGCAAACCCGGATTGATTTTGACCAGTTTCTGCGAAAACTACGCCTACAAAATTTCCATCAATGATTTCAATGCACGGAAAAGCAAAGCATTGGCAGGCAAAACAGAAATAACCATAGCTGAAATGGGAGTACTATCTGACTTGATAGCACTACAAAGAGGTGATGAAGTGAATGTTGAACATGAACCACAACCTATAGATTGATGAGTTGAACATCAGAACGGATTGGACAATAAAAGCAAATTAAAACAAATCCAAATTCAATCCAATGATAAACATGGGCAACAACATTGAGGCATTCCAAACCTTGGTCATTGAAGACTTAAAGAAACTAAGAATGCAAACAGTATACAAAGCAAGAGATAATTTGACAAGAACAGAGAACGGCCCTCAAAGAACTGAATGAACTGACCGACTGCGTAATTGAGCCTTCAGATAAAGGTTGTAACTTTGTTCGAATGACCCTGGAGAATTGCATCAAGGAGGCATACAAACAACTGAACGATACGAAATGTTACCAAAGAGTCAACAAGAATCCCACAAAAGATCTAGAAAAAAAGGTCAAAGACTTTACAGAAAGTTGGGAGGAGAACCTGTCTGAAGAGAACTATACATTTTTGCAGAAAACGAACTCGATCACACCAACAATAAACTTACTCACCAAGAACATTAAAAAACCAGCGGGGAGACCCATCGTATCATTGGCTGGTTCAGTGCTGGAGAATATGTCCAAATTTACTTTTGTCTCTTCGCTTCCATCATATCTGAAAGATACCAAAGACGGTTCTAGCACATGTAAAACAACATTCCCTGGTAATCAAACTACATAATGGCCACAATGGATGTGGTGTCATTGTATACGTCAATTGAACACGAATACGGCAAAAAGGCTTGTGAAAGCTATTTGAGCACAAGGTCGCTCAACTATTATGAACATACGCAAATGATCACGAAATGATCGACCTTTGTTTGACAAATGTGCTTGTTTTCAATGAGGAATATTTTAGACAAGTACAGGGCACTGCTATGGGCTCAACATTCATCCTATGCTAATCTAACTATGGGCGCCTGGGAAGCGATGGAAGTATGGTCAGAACAAAATCAAGAAAGAATGGAGAACGTGATCATCTGGCTCACATACATAGATCTTTTTATAATTTGGAAGGGTACGGAAGCAGGCTGGTTAGATTTAGTGAAATCACTGAACCAGAATGGCAACAATCTCAGGTTTACGGAAACCCACAGTTACTCTTTCATAACCTTTTTGGATGTAAATTTAAGAATTGTCGACCAATTATTGACGTGTGAGTTACATAGGAAACCGACAGGTTCAAACACACCAATACATGCTAAAAGTGGACGCCCTAAGAGCCTTATTTGGAGTGTACCCTATGGGGAGTTTATAAGGATAAGACGCAACAGCTCCACATTGGACACTTATGATCGAGAGAGCAAAATAACGGCCAGAGGTTTCAGAAGACAATGCTATCCAAAAAAGGTTATAGAAAGAGCTTATCTCAGAGCCAAAGGACAGGACAGACCAGTCCTTAACGGAGAAACAGATAACAATAACAGAAAAGGAACCGACACGTCTCATTCTTACCTTTGATAGCCAGGCGACAGAAGTAAGACGGGTGCTACAAAGACAATGGAAAGTTCAGATAGCAGATAAAGACCTTGGAACTATTTTGAGTAAGCATCCTGATATCAGTTTTAGAAGAAATTCCTCAATTAAGGATACGTTGGTGCATAGTTTTATGAAAAAGGAAGAAACTTCAAACGCTAACAGGTTTATCAACCAGCAGAAAGGGTTTTCACAAGTGTTCTAAATGCAACATTTGTAAGTTTGCTAAAAATTGTGCCATCTTCGAACATCCAATAACAGGTAACACCATGGGCAGAGGCCAACATCACATGTGAAACGGAGTACATGTATAAAGTGGTACGTCAGAAGCACCAAATGCAAACTGAACATAAGGATCCAGCAGCATGTCAGAGCTATTCAGCAGAAGGACCCTAATTATCCCATGACAAAACATTTTACAGACAATCACAACAGCAACATGGAAAGTTTTGCTTTCTTTGGAATCCACAGTACAGAGTGGACCAAGAGGAGGGAATAGAGAAAGACCGCTCCGGCAACAAGAGACCAGCTGCATTTTGGATTTCGAAACCAAACAGCCCAATGGACATAACATAGACGGAGAGCTATATACCCATCTTGGACAATAGCAATAAACATAAGAGGTGCACCAGTTTCCTGTGAGAGAATACATAACGTTTTGTATGGTTGCTTAATGTTTTTAACTTGATATTTACTGCATTGGTGGTGGGTTGATATATTGTGTGTCACTTTTGTGGGGTAGTGAGGGGTCTCTCAATTTGACACTCCTAAATATGTATGGACAGACACAGGCAGTGATTGGCGCAAGTGGCCCACAGGGATAATAAACTATAGAAGGGCACATTGCGCTATATGATCCAGGCTCAACTTCGACACTGTAATACACAAGCTAAATGGAGGGGTGTGGGTATGACATAGACGGGTAAGACCACCGATAAACCATCTGGTGTAAAGACGGACCATAAGCACTAGGGAGTAGAATCCATGACAGATAGGAGGCCCACTAACCATTAGGTGTAAGGATTGACCATAAGTATTAGGCATTCCAGAGGGGAATCCATGACAGACAGGTTTTATGGGTGATGCAGATCAGAATTTATGATGAGCTACTGTAAAATGATGTCGGGATTTTGCACATTGGGGTGTTTATATTATGGCTTTTATGTTTCTTACTTGCGATAGTGTATTGCTTAAATTGTATTTATAGACAAGGCACTATGCACTTTATATACAATGCAATTTAGAGTTTTAAACGTGGTGGTCATTCCCCAATCATTTAAGGGATGTAACACTCTTACTATCGAAGAATGTCAGCGTAATTACACCGATTGCACTATGCACTTTATGAGAAGCCCTCTGAGGCAGAGTAGAAAGAAATATCTAGTTTCTCTTTGCCTGCAATTGCATAAGTTTGCAGATGCGGTCTGGACTATGCACCTAATGGTTATAAGGCAGGAAACCGCAAATGTTTGCCTGCCAGTGCTCAAATCAGCTGATATGCAGTTAACATTTTAGAATGCTTGAGATGGCACGATGTACTTTAGACAACATGGTAATGTAACTTGCCATATAGCATATGTTGCGACATGGGGAAAGGGGTAATTGTTGAAATATACACACACAGATCTTCCACAAAGTAATCACCCATGACCTAAACTGTGCACCTTGCCATGTTTGCCAGCCGCAGTACACAAAGTTCTAGAAAAGTGAATGCCTGCCTTTCCTGTGACGCACACCCAGAGCACCCGGTTGGCCAAAGGCCTTAGTCCCATTTCCATTGGCCAACATGTTGAGAAGGGCAAAATGTGGCACGTGCCTTTCCTCAATCACCGCGAGGCAGGCACCCCGGTGAAGCAGGACTCCTTCTCCCTATTGGTGCTCTTTTCAGTAACACACACCCTGTCCACCTGATTGGCCAAAGGGCACAGTTCCATGTCTAGTGGCCAGCATGCTCACAAACACAGAATGTGACACGTGCCTTTCTCCAAGTACCGCCAGGGCGGCACCCCAGTAAAGCCGGAGGAGTTGTCCTTCCTATAGGCACAATTTCCTTCGGCGGACACTGAGCAGCACATGATACAGTTCCATTTCCATAGGCCAGCATGGTGAGGAACGTCGAATGTGGCACGTGCTGGTCCCCAAATACATCGAGGGACGGTCCCCAATGCAGCACGAGTCCCTCTTCGTATTGCCGCATATCCTCAGCAACTCATTGTACAATCCCCACAGTTCCATTTTCGTAGCCGCCACCCACAAAATCCCTGCATGTGACTCATGCTGCGTGCAGTCGTGGGGTAATAGCTTGCAACCGGGGCAGGAGGGAGTTCGTAGTAAGGGGAGACTGAGCGGTTTTATTTTGTGTAGATCCTTCTACAAAAAACACTTTTGTCTGTTTTTAGTAGTGTTTTCTTCTACGAACATTAGTTCAATAAACTCTTCACCGCATCTTGTAGACGGACAAACAAAACTGCATTGCCAATGGAAGACAACAAAACACAATTTTCTTGGAAAAACTCAGCATTTCCACACTTAATGAGGTCATTGTTGCAGAAGAACATTCCATGAGTGGACAAAAAAAAAAAAAAAAAGTGTACATGCTTCTGTTGATGAGACCGTAAAACAAAGGAGCTCCAAATACAGTGGGAACTAAAATGGAGAAGTATAGCATAAACAAAGACGTGATCCTGTGTGTAAAAAATATTTACATTGTAAGTACAACTTTGATATTTAATATTGCATTAAGTGGTGATTTAATCACATAATTCGACACCAAGAGCCAAACTTATAAAGAGAGAAGACATTGATTTATTCAATACATTCGTTTTTAATTCTGCATAAAAATGTACAGAATGGATAAACAGGCTTAGTAACATACCAATGAGTAAACAATTTAAAAAAACAAAAAAAACCAAACAGACTTGGTAGTGTCAATGAGTAAACAATGTCAAGACAATTAATGCATGTATGCACATATTTGTATAAAGAAGCAACAACAGAGAAGGAGTGATTAGAAAAACACAAAACAATGTGTTCAAACGCAAATTAAGCACAAAAAATGTTTTAAAAAGGCAAAAGTTAATGAATAAATCCATACACTTTTGTGAAGTAACAACAACAAAAATAAAATTGTTGAAAAAGCACAATCAATGCGTTTATAAACAATATCGAGCCTGAAAGAAATCTGGCTGTTGAAAACATGGATGGTAATACCAATGCCAAAATACAGCAAAATTGACTGGCTGTCCCTGGCTAATTCATATATAGTGTATGGTTGAACCATCGTCATATACAAGAAAGCAGAAGGAATATAATGTCAGCTTTTTTGTGGAAATGAAAAGTTAAAAAAAAGGTATCATCAAATGTAGTCCTGGTTACTAGATCCCAGTGTGAGGCTGATAAAGGAAAGCCAATGCCGTCTGCTTGCCTAAGTTAGTGGAAGTGTGATGGGCTGAACGCTGTTATTCCTACAGTACATAAAGTACCCAAGCGCAAATTGGCACAATCAGGGTTTCGGTGGAGATGAAAAAAATATATGCCACCCTCATCAAGTAAAGATATTCTCTGTCCAGCCCCTAGAGGAAATAATAAAACAAGTAGGCATTTAAAAAGTGTACAGGTACCATGTTTTAAGAGAACTTGGAATTATTTAATCCGTGTAGCCGGGTAATCAAGGCCAGAGAGGGTAACCATTGTGCAGTCCCAGCAGGCTAGATGTGCTTGCCAGACAGTGCATAGACCTGACAAAAGTGAACGCACCGTGCATACATGAAATTAGCAAATATTATGAGACACCTTCCTTCGTCTGGCTCGGAACATCCATGAGCAGTAGGCCATACTCTTTGCGGTATTATAGATGACAAAAGCACCTTGGCGTGGGAAAAAGCGTCCTCACGACATCCAGCAACCTCCTCAGGAACAAATGTAAGCAAGGCAGGTAACCCATATGCATGCCACCATAATGAATTTATGCTAACATCTACTGCTGCAAAAGTGGTGAGCTCTTTGCAAAGTGCTTTTGGGTTGGAAGAAGTGGACACTTTCTGGACCGGTCAGGGTAATTGCAGTTTTGGCAGGATGGTTCGCCTTTGCAGATAGTCGGTCATGAACGTGGACTTTGTTGTGGTGCACTACGGAAGTCCACATTTGGGTTACATGTCGTGTGGACGGTTAATCAGTCTACTGATGAGATTGCTGAACACAGTGATGCATATTTTCCTTACTGTCAAGGTGGTTTTCTCATGCATAACACCAAGAGCAGTGTAGGTCCATGACGCTGTAATTTGTCCCCAGCCAGCGGTCAGAAGGTAACCGATTTATGCATTGGGGTTGCAAAATATGCAGTGGTTTAATAGAAATGGCATTTATTGGAGCGCCATTGGCAATGCCATTTTCTATTACACTGTGCAAGAAGCGTTGAGCAGAATTTCGTAAAAATGTGAGGAGAGGCAAACAAACGCATATAAAAAGAAAAAACTAAAAAAGTTGCTTGCAAGCACATACAAAAAATAAAAACATTTCTACAGCCACGATGGAAAACGCAATCCCCTACCCTGCTTGAAATTGCTTCCCCCCGCACCCTCAACCCTCACTATCACCAAAAGGTAGCAGAATCCCCGGTACTTTCAGGATTACACGTGCCACACCCTGGGTGGGCATGTGGATGGAAAAATTGTGCATACTTTTACTGAACTTTGTAGTGGACGTGCTTTGGAATGGCACGACACTGAGTGTGAATGTGTAACGGGGCATTTGAAGTGTTGTACAGGAGTGACAGTGCTGGATGACGGCAGCTTTGATGCGATTGGTGGATGTGCGTCACTATTCAATAGTAGCCAATGAGGTAGTGGTGGAGCAACAGCAGTGGAAAGGGAAGAAGGACTACTGCTTTGCTGGCCGCGACCCTCGCTGTATTTCGGAAAGCACATGCGCCACATTCTGCTCTTATCACCATGCTGTCCAATGGAAATGGGACTGTGGGAAATTGTCCAATCAGGTGCTTGGGGTGTACATCACAGGAAAGGGCAGCAACATGTTTTTCCATTAGTCAGTGCAGTGAGGGTGGCAGGCAGAGATGGACAGACGCACTGTTTTGGTAGTCGGTCATGAGTTTGTGGAAGATCTGTTCCAGTACGCTGTCGAAATAGGTTTTCATTGTGATTCGATTGGAGGCAGTGGACGCTTTGCGGTGCTGTGGCGATGTGCTCAATTTCGGCGGTCTACTTGCTAAATGTCGATGAGTGGACACTTTTGCAACTGTGTATGCTGTGGTCGTGGACTATGGAGCGCTGCATTTGGGTTCCATGGCTTGTTCCAGTGTGTACCGTCAACTGAAGAAGTTGATGAAAGCAGTTAAGCACATTTTTCCCACTGCCAAGGTGCTTTTCTCAAGTATACCAGCACGAATAGTGTGCGACTATTCCAATGATTGTTGTCGCCAGCCAGAGGTCGGGAGGGGTCTAATCAACCGAAGCATGTGTGACTTCTTGAGTGCTGCTGGGATGTTCTCCTGTGACGACAACATTGGTTCTCGATATATACACCTTTTCAAAGCTAACAGAATTTCTTTGTAGACCAGTGGCAATGAGATTTTGTTTTCCAATATACAGGGTGCACTGAAGAGCCTACTGTAAGCATATGAGCTCAACTACAAAACTAAAATACTATACTTTTTTTTTATTAAAAAGGAAGCAACTACATTTTTTTTTTTAAAAAGGCTCTTTTCAGAGCCACCACTACTGACTATGTCCCCTAACCTGGTTGAAATGTATTCCCCACTCCCGCACCCCAAAAAAAAGTCAGTGGACACTGCAAGTGTTGCAGGGTGGCACGTGTGACATACACCCCTTTTGCAGATGGTGGCCATAGAATTGGGCCTGTGGAGGACACAGGGTTAGTCAATAAGGTTTCTGGGTGTGGGGACTGCACGCACAGACTGTGGTACATGGTGTATTTGTCGAGCAAAATGCAGAGGGTGCACTTATGGCTGTGTGTTGCACGAGCCACAGGGTGTGCTTTGTGGGGGAGTTCTAAATACATTGACAGTGAATGGAAAACAGTCCAGTGGATTTGTACTCGTATGGCGTACCTACTGGTTTGTCTGTGTGAGACTGGGTGACGCGCGATCACAACGATAATATTGTTCATTGTGGAGGGAAAATTGCACAACATGCAACACGATTTTCAGTGCTGTGCGCTGAAGGAGGCACTTGCCAGGTCATGCATCTGTTTCCGATCTTCCACATAATGTTTTATCCCATTCCGCAGACACCGATGTCGCCACGTTCATTTGGTCCGGAAATGGAGAAAGCGCAGTACATTGTGAAGAAGTCCATTTGTGCTTTTTTACGACTTGTGCAATGTCGTACTTTACAAATATGAATCCGACGTTCACAGCACAAAGAGTTTTCCCCACAAATAGCGTTCCTCTTAACATTAGTGCATTTCCGATTTCTGCACACCATACACAAATTGCCTTGCTGCCCTTTTTGGAAGTATAGGAAGAATGTTTGTGCTAGGTGTTGCAGTGCGTTTTCAAGAGCTCCAGTGCGCAACACGTAAAACAATCTATTTCAACAGCGAGCCATTTCTACCTGATCGTTTTCCACAGTACCACAGCTCCTTTTATTTAGCACACAATCTGTGGATGGTATACGATGTGCGGCGCCCTGCCTCCCCTTCATTGCCACTTACATTGTTGAACTCTTGAGGAGCTTTCTTAACTTTTTTCCCCCTTTTCCAGTTAATTTCCATTTCTTTTCACCTTGTAACACACGCAACTGAAGGAACGAAAGGCAAGGGCCAGCACCTACAGGGATACCATAGGGGACGTGCAGAGAGGGTAATGTTGGGTGGCCCTAACAAATAGCCCCCAATCATTGTGATGCTCCCGGACGGACTCTTCTCAAGCACTTCAAAGTAGCTTCCCCCTGTGGAGTACCGCGTTGCAGTAGATGCTCACTACAATGCCCTTTGGCAGGTAAGGGTTCATTAGCGCAGCATATGGTCTACAAGGGTGTTTTAAAGCTCTGCTGCTGTACAGGAGTGCCCCTGTTGTAGGCTGCAGCATACGTGGAGACTGTTGTACATGAAATTACCCTACTGCATTTTTGGCAGGGTACCCTGCCCACTGGTCCCTTATGCTTGCATTGCTGTTCGTCACATGCGGTACGACAGTTCATGGTATGCCATTAGCCGTAGGACTAGCACGCACAAAGTTGAATGAATTTTGAAATACAATAATGCTTACAACACGGAGAAACGCAGCTCCAATACGTGCAGGAAAAGATTAAAGCGCAACCCATGCGGCTACACCACTGTTCTAACCAACAGTGATATTTTTTGCTCTCAGAAGAATCTGCCTTTTGCTTACTTCACTTAACATGCAGTGACCAAGCCGCACCAGCTTTGCCATTGCTTTGCTGACTCAGTACAAACTGCCACACCTGCAGTTAAATGTTATCTCCAACTCCACGACCCGCAGGCGAACCCTTTACAATTTACGGCACAGTGCTCAGTGCAGAGGTCATGGAAAGACAAGCAGCACATGAAACTATTTTGACATTTTGCAAGCCCATCGTACACTCGAGGTTGCAGTTCCTTGTTTTCCAGTGGGCATGGTGCTGCGACAAATTGGTAGGTTTGCAGAGCAACCCACGTAGTGGTGAACAATACTTGAAATTTGCTAGCCTACCATATCAATCCGTAGGGTTGACGACAGGGGAGCTCTTACCAGCACATAGAGGATGCCCCAAGCATGGACATAGTTGTACAACGGATAGACGTGCGCTCCCACAAGTAATTAAAAATGCTTTAGAACATGCGGCCAGCACTACAGTGATTGCACATACGCCGGCCAGGTGCAGTCTGCATAGGAAACCTCCACATTGCTTACCAGAAGCTATCTCGGTTAGCAATGTGCGGCACAGATTTACCATGCTATGTTAGAAACACCACTCTCACCAACACTTAACATGCACCCCTTTCATTTGTAAGATACACCGACACTATTAGGCAAGGGAGGAGGTAGCACAAATGGATAGTTACACAGGGGAATTTGGGCTTTCCAAAAGTTTGTGAGGAGGGTAGGCAAGCTATCAGTGACAAAACTTTCTAAACGGGACGGTATGGTTCAGTTGCAGTACCAAAAACATATCTCCTATATCTCCTTTACAGAAAACACTATGCTAAAGCAACATTCCAGTTACAGTGCCCTACTAAAAACATGATTACTAAAATAATATTGCTAAAGGGACGTTATGGCCAAGTTGCGGTACTACAAACATAATACCGTTACTGCAATTATGCTAAAGCAACGTTCCCGTTACAGAGTCCTACTAAAAACATGAAATTCACTAACAAAAAACATTGTTAAAGCGACGTTATGGTTCAGTTGCGCTACTAAAAACATCTCCCCTTTACTGAAAAAACTATGCTACAGGAAGGTTCTGCTCACAGTGCCCTAGTAAAAAACTATCAACATCACTGAAAAAACCGTGGTAAAGGGACGTTATGCTTCTATTGCTCCAACAACCACCAGGCGAATTCAGTGCAAAAACATTTGTTACAGGGACGTTATATATTTTTGCTGTAACAACAAACCATCTAGTAAAACTGAAAAAACCCACACATTTGCCAGCTATGATAAGCTAAGCAACCATAACTCGTACCAGCACTCTGCTCTGCTAAGACCAACACCATGACATCACATGTGCATTTACTTTTCATGAAAAGCCTGCACAAGAGATTCTCAATGAGAAGCCTTGCTGCGGAGACAAGGGTGCTGCATCTCTTTCTGCTGTTTATTGCTGTGAGACATTTGAAGTTTCATCTTTACTCAGCGCACTTGGCATTCATTTTATTGGTGCACTACACCTTTAAGCAACTCCAAGGTGGATAGACACGCCCTTCAGGAAGTTGCATACAAAACACCGACCTCACAACCTTTTCAGCGAGAAGTCAGGCTGCGGAGACAAGAGCGCTGCATCTTTTCTGATTGGGGCTCGAGGTGCATATTACAAAAGGGACTGAGGCGTGGTGCCAGCACTATCGTGGATCGTAGAGGAGTTAGAGGACCCGAGTAACCCGCTTCAGTGGTCGTGTGACAGTAAAAATCCGGATTCAAACTAAACATCGATGAAGTCGAGAAGTCGCACACCGGTAAGTGGCTGTAAGACACTCGGCTTAAGAACCCTAATTCCTTAGTGGAGTAGTGCTATATAGCTGCTTACCAGGTGGAAAAGGGAGACTGTTGGGGCTAACTCCCCTTTGATCCCGAGAAATAATTTCGTGGGAAAACACCACGTAACCACAACGGAAGCCATGCCGTATAGTCCCGACATGATCCGGTGGAACTGGGCACGGCAAAGCAGCAGTGTAATTGCATCCGATTAGCACAGCCGTCCGGGAGACTGCGGGAAGCCAATTCCTTTGATCCCGTTTGGAACAGCAATAACAATCAGCCGCATGCCACGTATGCCCGGGGAATCCTGATAAGCTCTATTCTGATTGTATTGGGAAATTTAGTACAACCTGTGCATTCCAACACGCAGCATCCGACACTGTTGAAATAACTTCTCCAAAGTTCATCGAGTGGGGAAAGTAGAGCAAAGTTGGACGTGTCTTAGCAACAAAATAAGCAACACAAGCAAAGCAGTAAGGCAATACTGTGAATACCAGAAGGCAGTGCTATAAAGCAAAATACATACTGCGTATATACGGAAAGAATGAAACTGCGCAGTAACCCAATGCAGGATGACAGGGCCACGGAGTGGGAAGAGCCAGCATTGGGAGCTACAATTGCATGGAACCTCCAGAAGGCCCCTACCTCCCAGGTTGAGGCAGATGTCCATCCCTCGCCAGGGGTACAAAACATTCAGGCTTTAGTTCATGCTGAAGCAGTACCTCTTACACCCGAGATGGGAGAGGAATCCGAAGGAGACCTAAACCCTATTGCACATAATTGTAAAAGAGGCTTGGAATTTGCAGTTACAATGAGAAAAAAAAAAAATCAAAGGACAATAGAAGACAACTTCGATAAAAGAACAAGCAAAAGTGCTAATGAGGAAGAAGTGGCATTAAATAACCACAATGAACCACTGTTAAGGAGGAGAGCCAGAAAGGACAGTATTGATTCTCCCTTCATCCTCCTATATGAATGAAACCCGAATGGAGCCAGAAAATCTGAATATGTCCGCTATGGACAAAGATAACAGCTGTGGAAGTAAATGAAAATACTCTTATCAGCACTGAACTACGTTCTCAACTCCCTAGTTTCAGTTTTTGAATTACTGAGGGTAGAATTGCAATCACAGACAGGTACACTCCTAGAACTGACAAAGGAAATGACCACATTGGATGCGTCAGTGGTGGGATGGAACAAAACAATAAATTCAATCATAATGCACAGGTTGCAGGACTTAAAAGTTGAAACAACCAAACAAGGCTTAGATTTGTCGGCAATACAACAAACATTGGTAGCCGAAGGAAAGACGACGAGGCGGGCCTTACCCTTATGCAGAATATTATGACAACTACATAATTTGAACCAAGGGAGGAGTGACAGATCAAAGAATGAACGTGGAGGAGCACAACTCACAGATGGACGATACGCCACGTTCTGAATCAGTGTTGGAAGAATTTAGGAGATTGGCAAATGTAGGGGAGGGGGACCACGAGGAAGAACTAGTGGAGCTAACGCCACCCGACAGTCCTTCAAAACAGGATAAGGACTTGTCGATCATAGAGGAGGAACTCCACCCCCACCAGTCGCTAGGGGGAAGAAGGGAAAGGAAGAGAGAAGCCCGGAGGAAACGAAGACTCAAAGAAATTTAATTGCAAAAAATGAATGAAAAAAAATAAAAATTTAAAAAACAAAATCAGGAAGACTAAAACATTCAGAGACGAATGCCTTCTTAAAAACAAAAATCAAATGTTTCATGAGCAACAATGACAGAGGAAGAGGTTTATCTAATTACTACAATAGAAAAACATCGTAGTAAGGATCTGAGAAAGAAATCAATGGCAGAGTGTGCCAAAAGACTTCTGGAAAACAAGGAGTGTGCAGTAGTAACTGGATAAAGAAAGAACTGGTATTATAAAAGGTGTTGGTGGGGCTAAAAACAGAAGTGCAAGGAGTAATAAACTTGGGCTGCACAGGAAAAGGAAAAAATGTTGTGGAACCTAAAGAAATCCAACATACTGCAGAAATAGTACCCCAAGTGAATTCCCTCAATAAGAAAAATACTCAGGGATGTGATACAGATAGCCACAATCTTCCTGAGGACAATACAGAAACTGGAAGCTGGAAAACAGTTATTCAACAGTGACTGTAATGGAGTGCTAAATAACCAGAAGATTGCTCATTGGAAACCGGTGCAGAAAAAAAACAAACCCTACAGCCAAAGCAAAATTGAGACAAAAAAAAAAAAAAGAAGAAGTGTCTTGGCGGTCATATTTTGTAATATCTATTGGAACCCCGCAGGTTCAGCTCTGATTTTTTCTTGATGAATTAGCAATGTTGCTGAGGAAAATCAGAATTATGTTTGATGGGGCTCCAATAATATTGGGAGGGAACCTGAACTTGCAACGTACCCAACTCTAAAAAGAACAAACAAAGCAAACATTGCATAGAATCTCAGAATGGCCGATTGTGGGTGGAGTTCTTAAAGGTTGGGGGTTAACAATGGCAAATGGGAAACTACCGAGGGACATCCCAGCCAAACTAACTAGATGCCAGGGAGTATCTATATCAACTTTAGACTATCTATTTTTGTCAGCGGATCTGTTCGAGCAAAAGGCTACTCTAAATATCAGAGAAGGAGGAGGCAGCGACCATCTACGGTTGAAATTATCATTCCTAGACCTTCTGATGGAACCCCATGAGAGATATAAGCAAGTAGTCGAATGCAGGAAAGTGAGAGTACGCCTCTGCAAAAACAAATACGAAGGGAAAAATATTAATGCTAGCTCCCAGAGAACATACAATTCTATAATTGTCATCCAGAAGGTTTCTGGAAAAACTAAAAAAAATAAAAAATAAAAAAATCAGAATCCAGGCAGTGTAATCTGGTCTCTGAAAAAGACTGGATTAAGCACCTAATGTCGGTATTTGGAAAACACAGAAATCCATTGTACTGATCAACAAGCCAGTGGTCTGGGGTTTAGCCTTTGATGAACAATATATTGCAGAAATAATTGGGAAAAGCTCGTCATCAAAAGCAGCAGGCCCAAGTGGCCTGACGTACCATGTTTTGAAAAATATTCTCAGACTACGGCCAAATTGTAATTTTAGAACTGGCTTTTTAGAGAGATTCTGACAAGACAAGAATTGCCCCCACCATGGAAATCTGCAATTGTCATCCCTCTGTTCAAGGAGGGAGGGGGCGCGCAATAGGGCAGCAGCTACCAACTACCGTCCAATCGCCTTCCTGGACATAGAAAGTAAAATCGAAATGCCAAACAGGCTTTAGGAGGGGCCTGTCCACAGCTCTAAATGGCTTGGTGCTAAACTTAATGAGCGAAAATTCAGAAGTAGAGCGGGGCAGCAGCTATTTGGGGTGTGGGTAGACTTCTCCAAAACCTTTGACCAGGCAGATGGAGGGTTGCTCTGGTTAAAACTGAGGGCAATGGAGGTCCCAGAAGGAATATTGGGGATGCTAATCCACAAAAACAATACAGCCAGAGTGTGTCTAGATGAGGGGGGGGGCACCTGTCAGAGCCAGTGGGGGTGGAATGGGGAGTCCGCCAGGGTTGTTTGGGGGCACTGCTTTTTTTCAACTTATACATACCCGATATGGGTGAGCAGTCACCATTGGCAAGTCCAGTGTTGAACGGGGAAAAGATTCACTGGCTTGCCTATGCCGATGATGTTGTCTTACTACATAGGGCAGCTATTGAAACGTCTCCTGAACAGCCTGCATTGCTATGCAGAGGTAAATGGGTAAGCCCTGAAACCCAACAAATCGAAGATAATGGTCTTCAGGTAGAAGAACAAAAAAGTGGTTTATCAACAATGGTCAATGGGGGTGAGGGGGTCCAGCAGATCCCAAGGGTAGAAGAACTGATATACCAGGGGTGTAACATATAGGCCTCCCCAGCTCATTGTAAAGTAGAGCATGACATCTCGATGAAAATGAAACAACTGTCTGCTCAGATGTAAAAAAATATTGATGAGATACGGCAGATTCTCTATCCTTCCATTAATAAAACGTTATTAGGCTAAGGTAATCCTAGTCATACTGTACGGGGTGGAAACAAAGCCACAGGTATGGAATGGAACATAGCAAAAATGGGAGGGAGTCCGCCGGAAAAATGTTCTCGGTTTGCCAATGTACCTCCTGATGTCTAATATTAGGTTTGAATTGGGTATAAGATCATTAAAAGCACAAGCAGGATGGAAATTAGTCTCTCTTTTTCGTCTCATAACTATAGCCCAAGAAGGTACACTATGCAGATATAAAGGTCCACATGGAAAATAAATCAAAAATGCTTTCACATTTGCGCACTCAGGTAGAAGATTGGCTGCTTAAGGCCGACATCGATATACAAACTCTAATGGAGAACCTGGTGAAAGCTAAAAAAAAAAGATGGGATGAGATGGACTGGATCAATACGATCGAGAAGTGTGTCTCGCCACCAACCCAGACCCATTGCAGAAAGTGGACAAAAAACTGGGATATCTAAATATCTGGTGAAGTTCCCGGACTGGAGGATCAGGAAGAAATTTCTGAGACTGCGGTTGAATATTATACATACTGGGAAGGTTCTTGCGAAAATAGGTCCTGGTGATTCTGCTATTCAACTGTACCAGGTCTGTAAAAATCCAGAAACTCTATCAGACACTTATTAATGGAGTGTAACGGCACATGGCAATCAAGATCTCTCCTTTTCTGAATATTTGGTTTTGAGTCACCACATTATATTCCAGAAAAGTTGTGGGAGAGGTTGATTGCCGGTCACTCACAAGGTATGACAATAGCAGTGATCCAGATGCTAGAAAGATGCAACATTGTATTTTGAACGGTAGGAGAATGATCCTTTAGATGGAAAGGACAGAAACAGTTTACTGCTCAATACTTAAATATAATGTGAGGAGGAAAGAGGAATAGAAGGCCTGCTAGGGACTGTATTTATTATATTTTATCTAGACTGGATTTCAAATTTGATTGGTAAAATGATGCAATATGAAATTTGTTTTCCTCCTTTTCTATGTTTTATATGGATTTTGAGGATGTCTTACATTTTTAAAAAGGTAATGTTAACCGAACACAAAAAACAAAAAAAAAAAAAAAAGTTACCATAAAACTATTAGAGGTCATTCGGAGAACTATTCATTACACAATGCATAGCTATAAACACAATTGCATTACAGAGTCCTTTCCAGTGTAGGAGCCAAACGTAGGCATTGCCTGCAGCATGCACTATAGAGGATCAATATCCAAATGTTTGCCACGTTAGATAGTAAAATGATAAATGCTTTTGTGTCCGAGTTTCACGTAAGGTGAAACGTTTAATAAGTAGCTACTAACGCCTCACTTACAACATATCTGTACTACTACACAAACCATAAGAGACCACAGCACACACAAATGCACCTATACAGGGAACGTAAAGTTGATCAAAAAAGCAAATGTACTACCAGAAGGTGTTCTTAACCTAACTTGTTATCTTTATCCACACAAATGATTGCTCTGATACAGGCCTGCTTCTTCCCTTATCTATCTTTATTATATGCTGTGACTGAACCCTTAGGAAAGCAGTGTAAGAACATATGAGATGGGCAAGCTCTGCAAACATAGTACCTTTTCCATGTTCCGTTCCTGAGTCTGAAGAAAACTACCTGCCTTACGTATGCAAGTGAACAAAAAAGGAGGGAGCCAGACATGCGATGTCATCAGGGATATCATGCCATCTTTGATGTCATGGGTGTTAGTCTTAGCAGAGCACAGTGCTGGCGCGAGTTATGGTTGCTTAGCTTACCATAACTGGCGAATGTGTGGGGTTTTTCGGTTTTACTTGTAACCATACTATAAAATTGGTTGTGATTAGTGCATTTGTCCCTGTAACAAATGTTTTTGCACTGAATTTGCTAGGTTGTTAGGGCAACGGAAGCAGAACGTCCCTTTACCAACGTTTTTCCAGTGATGTCGATAGGTTTTTAGTACGGCACTGAGCATAATCTTCCTGTAGCATAGTTTTTTCAGTAAAGGAGATACATTTTTAGTAGCGCAACGTACCCATAACGTCCCTTTTAACTATTATATATATACGTACATACACATTTAATCATTTGTCTGGTTTAACTATTATTCAAAACAAATGCTTGATATAAAAAATATATTTGTGAAGGTCTCATGGGTAGACCGGTTTAATTTAAGGAAAGCAGTGTCCAGTGACATGCCTTAAAAAGGCATCAACTCATAAGGGTGCAAAATTTCAAGTTGAATGCTACTAGCCAGGCATGAAAAGTTACTGTTCTCCACATACACAAAGAACAGAATTTCTTACTCGCCATGAATCAGATATCACTAGGCACTGACTAGTGCAAATAGAGTCTCTCTAGTGGCTTGGCAAGGCTACAAAGCCCAGGGCTCCAAAATAAAATTGGATAAGCAGGAGAAGTAGCTCTTGGGTTTCCAGCCTTGATAAGGATCTGCCACCGGGGAACTAGGAGCTAGTGCATAGTGTTCTGCAAATATAACTTCTACATAAGTTGCAATCATATCAGTTCGCCCATTTATGACCTTGTGCTTTAAATGGCATACAGATGTGTCCAAATGCTTATTTTCCCAAATGCACAGTTAAATTCACATAGGTGTGTTTGTTCGGCATCTGTTAGTCTCGGGAGCCAAAAGTAGCTCCTGGTAGCTGTTGGCGTCAAGTTAATCAGGCTCAGCTAGGCTACAAACAGGATCTAAATAGCTCCAAGCTCCCTTCAATTTCGAACCCTGAAACCCACAGGCCTTCCACGCCTGTCCCAAGTGAAAGTATCGCTATACAAATTTGCTAATCATATGTTGGATCACTAATCAAAATATATTTTTATTTAGCAACCTGGACTATCAATTTTGCAAAACTAATGTATGCCTTGGGGAAGCAAACAAAATAAAAGCGAATCACCTGCAGACTATTTAGGTCTACTTAAGATATTGATTCACCCAACATTCAAGTACCACTAAACCAGACAAGACCACACATGCCTGTATTTTACTGACACTTCACTTATGCTGCCTTTGCCACGTGCATAATGCTGCCATTTTATTTTTAGGACTTCTATTTCCTAGATTGTTTAATTTACTAAGCTGCTATATCTGTTTTAATTTTTTTTTTTTTTAATTCTGTTTGTGCTCTTCCTGACTTCTGAGTGGAAGAGAACTGGAACGCTGCATTTGTTCCAGTCCTCTTTGTCCATTGACTGGCGATTCTCTGCCTTTCCTTGCTTCCCCATCGGCATTTGCTGCATCACTCGCCGGCGCAGCGGGCATTCCGTCAGCGCACCGAGGGCGCGCTTAAGGTGCAGGAAGGGGGAAGAACACCCTCCCCTCACTGGTCTCCTGGGATCGCAGCTCTCTGCTGACGCTTGCCCTTGCTGGGACTAATTGGCCTCCTGGTTTCATCAAACTGCCCATTGTATTGCCTCAATCCACTGAAACAGGCTTACAATGTGGACTCCTAAATACTTGCTCCTTAGTGACTCATGCCCTGGACTGCCACGAACTGTTAATGGACTCCCAGCCTGATCTGTTCCTCATGGAGACCTGGCTGAGGGAGACATCTGGTCCTGCCATCATACAGGCTTTGCGCCCCCCCAATTATACTTGGCCCATGTCGATCGGGTATCAGCTCACCGTGGAGGTGGACTGGCTATTATCCATAAAACGACAGTATGCATGGTGCCTACCCATGCACTAAAAATGGAGTGCTGCCAGGCCCGGATTTCTGTTTCTCCTCTATCCACGCTTACCATCTTACTGGTCTATCGACCTCGAGGTACAGATGCCGTGTTTTCTAATAATTTCCCTGACCTGGTCTCTGAAATCAAGACCCTGCATCCTAAACTGTGGGTCATTGGTGATTTCAACCTACCTGCCAACACCTCTCCTTCTAGCCAAGTCACCAATTTTCTTTCCTTAATGGTGGATCTGGGCTTACCCCAGTTAATTCTGGAACCTACGCACCAGCTATTTTCGCCCCCTGTTCCGATTTCTGGAGTTTCTTCTCCCTCCCCTCTAACTTGGACTGACCACTTTTTAATTTCATTCTCTACTCGGTTACAGAATGCCAAGCCGCTTCCTACTAAACCTGCCATTTTCAAACGCAATTGGCGCAAAGTGAATAAAGTTGAACTGGTTGCCTACCTTCATGCCCAGCTGACCCCTCATAGTCCTTGCTCACTTAACTCTCTGGGTGAGTCCTTAGTTGTGGCCGATCAGCTGACCCCACTTAGGCTCTGTAAAATAAACACTTCGGAGCCGTGGTTCTCTGATGATCTTAGAGTTCTTAAACTCTGCTGCAGATCCACAGAGAGGAACTGGCGTGTGGGCTACTCTAACACCGATGAATATGCTTTCCGTAGCACTATGTCTACATACCAAAAAGCTATTAGCGCTGCCAATTAATCTTTTTTCAGCCAAAAAGGTGCAAGTTGCAGTTAATACGTCCATGGCTTTATTCAAACGTGTTCAGTCCCTGTCCACCCCTACCACAACTGGGTCTGCTGTTACGCAATCCCAAGCCCTCTGAGATTCCTTGTCATCTTTTCTGACCAAGATTGAAACTATCCGCAATGGTATTAGTGGCCAGTCAATCCACTCCTGCCTTGACCGCTTCTCCTCCTTCCCTGCCCAAGTCCACTTGGTCCTCTTTTCCTGTGTTCTGTGAATCTGATATTTTTGAGGCGCTGAAGAGCCCCTAATCAGCCTCTCTGGCTGACCCTATACCACCCACTTGGCTTAAAGACATCTCAGGCAATATTATCTCTCATATTACTGGGGCAGTTAATGCCTCGTTTTCTGAGGGATTTATTCATAGTCCACTGAAACATGCTTTGGTAATACCTCTGCTTAAAAAAAACCTAAGTTGGACCCTGGGATGCTTGAAAACTTCTGCCCCATTTCGCTTCTCCCTGTGCTAATGAAGGTTATGGAGGCCCTTGTTTCCCCACTGCTTTCTTCCTTTTTGGAATCCTCAGGGTGTTTTGACATCTTTCAATCAGGGTTTCGTCCTGGAAGGGGCATTGTGTTGGTTCTAAATTCTGTATTGGACGACCTTGCTCCCATGGATGACTAAGGCGGAGTGGGAGCGGTACTCTTGGACTTACACGGTTAACCATACCATATTTTCCGTTTGGCAGAGGCCGGGATATCAGACAAGGTCCTAAACCTGTTATCAGCCTTTCTGGCCGACTGTTCTCAATCAGTCTCTCTTCCACCTTTTTGCTCTGAACCAGAAAGGCTTACTTGCAGGGTCTCTCTTTCGCCCATACTTTTCAATATTTATATTAGGTGCCTCCTCCTCATACACTCACGGATTTAGATTAATCCTACGCCGATGACACCCAGTTGTTGGTCTGTCTCGACCTGACACTGCATCTCGGCTGAGGAGCTGCCTGGAGGATCTGGGAGCATGGATGGCACTGAATCACTTAAACTGAATGGTAACAAGACTGGAGGTCCTTGTATTGGGCACTAATTGCCCCCTCTCCTTCAGGACTACTGATTTCTGGCCTACCTCTCTTGGCCCGTTTCCCCTTCCATACACTACTGGGAAAAACTTGGGACTTGACACTTGACCACCCCCCATGGCTGATCAGGTTGTAGCCGTCAGTAAATCTGCCCATTTTAAACTTTGTGTATTAAGGAATGTTCTTCCCTTCATTCCTACCCAATTCCATGCTCCTGTGGTCGCTGCACTGGTTCTCAGCGCAGACTAATGAAACTTGCTCTATTTTGGCCAACCTGTTTATAAACAGACAAACTGCTCCAAAATGCTGCAGCCAGAGCAGTCTCTCATCCTTTCCCACAGGCTCACGTCTCCCGTGCTCAGACAATTACACTGGCTTCCTGCGGAGAAACGGATTCTGTTCAAGTCTCTCTGCATCGTTCACTGTGCCTTCTATAAAGAGGGAGCTGGATATCTCCAGGAAAAGTTCACCCAATACATTCCCTCACACGCTCTTCGGTCTCAGTCAGCTCTACTGCTCTTGGTCCCACGATCAGGCTGTCTAGGATAGGAGGCTGTGCTTTCTCTGTGGCAGCTGCAAGGTCCTGGAATAAACTTCTGCTTACTTCGCGAGCTATTGATGACCATCTCTCTTTCTGACGCTCGTTTAAAAGATTGCTTTTTAGGTTCCTGTCTGCCGCTGATCCTCCTCTACTCTTCGCGCCAAGATGCCCTTGGGCGATCGTGCGCTCTATAAATAACAATGTAACACACAGGAGGCTATAGCAACTACTTTGTAGCCAGCCTGCTACCCAACTTACACGCACAGTTGAATAAGTCGTGCACTGGATGGCAGATAGCGTGCGCCCAAACTGAGATGGTAGGGGTTGCTAGTTAGTGTGTAGCGCCACAGGAATTAAAGGAAACTGTTCAGAATAAGTTAATGACCCTACAAACGTTGTATATGCTGAGGCAGGTACAGAATGCACCGAGTTCTGCCCAAGGGAAAAATAGACAAAGAAATGGGGAAAGAAGGTCTACCCACCTGGGCAAATGGGACTGTTAGGGGAGGCGGACCAATTCCAAGGTCACCAGATCATGAAGAAAGCGGGGCAGGAAGGAGCAGGATGTGCATTGACAAACCCATTGGTGTGCAATTACTGTAATAAGTCATCATTGGAAGAATGGATGCCTGTGAGACCTTACTTTCAGGGCAATCGGGGGGGGGGGGGTCAGACAAGCCTAGCCTCCGCCCCCCCACCCAACATGAATCAGAGAGCCCCAACCCTTTGAATTCGGAGGCCCCCAGCCTTTGCCCCCAGGCCTCTGCCTTTGCCCCTAGGCCTCTCTTACCCGTCCAGAATGGCCATACTCATTCTGACTAAACCAAGAAAGCAAGGTTCAGATGGATCCTCTAATCCCAATTGACCAAGACTGGCCATATGCACAATGTAGTGTAGAAGGGATGTGTGTACCTTGCTTGGTAGGGATAGGGGTCCGTATGTCAGACCTGCCTAGAGACAGTTTCATTGATGTACAAGTGTCCACTGATCGTTATCAGAGCAGCAGGGCTAACACCACAGCCATACACTCGGTTACTGAACCCCTTACAATCAGATCCGACACATCCTTCGAAACCCTTCAGTACCAGTCAATTGGTTTCGGCAGGCATCTGTTGTATAAGCGCAGGTGTACTATCGGAGGTAAAAATGTCAAGTTGCAAGCTACTAGCCTGCCATAAAACATCTCTCGCCACTTCCTACACAGAGCACACCATTTCTTATTTACCAAGAGCTAAATATCATTATCCAACGGCAAGCGCACATTTTGCACCCTGTACTATATACATATACTGCACCCAGGATGGGATTTTCTTAAACATTCCACATAAGAAAGCAGAGACTCTCCTTGCAACCCATCAGGTAGATCCAGAAAAAGAGTCGCAATGTGAGGCAGAGTCTACCGATGAGTCGTAGGAATAACTCCATCTGCTTCTCTATGCACAACTCATGATAACCAGGTAGGATACATCCACACAGCAAAGTACGTAATGAAGTAACCGGACTCATACACCAAACTGGTTTTCTGTACAGCAACTCATGCGCGAGATACTCCTGCCACATTCTCTAAAGAAATAAAAGCTAAAGCAGCTCCAGGATATCTGGCAAAAGCAGGAGCAGGTAGCTAGTGTACCACAAATTTAACAAGTCCATGCACAGTTTGAAAGAGCCACAAAGGACCTATTTAGCTCCCACTTGTAGCCTAAAAGAGCCAGGTTAAACGGACCCCAACAGCGCCAGGAGTTACTTTTCACTCCCCAGGCCAACTGGTGACATAGAAACGTACCTTTGTGGCATGAACGCTGGGTGTTTGAAAATGTGTTCCAAGGGACCATCTAAACTATAATGGGTTATATAATGGACGGACACAATGTTATAGTTTGCCTCCCATGTGAAGGTTACATTTCCAAATTGCTATATTCCCGAAAGGTAGCTCCTGCTTACTTGGTGATGCAGGAAACCAAGGAGCTGTTTTCAGCTGTTGCTCAGCAAATCCTTATTCTAATTCTTGGCATGACACGCAAACTATACATATTTTGTCCATTATACATGGCCTACTGTGGCAAAGATCGCTTGCCCAGGACAAAAAATGTCTTCTAGATGTGTCCTATATGCTCTTATAAAAACATTGCCAAACACAGAAATGCCACCCTGTATGGTGCCAAGTTGGCACCGGGAGTATAAAATAGCTCCTGGTACATATGGTGTCAAGCAAACTGGCTCTTCTAGGGTAAAAGTAGGAGGTAAACTGCTCTCAACAATTATGATCCCTGGATCTAGCATCGCACTAATATACATTCACATATACAGACATTTAGAAAAAATAAAAACATTCAAAAAAGATTTTTGTGCATGAAGAACCTTGTGGGATGAAAATAAGAATGGTATTTTGGGAAATATGGCCAACCTCTGCCGGCGTAGACCATGTGGCGCGTCAGACAGAGAAAACAAAATGTTATATAATGTTTTAGAAAGACTAGCTGGATGCAGGAGAGACACTCAACGGATGTTTGTGCCTCTGGATCACCTTTTGAACCTCCGTAGCTTATGCGTGCTGCTACTCTGCAGGTTCGCGTTTGTGGTTCCATGCATTTTACTGTTCTGAGGTGTACTCACTCGGTCTTGTAAAATGAAGCCCCAATCGACCAAGTGAGTGCAAGCTTCATTTGAAAACAATAAAACCTTAAGTTTTGTGTATGTTGTTTCCGTCTTGGGATGTGGCGGTGTCAATTGGGTTCCTGACACTGTACTCTTGTGCAACCTTACGGGGCAGCAATGGTAGAATAAACTAAGTGCTTGGCGCTAGATCGTCAACATTTAAAATAATTAAATGTTTTATCCTGATAAGTGATAGCGAAGGGGAGAACTTCTCAAAGGAAGCCTCGGTGGTTCAAACAACATGCTTTGCAAGGCTTTCAAAGTTTCAGGAGACAAAGCCGCCGCTGTTCAAATATGCTACCTTTTTTGTATGAATGCGATCGTACCTGGTAACGTATTTTGTATAGTTCCAACTAGGCAGTTCACACTCGAGCTGGTTTGAGGGTGGGTGGGGAGTAAGAATAAAAGTGTTTGGCAATGCGTAGTGATGGGGGGTATACAGTGTAATTGTACACTGTGGTGATTCTATCACAGTCACGAAGGTCTGGTTGGGTTGAACGACAGTCAGCGAACAGGAGTTCCAGCCAACTAGTCTGGACCAAAGTACTTGACAGCCATAGCATTGCTCAGAGGGTAACATTGCTCCGAGGGTAACAGAGGCAGTGCAAAAAAAGGACCGGGAGGGGGCGTTGGTCGCCAACTTTTTGCTGGAAAGAAGTATGGCATTTCGGGAGTTAACAAATAGATACACTCTACAATCAAGAACAAATTACGAGTGTTCTCTGCCAGACACGGGACTGGGACAGCGAGACAGGCCACCCACCACCACAATCGCAGCCTCACCTCGAAGCTGTGCTTCACGAAGGACTTCGAGTAGAAGAACCGATGAAATAGAACCTGACCGGTCGCCATCGCCACCTGAGGACACAAAATGACAGAAGGTTACTCGCCTGCCTCAATCACGACTCGCTGGTTTCTCAAGCGATCCCTCCCGTGGGGGCACGAACAAACCTGCGGTAATCGCAGCAGAATGCCAGCCGATTGCAGCATCTCGCAGCCCAGCACGCGCAGGTCGGTCTCTGAATTAAGGTCCAGGCCGTCGACCATGGAAGGGGTAGGCGAGAGCCGCTCATCCGGGATAAGCGAGTTGTCGATGGTCAGGTGCACCTGAGAATAAAGCCGGTCCCCAATGAGGATACCATCGGCCGCGCGAGACGAAGGAGCGGGCGCCGGGGGCTGAGCCGGCCCGGACGCCATTATTTTGACAGACGTTCCCACTACGAAGGTAGTGGCAGACAGAGGGAGACGCACCAGGCTGCCGCCGACTCGTGACGCCGAGGCTCGCGAGACGCCCGGCCGAGCACTGCCGGTGGAACCGGAAGCCATATCCATCCGCCGAGCTAGCTGACAGAAGGAAAGAGTCCGCTGCTTTCCTTTTGGAGGAAGAAGGCTGCTTGACGACGCGGCGTCTCGTAACTTCGCAACGGTTCGTGATGCTGTCTGCTGTAACAAAGGCCCCTTGACAGCTGTCATGAAACTACTGCTTCCACAGCCAAACATAAGTTTTTAAAAGGGATACATGCCTCTTTTTCCTTAATGGTGTTATACCTCAACATTTATAATATCTGCCATTCTAATGCAAATAAACGGGTGAATACAATTACCTGTTACATTTCTAAGCCCTGTTTGAATAGCTACAGATTTTCTCAGCTCCATGAGGCATCTTTGAGAAACTCCTATGTGTTTTCAAACTGCATGCTGGGACATGTACTCACCATTGTAATGGGAAACATGAAACTACAAGTTCCAGCATACAATTGGAAGCAAAAGGCAACACTGGCTCAGGGTGTCACAAGTGGTGGAACAGGGAAACTTGGCAGGGAGGCCTGTTTGGCAAACGTTTACAGATGCTCTAATTTACACCTTTATTGACATAAGTGACTCCACAGAAAATAGTCTTTGATACTCTAGGCATCATTGGTAGTGACATACATCGCTAGAAGTTTCCACATGTAATTCAAATAACTGTTCTGTGCAGTAAATGAACTGTCACTATTATAACTACGTAAAGGCTCTCTGGCTCAATAAAGGACGAGAGAAGTTTTAAAATAGCAAAAACTGCAAACTGATTCATTTCTAGGGAGTCACATTTTTGGCAGATGAGGCACAGGGGTATTAAAGGATGTGTCCAGGATCATAGACCTTTCTTAAATGTAAGTCCTTAACCACATATCTTCCCAGCTTTAGTTTATACAAGTCTTTGTTAAAGTTTAGGTTTCAAGAGATTAAATAGTAATTTTCTTCATAAGAATGCCTTAAAAAGTACACAATTCACATAAGAAATTAACCTGAAATAATTTAAATTGTTTCGGGGCAGGTCGGCATATCTGTGCCGGTTGCCGCTTTCTCCACTGCTTCCTGTTTCTTGGAGACAACTTCTTCGGCAACGTGCTGCAGGCAGTGGGGGTCGACGTTGGTGTTCTGATTGGAAAACATTCAGAAAAAAAAAACACAAAAATGGGGACTCTCCTGCTGGTTCTCCAGGCCCTGACCAGAATCACGCCAGGAAGAAACAAAAAAAGCCCATGGCGTTGAAGTTTTCTTTACCCCAGACTGAGATCAAAGCCCTTATGAAGTAGGCTATTGAAGAGCATGAGGGTTGAAGGGGCCGGCACACGCATAGGGCCATTCCCTCCTTCAGCTTCATCTTCCTCATCATCCCCCTCACCTTCCTCTGCTTCTATCCATTCATCAGTGGAGTCTGATTCAGATGAAGGGGAATATCTATCCTGGGATAAAGTGGCGACTGTGATATCCCAGGTTTGGGACTCCATGGGGTTTTCTGTTCCTGTGGAGGGGGAGTGCTCATCTGACCCCAAGATACGGCAAAATAAGCACTCTCAAAAATGGGGGCTTCCCATGATATTGGATACAAAAACAAAGGTGCTCCGTGAATGGAAAGACCCCAAACACGTCTCTATCTTTTGAAGGGGGCTGAGGACTTTCTCCTGGACACAGTGGCTGTCGACGATATTCTGGCCAGTTTGGTGTGCCATTCCTCCATGGCTGTGGAGGAGACTGCCCTTCGGTACTCTGTGGAATATAGGGCGAATGCAGCCTTGAAGAAAGCTCATGTGGGTTCCCATCTAGCACCGGGGGCCAATGTCTATGATTCCTATATGTCAGAGATGGTTCTGGGGGGCTTTCAGCTTCTTCGTAAGGCGATAGAAGATGGCTCAGACTGCACTGCAGTGCTTGATGATATGCAGCATCAAGTCCAGCTTCTTTCATATCATGGTGTTGGGGGCACCGCCATAGCCATGGGTGCTTGCATCTCTGCTCGTCTTCAGCTTCATTTGAGGGACTGGAAATCCGACAACCCCCAGAAGAGTGCTCTTAAGCTTCCCTTTTATGGGCAGTAAGCTTTTCGGGGACACTTTGGAAGACAAGGTTCACCAGGTGTCCTGGGTGGACAAGCACGCAGATCGGTTGTGGCGTAAGCCTGCGCCACAGGTTCGATGTTCTTTGTGGGCTGGGCCTTGGAGCAGGGAGTCTGGGGGTAGGCATGGTCCATTTCATTGCTCCAGGGGCTTCCGTCCCAGACCCGGGGGTCCGAAGCCAGCAGAGGGACTTCTGAAGCCCTGACAATTACTGTGTGCCGTCTCCAGCATTATTTTCCCATGTGGGGGCGGTGGCCCTCCGATGCTTAGGTCTTGCAGATTGTGGAGGAAGGTTATTGGATCGACTTTCTATCTCCTCCTCTTCAACTGGATCATGAAAAAATAAATAAATAAATAAAGTTCAACCCTTTTTTTTGGTCCTATTGACTCGATCCTTTTGGCATTCGATCAAAAGGATTCGAAACTATGACCTATAACCGATCATGACTACTCTGCCCAAGGACCCTGCCAAGAAAGCGGGTATGTCCTCAGCCATTACCAAGCTTCTGTCCAAGGGGGCCATTGTGCCCGTGCCCAGGGTGCAGTGGGATCTGGGGTTCTACTCCGGGGTCTTCATGGTCTCAAAGCCTCAGTGGAGGTTCTGTCTGATCTTGGACTTAAAACAATTCAATGATTTTGTCAGCGGTGTTCATTATCGGATGGAGACATTACAGAAGATAATTCCTCTGGTCAGGTGGGGGACTGACTGGTCTCCTTGGATCTACAGGATGCCTATTATCATGTCCCATTCAACCGTCGCATCTACAGTTGCTCAGGTTCTCTTTGGGGGAGGAAGCATTTTAAATTCTGGGTCCTTCCCTTTGGATTGAAATCGGTTCAGAGGGTCTTTACGAAGGTGGTGGCACTGTTGGTGGCACATTTACATCTGCAGGGGATCCAGCTGTTCCCATACCTGAACCACAGGCTGGTCAAGGCGGATCTCCGCTGCACTCACCTTCTCATTGTCAATCGCTCCAGGAGTGGGTCTTCCTGATCAACACGTCTCAGATGGCTACTTCCCAAGATCTGGTGTTGATAGGAGCTTGGTTCTGCACCAGAAGCCCCAGGCCAGGGCTCTCCAGCTTCCGTCGCTCTTTTCCAAGGTCCTTCGACATTCCTGGGCATCAGCACTGGAGTACATGGGAACAGGAGTACATGGCTTCTTGCCATCGAAGATGGAGGTGGGTCAACTGGGCCCACCTCCATCTTCGACCCCTGGTGGTACATCGTCTGCTTCACTGGTCCCCCTCCTCCCAGTCTCTTGGGCAGACGGTCCCGATTTCGGGCGATCTGCTGATTTTTCTGGGTTGGTGGCTGAAAAACTCCTCCCTAATGAGGACAGTGGTGTTGGCTCATCACCCTCATGTGGTTGAAGTGAAGTTAGAAAAACAGAGTTAGACTTGAAGGAAATCTGCCCATGCCCAAAAAACAGAGGAGTTCAGAAATGTGACAAATTGCTGCTTTATTTAGTCCAAGCAGGGATACGCACACAGATTCTACAGCTCCAAATGCACTCTCAGCTCATGACAGGCAGGCAGTGAATTTTTAAGCTGATGCGATCTCACAGCCAAAAGATACATTCCGCGCCCTTATGCAAAATGGGATTAGGTGAACAGTATAGGCATAATTACAATCTATAGGGGACAGATAACTTGATTAGTCTGGCTAGATCTGGTAGCTTCGCCTGACACCACACCCCCAGGTCAGTGCAAGCCTTGTCAGTTTAGGACATTTACAGTGAGCAAAAATGATGGGTGGGGAAGGTGAGCTCAGAGCACCGCCTCGCCTGCTTCCCACTATTGTTATACCCCTCTGACTTCCCAGGCCTTGAGCAAGGACACTCTATTTACCATCTTCATGGTGTGTCGCATTTTTTTAATCTTCTGTCTTCAATTTGATGGGGACGACCATATCTGTCTGAATGGGCCTTGTTCCCCAGCTCCAGGTCATGTGTTCAGGGACCGTAAAAAGTATTTTCTCTGCTGTCATTTATGAGGGATTTCTGCGTTTTAGCCCTTGCAGGTGCTGTATAAAAGTCAGTGTATCAGGCCACAGCCTGTGTTTTGAGCTTTCCTAATTCTTTTCAATGCAGCTGCTTTCATGGCTGTTCATGGTAATTACCTTCACAAAGGAAAATGAACACAGTATGCACACCCAAGTATAACAAAGAGATTCTTATGATGTTAGTCAGGATTTCGTGAGGTGCAGAGGAGAAAAACACTACCTTGACACTAGGTAGTGGTGCATAACAAGAAGAAGAAAAAAAAGAAGAAGAAAAGTGTCCACGGGCAGTGGAACCCTTGCGTCCCCTGCACACTCAGGTTATTGCCAATGACAATCAGTAATTTAAACAGTCTAGATCATGTTCTCTGGGATCTGTTTCAGTATTCTATTTTTCACATAGATTGCTTACAACGCAATGGGAAGATACGAATACAACTAAATACATACATAGCTGGCTGGTTCATCTTCGTAAAGTGGTATATTCAAAAAGTTATAGTCACTAAGATGCTTAGTAATGTGCTCGGTTAATAATCATCAAGTCGCTTAGTTGTTTTTTTTTTCATGGTAATTACCTTTTCAGTGTCTGCAAGCAGTTCATGTGTGTTGTTTTGCAACTAGCTACTGTCTCCGCTGATGTGTTCAGCCATGTGGCCTTTTCATGATTACTTTGGTGATGTCATCTGGGTATGGTCTGCAGGGCTGCTTCAGTGGGTGGCATTCATCATCTTGGGGGTACGCTGGGGGGGTTGAGACCCCCTCAACAGTCCCTCTCTGGTCCAGCCACCCAACCTGGACCACAAACTCAAAGCCCCTCCCCACAGATGGGTGTCTTGTTTCTTCACACCTTTGTCATCCCCTGCCCCCAGGTCGCTTCTGCTCCTTTTGGGTTGGTTTGTGTTCCAGGTAATTTCCTCTTCTTCTTCCTCCGCTGTGCGTCCAGTTCGGGGCATCCATTCACTTCTGTGTCTTTCTGGGGCACCATCAAGGCTATTGTGCTCAATGGCATTATAGTATATTTACCTTTTCATTTCGGTGGCACCTGCATGTGAGCTTCAGGCACAGTGTTTGTCTGCGGATATTGTTGCCTCTTCTCGTGCCATGTACCCTTGGAATGTGTCTGCTCCCTCTTTTCTCTCCACATTTACTTTTCATTCTGGCAACATGATGGTGTTATTCTTGATGGAATTCTGGACAGAGGCCTGCCTTGTTTTCGATCCGTGTAATTAGCTTGAACTTCTTGCCACTTCTTGTGCTATGCATCCCTGCAGTCATCAACCTATTCTTCTCTTGCAAACTCTTGTCCATATACAGTTATCTGGTGTTTCTTGCGCATTCAGGCAGTCCTCCAACTTCTGTTCTTGCACACTTGAGGCACTGCAGCTCCCCTTGTGTCACACTTCCTTTGTTTGGGCCTTTCAGTATGTGTTGTCAAGTCATCTGCAGTCAAGCAGTCCTCTGTCATTGTCCATATTTTCATGCAATTATCCTCAT
The DNA here is from genome assembly GCF_040938575.1 of Ambystoma mexicanum. Taxonomy (NCBI): domain Eukaryota; kingdom Metazoa; phylum Chordata; class Amphibia; order Caudata; family Ambystomatidae; genus Ambystoma; species Ambystoma mexicanum. Next base: position 781,691,011 of record NC_090932.1, read on the forward strand.
GGGGTAATTTCACCTGTGTCTTTCAACGTAGTGTAGCCTGCATCCTCTGGAACCACCATAGAAATCTCGTAGTTGCTCATGGCCTGGGAAGTGGGAGGGTTTCCATGGCAGCCTTTCCCTGAAACCTCCCTCCCAACATTGGTCACATGATGGTACTATATATTATTAGTGGTGTGGGCCAAATTGGTCATACAAGCACTTATATATATTTCTCTTTTTCCTCTTTTAAATCAACAATAATCTATTAAAGCTACTTCATTTCTTCATTTTACTAGTAAGGGGTAAAGTCACTACTTTTCATTTAAATACAGAAAATGAGTATGGTTATGTTTCCCTGTTACTGTACTAAGAGGGGTCAGAAGTAGAGACAGCAGAGTACAAAACCACCAGAGCCACAATATTTTCCAGCGGTGCAATTCCACAGGTTGTAAATGTGTATCTCCCAACTACCCAAAGGTTTATTTATTCGATGCACAACAGGTGACCCTTGCCACCACGAGCAGGGTAGACCACTTATGCGATGCTCCAGAATTCCCAGTAGGAACCATCATTCCATTTGTAATAAAAAAAATCCCCTAATTGTAATTGGTTATTTATAACACGCTTAATACTGCTTAATACCCAGGAGTTTCTAAGTGCGGGTCCGGGGATTGAACCTGTGTTGCTCCACATCGTCTTGCTTCCAAGACGAGTGCGATGCCCCTAAGATATCCTTCCCTCTTTTCCTTTTAATAGTTGCCACCCCCAAATTCACTTTTGTCTCTCCCGAGAGTTATTTTTAATGCTCCCGTCCACCCCGTCCTTTGCTTGGGCACCATGTTTACTACGAACTGCTCCATGTCTAAGAACCTTAAGTCCAAATTCTTGGTAGTTAGACAGTCACTACATGGGAAGAATGGTAAGAGGAAACAGTTGTTAGGGAGCACACAATCAGAGGGCTTTTCTTGCGTCCCAATTTGGGACATCCGGGCATTAGACTGGGTCCCATAGGCCCTCCTGGCGATAGGCCTTCTTTGTTTTCTCGTGGGCTCGGTTGCCTGGGTTGCCTGCTGGACATCACTCTGGTATGCAGTTGAAAATCCCTTTGCGCTTAAAACACAGAGAAAACCAGGTGAGTTTCTCAAAAGGTATATACATTTTCTTTATTACACCCTATCATTGCCTAAATGCTTACGACTAATTCCTTTTATTTATCTATTCCTTTCATCTACTTCACATCTTCCATGCCTACTACCCACTCCATTTGTATTCCAGATGTCATTTAAAATGTTGGTGATCTAATTTCTCTGAATCATTGACTGTCCCATTTTTCCTTCTTGACCACATGAGAGAGAAAAAACACAACAAAAATGACAATAGCACAGTCCTTTTCCAACACTTGTTTGTTTGTTTGTTTTATTATTTATAATGCGCACCAGACCCGAGGGTAGCAGGGCGCAAAGGCAGTACGAAGGCTTTCAGCTTTGGTTACATTGCTGTGCAAATATGTACAAGAGGAGCAAAATATGTACAAGCAGGAGGATTGCAGCTTAGGTTACATGCTATGTAGTTGAATATCGGATGCAACACTATACAGGGATATACAAGATATACAAAGTATACAGAATAAGTATAGACAGAGAGATTCATAGGCTTGGGTTACATTGCTTATGAAGTCAAATAGCTATAATGTAGATTGTGTATAAACAGAGAGCAGTGGCGTGGGTGTATGGCAGTGGGAGTTAAATGGTCATTTTCCTTGATCCATTGGATGAAGTTATGCCCGAAATGTGAGTATGGCTGATCTACTCTGAGGGCAGGGGGAGAGAGTTCCAGTTTTGTGTGACTTTAACCGGGAATCTACTTCCACCGGTTTTGATGCGTTTGAATCTCGGTACAGTCAAGAGGATGGAATTGGCAGTTCTAGTGGGGCGTTTGGAAGACTGTCTTTTAAATCGGTCTATAAGGTATAGGGTGAAGCGTTATTGAGAGATTTGTGTGTGAAGGAGGCTACTTTTAGAGAGATTTTATCTTTAGTAGTGAGCCAGTTGTTGGATCTCCTTATATCAGAGAGAAAAGCTTTTTTGGGAATGCTCAGTGCTGATCTGAGAGCGTTATTTTGTAGAATCTGGATTTTGTTAATAATGTATTTGTTACTCACTAGATATAGGGTGTTACAATAATCCAGTTTTGACAAAATTAAGGCTCTTGCCAGGGTGGTGCAACTATTGTCAGAGAGGAAGGGTTTGGCTGCTCTGATTAGTTTGCATGTGTAGGAGGTTGCAGAGGAAATGGAGTTAACCTGTTTGTTGAATGTGAGGGAGGCGTCTAGATAGAAGCCAAGGGTTTTGACTTCCTTGGCTACTTTGATATTATTGCGATCTATTATGAAGTTGGTGTAGATGTGGCCAAGTTTGTTGATCTTGGAAGTGGTGCCAAGGATTATGAGTTCCGTCTTGTCATCATTCAGGCATAGACCGCGCGAGGCCATCCATGCTTGGATGATGAGGTACACTCTGTTCACCAAGGCCAAATCATCCTTGTTGTAGTCTCCCATCAACGGTATGAGGATCTGGGTATCATCAGCATAGTTAGTGTAGGTGATACCAAGACCATTGAGATCATCAAAAGGGGGTTTCGTGAATATGTGGTACAGGGTGGGGGAGACACATGAGCCCTGGGGCACTCCGCAGGTGATAGGTATAGGGTCGGCTGATGCCAACAAGGCATAAAATAAGCAGTGTTGCATAGCAATTTGCTATGCAATTCTGTAGGTTTGCTAATCAAATGGGCACTTGTGTAGCAAAGTTAGCTATTTAAGTTGCCCTCTTCAGTTAAATCACAGCCGGCTCTGCATTCCTCTCTTGTCCTCGGTGCTCTCTTCACCCTCTTTTCTCTGTTCACTTTAAGTGTTAATGGAGAGAAAGTGCAGCAGTAATCACCTCCTCCACTCTTAAGTGCCAAAGGTATGTGTGGCAGTGCTAGGCAAGAATTTCTTTTTCAAATAATTGCAATCTAGAAGTAATCAGAATTATACTTTTATTAAGCTTTCAATATCCTTGTATGGCAAAGACCACTATGTGTCAACTTAATATATTTTTTTAAAAACAATCATGCAATTCCATTACTAAAATGTAAGTTCTTACATAATGCATAATTACAGTATTGATACTGTAAAACACTGCATCATCTCCATGCTTTACAGTTAAGTTTAGGTTAGTGTATCTAAATTTTATATTGTCAACTAAATTTCATTTTGTTAGAGAAGATGCATCATATTGACGAGTAAACACTTTTGAAAATGCACATGATCACGTGTTCAAATGCTTTTGAAGGCAAACCTAGTTCTGTAACGTACATGTTGCATTAATCTGGCAACTGGTGCTCCCATGAGCGAATCCAAAAACCTTGACATTCTATGACTTTCTATATTAGCAAACTGTTGTTTTATACCAGGTACCCTGAGAGTGAGATGGCCGTAAACTACAACAGTCCACCTAGTATGCCCAGTTCTCTTCCTGCTATGCAATCCTCTCGGCTTAGTCTCTTTCTTTCCTCTTACATAATGAATACACAAAGCGAACTAGATGCTTACGCAAAGTAGTGGTCAATAGTTCCATCCAGTCTGTTACATCTACTGCAATACCGAACACTGTAGTTAGCCGCCTCCAGAGCACGCTTTGCTTTATGATTATGATTGTGTTATATATTACCACATGTAGGTGACAGCTGGCCAAACTGTTTTCAGAGCCTTTCTATCTTATGTATTTGTGTCCATTCATGCAGCTAATCTCGTACATTTTACAGACACTCATCAGTGGGCTCGCAAAGGCTTTTCACCGCCTCACAGAGTAGATTTTATGAAGGGCGAGTAGCATTTGCAAGAGATGTTTAAAACTTTTATTTAAAATGTAGTTTGAATTAAATGTTTTAATGTGCATGGCTGGCCTCTGGGTGGCAGCAGTGTTCCAAACAAAGTGGGTTTGTAGTGGCATGCACCATTTTACAGAAATCACATTTTAAAGTTGTTGTTCTCCGTTGCTATGTGTAGAGTGCATTTCTCTTAGGTTGACTATGTAAACTAAGTTACCCGACCTGCAGGTCTAGCTGAAGTTTAAAGAATTTGCAAGGCCTTACTCCTCTCACTAATGTCTTATTTCAGCAGTACACAAAAATGCTGTATTGTTGCTCATTTAATGTCTTGGGTACATATAACGTTTGGTGACATTAACAATATTAGTAATAAATTGCTAATCAAATGGGTCTGTTTACTAATCAAAAAATATTTAATTAGCAAACTCTGCTAATCAATTTTTGAAAACTAATTTTTGTCTTGGCCGAGGATGAGAAAACGCGCATGGTCCCATTGTTTAGGAAGGATTGTATCCATCCTATCGCTTCTTGCTAGAAGTGGGTGGCTGAATCCAGATGGTTACAGAGGATTTTATGGTCAACTAAATCAAAAGCCAGAGAGGGCGCTATAGAGCCGTCCAAGATGGCGGCCTCCCTGTGAGCTCCGTGGAGCTCCCTAAAAGATCCTGAAGAATCGTGTGTTCCGTGGCATCCACACAGTTTTCAATCTTCAGTTATTGATGGCTGTGGTGTTTCTGCATAGGCTCCTGCTTTTATTTCTTCTGCCCGCCGTGGTTTCGCCCGTGGGCGACAGACTGTGAGGCCCTCCACCCCCCTCCTCCCTTCGGCTGCCCGGTGAGCGCGGCCTCGCTGGGGCCGCAGCGTACTGATACACACGGGAAAGCTGATCCGGCCACACCCACACGAGCCGCTGCCCGCGCCTCGTCGGAACCCCCGCAACGGGGGGTGGAGCGGATGATCGTGTCTCCGCGACGCTCGTTGAGGACAGCTGAACCGCCCATCGCACGCCGCCGGAGCTCCTAGTGGATCGGAGGGAGCCGGCGAGAGAGCGGCTGCGACCGATAAGTGTCAGAAGAGCCGGCAGGTCTCGCTGACGGCGTGGGCTATGCAGCGGAGGGCGTGGTGGAAGCACAGCAGGAATCCAGGTACGAGCGCCCTGCGCCACCACCGCAGTCGCGGGAGCCCACGACAGGCCTGCCTAGCATCCGGAGCCCCCGTGACCACCAGCTGGCGATTTCCGATGCCCTGCGGGCCCTAGGGCTGAAGGGGGATTAGTGGAGCAATCGATCGGGCGGCGGTGGTCCCCGCCTCCGGTGCGGCGCCCACCCCGCCCAGGGTGCACGACGGGCTGGGGCGGACAACACGGCCTACCACCCTGGTAGCCGGTCGACAACCTCACGGCGGAGACCCGGTGATGTTACATCTATAAAGCGAGGGACCTGCAAGTAGTCATCTCACCAGCCCCAAGACATCTAAGATCTCGCGCCTAATATCGGAAGGGCAAATCAGACATTTGGTACAGTCGCACCCCCAGCACCTGAGTGCATCCTAGCCCAGAACAGAGCGCAATCTAAGGATGGCCTAAGCATGAACTAATCGGCGCATCTACTCTGAATTCATAGGCGTTCACTCCCCCTCCACCCCAGCCTGAGGCAACAGTGCAAAAACAAATCTGGGACCCGAGAACCGCTCCTCAGGCCAGAGGCCCCCTTAGCCTTCTAGTTACCAGATCACTCTGCGTGCATACAGCTGAACCCCTCAGGCGCATCGCACGTCACCCTCCTGGCATCCCGCCAGCCATATTCACCTCAAAGATGGGGAAAAATGATAGATCACAGAGGAAATTAAACTTTGAAGGTTGTTCCTCCGCCAAAGCAACCGCCTCAACCAGCAGACCACAATCACCCAATCAAGAACAGCCCCATGAAGTCGGAGAGCCACAAGAACTTGATATTAGAGAAATCCTGCTGGACCTCAAGGCTGGAATAGGAGGCCTGGGGAGAAAACTAGACTCCCTCTCTTCCAAAGTCGACCAACTCCAGCATAGACTGGACAAGCACGCCGACAGACTAGATACCGTTGAGCAGAGGGTTTCCGACCTTGATGACGGAACATCGACCTTAACTACCAGAGTATCTTTATCAGAGGTGCAAGTGAAGGCGGTGAGTGCCAAGAACGAAGATCTAGAAGGACGCTCCCGGCGAAATAACTTAAGGATTGTCGGCATTAGGGAACATCAGCCTACCCAAAGAATGGAAGAATACATGGAGAAGATCTGCACGGACCTTTTCGGGAAAGAGATCCTATCGAAGCTCTTCGTGGTCGAGCGGACCCATAGAGTTCCCAATACAAGACCTGTTCCAGGAGCAAATCCTCGACCCACATAGCAAAACTGCTCAATTACAGGTACCGTGACGCTATTCTGAGAGCCGCCAGGGACAAGGGGGTGCTCCAACATGACGGAGACAAGATTCAATTCTTCCCGGATTTCTCCCAAGCAGTTCAGGCGCAAAGGCGTTCATTCACAGCAGTAAAAGGAAGATTGCAAGAGAACCAAATCCAGTATTCCATGCTTTTCCCTGCGAAACTCCGCATACAATACGGAGGCAAAACTCAGTTCTTCAACACGCCTGAGGAGATCAATGAATACCTAGACCGCAATGGCTGCAGATCCGCTTCAAACGTTGCAAACCCCCAAAGGGGAAATAGACCTAGAAGAGATCCGCCATAAAGACCCACCCCGCAGCTGTCACAGATAGGAGATATCTTGTTATCATAAAGACAACAACATCACCACCATGGAACAAACTCACAATGCGACTGGGAGCCAGCCTCCTCTTGGAGGGCCACTAGCACCCCTAGCACAGCAATGCTAACTGTTTGGTTTACTGGGGACTGTTCACCACGGGCCAGTTGGGAGTTGCCCGTGCAAGGGAGGGTGGGTATACCGTGGGCCTGTTGGGGGTTGCCCGCACAAGGGAGGGATCCAAAAGTTACCAAGTTGTTCTCGTCCAACCAATTGCGTTCAAGCACACAACAACTACAGATCTTCAGTCCGGAACCTGCAATGAGTGACAGGCTCCTCCGCACCTTCAAGTACTATCGGATCCTCATGGCGGAGGTGGCATCAGCCCCCTCCTTTTTGTCATCGCAAGATGGGTCTAATTAAAACCGCTACCTGGAACATCAGAGGTGGCAACCAATCCTCCAAACTCAGGAAAGTTCTTCAATACTTACGGAGACTCAAGATCACTATCGCTATGCTGCAGGGGACCCACCTTACACCATCGGCAGAGCAGCACTGGGCCCGCTCATGGGGCTGCCATAGATACTTTTCTTCGTAGTCCTCGTACGCGAGTGGCGTTGCAATACTGATCGACAAGAAGGCCAGTTTCAGTCTAATAAGTTTTAGGAAGGATGAAGAGGGCAGGTTCCTGCTGGTAAGGGGTCTACTTGCGGGGAAAGAAATAGTTCTGGTGAACACCTACGCCCCCAATGTCGACGGACCGAATAACTTTAATTGGATCATGTCAAACCTGGAAGCGTATACCTCAGCAACTATCATCTGGGGAGCAGATCTCAATACCCCTCTGGACCCCCATATCGACAAATCGCATGGTCCGAGCTACAGAATCTCCAAGGCCAGTCGCCAAGTTACAGAGATCTGCCAGGCCTTTTGAGTTATCCGACATCTGGAGACACTCCCATCCAAACTCCCAGGAGTACACCTTTCACTCAGCAGTCCATAACACCAGCTCCCGCATTGATTATTTACTGGTATCGTCCCGTAGTCCGTTCAGCTGGGGCCCCTGCCAAATTCTATCACGATCCCTATCCGACCACTCCATGGTCACACTCGAATTTATGCTATCCGAGATCCCGAAAACCCCCGTGAACTGGAGATTTAAATCGGGTGCGCTTTTAGACCCTATCTTCGCAGATGAACTCCGGCAGGACATCACCACCTTCCTCGAGACAAACCAAAGCTCATTCGACTCACCCGGCACGCTATGGGAAACATTGAAATGCTACGTGAGGGGCGTGTGTATGGCTAAAGAAAATGGCATCCTGGAGTTGATCAGGCGAGAGTTCACAGAAAGTGAACGACGCCTGAAAGCACCCCCAGACGCGCAGACCCGGGCCGACCTAAAGATGGAACTAGTAAAATTCCAAGCAGCAGCCGAACGTGAATTGAAATTCTTGGGTCGCAGACACAAGATCAGACAGTACGGCGAGGGGCAGAAACCCGGGGCGCTCCTGGCCCGCCTTTTGAGACTGGATCAGACACCCCTTCAGGTGGAATGCATCCGAGACACGAACGGGAACCTAACATACACTGAAGAAGACATTGTGAACACATTTCATAAATTTTACCAAGGCCTGTACAGCTCTCAAATCACTAGCAACCCGGAGGAGCACCAGAACTACCTTAATGATACCGAATTGTACTGGGTTATCCATGACCTTCGAGAACCTTTGAACGTGCCCATCACACAGGGAGAAATCACTGAGGCAATAAAATCTCTCCCAAATACTAAAGCACCTGGCCCCGATGGTCTCACCGGCAAAATTCTATAAAGCTCACGCACTCACGCTAGCCCCACTACTCCTCCAAGTATACGAAGAGGCCTTAGAGCGAGGGATTCTTCCGCCCACCCTCCGCGAAGCCAATGTTACTCTCATTCACAAACCAGGCAAACCCCAAGACGATTGTGCCTCTTATAGGCCGATCTCATTGATTAACCTTGACAACAAGATTCTGACCAAGATCCTAGCAAACCGTCTCCTTCCCCTCATGCCCGCACTGGTCCTGGGTGACCAAGCCGGCTTTATTCCCGGGCGCAGTACGACATACGACATTCGCTGACTGTTTGGAGTCATCGCTGCACTCGACCCAACACAGCAGGCCATCGCAGTATTGTTAGATGCCGAAAAGGCATTCGACTCCGTTGAATGGCCATATCTCTTCGCAACACTCACACAAATGGGTCTGGGAAAAACCTTTATCATGATGGTCTCATTACTATACAATGACCCCCGCTCCTACATCACCCTAAGCTCTACCAGATCTCCCGGAGTTAGGTTGGAACGCGGAACTAGGCAGGGATGCCCCCTGTCAGCCCTTATATTTGCCTTAATTATGGAACCACTTGCCTCCAGGCTAAGAACGCACCGAATTAATAGAGGCCTCACCCTGGGCCCACATAGACTGATCGTCTCCCTTTACGCGGATGACGTGATGCTGTTCATCAAAGATCCCCAAACAAATCTCAATCCGATCATGCGCGAGGTGATCCGATTTAGCGGCATCTCTGGTCTCAAAATAAATCATTCCAAATCAGTAATATTTCCGCTAACAACAGCTACCCCTCAGTTCCGAGACAACCACGGATTTAAGTGGGAAAGCACCAGGGTTCGCTATCTCGGCATTCTCATGTCACTTAACCATGACGAGATATTTAAAGATAACTATGGGCAAGTGCTCCAATCCCTCCGTGAGCGTGTCCAGAGATGGAAGTCGCTTCCCCTAACTCTATGGGGGAGGGTTTCATTGACTAAAATGATGATTCTCCCCAAACTTCTCTATCTGTTCACGAATATACCCCTAATACTCCCACGCACATTCCTGCAGAAAATTAGAAGCCTCATTTTAGAACTAATCTGGGCTGGCAAACCAGCGAGAGTCGCCTACACAACACTGACATTACCGGTGTCACACGGTGGCCTTGCACTTCCAGATATAGAAAAGTACTACTGGGCCGCTCAGGCTCAATTTCTTACCCATTGGTATGCCTCTGAGTATGTCCGTCCGCATGTGCAGGTTGAGCGCGCCCTGGCCTCCCCAAACTTCTTAACAGCGGTCATCTTCAGCAATCTCCCGGTCCCATATGGCACGCTAAATACAGTCCGATCCTCATACTCCATCTGGAGGAAAATCGCCCGTAATTACGAAATACAGATAAGATACTCCCCGTTACTACCTGTCAAGTTTATTCCTGGCATTCCCCTAACCAACAAAAAAGTTTTTCTGATGTGGCTAAATAAAACCAACATAAACTTTATGAGGGACCTGTTCCCAGACGGCGTGTTCATTACCCCACAAATGATCAGGGAGAGGGGCGGCACCACTTCACTCGACATTTTCCTTTACTTCAGATTGCGTCATACCCTGCAGGCCCACTTCCCAACATTCCCTAAACAACCACCGACGTGGACCCTGCTGCACAATGTGATCCAGGCCAAGGGAGAGGGAAGGTTGGTGTCCATAATTTACAGATCACTGCTCGCTGACACAACTGTGACCGCCGCTAGGGCGAAACGCAGGTGGGAGGTGGCCCTCCATACCACGATACCCGAAGACGACTGGACTTAAATTCTCCGGCAAACCCAAAAAGTAGCGTTAAATACCCGCTACAAGCAGACCCATTTTAACTTTGTGCACCAAACATACTATACTCCCCAAAAGAAACGACGCCACCACCCCGAGGCCTCAGACCAATGCGAAATATGTGGCACCCCCTCCGCCGGCTTCGTCCACCTCACATGGCACTGTCCAGGTATAGCCGATTCTGGTCCTCAGTTCTACAACACACGAGTGACATATTGGGAGAAGTGCTGGGCCCTGACCCAACAGTCGCGCTCTTGGGTATGACATGACACCTACAAACCCCGGTGTGGAAGCTGGCTTCTCTGCTCCTAGTGCTCGCCCGTAGAAGGATAGCCCTGGCCTGGGGACGTGGCCCCCTTCCCTTACTCACCGCATGGAAGAAAGATATCCTTTACTGTCAAGACATGGACACTGAGTTCACACGGACCCTTCCCCTGCATGCGCGACCACCTGACATTTGGGGTCCTTACATTAGATACTTACTCGCTACCACCGATGTTGCAAATTCCCAATCTCAAACCCAGCAATCACAACCCAGATAAAGGTCCAGGTCCCACTATTCACACAAGTACCCGTGGAATAGACTTTCCGACAAAACAAATAGTCCGATGAACATGTGATTCACAACTATCCGATGTGTATTGTGTGTGCTATGAACGTAACGTTTGGTTTTTCCTTTTTTTGTTAAGCAAACCTGTTGACACAGGCGGTTTTTGTATGCTTATGTTAAAACCTTAAAATAAAGTTTAAAAAAAGAATCTGCAAAAATAACTGTGAAGACACACTGCGTCATATAATAATAGACTGTCCTAGCCTAGTGCAGAGTTGCCATTTATATTTTGAGAAATGTATTCATTCTGCAAGTGCATTCTGCTCAGAGGCTTCATGATTGAGATTATTGATGATTAGACAACTTGCCTTGTTTTTAGCATTAATATCCTTTGTGAACGAAATTTTAAAAATGTTGGGAGATGCAACTTACAGTGCCCTTTAACAAAGGATATACATGTGAGAAAATAGTTAATACATTCTATGAGGCATCATAGATGGTTAATTGATTTACAGCATTGTGTAAAAGGGTGCTGACTTACCATTGAATTTGGCAGTTTATAGAGATTGAGAGTAGGATATGGTTTTAATGTTTTAATAAATTATTGTGGAAAGTCAAAAAAAAAAAAAAAGAAACGAAATCAAAAGCCGCGGATAGGTCGAGGAAAAGTAGTAGTGCTGCTTTGCCATTATATCTGAGCATATCAATTTGTGCCTTAAGGTCGATTAGCGCTGTTTCAGTTCCGTGTTGGGGTCTGAAGCCGGATTGGCAGACTCCTAGGAGACGGTTTGGTTCAAGCTATTGTTGAATTTGAAGGTATGCTACCGTATCTAGAATTTTAAGAAGGAAAGGGACTGTGGTAATGGGTCTGTAATTGGTGGGTATAGATGGGTCCAGTGTTTGCTTTTTGAGTAGAGGGGGAACCCACGACTCTTGGAGGTTACTAGGGAAGGTGCTGGAGGAGAAGGAGGCGTTGATGAGTTTAGAGATAAAAGGTGACAAGTCTCTAGCAGCGTCCTTTATGATTTAGGCTGGGCATGGGTCACCTTGGCAGTTCGAGGGTTTGAGGGTGAGTATGACTTTTTCGACCTCTAAGGTGGTGACTTTGGAAAAGCTAAATCAAAGTGTTTTTTTAGTGGGGGTTGGGGTAGGTGGGGATTTACTAGCTGCAGGGACAGAGTGGTTGAGGGTTTCTTTTTTGTTGACAATCTTGACTTGGAGGGCCACTACTTTGTTGGAAAGGGCATTTTGGATGCTGGTGCACCACGTTTTATCCTCCATGCAGGTGTCGGGAACTGGGATGGGCTTTTCTAACTCTTTAAGGATAGTAAACAGTTCCTTTATACTCGAGTTTGCTTGGGCAATTCTTTGGTTGTAAGAGTTTTGTTTGGCGAATATGATTTCTTTTTTGTAGAGAGCGGTTAACTTGTTGAGGTTGGTTTTGTTGTCTGCTGTGGGAGATTGTCTCCAGGTCTGTTCACTTTTATGTTTTTTTAAGTCTAAGGGATTTCAAGTGTGGTGTGAACCAGGAGTTCAAGTGCTTTTTGGGTTTGCTTCTTCTAAGTCTTAATGGAGCTATGGGATCTAGGGATGAAGTCATAATTTTATTGTACTCGTCAACGAGAGTGTGAGGGTCTGGAAAGTCTGGTGGTGAATTCAAAGTTGGTAGAATGAGGGGGACAAGTTTTTCAGCTGTAATGTTTCTTTTTTCCCTAGTGGGAATGGCTGGGACTAGAGGGTTGTTTGGGGGCATAGGAGAGGTGGCCTCGAGAGAGAAGGTTATGAGGTAGTGATCCGACCAAGGTTGGGGGGATTTGGAAGTGATTGGGGTCTGGCAGTTAAAGTCAGCAACCCAATTGAGAGTTCTTCCTTTGTTGTGGGTGGGTAGGGTAACCCTGTGGTTGAATCCTAGTTCTGCTAGGGAGTCAGCAATATGTGCAGCGTGCTGGTCCTTAGGGTCATTGAACCCCAGGCTGAAGTCACCCAGGAGAAGGCATTGGGATGAGTTTTTTAAATTATCAGAGAGGATGGTGGTTAGGTACTCCTCAAATGGCGCCAGGGGAACTAGTGGTCAGTACAAAAGGTGGATGGTGAGAGTTTGGGTATCAGTGATAGGTACCTTGGCTGTCAGGGATTTGCAAGATTCAAAGTTATGTGATGGGGCGAGTCTCATGGCGAGACTAGTTCTTGCGATTATGGCGAGGCCTCCACCTCAGGTCTTGGTTCTGTCCGCTCTAAGTAGCGTGTAATCCTCTGGGATCGCTAGCATGAGGGCAGGACCTGCTGCTGTGTGGTGCCAGGATTCTATGATAGCAAGCAAGTCTACTTTTTCTTGCTGTATGAGATCGGCTATTTCCGTAGCGTGAGCTACTAGGGAACGTGCATTTATTAGGGCACCTCTGATGTTAGGCGGAGTGGTCTCGGAGGATGTTATAGGTGGTACCTGATTGTTCTGATTGACCTTGGGAGAGGTGCTGGCATGATTGTTTAATTGGGGGTGCTTGTATGAAGGGGTGAGGGAGGGTGCAGGTGTGTTGGAGGGAGGGTTGCTCAGTTTGGATTGGGGGCAATGGTTCCTAGTGAGTCTTCTATTGGTAAGGAACATGGCCCTAGCAAGGGGCTGAAACAGTTTAGGTAATGTTGCAGAGTGTAAGGTTTCTATATGTAGGGCTACATGGGCTGACGATGTTGGGATGGTTATGGCTGGAGGCATTGTGTAAGGTGATGTGAGTATGAGTCATGTTCATAGGGGTGGTGTTACTGCGAGGGTGAGCAAGATATGAGAGTGTATGGGATTAGGCATGCTGATAAGGTTAAGGATGGTCCTCAGTAGGACTGTATAGATGGTTGGCAGATACATAGTCTGGTGGGGTAGGGCTAGTAGGCAGTGTCAGTGGTGGGGTGCCGTACACAACCAATTCAGGTCGGTTGAGGTGGTAGGCTGGGTGCACTACGTGAGGCGAGCGTTCTGCTGAGTGGATGCAGTGTCTATTAGTGTGGCAGTCCTGTTGGGTGCAAGGATTCAGCTTTAGCAGTAGGCAGGATTCAAGAGATGGGTAGATTTAACAAAGTACTGAGTGGAGAACAAACATGCAGTTTCAAGAGGAAATAGGCTAGTTCAACAGTACTCTAAGTGGGATCTTACATGCAGTTTTAGAGACATAAACCCATTCAGGCAATGTAGTAAGTAGGAACATGCATGCAGTTTTAGAGAGATGGCCTAGTTCTATAGTGGACTAACTAAGAACATACATGCAAATGCAGTGAGGTAAGCTAATTCTGCAGTGAAGTAGGTGGGAACATACATGCAATTTTCAATAAACTAAGCTGATTAAACAGTGTAAATGGGAGCATACGGGCAGTTTCAATGGGATATGCTGCTCCATTAATGCGCTAGCTAGGGTCATACATACAATTTCAATGTCAAGAGCTAATTCAGCAGTGCAGTAAATGGGAACATACATGCAATCTTCATTGAAGTAGGCTAGATCAGTAATGTACTACTACTAGCTGAAATCATACATGCAGTTTCAGTGAAATAAGCTAATTCAGCAGTGCAGTGGGAACATCACATGAGTTGTCACTTCTGTTCTTCTCTTGCGTACAATCCTTGGGTTGAATTAAGCTGTCCTGTTAGAAACCAGATGGGGGTAAAAGTCATAATAAAGTAATGGGCAAAACGGTATTCCTCTTTTGATGACCTCTTTCTCTTTTCCTGCATGTGGTGCCTTGCCCTTGCTGCTGTGTGATTTCTTCGTGTGATGAGCTAGCAGTGTCTGTGTTGTTGGACAATATGATGGTGACTTTATTTTCCTGAAATATCCAAGATGCTTTCCTCTTCTCATTAACGCTGAACTTGTCTTTAGGGTTGCTGTTTGTTGGCAGGCCTGCATAAGCTGTCTTTTCCTTGGTAATTTCCCCTTGTCCATCTTCTTTGTGCTCTGGCATTCCTGCAAATTAATGCTGCTACCTCCCTAACCTTTCTTGACACTGAGACTAGCACAGGTGATTTGTTAGTGCGTGCAGGTGTGATGCATGTGTAACCACGTTTGTCTAACATCTATTGCACATGCTTTTCTGCATCTATTCTATAAAAGGTTACACATCTCAAATAAACATTGCATTTCCAATCATGAAAAAACTTTTACTCATAAACATTACACTTCAAATAACCAGAGCCCTTTACATCCTCATACATGTTTACCTATTCAAAGTGTGTACATCTCATTAAAAATGATGCTTTTCTTCTCCCTGAAAGCAGTCTTCCCAGTGCCATGCTTCATCTGTGCTTGCACAAAAAGATACTCTTCACTGAAACCCTTTCTTCATCTTCCTCTCCTTCTACCTGTTACTTACCTACGTCTCCTTCTCTTCACCTAGATATCCATATGGGACCTGTGAGAAACCAAAGGGTGTCTCACCCTCTAGTCCCGGGGATTTCTCTCTCTCAGGTGGCCAGGGCACGGCCATCGCCTTTGGATCAGGATCCTGGGAGTCTAGGAGGATCACCTGGGTGAGGAGTCTTCAGGGAGTGGGGGTGAGGCAGCCGGTGGTGAGACGTGGTATTCTCCCCTTTCCCGCACCTATGATCCCTCCTATTTCATAGGATTCACCAATGTCCCAAATCCCCCCCTTTCCGCACAAACACTGGGCCAAGGAAGAGGGCGACTGAGAGTAATAATGCTAACTCTTACACATCGCATTGGACATGTACCACTAATTGGGTGAGGCGAAGTCAGGCATTTAACCCTAAGTGCATACATCTGATACCAATTAGCTCTCCTCACACGCATAAAAGGTGGAATGTAGAAACACGTTCTGAGCAAGGTGGAACACGAGTAAGAGCAGAACTTCCGGGGCAAAGGCAAACCTACTGGAGCAGAGCAACGGACTAAAGTCAGGGGTGGAGAATCCCACGAGTTCCCTGCAGGAGGTCATTGCATCCAAAAGGCTGTGAAAGGCACGTGGAGAAGGCCGAGTCCCAAACAAGAAAGCTACATTATGTTTCAAGGATGCCAGCAACCCCCCAGGTGAACGGCACAGTTGGGGAGGCAAGGTCAAGCCTGTGTTACTAACATTGACTCGAGAATCAAAGCAGCACAGAACAGAAAAGAAACGCACACAGCCGGTGAGTTGGCAAGCGACGTGAGAGACCGGTATGTACTAAAGAAAGATTGAAGTAGCAACATATTATTGCACAATTGAAGGCTAACTGCATGTGGATGAGATGCAAAGAAAGGCAGACCTGCAAGTGAACTTTGAAATAACGATAGCTGGAAAATCAGCAATACTGAGTAACAGAGTGGCCCAGTGAAAGGAAGCAGCCCACTCGAAAGTCTCTGAGAAAGGTGAAAAGTTTGTAACTATAAAGTGAATGAGCTGTAAAAGCGAAGTGATTGAAATTGACCCAGAGAAAAGGAAAGAGTAAAAAGGAGAATTTCAAACTTTGGTGCATAATACAGTGAACTACCTAGACCAGGAGGCACTGGGGCAAATTATATGGATACAAGTTGGAAAGTAGAAGTGGTCCTGCAGAGGTCTGAAGAAAAAGCCACGCACATTTGTAAGTCTTCAACATCATGAAACGGTCCGAGCCAGACAGAGGGAGATCGAAGGTATAGTAAGTTAAAGGAAGGGAACCCCTAAAGGAGGTGAATGAAGCTTGGGGAAGGGAACCCCAGCAAGTATTTTGTTTTGCTATGAAAGCTCGGAGCCCGATTGAGGGAGACCAACAAACCTTTCGCTGTGAAAGGTCTGAGTCCGATTGAGGGAGACCGATGTGAACTTTACTTTAAGAGGTCTGAGCCTGACAGAGGGGGACCGAAGTGAACTGTTTGGTGAACTGTGTTTGAAAATTGGAAATAAAGACTTTAACGTGTAAGGCCTGGCAGGCCTCGATCCACGTATTGAAATGCCTTTGTGCTAAGAGCCTGAGCCAGATTGTGTCATCTTGCCTACAGGGACCGCCTTACTGCGTGCTATCCAACATGGGGCGGAGAGCTGACATTTATTCTTTATATTTGAACACTGACTTTTCCTTACATACATTTTCTCATTTTCACACTTTTTGTACAAGATATAAGGCAGGCATTAGGCTTTGTTAG
Source organism: Ambystoma mexicanum (assembly GCF_040938575.1). Taxonomy (NCBI): domain Eukaryota; kingdom Metazoa; phylum Chordata; class Amphibia; order Caudata; family Ambystomatidae; genus Ambystoma; species Ambystoma mexicanum. The sequence continues at coordinate 781,707,905 of NC_090932.1, forward strand.
TATAGGCCATTTTGATTTGACAAACTCAACTAGGACTGTTATGTTTATTATTTGATGGTCGAGACTACTGCCATCTTAGCTATAGGGCAGGTAGTAGGAGTTTCTCCAACCCCATTGGAACTTCAATAAAGGTTTCACAAATTGTACCTTTTGTGTCAGTGTCATACTCGTGATACCATGTCTCCCTTACAGACCTCCACCGCTCCTTTCACCTCCCCCAGTACTTACCTGCCACCTCTATTCACCTACTCTCCCCTTCTACAAGTACCTACCTCTTCAAGTGTTGCTCCTTCTTTTTACATTGCTACCTTGCCCCAATGATGCTGAACGAAATAATGTACTTTCTAAATCCATCAATCTGCCATGGTTGCCCCCTTCCCCTCTCAGCCAAAAAGAAAACATGAAAAAAACCTGCTAAAACACAGGTTTGGTTCCTCTAAGCAATATACTATGTCCTCTCTTCCAATGCCTTCAACCTGCTTTCCTGCTTTCCTTCAATGTGTTCCTATCCTGTCTGCTGCCAGCTCACAGCATAATTCCTTTTAATGTCAAATCATCCCCTTCTCTGGGTTTGTTCTTGTATTGAACACTCATTCCCGTGTTATAAATTTGCCCCCAGGTCTCTACCGAGATAGCCTGTCCTTTCATCAAAAGCTATCTCTTTTCGGCCTCGCCCCCTCATCCTTTTCTCATTTGAGTGCCGTCACTCTCCCGCCTCTCACCATTGCATCTGTAGGTGTGGACCTTTAGCTCTGCCCCTTTACCCAAATTAGGCCCACCGCTAAAATTAGTAAGTGCAACTTTTGTCCATAAAGCAAATTTATTGTACAATGGCCGGGAGGGGGCTTAGATGACATCTAAGAGTCAAACTAACCCTAGTCTCCCTGAAACGTACAAAGAACACACATTATATACAATTTGCAACAGTTAATACACTCCCCCACATAGCGTTACAAAGTCATCCTCTCAAACCTGATTGGTTGTCCTGTACAGAGAAATCTAAAACACACACAGTTCATTGGACACAGACATTATAACACAATCCCCTAAAAATGTATAATTACAAGTTTTACATTTTCAACAAACCCCTTCCCAAAAGCCTCTCCATATTTGGTGGCAGCCCTGCCTCTTACACAACAACAGAATTCGTATCAATGACTCACACAGACCTACCCAAAAAATACCTAAGCATATGACGACGCGAGAAGGACATGTAGATTCGCTTTTGACCTATTCATGTTTGGTAATCGTTGCCCAGACCTGTCCAGTGATTTCTATGTGACTGACTTTTTCCTATTCACATTAGTTCCACCCACTCTCTGACAACACAATTGTTCTCCTAAAATGTATTACTACCGGCCTCTGCAAGTGCCCCATGAGAGCCACCTGCTTCAAACAACCCCATGAATTCACAAGATGCCTATATCTTACAACAATGAGCTCTCCAGATCACCAGAGATCATATCTTCCCTTGCCCTTCAGCACTTGAGCCATCTGCAAACTGAACACAGCGACCCCATTGATCAACTTGAAAATCCTGTTCCCCAACTGCTGACAAACCTTTGCCATCATGGACGAAAACACCCTTTTGATTGATCCACAATGCAGAGACCCATGATACACAGAGCAATCCCGCCTCATATATTTCATATCTTTTACTACATTTGAAAAAAACTTCACATACATGTGTACCCTTATGAGTGCATTTTATACATATTATGATCTCCTATCATGAGCGCCATTCATATAGCTAAACTCCATGTGCATATATTGATTACCTCCGTGCGACAATGTTTCATCATTATGTTTCTGCACGCATGCAAATCTACAAATGTATCGCCTTTACACAAAATAACAAAAAGTAACCTAAATGTAACACTTATCCTATTTACCATAAATATTGTAATATTTGTAGTAATTTGCGAGACAGAAATGATGATCAAAATCAAAACAGGTGAAAGTACTTTTAAGGTTATGTTCGTTGATGACGGCATCGAAGAGAACAGAGTCCAAAAAGTATTGGCAGTAATTCCCACCACCCTCTGCGTGGCCCCCTTCAGTGTTTGCAGTTCGGTAATTGTTCGAGCCAAAGTTCTGTTATGCAAGTCATTAGGAGGCGCATATGTGCAGCAAGTTTTGCCCAATTTATGGCACACTCCACCCTAGCTGTTAGGAGGTCCGGGATGTAACTATTCTGTAGGGATACAAGTCGCAGAGCCATAAGTTCTTCTTTAATGGCACTGAACACTAACACAGACGAATTGACAAATAATAGCAACTTTCTAACAAGTTATTTGAAGCCATTTTGCATTGACAGAGGATTGCACAACCGGGGCCAATAGAGAGGAGAAAAAAGTTTCAATACGCCTAAACAGTCGAAAACAATCAGGAATGTTCCTTGGAGCCTCAGAAGATGCTGGTGACACATAGTTAGATTTTTTCTCATCAAAAAGTCTGTTTCTGCATAGTCTTGCAAAGTTCATAGATTGTCCATGTCCGATGACACAAGGGATGCAGGGGCACGGGGAACAAAGGGGGCACAAATGTGGATTCAGACAGTGTCTGTTGGCTCTGCGGAACCATGAGGATGGATATGTGCAAAGTGGTGATTCTGTATACACCTCTGCAGGCTGGAGGTAATTGTTTGTACAAAAAGGGCCCACATGACCAGAATAAATCAAGAATCACTGCTGTACCTCTAGCCAAATCAGGAACATGCAGAGTGGTGCCGCAGTTTTGATTAATGCTCACAAGCACCGTGCCATTGCCCTTAAAACACACAAAAAAACATGTAAGTAACCAGATCTTAACAGGTTTCTCAGGGCCCTTGAGCCATGTCAAGTAATTGACATATTTTCGCCAAACCTTTCCACATGCCAAATTGGTTTGTGCCACCCCTTCTTCAGAGAGTTACCCCATCCCTCCAGCCTTGCAACTCATTTCCTCTTGCTCCCATCTGTTGTTCACGAGTATCAAACCCTCAAGGTTAAGCTGCACTCTTTGCGTACAACAAACATCTTTGCGATCTTCCCCAGTTCAGTTCGAACATTCTTCATCGATCGGAAGGACAGAAGCTGCTACAGATCACCCCTGAAACTGCCCTCAAACCATTCATAGGGCTAGGGGTACCAGACAACGTGCATCTGCCACTTCTACCTCATCAGGAATAAATAATCTAGGAACACCAGGAGGGAGGAAATGTAACATGGCTCAGTTACTCTCTCCCTTCCCACTCTCTTCATGTGCTGGTACCATATATTATCAGCTGCAAAACTGTGTGTGCCATTTACAATTTCTAAAGTCACATCAGAAACATCAGATGCAAAATCAATATGAAAACCTTGTTGTGTATCCGAATGTCCCAATGTTTGCTCCCCCTGTAAACATTTTTTATCCAATACATATGACTATAACGCTTATCTGGACTCCACAGGAGTGTAACTACTAGGACTCTAAGTCTGTCTTCCTCCCAGATAACTCTGATCCATTTCTAAGACTCACACTCTCCTCACCGGTATCTTGTGTTTAGGGAGCTCTCCATCCTGCCATCACACAGGGGCGCGTTGATGTTGAGGTTCTGAAGCCTAAAATGCTGTTGAACTCTGGAAACCTCTGAAGGCAAGTGTCTTAAAATGTAAACATTCTACGACCCGTCACCACCTCCTGGGGGCTGAGGTGGTGATCTTTTCCAGGCTTATTCCGCAAACAAAGGAGTGCCAGGAGAAGGCAGTAAAGCCATGACTTGTGCAAATCCGAACACATTTTTGACAATTAAGTTTTCAACAAGCCATTGAGACGCTCCACAACCTCATTGGCCTGAGGGTGGTACACCAAGCACGACCTGTGGCGTATCCCCAAAAGTGAAGTAATTTCAGTGAACAAAGCGTTAAAGAAGTGAGTCCCATTATCGGACCTTAACACTTCACAAATACCCCACTGTGGAAATACCTCCCTTACCAAGAAGTTGGCCACTGACTTGGCATCAGGGTGGACGCACGGTCCAGCCTAAAGCCATCGGGAAAAGGAACACACAACCACAATTAAATAACGATAGGTATCAGACCTTTTTACCATATCAATTAAATCGACATGTAAGTCCTTAAAAGGACCTGAAGGTCGGGTTATAACCCCTCTTACTGCCCTCACAGTATTTCCAGGATTGAATTCCTTACAGAGTGTGCAATTACCAATTAACCTACTCAACCTCTCAGAGAGGTTGGGCACAAAGCAATCCTCCTGCAGTTCTGCTGCAATTTGTTACTTAGGAGTATGTGCCGGGAAATGCAGTTGCTCCAAAGCCATAAGAAGCAACTTTACGGGCATCACTACCTTCCCAGTCAGGTCCTGCTTCCACAACAAATCTTTGGGCGAGAGCGTACACCCCCTCTTTGCCCAAAGCTCCTTTTCCTCTTGTGGTGCTTTTCCCTGCAGTTCAACAATTTGTAACAAGGGGACTGCAGTATACGGGACCAGCAATTGTGCCCATTGGGACAACATTTCAATTCTTGGGATATCTGGTAGGGGAAAATAAGCTGCAGCCTTTGCCGAACGGTCAGCAGCATCATTACCAAGTGCTACAAAATCAGTTTTACTAGTATTTGCAGTGCATTTAACAACCCCTACCTCCACAGTCAATGTTTACGCGTCAATCGTGAAAGCAGCACAGCATGCTGGACAGGGGTCCCATCAGAGCTTCTAAACCCTCTTCTCTGCCATTTAGATTACCCAGAATTGATTGTTGTGGTAACATACGCAGAGTCGGAGTAGATAGTGACTGCCTTCCCCTTATTCATTTCCAGTACCTCAAAAAGAGCCACCAACTTGGCTGCTTGTGCAGAGTAATGGGACGGCAACTGCTTCTCCACCTCCACCTGGTACTCACCACCCACAAGACCTATAACCGCTGCTCCTGTATGTCTCTCTCCAGTGCCCTGATCAATCAATGATGATCTATCAACAAAAAGTGTTCCTCCTGTCTCCAAAGCATCTTCTTTAACACTTGTACTTTTTCCCTCATAGGTCACACAATCATGAACATCATCGCCAGGCTGCACGGCGTCAGCCAAAAAAAGTTGCTGAGTTTACTACATGATACCTCACTGGTCATATGGAAGAATTTGACAAAATAATCTCGTACCCAAAAACTCTCTGAGTAGTCAAAGTTGATTTTGACTTCTCCAAACTTGGAAAAACGGCATGCTCCATGTACAGTCTCACCGGGCAGCTCATAGTAATGGCTGAGGACGTTTGCATTGCAAAGGCTGCTGCCGCAAGAGATTGCTCACATGCAAACTGAGTCTAACAACCCACTATAATGGGCCAAGGGTTTGTGACCTAATGATGTTTTCTGTGTTAGGACCGCTGTCATTACCTTGCCACCTGTATGTGATAAAAGAAAAAATAGCTTTTGGTAATCTGGTGTCGCCAAAACTGGAGCCTTACTGGTCGCAGTCTTGAGCTCCTGAAAACAAGTTCTCATTTCATCTGACTACTCGATCACACTCTTCTCTTTCTGTGCTTCCTTGAGAGCTTGCAGCAGGGGCCTCGTGTAACTAGAGTTGTCGAAAATCCAAGACCTACAATAGTTACAGAGCCCCAAAAACGGCTGCATCTGTTTTACCGTAGTTGGTTGAGGCATGTTCTGAAATGTGATGGCTCTCTCAAACATTACCCTTCTCCCTGTGGATGATAGTACCTGTGCCAAATACACTGCTTCTGTTTGACAATATTGTAGTTTTTCTTTGTCCATTTTGTACCCCTACAAACAAGTAAATCGTCCACATACTGAATTACAGTACTGGACATTTTTAAGTTCCCCAGATCCATCTGAATAACTCTGTTAAAACACTTGGAGATTCAAAGTACCTCTGGGGTAACCTTGTGTGTTCAAATATCTGTCCATGATATGTAAATGCTGTGAGGTACTGGGAAATCGGGGTGCAAAGGAACCGAGGAAAAGGCATTTTTCAAATCAATAACTGTGAAGTGGGTTGACCCCGTAGGGATGTTACATATAATGGTAGCAGGATTTCGTACCACCGGAAATTCTGCTTCAACAATGCGGTTAAGAGGCTGCAAATCCTGAACCATCCTGCAACTAGACCACTTTGCCTTCTTCACAGGGTAAATGGCTGTGTTACATGGGGATATGAAAGGTTGTATAATGCCTTGCTTCAACAACGCCATAATGGTCTAAAAAATCCCTTCATCTGCCTCCTTATACATTGGGTATTGCCTAACCCTTGGTAAAATTGCTCCTTGGTTTAATTTTATTTGCACTGCCCCTACACTTTTCAATAGCCCCACATCATGGGGATTTCTGGTCCATAAGTGACTCAGCACTTTCTCCAAATCCTCCTTTAAGTATTGCAATGTTTTTCACATGATTAATATAGTTTGTGGTACCTCCCTTTGCTCCACCATTACCTGACAAGGCACCCCAGTCTCAATAACCATTTCACCTGCGTCTTCCGCGTCCTCGAACAATTGTTCATCGGACACATCTCTTAACGATGAGGTCGGATGACTACACAACACTATACGCCATTCGCCTCCTTCCTCATCGGTGCCTGAAAGAACCACCATGTCCTTCTTGACAACTATGGGTTCTAGAAGAATGGTAACGATAGTCCCTGGTGTTATCTCCTGTGACTCGGCAGACAGGAACAAAAATTTTAGGGGTATCCGCCATGTCCGATCTCTTATTCCAGGTTCCCAACTCAACACTATCATTACCCCATACAAGAATAATGCAGAATGTACTGGCACCGCCCTAATCGCTCTGTCGCTGCAATACGTGGGGAACAGCGCTGCTTCTCTTAATGGGTACAATCTTGGAGTTGAGGATACTATGCCATCCTTTGAAAACATGATCAACATATTAAACTAGCTCAGAAGGTCCCTTCCCAAAACGTTTGTTGGGGTATCTTTGCAATATAACAAGGGAGCAAATAAAGTTTGATTACATACCTTGGTATGCAAATGTTCAGTGTATGGAACTGATAGGCCAGCCCACGAAAATCCCTGCATGTCCATTGCTCTGCCTAATAGGGGAAATCCACCTTCTTTAATACAGGATTTCGTGGTGCCTGTGTCAATCAAGAAAGAAAATGTCTGTTTACCTACATTTACACCTATCCAGGGTTCCTCTTCTGGAACTGTAGTAACCGATAGAATTGGACATGTCAGAGATACCTGTGTGCTGGTCTATTCCTGATACATATGAGCACCAGAATACGAAAAAAGGGTTTCCTCCAAGTACACATGCTCTAATATAATGGCTGACTGTCCCATTTGGTAGAGGATCCTTCTCCCAAGCCTTTCACAGTGCCTGGGCTGACATGACAGTGTGAGTCTGTGTCATTCCAGTTCCCCAGTTCTAATTAACCTGCACTTGCTGCAATGGTACAGAGTTCGGGGCATAGGGTGATATTTGGGCATTCGTCTGGAGGGGACCTGTGTTAAAATACTGTGCTTGACTTCGATAATCCTGTACCACATGCCCCCTTCTTCCACACAGCCAACACTGCACTCCATACATCCCTCCACACCCCCTCGCATAGGCCTATTGAACCAGAGCCCCATTCCTCCAAATTTGCCGAATGACCAGACGTCTCCCGAAAATCCTCCTGTGCCCGTGAAAATCCTCTCATTGGTCTTGATCCAGGTACATACCCGTCCGTCCATGCTTGTCCCGTTCCAGAGTCTATTTGTCCTTGTTGTCCCAACTGTCCCTGCTGTCCCTCTCTGGGTCTGATTATCATTGCCCCCTCTAAACAAATCTTCACTAGTTTTCTCTGGACCAGCTTGGCCTCAGTCTTTTGTGCCTGGTCCGTACTCTCCTTTACATTTTCCTGTCACCTCCTACAAAAATGCACAATGTGTGCCTGTATCTCCTGCCAACTCTTCACCTGCATCCCTACGACCCTGTCTAGGTTATGCTGTACTTCTTTAGGAAGTCCCTTTTTCAACATGTGATAACAAAATAGCCACAGTTTTGTCCCATCCTTCTCCCAACTTTGCTCTCCACATCGCCTGAATCAATTGAATGTGGGCAGTGGGATACTTGTCCAAATTCATTGTTTTTGCCAAAATGGAATTAATGTCTGGCGTATCAGGATGCACTATCCTCAGTGCTCCCAAACGTATGCCCTATAATTATTGAAAGCCGCTGGATCATGGGTATATGTGTCTAATTGAATTCCCGGGTTTACCCCTCTTTCTTCCACAACAAATGTGCATTTCCCCCATCAAGGCGGTGAAAAGGTTTTTCATGTCCCCAATTGCCAACATGACACCAGCGGTTTGTTTTTCTAGAGCATAAATCCACTTTCTCTGCCCCAGCAATGAGCGAAGGAATTGTCTTCATTAAGTTATTCTGGTACATGTGCGACCATGCAACATAATACGCCCTCCCCTGACCCTTCTGGAGTAGTGGGTATTGAGTCACTTTTGCTTTTACTAGGCTTCCCCTAGCTGTCCTCACCCTCTTCCTATGGCCATGCAGGCCCCACGGCACGTCCGAAAACCCCTATGGCATATTTTGCAAAGTCCTAACAAGAGCGGAAGGCGTAGCCTCTGCTTCCTGTCCTCCCTGCTCGTTGTCCGTCTCCCAGTCATCCTCATGTTCCTCCTCTGGCCCTTCTATCGCATCCCCTGATCCTTTTGTGGGGACAATCACACCTTTGGGGCTGCCGTAGCAGGCCGTCTCTCTTCTCCTTCGGTGCCGACAGAGGTGTTATCCCTGACTGTCTCGTAACCACGGGAGTAGTCACTGGAGAATATGGAGGTTCAAACTCTGGATTTGTATACCCTTCTGCGGGCGACAAAGGATAGCACCCATATGGAGGTGGGGCAGAAAAGAGTCCTACGCCTTCCGTACTTGTCCCTTCTTCCATACCCAGAACCTCCTGGGCCTTCCCGCCTTTCTCATATAACCTCCATAGCTCCAAGATATTCAGTCTATTGTCCAATTCCGACCCCTTATGTTTGGTCCCTAAGAAAGTATGCAGATTTTCCAATATATCCTTATCATAGGACCCCTCACTAGGCCACGGTTTAAACATCTTACCCTCCATTTCCCTCAACCATTCCCGATGATACTTCAAAATTTGTATTTTATGTCTGGGGAGCACTTGGCATAAATGATTCAATGGAGTTTCCATGTTTCAACAAAAATCCCCAAAATCCCAATATTATTAAAGAAAACCCCAACCCGTCGATACAAAAATTACTACCCAATAATTCCTTTTTCTGTCCCATAGACTATTTTCCCCACACTCACTCTCCGCACTCACCGCTTTATCATAACCAACTCAATAACTAAGTAGTCCTCAACCGCGCACAAAATACAACATCTTATTAAAACACGCCGGCCCACATTCTTTCCATTCCTTTGAGATTTCACCTTCACTCAAGCATAGAAGGAGCACAATGTTTTCCACTACAACACCGCTGTAACTCTTCCTCTTTTCACTAGTATGGCCCTTTCTACTACAGAGCCATCTTCCCCGAAACTACCAGAGGAGACCCACACTATGTTAGACTAACCAAGAAACTCAAGGTGTTGGGTCCACCCACGCAATTAGTACAAGTAAGGCCTTACCAAGATATGCCTCAGAAAGGTATCTACGGGTGGTCTTACCATAAGATGCCTCCTCACTCTAAAGTGAGGGCTCCACCCAACCAGACAAGCAACCCAAAGGGTATTGAGCATATCCCCACGAGTAACACACTGTTCTGAAAGACTACACCTCTAAAATAACAAACTAGATATAAAAAAATGTTTTAACAACATATAACGATTCATACACTTCCTAAACACGTTCACTCTACAACCTGCTTAGTCCCTTCTAATCCCACAAATACATTTATTGTACTACCTAAAAAAACAGTTTCCTATTTTTTTTCTTCATATTACACCCTGCTTGGTTTACCTGACAAAGATGCATTTACGTGGACATCGAAACCTCAAAGCGCTCCAAACTGGTGCTCCCCCAATTGGTTCTGCTTCACAGCTGGGCTGCGGAACTTCCTCCTTGGGAACCAGACAGGCCTCTTGGTGCCTAGAAAAACACGTCTTTTTCGTGCATGAGCTGGTCTCTGCAGTGAAGGAACACAGTTGAGCTGGACGAACAGGAGATCCCCAATATTTTTGGAGAACCTAAGGCTCCTACTGGCTCACCAAATTGTAGGCGTGGACCTTTAACTGTGCCTTTTGTCCATAAAGCAAGTTTATTGTACAACGGCCAGGAGGGGGGCTTAGATGACATCTAAGAGTCAAACTTACCCTGGTCTCCCTGAACCATACAAAGCACACACATTATATACAATTTGCAACAGTTAGTACACTCCCCCAGATAGCGCTACAAAGTCATCCCCAAAACATGATTGGTTGTCCTGTACAGAGAAATCTAAAACCCACACAGTTCATTTGACACAGACATTATAACACACTCCCCTAAAAACACTTATTATTACAAGATTTACATTTTCAACACACCCATTGCCAAAAGCCTCTCCATATTTGGTGGCAGCCTTGCATCTTAGTTGCACAACAACGGAATTTCTATCAATGACGCACACAGACCTACCAAAAAAATACCTAAGTACATGAAGAAGAGAGAAAGACACCTAGATTCCCTTTTGACCTATTCATGTTTGCTAATCGCATTGCCCATACCAGTCCGGTGTCCAATTTTTATGATTTCTACCTCACTGTCCTTTTGCTATTCACATGAGTTCCGCCCACTCTCAGACAACACAATCGTTCTCCTGAAATGTATTACTACTGGTCTCTGCAAGTGCCGTAGGAGAGTCACCTGCTTCAAACAACCCCATGCGTTCACAAGATGCTTATCTCTTCTCTTACAACAATGAGCTCTCCAGTTCACCAGAGATCATATCTTCTGTTGCCCTTCAGCACTTCAGCCATCTGCAAACTGACCGCAGCTACCCCATTGATCAACTTGAAAATCATGTTCCCCAACTGCTGACGAAGCCTTTGCAAACCTTTGCCGTGATAATGGTGAAAACACCCTTCTGATTGATCCATATCTTTTACTACATTCAAAAAACACTTCCCATATATGTGTACCATTTTGTGTACATATTATACCTATTATGATCTATCAGGAGCGCCATTCATACAGCTAAACTCCATGTGCACATATTGATCGCCTCTGTGTGACAAAGTTTCATTGTTATCTATAAATGTATCGCCTCTACACATAATAACACAAAGGGCCTCATTATAAGTTTGCCGGCCCGGAAACAAGTGTGCCGGTAAGCTCACTGTCACCCTTGTTTCCGGAACGGCCAACTACAAGTCTGCCTGCCGGAGCCGCTGTACCCGACAGGTCTGACCCTGCCGGGCGCAGCGGCCACGGTAGGCAGACTTGTCACAAGAGCACGGCACCATTGTTAACGGTGCCAGTCCTCTCGTGCCCTGACTGCCATATGTAAATTAACAAAATTTCCGACACCAGACTTCCCGGATGCCGAACTTATAATAACCTGGTAGCACCGGGAAGTCAGGCGCTGGAAATTGTATATGGGTTTGGCGGCAACCAGCCGGTAGCACCGGCATGGTTACCACCGGACCCGTAATAAGGCCCAAAGTAACCTAAATGTAACACTTATCCCATTTACCATAAATATTGTAATATTTGACCATAAATATTGTAATATCTGTAGCAATTTCCGAAAGTGACAGAAATGACGATGATGACATGTTCACCCCCCAGTCAGTGGTATGGCACGCAAAGTTCGCATTTTTCACATTTCTCAACACATCTCTGAAGCTTGCTTATAGCTATTTGTCAATATCTCCTTCTGTGTGTGTGCCTTTCCTTTGAACAAAACTGCTGTTAGTATTGTGACAAAATGTGTTTCATTTCTGCCGGTCATATCTGCTGTGTGTGTGTTTACTGTGAAAACCCTTCCCATTCTACTGGCCTACTCTTGTGTCTTCCCTCGCTATACAAGGTTACCATAATTGATGTCAAGAAAAATCACTATGATCCCCTGAAGTGGGTCCCCCCTCAACGTGATCTGCCCCCCTTTTCATTGTGTGTGTATCTGCATTGCGTCAGTGCCTTCATTGGCCTTATTTGTCTTCTATGTGTGTTAAATTTGCAGCGCATGCGTTGGACACTGATCTGGCGCCTTCCTTTCATGTGGTTTTGCACTGTACTGTGCAGGGCTTGTCCCCCATCCCAAGTCTTGCCAACTTCCCCTTGTCTTTTGTGGTCTTTTCCTTCTTGCATGCTTGAAAAATGTGTCATAATCTTCCTCCCACATTTCGCTTCTGTGTGCAGCTAAAAATATGTCCTTTTTATATCTGTGGCTTTGTAATTTCCATAATTTTGCATTTCTGTGTCATTGCAGCTCTATCTTAATCGTTGAGAATTTCTGCTTCCTATGTGTGTGTGGAAACATTCCTTTGCCAGTTCATGATCGTGAAATGCATTTCAACCTTCCAGTGCTATCTTTCTTCATAAATCAAAAAGCAGTACTCCCCTTTGCTTAGTATGTCTGGCCCGTGTATACTTTAAAGTGTTTTACTCATTGCTAGTAACAAGTGCTTGCGAAAAAGCCAAATGTTTCCGTGCAGTGCCTGAAAATAAAATGTTCTTTAAAACCCTCTGACACAGTGTCAACCTTAAAACGGCACAGCTGCTCTGGCAGCCCAAATAAATTGTTTGTTAACCCAAACAAGGTCTGCACATCCATTGACACTATCATCCTTAACACATTCTCCCTTCACTGTCCCTTCCTCATTACAAAGGTCCCTCATGTTAAATTCCTTGTAATAAAATATCCACCCTGCTTGTTCCCACCAATTCATTCCCATTGGCAAAACAACATTCTTACCTATATGTTTTATAAACGTTTTTATACAAGTAACCAACCAAATAAGTCCTTACTGCTTTTGGGGCTATTAAGGGCCTACAGTAATATCCATATTTTCCATAAAATGCCCTGACCCTTGTTCAATTGCCACAGCCGATCAAAAGCTGCTTTACTCCTTGTATAAAAAACGTTCAGTCTATATTCACATATCATTTGTATTTCCCCACCCATTCTTATACCGTCCTAGATACAAACAAATCCGATGTTCATGATTAAGCTGGCCAACAAAACACTGCAGAAAAGTAAATGTTTAAATCTTCAACACAAATCCTAATGCCTTATCAATACGGTTTATAAGGTAAAGTATTATACGTTCAACAACACTTGCAGTAATAAATCTGTCAAAAACATAAAACATGCTCACGTTCCACTATGTTATTCATTATCCCAACATAAAGGTGCAATCCTGCATGTCAAATGCCTCAATGACAAAAAAGGTCACTCCACAGCTCACCTCTTTTCTGCTCCCCAAATCACATCTCACGAACCCCCATGCTTTGCCCAAGCCATTTAAATACCACATTTGCCAAAGATTCCCCTCCACTTTACAATGCCTGAATTCCATGCAGTTTTCCCCAATGCAGAAAGTCACATTATTCTACGTCGCCATGTAATGAAAGTTGACATAATGTATTCCTATGTTGGAATTCCTACATCTGCTGGTTTTCGCATACTCCTGTCAGCCAAAAAACATTGTTTCTTGGTGTGCTTGTTCCATGCTTTACACTTAAATTGCCTAGCACAATGCTTAACATCATTTTCCCTTTGTTTAATTTTATGTCATACTGCCCAAAACATGTGTTGAGAACTCAGCTGCATGCGCTATAGCTTTTCGTACTACATAAGCCAGCTTTGCCTACTTGAGTTTTCCTCCCCCTCCCTACACTGCTGGCCCCTGGCCAATGCCTGTTGGCAAGAGTATAATCTTCAAAACTCTTAAAAAAACGATGTCGGTGATGTCCGCCTTTCTAAAGACAGCGCAAGTTGAACTGTCTATTTAAACAGAGAACAGAATATCTTTATGCTGCCGTTGCAAAAGAAAACACCATTACAATTTTTCTAACCACAAAACACACAATTTTATACATTCCTCTCCACAAACACCATCAAAATACACTCGGAGCACACAAAAAAATACAATAAACACACACATATCACAAGTTACTTTCACTTTAACCTTCATTCTAGGCCAGTCCATCATTCCTCCACATGCTTCTCAAATCCACTCCAATAATGATACATTTTCCACATTTCATTTTTCTTTTGTTTTCTTTTTGTTTTGCAAGACTTAAACCCCTCAATATGTTCTCCAGCAAACCCGTGCTCCACTATGGATCATAATACATTTCTCAAATGCATAAATGTTAAACCATTTCTTCTCACATAACATCAAATCCTCTCGCTCTCCAACTCCCCCTTTGTGTTCTCTGCCCCCAAGGGCCAATATGCAATTCTTCCATGCGTTCGTTGGAGCCAATTCAAGCGCCAATCCACCAAAATAGACTGCCATCTTCTAAGCACTTTAAGTTCTATTCAATAACCTAATTTGTGACATCACAAACCCTACAGCAAGGCAATAAAAATAGTGAACAGCTTCCACCTTCAATACAAGTCCGCTTTAAACACTTCCCTAACACACTGACAAACTTAACAATACAAAAATAACAATCCGTGGCTACTTTCGTGTCTACTTAACAGGGAACTCCAATCATTCTTGTGGTCTTCTTTTATCTACTGTGTCGCCTGTAGAGGTCTTCGCCTGTGAGGAAAAAATCAAGGAACTCACCGTCCATGATACGAGCTAGCCATTTCTGCCAACCCTACTCACAGGTAACCCTCATCCATGAAGCAAGCTAAAACCGGTATACCACAGGCAATCCAATATTTACATACCTTTTATCATCTTTACTCTTAAATCAACAATCTAAGCTCACTGCCCAAAATGATCACCTAAGACCAAATGCTCCCTAACCAAACAGAAAAGATTTAACAACAACATACCATATAAAAAGAAAATCTTAACATAACCATCAAGTGGAAACTGTCCATACCCTCCCCTGTTTGCCATACTACACTCCATAATCTGCTGGCAAAATAACCCATATGTTCCCTCCAACCTGTATTTGTCAGATTCCTGGGCTCATACTTACATCTATGCTGATCTGCTGCAGCTCTCTGACTCGCTGTCACTTCCCCAGCCCCACCTTCGGCTCTCCATAGGAGGCAGGAATGCAGGGGAGTCAGGAAGAGACCTGATTTACAGCTGAGAGTATGAGCAACCATCGCTCTGCTACCACTTGAAGGGTAGTTAGAAAAACAGAGTTAGTCTCGAGGAAAATCCTCTCATGCTCAAAAAATTGAGCGGTCCAGAAATGTGACAAATTGCTGCTTTATTTAGCCCAAGCAGGGATACCCACAAGGATTCTGCAGCTCCAAATGTACTCTCAGATCATTACAGGTAAGCAGTGAGTTTTTAAGCTGATGTGACCTCACAACGAAAAGATACATTCCTCGCTTTTAGGTGAAATGGGATTGGGTGAACAGTATAGGCATAATTACAGTCTATAGGGGACAGATAATTTGATTGGGTTGGCTAGATCTGGTAGCTCTGCCTGGCACCACCCCCCAGGTCAGTGCAAGCCTTGTCAGTTGAGGAAATTTACCAGCATGTGAGAAAAAATGATGGGTGGGGAAGATGAGCTCAGAGCTCTGCCTGCTTCCCACTATTGTTTCACCCCTCAGACTTCTCAGGCCTTGAGCAAGGACACTCCATTCTCCATCTCCATGGTGTGTTGCATTCTTTTCATCTTCTATCTTCAATTTGATGGGAACGGCCTTATCTGTCTGAATGGGCCTTGTTCCCCAGCTCCAGGTCACTTGTTCAGGGACCATAAAAATTATTTTCTCTGCTGGCATTTATGAGGTATTTCAGCCTGGTTGTCCTTGCAGGTGCTGTATCTTTTCAGCTGACTGAAGCTCTCTCCCCAAGCATCCTTGGTAGGGCTGCACATGCTGCCAGGCCTGCTTTGCATCTCTCAGAAAAGTCAGTGTACCAGGCCTCAGCCATGTGTTTTGCACTGTCCCAATTCTTTTCAATGCAGGTGCTTTCAGGGCTGTTCATGGTAATTCCCTTTTTGGTGTCAGCAAGCAGTTCATGTGTGTTGTTTTGCACCTGGCTAATGTCTCTGCGGATGTGTTCAGCCATGTCGCCTTTTCATGTTTACTTTGGTGATGCCATCCGGGTATGGTCTGCGGGCTCCTTCAGTGGGTGGTATCCATTATCTTTGGGGTATGCTGGGGTGGTTGAGACCCCCTCAACAGTCCCCCCTCTGGTCCAGCCACTCAGCCTGGACCACAAACTGAAAGCCCCTCCCCACAGATGGGTGTATTGTTCCTTCACACCTTTGTCACCCCCCTCGGTTCGCTTCAGCTCCTTTTGGGTTGGTTTGTATTCCAAGTAATTTCCTCTTCGTCTTGCTCTGTTGTGCATCCAGTTCGGAGCATCCATTCACTTCCGTGTCTCCATTCCAGGCAACCTAGTACCTTGAAGGCCTATGATAGGCATTCAGCCAATTTTTTCAGCTGGTGTGAGGGGGCAGGATTCCCCCGGGTTGTGGTGTCTCAGGGGTGTTGCAGTTTTTGCAGGATGGTTTCGATAAGGGGTTGGCAGTGGCCACTTTGCAGGCTCAGTGGGCTACATTGAAGACCCTGTTGGAGGTTTACAGAGTTCTCCTGTTGGATGTAGGTCTGGTGGGCCGGTTCCTTAGGAGCCTGGCTTCTTCTAGGCCACCTGTGTGTTTGGGTTCCCCCCCCTTGGGATCTGCCCCTTTTTTCGCGGTTTCTTCAATCGGCTCCCTTTGCGTAAGGTAGCCTCTAAGTTTCATTTGTCACAGGAAGTGGTCCTCCTGGCCTTTTATCCTGATCCTCTGTCCCCAGGGGAGGTGGCGTGGCACTCCCTTGATGTGCATTGGGCGGTCCTGGAGTATCTAGCCAGGACAGAACCTGTTCGGTGTTCCGACAGTCTTCTGGTGACTTTGGTGCGGCTGGTGCGGAGAGGAAGGCTTTGGTTGCTTCCATTAGTCGCTGAATTAAGTTGATGATTTCTATGGCGTATGTGGCCTCTGGTCTTTATGTCCCTTTGGGTGTGCAGGGCCGTTCTTCCAGGGATATGGCTGCTTCCTGGGCAGATGCTCAAGGTCTTCCGTTGCATGAGATTTGCAGATTGGGCAGACCCCAAGACCTTTATTACTCATTACAGGCTAAATTTGAGCAATTCTAGGGATGGTTCCTTTGGTGTTGGGGTGCTGTCCGTGGCCCAACTGTGATGTTCTGTTGTTCAATTGCACAATAAACTTTGTGTTTTTGCATTGATTCCTAGGTGTCCTCTTGCTTTCCTGCTTCCTTTGGGCACTTCTACTTGTTTTGGCTTGGGTGTGCCTCAGAAGTGAGTACTGGGATGAGGAAGAGGGACGTGGAGTTAATGCTCAGATTACTTAACTGAAATCTGCATTACTCCTAGTTCTAACTCTTCCTCGTCACAGTACTGCCAACCCTCTGCACTCTCCCCTGGTGGGGGAAGGGCCCAGGATCTGTCCAGGCTTGCTATGTACTAGTGTGTTGTGGGTAAGTAGGAGTTTTTTTATCTCCGAGTTCCTGTATGGGAGGCGGTGCCTCATAGGCGAGTACAGTGACGAGGAAGAGTAGGACTAGGAGCAATGAAGATTACTGGTAAGTAATCTGAGCATGATCATTGAATCTTTGTAATAATTTGTGGACACAAAGCAGAGCCTCAAGCAATCCGATCTGTTTCCCTACCCTGGAGTTTGAACTGTCCCTCGAAAAATGTGTGAAGTCGTACTGGTAAGTCGTTGAGCAGCAATACTACTGGAGCAAATGTCATGACTTCTCCCTATCCCAGGCAAGCTATGTGTGGGATAGGAGAACCGTCCCAAAAACTATGGGACAGTTGGCCACCCTACTTCCCCTTTGTACTGCACCGCCCTACTTCCCCTTTGTACTATTAAATGACCAATTCTGTAGTTTTTTACATGAAAATCAGCAGTGCTTAATTTACACCCATGTTAACCAATGCGAAGAACTGTGATTTAGTTCCATTGCAAAGGAGTGTGAACGTCAGACCCCTGGAGAAGCTATAGTCCAATTGTGATGATGTCATTTATGGAATGCGACTCTGTGTGGGCAGGGGTAGGAAACCGGGAGGGATTATAAAATGAATAATGATGTCTCCCTCATGACAACTCTAACCACACCTAGATGGCAATCCTCACTAGCATCTGTTATTTTTCTTTTAATTGCTGGAGCACTCTGCTACAGTTTTGGTCACAAATCGAATGGCAAGGGATAAGGCTGGTAAGAAAAGGGAGATGGTAAACATGCCAGAAAGGCACATAGGGTATCACTTGTAACGAGTTTCGGTTCTGTGGATGTTTGGACTGTACTGGATTCACCAGTTTTGACAATTGTGCTCACATTCAAGGCCAGAAATTCACATTGGGGTGGAGGACCAACACCCCTTGCATGAGGTGGATGGGACGGGAAGACGACACACCTGCTGATTTAAACCAGAAGCTGGTGGTATGCAGGAGAGGTTATGAGCTAAAGGATTTGTGCAGAATAGTCTGTGTGTAGTTAGGTAGCATTGATACTAATACTTAGTCTTGTGGGTGGCAATGGGGGTAGCATTAGGAACTAAGACTAGTGTTGGTAAATTTGAGTGGGCTAGATTTGTTAGGCCACAGATTGCAAAAGTACTGCCATAGCAGCAGGCACACTAAGATTGTCAGTTTCAGAAAAAATGGAAAGCTGAACAGCAGTGCTCCGCAAGGCAGGGCGTGCAGTGTAACAGCGCGATGGTCCTTGAAAATAAACGTTCATTGTGCAGACCAGGAAAAGAGAAAGGAAGATTAAATGCGAAATGCAACATCATTGGGAGGTTGTGTTATGCAAAATACTCTCCAAAGGTTATTTTAAACCAGGCGCTGGAAAATTACACGAGCGGAATCAGAGGGGGCAGGATGGGGCCTGGAAGATTCTAGCACGTGGTGTGACAGGTGAAACCAGATGACACCATGGAAGAGGCTGGGAAATGGTAAAGAAAATGTATAGCGGCATAGGATAAGAGGCGGTTTTTCCCTGAGAGGTTAAAAGAGGTAGAAAGGAGGAAGGCGTGTCTTCGAGCTTCCTGGTAAGCGAAAGGTGCTGCTGTTGGCATGCTGAAAGGAGAGGGTTGTCCTGCATAGCTGTCTTTGACGCTCTCGAGGATACCCAAGGAGCAAAGGAGAAACAACCTTCCCGTGCCAATGCACATGGGCACTCAGATGATGGTTTCGGAATGTCAAAACACAAGTGGTCAGGAGCTGTCACATGCCAGTCGCCAGTCGACGGTCGACTCTCAATAGCCGCACAATTCACTCCAACATCTGAACTCGGAAGCAGTTAAACTCTGATCATCGCCAATATGCAAGACAGTACCAGACAAGCACCAAATCTGGTCTGTACTTCCGGAACTCCTTGTAGCAGCGTGAACTACCATCCGTTGAGATCCAGCAGCACTCCAGGGTTCCTCTGAGTGGCAGAGCGTGTGAGTGGAAAGAAAAACAGTTTCCTGAACAGAGGAAGGAAGTACTGGACTGGCACATGCCTCAAGGTAAAAGCACATGAGGGTGCAGGTCAGTGGAAGTTCCTGTGAGTCCTCCAATGCTAGGAGTGTGCTACCAACAGGCCTGGCCTTCAGGGAAAGAAAATTCTGCCCTCAGACACCCTGCCACTAGGGTCGCCCTAACTGCCCTACCATCTATGGACCAGGCCGATGTGTCCTTGGGTGCGGGTTGTGCCAGCCCCTGAACTGGGACACCAATTGCCCAATTATCCTGCCAGAAAGGAAGGAAGATAGGACTCGCCAGGTCTGCTGCCACATCAACAGCAGTGACTCCTGCCTGAGGGAGGAGAAGAGGTGGCCCAGACCTCCTCCACACAGGAAAGGAGTAGTGGCCCCTACCCAGAGCAGTATAAGAAGTGACCCAGACACCCTGTCACCTGTGTCCGGCCAACCAACGTCTCGCTGCCTGACACGCGCTTTTGCGCACTCCTGTGCTGCTACAGTAAAGAGACACTCCTGCCTGGGGGAACGCAGCCAAGAAGAGGGGTTGAGTAACATGGTGCCACCCCAGGCCCTGTCAACATGCTCTGTCACAACCTAGACACCCTGCTACCTGCGTCTTGCTGTTTAACCCAACATCATGGGGACTAAGCCGATGTGGCCCCTGGTGATCCCAGGTGCGGCTTTGCCGGTCTTTTGAACTGTGCCATCAACAGACTTTGGCATGTGGTAGTGACTATCCTGAATAGACACTTGTGTGGTGAACTGGTCTCCTGCAGTCCTGCAAGTGCTCAAAGAGGACTAAGTAAATATGTGTTGATGCTGTGAGCCTACATAGAAGGTATATATGCTTAAAGTGGCCCCAGTTAAAAATGCATGCAAAGCTGTGCTCCTGCGTTTTGTAGGCATGCACGATATGAGGCAAGCAACTAACAATGGCGTCATTCAGTGGTTGAAGTTCTACTTAACCAAGGTTAATAAAGGGTCTTGTAAGAATGGGTAGAACTGCCAATATACCACCGCAAACCCTCTCACTCGCTGAATACATGCAGAGTCCTTATATGTCTGCAATTACGGGAGTCCATCTGTATGTGTCATTGGGTCATTCCACGATTTGTCGATTCTATAATTACTGTGTGGCCTAAGTATTGTTGTGGGGCCAGCAGCTAACAATGGCGTCATTCAGTGGTTGAAGTTCTACTTACCCCAGGTTAATAAAGGGTCTTGTAAAAAGGGGTAGGACTGCCAATATACCACCACAAACCCTCTCACTCGCTGAATACATGCAGAGTCCTTCATGTCTGCAATTACCAGAGTCTATCTGTATGTGTCATTCCACGAATTGTCGATGCTATAATTTCTATGTGGCCTAAGTATTGTTGTTCTGTAACAGGGGTGTGGAGGGGGGAGAAATCAGTTAATGTGTCCGTAACACTTGTTTTGTTCGTTATGAAAAAAGAGGAGTGTGGTGTGTGACCCTCCCAAGTGTGTTGCCCTTTTAAGAGGGGCAGTGTTATGTGTGGCCCTCCCATGCCCTTTTAAGAAGGAGCAACTGCAGGCTCAGACTGGCTGCAGACTCCATAAGGCAAGGACTTGAGTCTGTCTCATTTAGACCTGCAGGACCACAGCGTGTGAGCGCAGGCCTGCAGGCCATGATGCCTTGGTGCCCTTGAGCCAGCAAGGTGGCTAGGGGCCGCATGGTCTGGGTATGGTGTGCCCTGCCCCTCAAGAAGACCTGGTGTTCCCTGGCAACCCCCTGAGGCACTGGGCCTGCAGTGTGCTGAGGTCCATAGCACCAATGGGCCTGGCTTGATGCCAGTAGCTGGCCCCCATAACAGCCCTTGGCATCACTGCCTCCTGACCCAGAATAAAACATTGTTGTGGATACCCTCATCGAGCATCAATGCCGGGTGGTTCCCAAGTCTAAAAAAAAAAGCCACATTTTTAAAATTTAAAATGCTAGACAGGCAGCCCGAGACTGCCCTACCCCTGCCCACAAATCTTTGCTCTGGACCCCCACCCTCATTTTAACACACAAAGTGCCTCTTTTAAAAGAGCATGCTTTCCATAATGTCCATTTCACCCCCAGGAAGGAACAAGAAAGAAGCTCATAACAAGGTTTTATACAACCGTTTGCTGCTTAGTACCTCAGCAGAAGTCCAAGTAAAACAAATGTTTGACTGTCTCCACCTAAAATATCCCTAATCCAATGCAGCTCAATGGAGACATTTCATTCTCCCGATCCTCGTGATAAAATCTCCCTTCCAGGCGATCCAAAAGGATACATGTATGCATTCCACAAGTGTAATTATGTCAGAAGACGCCCCGTCAATTTTGCATGGGTTGAAAGTATTGTGTACGCCACAGCATTTTCTTAAACTACATTTTCTGAAATAGTCCTAAAAAACCGTGTACAATTGTATAGCGCCATGTAAAAACTACCACGCCGTTCTATAAAGAAGACGTATATTTCGGATGTTTGCAATTGGGAAAAGTATATCAAACCAGGAAGTAGAAACACCATGACGCGATTTCTACGAAGCTCCTCCTACTGAGTAAAGCCTCTTTACCCACACAGTGATATCCTTGCGCTGCCGTCACTTCCGATAACCTACCAGACCTACATTTCTACGTGTCTGTTTTTTCCCGGGAAATTGCACAATATTATTGCGCAAAATACAGTAAGAAGTGTCTTGAGACTTGAGCATGCGCACCGTTGCCTGAAGAAGTTGAAGTACACTGGAATGGAGTTTTTTTTCTTAGCCGGCAAATGTAGCAAAGCTGGAACTTATTACAGCACTAAAAGCTTTGATTATAACTTTCCATAGTCCCTTAACTTTCCTTATCTTCTGCGTTATTAATATGTTTTCCCCCAATGTCGCTAATGTTGTAGGATTATCAACCATTTGTAGAAGCTTGTCACTTTCATGTATAGATATATAGGAACATTGTAACTCCCATAGACTTTCGGGGGGCGGGGGAGGAGGGGGGACGAGGTTGCGGAAGGCAGTCAGTGTGGCATTTGAACCCAATTGATGCTGCCACCCTCCCACACAATGTGTGCTGTGCCCTCCCCTTCCCTCTGGGGATGGCCACTTGGCAGTGGTAAAGGTGCTCCTCGGAAATTTCATCATGCTTTAAATGTATTGTAGATGTCTCTGATGGTTCTTTATACATATTTTGAGAGAAAGATTATGCCAAATAGGTATGTTTGTATGGCACCAGTTTGTCTCGGAAGCTAAAAGTAGCTCCTAGTAGTTATGTTTGCCGGGTGTGGCACCCGGGAGCCCAAGAACGACATGTAGACCAGTGTCGCAGTCGCAGAGGATCCGTGCCTAAGCAGGGCCTCTCCTTATTGTTTACACCCACGTGGGTTGTCACATGACATGGATGACGGCCCATATCACAACATCCCATCAAATCACCCCCCCAAAACAACCTGCAACCAACAACAACAATTAAAGGAAACACTACAACATCTCCGGTAGTCTTTACTCAAGCTCATAATCTCTGAGCCTTTCTGGAGTTCGTTGGTCGACTCGCTGGGGGTAGCTCTGGCCAGGGATTCCTGAACTTTCTTTGCAGCACCCCAGTCCTGGCGGGTCCCCTTCCCGGCCATCTGGCCTGATGGCTGACTCTTCTCCTTCACTATGGACCTCCTTGTCCTCTTCCTCGCATGATACCGGGGATTGCGGCAACTGCTGGAATCAGCTGGTGTTTCTTGTTATCGACTCTCCTCCTCGTTGCGTTGTGACCATATTCCCTTTTCTCCTCATTACTGTCCATGTTGTGGTCTCATGTAGGAGACATAAGTTGTGGGTTGGTTGCTTGTTCTCACCAGCACGGTGTCCCCGACCACAACCGGATCACTGCCCAGCCATCGCCTGACAGTCTCATTCCTGTTGGCTTGCTCCTGATGCTCTCACCAACTCGCCGGATTAGGCTCCGTTATCCTTCGGGAGTGGTGCTGCGGTATGAGTGACGTGACCGTGCACCCCAAGAGGACCTCGGCAGGCGACATCCTTGTTGAAGCATGCAATGTCGTCCGGTATTCCATTAGAAACAGCGTGAGTGTGAGGTCTAGAGGCTGCTCCTTGTCCATTGCGATTCGGCATACCTTATTCGGTGTTCTCATGAATCGTTCCACAGCCCTGTTTGGTCTGGGCCAGCAGGGGGTGATGCGTGTGTGGGTAATGCCATAGAACCGCAGGAATTGTTCAAAGTCTGCCCCTTGGAATGGCGGGCCATTGTCCGAACGAATGGAGTCCAGGATTCCGTTGGCTGCAAAGAGACCCTTGAGCACCGGAATCACCTCATTGGCTGCCGTGGATTCCACAAATTGGACAAATGAGTATCTTGAAAACTCATCAAGCACCACTATAAAGTTTTCAGACCGCAGCACGTCCCGAAGTCCACACTGATTGCCTTCCAGGGTGCCGTGGCCCTTACGGGTGACTCGATGGGTGGCCCCTTAACAGTCGATCTTGCCACTTGGCACCAGGTGCACCTGGCCAGGGCATCATCCACCTTACGTTCCAAGTTGGGGAACCTAACCTTCTGCCGGAGTTGAGGTTGGCCTTGCTTGCTCCCTGGTGTCTGATGTGTGCCAAAACAAGAACCTCTCTTGCAACGCCAATGGAATGACAAGTTGGATCCCCGCAGCCGAACCCCTTTGTGTCTGACTGACAGTTCTGGATGGACTTCTGCTTGGGCATCGGGCGTGCAATGCTGTGCCGCAGACAAAAAGGACTTCCACGGCTAGCCTGCAGCTGGATCATAAGATCCTGCAGACCCGAGTTGCTTCTGGTGGCATTGGCAATATCGTTTAGTGAAATTGCATTGGGGATGGACGCCCTTGTTATTGAGAGAAATGCTTCTGTGTGGCCCCCTTCGTCTTTGCGAGCTCCTAGGTCATCCTGACCGCTAGGTATTGTGAGAGGAAGTCCGCGGGGCTATCCGCCCCGGCTCTGAATAGCAGGGATACCCCATACTCCTGCAGCTGGAGGAGCCACCATTCCAGATGTGTTGCTGGTCGTGGAGCCGATCGTGTCATGATTGGGATGAGGGGTTTGTGGTCAATGCAGACCCTTAGAGGGTGACCAAAGATGAAGAGGTAGAAATGTTTACAGCCCCACAAAACCGCTAGTGCCTCCCGCTTACTCTGGGAGTAGCTGTGTTCTGTTTCCGACAGAGCCTTGCTGGCATATACCACTGGCTGTCTCACCCCTTCATTGTTGACCTGTAGAAGCACCGCACCAAGCCCGACGGGGCTGGCGTCCACAACAATCTCCTTGGTGCGGGCTGGGTCAAAGTAGGCCATGGCTGTGTCGGTGACCAGAGCTGCCTTCACCTCCTGAAACACCTTCTCTTCCACCTGTCCTCATTGCCAGTCGTGATCCTTTTTGGTGAGCACCCTGTGATGATCGCCAAATTCAGGATGAAACGCCTGCTCAAGTTCATGATCCCCCGGAAGCTGTGCACCTCTGAGGGTGGTTGCGGTGGGGATGCCATCTTGATGTTCACTTTTTTGGGGTCCGGGGATAACTCTCTACCGTGAAAGACAAAGCCAACAAAATCCACCTTGGGTTGCATGAACTTGCATTTGCGTTTGTTGAGCGTTAGACCGTGTTGGGTAAGGCGGGTAAGGACCTCCTCTAGACGAGGAAGATGGTCTTTGTGTGACTTGCAGAAGACTAGCATGTCATCGTTCACATTCAGAATTCCGGGGAGCCCTGCCAGTACCCCCCTGATGGTGTGCTGAAATACCTCTGCTGCCGAGGACACCCTGAAGCTCAGTCTCTTGTGCCTGTAGAGCCCGATGTGGGAAGAAAATGTGGTTATGAGCCTTGAGTCCATGTGTAGGGCACCTGATGGTACCCTGCCTTGAAGTTCAGGGTGGAAAAGACCTTGGCTTCTTGTAAATCGGAAAGAATGTCATCCAGAATAGGCATAGGGTGACACTCCCGGCAGATGGCCCTTTTTTGGTAGCCTCATGTCCACACATATTTGCGCCTCCTCAGGGGACTTGTGTTTGGCTGCCACTACAATGGGAGACACCCACATTGTGGTGCCTATCACCCTTTCTATGATGTCCGCTTCCTCAGCTCATCCTCCACTTTCTGCTGCAGATGGAGTGCTATGGAGCGGTGTCGTAATGCCACTGGTTGCACTGAGGTATCAATGTGAAGCCTCACTTCTTGGTTCTTTGGACACCCACCGCCACTGAACAGGTGTGCAAATTTCTCCAGCAGGCACTCTGAGTCACCCACGTACACTTGGAAAGCAAATTGCATCAGGCCAAGGTCTTCTGCCATTACGCAGCTCAGCAACTTTTCCCTTGTGATAGGTGTGATGTAGAACGTGGTCTCCACTGACCCTTTGTCGTGTTGAACCGAGGAGCAGAAGGCCCCATCTAGTGGTAGGAGAGGGTTCTGTACGATTGGACTGAAAAAAAAGGTCAGACCTTACAAAACGACCGAAAAATTCTACCACCAAAGGTTCGAACATCAAAAGTTTGAACTTTTGGTGGTAGCATTGCAGGTAAGTAAAAATAAATAAAAAGACTGCGGGGGCTGCAGGGGTGTCCGCCGCAACACCCCGCTCACTATACTGTGTGGCAAAGTGAGCGAGGTGTTGTGGGGGACACCCCCGCAGCACACCCAGAAAAAAAAGAAACCTCTGCAGCCCCCGTAGTATGTAAGTGTGTTTGCATGAGAAAGGTGCAAACTTTTGATAGTTTGCACCTTTCTCTTGCGAACATTCCGGCCGTGGCAAAATCAGCTGCGGTCGGATCACTTAGAATCGTAGGAGAGACGAGCCCCTGTAGGTGAAAATCTGAATCCTGGGGCAGTACAGCACCGGTGACGGTGACAACTTCCTAAACTGTGCTGCTGGCATCACGTTGACCAAAGCCCCTGTATCGATGACCACCGGCACGTCGTCACCCATAATAGCCAACAGGCACCATGGCTTAAGTCGAGTGCCCACATTACCTAAACAGACAGATGACACGAAGAAGGCGTCCTTGAGGTCCACTGCACCGTGCAGGCATGAGAGTGATGGCGCTTGTTCAGCCCCCAGCACGGTTACTCTCCTTTGGCGTGGCTGAGGTGGGGTAGGTGGTGGTTTTGTTGCTTGCGGGCCAAGCCATGGCACTCAGCACACCCTTGCAAAGTGGTTGGACTTGCTGCACCTTCTGCAGCTCTGTCCCTTCTCCGGGCATTCTCGCTCCTGAGGGGTTGGACCTCTGCATTTCTCGCATGGCTTCTGCTCGCCACCTTCAGCCGGCCCACTAGACCTTCTTGCTCCTCTTGAAGTTCGTCCCCTCGGCTTTGGGGCTCCACCTGCGGTTACTGTGTGCACCGTCTTGTCCCAGACTGCCTTGGAGGCCTCTTCCATCTGCGCAGCATGTGATGAGGATGGCTCCTGTGCCCGGCCCAGCTCCAGAATCTGCTGCAGTGGAACATCAGGTTCCTTTAGGATTTGTCACCTAGGGCAGTCGATGCGCAGTGTTGAATTATCTGTGCGTGGATCTCATCAGTCTCATCGTTGAGATGGCAGGACTTCGCTAGGTGCCAAAGTCTTACATGGTATGCGACCAGAGATTTCGTCGTGTCCTGGTGCGCCTGTCGCAGCCTGAACCTTTTATAATTCTGATTGACCATGTGTAACGCTCACCTGATTCCCACGGAGGCGCAGGTCTGGCTTTGAGTGCTGATGCTTCTTCAATGGTGAAGCGCAGGACTCTGAAGATGGACAGGAAGGGCCCTCTACTCTGGCTTCTCCGGCTCGCAGGAATATTCCCCTGTGCGTGAAAAGGGAGTATTACCTACTGACTGAGTTATGATCAAGCCTCCCACTCTCTTCCAACCCTCCACGATACCCTTCCACGATTCCCTGTGAAGTCTCACCTTAGGGTCAGGAAGGATGAGCTCTCCATCCTGTTTCTGATGCAGGGGCGCGTTGAAACCCAGTTACTTCACTGGATTGAGGATTGATGGGAGTTCAGGTAAGCTTGAATATTCAGGTAAGGCTCTATAAAAGTTCTGTTGCAAGTTCAAAAGTCCAAGCTTAATAATTTTTTTTTTTTTTTTTTTATTTTTTTATTTTTATTGGTTTGTACAAACCTTTAAAATACATCATTTGTCAAAACCCAATCGTAAGTATAAAACAAAACAAAACTAGACAAGGCAGAGCATATAAGCATGAGATAAGCATGAGACAAAGTTCCATCCTTTTGTCAGGGATCAAACCTTAGGTGCCAGCTGAGCCTTATCGAGAAGATCCCTATGGGCTTCATCTGAGGGTTTACACAGTGTTAAGCGCTACCCTGAAGTCCCTGTACTGCGGCATCAGATGACTCAAGACTCCTTTCAATCTCATGCAAGAATAAAGTCAGCACCCTTGTCAGTTTTGTGTTGGAGCCCGTAAACATCAAGTGCCACCATTCTTCAGCACTCCTCAGTGAGTATTCATTTAGCATTTGGCCCAAGTGTTTAGTTCTTAAGGATCTATGGAAAGGGCAGAATAGGACAAGATGTTTGAGTGTTTCAGTGCAGGTTTTACAGAACCTGCATACTGTGTCTAACTTGTCCCTTCCAGCCCAGTTCTTTGTTCGTTCTTTTGTTCTAAACAGATTTAGGCGAAATCTCATGAAAGTGGCCCTCCTCCTGTTGTCTGGGAATAAGACCACATAATTTTGCAATTTGTTAAACGCTCTTGCTTCACTAGGGGCATCTCTCATTGTTTTCGAGGACCTTCGGTCTGTGCTTGTTTGAATCCAGTCTAATTCCCAAATCTTTTTCTTTACCATCATTGGATTGGCGTGCAACGTTTTGATATTTGTCTCGTACATGGTCAAAAGCTCTTCACATTTTTTTGACCATATGCCTAACAGCCCCTCTGGGTTCGCATTTCCAGGATTCCTCAATATTTTGTATTGGGGAGCGGCATCAGGCAGCGTGATTTTCCTGAATAGAGCCAAGGCATTCCACGCAATACGGGCCTCAATGGATATCAGGCCTAGCTCGTATCGCAAGCACACTGTTGAAGTGCTATTTGGTAGGTGTAAGGTTTTCACCCAGAAGATGTGTTCTAGGGTTGACCAGAGTTCCACTGGACACCCAAAGGCATTTTCAGCTCCATATATGAGTGCTGGAACAACCTTCTGTTGGTAGAAGGATATCACTGGCTTAAGCGAAAACTTCCCATATCTTTTATTTAGGATCATGGCTTGGGAAGCAAAATTTCGGCATTTTGTTTTCGCGGTCTCCACCCAAGGGCTGTCATTTAAGTTTGTGTTGACTTGCATGCCGAGATATCTTGTGCTTTCTACCGTAATTAGTTTCTCTTTTCCTAAATGCCAACAGAATTTATTGCTATTCCGGTAGTGGCCCGTTTGCAAATTTTGCAGCGTCAAAATTTCACTTTTTGTGTTGTTGATATACAGGCCGTTGTTATCCGCATAGCATTCTACTGCGTATATTTTGCGCTGAAGGCCGATTGGAGTGGTGTCTAGCAGGATTAGGTCATCAGCGTACAACATCCAGCTCAGAACAGAGCCATGTATCTTAGGGGAAAAGGATCGAGGCTTATCAATAGCAGTGCCGATGTCCGAGAGGAATAAATTAAATATAATTGCCGCCAGGGGGCAGCCCTGTTTAACTCCACAAAAGGTGTTGATTTCTTCTGTAAGAGTTCCACGTTGTTCAAGGCGCACTCTAATGGTTGTTGCAGTGTGGATTTCTTTAATGGCGGCTAATAAACTCTCCGGACAGCCCCAGTTTGTCATCTTGGTCCACAAAAGTTCTCGGTCGATGGAATCGAAAGCATGGGAAAAGTCTATCAGGGCCAAGTAGACCTTTTTGCCAGATCTAATTGCTTCCATCTTCAGCAGATTTATTAGCAAGAGGTTTAGACCACAGCCGACCCCTTTTACAAAGCCCGTCTGTCGATCGTCAAAGTGGTTGGTATCTTTAATCCATTGTGACAATTTCTGTTGGAGCATTGTTGCATACACTTTGCCTAATACGTCCAGAAGCGCTATTGGTCGATAGTTTTTTGGCTCAAGGCGATTTCCTTTTTTGAAAATAGGAACTATTATTGCAGATTTCCAGGAGTTTGGAGTTGCACATCTTCTGCTGATTCGGGTGAATAGTTCTTCGCAGAACTCTGCCCATTGCTCAGGGTTTTGCTTTATAGTAAAGTTAGTAAGGCCGTCCGGCCCTGGGGCCCTTGAGGCGCTCACGTTCTTGATGATTTGAAGTAGATCCGCTTTGGGAAAAGTGAGGTCCCATTTTGTTAGATTTGGTGTTGTCGGGGCCATCCATTTCCCTTTTTTACTGTACAGATTTTCAAAATGTGAGGTCCACCCTGCTTCTGAAACTGTATTTGTCGTCAGTGCTCTTTGGGGAGCTCCTTCATTGTTAATTAGGCTCCAAAATTCAGATGAGTTTTTATTTCTCATCTTTTGCAGCATCAGTTCAGCATCATTTTGGAGCATTTGAGCCTTGTGAGAGCGAATCCAGTTTTTGTACTTCTGTTTTGCAGCGTGTATACCTTGCATAGACGTTGTAAGATCTTTGATTTTTAAGTGTCTGATAGTTGCACGAAGTTCTCTCTTTCTCCTCATAACCTCTGCGTCGAATTTGTGTTTATTTGCAAATCCAGAGTTTCTCGATCCGTGTTTTTTTTCCACAAACAGTTTGAGAAGATGGGCGTATTCCACTCCAAGGTCAGTTTTGATAAAACTTTCTGAGATTTTGGCGACTTCATCAGGGTGGAGTGAGAGCCTCACACGGTTAGGCTCTACCAAGATCTGATGGTTCCAGCATTTGTTAAGAGGTTGTTTCGAAGCTTGCAGGGTTAAAATTATCATCTCATGATCACTTTGGGTCATCTGTTTTACTACAAATGACAGAGTTGATTGTTGGATCTTTTCTGAGACGAAAAAATAGTCTAAAGTGGATTTTTGTTTGAGTCGTCTCCATGTTGGCGCGGCAGGTATATCTCCGGCAGTGTTTCCATTAAGCATTTCAAGATCTCTGGCTTCCATTTCTACCATCCATTTTACGGCCAGGTTATTTGATACATTAAGGACTGCATTGTTTTTCCGTTTTAGGTCTATACAGTTGATATTCAAGTCTCCGCATATGATTATGTTATGTGACTCATTTTTGATCATTAGGTCATCAATTATTGAGGAGACTTTATCTATAAACAGAGTTGTCCCGGCCAGGGTATGGTTCCAGTATAGGTTCAATAGGTGGAAATGTGTTATGTTGGCCGGTTTAGGGTCTGCCGAAGCTATTGTTGTTACTTGGATGAATGGCGACAAATTTGCAGTGTTTATTATACGGCATCCGGAACTTTTTTTTAACTAAAGTCAGCAGGCCTGCCATGGGTCTTCCTCTGGTTTTTTTGGCGGCCGGATTAAAGGCCACTTCATAGGTGTCCACGGTCGGGCAAGTTGTTAGCCATGTTTCCTGGAGGCATACCACATCAAGCTCGTCCAACCAAGGATCTTCAAGGAGGTGGGAGAAGCCCCTGGTGTTCCAGGATCCAATCCTAAACTCCAGTTGCTCCTCTACCACATGGCATTATCTTCTTGAGGGTCTGCATAGAGCTTCCGCCAGCCAGGACCAATCTTTTTGGTTAGTGCTTGATTTTCTAAGGATTTTTAAGTCATCACTACTTTGTTCAGTGGCACCAATACCTTTAATAGTGATCTTGATATTTTCGTCTTTTGAGAGTTTTCCCAAAACATTCCCAGTAGAGCTACAGGATGGTTGAGATTTCTTGGAATCGGATCCAAGGTGTAGTTCACTCTCACTAGAATTGTCAAACAAAGTGGTTTCAGAGTCTCTCTTTACAGAAGACAGTTCTTGATGTACATTGTCCGATTTAATTTTATGAGTTTCTGTCGAGTGCTCCGTTTTGGCGTACTCAGATAGTTCTGAAATGTCATAGCCCATGGACATGAATGCAGATGCAGCATCCGTGACAATGTTCAGGACAATTCTGGATCTGAAGTGAAGGATGACTTTGTCATTTTGATCCTCGTTCTCAAATTCTACGGTCTTGATGTCGTCGGAGCGAATCGTTCTAAGAGATGGTACATGCTGGAATAGGCATAGAGCGTTTGTTCGATTTAAGATGAGATTGTCACCATGTTCAATGCGTTCCAACCGGACTTTGTGGAGTGATAATCCTTTTTCGCTACATCCTTTGTCTATTCTGTTTTTTTGACGCTCTTCATTAAGATATGGGCCATGAACTAAGTCCTTGGTCTCGTGTCCGGCCGGTCTTGATCTAATTTTGTTTTCATTGTTAGGATCAGGCCTAACATAGGATTGTCCTTTTCGGGCGCCATTATTTCTTAGGCCCTCTTCCAGATCTAGAACCCTTTTCGTCGTCGGTTTAGAGGTTGGCTGTGAGTGCACAAGGGCTTTTCGTCTGTCTTCCAAAGTTTTAAACGTAGGACTCACAGGGACGACCTTTTGCATCTCCTGTACTGTGGACATTTCAGGTAGAGTGCATATTCTTGAGACTCCAATTGGTATTTGGGTGATTTCCAGGTCGTATTCGTCGTTTGATTTTTTTTGTAATTCAGGAGCAACTGCCTGGACTTCTGCTTCCGTGTCAGCAGCTAGGACCTCGGAATCCAACTCCTCATACACGGAGAGGTTAGTGAGGTCAATAGAGGTTTCCTCTGCAGGTTCAGAAGGCAATATCGGGATCTTACCATTTATAGTTACACTGTCAATGGAAAGATCTTTTTTAGGTGCAGAACCTCGTTCATCTGTGAGGGTATTATTGACAGTGACATTGACAGTTTTTAAGTTCCGGAGAAATTTTCTTGAGTTATTTCCAAGTCTCTGATTTTTAGTTTTTTGATTTTTTGTTTTTTTTGTCTGTGCTGGTTTGGGGGCCCTTGGGCCTGTTTTCTGAAATGTGGTTCCTTTAAATATATCAAATATTTGACTTTTTGGCTCATCTGTTTGAGGAATTGAGGATGCCCAGGGCACGCAAGGGACACCCGTGTCCGATGTAGATACTGATGTCGTGGGTGTTTGTGGGTCCAGCGTCGCAAGGTTGGATGAGCTATTGCTACTTTCCAAGACACTAGCAAAGTTTATTTGTTTAAGTACGTCATCAGTCGATTTTTTTTGACCGAGGGCAAGGACCTCCGGCAAGAGTTTTGTAATATCAGGTGTAGGGCCCTGATTACACCAGATTGCAGGTGCTAAGTCGATCGAACTCCCTGAGGGGCTGATCGGTTTGTTTGAAACTAAGCAGTCAGCATTAGGTGCTGTTGTTGTTAGAACAACTGTTGGCCCACCAGGGAGCTTTGTAGATCCCAATGTTTCTATAATGATTTGCGGCCTCCGAGCTCCAGTGTCCTTATAAAGATTGCTGGCAGATATGGAGACAGGGGGGTCAATGGGTGATTGCCCATTGCAGTTTTTAAGGTGGTCTTGGGGCTCCAGTCTCGCTTGTAAATTTGTGTCCTGATGTAAGACCTGTTGTTGTTTGAGCGCGCTCAAGGCTTCTTTGGCGATCTCGGCCAGGAGTTTTCTGTCCAGTTTGTTATTTTCTTTCTGATCTGCTAGAGTTTGCAGGGCTGCGGTTATTTTGGCCTTAACAGACTCGTTTTCCCTTGTTTCGGTGTTCAGATCTTTTTCAATATTAATTAGTTTTGAGTTCATAAGCGCCACTAACGTTGACAAGTCCTTCACGTTATCATTTAATTGCTCATAAAGCTTTAGAAAGGGGGCAATCGAAATTCCAGTAGAAGACATTAATATTGATTGAAGATCTTTTATGCAGGTCGCGTCGAGCTTGGCGTTTGAGCAGCGAGTTTTTTTGTGTGCTTGGACTTTAGATCTTCTGACTTTTGGGTACTCACGTTCTATGAGTGAAGAAACAGAAGAGCGAGTCTCAGACGAGGTTGAACTGGAAATGGAAGAGTCACTTGCCACGCCAGTTTGTGTGTTCGTGTATTTTACACATCTAGAGTTAGATGGTCGCGTTTGCAGGGTGTCGTGCCTTTGGGGGGCCCGTGCTTGAGAGCAAGAAATACTGGGTGAGGCTGGGCACACAGGTTTTTCTTGATGGGGCAGTGTGTTGCTCAAAGTGACCATCGGGTTTAGGTATAGGGTGGTCCTGTTTGCCCCTAGTTGTACATTGTTAGTAGGTACTGAGGGTGTCCATTGTTTTTCTCGACCTGCTGGAGGGCTGACTCTTCTAGTTGCGAGTTTGCGGTCTCGATTTATTTGTGAAATTCCCTGTAGGATTTTGTTTACCACTTCTAGTGAGTCTCTCCTGTTATTCATGGGAGCCGGGGAGGCGTGTCCTTCAAGTGGAGTGCTTAAGGGGTGTTGTGGCGTGGCCAGGGAACAAAATACATCTTCTTCTATTTCAGAGGTTATCTCAGCATTGATATTCTCCAGAACAGTTTGATCACAGGATTTCGAGGCTGCTTTAAAGGGGCACGTTAGTGATTCAAGAGGTTCTGACCGATTTAGGTCAGGTGTGCCTTTAATTTTGTCGGTATTTCCGCAGTTTTGCGCTGTGTGGGCACGCCAAGCTAGTACCATCAGTTTGGGCAAAGAAGCTGTGGGAAGATTTCCGACGTGGTACGATATAGGGGGTGGTGAGTAGAGTACATTCAGACTAGAACAGGGAGCACTGGGAGTGGACGCGGCTTCCCGCTCCATGCCACGCACGTCCAGCTCGGGTGCGGCCACGCGGGACTCCGCTCCAGATTCCGCTCCCCCCCCAGCGTCCGCCGCCGAGTCAGACGCAGTCACCTCCAGAACAGAGGCAGAGTCAGGCGAGCAACAGCGAGGAACAACCCCATCCTCGGCCGGCGATCCAGCCACTGGGCCGCACCCGCCGACAGCCCACACGCCTCTCTGAGTCAAGCCACATGGGCCAAAGTGAGTGGAATAAGGCAGACCTGGGTTTTCTGCTGTGTTCACGGCCGTGAGGCAGTCTTCGTGACCGCCGGCCTCCTTCCTCTCATACCCCCCCTCCTCCTCTGGACACGGTAGCAACACTCGCAACAAGGGGTCTTTAATGCCATCTGCAGAATTGCGTAGTGGAGAGCAAGGGAGAGGGGTGGGCAGGGGGCCAGGCGATGGACAATGCTTTGGGTGAGGATGAGGGTGGGCACACGAGAGCATGTCTACAGGTGAAGGCTTGGAGACCAGTGGTGGGGTTAGAGACTGGAGGGCGTTTTTCTTCGCCGTGTAGATTTTGGAAGTCGGCTGACTCGACTGAATCGCAAGTAAGTCTGCATCTGAGTGAGTTCCAATGGGGCACACCTGTGTGTCTTTTGCAGGTTTCGTGACAGTGACAGAGTCAGTGTCATTAAAAAGAGTTAATTTAGTACTTACGCGAGATGTAGCTAATGCTTCAGTGGAGCTGTAAACCGCCACGCTATTCCCACGCCGCCGCTGTAGTCTAGTGTGGGGGGGGGGCAGACGGTTGATGTAAGCTTTCCCACGGTGGCTGGACAAGGTTTCCTCCATCGGTAAGGAGCTACCTGCCCCTCACCCTCACCTCCACACCAGAACACCAAAACACACTGCGCACACCGCGCGCTCCGCGTGTGTTAGAGGTTTTAAACTACTTCCTCCTGGAAGCAGTAACAGTGATGGTAAACAGACTCCAGGTAGCAGGTAAGGCAGCAGGTAAGGCAGCAGAAGAAAGAGCCTGGGCAGTCTCAGGCTCACCAAAACACACTGCGCACCTAATAACCTTAATAATAATGTTCATTGTCTTTTTGCAGCAAGCGCTAATGTTTATGTCCTTTTTTCCCCTTAGGGGCCGGGGTTCGGAATGCTGGAGATATGGCACCGACCCGAAGTGAAACGTGCAGTTCCAGTTCCAGTAAATGGCAGGTTAGTTCTGGATGAGCGCTCGGGAACTGACTTTGCATACGCTCATTCAATGTCTTTGTCTTTTTTCCCCATAGGGGCCGGGGTCCGGAAAATGCCTGGAAGCGGCAAGACCCGAAATGAAATGAGGTAAGTCTTATTCCCTTCCTTCTCTCACCTCTTATTCTTGTCTTTTTCTCTAGGCTCTGGGAAGTGGCTGTGTATCCGGATGATCGCTGCTGAAGATGGAGGAACCCAGGAAAGGTGAGTGAAATGCAGCGCTGCAGCGATCGTAACAAAATGCTTTTAAAAAATAATGTCTTCCCTTTCAGGATCGTCGGTGATGTCTCCGTGGTGCAGATTTAGCTGGTAAGGTCTCTTGTCTCCCTTTGCAGGTGACCCAGGATGCTGACAGGCGTGGCTGAAGTCCAGAAGCAGGAGCTGACACGGTGAGCGTCCAGCTGCGAGGAGCAGAACAACGCGAAGTGTGAGTTGCTGATCGGGTGTGGTTTAAATAGCTTTGGAAGAAGTCCCAAGTGTGTATCCTTCCTCCGATCAGGTATGTATCCTTCCCCGACCACACCCGGGTGGAAAGTAGTCCCACAGGTAAAGTAGTTCCATTCAGGCCTCAAGAGGGCCTGGATGTGGCAGCATGGTCTGCATCAGGTAAGTGCACATGAAAACACTTGCACACATGTCTAGCTTTATGAGCCTGGCGCCTAAGGCGCCAGGACAGAGGTCCAACATGAGCCTGGCGCCTAAGGCGCCAGGACTGCGTCCAAAGGGCCCCAGCTTGGGCCCGCTGGCACTCCCCTGGGGGAAATGATGCCTGCCTCTGGGGTCGCTGGGTCGGACCTGGCTCCTTGGAGGTAGGCATCATGACAGTACCCCCCCTCAAGGCCCCTCCCAAGGTTCTTCCCTCCGGGGGTTTGGGCTTGTTCGGAAATCTCCGGTGAAACCTTTGTACTAATCGAGGTGCGTGGACATGGTTACTAGGCTCCCACGATCTCTCTTGAGGTCCATATCCCTTCCAGTCAACAAGATAGAAGAGTTTCGACTTTACCACCTTGGAGTCTAAAATGTCTTTAACT
This sequence comes from Ambystoma mexicanum, assembly GCF_040938575.1. Taxonomy (NCBI): domain Eukaryota; kingdom Metazoa; phylum Chordata; class Amphibia; order Caudata; family Ambystomatidae; genus Ambystoma; species Ambystoma mexicanum. Next base: position 781,744,408 of record NC_090932.1, read on the forward strand.
TCGAATTCTAATTCCCCTTCAATTTGAACTGGATCTGGAGGCTTGGACAATCGGGTTCCTGGTCGTACTGGCTTCAAAAGTGATGCATGAAAAACTGGATGAATACGCATGTTGGACGGTAGATCCAGTTTAAAGGCCACTGGGTTGATTATAGCTTTGATGGGATAAGGTCCTATGAATCTGGGATTGAAGGTTCGCGAGCCCTTGAGGGGTAAATGTTTTGTTGCTAGCCATACCTGGTCTCCTACTTGGTAAGGAGGAATTTTACTTCGGTGCAAATCAGCGTTTTCTTTTTACTTTTTCTTGCCTTGCTGTAAATGAGTTGCAGCTTCTTTGAAGGCTCTGGTTATTGTGGAATGCAGATGATTTACTGCAGGCATTTCCAGGGTCAGAGGTGGATCTAGGTCAGAGGTCCGAGGATGGTGACCATACAAAGTATAAAAGGGGGTTTGTCCGGTTCCAGAATGCACTGAATTGTTGTATGCATATTCTGCGATCCAAAGGATGTCTTTCCAATTTAACTCGGATTGGTGTAACATGCACCGAAGATATTGCTCGAGAGTCTGATTGGTTCTCTCGGTTTGTCCGTCGGTCTGGGGATGGTGGCTGGTGGATAACCGCACATCTATTTGTGCTAGTTGGCAACACTTCTTCCAAAAATGTGAGATAAATTGACTTCCACGATCCGAGAATAATATGGAAGGGAAACCATGTATGCGAACTATATTCTCCAGGAATTCCTTGGCCAAGGTGGAAGCTGAAGGCAAACCCTTTAAAGGGATAAAGTGGGCCATTTTGGAGAATAGGTCCACAATTACAAGGATTGTGTTTTAACCAGCACAAGGAGGCAGATCTGTTATAAAGTCCATTGACAGGGTGTGCCATGGCGCCGGTGGAATATCCAAGGGTTGAAGTAAGCCAGCTGGCCTTTTCTTTTGAGCCTTGTTTTGGGCGCAAATTCCACAAGACAGTACAAAAGACTTTATGTCTTTTCTCCAAGAAGGCCACCAGAAGTGGCGTTTGATTTTTTCCTCCGTTTTAGCGATACCAGGGTGTCCTTCCATTAAAGATTCATGATGATGGGCAATAACAAGTTCTTGCAATTCTTTACTTGGCAGAAACAACCGCTCCTGGAAGTAGGGTAAGTCATCCTTAACAGTGTAATGAGGACCCTTTTGACTCCATTCCAGTAAGGTTGAAGAGTCTAGAAGTTGTTTTACTTGCGTTTGGATGTCCTCAATAGTTTGCAATGAAGTTAAGCCTAAGATTCTCTGCTCAGGTATGATGGGCACAGGTTCTAAGCTCGAATTAGGTTCTTCCATGCCAATCCGGGATAAGGCGTCCGCTTTTCCATTCTTGCAGCCAGGGCGATAGGTAATTACAAAATCAAATTCTGCAAAGAATAGAGCCCATCGGAGTTGTCGTGAAGATTGAGCTTTGGCCGTTTTTAAATACTGTAAGTTTCTGTGGTCCGTAATTACGGTGATGGTGTGTCTTGCCCCGAGAAGGTAGTGACGCCAAGCCTTGAAAGCAGATTTGATGGCCAGTAACTCTTTATTGGTGATTGCGTAGTTGATTTCAGGAGGAGAAAATGTTCTGGACCAAAAGGCCACTGGGTGTAGTTGGTTAGTTTTTGGGTCTCTTTGCGACAGGACAGCTCCCATGGCCGAACTGGATGCATCAGTTTACACTATGTACGGGAGATCTGGGTGCGGGTGCTTCAATACAGGTGCAGAGGTGAATTTGGTTTTCAGGTCCTGAAAGGCTTGTTCGGCCTCAAGAGTCCATTCGAAGCGTTTGTTTTTCTTTAGGAGAGCGGTGATGGGTTGGACTGTTCGGGAAAATTCCGGGATGAATCTTCGATAGAAATTGGCAAAGCCGAGCATGCTCTGAACTCCCTTCACCGACCTTGGAGATGGCCATTTGAGGATGGCGTCCACCTTTCGCGAGTCCATTCGGACTCCTTGAGGTGTCAGGATGAATCCGAGAAGCTCAACTTCTGTGGTATGAAAAACGCATTTTTTGAGTTTTGCAAATAATCTGTGCTGGCGCAGTTTCTCAAGAACTGCCCTAACATGTTTTCTGTGCTCAGATTCTGAAGAAGAGTACACCAGGATGTCGTCAATTTAAACAATGACACAGACATCGATAAGTTCCCGAAGAACATCATTCATAAAGTACTGAAAGGCGGCAGGTGCATTGCACAAACCGAAGGGCATCACCTGATATTCGAAGAGCCCAAACTTGGTGCGGAATGCAGTCTTCCATTCGTCGCCTTCTTTTATGCGCACCAGGGGATAAGCTCCTCGGAGATCTAACTTGGTGTACACACAAGCGTCTTTCACCTGGTCGATAAGCTCAGGGATCAAGGGCAGAGGATAACGATTCTTAATCGTTATTTGATTTAGGGCGCGATAGTCTATACACGTTTTAAGGTCGCCTTCTTTTTTCGGCACGAAGAACAGAGCTGAAGAGACAGGAGACTTGGACGGGCGAAAAAAACCATTGGCTAGGTACTGATCTAAATACTGACGCAAATGCAGGTTCTCAGGTTCCGTAAGAGCATAAATCCTACTACAAGGTAGTTGAGCATTGGGTACCAGATCGATTTGGCAATCATAAAACCGATGGGGAGGTAACGTGTTAGCCTGTTCTTTCTGAAAAACGTCTTGGAATTCTTGGTATTCTGACGGTAGCTGTACAGGGGTTGGAAGTTGCTGAGGCTAGACCCATGGCTGGATTTCTTGGATAACAAGTTGGTTCACAATCAGGAAAACTTATCTTCTTTGCTCGACAGTCAATTCTGGGATTATGTGTTTCTAACCAAGGAATTCCAAGAATTACTTGTAATTGTGGGGTCTTGATCACATCAAACACGATTGCTTCCCGATGTCCATCCTGACCCACCAGTTTCACTTCAACAGTGGAATGCGTTACAGGCCCTGAGGCTATTTCGGTTCCATCTACTGTAGTAATGACATCTTGGGTTACTTTCGGTCGGAGAGGAAGCTTAATCCTGGAAGCCAATTCACAGTCTATGTAATTTCCAATAGCTCCACTGTCGATGTATGCTTTTATAGCATGCAACTGCTGAGGCTGTTTTGGGTCCACGAGCACCATTGGCATGACAAAATGCGAGGTCAAAGAGTTAGTTTTCAAGCTTGGCAAGCGGACCCCTACGCTTGCCGGGCTAGGTCGTTTCCCGAATCAGGTGTCACTAATTCGATATCAGTAGCTCCAACCACCTTCTTAAGCGGTTTAACTGGACAATTTCGAAGAAAGTGACCGGAAGTCCCGCAATACAGACAAAGTTGCATTTGCCGCCTTCTCTCTCGTTCTTTCTGCGTTAATGGTCCTTTAACACCACCGATTTGCATAGGTTCAGATACGTCGGTACTCTTGGAGTTAGCGTGGGTTTTGATCGGTGCTCGGTTTTCATCCTTGAACCGATCTGCTTTTCTATTTTGAAGTCTGTGATCAAGTTGAACCACCAAGTCAATGTAGTCTGCGCAGACCTGGGGTGGGTTTACTATCTGAGCTACAACATCCTTAAGCTCTCCGCGCAGGCCTCGATGAAACAATGTGATCCTTTTGCTTTCTGGCCATCCAGTTTCCACAACCAGTCTGTTAAAGGTGGCTATGTAGGACAGAAGATCCTGATTACCTTGTCGTAAGGATAGCAGTTCGTTATCAAGGGCCTGTCCTTGAGAGTGTCGAGCGAACAATCTTTCCATGCTGGCCTGGAAGCCCTGAAATTTCTGGCGAGTGGGATCATCCTGATTTACCAATGGAATAGACCAATCGGCAGCACTACCACTGAGGTAAGATAGTATAAAGGCTACCTTGGTCTGGTCGTTAGGGAAGGCTCCGGGTCTGCATAGAAAGTGTAAACGACATTGGTTCATAAAGACGGCATATTTCTTGGGATCCCCCGCAAAACGTTCAGGCGGGGCCAAAGGCATGTGTCCAGGTAGATTAATTTGTACCGGGTTACTCAAACCCATTTATGTGGAAATGTCTCCGGAATTAGGTAAAGGAGTGTGCCCTGCCTGGGCCTGTAATAACCTTTTGGCTAGGTCATCTGTTCTTTCCTTGGATAAGATCAGTTCTCTTTTGAGAGCGTTAGTCTCCTGGCGGGCTGAGTGCACCTCTGCCCGTAATTCCCCCAAAAGCTGGGCCAGCTGGTCAGTCTCGGAAGTCTCCATAGCGCCCGGGTGGGAAATTGTGGGTAGGCTTCGCGTTCTGTAACGCTCACCTGATTCCCACGGAGGCGCAGGTCTGGCTTTGAGTGCTGATGCTTCTTCAATGGTGAAGCGCAGGACTCTGAAGATGGACAGGAAGGGCCCTCTACTCTGGCTTCTCCGGCTCGCAGGAATATTCCCCTGTGCGTGAAAAGGGAGTATTACCTACTGACTGAGTTATGATCAAGCCTCCCACTCTCTTCCAACCCTCCACGATACCCTTCCACGATTCCCCGTGAAGTCTCACCTTAGGGTCAGGAAGGATGAGCTCTCCATCCTGCTTCTGATGCAGGGGCGCGTTGAAACCCAGTTACTTCACTGGATTGAGGATTGATGGGAGTTCAGGCAAGCTTGACTATTCAGGTAAGGCTCTGTAAAAGTTCTGTTGCAAGTTCAAAAGTCCAAGCTTAATAATAATGTTCATTGTCTTTTTGAAGCAAGCGCTAATGTTTATGTCCTTTTTTCCCCTTAGGGGCCGGGGTTCGGAATGCCGGAGATATGGCACCGACCCGAAGTGAAACGTGCAGTTCCAGTTCCAGTAAATGGCAGGTTAGTTCTGGATGAGCGCTCGGGAACTGACTTTGCATACGCTCATTCAATGTCTTTGTCTTTTTTCCCCATAGGGGCCGGGGTCCGAAAAATGCCTGGAAGCGGCAAGACCCGAAATGAAATGAGGTAAGTCTTATTCCCTTCCTTCTCTCACCTCTTATTCTTGTCTTTTTCTCTAGGCTCTGGGAAGTGGCTGTGTATCTGGATGATCGCTGCTGAAGATGGAGGAACCCAGGAAAGGTGAGTGAAATGCAGCGCTGCAGCGATCGTAACGAAATGCTTTTAAAAAATAATGTCTTCCCTTTCAGGATCGTCGGTGATGTCTCCGTGGTGCAGATTTAGCTGGTAAGGTCTCTTGTCTCCCTTTGCAGGTGACCCAGGATGCTGACAGGCGTGGCTGAAGTCCAGAAGCAGGAGCTGACACGGTGAGCGTCCAGCTGCGAGGAGCAGAACAACGCGAAGCGTGAGTTGCTGATCGGGTGTGGTTTAAATAGCTTTGGAAGAAGTCCCAAGCGTGTATCCTTCCTCCGATCAGGTATGTATGCTTCCCCGACCACACCCGGGTGGAAAGTAGTCCCACAGGTAAAGTAGTTCCATTCAGGCCTCAAGAGGGCCTGGATGTGGCAGCATGGTCTGCATCAGGTAAGTGCACATGAAAACACTTGCACACATGTCTAGCTTTATGAGCCTGGCGCCTAAGGCAACAGGACAGAGGTCCAACATGAGCCTGGCGCGTAAGGCGCCAGGACTGCGTCCAAAGGGCCCCAGCTTGGGCCCGCTGGCACTCCCCTGGGGGAAATGATGCCTGCCTCTGGGGTCGCTGGGTCGGACCTGGCTCCTTGGAGGTAGGCATCATGACACCATGGGCCGAAAGCAGCCCTTGAGCGCAGCCTTTGCCTCTGTATACAAATTGGCTCCTGGTCGTGGGAACTTGAAGAACTGGTGTACCTCACTCCCTGCATAGAACAGGAGCATTTCCTTAATTTTCTGGTCATCGTCCTCCCTGGAGGTGGCGAAGAACATTTCCAGCCTTTCGACCCACATGTCCCATCAGGGTCCCAGCATGGCTGGTGCTCCTGTAAAATCAAATTATTTGGGGACAGGGGCACCCGTGAAACCTCTTGGTGTCTGCTGCGTGCCTGGTAGTGTCTCTGCGTGTGCTTGCCACAGGGGTGGGGTGGGATGTGGCCACCCCATCCTCTTCCCAGTCAGTCTCCATGTTTGGGTGGTCCTCTTGATGTTACCCTCCGCTGGGTGTATTTCCACTGTGCCTGACCCCCTTTTTCAGCCGCACGAGCACCCAGCGAGGGCTGCAAGCTTTGGGGTCTGCAGGTCCCCTCTAGGGGAAAACCAGCAGTGCCAGGCTATACACCAGCTCCCCACGTTATGAGGGCTACTGGTAGGGTCAGTGAATTTTTATGAGCTGGTCACACGTTGCTGGGGCTTTAAGTGTCTGGTGTTTTACTTTTTCTTTCCTCACTGTGGTCGGTGTTCCGTGGGATGCATCGCAAGTGCCTCATCTGTTGCGCCACTCGCAGTGCAGCAAGCGTCCCCAGCAGCACCACGGGGTGCACACATTGCACCAAGCCGCATACTGGCTACCATGGTAACGAAGCTGCCAGCAGCCTCAGCGGGCTCCTGCGTGCTGTCGCGTGGCGTCTGCAGCCTTCCTCACTGCAGTGGAGTGTTGCATTGGGCAGGCTTGTGAGGCCCGGCCAACCTTTCGCCAGTTGTTAGGCACACCCGGCATCCCAAGAACGACAGGTAGACCAGTGTCGCAGGGGTGCGCACATTTCACCTGGCCGCCTCCCGGCCACCATGGTAACAAAGCTGCCAGTAGCCTCAGCGGGTTCCTGCGCGCTGTCGTGTGGCGTCCGCAACCTTCCTCACTGCAGTGGAGTGTTGCATTGGGCAGGCTTGTGAGGCATGGCCCACCTCGTCGCCAGTTGTTAGGCACAACCGAGATCCCAAGAACGACACGTAGACCAGTGTCGTAGTCCTGCAGGATCCCTACCCATGCCTAGGTGGGTCCTCTCTTTATTGCTTACACCTATGGTATGCGTCCAAAGATTCTGTTGGGTCCTGGAGCGTCTGTCGCAACCTGAACCTTTAGCAATCCCGATTGACCATTGGCTGAAAGTAGGCCGGAAGCGCAGCCTTTGCCTCTGCATACAATTTTTCTCCTGGTCGTGGGGACTTGAAGAACTGGGGTACCTCACTCCCTGCGTAGAATAAGAGCATTACCTTCATTTTCAGGTCATCATCCTCCTTGGAGGTGGCAAGGAACATATCCAGCCTTTCGACCCACATGTCCTATCAGGGTCCCAGTGTTGCTGGTGCTCCCGTAAAATCAAATTCGGGGAGAGGGGCCCCTGCAATACCTCTTGGTGTCCCCTGAACCCTCCCTGCATGCCTGGCAGTGTCCCTGCGTGCGCTTGACACAGGGGTGGAGTGGGATGTGGGCACCCCATCATGCTCCCAGTCAGTCTCCATGTTTGTGTGGCCCTTTTGACGTTACCCTCCTCTGGGTGTATTTCCAGTGTACCTGATCCCTTCTTTTAGCCGCACGAGCACCCATCGAGGGCCGCAAGGTTTGGGGTCTGCTAATCCACTGTAGGGCCAAACCAGCAGGACCAGGCTATACACCAGTTCCCCACGGGATGAGGGCTTCTGGTAGGGTGAGAGAGTCTTTGTGAGCTGGTCAAACGTTGCTTGGGCTTTAAGTGTCTGGTGTTTTTGTTTTTCTTTCCTCACTGTGGTCTGTGTCCCGTGGGAAACGTCATGAGTACCTCCTCTAAGCTTCCCCAGAGGCACCACGGGGTGCACATGTTGCACCTGGCCGCCTCCCGGTCACCATGGAAACAAAGCTGCCAGCAGCCTCAGTGGGCTCCTGTGCGCTGTCAGGTGGCGTCTGCAGCCTTCCTCACCGCAGTGGAGTGTTGCGTTGGGCAGGCTTGTGAGGCCCGGCCCACCTCATCACCAGTTGTTAGACACACCCGGGATCCCAAGAACGACACATAGGCCTGTGTTGCAGTCGTGGAGGATCCCTGCCTGTGCCTAGGCAGGGCCTTTCTTTATTGCTTAGACCCATGTGGGCTGTCACCTGACATGGGTGACGGCCCACATCACAGCAGAAGTTGTTGGTGTCAGCCGAACCAGGTTCCCCTGGAATAGGTGCAGGAGCTAAATAGCTCCCAGCTCCCAACAATTACAAACCCTGCTACACTCTTCTTCCCAGAACCTACTTCAATGCAAGGAGTCCAATCTACCTTTTTACTAATACCTAGCTGACCCATCCCTGACTGAGAGCACAACCACTCCAGCCACCACAATGTACCAGTTTTAGGTTTTCTGATATCCTAGCAGGAACTCCGGTGGGTGTCTGAGCTGCCAGCTACTCCTTTTATCCTCTGCTTGCTAAGCTTGTAGAGGCGACTTAGATTTTGTGGTTGCTTACTCCCTGCACCGTGTGCTGGGCTGTGAGTTTGGGGGGAAAGATGGGAGTAGCTCCAGAGCCCCCTGCTAGGCTTTGTGATTTGGGTGCTGGGCTGGCTGACCTGGTACTGTGTCGTGGTGGGGGACAGCGAGACGCCAGCTGCGGCATGTGAGCTTGCTCGTGTCAGTACTCACCAAAAGACCCCTGGGAACCAACTAAAGCTTTCGGGATCAGCAGAATGGTAACTAGAGTCTAAGATCAGGTCTCTTCACTTGAGAGCGATCTTTCCCTTGATGTACCTCTCTATTTGGTAATGTGTTACAAACAGAGGTGTAGTTCAATTGAAAGAGCAAAAATACCACCAGGGAAATGCCAAGCTGTGAAATAAAAAGAAATATTTTATAATCCGTACTTGTGCTATTATTCTATAATCAAAGGCAGGGGACAACACTACCCCGATGGGCTTTAAGACGCTGCAGATATGCCTAGGAATCGACTAGTGGCAAAAAAAGGTCTGCATTACTTCTACGGGAAGAGCGTGGTCTGTGGCCGATGAAAACCAGGAAGAATCCAAGAGAACTGAGAAATTCAGTAGGAGAGCTAAGGGGGTGGGGGATTAGTGGGTTAGTAAGGAGCTACCTATGGGCGGCACGAGGACGCAGTAAAGGATAAAACAGTCTGTACTGCAGAATGTCCAAAGACTGTACACCAACTCAGGGTCCACAGAGAAATATCCACAAGGTAATCCCAAACAAACAACACAGCAGTCGAGGGTAATCCAAAAGCCAATCCGTTAGACAGACCAAAGGCTGTAGCCAGGGATATCAAAGAATGAAAACCAGAAGCAGGATCCAAAAGACAGTCCGGGATACAAAACACAGGGTGAAGGTGTTAGCTTTAAGAAACCCAAAACTAACAAGCGAGCACTTACGATCAATTAGAAGCACCAATGCCATTGCAGGGTCATATTTTATGTCCGTGTGTGCGGAAGTACAGCTTGGTGACGTTGTGTCTCGCTTCGGGTAACCACATTGACAAGAGTTTGTACCTGACGCTAAGGCACACTGATTGGAGCACGCCATGTGGTTGCGTTGCTTTGGCGCAGACGTCATGGCAACAGCCAACACTGTTAAAATGGAGCTGCAGAACTATGATGATTGCACAGTAACCGTACTACAGCATGTTGGACCAAGACTTTATCCTCCCCTGAAGGACTATACAGTCCCTTGGAGGCATGGCGATGAGCCAATAAAAGGGAGCATGAATGTTGACAGCCGGCTCCCAGGTCCTGTCCTCAGGGCCATAACCCTTCCAGTAAACAAGATAATAACGTGTGTCACCATGCACTCTCATATCCAATATTGCGCTGACCTCATACTCCTCTGTGCCCTCCACAAGAACAGGGGCTGAATATTCTCGTAATCTGATAGCCGGATGACAGGGCTTTAATAGAGAAACATGAAAGACCAGATGGATACGCAAGTGAGAGGGGAGTTCCAGGCAAACAACCAAATTCAAGATACGGAAAACCAGAAAAGGACCAATGTATCGTGGCAAGAGCTTTTTCGTGCTGCCCAATTGAAGATTCTTTGTCGAACCAAACCTTCATCCCAACTTGATACACAGGTGCAGGACTGCGATGAACATCCACAAACTCTTTTGTCCGTTGCCGTGCCTGGGTAAGATGTTTACGTATCTCAGTATGCAATATGGTCACATCCCGCACACAAGAACGAGCGGTCGGGTTGTTGGCCGACAGAGACAGATCCAGTGGGATGGATCAGGTATGCTGTACATAGAGGGCATAGAATGGAGAAGGACGAGTGCACATAATTATTATAAGCGAACCATGAACATGGCTGACAACCAACCGTCCTGGTGTTGTAAACACAGACAGCGAAGGTACTGCTCTAGAGTCACATCCAATCTTTCAGTTTGCTCATCCGCCTGGTGATTGTAGGCACTGGAATAACGGTCTTCAATGTTGAAAAAGGAAGTCTAGGCTTTCCAGAAATGAGCGGTGAACTGGGGACCTCTATCGGACACAATAATTGAAGGTAAACCAAAGAAGCGAAAGACATTTTTGAGGAAAGGTCAGCCAAGACTGGAGCGAAGGGACAATGACTACCCATATGGTATCATAACCTTGTACTGGCGGTAGTTCTACAATGAAGTCCATCAACAACATGCCAGGGGTGATGGGGTATTGGAAGGGGTTGCATTAGACTCACAGGTTTGGGTTGCATTAGACTCACAGGTTTGCAAGTGCTAGTTTTGCATCGAGCAAAATCTGAGCACATACTGATGTATCCACCACATCACAAGACATTGATGGCTTCCGGGATGAACTTCTATGCAGGAGTCATGACACCATTGCAGAGCGCTTAGACGTGTATCCTCCATAGATAGCTATATCCTATTCTGGATATAGGGTAGACCACTGATAATGTCAGAATTGGGCCCTGACACTTCTGCCAGATTTTCAGTGACCCATTCACGTAAGGCCTCTCTCAGGAAGGACTGCAGAATACAACCACAGGCCACTTGACGTAGCAGTAAGAGGTTCCGTTCTTCCTTCTTAATCGACGTGGGGTCACCCAAGCGTGATGGGACATTTGCCTTTGAGTGCAAATCCGCAAGTCTGTAAGAAATGATAAAATCAAATAAGGAGAAAAAGGAATGCAAACGAGCTTGTCTTGCTGTCACACATTTGACAGATTAAAGAGCCAGCAGATTGTGATGATAGGTATAAACAGTGATCACATAACTGGCACCCAGTAAAGGGTGTCACCATTCCATGAAGGGATCTTTAATGGCCAACAATTCATGCTCTGTAATAGTGTAGTTTCTTTCAGGAGGAGTGAGCTTGTGGGAATAGAATTCAGTAGGATGAACAGTACCCGTACCGGGACATCGTTGAGATAAGACAGCACCAACCGCCACGTTAGAGGTGTCTGCTTCAAGCTAGTGAAGGTCCGGGTGCTGTAACACTGGTGCGTGGTAACTGCTAGTTTAAGTGTATTGAACGCCTTTTGGGCAGCCGGATTCCATGGAAAGGCAGTTTGATGCTAGTGAGTCCCGTCAATGGTGAGATAATAGCAGAGAAGGAGTGTACAAACCTTCTGTAAAAGTTGGTAAAACCAAGGAAAGACAGTAAGGCCTTCACAGTAGTCTGAACAGGCCAGTTCAACACAGCCTTAATTTTTGATTGGTTCATTTTGATTCTTTGGTTTGTTATGTCGTAGCCAAGGAATGCAACCTTGGTTGTATTGAAAACGCACTTTTGGCTTTAGCAAACAGGCTGTTCTCCCTCAACCTTTGCTGGACAGATGTGACAGATCTGACATGTATCAGATGCAGATCGTAGGAAGCCGAATATATCAAGATATCACATAGTGGTCAATCATGTCCTGGAAAATGTAAGTAATGAAATACTGAAAAGTTGCCAGAGCATTGCAGAGTCCGAAGGACATAACTAGATACGCAAACAACCCATCGCGGTTCTTGAATGTAGTTTTCCACTCATCTCTGTCTTGTATGCGAACCAAATTATAGGCCCCTCCGAGGTCCAACTTGATGAATATCACTGAAGAGCCAACTGACCCAATAGGACAGAGATGAGTGGCAAAGGATTTTGGTTCTTGATGGTGATGGCATTGAGGGCTCTATAGTCTATACATGCACTTAAGTTGCCCTCTTTCTTCAGTACAAAGAACAATGGAGAGGCAGCTGGTGAAGATGGACGAATAAACCCGTTAGCAAGGGCCTTTTCTATATAGTCCTTGAGGGCCTCGTCTTCTTTAAGGGTGAGCGAATACACCTGACCGCTAGGTATTTTGGAACCCGGGATCAGTTCAGTAGTTGTTCCACCTTACCCTTATCAAAAATGTCAGAATATGACAGATACACACCAGGGACTCACGTATCCAATTTGTGAAAAACAGCTCCAATAGAGGAAACTGTGTCGAAGATAGCACTGCAAGGGAAACGCGTTACTTCACCATTAGAGTCAAAACAATGTAGGTTACAGTAATGTGAGGAAAAATCCACTTCATGGTTAGCCTAGTCAAAATGCGGGTTATGTGTCCGCAACCAAGGCAACCTGAGTATCACCCGATATTGTGGTGCTGCGATCAGATCAAAAGAAATGCTCTCATGATGACCGGTTTTAGTGGACATCAGGATAGATTCTGTTAATTCTGTTACTAATCCCGAAACAAGGAGTGAACCATGGACCGCATTAATGATCTCAGGTCGTTCTTTTGGGGGCAACTGGAATAATTGCCTGTCGGGCATATTGGGTATCCATATCATTAACAGTCGCACCTGAACCTATGACAGCACAGGTTTGTATGGAGTTTTCATTGAGTAACAAAAACAGAATCGATAGGGATTCTAAGGGTAAGTTAGGCAAGACTTGGGAGTCCAAAGCGCAATAACTCGACTGAGGGACTCCATCTCTGGGTGAGTTTTGGCATTTCCCTGCTTGCAAATAGGTCTTTTGGGCAATTACGTAGGAAATGTTCAGCAGAACCACAGTACATGCATAGGTTTGATTTGCATCCATGTTCTCTTTCCGTGTTTGATAAAGGACCACGGACTAATCCTATCTGCATAGGGTCAGAGTCTGGGGTACTCAAGAGAATTGGATCGGTTCTTGTGGCTGTGGAAGGTAATCTATGTTTCGCCCTTTCGTTCTGCTTTTCGGGCATCAATTTGCAAAACCAGATCTAGTAATTCAGGAAATGACACAGGAAACCGGAACCAGGTCTAGTAATTCAGGAAATGAAACAGGAAACAGGAACCGTTGCTAGGATGTCCTTCAAATCAAATAATCCTTTTCTAGAGGATAGCAGCCTTCATATCTTCTGGACAACCAGTCTCTGCTGCTAACTGATGGTGTATCACCCTGTTTAAGGTTAAGGAATTCTAGATCAATAGCCTGTGTCTTGTAATGAGTGTCAAAGACATGATTCATGGCCGTAGTCAGGGCATCACATTCGTATAGAACGTAACTATTGGTTTTGAGTAGTGGGCTCACTGTGCCTTAGAAAGGCTCAGCTTCACCTCACCGAGGAAGCACAACAAGGTCGAAACACGTGTCTGGGCTTGCTGATGGTACTCTTGTTCAGAGGAGAATTGCCTAGCATTTCGATGCTGGATTGCCGTTGCGGGTGGGACAAAGACTGATATGCAAATGTGTTCTCCTCTGTGAAGGGTGCAGTGAGCAAAAACGTGTTTGTGGACCCTTCTGAATGGAAGAAATGACATAGAAGAGGGTATTTTACCCATGTTCGTTCTTAGTAGAGGGGCTCCCACGCTCCTTTGTAATCCAGTGAAAAGGGCAGTGGTGACTTCTCTGGACAGGACTGCTTCACAATCAAGCAGTCAGATCACCTGCTCGCTATGTTTGTGGGTCCCAAACCTGGCATGAGAATTGTCCCTGCTATTAGATGGATTTGGCAAGTGATGGCCTATTTTGTGGCCCAGGTTCCTCCAGGATCGATCAACTGGTGGGATTGCCTCATTTTGGGCAGAGGTCCAGGAAGTACAAATATGAGACATGTGCAGGGTGGCAACCTGGGCCTGACATGTATAATTTCACCTGTCACTACCACTTCAATCTGCAAAAGCAGGGCTCATACTCCTTTGAGATTGGGTTTTAAGATCTGGAACACATTTTCAAGAGTAATTTGTGAATGGCTGGAAATAAATTGGTTATGGGCTGTTTGTGCACCACTCTGTGTTTTTTTTGTGGTCTGTTTTTCACAGCTGTATTTGGCATGCCTCACAAGTAAGTACCAAGACAAAGAAGAGGAATGTGGAGGTAATGAGCAGGTCACTTACGGTAATCTTCATTACTCCTAGGCCTACTCTCCTTTGTCATAGTACTTATGAGCCGTCTCTACCACCTTAGTGCTGAGTGAAAAAGACCATGGCATGTTTGGTGGTATTGAACTAGTGAATTGTGATGGGTAGTGGGGCTATGCTCTCAGTGGAGTGGTTTGGGTCATATTGGTAATAGTAAAATGCTTTAATGGATTCATGACTTGGAGTTTTGGACCTCACAAGTAAGTACTGTGACAAGGAAGAGTAGGACTACGAGTTATTTACCTGTAAATAACCTGCTCAGTTTCATATTTGTTTTCCTTAGGTCCTTGCGAATAGTTAGGTATAATTACCATTGATGTGGGGGTGGAGAGCATCAAACATTAAAAACAGGATTTCCACATGGAAAGGCACACTGCTAAATGTACCTACTTGCAATTTAATGTACAAGGAAAGATAGTGTCAAACATTTTTTAAACTTAAAGCCACTAGGACATTTCCCTCCATTTGTGATTTCGTTTTTGGGGGGGGTGTCCTAAAAGTACCCAACCCTTTTTGTGCCTCTTGCTTTGTTTATCTTATCCCACATTATATTTTCAAAGATGTTCTCGACTTGCCAAATCACTCTATTGAAATCAAATGCTTCCATTGTACTGGAACAGTATCTATTTGAAAACTGAGCTATCGTGATGTCTTGTCTGGTGAATGTACTGTTTGCGTGTGAGGTACGTCCCAGTAAACACTGTCTCTGACAACATATCATTTGACACTGAGCTGTGAGGGATGTTGCTTCAGGTAAATACTTTCTCTGACTACATATTTGAAACTGAGCTTTGAGTGATGTCTCTTCTCTTTTAAGGTATGCTATCTCTTGCTTGTTTTGCATATTATGTGTAGCACCAAGCTGCATGCCTATTTTAAACAATGACTAAGAGCAGGTGACTATTGCATATGGATATTTCACTGGGAAGGTTACAGACATCTAAATTGTGCCCGTTTCAGATGTCAAATGATTAACCAGTCAAGATCATCACTTTGCATTCTGGTACTTGTCCTGTTATAGTAGTGTGATGAATCTGACAATGTCACCTGAGGTAGCCTCTCCTCATGTGGCTAGGTGACGGCAGCCACTACCTGATCCTGACCCTGGGGGCTGCTATTTGAGGGAGGACCACATGGGGGGAGTCGACCCTCAGGGGGATGACATGACATAATCAGGTGAGACATGATATCCCAATTTCCCTTTTGGGGATATTCCCTCCATTCCTCATGCTTTGATGGCATACTCCCCTTTGACAACTTGCCAAGTCTACTGACAATACTCTTCAATATCAGATAACGAACTAAGTGACAAAAACCGAGATGAGGAAGAGGCAAGGAACAATAATGATTACTCCCAATGAGAACCAACACCATTCTAGTAGCTGGAAGGATCCGATTGGCTCAACACGGTTTAAAACCATGCCGGGAAGAGAAGTAGAGAGTTCATCTTCTTCTTTATATTGAGGATGCCGCGAGAACAGGAGATTCGGCTGGCTAAGTGTTGCCTGGGAACACACGCTGTTGCGTTGACAGGTGATCAGAGAAACCAAGAAGGTGGTGACCGGTGGTAGGGCAGTGCAGAAGACAAGGCGGCAAGAAAGAGCGAGAAGGCAGCCCAGTGAATGATGAGCTCATGGAAGCTCTGTGTAGGCTCTGACAAAGCAGAAGGATTCAAGCCGTGCTTCCTGATAGCTGAGGGAGCTGGTACACTGACCGAGGACCGAAAGCATGCTGAGGTGCCTGCAGGGTCAGAGAGAGCCACAAGAGCCCGAGAAGCATCCGATTTGGAGTCGGGAATGCAGAGAGACTGCAGGAAAAGAACAAATGTGCCCAGGGAAAGGGTGGGGACACAGAAGCACTGTGGGGCAAAGTAATAAAAGCCCTAGGCAGTGGGAGTGGGGTCAGGGACGAATCCTGAGAAGACCAACAAGGGAAAACCAGTTGGACATTGGGCCTCATTACGAGTTTGGAGGTAGCCATGCCGTTTTTAGCGGGACCCGGAACGTCCCCATTCCCATTTGAGCCCCCATAGGGCTCAATGAGAATGGGGAGGATGCTAACAACGGGCCCGTTAATCACGGGCCCGTTGTTAGCATCCTGTTCTGCTAGCGGCTCCACACGTCTGGTCTGGCCAGGCGTTCAGAGCGGGATCCGCTGCAGAACTCGTAATGTGGCGGCCCCGAATTAATGGTGCCGGTCCCTTACCAGCACCGTTCATTCCATGGCCGCCACAGTCGGAATGAGGCCCATTATGTATTAATACCTGTAAGGAGAGTATACCAGGTATCTTGTGTATCAAAGTGAATGAACACATTAAGAGAACTGGGCATACGCTGTGTAATGAAAATACATCTGGTAAGTCATGTCAGGAGAATATACCAGGAAAAGCCAAGAGTGGGAAGTGATCTGTATAAGAAAGACCCAAGGAAGACACATGCCCTTAAGATTGTGAATTTCCAGTGAAGGTGGATAGAAACCTTGGGAAGGGAGACGTTTCCCCGGGAGTGGATTGTGACACCAAGAGGACTGAGCGATCTTCTTGGTCCACATAGAACCCGATAATTTATTTGGAAACTTTTCTTTTGGTGGGGTGAAACCTGGAGAAGGAAGTCATTACCTCGAACATTGAATATTAACAAATTGAGACCTTTGCTGGATTTATACCTTTTTGTTGGATTTGAAAATTTTGTGCACTTTCAAGGCCAAAGACAATGTCCTTAGTTACTTTTGGAATATGAGAGATAGGATAGGATTTCGGACACAGGACATTTTTGCTTTGGACATCTTGACACAGGACAGACCCTTAGTTGTTGTTGAGGTAGGGAAATACCTCCTAGATTAGTGATAGTGAGGTATTTTCTAACCCCTTCATTATTGAATAAAAGTCTATAACCAAAAACATTAGTCTTATCTGTCTGCGTCTTATTCATGACTCTTCACATTATAATACTGTACAAGAATACCAAATGGCATGTGCCTAAAGCTAAGATGTGACATCTCAGCCATCACAGAGGGCAAAGCGAGAGCTTTGTTTACGCATATGTTTAAAACATAGTTTAATAAGCAAATGTGAGTAGGTCATTCATCAACATAGTCATTCATCCAGACTGGTACTGATTTTACTCCATCACTCCCCCCACCACTCTAACTTCTCTGGAAAAGACACCCCTTTTCTGTGACATCACTTCCATAAACATACATTTTCATGCCTTTAGTCATGAACTTCCTCCTCCATATAGAAAATCTATCTGATGGTCCCATGGACAAAGTACTAGCGTAGCTAAAGACTGGCCACTATGGAGAAAACGTATGTTGTTGCAAAACAAAAGATGACATTTTAGGATGAGGAGGACTGCAACCGTGTTTGGTCTCTGACTCTTCCCATGGCCCTTCTGGCAAGGCAGGAGAAGAGTCCTTTCTGTCTGTTTTGGAATTACAGGTGTATGACACCCTTCTGTTTGTGGCCCCAAATGCAATTTACGGCTGGAAAAGTTAGAAATATACTTCACTGCTGTTAAAGAGAAAGAGGACAGGGCCAAGAGGTTGTTCCTTATCTTTATGCAGTGAAAAAAGTACACAGAATGTTCAAGGAGCACCCCTGCTGACCAGTTTCATTTTAGCGGTGAAAGCTGAGGTAGGTAAAATGAAGGAGGCGGACAAAGAGGTGGCATTTCTACCTGCGATTTTATTTAAATAATAAACAAAAGGTCTATCTATCCCTACCAAAATGTTTCCCTACCTAACTGAAATCTAAGTAGGGTGCTTGTCATCAGTGATGGAGTCCAAATTAAAATAAACCATACTGCATCCAAAATGTACCCTACGCTGACACTACCACTAAAGATTGCATCAACAAAACAAAAAGGGGTTCAGGAGAATGATTCCCTTCTCCTGGAAAGGCTTTCTCAGCTTTAACAGTCTATATTGAGATAGTTCCTTGTGATGCAATGTATCAGTTCCTTTAATTCCTCAAGGGCACTCTTCCACCTTTTCTCATGTATACCCTGTTTTTACTTATTTACAGTTCCTTGCTTTGCCACTCATGGATCTTGGCCTTTATTCCTGATTTTTTTTTGCCTCAATATCTCTTTAATTTATACTTTTTTCACAGTCTCTCATTCCATGGAGATCAGTGTCCCTGGTTTATGTTACTGCTTTGTTATCTTCTGAATACTTCCCTTTATGGGCACTACCATGTAGGTTCGTCTGCTCCTCTTTGCTACTGTCTTGGTCTTCCCAACCACTGAGATCAGTCTTTTGACATTCCTCATATTCTCTCTCTCTCTCTCTCTCTCTCTCTCTCTCTCTCTCTCTCTCTCTCTCTCTCTCTCTCTCTCTCTATATATATATATATATATATATACTCTGCTGCTCTCACACTTATCGGGATGACTGCTTTCTCTGTCTAACCATATACCTGGAGCAGTTTGCTGCAGAGCGCTGCCTTCTGCCTCCAACTTTTTTCAGCCTTCTGGGAGGGCTTATGCCCTGTCAAGCTAATGGCTGGTGACACCTCTTCTCTACAGGGTAGATATATCTGTAAATTCCACTTGAAAAAACGATTTGCTGAATACATGTTATTTTCCATTGTAAATGTTGTAACATAATAAAGCCACATAAATTGACCGGTGCTGGGAGACTGAAAATAAGAAAGAACAAAAGTATAATAGCAGATTACTAAACATCATAACACATCAAATAATTATATATTAATTTATTTTAATACATTGCTTATATTGATGACTAATCATCAATTCTATTTCTATGTGAAATTGTTGTAAATTCTCCTTTTTGATACCCATGCATCTCATTCTCCTCTGCTTGTTGTATGAATGCATTGTATGTATGCGGTAGCAACATTATTTTGTTAAGACAGATTTAGGAAGTGACTTAGATGTACATTGTGCCTATATTTGAGTCTTGGGAGAGTCTTTGCAGTCGGCGGCAGTGACTGTGGGCAGTATGTTTTTCCATCGTTCTTTGAGGAGGCGGAGTTATATCACCAACCCCCCAGCTCACAGTAGAGCGTGGCGGAACCTTGTGAGAGTCTTTGCAGTTAGTAGCAGTCACTGTGGGCAGTATTTTTTTCCATCGTTTTTGAGGAGGCAGAGTTATATCACCAACCCCCCAGCTCACAGCAGAGCGTGGCAGAGTCCTGGAAGAGTCTTTGCAGTCAGCGGCAGTCCGCGGTGGACTAGCGGTCTGGCGGTAACCAGAAAGTTCCACATCAGTAATCCTTACGGTGGACTCCTCCCAAGCAGAGGTAATGAGCAGCCTCTAACATACTCCGAGCCCACACGACCCGTGCCTGTTTGTAAACATATGCCCGCATTCCCTGAGGACTATAGTGGGGAAACTTTATACCTCAACATTGTTCGGCCTGTGCGAACACTGGCAAATACTGCTCCTCCTCACATGATGGGATACGTGACGGGACGTCTGACGCCCAAATCAAGTTCTCCCTATCTGTTTCTCCACTTTATGATCTATGTTACTGAAGGTGGGGGCTGGTCTACTCTCAGTGCCTTCATCGTTACGTGCCCAGCAGCCGTAGTTCCCACGGCACTAAGGATTTTAATAGAGACAGCGTCAGAGATAGTGCCAGTACGGAATTTGTCCGGAACTCTGATCCTTCTAGCAAAAGACACACCTCCATTTACTGCTACAGCATTATATTATTTGTGCCTGCTGTTTGGCAACTGGAACTCAGCGGCTAGTGCAGTTTGAGGGACAGTGGGGGAGAGACGGACTAAGGCAGCTCCCCAAGCTGTCGGGCGTGCCCTGTCCTCACTGCCTGTTTTGCTGCCTCTCCCTCTGTACTTTGTTGTGTATTAATCCCAGGGGACAGGGGGAGGAGAGTCGGACTAAGGGGTCTCCTTTAGCTGTCGGGTGTACCCGGTCCCTGTCCCTGGAGGTGGTGCTCTCTGGTTACAGTCTTTGTTGGAGGAAAGCTGTTTTGTGTTTTTTGTGGGATACAGGCCTAACTGGCCTATTTGTGTCACTCTCCTTTTCCCAGTTTTAACTCTAGGGATTTTTAATCCATGCATTTGTGTTTTATTATACTGTTCCTTGTATGAACCTTTTTTGCCCATTTTGTTTTGCACTTGCACTACAAGTATCCCTCTCATATTCCCTATTGATAGGGATTCTTTAGCCGATAGCTATTAGGAAACCTTTAGCACGTTTTATTTTTGTTAAGTAGGTGCTGTCATCAGTGCTACTAAAACATGTCTAAACGCAAGGCTAAAGCCCCTCCCTTGGTCCCTAATAAAACCAAAAAAAGTAAGCCCAGCTCTTTAGTTGGACTGGATGGTTCGGACTTAGGTGGCAATGTTCCTAAAACAAAGACTAGAAAAAGTAAAGGTGCTCAGGTTTCACCAGGTCAATCAACTCTAAATGAATACCTCAAACAAATGGCAGGAAAACGAGAAGAATGTATCCAACACACAGAAAGAGCTATTGAAGTTGCTAGTTTACAATCTAGTGTAGTTAGTAACAAAAGAATGTCCTCTGTACCCTCCACAAATTCTTCACTCCCTAGTCTTTCGCAATATTTTGAAACTAATTTGAATAATAATCCCCTAGAAAGGGACTCATTGGGAGGTGGTAGCGTGGGGACCCCTACCGGGGCACCTGCATATGAGGAAGTGAAAGTAGCTGTCTCTACTGGCAGCTTGGGGAACAGGGGACAGAAGCCCTATGTATTTGTATCTTTAAATGATTCTGTGGAGTCAGCATCAAGTGACTTCAAAATCTTGGACGAGGTGCTGGATAGAAAACCTGCATCAGTCCTAGATAAAATGGGGGCCCTTAAAAGCTCCTCATCCAACAAACTACATATGGGTGGAATAGTAGCTAACAATCCTATAGTTTCTGCCCCTCCAATCCCGCTTCCAGTACGGCATAACGCCTCCCTTCTGGAGGCTACTGTATGGAAGGGCATCAAGGGTCGTCTGGGGGTTTCAGCTGTGGACACACATAAGATCTTTAAGGACAAATGTCCTCCCAGCGAGCAAGCAGTGCTTAACCTACCCCCAGAGGCTGCTCCCCTGGTCGGAGTAATTATGGGACTCCACCTCCTGGACCCGGGCCAGGTGGAATCTACTTCCTCCCTTTTAAATAAAATGGCACAATGGATCAATACACGTTTGCCAGGGATGAGGTAAGCAGAAACAGGATGATCCGGAGCAGGTAGGCAGATGCTGGCTGATCCAGAGCATGGCAAGTGTGTTGGTGATACAGCTCACAGTAAGCAACACGAAGCACTGGCAGAATCTTGGGTGTGACTTATATAGCCAGCCACACCCAAACACTAGAGAGCTCATGAGTTATCATGCACTTCCTGTTTGGCAACAGGAAGTTGTAACCAGGGAGTTACTACAAACACTAGGAAGGAATGAAATGAGGGATTTGTTATGGGTTTTTGTGTGCCTATGCCAGGCCTGCCAAGCCTCCTCCTAGCTTGCCCCAACTACCTGCCTGATACCCATGACACTTATAGACCGATCTCGTTGTTGCACACTTCATTTAAAATCTTCGATCGGGTGGTTCTAGCTTCGCTTGAACAATGGATTTCTGACTCCGTGGTACTTACAGAGACACAATATGGTTTTCGCCCTGGCCTGGGAACTAGGCACCAGGCTTTGAATTTGTATTCGGTGGGTGCAACATCTATATATGTGAGGGGTGAGCCATTATATTTAGCATTTATGGACCTGAGCACCGCGTTTGATAAAGTGGATAGGGCTATGCTCTGGTCCATCGGCTGTCCGGAAAATCTGGTCAAAGTTCTTCAAATGATCCATGAAAATACATCGGCCTGTGTCAGTTTTGGAGACCAGGGACAGTGCACAGCCTTTTTTTTAGACCTTTTTGGGCATTCGCCAGGGCTGTGTTGTGGCACCGGTATTATTTGCCCTGTATATGAATGACATCTATCAGGCACTGGTTAATTCCAACGCTTACTACATCAGGGTAGGAGGCGTTCCTCTCCCAGTACTAGGCTATGTTGATGACATGGTCATAATTGCTCGTACTCCTATAGCCTTACAATGCCTGGTGGATGTCTACACTCAATTTATGACCACCCATAAATTGACGGTGAACTCCAAAAAGTCAGCTGTAATGGCCTGTAGGAGTATGGGCGGCAGACATCTTAAGATGCGCACGATTTGGAGTGGAGGAGAACCTATACTAAGGGTCACCAGATTTGAATACTTGGGAATCTGCTTTACCGAGAACTGGCGGGTGTTTCCCCATGTTGACAATCAATGCATGAGGATGAGACAGGCTCTTGGGGGCTTGTCTCGTTTTCAAAACAATTGTGTAGGGCATCTGATCAAACTAATTCTGGAAGTGTATAGAGCACAAACTAAAACCGCTACTAATTATGGGGCTGCATTGTGGGACATTGAAAAGATTTAAAATATTGAAAATGTTGAGAACACTTTTCTTAAAAAACTACTCGGGCTACCGCAGTATTCGCCTAATCATGGTACTCACTTGGAACTGGGGGGGCCCGCACATTGCTGATGAGTAGTTATTGGCCCCTATTTTGCATTGGCTGGCATTATGGTCAAATCAGAAAGCCACTCTTTCACATAAGATCCTAAGAGCCCTGGTGAGTAGCCCAGCTGTAAAGTAAATCCCGTGGCACATTTACATCCCGAAATGCATTAGTCAGTTAAACTGTGCAAGCCTCATTTGTCCCCCAACCTTTCTGACTCCATGTGCTCTAAGGAAATATAAGCAACTGTTTAATACCATTCTTGTGTTAAACAGGGAGTCCTCCGCTTTGAGTATACCTGCAAATAGAAGGCACATTGTTTTAACAACTGTAGACGCCATTCAGCCGTATCTGCTCCATAGTGATAAACCCTCAGACCGTTGGGCCTTGACACAAGCCCGATTTGATTCTCTTTGGCTTGGGGCTCGAACAAAAAGCTGGTCTCGCAATGTACAGCCCACAGCCTGCCCTTTTTGTCAGTGGCCTGTGGAGGACCTTTTACACTTTGTGCTGTTTTGCCCAAATTACACGAACTTGAGATGGAAAACACTATTGCCACTACTTAGGTCTGCTGGCATGACCCAGGCAAGGCCTGCCTTATGTTATTTGCTCTCAGCTGCCACGCTGCCAGTGGCTTGGGGTTCGGTGGACTATTTGAGAAAGGCCTGGCATCGGAGAACTAAAATTATTTCTCAAAATTTGATTGAACATTGAAAATCTAGTGACCCCTCTAGATCTCAACTGGTGGATACTAATCGGAATTCACAATGCACCTTTTAATTTTTTATATATGAAATCTTTTTATGTCTGAGCCATTGATTTCCAAATGATGAATTGAATTTTGTACCGTTTTATGTATTTTATCTTGCATTTGTGGTTTATGGATAATTTGCTTCCGAATAAACTTACTGAAGAAATAAAATTACAGCGACTGGTTGCTGTCTATGAACAAAATGATACTTTTAAAATGGGGATCGGGGGTTGTGCTCTTGTTCAGTGGACAATTGCCTAGCATTTTGGGGCTAGACTGCCCATGGATGTGGGATCAGACTGATACGCAAAGGGATTTTCTCTTCTGTGGAAAGCACAGTGAGCTAAACCGTGATTGTAGATTCTCTTGAGTGGTCATCACCCCAAAGTACAGGCGCTTTGGCTGTATTCGTTCTCAGTGGTGAGGCTCCCACATTTTTGGCACATTACTAATCTAGATGAGACTGAAGATATGTGTGACAACAGCAGATGCAAGTTATGAATAAGAAGATGAGTGTACTCCTGTCTTTGCAATCCTGGATGGAATCTAAATGCATACATGCCCTGTGAAGGCCAAAACGATGTAAGTCTCGGGAGGATAGCTCAGGGGCAACATGCTCACCTTGGAAGCAAGACGACACGGAGCACCACAGGTTCGATCCCTGGGTCCGTGCTTAGAAACCTCTGGGTATTAAGCGTTTTATAAATAACCTATCATATCATATCACATCAAGTGACTATGCATTGGACCATGGCTGCTGGGACCTCTTTGAACATTATTTCCAGGGCCTCTTTTGGTTCCCAGTCCACCCCTTTATACATCAGTGAGGTTTGAAGAAAAACTTACTAGTCAGAAACTGAATGATGGGCTGTGCAGCAAAATCCACATGTGTGCAGAATAAAGTGTGTGCTTCCCTTTAAGATATCCCAGCGTCAAAGTATATTTTCTCTGTCATGCACAAGGGGGGGAAAAAGAGCGTTGGTTAAAGGACGCACTTAACACAAAGTGTTGTATATTTTATTGATCATTTTGATATCTGTTTCAATGTACACCATTGACCCACTTGGGTGTCTAATATGATGTTAGTTGTGATTATCTGTAGAGGAAAGCATATAATGACATAAGAAAAGTGTAACAAATAAAAATAAAGCCACACTGTAGGTAACGATGGGTAACCAGCTTCTAAAATATGATGTCTGCAGGTTTAGTGCGAAACAAATAAACACACGTTTTCTATCCCAAATTACAGAATTAAAGAATTTCCCTTTTTAATCTTTCTCTATTTATTTATCTTTTTACATCCGAGTGTGTCTTTATATAAGGGTTGAGCGCAGACGCTTTTAGCAGAGGTTCATCCCATGCACACTTACAATATTAAGCACTTCTTCATGTTTTCCCTGCAGTGCTAGGTCAGTGGCACTTTCATTCCACTTTGTCTTACTAAATAGATCTGCTCCTGATTCCTTCAGGCATCGCAGGATTCGAGAATGTCCTCTTTCAGCGGCAAGATGAATAGGTGTCTTCCCAAGCCACTCTTTGGCATTGATGTCGGCACCACGCTGGAGGAGAATGCATGCTGTTTCAGTGTGGCCTTTGTAGGCCGCATAATGCAGTGGTGTCATGCATAGCAGATCCCTACTGTCCACTGACGCGCCATGGTCCAGCAGTATTTTCACTTCAGCGGTTGCCCCGCCACCTGTTGCTCTGTGGAGAGGTGTGCGGTGGTACTTGTCAAAGGCATCCACTAAGGCCCCTGCCGCCAGCAACAGCTGTAGAATCTAGAGTGTGGAGAGAAAGCATTTTAAATTATTGTCCTTGTCGGCAGGTGCTTCTGTTGTGAGCAATGCCACATTTTCTGAAGGTCACTGAAGACAAAAAAGAACAAGAACAACTACTTGAATAATCAATTATTTATTACAACTGTGCATGTGCTGAGTACAATAATACATTTTATAAGTAGTAGTACATTTAGAGTCAGTCAGTGAACGACTATTTATTTAACTTGATGGCTTTAAACATGTTACAATAATAATAACTATCATTCACTATTTCTTTTGCCATTTACAATCTTTTAAATAGTAATTCCTTGTAATTCTCACTAGCTAGAGGACTAACACCCTTGTGACCTACGTAATTTCTCGAGTATAGATTATACGTTTTATCTATAAAAACAAAAGGTAGTTACAATATCGAGGGCCTCATTTAGATCTATTGCAAAAGCATATTACCAGGGGTCCTTTATGGACTTGTCCTACCAGAACACATGATGACTTGGGTGGAAACATTTAAGGGCAAGCTCCTGCGTTCTATTTTGGGTGTACCTTGCTCTGTGCCAGTTCAGGCCCTCTGGTGTGAGCTGGGAGTTCCTTCTATTGTTATCTCTAGCTTGTTCAGCACTGCAGCCTCTTCCTTACTATCCATACGTCTCGGCTCTCTACAAAAACGCTAATTAGCTTCCTTGCTAGACAATATTGCCGGGAATGTGTTAATCATTTTCTGGTGCCATTACGACTTACTGCGTCAAATCTTCTAGAGCACATTGATATTGAGCTTGAGGACGTGACCCAGGCACATAATGCGTTAATTATGTTAAAAAAATAAAACTAGTGATTTTGATATTACCACTAACATTGATTCCCTTGCAAAAATGAAATGATATGCAGTGTACAGTACCCAGGCTTTTTGACACAATCTTCCTCGTTCTTATTTAATCAAATTATGCTCCTTACAAATACGCCTTCATTATTTATTCACGTTTTAACATCCTACCTACCGGCGTGCATAGAGGTCGTTGGATGAATTTACCACATACCGAGAGGACTTGTCGACGTAATCTGGCTATAGAAACTGTACGTCATCTCCTCACTCAGTTGAAGATCTGCTATCTAAAGAGCTATATTTGCCTCATTAATAACGATGGCTCAATTGAAACTGATCAGTTTTGGAGCTCTATTTATGGGGCATAGTCAATTTTTATTAGAGCGGCCATACATCATGTGTGGAGAGAAGGCCTTTGGCAAATAGCACTGTCTTGAGGATTCCTGTGGGTGATTTCTTATGAATTTAATGAATAATTATATATACTGAAGAATATTTACAATTCTGGAATCAATGTATTAAGTGTTATCATCTTTTATAGTTTGTTTTTTTAATTACCTAGTGTAATATATTGTGTAAACCTTTAAATCCGTTCCTATACTACCTTATATTTGGCTGTGTTTTACATTCTTGTAGTTTTTATTTTATAAGCAATCATTTATGTCGATTGTCACTATGTAATTATACTGTGTTACTGTTTTGATTATAAACTGTGCAAAACGTTTGTTGTATTTATAACCAAATGCACAGTAAAAATATCTTTGTTTTATAGGACATACTTTAAAAAAAATATGTTATATTAACCATGAGAACTCCATTGCAGAACGATTCAGAAATAAGGGGGAGTTAAGTTAGCCAATTTGATAATTAATTTTGAATTTGCTAACCAATTGTATTGAGAGAACATATGGAGACAAGCAGAAAGAACATGATTAGTGCTGATAGATGTGCTTAGAAAAAAAAACATAATTTAAGATTTCATTAAGGACGATTGCCTTCTAGAGGATCTTCATGTGTGTCCCAGGCCATATTCATTTGAATTGTTCTCGTCTTCAGAGAGATTGATCTGTTTTTCTATATATTTGACCTATTACACCACCCTCATGCCTTAGAGTATTATTTGTTTTTCATAGTCTTAATAAATGGGATAAAGTGCCCTCGACTGTACGTTGTAAGGATATTACAAGCCACCAAAGAGTTCCGTTACCAAAGAGAGGAACGAGGCAGACAGCCAAGTTCCCTTGTAAGGTCACGGAACTCCGAGGTGACTTTCAATATACCTTTTACATATGGTAGGGGCATTTTAACCTTTACCATATATGGCCACAGTGGTATTCCCTTTTAATACCACGACTCATGCATAATCTAATGTAAGAGAACTCCCATTTGTTGATCCATATAACCATTGTAGAATCTGTTTGGATTTAGGAAAGTTAATATGCAGCTTCTACTGTATTGCTAAACATAGTTTCAGCAGTTTACTTAAATACATTGAAAAAGATCTAACATTTAATGCTTTAAAATAAGTAATTATATGTAGATTCTTGCTCACATGTGGTAAACGCCAGCAGTGCAAAATGAAACATTCCACCATAAATAGCTTCTTGTGAATTAATGGCTGTAAAGTATCACTGAAAACAATTTTACAAGCAAGGAACTTGAAAAGCTTGTCAAAGCTTTAATTAAGTGGTAGAGTTCTGCTCTCTGCTGGTCCAAGAACCAGGCATTGTGTCATCACAACTGGAGCGTAATAACTGATTACAGATAGATTGTGATGTCATGTTATTATTACAGGTCAGTAGTGATGCCACAACTAGCCTGTTATAAGAACATTATTTCCAGGCTTTTATTCGGATATTGCAAGTTGCCATGTATTATATGTTTCATTTTCCGAAAATCTAAATATCGTTCTCTCTAAATTTAGTAGCACTGTTTTGTTGCACGTGGCATGCCAAACATGTCCGTGACAGGAACATATGGATCTTTACCAGCACAACATAAAGTATGTTCTGGTCACCTACCTTTACAATACTTGCTTTATCTTTGATCATCTATATCTCACAATATACGCATCTAGTGATAATATATGCCAATGCTTGGTTAATACCTGATATATACATTTGTTATCTACACTGAATTTTGTTATAAAATTCACTGTTTGAGTAAAATCCTTCCTTTTCTTGTGTTTTGGTGCCATTAAATCTGTCCTAGTCTTGGTAAGTGCTATGGTTTTGACCCATTGGATACCATTTTCGTTGTAACCCCTAGATAGAAACCGGTCAGTGATTCTTTGCTTCAGTCTGAGAAACAATGTTCTCAGATTGTGCTTGAATCTGTTGCCCACCAAAGAGGCTCTGAATTGGAAGATGGCAGATCTTAGCTGTCATTTTTACAATATTACATTTATGATGACAGCTAGCTCCATGTAAAGTTAAATTTACCTCTGTAATTTTCGATATGTCCCAGGACACACCTCATGATTTTTAATATAGATATGTAGAGCTAAAAAATAAATATTGAAAGAAATATTGTATCTGATATGTGGTTCTGTTAACCGAATACTGATTTTTTTGTTTAAATGTAATGTGAATACTTTTAACTTATCCACGCTGCCATTTCATATCATTACACTATCTATATATCTGTTTCACTGCATGATTTACTTTTTGAATGTGTCTACAGATAAGGCATGTGTGGTTTCAAAATAACTCATAAAAAGGCTTAATATTGAGGCAGAAAAACAGGCACCCTTTGTGATTCCTGAAATTATTAGAAAAAATTCCTTACCAAATATAAAGATGTTGTTCTGTAGAGTGAAGACTAGCATGTCTCTAATCACATTGCATTGGACCATGTACATGGCTGATTTGTTCGCAAAGTGCTTCAATTGCCAGTTCCTACCTGATCTCCATCAGACAATGTACAGGGCTGCCTCTGTGGATGGGGCTGCCACATCAAACGTCATCAAAATATAGTGTTGCCGCCATACTTAATAAAAAAAAAATCATAAGACGTGATGCACATTCTGATGTATTAGGCACACTTATTTTATTAATTTATGTTACCTTACGTGACTTATCTAAACTCTGTTATTCCTCAAAATTAATATAATGAGTTTAAGAGATGATAAAATGGTTTCACAAGATCATGAATAATGCTAATCTATTAATAGCAGTAATTAGTAAGTTAATTTAGTATTTACGTTGATACTAAATGCTTAATATCTTACTGAAATATGCTCATTAAGTATCTCCTTCAAGTACGTTACGAAATGGAAAATGTTGCATTAGATTAATATTATCGATAAGGAATATAGGGTAGAAAAGACGCAGCAAGTTATGTCAAGCAAGCTGAAAGGCCTATCAGAACAGAAGTATAATCATGCTCAGCAATTATTGCCGAAGTAATATTTTGAGGACAAATATGTTGACTTGTAAACAATGACACCACACGTCTATGCAATGCCATGACATAAAACGGAAATGTCATTATATGTTATGACATCACGCGCAATGACGTTAGAATATACATCAATGTTGCATGTGGCACACCAAACAGGTCAGTGTGAGGAACATAGGGATCTTTACCAGCATGAGATGAAATAAGCTCTGGTTACCTATATTTTTCTGACTATATTACTATTGATATAATCCCAATGTGACTCAAGGAAATATTTTAATTTAGTAAATATCCCATATATTTATCATTTTATTCTAATAGACCAACTAAATGAGAAACCATGCATATAATCAACCACGAGTTTGATGTATTATTGATACCAATATATTGGTGAGTACCAAGATTTCATTAATATTAATATCATATTAGATTTAAGTGGCATTGGACACTGATGTAGATCAATACTCGCTTTTTAGGATGCAAGCCTTCAGAGGAGCCTCACATATATCTGAATCTTCCTTCTGGTCCTTCCTTAAAGGCCTTAAAACATGGCTTTTCAAGCAAGAATTCTAACTTTGTGAAGCTACCATGCTCCACTGAGCCTGTAATCCTATCATGCGTTATCTATTATTTGTACTATTAATGTTTGTACCTTGCTCTCACTGTTGCCAGTGCCCAGTTGCCTCCGGGTTTGGTGCGCTTTACAAATGGCAAAATAAATAAATAAAATAAATAACATATATACAGTGAACAGAACAAAACGAGGATATTTACAAATAATGAGGCATGCAATTAGACAAACCCTGGCATGTTGTCCCTTCTCGCATGGGGGAGAACCCTTCTCTTCTGGCCAGGGCTGTGCAGCCACAGTCAAATAATCCCCCTGTGGTTGGTGCACCACAGGAGGATCATAGGGAGGAGGGAAAACCCCCATGGAATGAGGGATGACACCCTAGGAGAGATGCAATACATGTCTGACACTGTCCAAGCTTCCTCATCCTCTCACCCTCTCCAGGGTTCTGGAATTCCCCATACTTCTATATACACCTGAAAAGTAGATGTTTGCCCTCCCCTTTATAATACTGAGACAAAAAAGATCAGTCATGACATCCAAGAAATATGTAATGAGACGAAGAAATGCGCAGAGTACGGAAGAGCACCCAGCAGAAACGCAGTGAGCAGACTAGCCTATTCAATCTATCCCAACCCGGCCATTGAATAAAAAGGTAAAAAGTACTTCTGACGAGGAACAGTCCTCCTTGAAGGAGCCACGAGGAAAGGCACTGTGTCTGCTGTGCACGGGGAGAAAGCCGGGATGCCCAGGAAGAAGCCGAGAGCTCCGGAGCTGGTCCTGAGTTGCAGGAAGGGATGGCAAGCTGGCGGACACAGGCGATAGGTGGCCCTGAGGCTTTGGAAGTGGCATGGCTTCCTGAAGAGCGGTTGGTGTTGCAAAGCCACTGCAGACCAAACAAATCCTTCCCAAGCACTACAAGTCCCACAGCCAACTAAGGAAGCTGGGAGAAGGCAGACACCTTCACGGACTGAGAATGCAGGGCAGGGAGACACTGGAATCCCAAGAAAGTGGAGGCAAGTGGAAAAGGGGAAGAAATACCGCAAACCTAGGGCCTGGGACGCTGAGAGCAAGATGACTTTGTGGCAATCGGAGAAGGGGAAGAAATACCCTGAGTAGATGGTCTGGGATATTAACATTGAAGAAACATTAACGTCTATGGTTATATATGGTAGTGCATGGCAGCAGAGTACACCAAGCCTACTGTCAGGACGGCATGGTATCAACAGTACAAAATGCAAGACAATGGGTACCTTTATTGAATGTTGGTTGGGGTTGGAGTAATTCCTAACTGGCCCTAAACCTAAAATGGGAGTAATCTCGACCATGAAACCAAAGAAAAGCCATTCCCTGTCAGTCTTGGTCAAAATAAAATGGCCTATACTAAATAAATCTAACCTAGTGCTCCTTCTTATACAACAAATGTGTATGGTAAAATAAAGAAAGAAATGTATGTGCAAAAGAAACATCAGGATGGCTTAAATAATAGTTCCCTTCCCACGTTTAAGATCACTGGGTTTTTGAGAGTACATAAGGACTGGTGGCTGGCACAGTTTCATCAAGTTCAACACACTATGGCTTACTGGGACAGCTCAATACTTCCATCAGTCTTCCAAGCTACGTAGGCCATAGCATCAATGAACAGTTCATGTCTTGCAATGTCTTTAAACACAAAATCCTACACGCTTCCCTTGGCCGTGATCAAGCGTGCAGCAAAGTTTTCTGACCATCAGTTCACATAGGCTCCACTCAGTTGGGTTCAATCCTGCAATGCTTTCTGTTTATTCCCACAGTCTCCTCTCAGTCAGGCCCAAGTCTGCCAGTTCACATAGGCTGCCCTCAGTCGGGCTCATGTCTGCCACAGTTTATGATTTGATTTACAAGTTATACTTTCTTTACCTCGTGGGGTTCCCTTCCCAAATGTGCTGCTTCACTTGAACTTTTGTCGAAGACTTTTGAGGCTGCAAGGATTGTACTCAGACCTCTGCATGACCACTTCGACCTTCCTTTGGAAAGCAGTTCACCGATCAGTTCAAATAGACTTCCCTCTGCCGAGCTTGAGTCTCCCCCTTTCTCTTTCTCTGCCTTCCCCGTGCCACGATCAAGCATTCTGTGAATGGTAGATTCGGTATTTCACTCTTTTAGCACTATTCTCCGTCCTTTACCAATGTCTCTTGGTATTTGTAGTTATTTTGCTTCTGGCATTTGTAGTTTCAGTTTGATTTACTCTGCTTTCCTCGTAATGTTCTTAATAAGATTTTATTTAAGACTGTTACTTTCTTACTTTGTGTCCCTTTGATATCCGCTTCAAAAGGATTTTACAGTCTTTCGATTGTACAGCTTCCTATCGTAGGACCACTCTGTTACTTTGTAGCATGCGTGATGAACTTCAAACCCACTCCCCACTTGTCGGCGTACACGCTACCTTAAGTAATGCAACTGTTTCGTTCGTGGTAGCAATTTCACTCATTCCGACATCAGCCAGACTTTTCCATAGTTCACAAACTAACCGTTGACGTCTTTACAGCTTCGGATTTGCGCCTCACGTACAATTTTCAAGGCTCCATCACCAGCCTTCCTTTTCTCCCCAACTCAGCCATTATTTGGGAGGAGAATGGGGCGATCTTGCACTTCTTGTAGCAGCTTATTTCTCTTTTGCACGGATCCCTCCTTTGAACTCTTTCGGCATAATCACAGAGAACTGGCCTTCCTTCGTCTTCCAGCTTTCTCGGGCAGCCATGTGGCCTTTTCCTTCGTGTTGTTTGGTTTGCTCCAGCCATGGAAGAAACGCTTTCTCTGGTCGCAAGCCTTGCTCTGCTATTACCAGAACAAAGAAATGTCACTGGACTTCAAGTCCCACAATGCAGTGTTTTGATTTCGCTATCACTTCGCCAGCTCCTCTCAAACAGCATTCTGGCAGTGTTGGGAGCTGCAGGGTTTCTCAAGGGAATTTTTCTGAGATCAGGGTTTCACCACCTGCCCCCTCAGAGGCCTCGGCTTCAGTATCTTACCTGGGGGAGGAGCTCTAGCTTGGGCACTGCCAGGTAACCCCAGATGCCTCTTGTTTGGTTCCCTGGAGGCACAGCTCCCTCGCCACACTCAACATCCCCTCTACTCACAGGTTCTGTGTCTTTGCGGTCCTTCCAGGCTCTCCAGGTACCCTCCAACTAGTGTTCTCTCTTTTTGGCTCTGTGCACCATCCAGCATCCCCAGCTTGCTCGAAGTGTGCTTGTGTGCTCCACCTTTTATACTTACTGGGAGAATTAACAGGCGTCTGGTGTGAGTGGTTGTCCAGGCCTGCCTGACTCTGCGTGACTTTGTTAACGGGACAAAATGGAGACTGCCCATAGGAATCCATGGTACATTGTTTCCTATGGGTAATCCTCATGGCTCTAACTTGCCTCTTCTTCGTCTCAGTGGTTTTGGGAAAGAGCAGTGGGGAGGAATTATGGGAGTTGTTCCCTGGTGATTATGTGTAAATCAGGTAAAATTTCAGAAAATGGGGGATAATCTTGTTTCTGTAGGACACAGGGTGATATGTGTAATAATTTCCTTTTCACATTTCCCCTACGCCTCCCTTTTGTCTTGGTACCTGTTGGAATTGGGGATGGGGCAACAGTATAGGATTCATATGGTTTATGACGGTGGAGGAAATGTCGTGTAGGGAGGTTTTGAGAAAAGGGGTACACCGTGTCTCACCTTGGGACTCCTCCTTCTCTGGTCCATTCCCAGAGTCTGAACCCAAAAGCAATGGCCCTTCTCTAGCCACCCCAGAAGAGGATACCAAGGGGGTTGAGAGGGAAAAGCCCCTGGGTTTTTCACAGTACCAAGGAAAAGAAGTGCTGTAGATAGGTGAGTCTGGGACTCGCAACCATAAGAGAAATGCTCATCTTCATATTCACAGTACCTGGGAGGAAGTTGAAAAGTTTGGCTGTGCATTAGGTAATACTTGGCAGGAGAGTACACCAAGTATACCTTGAAGGAGAACTGTTGAAACCAGGCCAGTGTGGGACTCACACCCACTTAAGAAAGACAGTTGTTACTAAGAAAGACAGTTGTTACAACAGGCAGTACTTGGCAGGAGAGTACACCAAGTCTACCTAGAAGAATAACTGTTGAAACCAGGCGAGTCTGGGACTCGCACCCACATAAGAAGAACAGTTGTTACTCCTCTTCCTAGTCACAGAACCGGGGAGAAGAGTGGACCCTGTTGGCTGTGCAAAAGGGAAAAGAAACCTGGGGAAGGGACACAGCCGCTGGGATTGTGAACATGGTGGCAAAGCTAACAAAAGAGGACACATTTTCAAAGCTCTTCAAGGAAGTGAAAAGGGAACCAAAGGAAAGAAGCCATTCCCCCTGGAACTTGTGATCCCTGTGAGAAGTCAAGTGAAGGGAGACATTCTTTTGACCCCTGTGGAACTTTGTTTTTGCACCCTTTGGAACTTTGTGTTTGGAACTTTGACAAGAACCATAAAGTCGTTTCTGAGAAGATAACCCCTTTGCACTTTATGTTTAGTTGTTAGTGTGAGGGTTAAAGTAAGGGGCTTGACACAACAGTGGACTAATCTTTACTTTGACATCCTGACGCACCCATTTGAGATTTGTGTTGAGGCAGAGAAACTCCTCTTAGCATTACGGCTAATGAGGCCTTTCAACAACCCCACTTTACATTTGAATAAAAGTCTATAGCAAGAAAAATGACACCTGTGTGTTGAACTCTCACTACTGAACCCTCACAGTTAGCACAATAATATAAGTATCATCAATAACTTGCAAAGTATTAATATCAATGGAATTATAGAATAAGGCAATCCGCCTTAAGATATTAATTACCAATTGTTTTCTTTTTTATTCTCACACCCCTTTTCTTTCTCTTTCCATAGGGGCTACTGTTTGAACAAGTATTGGATTTTTCATACATTAATGTATTTTGCATAGTTAGTAATTCATGCACAGACATCAGTTTTACAGCTTTGAAAAAGTCCTTGATGGTCGGAACCCATTTTGGCGATGTATTGACTATTCATCACTATTATGGCTATGTAGGCCAAGTATTGCCTATTTATCACTATAATAGGTCTCTTAAGATGAGTTGTATCGGAAGGTCATGCCAATTACAGTCATTGGTGGCTTCTAATTGGGATTCAGCTGTGCAGGCTATTTGTCCGCCATTGATCAATACTATTTGTTTTTCAAGATATATTGCACTACAATGACATGAATTATAACTTTCTGTTAAATCATAACAGGAATTTGTATTATGGATTAAATTCAATTTCTAAATGCGAAATATAGAATCTATTATTGATATGGAGCAAGACTTTGTGAAAAGGGAAACAAACTAGATAATAAATGTAAATATACACATACCACCATTCTTTTGAAAGAAATAGTTTCTATCATTTTGAACTTAGCTAGATAGAAATAAAGAATAGAGCACAGAACGCTTGTATCTTTTCCTAAAAATAAACTTGCCCACTATAAAAGTCAAGTCAACGAAGCCAAAAACATACATTTGCAGACTACCTTTCATCTTCCACCAACACCCCAAAAGCAAACTTTAAGCTTCTCATTTACCTTTGCTGCATATACACCCCTCCAACTCCCATCAAACCTTTAATAGAATTAAGCAATAAAATAGTATAATGTTTCTCCACAACAAATCAACGCTCAGTGTATCATATTGCATCCACTTGAGATCGCGACCCAGGTGCCATACTTCCTTCTGGGGCATTTGAGGCTATGCTTGGAATATGATGGCAGCAACTGGACATTTGGGCCATTATCAGGCTTGATTGACGTTGCTTGGACACATGAGGCTCAGCTTGACTTATGATGGCAGCAACTGGACACATGAGGCATTAACTGGCATGGGATGGCAATACTAAACCATTTGTGGTTGAGCTTGACATGTGAGGCTACACATCCATATGGTGATTGACATGTAGATGAGGCACTGTATGGCATTACCAGGGCATTTGAAGTTGCACATGGCATGTGATAGTAGTATCTGCATATGCATGTGAGATATGGTGACTATGGCCCTCATTACGAGGTCGGCGGTAACCCGCCAGTGCCAGAGGCGGATTGCCGCCAACCTCGAAAAACTGTTTCTGGCGCATGACTTCCCTGTGCCACTGCAACATTACAAGTCTCGGCAGCGCGGGAAGTCAGGCGCCAGATTTGGTAAATCCCCATTCCTGTGGTGTCCCATAGGACTCCATATGGCTGGGAACGCGGAAGCACTGGCAGACTTGTAGTGTGGCGGTCCGGAAACAAGGGTGCTGGTAAGCTTACCGGCACCCTTGTTTCTACACGGCCATACTCGTAATGAGGCCCTATGACTTGAATGCTGAGTCATTGGATCACATAATTGTCGCCATTTGAGGCTATCTAAGACATTTGAAGGTAGCAATGGGGCACATGAAGCAATAAAATATCTTGGACTGCACAACTTTGACATTTGAGGCTACACTTGGAATATGATTCCAGCTAATTGACATGTGTGCCTGTGCATTACATATGATGACTATATCGTGCGTATGGGACATTGGAGAGCATTTCTGGGATGCTTGAGGCAGCTCCTGCACATGTGAGACTACATTACCTGTGTAAATTATTCCTTGCATCTGAGGAATTGGTTGGCATTACTGGAGACTTTTAGGTTCTGCTTGACATGTAATTTCATCAACTGGACTTGTGAGGTGGCACATAACACATAGTGATTTTTACTCTATGAGTAATTAACTGTCATTGCATGGCATTTCTGAAACACCTGAAGCTGCATCTGGCATATGATGCCCCCACCTGTCCTGGATTTATTAGGCGTTAACTTGCACATTTAACTCTACCTGGCATGCAAGACGTAGGCATATGATGCCAGGAGGTTACAGCATATTGTAGCAGCACTTAGAATGTGGATCTGTATTTAGCATATGGTGACTATACTTGACATGTGATGCTGTAATTAACATAAAATGGGAGTAACTGGATTTTTGTGACAGTACATGCATTTAAAGACAGCAACCCTGGACTATGTTGGTTATGGGTCTACCTCTGTCATGTCATATGTACCTACCTCTGCACGGCACTGGCATCCCATTTAATTTCTAAAACTCAGGACATCCTGTCCTCACTCTCCCCCTATCACCTCCCACCTTCTATTCCCTGCTCTTCCTCTGCCCCTTCTGCAGCCACCCCCCCTCCTTCTCGGCCTTTCCCCTGTTCTCAGCAGACGAGGTTTCTAGACAAGTCCGATCTATGAAAGTCTTGTCGAAACAGGTTCACCCCTGTTCTTCCAAAACTATCAAGGACCACATGGACTCTCTGGCTCTTTCCCTGGCTGATTTCTGCAATCACTCCTTCACCACCAGAGTGTTCCGATCCCCCCTGAAGCACACTCTTGTGCACCCTCTTCTTAAGAAACCCTTTGCCGACCCCTCCTGCCCAGCTAACTATCGCCCAATCTCCATCACTCCCTTCCCGGGAAAGCTCCTGGAGAAACTGGCCATCTCCCAGCTTAATCTCCATACCCAATCTGTTGGTTGTCTTCATGACCATCAGTCTGGCTACAGAGCGGCCAGAAGCACGGAAACTGCTCTCCTGAACATCCGTGAAGACCTGCTCTCCAACTTTGAATCTAACACCCTGTGCGTCCTCATCTTACTTGATCTCTCTTCTGCCTTTGACACTGTCAACCATGCCATCCTGCTCAACCGTCTCCGTGATAACCTGGTTATCACTGGTCAGGCTCTGGCGTGGCTGACTTCTTTCCTTTCTGACTGACCCTCCCAGGTCCAACTTGGGTCCTTCCTCTCCGATATCTTTTTCTGTACCTGTGGTGTCCCCCAGGGATCTAACCTCTCTCCCTGGCTGTTCAACCAATACCTTGGCACTCCTTGCCCACTGCATCGCCGCTCTCTGTCCCAATTTTCAGTGCTATGTGGATGATACCCAGCTCATTTTCAGGCTACCCTCGGCCTCCTCCTCTCCCTCTCTCATCTCTGTCTGCTATCTAGGAGTGGTGGGCAGCCAATTACCTCTGCCTTAATGTCAGTAAGATTTAGATTCTACTCATCAGCACACCCACTCCCTCCTTCCCTGAAGCTCTCTGGCCGGCCTCTCTTGGCCCTCTTCCCGCTCCCACCTTCAAGGCTAAAAACCTTGGGGTCACCTTCGCCTCCACACTCTCCTTCTCTCCTCACATCTCTGATGTCTCTAACATGTCACACTACCAGCTGCACCTCCTCAGAGGTATTCTTCCTTTCCTCTCCTTCCCCCAGAAGCTCACTGTCTCCAGAGCCCTGGTTCTCTCCAGGCTGGACTACTGTAACAGCCTCTACCTAAAACTGCCTACCTCTACTCTCCGCCCGCTGCAACTTATCCAGAACAGGACTGCAAGTCTTGTCCTTGGCCTCAAGCCCCAGGATCGAATCTCTCCAGGACTGAAATCTCTGCACTGGCTCCCGGTGGCTGCGAGGATTACATTCAAAACCCTCTGCATTGTCCACAAGGCTTTCTGGGGCCTGGGGCTGCAATGCCTTCAACTGTCTCTTCCTAAATATCTTCCTTCTCGAGCTCTTCGCTCATCCGCCTCCAACTCCCTCAGGGTCAGTCGCTTCTCCAAGCAACGAGTTGGTGGTAGATCTCTTTCTTCGGCAGGGGTCTCCCTCTGGAACAGCCTTCTTGCCTCCCTTAAACTTGAGGAGAACCATCTCCGGTTCCGGAAGCACCTGAAAACCTTCCTCTTTTCTTCTGCTTTCTCTCCCCCTCTCCCCTGCTGAATTCCTGGCTGATACTGCACTGGTTACCTGGCCACCCTTCTGATCTCGGGACCAGGCACCGCCAGTTGCGCACCTGTACTGCCTCCTCGGCAACCCTTGCACTGGGGGACTGTTTTCTGTATCCCTACAGTCCCCCTACCAGCACTTGCGTATGCACTTACCTTGCACTTGCCACCTCTGGCCGTTTACTATGTTATTTATTCTACTATCCCATGTACTGCACTCCCCCCACTTTCCCCTCACACTTTTCCCTTTCCCCTTCCCATGCACTTGCACGATCTGAATGACACTGGGCCTAGTAAGATCGTTGTCTGTCTTCCCCTGTTCCCCCTCCCTTGCCTCGTCGTGCCTTGAAACAGGCTGGGCCACCCCTAAGGTAAGTCCTCTTTTCTTGTGGTGGGTTTTTCTGTTAGGTCCTTCCAGGTTGGGCCAAAGATGGTGTGCAGTCCGCGGCTTTGCGATAGCAGTGAAGTAGCTCTGACTCCTAGATCAATGGTTTGCTTCGGCAGTGTTGTCATACCTCTTATGCAGGACTCTGAGATAGTGGGCTGGGCCTCTGCTTCTCTCTCTGGTGACTTTCCTTCTCCGTTAGGTTGTAACAATGCCTTTTTTGTGGGGCACTGATAATCCTCTCACGTGCAGGTACTCTTCTTCCGTGTCGGCGGCATTTCTCAAAAGCAAAGAAAAACCTCGGCCAGCATTTGGTGTTTTAAGCATGGGGTGATGCAAATGGGTCCTGCTCATAAACAAATGGGCACAGGGGGAAGGGACAGGAGTTAGGGGCCCTCCCAGCTACCACTGCCCCACTCTCGGGTAGTACTGGCTTTGCATGCCTCACTGCTAGGCCTCCGACTCCAGGCTGAGAGGGTTTTCCATCTCCTCTTTACAAGGTCAGATTACTGACCCTGTCACAGAGGCGCCTGTTGGAGCGCAGTATCTGCCCACTTGTCTCCAGTTGAAGTGATGAGGCAGGCGTAAGGGAGCAGGCGAGTGCTTTATTCAGACCTTGCAGCTCTCTCCTTGGACATTGCTTCTTCCAACTGCCCCCTGCTGGAATCGCTCAGGAGTTCTTGTCCCCCATACATTCTTTTTGGGATCATACAAGCAGTGACACCATTGAATTCCACCAAGTACTACAAGTACTAAAGCATGACATATTTATATTACAGTCCGCCTTGATGTTTGCATCTTGGTGTAACAACAACACTGAGCAATATATCATTCTGGCACAAGCGCTTTACATTTTATCTGGGAATATGACTGTTGCAGGAGCTTTGGGGTATATCCAAGCACAGAGCAGATTCTGGTGCAGTAGAGTTGGGTGGCCTGAGGTCTGCCACAACAGCCATACATAAGATTCTGTTGTCGGGGGTCAGATATAGGGGTGTGAGTGTTGATTAGGCTATGCTATGTTATGAGTTGTTTGTAGCAGGAGTCAAAATGGGTGCGTCTTGCACTTGTACCTGAAATGCGTAAGTGTCTGGGAGGAACGTATTGCAAATGGCAGCTTGCTTCAGGGATCTTGTACAGTCACTGTTAATAAGTTGTCTTGTCGCTCTATATGTTTGACCATGAGACAGCTAGTGGGCATCCCTAGAGCAAAACTGGTAAGTGAATCTGTACTTGTGTATTTGCTCTATTAGATAATGTGGAGCAGTGCCACCAAGCCTACTTTGGCATATAATGGAAGCCAGTCAACGGCCCTAGGTTGGATCAAACGTTATTGGCTTTTCTTTAGCCGGAATATGAGGTACTCTATACTGGAATTTAACTTCTGAAGTCTTTCAATTCAACAGTTTGGGTTGTCTGGTTGTAATGTTTTGCTTTAATCAATGCAAGAGTTTACTGGGGCACCAAGTGCCATGGAGTGGTTCTCCTGGTAGATCAATTGGAGGCTCTTTTAGGGAATTTTCAGCTGGCCGAGGCGTTTAAGGCCACCATACAGACTTGGGAATTCATGCTCCTATCAGCATCCCGGATGATACTTAGGGTTTGCATGATTTTCTGAGTTGGCACTTTTTCACCAAACAAGGGGGGGGGGCGTGACAAAGAATGGCACATATTTTTATGACATTTTTCTGGACGAGGCAGAGTATTTCAGTCTTGGAAACATTGAGTTTGAAATTCTTGTCATTCCTTCTGGACTCCACTGCCTCCTGGCCCTTAGACACCGTGTCAACTTGGTGTGTTCTCTCAGTAAGGCCACTGAGGCTTTCACATATCAGATGAACAACAGGTGCGACAGTGGTGAACGCTGGGGACTCCTTAGTTTATTGTTCTAGGCAATGAGATGAACTCTCCCACCCATGTGTTCTGATAGCTCTCGTGCTCCGTCTTTCTCGCTATCTTTTTCTTTGTGAGAAATGTTGTGAACCATCTTAGGGCTTTGTTGGACAGTTTTGCCCAGGGTTGAGATGCTGGTGCTGTATGCTTTGGTCTAATTTGTCAAATGATGCTTGTAGGCCCGACATGGTGTGGCTAGCATTATCTGTGAAGTAGAGCAGATCACCCCTGAGCACAACCAGTGCAGATTCAGTTCTATGGTACGGCTCGAAGTTGGATTGGCATTGGGGGATTCCACTGCCCCTGGAGTTGGGTGGTAACTACATTTCGTGACCTCTGCTAGGCAGTAGATGGCTGCAAAGGGGAGGTAGTTGCTTGATTCTTTAGGTGTAACCTGTTATTTTTCGGAGGGGCCCATCAGTGAACATATCAGTTTGCTTTGGTAGTGTATAGCCCTTACGGTGCTGTGAATGATTGCTTTGAGAGCAATTTCAGAGGCGCTGGGGGCCTGCAAAACACCTGCCCATTTAATTCTTTGGCTAGTTTTAGCGACTTCAACATCTAGGTGGGATATGTTTTCATTAGCCACAGAGAAGACAAAGTTGGCAGTAGAGTATGGATGTGTGAGTGTATTTTGGGCTACATGGTTGGATTTGTGTGAGGGCCTCTTTTTACTTATGTTTTATTTAAAGAAGGAGATGGAGTTGCAGTCAGGGGTGATGATTGACTAGCTCATAATGCAGGTTGAAAACTATTCCTCAACTGGTGTTTCCCCTTTCCACTGCTTGCAAGTTTTCTATTCACAAGGTGTTTTGGTGTTGATTCTATCAATATCTGTATCTGTTGATAAATATGTCATGTTGCAATTACAGTAGGTTCGTCAAGTAGAACATGTCTATCAACAAATGGAGGAGGGGAGTTATTTAGGGTATTCAGACTCTAGTTAAAACTAGCTCCTGATTAACAGAGTGTGCTTGCTTTAACACAGAATATCTGCTTATCCCCGAGTCACATAAGACATTCCAAGCTTGATTTGGGGACCCGTTCTATGTTAGGAATGTTACTGTACATTTGCCCAGGAGGTTTGTGATCCTCAGTACAGTCAAGAGATTAAATCCGCTCTGTCATGCCTCTCAACTCAAGGCAGTGATGCATCATTCTGTGCTGCCATCAAAAGATTTAGTTAAATTGGAGGGTACCCATGTGTTTCAGATTTAAGAGCTGCAGTATTTTAAGCTTCCACTGATGAACGAAGGATAAATCCTCTCCACTCTGAGCAAAAGTCAGAACTTAGACAATAGAGTGAAACTTGTGGTCTATACTAACCTGGGGAGCAGGATGCCTGGCCTACGGAGGATTGGTGCTTTTGTAGAGCTGAGAGAGATAGAGAGAGAGAGGGGCAGCTCTGCGGCCTTGAAAGATCAAATAAACATCCTTGAATTTTCTCTCAGACAGAGTATTGCTTGGGCCATCTTTGACACTTAACTACTGGAATGATTCCGAGTAGAATAACCCTACTTAATGCTGAGGCTGCTGAGGCCTGCAAGTGCATACCAGGGCCTGAAGCCTCACACCCTCCAATATGCTAAGGTGAGCTGCATTGTGTTACAGCCTTGCGGCCTATCAAATTAAGGATGCACACCAAAGGAGAGAATACAAGTCTGCTTTATTTAACTTCTACAGGATACTGAACTTCCTTGCTCCCTTCGGCCTCCTCCCTCCTCCGACGTCATGGCCCACTGCTCCTGTCCACGCGAGCCTGTCTCTATCTTAAAGAGACATGAGTCCTCTAACAACACCCCCAAACAAATGTCCTTGCTTCCCTTCAACATTCTTCGATGAGGCGCAGTGGCTTCCTTATGGTTCTTTGCGGACGGGCAATGGGGCCATCACTTAGACCCACCTCAGGACTGTCGGCCGTCTTTGCTAAGTGTCGATGCAGCGGCCCGGGAGGAATTGACAGATCGTACTTGGATTCACGAGGCTCTGGAACCGGATCAGGAAGTGGAGGCCTCTCATCTTCTCTCTTAACAACATGTTTAAACAACAAGCTGTTCCGTGTTCCCTCTTTTTCAGAGTTCACAGCGGTTACCATTGTCCCTTTTATGGCGGTGACCTGTAGGGGGTTTGGGGCAAAGCGAGAGTCCGTCTTTCTGGCTGTGGCTTGCTGGACCAGCACCTCCTCCTCTACATGGAATTCTTTCGGTCAGGCTCCTCTTCTTTCATCTGTCTCCATTCGAGCTCGTCCTTTCCGCTCACTGTCTCTTCTTATGACCTCTTGATCTGCTTCTGGCTGGCTCAGTGGGTGTCTTACAATGCGGGTGCGCACCTGATATTTCATCATCAACTCCGTCGGGGTCTTATTTGTGGCCTCATGAGCCGTGTTGCTGTAGTCCCGTAGCAGTCGATAGAGCGCTTGGTGGTGGTCAGTGCCTTCTATGCAGGCCCTTTGTAGGGTTTTCTTAATCGAGGCCATGAACCTCTCGGGCATCCCATTAGCTTGCGGCCAGCTGGGTGTAATTTTCTGACTCATGGCCACTAAATGGTGGACCTTTGTCAGACTTGATAGTGTGCGGGATTCCCCCCTCGCTTATGACCTTGCTGCCACCTGAGCAAACGCTGTGGATGTTGACTTCTTTACAATTGGAAATCTCGAGTGTTCATCTATGAAGAGTAACAGATACTCCCTGGATTCAAACGGATCATAGAAGCCTACGGCCACCTTTTCCCAGGGGTGTTCCTGGATCTGCGTCGGTTGGAGTGGTATCAGAGCCTCAGCCATGGCCGTGCATTGGCACGCCATGCAGTTTCTCACCAACCGGTCTACCATAGCATCTACAAACGGGAACCACACATGGCACCTGAGTTGCCTCTTTGTGTTATCTGCGCCTCGATGTCCCTCATGAGCTGTCTCGCTGACTT
Organism: Ambystoma mexicanum; assembly: GCF_040938575.1. Lineage (NCBI taxonomy): Eukaryota > Metazoa > Chordata > Amphibia > Caudata > Ambystomatidae > Ambystoma > Ambystoma mexicanum. The sequence continues at coordinate 781,788,318 of NC_090932.1, forward strand.
CGGACCAGAGGGTCGCTGGGATGACAAGTCTGCACCCTCTCAGGAGTATTGTTTTATCATTTACAGCCAGCTCTGTGTGCACCTTGGACATTCTTTCCAATTAGTCTTTACACGCCCCCAAATGGTTCAACACAGCACAGCGGTAGTCCTTCTACCTGTTGTTCTCTGTGAGGCTGATCGCCAGTGCCATGGAGGGGTCTGCAGCTGAGGCTGAAGCAACGGCCTTGAGCGAGACAGCTGGTGGGAGTGCGTTCGAGGTCACATAGCTAATGTACTCTGTGTCACCAGGTCTAGGCATGGGCTTGCCCGTTGGGTGTATTGATAGTCAGCTGGGTTATTCTCACCCCCAGGTCTGTGGATGATTTCGAAGTCATATTCTTGGAGCCTGATGCCCCATCACTCAATCCTGGGGGGCATCTTGATCTGGGGGTTCCCAAATAGTGACAGCAGAGCCTGGTGATCCGTGATGAGGGTGAACCTCTTCCCTATCACAAAGTTGTGGAAGTGCTTGCACACCCACACGGCTGCTAGACTCTCCTTCTCGGCCTGCAAGTAGGCAGACTCAGCCGGGGCCAGCACCCTGCTGGCATAGGCCACGATGTGTCTTGGGTGGTCATCTATCCCATTTGTCTGGGCTAATATGGCTCCGAGTCCCACTGGACTTGCATCTACAACGATTTTGGTGTGCCAGTCTGAGTCAAAGCAGGCATGTGTCTGGGCTTCGGCCAGAGCCTGTTTGATGGTGTCAAACGCCACTTGGCACTCAGCTCACCATGCGAACGGGACGTCCTACTGTAGCATTCAACTTAGCATGCTCAGTGATGGTGGCGTAGTGTGGGATGTACCTGGCACAGTAGCCTGCCATCCTCAGAAATTATCTCACATCGGCTACCTGACCTGGCTCTTGAAGGTTGAATATTGTGGAGACTTTGTCGGGGTCGGGTGTCATGCCGTCTGCTGAGAAAATATGCCCAAAGAATTTCAGCTTGGTTTTGCTGAATCAGCACTTGTCGATATTCTTGGTCAGCCCCGCTCCTTGGACGGCAGCACAGGTAGCACGCAGGGCAGTGTCATGCTCCTCATGCAACTTTCCAAACTAAAGGATATTGTGACTGTAGTTTAGTGCCCCCCACACCGGCCTGATGGCCTCCTGGAAGATCTCGGCTGCCGATGAGATGCCAAAATGTAGGCGTTTGTAGCGGAAAAGGCTGTCATGGGTTGCGACGGTGGTGATTCCCCTTGATTCAGGATGAAGCTCCAACTGATGATACCCCTGGTTGAGGTCAAGGTTGGAGAAGAGAACAGCCTTGTTAAGCTGGATGAACATGCCCTCTATGCATGGTCCAGGGTGCCGTTCTCTCTGGATGGCGGTGTTGGCCATCCTCATGTCCACACAGAGTCTCAGGCGACCCACTTCCTTTGGCACAATCACTAATGGTGAGACCCATGAGGTCGGGCCTGTGGCCGGTTTGATGATGCCTTCCTCCAGAAGCTGATTGAGCTCGTTCTACACGGCAGCTTGTAGATAAAAGCCAACTCTCCTTGGGTGTTGGGGGACAGGCAGGGCTGATGTGTCTATGTGCAGTTTGACTGGGGGACCTTTCATCTTGCCTAGTCCTTTGCACAGCAGCGGAAATTCGTTCAGAATGATGTCCTTTGTGATGGTGTTTCCAGGTGGAAACAAAAAGGAGGTGCTGGGAGGCACTAGCAAGTCAGAAAATATCTTTACTGTGAAAAGGAACATCAGCTATTAATAGGGATGTCCATATATAATTAGAGGCAATTTCAGGTGCAGAGGAGCAAATGCCACGAGGCCACTCGGGGCGGTTTAGCAAACTGAAGAATGAAACCGTGTGTTGCCACACGGTAGCCCCATATGCACTCCTATAGGGACAGAATCCCAGGTCAAACTTAATAGATCTATGGCCCTAACACCCTAAAGTGAGGGGAATGTACAAGAGTATAGACAGTGACATAAATTCAAACAAATTCAGTGCACTGAAATTGAAACATTAGTGACCCACCAAAGGCGAGTGAACAGTTTTCAATAATGTGTGGTAGGACAGCTTGTACCTACCGACTTAGCTGTACAAATTTCAAAAAACTAATATTCAGGTAAAATATTTTTAATTTAAAGGAAAACATAAAGTAAACCAACTTTTATGACAAATTGCATTCGATTCTAACATAAACAATACTTATCAGATGTTTAGAGTACACATCAATACATATATCCAATTCACATAAATGTCTTCTTGTCAGGCAGAAGAGAAGAAACCAGTTTAACATGATTTTCAAAATAGATGTATTGGAACACCATCCAGTATGCAACACCAAAACATAAACAGATAGGATGACTATTGTTTCCACATCCACACTAAGTCATATAAGGAAAGCCTTATTAGTCCAAGTAAACGATCCCAAATAGCATCATTGTTGCCAACGCATTTCGGATTTACAAAAAATCCATCCTCAAGGCTAGGATTGCTATTGGTTCCAAATGAACACATTTTTTTCAGAGTATGGATACCTAAAGAATTAATAAGAAATAATTACCAAGGGCTCAGACTGTAATCTCAACTAAATACCTCAAAGAATAGGGTAACGCCACCAACCTTATGATCCACAAAGATAACTTATCGGGGAGTCCAACCAGGCTGGGGTGCAGTCACACATTACTGCAGGGTACACATATGAGTCAGATAGCTAAAGACTGTGGTCCCTAAAGGAGAAAAGAATGCTCAGTGTTAACTAATCCGTCTGGGAATAAAATATCCAGATTATGTATAGCGTTTAAAGATAAAAATCTGTAGCTACTAAGCTACGTGGAAAGGTGATTCATCAAAATTGAATATTAGACCATCATGGTCTTCAATGAAACCCTAGAGCAGACAAGCATATGTACGGTCAGGAGAGATGCATAACTTCAAGTAGGGAACTCACAAAGCGAGTAAAGAGCAGTGATGAGCTGCACTGGTCCTAGTGGGAGACAAGGGCCTGGCTGCACGCGTGACCAACGCGCTGCAACCCATTTACAAAATATTAAATGCGAGTGTGCAATCCGTGACGGATAGTCCAACACCTCTTTTTTTACATTAAAAAGAGAACAATGTTGCACTCACCTGAAGGAAAAAGAACAGGGAACAGCCGCCCGACGTCAACACGCGGTGCTGTTTCTCTGAGTTTATGTTGGTCCTTATAGCAACGCTGCGCATGTGCGCTGGTGTCACGGACCACCATCTTGGTGTGGAACTGCTGGGGGACAGTAACGGGCACGCGCATCAGTAGAGATGCACATGAACATTAGTGCCTGGACCCGCTCGGAAAGTGAACAGGATCAGATAGCTCCAATTAAATTGCATATCGGTAAGTCACAACCGGGCATGATGAGTGCTCATATGTTACAAAACGAATCCCATTGGGGACCAAGTGCTATCAGGGAGATCTGAATCAGCTGCTGTGACCCTCCATTCACCTTGTAAGTGTAGAATGCTAGTAGCAGGCAAATTGAAAGTGTAACGAAAGTAAGGAACCTGAGTCTAATCATCAAAGGGCTATATTATAGTGGGCATGGGGCAAGTGCAGATGGAAATCTGCTGTGGCCCCCATTACTTAGTCATTAATCCCGATGCATGGGCCTTGCAAACTGTAGCCCATGGTTACTGCCTCCCCTTTTAAAGAAGGCCTCAGGATCATCCACCTGTTAGTCGCCCCTGAAAAATACCAGTCTGTTAGAGAAAGGTGCTATAGAACCAGTACCTTTGATGGAGAGGCAAAGGGAGTGATACTCCCCTTACATTTTGATCCCTAAAAAGGACAGAGGATTGAGACCCATTTTGGACTTGAGATACTTGAACAAGTAACTCAGGAAGCACAAGTTCCAAATGGTTACCTTTCCTCAGATCCTACAGGCCCTCCAGCTCCAGGATTGGATTGTGTCATTGGACCTTCAGGATGCCTAATTTCATGTGCCTATCCATCACAAGCACAGGAAGTACCAGAGGTACGCTGATGGCAGTTCTCACTTTCAGTTTCGAGCTCTGCCATTTGGGCTGACCTCCACCCTGAGGTTTTTCACCAAGTTGATGGTGGTGGTGGCAGCGAGTCTTCGGAGAGGGGGATTCACGTCTACCCCTACCTGAATGATTGGCTGATCAGGGCCCGTTCTCCCAAACAGGTCCTGAAACATCTCCTGCCACTCTCTCCACAAACTGGGCTTCTCCCTAAATTTCAGAAAGTCCCATATGATACCTTCCCAAAAGCTCCAGTTCATTGGAACGGTACTGGATGCATCCTCTGGATATGCCTCACCGCCCGAGGAGAGGGATCAGCACATTCATCAGATGGTCACCAAAATCCAGAATGCCCAGCGTCTTCCAGCCTTCGATTACCTGAGGTTGCTCTGCCTCATGGCATCCTGCATTGCATTTTTTTTGGTGCCATGGGCTTGTCTGAGGACGATATCCCTCCAGCGGGCCCTCAGGTCCCAGTGGTCTCAGTTCTCGGGCAAGATGTCATATCTACTTCAGGTTCCGAGCAGGGTCGCACAGGATCTCCTGTTGTGGGCTTGCGAGAACAAACCTTCTGAAGGGGGAACCTTTTTGGCAGCCATGGACAGAGATAACAGTAGTTATGGACGCCTAAATCACGGGCTCAGGAGCCCACGCCAGCGATATGACAGTCATCCGTCTTTGGTCTCCATCCAGTCCAAATTACACATCAACCTTTTGGAGCTGAGGGCAATCCGACTAGTGCTGAAGGCCTTTCTGCCCTCTGTACAGGGAAAGAATGTCCTTATAATGACAGACAACACAGTTGCCATGTAGTACCTCAACAAGATAGGAGGTGTAGGGTGCAGAGAGGCAATGCAGCTCTGGTTCTGGGCACTTCAAGAAGGAATCTCCCTATGGGCAGTTCACCTAGCCGGAGAGGAGAACACGGTGTTGGGCGCTCTAAACAGGTAGACTACAGTCTCACATTAGTTGGCACTAGCTCAGGAAGTCCTCCAAGAGATCTTCACCATTTGGGGAACCCTCAAGTAGACCTGTTTGTGTCCAGTGTCAACCGGAAGTGCGAGCTGTTCTGCTCCAGGGAATTCCCCCTTGGAGGAGCTCTAGGGGACGCATTCGTAGTGGACTGGGAGTTTCCACTCCTGTATGCATTTCCTCCACTCCCCGTCATTACTTGCGTGATTAGGAGGTTGAGAATGTTTGGAAAATCCATCATTTGAATTGTTCTGGATTGGGTCAGGGCGCGTTACCTGGACCTTCTGGACATATCCATCTGCCCTCTAATTCATCTTCCCCAAAGAGAGGATCTTCTCTCACAAGAGGAAGGTCAGATCTCCATCCAGAGGTCAAGACTCTCAACCTTCACGCATGGTTTCTGAGAGGTTGACGTACAAGGATTGGGACCTCCAGGAAGACGTGATAGAGATTTTGCTTTTTGCCAGAAGGAAAGCACCAAAATCTCTGTATCAGTGCCGGTGGCACAAGTTCTGCAGCAGGTGCGGCGAGACTAATGTGTACCCTTTGCTATGTGACACACCTACGGTGTTATCATTCCTACTGCATCTAGCTAATCTGGGGCTCCAGGTTGGCACTGTCAAGTGTTACTTGGCAGCGCTTTCTATTTTTAAGCGCACTCATGAGCAAACTTCTTATTTTAAGATGCCACTGGTAATTCAATTCTTAAAAGGGCCCACACATGTGTTCCCTCCAACCCTTGTGGTTGCCGTTTGGAATTTGAATTTATTGCTAAAATTCCTCATATGTGCTCCGTTTAAACTACTTCATTCTTGCCCTTTGAGATTACTGACTTTATCTTAATGGATATAACTTTGGCACACAGGGTCAGCGATTTGCAGGCATTGGGCCTCATCACGAGTCTGGCGGTAACCCTTAAATGCGGCGGTAGCACTATTACCGCCGCATTTAAGGGTCCGCCAGATCATGGCTTTGGCGGATTTCCCCCCAGCTCTGAGCTGGGGGAAATCCGTGGCAAAATTGCCAATTTCCGGCGTGATTACCGCCGGCAGTAATAACACAAATTTTCCCTATTGGGCCCAATGGGGAATGAGAAATTCCCGAATGGGCCCAATGGGGAATGGGCAATAACCCTTCCGCCAAACCCGTATCAAACATTATTGTATAGACTGCGTCAGGACAGGAGCTAGGTTTTGGAAAAGTTGTACTTCACAGCGTTCATGACAAACATTGAAGATTCTTCCTCCCTCCTCCAATGCCACACTGCTTTGGGAGGCTATCATAAAATGAGGAATACGTGGGAGAACACAATCCATTTGAAGAACAAGTTACTTACCCTTGTTAAAGTTCTTTTGACTGGATGTTCCTCCCATGTATTCCTCATCGCCCCTCCCATCTTGCCCCCCAGTAGAATTTCTGTGCATTACACCTTTCGTTCCTTGAGCGTCTGGTCTCTGTGACCTCACAAATGCCGGTTATATTTTGTGAGTGAAAAGACTGGGAAGTGAAGTAACGGGGGCAGTGCTTGCTATTTATACTGTCAATGATGTCATCCTTGATTGGGGACAGAGGCCGTTAGAGGGACATCAAGTTGACGACGCATGGCACCCTCTACCGCAAAATAAAATTCCAAAGCAGCTGACACTGGACTGCAGATTATCAGAAGATGAGGACTACGTGGGAGGAACATCGGGTTGAAATAACATTATTAGGGGTAGGTCACTTGTTCTTCTCTGTGAGGCTGAGGTGAATCGTTTGGTCCACTTTTTTATATGCATATATGCAGCTAAGAGGTCAAGTATGATCAGCAATGCTAGTTTGTTCATAACCAGGGTCATCAGAAGGTCTTTCCTGTTATCAAATAGTGGTTTCTGCACCTCTAAAGGGTGTTAAGTTTGACTTTCGGTCATAATAATAAAGGATGTTTTAAAGATGTTATGAGATTCAATAAAGTCTGGCAGCCAGTGACTATCCTTAGTGTTCATGACATGTAGATTAACCAAAAGGTTTGTAATTTGTTACATCTGTTGGTTTTTAAAGACAGATATTCATTCTTGTTGCATGTTTTGATGCGTAGAGTACTTGTTCTGGTTTAGAGTGGAGTTTACTTGGTCTAAAATTTCAGAGTTGAGCCTCATCATGTTGCTTATTGAACGTTTTGTGTTAATGTAGATATGCAGATGTTGGGTAAGGGCAGTAGGGGAAGGATTTGAATGACGTTTTCAGAAATGTAGAGGAAATGGATGGATATGCAGAATTTGTGGGGTTGACCTGGTCTGAGGAGAATAGATTTTTGATGTTGTCAAAGAAGGCAACAAAAGAATTTCAGTGTTGAGGTGATGCACAAAGCCCTTTCCTGGACATAAGCATTTCTGGGTGTACTGTTTATAGTTTAAATAGTTTGCTTGGGCCATGCAAATGTCTTTGGCATACTAAGTCAATGGTTTTGAATCATGATGTATATGTATTGCTTTAGAAAACCATTGGATGACGTGTGTCATAAGATGTGTGCTTTTCCAAGCCAATAGTTCAAAACAATTTTCGATCTTGTGGATTGCAAACTTTTAAATGTTCTAATTTGGACAGGGAAGAGCAGGGAAGCATGATGTGTCTTGCTCCGAGCATGTTTCAGCTACAATATAATCAAGGTGTTCCTCTGTGCGTGATCCGACTTGGGGGATCAGTGTTTTGGCTGTGATTGTAAGTTACTCATCACAATGAGGGAGCAGCAGAGCCCTCAACAGATTTATTTGTACTGACAGAGGTGTTGGACAAACTGCCGCTCCCACCTCCTCTTGTTTGGACTTTAACCTCCTTCACCTACTGAGAAAACACATCTACTTTCTGGATGCCAAGTAATTTCCTTCAGAAGGCCTCCTTCTGCTACCTTTTTCCTGATTTCCACAAGCTCAGTTGTCTCAATGTGTGTGATAATTTCCATGAGTAGTACACCCCTTGATCTCCTGTTTTGACTAATGGGTTGATTGTTTTTTTGCTCAACTGAATGGAGGCTTAAGAAAGCCGGCTGCCATCTTACGGTGAGCAGATCTGTTGGGACCAGAGAGGCTCAGCTTTCCCCCGCCCCTTTATTGTACCCGTTGGTTTTTGGCCTCACATGGTGGCGAGGGTAGAGGGACGAAGCAGGGCGGCTAGAGGGTAGGAGGGAAACAGTGCACAGGTGTCCCAATGAGAAGGATCACCGTCTTACTGACATTAAGACAGAGATCTTTAGCCGCACACTAAGCCTGGATGGCGTTCTGGCAATCAGGGATGAGAGAGGAGGAAGAGGAGGTAGAAGAGGGAAGTTTGGAGGAAAGCTGTGTGCCATCAGTATAACACTGGAAATGAGCAGAGAAGGAGGAAATCAGATGAGCAAGAGGGACAAGATAGATATTGAAGAGTAATTGGTGATACTCGCGCCTTGAAACACTTGTGTATAGGCACGTTATAAATGCCATATCATATCATATCATATCATAGAGCGCTGGGGGACACTGCAGGTAGAGAGTGAGGTGTTGGAGGAGAAAGGGGCCCAGTTGCAACTGGGAAGGGCAGTTAGTGAGGAAGGAGGTCAGCCAATTCATTGCCCGGGTATGTGATGCCTAGGGTATCACAAAACTGTTTTATGAGGATAGAATGGTTGACCATGTCAAAGGCAGAGGAGAGGTCGAGGAGAACGAGAACAACAGGAGAATTAGAGTCAAGATTTACAAGCATGTCTTCACACGTGTTCAGGAAAGCAGTTTCTATGCCTCTGGATTTCCGATATCCAGATTGATGGTCATGGAGGCAACCAACAAGTTCCGTATGTTATGTTATGTTATTTTGCATTTATATAGCGCCTTATATACCATTGGTATGGTCTGAAGGCGCTGGTAGGTTGAACGCCCTTAGGAGCCGAAGTTCGGGTCAGTAGAGAGAGTAGGGAGAGTCAAAAAAGTGTGTGTGCACCCCAGGTATGTGTGCAGCTGGTGCGGGGTTCGAGTGGTAGCTGCTTCTTAGTGGTAGGTGTGGTGGTTGAGATATCAGGAGTATGTGTTCGCTCTGGCCGGCTTTATCCAGAACGAGTGTGGCTGCGTTAGGCCTGAGGAGAACGCCTGGCTGGGGGTGTGAAACCAGCAATGTTTACTTAGAGTGATGTGGAGTGAGCGGGAGATGTAGATATGAGAACAGTTATACCGAATGGTGTTGTAGTATCTCTGTGTTCTAGTTGAGTGGTGGTGTAAGGGAGAGAGTAAGCGTGGGGTGTGATATGATGTATGTTTTTCAAATGTTCCCTTACTTCCAAAGCATAATATCTATGTCACGCAGTTCCGTGCACATACATAATATGTCCGTCCGTTGCACATACTCATCCGTTGTACATATTCGTCCGTTCCACACACTCGTCTGCTCCATATACACTTGTCTGCTCCACACATTCGTTCAGTCCACACACTCGTCCAGTCCACACACTCGTCCAGTCCACGCACTCGTCCAGTCGACGCGCTCGTCCAGTCGACACACTCGTCCAGTCAGCACACTCGTCCAGTCAGCACACTCGTCCAGATTAGACACTCGTCCAGTACACAGCACTCATCCGGTCCACCCACTCATCGGCACAACATACTACTCGTTGGCTTGACAGTACTACTCGTCTGTTCTGCGTGTCGATCCATTCCACACACTCATCTGGTCTATGTATTTGTCCGCTCCATGCATTCATCTGTTACGCACACTCATCCGCACCACACATTCAGCCGCTTGACACACTCATCCGCTCCACATATTCATCCGCACCAAACACTCATTCGCTCCACATACACTTCCGCTCCATACCCTCATCCATACTACACATTCATCCACTTTCGACACTCATCCGCTCTCCACACTCATCCGCTCTCCACACTCATCCGCTCTCCACTATCATCCGCTCTCCACTATCATCCGCTCTGCACTCTCCATGCACATTCGCTCTCCATGCTCATCGGATCTCAGTGCACATTCCATCTTCGCGCTCATCCGCACTCTACGCTCATCCGCTCTCAACATTCGTCCGTTCTTTACGCTCATCCATTTTCCACGCTCATCTGCTCTTCATGCCTTCTTGCTCTTTCCAGCTGAGTTCTATGCGCTCTTGCGTTTTATTCGCTTCTCTGCATTTGCGTGCTTGTTAATTCTACACATACTCATCGACTCAATACGCTCTACCGCTCTACGCACCCAACCATTCTTCCTACTCATTGGCATTATTATGTTCATGGGTACACGTCTAAGTGCAGTTGGGACACTTTTAAGTGCAGTTGGGTACACTTCTAAATTAAACTTTTCAGAGAACTTCTAAGTGCAATTGGATACACTTCTAAATGCAATTGGGTACACTTATAAATGTGGTTGGGGACACTTCTATATGCAATTGAGTATACTTCTAGATGTAACTTTCTCAGGGAGGTTATTGGGCGCAACTTCTAAATGCAGTTGGGTGGACTTCTAAATTCACTTTCTCAGGGAGGCTATTGGGCGCAACTTCTAAATGCAGTTGGGTGCACTTCTAAATTCACTTTCTCAGGCAGGCTATTGGGCGCAACTTCTAAATGCAGTTGGGTGCACTTCTAAATTCACTTTCTTAGGGAGGCTATTGGGCGCAACTTCCAAATGCAATTGGGTACACTTTTAAAATGCCACTCGGTACACTTCTAAATGCAGGTGGGAACAATTCTAAATTCAACTTTCTCAGAGAGGCTATTGGGCGCAACTTCTAAATGCAGTCGGGTACACTTCTAAATGCAAGTGGGAACAAATCTAAGTTCAACTTTCTCAGAGAGGCTATTGGGCGCAACTTCCAAATGCAATTGGGTACATTTCTAAAATGCTGTTGGGTACACTTCTAAATGCAGGTGGGAACAATTCTAAATTCAACTTTCTCAGAGAGGCTATTGGGCGCAACTTCTAAATGCAGTCGGGTACATTTCTAAATGCAAGTGGGAACAAATCTAAATTCAATTTTCTCAGAGAGGCTATTGGGCGCAACTTCCAAATGCAATTGGGTACACTTCTAAAATGCCACTGGGTACACAGGTGTGAAGGATCAGTTGGGGGAGGACTCAAGAGTTTACCCAGAAAGGGGTGGTGCAGATAGGGCGATAGTTAGCTGGGCATGAGTGGTCAACAGACTGCTTTTTAGGAGAGGGTGCACAAGGGAGTGCTTGAGGGATAGAGAGAAAGAGTCAGTGGCAAAGGAGTGGTTTTAGAAGTCAGCAAGAGCCAGTGCGAGAGAGGAGATGTTGTCCTTAATGGTTCTAGAAGAGCAGGGGGGAACCTGTTTGGATCAGACCTTCACGGAGCAGACAACATTAGAGACCTCATCAGGTTCTATGGGCAGGAGGGAGGGAGGAGAGAATGGGGGTGAGGAGAAGGGGGCCAAGGGAGGCAGGGGAGCTGGAGCGGAGGTGGGGATGGGGAGGTGGAGAGTGAGGACAGGATGTCCTGATTTTTAGATGTGAATTGGGAGGCGGAGGTGGTGCCGAGAGCCTGGGAAAGAAGGAGAGAGGTGGAGACTGCAGTTGGATTGGCAAGTTCAGCCGTGTTGTTAGTGGCTCCAGAGATGCGGGCTGGGATATGGGCCTTCTTCTTAGAGTGGATAGAAAAAAGATATTGCCTTTGGAGCATGCGGCAGGCCAGTTTGTCAGAGGGTGAACTCGAGGTCTGCCACTTCCGTTCAGCAACTCTGCACTTGCGTTTCAGAGAAGCTAGATCAGAGTCATATCATCCGTTGCTTGTGGAGGCCGACTTTAGGCGGATCCTCATGACATGGGCAAGGATGTCAACAGTGTTAGCGATGGATAGGTGAAGGTTAGCAAGGCCAGAGTCAGAAGTAGGGATGGGGTGGGAGGGTCGGATTAAAGTGGAGGTAAATGCAGCGACTGACACTTGCTTCATCGGTCGATTGACGGCAAAGGAAGCTTGCAGTGCGGGAGGTCCCTCAGACAGAGGGCTGAGGAGCCCCAAATGAGAGGAGAGGAGAGAGTGGCCATATCAGGAGAGGGGGGTGGTGACCGAGTTAGAGATAGGGATGTCGCCGGAGATGAGGGCATCCAAAGTGTGTCCGGCTGAGTGGGTCGGACCGGAAGGGAGAATAGTAAAAGAGAGGGAGTCACAGAGGACATGGAACTATGGGGTGGCTGACTCAGATGAGTCGAGGTGGATGTGGAAGTCACTGAGGGTGAGGGGTTTGGATGTAGCAGTCAAGACGAAGGAGGTGTGGTCGGCCCATTCAGAGAGGAATAGAGGGAGAGGATCAGGGGGCCTGTAGATGGTAGCGAGGCTGAGTGAGGGAGTAAGTGAGACCCCTGTGTTTGGAGTGGAGTTTGTAGCACTCATGAAGGAGAGTGACAAGAGCAGCGACAGAGCTGGCATTGAACCACGTCTCGGTAAGGGTGAGGACATCAAAGGTCAAAGTCTTCAAGAAGGAGACGGATGTCAGGAGTGTTTGACAGCAGAACGAGCATTCATGGTAGCTAAGTGAAGCTGATTACCTTTGAATGTTTTCCAAGGAGGGGTACAGGAGCGTGGTACTCTCGTTGGTGGTGGTGGAAAGGTTAGCGAGGTGGAAAGGAGGGGTAGCAGGAGAAGGGAGGATGTTAATGAGAGAGGGCAGGTGCCAGTCAAGAAGGAGAAGGGTAGGTTGAGAACCTTGGGCCATAATAGCGCCATTGTGGTAGATATTAATGATGCACCTAGAGGATGAGAAGTATACCAAGATTACTTCTCATCTAGTGCCGCCATTGATGGGTGAAGAGGAGAGACCAAAGGTCTGGGAAGGGGACAGAAAAGAGGATGTCAGTAATAGTCTGCCTGGGAGTAGCATTGACATAAGTGTCTGCAATAGGTAGGCCTGGTTTAGAGACCAGGGTGGCTCTTTTAAGCTTTTTTCTTCCAGACTTCGTGAGAGACATAGGGTAGGTGATAGAGTATCAGTTTGAATAGATAAGGGAGAGATAGAGAGCACAGTGCGAGTGGTGGGGCAGGGAGGAGGGGTAGAGACAGACAGGTTAGATGCACAGTGCATGAATAAACTCACCAGGCGGCCTAGCAGCCAAGCAGGCACAGGTGGGGGTGGGTGCTTTGAACAGGATATGCACAAGATAGCAGGATTTTAAGTACCCAGACTGGGTGAGCGTTAAAATGCAGCAGCAAACAAACAATGACCAGGCTTAAAGGCAAATCTATATTCAACTTTCCAACAACACTATTGAGAGCACCAGGTTGAAAAACAGAAAGTACAGGGAAGTAACCACGTTTCAACAGGGCAATAGAATGTAAAACAGTCCTCGATCGATCCAAACTATAGTTCTTTGATTAAGGCATTGAGTTAAAAAAACACCATTTAAAGCCGAGCCAGCTGGTTAGAAAGGCAGCTAGCTTCTATGTTTACACAATGCAGTCAAAAAGCACTAGATATGAGTTTCAAAAGTACCAGTAAAAACACACCTAGATTTGAGATTCAGTGTAAAAGTGAAGATTACCAAGCTTTGAAAAAAAGGTCAAATGCAGACGTAAGGCCAACAGCGTAATTGGAACGAACACTGATTGACGGTTGCCTATGTTACATAGGTAGGCAGTTGTCGGGCACACAGATTGCATTAGAATGAGAGGCAGAACAAAGACCATGGGTTTGAGGATCTCAGGGAACAGTTGAAGTGAAATCCCTGAGGAGTGTAGCAGAAGCCAGTGCAGGAAACATTTAGAGGTCTAGTGAGCTGAGTGAATGACAATGAATAACACATGTTGAGTGAGGATGATCATGAGAAAGGCAGTCTGGGCTCTCAAGAGAAACAGAGAACATACAAGAATTCTGGTCGGGGCCCCACGCCCGTCGCTCTCACAACCTATACGTTGATATGCTGTCTCGCAGCACAATATGCATGTTTTCTTGGTTTAAGTTCCCTTGCCCTCTTCATTGTTCCTCTAATCAGAATGATAAACAAGTAGCATTTGAAGACCAACATTAGCAGTTTACAAAGGGGTTACTGTTCTAGTACATACAGGATACTTTTTATCAATAACACCCAGGAAGGTAGATGTAGTATTAATGCCGTACCGTATGTAAAAGGTACATGTAACCCAAAATAGACAGAGGACTCACATTAGCTGTCTCACAGAATGCAAAAGTGCTAATGCATGGATAGAGGCCACCAATTGGAAGGAATGAGAACTCTACACATACTGTAGCATGGGAAGTGGAGGCAGATTAGAAGCTACCAGGAAGGTGTCTTTATCCAGACAGACTGAGATTAGAAGTGGGAGATGGTTTTCAAATAGTGTTGCCATTAGATATCAAAGGAACAAATGCCTGTGGCGTGTGATATAAATATGCTCAGTATTAACACAGTGAAACCATGAATAAAGCTTTTATGAAGATCATACCATGAGAAGTAAATCACTGACAATTTTGAAAGGTTAAGGGACTGGCTATATTGAGAGGTTAGGCAATACACGATTAAATGAGATGCCCAGGATCACACATTGGTTAAGGGGTGAAGCGGTAAAGCTGGGATTTGTGCCAACTCTGCAATTTCTGCATTTGAACACTTTCTTTTCTAGTTCTTACCATGAACTAAAACAATCTAATTTTTAAAAAAAGACGGACTTGGAAAGTACACAAATCACATTACCAAACATGACCATTTTTAAACAAAATATTATAGAAGGGTGATATGCAAAATGAGAATGAGTCTATCTACATTATCTCCATTACCAAGGGAAGTATATAAGAACCAGCATACCAATCTATGTGATTTAACAAATTTAATCTGGGTTTGTCTTTTGTATTTTAAAGCTTTAAATACTTCCAAAACAATGGCTTGTGACATTTTCATCTATAAACGTGCATAAAAACCTTGGACTTTTACCAAAAAACAAACCATTTTTTGTGTCAAACAAGCAGACCTTAAAATATGCTTCTCTGGGGCCTGCAACATATGGGCGGCTCTCTTCTGTCTACCAACCCTTCCACCCAAATGGCCTACATAAGAAGAAAGATCAAGTAATGGGCTAAACGATACCAGCAGCACATGCAAGAAGGCAAACCTCACAGAAGATAGCACAGTAATATAAGATATATTAGATGATTTGACCAGCATCACTGTATCGTTTGCTGGCAAATCCAGGATACAAACATGAACGCTGTTGTTTCATAGTCTTGAATTTGGATATTTATTCACCTCTTGGACTAACAGTTTATGCCATTGTTGGAGGCGATTGACTAGGTTTTACAACATCCCATCTGAACAAACCAATTTCTAGACCTTCACCATACGGATGATATGTTCGTTTTTATAGCCACCCCTATCTGGTACAGGTACGTTGCAGATAATAGCAGATGTTGTTCTGAAAAACCAAGTACATATGCAGGCAGGTTTATAAACTTCAGACATAGGAAAGGGCCAGCCACCCTTGCTGGAATGTGATGTTCTAATTTTACATATAAACACATCTCTGCAATGGGTGCTTTGCGCACTGTGCTAACTTCTGAACCATTGTGGCACTCAATTTATCAATATGCATTGCACCATTACCTATTGCAATTGATCAACATAATTCTCACAGGAAGGAAAGAATGCTACAGAGTGGTGCCATAAGGAACACACACACTATACCACAGTGAACACATAGAGCAATACATGATGAATCGATCAAGGCAGAATGCACTTGCCAAAACAGAAAGGCAATGGGTTTAGAGCCTCAGCAGCACCCCATAAAGTATCCTGACGTGTGCTATTTAAGACTGGTGAACAATGGAATGTTACTTCAGCAGATCATCTAGCCTTGTGAGGCCCCCTTCAAGGTGGGGGCCCTGGTCATGTGCCCTTTTTGCCCTCCCATAAAACGTCTCTGCCTGACAGTTTTTTTGCAAAGCAGTCTTCCGAAAGCTAATGGTTTAGTTAGTGCTGCAAAATCACTACTGGTGTAATAAAAGTGTTGCTACCAGGTCTGCCTTCAGCCACTCGATTTATAAGCACCCTACATGTCCTTTACTGAAGTCATGTTAAAAACAAGCACTGGCAACGCCAATAGCTTTTGCTTGTGCATAAGTGTTGGGCAACTGCCTTTCCCATACCCACATAAAAGCCCAAACTGTTGGCATTGCCAGTGCTTGTTTTGACTTACCAGTATAAACTGTGTATTAACAATGCATTGAGTGCTTGCACATTTTATTCACAAAATTCTTGCGTGAAATAGTTGACGTCTGTGTTGTAAATACATTAAGGCGGAGATGTCTGGTTGTTTCTAGTCATTAAGCATAAAGGTGGTGTTATTGTTTTACTAACTCCTTTATTTCAGGAATAAGGACTGTTTAAAATGAATGTTGAAAACATGGGAAGGGGTGTTTAAAAAAAATGAAGACGAGCATGGGTACAACTTTAACATATGAGCACGATCTGTAAGCAATACTATTTTGATAAAATTACTTAAAACCAATACAGGGAACTAGATTTTAAAGCACGTTTGTAAAGTGTGATTCGAAGTGTTTTCCTGCCACCTGCTGGTAAAAAGTAGGCTATGCCTTGACCTACTTTGTATTTGTCACGCTGACATAAAGAATGGAAATGGTTGAGTAATCAAATACGTACAATTAAAGCTTGCAGATTGCTAAAGAAAGAACACAGTGTTCACGTTTGAAATCAAGCACAAGCGGTACTTGGGCATAAAATACATCCCATAATTGGCAGGGCTCCGCAGCTGCCAGGGCCTCGTCACGTTGATTAATTATGCATTATCCTCAATTGACATGGTCAAAAGTCACCGTAACCTCATCATGACATGGCTTGTTGTTGATTACACTCTGTCTAGGAGTTACTGTTTAACAAAGATACGTTTTTTTCTACTTGTACTTTCAGCATTTCTGTTTCTATTGCTCTGAGAAGCATGGCTGACCCTTGTACTTTCAGCATTTCTGTTTCTATTGCTCTGAGAAGCATGGCTGACCCTTGTACTTTCAGCATTTCTGTTTCTATTGCTCTGAGAAGCACGGCTGACCGCATTGAGCATCGTATAACATTTAACTGGCCTTTCTTTGTCCTTGGGTTCAGTCCATTGGTGCACTGGAGGGGTCCCTCAATCAGGTTGTGCCAAGCCTTTTGTGTGGTAGCTAAATCTTTTCTTTAAGCCACGAGTCACACATGTGACACATAGTGATCAGCCATTAGTGTTTCTTTGCCCCTAGAAATCAAAACTCCTCACTACGTAAATATGTCAGGTCGCCCATTGTAAACGGACATACCCTTGGTGGCTGGTTCGTACTATCCGTGAGAGGGAAGATCTCAGATTTATCATAGTTAACTGTGAACCCCGAGAAACAGCCAATCCTAGTGATGTCTTCCATGAGTGGGTCTAGGTTGTCTTGGGTTGCCTAATACAGATTAGCACGTCGTCCGCATATAGCAAAATTATGTCTGGCCGGCCCGAAATTCGAATTCCTTGTTTTGCATGACAGTCTCTAAAAATTAACCGGGCGGATAGCTCAGCGGCAAAGTGTTCGCCTTGGAAGCAAGACGACATGAACCAACACAGGTTCGAGCCCCGGGTCCGCGCTTAGAAACCTCTGTGTATTTAAATGTGTTATAAACACGCAACTAAGACAACAACAAAAAAACAATTACGCAACTAAAAAACAAATAATTCCTGTAACAGCGCCTCGGTGCCCGCAGGCTTTGTGAGCGCTTTCAAAATGCAAATAAATAAAAATAGATAAATAATGAGGTCAGCCATAGGCTAAATTGCCAGAGCAAATAGAAGAGGCCTCTACTAAATTCAAACGGTGCAGAGTGTGTTGCATTAAGGCATAGAGTGGCAGTTGGTTTTGTATAGAGGTGTTTAATGTATTGTATGATTCGGTACCTCATGCCACATTTCTTTAAAACAGCAAATGGATATGGCCAGGACACCATATCAAATGCTTTGCGTGCATCTGACGCCATCACCACTAGCTGAGCCTTTGGCGAGACATGGGCCATAACACTCAATAGGCGTCGAAGGTTCAGGGAAGTAGATCTACCGTGTATAAAGCCCGCCTGGTCACCATGGCCCAATGAGGGCATCAGGGATAGGAGTCTATTTGCTATAGTTTTGGCAAATATTGTAGTGCCGACCACTCATTACGGACAATGGCCTATACAAGCCACAGCCCTCACTTGGTTTCCCAGGTTTTAAAAGTACTATAATATTGGCTTTTCGGAGCGTCTCCGGGAGTAGTCTGCTCTGCACAGCTTTCTCCCACACCTTTAAGATGTAAGGGGACAGAATTGTCACATATTCCATATCAAATTCGCCATTAAGTCCGTCAGGACAAGGGAAGTTATTTCTCGGTAGGTCCGTTATCACCTTTAGTATCTCTTCTGCAGTAAAGGGTATGTTCATTTGTGTTCTAGCCCCTCCAAGAGTATCGACATCGGGATAGATTCCAACAAAGCACCTGGATCGTCTCCCTCATTGGTATCAGGTAATATTATCCCCATATATATGGTCGCCGTAAATAATATCACAGGGAAAAAGTCGTGGCAATATAATTTGAGTGTCCATATATATGGGGACGGGGCAGCGGGGATTGCGGGGGTGTCCCCCGCTCTCCATGAAGAAAAAAAAAAGGTTTGAGGGTTGCGGGGTGTCCCCCGCATGTTCCATGTAATAATGTCTCCACAAAAAACTGCAATTTTTCGGCGATTATTTTGCATGGCGATATTTTATTACATGGAACCCCCTCATTAGCTTCTGGTGCCTGATAAAGTCCCTTATACAAGTCTGCAAACACTCCATTGATGTCTCGGATGGAGTAATTCATATTTTGACGTACGTCCCCGACTATATAGGTTGGGCCCCTTTCCAATTGTGTCAGTTTCGACAGTGTCCTGCCAGGCCGTTCCCCGTTGCCATACCTTCTAGCCGCAAACTGGTTTTGTAAAGTATTGAAACACTTGTGTATAGGCACGTTACAAATGCCATATCATATCATTTCACTTCTCTATTCGCATGTGCATTCAATAGTTCTAGCTGGGTCTTTATCTCTGTCAGCAGGATGTGACTGGGTACAGCCGCATATTTAACTTCCAGCTCCTTAGGTTTACTCTTGCTAAGGACTATAGCTCTTCGGATTGTCTCAAGCAGGCCAAACTCCTTGAACATGGCCATGCCTCTAATGAATGCCATAAATGTTTGCCAGAGGGTACCCTGTGACGCAGTCCCACTATCACTGACTTGGAAGAATGTACTAATATCCTCCTCTATGCCAACCCTGAACACCAAATCCTGCAGGACCGCCAACTTAAAACGCCAAGCTGTGCGGTCCCCAGGCCTCACACCCCAGTCTAAGGCCATCACTATTAGAGAATGGTCCGAGTAATTCCGGGGCAGTATGTCAGTCCCTGACACCAGACCCATTAGGCACTTTGAAGTTAAAGAAAGGTCTATCCTAAACAACCTATCTTGAGCCATAGAGTAGTGGGAGAATCCTGCTAGCAATGGTTGTAGGGTTCACCATACATTGCATTGATCAAGCCTATACATCTGACTCAGAATACAGCATGCCGCCCTAGAAAGTGATCTAGGGGCCCTGCCTGTTCTATCCCATTGGAGATTTAGTATAGTATTCATATTTCCTCCCCACACTATGAGTACCATCGGGCAAGCAGCCAGGAGATTTGCCACATTTGTATTAAAGTCTGGATAATTCCAAGTTAGGCATGTAGGAATTAGCCAGTAGCATTGCTTTGTTCAGCAGTCTACAGTGTATAATGACATATCGACCTTCCAAGTCTATGTGCGAGTGCAGTTGCTCAAACTTGAGACATTTATGTATGAGGGTAACAACTCCTCTGGATTGTGTCAAGACGTTGGTATAGAATCTATTAGCACCACATCCCCTGGCCCGACTAGCATTTCCACACCCCATGTGTGGGTTTCCTGTATAAATAGGGCGTGTACCAGATCTCTACTCACGTAGGTCACTATCTTCCTGGCTTTGGAGTAATTCCCAAGTCCTCTTACATTCAACATCAGTATCATAATGGTCCCCATTGGGTCCTAAAGTAGCCATGCATGTCCCAGGAGTTCAAACCAGTAGTAACAGTAGACTCAAAGTTATTGCACCTGCTTACCAAAATAATTTAATTTTTCCCCAACACTCTCCCCCTCCACCATTTCCTCATCGCCCCCAATCAGGGCCATGGCAATCCCTCACCCACACATCTCTAACCCCAACTCTCCCAACCCCGATTTTGCACCAGTAACCTTACATAGGGGAACACTGCTTAAACTTCCACCAGCCTGGGATTCCATTATGGCCAAATGGACTTAGGATAAGTGAACAAACAAAGTATCCCACATAGTTGCCCGCTACAGGTTTCCAAACCGCATAATTCACAGGCACATGATACCCGCACAAAATTGAATAAGCTATCACAGGCCCTACCCAGCATAAGAGGATTCATGCCAACATTTGCAATACTGTGTAGGCAGCTTTTCACTCGGAGGAAGCCACTGGGCCTCATTACAAGTTTGCCGGTCCGGTAACTACGGTGCTGGTAAGGCGGGTGCTTTTTCTCCCGCCAGGTCTGACCTGGCGGGCGGAACGGCACCCGCAAGCAGAGCATGCCGGATGCACCGGGACCATTCTGAATGGTGCCGGTGCATCCGATCTCTCCATTCCCTTAAGGGGAATGGGGAGCATTTAATTCTGGCACCCGCAAATGGGCAATTACCGGGTCCGGCTGGGCTGTAATGACCCCGTAATTGCCCATTCGTGGGTGCCGGAAATAATTGCAAGTTTGGCGGCAGCCTGCTGGTTTTACCGGCAAGGTTACTGCCAAACTTGTAATGAGGCCCACTGTTTCTTATCCTCCATTAGCTTCTCGTGGGGTGTGAACAGGTATGTTGGTCTCTATGAAGACCGCCACTTCCACTGGCATAGTGAAGAAGAGAACTTTACCCCAATGCTGTATCCCCAACCTTGCCGGAAAGAGCATTGCGTACTGGATAGATCTTTCCCTGAGTATTTTTTTAACCCCCAAGAATTATTTACATTCCAACTGCACCGCCATAGAAAAATTTGTGTATACATTTATCGTGGTATCTTCATATTATAGTGGCCCTTTCGCTCTTGCCAGCCATAGGAGAGCGTCCCGACCTCTGTAATTCAAAGGTTTCACAATGACAGGCCTAGGGGGAGCCCCAGGTTTCAGCTTCATTGTTGGCATCTTATGTGTACGTTCTATCACAAAAACTGTTCAAACGTCTGGGTTTCAAAGCAGGCCTTTGAAAAGGGTGTCAACAGCAGTTTCCATAGGTCCGTGTCCAAACCCCTCAGGAAGGCCCACGATGCGTACATTATTCCTCCTAGACTTGGATTCCAAGTCATCACATTTCAGCAAGGTTCTTTTCAGATCCCTAGCCATCCGAGACACCTGTTTTTTAAGGGCAAAAAAACAATATTCTGCCACGCCAATGCATGCTTCCGCCTCTGTCACTCTTGTGCACACCGTTCCATTTTGCTATTCAGGGTGCCAATTTCGGAAGTTATGCCATCCATTTTATCTGTCATAGAAGCAAACACAGCCTGCATACTCTCCATTTCCTGCCGAAGGCTTGGAGGGTCCTGCTCCTCTTCTTGTCTTGCCTGATAACTCGGTTCAGGCGTTGGCTCAGCTCAGGGTCTTGTAGGGTGGTGCGCAAATGCCTCCAGGGTACTCGATTTGTTTTGGTTGCCTCCCCCCTTAGTCATGTTGGTGGGCGGCTCAGTGCAGTAGTGTTGTGTCATTCAAAAACCACACAAGTTGGCACCTCAAGACCTACCACACTTCGCCTCAGCACAGTGGTTGTCTTCAAGGGGGTAGGCGCTCGCCCCACCAGTGCCAGGTGCTGGGAGTACTAATGTAGTCAGCAGTTACTCATCTCATGTTTTTCAGGCAACCTCCTTTCAAAATTGCTCCCCAGCATAGTAGGTGGAATATGTCCCCCTCTTTGAAGCTCTCCAAAGTAAGTTCTGCATACCCAAGGCTCCTCTGAGATAATCCTTACAAGCTTCTTCAAATACCATCTGCACCAGAGCTGGCTCGGGCCCACTTAGCCCACCAGTTGTGCCAGGATCACCTCCTACATACCATTGTGATTGCAGTGTCCAAATGGCCCCCACTCGCAAATGGTAAAGAGGGCCTCCTACGAGCAGCAGTGACTCCTTCTCACGCTCAGTGCCTGCGGTTTCAAGCTTTTATCCATGAGCTTGGGTCGCACCATTCATGTCAGACCACTGGCGCTCCGGGATCCCTGCAGCTCTGTGCAGTCAGTTCGGCACCGCCTCATGTTCTCACCAGTTCAGCCGCTGACGTCACTCCCAGCGCACATACCGTGTGAGGGTCCAGGAACACCCAAGCAGGCCCTCTGTCCTTCACACCACTCAACCCAGTCCACAGGATATCATTGGGACAGCACCCAGTCTTCCGGCAACAGCTCAGCTCATCCCTTGCAGGTCTCCTGTGCATATCCCCCCACATTGCAGGCCACAGCAGCCACCATTACTGCAGCTTCGATTCCTCCAGCGGATCAACAGCCACAGCTTGCAGCTCTGATCGGGTACTGCACAACGCTTTCCACCACCAAATTATCCACAATGAGCTGTGCAATTATGCCATTAAATAAGGTGCAGGTGTATTAATTAAGTGGAAGTCACAGAGCCTCACCTAAGTCCAGCCATTTTACAGGCTGCTCAGCAGAGTCCCCCTCTGTGTGTCTTATCTTGATGACATTGTGATACGCAGTCGTACCTTGGGAGAACACATGTCCCATCTATACCAGATCACCAGTGCCCTATGACAAGCCCGACTAATCGAACGCAAAGAAATGCCACCTGTCCCAGTCGGCTGTCCAATATCCGGGTTTCTTTGTCAGTAACAGAATAGTCCAATCCAGTTGGACAAAGTTAAAGCTGTAAGCGATACTCCCATACCAAGAACCAAGAGAGAGTTAAGGGCTTTCCTAGGGTTAATAGTCTATTATAGACTATTTACTCCCAACTTTTCATCCATTACTTCATTCCTAACTACGAAATTAAAGAACGCAGAACCCCAGAAGATCACGTGGGAGAAGAACGATCAGTCTTGCTTTCAGTTTTGTGTAGAAAACCCATCATAAAAGTGGAAAATTTCAACAATTTGCCCTCCAAATTGATGCCTCAAAGGTAGGACATGGGGCAGTGCTCTCTCAAAGTTATGATGGAATAGAACACCCCATGCTGTATATCAGCCTCAAATTATTCCCCAGGGAGAGAAATTATGCCATGATAGAACATGAGGCATTGGAAATTAAATGGGCAGTGAGGCATCTCTGCTATTACCTCACCGGTAGGAAATGTACCCTAGTAACAGACCATTCCCCTCTCCTGTGGCTCAGTTCAAGAAAAGACACCAATGCCAGGATTATGCGATGGTTCCTTGACTTGCAGTCCTTTAGTTTCAGTGTGGAACATTGCAGAAGTAAAGATCAGGGAAATGTAGTTTTCCTCTCCCGGTTCCCTTTAGGGAAGGAGGTACCAGACAGTTTAAGGGGAAGGGTATGTGATGAAACCCACAATGTCATCACTGCTTCCGAAGGGGGAGCCACTTCCCACAAGGCCAGGGTGGTGAGGCCGCTACCCGACACTCCCCCTGGGGGTGGTACTCAGTGGTTAGATCTCATGGGAGGGGAAGCACCCTTTGGGACCAATGACAACTACACCGGGAGAACACTGTACCCCCACCAAGCACGTGACCCCTGTACCCCTTTCCACACTTACCCCACCTTTCCTTCACCTCCTCCCTCTTCAAACCTGCACTCATACCCTGTGTACTTTTCTAAGGCAGTCCAAATAGAAAGTACTGAGACGATGAGGGGTCTTACTGAGTTAAAACATCAACACTTACTTAGAACTGAGAGGAGGAGAGGAGGAACGAATGTGGAGCAATACAGAGTAACCATTGGAACCACTTTCAATGGCCTGGTGGTTCACGAACAGTGATTAGATGAAAACCAAAGAAGGACTTAAAAAGTCGTCTTGACCGTGGAGGAACTGCGGGATGCCGAGAGGAAGGAGAAAGAGTGTAGGGCCGGTCCAGGACGTGAGGACCATGGAGGGCCGCAAGTGGACCCAGACTCTAGATGCCCCAGAGATCTGGGGACCACAAGAGTGCAAAAGCACACTCTCCCTGAAAGGAAGAAGACTGGAGGCACCACAGGGAAAAGAAAGCTCTGGAAAGTCACTTGAATGCTACAAACAAGACTCCAGATGTATCAGAGTTCTGGGGACTGCGAGAGTGCGAAAACACACTCTCCCTGAAAGGAAGAAGACTGCGAAGCCGCCAAAGGGAAAAGGAATCTCCGGAAAGCTAACGGAGTGCCATGAACGAGCCCAGCTGCCTTGAGGGAGCCAGCATTCATGCAAGCCATGCCACAAAGTACATGGGTAGCCGAAAGGGTTTGGAAAGCTCAAGGAGGAGGGAAAGAAGGGTCTGGGACCCTAACACGGTGAGAGGAAAGGAAGAACGTATATGGACTTGTAGTAAGGCTTGGCAGGAGAGTAAACCAAGTCCACATAATGGAAAACTAAAGCCAGAATTGCAGGTCCGGGACTCACACCCAAATAAAGAGAAATGGAAGGTAGAGGAAAGTTCACACAGTACTTGGCAGGTTAGTGAGCCAAGTCTTTATGACCCACTCCAGCTTAGAAAGTACATCCAAGCAACTCTTCTTCGTCGCAGTACTTGGTGAAAGGGAACCATGTCTTCACCCAAGAGTCAAGGACCCACCACAGCTTGGAAAGGACATTCAGGCACTCTTCTTGATTGCAGTGCTTGGTGAGAGGGAACCAGGTCTGCACCCAAGGGTCAAGAACCCACTACTCCTTGGAAAGAGCACCCTGGCTGTTCTTCTTCAGCGCAGTATCTGTCTAGAGGAAGCCAAGGCTGCCAACCAGGGCCTGAGACCCCAAGGAACTAATCAAATGTTTTACCAAGACAACAACTGCCTTTTGTCCAGGGGAAGGGAGGCATTCCTCTGCACCAGGAAGTCATCTGCTTTTGATTTTGTTAGCTTAGTGTGTAAGGGACAGAGTTAGGATTTTGACACTGGACATTGGGACTTTGCTTTGGACATTCTGACACTAGATATTTCAGTTGAGGCAGGGTTTTCTTTTCCTTTTTACCTTTGAAAAAAAGTTCATAGCAAACAGTATGACACCTTAGTGTCAGAGTCTTACATCTGCACCCTTACAATTCCTTTAGAAAACATTTGGATGACGTGTGTCATATGTGTGCTTTTCCAAGCCAATAATTCAAAACAATTTTCGATCTAGTTAAAGGCAAACCTTTAGTTTGGACAGGGAAGCACGATGTGTCTTGCCTGACCATGTTTCAGCTACAATATAAATCAAGGTGTTTCTCTGTGCATGATCCAAGTTGGGGATCAGTGGTTTGGCTGCTATTGTAAGTTACTCATCACAAAGAGGGAGCCCTAAACACCCTTCTAAAGAGGGGCTCAACAGATATATTTATACTGACAGATGGGTTGGCCAAACTGCCGCTCCCACCTCTTCTCGCTCGCACTCTAACCTCCTTCACCTACTGAGAAAACACATCTACTCTCTGGATGCTAACTAATTTCCTCTAGAAGGCCTCCTTCTGCTGCCTTTTTTCTGGTTTCCACAAGCTCATTTGTCTCAATGTGTGTGATCATTTCCATGAGGAGAACACCCCTTGAGCTTCTGTTTTGATTAATGGTTTGATTGGTTTTTGCTGAACTGGCTGAAGGCTTAAGAAAGCCGGCTGCCATTTTACGGTGACCAGATCTGTCAAAGAAACCACATTTAAACCAGCAGGTAAGGGGGGAGCTCTCATTATTCTTAACATGGTGGACTATATCCACGAATGTGAGAGGCATCTTAATTATGTTTACACCTACATACTACTACTTAGTGACCCCACATCAGCCATACAATCACTTATTAAAGATGTTCTTGACCAAGCTGAATTGGACAAATTGATTTTGAGTAAAAGAAGAAGCTTTTTGACAGCCAGCCATCCACTTACTCCTATCTTTTACGTGCTTCCAAAGAGTCACACATATCTAACAAATCCCTGTGGCTGTCCAATTGCCAGAGCAACATACAGCCTACTGGAGCCACTTTCCAAGTATATTGATGAAATCCTACAACTTTTGATCAGATCAACTTCTACTTTTTTGAAAGACACAAGAGATTTTCTGCAGCAACTGAATTATTTGGTACTGACTGATACTAAAATACTACTGTTCACATGTGATGTAGTCAGCTTATATACGTCTATACTGCATGAAGAGGGGCTAAGTGCATGGAGCGGATTCTCCTCCAACATGACCATGTAGGAGCAGGCAAGAAAGTTGTTCTTACAATACTTAAACTGGTGTTGAATAACCAATTTGTTTTTGCTTCAACAGCGATTTTTACTTCCAAACCACTGGGACATCCATGGGGCAGACATGGCACATTGTTACGCCAATATCTTCAAGTATTACTTTGAACAGCACTTAATACTAACAACTGAGAGGGCGCAATCACACTTGATCTTTTACAAACGCTATATTGATGACATGTTAAGCATTTGGTGCGGTACCAATCTTGAACTAATCTCATTCTTAGAAGAATGGACTATCCTCCATGACCTAATTAAATTCACTTACTGTACAGACCAAACAACATTATACTTTTGGACACCCATGTGCAATTCAGTGAGGGGAAGTTTAGAACATCACTGTACACAAAGCCCACTGATAGGAATAGCTTCCTACATGCCCAAAGTGTTCACCCCTAAAACACGGTGAAGGGGTTACCTTTTAGCCAGATAATTTCTGACCTGCTTGAATATAACAAACAGTGTGACCTAATGCTACAACGGTTTAGTGAAAGGCATTATGATGACAGAGACTTATCTACTGCAAAAACAAAAGCCTCAGTGTTGACACATGAAATATTGATTCAAGAAAAACCTCAACGTGAATCGGACATCTAGTCTATACATACACCTACTGATGACAAAGCAATAGGGTTAAGCAAATTGTCTCCAAGCATTGCAATATTTTGCAGCCTGATGATGTCACAGCGAACATATTCCATAATAAACCCATTTCTTTATTTCTCTATTAGTGTCTTCTATGACTGTTATTTTTATACTTTGATTTTCTTTTTTTCCCCACCCCATATACCAGAAATGCCCTGTATTCACATCTTTTTATTCACGGTTTCATTTACTTCCAATGCTACGAATTTAAGATCATATGCAGTTTGCATTTTGGGTATGTTTTGGAGATGTTAGTATTTTCCATAGGGACCCTGACCATTCCAATCCGGCAGGTCTGTCGACAGGAGGCAGTTCAGCATGACATGCTGGAAGCCGTCATCCTTCCTGTGAGATAACAGTTGTAAATACTGCCGGCATCTCGGCATTTGTCTTTCAGGCTCCACTACAGAACTGTGGTCTGCATTACAATCTCTGTGGTAAGGTCAACATCCCATACGCCTACAGGCTTATCTATTCCTTTTTCTTTAGTACCATCTACTTACTATTTTCTGGCTCTTATATTTGTGTATTTTTAGCTATCTGCTCCCACCTAGGAGCTCTGAACGGCTTCCCATGTCATTGAATACAAAAGGTACTTGGCGTGGTCAGGTTAAACACGTTGTTGTGGGCTATGTTGAATTTCGTTTACAGACACTTAAGCTCCTCATTGGGTATGTTCTTTCTTTCTCGTGGATACCCGAGGGCTGATGTTGATGCAGCATTCTTGGCAAACATGAATTTGAATACTTGTTTTTCAGGTATTTCAGATCAGTTTATTGAACACTATAGATGTGGTGTTGGAACTTTATATTGATTTTCAACAAATGGCTTTCTCATTATAACCTATTCTTTATTTTCAGTTCACTTAGGACACAACAGGCAGCTATTGGATTTCTTGGTTGTCTCCATTTATGCATCATAGGGTTTTCTTGGAAAAGCATCTATGGTAAAGGTTGGGAAGTTTTTCGCTTGATTGTTTCAGTTTTTTAAATATTGCTGGTCAGAAAGGCATACGTATGTCAGGTTGTAATACAATACTGTTGTACTTCTTAACATTTGCAGAACAATTGAGGGTGTATCCCTGATGACGGGGCTTGAGGCCCTGAACTGTGTAGACCTTTGTGTAACATCACCCTCTTTATTTGTTGAGTTTTGTTTCCACTGACATTATTCAGTACACTTTACAATATTGTGAATACTCCTTTGCTGTTTGTCTTATGCAGCATTGCTGACACTTTTCTTGTCACTTATGTTTTGGTAGTTGGGCATTACTCCCATCACTTGGTTCAATACCTTGAAGGGAGCTGATTAAAATACCAGAAAAAAATCCTCTGGTGTTTTTTGTATCAACATTTGTGTCTGAACTTTTAGTTTTTGTTCCGAATTATTATTTATATTTTGTTTTACTTGCTGTTATTAAATCTATGTTTATTTTGCTGGAAAACTGCTTTATAATTTCTTCATTGGTTTGGAACCCTTTGGTTCACCATTTGGATGAGTGTGTCTGTGTTCAGATCAGGTCTTTTTCAGACATTCTTTTCTAATTGTGGTGACCAGAGTGGCTCAGCTGTTTCCCCCCTTGGCTGTGCCGGTTGGTTTCGCTTATTGCAATTTCTGATGTCTTGTGTTCCCTGTGCCAGCTCTCACCACTTCTTGACCTAGGATCACTTTCCAGCATGCAGGACACCTGGTGAAAAATCCTTCCAGACTTCACGAGCAGGCTCAGGGCATGCTCCGGTTTTGGGTGTGAGCAGATTTTCTCTATTGTAATACCATGCTAATTTTATGCTATTTTGATCATGTTGGAGAGGTGGCCCCAATCGGTCAATTTTGTAACCAATTCATTATTGTAACTTGTGTAGTCCTGCTTCAGTGTGCATTTTCTGTTTTATCTGAGGAAATGACTTAAGGGAAGGTTCTCTCAGTGCATCTTGGGCGAGGATTTGAATAATATAGCAACATGTTTGTATCCGTACTACGCATCTAACATATCTCTCAGTGTTCCATAAGAGGGCTTCATCTGAGGCGGTCTTTAAGGGCTTCTCTGCTGATGTATCTTGGGAAGGTTGGGTGGGGCATGAGGGATCCCCATACACCACCTCCAAGGATCACATCACTTAGCGAATGCCTGGTCCCCAAAATCCCACAGTCCTCTTTCATTGCTCCCTCACAATTCTCAATATACTGTTTTGAGCTACACAATGTAACACCGAAAGTCTGAAAAGAGAGGGCAACAGATGCCTTGGCAATTAACAATTCCTTTGCAATTAACAATTTTCAGAGCATTTTGAGTACTAGCAGTAATAACAGGGTTTGTGCCATATAATGGGATGTACTGGGGAAGGCTTGAGTAGAGGAGAGAGTGGAGGTGAGGGCAAAGGTGAGGATAATAGCAGATGCAGGGATGGTGGAAGTGGGGATGAAGGTTGAGGCAGATAGTAAGTAGTAGGGGGGTTCTGTTGAAATTGGCATTTATTTGTCTACAGAAAGAGGACAGGTCAAGAGTAAATTAGGAAAAGGTTGGCTTGTGCTTTTTCTTTGTACAAGCGGTTTTGATAGTAAGTCTGCTTTTGCTCCATGTGTGGTAGGGGCCACTTGCAATGGAAAGTCTGCCATTTAGTTAACCGGGCTACGTAAGGTGAATGTTTTGGTATGTAATGCATCTGATCTTGAAAGTGATTCAGGTGTTCAAGGGGAGCCACTCTAAAATGGGTGTAAATTGATTTATACTAATTGCACAAGAAATCAACCTGTAATGCAGCAGGAGAGTGGTTAAGGAAGATCTGGGAAGGCCTGCAAGATTGGCGTTGCTGCCAGTTATGGGTGGTAGTATTGTTGGGACACCGGTTTCTAAGAGATTTCTGTAATGTGAGATTTAATCAAGAGGCTTTTCTCATTTGTGAAGCCAGGGAACATTCTGAGTGGAGGGAAGGTTTCTAGACATATTTGGAAAGGTGGCACACATAGATGTGTTAGTACTGGGTAGACAGAATTCAATTTTTAGTGGGTGCAACGGTGGATATCCGGGATTCTAGGAGCTCTTAGAAAGATTTCAGATTAGGATTGTGGTGAGGGGATGGGTCTGTCTTGTATGGGGTGTCATCTGCATATTGATGGATGCAACTGTTGTTGCTATTTAGGACTTAGCTCAGGGTTTCCATGTACTGGTTGATTTCCATGGGGATATAATTGATCATTAAGATTATCTACAATTCAGAGGGCAGGTTTGAAATTAGTGATGCTTTAATTTTCACAACTTGCAACCATCCATTCTAGGAATTCCAGTGGTCTTCAACTGCAGCCCACTGGAGAGAGAGAGAGAGAAAATGTGTGGCTGAGAGAGATGAGAACAGATTCTTGTGATCAATTGTATTGAAGACATCTGGGTATTTTGTCCAAGCCAATGCACATGAAAAGTTATATTGCAGCTGCTTTTCTGTAGGTTTGAAGACTGGCTTGAAAGGGTCCCCAATTGTTTTTTTTAAGGAGGCGTTTGACCTGGCCTACTTGCAGTGGGGTAGGCGCCTTAAGGTGGTGATGAGTTGATTATTTTTTTAAAAAGGGGAGCAGTGACTTCCCCCCAGTTTTTATTTCTGGTTATTAGGTGGTGCAAAAGCAGCCCCTATAAGCCGAAACTATTGCATTAGAGTAAAGCAAAGAAGAAATGGCATATGAGGAGGAACACACAGCCTGTAGGTGTTGCTTGGTTACTTGCCCACTGTAAAGAAGGCATGGTACCGAGCAGTAGACACAGACACAGTGGATACACGTTTCGAAAACCTTTATTTAGTATTTTAGTTGGGTTGGTAGAACTCCTAACTGGCCCTAACTATAGAATGGGAGTAGTCTCAACCATTAAACAAATAACAAACAAGTCCAAGTCAGTCTAGTCAAAATAAAAAGACCTATACTAAGAAAAGCTAACCTTGCTCTCCTTCTCAAAATAACAAATGTGTTAAGGGAATACAAAAGGAAAATAGTGTTTCAAAAGAAATGTCAGAATGCTTCTTAAGAAGGATAGATGGATGGCACCGCTCTATCAGTTTTGCCCATTTTGGCTTACTGGTACAATTCAACAGTTCATTTTTGGGTTTCAAGCTTCTGGTAGTTCAATCACTTCCTTAGGCTTCCTCCGTCTTGTCATCAATACTCTGTTCACATTCACATTCTACATTTCTCACAGTTCTGCACAGGCTTCCCTCTGTCAGGCTCAAGCCTGTCTTCTTTGTGGGGATTCCCTTCACCACGTTTTTTCTTAGGGATCTTTTTACTGTCGAAGACCTTCGAAACTGCAGGGATTTTACATAGACCTCTGCACGACCACTTCGACCTCTCTTTCAACAATTCTGCAATTCACGTTCTTCCTCATCTTGCAACACCAATGCTTCTTGGTACTTTCATCTTGCAAGATCAATACTTCTTGGTATTTCTTTTTCACAAATGCCTCTTGGCACTTGTAGTTCTTATTCCTTGCAACACCAATACTTCTTCGTATTTCTTGTTCACCAATGCCTCTTGGTACTTGCAGTTCTTATTCTGTTTAGTTTGCCTTCTTGACCTTTTTCAAAGTTCATATACTTTGCCCTCTTGGCATGTTCAGAGTTCACATACTTTGCTTTTCTTTTTCACAAATAGCGCCTTGGTACGTGTAGTTCTTATTCTCTTTAGTTTGCCCTCTTGGCCTTATTTCAAAGTTCATATACTTTGCCCTCTTGACATATTTAGAGTTCACATACTTTGCTTTTCTCTTATTCAACTTTCTTTCCTTATCGCAGTTACTTTCTTTCCTTTGGTTCCCGCTATAATATCTTTCAACTCTCATAACATTTCACGGAGACTTTCAAATGTGTGACTTAGCCTTGCAGGACCACTCTGTTAATTTGTATCCATTTGTTTTACAATTCAACAATTGTCCTTTCCATTTGTGTTTTTTATCAGCACACGCACAACCTTCAACTTTCGGATTACAGTTACTTTTGTTTTTAACACAAAACGGACTGTTGTTGCCTTTGATAACTCACTGGTCATGTTCTTTGGTCTTCTTTCATCTTATTCATGCTGCAGTCAAGGCCGTTACCAATGCCTCCTCAGCTCCTCCCCAAATGTGCTGTGTTCATGTAACTTGAAGGTTTCTTTCATCTGTTCACTCGGTTTCAGTCTTCTTACGGCTTCCTGAAAGTATGGATTTCTCACCGGGATATCTCTCGATCCGTGCAACTGCCGATCAGCTGTTTGGCCTTCCAACTTCCACAGCCTGGTTTGCATCAGCCCCGAACGAGCTGTTCCTTCTCATGCCCAGCCACGCTCAGAGTGTGCCTGTGCATGCCACCTTTTAGCCTCACAGGGAGTGTTAACAAGTGGCAGGTGTGCATTGTTAGGACTACGTGCCTGACTCTGCCTGGCCCATGTAAGTCAGTGAAGGTAATCTTTCTGACCTCATTCTGCATCTTTCTCGGCTCAGTACTGTTGTCAATGTAAAGTGGGGAGGAATTATGGGAGCTGTAGTTTCCCATAAGATAAGCAGGGATAGGGGCTAGATGGGTTGTGGAAAAAGGGGGATACCATGTCTCACCATTGGGTGCTTCTCCTCTACTCCCCGAGGACCCCCTAACAGGGTGCTCCTCCCTCGCTTGTCCACCCCCAGGTTTGGGATCCAAAAGCGATGGCCTTTCCCTGGCCACCTGAGTACGGGATCCCCGGGGACTAGGTTGTGAAACACCCTCTGGTTTTTCACACCACCCATTGACTGCCCATGGCCATGCTAATCCGGTATCCAGTGATAATGACACCAAGGAAAAGGTCGCCAGGGGGTGACATTTAAATACATTTACACCCTGCAGGAAATCGAGCACTTTCCCCAAATATTCTAGGACTGAAGTCTAAAATAGTAAATAACACCGGTCCTAGAATATGTTGGGGGAGACTTTTTAAGGATCAGGAACAAAAATGTCCCACTGGCAAACTTTTCCTTGGAACATTTTCACATAGAACCGTTAATCCCTATGGCAATTCCCACTCACTTCCTGCCTCTCCCTGGCCAAAACACCTCCTCATGGGAGTGCTTTGAGCTTGCTTTAATCAAGCCTTAGCATCAAACTTTGCACTCAAAGTATCTGCCAGTTTTTTTGCAAAGCAGTCGTCTGAAAGCTAATTGCTTTATTAGCGCTGTAAATGCACTACTGGTGGAATAAAAGTGTTGTCACGTGGTCTGTCTTCAGCCACTCGATTTTAAGCACCAGGCATGCCCTTTACTGAAGCAATGTTGAAAAGTTGAAAAAAAAACACTGGCAAAGCCAATTGTTTTAGTTTGTGTATAAGTATTGGGCAACTGCCTTTCCCATGCCTACACAAAAGCCCAAAATGTTGGCATTGCCAATGCTTGTTGTAACTTACCGATATGGACTAGTCTGTGATGTGTCTAATGTGTTGCCATGGAAACTGTGTATAATGCATTGAATGCTCAGACATTTTATTCACAAAATTCTTGCGTGAAACAGTTGACTTCTGTGTTTTGAATACATTAAGGCAGCACACAGAGATGTCTGTCTCTTGGAAGCTAAGACATTATTAAGCATAAGGGTGGTGTTATTGTTTTACTAACTTCTTGATTGCGAGCATAAGGGTTGTTAAAATGCATGTTGAAAACAAGGGAAGGGGTGTTTTAAAAAAAAACGAAGACGAGCATGGGTACAACTTTAGACAGCGAGTGGGAAATGGCATCTTAAAAACATCTAATCTTTAGTAAAGGAATTACGCAGCTTGATTATATAAACAATTACACTATTTAAAAACGCATTTTAGAACAGGATTTGACATATGCGCAGTGTGATGTGTCACAAAGACACATAACATGGGCGCATAGGGATTCTCCTAGGTCATGTGACTGCACGGGATGAGGGAGGGGCATGTAGCAGTAAACAGCAGTTACTGCCAGACCCAGCTCCTGTGTGGTTGTAGTTATTAGAGCATTCAATAAATCCACACTTATTTTTTTTACAGACACTTCTTCTCTGATAAGATCATAGAAACAGATCCAGACAAGATCAAGGCGCTGACCGAGGGCCCATGCCTGTCAAACGTAGCCCAGGCACTCTTGTTTCTGCAGCTGGTGTGCACTCCACGCACTACCTCTCGGACTTTGCATCCACTAGTGCTCCTCTGAGGTCCCTGACGACGAAAGACCAGCGGTTCACATGGACACAGGTCCATCAAAAAGCTTTTGACAGAATAAGGAAGGAAATAGCGGCATCAGTGTGCATGTCATACTTTGACCCCAACCTACATACAGAGGTAACTGTGGATGCAAGCCCAGTAGTCCTGGGCACCATCCTGGCACAACATTCCGGAAGTGACCATGCCCCAAGGAAGATTGTGTCGTATGTCAGCAAGCAGGGGCGCTGATGTTTGGGTTTCGCTGGGGCAGCCGGGGGCAAAAATGAAAAAAACGTCCCATTCTAAGAATAGGGACTTTAAAATAGTGTTTCCCGGGGGGTGCATCGGCCCCGGAGCACCCACGTACCTTGCCAGCAAGAGCCTGACGGAGACAGAACAACGATACTCGTAGGCCTAGAAAGAGAGCCTCGCCATTGTGAAGGCGTGTGAACACTTCCACTTGTTCCTTTACGGCAAAACTTTCACCATTGTCACCAACCACCAGATCCTCATTACGATACATGGCAAGTCCACCGCTCAAATGCGCCCCCCTCCGGATGGCCTGGTGGGGCCTATGCTTCCAAGAATACCGATTTAACATTATCCATAAACCAGGTAAAGAAGCTAACCTAGCTGCCTTCTTGTCCAGGTATACCCTGGCATGCTCCTGACCGGCCAACTATCGCACAGACAGGTACGTCAATTACATGGTACACCATGCAATACCACCAACGATCTACCTGGAAGAACTGCAGCAAGCAATGACAGAGGATCCGACTCTTGAAATAGCAGCGTCCTGCATTCTAGATGGGAGAAGGAGGGCTGTGGAACATGCAATGAAGGACAATTCAGCCGTTGATGTCAGGCTATGGAAAATGCTTATGAGAGTGAGAGAGGAGCTGCTCATCACACCATCTGATCTGATACTAAAGGGTGAAAGAATTGTGATGCCAGCACCACTGTAACAGTGGCCAGTTGACGTAGATCACAAGGGTCACTTTGGGATCGTGTCGGCTAAGGGACAGTTAAGGAAGAAAGTATAGTTCCCTGGCATGGACAGCATGATCAAAAACACACTTAAATCATGTCACATATGCATGTGCCTACAGCTGCACACGACTCCTGGCGCTGAAAATTACACCACTGTCTAATGAGGTCTGGGATGAATGGCCATCGACTTTTTCGGGCCCCTCCGGTCAGGAGAATATATACTTGTAGGCCTGGATGAACATTCCCTATTCCCAGAAGTGGAAATTCTGCAATCCACTGCAGCCACCATTGTGATCCCAACACTAGACCGGATGTTTTCAGCTTACGGTATACCGAAAGTGGTCAAATCTGATAATGCATCTCCGTTCACGAGCTCCAGCTTCAGGGAATTTGCTCAATATATGGGTTTTCACCACAGGAAAGTCACCCCACCATGGCCCCAGGTGAACGGTGCAGTGGAGCAGTTCATGGGCAATTTCAAGAGGGTCGTGAGATTAGCAAATATTACGCATAAACCGCTGGAGCAAGCACTCTACAAGCTATTGCAAGACTATCGAAACATGACACACAGCTCCACGGCAGAATGCCCTGCTGAACTGATGTTTGGCCACCCAGTCCATACAAGGCTTCCCCATTATGCAGGCCACTGGAGAGGGAGCGACCTTCATTGAGACGTCAGAACGAGGGGCGAAGTTGGAAAAGTGAGAATGAGAGAGTATGCCGACCACTGCCAGAAAGCCCATGTATCCCAATTCCAGCCGAGAGAAAGTATCATTGTAAAGAAAACTGTTATGCACAAGGACATGCCACCATTTGACCCACAACTGCGGTAATGGACAAAAATTGATCCATGATCATGCGGCACAAGCTGACAAATCCATAACTCGGAACGCCTCATTCTTCCGGAGAGTGAAGGAGGAGCCTCGGGCAGAACCTGAGGAGAGTGACTACAAGATAGAAAGGAGTCCGGGTACACTGGAGATGAAGAGGAATTAGCACAGGAAGGAGGTGTCACGCACAGTGGAGAACGTCCTTGAGCAGATGGATGATCGTGCTGGACCATATTAAGACCCAGAGGATGGATTGAAGAAATGGGGTAAGACATTGTTATTTTGGGGGGGGGTTGTGATGTCGCGTCATATAGACATGTGACATGGGGGCACAGGGATTCTTCTAGGTCATGTGGCTGCACGGGATGAGGGAGGGGCACGTAGCAATAAACGACAGTTACTGCCAGACCCAGCTCCTGTGTGGGCGTAGTTATTAGTGAGGCGCCCCATGTAACGGGGCCGTGTCCGAATAGAAGAACACGCACGATCTGTAAGAAATCATATTTTGATCAAATTACTTAAAACCAATACAGGGATCTAGATTTTATAGCACATTTGCAAGGTGTGATTCGCATTGTTTGTCTGCCACCTGCTGGTGAAAAGTAGGCTATGCCTTGACCTACTTTGTATTTGTCACGCTGAATAAAGAATTGAAATTGCTGAGTAATCAAATACGTACAATTAGTTTGCAGATTGCTAAAGAAAGAACACAGTGTTCACGTTTGAAATCAAGCACAAGCGGTACTTGGGCATAAAATACATCCCATAATTCGCAGGGCTCCGCAGCTGCCAGGGCCTCGTCACGTTGATTAATTATGCATTATCCTCAATTGACATGGTCAAAAGTCACCGTAACCTTAGCATGACTTGTTGTTGATTACCAGTGGCGTCGCCTGGAATTAAATTTAGGAGGGGCACAGAGGGGGCCAAAGACAAAAGTAGGGGGGGCACAGACAAATGTAGGGGGAGAACATGGTGACTGCTTGTCTTAGGTGGGGGGCACAAAGGGGGCACAGGGTTTCACAGGGGGGGCGGCCTCCCCAGCCCCTTCCCCAGCAACGCCACTGCTGATTACACGCTGTCTAGGACTTACTGTTTAACAAATAACATGTTTTTTGTATGTGTACTTTTAGCTTTTCTGTTTCTATTGCCTTGAGAGAAGCATGGCTGACCGCATTGAGCATTGTATAACTTTTAACTGGGCTTTCATTTTTCTTGGGTTCAACCTATTGGTACACTGGAGGGGTCCCTCAATCAGGCTGTGCCAAGCCTTTTGTGTGGTAGCTAAACCTTTTCTTTAAGCCATGATTGGCATTTAGGGGTTGGAAGATGGCTGGCTGGTGCTAAAGTGTAGGCCCCCTCAGACGAAGTGCCATTTTAGCACCTCCTCGTGTGATTTTAGGGCCAATCTTTAACATCCTGATGCCCCCTGCGTGCGGCACCCTGAGCAGTTAAATAAAGTTGTTTCATGTAGAACCAGTCCTGGCCTGGGACAGTTGCAGATTTAAGAGGAAGAGCACCGTGGGCAAGAGCGACCAAAAGGGAGCTGAATGTAGGCGGACTTTGGATGCACATGGATTGGGGGCGTCTTTGAGTCAATAATGGTGCATATGAATGATCAATGTTAAATCCGTTTTTTAAGGTTCTCTTTTAAATCATGGTTAGTTTTCAGTTCCGGGGCCTTTTGCTTTGAGCTAATGTGTCTCTCTCCAAAATTCACTGATGATGGAATCGTTTTATTTATTCCTAGCACATCTGGTCATCAAGCCTGAAAATAATAATGGGAAGACGGTTTTTACAGTTTTAAAATATATGCACTTGAAAGAATATCCGACTGAAAGCACAGAAGCAGTAAAAACACAACAAATACATGTTTTGTGACATAAATATTTAAAATGTTGCTGACTAGGTTAGATGTGTACTATTGATGTTTCCTTTGATTTCCCCCCTCTTACATCAATCACATAATAAACGGGAGTTGAAAAATGACCCTTTGTGACCCAAAAAAAGAAAACTGTGATTTAGCAAAAAACGAACATTTCTTTAATGTAGCTTTCATGCCCTGCCAGGAGGGTGGACATGGCCATAACGGCCCAAGTGAAGCGAGGGCCTCAGCTCAGGCTATGGGCCGCTACCAGCCATGTCCACCCCACTGGCAGGGTAGGAAAGCTATTCTCACCCCAGGGTTCGGCCGGGGCACGAATGGATTTCTTAATTTTTCATGGGGAGATCCGCGCTGCTTGCACAGCCTATCTCCCCCATGAAAAATAAACAATGGCCGCCGCCATATAGAAAGGGACTAAGTCCCTTTTCCATGTCTTTTGCTGTGGCCAGACAGGTGGAGCGCCGGCACCGAGTGCAATGCTCCGGTTCTGCAGGTAAGTGGAAGGGGTGGGGGAAGTGAATCGGACCATTTTTGTGGGGTGTGTGGTAGTGAAGTCTGAGCCATAGACGGATGTGGGAACGCTGATACAGAATGGTTGTAGAAGTGGCCTGAACTGGATATGACTCATTTATGGGATCTGCTTGTCAAGAACAGAAAATACAAAAATAAAAATCACAAAGCAGACAAGCCAAGAATGAGGTATGCTATGAAGCACCCCTCACTGCGGGAAAGAAAAGAATGAACTACCTAGAAACTGGCATTTCATCGTTATTCTCACTCGAAGACCTAACGGCTCCATGTGACGGTCCCACAAACAAAGAGTCTCTTACAGAACCAAGATGGCCGGCCTGGTTTATGTCAACTGGCCTTCTGGCAAAAGGGATAGGACCAAAACTTCCAGAGCCAATGGAATTGAAATAAAGTGAGAGGAAGCTTCATTTTAATCAGGGCTAAAAAGGCGGGGTATATCATGAGCAGGATTGGTGGAGGAGAGCCAGTCATGAAGCATTGAGCTGCCATACAGAGAGCCTGGTGGAGGCAGCCTCTCATTAGCAGTACCTGGAATTCTGCATGGAAGGGGGGGATGCTGGAGGACCTCTGAGTGGTACTTAGAACCTGAGGGGTACTCAGAATCCTGAAAGGCACATAGAACCCAGAGATATTAAGAAACCAAGCAAATCGTCTAAAGGGATGCTGTTAAGTCAGAAAGCACCAAAATCCTGAGCCAAGGGGTTGAGAAATTTCAGAAATCATGTAGAGGCAGTGAGGAGCACTATGGAGTCTGAACGATGCTTGGACTGGAGAGGGGTGTTGAGAACCTTTAGAAAGCACCATGTGAAGATTTCTTTTTTGACAAAGATGTCATTATTGAAAGGGTTGGTATGAGGAGGGTGAAGATGATGAATGGTTTAATTTCTTCGGACACAAACCTCTTGTAAGGCCTTTCTGTCCTTTGGTTGCATGTTCTGCTTGAGAGCAACCTGTAGGTAAATTAGAGATGGGCACACACCTTACCGCGTACATACGCTTGTCAGAACATCTGCTTGTTCTGAAGTTAGTGCCCCCACTGGGAGTGAATAATGGGTCTGCTCCCAGAATCCCCACCTGTAAAAGAAATTGCTGAACAATCGATGTCTGGAGGGATTATGGCAATAGTACACAATCGACAGAATGGTCAAACTTCCAATTAATTTATGAAAACCCCTGAAAAGGATAAACTTTATATAAATATATGTGTAGCTTAAATATTAAATCAATACATACTTTTACTTAATGCTTAGCAATCACCCCAAACAGTGGGGTAATAAATATGATTCACAATTATTCACATTACTGGTATAACATCAGCTTATTAGTGCCATGTCCTTTGAATAGGAACAATCAATATATGTGCCAAGATTAGTATACACGCATATTATATGCAAACATTGTATCCACCTTTCCCCTTGGGGCTTTTAAAAAAATGTTTTTCTTCTCACTTTGTTTTATATATACTCTGACACTATGATCAAATTGCTACCCAGCACTTTTCATTTCCATACACTTTTCGGGACTTTAGTTTTACTGTTGTCAGCAGTGGCAGCTGCAGTGGACCAGACACAACATAAAATACAAAACGAAAATCTCAAAAACGGACAAACCATGAATGAGTAAAGGTTCACAGACACAGGCCCCACAAGTCCAGCAATGACACCCCCCAGCGCTACCATCCCTAATAAGAAAGTGATGACTCTGATGTGCCTAACAGTCCTGGGTAAAGTTGCTCCAGGGGCAGTAATACTGCTGTGAGATAACTGGTCAGATGTCGGTATGAAGCAAGGAAAGTTGTGGTGGTAGACGTCCAATACATGAGGAGTCATCTTCCTTCATTGTGAAGAAGAACAATACGGCAGGACATAAGCTGACAAACAAATAGTACTGATTAGACCACCTTTCTTTCTATGGCACTACAGGCCTTAGAGAACCACACAGTGTGACATTAAAATCAATATAGCTGTATATAGTAACTAAGGTCCTAAATGAGAAATCCCAGCTCTGCCGATTCCATTAATGTCTCTATTGCTAGAGTTATGTGTGATGTCTTCTCATTTGTACTCTTTATTGCATCAAACAGTTCATGGGCAGACTGTTTTTCTATGTGAGGCCCAGTCCAAACAAACTGACACTTCTCTCTGTGTGACTGTCCTTCTGGTAACTGTCCCTGGGGGTAGAGCTGACATTCTGTCTGATAAACAGTTTTCTTTTTGTTTTTCTTTCCTGTTCTTCTGCTGTAGGTGTATCACAGTTCGCCTTTCACTGAAATAAGCACCCTAGGCTGGGCTGCCTGTGAGCTGAGACAAATCCTTGAGGCAAACCTTAGCTGTATTTAGCTCCCAGTGTGACCGGCACATATGGGGACATGGGCCCTCATTACAAGTGTGGTGTGCTGGTAATACTGATTACTGGCACACATTTCGGACCGCCGCACTATGAGAGGGGATGCCGGCAACAGCGTTGCTGGTAAGCGCATACCCCCTGCTACCGTTGCCAATAGCACAGGTCACGTAAACTGTGGGACCCCCTGAATCAGTGCTGGTGTTTCCGGAAACAAGGCAGCATCACAACAACGGCCTTCCATGAAACACTGCTGCAAAAA
This sequence comes from Ambystoma mexicanum, assembly GCF_040938575.1. Classification (NCBI taxonomy): domain Eukaryota; kingdom Metazoa; phylum Chordata; class Amphibia; order Caudata; family Ambystomatidae; genus Ambystoma; species Ambystoma mexicanum. The sequence goes on from NC_090932.1 coordinate 781,829,387, forward strand.
TGCTGGTGCCACTGGGAAAACCGTGCCAGAAACACCGGCACTGCGGAGCAGGCTTAACCAAGCCCAGGTGTGCGGGAACAGGCCACAGGTGCACCCAATTGACCCAGCTGCGTACAATGAGCGCAGGGCCTGGTGAAAAGGACCCCACCCACCCCACACACACCTTCCAACACAACCATGCTGCCACTACTGGCAGCTGCCATGGACATGGAGGCGCTGCATGCAGGAATGCAGCTCTATGAGCAGGAGGTGGAACAGTGGCAACAGGCTGACAGGCAGAGGAGGAGGGGGACGAGAACTAAGAGGATGCAGAGGAACAATGGGCAAGTAATGCCCCAGAGGTGTGCACCCATACCACGCACAAGGGCCACACCCTGGTCCCTGACTGAAAGGCAGATCCATACTCTCTACCGCCTGAACAGGGAGACCATCCTCGTAATAGTGGACCTCATCAGGGATAACTTCCAGAGCGTCATTGGCATCCAGAATGCCATGCCCTCCCTGTTGAAGGTGGTTTCTGTGCTGCATTTTCCTAGCCACGGGCACATTCAGCACATAGTCGGGAAGCTGCATGGCATCTCACAGCCAGGATTCTTGTGCAGGTCCTAGATGCCCTCCTGCATGATGTGCTGGGGCAGTGTGGATATGGAACAGATATGGAGCGGAACCATTTTCTTTTTAGCTACTCCTGGTACATTAGGATTCGCAAAGGAACATGGAGCCTTATTAATGGGGTTTGTAATGGGACATGGGTCATTGGGGTTTAGAAAGTCACCTTGCTCCTGTGATTACTTATTTATGGTCTATAAGGACATTCATTTTTCCAGTGTCCCAATTGCTTACAATAGCTAGATACCATTGGACACAGGCCCAGGTGAATGTGACCAAAGTCCGCTTCCATGCCCTTGTGGTGTGCCAAATGTATTGGGTGCACTGGACTACACACATATTGAGCTAGTGGCCGGCCGCGCCACAGAGGAGGTGTTTCGGAACAGGAAGCTGCACCACTCAATGAATGTACAAGTCGTCTGTGATGCGGACATGACCATCACACACTGCTGTGCACACTTTCTGGCATCAACACATGACTCCAAGGTCCTGCGCAATAGCACGCTGCCTGGGCACATGGTGCGTTATGGTGGACAGCAGACCTGGCTGTTGGGTGAGTCAAAGTATCTACACACAAACCACATTGCATGTGTACAGGGCCATTGGGAGGGGTGTCCACTGTCACCAGAGCATGGCCCACAGGCACCATTCAAATCGATGCACACAATCTGCACGCAAAAGTGGAGGCCCATGACTGGCATTTATCAAATGAGTATACAGAAAGAAACCAGCACAATCTGGGCACTAATGGACAGGCACATGCAATGCACTACAGATACCAGAATGCATCACTCCCATGTCACAAAGCACAGAATGTCCTCACCATACCTCACCTACCACCACCAACCCATCCCTGGGAGTGGGATCCTACACATGTCCAGACATGCATTACCTGTCACAGGGTGCAGCAAGGTGAATGATGGGCCTCAAGCGCACAGACCCAGATGCACGTGTCACACCACCACATGCCAACATGCACAAACTGTCACGTCACCACAATGACATGTCTCTCCATGTCTCCCTTTCCATGCAGGTGATTCCGGCTACTCGTTACTCCCATGGTTGATGACCCCTGTAAGACACCCACAGAGCCACCAAGAAACAGCGTACAACTGTGCACACATCAGAACAAGGGCCACAATTAAGCAGACCTTTGCCTGTTGAATGTATGGTTTTGTTGCCTTCACGGCTCTGGCGGGGTATTGATGTACAGGCCAGTGAAAGTGGGCAAGACAGTTCTGGCCTATGCCATGCTGCACAATATGTTCATCAGGCGCAATATTCCCCTGCCCGCATACATGGACATTCCTCCTGCGGACGATAAGATGACAGTCAAGTTGATTCAGCTGCAGACATTGCACAACGCCACAACGGGGATTACCTGGATGGGCGTGCAGCCTGCCAGGGCCTCATATAGAACTACTTCTGAGCACAAAGCACCTGCACATGGCCCATGACGCACACTATTTGTGATTCTTTTGACACATAAAACACTCAACTGCACAAAATGAATGTATAGACGTGAACTCATATGCAGAACCATGTACATTTGTGCATAAACAATCAACACAAAACTTGTGGCCCATCACCCCCATCCCCTACTCCCCAACCCCTCCCACTATCCCACTCCAACTCACCCTCCCCAACTCACCCTCCCGTAAACACCATCCCAACAACACCCTCTAATAGTCAACAATGTCACTGTCTGTGCCTATCACACTTCCGTGGCTTCTTTGCATCTGACTTGCCCTTTTGTGGGGAGCCTGACAGGTGCATGGACCGGCGCCTCGGGCTGCTCTGTTACGAACTGGCAGGCATTGAGATTAATGATGGTGGGTCTGAACTTGCCATGTCCCTGTGTTCTACTGACGCCTGCAGGGAAAGGGCGAGGGTCTCAGTCATTGCCGAGATGGCTTTGTTCCCCTCCCTCACCCTCTGTGCTAGCAGTAACATTGAGCATGTCGAAAGGCCCAGGGCATGTGCACAGCGCCGGCCGGTGGCCTGCACACTCTCCTGTATCAATGCTGTTTCCTCCCGCATCAGCCTTGCTTCCGCCAGGTGCTGGCGCACGAGTCCCGCCATCTGCTCATGCCGTTCCTCAATGCGGCATAGGTGGGCATCCATGTCTCTGATGCTTGGGGTGGGTGGTGGTGGTGGGCTGTGTATGCCGGAGGGGCTGAATGAGGGACGATGGTAGTGGGTGTGCGCCAATGTCCCCTCTGCTGTGTCCCCAGGCTCCTGCCTGTCATAGTCGTCTGTAGATTCTCCTATGTACAGGGGGAGTTAGCGAGAGGGGGAATGGACGTCCTGGTGGTGCCTATGTAGGGGCAGCAGGAGTAGCTGCAGGGCCTGCAGGCTGAGCCTCTGTAGGGGCAGCAGGAGTAGCTGCAGGGGCAGGTGGCAGATTGACTGGGCCTGTGGCTTTTGCGTCGCTGGTGCTGTTGCTGGATTTGCAGCGGTGTGGCGTGGCATTATTCTCCTCTGTGTGGCTGTCTGTGAGGCACTTGGGCCGGCCTGATCACTGTCAGATGACATGTCTGTGGGTACAAGATGGGCATGCTGTTAGTCACCGCTGTGCCATCCCATGGTCTTGCTACATGCAGTGCAAACTGCATGTGACATGATGCCTGTGCATGGTGTCTACAATTCATGCATTGATGAATCATGTGGCGCATGTGCAGAAGTGTCATCAGGCACCACAGGCAAGACAGTGGTACTTATGGGATGGCAAATCAGGAGATACGGGTTTACGGGGCCTTGCGTCATTGTTACTGTGCAAGTGCAGGGCACAATGTCGTGCAGGGGATGGAGTGGTGAGAGTACCGGGATGGAAGGGGGCATGATGGAGGGGGTGGGAGCCACAGCGACAGGTGCAAGGGGTGAAAGGAGGGGTGTGCAGTACAGTGCGAAGGATGGGCTGGCCCAGATTCGGGCAGGTACAGGGAATGATGGTGTAAAGAAGGCATGGTAAAATAAGACAGACATAAGTGACCACAGTTCAAGGGTGTTTATTGAACTTTAACAAGGGTGTGATGAATGCCTATCTAATCTTAAATCTACAGGTGGGAGCAAGCTACAACCATCACATAATAATAACAAAGTCCTAATGGAGTCTCGTCAAAATAAAAGGGCCTATACTAAAAAAAAACTATTGCCAATCCTTACAAATAGTGTGGGGAAGTGGTCATGAAAAAGAAAGAAGTGTTCACAAAATGATAGGTCAGGATGTTCAGGCCGTTGGCCTCCCTTCCCCACGTTTTCAGCACAGAACAAGGCAGTTCATTCGAACATAGCACACTCTCTGGCTTCTCCAGCACAAGTACACAGTTCCATTACCAACATCATGGGCTTCTGTGCCCATGTCTCTTATGATCAAAGTCTCTTGCTTCAGAGGGCCTGACGTACCAAAACAAACAAAAAGTTCCTTTACAAATACTCAAGTAAGGTGAATCACTCTTCACCCTGGATCCCTCTTTTCTGGGCTCAGATCCTCTTCTTCAATGCTTAGCGAATATCTTTTCTCGGGCGACTCACGGTTCACCCCGGATACCCCTCAGCCGGGCTCAGATCCCTTTTACACAAATAGTCTCCCTCAGCCGGGCTCGGACAAATTGTAGTTTGTATTAGCTATTGGAGAGTTTCAAATGTGCACAGGGTTTAGCTTGACCCGTTGCAGGACCATTTTGATTTCACAGTTCACAATTTTGCACTCTCAGTTGGTTAACTAACAGAGACCTTCGAATGAGCACTCATGTGATGCCAGACCACTCTGTATGTGGTATCTATCTTGGTTTCAAAGGTTCAGTCACTCCTTGGATATTCAATTATTTTTGCGTCGATCATCACATACCCCTCACACTCTGTTTTTTGCAGATTTCTTAATACAATGTTGCTGCTTTCAACCTCAGTTCTAACACAGACTGCTATCAGTGTCCCGACCCACCGGCTGTGCTGACTTTACTGGCGCTGCTTTGTTGTAGGAGCCAAGGACAGTACTATGGCGGCAATCGCTCCTACCTGCCTCGGCTATCAATGCGGGAGAGCCCTGGGTACTGTTGACACACAATGCACCTTTCTTCAGCTTCAATTCCTGGTCTTTTGTTTCTTATTCTTGAGGGCTCGTGAAAGTAGCGTTTTTTTCTCTGAAATGGCACAGGGCACTTCCCTCCTTGCCACCCTCTCTGGTCTTGCCGTCTTTCTCCTCGTATTAAACAGCCATCTCGGAACTGCTTCTTCCTCGTGTGTTTTGCCTTGCCCAGAGTGTGCTATCGTGCTCCGACTTTTATCCATGTGGGGAAGTGTGATGGAAGTCAGGTGTGTGTAATTATCAGTAACTGCTTGACTCTGCCTGACCTTTGTGTTGGGACATGTGAGGTATACAGCTCGGGTGTTAGCCCGTTTTCTCTTACAGCGAGCTGTCATTGAGAAAGGGTTTGTGTCGGGAAAGGCGGGGGGGGGAGTTGAGTTCCTAAGCATCCTACCTGGTAGGATGGGGAAATATGTTAGAGGAAAGGGGATACCATGTCTCACTGTCTGATTTCCCACTCCCACTCCCTGAAGACCCCTTATCCAGGTGATCCTCCCGCACTGGTCCACCCCCAGGAACTGGATCCAAAAGCGATGGCTGTGTCCTGGCCACCTGGATGACAAATCCCTGGGGACTTAGGGTGAGACACCGTCTGGTTTCTCACAGTGGCCATTGACAAGTGCCTGTGATGGATTCTGGGTGTGACTGGTCATGGATGGGCTGGCAGCAGTGTGTCCCATGGGGCAACAGGCCCCAAACAGACTTGCATATGGGGAAGGGCATCTTTGTATTGTACCTTGCGGTCAGAGGGAGCAAGTGGAGGGATTCCAGCGCTGGAGGGTAGCGGTCCCAAGGCTTGGGTCTAGGTTGATTCAAGTGCCATTAGTCTGAATTTTTATGAGGGGGCAGAGGGAGGCGAGAGGTCCAATGTGGGAGGGCTGGTCCTGTTGTCATGGTCAGTGGAAACCAGTGCTCTGGAGGCATTGGGCTCCTGGGAGTAGGTAGGAAGGGGAGGGTGCCTCTGAGGTGGTGGTGCTGTGTTTCAGGCCTCTTGCTATGGACTGTCATGTGCGGATGCAAGGTGTGGGATCGGTTAAAAGCTGTCAACAGGGTCTGTAGCCTCTCAGGGGTGTGTGGCAAGGGGGCCCATGGAGGATGGCCAGGGAGTGGGTGGATGTCAAGGCACTGCTGTCAAGGTGAGTGGCTTCTCTGTCTTGCTGGTGTTGTGGCAGGGATCATCGGCAGTCTACGTTGCATGATTGGCAGTCAGGCAGTCATGTTTGGGAGGGGATGGAGAGGCAGCACAGGATGGGAGTATGTAGGTGGGCAGTGTGCCATCAGCATGACACTGGGAGTGGGGCGCAATGGTGTTGATCGAGTGGGTCAGAGGTGCAAATTAGGTGTTGTGGGGCCATGGGGTTTAAATGGGGCCCTGAGGGAGGCCACAGGTGGGGGAGTGAGGGAGGGTACTGTCGCACTTGGGGTGTCGGTCAGACAGCCGGTCAACCATGCCAATGCCAGGTATGTCAGGGTGCTTTGGATGCGGCCATGCATGTAGGTGTGTCATGGGGGCAGATTGTTTTGTGGTGTATAAATGCTGCGTTGGAGGGTGTGTGCTGGTGTATGGGTTGATTCTCATGTCGTCATGTATCTGTACGTGGCCTGTACTCATGTCGGCATATGTGTGCATAGAAGGGGGGATGTTTGTGCACCCTACGCCAACGGCCATGGTACATTGGCCACTGTATGGGTTGATGTGGTCTGTTGTCATGCAGTTGGACATGTGTGCATGTGTTGTGCCCTACATTTGCATGCCTGCAGTCATTATTTGGGTGTTGCATGTTGTACTCACCAACATCTGCTTGTGTTTCTGCGCCGGTCTCTGCCGCGCCAACTCCCTCGATGCCTTCAAGATGTCTCTCCCCAGGCCATCAACTTGATTGGGAGCCCGTCCCGCCTACACTTGCCATGCTTTTCTTCCTGTAGGCCGAGAACAGGTTGTGTACTCTCAGGTAGAGATCATCCCACCGCTTGTGGGAATCCTTTAGGATGTAGGAGATGGGCCCACAGCTGAAAAATTCTCCCATATTTCAGTCTTTCTTAGTTGGCTTGACTACCTGTGGTCTCTTGAAAAAAGCTCACCAGCATTGGCCACAATTGTGTCAGTTAGCACGGAGAGCTACTGCTCAGAGAAGCGTGGTTTTCTGTGGTGGGCATCTGGGACACGTGACTTTAACGCTGCAGATGTTATGCTCGTGTTACAGTGACCGGATGGCAACAGGAAGTGGGTGATTTTGTATGGATTGTGTTTTTCAAGATTGCTGCCGCTGAGCTTCCAGTTCCTGCGATGACGTAGTTTCCAGTCACTGTGTTTACGTTGCCTGTGTTTCTGTGGTATACGTACTAGTAATGGTGCCACTGGAAGTTTCAGTGATGGCAACACCAGACTAAGGGCCTCATTACACGGAAGGCGGTAAACCATGGTGCTATTAGCACCATGGTTGCCGCCGGTACCATACCGGTACCACCATGGAGAAAAGGGGAATTGCCACACCATTCCAAGGTTGGCGGGGTAATTCCCCCTTCCCCATTCCTATTTTTGCCCCATAGGGCATAATGGGAATGGGGAAGGAGCTAATTAGCACCAAGATCCCTTTGCGGGACCTAACTTTAACGGCTGGTCTACACCAGGCGTTAAGGTCGGGTCCCGCAAAGGGACCTCGTAGTAAGGCGATAAGGGTTAACGGTCACCGGAACCCTCGCCGGTGACCGTTAACCCTTACCTCCTTCCATGTAATGAGGCCCTAAGTGTGTTATGACAGTGTTTCCGTCATACCGGTGGCACCGTTTCCGGCATGCCGGAATGCGCACTCCTGTGAAGTTCTGATGTGCTGGTTTTTCCATGGTAGTGAGTGATGGAAACGGTGCCACACAGAAACGCCTAGTAAGTCATTGCAATGCTTCAACTCATTAAACAGAGCCCAATCTCTGTGACCCTTATCACCTCCACGAAGGCTGCGTCGTAAAAGTCTGACAGGGAGTCTCTTCTTGTTTTCCAAGATAATTTATTCCCAACTTACTTCAAACGTGCTAGGCACTGTACTGAAAAATGACAAATGATCTGTCAGCCGTTGCTTCAGGATCGGACCCAAGCAGTCCTTTGGCCTGTCACACGCAGTGCTGCCTTCAAGGAAAACAGCTTCCCTGTAGTCACAACACTTTCTCGAAGACCGAACACAGCTCACGGGCCCGGCCGCTACTATGAACCATCGACCAAAAATCTATCAATCTCTCTCTCTCTTCCCTCTCCCTCCCTCTCACCCCCTCTCTCTCCCTCTATCTCCCTCTCTCTCCCTCACTCCCTCTCACTCCCTGTCACTCCCCCCTCTGTCTCTCATCGGCGACTAAGCACAGCCTAAAGGAGGCCTGTGTAAAACTCTGACAGGCTCTGCTGAGGGTGGGCTCCTTCTCCTGTCAGCTCTCTCTAACGACTCCTCAGAGAGTAAAACACAGGCTTTTCTGTCTTTCAAAGGTAAGACCATTTTGTGACCCAAGGGAGGGGTGGCAACTACCAACAATAACATTATGTAATTTCTTTGCTTGATTTAGGGACACAGAGATCCCCTTTCGGGCGATTACACCAAATGGTTACATTTTGAGGTACCCACACAAGGAGAGTAGTAGCAGAGCACAAAATGGCAGTTTGTTTAAAATTATTCCTTTCCATTCAGTGTAAAGGAAACCTATGTTAGCCATCCCATACAAACACAACCAAAGTTGCACAGTTAGCACATAAATACCACTACATATGCAGGTGAATATACATATCTGACCTTTAGGCATATCAAGGCATTTTATCACTTCTCAGAATTTACATAAAAAAATACAATGTCTCTTTACATGTGGCATGGCATTTTATTCTCTCTAATCATTAAAAAAAAGCCACATTCTGTCCACTATCAAAATCCAGAATTTTGACAGGGTTCACCCTGTTTTCAGCAAGGGTAGATCCCTTAGTACAAGAATGGCTATTGGCTCCACAATGATTTTCTTGAATCTTAAAATGTCTTTTGACACTTTCGGTTCTCGTTAATGTTTGGCACCCTTGAGACTTCTCAGTAATTGTGCAATAGGGTGACCTATTTCAGTTGTCCCTGGTTATGACTGCTTGGGTGCAATATAAGTCACTTTGGTTCCATTCAAGCCTGTATACGCTGCCACCAGCTTGTACCATAGAGGACTTGCTTCAGTTTCTTTAGACATGAGCTGGTACTTCTTTCAATCACATTGAGTGACATATAACATTAATGTCTTGTCACCATTAACGTAGACTTGAACTTCCCCGTTTAAGGTCGTTGCAGTGGTTATTGCTTGATTGACGCATGCAGTAATACAAGGGTCAAATCCGTAAAATGTATAATGTGACCCGAAGAAGGGATGTCCAATTCCCACAACCAGTCTGATTAGGCAGTGAGATCTTTTTCTTGCAATCAGTTAGCCGTACAAATGAAATATTCCTGATCATAGGGCCATCCATTTTTAGTTGCGGGTGGCTTGTGTGTGGATCCAGGGATGACGCATCTGCCTCTGTGACTCATTCAGAGTGTGTTTGGCAGGTCGTAGCTGTGCAGTGGTGCTGTTTTGCTTGAGATCTAGAGAAGAGCTGGAGCATCCCCCTCCTGGAACCAGTGGGCAGCAGACAATTCCCCCCTTTCCCATGGCTAGCCCTGGGGTTACCCCATGTCGTGATTGAGCTACTGTGCCATACCAAGCAGACATATTTGCATTAACTATGATGATGTTACTGTCATAATCTGAGATCGCTTTAATTTAATTTAATATAAAGTTGTCTTATGTAACAGAAACCCTCCCCTTTTGGTGGCTCCATGGACAATGGTTCTGGAACAGAAGTGGCATGGATTGGATAAGTTAAGGAGAGGAAGAGGCAGGCTCATCGTGAAACCTGAAGTGTTGATGGAGGCAGGCCATACGTGCCAGTTTTTGGTGTTGGGTATGTTTCTAGGGGTATCTGCATATCTGGCAGGGGAGATACACAGTGACAGATACTTGCTTGGTTCGCTACCAGCACAGCCATACTGGTTGATCAGGAATTCAGCAAGATGTGAGCTCTGCACAGCTCTGCTGGCATGTGGTGAGGGGTGCTAGTAGGTATTAGGCTACAGTTGCATGGGGACCGTATATGTTCTCAATGGCAGGTGTGAAAAAATGAGTTATCTGGAGGGAGAGAATCCCGGACTGACATTAATTATCAGACCAGGGAGTCCTCGTTGCTTTTGATTTTGTTAATTTGATATTGTGGGTAGGGTGGAAGTTTTGGCATGGTCAGGGTTTCCTTGGTTCTGCTTAGGGAAGTAGTCTTGAAAACCCATGTCTGTGGTGCGGGAGGAGAATGAGCCTGAACGCTCTGATTACCAGAGAATGTGAAAAAGGGTATGCCATTGTGAAATTAATGCATGCAGTGTCAGGATTCGTGAAAATCATACTGTGACTAGTGTGTTATCATGCTAAGACGTTTGTGGTTGTAACCCCCACTCTCCCGAACGTATAACTGTATTAATAAAAGTTACTACACTCCATCCCCTTCCACTCCCAATTTTCCACCCCACACCTCATCCCCACCCACCAAGTCTTCCCCAACCTCACCCAACCTCCTCGCTACCAATCACCCCACCCAGCTCCTTCTCCCCACCTCTCCCTCTAACTTTCCACACCAACTACATTGCCTCCCACCTCCTCTTTTTACGCTAGACACACTCATTACTCCACCCAACTCCATTTCCTAGCCGCAACCCCCTCACATCCACCAACCACTGGCACCCCCTCCTACCTAGTCCAGCCACACCACCAACCCCTCCCTCTTCCTCCATATACCAACACCAAGCATTCCTCCTTGCACATTCTAAACCCTACCCAAACCCTCATTCTCACTCCAGTTACCCCATCACTACTTCTTCTTATCCCCAAATCCATTGCCCAAACTGACCCACTCTTCATATTTTAGAGGTGGATTCCTGATTCTGCAGTCCAAAATGTTGATATTTTTCAACATGTTGTAATTTTCTTCCACTGAAAATTGAGTTTACTCAAATGAAAGCCAATTGGATAACAGAAACTTCCCTCTTTAGTGTTGTCAAGTGTTGGTCTTCCCCACCCACCATATCCATGCACTAGCAATCAGACATTGTTAAGCATACAAATCACAACAATGCACATTGCAACCGCAGCCCTACTGTGTTGACGGGTACCTGCAAGGGATAGACCACTATACTAATCACTATGTCATACCATTTTGCATGTAATGTTATGTTATATTAGGACCTATGCTATAAAAGCACTTTGTTGCAAAATCCTATCTTGCAGCATGATATGCCATGTTAGGCCCTGCTATGCCCTAAAATGACTGGTTATCCCTTGATAAGGTGTGTTATGACCCCCCCACCCCACCAGATCTAGCCACCACTCCTAGAACCCTGACAACTTTCACATGGTAGCTTTTAAGCTAAATGCCACAAGCCTCCCTCCAAATACCACCAATGAGAAAAAACATTCCTGAAATCATCTGCCAACTGTATATCAGAGATGCTGTGAGGCTAGGGAGGTGAGGCCAATACTCAATTGTCACGCTTGGGGTGGTGGGATGCGGGAACTTAAAGGGAGAGACTGCCCTCCCAGTGATAAGGACTCCCGTTCTGTGGAGGAACTCCCTGGCCCTCGTACTCTTACACCTACAAAACCCCTAAAGTCTGCAGTGAGTGCAACTGGGAATACTACTGTGTGTTACTGTATCACTCCCTCCCTTTCTTCCTTGAGACTTGACACCACGGAGACGAGTATGATAGCACACCTTTTTCTAAACGTACTGGGAAGAGGTGGCCACAAGGAGGAATGAAGAGTACATCATGGAAACAACCAACAGACTGTGACACTGGGCGGGGGAGGGCCGAGCTAGGAGAGATAAAAACTGAAGGAAAGAGAGAAGCTGGTAAGGAGCCAGCCAAGCCTGGGAAGTTCCAACCCAGGAACCTGTCAGCTGTGTAGAGAAGCTGGTCCTCGGAGGAGAGGACACAGAGAGTGGAAGCAGCCACAGAATCTCGTGAGCCGGCATGGAGCTGACTCCCTCCAGTGCCAGGGCAGTCGAGATGGTGGCGTGACCTCTAGCAGGTTGACCACTCAGTCCAACAACAATGCAGAGACCGCCAGCCCCACGCCTTCACAGAGCCGTGCAGGCAAACAAGAAGCGAACAGCGAACCACCCACAACCCCGGGAAACACCGAACATGTGTTCCTAACACAAACAAGGTACCAGGAACTGCAGGATACCTGGGTGGGATCTGGGGAGCACAGAGAGTGGAGGCTGCACCAGGTGTAATCTCCCTCATCACAGTAGGGCTATCCAGGGAACCAAGAGTCAAGAAAACCTCGGAAGTAATCTTCCTCGTCACAGTAGTGATACCCACAGAACCAAGAAAGAAAGTCTCAGGAGTGATCTCCCTCATCACAGTAGTGATACCCAGAGAACCAAGAGTCAGAGAACCAAGAGTCAAGAAAGCCTCATGAGTAATCTCCCTCATCATAGCAGTGATACCCAGAGAACCAAGAGTCAAGAAAGCCTCAGGAGTAATTTCCCTCATCACAGTATTGATACCCAGAGAACCAAGAGTCAAGAAAGCCTCATGAGTAATCTCCCTCATCACAACAGTGATACTCAGAGAACCAGGAGTCAAGAAAGCCTCCGGAGTAATCTCCCTCATCACAGTAGTGATACCCAGAGAGTCAAGAAAGCCTCAGGAGTAATGTCTCTCCTCATAGTAGTGATATCCAATGAACCAAGAGTCTAGAGAATCTTGAGAGTGATCTCCCTTGTCACAATAGTGATATTCAAAGGTCTAAAGAACAAACGTGCATTGGGAGGAATGCCCCTCATCACAGTGATAATCCAAATAGGACTAAAGCAGATCCTAGACAACAAGCGCTATCTGGAGATAATCCTCATAACATCGCAAGACAGGGAAGAATTGCTGGAACTGTGAACCAAGCTTTCAGACGTCCTTGAGAAGAAGTGTAGAGACTTTTGAGGACTATTAGCAAATAATATCCCATGGCAGTCCTCAAGGCTGTGTGATGTGGGTCAGGAGAAAGGAGTCATTCTCCTGACCATACTCTCTTTGTTGAATCAAAAACTAGTGCAAAAGATTGATGGGAAAGAGATAAAGACTTTGCCAGTTTCCTAGGAGAAGAGAACCATTATCCTGGAACTGTTTTCATTTGAATGCTGAACCCTTTTGGTACGGTTAGAGTAGGTTTTGAACAGAGGATGGACACCTTTGGTTTGGACAACCACCCTGACGATGAGCACCCAAGTTATATTTGTTTAGGCAGGGATAACCCTTTTACTTGGCTTTTAAAATAAACATTTTGAAGCATGCCACCTCTTTGACTGACTCCTTACTCCACCACACCACATATCTTGGTGGCAGGTTAAACTGTAAATATGAGCCCTACATGATGTGACATGATATTTTATTTGCATCACACTCATACACACATGTTTCAGAGCGCAATGAGGGGAAACAAGGGAGGACAAAGCAACAATCTTACTAATCCCAGTGACTTTGAGAACGCACAAGTGCAGGGGAGAAGGAAGGGGGAAAGTGCAAGGGAGAGCGGAGAGGTGGAATGTGCTGAGCAAGAGATAACACAAGGGCTACAACAACAACTGGTAGTGCAGCCAGCAGAGTGGCAAGTGTGAGGTTTAAAGCACATACAAGGGGTGTCTGATAAGTGCAGGTAAGGGGACTGTAGGGTTACAGATACAGACCGAAGTGCAAGGGTTGCCGGGAGACAGTGCAGGTGTGCGGCTGGGTGGGCAGGGACCTGGGCCCGAAATCAGAGAGTAGCCAGGTGCACAGAGCCGAAGAAGACAGATCAGCAGGGGAGAGGAAGAGCGAAGGCAGAAGCAAAGAGGAAGTTCTTGAGGTACTTCCGAAACCAGAGATGATTCTCCTCAACTTTCAGAGTGGCAGGGAGGCTATACCAGAGGGAGGCCCCAGCTGAGAAAAGAGATCTACCCTCAACTTGTTGCTTGGAGAAGCGACTGACCCTGAGAGAGTTGGAGGTGAAGGAGCGAAGAGCTTGAGTGGGAAGATATTTACAGAGGGAGATTTGAAGGTATTTTGGGCCCAGGCCCCAAAAGGCCTTGTGGACAATGCAGAGGGTCTTGAAATTAACCCTTTCAGCCACTGGGAGCCAATGAAGAGATTTCAGGGCTGGAGAGATACGATCCCAGGGCTTATGGCCGAGGGCAAGTCTTGCAGTCCTAGTCTGGATGAGTTGCAGAGGGCGGAGAGTAGAAGGAGGAAGATTGACAAAGAGGCTGTTGCAGTAGTCTAGCCTAGAGAGAACCAGAGCTCTAGAGACAGTAGTTTGAGATATGGTGTCTGGCATCTCTCATAATTATCCAAGTTCATCAATTTCATATCACACATGTCAGCCCTGTGAGCCCAACTCAGCTGTGGAAGGGTGATGTGTTCCCCTCCTACCAATGTCTGTCTGCTGCCCCTATCAAGACTTTAGCCATGGGGGGTCTCTCTCTTTTTTTCCTTTGTTGGTGCAGGTAACACCCTCCCCAGTGAGACAGCCATTTCAATGGGAGTGTTACCTCCACGTCCTTTAGCACAACACACTTTGGGTGTGATGTCAGAAGGCAAAGTCACATGTTTGAAGAACAGGGATTGGACCTTTGAAGCAGGCTTGCTTTTTCCCAATCACCTGGAGACTTTTGCATTTAAAACAAGGGGTCTTCTACTCTTTGTTTGATTCCTGTTTGAGAAAACACCAAACAAAGAAATCATTGGATCTCTGTTGGGAGAGTTGAGAGTTGACTTTTCAAAGCCCTCCGTTGGAGATGAAGATTGAGTGTCCAAGACAGAGGCAAACTCTGCTCCTTACACATCCCTAGAGCAGATTCGGATGACCTGCTGCTGGAGCAAGACTTGGATCTCTGCCAGCCACCTTGCTGCAGAGGACCTCACTGTAAGTGAGCACTGTAAGTGTTTCCAGCCTGTCCTGTGGAGTGAGCCTGAGAACAAGGACTAATCATATCTGTGAGTACCTAGATTGGCACTGACAGCAACTTGAGAGTCAAGACAGCCAGAATCCCTGTGTTTTTGTCATTCAACTGCTGCGAGTCGTGATTTGAGCTGTTTGACCCTGTCCAAACCCACATGACCACCCGGAACTGCCTTTGGCACTCGACCCATCTTCAAACCACTGTTCTGCACTCTCCAACCAGTTCCCTGATGCACCACGACAGCTGAGCACATTGTTGCCCTCGTTCGAACTTGAAGCTCATCGTTGCATCTGGCACGTTTGACAGCCTATTTGAACCGCCAGCATCTTCATTGCCCATATTCATCAACAGTCTACCAGATCCTGGAGGATCCTTCCAACTGTGACCTTTGAACACCGCACCAGAGCCGCCTGACTGGAACTGCGCATCCAATCAGCAGCATCTGACTGTCAAACCTGCCCTGGTGGCCCTCCCGATCTGCACTTTGCTGAAGCTGCGTTGAGCCACCCTTTGAACCACCAGCAGCTTTAATGTCGATCTTCATCACTAGTCGACCAGTGCATTCAGTCACTAGCATCTTAACCATCAAATGGACTGTCAAACCGTCTATGCTGGCCCTCATGATCTGCACTTCTCTGACCACCGCCTCGAGCCGTCCTTTGAATCACCAGCATCTTCACTGCTGATAGTCATTGCCAGTTGAAACCGACCCTGATGGCCTCATCAAACCGTGACTCTAGACGGAGCATCAGGCCGCCCATCTCGAACTATGCATCCAGGCACCAGCACATTTGCCATTGAACCGACTACCGAACTGACCCTGGTGGCCTTCATGCTCCACACTTCAGCTCAACACTCGCTCACCTGCTCTTTGTCTGGAACAACATGAGCGACAGATTGAAGCCTGAATTTGAACCGCACGGACAGTACAGAAAAGCCTGGTCTGACACAGTTGAACGGACAAGAAGCACAGAAAGGTTTTGTTGACTGCTCAGCTGCCCCCCTTGGTCCAGTTTTGGGCACTGGAAACTAGTTATGTCACTTAAATCGCTGTTTATGCCAGAACACATATTTTTCACAAACATTGTGGTTATGATTTCATTTCCCCCCTGATTCATTACCAAGAGTGGTGCACCTTGCTATCTTTTGCATATTCTGTGTTCTTTCCTCAAAAGGGGGTTTTGTGTAGTGCTTTTCTATTTAGTTATTTTTCCAGATAGTGTGTTTAATTAAAATATATATTTATAGAATCTTTATTTGGTATTCCCTTTATTTTGGACTGTTATGCTTTGCTGTTTGGGTTGCTTCTGGATCACATTCACCCCCCTCTTGAATGTATAGCCTTCCCTGAGGTATAGCTATTAACTGTGCCTGTTTTACCTTTATTATTGGGATAACTGTTGTTTTGTAGCAGTTTGAAGGTTGAGTGGGCACTTTACCCACTGGCCACCCTTGTACTACTGTGGGTCAGATGTCATTTTGTCACGCATACTGCCCAAACAACATCAAACCATCCATCTTGCACACAAACGTTAAGCCGCAACCACTCCATATTCCCCAAGAGGAACCTCCAGTAGTACCCTAAAAATAAGTGAGTGCCATATGATTTGGTAAAAACAATAAAATGCTCTGGCCCAAAAAGTGTAACTTTTAAAACTGTTGCTGAACTCTCATAAAACACAGACTTTTGTGCACTCCTTAACTTGCATACTTAGCCAGAACAATGAACCAAGGTACACAGTGCCCTGAAAGGTAACATCAAGCAAGAAGAAACCAAGGGGAATTACACAGGCAGAAACCGCTGACAGGCAAAATGCAGGGTATTACACTCACCAAGGGGCCCCCATTCATCGAAGAAAGCAAGAGCAATAATGCACAGGTATTACAGACTATAAAAAGTTGCAACAGCACCAAAGTACAGACCAGCAAATAGATACTGTTACCATGCAGATGACACCAACCCCAAATACATGACGTTACACACCTGGAAGGTGGCTCTGGCATGTAACATAACAGCTAATAAACATGGCATTATACACCACACAGGTGACATTGCGTAAAAAACACACAATGTAAAACGCCCAACTGGTGCCTCTATTGTGGATATAATTCATTGAATTTACCTGGTATTGCACAGGACATTGGTGACACCAAGTATGAACAAATGGGGACACTTATCTAAACAAGAAGAGGTCATATACATGATATTACATGCTAGACGTGCCCTCCCCCAAACAGTTGGAAAACGAGCAACCAAGAGTATTTCATTATGGCGGTGATCACATGACATGCCCAGCAGCTCCATGGGCTAGAAAAAAGAAGGAGAGACAAGTTAGAGGCAGGTTGGTGAGCAAGGAGGAAGTCCTGTCAGAGCTGCCAAGCAACAGAGTGCATGGAGGTGTGGCTCCTGAAGGGAAGAGAGCGGAGAAAGGTCGACGGATGTCTGACACTAAGGCTATGAGCGGCAGCAAGAACAAAACAAAGTACATGCTGGAACAGTGGAAGGAAACAGGGCTGTGTAACTGGCTACAGTCCGAGAGGTTAAAGAAATAGTGCGCTAAAAAATGTTATTGTCCTAAGCGTTCGGGCATGTGGTTTTAATGCAAACTGTGATCGATAAAAACATTTCCTATGCACCTTACCTTAGTTTTCCTCACTTTTACACATGCGAAATCAACGAGCGGGTGCGGCCATCTTGTGCTAATCTTATCCATTGCCTTAAAGCCGCAAGTTGGACTGCCCTTGCGGCACTAAATCATATCACCCTCCCCTGAAGCTGACATCACTAGACGCATATGGCCCATTTCACAACGCGAATGCACGTCTCGTGTCAACGTTCTCTGTGCCCCAGCTAATGACGTGTCTCCATGGAAATGGCAGGACGCCTCTTTGCTCAATAAGTATAAACTGATCGCTCCTCAACAGACATCAGAGTTGCTTTTTTAATCGTTTCACAGTTTTTTTTTGTACAGCCTGTGACTCGTCTCTGCTATGTTCAGCTATCTTCGTTGCTCGGAGCACATGCAAACAGATACTTGTACTAGCATTACTATCGATTTTAATTTTGTCATGTAATGGCAACAATACAGTCCTACCAGTATGAGCCGGAGTATTCTGAGGCGGAATTAGTTGATAGAGAAAGATGTGGAAACGATGGGGCATCGGACGACAGTTGGGAAGGTGAATCACTGGATCCTGAGCCAGAGCCTAGTCGCTTGGAAGACATTTCCACCTGGTGTACCGGCAATTGGTGCGAGGTTATGCCAACCGAGGAGGATAACTGCTGCTGCAGAGAAAACTCTGGATGCTTGGCCTACATATTGGAAGAAGAGACACCGCCGCTATGCGTTTCCGAGCTGCATTACTTCAGCGCAGCCTGCCTCACAAGGTCCGTGTTGAGGATTATGATGGTGCTTATTCACGAACTTCTCACAACAGTTCGCCCTCGCAATCCAAGTAACGAGATAGCGTACTCTAGATTTGATGTCATTTTGACCACTGAGGCCACTATCATTTCTTGTTTTTCTCCTATATTTTTGAAATTTTCATCTATCACTGCCAAATGAATGTAGTCTGGCAATTCAAAAAATCTCTTGTGCTGTGGGGAAATCATAATGGTCATCTTATGTGTCTTTCAATTTCAACTAAGAAACAATATTTCTCTGTGCCCCAAAAGTTATGGATCGCATGGGTATTCACTTTTGTAAAGTGTCTTCACTTTAAAGCCCAAGTAGATTGATCCATGAAGTAACATTTGTACGGGCAACTATGCCATAGGATACAGGATGCATTTTCAACTAAGGTTTGTACACTTATCAGGTTCATTTAAATACAGTATGTATGTTTCTCTTCCACAGGTGGCACAGGCTGGTGGCCCATCGTTCATTTACATGGTGGCTTCATGGGAGGCTTTGATACCGCATTCGACGAGTAATACCCGCCTGTGTCGTTGGAGCCATTCATGCCTAATTCCCAGTGACAGAGGACAGTAAAGGCGATTTTCCCACACTGTGCTGCAACCCGAAGTATACGATGTGTAGTACATTTGTGCCATCAACATCAGCAACAAAATAAAATACAAATGATCTTTTACAAATGGTGGTTTCAATTTTTCAGTGAATCATGGACATGCCCACTTGTCTATGAGTGACATGCTACAATGGTTGATGCCCTTTTACGCTCGCCTCCTCTGCAACAATCCATCCCCCTCCAAGGTGCCAAACCCAGTGTCTCCAGGCTCCCCTCTTGCAGACCCCGCCCCTGCAATCAACATACGTGTGTCTCCCTTCAGCAGCATTCCAGGCCTTGTCTGCATGCCTCTTGCCCATCCATCCCCCCCTCCACTATCAATGGTAGTTCGCACCTTTGGCCCTGCCCTCCCAAGGGGGCTGGCAGGGTGGGAACTGCCACGGTGCCAAACACCATGTACACTTCAAAGGTATCTTCCACACAGGGGCCATTGTACACACAGCCTCCCCAGACCATGTGTCTCCAGGCTCCCCTGAAGCAGACCGCGTCAGAAACATGTCACACATTTACATACACACCCACTTTTCTAATCCTTTATAAACCCCTTGATATTTATCCGCAGAACATCTCTGAGCACTGGAAGTCAACTCTTGATCGTGCTACTTGTGAACATCTCTGAGCACTGGAAGTCAACTCTTGATCGTGCTACTTGTGAACATCTGTGAGCACCGGAAGTCAACTCTTGATCGTGCTACCTGTTCTCCTACTACTAACTCCCCTGCTTGCTGAATCTAATTGTTTGTTAGTTAAGGTAAGGGCAGGTCACCTTTTAAATTCACTATATTCATCTCTTTCTGATCTCAAAATTTCTATCTATTTCGACCGAATGTACCCAGTAGTGTAATGTTCATTCATCTCAATTAATTACTTAACCATTGTCTAATGTTTCAAGTGTTCTGATCTCGATATATAGTAAATTTGATCATTGTCAATTGTAATAGAATCACATCTTTCTCGAGCATGTCTATAAGCATGTTTCCTTTTGATGCATGAAAGTACATTCAACAGATGAGAAACATGTTACGATTAGCGTCATATCAATCAATTCTGTATGTATGTCAATTCTGTATGCATCTAGTATTCGACCACGCTACACATATTTTGCTTCTTTGAACAAAACAAACATGGAATGGAAAACTGATATAATTCTATCAATCTCATGCATTTAGTGCAATTGTTTTGTAATTGTTTATACTTTTTGTATTCAGATCTTATCGACTTTTCAAGAATGCCTGCTTGTATGGTTTTAGGTTGCAGTTCTAGGAGCAATGTGAAAAGTCAGAGCACAATCCTGCATACATTCCCAAAGGATATTCATTTAATAAGAAGATGGGTTCGACATTGTGGTTTTGCGATGGACGAGATTGAAAGTAGAGCCCAGGCTGTCTTTGGATACTTGAGAGCCAATCGATTCCACATCTGCAGCCTGCACTTTAGCCAGGATATGTACGACCAATCGTCAAACACAAAAAAAGGTCGACCCAGAATGTTTCGTAAATTGCTTCCAAAATGCAATTCCAACTCTATTGATGCACACGCTGCCTCAGGTGAGTCCCGGATGATGAATTAGCTGTAGGCGGTGGGCTACTGAACAGGTAACTCCATGAACGGATTGGTGCTTTCGGTGTAAATATGTCTTACTAAAGTTTGCATATTTACCAGATTGGATTACATTTTAACTATAGCACATTTTACTACACATCTGTCCCTAGTTTATGGAGCCTCAAATTAAGTACTTATGACCATGGAAAATAATGCCATAGTGCCCTTCACAAGAAGCATAATGTTTTCGTAATCAGTTGCTTGACATGTCAATTTTTTTTAGGAAAGCATACTGGTGGAAGCACAGACCCTCGAAAGTGATGAAACGACTGACACGTCCAGTATACCAATGGTGAGCCCTACAGACTTGCAGAACTTTATATTCTCAACAGTTGCATTTTACCTACATATCTAATGCAAATCTAATTTTCCCTTTTAGAATTACAGTTGGCTGACTTAGACGGGAAAGCAGAGCTACTACACAAATGTATTGCTGATACAATTGCTAAGATTGCCCCAGAAAAACCATTCACCCCATCAAAAAAAAGAGCAATGGCAAAATGGTTCACCACACTACTAAGCACCATGAAAAAGGGTAACAAAAAGATGAAACTGGAATGGAGGAAAGAATACAACCCAGACAAAAAAATACTGTTCCAGAAACAAATCCACGCATACAAGAAGGAAGTACAAAAGGCGAAGAGAAGGCATTATGATGACAGAATCACCAATGCCACCAAACACAAAAAGAAATGTTCAACATCATTAAAGAAATGAGAAACCCACCAGGCTGCGACAACCCCCTCAGAGAAACTTTGCAACAACCTGGCAGACCACTTCAAGAACAAAATCAACGACATCTGACAAATTATACAAAACAGACCAACCACCACAACATTCAACCAACCGGACCTAACACAGAGCCACAGCACAAACTCCAAAACATTCCTGAAATATCAGCAGAGGCATTCGTCTTGTTGGTAAAACAAAGCAAGAAAGCAGGATCACCCATAGATCCCTGCCCCCCGTGACACCTACAAATCAATCCTCACACAAGGAACGCCATCAGACTATTACAGAAACCTCCTAAATCTCCCACTTGCAACAGGAACGGTATCAAGAGCCTTCAAATCAGCATATATCAAACCACTTTTAAAAAACACAAGTGGCGACATAGAAGACCTCTCCAACTACAGGCCAATTTCAAACATTCCCTACCCAGCAAAACTCCTTCAAACCTACGTATACAAATTAACCCAAGAACACGTAGAAAACACAACCTGCTAGACCAAGCACAAGTCGGTTTCAGACCCACAAGAGGAACAAAAACAGCACTACTATCCATCTGGGACGACCTAAAAACTAACACGGACTCCAACACAACCTCAGCCCTGATTTTTCTCGACCTCTCTGCAGTCTTCGACACAGTTAGCCATGACACCCTAACCAAAAGACTAGAAGATATAGGCATAACGGACATGGCACTACTCTACATTAATTCATTCCTAGCAGACAGAACAGAAACCGTATGGATAAAACCCTTCAAATCCACCCCACGAGTTAATGACTGTGGAGTGCCACAAGGGTCCTCACTTTCACCACAGTACTTCAACATCTACCAGACTCCAGTAATCGGGATCTTAAAAAAATACAACATTACATGCTACAACTACGCAGATGACACTCAAATCATCTACAAAATCGAAGACACTCAAACCGATCACTCAACCCTAATCCAGTGTCTTTTACTGGATGAATGCCAACAACTTGAAAATCAACCCAGGAAAGACAGAAATCATGATTATATCCAAAAACCAGGAGAACAACACCGACATTCCAGGGCCAGCGGAAATGAGAACCGCACCAACACCATCTAAGGTAGTAAAAAATCTGGGAGTCCTGATGGACAACACCCTAACCTTAGAACCACAAATAAATGCAGTCATCAAGAAATGCGTCTTACTCCTTCACATGGCAAGAAGAATCCTACCTTTCCTCTCCTTCACCCACAAAACACTCGCAATAGTCACCCTCATCATGTTAAGAATCGACTATGAAAACAGCCTCTATCGCGGGACACCAGAATACCACCTGAAGAAACTACAACAGATCCAAAATACAGCAGCCAGATTGCTCCTTAAACTATCCAGAAGAGCCCACATCACTCCAGCCCTAAAAACACTGCACTGGCTCCCAGTCAAACATTGCATCACCTTCAAAACAAAGTGCATAACACGCAGGGCAGTCCGCGGACAAAGAGCTGAATCCTACAAAAGAAAATAACAATCTACAAGCCAAAGAGACTCCTCAGATCAAGCAACAAAATCCGTCTGGAACAAAAACCATACCTTAAGAAAAAACTTGGGGGCTCCTCCTTCTCTCACTTAGCCGCAAAAACCTGGAACAACATCCCGAAAGAAATGAGAAACACCAAAGACCACCTACAATTCAGAAAATTACTAAAAACCTGGCTCTTCAACACCACAGATTCAAACTGAAAAACCAAAACAAACGAATGGGAAACACAAAGAATAGGATGACAAAATTTAGGATGAAACTGAAAACACCCAGAACCGCCAAGGGAAACTCTTACTACAACAAGAGAGACGATGCTAAGTCGAATAGGACACAAGCAACACCCATGAGGACAGAAATCAGCATCCTAAGCCAACTCC
This sequence comes from Ambystoma mexicanum, assembly GCF_040938575.1. Lineage (NCBI taxonomy): Eukaryota > Metazoa > Chordata > Amphibia > Caudata > Ambystomatidae > Ambystoma > Ambystoma mexicanum. The sequence continues at coordinate 781,852,359 of NC_090932.1, forward strand.
AGCCAACAACCTCACCCGCCCCATAATTGCTACCAGGTATCATACTTGTATAGAGTTGTGTGATTGTTAGCACTTGCCACACTTGAACTAAGTTGTGGACATTAGCATGGGCATTGACCGTATGGAGTTGTGAATGAAGGCAGTTGCTGCCCCTGGACGTAATTGCAAGCATTGACATGTGCCACGTTTCGAAGGGGCTGGAAGCGATAGCCTGCATAAACAACTGAATAGATGATGAATGCCAACCACCCGCCTCATATGGATGGAGTAAACTTGGCTAGTCAATACTACGCACTGAATGGATTGGGAATGCTCTCTGGGCCAGATTTGAAGGGACGCCCAAATGCCTGCCTGCCAGGCATACAGACAGGTGTCACGTAGGTGGCCGAGGCCGAACTTGGGTAAGGTTATGAATGTGAGTGGATGCCTTGTGTGAAAGGGACAGTGAGTACCGGACGGCCCCGATCAGGACAGAGATGCTCCCGCACCCCACCTGGAGAGAATACAGAAATTCAGCGCCTCACTTCCGGGCAGCTATGCCAATTAACCAATCCACTAACAATTTCACCCCTCTGCATACACCTCTCAAACTCTAACCAAACACAACCACAAGCCTACAACACAACAATCTGCACAAACTTCACTACACTGCAATAAAAAACAAACCACACATAGACTTGCACAACACCACATGACGACTACCGACCGTAAAAAACACCCCAAGCCCAACCAACTGATTCACCGGCCTCAGGCCGCCAACGGCACATCATTGCTCTCTTGCACTTTTCCAGCTTATTCCCACTAACTCACCGCCCCCGCCCACTTTTTTCAGAGTCGCCAGCGCGCCAGGGGACCACTCCGGTGGTGATAGTGCGCGGTACAAATATTCTTTAACATTAACATTAACATTTTACCACTTCATAACAATGCACTGAAAATGAAGGAGCAAGATTCTACATCCATTTATTTTCACGAGTCAACTACAACTTCAAGCGCTTATCAGGTAATTCTATTTCACTTTTCCTTTACGAGAATATATTATCCTTGGAATTTCCATTAATATGAAAACATTTATGTATCCTGTTGGTTGGTTACGCTAGGTGTCATTTATGGGTTTCTCTTTATATGTACCATGTTCTGCATCCCATTGTCTCTGTTCCATTTCGCTGTTTTCATCCATACTAAAACAAGGGCGATGCTGATACTTCAACTACAATTACATCGTCCTTTGAAGCTGGTACAGAGTATGAGGAATGCGTCCTAACAGTTACATTGAATGAAAGAAATTAAATCCTACATAGGATACTATTAGACAGTGACATGCATATAAATGCCCAGTGTTCCAAACTTTTCTCATTTCAGTTCTAACATTACACTTCCTCCATAATGCAGAATACATTGCAAAATATTTGAGGGCAACATTACAATCAGTATGTTTTGCACTGTGATCTCTGATCAAGTACACTTGCCATCAATCAGGTGAAATTCGAAATGTATATTTTGACTAAATGAGGTGCACTGTTTGTGAGGTTATGTGTGTAAGCGATGTGTGTGATGAAAGATTTTAATTTCCAATACGATTGATTTTTTTTTTTTAATGAATATTCTATTCAAGGAATGTACACATGGTGTGGAATTAGAAGAGGAGGCACATGGATCAGAAGTGGTGGATCAGCTTGCTGGTGCGGTCGTTACAGAGAACACCACGGTTTAACAGAGAATCAAGAAAACAAGGGTAACTAGCAAACAATTTCGTTTTCTAGAAGTGTTTTGGGCTGGTGTTTTCTTCATAACATGTTTTTGTATTTAAAGTGCTATCTACTTTATGTGTGCTATACATTGAACATGTTTTTACAACCCATCTCCTAGAGGTCCAGAAGGAAAAGAAGTATAAATACACAGACAACAAATGAAATGAAAGATGTTGCTTGCCAAGCAGATTTCACCATGGAACAACTACTATTTGAGGTGCAGCGTGGTCCATTCAATAAGCAGACTTGTGATGCTTATGCCCAATGGCCTGAAACTGAATGCTGTGTGACCGGCGAAGCCAGCAAAGTGTTCTTGGACCATTGCTACAATGTGAGAACTCTACAAGATGAAACTGAATATAACGAAGATCCATCGGAATTCCTTGCAGACCACTTGACACAATCTACACCCACAAAAAAGGTCCACCCAATAAACAATCGACGTTGATGGTTTCTCCAATTTGTTTGCAAATAACACAAGCTGAACTAACAGAGACTGAAGCTTCTACCCAATTGACCGAGGAACTTGCCAAAGATCTCAACTATAGTTTGTCTATTTTGGCTGTTTTGTCCACCACAGTTGAGTCACAAACCACAATCATGCAGGACGATTGGCTAATAAAGGAGCAGAAATACCTTGTATTCGCTAGCTGCTTGGTAGAGATTATACTAATGCTGAAATGTGTCCATCCAGTGAGGGGGAAATTATGCGGGCAGCCATTGGTGAATGTGACTCGTGTATTACAAGGCACTAACCTGAAAAGCCAAGCCACCTGTGTCCACCTCCATGATACATTTTCATGGTCCGCTCAATCAATGCTGGGCAAAGTTCCTTGCTAAAACACAGTACTACAAATATCAAAGATAATTCTTATTCCCCGCTGTTAGTCAAGCCTGGAAAATTGAACAAAAATCAATTGAAAGCACATTCTCAGGCAAACGGTTCAGGCTAGCTGGCGACGGACAGTGTGACAGCCCTGGATTTTCAGTAAAGTACTGCACATACCACTGTCAAGACAAGGAAACAAAAAAATGTTGAGTTCAGAGATCGTGCAGGTGTCATCCTCTGTGGCGATGGAGATACATGGTTTCATAAAATCCCTGGAACATCTTCAATTGAGGGGAATGCAAATTAACCTCATAGCCAATGACAGACATGTTTCAATAGCCAAGGCCATGCGAGTGCAGTTTCCAAACATTCGTCATCAATTTGAAGTATGGCGCGTTACCAAATCAGTGAGTAAAACAATCACAGCTGCTGGTAAAACAAAAGGGTTCGGAAAATATTTTACAGTGGTCCCAGTCTTTCAGCAACCATCTTTGTTGGAGCTCCAAAACTTGTGATGTGTCTGTAGAAATTCTACTTGAAAAATGGCGCTCATTAATGCACCACTGTTCCAACGTTCACTCATGGAGAGGAAACGAAAATGTTCACCAATGTGCACATGGACCTTTATCGGAGGAGCAGCAACGCAAGAAGAAGTGGTTTCTTCCATCTTCACCTCCACCCAAAGCTCTTGAGAAGATCTTGTTTGATTAAAATTCTTTCAAGAGACCTAGAGGGACTCCAATATGTGCCTACAGTACAGACCCAAAATGTTGCATTTCGGCATAGACGGTATGCAAGCTCAGACATTACTAGCAGTATTAGCGCATAACGAGAACATAGGGAGAGAACAATCGAGAACTGGAGGAAACTTTGGGAAGCTTTGTTACTCAATGGCCTTTGCAAAACAAAGCAAAAAATGGGTGGCCAACCCAATAAACCAGGAAATGGAATTCGATTTTGTGAAAGATCTCACTTTGACTGTGTTGGACATGCATACTCATGGAATAGATCCTGTTTTGTTTCTAGGACACTTACATTGCCACAAAACATTGCAAATGTGCCCTGTCCATCTAAGGCGGATCTCGTTGAACAGTTGACTTCCGGTATAAATGATTTGCAGCAGTGTTCATACATGAACAATGGAATGCTATTTATCTTGAATTTCAAAGCTATTCAAAGTATAAAGAAGTATTTAATTACGCACATTTAGTCCGGTTTATGATTCATTCATTTATATCTCGAACAATAACATTCATGTCTGTGTTTGCTTGGTGTCTGTAAAGCTCGACATAGGTGGCCATAGTGTAACTCTGTGTTTTCCCCCCTCCCACTTTCGCCCCGCTCTCGTGGGTCCTTGACTGATCAGGGCATGGGAGGGTCAGATGTATATCAGCATTGAAAGGAACAGCAGGATTTGAGCTGGTGGGCTCAGGCCTGGCAGGGTGTAGGGTGTTAGTGCACAGGAAGTTCAGTGGAGAAGAATTGGCACTTGGAATTATGACTTGTCAGTGTCTCACGTTATCCGCAGAGCATATTCCTCTGCGAGAACAGGGCACGCATAGAGCTGGCGAGTACATGGGGTGGGCTGGCTGAGCTAGGCGCTGTGGATGGGAGAGTTGCATTTGTACCAAGAGAGATGGATTTTCGGGCCTAGTAGAAAGATGTCATTGGACCTATTTGAAAATGGTTTCATCGTTATCTGTTTTACTTACCCTAACTGTAACTGTTTTCCTAAACTGTTTTCAAAAACTATTGATGGCTAAAAAAGTATTCACGATAGCGTGGCATTGGTGGATGCCAGCAAACAATTTGTTTATTTTTCAAACATATTTCAAATGCCATGTTGGAAGGCCGGCAGGCTAATCGCTCCCATGGAGTGAAGGTCACTTTGTTTGATGTAGCTTGTCTGTAGTTCACACCGACGCATCTTGTACAGTATGTTTTTGATTTGTGGCTTTCCTTCACAAAAACTAAACTTACCATACACGCTCCTTAGAAGGTTCAATTGTTGTTCGACCTTGGAAGAAAGGGAGGATTCACTATGGATTGAATGACGGAAGTTGTGTAATACCCGAAAAAATGATAAAGCTCAGTGTTTTTAAACTTGACATTGGAACATTTATTTTCATTCTATGAAAACCGTTGTTCTGATGGGACACCCTGGGTTACGCGGAGAGAATAGAAATACTAAATATCATGTAAGTTTGACTAAATCCGGGTTTGTAGACGACTGAGTAAAGGTTTCATTTTCTGACCAGTATTGCTTGCTTACATTGCGATGGGTTGATGGTTGGGGCATATTGTGACGACACGCAAACACAACCAGTATGCAGGCTAGTGATATCTAAACCACTTCGTCCTATGGCATATGAGTGTGTGCTATCAACGTTGCATATTGGGTAGCAGGCGCCCCTCTCTAAAAAGAACATAGCATGATAAACTGTTGCGTTTTTTTGACACTTTGAGTGATCGCAGCCATCGCCTTTAGCTCAATGTACCTTTCACAGATGGGAAATATTCATTTACATATTTTTCTTTATCCCGGGCACATAGGCAGTCCTGCACGGAAATGCTATGGCAATTCACTTCTCAACTAGAGTACCTACAGCAACCCCATACACGTGTTTCAGTCTTGTTGTGCCTCATCAGTTAGGTGGAGCTCTGCCTCTCTGAGCACAGTGAGCATGGAGTCCACGTCTGGGTTCCCCCAGGTTCCACCAACCCCAAGTTTGTTGCTAATATTCTGTTATAATGCCGTCTATGCGTTCACATTTTTTCGTCAGTTTCTGCATCCCATTGGGAGCTAAACATACCTCTCAATCACATCGTAGACTCAAACTTTTCCCGATGTTTTCTTTGTTTTTATATTGTTTGTGGTTTGTGTTGGTTATTTTGTTTCCCCTGGCGCAGAATTGAAGGGTAAATGGATCAATTTGAATACAGAACGGCCACTGAAATATATTTTTATTCTGTTTTCTAAACAGATACATTCTTCCTTTCTGTGAATGCCATAGTTTCCAGATGCCGAGTGTTGGTTTCTTCAACCAGCAGTGGCACATACGCCTAAATGGATGAATGTCTATTACGCTGATGTGGGACGATCAACCAGGTCCGATATGCCCTTTGGCGGTACCAGCTACAAGGAGCAACCTGTCATCGTTTACGATGGTCTAGCCGGAAGCTGATGCCGAAGCCTTGCGAATCGAGGTGTGTCGAATGTGCATCTTCTCCCGAAAGGAACACTGTGTGCCTCATGATAAAGTTTTGATGCTGTAACCCAAGGTCATTAAAAAATTGGTATTAAATGGAAATCTGTGGATGTTCTCGGAGCGTTGCTTGTGAAATAAAAGAACATCATAAATTGCAGAGTATTGATGTTTCCTTTAAAAATAGTGTTTTCTATTCCGATTTGGGATGCGCTGTGCTGTGAGAGGATGTGATTGTTGAATTTCCGGGTTCTGCGTCAACTGACATTAACACATAGGTGATGACTGGGTGCATTTGGCTACGCTGACCACTAACGTCATGAAAGTAGGTGGAGAACATCGCTAGGAATAGTGATGTCAGCTTCAGGAGCGGGTAATATGATTTAGTGCCATGAGGGCAGTCGAATTTAGGGTGATGCGGCAACAAATAACATTAGCACAAGATGGCCGTGCCCTGCTTGTTGATATTGCATGTGTAAAAGTGAGGAAAACTAAAGTAAGGTGCATAGGAAATGTTTTTACAATCGATCACAGTTTGCATAAAACCACATGCCCGAACGCTTGGGACAATGCAATTTCTTAGCACACTATTGCTTTAAGCAACAGAGCTACACTCCGCAGAGTCAGTATGACAACATGGGAGACTTGTGAAAAATGCTATACAGGAGATGACAGTGTAACAGTGCACACAGACACATCCCTGTGCCACATGATTCTTCATTACATAGCACAGAAATATACACACATGAGCATGAACACACACACAGACACACATATAACCCAACAACACAATCAAAAAAGTTAAGCTCACCAACCCAAAAAGGACAATATTTACATCAGTTCAAAAGAAGCACAACCACATCATCACCGCACAGGGGTAATAATGACACGTATCAAACAGGCATGTCAGGTGCAGAGTGGAAAAACGTGTGCCCATATTATGAAATATCCACCATGCTAACCATAATTCCAAACACTGAACACCAACATAAAATGAATAATAGTACAATAAAATAGGTAACTGATGGGACAATCCGTGCTGCCAGCGAAAGTGTTCCGAGAACTGGGCTGTGAGGGACCTAGGTTTGACCAAGTTAGTATTTGTTTTACTTGTGTAAAGAAGACAGAATTTGGACCAATTAGTGGAGAAAAACATTGCCACAGCCAGTCAAGTTAATACATCAACAAAATTTTGCTTTATCAAAATCAAACCTATTACAGTTGGAAAATGTATACTTGTAAGTTAAATGTCACGTGCCCTGAAAGGCAATGTAACACGCTAAGATCATAGGGGACGAACACTGACAAGCTCAACTCAGAAGGGGTGCCAGGCCTGGAAGAGTTTGCCACCTCTAAAAACATGCTATGATTGTGGTAGAGCCACGTACAGCCAAGACACTGTAAATTGTTACTGATTAGTCATCAGCCCTACATTGCATTCAAGGCAGACACCAGTCGTGGTACAATTATTTAACAAGGTTTCCTAATTAGTATTGTGTGGGTGTAATCCGTTTTCATTATTTTCAATGCTACTGAATGTTGCTGACAATGAAAATAATGTTCACCCTTCACCAGCCCAATGTTACACCCCCCACATGTAATCTCGCGGTGAAGACAGGAAAGGGATGGGCCAAGAATACCTGAGTGGTGGGCAAGAGACAACAGCGTGAGGTGCAGTTTTTGCAGAGTGCACTCTAATCACGCCCTGATGGACTTTGATATGCACCGACTTTTTCAATTTACACTATCCTTCCTCATGCGGAATCACGCTGAAATTAAAGAAACATATTTCAGAAATGCCTTTATTTATCTTCAGAGCGAGCCTTTGCAAGGAAGGGCAATGGAAAACACATGATTGAAATAAGGTTCTTTTTTTAGGCACTCAGAACATTATCTCAGGTCCGTGGCAGAGGATGTAAGCCTCTCATATTGTTGCAAGCATGTTTTCATTTGTTTTGGCTATCAGGTTGCACTTAAGCCAAAACTATGGTATTACTTGTGGGTGTTGTTTGACTATTTACACACCCATTGACTGCCTATGGCCATGCTAATTCCTGTGGCTATTCCCACCCACTACCAGCCCTTACTCTGCCACAAAAACACATCCTTCTAAGATCTCTTTGAGCTAGCTTTTTCAAGCAGTAACATCAAACCGTGGCACGCCCGTTATTTCTAAGCAGTGTTCTGAAAGTTAAAGGCTTAATTGCAGGTGTAAATATGTATTTGGTGCAATACACAAGTGTACCTTCAGCCACTTGATTATACGCAGTATTATACGCAGTACTCTTGAAGGACTCACTGAGGTCCTGTTAAAAACAAGCATTGGCTAAGCCAACAGTTCCAGTGTGTGTATACAAAGTGCCTGGCAAATGGCTACCCCATACCAACCAAAAAGCAAAATCTTTTGGCTTTGCTATGCTTTTCTTTGTTTTTTGACGCGACTGCATTGCCATTAGACAAATATGTCTTATGGCTATGGGCAAGTCCTTCACAACATTTTAAAAATGACTACAGTCTCATGGGGAATTCCATCTCCTGAAGGAGACTAAAATTAATTATTGAAGTGATGTTTAACACTTGTTTAAAATGCTGGCCCTTTCCATATATCTAGTTTTCCTTTCATTTCCATGCGTTTGCAAATGTACAAATAGTAAATTTGCAATTCAAACATTATTTAAAGCTTGGTGGTACCTCCCAGAGTGCGGCAGGCATTATTCGTTTTTTTAAAGAAACTCCCTCGGTGCTGTTAGACATACTATTTGTTCAGTGTCAAACAGCACCATAGAGAAATATGAAAAAAGTCCAGTAGGGGATCCCCCCAGGCCCAATGAAGGGAGGGAATCCCCCCAAATTCATTTTGGAAATGTCAATTCAAATGCATTATAAATGTTGGCTATTGGGTAGAACAATACTTGTTCTGTTTCTCTGTGCACGAGCACAGTTCAAAGTAAATGCTAATCAGCACATGAACAATTAATTTGAGGCTCATGAAAGGAATGAAGATCCCCGTCCCAGGCCTGCAGGCATCTTTTTCAGAAGCCTTGCTCCCCCCGCAGAAGCCAGGCACCTGAGGCTGCAGTATGCATGGGATGGCAGCACCTACAAGGCTATATGCCTGGCAAATAGTGACTTACCTTCAATATTATTGTGTTACTGGGGAAGTGAGGCTACAGTTGTCCTATCTGCAGAACTCATCTATGCTATACATTTGGTGACCAGTCCAGACCAGTCATATGAAGGCATCATTAGTACATTCAAGGATACACTTAATATAGGATGGCAGCAACTGCTAATGTGGGCTTATGCCTTAGCCTATGGTAACTATACCAGGTGTATGATGGCATTGTGTCGACATTTGGGGGTGCACTTCACATTTGACCTATTAGAGCGTGGTGTATTCATGTGCTATTTATTGCAAAGTTGCTATAAAATGAATAGGTTTACTTTTCAAATCTAGAGGAGGGCTTTGCATCCTTTGGGTCTACAGATGTTTTGGACTACCCGTCGGCCCCACCCAGCACAGTCAGTGGTGGCGGGTCTTGGAAGTTGTAGTCCAAATCTTCTGGAGCGCCACAAGTTGCAGAACCCTGCTCCAGAGTAACAGAATGTGCTTTAGTGTACTTGCTGCAATGTGGATTCCCATAGAGAGCGCGTTACCTCCACGGTTCTGTTTTCTGCAGCTAAGTGAAGTGCGGTCTGCCCATCTTGATCACTGACGTCCACGCTCACTTTTCTTCGTAGCAAGTACCGAGTGGTTTGTAGACACCCAGCCAGAACCGCCAAGTGCAGGAGTGTTTTACCAGTACTGCCTTCTTCTTCTAGTGAAGCTCCAACCGATACAAGCAGATCCAGTACATCTGTGTGGCCATTGATGGAGGCCCACTGCAGTGCAGTCAAGGTCTTACTGTCTTTAATAGTAATTGAGGCTTTGTACTGAAGCAGTATGTTGACAGAAGATGTATGCCCATTGGCTGCGGCTATTAGCAGTGCTGACTCTCCAGATGAGGTGAGCATGTCCGACGAGGCGCCATTTTGTAAGAGATAATCCACTGTTTCTGTGTGCCCGCTCAGGGCTGCTCTGTGGAGTGGGGTGTAGTTACAGACATCTCTCAAGTTTACCGAGGCCCCTTTTTGAAGTAGGAATTTCACCAAAGGTAGATTGCCACAGCTGGCCGCACTGTGAAGAGGAGACCATCCTCTGCTGTCCCTGTCAATGATTCGTGAGAAAAAAACAAACAAGAGGCTCATTATATTGGACATGATGGCAATGGAAACACAGATATGATATCCCTGTGTACTACCGATCGATAACAGCTGAACTCGATACATGGCAGACCATACAGGTAATTGGAGTGTCTTAAAGTCTTGTCCCTTTGTAATATGTGCACACATGAGTCTGGTTTATGTGACATCTTCACAAAAGCGTTTATCCTTTTGTCGTGGGTAATTTGAGAACAATTTACATTTGCCTGTTACTTAAAATACTATTGGGTGCCAAGGTAACTGAAACAATGGTGTAAAGGAGCTCCACAAGGACCAAAGCTTTATCGGATAAATTCAGCAAAATCTCAAAAGCCCAGGAAGCAAGATCTCCCATTTATATTCCCTATAAAAATGGTTCTTTTACAAAATCTTCAACAATGCACAGAGCTTGATAACAGGTCTTAAAAGATTTGGAAACTTTTTTAAGGTGCAGACCCCATGAATTGTGAGTACGTCTCTGGGCCATTTAGCAGTTTAAACAACTTAAAATGACATAACATTACATAACATAACATTACATAACGTAAGATAACAATCATAGTTTTAGAAGACTTGAGTTTGGACTATCATTGATTGTGGTTCTTAAGAATTACAGAAGAACCCTCGTGTAAAACCATCCAATCACAGCCACCAAGGTCTCTGTGTGCCAGCCTTATTTTTAGTTTGGGATGTTAGGTGGAGCTTGTGCCACCTATATTCCGAATCTATTGCATTAGAGTACAAATAGGGAGAAATGGCATATAAGGAGAGACAGGGGCGTAGCCAGGATTGTCTAGCAAATGGGGCCTGAAGCTAATGTAGTTGGGCCCACTGCACTGACAAAAATTTCTGTAAATGCCCACACAGCGCTGTAAAGTGGGCATTCACAGATTTTGGGTGGGCCTTGCCCCTCGGGCCCTACCCTGCCTACGACTCTGAGAAGAGACACAAAGTTTGCAGGTGTTGTTTTGTTATTTGCCCACCCTTTGACTGTCATGGCCATGCTAATCCCTATGACCCATTCCCACCCAGTTCCTGTCCCTCCCCGCCCAAAACACCTCTTCATGGGAACTCGTTGAGCTAGCTTTAATGAAGCCTTACCATTAAACTTTTCCAACAAAGTACCTGCCAGTGTTTTTTCAAAGCACTCTTCTGAGAGGTAATGACTTAATTGGAGCTATGAATACGCTACTGGTGTAATAAAAATGTCTTAACCAGGTCTGCCTTCAGCCACTCGATTTATCAGCACTATGTATGTCCTGCATTGAATTCCTGTTAAAACAAGTATTAACAAGTATTGGCAAAGCCAACAGTTTTGACTTGTGTATAAGTAGTAGGCACTTTCCAGGTACTGCTATTTGATGTCCAGATGCTCGCACCATTTTGCGCGCAATACCATCAATGGCTTTATAATACCACTATGACAGTGCATGACAAGTGCCTTTCCCATGCCTACAGAAAAGCTCAAACTGTTGGCATTGCCAATGATCGGTTCTCCTGCTAGTAATCTGTGATAATTTACTATAGAAGTGGCATTCTCATTTCACTTGTTCTCATTGAGGAAGCTTCAAAGACAATGTTCTAGTGTTTTGTCACCAGGTAAGATATATTTTATTTGCGATCAGTGCTTTGAAATTGCACTGCCGTTTACAGCTTATAACACTGTAGCATGATCCAGTTACACTAGCCACGAGTGTTATTAGATTGAATAATTTGATATACATGGGTTATACCATTCTTCATTAGTCAAGAGGTACACTTTGGTATGTTGTGAAGGATGTTACAGAGGCTCAGAGATTTTAGCAGGCACCTTTGGTACCAAAAGCTTGAAAACTACACGTAAGTTTCTCTGCGTATCAGTGTTGTAGGTGAAACCACTATTACAGCAATAGTGAAAAATTGCTTCAGTTCAGTTAAACCCCTTTTGAACATTTTTAAGTTAAGAAAAATGACCCTAAAAAAATAGGAATCATGAAGTCAATCACTTCCATAGATTGCAGTGGGTATAAAATATGACTTCCACCTGTGGAGCCTTAGTAGTATTCTTAAAAATGCTGGTGCTATTTTTTCACATCACTCTTTGTGGCCATATTGCGGCTTTTTCAACTAAAACTGCTACTTCATCCCACATTTTTCTCCAAGACTTGAAAATGGGACGCCAAGATAATTTCACCTGTCCCCTTACCCAAATCTTGACTTAAATGTCTTGGTCACGGAAGTCATTTACTCACAAAAAAGTAAGACTGGAATTCATTAATCTCTCAATAAATTAGAATTACTTCCCCAATGTATTTTTAGTTTAGTAGATTTTTTATTAAGTTTTTTAAGATAAAAAGTCAAAGAATACACACCATTAGATCATAGTTTGACAAGATATACTTTGAATGCCATATGAAATAAACATTCATAATGCACCTTATTCAATAAGCATGAAGAGCGAAAAAACATGAAATACCAGGTTATGATTGAGAAAGAGATCTACTAACCAATGCGTTAATACAGTGTTAAGCCTGCAATCTTTTATGATCTAAATCTATTAAACTATGGGATGGACAGACAAACATGGGGGTTAGACAAAACCAATATGACCGAACACGACACACAAGGAAGAAGTGAAGGAATGAATGGTACGATCCATATAACACCGCAAGGCCGGTGCAGGCTTTTCAAGGGAAAAGGAGATCATCTATTATACATAATAATTTGAAAACCATTTATGAGGCATGAGATGTCATATTATAAAAGGTAAGTAATTAGTAAAGAACATCTGTTTAGCATCATATTTAAAAGTTAGGTTGAGACGGGTGGCCATGCAGTGTTCAAGTCTGTGAATGTGACAAATATTGTTCCACCAACCTTTAACAGTTAAACTGTGCAATGATTTCCAATTGGCTGTAATTAGTTTAATCGCAATGGCTATGAAGAGGTCAAATAAAAGAAGAGAAGAGTCATTAATAACCTTACCACAGGCAATGGGCCTCATTACAAATCGCCTGGTATGGAAACAACGGTGGCGGTAAACCCGCCGCCACTGTTGTTTCCATGCCGGGCTATCACAACTCCTGCAGGCGGGAGGTGATGTTCCCGCCAGGTCTGACCTGGCGGGTTTAACACCGCCCACCTGCAGGCGGAGAAGGAAACACCGGCAGCATTACGAGATGCTGCCGGTGTTTCCATGATCCCCATTCCCATTGAGTCCCGTAGGCCCAATAATTCCCAACACAATATTTGTAAACAATAAAGGGAGATGCATATTAAAGATCTTTTCTAATATGCTCCAAACATTCTGCCAAACACTGTATTCATAAGGACATTGATAGAACATATGAAAATAGGACCCACAGTAATTTCCACACGACCAGCAACCACCATTGGAGCCATATGGATTCTTCAGAAGTTTGATTGGAGTTATAATGGCACTGTACATGAAAAAGAATACATTTGGAGTAATATTTGCTGCAGGAGATATGCATTGGATTTTAGACCATCATTTGCGCCAGATAGTGTTTTCAAAGTTAGTGCCAGTTTCATTCTCCCATTGGGATTCAACATGCCATCTGAGATCCGACGGTCTAACTACCCCAAGAATCTTATAAAAATGTGTGGCTTTTACATCAGAAGCTCTGGCCAAAGTCAATATCCTAACAGGATCCGCGATTAATATGTTGTTGGTAAAGTGATCAAATGTATCCAGGCAAGCATTAACCAATTTATTATAGAAAGTATATACTCCTACGTCCCGTCCCCTTTCCTCCATACATGTGGGACATCTCTCCGTCATGTGGGACGGGACCGGAGCACTTTGTAAAAAGCATCCAAATATTTTTCAAAAATGTGTTCCTCCTCTCTTTCCTGCACGTGGCCCGGCACGCGGCCGTAACCCCGCCCACCTTGGCTCCGCCCCGCGCATCGCCCATCAGTCCTTTTCTCCGCTCGATCGGGGCCGGACGCACTTGCATCCTCGGAAGGTTTTCTTCCCTTTTTTCCTCTCTGGCTCTCGCTGGATTTCGTTTACTAGTCTGTCTATGTCTTTCAAATTAGACTTTCCAGATTGTTCATCGTGTCACCGTCGCTTCGCGAGGGCGGATGGATCCCCATCCTCTTTGTTTCGAGTGTTTGGGTCCGGAACACCGTTGGGACTCCTGTTTTTACTGTGACTCCCTTTCGGTCCGGGCACTTCAACGTCGGATGGAGCGGTGGGAGGTGGTGTTCTGGCGAACTCCTCCTTCGCATTTTCAGGCATTCATCGACGAGAAGAAAAAACGCCCGGTAAGTTCTTTACTTTTCAGAGCACCCCGACCGGGGGATATCTTCCCGGGTTCCTCTCGGTCCGGGTGGGGCGTTGATTGCTCTGTTAGCGGGGTTCGCCCTGAGGTGCCTGTTGGGCCTAATAATTCTACCGTAGTTTTCTCCGAGGGTCTCCGTAAGGGGCCTGTGAACACTGGAGTACGCTCCGAGGCCCCTCCTGTGGGGGCTGTTTGTAGACCCAGTTCTACTGAGTCGTGGGGTACCGGAGCTCGCTCTGAGGCCTCTCTGTCAGCTTCCTTCAAAAACAAAACCGGGGTGCGCCCCGAGGCCTTGGCTGGGGTTGTTGTTACCGAACGGAGGTTTGAGGCCCGCGCAGAAAAGGCTGTTACCGGGCCTGGGTCTGAGGTCCCTCATACAGAGGCTAAAGCTACTAACAGTTCTGAGAGGCCGGTCAAGGCTTTGTCGGTGAAAGCGCACCGTTCCCACTCTTGTGATGACACCAGATCTGTTGAGGGGGCAAAGAAGCAATATTCTTCTTTTACCGGCAGTGCCGAGGTCCTTCCTTTGAAGGCTCAGTTGGCGGTTGGTATGTCACAAAAACATTCCAGGCCTCATAGTACCGGCTCGGCCGAGGTTCCTTATGTAAAGGCTAAGATTAAGAACCCTGATCCATCGACAGGGACCCCTGCCTCACTTCCTCACGTGCCGCAGCTCCCCTCAGATGAGGACAAAATGGCGCCTGTTCCCGCCACGACCATTTTAGGTGCTACCCCTACAACTACGCCATCGGCTTCTGGTGTAGGGCTCGGTCTCTTGGGTGAACCTAAGGTCCCTTGTGCGCATCCTTACCGGCCGGTTTATGACTGGAACGCCCGGATGCCTCTTCCGCACAATTTTTCGTTGCCCGCGGGGGAGGCTCCTTTGATTTATGTGGATACGTCGGCGGAGGGGCCGGTGTGGCACCCTTCCCCGTTACGTCCCTGGATTTGCCCACCTCATGAGAGGCCTCCTCAGGTCCCAAAACAATCTCCTGAGGATGCCTTTTTTGGTAAATTTCAAGCGCTTATGCACACAGACCCCATGAGGGAATATTTCAAAGGACTTTTCAAGGAGATATGTCCACCGGTGCCTCCGGCTCCACCTGTTCCTCTGGTGGTTCCGCCGGCGCCTCCCTTGTCCCTTGGTGACCCCCCCTGCTCTCCCGCCTTTGCCTCCATTGTCCCCAGTGGACAAGGCAGTGCCTGACACGGCTCAGCAGGATCCTGACCTGTCAGATGACCCTCAAGACGATCAGGACAACAAGGACTTTCCCCGCTCTATCAGAGCCTTTCATGACCGGGTACTGGACATGATGAGTTTCTTAGATGTTCCGGTGCCCGAGGCACCCGCTCCGCAGGAGTGTGTGCTTTCTGGAGTGTTCACCCTGTCTCCCTCGGAGCGTACCGGCCTGTTCCTGCAGAAGGACGTTCTGGCCGAGGTCCGAAGAGTCTGGGAAAAGCCACACTTGGGACTTTTTGTCAATAAAAAGATTGACGCGAGGCACAGGCTGCATTCTTCGGAAGAGGTGGCCCTGTCGTCTTGTCCGCCTCCCTCCTCCACAGTGGTGGCTGCGGCCACTTTGCAGTCCAGGCCTGCAGCATCCTCTTCCACGACGGCTACTCAGGTTCTGGGAAAGGAGGACAAGCTCCTCGACTCCCTCGGGAGGAAAATCTTCGCCAACTCAGCCTTGCAGCTCAGGCAAGCCAACGACAAATTGATATTGGCGGGAGCTAACATGCGGATGTGGAAAGGTCTGTCGGAGTTTGAGGAGCACATCCCGGTCGAGAAGCTGGAAGACTTCAAAGGAGGCCTTTCCGATGCCAGGGTCTTGGCCCAGGATCTCCTGGAGGCTGCGGTTCATCACATAGACACCTCGGCTCGGGCCTGATGCTTGGGGTTGATACCTCACGGCAGGCGTGGCTGCATGCCACTAAATTGTTGAAGGAAGTGCAAGACAAGGTGTTGGACCTTCCATTCGATGGTAAGGAGCTTTTTCATTCTTCTACTGATGTGGAGCGCACCAAAACCAAGGATAGCACTCAGACGGCTAAATCATTGACTGTTCTGGTTAAAGCGCCTTTCAAATCCCAGAGACCGTTGTTGCAAAGTCGACCTTCCTCTGGTTTTAGGGGCTTCCTCGACCGCAAATCTCGCAGAGTGGATACTCCTGCAGGGAATAACCGCCGTAGACAACAGCGTAATAACTCAAGAGCAATAAAAGAGTCATATAAACATCATATACAGTAAATTTTGCAACACATTGTGAAAAAGAGCCAACTCAGAGAGCGGTATCTTTGCGATTATGCAAAGTGCACCATAACGGGGAGGGTAGAACATATGGGGTAGACACAAAAGGAAGGGTAAGAAGAAGTCAAAACTTGACATTAATTTAATATAGTTAAGAGGAATATATACAGTAGAAGGAGTCTGCGTGACGGGATGAAACGCAGAAAGAAATAAGCATGTCAAGTTTACAAAGAAGGGAAGTAGAAAGAATAATAGGAGTGTGTGTGTGAAGCTGCGCCTCGGCTGGTGCCGCGGCGTGTAGCCGGCCCGCACGAGTCGGGAGGCGCTGCCATGTCCGCCCTTTCCCTTGCAGCAAGGGAAGGGAAACCCGCTGCGGGTAGCCGCGGCTGGGCCGCGGCTAAAACCGCTACGGGCAGCCGTGGCAAGGCCGCGTAAGAAGCCGCTGTGTACAGCCGCGGCGGGGCCGCCAGGTACTCACCTGATCACCCCAGTCCTGGGGAGGGGTAGCAGTGCCCACGACGGCACCGAGATGCGGGAGAACGGCGCCCGGCTCGCCGCCCCCGTGCTCCTCCTGACGGTGCCAGAGCTGCGCATTGCTGGGGAGGGACGCCCAGCATCCGGATGTGTCCCTACACGGCGTGGCCACAACCGCATGGCCAACGCAACCGCCCACCACCACAAGGGGAACGGGAATGGCGACACCCTGGGACGGAAACCCTTAAGATGGGCGGAACCACGTCCCAGGAACCAATGAGAAGGGGGTTAACCCAGACCATCAGTTATTGGAGGGGGCTTGAAACCTCCAGGTGTGTTAAAAGCACGCCAAACGAGACTAATGGGTTGCTCTCATTCCAAGGACACGGAGAAGAGAGAGGAGAGAGAACCAGAGTGGTGGGCCTATCCAGAAACCGGCTCGAGATAGGACCAAGCCAGGACTAACGCTGTTGTACTACAGGAGGCCAAGACACCGGTGAAGCTAACCGGGAGGACTTGATAGTTATTCTTTCAGCATTTGCTGCCCTTAACCAGTGAATAAATATTGTTTTAGCATTTGCCTGTCTCCGACTATAATTCCACACTTCACACTGGCGACGAAGGTGGGATTTTAGACAGCGCTATGGAGGCTTTGATAAAGACCCTGTCTGAGGGCCAACAACAATTGCAACAGATGGTACAACTGCAGTCACAACAAGCAGCTGCAGATCGGCAAGCCTTTCAACAAGCCATCCAACTGCAGGGCACTATACTGACCACCGCACAGGACAAACAGCATGAGACCATGTCCCGTCTCACCGATGCAGTGGCCAGTACTAGAAATCAACCACTGGTGCCCTCGGCCCTCCTACAAAAGTATAGGGACGGAGAGGATCCTGCCTTCTTCTTTACTAGTTTTGAACGCATAGCCAGAAACGCACAGTGGCCTCCGGACCGGTGGGGTCAGTATGTGGCCCCCCCTACTGTCTGGGGTGATGCAGGGCGCCTACCAGGCGGTAAACCCCAATGGCAACACGCCGTACGGAGAGATCAAGGCTGCAGTACTAGACCGCTTAGGCCTGGACGAAAAGGCATACCGGATCCAACTGAGGGAAACCAGGCTCAGGGCTGGGGAGAGTCCACACCAGCTATACTATAGGATAAAGGACCTAGCCGAGAAGTGGTTGCTGGTTCCAAACCCCGCTAACCAACCCTTGATCGATAAAATTATTCCGGAACAATTTGTCGAAGCCCTGCCCGGGCAGATGCAGAAATGGGTCAGGCAGCACCATTGGCCTACCCTAACCGAGGCTGTGGATATTGCATCAGCATACCATAAGGCAGGCTACTTCCGACTACCACCTACAGGGGTATCAGCCCACATCGCCATCCCGATATCCGACCCCCATGTGATTAGGGGTAACCGAGCCTTACCCATAAGATGGAGACCCTCCGATGAGAACACCAGGAGACCCGAGGACAAGAGACCAGGAAGCGAGGAGAAGGCCCCATCACCGACCCCTGGTTACAAGCAACCGCAGTGCTATGAGTGCAACGAGTGGGGCCACATAGCCCGGTTTTGTCCCAGGAGAAGAACGGTTGAACCCATGGACATCGGCTACCTGAACCCGATAGACGAGGACGGCGTCCCAGGACCATATGTGGTGGACATTCGGGTCGACGGCAGACCATCACGTGCACTTTTGGACAGCGGCAGCAGGCAGACCGCCATATCACCAACCGTGAGTAACACTCCCTGCTTACCTAACGTAACCGTACCTATCCGATGCATTCACGGGGACACCAAGTGTTACCCAATGAAGGATGTAGTGATTGACTTAAATGAAACCTCCTCTCCCTTGAGGGTTGCCGTCCTACCTTGTCTCCCCACCCCGGTGGTAATTGGGACCGACCTCCCCAGTTTCGATCAGACATTAAGGGATATAAGGGAAGGGCAGTCCCCGCCCAATTCCGATGTTGCAGGGACGGACCCCGTTTCCCGGGAACCCCCACCTGGGCGAAAGAGGTGGACCCGGATGGCATGGTGTCAGGCCAGTTATATAACCCGGCCTATCGACTGGAAGCTTGAAGGTAACGAAGACACCATAAGGGGGGAGACCCTAACCGACCCCACCCTACGAGTGGCCAGGGAAAGGGCCGCCTGGGAAGGGTGACCCAACCTAGCCAGAGGCCCAGGGTTTCTACTGCGACAAGGTCTCCTATACCGGAGGTATAAGGGTGACGACGACGCCATAAAGGAACAACTTGTGCTACCGAAGAGCCACCGTCTTATAGTGCTACAACTGGCCCACAACCATCCCTGTGGGGGTCACATGGCCTCTCTTAAAACCCAACAAAACCTACTAAAGAAGTTTCACTGGCCAGGCATTTATGGGGAGGTCGCCCAACATTGCAAGAACTGCCCCACCTGCCAATTGACTATCGGGGTTCTACCCGCAAGGGCACCGCTACAGAAAATGCCCCTCATTTCAATCCCATTCCAGAGGATCGGCATGGACATAGTGGGACCCCTGGAACCAGCCAGCCGCGGCTATAGATACTTACTGGTCGTAGTCGACTACGCCACTCAGTACCCAAAGGCCTTTCCCCTAAAGGGAACATCGGCCCGGGTATTGTGCGACCAGCTAATTCCATTCTTTGCCCGAGTGGGGATACCCTCCGAGATAATCACCGACCAGGGTACTAATTTCATGTCAACCCTCCTAAAACAAGTATGTTGACAGTTCCAGATCAACCAGTTGAGAACCTCAGTATATCATCCCCAAACTGATGGGCTGGTAGAACGTTATAACCAAACAATCAAGAAAATGCTAAGAAGGGTGACGGGACCAGCCGGAAAAACTGGGATCGGGTGATCCCCCTGGTGTTAATGGTGTTAAGAGACACCCCCCAGTCGTCCACCGATTTCTCTCCCTTCGAGCTCTTGTTTGGGAGACAACCTGGAACAATATTAGACCTGGTTAAAGAGGAATGGGAATCCACAGAAGTGTCTTTAACCGAGTATACGGAGGAGTTAAAGGAACACCTAACCGCACTACGTACACTGGCCTAAGACAACCTTGGACATGCCCAAACAACTCAAGAAAGGAATTATAACAAGGGGAGCCGAATGAGAACCTTCAGCCCAGGGGACCAGGTATTGGTACTCCTGCCTACCAGCACCAACAAACTATTGGCTAGATGGAGAGGGCTGTACGAGATCACTGATGTACTAAGCCCAGTAACCTACCGGGTACACCAACCTGATCGTACCACCCCAGAGAGGGTCTATCACATCAACCTTCTAAAAAATGGAACGAGCCTCTTCTGGGTGCCTTTGTATGTATCGAGGAAGCCAAACCGGACGAGATCCTGAACACCGTTCCTGATACTCTGGATTCAGTCAATTGGGGAGACGCCCTAACCCTCGAAATGAAGACGGACATCAGGAACAGGCTGTCCCCTTATGCTGACGCCTTTTCCGCCTTACCTGGACGAACCGATGTTCTTGAGCATATAATCAAAACAGATCCCGGACCACCTGTGAGGCTTAGACAGTACCGGATACCCGAAACCAGGCGAACCATCATCAAATCCGAGGTGGATGAGATGCTAAGGATGGATGTCATCGAGCTTTCTGTCAGCGTTTGGTCGTCCCCCATAGTACTCGTCCCTAAACCGGATGGCTCGGTCCGTTTCTGTATGGACTACAGACAATTGAACGCGGTGTCCCGATACGAAGCCTATCCAATGCCTCGGATGGACGAACTCCTGGAGGGCCTTCGAGCAGCCAGTTTCTTAAGTACTCTAGACTTAACCAAGGGCTATTGGCAAATACCCCTTCGCTCCCAGGAGAGGGAGAAAACTGCCTTTTCCACCCCACAAGGCTTATATCAGTATAAGGTCCTGCCCTTTGGCCTCCACGGGGCCTCCGCCACGTTCCAGAGATTGATGGACATCATACTGAGACCTCATGCTGGATACCCTGCTGCCTACCTGGATGACATTGTGGTATATAGCCAATCCTGGGGATCGCATCTGAACCACCTAGAACTAGTAGTGGCTGATTTACAGAAGGCAGGACTACATATCAACCCCAGGAAGACTACGATGGGAACCCACGAAACCAAATATCTGGGCCACATAGTGGGTGGGGGAGTGCTGAAACCGCAGTTGTCCAAAACACAGGCTATCCTTGATATACCGACTCCCACCAACAGGAAACAAATACGAGCGTTCCTGGGGTTGATCGGGTATTACCGAAGATTTATCCCAGACTTCTCCTCGATAGCCGCTCCCTTGATGGACGCATTGACGCTCAACGGGAATCCCAACCTGACCAACGACCCGAGGGTCCTGAACGCCATAACACACCTAAAGCGAAGGATCACGTCCAACCCGGTCCTCTGCTGCCCGGACTTCCAGAAACATTTCTATTTACAAACGGATGCCTCAAACCAGGGCCTGGGAGCTGTATTATCGCAGATGAATGGGGAGGACCTGGAGCCGGTGTGCTTCATCAGTCGGAAATTGTTCCCCCATGAGGCGGCTTACTCAACCATTGAGAAGGAGTGTTTGGCCATCAAGTGGGCCGTTGACTCGCTCCGGTACTATCTGTTGGGTCGCCGGTTCACTCTGTACACCGACCATGCCCCCCTCCAGTGGCTGGCTCACATAAGGACACGAACCAGAGGGTACTCCGCTGGTTTCTCTCCCTTCAGCCTTTCGACTTCGTCACGTTGCACAGGCCTGCCAGGTTCCAGCTGGTGGCTGACTATCTGTCTAGGTGTTCACCCTGGCCCGAATGGCCTGGGATTGGGGTGGGGATGTGTGAAGCTGCGCCGCCGCTGGTGCCGCGGCGTGTAGCCCGCCCACACGAGTCGGGAGGCGCTGCCATGTCCGCCCTTTCCCTTGCGGCAAGGGAAGGGAAACCCGCTGCGGGTAGCCGCGGCTGGGCCACGGCTAAAACCGCTACGGGCAGCCGCGGTAAGGCTGCAGAAGAAGCCGGTGTGTACAGCCGCGGCGGGGCTGCCAGGTACTCACCTGATCACCCCGGTCCGGGGGAGGGGGAGCAGTGCCCACGACGGCACTGAGATGCAGGAGAACGGCGCCCGGCTCGCCGCCCCCGTGCTCCTCCTGATGGTGCCAGAGCTGCGCATTGCTGGGGAGGGACGCCCAGCATCCGGATGCGTCCCTACACGGCGCTGCCACAACCGCATGGCCAACGCAACCGCCCACCACCACAAGGGGAACGGGAATGGCGACACCCCGGGATGGCAACCCTTAAGAGGGGCGGGACCACGTCCCAGGAACCAATGAGAAGGGGGTTAACCCAGACCATCAGTGATTGGAGGAGGCTTGAAACCTCCAGGTGTGTTAAAAGCGCGCCAAACGAGACTAATGGGTTGCTCTCATTCCACAGGACACAGAGAAGAGAGAGGAGAGAGAACCAGAGTGGTGGGCCTATCCGGACACCGGCTCGAGATAGGACCAAGCCAGGACTAACGCCGCTGTACTACAGGAGGCCAAGATGCCGGTGAAGCTAACCGGGAGGACTTGATAGTTATTCTTTCCACATTTGCTGCCCTTAACCAGTGAATAAATATTGTTTTAGCATTTGCCTGTCTCCGACTATAATTCCACACTTCACAGTGTGACACTAAGGAGGACCAAAAACAGATCCAACAGGAGGACGACTACCCAGACACCGCCCTCTCGTGAATTAGGGAGTTGTTAATCTGACTGCAATGCAAGACCAATAACAAAACATGAGGTGAAGTAAAACACCTTAGAAAACTCATGTGCCAGAGGCAGAGGGACATATAGGCAATGATGTATCCATCTCATCATTTTTTAGGGATCTAATAAAAGTCTTTAGATCAGCTGGATCATCAAAAACAGACATTTTCCATTGATACTGACCTTAAATGAACATGGATGGTAAAGACCACGGCCCTCATTACGAGTCGGTGGTAGCTGTGCTGGTAAAACCGGCAATCTGCCGCCGGACTCGTCGGGATTTACCATCGCCGGACTTGCCGGAATTACCGGGGCATTACAGCCCCAGTGGTCTGGTAATTCTGGCGCAGGCATTTCGTTACTCCCCATTCCGTGGAAAGGACTCCACGGAATGGGGGCCGTGGATACACCGGCACCATGCGGTAATGGTGCTGGTGTTTCTACGTCTGTCTGCAGCCGGTGGCATTACACCCGCCAGGTCAGACATGGCGGGTGTAACACCACGCAGCCACAGGACTCGTAGTTAGCCGGTCCGGAAAACGGTGCCGGTACGGTTTTACCACCACCATTAAATCCGGACCGGCTAACTTGTAATGAGGCCCAATATATTGCGTTGAGTTGTTTTAATGCTGGGCGATAAGTGAGGAATTCCTTTCTGCACTGGGCAGTCTGCTTAGCTACATCTTGCGAGATAAAAATTCAGTTGTCATGCCAAATGAGGGAGTTCTTTTCTTTTGCTTTGGAGATGATGTAGTTGTGTATATTCCAACAGTAAAAAGGTTAGAGTACGTGCAATGGGATTTGCAGATTGAGAAGATCTCACAGGGCCAATGCGGTGTGCCCTTTAAATGTTAAAGATGATATCTGGTGGAGTGTGAAGCAGGACTGGAATAATTTGTTGAAGAAATAAAATGACGTTATTTCCCTCACACCCTTCTGGTAAACCAGAAATATGAAGGTTGTTCCGCCGCCCTCTATTTTCTAATTCTACATTGTGCTTTTGTAGGTCCTTAACAGATTTTTCCAGAAGAAGAACTCTTGTGGAGACATCCTCGACAGAACTCACTTTGTGCTCTACCGCTCTACCTCTTTCATTCTGTTCTCAAATGCGCTGCATTCATCACCCAATTGCTGCAACTTATTATTTGTGGCCTCTATAAAAGGTTTAAGGGACCTTATCTCTTATAGTAGAATTATCCATGTTACCCTCCGTAGGTGAAACAGGGGGAGGCAATTCACTTTTTGCCCTTTTATTGGTGGCAGGGTGGGCAGCGGCTTGGGGTTTCTTATTTCCTGATAGAGTCTTGACGCCAATTCTCACTGTGGCCATAATAATGATAATAATAATTAGCTATGAATATAAATGTAGGTATCCCAGTAGAGTTATTTGCTTAAGAAAGGAAATGCCTTCAGCAATGAAAATAGCTGTCAATATATAGGCAGATATGAAAGTGCCTCAAGCCTATATGAATTATTAAAAACGCTTCCACCACGCAAAAGGTGTTATTAGGAATAAAGTTACCTTTACAGAGAAAAGTAAGCTTTCCTATCCGTATTTACATTTTTTTCATCCATTGTCCATTAGATGGCAATGAAGATACAAAAGCAGACCTTTACCGAGTGCAACGTGCAACGTTGCGTGAAGAAGTGAAACCGAGCTAGTCCTCAGCATCCACGGCCTTCCGTAGCAGCTGTTACTGGTACAGGGACCGGAGGCTCCCGGCCAGCAGTGAATACGCTGTCAGGAAGGCAGAAAACCGTGACAGCACCTCACCGCCAGCCACACCAGGTAGCTTCTTGGCATTATAGATGAGAAAAGTTACTCCAGCATTGCGGTATAAAGTATTTGTTTAAAACACGATCAGGAGATGCAGCGCTAGGCAGCTATCCTCGTTGGCGCCAGACCATGCCACCCACTTCCCCAATTTTAAACACTTAATTGTATGGTTTCCTCTCCCAAATTGTTAGCCAAAGCTCATGACATTCAACTTGATAGACTTATTACTTAAGGAAACTATTATTTGAGTTCTGTACAAATAAGATGAGGTGAGTAGTGAACGTTAATACCTTTTGTGCTAAATTGTTTCACCTCACAGGGACATTATGTCTCCCACTGAGTTCATAGTTGCTGTTGTTGCAAGGAACACAGGTTGCATTGGGAAACTGGGGATCTATGCACACAGGGATATTTTTTTACTAATTTGGCATTTGTAAAGCGCGCCAAACCCAAAGGTATCTGGGCGTTATTAGCGTTATTAGCAGTACACACATGAGGTAAAAGAACAGAAATGACAGTGCAAGCACAAATGGGGAGGCATTGTGATCTATGGTTCTAGCTTGAAGAACCAAGTTTTCAGTTTTTTGCGGAAGGACCAGAAGGAGTGCTCAGATCTAAGGGACAACGGGAGGGCATTCCACTGTTTGGCAGCCACAATTTGGAAGCTGCGCCTCCCTGCCTTTGCTCATTTGAATTTAGGTGTGGTGAGGAGGTGCGAGGTAGTGTCCCGGATGGGTCTGTTGGAATGGGGTTTGGCAAATTTGTTGGAGAGGTATTTCGAGGCCATGTTTGTTAGGCACTTGTGCATGACAGAGTTTTGAATCTGATGCAGTCTTTGACAGGTTGCCAGTGGACATTGCGTCTGGCTGCAGAGATGTGTTCTTTCTTTGAGATGTTCAACGCTGCTCTTGGGGCATTATTTTGGATGACTTGTATTTTTTATATGTTGCTTGTGGAGGACCCTGGGAAGAGGGTGTTGCAGTAATATAGTCTGGACAGTACGAGGGTTCTGGCTAGTGTGATGCAGCTATCTGACGTTAATTAGTTTAGCGGTATAAGCTGCTGCAGTGGCCGTTGCATTAAAGTGTCTAGTTAGAGAAAGCAAGGCGTCTAGATAGACCCCTAGGGTTTTCACTTCCTTCAGGACGGTGATGGGATTCCTATCTATAGTGAAAGATTTGTAGTCATCATCCAGTTTGTTTAGTCGGGATTGGAGCCCTACTAATAGAAGTTCTGTTTTATCATCATTAAGAGACAGTTTGTGTTGTGCCATCCATGTTTGGATGATTTGGTAAATTTTGTTGAGGGCATTGGTGTCCTTGTTGTAGTTCATCGGCATAGTTGGTGTAGGCGATGCCTTGTTCATCCAGGAGGCCGAACAGGGGCTTAGTAAATGTTATAAAGTGTAGGTGATACATACAAACCTTGGAGCATGCCATAATGCCATAATGGACTAGGGCTGGCGTAGCAACCGCTGAGTTAGAGAAGACCCTCATTGTGCGATCATATGAGAAGGATTCAATCCAGGCTATGGCTTTGGTAGAAAAGTGGGCTGCGGAAGAGAGGTGTTGGCATAAGATTTTGTGGTTCACTAGATTGAATGCTGCGGAGAGGTCGAGCAGGAGTAAGATGGCTAGATTCCCATTATCTATGATCTCATCCATTTGGAATTTCATATCTAGGAGTGCTGTCTCTGTGCCATGTTTTGGGCAGAGGCCAGATTGACGTAGGCCAAGGAGGTCGTTTGACTCGAAGGTGTCCCTGTATTTGCAAGTATGTTGCTCTGTCTAGGATTTTGATGAGGAAGGTGACAGTAGTGATGGGATGGTAGTATGTGGGAATTTTAGGGTCTAGTGAGGGTTTCTTTTATGTTTGGGAGGACCCAGGCATCTTTCACATTATTCAGGACGAAACCTTGAGTAAAGGAGTTATTGATGAGTGATGTGATGAAGGAGGAGAGCGCTGCCACGCCGTCTTCTATAAAGGGGGCAGGGCAGAGGTCGCCTTGGCACCTCAAAGGATTCAGACCTTTAATGATTTTGGTGACTTCTGGTATAGAGACTGTTCTAAACTCAAATCATTTGTTGGGTTTGAGTGGGAAGTGGTGTCAGCTGGAATATCTGCTAGGAGTAGTTTAGATTTTTGGAGGCAATTTTATTTTGCAGTTGGGTGATTTTGTCCAGGAGTGCCCTTAGGATGTTGGTGCACCATGAGGTGCCCTTAAGGCAACTTTCTGGGGGGTTGACAGGAGATTCGAGTTCCCACAGGATGCGAATAATTCTTTAGTGCATTTTTTAGCATTCGCTATGCGCTCATTGTAGGTGAGGCTCTTCGCTTGGAGAATGGCCTGTTTGTAGGTTTTTGCTGTTATGAGGAACTGGTCTTTATTAGCTTTTGAAGGCATGGTTTTCCACGTGGCCTCGGTGGCTCACTTGGTGGACGAACCGTAGGGCTTTGAGGTTGGGTGTATACCAGGAGTTTAGGTGAGCTGTTGGTTTAGGTGTGTATGTGCTCCGAAGAGCGACTTTGTCTATCGCAAGAAGGAGAGTATGATTGCAGAGCTCTACCATAAGGTGGTGGTCACATGCTGAGTGAAGATGGTCAGTGATAGGACGTAGCATTGAGAGCATGTTCTCAGGGGTGACGTTGCAAGTGTTTCTTGACTGGGAGACTGCAGCCAATTTCGGTGGGGCTTTGGGTGTAGTGTATTTTGGAATAGAGAATGTGATGACATTGTGATCAAACCAGGGACAAGTTGGAGATGATGTTAGTCCTACCGTTCATGTCTGCCAACCAGTCTAGTGTGCAACCTTTGTTGTGTGTGGAGTGGCTGATGCTCTGCGTGAATCCTAGCGATACAATCGTGTTGTTTATGGCAAGAGCGTTAACATCTGCAGGGTCATTGAGGCCTAGATTGAAGTTGCCCAGAATAATAATTCTTGAGGAGGGGTTAGAATTGTTAGCGAGAAGGAAGGCTATGTCCTCATTGAAGGATTGGGGTGGGCCTAGTGGTATGTAGATGATGTGGATGGTGAGTGAGGCAGTGTCAGGGAACGAGAGTTTGATCAAGAGCAATTCTCCTGAAAGGAAGGTTTGGCTGGGCAATTCTCTCATAGTCAAGTGCATTTTGGTGATAAGGGCCACACCTACTCCTTTGGCAAGAGATCTGTCTTTTCTGAAGATGGTATAGCCCTCGGGGATAGCTAGGGAGAGGGATGGGCCGGCAGGTGCATGCAGCCACGTTTCGGTGACGACTAGTAGGTTGAGTTTGTTGGAGGTGATGAGATATGAGATGTCAAGGCCATGAGCTAGGAGGGATCTAGCGTTGATTAGCCCTCCTTGGATGTTTGCTAATGAAGGCGTGTTATTTTCTGTAGGGGCAATACCATCAGCAGTGGGTTCACTTAGGCAGGGCTCATGTATAATATCAACAGTGGGTACACTTAGGCAGGGATCATAGATAGTATCAAGAGTGGGTTCACTTAGGCAGGGCTCATACATAATATCAACAGTGGGTACACTTAGGCAGGGATCATAGATAGTATCAAGAGTGGGTTCACTTAGGCAGGGCTTATGCATAATATCAGCAGTGGGTTCACTTAGGCAGGGCACATGCATAATATCAGCAATGGGCACAGCTAGATAGGTTTCATACAGAGTATTGGCACTGGGTGTGGGCTCATGCAGGGTGATAGTAGCTTGAGTGTTAGGAGCGATCTCTGTTGTAAGTGTAGGCTTGCAGCTGGCATTGCAGGGGGGGTTCACACATGCGATGCGCATAAGGTGAGTTGGGCATGAGGAGTGACAAGTGCCAGAGGCTCACGTGCGCAAGCGTGATGTGACCTGGGGGTCGGGCTGCAGAGTTCCTGTAGAGGTGCGGATAGTTCACGGGGGTTCTATGGTGGTATTCCGCATAGATAAGCAAGCGTTTCGTTCATGAAGGGGGCACTGGTGCAGCGAAGTGGCTTGGTCCGCGACCGCGTTGCAGGTTTTTTTTTGGGGCGAGAATTGTGGTTGCAGCACATCAGGTCGGAAGCTGGAGGCCAGTAGGCTGAATGGATCTGCTAGAAGTTTAGACCTGAGCAGGGCCGGGATTAGCAGATGCTTACCCAAGTGGATCTCAACTTGCTCCAGGAAGTAGCTGGCTCCTGGCCTCAAGTGGTTGACAGGGCCAGACAAGCAGCCTTGTGAGTGGGCCTTTAGAGGGGGCTGGCTTCACCTGCCATTGCTCCTCCAAAGGTCCATTTGCAGGCGGGCATTCAGCAACGATGAAGGTGGGCTGACTTGGCCCAGGGCATATTGTGGCAATGCTGGCAGCCATTTTAGTGCAGAGCTCGCTCTGCTCGATCGGTTTGCACTGCCATGCAATGCAGGCCCGGATAAAAACTCTGCCATCATAGGGGTTGGTGGGGAGGCAAGTACAGCAGTGCTTAACTCAGATGTCTGTCTCATGGTGTTTCCAAGTAGGTCAGGCTCGGAGCGGCATGGGTAAGCATCAGTAGTTGCTGGAGCCGACGCCTGATTGTGAGGATCTGCTATCTGCTTCACAGCCCTCACCAGAATGTTGATTTCCTTCTTGTGCTTCAAGACAGCCAGAACAATTGCAAAATGTTTGAACATTTATGAAATGATCATTGAAAATGGCTAGCTGTAATATCAAAAAGCAAAAGCATGGAACCTGGCATCTATTATTTGGAAGAGAGAGAGAGAATCATATTATTTTGGACTCTCACTGTACTTCCTACACAACATGTAATTGTAAAATATTTAATCTATACTTGCAAAGTGATCCTTGCATATGAACATGACAAAATATCTATGAGTATTATGATAAGGCCAAATGCGGGAGTAGGGAGAATGCGAGTGGGGTAAAAATAGAAGAATGTGGACAACGACCTGCTCCATGATTGTGGCCCTGGAGGCATCATATGGGGGCCCCTCAGGTACCCCATCCCATCTGGAGATTCATTTCCAGAGAGCTCCCTGCCCCCTCCTGCCCCACCTCTGAGGAACCTTGTTATGGCCCAAAAAGCATATGTGAGCTTCTGGAAAGGGAAGCTGGAAGAGTGAGAAACATGATGCTCCCGAACACACAACTGTGTTACTCTACAAAGCATACTTCCTCTATTTGTTTGTTTGTTTGTTTTTATTATTTATATTGCGCACCATACCCAGGGGTATTTGGGCGCGAAGGCAAGAAGAGGGTTGTTCAACTTAGGTTACAGGTTACAGATTAAACATGGGGGTACAGCTATGGTTACAGTGCTGTGGATATGTACTGTCATAGAGTCATAGATGGATATACATTAAGTTTACAGGAATGCAGGTATGACATATAAATAAGGCAGAACAAATATACATAATATACATGGGATCCTAGATGTCAGAGGAGTGAGGTTAGGCATCGTATTCTTTTAGCCGTTGAATCAGATTGGATCTGAATTGTCGGTAGGGGAGATCTTCCCTTAGAGCAGGGGGAATGGAGTTCAAATAGTGTGCTGCTTTAACAGCGAAGCTGCTCCCGCCAGATTTAGTGAGTTTGAATCTGGGTACTAGCAAGAGGTTGGTGTTAGCTTTTCTTAGGGGGCGAGAGGCTGTTTGTCTGGTGAATCTGCCCATGAGGTAGTGCAGGGCTGCGTGGTTAAGACATTTGTGTGTAAGGGATGCTGTTTTGAGGAGGATTTTGTCATTTGTGATGAGCCAGTTAGTAGATCTCCTGAGGTCTGATATATGGGCATTTTTAGGGAAGTTCAGGGCAGCTCTCAGGGCATTATTTTGCAGTGTCTGTATTTTGGCGGTGATGTATTTTTTGCTGGCTATGTAGAGGGCGTTGCAGTAATCTAGTTTCGACAGGATTAATGCCCTTGCTAGAATGACGCAATTGTTAGGTGAGAGGAAAGGCTTGGCTGCTCTAATTAACTTGCAGGTGTAGGATGTGGCTGAGGCCATAGCATTCACTTGCTTACCAAAGGTAAGCGTGGAGTCTATGTAAAAGCCAAGGGTTTTAACTACTTTGACCACAGTAATGATGTTATTGTCGATTATAAAGGAGTCATAGTTGGGACCTCGTTTTTTGATGTTGGAGGAGGTGCCTAGAATTAGGAGTTCGGTTTTGTCATCATTCAGGCATAGACCGTGGGAGGCCATCCATGCCTGGATGATGAGGTAGACTTTAGTCACAGGCCCTCATTACAACTCAGGCGTTAAGGGTTAACGCCACCGTTAACCCTTAACGCCTGATTCCCACCTTAACGCCTGCTTTTTGCAGGCGTTAAGTTCCATGGTGCTAAGGCACCTTGGTGCTAATTACGGCACCGTAATTTACGGTGCCGTAATTAGCGCCTTCCCCACTCCCATTATGCCCTATGGGGCAAAAATGGGAATGGGGAAGGGAAAATGGGAAATGGGGATTTACCGCCCCACTCACCTTGTAATGGGGCGGTAAATCCGCCATCCACCATGGTGTAAACGTAGTTTACACCATGGTGGTACAGTTGGTGCACTTAGCACCTCAGTTGTAATGAGGGCCACAAAGGCCAAATCCTTGTCATAATCTCCCGTCAATGGGATGAGGATCTGTGTATCATCTGCATAGTTAGTGTAGGTGATACCTAGAACGTCTAGATCATCGAAAAGGGGCTTTGTGAAAATATTGTATAGGGTGGGCGATACACATGATCCTTGGGGTACGCCGCATGAGATGGGTGCGGGGTCTGCAGCTGCTAGAGTAGAGAAAACTCGCATTGTCCTGTTATCTAAGAAGGACTGGACCCATGCGACTGCTTCATGGGAGAAGTAGGCTGCTGTGACCAAATGATTGCAAAGTATTGCATGGTCTATCAGATCGAATGCAGCAGAGAGGTCGAGGAGTAGTAGGAGTGAGGTTATACCTTTATCTCTTAGTGTGGTTACTTGTGCCTTAAGGTCTAGGAGTGCAGTCTCAGTACCATGCTCTGGTCTGAACCCGGACTGTCGAACTCCTAGGAAGTGGTTTAGTTCCAGGTGGTGCTGAATTTGTAGGTAAGCTACTTTGTCTAGGATTTTCAGTAGGAACGGCACAGTAGTTATGGGGCGGTAATTGGTTGGGATTGAGTGGTCCAGAGTTTGCTTTTTGAGGAGGGTGAGGACCCAGGAATGTTTCAAGTTACTGGGTATGGTACCTGATGTGAAAGAGGCGTTTATGAGTTTAGTGATGAAGGGCGAGAGTTCACGGGCAGCGTCTTTTATAATTTGGGCAGGACATGGGTCGCCCTGGCAATTGGAGGGTTTGAGAGTGAGGATGACTTTCTCTACTTCTTTAATGGAAACTTTGCGAAAGTGGAAGGGAGGGGTGTCAGGTGTAGGTGGAGAAGGAGTGGATTTCAGAGTTGGTGGTGAATTTGTGGTAGCCTTGGTGGGGGTGCCTATGTTGACAGTATTTGGGATAGTTATGGAGGCTTTTTTGTTGTGGATCTTTGCCTGAAGCATTGTCATCTTATTGGCAAGGGCGTTTTGTATGCCTGTGCACCAGTCCTTATCCTTGAGGCAGGAGTCAGGAGCTTGGATAGGGGATTCTACTTCCTTTAGGATGGCGAACAGTTCTTTGGTGTTGGATTTGGCTTGAGTGATACGGGTGTTGTAGGATGTTTGTTTCACAAGGATGATTTCTTTTTTGTACTGGGTAGCTAATTTCTTCAGATTATTTTTATTGATCCCCGAGGGGTCTGATTTAGGCGTTTCTTTTGCCTAATGTCTTTTAGTAGGGGTGTGAACCAGGTATTTAGGTGTTGGCGGGGTTTACTCTTCCTAATTTTCAGTGGTGCGATAGCGTCCAAAAAGGTAAGCATCACTTCATTGTACTTTACGACCATGGAGGCAGAGTCAGACTGATCTGGGATGGAGTTTAAGGTGGGGAGAATGAGGGGGATAAGATTTTCA
Organism: Ambystoma mexicanum; assembly: GCF_040938575.1. Classification (NCBI taxonomy): domain Eukaryota; kingdom Metazoa; phylum Chordata; class Amphibia; order Caudata; family Ambystomatidae; genus Ambystoma; species Ambystoma mexicanum. The sequence continues at coordinate 781,884,828 of NC_090932.1, forward strand.
GGGGTAATATTTTTTTGTTTCTCGTAGGTGCAGTGGGGGCTAGGATACTGTTGTTCATAGGTGGGGTGGATTCTAGGGTGAAGGATACCATGTGGTGGTCAGACCATAGCTGAGGCATTATAGAGGTGATGGTGGTGGGCAATTGTGTTCAGCAATCCAATCAAGGGTCTGTAATCTTTTGGGTGAAGCCTAGCTCCTCAAGGGTGCTGTTAATTTGTAGGGCATTGGGGTCACGTGGGTCTTTGAATCCAAGGTTGAAGTCGCCTAGGATGAGACATTGAGTAGAATTGTTTAGATTGTCAGATAATAGATTCATGAGGTCTTCCTCAAATGAGCCTAGGGGGCCAGGTGGTCGGTAAATCGGGTGCATGGTGATAGTTTGGTTATTGGCGATGGTAAGTTTAGCTGTGAGGGATTCACAGGAGTTAGTATTATCGGGTGAGGAGAGTCTTAGGGCTAGGTGATTTTTGACAATTATAGCAAGGCCGCCACCTCTAGACGTGGTGCGATACATGCGTATCAGAGTGTAATTGTCTGGGATGGCTAGCATGATAGCTGGTCCTGCTGCAGGATGAATCCAGGATTCCGTGATGGCCAGAAGATCTAGGTTCTCATTTTGGATTATGTCTGCTATTTCAGTGGCATGGGCTACCATAGAACGGGCGTTTAGGAGAGCGCTTTTTTCTATTCCAGGTAGGGTGGTTGGGGCAGAGGATGGCTGGACTTTGAGTTGGCATTTTGGGGGGGAGGTGGATTCTCTAAGGATTTGACTGTTGAGTTGTAGTTGGTGTTGGCCAATGTTATCTATGTGTGGTGGACTGTTGGTATGCCTATTGTGATTAGGAGCGGGTTGGGTCTTAGATAGCGGGTCATGAATTCTTGGGAGTCTGGCGCGGAGTCTTAGGTGACGCTGTTGGAGGCTGCAAGGATTGGTGGCCATGATAGTTTGCTCCAGGGGTACACCTCCGTGCGGTATCTGGTTCTGTGGCTGGGATAAGTTCAATTTGTGAAGGGTGGTCAGGTAGAGGATGGTTCTGAGTAGAGCTGTGTAGAATAGTGGTAGATACATAGTAAAATGGTGTGGTTAGCTTGGGTTGCAGCTTTGATAGTAGAGGTGAAGATAGGTGAGCGCTGTCTGATAACTGTTGGGCATGTACAGGCGACACAACCTAAATGCAGGTTTACTGGGATAGGCAGGAATAGGTGGGCAAGTAGCTAGTGGATAGGTACAGGCAACCTGAATGCAGATATACAAGAACAGGCAACCTAATGCAAGTTTCCTAAATACAGATATACTAGAACAGGCAACTTAAATGCAAGTTTCCTAAAAACAAATCTACTAGAGCAGGCAACCTAAGTGGAGGTTTGCTGGGACAGGCAATCTAAATGCAGATTTACCAGAGCAGGCACCATAAAGCAAGTTTCCTAAATGCAAACATACTTAGAACAGGAAACCTAAATGCAAGTTTACTGGGATAGGCAGGAATAGGTGGGCAGGTAGCTAGTGGATAGGTACAAGCAACCTAAATGCAAATATACTAGAACAGGCAAAGTTTCCTAAATGCAGATTTCCCAGAGCAGGCAACCTAAAGCAAGTTTCCTAAATGCAAATATACTAGAACCGGCAACCTAAATGCAAGTTTGCTAGGACAGGCAATCTAAATGCAGATTTACCAGAGCAGGCAGCCTAATGCAAGTTTCCTAAATGCAAATTTACTAGAACAGGCAACCTAAATGCAAGTTTGCTAGGACAGGCAATCTAAATGCAGATTTACCAGAGAAGGCAACCTAATGCAAGTTTCCTAAATGCAAATATACTAGAACAGGCGATTTAAATACAAGTTTCCTAAATGCAAATATACAAGAACAGGCGATTTAAATGCAAGTTTCCTAAATGCAAATATACTAGAATAGGCAAATTAAGTGCAGGTTCGCTAGAGCAGGGAACAGTCAGCAGTGAGGATACACATGTTAGCAGACTGCTGCTTGGGTGACTATGTATACCAATAGGGAGTTCAGATCTGGCACAGGTTTGGCATTGGTCGTAGATAGACCCAGTTCGGTGAATGCGGTCGTGCGTGTGGCACTCAAGGTAGGACGGTCGATAGAGAGCAGTGCTAGGGTGCATTACTGGTTGCTTACTAGTGTTGTGGGGCAGGCCACAGTGGTGACGACGTAGATTGCAGGTCCTTGCTATTCATGGAGGTTGGCTTCCCGGGCAGGCAAATAGGGGGAAATAAGGACTCAGCGCACAACTAGTGCACAAACAGGCGCAGAACAGGGCCTTTTCATGCAGGCCATCTCGTTGCGAGGGCCGGCTTCCGCCTTCCGGCGCTGACTTCTGGGTAAAATAGGTTGCTGTTACTTAGCAACGAGAACAGGCCTCGTTTTCATGCCGAGAAGCATGTCGGCCATTTTAAGGGCAGGCAACATACGGACAAAGGCAGAATGGGGCAGCTGGGATGACCATAAATGGCTGTAACGTGCTCACCCAGAGTGGATGCAGGTAATAGCACTGTTGCACGCTTGATGCGCTGGTTCTATTCTCATTGGCACGAAAAGTGTGCGGCCATCAGATGCGGGTGGTGCAGGCTCCTGTCTGTGGCCTCATTCGACCAGATCAGCATAACTGGCCTGGCTGGGGGGTTGCTGGGAGGGGCTCCCGCCCGCTCCTGAGATCGTTGCAAAGTAATGAATGTCATCTGTTCAAGAGATAACAGTCTGTGAGTTCTACTCATGGACACTGCCATGCGACCACCTCACCTCAGACTGCATGAACCTGCGGTTGTCAAAAAGAAGTCAGGCACCATACCTTAGAGAGAACTCAACCACAAAACCCTGGGGAACTGGATGACCATGAGACGTGGGAAGGCTAATTCCAAGGTGTCGGACAGCTGTTTTGTAATCTTTGTGCTGAGCCGTGGGCCGGTTTGCAGCATGACTCAAACCACCTCAGAGAAGTGTAGTTCGCCCATGCTTTATCCAATGACTGAGTCTATGGTCGACTCTCACACAGCTAATACCGATCTCGCATCCCCAAGGCTTGACCCCAGATTTACCAAACTATATGAGGAGAGAAAATCAGACTAAGGGTTTGGAGTGCAGCGAAGGATAAAGAGAGAGGAGAGGTGGAGAAGGTAAGGAAAATGAGAGGGAGTTAATAGGAGGATTAGAGTAGGAGAAGAGCAAGAGAGAAGAGGAGGTGGAGAGGGGGAGAGGAGAGTGAGAGAGGAAAGACGGGAGGAGGAGCAGCTGGAGAGGGAGCAAATACCGTTAATCTCAAAATCTATGCCACAAAGAGGTTCTTGAAGTGGTCAAGTAGTGGTCCAAATAAGACCCATAAAGTGTAGGGTAGGCCAGGTTGAGAGGCTAGTTGCCTAATCTATCCATGAAGGGAAAGTTGTTTGTAACAATGGGTCAAGCTACTTTCATATTCCCCAACGTCCAATCCCCGGGGGTTACCCGGTTGGTAGGAGAGTCCTGTGAGAAACCTAAGGGTGTTCTCCCAAGTAGACCCCAGGAATCCCTTATTCAGGTGGCCAGAGAAGGGCTGGTGCACTCTGATCCCAACCCTGGGGGTGGATGCATGAGGGAGGATCACCTGGGTAGGGGAAACCGGGGTTACGACAGGGGTACTACCCCAGGTGAGACACTTTATCACAACAGGGAAGAAGGAGAGAAGAAGATCCCTGAAGCTTTTATAGGCTAGTCCCCCTCATCATCTTTTCCAACCGATGAACCCCCCTTACCAAAAGGAAAATCCAACTCCCATGATCCCTATTTTCACTATAGAAATCAACCAGCATCCAATCGTTTTGCAACACCACTTTCTGACAGATGTAATTTTTACCCTGATCCAGGAAACAACCCTTCCCAAAATGCACAATATTATCAGTCCTCTCTCCTCAGTTATCCATCACCATACACCCCCTCTGCAATTTCAGGACCCTAGCATCCCTGTTCCGTTTCCCCTTTTTCTTTCTCCACTTATATCACAACCAATCCACGCCTCTTGAACCCAACCCCAGTTGCATTGGAAAATTACATTTCCCAGAACCCATGTTTTCCACTTCATTATTCTAATTTGGACAGCATTGAGATATTCCCCATAATTCACTCATCCCTCTGTTTCTGTTAATGCCCCAAAATACTACACCTCCCATATTCCCTTTGCACCTTGTTTTGAAGCCACTACTGGGACGGAGAAGAACATGTCCCAAGACATGACGATTGACCATAGGGAAGATAAGGTCATACTTCCCTATAGACATCCACCATTTTGTCACATTAATCAGATTCAACCTAACCACACACACCTGAAGCCTGTTACACCACTCCACCTGGATAAAAGGCAGAGCTCGGAAGTGCACTCAGAGTGAGGCAAGCAGAGGAGCAGTTCCCCATGGAAGGAACAACCCTGGATGCGAAGGCGAGGAGGTGAGACGGTGACAGCAAGGCTGTGGTCGTATCAGCACGAAGGTTGTGCAGAAAACTTCAAAGGAAACTCCTTCGCTTTGTGGAAAGATAGCCAGCAGCTCCCTCGAGTGAATGATTGAGTTGGAAGGAGGAAAGCCGCACAGAATCTACAGCCCTTGACTTCAAGGAAGAGCGGACACAACGAAATCTTACCTACCGGTGAGTGAGAGGAGACACGAAAGGTCGGTGTACGTTCAGAAGTGAAAGAACTGTTTTGATACTTGGAAACGGTGTGTTCAAAGAAACCGCAAGCGAATACTAGAGACATTGTAATTGAGAGAATGCTAGTGCAGTGACACCGCAGATGAAAACAAGAGACTTTGTAAGAAGAGAAAGAGAAACACATGATCTCGGAGTGGTCCGGCAAATGAGATTGTCTTATTGAAAGTCTCCGTAACAGTGTGCAACGTTGTATAGCAAGTGCCTTAGAGGGGCAGTATTAAATGCAAATGAACTACAAGAACCAAGAGGCCTTGGGAGAGGACGGTAAGATTGTCAAAGTGGTCACATAAAGTTAACCAGTAAAATCCTCAAACAGTTGACAAATGGGAAAGCAAGTGTGACAAATGAGAAGGCAAATGTGAACCCGAAGGAGGGATCCTGAAGAAAACAAGGGGAAGGGAACCCCATATAGTTTAATAGTTTGAGCCCGACGGAGGGAAACTAACAAAGAACTATTGGCTAAGTTTGAGTCCTGGCTGAGGGGAACTTATGAAAGTAAAGGAATTGTTGTACATTTGTTTTGAACTGATGACGTTGAGAAGGAGGCAGAGAGAAAGCTAGGGGAAGGGAACCCCGCTTTCTGGTGAGAGTTTAAGCCCTACAGAAGGAACATTAAAGGACTGTGATATTAAACTGTACAGCACAACCTTGTGCATTGAGAGCCAAAGCTGGGGAAGCCTGCAACACTAGAAATCTGGATCAAAGTGCTTGTACCCAGAGCGCACCCCGCTGCCAACAAGCTCCCTCTAACCCCATGCCATTAACGTGGGGAAGGGAGTTACTATTTCCAAGTCCGGTTATCCTGACTCTTCTTTTGAGACTCACTTTTTCTTTTGCGTTTCTCATTGCAAACCTGAATACTTTATTTTCTTTGAGAACACTATCCCGTTGTGTTGAAAACATACATATCCACTGTCACTTTTGTATTAGATTGAGGGCAGCAAATAGGTTTAGTTAGTTTAGGCCTCTTTTTCTTTTACTAGACTCCACTAGGACTGTATTATTATTATTTGATGGTTGTAGCTTGCTCCTATCTTAGATTTAGGATTAGAGTACGCGTTTATCTGAATCATTTTACAGTTTAATAAACACCCTTGAACTGTGATCACCTGTGTCTGTCTTTACTGTTTCCACCATGATATCCTTACAGAGCACAGCAGAAACAGAGAGTCAGGAAAGAAGTATTCATGACAGAATCCCAGGGACTGTGAATGCCGGCTTTGCCTGCTGAAGAAGAAAGTATAATTTAAGGGGAAGAGGGAAAGGATTTTGGACCACTGACCTAGGAAGAATCTCTGAGATTCATGTGATGTGGTTAGTGATAGTCCAGAAGCTGAATGGACTATCACTAACCACATCCCCTGAGTCCTGTCAAACCTAACCCTAATTTGTGTGCCACAAATAAAAGTGATGCTGAAATTTACAATTGCCTAGAGTCGTCTGTTGATCCCTTGGCCATGACTGAATATAAAATAAACTTAATTGAGCAGATTTGGAAACACAGTACGCCTAGGTACATTTACAGATCTATAAAAAAAAACGAAATTCTTGGACTGGTTATATCATGACACAAACAAAAGTGGGCCTAAATAATGCTTTACTGTATCGGTCTGAAAGTAAGTTCCATACAAACTGGAGCTACAGCAGCACTGGGTAGGACTTTTTGATGAAATGTGTAGGTGTCCCAATTTATCCAATATGAGACATCATAGACGTTTTCCTATCTTTGCATGGATTTATTTCCCATATTTCATGTAAATACATATTTGCAAATAGATTCTACTAAATACAGGCAAAAGAACGTTTCATCTAAAAGATTAGTGTTTAAGGTTTTTAAGGACTTCGGGAGAGTTAGATATCAATAGAAACATATACATTGTTGCAGATCTTTCTTTTAGGCAGTGCTTAAAGTGGGCCGGGGCCTGCCGGGGCTGGGCCCCGCCAGTCTCCAAAAAGTGGGACTGAGCCGGGGCCCTGCCGGGGCCCCCGTCCTACCGCAACATTGGCAGGATGCATTATCCCGTTGCGGCCGCAGCCGCGACTGGAGATGCGCCTGCAATGAAGTCAGGCAAGCTGACAGAAGTGGCAGCCAGCCACAGCGACGTTGTGACTGGCTGCCACTTCCGTCAGTCATAGTAACTGCCTCTGGTGACCCCTCGCGCGAGAAGTCACCAGAGGCAGTTACTGTCCCTTTGTTTCCCCAGGTCGCCGAGGCGTCTTTAACCCTCGGCGAACCTGGGGATTCCTCGACATATTTCGAGGTTTATAAAAGATGGCTTTGAAAGTACACATTTCAAGCCATCTTTTATAAAGCTTTGCCGACGGACAATTTTGTCCGTAGTCAAAGCTTCATAAAAGATGGCTTGAATTGTGTACTTTCAAAGCCATCTTTTATAAACCTGAAATGTTTAAAAAAGATGGCCTGAAAACTAGGCAAACCGTAGGGTATGCACACAAATGTATATAAATGTTATATATTTGTGTGCGTACCTTACTATGGTTTGTGTACTTTGCAAGCCATCTTTTATATAAGTAGAAATTTTTATGTTTAGAAAAGATGGCTTGCATAGTACACAAACCATAGTAAGGTATGCACACAAATATATAACATTTATATATATTTGTGTGTATACCCTACGATTTGCGTACTTTTTAGGCCTCGCCCCTCCCACAAGCCACGCCCCAAATGAGGGCCCCCCCTCGATTTCTTACCCCATTAAAGCATTGCTTTTAGGCTAGAGAGAAAGGCTGAATTCCTGGAAATTCGTCATGAGAGAATTGAAATGCTTTGAGTGACATGCTTTTTGTTTGTGATCTGAAATCACTGACTTTTTTCTAGTTCATGCAACATTCACTAAAAACAAAAACATGATTTCATGTTAAACACCAACTTTATGTTTTAATATTTTGGCAATGCAAATTGGTGATAATGTTAACTGAATTAATAAAAAAAATCTGAAGTACTTTATATGTGAATTATTCCTTTGACCGAATAGACATATGCCATCCGACTATGAAATTTCAATTTCGAGTTAAAGTTGAAAGAATTTCTTTGAATATTATTTGAATGAAGTTAACATTGAGGGACAGTTGCCCAAAGAAAATGCAGAGGGGTATGTACATTTGTACATGACATTTGTATTATTATAGCATGATACGTTTCACATTCCCAACAAACCACATCTATGTAGAGACCAACATGAGGCCAAGGCAAATAACGTGCCGGTGGTGAGACAGTTTGGTTTAATTAAATTGCTGCCCATTGAGGCTAACCCTTTTTATGCTCTTCGTAGGATTTACAATGGTGGTTTCGCTCTTGAAACAGTTCACGCAGACCTTCCTCAGGACAAAAACACAGAGTGTAACAAATGATGCACAAAATGACTCCCAAAAAATCAGATTAGCTTAATGGCAAATATCTTCTCTGAATGCATTAAGTGTTTCGCTCCCCAGTGCACAGAGAAGGAGACAGCAGATATATCTCACTGAAACATTATGACAACTTGATTGTTCATGGACAATTGATGTATCCGCTTAGTATATGTACTGTGCAAGTTACCTGGGGCCAGGTTCGCTATCCACGTGTGCAATCTGTCTTTATGTGGATTAATCAAATATTCATGAATCTTTGTTTATTATTGTAAATCCAAATTTACACCTTTAATTAGCTTCAAGTAATGTTGGTATTTTCACCTAATTACGGTCATTCTAATTTTTGATAATTCGAGAAGCATTGTCCAATTTCCCACCAATCTTTTGGCCCTGTTTGTCTGTTTATACCATTTGACCATTTGTAAATATATTTCTGGTAAGTAGATCAATGGAGCGCCATTACTGACAAGTTCAGCATTAAGTGTCTTGTTACAGATGGATCACGCTGCTGGATCAGCTTCCCGTTTGTCAAATTTAGTGAAGTACAGGCTGTCATTTGTTTTGGTGGCCTGGGAGCTGTAGGGATTCCGGGTGAGGAAGCAGGACAAGGTGGTGACGGGAAAGCGTGCAAAGAAGGAGGAAAAAGGTAAGGATTTATGGCTTCTGTGAGGGTCTGGAAGGTGGCTGTGGGCAAGGAGAGAGCTAGAGAGTCAGTGCAGGGGAGTGTAGGGCTATTTTTCTAGCAGAAATTATGTGAACGTTTTGTCACAATATAGCATTAATCCCCCATTCCAAAGGCTGAAACGGGGGTAATGGTCCGGCAGCCCACGTTATTGGCTCGAGCGAAGCGAGGACCTATAACAAGGGCACCGGGACGTTACCCGCGTTCCAGCCCTTGGAAGGGAGGATTAACGCCATTAGCACCCTGGGTTACCAAAGTGGTAACCCGGGATGCTAAAAAATAGTATTTTCCTCCATTCAACGGGACGACGCAGCATGCGTCTCATTGAATGAAGAAAAATACTTTAATAATATGGCCACCATTGTTATAGGGTACGACGTCCTTTCATCACGGTATGTTTTTTCGCAGTTTTTTTTTTACTGTGGATTTTTTTTAAAACTCATCAAAATGTTTAGGGGGGTTAGAAAAATATATATTTGGGGTGTGGGTGTTTTGGAATATATACAAAATTAAAGGGGACCTAGGTTTTGGGGGGTCACCCCTCAAAAATAAAAAAATACAAATCCAATGAGTTTTTTTGTTAAAAAAATTCACAGTAAAAACCCTGCAAAAAGAATTCCTCGATGAAATGACATGGAACCGGTTATAGAAGGCAGGGTTCCGTACGAAGCCCCTCTTCTATGGAAAAGGGAAGCTGCTGCTGGTACGGCGGGTGGCGCCGCTGCCACAACAGTCAGTTGAGGGGGGTGGGGAAAGATGGCGGCCCACAGCGGGGAGGAGCAGCCTGCAGGTTCTGTGGAACACGGGCTGAGATTACAGGTTTCAGCCTGATTGGGTGCGTCTCCCACCCGGGTGCTAATGTAAAAGAACACACTGTTGTACACCTAAATTTTGCGGATCATTTTTTTATTCATAAATTACATTTAGTTGGTGTGAACCTGACCCCAAGTAACTTTTACATTGACTTTATGTAATCAGCGAAAAAAGCACGAAACTGGAACTGGGGTTGTTTTGCAGCAACCAATGATTCCACTAATGCAGATTATGACTAGGAGCAAGGACATATAGATTCCTCCCCACACACTTGTCTTCTCATTTCGTATAGCTAACACAAAAGGAGCAGAAAAAGAGATAAACTATCCCTGCAGGAAAAATGAACAGCACCTGCGGAGGGGAATAGAAACCTGCAATGTCGACACACACTACAACAAAAAAGGAAAAGTGCCACAATTTCCAAATTGAAAATTCTGTGGAATGCGCTATCTGGAAAGTGGAGGAGGACACACTATCACATACTGATGAAGGAATAGGGTCATGCGTCAGTGCATTTCACATTTAGAAATGGTAAGCGGCTACGTGCTCAAATGCAAGCGGCCAATCGAGAGTTTGAAAGATCAATGCACCAAAAAAGCTGCACAAGACACATTCTTGCCTTAGATCACGTCTCCAGCAGTATTTTTTGGGATACCTTTCTACTAGATTTTTTTTTCAGCGTACGCCCGGCCATGCCACTACAGTATATTCTCTAATCGCTTGTTCAATACATGTCTAACAAAGAGAACAATCCCAATCACCCTTCAAGCTCAGTGCAGCAGTCAAGTACATTTGCAAACAATAATGAAAAAAACGAGTCACTACTTTTCAAATACTCACCGGACTTACTGCAGTGCAATGCAGATCAAGGAACTGGAATAGCAGTCGTGTTAATGCATTTGAGGAGCAATTTATGTGCATGTTAAAAAAATGTGGTTGCATTGTCAGGAATTTTGTTTGGCCCAAATGTACTAAATAAGGCAAACACGCATGCCCACTTCTCAAGTATTCCCCTTCAGTCTGGTTGCCAATAAGATCAAAACATGTACATTAAAAAAAGGTAGATTTTGAACAGTCATGACCTCCAATGTGTTTCCCGACCTCCAATGTATTCTCCCACAAAAAAATGAATAGTTTGCACCGCAGCCTTGTTCATACCTATAGAGAATACGGAAAAATACACAGTACAACTTTGCCACTCTGTGGGATTTACCCCCATAATGAGGCATAGAAAGTAGTCTGTAATGTGGAAGATGTATTGTATGCATGCATAGGATTTGTGAAGCACAAGTCTAGCTGGGAGGCAATGGAGCATTGTTGATCGTAGACACACCCAGTATGTTACAAATACAGCTGCAAAAGTAGCAAAAGTAGGGAGTAGAGAAGGGGGGAGGGGATCTGGAGGAGGGAACATTAGATGTCAGTGGAACGATCAGTGATAAGCCAGATGGCCCTTAAAGTGCATGGTCTTCAACTCCTTCCTTAAGTGTAGGATGAACACCCCAATGCAAATCAGATGCCAACGCTTGCACTCTGTGCCCAGCTTCAGAAGGGATGGAAACGCGTTTTGTATTTGGATTGTTAATATTTAGCTGGCATCGTGATGTGGATACCCAACATACTATTTTTGCTATTGACAGTTTTTCAACAAAAGTTTTTTTTTAACAGCAAAACGAGCTGATTGACTAAGTTTTACTCAAGCTTGGCTTAGTAAAAAACTATTCATATTTAAGAGTGGGTTCAATGAGTTCAATGTACTGCAGAAAGACCTAAACAGTACGACACACATTTGGTGAACTCAGAGTTCATATCCAAGGGCATTGCTTGAACGATATTTTGCTCATTATTCATTAAATTATATAATATCTTATGCTAGAAGACAACAGCATCCTTACATTATTACCGTTTTTAACTTTAATTTTGCAAGCTCTGATTTGGGGTGTATTTTTTCACACATTCATACAGATTATTCACTCTCTCATTTACACAAGCACCCACACAACACACTCTTTGATTTATGCATCCAAACATTCACTCATTCATCACACACTGAGCCTCGCACACATTCATATTACGTTTTTTATCTGCAAGCACCCGGTCCAGAATCCCTCCTCCAGGTCCTGTGATGGTTGGCACTGCACAACTTGGCCAGAAAGCAGGGAGTGCTTTTTGGTTCCTGCACATGCATGCCAGAGCGTCCCCTGGGGGACACAATGTCCCCTCGCACATTCAGAGGTGCAGTACTTCAGCCTGCATCCCCAAAAGGCCACGCAAGCCTCGTGCAGCAATACGCTCTAACCTTGCATGGCCCATTGGAAATACGCGCTTGGGTATGAGCTGTTAAAGGGAAACCTTGTTCACCTTTGACCGTTCAAGATGGCATCCGAGGAGCGCTCCCTCCGCTGATAGTTGCAGGTGAGGGAGCGTTCATTGTTTTTACATGCCTTGTTTGGTGGTGGCTGGTCCAAAACGGGTGGGTTTGACGCCCCATCGCCATTATGGATGAGCCACCCTTATGAGTAAGCCATGTCGGCATTTGAAACCGTGTTTTGATGGTTTAATGCAGATGGCTGAACTTTCCTCATATGGCTATTGCAATTCTATTAGGAGTAAACTGCACTGCTATACTTCAGCCACTTCTTACCAATTTATCTTCGGAAAGCCATGCACATTTCTGTCTTGCAGATCTTATCAGTGATGCTTCATTACAGCCTGGATACCTGACAAGCACAAGGATTTCTTCCCACAATGTAGTTTTGCGATGCAAAAGGTAACTTTGAGATTTATAGTACAATTTGGAAATCGGAAGGTTAAAATAAGGGTGCCTGTGAGGCAAATCCCACACAATGACTTGCAGTTGATTTGCACTGGTGTAGATGTGTGTCATATTTAGCCTAGAGACGAACTAGTGCTCCTGCTTTGGAGATTTTGTGTACACAAGCAGCTTGTCTACATGTGTTTCAAAACCGACATAAATTCCCGAGAACTGAATTAGAAAATGGCCGCTGATTAGCGTTAAGCTATAAATCCTGACTGCGAGCTGAGCAAACACTGTCATGAATGTTCTCTGATTGTTCTGATCTGCGTGCACCCTGAAGAACAGGACAATGCATTTGGAAAGTTCCCGAGGCGTAACCGTCACTCCAAGTATCACCATGAACAATTCCCCAAACAAGAACACCATAAATGTGATGAAGTCAGAGTACATTGCACAAAAACGAAAAGGATCGCAATTAGTATTGGCTCAACGTAATGCGCTTCACTTCTTTTGTACTGGGTCGGTTGCCTAGGTAGATTGCTTATATCCTGACTGGCCCCACGCAGTGTACGAATCCGTGAAATTAAACGTTTTCAATGTAGTAAAACATTCCTAATGTTGCTACTTTTTCATGGTGAGCATGACTTGCCTATTTCCATGTCTCTTAAAGGGCAGAGTCTTGAAGTATCTTGTCCAGTGGTGGCTGGGGACTTTTTTCATTGGAGGGGCTCAAATGTTTTCCACAAATATACAGGAGCGACCAAGCGTAGCTAGGGAGACGGAACCAACCAAGGAGGGCTTGCGGGCAAGGGGGGATTCTTCCTTCAAGAACATTTTTAAAATAATGGGTACTTTTTAAAAAAAACTCGGTAAAAAGCCACACCGTTTGCAAGTGGTTTTGTATGGTAACTCATGAAAAATATGGTCGTCCGGGGCACGACTCAGTCCCAGCTGAAATCGGCTTCACAGTCCAGCAATGTGCTCCTCCAAGCACGCTTTCATGCCTAAGAAATCTTCAGGGATGCAGATCTGATTCAGGTGTGCAAAGTTGAATCCTCCTGAATTCTGGTTCCTGTAGTTCGGTGCCAGCCAGGATCCAATTCTCCCTCATTGTTCAATGTTTGCCCTCAGTGGGAAGAAGAGGGTTACCACCAGTGTGGCACACCAAAGTTAATTATAAGTAGCCCGGGTGCAGCAAAGGAAGCAAAACACCCCTGGCCTTGCACAGCCCAAGCCAGGAGTGCTTGGGAGCACTTTTGCTGGGCAGGCTTAAGTTTGGCTTGCCCATAATTGGCAACTGGCGGATTGGTGCCCCATTGCCCACTATGGACTAGCCACACCTGGTCTTGTCCCATCAGAAAATTAGTGGCTAGACACACAGGTAGTGCAACACATAGAGTGAGGACATGATGGATGGCTCCCTCCACCTATGTTCTCCACCTATGTTATAAAAGGCATGCATGCCGAAGGGAGGGCCCACCTTGCAAGACACTCCTAATGTTTAGCTCAAATGTACATAATATTTTGAGCTTTGATGAACTGACAAAATGATTAGTGTCCCATTGTATGTGCATCCTGCCTGAGTGTGGGAGGCCACACTTGTGGTAATGCAAGCTGTATCATTGTGTGTTAATAATACATAATGTGTGCCTTCTGTAAGGGTGTGGAAGGAGGGGACTGACACACAGGTGGCATGCTTTTGGGCAAAGACATTTATTTATACCAAAGGAAAGAAAGAAACCTAACTTTCCCTAACTCTAAGAGGGGTTTTCCTGCATCAAGAAAAACTAAGGAGCTGTCAGAATGTATATAGATATATAGATAAAAAGTCCACCGTCCTGTGGCCAAATCCTACTTCTATCCCTTACACTTATAAATGAACTAAAATGGATCAGTCTCTTCTGAGTCCAGAAAATTGACTCCCTTCTTCTGGATGAAGATAGTTCAGAAGTAGGAGGAATGTCTCCCTTCCCCTGGCCTTCTCGGGCTTATATTTTCAGTTCCACAAAGTAAGGGGAATGGCTTGCGTCCCCTGGCCACTCTCAGGATATTATTTACACAGTTCCACAAAGTAGGGGGAACATCTCCCTTCCCCTGGCCTTTCTCACACCTCAGTTGAGTCCCACCAATGACTCACTTGACCAGACCTGGTATTCAACTTTCCAGGAACTGCAATGAAGAATAGGGCTTGTTGGAGGACCTTGTCCGCATACACGGTTGGGTGGTGTTTGACTGCTTCTTTGCAGTACCCCTGGTAAAGGCCCCTGCAAAGAATACTGCCTCTCTGTGTGTTGGACTGGTTCTTCACTGTGTCCCTGGTACACTCCCCTAACAGGAATACTGTCTCTCCTCCAGAAGGTCTTTGACCCTGTTGTTACTCTTTCATATCCTTGGGTCCCAAACGCCTTCACTTTGGTTTCTCTTTCTCAGTTCCTCAACCACTTAACACTGGCTTCTCAGGTCCCAGTCCCCTCTTTCTGTATTTCTCTCTCTCAGGTCCCAGACGCCTTTACATTGGCTCCTGTAGTGCCCATAAGGTCCCCAAGTCACCTCTACGATCTGTATGGGCTCCTCTCATCTCAGTCTCGCGCCTCCTTGCATCTTCCAATGGTTCTTCTGCACCATCTCTTGGTCACCCGTTGCCGTACGTGGCTCTCCAGCACTTTCTGGGAGCCCGGCTGTGCGTACTTGCTGGACCGTCTTCCTTGCTGCTCTTCCATGTCGGGAGCGTCAGCCTCTTCCGGCCTTCGGTCCTCGTCTAATCAGTTAGGTAGGCCGTTTCTCCTTTTGCCATGTTTGCACTGTGATTGCCTTGCTCGTGGTGCATCTGAGGAAGGACTGACTGTGTTGTTAGTCCCTCTTCTCTTTTTAAGTTCCATGGAACTCAAAAGCTAAACTGCTCAATGCAATGGTTTTGTGAGTTCTTTCTAATGCAGAGCTTATTACTCATCTCAGTATATTGAGGTGACAGTTCAGTGGAGTCAGTCCTAATCTTTCTCATCTCAGTACTAGCGGTACTATTGCAATAGCAAAAATACATGGGAGAACTTGTGGGACCAGAGGAAGGAAAAGAAGGTGAGGAAAGAAAGGTGGGTGAGGGTGCATTAAACCGCGTTAGCCCATGATGTCCTCCCTGTATTCCAGAGGGGGAATCCCTCCCCAGGGGATGCACCCGCTGAGTACCACCCCCAGGGGGACTATCAGGTAGTGGCCTCACCTCCCTGGCCTTATGGAAAGGGTCTCCCACTCGGGTAGCAGGGACATCACAGGATTCGTCACACTACATAATGTCGGGTCCAGAGTGATTGCATCCTCCCTGGTGGAGCATCGTTGCATGTCACGTCAAGATCTCTCTATGTGTGCCACGTAAGAAATTGGGGATGAGCGAGTGGGTGCCTGAATCCCCATGAATATCTTCACGTTGAGGGTGCCAGCGGTGGTTCAGATTGTTGCACCCAGTGCATACCTTCCTGTGGGTGGAGAATGGGAGTGGTGCCCCACATTGTGAAACTTGGCCTGTCCCTTTACAGTGTGGCACTGATTAAGGTGGTGCTGGTAGTCTCCTGGCATGGCGACTACAACAGAAAACAGAAATTGAATATGAAAGGTTTGGCGGGTGGCCCAGCCTGGGTGCTGGTGCTGCTAAGTTATCTGTGGGAGCCCAAGGAAGTAGGATTGTGGCTTGGTTCAGGGTAGGAGGTGCTTGTTTGGCCTTGGCTTGTCATGCATTCCCAAGGGCTTAGTCCTTCACATAGTCCAGTATGACAACCTAAACAAAACTACAAGGATTAAGAGACATATAACCCACTAACCAAAACCTCAAATTTCTGCATACTTAATTCATACACAAACTCGCACAACCACTTCTCACACAGCAAACCGCACGGACTTCACCACACCGCAACAACAAACAATTAACACATTGATCGCAACAACAGCACGCAAGGACTCACTTCGACCCAATTTTCACACCCACGCTCAGCGCACAGTGAAAACCGAACTGAAGCTGCCTACAGGACATCACCTTCTCACTTTCCTATGCCCTCTTCACCCAACTAACCCACCCCCTACCTCTTTGTTTACAGATCCGCCTGAGCGCCTGGAGACCAACTCTGTTGGTGACGGTGCGCTATATAAATACCTTTAACATTAACATTAACATAGTGGTTGAGCAGTGGTATCTGATATGAGTGGGGACTCATCAACGGCCTTTGGTAGTAGGTCAGCGCAACCTCGGACAGCCAAATCTCCTCGGTCAAAATCAACCTTTCAAAAGCACCAGCATCAGAATTTGATGTCAAAGGTGGCCTATGAGCACTTGGGTCCAGATGGGATTTAAGGATGGAGTGCCTGACAAGGTTCTTAGCCGTAACAAGAGGACATGATGTCATTATTGGTGTTTTCGTTTTGGTGGGGATGTTAGTCAGTCAATAAGTACCATAATGTAGGAAGCTATGAAAGGCTGAATTCTGTATTTAAAAACTGCAGCTGTCTAAGGCAATGCACCCAGGGCGCATTTCCATACAGCTGCAGTCATCCCCTATGACATTTCTGGCTGTGACTATTTTTTCTATGACATTATGATTTGTGGATTACATGATATAATAAGTAGTATTCATGCCATAGGTAGAGGATTCTAATGTAATCAGGCAATTTACATGTCAAAATGAGAGGATCATAAATTGGTTTAGCATGAGGAGTTCAGTGAACAAATACCGCAGCAGGGCTGCAGGCTTAATCTGACTGCAGCAATTTAATGATGCTAAAGCATAATTTCCTTGATTTGATGGCACACGTAGGACACTTGTTTCAGAGATTTCAAATCATTTGATACTTTGCTAATTTTCTTTATCTGGTACTCCCCTTTAAACCGAAATGTTAGCTAGTGGCGTAGAACTCAAAACGATGATCTGTAGTATTTGTTTGCCAACTCTCAGCGACCCCTGCAAACTCTGTTATGATGAAATGAGTGGAAGGGCCCCACACAGATCCTTGCGCTCTAGTGTCGACCGTCTTTAAACAAAAGATATGATAAGCACGCGCCTCAGTGGCGGTGATGGAGCCTTCAGGCAGCTTCAAGCAAACGGCATTTACAGGCTTTTAATCTTACAAGGCACAAACTAACAATGTAATCACATTTGATTTAACGGAAGATGAAGGGGTCCAAAAGGAAGAGACCTTTTTCTAGGTGTCTTGGTTATTGAAATATTTGTTTTATAGGATACAATGTTGCACTTGCACAACGTGAGCATTTCCAGGAGGACACTAAGCCTCCTGGGCAGAAGAAACACTGAAGCAAGGCCCCATGAGGAGTGCAATTGTGGCGTTTCAAGTGGGGGGTAGGAGGTGCCTCAAAATGGTTCTCTAGAGATGTTAAATTGGTATTATAGGTAGACCTGAGGAAAATCTATGACAGCTGGTAAAGTTATGTAATTAAGGCATTCAATACTCAAGGTAAGGTTCCATGTGAAAATGTGCCCTCGGGAAAAGTCAGCAGGTAGGCGACTTTATTCCCTGCCCCCCACCCAAAAGCCTTCCCCCACTTATTCTAGGATGGGTAGCATTTTCTATTCTAACTCCAGTCCTAAAGTATTTGGGGAAAGTGCTTAGTTTTCGTGTGAGTGCAAATATGTGGAAATGTCACCGCGTGGTGAACCTTTCCCAGGCAAATTTATGACTGGATAATGCAATGTAAATTACATGTGATGGAACACATACACATATTTAAAGCATCTGAAGAAATGAGTGTGGACCTCATTTTCCATCCAGAGATGGAGGCTCTGTTGAAAGCCCATTTGTGCCTGGTGGGCTGCAGAAACTGTATGGAAAATGTATGGAAGATACATAAAATGTCACTGCTAACATCAACGCTGAGATGCATCAAGAGGAATCCTACGTCACATGAACACAGAAGTCATTCTCTGCACATCACGAGCCCTGGCGTATGACAAAGGGGGGCAACATGCTGATCACTGCCAAGGACCTCTACATTGTACACGGGTCCTTTTCAGCACCTCTCTGTGACCGAGGTTCCTGTATTTGCAATTTTCCTTTTCAAGGCTATTGCCTTCATTTTCTGGTGTCCATATTATTCATTGTTGAATGCCTGATATTCCCCTAGTTGTGTACTGCTGCTTTGGTGAGTGTTTCAGGTATTACTAAGAAACACAAGGTTTTCTGTGCAGACGATTCCATTCCGGACATAACTGTGAATGTTAGCAACTCCACACTTGGTTAGAATTGTGAACATTAGCCTGCGCCAGACCCGGACATAATTGTGAATGTTAGCAATGCCACACCTAGCTAGAATCGTGAACATTAGCCTGCGAGATAGGATCTAGTTGCGACATGAATGTTAACAATTGCCACACTTGGATACATTTTATTGAATATTAACAAATACCATATTTAGATAGAACCACGAACATTGGCCTGCGCCAGACACGGATGGAACTGTGAGTGTTGGCAAATCCCACACTTGGTTAGAGTTGTGAACATTGGCCTGCGTCATATCTAGACGGGATGGTAAAATGTCGGCATGTGCCACACTTACATGGAAGAACAAATATTATCAGTAACTTCAACCTTGAAATTGCTCCTGCTGCATTGGCTCATAAACCCAGGCAAGCACTCCATCCCATATCAATACACATACTCTCTACTCTGCACCATCACACAATTAGAATGCAGCTATACCCCTGATCAATTTGGCCTAGCTGTTCACATACAAACACTACCCCATGAACACCTCCTCACCCTAATAAAACACAGCTATCTCATGACATTCTGGCCTAGCTGCTCACATAAGCGTCCTGCAGGCCTAACGCAGCCAGAACCCAGTCTGGGTGTCTTCCCACCAGACTGCACACGTTCAACTGATATCTTCTCCACCTAATGCTAGGATGCAGCTACCATCTGGCAATTACATCATCTGCACCCATAACTGGTGCACCCACCCACCATACAACACTTTCTCCCTCTACTGACCTGGACTGTGGTCCTCGAGGGCGTTCAACCTACCAGCTCTTTGAGATCATACCAGTGATATATAGAGCGCTATATAAATGCCAAATAACATTACATAACATAACTCTCCTGTAACTCTTGCACTGAAACAATTGTCGCCAGGCATAGTAATGCTACTGCTTGTTTTGTTCTCCTTTTTCCCTTCCCTTTCTACCCTTTATTGTTCCATGCACTTGTACTATCTGTTATGATATGATCGTTATTTTTCACATTCTAATTTGTTTCAAGGACCTGAAAGAATGTAACTGTATTCTCCCTTGTTCCCTCCCTCCTTGAAGCGCTTTGGAACACATTGTGTATAGGCGCTATACAAATAAACAATCAATCAATCAATCAAAACATGTCTGTTTGGGTTTAAGTACAGGTACTTGAAATGTGTTGAAATTGAAACGCTATGACAACTCCTCCTTACATTCCATGACTAGGCCTGCAAAGCACAACCAATGTGATGTGGCACTTCTCCTATACTGACAGTAATTTCTAGTATTATGGACAGCCCACATTTTGAAATCAGTCAAACCATGGGCTTCATTACGAGTGTATGGGTCCGGTAACAACGGTGCCGGTCAAGCCTACCGGCACCGTTGTTACCGGACCGGCACACTCCAGGTCTGCGGGCGGCTGCCATCCCTCCTGCCAGGTTTGACCTGGTAGGTGGAATGGCAGCTGTCCGTAGACTTTCACGGAAGCACCGGCACCGTTATTAACAGTGCTGGTGCTTCCGCCATCTCCATTGGCGCCCTGAGGCTAAATTTTTTTTTAAAAAACCTGTTCTTTCCGGACCGGCTGATTAAGAGTCCTGCAGGCGGTAGGTGTCACGCCCGCCAGGTCTGACCTGGCGGGTTTAACACCACCCGCCTGCAGGCGGAAATGGAAACACTGGCTCCGTCATAGACGGAATCAGTGTTTCCATTGTCCCCATCCCCATGGAGTCCTATGGGACTCCATGGGAATGGGGACTTACACAATTCCGCCTCCGGAATTCCCAGGTCACCGGGGTCGTAATGCCCAGGTAATTCCGGGAATCACGGAGGCGGAATGGTAATACAAGTCCGGCAGTAACCTGCCGGTTTTTCCAGTTCGGTTACCGCCGGACTCGTAATGAGGCCCAATAGAATGGGGATTAACGATTTTCAAGCGCTTGACTTCCAGGAACCCTGAGGTTGTAATCCCCCAGTGTTTCCGTGAAGCCAGGCGCCAGAATAATTCACAAGTCGGGCGGCAGCCTGCCAGTTTTACCGGCACAGCTACCGCTGGACTTGTAATGAAGCCCATGTCTTTATTACCCACATCCTGCCGCTTAATTTGCATAAACAGGGAGCATAAACAGGGAGTTTTCACTGTTAATAATTCTGGAAACGTGGTTCAAATGCATTCATTTGAACAGAATCCCTCTGTCCAAATTCTGGTGAAAGGACAACAGCAACACATGCGCGTAATGTAGTCTTGGTTGTGGTGGAATGACCTCCCTGTTACTATGCGCGGCCAGGCCCAGGTGGTGGTAAATACGCGCGTGCCAGGCAGCAGGATCCCCATACAGCAACATTGGGCTCAACACCTCAGGAAAAGCAGCACTACTGGACCACCGAGGGGGAAAATCTGAAGACAGGATTCATCAGCTATTTAGCATCAAATGCAATGTTTCTATATTTTTCATTTTTTTAACAAAAAAGTAGACCTGCATCTAGAAGACATGAATAACATTGACATCAGCATTAAATATTACCACCCGACTCACACTCCAGTCGTCAAATCAAACGAGCAAAAATATTAAAACAATAGGTTTGGGGTGGCCTGTTTAATAGGTAATAGTCTGTCTTAAGATTTGGTGCCGGCCTGTTGATGATTTTGCAAATATTTGTAATTAATCTTTCATTTTGCATTCATGCAACTCCTGAATGTCTTACAATAGCGTTTATGTTCTTACTACAAACACTCATGGGACCACTTACAGGTGGTGAACTACAAATATATTACCAATATAAGCAGGGGTCAAGTCCTACAAATAAAAGTGGGGGGACTCATCAACAAACGCAATGGGTTGTGATGTCGCCAGAAATTAGCATATCAAGGTGAAATATGCACATTTCATTGAATTGGCTTTGTATAACCACCCAAATTGCACAGGACAAATGGCATTTGCCTTTCATAAAATCAAAACACACACAAAACCAAGAGAGGATATTTTCTTCTAATGGTGTTTTTGAAAACGTTAAAAGGTGCGCATGTTTTAAACTCCAAGAAGCAATACAAATGTTTTCCCTGAAACATGCAGTACCGAAATAGGACATTTTACCTTTAGTTGTTTGTTATTGTTCATCAAGTTATGTAGCGCAGTGGTGAAGTGTTCCCGCCTGCAAACCTGGTGACTGCATTTCGATCCCAGAGGTCAGCTTAAATTCATAAATTCAAGGAAGACTTTCAATGTTTGTCATTTTAGTTGGGGGGACTGAGTCCACCGTCTGAAGAAAGTGGGTGGACTCCGTCCACTCGCGTGTACCCTCGACTTTAGCCCTGAATGTAAGCCCCATCTGTAAACTAATGAAAACAATTTTGATCAGAGAGTTCATAGATCCAGGGCCTTTGTTATAGCAGCAGGCAGGTTATCCCTTGAACATAAGACTCATCACAACTTGAAATCTACCTGGACTGCTAGTATGGTAAGAGTCAACCAATTGACTCTTTCCATACTTTACCAAGTATGCCAATTAGCTATTGTCCATGCAATCAGGATTTAGGTCACAGCAAAAGCCAGGAACAGCTAAGCTGGTCACATTATGGGATGAGGGTTGGGTGGATCTCACAATTGACTTTGACATGGTTGATCATCCAACGTGACTGCAGTGGTTGCCAGAACTTTAGCCAGGCCTCCCTGAGATAATTAGGGAGGTTTTCTTCCAAGGACCCAAATGTCATCAGGTGATTTTGGGTCTTTATCTCTCAGCTGCATCTCTGTTTCTGCATGAAGTGCTACTGCGTTCACCCGCCCTCCTTTTACAACCAGGTCTTTTAACACAAATGAAATGTTCAACTTGAAGTACCATTTCTATTGTGATGGCAGCAGAGGTTACCAGTGAGGACCACATTTTGGATTTTCACTCTCTTGAAAGCTTTGGCACTTAGACTGAAAGGAACTGACTGTTGACTTATTCGTCGAAGTTTGAGGTTATCCTGTTTTTCTTCTATACCGTTTGCCAGACAACTCTACAGCATTTCTCTGGGAAAACCGTAACTTGGTATGACAAAGTGAAAAACCTCAGTACTTCTATAGATCAAGAGATGACTATGTGCTCAGATACTAAACCCATAAAAAATTTCCTCTCAAAATTGTGATGCCATTCCCGACACAGAATGTCAGAGGCAGTGTTGTATATATAAAGTCATTATCTTGCTTATTTCAACTCCCTAAATGCTGGTCTCCTGATTAGGACACATGCGTAGTCTCCATGTGCACAAAATACCAACCTAAGGAGGGCCTGGTGAATGCACAGTCATGACGATCTGTTTCTAGCATGCTCACGTGCTAACATGCCAGTGCAACCTCCTCCACTTTGTCTGGGTTGATTGCATGTCCCGACTGGCATGGGAAACCCCTTTTGACAAACCACCCCAATGGAGGTCTGAGAGTCATGAGATTGCTGGATGCAGTGGAGTTTAGTTTTAGCTTAAACGGGCTAGACAAGACCTCTCATAAAAAGTGGTGTGGTCTTGAGCAGTGTTTTTTCTCTGTCATTTGGAGTCCGCCCCATAGCTATCTCTGAGTGTGGGGAAGCTCTTTGGCACATCAATCCTTGCTGCAGTAGTAGGAGAGAACCAGAGGCAACATGAAAACGAGAACTGACCTGTCTTCTTTCACTGCACTCTTGAACAACCTAAATTAGACGAACGAGACTAGAAAGGAAGCATTTAGAATGTTGGAATGTGGTCTTAAGGTGATAGGACAACTATATTGGAAAGGAAAGCCTTAATCCCTAATTGAGTCCTGAAAGGTGAGGACTTTATGTATCTACACATAAGGCATTTGGTGAATTGATTAAATAACACACTACAGAGGAGTAAAGATTTACCAGGCCTGGAGCACACGTGGTAATCATGTTGAACTAGGAAGTAGTTTCTCTTATAAAGGTGATTATAGGTTTGGACTTCCCCGTACAGGTATTCCCATGTGTCCAAATTGTAGGAGGACTTGTAAGTGAATTTGATAATGCCTCATAGTATAACATCTGGATGAGAGCATCACAAGCATCCTTGTGTACCCAGCTTACAGACAATGCATAGACACTAGCCGGCCCACGTCAGCAAGGCCCAAGGAGACAAGGCTAGTGCCTGTCCTCAGCCTGCTGTGTATACTGTGAGCAGCCTTCTATGGAGCAGGAGCTCCCCAGACCCCTGCAGGAGCAGTGGGTATCCGTGTCGTACCCCCGTGATGACATCCAAAGCTGTGGTAAGCGCTCGGAAGTGTCTGTCCTCAGCCTGTCACCAGCCGTCTGCCTCTGCCAGAATCCCTGCATGTCTCATTCCAGCACCTGTGTGCCGCTAAGGTAACACTGTAGCCCCAGTGGCTATCGAGCCTGTGACTGCTTTCTTGACTTTTAAAACTTGCCTGCATTTCAATCGTGCTCTGTGACCTGCACATCCATCCAATCTACTCTAACCTGTAGCCGAGCACTTACCTGGATGTGTTCATACTATTGCTGCACTGTACTATGACTTATTCCTGTACACCTACTCTTAATCCTGAGCATCCCACACCTACCGGCTATGTACTATGCCATGGGACACTTGCTCCTTTGGTACACCCTTCATATTTGCCTCACATGCACTGTCTCACTTTTGTTGTTTAAATTACGTAGCGTTATATATGTACTGCTGTTACGACTGGCCTCCGGCACAGGTCGTTATGGCAACGTTGGCGGCTTCAGCCGAGGATTACGCTTTGTGCTTCCAACATGGCGCCTGTTATGGAAAGGAACGGTCTAGTTCTCCGGAAGAGAGACGGGAGAGTAACTCCGCCTCTCTGCCCGGAAACGGTACAAGGATCCTGGACACCCAAATAACATTGCGTTGCTACTGTTTACAGAGGCTTCGCTCCGTGAGTTGTCGTCGGGAGCACTCTGTTGCTTTTGGTAGAATTACTCTTCTGTCACTAACCCTTCCTTCCTTTGTTTACACTCTCGTACAGGGAAGCTCTGTCTCTCCTATCATCCACACTCGCATTGCCGACCTCCTTCGGCCATCGAACGCGGAAGTATTTCTTATCTACTTTCGTAAGCTATCTCTCATATTGGGTTACAATATTTATGGGTCGTACCCCTCCCCTACTTTAGTTGATTTCCTTTCCTTGTCCATCTTTAGAGAACCCTCTTTTCCAGTGACGATCCTGCTACATTCTGGAATCCCGTCGCAAACCTCCACCGGAACTCATCTCAGGGGCTCACATACATTCAAATCTTGGTAGGAACACTCTCCGCTTACCTCCTACTTCCGTTCTTGTTTTTCTCTTATCTCTCAATCCTTAACACCTTTTCTGCATTCCCTATAGAGTGGGAACCCTCTACAACTATCCAGTGCCATCCAATAGCCCCCTCTGAGGTTTCCAACCAGGTACTACGAAACCCCATCCGAAACTCCCCAAGTACAGCCACTAACACTCCTCTGTTAACTTTGTATTTGCTTTGTTCCCAGTTCATCCCAAGACCGGTACCTCTCCCGAACCCTCTCACCTGTTTGGAAGAGCGTCATCACGCAAGACCAGGGAGAGACGAGTCCAGTTCCTCTTCCAACGCTCCCTATCTGCTTCCGGGTTTTCTTCCCCAAGAGGGTTTCCCGGGAGCTTCCTTTTGACACCTGAGTTTGAAGGTGTCGGAAGATCGCTTCAGGTGGACCTCTCTATACTTCACTTCATATCAAAGACAAGGTAGGCTTTGTTTCCCTGTTTGTGTCAGCGGGGTTTTGCTTGTGGGATTTCTCCAAAAAGACAGAGGGAAATCCATTTATAGTTTAACAGATAGCAACGCCCGCATATTTTGGAGATAGCACAGGCAGAGCTGAGCAGACATTAACAATGGAACAACAGCTACAACAGCTGATGGCCGCCATGCAGACACTTTCTGCAGAGGTCCAACAGTTAAAGCAAGAGAATGCTGCATTGCGACAACAGGCCGCACATTCAGCTCGGAGTTCGGAAGTTCCTCCAGGGCCGTTACCAGGCGGTCGCTTTGACGGCAATCCACAAGCCGTAAAGGAATTCCTAGAGGCATGTACAGTACAGTTTTCTTTCAAGGCCGATTTTTCCCAACAGACAGAGACAAAGTAGGGCATATGATTGCCCAAATGACTGGGGCAGCTTTAGCTTGGGCCACTCCATTAGTCACCAATAACAACCCCATTCTGGATTCATATCCGGCATTTTGTAACAGTGTCCGTAGCAAGTTCAGTAGACAAGAGGTGGTAGTGGCCTCTCAGGAAAGGCTCCTTGATTTAAAACAAGGGAACCAAGATATCCTAACCCATATTACTACATTTAAAAGAATGGCCGCCGACACCTCGTGGGCGGATGATGCGTTGATGACCCTCTTTAGAAGGGGATTATCGGAAGACCTAAAAGTATCCCGAGTCCCCCGACCTTCTAATCTGACTGAATACATAGCACTAGTCATGCAACTAGACTACAGACTCCAGGAAAGAAACAGAGAAAAACGAAAGGGAAGGAACCCTAGACATCATATGGAAGTCCTCTCTTCTCCCCACAAACTGAGCTCAAGTGAGGAACCCATGCAATTAGGACTCATGAGGGGTCCTCCTTCCTCGGAAGAACGAGCCCAGAGAAGATCACAATGATTATGTATGCACTGTGGTTCCAACAGTCATACTGTGAAAGAATGTACAGTTGCACCCCCGAGAAAGTCGGGAAACGCCAATACCCGACCGTAAAGGGGACAACGGCATTGGGTTCTCCAGCAACAATAAGTCCCCTTCCGAATTTCACTATCAGCCCCTGTACCATTGCAGCTGGAAATACCATGATTACTCTGGGTGTTTCATTGTCTTGGGGCAATATTTGCCTCGTCAATGTTCCTGCGTTAATAGATAGCGGAGCAGCGGGCAATTTCATTGACAATGATTGGGCAAAGAAGCATGACATTCCACGTACAACCAAGACCATAGCCATCCCAGTGGAAAGTTTAGACAGTAGCCCTCTTACATCTGGGCCCATTAAAGATCACACAAGAGCCTTGACGATGTCGGTGGCCTCCCATCAAGAGAATATTGAGTTAGATATCATTAAGACCGCCCACTATCCAGTCATTTTAGGTATTCCATGGTTAAGGGACCACACCCCCTATATCAACTGGACGACGGGTACCCTTTTTCTAGGGTCAGAACATTGTGTCCATGGACACCTCGTATCTAAGCCCACTCCACCGAATCCGGAGCGAGAATCAGTGATTACTAATGCCATGGTTAACGAAATCTCCTCCTTACCAGCAGAATACCACTCTTTTCATTCCATCTTTTCTCAGTCCGAGTTTTCAGAACTCCCTCCACACCGGAGGGATGATTGTGCCATTGACCTTGTCCCAGATCGTCCCCTTCCATTTTGAAGAATGTACATCCTATCAGCCAAAGAAAAGGAAGTACTAAAAGAATACTTACACACACATATCAAGAACGGTCTGATAACGGAATCTACTTCCCCCGCAGCAGTCTCATTGTTCTTCATCCCCAAGAAAGACACATCAGAGCTCCGCCCTTGTATAGACTTCCGGGGTTTGAACAAAATCACTATCCCAGACAAATACCCGATGCCTCTCATCCCCGATATACTAGAAGCGGTACAAGAGGCCAAAGTGTACACCAAGCTAGACCTAAGGGGAGCTTACCACTTGATCCGCATTAAGGCTGGGGATGAGTGGAAAACGGCTTTTCGGACACCATTCGGTCACTACCAATATAGAGTTATGCCATTTGGACTTATGAATGTCCCAGCTGTCTTTCAGAGATTTATCGACATATTTTTGCAGATATCAACTTACATTATGTCATTATTTATCTGGATGACATATTGATTTTTTCATCCACAAAGGAACAACATCTAATACATGTAAAGAAGGTCTTGAATCATCTACAACAAAACCATCTGTTTTGTAAGTTGGAGAAATGTGAATTCCACAAATCCACCATCTCGTATTTAGGCTACATCCTTTCCCAACAAGGCATTGCAATGGATCCGGCGAAAATATCTGTCATCACTGAATGGCCCTCTCCCCAGTCTGTCAAGGACATACAAAGGTTTTTAGGTTTTGCCAACTTTTACAGACGATTTATTCCACATTTCTCCTCGTTGACCAAACCTTTAACACATCTATTAAAAAAAGGAATCCCTTTTCTTTGGTCCTCTGAGACACAGACATCATTTGAACAACTCAAGATTCTTTTTACCCAGGCTCCCATCTTAATAGTACCGGATCAACGGCGTTGATTCATTGTAGAGTCCGACGCATCACAGCATGCCTTGGGGGCAGTCCTACTGCAACCAGACCATCATGACATTGAAAGACCGGTGTCTTATCTATCCAAGACTCTTTCCCCTGCTGAGACCAACTACACGGTATTAGAGAAAGAGCTACTAGCCATCAAGCGGGCGTTTGAGGAATGGCGCCATCTTCTCCTAGGGGCCCAATATCCTATTGAGGTCAGAACAGACCACCACAACCTCCGAACTTTACAAAACACACAAACCTGCAATAGCAGACAGGCTCGATGGGCTCACTTTTTTTTCCCCGTATCGAATAAAATTCAATTTTATTCCAGGAAATACTAATCTGAAGGCAGATGCATTGTCCAGAAAGATTCCTCTGGAGAAGGCCCCTTTCAAATCTGAACCAATGTTCCCAAAAGCAGTTTTTTTGCCTGTAGTACATCACTTCCTACAAAAATTGGAAGACAAGTCTAGAGACCTGGAGAACTCAGAACCTGACTTTATATGCACTGAAGGATTAACAAGAAGCTGAGGTCTCTTATTCAAAGGAGATAAAGTTTACGTTCCTGATACAGATCTCCAAAAAGAAGTATTAAGACTATGTCATGATTCTCAGGCAGCAGGTCATCGAGGGTTTTCGAATACCCTGGAACTTATCCAGAGACATTTTTGGTGGCCGGCTATACGGACGGATGTACCGGAGTATCTCGCATCCTGCACCATATGCCTGCAGACTAAATCACCTCGACATTCCCCTTTGGGCGAACTAATTACTCCCCAACTACCAGTCAAACCATGGCAGATAATCTCTACCGATTTTATTGTTGATTTACCCCGCTCAAAAGGATGCACCACCATCATGGTGACCATAGATAGTTTGACTAAAATTGCGCATTTTATACCCTTTCCTACTGTTCCCTCAGCAGCACTCATGGCACGGATATTTCTGGAATGTATTTTCTCCCTTCACGGACTTCCAGAAACTATAATCTCCGATAGAGGGCCACAAAATACCTTGAGATATTGGAAGCAGATTTGTCAGATTCTGGGGATTTCTAGAGCCTTAAGTTCGGGGTTTCATCCACAACCAATGGGCAAACAGAGCGGCTGAATCAAACCCTGGAAGGGTACCTCCTATGTTATATCTCTTCTGCCCAAGACAATTGGAAAGATCTGCTACCCTTGGCAGAGTTTGCATACAATAATGCAGCCCATTCTACCATCAGGGCAAGTCCTTTCTTTTGCACTTATGGATTTCATCCGACTGTCTTCCCGCTGGTGGCTTCCCCTTTTACCAAGTTCCCGGACATAGAGGGGTTGGTCGATGTTATTCAACAAGGCCATGTCAAAGCGGGTTTGGCCCTACAAGAAGCTCAGGTCAGGAGCAAGAAACAGGCCGACAAACATCGGACTCTGACCTCACAGTTCCAAATCGGGGACCGTGTCTGGTTAGCCAGCAAGTTTCTTCCTAGGCGACTTGTTCCTTCAAAGTCGTCGCCCAAATACTTCGGCCCGTTTCCCATTATGGACAGATTAGGTACTGTGGCATACAAACTACGACTCCCTAGGTCTTGGAGTCGCATTCATCCCACCTTTCATGTTTCCCAACTAAAACCTGATGTACGTAATCGGTTCCATCTGACGTCCTGTTGCTCTCCCCCTCCAGTGATGACGGACGTAGGTCTAGAATATGAGGTCTCTGGGATCTGTACTCCCGTTACCATAGAGGGGTCCTTCAATACCTGGTGGACTGGAAGGGTTATTTCCCTTCCGACTGTTCCTGGGAACCAGCATCTGTGGTTCATACACCACGTCTGGTTCGTGCCTTTCATCGATTCCACCCGGGGAAGCCGGGGTTTGCCTCCCTTATGAGGGGGCATACTGTTACGACTGGACTCCGGCACAGGTTGTTATGGCAACGTTGGCGGCTTCAGCCGAGGATTACGCTTTGTGCTTCCAACATGGCGCCTGTTGTGGAAAGGAACGGTCTAGTTCTCCGGAAGAGAGACGGGAGAGTAACTCCGCCTCTCCGCCTGGAAACGGTACAAGGATCCTGATCCTGGACACCCGAACAACATTGCGTTGCTACTGTTTACAGAGGGTTTGCTCCGTGAGTTGTCGTCGGGAGCACTACGTTGCTTTTGGTAGAATTACTCTTCTGTCACTAACCCTTACTTCCTTTGTTTACACTCTCGTACAGGGAAGCTCTGTCTCTTATCATCCACACTCGCATTGCCGACCTCCTTCAGCCATCGAACGCGGAAGTATTTCTTATCTACTTTCGTAAGCTATCTCTCATATCAGGTTACGAGATTTATGGGTCTTACCCCTCCCCTACTTTAGTTGATTTCCTTTCCTTGTCCTTGTCCATCTTTAGAGAACCCTCTTTTCCAGTGACGATCCTGCTACATTCTGGAATCCCGTCGCAAACCTCCACCAGAACTCATCTCAGGGGCTCACATACATTCAAATCTTGGTAGGAACACTCTCCGCTTACCTCTTACTTCTGTTCTTGTTTTTCTCTTATCTCTCAATCCTTAACACCTTTTCTGCATTTCCTATAGAGTGGGAACCCTCTACAACTATCCAGTGCCATCCAATAGCCCCCTCTGAGGTTTCCAACCAGGTACTACGAAACCCCATCCGAAACTCACCAGAAGTACAGCCACTAACACTCCTCTGTTAACTTTGTATTTGCTTTGTTCCCAGTTCATCCCAAGACCGGTACCTCTCCAGAACCCACTCACCTGTTTGAAAGAGCATCATCACGCAAGACCAGGGAGAGACGAGTCCAGTTCCTCTTCAAACGCTCCCTATCTGCTACCGGGTTTTCTTCCCCAAGAGGGTTTCCCGGGAGCTTCCTTTTGACACCTGAGTTTGAAGGTGTCGGAAGATCGCTTCAGATGGACCTCTCTATACTTCACTTCATATCGAAGACAAGGTAGGCTTTGTTTCCCTGTTTGTATCAGCAGGGTTTTGCTTGTGGGATTTCACCAAAAAGACAGAGGGAACCCATTTATAGTTTAAAAACTGCCTACTCTAGTTGACTAAATACTATCTCGCCCTGCTGTCTCACATGTATTACCATATTGGTGTTGCTCATATTGCTAAATTCTAGTTGTAATTTTGCCCAGATGCATCACTAGCATTGTCTTATTTTTGCTGCTTGGTGGCGAACTTGCCTAGGTTCCTAATGCATTCTGCCTTACTCTGTTTATTACTGCTGCTCATATTGTGAAACAACCTAGGTGCCTCACTCGCATTGACTTACTATGTTTACTACTGTTGCACAACTGTGATTTGGCCCAAACGTCTAGTTGCCCACTTGCACTGGCGTACTTGTGCTGCTCAATTGTTAATTGCTAATGGTAATCTCGCCCAGATGCCTCATGTACCGATGTACAACGGGCCTATGTACCAAACTCGTATTGCCCTCTTTTGTTCACTACTGTTGCCCATACTGTGATTCGGCCCAGGTGCCTCACTTGTACTTTTGTACAAATGCAATTTTTGCTTGTTACTGCCCAAGCGCCTAGTTGCATTACATGCACTATCGTATATGTGCTGTTTAATTGGTAATTGCTAATTGCATTATCGCCCAGATGCCTCACTGGCATTGCCCTATTTCTGTTGCTTAACTGTGATCAGGCCCAGGTGACTAGCTGCCTCACAGGTACTGCCATGTTTATGCTGTTTAGTTGTTACCCTGCCTAGGTGCCTCTACGTGCAGCGCCATACTCCTGCCACTCAATTGGGAAAGATGTTAATTCTAACAATTCTGCTCTGCACAATGGCTGCCACCATACACGCTGGTACTAGAAGCCAAGTATACCTTGCTCAGCTCCCGCTAGCAGCTATCCTAGATCCTAGCCTTCCTAAATGGACAAATACAGATAGGAATAACGCCACTACTATCCAACTTATACACAACAGTGCCTCAGGGACAGTAACCTATGCTTCTCTACAATGTGCCACGTCTAACAGAAACTTTAGACTCCGTGCCAGATTAACTAAATTACATGAACCACTGAGAATATCCCAACCGCCTACCAACTTGAAAACCAACTATCAGCTTAATTTGAAACCTAGTCACATTAATCTGTCACCTCCACTCTCTATTTCTAATATAAATGCCCCCCAGACCAATAATCACAAGCGAAAGCTAATTGATAACATTACAGCCAAACCTATCCAAGTCAAAGCTGTAATTGAGGCCTCCCCCTTCAAAGGAGCACTTCTCAATGCGAGATCGCTCAGTGCCCACGCCACCGACATTGCTAACCTAATCACAGAAGGTAATCTGGATTTCCTTGCGGTTACGGAGACATGGCTACATAATGCGGCAGGACCGTCGCTCATGTTAGCTATCCCAGATGGCTACACAATAGCCAGACAAGACCGAGATGGCGCCCGAGGAGGTGG
The DNA here is from genome assembly GCF_040938575.1 of Ambystoma mexicanum. Lineage (NCBI taxonomy): Eukaryota > Metazoa > Chordata > Amphibia > Caudata > Ambystomatidae > Ambystoma > Ambystoma mexicanum. The sequence continues at coordinate 781,917,081 of NC_090932.1, forward strand.
TATCGCATCATCTCTAAAACATGTCTTTCCCTCAGGCTAGCCCCCACCCAACTGTTACAATCGTGTGAAATTCTATCTGCTAAATTTCAGATAAACAATTCACAATCACTCACCATTCACCTAATATATAGACCGCCTGGTCCCTTGGCACCTTCGAGGATGACCTGCACAACATACTTACCAGCAACCTTAAACCATCCTCTCAGTTACTCCTATTAGGGGACTTTAACATAGGCTTTAATGACCCAATGGATAAAAAAGCCACAGATATAGCTAACACAATCAACTCACTAGGTCTGTCTCAAAAAGTTAATAAACCTACCCACTTAAAAGGGAGAACATTGGATTGGATAGCGGACTATAACTGCACAGCTACTATCTCATCCATCCTGCCTCTATCCTGGACAGACCACTCACTGGTGTCCTTCTACTTATCCACCACCAGACCCACTCCCATGGCTCCTTCATTAGCGCCACCATCTCTAACCAGAAATAAAAAAAGTATCACAGTAGATAAAGTAATCGCTGCGATCCTTCCCACTCTAAATGCATTGCCAGAAAATCTCGATCCCAGTACTCTAGTCCATGAATTCAACAATATTATGCTCACTACAATGGATAAAATTGCCCCTCTCAAACTAAGATCTAGCAAACCAATAGCCCATTTAAATGAATGGTTTACACCACAATCAGAGACCTTCGCCTCATGAAAAGAAAAAAGTGAAACCAATTGGAGACTTTGCCCTTCCAATGATAACAAAGCCAAATTAACCTCACTCTCCTCGCATTACAAGAATGAAGTCTGCCGGGCAAAACGTAACTCTTATGATGAGCGTATTGCCAAATCCAATTCTAGTATGAAGGAATTTGTTACTGATAACCGTTAATAACTGATAGTGGAGGCAATAGTAAACTGTATTCGGTAAGTAATTACATCTGCAACTATCCTGATATTAAATACCAAGTTGCAAGCACTAACCTGGTCAGGCAGCACAAATGAGGAACAGCAAATGCAGAAGGTAAGGACCTCCCGGAGGATCCTGCCTCCCCTCACCAGGACAGAATGACCAGCGAGGGAGAGAGCACAACCCCCAGGGAAACCCTCTGGGGAAGAAAACCCTGCGCGATGTCGATGGATAACTTCAGAAATGGGTCTTGAGATTCGTTGTACACCTCCAGGCGTTGGACCGCGGGATGGCAGTAGCCAGGATTCTACAGATGAGAGATAGGACAGGTGAGTATACTGCAGTAATAGAGGTAAGTCTAAAGGTTTAGGTAAAGGGAATCTTGTCTCCACTTACTGACAGCTCCTAAATGGGTTTGGATTTAAGTATGAATGCAGAGTCAAATCGGATCAAGCCAAAGCTCATATGTCTCGGAAAGTGGGGAGCGGGATGTCCCTAAGAAGAGAGAGAGAATTAATCTTGTGAGAGAGAAGAGAAGGGACTCCAATAGATCCAGTAGCAGAGAGGGACTCACTTTCTTGAAAAAGACAGGGATCCTAATACTTGCTGTTCGTTTGGAAAATGGGTACGAATAGCTGGGTAGAATGAGCAGGGAAAGAAAGACGTACCGGGAGCACGGCGGGAAGAAGGCGTTGTTGAAGGATTCTAAGAACAGAAATAGTCAAAAAGGTAGGATTAGGAAAGGAAATGAGCACACAACAGTAAGAGTAGGCAGTAACCTAGAAACAAACTTACGGAGCGTCACATAACACAGTAGCGACGCATCGAAGTGAGTTCCCTCTGTCCCTAAATGGAGTCACGTGACCAGCTGATAGCGTACGTTGAAAATGTGAAGTAACTAGACTGCTGCAACCCGAGTAGCAGACGAAGTCAGCGGCCATCTTGGATGAATCCCGTCGTACCGATCCACAAAACCATCTGTTTTGCCAAAGGGACCAACGTCGGAATGGTGAAACAGTAATCCCCCTCCTCATGGGCGGGGACCCCAACTTCCCCTGGTGGAGACGGAAAAATCGTTGCACCTGGCGGGGCGCCTGAACACCAGAGGCCGGTTCCCAGGTTCTCTCCGCCGGGGAATATCCCTTCCAATCAATGAGGAATTGGAGGCGACCCCTATGATATCGAGAGTCACAAATGTTGGCCACTTCATACTCAGTTCCAGTATCGGTCCGTAGTGGGGGAGGTAAGGCTCTGGTAATCCTCAGAAAACGATCTTTCATTGATAACTTAATCTGGGAAAGATGAAAAACTGGATGTATGAGAGACCATGAAGGGGGTAAAGCCAAACGAACTGCGGCTGTACCTACCAAAGACACTATCTTGAAAGGACCAAAAAATCTAGGAGATAGTTTGGAGGGAACTAGATGTCTAGGGAGAAATCGCGAGGCTAGCCAGACATAGTCTCCCACATTCAAAGTTGGCATCTTGCGGCGGTGTCTATCGGCATATTGTTTAGCTCGGTCTTGCGTCGCTTGCAGGGATAAACGAGCACGCCGGTGTCCATTCTGGATATCAGCTATGAGGCTGTCCACCCCCGGAGAACTGGAGGAAGGTGACGGCACAGTAGGGATAAAGGAAGGATGATACCCATAGGAACAATGGAAGGGGCTAGTTTTGAGGGCTGAATGTCTGGCGTTGTTGTACGCGTATTCCGTCAAAGGTAAAAGATCCACCCAGTTGTCCTGTGCGGCTGAGACAAAACAACGTAAGTAGACTTCCAACGTTTGATTGAGGCGTTCAGTCTGCCCGTTGGTCTGGGGATGATATCCTGAACTAAGAGCTCTTTTGATTCCCAAGATGTGGCATACCCTTTTCCAATAGCGCGAGGTGTATTGAGGCCCTCTGTCTGATACGATAGTATTGGGGAGACCATGTCGGGAAAACACTTCTGAGATGAACATCTTGGACATCTGAGCTGCCCCTGGGATCTTGAGTAAAGGGGTAAAATGAGCCAATTTCGTGAAATAGTCTATAGTGACCATAATGGCGGTGTAGAGAGAAGAAGAAGGAAGATCCACTATAAAGTCTGTAGATATCACTTGCCAAGGTCTTTCCGGGATTGGCATTCTGGCTAGCAGGCCATACGGTGGAGCACGTGTAATTCTGGACTGAATACACGTAATGCATGTGGTCACGTAGTCACAAACATCCGATTGGAGATTGGGCCACCAGAAATGCTGTTTGAGAAGATCGAGGGTGGTCTGAATACCTCGATGTCCAGCGGCCTGGGAGTCATGACACATACGGAGCACTTCCTTTTGGAGAGAGCGGGAAGGAACAAGGACTTGCTCTCAATAAAAGTAATAACCTTGGTTTTTTGTAAGGTGATGAGTAGAAGCGAGATCCTCGCATAGCTGCTGTTGCTGGGAAGTATCCTGTTTGAGTAGCTGAAGAAAGTCGGAGATTACTGCAACAAATTTGGCCTTTGGAAACATTCTTTCTGAGTTGAATCTGGTATATTGAGGGTTCTTGCGAGACAGAGCATCTGATCACAGATTTTGATGTCCTGGCAGGAAGGTGAATTCAATCCGATACAGTAAAGAAAATTAGTCCATCGGGCCTGTCTGCTATTAGTAGTTTGGGCTTGTTGAAGTACTTTGAGATTCTGATGGTCTGTACGATCCTCCACCGGAAAGGGTGAGCCTAATAATAGATGTCTCCATTCCTCAAATGCTCTTTTAATCACTAGTAGTTCTTTTTCGAGTATGGAATAATTTTCTTCTGAGGACTTAAACGTTTTTGACAGATCGGCAACGGGTCTTTCTTCCCCTAGATCCGACCTTTGCAGAAGTACTGCCCCTAACGCATGATGAGAGGCGTCCATTTCGACGATAAATTGTCAGGATTGGTCGGGAGTGGACAAAATTGAGGCGGAGGTAAATAACCTTTTCAGAGTCTCCAAGGCATATTGAGCTTGTAGATCCCAGGAGAATGAAACCCTCTTCTCTAGCAGTCTGGTGATAGGTAGAATTGTCTCTGAGTAACAGGGAATACATTTACGATAAAACTTTGCGAAACCCAGGAATCACTGGATTTCCTTAATGGTAGTCGGATTCGGCCAGTCTAAGACCGCAGACACTTTCTTTGGGTCCATAGAAATACCTTGAGCAGACAAAACAAATCCTAGCTAAGTTATTTGTTGTTGGTGAAATTCACACTTTTCTGCTTTACAGTATAGTTGGTTGGCCTGTAGTTGGTCTAAGACGATGTTGACATGATGGATGTGTTCGTCTTTATTTGAAGAGAAGATCAATATGTCATCTAAGTAAATGATGACAAAGTGGAGGAGAATGTCTGCGAATAAGTGGTCCATAAATCGTTGTAAGACTCCTGGCGCATTTACAAGGCCGAACGGAATTACCTGGTACTCGAAATGGCCAAATGGTGTTCGAAAGGCAGTCTTCCACTCATCACCAGGAGCAATTCGAATCAGATGATATGCCCCTCGAAGATCTAATTTGGTGTAAAGAGCAGCTCCATGAACCGCTTCCATAATATCCTTGATCAATGGCATGGGATACTTGTCAGATATAGTGATCTTGTTGAGTCCTCGATAATCGATACATGGTCTAAGTTCTTCCGAGTCCTTCTTGGGAATGAAGAATAGAGAGGCACCGGCAGGAGATTTAGATTCAGTTATGAGACCATTCTGTAGGTTCGAGTGGAGATATTCCTTGAGAGCTGTCTTTTCTCGTTGGGAAAGTACGTACATCCGTCCAAACGGAATCGGTTTGTCCGGGAGTAGTTCTATGTAACAGTCATCTCTCCTGTGAGGAGCTAGCGTAGGAAATGGGGGTGTCGAAAATACTCTACGATATTGTTGGTGACATTCTGGGATCATACCCAACAGGCCAATGGAAGTAACAACTGGGGGTTCAGCAACTTCGGAAAGGAATCTGCACGCCTACAGAATTTTGATAAAGACAATGAGATACGCAATATTCTGAACCTAAAAAAAGAGTTCCTGCCTTCCAGTTTATAAAGGGGTTATGAGTACGTAACCATGGAAGGCCCAAAATTATCGGGAAATGAGCGGCCTTTATCAGATCGAAGACCAACGTCTCTTTATGAGAAGCAATCATGCATATTACTGGTCTGGTTTGTTCCCGAATAGACCCAGAGGTTAAGGGGCTCCCATCAACCCCTTGAATAGGAGTAGCGTAAGATTTGGTAACTCTGGCAATCCCATTCTTAGTCGCCCATTGGTCATCCAGAAAATTTCCGGCAGCCCCGCAATCAAGTAATGCAGGAATACCCTGTATAACTTGATAAGGTAAGATGATGGTTAGGGATAGAACTATCATGGATTGACTGACTGCAGATGGTTCTAGTGGTGATACAATTCTATGAGAGGAACCCTGATTAATGTGCACCTGCTGTGGTTCCCCCTACGGCAGGGACTTGGCGTTTCCCGATAACTGGATCCGATGCCGGCGAGGAGGAACAATAGGGCAATCCCATAAAATATGTGAGGATGTTCCGCAATACATACACAGCCCTAATGACTTTCGTTGTTCTCTTTCAGTAGCGGAAATGGGACCATAACAGAACCTATCTGCATGGGTTCTTCGACAGGAGTTGGCTTGCTCGTGTTTGGAAAAGAATCAGGATGTGAACGGACCCCTTTGCCCTTCTTTCTCTCCTGAGAGCACTCTTGGAGGCGGTATTCAATCTGCATGGTTAGGGTGATCATATCAGCCAAATTAGCTGGCTGTGGGACCTTGGAAACCTCATCTTCAAGTTCCTCCGAGCGGCCCCGTCGGAATAATGTCAGAAGTCCGTCATCAGGCCATGCCGTTTCAGAGGATAACTGTTTGAATTGGGTAATATAAGTCAAGAGGTCTTTATTTCCTTGTCTAAGATCAAGGAGTCTCTCCTGAGTGGTTACTGAAATCTCTTGCCGGCTAAACATTGATTTCAGGCTATTGGTAAACGCCGGATAGGATTCTAAAATGGCGTTTCCTGGGGTGGCCCAAGCTAGGGCTGGACCCGATAAGTGTGAAATTAGAAAGCCAACCTTGTCCTTATCTGTAGGAATGAACCGGGACTTAAAGGTAAACTGAACAGTACCGTTATCCAGGAATTCCTTTAATTTATGCAGATCTCCATCAAACTTGCCCATGTGTAAGGCTACTGGGGGGGTCTCTGAGAATGCTCGGCCAACCTGTTGTCTCAACTGAGCATTAGCTTGTTTAAGGGACTGCATCTCCAAGGACACGGATTGCATTGCTGCCTTTAGTTGCTGCATTTGTTGCTCCATACCAATGCTGTCTGCCCACTATCTTCACTGGCGTCGCTAACTGTTACTGATAACCGTTAATAACTGATAGTGGAGGCAATAGTAAACTGTATTCGGTAAGTAATTACATCTGCAACTATCCTGATATTAAATACCAAGTTGCAAGCACTAACCTGGTTAGACAGCACAAATGAGGAACAGCAAATGCAGAAGGTAAGGACCTCCCGGGGGTTCCTGCCTCCCCTCACCAAGACAGAATGACCAGCGAGGGCGAGAGCACAACCCCCAGGGAAACCCTCTGGGGAAGAAAACCCTGCGCGATGTCGATGGATAAGTTCAGAAATGGGTCTTGAGAGTCGTCGTACTCCTCCAGGCGTTGGACCGTGGGATGGCAGTAGCGAGGATTCTACAGATGAGAGATAGAACAGGTGAGTATACTGCAGTAATAGAGGTAAGTCTAAAGGTTTAGGTAAAGGGAATCTTGTCTCCACTTACTGACAGCTCCTAAACGGGTTTGGATTTAAGCATGAATGCAGAGTCAAATCGGATCAAGCCAAAGCTCCTATGTCTCGGAAAGTGGTGAGCGGGATGTCCCTAAGAAGAGAGAGAGAATTAATCTCTCGGAGAGATAAGAAAAGGGACTCCAATAGATCCAGTAGCAGAGAGAGAACTCACTTTCTCTTGGTGCACAGACATCCAACATGCACTAGCTAACAAAATCAACATCCTCCAAAATAAAATTCAGAAAAAAAGAAGCGCTGAATCTACAGCATTCACCTAAAAACCCTCTACCCAGTGATCTACCTGCGGCATACAACAATATATTCCACTTTACCAAAATGACTACCTTGGAAGTAGAAAAAAATCATCCTATCACTGAAGCCTTCCAATTGCAAAGGAGACATCTGCCCAGCACAACTAATACAAGACTTTGCCAGAGAACTATCTCCATTCATCGCCAAATAGATGAATGCCTCCTTTACCTCAGGTACCATCCCTGCTAACCTTAAACAGTCTTGGGTGCTCCCTCTCCTCAAGAAACAGACATTAGATCCTCTCATCCCTACTAACTACCGTCCCATTACCATGGTTCCATTTTTATTCTAAATATTGGACAAAGCTGCCTATAACCAAGTTCAAAAACACCTCGAACTGCATAAACTCTTAGGAGACAGACAATCCGGCTTCCGCCCATTACACGGAACGGAAACATCCTTAATTGATTTAAAATCCCAAATTGACGAGCTGAGAGACAATGGGAAGACAGTACTTCTGCTCCTACTTGATCTCTCAGCTGCATTTGATCTAGTCGACCATAAGGTCCTCTGTAGACACCTTGACTCTGCCGCTCACTTCTCCCCTGAGGCCATCAGATGGATTGAATCTTTCCTGAGCGAGAGAACCAGGAGAGTATTCTCTCCATCGGCAGCTGCAGACCCGACTCCTATCCTGTGTGGTGTTCCTCAGGGTTCCTGTGTCTCTCCAACTCCCTACAACATCTTCACCATACCCCTGTTTGATGATCTGGACCATCTGGGTATGACCTACACTAATTACACAGATGATATACCGATTCTGTTCCCGCTTTCTGGGGATAACAGCAAGGACATGGGGTTGGTGAACAAGGTATATCTTATCATCCATGCATGGATGGCCACTCATGGCCTATTCTTGAACGATGATAAGACTGAGTTGATAATCATGGTTACTCAGGCCAACATCAAAAAACTAGGCCACGAATTTTCCTCATTCAATATCGACGGGAATACCATCAAAGTCTCCAAGAAAGTAAAAACCCTTGGTTTCTACCTGGATTCCACACTGTCCTTTGATAAACAGATAAAATCCCTGGCCTCCACTACGGCCTACACTTGCAAGCTGTTAAGAGCTGGCAAACCATTCCTATCTGACGATAGTTGCTTGATCCTGGCCAGAGCCATAATACTCTCTAGAATTGACTATTTTAATGCCCTATATAGTGGTGCTAATATAATTACCATCCATAGGCTCCAAACATTACAAAACAATGCCTTGAGAGCAGCACTTGGCAAAAACAAAAGAACTCATATCTCCTCCTTTAGGCTCCATCATAAATGGCTGTCTACTGGCAATAAAATACAGCTAAAGACGTTGTCACTGACTCACAAAGCTCTAAATAATGCTGCCCCTAGCTTCCTTACAGATAAACTTCAGAGAAGAATCTCTCTCAGACCAACTAGAGCTGGCAATGTTAACTGCCTGGCTATACCCAGATTCAGGCTTACCACTATTGGTGGTAATAGCTTCCCAGTGAAGGCTGCTAAATTATGGAACCTTCTGCCACAAGACCTGAGAGCTGACCAACCTTACCTACACTTCAAAAAACAATTTATAAAACATATTATCTCTACTGACCCCTTGCCTCCTACCTTTTAGGCTGTGGGCCTCATCACGACTTGGGCGGTAACGGTAACGCTATTAGCGCGGGCGGTATTAGCCCTACCGCCGAACTCCCCGGCGCTAATAGTGCCGGATCACGAGTTCGGCGGTAATGTAAGTCCCCATTCCCCACTGAGCCCATTCGGGAATGCCCCATTCCCCATTGGGCTCAATGGGGAATCTTCGCGCTAATACCGCCGGCGGATTTCCCGCCGGCGGTAATAGCGCGAATTTTCGGCGGATTTCCCCCCAGTTCAGAGCTGGGGCGAAATCCGCCGAAGCCCTGATTCGGCGGACCCTTAAATCCGGCGGTAATAGCGCTACCGCCGGATTTAAGGGTTACCGCCGAAGTCGTGATGAGGCCCTGTGTCCGCAGCTGGATCAACCTACTCCTACTCACCCAATATTCTCATCTAACTCTGTGCTACTGCTTGAAGTTCATGGGTAATCTAATCTACTTGTGAATTTCAGTGATATACGCAGTGTAACACTTTGTAACTTGTATATTTGTACATTGTATATTGTTGTAACCCCATAAGCCTTTATAATATATATCTTGTATATTATGTAACCATGTAAGCCTTGCATTTTCGTACTGCTGCACCCTGTTACCTACGGGTCTGGTGCACATAAAAAGTGAATAAACAAACAAACAAACTAATGATGAAGTGGTATGTAACATTTACCGTGAATCTCACTCTTCTATCAGAAGAGCTCGATTGTCAGGGGGTGCACTATACCACTTGCCATAGAGAATCCCTCCCCACTGGCCATTGCGTTTTAACACGAAATGAAGAGAGATTCTGGTATTGGCAGTCTGAAAAAATCTATAGATGACTTCTCTTGTTGTTCAGAGGAAGCTAGCACTACAGGGTGTTGTGCCACCTATGTAGACAGCCCCTCAGTGAATACAAAATAATTCAAGTGCCAGAACCTCAGACTTCTCCTGTGTAAAGTAAATACACCTCTAGATTTGAACCCCCTCCCTCCCAAAAAAGAGACAGCGCCTCACTCATTGATAGGCCAAAATGATGAAATGTATGAGCAAATCACATTAAGAATTGTCCCATTAGCCCATTTTAATCATTAACCATTCAATATATCCATAGTAAAAATTTGGAAAGCATCATGTTTTGCTAACACTATTATTAAAGAGCCCCAACTCAAAGCTATTGTGAGGGGTACCTTAAAACAGTCCCTCTACCAGCACTTGATACCGGATGTCTGCACTTACCCTTGCACTTGCCACCAGCTGGCCACACTTACTAGGTTACTAGTCTATTATCCTTTGTACTGCACTCTCCCCTGCCCCTCCCATGCACTTGCGCGATCTGAATGACACCTGGCCTAGTAGGATCGCTGTTTGTCTTCCCACTGTTCCCCCTCCCTTGCCTCTTTGCGCTTTGAAACACTTGTGTATAGGCGCGTTATAAATGCCATATCATATAATATCATATATCATATCACAGGCTTCAAAGTCAACTAAGTGAATACATCACTTCTGTTTCCCTCCTTATGTTGCCTCTTTGATATGAGGTCACATTTGCATGAATGCGAAAATCTAATTAGTTTTGCGATTCAGATGGTCTCTTTGTATCTCAAATCAGGGCTTCAATAATGTCAGAGACCGGGCGCGTTTGCCAACTGCTGACCCCTAGAGTCTGCGCACAGAGTGGGCTAGCACCATTCCTTTGCACAGCAGAAAACCGACACTAATAGAATTCATAAATGTACTTTCTATTAATCCTTATTTTGCTCCTGACTCCAGTGAACATATTCTATTTTTCAACACGTTTCCACTTTAAAAGGAGTTTCTGAATAATGTGCATATTCTTTGCATGTACACATATTCCTCCAGCAGCGGCTGTTCACAGCTTTTCATTAGCACAGACTGACTGATTACCTTAATGAGTTTAATCATGGCCCAAACCTTGGAACGTCTCCATTAAGACCTGCTTCACATTTCAGGTTAGTCACACTCATGTTAGGGTGCGTGAAATCCAGGTTCCCTTTCACTGATGCAACCTCTGCTTTCTTCCACCATGGCTCTACCTGGTCATAACAAGGGATTTTATCACTCGAAACCCGGTGGCTCCTACCAATGAATACCTCCTTTTGAACACCATCGGCATCATAACTGAGTCTTTCCACAGCTCTCGCTTCTCTGTGGAATCTCCACAACAGCTCAGGGTTTTGCAGAGGAACCACTTGTTGTCTCTTCCGTTGATCTGTCGGGGCATCTGGATCTATAACCTTAGGTATAGCAACCTCTGGATTAGCTCCTTGAGCTTCAGTGTCCAACACTAAACACGCCTCTTAAGAAATGTGCACATTTCAAGCAGCAGGCCATGCCATGTGGCTTTTGTCATCTGTCGGCAGCAGTGGCCGTGTTGGATATCAGATAGATTAGATAGTGATAGTTTTCTTTCTGTCTATCCCCTGGATAGGCTGCCCATCATTGCTTGCTAGGGTTAGTACTCTCTTGCAGAAAGGAAATTTAGTACATTTTCAGGGACATTTACCTAGGTTTACAGGTTTGTAAGTGGATGGAACCTTTCTCTATTCACAGTGTTTGCATCCCTTTGAGCTAGGCATATCAAGCACTAACACCAAGCTTTAGCCTGGCAGTGTTATTTTTATGCAGTTTACTTAGAGTCAATCTAAATGCAGCTGCAAATGGCTACTAGTGCAATAAAGAAAGTCTTAACTCTGTACGCCTTCAGCCACTTGATGTATAGATCTTACTTCCACTGCAGTCCTTTTACAAACAAGCATGGACAAACCAAACAGTTTTGGCTTGAGGAATTAGATAGGCATTTGCCAGGTATTGCCATGATATGCCCCGGTAGTCACTTCATTTTCCAGCAGTTTCTATCTTATGGCCAGATAATTATATTTTTTATAATTATAATTGGTTATTTATAACACGCTTAATACCGAAGAGGTTTCTAAGTGCGGACACAGGATTCGAACCTGTGTTGCTCTGTGCCGTCTTGCTTCCAAGACGAGCACGTTGCCACCGAACTATACTACCTGTGCCCAGATAGTACCATTTTACCAGTGCCTAGTAAATGCCTATCACATATCTACATAAAACCCTTAACGGTTGGCTTTGCCACTGCTTGTTATGACTTATCCATGGACTTCTCTAAGAGTTTATCTGGATGACTATGATATTCCCAGCAAATATTAGCAGACCAAACACATCAGAGAAATATTATGCCAGATTTGAAAACGTCATCTATGTGCCAAATTAGACAAATGCACCCTCTTTCGAGTTCCTGGTGAATAGAATATATACGTATTACACAAGTGTGGCTGACTGTGATCTCCAACTATAAAGAATGTCCAAACTTGTCCAGGTTTCTCTTTTTCTTTTTAAAAACATGTATTTATGTTTTTGATAGTTACACAGCTAGCAAACGTATATCAGTAAGTCATGGATAAGCAGTAAAACATGATTTCCAGATGCCATCCTCTAACTGAAGGGTACCTTGACATACCAGCTAAATACTAGAACAGTGTTTATGATTCTAAAGCAGTCAATATGGCCGGATAATAAGGATTTATCCACTCATGTCACCTATTTCCAACACTTTAACTGCTGTTATCCCCCACATCTTAAAGTAACAATGGTCTGCACACAAAGCCTCTTCCTCTCACTGATTAGTGCAGAGTGCCAGCTGACATCATTTTACAAATACATAGTCCCAGTGCCATTTGAATGAAGCTAGAACAATGCACAAGAAACACTGAACCTCTGTAGGATAGCAAATGTTTGAATCACCACTAAATTTTACAAAATTCCATGTATGAAGAAAACGTTAGTTCAACATTTGTGAGGCCCTTCCCAATGAAGATGTTGTTAGTCTGGTACCTGTAAGTCAGAAACTGCACATATGCTAACATACACAGCCTGTGATCTGTGTTTGCGTTTGATGCCTGTTACTGCGTCATGTTGAGGAAGCAAAAAACCTCCAAACCCTGTGCTCATTGATGTGAGCCCCACCCATGAAGAATTGTCATGTACGTCAACGCTCGTTACAGAATTTTGTTGAGTAAGACAATTATGTTCCTGAGAGAATCTCTTGGTAACCAGACACTCACAATGACCCACCTCCATTATTTTGGACTTTTTGTAATCATGTATCTTCCAAACACAATCCTTCTGCTCCCTGATGGGAGTTCAGTGGAATTGGGGCAATCATCAAGACCTAATCGCAGACCCAGTTTTACTCACAACCTCAAACACAGGTCCCTACTTCAAGAACGCAGGAGACAAACCCCCAACAAATGAAGTCCAGAGACATACATGACCTTCCTGATCCTGACTCCAGGAGCCATGTTAGGAGGTGGGGAGGAAGGACGCAGCAGGGATTCATGAGGCTATTTGTGCGTTATTATTGGCTGGACTACTAGGGGACCAGGCTCATGAAGTGTTGCTTCCCACCCACTCCTTGGCTTAGTGGATACACGTTCCCCAGCTCGCAGAAACAGGTTTCCAGCTGTGATGATACTAGCCACATGGCCCACTTACTTGCCATGGTGTATAGCCTCTCCCAGTTCATGACTTCACCTATGACTATCAGACTTCCTTTGACTGGTCCTCAGTGCTATCTACTGGCAATCCTTCCTGTGTGGTCCTGCCGGTGTAGTTGCATTGATCTGTTTTGTTGTTGGACATTCCTTTTCTGGCATGGAACTGACAGAGTATCATTTTTAGTCCCACTTCATATGTAAAATTAGTTTGACTAAAATAATCCCTTGGCTCCTGTCAACACTTTCCAAGTGCTGTTCCGGCAGCGTTTAGATCCTATCCTAAAAATCAGGGTGAAGTTCCACCACTTATCTCTCTTCACCATTCGAGGAGTGGAGGTTTGTGCTCAGCATTTTAGGTAGATATCCAACTGCTCCTGTGTATTTGTATCAAATACTAAACAGCACATGATTTGGTAAAACTTCAGCACAAGAGATAAGGCTGGAGAACTGCCCTTATGGATGAAACCTGATGTGGAATTCGTTTTGGTCTCAGGATAGTCCTTAGAGATAATAACATCTCCTGCATGGTATGAGGTGATGGACTACCATCCTGGTATAAGGAGACATTATGGGGTAGGAAGAATTAGACCCAGCATAAACATCTCTAGCGTATATCTCGCTTATGCCTTGCATAAAATATGTGTTGTGGTTCGTTCTTGTCATCAATGCATGGATTAACATAGCCTAGCAGGGATCATGTTCTCATCAGGAGTGGTTGTATCACAGAGGGGTCTATGTCAAGCCCACTTCCAGAGAGCCAAAGTCTTCTTGGTAGGCTGGAATAGCACCTAGGAGGTCACATCGTAGACTATTTTAGCCAAATGGAGGGCTCAGACCATGGTGTTATCTCATGGTGTATGGCACGTAATCCGGGCCCTTGGATGGGTTAGGCGCGCTTCACAGAGCCACTCTCTGTCCCCCTCAAAGGCTTCCCTGAGCTGTTCCCTGCATCACCACCACACACTCTCACCATTTCCCCTAGCACTCTTCTTCAGGCCGCTCATCGCCTGCCACTGTTCCCTGCCGGATCTCGAAACTTTTCCCCCAGAGCACCTCTTGCCCTGACCTCCTGCAATCCTGTCTGCAAGTCTCCCACCTCACATCGATGACATGCCCGGGTGCTAATTGCTACAACTCCTCTCTACAGACAGGCTTTCCCAATCGGTAACGCCACAAAAACAAAGTCAACTGCCCAAGCGAAGAATGTCCTGCTCCATTATGATAATGTGTTTGCTTTCATCTGCACATATCTTTCATAAGTAACATTAAGTTATGCAGTGAGCTGCCGTTAAACATGCTGTTTGCAATTGCATTTGCAAACTGTAGCTTAGTTCAAAGCAGAATTGCAGAAATCTGGTCGTCGAAGGTCACAAATAGGTCAGGCTGTCAGGATAGCCATTATGAATATTCATTACCTAAATTTGCATACAGTGGATCCAAATGGTTCATTGTTTACACTGTAGGCTGTCAACCTGAACACCTGATAGGTTTGCAGACTCCGGTGCCAAAGCTGTGCACCACTAGTTTAAGGGGTTCAGAAATAGAATGCTGTCCTAACCATGTCAGTTCAGAATAAAAAGAGTTAAGCTGAGCTCCAGTAAATTTACCAAATGAAATACAAAACATGATTTGAGCGAATGCGACAAAAAGTGGGCGGGGGACAAACTGGCAACACTACCAAGCTGTTTATGTTGTAAAAAACGAGTATCCAAGGCATTACGGAATAAAGACGTTCTTTGTTTTATCTGAGGCCCCGTTGGTGAAATTATAGCCTAATTAAAATGACTGTGCGCATTTTTGAGCGTGCACACTGTTCTTTCAAAGAATAGGCCTGGTACCGAGTCAATAATGCTATCCTCTTAATCTGACTCCACTTGAATGCCAATTCACTTTCTTGTTTAAGGTAAACAATACGTGCCTGCTGGTTATTCAATAACCCATGCCCCTATCACCTGTTGATACACTAAATAAAGGCTCCCCCATTTCCCCCATCAGCTTCTTGCTGCTGTGCCAGCCTGAAGGGATCAGTGAGTTAAACATTGGCTGCTGAAATATGTGTGTGATCTATGGTACTTCCGGGGTTGATGAAATGAGTACCAATCGCTATAGAAAAGGACATACAATGTCAACATTTAAGCCATTCGACAGAAAGTATGCACTCCTTTACTCTGCTAGAATGTCCAACAGATCTACTTGCTGAGAGGATGTGGAAGTTAAAAAACTTGCATTTGGGATGATTCGACAAAAAAATCCGAATTCCCACTAAAGAAAGTCTTAAAATATTTATGAACTTTTTTTTCAGAATGACACCATACATTTTTTAAATAAAACAAAGCGAGCTTCGGGTAATAGAGCTGCCAAAGTACTAGTGTCTACAGCCCTAAAAGTGGCTTAATCTAGCACTGGTAACATCAAAATCAACAAAGGGCACTGTTTTCATATATAATATGAAATGCAAACACATTATGCAATGAGAAATAGGAACTTCAAGGGTATTAGAGGCATCTAACATGACCGATCACAACTGTTTGCAAGGGAAGACCTTTCGGCCCCACCAGTTAATGTTACTCAGCCTGCAACAAGCACGAGCAAGAACAGGCCCAGAGTAATAACACGAGCCATGCTGAAAAGGATGGAATAAGAAAAAGGAAAGAGGAACAGGAGGGTGGAGATGACCCTCAACCTCGATAAATAAACCAGCACCGTAATATCCCAGCATGTCCATGCTCGAGGCACATCATGCCACAGCGGCAGACAGCAGTGGTGTGATGGCTGTCGTGGCATGAGAGGTAGGCGTGGGTATGCAGCATGGGAATGCAAAGAGCTGGGCTTTGAAGAGATGGGCGAGTGGCCATCCAGGTAATAAGGACCTGACAGCAGGTTGATACACAGGCACTCGGAATGGGCGGGCAACCCCTGAAAAGAGAAATAAACAGATAGAGATCAGCCTTAAAGCACAAAGTGGTGGAACAGGCATCACTGAGGGGGATCAGACTTCAAACCCCAGCACAAAATGCATCCGCCATCCCCCGACCGAGGGCGTCATATGAATCCAAACTTCTCAGATCATTGTAGGGTTCATAAAGATTGAATGCTAATTATTTAAAGTCATCTCACTGTAACGTAAGTAGTGTTGTGTATCGCTTTTAGGGAGAATTTGCAGTTTCTGTGCTAATTGCTTTTAACCTTACAGACCCTCAGCTCTTTTGCTGGAATCTGGGATCTTTTTGATTTGTAACCTCCTGAGTGAGTGGTACTTTTTGCCACTCACACATGTGTTTTTCTCTGACTAGGATTTTTAACTGTTTAATGAAGTCTCCATAGGCATCTGCTTTTTACATAGTGACACACAGCACCCTCTTTGCATTGTAACTATGAAGTCCCTTGGACTTCTCTTAATGTTTAAATACATTTTCTTGTGTTTACTACAGTTCCCAAGAATAATGAGATAGCTTTTATCTTACCTTTTCATTTTGTTGGTCCAGCACAAACCACCCTATGCGGAGTGCCGGGGTGGGGCGGGGAGTGGTTACCTAGTACCTCCTCATCCTACTTCTCATGTAACTTTGTTACACTAACTAACTTGAATGGCTGGTAGCAGTGGTTACCTTTTACTACCTTTTGTACAGGGTACTTTCAGGCTGATTTATCAGCTGCAGTACAGCATCCATGGGTGACTATTTTTCTAAAATCGTCTGTCTTCTTTTTTCACCATTTCTTGTTTGTTCTTTCCTTCTGGGCTTTAACTCTGTTGTTTAAACTAGGTCTGAGTCCTTTGTGTGTTTTGCCTTTGGTGGGCTTCAGCCCTGAAGCCCACCCAGGCTCCAGTGTGTCTGAGGAGGCAGGAAGTGAGTGAGGAGCCCAAAACATCACTGGCGTTTGTTTTTAGGCATGCCTGGCCAAACCTAGTTCCAACTGGGTGGATGGCTGTCCTAGAGGATGACCCCCCGTCTGTGTGATTGACAGTTGTAGAGCTGTGAATGAAGGAGATTTCATATAAAATGTGCAGCTTTTTGGACTACAGAGAGAGTTGATCACTGGAACATCATATCTGATTAAGAGGACGAGCAGAGATGCCAGCAGCACCTTCCAGAACTGCAGAAGCACTGCTGAAGCCTTGCAGCTGTGCAATCCCATTTCCTTTTCGACAGGGAAGATCTGTTGAGGATGTCTTCCTCCCTTGGGCTGATGGGACCAACTAGCCTCGAGACCTGCTTCATTTTGGCTCATCATCTGACTTGCTGGAACTTTTCTAGGCTGCAGAATACCAATGCCCAGGGACCCCTTACCATTATCGAGTGCATCATCTTCCTGAGATCGAATCTGGCCAACACTTTGTGGGCACCTTCAAGGACCTCCAGAAGCAGGAAATCTTTGTCCAGAGTCTCTCACCACAGTCCAGGACTGAGGGACTGAGGAACCTCGAACCAGAGCTATTCATTTCTTTTTGGTGCTGAGAAAAAGGTGCCAAAACCACAAAGAGCCACTGAATTATAATGAATTAATTGCTGCCGAGTCCCTCTGCAGAGTGCTGCTGCAGAAGCCCGCCAGACACCCTCCCTTTCATCACCACGACCAAGCACCAGGAACAAGGGTCTACATCACTGCATCAGGGAGGCATCCAGCTGGAACCTCTTCTTTAATTCTAAGTTACTGTGGTGCTTCGGGTATAACGAACTTTGCCATTTGTAGTGTTTGCTAATTTAGGAAGTACTATTCTAATCCCTTTGGAGTTAACCTCAGCTCACCTGTGCAGGCTTTCCAGCTTGTGCTCCATCAAGTGGGCTCCCCTTGAGCGCCAGTCTTTTTTCAAAGAACTCCTTTTTGCTAACATTTTTTTTAAGAAAAGCTGCCTTAGAACTGGAACTGTCCTATTGACTTTGGCTGTCCTGGTTTCCTAAAAGCCCCTCTTCTGAACCCTACTGGCTTTGGCAGTGCTTGTTCACTTACAGGCACTATTATTGGCGGGATAAAAGATTGCCTATGTCCCTCTTTGAGAAAATCACTACTGAACCATTTGAAAGTGTGTTCTACTTTTCTAACCATTTTCCCACCTCAACCCAATTTTGTAACGGTGAACACAAGCGCTAATACTGGCCTTGATTGATGTCACTCCGTTTGCTGGAACATGTTTATCATAGAAAATAATTACTCACCTGCATTATTTGTTCTTGTTTAAATTAATTCTATCTTCCATTTAATGTTACTATTAGTTGCTGCTTGTTTTAAAGAATGCTTAATTTACCTTGTGTATAAAAATAAATAATGTAATATAACTATAAGTGTGTGTTTAATTGGTACCTTGTGTTTACTTATTTAATTTTGCTACTCTACAGCTCACATTACCCCTCCTAATATAAGCTTGGCCGCTCAATCACTCTACCAACTCGTGTAGTACAGGCTTATATTAAGAGTTGGGGTATGTCTAATACCAAGAGATCAGTCTTGTGAAGTCCCAAACCAGTTGGAATTTACAAATTCTTACCTAACAAGCGCCCTTCAATCACTATTGGTGGCCTTGTAAGGAAAAAAGATGGGTGGTCGGGGTCATTATTGGGACAGTGGGAAAGGTAGACGTGAAACTTGTTGCACTTGATGGGTACAAGTCAGAAGTACTGGGTTCCTGTGTGCTCATTTGCTTTCTATGGGTTTGGTAGAAGAATATTGGTGTGCATTATCTTTAAGAAAGAACCCATGAACTGATGGACTACAGTGCTTTGGTGGGTCTGGTTAGCCACAGCGTGTGAAAGAGACTTATGTAAAAGAGCAAAGTGGAGTAAAGAGAGAGTGGCAGGGTTGAGTAAAGGAGGGGAATTAATGCAGGGTGCTTTGAAGCAAGGGAAGAGGTGTGTTGTATTGTTAGATGTGCTTTGTTAGAGATTTGTAGGGAAGCATGTGGAATAGAACCCTTATGGTAGAACTTAGAATGAGAGTACCCATTAGAACTTAGAATGAGAGTACCCATTTGGAATGAAGGAAGAGAGTGTTGGTATTTGAAAAGGGAAGGAAGAGGGGAAGACTGGAAGGAGGAGGAGTCAACCGGGGCTGCAATTGTAATAGTTTGAATAAAGAAGAAATGAATTGCGTCAAATGATCTGTGTATTGTCTGAGGTCACATACACAATACTGGGGATGAGGATTCCATCAGCCCTAGACAAGCCTTTGCCGTGTCCTGTCTGTAAAACACAGACCTTCAGACCTCTGTGGCTTTCCGGGCCCACACAATCTGCTGTACATGGTGCTACTGTAAACCTGGTGGCACTGTGACAGGACACCAGTGGTGTTGGGCCGTGTTTGCCAGGCCTGTGCGTCGATAACGCAGTGTGTGCCCTGCACTCCGGCAACATGGGTGCAGGCATCAGCTCACCAGAAATGCCCTTGCTGGAAGGAACACTGAATAAACAGAGAAACAGCAGTGGAGGTATCCGACTGGATTGCTGAGGAGTGTGAGAGGTGGTTGAGTGTGTGAAATTTGAGTGGCCAATAGAATGTGAGCATATTGCAGCACTGTAAGCGATATTCAATCAACACTGCAGCTAAGTCAATGCCTAGTCTGGGATGCTGAGGAAAACCCTTATTGATGTATTTTTATGTCCAGTTCAGTACTCTGGATGACAACCCTTGTATAACACCCCCCTCTTAGAATCCCCCTGACCCCACTGAGCCAAGAAGTAGGTTTGTTCTGCAAATTAAAAAGGTTTATTTGGACAATTCAACAATATATATCTATCACACTTTATAAATAAATTGATAACTGATATCACACTTCAGAATATGATGTTGATCAACAATGGGTAATCTGGCACTAGCTAGTATAGGATGGATAAAGTAGCAAAAATACGTTTATGGTTTCAAGGGAAAAACAATGAGGAATAAAATGCAGTACAGAAATACTTGATATGATTTTAGCAAAAGATAAGATAATCACTTTTTCTCTGGCAATTCACTCCCCCCCTATGCATACAAGAAATGGAAGGAGATGGAAAGAGGAGCACACAGTTCTCAGGAATGCAATCAAATACAATACGAAATTCAGTCCCCCCCCAGCAAGCTTAGAGGAAACAGGTAGGAGTTTGAAACACAGGCCCAAAATGCTTTTTACATGTGATGGCAATGGATGGGAAAAGGTGCTAAAATTGCTTTTAATTCCCTCTAGAGATTCAGGGTGAGTGGGAGATGCGTGTTGGTATTAGTTCAGGCTCACTTTAGCAATGCTCTATGAGTTATTACCAAGTTGCAAACGGATTTTAACAAAAGAAAGAATGGAGCTGCTATTTTGACAAGTGGAGAAATTGAGCCAAAATCGCAAATCGCGGTAAATTTGGATGAAGTCCAAATGGAAGTTAAATTTCGTTCCTAGCCCAAACGGTTCCAGAGATACGGACGATTAAATAAAGGTAGTTATTCGGATTTAAAGTAGACTCAAAATGACAGGTGACAGCTTGCAGCTGCAGAATTGACAGGTGAGAGTTGTGCAGCTTTAAAAATGACAGATGACACGATTTCTAGGAGGCAGTTCTACTTAGGTTAAAATAGTTTGGATTAGATTATTTTAACTAAGAGATTGGTTCTGCACAGTTCTGCTAGGTACTCACAATATAAATTTGAACTAGGCCTCGTCACAGATCTGGTCAACACGTCCGGCTGCAGTTCTGTCTGCTCGGCGGGTCAATCAGGCACCGTTTCTGCTCACAGCGATCTGGGTCAGCTCTGCTCTGCTGGTCTAGCCTCTCTGGATTCTGGATGTAACACTGCTTTCTGGGTACTGCTACAGGTTCTTGCAAAAATTCTCGGCAAAACTTCAAACAGCTCGCTGTTGAATAGTTTGGTTAGTTTTGATGCCTGCTGAAGAGGATTCAGCTGGTGGATTCAGGCCTCTCTGCTACAAATTCTGGAGTTAATTTCAGCTACAGGTTCTGGAGATTAATGGATTTGAAGTCTGGATCTCTGGATGTGAAGTCGTCGGTCAGCATGCTCCGCAGAAAATGGAATTGAATGTCTCTTTTTATGTGTTTTGAAAATGGGTGTGTGCCCATACTATGGCAGGGTCGTAACTAAACCTGCCCCTCTCACTTATCATTGGCCAATTCCTCCTCTCTCCCTTGATTGGGAGAAGGAAATGTGAGTCAGAGTGATGCTGTAGGTTTTATGGTCAGAGGAACCTCCCCTTGTCAGATTGCACACAAATCTATTTCTGACCCAAATACATATTTATCTATGTACCATTTTTCTAATATTATAGGTCCAGTTAACATATTTTCTGTAGCACCAAACCATCCGATCCCTGTCTTTGTACGATTTCGTGTCCACTGATGACAGAATTCTCCCCTTTTCATCCAGATAACGACCTCTAAACCTTTACAGATTTTACACAAATGTGCACCAGGGATATGGGTTACAGATGATAAAGTGTCAGATTTTTAACATGCATATATTTGGAGTGAGACCCTATTTTCCGCTAGCAACCCCCCAGAATACACCACAGCGTCCTAAAGCCTCTTAAATTGTGCACCGAAAAATCACAAGAATAATGGTATTACTTCTATAATTCTGACAAGTCCGTACTATGAATTATCCATCTTTTTTTAAATTATGCCCTGGTCAAAAAGGGGTGTGGCTTCCCACATCACAGGGTGGAATAACTGGTTTATCCACTTCCCCCAAGCCAGCTTGTTCACAGAGGCACAGCTGCCCCCCAGTTTCTCCCAAGAGGAAGCTATTTTACGACGCCCCAATATAACTTGCCTGAGTCAACGAAGTTGCATTGTTCTGTCCCTTCCAGTTCCCAGGTGCTCCACCCCTAATCTAATCAGAGGGTGTCAACTCCTTTTGGTGGGGAAGTTGTCAGGCAGAATCCAGTTTCATTAAGCCAGGTTTCAGCTAAATGTCACTTTTTGTTCCGAGTTTTCTACATTCAAATCAAACTGACAATTTTTACCGATACGTTAAATAATAACTTCCTCCAAGTCATTTCAGAATATAGTTTTACATTGTATCCACCTCTTAGCAAGTCTTTCCTTGGTCTGGTTTTGTTTCATTTGTTCAGTTTTACACAAAAGTCTGGGGGTTTTAAAACGCCGGCTTTCTGATAGTGGTGAGTACCGGTAATGCAACCATTTTTGGGATTAAGAAAATGAATCCCCCACAGTTCTGAGTTGCTTTTTGGCAATCAGCATTGCCATTCCCAATGGTTTCAGGCTACTGTGTGTGTAGCCCAATGGTGGTTTTAGGCAGTGCCCTCCGGTGCTCACAACATAAGCAAAAATGGGTGGCAGCCTATTCTTCATGTTTTCCCTGTGCACTCTCTGGGGAGTTCTGGCCATCATGATGTTTTCCATGCCAGTACTGCACAGTTTTATGGTAGGGCTTGGATGCATGGGTAAAAACATCCCACAGCACCCATCTTAGGGTCAAGAGCGTGGTGGACGACCACATACATTGGAATTGGGAGGCCACTTTGAAGTCAGGTGGTGGTGGCCATCTTGGGCACAGGCCACTTGTATGGGACATTAAGCCACGTCCCTCTAGTCATAGTAGTCATAGAGTTTTATGCTGCATGTGGGGCCAAACAGGTTTGGAGGAAAGTGTTCTTCAAAGTGAGAGACACTGTGAAACAGACAAACATTGGAGAGTGCCAAACCAACCTCGTAATTAGTGCCAAGACAGATAAACTAAGGCAAGACAGATAATAAATCCAAACCTATTAGCCACATGGCAAATATTCCAGGTCCACCACTCTTTTTGCCCTCATTGGGGAACCCGTAATAAAGTGGCATTATTGGAAAGAGGTGTTCCTCGGGTATTTGCATGGTGTGTATGGTACCAACTTCGCCACTAACAGGAAAGATTCCCTCCTTTATCACTGCCAAGGTCTTGAGGGGCAAGGTATATGCAGAAGGTTGCCAGAACTTTCTGCAACCGACGTAACGGCCTTAACGTTTTCAAAGTAAGTGTTGCCATGCTCAACAAACACTTTATTGTTAAGGAGAATACATTTCTGGCAAGATACCACTTTGCCACCAGGGATCAACAGAAAAACAAATCCATAGAGGCATTCATTGTGGCTGTGCGTGACCTGGCCATTAAATGCAGTTTTGAGCACTGCAAGGATGAACGTCTAAGGGAACAGATCATGATACGGTGCAGTAACCACATTCTCAAGTTGGCAGTGAAGAGGAATGGGGCACAGTGTGGTAGAGATGAGATATATAGGAAAGAGCTGGAGCTAATGCACAGTGGCTGGCGCTTGAAAAATTGGGAGAGGAGTACAAAATGCATAGGAGGATAAAGAATGAGTTGAGCATGAAGAAAGGTATCCTGGTGTGCGGTCATCGAGTGGTGGTGCCGGAAGGTCTTAGAGGCAGGATCATGAAAATTGCAAATGAAGGACATCTGGGGATCTTTAAGACAATGCTATGATTCAGCAGGATTATTGGTTACCGGGCATGGATGTGGATGTTTAGCAACTATTAAAAGGGTGTGAAGGATGTGTGAACAGTGACAAGGTGTTGACCACGAGGGTTCCACCTATTAAGGTAATAGAGCCTCCCAATTCTGTGTGGGATGTGGTTGTAGTAGATATTCTGGGACTGATAACAGTGAGAGGGGGACAAGGAAATTATGTGATTGTGGCAGTTGACATGTTGCCTAGATGGCCAGAGTTGCGCGTAGTGAATGAAATGAGTGGTGAAGTTCCTAGAGTCAATATTTTGGAGGGAGGGTTTTCCAGGAAAGATTGTATTGGATAACGGTCTGCAGTTTATAGCAAGGGAGATGGGGGTGTTTTTGTGGGAGAATGGGGTGCAACACTAGACCATAGCATTGTACAACCCAAAGGGGAATTCCGTGATGGAAAGATTTAACAGGACTTTGATGGATGCGATAAGGTTTGCGGTCGCGACAGGTGGAGATTGGGTGCGTGCAGCAATGGAAAGACTTTTTTAATACAGGTTGGTGCTCCATCAAATGACGAAGCATCACCATTTGAGGTGCTGAGAAGGAGAAAGCCTAATACGAGGTTACATCCAGGTTGGATGAATAAGTACAAAGATAGTCAGGACGTAGTATCAGAAGAGGAAGTAAGGAGGAGGAGGATGATGGATGGCCTGTGTAGGGCCAAGGAAAGATATGACAAAAGAAATTGTGTGAGAGAGAGACCAATGCCGTAAGGGATCTTGTTGTTCCAAATACTCAAGAATGATGAGGGTTGAGGAAGACATGGGCAACACTTGCCATTTATGTAATGGAGCAAAGTCTTAAAATATTTATGAAAGTGAAGTAAAGAGAGAGGGGTGTTGTTGAGTAAAGGTAGGGAAAGGATGAAGTGTGCTTTGAAATAAAAAGGATGAAGTGTGCTTTGAAGTAAGGGAAGGGGGTGTGTTGTGTTGTATTGTATGCTGTGCTTTGTTAGAGACTTGTTGGCAAGCATGTGGAATAGAACCCTTATGGTGGAACTTAGAATAAGAGTACCCAGTTGGAATTAAGGAAGAGAGTGCTGGTATTTGAAAAGAGAAGAAAGAGGGAGAAACGGGAAGGAGGAAGAGCTAACTGGGGATGCAATTGTAATAGCTTCAATAAAGAAAACATTTCTGTGTATTGCCTGAGGGCACATACACAATACTAGGGCTAAAAAGGAGAGCTTAGTTGTGGTTCGGATTAGTGTTGATGTGCTAATGGCTGGGCCTGTGGCAGCAGTCTGTAGGAGGTTTAGGTGTGTAGTGTAAGGTGTTAGTAGATCTTAGCAGTGAGTTGGTTTGTTCGAGGAAAGTGGGATTATGTTTTACAAAGCAAAAGAACTTGCATCCCTGCACTTCTACCCCAGGCCATTTTCAGATGGGTCCAATTTCTTTAGCTCACAATGCTACTTGTCTATCCCCTCTCTCACTCGCTGTGTCTCTGTCTCAAATAGATACATTGCATCCTATGAGGAACAAAAACAAGCACCTGCGGGTTGGCAGTTGAAGGAAAGGGTCAGTCTGGAAACTCCAGCGATTACCATGAGCTACCTGCTAAGGTTTCTGGATGGCAAGAACTATTGGTTCAGAGGAAGGCTTGCTTGAAATTTGAGGGCCACAGTCACCCATTTCACCTTCACATAGTATGTTGGTTGACACGTTGAGAGATGCCTCACACCTCACTGTAGCACGCTCATGTGTTTAGTTAAGTGGACTGCTGGGAGTTTTGCTGCCCGTCAAGACCAGGGCCCGGTGATGGCAGGGAAGAATAGATCACCGAACACTGATCATTACTAGCTCATCCAACCACGTGTCCAATAATCCCAAGTGTCATGGTGACACAGCGTGCCAGGACTTTCAGTAAATTTGTTATGTACATTAGTAAATGTTTTGCACAAAACTACTGTATGAATTACTGCGCCCTCCATGCTCAGTCAGCAACAAGGAATTACAGCAGCTCTTAATACAAAGAGATGCACTAGACTTTCTCTGATTAAAGATGTGTACATGCAAGTGGTTTCCTCTTGCTACCTTCAAATTCAGGCTTCGCAGTGACAGATATTTAGCCTCACTCTTTCAAGTCATATTGCTATGAAACGGATCTGAAAACAAAACAACAATGTGTCACCTGAAAAAGAGGCACTCGTTTAAAAGGCCATGCATTGTTCAAAGAATTGCTGGACTTTCCATTTGAAAAGTTACACCTTCATGGTTACCCAGGTAAATGTGGGCAGGCTACAGAAACGCGGAGAGCAGTAATTATCTCATTACCTGCTTTGTAAGGTTCACCCTGAGCAGTTTGAGGCGTATAATTCAGCAGTTCAATAGAGCTTATCTTTTTTGTATTCTTTTGCCAATTGCTGTGTGGTTTGTCAATAATTGATTTAATTTCAAAATGTTACTTTTGTATTGCTGTGCCAGTGTCTTTTTTTTATGTAGCTTAAACAAGGGTGTGGTAGCTCCTCTACTGATTACGAACATTGGTCAAATACCCTGTTCTATGGAATTTCTCCCACTCAGGAGGGTATACAACCATGTTTTAGCTCAATGCACCCTTTAAAGAGGAGAGATATCGATTTGCATATCAGTCTGGTCCCACCCACAAGGACAGTTCAGCACCTAAATGCTAGGCAATTCTCCTCTGAACAAAAGTACCAACAGCAATCCCAGACATGTGTTTCGGCCTTGTTGGGCCTCCTCAGGAAGTTGCAGTTGAGCCTCTCCAGGCAAGACACAAGGGGTCCACGTCTGGATTATCGTGGGTTACTTAGGGTGAAACCCCAAGTTTTACAAACTAAACAAGGGCGTGGGATCCCCTCTACTGTGAACGATTATGGCACAAATACCCTGTTTTATGGAATTTCTCCCTCTCGGGAGGGTCTACAACCACATTTTAACTCACTGCATCCTTCACAGAGGAGACTTACCTATTTGCATATCAGTCTGGTCCCACCCACAAGATCAGT
This sequence comes from Ambystoma mexicanum, assembly GCF_040938575.1. Classification (NCBI taxonomy): domain Eukaryota; kingdom Metazoa; phylum Chordata; class Amphibia; order Caudata; family Ambystomatidae; genus Ambystoma; species Ambystoma mexicanum. Next base: position 781,943,662 of record NC_090932.1, read on the forward strand.
CCAGCACCGACATGCTAGGCAACTCTCCTCTGAACAAGAGAAGAGTGGCTCCCACACCCTTCTTAATTTCTTTTATAGCTGTTGAGATCCCTGGCTAGTGGGGAAGTATTGAGGTTTTACGTGGTTTTAGGGGACAGGAAAGAAAGGATTAATGTGGGTGAAATTGGGATGGGGAATGTGTGAAGAAAGAGAGAAAAAGTGTGTGTATGTGTGAGGAGAGAGAGAGAGAGAGAGAGAGAGAGAGAGAGAGAGAGAGAGAGAGAGAGAGATGGATAGAAGGCTGTGGGAGTCTGCGGGAAAAGACAAGCAGATTGGGGGTGAGAAAGGAAGAGAGGAGGAGAGCAAGAAAGAGGGACAGAGAAAGAAAGATAGATGAGGGAGGGGGCTAAGAGAGGCTAGCAGAGAGAGAGGGAGAGAGGGAGAGAGAAAGGAGAATAAGAATTGCCTTGTCCGGGGAGGATAGCTCAGCAGCAACGTGCTCGCCTTGGAAACAAGACGACACAAAGCAACACAGGTTCGATCCCCGGGTCCGCGGTTAGACACCTCTGGGTATTAAGCGCATTATAAATACGCAACTGAGACATATTCCTGTAACAGCGCCTCGATGCCTGCGGGGTGTGTGAGCTCCTTAAAAAGGTACAAATTAAAAAATAATAATATAACAGCAAGTGAGATAGAAAGAGAGACTTTTAACTTTTCAAATTATTTATTAAATACTTATAATACACAACTTAAACTATGATTACATTTCTAAACCTAACGTTTTTAAAAATCTACTGTTCATCTTCCCGAAATAACAAAGGACAGTATACACACACACCATTTCTGAACATATGTTTGAATGTTAGCATGCAAGGAATAAAACGATAATCCGTTTGAATTCTAGAAACTTCAACATTCTGATGATAGAAAGTGCAATTACAATCCCAGCACCAATCCGTTTATTGTTTCTAGGTTTCAAAGAAGAAGTTTTTGCCTGACCAAACCGAAAATATTTCAGGCAATATAAGAAAATCTTCTTAAATGCATACTGTATACTAAAAATTAAATCTTCTCCAGCATGGGTTCTGGCAGGCATGCATTCACATGCTCATGAATACTCCCCGTCGTCAGGCTAGCAATACTCAGTAAAAGAAAAAACAGATCACTTTCACTTTAAAACTGTATTTCTCCTCGAAACCAATCACTGTACACTGTGTTATACTGCCCCCATCCAATGACAGTCCTCTCCTTAAGCCCCGTCTCTGGCAGCCATCTTCAGATTTTTACTGCACGCTTCAGTATTGGGAGTCCTCGAGTCTGCTCTCCAAGCTATCGTTTAGGTTTTTCCAGATTTGTTCACGGAAAAGTTCTATTTTTGTGTCCAAGAGCCTGTGTGCTCTTTTCCTCATCGGCGGGCAATGGGGATCCGTTGTCGGTGAAGTTTCGCACATCTTAATGGCGAGGATTTGTTGACATTTCCAGAAGGCCACCTTCGGCCTACTTCGCACCATCTGACCATGTCGGAGGAGAAGAAGGAGGGAAGGAGCCTCTTTAGGCCCTGCACCAAATGCGGGCCACAGAATGTCTTTGTGGAAGACTAACATCTGCTGTGTCTTTACTGTCTGCACCCAGACCACATGGATGTGGAGTGCGGGTGCAAGATATGCTTGGGCTTCTCGAAGAAGATGATGAAAGACAGGCACAGCAGGCTGGCGGCATTGGCTCAATTTGAACGAGGCCTCTGCCCCATGCTCCGAGGAGGGGCATGCCTCACCTAGGACTGGCTGGTCCAAAGTGTGCTCTTTTAAGTCCTTTGAGGTCACCCCATCTGTGGGAGTCCAAGATAAGGCCAAGAGCCGCAAGTCCGGTTTCGCCGCTGCCACGGGTTCAGTTTGGATAGACCACGATCACCATCACAGTCTGCCTCCATAGCCAGCCAGCAATCGAGCTCCTCCTCAAAGAGGAAGTCATCCACCCCGGCCAAGTTGTGGGAGAAGTCAGACAGGCCTAGGCCGGAGGAGGAGAAGAAGGCTGCACAGCCCAAACAGGCTCCACAGGCTCATCCAAAGTCCTTGTCAGCCACTCCGTTGACAGCTACAGTGATGACCACCGCGGCGGTGGGAGCCGATCCTATGAGCGTGGCTCCTGCAGCGCAGACAGTGTCCATGCCTCCATGATGAGATACAGCTGTAGAGGCATCAGCAAAGGCTGCAAGTACCCCCGGAGGGGTAAAGACACCGGTCCAGGTCCCGGTTCAAGGTTCTCAGGATGGGAAAAAAAGGGGGGCAAGAAGGCCCCAAAACAGCCTTCCAAGGTGTACGCTTAACGCATGGAAATTTCATCCATGGATGACAACCCAGAGCACGTTCATATGGTCCCTGAGGACGACGGCGGTGCAGGGCCTAGCGCTCCATCCCTAGAGCCTCAGCCAAGGGACATTTCCATGTACATTCTCTCGACTCGCCACGCCCTGTTGATGGAGATTCAACAGAGGTTGCCACCAGCACCGGCTCCCGTGGTGCCACAGACTCCTGATCAGCCTTCACGTAAAAAGAGAAAGCATCATCCGGCGCCTCTGCATCAGCCTCCGCTACTACGTCGGGACCCGACTCCTCCAGCGTACCCAGTTAAGGATACTGGTACGAAGATGGCCACGGGAACCGATGAAGATGAGGACATTTGAATGCTCCTCAGAGTTTCTCCACCGGACGAGGTGGGATTGTTCCACTCCATGATCTCCAGGGTCTCCGAGCTGTTCCAGCTGGCGCCCGAGGAAACAAAGAAGGAGGGTTTCTTGTATCAGCGGCGAGAATCCAAGAGGAAGACGATCATGGTGGTACCCTTGTGAATGACATTTGGGAAGGAGCCTGGTCCTTTTGAAGAACCCATGCACAGCTTCAGCCAAGCAAAGCAGGTTGGAGAAGAAGTACAGGGTCCCGGACTCCGTGCCCAAGTGCCTGAGGTTTCAACCATTGACTTGGTAGTGTCAGCTGCCACAAGCGAACATTCGGCTTACCTGGCCTCATCGTCATCATTTCCCCCGGACAGCGAGGGAAAGGTGATGGATGCCATGGGAAAGAAGGTCATTTACACGCGGCATTCACAATCAAGGCAGCCAATGCCATGGCTATCATGGCCCGATACAACAGGGTGCTGTGCAACAAGCGTGGCCTGATCCTGGAGTTCCTCCGTGATGACAAGAAAACGGAAGCTCTTGCCCTCTTTCAGGAAGGGGAAGTGGCGTCAGACCATGCCATCTCAGTGGCAGTGGACATCACTGATACAGGTTTCCAGCAGATGGGGAACAGAGACTGCCTTCGTCATTAGGGATGGTGAATGGCCACTAACTTTCATTAGGACGTTCATGCAAAGTTGTTGGACATGCCTTTCGATGGCGAGAATCTGTTTTGGAAGGCGGTCAGCGAGTCCCTCCAAGCCATAAAAACTGATACGGAGACGGCACGTTCCCTGGGCACCCTTCAGCAGCATCACTCGTCTTCTTTTTGCTCCTTCAAGGGAAAGTCGAGCAGATCGTCCAAAGGTTTCTACACATCTTACAGGCAACCACCCGGATCCTCCTCGCAGGAGGTCTACAGGGGCCACTCCCGGGCTTATGGTAGTGGAGGTCAGCATTACCATCACCCGCAGGGCAGGGCCCGGCACCCAAGCACGCCTGAACCGGCCAACACGTCAGGCCTCCACTCTTGCACCCAGTGGGAGGCTGGCTGACAAGGTCCGCCAGCGAGAGGAAGAATATCAAAACCGACAGATGGGTGCTGGATGCCCTCACCCAGGGGCACACCTTGGAGTTCCAACGCAGGTGCCCTCGTATTCCACCTGTTCCCCAACAGGAGCAGCACATTCCTCAACTCCTGGCTGAAGTGCGAGCCATGTTACAGAAAGGGAAGATAGAGCTCGTTCCCCAACGGCTTTAGAGTCTATTCCAGATACCTTTGGTAAGAAAGAAGACAGGGAGTTGAAGACCCATCTTGGACCTACGCCGCCTGAAGAAATACCTGAACTCCCACAAATTCAGGATGGTCACTTTGCAGCATGTGCTCAGCCAACTGGAAGAAAAGGATTTCTTGACGCCGTTGGACCAGGAGGAAGCTTTCTTCCATGTCCCCATTCACAAGATACATTGAAAGTTCCTACGATTCTTGGTGCAAGGCCAGCACCACCAGTTCAGGGCCCTGCCATTCGACTTGAAATCAGCCCTAAAAGTGTTTACAAAAAACATGGCCCCGGTGGTGGCCCCTCTGTGTCTGCATGGCATACACGTATACCCATACCTGGACAATTGGCTGATATGCACCCACTCTCAGGAGCTGGCTGATGAGCAAAAAAAGGAGACCGTTTGACTACTGACAGAGCTGGGATTCTCTGTGATCTATCTGAAGTCCTGATTGACACCATCACAGAATGCACTGGTCCTCTGTGGCAGACTCAACACGGTGGCTTGTCTGGCCTTGCCCTCGGAAGAGAGGCTAGCTGTCATTCAAGGGAAGGTGCATCGACTGTTGTTGCCCATCAAGTCGCTGCTGGGCATGATGTTGTCCTGCATCTACCTTGCCCTACTCTGCAAGTTGCATATTCTACCCCTACAGGAATTCTTGGATGCATGTTGGATACAAGTCTCTGAATATTTTGCAGACAAGATCCCTCTCAACGAGGAGTTCCGGTGGGCTATAAAGTGGTGGTGGGGGGGGGTGCACTCCCACATCGCCCAGGGAACAGGATTCAAACCCTGCCATACCAGGAGATGGCCACCATGGACACCTCTCCGGAGGTTTGGGGGGCTCACAACGGGCATCTGCATGTCAGAGGTCTGTGGCTTCCAGAGGAGAAGGATCTGTACATCAACATCCTGGAGCTTTGGGCAGTGTCTGGGCCCTCAAGTCTTTCCTACCGTCTCTGAAGGGCAAGGTGGTGAGGATATTCATAGACAACCCCACCACCATGTTCTACACCAGGAAGCAAGGTCTCAATTGTTTGTGAACGTTGGTCCTGTGAACCATAGCAAGGCCTAGTCCAAGGCCTCCATCTCAAGATGGCTCTCCGGCTGCATCATGCACTGTCATCGGCTGGTGAACCGGCCGCTGCCGGGTCGTCCAAGAGCCCACTCCACCAGAGCGATTGCTGCGATGACAGCATTCCTTTCTGGTGTGCCACTGCTGGACATTTGCTGGGCTGCGAAATAGAGGTCCATGCATACCATCACGAAATTCTACTGCGTCGACAGGTATTCCAAGGAGAAATCCAGAGTCGGCCAAGCAGTGCTACGCAACTTGTTTGCTTAAGGTGAGTCTGTTCCAGGGATAAGTGTTAATTGCTTCTGTTGAGCCTTGCCAAATCCCGTGGTTGTGTGCTGTGTATTTGTTACTCATGAGCATGTGGATCCATGCCAGACCCCATGCTGGAGAAGGTTTAATTTACTTACCTGTAAATATTGTTCTCCAGCATGGGTCTGGCATGGATTCACATGCAAACCCTCCCTTTGGCCCCTCTGCAGCGATTCTTGGTCATTATTCCACTTTACGTGCTTACCAAATCTGAAGATGGCTGCCAGAGGCAGGGCTTATGGAGAGGACTGTCATTTGATGGGGGCAATATGACCCAGAGGACAGTGATTGGTTTATAGGAGAAATACAATTAAAGTGAAAGTGAAACTGTCTTTTCTTTTACAGAGGATTCCCAGCCTGACGACAGGGAATATTCACAAGCATGTGAATCCATGCCAGACCAATGCTGGAGAACAATAGCTACAGTTAAGCAACTTAAACCTTCCTTGGGGAAAAGGAAATGCAAACAAAGAAAAAAAGATTCAGCATCAATCCAGAAGGGGCTGTAATCTCGCACAGTCAGCATATAATCAAAAAACTGTTTTTGGGCCCCATACAAAGGACAAAGAACAGATACACTGAAATGAATATAATATTTGAACATGTTAGTAGCAGTGGTGACATGCAGCACATTCCATTGCAGGGCCCACAATCATTTGTGGGGAGACAGAGTTTGTACAAAGTACTGCATTCAGGATAAAGTGATCTATCTATAGACAAAGGCTGACACTGCTTAGTATACATCAAATCCTTCAAAAGCATTAAAATGATGAACTGTGACTGAAAGCATATACAACCCCCCTTTTCCAAAACAACCAAAGGCCAACTGTTTCACTGTATTCAAAGTCACCAAGGCTCCGGCTGAACTACCTTCACACTCCAGTGCAGGGGAAACAGGGAAATAGCCTCATCTTACATTGAATATAAATTTGCTTGCACGTGCATGATGTGGGGTCCTCTGCATGCAATTTAAAACATTTACACAGCAAGAAGAAGTAGGCGGTAAAGTGAGGCAAACTCACTTTCACACTTTCCTTTTCGTCTCCATGTTGTGAAAAAGTAAGCGTTGCCTGCAAATTACCCTTTTCAGACAGCGTGGTCTTTTGCAGGTGCAAACCAGCTTTCAAATCCTAATGATGACCAAGACTTTGGTACCCACGCCACTTCTCCCCAAGTGCCTGCCCAAGGCACATTGAGAATGCACTCTGGACCCGGCAATCAGAAGTTTCAAGTCTAGAGACAGCTGGCCTTGCTTTTTAAATCTCTGAGGTCCTTAAAATGGCTCTTGGAAAATACTCTTACCAGAAAAGTGGTAAGAACTCTAAGAGGATTCCAATTGTGTTCAATTAGATAGCACAACTTGACATATATGTGGATTCAAAACTGGTGCAGGCATCTAACCTTTATGCAAGTCTATCAGACGTTTGTTTTGAAATGTATCTGTCAACCTTGGTGGAAGGACAGATAATACAATTACTCTGAAAAAAAAACTGCTTCCCACTAGTTGATTGTTTTACAATTCCCATTTAGTGGCAGGCTTGCATGTTTTGGAAAGAGAAATATATATATATCTAACAATGCGCACCTATATTCCAATATAGAAAGGAACATTCTAGACACAATATAACACAATGTGGGTGCAGGGGAGCTGTCACAACCCTGACACGAAGTTGACAACTAATATACAATAATGGTGCCTAATTCATGGACACTCCCATCCCCTGCGCACCATAAGGCTGAATGAACATCTCACAAATATGCAATGTAATTCCTATGAATGTTTATATTATTACTCTGAGGATAAACCACTTTCCAGAAGATATATGTTCAAAAATGTCATCCAGTTGCTCTATGCATTTCTGGGGCGTTTTCCCCTTCTTCAGGAGCAGAACTGTGAATGTAAACATAAAGAGACAGGATATCTAGCATCCCTTATTACACAATTCATATATTCAAATGTACCTTATCATGCAGTTAACCCTAGTTATCACCCTGCCATAGGTTACAGACTAATTCTTCCACTACATCGTGATCCAAGTCCACAATTCTAAATACATCTCAGGGTGCTAATGAACCACCACCTATCCATCGTGATGTGAGGCTCCATAAGGACAATCCACCACCAATATAATAACTGCACCAAGCTGTATGGCTACCAAAGATTTTATTGAAAGTATCAAATGGATACTTTTACAGTCCGAGTCAGTCAGAGGAAGTAAACAATTCATAATAGACTCATTAACATCATTCTGTTTAATAATTATTTCAGATACAATTGTAAATTCTATGCCCAGGCATACGGTTTCTCTTTGGGCTTAGCTATGGCCCCGGTATATGCGAACATCTTTATGTACTCATTTGAAAAAACGTTTGTATTTCAACATCCATACCGGTCAGAGAAGATATTGTTGTGGAAAAGATATATCGACGATATCTTTGGAACCTGGACTGGGAACAAACAAGAGCAAGTCAATTTTATTGAATATCTTAACTCGACTCATTCACATTTAAAATTCACTCTAGAAGTTGGGGACCCCAATTTACCCTTTCTGGATGTCCATATGTGGATAGTGGAAGGTAAATCAGTTACATCACTGTACCACAAACCAACAGTTGTCAACAATGTATTACATTATGCCCGTTTCCATCCTAATCCAATGACAAAGACTTGACTGTATAGTCAACTCCTCAGGTTAAAAACAATTATCACAGATCCAGAGGTGTTTAATGCTGAATGTATTGATCTTCAAAATAGGATTGGCAGCAGGGGATACCCAGATGAGGTATTACGTGAGGCTGTTCGTTGAGCAGATATAGTTCCAAAGGAAGACTTATTTAGACCCAGATCTGAAGACACAAATGTGCCATTGCTAAACATCTCCAAGTACCCTAGACAAAGTTTCCAAATTTACAACATTTTGAAGAACTGTGAAATTCTCCACTATGTTCCACAACTGCTCAATTTAATTTCAAAGCCACTTATGATGGCATATAAACGGGGGAGTAATTTGAGAGATAATCTTGTTCATGCGGAAAAACCTCAAAGAGCTAGACAGATGGTCTTGGGCATATGCAAAAAGGGAACCTTTCCCTGCCTTGCATGTAGCAATTGCAATAATATAATTAAAAGTCAAACCATTGCACATCTGTACACTGGCAAATCATTGCTCTACATGATTTTGCTACCTGTCCAACACCTGGCGTCATTTACTGTATTAAATGCCCTTGCAGTCTACTATATGTATGCCAGACATCAAGTCCTGCACAGGAGTGGCGGATAGAGCATAAATCTAGCATCTGGACTAAAAACATCAAATCTCCTGTTCCACAACTCTTTGTTGAAAGACAACACATAGGGCCTCATTACGAGTCCGGCGGTAACCGAGGCGGTAAAACCGCCTGGTTACCGCCGGACTCGTATTACCATTCTGCCTCTGTGATTCCCGGAATTACCGGGGCATTGCAACCCCGGTTTTCTGGGAATCACGGAGGCGGAATGGTGTTAATCCCAATTCCCATTGAGTCCTATGGGAGTCAATGGGAATGGGGATCATGGAAACACCGGCAGCATCTCGTAATGCTGCCGGTGTTTCCTCGTCCACCTGCAGGCGGACGGTGTTAAACCCGCCAGGTCAAACCTGGCAGGAACATCACCTCCCGTCTGCAGGAGTCGGGATCAGGCTGTCCAGAAACAACGGTGGTGGCGGGTTTACCGCCAAAGTTATTTCCGGACCGCCTGATTTGTAATGAGACCCATAGTTTCACAAATCCAGTTTATGGTATTAGATATGGTTAAACCTTTAATCAGAGGAGGTGATTTCAATACACGCCTTCTGCAGAGGGAAATATATTGGATACACTCACTAGACATGGTGTACCCGAATGGCATGAACTAAGAGTTCAGTTTGAATTATTTTATCCAGAGTATCTTGTATATGGGTGACTTCTGTTAAGATGAAGCATGGTTGGGATATGCCATGGCTACATCAATATGAAGTATATTTTACTTTTTTGTATATGGTATACAACCGCGTTGAATATGTGTATTGACCAAAAATGTACATACCATCTACTAAGGTTTTTTCACAATTGCATATTGTGCATGGGATATGCTGTACACGCTAGGGAGATATAATGTATTTGTTAGCAGCACTTTTTTGATCTGATTTATAAATGAAGCTGTACATAACTCGAATAAACTGTGGGCCTTTATCACGTAATGAGAGCTACAACAGGTTTTAATGTGAAGAGAAAATAATACACAATAACTACATATATGATGGTCATCAAACAGACACATATGTCTGTTACATTTGGAGATTTGTATTGTAAAGTATCTGTTCTGTATTCAAAAAGGAAGTGTCATCGAGACATGCATGGCTTATATTTCTGAAATCCCTACTACGTGACCCTTGGTCCCAATCTATATAGGTAGGTTCTCTTTGAGCCGTACTAACATTAGCAGGGGTAGATTGTTTATTTTTAACTCACACTCCTCACACAGGTGCATAGGTGAGGTAAATGTGCCACCAAATATAGGATGAACAACAGCTTTTGCTTCTTAAATAGATTTGTCTGCCTTGTGCAATTATTGTGGGAGAAAGTCCCCTTAGTTAGATTTATAACCACAGCCAGTAGTATGCACAATACAGTATAATAATGCTTAGTCATGGAGCATGCATGTTTCTTTTTGGAAAGTATATCGTTGTTAGATGGCCGCCAGGGGTGATATACATGAACACTGATTTTGTTAAAACAACCACAGATCACACAAATGTAGAGGAGAAGACGTGTACGTCATTGATAGAACACGCCCCCTCACCTCCGACATATTGGATGAGGGACAAGAAGACACTGCGCATGACACCAGGTTCATTCCAGTACCACATCAGGTGTATAAGAGACGTTATGCACTCAAGCAACCGTACCAAATGTACCCTCAAACTGAAGGGGTAGCTGGAGATTTGCAGGCACCATTGAACATCGAAGAGCAGTAAAGAAAATAAATCTGACAGATGCAAAGTGATGTCATAAGGAGAAGACACAATGATGCACAGAAACTATATAAGGATACTTAAAGAATGAAGATGTAACTGAAGAAGCAAAGTATATATATACGAGTGAGAAGAAACCGCATATACACAGAAGATAAGAAACCAGATGTGTAGTAAATTTATTAACCCAGAAACGCAAGGAAGATGATACACATAGCAGCCTGCTGCAGCAGAAAACGTAACGCGGGTAAAGCGTCCATGTTGAAAAGATGGACATCGGCTCTGAATAATAGTACGCAAAAGGCTTGACAGAGAGAGAAGAAGGCTGCAGAGCTGACAGACGCTGGAAGTGAATTTGTGCATTAATAAAGAATAGCTGTTGGCCAAAGATCAAGGATGCCACAGCAAGAAGCAATTACAGAGTTCAAAGGGGCTCAACGCGGATAAGCACTATACACAGGACATATTTATCTTAGAGTAAGTAAATGCGCGAACATTTGTGAATGCCAAGTATTGAACAGGCGAGATGGACAAAATCATGGTGTCTTAACACGTGGTGCAAGACATGAGAACAAGGCCTATTCATAAAGCCCAGATGAAGATAACGATGTACCTTAACTCCCCTTAAAGTTCAAGGGAAGAGAACATTCCGCAAGGTCAAGTACAAAGAAGAAGCCTTGGCTGATGAGAGATGGTAGACTAATTGTGCAAGTGAGCAGTAGTCTGAAGTTGTTCTCTGTACCTGGGTTTCATTTCGCTTACGTGTTGCTAACGAGCAGGATGTCCAAAGTTGGGAGAGAATGCCAACCAATCATGAGGGCCTATGAAATGATGAGCATACAGGGGCAATCCGCTGTTCTTGTGCTGCTATAATCAGTATTATACATACTTAGAGGGAGGCCCAAGGTATGCCTGTCAGATGAGGGGCAGCCAATTATGTTACTAAAACCTAAACAATATATTGGTATAGTGCTGAGGAAGATAAGGCACTAGAAATGTGAGGGTCACGCGCTAAATCCGTGCATTCGTGATTGTGACTCAGCAGCCTATGACTGGGTTCTTGTGAGATGGTGCCTTTCCATCTCGTTTCTTGGTTTAGACAGTGTGGGTATTGAACCTGTGTCACATTGGCGCTAGGTTGGTTGGTACTTTCCTTTTGATTTCAGGGTTCTATGATGTAGAAAAAGATTCAAAAGCTTGACGTTTGTGCTGTTGTAGGAAACCGCAATAACTAAAAACAATCAATGTTGTAGTATATATTGGTGATTTTTAATTGCACAGTTTAGCCGACACGTGTTCAACCCTACAAGGGTCTTTTTCAAGGCTGTGGCAGACATCCAGAGAATGCAATGTGAAACATGAAGTTGACCCTGTGTGGTTTAATATGGTTTAAGACCAGATGGTGTGAACAGATGAGTAAATACATGACATTGGTCCTCATTACGGGTCCAGTGGTAACCCTGTAGGTGCTACCGGCAGGTTGCCACTAGACCCATAAATATTTACTGGAACCTGACTTCCCGGTGCCACAGGGAGATTACAACCCTCGCGGCCTGGAGAGTCAGGCACTGGTAAAATGTAAGTTCCCATTTTCATAGAGTCCTATAGGACTCTATTGGAGTGGGGACACGGAAGCACCAGCACAGTTGCTAACAGTGCCAGTGCTTCCGTGACCGGTCTGCCTACCGTATCCGCTGTGCCCGGCAGGGTCAGACCTATCAGGCACGGCGGCTCTGGTAGGCAGACCTGTAATATGCCGGTCAGAAAACAACAGTTCCGGGAAGCTTGCCAGCACCCTTGTTTCCGGACTGGCAGGGTCACAATGTATATTGTAGTGCAACGTAAGATAAGTGACATAAAGCATTGTGATGTAAAATGGTGTTAATTGTCCAGAATTAGTTACAAGGTTTAACAAAAACATGTAAGATTATTTACAGTCTGAGCATCATGGTGTTATGTGGTTCATGGACCAGGTGAGCAGTGTAGTGGCACTGTATTGATCACATATCCACGTTTATAGGAAGATTTACATTGTGCATTTGGGATATATAATGTCATTGTGGTATCGTTAGTTAAATGCCATGTTTCATAAAATGTGGGTTTAAATACAATAGTAGTTAGTGGTGAATTATATCAATCAGCAGTTTGTATGAATGGGATTACATTTCATTACGTGGTGGTTTGTTTAGCACAAAAGTAATCAAATTAAATATCATGCGCATTCAATTGTTTGTAGATGAAAAGGACCAAAGAATCAAGGGTGCCATTATATTTATATCAAGAAACAGAAAACATCAAGGAAAGAAAAAGGTCAGGGAAGGAAAGGAAATGTTGGAATATAAGAATAATATGCATCTTTTTTAGCCCTAAGCTAATTCCTTTTTTCGTGATCAAAATCCTGTATTTTCAGTAATTTTCAAAATGAAATCGCATTGTCAGTCATTGAGTAGAAACAAAATAGGAATGTGTTCATGGCTTCCTCTGTCAGTCATTACAAGAAAAGGCTGGATCCCTGGAGAGGGCACGTATCAGTCACCTGGCCTTCACTGATAAACCTAGGTTAAATAACATTAAGGATAGGTCCATCTATTCTGCGAAGTAAGTTAAGCTGTTCCAATATGGCTCTATCGTCTTCTTTTAATGCTATGTAAACACTGACTGCACGAAGCAGAGGTTAGTTACACATTGGGCCTCATTACGACCCAGGTGGTAGAGGGTTAGCGGTGCCGTAGAGCTGCCGGCACCGTTAACCCTCTATCGCCTCATTGCAAGGTCTGCTCGCGGGTCCGCTAAGGACGTCTGGTAAAACCAGGTGTCCTTAGCGGGACCCGCTAGCAGACCAGGATGCTAACAACAGGCCCGTCATTAACGGGCCAGTTGTTAGCATCCTCCCCATTCCAATTGAGCCATATAGGGCTCATTGGGAATGAGGATGTACCCGGTCCGGGTCCTGGGAAAGGGAAATTACCGGGCCCTCCAAGGTCGGAATGGCCCAGTAATTCCCCATTCCAGGAACCCGGACCCAGTACACGGTATGGGGTAGCCATGCCACTAAAAGCGACATGGCTACCTCCATACTCGTAATGAGGTCCATTGAGTCATAGAGTTCAGCCTTTCCAATTTATGAAACGCACAAAAGATATCTTTATAAGGTTATACAAAAATGGTGACCATTTTTGGAACATAGGGCAAGTGGATTCTGTATTTAAGGCTGCAAACATAAGTCACTGTCCATGAACTGGCAGAAAGAGTTTGTCATTAAAGCCATAAGTAATGTGGAAACTCATAATAACAATAATAACTATTGAAAATGTAATTTGTTCTGAATTCTGGGGATTAATGCATTATTATATATCTAATCTGAACATATTTGAGTTGTCATCTCTTGTAAATGATTAACAAATGACCTATGCTGATGCAGACTTCATTTTCTGTATAAAAGCAGAAGGCGTGTACTATTCAGGCACCTCACTTCTCCACTCTCCATGAAATACTGGATGTGGATGAACCTGAAGTCCGCTTGACTGTATGATATGCGTAAAATACATCTCACCTTGTCATTTTGAAACTCTGTCTCAGATACTCTACTTTGTTTGAATTATAGCGCTTAGAAGTCTCAGAAAGACTGGTTAGACGATGGCAACGAGGACGTAATATCTTCTTGTTTCAATTACTGGCCACTTGCATACCTGTACAATTACAAGTTTTGTTTTCTTCCATTATCCCACCAGCCTTAATATTCTCCTTGTATTGCTACTTCCAGATGTCACGAGTAACTGAATAGCTAATCCCAAACACCACTGTCATTGACAGTTAAAAACAACTTGTCATTATGGGGGAGACTCCCGTTTTACATATATGCAGGACATTACCAAGATACACACCCAAGATTAGAAAGTACCACGCTGAGTGGGTAAAAACCATGACTAATAACACACTCATGCCATGGCTTCAAGAAGGCTCATTATCAAAAACAGTACTGCACACATGACAACATACTTACATGCTACATATACGGAGAAGAAGCTACAGAAAAGGTTAGATGTTTTAGAACTATGGAAGATGCATCAGAGCGAGAGAGAAGACCCGCCGGAGAAGGAGGGGAGGCTCAATCAGCATAAAGATGAGGACGTAACACCCTCAGCTCCTCTTTTTGCTCCTAAAAAAGATAGCACAACAGAAGACAAAATGGGAATCTATCATCTAAAGGAATTAAAAGCAGCAGCAGGGTATGTTAATCCACCATACGCGCCTCCCACTTATAATAGTGAAGACAGCATGGAAGAAAGTAAAAATAAAAAAAGTAATTATATGTCCACGTGCAACAAACATAAAGAGTGCAATGAGAGAAGGTACAGATAGAAATAGAAGAGAAGACAAGAAAGAAAGAAAAAGCAAGTGGAATGACAATAGTACAAAACGAGTTGATGGGAAGACAGATACTACATAAATTAGATGGAAAGGGCATTGACGATGTTAAAGAGAGAATAAAGAGAGGAAAGAGAAAATAAGGAAAGGGAATGAGAAAGGGAGTGCAAGGAAGAGAAAGAAAGAGATTGGAAATGAAAGGAAGAACGGAGAAGGTATGAAGAACAGAAAAGAGAGCAAGAGAGAATAGAAGATAAGAAAAGTGAAGAAAAAGAAGCCCAAAGATTGAAAGAACCTAGGTTGCAAAGAAGGCAATAGGAAGAAGAGAAAAGAGAGATGAGAAGAAGAAATGAGAAGGCGTAGAGGACAAAAAGATGATGGAATAAATCATATTGTTAATAGAAGTATGATACCCATTGAAGCACAAGAGCAATGGGAAGAAGAGAGAGGATCACAACAGCCCCGCAGGGAGCTGCAAGGGATACCAAGAATACAGACATGGGTCAATGAGCATGAGGCAGAAGGCATAGGGAAAAAAATTGAGTGTCTATATAGACAATTGAGCAAGAACAGTGGTTATGAGGCTATGGGGAGTGTCATAGGATCACCACCGAAGGAAAGAGGAGATAGAACAGATAGTGTGTTGATGGATGAGCAAAGAACGTTGTCCCTGAATAGACTACATCTTGATAATGAGGAAAGGTATACTACCCATACCAGCTGGGGTATAATGATGTCAGACGAAGAGAGGGAGGAGAATGAGAAAGCGCGAAGAGAAGGCGCATGTGATTTTTCAATAGATCCAAACATAGAGAGAGAGGTAAAATTATCAGATTTAGAAGACCCGAAAGAAAAAACACCGGAACCTATACCATATTCTGAACAACCACCAGCACGGTCGTGATGTGCAGGGGATATGTCCCTGCTTTATGTAAGCAGGTTAAGGTCACTGCGAGGAAGAAGACGAACGGGTGAAACTAACCCCACATGAAAGATGCGAAGTGTAGGGGGATATGATTTTGGACCAGGATTTACACAATTCCTATTATTAGAGAAAGGGGTAAGGCAACCACAATATATTCCGTGGCCACAAATGGACAAAGAGAATTTGAAATGTAAATTACCTAGTTTGACTTCAGGTGCACAGAAATTGATTCATGAGTTAGAAAGAATGACAGCAGGAATGATGCTAAGAGTGGGTGATGTAAAACGCCTACTGGCAGCTATTCTAGGGAAGAGAACTAACGACATCTGGAAGCGAGCAGGATATGCAAGTGTAACAGCACAGAACATGAAACATGACAGAGTGCCATTTAATAATTGCAGGGCAGACATATGGAGGGTGCTTAGAGTACAGTATCCTGACACATCAGATATGTGTGTGATTATGACAAGGAAAATGGAAGAGGATGAAGATCCTGTTGCTTTTATTCAAGAGATTCAGGAATGTTGGCGTCTCGAGACAAGAGAACCATGGGATAAAACAGTGGCATTATTTTGTCATATTTTATGTCAGGGACTGCCTGAGCCAGTGCAAAGGTAGATGAAGAAACAGGTAGGGATGGAAGCAAAGCTATGCCCAGAAATACAGTTGACTATTGTACATCATTATCGATTGTGGCAAGAGAAAAATAAGAAGAAACCTGAAAATAGAAAGCAGGAGGAATCAAAGTTAGTCCAGAAGAAATAGTCAAAGTTCGCTATAGTAGGAGAAATATTGACGAGTGGTGAAGGTGTGGCCACAAAAGAAGTATAGTCAGCAAAGCAAAGTAATGTAGTGTACCTAATAGATCAGAGTGGGTACAACATTTGGCCACGGGGTAGAGGGAATGGACCTAGAGGACAAGGCGGATTTCAAAAGCCTCAAGAGGGAGGATGATTTAATGGGGGACAACCCTGGCAATGTTGGAATTGTGGGAGAACAGGACATATAGCCTGAACGTGTAGAGGTAGAGGAGGAGGCATGCAACAAAACTGGCAAGCTCCAAGCGGGGGGATGGGCTATTCTCTGCAGTACAATACAGAACCACAGGGATATTATGCCCAAGATCACACTCGATATCAGACAGGCGTGCCACAAACACAGCAAGCACAGCAGATCCCACAGCAAACACAGTCGTCACAAGGGCAACCACAGCAAGCACCCATACAGGCACACCAAGTACAGACACAACAACCACAGTATGTACCGGTGCAACAAGCGACAGTGCCAGAATGGAAGGCAAATACAGGAGCCCCACAAGTATCCACCCCTAGGATAGGGAGTGTGACAGAAGTGGGAGGGAATCCTTTTACAGGTACAGGGATGAATTCATATGCACAATAGGAAAGCCCACAGAGCGACTCAATGTGCTCAGTACTGTCTGTGACACCAGACCCACAAGAGGAACCAAGGGTCAGGGTAGCGATAGGAGGCAAGACATTTTCGTTCGTCGTGGATACAGGAGCAACCCATTCCTGTGTTTGAGAGGGAAAATACCCAATCTTTGGGACCACCATGAATGCAGAGGTATTCTCTGGGGTCACAAGTTGGGTTCCATTTACTGACGAATTACCACTTTCTATAGGTGAACATGACATGTCCATGCCACTATTATATTTTCGGAAGACAGCAGTTAACATATTAGGGCATGACTTGATAACAAAATTAAACATGACGATATCTTTTACTGACAAAAGCATAGTGTGTTCAACTCCAGGGACACATTATCTAAATGGAAGAGAGTTTATACTAGCTTTTACAGGTCAAAAAGCATTACAAGGGGTCCTTTTAGATCCAGAAATATTTTTGCATGGAGTAAACATTTTGTTGACATTCTCCCTGGACTGACAGGGAAAATATTGAGAATACCTGATGAAATTTTGTTCCGACCAGAAATACCTATGGATGATGAGGAGGGACAGGTAATTCCCATAGAGTTAGAGTCAGCAGCGGTAAATCGAGAAAGGTTGGTTGATCATGGGACAGATGATGAGGGATGAGCATGGAGAACAGTGATAGAATACAGACTGACAGATATGACAGATGAAGGGCCTCATTACGAGTATGGAGGCAGCCCTGCCCTTATTAAGGGCAGGGCTGCCTCCATACTGGGTTCCAGGTCCGGGTTCCTTCAATGAGGAATTACCGGACCATTCCAACCTTGGAGGACCCAGTAATTCTTCATTGAAGGAACCCATCCCCATTCTCATGTCAGCCCCCATAGGGCTCAATGAGAAGGGGGAGGGAGCTAATAACGGGCCTGTTAATAACGGGCCCTTATTAGCTCTCTGGTCCCCTTGCGGGACCCGCAAAGGACGTCTGGTCTGACCAGACATTCTGAGCGGGTCCCGCAAGGGAACCTCGTAATAGGGCGGAATGGGTTTACCGGCACTGGCACCATTACCGGCACCGTTAAACCCATTCCGCCCACCTCGCAAAGAGGCCCAAAGTCTTTTTCAGAGATGAATATTCAGATGATGAAATAGTATTGTTCAGAAGTCTCAGTTATTGGATGAAAAATTGAGAATAGAGAAATACCACAGAGAAGGGCATTGGTAAAAAAGAAACCGTCATTTTTTCAGGAAGATTTAGAAAAGGTGCCGAGCATCTTATGGACCAGCAGTCCATATGACATGTGGCTATTGAGTGGAGCTGGAGCAATTAAAATCAAGTTGAAACCAGGAGCAATGTTTCCACATGCAAAACAGTACTCCATGTCTAGAGAAGTAGATAAAGGCATATTTGAGACCATTTCCACTTTAATGAAACAGGGAATATTGTGTAATCAGAGTCCTCATATAACACGGTTGCGTACCCAGTGAAGACATCAAATGGGGGGGATCCTGGAGATTTATTCAGGATCTCCGCCCGTTAAACAATAATGTTGAAGCAAAGTTTCCTTTTGTTCCAAACCCTGCTACAATATTATGTAACATTTCAGCTTAAGCCAAATATTTTACAGTAACAGCTTTAAAGAATGCCTTCTTTTCCATTCCCCTTCATGAGGACTCACAAGATGTGACTTCATGAGGGCCTTAAACTTACAAGACTGCCTCAGGGGTACTGTTAGTCCCCATACATTTTAATAGAGATGGACCTAGGTAACATACAACTCAAGAGCACAATAAAACAGTATGCAGATGATATATTAGTGTGCATTGAGACAGAGGAAATATGTAAGGAAGACTCAGTTCGACTAATGACAATACTTGCAGAAAAAGGGTACACAATAGACAAAGAAAAACTACAATATTGCCACGAAGAGGTCCTGTATATAGGGCAGTTCATCTCTCAAGAGGGTAGAAAAGTAACACCTGAAAGAGCAGAGGCAATCATGAAAACTCCAAAACCTGAGACAGTAAGAGAAATGCAACAGTTCTTAGGCTGATGTAATTATTGTACGGACTGGGTTTTTAATTACAGTACATATATTCAACCACTTTTAAAAGGGCTCAAAGAAGCAAAGAAAGGCAAAAGTAAGATAACATGGACAGATGGTATGATTGAAGGATTCAAAGAGTTGAAAAGGGCGATTTGCACAGCCCCGGTGTTAGGAACACCAGACTATAATGAAGAGATTTACTTATTCTCGCATTCAAATGGAGACGTGATGACAGCATAGCTTATACAGAAGACGACATTAGGACATGGACACAAACCATTAGCCTATTATAGTGGGATTCTAGACCGACTAATGAAAGGACATTATCCTTGAAAACAAGTGATGGCTGCTGCAGCTTTTACGATTGAAAAAGTTACCAGTATTATAACGGGATGCTCAATAACATTATTTGTTGAGCATTCCCTATTTGCCATTTTGGAGAAATACAAAAGTACATTTACTGCAGAAAGAGCATCTGGAGAGGAAGTGATTATTTCAAATCCAGACATCAAAATTGTTAGATGTAGATTAGAGAGTCCAGTAAATTTTATAGCAGAGTCAGTAGAAAAGGAGGACTATGTACATGACTGCACAGCGTATACTGAATTTTATGATGATATTCCCCATGTTAGAGAAAATGCTCTTGGAGGAGGGGAAGTTCTCTTTATTGGCGGTTCTTCAAAAACCGACAAACGACTGATGAAAGGCATACTGGGATGGCAGTAGTGAAGTTAAAAAAGAATGGTGAATTTGAAATAGTGAAGAGTGCGAGATTGCCTTCACATTATTCAGCGCAGGCTGCAGAATTAGTGGCACTCATCACCATGCTTTAGAGATTTGAAGATGAGGAAGTGACAGTGTATTCTGAGTCCACCTACATGACAACAACGGTACACACAGGGCTGTCACGTTGGAAAAGGAGGGGTTTCCTCCTTGCAGACGGCACTCCAGTGCAACATGCGTCCCTATTGGGCAGGCTCATTAAAGTACTATAGCTCCCATTGGCTATCGCTGTGGTAAAATGCACAGCCATACTAAAGGGCAGACCTAATTTCTCATAGTAATGATGCTGCAGACAGAGGGGCCAAAAGAGCAGCATATTTTTAAAATATTTCTGATTTTGAATTAGAGAATGTTAGGCAGTGGTCAGAACGGTGCATGCTAATGCAGGAAGGTTGCAATATATTATTCATTGTAGGGTTAACTGAGCTGCAAGGCCACGTTCCACATGAAGAGCAAGATTTCTGGAAGAGACAGGGGTGTTCTTTATCCGCCACTGAGGCTATATGGAGACATGGCAGCACTGGAAAGCCAGTTATGCCTCTGGCATTATTGAAGGTGGTGCTGCAGCAGCTTCACTACCCTGCACACACCACCCGAGTCTTACTGCAATGATTGAAGAAGACTGGTAAACACCAAATGAGTTAGAACATGTTGCACAGTTTATTGTAAATTGCATTGTGCACCCAAAATGCACATCAGGACACATATTGTGAACAGTGCAAGGAGCAATCCCTAAACCCAATGGTCCATTTCAGCATCTACGTATAGATTATGTGGATATGTTACAAGTATGCAACGGTTATAGATACATGCTAGTGGTAGTATGTCCCTTTTCCAGATGTATTAAGGCTGGTCCATGCATGCACCCCGATGCCTGATGCGCTGCCATGTTTCTCGCGTGTGAGATGTTTCCTAGATGGGGTGTGTGCGAAGTCCTGTGATCTGATAACAGGCTGCATTTTCTTCTTTCTTCTTTTTTAAGGCAAAACAAACGAGTTATCCTCTGCCTATCAACCACAGGTGAATGATGTCTGTGAGAGGCTAAGTGGATTTCTCAAGGAAAGGATAGCAAAAGATTACACTGAGGAGGGGATGGCTACATTGCCTACCCCTTGTTTTATTCGCTCTGAAAAACCAGCCTGGCTCAGGCCACCACCTAACTCCTCATGAGTTGGTGACTGTATGCCGCATGAGAGTACCACTTGCTCCTCCCACTCTGTTAAAAACAGATGCCCATAGTGTAGCGAAAACATTAGGGGATGAGATGCATGATTATTTAACAAATATGACTGCTAGTGTTTCTTTTATTTCTCAACAGGTCAAAAATCGGAGGAAAGGGTTGAAGAAGATTGATGAAGACGACCACTGATTTTATTGATTTACTTCAGCAGCCTAATTTGTATCTAGGGAATAAAGTACTAGTAAAACATTTTGTTCGTACTTGGAACAAGCCCATTTTTTGAGGGACCGTACCTAGTAGAGGAGGTCACTCCTACTGCCATGAAACTTCAAGGGAGGAGAGCCTGGCTGCACCTGAACAACATAAAGCGCTACAAAGGAGACACCCTGACCCCTCCGGCAACCGTTGACAGTGAAGCGAGAGAAGAAGTTCCCCACATGCAGACCAGATTGGCTACCATGGGAAAAATAAAGAACCAGTGGACTAAAAGCATTCTGGAACAAATTGACAGTTCCTAAGTTTAAAAAGAAACAAATGGACTTGCTGCAGTTCCAGAACATTTCAGTTGAACTAAAAACAGACTGTACATTGAAAATAAGACAAAAAGATTGCACAGCACACTTTATGCTGCCTGAAACATTGCACAAATTTCTGCATGCCGTTTTCGTATGCATACTTCGAACATATCCCGCTCTAGTGTGACAAAACGTGGACATTGTATTTTTTCAAAATCCTAAACACAGTCCTATCATTCGCAGGGTTATTATTGCAATCATAATTCAGTTCCTGTTATAACAAAGTACAGATTTTGAAAAGTAATTGAAGGTGAATAATTGAATTAAAAATGGGAATTTTTCATTATATAAGACAATCTTTGCCAACAAGAAGACCAGCTACTCCAAAAGAGATATTGTGACATCTGAATACCATGGGAATACTTCTTGTAACTACATTTTGCTTTATGTTGTCTTTATTTTCTTATGCTCTTCACATTTTGTGATATATTTTTTTAATATACATATGGAGTGTCCGACACTGAGGCATCTATTCTTATCCCCAACGAAAGCACAAGTGATATTTTTCCTGACAAATTGTCCGACTTAAAAGAGATACTGGGGAAGATAATGAAGATATGCATTCATATCTTGATAATTCGGCCCACTTAAAAAATAATATTTGGTATCAACACATGAAGAGATTGGGGAGAAAAAGGTCAGATGAATTCTGTTACATATGTTCCCTTATTCCCTATGCTATGGGAGCATCTAAAATATTCATAGCACTAGAAGTACCAGTAAAAAAGGCACACTGCCTGACGCACCTTGCACCTTACCTAACCAGAGGACAATTCCAAGGCAAGACAGCATCATTAGTATGGTTGAATAAAGCGGCATCCCAAAGGGAAGAAAATTGTATAGAAAAGATTAAATAGAGAGCAAAGCAGGAGACAGTGAACCGTATAATAAAATATGAGCAGCCTGGAATAAATGGAGCAGGAATCCGATTCGAGGAAAATCGGATGTTACAATGCAAGAATAAGAAAAGACAAGAAGTACCAGAATGCTGGGATAGAGGTCAACTACGAATCAAAGAACAGTCCTTACGCCGGAGGGATGGACTGATGGATTGATCATGTGCATGGCAATGGCATTTTCAGGACAATGGGAAGCAGTTGTGGTAAACGCATAAAAAGAATGCAAGGACCAATGGCCTATGATCACAAAGTTGTTAACATGGGTCGATGATGAAGGGGGACCATTGCCGGTATTACCCTTGAAGAATGTGTCCCTATGCTTCAGAAATAATGGCACAATAAGAGATGGAGAAAATCCCAAGTGTGGTTGTGTTTTTGACATAAAGGACATGAAGGGAGAAACAGCAGTCTTGATGGATCACTATTGGGCCTGTGGATCAAGAGCATATATGAAGTTGCCACCAGAATGGGGAGGAGTTTGTTCATTAGTACTGATGAACATGGCAGCCCTAGTAGTACCACAAAGTGACCTGCAGGTCACAGATTTTGCTAAAATGGATGCACACCAGAGAAAGAAAAGATTGCTTAACCTTATTCGACAAAAGAAAGAGAATTACTTCTCGGCAAAATCAATAGAGCCTATCAGGAGAAGATAATGATTGATATGAATGCTGTGGCTGATGAGCACACACAGACCGAAAACACCAGCTGTAAGCACCTGAGACAAAGTCCTCTTGGACCCCCAGGAACAAAGTTTTATTACCCCAGGGATCATATGAACTTTGTAGGGCCTTTTGGGGGCTGCCACATTATTTAGAGTGTGGATGAACACATAAGGAATGCAGTTGACCTGAGGGGGGTGAATAAGTTATGGATCCCAAAGAAGTCGTTTTGTGGAGGAAACATGAACAAAATTGAGGTCGTTGAGGTTGAGGACTCGATCAGAGGGGGGAATGTAGAAGGGGAGACATGGGTGTGATTGATAGACCCTACCTCCTCATCTCTGACATATTGGATGAAGGACAAGAAGACACTGTGCATGACACCAGGTATCATTGCAATAGCGCATCGGGTGTATGAGAGACGTTATGCAATCAGACAATCGTATCGGATGTACCCTCGAACTGAAGGGGTAGCAGGAGATTTGCAGACACCACAGAATATCGAAGTACAGTAAAGAAAATCTGACAGATGCAAAGTGATGTCATGAGGAGAAGACATGATGATGCACAGAAACAATATATTAATACTTAAATGAAGATGTAACTGAAGAAGCAAAGTAAACATTTATATGAGTGAGAAGAAACAATTGATACACAGAAGCTAAATAACCAGATGTGTAGTAAATGTATGTACTCAGAAACGTAAGGTAGATGAGTCACATAGAAGCTTTCTGTAGCAGAAAATATAACACAGGTAAAATGGTCATGTTGAAAAGACGGACGCCGGCTCTGAATAATAGTAAGCGAAAAGCTGGAAGGAGAGAGACTAGGGATGCAGAGTTGACAGTTGCTGGAAGTGAATTTGTGCATGAACAAAGAATAGCTGTTGGCCAAAGATCAAGGATGCCACAGCAAGAAGCAATTGCAAAGTACAAAGGGAGTCAACGGGGATAAGCAATATACACAGGACATATTTCTCTTAGATTAAGTAAATGAGCAAACATTTGCGAATACCAAGTATTGAACAATTAAAGATGCAGAAAGCCTATGTGAAATGGGGCAACCAAGACTAGAGGCCGCAGAGACTCATGACACCCAGGATGATTGAACCAAATTGTACTAAATAGAAAGGCGAGATGGACAAAATCATGGTCTCGTCACATGTGGTGCAAGACCAGAAAACAAAGCCTATTCATAAATCCCAGACGAAGATAATGATGTACCTTAACTCCCCTTAAAGTTCCAGGGCAGGGAACATTCAGCAAGGTCAAGTACAAAGAAGAAGCCTTTGCTGAAGGCTTGGCTGATGAGAGATAGTAGGCTAATTGTGCAAATGAGCAGTAGTCTGACGTTGTTCTCTGCACCTGGGTTTCGTTTTGCTTACGTGCTGCTAACGAGCCGAATATCCAAGGTTGGGAGAGAATGCCAACCAATCATGAGGGCCTATGCAATGGTGAGCATACATTGTTGCAGGCGCCAATCCGCTGTTGTTATGCTGCTATAATCTGTACTATACGTAGTTATAGGGAGGTCCAAGGTATGCCTGCAATATGAGGGGCAGCTAATTTTGGTACTAACACCTAAACAATATATAGGTATATATGTACCCTTAACCAGTCCCTCCACCCAATAGGCTTTATTATTTGCCACGTAGGATGACATCATAGCTGACGTATATTGAGATATAATGCTTTTGTGTAACTGAGATATGATTGAGAGTGTTTGGACTATGATGTGTTGTTTGCCAGGTTTCCCTACTTTATTGAACTGATAATAAAGTAGTATTTTGCCATATTCTTTGAGTATGTCTAGTTATGTGGGTCCAAGATCATTTATTATGGTAATCCCATTCTGCGCATAAGAACGCTCAAAGGTGCTACCGCACATGATCACCTACGCGGGTGCGTGTATAGATACATGATCAGCAGGGATACTGGCACGCGGATCAAGCGTTCGGAAACGAGGGAAATAGATTTATCCTTATGCGCAAGCAAGTCTATAGGTGGATTGGCGCTCCGCTCCCCGACGTCCGCATATATTTGGATGACAGTCATCTTACACAATATTTGTTTATAATGGTGGCAATATCTGTTCTTTACATATTTCGCCTCCAGGCTTGGTAGAAGAAACATTGGTACACAGTGATTTCAGTGCAGAGGGGTTTTTCCAAATACGAGCAATGATCCATAGACAATTTGGGGGTCTTTGGTAAGGTATGTGAAGTGAGACACGTGTTGGATTGTGCGCATGGGAATTGCTACAATCAAGCATTGAACAGGGTTGTTCCTATGATTCTGTTGTCTTTATTGGTTTGTTTCACTCTTCCTAACAGCACAGATTGTACTTGGCTGAATGTGTAATGAAAACAGACCGTATGCCAAATGGAACTGTTGGCAGTTCCTAAGTAGAAGTGGGTCAGGTATGTGTGACATTTAGCTTCAAGCTGGACTTGGGTCCCAAGCATTTCACTTTTTGTCTGTAGGGCTTCTGTACTTCTTGTCATAAAAACTTTGGTAGCCATACAGCTTGGTGCAGTTATTAGATTGGTGGTGTATTGTCCTAATGTAGCCTCACATCACGATGAATAGGAGGTGGCGGTTCATTGGCACCCTGAGATGTAGTTAGAATTGGGGACTTGGATCACGATGTAGTGGAAGAATTAGTCTGTAACCTATGGCAGGGTGATAACTAGGGTTAACTGCATGATAAAGTACATGCCATGGTTTTTAATATATGAATTGTGTAATAAGGGATGCTAGATATCCTGTTTCTTTATGTTTATATTCACAGTTCACCTCCTGAAGAAGGGGAAAAGGTCCCCAAAACGCACAGAGCAACTGGTTGACCTCTGAAAAATAAAGAGGTTTTTGAACATAAATCTTCTGGAAAGTGGTTTATTGTCAGAGAAATAATGTAAATATTTTCTAGGAATTAAAGTGAATAATTGTGAGCTGTTCATTCAGCCTTATGGTGTGCAGGGGACATGAGTGTCCATAAATTGGGCACCACTGTTGTATGCTTTGTAAAGCTCAGTGGGGATGAATATGGGCTACTACCTCATCGAGCTAATACCTAAATGTCAAAATTAGACTAATCTAATAACTCAAAATGATTCATGAAATTAAAATAATAGGAAAGCAAGCTGCACTGGTCAACCAACCCGACACTAGCGCTAAATCATGTAAGTATAAGTAAAATGAAAAGAAATCTTACTGGGCTGGATAAAAATCAGAACAAAGTAGCCACTGTGAGCTTTTTGGTCAGTGATTTTATTCATGAGCAAAAACAAAAATATTGGTTGGCGTACAAAAATATGGATTTGGTGCATCCGACCAAAAGGATACTTGATTTTGTGCTGTAAAACTTAGACATGAATGTTAAAATCCTAAGACTGTCAAATACAACGGCAATACTTAACGATATTTTATCACAGTACATCACATTAAAAAAGCAGAAAACATTTACTTATTAATTACACAAAACTAAAGTTCATTGCAGTTTTCCAGTTTTAAATTTGACTCTCACAGCGAAGGAACACACTTTTCTAAAGCGTTAATCACTCGACTATAATTGACCCTGCAAAAATACATACAGGGCAACCCTGCAATGTCATATTCTTAAAAGATGCACTAGACTACTATAGGAAAAAGAAAGGTTTTCTCAGATGATGATCCAGGGGAAAAACTCAAAGGAAATGCACTTATTTTAGTCATTTTATTGTTCATGCAAAAATAGCTCAACCCTGCTCTTTATCCTTGGCCCTGGCTAACGTCCCAGCGATGGGTCTTTGTGGATCTAAGGACCTTATTGAGAGATTACAGTGGGGTCAAAAAGTGGCAGAAAAAGGATTAACGTTGCTTTTACGATACCGCCAAATTTAGAGTTTGGCTACTGAAACTGGTTGGAAGCCACCTGTTTTAGTTTGGAGGAAATTTCCTCCATAAAAAATGATTACTACATGTGGTAATGTGCAATCCACAATGGAGCCTTATGGATTCCAAAAGCAGAAATAAAACGGTCCACAAGCCTCTGAATATTGCAGAATTTTCCCATTACTACATGCTTACTTCATGCGATAACCATAAAAGAGTTTGGCAATATTTGTAATAGCTTCAAACTATTAATGAGGCCTTCAGCCTATTGACTTGTTCCTTCCATTCAAATCTGGGATTATCTGAATGTATGCTTCCAAGTTATTACTAGGTTTATAAATCCGATATTGTTTAACCATTTTGTCCGATGGCGAAAAATCTCTTTAATGGTGCTCTAGATTTTGGGATGTTGAATCGTATTATGCAAGCAAATGGAAGCAATAGATTATTTTTGAGGTTTATTTATGTATAGCGGTTGGCATAGTGCATCATGTCTTTGAGAGTCTTTTCGAGTGCTGTGGTTTATAATGCTTTTGGAGGCATGCTGGGACATGTGGTTTGATTCGTTTTTTGAAGGTGGGCTCTACTTCACATAGGTACAGAAGTTAGGCATTACGAGAATACATTATGCAGCAGGGCTGGCTGAGAGAGCATGTAAAATGCTTTTTATGATGCATTTTTGGAAGACACAATATGCCACATTACGAGTTTGGTGGTGTTGATAAAAACAGTGGTAAAGGGGTGGAACATATATCTGTGTAACTTTAGAGTGCTTCGCATAACGGAAGCAACCGACCTGTCAAATCTAGTTCTTTATTTGGTGTTTTGCACGGCACCGGATTCAGAATGCACAGCTTTAAAGCACTGGGGGAGCAGGATGGAGGAATGTGAGGCTAAGGAGGGAAAGGGTGAGTTAAATGAAAGAAACAATTTGTCAAGAACACATCATTCAAAGTGTGTCATGTAGTCGCATTTCTGAGGGGTCAATGTCAAACTTGTTGAAGTCAATATTCTGTTATGTTGTAGAAATGTTTAAGTGCATCAAATTAGCAATGCAGTGGGCTCATAGGGCATAAGCCTTTTGTATCCACGCCAGGTTGTCCTGGTCCAATCTGTGAAAGCGAAAAGGTAATTTGGAGGGATAGGGAAGGCTGACTGATTAGGAATGAAGGAGGATAGGGTGGGGCATCAGGTTGGAGGGAGTTTAAAAGTCCTGTTGTGTACAGGCCTATTGTAAATGTTGTAGCTGTATAACTGTGATGTGTTTTTGGTGTCACTCACCAATGAGCATAATAAATCAAATGGTGCACTGGGGATGTGGATGCCAAGATGTGCAGCAGACCTTGTAGTGTGAGAAACCTGGAGGTGTCTCACTTACTAGTCCCTGGTTATCCGTCATCCAGGTGACCAGGACACAGCCATCACTATTGGATCCAGTTCCTGGGGGCGGACCAGTGAGGGAGTATCACCTGGATGGGGGGTCCTTGAGGAGTGGAAGTGGGACACCGACGGGTGAGACGAGGTATCCCCCTTTCTCCAACACCTTTTCCCCATCCTACCACGTAGGATACTCAGAAACTCTCCCCCCACCAGTAGTCGCAGTGGGCAGGAGCAGTTGGGAGGGGTGCTCCTCTACTTTCCTATACTTTTATTTAAATAAGAAACCGTTCCAGAATGGTTTCTTTTTAAAATAAAGTGTAGGAAGCATTTAAAACCCGCAATTCAGTGCACTGCATAGAACGTTCCCTTAAACAGCAGGGCCATTTGTTTGTGGGGTTTGGTTTGTGCGTGGGAGGGGGCATGGTGATGGGTTTGTGGGGAGCGAGGGCAGGCCAGCAGGCAACATAGTTCCACTACTTCTTTTTATGCACTTCGACCACTGCCCCCATACCCATTTTCGACACAAACACTTTCGTACAACACAAAAGACTAACACCAGAGTCAGGCAATTGACCATAACCACACACACTTGACGGCCTTTCCCTTCCTCACAGGAATAAAAGGTGGAGCACAAGAGCACACTACGAGCAAGGCAAACCGCACAGCGAGACAGCTATTCCAGTACAGCAATTCAAGAGGAGAAGAAAGACGGTGTAAACCAAAGGGGTGACAAGGAGAGAAGCAACCTTTCCAGCCCAGACCCACAAAGTCTCTGTGAAAGGAATCGTAAGACTGCAAAAAATAGCCAGCATGTGTTGCAGCAGATGTCAACAGTACACAAAGCCCTCCTACATTGATAATCAGTACAGAAAGAGATGTCTGCTAGAGTGGTACCGTCCTTGACTCCAGAGACAAGAAAAGCCAAGCGGTTCATCACAGCCAGTGTGTCGAGGGGAGAACCGATAAGAAACCAAACTGTGTTGAACGAAAGTTGCAAATGGCAAATTGAGGTAAAATTAAAGAAGTGTTCACTTCTAACAGGAAAACCAGCTGCAGAAGGGTCCAGCTCATTTGAGATCTCTGGTTAATTTCCCCAGTGTTGAAACTACTGATACCAGAAGGCTTTGGGAAAGCTGCAAGAAAAGGTCAAAGTGGTCATACACGGGTCTAGCAAAATCCCCTGTATAGTTGAAAGTCTTTGACCGACAAACCAATGGAAAACCAAGGGAATTGAATCCTGGATAGTAAGAAAGTAGAAGGAACATTGTGCTGGCAAGATTGAACTTGACAGAGGGGTGTCCATAGTGGATTGTTTAGAAAGACATTAAGACTTGTGAATGCGAAAGGTGAACTTGTTTTGGGCATCAAGCCATAGTGAACCTGACACAGGGAGGCAAACATTCTAGAAGGGTCTGAGCCTGGAAGAGGGGGATTCAGGGGTGAAAAGCCATCACCAATGACACATGAATGCAAGCCATAGTGAACCCGACGGAGGGAGGCCAACACTCGAGCCCGGAAGACGGAGACCCAGGGGTGAAGAACCATCACCGTAGAGCAAGCAGAGAGGAACCTTTGTTTATCATTTGAACCTATCAAGCCCTCAGAAGCAAGAAACATAACCATTGAAGGTGCTGATATTGCTAGGAACTTTTGTGGATCTGATCCCGGAAGAGGGGGATCCAGGGGTGAAAAGTCATCACCCAACATAAATACGGAAAGAAACTTTTTGTTTGTCAGTTTGAACACATCAGGTCCTTGGAGGCAAGAGACTTTTTATAGAAAAAGAGGCTTAAACACTGAAGGTCCTGATAGCTGAGAACGGAACTGTCGTCTCATGCTTGGAAAGCTCGAGAGTGTGCTGTGCTCCAGAGTCCTGCCTTGTCCCGTGCTCAAAAAGTGGGGAAGGGAGACCCCTGGCTACCACATCCTGACTTATCATTTGTGAACACTTCTTTCTTTCTTGTGAATCATATCCCACACTCTTTTTGTATTTAGTTGTGATGATTGGCAATCATTTTCTTTAGTAAAGGCCCTTTTATTTGACAAGACACCCCTAGTACTGCCTTATTATTATTTGATGGTCGTAGCTTGAGCCCATCTTAGATTTAGGTTTAGATTAGGCATCTTTCCAACCTGCATATGCAATTTAATAAACACCCTTGAACTGTGAACACTTGTGTCTTTACTGTTGCCACCATTAGTTCCTTACAGTAAGTAAGCAAGCTAAACTGTCACGGAACGAAAAGGAAAGGGAAGAGAGCTAGAGAAACAATTATTTTTATAATTTCCAGAGACATCCAGGTGACATGGATCTAAAGGGATCACAAGAGATCCTAACAACCTTGACATGCTAGGATGTATTTTCACTTCCTTAATGTGTTCCTGTCGTATGATATGATTATTGGTGGCACTCCCTGTTGGTCATGTATTGATGTTTTTCCCCACAAGAGAATTGATGTGGAAACTCACGTATTTAATTAAATCTATTGAGTGATGATATAATGTTTGACCCATCCAAGTGTTGCTGTTGAACATCTGTGAGGACTTTCCAACGTATCCTTTGTTCTAAACCTGCTCAGTATCATAGAGTGGCAGCTTGTCAAAATGTCCAAGTTGTCAAGTTGGAGTGATGTAAGAGCGCTTACACGATCAGTTTCTCCAGTCTATAATCATATTTGCGGCTAACTTTTTCTATACATTACAGAGAGGTGGGGTTTCCTTTGAAAGTAGTAGTTGGATCATATTGATATAAACACTGAACTTTATTTCCTTTCAAGGCAAAACCACAAGACTGAGCGTGGTATAAAATATATTGGAGCAAATTAGTCTCAATTAAGACAAACTGTATAGTAATCCTATTTATATATTTTTACATACAGTTGATAGAAGGAACGAGAAAAAGAAACTTATGTGCTATTTATACCATGAATTTCCAATTTGTATAATATTACATATACCAGTTGTAATTAGGCTTTCTAAACTGATCTAGTAATACAATTGATAGAACTTCTAAACTTTGGGTGCATCAGTAATAATTGTTAGTAAATGATCTTGTGTTGTAGGTTGTGGTTAATGTCAGATTATGTTTTGAAGATTTACCATATTTGGTATATGCAATGAAAAGGAGAGATTAAAGGGAATGTAAATGATGGGATTGCGATATCTGGTGAGAGTTAAAACATTCAAATTGTACAAGTGTGTCCGAAATGTGAAATTGCAGTTGTACAAGATATTAGGGTTTAGTATATAATTTGGGATTATTGCTTCAGTTAAAGGCTGTTAGTTCTTGAAACGGAACTCAGATCTGTGGTCAGTTTGTAGAATGGAATAGTGGCAGCCCTTTGGTGATATCAGGATGGTAGCAAGGCTCTATATAGCTGAACGAAGATCAGACTGGGAATGAGGTTAGGCAGGGAGTTCTTTCTGTCCTGAAATTCAAGTTGTTTTGCAGGTGTCTGGGGTTATCTGCAGAGTCATTACTGTGAGAAACCTGAAGGTGTCTCCCTAGCTACTACCCAGGGATCTGTCGTCCAGGTGGCCAGGACACGGCCATCGCTATTAGATCCAGTTCCTGGGGGTGGATCAGTGAGGGAGGATCACCTGGATGTGGCATCCTCGGGGAGTGGGAGTGGGATGCCAATGGGTGAGACGCAGAATCCCCCTTCTTTCAACACCTTTTCCTGATCCTACCATCTAGGACATTCCAAACCACTGTCGCCCACTTTTTCGACACAAACACATTCACATGACACACCAGAGAATGGACTAACACCGGAGCCGTTCACCCGACATGTCCTAATACAAGGGTCAGGGAATGTTAGGCAATGGATCAAAATCACACTCACCTGATGGCCCTTTACCTTCCCCACAGCCATAATAGGTGGAGGAGGAGAGCACAGTACAAGCGCGGCAGACAGCACGACGAGACAGCTAAGCAGGTGCAGCAGTTCAAGAGAAGGAGAAAGGCAGCAGGTACCGAGAGGTTGGCGAGGAGAGTAGTGACCTTGCCCTTTTCGTCCCAGACCCGTGGAACCTGCAAGGAAGAGAGCCTAAGAGCACGAACAATAGCACAAGTGTCTTGCAACAGATGTCAATGGTGCACGGGGCAAGCTTATGACGATAAGCAGGAGCAAGGGAAGCCCATGGTACCAGCCTTGTCTCCAATGAAGAGTAAAGCCAAGCGGTTCAACACAGCCAGTAAGTTGAGGGGAGAACCGATAAGAACCGGGCTGTGTTGAATGAGAAGCGCAAAGTGGCAAGTTTAAACCAAGTTTAATGACCTGTGTATAGAACAGTAAAAAGGTTCAAGGGTAGACCAGCTGCAGAGAGATCGGCACCACGTGGGTGCTAACTCGAGAGACTCTGATCGATCCCCATGTGAATGAAACTACACAAACCAGAACGCAAGCCGCCAAGTTAGGGCAAAGTGGTCATACAGGAGGTCAAGCAAAATCCCTGTACAATCAAAAATCTTTGATCTACGAACAAAACAAGAGAAGTGAATCACGCCACATGAGAAAACAAGGGAATTGAATCATGTAACCAATTGTGAATGTGAAGTTGGTAAGAGTTAACCCGACCAAAAGATGCTGAAGAGAAGGGGGCAAGTCTAAAGTCCCAAGAAACAGTGGGCCTCCTTTCAACATTGGAGGTAGCCATGCCGCTACCGGCTTGTCAATATTGCTTGGAGATCTGAACGTTGCTGCCAGACCAACACCTGTAGTGCACTTTCCAGGCTTTGCTGTTTGCCCCTGCACCAGCTTGTACCTTGTCTGCTTGTTACCCCCTTTCCCTCGACAATTCATACTGCTGTTTCCCCTCCTCCTGCACAACTTTGTCTGAACTATTTGCCCCTATGTCCTCAGCAGCATTTGATTTTCCCAAACACCTGTCCTCTCTCAGCAATTTTCATGGCTACAAGCTGCTCATCTCCCTTCCCTCCCTGAAATAAAGTTGCAGCTGCAATAACAGTACCACGTTTTGGTAAAGCACAATGTGGGATTCTGCCCACTTCTAAATGCTGCATTGATTGGTTTTATTACCACCCAACATAATGGTACTCATTGTATCCACCTTATTTATTTATTTTTATTTGTATTTGTAGAGCGCACTACAGCCCGCAGGCATCGAGGCGCTATAACAGTGCTTACAAAGGCTTGATTCTTGGTTACAATGAAGCCAACCAACGTAAATAGACTTGGAGCAAGGTGTATCAAACATCATTTATTTATTTCTATTTATTTGCATTTGTATAGCGTACCTGCAGCCCAGAGGCATCGTGGCGCTTGTTACATGAGGTGTGTAAACATTTTTCAGTCGGAAGGTTACATGTGACCATGAGGTCTCTTATTTGCAGGTACATAAATCAGCAGTAATACATACACAGAGTTTAGTCAGACATAAGAAAGCAATTGAGTGGTATTAGATGAAGAGTTTTGTTTTGATTGCTTTGCGGAAGGCTTGGTGAGACTCAATCATTCTTAGGTTGGGTGGAAAGGCATTCCATTGTTACTAGGTTACAGTTACAGAAGAAGAAGGGTAAAGGGTTGAGCCAGACTGCCATGATTCGAGCGTGTGAAATGCAGGCTGGCCCCATGTGTTCAGCTGTGAGCCCTTTACTCACTGTCCCATCTTCACGTCCGCTCAGAAGTGGACGCAGAGCCGTGCCAAAGCTGAAGCAAAAGTTACTACTCCTTTCAGGAGGTCAATAAAATAAATCATGATGGCGCTACTTGACTGACATATCACCATACAGCCTCAACACAGCCTTTCTACTGGTATTGCAATCCAGGGGTTCGAGAAACATTGATCTTCTTGCTCTTCCCTCACAGTTTTTAATGAAGCAATGTATTTTTCATTGGTTTAAGTTGAGTGCGTGCATTTATTTTTTTCAGAGCATGTTTTTTTGTGGTCATGTTTTGTATATTTGGTATTATAAAGTTTCATAAAGCGCAAATGTTCACCGTATAGAATCTTGTCGCTATCGATTAAGGCAGGATATGAACAATTCCAGGCCAATATGGAAAAGTTAAGCCTAGTTGCCGTATGCATCCTCCTAGATTGCCTTATGCATTGCCCCAAATATGCTAACCCAGGCTGTCTTGTCTTATATGTCTAGTCTCACCTTGTCTATGTTAGCACCCCGATGCTTGCAGGCGCTTTAGAAATACATAAGTAAGTAAATAAAAATAAATAAATAATCTCGATACGTACGTTTTCAATTTCTTTGTAAATGATAGAAGATGGATCTGATTCCGGATGGCCAGAGGTATTGAATTCCAAACTTTTGCAGCCTGTTTCGAGAAAGCACAACCTCCCTGCTTCTTTCAAAGTAGTGCGGAACTTGCACAAGTCTTTCATTGCCTGATGTCAGGACATGTCTATGTGTGTATCATTTGAACCTGAGCGACATGGGAGATTCATACAAGGAGTTTAGACTTTTAAATAAGATGCATATGCTCTATTTAACTGGGAGCCAGTGCGGTGCGTGCAGAGCAGGTGTGATATGGGCGGATCGCTTAATCTTCATGAGTATCCTGGCAGCTGCGTTTTGAATTCTCTGCAGCCTTTTCAGAGACGAGGAAGGTGAAGACCCAAATAAACACTGTTGCCATAATCCAGTCTTCATGAGATAATGGCGTTCATCACCATGACTTGGTGTGTGAAGGCGAGATAATGCAAAATATATATGATTTTCCTCACAGCGAAGAAGCAGGATTTAGGTATTGCCCCTAATTGCTACTTGAGCATTAAATCACTATCTGTGATAATGCCAAGATTTTTAATGTCTTTCTTTTAATGTGGCAATAAGCCCAGAGAAGGCGGGCCATTACCGCCTATGGTAATGCCCCCGAGGCCCACAGTTAGCAAAGGCCCCGGGGGCATTACCGTAGATGGTAATGGCCCACCATCGAGGGGCTTATTGCCATTAGTACCCTGGCCCATTAGACCAGTGTACTAATGGTTTATTTTCCCGGCTGCAAGCCTCGTTTCGTTTCGCAACTGGAAAAAAAAAATTACAAAAAGTTACACAAAAATGGCCACCGCAGGTAGAAAACATAGTCCGTTTTCTCTTTCCATGGCGGCCATAGCAAACAAAGAAAATAGCTGCCATGGAAAGGGAGAAGGGACTACGTGTGGTCCCTTCTCCCTTTTCATGGTTGCCTGAAAAAATGAAAAAAAGAAGAAGACTACTGGCGGAGGGACGCGCAAGTACATGTGTGGGATTACCGTCGGGTAAGGTTCGCAAATGTACCAATCGGTACATTTGTTTTAAGCGAAAAACACTGAGTTTTTCACGGGTACTAATTTTGTTTCTTTTACATTTGTATTTATTCTATATGCACATGATGGTGTAATTTGTACTTACTATGTAAACAGTAATAAAAAAACAGATTAACAATTCTGAATTAGCGTGTAGTGGTCTTTTCCCAAAACCTAAATCAGAACACACAACATCGTGCATTGTACTTGGCAGTAGTTTACCAAAATAAGTATGCTATTTTGAACAGGCGTTTTGACATCGTAATCATGATATCAGGAATCAAGTCCTAACAAAAGTGGGGGGACTGTGACATATGCAATGGGAAGTGACGTCAAGTAGTGAACATAGCCTAAAGAGAAATATGCAAATTTCATTCAATTTGTCATTCCCATTTGAAGAAATTGCACAGTACAAATAAGTATTTGCTAAGAGAGCAGGTGTTCCTATAGCATTGCTGGCTAAGTATCAAAGATGTACACCTTTTATGTCTATGAACCTGCAACAAAAAATGTCCTCTAACAGCAAAATACCATTATTTTATGGATTCAAAGCAGGAGATTAATATAGCCTTGTGGCTAGATAGCTGTTTTACCAGAAAATACCGCCAGCTGCCCTCTTTACTTCAAGTGAATGCAGCACTTTTTTTTTAACATTCCTTGAAAATACACAGGAGGAACGGCGTCCACCCTCTGATAAAAGTGGGCGGACGAGGTCCACCACCGCATGTTTCCTTTACAGGTGCCAAGCATGACATTTGAAGTTCGGGCTACTGTGAAGTTGTGAAAAGGTGCTGTGTTTTACCCCATGCTTAATTTGTGGGGGTGTTTGCCAGGGCTCATCCCTGGCACTTATTTGTGAGCCCTGGCACTTAGTGCCTCAGACTCAGTTTGATTATGATGTGATGTTTTGGCAACTTTAATATTTTGTCAGTCAGCAGTAAGCACACATCAAGCAACAGCAGTGTGCACTGGCCACGCGTCTCTGCATCCTGGGCTGGTTCATTGTAATTAACCTGATGACACACACTGACATGGCATTGCTACTTATCCATTTCCATGAATAACAGTGAGATGGAAGGTGATAGTGCTGGTCACACACTGCTTCAGTCAGTCTGCACGACATTTGTGCAGCTCTGTTACTGCAATAACCAGAAGCACTGCCACAGCAGGGTGGGTTGACATCAACAGGACAGCCAGCAGCACCAACACCGGGGCAATGCCAGGGTAAAGGCCTTTGCAAAGGACGGGTACCTATCCTGAGTGCCAACCTACACTGGAAGATCTTGCTGCAGTGTTTGACAGGAACTTTCATCAGTAGTAATTTCACCTGCATTTGTCCATCAATTTACCATGGTTGTAGGTCAACTGGTCGAATCTAAATGGTCGACAGGTCAAATGGTCGACACCCAAAGGTCGACAGGTCAAATGATCAAATTTTGTTTTTGTTTTTTAACTTTTTTTTTTTTTTTTTTGGGGGGGTCCCCCCTACCCTCCTTTTTTTTGCTAAAACCCCCTTTTTTCCCTAAACGAAAACCTAAAAATATATATACATAACTAAAAAAAAAAATCAATCATTTGTCCTGTCGACCAAATTGTGTCGACCATTTGTCTGTCGACCATTCGTCTGTCGACCATTTGACTAGACACCATTTACCATTGGAGAACAGCATGTTGGCTCTGTTTTCTGTGGCTAGATGGTCAATAAGTTTAACTTGTCAAATTAAGAACCGCAACAAAATGTGTACAATGATTTTAAGTTTAAAGAAGCTCTTAAAATGTGTCTCTTTTGTGTTACGTTGGTTATTTGTAAATCAAGGTGTCGATTCATGGAATTATTGTGTGCCGAAAATTCCCGCGCAGATGTGCCAAAACATGCGAATCGCAGTAAAAGTGCAAAAATTGCAGTGCATGTGCGAAAATCGCAGGGAAACCAGCGCACATCGATTCATGGAAATCCGTGCGCGAGAAAAACATTGGATGTGCGCTGAAAAAGTGCCATCCAACAGCGTGCCACGGCCACTGCGAAATCGCACATAGCATGGCGCACATCACAAAAGTACGGGGAACACGGGGCGTAACACTCGGAATGGGGAACAACGCGTGAAAATATGGGCGTCACGGGGGAAGTACAGGAGGCAAGTACGCGGAACGCCCACATGCTCCCCTAGAACCTGTATTCATGGAATCGAATAGGGCAAACCAGCGCACGGTGAAAGTAGCGCACAGGGCCAAACAAGTACGCCACAAGAAAGCAGGCGGTAGCGTACCTGCGCCTGAAATAAATGTGCACCAAAATGTGCGCTAACAAAAAGCACCCATATACAGCCATGATGAATGGTCCATACAGTGGCCCTCTAGGACAAATGAGGTGCAAAGGGGTACCGACAAACACGGACACCCGCTGTGTGAAAAATAGCATGTGCGTGTGTTTCTGGGTGCGCGGGAAGTTCCACACGCGATTGGCCTGGGTGCGTGTATTTCGGGGTGCGCGGGAAGTTCCACACGCGATTAGCCTGGGTACGTGTGTTTCGGGGTGCGCAGGAAGTTCCACACGCGATTGGCCTGGGTACATGTGTTTCGGGATGCGCGGGAAGTTCCACACGCAATTGGCCTGGGTACGTGTACTTCGGGTGCGCGGGAAGTTCCACACGCGATTGGCCTGGGTACGTGTGTTTCGGGCTGCGCGGGAAGTTCCACACGCGATTGGCCTGGGTACGTGTACTTTGGGGTGCTCGGGAAGTCCCACACGCGATTTCAGCAGGGTACGTGTATTCCGAGGTGCGCGGGAAGATTCACACGCGATTTCAGCAGGGTACGTGTATTTCGGTGGTACCGGGGAATGCTACACGTGATTTGGCCGTGTGGGTCCTCCCAGGTGTTCCCTCTACACCCTCCATGGCCCCTGAAGGCAGCCCACACCACAGGGGACTACCCTGCACCCCTGCTCATGTCCCACAGGCAACCCATCCACCATGGCCATGCCCCCCAGCCAACCCACATGTCACCTTGCACTACTGATCACCAACACATGTCTCCCAGCACCCCCACCCCCCAGCACTGTGGGGCACCCTCCACCAGGCCCCCACTCATGTCACCCAGCACCCCCACCCCCCACCAGTCAGGGGCACCCTCCACCAGCCCCCCACTCATGTCTCCCATCACCCCCACCCTCCAGCAGTGCAGGGCACCCTCCACCAGGCCCCCACTCATGTCCCCCTGCACCCCCACCCCCAGCAGTGCAGGGCACCCTCCACCAGGCCCCCACTCATGTCCCCCTGCACCCCCAACCCCCAGCATCCAGGGGCACCCTCCACCAGGCCCCCACTCGTGTCCCCCTGCACCCCAACCCCCCAGCATCCAGGGGCACCCTCCACCAGGCCCCCACTCATGTCTCCCAGCACCCCCACCCCCAGCATCCAGGGGCACCCTCCACCAGGCCCCCACTCATGTCTCCCATCACCCCGACCCCCCAGCAGTGCAGGGCACCCTCCACCAGGCCCCCACTCATGTCCCCCTGCACCCCTACGCCCCAGCATCCAGGGGCACCCTCCACCAGGCCCTCACTCATGTCTCCCAGCACCCCCACCCCCCAGCATCCAGGGCACCCTCCACCAGGCCCCCACTCATGTCCCCCTGCACCCCCACCCCCCAGCATCCAGGGGCACCCTCCACCAGGCCCCCACTCATGTCTCCCAGCACCCCCACCCCCCAGCATCCAGGGGCACCCTCCACCAGGCCCCCACTCATGTCTCCCATCACCCCCACCCCCCAGCAGTGCAGGGCACCCTCCACCAGGCCCCTACTCATGTCCCCCTGCACCCCCACCCCCCAGCATCCAGGGGCACCCTCCACCAGGCCCCCACTCATGTCCCCCTGCACTCCCACCCCCCAGCATCCAGGGGCACCCTCCACCAGGCCCCCACTCATGTCTCCCATCACCCCCACCCCCCAGCAGTGCAGGGCACCCTCCACCAGCCCCCCACTCATGTCCAACTCATGTCTCCCTGCACCCCCACCCCCCAGCAGTGCAGGGCACCCTCCACCAGGCGCCCACTCATGTCCCCCTGCACCCCCACCCCCCAGCCGTGCGATTTGCCTGGGTACGTGTATTCCTGGGGTGCGCAGGTAGTCTCACATGCGATACCATCAGGGTACGTGTATTATGGGTCCGCGTGAACTTCCACACGCGATACCAGTAGGCTACGTGTATTACGGGGTTCGCTGGAAGTTCCACACGCGATTGCCCTGGGTACGTGTATTCCGGGGTGCGTGTGAAGTTTCACACGCGATTTTGCAGGGTACGTGTATTT
This sequence comes from Ambystoma mexicanum, assembly GCF_040938575.1. Lineage (NCBI taxonomy): Eukaryota > Metazoa > Chordata > Amphibia > Caudata > Ambystomatidae > Ambystoma > Ambystoma mexicanum. Next base: position 781,983,636 of record NC_090932.1, read on the forward strand.
CGGTGTGCGCGTGAAGTTCCACACGCGACTGGGCCTGTGAGAGTGGGGTACGTGTATTCCAGGGGTGGGCGGGAATATTTACTCACGACTGGGCCTGGGAGAGCGTGTTACGTGTATTCCTGGGGTGGACGGGAAGATTCACACGGTCGCCTACAACGCGCCAAAAAATAAATGGTCCAATCCTGAAACACGTACGCCAGCATGAAGCAGGCGTACGTCGACCCGCGCAGCATAAAAGTGCGCGCAAGCAACAAACAAGCTCAGACGCCAAGATGAATATACCGTTCCTAGCAGCAGTGGCCGTGGGTTACCAAAGGAGGAGGAGGAGGATAGTGAGGGCCCGAATTTTCACTCCCAGAACCAGCCTTTTTGGGATGCCTGATGACCAGGTGTATGGGAGGTACAGGTTTCCACCACACATAATACTGGACCTGGTCAGTGAGCGGGAGGATGACCCCACATCACCCACCCTGTGCTCCCAAGCACTCAGCCCCCTGGAGAAGGTCCTTAATGTACTGCACTTCTTGGCCACTGGATCATTTCAGCGGACAAGTGCCATAGTGGGTGGTGTGTCACAGGCCACGCAGTCACGCTGCCTACACCAGGTCTTGAACATCATCACTGCACGCCCATCAGTCCGCAGGCACATATACCTGCCCAGGACACCTGCAGAAAGGCAGGCTGCCGCCCTGGATTTCTACGGTGTGGCACAATTCCCAAAAGTGCTAGGTGCCATTGACTGCACCCATGTGGCACTACGTCCTCCCAGGGCATCTGAGCACATCTATAGGAACCGCAAGCACTGGCATTCCATCAACGTGCAGGTAGTATGTAATGCAAAGGGAATCATCACCTCAGTATATGTCAACTATCCGGGGTCCACCCACGACAGCTTCATTTACCGAATGTCTACCCTAATCCGGGACCTAGAAGCTGGGCGGCATGGCGATACATGGCTGCTTGGTGAGTATGAATGCCACTGCACATGCATGCATGTCAGATGCAGAGTTATGTCACTACCCCACTAATGATACCCATCACCTCCTCACCAGGGGACAGTGCCTACCCTCTGAGCACCCACATGATGACGCCAATTCGGAACCCTATCACGCCTCCCGAGGTAAGATACAACACAGCCCATATTGCAACCCGGGGCATAGTGGAGCGCACATTCGGAGTGCTCAAGTCACACTTTCGCTCCCTTGACCGTTCTGGCGGGCAGCTGTTATATGCGCCCTCAGTAGTGTGCAGGATCATAGTGGCAGCATGTGTCCTGCACAATGTTGCAACCCGCCGGGGCCTGGCTGTGGACATGGTGGTGCCCCCACATCCCCAACCACATGCACGCCCGCTGTGCATGGGAGGGGAAAGGGCACGGGGTGAGGCAGCCCGTACGCAGCTGGTGGCTAATTACTTCACATAGAAATCACACCCCTGTGGAGTGCACACAGCCCTGGCACATACCATCTGATAAGCAATGATGACTCGACCTGACTATTATGACAAACAAAGGGACAGTCAACTGTTAGAACCATAGCAGCCTGAGATTGTTCATGTGGAAGTGTCAGAATGTGTGCATCCCTACCTACACAAACACCACCAATGCAGTGTCATCAAAAGACACACTTCCATGCTGCAGAAATGAATACCCACTTGCAAAATACTACATGAGAACAGTGCCATGTCACCCAACCCCTCCCCGGCACGGCCACACAACACACCACACCATGGCATGTCATGCAATGTGAGAGCAAACAAATTAATCCCCACAACATGCCCCAAATGTCACCAAATACAGTATCCCTAATGGAAACTGGCCACACATGAAATGCTCACAGTAATGCAGGACCTACAACACACATTACCAAATACTTAACAAGAATACCAATCACCTACAACCTCCAACCTACCTTCGACATGACATTACAGACTTAAAAAATTGGTAGCCTCACTACCTGATAATGCCAGCACTTCGAACACTTCCAAGTATACAGTGTTAGCGCCACGCAAGAGTGTAGGTGCACTGCTTACAACATGGACTCCAGTTCCAAGGTAGACCGCCTTGTGAAGACATGAGAAATGGACCTGCAAATTAGGAGGATGAGATGGATACAGAGGCACATATCAATACACCATGCAGTGTACAATACAACAACAATATGCACTATGAATGTATACACAGTATTGACTACAGACTGCCCACATATGAAATGGGAGTCCAATGTCACCATGTATGTCAATGTCACTTGGGCACACCCTTTGCAAGCCCATGGAAACGGGAAGCAGGAGGGGTGTGTGTCACACAAACCCAAGCATCTGAACCAAATTCATGACAAACCTACATGTGCCCAGCCACAATACAGCGTATGCCCACGGGAGCCACACAAGGCAACACACTGTCCAAAAAACAAAACTTTTAAAAAAATAAAAACAGAAAAAAAAATCAAAAATGGCCATTAATGGGCCCGGGGGGGGTGTGGGAAACCACCCAGAAGGTCCAAGGACAGGGTGCACACCAAAACCCACCTGTGTGGATCTTGCGAGAAAAAAACACCTCCATGGGCTCATGGCCTGCACGGCTACCCTATTGTGAGAGAATCACTGCTGTCGCTCTCCTCACCCTCTGCAGCTGCATCAGGAGGTGGTGGCACTACGGGAGGCAGCCCACGCAAAGCCCTAGTCTGGTCCTCCATGGCAGCAATCATGCGGATGTGGAAGGTCTCGTTCTGAAGGATAATTGTGCGTAGGTCCCCATGCAACAACTCACGGGATGCCCGGACCTCCGCCCTAGTTGCCTGCATCTCAGCTGAGAGGGTACGTGTGAGACGCTCCAGCTGCTGTTCTGTCCTTCTGTTTGTTGAAGCCTCAAGCTCAACAAGAGTCGTCCTGAGGTGAAGGAGTTCCACCCTCAGGGCTTCCCTGTGGCCCTGGGACTCTATGGAAATGACTTCCCGCAGAGTCGCCAGTGCCGCCCGCCTGTCCCTGTCAGACGCCAACATGTCCTCCCTGTGTGACTGGCAGATGGAGTCTGTTGCCTGCTGTAGTCGCTCCATCAGCCTTTCGGGGGACAATGGAAGTGGCCACCTTATCCATAGCCTGAGCCATCATCTCTGATGATGCTGCCTGTTGGGTTGCCATACCGTATATGGATTGCTCTCATGCGGTATTGCCAGGTGGCGTACGGCCAACACGTCGGCGGGCACCACACCTGTCTGGGGCAAGGCGAACTGCGCCTTGCTGTGCCGGCACTGCCTGAGGCTGCAGGACTGCATTCCCCCTCTGATCTGCTGGCCCAGGAACAGGATCAGTTGTTGCGGAGTGTGACCCTGCATCCGTAACCACCAAAGGCGTACCTGCCAACACTGACATCCCCATTGAGGGTTCTAACCCTGGTGCAGGTGGGTCGGACAGAACAGAATCCCTCCCAGGAACACTCACCTGCGATGGCACATAGGTCTCATCATCCGAATCGACACCTGAATACAGCTCGGGGGAGGTGCAGCCAGAGACACCCCTTGAGAGCACGACCTGCAGTAGTTGTGGGTTCTCACCCACCACTACACCACGTCCCTCACTGGTGGTCGGTCGGGCCTGAGACCCCTCCTGGGTCTGCACCATCTCCACAACCCCAGCAGTATCAAGTGCGTCATCCCCTGCAAAGACATAAAAGAAAACAAATGGAAACAGGCATTAGCACTATGGCACACAATTAGGGCTGAGAAGCTACAGAAACAGTACTTGATTGACACATGTCTAAAACCCTCCCATGCATGCACCGTCACTGCGTGTGAAGGGGAGGCAGATGGCACACATTGATGACACCAAGATGGAAGATGAACACATTTGCTGCATGCTGCCTAGCAGTGGCATCACACATTGGCCTGTGATTGTCAGGTCAAATACACATGCCATCACACAGATGGCATGTACCCTAGCCATAAAGTGAAGAGGGAGAGGAGGGCACCAATTGTTCATTCAGTCTAGTTTGCTCATGAAATTGATTTTTTCATTGAAATGGTTCAAATGTTTAACCTGGAGCTGCCAGTCCAAAATGGTCCTATAGCACAGGGACATGTCTAAACAAATCATGTCCAGGAAACAAAGCCAGTCCACTGTACCATAGCCATGTCAGACAAGTGACAATAGGACTGAGAAATGCCTAGTAAAAGAGGTGGTATGCAAACAATCTGCCTGAATAAACAGAGGAAAATAAGCAACAATGTTGTGGCAAGATGACATTTCAAGGGCAACTGGCGTGGTGTTGGGCTAGATGTCTAATGTTGGCAGAAGGGATACTGTTATACCCAAATGCTGGTGCGCAGAATGTATTGGATGAGGCACATGGGTGACCCAAACCACTCAGGCACACACACCCTCACCTGGCACCCAAACAGAAGCCCTCACACACACACCATGCACATGGATGACACACACATGCATGTGCTCTCACCGGACAATGCCTCGTAATCTGCCAGTTCTCCCACGCCTTGGATCTGTTCCTCCGTGACGTAGGTCCCAGCAATATGCTCATGTGGAGTGAGTTCTATGTCCTCTGCTGGAGACCCACCTCCAGTCACTAGAGTAGCGGCATGACTTGAGGCCAGCTTATTCTTTGCCCTGCGCTTCAGGTCATTCCAGCGCTTGTAGCATTCATTAGCTGTGCGCCTCACGATTCCAAGGGCACTTATGATGTCTGCGATGGTCTGCCATTGTGCCAGACGTTGTGCAGGTGTGGTCTTGGATCCTGCAACAATCACCATTTCGCGGTCATGTGCGGACACATACTCTACAAGTGCATTCAGTTCGGCCTCATTGAAGCTGGGCTTCCTTGACGGGCCGGACTGTGTAGCCGTGTCTTGGGCAGCAGCCTCTACTGGACGAGCACTCTTCCTCTTCCGCTTGGAAGGTGGTGGGGATCCTGAGTGTCCTATGCCACTCTGGACACTAGGGGCAGGAGCCCCGGTGGACTCTGTACTAGGAGTGTGGGATTGCACACTCAGCATGGGAGTTGGTGCAGGCATTAGCTTAACTGTGATGGTGTCAGGGGGAATGTCAGCAGGATGGACTTGGACCGACACTGTCCTGGCTGGGTGTGTGAGAGGTGGGGTGGATGGAGCCGCAGCTGCCCCTGCAGCCTCCCCAGCCTGCCTACGCGGGGCAGCAGATGACCTAGCTGCCCCTGATCCACGTGGCCTGATGACACCAACGTGCACCGGCGCACGTGGCCTAGACCTGCTGACCTGGAAGTCAGCCATGGAGTCACCCTGTGCCAGGTCTGGTTCCACAGTGGGCTGGTCCAACAAGTGCTGAGCATGGATGGTGTCAGCCACGTTACCCTCAACCAGGGGGGGGCCTGGGTGTCCCTGACTGCTCCTCCACACATGGGGGGCTAGGGGCACCCTGCAAGTCACAGCCACGTCCCCTACCGGATCCACCACGGCCACCACTTGGGGCTCGGCCACCTTTGCCACCCTTACGGCTTGTTCGCCTCCCAGCCATGGCACTGATGTTATTGTGCGTATGGGAGTTGCTGTGAACTATTGTCCTGGGCAATTGGGGGTCAAAGGGGTTGGGTACCAGATGGTAATCGTACCCTAGTGCTCTAGCAAGGCTGTATGTCACCCCTGGGGAAAGATGACGGTCACGCAACGCACAGGCACCCCAAAAAAGGGAACTACGGTGCACGCAACCCCTCCTAGACCACGTGTGTGGAAAAATAAACCTGCACGACGCTGTGGCACCCAGAAACACAAGAATGAATGTATGCGTGTCACACGCAGCCTAGAATGACCTCTGAAGGGGTATGCGACACACGGGGCAAGCACAGATGTTAAATACGTGCGCGACTCACCGTCTGCCAGGAACAAAAGCGTGAAAAATATGCGCGTGTGCACTTTGGCAACACCCCCACCAAAAGAAGAATTGTATGCTGTCTGAGGAGACAGGACAACAGCAGAAGGGAGCACTGTTTGAGGAAACAGGCCCAGGAAAAAGAGGAAAAGAGAAAAATCTGTCAGAGGTAACAGGGAGTACGAACTTGAAACGCCGTCCAGTAAATCGCGTGTGAACCGACAAGAAGTACAGATTTCACCCACTCGCTCTCCACGAAAAGCACATACAAGGAAATCGCGTTCTACACGTACCTTTTATACACATGTCACAGACGCGCATACGCAATGAGGCCATTTCCACCAATTACACGCTTTGACACTCGGACGTGTATCTTTTTTTTTACACGCGCCATTCTCTACGGCCATGCGCGTGACATCATAGATGCGCATGGGGGCCTTTGGGCCAATGAAATCGCAAATGCGTGCAGACGCGCTTAAGCGCTAAGGGCCTTTCCTCGAATTACACGCAGACCTGCAGGATTTTCACGTGCCAAATCACTCCGTATCAAGCTGGCCACGTGTAAGCACACGGAAGACCACGCTCCTGCCCAGAAAGCCGATTTACTGCCCCCCAGAGCCCCGAGCACGCTCCCACCTGCCATCTGCTGCTGCCTGACTCCCTGCTGCCCACGTGCCCTGCCATTTGCTGCCTGCACATCAGCCAGGGGTGCTGTTGCTGTGACCACCCCTGCTGGAACCGAAGACTCCCGACTGGGATTCCATCGCTCCACAGCCCAGCCCCAGGACCCAGTTGCCCACCCACTCCTGCCTCTGGGGTTGTCATGTCGGGCACTGCAACATCTGGCACCACTGACAACCCCCAGCCAGAGAGGCAGAGGGGCACCAGCTTCACTGCCACCGAAGTTGGTGTCCTGGTGGAGCAAGTCCTGGGGCAGTATGATGCCCTCTTCGGAAGTGTGCGCGCCGACAAGGAAGGACGGACTCGGATCTGGACGGACATCGTGACTGCCATCCACGCGGAGTGGGTGGCAGTCCGCGACTTCCAACATGTCAAGAAGTGCTGGGAGGACTTCAGGTCCAGGACCCTCAACAAGGCCCGGCGCCTCTTGAAGGCAGCGGATGCTAAGGGGCGCCGGGGCCACTTGTCGGAAGATCAGATGAGGGTCCTGGCATGCATATCCCCAGCGCTCCATGTCCAGGTCCGTGAGAGGCAGACCCATCTGGAGTTGAGCGGTAAGTGTGCATGCATCATGATTGTAAGCTGTGCATGTGGTGATGTGCGAGTAGTGTGCAGGTTGCACATCTGTTTGTATGGGGCCGAGTATGGGTGGGGGTGTACAGGGCCGTGAGGCCAACACAAGCGAGGGCTGTCATGTGTGAGACATGGATGGTGCTTGTGTGTATAGGCTTGCATGCCAAATGCAGTTGTGTGGGCACACATGTTTGGATGAATGTGTATGTAAGTAGGCATGTTCGTGATGTCATGCATGTATGTTGTTTTCAGCTGCATGTATCAGTACTGTGTACATGTGCATGTGTGTGTATTTGACAAGGGTGCAACAGTGATGCAACATGGATGCATGTGACAGCGGGATGTGGGAGCCTGATTGGCAGATGTGACATGGATGCCTATCTGAACACTGCGACAGTTGGCTGAGGTGTACACATGCATGCAAGTGTGGTGGTGTGTGTGCATGTGTAGTGCACTCCCTGTGTTGCATGTGATGTCTGGCTCACCTTTGCCTGCTCATGCTGTTGTATGTGTATGGATGGTGCTGGCAGTTGCGATATGGCTGTGGTATGGCTCATGTGTGCAAGTTGAAATGACATGTGTGTTGCCGATTGTGATGCCATGTCTGAGGTTTGCCAATGCCACTCATGTGCAACTGTCATGTGTGTATGTGTCCATTGTACAGTGCCCTGATGCCTGTGTTTTATTTCTCCCTGTCTGCAGCGTCAACTGATGAAGAGGGCGGAGAAGTTGCTGTGGAGCACAGCGCCGGGGATCGCACCGCCAGCCGGAGACGCAAGGCCCGGCTCCCCTCCCAGGTTGTGATCTCGTCGGGGAGTGAGGAGTCCGGTGCCGCATCCCAGGCCGCAGCTGCCGGGGGTAGGTCCAAGAGGCGGAGGTCGGAGTTGGACTCCTCGGCAGCAGAAGGGGCAGCTGGGACCCCACAGGGCCCAACGGGGGAAGATGGCACGGAGTCATCCAGGTTGGTGGGGGGTTTGGTGGAGGAGGAGGCCGTGCAAGCAACAGAGACGGGGTCTGGAGGTGGGGATTCCACTGGTGCTAGTGGTGCATTGCAGGACCAGGGACAGGAGGCAGCACAGGTCGCCGCGGAGGTGCCTGCGTGCAATCCTGTCCCTGATCCTGTCACTGCATCATCTTGCACCAGCAGGAATGCCTACGTGCAGACCCGTTTTCAGGCAGGGGATGAGCTCACGACAACTGGCCTTTCTCTGCCTGCGGATGTGGCTATCCGGGTCCGGGTTGAGCCTGTCCTGACTTGTGTGGCGTTGCGTCAACGGGCCATGCGAGGTGACCTGCAGTCTTTTCATGAGTAGACTGCACGTCATCTCGAATGGCTCGTTGACGGCGTCGGCCTACTGGGAGGGAGGTGAACATGTCGACGGCCCTGCGGACCCTCGGGGCCATGGAGGAGGACCGCCTCCGGGACATTGAGCAGGAGTTCGATGATGCCCTGGCCCGGAACATCCCGAAGTGAGCAGTCGGACTAGCCCGCTGCCCTTGTAAATAGTTCTGTAGTTAGTGTTAGGTTTCCTTTGGTTTAGCATTTTTTTTGACCTTTTGGACAATGGGCCACATTTTTGTATATAGTTTTTTTTTAGGTAGTGTTATTATATAGGTTTCATTTCTTCTGTTGGGATCATGGACCCTGGATTGTTTATCTGTATATAGTTGACTGTTGGATTTTCATTTTTTTTAATGATTTACCCATGGAGCAATGGTTTTCGATTTTAATTTTCCATTGGATTTACTTTTGTGGACTGTGACTTTGGACACCTTTCCTTTGGATTATGATTTGTGGTTTTGCATTATTTCACGGACATGCTGGTTTATTTTTTTTTAAATTCCATTATTGTTTGTTTATTTTTGATTCAATTTATGTTGCTTTTAATACATATTTTTTCTTCAAACTTCAATGTGTAGTATCATCTCATTGGTTTCATGCATATCATGATATGGGTTTTGACATTCACTGACACCCATTGGGTGTATGTGAGGGACATGTGTTCATTTCCAAACTTGCAATTGTGGTTCTATCATGTTATTGCCATTTCTAAGTGGGTGGATGCAATACTCGGGTGGGTGTTTGGCATTTGGAGGCTGACCATAAGGGCCAGGGATCTAGATTGTGATGACATGTTGGCTGGGGGACATGAGTGGGGGCCTGGTGGAGAGTGCCCCTGGATGCTGGGGGGTGGGGGTGCTGGGAGACATGTGTGGGGGCCTGCTGGAGGGTGCCCTGCACTGCTGGGGGGTCGGGGTGCTGGGAGACTTGAGTGGGGGCCCGGTGGAGGGTGCCCTGCACTGCTGGGGGTGCTGGGAGACATGAGTTGGACATGAGTGGGGGCCTGGTGGAGGGTGCCCCTGACTGCTGGGGGGTGGGGGTGATGGGAGACATGAGTGGGGGCCTGGTGGAGGGTGCCCTGCACTGCTGGGGGGTGGGGGTGCTGGGAGACATGAGTTGGACATGAGTGGGGGCCTGGTGGAGGGCGCCCCTGGATGCTGGGGGGTGGGGGTGCAGGGGGACATGAGTTGGACATGAGTGGGGGCCTGGTGGAGGGTGCCCTGCGCTGCTGGGGGGTGGGGGTGCTGGGAGACATGAGTGGGGGCCTGGTGGAGGGTGCCCCTGGATGCTGGGGGGTGGGGGTGATGGGAGACATGAGTGGGGGCCTGGTGGAGGGTGTCCTGCAATGCTGGGGGGTGGGGGGTGGGAGACATGAGTTGGACATGGGTGGGGGCCTGGTGGAGGGTGCCCTGCACTGCTGGGGGGTGGGGGTGCTGGGAGACATGAGTTGGACATGAGTGGGGCCTGGTGGAGGGTGCCCCTGGATGCTGGGGGGTGGGTTGCAGGGGGACATGAGTTGGACATGAGTGGGGGCCTGGTGGAGGGCGCCCCTGGATGCTGGGGGGTGGGGGTGCAGGGGGACATGAGTTGGACATGAGTGGGGGCCTGGTGGAGGGTGCCCTGCACTGCTGGGGGGTGGGGGTGCTGGGAGACATGAGTGGGGGCCTGGTGGAGGGTGGCCCTGGATGCTGGGGGGTGGGGGTGATGGGAGACATGAGTGGGGGCCTGGTGGAGGGTGTCCTGCAATGCTGGGGGGTGGGGGGTGGGAGACATGAGTTGGACATGGGTGGGGGCCTGGTGGAGGGTGCCCTGCACTGCTGGGGGGTGGGGGTGCTGGGAGACATGAGTTGGACATGAGTGGGGCCTGGTGGAGGGTGCCCCTGGATGCTGGGGGGTGGGTTGCAGGGGGACATGAGTTGGACATGAGTGGGGGCCTGGTGGAGGGTGCCCTGCACTGCTGGGGGGTGGGAGTGCTGGGAGACATGAGTGGGGGCCTGGTGGAGGGTGCCCCTGGATGCTGGGGGGTGGGGGTGATGGGAGACATGAGTGGGGGCCTGGTGGAGGGTGCCCTGCACTGCTGGGGGTGGGGGTGGTGGGAGACATGAGTTGGACATGAGTGGGGGCCTGGCAGAGAGTGCCCTGCACTGCTAGGGGGTGGGGGTGGTGGGAGACATGAGTTGGACATGAGTGGGGGCCTGGTGGAGGGTGCCCTGCACTGCTGGGGGTGGGGGTGCTTGGAGACATGAGTTGGACATGAGTGGGGGCCTGGTGGAGGGTGCCCCTGCACTGCTGGGGCGTGGGGGTGGTGGGAGACATGAGTTGGACATGAGTAGGGGCCTGGTGGAGGGTGCCCTGCACTGCTGGGGGGTGGAGGTGCTGGGAGACATGAGTGGGGGCCTGGTGGAGGGTGCCCTGACTGTTGGAGGGTGGGGGTGATGGGAGACATGAGTGGGGGCCTAGTGGAGGGTGCCCTGCACTGCAGGGGGGTGGGGGTGATGGGAGACATGAGTGGGGGCCTTGTGGAGGGTGCCCCTGACTGCTGGGGGGTGGGGGTGATGGGAGACATGTGTGGGGGCCTGGTGGTGGGTGCCCTGCACTGCTGGGGGGTGGGGTGGTGGGAGATATGAGTTAGACATGAGTGGGGGCCTGGTGGAGGGTGCCCTGCACTGCTGGGGGATGGGGATGCTGGGAGACATGAGTGGGGGCCTGGTGGAGGGTGCCCTGCACTTCTGGGGGGTGGGGGTGGTGGGAGACATGAGTTGGACATGAGTGGGGGCCTGGTGGAGGGTGCCCCTGACGGCTGGGGGGTGGGGGTGATGGGAGACATGAGTGGGGCCTGGTGGTGGGTGCCCCTGACTGCTAGGGGGTGGGGGTGCTGTGAGACATGAGTGGGGGCCTGGTGGAGGGTGCCCCTGACTGCTGGGGGGTGGGGGTGATGGGAGACACGAGTGGGGGCCTGGTGGAGGGAGCCCTGCACTGCTGGGGGGTGGGGGTGCTGGGAGATATGAGTTGGACATGAGTGGGGGCCTGGTGGAGGGTGCCCTGCACTGCTCGGGGGTGGGGGTGCTTGGAGACATGAGTTGGACATGAGTGGGGGCCTGGTGGAGGGTGCCCCTGCACTGCTGGGGGGTGGGGGTGGTGGGAGACATGAGTTGGACATGAGTAGGGGCCTGGTGGAGGGTGCCCTGCACTGCTGGGGGGTGGAGGTGCTGGGAGACATGAGTGGGGGCCTGGTGGAGGGTGCCCTGACTGTTGGGGGGTGGGGGTGATGGGAGACATGAGTGGGGGCCTGGTGGAGGGTGCCCTGCACTGCTGGGGGGTGGGGGTGATGGGAGACATGAGTGGGGGCCTGGTGGAGGGTGCCCCTGACTGCTGGGGGGTGGGGGTGATGGGAGACATGTGTGGGGGCCTGGTGGCGGGTGCCCTGTACTGCTGGGGGGTGGGGTGGTGGGAGATATGAGTTGGACATGAGTGGGGGCCTGGTGGAGGGTGCCCTGCACTGCTGGGGGATGGGGGTGCTGGGAGACATGAGTGGGGGCCTGGTGGAGGGTGCCCTGCACTTCTGGGGGGTGGGGGTGGTGGGAGACATGAGTTGGACATGAGTGGGGGCCTGGTGGAGGGTGCCCCTGACTGCTGGGGGGTGGGGGTGCTGGGAGACATGAGTGGGGGCCTGGTGGAGGGTGCCCCTGACTGCTGGGCGGTGGGGGTGATGGGAGACACGAGTGGGGGCCTGGTGGAGGGAGCCCTGCACTGCTGGGGGGTGGGGGTGATGGGAGACATGTGTGGGGGCCTGGTGGAGGGTGCCCCTGGATGCTGGGGGGTGGGGGTGCAGGGGGACATGTGTGGGGGCCTGGTGGAGGGTGCCCTCCACTGCATGGGGGTGGGGGTGCTGGGAGACATGAGTTGGACATGAGTGGGGGCCTGGTGGAGGGTGCCCCTGGATGCTGGGGGGTGGGGGTGCAGGGAGACATGAGTTGGACATGAGTGGGGGCCTGGTGGAGGGTGCCCCTGGAGGCTGGGGGGGTGGGGGTGCAGGGGGACATGAGTGGGGCCTGGTGGAGGGTGCCCTGCACTGCTGGGGGGTGGGGGTGATGGGAGACATGTGTGGGGGCCTGGTGGAGGGTGCCCCTGGATGCTGGGGGGTGGGGGTGCTGGGAGACATGAGTGGAGGCCCGGTGGAGGGTGCCCCTGGATGCTGTTGGGTGTCCTGACCCACGTTTGAGCTATCATGCTGCAACATTTGGTGCTGTGGACTTTGAAAATCCAAGATGGCCAAAAAGCCCACATGTACGCCAGAATAGGAAAACTGTGCAGTACTGGCATGGAAAACATCATGATGGCCAGAACTTCCCAGAAACTGCACAGGGAAATGCATGAAGAATAGGCTGCCACCCATTTTTGCCTAGGTTGTGAGCACAGGAGGGCACTGCCTAAAACCACCATTGGGCTACCCACACAGTAGCCTGAAACCATTGGGAATGGCAATGCTGATTGCCAAAAGCAACCTAGAACTGTGGGGAATTCATTTTCTTAAATCCCAAAAATGGTTGCATTACCAGTACTCACCACTATCAGAAAGCCGGCGTTTTAAAACCACCAGACTTTTGTGTAAAACTGAACAAATGAAACAAAACCAGACCAAGGAAAGACTTGCTAAGAGGTGGATACAATGTAAAACTATACTCTGAAATGACTTGAAGGAAGTAATTATTTAATGTGTATGTAAAAATCGTAATAGACTTAAACTGGGGGACAAAAAGTGACATTTAGCTGAAACCTGGCTTAATGAAACTGAATTCTGCCTGACATCTACCCCCACAGGAGTTAAAACCTGCTCAGCCACTCTTCACCTTGCCAAAAGGAGTTGTCACCTCTCTGATTAGATTAGGGGTGGAGCAGCTATAGGGAGTTGAACAAAGGCCTGTCCTGGGCCCAGGCAGATGGTTTATTGGGGGATCGTAAATGGCTTCCTTTTGAACAAAGCCCTTCCTTGACTCAGGCAGAAGTTATATTGGGGGCGTCGTAAAAGTGGCTTCCTCTTGGCAGAAACGGGGAGGGGCAGCCCCCTCTGAGGACAGGCTGAGCTTAAAGAAAGTGGATAGACTGGTTTCTCCACCATGTAACCTGGGAAGACACACCCCTGTTGGCCAGAATATGATTTTAAGAAAGATGCATAACTCATGGTGCGGACTTGTCAAAATTATCTAAATGATACCATCATTCTTGTGATTTTTCTGCCCACATTTTAAGAGGTTTTAGGACCTGGTGGTATGATCTGGGGGGTTGCTAGCGGAAAATAGGGTTTCACTCCAAATGTCTGCATGTTAAAAATCTTACACTTCATCAATTAATGTCCATACTCCTTGCGCACATGTGTGTAAATTTGGGTAAATGTCCGATATTGCAAAACCAGTTAAAAAGTGCAAAATGTTGCCATTTCTGAATGCAAGCCCCCAGGAAGAGCAGAGTTTGAACACAGTATACCTCATGTGATATGTGATGGGTGCATGTAATTTTAAACAACTGTGTATCTGTGCAATATATATTTGAATCAAATATAGATTTGTGGGCAAACTGACCAGGGGAGGATCCTCTGACCCATAAAACTTACAGCATCACTCTGACTCACATTTCCTTCCCCCAATCATGGGAGAGGGGAGAATTGGGCCAATGACAAGTAGAGAGGGGCAGGCTTTGCTGGGCCCAGACACACACCCATTTTCAAAACACATAAAAAGAGACTGCTGGGACAGTTAGAGACATTCAATTCCATTTGCTGCGGAGCATGCTGACCGACGACTTCACATCCAGAGATCCTACACTTAGACTTCCAAGCTAAACAGAGACTACAGAACTTTGACCCAAGAAGGCCCACTGCAAGCAAAAGTATTTGTCAGCAGGCCCAAAAAAAAATCATTTGCAGACTATTCACAGCCTGGCTGAGCTATTGATTCTGGCCTGAAACCCTGCGCCAGAAAGATCCACAAGCAGTGCTGTACCCAGAGAAAGCAGAGCAGTATCCAGAACCAGAGGCCAGAGATCCAGAGTGACCCAGACCGCTGTTAGCAGAACCAGAGAGCTGACCCAGATCACTGTGAAGTGCCGAGACCAGAACCGGAGTCCAGTCCAAAACCTGACCAGATCTGTGGCGAGGCCTATTTCAAAAATATATTGTGAGTACCTAGCAGAACTGTGCAGAACCGATCTCTTAATTAAAATAATCTAATCCAAACTATTTTAATCTAATCAGAACTGCCTCCTAGAAGTTGTCACTTGTTATTTTGTAAAGCTGCACCACAGTCACTTGTCAATTCTGCAGCTACATAGCTGTCACTTGTCATTTTGAGTTTACTTCAAATCCGAAAAACTACCTTTATTTAATCGTCCGTATCTCTGGAACCGTTTGGGCTACAAACTTGGTTTAACTTTCTTCTGCAAGCTTAGAATCTAAGCTCTCCAACACGCATAGAACCGACTTCCTAATCCTTATACTTTTCCCGCAATCACGATTCACGCATTCGCGAATTTTGCCGCGATTTGCGATTTGGCCCGATTTCTTTACTTGTAAAAAGATTGCTGCTTTTGCCTGAACTGCTAAATTTCGTTTGCCTCTTAAGAACCAGCCCTGAATCATTGCTAGAGTGAGCCTGAACTAATATTAACTAGATACCACTCACCCTGAACCTCCTGAAGGGAATTAAAAGCATTTTCAGCATATTTCTCACTGCATTGTCACCATATTCAAAGCATTTTGCCGGTGTTTCAAAACTCCTATCTGTTGTATAAGCTGCTGGGGGGGAATTGAACTGAATTCTATTTGATTGCATTCCTAAGAACTGTGTGCTCTCATCTTCATCTCCTTACATTGCATCAAGGGGGGGTGAATTGTCCAAGAAAGTGATTACATTGTCTTTTGCTGAAATCCTATCAAGTTATTTTCTGTACTGCATTTTCATTCCACATTGCATCTATTTGAAACCATAAAAGTATTGTTGCTATCTTATCCATCCTATACCCACTCATCATTGATTATAAAGAAGTGTGCTAGTGCCAGACTATCCATTATTGATTACTGCTCAGATTAAGTGTGATATTCAATTATTAATTCATTATAAAAGTGTGATATATATATATTGTCTAAATTCTCAAATAAACCTTTTAAACTTGCAAAACAGAACTACTTCTTGGCTCAGTGGGGTCAGGGGGATTCTAAGAGAGGGGTGTTATATAGGGGTAGTCATCCAGAACTCATGAACTGGACATAAAGATATATCAATAAGGGTTTCCATTCAGTATCCCAGACTAGGCATTGATTTAGCTGTAGTGTTGAATTGAATCCTCTTACAAAGTGGGGGCTCCAGCCGGAGGTCTGGGTTAGATCTATCACTTGTGTAGCTTAATACAGTGTGCTAACTGATGGGAGACATACATCCGGTCGGATCACCACGCTGTTTTACGCTGTAAAGCACTCTTCAAAGGGACACTCTAAGGAAAAGGTCTGTTTTGCAAAAATAAAATACTAATTTCTGTAAGTCAGGACAGAGATCAATCTCTAGAATGCCGACCTTGGTAGACATGAAAATAGCGAGGGAGCTCCTCTTACATAAGCTATTTGTGAGAGGTGAGTGGACTCACCAGGACCAAACGGTCTGGTTGCAGGCCATCGCGCAACAGGTCACTGAAACAGGGTCAGACATATGGAGAGATCAGGGTCCATTACATGTGGCCCTGAGTGAACTATATATGGCTCCTAAAGCCAACGATGAACACAATAAGATTGCCAGGATAGCGGCATACCTGTACCTATATATGGGAGACATGCGGGATAAATGTACTGAAAGCCAAGATCTGGCGAATAAGCGACAGATGGCGTTAGAGAAGGTCCAATCTGACCTGGTCTCTTCTGAGCAGAGGCTGCAGGGGAGCCAGGAGTCAGAAAATGATAGTAGGCAGTATATCATTAAAATAAAAGAGGACCTGGATACCCAGGCAGAGTTTGATCAGGAGCACCAGAAAGCTGGTGCCTTCCAAAGGCAAAGGGACGACCTGGCAGCACAGATGCAGGCTCTTAGTCAGGAAAGGGACACCTTAGGCCAGGAAGTCTGCCACTTAAAAAGGAAAATGGAAGAAAATCACCTGGCCCTCCAGGGACTGGGTGACCTCCAAAAAGAACACCAGAACTTGTTAGAGCACACCAGGAGGGTGGAGGATGCTCTGGCAAGAAAGGAGCAGGCCAATAGGGACACAGCTCAGGAGGTAACCCTCCTGCAGCAGAGACTGGCCCAGTACTCCAGGACCAATCAGGAGGCACAGAGAGAAAATGAGGCTCTCTGTCAGCACAATGATAGGTTCCGGCAACAGGTAGCGATGCAGGAGAGACTGATAGAATCGAGTAAGGCCTTAACTGAGGAACTGAAAGCCCAGGCTCTTGCATTGCAACAGGGAGCAGGGGCGGATAGAGACCAGGTTCGCTGGGAGAGGGAGACTCCTGAGCATAACCTCAGGAGCCCTAGTACCAGAGGCCTTCATATCTCTCAGTCCCTGGACTCTGCCACCCCCAACTCCCCTCGCGCACATGAGCACCGGGCCACAGGGATGGCAGATTACTATCCAACCAGAAGTATGGGGCTCATAGGCCAGTACCTCCCAGGAATGAAGGGGCAGGCATCCGGGTATGGGCACCCAAGCACAGTGCAATTTAGTGGGGAACCCCAGGAGAGTAGGCCCATTAAAGGCATCCTGAAAACCTCTGCCCAGTTAGGTCAGTGCGGGGGGGGGTACCCATCAAATCCTGGCAGCAAGGAGGGGTCTGAAGACTCCCCTGAGTATTACAGGACACAGGAGACCAGGTCCCGACATTCTGCCAGCCATTCCCAGGCTCGCAGAATCCGGGAAAACCTGGAAGATCAGACAGGAACCTCTGGTAGCAGTGCCTCTGAGTCAGAGGATGAATGGACCAGGGTTACCCGAACCAAAAAGGCCAATAAGGCAAAAAGGGCCTTGCTTAAGGACCCATTGAAGCAAATAAAGGCAATAAGGAGTGTCATCACGCCTTATCATAAGAACGCCAAGTATTCCGTTTGGGAAAACTTGGAGCTCTATGAGCAAATGATGGAGACTTTCAATTTGAAGGACAGCAGTAGCTGCATCCAGTACGTCAAATGGACATTCTCCCCAGAAAACTCCAGTTTCTTTGCGGGGCTGGAGGACCAAAATCATTTAAGATGGTCCACCTACAAGGCGGCCATCTTGAAACATTTTTCTGTTCACAGAAATCCTCAAGAGGTTTGCAAGGCAGCCTACAATTTGCAATGTGGGGAGGATCAGGCCCCACAAGAGTTTGTGCAAGAATTAAAGCATGCTTTTGCGCAGACCACCAGAAGGGTGTGCACAGACAGCAAAGAGTTTGTCAATACATTTTTCCATGCTCTCCCTAAATATATAATGACCCAGCTCGTGAGAGATTTTCATGAGAAAAGATCTTTAGACTGGGTCATTGAACAGGCTACCCGGATCTATGAGGTGCAGAAGCCTATCGAAAATAAAAATAACGCGCCGAAAAACCCAAAAACCAACAGCACCCCTGCTGCTGCCAAGGTGGCAGAGGTAAAGGTTGCCCTTGTTTTAGATTTGGAGATGGGGGGGCCTAAAAACCTGCCTGCACCAAATAATTCACAGCCCAGACGGCCCTCGGGCCAGTCACCGACAGGGAGTCGAGGAGGTAGTCCCACAAATGGGGTCCCCCGCTCCCCTGACTATGTAAGTCCCCGCTACAAGGGAAACCGACCAATCCTGGGTTATGTGTGGACTCCTCCAGCCCAAGGGGGGGGATTCGGCCAAGCACCTAACCCAGGGAACTTCCCTCCCAACTTCCCACAGGAGGGCAGAAATTCTCCAAATCCTGGGCAGAACTTTTTCCCCAGGTATCCACCCAATTTCCAGCCCCAAAATCATCCATCCTTCTTTCCCCAATTCCCTGAGCCCAGACAACCTAATCCGGGAGAGGGGAGGCCAAGGGTGGAGGGGTACCAAAATCTTCCCAACCAGGGGTACTACCAGAGAAGGGATAGCTACCCTTCCCGGGATCAGCCCAGGGGAGAAAATAGAGCCCCGTATCAGCCTGAGCGGGTTTCACAACTTGAGCGCCAGGTTCAAAATATGGCACAAGATCTGGGTCACATACTGAGGGCTCAACAGAACCCTCAGATGAGCATGCCACCGCAGAATGCCCCAAACTCTGGACCTGGTGCTCCAGAACAATGACGGGGGCAGCACCCCGATAACACACCGGTTCCCAGGGAGGAGGCACAAGGGGAAGGGGGGTGTAAAGCCTTGGAGGAAGCTTCCTTCCCAACTTGTAAACAGCCCCTGGAAAACCAGGAACCGGAAACAAAATCTCCTACCCCTGAAAGCCTGCCTCCCAAGGAGCAGAGGGGGGGAAGGAGAAACAAAGGACTCAAACAGACCCACTTTGTGGAGGAGGTACAGATCTTCCAATTTGAGGGAGAGGGATCCTCAGAAGATCCTGGGAAAAGGATCTTCTCCTTCAGAGATGGGGGAACTCCCCCCAAAGAAAAATTGGTCTCAAGGGATTCCAATCCAGACTGGGGAGATATGGAGACTGAGCTACCGCCACCCATCATCTCATCCCAGAACCCACAATACCAAAATCCCCTGGTTCAAACCCATCCTGGTGACTGCCTCCAAAAAGGGGGGGCGGCCCAGAACTGGAACCAGGGGAACCCACAATGGCTGTGATCTCCAGTTGCCAACTTTTTCTTTCAGATTCCCAAGACTCTCCACAGAATTCTGCCCAAATCTCTTCTCTAGCAATGTCCAAAACCAGAAAGTTAGCCCACCAGTTGTCCAAAAATGTGCATTATCTGTGCCCCCTTGAGGAGAAGGAGGGAAGATCCTATGCCCCGGTACAAGTACAGGGGCAGGCTACAATTTTGGCACTGGTGGACACTGGATCCCAAGCTACCCTTCTGTCCAAAAGAGCCTTTGAGGAACTAAAAGCAGGAAGGGGGGAGAATTACCAAATTCCTCTCACCTCTCTTCCTGGACAACTGCAGAACTTTGACGGGAAGGAAATTCCCGTTGAGGGGACTGCAGACTTGGACATTAAAATTGGGCGACACAAGGTGAAACACCCGGTTATAGTAGTGACTCCAGAGGGCACCCCTTGTTCACTAGGGAATGACCTCCTGAGAAGGTTGTCACCCCTAATAGATTATGTAAACAAGGTCCTCTGGACCCAGACTAGCCGACCAATAAAATTAAAACAGAGTGTCAACCATGTTAGTTTAAACGGCACCTGCCACATGGTTGAACAAAAATCTGACCAAGTAGAATTTCACTTCCAGAACAACCAAACTCCAGACGTGACATTAATAGCAGTAGGACAACAGACTGGTGATGGGGGGGTCCTCTCTATTTCTGAAAATCAACCTTCCTTCCAGTTTAAGGTGGTATTCCACACTGGAAGGAAACACCCTGAAATTCTTTACTAATCCACAATCAGAAACTCCCACTCCTATCGTCCAGAAAGATGTGAAATCAGCTCAGAGCCTGGCTGATATTCAGCAAATTGGAGAGCAGTTGTTCATCCCGGCCCAGTTAAATGATGGGAAGGACTCTGTTCTCGCTCGAGTGTGTGTGAACAACGGTAAGAGCTTCATCAGCAAAGCCATGTTCCGCCAACTCCCAAAAGATCCAGCCATTCCCACATTCAAACTGATAGACAAATGGGAAATGGACCTGGAAGCACCTAATTCCAAACATCTCCTGCCAAGCAGGTGTGTGCTCAAAATCTCCATTGGCAACAAGAGCATAGTCCACAATTGTTGGGTCGTGCGAGACGTCACTGCCGCTTTTTACTTAGGCAGTGACATTCTCAATCGCTTTGCCATTAGTTTGGACCTAATAAACTTCAAAGCTTGGTCCCGATTAGCGGATAATCCCATGGGCTTTGATGATCCAGAAAAAGCATTTAGGTCAGCTCAATTGCTACCTTATGCAGTTGAAATTCAGATCAAAGAGGAAGTCACCATCCCAGAAAGGACCCGACAATTCTCCCTGGAAGTGAAAGTTAAGAGGACAAAAATTGCAAAACCATGATGCTTATATACATCTAAATGCTTCTCTCCAACAGCAAGGGTTGGGGGTAAACCCAACTCCATTAGTCAATATAGAACATGACACCATTCTAATAGAGGTGGATAACAGCGACTTAAAGAGTATTACTCTAGCCGCAGGCACCATTATTGGAATGGCGGCTGATGACCGACATTTCTCCATTGATTTAGGAAATGAACTGTTAGGACCAATCCCCAAGGACTGTTTGGACAGTGACAGTGATGACAATACAACACCAGACAGGATTTTTACCCGGCATGGGGGGAACTTCCTGGTGTACACTTCCTGCCCCTATGGTAAGGAAGATGTGACTTGTGACTTCAGGAGGGATGAGGTGATTTTCCAGGTCCATGAGGGTTGCCTTTCCAACCTGAGGCCTCCAGTCCAAATCAGCACTCTGACCAGGGACTTCTCCACCCAGCTGGAGGAGGCCGCTGAGATAGCCAAACCAGAAGTCTTTCCAGGCTTCAGGCAGATGGTGGAAGAGAGATTCAACCTAGCTGATGCCTGTGTGACTCTGGAACAGAAGCAAAAGTTGAAACTAGTTTTCTTGGATTTCCAAGATCTCTTTGCGGTAGACTCATATGACTGTGGTCGCACCGACATCCACACAACAACAATTCCCACAGACCCTGGAATGACTCCAGTGATTGTGAAGCAATATCGTTTGCCTCTCGCATCCATGGAGTCCCTTACTGAAATAATTAAGAACCTTGAGTCCCGGGGAATAATCCGTCCAGTTCACAGCACCTTCAATAACCCGGTGCTGGGAATATTGAAGCCAAACGGCCAGTGGAGACTCTGCGCCAACCTCAGGGAGCTCAACAAACGGGTCCATACTTCCCGATGGCCTCTGCCCTACATTGACCAAGGGCTGGCCCAGATCCAGGGGTCACAGGTATTCACTGCAATAGACCTGACCAATGGATACTGGACTGTGCCTGTCAGTAGGGAGGACCAATACAAGCTGGCTTTTACCTTTGGGGGCCAGCAGTACACATGGACCCGGACTCCCTTCGGATACCTCAACTCCGGCAATTAATTCAACATTTTCCTACACAAGGCCATGCCCGACCTGGGTGCAAGGGGTAACCTGGTTTATGTAGATGATGTCCTCATCAAAAGTTCATCTGTGGAGGAACACATAGCGGAGATCCGTTATGTTCTGACCCAGTTGAGGGCCGCCGGAGCAAAAGTTTCCTTCCAGAAAGCACAGTGGTGTAGAACCTGTGTTAATTTCTTGGGGCATGAGATTACTCCTCAGGGTCTCTGTCCCCAAGAAAATAAAGTGGAAGCACTCCAGAAACTGAAAGACCCCACAACTCTGCGGGAACTAAGGAGCCTCCTTGGACTGACTAATTACAGCAGAAAGTTCATTGAGGGCTACGCAGAGATCACTAGACCCCTGATTCATCTCCTGAAGGGGGGGTCAAGTGGGAATGGGGTCCAGAACAAGCCGAGGCAGTAAGACAACTCAAAAGAAGCCTCTCACAAGCGCCCTGCCTAGCTTACCCTGTCAGAAACAAGGGGTTCTTCCTGGAGACAGGGTTCTCTAATATGTGCTTGACGGCAGTATTATACCAAAAGCATGACAAGGTAAATAAAGTAATCTCCTATGCGAGTAAAACTTTATCCTCTGTGGAGGAAAAATTCAACGATTGTGAGAAGGCACTCCTGGCAACGGTGTGGGCATTGAAGAATTACCGCCCGTTTATCCATGGGGAACACATCATAGTGGAGACTCCACACCAGCCTCTGCAAAATCTCCAAAGTGACAGAATCCGGGAAGGAAATGGGAGTAATTCCCGAATTACTTCCTGGATTCTGCCAATGCAAGGCTTTCCTGTGGAGGTCAGATATGGCCAAAACAAGAAGAGTCCCTTCGCGCAAGGTCTGGCTCACTTGCATGATTGTGCCAGAGAAAACTGTCTCGAGGACGAAATCTAAAAATCAAGGACAACATGGAGGCATACCTTAATTCCCCACACAAAGTCTTTGAAGAGGACAAGTGTGAGGGAATGCCCACTGTCTATGTGGATGGATGCTCTTACCATGTTGACAACAACGGGGAGAAAGAACTGGTGGCCGGCGTAGGGAATGCATGGGTGAATGAGTCCCCAGAACCCTCCGCTGGATACAAAATTGGTCCCCGAAGTAGTCAGGTGGCAGAATTGATGGCTATGCATCAAGCCATCCTCACTGCTGTCCAACATCAACTCCACGAACTGGTCATAATCACATATTCTGATTATGTACGGAACGGGTTTGTGGAGCACCTGGTTAATTGGAAAACCAGAGGCATGTTATGTGCTAACAACAAACCCTTGAAACATGGGAAGTTGATCCAAAACATTGATCTGGTCACCTTGAATGAGATGACCATCTATTGGAAAAAGATCAAAGTAGAGGGACCAGACAAAACCGGGGCCATCCAAGGGGGTCTAATAGAAATAGAGTCCCTGTTGGGGGAAATCCAGGTCACCGCTATCACTAGGTCCCAGACAAGTGCTCACAATGATCTTTCAACTGCACAATGGAGTAAGGAGACCCCTGATGCTGATTTAATTACAGCTCAGAAGGGGATCCAATTATTGGTAAGTTTTACCAACACCTTGAGGACCCTGAGAACTTTCCCCTGACGGATACCGATTACATTGGGAAAGAGGACCTAAGAGTGTTGATGAAATGTCCAAAAATGTTCCGAATCCAAGACGGTTTGTTGGTAAGGAAATCCAAAGCTGGCCACGATCAGTGGGTGGTTCCTACCTCATTCCGAAGCCGGATGTTAAGTCACGCCCATGATGCGGCCACCGCCGGTCATAGGGGGTTTCACACAACATTGGAAATCTTAAAAGAGGTTGCATACTGGCCACACATGGGCCAGGACCTCAATCAATATTTGAAGGGTTGTCTTGTGTGTGCACAATTTCAGCCAACATCCCTCACACACCGGACACCTCTCCAAAAGAGGGGAATGACACTCCCATGGTCAGATTTGCTAATTGACTTTGTAGGCCCCGTGATTCGCTCTGCTAGGGGGAATAAGTACATGTTGACTGTGACATGCTTGTTTGCCAAGTGGGTGGAATGTCTCCCAGCCCCAAATTGCAAGGCAGAAACTGCAGCTGCCCTGATGATTAACCACATCTTTTCCCGTTTTGGTCTACCTCAAAGGATTGAGTCGGACAGAGGTAGCCACTTCACCAGTGAAGTGATGGCAAAGATGTGGGAGATACTGGGGGTCAAGAGAAAGCTCCACATTGCGTACAGGCCAGCTTCTTCTGGAGCAGTGGAACGCTACAACCGGACAATTGTGAGCATCTTTAAAAAGTTTGTGGCAGATTCTGGGCCAAGTTGGGATATCCGATTACCTCTGGTCCTAATGGCCATCAGATCTACCCCTTCCTTCATCTGCAACCAAAATGTCACCATTTGAGTTGATGACTGGACGCAAGATGGTGCTTCCCCAGCATTTGCTCTACAGAACCCAAGAGCAAACGTTGATAAATGCCTCCACAACTCATGAGTATGTGGAGAATTTAGGGAAACACCTTCAACATGCTTTTGCCTGTGCTCAGCGGAATCTAGAAAGATCAGCTGAGAGTATGAAGACCCACTATGACCTGAAAACTTTCAGGAAGGAATATCAGGTGGGGGACCGGATCTATTTATACAACTTCCAAAGAAACCCGGCAAAACAGTGAAAATTCTTGCCTACATGGAAGGGACCCTTTGAGATTATAGACAAGATCTCTCTCCCCTGTGGCCTACAAGATCCGCATCCCCAAAGGCGGTTTGGCAGAGGGGGAAGACAAGTGGGTACATATAAATCAGCTAAAGTGTTGCCATCCCAGGCACACTTTGCAGCAACTGGAGGAGTCCTCTGCAATCCCAGAGGGTACCGCTCCAGAGTAATTCAATTCCAACCCTAAAATATCCTACATATAGCCTATCAAATTCTGTGTTTCTCAAGTTTATGTGTTCCTGTCGCTTAATTTAAAAGAATGTGCATGTTCATATCTGTTGAGTTCTAAAATATATATGCCACCCCACTATATCAATGGTGGGGGAGAAATGTCCATGAATAGGTATTGCCGCTTTTTCTTTGTCGTCCTAGGAGAAAGAAAACCTGGAGACTGGCCAAGGAGGATGATCCGGAGACCGGGAGCAGAGACCCAAGGGGCCCGGGGTACTGCCCAATATTCCCATCAGGACCGGCGAGGAGAACCGATCGATCAGTACCGGATGGAGGAAAAGATGCTGAACTGTGCCATTTGCAGAATTGGAAGAAGATTATGCGGACATACCAGTGCGTGGGTCATAACCTTATGTGCACCCGACTCCCCATCGACTCAAATTCAAAGTGCAGTCACGTGGGGGGCTTTGTTGGGTGTCCTGACCCACGTTTGAGCTATCATGCTGCAACATTTGGTGCTGTGGGCTTAGAAAATCCAAGATGGCCAAAATGCCCACATGTACGCCAGAATAGGAAAACTGTGCAGTACTGGCCTGGAAAACATCATGATGGCCAGAACTTCCCAGAAAATGCACAGGGAAATGCATGAAGAATAGGCTGCCACCCATTTTTGCCTAGGTTGTGAGCACAGGAGGGCACTGCCTAAAACCACCATTGGGCTACCCACACAGTAGCCTGAAACCATTGGGAATGGCAATGCTGATTGCCAAAAGCAACCTAGAACTGTGGGGAATTCATTTTCTTAAATCCCAAAAATGGTTGCATTACCAGTACTCACCACTATCAGAAAGCCGGCGTTTTAAAACCACCAGACTTTTGTGTAAAACTGAGCAAATGAAACAAAACCAGACCAAGGAAAGACTTGCTAAGAGGTGGATACAATGTAAAACTATACTCTGAAATGACTTGTAGGAAGTAATTATTTAATGTTTATGTAAAAATCGTAATAGACTTAAACTGGGGGACAAAAAGTGACATTTAGCTGAAACCTGGCTTAATGAAACTGAATTCTGCCTGACATCTACCCCCACAGGAGTTAAAACCTGCTCAGCCACTCTTCCCCTTGCCAAAAGGAGTTGTCACCTCTCTGATTAGATTAGGGGTGGAGCAGCTATAGGGAGTTGAACAAAGGCCTGTCCTGGGCCCAGGCAGATGGTTTATTGGGGGGATCGTAAATGGCTTCCTTTTGAACAAAGCCCTTCCTTGACTCAGGCAGAAGTTATATTGGGGGCGTCGTAAAAGTGGCTTCCTCTTGGTAGAAACGGGGAGGGGCAGCCCCCTCTGAGGACAGGCTGAGCTTAAAGAAAGTGGATAGACTGGTTTCACCACCATGTGACCTGGGAAGAAACACCCCTGTTGGCCAGAATATGATTTTAAGAAAGATGTATAACTCATGGTGCGGACTTGTCAAAATTATCTAAATGATACCATAATTCTTGTGATTTTTCTGCCCACATTTTAAGAGGTTTTAGGACCTGGTGGTATGATCTGGGGGGTTGCTAGCGGAAAATAGGGTTTCACTCCAAATGTCTGCATGTTAAAAATCTGACACTTCATCAATTAATGTCCATACTCCTTGCGCACATGTGTGTAAATTTGGGTAAATGTCCGATATTGCAAAACCAGTTAAAAAGTGCAAAATGTTGCCATTTCTGAATCCAAGCCCCCATGAAGAGCAGAGTTTGAACAGAGTATACCTCATGTGATATGTGATGGGTGCATGTAATTTTAAACAACTGTGTATCTGTGCAATATGTATTTGAATCAAATATAGATTTGTGGGCAAACTGACCAGGGGAGGATCCTATGACCCATAAAACCTACAGCATCACTCTGACTCACATTTCCTTCCCCCAATCATGGGAGAGGGGAGAATTGGGCCAATGACAAGTAGAGAGGGGCAGGCTTTGCTAGGCCCAGGCACACACCCATTTTCAAAACACATAAAAAGAGACTGCTGGGACAGGTAGAGACATTCAATTCCATTTGCTGCGGAGCATGCTGACCGATGACTTCACATCCATAGATCCTACGCTTAGACTTCCAAGCTAAACAGAGACTACAGAACTTTGAACCAAGAAGGCCCACTGCAAGCAAAAGTATTTGTCAGCAGGCCCAAAAAAAATCATTTGCAGACTATTCACAGCCGGGGTGAGCTGTTGATTCTGGCCTGAAACCCTGCGCCAGAAAGATCCAGAAGAAGTGCTGTACCCAGAGAAAGCAGAGCAGTATCCAGAACCAGAGGCCAGAGATCCAGAGTGACCCAGACCGCTGTTAGCAGAACCAGAGAGCTGACCCAGATCACTGTGAAGTGCCGAGACCAGAACCGGAGTCCAGTCCAAAACCTGACCAGATCCGTGGCGAGGCCTATTTCAAAAATATATTGTGAGTACCTAGCAGAACTGTGCAGAACCGATCTCTTAATTGAAATAATCCAATCCAGCTATTTTAATCTAAACAGAACTGCCTCCTAGAAGTTGTCACTTGTTATTTCGTAAAGCTGCACCACTGTCACTTGTCAATTCTGCAGCTGCATAGCTGTCACTTGTCATTTTGAGTTTACTTCAAATCCAAAAAACTACCTTTATTTAATCGTCCGTATCTCTGGAAAAGTTTGGGCTACGAACTTGGTTTAACTTTCTTCTGAAAGCTTAGAATCTAAGCTCTTCAACAAGCATAGAACCGACTTCCTAATCCTTATACTTGTTCCGTAATCACGATTCACGCATTCGCAAATTTTGCCGCGATTTGCGATTTGGCCCGATTTCTTTACTTGTAAAAAGATAGCTGCTTTTGCCTGAACTGCTAAATTTCGTTTGCCTCTTAAGAACCATCCCATAATCATTGCTAGAGTGAGCCTGAACTAATATTAACTAGATACCACTCACCCTGAACCTCCTGAAGGGAATTAAAAGCATTTTCAGCATATTTCTCACTGCATTGTCACCATATTCAAAGCATTTTGCCTGTGTTTCAAAACTCGTATCTGTTGTGTAAGCTGCTGGGGGGGAATTGAACTGAATTCTATTTGATTGCATTCCTAAGAACTGTGTGCTCTCATCTTCATCTCCTTACATTGCATAAAGGGGGGGTGAATTGTCCAAGAAAGTGATTACATTGTCTTTTGCTGAAATCCTATCAAGTTATTTTCTGTACTGCATTTTCATTCCACATTGCATCTATTTGAAACCATAAAAGTATTGTTGCTATCTTATCCATCCTATACCCACTCATCATTGATTATAAAGAAGTGTGATAGTGCCAGACTATCCATTATTGATTACTGCTCAGATTAAGTGTGATATTCAATTATTAATTAATTATAAAAGTGTGATATATATATATTTTTAAATTCTCAAATAAACCTTTTAAACTTGCAAAACAGAACTACTTCTTGGCTCAGTGGGGTCAGGGGGGTTCTAAGAGAGGGGTGTTATATAGGGGTAGTCATCCAGAACTCATGAACTGGACATAAAGATATATCAATAAGGGTTTCCATTCAGTATCCCAGACTAGGCATTGACTTAGCTGTGGTGTTGAATTGAATCCTCTTACAATGCTGGGGTGTGGGGGTGCAGGGGGACATGTGTGGGGGCCTGGTGGAGGGTGCCCTGCACTGCTGGGGGGTGGCGGTGCTGGGAGACATGAGTTGGACATGAGTGGGGGCCTGGTGGAGGGTGCCCCTGGATGCTGGGGGGTGGGGGTGCAGGGGGACATGAGTTGGACATGAGTGGGGGCCTGGTGGAGGGTGCCCTGCACTGCTGGGGGTGGGGGTGCTGGGAGACATGAGTGGGGGCCTGGTGGAGGGTGCCCCTGGATGCTGGGGGGTGGGGGTGATGGGAGACATGAGTGGGGGCCTGGTGGAGGGTGCCCTGCACTGCTGGGGGGTGGGGGTGCTGGGAGACATGTGTGGGGGCCTGGTGGAGGGTGCCCCTGGATGCTGGGGGGTGGGGGTGATGGGAGACATGAGTGGGGGCCTGGTGGAGGGTGCCCCAGGATGCTGGGGCGTGGGGGTGATGGGAGACATGAGTGGGGACCTGGTGGAGGGTGCCCTGCACTGCTGGGGGGTGGGGGTGATGGGTGACATGAGTTGGACATGAGTGGGGGCCTGGTGGAGGGTGCCCCTGGATGCTGGGGGGTGGGGGTGCAGGGGGACATGAGTTGGACATGAGTGGGGGCCTGGTGGAGGGTGCCCTGTACTGCTGGGGGGTGGGGGTGCTGGGAGACATGAGTGGGGGCCTGTTGGAGGGTGCCCCTGGATGCTGGGGGGTGGGGGTGATGGGAGACATGAGTGGGGGCCTGGTGGATGGTGCCCTGCACTGCTGGGGTTGGGGGTGGTGGGAGAAATGAGTTGGACATGAGTGGGGGCCTGGTGGAGGGTGCCCTGCACTGCTGGGGGGTGGGGGTGGTGGGAGACATGAATTGGACATGAGTGGGGGCCTGGTGGAGGGTGCCCTGCACTGCTGGGGTGTGGGGGTGCTGGGAGACATGTGTGGGAGCCTGGTGGATGGTGCCCTGCACTGCCTGGGGGCGGGGGTGCTGGGAGACATGAGTGGGGGCCTGGTGGAGGGTGCCCTGCACTGCTGGGGGGTGGGGGTGCTGGGAGACATGAGTTGGACATGAGTGGGGGCCTGGTGGAGGGTGCCCCTGACTGCTGGGGGGTGGGGGTGATGGGAGACATGAGTGGGGCCTGGTGGAGGGTGCCCTGCACTGCTGGGGGGTTGGGGTGATGGGAGACATGAGTTAGACATGAGTTGGGGCCTGGTGGAGGGTGCCCTGCACTGCTGGGGGGTGGGGGTGATGGGAGACATGAGTGGGGCCTGGTGGAGGGTGCCCCTGACTGCTGGGGGGTGGGGGTGCTGGGAGACATGTGTAGGGGCCTGGTGGAGGGTGCCCCTGACTGCTGGGGGTGGTGGGAGACATGAGTTGGACATGAGTGTGGGCCTGGTGGAGGGTGCCCCTGAGTGCTGGGGGGTGGGGGTGATGGGAGACATGAGTGGGGGCCTGGTGGAGGGTGCCCCTGACTGCTGGGGGGTGGGGGTGCTGGGAGACATGAGTGGGGGCCTGGTGGAGGGTGCCCCTGGAGGCTGGCGGGTGGGGGTGCTGGGAGACATGTGTGGGGGCCTGGTGGAGGGTGCCCTGCACTGCTGGGGGTGGGGGTGCTGGGAGACATGAGTTGGACATGAGTGGGGGCCTGGTGGAGGGTGCCCCTGGATGCTGGGGGCTGGGGGTTCAGGGGGACATGCGTTGGTGGGCAGTAGTTCAAGGTGACATGTGGGTTGGCTGGGGGGCATGGGCATGGTGGATGGGCTGCCTGCGGGACATGTGCAGGGTAGGCCCCTGTGGTGTGGGCTGCCTGCAGGGGCCGTGGAGGGTGTAGAGGGTACACCTGGGAGGACCCACACGTGCAATTCACGTGTGGTGCTCCCCGCGCACCCCTGGAATACACGTACCATGATGGAATCGCGTGTGATACTTCCTGCGCACCCCTGAAATGCACGTACCCTGCTGCTTTTGCGTGTGATACTTCCCGCGCACCCCTGGAATACACGTACCCTGCTGCTTTTGCATGTGATACTTCCCGCGCACCCCTGGAATACACGTACCCTGATGGAATCGCGTGTGATACTTCCCGCGCACCCCTGAAATGCACGTACCCTGCTGTTTTTGCGTGTGATACTTCCCACGCACCCCTGGAATACACGTACCCTGATGGAATCGCGTGTGATACTTCCCGCGCACCCCTGGAATACACGTACCCTGCTGCTTTTGCATGTGATACTTCCCGCGCACCCCTGGAATACACGTACCCTGACGGAATCGCGTGTGATACTTCCCGCGCACCCCTGAAATGCACGTACTCTGCTGTTTTTGCATGTGAAACTTCCCGAGAACCACTGAAATACACGTTCCCCGCTTGGCGTTTGCTGTTTGGCAGCCCTGTGAACTGGTCCAGGGTTAGCGCAGCCCTTTGCGATGATTTGGGAATTTTGAAGGCTTTTCCTTGCGCGAGGGCGTTCTTGGGGGCGTAACTGGCGCTGCTGCAGGGTCGCTGCGCCACTCTGAGCCACGGCTGGTTTCGGAGGCTAAAATCCATGAATTCGCTGTGCGATGAAAAGGATTTTTTTGCACGCGGCTGGCGCAGTTTCTCGCACGGGGACACTGTGCGCCAGCCGCGTGCGCCACTTTTGTGCGAATTTCTATGAATTACCCTGCAAATATCTCCTCTCGTCATGAGTTGGGCGGTAGCCCTTAAATGCGTCAGTCACGCTATTACCACCACATTTACAGCTGTGCTCAATCTCGAGTTGGGTGGAAAGTTGGACATTTACCTCCAACAAAATCTTGGAGGTAAATCTCCAGGTTTCTGCCCATTTTTGTCTGTTTTCAACGTTATAACCGGAGGCGCTATTACCGCCGGCGGTAATAGTGCTGAAAATCCCCATAGAGTCCTATGAACTCTTTAAAAAATTGGGAATTACAGCCTAACCACTACTCGTGATCTGGTGAAAATTGCACCGACTGAGTAGCGCTAACGCTGTTTGCGTTGGCGGTATCCTGCCGCAAATACTCCTGGGATACAACCAACCCCGTGATGAGGCCCCAGTCATTTCATTCAACAACCCCAATGAGCATGTGCGAGTCACAGCTTTAACTCCAAATACGTTGACACCGTGAGGAACAGCTGTGGTTGGTTGAAACAGTGGCGAGGAGCTGCCTGCCCCAATGTGTCACAAGCATTCTAGAAAAAATGTGGGCACTGGCACTTATTTTTTTTCTTTAAATTAAGCACTGGTTTTACCAACCTGCATCATTGGTTTTCCATCAGCTTTTTTTTTTTACTAAACCAATCTGCAGTTTACAACACAAGCACGCTCTTAGGCTTACACAGGCACATTGTAATACTTCTCAGCTTGGAGTGTCATGTTTACAGGTGTTTAGACCGGTGTCAAGTTCCTTTTATTCTCTGTTGCGGTTTAAGGGCAGCGCTTTCCATTGCTGGCCAAAGATATGTGTTGTTTCCAGCAAAGTATAGCGTGACAGGGTCGTTGAAGAAAAACAAGAAATATTGTGACAAGAACTTCGACACTCATAGCCTGAATCCGTGCAAGGAAGTGAAATAACATATTAATGAACACGCGCCATGTCTTAAAAGTAAGCCAGTGATTTTAGGTAGGTCAACCAGCAAAATCAAGCGCGAGCGAGAACTTACTGGCAATTGACCGGGACGCCTGAGTTGAACATGATGTTCACTTGGTCGGTGTCGCCAGACCAGACCGCCTTTTGCAGCGAATCCTTCTTGTTTTCCAGGCCGTCGGTGGCGTCGGAACGCAGGTGCGGGCAGCGCTCCAGCTGCCACTGCTTCAGGCCGGCGGCAGCGCCGCGCCTGACCTGCCGCTCCGCCCTGGAGAGCGAGACCGAGTCGTGCAGCTCCAGCAGCTTCCACACCGGCTCGGGCGAGGGAGCCATCGCGTGGCTTGTGCGGAGGGCCAAATGAGCGCGCACAGGCAGAGCCAAGTGCCTGACCTTGAACCCGCATTCACGCAAGAGGCATCGGTTTTGCGCTGTGCCCGCGGCGGCTTCTGTTTTGCTGTTGTCATGAGCACCACATTTTGGCACATTGCGTGCGACCGCTCTCGCGACTCACTAAGCTTCATTCCTGCTGTTTTTTAAACATTGTTTCCTTTGTCATAAGTCCGCATGAGACACGTGAGCAGTCTATTTAAAGAATGGCGATTAATTTTCAAAGCACAGCTTAGTAACAGAGATGGTTATTGTTTTTCAATGATGGTTTGTTAATGGCCTTTCATTCTTTGGGGTAGATTTAAAATAACGTAATTTCTGTGTAGTTTAACGAGGGTTCTTATTATAAGCCCAACGCCACTGATTAAATCCTATTACAATTGCTTGTGCCCAGTGAAGAGACATTATACTGTCCATTCATACGTTTATTGGGGAACTACACGAGCAATCATCATTTTGACGTGGTCCAAAAATATCAATGCCGTGGCGGTTAAAATGGTTGTAAATCTCCATTGTGATATGGGGTATAAACGAAACACATCTTCAGAGCCACTGGAAGCCCATTATCAATGGTTTAATTGTCTTTTGCTGATTATGATAGCCTGTATTCGCTCCTGATTCTTTGGAGATTGAGACAATAGTGTCAATAACACTTTGCATGCTGGTAGTCGGAGGTCCATACTTGTATAGGACACAACGGGAGTACAAGTGGAAAGAGGATAGCAGCGGTTCACTCGATGAAGGCTTGAAAAGAACTTGTGGGCCTTCCCATATTCACCGAAGAGCACCTGCTTCTTAGCTTCCATTGAGGTTGAGAAATAACGGGTACATTATTATATATTGTCACTATCAGTTCATGCTCCGTGTGACGGAGAGCCATTTGTCAAGGGTGTAGGAGCCCTGACTTTTTGATTTTTATTAATTTAATAAAATGATGAGGGTAATCCCATCTCTGAAAGGGTAATCTGCAGATCAGAGTCCCCTTTCTTACGCTCCATGCCAAAACCGTAGAGTGTACTTGTGTCCTTCTGCACCAGTAGCTTGATCTACAGGACCTGCTCTACCAGTGGCTCGGATCCAGTTCAGTGGTCAGAGGTGCGCAGTGACAGCTGCAGTGACAGCCACGTCTTTGCAGTGCAGGGGCTGCCTTTAAGATATGCACCCCTATTCCAAACCCCTATAATTATGACTATCTTCTGGGAGCAGAATAATCTTCATATATGTCATACCTGAGTTATGGTACAGTATGGTGGATGGTATTCTCATTTTTGTCACAGCCATAGCAATTTGCTGCAACACACGTGCCAGCTCTGTGAACCCATGCTCAGCTGTGAAAGGATTAGTTGTATTGTCGCCAGACAGGCTGGACTACGCCACTCCTGGCAGGACTGTAGCCATATGGGATTGCCTCTCTTTGTTCCTTCTAAAGGGTAGGTAATAACCTTCACAGAACACAGCCACTCCACATGAAGCTGACCTGGGAAGAGGAACCAAAGGGCACACCCACTCACAAAAGGCTTGCCCTTGCACCAGGGTACTGTATTTCAAAGTTCCTTTGTACCTATTGAGAAGGGAAGGTACGGGGTTAATATAGACAGGCGGACCTCTGTACAGATAAAGGTAGATTCCACCATCTTGTTTCGTTCTTCCTCAATGTCTTCTACCTGCCCCTGCACTTCCTTAAGCAAGAAACACTTTGAATGCCAGAAGGGCAAAGTCCTCTTATTTTAAGATCAGGGATTGGCTAGCTTTAGTCCAATCACCCATGTTTTTTTTACCTTTAAAATAAGGAGGTCTCACACCATTCTATGAATCATCTTGTGCACTTCACCCTTTCAAGAAGGTTTCATTAAACCTCTGTTGGGAGAGTTGATATCTCCAAAGTGCTCTGTCAGTGAGGTGAAGAGTGAGTGTCAAAGTCAGAGGCAAGCTATTTCCCCTAGCCATCCCCAGGTACCATTGGGGATGACCTGCTGCTGGGACAAGACCTGGCGGTCTACCAGCCACAACAGTACTCAGGACTTCACCCTGTTTTAGGACTCCTGCAGTTGTGGACCAATCTCCCTAGTGCTTCGGAGAACGAGAACAAGGACCAAAACTTATCCTTGAGCCCCTTGAGTGAGACTCAAAGCAACTAGAAGACCAAAACAGTCAGGAAACCGGCATTCTTACCGGCAAACCAATTTGAGTCGTGATTTGAGCCTGTTGACCTTCAAACCTAGAGGACCCTCCAGAGCACCTGTTGGCACTCTATCTCCTCAAACAGCCATCCTGCATGTTCAAACCTTTTTACCACCACACCATGCTAGCAGAGCGCATTGTTGCCTCGGCCCAAACTAAGTGCTCATTGCATCTGCCGCCTTCAAACTGCTGCTCGAACTGAGAGATTAAAAAAAATATTGAGGCTTAATACCACTTAATAGAAATACGCCAGCCACGAGTACAAGGGTACAAGTACACTTTCATTTCACAGAACAGCTGTCTGGTCTCTCAACACCTCGCAATGTGTGGTAGCGGACACCGTGAGATGAGAGAGTGCTGGACATTACAAAGACA
Organism: Ambystoma mexicanum; assembly: GCF_040938575.1. Lineage (NCBI taxonomy): Eukaryota > Metazoa > Chordata > Amphibia > Caudata > Ambystomatidae > Ambystoma > Ambystoma mexicanum. Next base: position 782,018,276 of record NC_090932.1, read on the forward strand.
CAGGTTTATATACATTTTCCACAATCCTGATTACATTGTCCTGTCCTTCTTCGTGTTATCCATTCACTAGGGTTTATAGCCAGTTCACATAACTAATAAAGATTCAAACAACTATACATTGTTCAATGTTTTCCTCAAACACTAGACATGTTTTTCTGCACATATGACACAATGGTAACATTCTTTACTTTACTCATCCGTGTTTGCCTATCGTTTGTTCTTGAGTTTGAAGACAGCATTCAAGGAGCTAAAACAAAGATTTCTGCAAAACACATATTCAGCTATTTAGCAGTCTGTTTCACTATTTGAACTGGAAAGACTTTGTTGGTACAGACAGCATCTAAATTACTGATCAAATACGGCTCTTATTTACTGTCAAGGTTTCTTAGTGCAGGACAAACAATCCACCTTAGCAGCTTCAGCGTGTTTATCTACATTGACATAGTACAACGTTCATTTTGCTCTGCTGGAGCCGAAAACAGAAATTGTTACATGGGACGGAAAGCAGGAGTTAATCAAAATGGCGGATAACTTAAGATGCCGGCGTAGTCAGCCTGTTTTCAGGTTCATTCAAATGCGATTTATAGTACAATGCGAATGCGCTTAGGACAACGTTTAATATCAGGTGGTATTATGAGAATTATACTTCTACAGAACTGCCAGCATCTTCACTGCCTGGTGGTCCATCGAGCCTCAATAATCGAATGCCATATTGACCCGCTCGTAACTGAACTGCATATCCAGTCTCCAGCATCTTCGCTGTCGAACTGAACATCAACTGACTATGGTGGCCCTTATGTTGTGCAGTTCCGCAAGCACTCAAGCGAACCGATCAAGTGGAACATTGCATCCAATCTCCAGGCACTTTGCAGTCAAAGCAACCCAGGTGGCCCTTATGATTCACCCTTCTCAAAGATTGCATTCAAAACTCAGCGGGCCCTGGTTTGAGCCCAGCTTGACAATGCTTGACAATGCTCCCTGCCTAGAACAATGTGACTGCTGTTCCTGAGCCGCTGAACTGCACCTTCAAACCAATTATTTTGCAGATGGTGTGTTTTATTAAAGTATATCTATTCTTATAGAACCTTGATTGGATATTCCCTTTATTTTGGACTGTTATGCTTTGCTGTTTGGGTTGCTACTGAATCACATTCACACCCCTCTTAAGAGCATTGACTTCTCTCGGCCCACGTTACCACACAAGGTGAAGGAGGGAAATCTCTTAATTGTGCCTGTTTTACCTTTATGATTGTGTTGGCTCTTGGTTTGTAGCAGTGTGAGGGCTGAGTGGGTATTTTAGTCCCTTCCCATCCTTGTTCTTCTGCAGGGCAGAATCCAGTTCATCACACTTTGCTTTTAAGCATGTCAACAAAATATGTGATTTGGTTCAATAACACTATCTCTTTATTTTATGGCTTTCTATACATGGCAAGTGGCCTAATGTGTGATACATTTAGTAATCTGTTTTTTTTTAGCACACACCACTTTGTATTCTCTAATTTAAGAGTTTTGCTTTTCCCAATACACAAGTGTCTACAAGTCCATGAATGAACAGTGTTATTTTGCAAAATGCTGTGACTGGCTGAAGTGTCATGCATGGCCTGGGGTCAATTAGCAGCAAAGCATTAGGGAAGCCATGCTCGTACAGTCCAGTACCCTTTCATATTTTGGACATTAGTGTCCTGTACATTAATCGGGTAATGTTCTAGTTCCATAAAGTAATTCAGAGACTTAGTGAGGGCTTGTGATGACCTCCTTGTTGCAGGCCACTTTTTTCGTCAAGGTGTAGCTGAATAGCGTGTTCTTTATTCTCCTACTTTATGAAGGCCAGCATGGCTCTGAAGGTTAAGTAGGGTGCAGTAGTAGAGTCTTTCTTTGCTCCGTTCACTCACACTGTTTTCCCTTTTCTCTGCCTTGCAGGCTTTGATGGTCTCTGCAGTCCTGTGCAATTCCGGTATGAAAGGCATTATGAGGCGAGCATGCGTGGTTTGACCTGCATTTACATATCTCCCTTTGAAACAGACCATAAACATCAATGCATTTCAATATCTTTTTACTGGTCGTGGTTAGCAGGAGCTCTCCAACACAGACACGCCGAGCATGAATAGCAAAATGATTCGGCTACTACGGACTACATGAGTCTAGCATCTTGAAACATGAGAGGCTTTTCACGGGCAATCTGCACGAAACTCCAGTAGTATTTTAATATGTGGCGATTTTACCACTTGTGGTGACCTTAATTCCAATTGTCCTCATCCTTCTAAAAGAAAAAGAGCAGCCCAGCAAAGGGTAGCGACGTGGAACGCCCATATGCATATTTGGGGTTTATACCAACTCAATGGCAATATCAGTGGGGATATACTCGCTAAAAACACATGGTTCCATGGCCATCAGAATGCAATGCTAGATTATATATCCACCTCAGGAGAGATATTCCAAAATTGTAAGACTCTTTCCATCAGGGACATCTTTCTTATTGACCATCTATTGCTTCAGTTAGTCTGGAGGGTGAAAGGCGAGGATCGCCCTATTTCCCCTAGCCACTTAAATCTTGAGATAAATAGCACTGGCAATAGGCTACCCTGGAAAGAAAAAAAATCTAAATTCAATAATGAGATTGAATTCTCCATGAGAGACAAGGCCCTTTAGTCATTCTTTGCCACTGGCCACTATGCTGAGGCTATGGTTGAATTCTGCAGGATGTTACCAGGTCCTGTGAAGATGTGTTATAGATGCAAACACGTATTTGATAGAGTAATTCAAAACCAAAAGAAAATCCTGCGTGACATATTCGAGTGCTTGGTCCTTGCCTCTCTGGAGACAGCTACATGGAACACAGACTTTTGAAACAACATTATAAAAATAGGCTGAGGGTATTGGTGAATAGAAACTCGATTGACTTTTGGAAACATATTAATTCAAACACTAACCTACAAGAGGCAGCCCAAATAAATCTGATCCCTGAAAAGGTTTGAATTGCCCACTTTTCCTCAATTTATTCTCTAGAAGTGTAGTCGTTGCCCAATGAGAATATAATTTCTCTAGATCCACGGGAAATTCCTTTTGATGAAGACGTTCTCTACAATATGATCCATAAGAGCAAAAGGTTTGCGTGTACCTGGCTTGCATGACCTTTCTAATGCGACTCTGAAGGGTAATTCATATATGTGGTCCCGCATTCTTTCAGCTGTTTTTAGACACATACACCTAACCAGAAGCTTTCCTACATCTTGGAAAAAATCAGTAATTGTCCCAATTTTTATTAAACGGGAGAGAGTGAATCCACAGAAATACCGACCTATTGACCTTTTAGACGTTCTGAGCAAGATATTTGCTTCTTTAGTAGAGCAGCAACTAAATAAATGCACTAGGAGCTCTGGAAAGTCTGACATCTTTCAGTCCGGATTGGTGAAGGGTATTGGGACCCCGCTGAATGGATTTTTACTGAATCTTTTTAAGCAAAGGGCCGTTAGTAAGGGCACGTCGATCTATGTTGCTTTCGTAGATTGTGCCATGGCCTTTGACACTGTCAATCATCTGCTCTTATGGGTAAAATGACTGCATTGGGGTTGCCCTTTTAAAATTACAATCCTTCCCACCGCAATCAGGACAGAACAAGGTCAGTTGGCTAGTTTATGCCGACAACCTTGTGCTTCCAGACCAAACCCCTGTTGGCTTGCAGGGGCAACTTTCAGAGCTTCCACTTTATGCAAAGAATAACAACCTATCTCTCAATACAATGAACACACATATCCTTCAAAGAAAGGAACCAATGTGCCCTTTAAATGGTATTTAAATCAAGCAGTTTTGGAAGTGGTACATTCCTGCACATATTTAGGCTTTGACACAAGCGGAAGTTGCAATAAAGTGAATTTGGCTACCATTTTGAGGCAAAAGGAGCTAAGATTAGCCTCTCAAGCCGATTTGATCAACGACAAGTTTGGTTGTTTTATATGTCTTCCTGGCCTTAGATTTTACAAAACCAAGGTGATTCTGATTCTAACTAATGGGACAGAAATTCTGTTATCGGTGGACACTATTCCCTGTGGTAAATTAGAGGGGAAAAGAGTATTGCACTTACCAATCAGGGTCCCAACTCCGACCATACGCTTCGAATTGGGCTTGCACTCCTTGAGCACTGTGGTGATTTGGAAAGTGTTGTCACTATTTAGAAAGATTCGAACAGCACAGGGGAGTACCCTTTTTGTATGTTAAATAATGTGATTAACCATAAGAAAGATGTGATTTTGAATAAATTGGTTGATTATTGTACAATTATCTTAGGATCCATGGAGGCAAGTCCGGAAATGTTGTTGTTGAATGCCGTTGATATAAAAAGAAAACTATAGAGAAATGTTTGGATAATGTCTATCAACGCTTGTAAACATAACTTTTTCCCCCATGTAGGATTAGAGGAGAAACATCTACATATGGTGCCCAGCTACTTAAAAAGATTTCCAGACACTTGACAGAGAGCTTATTTCTTGAGAGTGCACCTTAACTTAATTCATATGAAAGAATTATTAGGTGCTCAAAACAAGGTCGATCGGCTCCTCAGGCGATGTTGATTTTGCTGCACTCCAAATAGTGTTGAAACAGTAGAGCACCTTGGTAGAGTGTCACTCTTGTCACCCCAAATGCATGATCGCTAAATCCAAGAACTGAGCCAATCCAAGCCGTCGGCAACACAGACAGGAGTGCTAAATCTGTTATGTCTCAACCACACAGGGTGAGTTTTAAATGTATTTATCATAAGCAGAGCAAGAGTCCCTCCTGCTCCACATCTCCTCAAACTTTCTCCCAAGCAGTCACTGGGTTATTTTTTAGCCAGGTGTTGAACGTAGAATCTTAAGAGGTTCCCCTGGAGACAAAGTTACCAAACTAGTACAAATCCAGCACAAGCATGCTGTATGATCTGAACTGAATGAGCACACCATGTTATGCTCAACAAGAAATGCACTGAAAAGTAAACACATGACGCAAATCTACCATTGCAACTGTGTATTTGCGCTCTATGTTTTATCCAGTGGATTAATATAATCCAGACGCAGCCGCTCCCACACTGCTAGTGGGCATTCCATGAGATGCTGTGCTGCGTGCCTTGTGTTTAACCTTTTATCACTGTTCAACCTTTGCTGGCAGTACTGAACCACATTTTCCACATATGCATTGATTCCTGGCTCTCAGTAGATTTCTCTCACATACATTTCTCTTGGTAAGCGTTGTTGGAAAGAGCCCTTTATGTAGTGCGGAGATGACAGAATGCCTGGAGGAACTGGATGGAATAAGCTTGCCCTTCCTGAATTAAATGTCTCCTTGGGCAAAATTGACATCTGCAACTTTATCATGTTAGGAGTGAAATTGGTTAGAAACGTTCTTGCTGCTATCCTTTGGTAGCAAATTCTCTCATGTAGACTATTACTTTAACATTTTCCCTTGATTTTCTTTCTTGTGACCTGGCCAAGGTCAGCTTTAAGATCCGTTGGTATGAAGTCCTTGATTGTGATTACTATGCCTTCATCTGTGGAAAGGTGCCACACCACTGTGTTTGTTGATGATCAGAATGGGTAATTGGCCTGTGAATTTTGCTTCCCTTCCCTGGTATGTGTTGCACCTCGAATGAAAACTCCTGGAGCTTGGCAGAGAGCATAGCTAGGTGGGTAGCCTAGCCATGCTAGGTTTGGCTCAACATGTGGACCAGTAGTTTATGATCCGTGTACAATGTGATATGTCTGCCACATCTGTATGATCTGAAATAAGTAACAGCCGACACTGTGACGAATCATGAAAATCGGTTTCTAAACCATCAATCAACCCCACACCTCTAGTACACCAGAAGGGATCCGAACAGATTGGAATAAAATTGAATTATAAGACCTATTTGTCCAATTTTAGTAACATGGACGGAACAGCAGGCTTATTTCCGCAAGGTCATGGATCGTTGGTTAGTTGCAACACAGCGAAAAAAAACAATTACCCAATGATAAAAGGGGCTGTCCAGTCAAGGTTGTATAAAAATATCTACTTTATTATTACTACAACAAACAGTTCTAGCACACTACAAATACGACCCACCCTGTAAAGGAAAACAGAGGACAGACAGAGGGGTACGACGTCCTTTCATCGCGGGAAGTTTTTTCGCTGGGTTTTTTACCGTGATTTTTTTTGCCAAAAAAACTCATCGAATTCTTTTGGGGGGGTTAGAAATATATATATATATATTGGGTGTTGGGGTTTGGTGATATATAAAAAATGAAAGGGTATGGGGGTTAAGGGGGGAACCCTCCTCGTTAAAAAATCTGTGGTAAAAAAGCCAGCGAAAAAACATTGCAATGAAATGACATGGAACCGACAGAGGGAAGCACTCTGGATAATGACAGGAGGGTAGTGGGTAAAGTAATCAGTCTTACTGTTCAAGGTTATTTGGTTTCAGTACCAAGGGGGCAAAGGGTCATAACTGTCTCTAGGGGCCTTTGGAGAAGGACCGGGGGGGGCAGCACCCCAATGTACCTGTTGCTGAAGAGGTTCTTGGTGCTCAACAGCATTGAGGCAGTTCCAGAGTGCTTTGTAGCCCTTGAGACAGAGTTAGTAGCGGGAGACAGCTGCGGGTATCAGGTGGCAGGCAGTTAGGCAAGCGAAGCTGGAAGGACGTCTGCAGGCTGGCTGGTGCCGTGGCTCGGGGCTAATAATTGTTGTCTCTGTGACAGTTGGCGGGTCTGGTATGCTGGTCGAGGCATTCTCAGACAGCTCTGGTGACTGTGGCATGACAACAGTCAGCTGTTCAGCTGGATGTGGTTTGAGGGCTCGACTGTCTCGAAAATGTCCTTAAAAGATGGACACTGGTTGATGCTTGTGTGGCACTCCTCCTACCTTCTTCGCAGCGCTCGTGTCGTCCTTTCAAGGTGGACGGCCCAAAGCTCAGGAGAGTGTTTGCAGGCAACGGCCTTGTCCTTAGCTCAGATACTCTCAGGCACTTCCTACATAGGAAGCTTGCTGGCAGAACCTAGCAGGGCATGCTGTGTGCTGGCTGGGTACTGGTCCTGGAGCTGCTGGACAGGTCCTCTGTTCCCCGTGAGATTTTTAGGGGAGGGATCTTACTTCCCTCTTTGAACTCCTGGCCTTCCTTCACTTGCGGAAGATGTAAGGTAGACTGTACCTTCAGCCCGGGTCCAAATGAGTCCTTCTTCTTACTCTTTTGGAAGTCTTCAGATGATCTGCCAAGTGAGGGGTTCAGCCCTCTCTTAAAACCAAATGGGTCCCAGTGATTGGTGCTTCCTAAGCCCATCTTAATGAACCAATCCTGGGCCCCCACCAACAATCTTCTGTTATGCATGAGGTCAGGACCAGACTGCTTTGCAACAGGACAGATAAGGGGTGACAACATATAACTAACCATACAAATATGTCCCAGGAGGATAGCTCAGCGGCAACAGGCTTGCCTTGGAAGCAAGACGACATGAAGCAACACAGGTTCTATTCCTGGGTCCGCGCTTAGAAACCTCTCTCTGGGTATTAAGTGCGTTATAAATATGCAACTAAGACATACTCCTGTAACAGCGCCTCAATGCCCCCGGATTATGTGAGTGCTTTAAAAATGCAAATAAATAAATAAACTAAGTCCCACCCATCTCTGTCTGTTGTAGATCAAAGTGTCTCTCTGGATAACTGAGCCCTCTTTGGCTCTTGATTAAATTGCAGGTTTTCCTTCAGGTTTGTGCTGGGGGCAGACTTCCTGTCTCCCCCAAATCACATCCTTCACCCCTCTGAAAGTGGTCTGCTCTGCAGGAACACCTGAGGTAACTGCTGGACCAAGACAGGCCGTTCAAAGCCTTTCATACAGAGAGGTGGGAACTAGCTTCAAGCTGACACATTGCATACCAAAGGGATGGTAGCCCTGCTTTCCTGTTGTCTTGTTCGGCAACCAAGCCGCTTCAGGCTTGCCTCAGTTATCTCTCATTAGTATGCACTGCCACCAGCTGAATTAACACAACAGGGAAGCAGATCCATGGAACCTTTGATATTTAATTTAGGCTGCCCATGGCTGGAGGAAGATGTGCTGTCCCCCTTCTTGAGATACTTTGATGTACCTGTGGCTGTCAAATTCCAGCTGAATATGACAGGAGAAGACAGCACCTGTAGGCTGTGTCTTCCTGGAGTACACGTAAATATGCATTTTGTGCGGGAAGCAGATCAAATGTGTGTGCAATGGCCTCACACATTTCTCAGAGGTTGATCTCCCATCATTCATTTTCATTTCTCAAAAAATCAAAAGGACCAGGTGAGCGCATTCTCCCCGTGCGGATGGTCGAATTCCTCACAGACGCACATGCAAGCATTTCGGTTTCAATCACAGAGTAATGCAACTTTGACTGTGATAAAGACTTACAAGTGAAGTCCACTATGCACTGTCCTGACTTTCATGACTGTAGTAGTGTTGAGCCCATCCAGGAGGCAGCAGCATATTCTACGATCAAGGTGGGCAAATCTGGAATGAACTGTTTCAAGCAAGAAGCGTGAACGAGTTCCTGTTGAATTGCTTCAAATGTGCATTGCGACTCCTATGCCAGGTAAAGCCTTCCCCTTTTTTGAGGTTTCTCCACTGAGGTTCTGTTTCATTTCAAAAGTTTGACATAAACTTGGCATAGTATTCCTAAAATCACATGAACGATTTTAATTGATGTTTATTCTCCGGGTGGGGCGCCTTGATGATGGACTCTAAGGGTTTTCTTTTGGGCCGATTACTTCCTCTGAAGTATTGTACCCCAAGAATTCAACCTCTTTTTTTTTAAAGATCACTTAATTTTGTTTGCATAGTTTGAGCCCCTTGGCTTGAAGTTTATGTAGTGCTTTTTGAAGTATAGCATTGTGCTTGTCCACTGTTTCGCCACTGATGCAATTATCCTGTTGGTATGGGATCAATCATCCTCTGGATAATAGGTGCCGATGTGGATAGCCCGAATGGCATTCTGACATACTAAAAGGCAGCGAAGGGAGTGATGAATGCCGTAAGAGGCTTGGAGTCTGCATGTAGTCATATTTGATGATAGGTGTTTCTCATATCTAACTTCATGAAATGTGCTGCTTTGGTCAGCATCAGCCAACGTCTGATATGCTCAGAAATGGGTAGTTGTCTGTCACTATCTTGCTTTTTGAACTCTGAAAATCTAAACAAAGGGTCTGATTCCCAAAGAGTTGAACTGGAGCATCTCTGATTGGCACCTGCTACCTTATACATTATTCACAAAGTCTAAAACTAGAGCAAATCTGGAGATTTCTGGAGCATCTCTGAGATCCCCTTTCGTAAATCCAGTGTGATTGGCGAGCGTCCAGCCCCAAGCTCTATTAAGGTTTTAAAGCTTTTGAAGCTTAATGAGCCTTGGGGCTGGAAAGTTCCCCACTCATACTGGACACAGTATATATAACAGTGCATGAAATCCTCATGACATTCGGAAAATGGGGGTACATTCACCACGAGAAACGAATGCAGGATATGGAAATTTTACGTGCCCTTGATAACTGACATGAACAGGTTTGAGCACTAAAAAGTGTACACATAAATGAAAATCTAACAGAACACACATTAACATATGGACATATGCTCTATTTCTATGAAAATAAATGATATTCATTTGAAGAAGTAACATTTTGAGTTAAAATCTAGAATAAAGAATTGTCTTAATTATGACCTTTAGTATGGTCGAAACCCTTGTCAGCAAAAACATATTGTATATGGCAAGAACAAGCTATATGAACTACAATTGGCAAACACAAACTGCAAGACAAACTAAATTAACCATTGTATTACTAGTCTTTCAAAAAACACACAGATATTTTCAAAGTATAATTGAACACATATGGTGGTAGGTGAGCGTACGCAAAAATACAATATTTCTCAAGCAACATTACAAAATGTTTGCCTCTATTTCTTTGGCCAAATGATCACAATTCGGTATGAAATGTACAATGGATCATCAATGTACATTTCTAAATGCTTTGATTAATGACCCCCCCCCCCATAAAAAAATACACCCTGGTTTGATTTTCTTCAGCAATTCAGTAAACATCATTTTGAAATATCCTTGAAAAATCCTTGATCTGTGGGTGATTTGTGTTAATCTGTAAACCTAATGGCCTTTTCTGTCTTGACTTTTCGAATTTTGCAGTTTCCCTCCAGTACACATAGCATGCTGACCCACGCATGATAAATACCATGTTTGGATGTAATCCTTGATTTTAATGCCTTGAATGTAAACTGAAGTAATTTTCTGGTGCCTTCGTGTAGTTGTACACTCACTTGCCATTCCAGTGGAGGCAAAGGATATGTGCTATGTTCTCTGCTGAGCACAGCTGAACCAGAGATTGTTTAACCTGTGGGCTCTGCATTCTCGTGTTTGGAGTTGTACTTCTAGACACATTGTGAACGGGGATGTCGTTTTAGCAACATGCTAGAGGTAACGGAAGTGACATTACCCAACCCTTGACCTCTGATGACATCACAGGAAGTGATGTCATTTGACACTACTGTGAAGTGACATCACAGGAAGCGATGGTCCACAACCTTTCACCCTTGACAAAACAGGAAGTGGTATCGCATAGTATTGTTCCTAAGTACACTATGAAAAATATGGTTACGATATCACTGTAATGTGATATACATTTCATACAAGGATGGATCACCATATGTATCATTAATATCAGTGTGTATCGCCCATATAACCAAATTACTGAGAATGCAAGCAGACGTCCAATCCCAAATGATAATGATGTGTTATTATATAGCACTTACTCTTAAGCGCTTTATATAGAATAAATATCCATAAAATATCACCCAACCTGGGTTGTTACTGATTTAGCAACCTCAGAAGGATGAAAGGGTGAGTTGGCCTTGCCGGTTGCAGCAGCGAGCACTCAACGCACTGAGCTATTTTACTGGCTAGAGCTATCTTACCAGCTATAGTGAAATGAGCAATTACATGTCTGAATGTTCTCAAAGTCAGAAAGCAGATTACACTCTGTAGTGGATACCATTTAACTAGTAACTGAGATTTAACAGCAGGCCAGTTCATCTGCAGGTCTGATGCAAAGTTGCCCACATGTCCAGCCTGCGTGGATCTACCTTTCAGGCTTCAGAGGTTGGCAAAATACATATCATTGGGAGGGTTCATAACTGTGTATTAAAGAATTTAAAGTAGCACAGGTAAAGCAGCGCACTCACAACGCATCCCGTATTCTGGGCACCCGTTACCTCATACATGCAAACAATCATTCTGCACAGCATGCAAGGGAGATAAGAAAGATAGACACATTAAAACAAAGCATTAAATGTGGCACAATTAAATCAAGGGCTACTTTATGTGCTATGGTCAAACATTTCTACATTGTACACAAGCTTTTAGGCACAAGGATTGTGTCAATTGACCGATGAAACCGAAACAGAATGTCTTGTGATGATCGCAACAGAAACAACGGCAGAAAAAAACATGCTATAAATGCAATTTGTGAAAACCAAAATACGTTGGGCCTCATTACACGGATGGCGCTAAGGGATTACCGGCACCGGTAAGGGCACCGGCGCTGGTAATCCCTTAGCGCCATACTACGAGGTCCCTCAGCGGGTCCCGTCCTTAACGTGTGGCCAGATCACATGTTATGGAAGGGACCTGCTGAGGGACTTCAGGGCAAATAACGGTACCGGTAATAGCGGTACCGTTATTTGCTCCTTCCCCATTTCCATTGAGCCCTATGGGGGCTCAAATGGGAATGGGGAAGGGCCTTGGTGAATGGGGAATTACCGCCCCGCCAACTTTGGAATGGGGCGGTAATTCCCCCATTCACCAAGGCGGACTCTGTAAAATACAGGCGACAACCATGGCGCTAACAGCGCCATGGTTACCGCCGTCCATGTAATGAGGCCCATTGTCTGAAATGGATGCTTATTCTACTCTAAATGCTTTTTGGAACTTTTTGTCTGCATTGTGAATTTGAGGTGTTTAAGAACAGACTAAATCAGGGACTCACTCCTTGAAGTGTGTCTGAATGAGTCTAGCAATTATTGTATAGAATTCCATAAAGACAAATTATTTGTTATTCCTATTCTTTCTTATTTAGGGTCACTGCTCAAAGTGTTACACTTGTGGAAGTCCCCTGTTTTTTTTTATGAGGCCAGAACAAGAAAGCCAGCCACTCCAGAAACAAAGAGCCACATGCGCTTTTTTTTGTTAGGTGTAGAAAGGGAGACCTCAGGGCTCGCAGGTTCGACCCCTGGCAACTCCCAAATGACGTCCCTGATTGTGAATCACACACACACACACACACACACACACTTTCAGGACGCTGGTCGGAAGACAGATACTCACTGCATGCCAGTGTGGAGGGGGTGGGGGTGTCTCCTTGTGTTAAAGCATTGGCTCATGTTCTCTAGGTTTTATACCCCAATCTGCAGCAATGCTCACGGTCTCATGGCGCCATGCATTCTGCAAGAGAGGAAGAGTGTTTTTGGCTTGAATTGTAATAGAGAAGATGCAAGACAACATTGCTGTTGTGTTGGTGCATGCAGATCGGAAGAACTCAGGTTCTTGTGGCCTTTATGTCGTGTCCTGGACACTTGAAGAACATGTCGCGTGTTCCCATCCTATGAAGGTGCGTTGGTGTTAAGTGTGTTGCACAAGTTGGCAGGAGAAATGTGGAGTTCTGGTGCAGTGTGTGTTTTGGGAGTATACATTCAGTTGCTGTGCGTGGGTGGCTTAGTGTATATATGCAGAAGGATGGGTACAGTTTGAGCATTCAAGTGGTGGTGGCTGGTGACCTTTTAAACTAGTGAGGTGCAAATACGGGCTCTGAATAGCATTTAAGGAATTGGGACTGAAAGCGTGATTACTGCGCCATCGGAAAAATGGGCGGTTGGAAGGGCGCCTTCTCAGCTCCTCTCCAGTCAGCATCTGACCATTCCTCGCCGACGCACTCATTCTAAATTCCCACGTCACACATTCCACACGAGCTGCTCCCGCACCTAACTCTTAGGATAACTGTGTCTTAGGATATAACACTTTCCCCTAGGGACATTTTGAGAAATAGTCAGTGGTTTCTCAGACATTTCAGAATGAGCATTCACTTTGCATTCTTATACTAGGGAGGGACTGCGAGATTAGCTCAACCCTTCCAAGTGAGTCTGGGGCCCACATAACAACCAACGTTCTTGTTTATCTGGGATGCCCTAACAGTCACCACTCGGGAGATACCCCCTCTCCCCTAGCCCTTGCATGGATCTAGGTAAACATGGCGACGGACACGTTACGCTAGCAGAGGTGGGAGAGTACTCCCATTAGGTACTCAGTACCATCTTCCTTTCCACCAACACTTACAGTTCCCGGTGCACCACTGTTTAGGACACACTTACCCCCACACATATCGGGATGAAGCACACAACAATCCATGTTGCAAATATGTTCAGTCAGATGGGTACGCGAATATCAGCTATGGAGCATGTCCATGATTGCATCTCAGAACCAACATCCTTACACAGAGTGACTAATATTCACAGAACGCACATGCCACATTATTAGGACTCATTTCACCTTAAATTCAAGTCCTGGGCCATGAAAAGCTCAAACTGACAGAAACATGTATTATAAAGACAGAGCCTTCTAGAACTACACTCTAGAATGTTATTTACCCATAGCATAGCAAGAGAAAACAATCATCAGCGAAAGGAGGAGTGGTGAAATCTTGCAATCTTGGGTAAACAGTATACTGTTGTGAGTGCTTGTGTTCCATGGAGAGGCAAGCTATCCGACCTGGGAGGTAGAAGAATGATATACGTTACATTCTTGTGATCTTGTGCAAACAGCAGTAGAGGGGTGGTGAACTTTGACACTGTAAATACCAGCCACTGGGTTTTGGAATGAAGGGGATTAGACTTTGTTTTTCGTTTTTAACTTTCTTTATTAAAGCACTTGACGTTAAAAAACACTGTACAATAGGATAACTTTTACAGATTGGGTAAATACGAGAGGGCACCAGAGTACAAGAGCAAGTGTTACACATTTCAGTAGGAGGAACAAGCATACAAAGAGGATGGTTCGACATGTTTCCCGTTTAAGGGGGTATTAAACTCATTCAAGTCGATTGCGCGGTCGGGGCCTGTCTGTGTTTGTCTCTGCGCGCAGAAGAAGTATTCTGAGGGGGTTCCAAATATCCCTTGGTCGTGATTCAGGCGGTTGCATGTGTGCCCAGTGCTCTTCCATGTTGTTAGCCCAAGCTATATCCTTCAGCCAGTGATCTCTGTTGGGAGCATGAGCGCTTGTCCAATGCAAAAGAATACAGCGTTTGGCCAGAAGGAGACATAGCCGTACAAATTTACTAACAAAGCCAGATGGTGAACTCGAAAATGTGAAACAGGCAAAGCAATGGGACGGGGCGGGGGAACATCTACATCGGTCATGCAGAGAACATGTCTCTTCTATTTGAGTGTAGTGGTAACGGTGTAACACCTTAAGCTGTATCAGATGAACGCGGGCGTTGAATGATACTTTATGGGTCTGTGTGCATATGTCGGACCATAGCTCATCGGTTACGTCTAGTTGGAGATCTTCCACCCATTTAGCCCGTATCTTGTGATGAACTACACCCGAATGAGTTTGGATTAAGCGATATAGGGACGACACTTGCTGCGTCTGTCTCCCGCTGTCAGTGCGAACCCCAGGAGTACACTGCTCTCAGGGTTGACTGTGAAGCAGCTCCATAATTTCTTGCATGCTCTTTGCAGGCCTGCATTTTATTTATTTTTACGTTTATAGCAGGGCACACAACCCTCATGCATCTAGGCGCTAGTTACAGTAAGTGCGATATAACTGTATACATAGTGCAACACCACGCATAGGGGTTACAACATGCAGGTGGATCTTGAAAAGCAAACTCTGGCAAAGCCACGGCTCATGGTACGGGGCCTACTTCAGGTGTACAGGTAAAAATAGAAGACAAAATAGGTAGGGGTGCACAGTCTGGCGAAGCCAGGCCTCATGATGCGGGGGGCTACTTCAGGTGTACAGGTAAGCAACCTTCAATGATGATAATGGTGTGAGACCACACAGAGGATCACGCACATAGGGTATAAATTGAAAACACACTCCATACACATACATCTGGTATGTAAGCAAACAAACATGACAAAATAGGTGAGAGTGCACAATCTGGTAAAGCCTCGCCTCATGGTACGGGGGCTACATCAGGTATGCAAACAAACAAACATGACAAAATAGGTGTGATTGCACAATCTGGTAAAGCCTCGCCTCATGGTTCGGGGCTACATCAGGTATGTAAGCAAACAAACATGACTAAATAGGTGTGATTGCACAATCTGGTAAAGCCTCACCTCATGGTACGAGGGCTATATCAGGTATGCAAGCAAACAAACATGACAAAATGCATGTGAGTGCACAATCTGGTAAAGCCTCGCCTCATGGTACGGGGCTACATCAGGTATTTAAGCAATCAAACATGACAAAATAGGTGTGATTGTACAATCTGGTAACGCCTAGCCTCATGGTACGGGGCTACATCAGGTATTTAAGCAAACAAACATGACTAAATAGGTGTGATTGCACAATCTGGTAAAGCCTTGCCTCATGGTACGGGGCTACATCAGGTATGTAAGCAAACAAACATGACTAAATAGGTGTGATTGCACAATCTGGTAAAGCCTCGCCTAATGGTACGGGGCTACATCAGGTATGTAAGCAAACAAACTTGACAAAATTGGTGTGAGTGCACAATCTGGTAAAGCCTCGTCTCATGGTACGGGGGCTATATCAGGTATGCAAGCAAACAAACATGACAAAATGGGTGTGAGTGCACAATCTGGTAAAGCCTCGCCTCATGGTACGGGGGCTGCATCAGATATGTAAGCAAACAATAATGACAAAATAGTTGTGATTGCACAATCTGTTAAAGCCTCGCCTCATGGTATGGGGAGCTGAATCAGGTATGTAAGCCAACAAACATGACAAAAAAGGTGTGACTGCACAATCTGGTAAAGCCTCGCCTCATGGTACGAGGGCTATATCAGGTATGCAAGCAAACAAACATGACAAAATGCGTGTGAGTGCACAATCTGGTAAAGCCTCGCCTCATGGTTTGGGCCCTACATCAGGTATGTAAGCAATCAAACATGACAAAATAGGTGTGATTGTACAATCTGATAACGCCTAGCCTCATGGTACAGGGGGCTGCACCAAGTATGTAAGCCAACAAACATGCCAAAATAGGTGTGAGTGCACAATCTGGTAAAGCCTTGCCTCATGGTACAGGGGTTACATCAGGTATGTAAGCAAACAAACATGACAAAATAGGTGTGAGTGCACAATCTGGTAAAGCCTCGCCTCATGGTACGGGAGCTACATCAGGTATGTAAGCAAACAAACATGACAAAATAGGTGTGAGTGCACAATCTGGTAAAGCCTCGACTCATGGTACTGTGGCTGCATCAGGTATGTAAGCCAACAAACATGACAAAATAGGTGTGAGTGCACAATCTGGTAAAGCCTCGCCTCATGGTTTGGGCCCTACATCAGGTATGTAAGCAAACACACATGACAAAATAGGTGTGAGTGCTGTCAAGGAGAGGGCAGGCAGCCAGGAGTGTTGAACTTAAAAAAAAAAAAACTTTATTCAGGATACAGAGAAATAATAAACCAATATCAAGGTTCAAGGAAAGATTTCTTCTTCTTTCTGTAGTAAGGGTGAGGCTTCACGAAATGACAGCTAGTCCTCGTATGCCCAGAGCGTCTCAGGTGCAGCTCTCTCTCTCTCGGTGTCCTACAAGAGAATGGAAAAGACACACACCGTCCATCATTTGTTTTACCCTTATATAGGGGCTGTAGTTGGGTGGACCAATCAGTGAGGTCTTGTCCTGATTCTCTATAAATATTCCCATAAACCCCGCCCCCTTCCTCTTGTATCGAAGGCTGCCACATTGCCTTGGCCGTCAAGCCCGGGAAACTGCGGGGAACCCCTGCTTCCATGCGAGCCGGCACAGCCGGGGCTCTTGGAACGCTGTTGCGAAACACAGAAGGTGAGCGCTGGTGGAGGACCCGGGAAAAGGTTTCTGCTTCGTGGCTGTCTGTTAAGTGTTTCTGCTGTACTGAGAATGGAACCGTGTGGTAGGAAGCCGATGGTTGCCGTGGAATGTGTCCGTCCCAGTTGTTATCCTGTGTCTTGTTGTTCTGCTTGTTGGGGAGAATATTCCCTGGGTAGGCAGAAAACAGGGGAGCGGGTATGGTCGGGATACTTTCAATCGGGGTTTCTGGCATCCCTTCTGTTGGGCTTCCCCTACATTCCTCCATGTTCGGTTCACAAGTGCATAATCTGGTAAAGCCTTGCCTCATGGTACGGGGCTACATCAGGTATGTAAGCAAACAAACATGACTAAATAGGTGTGATGGCACAATCTGGTAAAGCCTCGCCTAATGGTACGGGGCTACATCAGGTATGTAAGCAAACAAACTTGACAAAATTGGTGTGAGTGCACAATCTGGTAAAGCCTCGTCTCATGGTACGGGGGCTATATCAGGTATGCAAGCAAACAAACATGACAAAATGGGTGTGAGTGCACAATCTGGTAAAGCCTCGCCTCATGGTACGGGGGCTGCATCAGATATGTAAGCAAACAATAATGACAAAATAGTTGTGATTGCACAATCTGTTAAAGCCTCGCCTCATGGTATAGGGAGCTGAATCAGGTATGTAAGCCAACAAACATGACAAAAAAGGTGTGACTGCACAATCTGGTAAAGCCTCGCCTCATGGTACGAGGGCTGCATCAGGTATGTAAGCCAACAAACATGATACAATAGGTGTGACTGCACAATCTGGTAAAGCCTCGTCTCATGGTATGGGGGCTACATCAGGTATGTAAGCAAACAAACATGACTAAATAGGTGTGATTGCACAATCTGGTAAAGCCTCGCCTCATGGTACGGGGGCTACATCAGGTATGCAAGCAATCAAACATGACAAAATAGGTGTGATTGTACAATCTGGTAAAGCCTCGCCTCGTGGTACGGGGCTAAATCAGGTATGTAAGCAATCAAACATGACAAAATAGGTGTGATTGTAAAATCTGGTAAAGCCTCGCCTCATGGTACAGGGGGCTGCATCAAGTATGTAAAACAACAAACATGAAAAAATAGGTGCGAGTGCAGAATATGGCAAAGCCTTGCCTCATGGTACAGGGGTTACATCAGGTATGTAAGCAAACAAACATGACAAAATAGGTGTGAGTGCACAATCTGGCAAAGCCTCACCTCATGGTACGGCAGCTACATCAGGTATGTAAGCAAACAAACATGACAAAGTAGGTGTGAGTGCACAATCTGGTAAAGCCTCTCCTCATGGTACAGGGGCTGCATCAGGTGTGTAAGCAAACAAATATGACAAAATAGGTGTGATTGCACAGTCTGTTAAAGCCTTGCCTCATGGTATGGGGAGCTGCAT
Organism: Ambystoma mexicanum; assembly: GCF_040938575.1. NCBI lineage: Eukaryota > Metazoa > Chordata > Amphibia > Caudata > Ambystomatidae > Ambystoma > Ambystoma mexicanum. Next base: position 782,036,765 of record NC_090932.1, read on the forward strand.
CAGGTATGTAAGCCAACAAACATCACAAAGTAGGTGTGAGTGCACAATCCGGTAAAGCCTTGCCTAATGGTACAGGGGCTACATCTGGTATGTAAGCAAACAAACAAACATGACAAAAAAGGTGTGAGTGCATAATCTGGTAAAGCCTCGCCTCATGATATGGGGGCTACATCTGGTATGTAAGCAAACAAAAATGACAAAATAGGTGTGATTGCACAATCTGGTAAAGCATCGCCTCATGGTACGGGGGCTACATCAGGTATGTAAGCAAACAAACATGACAAAATAGGTGTGAGTGGACAATCTGGTAATGCCCCGCCTCATGGTACAGGGGCTTCATCAGGTATGTAAGCAAAGAAACATGACAAAATAGGTCTGTGTGCACAACACCGAGATAAATAAGTAAAGTCTGGTAATTACAGGCAGTTAGATAATGAACACAAAGGTCTATTACTGGTTAATATAGAGGTAAGGTGGACAAGTGGTATACCGTAGGCAGATAGTATTGCAGATGTCAGGAAAGCTGCATCCGGGTGCAGGGGGCCATTTCACCAGTTTAAGGGTCCAGGTAATGAGTCACAGGGTGCAGGGGTGGTGGTAAGGGCAGTGTTTCATTTGATGAATGACATGACAGTGGTGAATGACAGTGGCAGCGTTGGGCAGAAAAACGTGGGTGGATCGAAGCAGCATTGTCAAGTGGATTTAAAGTTACAAGTAAATAGTACAGGCAAGGAAGAGATGTTGTACCATACCTAGGGCCATATAGCGATCTTATAGGCTAATCTAACGAGGATGGCTTGCCTATGCAGTGTGCTGGGTGGTATGCAGGTGCAACACCCTGGAACGGTTGGAGTAGTAAAGATCAGGCAGTAAGAATGGTCAGTTCCAATAGAGTCATGGGTTTATAGTCATAATGTCGACAACAAAAATGTCGACAGTCAAAAAGTCGAAAAAAAAATGTCGAAAAAAAAAATGTTGACTTTTTTTTTCAATGCATTTTTTTTTCGAAATGGGGGGGTTCCCCCCCCAGCCCCCCTTTTTTTTGATTTTTTTTTAATTTTTCCCTTTTTTTTTACTCCCGAACCCCTAAAATAAATATATAATTAAAAAAAACGAAAGTCGACATTTTTTTTTCCGACATTATTTTGTCGACATTTTTGTCTGTCGACATTTTTTTTTCGACATTATGACTCCCCACCAGAGTCATGAAGTACAGGACGGATACAGAGGGCCGGCCAAGGCGTGGTTGCCGGTTAACAGATATCAAAGAGACGCAGCAGCTGGCAGCTTGCCCGGTGTGGACAGGCGCAGACAGGAAGATGCAGGTGCCTTAGGCCTGTGCCTTCGACACAGGCAGACGTCACCTACTGGCTTGTTGGAGGCAGGACAGGAAGTCTCCAGGTTGGCCAATTAGTTGTGTTGTAGCCGGGACACCCATCCATTGAGTCAGGGTGCGGGCAAGCAATGCAGTAGTGACGATGGCGTCATCTGCCATCTTGGGTTCGAGTAGATGCTGCTCTCAAATATGGCTTGTGAAGGCTGCCGGGTATGCAGGCTGTAGCGTGGGTCTCCCAGACCAGATGACAACACATCCACAGGCGCAGACAGGAAGATGCAAGTGCCTTTGAAACAAATTACATTTTGATTAGAATGCGACTTTTAAGCACATCTTCATCCCTCTCTCTGCGGTTGCTCCTTGTGCATCAGGGCTTTTGGCTGGCTTTGGCAGGGATTCAGCCTCTTTGCTGCCTCTCAGAGGCCCATGCTTTCTCTGCAGCTGCGCAGCTTCCTAAGATATTTCACTTGCCATTCCTTCTCCCGGTGGGGCAGTTTCATTTCTCCTCATAGAGCTTTCTCAAAACCCCACTCTCCTGGGTTCGACCACTGAGAGGATGTACCACGTGCAAGTCTTGGAATATGAGATTTGGATGAAATTATCCTCCCGATATAGTGACCTCAATGTATGGAATCCCTGTTATGCCCATGCGGCACGCGAGCCAGAGTCAGCTTGCGGTTAGGATGGGACACAATTCCATGGGGGAAAGTTTTCATGGAATGGGGCGCGCACGTCTATTGCCTTCCATATCTTGCGCCATGCAGGTGCTGTGACGCCAGCAGGGTTGAAACAGCAATCATCGGTAATGACATCGGGGAAAACAAGTGAACACAGGTGCCTGTCCCCTACCGAGTGCCTCTTTAGTAATATGTGAGGAGGGGGTGGGCTGTCACCAAACCAATGGGCCGCATACTGTGCTTGTGCAGCCATCCAGTATAGCTCGAAATTGGGGCCAGCAAATCCTCCCCTATCAAATGGTTGTGTCAGTGTGTGCCACTTCAGTCGTACGGCCCCGGAGTGCCACACGAATTTGCAAATTTCGCTCTCTAGCTCCTTATACAAGGACCTCCTGGGCCACAGTGGTGTATTAAGGAAAAGATATAGAAGTTTAGGTAGAAATGTCATTTTAAGAAGTGCAATCTTGCCTGCTATTGTGATGGGGAGGTGAGCCCAGCCCATAAGCTTGGCCCTCAGCTGAGTCATACACGTGTTGTAGTTGCAGTCATGCAGTGTGGGGCTGTGCTAGTTACCGTCACTCCCAAGTAGCACGTAGTTGTCAGAGCCCACTGGAACCCCTTTAGGTCCACGGGTGGGGCAGTGCTATCTGTAAGCAGAAAGAGCTTGGATTTGCTGCAATTCACACGGAGACCTGACATCTGTCCAAAGTTGAGGATATCTTCTATAATGGTGCTTAAATGTTCCTGGGGGTTCTGAATGTATACTAATGCATCATCCGCATACAGGGAGATGATCTGTGGTTCACCCGCCATCTGGACCCGCAATGCCTATGTTTAAGTCCTATTAAATCTGCCAAAGGTTTGATTATAATGGCAAATATTAGGGGTGACAGGGGACAACCTTGACGGGTGCCACAACCTATTGTAAATTGTGAGGAAAGTACCCTTTTATATTGACCACTGGAGCTGTATAAAGGAGGTGTAAGGCCTCGAGGAACCCGTGGCCAAACCCGCACTTTGACAATACGGCGTACATGACCCTACAAGAGACAGAGTTGAATGCCTTTTGGATGTCTAATGTCGCTGCTACCGCACGCCAGTATATTACAAAGGCGGCGGAGGTTAAGTGCCGTGAACCTGCCAGGGATGAATCCCGACTGATCATGATGAACAGTGTATGGCATAACCGGCATCAGGCGAGTGGCCAATATCTTCACCAATATTTTTACATCAGTATTGATTAAGGACAAGGGGCGGTATGAGCCGCACTGGTCTGCAGGTTTACCCTGCTTCAACAAGACCGTGATAACTGCCTCGGGCATGGTGCTTCTAAGTGACAGGGACTCGAGAGACTCATGCCAGACCTGGAGGAGGTATGGGGCAAGGGTGTCTTTGTAGCGCTTATAAAATTCACCGGTTAAGCCATCCGTGCCAGGGGCTTTCCCAGTTGGCAGGTGTTCAATTGCCTGGGTAATGTCGGCTATCAAGATTGGGAGATCCAGTAGGGCCTCGGTATCCTGTGATATGTGACTGAGTTGGAGAGTGTCGAGAAATCTGTCAATCTCTTCTCGGGAACGTGTGTCATTATTGGTGTAGAGGTCCCGATAAAACCCAGCAAATACCCCATTGATGGCTGGGGGCATGTGCATCTGGTCACTCAATGTGTCTCTCTTATGAGCGGGATACATCCGCTGGCCCTCTTCTGTCGTGCCATCCAAGCGAGCAGTCTGCCAGGCCTATCCCCTTCACTGTATTTCCTAGTGGACATAGGGGTGTTAAAGAATTTTACTTCATGTTCTGCATGGGTCCTGAAGGTATTTGCCTCCTTAATCTGCGCAAGTGTGGTTGCAGGGTGGTCGCCAGACAGTTCCCGCTCTAGTTCGCGCAGTCTAACCTCGCATTGTGTAAAGTTGTATCGGATTGCCTTGGGGACACTGATCTCCGCCGACATTGCCATCCCCCAGATGTAAACCTTAAAGGCTTCCCAAAGTGTACTAGGTGAGGGCACTGAGCCTACATTCGTTTAAAAAAACAAGTGTACATGGTCATCAATAGTGGATGCAAACACAACATCTTGCAAGGCTAGTGGTTTAAAGTGCCAGTTGCTGCAGGGCCTGGAAAGCGTGGGCTTTGTCAGGGAGATGTTAACTGAGGAGTGGTTTGAGTAGGTATGAGGGGGCATGGTGGCATTTCTGACCCCTCCAAGTAATGTGTTAGAAATTATCCACATGTCAATGCTGGAGAGGGAGTTATGGACAGTGGAGTATAAAGTGTAGGAGCGGTCGTCAGTATGTAGCGCTCGCCAAGCATCCATGAGTTCAAGGGAGTTCATACCCTCTTTGATAGTAGAGGCAGCTCGGGAGGGGGCTGTGTGGGCGTGGGTGGATCTATCCAATTCCAGATCCAGGATGGTGTTAAAATCTCCCCCCCCCCCGCAGAATAGGGACTAGTGGATACCGGGCAAGCTCGTGCAAGATATCTACGTAAAATTGAGGGTCATCCACATTAGGCCCATAGACATCTCCCTGCCCGCAAGAGTTCCATACTCAAGACATATCTACCTAATGGGTCCGCTCTCATATGACTGCACTAAAATGGGAAATATCTATGTACCAGTATGATAACCCTTTTATACTGCGATGTGTAGGATGTATAGAAGCAGTTCCTCCCCCAGTTTTTAGTAAATCCCTCGCAGACTGCTGGGAGGCAATGAGTCTCTTGCAAATACAGGATTTGGACCTTATGACTCTCGACATACAGGTGTGTTGTCTGTCATTTATTTGGGTTACCCAGGCCCCGGGAATTCCAACTAAGGCAAGTTATGTCTCCCATCCGGATGCAAGGCGACTAACATTGCCTACCCTCGTAGTATTCAGGTCCAACCATTCCCCCACCATTAACCCTCCTTTCCCCCTCATCTCTCCATCGTTTGTAAGCATTGTGTGTGTCAAGTGCAATTTTAACAACCCCAACAGTCCCTTGCCACCCTCTTCCTTTACCCCCCCTAGAAACCCGGGAGGTGCAATCCCATAGATACCCCCCCAACTTATTAACGCAACATTGCAAGGGGGAAGCTGCCACTCGGACCCACTGGGCCAACCTTAGACTTAGACATAGATAGAAGGATAAATGTTCACATGCTTCTTATGAAACTGACCCCAAGTATGTTCTGATGTTCCATGCCACACGCAGTTTCGCTGGGTGTACCATTGCATATTTCAGATTTCCATCGCTGAGTCGCTTCTTGACCGCTAGGAAGGATTTCCTCTGTTGCTGGATGGCCACCGAGAAGTTGGGGTAGATGTGTATCCTGCTCAAACCCAACATCAAGTCCCCTTGCTTGCGAGCCGCACGAAGGAGAGCATTCCGGTTGTGGTAGTTGAGAATGCAAGCGATGGTGGGCCGTGGATGTGCACCTGGTCTGGGATTAGTTGGCAGGGATCTTTGGGCACGCTCTGTTGCATATTGTGGTGATAATGTCGGATTCCTCAGGAGTGGGATTAGGGTGGACTCTATCTACTGTTCCAGAGATGTTTTTTGTGTTACTCTCGGGAATGCCTATGATGCGGATATTGTCACTCTTGTTCTCCACCGGTAGCACCCTCCTGGTCAGAGTAACAAGTTAATTCCTCATGGTGGACACATCGTCCTCCACAGTGCCCACTCACTTTTCGGCCTTTGCTAGCCATTGGTCATTCTTGTCGATGCGTGTTTTTCCGGAATCGATGGTGCTGGTCATGTCATCGAGTTTACTGTGCACCTTGGCGAATCCCTTCTGCATGCATGCCATCATGCACTGAGTTTCAGTGGGTTCCATTGGGAATGCCGCTGTCTCCATATCTATAGTCGGTTCACCGGATGTCAATGGCTTGGGGGTAGCTTTGGTGTATTGATTTATGGAGCGTTGATTCTTGGAGCTCCCCTTAGTCATATTGTGCAGGATCTAGAATAAAGACCTGTGGACTGGGAGCGTACCCTATGTGGTAAGTTTCACAGGCCGGTAATTGTCCACCTGTGCCACGGGCCCTGTCTGTGGGGTCCAGTGCCACCCCACACTACTGAAGTTAGGGAGGTGATGCTGCTCAGGGCAGAGTTCGGTTACACCTTCAGGGCTGCACAAAGCCGGGTCAGGTCTACACCTCTGACCCGGGCTCCAATGGTGAAATGGGCCGCTGTTTCATCAACAATGAGGTGGCTGTCGAGACCTCAGAACATGGATTGGGTTGCGTGGCTGGCGTAATGTATATCAGCAGATCAGCGGTAGTAGACTAGAGGGAGCTTTGAGTCTGTGGGGCAGCACTAGAGGTGCTCCCAGTGTGTCAGGCAGTGTGGTTCTGCGTTTGCTGCTCACCATTATGATCAGGCCAGTCATTTTTTGTGGGGGTCCGCACAGTATGGTAGGTATAGGTTTAGGGTGGCAGAGGTTAATTCAGGTTTAAAGTTGAGTGGAGCTCCTCAGCACACGTTTCAATGACGCAGTGAGTTGCCGCAAGGTGGCTGCTAGATTGTTAGGGCACAAGCTGGTCAGGGGTACGTTGGAGCGGCACTGGAGGCACCCCCAAGGTGTTAGGTGTTTCAGTCTGGCTTCCACCAATTCCAATTCGGTGTTGCGAGGAGCCTGCACAGTACCGCAGGTAGCGGCCCGTGGTGGTGCACCGGCCCTGGGGTTTAATATGCATGGTAGCTCAAGCTGGGAGGAACCCAAAGCCAAAAAACAAGCATGGGGATAGGGATCTGGTCGCTGGAGATGTCCCCCAGTGGCTGAGCGGGCCAGCAAGATACAACTCACCCCACGTTGAGCTGCACTCACCTCTGCCAGCTCCCGGAGCTCAGCCGCCAGTCCGGGAGCATTCGATAATATTGTAGGTCCTCGCTGGGTCCGCCTGCCCAGATGGAGTGTGGCGTTGGGGATTAAGGTTTGGATCGATGCAGGGACGCTCTGGTATCCCGCAGCCCACCTTCAGCAGTGGCTGCAGGGCAGACCACAGCGGTCACAGTCTATGGATCTGTGGAGGCGCACCTCTGAGCATGAAGGGATCAACACAGCAGGCAGCGCGGAGTGGGTCTTGGGGAATCAAGTGTTGGTCACTGGTCCGTATTCCGGCAGAACTTAGCAGTTTGTGTCCCCCAGGGGGCAGGCAGGGATTGGCAGATTCAAATAGGTCCCTCCAGATGTAATGGGTGAATCCGCCGGTGCTCGCAGCCAGCCGGGGCTCACCGGTCGCGTAATACATGCCGTCCCTCACATGCGGCGAGATGTCAGTGGCTCGTTCTCTGCACAACGGTCTCTGATTGGAATGGACCGGAGTGTCACTGGAATTGCTGGCAGCACATTTCCTGCGCCGAAGTATTGCAAAGTTCAGTAAAGCAGGAATGTTTCCCTCTAGTTCGGACACTAGCCCGGGAGCTCTAAAGAAGAGGCGCCATCTTGGTCACAGTGCAACAGTGCCCTCTCCCCCCATTAGACTTCTAAAATCATGGGCCACACAATGCATTTTGTAGAAAAAGCTTCAGCACAGCAAGCAATTATATATTATATAACTTCGTCCCACTAAGATTTGCTGCCTGGTATCCCACCACACAATAATGTTGCCTCTGATATACTAGATTATTTGTTTCCCCACCCACTGAGTTGTTTGCTCTAGATTTATTGTTGTTACATGGTATTTTGCCTACTGAGGCCCATTGTACTTAACTGCTGCCCTAGATTCATTGTTGCCCCACCTTATGAATTGTTTTCCCCAGATAAATTGCTGCTCTCTCTGTGTTTTGCTCTATGTCATCCTAGATTATTTGTAGCCTAAATTAATTTGTGACCCCCTATATTTAAAAGGTCCCCTAGACTAATTGTTGTAAATACATCTGGGCCATATAGTTTAATCAAAATTAAAATAAGGCCTACTTTCGCTATGTGAATGTCCGAAAAAGCTCCGTCCACTGGTCAAATCTAACCTATCTGACACTACCACTAGTATAAATAGGCCAGGAGAATGACTCCCTTCTCCTGTGTGCTGTGTTTCCTCACTGGGGATTTCTTGATTATATGTTCTAATCAATAGACCATATGTACATTTTCTCTGCTTGCCATTTGGATTAAGTTCTGCATTTCTATTCAGAGGACTGGTAACTTCCTTGTCCTCTTTCTTAGAGATTATCCATGTTCTACTCATGTTCCTTCTCTCTCTGTTCCTTCCTGTCTTCAGGGGTAACGTTGCCGGTGCCTGTAGGACTTTTGACTCTCTCTCTGCTTCTTGGTAGCCCCGCAATTCACTTTCCGCAACGTCTGTTTCACATGCATCCCACTCTCACCTTGTGGATCGAACTGTTACTGTTTCCGGGACTCGCTTCAGAAGTTACTCTCTCCCAATAGTGGTGTTGGCATTGTTGTGCGGGCTGACTGCCCACCCCAATTGCTGTGTGGTCAAGCCAGCACCAACTTTTTGGGGTTTCAATTTATTTGGATTTCCTCCATTTTCGCAATGCCAGTCTCCCAGTGTTTCTCAATCCGTGCTGGTGCTGCTCTTGCTAATTTGGGCTCCACGTTCTGTGACAGCTGTGCCTCCTTCTGTTCTGTTACATACAAGGGGCTTCCCCTGGTATTCTTAGCTTTTGCACTCTCTCAGCTTCTGACCTCCTCTCCCTCGTTCTTTTGCTTGTCATCCCTTTTCAGCATCCTCAGCACAGTCCATTGAAGACTCTGATTTAAAGGGATATCCTCTAGTTTCTTTTTGTTGATAATATAGGTTCACTTTATTTTCATGAAACTACTAACGTTCTGGTGTATCAGGTAAATCCATATAAGCCATCACTTGGAGGGCATCAGGGAGTTCCTCGCGAGGACGAGAGTCCTTGTCCCCAAAGGGGAATCTCTCTCGGTGAGGTCCCCCTTGCCTCGACCCCTAGGGATGGTGTTGCGGAGCGAGCTCACCTCCCTAGCCTTACAGGGGGCTCTCTCTTGGGGAGAAGAGACACATTCCCTCAATTCGTCACATGCCCTAGATTGATTATTGTGTGCTGTGTTCTCTCTAGGGTCTAGACAAGGGGAGTAGTACCTGATATTTCAATCCATGATATCCAAAGGCCATTGATACCGTATTATGGGCCTCATTCTGAGATTGCCATTATCCTGGTTATAGAGCCGCCAGGATACCAGCAAATGGAGGTACTGTTTCCGGCACTTGGTCCAACGACATTGCAGCCAGATTCCGAGTGCTGGAATGATGCTGTAAATCTCCATTCATGGCGTTCCATTGGACTCCATGAGAGGATTTTCCATCCTTACTGGCACCGACAATGCCAGTGCCGGTAATGAGGGCTTTTTTTGCTGGTAGGGCACCTGGGTTACTTCACCCAGGTGTCCCACCGGCAAACCCGTAGTCGTGCGGTCCGGTAAAGTGGCAGTATCCACGAACATTGGCACTTTTTTACCACACCGCCCGACTTGGAATGAGGCCCTATGTTTTGTTCCGTGACACATTGAATGCACGGCCGTAAGTTGCCATTACCCCCATGGAGTCGGTGTGATTTTCCCACGACAGAAATGTTTGAGGGAGAAATGACCGAAGATTGTTTGTTCTAAATAATCTTTGGTTAATTTCTCCCCTGAACATTCCCGATGTGCCCAAACCCCTACCCAAACCCCCACCCACACCCCTACCCCCACCCCAACACAGCCTGTGCCCCACCCCCACCCTCTTACTTACCTTGCCTTCCATCTTGCTGGACCCTGAGACGCCTGTTCCCTTTCACTTCCATGATCGGGAACCAGCGCTGCAGGGTCGTTTTCTTTTTTTGTCGGGCAGCTGCGGGGTTGTCCCCCGCAACCCTTGCTCACTATACTGTATAGTATAGCAGTGAGCTGAGTGTTGCAGGGGATACCCCCACAGCCCCCGCATTTTATTCTATTTAAGTCGGGTCAGCTGCAGGGTTGTCCCCCGCAACACCTCGCTCACTATACTATATAGTATTGCTGAATACAAATTACCAACCCCAGTAAAAGACCTAAAATACATACCACCACAAGTTCGAACAGCAAAAAGTTAGAACCTTTTGTGGTATGTATAATTTGGTGGGGTCGGTAAAAAAAAAAGAAAAACAAAGGCTGTGGGAGCTGCAGGGTATTTCTTTTAGGTCGTTTGGTGGGGTCGTTAATTTGTATTCGATAATTTTGGCCTATTCCACTCCTGCACTAACAAAATCATTATCCCAGCTCAAACACACCATAAACAGACAAACTAAGCCACCTGCAAATGCTTTTTAAAATCCCGCACGGACGCTGTTTATTCAACTGCGCATGCGCGGGCCCAACCGAGGCTCGCGCATGCGCCATGCTTAACTGGGACGTCACACAGGGCACTGCTAATATACCACAAGGGGCTGTCGTCATATGTTAAGGTGCTTAAAATGTGTTTTCGGTTGTGGCTAAAATATTCCAGGGGGCTGCTAGTAGCATTCAGCTGCCGCTCAAATATTTCAGGGTGCTACGCATAATCAGATTAAATGTGGTAGCTATGGGTTATGCTTGAGCATATCAAAAAGGTCAGCATACATGAAGGGGGCGCTATTGTGCGATCAAGCATGGCAAGCATGATTGCAGAGCGCCGCACTGCATCAAATCATTAACCAGATCCTAGTGTTGCTACCGCAGATTCCTGCCTGATCACGGTGGACCGAAGGCTGGTGGATGGCAGCATTGATACTTTTTGGAGCTTGGCAGAGGTCGTCACTGGGCCCTGGATTTGCGGCCTAGGTGGGAGGTGCATGGCAAGGCCGTTGCTCTGGCGTGGGTAGACGCTGTGCGGTGGCGTGTGATGCAAACATGGATCGAGCTATTGGGGTACAAACGAGATGAGGGCACGGCCCCTTCGCTGCCTGTGAACGGTTGCGAGAGAGCCTGGGCAGCCACCTGGTGGGCCATGAGGTGGTGATGGGCATGGCACTGGGGAGGAGGCATGAATGGGATATGCAGCACATGGCAGTGACAGCCATTGAAATTGAAGTGTCTGAAGCCCAGGGATAAGAGTCAAGACCATCACCGGCGCTGTGAACCGGGAGCTCAACTTCATTGAGCTGACCGGGCTGAACCCCCCCCAATGTTAGCTGAGGGGCGGGGCTTCCATGCCCGTCAACAGTTAAAAGGATCAGCAACAGGAACCAGTCACCTTGCAAATCTGTGACAGTTAAAGCGAGCAACACAATAAAGTACCCTTTGAAAATGTGTTCATACCTATAACATCTAATAGCGTGATATTCTAAAAAAGTAAAGTTTTCTTTGGTGTCCTTAGTTGAATGTTCTTAAACCATACATAACACGATGGAGGTTTGTGACGAATCTCCAAACCTAAGTGAGCTTATGACACAACTTATTGTGTCATAGCTTATTTTATAGTGTTTTTTAAAGCGCTGAAAATAAAGTGGGTAGTAAAAAGATATATATATATATATATATATATATTTTTTTTTTTATTTGCTTTTATCAAATCAATGATTTTGCAAAGTGAAAAAGTCTTGACGTTTCTTGAAGTTTTGAAGTTTTCTGTCCAACCCTACGTAAGTTTTGAGATTTTCCCCTTCTTTTTTTTAATTGATTTCTGGTATTCAAGATAAGTTCAAAACCTTTAGTTGGTCAGACCTGGTCGATTGTCTCCATTGGATTTGAAGTACATTTCTCTAGGGCTGCCTTTAGAACTTTAGCAGTCGCTATTGACCATGCTGTCCTTGATCCACTCAGGAGGCGGTTCCACCAGACTTCTTCTTCATACAGGGGACTAGGTTGAATCAGCGGGCCCAGGTACGCTCTTCTCCATTTTTTCGTTTGAGAACAATGCATCAGGAGGTGCTTTACCGATTCGGGCTCATGTTCAGTTTCGCATAAGCGACAATGGTTTGTTTGCGACTGGCCCCTAATGGCCCTTTTTTCATTAGTCGGAAGTAGGTTGAGAGGAGACCTCAGAAAGATGGATCTTAGGGCCTTGTCTGGAAACCATTTTAGGACTTCAGTGGTTGAATGCAATTTTTGGGCTGGAAATTTAGGTGAGTGAGAAGTTTGTTTTTTTCCGCTGATGTTAAAGTCTCTATCCAGTCCAATTGGTCCATTTTTCATTTTATTTTTGTGGGGTTTCGGATCAGTTCATCTTCAGAACATCCAATTTTGTCCAAGTGGGCTCGCTGCTTGGCCGCCCAAGTTGTGAGAGTCTTGCTCGTTCCTGCTGACATTTCAATTTTGATTATGTTGTACAGGGGAGGTGAGTCCTGCATTATTACTTTTCTGTACAGAGCCATTTCACCTGCTTCGATGGCAGCTTTCAAGGAGAGTGTTCCCAGTTCTCTTCTGATGACCGAGACCAATGTGGAATTGGGAAGCTGAAGGATTTCCCGCCAAAAGTAGGCCTCCAGTTTTGGCCATATTGTCGTGGGAATCGATGGCATTGCCTCACATCCATATGCCAAACTCGGAACTACTTTGCCTTTGTAGAATTTTATGGCTGGTAAGTGCAAAAAACGGCCATATTTCCTGTGAATTATTTTCGATTGGGTGGTGAGCTTTCTGACCTTGTCCCACAGATGGTTTTGCATCGATGTCTCCAGCTTTGAGTTGTCCATCATCACACCCAGGTATTTAAAGAACTTCACCACTTCTATGGTTGAGTTTTCGATGTGCCATCTGAAATGTTTTGTGTTCTTTTTTGGAGGTTGTCCGAAAATCAGGATTTTTGTTTTCCCTTTAAGATATTTTGCCTTTTGCATCTTATAGTTTTCCATTCAGAATGTGGAAAATAAAGGTACACCGATATTATTTTGGCCCAGCATGCTGCTTTACGGATTTACATGTTGTCATGATGCTTTACCATGCAATTTGTCTATAGGACAGTATGTTGTAGGTCTTGACACCCACAACTAAAATATTTGTGTCAAGTAAAGCGTGGAAGAAGGTGGCTGTCCCCAAATTGCATAGTGGGTTAAAATCCCTGCTTCGCTGTTTAGAGTAAGTGTATGATCCCAGACAAATAATGTAATCTCAACCCGACTTCAACTGCAAAAATTGGAGTGCTTATACGTGATTACGTTACAATAGGACAGTTTTAATAAGTTTAGAGACAAACTGGTGTACCCTAGTGCTCCTCTGCTAGTGGCTCCAATACTGTCACATAGAATTTAATTATTGCTGCACTGGCCCTCCCTCAGTCTCATATCACTTGATTTGACAGACAGTCTCACCAGCCAGTGCACCAGAGATTCTAGTATAGGGGACTGTGGTAGAACTAACATTACATTTTCTCCCCTGTTGTTCCCAGCCACTGAAATTGCTTGGGCCGTCCAGAGTACTGATCCACACTCTGCAATGTCTTGTTATGCTATGATATTGAGTCTTTCATTACACACCATCTGCCATTTTCACACTTTCTAGGAACGTCCGGATCTGCAACAAGTGGGTGGTTTCAGACTTAAAGGAGAGAGCTAATTGATTGTATCATTGAAGCTGCACTAGACTAGTCTCATTACAATGAGTAAAGAAGTTCGATGCCCTTCACAAGTAAGTTTTCCATTCCTCCACCTTCTCTGAAGTTAGCGCCTCTCCCAACATTTGAAGGGTTAGCCCTAGCCTACATTTTAGCCTAGGTGCACCCCTGGATGTACACAGTGCTGAGCCTCGGTATTGGTGCCACATTGGGGCATGGTGAAGAGTAGAGTCAAGAAGCAGGGCAACTTCGATGCCTTTGCTAGGGCCACTCCCAAGGCACCCGCCTGTGGCCAAGCTGCAAGCATTGACAATGATGAGGTCTTGGGGGCAGCGGAAACCCCTTCCCCAGACCTGCAGGCGGGTTTTACATTCATCAGCATGAAACTGGATGATAGCAATGCCAGTGTGCACTCTTTAAAAAGAAAACTGGAGCAAGAGGCGGAGGCTAGGATTGGACATATACCGAAGATGACGTTCTGAAAATGCAATGATCCTGGCCCTGGGTAAGACTCTTAAGATGGTTCAAGCAAAATGCGACGGCCTGGAGTTTTGGACTCTCCTGATATCTCGCCACACTACCCTGACTTTTCCTTGGCAGTGCAAAATGAGCAGAAAACTTTTTTGGGTGTGCAGAAACTCCAGAGAGAGAGAGAGAGAGAGAGAGAGAGAGAGAGAGAGAGAGAGAGCTGTGTCAAGTACGTTAAGATGTTCTCAGCAAAGTTTTGTTTTCAATTTAAGGAGAAAACTATTGTTTTTCACAATTCCAGAGTAGGTCATGCAATTTATCGATAGCAAACTTCTGATGCCTGATGAATGAAGCAACTATCGTGGATGGCACTGTAGTTATAGCGGCTAAAAGCGCGTAAGATCATTTCCTATATTGACAGACACTGGGCCAAAATGATGCTGTTGCAAGCAACGCATTCCACTAAACTGGTACGCAAGACATTTGCCAAAAAGTGGGGGCCCACAGGTTCGTTGCGGGCAGTCGTCGAAGTGTAAGAAAAGAAGTAGTGGAATTATGTTCCCTGCTGGTCTGCCCCGCTCCCGACAAACTCCATCCCTGCTCCCCCTCCCACACACAATCCAAACCCCCAAACAAACAACCCTGCTATTTATGGGAATGTGCAGTGCAGTGAACTGAAGTGCAAGCTTCAACTTCTTCCTACACTTGTATTTTAAAAAGAAACAATTCTAGAACAGTTTCTTTTTAAAATAAAAGTATGGGAACAGTGAAACTTAAAAATAAAAAGTATGGGAGCACCGCTCCAGACTGCTCCCACCCACTTCGACCTCTGGTTGCGGGATACTTAACTCAGTCCAGAGGGGTGATGACATGGATTCATAAATAACTGATTTTCAAGTGTCCACATGTGACCCCCCAGGGGAGGTACGTCATTCTTCATGGTCTGAGTAATGGGGCACCGCTTCTGGTTATAAATATATATGGGAACAATAATGGTGATGCAGAATTTATTAGCACACACTTCAAATATGCGATGGTACCCCTGAGGAGTAGGTAATATGGGGCGGGGATCTCAACACGATTTGAAATGTGTGGTTACACAGCTCTGACTCATCACACTGCTCCCTAAACAGTTTGCCTGAGAAATTGTATTGCGAAGGGTATCGCTGGAAGGGAATGGGTGGATGTTTGGAGATGTATGCACCCACCGAGGAAAGAACTCACTTTCTTTTCCTCGGTTCACAAAATGACTTTGCGCATCGATTACTGGATCGCATCCAAAGCTTGCTGGGGCAAGTGACAGAATGTGAGATTACGCCCCTGGCTCAGGGATGTCATTTGGGGTCGCCAGAGGTCGCTGGAGCGACCTCTGCTGATTGGGCAGCGACCCCTGCTGATCTCCTGTGACCTCTGGCATTTCCTCCAATCGGAGGAGGGGCGTGGCCACAGCTACCAAGCCGCGTGCTTGGTTCTTCCATTTTGTTAGCAGCCAGCACGTGTGGATGGTTCCTGTCTCCTAGTCTCGAGTTGACTCCAAGGCCAACTTCCACAGTAATACCGGTAAGTTATTCTGATTGATGAGGTCGGGGTGGTGTGTGCTGCTGGGGTTGCCGCCCGGAATGAATGTATGCGTCGTGGTGGTGGCTGCCCCTGCCCAACTCTCTTGCGGCTGTGGCCGGCGCCGCCGCAGGCCCAGGCTGAGGTCGGGTGCGTGGTTTATAGTGTGTGGTTTACCAACTCCGCCTGCGGCTGCAGCCACAGGCCCAGGCAGGCTGACTTCAACTTGTGTTGTATGCTTCACTTGCTTCACCAACTGAACTCGCCTGCCGCAGGTGGAGTTGGTGAACCATGCTCCCGACACTGTCACTGGCACCAATTGAAAGGGCTCTTAAAGTGGTAGATATTTTTATAATATGCATGTTACGTGGGATTTGTAAAGTGCACCTGCCACCGTTTATTTGGAATTGTACAATCGGACCGGAAAAAAGGTTGTACGAAAAATGCTACCACCAACGGTTCGAACACCAAAAGTTCGAACCTTTGGAGGTAGCATTGTAGGTAAGAAAAAAAAATAAAAAAAGGCTGAAGGCACTGCGGGGGTGTTCCACGCAACACCCCACTCACTATACTGTGTGGTATAGTGAGCGGGGTGTTGCGGGGAACACCCCTGCAGCACACCCAAAAGAAAAAGAAAAAAAAACAGGGTCTGCGGGGATGTCCCCCGAAACACGCCGCTCACTGTACTGTGTGGTATAGTGAGTGGGATGTTGCGGGGGACATCCCCGTAGCACACCTGAAAGAAAAAAAAAGGGCTGCAGGGGTGTCCCCCACAACACACCGCTCACTATACTGTGTGGTATAGTGAGCAGGAGTTGCGGGGGACACCGCTGCAGCTCCCAAAAAGAAAAAAAACAAAACAAAAAGGACCCTGTAGCGCTGGTTCCTGATCATGGAAGTGAAAGGGAACTGGCGCCGCCGGGAGACAGCGTGAAGGAAAGGTAAGTAGAGTAGGGGTATGTTGGGGGTGTGGGTGGGGGTGTGTTAAGGGTGTGGGTGGGGGTGTGTCGCTGGTGTGTTGTGGGTGTGGGTGGGGGTGTGGGGTTGTAGATGCGTGTAGAACCTTTTGTGGTTTGCACATTTATCATGCAAACTTTTCTATTGCAGACTTTTCCGCAATGGAAAAATCACGCAGATCCTTTTTTTTAACAATCCAAACTTGGACTTTTAAGGAAACTGAATTAACAAAAGAGGATTCTGAAGTAGAGACTTTCCTGGGCACAGCCACAATGCTATACTGTAAAGCATATATCCCATGTCAGAGAGCATGCTTCCTGGTGCGCCAAATATATGAATACCAAAGCACCATGAAAGCTTTGGGATGAAGATAGAGGAAATGCAGGACTAAGAATTCAAAATCAGAATGCATTTAAGGGCGTGTGGCTAGAACACGTGGCTCACCTGTCTCCTTTGCCAAGGTGCCAAGAGGCAGTCCTGCAAGACAAGGAAGGGGATATTTCAATAGAGAGGGTTTACAACATACAGCTCTCCCTATTATGGAGAATTAGAAGGGCTCTGGCTCGACCCCCACATCGACCGCACTCGTTCCAACCACCCCAAATTGGCCTCACCGCTCTTTCCAACATGCATAACCTCCTCAATCCTATGATGGCGCTACCTTTACATCTTGTACTCGTGGTGGCCCGAATCATGCTATTCCCATCTTAATCTTGTATCCAGGCTTGCAACATTATGGGCCTCATTCCGAGTTCGGAGGTAACCACGCTGCTATTTTCGGCATGGCTGCCTCCGAACTCGTCCAAACTCTGGCCTGGTGAATGGAGTAATTACCGGTCCATTCCGAGGTCGGACGGACCGGTAATTCCCCATTCACCAGGGCATTCCCCATTCCCATTTGAGACCCCATAGGGCTCAATGGGAAGGGGGAAGGCAGCAATAACGGTACCGTAAATTATGGTACCGTTATTGACCCTGGAGTCCCTTTGCGGGTCCCGTCCTTAACGCCTGCTAAAAGCAGTCATTAAGGAAGGACCCGCAAAGGGAACTCGTAGTAGGGCGGTAAGGGTTTAACGGCACCGGTCTCGTTACCGGTGACCGTTAACCCTTACCGCCCTACTCGGAATGAGGCCCTTTGTGTTACTACTGACTTCTGCAATTGTGTTTACTCTCCCATCTTGCTTCTCCACTCTTTTTGACTGCTTACTCTCTGTTCTCTCCTCCTCTCCCTTTCCCCCTTTTCCTATCTCCTCCCCTTACTTTCTTCTATGGACTTACTCTATCAGAATTGTCCCTGGACCTAGTATGATAGCAACATATTCTGTCGCCTCGCCCCTCCCCTTACTTGTTTTTTTCCTTCTCCACCCCTCCACCACTATTTGAAATGTCGTCAGGCCTAGTACAATAGTCATTTGTTTTGTTCCTCCCATCCCTTTCTGCACCCCTCTCCCTCACCTTTGGTTTTCTCCGGCTCTACCAGAAATGTTGTAAGGCCTAGTACGGTAGTCGCCTGTCTGTTTCCATTTCCTTCCCACTCACCCCCTCCCTTGCTTCTCTATGTCTTAGCTCTTGCACTATCTGAAATGTCGTCAGGTCGAGTATGATAGTTAATTTCACATCCTTACAGTTCATGGCCTGTAGGAATTTTCCATTTTAGTTTGGTTTTGAACAAATCTGTGTGGACCGTTTCTCGGATGTCTGGGGGAAGAGAATTCCATGCAAGTGCAGCAAGAAGAGGGTAGGAGCGGAAACAACAGGAATCACAGAGGGTGAAGAGCCACAAGTGTAGTCGAGGAGGCAGAGCAGAGATTATGAGAAGGCTTGTAGGGTTGGATAGAGGAGAATAGATACAGTGGTGCCTTACAGTGGATAGATTTGTGAGTCAGGAGAAGAAATTTAAATCTGGCCCTGTTTTGCATCATCAGCCATCCAGCCTGGTGAATACGAGGAAGTAGGTTTGACCAACGACCAAAGAGGATGCTGGCACAGTAGTCCAGTTTAGAGTAGATAAGATTGATTATTAGTACCCGGCGAGGGCACAATCAGAATGAAAGAGCCATTCTGATTGGCCCTCGCCGAGGCATTACTCGGCCGAGAATCCTTCGATTCTCAGCTGGGATTCCAGCCGCCTTGTCCTCGCTGGTGGGGGCATGGCAGCCCCTCAGCCAGTGAGGAGGCTCGAAGCAGGGCCATCCCTGCTCTGTGCCTCCCCACGGCTGAGAGGCTGCCTTCGCCCCCCTGCCAGGGACTCAAGTAAGGCTTTTTTTTCCCCATTTCCTACCTCCTCCCACATCCCTGCCCTCCCCACCCCATTTACCTTCTATCCTTTGGTCCCCGGTGGGGGACGATGTCAGCCTCCAGGCGTGTGGAGACTCGAAGCGGGGTCATCCCCGCTCCGAGCCTCCACGCGGCTGGAGGCTTCCATCGTCCCCCGCCGGAGACCGCAGTACGTATTTTTTTTTCCCTTCTGCCCTCCCAACCCCACTTACCTTTTTTTTCCAGGACTGGACGTGTTGGGAACGCTTCTGTTTCCAGCGGGTCCACTCCCGATGGCCGCCATAGAAAGGGAAAACGGACTCTGTTTTCCCTTTCCTGGCTGCCATTTTCTTTGTCTTTTTTTTCCTCCGAAACGCTGCAGTGTTTTGGGACAAAAAAAAAATCTTTTAGTGCCCCATCACGCAGTTCTTGCAGGCCGGGGTACTAATAGCTATATGCCCCTCACGGCGGGGGCCTTACCGACTCAGGTAATGTCCCGGGGCTTTCACTAAGGCCCTCGCTTTGCTCGGACCTATAACTATGGGCCCCGGGGCATTACCTGAGTTGGTAATGTCCCCGCCGCTCTGGGCATATTGCTTTAATAGATACTTGGCGGTGTTGGAAGGAAGGAGGTGCCTGATTTTCCTACGATTTAGGAGTTGGAGGTGAACCAAAATATCTCAAAATATCAGTCACTAGGATATATGAATCACTGGCGCGCTCCGTTTCTGCATGGAAAAAATTAATATAATTTTACATCTAGTTGGTAGAGCTTTTCATCCTGAAAATTTTTTAAAAACAAAATTAATTCTCTACGACCTTTTGATCAAACGTTATTTACAAAACTGTAATTCATTATGTCATTTTCACATAGTACATTTATTTTCATATATAATGGGATGAATCACAATACAAACTGACATACCATCCCCTGCCTGAAAACAGAACATCTGGTGCCATATAATGTTAGTTGCTTTGAAGCTGATAACTGGTTGTTTATGACAGCTGAGAATCCTCATTACCATGGGGTAAGCATCCGAAGGCTCTTTGAAGTTACATTTGTGAGCAGGGCCATTTATGACCCAGTCCCAGCCCCACTCTCTTAAGTCATTCCAGCCACTTTCTATGACTTGAGCTAGACTTACAGTCTCAGAAGGCGTGGCTTTCCTTCTTCCTCGAAGAAGTAGCTCATGGGGAGATCAGATTGTTTCGAGGGTAGACAAATGCCCTGAATACATTCTGTGCATTTATAAGGCATGTGTCTTCCTCTGCAAGGACTATCTTTGAGAATGAAGCAAAACATTTGGTAAATTATAGAGTGTCAATGTTTTTAGTGCCCATCCTCTGGGCCTGAGTTGGATCACACACCCACATTCCTGTAGCTGTTTGGGGAGGAATGGTATTCGGCTCTGCAGGCCATATTGCTGACTTTATTCACAAATACAACTTTTAAAAGTAATTTTAGTCCCCACATTTCCCCACGTTAATTGTCACTTTAAACAGCACAATATATAACTTTTTTTGAATCAATCTCTTGTCAAATATTTACTTTTTATACTCTGTAGGTTTAGTGTTCTAATACTGATTCTTAAAAATTTAAGGACATAAACAGAAAGAATACAGGCCCAGTTCAAGTTTTACTCTCCTGTGAAATGCTGTGCTTTTTGTCCCAGTTTGCCCTGTTTTCCCAAAAGATTGCTGGATACTTGCCTGTGCCTTATCATATACTTTGAACATATAATCTTGTTGTAGATGGACTGCTAACATTGAACATTTCCTTGCACATATCTCTTTCAGAGCTGTAGCTCACATTTAGATTTTTAAATGTAAAGTTTTGCTTTGCATATTTCACATAGATTTCCCTACAAGTCTGTATCAAACCTGCCCTTTTTTTCCCCACTCTCTAAGACTTTATAAACTCATCTTCAATGTCTCACCCTTTCTTTATCCCAATGAAGTTTTTGTTAGAGCTTTACTATAAAAGGTCCTTTAGACCTCACACTAGGTGTCATACGTATGCCCTTTCATTCGATAATAATGTGGTCATCAGATCAGTGACTTGTTCCAGTGCGAACATTGAATCCCTTTCCAGTGTCAGGCTCTTCATAATTTTTTATTGATTGCATTTCACAGTCTTTGCATGTAGCATATCCAGCCTGTGTACCGACCATTTGATGTTTTTTCTAATTTTCTTCATGAGGAGATGGTTAATGAATTTGCCACTTTGCACCACATTTTATAGTGTCACCCCAATTATAAGATACAATGGGCCTCATTCCGAGTATGGCGGTAAGGGATAGCGGCCACCGCTAACGAGAGCGGTGGCGGTAATCCCTTACCGCCATACTCCGAGTTCCCTTAGCGCCATGGTGCTTTTAACACCTGCTTTTAGCAGGTGTTAAATACCATGGCGCTAAGGGACCTTGATGTTAATTACGCCACCGTAATTTACGGTGGCGTAATTGACGCCTTCCCCACTCCCATTATGCCCTATGGGGCAAGAATGGGAATGGGGAAGGGTAAATGGGGATTGGGGAATTACCGCCCCGCCAACCTTGGAATGGGGCGGTAATTCCGCCAACCACCAAGGCGCTGCCGGTCCGGGTACGGCGTCAACCAAGGCGTTAATAGCGCCATTGGTTAGCGCCGTACTCGGAATGAGGCCCAAATATGTTGTGGTCACTTTCACTACTCATATCCATAAAAAACTCTATAATAACCCAGCAATTAGAAATTGGGACAGGAAGTAATCTATAATGTTTCTATGGACCCAATTGTTTAATGTAACATCCATGTGTCTTCTCTAGGAAAAAGCATGATATTTGGCAAAAAACAGGTCTGAACTAAAAAATAATAGTTTTGGTGGTCGTAATACCATGTATGATATATCTGGACAGGTAATCTATAACTTCCCCACCACCAACCAACCTGAAGTTAAAGCCCCTTTTACAACAGTAATGATCTTTTGATTGCTTTGCAATGGTGCACACTCAGTGTAATCATCTGTAAATCTTTGTCACTTTTGCAATTTGTTTTATAAAAATTAGTCAAGGAGTAATAACTATGCCCCCACCCCTAAATGTGAGACATTGTATATTAGCAGATATCTCTTTAAGGGACATACCCTTTACTAGGGTGCACTTGAATTACAATGCCCTGAGAACTCTGCTTGTTTACTTTTCTGGACAGATGATTGATATGTCACAAAACCCTGTCTGCCTCCCCCGTTCTCAGGCTGATGTCTCCGGAAGTAGAATTGTATCATACCTTATATCACAGTATTTTTATTTTTGACATTTATATAGCACACAAAACCCAGAGGTATCTAGGCGCTTCAAGTTGAGAATTTGGTTACAGGGTAAGTGCTTAAGGTAACATTTCACAAGGGTTACAAGTTTGGCAGGCATCAGAATGCAGACAATCTAGGAAAAGCTAACCTTATGTAGGCTACATCTAAATAGTATACATACGAATGCTATGTAAAGGAGTGTACAGTCTAGGAAAAACTCACCTCTTGTTGCGGGGAGTACCTCTAAGATACATGGAACAATACGTTAAGAGGAGGCATATACATCATGGGAACACTCACCTCATGTTACGCGGAGCACATCTAGAGTACATACAGTGTCAGGCTAAGTGGTGTCATGAACATCATGGAACAAATGCCCTTTGTTACAGGGCGCACACCTAATGTGCATATAGTTGCATGGCCGCATGTACAATTAAGGAACACTCACCTCTTGTTATGGCGAGCACACCTAAGGTACATATAGTGACAATTACATGGTGGCATGTACAACTAAGCACACTCGCCTCTTTTTATGGGGAGCACACATAAGGTACACATAGTGACAATTAACTAGTGGCATGTACAACTAAGAATCCTCGCCTCTTGTTACGGGGAGCACACCTATGGTACATATAGTAACAATTACATGGTGGTGTGTACAACTAAGGAATGTTCGCCTCTTATTGCGGGGAGTATACATGAAGTACATATAGTGACAATTACATGGTGGCATGTACAACCAGGGACCTCTGGCCTCTTGTTAAGGGGAGCTGCAACTTGTTTGCATGCAAAGGACACATTAGGCTCTCTGCTTATTGCAGGGAGCACATCTAGAGTTCAGAGAGTAATGAATTTAGTGATGGGGTGTGCATCATCGGAGCACTCTCCACTTGATACGAAGAACTGCAGGTTGCAGTCAGTAGGATGAGATAGGTAGCGACATAGACAGTATAGGTGGCGGCCTGCTATTAGTAAAGGAGAGATGATAAGACCTGATGTAGACATATAATAGGTGCCATGAACGTATGATGTAGAAGCATGGGTCTGGGTTTGGCAGGCTAGGCAGCGAGCACAGCAATATGATGTGGCTGTGAGCGTCGCATCTCATGAAGAAGGGGCTATGCCAGGCTAGCTGGTAGCGGAGCGCGCAGAAGCATAGTGATCATCGTATAGCAGGAGCAGTAGATTAGTGCAATATTGGGATAAGATATTGACATTACGGAAAGTACAGGTATCGACATAGGCAGCAGCTAGTGGAGCAATACTCTTAGAGCATAAGGGAAATTATGACCGGGTATGATTGTAAACTGGTAACGGTAGGCAGTTGAAGAGTACGGCAGTCCAGGTGCATTGTGGGGCAGCACAGAGGATTGTATATGGAAGTCAATGTTCGGTGAGTGCGAGGCACTGAAGTCCGGGAAGACTGTGGAGAGTGGGTGGAGAAACAAATGCAAAGTAGATCAATGAGGTGAATGGCAAGTTCTTACCTGTATAGAGCACAGGATCGAGGACTCGTTCTTTAATTTTATTATTAAGCTAAGCAATATTCCAAGACTGAACTATGGGAGGATCACGAGACTCATAGTCTATTTCATCAGAGTATAGCAGCCTTTTCCCTTTGGGATTAATCTGAAGATGCCATCATTCCTTTGCCAGAGGTGGCCTCTCCTCATTTGACCAGGAGACGGTGGCTGAGACCTGATCCTGGGGCATGTATTTGAGTGAGGATCACATGGGGAGAGGCAACAGTCAGGGAGGTGAGGCATTATTGGATGACACATGGTATCCCCTTTCCCATTTAGGGATATTTCCTCCATTCCACATGCTTTGATTGCATATTGTAATCCCTCTCAGCAACCCACAAAGCATATTGATAATATCTTTCAATATTCAGAAACCAACCTACTGATACGAGGAAGAGGGCAACCAGAATGAAGATTGCTCAAATGAAGCAAAACGAACAGTCTAGTAGTTGAAATCCAACTGGCTCTGAGCATTTCCCTTTCTCAGCGCAGGAGTTCAATGGAACAGCTGATCAACAGAGTGAGATCCAACTGACTAGCCTATGTCGGGAAAACCAAGCTGTCAGGAGGACAGACGAGCACAGAGGTACAAGAGAATCATGGAGGAAAAGGAGGAAGCAAGCAAAGCTGGAGAGCAGAGCGGAGAGCAGGCAAGGCAGCATCTGTATTGGTGGCACATTCCCACAGGCACCGGAGATGCCGACGAGAGACATGAAGCAGAGAGGATGCTTCATGCCAGCAAGGGAAGTGGGGGCAACACGTCGAACATCATCCGCCATAGATCTGAGCTGTCCAAACTGAAGAGATGGAGCAGACGCGAAGCAGGACCCGAACGGGGGTCAGAGAAGCTACGGAAGCCATTCAAGCACTGATGAGCCAATAGCAAAAGGCTGGGTCACTTGCTGGGAGTGGGAGAAGGCACTCCTAAGCACGATTGGGAGGTGAATCCCTACAGCTTGCTACGTGGCTAATCTTCATAGTCCCAGTACTTGGTGTGAGGGATTAGTAATTTGAGGCAGACAACTGTTTGATTTATCAACATATGCCAGTTATTCTTAAGAAACGCTAATCAAAATGCCTCTCTCTCCCTACTCTGCTGAGGATTTGCCTGCCTAACCAAAGTTAAGGGAACCCTCTCCAACACAGGAAAGCTGGCCCTCACACTAAGCAACAAATACACAAAGAAAATATATTGAAATACAAGATAACATGAACAACATTCACAGTCTCTGACTAACCTTTTAAGGTCCCGGGTGATTTCCCTGGAAATGCACCAAAATGCCGACCACGTAATAGTGAATATGTATTTACAGCAACTTTGGTGCATTTCTTTTTACCGACTATCATTACTACGCCCAAGCATAGCATGGGTTGTGGGGGTGTCCCCCATTCTCCTTGGGCACAGTAACGGAAGTCAGGTGGTGTGGGGACAAGAATATTTACACATTTTAAAAAAAAGCACATTGCAGCGTCAGCTCCGACCCTCGTAAGTGGGAGGAACTGACACTGCAGGGATAACAGAGAGTCGGCGGCGCACACAGAAGTGTGCCGCCGTAAGGTAAGTGGGGTGGGGTGGTGGAGTGGGTAGGGGAATATGTGCCAGGGTACACGGGCAAAGTGATCTATCTGATCACTGTGCCACGCCGTAATTGACGTCGACATTTTTTCGGCGCAGTTATGGGCAGTGCAGTGATCCCATAGATTAATTTCCCTTGCCCATGATTCAAGGTCAATTCTGTTAGTGTTCACCCAAAGAAAGAAATGTCTCAAATCAGGTCTTGATGGTTCAGAGTCATTGTAAGAGATTGTTAACCAAAGTTCCAATGATAGCAAACCTCTCATCTTTGGTGAAATATCCACGTTTCAGTTCCACCAAGTAGCACCACATGGTACTCCCAGCCACGGTGCTTTGTCCTCTATTCAAAAAGACTTGACACAGTTCAAAAGAAATGCTATATCCACAACTCTCAGTGATTTACAGGTCTTGGTTAAAAGTTAGTAATTTCTTGGTTACAGTTTTATGATTTACAATGGTATATTTGACAGGATGACTTCTTAGCGTTGCTGCTTCCACTTTAACAACTTCACTTCTACTTGATTCACCATGAGAAAAGTCAGTCACCTTTGTCTCACAGTACTTCACTTTGTTTGGACTACTACAATATTGTATCTACTGACAACCAGATATAACACCACAGCTTCAGCACTTTGTTCTACAACCACAGCTTCAGTGATTTGCACTTCTAGACATGCTTCGACAAGATATACTTCAAGGACCTTCAACACCTTCAAGTAGGCAAG
The DNA here is from genome assembly GCF_040938575.1 of Ambystoma mexicanum. Lineage (NCBI taxonomy): Eukaryota > Metazoa > Chordata > Amphibia > Caudata > Ambystomatidae > Ambystoma > Ambystoma mexicanum. The sequence goes on from NC_090932.1 coordinate 782,062,588, forward strand.
GCACTCTTCATCTGAATGAATCTCTTCAAAAGGGGCAGCTTCTTTGCCTGTCTTGTCTGTCTGCCACAATAACGACAGGCGTTGCCTTTAAGACTCACTTCTCTCAGTCTTCCACAGTCTTTGACACTACAGGTTGCGTCAAATTCAAAATAGACTTTACAAGCAGCTAGTTTCCCTGGCCAACTTTGCCTGCACCTTTCTACCAGTTATCAGCCAAAGTAATTACCCAGAAGCCTTGGTGTCACTCACTTAGTTTCAGGTAATACTTGCACAAATGTATCTTAGGCCAATTAATTGTTATTTACTTTAGAGTACAGTTAGATTGCTTTTTCACCTGGTGAAAGGTTGGTTTCACTGTTAATATGGGGAGACTCTTTTCTTGGGAAATGCTTGTTCTCTTCTTCAATAGTTTATACACTTTAACTTCTTAGAAATTAAAGGCATATCATTTTACAATAAAGAATAGAGATCACACTTTCTTTAGAAATCACAATTAGGCACACACAACCACTTCTTAATGTAGTTTTCAAGGTTTAAAGACTTGCATAGAATTGTATTCCTGTGTAAGAGTGAAGAATAGAGTTCAGTCCGCCTCTGGGAACCACAATTAGGCACACACAATCACTCCTTGATGTAATTTCCACAAGTTACAAGTTTCAATAATTGTATTGTCCACTCCTTCATGCAGTAACAGTCTTTTAAAGTCTGAGCAATGGGTTTAAGCAACATTAGCTTCTCAAGCGAGTAATGGCCCTTTCACGTTATACGCAAGTGCTACATTTCCACTGTTCAAGTATTTTGGTTTCAACAAACCACTTCTACTCGCTTTAACTCTTATGCAAGTTCACAGGGAGATGGAGACCGTTGCTGGCAATGCTCGCGATAGGCATTAGAATGCTGTGCTTCTTTGACACTGGCTCTGGATGTCACACTGCTTTGCTGACTTCTGACACAACTTCTACGGCTTCTGGATTGCTATGGACCCACACCGATCTTCTGTAAAGGTGTCTCTGGTCCAGCCACACGTGTTCGGTGTCCCTCTTGTTCCTGAGGCCCACAGCTTGACTACTGCTTCTAGCCTCGGTCTCCAGCACGTTCACTGCACAGCAGCCACGGCAATCAGGCTCACATGGTGAAAACCAGCTCTCCTGCACGTCTTCTACTCTGCAGTGTCTGCACTTCAGAGTTTGGGGGAACAGGACCCTCTCAGAACAAGCAGGTTAAATCTCCATGCTCTGGTGTCCCTCTTGTTCTCCCACTTCTTCTTGGTTTGCCAGGCTCGTGCCTTCTTCCTTCTGCTACTACTGCTGCAGCTTACATTCCAGTCATAGTTCCAGCTCCTCCCACTCCTTCCTGTTGCCTGAACCTGAGGGGGCCATTTATGCCTCTCAGATTCCTGCAGGCGTGGGCTATTAGGCTTATTTGCCTGACTACTGCAACTACATGCCACTTCAGCTGTCTTCCTCATCCCGTACTTCTGGGATTATGGGATTTGAGGGTATTTATTCTTAAATTATCTTTCTGTTAACAAGGCTGGGTCAGATTTAACAGAGCTTGTACCCTGGGTCACAGATCTTATAAGTGAGTCGGGGCATTTTAATGGCAATAGGCCATTACCTGTTTTGGCAATCCAAAAGGGCACTTACTGTCGCAGGACAAATATTGTGTCTCCTCCCAGGTGATCCTCCCACAGTACACCACCTCAAGGTCAGAATCAGGAAGTGTCTGCCTTTCCCTGGTCAACTGGGGGGATTCTTTAGGCAGGGTTTCAGTGAGAGAGCTGTAGGATTCTTCACATTGGGGAAGAAGGAAAATAGAAGTACCCCAAATTGAAAGGGGAACTTGGGGAAACTAAATAACCCCTTGGTCCCAAAGCTGCTTACTGTAGTGCTGAAAGCCCTGGCAGGAGAGTACACCAAGTGAGCGGCAAGTCTAGGACTCGCACCCATATATTTGAAATTGAAAATCCTGCCAGGAGAATATACCAAACAAGCTAGAGAATTTAAGCAAAACAGAAAGGAAGGGCAATACCCATTTTTGAAAAGAACTGTAGAACAGACCTGGCAGGGGAGTATACCAGGTGTTGCATAAGTCTGGAACCTGCAACCAAGTTGTAGCATTCTAAAGAGGGAATCCAAAGGAAGATTCATACCCTTAGGATTTTGAACTGCATTGCATGAGGAGAAAACCTGGGGAAGGGAGCCATTTCTCCAGAAGGGAATTACAACACTAAGAGGAAGGACTTATCCTCGGACCTGGTTGTTCTTTTTGAACTTTTTACTTTGGTGAAGAGAAACCTTGGGAAGTTAATCCTCCCCTGGAACTGTGGACACTATCCATTAGAGATTTCTGTTGAATTTTCATCTTTTGTTGAACTTGAACCTTTGTGCATTGTTTCAAGCCAAAGTCATTTTCCTTAGCACCTTATGGTTATTTTTAGTCTGAGAGGGCGAGGATAGTATTTCAGGCACAGGTCATTTTTGCTTTGGAAATCTTGACAAAAAGACAGACCCCTTTCATTTTCGGTTGAGGTAGGGAACTACCTCCTTCCTAGATTAGGGGCAGTGTGGACTTTCCCAGACCGCATTATTATTCCAATACAGGTTTTTAGCCAAAAACATGAGTCCCCTGTATCCACGTCTCATTCCTGGCTCCTCACACCCTGTACATGGAATTCCATGATTGGGCTGAAATGTGCCTCACGGAGGTCGGGCAGCCCTTACCTGAGTGGACATTTGGCTCTTTAATAGTGTAGTCTCAAGACATAAAGTTTTCCCAGAATTTATAAGGTGCTTACTTGTAGCACTATCAGTCAAAGTATGTCTCTCTTTGATCTTACTACCGAATACTTTAATCTACTGCAAACTACAGTTTGACCTTTCCTCAATAACGTAAGGGTCAAGTTAATCCACTTCATTCAATGAGCTAAGTGGGCCATATCTGTTATAGAATTGCAAATCAAAACTCTGGGAACAGGTAGGTCCCTTTATTTGATTTTTAAAGACTCCATGAGGGCCATTATACCAAAATGGGTGCCAGTTCATGCATGATTTGTTTGTCCTGATAATCAAGAGCTCCATTATGATTGAGATTAAATCTGAAGGTAGCTTTTTATTTATGAAAAGTAGATCTTAATAATGTGCAGTTAAAATACAAATAAACTTGGTGCTGCTTTCACCAACCACAGGTATTAAACAATTCAAACCGAGATCATGGGAAATTGTACACAGTATTAGCGCTAGGGCAAATATTGCCTTACTGCAAATACATATTTTTCCAATGCAATTTTGGCACCTGTGCACATGTTTGACATAGTGCTAATACCGGGCCCTATCAGAACTGGGTAAAACATGAGTCTGTTGCAAAAGAATGCAAACAATGCAAAAGAATATGTTTTTTTGAAATGTCTGATGTTGTGCCAATAGAGTGCAAGAATGCACTTGCACTGGTACAACGTTTCTTTAATCAGTAATTGTGACAAGTTGACTCCTCCTGCCTCCTTTGCCTTTTGTGGTAACATGGGCTGAGGGAAGGTTATACTCTTAAGAGGGGTGTGAATGTGGTTCAGTAGCAACCCAAACAGCGAAGTGTGACAGTCCAAAATAAAGGAATGTCCAATCAAGTTTCTATACAAATATATACTTTAATTAGCCAAACCATGCATGATACTAACTAACTTGAAAATACTGTAAAAACCCATCCTGTAGAAGAAACAAGGAATATGCACAGATAGAATGGATGCAGCACGCTGGATGATGAGACAAAGGGGAAAAGGCATTCAACAGACCACAAAGTTCAAAATGATATTTTGGAGGAGTTTGCTGCTGAGTCTGCTGTAGTGTCTGGCAGCAGCGTCTGTTTACCTTGTCTACTGTTTACTGGTGCGAAGAGGAGCTTCTGATAAAAACCCCTGTGAAGCACGCAGTACAGCATAGTTTGCTGCTGATTTTGCTGCAGTTTCTGGCAGTCTGGAGCAGGAGGAGCAAGAAGCAAGCAGGCGGCGATGGCACAGTGGGTGAGAACTACACATTCTAATTTCTAACCTTGAGGGTGTCTGTCCAATGAACTACAAACATAATAGGACAGTGGTAAAACTCAGGCTTATTAACCCTCAATCGCCATCCAGTTTCAGTAAAATAGACAGCGCTCTACCACACCCTCCCCTCCCCTCAAACCTGTTTTTACTGCTCCGATGTCCCAAATACGGAGCAGAAAAATGCTGATCACCGAAAAAGGTTAATTGGTGCTGAAATCCAGGGTCGGAATGGTACAACCATGGTAAGCACCAAAATGTTTGTGAACAACACATAAACCAAGATTTGGATCTGGAAGTCGCTATCAAGGCTTGTAACGGGACCTTGTTGGAGAAGGAGACAACAAACGAAAGTGTGTTAGACGAATGTGGTTTAAACAATAAATAACTCCCCCTCTACTCGCAAGTAGTGGGAAATACCCTCAACCAAAGGACAATGTTGGAAAGTTCTTCCCATACTGTACAAGAAAATGCATGTACCATCACAAACGGTGCTTTGGACAAAATGCATGTCACATTTGCTAAACATCTTATGCCAGACACGGCCACAGAGGTGTTAAGTGAGCATGCAAATACACCCCTGGAGGCCAGAGAGGATAATTGCGAGAACACTAGTGCCCCCTCCCCAGAGGCCGCCTCTAATTTAGGCCAGGATGGGCAAGGATTGATGAGCCACGCTATTCTGAACGGCAACACCATTAGCGTGTTGGTTCACTCCTTGAACAACTGTGTAATGATATAGATGGTATTCTGGAGCGCAGTCATCGCACAGGCCAGAAAAGAGTTGGGGGTCTATTAGAGATGCAGTGACTGAAGACCTTGCTTTGACTTATGGACTGAGTCCCTTCCACAGTTCAGTCCTTGACCAAACTCATACTGTACGATCCCGCCCAATTTTGAAACATCTACCAAGCGATAATTATTTTAAGCCAAAAAATATTTCTTTAAAGCGGGCTCAAATGTCATGCCGGTGATGGAATTGCTGGAACCGGCTTTAATCTCAGCTCTTTACCGTGTTCTAGAGTCCTTTCTAAGACTCTCTGACAACATTGAAGAGGTGGTCCAAGATAGCGCACAGAAATTAAACACACTGCATGTTATCACGGAGGTGGTCCATCTAAATACCCAGAAGCTAAATTAATTGAATAACATCAAAGAACTGGTCCAAGAACTCTCTGAGAAGTTAAACATACTGGACAGTATTAAAACTGTGACCCAAGTAAACAAACGCCCAGAAGTTGAATGTACTGGAAAAGGGTGTCTCAGAGCTACTAATAATTGGGACAAAATCTCACAACCTGTGCAAGTCTGTGGTGCCCGATGAGAGGAGGAACAAACAAGCTGATGCTCTAAACACAGAAAATCCATCACCACAAGATGCATGAGTAATGGTTGCAAGCACGAGACTCGTTGTGGACCACTTACAATCTGTTAGATTCAGTGAAACTCCAGATAGTACTTCACTACTGGCACACCTATGTGCCCAAGAGATTGATTGCATAGTGGCATAGATGAAGGGACTGAGAAAACTAACAGTGATGCACAGCAAGCAAACATCCCCGATCCGCAAGAGGGCTGAATCAGGGTCAATAGACAAAAAAGAAAGGGGAGACAACATCGCTTGACTAAAAAAAATGAAAATCTCCCTGTTCCAACCAAAAACACAGGTAACAGCTCAACGTTCTTTAGCGCTCTGTCAGCACAGGCAGAGGAGAAGGGCTAAACTGAGGATTAATCTAAACAGATGACAATACATATGGAAGAAAAGCTTTGGGGAACTAAGAAATCCACCAAAAACTAGAAGCAATCGAAAATCGCAACTTTTCTAGAAACCCCTAATAACCATAATACTGAGGTTGTGTCTTCTACAACAACTACAAAGTGGTGTCCACGCTGCAAACAACTTAATATGTTGTATATATTACAATTATTTACGAAAAATCATATTGTGCAAAAAAAGTGCGGAGAGTATCTCAAATGGGGGTTAATTTTAATATATATATGCGACAAAGAAGAGTTTTTTAAGAGACTTTTTTAGGCATACAACAAAAAGCCTATTTACATGATATAGATTGTAAGACAATTACCAAAAAACAATGACATTCTAGAGAAATATAAATATATATGATACAATGACACAAATAACATAAAAAACAAAAAACAAAATTTGGACCACAACCAAACTTATAACAGTCATGCACTGATTAATAACTGTTCATTTTGCAATGTACTACAGGGTATAATTGCGAATACCTTAATACACTGGAGAATGAGGCACACTTAATTAATAATCATGGCTTAAGCCTGCCTATGTGAACATTTGTAATCTAATGTTTTAGCAGTGTCCCTTCTTTTCTTCTGGGCATTGATACACGTTTCGGTGTGCCAGTAGTGATGGCATCCATACATGCCTTCCTCAGGGCAGTAAAAAGAACCCTGGGGATCAGGGGGGGTCAGAAAAGGAGTATGTTTGAATGGTACTATGAAAAGTATTTGAGATACTCAACAGTTTAATAACTTAACTAACATTGAATTGATGACATTAGCACTCTGTAAGAACTACTTTGAGTTCAATGGCCAGTTCTATTTTCAAACCAAAGGGACGGACATGGGTCCAGCCTAGCGATTCTCTTCATGTCAAATTTTGAAAAGATAAATATCTTATCCAAAAAAATCCTTTCTAAAATCAGATCCTCAACTGGGAGAGTTACATTGACGATGTTCTCTTCATTTGGGAAGGAACAGAAACAGACCTAGAACTGTTCTTAAAATGGCTGAATAATGTGGATGGCAACATTCAATTCACAATGGACCATAGCAAAACGGAGGTCAACTTTTGAGACCTGAGAATTCAACATGCTGATGGCACCCTTAAATGCAACCTAAATCACAAACCCAGTGACAGGAATACACTGTTACATTTCTCCAGCGATCGTCCAAAACATCTTCGTGAAAACCGTCTGTATGGACAATACCTATGGATTAGGAGAAACTGCACTAATCTGGAAGACTTCTATAACCATGCACAGGAACTTGACAGTAGGCTTGCTCACAGGGGTTATCATTGCAAACTCATTACAAAATCCAAAAAACTGGCACAATTCTCTAATAGGGATGCCCTTCTGACTCCCAAAGAAACCTCCAAAGACGACGATCACAGGACAACATATGTCATGCCATGGGACACGCACTTTCCAAATTTGCAAGCTAATCTCCAAATATTGGCCACTCACAAGACTGAGCCTACCCAACGAACCACTACTGAGGTTCGCATTCAAACATGCAAAAAATCTTTGAGACCAATTGGTCCATTCCAAATTTTTGAAACCTGCTCCTCGAATGGGCCTTTGGAATCTTAGAACTACAACTGGGCATTTTCCATGTCGTAGTTGCACCACTTGTAGGTTTACTAAGCAAACAAAGGAATTTGACACCGATGGCAGGACCTGGGTCCTTCGCAACCTCACCAACTGCAAGACCAAGCAGGTAATCTATTGCATAGAATGCCCCTGTGGTTTGAGGTACTTGGGCCAGACAATTAGACCTGCCAATTTTAGCATTTGTGAACACAGATCAAGGATCAGGTGCAGAAATCTTAGTGCACCGCTGGTAAATCACTACATAGAACTTTACTGCGGACCACATAACATGGTGGGTCCTTGACATTGTTACTGATTCCTCCAATATATTAGGAAGCTTATTACAAAAAGAAGCGAGGTGGATATATAGATTGAATGCCTTTCACAGGGGCCTCAATGAGGAATTTGTACCACCCGTCTGAACATTGATCTCCTTTACATGATAACCATTTAATCTAATTAGAGTGCCTATGTGCCTACGGTGCTACTTGTCTGCCAACTCCTATATATGGTACTTCCCGTCTACTAGGGGTGCTCCCCCACAATTGCAATCTCAGCACCCACAAAAGCTAAATATGACTCAACAGCTGCCAGAGTTGCTACTTAAACAACTTCTTACAATGTTGACCTTGCTTAATGATTGCATGCTTCTTAGTGGACCCAAGACTAAATTAATGTTCTCCAGCTCTCGTTTGATATAAATATCAAGTTACTGGATCTTTCAGTCTCACTGGCATGTGTATAATTTTGGCTCAAGGAACCTATTCCTTGAGCATTGTGCATTGATCAAGGTACTGATGTATTCAATCCTAATGGAAACTGGCGACCGCATGTTGGCTGACTTAGTCTTTCACAAACAGGCCATTATACATTTCATACTGACCACGCAATGTAGCCATCTGTGGAACCACTTTGATTAGTTCTCGAGAGCTCGCTGTTTTCCATGACAGCTGTCTGAAAGAACCATCGGACACAAGCAAACAGAGATCTGCAGGAGCCTAAGCTGCCTCGGCAACGTTTGTACCACATAGACGCGATTCGCGCAGCCGCATTTTTCTGTAGTTATATTGAACAGCTAAACTGAAAGCTGGTTACCATGGAAGTACACTAACAGCGTGGCAAGGTCACACACAACATTTTGCGGCGCACGCTCACTATGCTTTAAAAGCTTGTGATCACCATGACAATGCAAGTTTGTCATTCGGCCAAGGTGCGTGCTGCCGCTCCACAACCTGCTTCCCTGTAATAAGGTATTTTACAGCCCCCAGGGGATTCAACCCTTATTATCAGACTTGCCTGTGTTTGCACATTATTCTACAGTCTCCGTTATGTTTTACTCACCCCATTACAAGAATAATTTGCAGTTCATAGACTGGCATCCTGAATGAAAACGGGTGGCTTCTCACGTTTAAGAATTGTACTCCATTGCTATCTATACAGCAAGGTAGGACAGTATGATCATTTACTAGCTGAGTTAGCAATGTTTGCAGGCCTCTTTTGGAACTTTGCCTTCACTTGTTATACACCGCCGCTGCACACATTTATTGGAACTTTGTGTCCACCCTCTCACCCACAGGTAATGCAAACAATTCTGCCCCATTGGGCACAGCTCTCTACTGTGCGCATTCAGATGTACCGCTAATTATTCTTCCCAAGTCCTCACCAGAAGATATCCAGGTACCTCCTCCTTTTCGGTTTTGAATGCAATTAGTTACATATACAATATACAGTGACCTCCATACACACTGTATGCTGTTTGCAATTGTTCTCATGCAGGCTATGGGTTTGTGACTGATAGGCTAATTTGTCTATTTTTAGCTACCATCCATTGGTATACCAGGTGGACCTTAAGAGAAGGGTTGTCCCTTAGTATGAGGAACCCGTCATTTTTGACATACCCCACACATCCCTGTGAGAAGTGACATGTGGGGCTCTTTGGATTAGAATGGCCAGTTAAGTTATAAAACTGTTGAGTATCTAAAATTCTTTTCATAGTAACATTCAAACACAATCCTTTTCTGCCCCCCTACGGTTCTTTTTCCTGCCCTGAGGAAGGCGTGTATGGATGCCATCACTACTGGCACACGGAAATATCAATGCCCAGAAGAAAAGAAGGGGCACTGCTTAAACATTAGATTACAAACGTTCACGTAGGCAGATATAAGGTGTGATTATTAATTACTCGTGCCTCATTGTTTGTTTGTTTATTATTTATAATGGGCGCCGGACTCAGCGGTACAAGGGCGCAACAGCTACAAGATAATGCAAAGCTTAAGTTACAGGTGGACAAAGTGTGAAGCATAAGTTACAAAGCAGGATAAATTACATTTACAGACATTACAGGCATTATGTACAAAATTGTAGTGGCCCCCTTGGGGTAACATATGTTAAGTCTTGAAAGTGAAATATGTTTCTTACAATAACAAAACTCTTCTTTGCCATATATATATATATATATATATATATATACATATATATATATATATATATATATATAAAAATTAACCCCGATTTGAGATACTCTCAGTGATTTCTTTTGCACAATATGATTTTTCATAAATAATTGTAATATATACAACATATTGAGTTGTTTGCAGCGTGAACACCTCTTTGCTTATTATTGTATGTTGACCACAACCACGCATGCCCACAAGTGGTCCCCCTATTTTGATCTAATTCTACAACAACTACAACAGAATCTACAACTGTGAATGTAGGAGAGCAGATCAGCACTCAACTTCTACAGACGAGTGTGGGGACATCTGGATTGGCTAAAATGGATGGAAATGATCAGGCCCAAAATCTACCAGCAGAAAACACCCAAAACGAAAACCTAAAAGAAATGACATTACACAGGACTTATGACATTTTCCAAAAGACAATAATGGGTTGCTCAATAAATCCAGAAATAAGTGGCCAATGCTACATGAACAGGGGCCAAATGATAAAGGGGTTTCAAGCAATCCCTGCATGTGTGCGGTGCCCTCAGATGATATCCAAAGGATGCCTTCCCAAAAAAAGAGCAGAGAGTTCAGTGTGTTACTTCAGTACTAATTTAATAGCACAAACTGTGTGGAACAATCGGGAATCCCTGAAATCTCTGGGGTATGACCTGGTGGAGCTTCGAAACCAAGAATCGGCTGAGTCGTTTCTGCTTCCACCATTAAGCATCACAACGATGGACAAGATCACCTCTGGTAACAAAGCAGATCATGGGAACGCTAGAGGTGGTAGAGAGGACTCGTGATGGCTGGAGGCGGCAATAGAGATGTTTAAGAACTCCAAATCAAATCAGTCCACTCTTTAGGGTAAACCTTTTGAGAGTGGCCTCATGGAATGCGTGTGGGTTCCAGAGGCTAACTAGATCCAATGCTGAGAGCCTAAAAACAGTCGGTGTGCCCTTGCTGCTAGAAACTATGTCCCTAGAGGTTTTTCTATTAGAGGGGTACCACACCTACCGCAAGAAAGCAACAAGAGGCACCAACAGTCGGTTCGCTATTGCAGTGGACTTAAATTACAACTGCACCCATTCCAAGGTTGCGGTGAAGTCTCCGGACTTGATGGCTGTCAATGTATAACTACCATGTCGAAAATTAATTCTACTATTTGTAAATGTATATTGGAACCATGCTACTACAGCATTAGCAGACTTACATAGTTAGTTGGACACATTGTTTTTGTCATGTTTGGGGAAACCCTACAGCCAATTTTCTGTTTTGGCAGGCAATTTCTATGCAGCATGTGTGGACACGCAGAGTTTGAGAGGGCGATCTTACTGTGACATGGGTGCTTCAATTAGTGAGCTTTCTGGTCTTTGTTGGGAGCGGTTCCTCACTAGTTGGGACATGCAGGTTTGCACTCTAGCAGAGGCGCAGGAAAAGAATTGGTTTTTCATGTGGTCCAGGGGCCTAAATAAATCATGGATTGACCACTTCGATGTTTCCTCATGTTTGGCCAGCCTGTCTGAACCTCTGGTTAAAGGTGATTCCCTTGTAGAGTGATCACACAGTGTTAACACAGGCCTTTGGTTGCCCATGTAACTGACAGATTACTGTGCTGCCTTTATCACACCAAACAGGGGAGGCTTAATAGTGAAGTAGAATGCAAAGGCATGCCGGATTTTTTGCGAGGGAGTGAGAACAAACGATGTTGCAGATGGGCCACTAATTGGCTCCCAAAATGTAGAACTACATGGGGGAAAGCCCATCAGCATACATTTGGCCATAGGGTGAGAGAGGCAAAAATGGTCAAGAGGAAGGCATTGAAGGCTCTCTTGTAGGGATGGCTGGATACAACAAGGCGAGAAATAGATTTCTGACTTTCTATAAAGGCACCTTGAAGACAATTAGAAGGGAATCCCATATTAGAACGAACCAAGAGATTATTAAAACCATCATTGAAGGCGATACCTCTAAATTCTAGTGACTTCTGGGAGGCAAAACCAATGAGTTGGAGCGGCGGGGTATGATATGTCCAATATCATTGCATGTATGGATTAGCTACCTACAGGAAAAATACCCTCTACCTAAAGATGAAGCTACACCATATCTATACACTAAACCAAGAGGTCACCTTACTAATTACCTATGGGATGAAGAGGACATCACTTGGGCCATTGAGAAAGCCAAGGCATCGAGGGCGCCGGCCCTGATAACATTCCCCCAATATTGATCAAAAGCAACATGAGTGCTAGCCTTAGACCATTGAAGGAATTATTTAACAATGTCTCTCTCACAGGTTGGGTCCCAGAGACATGGAGACAGTCTCTTATTATCCCAATTTACAAACAAGGCGACAAGGCTGATCGAAAAAATTACATTATGATTGCTCCCTTGGATTCTTCAAGTAAAATCTTAGCGACCCTGTTACTGAAGGAATTAAGAGAAAAAACGGCTGCACTGTACTTGTTGTCTCGCTTTCAAATAGGCTTTCGCTTAGGTATGGGGACGTCACTAAATGCCTTCACCATGTCTCACCTACTGGCAGACGTAAAAAGAAGTGGGGTAGGAACTGTCTACATGGCCTCATTAGACATGTTGAAAATGTTCGACCCTGTAAGTAGAGGAAGGCTCTGGACCAAACTCCTTACATGGGACATTCCTGTGCACCTTGTCCAACTTCTGGCATTACTCCATACAAATATGACATTGAGGGTAAGGCTGAAGGGGGAGGGTGCACTGACTGACTCGATTTCCACCTTTGTGGGTCTGTGACAGGGGTGTGTGGTTGCACCAACCTTATTTAATCTTTACATGGCGGACATGAATAAAATCTGGTAGGAAGGTACAACTAACCCTGTAAAACTGGGTACGGTAACACTCGATTGGATAGCCTTTGGAGATGACATAGCATTATTTTATCTTATTCCCATGGGTCTGAAAAGAAAGCTAAGCCTCTTCTTCAACTATGCAGTGGAGAATCATCTTAAAATTAATGTCCAGAAGTCCAAGGTAATGATCTTCATAACAAAAAAGAGCCCTAAAACTTTTAATTGGAGAGTTGGGGAAAATCCCTTGATGAGAGTTCAAACTTTGAGGTATTTTGTATATGCGGTTTCCAATATAAGTTCTAAAGAGAGCTAGAAACTTCCCCTAAAAAAGAAATGTGCCTCGCTGTTAATGGAAATGATGACTATATATTCACAGCTCTGTCGCTTTTCCTTGAGACTTCTCTCATTCTACTTGCTCATGGTGGAGCCTACACTGCTACATGGCCTGGACATTTCCCTGATTGATCTGGGTCCCTATCTGAACTCCATGCAGGGTTTGTTCTGGAAAAGAACCCTTGGGTTGGCAAACTCACACCCAAATGCCATCATAAGACACACGTTTGGCCTCATTTCCATAGCAGTGAGAGCTTTGTTGAGGAACATGACTGAGTTTGCCAAGCTTTTGAATCCACCGCCAGACTCCTTGTATCAGAGTTGGAGGACAAATCAAACAAGGGGCTCACGCTATACTATTGCCAGCTTTAAAAAGCGGATGTTAAATATTCTGAAACTTATTGGTTGCTCCACAGAAGAACTTATAACTAATATGTCCCCAACCAAAAGAAAGTTCTTCAGGGATGATTGGGAGGAAACTGTGGACAAACTGGGCTCGTACCCGCTCTATGGTGAATATGTAAAATGTACCACCAAATGGTAAGACATTTCCAAATATATCTCGATCTTTCCATGCCCAACATTACAATACGTATATCTGCATTTCCGCCTTAATCAACTACCAACGCTGGAACGTATAAGCAAATGGGATCATACAAGGGGAGACTATAGTTGGAGGTTTTGTGGGAATTGTGGTGATGAGGAAAGTCTAAAACATCTATTGACAGTTTGTCCATCCCTGGGGGAGGAGTGAACTCGTATATTGGGCACTGCTGTACTGACAAAACTCCACTGGATAAGATTAATGTGGGGCTCACAGCAAAGATTGATTATATCTCCATGTCATTGTCTGCAAATTATTCTGAAGAAAATGGAAAATATTAACAATTGATTGCTTCTTTTTTCTTTCATTGTTTTCTTTTTCTTCTTGTACATAAAACACATGTTTCTTTTTCTTTATTTTATTATGTATGAATTTAAAGTAAAGGTTATGTATGTATATGTGAAAAGTTCTTTTGTATTAACTATATCACAATAAATACATTAAAAAAATGATAGTTCTTCTAGTTGCAAAAACGGATACAAATGACCTAGCCAGTCTCTAGGGTCCAAAGATGGACCAGGGATGTGGATATCAATCAATTACCTTCTGCAATTGTCTTGCGGGTTTGGTAGCATTGAACCAGGTTTGTTGGCATCGGCCGCGGTGTCAGCTCAGTGCACAGATGCAGCAGTCGCAGTGGTCCAATGGCAAGCAGGTGTTGAGGCTGGGTCAAACAGAAGAGGAGCTATAGGTATCTTATAGTGGTGGTGAGTCCCTTCTTTAGGTGGATCGAGGCAGGTCCTTGTACACACCCTAACGCTACTTGCGCCATGAGGTTTTTAGTCTGTGAAGTATTTCCAAGATACAGTGTATGTGCAGTGCTGAGATCCGACAAAGGGCTGCATTTTTTGAACAGAAAGGGCTTCTGTTGATTTTTAAACACAAGTTTTCTTCTGCTTATGTCCTGCAAGCAAACCAGATATGTCAGAGACTCAACGGCCTCCTTAAGGAAAGGATTGCCATACTCAAACTGACTTTGAAGAAGGGATGACTGTACTGCCTGCCCTTAGCTTTATATGCCCTACGGAATCAGCCTGAGTCGGACCACCACCTCACCTCAGACAAGCTAGTGACAGGAAGGAGAATGAGAACGCCTCTTACACCTCCATCGAGGAGTAGAAGTGATGCCCAGAGTACAGCTAAATTGTTAGGTGATGGGTTCAATACATATTTGGCATGTATGACCTCTAGCTTCTCTCTCATTTCAGATCAACTCAGGCATCAGGGGGGTTGCTCTCAGAACACAGATGAAGACAATCCAGCAACCAGATCTCCTGAACTGTTATTGACACCTAAACTATTTGTTGGGGACACCGTGTTGATATAGAATTTCACTCAAAAGTGGCATGAGACACATTTTGTTGGCCGCTTTTGCATTGAAAATATAACCCCCTCAGCAGTAAAAGTCCAAGGCAGATGAGCTTGGCTACATTTAAGTGATCTAAAACCATATACTGGCGAGACAACCCCTCAAACTGTTGCTGATCTAGAAGCAAGACAAGAAGAAGAATTTCAGCGTGTGCATACTCGATCGATGACGAAGAAGAAGGATAATAAAGTGACCAGTTGATAATGCAGATTCTGCATTTGGGCTAGGGCTCAATCGGACACTCCTCATAGATATTATAGCGGGAGTGCAAACCCTGGCTGAGAACTTTAGGAATTTCTTGAAAAATGAACTTTAGAAATCATATTGATGTATTAAAGTTATGCCTGAACGATAGTTTTTAATTAAGAATTGGAAACAAGATCAATATCCAGAATCATTTCTCACTACATATCTGTTTAAGTAAGTCTATGGTGCTCACAGACAGTGATGTGCACAGGCTTGTATTTGCTGTTTTTGTATTTATCCTTCGAGGTTATCCTGCTCTTGTTAGAAAACATGTTGATGTTCGCACTTTTTTACAGGATCCTAAAAATCGCCCTGTAATCAGGAGACTGCTCATAGCAATAATAGAAGAGATATTGCAATTGCAGGAATAAAAGTGTTTTTCCTTAAATGATCGTAGTCAAAATGAGGAATATTTGAAGCTAGTACGATTTTAGGGAATGAACAAGCCCAACCAGTCCCAGGATGGCGAGAAAGGTGGATGTCCATGGTATTGTGCATAGTGTACGCCTGCACAATTACACTTTTTATCTTTCTGTTTCTCTTTTTTAACACTCTCTATCACATTGGTCCGAATAGAGCAGATGTCCTTTTAGTTATCCCCACCATGCAAACCACTTTTGATTCACTTTGTGGTCAGTACACAAACCTTGCATATAGAAGATATAGGAGAAGTGCGGAGGAAGATAATGAAGGGATACATACTTATTTAGACAATGCAGCACACTTGGGTAATAACATGTGGTATCCGCACATGGAAAAGGGGGGAGAGAGAATATCTAAGGAGAGTTGCTATGTATGTTCCATAATACCTTTAATATATTCATAGCCACAGAAGTACTAGTGAAAAAAGCACATTTCCTGACACCTCTCACACTTTGCCTAACAAGAGGACAGTTCCAAGGCAGAACAGCATCCATAGTGTGGATGAATAAAGTGACATCACAAAGAGAAGACAATTATTTGCGAGATTTAAAGACAAGAGAGAAGCCAGAAACAAAGCATCAAATAATCAAATGTGAACATCCTGGAATAAATGGAGCAGGATTCAAGACTGACGAAAACAAGATTCTGCAATGCAAAGATAAGATTGGGAAGGAAATAAGAGAATGAAGTGAAAGAGGTCAACTACAAATCAAAGGAACAGTGCTTACTCACAAAGGATGGGCTGATGGACTGGCTGTGTGCAAAGCAGCAGCATTAACCGGACAGTGAGAAGTAGTTGTGGTAAATGCAGTAAAAGAATGCAAAGATCAATTGCCGAAGATTGCAAGATTGTTGACATGGGTCGACGATAAGGGAGGACCATTGCAGATACTACCCCTGAAGAATGCGTCCTTATGTTTCAGAAATAATGGTATGGAGAAAGTTGGAGAGAATAGTCAGTGTGGCCGAATTTTCAATGTACTAGGCATGAAGGCAGGAACAGCTGTCCTGATGGATCGATATTGGGCTTGTGGGCCCAGGGCCTACATGAAGCTGCCCAAGGATTGGGAGGGACGTGCTCCTTGGTGCTCATTCATGTTTCAGCATTAGTAATTCCTCAAAGTGACCTGAACATTGGTGAATTTGCCATTTGAGAAGTAGAAGATCGCTTTAATTTCTCAATTGAAAAAAGAGGGAGAATTAGTTCTCGGCGAAATCTATAGAACCCTTTGATTCTATTCAATATGGGCACAGGTTATTCAGCCAGACTTCATCAGATTGATGACCATCTTAATGCCCGAGATCCAGACGATGGCCAATGCTAAATGGTTGCAGATTACCAGGTGGGAGCTTCAGCAGACCATCAACACCACCATAAAGGGATTCAATGCTATCAAGGAACAATTGAGGGCCATACGACTGATGACCCTACAGAATAGGTATGTCCTTGACATGATCACTGCGATGGAAGGAGGAGTTGGTGCCAAAATCGTGCCATCATGTTGCACATTTATACCTTATCACGATGACGTGAATGGAACTTTGACAGAGGCCATAACTCTGCTGACGAAAACCTGCTTAACAAGATGGAAGATGAGACTAAGGACATTGCAGATGACAGTTGGTTTGGGTCCATATTCACATGGGTTCCACAATGAATGGCGAATATATTCAAGTTTCTTGGAGCAGTATTAATGATGGTGATGTTTGGATTCTGTGTGATTAGGATAATAATTACACAGTGTAAGAAGACAGCAAGGAAGGCAGTAGGGATGAAGATTATGATGGATATTGAGTAAGGGTTTGTACCCAAGAATTCGACATTTGAAGATTTCAGAACCTTTATAGAAGCTATAGAAGAGGGGATGAAGTTCCTGCATCCGAAAAATCACAAGAAGTACATAGGATGACGGTAGTAGTAAAGATCTGGACACTGAAGAAGTACTTCTTCAAAAGAAGATATCAAAATGTGGAGACTGGTGAAAATATGGTTGATTAATCAACCAGAGGGGGGAGTGTAGAGGAGCAGCCAAGTGCCCCTACAAGAAGTCCCGCCCCTTCACGCTTATATGCTGGAAGCCAGAAATTGTGCCATGCTTGACACCAGCGGTTATGACCATTCCGCGTCAAATCTTTGAGAAAAGTTGTCCACTAAGAAAACCCTATCAGATGTATTCCTGAAGAGATGATGATCTCATGGAGGAAGCCCCTGACAGAATATGAAAATGAAAGAAAGAGGAGTTGGTGATATCACAAGAACGAGAGTGACGCACTGAGAAGACTGGATAAAGAAAAGCGTGTATGAGCCCTATAGAATCTGATGGCAAAGTAAAGAATCAAGTAAACTTTCATATGCAAAATGAATATTGCACGTGTGAAGAGCACTGCAGAAAATGCAAGCCATTTGATACCCGTACAAACACAGTAACACAAGTAGAATAAGTGATAATAGAAGCTGGCAATACGTAGTGGATAGACTGCAGGCAGAGGCACCATTATATTGATGCTGGACATCAGTGTTACATATTTAGTAAGCTTAAACCCATGAAGAAGAGTCAAAGCTGTGTTTCAGCAAGGAATTAGCCAAGCTCACGGAAGACTCCAGAAGGGCCGCGTGGCCTGATGTCAGGGCTGAAGCAGCCAAGAACTGGTTATCTATTCTTGGAGATGGAGAATGTGAGAAACCAAATTATCTCTTGTTAAGGTGCAAAGAAAGACCATCATGCCTGTCAGGTTTTATTAATCTAAGACAATTAAATGCTGTAAAATGGGCCGAATCATGGTCTCCTGTTATGTGTGAGCCAAGGATGGAAATAGAGTTTCCAGGCGCGTGCTCATACTCCCTTAAATTCTCAGAAGCAAGGATATTTTGCAAATCCAAGTTCCAAGACTATCTTTGTGGCAGAAGGCATGGGTGATGAGAGATGATGGGCTAATTGGGTGGCGAGTTGCAGTCCAGTCTACTTCCTGGCACCTGGGGTTTCGCTTACGTGCTGCTAGTGAGCCGAAAGTTCCAAAAGGGCACACACATGTCTACCAATTCTAGAGGGCCATATAACAAAGGGCCTTATAGTTTGAGAGTCAATGATGTACCGTGTATATAATAAATGTTGAAGCTGACTTGCACTAAGGGTTGTCCACCTGTAGAGACCCAATCACAACCTGACCCTTATAGAAAGTATACGTAGATGTTCCTTTTGAGCGTATCACAACCCCCCATAGGTTTCTCTTATTTGCAATGTAGAATGATGTCACTTATGACAAATGTTGAGTATAAAGTCTATATTTTTATAAAATATGTTGAGTAGTTGAACGGAGTGAGTTGATGAGAGCTCACGCGAAAGTCTGTGAAGTCCGTTGTAAACTCCCTGCTTTAGATAACTGTTGATAAAGCAGCGACTTTCTGCCATCTTCCTGAGTTGGTTCGATTATTTGGTGTAAAAGTTATTCTGTCCCCATCCACTGCATGACCCGCTACCCGAAAAAAGGGCTCTAAAGCGCATGATGTTTTTGGAACTGGGATGCATATTGTAAATACATCCCATGTGATGCAGAGACTTGGGTGTCAAGAGGGTAAATGTGGCCTCTGAACCTGCTCTGTGCCACTGATAGAGCAGTGTGACGGGACATAAATGTGAGGAAGACCATTTTGTGAAGATTTCTCAACAGATGCCATTTTCTTATATGCAAAGATTGGATGAACTCCTCACTATTCCTACCCTGATGAGGATTACACTGCCTAAAATAAATCAAAGGAAACACTCTCACAAATGATATCTGTCCCTCACACTGCGTTCAAAGCCAAGGGCATAAAAAGAAAAGGGCAATTCCTGTTTGGACCTGTTCTGACGAGGAGGACCCAGGGCCCGAGCCCCGCTCAGACAGCAGGTAAGCATGAACCAACATCGGTTTATTCCCTGTGTCCCCAGAGGCCATCCTTAGCCCCTCTGATCCCCCTGTGATGTTCCCTTGTGCCCCCCTTCTCGCAAACAGGTGTTGCCTGTTTTGCTTGATTCTTCTACCTCCCCCACCTCCAGCCTACTTCTGCAGGAGTCTGTCCTGATACATTCTGGTTTCACCATTACTGTCTTGTGGCCAATGCTGGATTTGACTTTTGTGGACTTCCTTGATTCATGGTGTGTCATTCTTTCTCAACTTCCATGCTGGATTTCCTTTGCATCTTGTGCTCTGCTCACGGTGGCCCTGAATCATGTTGTTCCCATCTTCATCTTGTATCCTGGCTTGCAACATTATGTGTTACTACTGACTTCTGCAATTGTATTCGCTCTCCCCTCTTGCTTCTCCACTCTTTTTGACTGCTTACTCTCTGTTCTATGCTCCTCTCCCTTCTCCCTTTTCCTATCTCCTCCCCTCCTCCCCTTACTTGCTTCTATGCACTTTCTCTATCAGAATTGTGCCTGGACCTAGTATGATAGCAACCATGTCTGTCCCCCCCCCCTCTCCACGACTATCTGAAATGTTGTCAGGCCTAGTACGATAGTCGCTTGTTTTGTTCCTCCCCTCCCTATCTGCACTCCTCTCCCTCACCTTTTGTCTTTCTCCGGCTCTACCAGAAATGTCATCAGGCCTAGTATGGTAGTCACCTGTCTGTTTCCATTTCCTTCTCACTCTCCTCTTCCCTTCCTCATCTATGTCTTAGCTCTTGCACTATCTGAAATGTCATCAGGTCGAGTACGATAGTTAATTTCACATCCTTACTGTTCATGGCCTGTAAGAATGTAATTTTATTTTCCCTTGTTCCCTCCCTTGCCTTGAAGCGCTTTGAAACACATTTCGTATAGGCGCTATATAAATAAACTATCATATCCTATCATATAATATCATACATACACAAAATGAATAAGAAAATGCATGGCAGTTCAAAACAATAATGATTGAGTTTACAATGTAATCACAGTCTCTCTTTACAACCTGGGCAAACTCACCTTCCCCAAGTCTAAACGTGATTCATCTTCACAGTTCAATAAAAGAAAACAAGGAAATCCTACTTTGCAATCAAATTCCAGCACAGTTCAATTGAACTTCAACTTGTCAACAGAAAGTTCCAACACAGAATATATAAACTCTTCTTTGTACACGTTCTCAGTTCCTCAATAGCAACAATGGTTATCTTGGGTCAGGATGATTTGCCACTCTGATAACTTCCAAAGTAATATAACTTCTCTGCAAATGCCTTACACAGCTCTTCCATCAACACCATAAATAACATGAATTGTCTCTGCCAGGACCACCTTGTAGCACCTCTTCAACTTCCACCTGGTCTGCTCCCATGCCAGGCCTACTTCTTCAAAGATTTGCCATCCGGGTATACTCCCCTGACTGAACAGAGTTTCACAACAAGTGCTTTTGTGGTTATAATCAACTGACAAGAGGTTCACAACAGCTTCACAGTTTTCAATACATTGCAGCTACAAAACTTTCAACAACTCTTCTGGGAAAATAAGATTCACATTGCTACTCTTTTATACTCTTCTGTAAATAACATTGTTCTCCTTATGGATATCCTTTTCCAGCAGGGCAGCCTTTTTACCATTCTTGTTTCCCCACTACACAATTAACCAAAGACTAACAGGTATAGGGCCTCTTCCTGCTACTCCCTTGTTTCTGGCAATGTCTGTTTATCCCAGCTTTTACCACATGTTGTGAAAAGTATGGGCAACAAGTCCCAGTGCTCATAAACCTTGCATTAGCCCCCTTCTGCTGTTGGCAATATTTTATAGATTGTATTTGCCTTGGTTTTATTCTCTCTTGGCTTGGGCAATGCTTGTAGGTATTAGCTCTCAACAACTTCACCCCCTCTGCTTGTTGGGATTTCCACAGACTCACACTTTTAATGTTACAGACATTTGGTATTGTTATAGCACTCACTCGCCAAATGCCTGCTTTTGGCATGTGAGCAGGTACGGAGCGCTCCGGGGTCAGTACCAGTTTGTGAACTCACTGGGTAAGACATGAGCCTCTGTTCCCCTCGCCGCTCACAGAACTTCTGCTGCTGTGGCTCCTCGCCACCTGGCAAAGGCTTCTGTTAGTCCGCCTTCACCCACACCACTCACAATTGGAGCTCTGCTTGCTCCTGAGGCTCTCTGGTGCACGTCAGACACCAGAGACAGCCTTGAGGCCCTCGGGTGCACGCCAGCCACCTGAGACAGCCTCCTGCATGCTTCCCGCTGCGCAGCCTCTACAGAACAGGTCACAAAGGGGCACGCTTCTCTCCTGCACACTTCCTGCTGCGCGACCTCTGCACTTCAGATTTCTGGAGACACAGACCCTCTCAGGACTGGCAGCTGATATCTGCCAAACAGTGGTCCCAGGGTTTCTCTCTCCGCCAGCTTCTGTCTGGCCTGCCAGCACGAACCACGCTACTTCTGCTTCTTACAACGTCTGCTCTTTATCAACAACTATATGACCTGCAGATTAGGAGGCCTTTTAAGCTTCTCTGTCTCCCTTAGGTGTGGGTCATCTGCATTAATTAGTTGACCACCCCTGAAACATGGTACCTTTTCAGCTCTCTTCTTTGGCCCAGTATTTAGGGGATTATGGGACTTGAAGTCTCTAATAGTAAAGTTAGGTTTTTGAGTTTCTGTTGTTTTACTTTTAAACCCTGATTTGTTCCTTATAATATTCTTCAAAGGAACATCACAAGGGATAGTCATCAGCCTTGATTGAAAAGGGAAAAGCAATTATTTTAAGCAGTTCTTATTCACTTAGTTCTTTTCACTGTACTTTTGGGTATTAGGTAGGTCTTTAGTTTTACAGGTCTCCAGAATTTTAGAAGGGTTTTGATTTCTCCCAAGGCTTAGGAGTTTGTGATTGTTTTCACCCCTATTTACACTTGTATCTTGTGGAACAGCAAGGTGGTTATTACAACAAGCCCTTACATATTTCAGCATTGCAGAGCCATCCTTTTTAGAGGAAGACAAATACTGCATCTCCTGCCATGGAATCCTCTCATTCCCTTGGACCTTTCCTCCTCCCAGGTGACCCTCCCGCAGAACACCACCCCCAAGGTCAGGATTAGAAAGTGTCTGTCTGTCCCTGGACACCTGGGAGGAGACTTTAGGCAGGGAATTAGTAAGGAGTCCATAGGATTCATCACAGCAGGTGCTGTGAATCAAGAAAGTTTGGCGTGTGTTTGGACCTGGGACCTGCCACAACTCCTTTCCTGCTGACCTGTGCCTGAGTGGCTCTACTACCTCTATTACCAACAGTGAGAGGCTGGAGGCGGACCCTCCACTATAACACCACTGCTCCCAGCGGAGCGTTTGCGGAGTGTTTGGCGAGTGTTTGGACCTGGGACCTGCCACAACTCCTTTCCTGCTGACCTGTGCCTGAGTGGCTCTACTACCTCTATTACCAACAGTGAGAGGCTGGAGGCGGACCCTCCACTATAACACCACTGCTCCAAGCGGAGCATTTGCGGAGTGTTTGGCGAGTGTTCGGCGTGGTGTGAGGTAGAAGATCAAACATGGACCACACACCCACCCTGATCCCTGGCGACACAGTGATTTCTCAGGTACCTCGTACCCGTAGTCGTATGAAATTGCCTGTTGTTGGGGGTAACGCAGGGGACAAAGTAGAGGCGGTGAGTACCACCACGGACGAAGCTGGACTAGCTGGGGTGCCCTCCATTCGGCCTAATAACCACACAGAGCCCCCTAATGACAGATTCCATCTTTCCGACCCTGCCGCGCTGTCTTCCCCCTGTCCCTCCCTTGACCGCTGCTCACCTTGCCCCCCTTGTTAAACACCTGTAGAAACATCTTTACCTGCGGTGGATGGGTCCCATGGTCCGCCGTTGTCCGGGTCTGTGCTCAGCAGGGGCTTGCCGCGGGCCGTGTATGGTGATGGGGACGGTGCGACGCGCACGGTTGCAGTGGAGCTGCGCGTGCGCACGGGGCCGGAGTCCCGTCGAGCGGTCCAGGCGGAACTACGGAGTTGCCGTGTGCATTGGGGGGCATATCGCTGGTGGGCGACTCGCTTCCTTGGAGGGAAGCGGCACCCGCTGCGAGTGCGGCAACTAAGGAAGTCTTCTGCCTGCCGCAGGAAGAAGCTTCTTTTTTAACAAAAAAAAAAAACAACAATTAATAAACAAAAAAATAAAGCCCCGAAAACATTTATACCAAGTATACTCTATGAGAGTAGTGAAGCGGCAGCCATTCTAAAAGGCATGGAAAGTTCACAAGCACCACATACAAAGTCTTCCCCTACAAAACAAAATGCACTGAAAGCCAGCGATAGTAAACCAAATATCTTGTCTTCCATTAACAAAGAGCCAGTGTGTGACATTGAAAAGGGTCACTTGCAAGCTAACACACAAAAAACTTCAACCCAAGGAAAAACAAAAACAACAAACAATTTACTAAATGGGGCTGGTGACCTCCTGAAACCACCTTCTACTCAGAAATCCAGACCACGTGCAAAGTCCCTTTCAGGGATAAGAACTATCAGATGGCACTTTAAAAAGAAAGATTTATCTACTTTACAGAAAGACATGAGCCTGGCAACTGGGATCATGGATGCCAGACAACAACTAGACGAAATGGAAATGTCAGATCATGACCTTCTGTTAGTGTCCGGCCGATGTGAGGAATTAAGCTCTTACAATGCACAACTAGAACCAGACAAAAGCGGTAACTGCAATTTACCTAAGGATGCCATGATCACAGAAAGCATTGGAATGACAAATGTTCCTGTAATAATTGAAATCGTGCCTAAACAAAAACATTCAGAAAAACTGGAAGAATCTAAAAAGCTGTCTTTCAAGGAACCAAAAAACACTCAGATACCGCGAGTAAAAAAATTCTTTGAAGAAGTGGACGCAAACAAATCGAGTGTACACATGAGTCTGGAAAAAATGAAGAAAATCGAAGAGGTCCCAAATGATAAATCAACCTCAGAACATCAAGGGGACCTAACTTTGAATTCTCAAAAAGCAAAGGAAGATGTCCCTCAGGAACTAAGCAGCACCCTACCTGTGGACTCGCAGCTGGAAGACGAAGAACAAACTGTGCCGGGCCTCAATTCGGCCGAAATTAAAGAAAAACATCTTGGAAGAGAACAAGTACCTTCATATACCCTTGGCCAATTACTGATATTTGTGCAAACATGCAAGCCGCAGTAGGATCAATGATGACTATAGCACTTGCACCGTATCTGAAGTTATACGAGGCACTGCACGAAAATTGTAGGGACCAATCGCATGTATTGGCTCAAATCCAGTCCAAACTAACAAGTGTAGAAAAACATTTTGAGGCTGAACAAAAAAGAAAGATCCATGAAAAAGCATCGGAAAACGTTATAGTTAAGACGCTAATAGAGCTAATTGAGGAAGCTCGGGAAGACAAAAGAGCGTTTTTGCATTGTTTCAGTGACACTATTAACTTACTTAAAACAGAGAGTTACAAAAACAATGTTCAATATGAGGTCAAAAGCACCTCAACAGAAACAATGGACAGAGAGCCAAGGCCAAGTGAGGAACACAGAAAGGTAAATGTGATGGTTGAGCAGAACAAAAAAATCGCAACTGAAAACACAAGAAAGACTGAATTTATAGTCAATCGAACACTGGCACCTGGCTCCCAAAGAACAGAGGGAAAACAGGGAGAGTCCCTGATAAATAGTCAACCGATACAGGTCATTGATAATAACAACTGCGAAAACCAGCCTAATGGTACTTATCCATTTTTCAGCATTGAAAACCCTAAAGAATCGAACAGAACAGATAAGATGGAAAAATTAAATGAAACTTCGGAAAAATCAATCAAAAGACCAAAAGATGTCGTGGAAAAATCAAATAAAAAAACTAAAAATTTGCCCAATCAAAAATGTATGACTAATGAAGGAACACGGCAGTTCATTCGAAACCTAAAGCCCATAGGTAAAGAGATAACAAAGTCTATCCAACAAGCACCGCCAATAAAAAAAAAAAGGATGATGCAGGGCAAGTAAAGAAACAAGCAAGAGAATTCATTAAAGATGTGGAACTAGAGAGTACATTAGAAAGCTCCATAAATGAGTCCTATGTTCAAGAGTCTTTGTTGCTCTTATCGGTTTATGAGGATGATAGCTCGCAAGAGTCAACCGAGGAATGTGAAGAGCATGAGAGTAAGGAAAGTAATGCTCCGGAATGTCTTGAAATACCAGCTTCGACCTTTCGAACTTTGCAAGAAAAAAGAACGCAGATTGGACTAAAAAAGGACTTGGAAAAAAAGCAATGCCGGGTGCTCAAAGATATGATCAAACAATCAGAACAAGAACGAGAAAGCAGGAGCACCCAAGACCCCAAGAGCTCGAGAATGAAAAATAGGAATAAAGGTGTTGAGAAGAAGGACCGAAGAAGTGACAAGAATAATTTTGAACCCTACGGCAATCAGAATACCACCTAAAATTAAGAATGGAGAGAGTCCTAAGAGCACAGGATGGTTTGATCCTAAATAGATCAAACCTAATGAAACTTTTGCATAACGTGCCTTAATTGAGAGTGATTGAACCAAAAGATATCCGAATTGTGGAATTTCCAAACGAAGAAGATTTGGATAGAATTTATATACACTTCAACTCAAAGGCAGTTATGAACGCAATATGGCTAGCGGCGGATGACCTGCGGGTTTTGGGTTTTGATGTTAAAACAGAATGTCCGCAACAGAGAGAAAAAGATATAAAAAGGGACACAATTAAGAAAAAAGCTTTGAAGAACAACAAAAAAATGCCAGCGAAAACCAAAATGAAGAGGAAGTGGATTACAGACCTATACGTTTCTCACCAACATTATTAAGGGGCCCAAATGCTCTACGCATGAAAATTAAAGGAACTGTGAAAGGGAATCTGGTCCAGCAAACAAATAATGACCGTCCTATTGTAACTAAAATAGATGCTGAAAAATCCTGGGGCTGGTTAGCGGAAACTTTGAATACGAAAATAAATGAAAAAAACATTAGACCGAAGGACTAGGACCACGAGGATTAACAAGTTTTGCTTCCTGGAATACAAGAGGTTTCCA
Organism: Ambystoma mexicanum; assembly: GCF_040938575.1. Taxonomy (NCBI): domain Eukaryota; kingdom Metazoa; phylum Chordata; class Amphibia; order Caudata; family Ambystomatidae; genus Ambystoma; species Ambystoma mexicanum. Next base: position 782,089,244 of record NC_090932.1, read on the forward strand.
TCACTTGATTGAAAAGCTAAATAAAGAAATTCTAAATGCAGATATTAGCTGTATTCAAGAGTGCTGGCTGCAAGAACAGCCATACATACATGGAGCAACTTGTTATTTAAACAAAGCTCTCGAAGGAAAAAAAGGTAGACCTTCCGCAGGTTTATTAACTATCATAGAAAACACATATGGCGGAAATGTAATTCGTACGATACACCCCTCACCATTGATACAAATAATAATCACGCAACAGGATTCAAAAGGAAGTAACACACAAAAAGAAAAAATTATATTAATCATTTGTAATCTATACTGGAACACAAAAGCAAAAGATGGACAAGTATTCCTGGAATTACTTACTAATCATATAGACCAATTGAGGTCAGAATATGATAATCCGGCATTAATAATATGTGGTGATCTAAACATCTTCTGTGGTAAAACCAAAAATCCACAGTCAAATTTGTCTAGTTACAACCGACAAAAACAATCAAGAGCAAGAGATTGGCAGATGGAAATGGAGAACCGTGATCTCTTGCAAGTAAATGGAAATGTCCAAGGAGACATGGAAGGAAGATCGACTTGGTCATCACATAATTCAAGCGCAATATTAGACTACTTTTTTGTTGACCGGAAAACTTTTGGCAGAATACTTACCTTAAAAATCTTACCAACAAAAAGTAGTGACCAAAAAATACTAATCCTCACATGCTCAGATCCAGCAATAGAGCATAGAAGGGATGTGGTATCTAGGAATACTTGGCCTACTGGAGTCAGTGTAAATGAGGGCCGAAACAGACTGAGATTAACAACACAAATGATTCCCATGCTAACAAATTCAATAAATAAATGGGCTACCAAAACAGGAAAAGACGTGGAGTATGAATCATGTCTTAAAATCTTTAAAGTGACTACAGAAACAAATAGAAGAACCACAAAAAGCAGGACGCATTGTTTCAATGTGGATCTAGCGGAAAAAAAACGACAGCTGGCTAGAGATCTAAGAGCCTTAAAAAAACAGAATATTGCCTATGATGACATGCAAGCAAAAAAGAAAGAATTGAGAAAAGGTTATCGAAACTGGGCTAAGTCCCATAGAGCTCTATTATTTCAAAAAGACTCTGAATACATGTTAATGGTGATGAGAAACAAAAATGCAAAATATCTATGGACATTGCTAAATCAGAAAGGAAACCAACAAAGTGAGGAACAAATTAATCCTATAAATGAAACAACGTGGGAACAATATTTTCAAGAAAAATATAATCGAGAGCCCATAACAGATAAAATTCCACAAGATGACAAAGAAGAAAAAGGTTGGGATATTGAATTCACTTTAAGTGAAATCCTGGCTCTGATAAAAAAAAAGCAAGTAGATTGCGAGCACCAGGGCCGGATGGCCTCACGAATGAAATCTTAAAGCAAGCTCCAGAGGTATGGGCACACATGTGCTTTGTTCTCTTTACACGAATAGTAAAAATGGGTTATATACCAGAATCTTGGACAACTTCAATTACCATTCCAATCCATATAAATGGAGACAGAGCATGTCCGGAGAACTATCGTCCCATATCCTTGCTGGATGTCTTAGGCAAACTCTTTGTGGGCATTCTCTTGAAAAGATTAAAGGAATGGATACAAAGATCTGGTAATTTCGATCACAGACAAGCGGGTTTTGTGGAAAATGTAGACTGCAGTCTAAACCTCCTAATCCTCAACCTGCTAAAAGCAAAGACCATTCATGAAAATCAAAAACTGTTCATCGCCTCAATAGATATGGCGGCAGCCTTTGACAGAGTAGACCGCCAAATTCTCTGGTCCAAATTGAAAGAAAAAGGTTGTCCATCAGACCTAATAGAAGCTATCAAATCTCTCCACACAAATACATCAGTGCGAGTCAGATTGGACCAAAAGGGAAACGCAGGCAATAACAACAACCTGTGGGCTAAAACAGGGATGCCCACTAGCGTCTATACTCTACAACTTCTACATTTTAGAAGTAAAGGACTGCTTGGAACCACCAAGAGCATGCTCGCCTAAAATAGGAGAAATGAAAATTGGTCATCTCTTATATGCTGACGATCTCATAGTGATCGACAAAACAGAAATGGGTCTACAAAAAAACTAGAAGCTCTGAATATACATCTAAAAGAAATCGAACAAAAAATCAATCCTGAAAAATCAGTGGTAATGATAATTAAAAAAGCAGGTCCTGCAAGTAAAAAATCTTTTAGATGGCATATAGAGAATGACCTGATAACAACAGTTAAAAACACAAAATACCTGGGAGCAATTGTAAGTGCCAATTGTAGTGACCAACCGTGGATTGAACATTTGCAGAGGAAAATGGACCAATTAACATCACAGGCATTAATATTGAAAAGAAAATTCTGTAAATTCTCCATGCGCCCGATTGTGGAATTCTATAATGCAAAGGTCACCCCTACTGTGACATATGCTGGCGAAACGGCCCTGAGAATCCATTGGGAAACATGGGATAAACTTAAAGCCAGATTTTGGCGTAAATTGCTGAATATTCCGATATGTGTTCCGATGAGTATCATATGACATGAGCTAGGATTGCATTCAATGCAAGTCCGAATCATCTGGAAAACGCTGGCCACATACAGAAAAATATCTTTGGAAAGCTGTCCACCTCAATACCAAATATTGAACAAGGAAGCAGGAAAAATGCCCTTTTGGCCATTGGATGAATGGAAAGAGAAATGTAACGAGCTGCTGCAAAATCTAAAAGTCACGACAGAAGCCCTTCTGAAACATCTAAAGAGGGTAAAAATACTTTTATTATCAATCGACTGGGCAGAAACAGAGCGTGCGAGAGTAGCTTCGAACCATCATACTCTATCGAACAAGATAACTAGATGTCCACTGATATTGCCTGGATACCTAGAAAAAAGCACAAATCGGAAGCACAGAGACCTAATAATGCGCTTTCGTCTGAACGTTTTAAGAACAAAGATCAATCTGTTCAGATATGGCTTGGCAAAGGAAAAATTATGCAGATTATGCAAAAAAGAAGAAGAATCGTCTCAACACTTAATGTTGTTCTGCCCTGAACTCAGATCTGAAAGGGGTTGTTTATTACTACCAATATTGCCTCCATCATGTGATCTGGACCCCAACTTATGGTGGTCAGCTTTATATGACGATCCAAGTAAAAAAAACGTTAAAGGTCTGGGTATTTTCCTATAAATCCATGCTAAAGAGATTGGAAGGGAATTAAGACTATTATTAACAAGGAGGACTAAAAACAAATAGCCAAACCTCGACTTAAGAACAAAGAGAGAAGACTTGGGAGAGGTCTGGCTTGTGCATGGGGAGGAGGGAAAATGTGTACATAAGCAAAAGCTTGTATTTTTGTACGCTGAAAGCTTTAATAAAAAAAAAAAGAATCAAGAAATTGAAGCGGTACACAATATGCTCATGGAATAGAGCTAATGAAAGTGGAATCTGATTAGCAGAGTTCCCTTTCAGAGATAGAATAACCTGGATCATTTTATTATTCCCCCCCAAAAAGTGCAGGCAATCCACAAAGGCCATCTGAATATGCGAATCACAGTGCACACATTCATATGTCCTTTTTCTCCCCCTTTGCACATTTGCACAAAGGGGCGTTTATGCATATTTCAATGGACATTCACAATCCATAAACACTTGTCGGGCAGGGCTCAAGTAACTAAGATAAGCAAAAAGGTAGGGAAAGCATGTGACTTGAATATGTCCACTCATCATTTAGAATGTTTTTTGGCCCTACCTATATTTTGCCTTTTGACTCCAGCACGGGACTGACACACATAAGGAGAAATTACATCAATTAGCACTCTGCTGACTGCTCAAGTGCTACTGAAAACATACATTTCAGATGCTAAAGTTATTCTTTCTACTTGAGGTACTGAGAGGGTAAGAGGGATTTATTGGTTAATTTTTTTCTATTTACAACTGGTATTTGTGTTTTTTGGGTGGAGTAGAATGCGTTGTTTTGGGAAAAAAGATAACAGAAAAAAAGCAAGTATGGGTTAATTAGCACTTTGAAATTAGAAGAAAATAATCACATCTCCTGAACCTGATCATTACAGGCGCAGGGGGAGCACAAGTCATGACAGGGTCATTTCTGAACCTGGCAGGTATTATTTTTTAACGTTGACATCAGCGTCTTGAACCAAACCTTTCAGACCTGCATTTCTATCCATTCACTGTGGCAGGCCTATTAAGGGCCTGTCACGGTGAACAGAGCTCCATTCAACCATGTGGGCCTTGGGTTCTTTTTATGTTTTAGTGTTGGGAGCCCACTCCTGACCTTAATACAGGGGTGGACTGTGTGACAAATCTGAGGGCCTGGGCGGAGTGTACACAGTACAATAGTCCCCGTAGGGGGCTGGACGCGGGTGCACTGGGGGAAGATCACATGGGAAAGAAAGCCCCCTATGGGATTGGGGCCGACTATTCTCCGAGAACACAGTATGTCACCACTTCAATATACCCAACGCCTTCTCCAATGCCAAATCCTCCTTCCCCCTCTCTAGAAAAGAGCCAATGTATTTTGTTGTCAAGTCAGTCCCCCTAATATACTTGACAAGACTAATATTCCAAAGAATACCAAGTATGTTGTATCTGGTTTTATAAAAAGTACTGTGAATAAGAAGATGACCGAGAGTCTGAGAATCACTCTACAGAACCAGAGTGAGCGTTCTAGCTTCTCACAGGATGTGGTTGGTTCAAACAAATACAACAATCCAGCATGGGAGTTCAGAATGAACTCAACTGGAAAGTTAGAGGAGAGCTATTCTCTGAGGAGGAACTGCTGGAACTGTACATCAGGTGAGCAGACGAGAACCAAAAAAGGAAGTCGTGAATGGAGGAGAAGGAAAACCCAAATGTGGTCCCGGATGGAAGGACTACTTGGACTGTTGTCGAGACAAACCTCTGGGTGACCCAGGCCCCGGCAAAGGGCCTGAAGGAGATGACACGCAGCCGGGCACAGTCAGACGTCTGTAGAGCCACTGAAGACTCTGTTAGCCACCCGAACGCGACCGGAGCTTTGAGAAGCAACGCAGCTGCTCTGGAAACGTCAGTACCTGCCAGGAAGAAGCAAACATGTATGCGCGTTAACCGAGAGGCGTTAGAGGTCTGGGGAAGCAAGGGGTGAGGGCAGAAGCTGAAACAACAGGGTCCAGGAACCTGAGAGGAGATTGTGAGTCTGGGACTCGCACCCATATGGAAGTCAAATATAAGAGGTTTTGGGACCCCCGGAACAGTTAAGAAGGAGAAGGAGGAACTGTATGTTTGGCAGGAGAGTGAACCAAAGAGATACGATAATGAATTGCGAGTCTGGGACCTGCACCCATTTCAGAAGTTGAGAATAAGAGGGTCTGGGACTCCAATTGTAAAAGAAGCCAACAAGGAAGAGTTGTATGCTTGGCAGGGGAGTAAACCAAGTGCAATGGAATCGAAAAGGACTAATTAGAAGAAATCCTACACTTGGTAGGGAAATGTGCCAAGTTGGTGGGATAAAGAACTGTGAACCTGAGGAGTTTGTCTTTGTGAATTGACCAGTGACATTTACCCAAAGGGATAATTTACCCAAAGGGATATGGGGATCAGAGGCACTAAAGGAAGGAAAGTAGAATACATAAAGGTCTAGGGGAAAGGAGCACAACCCTAGCCGCGTAATCCTACATTTTGTGGACATTGTGTTTTCATCAGTTTTGATTACCCGAGAGACTGGGAACTTTTCTGTTCATTGGAACTACCATGAACACTTTACTTTAGGAAGAGATCATCCTAGCGCAGTTAGTTTAAGTTATTAGTGTTAGGGACAGAGGTATGCCGTTGAGACACAACAGTGAGTGACATTCTGACAATTTCACTCGTTTCTTTGAGGCAGGGAACCCACTCTCAGCTTTAGGAATAGTGAGGCATTCTTCCAACCCTTTCTTGATCAATAAAGGTGGATACCCAAGTACACCTTTTGCACCCTTACAACTGTCCTATAGGGAACTCTGCAAATTTTGCAGTTGGGCGCTGCACCCTGGTCCTCTTTTGTGTGTTATTTCCAAATGTTCCCATAGGAAAAGGGTTGGGCTTGCTGAAAATGAGTAACATGGGGCCACTTTGAACATTATTTCCGAGGCCTCTTTTGGGTCCCAGTCCATCCCTGCTGTAATGTATGCAAAGCGACTGGGCAGAGCATCTTTTGTGCTGCTGGCCAGCACCATAGGAATGCACAGGTCACCTTTGAGAATAAGATGACCTGTGCATTTCTCAAATAAGCAAAAATAAAAAAATGTGCATGCACATTAGTTTATTAAATTAAGTAACCTTTTATAAACAGCTTGGAGCCTGTATTGCTCGATGTTGTGTTGTTGCCAAGACAAGCGCGTTGCCCCTGAATTATCCTCCTGGCCCATGGAGTGCACTTTCTTCTTCTGGAATGTGACGTAAAGTGGATGTGATTTAGCTCTGGGAAACGTGCAGACTGCTCTCTATGCAATCCTTCTTGCGCGTGCCAGATGTTACCAATCTCCTGACTGTACATTGCATAATACATTACACAGCCCCTGGATCGTGACAAATCGCCATTCACCATGGCTCATCACCCGCCTGGAATGCCTTCCTACAGAGTTCAGTCTTTGGGGATTGTTTCAAGCTCCAGAAGGCCAATCTTACAGCTTGACACAATGCGTCAGTATATCTCGTTTATATGCACACGCTGGCAGCAAAGCTTATACAGAAATGCCGTGCCAAGGAGGGCAGTTTATGCTGTAATCAGACATGGAAAATGTAAAGAGTTTGATAAAATGCCCACAAATATTTTAGACGGATGGTCAAATGGCCTTTGTATAGTGATCTGTTCTGCCTTGTAAGGAGCTGATATAATATCCCCATGTGCCACAGCAAGCTAGGCATGTCTGCTGAAATGTACTCACGTCAAATGTTAAGTATTCTCAGAAACTGGCAAGTGCTCATACACCATGATAGGCATTGCATCGAAGAGTATGTACTCCAGATATATGCCTAGGGACTCATGTGCGAGGAATTCCAATTATATGGTACATATTCACATCCAATGCCAGGCAGGTACTCACACCGTATGGTAGGCATTGGCATCACATTTCAAGTTCTAACATTATTTTCCAGATATTGGGCTTCATTGCGAGTTTGCCGGTCCGGAAACAAGGGTGCCGGTAAGCTCACCGGCACCCTTGTTACCGGATCGGCAAACACTGAGTCTGCCTGCTGTGGCCACTTTGCCTCACAGGTCTGACCCTGCCGGGCACTGCGGCCACGGTAGGCAGACTGTTTACGGAAGCACCGGCACCTTTGCTAAGGGTGCCGGCGCTTCTGTGTCCCCACTCCCAAAGAGACCCGTAGGACTCTAGGGGAATGGGTACACACAATTTGCCGGCGCCTGACTTCCCCGGCTGCCGGACTCATAATGAGCCGGTGGCACCGGTAAGTCAGGTGGCGGTAAAATATTATGGGTTTGGCGGCAACCTGCCGGTAGCACCAGCAGGGTTACCGCCGAATCCGTAATGAGGCATTGTCTTCAAATGCCCATGTACTCACAGTATAATCCAGGTATTTTAATTGAATGCCAAAGTATTCACAACACTCTGAGAGGTTGTATACTGTGGCCAGTAACCCACAGCTTCATCAGAGCTTTCACAAAGCACAGGTATTCCTATTGCCAGGGATTTCAATGTATGCTAAAGTACTCACTTCATTTGTGAGATTGCCATGAAATGTCCAAGTACTCCCCCATTGCCAAGAACAGCTTGCAAGTATCTTGCCTCTTGCCTATTTGATGGGGATAGCCTTAAAAGTCAATGGTACTCATGCCTTTGCCAGGGACTGCCATGAAAGGCCCCAAAACGTGCCTCATTAACAAACATTGGCGTCGATTAACATCAAATGTCCAGGTACCCAGCCCTTTGGTGGAGTGAGAGGAAAAGGATTAGGTAGTAAAAGTCACTCCTTTACCAGAGATCTCCATGAAATGCACAGTCAGCGCATTGTTAATGATTGATATGCAATGCTCAGGTACTTGATTTATTGCCCAGAATGTCTATGACATGCTAGGCTACTTGCCACATTGCCAAGGATTGCCATCAAATGCACCATTACATTTTGCATTGCCAGGCCTTGCCGTCAACATCCCACGTACTTACCTAATCACAAAGCATTGTCATCAGGTTCGCAGGTATTTACCCCATTTATATAGAATGACATTGCATTGCCAGGTGCTCACTCCATTGCCAGTGATTTCCATTAAATGCCTAGGAGCTTGCCAACTATAATGGCTACCATAAAATTCTACTGTCCTCCCCCCGTTTTAAATGTAATTAACCTTCCCCTTGACTCAAATTATCATAAAAGTGCAACGTATAAGCACTTGATCCACTGAGTGAAATGAACAGCCCGGGTAATCGCCATATGGCCAGTGATTGTTATCAGATGGCCCAGGGTTGCTGTTAAATGCTCTGTAGTAGACTATTTACTGAGACTACCATGAAATGCTCAAGTAATGACATTGCCAAAGATTACCATTACATGTTTTGGTAGTTGCACCATTTCCATGGATTGGATTGTGGTTCCCAGATACTTGCTGACCCCTTGCCTGAGATTGCCATGAAATGCCCACATATTCACTCCTCCCATGAGATGGCCATTAAATGACTGGTTACTTACAACTTTACCAAGCACTGCCATTGAATGCCCATGTACTCACACATTGGTATGTACTGACATAAAATGCCCAGGTTCTCATCCTATTGCATTAGATCACCATCAAATGGCCTCATTCCAACCCAGGCATTAAGGGGTTTACGGCGCCGTAAATGGCGCCGACCCTTAAAGCCTGATTACAAGGTCCCTTAGCGCCATGGTGAGTTTAACGCCTGCTTTTTGCAGGCGTTAAAATCCATGGCGCTAAGGGACCTTGGAGATAATTACGGCACCGTAATTTACCCTTCCCCATTCCCGTAATTTGCCTTATGGGGCAAAAATGGGAATGGGGAAGGGTAAATGGGAAATGGGGATTTACCGCCCCACTCACCTTGGAATGGGGCGGTAAATCCGCCAACCACCATGGCGTAAACATAGTTTACGCCATGGCGGTAAAGGTACGACCCAGGCGGTAACTTACCACCTGGGTCCTAATGAGGCCCATTGATTGCAATCAATGGCCTTGTACTTGTTCCATTGCCAAGCATTGCTTTCACTTGCCCAGGGATTTGTTCCATGCCCTAATATTGCCATCACATATCCAGGTGCCCTGCCAGGTACTCACTACATTTCTTGGGATTGCCTTGAAACTTTACCGTAACAACCCCTTTGGCACAGATTGCCATCAAATGGCAAGGTTCTCGCAGCACTGGCAGAAATTGACTTGAAAACCCTACTTGTTCTATCCTCCACAGTGTTCTACAAAATTATCTCTTATTGTTTTTATACAATTTTTATAGTCCCTATTGGCATACGTTCAGCCCCCGCCGTGAAACACAAATACTTAATAATCACCAGTTAACTCATAGAATGAAGGCTATGTTGTGTCATTGCTTGACTTTAATACACACAGTGTCGGGGTGGGATCTGAGCTCTGATACAATGGGCCCAACCTATCGCCAAAACCTAGAGCCAATTATGAAAGTACACCGAAGTTCCCTGAGTGCCAAACTACCGATCCAAGCCACACTGATCTCCCCTGCCCTCGGCCTTGGGTGTATGGCTGTATTGAGAGCTACATAAAGGCCTACCCAATTTGTCAGAAAACAGCTGCTAGCTCTGTCCCAAAGTCCCACTTCAGCTCTTAACAATAGTTGAAATACCATTCACTGGAATCACGGTGGACATTCTTGGTCCATTGGAGCCATCCAAGCATGGAAATGGGTATATCCTCATAGCAATGAATTATGCCACCAAATGCAGCAAAAGTTTCCCGTTGAGGGTCAATCCTACAAAACACATTTTAAAGCAACTACTCTCTTCTCCTGGTAGTCTGTTCATGTCAAAGCTTTTTTGTGAGTTAAACGACCTCCTTTAAATTAAAACCTTGAGGACCTTGGTATGCCATCCCCAGACCAATGGTTTACTAGAGTGGTTTAACAAAACCCTGAAGACCCTCTTAAAAAAGGTTGGTCAGTGAGGACGGGCGGAGTGGTTAGGTTGGGGTTAATGTCCAAGATTGCGAGGAGGTAGAGTGGACTGGGCAAAGATCCTGTTCCAGGTCTGATCTGAAATACCATCTGCTCATCTATCATGATGTCTGAGATCCAGATGAGTGAAGGACAGCAGCAACAACCCTCTGTGTCATAGCAGAGCCGTCCGGGAAACCTGCCCAAAGAGGTGAAGAGGAAGGCCAAAGTGCCTGGGCATTTGGCTCCAACGCCTCACTTCAGGGGCAGTCCTATACGGTTTTAGTGTGCTGGCCCTGGAGTTCCGCATCTCAGACAGGGGTGGGACAGTGAGATGCATGGCCAGTATGGGAGCCATCATGTGTAGCCAGGTGAGTGGTTCTGGGTGCCAGGCCACTGCTGATTCAGAGGCAGGTGAGATGTGCAGGGGGTGGCCAGGGAGGCATGTGCACTTGTGTAGGGGGGGGGGTTCTCCCAATGGTAGGTCATGATACTGGAGTACTGGGGACCAGTTTATGATTGTGGTGAGTGGATTGTAGTCGCACCGGTTCTGGTTGCTTGTTCTCTTTGGGATCTTGGAAGCAACTTTGATAGTATTTAGGCAAAAGAAAAGGCATGGATACAACAATGCACACACACACTATTGGAATAAACTGGATCAACAAAAATAGCACAGTTACTCTAGCACTCCATACACATGGGTGAAAAAGCGAATCTTATACACACTAGTCTCATTGAGTCATTTTTTTGGACGCAGAACATGACATCTAGTACCAGAACGCTGGAGCCTGAGAAGCTCATCTTGAATTAGTTACAATTTGAAACACGCCTCTGGATGACGGGGCAAGACTGTGGGTAGAGATCCGAATGTGTAGTGACTGTAAGATTAGCACAATAAATGTCTGCCATACATTGCTTGACCCTTATTGGCATTGGCTCCGTCTCCATATATGTCACCAAAGAACATAAAAAGACTAGTGACTAGGATTCACAGAAGCCGTTGACTGTGTCTTTCACACAAATCTTCTCTGACAGTGGAAAAATCGCTGCACAGAAGTCAAAACAAATAGAATCAGGATTCCCAGAATCAGAGTGCTTAGAGGATGCAGGTGTTATGGAAAACACTAAAATCAGCTGAATGTCGCTTTAAACAAATTATTTGAAACAATGTATGAAAGAAAAAAAAAATCACAAAGCTGAAATCAGCCCTTACCAAAGCTATTGAGAAAAATGCCAAGGCAATTGATGAGCTTGGTGTGAGGATTAGTCAAGCCACCCCAAACGAATCTGTAGTCCATAAACAATGAGGTTACACTGACCCCACCAAAATGCAAAGACCTTGAAACCCCTCCAAGGAGGGAGAACATATGTAAAAAGCTCTAAAATAGGAATTCAACCAATCGACACACGAACATGTGTGTCCCAGCTGTTTTCCTGTGTACTGGAAGATCCATCAAAAATCACCTATGACATTGATGGGTTTACACAGAGTGGGACCTCAGAAGAGAGATACCATTGCGCCCCCATGGAACATCCTGGTTAAAATGCACAATTGTCAAGCCTTTTGTGGTGGCAAGAAATAAGCAAAGTATAAGATTTTTGCAGATACAAGTTATTCCTTTTTTGACATGTCCCAGTCACTCTCGGCTGAAGAAAAGAGTTACAGAAGGCGGTGAAAATGATGCAGACAAGGAAAGTAAAGCCCAGTTGGACGTTCCTTTTTGGTTTACAATTCAGATATAGCAATTAAATAGTCAATGTGGCATTGGAAGAGAAAAGTCTATGACTCCTCGGAGCTTGGAAGAGCGAAGATGCTGCAGAGATAACCAAACAGTGACCCACAGCTAGTTGAAACTCTTCCTCTGCATCCTCAAATCAAACCTGAACCAACTGGTAGTCCAACGAAAACTAATTGGACTGAGACTCTGGCTGCATGATTGGCCTATACTTGCCGATCCAGTTCAATGCAAGTATAACTTTTCATGACAGGCGTCTCTTTACTTTGAAAAGTTGTTTGCTGTTAAGAACCTTGCTTGTTTCGCACTCTTCCAAATTATATTCTTTGGGTTGCGTGGCTTTTGATTGTGTTATGATGGCTAGCCTTTGTGAGGTGCTTTTCAAAGAGTCAATGTGCCTTATGGGGTAGTCATACACCAGGGACGAGCTTGGACCAGTTCTAATATGATATTTATATATCTATTTTCATATGTATTTATTTAATGAAAATTACAGGAAAAACAATGCATTTTTGCCTCAAAATGTATTAACATTATTTACAGAGCAGAGGAACACTGTCCATAACAATGGGTGAGAGGATATGGATATAAGACCAGATGATGCAGGGGAGGTAGAACACATGAACCAGAGCCAAAGACATAGCTAAGATCCTTTGTGCAGGAGGGGTGGAGGAGGATGGGTACAGAGTCGGAGTAGGACATGCTGGTGGTGCTGGGAACATGTATGCCCAGAGTAAGTTAGGGCATTTTGATAAAGGAGGGGGATTATTTGGGTATCCATTTATTGTGTGTTTCGATATGAACCTTTGGAGAAAATCCTCTGCTGAATGTATTTGGGAGGATTACAATTGCGATCGATAATGTAAGAGACTGACAGTTTTATGATATATGGGTGAGAAGAGAAGTACCATCATACAAGTAGGGTCACTTAGTGTGAAAGGCTTTAATACCCCCAAAAGAAAGCACAGCCATGCAGCTTAATCTAACAAAACCAGGTATCATCATGATTGGCTTCCAATGAATACCCACAACAATTCCAAAAAGTCAGTATTGGCCATCTTGAATAAAAATAATCCTTGATTTCCCTTAGAAAATAAGAAAAATATTGATCCAAAGGGCAGCTTTGTCTTCCTGAGGGGAATGGCGGGTCGACATTTTGTTTGTGTAATGCCATTCTGTATGCCAAACTAAAGGAATTGGGATTGGTTGATGGGTGAAGAAACTTGCGTTCAGATGAAAAAGACCTCTCACTCTACTCTCATGTTCATTGCACACATTCATGAATGGATATGATATTTGAATACCAGGCATGAATTATAAAAACCTTAAATGTGTCCATAGGGCTGATCTGATCATGCTTCTGTACATACAGACATACAACTTGAGAAAAAGGGGCGGGTATCTGGAATATGGGGCTTAGAAAAATTACATACTTAGGGGCATGATTGCTGGGAATAAGCTGACAATACAAGTTGCTGACCTTGAAAAACAGCATAGGAGGCCCACTGAGTCTTACTTCAGAAGAGGTTGGCAGTATGTAGGGTGCAATTCAATATCCTGTTTCGAACACGTTTAAGAGCATGCCACTTAAATCTAAGCAACATTTCTTGGCAGAAGGATAACTGGCCAAACAATTGCTAAATAACATTAAAAAAAGTCTTTTAGTCAGACAATCAATAGGATGACAGATGAAAGGTGGGAACCCACAAGGAAAAACGGATGGCCTTCGCCTCATTTTATGAATGTTTATATAAGTCTGATGCATTCGATTCTTGAGTGCAGGTGCAATACTTTAGAGATAAACCAGTTCCTAGATTGACACCTGCCCAGAAGGAAGAACTTGATTGTCTGCTAAATGCTGACAAAGTTCTAAGAGCAATTAAACAGCTTAAGCTAAGTAAGAGCCCGGAAACTGACGGCCTTAACTCTCCCTTAAATCATTTTTGGCAAAGTGCCATTGAAGTATCCCACATCATCATAATACCCACACCAGGCAGGGATCAACCAGGCAGGGATCACACATGTTGCTCGTGTTACAGAACAATATAGCACTGAATAATGTATATGGTCGACATTTATACCAGGATTCTGGACAATCACAATGAGCCACTTCTTGCTGGTTTTAGCGACCCTGGCCAGTCAGGGTTTATTCCCAACAGAGGTGCCCCAGATAACATGAGAGTAATACTCCACATCATAATCAGAGTGTGAAGATCCAAGCAGAGGTTGATACGTTTATCACTTGATCCAGCAAAGGATTTCAAATGCACAGATTCGGGTGCTTGAACAGATCCTTTGAAAATAGGGGTTTGGAACGACCATGAACAAGATAATCCAGGTGAATTACAAAGGTCCCAGACCGAGGGTTGGCGTTAATGGGCCCTTTTTGAATTCTTTCAACCTCTACAGGGCTACGAAACAGGAATTTCTGTTGTCTCCAATCCTATTGCTTTAACTATGGCATTTTTTGCTAACCTCATCAGGCAGTGACCTGGCACCCATCGGGCAAAATAGAGGGCAGATGAGCACACAGGATGCTTCTTTGTGTACAACATCCTCTTGCCGACTACTATCCCTAGAGTGGCTCTTCCCACATTCTCTGAAGTCTCAGTATTCAAGGTGAACACAACTGAATTGGGCATTTTAACTGTAACACTTTCGACCAGGACAGGGAGAATGTAGCAAACCAGTTTCCATACAGGTGGATGAACAAATTCTTGAAATATATGGGAATTCATCAAACAAGCAAGTTTACCTCTCTACACCAAGCTAATTACCTTAGATCATTTGAGCACATTAGACAACATATCCATAAATGAAAGGGTAGTTCAACAACATGGTTGGAAAAAATGTGCAATTGTTTAAATAAGTATCCTCAAGTGATGTTTATATGTCTTGTAAATACTTCCAATTATGATCCCAAGGCATGTTCTACTCCACCTTCAAAGGAATATCTTCTACTGCACATGGGATGTTAAAAAACCTAGAATAAACAATAAGATACTTGTCAGGACCAGGGAGTGTGTGTCTGGGGGGCGGGGGACGGGGGGTTGGGATGTCCTGACATTGTCGGACTATTTAAAGCTACACAACTCTGGGTTATAGGCGAATGAGTTCAGGCTCAGTCAGAAATAAACATGGCTGTTCATGGAACAGTCAGTGGCAGGGATTTACATTCAGGCACAGCAATGGACACCGAAAAGGGCTGGAAGTAAAATGGTATACATTAACCCTATTCCTAGGTTTGTACTCTGAATATGGGATGAATTATGCCAATGGGAGGTGTATATGTCTTTTTTCTCGCCCTTTATTCTTCATCTTAATATTCCATTGTTTGCTACAGGTATGGCCTTACATAGGTTTTCAGGTAGAAGAGTTGGGGAAGTATTACATTTCCCCACAAGCATTGGATGTTCTATATAAGCTTCCATGCAGGTGGCAAAGGTTGCTAATATTATTGCACACACACTATCCAAGCAAATTAGAGCTCTGCTGGGCTGTGTGAGGGGAAAAAGAAGCATACTACCATATTTGGTGGAAATGCCCAGCTCTGTAGCTTCTGGGTGGAACTCTTATGAAATATTACTGCAATATTAGGCTGTCCCTTTGAAATCTACCTTCTTCCTCCTACTATACATAGCTGGAAATAATGAAATGGCCCATATACCAGACCTGCGCCTTGTACTCGTGGCTGCCATGTGTTATTTACATAAGCTTTGGTGGAAGTGCGAGTCCCCATCAAAGATCATGCGGTTGACCAGAATCTGGCATCTTCTGGTCCTCGAGAAAAAAAAGCGCAAACTCGCCCCATAACACTGTAGCTAAGATCTATGCAATTTTGGGATCTTTCATGAAGTCAGCACCCAGAGATTTCACATGACTTATGTGCCCTAAAATAACAAGGGCTTTGGATTTCTTTGACTGATGAGTTTAATATTGTAAAATATTCTGTCCAACCTAACAGTACCTGAAAAGACATTTTATAAGATATCAATTAGGAGAATGAATTATGAGGACATGAAGAGGGACATAAATGGGGTAAAAGTGAAACCAAATGACTTTTAAATCCTGATAAACTGTTAGATTGTTAGATACCTGTTAATGTTATACGAACAGCCCCAGTAAAATAAATGATGTTGAAAATAAAACATTGTTAAGGGAGCCAGTAAAGACATTAGATATCGCGCTTCGACGGGCCTTACTTGCTCTGCTAAACCCTCACAATATTTTACTGGCTTTTCACCCTTTGAACTGGTTTCCAGAAGAGAGCTCAGTGATGTTTTGGACATGGTTCATGAGAGCTCAGAAAACCTAATTGATCCAGTGAAAATCTAGCACAGTCCATGCAAAATACTCCGGTCCATATAATCCCTTACATGGCAATTATTTAAGAGCGACTTGACCTCTACCCAAGAGAACACAGAAGTTCCTTTATGATCAAAGTGCCCAACTCTTTAGCTTTAAAGATAATGATATTAAAGATAATGAACATTAAAAGAAAATGTTCTGGTTTTACACTCTACAACTGAAAATAAGCTACTAGCAAAGTGGCACTGGCCATAAAAAGTCATCGAAGCAGTGGTGATGGTGAGATATTGAGTAAGAAAACCCAACTGAAGCAAAACTCTGGAGGAGTAGAGAGACCCAGATATCACCATTATCTCCATGGTTCCTCTTATGGCCTCTCAGAATAGACCCAGTCTCACCTCAGAAAACCAAGGTCCATAACAAAAACAAGATCTCCAGGATTGTTTTTATCAGTTCTGTGATGGTGTTTCTCCGGAACCTGCGAAAGCGAAAGGTTTTTGATTGTATTGGCACCCTTCCCAGTCAATGGATTGACTGAGACTCTATAGAATACCAGAATGTTGATGGGAGATCATCCAGGAGGAGATTGAGAAGATGTTGCAACTGATGATTATTTATCCCTCCATCAGTCAGTGGTCTTCCCCAATAGTGCTTGTTAGAATACTGATAAAACCTGGTTGGTATGTATAGATTTCTGAAGGGTGGACATCATCTCCACCTTCAATGCTTATATGATGGCTCACATCGATTAACTAACTCAAATATTAAGAAACGCCAACTTTATCCTCACTTTAGAGATGATTAAAGGATATCCCTAGCAATCTCCACCCTAAAAGGTCTGTTTCAATTAACAGTCCTTCCCTTTGGACATCACAGAGCCACTGCCAAGTGCTAATGGCTAATGAAACCGATGCCAAGCCTCTATTGCTCTTTTTCTGGGGCTTTTCTGGTTGACATCATTAAATGTAGTCATACCTAGGCAGACCATATCCACCATTTATATGCCACATGACAAGCTCTGAGTGCCACAGATCTCATGGAAAATCATGCTTAAGGACATCATGACCAGAACGCAGTACATTAACATGACTTCTTTGAAGGGGGTGGATTAATCCAACTCCTGGAGAAAAACAGAAGCTGTCCGAGATACCCCTATTACTACCATCAAAATTGATCTTAAGTGTTTCTTAGGGTTAATAGGGTAATATCGAAGACTCATCCCTGCATTTCCTACTATAGCTGTGCCATTAATGGAAAAGTAAAAGAACCCTCAACCCACCAGGCTGATTTGGGGAATGGATGATCAATAAGCCTTTGGAAATCTGAGATTCCTTCTGCAATCCACACCTATTTCAAATGCCTGACTTCCCTAACCAATTTTTACTGCAAACCGCTGCATCTAAGATTTGTTTGGGGACAGTGCTCTCCTAGATATTTGATGATCAAGAAAACCCGATTCACAAGTCATACATTTGTCGCAGAAGAGATGCATCTTTCAACCATGGAGCTTGACACCCTCACCATCAAATGGGCCATTGAGATTCTATGATACTGTCTTGAAGCCAGGATGTTTACCCTCATCAGGGACCATATACCTTTGACAAACCTGGTATAAAATGAAGAGGCCAATGTATAAATAATGCAATGACCTCTTACTCTACAGCCTTATACCTTCGAATGGGCATATTGAGGAGGTAAAGACCACGGTAACATAAACCATTTCAGTTGATTTCTGCTAGAAAACACAAGAAGGCCACAAGGAGAGTGAAGGGATGTAAGGTGATTTAGAGTACTCCACAACCTTTGCTATTATGAGTTAGATGAGCAACAGGGTTTGAGGTGGACCAGCTTCTACCCAATCTGCCTCATAGAAGGTGGATTGAGCGGGATTCCTGTGGATTGTCACCCCCTTTGAGATGTGATGTGTACAGTTCTGCTCCTTTTTCATAACTAAGCCATTTACAGAGGGTCATCCATACCAGCAGCTCTGGGGGCTGATACATGAGACCATGAGATAGAGTTCACAAGGCACTTCAATGCTCGGCCAACAGACATAGTTGAATATTCAAGGGGAAGTCAGACATCTGACCGCCTGGGGATGGTGCAGTCAAACAAGCATGCCACTCCAGCTCTTCCTGCATACACAGAGATTAGCAGAGCACTTCAGAGCCAAAACTCAATGAGCAAGGCATTGCAAGATGGTTCCAAGGTCCTGGCCGACATTTAGAGATGCAAAACACGTAATTAGGAGTCATAAAAGCTGTTGACCTTTGAGCCAATACAGAAGAGGGGATACTCATATTATTACAAACTCATCATGAAGTCATTCAGTAAAGGGCCAAGAAGAAATTTCGAGATGCGCTAAACCCTGAAAAGGCAAACCCTGAAATGCTTCTTAAATGGACCAGGTGTATGAGAAGGGTGTGGGAGAAAGAGACTAGGGAAGCAAGGCTGGAGATTGTCCAGTAAGACAGTGGTACTAATACATGAGAAGGCATGATGTTTATTTCATGCCACCTTGGACGGCAAATGCAGCTTGGCTGGAAACTCATATTGTTGGTAACAATCCTGCAAAGTGCAATCTAATTTCCACAGACCACTGTCCATCAGACAAGTTCATTTTAGTCAATTTAGGGTTTACTGATCAGAAATTCATGCATTCCCATCAACTCCATCCTTTTAGAGCGTGCCATCCTGCAGTAGCAACTCCTGACTTTGAAGCCCTGTGCCCTTAGAAGCTGGACTTGGAACTGCAGAGATAACAGACATGAGGCTGCATACTCCACAGACAACAAAGACTCACAGTTCTCTCGGGGCATGGGTCACTGTGCGGCTACAGTTGGGTACCTTCCAGGGAGGCAGACATCTAGTCGTTTTTTCCTTGATGAGCCCAGAAGCTCGATGGAGGGACAACCAATCAGGTCATCATATTCACCATGCCCCCAGGGCACACAATTGTAATGGTAATATTGTTACACTGGTTGCAGTTGATAAAAGGTTGCATGTCAGATTTTTTCCATTTGGAGGTGAAAGGGATTTGTGCCCAGCCGGTCTCTGTTGCGGTAGGATAGGGCGGGGAGAAGAAAGGCTTGCCTTTGGCCAGATTATTCTGAATATAGTCTTAGAGAATTTGATGTTCTCTCTCAATAAAGCACACATACGGCCATACAGAAAAGACCACCTGGGTAATAAATCAATGCACCAGCAATAGGGCCCAATGAGGAGGAAG
The DNA here is from genome assembly GCF_040938575.1 of Ambystoma mexicanum. Lineage (NCBI taxonomy): Eukaryota > Metazoa > Chordata > Amphibia > Caudata > Ambystomatidae > Ambystoma > Ambystoma mexicanum. The sequence goes on from NC_090932.1 coordinate 782,108,659, forward strand.
CTCATCTACTTCCTCACAGCCAACAATATTCTTCATTTAGCTTTGAATATAATCTTGAATGGATATAATGCTATTGTGCATTGGAGTTGTGAATACACAGTAGAGTAGAAGGACACCATAGTTCCCTCAAACCTGGGCTCTCTCAGCTAGCAATCTCTTGCCTGAATTGTAGTTTATCCTGGCAGGCAACATAGGTCATAAGCATCTCACTTATTTTTTGGGGTGTTGTCATGTGGTACATGCCTGTTAAGTGCTTCAGAGCATAGGTCAATGTTCTCTTGCATTTGTACAGGGATATAATTAACCTTGGAAAACCTGCTCTCTATAAGATGCCCTGCAGCTGTACAATCTAGAAGAATTCTTACAGATAAAGCATCCCGGTCTATCCTCAGAAAGACTAGTTGAACAAAGATATGATGAACAATAGGGGTGCTGGAAAAAGAACATATTTGCATCACCGCCTCCACCAGCCTGCTCGTCCTTACCTTCTCAGAGGCAACATTATTTTGAGACCCATCGAACATCATCCTTTATTTTACAGACCCTCACTGGGTGACCACCTTATTCACAACAAAAGCACAATATTTTGTGACATTGTCATGCTCTTCTGAGGGTAATATGCCTGGGATAAATTCCAATTGCATTGCATACATTACAATCTGTGCCGGGCCTCCAGTAGATGACCCCCACAAAAACCCTGTCTACTACCTGTTCTTGTGTTTTCTCTATTTCTTTTTTCCTGCCTTTCTAATCCGTTTGCCTCAGGTGATTAGGCAAGCTATTGTCTCAGGTGGATTTACACTCTGAGAAAAGGAGTCCTTGATCTCCTGTATTAGAGTTCCACCAAACAGGGAACCTTACACACCATCTGCATATTTTATTGTGGGAAGTAGACTTTTTAAAATGGACATTGAATTTAAAAATGCCCAGTATTCCTTGGTGGATCTCTAATAACTAGTTTCTCAGAGATTGCACAATGGGACTTGTTTTAGAAAGTCTTTTGTTGATATTCTTTGCAACAAGAAAGCTCTAAGCATCAAAGTAGCTCTTTCCCCCCCCAACATACCCCGTCTTTGGAATGTGATCAAGAAATCATGAAAGAGGGAGCCTTAATTAAAGATTTTGTAATTTGTAGATGCAAGTGATGGTTGGTTTAATTTCCTTTGTATTTGTATTTTATTGAATTTATAACGTGCTTACAAGATAATACAGTACAATAAATAAATATAAACAAATAATGACCAACAAGGAAGGAAAATGAGTGTGAGGGAAGATACATTTTTAAAGTCGAGCTAAAAGTAGCAACAGTAGGAGAAGAGCAAATGGCAAAAGGGGGAGAGAATTCAAATTCTTGACAGCAAAGTAAGAAAAAGGAGTGAAAACAAGACTGTGCACAGAGGGGCTTTAGGGACTGTCAGAAGACAGAGGGATTGGGATCAAAAGGAGCGAGTAGGGTTGTAGAAGGAGACAAAAGAGACAAGATAAGATGGGGCCAGGCCATGAAGACATTTGAAAACAATAGAAAGACAATTAAAAAGAAAACCAGATTTTAAAGGGAGCCACGAAATCAAAAGGAGAGATGTGGAAATTGAAGTACGAGAGGTAAGAGAAAAAGAGGATATGGATGGAGGAATTGATGTTTGAATGTAAAGGGGCAAGTAGATAAGAAGGTAGTCTAATGAGTAGAGCAGAGCAGTAGTCGAGGTGGGATAAGACCAGGGAGGAGATACAAAGTTTGGTAGCTTAAAAGGTGAGAAAAGGATGTGCTTTAAAGATATTAAAAAGTTCGAGATGACAGGAGCGTGCAGTGTTGGAAATGTAGGATGACAATAAAAGCAATAAGTCAAAAGAGAAACCATGGTTATGAGCAGATGGGGAGAAAGGGATGAGAGAGGGGTAAAATAGATGGAAGTGGGAGGAGGAGAAGTGGAAGGGATGGAGGAAGGAAAGAATAGAATTTCAGTCTTAGTCGAGTTTAGATGACGGAAACCAGAATGCATCCAGAACTGGACAGAGAGAAGACAAACAGTTATAGTAGCATAGCTAGTATCAGAGAAAGAGGAGAATGATAGAAAGATTTGGAAGTCATCCTCGTAGAAATTACATTGAAGGCCAAAGGAAGTGATAATAACAGTAAGTGAAAAGGTGTGATGGGAGTCAAGAGTAGAGAGGAGACCAGAATTAAGAGAGGTTAATGCAGCGTCGGCACAGAAAGGAAAAACAAATCAGAAAAGAAATGGAAGGGAGTTAGGGAGTGTAGTAGTAAAGTAGCCAATGTTGAAATGTCGACAATTGTGATGGAAGAAGGTGGTTGAAGGAGGTGGAGGAATGTTGATGGAAGGAGGGTAAAAGGAGAAAGAGAGCAGGGAGTGATCGGAGGAGACGAGATGGTTGAGTTAGGCAGAGGCGAGGAAAACAAAAGATTGAGACGTGAATCAGAGACATGAATGTCAGGAAGGAAGCAAGAGGAAGCATGAGTGGTGGAAAGGTGGAGAGTAAAATCCCAAAGTAATAAAAAAGGGACTCTAGAGGGAGGATGGAGGAAAGCAGGGAGTTAAGATCTTCACAGAAAGAAGAGAGAGGACCAAGCGACCGATAGATAATCAGACAAGATAAGGGAATTGGCCTGGTAATAGAGCAGAAATTATATTAAAATGAAGGGAAGGAAGGGAGCAATGGAAAGGAAACAGACAGAGAGAAAGCGGAATGGAAGAGGGGCCCAGGGCCGGCTCCAATGCCGGTAGTACTTAGTACTGGAAGAGGTAAGTGAGACAGGAACAACTGGGTCAGTGGGCTGAAGCCAGGTTTCTGTTAGACAGAGGAATGAAAGTGTCATAGATGAGATGTGACTAATTACAAATAGAGCACACATTAAGCAGTCCAATTGAGATGATGGAAGAAGATGTGGTAGAAGGAACCTGTACATGAATGCTAAGATTGCAAGAGTGATGAGGGTAAGAATGATAGGGAGTATGATAAGAGTAGTGGGTGGGAATTAGGGCCGGCATGAACAGAAGAGTTAAAAGACAAAGAATGTGAAATAAATTGAGAAAAGAGTGTAAAACAAGCCATGAGATGGTGGAGTTTGATATGGAACCCTGATAAGGAGCAGACCAACAGCCAAAAAGCCAACTGAAACCCTGGATGTAGTGATGGGCAGTCATTGAAAGGGTCTATAGAGAACAGAAAGGCATGTCAGAAAAGTGGAAACAGAGACAGAAAGAATTACCACCAGTCCCAAACAGGAACAAACAGGGGAGCTGTAGCCCTTAGGTTTGATGCCCTTTAAAGAGGACATCCAGAGCGAGGATGTACTTAGGGGGTTCTAGATATGGGAAGTGTCACATGACCCAGACATGTGATCCATAAACTGGAGGGGGCAGGATGATGGAACGGTTGCGATGTCACACCTGTGCCAGGACCAACTGTACTGTAGCAGGGGTCACCGCCATGTCCAGAGAAGCAGGAGTGCTGAAGGAGGTGCGGCAGGTGGAAAATCCAAGGAAGTCCGACTCCTGAGAAGGTGTCATGTGGTGGAATGGGGATGGAGCAGGCCGGGATGTCACACTGGCGCCAGGACCGACGGTACTGCAGCAGGAAAAGAGAGTATCTATTTTTATCGAAGAAATTGTATGTCATGCTTTGTCTTTTTTATTGTTCATGGTGAGAAAAGTGGATGGTATCTTTATAGGTCCTGCAGAAAAATTCACATCATAGTTCCCAATAAAGACAGCACAAACAGTTGAGACAGCCATACTCCAAGCTATGAGTAGGCACACTGTAACAGTCAAGATGTTTTGGCATGCGACTCTCATGACCCTTCACCATTGACCATACAGAGTGGAGCTAATGGGTGTTGTAGGAAAAAACATTTGGTAAACCACAGACTGGCCAAACTCACTCTAAGCTTACATTTGCTTACATTTTTCACTGCCTGTACTTTAACATGGTGTGATTACTTGCTACTGTGAGGTGGTTGATGAGCTGAAATTCCCCCAAGCAACCATAACATCATTGCTAACAAAATGATCCTGGTTGTGGACAATAACAAAAATTCAATCAAACTGTTGGCTTGCAGGACCTGTACCAAATGCAGCCAAGAGCCATCCATTTTGAATCTGCATGTTTGATGTGCTTATGCGTGGTGCATCCTTACTCATTTGCTGTTTCCTCAGCACTGTCTTTTTCTTAGATTTAAGTGATCTTTTGAATATTCTTCAACACCACCTAGGAAGGTCCCTTATAGAATAACCACGATTCACCTAAACATAGTGGGGTGGCCTTAACCTGTTTTCCTTCTCTTTCAACTCATGGTGGGGAGGGGAACAATGGCTGCTTTGTGAGATCCTGCAGCACGCCTTTGGAGATCTGCATTGAGAGTTAATATAAAAAATTACAATGAAAATAACACTTCCTCAAAACGTTAGGGTGGCATAGAGAGCCATTTGCGGCATCTTGGGGCTGATAATATACGTTTATTGTACTCCATTGCCATATTTTCCACTGCACCGTATCATAATCGTTGCCAGGCATCATCATACTTTGACTGGAGCTATGACAAAGTACACTTCACTTATTTTAAGAAAATAAAAGGAAACAGAAGACCTTTGAATAAGGCAGAACACTAGGAAGTTTCAGTTAACACAATGTTTTTAAAAAAAACACCAAAAATTGGCCCAATCTTCAAACAGTTTGCTTAATTTTCTTTTTGTGAGAACATTATTTTGGAATTCAAGCTCGCAGTGTTTGTAGTTAAATCCTGTAAATTGAGTCTGTGCCGTGCCAAAAGCACAACTGATGAGAAAAATATGTGTTTTGACAGTCTTCTTTTTTGTCAGCAAATGTGTTGAAGTCTAACTTGTAAGTGCTAAATAGTTACGCGCGCAAGCTGGCAAATCAGGAATCGGGACCACAAACCTATGACGCATTTATTTGTGAAATTCGTGGAATTGCACCCACCATTTCTTGGAAGCTTTGAAGTTATTGCAGTGACTTTAGTTAACAAGCAATGTCAGAATTTGTTAAAAATGAAACTACGTTTAGACATTAGTTTAGTTTGGGATTGATCACTCTCGTCTTGCAATGTTATATGGCGTCGGAAATGGGGAAATCATTTCATGTTACCACTTCCTCGCCATCATATTCCTCAAATCCCTAGTGGGAGGAGCCGGGTTACCCACAGAGAATGAAGCGACTCAAAGCTTCATTGTCTGTCTCCACATTTTTCCAAAAGGAAAATAATTAACCGTTTACGAAGTATCAGCCAACTATTGGACGCTATATCCAATCAAGCGGTGACCTCAGGACTTGGAGAAGTTACCCGCAAAATTATTTCCTCAAGTGGTGTATGACAGGAGTGCCAGACTCTTTATAATTATTTCACCTACATAGCCACTTTATCTTTCATCAAATAGGTAATTTCACGCGACCACAAAATAAGAAGATGAAGACCACTTTAAAAATTCTAGGACTTATTTGCATTCACTAATGACGAAGTGGGACTCCAAGCGATAGTCTGCTTACCTTTCCTTGCGGTTTGCTCCGTGTGCTGACTCCTCCCACTGGGACGCCAATAATTGCATTTTATCCCGTAAAGCGGGCCGCAAAGTGGGACTCAAGTGGCAGTCTGCTTACCTGCCGGTCTTTCGTTGCTGTTTACTCTGTGTGCGGGCTCCTCCCACTGGGACTCCAATAATTGCATTTTCTCAATCGAAGCGGCCCGCAAAGCGGGACTCCAAGTGGCAGTCCGCAGTCTGCTGGCTGTGGTGGGAAGGACCGCCTCAACTGCCTCGTCTGCCATTTAACTATTTAGCATTACACCAGTGAGTGTTGTTGTTTGCTGTTCTCAGCCCTGGCAGGTACCAGACGACCTAGAGATTGCGGGGTGTTTACCCTTTGATCTAGGTTTCTGTTATAACTTTAACAGCTGTCTCCCTGTGCTTAGCTGGGCGCTGCATATTTTGTTCTGAATCCTCTGTGCACTAATAGACAGCATGAGGACTGGGTTAAGGAGTCCGCCCTTCCAGGATGAGCTACAGGAACTCAAAGTTCCAAATTCCATTGCAAACCCTAGTACCACAGCACTCTTTAAACCTGCACTGGCTACTAGATCAAGTATATTCTTAGGTACATTACAGGAAGAATGTAGTCCCTGCCTGGCTATTCCTGAGCAAAGAGGCACTGAGAGTTTTGCCTGGAAACCCACCGTGCTGCAGATCTCAGCAATTTCCAATGTCAGTTCGGCTGAAATCAGCAAGAGTAGGGGTCCAAGCTCAAGGACCCTACGAAGCATACAGAAAAGAACCTATTGATTTCAAACCCCCACAAGTACATTCTCCTTTTGTTCCTATTGCAGGTCAGCGAGTTATGGACCATTATTGCGTGCAATCCCATGGGACCAGTACAGAAGTGAAATCGGTGGCCCTGGTAAAGGAATTGCCATGCTGGACCATTCGGTGATGAAGGATCAATATGCTGGGCCTGAGTCCAAGGACCTTACAGACCTCTATTGAATTTGCTGACATTGCTCTGGAAAATTATCACTATACAAACATTACACATAATGGATCTCCTGGCCCGTCTGGTAGTGTCATACAACAAACTTGTGATGCATCTAACATGGACTCTCCAGCTGCACTTACCAACATCATTGATAAATATTCCATCTTCAATGAACCGGATGGCCATGCTCGCGTTAGATCGGATTTTTCAGATGATGTAGCAACCAGTCTGGCAATGCCACGATGCATCGTACACTCCGGGACGTTGATGAACGAATCCGACTGACTCTACTAACAGTTTCAGATCTAAAAATGGTCCTGAGTTCTTTTGTGGCTGTGTATGACAATATATGGAATGAACTAAAGTTTACCTCTTAAGAATTACTGGAGGTTACCAGCAAACTTGACGAGATAGGCCTTAAGCATTGTTTGAATCCATGTTTGGCTCATCTTGAAGGTGTGCCCCCTTGAGGTATTCCCATTGCCTCTAGCGAGGCAATGGAGATCTTGGACAACGCGGTTGAAATCACTGTGGGTCCTCCTGCTGGGAAACAAAGTAACAATTTGAGAAATGCCTCTGGGCCAGCCTTAATGGCCAATCCAGGGCTGACCACTATAGATCTGTCTAGGGGATCAATCAATGTGGGTACCCTGGCCACCCAAACAATGGTGCCTGGTGGCAAAAGCCCTGGCCGCAAAATGCCTAGTCTGAACAAGTCATGTACATCAGAACAGCTACATTTGGTAACAGAAAATCTATGTTGGCTAGGAAAAATACATTATGGGTACATTGCTCTACTTCCAATGGGTTGCTCTTAAGCACTATGTCCCCACTATTGGAGGAGGGGTGCTTGCCTCTGCATCATACCACAAAAGTTGTGTCTGCAGACTTGTCCTACCAGATGTGCCCTGACTTAAATGATAACACTGTGACCACTACAACAGTTCCCCCTACTCACCACCCCCTGAGTACGAACTCACTGGCAACAGTGACTCGTCCATCCGGGGCACTAGTTAACAATGGATTTGTCTCCTGGACATTTGTTGCTAGCTGTCGTGACAACCCCTATGTAAAAGCAAAAGGAAATATCGAGGCTGAGTACCCCAAAAGGAAATACACCAAACACAGGCTTATAAAGATTCACAGATCTTTATTCTATAACTGTACCGTTTTCAAAGAAACAAAGTATCAGATAGCTATCTGGCCCTCAGTACATCACAGCGAATACCAGCCCTTTTGGTGTGAGAAGTGAGAGGTACTGGATATCTAAACACTTGCAGTTTTATACATTTCCAATCATAGTGTCCAGCCCCCTCCCCCACAGGTTAATGGTACTCGGTCTAGGGTTTGTGCCGAGATCACTTCTAGTTTGTCCAACTATATATTTATGGATTATGTTCAGTTTGTGCAAAAAAAAGTTACAATGGCAACAGTGTAATCTTGGATTCAACAATGAGCCTTAACAAATGTCCTATACAATGTATTTCAGCAATTGTCCACGTTCAGTATTTAGACAGCATTGTAGTTGATGTATGTCCGCGGATCGGACTTGTTGGCGCAGGTAATCCTCTGTCTACAAGTCAAGCATGGGAAAAGGTCTTTTTACTTGACCCAAACATTCGGCCAACGGACAGTTATACATTAACCTATGTACTGTAAGTGGTTTCAACCCAGCACTCCAACTAAGTCAATGCCTAGCGTGAGAGGCCCAGCTGGAACCCTTAATTTATATATTTTTCTGTCAAAAGTTATTTTATTTCTGGACGATGTACCCTTATATAATGCCCCTCTCTTTGAATCCCCCCCCCCCGGTCTCACTGAACCAAGAAGTAGGTTGTTTTGCAAAGTGAAACATTTATTTGAAGGATTTGAACAATATATATATCGCACTTTTATGAATTATGAACAATATCTGGATATCACACTATTAATATTCATACATTGATCAGCAATGGGTGATATCACAACAATCAACAATCTCTTTAATCAATAGGAGTATGGGTGAGAAGAATAATGTAGCAGAGAATAACTTTTTGTGGGTTCAATGAAATGCAATGATATGAGATTAATGCAGCACAGAAATAGGACTTGATATGAATTCAATCAAAGACAATGTAATCACTCTTTCCCGCTGTTACTACTCAATCCCCTCCTAACATGCAAGATGAAGAGATGGAATGGGGGCACACAGGTTTCAGGAATAACACTCTACAAATGCAGTTTCAATCCCAATTCCCCCCGCAAGCTTAGAGTACAGGAATGATTTTAAACAGGTCAAATGCTTTTGAATGTGATTTGAAATGAATGGGAAAAATGCTAAAAATGACTTTAATTCGCTAAATAGGATTCCGAACTAGTGAGCGCCGCTTTGGATAGGTGCAGGTAAACACTGGCAATGATTGTTGAAGGATTAGCAGATTGAAAACGAAATTCAGAGGTTGAATGCAAGAAATAGCTATTTTATATGGAATGAAATTGAGCCAAATGCAGAATCTGTGCAAACTTTTCAGTGCGCGAGAAATGCAATTACAGTAAAACTACAAGGAGTGCGGTTCTTGGTTCGTTTGAAAGCTGAGGATGTTAGCATCAATTTGACATTTAAAGTTAGTTCCTAGCATGTACGGTTCAAAATTTACAGAGGTTTTAGTAAAGGTCGATTTTTCTCAAAAAGAGTCAAGATTTTACAAATGGGAGATGCGCTATTGAATTACAAACTGGTTCTTTACACTAAGAGTTTATGAAGCCACAAGCTACACGACAGCGCACCCACCAGACCAGTGGCACCACCGGTTGATTGGGTCTGTCGAGACGCTTGCCTTTCTTCAAAAATATTTTAGCGCAAAGATGATTTATCACTACAATTATCACAGAATTATATGGATGAGAGAAGGATTCAAGATGGACAAAAGAGATTCTACAATGCAGTTCTGGATATGTTGGAATGGGTTGGATAGGATTACTTAAGACTAAGAGATGGCTATGGACAGTTCTAGGCTAAATACTCACAACTATGGCTTGGGATAGGAATAGGCCCGTCAAGATCTGGTCAAAGGTTTGGACTGGGATCTGCTCGCCACCGGACAGGATTCAGGCACTTGGTTCTGCTCTCAGCAAAGAACTCTGGTCTGCACGGCCTCCTGGACTGGATCTGACGGGTTGGTTCTGAGTACAGCTCTGCTCTACTGCTTTGGATCTCTGGGTTCTAGCAGGGGTTCTTGGCCAGAAGCAACAAAACAGCACAGCCAGGCTGTTGGATTTGTAATGCCCCTTGGAAGTTTGCGGTTAAAATCAGGTTGCAAGATTTTAAAGGTTAGCTGAGAAGGGTTCAGCTTTAGGATTGGGCCTTTCTGCTTCAGAGTTCTGGAGTCTGGATCTGGGTTGTAGAGTCTGGATTCTTCCGCAGGGTGCCTCGCCAGTAGATCAGTTGATGAGTGAATGTGTGTGTGTCTCTGTGCCCTCAACAGTCCCTATTTATGTATTTCCCAAGGGGGTGGGTAGGCTGATTATACTATGCCCAACCCTCTAAGAAGCCTATTGGTTAAGGTATTCCCTCTCTCCTGATTTGAGAAGCAACAGTGTGTCATGATGTGCCATGATGTGTAATGTTTATGGTCCATGGAGAAAACCCTCCCCTTTGTTTCTACCCAGAAAATCTATTTTTCATAAAAAACATATTCACAATATCACCAACTTGCTAATATTACATATTTACATCCGAAATTAAATAAGGCACGCATCTGTCAAAGTCCCATCTTCTGGAGAGTTTTGGTTCACAAATGACAGTTTTTCGCGCTTTTGATTGGTTACCCATTGTCGGATCTGTACACATTTTTTTACATACATGCACATAGCATCCAAGCATATTCCTGTAAATTTTCATATTCCTAACATTATCACAATTGCTACAATCTTAACATTTTCGTGGTTCAGTCTCTAAACATCGCACAATTTCCAGAGTAGTTTCTACTTGTGAGCAACATTTTCATTTTAACCATCTATAAATTCCAGATTTTTACCAGTTCGGCACAATTTTCTATAAGTCTTTTTCTCAAACATATAGTTTCTTCAGTTTCAATCCACATTTTCAGTCTAGCCCGCCTCCAAGGCTTCGCTGAGCCAGAGATGCAACCTGAGCTTGTTCCTGCCAGCAGCTGGTTTCTATTGATGCCCGAATTAACATTTTCTTTTCAGTCAAGGGAGTCCTTTGTTTCCTAGCAGAGCAACAGGCCAAAGTCCCCCTCCTAGTTCCTTTCACACCCCCCTGCCAGTTTCTTTGCAGAGCAGGGGGAAGATTCCTTTGTTGGGTAGAAGGTGTGGAATGTCTTTGAAGCTCAGTGTGGCTAACTTTACTCACTTTTAAAATAGTGTTTAAATAGTCTTGTCCTCAAATACAAATTATATTTTTACAAATATATCCACAAATCTCTTAATTCCAGCCTTTTTAAAATATAGTTTTGAATTGTATCAACCTCTATTGCTTTTGATAGGAAATCTTTTCCATACTTAGATCTTAATGTAGAAGTTTAAAATGACAGGTTAAGTAATCGCCAGCTTCTGACACAGGCGAGTAGCGGTATTGCGCCCATTTTTAACATATTTTTCCAAGCAAGCATCTTTCAATGTGGATTTTCTTCTGATAAAATATGTTTCTGCTGACATGGTGTTTAGGTGAATTCTTTGATAAAGTGATGTTTAACACCCAACACGGATGTTGGATCTTTTGTGATGTTAGAGAACCATGATTTTTGCAAATTTAACAGCCAAGAAAAAACAGATTTTCAAGCAGCTCTGTGTTTCCCTTTGCAATGCAGGACTGCTTTTTTAAATAGTTTCATTTTCCTCTGTGGGCAGCCAAATGATGGGTTTTGGCAGTGGTCTCCTGCCTTGCCACTGACATAGGCAAAAATGGATTGGCAGCCTATTTTCAGGTTTTCCTGGGCACTTCTGGGTGATTTTTAGCACGCATAATGCTTTCCTGCGGCCATTCTGATGTTTCTGATGCAAACAGCGCACAGTAATGTTGCAGGGCATGGACTAGGGGGTTAAAACATCCCACAGTACACAGTTCAGGACGGCAAAGTTACAAGCGGGAAACACTGTCCACCATTTTAGAACACACAATTACTTTGGAGTAAAATGGCGGATGCACCTAAAATGGTGGCTAAGTCGATCTAAGATCGGAAATTTGCAACGCAGATTTCGTCGCAGAGCGGCTGGGCTTAGGCCAATATATACAATAAAGGAGGCACAATATGATATCCGGTTTAACACCTAGTCAGTGAGAGGAAGCTCCAACAAGGAACGCAGTGAAACCCACCACAAACATTGAAAAAAGCAGTGAGTGATGTATCTGGCTCCACCTCCTTTTCTCCCAGAATTCAAGAAATACCCAGGTGACGGTGCACCTGCACGAGCACCTGCAAGTGTATACAAGTGTACTGTTTGCTGGGTCGGACTGCGTCAAATTTGTCTCCTGGATGTTTGTTGCTAGCTGCCGTGTCAGCCCCTAGTCAGTGAGAGGAAGCTCCAACGAGGAATGTGGTGAAACCCACCACAAACATTGAAAAAGTAAATATAGCTATAAGCTGCAAATGTGGGATTTATGCATCAGCTTCTAAGTTGGGACTCTATGTTGGGACTGAGTTCTCTCCCCCAGCACTCCCGTCTGCTTCCCTGTTTGTTTTGCTTCTCCAGAGTAGCGGGTGATGTATCTGGTTCCGCCCCCTTTTCTCCCAGAATCCAAGAAATACCCAGGTGACTGCACACGTGCACACGCACCTTCAAGTGTACTCAAGTGTACTGTTTGCTGGGTCGGACTGCGTCGGATTTGTCGCAAGGACGTTTGTTGCTAGCTGCCATGCCAGCCCCTAGTCAGTGAGAGGAAGCTCCAATGAGGAACGCGGTGAAACCTGCCACGAACATTGAAAAAGTAAATATAGCTATAAACTGCCAATGTGGGATTCATGCATCATCTTCTAAGTTGGGACTCTATGTTGGGACTGAGTTCTCTCCCCCAGCACTCAAGTCTGCTTCCCTGTTTGTTTTGCTTCTCCAGAGCAGTGGGTGACATATCTGGCTCCGCCCCCTTTTCTCAGAGAATCCAAGAAATACCCAGGTGACTGCGCACCTCCGCGCGCACCTGCAAGTGTATGCAAGTGTACTGTTTGCTGTTCGCCTTTCGCCTTTCGTTTCCATTAGTTTCAAAGTTGCGAGCGGGTAAAGGTAAGAGGGCTAACAGTACAGCAAACGCTCTAGATATTTTCTATAAGTATTATAGATACAATTTAGAATTTGATATAGCGTCATACCCTTTGTTGCTAATTATTTCAAATGATGCGCCACGCCTAGGTGGATTAACTGAATAGCACATATACCAGTTGACACACATACTAGCTCTTCTTGGATGTTAGTTGAGACGGTCTAGCTGCAATCACTCATGTGAATCTACTAGTCTCCCTGTCTACAAACTAGCTGCTGGCGCTAATGGAGTTGCGCTCTACTAGTCGTCAAAAAAGCCCCACAATGCCTCCCTCCAAACAATACTTACCGAGCGTGGACTTGAGTAACCCAGGTATTGATCCGCCAGCTAGTACTAATCGTGCATGCAAACGGAAAATCGTTACCAGGCCTGGATTACTTACCGAATGCAAGCTTGCAAAGATGACTACGTTTTTCAGTAAAATTGAACAACCTATTGTACACCCCAGAGAAGAAAGTATGGTTAAAATGACTCCCTGTGAAGCTGAAATTAGCTAATTTGAAATCATGGAAGAACTAACAGCAGCGTTTCCATTTATTGGCAGTAAATTGTTTGCCCAAGCACTCTTGAGTCCTCAAGAAAACTGGATATGGTAATAGCGAATGCCGAAAGGGTAGACTCTAAAGTTGAAGTTAAAGTAACAGACTGCATGAATGATTGTCTTACTGATAAGATAGCTGATTCGCAAAGTGTAGCGAGAGTTGATAAGAAGGATAACATTTCTGGTGGTGAGCGATCTTCTGCATTAGTTCTGAGGAAAACAGCAGAGAAAAATCTTCTCTCGACAATAAGTGAAAAACTAATTATTGGTAACACTGCAATAACTACGACTGAAGAGTCACAATGTGTAAAGAAACAAGCAATGTTTGATGCACTATCAGTCACCCCAAAGATTAACAACAATGATAGGACACGTTCTCCCCCGTACTCAGTGGTCGATGCCCGTTCAGATAGAAAAAAGTTAATGAACAAGGAGATTGCCGGACCGCTGAAGTTAGGCAAAAGGTTTGAAATTGATCTGACTACGGGACAGATTGTTGTCAGACAAATGAGATTAGCTATAGATAATACTCCCTGGTGACGATAATCCCTGACAATTGTACACCTGTTAATGTATTAGATGAATCTAGCAATGTAAGTTTTGTTAGTATGAATACAGATGAGCTGTTTCAAGCATTAGGAAATGTGTTAGCAACATTAGTTGAAAAATGTGAATCTACTGAAGGTATATTAGTGATTCACTCTCTATTGCTATATGAGATAAGTAAAAAAGAAAAGAAAAAACTTAAGGAATCCAGTACTAATACCCTAGCGGAATCATGTGTTGAAAAGTTGCAGGTAAGAAACAAAGCTGATCATGCAGTAATAGAATGTGTGTCAGACGCAATAAATAATGAATACACAATCTCTGAAAGTCTGCCAACTAAGAAAAATATAAATACAGAGAAACAAACATCTACTAAAGGCAAGTCTAAAAACCAAGTGAGATAAAAAACACAATTCAAGAAAAAAATACATTACCAAGCAGTGATGTATAGCTCTAAGCAAACACATGGTACTCTTAATGGATGTATAATTGATACCAGATGGACTCCATATTTCAATCATATCGTGCCATCTCTGCCCGTGGAAACAAAAAGAGTAAACCCAATAGACTCCCAAACCCTGTCAATTTTTTAAAGAACCTAACTACGTAGGCGACCATACTGCTGTGATTCATGAAAAATGCGAGCAAGATAGACCGGTGGATATACCAAAGAGCCAGAAAATGTCAAAGATATTAGATATAAGACCGTTCTTAACCACTACTACCCAAAAATATATCACTCAACCGATTGAACAATGGCAAGGCACGCAAAAGTTAGCAACAAAAAGGAAAAAGAAAATTAGGAAAGATACTGCGACAAGAGATGCAATCTTGGTAGATATGCGAAAACTAGTTGAAACTTCGAAACAATGTCAACTGGAATCTGAACTAAAAATAATAGATAGTGATAGAACACTTAGTAGAGCTAACAACCATAACAACATTTTCAAGAGAATTCCACTGGCGGAGTTTCAGAATCGCATAGCAATAATAATTTTGATGAGAAGACAGACCATGTGCGTGCCTTTCTAATTGAAAAAGCTGATCCATCCATTCTGATCATTCTAAATAGGCAACAATGTTTAAAACTATGTGCATCCACAGTCCCTTTGCAAATGATCACGACTAGTGATTTCAAAATAGTTGATCAGATGGTGTCCTCTAGTAAAATAATTACTAAGATATGGTGTACTGATATAGCCATTCATGATTACATTCTAAGTCATGGCAAACTATTCGAAAAACTTGGTTACTATTGTAAGGAAACCACAATGTCGCAAGTAAAAAAACGAGACTAGAAAGATCCCACATGTAGACACTCACAATAGCCCAGGATCCAATATGGAACCTAACAGTAAATCTCGTAAAATAGCCACAGATCTTCGCACACCTATAATGAAACAGAGCGCTGCTACATCAGACCCCTCTAAAGAAATTGAGAATCCTGATGGGTATTAGCAGTGGCTGCCCGTCGTCTTTAGATCTGATTTTGAACAGCCACCCTGATGAATGTGACATAATTGTATCTTGGAACACACGTGGGAATTCCCACTACACTAGTGGCAATGGTTTGTTAATTAAGTTCTGCATAGTAGCCTTACAAGAAACATGGCTAACCGACACATGTGACATTGATGGACGATGCACTCTCCAAAGCAAAGTGATACAAGGACCCCAAGGGCGTCCGAAAGGTGGTTTACTGACTACAATTAAACACCCCAGGGTTGGGAACATAATGAAATGATCCACTAGCATGGTCCTAGCAGTAACTGTTGAGTGTAATTTACCCCAAGTGCCTTCCCTTGTCGTAGTGAATGTTTATAATCCACCAAACGGCACCTATAATAAAGCAAACATAACAACTATATTTAAAATCCTTAAACAACCTGCTGTGACCTGCCTATTAGCTCCATGGTTGCCTCCAAAACCCTCCCGACTCTGCCCTGGTGAATGGAGCAATTACCGGTCCATTCCAAAGTTGTCGGGACCGGTAATTCCCCATTCACCAGGGCCCTTCCCCATTCCCATTTGAGCCCCCATAGGGTCAATGGGAATGGGGAAGACGCTAATAACGGTACCGCAAATTGCGCTACCGTTATTAGCTCCAGAGTCCCTTTGCGGGTCCCGTCCTTAACGCCTGGAAAAACCAGGCGTTAAGGGAGGACCCGCAAAGGGAACTCGTAGTAGGGCGGTAAGGGATTACTGGCACCGGTGCCCTTACTGGTGCCGGTAATCCCTTACCGCCCACCTCGTAATGAGGCCCAATGATACGTTTATTGTTGAAATGATAGATCAATACGTTAAGTTGAATAACAAACAAGATCTAACGATTATTCACAAATGGCATCTAACATTTCTTAAGTGGACAACAGAAATGATTCATAGCTGTCCATTATATTCTATCATCAAGATTAAATGGCTACTGAAACAGTCAATATATGATCTCAGTAGAGAACAAAACATGGTTAATCTGGCGACCAAAGACAACAGTGGTTTATATTTAGAATTTTGCTCCGACATAGTGTATAAATCTGCACACCAACTGGCTTTCCTCGATTGCAAAACTATCCGAAGATACCTATTGTTTAAATATAACATGTGCAAAGTATTAGAAGTTCTAGGTGCAAAAGTGGGAATTGAAAAAGAATTTAGATACTGCAGACTATGCGGTATGAATATAATTGAGTCTGCCAAACATATCTTATGTGAGTGTGAGAGTTTGCTGTCCCTGCATCTTAAACATTTACAAGCTTACGATAATACTAAGAATAACAGCAATATAAGTGAAATATGGGAAAGCTTGTTGAAGGGTAATGATGTGAATTTGATTTTTCATATGATTAAATTTTATGATGTTGTTTTATCTATTTTAAAAGAATTGTCTTTTGGTATATTGTTTGTTAAATAGTGATTTAAAAAACTAACCTCTTAGAGTAACATTTTAGACGGTTTATAGTGAAAACGTCAAAAACAAAAATGTCGAAAAAAAGAATGTTGAAAAAAAAATGTTGAATGTTTTTTGTTTTTATTTTTTTTTAATGGGGGGGTCCCCCCCGACCTCCTGTTTCTTTTTTATAGCTAAACCCAAAAAAACATACAAATAAAAAAAAACACATTCAATTTTTTTTTTCAACATTTTCTTTTCAACATTTTTTTTTCTACTTTTTGTAGTCGACATTATAACTGCACACCATTTTAGACTATTGTTAAAGATGTGGACATTTTGTAATGTATGTATATGTGTCTATATGTAAAGTCGTGTAGGCTGTGTGCATATGATCAAAAAATGAATAAACAATGTTGAGTATGATGCCAATATGTTGGCCCAGAGTGGTATAATGCCTGAGGTGGGAAACCTGGTTCCTCTGGCCCAGAGGGCCACTGACCTTCTGAATTCAGATGGGCAGATAGCTCCCCACTGCAGAGGAATTATTGGTACTTCGACAGCTCCCGAGTCTTTGGGCATGGGTATGCCCCCTGCTTCAAATAAACATGAACACCTTCTGCTCTCCTTGTTTTGGCCTGAAACCTCAAATCAAGTCTACACCAACCCCAGCAGCTCGCTAATGCCTCAGGTTCATGATAGCAGAGCCTTACCATCATTCAATACCCATGTTACTTTGTGCCATAAGCCAAATTATGTGGACTCTTCTGCACTGGGCTCCGTGAAATTTACAGGTCCAGACCTAAGCTCGGAGGGCAGTGTGCCATCAAACATGTATCCCACATTAGCCTAAGGGGTGGGAAACTTACTAGGGAGACTTCAGATGCCCTCTTCTCTCCAGGGAAGTAGGGGGAATATGAGCTGATTGGAGCTCCCTAAACTCAAATCGTATAGTTACTGCAGCATTCTCAGGGCAGCGACAACATATGGGGCAGGAAACCAACGAGCCATGCTGCCTCGAACAAAGAATCAGCCCTGGGGAAACCTTTCCATTTATTAAAGCTATCTAGCCTATTGGGATTTGTCTTAATAGAAGCAATATCTTGTTGATTTTTGGGGAGATTCCAACTCTGGCCCTTCTTACCTCCACCGATATTGATCGGGTTGCATTCCCGAACAGGAACCACCCAGAAACCCCCATAATTCACTTCAACTCAAACCTGGTGATGGACCTAGCACTTTCCAGACGATCTTGTCTACAAGCCCTTGGCTTTGATATCTCTGATGCAATTACTCAGGATGTGGGAGGGGGGGGCTTGACAATCAGGGGGCTTTGAATCATGGTTCATTAATCTGGGGAGGGGTTCCAATCAGTTGTGAATGGTGACACCAAGGCATATGGTATTGATATCGATTGGCTAGCACTCACATAAACCCTTTTGCCGAAAACGGTCACATAGCCAGCCTTTGTGTAGCAGAAGGGCTCTGTATCTCTGTATTACATTGTGGAACTCTAGGGGGAGTCAACATCTGTTTACCAACCCTGCAGCTGTGGGTGCCCTAAATGAGGCTAACTGTATTCTTCTACAAGAGACTTGGCTGACTGTGCCCCTGTGCTTGATGGTTTTCATGTTTTTTTCTCAAGCAGCCAGGGCAAGTAAGGGAGGCAGGGCTTCTGGGGGGCTTATAACAGCTGTGGATTATTTTCTGGGTTTGAATGCCGATGCTGTGGATGGATTTCCATTCGGGGTCATGGCAGTGTCTTTGTCTTCTACTGGCTTGTCTGTTAAGACCATCCTGATTAACATCTATTGGCATGGGGGGTAGCAGACCCTGACCATTTTTTACAAGTGATTATGGAATGTATATCTTTGGTTAATTTTAGACCCTGATCGTAGGGTCATTCTCACAGGGGATTTGAATGCAAATTGTGTTCTTCAGGACTATGATAATGAGTTGGTAGAAATGTCTTCTGATATGTTCCCCACACACTTTAAATCTCAAATGGGCAAAACCTGGTGCATGGCCCTTGCGACACTGGGGATTTTTTCTTTAAATGGACTTGATTATGAAATTAAATTTAATATGCCGACTTGGTGTAGAGGTGATGATTGTCCTTCCACTCGGGATTATGTGTTTGTGGATGATTATTTTTCCAATTGTTGTTCCTCCTTTTCTGTGCCTGGAACGACTGGAGTGACCATGGGATTCTAAAAGCAGAGTTCAACCTGCTTTTGAACACCAGCGAATGCTCCAGGCTGTCAAATGCCTCATGCAGTGTGATCCTTTGGTCCAACTCAAACATTGATATCTTGAATGGAAATGTGGAATGCACGTTTCTAGCAACCACGTTGGAGTGGAACATGGAGATGTTCAATGTGAAGAACATTGATGGATTTTTAGGTGAAATTGTTAAATCTGTGAAAAAGAACCATAGGTTCAGATCAGTGAAGCCCTGTAGTCACCCCCCATACCTTTAATGAAGAGATAGCCAAAGAAAAGGCTACTATGAGGAAGGAGATTAGATTGTTGAAGTTTGCATCGCTGGATATGGTGATAAAACAGAATACAATTAAAAAATCAAGCAGGGACACAAAAAGACAAAACGGGTCCTTGTAATGCAATGTGATGCCGAGGCTATGTTGCGGAGTCTGGTTTCTTCCAATGCGAGTTACTTCTGGTCTCTGATTAACAATCAAGACAAGCTTATTAATATAGCCTTAATTAATGCGGTCCCGGAACAACAGTGGATAAACCATTTCCTACTGGTAATATCGGTAATGAACCAACTCTCACTGTTCCAACATTCGATTATATTTGGCATGTAGATTTGGAGATAGAAGAAATCTTCAACCTATTAACTAAATGTAAGAGGTCTAGTGCCCCAGGGCCAAACGGCCTTACTAATAATACATTTAGGGCCGACCTGTGTAATTGGGCGAGTATTATATTTCTGTGCTTTGGGAGTATCCTCAACACCGGAATGTTACCAGACTCTTAGCGTACGACTCACATAGTTCCAATTTGTCAAAGGGGATGTAGGGCTGAGCCTAATAATTACCACCCTATATCATTAATTGATACAGACTGCAAGATATGTAGCTACCTCTTGCTGACTTATCTAGAGAAATGGGCTATTAGCATGCACAGCCTAAATAAATTCTAGACCGGGTTTCGGAAGGGCCACTCAATAAATATAAATGGTCTCATATTGGAAACCCTCCAAGACTTGGCTTAGTCAGAGTTTGGCGGATGTATCTATGTGGCTTCATTAGATTTCTCTGCAGCTTTCGATCGAGTAGATCGAAAAAAACTGTGGTCTAAATTGGCTAACTGGGGGTTGCCTAATGGACTTCTTCAATGATAATGGGCATGTATGAGAATTCTGGGATCCAGATTAGACTCAATAATGAGGGAGATCTGTCAGAGAGAATTAGTACCATTGTGGGCCTGAGACAGGGCTGTGTATTAGCACCATGGCTGTTCAATCAGTATATGTCAGATGCATCTGAGCAGCTTGAGAAAACAGGCTAATAACACGGAAAGTGGGTCTGTGTAAAATATCCTGGATGGCCTACTCGGATGATTTTCTTCTTTTTGATAAATCTAAGGTTGGCCTCCAGAGATCATTGAATGGTTTCTCAAACTATTCTAAAGAGAATGGGCTATTAATAAACCCTAGTAAAACCAAGATTCGGGCGTTCACTAAGGGAGGGAAAAAAAGTGTAGCTATGTATGGTCAATTGGTAAAGAGATGATAAAGACATGCTCATGTCTTACCTAATTGGGCTACCATATCAGCGCCCAACCGGGCCTAAAAAACATTCAGGATATTCTATGCCAAAAAGCCACATTGCTGCAGAATCAAACTGCTAAGCTTGTTTGTAAATATGATATGATATAATATGGCATTTATAACGTGCCTATACAGAAGTGTTTCAAGGCGCGACGAGGCAAGGGAGGGGGAACAAAGGGAAGACAGAGACACCCATCTTCCCAGGCCAGGTGACATTGAGATTGCGCAAGTGCTGCAAGGGGGAGAGGTAAAGTGCGTGTGGGAAGGGGAGGGGGCAGTGCAGTTCATGGGATCAAACAGTAAAACAGTAAAAAAAAACTGTGACCTACTGGTGGCAAGTGCAAAGGGTAAGTGCAGACATCAAGTATCCAAGGGAATTGTACAATTGGACTGAAAAAAAGGTCTAACTGTACAAAAAGTCAGAAAATGCATACCACCGAACACCAAAAGGAAAGTACAGCTAGGCTGTGCCCACAAGAAACCCACAAGAAACCACTGTTCAGCCATTCCCTCATCATTCCTCTGCTGCACACAATAAGAGACAGGGACCGGCAAAGTTACCTTCAATCAACATAGGCCACGTGGTCAAATGCCACCCACTGATGAACTAAAAAAGCCTAACAGTTAGGCTTCTTAATGGACGGTGAGAAACTATGCCTATTTTAGAGGCCACTCGTACTTAAAAGGATCTTGATCGTTTTGTTGATAATTAATCCGTTCATTGAGAGTCATGGTCCCGTAGGACCAAATGGATACTGGTCAAAATAACAGCTCGTATTATAATCGCATTTACATTTGGGTTTGGGTATCTGGAAAATGCACATCCGCTTGATGTATTATTGCTAAATGCAAGTATCTCTACTGTGTCTCCACCTTATGTAGATTTGCACACTCTCCGTCCTCGAGAACTCTCCAACATAGAGGGGGTTATC
This sequence comes from Ambystoma mexicanum, assembly GCF_040938575.1. Lineage (NCBI taxonomy): Eukaryota > Metazoa > Chordata > Amphibia > Caudata > Ambystomatidae > Ambystoma > Ambystoma mexicanum. The sequence continues at coordinate 782,130,118 of NC_090932.1, forward strand.
ATAACAACACCCTCGTAATGATCATGAATGCAATCCATGCCATTTTAAATAAACATCCTCTTCCTCTAATTACTGCATGTCATGCTTCGCTTTGGACATTATTCTTTGGCCGGTGGAACGATAGTGTCACTGGGAATTTTGATGGAACTAATCTCAACGAATTTGAAAAACAAGTCTTAACACCTTTAGGATGTTCTTTGCTTGCGAATAGGAGCAAACTGAATGTTGCTTCTATTTGGCCTCCTGACAGACTCTCTAGACATTTCCAATCAATGATTACCTTCAAAATGGCTCCTGTAGGTAATTGGGATGCCATGTTTCCTTCCTATACCATCAACCATAGCCCAAACTCCGTTCCATTCTGCATACAAAGAGAAGGCTCCCAATGAATGGGTACATTTGAGGGTTGTACGAATACTGCTATATTAACCAGTGAGGATATACCTTTGTATGTAGGAGATCCTGTTTACTTTGTTTGCGGTAATGAGGCATATCCGTGGTTACCAAGAGACTGGGAGAGTACTTGTTATTTGGGTATATTGTTACCAGGAGTATATGTCGCCACTACTGCTGAAGTCTCAAAAACTCATCCCAGGTGGGATGAGGATGGTGGCACTCCTTCACAAATTTTGGGTGACGTTGCCAAATTCTTCGTACCATTCTGGGAACAGATATTAGAAAATTGGCAAGGGTTTTGGAAAAAACCATCAATGAGACCACTGACATCCTGTATAACATGATGAAAGAGCAAAAGGCTATTAGACTAGTGGCTCGCCAGAATAGGGTGGTGCTAGACATAATTGTAGCTGAGCGCGGTGGGGTATGCAAAATGGTGGGATCTGCGTGTTGTGTCTTTATTCCTGATTCCTCCCCCACCATATTTAAGGCAATTAAGAAATTACATGTCTTAAGTACTGAAGTACATGTGTCAGAGGGAAACTGGGATATTGGTACATGGTTCTGGGACTTGTTGCAATTTTGGGGCTGTAAAATCTTTGCAGTCCTAATGGTGATTCTTGGCATTATACTATTTTCCTTTTGTTGCATACAATGTCTGCCTGTCATTTGTTCTATAATAGGAGGAAGTTGTGCACAAGCAATAGGTAAATTGAACCTAAAATACATATGCCTGAAAAAGTTACTAATGCCTTGGTAATGCAGGATATCACCATAAAGGAGTTGATGGTGATCAGTGTTTTCGGGGATAACAATTCAGGATGTTCTGACAATGATACATGGGCCCTCATTCCGAGTATGGAGGTAGTCATGGTGCTATTTGCGCCATGACTACCTCCCATACCGGTACCGACTCCGACTTGGTTCAATGGGGATTTACTGGTGTAGTATGACCTTTGAGGGACCGGTAAGTCCCCACTGAAAAACCCATTCCCCATTCCCATTTGAGCCCCCATAGGGCTTAATGGGAATGGGGAAGTAGCTAATAACAGTACCGCAATTTGCGGTACCGTTATTAGCTCTGAAGTCCCTTAACAGGTCCCATCCATAATGCCTGGTCAGACCAGGCGTTAAAGGAGGGACCTGCTAAGGGACCTCAGAATAGGGCGCAAAGGGTTTACCGGCACCGGTGTCCTTAACGGTGCCGGTAATCCCTTTGCACCCAACTCGGAATGAGGCCCATGGTCTTCGAATGATGCAAATGTTTGAATAATGCTCTTGGCTTAGGCCAAAAGGAGGGTTTGTAAAAGATTATTTCACATAATACCGCCTGATATTGAACGTTTGCCTAAGCGCATTCGCATTGTACTGTAAATCGCATTTGAATGAACCTGAGAACAGATTGACTACGCCGCCATCTTAAGTTATCTTTCATTTTGATTAACTCCTGCTTTCCGTCCCATGTAAGAATTTGTGTTTTCGGCTCCAGGAGAGCAAAGTGAACTTTGTACTGTGTTAACATAGACAAACATGCTGAAGCTACTAAGGTGGATTGTTTGTCCTGCACTAAGAAACCTTTGCACTAAACAAGAGCTGTATTTGATCAGTAATTTAGATGCTGTCTGTACCAACAAAGTCTTTCCAGTTCAAATAGCGAAACAGAATGTTGAATAGCTGAACATGTGCTTTTGCAGAAATCTTTGTTTTCGCTCCTTGAAACTAAGCTGACCTCAAACTCAAGAGCAAACGATAAACAAACGCGAATGAGTAAAGTAAAGAATGTTACCATTGTGTTTTATGTGCAGAAAAACATGTCCAGTGTTTGAGGAAAACATTGAACAATGTATAGTTGCTTGAATCTGTATTAGTTATGTGAACTGGCTACAAACCCTAGTGAATGGATAACACAAAGAAGGACTGGACGATGTGTCCAGGATTGTTAGAAAATGTATAAATATCCATGTTTCGAAATGTCCAACACTCTCTCATCTCACAGTGTCCGCTACCACACATTGCGAGGTGTTGAGAGACCAGACAGCTGTTTTGTGAAATAAAAGTGTACTTATACCATTGTACTCGTGACTGTGGTATTAAGCCTCGATATTTCTTTTAATCTTTCACTATCTGGCATTAAGATACCCTCTTCGCTGTACCCAAGAACAGCATATGAAGCTTGACAACAGGATATTCTCTTCCATGTTCTATATGAATCAAGGGGGAAGCTTGACATCATGATATCCTCATCCCTGTGCTAAATGAACAGAGTTTCATGCTTGGCACCAGGTTATCCTATTTCCTAGTCTACAGGACCTAAGTATGAAGCTTGAAATTATGGTATTCTCTTTCCTGTGCCCCAGCAATAGAGTATGAACCTTGCTATCACGATATCCTCTTCTGTCTGCTACAGGAACAGAATATGAAGCTTGACATCACAATATCATATTGACCATTGCTACAGGATTTGATTATGAAGTTTTGATATGATGCTACAACCTCAAGTCTTCTCCAGGAAACGAGTATGAAGATTCACATCTTTTTTTAAATTTATTTTTAATTTAAGTGCATATGGCTGAATAAATCAACCTTTTACACTGGACAATGATAAGAGAAATTCACATCATAAAAAAACATACAAATACCTTAAATTAATGAAATCACAAAATTAACAAGTACAATTAAAATACAGTACAATACCTTAGTGTACATGTTTAAAATAAAACAGTAGATTGGTAAAAGAAGAAGAAAATAAAGGAATAAGACATGTCTATTTATTGAATTATTGATTGGGGAGTGCATCTAAAAGTCCTTTTGCCTGCAGCCAAATGTGATGAGTAGTTGAAATCATTACGAGGGACTCCGCAAAATATAACATGCTCCAAAACTGATCAGATTGATAGGACTTAGATGTAAAATAGCCTTTCTCATAATGCGTTGCGAGAGCATGCCATTGGGTAAGTATATGGTGGGATGTCTCCACATGTGATTTGCAAAGCCTGCAAAGCCGCTCCCAAGGGATGTCCTTCCATGCTCCTGTGTTCGCCAAAATAGGTAAAATGTCAAAGCGCAGATATAAAATAAAACGAGTTAGTAGTTGTGTACGCAATTTGTTAAATAACTTCGGGGAGTGTCAACAAACATTCTCTGGTGGGTGTATACATCGTATTTGTGCAGTTTTTCCAAATGCGTAAGAGACTGTGCACGATTATATTCCCTAGATTTCCTGCCGAGTTTAATCAGGAAGAAACCCACCTCTGGCTCCAGCGGAAGGCACAGACCTATGTTCATACAATAATTGTGAACCAGGCTCTCTAATTCCTTACACCGGGTACTACGTGAGCAGCGCTTCACATGGGTGAGGGTAAGGCTCAAGAGTGGTCCATTAATAGCCCCTCCAAAATTAATTTTGACCCATAACTTACAGGCAGACACTTTGCAGAGGGACTTCAAAGACTGCAGTCTCAATTTCAATCTGATCACCTCCCTTTGGAACTGCTCCAGCGAAGCCAAGTATAGAATGTAGTATCCTAGCCTCTAGTTTGTGCAACCACCTAGCTTTGTCCGGCAATACCTCTAGAACATACAAGATCCCAGGGATGATAGAAATCCCATCATGGTGTACCCTTCCTTGGACTCCAGGAACAAAGTAGGAAGCTTCACATCATGGCATTCTTTCCAGGGACGTCATTTCACCAAAAAACCAGGGGTAGCGAAAGTGACATCACATGACATCACATGACCCTTGACCTCTGATGACATCACAGGAAGTGATGTCATTTGACCCCACCCCAAGTGATATCACGGGGAAGCCATGGAACATGACATTTCACCCCTTGACAAAACAGGAAGTGGCATCAAATAACATTGTTACTAACTACACTACGAAAAATATGGTTACAAATCACTATAATGTGACATACATTTCATACAAGAATGGATCGCCATATGTATCGCTAAGATCAGTGTGTATCGGCCCATATTACCAAATTACTGTGAATGCAAGCAGATGTCCATGGCCAAATGATAATGACGTGCTATTATACAGCACATACGCTTAAGAGCTTCATATAGAAAAAATATACATTCAGTATCACCTAACCTGTGTTGGTACTCATTTATCGACTTCAGAAGGATGAAAGGCTGAGTTGAAGTGTTTAGGAACAGACTAAATCAGTGACTCACCCCCTGAAGTGTGCCTGAAAAAAAAAACTTTAATGAGTCTAGCAATTATTGTATAGAATTCCATAAAGACACATTATTTGGTATTCCTATTCTTTCTTATTTAGGGTCACTGCTGAAAGTGTTAGACTTGTGGAACCCCTTTTCTTTTTTTTTTTAGATGCCTGAACAAGAAAGCCAGCCACTCCAGAAGCAAAGAGCCACATGGCGCTGGCCACAGCCCAGCAGCTTGCATTAAACAAATGAAAGTTTATTGTTTTAAGCTCCATTTGGATAACAATTTGGACATTTTGTACGTTTGTGGAGAATGACTGTATCAGAAATATATAGTGATACATGCCATGATTGTAATGTTTTGGTGTATTCAATGTTAGAAAACAGCACTTTACACTAGAGGTCGAATTGTGTGACCCACTTTCTTGATTAATTAATTTTTCTGCGTTTTTTGCACAGCATGAATGGATTTGTATGGGAATGAATGAGGTTGGTTTGGATGAGTTAGAGTATTTCATCACAGTAGGTGTTGTGTTTTTGGTATGATTAAAATGTGTTTTTGTATTACTGATTCAATGATGTGTTTTTAATTATATGAAATGTGGCTTACATTGTCTTTGTATGTCCCTATGCTGTCTATAAAAAAATAATAATTGTGATAATCAACTAGATTTTAATAATATAGAAAGAGATTGCTTTTGCACAGTAAAAAATGAGTCATGTTGTCACAGCCCAGGTGCTTGCATTAAAAAACAACGTTAACCTTAACCTTTATTTTTTGGGGTAGCAAGGGAGACCACAGGGGTAGCAAGGGAGACCTCAAGGGTCGCAGTTGCAACCCCTGGTGATCCCTAAATGACGACCCTGTTCTCTTCTGTGTGCTACAGTATATTAAAAAACTTAAGTAGTTGTCTGCGAAGTGAGCAGCACTGTATCACCCTGAGAAAGCAGCAAGCATCGTGTAACTCAAAAAGCAATCCAAATAGATAGCTTGAGTGCAACATGAAAATGTATACACTCCTTCATATAGTAGTATTAATTTGAATTGTATTTGTTAATAAGTGTCAATAACTTTTTTATATTGATTAAGATACGGTTAATATGTTCTTTTTTCTTTTTTTAAGAATGGCAAAAGGTGTACTGGTTTTAAACCACATAATGCCAATAATATTTTTATTTTTATTTAGTAGTAGTCATTTAACATAGGAAACCCATCTTCTTCTGGGTCGTGTGTCTTCCAACTATCCACTGCTTTTCTGTTCAAATGAACAAACCCTCACTGCCTGGATGTTCCTACTTCTCAGAAATAGAAGGGTCCTTATATCAGTAATATGCACACCTATAATAATAAACAATCTAAAATGCTATAGGTTACTCTCTGTTAAATGGGCATTTTAAAACATTTTCCAATGTGTCTGTCTGCCTTCACAGACAACCTACGTGACCAGAGAGCAGCTGTGTGCTCGAAAACTCAAAATGCTGTGCAAATGCCTTTACCAGAAACTGACATTTAGATTATGCAGTGAGGCAAGAAAGAGAAAGACAGGCTAACATCAAAGTATTTTCCCACTCTCGGTCATAGAAAGCCAGATGCCAAGGTACCAGGCGGCAGTGCTCAATTTGTAGACACATAAGTGTCAGGGCCCACATTTTTTCTAGAATGCTCGAGACACATTGAGGCAGGCGGCGCCTCAGCACTGTTTCAACCAATCACAGCTGTTCCCCACGGTGTCAACATATTTGGAGTTGAAGCTGCGACTCGCACATGTTCATTGGGGTTGATGGATGAAATGAGGGGCTGTCCTTTCCCAGGAAGTGGGCTTTGTATCCTTGGAAACCTTACCTGGCACTCTTTATAGGTAGAGAGTGTGCCGGTAACATGCTTGGCACCCGATAGCGACATACTCATGGCTGTACAGGAACCCTCACTTGGAGAAACTCGTCCTCATTTTACCTTGGCAAAAATTCCAACCAACTATGGTCAGCGACTTTAGGGAAGTCTTGCTCCTGAGGTAACAGGGATACCCCAAAGTCTGAGCAGGAATTCCAAGTTGTAGAATTGCGGAGGGACCCCGGCTAATCTCCTAAATCATGAGGGGGGTTGTTAACAGGTACAGGACACACTTTTCACAAATACCAAATAAGAGTTTGTCCACACTTTTCACAAATACCAAATAAAAGTTTGTCCAAACATTATATTTTTTTGAAAAAAGAGTTAAAACACTACACTCAAAGGTAAGTAAACTCCATTAAACAATTGCTCAGTGCTATAACAGGTAAGTAACAAGTTTCAAGAGTTATAAAATGGCAGTAATCTGTCTTTCCTAGAGGAGAAAATAAAATTACAGGAAAGTCAAAGGTTTCTCCTATCCAGGGCAGTAAAGCGTCTTAAAGAGGCCAGTGAGGCCCAGGTTGTGTGGGTTTAGGCAGGCTTTTGTGGGAAGTACTTACTTTTTGCAAACATGTCCAAAGGAGCAGTCCCTGGAGTGCCGATGGAGTTTAGGTGTGACAAATTGATTTCTACCCTGCAGGAGTATAATGATGAGTAGAGGGTAAAACGCCCACTCAGCACTCACACTTCTACAAAGCAAGAGCCAATACAATCATAAATGTAAAACAGGCACTGTCAAGCAATATACCTCCTTTGCTTTTTGTGTCAACATGGGCAAATGGAAGTGTATACTCTTAAGATGTGTGTAAATGTTGTTCAATAGCAACCAAAACGGAGAAGTATAACAGTCCAAAATAAAGGAATGTCCAATCAAGGTTCTATAAAAATATATATGCAATAAAATTGTTTGTGCTGATGACTTGCGCTTAACCACTAAAAAGTCATGGGGCTGGTTCCCTGGCTCTGGTACCGAAAAATGGACACAGAATCGGGGAACCAGCGCCGTTACGTTATTCTAACCTATTAAGGATTATGACTGGATAACCGAAATCTTGCAGCAAGGCTTCTAGAATGGCACTTTATCTTACAAAACGCCAGGAGAGAGGATCTTAACAAATAAACCTGAATAACTAACGTATGAATTGGCACCTTAGCACATTTGAACGGCAACAATTGGGGATCACTAAACTCAGAGACAGATGCCTTGAGGACGACCTGGTGTCGAAACACATGTCAGCTGTCATCAAGCGGACTAATAAATGGCACAAATATATTGGCTTTGCAAATCTTTGAATAAAACCCATTTGTATTAATCGTATAGTGGTTAAGCACAAGTCGTCAGCACAAACAATTTGATTGCATACTGATGAAGAAGAGGTTAAGGGGAATACCTCGGAGTGCTGTTGCTGCAGCATACCACACACTACGAGTAGACGCTTCTACCGCATCAACTTACGTTTATACCCCCTACACTCATAATCAATCTATACAAATATATATACTTTATTTAAACACACCATGTACAATAATAGCTAACTAGAAAAACCCTACACAAAACCCAACCCTGAGGAAAGAACGCATAAATGCAAAGATAGTAGAATGACTCAGGGGTGAAAGGCAAGCAAAAGCAAAACATTGTTCAAAGTGACCTAACCAGTGTCTAGTGCCCACAAAAGGAACAACGAAGCAGTTAGCAGTCAATGGTATCGTATTTGCAGTTCTTAGTGGTTTCGTTAGCGCCAAACCAAACTTCTTGGCACTGTGAGAAGATCAGGAGAGAGCAAAAGGCAGTAACGGAGAGTCCTGCTGGTTCAAATGTTCTGAACAGGACTTGAAACATGCACCAGGCAGTTAAATGCAAAATAACCTAGGATCCCAGGTGCCTTGGCTCTGAGGGGTGCTGTGAGTCCCAGTTCAGGGGCTCAGGGACAGGATGAGTGCTTTTCTCACACTCCCAAACACATGCGATGCTGGCACACAACTGCAGGGGTCCTCCAACACAATGAGGTCCTGGGTACCACTGTGGCTGGCAGAGAGGGAGGTTCTCTTCCAGCAGCATATTACCCCCTAATGGTACCTGGGGAAGATTAGGGGGCAGAGCTGGTCTTTGCCATAGAACACTTGCGTTCACCTCACAACCAGAGGACTTTTGAGAGGACTGGTCTCTCAGCAGGGTCCAGTGAAATCTTCGTCATGGTTCAAGGTGAGTCCAGATAATTCCCAAGATGATTCCAAGAAGTGGTGGGAGACCCCTTCTTTTGTAGGCAAATGTCCCCAGGGGATTGGACTAAAGCCAGCCTGCTTTAGGGGTCCAATACCTGCTCTTGAAATGAGTGGACTTTGCCGTTATGATGTCACACCCAAAGTGCTTTGCTCCAGAAGAAGTGGAGGGGACAGGAAAGAGAAAAGAGAGGAAGAGAGAAACACTATGGCGGAACCCTCCAAAACAGTACACACCTCACTGGTTATCCTTGCTCCACCCTCACACTTTACTTTGTGTGAGGCTGCTCCCTAAGAATGGGTGTGCTTCTTTGATTCTTGGACCCATGGCAACTGCCTGCTCTGTGGACGTCCCTGGCAGAGGGTGTTGCCTGCCCTCATAAAGACATCAAAGAAGAGACGTGGCCATTCAGGTTCCTGTCCTGTCATGCTCAACCCGTCTGGCCCACATACCCAGCTCCTGTGAGCCAAGCTCAGCTGTGGAAGGTGATGACACATTTGTGATATCAAAATGGATGTGGCTGTGATAATTATGAGAATACCATCCACCACACCCTTACTCAGGGATGGCTTATTAAGATGATTCTGCCACTTGGAGGTAGACCCATGATTATAGGGTTTTGGAACATGGGTGCATATCTTAAATGTAGTTCCTGTGATGCAATGAATTGGCTTTCACTGCAGCTGTCAAATGCCCACCTGTTACCACTGATCCTGCTCCGTGCCACTGGTAGGGCAGGCACTGAAATCAGGGTACTGATGCTGAAGCTCAGGACACAGATGCAAAGTATATTTTAGGCATGGAGTTTATGAAAGGGTAATATGATCAGTAGATTTACCTTTCAGAGATGGATTTACCTGCATCATTTTATTAATTTCCTAAAAATAAAAAAAGCCATGGATTTCACACCCTTGCCAGATGGCAATTCATCACATTAGGTCACTGAAGAGGCTTGGTGAGAAAGAGGGGACCCCAGATGGCGATTCATCTTAAGAAAGGACTCACCTTATAAACAATAAGGTGTTCCAATTGGATATGTTTCTACACATTTTCCACCATTTACATATGTAAATGAATGCTAACATTTGTTACCAGGACAAAAGAACATGTTGAATACAAAGGCTTTATTTGGTCGTGTAAACCTGCATTTACTGTCAGTTTTCTGTGAGCATGGAAATTATGTCACGTTGTTATGGCTGTTCATGTTAATTTACACTCTCATAGTATTGTATGTGCATGCAAGGGTTTTTTCTTTTGGCACGCAGAGAGGGCTTGGGACAATGATGGTATGCTCCACCAGCAGGGGGAGCGGGATTGTCTGTGAAATGATTTCACCTCAGGGCTCTCACAGGCCCCCCTGCTGGAGGATACGGTTGGAGAGTCCCAGTGATGGATAAGAGGCTGAAGGGGATCGCTAGGGGGAGGGCAAGGAAGAGGCGAAGGGAGACAGGAGCACGAGTCTGCCTCAGAGGGCATCCCGGCTTTCTGTGTTCCATTGGCAGTCCCTCCCATTGGGCCACCTGCCTGGCAGAAGCCAATCTCTCCCCCCCACCCGGGGTCGAGGGAGTGTGCCGGGGGTCGCAGCAAGGGTGCTTTTGTGGGCGTGTTCAACTGGCCAACCACCGCTACTGTGATAAAGAGAGCGGGGCAGTGCGCGCGCTAAGAAGTTTGAGTAAGGTAGGAAGCGTGCTAAGTAGTTTGAGTAAGGTAGGAAAGGGAAACATTAAGAACGGGCCCGAGCCCTGTGTGAGCTGCTTTGCAGCTTACAGTTGGGCTGTGGAGTGCCGTGACGGATGACAAAGTCCTCCTCTCCTATACCATCGGGGACGTGGAGAGGCCTGTGAGTTGGCCTGCGCTCCGAGGAAAGGGAGCTTGACAGGTTTTGTTTGAGACGCTGAGAGGAAGGCATTGTGGTGCTCGGATAGGGACTAAGGTGGTGTGAGTGTGGTACCTCTCAATGGTAGTTTTGTTAGTCACTTATTTGAATATTTATTTACAAAAGGTGAATGCGCACTTCCTCAAGGGACATACATGATATATTTGAATATTTATTTACCATAGGTGAATACTCACTCCCCATGTGTCCTGCATGATATATTTGAATATTTATTTACCAAAGGTTAATGTGCACTGTCCCATGTGTCCTACATGATATATTTGCATATTTATTTACCAAAGGTCAATGTGCACTTTCCCATGTGTCCTACATGATATATCTGAATAGTTATTTACAAAAGGTGAATGCACACTTCCTCATGTGACCTCCATGATATATGTAAATATTTAGTACCTCAGGTGAATGTGCACTTCCTGATGTGACCTACATGATATATGTGAATATTTAGTACCTCAGGTGAATGTGCACTTTCTCATGTGACCTACATGATATATGTGAATAGTTAGTACCACAGGTGAATGGTCACTTCCCAAGTGACTTAGATGATATATTTGAATATTTATTCACCAAAGGTTAATGCGCACTGTCCCATGTGTCCTACCTGATATATTTGAATATGTATTCACCAAAGGTGAATGCGCACTTCCTCAAGTGACATACATGATATATTTGAATATTTATTTACCAAAAGTGAATACGAACTTCCCATGTGTCCTACATGATATATCTGAATATGTATTTACAATAGGTGAATGTGCACTTCCTCATGTGACCTACATGATATATGTGAATATTTAGTACCTCAGGTGAATGTGCACTTTCTCATGTGACCTAGATGATATATTTGAAGATTTATTTACCAAAAGGTGATTGCGCACTTTCTTAAGTGATTTCACTGTTAAATAAGTGCATTTTTAGAGAAACGTGATTTCAGTGTTAAATAAGTGCATATTTAGATAAACAAAGTGTATGCACCAATTCCCAGCAGCCCACACTTAAATGTATGAATAGTTATTCAACTAATGGTAATGAATTGGGTCCCAAGGCCCCACAGGACGCACTGAGAAAAAAAAACGGAGATGGCGAAGGTGTAATTAAATATTAAGAGTGTATTTTAATGCACACACCCAATTACTGCGCCATAGTAAAAGATATGTTCCGGAAAACTGTTTCTTGTTATATTGATAGGTTTTTAATAGTGGCCCTTTATGATAATACGTGTTTCGGCATTATAAATGCCTTTTTCAAATCAGGACATTTCTCTGTATCCTACTCTGCAGTTCAAATATGCATAGTTGCTATGAGGATTGTGTAGTACCGGGATAAATGGCACAGTAATTGGGCGTGTGCATTAAAATACACTCTTATCTTTACAAACGGAGTAGGGGAACTCTTTGTCTCCGTTTTTTGGACACACCAATGCAACATCTTCAAAAATTGCAATCAAAACACGAATTAAATAATACCAAATGTGATGAAATGAACATGGTGAAAATTGCTACTTTCCTGTATTATCTGAAGGAGCCGCTATTATGAGCACAGCAATGTAATATGGCTTATGTGTGACAAAGATTTGATTGGTCTGATACATATATATGAAGTAAAGCGGTCTCTGTTTGTTACACAAAGCCAGACTGTCTGTTTATTGAACCGGGGCACTGGGGTAACTGTCTCCTATATGGAAGGAACTCCCTTCAGTCCATACTAGGGTCCATCCATCATCCCCCTTGGTACTCCTGGTATGCACATGTGTGCAGTGAGGTGTCAGACTCCTTTGCTCAGGTCTCCTACAGGTTGCAGTCCACGCATACATATACAGAAATCAAATAAACAAGGGAGAGGCACCTTACACTCGAAAAAAAATAATGTAAAAATTAGTTCGAGTTTGAATTATTAAAGCATAATTCAAATTCCAGACTAAATATTCTGTTTGAAAGTAAAAAAAAGATCATATACAGCAAAGACATATGAAAATATTGCATACAGACTACACATCACTTTGAAAAAAAGAGAAAACACTACTCAGAAACATGATTACATAAACTTAAACAATGAGATCACGTCATCAAAGACCAATCTTTACAAAACACATTGTTAAACACAGAACCCTGAAACTACCTACGTTTGCAAAGCAAGTGCAAAAATCAAATGAACACTGTTCATCAAAAGATCACTGGTCAAGAAAGGGCTGAGCAGCAGTGCTGCAGAGGTGGAGAGCAATGTTCTGTAAGAAGCAGTTCTGCAGCAGCCGGTTTTGCGGTTTCCTTGAGCAGTCACTGTGCATATAGTTTGATCACCACCAAGGGGAGCAGCAATGACACATTTGTGCATGAACGAGCCAGGGACATCATTTCACCAAAATGCCATGGGTAGTGAAAGTGACATCACATGACCTTTGACCTCCGATGACATCACAGGAAGTGATGTCATTTGACCACCATGCCGAAGTGACATCAACGGAAGCGATGGAACACGACCTTTCACCTCCTTGACAAAACAGGAAGTAGCATCACATAGCATTGTTCCTAAGTAGACTATGAAAAATATGGTTACGATATCACTATAATGAGATATACAAGAATGGATCACCATATGTATTGTTAATATCAGTGTGTATAGGCCCTGTAAGCCTGTACTCTCTATATTTTATTAAATAAGTACGCTGAGACTGAAAGTAGATGTTTTCCTGTTAGTGAAACAACTTTTATTTTTCATTAACTTTCTTTTCTTTTTCTATTTTAGGAAAAAGGATACGTTTTAAACTTGGTCGAGGACTTCCACTGTTGATAGCTTCAGGCAGCGGACTTGGTTCCTTCCGGTAAGTCTTAAGGGTAGAAATGTTCTATTCTCATTTTCTTCAAGTCTCTCTCATAGTTTCTGTCAGTTCATTTCACTTTAAACGTCTATGCCCTTTCTTGTTAATTCACTGCAAATGTTTCCAGCTCTGTGGATCTTACAGTCTCTTTTTTATCAACTAGCTCTGTTGCTTTATTCTCTTTCTGGACTGCAATTTCTTAATCCTTTAACACCTTGTTTAGTAGACTCTTCAGCCTTTAACTTTTAATCACAATAGGTAATGGGTACCTTTTCTTCTCCTTTCACCTTTTATAGTCTAGCTTCTCCATATCTTATTAAACACTCTTCCAATGGGGAACAGTCTTTTCCGTTTGCAATATCCACTGTACACATACACGTGTGCATGCACTTAAACTCCTCTCTCACTCTGACACTCTTTGGCTCACACGTCGCTTGATTGTTTTAATGTTTTCCCTTGAGACTGGCTTGCAGCGTCTCTCTTTATCAAGTCTCTAGTCCCTTTTACATGCTGCGTGCTTGTTGAGGCTTCTGCCTTCCAGCCGCACTCCCTTTTATTGACTCGTCAGTGACTAGAAAGCTCCGCACCCCAGCTGCTACGCAGGAGTTCCGCCCCTTCAGCGGTGTTGTAACCCGAAACACAGCGTTTCTGCCCCTCGTCTTCACTTCACATAACAGCGCGTTCCTCACTTCATGTTACGCTCCCTTTCATTGTAACGATCTTCGGATCGGCTGTTTTGGAAGGGATCTCCCCACCGCACTTGCTTCATAGGGGGGTCACTTCTCTCACTCCTCCTCCCCTCTCTATACTAGCGTGACGGCCTCTCTCTCACCTTGACACGCTGATCACGGCGTGAAGATCTCAGAACTGGCAGCACACAGCGCTCCATGAACTTCAGCAACATATTCTAATATAAGCGCAATGGCGCAACTTTTACTACTTTAAGTTAAAACGGTCTTCTTTGTTTTCTTTCCGGATCTCCTCAGTAAGCCCAGCTATAACCGTCGTTTTCCTCCTCCAGCTCCTCCGTTCCCTAGCAACCCGCACAACAAAAGAAAAAGGTCAACAGCTTGAATCCCTGCTGTGATTGGCTAAAAACACTGTCAATTATCCTCTCCAGCTGACAGAAATATTTAACCCTTTGATGCCCTGCTTATCCTGCTTATGATGGTATTGCCAGAGCCAATGCCTGACGGGAGATCTCCTGTGCACTTCAGAGTGTATTCATCACAGGCCCATATTGCCAAATTACTGTCAATGAAGGCAGACGTCCAAGGCCAAATGATAATGATGTGTTATTGAAAAGCACTTACGCTTAAGCGTTTTATATAGAACAAATATACATACAATATCATCCAACCTGTGTTGTTACCCATTTATCGACCTCAGAAGGAGGAAAGGCTGAGTTCAGATGTTTAAGAACAGACTAAATCAGGGACTCACCCCCTGTAGTGTGCCTGAAATAAACCTTTAATGAGTCTAGCAATTATTGAATATAATTTCAGAAAGAGACATTATTTGTTATTCCTACTCTTTCTTATTTAGGATCACTGCTCAAAGTGTTACATTTGTGGAACCCCCTGTTTTTTTTAGTAGAACTGAACAAGAAATCAAGTCACCACTCCACAAATAAAGAGCCACCGGGCGCTGGCCACAACCCAGAGGCTTCTTTTTTTTTAGGGGGTAGCAAGGCAGACCTCAGGGGTACGAAGGGGGACTCCAGGGGTCGCAACTGCGATCCCCCGTTCCTCGCAAATGACGTCCATGGGTGGAGCCCAAGAAGCTTTGGTAAAAACAATTATTGAAGAATTGTCATTTCTACCATCGAGGGTATGAGCCAGAGGAGCAGAGAGGCACATGGGCTGCAGTCAGTGGTATCATGTGCTGCATGGTTCCTCTGCCATCCTTGGGCTCAGGATTCCGCTTCTGTGGATGGGATCAGCCTTAGAGGACCCCAGGCAAGAATGATTGTTCAATATGTGCTCATGGAGCCACACTGCAGAGGGGGCCCCCACAGAGGAAGGGCTGGTTGGTGAGGCTATCGTAAAGGTAATCTATATCGGTGTCATGGAAGAATAGGGCACCATACTTCCCTTGAGCTTGCCAGATGGGGGAGATGGAACTATTGCACTTGCCTGGGGTTCTTGGATGAAGAAACTCTGGTCCCAACTGATGCAGACAGTCTTCAGGGTTCTGGCAACAAAGGTGCTCGCACTTCCAGACCCAGCCAAGCAGGCATGGTCAGAGCTTCAGGAAGATGAGGCCTTCGAGTAGGATTAGTGAGTCAGTTGTCCCTACCATATCAGGGGGAAGGAGTGCTGCAATTGGTTCATTCTGGTTATCGTGAGAGGCAGATTTTCGACGTTGCATTTGTGGAGAGTGAAGGGATGCTGTAGTATCGCGCCAGCCATTCCCTCGAGCAGCAGGCCTTCCAGGAATAAAGGGTCAGCAATAGACAAGGTGAGTGGGTGAGGCAGTCTTGTAACCCCCATCGTAAGGAAGCAAGATGTGGCGGTTGGAGAATTTTTAATCTGGGAGGGTGCGTAAATGTTTTACTGGCATTGAGCAGAGCGAGCCAGAACACTGCGTGACCCCGAAACAGAGGCATTTCTTTCGTGCTGCTGTTTGCACGAGGGCTGTCAGCAACACAGCTGGAGAAGGAGAGTGGGACGTGAAATCCTATTTGTTAAAAACATGGAGAACAAATGTTTGCTCTGGGTTCACAAAAGACTGCAAATGGAAAGTGCATATATGGGAGGGTAATTTCACATTTGTAGCTTAATTTTCAATTGTTGGTGAATTTTTCAAATAGTGAGCTAAGTGCAATGGTCTGTGAGTGGATTTCAACCCCCCTCACTGTCATTCATTCTGGCACTCTACCCAGTCTCACACTCACAGTGATTCATGATCACCGTGATTGACACACTACACATCATCATAATCCCATTTTCCCTAACACTCCCATATGTTTATAATCACATTCAGCTATCCACCTTCACACTTTCATCCACTAACACATCCATCCATACGTATTCATCTCTTGCTCCTTGCATTTATTCTTTTAAACATTCATCCTCACACTCCATCCAAGCACACTCTTTGATTCCTTACATTCATCCACGTGGCCCTCCTCTCACTATGTAGTCCTTATTGGTTCATTAGTACCTGGCGCACCGATGCCACAGGATACACTGAACGTGGATTGGCTCAATTCGGAGCCATACCACAGTGTAATCCTGTGTACGCAATTGCGGGCATCGTGCGTCTGGTCGAAAAGCTTCTTCACTTACCTCCGTACGGCGCCATTCCCGTCACTACAATCGCAGAACCTGTGAGTATGCCACAACGCGCTGCGGCTTCGAAAGTAGCTGGCGCTTTAACAAAATCCACATAACTGACTTCCACAAGATGCCATAAACGTACAAAATGTATTGCAAGTGTGGAACCATTTCCTCCCCATTCATTACTACGGATCAACATGGCCCAAAATGGCGCCCTGTTGATCCATAGTAATAAAGCAGTACGGGCGTGCTGGTGTTTGTAGAACTGACGCGTACTGCTGCGGCCGTCTTTTCAAACGGCAAAAGAAATGCTGCTTGAAAAGGTATAACTATGCCATTAGTATCCCGGGGCTAAATTGCCACAATAATTCACCCTTCATTTAATTTGCATGAATGTATCAACCATCTCTTGCATTCATTCATCTGTTCTCATTCATTCATCCTCACATTCAGGCATTCCACCTGACCCTTTTTGCCTTCTTTTCTGGCACTCTTCAGGACCTATCCGCGGTATGTGAAAAAGGCAAGGTTTTAACCATAACAAATCAAAACCGACTGCCTCTGTCAGCGCTTATTTTAGAAAGAGGAGGTGTCCTTAGATCCTGCTGTTTCATCTCCAGAATGTTGTGAGGAGAAAAATGAACATCTGCTTGCCTGAAAATGTGCATGTCAGAAGAAGTGTGTTACGTCTTGCTTGCACTCCTACCCCTGTGCTGTGAGCATGCGTGCTTTGGCATGCCTGCCTCTGGAATGTCGAGTCAGTGTTTGTGTGTTCCCTGAGTGTCAGTTGAAAGGGAGCTGCTTGACGGAGAGGGTGCTGGTGGATGTTGCTATGTCCCTTTAACCTAATGTTCTTACCTGTAACTTGGGGACTTGTAACCAGAACCTAAATCTACTTACCCCATTCTGTGACTCCAGTGTCTTCTGTGATGAACTTACTCCTTTAACAAAGAGCCGCTGTGAGTAGACACCTGGTGAGTAACGCTGGCACGTCATGGAGCACGCTGCAGAGGCATAAGGTGACACGTGCATCATGCCCACAACAACAAGCCCTTACATCCCAGGAAACCTCCTACAGCACTGGCTCCCTGCACCTAATCACAGCAGATGCAAATGGGTTACAAAATGCAACATTGAGGAGTCCTACAGGCACCCTTTCCCCTCATTAATGCCACGCCGGCTCTAAGAAAACATGAGGCCTCCTTACCACCTGCCCTAACCCCCCACCCCCTCCTGTATCTTGCTTGTTTCAAATGAAGATGTGAGGCCGGTGATAGGCCTCCTGATTTGGGCATATGGAGCATATCTATGCTCTCTGTTCACCAAGGAAAGTTTGAGGCCTACCTCACCTTTATAAACCAGCCTAATGTAAACTACATGCTCATGCTCTGCATGCCCCACTTCAGTGCCGGCTCATGGGACAGACAGTGATGCCATGCGCAGGCCCATCAGTCCTGCGTTCTGCAATATGTTCACTGATTTCATCCAGCTGCAGCTTCTCTGTAAGGGCCCCATTGATATATATGTTCTTCTTGACATTTCTGTGAACTTGTGTTTCTGCTGCTTGCAATTTGATTTATATTGCGCAATTCAGTACGTTATATTTGTTCCATAACAGCACCCCAGCGTGGCCTACCTATAGGAAATCAAACTGCTAAGGGGACTGTGTTCCTTAGAGTGACTGAACTGGGGCAGTACTTCCAGTTCATGGCTCAGGGGAATGTTTATTATGCGTGTGCTACCCAGGGCCTGCCTCAACATAGATTAAGGTCTCCCTCTGTGGTACTGAAGAGGGTCCATTAAAAGTATTAACAATTCCCCTTCCACCTTGGTGGAATACATAATTGCCTGCCTTTCATTGCCGGACATTTGGTGAATCCCATTTCAACGCCTTACTTCAAACTAAATGCACATGGCTCCCTTAGTAGCACTGAAAGGGTCCCGTAGTTTTTAAATCATACAACGCCCACTCATGCTGATATACACCGAGTCTCAAACATATGCCCAAACACACAAACCTTCCTCACAGACAACACATGCACAATTTTCACAAATCAATCCCCTTTCCTGGAAGTTGCAATGGTTTCCTCAGCTGCACATAATGGCGGAAGGCAGCTCCACACATGCTGCTCTGGGCCTTGCCTCTCCTAGGCAGGGCTAGAAGATCAGCCCTGTCCAGGTAGGGCGTGGCCTAACACAGTGTACCTCCTTCAGCCCTTCCTCTTTCAGCTTTGGCAGGTGCTAGGCTGGTGTCAGTCTTTTGAACAAAACACAACAAGTGCTTATTCAATTCGGACTCAAAGTCCTAAATACTTTCCAACTGGTAAGGTTACACATTGTAGCACGGTAGAAAGGGACTGGAGAACAGTGTATCAATGATTCATCAATCGTATACTGATCAATTATTCACATACAAACTATCCCTACCGAGAAGAACACCCTATCCCTGTCTTGCATAGAGCTGTTCCTAGGCATCGAGTGTATGGTCTGCCTATCTAACAGGGATAGAGGAGAAGCTGTCCCTAATTCACCTTCATTCATACATATAACATATACCATGTTAAAAAACAGATTAGGTCTACTAAATGCCAAGAATGGCTCTAAAAAGACAACAATTCTACTACATACTGTGTCTCTGACTAAGTAGCTATGGCCGGATCTAACTACTGGATTTACAGACTCTGTTTTAATGACCAGCTAGTTATAGAACATGCCATGGACTTAAGACCTTATTCTGTTGGAGGATATACAAATTGGGCTCTGCTTGCAGGGCACCATTACTTCAAATAGAGAACAACAATTGTGATTTCAGAAAGTCATTTGCTTGTTGTAAGTGTACTTATTGTCTGTTGGTGGACATCTTTTTGGCATGGGACGGCTCATGCCTTGTGGGGTCGACCGGTTTCAATGATCGAGTTGCTTCGATCGTCTTCCTCAGGACCAATTGTTGTTTATGGTGAAGTAAATTCAGTCTGGAGAACAGTGTCTTGATGGGTCTCCACTGGATGCACAACTCTGCTTCCTGCATCGGAAATCAAAAGGGTGGGTAAGAGGGATGGGACTATGTCCTTGATCTCAGGTCTCTGAGTGCCCCAGAGATCATATGTATGTATTTCAAAACCTTTATTATTAAGGTAAGTGCAAAACTTTAAGGTCCCTATTGTGGGCTCCTATGGGCACACTATTAACATGCAGGGCTAGGGCAGGAAAGCGCTGTTGTGGGTAGGGAAAGGACTGTGCAATTGGGCAATATCCTTAAACATGCGTGTGCGTGCAAAGTGCATCCTTGCCAATGGTATGCCATAAAATGACCTGGAATTAACTTCCCCCAGTGCGCTCACTCGTTGTCATACCATAACTTGATGTTGTGCTCGAGTGCTCCACATTTTTTTGTGTGCAGAGTAAAAAACCTGTAGTACTAACCTTAGCAGAGGGCTTGGAGAGAGAGAGGGATGGTGAGGCTGTATTGGTCCTAAATATCTCCCGCACTTGTATCAGAGCTGAGTGTCTCTATAGGGTCATAAAAGTAGATACTCAATCCATCTACTAATTGCAACAGGCTAGGTTAATATGATTGCAAACAACTGCAGGAAAAACGACGGTCTCCTACCTGCACAGGTGTCTATGCACTGCTCGCCGTGTACTGGAGCGGCAAAAACTGCTGCTACTCCGTCTCGTAATTATATTGTTTGATTGTAATCATGGCTTCTGTAATGAGGCAAGCTATTAGTGCCTATCTAACTAATATTTCTATCTAGATAACTTACAATCATGGTACGTTTTTTATAAGATGTGACTATACCTTCCGCCTTGCAGTCTGGCAGTGTGCGCACGTCTGAGTGGCCAGTGTTGTGGTCTGTCTCTCTATGTTTGAGGTTGCCTAGAGCGTAGCTCTCTTTATCCGAGTCTAAGCTTCTCTCAGCCTGTCGCCATGTTGGATCGGACCTAATAGTTCCGATATACTATGTGCTCAACTGATAAGTCTCTTGAACTCTGTTATGTGATGTTGCGCCTCTTGTTTGACTTTTAATTTCATAAGTTGTAATGCACGTTTAAGATGAAAATAGCGAGTGAAAATAATTATTGATGAATTGAGTTATAAACCTATGTGGTATCGTGGGTTCCATTTATGCAGCAATGTTTAGTTTTTACACGCAGCAGCGCTCTGTATCAATATTCACATGCATATGTGGGGGTAGCCTTACTGCTTGCTGTCTGAATCTAGACCTGCCAGAGCCTGTCACCATGTTGTATCAGGTTATGTGGTTCAGATGTAACATGAACTAGGCTACTATTATACTTCGAACTCTGTTGTGTAATAATACACCTCTTTGTTAACTTCTAAAACATGAGTTGTAGTAGATTTATCACATGATACTAAATATTGTAAGGTTGTGTTATCGACATGTAAGGTATCGTCGGTTCCACTTTGAATGCACTACTTCAATACTTGAATTATGTGAACAATGGTGCTCTATATCTCTATTCACATATATGTTGGGATAACCTTCATACTAGTACTAGTATGCAGAAAAACTCAGAACTAATTGGCTGAGGCTGCATACGCGTGTCGTATAATCTTGCGGCAAGTGCTCATGAACTATACCTAAGTATGACTAAAGTTAGTAAATGTGTGAATATGACCCTGTGGAGCTCTCTTGTTTTTCAGTTTATGGATAACACTAAAAGGCCTCCCCAAAGTGGATTATATCACTGTCAAAGTCTACTGTGTGACAAATGCGATCTTATCTCTATGTGGCTGTCAACTCATTCCACTGAATTTGTTCATTCAGTCCATTCTTATCAGTGCCCAATCTAAAGATCCAATTCTGTTCTCTCCTCAAAAGGAGGTTGTGGAAGTTGCCTACACGTCTAGGGGAATATATTTTTTCAATTATAGTCCATCTGAATTCTTCAGGTCTTTGGCCTTTTCGTACAAAACGTGCAACTAGGGGTGCATTCAGTTTCTTTGTGTGAAGGCATGATTTATGCTCTATCATGCAGGTCTTTACTTTGCGCATGGTCATGCCCATATATCTGAGTTTGCATGGGCAAGTGATGCGATAGATAATACCACTTGTGTTGAAATTTGTAAAGTACTGTTGGGTCTAGGGACTTCTCAAGCCTATATCGATTAAGGTACTATGCTGTGTTTGTGGGTACATGGAACAGTTCCCAGAAGGGGCATGTCCACTGATTGGAATTGTATTCCACAACGTTGGTTGTGATGTGTCTGTGTTTTTTTCCCGTAGAGTCCTAACTAGCTTATCTCTTATGTTGGATCTTCGCTTGAGTGTGAATTCTGGTTCGGGCAGATGATGTTCTCCCGTATTGCGGATTGGCCAGAGCACTTTGATTTCTTTCTTAATCTGGTTCCCTAGCAGGGAATAACCCAGTATTGCTGTTATATTCACCCTCTGTGAAGGTTTCGGATGCTGTTACAATATGATTTCTCTTGGTATGTTTACGAGATCTCTTGTATGTGGTATTGATGATTTTGTCAGGGTATCCTCTACTGGCAAGTTAGATTTTGAGTTTTTTACCTTCCGTAACATAGGGCCTCATTACAATCGACCGGGTATGGAAACAACGGTGGCGGTAAATCCGCCGCCACCGTTGTTTCCATGCTGGGTGATCACAACTCCTGCAGGCGGAGGCATCAAACCCGCCAGGTCTGACCTCCGGGTCAGGATTTGGTTTAATGAAAAACAAAAAAGGCATTATGTCGAAGGTTATGAATAGTCTTAAGTACTGGCATTGCTCTCGCAACCTTCCGCACCATTGCTTTTTTTTTAGCTAGGCTATGCCACTTTGGAAGGGGAGAAGCCATTTGCAAATCAATCTTTGTCCTACCAACAATTGGAGCAGTCCGGCTCAAACTGCTAGTCCATGTCTCCCCCGCACAGAAACACAAGCAATCTCAGCCAAGTTTTGACCTTGTTGGGCCTCATCAGTGAGGTGTCACTTGGTTCACTATGACACAGCGAGTAAATGAACTACTTCTGAGCATACTTCAAAATGTGGGGAGCCTTTTTTGGTGGGTACCTGCTCAAGTGGACCTCGGTGCCCTTTTGCTAATAATTTGTGATTCACAATTCCGGTCGCATGCCTGGGTAACAGCGGAGTTTGCCTGGCCCCCTTACTCCGTTCAAAAAATGTATAAAGGAGTTGTGTTACTCGTACTGATATCATGCGCCCTTGTCGTAACGTTGAAAGGTAGGATCAATCAATACTTCTTGTACTCCAAGTCAAGTTATTGAGCTTTTATTTCTACATTGATTCTTAGAAAAATGCCATATGTGATTACACGTGTTTCGACGATCGATGTCTTTTTCAAATCAGGGCTAATCTGTTTGTTGCAAAGTTCATAAATTGAATGCTTTAGTTCAATGGTCATGGATTAAATCCCTGCTACCAACGAGCGTGTTCCGTCTCTAACAGTCCCCCTCTGGGGTAGCAGGGATTTAACCCATGAGCATTGAACTAAAGCATTCAACTTATGAACTTTGTATTGATTGATCCTACCTTTCAACGTTACGACAAGGGCGCATGATATCAGTACGAGTAACACAACTCCTTTATACTTCTGAGCGTACACCTCTCACTTATGGGAACAAACAAAAAACAGAAGATATGATGAGTGAAAGGTTACAAATACATCTTAACCATTACATTCTGAGCAACGTTCCACACCATTGTTTTTTCTTTTGCGGAACGGACCCTGCCACATGCAAATCAGTGTTTGCCCTGCCACCAATGGGATATGGATTACGCCTGGCTGAGAGAGTTGGAAGCCAAGGAATGCGGAATAAATGAGAGGATTCTCAAAGTTAGTAAACAAACTCTACACATGGCGTTCTGCACTGACACAGACCCTTTTAAATGGCTATTTCCTGGATCCAATTGGTGGTATGTGGGTTCATGATCATCTCCTGCGCTGCCATGGAGACACAAGAAGTCGATTCTAATTCCATCTAGGGCCTTGTTTAATGGCATTTGTTGCTGTTCGCTGATTGGCTGTTGCGTTCTAATTGTAGGCTCTCTTGATTATTGGCATGAGCGTGGCTTTGTTTGCCTTTATTTCCAGATTCTGGCTCCTCCATCCATAAACTGAAAGGCGAGTTCCCGCGTCTTCTGTTGGTGGTGCCGCTGGCCCTGTAGTAAACCCTTGCACAGATGACAGGAGGCGTGATTAATGGCTGGATGTCTTTTATTGTATAGGGGACATCTGCTGCGAACATGTAAGTATTAAAGAGCCAGGCGGCTAGGCAAAGGTGCCTAATAACTGCTGCAGGGCTGTGGGACTGAAATGTCTCGTAGTGTAAGCCCCCAGGCCTCAATCTCGGAGGAGCCGGCAGGACGCGTCTTGCCGCGTCCTCTGCTGCTCCCGTAATGCGCGCGAAGCGCGCGGGGGCGGTCCTCGCTGCCGTGGCGAGATCTCGCGAGAGTTGGTAACTCTCGCGATATCTCTACACACCTCCCTTTGGTGAGGCAAAGGAAGTTCATTGCAAAACATAGTCACTGTATCTCACCGGTCTTCTGTGCTCTCTTCTAGGTCGGTCACCCTTTCCAGTGCGATCTTCCTGTTGCTCCTGTTCTGGTTCTGGCATGGGTGATTCCGGTTCCATCTCTGTTTCTTCCCTTTCTCTGTAGCTTCTCTCGGGCTCACGTTCTTCCCTTCGCTCATTGTCTATTCCTTCTTCAGCATGTGATCTCTCCGGGGTTCTTGCTCTTTCTTGTCTCTTCTGATATAGGGCTACTCTTTCCAGATTCCATGTGCGCCCATCCTCGGTGCGGACATGGTTTGTTCCCCTGTGAATCACTTTGGTGGGTCTGCTGAACCGAGAGCCCGTGATTTGGTCTTTTTTCGGTAGTCTTATTTTGACCCAATCTCCCCCTCCAATGTCTGACGCTTGTGTCAGGGCTGGGACAATTGGCAGTATTTTGGGGCTTTTTGGGGGCATTGGGAGGGCCCTGGGGAGTCCAACCACCTTGCCCAGGCATGTTCTCCTTCCATTTCACAGGATAAAGGCCCAAGGAAGGAGAACCGCCACAAGACTACATTGCCCAGCAGGCCATGCGCATCAGGGGCCTGCTGGGAGGAAAAGGAACACACGCGCGCTACTGCGCATGCGCGAGCCGCGCCCTGAAAGCAACGCTCGCAATACTGACCATCGGCAAGTGAGGACGTGTTTGTCTCGAGCTCCTGCAGGCACGCCTACGCGGGGCACCGCCCGCCAGCTCAACCCCCGGCCCCGCGTACATGAAAAGCTAAGTACACGTCTTTAATACTAGACAGCTGATTTAGCCCGTGGGAGGGAATCGCGCTACGCGCTGAGGAATTAATCTATTGACATTTTCGGAAGCACGAAAAGACGAGTTAAACCAGTTTGCATGCAGAGCATGAATACTAACCCAGAGTGGGAATTAGCTTGGCGGGGAAGCAACCGCATCTTTAACGATCTTTTACCCTTAGGGAACGTTCCTTTGGAATGGCAATTTCGCACGCACGTGCACTGACTTTGTTTTGCTATTTGCAGTTTAATGTTTGAGCGGACTTGTGAGACATATCACGCCCATCAACACGAAAAGGCCAAAGGACCTAGAATTCCACAGAACACAGAGCTAAGTGTTTTAGCACCTCGTGTGCATGTTATTGTTTGTTACCATTGTATTGGGTGAAGTGGGGAATTTGTAGTCTGCATATTGGTGGGGATTTACCACGATATGATGTGATGTTGGAGGGTTTGCCTTCATGAAGAAAAGAGGGCGAAGTTTATGTTGCAAAGGCAGTGAGAAAACCAAGACAGCACTAGAGAATACTATCTAGTTGTGAGTTGGTTAGAGGCTCCAATACAAAGGCCTCCAAAGGAAGAATTCTGAGAGAATGATAGTAGTGAGAGAGTGTGTGTGAGCATCTGCAAACAACCAGCAGCAAGAGGAGCACTGGAGCAGAGGAGCATGTTTCCCTAAAACCCCCCTGCCCATCCATTCTGATTCCCTACACCTCTTTCCGGTTATCCTGAACTCCCTCTACCCATCCACTCAACGAACCCTAACCCTCTTTCCCCAGAGGGTTGCGGTGGCCTGTGGTTTCTATTTCCCAGGTGCCAAGACCCAATGGGGAGGGAGGAGTTTGTGCTGCCTCTGCGCCTGTCAAGAGGAGTGAGGATCTGACAGAATTGCGAGCCCACGTATTCTTTCGGCGCCTAGGCAGCACAATTATGGCAGACGTAGTAGCTCTCCTCCAGGATCTGAAGGCTGAATTGGCAGCAACCAGACAGGATTACCAGAATTTAGCAGGTCAAGCCAATACCCTGACTATCCAGACTCAAGCGAAAGCAACGCCCTTGCCCAGACAACCTCCGTCCGTGCCAGTACAAGTGCAGGTAACCACTGAACCATCCTTGCCTTTAGCTGCCCCAGAAAGAAACCATGGGGACCCACAGAATTTTAACCAGTTTATCATGCAGTGTCAGTTGCACTTCTTGACCAAGCCAGGAGTTTTTAGGACCGCACAAGCTCGCACTGCATTCGTAATATCCTATCTCACGGGGGATGCAGCTTCTTGGGCAACACCACTGGTTCGCAAGGATGATGCCTATTGTACGACTGGGATACCTTCTTGGACGAATTCGGTAAGATATTTAACCGTAGGGCAGCAACATTGATTAAAGATCGAGAATTGCTGACGCTGAGGCAAGGAAGCAGAGACCTGGTTTCGTATGTCACAGCTTTTAACCGGTTGGCAGTAGAAACCGATTGGCCCCAGGAAAAGAGAATGGCCCTATTCTATCAGGGTCTAAGGGAGGAGTTGAAAGATTTAGTAGCGCAAGTAGACCCCCAACCAGAGAACTGCTCCACCATGATTGATCTGGCACTACGATTAGATCAGAGACAAAGTAAACGTCGCCAAGACCGTCGAAAATGGGACAATAAGCCTATGGTCCGGCTAAATCAACAGAGAAACACCAAGTTATCAGAGAAAGGAACC
This sequence comes from Ambystoma mexicanum, assembly GCF_040938575.1. NCBI lineage: Eukaryota > Metazoa > Chordata > Amphibia > Caudata > Ambystomatidae > Ambystoma > Ambystoma mexicanum. The sequence continues at coordinate 782,156,783 of NC_090932.1, forward strand.
GAGGAACCAATGCAGATTGGGACCATACGAGGCCCCTTGACGAAAGAGGAGAAAGAGAGAAGGAGAGAAAAGTTGTGTCTCTATTGCGGAAAGTCGGGCCACTTCGTCCGAGAATGCACCAATAAACCACCCGCCAAAGGAACCCTGTTGGGAAACGCCCCAGCTCGTCCATGAGGGGGGTGAGGGCGAGCAAATCTGAAGATACCCCAAGGATGCTAGCAAATGTACATCACACTCCGTCTGCTCACATTATGCTAGCTGGTCATCTGGACGTACAAGGAAGGCGTATACCAGTGTCACTTATGGTCGACTCGGGGGCCACTGGTAATTTCGTAGATGATCAAGTAGCCAAAAGACTAGGTCTTTCCTTGGTGACTAAAGAACAGCCAGAACAAGTGAAATCAGTGGATGGATCACCGTTAGTTTCAGGCCCGATTACCCAGCATACGCAGCCCATGCAACTAGAGTGTGGGAAGGGACATCAAGAAGTTATTGAGTTTGATGTGATTTCTGCACCACAATTTGGATTCATTTTGGGCCTAACTTGGCTAAGACTCCACAATCCAGCCGTGGATTGGGCCGCCGGTACACTACAGTTTTCATCAATGCATTGCCAGACTAATTGTAGTACGGGGAAGTGTTGTCCCCACTTCATCGGAGGCAGTACAGATGTGGTTTTACCTGAAGAGTATGAGGAGTATCGGGATGTCTTCAGTAAGGTGGCCGCCGAGACTCTACCCCAACACAGGCCTTTTGACTGTCGCATAGACCTGGAAGCGGGCGCTGTGCTACCTTGTAGCAGGATATACGCACTCACTGAAGCCGAGAATGAACACTTGAAGGAATACATTGAAACCAATTTGGCAAATGGCTTCATACGGCATTCTACGTCCCCAGTGTCCTCCCCTTTATTCTTCATACCAAAAAAAACGGGAGGAGACCTGAGGACGTGTATCGATTATAGGGCGATAAATCGCATTACCATCAAGAATCGTTACCCGTTGCCCTTAATCCCTGTGTTGTTGGACCAAGTACGAGGATCCACTGTTTACACAAAGTTAGACCTGCGAGGCGCGTATCATCTGGTACGCGTCAGAGAAGGCGACGAGTGGAAAACGGCCTTTCGGACCAAGTTTGTTCTGTACGAATATCAGGTCATGCCCTTCGGGCTTGTAATGCCCCCGCAGCATTCCAGCACTTTTTAGATGAGGTGTTACGTGGTTACCTAGATGTTTTTGCCATCGTATACATCGATGACATCTTAATCTATTCTCGCAATGCTGCAGAACATCAGGGCCATGTGAAAGCTGTTTTACAAAGATTGCGGGAACATAAGTTGTATGCCAAACTTGAGAAGTGTCAATTTCATCAAACCACAGTTGAGTTCTTAGGATTTATCTTGTCACCTCAAGGCATCACAATGGATCAAAAGAAAGTGCAGGCCATAGCCAACTGGTCCTCTCCAAGTTCAGTGAAGGATGTTCAAACAATGTTGGGATTTGCCAATTTCTACTGCCGGTTTATTGACGGTTTTGCCAAGAAGGTCCAACCCATTACGCAACTACTACGAAAAGGAGTTCCTTTTCAGTGGAATGAAAAGGCTGAAGCTAGCTTTCAAACTTTGAAGGAAGCGTTCGTGACAACACCAGTGTTGCAACATCCAGACCCTTCTAAGCCTTACATCGTAGAAACCGATGCATCAAGTTATGCGGTGGGTGCTATTCTGTCGCAGCGTGATGACAATGGGCAACTACATCCAGTCGCCTATTACTCGCGAACATTGTTACCGGCAGAACAAAATTATGTAATTGCAGACAAGGAACTGTTAGCTATCAAGGTGGCCTTCGACGAGTGGCGTCATCACCTCATGGGAGCCCATCATCCTATCACCATCTATACCGACCATCGTAATTTACAGTTCTTGAAATCTGCCAGGGCGCTTAGTCCGAGACAACTCAGGTGGGCCATGCAGTTCTCCGAATATGACTTTGTCGTCACATATCGACCTGGAGTGGAAAATCGAAAGGCAGATATACTCTCTAGGTATCCAGAGACAAATTCAGCTCTGTCAAAGACCATAGACGAACCCAAACCAATTGTGGACGCGGCACGAATAGTTGGTAGTGTGGTGGTAGACGCCATCTTTGAAAAAATCCGGAAGGCCATGTCAGCGCAAGATCTGGCGCAATGGGCTAGCAGGGGTCAAGAGCAAACAATCAAGGAGGGGTTGCCATTCTACAAATCAGTACTATACTTACCTACTATACCGCTTCGACAACAAGCCATCAGATGGTGCCACGACTCCCTTTTCGTGGGCCATCCTGGAACACTGAAAACCAAGGAGCTAATCATGCGTCATTTCTGGTGGCCTAGTGTACAAAAAGATGTGAAACAATATATATCACGATGTGAAAACTGTTTAAGGAACAAAACTGAACACAGAAAACCTGCGGGTCCGCTGCAACCCCTTCCAACTCCTCCGACACCATGGCACACGGTATCGTTGGACTTAATTGTCGAACTACCACCAAGTCAGGGATTTTCAGCTGTACTGGTTGTTGTGGACTACTTAACTAAGATGGTTCATTTCATACCATGCAAGGGCACACCAACAGCCAGCATGCTAGCAAATCTGTTTTTACAAAACGTGGTACGGCTCCACGGTATACCGTATGGGATAGTTTCAGATCGAGGACCTCAATTTACTTCGCGATTCTGGCAGGCCTTTTGCAAAACAGTAGGGATTGATATTCGGTTGTCCACCAGTTACCATCCAGAAACTGATGGTCAAACCGAGAGACTAAATCAGACTTTGGAACAATATTTGCGTTGTCTGACTCAAGGAAAAGAACACGAATGGGCAGAAGTAATTTGGCTGGCCGAACTGGCTTACAACAACGCCATACATGCATCAACCAAGGTCACCCCATTTTATTGTGCCTACGGTTATCACCCACGATTTCAGCCTGTGCCACATGACCCAGTGCCCGAGGTCCCGGCAGTCAGTGAAAGACAGAAACATCTGGAGAGCATCTGGAAAGCTGCGCAGTGCAATTTAAATCCCGCTAAAGCTACTTACAAACACCATGCTGACAAGAAGAGGAGACCAAGTCCTCAATACCAGGTGGGGGATCAAGTGTGGCTTTCGACACGCAATCTACACCTACAGGGCTCCCGCAAATTTAGCCCCCGTTTCATTGGTCCATTTCCGATTAAAGCTCTGGTCGGCCCTGTGGCAGTAAAGTTAATCTTACCCCCATCCATGAAAATACACCCAGTGTTTCACATCTCATTACTAAAACCAGCCCCAGCTTCCATAAGAACCAAGAAACCCCCACCGGTCTTGAGAGATGGCGTCCCTGAATATGAAGTCCACAACATCCTAGACTCTCGCCTAGACAGGGATCACTCTGGTATTTGGTGGACTGGAAGGGATATGGCCCAGAAGACCGCTCGTGGGAGCCCGCATGTAATATTCATGCTCCTCGGCTCCTCCGCCAATTTCATGCGTTAAACCCCACTAAACCAGGACCTGCTGGAGGGAGGGGGAGTACTGTCAGGGCTGGGACAATTGGCAGTATTTTGGGGCTTTTTGGGGGCGTTGGGAGGGCCCTGGGGAGTCCAACCACCTTGTCCAGGCATGTTCTCCTTCCATTTCACAGGATAAAGGCCCAAGGAAGGAGATCCGCCACGAGACTACATTGTCCAGCAGGCCATGCGCATCAGGGGCCTGCTGGGAGGAAAAGGAACACACGCGCGCTACTGCGCATGCGCGAGCCGCGCCCTGAAAGCAACGCTCGCAATACTGACCATCGGCAAGTGAGGACGTGTTTGTCTCGAGCTCCTGCAGGCACGCCTACGCGGGGCACCGCCCGCCAGCTCAACCCCCAGCCCCGCGTACATGAAAAGCTAAGTACACGTGTTTAATACTAGACAGCTGATTTAGCCCGTGGGAGGGAATCGCGCTACGCGCTGAGGAATTAATCTATTGACATTTTCGGAAGCACGAAAAGACGAGTTAAACCAGTTTGCATGCAGAGCATGAATACTAACCCAGAGTGGGAATTAGCTTGGCGGTGAAGCAACCGCATCTTTAACGATCTTTTACCCTTAGGGAACGTTCCTTTGGAACGGCAATTTCGCACGCACGTGCACTGACTTTGTTTTGCTATTTGCAGTTTAATGTTTGAGCGGACTGGTGAGACATATCACGCCCATCAACACGAAAAGGCCAAAGGACCTAGAATTCCACAGAACACAGAGCTAAGTGTTTTAGCACCTCGTGTGCATATTATTGTTTGTTACCATTGTATTGGGTGAAGTGGGGAATTTGTAGTCTGCATATTGGTGGGGATTTACCACGATATGATGTGATGTTGGAGGGTTTGCCTTCATGAAGAAAAGAGGGCGAAGTTTATGTTGCAAAGGCAGTGAGAAAACCAAGACAACACTAGAGAATACTATCTATTTGTGAGTTGGTTAGAGGCTCCAATACAAAGGCCTCCAAAGGAAGAATTCTGAGAGAATGATAGTAGTGAGAGAGTGTGTGTGAGCATCTGCAAACAACCAGAAACAAGAGGAGCACTGGAGCCGAGGAGCATGTTTCCCTAAAAACCCCCTGCCCATCCATTCTGATTCCCTACACCTCTTTCCGGTTATCCTGAACTCCCTCTACCCATCCACTCAACGAACCCTAACCCTCTTTCCCCAGAGGGTTGCGGTGGCCTGTGGTTTCTATTTCTCAGGTGCCAAGACCCAATGGGGAGGGAGGAGTTTGTGCTGCCTCTGCGCCTGTCAAGAGGAGTGAGGATCTGACAGCATGCTTGGTTCTTCTTCTTTGGTCACTCCACGTTTTCATGCGTGCCTTGCTGTTTTCAATTCTCCACACCACTTCTGACATGTCCACTGCTTCATCTTCTCTTACTTTGGATAACCATGGTGGTATGAGCGTGGAGGCTGCACTCCTCCCTCTCAACATTCGAAACGGGGATATTTGCGTGATTCCGTTTGGAGTGAGTCTGTGGGCCGCTATGGCCTCCTTAGTGGTTTTTAGGGGGTCCATTCCAGAGGCCGTGGCTAGTTGGATTGCTCCCTTAATGAACCTGTTGGCCCTTTCAACAAGCCCATTGGCTTGGGGATGATACAAGGCCGCCTTCTTTTGGCCTATATTGTGCTTTCTCAGGAATTGTTCTATGTCCCGTGAGATCAGTTGTACCCCATTGTCCGTTACTACTTCCTTGGGGAGGCCTTCCCTTTGAAAAATTTCAGTGAGGACTTCAATTACAATCGCGGTGGTAATGTTTGGGACGAACTCAGCCTCGACCCACTTGGATAGGTAATCAACCAGCACTATGCCATACCGATGTTCTGGTGCCATCGCTTCTAGGGGTCCTATAAAGTCTATGCCCACTTTTGACCACACCGCTTCTGGTACTTCTGTGGGAATTAGGGGTGCCTGTCTGAGTTTCAATCTTTTGTCGCTATTGAGGCGCTCATGACACCGCTCTATCATGGTGCGAATCTCTTGGTCCATGGACGGCCACCAGTAGGCCTCCCGGACTCTGCGACGGGTCATCGTGTTTCCCAGGTGACCAGCGTGAGCTCTGCATAGAATGGTGCTCCTCATGCCCACGGGTGGGATTATCTGGTCCGTCTTCATTATTATTCCGTCCGTTTCAGATATCTCTTTGGCCACCTTCCAATAGGGTCTCATGCCTTCTGGCATCGTTTTTTCACCTGGCCACCCTTTCTTGATCCACTCACGGATTTTCGCCATAGCCGGGTCTTTTCCGTCTTCTTCCAACCAGTGTTTCTCGCTGAGTTCCATATAATCAGGTGCTTTTATATCGGTGATGGATGCCACGATGCATTCTCCTTGTAGAAACATGGTGGCCTTGTCTTTACCTTCTGGCAATCTTGACATGCAGTCTGCCTGCAAATTCCTCCATCCTGAGATGTGCTGCACTTCAAACGTGTACTCCTGCAGTTTTGCTGCAATGTGTGCCAATCTGGGTGTGGACACTTTAGTACCTCCCGGGCTGAGCATGTGGATGAGGGGTTTGTGGTCTGTCACCAATTTGAATTTCGTGCCCCACACATATGTTCTAAAATGTTCTACCGCCCATGCACATGCTAACATTTCCTTTTCTATGGTAGAGTAGTTCTGTTCTGCCGAGGACAAGGCCTTCGAGGCAAAGGCTACCACATGCTCCGTGTCCCCCTTCTTCTGCGTAAGAACTGCTCCTAGTCCGTATGCACTGGCATCCGTGGTGATGACTGTATCCCACTCTGGGTTAAATGGCTGTAAACACAGCGCTTCCATGATGTGCCGTTTTATACTTTCAACCGCCTTCTTCTGGGGTTCTTGCCTTTTTTGAGGAGGTCACGGAGTGGTGCTGAGGTTTCTGAGAACTTGGGGATAAATTTTGCGTAATACTCCGCCAGTCCAAGAAATGATCTCACTTCGTCTTTGCTGGTGGGTTCCGGTGCTTTTATGATTGCATGCATCAAATTTTGTTTGGGACTGATCCCTTTTTCTGAGATTTTGTGCCCCAAGTATTCGACTTCTTTCGCTTTGAATACGCATTTTTCATGGCGTAGCCTCACCCCTGCTCTTGCAGCTTGATCAGGACAGTTCTCAATGTGGCATCGTGCGTTTGTTCATCCCTTGCGTACACAAGGATGTCGTCCTGGAAATATTCGACATTTTTGACCTTTCGTAGCAAGACATCCATCATGCGTTGAAAAGCTGATGCTGCCGACGATAAGCCGAATGGCATCTTGGTGAACTGATAGGTGCCAAACGGTGTGATGAATGCTGTGAGGGGTTTCGACTCTTCATGCAATTGTATTTGGTGACATGCGTTTCTCATATCCAGTTTTGAGAACATTTTGGCTTCCTTCATCAACAGAATGAGTTCATTTATGCTCGGTAGTGGGTAGTTGTCGGTGATGACCTCTAAGTTTAAACTGCGAAGGTCAATACACACCCTTAGCTCTTGTGAGTTCGGTTTCTTTATAAGCACAACTGGGCTCAGCCATTCTGACGCTTCAACTTCTTCAATGACACCCTCCGCTCTCATTTTGTCCAATTGATTCCTGAGAGTGTCTCTTGCGGTTGCTGGCACTGGCCTCACTCGATGTTTGACTGGGACGGCATTCTTTTTGAGCATTATTTTATGGACAAAGCCCTTGATGTGACCCGGCTCCTCCGAGAAAAGTTTTGGGTAGTCACTCTTGACAATGGGCCCATTCCTCGCGCAGACAGACAGTACCTGGTCTTCTGTGCTGGGTCCAGTTTGATTTTTAGCTTGTCTTGGTCGTCCCATCCCAGTACTGCTGGGCCTTCGTGGCTGAAATAAACTCTGGTGGTGGTTTCTCTTCCTTTAAACTCCACATTCCCTTTGATATATCCCAGTAGTTCAACTGACGCCCCACCAAAAACTGTGGGTTTGTGTCGTGTGGTGAGAACTTGGACCTTTTCTTTTCCCACCATTTCCTTGTATGTCCGTAGGGGTATTATGGTGAGGTCCGAACCAGAGTCCGCCATAACTCTTGTTTCTCGACCGTCAATTTTGATTGTGCAATGGGGCTTTTCTCTTCTTGCCCTTTTGCTGTTTACCATAATGACTGTGGGTCTCCCCTCATCTTCTGAGGACGATTCTCGCTCCATGTTGTGATCCGTATTTACACTGGTAACTTTCTTGTTTCTCCACCGACACACCAACGAGAGATGGCCAATGCGTTTGCAGATGGAGCACTCTTTGTCTCTGGCTGGGCACTCCCTATCGAACGCCAGGTGTTTCGTGCTGGTGCACCTGTGGCATTTCAGAGGTTCTTTCTTACCTCCTCTCCCCTCTCTCGTGTCTGGTGTCTGTCTTTCTTTCTTTGAGTGGAATGCGACTGCTTGGATTTCTGCAGAACTCTGGGTTCCCATGAGTTCTTTTCGTCTTCCCGCTGTTTCTTCGACCGCTCTGGCAATTTCGATCGCCTTCTCTAGTTGTAATTCTTTCTCCACAATGAATTTATCTTGTACTTTTCTGCTGTTGGTGTGGACTGTCAACATATCGCAGATGAGGCTCTCAGCATTGTTGCCGAAACTGCACAGCGCCGCCAGTTCCCGCAGCTTGGTGACGTAGTCGTCGACTGGTTCAGATATTTCTTGTCTGCGGGTGTAAAAGCGTATTCTATGCAACACCGTGTTTTCTTTACTGGCAAATCTCTTCACTATTCTCCTAACTGCCTCCTTAAAGACGTCATCGTTGTCCTCTGCCACCGGGATCGGGGTGAGACTCTCAAACACCCTCTGCCCTTCCACTCCCAGGGCATTAAGTAACATAGCCCTACGCCGTGCCGCTGAAAATCCTGCCCCACCTAGCGCCTCTACATACGTCGTGAAAAGGGGTTGCCATTGCGGCCACGGGATGGCAGGTCTACCTGGAGTTTTCAGGAAGGGGGGTGGTGGCGTCGCTCCTTGCATGTTCCCACGTGGGTTGCAGTGGTGATCCTCGTCGCCAATTTATGTAGTAAACTCTTGCACAGATGACAGGAGGCGTGATTAATGGCTGGATGTCTTTTATTGTATAGGGGACATCTGCAGCGAACATGTAAGTATTAAAGAGCCAGGCGGCTAGGCAAACGTGCCTAATAACTGCAGGGCTGTGGGACTGAAATGTCTCCTAGTGTAAGCCCCCAGGCCTCAATCTCGGAGAAGCCGGCAGGACGCGTCTTGCCGCGTCCTCTGCTGATCCTGTAATGCGCGCGAAGCGCGCGGGCGCGGTCCTCGCTGCCGTGGCGAGATCTCGCGAGAGTTGGTAACCTTCGCGATATCTCTACACCCAAGCAAACAATAGTAACATGGCTTTAGCATATAACCCCCCACCAAGCCTACCCCCCCCCAACCACACCCCTCCACAGGTGCTCATTAATCCCTGATGATGCAGTTTAAAGGACCATTGTAACGGTCAACGTGACCCGTGGGCATCAACGCAGCAACAACAATAATCTCCTGTCAAAGGTCTGACACTTCCTGGGTCCAGAATATGAGCCGAGGGGCGATTCACTTTGCAACGAGGAACGAAAAAAGTGTCCTTTTTGTTCATTAGTTCATGAGCTGGTAGCTGCCCTCTCCAACAGCGTGTGTTTAACGTACACCACACGCACTCCCACGTATTCAAATGGGTCTTAGTTTATGTCATTAATAATGAAAGGAATAATGTCTATTTTCTTACAGAGCCTTTAAACCCGGCCGCGTTGTGTTCTGTTGTTATTTATGCATTCTCTTTTGTTTTTGATGATTTGTAGGCAGCGCTAGTGCTGGCGTGGAGGTAGGGGAGGGTGCTGCGGGAGATGGGGTCGCACAATACCAAACATTTTAGTACAAGTGAATTTAAAACGTTTCCAAGATTTGTTTGCTTTATACTGCTTATCCAGCAGGAGGCAGCACTGTACCATAAGAAGAGAGGGTACGAGAAACCAATGTTTAAACTACATGAATTCTGAATAAAATAGGAGTTTCTAAACACAGAAGAAAGAACACGAAACGCAACTTCATGCATGTTGAACGTGTACATGCTTACCATGGCCGTATTTTGTAGTGTAATACTTGGTTTGATCCCTAATATAGATGACAAAGTATATGTCTGTGCGCATTTATTGTCATGTATTGTCATTGGCCTTTCTTGCATACCTTTGTTAGGGAACGCATATGCAATTTATATTGACTTCACAGTGAGCACCCCTTTTTCTTCCCATTTTGGGATTCGCTCGCTGGACTCTCGAGTCTGACCAGGAAGTGGATGATACATCTACCGAGCCCCATTTTTATGTAGCATTTCCTATAGAGAGATAAAGGATTTATTTGAGATGATCAAGCATCAAGACCCCACTAACTGCAGTAGCACAAACGCGGAGCCGTTCATCTCTACACGGTCCACCTCATCACCCTAGTCTGGCTGCTGGGGTAACATACCATGTGGGAATAGCTCCGACAAATCCGCACAAGGCGCCAGTATGGCCGATGGTTCTGGGGAAGTGTGCCCGCCGCTTTGGCAAAACCTGTTGCTCAGGAAGGGGGAACATGTCATATATTCCAGCAACCGTACAAGCGCGTGTTTGGGGCAATTGTGAACTCTTGCGTTAGCTTCGGGCCCCCTTTTATTGAAGCTGAATGTGATATAGTACCTGGCAAGGGTGTCAATCCCACCTGTGCCAATTGGTGCAAAGGCTGTGAATGGTCCCTTGGCTGGCCCGACGCTCAACCACCCTAATGATGCCCCTCGCTTCTGCTCAAGACATTTCCATGGAGTATCCCAACTTCACACAGGTGTGCCCCTCTTGTGATGAATGAGAAACCCCCCCCCAAGAACAAAGAGCGATCTGCTTTGGAAGAGTTTGGTCTTACAGTCCACATTGACCCTCTTAGCCTACCACCATGTAGAGATGATCAACTTGCCAGGTCAGATTCTTATACTTTGCGCCCAGCACTGTGGGATGCCAGCTCAGTACCACTGGGGAAATGTAGATCGGTCACTCTTGCCCATCCATCTGTAACTGGGATTGAGAGGGAGTGTGTGGACCCCACTGAGTAACTAGGTGCCACCCTCCTTTCTTCTACCTTGCCAGTTGTGGGCAGAGCTGGTTCTGGCAGGGAATCATGAGGATGAAAGGGTGCCTTGGAATAAAGCAGGATTGGCCAAGAATTTGAAAAATAGTGAATGGGTGCCATTCATAAGGACATTCAGTATCATCGGTCTACAGGAGACGTGGATTACCATCTGCAGGGATATGCAACTTTCCATATGAAGGGCAAGCAGGGTGCAAGAGGTAGACCCTGGGGTGCACTCATCACTTGGGTGGATGTAAAATTCAACTGTGCTGTCCGAAACGTGGGCACTGGCTCGGACGATCTCCAGGAGTTATCCTTTAGTGAAAGCACTGCAAATGGCGAAGGACAGCACTTCATTCTATTCAATATCTACAATCGACCCTGTAGAAAGCCCGAAAGCTGCACTATTCATATTTTGAAACACAGAGTTGAGTTGGCCTGGGAGAAATATTGGCTTAAACCTTGTATTATCTTAGCAGGGGACTCCAACTGGCAGCTACATCTGCTACATCCTATTGAGCATGTATTGGATGAAGAAGATGCATTGTGGGATATTCCCACTTTGAAAGCAGATTATCCCCTGCACATGCACAAACTTGCACTTAGCACTAGACGTGATTTGATCAATCTGGAATTTAGGGCAGCTAACAAGAGACTGCCAAGTTACCAGCCGGCCTGGATCACCTTAACCTCCCGGTAAAACAGCTCAGTGGGTTGAGTGCACGCTGCTGTGATCTGTGCGTGATCTGCAAGTCAGAGGTTCGAATCCCGGCAAGACCAACTCAGCCGATCGTCCTCCTGAGGTCAATAATAAGTACCACCTTCGTTTGGGAAGATACATGTATGTAAATATGGTGGATTAACAGCGTTTAGGAATAAGCGCTATCTATATAAATAACACATCATTATCAATACCTTTTCAAGTGGAACTAAATTTTCCCACATAGACCATGTATTCATGAGCATGAGAGACTGGGCCGTGCTAGTGGATATGAACACACACCCCTCTGTGTGAGTATCACCTTAAAGTAGAAGCTCGCTTGTTTCCTGGTTAGTAGCCCCCTTATTCACAGTATTGTTGTACATGGGCCTGCCTGGAAAAGGATCAAATGACGAACAATAGTTGAGGATACGCTGGAACCAGTTATTTATGGGAAAGCGTTGCCAGAGATGGAGCTCGGGCTTAGATCTGATGCCACCGTGGAATGCATGACCTCTTTGAGGGCATGATGGAGAAGGTAGGTCAGCTGGTCACTAAACCTTGTAAGCTGGCAAAGGTCCCAATTGCTCACGCTAACCCCTGATATGACAGGTGGTGCTGTAAAGCCAAGAGTGATATTATTGAATTGGTGAAGAACGGAGCCTTGCGCGATGCTCTTGCCCTGCAATGAAGCAGCTCTCACTTAAACAAATGTGGTTAACTTCACAAAGAGATATGTTGATGATAATGTTTGGCTGGGGTTGTTGGAGGCGATACGTAGCAAGGGTAGTGCTGAATTTTTTGGAGGAAGGTTTCTAAGGCCAGGGAGGATGAGAATGGCCCTCATTACAACGGTATACCGTCCTTTGATCGCAGGACTTTTCATGGCAGGGATTTTTACCGCAAATTTATTTTCGAAAAAAACCTCATCGTTTTTTTTTGGGGGGGGGGTTAATAAATGTAAATAATGTGTGTAAGGGAATAAAAAAATAAATAAAGCGAACGGGCGGGTTTGGGGCGGCAACACCCCCCAAAAAAAAATGCAATGTTTTTTTTTTTGAAAAATAATTCACGGTAAAATACCCCGCGAGGAAAAGTCCCGCGATTAAATAACGTAGAACCATTACAACACCGGCGCTAAACCATGGTTGGTGCCGGTGTTGTAACGGGCCCGCCATGGTTCAATGGGGAATTACCACCCCATTCCAAGGTTGGCGGGGCAGTAATTCCCCATTGAACCAACGCCCTTCCCACTTTCGCCCCATAGGGCTCTATGGGAATGGGGAAGGCGCTAAGTACAGTACCGAAAAATTGCGGTACCGTACTTAGCACCAAGGTCCCTTTGCGGGTCCCTACTTTAACAGCTGGTCTAGACCAGCCGTTCAGGTCGGGTCCCACAAAGGGACCTCGTAGTAAGGCGCTAAGTGTTTAACGGCACCACAGCCTTTTACGGCACCGTTAAACACTTAGCGCCAGGGTCCTAATGAGGCCCAATGTACCATTGGCCTGTTGCATTTCTGAGAACCAATGGGTTTGACACTTTTCCAATTTATATCCCTCCCATGAAAATTATGATACTCCCAATGATTACTGGCTCGTAGGTTAGATCAGGCACAGAGGGAAAGGATAATATCAACCTGCCCAAGGTCTACTATTGCCACGGAGTATTGGTCCCTTAAGTCAAACTTTTATTACGAAGATGACCTGGATGTATAGCGCCTAGGTATGTACATGCACTTTACACAAAATTGCGATTAGGAACTCTCCCGTTACAAGATCGGTTGCTGGTGTGGCCGAAGACCACCTCAGACCTGTGCCCCTTGTGTTCCCCTTACAAGGAAAATGAAGCACATTTTCTTTTCTTGTGCCCTTTTTTATATTAAGCTTAGGTCTCGCTTGCTCCAGCCTTTGTGAGATCTTGTGCAGTCTTTAATCTTAGGGATGCTTTGGGCCTTTGCAAATCTACAGCTAACAGAGCGATGATCTTTGCTGCTTTTCTTACATCTATAGGGCATGGGCCGTAGGAACAAAGGCCATTATTCAATTAGGGGCTACCGCAGAAGCTAATTCTATTGGCAATCTTGGGAAGGTAATTGCAACTTAAGTGGCCCCTCCTTGTGTAGGATGACCAGTAGAGTTGGGAAAGCACAATTATGTATAATATTATGCAATAATTTAGTCTGTGTATATGATTTCAGCGCTGTAATTTGCTAATTTGTCATGAGTCAATGAATGTATGTAGCATTGGATGTGTATGAGGTTCTAAAGCGGAGATACATGTTTTGATTTTGTGTCAGTGAATCGTTGTTTGTTCTATGACCTGCCTGTTAGTGACGCTCTTTATAATTGCCGCTTTGCGCATTAAGGTTGCTTTAGCATATAAACTATAAGCTATATAAGCATATCATTGCTTATATAGCGTTTTAATTGCTTCGGCGCTTTAGCGTATAAGCACATAAGCTATGTCTTTCCAGCTTGGTAATTTGCATTCCCTTATATGTGTCAATGGATTTGTGTGCCTCTGGTATCATGCGAGGTTCTAAAGTGGAGATGAATTTGATTACCATGTATGGATGGATATTTGGCCATTTTATGATCTGCACGTTAGCGACACACTTTTTAACTGCTGCTTTGCAGATTAATGCTGCTATAGTTGTATTGTTTGCATTGCCCGGCAAGGCACGTACATTTTATTGTTGTCCATGTATTTTGGACATACGTTTATGGCGATACTGAAATAAAGTAATACCATACACTGCAGTATTTCCTATGCACGGACCTTGGGTGATAAGACCACCAACCTCCAACGCCCTTGCGGTACGCCTTCAGCATTACTCCAGCATTACCAGTAGGGTCGGTCTCACACAAGCACCCATCATTGCAACTCAAAACACACCAGCAGGGCATAGGAACACCATAACACATAGACTGCTGTAGTGTGCATGCGTGTATGTGTTGTGTTTTCCATAGCTGAAACCTAGGTGGGAAGACATAGGACATGGTAGAACAAGGGACAGTGGGGCGGGTGGAGTCTACAAATATGTAGACAACTAGAAGGATTGACTAAGGGTACACTTGGAAAGACATGGAGAGGGGCTACAGAAGGTTAGGGGCCTGCTCAGTCGCATCTGACCACCCTTCGCACCTGAGACAGATATCAGTCCGTTGACCAAACCCTATCCAAGATTGCTCCAATCATACTCATCAGGGTTGGACAACGGAACTGGGAGACGCTTTGGCCACCACCCCTCCAACTGTCATCCTGGGGCAAGACCAAGGACAGGTAAGACTGTCTGTCCTTAACCCCCCCACACATCCTACCAGTAACCTACTCCCCTTTGCCTCGGCCCACTTTTAATTTCTAACTCGCTGGCGCCTAACACCTGCCAGCCCCCAACCACCGCACCAACACACCGGACCTGTGACGGGATCCCGCGGCACGACTTTACAACACTTCTATGCCCTACTACTCATGCACCCCTCATCTTCCCGACCAATGTCTCGCTCGATGTACTGTGGTATCTGGCACCCCATGGACAGACAGCCAGCACGCAGGGGCCACGCTGAAAAGTACAAATGGGGGTGTACTTTATTGCTTAAGTCCACAGGCAGGAGGTTACAAGGGAGAGAAGGCGTTAGGCATCTTTTCAGGTCGCTTCCCATCTGCAAGTCCCCCAACAGTCAACCCTGGAACCCCCAGCACTGCCACCTTCTACATTCCATCAGGCATTCCTTATAAAACTGACGCTCACATAATCAGAGGTGCATTCATCCAGCATAAAACACGCCAGACAAACACGCCAGATACCACATATGCCTGCCCGGGTACCAAATGAAGCTGGTCACGGACATCTGGGTCTCCTACCTCCCAAAGTATCACTGTCAGCATGGCCCCCTTTATCTTTGATGCATCACACAACATACCACAAAGGTTGAGTGCATTCCACTGAATACACAAACATAATTCAGAAAATGGCGTCTTTTTCAATGCTGTAGATGAAGACTCTGGTTCCTGCTGAGAGGGTCCGCGAAAGTACTTTTAGCCGCCGAGGCCACGTGACTGTTTTGCTGCATCCGGTGACAATGGATCCGCATCTTCTGATTGGAGGACCCCGATGGGGTGCCCCTAATGCTAATGTGGCTGTGTGCAGCATCCTGGTTGCCTTGTTCTACAATCTGTCCACCAACAAGCCTAGTTCTATTTTGATGGCAGAAAAATATTTTAGATCTTACATTTCGGGACTTGTACATTCTTGTGCCAGTAAGGGCCTGATTTTGGTGGTGTTGGTACGCTGTTTTTCTCAATGTGCAAGAACTCTTGTAATGTGATTATTTAGCATCTGTGACAGAAATGACGATCAATTTAGACCAGCACCTATTCGTCTTCGGTATTATGTAGGGTGATGCCGTGTTTTTCATTCTTAACTCATGGAAACAGCTGGCGCGATGCTGGATATGTGTGTGTGTGTGTGTGTGTACATGTGTGTGCATGCATTTATTGTCCAGTAAAACAGACAGTAGCTGCGACTATGGCTTTTCGTTGTCTGTGTGATGGGGTATGTGACAGTGACATTTGATGGTGATAGGGGCAATAGAGAGTCTGTTCAGCAGAGAGCTGTTCTGTACTGCTTTTTGGCCCTATTGTTGAGGGTCCTTAGCTGTGCAATAGATTCATCAAAAGCCACTTCAAAGTTCAGCGAGGATGGGCTGCTGACCATAAACGTGGCTCATTCTGACACCCTATTTTGCGCCACCACATTGCAAATTGATGCGTGCCACAAATGTGATGTGGGAAGAGAGCCACAATAAACAAATAGGGCCCGATTCATGGAATATTTGCCCGGTTCAAATTGACTTTGCACTGCTGAAAAGTGACTTTGCACTGCCGACACAAACCCTGATTCATGGGACCGTGCAAAGTGTATGTTTGCGGGCAAAGTCAGCGCATAGTCATTTTAGCAGTACAAATTGACTTTGCCCGGACTTTGCACGGCAAAAATACACTTTGCACGGTTCCATGAATCAGGGTTTGTGTCTGCAGTGCAAAGTCACTTTTCAGCAGTGCAAAGTAACTTTGAACCAGGCAAATATGGTACAACGTCCTTTCATCGACTGCAATTTCATCCCCTGCCATTTCAACGTGAACATTCTAACGAAAACGCTCATCACATTTTTTAGGGGGGGTGGGAAAGGATAGATAAGGGGTTGGGGTGGTAGGGAATAGCTAAAAGTTGGTGGGGGTATAGGGTATTGGGGGCGGGGTAACCTCCCCCCCAAAAAACAGGGAAAAAAACGATGAACGTTTTCGTTAGAATGTTCACATTGAAATGGCAGGGGACGAAATAGCAGGCGATGAAAGAACATGGAACTGCAAATATTACATGAATCAGGCCCATAGTGTCCCGGATACCTAGCGATAATTAATGTTAGAAAGGTACTTGCGTACGGTTGCAACTCTCAAAAGCCCATCCTGGCGCTGGATCTTACCCATGCATAGTTGAAGCAGGCCCGGTTCCAGGAATTTTCATCTGGGTGGGCCAGGGTTGTGATCAGGGGGGCCAACATTCCATTGGGTGTGGGTCTAGGAGTACCGTAAACAAAGTACTAGCGCTAATCCAGATTTCCCAGATCCGTAATCCAGCAAAAAAAAGTCTTCCCAGATCTGCAAAAATACATTTGCACCCCTCTATAAAAAACAGTACATAGCAAAAGAGAAACAAGGAAAATAGTGGTGCAACATCAATCTACCGATCTTCCCTTCCCGTCTGCCCTCGCCTTTCTGTTATATCTGATCCTCCTTCACCTTCCACTGTCCAGTCACCTTCCTTCAGCTGCCCTAACCACCGTTCCCATTTACCTCCCCTCCCACCTATTCACACCAGCACCCAGCATGCCATTCCTCGCCTGGCTTGGGAGAATTGAGGGTGATGCCTCCGCTTCCTCCTCTTAGAGGGCTGAGCAGTGAGGCCCCCAGTCTTTGTACCATCTCAGATGGTGTCTGCCCAACAATACCTTCCTGAGCACTGTGGCTGCTCCCAGCAGGCCACGGAGGAGATGCTTGTGCTCCTTCCCTTTTGTTGTGAATGATAGACCCTCGCAGAATACTGAAGCAAGGAAAAGGAGATTTTGTTTCCTACAAAATTACCTTTTTTTGCAAACTTCTTTTAATTTCAAGAACAGAATATACCATGTCCAATCAATACAGGTGGCTTTGTTGATCTTAACAATATTTTGAGCACAACATATCCACCAATAACATACACATGTATACAATCCTCCCTTCACCCACCCATTCCACAACCTCCTCCCCCTCCTTTCCAACGGAACCCCTACAGTAGTCCTATTCTGAATGTCTCCCATCAATGGTTCATGTCCAAAATGCCATGTTAAACACAAAATGTTATTTTTTGTTGCAATTTTGCAGCACATTTTAATTGAGTTGAGAGTGCAAGAGAGTACTCGGGCTGCATCAGGAGGCAGTCAGTGCTCGTTGAGGGGTTTGCAGCCTCCTGGTATTGCTCCTGGTGGGGCGTGCCCCTGTACCCCATTGTCTGGTACATAGTGTTTCCATGCTGGTTATGCTATGCAATTGTCCATGATGACTCTTTGTTTGATGTGTATACTTTGATTTGCTATTGAATGACACCATTTTGTTCAATAAATGTGGCCCAGATATTTTCAAAGTTAGATGTATGTGTGTGTCCTAATGCCTGGGCTGCCAATCTATTAAACCATGAGTAAGGTTTTTTGGAATAGCTTATAATGCGAACTGAAATACTTCTAGAGGCCCCTAATTTTAACAGGTAAGGCATAGTGAAATTAAAAAATATGCCAAGGATAACACACTTTGGTCAAGTGGTAAAGCCATAATTTGATAATTTGATAATTAGATACTTGACCACAAATCTTCTGAGCTGAAGTTGGTACAAATATGTGTCTAAGTCTGGCTTTGAATACCTAAAATAATATTAAATGTTATGCAGATTATTAAAAAAAAATGCACAAGTCACATGATGAACCAACCTGACAATATATTCATCATTGTAGAAACATGTGATGAAAAGATTAGGGGGAAATTTTGTTTTGAATCCTAAATTACACAGAGCTGAATTCTCCTGTTTACACTTTTTTGCAAAAGGGGCCATTCAATTGTTTCCACCAAGTACTGGAAAAGTAAAGAGTAAAACACAGGCAAAAATTGCCTTTGCTCTTTACCACTACATGTCTGGAAAAGTGTTAATCACTTCCACAATTAACGATTGTGGGAGCCATCCACAATGTATTCCTTTGGACTCTGCCCGCTTTTACCTGTTGTAATAGTCAGGTAGATCCCATAGGAATCCATTGGTTTTCAGCCAATGAAAAAATACATGCTGGTGGAATACAAATAATATTTGGCAGGGGGACCTTGTTAAATCGAATCTGCTCTCCAACTTCACCTGCCAGACTTGACAAAATCCTGCAACGCATAAAAAGTGGAGCTACATGCATTTAGCGCCACTTCCTCTACTCCGCTTGACCTGGAAGATTATCCTCTATGATATGATATGACATGAAATGCATTTATAACGCGCCTATACACAAGTGTTTCAAGGCATGACGAGGCAAGGGAGGGGAACAAAGGGAGGACGGACAACGATCCTACTAGGCCACGTGTCATTCAGATCACGCAAGTGCATGGAAAGGGGTCTAGGACAGTGCAGTACATGGGAAAGATGATAACAATAAGTAAGTAAACGGCCAGCATGTGGAAAGTGCATGGGTAAGTGCGGGCATAAGGTGTCAAGGGCTGGTAGGGGGACTGTAGGGATACAGAAACAGTCCCCAAGTGCGGGGGTTGCCAGGTGGGCAGTGCTGGTGTGTGACACTGGCCGGGGTAGGACCTGGGCCCGAGATCACAGGGTGTCCAGGTAGCCAGTGCAGTTCTGGTTACAGCCAGGAGGTCAGCAGAGGAGAGGATGAGAAAGAGCAGAAGCAAGGAGAAAGGTTTTGAGGCGCTTCCGGGACCAGAGATGGTTCTCCTCAAGTTTAAGGGAGGCAGGGAGGCTGTTCCAGAGGGAGGTACCAGCCGAAGAAAGAGATCTACGACCAACTCGTTGCTTGGACGTAGAGGGAGTTGGAGGCAGATGAGCGAAGAGCTCGAGAAGGAAGATATTTAGGAAGAGAGAGTTGAAGGTATTGAGGCCCCAGGCCAGAAGGC
Source organism: Ambystoma mexicanum (assembly GCF_040938575.1). Taxonomy (NCBI): domain Eukaryota; kingdom Metazoa; phylum Chordata; class Amphibia; order Caudata; family Ambystomatidae; genus Ambystoma; species Ambystoma mexicanum. The sequence goes on from NC_090932.1 coordinate 782,176,289, forward strand.
CCTGTGAATGATGCAGATGGTTTTGAACTTATTCCTTGCAGCCACTGGGAGCAAGTGCAGAGATTTCTGTCCTGGAGAGATACAATCCCTGGGCTTGATGCCAAGGACTAGGACTAGTCTTGCAGTCCTATTCTGGATAAGTTGCAGAGGGCGGAGAGTAGAAGCAGGCAGATTTGCAGAGGGCAGAGAGTAGAAGCAGGCAGATTTAGAGATGTGAGGAGAGAAGGAGAGTGTGGAGTCAAAGATGACCCTGAGGTTTTTAGCCTTGCAAGTGGGAGCAGGAAGAGGACCAAGAGAGGCCGGCCAGAGAGCTACAGGAAGGAGGGAGTGGGTGTGCCGATGAGGAGAATCTCGGTCTTACTGGCATTAAGGCAGAGGCCATTGGTGGCACACCACTCCTGGATAGCAGACAGGCAGTCAGAGATGAGGGAAGAAGAGGAGAAGGCCGGGGGTAGCCTGAAAATGAGCTGAGTGTCATCCGCATAGCACTGAAAGTTGGGGCAGAGAGCGGCGATGCGGTGGGCAAGGAGTGCCAGGTATTGGTTGAACAGCCAGAGAGAGAGGCTATACCCCTGGGGGACACCAGATGGGAGAGAAAAAGATAGCGGAGAGGAAGGACCCAAGTTGGACCTGGGAGGGTTGGTCGGAGAGGAAAGAAGTCAGCCATGCCAGAGCCTGACCAGTGATACCCAGGTTATCACGGAGACCGTTGAGATGGATGGCAAGGTTGACAGTGTCAAAGGCAGAAGAGAGATCAAGCAGGATGAGGATGCAAGGGGTGTTACAGTCAAGGTTGGAGTGCAGGTCTTCACAGATGTTCAGGAGAGCAGTTTCCGTGCTTCTGGCAGCTCTGCAGGCAGACTGATGGTCATGAAGACAACAAAAAGATTCAGTGTGGATATTAAGCTGGGAGATGGCCAGTTTCTCCAGGAGCTTGCCCAGGAAGGGAGTGATGGAGATTGGGGGATAGGTAGCCGTGCACGAGGGGTCGGCAGAGGGTTTCTTAAGAAGAGGGTGCACAAGGGAGTGCTTCAGGGGGGATGGGAAGACTCCAGTGGCAAATGAGTGATTGCAGAAATCAACCAGGGCAGGAGCCAGTGAGTCGATGTGGTCCTTGATAGTTTTGGAGGAACTGGGGTGAACCTGTTTCGATGAGAATTTCATAGATCAGAATTATCTAGAAACCATGTCAGCGGAGAACAGGGGAAAGGCAGAGAAGGAGGGAGGACAGGTGGCTGCAGAAGGGCCAGAGGAAGAGCAGGGAGTAGGGCGAGGGAGGGGATAGGAGGAGAGTGAGGATAGGATGTTCTGAGTTTTAGAAATGAAGTGAGAAGTCAGTACCATGCAGAGGGCCTGGGAAGGGACAGGAGAGGTAGAGACTGCGGCAGGATTGGCCAGTTCCTTGAAGATTTTAAAGAGTTCAGCGGAGTTGTTAGATGCTGCAGAGACGCAGGCTTGGATGTGAGCTCTCTTCTTGGTTAGGACAGAGAGCTGGTATTGCCTTCGGAGCAGGCGGCAGGCCAGTTTGTCAGAGGATGTACATGTAGCACGCCATTTCCTCTCGGCCACCCTGCACTTGCGTTTTAGGGTGACGAGGTCTGAGTCGTACCAGGAGTTGCACTTGGCTTTGGGCTTCAGGCAGATTCTCATGACAGGGGCAAGGATATCAAGAGTATCAGATATAGCAGAGTGGAGCGAGGAGAGGGCTGTGTCAGGGTGAGAGTCAGCCAAAGGGGAAGTGGGGGTGAGAAGGTGGCGGCGAAAGCCTCAGCTGACACGCGCTTCATCGGTCGGATGACCGAGAAGGTGGGTGGCAGTGATTGAAGTGGCTTGGCCTGAGGGCTAGGGAGGGTGAGGTGGAAGGAGAGGAAACAGTGATCACTCCAGGAGAGAGGAGTGGAGAGAGGAACAGAGGGTCAGGTCTGGGGAGACCAGAACATCCAGGGTGTGCCCTGCAGAGGGAGAATAGTGAGTGAGAGAGAATCACAGAGGTCGCAAAAGCGTACAGAGGAAGGACAGGAGGCATCCAGGTGGATGTTGAAGTCCCCAAGAAGGAGGAGTTGAGTGGTTGAGGCCAGGAGTGAGGAGGAGAGGTCCGCCCACTCAGAGAGGAAGGAGGAGATCTGACCAATTGGCCGGTAGATAGTAGCCACAGTAAGTGAATGGCTAGGGGAGAGAGAGAGAGCCTGCAGATGAGGCATTCAAAAGAGTAGTAGGCCTGCGTAGGAGTGACAGAGGCAGGAATCCACTCGGGGAAGATCAGGGCTACACCCCCGCCAGAGCGGTTGGACCTGGGTGCAGAGAGGATCTTGTAGCCATCAGGTAGGAGCATGTTGAAACTAATGATAGAGCTGGCCGTGAACCATGTCTCAGTGAGACTGAGGACATCAAGGTAAAGTTCTACAAGAAGGCAGCAGATATCAGAGGAGTGTTTGACAGCAGAGTGGCAATATGGAGAAGGTTGCCATCCTTGAAGGACTTCTGGGAAGGGGTACAAATCAGAAGTACACCCTTCGGAGGTGTAGAAGGAGCCCGAGAGGGGCAGAGAGGAAAGGAGAAGGCAAGGTAGCCGAGGAGGAGGCAGAAGGGGGAGGCGAGGTAGTCACGGAAAGGGGAGAGGGGACAGCAGGAGAAGAAAGGAAGTTGATAAGGCACGGGAAGAGTCTATCAAAGAGGTGAAGATTGGCCTGAGGGCCTTGGACCAAGATGGTCCCATTAGAGTAAACATTAATGATGATCTTAGAGCAATGGGAGGAGGCCAGGAGGGCGTCCCACCGGGTGCCACCATTAATGGGAGAGGAAGAGAAAGGAGAGAGCATAGAGACCATATGAAGTGTCCATAGGTCTGGCGACAGAATGACAAAGAGGATGTCAGTGAGAGTTTCCTTGGAGGAGGCACTGGTGTAGGTGTCAGTGATAGTGAGGCCTGGGTTGGAGACCAGTATGTCCTTTTTAAACTTCTTCCTACCAGATTTGGTGAGGAGAGCAGGATAGTCAATAGAGAAGCAGTTGGAAAAGATATGAGCGACAGAGAGCACCATAGAATAGGTGGGAGAGGGCAGAGGTGGAAGGGAGAGGGGGAGTCACTGGAAAGGACAACTGGAGCAGGCAGACAGGACAGCGAGAGGCAAGCAACTTGAGCAATGGGACAAGATGACACTCAGGATTAAAGAGATCACAAAATGCACATTTTAAGACACGAGGGAAGACACATCTAAGTTTGAGAATCCTGGGTATCGAGTAGTAAAATTGCAGCAAAAATGTTGCTGGTAAATAAAATAGCAGCAAAAATGCTGTGGTTTGACCCGGTAAAGGTATACCCCATTATACCATTTAAGGAGAGTGGGGGTGTCCCCCGCATCCTTTACATGATTGTGGTGGCAAAACCACGGCATGTGTGCAGCAATATTTTGTATTCACAGCCATTGTTGCTGCGATTTTAAGACATGGAACTGGATCCAAGGTAGAGGGAGAAAGGCCTAAGTTTCACGATGCAATTTTTATGGTACTCAGAAAGTCACATTTAAACACACGGTGGAAAACCACCTGAGTTTGAGAATCCTGAATAGAGGGAGAAAGGCGTAGGTTTCACGATGCAACTTTTATGGTACTCAGACAGTCACATTTAAACACACGGTGGAAAACCACCTGAGTTTGAGAATCCTGAATAGAGGGAGAAAGGCCTAGGTTTCACGATGCAATTATTATGGTACTCAGACAGTCACATTTAAAACACACGGTGGAAAGAACCGCCTGCCGGTGGAAGGGGGGTAAGCAGGGCAATCCGAAAGGAAGGTGACGGACAGCTGGCGTCCCCTGTGGACAGCTGCAGACACTTACAGGGAGCCGCTACAGTGGGAGCTGCCCTTTGCCCCAGGGGCCCTTAGTCGTGGGGCTGCCGGGCAGGAGCAGCCCTGGTAATGCCGGTAATGAGGGGGGGTGTGCCAATCAGGGTAGTGGGAGGGCTGGGAGGCAGGAGGTAGGGAGGGGATCCACGAGGTAGGCCATGGAGGGGGAGTGGGGGCACGGGAACACACGCAATGGGGGGAAAAACACAGGCACCCAAGAAAATTAAGCAATCAGGCCCACGGAGGGTCTAAATACTGTGTGTAACAGCCTTACGTCACTGGCTCAGGCAAGCTGGAAATGCCGAGTGTGGTGGACTGCGGGGCCGCCTAACTCCCAGCAAGGAAGCACGATGGCCAATCAGGGTCGTGGGAGGGCTGGGAGGTGGGTGGTAAGGAGGGGATCAACGAGGAAGGCCACGGAGCGGGAGAGGGGGCAGGGAAACACATGGAATGGGGGGAAAACACAGGAACCCAAGAAAATTAAGCAGCTATGACTGTAGCTCTATTTTCCCCATCCTGAATGGAAGCCTACAAGCTCCAGCATAGCAATTAATGAGAACCTACAAAAAAATCTCATACAGACACAAAGTGAAATGAAATGCATGACAAGGTTATTGTTTCACACAGCTTGTTCTGTATCCCCTTAATTACTAATCACCCAACAATCACACTTAAATATCTTCTTAAAACCCTATATAATTTTTGTTTGTTAAAGTGCCACAGCAATGTTCACTGCATTTTTACTTTTTCTCATCTCTAATCAGTTCCTGTTGTAAAATCTGCCTCTGAGACATGTTAAAAAGATAAGATCTCACTGGTAGGCCCTGTTCAGCCCTGCTGTTTGTATTTGAGGGGAGAGAGTAGAGCGGGGGGGGGGAATTGGCATTTGTCCCTTGTCCAAATGTTAAATCCACTTCTGATTGCACTCTTTAGAAAATATTTGAATACTGCTTTTTAGTTATGAATGATGTACAACTTTTATTCTTTGCCCTTAACATTATAGAAAACGCTCTTCTTTTTTTGTTATTTTACGGGTGTTCATGTTTAATTTCCGGCACTGCCTAAACACCCAGCACCCAGGATTTACAGCATACACTCCAAACAAATCCCACAACACACATGACATATTCTGTTTGCATGCAAACTCTGTAAATGTACTCAAACAGAATGAGGTTATTAAGTCAGTACTTATCAGTTTGAATCATGAAACATTCTGTCAGAGTAGACTAGTCTTCCAAACAAAGATACATTCTAGTTAGGTCGGAGCCCCACTGGTAAGTATGCATGAGAAGATCTGAAACTGGTCAATACTTACCAACCCAGCCTTATCATTTTCAGGTAGGGCCTTGTTGGAGCAGCTCAGTGAAGTGCATCTTGATTCCCTAATCGTAGCAAGCAAGACACCCACATCTGGGCATATACACATTCACTTGGGGAGACAAACTCAAGGCAACATGCATTGGCCTAGCCAACAGCTTGGGCTTTTGATTAGGCATGGATAGACATTTTCCAGGCACAGCCATAAGGGTACCACTTGCCAATAAGATGGGAAAAGCTAGAAAATGGGGTCAGTAACTGGGCGTATGATGTCATGGCAAATGTCTGCTAATATCTATAAGCATGCCAAAACTGATGGCTTTGGGATTGCTTCTTTAAGACAGGACTTCAGTGCAAGTCACAGAGGCATTGACAAATATATTGCTTATAAAATCAACTGGCTGAAGACACATATTAAGAGAATGTTACTACACCAGGCGCTCATTTACAGAGACAATTAAGTAATTAAACACTCAAAAGAATGCTTAGCTATAGCACTAGCAGGCCCTATACAGCAACACATTTGCAGGGTAATTCATAGAATTTCGCACAAAAGTGGCGCACGCGGCTGGCGCACAGTGTGTGCGTGCGAATGTCTGCGCCAGCCGCGTGCGCTAAAATCGATTTTCGCGCACAGCGTATACATGGATTTTAGCCTCCAAAACCAGCCGTGGCGCAGAGTGGCGCAGCGACCCTGCAGCAGCACCAGTTACGCCCCCAAGAACGCCCTCGCGCAAGGAAAAGCCATCAAAATTCCCAATTCAGCGCAAAGGGCTGCGCTAACCCTGGACCAGTTTACAGGGCTGCCAAACAGCAAACGCCAAGCGGGGAACGTGTATTACTGGGGTTCGCCGGAAGTTTCACACGCGATTTCAGCAGGGTACGTATATTACGGGGTTCGCGGGAACTTTCACACGCGAAAGGGCCTGTGCGAGTGGTGTACGTGTATTACAGGGGTTCGCGGGAAGTTTCACACGTGATTGGCCTGGGTACGTGTATTTCAGGGGTGTGCGGGAAGTTTCACACGCGATTGGCCTGGGTACGTGTATTGCGGGGGTGCGAGGGAAGTTTCACATGCGATTGGCCTGGGTACGTGTATTTCGGGGGTGCGCGGGAAGTTTCACACGCGATTGGGCTTGGTACGTGTATTTCAGGGGTGCGCGGGAAGTTTCACACGCGATTGGCCTGGGTACGTGTATTTCAGGGGTGCGCGGGAAGTTTCACACACGATTGGGCTGGGTACGTGTATTTCAGGGGTGTGCGGGAAGTTTCACACACGATTGGGCTGGGTACGTGTATTTCAGGGGTGCGCGGGAAGTTTCACACGCGATTGGCCTGGGTACGTGTATTTCGGGGGTGCGCGGGAAGTTTCACACGCGATTGGCCTGGGTACGTGTATTTCGGGGGTGCGCGGGAAGTTTCACATGCGATTGGCCTGGGTATGTGTATTTCAGGGGTGCATGGGAAGTTTCCTACGCGATTGGCCTGGGTACGTGCATTTCAGGGGTGCGCGGGAAGTTTCACATGCGATTGGCCTGGGTACGAGTATTTCAGGGGTGCGCGGGAAGTTTCACACTCGATTAGCCTGGGTACATGTATTTCAGGGGTGCGCAGGAAGTTTCACATGCGATTGGCCTGGGTACGTGCATTTCAGGGGTGCGTGGGAAGTTTCACACGCGATTGGGCTTGGTACGTGTATTTCAGGGGTGCGCGGGAAGTTTCACACGCGATTGGCCTGGGTACGTGTATTTCGGGGGTGCGCAGGAAGTTTCACACGCGATTGGCCTGAGTACATGTATTTCGGGGGTGCGTGGGAAGTTTCACACGCGATTGGCCTCGGTACGTGTATTTCAGGGGTGCGCAGGAAGTTTCACACGCGATTGGGCTGGGTACGTGTATTTCAGGGGTGCGCGTGAAGTTTCACACACGATTGGGCTGGGTACGTGTATTTCAGAGGTGCGCAGGAAGTTTCACACGCGATTGGCCTGGGTACGTGTATTTCAGGGGTGCGAGGGAAGTTTCACACGCGATTGGCCTAGGTACGTGTATTTCGGGGGTGCGTGGGAAGTTTCACATGCGATTGGCCTGGGTACGTGTATTTCAGGGGTGCGCGGGAAGTTTCCTACGCGATTGGCCTGGGTACATGTATTTCAGGGGTTCGAGGGGAAGTTTCACACGCGATTGGGTAGGGTACGTGTATTTCAGGGGTGCGCGGGAATTTTCACATGCGATTGGGCTGGGTACGTGTATTTCAGGGATGCGTGGGAAGTTTCACACGCAATTGGCCTGGGTATGTGTATTTTAGGGGTGCGCGGGAAGTTTCACACACGATTGGCCTGGGTACGTGTATTTCAGGGGTGCGCGGGAAGTTTCACATGCGATTGGCCTGGGTACGTGTATTTCAGGGGTGCATGGGAAGTTTCACATGCGATTGGGCTGGGTACGTGTATTTCAGGGGTGCGCAGGAAGTTTCACACGCGATTGGGCTAGGTACGTGTATTTCAGGGGTGCGCGGGAAGTTTCACATGCGATTGGCCTGGGTATGTGTATTTCAGGGGTGCACGGGAAGGTTCCTACGCGATTGGCCTGGGTATGTGTATTTCAGGGGTGCGAGGGGAAGTTTCACACGCGATTGGGCTGGGTACGTGTATTTCAGGGGTGCGCGGGAAGTTTCACACGCGATTGGCCTGGGTACGTGTATTTCGGGGTGCGCGGGAAGTTTCACATGCGATTGGCCTGGGTATGTGTATTTCAGGGCTGCACGGGAAGTTTCCTACGCGATTAGCCTGGGTACGTGTATTTGAGGGTTGCGAGGGGAAGTTTCACACGCGATTGGGCAGGGTACGTGTATTTCGGGGTGCGCGGGAAGTTTCACATGCGATTGGCCTGGGTATGTGTATTTCAGGGCTGCACGGGAAGTTTCCTACGCGATTAGCCTGGGTACGTGTATTTCAGGGTTGCGAGGGGAAGTTTCACACGCGATTGGGCAGGGTACGTGCATTTCAGGGGTGCGTGGGAAGTTTCACACGCGATTGGCCTGGGTACGTGTATTTCAGGGGTGCGCGGGAAGTTTCACACTCGATTAGCCTGGGTACATGTATTTCAGGGGTGCGTGGGAAGTTTCACATGCGATTGGCCTGGGTACGTGCATTTCAGGGGTGCGTGGGAAGTTTCACACGCGATTGGGCTTGGTACGTGTATTTCAGGGGTGCGCGGGAAGTTTCACACGCGATTGGCCTGGGTACGTGTATTTCAGGGTGCGCAGGAAGTTTCACACGCGATTGGCCTGAGTACATGTATTTCGGGGGTGCACGGGAAGTTTCACACGCGATTGGGCTTGGTACGTGTATTTCAGGGGTGCGTGGGAAGTTTCACACGCGATTGGCCTCGGTACGTGTATTTCAGGGGTGCGCAGGAAGTTTCACACGTGATTGGGCTGGGTACGTGTATTTCAGGGGTGCGCGGGAAGTTTCACACACGATTGGGCTGGGTACGTGTATTTCAGAGGTGCGCAGGAAGTTTCACACGCGATTGGCCTGGGTACGTGTATTTCAGGGGTGCGAGGGAAGTTTCACACGCGATTGGCCTGGGTACGTGTATTTCGGGGGTGCGTGGGAAGTTTCACACGCGATTGGCCTGGGTACGTGTATTTCAGGGGTGCGCGGGACGTTTCCTACGCGATTGGCCTCGGTACGTGTATTTCAGGGGTGCGCAGGAAGTTTCACACGTGATTGGCCTCGGTACGTGTATTTCAGGGGTGCGCAGGAAGTTTCACACGTGATTGGGCTGGGTACGTGTATTTCAGGGGTGCGCGGGAAGTTTCACACACGATTGGGCTGGGTACGTGTATTTCAGAGGTGCTCAGGAAGTTTCACACGCGATTGGCCTGGGTACGTGTATTTCAGGGGTGCGAGGGAAGTTTCACACGCAATTGGTCTGGGTACGTGTATTTCGGGGGTGCGTGGGAAGTTTCACACGCGATTGGCCTGGGTACGTGTATTTCAGGGGTGCGCGGGAAGTTTCCTACGCGATTGGCCTGGGTACGTGTATTTCAGGGGTTCGAAGGGAAGTTTCACACGCGATTGGGCAGGGTACGTGTATTTCAGGGGTGCGCGGGAAGTTTCACATGCGATTGGGCTGGGTACGTGTATTTCAGGGATGCGTGGGAAGTTTCACACGCAATTGGCCTGGGTATGTGTATTTTAGGGGTGCGCGGGAAGTTTCACACACGATTGGCCTGGGTACGTGTATTTCAGGGGTGCGCGGGAAGTTTCACACGCGATTGGCCTGGGTACGTGTATTTCAGGGGTGCATGGGAAGTTTCAGACGCGATTGGGCTGGGTTTGTGTATTTCAGGGGTGCGCAGGAAGTTTCACACGCGATTGGGCTAGGTACGTGTATTTCAGGGGTGCGCGGGAAGTTTCACACGCGATTGGCCTGGGTATGTGTATTTCAGGGGTGCGCGGGAAGTTTCACACAAGATTTTGCTGTCAGAGCGGGTATTTCGGGGGTGCGCGGGGAGTTCTACATGTGAATTGGCAGTGTGGGTCCTCTCAGGTGTCCCCTCTACCCCCTCCACGGCCCCTGCAGGCAGCCCACACCACAGGGGACTACCCTGCACCCCTGGTCATGTCCCACAGGCAGCCCATCCACCATGGGCATGCCCCCCAGCCAAGCCACATGTCTGTTGCAATGTGATCACCAACTCATGTCTCCCAGCACCCCCACCCCCCAGCAGTGCAGGGCACCTGCCAGCAGGCCCCCACACATGTGCCCCTGCACCCCCATCCCCCAGCAGTCAGGGGCACCTGCCAGCAGGCCCCCACACATGTCCCACACATGTCCCCCTGCACCCCTACCCCCCAGCAGTCAGGGGCACCTGCCAGCAGGCCCCCACACATGTCCCCCTGCACCCCCACCCCCAGCAGTCAGGGGCATCTGCCAGCAGACCCCCACACATGTCCCACACATGTCTCGCAGCACCCCCACCCCCCAGCAGTCAGGGGCACCTGCCAGCAGGCCCCCACACATGTCCCACACATGTCCCACTGCACCCCCACCCCCCAGCAGTCAGGGGCACCTGCCAGCAGGCCTTGACACATGTCAACCAGCCAACACGTCATCACAATCTAGATCCCTGGCTCTTATGGCCACACAAATCCCACCCCACAGCACCCAACCAAGCTTTACATCCACTCCAAATTGAAATCCCCATTACATGATAGATCACAAATAAGCAGTATGTGCATGAGTACAAGTCTGTCCGACCCACACAATGGCAACACATGACTGAGAAAACCCACATTGTGACATGCATGAAACCAATGAGAGAAGACCACACATTGAAGTAAGAAACAAAAATGTAATCAAGTCAAAATGAAGGGAATGAAATAAAAACACACATTAATGCCAATAATAATGAAAATGCAGCATGTCCCAAAAAATGATAAATAAAAAAAATGAGAATCCAAATTAATCCAAATGAAAATGTGTCCAAAGTCACCGTCCAACAAAGCAAATCCAAAGGGAAAGAAAAGCGTAATATCCATTGCTCCATGGTGAAGAAAAATAAAGATGAAGGAGAAAAATCCACTGTAAAACTATGTACAAATAGCAAATCCAGGGTCCATGAGCCCAACGACATAAATGAAACCTACAATGAAACCTACCTAATTACTAACTACATACAAAAATGTGGGGCATGGTCCATTCGCCCCAAATGAAAGAAAAAAGAAATGAATCTTAACACTAATGAACTATATACAATGGCGGCGGGCAAGTCCAACGGCTCACTTGTTGATGTCATAGGGCAGGGCATCATCGAACTCCTGTTCAATGTCTTGGAGGCTTGCCTGTTCTCTGGCCCCGAGGTCTCGCAGGGATAACGCCATGCCCACCTCCAACTCCCTGCGAATTCCCTCGAGGCACTCAGCCCGCCTCAGCGCCCTGCGCATGGAATTCTCCGCCCTGACCATCGTGAGCCGTGCCTCCTCTGCCTGCTGCCGCTCCACACCTATCTGCTGGCCCAACCGCTGCCACACGGAAAACACTCCCATTCCAGGGTCCTCCTGCCCTCCGGGCGATGCCTGCCCCTCTGATGTAGATTGCCCCGCGCCATGATGCCTCCCACATTGAGCCTGCCGCTGCCTCCGACGCAACTGCCTCTGCCAGCACGACAGCATCCAGGCTGATGGAATCCACCGACGCCGTCGTGCACGTGCCCTGCTCGATGATGCTGGCACATCCTCCATCTACTGGGGTCCAGTTGCTGTGGTGTCCACCCATGCTGGACCTTCGACTCCAGACTGTGGCAGGGATGGGATCCCCACCGAGCTGGCTGCGTTGGGCAGGGCAGGTCCACAGGGGGCCCTGGTGGCATCTGGGCCGGAAGACGGCATGGAGAACGACTGACGCATAGTCTCCACAGAGGAGGAGAGGGCCGCCAGAGTGGCCGACACATGTACAAAACCCCCGACCATGGACACTCCCAACTGGGCCACGTTGGCACGCTGCTCTTCGTGATGACGTGCATGCTCCCCCCAGGAAGCACGCACGTCATCATGAATGTCACGCGTGCGCAACGCGACACCAGTCAGGACCTTCTCCATACGGCCAGGGGTCCCCTCGTCCGTAGGTAGAGGAGTGTCAGATGACATGGACATCCCCCCTACCTGCGGACGGGCCTGGGATGGGGCATCCCTGCTGGTGCATGGTGGTGCAGTCACAGGGTCAGGGACAGCGACATGCACAGGCCCCTCCGCGGTGACCTGTGCTGCCTCCTGCACCTGGCCCTGCACTGCACCACTTGCACCAGTGGTACCAACCCCACAAGGCCCCATGTGCGGCTCAGTTACGGCCTCCTACTCCTCTGTGGAAACCACCAACTTGGATGGCTCCACACCGTCTTCCGCCGTTGCAAGCCCCTGTGGGGGCTCACCCACCCCTTCCGCTGCAGCCGTAGTGGCAGACGCAGCACCAGTCCCCTCACTCCCGGACGATGGTAAATTCTGGGAGGGTGACTGGGCCTTGCGTCGCCGGCCGGTGGGGATTCCCCGCCACTTTGCTCCACAGCGCCGTCTCCGCCCTCTTCATCACTTGCCGCTGTGTAGAGGGAGACATAGAACACAAGCATCAGGCTACTGTACAATGGTCCCCTAGACAGGAAGCAATAGCAGATGTGTGGCACTGTCAAACATCACTTCCATCATGTCCCTCCACAACACATGGGTCAGTGCAGGCATAACACATGCAGTAACAGGCATGGCGCATGCTATGAACATTAGAATACATGTCCAAGGGACTCTTGAAACATACAATGCTGGTTTGAAACTCACATGCATCATGAGTCATGCCTATCACATGCACACACTTCACCCTAGTTTCATCCATCTGGACTCGTACACCCCAGACACAGTCGATACAAGGATGAGTAGGCTGCATCAGTGAATCTGAACATTGTCACAGACATGTGTCATGCATCCATGGCATTTCCAAGTCACAGACACGCAAGTCAGACACACCATACATGTTCATAACAGCAGCACCCATCTCTCACACCCCATTTATGTCCAATAACAGCATCTGAAACATCAGCATCTGAAAAGACAAGAACAAACAAAAGGTGAGCGGGGTTCTGCCAAAGGCATTCTTTTACTTATCGCAAGATACTTACTCAGAATTTTACCGCTCGAGGCAGCGCTGGTCACCATCCTACGTTAGACATTTTCGGTAAGGCGCCGCACCTGCAAAGAAGATAGAGAACTATTGATTAATTACATTTGGAACAATATTACTTGCTAGACAGTGCTTGGTACAAACTGACTCTTACCTAAGCGCTTCCTTCATCCATCAAGGCAAACTCACTCCTTGGATCACGCTGCAAGGGAAAAGGTATGAAAGGAGCAACAGTGAATTAACAGACATTTGAACTCTAAAAGAACTATACATTCGGTTTACACACTACTTACCTCTGAGTCATTGTTGTCTGGAACTCTGCCAAATACCTTTGGATCAGTGAAGTAACTGAACTTCTACGCGCCCCTGCACTCCACGAAGGATGGAGAGTTCATCCTTCCAAACAATAAGGTGAGACTTTATGAAGGGGAATACTGGAAGTTTTCAGGGAAAATAGTGTTAGTGTAACCTGTCTACCACGGGTGGATAATCCCCTTTACTGCTTTTAGGAAAATATTCTTGCGGGCCAGGCAGACGAAACTGAGTGGGAAAGTGCAGTCGATCATCACTTCGCTATGAGTCACACTGGTGAAGACCGCAGCAGTCCAGCTTTGTCTGACGCCCCTGTGGAATCCAGGTGAGCGTAACACCTACCAACAACATGCTGATTGGATTTCCATGCACTGCTGCTCTCTTTTCAAGTTCCTTCTCCTAGTCTACAAAGCTATCAATGGTCTTGCTCCTCAGTGCCTGTCTGATTTTATCTCTTCTCAATATCTAATTCCCTCAGATCCTCCTCTACACTCAACCTCACCATCCCATTCCCCCATGCCTCCCCACTCTTCTGCTTTTTCTCTCTACCCACCCGCTTCAATGGAACCCACTACCCATAGCATTCAAAGCCAGCCCAACTGTGGATCTCTTTAAAGCATGGTTTAAACTTCACTTACCTTCTAAAGACTGAGCTGTAGCTGCCCTCTCCCAATCCTCCCTACCTCACTCCACCACTGCATCTAGTGATGCTCATTAATGTAATACAATATCATTAATTAGTAATCCTCTTTAGTTGGAAGCACTTGCTCCCTTAGGTTAATGTTACCTTTGTTAGTCACCTGTTTTCTACATACATTCTATTTCTGTTTGTTTTGTTTTGTCCCTGTTATATGCCCTAATTTTTACAACTCATAAAATGGCACACTACTTGTTCTCAACTTTATGCTATTGTACAGGCAATCTTCGTGGGAATGCTTCCACCATCTGTAAATGTTTTATTTATTGTAAGTAATTTCTGACTGAAAAGCGCACCTGTGTTTTTAAAATAAATACAAATACAAAAATACTAAATACCCACAGCATATATCTCCATATCTTCTGCATTCCGATATGCCACTGTCCAATTAATCTGCAGTGCTGAAAGTTGAGTGCGTAGACCACTTACCTGCCAGATCACAAACTATGAAAAAATCACACTCTCATCCAGCAACTATAAAGACCGTTAAGGGACCTCCTTAAGTCCTTCTTTATACTGACGTGTTTGGTGAACATCCCAAATTTAGCAATTCTAATTGGAAGAGAAGAGGCAGCAGTGTGTGCTGCCTCTTTCCCTCATCTCTCCAGATGTGGCTTATCCTTCCCGGGTCAACCTTTGCACCTAAATCTGCTAGGTTCTCCTTGGTGTCATAGAGTGACTGTTGCTCCATTTGGGGACCCCAATAAGCTGTTCCCATGGTACCAGTATATAATAAAACCTATCATCAATAGGAAATGAGAACATTCTGTCTAATAACCTTTCAGCCGTAGGGCAGATCAGCAGATAATTCTCTAAACAATATGTCAGGTCCAGGCCATCCAAAATTGGAAAGGTTTGTGCAACTATGCGTTACAGTTTAAAAGATATAAAGGGTCAAAAATGGTGTGTTTTTCACTTTTGCATTGGTTTTCCCTTAGGGATAATGTCAAATGTGTGCTCAAATGCACAGCCCAAACTGCTGGATGGATTTTTGCCAAATAAGAAACAATTTGGGTACAAAGCACTCGAGGAAATCCTTTGTTGGTTTGCCATTAACAGGTCCAATCGTTTTGTTTTTTATTTGGCAGAGAGCAATATGTGGCAAAAGAAAAGAGTAAATACTTTACAAATATACAATATTGAGATGTGGCAATCACAGTAATTGTTTGTTTGGGGATGGGGTATTTTATTTTAATACTATTTTAAGTTATTTTAAGTTAATTTAACAAGCAAAGCCTGTTTTTATTATAAAAATAAATACAGGGTTTGCTTTCTAAATAAATCTAAAATGTGTCAGAGGGTGGTATTGCGGGGCTATTATTGTTTGGGGGCTTGGATTTAATTTCAAAGCTTTAATTTGCCTGATTACTTTTAGAAAAAAGTGTGCAACAGAAGTTTGAGTGATGCCTACATACATTTACAATAACCTTTGTTTAAATTAGACAAGCGTGTCACATGTTTTAACAGTGGATATCTTGATTTCCTCCCATATCACAGTAATTCCACCTTTACCCCACCACCCTCTTCCTCGTCCCAGTACTCCAACTGTAATCCAACCTTTACCCCCAAATCCCTCCTTCTCATCCCAGTATCCCAACAGCAATCCTACTTTTATATTGACATCCCTCTTCCTTGTCCCTGTACCCAAAGGTAATCCTCCCTTTACCCCCAAATCCCTCTTCCTCATCTCAGTACCACACGAGTAATCTTACCTTCTCCCCACTCCATCTTGCTTGCCCCAGTCCCCCAATAGTAATCCTACCTTTACCCCCATCTCCCTCTTCCTCATCCCAAAACCCCAATTGTAATCCAACTTTTAACTCCATCTTGCTCTTCCTTGTCCCAGTCCCCAATTAATAATCCTTCATTTACCCACATCTCCCTCTTCTTCGTACCAGTACCCAATAGTAATCAATGACATTATGCACATATATCCTTCTTCTTTGTCCCAGTACTCAAAGGAAGTGCGTGTTATTACCCCCACCTCCCTCTTCCTCTTTTCAGTACCCAAGTGTAATCTATATCATTAGCCCAACTCACTCTTCCTCATCACAGTCCCTGTCTATCTCACCTCACTCTTCATCGTCACAGCCACCCACTACCACCGCCTCACTCTTCCTCATCACAGTCCCGATTCCCCCACCAAAGAAGGGGTTAATTCAGCCTGAACATAACTAGTGGCGAACCTATTATGTTGGTATGAGTAGAACAATTCCAATAGTTATTTTACTATAGTGAAGCTGGCTGCATATGGCTTCCTTATTCTGAGGCCGAACAGAATATTTGAAAAACTAGAAGTAAGTAAAGAGGTGGAAGACCTAAGTGTTGCGCTCAGCCCGATTTTAACATGTAGATTTCAGCAGCTTGTAAATGCACTCTTGGATCTGTGAAAAGTGATTTCTCTTAAGACGATATTGCCAGATCGAAATTACTTTATTGCCAAAATGTAGTTCAAATCAAATTGTAACCCTCGACACTTGTTTATCCATCAGTTTCTTGCTGACAGTTCCTCAGGAGGGATTAGCCTTATATTAGAAATCAATTATCAAAATAACTATAGAATACAAAAATCAGAAAAAAAACATGTATTTCAGAGTAGCATGGATTATGTAAAATGTTGGCAACATTTCTATAGATAAACACAACAGAATTGGAATTGCTTGTTGGATTTAGGACTTGCACAGATAGGAAGGGGATGTTGTACTCACTGTAAAGTTTAGACCATATGTTCCACTGCGTTAAAACTTATGTGGTTTGTATATTTGCTTGCTCTGCTGACTTAATTGTTAAATGTGATAGTGATTCAATTCGTTTTAGGACCTAGACAAACAAGAAAGTAGTTGGGCTTAACATCATGTTATATTTGTCATGATTTTTAGTGCCAAATTAAAATATTGATCCGTAGTCAGATCTAAGCTCTTTCCAGTACCCAAGTGTAATCTATGTCATTATCCCAACGGACTCTTCCTCATCACAGTCCCCGTCTATCCCACCTAACTCTTCATCATCACAGCCACCCATTACCACCACCTCACTCTTCCTCGTCACAGTCCCGATTACCCCACCTCAGCCTTCCTCGTCACAGTCGTCCACTACCCACATCTCTCTCTTCCTCGTTCCAGTACCCCAATAGAAATCCATGTCATTACCCCCATATCCATGTTCCTCATCCCAGTACCCAAAAGTAATCCATGCCATTACCCCTGCATCCCTCTGCCTGGTCTCAATACTCAATACTAATCCATGTCATTACCCCCACATCCCTCTTTCTCATAACAGTCCCTCTCTAGCCCAACTCATTCTTCCTCATCACAGTCCCCTTCTATTTCACCTCACTCGTCCTCGTCATAGTTCACCACTACCCCACCTCTTGCTTCCACATCACAGTCCCCCACTCCCACACCTCCCTCTTCCTCATCCCTCTCCCCCACTTCTCCCACATTACTGTTCCTCATTACTGTCCCTCACTACCCCACAACACTCTCCCTTGTCACAGTCCCCCTCTACCTCGTCCCAGTCCCCACTCTCCCAACTCAATCTTCCTCATCACAGTCCCCCACTACCCCACCACACTCTCCCTTGTCACAGTCCCCCTCTACCCATATCTCACTCTACCTCGTCCCAGTCCCCCACTGCCCCAACTCAATCTTCCTCTTCACAGTCCCCCACTGCCCTGTCACAGTCCCCAACTACCCCACCACACTCGTACTTGTCTCAGTATATCACTATTAATCCAATCTTATCCACTGAACAAAAAAAAGATGAAATACTTGATAAACCCCATTTTGTGTAGCTGAAGAACACATATTGATAACAAAGTATATGTCATCATTTATGATATCAAAGAAAAAGGGCAACATTACCTATGGTGGGGGTATAGCATAACAACACCCTTGAAATTCAGTGAAAAAGCTTTAGTTAGGGGACAGCTAAAGTGAATGTTTAGTGCAACAAAACCCTTGACATTCAATGAAATGTCAGTGATATAATTTGTCATTTCATCAGTGTGCTTTGGGCTACACAATTGGTGCCTCGTAGTTAAGGTGGCGCAGCGTCCAACAGCTGCCGAATTTCAGGGATTTTGTAGTATTAAATTGTGGAAACGTCACTTCAACTAAAGTTGTTTTTACTGAATTTGAAGGGTTTTGTTGCACTGAACTTATTCACCTTAACTGTCCCTTAACTAAAGTTTTTTCCCTGTCATACATATATTAACTGTCACATCTGTTTGCAGTTTTTCACAATAGCATTATTGGTTTATGTAACAGTCACAAAGTATACTATGCCAGCTATTAAAATTGGTTAAACTGGACACTTGTTAGAACGCAGAAAACACAAACAAATACTGCCTTATCAGATCAAATTAGACTACAAGAGCAGCAAAACGTTTTTGGAACTTGCCTTTTGCACATCATTCAGAATGTTGACATCACAGGTATTGCATCATCAGGGAACATGGCTGCATGGTTAACAAGCATTGGCAAAGCCAACAGGTGTGGCTCTTGTGTAGGCATTCGATAAGCATTTGCCCTGCACTGTCATAACAGAAATACCTGGCCGTAAGATGGCAGCTTGACAATGGTGCGAGTACCTGGACATTCAATAGCAGTGTGTTTTCAGCTTGTTTTAATTCCTTGTAAATAAAAGAGCACTTGGTTAAGACATTTGTATTACACCAATACCTCATTTACAGCTTCAATTAAGCCATTGACTCTCAAAGGCCTGCTTAAAAATAACAATTACAGGCCTTGGGGACACAAAGTTTGATTTTATTGCATGATACAGCTAGCTCAAATAGATCCACAAGTTGTGTGCCGATCCTCACATCTCATCTCCTCCTATCTGTGCTCCAATGCAATCGTTTTGGTTAATCAATAGCACTTCAGTGCCACCTAATGGCCAAAGATAACACGCATTGGTAATGCCAACAGTTTGGGCTTTTCTGTAGGCATGGGAAAGGCACTTGCGAGGCACTGCTGTAGTGTTATTAACTGCCCATTTATGGTAGCAAGGGCAACATATTGTGAGTACCTGGGCATCTAATAGCACTCCCTTCAAATGCCTAATAGTTATACACAAGCCAAAACGGTTGGCTTTGCCAATTATTGTTTTGAACAGGACTTCAATGAAGGATATGCACAGAGCTTCTAAATCGAATGGCTAAAGGCAGACCTGGTTTAGAGATGTTTATTACACCAGGAGCATGTTTACAGCTCCAAATAAGTAATTGGGCCTCATTACAACTGTTCCGGTCCGGAAACAACGGTACAAGTAAGCCTACCGGCACCGTTGTTTCCAGACCGGAACAGTACGGGTTTGCCTGCCGGAGCCGTTGTGCCCAACAGGGCAGATCCTGCTGGACACAGCGGCCACGGTAAGCAAGCCGTAACAGAAGCACTGTCACCGTTATTAACAGTGCTGGTGCTTTCGTGATCCCAAGGGGAATTACAAAATTACTGCGCCTGACTTCCCGGGCCACCAGACACGAATAGCCCAGTGGCACCGGGAAGTCAGGCGCCAGTAATTCATTACGGGTCCGGCGGCTACCTGCCAGTTTTACTGGCACGGTTACCGCCAGACCGGTAATGAGGCTCATTAACTCTTAGAAGACTGCTTTGAAAAAACACTGCCAGGTGCTCACAGCACAAAGTCTGATGGTAAGGCTTGTTTAAAGCTAGCTCAAAGAGTTCCCATGAGGACGAGTTTTAGGCTGGTGTGATGGAGGGGCAGGAAGAGGGTGGGAATTGCTAAAGGGATGATCATGGCTGTAGACAGTCAATGGGTGGGTAAATAACCAAACAACACCTACAAGCTTTTTGTTCCGCCTCATAAGCCATTTCTCTCTATTTACACCTTAGTGCAATAGTCTCGGCTTCCACCTAATAGCCAAAACTAAGAAAGGACTGTCTTTCAGTCATTTGCAAACATAATACCAAACATACCTTTGCTGGGAAATTGAATGCCAGAAATGCAAGCCCCGAAACAGTTACAATTAGTTTGTTTAATTTCTTGGGGCATCTAAAAAATTGCTTATCAGAAAGCCACTGATGCGAAGCAAATGGAGGTATTTAAAATTCGGTCATTTTAGGGAAAAGCACTGCAACTACAGGTCTGAAGTGCCATGGTAGCAAAGGGTTCCAAACCGGATAGAGTTTAGATACAATCGCGGTCATGCGGAACAGCAATACAGCAAAATATGAATTGTCTATGAATTTTCTGAAACTTTCCTTGTAGAGCCTTTTTTTTCGCGCATGGCCCCTGGGTCCGCCACAGGCACTCAATATGAAACTATATAACACATGTTTATAGGCGGACCTTATCCAACACAGAGTACAGCAGAACTGAAACAACATTTAATAAAGTGAACACATGTAGCACATTCCTATGGATCCAGATAGTAGCCGATGGATATTTGTGGAAAGGTTGGGACCATCTGCAACTCTTCACTCTTCCAGTGATTCACTCACTGTGACCTCCCAAACACAATAGTGGGGTGCCAAACCCCTCTGTACAGGGGTGTTGCTAGGTCTGGAAAAGATCAGAGGCTGAACTAATGTTGGGACTGGCCGGATTCGGGTCTAGCTATAGCCTTTTGGCCGTAGTCCCAGAGCTTCTATCCAGGGCTACAAACAAAAGACTGGGGGCTATAGCCCCCTCAGCCGCCCACTAGCAACGCCTCTGCCTCTGCATAGCAGACAGTAGAGAGCTTGGAGCAACATCATTCCCTAGCGTGGGAGGAGTTGCAAATAAAGCAGTAGACACATACGATGGACAACAGCACTATATAGCACAGCAATCATTTGGAGATTACTTACTCCTAGTCCTGTTCTTCTTCGTCACATTACTTATTCTCTGAGGCCTTCCACCTTCATGACAAGCATCTTTTTCATTCCTTTTCCTTCAATACAGCATGCCCCCTTTTTTACGTGGGATTTAATACCGTACTTAGCCCAGCCCCTCCAGTTCCATCCCAGTTGGCTATGGACCTACTGTCACGCCTGTGCCATTGGCGCACACATTGGCAACCATCATGGATGATATGGTACTTGTTTATCTTCATAATACTCTTTAAACAACCCCTATTCACCTTTTGGTCCTTAATTTCCATTTGTACGACACTGGTACTTTCCTATTTAATTCAACTAACTACATGTACCATATTGCACCTTGCTACAGCTATCAATTCCTGGCCATTCCCATTCGTCAGTATTAGAACCACAATCCCCAGAAGCCCTAGCGATCAGTGCTGCTTCCACCATCTCAGGACCAGAGAGGGAGGAGGCAGATTATCTTCAGGTGTGCTGCTCCAGGTGCTGCCAATTAGCCTGCCTCAGTACAGGGCAAGGCTGTATTTAAGCAGCTGCCTGCAGGAGCTCAGACTCTTGCATTGAGGGTTCTCCCAGCACCTTTTTGTCTTGAGCCACGATTTGAATGCTGTTCCTGTTGCCATTTCATCCGGCTTCTGATTCAGTGCTCCTTGCTGCCCTGCTCTGCTGGACTCCCTGCCTTGCAGCCTGCTACTCTCTGCTGCCTTCAGTCCTAGTCCTCTGGGCTCCCTGCCTCACTGCCCTAGTCCTCCGGGCTCCCTGCCTCGCTGCCCTGCTCCTCTGGGCTTGCTCCTTGCTGCCCTGCTCCTCTGGGCTCTGTCTGCAGCCTCCTACAGCTCTCTGTCCTGCTCCTCTGGGCTCGCTGCCCTGCTCCTCTGGGCTCGCTCCTTTGCTGTCCTGCTCCTCTGGACTCCCTGCCTTGCAGCCTACTGCAGTTCTCTGCAGTCCTCAACAGTTTGCCTGCACCTTGTGCCATCCGTTACTCCAGCCCTGCTTCCTTGTTTGCAGCCCCCCTGTTTCCTGGCTACTGCTCCCTTACTCGATTCCTTGTTTGCAACCCCCTGTTCTTGATCCCTGTCCTTCTCTTCCTTGAGTCTCTGGTTCTCCCTTAAGTTATCCATTTCAGTTATACTGTTTCTGTACAGACACCCACAGTTGTTGTTCCCAGCCATGAGCATACAGAGTGGGCTCCTGTAATAACAATCTGTGCAGAAGGCTGGAGTTTCCAAAGGTCCGTGGAACACTCTTTCCCATTTTCTGCATACACCCCAAGAGGGAATCCAGTTTGTTTGTACCTTTGTACTCTCTGCCCCTTTTTGTTCACAGCTACTGTTACCTATTGTTCTTTCTTGTTGAGCTTCCTGCTGTGTGTGCTTATCTGTCACCTTACATCAGCACAGCCACCCAAAACCTACCTGGGTGCCCTGTGCCACTCTTGACAGAGTGCCAACCTTGACACCTAGACATCACCATAAGGGAGGCATGACAGGTCGTAAGTAATGCAGAGATTAAAAGCAGGTTTAGGATTAATCAAGATCACTGCTCCATGAGTCTTGCTCTCATCCAGGCCCCTCCTCTCAGCCGGAGAGGCCTGGGAGCTCAATGCCAGGGAACGCTAGCATGGCTTCTCTCCACTGAGGTCTCCAGCATAGACTTGGCCGTTGTCCCTCCAGAGCCCAGCAATAAGGGGAAGAGGCGTGTATTTGCCCCCTAGAAAGGTCTCTGCCCAGGCAGGAAATAAAAAACAATTAGAGGGAATGGGCTAGGTAGGGCATTTTACTCTACATAATGGAGAGGGCAGACTGTATAGAAGAAAAAGAAAAAGAAATAGACAGAGTTCCTGTCATGTAAACTGGAGCTCTCAGAGAGTAAGTATGGGGACGAGGAAGAAGGGCCAGTGGTAATGTAGTAATCCTAAATGACAATATTGTTGATGGTAACTAGCATTGCCCAAAGTGATTATGTGCTAAAGAATGAAAACAAGCTGTGTGCCCCAAGCAGCATGGAAATAAACAAATCCCGCAAAAGCAACATTCAACATCTCTCTCGCCAACCTGAACAGCTCTAGCCTCTTCTATAAAATGACCCCTGCGATAACAGAGCTTCTCCACGCTGCACTTGACTGCACAACGTAGCAGCTGATTGTTAACAGGGCCCCTCTCCAATATGGGTCTTCATTAGCTCTGTTGGCAAACAAAGATCACTCACAGACCTACAAGTACAAAATAGCCAGTGATTCTCCCATAAATCACAGATACAATAATAGCTTAAAACAACATCCGTGCACTTCAGCTCCTATGAAAGCAGATGCGTCTCTGGCCTTGCTGATTTTGCAAATTCAGGCAACTTTGCTTTTGACATCACGACAAAATGTGTGTCTGGTTACCTTGGGAAACAACACCAAATACTGAAAAGTTTGCTTAAAACATGCACAAAATATTTCCCATTTGCCTTAATTTCTTGAGCATGGTATAAAGGCAACCAGAAGGAGTTTGCACTAATGAATAACCGTTTGCACATGAATGTGTTTGAAGAGTGTCATAGCACAATATTAACATGAACCTCTGGCAAAGGAGTCCACAAACAGCATGCAAGGGAGTGATCTAAATTGGAGTTGATCTTGAAATTGCAATATAACCTGCCACATTTTTAAAGACATGTTGGCCCTCATTGTGAATTTTCCGGTATCCTGGTGGTAAAAATATGCCAGGATACCGGTAAATGGTAATACCGCTACTGGCACTTAGTCTGGCAATATTACCGAGAGATTAGCAGTGCTGGTGACAGTGTTAAATCCCCATTTCATGGAGCCCCATTGGACTCCATGAGGGATTTGCTGAAATTACCGGACCAGAGATTCGTGCCCGTACAGTGGTGGGATTACCTCTAGCTCTTAGCCACTCCATCGGCTAACTTGTAGTTGGCTGGTGCGGAAACGTGCGGGTATACGGTAACACAGGTACGTGTTAATTCTGCACTGGCCAACTTGCAATGAGGGCCAAGAAGTCCATCCTTCAAATTGATTGATCAATGTTTGTGTACCCTCTGAGTCCAACAATAGCCAGAAATAAGTTTCATACTCTATTTTTGATTTGTCCCATAGAAGCGTTAAATGATACGTTAGAAAACATACGGATGCATTTCCAAAGACTACGCACGACCTGGGACTTCCCTCGTGCGGATACTGCATTACATCTCACAGATCTAGCGGGTATCAAGAACTAATACAGAATGAAGACTAAATGATAATTGCAGAATACTCATGGAGGTAGTGGTCAGACTGTCGACTAGCAGCCACTGTAGTCTGCGCCAACATAAGAATAGCATTGCTTGGAGATCCTTCTGCAGGTGAATCACAGACTTCACTGAAGAAGACCTTTTTTATTCTTCTAGGCATTGCACAAGAGAAAATGGAACAGATGCTAATAGGCCCAAGACTTGCGATGGTGGTTTACTGGGTAATCCTCAATGTTCAGGATTATCCCCACTACCATCGAGGTTCTCCAGGTACTGTTCTTGAACTGCCTTATGAAATGCCTTTAGTTGAGATCTGAATGAAGTGAGTGGAAACTTAGAAAATCTTGAGGCAGGGTCTGTGGCTCAGTAGACTAATGCATCCACTTCGAATCCAAGGTCGATAAAATGAGTACCATTACGTTGGGGCACAATAAATATCTATTAGCTGTCAATAGCGCCAAGTTGCCCCTCTTGGGATGAAAGTGCACTCTACAAATACACCTGTTACGTCATGTTAGGGTGTAGTGAAGTGAGGCATCTGAAAAGAAAAGCAATGTCTCCTTTGGAAGACATTTTAAAAGGAGGGAACTGAAGAAGGAACTAACTAGAGCTTCTGGGTAGATGGACAGGAACAAAACAAGTAATTTTTAAAATCCAGTAAGTGAATATGTTGTGTGGGTATTATATCTATTTCTCCCAGAGTCTGCTAAATACCCTCTTTGGTTGTTGTTGAGGAGGTGCCTTGAGGAAACACTGGGACATCTATGTGGATTGTGGCCAAGTCCTGGGGGGGAAGTTGATGTTGTGCAACATTAAGAGCTGATCACTTCATGAGCGATGTTGGGCATTAGTTGATATGAGCACCCTCATTGGAACTTTTGCTGTCTCTTTGCCAACCAGGAACCTCAGTTTGTGAGAATTATCCGCTGATACTTTGCTGCACTTAAATTGGTCCTGCTGACTGACAGCTAGCCAATGTCTACTCTGTCTGTCCTATTGAATTGCGTCTGTGTGAAGTAATGGGGTTCAACGAACGTGACTCACACCTTCTCTTCATTACTTCCTCGGAACAGCTCTCCAAGGAAGCACAATGCTGGCGTTTGTTCCCTTCTTGATGGGACACTGTCCACACATCTTCATTCACGATTGTCAGCATCCAAACATCCAGTTTCGACATCCTCTCCATTTAACACTTCTGTCCCTTCAAGGACCCACGCCGACCGCACTGCCATCAACAAAATGCCAGAGGGCGCAGGATCACCTTGGCAACGTTGTCTCTCCAACATTGCACCATCACGTGATGCAGGTTCTTCATGGCAACAGACTTTTCCCATTGCTGCACTGTCACATGAGACGGTAGACACTGCCCCCATTACAAACAACGTTATCACTAGCCCGCTGCCCGTGGACCTGAATGTACCTCCGAGCCCCCGAGGTTCGCCAGGACCCATGTCACAGTTTTTGACAGCTGATGCTGCTCCTGTATTGCCCGCCCAGACGAACCCTACTGAGCCGACCACCCCAGGCTCAACATCCAACGTCTTCCCCGGCTCACCTCTGCACTGGATGACTGGTCCGCTGTTGAACTGACCCCCCCCCCCCCGGGCAACACTTACTGAGACGCTTCTTATGCCCAGAACAACCAGGCCTGCCGACACTGCATCCACCCGATGCACTGTACCCAAGCACCCAGACAACCCATCTGCCCTGGACCTTTACCAGTCAGCAGTTCATGCTGCTCACACAGACTCCACACAGACACCTCAAGGATCCCGATCACCTTCCTGGGACACCTGCATCAGTAACAGCACTGCAGTTCCTGCACAACCTGGCCTGCAAGATTGCCTAGGATTGCCTAGGACCAATCCCAGCTGGTCTCAAGCACAGCTGGCACCCTGCTGGATGGATCTCTCTTCTGTAGGGCAGTGTCTCGTCTCCTGCTGCCCCCTCCTCAGCAGCCAATACCACCTTGTCAATAACATAAACAACGTGCTGGTAATATCTACATTAGCATTGGTTTGTTCGTTTATTCCACATTAATATGTATTTATTCACTACACATTTGTTTGGGTGTTGCTGAAAATAGAGAACTGGTTTAGGTGAAGGAAAGTAAAAGGTGGAACTGAACAGTCATTTTCCAGAACTGTAAGTTATTCCACATCATGTCATGCTTATTACTGGCTTAACATATAATTGCAGATGCCATTTCAAAAAATGTTTCCATGGCTTTCTCCTTTATTTATCCACCCTCCAAGCTTAAGTTAATATGATAGGCCCATGGAGAGCAAAGTACATAAGGAACGTGTTATGCAGAGCTCCTCTTGCGCTGCGGCTGAGGGGGGCAAGAATTAGCCTGGTCACTTGTGCAGCCAGCATGGGCCCATGCGGATGTTCTTTCTCTCTGTGTTAGGAAATACAAACTGCTAAATGCTCCAGCAAAGTCAATAAAAGGAAATCGCCTCGGTACTGTGTGTGAATGTCAAACACTTCTCAGTGATTTCTTGGAAGGGTAAAGATCTCTGAAAATGAGTGACATGTTTTTCCTGGCCCAATGTGTGTCTTTTCCACCCCCTGGTTTGTTCTTTGCAGGCGAACATCCTCGACAGAGGCAGACATGGTGTGCTTGCTAATGCTAACTGTTATTGAGGGAGTATTAGGTATCCATTCCAAAATATTATCCTTTCTATTTTTAACATGTGTGGTATGGTTAAAGAATGACTGGGGGTATGTTGTTATTTTCTGAAAGGAAAACAGAGAGATGAGGTAGACAAGAGCAAGAGCAAAGGGCGACATTCCTTTAACCAAACTGCATACATTCAGAATCATTGCATGCAAATTTGACTCATGAATATTAATGAGGGGTGTCTTGGAAACATCTGATATGTTTCCAGCTCTAGAGGTCGGACAACCCTAAGTTTAACTGTTCCATCCAGGATAGACTACTGCCTGCTGATGTTAACCCACAATACCTGGCTGAACCTAAAAAGCGGAAACCTGTGCTGAAAACCCTCAGATCCAACAACACCAATCTGTTGGTGGTGCCTAGAGCTAAGCTGACCCAGGTCAGCAAAAGTGCCCTTTTCACAGCAGCACCGAGAGCCTGGAACTGCATCCCTCCTGATACGAGAGAATCTAAATCACTCAACTCCTTGAAAAATAAACTTTAAACTTTCTTATTTAGATACCAGCAGGCGTCCTAAAAAGGGCGGTCAATAATTGGCTCCCTGCGCATCCTTGTGTGCATATCTGTATGTCTTTCTTGTAACATCATATAGCGCCCATATGTCTCCGGGTCAGTGGTAGGTGGTACACATTTAAAAATGTAAATGTAAATCTACTCCTGAAAAATGTTAAGGGGTTCCAACAAATAGAGCAGTGAACAATATGGAAAAAAAGAAAATTGATTGATGCGGCCTGCAGTCATGCAGAGGTAACATTTACACAGGATAGATATCCTTATATGACTGCCCCCACCCAAAACCCGCCCGCGTGTATACATCACAGCACACACTGCCATAGAACCATATACAGTCATTGTTCCAGCGTCCCGCACACCTCCGCCCTCCACAGGACTAACCAGAACTGGTAAACGCATTGGAAGCAACATGGTACAAGTGAATCCACATGTAAACCTCAGACACTATGGAATGATACAGAAAAATCATGTACCATCCTGAGATATTGCCACTACTGCGGCAGCAGCAAGATCTCTCCCCACTCCTCCATCCTCATGTCACTCAATCAAACCTATGCACAGACACCACTTCTAGCTCTTAAGCACTGGTGCAGGTAACAACACAATTATATTGTAGGCACTGAAGGATCCGATTCAATAAATGGCACAGGTGGTAAATCAAGCACATGATGCGAAAATACATCGTTTTTCAAAGGACCATAACTTCACAAGTTTCTTGGGGTCATAAGATTGCAGGTTTTAAATTGATGCACTGAGTTGGATAAGAGTAAACATCTTTCGCTTTCTATAGTGCCAAGAATCTCCTCTGGGATTGTAAGTGTACTCTACCGATACACATTATATCATGTTAACATGCAGATGCATATTGTGGAACAACTTCTACACAGAGGGATCATGAGCTGCATGATGAAGCCAAGTGCTTGACCCTGTCCCCAGGTCTGTAAGGTGCTGAGGGACTCAGCAAAGCCGGCCCACCCTTGCTTGCTGCCAGAGGCGTGTTCTACCCGGAATCGATACAAGATGGGAGCTGCTGTGTCCCCATTTTAGTCCATTCCTCTACTCTGAGCCTAGAGATCTAGCCTCTGAAGGTCTTGACTGTGATGAAGTACATTTGCCCTTTTCCCAAAGACCTATTTCCCATCTGCAGAGGAGGTCAGGTTCGCTATGGTTGCAGATCACCCGAGCACCTGGGCAAGGCAGGGTGATCCAGCCCTGAAGTCAGCCACCCCATGGGATTTCCTGTCAGTGGGAAACCTTGTGGGCACTGAACCTCAAAGATCAGAAGAGAATAGTATAGTTATATGGGTATGCAGTGTTAATAACGAAAAATAAATAACAACAAACATTTTCAGTGACACCTGAATAACGACAAAAAATGTTATCATTTTTTAGTAAAAGTATATATGGGAGGTGGGGTAAGGGATTAAAAGGAGTGGGGGGTGCTTGGGGGAGGGTAAAAAAGCTGCAGAAACAGGGAGTTTGGGGGGATTAAAGTGTCAATGAAAATGTATGTCGTTATTTGCATTGTCGTTATAAACACATGGAACCAGTTCTGCAGTGGTGTTGCTAGGTCTGAAAAAGATCAGTGGCTAAGCTAATGTCGGGACTGGCGGGACTGAGGTCTAGCTAGCATTTTGGTTGTAGCACATCAGCTTCTATCTGGGGCTTCAACCCAAAGACCCGTGGCTATAGCCCCCTCTGCCCTCCCTAGCAACACCTCTGCAGTTCTGTGTCGTCTCATATCCTAGCAGAGGGATGTGGAACAGACGCATAGAGTAGGAGTAAGGACAGAGAATTGTGCGCTGTGAGAACTGGCTCCCCAGTGTCCTGTGCACCAAGAGGGATTCCGGCGTACACTCTGTAGTTTGACAAAATGATCTACCACACAGACAGCACCAGCATGGTTGGGGTCTGGGATGCAACTGAAGAACCTCAAGCAGCCAGAGCAGGGACTTAAAAGGAAGGTAGGAGTCCTATCTGGACTAAAGGTAGCTCCCAGGAGTTAGAAAAACTTTGTATGCTGTGTTCCTGCAACAGCTGCTGCAAATGGAAAACAATAGGCCTGGAAAATACCAAATTGGAGAGTTCACCAGCCAGAATTAATAGAAACCGAGATAGGGCATGAATCAGGTTCGACTAAGTCGAATTGCATAGCTGACAGAGCTTTGGATCCTTGGAAAGATGGAAGATTGTCACATATTTTGGTCCTGACAGATCTTAGAATCCTGAAAGGATGGAAGGCCTGAGACAGTTTAAAGAACTGGGACGACTGAACAGTGAGATGGGCATTATTTAGCAGCAAAGGAGATGGGCCCATGTCCCTGGACAGTGAGCTAGCCACCATACTTAGCTGGGCACTATATCTGTGTGGGTTGAGCTCGGCGACATATCCCTTGGAACAGGAAGTGTGAGCCAGGCTCTGGTCCTGGCTTCACTACACATAGTTAGCGTGTTGCTATATCCCTGAGACTGTGAGTGTGGCAAAGAAGGAAGCTGGGCACTATATCGCTGAGACTGTTTTTGGGGCGGATAAGCAAGTTGGGTGCTATATTACTGAGATTGTAACTGCACAAAGCAAACATGGAGTTATATCCTGATGCTGTGTTTGTGGAAAAGACATGAGCAGGGTGCTCTGTACCTGAGAGTGTGAGTGTAACAAAGTGAGATGTGTGCTTTACCCCATAGGCCATAATTAGTGCAATGAAGCAAACAGTTTTTTCGAAACCTATCGCTAATGACAATGTAATGAGTCTACTTTTAATATGTCCCGTTAAGCAATTTTCACCGGAATAGCATTGAATGAGAAGATGCAAGACCCAACAAACAAAAACCATTAACAATGTTAAATGGGCTGAGAGGATAACTCAGGGGTGACACGTTTGTCTTGAAAGCAAGACAAGTCAGAGCAACACCGGTGTGAATCCTGGTCCCACACTTAGAGACTGGTCTCTGGTATTAAGTGCGTTATAAAAGATTAATTAATTAATGTTGCAATATGCATTTTCTTTTTTAAAAAAAAGGCCTTCACACACATCTATAGATCTTTTAGGAGGCCTAGACCTACCTCAACCAACACTTCACATTTAGGTGTGGGGACTCTTTTGTGGTTGTAAGTTACAATACATGTGTGATATATATTTATGATGACTAACATCAGACGTCTTGCATCTGGACAGTGCAAACCAAAATGTCCCGTGCCAACACTCAATCTTCTGCATTAGTAACAGGTAGAACGATATTTGATGTGTGTGAGAGAAGAAAATCTGAAAAAGCTGTAAGGTCAGGAAGTGGAATTATTTCACCCTTAATGTCTTGTAGAGGAGCAGCTGCATGCCTCTGCAGGAAACCCCGCCCTCCTACCTCCCATATGTTAGAAGCCTGAGATTGTGCCGTGTTTGACACTAGCAGTTGTGTCAATACCGCAAAGTATGTTTGATAAGACTGGGGCTACCGGTACGGGTCCTCTAGATGTTCACCTCTGGCAGGTTTTAGGAGGTGACCCCTGTGCATATTTCCTGATCTGACCGGCTCTCCCGAAACCTTTCAATGGTAACGTACAAGATACCATCAGATTGGCAGGTGTTGTCTACCTGTAAACCAGAGCACCTCAGTCAGAGAGTCAGAGAGAAGCAAGCCCAGGGGATGGTGTGCAAGGAGTGGAATGGGGGTTGAGTTTAGCGGGGCAGTCCATTGCGACAATGGATTATGAATTAGGTAGGCTGGTCCATTGAGACAACCCTATCAAATGTATCCCCGAAGGGATGACAGTTTGAGGGAGGAACTCCCTGAAGGAATATGAGAAAAAAGCAAAGAAAGAAGCCTGTGATGTCATAAGAGAGTATGAATGGCATCTCAGGATACTGGCTGAAGAGGATGTATGGATGCTACAGAAACTAATGACGAAGTAAAGAGTCAAGTGAAATTTTAAATACAAAAAAGAAGATTACACGTGCACAAAGTGCTACAGAGAATAAACCATTAAATAACTGTAGAGACGCTGAAACACAAGTAGACTAAGTCATCATAGAAGCTGGCTATATGTAGTGAAAAGAGTGCAGCCAAAGCCACCACTGTATAGAAGCTGGACATTGGTATCACAAATTTGGTAAGCCAGGACCCATGAAGAGGGAAGAGAAAAACTATGTAGCAGCAAGAATTTGTTGAATCGTGGATCTAGATGGCAAGGCTGTCTAGCCTGAAGTCGAGATTAGAGCAGCTAAGGTCAACTATCTATTCTGAAATGGAGCGAACGTACAAAGGATGACTCATCTCTTGTTAAGGTGCAAAGAAAGAATGCCAAGAGTGCCAAGTTTTATTCATATAAGACATTTAAAAGCTGCAAAATGGACCGAATCGTCGTCTCCTGTCATGTGAGCCAAGAATGAAAATAGAGATTGAACTCAGAGTCCTAGAACAACGATAGTGAGTGCCTGCACTCCTGTGTATTCTCAGAGACAAGGATACTTTGCAAGGCCAAGTTCAAAGACAATCTTCATGGCAGAAGGCATGGGCAATGAGAGATGTTTGGCTAATTGGGTGGAGACGTAGAGTCAGGCCCACCTTCCTGCACCTGGGTCTGGGCTTACGTGCTGCTAAGTGAACCAAATGTTTCCAGACATGGCACAAGTGTGTCAACCAATTGTAGAGGCCCATATAACGAAGGACCTTATAGTTTGAGAAAC
This sequence comes from Ambystoma mexicanum, assembly GCF_040938575.1. Taxonomy (NCBI): domain Eukaryota; kingdom Metazoa; phylum Chordata; class Amphibia; order Caudata; family Ambystomatidae; genus Ambystoma; species Ambystoma mexicanum. The sequence goes on from NC_090932.1 coordinate 782,208,079, forward strand.
CAATAGGAAACCGTATACCTAATGTTTTTGAAGATGACATGTTTTAGAGGTAGGCATATGTAGTCCACTTGACAGTGGGCAGCCAATTACAATCCCAGTTCCTACAGATAGTATACTTTGATGTTCACCTTAAGCCTATCATGATCTCCAGTAGGTTTTTCATTATTTGCCACGTAGTATGATGTCACCTCTGACGTATCTTTAGTATAAAGTCTATGTTGTGTGAAAGGATCACTGAGAGAAATCGAGCGTACGTCTGTTGATTTTTGTTGTAACTCCCTGTTTTAGATAATTGTTAATAAAACAGTATTTTGCCATCTTCCTAAGTTGCTTCGGTTATTTGGACTCAGAGTTATTCTGTGTGATCCCATTCATTACATGCACGTTCCTAAAGGGCCCTAAACTCAGTCTCAATGCACCTCTTGCATTGACATTTTATTTTTTTCTCATGAAGGTTAGAAAAAGCAAGGAAGACAAACTGAAAAGTGGAGTGGTATGAAAATGGATGAACCACATATGCATACATTCACAAAAAGGTCAGGGAGCCCCTCTACCAAGAAAGAACACAGACAAATTACCCGTTCTGTGGAAAGGTCCCCACTCAGGAGGGTCTACAACCACGTTTTAGCTCACTGTACCTTTCACAGAGAAGAAATATCAATTTTTATATCAGTCTTTGCCCACCCACGTGGGCAGTCTATCACCGAAACACTAGGCAATTCTCCTCTGAACATGAATACCAACAGCAACCCCAGACATGTGTTTCGCCTAGTCGGGCCTCATCAAGGAGGTGAAGCTTTGCCTCTCTAAACAGATTTAGAAAGGGGTCCATATCTGGATTACCCCGGTAATTTAGGGTGAAACCTCAAGTTCCTAAAATTCACAGAAAGGTCAGGGTGCCCCTCTACCGAGAACAAAAATGGCCAAATAACCTGCTCTCTGGGAGGGTGTCCACTCGGGAGGGTCTACAACCACGCTTTAGCTCATTGTACCTTTCACAGATGAGAAATATCCATTTCTTTTGGACTAGTCTGGCCTCATCAGTGAGGCAAAGCTGTGCCTCTCTAAGCACAGTGAGCAAACCATTTATGGAAAGAAGTGGCGCCGCAAATTTCATAGTAACAGGCAATGATGTGAAACGTACTGAGGAGTTAGCCATTCATGGTGAGATAAAAGGTACGACCAAGTTGCAGCAGCAGCAAACAAAAAAACTTTGCGGAACCAAGATGACAAAAAATTTGCCAATTGGAAAAATCATTGCATGCCTCTTGCCCCCTGCATAGTCTGTATTGCATCTTTTAGAGGCACAATCTCTGTTTACCTGGGATGCAAAGGCCACGTCACCCTGAATTTCCGAAGCACCAAGCCTTGATTTCTGTATTGAATATTGTGTTCATGAAAGAATTAAACTTCAGACTTTAGAGCACCGTGTGGCACCCTTTTCCTATCCCATCAGGGTTTTAAAGTATCACCTCCTACAGCTACTTAATTTCTTTGTGCTTTGCAACTAGAGAGCTACTTAAGCCTGATGTACTCTCAAGGTTTCTGGTGCTGCACAATGCCTAAACTCTTCCAGCCAGAGATGAGCTCCAAGCCGTATGCTGCTGGATATACCATTAAAGAAATCCAGAATTTTCTCTTAACTCTTGTAATTTCCCTAATGTAACCTGCTATTTACGACCATGCTTGGGTGGGGGGATGCACCCACAGAAGATGATATAATGATGGATGGTATGTAACCAGCACTATGCAGTTGGTCTTTTTCTGTCAGTCTTTAGGTCATTTTTCACAATTGTGTGTTTCCCTGTCATTACAAATGTTTCAGTGCACTGAGGGGGTTGGGACTGGAACCTTAGAGGGTAGAAACATCTTTACGTTGTGTTCAGTGTTTATTGGCATGGTTTATGCACAGTACAGTAACAGTGAGTTTTTGATATGTTCTAAGTTGTCATGATCCATGATGTGAATATGGAGATTTGGTCTTGCACACAGTGGTTCAAGGACTTTATAGACTTGGGGCCTCATTACGAGGTATGCGGTAGAGGGATAACGGGGCCGGGTAGGGATGCCGGCCCCGTTATCCTTCTACCGCCCCATTACGAGGTCTCGTTGCGGGACCCGCTAAGGACGCCTGGTTTTACCAGGCGTCCTTAGTGGGTCCCGCGAGGAGACCAGGATGCAAACAACGGGCCCGTCATTAACAGGCCCGTCATTGACGGGCCCGTTGTTTGCATCCTCCCCATTCCCATTGAGCCCTATGGGGGCTCGAATGAGAATGGGGATGTACCGGGTCCTGGTTCCCGGGAAGGGGAATTACCGGGCCCCCCAAGGTTGGAATGGCCCGGTACTTCCCCATCCGGGAACCCGGACCCGGTACCCCGTATGGGGTTAGCCATGCCGCTAATGGCGGCATGGCTACCTCCATACTTGTAATGAGGCCCTTGATCTTTACTGACAAAACATCCATTAAACTTGAGCGTTTCAACAGGAAGCCATTTTCAGCGTCAGAGCAATTGTCTAGGAAATCAAAGCCTATTGAAAGTCCATGCCTGGGGGGATTCTCCAAGCATGTCCCAGGGAGAATAGTAATCTTTGAAGGGGTAATGAACTGGGGTTCTCGTTGCAAGTACGGTCGTAATAGAAACAAGCTTTGGTAATGCCAACAGTTTGGGCTTTTGTGTAGTCATGGGAAAAGCACTTGCAGGCACTGCCATCATTTTATTAACTGGCTATTGATGGTAGCAGGCTCAAAATGGTGCGAGTACATGGGCATTTAATAGCAGTAGCTGGCAAATGCCTTATACTTATACACAAGCCAAAACTGTTGGCTTTCCCAATTTTTGTTTTCAACAGGACTTCGGTGAAGGATACACATAGTGCTCACATATCGAATTGGCTGAAGGCAGACCTGCATACAGCATTTTTATTACACCAGTAGCGGGTTTACCGCTTCAATTAAGTCAGAAGTCTGCTTTGAAAAAACACTATCAGGCACTTTGAGTGCAAAGTTTGATGGTAAGGCTTGAATAAAGCGTGCTCATAGAGTTCCCATGAGTAGGTGCTTTGTGTGGGGAGGAGCAGGAACGGGGTAGGAATGGCCATAACGATTAGCATAGCCATGGGCAATCAATGGGTGAGCAAATAACCAAACAAAACCCTCAAGCTGCCTGTCCCTCCTCATATGTAATTTCTCCTTATCTGTACTCAAATGCAATGTGGTGCAAGCACCACCTAATAGCCTATATTAAAAAGTTGTACTAACACAATTACCACCGCATTTACTGTTCTGCCAAATTATAGGTAAAAGAGACCGGGCAAGAATTCCACCAGTGGTAATTCTGCAAGAGGAATTAGCTGAAGAGGAACTCATGCTAAAAACCAGTGGTGATTTCTAATATGCTAATTCCTCAGCAGAAGTAGCCCCAAAAAAGAAACCATTAATTACACAGCATTACAAGCTGAAATAGCATTAAAAAAAGTCAGTAATTCATCCAGAATCACAGTTCAGTTACATCCTCCCAACAGGGGGAGGTAAAACCATCCAGGTGATAAAAATGAATCCACAGGTGCTAAGAATTGGAACCAAAAGGGTATAAAAGACCCACATCTTCCCAAATACACCTCCAAGCAACATGCATCTACTAGCAGGCATTGACTAAGGTGAACCCCACTATTGGTCATTGACCTCCAATGACATCCAAGGCCACATCAGACAAGAAAAAAGGCACCACAAAGGTAGAGGAGACTTCAGTTCAGACGCCACTCAAACCTCATGTCTGTTCTTCCTCCTGCTCGCTGGCTGAAAAAAAGTCACACTGTGTCGTCTGGAGTGCGACACCAATGATGAAATGCTGACCCTGATTGAGGCAGACATCAGAGTGGGATCAGCATCACGACTAACATCCTGCCCCTGCTGCAGCTCGTGCCTTTCCTGCACTTCTGTACTACAGATGTTTATCAGCACACTCTGGAATGCTGCACAGCATGTCCCAGTCAACCTTCGCCAAAGTTCTTGAAGAAGTGGTGGATGCACAAATGAGACATGAGCACCACCAACATATCCCCCTTCCCACCACTCAGGCCCCGGTGCATGCAGCAAAGGCTAGGGTCTAGGCGACAGCCCACTTCCCCAATGTGATAGCTGCATTGGGCTGTCTGCCCAGACATCCCAACGGGAAAGAATAATATCCCAAGCACATTGCTGTGACTTGTGACACTGATCTGACCATCAGCCACTGTTGTGCCTATTTTCCGGGTTCCACCCATGATGCCATGGTCTTAAGGAACAGCACTCTGCTAGGATACAGGGACACCCGCAGTAGGCAGCATGCCAGGATTGTGGTTAAGTAATGAAACTGGAAAAGAATATGCAATTGGAGCAAGGAAGGAGATAGAGACATGAGAAAATATGTGATTGAACTCCATTTCACATCATGCTTAGTACAAGATGCATGAAAGTGGCTATTGCCTGTTTCCCCCCATTACCCCCTTCCCCAAGCACCATGTGACCTGAGCAAATGCCAAAGTAGGGAAGCCAGGAATGCATGACTGAGCTACCCCATTCCTTTCTTTCATCAAGGTCCCTTTCACATCCTGCAAGGCATTCCGAGGCAAGTCACCCCAGCAACGCACAGCACCAAAAGCACAGAGAATCTGGGGTTGGCCAGCAAAGTGCCAATCACATGATCCTAATTCTACCTGTTGCAGCGACATCCGAACAGAGGAGAACCCACTAACTATGAGTCTGGATAAACTACGCTCTTCTGCAAAGGCCCATTCAGTGGCACAGACAACCCAGGTGTTGCAATGAGAGGGCATTGACATTCACAAAGCAACACACACAAGCCACCAGGACAGTAATTACATTGATGAGCACTTAAACACCCAACAGTTACATCCACAACTTTATTTTCTACCTCTTGCTTGTGACCCAGGCTTTCTGCAGCTACTGTGGTTGATGACACCCGTTAGAATCCCTAGGCCACCACATGAGGTGGCCTACACTGAGGCACACATGAGGACCACATTGTGTAGTAAGCACACGTTTGGACTGCTAACAGGGTGGTTCAGGTGCCTCCACCAGACAGGTATGGCACTCATGTACAACCCAGTAACAGTCAGAAAAATGTGCGCACAGAGGAATATTTCAATGTCTCCAGATGAGCACAATGCACCCCCTGACTCTGAGAACGAAGGAGGTGCAGGCAACATCAGCCCACCCCGGGATGGACTTGAAGATGTGAGGAAAGGAAGCATTGTCCATCAGAAACGGATGGATAATTATTTTTAAGTGCAGCCATATGCACATGTCACTGTGCTTGTACCCTTGCCTAAAATCTTATCTACCACTGATATTAAATGCCCAATGGATTCTTTGCCTGTGTTTCTAACTTATTTATTTAAGATGCAGACACCCCTACCCTCTCTTCACCATCAATGGCAACACTGTGTCCTCTCCACACTGCAACCCTATCACCCCGCCCGTCCCGTATCCGCAGTCCCTACACACATGCCCTCCCTGCACCCTCAAGCCCAACACACGTGCCCTTCCTGCACCGCCATGTTATGCAGTCAGTCATATGGAAGTCTCTACTTCTTTCTCCTCTCGCTGCCTTCCGGGTTGAAGTGGTTGAACGAGGGACCTGCTACTGAGAGATCCTTGGTTAAGTGCTTGTCACAGATCCCCCTATGGGGTTGGCAGAGACAGAACAGGATACACAAATACAAGGTTACATACTTCACAGGATGTGCTGAGGATGAGGCAGGGCAGCGGTTTCTGGCCAGGCCCACTGCAGGGCACTTTATATTTAGATACCTACTCTGCCACTGTGACCAGACTGTCTTAGACTGTAGGTGTATAATCTTTCCCTTTATAGTGATGGGATGCATTAGAGTAGCCTGAATCCTGGCGCGCAGGATGCTATATCCCTGAAATGTTTTACTGAGCAGCAGGGATAGGTAGTCTATGACTCTCCAGAGGTGCTGGCCTATGATTCCCATACCATCTCGCCATTGACTGTTCTCACATGGGCAGACGCGAGGTGTACACCAAAACATATGGAGGGTCACAGGTTGCCAACCCCTAAAGCATATATTGAGGTGAGACAGAGGTATGGGCTAAAGAGGTTGATAGGAAAGAGTGTGGGGATGCATCTTGGGTGGTAGCAAAGAAGTGGGGTGCTTTTGCCCCACTCCCACCAGTGGCCCCTGCATTAACGGTCATTTAGTTATTTATGTGAGCTGCAGGTGGGGGGTGGGCAAACAGCTTCTCCCTTACCCTGACCTGAGCCTTTGCCTCTCCAGTCTTGGGATGGAATGATGCACTCTCTCGAGGCGTGGCTCAGTTTTGTAACTGAAAGACAATGGGCCTCATCACGAGTTCAGTGGTAACCCGCTGGTGCTACGGGCGGGTTGCCGTTGAACTGGACACCCCGGTTCCGCTGCCTGAGATCCCGGTGCCACTGGGACATTACAAGTCCCGGCAGCCAGGGATAAAAGGCGGTGGAAAGTGTAAGTCCCCATTCCCATGGAGTCTGAAAGGAACATGTAACATGGGGACATGGAAGCACCAGCACTGTTGCTAATGGTGCCAGTGCTTCCATGACAACTCTGCCTACCAGGGCAGTTGCGCCCGGCAGATCAGACCTGCCGGGCGCAACGGCCCAGGGAGGCAGAGTTGGAGTGTGGCGGTCTGGGAAGGGTACCGGTACGGTGTGACCGGCTCCCTTACTTCCGGAATGCCACACTTGTAATGAGGCCCAATGATGTAATATCACGGGAAGCCCAGATATTTCAAAGGCTTCTTAGTCCTTTTTATTTCGGGTATTAGGTGTCACTTGCGACACCTGTAAGATGAAACTATTGCATTAGAGTACAGCTAGGGAGGAATGGCAGATGAGGAGGGACAATGTACTGAGAAAGAAGTGTTAGTGCACACCTTATGTATACATTTAATTCAAAATCAATAGTTCTAAAGTGGCAATCGGAACTTGGGTGCATAGGAGATAACTCAACCTTGTCACGAAGTTGAAAATCTAACTGCAACTGAAAGGTATCCAAATGTATCGGATACTCCTCTCCCCATCTCACCTTAGTGCTTAATGTTAGTCTCTCAGGAGGATAATAATTAGTCAATTTCACAATAGTTCAGTAAAATAAAATGCTCATTATATTTTTTGGTGTCATCAGCATAACGCGTTTCGGGATTCAGGCTCCCTTCTTCAGCTGCAATTTAACAGTCTAGAATGTAATATGACAATCTGTCAGTATAATATGAAACTGAAATATTTTAATGTATACAAACAAACATAACATCTCTTTGGAGTTTTACACAGTTGTAAATATTGCTTTGGACATAATTTGCGCGTGCTTTGTCTTCTATTGTAAATCTCTCGTGTGAGAAGTGATGTTTTATCTGTACATTCGATGTCTCCATGCATAGGTGGAGCTAATGTGGATTTATCCAAGACAGTCCCATAGTAAAAAAGATGCCTTCTGCAGAGTTAGCGGCCATTTCCATGCAACATGCAACTAAAGGATGTGAGGGTCGGTGGTAAAAACCATGGAGGCGGATTGTAGGTAGAAAAGAAAGGGGGTTATAAGAAGATGGAAAATGACTACCTCGGAAGAGCATCATAAGTGCTCCCTTATTGGCAGATCACTGGTTGTCGAAGATACAAGTTGTATCTAGGATCACTAGAGGTGAACAAAAGAAAAAAAAAGCCATTAGAGGAAAATGTGCCGTAAAATGTCTATTCCACCCCAGCAATAATTGGAAAGACAGGTAGGGGAATGAAAGAATTAGCTACACGTTCCCAAAGACCTGAGAACCACCAATTATGGAAGCAATGCTCTTGTCGGCTGGAAACCCCCCCTCCCCCACACGCATACTATGTAGATTCTAATAAAAATAAAGTAATGCAAGATATTCTCTGCGTGTGGAGTATAAAGTTTTGAAGTGGCCGGATTGAGGACGGACACACAGCCTGTAGGTGTTATTTGGTTATTTGCCCACCCATTGACTTCCCAGGGCCATGATAATCTCTATGGCCATCTCCACCCAGTTCATGCCCCTACCCGCCCAAAACACCTCCTCCTGGGAACTCTTTGAACTCGCTTTAATCAAGCCTCACCATCAAACGTTGCACTCAAAGTGCCTGTCAGTGGTTTTCCAAAGTGGTATTGTAAGAGTTAATGACTTAATTGGAGTTGTAAACATGCTAATTCTGTAATAAAAAGTATTACCAGGTCTGATTACAGCCACTCGATTTATAAGCACTCTGCCTGCCCTTCATTAAAGTCCTGTTAAGAACAAGCATTGACAAAGCCAACAGCTTGGCTTTTGTATAGGTATTCGGCAGTTGCCAGGCACTGTTGTTAGATGTACATGTAATAGCATCATTTTACACCTGATACCATCAATGGGCAGTTAATACCATGACGGCTGTGCCTAGCAGGTGCCTTTCCCATGCCTAAACAGAAGCCCAAACTGTTGGCATTGCCAATGCTTGTTTAGAAATGACTGTACCTCTAATGTCACTGGATGTCTATAAAGGCCCTTTGACCAATTCAAGGAATGCAAAGTGTGTTAAGCTGTGAATGGTTTTGTTGTTTCCCCTGCCTGTCTTCATTGTTACAGTTGTCCCACTTGACAGTTTTCCATTCTCCTGCTTCCCTGCCATCCCATCCACTCCCGCCACCATTCACTCCACCCTGAAGCTGCATGTTTGCATACAGTACACTATATACTGCCAATGAAGTAACAAGGATAGCAGGAGCTTTGTGTGTGTTTGTGTGTGTGTGTGTGTGTGTGTGTGTGTGGCCCACTGTGTAACTCATCCAGTTCTAAGATGGAGCACCGTTTGGAAAGGGTGTGAAATCGGAGAGAGCTGCAAGGGTATTGCACACCAGGTGGGGTTTCCAAGACAAGTATTTTGTTAAAATATTTTGCTTACAAATGAAAGAGTGCAGCATCTAACAATTTGGCAGAACTTTTCAAAATCTGCAAGCAGCTGGCCAATCCTGCTGCAGTCTCTACCTCTCCTGTTCCCTCCCAGGCCCTCTGGATGGCCTTGGCCTCTCATTTCACTACTAAAACTCAGGACATCCTGTCCACGCTCTCTTCCTCTACCTCCTCTTCCTCCTCCTCTACCATTCCTGGCCCGTCTGTGGCCATTTCTCCTCCTCTTTTCTCCTCCTTTCCCTTGTTCACCCCTGACAATGTTTCTAGACAAGTCCGATCTATGAAAGTCTTGTAAAAGCAGGTTCTCCCCTGCTCATCCAGGACCATCACAGACCATATTGACACCCTTACTCCAGCCTTGGATGATTTCTGCAATCACTCCTTTGCCACAGGAACCTTCCCCTCGCCCTCAAGCACTCCCTTGTGCAACCCATTCTTAAGAAGCCCTCTGCCGATCCTTCCTCTCTGGCTAGCTATCACTCGATCTTCATAACTCTTTTCCTGGGCAAACTCCCGAAAAGCTGGCCATCTCCTAGCTTAATCTGCATACTGAATCTGTTGGTTGTCTCCACGACCACCAGTCTGGCTTCAGAGCTGCCAGAAGCACGGAAACTGCTCTCCTGAACACCTGTGAAGACCTGCTCTCTAATCTTGACTGTAATCCTCCTCCTGTCCTCCTTCTCCTCGATCTATACTCTGCTTTTGATATGGTCAACCATGCCATCCTGCTCAATCGCCTCTGTGATAAGATAACCTGGGTATTACTGATCAGGGTCTGGCTTGGTTGACTTCTTTTCTCACGACCAACCCTCTCAGGTCCAACTGGGGTCTTTCTTCTCTTGTATCTCTCTCTCTACTTGTGGTGTTCCCCAGGGTTCTAACATTTCTCCCTGGCTTTTCAACCACTACATGGCACCTCTTGCCCACTGCATCGCTACTTTCTGCTCCAATTTTCAGTGTTATGCAGATGACACCCAGCTCTCTTTCAAGCTCCGCTTAGCCACATCTGCTCCTTCTCTCATACCAGAATGTCTGGCCGCAATTCAGGAATGGTGTGCCGCTAATGATCTATGCCTTAATGCCAGTAAGACAGAAATCCTCTGCATCGGTACACCTGCTCCCTCCTTTCCTCTCTCTCTCTCTCTCTCTCTCTGTCCACCCACTCTGAGCTCTCTTCGTGTTCCCTCCTGTGAGGCTAAGAACCTTGGTGTCCTCTTCGACTCCACCCTCTCCTTCTCTCCTCACATCTCTGACGTCTCTAAGAAGTCAAACTACCAGCTGCACCTCCTCAGAGGTAATCTTCATTTTCTCACTTTTCCCCAGAAGCTCACTGTCTCCAGAGCTCTGGTCCTCTCTAAGCTGGAATACTGCAACAGCCTCTTTCTAAATCTGCCTGCCTCTACTCTTCAACCTCTACAACTTATCCAGAAAAGGGCTGAAAGACTTGTCCTTGGCCTCAAGCCTAGGGATCGTTTCTCTCCAGCTCTGAAATCTCTCCACTGGCTCCCTGTGGCTGCAAGGATCAAGTTCAGGACCCTTTGCATCGTCCACAAGGCTTTCTGAGGACTGGGACTGCACTATCTCCAACTTTCTCTTTCTAAACATCTTCCTTCTTGTTAGGCAAGATTGTATGCAGTACCCTGTGGGAGACTGCACCAGCCCTGTCCTCCTGGCAATAGGTTACCAAACCTTTGGTATAAGTCTGTACTACCCAGGTTGGGAGTGTGGCTGAGCAGCCAGGCATATCTCAAGAGGGGCCAATGTGAGCAGTAAGGTTGTTACGCAGAGATTCACAGTGACAAGTATCCAAATAAAATCTTACACTCAAGGTTTCTTGATTAAACAATTCTTAATTTATTTAACAATCAGTTGACTAAGCCTTCTTTAGAAGGGATCAATCATATAACACAAAATATACTTCAATAAATACACCCTCTCAGTTTCACTAAATCAGTTGATACCCATTGGGGATGGCAAACAGACACTTCGTACACCCTCAGGTATAACTAACTAGGACACTGTGGACATTGATTTATCACTGGCACATTTAGAGCAATACTGATTGGGAGATCAAAAGGGAATGTTTTAGAGGGAGAAAACAATGGTCAAGAAATATTCTTAAGCAGGTAAGTACTTTTAAAACCCTCAAATGCAAAGTAAATTAACCCTTTCCTGCGGGGAAGGCAAAGAACAAAGTCAGAAGTAAGAAGAGTCTTTCGGGGAGCCAGGACAGACAATGTAAGTGGAGCAAAAGTCTAGGTGAGCTGAAGCACTTCTTGCAGGTAGGTAAAAAGTATTGCACAGTGTTTTAGAAAGGTTTGTAGAAAATGAAATCACTGTAGAGCCACAAGGTGGGAGGCTTGTGACAGGCAAAGCTGCAAGCACCTCTGCAAGGGCAACCAAGGCAAGTCTCAACTGAGAACAAGCAAGGCTACACGACAAGAGGTAAGTCCTCTTAGTTTGACAGTACCGTTGTTTAGAAGAAAAACTGCTTCCATATGGCTTCTGTTCCTGAATAGGTCTGCAGATGCTGAGTTCCTGGGCCTCAGTCGTGGTGCAAGAGGGAGGACTTCTGGGGACCATTGCACTACGAATGAAAGGTCAGCGGCAGCAATGGGCAAACTTCAGATCAGCGGCACTTCACGGTTTCAGCTCTTCTCGTCTCTCGCAAACAGCACCACCGCGGTTCTCGGATACCTTAATGGACTTTCCTCGCATCTGGTGTCCAGCACTCTGTTGAGGTGGCTCAGGCTTGGTCAGTCCTGCTTCATGGGTGTGTGGAGGATCTTCCTGGAGCTCGGGTCCGACATAAATGCGATGCACTCGATCTGGTCTTCCTCGACCTGGCACATTCGGTTCCTGCAACAGCAATGGAAGTACAGCCAGCTCCGTGAGGATGTCCAGACGAGTTATTTTTGGGGTTGATTGGTCCCACTGACCAAAGGGGAGAAGTCATCCGTTGCAGGGCTTCCCTAGTCAAGGTGAATTCGGAGCTTCAGCAATGCAGCAGGGCTTCACCGGGCAAATCAACGGTCCAGGAATTGCAGCAAGCGTCTCTTCCAAGTTCTTCTTCGGATTCCCTTGTCCAGTGGTCGACTCTGCCTTCCAAGCAAAAAGCCTAACCTTTTATGCAGGTTTTTCCCATTCATTCACAGCCTAGCTGTCAACTACACAGCAGGGTGGCTGTCCTCCGAGGATAGCCAGCCAGCCAATCACCTTTGGGTGCATTCCTGTAACCAAGGGGATTAAGCACAGGTAGTTTCAGGCACCTCCCTCACTTCATGCCCCTGCCAGACATGCTGGAGCCAGAGGTGGGCTTCACCAGTGAATCTCGCCAAAGACAAAATGAACAAAGGGACCAAACCTGGTTTGGCACGCAGAGTAATTATCAAGAAGGACCTTCCCGACAAGAAATGGCAAAAAAGGAGACTGGGGTCATTTTGACAAAATGGGCACCCATGGGTGCTTTACTGCAGCTGCAGTTGCAGCCTGTGGTAAAAACACATGATGGTAGGAAAAAGTGAACCACTGCCACCAGCCATTAATTGTAGAAAGGGTAACACAAAAATGTTACATTAGAAACTAGACAAAGGGGATACTAAGTAACCCCTCCAGCACCCTAGTCTAAGATAGTGTGAGCTGAGTCTAGAAAGTTACAAAATGTAAGTAAAGTCAATTTCACTTCACTGCTCTTGAAAACAGTAGTTTTACCAAGAGAAGGTATTTAAACCTTGGGGAAATCTAAGAGACTTCCTTGTGCCACTGCACTGAAGGTGCTGTGTGTCACAATGCAAAGATGATGCCTATGGAGTTTGTCCGACTCCAAAGTCAAAAGAAACAAGGAGTCCAAATCACAGAACAATACATGAGAGAGTGGGAAAAAGGTCACACTCTCTCCAGGTTAGAAATTAAAAGTTCTAAAGTCCAGCAAAATAGCTCGGGGTCTCTAAGGTGGGAGGAATTTAGCACTAAACTGAAAATTCTCCCTAACACTTCCCGAGCTCTCTGCTCATCCACCTACAAATCTATGAGGGTCAAATGCTTCTCCAAGGAGAGAGTGGGGGGCAGATCTCTCTCCTCGGCTGGGGCGTCCCTCTGGAACAGCCTCCCTGCCTCCCTCAAACTTCAAGCAACTCACGACAGTCCTTTTTGCTTCCGCTTTCTCTCTTCCTCTCCCCTGCTGATGTCCCTGACTGCCCAGGCTCCTGCATGTCCAGTTGCCCTTGAATTGCCTCCAGGCTCCCCCTGCACTTAAGGGTCTATACCTGCAACCCTACAGTCCCTTCTCACTGCGCTTACGAGCCACCCGCCAGTTGCACTTATTGAGTTACCTGGACTTTTCCCCCGCCCCACTAGCACTTCTTCCCTACCTCTTCCCCGCACTTGCACAATCTGAATGACACAAGGCCTAGTAAGATCGTTGTTCTTGTCCTCCCTTTGTTTCCCCTCCTTGTCACGCCTACAAACACTTGTGTACAGGCGAGTTATAAATGGCATATCACATCATATCATATCATACTCGGATAGTTTAACAGCTGGACACTGTGAGCTATGCAGGCTATTGAATCGCCCTTCACCTATTTATATACCATGTACATTCTAACCTTTATGAGCTATATGGGTCACTAAACCATGTGAGCGTGGAGTTTCATGACACCTACAGGTGATAAAGATCAGAATACACATAGTCACTCATCTAACAGGTGCCTGGCCATTGCACAGCTACTTAATGTTACGTAAAGTTAATTAGCCCCTAGTTATCCTCACTTTACTTAGGCTGCCCTGCACCTTGGTTGTGGAAAGTTAGTATGATCTGATTCCATGTGTTCACACCATTGGTAAATATAGCAGTTACTACACATGTTACACAATTGGCCTCATTACGACCCAGGCCGAATTACCGCCCCCATCAAAAGGTTGGTGGGGGCGGTAATTCCCCATTCACCATTTGCCCTTCCCCATTCCCATTTTGCCCCATAGGGCATATTGGGGATGGGGAAGGCGCTAATTACGGCACCGTAAATTACGGTTGCCGTAATTAGCTCCAAGGTCCCTTAGCGGGTTGGATTTTAACGCCTGCAAAAAGCAGGCGTTGAAGCCTCCAACCCACTAAGGGACCTTGGCCCTCATTACGACCCTGGCGGAAAGTGACTGACCTGACCGCCATAGCGTAAATAGAGTTTCCGCCATCGCACGACGGAGCAAAGTGCGGCCAATTCCGACCCATCGGGCACGAGCACTACGCCATGGCGGAAGTGCAAAGTCCGCGATGGCGGAAATGTCCCCAAAACGCGCCTCACCGCCGTCGTACGGCGCCCTAGGTGCAATTCCGCCACCCATCTTAGCGGTCACCGTAATGAGCGGCAACCGGAAAGTACGGTGACCGTAAACATACGGAAACGGAAGTAAAAACATGGGCCCGGAACAGGAAACAGCACGCCGTACACCTATAAAATCAGAATTCCCACACAACCATTAAAAATACTACCCTGAGACACATCCCAACCCGTCATCCACCCCAGTGAAAGCAATAGAAATGGGAAAAGTAGCGAAAAAAGCGTGCGACCGCAAGCGGCAGGTCCACTTCTCCCGTGAGGAACTCACCGTGCTAACAGAGACCCTCCAGGAGAATGCTGCCGTCGTCTTCTCCACGCAAATGACCAGGACGGCACTTGCGAACAAGAAGGCCATATGGGCCCTGGTGGCACAGCGGGTAAGTGCGGTGGGGACCGCACCCCGCAACCCACTGCAATGCAGAAAGCGATGGGATGACCTGCGGATACGCGTACGGAGCATACTATCCGCCAATCGCAACATTGCCACAGCTACCGGGGGAGGATCGGAATCACCCATCAAGTTGACCCCCTGGGAAGAAATCTGTGCCTCCACCATTGGAATGGAGAGTATAGAGGGAGTCGGAGGGATGGAGAAAGGAGTGCAGACAACCGAAGAATCCGGTAGGTGGGCCAACTGATACTATGCCAAATCCACAATGTCCAATCATGTGAAGTACCATGTGTCCACATAGTGCAACAGTAACACATGTCCAGGAGAACGTCCACATACATTGGCCTGACAGCGCACTTTAAAACTCACATTAAATACATAAATAATTAAAAACCCTAAAAACACCCCCTACACGTGCAGCAGGCACACCCTAACTGCAGGCTGCAAAACAACTGCATCCTCAATCCACACAAAAATGAAACCACCTCCAAGGCCCCGACCCAAATCACCCTCAGGTACCACCCCAATGCATGTGATACATTGCCATTCCAATTTCCACAGACCCATAAATAACGCTCGCCCTCCTTTACTCCACCACAGGGTCCGATTCAAACGACGAGCTCCAGGACACCCCTACCAGCACACCTGCAAAGAGGGCCAAGACCAACGGCCAAAGACCCTCCACCTCAGCTGCACGCATCAAGACACGGCAGCAGCACAAATCAAGTGGCAGCGCACAGGAGGGAACATCAACAGGCACCCCAGCAGCCAGCATGCCCACAACAGCACCACCACAGGTCCCCCCAATGGATGCCACAGAAGGCACTGCCTCTGGTGGCAGCAGCACCATAGGTGACACCCCATTAATGGCAGCATGCTCCGACACAGAAGACGGGGATGTCGAAGTAAGATCCATCCATGACCTGTCTCAATCCCCCTGTTTGTTTCATCCCAATCACCATGAGGATACCATGCAGGGGCACCCACAAGACGACGACTGGCCATCCCCCACAAGCCCTGTGGCAAGGCAACATGAGGTGACCAGCCCCTCTGTGACACCACCGCAAATGGCCATGGCACAGCAGTGGCAACAGTCCCTCGACCAGGTGATCGTGCAACAGCAGCAACTGGCCACGTTCCTCAAGGACCATGCTGATGAATGTGGGGGTACTAAGGCAGCCATAGAAACATCAACTGAGACGCTTAGGGCAGAAATGGAGAGAAGCACCGAGAGCCTGAGAGTACAAATGGAGAGAAGCACCGAGAGCCTGAGGGGGGAACTGCATGCGACGTCCAAAGACGTATGTGCTGAACTTGCCGCTGTGCGCCGTGTGCTCACTGAGCTCTCACAAACCCTTAGGGACATGCATGGACGTGAGCAGGCAGAGACATCATCCGTTGCAAGTTCCGTCCAGGGCAGCCCCCAACGTAGATCTGGGAGGAACCTGCGCTCCACAGGCAGGGGTGCCCCTGATACCCGGAGAGGGGGCTTGCAATAGCGTCTGCCCACTGACAATGAGCATCTGCGGACACTGGTGTTCGGGGGGGAGGTAGGAGGGTGGAGGGGGTGTGTTGGGCTTACTTGGGTGGCGGGTCGATGGGGTGTGTAACATAATTTCACATATGCTATAAACATTTCACATTCATCCAATGAGATGTGTGGACATTGATCTTTGTGTACGAGGCCTTTATAGACGTACAGTCCATATTGTGCATGTTCCAGACACACACAGTGCCACAAGTCCCGTGTCCATGTATCAGCCACCAGGCGTGAGTGCTAGAAGCATGAATCTATGATACTCTGACGAATTTCACGGCCCTCCTGTGCCTCGCGGACTCCTTGAGGTGCTGACACATCCCCACCCTCATCATGACCATCTTCAGGTGCTTGCAGTTCTGCGTCAGGGGACATGGGCACATTTCTACGTACGCACATGTTGTGTAGCATGACACATGCCATGACCATCTTTGCAACCTTCTCATGGCGGTACAGGAGTGCCCCGCCAGACCTGCAGAGGCAGCGGAAACAAGTCTTCAGTAGGCCGAATGCCTGTTCTATGACTACACGGGTACGTGAGTGGGCATGGTTGTAGTCCTCCTCAGGCTGGTTCTGTGGGTTCCGGAGTGGTGTAAGGAGCCATCTCTTCAGTGGATACCCGGCATCACCTGTATGTGGACAATAAAGGACGTTTGTGGAATGACATTGCTACGTACGCACCCCCCCCCCTTCCTGCCAGGTCATTGCCGCATCACATACCCCACATTATCATGCATGAAATGAGACTCACCGAGTAGCCAGGATGTGTTCCCTGCGTGTCGCTCCATGTAGCGTGCTATTGTAGAGTTCCTCAAGACCATGGAATCATGGGTTGATCCAGGAAATCGGGCACAACAATGTGTAATGATCCTGTTGGAGTCAGACACCATTTGTACATTAAGAGAATGAAATTGTTTTCGGTTGCGGTACTGGGCCTCCATGGCATGAGGGACGACCAATTCCACATGGGTGCAGTCGATGGCACCAATGCAACCCGGTATGCCGCCAAGTGCATGGAATCCCACTTTTGTGTTCGTAATTTCCTGCTCCGAGCGTGGTAGAGAGATGTAGTCGTCTGCGTGCTTCAGGAGGGCATCGAGCACTTGCAATAGTGTCCGTGAGAACAGTGGCTGTGAAATGCCATGCAACTGTCCGACTGTGTGCTGGTAGGTGCCTGTGGCCAAGAAGTGGAGTACAGACACCACCTTCAGTAGGGGTGGGATGGCGGTAGGGCTATCTATCATGCTGACAAGGTCAGCCTGTGTCATGTCCACAATGGCGGTTATGGTGTCCCGGTCCAAACGGTAGAGGGTGTGGATCTGCTCAGCAGTGAGGTTGAACGGATGAGCTCGGAGGCGTGGGATTGCGGGCTGCCTGCGTGGTGGTAGTGGCTGTGCTGGTGGGCCTTGCTGGCCCTGCCTTGCCCTCCTCCTCCTCCTGCGTCTCCTCTGTGCGGCCGGTTGTTGTAGTAGTTGGTGTTCGTCTTCTTCTTGAAGTTGGAGTACTTGCAGTGCTATCAGGTCCCCCAGGGCCAACATCGCTAGTCCTGCCGGTAGCATTTTGGAGCGGGTGTGGTTGTGGGAGGGGGTTGGGTGTGCAATTTATGTGTTTTCAGGCTGTATAGCCTCCACCTGTGGTGATTCATTCCACCTGTGCCAGCTGCAATCCCCTTTGGCGAGCACCGTACCGAGGTTCACCGACGGGCGGGGCGTCCCATTTGTGAGTGAAGCCAGTTGCCATTTACACACACTGCCGCACTACATGGATGGATTTGTGATTTCATGCGGTCACAGATGCCTTTTCGACGTGATGTTGCAAATGAGGAATTCGAAGGACAGCGCTTTCGGTTTTCAGCTAGCGGCGAGGAGACGCCCACAGGTCTGACTGCAAGTATAACGTTCTATTGTTTAATGTCCTTGGGACAGGGGCCATGGCGAGTATGCTATGATTGATATGAATAGTATGGGATGCGCAATAGCGTAGTGGACAAAAAGGCAGGACGTTCCCAAATACATGTTACTTCACAACACTAGAATTCCGGGCTGGAGAACAGTGGATTTTGCAGACTGCATTACGCACAGACTCAATGGAAGTTTCAAATGTGATGTGAGTAAATAATCAGGCGTTTTCATACCGGGATGAGGGAATGATGTATGGATGCATGGACAGATGATTTGATGGAGAGTTTGCCATGTACAGGGCTTTTTGGAATCTATCCGCCTCCCCTGCGCTATGTCATGCAGAGCTGCCATAGTGGGACCATCGTCTTTCTGCCCTTGTTGAACCCTCCCTGTCTCGACGCGCCTTCAGGCACTTGTGTCTATGCACGTTACTAATCCCATCTGATGGATTCTGTCTTCACAGACGCATGCACACAAACACTCGTTTGTAATGCTGTTTTCACCTTGATTTTTATGGTTGTGATTCGCAAGTGATTTTTGGGTGGGTATATTCCTTTTGAGTGGGCTAGCATGCATATGGATGTAGATTTAGTGTGATCATTGAAGTGAGTTATACAATTGTAGTTCTGATGCCCATACTATTCTTTTTCATTTCATTTGGGTGACAGGTATCTCCTCCCCTTTTGCCGCTGCCATCTGTACGCCACTCCTGCAGATGGCTTTTACTCCCGACACCTGCTGCTTCGTGTCAATCAGTGGAGCACCATTACGATCTTATGGGACGATCGCCAATGGGCCACATGCCCTTACGCAGTGCTAGTGGCTAGGAGCAACATATCGTCCTTTCTGCTGGACTAGTGCCTACCAGATGGGACGGCCCTGCGGTTCTAGGCGCTTCCGTGTTGCCTTTTTGGACGTGAGTGTAGCCCCTGTGTACCATGATGGAACAGGGCGTCACACAAGCAGAAGCTGGTCATTTCTTGCGGGTGCAGCCCACAATACTGGAATGTATTTAGGAGTTCATGACCTAATGGCTGTATGGCCCTTGGTGGTTTTGTGGTGCATTAAATGTCTATTCTGTTTTTGTTTGTCTCATTTTTCTGGTCATGTTGCTGTACTTGGACCTTCAAATGCCTGTGCTGCATCAGTGCGGCAATGGTGCCATGGCAGATATGGATGCCCACTCACAAGGCACTTGGAGCCCCTGGATTCATTTGTTTGTTGGCATGCATGGGTGACTTGCTCATTTCACTGGTTGCATAGTGTGACTTCATTTTACCTACGAGGAGTTGTGCAATGTGGCCAGGGAGTGGTGTACGGGCACTCAGTAGGGCCGTTTACGGTTGATTCGCGATGCCGTACTTCTCACCATGAGGGAATGGTACTTTCCGCCATGCTTGATGGCGTTAGGTACATGTCCGCTAGGGTCGGAATTCGCGTACCGTTGCGCCATGGTGGTAATTACGGTTTGGCATGGCGCGCGTGCGCGTACTTGGTGCAGTTAGCGTTGGCGTTCGCTACGGTGTCGCTAATGGCATCGTACTTTACGGTGACGGGTCGTAATCGCACCGAGCGCTATTCGATGGCGGTATTGCATTTCCGCCATCGTTTTTCGATTTCCGCCAGGGTCGTAATGAGGGCCCTTGTAATCAGGCGCTAATGGTTTAACGGCGCCGACGCTCTTTACGGCGCCGTTAAACCATTAGCGCCAGGGTCGTAATGAGGCCCAATGTCTTAAAGCTATGCAGAATGCGTCTTTTTCATTGGTTACTGATGGAGAGAAGTTTTCTTTCACATTCCCTTTTGGTCACTCGCTGCCCGCCTGCAGCAGCAGTCCCTTGGAATGGTCACAGCTGGAGCAGCTTCAACTGTGTATGGTATTTCCACGGATTTCCAAGAAATAAGGCCAGCTGGGACTTATCCATGCTTCCATGGCAACCTAAAAAGAAATCCCACAATTTCACAACACGCTATAAAAACGAGTTTGGAAGATAATATATATTTTAGCCCGTTTAATTTCACAACATAAATACGTAGATCTGGTCCATACACTTTTAAAGCTTCTTTTCCCATTAAAGGCCCCCCAGTACCTTCTTAAATACTGCAACATTTTATTTTTATAAAGCTCGAGTTGGCAAGTTTATATTTTAAAGAGTGGAAGTTGGCTCTGAAATACTTTCGCAGATTAAATCCCCAAGTGGTCGTTCTTTAGGACGTGCTGGTCATTAAAACCTTGACAATCCATACGTTTCTTGCCAACGTTTCTTTGTAGAATTGTGAAAGCCTTGACTGATCACAGCATTTTAGGCAGACGGCCAGTTATTTTAAGGTAATCTAATACATGGGAAGTCGCTGTGTTTATTTTATGAAACATTTTTAGATGTGTTTTGATTTACTGGGTTTTTTGCCCATTCATTGTTTGGCAGCTTTGGCCTGGACTTTTCCTTCTCTGTGTCCAGGTTCTCAGATGTCCATTGCATATGTGAGGCCTTGTGTTGCATTTACCGTAGCCGCACATTTTGTACAAGAGTTTTTCTGATGAATCACAGACATGTTTCGAAGGTGTCCAGGGTTTCATTCTTTGGAAATGTGTACATGATATATTTTGCTCATAAAGAACGTTCAGAGACCTTAAACCATCGCACCTTAGGGACTCCAGAGATCTAAAAATGCAAGACTTTGCCTTCACATGTCTTTGTTAATGCCATGCACACCGTTCACACGATAGCAGGCCCAGGCTAATATTCAAGTACTTCAGTCGCAGACAACATATTATTTTTCCAGTACATATTCTAATGCCCTAGAGCTGGATAGCACGTTTTTGTGGGTCTGTATTGCCTGTAACAACAACTGCCCCTCCATGTCATAGTGACTATTTCATAGTCATGGATGAACTAGTCAGAGGGAGGCTTGAATCACCCGAATTTGAAGGGGGCGAGAGTTGCAAACATGTTCAAGATTCCATCCTTGGCCATTGTAAGCACTTCTGGGGCCTGGGGCACGGAGACCTTTGGGGACCCCCCTCCACCGAACAAAAGGAATGAAGAGATCTGAATATCTGGTTGCGTCCCACTCACGGCGATCACCACCCATAGCTTGACATGCTGCCACACAGTGATCAAAATCAGCATGGGTACTCCCTTTCAGTCCCATTACCCTCTTCATCCTTGCTACAAGCAGGATTCCAAGGGCAACTTAGCACTCCATGATAAGGGTACAATGCGTGCTAGCATAGGTACAGCACACTTTTCATCAATCGTAGCCACTGGCCATAGTACGAATCAGGACACATGTTATGAAAAAGGTGCACATAATCCAGAATAGACAGACGACCAAGATTAGCTGCATCGCAGAAAGGAAAGGTGCTCAAGCATGGATACAGGAGACCAATAGGAGCCATGGCGAAAGCTGATACCATAGCATACATAGTGGATGATGATTAGAAGCTACTAGAAAGGTGCCCATATCCAGACAGACGGATTAGAGGAGGGGGATAGTTTTCAAATAGTGTTGCCATTAGAGAGCAACATCAAGTGGTTGTGGTGAGCAATATATCAATGCTCACCATTATATAGAGGAAACAACACAATAGCCAGTGAGACCACTTTTTTGAAGATCACATCCTATGAACGAAATCACTCTGAAGGGTTACAATTTTGAAAGGTTTAGGGACGGGTCATTTTGACAGTTTAGACAAGAGATTAAAGAGATGAGGATCACATATTGGTTAAGAGGTTACGCTGAGATTGGTGCCCACTCTGAAATTTCTTCACATTACCAATTTCTTTCCAGGTTTTACCATGAACTAAAATAATCAAATTTGATAGAACTGACTAGGAAATTAAACAAAGCACAGAGCCCAATATGACAATTTTTAAAAGCCAAATGTTATAGAAGTGTATTATGCAAAATGGGAATTATTTTAGCTTCATTGTCTCCATCATCAAAGGAAGTATATATGTATCAGCATTCTAGTTGATGTGATCTTAAAAGATTTTGTATGAGTTTCCTTCTTGTATTTTAAAGCTTTAAATATGCCCAAAACACAGGTTTCTGAAATTATTATTTATAAACATGCAGATAAACCTTAGAATTGTACAACAAACACATTTTCTTTCTGTGTTAAATGAGTAGACCTTAAAATATGCTTGCCAAAGGCCAGCGATATATGGTGAAATTTCTTCTGTCTAGATCCCCTTCCAGTCAAATGGCCAATACAAAAAGAAAGATTAGGTAATGAGCTAAACAATACCAACCACATATGAGAAGCAAAACCCTTTACACACACCACAGTACGAGAGTCATATAATGTGGATTAACAATGTACAGCCTTGAGGTCTGTCAAGCTAGAAATTATATTGTGCCTCCTATTGCTATGAATATATGTATATTGGCCTATGCCAAGCTGCTAACAAGCTGCTTATAAACTACATGTGAATAAACTCGCATTGCAAGGTCCTGACCTTAGAAACCATGTAAACTGTCATTTTGGGTTAAGCCGCCATTTTAGGTTTTCTTGCTCTATAAAGTCACCATGTGAGCTAAAATGGTAGCCTATGTTATTCAGAACAGAACTCGATTGTCATGACCTCTGTACAGCTAATGTATAACTTGCCTGCAGGCCACTTGTTAGGGTCATGAGCTGAGACCTTGTCCTTCTGCTGACCTGTGTGCAATGGATTACCTGTATCACCGAAACTGATCTATAATTGAATGAGAACACCTGCTTAACTATATTGCATAAATTAAGTCCCGCATTGTAATGTTAGGCCTAGAGCATACATTATTACCATTTCTTCTTGTTAATGTATAAACCTAAGATGAACTAGATTTGACCTGGCAAGGGAGCCTAGAGCAGTAACTTATTTATGGAATGGTTAACCCAAAGGAGGGCTGAACAGCAGGCTTGAAATGTATAAAAGCCTGACTGTTTCAATGAATATTTGCACTCACTGAGCACACCGAACCACGCCGGAGTTCGCTGTGTTGTACTGAGGGTCGATAGCTATCTGAATTTTGTTCTGTTCTTTTGTAACTGGATTCAGTATAAAATAAAGTGCTTTGTATGTTCCTTTGTAACCTGTGTTTGGTGTGTTTCCTTTTTGGTTACCCTGCCTCATATTATTTCCTTGTTTTCACAGGTCGACCTGAGGTCGAAACACGTGTCGGCTATCACAGATCACAAGAATAAAAGACACTATGCATGTGCACTTATAAAGCATGAACTTTAATTTGAATATATTTCTCTAATGTAAAGGTGTAGCGCAAGCTCCAGCACAACTATTTAATAATAATTGAACCGCCTGACCAACAGCATTTGCCAATTTCTTTTCTCCCACACACCCTCGCCAGGGCAGGAGCCCCAATACCCCCACCACTGCTGCAGGAGCAGCTTTACCTCCAAAGCAGCACCTGAGCTGCAGGGGCAGCGCTACATGTGCTCCTCTTCATCCAGCAACATCATTATCCGAGCGCCGCTACTGGCGACCTCATACCAGTAAAAGCGCTGGATATTGCCTTCTTTTTCTGGCTGTTGTGACCATTGCAGCACTCCATCTGCACGTGGAGTTCGTACTCCGTGGCTCCGATACATAAAATGGCCACCGCCCGATGACCGTTCCTTTGTTTATTTTGGTTGCTTAGCAACCAGTGCAGGAGAGGCTATTTAGCCTATTGTGGGCGACTGCAGGCAGAAGCCAGCCCCACATGACAAAGGCCCCTAGAACAAGGCCTCACCTGTCCGTGCCGGAACGGGCGCAGGGCGCCTTACGCTACTCATCGGCTCATCTACGCCTCAAAGTCACATCAACCCCCTCTCCCAAAATCTTTCCATCCATCCAGCCGCTCGTGTACAACATTACTGCACCCCTAACGTACCCCGATAAAGGACTGTAAATGCTGGCCACCTCCAAGATCTATGTCATGTGTGGTAAGCGCGCCTACCAATCACACTGTAACCTTTGTTGATTTGCCTTGCATATTGCGCACCTCTTCATGTACAGCTCATAATCTCCAAAATGCCTGCACTACTACAAGTACTTAAAGGAATAGTGCGCTCAGAAATATTATTGTCCCGAGGGTTCGGGCATGTGTTTTTAAGCATACGTTGATCGATCACACAAACATTTCCAATGCACCTTACCGTAGTTTTCCTCTTTTGTACACATGCAAAAACAGGCAGCAGGGCGTGGCCATTTTGTGATAATCTGATCCGTTGCAGCATCGCCCAAGCAGGACTGCTTCAAGGTTGTCTCCTATATTGTCGTAACTAGCCATCAATCAGGTGAAATCCCAAATGTATATTTTGACTAAATGACGTACACGATGTACAGGTTTATCTGTGTAAGCCATGTGTGCGAAGGAATAATTTGATTTCGAATACAAATGACTTAGCAAATGACTTATTTTAAATGGATACTCTTTTCTAGGGATGTATACAAGATCCAGATATGGAAGAGGAGGCACGTGGATCCGAGTCGGTGGACCAGCTTGCTGTTGCTGACGTTACAGTAAAGAAGGTTTCAACGAAAGGCAAGATAAATAAGGTAATTTATAAACAATTTCAATTTTTAACCAGTGTTTTGTGCTGGGGCCTTCATAATATGCTTTTTTTTAATGTAAACTGTCCAATACTGTATGTTGGATTTACATTGAACATCTTTTGCCAACCTGTCTTCTAGTTGCCTGATGGTCTACGGACTATGCAGACATAGACAGCTACACAAATGAGAGATGCTGCTTGCCAAACTGATTTCACCATGGAGCAACTATTAACTGAGGTGCGACATGTTCAGACTCGAGATGCATTTGCCCAATGGCCAGAAAATGAATTTAATGTGATCGGCGAAACCAGCAAAGTGTTTTTGGACCCTTGCTACAATGCGTCTGCTCCACCAGATGAAGATGAAACTGAATGTATTGAAAATGCTTTTGAATTAGTCGCAGACCACTTGACACAATCCACACCCGTCAAAAAAGAGCCACCCAGAAACCAGACGACATTGATGTTTTCTCTGATTCAGGTTCAAGTAACAGACGCTGAAATGACAGACACTGAAGCATCAATACAATTGACCTAGGAACTAGACAAAGATCTCGACTACAGTATGTCCAGTTTGGGTGATATGTCAACCACAGTTCAGTCAGAAACAACATTAATGCAGGATGACAGTCTAATAAAGGAGGCCAAATACATAGTATTCGACAGCAGCTTCATGGAGATTATAAAGATGCTGAAATGTGTACATTCAGTGAGAGGGGAAATATGTGGGAAGCCATTGGTGAATGTAACTCGTGTATCACAAGGCAGTAACCTCAAAATACATGCCCCCTGTGAAATGTTCCATGAAAAATCTTCATGGTCTGCTCAAACAATACTGGGGAAACTGCCAGCTGACAATCTACTGTGTGCAGCAGCTTTACTTTTCAGTGGCTCTAGTTTCATTAAGTTGTCCAGTTTCTGTCAATTTGTGGGACTCCATTTAATTTCTAAAACGCAGTACTACAAATATCAACGTCAATATCTATTCCCTGCCATTAGTGAAGCTTGGAAAATAGAACAATTGTCTATTCAAAGTACATTCTCCGAAAAACGGTTCAGGTTAGCTGGCGATGGACAGTGTGACAGCCCCGGATTTTCAGCAAAGTACTGCACATACCACTTTCAGGACATGGAAAGAAAAAAAATGGTGAGTTTGGTGGTCGTGCAGGTGTCCGAATGTAAATCCTCAGTGCCCATGGAGAAACTTGGTTTTCAGAAATCACTGGAAGATCTACAATCGAGGGGAATGCAAATCGACCTCATAGCCACGTATAGACACGTTTCAATAGCCAAGACAATGAGAGAGCAGTTTCCAAATATTCGCCATCAATTTGATGTATGGCACATTGCCAAATCGATCAATAAAAAAATCTCAGCTGCAGGGAAAAAAAAGGTTCCAAAAGTATTTCACAGTGGTCCCAGTCTTTCAGCAACCATCTTTGGTGGAGATCCAAAACTTGTGATGGGTCTGTGGAAATTCTACTAGAAAAATGGCGGTCACTGATGCACCACTGTTCCAACGTTCACTCTTGGACAGAAAACCAACATTTGCACCAATGTGAACATGGCCCTTTGTCGCCGGAGCAGGAATGGAAGAAGAAGTGTTTGATTCCATCTTCGCCTCCACACAAAGCCCTTGAGAAGATTGTGTTTGATAAAACTCTATCAAGTGATCTGAAGGGACTCACAGCATTCTGTCACTCAGGAGATTTGGAGGTGTTCCACAATATGTGCCTAATGTACAGGCCAAAGAGATTGCATTTCCGCATTCAAGGGATGAAATATAGGACATTACTAGCGGCATTAGCCTATAACGAGAATGTAGGCCATGAACAATCGAGGACTGCAGGAAACCTTCGGATGCTTCGCTACACTATGGCCTTTATAAAAAGAAGCAAAAAATGGGTGCTCAAGCCAGTATTTGAGGAAATGGAATTTGATTTTGTGAAAGATCTTCTTATTAATGTTTTGGAGATGCACAATCATGGAATTGCATGCAATTTTGTTCCGAGTACACGTACATTGCCACAAAACATTGCCAACGTGCCCTGTCCACCTAAAGCAGAGCTTGTGGAACAGTTCAAATCCAGGTGCAGTTTTTACAATTGCCTTACAATGTAACACTGTGCTTTCACAGTTCACAGTTTCGTCGAGCTACTGTGGGACCTTCACTGATCGTGGGATGGCCAGATGGATAATAGTGTGAAAGAAACTTTGCGGTTCGGAAGTTGCATTACCACACAGTTGCCCAAGCAGCTGAATAAGTGCTCGTCCCACAAAAGGGATAAGACCTAGGCTACATAAGGGAAGGGAGGCTGTGACATAAGCAGAGGTGGGGCTATTGCTAGACACACTTTTGGAGTAGGGCGCATTCTGTCATTGCCAAGTTTCCCCTACCCCTCAGCAGCACCACAATCATCGAGCAAGGACAGCCCCCACATTTTTCCTCCTGTGCCTGTGCATCCCAATTCCAGTTCTCATGGATGCGGTGAGCCAAGATGTTGCAAACTAAGAATGTATCTTCATTCTGAGTGAAGGTCACCAGCTTTGAATTTTTGCTTGCGAGCTGAGGAAGCCCACACATCGCACACACAGTATACGGTTCAATTGTTTTTTGACCTTGAGCGAAAGGGACCATTCCGAAAGGAATTGAATCAAAGGAGGGGTGTAATAATCTAAGATATGATAAGGTTCTCCATTCCAAAACTGGACTAAGGAACATGTAAGTTCAGTTTATGAAAAATCGTTGATGCGAATGGAGTCTGCGTTACGGTCTGAGTTGCACCAAGAGAATGGAAATGCCGAATATAATGTAAGTTTGACTTTCAATGATTTTATACCTGAACGAGCATCAACTTATCATTAGCTGACCATTATTACTGGGTTACATTGTACTCGTTTGTTCTGTGTGGCATATTGCAATGAAACGCAAGTTCAAACTTTGTGTGTACTGGTCTTTCTACCAGGCACATGGGCAGTCCAGCATCGAGATGCACGTAGACCACCACTCGGTTCCCCCAGGTTCAACGCTAATATTTCATTAAAATGCCATCTATGTGCACCTCGAATTGTAGCGTCAGCTTCCCTATCCCGTTTAGAGCTGAACATACTGCATAGCACTATCCTCGGAAGCAAATTGTGTAGTACTTTCCAAGTTGTTTTCTCTCTGTTCACATTGTTTCACGTCTGTGCTAATCATTAGTGTTAACTCGATGCTGAATTAATAAGTAAAATGATAAATTGTAATAAAGATCGGCTACTGAGACACATTTCTATTATGTTTTCAAAACAGGTCAATCCTGCCATTCTACGATTGTCATCGATTCCAGATACCAACTGATGGTTTCTTCAACTGGCAGCTGCAGATACATGTCAATAACTGGATATATTTGACTCTTTTTTGGGACGATCGCCAAGGGCCGATATGCCCTTCTGCGGTACTAGCCATTAGGAGCAACATAACATCATTTACGGTGGTCTAGCCCCAAGTTGATGCACAAGCCCTGCAATTCACTGTGCGACCAAAGTGCTTCTTTTACCCAAAACGAACACCTTGTGTACCCAAAAGGAACACCGCGTGACTCACGATAAACATTTTCGGATCGAGAGCAAAGATAAAAAATTCCAATTTGATTGAATATGGCAATAGCCGGATGTTCTCGGAGCGTTTATTGTGAAATAAAAGTACTTTACAAATTGTACAGTGTTGCTGTTTCCTTTTAAAGTAGTTTTATATTCCGAATTGTGACGCGCTGTGTTGTAAGACGATGTGTGTTGATTTCCGGGTTCTGCGTCACGTCACGTAGGTGATGGCAGGGTACGTTTGGCTACGCTGCCCAGTAATGTCACGGAGAAAGGCGGAGAATATCACTAGGTTTGGTGATGTCAGGCTCAGGGGCGGGGATATGATTTAGTGCCGCAAGGGCAGTCCTGCTTGGGCGATGTGGCAACGGATAAGATTATCACAAGACGGCCACGTCCTGCTGCCTGATTTTGCATGTGTACAAAAGAGGAAAACTACAATAAGGTGCATTGGAAATGTTTGTGCGATCGATCAACGTATGCTTAAAAACACATGTGCGAACCCTCGGGACAAATAATATTTCTGTGCACACTATTCCTTTAACGCGTGTTAGGAACGTGTCATCCACTACCATCTCCGTCATTTGAGTAATCTATCTGCTACATCTCTGCACATAGTATACTGCCTGACATAGACAACCTTACTGGGCACTGCCACCACTTTGTTGCCTGCTCGACCACCTTACCTTTTTGAGTGCCCACATGGTACTATTGGATGTTGCTTTAACTCGCTAGAGCAATGGTTACTGCACCATTGTAAGTGATGCACCATGCACCCTGTACCTCTCAATGTTATGCCACCTATGGCCAACACACCGTTGCATTGCTCCATAGCCTTCCCATACCAGTATCTCCATTGCATTGTATAGCCCACCTATACCAGTGTTGGCATTATTGATTGCATTGCCATAGTTGCTTGTATAGTCCACCTATACCAGTGTTGCCATTATTGATTGCATTGCCTTAGTTGCTTGTATAGCCCACCTATACCAGTGTTGCAATTATTGATTGCCCTGCCTTAGTTGCTTGTAAAGCCCACCTATACCAGTGTTGCCATTATTGATTGCATTGCCATAGTTGCTTATATAGCCCACATATACCAGTGTTGCCATTATTGATTGCAGTGCCTTAGCTGCCTGTATAGCCCTCCTATACTAGTGCTGCTATTACTGTCACTAAGGCGTACCATCCAACCTAGCCACCACATCCCAGACTGCTCATCTCTCCCATGGGTCCAAGCCCAGTCCTGCCCCTACTGATCCTCTACACAAGCATGGTCATCTGGGCTGCCCCCACAGCCACAGACAAAATTTCTATTGCATATGACACCGACCATGCCGCACAGCATTCAACTATCGATGTCCAAGAAACTTCCCCCCTCCAACACCATACCTCCCTCCAAATTCCTACAATCAGGTCTTCCGCACACATCGATTCACACACACACACACACACACACACCACCCCATTCTCACCCAGTCACCATTACCACCTCACTCCATTCCAATGGATAAAACAATTTGCTACCAAACCCACTCCCAACCAACCATGCACACTTCAAAACAGGACCATCAGACCAGGTTCCAGATTCAGGCTCAGCCCCCTGCAATCTCGTCCGTCCATCAGAACCATCGTCACCGTGCCCACACTGAGCCCAAACCCAAGTCAAGACAATTCACCCGCCAAACACTCTCCCAACAACAGCCTCGCCCCTATCATCAATTGTGGACTGATTAACGCAAGATCCCTACCTGCCCATGCCCTAGATATTGCCGACACCATAACAGCCAATGACCTCGACTTTCTCGCAATCACCAAAACTTGGCTACACGCGGCTGCAGGGCCATCCCAAGCAGTAGTCATACCAGAAAACTACTCCATCATCCGCCAGGACAGAGATACCAATTATTCTAAAGGCAAATGCATTGCTTTCATCGCCAAAACAACATTGGGTATTAGATCCATGGCCAGTAACCCCATCAAATCAGCGGAACTCGTTTCCATTAAACTACCCATATCTGCATCCCACACCATCACCATACACCTAGTCTACAGACCTCCCGGGCTCCCCACCACTATCGAAGAGGACATCACTCTCATCCTTACCTCCAACACCAAGCCAGGCTCACAAATTATCATGCTGGGTGACCTTAATCTGGGCTTCCAAGATAACAAATATCACAACGCATTAGACCTAACCAACTCTATAACAGAACTAGGCTTCAATCACAACATAACAAAACCAACACACTACAAAGAAAGGACGCTAGATTGGCTAACCGACCTCAACTGCAACATTAATATACTTCCCCACTCGCCATGCGCTTGGACGGACCACCACCTCATCACATTCACCATCAAGGAAACTAACCAACCCAACCTGCAAAATGTAGCCCCTCCAATATGTACCAGAAACAACCACAATATAACAGTCGAGAAACTACTCCCACTGCTTCAGCCCATTCTCGCGGCGCCCTACACATACACAGATCCCACTGTCATGGTCGACATCTACAATTACACACTACTCAAGGCTATCAATACACTAGCACCCATAAAACCATGCAAAGCCAAACCACGAGCCCACCTCAATTCATGGTTCGCTCCACACCTCAGGTCTCTACAGAAAGCTAAAAGAAATGCGGAAAATGTATGGAAAAGTCTCCCCACAGCCCCCAACAAAAACAATGTTATTCTGGATTCCCTCAACTATAAAGAGGCTATCCTGCAAGCCAAAACGGATACATGCAACAAACGCATAATTAATGCTAAATCTAGCACAAAAGAACACTTTACCATCCTCAAAGCGCTTGAAACCCCAACCTCACCTCCTGTCACTTGCATATAAGATACTGCCTGGTGCGATAACATCCAGAAAGCCTTACTAGGAAAAATCTCAATGCTTCAAGAGAAAATTGAAGCAAACAAATTGACCCTACCATCCAACATCTCCCAGCCAACCACGCCAACACCACTGAGACCATCGCACAAGTTGTTTAATTTTGCACCCCTCTCTATCAAAGAAGTGGAGGATTTCATCGCTAAACTAAAACCCTCTAAATGCCAAGGTGATATTTGTCCTGCCCCGGTCATCAAAGAGGCAGCCAAAGACTTGGCACCATTTATCACATCTCTCATCAATGCATCCTTCAAAACAGGCATAGTTCCCAATAACCTAAAAGACGCATGGGTCTTACCACTATTAAAAAAGCCTTCAATGGACACCAATATCCCAACATATTATAGACCAATCACCACTGTGCCATTTCTTCTAAAAAATATTGGATAGAGCAGCTTACCTTCAAATCCAAAAGCACCTAGAAGCAAATATCCTCCTTCAACTTAGAAAATCTGGCTTCAGACCCTTACATGGAACCGAAACGGCATTGCTTGACCTTAAGACCCAAATTGAAAACCTCAAGGACAAAGACAAACTAGCCCTTCTCCTATTGTTAGACTTATCCGCCGCATTTGACCTTTTCAATCACACAGTACTTTGCAACCACCTATCCACAGCAGCACACTTCTCGGACAAAGCTAACAACTGGATCCAATCTTTCCTCAACAATAGATCAATAAGGGCTTTCGCACCTTCAGCCTTAGCACAACCAGCACCAGTTACATGCAGAGTCCCTCAAGGCTCATGCGTATCCCCTACACCCTATAATGTGTTTATGAAGCAGATGTTTGATGATCTTGAATATTTGGGTGTCACCTATACAAATTATGCAGATGACACCCAAATACTCATACCTCTTTCCAGCGACTACGCTACCGACTCTAAAGCTCTGAATGACATTTATGGCATCATCCAAGCCTGGATGGCCAAGCATGGTCTTTGTCTAAATGAAGACAAGACCAAACTACTCATCCTGGGCTCACCCTCCAAAATCAATAACCTCAACGTGCAATTCAACTCTTTCAATATCAATGGCAACAACATCAAAGTCTCTAGGGCCGTTAAAACGCTAGGCATTTACATTGATTCCACCCTGAACCTCTCCAGACAAACTAATGCGATTGCATCTTCAACTGCCCACACATGCAAACTAATTACAGCTTGCAGACCATACCTCACGACTGCCAACCGCATTACCCTAGCCTAGTCTTGTCCAAGTTGGATTATTGCAATGTTCTATACTTAGGAACCAACCATCAAAACCTGCATAAAATGCAGGTTATTCAAAACAAAGCCATCAGATCAGCACTAAACATTGCCAGATCAGAACATATCTCACCTTCCAGACAAAAGCTGAATTGGATCTCAATCAAACAAAGGATTGCCCTCAAAACCATATCCTTGACCCACAAGTGTCTTGCTAATAAAGCATCCACCTACCTTAGCAACAATATCTCCCGTAATACCTCAGAATGTCCCACCAGAGCTGCGCAATCTCATTGCCTCAAAATCCCTCACTTCAAACTCCAGAAGGCACGTGGTAGCAGCTTCCTGGTTTTAGCAGCTAAGCTCTGGAACTCCCTACCACTTACATACTCATACCTCTTTCCAGCGACTACGCTACCGACTCTAAAGCTCTGAATGACATTTATGGCATCATCCAAGCCTGGATGGCCAAGCATGGTCTTTGTCTAAATGAAGACAAGACCAAACTACTCATCCTGGGCTCACCCTCCAAAATCAATAACCTCAACGTGCAATTCAACTCTTTCAATATCAATGGCAACAACATCAAAGTCTTTAGGGCCGTTAAAACGCTAGGCATTTACATTGATTCCACCCTGAACCTCTCCAGACAAACTAATGCGATTGCATCTTCAACCGCCCACACATGCAAACTAATTACAGCTTGCAGACCATACCTCACGACTGCCAACCGCATTACCCTAGCCTAGTCTTGTCCAAGTTGGATTATTGCAATGTTCTATACTTAGGAACCAACCATCAAAACCTGCATAAAATGCAGGTTATTCAAAACAAAGCCATCAGATCAGCACTAAACATTGCCAGATCAGAACATATCTCACCTTCCAGACAAAAGCTGAATTGGATCTCAATCAAACAAAGGATTGCCCTCAAAACCATATCCTTGACCCACAAGTGTCTTGCTAATAAAGCACCCACCTACCTTAGCAACAATATCTCCCGTAATACCTCAGAATGTCCCACCAGAGCTGCGCAATCTCATTGCCTCAAAATCCCTCACTTCAAACTCCAGAAGGCACGTGGTAGCAGCTTCCTGGTTTTAGCAGCTAAGCTCTGGAACTCCCTACCACTTACACTAAGATTAGAACCATCCTTCAACACTCTGAGGAAAAACGCAAAAATGTGGCTCTCCACGCAAGTGAACTAGCAACAACGTGTCTTCTCAAAGCACTCACCCTTGTCACTTGCCCCCTCTACTATCTCCGTAATTCAATGCGTAATCATATAACTCAGTACTTAATTCATGTAACACAGTGTAACCTGTAATATACTATGCAAGCCATGCATAAAGTTATTCTTGCCTTCTCACAATGTACTACCTCTGTAACCTAATGTAATCATAAAACACTGTATGTAAACTATGTAAAGTTATCATTGTAAAGCTATAATTGCCTTCTCACGATGTACTTCGTCTGCCACCTAATGTAATCATAATACATTGTATATAACCTTTGTAACTTATTGTTACATGTAACTTACCATGCAAGCTAAGCACCCAGATGCCTCATGGGTCGGTGCGCTCTATAAATAAATAAATACAAATACAAATACAAACTAACATTGTATGCTCCTGATTAGGGATGGTTGCCTAGGTTTTACAACCAGCCATCTGAAAAAAATGTTTTTTATACCTTCACCATAATGATGCTATATTTGTTTGTTTAGCAACCAGTATCTGGTGCAGGTACATTTCTGATAATAGCACCTGATTTGCTACAAAACAAAGTTCCTGTACATACAGGTTTATCAACTTCAGACAATGGAAAGGCTGAGCCGGCCTTGCTGGAATTTGGTACTGTAATCTTGCATGTGAACACAAATCTTTGTAAGGAGTGCTTAACACACTGAGCTGTCTTCTGAACCATCTCAGCACTCAAACCTATCAATATGAATATCAACTTTGGTGGCTGCCTCCCTTGCCCTTGGAAACCACCTGAAAAATCATCCGGGCCCTGCTGCATCTGCTACGGATATCCCCGAAACCCTCCTGGAAAACCCCTTTGCTTATGATGCATCTGTGGTCCAAACCCACGCCCTCTCAGTTGCCCCCCTCTTCCTCAAACCCCTTTGCCGTGTGTTCCCCCACCCCATGAACCTTCCCCCCATGGGCGGTGCAAACTGATGTGGTTGTTGCTGTTGTCTCTGTCGGTTGGGGCTGGTTAGTACCGCCCCTTCCATTGCGTACTTCATGGATTATTTCTGTACTAGCTTCGCTTCGTCTATCTTCCTGTCCTACACCCTTTTTCTTAAGCTTCTCCTGCCATAGCGTACAATGGTGAACTATCGTGAGCTGTATTTCTGGCCATCCTTTTGCTTCCATGCCTACCAACTTCCTTAATTGTTTCTGAACGTGCTCTGGCATTCCCTGGCATAGGATATGATAGAATATTGCTACTGTTTTTTCCCAAATTCTCGAGTTTGAAGATGCCAAAGAGCTTGAATCTCCTGAATATACTGCACAGTGTCTTCGTCTTCCCTCCTTTTCCGGGATGTAATTGCCCCAATGTCAGATATGTCTGGGTATTGTGTCCTTAATGCTCGCAATACGGCAGTACTGCAGTTTGCAAACGGCGAACCATGGGGCTATGTGCTATGGCTATGAATTGCACATTTTGAAAGCCTCGCCTGCGAGACAAAAATTTAAAAAGAAAACAGTTAAGAGGGTTCCCACAAACTTCTTAAAACTGGACTGGCAAATAAATCCATGACCCCTTTAGAAAGAGCCCATGTAGTTACTCTTTTTAATGATCCACGAAACACCAGCATCCAAAAGCGAGAGCGGTTTATAATTGTGAGGATTTGATCTGCCGCCATTTTTAAACACAAAAAAATATTTGCACACCTACACCAGATCGGTATATACCGTGTATTTATAATATTTTTAAACAAAGCTGCCACAACTGTAGCCCAAAGATCTGGGTTGGATTTAAAAATAGCATTCGAAATCAGTCTTTAGAATCTTTAGAAGAAGGTGATGGCCGGTGGGGACCAATTTGTGGCTTGTATCATCTGTCACAGCCTCTATCTGATGGGCAGTACCATGCCTTGGGGCCAGGGGAGGGGATCCCCCTCTGACTGCTATGGGAAGAAGATGATCCGTATATTTGCTGCATCCTGAACATCTCCTTCACCATGATGTACTCTCTTCTTCAAGGACAACAGACCACATGGTGAAAGCCACTGCTGATGGACTCTTTCCTTTGTCAACATGTCTGTGTATGGTTTCATACTGAACTTCCGCGTTAACGTGAATGAAGTTAATCATGAACAAAGTGACGTAAATGTTCCTGGTACCAAAATGTCTGCGTTCCCTCTTGCTCCATGTAGGACGTTATCTTTGATAGAGGAGGAGTGTACATTTATTAAAACATCACGAGCTAGTGCGTTTTTATCTGCTTGATGTGGGGGATGTCACAAGCGGAGGCAGGTACAAGGCAGTTTTTGGTCTCTAGTCCACGCCTTCATCCTCCCTCAGCATGCGACTTGTGATGTGTTGTTTGCAGCAGGCAGGTCCGCTTGTGAAGGGAGAATCGCCTCCCAGTCCCTGCCCACTACTGGTGGTGCCAGTCCAGCAGCAGAAGTGGTGGATGTCAAAGAAGATTTTGAGGAGGTCTGGGTTATGACCCGAGGAGGATTAAGGTAGGTCTGTGATACTGTTTAAAAGTTGGTACATTTTTTACTGACTCAAAAGTTCTAATAATGTGGCTGCAGTTCCAGTCACCCAGACTTGCAGTCACATTATTTGAACTTTTTGACTGGAGTCATTCAGTCCCATATATTGCCTCTCACCGTGCCCGTGATATCATTTGAAGGGTATCAGGTAATATTATCCCCATATATATGGTCGCCCTAAATAAAATCGCCGGGAAAAGGTCGTGGCGATATTATATGGGTGACCATATATATGGGGACAGGGGCAAAAACAAAAAAAAAAAGTTTGCATGGCGAGATTTTTGTGTCAACAATATTACATGGAACCATTTGAAGTTTTAAAACCAGCACTGCCAGTGTGGAATCCTTTTCTTCAGTCAAGAAAAGCCTCTTACACTAGTTCTGCTTTTAAAAGGTCAAATGTACATCAAGCTCTATTGTGCATTGTGCAATAATTGTACACCTCATATGTCATCACATAAGGAACTTTAATGAGTCAGTCAAATTGGCTGCTTCATAAAAGTTTAATATATGCGACGGCATGCACGTGTGAGATGTAAATGCACTACACATTATTATGGGCCTCATTACAAGTAAGGCAGTGGGGTAAAAAAGAGCAGTACAGAGAGGTAGTACCATTACCGCCGCATTACTGCACCACCGTACTAGAAGTTCAGCAGTGAAGTTGAGGATTTACCTCTGGTAAGAAGCTGGAGGGCAATCTTTGGCTTTACCGCTAATCAGCGGAA
Source organism: Ambystoma mexicanum (assembly GCF_040938575.1). NCBI lineage: Eukaryota > Metazoa > Chordata > Amphibia > Caudata > Ambystomatidae > Ambystoma > Ambystoma mexicanum. The sequence continues at coordinate 782,244,894 of NC_090932.1, forward strand.
TTACAGCTGACGCAATTGACAACAGCAGTTATTCTGCCAAAATCCACATGGAGTCCTGTAGACGCCAATAAATAGGGACTAACACCACCTGCAACCACCATAGCCTGGCTGTAAATCTGCCGGTCCAAGTGGGGGTAACCGTAATTCTGTTTGGCGATATTCTGGAGGGTTTACTGCTGGAATATCGCCAAATTTTTAATGAGGCCCAATCTCCTTCACTTACTTAATTTATAACCTTACTTTTTTAGCAGGGGAAATCACAGGAACACTAGTAGGTGTTATTTTAACACATACTCATCATTATGAAAGCATTCATGGATTGTATGTGCACAGTCGTTCTGGCTGCCTAATGATACTGCCCTGCACATATGCTATGAGTTCAGGTGTGTTTGTGGCCACTGCATGCCACTATTGGGGACACATTCCTTAATGCAGGGCCAGCTGGAGACTTGTCAGGGTTCGTGGGATTCCATTTCAATATGATGCTTGGCCCTGCGCCCTTGTCTACTATTTAGGAAAACACTGTGAGGTACCCATGGGTTACTTAAAAATAATGGATAAAAAGGAATGCAGCGAGTATATTCATATCACTAAAAATTATCACTCGACAGGCAGCCAAATGGGAGTTAAAACACTACCTGTCCACTGAAAAGCTATGAATTGCTCTTTGTCAGCAAGGTGCTAATGCAGGTGAAACAGAGTGAAAGGTAGCGAGGCATTAGCAACACTGCTGAATGCTGGGCACCAACAAAGGCAGCCTGAAACATCCGTACACGCGCGCGCGAATGCGTGTCTGGGGCGCAAAATGCACTTTCATTGTCATGAATTAAAGAAATAGTAAGACTGACAAACATGGGAGCAGCTGCTAGGGGGGCCCCCTGAGGCTAGGGACCATTTCAACTGAAAAAGTGTTGTTTTCATGTGTGGTTTGAGGGCGATGGGAGAGATGGCAGTGCAATCCACTGATGTCCTTGCGGGAGGGTGGACGCCGGCTGTGGTATGTTGGAGTTGCATTTGGGGGAGAGACAGGGGTTGAGGCTTTGCGCTCTATGGTTGGGGGTATTTCACACAAGCTTTATAACTATTTCTCTGCCAACGGTTCTTTATGAAGGCAGATGCATTGCTCCTATGTTTTGCCTACCTCTGCCCAATTGTTAGTGAATTGTTTTTGTTGCGTTTGGTTTTGATGGCCAACAGGACAGATTTTTAGGAGATGGGCTACCTCTTCTCTCAGGGGTGATAGCACTGTTTGATTTCTGTGCAAAGCATGTTTATGGGCCGCCTTCATGCTATTATGCACTATTTATTTATACATTTTTGGGCGACGAGCACATATGAGATTTCTCATTGATGCATTTTACCTGTTACTTTTTCCCAAATGTGGCCTGGAACTTCATTTCCCAGAAGGCACTCGTGTTCAGGAGGAACCAGTGCTAGGTAATTAGATCTGGGTCAATAATGTGGAAGCAACTGCACTTTTGCATTCGGCCTAAGATGGTGTGCAGTGATGCAATTGCCCAGACAGACTCCGGCATTGATGTGATGGGATGCCCCTTTTACCTGTGTCCATTTCTGTTCCCAAAACTGCACTTTGATCAGAAAATAATCAGGAGATCGAGAACGCTTAATTTTGTTTGGTTAACCTTTATTATTATCACCACAGATTTTTATAACATGAACACAATGCTTGGAACAGTGGACTACTCTGAATGTTTCTCTAAAGGTGAGGCATCAAGTACCTCCAGACATGGTCCCTACCCCTCTTCCCCGTCAGAGTACTTGCTCTCTTTACCAGTGCTATGACGAGGAACAGAACAACTGGGAGGAATGAAGATTACCTGATGGTACTCAAAGCATTAGCTGAGCTGGGAGGATGTGAAGGACATTCCTTTTACTTGTGTTCCCAATTCTGATTCTAAGTTGTGACTAGAGGATGCCTAAAGAACCACAGCTTGTCCCGTCTTTACATCTAATGTAATTATCTTCATAGCCTTAAATCCTTGATTACTAGAACACCATTGAGCTTATTTATTTTGCCACTCCTAAACCATTAACTTGGTATTGGGTAATATGCACGTAGTGCTTTGAAGAGGGAGTAATCTGGCATACAACTCTATATGAAGCTCTAATTCAACATGTGTTTATATAATTCTTCTTGGAAACAACAAAGAAAGAGAACTAACTTGACTGTGTGTTTGGTGACCTTGGTTGTTGCAGCGCTGGGAGTCGGGGTGACTTCTGTGTGGGGTGCTGTTTGAAATCACAAATGGTCACTGCTATGAAACGAAAAAGAATGCCTTTTAATGCATATTCACACCAAAAGTGTGGTACTTGACGAGGGGGATACGGTGTGGGGCCCGATATGGGAACACAAAACATGAATGGCTGTCCTTTTACACAAGATAGCTGCTGGGTATGTTCTGCTATTTGAATGTCTTGCAAATTGCATAAGCGGTGGGTTTGCTTGAATATGGAGGGCTGCGTGGGCCTGCATGAGTGGGGTTTAGAATGAGACCTAGGCGCTCAGTGGTATTTTCTTCTATTTCTATTTCTATGTGCTTGTAACGTGCCGACAGCCCGCAGGCATCAGGGCATGGATGTGAAACCTGAGGTCTTGGTGGAGAAAGAGGGCCTGTGAATTGGAGCAAACTATTGGGAAGGTGGGGTGATCAGACCTATGTTTTGGGGAGTGTTTGAGCACGTGGACTGATTGGGAGATTACTTGGAACGTGTTTTGAGAATCATGGGCGAGGGGATTTCTGGGACTCTGCACTAGCAGGAGAGACATGAGAACTAGCCCTGGTGAACAGTATGACACTTCCCTTTGGGAAGTCCTTTGCACAGTCTTGGGTCTGAATAGTAGGAGGTCTAGGACATTAGGGCAAAATGAACATCAGTTTTCATTAGAAGCGTGAGCTTCAATGACTGCAGTGCCACACAGCCCCCATTCTTTGTTTTCTTGCAAACAAATCCTGGGATTGTGTGCTTTTTGGTGGGTCTGAGGGTAGTGGTGCAGGGTTTGGATTTGCTGGCAGAAATTGTTGGCAGACCCAATCCCAGCTTTTCAATATTTCTAGCCTGGGACTTCATTCTCAACTAATAAGACTATTCATTGGGAACAAAAAATCATTTTCCTTTTGGTACATTTGATGTTTACAATTTGCTGTAATGATGCAGTCAGAAAAAATATTGTATTGACTTCCAGAGTAACTTCACTGTGTATTTCTCTGTTCTTATTTGTATAGGAAAAATTGAATGCCTAAAATGACAAGGAACTCTTGTTTATGTTTGGATTTGGTCCGGGTTCGTCCTTTCTCTTTTTGGTTTAGTTTTTGATTTTGTCTTCTTCATTTTTCATAGGTTCAACCCGTTAATATATGGTTTGAAAGATGTTATCCACTGTTAAGAATGTGAATTACATGTTTGACTTAATTATATGTATGAATTTTCCACATTAAAAGTGTTTTCAATTGTTATGAATGATTATGACTCTGTTATATACAATTGGGTGTGGTGTTTTACATAACCAATACGGTTATACAGGTATTGGACCTATATGGTACTAATTCATTTACACCGTTCATGGGCCAATCCTTGATGTACCAGTACTGTTTTTGTTGTGAATATAAGGCAGAGATTGTAAGGCATGGAAAGTTGAAGGATTGCGCCCTGCGAATGGTAAGTGGGCAGGACTTTCCTGTGCTGCTTTCCATGCCAAGGGGTAGTCCATTATCTCTGTCGTCTATGTTACAAAGGTGATCTTATGGAATACCATTCATCCGAAGGGTGGCTTCTGTAACTAGTCTCTCTTACCGCTCAAGCATCCTATAAACTGTCTGGACAATTTTGCAATCCCACCTTATCAGGTTATTACATTCCTTATTCATATTGCTCATATATTGTTCATCTTCCTTGAAAATTACTGTGAATGTTACCTAGCTCTTACTCTCTGGAACTTAACATGAATTGGACTCAGGCTCATAATGGCTTCCATTCTCCCCCTATACCATTTATCTCATGCCTTCCCCATGCATACATATATACATGTCCATGGTCCTGACACTTCTACCAGCGGTCTTGGCAAACACAGTCCTGGGCCAAACCACATACAAATGAGGGCCAAAAGAGAGCTATACAGTGTTTGCCCCAGCTCTAAATTTCCAACACAAAAATTGGGCAAAAACACCTACAATCTAAGTATATACAACATTGCATGCAAACCTTTAGGAGGAGAGTGATGATCCTTATCCCATGAAGGCCACCCGGGGGAAAAAAGAGGACAGGAAAAGGTGCTATCTGACCCTGCCTTTCCTCAAGGGGGCGTTGTTGCGCCTACCGCCTGTCTAAAAGTTGGACAGTGTAAGAAATCTGTACTTGTTATATCAATGGGATTCCAGGTATCAGCATGTCACCATTTATGCAAAAACCCCACTTTCCCTCCTGTTAGCCTTGCTCCCACATCCCTTACTGAAAACCCATGTGGGTCCCAGAATACTATCTTTTTTTATCGTTTTAACTTGTATGTAGCCGAAACACGGCTTTTACAAAATATCATATCATATCATCAATATTAGTTACACATTCATTTACAAACTTTTTAAATTGATTGAAAGAGAAAAGAGGGAATAAGACAAAGTAAAAGAAGGAAAAAGAAAGAATAAACGGAAAGAAAAACATAAATAAAAAAAGGCAAATTTGAAACCTTTATTTGCCGATAGTCTGGGTTCACAAGTTAAAAAAAAAAGAAATATTAAAATCTAAAGACCAACTTGATCACCCCGGAGAAGGTAGCTTACTTATGACCCGAAGCTCAAGTGAAATGTAGTTAGTGGCAATTAATTAAGATGCCATCCTTACATTTGTTAAAAGCATGTTGCAATGCCTAGGTTGAGTTTTGTTAAGAAGATTAGCATGAATTAAATGTCTGATGTTCTTTAGCTTTACTCTACATATCATTTGTAAAATATGAATATATGCACTACATTCTGTGACTTTCAAGTTGTGCACCTTCCACAGATGTTACAAAGTGCATAGATTTTAAAACACGAAAAAATGGGTCAGTCATGAGTAATAAACTGAGCACCATTCTCTTTTGAGTCTTTCACTGTATTTTCTGTACACAGTACGGCACTGCTTGCCAACTAATGATATGCTGGCAGACAGCCCTATAAGAAATAATAACTGCAATAGAATAAAGTGCAGTCAATTAAAAACCACATAGGCAGGACCCCGTTTCTTGTTTATATCCTTACATGTGTGTCGACTGGTTTCAGTGGTGAATGATCTCTTTTGTAACCACTTTCCTCAATGTAATGTCTATGTGATATACTCCCAGATCCTTCATGTTGAGGCACAGTAACAGCGCGTCTTACCCTGTAATTAATACTTAGCATGCACTTTGTGTTAATCCGTGGCTCTTGGACTAAATTTCTCATGGTGGCTCTTGGACACAGTTAAATAATTTAATCACCACCATGGCCTCTACATCCAGTGAAAAAGGGAGACAGACATTCAGATCCCCAAGTTGGCGAGTCGGGCAACCCGTTCTTCTATACATTTCGTTGTTATTGAGTCATCGCGTTCTCTCGTTGCCAGCACTATCAATGACGACATCTGAAGCATCCAACAGCATACATAGTCCTGGCTCTGATGCAGGCATTGGCTTTACAAAGCAATCTGGGGAAAGCCTCCACACCACTAGGGCTTGCTTGAGCACCTCTCAAGATCATCACGCAACCACACATCCACACACCAACTACATTTAGGATCTAGAACCATCTGGTGTAGCTATTGACTTCATAAAAAAGCCCTGTTTGAAGCCTAAATGTTCTCTTGCGCTGATTGATAACTAACTAATGACAATTAAAAACATGCATCTGTACTACCATTAGTACTTTCCCTCCCCTGCATTCCAAGTGTTTCCCCCACTCAGTTGAAACAGCCATTGTTTAATCCCCCCTTTCCTTCCTCTTTAACCCCCAAACCTAACACTCTTCTTTCCTATCCACAGACCAAGGTCTGGCCACACCCTGGTGGGTGACAATGCACCACCTCTTGGATAAGGACAGGTTGATGTAAGACCACTATGGCATAGTATAAATACTGGCTTACAAAACATGCCATATGTATATATCTATAACACAGTTTCTGTGAATCAATATGAAAAATGCTTTTACCAGTTAGGTTTATTTTTAACATAGTGTGCACTGTGTGCTTTTCTATGTTGACTGATCTGGAGCCGAGTGTTTGAAAGAGTATGAGAGCACTTTTAGCATTGTTTACAGATGCCTTTTTTGTGGCAGTGCTTCTGAGCACAGAGGAATTTACAGTGGTGTGTAGGGATAGAAATATTTCAAATTTTTTCAACTGAGCTGGAGTTCCATACTGTGTGGGCTGCCGTTGGCCTCCTAGTCTGCCCATGGTTATTGTCAGAATTCGTCTGCTCTTGACCGTTGAACACGTAGAGTAGCCGACAAATCCTTCCTGGTAATGTACCCCTTTGAGTGGGCAAAAATAAAGGAACACACAAAGGGGTCTATTAACTGGAAGATGGAACACCAGACGACGACCGCAGGCTGCAGAAAACCAGGAGAACAGTGTCAGTGCACGTGGTAAACACAACCAATGACTGTGGAGCAGTGCCAAACGAAACTAACCTAATGTCCATCTCTGTTATCTGGCAGGCGATGTCTAAGGTCTTCACATTTAGACAAGGTCAGCCCTAGAATAAAGGTGGTATATTAGGTCTCAGAACACTGTTGGCCATGAAGAAAAAGAAAAGAAAGAAAGAAAGAAAGAAAGAAAGAAAGAAAGAAAGAAAGAAAGAAAGAAAGAAAGAAAGAAAGAAAGAAAGAAAGAAAGAAAGAAAGAAAGAAAGAAAGGACAATGAACAGAGCGTACCGTGGTTCTAGGGTGTGGGAGAGCACAAATCTGAATGTTCTTATCCAGTATGTAAGAGTCCAATGCAATAATCCAGAGCAGGCAACCCTACACCACCGGCACGAGGACGCCTACGACTAAGGTGGCACCAGTCTCTAGTCCCCACGGGCCAGCAGAAACTGACGGCACGTGGACGCCAAGAGTAACCAAGAAGGACGCACCATAGGAAGTCTCTAGTCCGCGCGTGTAATGGGTCAAGATCAGCAAGGAAGAAATCCAGGAAGGAAATCAAACAAAAACGTGGTCGACAACTGGCGGGCAAGGAACTTTACTAAACGTGAGGTGTAGATAATCCTTTGTACGGTCCGGGTCATGCACAGGAGTATACAAACAAAGTTGAGTCGTGAGGCAAGAGAAAGTCATGATTCAAAGCAGAAGTCGACAACTGGGAATCCAGACAGAAATAGGGGTCAGACTTGAGCAAAACCAGGGACAAAGCAAGGTTTAGAGAAAATAGCACTGATTCAACTGAACGCGAGGGTGTGCTGCCGTAATGCAAATCAGAAGCCTCACGGCAAGAATTAAAGGCGTTTAAATGCCATAAGTCACGTGACCCGGTCGAGTCGCACCTAGTGACGTGTTGCGTGGAGAGGACAACAGACTCTCCTAGGCAACCTCCAATGCTCTAGCATTCGGGAACATCCTGTAACAAAGACCCGCTGTCTGGAGTGCAACATATGACTGTGGCATGTTTTCATAGAGCGTAGGTTGCCTTTCTTCTTCTTAACCCCTGATATGCAATAAGAAGTCCTGACGCCGTGTTTAATGCCGGGCTTGAAACCACGGTTCATGACAGTTATACTCGAAAACAGAAAACTTATCTGACGGAGCTATGACAGAGTGGGAATTGATATGTGGAAGAGATGAAATAGGTCAGAGAGAGGAAATGGAACACAGGAATAGGCAAAGGCGTTATTCGATCTCTGGTCACAGCATGAGGTGGTATTGCCCCACTGTATAAGCCCTTACCTCAGTGATAGGGCACACATATGCATCCCTCTAATAGGAGAAAGTTAAACAATTTTCTGATGGGCACACACATGGTTTACTTGCAGAATTCTCCCTGACATCTGTATTATTTTATTATTTTAATGGCTCCTCTTGGAGAGCTGTTTGTGAATCCTATGGTTTCTACTACAACTTTTCCTGGCAATTGTGCTGTAAAATGCCCTATTTCCACACATTTTGAAAAGAATTCTTGAGGGGGTGGGCCGAGGGGAGAACACCCGTGATCCCTCCTTGGGGAAGTCGGGCTCGCACACTTGTAGGTACTTCATTGGAAACAACATTTACACCCTCCTACCCCACTTTCAAAGGTCATCAACCATCACTGCTTTAGCCGTTCTCCAACAAGACTTGCAACATAAAGGTCTCCCTGCAGGTACACATTCCTGCATAGTCACATTTTGCCATCAAGAAGTGGGATTCATGTTCTAGTTCTTCCACTTCCATATGCACATAAAACTGTGTTGCTGAGACCACAGTTGCTGACGATTCTGTGACTTCCACTCTCCCTGAATTTGTCACCTCTAGCAGAAGAGAAGAAGTGGAGGAAGAAAGGTCTTGTCGAAGGAGAGTGATTTTTATCTTAAAGTACTCCTGTAGTTTTTAAAAGGGTTTGCCAAGCTTGAGTCCGGATTTGTCATTGCAAGTGCATTACGCCCCTCTTTCCAGACTTCTTGGGCCCTTTATTCCTTTTTCTTTAAAACGTTGATGCTTATTGACACTTTCTTTAGGAATTACAAACTTTTTTTTACAAACTCAATAATTGCAAAAAGTCCTTGACCATGTCGCGCATCCCTGCCCTCAGCCCACCAGTGAGTTACTCACAGTGACCATTCTACCAGTCAGGATGGTGAATCAGTTACATACAACAGAAGAATGAAAATCAATGGCGGCATGGGTTCATTGCATACTTCGTCACCCTCCCTGCTAAAATTAGCCTGACCCCAATCGAGCATTACACATCATAGAAAGTATCGTGCCAGAGATCAATGCTTCAGTCTACCACTTGCCCATTTTAAGATAAAAATTACACAATCAACATGGAATGTTTCAACACAATCATTGACCACAGTAGACATTTTTTTATTTGTGAATGTATCCCAGAGTTTGTTCATCCAGTCATTTTTTGAAGGAATGGAATTGCCTTTCCATGTCTGGGCTAATGCCACTCTCCCAGTTCTCAGCATCATTTCACAAAGTTTTGGGAATCCCAGTTCATTACTATCTTCGTCTGGGATGCCCAAGAGTACTTGTAAGGGTTCAAGGGCGGGGGCTAATCCGACCATATCTTTGATCCTACTAAGCACTTCGGACCAGTACACTTTTACCTTAGGACATGACCACCACATATGGTACCATGAACCAGTCAGACCACAGTGTCTGGGGCAGAGTGGAGAAGTTCCTTTGAACATTTTGGAAAGTCTCAGGGGTGGCAGATGCCATCAGTGCAATACTTTGAAGTTGTGCTCCATTGCAGAGGTAAAAGGATTCCCAGAGAACATTAGTTTATATATCTTACCCCAGGTAACTTCTGGGATTTCCAGCCCTGTTTGTTCAGACCAAATTTGCTTAAAGTTCCGTCTCCCTTTTAGCTCCATCGTGACCATCACTTTGTATAGTTTAGACAGTGTTCCCTTTCTTGAGGTGGCTTCATTGATGACTTTCTCATTAACCATGTTGGGTCAGACATAATACCTTTCAGGTAGAGGTACTCAAATACACTCAACCATTCAGCTCCCAGAATCTCAGTCAGCAAATTCAATTCATTGAAATGGTCCTCTGAGAACATTTGCCAGCTCTTTGTAGCCCTTTGTTGGACTATATTTGTGAGTGGCAAATGCCCAGACCACCAACACCTAGCAGGGCCCCCGACACCGAACTTAGCAGGGATGGCCAGGAAGAGAGGAGGTTATTAAATGTATCCTTTTTCCATAGACCCCACAAGACTGCAAGAATTGGGTGGTTCCTAATATTGTCGGGAATGGCTTTTATTGGGGACCACAACAGGTCTCTGACTTTCTTTGGGTGTGTATAAAGGTCTTCAATGTAAGTCCAGTATGTACCCAACTCATCCCTGAGGTGTTCCAACATGATACATAGTTGGGCCGTTTTATAATACAACCAAAGGTCGGGGAAGACGAAGCCCCCATAATCTCTAGGAAGGGTTAAAGTAGCTGGTTTAATTCTGGGCCTCTTCCCTTTCCATATACATTTATTTACCATCAGCTTTAGTTTGACAAAGAAGGACTCGGGGAGTGGAGTCGGAAGAGCAATAAACAAATACAGCAACCGGCATAGAACATTCATCTTTGCTGTCACCATTTGCCCAAACCACGAGAGTGTTAAAGTGGCCCAGCGTATTAGGTCTATTTTAATCCTCTCCAACATGGGGTAAAATTACACTCGACCAGCGTCGAGAAGTTCCTGGGTATTTTGATTACCAGGTGCCAAGTTGCTGTTTTCTCGATTCTCATCCCACAGATAGATTTCTTACCTCTACTTGCGTAGTCATCGACTCCAATGGGCATTAGATTAGACTTCGAGATGTTTATTTTCAGGCCTGAGAAACGACTGAACATTCTTATTTGCGTGAAAAGTTCCAGTAGGGATTTTTCTATATCTATTAAGTAACATAGGATGTCGTCTGCGAATAGAGAGAGTTTAAAATCAATGACCCCGCACTGAATACCTGTAATCTCTTCGTTTTCCCTAATTGCAATTGCCTGAGGCTCCATCGTAAGGGCATATATAAAGAGAGAAATGGGACAGCCTTGCCTAGTTCCTCTGGACAGGTGGAATGGGGCTGATATAATGCCATTCACTGCAACCCTAGCCATCGGGTCACTATAGAGGGCTTAGATTCATTGCCTAAAGTAACTACTGAGCCCCATCGTTTGCATGATATTTCCCATGTAGCACAACTCCACGCGGTCAAAGGCTTTCTCAGAGTCTGTTGAAACTAAGTAAGCCCTCATTCCCTGACTTTGTGCCTCATGTATTAAGTTGATTGTTTTTCTTATATTATCAGAACATTGACGACCCGGGATAAACCCCACCTGGTCCCCATTGATCAAAGAGGTAATTAGGTGATGGAGACTATTGGCCAACACTTTAGCCATAATCTTTTCGTATGTGTTCAGTAAGGAGATGGGGCGATAAGATTGGCATTGGCACAGATCTTTTCCTTCCTTCGGGATGACTACAATTAGGGCAGAAAGCATGGACCTTGGGAGCAAGCCTGTTTCCAGCACATTATTAAACAGTCTGGTCATGAATGGGGCTAGTGTGGAAAGGAACAATTTAAAGAATCAGAGCGTGAAGCCATCCTCGCCAGGTGTTGTGCCCCCCTTCATACTACTAATGGTAACAACTACTTCCTTCTCGGTAATACGGGCTCCTAACGCAGTCACTTTATCCGTTGGAAGACACGGGATGAGAAGCTAGTTCAGGAACTGTAACGCTCACCTGATTCTCGCAGAGGCGCCGGTCTTGACTGGGCGACTACCGTATCTTCAAAGGTGATGTGTAGCACCCGGTTGGCTCTTTGGGCTGGACCTCTGTATGCCTGACGTGTAGAGTAAGATGTCTTAGGTAAGTGAATGCCGAGCTCTCCATCTGCCTCGGGGCAGGGTGCTGTAACCAGTTTCTTCACTGGATAGGTAGCGCAGGCCTCTTGACTTCAGAGGACTGCTGTCCGTCGTTTACTGCACGAACGGTAAGTTTCGAGCCATTCAAATGTCTTTAAAGTCTTTAGTAATGATGTCTCTTGTTTTGCAGGGTTCCGGCGATGGCGGATGACGGGCTGAAGTGAGTTGAAGATGGAGCCCGTGTGATGAATAGAAGCGCCTGGAAGCACGTAAGTAAGCGCTTGTTGCCTGCTTCACTATGCGCTCTAACTGTCTTTTTATTTTGCAGGTACGAGTTCGGAGCGGCTGCAGGGTGCCGGAATACCCACTGGATTAGATGTGGAAAGGAGTCATGGCACGTGAGTATTAAAGTTCCCCAATGTCTTTAAACGCACCTTGTTTTGTCTTTCAGATGCGGGATGCAGCGCCGAAGAGTAGGTAAGCCTTTGCCTTTCAGATGCCGGAATGCTAACCTGTTCTTTCTTGTCTTTATAGGTGTTGCTGAAGACTGGATTCAGGATGGTAAGCCTTTGCCTTTCAGATGCCGGAATGCTAACCTGTTCTTTCTTGTCTTTATAGGTGTTGCTGAAGACTGGATTCAGGATGGTAAGCCTTTTTCCTTAGGCCCAGGACCGGATGCAGAAGACACGATGAGCGTTCTGCTGCAGAGGTTGCAGAATAACACAAAGCAAGATTCATCCACCGGGTGTGGTTTAAATAGCCTCCTGTAGTGCTTAGGTGTCTCCTTCCACAGCCACGCCTAAGTAAGAAAAGAGTTCCTGGTAAGAAAAGAGTTCCTGCCTTCCAGAAGAGTTCCAGTGTTCTGAATCTAGGGAGTGGCTCCAGCCCCACCCAACAGGAAAAGTAGTTCCAAACAGAAGAGGATCAGAGGCTCAACTGGCAGGCAAGTAAGCAGCATGGTCTGCTGAAGGTAAGTCCACCCAAGCATTATGAGCCCGGCGCTTCCAGCGCTGGGACTGGGCATATTTATGAGCCTGGTGCCACTGGCGCCAGGACTGGGTCCAAAAGGTCCCAATTGGGACTGGTTGGCACTCGGAACCTGGGTTATGGATCTGCTTCCAAGGGAGTTGGGAAAACCCTGACCTTTTGGAAGCAGAGATCATGACAGTACCCCCCCTCAAGGCCCCTCCCAAACCGGTCTTCTCCGGGGGTTTTGGCTTGTCAGGAAATGTTCGGTGAAATCTTTTGATTAGGCGAGGAGCGTGGACATATTCAGCAGGTTCCCAGGATCTCTCTTGGGGGCCGTAGCCTTTCCAGTCAATTAGGTAGAATAGTTTAGATTTGGAGATCTTGGAGTCCAGAATGCTTTTGACTTCAAACTCGAGTTCTCCATCCACTAGGATAGGTTTTGGAGATTTGGTTAGTCGGGTTTGAGGTTGCACGGGTTTTAATAGAGAGACGTGGAAGACCGGATGTATCTTCAGGTGCGGGGGCAAGTCCAACTTGACCGCTACTGGGTTTACTATGGTAGTGATGGAATAGGGACCAAGGTATCTTGGGTTGAATGTGCGTGGCCCTTTTAGAGATAGATATTTGGTGGATAACCAGACTTGATCCCCTACTTGATAGTGAGGGGCTTCCTTCCGATGTTGATCTGCTCCTTTCTTGTATTGTTCTTTAGCCCTTTGAAGGTGAGAAACAGCTTCCTTAAAGGCTTGGGTGATTGTAGAATGCAGGTAGTCTACTGCTGGTGTTTCAAGATCTTGGAGGGGATCCAACTCCGAGGTTCGAGGGTGACTGCCGTACAAAAGAAAAAACGGGGTTTTCCCAGTTCCCGAATGGACAGAGTTATTGTAGGCATACTCGGCTATCCAAAGGATATCTTTCCAAGTTTTTTCAGTTTGTTGCAGCATGCAGCGTAAATACTGTTCCAGAGTTTGATTGGTCCTCTCGGTTTGTCCGTCGGTCTGAGGGTGGTGACTGGTCGATAGTCTCACATCAATTTGAGCCGACCGACAGCAACTTCGCCAAAAATGAGAAATAAATTGACTACCTCGATCCGAAATTAGAACCGAAGGAAAACCGTGCAGTCGGACGATGTTTTCGAGAAATTCCCGGGCCAGAGTTGCTGCTGTTGGCAAGCCTTTGAGCGGAATGAAATGCGCCATCTTGGAGAATAAGTCCACGATTACTAGAATCGTATTGTATCCGGAGAATGGAGGTAGATCGGTGATGAAGTCCATAGAAAGCGTATGCCAAGGGCGAGGTGGGATGTCAATAGGGCGTAAGAGGCCTGCTGGTCTTTCCTTTTGACTCTTGTTTTGGGCGCATACTCCACAGGACATTATAAAGTCTCTGATATCTTTTTTCCAAGACGGCCACCAGAAGTAGCGCTTGATCTTTTCTGAGGTCTTGGCTATACCGGGATGACCTTCCATTAAAGAGTCGTGATAACAAGAGATTACTTTTTTCTGTAAATCTGTGCTGGGTAGGTATAATCGTTCTTGGAAATACAATAACTTGTCCTTTACTGCAAAGTCCTTTCCCTGCAGATGCCAATTCTGTATGTCTGCTGGAGTTACAAGTTGCCTGGCTTTATCCTTAACTTCCTCTATGGATTCTGTGGCGATTACACCCAGAATTCTTTGTTCGGGAATGATTGGTACAGGTTTAGGGTTGACCAAGTGTTCTTCCACTCCCATCCGAGAAAGGGCATCGGCTTTACCGTTCTTTGTACCAGGTCGATAGGTAATTATGAAGTCAAACTCGGCAAAGAATAATGCCCAACGGAGTTGTCTAGAGGATTGGGCTTTTCCGGTCTTCAAATATTGCAGGTTTCGGTGATCCGTAATCACAGTAACGGTGTGTCGGGCCCCCAGCAGATAATGCCGCCAAGCCTTAAAGGCAGACTTGATAGCCAGAAGTTCCTTGTCAGTAATCGTGTAATTGATTTCAGGAGGCGAGAATTTGCGGGACCAAAATGCCACGGGATGCAACTGATTGGTTACCGGGTCCTTTTGTGATAGAACTGCCCCCATGGCAAGGCTTGAAGCATCAGTTTCCACGATGTAGGGGAGTTCGGGGCGAGGGTGTTTTAAGATTGGTGCAGAGATAAATTTAGTCTTCAAATCCTGGAAAGCTTGTTCCGCCTCGGTAGACCATTCAAAACGTTTGTTTTTCTTTAACAAGGCAGTGATGGGCTGGACTATTCGAGAGAATTCGGGGATAAACCTGCGGTAAAAGTTAGCGAAGCCTAACATGCTTTGCACACCTTTTACGGAGGATGGTGATGGCCATTTGAGAACTGCATCGACCTTCTTTGAATCCATACGCACTCCGCCAGGTGATAATATGAATCCCAAGAATTCAACTTCAGTCACGTTGAAAACACATTTTTCCAACTTAGCGAAAAGTTTGTGTTGACGCAATCTTTCGAGGACCATTTTCACGTGTTTCCGATGTTCAGATTCCGATGAAGAATAAACGAGGATGTCGTCAATGTAAACAACAACACATACATCTATGAGCTCTCTGAGGACATCGTTCATAAAATATTGAAAGGCGGCCGGGGCATTGCAAAGTCCGAAGGGCATGACCTGATATTCAAATAGCCCATACTTGGTGCGGAAGGCCGTCTTCCATTCATCGCCCTCTTTTACTCGTACCAAGTGGTAAGCTCCTCTAAGATCCAGCTTTGTATATATGCATGCTTTTCTGACTTGGTCCAGGAGTTCAGGGATCAAAGGTAACGGATATCTATTCTTAACGGTGATCTGGTTCAGGGAGCGATAATCGATACAAGTTCTAAGGTCTCCTTCCTTTTTTGGAACGAAGAACAAAGCTGAAGAAGCAGGGGACTTGGAAGGACGAATAAACCCATTTGCCAGGTATTGATCCAGGTATTGTCGAAGGTGAAGGTTCTCAGGCTCGGTGAGGGCATAAATTCTACTACAAGGAGGAGTAGATCCAGGTATCAGGTCTATCTGGCAGTCATAAGACCTATGAGGAGGTAGAGAGTTAGCCTGATCCTTTCGGAAAACATCTTGGTATTCTAGGTATTCGGGAGGTAACTGGGGAGTCTCTGAAGAAATTGCGGCCAGTGCAACACCAGGTGGAGGGTGACAAGTAGAGACACATTCTGGAAACTCGACCGTTCTTGCTCGCCAATCGATCAGAGGATTGTGTTTCTCTAACCAAGGTATTCCTAGAATAATCTGAAACTGAGGGGCCTTGATCACATCGAACACGATCTTCTCATGGTGTCCATCTTGACTTACTAGCGTCACCTCTTGAGTGGTATGCGTTACTGGCCCGGAGGCTATCTCCGTACCATCCACCGTAGTAATGACGTCCTTTACAGCCTTGGGACAAAGAGTTAGATTCATCCTCAAAACCATTTCATGATCCACATAATTGCCGATGGCACCGCTGTCGACGTAAGCTTCAATTGCATGTAATCGATCCGGATTATCAGGGCTAATGAGGACCATAGGTATCACGAAATGCGAGGTCACGGAACTGGTTTTCACGCTCGGCAAGAGGACCTCTATTCTTGTCGGGCGAGGTCGTTTCCCTGCTCAGAGTTTGTAACTTTGGTAACTGCAGCTCCTACTGCCTTCTTGGCAGGTTTCACCGGACAGTCTCGAAGAAAGTGCCCTGAGTTTCCGCAATATAGGCATAATTGCAACTGTTTCCTCCTTTCCCGCTCCCTTTGTGTTAGAGAACCTTTCAGACCCCCTATTTGCATGGGTTCCCCGGAGTCTACTCCTTTGGTAGGAGTTGGCGGTTTGGAAAATACTCGAGCATCAAACTTGGAACGATCGGCCTTCCTGTTCTGCAGCCTGTGATCTATTTGAACGACCAAGTCTATATAATCCGAACAGTCTTGTGGGGGATTCACTACTTGGGCTAAAACGTCTTTGAGCTCTCCACGTAGACCTCTATAAAACAGCGTAATCCTTTTGTCCTCAGGCCATTGAGTTTCCACTATTAGCCTATTGAAAGATGCAATATAAGCCAAAAGGTCTTGATTACCCTGTCGCAATGAAAGAAGCTCATTGTCCAAGGCCTGCCCCTGTGAATGTCTTGCGAACAGTTTTTCCATACTAAGCTGAAAGACTTGAAAATCATGGAGAACCGGATCATCTTGATTAATTAGAGGGATCGACCAGTCTGCCGCATTGCCACTAAGGTACGAAAGTACAAAAGCTACTTTTGCTTGATCAGTTGGAAAGGCTGCTGGCCGGCATAAGAAGTGCAACCGGCACTGATTGATAAATACTGCAAACCTCTTTGGGTCACCAGAAAATCGTTCGGGCGGAGCCAGAGGTACATTCCCAGGTAGGTTGATCTGCACTGGATTCATAGAGGATGTTGAAGGAAGATTTGCCCCTGATGCGGGTAACGGGATCTGTCCGGCTTGTGACTGTAGCACTTGTCTAGCAAGATTGTCTGTTCTCTCCTTGGAAATAATTAGTTCCCTTCTTAGAGCATTCGTTTCCTGACGAGCTGCATGCACTTCTGCCCTTAGTTCCCCAAGTAACCGGGCTAGGGGGTCAGTATCCGAGGTTTCCATAGCGCCTGGGCGAGAGTTTTGCGGTAGGCTTTGTGTTCTGTAACGCTCACCTGATTCTCGCAGAGGCGCCGGTCTTGACTGGGCGACTACCGTATCTTCAAAGGTGATGTGTAGCACCCGGTTGGCTCTTTGGGCTGGACCTCTGTATGCCTGACGTGTAGAGTAAGATGTCTTAGGTAAGTGAATGCCGAGCTCTCCATCTGCCTCGGGGCAGGGTGCTGTAACCAGTTTCTTCACTGGATAGGTAGCGCAGGCCTCTTGACTTCAGAGGACTGCTGTCCGTCGTTTACTGCACGAACGGTAAGTTTCGAGCCATTCAAATGTCTTTAAAGTCTTTAGTAATGATGTCTCTTGTTTTGCAGGGTTCCGGCGATGGCGGATGACGGGCTGAAGTGAGTTGAAGATGGAGCCCGTGTGATGAATAGAAGCGCCTGGAAGCACGTAAGTAAGCGCTTGTTGCCTGCTTCACTATGCGCTCTAACTGTCTTTTTATTTTGCAGGTACGAGTTCGGAGCGGCTGCAGGGTGCCGGAATACCCACTGGATTAGATGTGGAAAGGAGTCATGGCATGTGAGTATTAAAGTTCCCCAATGTCTTTAAACGCACCTTGTTTTGTCTTTCAGATGCGGGATGCAGCGCCGAAGAGTAGGTAAGCCTTTGCCTTTCAGATGCCGGAATGCTAACCTGTTCTTTCTTGTCTTTATAGGTGTTGCTGAAGACTGGATTCAGGATGGTAAGCCTTTGCCTTTCAGATGCCGGAATGCTAACCTGTTCTTTCTTGTCTTTATAGGTGTTGCTGAAGACTGGATTCAGGATGGTAAGCCTTTTTCCTTAGGCCCAGGACCGGATGCAGAAGACACGATGAGCGTTCTGCTGCAGAGGTTGCAGAATAACACAAAGCAAGATTCATCCACCGGGTGTGGTTTAAATAGCCTCCTGTAGTGCTTAGGTGTCTCCTTCCACAGCCACGCCTAAGTAAGAAAAGAGTTCCTGGTAAGAAAAGAGTTCCTGCCTTCCAGAAGAGTTCCAGTGTTCTGAATCTAGGGAGTGGCTCCAGCCCCACCCAACAGGAAAAGTAGTTCCAAACAGAAGAGGATCAGAGGCTCAACTGGCAGGCAAGTAAGCAGCATGGTCTGCTGAAGGTAAGTCCACCCAAGCATTATGAGCCCGGCGCTTCCAGCGCTGGGACTGGGCATATTTATGAGCCTGGTGCCACTGGCGCCAGGACTGGGTCCAAAAGGTCCCAATTGGGACTGGTTGGCACTCGGAACCTGGGTTATGGATCTGCTTCCAAGGGAGTTGGGAAAACCCTGACCTTTTGGAAGCAGAGATCATGACAGGAACTGGCCATTAAGAGATCTCTCCTCTTCGTATTCAAACTTGTACAGGGTCTCGTAGTATTTACAAAATTCCTCTGCTATCTGAGCATCATCAAGGAGTCTTTCTCCTTTTGCTGGATGTATTGCAGCTACCCTTCTAGCATTTCATTGCTCCATTAAACTCCAGGCTAGAATTGTACCAGCTCATTCCCCCTTCTCCATGTATTTCTGCTTGAGGAATGCCAACTTTTGTTCCATTTGGTGAATCAACAGGGATTTCAATTTGGCTTTGTATTTCTGGAGTTTATCCCGATCACCTGGCAGCATATGGGATGTCAATTCCCCCGCCCCCCCAACCCCGGATGCAGTTTTTGTACTAATCCCCTCAGAGCCAAATCTTGCTCTGCCCTTTTTCTCTTTTTTTGGCTCCCAATCCTATCAAGACGCGCCTCGGGTCGTATCCTTAAATACCTCCCATATTCCCCGAATCCCCTCCTCACCATTACCATTAAAATGAAAGAATTCTCTAATCGACTGCAATAGTTTGTGAAAGCTCCTTATCTTTTAACAACAGGTTGTTACAGGTCCTTCTAGAATCGTGTTTATCTGATGACCATTCTCCTATTCTGATTTACACTAGGCCGTGGTCTGGCCACTGTATTGACTCTGTGGTTGATTCCAAGACTCTGTTTTTTAAAGTAATTTCAATCAGGAGAATGTATTGTGCACTCTCAAGTAGTAGGTAAACGGCGGGTCCCGACCATGCATGTGGGTATGAGAGTCCACCACCCCCAACTCTGTATTGTTCTGTAGAAAACGCAGAGCCTTCTTATATTGCATTTGGGATGCTACATGTGGGTCTGCTCTTTTCCTATCTAAGTCAGGGTTCAGGACCATATTAAAATCACCTTCTATGATTAAGGAACCTTCACAAACGATTGAATCTTGCCCTTCACTGCTTCCCAAAATTGCTCTTGCCCGTCATTCGGACAGTACAATGATACCAAAGTGAGCACATTTTCTTTAACTTCGCCCTTGACCATCACAAATCGTCCTCCAGGATCTTTTGATTGCGCCTTCAAGACAAAATTTAGTTTGCTAGACACTATTATTGCCACCCTTTCTTTTTGGATATACTTGAAGCATGGAAGACCTTATCTATCGACCTAGCTTTCAAGGCCAGTTCTCTTCCCCTCTGCCAGTGTGTCTCTTACAGAAACATGAGATCTAACTTCAAACGGTTACATTCGCATAATGTTAAGGATCGCTTATTCAGGGAGTTTAATCCTCAAACGTTCAGTGAACCCAGTGCCATAGTATTAACTGCATTAGCCATTTAGGTCTATGACTGAATCAGATTTTCTCCTTTTCTTAGTGCTGTCTGGTAAGCAAACTGATGTCTTAAACCGAACATTTCTGAATAAATGGATCCCAACCCTCTGTAGAATGCCTTTATTGAATTACATAACATGGAAACCCCCTTGTAACCATCCCAAACCCCAACTCCCCCCAAGTCCCTCTGGTGTCTGGACTCCTGACAACATTTGTGACATCAGTGGGCCAAACCACCAAAAGCTACCCTGCCCTTGGACTTTCTATTCTCACCAAGTCACATCTGAGCCCCCTTTAGTAAGCTCCCTTCCTTAACAATTCACACGCTACCCAATCTCTATGCTAATAGGAGAAACACTCCAAAGTTCTGAAACATGAAGACAGGCAAAAGAACAGATCTAGCACGTGAGGCTTGAGAAGCCTCACAATATTTAAAGACTGTTGAATGCTTGCTCGACATATAACATTTGGAGTAGTCACCAGCGCCCTTCAGAGAGCAGCCAACAATCGCCTTGTCCCCTGAAGATTGAGGGGGTTGCCAGATTCAGTTTCTTACATTTATGAAGACCCTTGACTCAGCATCTATCCACAGAAACTTTACTTTTTGGGGCATTACTCTGTGCCCACCACAGACACACGAGGCCAGGCACCGGAGCGTCCTCTCCAAGAAATTCCTGTGTTACTCTGTTGATGTCATCTTCTGTTATAAGGCTGTATTTGTATCCTTCAAACTTGAAGGCGTGTGAGAAGGGGATCCCCCAACTGTTTCGCACTCCTTTTAAGCTAAGCCATTTAGTCAGGGAGGTGCATAGCGTTCTTCGAGTTAGAGTAAAGGCTGCTAGGTCCTGGAATATGGTGATATGTGAGGCTCCCCGGTCCACCGGACTCCACTTTCTCACCATGTCCAGGATCGTCGCTTTCTCTGTGTAATAATGGAATTTAGCCAACACTGACAGCGGTCCATGGGATCCCCCTCCTGCTCTGTGTGCTCTATCGATGGTGGGCTCTGTGGTATTATCGTCATTGAAGACCTTTCTAATGATGTTGTTTATGGATTTGATTATATCGTCTTGTGTTTCTCCATCTCTTTCTGTAAAACCAAAAAATCTCAGGTTATTCTGGCGTTCTCAGTTTTCAAAGTCATCCATCTTCAAGGCAAAATGCTCTTCCCTTCTTTCCAATTCGGCGATTCGCATATCCATTTGGGTGTCTAATATTTCAATCGAATATTGATTTGCTTCGAGTCCCTGGATTCTGTCGTCCATATTGTCTGCTTTCTTATGAAGCCCATCCAGCCTCTTGCCGGTGTCCACTCTGAAGACCTTTAATTTTTCTAGCAGTGCTGCCATATCCTTCCTCATAGATTGGGAATCCTCCATGGCTGGTGTCGTTGTGGAGGGTGTCTTCTACTGGGGTTGCTGGGGCCTTGTTTTGTATTGATATTTTTGGGGCGAGGATGACCAACTCATGGGTGTAGGGCCCCCTGGCGATGAGAACAAACTTGAGGTGGCGTCTCGTGCCTGACTCCACCAGTTACTGCTCATGCTGAGCACTCCACCTGTGACAAGCTAAGTCAGCACTAGGTTTAAGGGCACTGTGACACTGTGGGGGGGGTGATATGTTTTGGTCCCCAGCCCGCCTGTAGTTCAGGGGAGGCCCAAAGATGACCCTGGGCAGTTGTTGTGGGGCCAGCAACGCCAGGCCTTCCAGACGAGGAGCTCAGAGCTATATTCATTTTTATGTGTAGGGAGAGAGGTGCTGGGTGGGTTGCCCTTCAAAAAGGAATTCTCCCAAGATGGGTATCCCCCACGATTTTGTGTGGGTTAATTAAGTGACTGCGGCTGAGGATGGGGGGTATAGAGAGAGGAGGCAGTGGCCTTCACTTGACTGGATCCTGGGTTGAACGGGTGTCGTTTAGCCTTCCTAGGGTGTGAATAAGGGAAATGCCTGATGGGGGGTGCCAACCAAGAACCACAACCAAGAGCCACCTGGCTCCAGCTGTAAAGTCCTTCCAAGGGGATCCTCTGATGGAGTGGACACACCCTCCTGCTTATCTGATTAAGGGCAAGTGAGGGCTATGGAGCACACAGCCGTTTCTCCCAATGGGCCGGGGGGAAATCCTCTCTCCCCTTTCAATTTCGCGTAAATCTGTTGGACTGGGGCTCCCCCTCAGCAGTAGGCCCTCTCCTCAGGGCAAATGGAGTTGCGATGCTCCTCTCCCCAGAGACTGCACTGGATCCATCCATCTGCTTGCGCTACAGCTGACTCTCCCTGGAGTCACGCATCTTCATCGCCTGTCCCTTCTCACCCGGCCTGTTATGCCCAGGCCGGGTGGCGGGGTGGACCATTCCCCAGCCGCCCCACACTCTCTCACCTCCGTCCCCAATGACTCTTCACTCCTCTATTGAGGGGGGCCACAAGCCTCGATATCTCTGCCTGGGGGGTCCAAAGGTGCCCCCTTTGGCGCCGCTTCACTTTGGGCCTACGTCGGACCCCGGGCTCAGGTTCCTTCTGCCTGCTTTCCTCAGTCAGCTTGAGAGCAGGACATGCCCAGGGCTGACGGTCGCGGGTCGTATCTCAGCCCCACCTTGGCTCCTGATCTCGCGACAAGACCCAGATGGTGCACTTTGGTGTGGCACACCTGCGAGGCTGGCGGCAATAGTAGTCTGGGGCTTTCTGGGGGGTTCTGGCCCCAATTAGGCCGTGTGGGTGAGGAGCAGCACAGAGAGGTTACTTCATCTCTGCGCCCCCTGGTGGCCAATGCATTTATCGTTTTAAAAGGTAGTTTTAGGAAAAGAAAAATGACTGACAATGCCTTTCTTGGGTTTGGTCTTGGTAGATGACATGCAACAACATATGGTGAGTAGCCATGGGCAAAGTATTGAAAGAAGAAGGTGATACTCAAGGAAATGCTTGGTGTCATCACAGAATCTAAGTAAATGGGATGTCCAGGGATGATCCTCATTTGCATTCGCAAAGTGACTCCTAACCTCTGCTGGCAGGGCATTCAAAACAACAACCCTTTATGCAAATAGTGGTACAGCCCTTATTAGCCCTTATTAGCCTTTAGGGAGTAATAGTGAAGGTGTATCACCATCATCCATACCTTGAACTGGCCTTTCCAGGGATGCAATAATAATGCAGTTACCAAATGCCACTTTTGACAGAGCATTGAAACAGTTCAGATTCCCTTAGGCCTCTCCCAGAACTCTTTCTCCACATGTGACATGAAGAGGAAGAAAGAGGAATGCCTTATTTGATGACGGCAGGTAGCAGAGGTGCGTCCACTGCACAATTGCAGCCACTGACACCCCATCCAGAGCTCCTCAACTGCCTCACCTACGCCCTGCGGGGCCAACAACCCCTCAAGGCGTAGCACTCTTCATCTCATAGTCTGCAAATATCTTTCAAGCCCTTTACCCCACAATTCAATACATCCCCTCTCCCTTAGCCAGGAATCAATCAGATATAGGGAAGGGGAATGGTGCAAGTTTGGATGCAGCCCACACAGGCAACTGAAGCCACTGGGTCTCAACAGGAAATCCCTTTACCCCAATCCACACTCTCCAGATGAGCACGGCAGGTGACCCATTGTCTCAACCTCTCACCACCTCTGCACCTCCATTTTCTTGCTGCCTTAAACAGAACTAGATCTAGCAACCATAGGTCATTCCACACCACCTTTGGTAAAAGGAGGGCTGCCAGTCACTACTCAATTTCTCCTTTTGACTGTCCCAACTTAAAAGCTTGGAAGATGGTTATTTGCACCACAGAGGACAATTACACTGTCGTCATTCTTGCTGATCCCAAAACCGCCATCTTGGAATGATAATTCCATCCTCAGAAAGGGCTGTTCTGAGAGCAACATTGAGCACAGCACACAACCACTTGAAGCGCTTATTTCAGCTGCCTGAGGCTTCTGGCAGAGGTCAGGAGACCTACAAGAACCCTCCAGGGTCGATCTACAGGCTTAACAGGTGACTTCTGACCCCAACACCACCATCTTCGATTGATCTTTCAATCCTCAGAAGGAGCTTCATGTGGATTGAGAGCAAGATCGAACTCAGCACACCCACACCAGAGGCACTTCATCCAGCTGCCTGAGGCTACCTGCAGAGGTCAGACAGCCTAAAAGAATCATTCAGTGTTGATCTACGGGCTCATCAGGTGACCTCTGCCCTAAAACCACCATCTGTTAATGGTCTTTTCAATTGGGGCTTCAACTGAGAGAGCAACATCGAGCTCAGCCCTGCTCCCAATCTGCCGTCTGCTTATCCTGCCTTCCTCCTTTGACCATTTGACGTTCCTTGCCAACCCTCATACTTTACTCCATGTTACTGAGGTGACTTAGCCCCGGGTGAACCCAACAAAGGGCAAACAGCTAAGAGCAATCTCCCAGCCTCTTTGCCTCTTCGCCTGTGAGCCTTTATAACACCTCCTCTGCTGCTCCAGCTGGTGATACCTAGAATTCACCTAGTGCATTGCCAGTTCCCCTGACTACTACTGAACTAAAATGCATTCTCTCTTCATCCTCCTCATCCTCATCCTGCTATTCTCCTTATGCTCTCTCCAATCAAACTACACCCCCCCTTTCCTATCATAAAATTCACAACTAGCCACCTCCCTCTTCTAACAAACAACGCCAGCTATCAGACTGCTCTGCTCCTATCACCTACCCACCCTGCTTCTCCTGCTCTGAAACTAAACTCCTCTACTCCTCCCTGCCACATCAACTGAACATTGTACTCTGGAACACCCAGTCTGTTTGCAAAAAGTCTTCATCACTGGCTTCTTTTACTCTAGCACTTCTCCCCTTGATTTCCTTGCTATCACTGAAACCTGGATCTCCCCCTCTGACACTGCCACTCTGGCAGCCTTTCCTCCAGGCTATTGGTACTGTAACTAAGTCATTTTCTTGAAACAACGCCCCGATGCCTCTAGGCTGTGTGGCGCTTTACAAATGCAAATGCAAAATAAACAAATAAAAAAATAAAAATGACTCCAAACTTCCCTTCACTCATGCTCCTCTTCTGATGGGCAATGGCTGTGGTGTCGGGCACCTATTTTCATCTGACCTTAACATCCCACACACCTGAATGCCACATTCCATCCTTTGATTGTGCACTCTCAGCTATTGTGCTTCCTCACTCTACAAACTTAATTTCTATCTATCACCCACCTGGCCCCACTGCACCATTCTTAAATGAACTTGTGCAGTTCCTTCAACTTCTCTCCCCATCACATCACTTCATGCCCTTAGGTTACTTTAACCTTCCTTCTCCTAACACTCTGCAAAAAACTGACCTTCAATCTTTTCTCTAAGAATACACTATCCACTCTATTCACAACCTACCCACTCACTCTGCAGGCAACTCTCTTGACCTCCTGTTCATCTCTAACTCTCTCTCAACAACTAACATTACTGTCAAGCCATTTCTTTCAGACTACTCCGTTGTATCCACCACCATTATCTTTCCTCCCTCTAACCTTTTCTCTCCCACCTATGTCTCGGGAGCATAGCTCAGGGGCAACGTGCTTGCCTTGGAAGCAAGACGACACAGAGCAACACAGGTCCGATCCCCGGGTCCGTGCTTAGAAACCTCTGGGTATTAAGCACGTTAAAAATATCCTATCATATCTACTACTCTGAATTTCCAAGAGAAAATGTAAACCCTCTGCTATTCCTCCCTTCCACTCTGACCATCACCTCTCCTTCTCCACTGACACTGCTTTCTCCACCTTCCACTTCCTCATTCACAACTCCTTCCTTTCTCATTTCCCACGACTAATGTCATCCCTAAATCCCAACACAACCATGGGTTTCCTAATTCAGACGTGGCCTCTGCACTGACATGCGATGACTCCTGAGCAGATGGAAGCTCTCCCACTCTCATGAGGACCTGCAACTATACGTCTCTCCCCCACACTCTCTCAAGTCTTCTCCTGATCGTGCTAAAAGGGATTATTACCTTTCTCCCATTACGCCAACTCCACGGCACCCTAACCTCACTTCTTACTCCTCATACACCCACAACTATTAACTGTACTCTTTCAGCTAATGACCTTGCTGAATTCTTTACTTCCAAAATCTTCACAATCAGGGAATTGCGTCTAACCATACTCTTACTCCCTCCTCCTGCTTTCTTTGCTCCACCTTCCCTACCATATTTCACTGCCGCTATCCCACACTTCAGTCATACCAACATTAATAAAGTCCTTGCACTGCTGATGGAATCCACCCTCTGTTATGCCCTATCAGATCCTCTTGCACCTCAGCTTGTCAAAGCTATTGCCCCTCTAGTGGCCTCTAACCTCGCTAATATCTTCAACCTGTCCTCCGACTCCATCTGCTTTCCCTCTGCTTTCAAAATGGCCATGGTCATGCCACTCCTGAAAAATGAAGGTGCTGATCCAAACCTGCAGACCAACTTTCGACCTGTGTCGCTTCTTCCTCACTACTCTAAGGTGTTTCAAAGAGTTGTATTCTACCGCCTTACTAACTGTCTTGAAATGCACAACCTTCATAACCCCCACCATAAACTATTTTTCACTCCTGCCACTCCAATGAAACTGCTCTCATGAATTTCTCCAACTTGATTGCCTCCTTCTGAATATTCCAACCTGTTCTCTATCCTAATCTTCCTCGAATTATCTGGTGCCTTTGATAACGTTGATCACTCTGATCTCCTCAATTACTCTCCCTTTGCTTGTGATTCTTGGTCAAGCATGGATAGGAAAGATTTATCTTTTAACAACTTTCCGTCCACTGTTCTATGGACCCCCAAACCTCTTGCTTTTGCTTTTGTTTTTTAACCTGCTCTGACTTTTTACAGGGAAGTGAAACCTTCAGCTTCACTCCCCATCTTACAATGCAGTGCAATGGGGATACTTTTGTATCACCCTAGTCATGTCATGTATTTTAATTGTCATTTGTATAGTGCCTTTCACCATTGGTATGGTCCCAATGCGATGTAGGTTGAACACCCTCGGGGTACCGGAGTCTAGGTATGGGAACATTCATCAGAGGAGTTTACAAGGCGTGTCTGCATTTTAGCCAAATCCAAGTTGGGTAGGAGTGGCCAGGTCTCTACTAGCTACCATTGTCGGGCAGGCAAGTGGATGGGTGCTTGGAAAATGATAAGAGAGCATGAAAGAGTAGCAGAAATTCCTTATGTATCCAGCTAGACCAAATGTTTGTCGTGGGGGATAGCTGCATTCTAATGGCAGAGGTGATGTGCAATATGTTGTTGGGAAAGGTGTATGGTTGCAGATGTGTGCGGGTGAGGCGCCTTGCCTTTGACTTCCTTCCATAAGTATGGCGTGAGATACGTACCCATCTGCTGTTGATGGCTTCTTGGATTCATATCTGCCGTGTGGACTCCCTCCTGTGTTCTACTGGATATTGTTAATCAGGTTAATTCTTACCTTCCTTCGGTGAATGTATGGGAGTTCATTCCTTCCCCAGTCATCCTGGGGTTAATAGCTAGTGCATGAGGTCAGGGTTAGTCAGGGTGGTGGGGGTAATAGCCATGTCTCGAGGGCCCTCGGGAAGGCCAGGTGGTCCTCTATGCATTGGATGCTAAGCAGCATTGAATTCCAGATGGTGGGGGCTTGGATGTTATGTTATGTTACTTTGCATTTGTATAGCGCCTTATGTACCATTGGTATGGTCTCAAGGCGCTGGTAGGTTGAACGCCCTCGGGAACCGAAGTTCAAGTCAGTAGAGAGAGTAGAGAGAGTTAAAGGTGCGTGTGAGCACCGGATATGTGTGCAGCTGGTGTGGAATTCGTGTGATAGCTGCTTCTTAGCGGTAGGTGTGGTGGTTGGGAGATCAGGAGTATGTGTTTGTTCTGGCAGGTTTTTATCCAGACCGATTCTGGCTGTGTTAGGCCTGCGGAGAATGCCTAGGCTGGAGGGTGTGTAACCAGCGGTGATTAGTTAGAGTGATGGGGAGTATGAGGCAGATGATGGTATGAGAACAGCTATACCGAATGGTATCATAGTATCGCTGTGTTCTAGTTGAGTGGTGGTGTAAAGAAGAGAGTAAGCGTGGAGATGTGGTATGGTGTTTTACATAAGGTGTTTGAGATAGAGCCCACTCCAATAGTTCCATGTACTCTGTTCGTTCACGGTTCTCCTGGGTCATACGTTGCCCGATTCATTAATTCCACCCAGTTTGTTCGTTTCACTCACATACTATACTTGTTCCAACCCCATACATCTATGCTTCCTTCGTTCTAATTCACATTTTTCATTTAATCGATCCACTTCACCCGTTCCATCCACATACTTCAATCGTTCTATTCAATATATTTGACCCATTTTGTCCACATACTTCACCCGTTCCTTCTTCATACTTTACCCGTCGCATCTAATAACATTGCCCATTCTTCCAGATCCTTCCTCCGTTCTTGCCATCCACTACCCGTTTCCCACCTTTTCTATAGCCATTCCTTCCAACCACTTCACCCATTCATCCACATACATCACCCGTTTGCTCCACGCTCGACACCCGCGCTCTACACCTGCTCCGCACTCAGCATCCGCTCCTCACTCCACTTTCTACACCCACTCCGCGCTCTACACCCGCTCCTCACTCTACAACCGCTCCGCGCTCTACATCTGCTCCGCACTCTACAACCGCTCCGCACTCTACAACCGCTCCGCACTCTACACCCACTCCGCACCCACAAAATACTCTACATCCGCTCACCACCGTACAATGGCTGAACACCACCTCACACTACATCCGCTTAATACCCTACGTCTGTTCGAGACCATCACGCCCTACATCATTTCAACACCCTAAGTCTGTTCGACAGCATACCTTCGCTCCATTCTATTAACCACTCACACAATGTACCTTCGCCCCTCAACCTAAATCTGCATCTGCACCAAGCTCTTATCTGTTGCAGACTCACATCCGCTCCATGTCCTCATACATTTTGTGCTCTCATCCGCTCTACGCACTCATCCGCTCTAGGCACTCATCCGCTCTACGCGCTCATCCATTTTACCCACTCATCCGCTCTACACACTCATCCGCTCTACACACTCATCCGTTCTGCCCCTTGTCCGCTCAATGCATTCATCCGCTCTATGCACTCATCCGCTCTACGCACTCATCCGCTCTACACACTCATCTGCTCTACGCACTCATCTGCTCTACGCACTCATCCGCTCTACGCACTCATCTGCTCTACGCACTCAACCGCTCTATGCACTCATCCGCTCTACCCACTCATTTGCTCTACACACTCATCCATTCTGCCCTTATCTGCTCTACACACTCATCTGCTCAACGCATTCATCCGCTCAGCGCACTCATCCGCTCTTCGCCCTTCATCCAGTCTACCGACTTTGTCCGCTCTGCTCATTTTGTTCATTTATTCTGCTTTACCGGTTCAAACCATGTCGCACACACTCCTTCTGTTCCGTGCTCTCAATCTGTCTCATGCACTACACCCGTCTCATGTACTCGAATCGTCTATTCTGTACTTTCCATTTATGCCATGCATTTATACATTCCATGCCATCTGTCTGAGTATTCATTAGTCTCCTGTATTCATCTTTTATCCTCTTCTCTTTATACATTTCGTCCCTTTTGTTCCTTTCGTCCATTTAAATCATTACATCCATTTCATTCATTTCAACTGCATTACTCTTTTCGTACGATTTATTCTTTTTATCCACTTCATTGCTTTGATCTACTTTACTCATACTATTGTGTTTGTCTTTTTAGTTTACATTAGCGGTTATTTTGTCGATTTCTTGTTTGCTTGGCTCTTGATGTTGTATTGTTATTTATCATATTATTATTAAGATCTAGCAGTTTTTAAGATGCTTTCATTGAGATGCTGTTATTCATATTGAGGTGGTTTGAGTACGGGGTCGCTTTTAGGGGAAGAGCCAAGTTTTCAGTGATTTGCGGAAAGACATGAGGTATTCAGTGAGGCAGATGTGGGGTGGGAGTGTGTTTTTTTCCTCTTTAGAGTCTTTGTTGAGATTGGTGTGTGCGAGAGGGTAGGGGGGTTAGAGGGGAGAGGGATGTGGCTTCTGTTCTTGCTAGGGCTAGGCGTGCAGTTTTTAGGGAGGGGAATGGGTTGTTGTTGGGGGGGATGATGGTGGGGGTTAATGGGAAAAGCGGTGGGTGCATGATTGCTGGGCAGGGTGTGCCCGGTATGCTAGCGAGGGGAATGAGTATGATCAAAGTAGGCTGATCGGTGGGGGGGTTCGGAGGAGTAGTGGATTTAGGGTGGTTGGCTCGCCATCGTGCCCCTCTGGCTTGGTGTTTGGAAAGTGGGTGGGTAGGGGATGTGGTGGGGGGTGGGATGATTTGGGGAGGGGGGACCGGAGGCAGGGGTGGCTGGACGGGGGAGGCGGTGCACAGGAGTCGTTTCTGGCAGTCATTGGTGGATTGGGTGCCTTCATGGTTAGTAGCTGTGACATAGTGTCAAGACTTGATGGTCGTGTAGATGACGAAACCTCTGTCCCCAAGTACCACACGGGCAAGTATAGAATATAACTGCCCGTGCAATCTTTGGGGTCACAGGTGTGGAGTGTCGTCAGCCTGGAACCAGGAATGCTGGAAGTGAACCCCCTGACCACTGTAAGGCAAGCAACTAGGTTAGAGAAAGCAAGACAAGACAGCGAATGGTTACAAGGACAAGCCACAATCTTTCTTACCCCAATGGCAGTGGTCAGATACCCTGGGTGAATTACTGGGCGGGATTCTATAATGATCGACGGCGGTTGGCAGCAGATGGTAATGTGGCACTCGATGGAAAGAAACACCTGCTTTTGCCAAGAAACATGAACAAAGTACTGCAATGGGAAATCCGTAATCAGTCCAAGATGAAGTCCGTGGTCAGAAAACCGGCCGGTCATGACAATAACAATGGATTATCGAAAAAGAAAATCCGAGGGAAAAACCAAGTTTGTATTTTGATCCAGGAAAGATCGCCAAAGCAAAGGTACCGAGGAGAAGCAGAGCAGGTCTGAAAGCAGTCCGTGATCAAGGATTCCAAGGAACAAGAAGCAGGAAAACGCTCTACAAAACTTGCCGTAAGCAGCTGTGAAGCAAAGTGTGAGCGTTTGCTCGAACCTTCTGAAAAGCAGAAAAGACACGTGAGCGCATCACGTGTTACGCTTCCTTCCTGATCACATGATGCGTGCTCCTCATCTCGTGTAACCAATTGAGCCTGTTACTTCCTGATCACGTGCCGCTTAACGCGACATGGCCCAACACCAATCCGGAGACCATGAAGTGGCGTGGACAGTCTCCATGGTAACCGCCACTGGAGGTAAGGGGCTTGTGTCGGAAAGGAGTTTCTCTTGAGTCGTTTGCTATGCCAACATGAGCTGTGGTCCAACCGCCATCGGGAATTACATGGGGACATGGTGGTAGTGCGATGTGTGACCGGGGACGTGACACATAGATAGGTTGGAAGATATTGGTCACACTATCCTACTATAGCTATAACACCGGATGTTAATTGTTGACTCTTTCTTTGATTTAACAGTACCACGGTACTACCTGCTAATGGGTACAGTTTCAGATGCAAATTACACTTTATATTTGGACTTTATAAGTTCAGCTGGTATGACATATCACTGGGTGAGACGATTTATGGTTTTTGGGTTCAACTAAACATATGCTGTTCGGTGGCTTATCTAGTTGCAACTACAGCACAATTACGCTGTTGGGCAGACGTTCTTCTAGCAAGCTGGAATGCAGGTATGCTATTTAGGGAGAAACTTGTCTGTAACAACGCCACAGATATGTTTTTAGGTGGACTTTTAAGTGTAATTTAGGAGGACTTTCTAATTGCAGTTATGATACAGATACGCTATAGGGTAGACTTTCCAGATGCAACTTTCAGATGCAATTATGACAGAGGTATGCTATAGGGCAGAGTTTCTGATTGAAATTATTACATAGATAGGCTGTAGGGCAGGCTTTGTAAATGAAATTGTGCCACAGGTATGCTATAGGGGAGACTTTCTAGACTTTGGCACAGTGACGTTATTAGGGACAATGTCTAAATCATGCTATGCCAAAGTGATGTTGTTATGTCCATTTCTAAATTCAACTTTTGTACAGAGAGGATATTAGGCACCTTCTTAATTCTACTTTGCACAGAGGGGATGTCGGGCACACTTTTAAATTCAAACTTTGCACAGAGAGGATATTTAGGCAACCAAATACAATTTTGCACAGAGCGGATATTAAAGACACTTCTTAATTCAAATCAGGGCACGCTATTAGGTACACTTCAAAGTGCAACTTCGCACCGAGGGTAGTAGGCACACTTCAAAATTCAACTTTGCTTAGAGAGGATATTAGGCATACATCTCAATTCAACTAGGGCACGCAGTTAGGCACACTTTGAAGTTCAAGCAAGGCACACTATTAGGCACACTTCTAGGTTCAACATTACACAGATAGGATATTAGGCACCCTTCTAAATTCCACCAGGGCACGCTATTAGGCACACTTCAGACTTTCTAAATGCAATTATGCCTCTGATATGCTATAGGCAGAGTTTCTAGATGCAATTATGCCACAGATATGTTATAGGACAGAGTACCTAAATGCAATTATGCCATAGCTATGCTATAGGGAACAATTTCAAAATGCTATTATGCCACAGATATGCTACAGGGAACAATTTCTAAATGCAATTATGCCACAGATATGCTATAGGGTAGAGTTTCTGAATGCAATTCTGCAACAGGTATGCTATAGGGAACAATTTCTAAATGCAAACTACTCTGTGACAGATTAGCTTCTGGGGTTGAGTGGTAGGGCTTGAAGTAATTGCTTCAGTCTCCGCCCTAGCCACACTTACTCGTTGTTGTCTTCTTGCTTCTCCTGCGGATACCTGTAGATACGATCTGGAGTCGTCTCTGTAGGAGTCCTCATTTGCCTCAGGTCCTTAGCCGATGGACTGCTGGGCAGAGGGCTGCTCTGGGAGAACTGGTAATGGAGGGGAATCCTCTCGTCTGGACCAATCAGAGCATGGGGGTGGGCTGGGAGGCGGGAGAGCTCATGGAATCAGGAAGAGGGAGTGGGGAGGGAAAGGGTGAAAACACAGGGCTCAAGGGGCTTTAGGCACGCGGATTTGGCATAAATATATATAAATTAGGGGCAGCACAAAGACCTGGACACACTCACATCTCATTGGTAAAGAGACGGTGAAAGCTATCACAAGTTGCTAGACCCGGAGAGCTGCAGGCGCGTGGCCAATCAGAGCACGGGGGCGGGCTGGGAGGCGGGAGGGATCGTGGAATTAGAAAGAGGGAGTGGGGAGGGAAAGGGCAAAAACACGGGGCTTAAGGGGCTTTAGGCACGTGGATTTGGCAAAAATATATATAAATTAGGGGCAGCACAAAGGCCTGGGCACACACTCACCCGCTCACGTCTCGTTGGTAAAGAAACGGTGAAAGCTATCGCGGGTTGCTAGACCCAGAGAGCTGCAGGCGCGTGGCCAATCAGAGCACGGGGGTGGGCTGGGACGCGGGAGGGCTCGTGGAATCAGGAAGATGGAGTGGGGAGGGAAAGGGTGAAAACACGGGCCTCAAGGGGCTTTAGGCACGTGGATTTGGCAAAATATATATATAAATTAGGGGCAGCACAAAGACCTGGGCACACACTCACGTCTCGTTGGTAAATAGACGGCGAAAGCTACCGCGGGTTGCTAGACCCGGAGAGCTGCAGGCGTGTGGCCAATCAGAGCACGGGGCGGGCTGGGAGGTGGGAGGGCTCGTGGAATCAGGAAGAGGGAGTGGGGAGGGAAAGGGTGAAAACATGGGGCTCACGGGGCTTTAGGCACGTGGATTTGGCAAACATATATATAAATTAGGGGCAGCACAAAGACCTGGGCACACACTCACCCGCTCACGTCTTGTTGGTAAAGAGACGGCGAAAGGTACCGCGGGTTGCTAGACCCGGAGAGCTGCAGGCGCATGGCCAATCAGAGCACGGGGCGGGCTGGGAGGCGGGAAGGCTTGTGGAATCAGGAAGAGGGAGTGGGGAGGGAAAGGGTGAAAACACGGGACTCAAAGGGCTTTAGGCACGCAGATTTGGCAAAAATGTATATAAATTAGGGGCAGCACAAAGACCTGGGCAAACACTCACCCACTCACGTCTCGTTGGTAAAGAGACGGTGAAAGCTACCGCAGGTTGCTAGACCCGGAGAGCTGCAGGCGCGTGGCCAATCAGAGCACGGGGGCGGGCTGGAAGGCGGGAGGGCTCGTGGAGTCAGGAAGAGGGAGTGGGGAGGGAAAGGGCAAAAACACGGGGCTCAAGGGGCTTTAGGCACGTGGATTTGGCAAAAATATATAAAAATTAGGGGCAGCACAAAGACCTGGGCACACACTCACCCACTCACGTCTCGTTGGTAAAGAGACGGCAAAAGCTACCGCGGGTTGCTAGACCCGGAGAGCTGCAGGCGCATGGCCAATCAGAGCACGGGGGCGGGCTGGGAGGCGGGAAGGCTTGTGTAATCAGGAAGAGGGAGTGGGGAGGGAAAGGGCGAAAACACGGGGCTCACGGGGCTTTAGGCACAAGGATTTGGCGAAAATATATATAAATTAGGGGCAGCACAAAGACCTGGGCACACACTCACCCGCTCATGTCTCGTTGGTAAAGAGACGGCGAAAGCTGCCACGGTTTGCTAGACCCGGAGAGCTGCAGGCGTGTGGCCAATCAGAGCACGGGGCGGGCTGGGAGGCGGGAGAGCTCGTCGAATCAGCAAGAGGGAGTGGGGAGGGAAAGGGCGAAAACACGGGGCTCAAGGGGCTTTAGGCACGCGGATTTGGCAAAAATATATATAAATTAGGGGCGGCACACAGACCTGGGCACACACTCATCAGCTCACGTCTTGTTGGTAAAGAGATGGCGAAAGCTACCGCGAGTTGCTAGACCCGGAGAGCTGCAGGCGCGTGGCCAATCAGAGCACGGGGGCGGGCTGGGAGGCGGGATGGCTCGTGGAATCAGGAAGACGGAGTGGGGAGGGAAAGGGCGAAAACACGGGGCTCACGGGGCTTTAGGCACACGGATTTGGCAAAAATATATATAAATTAGGGGCAGCACAAAGACCTGGGCACACACTCACCCGCTCACGTCTCGTTGGTAAATAGACGGCGAAAGCTACCGCGGGTTGCTAGACCCGGAGAGCTGCAGGCGCGTGGCCAATCAGAGCACGGGGGCGGGCTGGGAGGTGGGAGGGCTCGTGGAATTAGGAAGACAGAGTGGGGAGGGAAAGGGCGAAAACACAGGGCTCACGGGGGTTTAGGCACGCGGATTTGGCAAAAATATATATAAATTAGGGGCAGCACAAAGACCTGGGCACACACTCACGTCTCGTTGGTAAATAGATGGCGAAAGCTACCGTGGGTTGCTAGACCCGGAGAGCTGCAGGCGTGTGGCCAATCAGAGCACGGGGCGGGCTGGGAGGTGGGAGGGCTCGTGGAATCAGGAAGAGGGAGTGGGGAGGGAAAGGGTGAAAACACGGGGCTCACAGGGCTTTAGGCACGTGGATTTGGCAAAAATATATATAAATTAGGGGCAGCACAAAGACCTGGGCACACACTCACCCACTCACGTCTCGTTGGTAAAGAGACGGCGAAAGGTACCGCGGGTTGCTAGACCCGGAGAGCTGCAGGCGCATGGCCAATCAGAGCACGGGGCGGGCTGGGAGGCGGGAAGGCTTGTGGAATCAGGAAGAGGGAGTGGGGAGGGAAAGGGTGAAAACACGGGACTCAAAGGGCTTTAGGCACGCAGATTTGGCAAAAATGTATATAAATTAGGGGCAGCACAAAGACCTGGGCAAACACTCACCCACTCACGTCTCGTTGGTAAAGAGACGGTGAAAGCTACCGCAGGTTGCTAGACCCGGAGAGCTGCAGGCGCGTGGCCAATCAGAGCACGGGGGCGGGCTGGAAGGCGGGAGGGCTCGTGGAGTCAGGAAGAGGGAGTGGGGAGGGAAAGGGTGAAAACACGGGGCTCAAGGGGCTTTAGGCACATGGATTTGGCAAAAATATATATAAATTAGGGGCAGCACAAAGACCTGGGCACACACTCACCCGCTCACGTCGCGTTGGTAAATAGACGGCGAAAGCTACCGCGGGATGCTAGACCCGGAGAGCTGCAGGCGTGTGGCCAATCAGAGCACGGGGGCGGGCTGGGAGGTGGGAGGGCTCGTGGAATTAGGAAGACGGAGTGGAGAGGGAAAGGGCGAAAACACGGGGCTCACGGGCTTTAGGCACACGGATTTGGCAAAAATATATATAAATTAGGGGCAGCACAAAGACCTGGGCACACACTCACCCGCTCACGTCTCGTTGGTAAATAGACGGCGAAAGCTACCGTGGGTTGCTAGACCCAGAGAGCTGCAGGCGCGTGGCCAATCAGAGCATGGGGGCGGGCTGGGAGGTGGGAGGGCTCGTGGAATTAGGAAGACGGAGTGGGGAGGGAAAGGGCGAAAACACGGGGCTCATGGGGCTTTAGGCACAAGGATTTGGCAAAAATATATATAAATTAGGGGCAGCACAAAGACCTGGGCACACACTCACCCGCTCACGTCTCATTGGTAAAGAGACGGCGAAAGCTACCACGGTTTGCTAGACCCAGAGAGCTGCAGGCGTGTGGCCAATCAGAGCACGGCGGGCTCAGAGGCGGGAGAGCTCGTGGAATCAGCAAGAGGGGGTGGGGAGGGAAAGGGCGAAAACACGGGGCTCAAGGGGCTTTAGGCACGCGGATTTGGCAAAAATATATATAAATTAGGAGCAGCACAAAGACCTGGGCACACACTCACCCGCTCACGTCTCGTTGGTAAAGAGACGACGAAAGCTACCGCGGGTTGCTAGACCCAGACAGCTGCAGGCGCGTGGCCAATCAGAGCATGGGGGCGGGCTGGGAGGTGGGAGGGCTCGTGGAATTAGGAAGACGGAGTGGGGAGGGAAAGGGCAAAAACACAGGGCTCACGGGGCTTTAGGCACACGGATTTGGCAAAAATATATATAAATTAGGGGCAGCACAAAGACCTGGGCACACACTCACCCGCTCACGTCTCGTTGGTAAAGAGACGGCGAAAGATACCAAGGTTTGCTAGACCCGGAGAGCTGCAGGCGTGTGGCCAATCAGAGCACGGGGCGGGCTGGGAGGCGGGAGAGCTCGTGGAATCAGGAAGAGGGAGTGGGGAGGGAAAGGGCGAAAACACGGGGCTCAAGGGGCTTTAGGCACGCAGATTTGGCAAAAATATATATAAATTAGGGGCAGCACAAATACCTGGGCACACACTCACCAGCTCACGTCTCGTTGGTAAAGAGATGGCGAAAGCTACCGCGAGTTGCTAGACCCAGAGAGCTGCAGGCGCGTGGCCAATCAGAGCACGGGGGCGGGCTGGGAGGCGGGAGGGCTCGTGGAATCAGGAAGACGGAGTGGGGAGGGAAAGGGCGAAAACACGGGGCTCACAGGGCTTTAGGCACACGGATTTGGCAAAAATATATATAAATTAGGGGCAGCATAAAGACCTGGGCACACACTCACCCGCTCACGTCTCGTTGGTAAATAGACGGCGAAAGCTACTGCGGGTTGCTAGACCCGGAGAGCTGCAGGCGCGTGGCCAATCAGAGCACAGGGGCGGGCTGGGAGGTGGGAGGGCTCGTGGAATTAGGAAGACGGAGTGGGAAGGGAAAGGGCGAAAACACGGGGCTCACGTGGCTTTAGGCACGCAGATTTGGCAAAAATATATATAAATTAGGGGCAGCACAAAGACCTGGGCACACACTCACCCGCTCACGTCTCGTTGGTAAAGAGACGGCGAAAGCGACCACGGTTTGGTAGACCCGGAGAGCTGCAGGTGTGCGGCCAATCAGAGCATGCGGGCGGGCTGGGAGGCGGGAGGGCTTGTGGAATCAGGAAGAGGGAGTGGGGAGGAAAGGGCGTAAACACGGGGCTCAAGGGGCTTTAGGCATGAGGATTTGGCAAAAATATATATAAATTAGGGGCAGCACAAAGACCTGGGCACACACTCACCAGCTCACGTCTCATTGGTAAAGAGACGGCGAAAGCTACCGCGAGTTTCTAGACCGGAGAGCTGCAGGTGTGTGGCCAATCAGAGCACGGGGGCGGGCTGGGAGGCGGGAGGGCTTGTGGAATCAGGAAGACGGAGTGGGGAGGAAAAGGGCGAAAACACGGTGCTCACGGGGCTTTAGGCACACGGATTTGGCAAAAATATATATAAATTAGGGGCAGCACAAAGACCTGGGCACACACTCACCCGCTCACGTCTCGTTGGTAAATAGACGGCAAAAGCTACCGCGGGTTGCTAGACCCAGAGAGCTGCAGGCGCGTGGCCAATCAGAGCACGGGGGCAGGCTGGGAGGTGGGCGGGCTCGTGGAATTAGGAAGACGGAGTGGGGAGGGAAAGGGCGAAAACACAGGGCTCACGGGGCTTTAGGGATGCGGATTTGGCAAAAATATATATAAATTAGGGGCGGCACAAAGACCTGGGCACACACTCACCCGCTCACGTCTCGTTGGTAAATAGACGGCGAAGGCTACCATGGTTTGCTACACCCGGAGAGCTGCAGGCGTGTGGCCAATCAGAGCACGGGGGCAGGCTGGGAGGCGGGAGAGCTTGTGGAATCAGGAAGAGGGAGTGGGGAGGGAAAGGGCGATAACACGGGGCTCAAGGGGCTTTAGGCACGCGGATTTGGCAAAAATATATATAAATTATGGGCAGCACAAGACCTGGGCACACACTCACCAGCTCACGTCTCGTTGGTAAAGAGATGGCGAAAGCTACCGCGGGTTGCTAGACCCGGAGAGCTGCAGGCGTGTGGCCAATCAGAGAACTGGGCGGGTTGGGAGGCGGGAGGGCTCGTGGAATCAGGAAGAGGGAGTGGGGAGGGAAAGGGCAAAAACACGGGGCTCAAGGGGCTTTAGGCACGTGGATTTGGCAAAAATATATATAAATTAGGGGCAGCACAAAGACCTGGGCACACACTCACCGACTCACGTCTCATTGGTAAAGAGACGGCGAAAGCTACCGCGGGTTGCTAGACCCGGAGAGCTGCAGGCGCATGGCCAATCAGAGCACGGGGGCGGGCTGGGAGGCGGGAAGGCTTGTGGAATCAGGAAGAGGGAGTGGGGAGGGAAAGGGTGAAAACACGGGGCTCAAAGGGCTTTAGGCACACGGATTTGGCAAAAATGTATATAAATTAGGGGCAGCACAAAGACCTGGGCTAACACTCACCCACTCACGTCTCGTTGGTAAAGAGACGGTGAAAGCTACCGCGGGTTGCTAGACCCAGAGAGCTGCAGGCGCGTGGCCAATCAGAGCACGGGTCGGGCTGGGAGGCGGGAGGGCTCGTGGAATCAGGAAGAGGGGGTGTGGAGGGAAAGGGCAAAAACACGCGGCTCACGGGGCTTTAGGCACGCGGATTTGGCAAAATATATATAAATTAGGGGCAGCACAAAGACCTGGGCACACACTCACCCGCTCACATCTCGTTGGTAAATAGACGGCGAAAGCTACCGCGGGTTGCTAGACCCAGAGAGCTGCAGGCGCGTGGCCAATCAGAGCATGGGGGCGGGCTGGGAGGTGGGAGGGCTTGTGGAATTAGGAAGACGGAGTGGGGAGGGAAAGGGCGAAAACACGGGGCTCACGGGGCTTTAGGCATGCAGATTTGGCAAAAATATATATAAATTAGGGGCAGCACAAAGACCTGGGCACACACTCACCCGCTCACGTCTCGTTGGTAAAGAGACGGCGAAAGCTACCACGGTTTGCTAGACCCGGAGAGCTGCAGGCGTGTGGCCAATCAGAGCACGGGGCGGGCTGGGAGGCGGGAGAGCTCGTGGAATCAGGAAGAGGGAGTGGGGAGGAAAACGGCGAAAACACGGGGCTCAAGCGGCTTTAGGCACGCCGATTTGGCAAAAATATATATAAATTAGGGGCAGCACAAAGACCTGGGCACACACTCACCCGCTCACGTATCGTTGGTAAATAGACGGCGAAGGCTACCGCGGGTTGCTAGACCCGGAGAGCTGCAGGCGCGTGGCCAATCAGAGCACGGGCCGGGCTGGGAGGTGGGAGGGCTCGTGGAATTAGGAAGACGGAGTGGGGAGGGAAAGGGCGAAAACACGGGGCTCACGGGGCTTTAGGCACGCGGATTTGGCAAAAATATATATAAATTAGGGGCAGTACAAAGACCTGGGCACACACTCACCCGCTCACGTCTCGTTGGTAAAGAGACGGCGAAAGCTACCACAGTTCGCTAGACCCGGAGACCTGCAGGCGTGTGGCCAATCAGAGCACGGGGGCGGGCTGGGAGGCGGGAGGGCTCGTGGAATCAGGAAGAGGGAGTGGGGAGGAAAGGGCGAAAACACGGGGCTCAAGGGGCTTTAGGCATGAGGATTTGGCAAAAATATATATAAATTAGGGGCAGCACAAAGACCTGGGCATACACTCACCAGCTCACATCTCGTTGGTAAAGAGACGGCGAAAGCTACCGCGAGTTTCTAGACCCGGAGAGCTGCAGGCGCGTGGCCAATCAGAGCACGGGGGCGGGCTGGGAGGCGGGAGGGCTTGTGGAATCAGGAAGACGTAGTGGGGAGGGAAAGGGCGAAAACACAGGGCTCACGGGGCTTTAGGCACACGGATTTGGCAAAAATATATATAAATTAGGGGCAGCACAAAGACCTGGGCACACACTCACCCGCTCACGTCTCGTTGGTAAATAGACGGCGAAAGCTACCGCAGGTTGCTAGACCCGGAGAGCTGCAGGCGCGTGGCCAATCAGAGCACGGGGGCAGGCTGGGAGGTGGGAGGGCTCGTGGAATTAGGAAGACGGAGTGGGGAGGGAAAGGGAGAAAACACGGGGATCACGGGGCTTTAGGCACGCGGATTTGGCAAAAATATATATAAATTAGGGGCAGCACAAAGACCTGGGCACACACTCACCCGCTCACGTCTCGTTGGTAAAGAGACGGCGAAAGCGACCACGGTTTGCTAGACCCGGAGAGCTGCAGGCGTGTGGCCAATCAGAGCACGGGTCGGGCTGGGAGGCGGGAGAGCTCGTGGAATCAGGAAGAGGGAGTGGGGAGGAAAAGGGCGAAAACACGGGGCTCAAGGGGCTTTAGGCATGAGGATTTGGCAAAAATATATATAAATTAGGGGCAGCACAAAGACCTGGGCACACACTCACCCGCTCACGTATCGTTGGTAAATAGACGGCGAAGGCTACCGCGGGTTGCTAGACCCGGAGAGCTGCAGGCGCGTGGCCAATCAGAGCACGGGGCCGGGCTGGGAGGTGGGAGGGCTCGTGGAATTAGGAAGACGGAGTGGGGAGGGAAAGGGCGAAAACACGGGGCTCACGGGGCTTTAGGCACGTGGATTTGGCAAAAATATATATAAATTAGGGCGGCACAAAGACCTGGGCACACACTCACCCGCTCACGTCTCGTTGGTAAAGAGACGGCGAAAGCTACCACGGTTCGCTAGACCCGGAGACCTGCAGGCGTGTGGCCAATCAGAGCACGGGGGCGGGCTGGGAGGCGGGAGGGCTCGTGGAATCAGGAAGAGGGATTGGGGAGGAAAGGGCGAAAACACGGGGCTCAAGGGGCTTTAGGCATGAGGATTGAGCAAAAATATATATAAATTAGGGGCAGCACAAAGACCTGGGCATACACTCACCAGCTCACATCTCGTTGGTAAAGAGACGGCGAAAGCTACCGCGAGTTTCTAGACCCGGAGAGCTGCAGGCGCGTGGCCAATCAGAGCACGGGGGCGGGCTGGGAGGCGGGAGGGCTCGTGGAATCAGGAAGACGTAGTGGGGAGGGAAAGGGCGAAAACACAGGGCTCACGGGGCTTTAGGCACACGGATTTGGCAAAAATATATATAAATTAGGGGCAGCACAAAGACCTGGGCACACACTCACCCGCTCACGTCTCGTTGGTAAATAGACGGCGAAAGCTACCGCAGGTTGCTAGACCCGGAGAGCTGCAGGCGCGTGGCCAATCAGAGCACGGGGGCAGGCTGGGAGGTGGGAGGGCTCGTGGAATTAGGAAGACGGAGTGGGGAGGGAAAGGGAGAAAACACGGGGCTCACGGGGCTTTAGGCACGCGGATTTGGCAAAAATATATATAAATTAGGGGCAGCACAAAGACCTGGGCACACACTCACCCGCTCACGTCTCGTTGGTAAAGAGACGGCGAAAGCTACCACGGTTTGCTAGACCCGGAGAGCTGCAGGCGTGTGGCCAATCAGAGCACGGGGGCAGGCTGGGAGGCGGGAGAGCTTGTGGAATCAGGAAGAGGGAGTGGGGAGGGAAAGGGCGAAAACACGGGGCTGAAGGGGCTTTAGGCACGTGGATTTGGCAAAAATATATATAAATTAGGGGCAGCACAAAGACCTGGGCACACACTCACCAGCTCACGTCTCGTTGGTAAAGAGATGGCGAAAGCTACCGCGGGTTGCTAGACCCGGAGAACTGCAGGCGCGTGGCCAATCAGAGCACGGGGGCGGGCTGGGAGGCGGGAGGGCTCGTGGAATCAGGAAGACGGAGTGGGGAGGAAAGGGCGAAAACACGGGGCTCAAGGGGCTTTAGGCACGCAGATTTGGCAAAAAAATATATAAATTAGGGGCAGCACAAAGACCTGGGCACACACTCACCAGCTCACGTCTCATTGATAAAGAGATGGCGAAAGCTACTGTGGGTTGCTAGACCCGGAGAACTGCAGGCGTGTGGCCAATCAGAGCACGGGGGCGGGCTGGGAGGCGGGAGGGCTCGTGGAATCAGGAAGACGGAGTGGGGAGGGAAAGGGCAAAAACACGGGGCTCAAGGGGCTTTAGGCACGCGGATTTGGCAAAAAAATATATAAATTAGGGGCAGCACAAAGACATGGGCACACACTCACCAGCTCACGTCTCGTTGGTAAAGAGATGGCGAAAGCTACCGTGGGTTGCTAGACCCGGAGAACTGCAGGCGCGTGGCCAATCAGAGCACGGGGCGGGCTGGGAGGCGGGAGGGCTCGTGGAATCAGGAAGAGGGAGTGGGGAGGAAAGGGCGAAAACACGGGGCTCAAGGGGCTTTAGGCATGCGGATTTGACAAAAATATATATAAATTAGGGGCAGCACAAAGACCTGGGCACACACTCACCAGCTCACGTCTCGTTGGTAAAGAGACGGCGAAAGCTACCACGGTTTGCTAGACCCGGAGAGCTGCAGGCGTGTGGCCAATCAGAGCACGGGGGCGGGCTGGGAGGTTGGAGAGCTCGTGTAATCAGGAAGAGGGAGTGGGCAGGGAAAGGCCGAAAACACGGGGCTCAAAGGGCTTTAGGCACGCTGATTTGGCAAAAATATATATAAATTAGGGGCAGCACAAAGACCTGGGCACACACTCACCAGCTCACGTCTCGTTGGTAAAGAGATTGCAAAAGCTACCGCGGGTTGCTAGACCCGGAGAACTGCAGGCGCGTGGCCAATCAGAGCATGGGGGCGGGCTGGGAGGTGGGAGGGGTCGTGGAATCAGGAAGAGGGAGTGGGGAGGAAAGGGCGAAAACACGGGGCTCAAGGGGCTTTAGGCATGCGGATTTGACAAAAATATATATAAATTAGGGGCAGCACAAAGACCTGGGCACACACTCACCAGCTCACGTCTCATTGGTAAATAGACGGCGAAAGCTACCGCGAGTTGCTAGACCCGAAGAGCTGCAGGCGCGTGGCCAATCAGAGCACGGGTCGGGCTGGGAGGCGGGAGGGCTCGTGGAATCAGGAAGAGGGGGTGTGGAGTGAAAGGGCGAAAACACGGGGCTCAAGGGGCATTAGGCATGTGGATTTGGTAACAATATATATAAATTAGGGGCAGCACAAAGACCTGGGCACACACTCCTCCGCTCATTTCTCATTGGTAAAGAGACGGCAAAAGCTACCGCGGGTTGCTAGACCCGGAGAGCTGCAGGTGCTTGGCCAATCAGAGCACGCGGGCGGGCTGGGATGCGGGAGGGCTTGTGGAATCAGGAAGACGGAGTGGGGAGGGAAAGAGCGAAAACATGGGGCTTAAGGGGCTTTAGGCACGCAGATTTTGCAAAAATATATATAAATTAGGGGCAGCACAAAGACCTGGGCACACACTCACCCGCTCACGTCTTGTTGGTAAAGAGGCGGCGAAAGCTACCGCCGGTTGCTAGACCTGGAGAGCTGCAGGCGCGTGCAAATCAGAGCACGGGGGCAGGCTGGGAGGTGGGAGAGCTTGTGGAATTAGGAAGACGGAGTGGGGAGGGAAAGGGCGAAAACACGGGGCTCAAGGGGCTTTAGGCACGCGGATTTGGCAAAAATATATATAAATTAGGGGCAGCACAAAGACCTGGGCACACACTCACCAGCTCACGTCTCGTTGGTAAAGAGATGGCGAAAGCTACCGCGGGTTGCTAGACCTGGAGAACTGCAGGTGTGTGGCCAATCAGAGCACGGGGGCGGGCTGGGAGGCGGGAGGGCTCGTGGAATCAGGAAGAGGGAGAGGGGAGGAAAGGGCAAAAACACTGGGCTCAAGGGGCTTTAGGCTCGCGGAACTGGCAAGAATATATATAAATTAGGGGCAGCACAAAGACCTGGGTAT
Organism: Ambystoma mexicanum; assembly: GCF_040938575.1. Taxonomy (NCBI): domain Eukaryota; kingdom Metazoa; phylum Chordata; class Amphibia; order Caudata; family Ambystomatidae; genus Ambystoma; species Ambystoma mexicanum. The sequence continues at coordinate 782,289,283 of NC_090932.1, forward strand.
ACACTCACCCGCTCACGTCTCGTTGGTAAAGAGACGGCGAAAGCTACCACGGTTTGCTAGACCCGGAGAGCTGCAGGCGTGTGGCCAATCAGAGCACGGGGGCGGGCTGGGAGGTGGGAGAGCTCGTGGAATCAGGAAGAGGGAGTGGGGAGGGAAAGGGCGAAAACACTGGGCTCAAGGGGCTTTAGGCACACGGATTTGGCAAAAATATATATAAATTAGGGGCAGCACAAAGACCTGGGCACACACTCACCAGCTCAAGTCTCGTTGGTAAATAGACGGCGAAAGCTACCGCCAGTTGCTAGACCCGGAGAGCTGCAGGCACGTGGCCAATTAGAGCACGGGTCGGGCTGGGAGGCGGGAGGGCTCGTGGAATCAGGAAGAGGGGGTGTGGAGGGAAAGGGCGAAAACACGGGGCTCAAGGGGCATTAGGCATGTGGATTTGGCAACAATATATATAAATTAGGGGCAGCACAAAGACCTGGGCACACACTCATCAGCTCACATCTCGTTGGTAAAGAGACGGCGAAAGCTACCGCGAGTTTCTAGACCCGGAGAGCTGCAGGCGCGTGGCCAATCAGAGCACGGGGCGGGCTGGGAGGCGGGAGGGCTCGTGGAATCAGGAAGACGTAGTGGGGAGGGAAAGGGCGAAAACACGGGGCTCACGGGGCTTTAGGCACATGGATTTGGAAAAAATATATATAAATTAGGGGCAGCACAAAGACCTGGGCACACACTCACCTGCTCACGTCTCGTTGGTAAATAGATGGCGAAAGCTACAGCAGGTTGCTAGACCCGGAGAGCTGCAGGCGCGTGGCCAATCAGAGCACGGGGGCAGGCTGGGAGGTGGGAGGGCTCGTGGAATTAGGAAGACGGAGTGTGGAGGGAAAAGGCGAAAACACGGGGCTCACAGGGCTTCAGGCACGCGGATTTGGTAAAAATATATATAAATTAGGGGCAGCATAAAGACCTGGGCACACACTCACCCGCTCACGTCTTGTTGGTAAAGAGATGGCGAAAGCTACCACGGTTTGCTAGACCCGGAGAGCTGCAGGCGTGTGGCCAATCAGAGCACGGGGGCAAGCTGGGAGGCGGGAGAGCTTGTGGAATCAGGAAGAGGGAGTGGAGAGGGAAAGGGCGAAAACACGGGGCTGAAGGGGCTTTAGGCACGTGGATTTGGCAAAAATATATATAAATTAGGGGCAGCACAAAGACCTGGGCACACACTCACCAGCTCACGTCTCGTTGGTAAAGAGATGGCGAAAGCTACCGCGGGTTGCTAGACCCGGAGAACTGCAGGCACGTGGCCAATCAGAGCATGGGGGCGGGCTGGGAGGCGGGAGGGCTCGTGGAATCAGGAAGAGGGAGTGGGGAGGAAAGGGCGAAAACACGGGGGTCAAGGGGCTTTAGGCATGCGGATTTGACAAAAATATATATAAATTAGGGGCAGCACAAAGACCTGGGCACACACTCACCAGCTCACGTCTCGTTGGTAAATAGACGGCGAAAGCTACCGCCAGTTGCTAGACCCGGAGAGCTGCAGGCACATGGCCAATTAGAGCACGGGTCGGGCTGGGAGGCGGGAGGGCTCGTGGAATCAGGAAGAGGGGGTGTGGAGGGAAAGGGTGAAAACACGGGGCTCAAGGGGCATTAGGCATGTGGATTTGGCAACAATATATATAAATTAGGGGCAGCACAAAGACCTGGGCACACACTCATCAGCTCACATCTCGTTGGTAAAGAGACGGCGAAAGCTACCGCGAGTTTCTAGACCCGGAGAGCTGCAGGCGCGTGGCCAATCAGAGCACGGGGCGGGCTGGGAGGCGGGAGGGCTCGTGGAATCAGGAAGACGTAGTGGGGAGGGAAAGGGCGAAAACACGGGGCTCACGGGGCTTTAGGCACACGGATTTGGAAAAAATATATATAAATTAGGGGCAGCACAAAGACCTGGGCACACACTCACCCGCTCACGTCTCGTTGGTAAATAGACGGCGAAAGCTACCGCAGGTTGCTAGACCCGGAGAGCTGCAGGCGCGTGGCCAATCAGAGCACGGGGGCAGGCTGGGAGGTGGGAGGGCTCGTGGAATTAGGAAGACGGAGTGTGGAGGGAAAAGGCGAAAACACGGGGCTCACAGGGCTTCAGGCACGCGGATTTGGTAAAAATATATATAAATTAGGGGCAGCATAAAGACCTGGGCACACACTCACCCGCTCACGTCTTGTTGGTAAAGAGATGGCGAAAGCTACCACGGTTTGCTAGACCCGGAGAGCTGCAGGCGTGTGGCCAATCAGAGCACGGGGGCAGGCTGGGAGGCGGGAGAGCTTGTGGAATCAGGAAGAGGGAGTGGAGAGGGAAAGGGCGAAAACACGGGGCTGAAGGGGCTTTAGGCACGTGGATTTGGCAAAAATATATATAAATTAGGGGCAGCACAAAGACCTGGGCACACACTCACCAGCTCACGTCTCGTTGGTAAAGAGATGGCGAAAGCTACCGCGGGTTGCTAGACCCGGAGAACTGCAGGCGCGTGGCCAATCAGAGCATGGGGGCGGGCTGGGAGGCGGGAGGGCTTGTGGAATCAGGAAGAGGGAGTGGGGAGGAAAGGGCGTAAACACGGGGCTCAAGGGGCTTTAGGCATGAGGATTTGGCAAAAATATATATAAATTAGGGGCAGCACAAAGACCTGGGCACACACTCACCAGCTCACGTCTCATTGGTAAAGAGACGGCGAAAGCTACCACGGTTTGGTAGACCCGGAGAGCTGCAGGTGTGCGGCCAATCAGAGCATGGGGGCGGGCTGGGAGGCGGGAGGGCTTGTGGAATCAGGAAGAGGGAGTGGGGAGGAAAGGGCGTAAACACGGGGCTCAAGGGGCTTTAGGCATGAGGATTTGGCAAAAATATATATAAATTAGGGGCAGCACAAAGACCTGGGCACACACTCACCAGCTCACGTCTCATTGGTAAAGAGACGGCGAAAGCTACCGCGAGTTTCTAGACCGGAGAGCTGCAGGTGTGTGGCCAATCAGAGCACGGGGCGGGCTGGGAGGCGGGAGGGCTTGTGGAATCAGGAAGACGGAGTGGGGAGGAAAAGGGCGAAAACACGGTGCTCACGGGGCTTTAGGCACACGGATTTGGCAAAAATATATATAAATTAGGGGCAGCACAAAGACCTGGGCACACACTCACCCGCTCACGTCTCGTTGGTAAATAGACGGCAAAAGCTACCGCGGGTTGCTAGACCCAGAGAGCTGCAGGCGCGTGGCCAATCAGAGCACGGGGGCAGGCTGGGAGGTGGGCGGGCTCGTGGAATTAGGAAGACGGAGTGGGGAGGGAAAGGGCGAAAACACAGGGCTCACGGGGCTTTAGGGATGCGGATTTGGCAAAAATATATATAAATTAGGGGCGGCACAAAGACCTGGGCACACACTCACCCGCTCACGTCTCGTTGGTAAATAGACGGCGAAGGCTACCATGGTTTGCTACACCCGGAGAGCTGCAGGCGTGTGGCCAATCAGAGCACGGGGGCAGGCTGGGAGGCGGGAGAGCTTGTGGAATCAGGAAGAGGGAGTGGGGAGGGAAAGGGCGAAAACACGGGGCTCAAGGGGCTTTAGGCACGCGGATTTGGCAAAAATATATATAAATTATGGGCAGCACAAGACCTGGGCACACACTCACCAGCTCACGTCTCGTTGGTAAAGAGATGGCGAAAGCTACCGCGGGTTGCTAGACCCGGAGAGCTGCAGGCGTGTGGCCAATCAGAGAACTGGGCGGGTTGGGAGGCGGGAGGGCTCGTGGAATCAGGAAGAGGGAGTGGGGAGGGAAAGGGCAAAAACACGGGGCTCAAGGGGCTTTAGGCACGTGGATTTGGCAAAAATATATATAAATTAGGGGCAGCACAAAGACCTGGGCACACACTCACCGACTCACGTCTCATTGGTAAAGAGACGGCGAAAGCTACCGCGGGTTGCTAGACCCGGAGAGCTGCAGGCGCATGGCCAATCAGAGCACGGGGGCGGGCTGGGAGGCGGGAAGGCTTGTGGAATCAGGAAGAGGGAGTGGGGAGGGAAAGGGTGAAAACACGGGGCTCAAAGGGCTTTAGGCACACGGATTTGGCAAAAATGTATATAAATTAGGGGCAGCACAAAGACCTGGGCTAACACTCACCCACTCACGTCTCGTTGGTAAAGAGACGGTGAAAGCTACCGCGGGTTGCTAGACCCAGAGAGCTGCAGGCGCGTGGCCAATCAGAGCACGGGTCGGGCTGGGAGGCGGGAGGGCTCGTGGAATCAGGAAGAGGGGGTGTGGAGGGAAAGGGCAAAAACACGCGGCTCACGGGGCTTTAGGCACGCGGATTTGGCAAAATATATATAAATTAGGGGCAGCACAAAGACCTGGGCACACACTCACCCGCTCACATCTCGTTGGTAAATAGACGGCGAAAGCTACCGCGGGTTGCTAGACCCAGAGAGCTGCAGGCGCGTGGCCAATCAGAGCATGGGGGCGGGCTGGGAGGTGGGAGGGCTTGTGGAATTAGGAAGACGGAGTGGGGAGGGAAAGGGCGAAAACACAGGGCTCACGGGCTTTAGGCATGCAGATTTGGCAAAAATATATATAAATTAGGGGCAGCACAAAGACCTGGGCACACACTCACCCGCTCACGTCTCGTTGGTAAATAGACGGCGAAAGCTACCACGGTTTGCTAGACCCGGAGAGCTGCAGGCATGTGACCAATCAGAGCACGGGGCGGGCTGGGAGGCGGGAGAGCTCGTGGAATCAGGAAGAGGGAGTGGGGAGGGAAAGGGCGAAAACACGGGGCTCAAGGGGCTTTAGGCACGCGGATTTGGCAAAAATATATATAAATTAGGGGCAGCACAAAGACCTGGGCACACACTCACCAGATCACGTCTTGTTGGTAAAGAGATGGTGAAAGCTACCGCGAGTTGCTAGACCCGGAGAGCTGCAGGCGCGTGGCTAATCAGAGCACAGGGGCGGGCTGGGAGGCGGGAGGGCTCGTGGAATCAGGAAGACGGAGTGGGGAGGGAAAGGGCGAAAACACAGGGCTCACGGGGCTTTAGGCACACAGATTTGGCAAAAATATATATAAATTAGGGGCAGCACAAAGTCCTGGGCACACAATCACCCGCTCACGTCTCGTTGGTAAATAGACAGCGAAAGCTACCGCGGGTTGCTAGACCCGGAGAGCTGCAGGCGCGTGGCCAATCAGAGCACGGGGCGGGCTGGGAGGTGGGAGGGCTCGTGGAATTAGGAAGACGGAGTGGGGAGGGAAAGGGCGAAAACACGGGGCTCACATGGCTTTAGGCACGCGGATTTGGCAAAAATATATATAAATTAGGGGCAGCACAAAGACCTGGGCACACACTCACCCGCTCACGTCTCGTTGGTAAATAGACGGCGAAAGCTACCGCGGGTTGCTAGACCCGGAGAGCTGCAGGCGTGTGGCCAATCAGAGCACGGGGGCGGGCTGGGAGGTGGGAGGGCTCGTGGAATTAGGAAGACGGAGTGGGGAGGGAAAGGGCGAAAACACGGGGCTCACGGGGCTTTAGGCACGCGGTTTTGGCAAAAATATATATAAATTAGGGGCAGCACAAAGACCTGGGCACACACTCACCCGCTCACGTCTCGTTGGTAAATAGACGGCGAAAGCTACCGCGGGTTGCTAGCCCCAGAGAGCTGCAGGCGCGTGGCCAATCAGAGCACGGGGGCAGGCTGGGAGGTGGGAGGGCTCGTGGAATTAGGAAGACGGAGTGGGGAGGGAAAGGGCGAAAACACGGGGATCACAGGGCTTTAAGCACGAGGATTTGGCAAAAATATATATAAATTAGGGGCAGCACAAATACCTGGGCACACACTCACCCGCTCACGTCTCATTGGTAAAGAGACGGCGAAAGCTACCACGGTTTGCTAGACCCGGAGAGCTGCAGGCGTGTGGCCAATCAGAGCACGGGGCGGGCTGGGAGGCGGGAGAGCTCGTGGAATCAGGAAGAGGGAGTGGGGAGGAAAACGGCGAAAACACGGGGCTCAAGGGGCTTTAGGCACGCGGATTTGGCAAAAATATATATAAATTAGGGGCAGCACAAAGACCTGGGCACACACTCACCCGCTCACGTATCGTTGGTAAATAGACGGCGAAGGCTACCGCGGGTTGCTAGACCCGGAGAGCTGCAGGCGCGTGGCCAATCAGAGCACGGGCCGGGCTGGGAGGTGGGAGGGCTCGTGGAATTAGGAAGACGGAGTGGGGAGGGAAAGGGCGAAAACACGGGGCTCACGGGGCTTTAGGCACGCGGATTTGGCAAAAATATATATAAATTAGGGGCAGTACAAAGACCTGGGCACACACTCACCCGCTCACGTCTCGTTGGTAAAGAGACGGCGAAAGCTACCACAGTTCGCTAGACCCGGAGACCTGCAGGCGTGTGGCCAATCAGAGCACGGGGGCGGGCTGGGAGGCGGGAGGGCTCGTGGAATCAGGAAGAGGGAGTGGGGAGGAAAGGGCGAAAACACGGGGCTCAAGGGGCTTTAGGCATGAGGATTTGGCAAAAATATATATAAATTAGGGGCAGCACAAAGACCTGGGCATACACTCACCAGCTCACATCTCGTTGGTAAAGAGACGGCGAAAGCTACCGCGAGTTTCTAGACCCGGAGAGCTGCAGGCGCGTGGCCAATCAGAGCACGGGGGCGGGCTGGGAGGCGGGAGGGCTCGTGGAATCAGGAAGACGTAGTGGGGAGGGAAAGGGCGAAAACACAGGGCTCACGGGGCTTTAGGCACACGGATTTGGCAAAAATATATATAAATTAGGGGCAGCACAAAGACCTGGGCACACACTCACCCGCTCACGTCTCGTTGGTAAATAGACGGTGAAAGCTACCGCAGGTTGCTAGACCCGGAGAGCTACAGGCGCGTGGCCAATCAGAGCACAGGGGCAGGCTGGGAGGTGGGAGGGCTCGTGGAATTAGGAAGACGGAGTGGGGAGGGAAAGGGAGAAAACACGGGGCTCACGGGGCTTTAGGCACGCGGATTTGGCAAAAATATATATAAATTAGGGGCAGCACAAAGACCTGGGCACACACTCACCCGCTCACGTCTCGTTGGTAAAGAGACGGCGAAAGCGACCACGGTTTGCTAGACCCGGAGAGCTGCAGGCGTGTGGCCAATCAGAGCACGGGTCGGGCTGGGAGGCGGGAGAGCTCGTGGAATCAGGAAGAGGGAGTGGGGAGGAAAAGGGCGAAAACACGGGGCTCAAGGGGCTTTAGGCATGAGGATTTGGCAAAAATATATATAAATTAGGGGCAGCACAAAGACCTGGGCACACACTCACCCGCTCACGTATCGTTGGTAAATAGACGGCGAAGGCTACCGCGGGTTGCTAGACCCGGAGAGCTGCAGGCGCGTGGCCAATCAGAGCACGGGGCCGGGCTGGGAGGTGGGAGGGCTCGTGGAATTAGGAAGACGGAGTGGGGAGGGAAAGGGCGAAAACACGGGGCTCACGGGGCTTTAGGCACGCGGATTTGGCAAAAATATATATAAATTAGGGGCAGTACAAAGACCTGGGCACACACTCACCCGCTCACGTCTCGTTGGTAAAGAGACGGCGAAAGCTACCACGGTTCGCTAGACCCGGAGACCTGCAGGCGTGTGGCCAATCAGAGCACGGGGGCGGGCTGGGAGGCGGGAGGGCTCGTGGAATCAGGAAGAGGGAGTGGGGAGGAAAGGGCGAAAACACGGGGCTCAAGGGGCTTTAGGCATGAGGATTTGGCAAAAATATATATAAATTAGGGGCAGCACAAAGACCTGGGCATACACTCACCAGCTCACATCTCGTTGGTAAAGAGACGGCGAAAGCTACCGCGAGTTTCTAGACCCGGAGAGCTGCAGGCGCGTGGCCAATCAGAGCACGGGGGCGGGCTGGGAGGCGGGAGGGCTCGTGGAATCAGGAAGACGTAGTGGGGAGGGAAAGGGCGAAAACACAGGGCTCACGGGGCTTTAGGCACACGGATTTGGCAAAAATATATATAAATTAGGGGCAGCACAAAGACCTGGGCACACACTCACCCGCTCACGTCTCGTTGGTAAATAGACGGCGAAAGCTACCGCAGGTTGCTAGACCCGGAGAGCTGCAGGCGCGTGGCCAATCAGAGCACGGGGGCAGGCTGGGAGGTGGGAGGGCTCGTGGAATTAGGAAGACGGAGTGGGGAGGGAAAGGGAGAAAACACGGGGCTCACGGGGCTTTAGGCACGCGGATTTGGCAAAAATATATATAAATTAGGGGCAGCACAAAGACCTGGGCACACACTCACCCGCTCACGTCTCGTTGGTAAAGAGACGGCGAAAGCTACCACGGTTTGCTAGACCCGGAGAGCTGCAGGCGTGTGGCCAATCAGAGCACGGGGGCAGGCTGGGAGGCGGGAGAGTTTGTGGAATCAGGAAGAGGGAGTGGGGAGGGAAAGGGCGAAAACACGGGGCTGAAGGGGCTTTAGGCACGTGGATTTGGCAAAAATATATATAAATTAGGGGCAGCACAAAGACCTGGGCACACACTCACCAGGTCACGTCTCGTTGGTAAAGAGATGGCGAAAGCTACCGCGGGTTGCTAGACCCGGAGAACTGCAGGCGCGTGGCCAATCAGAGCACGGGGGCGGGCTGGGAGGCGGGAGGGCTCGTGGAATCAGGAAGACGGAGTGGGGAGGAAAGGGCGAAAACACGGGGCTCAAGGGGCTTTAGGCACGCGGATTTGGCAAAAAAATATATAAATTAGGGGCAGCACAAAGACCTGGGCACACACTCACCAGCTCACGTCTCATTGATAAAGAGATGGCGAAAGCTACTGTGGGTTGCTAGACCCGGAGAACTGCAGGCGCGTGGCCAATCAGAGCACGGGGGCGGGCTGGGAGGCGGGAGGGCTCGTGGAATCAGGAAGACGGAGTGGGGAGGGAAAGGGCAAAAACACGGGGCTCAAGGGGCTTTAGGCACGCGGATTTGGCAAAAAAATATATAAATTAGGGGCAGCACAAAGACATGGGCACACACTCACCAGCTCACGTCTCGTTGGTAAAGAGATGGCGAAAGCTACCGTGGGTTGCTAGACCCGGAGAACTGCAGGCGCGTGGCCAATCAGAGCACGGGGCGGGCTGGGAGGCGGGAGGGCTCGTGGAATCAGGAAGAGGGAGTGGGGAGGAAAGGGCGAAAACACAGGGCTCAAGGGGCTTTAGGCATGCGGATTTGACAAAAATATATATAAATTAGGGGCAGCACAAAGACCTGGGCACACACTCACCAGCTCACGTCTCGTTGGTAAAGAGACGGCGAAAGCTACCACGGTTTGCTAGACCCGGAGAGCTGCAGGCGTGTGGCCAATCAGAGCACGGGGGCGGGCTGGGAGGTTGGAGAGCTCGTGTAATCAGGAAGAGGGAGTGGGCAGGGAAAGGCCGAAAACACGGGGCTCAAAGGGCTTTAGGCACGCTGATTTGGCAAAAATATATATAAATTAGGGGCAGCACAAAGACCTGGGCACACACTCACCAGCTCACGTCTCGTTGGTAAAGAGATTGCGAAAGCTACCGCGGGTTGCTAGACCCAGAGAACTGCAGGCGCGTGGCCAATCAGAGCATGGGGGCGGGCTGGGAGGTGGGAGGGCTCGTGGAATCAGGAAGAGGGAGTGGGGAGGAAAGGGCGAAAACACGGGGCTCAAGGGGCTTTAGGCATGCGGATTTGACAAAAATATATATAAATTAGGGGCAGCACAAAGACCTGGGCACACACTCACCAGCTCACGTCTCATTGGTAAATAGACGGCGAAAGCTACCGCGAGTTGCTAGACCCGAAGAGCTGCAGGCGCGTGGCCAATCAGAGCACGGGTCGGGCTGGGAGGCGGGAGGGCTCGTGGAATCAGGAAGAGGGGGTGTGGAGTGAAAGGGCGAAAACACGGGGCTCAAGGGGCATTAGGCATGTGGATTTGGTAACAATATATATAAATTAGGGGCAGCACAAAGACCTGGGCACACACTCCTCCGCTCATTTCTCATTGGTAAAGAGACGGCAAAAGCTACCGCGGGTTGCTAGACCCGGAGAGCTGCAGGTGCTTGGCCAATCAGAGCATGCGGGCGGGCTGGGATGCTGGAGGGCTTGTGGAATCAGGAAGACGGAGTGGGGAGGGAAAGAGCGAAAACATGGGGCTTAAGGGGCTTTAGGCACGCAGATTTTGCAAAAATATATATAAATTAGGGGCAGCACAAAGACCTGGGCACACACTCACCCGCTCACGTCTTGTTGGTAAAGAGGCGGCGAAAGCTACCGCCGGTTGCTAGACCTGGAGAGCTGCAGGCGCGTGCAAATCAGAGCACGGGGGCAGGCTGGGAGGTGGGAGAGCTTGTGGAATTAGGAAGACGGAGTGGGGAGGGAAAGGGCGAAAACACGGGGCTCAAGGGGCTTTAGGCACGCGGATTTGGCAAAAATATATATAAATTAGGGGCAGCACAAAGACCTGGGCACACACTCACCAGCTCACGTCTCGTTGGTAAAGAGATGGCGAAAGCTACCGCGGGTTGCTAGACCTGGAGAACTGCAGGTGTGTGGCCAATCAGAGCACGGGGGCGGGCTGGGAGGCGGGAGGGCTCGTGGAATCAGGAAGAGGGAGAGGGGAGGAAAGGGCAAAAACACTGGGCTCAAGGGGCTTTAGGCTCGCGGAACTGGCAAGAATATATATAAATTAGGGGCAGCACAAAGACCTGGGTATACACTCACCCGCTCACGTCTCGATGGTAAAGAGACGGCGAAAGCTACCACGGTTTGCTAGACCCGGAGAGCTGCAGGCGTGTGGCCAATCAGAGCACGGGGGCGGGCTGGGAGGTGGGAGAGCTCGTGGAATCAGGAAGAGGGAGTGGGGAGGGAAAGGGCGAAAACACTGGGCTCAAGGGGCTTTAGGCACACGGATTTGGCAAAAATATATATAAATTATGGGCAGCACAAAGACCTGGGCACACACTCACCAGCTCACGTCTCGTTGGTAAAGAGATGGCGAAAGCTACCGCGGGTTGCTAGACCCGGAGAACTGCAGGCACGTGGCCAATCAGAGCATGGGGGCGGGCTGGGAGGCGGGAGGGCTCGTGGAATCAGGAAGAGGGAGTGGGGAGGAAAGGGCGAAAACACGGGGGTCAAGGGGCTTTAGGCATGCGGATTTGACAAAAATATATATAAATTAGGGGCAGCACAAAGACCTGGGCACACACTCACCAGCTCACGTCTCGTTGGTAAATAGACGGCGAAAGCTACCGCCAGTTGCTAGACCCGGAGAGCTGCAGGCACGTGGCCAATTAGAGCACGGGTCGGGCTGGGAGGCGGGAGGGCTCGTGGAATCAGGAAGAGGGGGTGTGGAGGGAAAGGGCGAAAACACGGGGCTCAAGGGGCATTAGGCATGTGGATTTGGCAACAATATATATAAATTAGGGGCAGCACAAAGACCTGGGCACACACTCATCAGCTCACATCTCGTTGGTAAAGAGACGGCGAAAGCTACCGCGAGTTTCTAGACCCGGAGAGCTGCAGGCGCGTGGCCAATCAGAGCACGGGGCGGGCTGGGAGGCGGGAGGGCTCGTGGAATCAGGAAGACGTAGTGGGGAGGGAAAGGGCGAAAACACGGGGCTCACGGGGCTTTAGGCACATGGATTTGGAAAAAATATATATAAATTAGGGGCAGCACAAAGACCTGGGCACACACTCACCTGCTCACGTCTCGTTGGTAAATAGACGGCGAAAGCTACAGCAGGTTGCTAGACCCGGAGAGCTGCAGGCGCGTGGCCAATCAGAGCACGGGGGCAGGCTGGGAGGTGGGAGGGCTCGTGGAATTAGGAAGACGGAGTGTGGAGGGAAAAGGCGAAAACACGGGGCTCACAGGGCTTCAGGCACGCGGATTTGGTAAAAATATATATAAATTAGGGGCAGCATAAAGACCTGGGCACACACTCACCCGCTCACGTCTTGTTGGTAAAGAGATGGCGAAAGCTACCACGGTTTGCTAGACCCAGAGAGCTGCAGGCGTGTGGCCAATCAGAGCACGGGGGCAAGCTGGGAGGCGGGAGAGCTTGTGGAATCAGGAAGAGGGAGTGGAGAGGGAAATGGCGAAAACACGGGGCTGAAGGGGCTTTAGGCACGTGGATTTGGCAAAAATATATATAAATTAGGGGCAGCACAAAGACCTGGGCACACACTCACCAGCTCACGTCTCGTTGGTAAAGAGATGGCGAAAGCTACCGCGGGTTGCTAGACCCGGAGAACTGCAGGCACGTGGCCAATCAGAGCATGGGGGCGGGCTGGGAGGCGGGAGGGCTCGTGGAATCAGGAAGAGGGAGTGGGGAGGAAAGGGCGAAAACACGGGGGTCAAGGGGCTTTAGGCATGCGGATTTGACAAAAATATATATAAATTAGGGGCAGCACAAAGACCTGGGCACACACTCACCAGATCACGTCTCGTTCGTAAATAGACGGCGAAAGCTACCGCCAGTTGCTAGACCCGGAGAGCTGCAGGCACATGGCCAATTAGAGCACGGGTCGGGCTGGGAGGCGGGAGGGCTCGTGGAATCAGGAAGAGGGGGTGTGGAGGGAAAGGGTGAAAACACGGGGCTCAAGGGGCATTAGGCATGTGGATTTGGCAACAATATATATAAATTAGGGGCAGCACAAAGACCTGGGCACACACTCATCAGCTCACATCTCGTTGGTAAAGAGACGGCGAAAGCTACCGCGAGTTTCTAGACCCGGAGAGCTGCAGGCGCGTGGCCAATCAGAGCACGGGGCGGGCTGGGAGGCGGGAGGGCTCGTGGAATCAGGAAGACGTAGTGGGGAGGGAAAGGGCGAAAACACGGGGCTCACGGGGCTTTAGGCACACGGATTTGGAAAAAATATATATAAATTAGGGGCAGCACAAAGACCTGGGCACACACTCACCCGCTCACGTCTCGTTGGTAAATAGACGGCGAAAGCTACCGCAGGTTGCTAGACCCGGAGAGCTGCAGGCGCGTGGCCAATCAGAGCACGGGGGCAGGCTGGGAGGTGGGAGGGCTCGTGGAATTAGGAAGACGGAGTGGGGAGGGAAAGGGAGAAAACACGGGGCTCACGGGGCTTTAGGCACGCGGATTTGGCAAAAATATATATAAATTAGGGGCAGCACAAAGACCTGGGCACACACTCACCCGCTCACGTCTCGTTGGTAAAGAGACGGCGAAAGCGACCACGGTTTGCTAGACCCGGAGAGCTGCAGGCGTGTGGCCAATCAGAGCACGGGTCGGGCTGGGAGGCGGGAGAGCTCGTGGAATCAGGAAGAGGGAGTGGGGAGGAAAAGGGCGAAAACACGGGGCTCAAGGGGCTTTAGGCATGAGGATTTGGCAAAAATATATATAAATTAGGGGCAGCACAAAGACCTGGGCACACACTCACCCGCTCACGTATCGTTGGTAAATAGACGGCGAAGGCTACCGCGGGTTGCTAGACCCGGAGAGCTGCAGGCGCGTGGCCAATCAGAGCACGGGGCCGGGCTGGGAGGTGGGAGGGCTCGTGGAATTAGGAAGACGGAGTGGGGAGGGAAAGGGCGAAAACACGGGGCTCACGGGGCTTTAGGCACGCGGATTTGGCAAAAATATATATAAATTAGGGGCAGTACAAAGACCTGGGCACACACTCACCCGCTCACGTCTCGTTGGTAAAGAGACGGCGAAAGCTACCACGGTTCGCTAGACCCGGAGACCTGCAGGCGTGTGGCCAATCAGAGCACGGGGGCGGCCTGGGAGGCGGGAGGGCTCGTGGAATCAGGAAGAGGGAGTGGGGAGGAAAGGGCGAAAACACGGGGCTCAAGGGGCTTTAGGCATGAGGATTTGGCAAAAATATATATAAATTAGGGGCAGCACAAAGACCTGGGCATACACTCACCAGCTCACATCTCGTTGGTAAAGAGACGGCGAAAGCTACCGCGAGTTTCTAGACCCGGAGAGCTGCAGGCGCGTGGCCAATCAGAGCACGGGGGCGGGCTGGGAGGCGGGAGGGCTCGTGGAATCAGGAAGACGTAGTGGGGAGGGAAAGGGCGAAAACACAGGGCTCACGGGGCTTTAGGCACACGGATTTGGCAAAAATATATATAAATTAGGGGCAGCACAAAGACCTGGGCACACACTCACCCGCTCACGTCTCGTTGGTAAATAGACGGCGAAAGCTACCGCAGGTTGCTAGACCCGGAGAGCTGCAGGCGCGTGGCCAATCAGAGCACGGGGGCAGGCTGGGAGGTGGGAGGGCTCGTGGAATTAGGAAGACGGAGTGGGGAGGGAAAGGGAGAAAACACGGGGCTCACGGGGCTTTAGGCACGCGGACTTGGCAAAAATATATATAAATTAGGGGCAGCACAAAGACCTGGGCACACACTCACCCGCTCACGTCTCGTTGGTAAAGAGACGGCGAAAGCTACCACGGTTTGCTAGACCCGGAGAGCTGCAGGCGTGTGGCCAATCAGAGCACGGGGGCAGGCTGGGAGGCGGGAGAGTTTGTGGAATCAGGAAGAGGGAGTGGGGAGGGAAAGGGCGAAAACACGGGGCTGAAGGGGCTTTAGGCACGTGGATTTGGCAAAAATATATATAAATTAGGGGCAGCACAAAGACCTGGGCACACACTCACCAGGTCACGTCTCGTTGGTAAAGAGATGGCGAAAGCTACCGCGGGTTGCTAGACCCGGAGAACTGCAGGCGCGTGGCCAATCAGAGCACGGGGGCGGGCTGGGAGGCGGGAGGGCTCGTGGAATCAGGAAGACGGAGTGGGGAGGAAAGGGCGAAAACACGGGGCTCAAGGGGCTTTAGGCACGCGGATTTGGCAAAAAAATATATAAATTAGGGGCAGCACAAAGACCTGGGCACACACTCACCAGCTCACGTCTCATTGATAAAGAGATGGCGAAAGCTACTGTGGGTTGCTAGACCCGGAGAACTGCAGGCGCGTGGCCAATCAGAGCACGGGGGCGGGCTGGGAGGCGGGAGGGCTCGTGGAATCAGGAAGACAGAGTGGGGAGGGAAAGGGCAAAAACACGGGGCTCAAGGGGCTTTAGGCACGCGGATTTGGCAAAAAAATATATAAATTAGGGGCAGCACAAAGACATGGGCACACACTCACCAGCTCACGTCTCGTTGGTAAAGAGATGGCGAAAGCTACCGTGGGTTGCTAGACCCGGAGAACTGCAGGCGCGTGGCCAATCAGAGCACGGGGCGGGCTGGGAGGCGGGAGGGCTCGTGGAATCAGGAAGAGGGAGTGGGGAGGAAAGGGCGAAAACACAGGGCTCAAGGGGCTTTAGGCATGCGGATTTGACAAAAATATATATAAATTAGGGGCAGCACAAAGACCTGGGCACACACTCACCAGCTCACGTCTCGTTGGTAAAGAGACGGCGAAAGCTACCACGGTTTGCTAGACCCGGAGAGCTGCAGGCGTGTGGCCAATCAGAGCACGGGGGCGGGCTGGGAGGTTGGAGAGCTCGTGTAATCAGGAAGAGGGAGTGGGCAGGGAAAGGCCGAAAACACGGGGCTCAAAGGGCTTTAGGCACGCTGATTTGGCAAAAATATATATAAATTAGGGGCAGCACAAAGACCTGGGCACACACTCACCAGCTCACGTCTCGTTGGTAAAGAGATTGCGAAAGCTACCGCGGGTTGCTAGACCCAGAGAACTGCAGGCGCGTGGCCAATCAGAGCATGGGGGCGGGCTGGGAGGTGGGAGGGCTCGTGGAATCAGGAAGAGGGAGTGGGGAGGAAAGGGCGAAAACACGGGGCTCAAGGGGCTTTAGGCATGCGGATTTGACAAAAATATATATAAATTAGGGGCAGCACAAAGACCTGGGCACACACTCACCAGCTCACGTCTCATTGGTAAATAGACGGCGAAAGCTACCGCGAGTTGCTAGACCCGAAGAGCTGCAGGCGCGTGGCCAATCAGAGCACGGGTCGGGCTGGGAGGCGGGAGGGCTCGTGGAATCAGGAAGAGGGGGTGTGGAGTGAAAGGGCGAAAACACGGGGCTCAAGGGGCATTAGGCATGTGGATTTGGTAACAATATATATAAATTAGGGGCAGCACAAAGACCTGGGCACACACTCCTCCGCTCATTTCTCATTGGTAAAGAGACGGCAAAAGCTACCGCGGGTTGCTAGACCCGGAGAGCTGCAGGTGCTTGGCCAATCAGAGCACGCGGGCGGGCTGGGATGCGGGAGGGCTTGTGGAATCAGGAAGACGGAGTGGGGAGGGAAAGAGCGAAAACATGGGGCTTAAGGGGCTTTAGGCACGCAGATTTTGCAAAAATATATATAAATTAGGGGCAGCACAAAGACCTGGGCACACACTCACCCGCTCACGTCTTGTTGGTAAAGAGGCGGCGAAAGCTACCGCCGGTTGCTAGACCTGGAGAGCTGCAGGCGCGTGCAAATCAGAGCACGGGGGCAGGCTGGGAGGTGGGAGAGCTTGTGGAATTAGGAAGACGGAGTGGGGAGGGAAAGGGCGAAAACACAGGGCTCAAGGGGCTTTAGGCACGCGGATTTGGCAAAAATATATATAAATTAGGGGCAGCACAAAGACCTGGGCACACACTCACCAGCTCACGTCTCGTTGGTAAAGAGATGGCGAAAGCTACCGCGGGTTGCTAGACCTGGAGAACTGCAGGTGTGTGGCCAATCAGAGCACGGGGGCGGGCTGGGAGGCGGGAGGGCTCGTGGAATCAGGAAGAGGGAGAGGGGAGGAAAGGGCAAAAACACTGGGCTCAAGGGGCTTTAGGCTCGCGGAACTGGCAAGAATATATATAAATTAGGGGCAGCACAAAGACCTGGGTATACACTCACCCGCTCACGTCTCGATGGTAAAGAGACGGCGAAAGCTACCACGGTTTGCTAGACCCGGAGAGCTGCAGGCGTGTGGCCAATCAGAGCACGGGGGCGGGCTGGGAGGTGGGAGAGCTCGTGGAATCAGGAAGAGGGAGTGGGGAGGGAAAGGGCGAAAACACTGGGCTCAAGGGGCTTTAGGCACACGGATTTGGCAAAAATATATATAAATTATGGGCAGCACAAAGACCTGGGCACACACTCACCAGCTCACGTCTCGTTGGTAAAGAGATGGCGAAAGCTACCGCGGGTTGCTAGACCCGGAGAACTGCAGGCACGTGGCCAATCAGAGCATGGGGGCGGGCTGGGAGGCGGGAGGGCTCGTGGAATCAGGAAGAGGGAGTGGGGAGGAAAGGGCGAAAACACGGGGGTCAAGGGGCTTTAGGCATGCGGATTTGACAAAAATATATATAAATTAGGGGCAGCACAAAGACCTGGGCACACACTCACCAGCTCACGTCTCGTTGGTAAATAGACGGCGAAAGCTACCGCCAGTTGCTAGACCCGGAGAGCTGCAGGCACGTGGCCAATTAGAGCACGGGTCGGGCTGGGAGGCGGGAGGGCTCGTGGAATCAGGAAGAGGGGGTGTGGAGGGAAAGGGCGAAAACACGGGGCTCAAGGGGCATTAGGCATGTGGATTTGGCAACAATATATATAAATTAGGGGCAGCACAAAGACCTGGGCACACACTCATCAGCTCACATCTCGTTGGTAAAGAGACGGCGAAAGCTACCGCGAGTTTCTAGACCCGGAGAGCTGCAGGCGCGTGGCCAATCAGAGCACGGGGCGGGCTGGGAGGCGGGAGGGCTCGTGGAATCAGGAAGACGTAGTGGGGAGGGAAAGGGCGAAAACACGGGGCTCACGGGGCTTTAGGCACATGGATTTGGAAAAAATATATATAAATTAGGGGCAGCACAAAGACCTGGGCACACACTCACCTGCTCACGTCTCGTTGGTAAATAGACGGCGAAAGCTACAGCAGGTTGCTAGACCCGGAGAGCTGCAGGCGCGTGGCCAATCAGAGCACGGGGGCAGGCTGGGAGTTGGGAGGGCTCGTGGAATTAGGAAGACGGAGTGTGGAGGGAAAAGGCGAAAACACGGGGCTCACAGGGCTTCAGGCACGCGGATTTGGTAAAAATATATATAAATTAGGGGCAGCATAAAGACCTGGGCACACACTCACCCGCTCACGTCTTGTTGGTAAAGAGATGGCGAAAGCTACCACGGTTTGCTAGACCCGGAGAGCTGCAGGCGTGTGGCCAATCAGAGCACGGGGGCAAGCTGGGAGGCGGGAGAGCTTGTGGAATCAGGAAGAGGGAGTGGAGAGGGAAATGGCGAAAACACGGGGCTGAAGGGGCTTTAGGCACGTGGATTTGGCAAAAATATATATAAATTAGGGGCAGCACAAAGACCTGGGCACACACTCACCAGCTCACGTCTCGTTGGTAAAGAGATGGCGAAAGCTACCGCGGGTTGCTAGACCCGGAGAACTGCAGGCACGTGGCCAATCAGAGCATGGGGGCGGGCTGGGAGGCGGGAGGGCTCGTGGAATCAGGAAGAGGGAGTGGGGAGGAAAGGGCGAAAACACGGGGGTCAAGGGGCTTTAGGCATGCGGATTTGACAAAAATATATATAAATTAGGGGCAGCACAAAGACCTGGGCACACACTCACCAGATCACGTCTCGTTGGTAAATAGACGGCGAAAGCTACCGCCAGTTGCTAGACCCGGAGAGCTGCAGGCACATGGCCAATTAGAGCACGGGTCGGGCTGGGAGGCGGGAGGGCTCGTGGAATCAGGAAGAGGGGGTGTGGAGGGAAAGGGTGAAAACACGGGGCTCAAGGGGCATTAGGCATGTGGATTTGGCAACAATATATATAAATTAGGGGCAGCACAAAGACCTGGGCACACACTCATCAGCTCACATCTCGTTGGTAAAGAGACGGCGAAAGCTACCGCGAGTTTCTAGACCCGGAGAGCTGCAGGCGCGCGGCCAATCAGAGCACGGGGCGGGCTGGGAGGCGGGAGGGCTCGTGGAATCAGGAAGACGTAGTGGGGAGGGAAAGGGCGAAAACACGGGGCTCACGGGGCTTTAGGCACACGGATTTGGAAAAAATATATATAAATTAGGGGCAGCACAAAGACCTGGGCACACACTCACCCGCTCACGTCTCGTTGGTAAATAGACGGCGAAAGCTACCGCAGGTTGCTAGACCCGGAGAGCTGCAGGCGCGTGGCCAATCAGAGCACGGGGGCAGGCTGGGAGGTGGGAGGGCTCGTGGAATTAGGAAGACGGAGTGTGGAGGGAAAAGGCGAAAACACGGGGCTCACAGGGCTTCAGGCACGCGGATTTGGTAAAAATATATATAAATTAGGGGCAGCATAAAGACCTGGGCACACACTCACCCGCTCACGTCTTGTTGGTAAAGAGATGGCGAAAGCTACCACGGTTTGCTAGACCCGGAGAGCTGCAGGCGTGTGGCCAATCAGAGCACGGGGGCAGGCTGGGAGGCGGGAGAGCCTGTGGAATCAGGAAGAGGGAGTGGAGAGGGAAAGGGCGAAAACACGGGGCTGAAGGGGCTTTAGGCACGTGGATTTGGCAAAAATATATATAAATTAGGGGCAGCACAAAGACCTGGGCACACACTCACCAGCTCACGTCTCATTGATAAAGAGATGGCAAAAGCTACCGTGGGTTGCTAGACCCGGAGAACTGCAGGCGCGTGGCCAATCAGAGCACGGGGGCGGGCTGGGAGGCGGGAGGGCTCGTGGAATCAGGAAGAGGGAGTGGGGAGGAAAGGGCGAAAACACGGGGCTCAAGGGCCTTTAGGCATGCGGATTTGGCAAAAAAATATATAAATTAGGGGCAGCACAAAGACCTGGGCACACACTCACCAGCTCACGTCTCATTGATAAAGAGATGGCAAAAGCTACCGTGGGTTGCTAGACCCGGAGAACTGCAGGCGCGTGGCCAATCAGAGCACGGGGGCGGGCTGGGAGGCGGGAGGTCTCGTGGAATCAGGAAGACGGAGTGGGGAGGGAAAGGGCAAAAACACGGGGCTCAAGGGGCTTTAGGCACGCGGATTTGGCAAAAAAATATATAATTTAGGGGCAGCACAAAGCCCTGGGCACACACTCACCAGCTCACGTCTCGTTGGTAAAGAGATGGCGAAAGCTACCGTGGGTTGCTAGACCCGGAGAACTGCAGGCGCGTGGCCAATCAGAGCACGGGGGCAGGCTGGGAGGCGGGAGGGCTCGTGGAATCAGGAAGAGGGAGTGGGGAGGAAAGGGCGAAAACACGGGGCTCAAGGGGCTTTAGGCATGCGGATTTGACAAAAATATATATAAATTAGGGGCAGCACAAAGACCTGGGCACACACTCACCAGCTCACGTCTCATTGGTAAAGAGACGGCGAAAGCTACCACGGTTTGCTAGACCCGGAGAGCTGCAGGCGTGTGGCCAATCAGAGCACGGGGGCGGGCTGGGAGGTTGGAGAGCTCGTGGAATCAGGAAGAGGGAGTGGGCAGGGAAAGGCCGAAAACATGGGGCTCAAGGGGCTTTAGGCACGCTGATTTGGCAAAAATATATATAAATTAGGGGCAGCACAAAGACCTGGGCACACACTCACCAGCTCACGTCTCGTTGGTAAAGAGATTGCGAAAGCTACCGCTGGTTGCTAGACCCGGAGAACTGCAGGCGCGTGGCCAATCAGAGCACGGGGGCGGGCTGGGAGGCGGGAGGGCTCGTGGAATCAGGAAGAGGGAGTGGGGAGGAAAGGGCGAAAACACGGGGCTCAAGGGGCTTTAGGCATGCGGATTTGACAAAAATATATATAAATTAGGGGCAGCACAAAGACCTGGGCACACACTCACCAGCTCACGTCTCATTGGTAAATAGACGGCGAAAGCTACCGCGAGTTGCTAGACCCGAAGAGCTGCAGGCGCGTGGCCAATCAGAGCACGGGTCGGGCTGGGAGGCGGGAGGGCTCGTGGAATCAGGAAGAGGGGGTGTGGAGGGAAAAGGCAAAAACACGGGGCTCACAGGGCTTCAGGCACGCGGATTTGGTAAAAATATATATAAATTAGGGGCAGCATAAAGACCTGGGCACACACTCACCCGCTCACGTCTTGTTGGTAAAGAGACGGCGAAAGCTACCACGGTTTACTAGACCCGGAGAGCTGCAGGCGTGTGGCCAATCAGAGCACGGTGGCAGGCTGGGAGGCGGGAGAGCTTGTGGAATCAGGAAGAGGGAGTGGGGAGGGAAAGGGGGAAAACACGGGGCTGAAGGGGCTTTAGGCACGTGGATTTGGCAAAAATATATATAAATTAGGGGCAGCACAAAGACCTGGGCACACACTCACCAGCTCACGTCTCGTTGGTAAAGAGATGGCGAAAGCTACCGCGGGTTGCTAGACCCGGAGAACTGCAGGCGCGTGGCCAATCAGAGCACGGGGGCGGGCTGGGAGGCGGGAGGGCTCGTGGAATCAGGAAGAGGGAGTGGGGAGGAAAGGGCGAAAACACGGGGCTCAAGGGCCTTTAGGCACGCGGATTTGACAAAAAATATATAAATTTTGGGCAGCACAAAGACCTGGGCACACACTCACCAGCTCACGTCTCATTGATAAAGAGATGGCAAAAGCTACCGTGGGTTGCTAGACCCGGAGAACTGCAGGCGCGTGGCCAATCAGAGCACGGGGGCGGGCTGGGAGGCGGGAGGTCTCGTGGAATCAGGAAGATGGAGTGGGGAGGGAAAGGTCAAAAACACGGGGCTCAAGGGGCTTTAGGCACGCGGATTTGGCAAAAAAATATATAAATTAGGGGCAGCACAAAGCCCTGGGCACACACTCACCAACTCACGTCTCGTTGGTAAAGAGATGGCGAAAGCTACCGTGGGTTGCTAGACCCGGAGAACTGCAGGCGCGTGGCCAATCAGAGCACGGGGGCGGGCTGGGAGGCGGGAGGGCTCGTGGAATCAGGAAGAGGGAGTGGGGAGGAAAGGGCGAAAACACGGGGCTCAAGGGGCTTTAGGCATGCGGATTTGACAAATATATATATAAATTAGGGGCAGCACAAAGACCTGGGCACACACTCACCAGCTCACGTCTCGTTGGTAAAGAGACGACGAAAGCTACCACGGTATGCTAGACCCGGAGAGCTGCAGGCGTGTGGCCAATCAGAGCACGGGGGCGGGCTGGGAGGTTGGAGAGCTCGTGGAATCAGGAAGAGGGAGTGGGCAGGGAAAGGCCGAAAACATGGTGCTCAAGGGGCTTTAGGCACGCTGATTTGGCAAAAATATATATAAATTAGGGGCAGCACAAAGACCTGGGCACACACTCACCAGCTCACGTCACGTTGGTAAAGAGATTGCGAAAGCTACCGCGGGTTGCTAGACCCGGAGAACTGCAGGCGCGTGGCCAATCAGAGCACGGGGGCGGGCTGGGAGGCGGGAGGGCTCGTGGAATCAGGAAGAGGGAGTGGGGAGGAAAGGGCGAAAACACGGGGCTCAAGGGGCTTTAGGCATGCGGATTTGACAAAAATATATATAAATTAGGGGCAGCACAAAGACCTGGGCACACACTCACCAGCTCACGTCTCATTGGTAAATAGACGGCGAAAGCTACCGCGAGTTGCTAGACCCGAAGAGCTGCAGGCGCGTGGCCAATCAGAGCACGGGTCGGGCTGGGAGGCGGGAGGGCTCGTGGAATCAGGAAGAGGGGGTGTGGAGGGAAAGGGCAAAAACACGGGGCTCAAGGGGCATTAGGCATGTGGATTTGGTAACAATATATATAAATTAGGGGCAGCACAAAGACCTGGGCACACACTCATCCGCTCATTTCTCGTTGGTAAAGAGACGGCAAAAGCTACCGCGGTTTGCTAGACCCGGAGAGCTGCAGGTGCTTGGCCAATCAGAGCACGCGGGCGGGCTGGGATGCGGGAGGGCTTGTGGAATCAGGAAGACGGAGTGGGGAGGGAAAGAGCGAAAACATGGGGCTTAAGGGGCTTTAGGCACGCAGATTTTGCAAAAATATATATAAATTAGGGGCAGCACAAAGACCTGGGCACACACTCACCCGCTCACGTCTTGTTGGTAAAGAGGCGGCGAAAGCTACCACCGGTTGCTAGACCTGGAGAGCTGCAGGCGCGTGGCCAATCAGAGCACAGGGGCGGGCTGGGAGGTGGGAGAGCTCGTGGTATTAGGAAGACGGATTGGGGAGGGAAAGGGCGAAAACACGGGGCTCAAGGGGCTTTAGGCACGCGGATTTGGCAAAAATATATAGAAATTAGGGGCAGCACATAGACCTGGGCACACACTCACCAGCTCACGTCTCGTTGGTAAGGAGATGGCGAAAGCTACCGCGGGTTGCTAGACCTGGAGAACTGCAGGCGCGTGGCCAATCAGAGCACAGGGGCGGGCTGGGAGGCGGGAGGGCTCGTGGAATCAGGAAGAGGGAGTGGGGAGGAAAGGGCGAAAACACTGGGCTCAAGGGGCTTTAGGCACGCAGAACTGGCAAGAATATATATAAATTAGGGGCAGCACAAAGACCTGGGTACACACTCACCCGCTCACGTCTCATTGGTAAAGAGACGGCGAAAGCTACCACGGTTTGCTAGACCCGGAGAGCTGCAGGCGTGTGGCCAATCAGAGCACGGGGGCGGGCTGGGAGGTGGGAGAGCTCGTGGAATCAGGAAGAGGGAGTGGGGAGGGAAAGGGCGAAAACACTGGGCTCAAGGGGCTTTAGGCACACGGATTTGGCAAAAATATATGTAAATTAGGGGCAGCACAAAGACCTGGGCACACACTCACCAGCTCACGTCTCGTTGGTAAAGAGATGGCGAAAGCTACCGCGGGTTGCTAGACCCGGAGAACTGCAGGCACGTGGCCAATCAGAGCACGGGGGCGGGCTGGGAGGCGGGAGGGCTCGTGGAATCAGGAAGAGGGAGTGGGGAGGAAAGGGCGAAAACACGGGGGTCAAGGGGCTTTAGGCATGCGGATTTGACAAAAATATATATAAATTAGGGGCAGCACAAAGACCTGGGCACACACTCACCAGCTCACGTCTCGTTGGTAAATAGACGGCGAAAGCTACCGCGAGTTGCTAGACCCAGAGAGCTGCAGGCGCGTGGCCAATCAGAGCACGGGGGCGGGCTGGGAGGCGGGAGGGCTCGTGGAATCAGGAAGAGGGGGTGTGGAGGGAAAGGGCGAAAACACGGGGCTCAAGGGGCATTAGGCATGTGGATTTGGCAACAATATATATAAATTAGGGGCAGTACAAAGACCTGGGCACACACTCACCCGCTCATTTCTCGTTGGTAAAGAGACGGCAAAAGCTACCGCGAGTTGCTAGACCCGAAGAGCTGCAGGCGCGTGGCCAATCAGAGCACGGGTCGGGCTGGGAGGCGGGAGGGCTCGTGGAATCAGGAAGAGGGAGTGGGGAGGAAAGGGCGAAAACACGGGGGTCGAGGGGCTTTAGGCATGCGGATTTGACAAAAATATATATAAATTAGGGGCAGCACAAAGACCTGGGCACACACTCACCAGCTCACGTCTCGTTGGTAAATAGACGGCAAAAGCTACCGCAGTTGCTAGACCCGAAGAGCTGCAGGCGCGTGGCCAATCAGAGCACGGGTCGGGCTGGGAGGCGGGAGAGCTCGTGGAATCAGGAAGAGGGGGTGTGGAGGGAAAGGGCCAAAACACGGGGCTCAAGGGGCATTAGGCATGTGGATTTGGCAACAATATATATAAATTAGGGGCAGCACAAAGACCTGGGCACACACTCACCCGCTCATTTCTCGTTGGTAAAGAGACGGCAAAAGCTACCGCGGGTTGCTAGACCCGGAGAGCTGCAGGCGCTTGGCCAATCAGAGCACGGGGGCGGGCTGGGATGCGGGAGGGCTTGTGGAATCAGGAAGACGGAGTGGGGAGGGAAAGGGCGAAAACACGGGGCTTAAGGGGCTTTAGGCACGTGGATTTGGCAACAATATATATAAATTAGGGGCAGCACAAAGACCTGGGCACACACTCACCCGCTCACGTCTTGTTGGTAAAGAGACGGCGAAAGCTACCGCGGGTTGCTAGACCCAGAGGGCTGCAGGCGCTTGGCCAATCAGAGCACGTGGTGGGCTGCGAGGTGGGAGGGCTCGTGGAATCTGGAAGAGGGAGTGGGGAGGAAAAGGGCAAAAACACGGGGCTCAAGGGGCTTTAGGCACGTGGATTTGGCAAAAATATATATAAATTAGGGGCAGCACAAAAACCTGGGCACACACTCATCAGCTCACATCTCGTTGGTAAAGAGACGGCGAAAGCTACCGCGAGTTTCTAGACCCGGAGAGCTGCAGGCGCCTGGCCAATCAGAGCACGGGGCGGGCTGGGAGGCGGGAGGGCTCGTGGAATCAGGAAGACGTAGTGGGGAGGGAAAGGGCGAAAACACGGGACTCACGGGGCTTTAGGCACACGGATTTGGAAAAAATATTTATAAATTAGGGGCAGCACAAAGACCTGGGCACACACTCACCCGCTCACGTCTCGTTGGTAAATAGACGGCGAAAGCTACCGCAGGTTGCTAGACCCGGAGAGCTGCAGGCGCGTGGCCAATCAGAGCACGGGGGCAGGCTGGGAGGTGGGAGGGCTCGTGGAATTAGGAAGACGGAGTGTGGAGGGAAAAGGCGAAAACACGGGGCTCACAGGGCTTCAGGCACGCGGATTTGGTAAAAATATATATAAATTAGGGGCAGCATAAAGACCTGGGCACACACTCACCCGCTCACGTCTTGTTGGTAAAGAGATGGTGAAAGCTACCACGGTTTGCTAGACCCGGAGAGCTGCAGGCGTGTGGCCAATCAGAGCACGGGGGCAGGCTGGGAGGCGGGAGAGCTTGTGGAATCAGGAAGAGGGAGTGGAGAGGGAAAGGGCGAAAACACGGGGCTGAAGGGGCTTTAGGCACGTGGATTTGGCAAAAATATATATAAATTAGGGGCAGCACAAAGACCTGGGCACACACTCACCAGCTCACGTCTCGTTGGTAAAGAGATGGCGAAAGCTACCGCGGGTTGCTAGACCCGGAGAACTGCAGGCGCGTGGCCAATCAGAGCACGGGGGCGGGCTGGGAGGCGGGAGGTCTCGTGGAATCAGGAAGACGGAGTGGGGAGGGAAAGGGCAAAAACACAGGGCTCAAGGGGCTTTAGGCACGCGGATTTGGCAAAAAAATATATAAATTAGGGGCAGCACAAAGCCCTGGGCACACACTCACCAGCTCACGTCTCGTTGGTAAAGAGATGGCGAAAGCTACCGTGGGTTGCTAGACCCGGAGAACTGCAGGCGCGTGGCCAATCAGAGCACGGGGGCGGGCTGGGAGGCGGGAGGGCTCGTGGAATCAGGAAGAGGGAGTGGGGAGGAAAGGGCGAAAACCCGGGGCTCAAGGGGCTTTAGGCATGCGGATTTGACAAAAATATATATAAATTAGGGGCAGCACAAAGACCTGGGCACACACTCACCAGCTCACGTCTCGTTGGTAAAGAGACGGCGAAAGCTACCACGGTTTGCTAGACCCGGAAAGCTGCAGGCGTGTGGCCAATCAGAGCACGGGGGCGGGCTGGGAGGTTGGAGAGCTCGTGGAATCAGGAAGAGGGAGTGGGCAGGGAAAGGCCGAAAATATGGGGCTCAAGGGGCTTTAGGCACTCTGATTTGGCAAAAATATATATAAATTAGGGGCAGCACAAAGACCTGGGCACACACTCACCAGCTCACGTCTCGTTGGTAAAGAGATTGCGAAAGCTACCGCGGGTTGCTAGACCCGGAGAACTGCAGGCACGTGGCCAATCAGAGCACGGGGGCGGGCTGGGAGGCGGGAGGGCTCGTGGAATCAGGAAGAGGGAGTGGGGAGGAAAGGGCGAAAACACGGGGCTCAAGGGGCTTTAGGCATGCGGATTTGACAAAAATATATATAAATTAGGGGCAGCACAAAGACCTGGGCACACACTCACCAGCTCACGTCTCATTGGTAAATAGACGGCGAAAGCTACCGCGAGTTGCTAGACCCGAAGAGCTGCAGGCGCGTGGCCAATCAGAGCACGGGTCGGGCTGGGAGGCGGGAGGGCTCGTGGAATCAGGAAGAGGGGGTGTGGAGGGAAAGGGCAAAAACACGGGGCTCACAGGGCTTCAGGCACGCGGATTTGGTAAAAATATATATAAATTAGGGGCAGCATAAAGACCTGGGCACACACTCACCCGCTCATGTCTTGTTGGTAAAGAGACGGCGAAAGCTACCACGGTTTGCTAGACCCGGAGAGCTGCAGGCGTGTGGCCAATCAGAGCACGGGGGCAGGCTGGGAGGCGGGAGAGCTTGTGGAATCAGGAAGAGGGAGTGGGGAGGGAAAGGGCGAAAACACGGGGCTGAAGGGGCTTTAGGCACGTGGATTTGGCAAAAATATATATAAATTAGGGGCAGCACAAAGACCTGGGCACACACTCACCAGCTCACGTCTCGTTGGTAAAGAGATGGCGAAAGCTACCGCGGGTTGCTAGACTCGGAGAACTGCAGGCGCTTGGCCAATCAGAGCACGGGGGCGGGCTGGGAGGCGGGAGGGCTCGTGGAATCAGGAAGAGGGAGTGGGGAGGAAAGGGCGAAAACACGGGGCTCAAGGGCCTTTAGGCACGCGGATTTGACAAAAAATATATAAATTTGGGGCAGCACAAAGACCTGGGCACACACTCACCAGCTCACGTCTCATTGATAAAGAGATGGCAAAAGCTACCGTGGGTTGCTAGACCCGGAGAACTGCAGGCACGTGGCCAATCAGAGCACGGGGGCGGGCTGGGAGGCGGGAGGGCTCGTGGAATCAGGAAGAGGGAGTGGGGAGGAAAGGGCGAAAACACGGGGGTCAAGGGGCTTTAGGCATGCGGATTTGACAAAAATATATATAAATTAGGGGCAGCACAAAGACCTGGGCACACACTCACCAGCTCACGTCTCGTTGGTAAATAGACGGCGAAAGCTACCGCGAGTTGCTAGACCCAGAGAGCTGCAGGCGCGTGGCCAATCAGAGCACGGGTCGGGCTGGGAGGCGGGAGGGCTCGTGGAATCAGGAAGAGGGGGTGTGGAGGGAAAGGGCGAAAACACGGGGCTCAAGGGGCATTAGGCATATGGATTTGGCAACAATATATATAAATTAGGGGCAGTACAAAGACCTGGGCACACACTCACCCGCTCATTTCTCGTTGGTAAAGAGACGGCAAAAGCTACCGCGAGTTGCTAGCCCGAAGAGCTGCAGGCGCGTGACCAATCAGAGCACGGGTCGGGCTGGGAGGCGGGAGGGCTCGTGGAATCAGGAAGAGGGAGTGGGGAGGAAAGGGCGAAAACACGGGGGTCGAGGGGCTTTAGGCATGCGGATTTGACAAAAATATATATAAATTAGGGGCAGCACAAAGACCTGGGCACACATTCACCAGCTCACGTCTCGTTGGTAAATAGACGGCAAAAGCTACCGCGAGTTGCTAGACCCGAAGAGCTGCAGGCGCGTGGCCAATCAGAGCACGGGTCGGGCTGGGAGGCGGGAGGGCTCGTGGAATCAGGAAGAGGGGGTGTGGAGGGAAAGGGCCAAAACACGGGGCTCAAGGGGCATTAGGCATGTGGATTTGGCAACAATATATATAAATTAGGGGCAGCACAAAGACCTGGGCACACACTCACCCGCTCATTTCTCGTTGGTAAAGAGACGGCAAAAGCTACCGCGGGTTGCTAGACCCGGAGAGCTGCAGGCGCTTGGCCAATCAGAGCACGGGGGCGGGCTGGGATGCGGGAGGGCTTGTGGAATCAGGAAGACGGAGTGGGGAGGGAAAGGGCGAAAACACGGGGCTTAAGGGGCTTTAGGCACGTGGATTTGGCAAAAATATATATAAATTAGGGGCAGCACAAAGACCTGGGCACACACTCACCCGCTCACGTCTTGTTGGTAAAGAGACGGCGAAAGCTACCGCGGGTTGCTAGACCCAGAGGGCTGCAGGCGCGTGGCCAATCAGAGCACGTGGTGGGCTGCGAGGTGGGAGGGCTCGTGGAATCTGGAAGAGGGAGTGGGGAGGAAAAGGGCAAAAACACGGGGCTCAAGGGGCTTTAGGCACGTGGATTTGGCAAAAATATATATAAATTAGGGGCAGCACAAAGACCTGGGCACACACTCATCAGCTCACATCTCGTTGGTAAAGAGACGGCGAAAGCTACCGCGAGTTTCTAGACCCGGAGAGCTGCAGGCGCGTGGCCAATCAGAGCACGGGGCGGGCTGGGAGGCGGGAGGGCTCGTGGAATCAGGAAGACGTAGTGGGGAGGGAAAGGGCGAAAACACGGGGCTCACGGGGCTTTAGGCACACGGATTTGGAAAAAATATATGTAAATTAGGGGCAGCACAAAGACCTGGGCACACACTCACCCGCTCACGTCTCGTTGGTAAATAGACGGCGAAAGCTACCGCAGGTTGCTAGACCCGGAGAGCTGCAGGCGCGTGGCCAATCAGAGCACGGGGGCAGGCTGGGAGGTGGGAGGGCTTGTGGAATTAGGAAGACGGAGTGTGGAGGGAAAAGGCGAAAACACGGGGCTCACAGGGCTTCAGGCACGCGGATTTGGTAAAAATATATATAAATTAGGGGCAGCATAAAGACCTGGGCACACACTCACCCGCTCACGTCTTGTTGGTAAAGAGATGGCGAAAGCTACCACGGTTTGCTAGACCCGGAGAGCTGCAGGCGTGTGGCCAATCAGAGCACGGGGGCAGGCTGGGAGGCGGGAGAGCTTGTGGAATCAGGAAGAGGGAGTGGAGAGGGAAAGGGCGAAAACACGGGGCTGAAGGGGCTTTAGGCACGTGGATTTGGCAAAAATATATATAAATTAGGGGCAGCACAAAGACCTGGGCACACACTCACCAGCTCACGTCTCGTTGGTAAAGAGATGGCGAAAGCTACCGCGGGTTGCTAGACCCGGAGAACTGCAGGCGCGTGGCCAATCAGAGCACGGGGGCGGGCTGGGAGGCGGGAGGGCTCGTGGAATCAGGAAGAGGGAGTGGGGAGGAAAGGGCGAAAACACGGGGCTCAAGGGCCTTTAGGCATGCGGATTTGGCAAAAAAATATATAAATTAGGGGCAGCACAAAGACCTGGGCACACACTCACCAGCTCACGTCTCATTGATAAAGAGATGGCAAAAGCTACCGTGGGTTGCTAGACCCGGAGAACTGCAGGCGCGTGGCCAATCAGAGCACGGGGGCGGGCTGGGAGGCGGGAGGTCTCGTGGAATCAGGAAGACGGAGTGGGGAGGGAAAGGGCAAAAACACGGGGCTCAAGGGGCTTTAGGCACGCGGATTTGGCAAAAAAATATATAAATTAGGGGCAGCACAAAGCCCTGGGCACACACTCACCAGTTCACGTCTCGTTGGTAAAGAGATGGCGAAAGCTACCGTGGGTTGCTAGACCCGGAGAACTGCAGGCGCGTGGCCAATCAGAGCACGGGGGCGGGCTGGGAGGCGGGAGGGCTCATGGAATCAGGAAGAGGGAGTGGGGAGGAAAGGGCGAAAACACGGGGCTCAAGGGGCTTTAGGCATGCGGATTTGACAAAAATATATATAAATTAGGGGCAGCACAAAGACCTGGGCACACACTCACCAGCTCACGTCTCGTTGGTAAAGAGATGGCGAAAGCTACCACGGTTTGCTAGACCCGGAGAGCTGCAGGCGTGTGGCCAATCAGAGCACAGGGGCGGGCTGGGAGGTTGGAGAGCTCGTGGAATCAGGAAGAGGGAGTGGGCAGGGAAAGGCCGAAAACATGGGGCTCAAGGGGCTTTAGGCACGCGGATTTGGTAAAAATATATATAAATTAGGGGCAGCATAAAGACCTGGGCACACACTCACCCGCTCACGTCTTGTTGGTAAAGAGACGGCGAAAGCTACCACGGTTTGCTAGACCCGGAGAGCTGCAGGCGTGTGGCCAATCAGAGCACGGGGGCAGGCTGGGAGGCGGGAGAGCTTGTGGAATCAGGAAGAGGGAGTGGGGAGGGAAAGGGCGAAAACACGGGGCTGAAGGGGCTTTAGGCACGTGGATTTGGCAAAAATATATATAAATTAGGGGCAGCACAAAGACCTGGGCACACACTCACCAGCTCACGTCTCGTTGGTAAAGAGATGGCGAAAGCTACCGCGGGTTGCTAGACCCGGAGAACTGCAGGCGCGTGGCCAATCAGAGCACGGGGGCGGGCTGGGAGGCGGGAGGGCTCGTGGAATCAGGAAGAGGGAGTGGGGAGGAAAGGGCGAAAACACGGGGCTCAAGGGCCTTTAGGCACGCGGATTTGACAAAAAATATATAAATTTGGGGCAGCACAAAGACCTGGGCACACACTCACCAGCTCACGTCTCATTGATAAAGAGATGGCAAAAGCTACCGTGGGTTGCTAGACCCGGAGAATTGCAGGCGCGTGGCCAATCAGAGCACGGGGGCGGGCTGGGAGGCCAGAGGTCTCGTGGAATCAGGAAGACGGAGTGGGGAGGGAAAGGTCAAAAACACGGGGCTCAAGGGGCTTTAGGCACGCAGATTTGGCAAAAAAATATATAAATTAGGGGCAGCACAAAGCCCTGGGCACACACTCACCAGCTCACGTCTCGTTGGTAAAGAGATGGCGAAAGCTACCGTGGGTTGCTAGACCCAGAGAACTGCAGGCGCGTGGCCAATCAGAGCACGGGGGCGGGCTGGGAGGCGGGAGGGCTCGTGGAATCAGGAAGAGGGAGTGGGGAGGAAAGGGCGAAAACACGGGCTCAAGGGGCTTTAGGCATGCGGATTTGACAAAAATATATATAAATTAGGGGCAGCACAAAGACCTGGGCACACACTCACCAGCTCACGTCTCGTTGGTAAAGAGACGGCGAAAGCTACCACGGTTTGCTAGACCCGGAGAGCTGCAGGCGTGTGGCCAATCAGAGCACGGGGGCGGGCTGGGAGGTTGGAGAGCTCGTGGAATCAGGAAGAGGGAGTGGGCAGGGAAAGGCCGAAAACATGGTGCTCAAGGGGCTTTAGGCACGCTGATGTGGCAAAAATATATATAAATTAGGGGCAGCACAAAGACCTGGGCACACACTCACCAGCTCACGTCTTGTTGGTAAAGAGATTGCGAAAGCTACCGCGGGTTGCTAGACCCGGAGAACTGCAGGCGCGTGGCCAATCAGAGCACGGGGGCGGGCTGGGAGGCGGGAGGGCTCGTGGAATCAGGAAGAGGGAGTGGGGAGGAAAGGGCGAAAACACGGGGCTCAAGGGGCTTTAGGCATGCGGATTAGACAAAAATATATATAAATTAGGGGCAGCACAAAGACCTGGGCACACACTCACCAGCTCACGTCTCATTGGTAAATAGACGGCGAAAGCTACCGCGAGTTGCTAGACCCGAAGAGCTGCAGGCGCGTGGCCAATCAGAGCACGGGTTGGGCTGGGAGGCGGGAGGGCTCGTGGAATCAGGAAGAGGGGGTGTGGAGGGAAAGGGCAAAAACACGGGGCTCAAGGGGCATTAGGCATGTGGATTTGGTAACAATATATATAAATTAGGGGCAGCACAAAGACCTGGGCACACACTCATCCGCTCATTTCTCGTTGGTAAAGAGACGGCAAAAGCTACCGCGGGTTGCTAGACCCGGAGAGCTGCAGGTGCTTGGCGAATCAGAGCACGCGGGCGGGCTGGGATGCGGGAGGGCTTGTGGAATCAGGAAGACGGAGTGGGGAGGGAAAGAGCGAAAACATGGGGCTTAAGGGGCTTTAGGCACGCAGATTTTGCAAAAATATATATAAATTAGGGGCAGCACAAAGACCTGGGCACACACTCACCCGCTCACGTCTTGTTGGTAAAGAGGCGGCGAAAGCTACCACCGGTTGCTAGACCTGGAGAGCTGCAGGCGCGTGGCCAATCAGAGCACGGGGGCGGGCTGGGAGGTGGGAGAGCTCGTGGTATTAGGAAGACGGATTGGGGAGGGAAAGGGCGAAAACACGGGGCTCAAGGGGCTTTAGGCACGCGGATTTGGCAAAAATATATAGAAATTAGGGGCAGCACAAAGACCTGGGCACACACTCACCAGCTCACGTCTCGTTGGTAAAGAGATGGCGAAAGCTACCGCGGGTTGCTAGACCTGGAGAACTGCAGGTGCGTGGCCAATCAGAGCACAGGGGCGGGCTGGGAGGCGGGAGGGCTCGTGGAATCAGGAAGAGGGAGTGGGGAGGAAAGGGCGAAAACACTGGGCTCAAGGGGCTTTAGGCACGCAGAACTTGCAAGAATATATATAAATTAGGGGCAGCACAAAGACCTGGGTACACACTCACCCGCTCACGTCTCATTGGTAAAGAGACGGCGAAAGCTACCACGGTTTGCTAGACCCGGAGAGCTGCAGGCGTGTGGCCAATCAGAGCAGGGGGCGGGCTGGGAGGTGGGAGAGCTCGTGGAATCAGGAAGAGGGAGTGGGGAGGGAAAGGGCGAAAACACTGGGCTCAAGGGGCTTTAGGCACACGGATTTGGCAAAAATATATGTAAATTAGGGGCAGCACAAAGACCTGGGCACACACTCACCAGCTCACGTCTCGTTGGTAAAGAGATGGCGAAAGCTACCGCGGGTTGCTAGACCCGGAGAACTGCAGGCACGTGGCCAATCAGAGCACGGGGGCGGGCTGGGAGGCGGGAGGGCTCGTGGAATCAGGAAGAGGGAGTGGGGAGGAAAGGGCGAAAACACGGGGGTCAAGGGGCTTTAGGCATGCGGATTTGACAAAAATATATATAAATTAGGGGCAGCACAAAGACCTGGGCACACACTCACCAGCTCACGTCTCATTGGTAAATAGACGGCGAAAGCTACCGCGAGTTGCTAGACCCAGAGAGCTGCAGGCGTGTGGCCAATCAGAGCACGGGTCAGGCTGGGAGGCGGGAGGGCTCGTGGAATCAGGAAGAGGGGGTGTGGAGGGAAAGGGCAAAAACACGGGGCTCAAGGGGCATTAGGCATGTGGATTTGACAAAAATATATATAAATTAGGGGCAGCACAAAGACCTGGGCACACACTCACCAGCTCACGTCTCGTTGGTAAATAGACGGCAAAAGCTACCGCGAGTTGCTAGACCCGAAGAGCTGCAGGCGCGTGGCCAATCAGAGCACGGGTCGGGCTGGGAGGCGGGAGGGCTCGTGGAATCAGGAAGAGGGGGTGTGGAGGGAAAGGGCCAAAACACGGGGCTCAAGGGGCATTAGGCATGTGGATTTGGCAACAATATATATAAATTAGGGGCAGCACAAAGACCTGGGCACACACTCACCCGCTCATTTCTCGTTGGTAAAGAGACGGCAAAAGCTACCGCGGGTTGCTAGACCCGGAGAGATGCAGGCGCTTGGCCAATCAGAGCACGGGGGCGGGCTGGGATGCGGGAGGGCTTGTGGAATCAGGAAGACGGAGTGGGGAGGGAAAGGGCGAAAACACGGGGCTTAAGGGGCTTTAGGCACGTGGATTTGGCAAAAATATATATAAATTAGGGGCAGCACAAAGACCTGGGCACACACTCACCCGCTCACGTCTTGTTGGTA
This sequence comes from Ambystoma mexicanum, assembly GCF_040938575.1. Classification (NCBI taxonomy): domain Eukaryota; kingdom Metazoa; phylum Chordata; class Amphibia; order Caudata; family Ambystomatidae; genus Ambystoma; species Ambystoma mexicanum. The sequence continues at coordinate 782,323,764 of NC_090932.1, forward strand.
AAGAGACGGCGAAAGCTACCGCGGGTTGCTAGACCCAGAGGGCTGCAGGCGCGTGGCCAATCAGAGCACGTGGTGGGCTGCGAGGTGGCAGGGCTCGTGGAATCTGGAAGAGGGAGTGGGGAGGAAAAGGGCAAAAACACGGGGCTCAAGGGGCTTTAGGCACGTGGATTTGGCAAAAATATATATAAATTAGGGGCAGCACAAAGACCTGGGCACACACTCACCCGTTCACGTCTCGTTGGTAAAGAGACGGCGAAAGCTAATGCGGGTTGCTAAACCCGGAGAGCTGCAGGCGCGTGGCTAATCAGAGCACGGGGGCGGGCTGGGAGGCGGGAGGGCTCGTGGAATCAGGAAGAGGGAGTGGGGAGGGAAAGGGCGAAAACACAGGGCTCAAGGGGCTTTAGGCACACGGATCTGGCAAAAATATATATAAATTAGGGGCAGCACAAAGACCTGGTCACACATTCACCCACTCACGTCTTGGATGGAGAAGGAGGAGCCTCCAATTCTGGTTGATTTGAAAGAGGAGATCCCCAGGAGGAGAGCTGTGCCCGAATGCAGGTTTCTATTGGGATTGTAGTGGGTGTTTTTCTGTTGACAGTATTTTGGGCCTGTCTTGTATAGGGCTCGGTGAGTGATGCACATGGCTTTGAAAGCGACCCGATGTCTGACCGGGAACCAGTGGAGGACTCGGAGGGTAGTGGTGATGTGCTCTCTGGGAACCAGAGTGAGGAGAGGCCTAGCTGAAGATTTCTGGACCTTTTAAATCTTTCTGAGTTCATAAGCAGGGGTGCCCAGGTAGAGAGAGTTGGCATAGTCTAGTCGGGACTGGACAATGGACATGATTGCAGTCAGAGAGGTAAGGGAAGATGTGTGTGCCTATGCAGAGGTGTAGGTAGCAGGATTTAGACACACTGATAGAGTCAGACCAGAGTCCATGGTACAACCCAAGTTTTTGACAATGGATGATGCATCAGGGGCCCTAGGGAAGGAGTCCATGGGTGGGTTGAGGGAAGAGGGCTGTTTTTCCGCAAAGCATGATTTCTGTTTTTCTGGGATTGAGCAGGAGCTGGTTGACTGCCATCCAACGATCAAGGTCAGTGAGGCAGGATGCGAGGTCAAGGTGGGGGGTGGAGACAGACTTGGGGATTTGAAAGATGAATTGTGTGTCATAAGGATAGTTGTAGCAGATGGGGTTGCATGAGCGGATAAGTGCGAGCAGAGGGCTCATGTAGAGATTGAAGAGAAGAGGGGATAGTTAGGTGCCTTGAAGGACTCCGTTATTGGCAGGAGCAGGCGGTCAAAGTGAAGGGTGGGAGATGGGTGATTTGGTGTCTGTTGATGAGGAATGAGGAGGTACACCTTAGTGCTGTGTCCCTAATGCCAAGGGAGTGGAGTCTGTCAATGAAGATGCTATGGTTGATAGTGTCGGAGTCCACCACAAGGCTGAGGAGTATGAGTGCGGTACAGCCCTCTCTGTCTGCAGTGTTTTTGAGCTCATCCCATATGGAGACTAGCGATGATTCAATCCATGAAGGGGTCTGGAGCTGGACTTGGCAGGTTCAAGAAGGTGATTGGCTTCCGTGATGGTGCAGAGCTGGGAGTAGGCTGTACGGGAGTTTGGCTAAGAAGCATGTGTTAGAAATTGGTTTGTAGTTTGCAGGCAGGAGGGTGTCAAGTGAGTGTTTTTTCCAGGAGGGGTTTGATGTGAGATGTTTTGAAAATAGCTGGGAAAGTGACTGAGGTGAGGGTAGAGTTAAGGGTAGAGTTAAGGATGGATCTTGGGATGCTGCATGCACAGGTCGAGATGAAGAATTCTTTGAGGAGAGTGGGGGGCATGGGTCTCTTGGGGATCCGGATTGATGGCTGTCAGTCATAAACCTAAGGAATTTGGGTCTAGAGATGGGAGAAAAAGAGGAGATGTGTAGCAGCGGGCAGTGAGGGTGGGAGTTCCGCTAGTTTGGTGTTGATGGTGCAGGTTCTTTCTAGCACTGTGTTGTAAAAGTGGTCCGAGAAGGCCTCACAGACAGGTTGGGCACTGTGTGAAGGCGCAAGTGCAGGGGTGCATGAATTCTGTGTTACTTATTGTGGAGTTCCTTGCTATTGTTACAGGCATTAGAGATTATGTTCTTGTAAAAAGAATGTTGCCATACAGATTTTGACTTTGTAGATATGGTACTGCTAAATGCAGTACAGAGCTCTATTCAAGTGTTCAGGTAGATGCAATACAGGGCTAGACTCAAATGTTTAGCTAGATGCAACACATGGCTCTATTCAAATAGTCAGCTAGCTGCAGTGAAGGGCTGCACTCATATATTCAGCTAAATGCAATACAGGGCTACACTTAAATGTTAAGCTAGCACTAATACATGGCTATATTTAGATATTTAGCTAAATGCAATACATGGCTACACTTACATCTTCAGCTATCCACATTACAATGATAAATGCAGAAGTTCGCTAAATGTAATACCAGGCTCTATTCTAATATTCAGTTAAATGCAATACAGGGCAATATTCAGATATTCAGCCAAATGCAATACAGGGCTACACTCAAATATTCTTTTACACTTGGAATTTGTGTTCTCTTTTTTATGTGCCTAAAGGCAAGCTGGTGGCAGCAATTATATTTTTACAATATTTGTGTTATTTCTAGTGTGTACATTTGCGTTTACCACGCATGGCTACTAAATGTGGTCAATGCCCTAAAATGGCCATGCCATGTGACTTTCACTTGTTCTTTGGCCATATTGTTGTTTGGACTTTTTAATGCCTAGCAAGGTCAGGAAATCCCATATAAGGTCATGCACTTGCCCGGGAAAGCTGCTGCTTTCGCAGGCTAGTGATGCCTTTGTGTGTGTGTGTGGCTCAGGAAGGGGACTGCATTGCCTGGTCCCACTCCACATCCATGGTGCCTGAAAGTCTGGGTGTGGACATGAGTAAAATCAACAGTGGTCCCTGATTGGACCACTTGTGGCTGTCTGAATTGTACAGATCCTTACCATTGGTGGGCCTGGACTTGCTTCGAGTCAGGATTTTGGATAAGAAGAGGACGCCTGCAGCCATTACTTTAGATTGGTGTCGGAGCCAAGAATCCTGTGTAGAAGAACAGCCAACTGAAGATCTGAAGAAGTCTCCTGAAGAGGCCGAGCATCCCTTCCTGCTTCTGGCCCGGTGAAGCCCTATTGGTCTTTCTGATCTGCAAAGGCCCTGTGCAGTGCTTCAAACCCTGGATTAGTGGGACCAACCAAAGTGTTCTTGAGGGTCCAGCTGTCCTGATCCTTCGGAAGTGTCCTTGGATCTCTCAGTTGACTGACCTGCTCTCCAGTGGGCTACCTCATTAAAACAATCGTCGTTCTGCATTTGCAGCCGGAACTTTGGTGGTCTCCAGCTTGGGGTATAAGTCACCTTCATGCCAGATTTCATCCTCCCAGCTTCACGTGATCTTCTTCAACCGTGACTGGAAAGTGGCCTGCCATTGTCTGTGTTTGGTTACTGTCGCTCTGCAGTAACCCCCAGTCGACCCATCCAGTCATCTGGGAAAATCACTGGAGTTAAGGGGGTAAGTAAATGCAAAGCATTTGTCTCCCCCTGTCCTCCATAGGACAAGATTGAGAACAAGTCTCTTTGTATCCTTCCATTCCACTGCTTTTTTGCTTGTCACACCTGAACAGTGTAGCCTGAAAGAAAAGAAAACATTTTTTAATTACCAGTAACTTTTTTTGCATCTATTCTCTTGAATAGTCACCCACACAATTACTTTACCTGACTCAGATACATTCTGGGAGAAGCATTGTGACTTTTGAGCACAAGGCCTCACTCTTCATAGGGATTGTACTTCTGAAGCTAGGGCATATTTCTTGGTTCTATCTTACAGTATCACTTAACTTATTTTATTAATGTAAGTCAATGAATACAATTTGGAACCTATGGTAACTGTATATATGTTTATTATTGAGTGGTGTGTGATATTATCACCTGCTTGTTGCCTTTTTTTATTGTGTATTTTGGGCCTAGAATAAAAATAGTATTTTTGTACATTCCTGTCTAAATTGAATTAATGTGTGCTTCACTGTGTGAACTCATTGTGGACCCCTGATCCCAATCACACTCCCCTCGGACTAGCCTTGACTGCTCACTGCTCTCCATTTCTACCTTGATTGGGTTTTGGCTAACCGCTCAGAGTTCCACTGTTCACTATAATTCAGGTGGCCTCTTAAAATCTGTCCACCAGGCCAGATTCTAGGAATCCATTTTAACAAGCACTTGCCTGGAGCAAGTCGTACCTGGCCCTTTGTCAATTCTATTTCCCAGAACAACAACACCTCTGAACTCATTCTTCATACTGTTGGTGTTCCACAAGACTTTGTCTTGTGTGCTGTCCTGTCCACATTGTACATTCCTACTCTTGGGGCACAAACTCCTCTTTAAGGTTCCGGTACCAAGACGACACCCAAATCTTTTTCTCCGGTTCTGAACTCTCCACTGACCTACTTACCAAAATCTCAGACTTTTTCTCTGCTTTTAAATACTGGATGGCCTCACACTCTCTTTTCTCTCCAAAACAGAGGTGATTTTCTTTCCTGCCAAATCCTCTCTCTCTTCTCCTCCCCTGCCTATCCAATTCCCGACTTCCACTCTTCCCTACACCTCTTCAGCTACAAACCTAAGTGTCAACTACGACCCGTCACACACATTCTCCACCTTCGCCTCTAAAACAGCAACAGTGGCCGCCTCAACCTCCTAAATATCAGCAAAACCAGGCATCTCTTTCCCTTCAAAACCACCAAACAGCTCCTAACCACTCTTGTCTTTCCCAAACTGGCCTACTGTGCCAGTATCCTCTTTGGTCTTGCAAACTATGCATCCTGTCCCCTTGGCAAGATTATTAATTTTGCTTCTATCCTACTTACCCCTATCACCGGCAGGCTGGCTGGCTAGCTATGCAAAGCAGGGTCAAATTCAAATTTCTCATCAACATAGAAAGATTCGAACTATGTGCAAATATTGATTAGGTTTTTGGGTAGATATACATATCGGATGCACGTGATAAGATGGTCCTCGACTGTGGTATGTGTTGTTGAGAAATACAGTGCTAGGCATTAAATATCCTTCCTTGTAAAGTTATTTTCCCATTCCAAAATCTAGGAGGTAAAATGACAGAAAAGAAAGACGGAACAGGTATGAAGTCCCTGATGGAGTTTAAGGAGGCATTGGTGAAGAGCATATGTTGGATACATGAGGGCTATCTTTGCTTGAATTTTCTTCTTGCCATAAAGCCCTGAATAACACATGCAAGGTTAAAACGCATACTTTGCACATTGGCTGCTACCTCATCCATAGGGAATGCTGTGAAATCCACATACCCTATTGCACCAGTGTGGCATCCATGACTACTTCATTTTCCCATGTCATAATGTGAGCCATGCAACGGTGTATGGGAACACACTGTGGCGTTGAGAAAAGACACACGCAGCACGGAATTCTCTGGAGCCAGTGCTCCGTTTGGCTTCCTTGATTTCTTGGCAGCGTGCGGAGACAGCACAATACAAAACATCCCCAAAATACATTCATAGGCAAATAAATAAACACTTTTTTAGTAGAAAAAGAAGAAATTAAATCGTAATTGCTACCGCCGTTCTCTCCCATCCTGTCACACATCGTGCCAAGTCTACTAGACTCAAGAGAGGTGAAGGGTTGAGGTTGTGTAAGGCCGATAGCAAGGCGTTCGCGTTTCTTTTTCAACCATTCAAGTTGAGAATTTAAAGGCGATGAGTGCAGGAAGATTGCAAAATAGAAGAGGCAGTGTAGCTAGGACACCCATGGCGTTACCTGCTAGGTGCCAAAGATTGGGCAAGCTCTAGTTAACTAAAGTCACCGACGGGGTGGCTGGGAGTGGCCCTTACCGTTGGTCCTCTTCAGTGGTCGAAGTGAGCGGGAGTGGTCGGGAGCGGTGCTCCTCTACTTTTTTAAATTCCGTTTTGCAGCTCCTATACTTTTATTTTAAAAAGAAACCGTTCCGGAATGGTTTCATTTTAAAATAAAAGTGTGAGAAGACGTTGCAGCTTGCACTTTCAGTGCACTGCACTGAACGTTCCCTTAAACAGCAGGTGAACGTGTTTGGGGGTTTGTATTGTGTGTAAGAGGGGGTGTGGTGATGGGGTTTGTGGGGAGCGGGGTGCAGGCCAGCAGGGAACATAATTCCACTACTTCTTATTTTACACTTCGACCACTGGTCCTCTTATTGTGTACTGTGATATCTGTCAGGAAGCAGTTCTAGTACCTAAAAGGTCGATAACATGTAATGGCTGTCTTTCAAGCATCATAACTGTATGTCGTAGTCCTTGCCTGGGTGTCAGATTCCAATATAAGTCCAGTTCTCTTCCTGTATGTATCCCACCCTTGATAGAGTAAAGGGGGCGAAGGGGAGGAGGCTGGGTTTTGAACCTCATGAGCTGGGACATAGTCTTATTGTATGTGTTGCAGGTTGTGCGGTGTCACCTTGGAGCCTAAGGTTCTGTGTTTGTGGTTTCTCCTGCCATGGGCCTCAATAATATACTAATTACAACTTAGTCCCAATGTCTTGAGCGATATGTTGGGCCCAGGCAGTGATTTGGCTTGATAGGCTGACATAGAATGATAGGGTGAGAATAGAGCGCAGACTAACATGCACCGGCAGCACGTCCCACCCTAAAGCAGAGCTGCACAGCATGGGGATGGATTCAACCTCGTTTGGCTCATTTGGGGATTCGGGGCTCATTGCTCTGCTTGATGACGAGTTTCAGTGTCCTCACCCAGCATTACTTGTTATTTATTTATTTAACACTTGTATAGCGCAGAAACCACTGACCCGAAGTCTTAAGGGCGCTGACAAACAAATGGCATATTTGACTGGGCAGAATGCAAAGGTGAGAAAAAGATCAAGAATTTAGAAGATCAGTGGTAGTTTATTTGAACAAATGTGTCTTCAGACCTTTTCTAAATACATGAATGGAGTTTTCTGATCTCAATTTCAGGGTCAAATTGTTCCAGGCCACAGGAGCTGCAGAGAAAAAGGCACCAGCCTTAGTTTGCAATAATCTACATATCGGAATCATAAACTAATATTGGTTGTTGGATCTGAGATTATGTTTACTCACTTTAGGTTGTAGTTCCTCACTGAGATAACTAGGGCCTGAATGTTTCAAGCAATTAAAAGAGATAGATAAGAGCCGGAAGAGGATACGTTCCCTAATAGGGAGCCAGTGGATTTACCTTCTCGTCTTAGAAATATGATCAGACCTTTTCTTGTCCAAGACAGCCATAACAGCATTATTCTGCACAACCTGCAGTCTGTTAAGCTCACCATTTGATAGACCAATTAACAGGCTACTACAATAATCAAGCCTGTAGCTAATAAATGCTCTGGCAAGTATTTCCCTACTAATTGGAGAGAAATGGTCGAGCATGTGAGAGCAATTTAAAAGAGTAAGAGGATGAAGCCACCAGACTACTGACCTGTGCTTTCAAATTAAGATTACTGTCAAGATAAATGCCCAGAGTCTTGACTTTCTTCTTGACCACTATAACATATTCATCAATAACCAATTTGTAATATTGATCTTTAAGTTTACGGATCTTGGGGACAGTACCCACAAGCATAAGCTCTGTCTTGCTTGTGTTAAGGGCCAAGCCATTTGAACACATCCAGCTTTGAATAAGCAGGTACATTCGGATCTTGGGGACAGTACCCACAAGCATAAGCTCTGTCTTGCTTGTGTTAAGGGCCAAGCCATTTGAACACATCCAGCTTTGAATAAGCAGGTAAATTCTGTTGATGTTAAGTTCATCATCTGAGAAGACACCAGAGATGGGTATGATACACTGAGTATCATCAGAGTAATTAGTAAACTCGTAATTAGTTACCATGTTGACTGTTGGTGTTGAAATGGGTTCACACAATTGTTTCGAATCCTGTGGGTTTCCTTGTTATATTCCCGTACTGCTTTGCATGGGTGCACTAGTAGGTGGCCAGGAAGTGTTTCATGCTGTCTGTGAATCCTCTGTGGCTGACTCATTTGTTCCTTTTATCTTTGTTTTGTCACTTTCACTTAGGAGCGGCCGGATGACCTTCCTGTTTTTCCCAATCTGCTTCTTGTATGGGTTCTTTGCTTTCAGCAGCTCACCATCCTCTTCTCTGGAAGGTGCATCACTGTGCCAGGTCCTGCCGCCCTGTGCGAATGCTGGGTAATGGATGCCACAATGTGATTTCCACGGAATCATAGTAGGCCGCATGTTCTATATGGTAAAATGATCAGTACCATTGACGACACAGGGCAAATGAGGACCCCCTAAGTATGGGTGAAGAGAATGCTTTTTATTAATTTATTTTGTATTTATGTAATACTTTTTGAGTGCAACGTTCGCCCTAGGGCTGTGTTCTTAAAACGTTGGGGCACCCCCCTTAATCAATGATGTCTGGTGGCGGGCGGGGAGGCGTTTAAAAGAAAAGGTATAACTGTGAATTATTTTAATAGAAAATGTAAACAGTTAATAGGACATATAAGCAGCAATAGCTGGTATCCCACTGCCCTAGAGCACCCGGTCCCTGATGAGGTCTAGAGATAAGGAGACTGGAAATAGGATGGGGTGACAAGTGTAAGTCAGTGGATGGGAACAGCCTGGGAAAGGCAGCCTATTGATTTCTTCTGGTTTGTGCATCCCAAGAGAGTTCCAGAGATTGCTGGCTTTGGACTCTAAAAGCACTGTCATCCTTCATTGCAAGACGGGCATACCATGGAACCAGCAGCCTTTTGTTGGATGACATCAAAGATCTTGCAGGCTATTTATGTATTTAAATACTTGTGTTTTGTATAGCACCGCACACTGGGAATACCGAATTATATTGCAATCGAGCCTACCTTCCTACAGGAGGAAATTATGTGTTCAAGGTTTTTAATAGTGACCAAAACCACTCTGCACGGGTTGTTTAACAACCCTCCATTTCTTCAAAAGTACTCCGAGGCAGCAGCGCCATGCCATTGCAATGTGACCTCCTCATCTATTGTGGTTGAGGGACCTGGCAGATAAAAGTTAAACTATGCTATCTTATTAGGATCTGTTGAAAGCAGGGCTGCCATTTGCATGGTCTCCAGGTGATCTGGTGGAGCTGAAAGAGAGGGTTTGGTGGGTTAGGTCTGTGGGAAGAGAGGAATACAAAAGGAGAGGTTTTCTTTTGTGTTGATGCATGGAGACCAGGAGAACCCTTGGGCACATGTTCAGATCTGGCTCAAGGCGGCCTGTGTCAATGGCATTGAGGCATTTCTATCCAAAGTGTAGCCTTGCATGCCTGTGGTGCTAGGATGCCTTGGCCGGGAATGTAATATGCAAGTTGATTCTAGAGGTGTAGCAGCTTGTTGTTTGAGGCCTGTTGCAGGGTTATTAAATTGCCATGTGTGAGTGGCTTAGTTGGCATGCGTATAGTGTGTTTGAGCATGGAGGTTGAGAAGGATAGTATGGCGAGTTGAATGGAGGGGCTCGTGGGCAATTTGGAGCATTCAGCCAATGTGGCCATGGCAATGTCTTGTTAGTGGTTCCCTTCAGATAAGGTGGCTGTGAAGCAATGTCCAGAGTCTCTCTGTAGTGGACTGGTATCTCTGACAGCGGGCAGTGTCCAACGACTTGTCCTATTTAAGAGTGGGGCAACACTGCCAGGATTGGACAACATAAGCATGTTACATTGGATTATGAGTAGACAGTGGATGAGATTAGTTCCAGAGTAATGTTCAGTGCAGGGATTTCAGCTAACTTGCTGGAGAATTTCAGACAGCTTTCGTTCTCTGAAAATATTCCTTTCCTCAGGTTTGGACCTGATGTCTTGACCTCAAGAATAGAGGACTAACCCTCACACATGCTGTTTGAATAAATGTGTCCTGCTCACTGAGCACAACTGTGACTGCAGCAATAATTAGCTGGAGATGCTTCTTGTCTACCACAAGCACAATGGGAGAAGATGGAACAGCAAAATCCTGAACAGAATCCACCAAATCTGTGACCTTCTGTATGTACTTTCTAGGCAGAGCTTCGGCAGACCATTAGACTTCTGGTTCTCCATATTAACATACTAAGGGGGCCATTCTGACCCTGGCGGTAAGGGGTTAACGATGCCAGTAAAAGTGCAGGAGCCGTCAACCCCTTATCGCCTCATTACGAGTCTGCTTGCGGGACCTGCTAAGGATGCCTGGTTTTACCAGGCGGCCTTAGTAGGTCCCACGAGCAGCTCAGCATGCTAACAACAGGCCCGTTATTACCGGTCCCGTTGTTAGCATGCTTCCCATTCCCATTGAGCCCTATGGGGGCTCAAATGTAAATGGGGATGTTCAGAGTCTGGGTTCTTTGAATGAGGAATTACTGTGCCCTCCAAGGTCGGAAAGGCCAGTAATTCCTCATTCAAGGAACCTGGACCCGGTACCCAGTAAGGGGCTATCCATGCCGCTAATAGCGGCATGGTTACCTCCTACCTCGTAATGACCCCCTAAGACCCATAAATAATTGTTGCTTAGCCTCCTCCCAGAAGACACTGTATGCGCCATATTGGAACCAGGTGCGTCAAAGGGACACTACTTGTGGCCACCCACACAGATGCCTGCCATATCGGATGCATGGATACTAGGTAAGCGCCGCCCTGCTCTGCCTGAAAGAGGAACGAAGAAGCTCACCTGCATCTGCCCAGCAGTGTCAGCACTTACACTTTCCCAGCTACAGATGTGCACGGCAGTACCTGTAGGTCTATGAATGATCAGAGGGCCATGTATAATAGGTATAACAGGTATTCCCAGCAATTTGGCGTAACAGACAAATAACGCATCAGTTCTTAATGCTGGAAAGGTTGGGACATTCTTGACTACAGTGGAGTTAGGGCAATCAGGACGTTGGCAAAGTGAGGCACTAGTGTGCCTGTGGTGGGACCAGAAAAGGAAAGAGATTCATGGACAAAACAAGAAGAGGAAGAGATGGGGTCAACCCCGGTATTCTTTCTTATTTTGTGTGATATAATGTATTATTTGTTTCTGTTTTTAGATATATTTCTGATATACACACTGCTCTGTGCACTGTGCACTTTTTTATTTAATGTTTTGAATTATTTTATCAATTGTTGAATTTTTATTTGGTGAACATTGAGGCAAAGTTGATTGACATTTACTTTGGAAAAGGTTGTATGAATTGCCTGTCTTATAGAAAGGTGTCTGCTCATATAAGTAACAACTGCGATGAGGAAAATTGACTTAGAGATAAAGGCATGATTACATACCGGCAACATCATTACTCCTTCTTCAAGTCTTCCTCAACACAATATTTACTCATTTAGTTGATATCCTGAAGACCAGCAACTCACTTGCACCTCATTAAAGAACAAAATGTCTAAAAAAATACATAGTTTTTGGTGAATTACATTTTTTTAATTAATAGGTTCCCCCCTTTCTGTTCTGTATTAGAACCTCACGGCCCACTTAGCAATCCTGTTAATAATACCAAGTCATAACTATCATGGCTGAGGTTCTATTCCATTTTATTACCCGGATTCCTTGGATCGCTGGCTGAATCACACAATTCAAGCCTGCGTTCCAATCAACCCGATGGTTGCTTCCCTTGCCCGCCATCTTCCCTCACCCTTCCTTCCCTTTCCTTCTCGTTTTCTCCCTCAAACACCTGTCTCCCTTCTGCTGGCCACCATGGGAAAGAAAGAGGGGCTCCATATGGAGCCCCGCCTTCCTGATCCATAGTGACCATCTTAACAAAGTATTTAGTTTCAATGAACGGGGCGTCGCAAGGCGTCCCGTTCATTAAAAGAAAATACATTTCTCTTAGCACCACAGGTTTCCAGATTGCAAACTTGGGATGCTAATAGCCACAATTACCTGTTCCACAGGCTGGAACGGGTGGTAACTGCACCTGGGCCCTTGTGAAAGGCTCTTACTAAGCTATTATGGCCCTTATCACCGATTCCAGCCCATGGAACACATGATTATGGCTTAGTTATAGAGGTAAGTGAGGGATTAAGGACTTTGAAGGGTAAGACTTGGACTTGAATCATAGAGCTTACAAGTAAGAAATAGTGCCATTACCAGCTTTCCATCTACCTCGACACAGTACCTACTCATTGAGGCTGTACGAAGCAGTTGAATGAAATTAGCATTGTCAGACTAAGAAGGACACACTGACCATTATTCAAGTATTTAAAATCCTCTGGTCTTTCGGCATTCTTATTTCATGTTTTTCAACAGGTCCATTTTCGAGTATGTGAACTACTTTGTTGCTAATTTTACAAAATGGGATTGTCTCTACAATATTGCCGATTCGGGTTATGTGAACCTTTCGAATTGGGCGTTTGTTATAACACATGAGGTAGTGGCTTTATTGACCTTGATGTGGGAGAGTGATATGTATTTTAATATGATATCATAACCGAAAAAATATTTTATGATGACATGGATGGTTACGCGAGTTTGAAACTTGATATTATCACTCTTTTTTGCTTTTCCATTGTATTTGTAATCGTTTTCAAATTGTGGTTATTATCGTGCCAGGTGCCTTTTACTTATTAGAACTGAGGTCCGTACCATGCTTAAGGCCTTTTTAAAATGATCTAGAAGGGAAATGTGGGTCTACGTCATTACGTGTGGCAACGTGACAGCATTTAATGATGGCCATCTTAAATGCAACTGAATGCATGGTAACATTTGTAACTTTGTCCCGGTTGCTTTGTTCGGTAAATGCAGTGAGTTGAGGTACGCTCGGCCACATGTTTAGGTAAGGTTTTTGGACGTTGGTGGATCTTAGGTAGTGATTCATCAATTTTTTTCTTTTGGCAAGCCTCTAGGAACTAGAGTCTTGAAACTTTCATGTGGATAAGGTGATAAGGATTATGCCGACTGAGGTCTCTTGCCCATTAAGAATCTTTTGTCGAGTCTCCCTGTGACAAATTCAAGAAGGCGATGGAGATATGTAGTTTACATATCTGTTGGTAGTAACGATTGGATGGGGATCAAGGGATGTTTGATAGGCTTCCCCCGTGTGTTTTCATTGAAGGACTAGCCAGTAGAGGCACAATATCAAATGAGTTGTCAGATTTTTAGTGACATGAATATTGAATTATTCATTATCCAGAGTTACCATGTTACACTTGTCAGGTACTCTTTATTAGTTTAAGTATGATATAATTATGGTGATGCATTTCAATCTTGTGTTATCAGAGGTGGTTGTGGTGGTAGTTGTCAACCTTTGAGGACTAAGCATGTGTCTATTTGCTTCTTTTTATTAGTAAACTTAATAGGACGTTTTAGGTTTAAGATTAAAGGAGTAATATTCTAATGAAAATCCATGGAATAGGATTACATAATACATGAAAATTGAAGTTAAGGATCACACACCTCACAGTTACTTTAGCTCCTTAGCAATGTTTAGCATTTAACAGTATTTAAGACAGAAACATGTTGAGCCAGATATATGGATTGTTGTATATTTGCATTACTGTATACATCTGGGTGTGACAAATAACTCACTGTTTAAACTTTGTATGTCATCTGGGTTGTGATTATGGCTGGGCTAAATAAAATCTCTGTTAAAATCTTAGCAAATCATGTCTTTTTAATGTGTATGTGTTTATATTCAGATTTTGGGATTCATTTGTTGTTTTTATCTTATTTAATGAATCTGATAATCAGCATATGTCAATTTTTTCAGGACTGTTTAAAAATCTTTGGGAAGATACACAATGTGAGTCAAATGTTAAGGTTTGTAACCTCCCTTAAATGTAATATATAGTTTGTAGCACCCAGACAGTAGGGAGGTGTGTGGTTCTTTTCCTGAGATATACCATTTGTAAAAGTTCACTATTCATGGCTGCCACGTCTGTGAAGCATTGAAATGTAAAGCCTCTGATTCCAAAACCAAGATGGCAATCATAGAGGCACCCAAAGCCATTATAAAAACAAACAGTCACCAACAAACAGTTAAATACAAGAAGGAACTCAAAACGTCCCCAGGAAAACTCTTGAGCCATGCAATCAAATCAGCTGCCAATTCCAGGCAGATCAAATTCAATAATGAAAATCGACTGCCGCACTACACGTGGACTGACCGCCTACAACTATGCAGACAATACTCAACAGGTCTCCAAAATAACCTCAACCCAAGACGCTAAAACCCCCTTAATAAATGCCTTAGAGACATTTACACCTGGATGAAAAACAACAATTTCAAACGAAACACGACCAACACAAAAATAATAATATCTCCCAGAAGATAATGCAACATATTGTGGAGTGCATTTAAAGGCCACAAACAGAAGTCCCTTTCACTTGAACGGCAGCCCTTTAAACATTACAACCAAAAATGCTGTGGCTTTTGCTTTCACTTTCACATGAACAGCAGCCCTTTAAACACTGCAACCAAAAACAGTCTGGGTTTTTCTTTTGTGTTTATGTTAAATTAAAGAACCATGTGGAAAGGGGCCTACCCATCATTATCAATGGACAAGCAGCAATATAAATTCACCTAAAGAGGAGGATCAAAGATTCCTGTGACTTGCAAGCCAGGATTTTTTAACATTAAAAGAATAAAATGGCCTGCATTTGTATTCACAATAAAAACAGCTTTGAAAAGCCACAATGGAGAAAGATACCACTGCTCACAGAAAAATGACAGTGAAACATGATGTGGGGGGTGACCAAAGCAAATGCACATTAGGTTTCACCCACAAAACTCCTGTAACCTGTGAAGGGACACTACTTCAGTATAAACCTGTTTTGGCTGAGGCAGAACTTCACAATGACAAGCTACACTTCCAGCTGGATATCACACCTCTCCTCTAACATCCCTGCAATAAAATGTGAGGCTGCGGGAGGCATCATAATTCCCTATTCTGCAAACATGATGGCAGGAATGCAGGGATTCCAAAGAAGGCAATTCTTGGCTAAAGCATGATGAAAAGGAGTGACTCATTGTAGCACCTACTTTAAAGAGGAAACTGTCAATTTCAAAGAGACTCATAAAAACCCTCTGGTCACAGGCTGACCCAGGTGAAAAGATGGCTGTGGGCGATGAAGCGCCCCTCCCATATGTTGAACAAGACACTCTCAATTTGTAACGCTCACCTGGTTCCCACGGGGGCACTGGTCTAGTCTGGATTGCTGTGGCCTCTTCTAGCGTGATGCGCAGGACCCGGAACACCGATTGGACAGGACCTCCAAATCGTGCTTGCCTGGCCCGTAGGAATATCCTTCTGCAGATGAGAAAGGGGATTAACAGTCTGCAGAATAGTGTGCTAGCTCGCCCCTTTCCCCCTTCGTTCCTCTCTAACTTCCTCCAAACCCCGGTTTAAGCTCACCTTATGGTTTGGAAGGATGAACTCTCCATCCTTCTTCTGGTGCAGGGGCGCGCGTTCGTCCAGTTACTTCACTGGTTTTCAGAATGGCGCTGGCAAAATCCACTTGACTTTCCTGGGCGATGCGCCGTAAGTATGAAAGTTCAAAGTTCAAGTGAGGCCCCCTTTATGTTGTCTTTCTAACCTGTGATCTGTCCTTTATTTCAGGTGCAGAATGAAGGCGATGCGTCGAGGGGTTAAACTGCCGAGGTGAGTAGTGATGAGGGCGATCCCTCTAAATGTCCTTATCATTCCCCAGAAATGTCTCTTGTCCTTTCCCCATAGGGGCCGGGGTACGGTACCTGCCAACGGGGCGGCGCCGACCCGAAATGTGGACGAAAAGCCGGTAAGTATTATGGCTGTTAATCAGGCTTTCCTTCTGTGTTCCTTCTGCTCACCTTTTGTTTCTTCCTCTCTCCCCTAGGTGCAGAGATGTGGCGTCCGATGCTGACAGCCGCGATGGAGCCGGGAGATGTCTCGAGGACAGGTGAGTGAAGCGTGGCGCTGCAGCGAGCAACGCAATGCTTTTAAATGGAAGTCTTTCTTCAGGGATGCTGGCGAGAAGATTCCGGATGCAGGTAAGAAGTTTGAAATAGTCCTTGGTTTTCACCTTTCTCTTCTCTTCCTTCCTTGCAGGTCTTCCAGGTTCGAGGCGGGCGTGGCTGGAGTCCAGGAGCAGGAGCAGACACGGTGAGCGTTAAGCTGCAGGAAGCAGAACAACGCGAAGCATGAGCTGCTGTCTGAGCGTGGCTTAAATAGCCTCCAAAGAAGTCCCAGGTATGTATCCCTCCCAACTAGGTATGTATCCTTCCCTGGCCACGCCCGAGTGAAAAAATAGTCCCTATGAAAAAATAGACCCTTTCAGGTCTCAGGGAGGCCTGAAGCGTGCAGCATGGTCTGCATCAGGTAAGTGCACAAAACACCTCCCTTTATGAGCCTGGCGCCTATGGCGCCAGGACTGATGTCCAACATGAGCCTGGCGTCAAAGGCGCCAGGACTGAGACCAAAGAGCCCCTATAAGGGGCCGCTGGGCTTTTACCCGAGGGCATGATGCCTGCTTCCGGGGGTGCTGGGCCTGGTCTGGTGCTCCGGGGGTAGGCATCATGACAGCACTCCCCCCCAAGGCCCCTCCCAACGTCGTTCCTTCTGGAGGTTTCGGTTTGTTTGGGAAATTCCGATGGAACCTTTTTACCAGCCGAGATGCATGTACGTGATCACTGGGTTCCCAAGACCTTTCCTGAGGCCCGTACCCTTTCCAATCAATTAGATAGAAAAGTTTTGATTTTGAGATCTCAGAATCCAAAATGTTCTTCACCTCGAATTCAGGCTCCCCATCTATCTGAATCGGTTCTGGAGGCTTTGTTAATCTGGTTCCTGGGTGCACTGGTTTCAAAAGTGACACATGAAAAACGGGGTGAATCCGCATGTTAGCTGGTAGATCGAGCTTGACTGCCACTGGGTTGATTA
Organism: Ambystoma mexicanum; assembly: GCF_040938575.1. NCBI lineage: Eukaryota > Metazoa > Chordata > Amphibia > Caudata > Ambystomatidae > Ambystoma > Ambystoma mexicanum. Next base: position 782,340,634 of record NC_090932.1, read on the forward strand.
TAGCTTTGATCGAGTAAGGGCCTAAATACCTTGGATTAAAAGTTCGAGGCCCCTTGAGTGATAGGTGTTTGGTAGCCAACCATACTTGATCCCCTATTTGGTATGGAGGCGCATTCTTTTTGTATTTCCCTTTCGCATGTTGCAATGTGCAGTTGCATCCTTGAAGGCTTGAGTAATCGTAGAATGCAAATGGTCCACTGCGGGCATTTCAAGGCTCAGAGGTGAGTCCAAGTCTGAAGTACGAGGGTGATGTCCATATAGGGTATAAAAGGGGCTCTGACCAGTTCCAGAGTGTATCAAGTTATTGTATGCATATTCAGCCACCCATAAAATGTCCTTCCAATTACCCTCCGATTGGTGCAACATACATCGTAGATATTGTTCAAGGGTCTGGTTCGTTCTCTCCGTCTGACCATCGGTCTGTGGGTGGTGGCTGGTCGAGAGTCTTACTTCGATTTGTGCCAGTTGACAACACTTTTTCCAAAAATGAGAAATAAACTGGCTTCCCCGATCGGAGACTAGTATGGACGGGAATCCATGCAAACGGATGATATTTTCGAGGAATTCCTTGGCAAGAACAAAGGCTGAAGGTAATCCTTTCAACGGAATAAAGTGGGCCATTTTGGAAAATAAATCCACCACGACCAGAATAGTATTGTAACCATTACAAGAGGGCAGGTCCGTGATAAAATCTAGTGACAGGGTGTGCCAAGGTGCTGGTGGAATGTCTAAGGGATGAAGAAGACTTGCGGGTCTTGTCTTTTGACCTTTGTTTTGGGCACAAACTCCACAGGACATCACGAAAGATTTAATATCCTTTCGCCAGGAAGGCCACCAGAATTGTCGTTTAACCTTTTCCTCTGTTTTGGCAATGCCAGGATGTCCTTCCATCAGGGTATCATGATGACGGGAAATAACCAGTTCTTGCAATTCCTTTTTTGGCAAAAATAAGCGTACTTGGAAGTAAGGTAAGCCATCCTTGACTGAAAAGTTAGACCCCCTTTTGATCCAATCCTGCAAGGCTGAAGAGTCCAGGAATTGTTTCACTCGTGCTTGAATGTCTTCAAGGGTTTGTAAAGTGATTATCCCCAAAATTCTTTGTTCGGGAATTATCGGCACAGGTTCTGAGTTTGTGTCTATTTCTTCCATTCCAATTCGGGATAGAGCGTCCGCCTTACCATTCTGATAGCCGGGGCGGTAGGTGATTACAAAATCGAACTCAGCAAAGAACAAAGCCCATCGGAGCTGTCGAGACGATTGAGCCTTGGCAGTTTTTAAACATTGTAAATTTTGGTGATCAGTGATCACGGTGATGGTATGCCGGGCGCCGAGGAGATAATGCCGCCAAGCCTTAAAGGCGGACTTAATGGCTAATATTCCTTATCGGTGATCGCATAATTTATCTCCGGCGGCGAGAACTTTCTGGACCAAAATTCTACGGGGTGCCGTTGGTTGGTTTCAGGGTCTCTCTGAGACAGGACAGCTCCCATGGCTGAGCTGGGCGCGTCGGTTTCGACTATATATGGGAGATCGGGACGCGGGTGCTTCAAAATAGGTGCGGACGTGAACTTAGCTTTCAACTCCTGAAAGGCCTGTTCGGCTTCCTCGGTCCATTCAAAATGTTTATTTTTTCGCAAGAGTGCATGATGGGTTGCACCACACGTGAAGAAAACTCTGAGATAAACCTGCGATAAAACTTGGCAAAACCAAGCATGCTTTGGACACCTTTCACCGAACTAGGTGATGGCCATTTGAGGATGGCATCCACTTTCCGTGAATCCATTCGGACCCCTTTAGGTGACAGGATGAATCCGAGAAACTCAACCTCGGTGGTATGGAAAACACATTTTTCCAGCTTGGCAAACAGTTTGTGCTGGCGCAGTTTCTCTAGGATGGCCCTGACCTGCTTTCTGTGATCAGATTCCGAATAGGAGTACACAAGAATGTCATCGATATACACGACAAAACAGACATCGATGAGTTCCCGAAGGACATCGTTCATGAAGAATTGGAAGGCTGCAGGCGCGTTGCACAACCCGAAAGGCATCACCTGGTATTCGAATAGTCCATATTTTGTACGGAAGGCCGTTTTCCATTCGTCGCCTTCTTTTACTCGTACCAGATGATAAGCCCCCCCGGAGATCTAACTTGGTGTATACGCAAGCGTCCTTCACCTGGTCAAGGAGTTCAGGGATCAGAGGCAGAGGGTAACGATTTTTAACAGTTATCTGGTTCAATGCGCGGTAATCGATACAAGTTCTAAGGTCGCCTTCTTTTTTAGGCACGAAGAACAAAGCTGAGGATGCCGGGGACTTTGACGGGCGAATGAAACCATTGGCGAGGTATTGATCTAAATATTGTCTCAAATGCAGATTCTCTGGTTCAGTAAGGGCATAAATCCTGCTACAAGGAGGTTGTGCACCGGGCACCAGATCGATTTGGCAATCGTACGATCTGTGGGGAGGTAACGTGTTGGCCTGTTCCTTTTGGAAGACGTCCTGAAAGTCTTGGTACTCTGGAGGTAGTTGCACGGGGACAGAGGTTACTGATGCTAGATTAATCTTTGGATTTTCTGGGTAGCAGGTTTGTGCACAATCCGGGAAGGTTATTCTCTTCGCTCGCCAATCAATTCGAGGATTATGTGTCTCTAACCAAGGGATTCCGAGAATAAGCTGAAACTGTGGAGCCTTGATTACATCAAACACAACTGCCTCCCGATGGCCATCCGGACCTACAAGTGTCACCTCAGCTGTAGAATGTGTTACCGGTCCAGGGGCAATTTCGGTTCCATCTACTGTGGTGATGACATCTTTGTTGGTTTTAGGACGCAGAGGGAGGTTTATCCTAGAGACCAATTCTCGATCCACATAGTTTCCTATAGCCCCGCTATCGATGTATGCCTTTATAGCTTGCAACCGTTTAGGCTGTTCTGGAACTACGAGGACCATTGGCACAATGAAATGTGAGGTCTGAGAGTTAGTTTTCAAGCTCAGCGTGGTCGTTTCCCGATACAGAGTTTCCATGGATTTTATCAGCGGCTCCTACCACCTTCTTGGGCGGCTTAACCGGGCAATCACATAGAAAGTGTCCAGAGGACCCACAATAAAGGCATAATTGCATCTGTCATCTTCTTTCCCATTCTTTTTGAGTTAGGGGTCCTTTAACCCCTCCGATTTGCATAGGCTCCGAGCCATCAGCCCCCTTGGGGTTAGCGTGGGTCTTGGCCAACACCCGGGTTTCAAACTTGGACCGATCTGCTTTTCTGTTTTGCAGCCTGTGATCCAATTGGACCACTAAGTCTATATATTCAGTGCATTCTTGGGGCGGATTTACAACTTGTGCCAGGACATCTTTAAGTTCTCCGCGTAGACCTCGATAGAATAACGTGATTCTTTAATCCTCTGGCCAACCAGTTTCCACAATTAGTCTATTGAAGGTTGCAATGTAGGATAGAAGGTCTTGATTGCCCTGTCGCAGAAATAGAAGTTCGTCATCCAGAGCCTGTCCCTGGGAGTGTCGAGCAAATAACCTTTCCATGCTTGTTTGAAATCCTTGAAAATCACGAAGAATCGGGTCATCTTGAGTTACCAGTGGGACTGACCAATCGGCAGCACAGCCGCTGAGACATGACAACACAAAGGCTACCTTGGTCTGATCATTAGGGAAGGCCCCAGGTCTGCATAGGAAGTGCAAACAACACTGATTCATGAATACGGCAAATCGTTTGGGGTCCCCAGCAAAGCGTTCAGGTGGGGCCAGCGGCATGTTTCCAGGTAGATTAATCTGCACCGGGTTACTGGAAACCACAGGAGCGGGGTTCCCCCCGTAACCGGGTAAAGGAGTTTGTCCAGCTTGACCTTGCAAAAGCTGTCTAGCCAGGTCATCAGCTCTATCCTTTATTACAATTACTTCCCTCCTGAGGGCACTAGTCTCTTGACGAGCGGTGTGTACTTCGGCCAGTAATTCCCCCAGTAATTGGGCCAACTGGTCAGTTTGCGGAAGTTTCCATAGCGCCTGGGTGGGAATTTGTAGGAAGGCTTCGAGTTCTGTAACGCTCACCTGGTTCCCACGGGGGCGCTGGTCTAGTCTGGATTGCTGTGGCCTCTTCTAGCGTGATGCGCAGGACCCGGAACACCGATTGGACAGGACCTCCAAATCGTGCTTGCCTGGCCCGTAGGAATATCCTTCTGCAGATGAGGAAGGGGATTAACAGTCTGCAGAATAGTGTGCTAGCTCCCCCCTTCCCCCCTTCGTTCCTCTCTGACTTCCTCCAAACCCCGGTTTAAGCTCACCTTATGGTTTGGAAGGATGAACTCTCCATCCTGCTTCTGGTGCAGGGGCGCGCGTTCGTTCAGTTACTTCACTGGTTATCAGAATGGCGCTGGCAAACTCCCCTTGACTTTCCTGAGCGATGCGCCGTAAGTATGAAAATTCAAAGTTCAAGTGAGGCCCCCTTTATGTTGTCTTTCTAACCTGTGATCTGTCCTTTATTTCAGGTGCAGAATGAAGGCGATGCGTCGAGGGGTTAAACTGCCGAGGTGAGTAGTGATGAGGGCGATCCCTCTAAATGTCCTTATCATTCCCCAGAAATGTCTCTTGTCCTTTCCCCATAGGGGCCGGGGTACGGTACCTGCCAAGGGGGCGGCGCCGACCCGAAATGTGGAAGAAAATCCAGTAAGTATTATGGCTGTTAATCAGGCTTTCCTTCTGTTTTCCTTCTGCTCACCTTTTGTTTCTTCCTCTCTCCCCTAGGTGCAGAGATGTGGCGTCCGATGCTGACAGCCGCGATGGAGCCGGGAGATGTCTCGAGGACAGGTGAGTGAAGCGTGGCGCTGCAGCGAGCAACGCAATGCTTTTAAATGGAAGTCTTTCTTCAGGGATGCTGGCGAGAAGATTCCGGATGCAGGTAAGAAGTTTGAAATAGTCCTTGGTTTTCACCTTTCTCTTCTCTTCCTTCCTTGCAGGTCTTCCAGGTTCGAGGCGGGCGTGGCTGGAGTCCAGGAGCAGGAGCAGACACGGTGAGCGTTAAGCTGCAGGAAGCAGAACAATGCGAAGCATGAGCTGCTGTCTGGGCGTGGTTTAAATAGCCTCCAAAGAAGTCCCAGGTATGTATCCTTCCCCAACTAGGTATGTATCCTTCCCTGGCCACGCCCGAGTGAAAAAATAGTCCCTATGAAAAAATAGTCCCTTTCAGGTCTCAGGGAGGCCTGAAGCATGCAGCATGGTCTGCATCAGGTAAGTGCACAAAACACCTCCCTTCATGAGCCTGGCGCCTGATGTCCAACATGAGCCTGGCGCCAAAGGCGCCAGGACTGAGTCCAAAGAGCCCCTATAAGGGGCCGCTGGGCTTTTATCCGAGGGCATGATGCCTGCTTCCGGGGGTGCTGGGCCTGGCCTGGTGCTCCGGGGGTAGGCATCATGACACAATTAATATAAAAATACTATTTCATTGTAGGCATTTTGTGCAGCCATCAGAATGAGGATTAATGTTATTTTATGCCATTTTTCATGTAATTTCCATGCAGTTGCACGGATATAAATTGCATTTACCTGGGACTCTGGGAACTGTAATGGCCAGTTAGATCAGGTTTCTGGCTGATCTGAACATGTGACAATTATGAAATTTGATGAAAATGTGGAATGAAATTAGGAACATGCTTGAGAATTTACATATTCATAACTGTTGTACATTTTACGAAAACGACAAAAAGGTGGCACATGGCCATGCTACATTGCACAGATTTGGCGGTAGACTTATCTAATTCCCCATGACCAACTGAAACAGAATATATGTTGCATATGGCAGTTGCTAGTACAATTATGAAGTTATGATACATAACTAGTTTTTGCCAAAAGGTTGAGCTGAGAACAAAGCAGGGTAATAAAGTGAAAGACAGATGGTGCACCAAAATCCCTGATTCAATCCTGACTTGGGGCAGAGAGAGAGAAACTGTCCAATCCTGGTGGCAGGAATAATTACAGGGTGCTCCCCCTAAATTGTAAAATTAGTGATGTCCTTCCTGCCATATAAGGGGGACTGTACTAGGACTTGGACTGTACTAGGACTTGACACACAAAAAACAGGGAGAAAGGAGGAGGACAGAGAGAAGGATGCTGCACCTTACCATCTTTGAGAGTGGAGTGACCAGACCCCTTGCCTTATCTGTCCAGAGTGTCCTGAGATCCAGCTGGCTTTCCTGAATCCTACACCAAGGCTTGCTATGTAAGTAGCAAAAACCCCAGCCCTAAATTGCATAAACCCTTCATTTTTTTAGTAGTACATCCAATATTTCCCATTGAATATCCCAATTGCCCATGTAGTCCAGTCCTCCCCATAAGAAGAATCTCTTGTTTGCCTGTGTATGTTAGCATAACTCCTTTGAAAAACCTCTCAGTTGTCTGTGTAAATCCTTAGTACTTCTTTTTAAGTAAATCAATTAGTTCCCCCATTGAAATTCACGGTTCAAGATTGTTGCAATTCGAAATCAACCATCTTGTTCCTGATGTTTTTTTGTAATTGTTATAATCATTAAAGTGTTGCCTCAAAATAATTATTCTCCTTGTAACTAAAAAACGAATTTGTCTGTGTATTGTGGGCATTACCAAACAAATTGCTATTTGCATCTGTCCTATTAAACCCAAACCGTTGTTCCCATTGTGAGCAATCCCTTTTGCCTAGAAGTCTCCCTATTATGAGCCTCTGTCCTTGTTACTGAAAACCGATTTTCCTATTGTAAGCTAAACCCCTTCCTTGAGCTGCCTCTCTTTGTAAGCCATTTCCATTTGCCACTCTATTTTCCTGTTACATTTGCTTTCTCACAAGAACCGATTTTCCTCCTTCGTGTCTATTTTGCCCTGGTGTGCTGATTAGTATTCTCTAAAACTCTGCCTATCTCCTAATGGTAAGCAATACAATTTTTCTTCTATTCTGCCCCCTAGCAGTTGAGAGTAATAATACAATTCTCGTTCTGCGATTTTGCACCAGAACAGGTTTTCCCTTTCTTTGCTTGCTTCCCATCTTGTGGTGGTGGACTTCACCCCAAATCCGATTTCCCCCCTATATTCCTACTCATTGCCACTGCCTTCTATTCAATGGAATCAAGTTTAATTGATGTTTGGGGGGAATGTTGTGGGGGGAGTTCTTAACTATTGGTGCTATCATTTGTGGGAAATTGAACACATGGAATTCAATGTAATATTATATCTTAACCTGATGGTTTTGTAGAGTATTGCATTTTGTGTTGCAACAACATTGGTGGCTGTGAAATTGTTTGATTTTTCATTAAATAATAAATTAATAATATCTTATCAATACACACCTGCCTGGTTCCTAGTCCATTGTGACAGGTGGTGTTTGTGGAGGTTGGGTGCGAGACAGATTGGAGGCCTAATCAAAAGAATTCATAGTATATTAAAAATAATAAGCGCTTTATTGTGCGTCACATCCATTGTAGGGGAAGGAGTTCCCTAGTTGGCGTGAGCCGTGTAATAAACTGTGACAAAATGCACACCTCAGCTGACCACCATGCATAGGAACCCAACTGGAGACATCTTCAGTGATAGAAAACCTGGAAATACTCATGGACAAAGGTCTCGCACTTGAACCACAGGTCAACACAATAGTAAATAAATGCTTCTACCCCTGTGACTAATCAGAGGGATACACCCCTACCTCACCTTCCCACACAGAACCCTCACAATCATCTCCTTGGTATTATTAAGACTAGACTACGCATACAGCTTCTACCTTGGAATGGCAGAACACATGACAAAAAACCTCCAGCGCATCCAAAATACTGCAGCAAGACTACGCCTGAGACTAAACAGAAGCCCTGAGAAGTCTACACTGGCTCCCAATTAAAAAAATGCATGAACTTTAAAATCCTCTGCATCACCCACAAATCACTACAGGGACATCGAGCTGAATTTCTCGTAGCCAAAATCTCCTGCTACCAACCAAGAAGAAAACTCAGATTGAGCAACGACATCCAAATCGATACAAAACACTAGGAGAAAATGACATTCTGAGGAACCACCTTCTCCTGTTTTATAGCCAAACTATGGCACTCAGTACTGAAGAAAATAAGAAAGACAGTAGATCACCTAATCTTCAGAAAACTACTGAAAACCTGCCTATTCATTTACTAAGACAAGCATAAAAACAGGCACACTTCATACCCAGACCTAAGGCAAACATGGGACAGTACGGGTCATGGCACAGACAACAAAACAACCACACACCCTGAGCGAAATCTACTAAACTACTAACCACATCCCCCCTGCTCCATTCTCCTCTCCCGCATACCTCCCACTTGCCAAAAGGGCCAGCCATACTACACACACAAACACAAAAGCCACACAACCGATGCAAGAAAAAACAGTCACAAAACAAACAACACAATTAATGCTTTGTTGTAATGTGTCTATCGCTCCTATCTTCCTGGCATGTTGTTCAGGATGTTTGTTTGCATGTATGAGGTAACCAGTGCCCAGAGTATGGGATGCCATGTGAGTGCGCTGCTTTCCCTGCGCTACTCTAAATTCTTTAATGCAGTATATATTTTGCAAACCTCTGAAGCAGGAACAGTAGATCAACAAAGGCTTGACATGTGGCAAACTTTTCCCCAGACCTGCAGATGAACTGGTCTGCTGTTAGATCCCAGTTACTAGTTTAATGGTATTCACTACAGAGTGTAGTTCGCTTTCTGACTTTGAGAACATTCAGACATGTAGTTGCTCATTTTACTATAGCTGGTAACGTAGCTAGAGCTGGTGAGATAGCTCAGTGGATTGAGCGCTAGCTGCTGCAATGTGTGTGTGATCTGCATGTTGCAGGTTTGAATCCCGGCAATGCCAACTCGGCCTTTTATCCTTTCTAGGTCGAAAATGTGTGCTAACGCAGGTTCGGTGATATTGTGTGTATATTTGTTCTAAATAAAGCATTTAAGAGTAAGTGCTATATTATAACACATCGTTATCATATGGCCTTGGACGTCTGCTTGCATTGACAGTAACATGATAATATCGGCACATACACACACTTATATTAACGATACATATGGTGATCCATTCTTGTATGACATGTATATTATATTACAGTGATGTCATAAGCATATTGTTCATAGTGTACTTAGGAACAATGTCAAGTGGTGAAAGGTCGTGTTCTATCACTTCCTGTGATGTCACTCTGGGGTGGGGGTTAAATAACATCACTTCCTGTGATGTCATCAAATGTCAAGGGTCGTGAGATGTCACTTCTGCTACCCCTGGCCTTTTGGTGAAATGACGTCCCTTGGAGTACATTATTACAAATAAGAAAAAAAAAATGTGTGCTAAAAACCTGTTACGACTGAGAGATTTCATTCAGTTTCATGTGATTAAAGCTATACTAAATAGCCCTTTTAATTTGCAGAGCGATTCTAACAGCTATTGTGCTATGACACAGATGTTGGAATACATGCATTTAAATGCTAAAAATATATGTGATAATTTGTTACATGTTGATTCCGGATTTTTAACTAATTGCTTTTACCAGTTAACCAAATTTTATTTGAATTTGACTGTTATTAGTTTTATTAATCTTCCTCTGAAGCCAAACGTAAATTGCTGCCATCTGATTTTGTTTTACGCCAAGCCTTAATGCATCGCAGACAAAGCAAATGTAGATTTTTTCATTTTGTAAAAATTATTTTTGGCAGAAGGCTGCTTCGCCCTCGTACATGCGCGCATTCATTCTCGGTCACTTCAATCGTGTTTACATGGCGCACAGGCTCCGGGTGATTGATTGCAGTGCGCGGAAAATGAACTGCAAACGTTATTCTGTGAAACAGAGCTATAATTGTTTAACCGTAAAAGTTTGAAGAGCCTTACCGTGACCACATTACATTAAAAAATGGGCTTTGGTAACTGCTTGCACATTTGTTTGGTGTTTCGTTTCAACAAAGGAGCACGAGCAGGTATCGTGAGGTCCTATTCAACCCATTCAAGAGGAATGCTGAGCCATCCGCGATGAAAGGAATAGAACTGCTGCAGGCAAATCATTTATCGGCTCAGATCCTGTCTACTGTGCGCACATCTTAGGTTCTTTTTGCTTCCTGGTTCGCTCTTTGTCATAAGGGCATCGCCTGAACTCCAGGCAACGGCACATACAAAGTGAAGGGCATGGCGAGGCCAAGAGAGTTGCCAGCTGAAGGGCTTCAGTGGTTTTTTAAAATAACTTTCTGCCCATTGAGGACACCATGACCCACTTCAGAGGGCGACAGAAGAAAAATAGTCGAAGGGTGAAGATGGCATTAACCAGCCAATACCAAAATGATGGCAGATGCCAGCAGTGTGTGCCCAGAATCTCCAATTCCTGCAATCTCCTCTGGGCCGACATACGGATTAGCTGCTCCGGCCCACTCAGAATCCTGATTCCAGCAGTTCCCCAGTACGGTGGGTCCCTCTCCCCAGGGGCAGAGTGGTACTGCACATCCTCTCCCAAGCTTCCATCCTTCACATTGGGAACAACTGTCACTACTGTGCCACTGGAGCACCAATAGGTACCCATTGTGGACTATTTGGGACTCGTTCATCACCATAATACTTCCCGGACGAAACGTATTCATCATTTTGTCCTTAGTTTCCGTTTGCAAGATTTTGGTACTTCCTTATTTAATTTCTGAAACTACATATCCCATAATGCACCTTGTGTCAGTTCTCATTCCCAGGCTATTTCTATACAGCAGTCTTAGAACTACAATCCCCAGAAGCCTTAGAGATCAGTGCTGCTTTCACTTTCGCAGGACCAGACAGTGAGGAGGCAGATTACCTGCTGGTGTGGTGCTCCAGGTGCTGCTTATGAGACTGCTTCAGCACAGGCCATGACAGTATTGAAGCAACTGCCTGCAGGAGCACAGGGATCTTGCAATGAGATCGCTCCAGCCCCTTGAGCATTGATCCTTGGATTTCTGCTGTGTCTTGTTGCTTCCAGAACCTGTTCCAGTGCCCAGTGCTCCCTGCTTTGCAACCCTCTGCCTGCATTCCCCTACCCTGTGCCCTGCACCTCTGTGCTTTCTGCACTGCTGCCCTGCTCCCCTGCTTGCAGTTCTCAGTTCCCTTTCTGCAGCCCCTTTGCTCTCTAACACCAATTCTCTTGTTTCCCTCTCTGCAGTTCCTTGCTCTGTGCCCATCGTCTGTGTTAACTGGCATTTGCGTCCTTGATTCCAGTCCTGAGTGTCCTTGTTTTCTGTCTGCAGTCCTGCCATTGTTACAATTTCTTTAATTCATTGTTAGCATTCTGCAGTTCAGTCCTTGGTATCTTAGTCCAGAGTTTATGCTCCTGAGTTTTCTTGTTCCTTGTCTATAGTCAGTCCGCTGTTCCTTGATTCCGGTCCTTAGTTTCTAGTCTGCAGTTCCGGTCTCCTCTACCCTTGCACCTATATTCTTGTCTTCTTGCTCTTCCAATTTCTTCTGGTTCTCTGTCCTGAACGTTGCTCACTTTGACTTCCTATTCTTTCCCTGGATATTTCTGTTACTTTTCTTGTCCTCACTTGTTCTGGCGTAATTCCATTGTACAGGAGGACTCCTGTGTACAGCCTCAAATACTCTGTTTGACAGCGGAATGCAAAGAGGAAATTGGGCGAAAGTGGTCTGCAGTGAGGGAAGCTGCAAGAGTCTTTTCACCATTTCTATTGCTGGAGGCGTGGCACTGACTGGAGGACTCCTGTGCACAGCCACAAATACTCTGTTTGACCGCAGAACATGGAGCAGAAAGTGGGCAAAAGTGGTCTGCAGTGGTCTGCGGGAGTTGCAGTACGGCTGCCTTTCCCCAGAAAGTCCCATTTGGGAAGACTGATATGACTTTTCTTCTCCTGCGTAACAGCTTATTGTGAGGTGGTGACTGCTGGGATTTGATCCCTTTGAGACACCTGTGGTGCTTTGCTACCACAGAGCCGAAATACTACATGGTGACGATTGAAGGTACTATTTTGTGACTGAGTGGTGGAAAATGGTGGAAAGTGCCGCTCGGATCAAAAGCTTCCTTATCCTTTTAGTGCATTCACCTCAATTGAGTCTTAGATCGTTAGTTTAGCTGTTGGTCCCACTTACCAATTTGAGTAGTTGAAGTATCTGTCGTAACACTATTGAGTGCTTGTCTTCAAATTCACTTGCCACGATGGACACAAGAAAAGCAAGACATGGCCTCTGCAGCTTGATTGCCTTAAAAGGTAAGCAGGGCACAGCCCTGCACCTCAGGCCCAATAAAGAGTGTTTTCCCACATGCAAAAAGAGGGAAAATGGATATAAACGGGCCAGTTTGGTACATTAACATCATGGGATTTTTTAGCAAAGCACCTGTTTTTTATCAAAAGACTAAAGAGGCCCCAGTCCTCTTATCCCTTCAGAGGGCGGAGACTGGGAGCCTCTTGATTCAATGGCAGAGACCCCTTCTCTGGTTAATTCTTTCACTGTTGACAATAACAGGTCTTTACTAAACCTATGTGAAAATCTTAGGAAGAAATCTCAGGGTCTGATGACATCTCTCTGATGGAAGTACCAGCGACAAATCTGTCAGTTACCACAGCCGTGGGCACATTTGCCTCCATGTCTACCTCTGAAGACGAAGACAGTAACTTTGAAGATGTGACGGAAGACAGTGAAGACAATGAACTCTCAAGCACAGGGGAGGTGGAATGTGGAACACTAGAAGCAATCCAGTCCATCAAATCAAAGTTGGAAGCTCTTCTTCTGCTTGTTACCAAATTGGCAGAAAATCAATCCAATACTACATCTCTCTTGGAAATTGTTAGGCATGGATTGGTTGCTGGTGAGTTATCCCAAACTAAAAAGATCTTTTCCTTAAACAAAGTGAGCAGCTCTCTGACTACGGTGCCTAAACCTCCCACAAGCAAGCGGAATAAAGTGGCACCTCCTTGACGATAACGACCTTGGAGACAAGGAAGCTATCAAAAAAGACAGAAAGTGAACAGGGCATTGTTCACATTGCGGCCCACACTAAGGACCATGTTCTAGAAGCCCTATGCGTGGAGATGTCGATGTTAAATAGCCTCTGGCAATGACACCGGTCAAATCAGACTGTGGTAAACAACCACTAGCTAGATCCACAACCTCAGGTGAACAGACAAACAGAACCCTACAACCTGACTCCAAAGCCAATCAAAATGTCTTTTGTACAGTACCCAACGGAAACTGGATGGCGGAGCGACATAGGCAAGATGAAGTCTGAAATGGTACGAAGGCGGAGGATGATAACAACGGCAGCCCCCATCCCAATATCAGCATACCCATTATACCAGTGAAGCTCAACCTGGGGACAAAGGTTCTAATAGCCTGAATTCTGATAAAAGAATGAGTGAGAGGCAGGAAACTGTGGATGAGCTCAAACATCACCTAGCGATATTGTACCTAGTGGAGGTAAAGCCAGCACAGAGTGGATTGACCTGACCTGTCCCCAAGAACAACGCATGCAGCAATTCACCAAGGAACATCTCAAAAAGAGTGACAAAAACAGACCACCGTCCTGGCTTATCTTCGTGGAATTGACATACCAAGGCAAATAACATCTGGGGCAAGGGCATGTCAATGGTAGACAGACTCCAGACTCAAAGTTTATTAAAATTGTGGAATGATGTCCCACTGATTCCAGTCCATTCTTAAATCTAACATGGTTATTTCAATTTTTTTAGCTAATTTCAGCCTAAAATAAACTGACCGCTTCAGACATCGCATCCCTCAAATTGCCTCGTGCTGGTAGCCACACTTATTGGGTTCTGGTGGCTATGGCCTCTGCTAAAGCAGAGGAGGCGATTTGCCAATGCACTAATGAATTCACTGAGCTGGGCTTTGAGTTAGCAAAGTTTAGACTCTTTAAATTGTTGGATACTGACTACGAACTCAGGCCAAAGGGCCATTTGAGAGGCCCCCATAATGTCAACACGAAAAAGGATCAGTTCAGGAACGAAGCCCGAGTTACCGCTACTTGGTTAAACATCTCCCCTACTTTGCATTGACTCACGACTCCCATACTTACCACTACACATCTTACCTCTTGGAACACACAAAGACACCTTTCTTTTTTTTATAAAATGTCAGGGGCTTGCACAATTGAAGAATGCCAATATATTTTTTCAGCAGGAGACTTGGCTGACTAGCGCTTTTGAGTTAGATGGTTATACCCTTCTCTTCAGCTTGTCTGAGATTCCTGTTGCTGGGGTGGTCTTTGCATGGGTGCTAAGTCAACTTATAAATTGCAGTCCCTTTTGGGTAGTGGGTCGCCCAGCAATCTCCTCTATGTACAAGCCCCCTTTAATAAATGCCCTTCATTATTGGTGACCCTCTATGATCCCCAGGGTAGTAGTTATGCATCTACCCTGAAGAGCTCAGTAAAGGATATCTTGCGGGACTGTCACGCCAATAATCCTAAGGGCAAAATCACACTAGTGGGAGATTTCAATGTAGACTGTTTGACTAAGACAGCTCTTGGGTTGGGGAGCAAACCAAAGTCACAAAGGGGGAAATTGATTGGAGATTGGTGTGATATTGACATGCATGCTCTGCTTCCCAAGGATCGGGGCTTTAGACCGACATGGTCTAATGGTTTGTACGCTAGTAGAATTGATTTAATCTTTTTAATGACATCCTGCAGCAGTATAACCCAGTGCTGGATGTTTGTCCCACAAACCTAAGTGACCATGCAATCCTCTCTCTGTTGTTATGTTCCTCCTACAAGCCCAATGACAAATTAATGGTTAATCCTGAGGTAAATTTACAAGGTAATCATGTTTGATGGATGGCCTCCAACATTAGAAAATTCAACAGTACTGTGGCTAACATTTACAAACCACAAATAGAGACTTTAGTGGTAATTGACTTGACTGACAATTAGAGGGTATAGTGAGAATGTTTGGTCATGTCCCTGGAAGACATCTTCTACAATGTAGATTTAGCCATATACCTGGCCTGATCTATGATGTGAAGATTGCTAACATGAAGAGGGAAAAAAATAAAACCCTGAGACGGATACAAAGAAATGACAGCTTGGAGGTGGTCGAGAGAAGCGAAGAGATCTGCCATTTCAGAGCCCACTTTAAGCAGTGGCTGTGTAACTATTGCTGTGGCACCACCAATGCAAACAAAAATTACATTAACAGACTGATCTTTACAAATGACTCCAAGAAGTTCTGGCATGTAATACACTTTGCTATGGCTGTATCCACCATGAGGAAAATTACCTACATCCTTGAGGGGGTCTGGGCATCCCATATAAAAATATCTACTGAGATCCTAAAGAGGCTCTCAACATTATCCCTAAAAAAAAATGACTGTCACATGGGTGTGGCATCACTTTAAAGAGATTGATTATGAGCTACTCATACGCAAAATGAAATCTTCCTGGGCGGTAGGGCCTGATGGCATGAGTAATATGGTCATTCAGGATGACCCTGTTCTCTGGGCCAACCTACTCTATCTCCTTTTCACACATGTTTGTGAAACCGGTGCCATACCAGAAAGGTGGGTTGACTCTGTCCTAGTTACGGTCCACAAAACTGGCCCACGTGATATCCCATCAAACTCTCATATGCTCGCCATATTGGACAGTTCATCTAAAATCTTTGCGAGTGTATTGTTTGTATTTGCATTTTGTTTATTAGTAAAGTGCTCCCAGCCCTGCGGCATCTGGGCGGATTTCTTACATGAAAAGGTTACAGGCTGTACAATCACACAACAATAATTTACAGGATTACAAAGCAAAGGTTACATATTTACAAATGTAAATTTCTTACATGTGCTGCTAGTGTGAGGTTCCTCCAATACATACATTTAACGAGCTATCAAAGGTTAGCTAGCGAGCAGACATAAGGCAGAGGGATATCTAGGCCTCTTGGGCGAGGAGCCAGGTTTTTGCATTTCTCCTGAAATTTGTTGTAGTTGTAGTTGGGTTCAGTTCTTAATGGTAAAGGTAGGGTGTTCCACAATTTAGCTGTTAAGACGGGAAAGCTGCTGCCTCCTGCCTTCTGTAGGTTGAAGCTGGGATTTTGAGGCAATGTACGTGGGCAGATCTAGCCGGGCGATCTGAGGTATTGCGTGCAAAGTTATTGGTCAAGTAACGCAGTGCCAGAATTGCGAGAAACTTATGGGTAAGTGACATGGATTTGAAAGCAATCCTTTGCTTGATTGATAGCCAATTCAGGTTGCGTCTGGAATCTGATATATGTTGGGATCTGGGGATATTCAGTGCTGATCTAATGGCATTGTTTTGTATAACTTGCAGCTTTTTCAGGTTCTGTTGACTGGTTCCAAGGTAGAGTGCATTACAGTTGTGTAATTTTGAGCTCTAGCTATAGAGATGCAGTTAAGTGTTGTAAGAAATGCTCTGCATGCTGTGACTAGCTTGCAGGTGTATGCTGTT
Organism: Ambystoma mexicanum; assembly: GCF_040938575.1. Classification (NCBI taxonomy): domain Eukaryota; kingdom Metazoa; phylum Chordata; class Amphibia; order Caudata; family Ambystomatidae; genus Ambystoma; species Ambystoma mexicanum. Next base: position 782,357,045 of record NC_090932.1, read on the forward strand.
GAAGAGGCCGTCGCATTGACTTGCCCTGATAGAGTTAGAGATGAGTCGATGTAGATGCCAAGTGTTTTCACATCCTTGGAGACCCTGATGGAATTACCATCTATATTGAAAGAGTCAAATTGTTGTCTAGTCTGTTGAATTTTAATTTGGAGCCTAAGAGGAGTAGCTCTGTCTTCTCGTCATTGAGACATAGTCTGTGCTTAGCCATCCAGGCCTGTATGATGCTGTAGACATCATTGAGTACTTTAGTGTCAAGTCTTTGGTGATGGGTATGAGCATCTGGGTGTCACCTGCATAATTAGTGTAGGTGACACCTAGACAGTCAAGGTCATCGAACAGGGGCTTTGTGAATACGTTGTATAAGGTAGGAGACACGCATGAACCTTGGGGTACTCCGCAGGTGACTGGCGCAGGCTCAGCAGAGGCCAAAGGTGAGAAGACTCTCATTGATCTATTATCGAGGAAGGACTGGATCCATGTGGTTGCTTTGACAGAGAAGTGTGCTGGGAAGTTAGATTCTTGCAGAGGACTTTGTGATCTACTAAGTTGAATGCAGCTGCAGATCTAATAATAGGAGGAGGACCAGTTTGCCTTTGTCTTTTAATTCTTCGATTTGTGTTTTGAGGTCAATCAAGGCTGTTTCCGTGCCATGCCTGGGATTAAAGCCTGATTGTCTGAGGCCAAGGAGGTTATTCATTTCTAAGTGCTTTTGAATTTGCAGGTAGGCTGCTCTATCAATGATTTTCAGTAGAAATGGAACCGTGGTGATGGGTCTATAATTGGTGGGAATGTTAGGATCTAGAGTCGGCTTCTTTAGTAAAGGGAGGAACCAAGCATCTGTTAGGTTGTTGGGGACTATGCTTGATTCAAATGAAGAGTTGATTATCGACGTGATGAAAGGAGCCAGATTCATGGCTGCCTCTTTAATGATAGAAGCAGGGCAGATGTCACCCTGGCATCTTGAAGGTTTTAGCTTAGTGATGATGTCCTCTATCTCTTTGGTAGTGAGAGTAGAGAAGCTTAATAAGTTGTGACTTTATAGGAGAGGAGTTGAAGTGGTAGGTTGGGGTGCGACCTGCGGGAGCATGAGTTTCTTAGCTTCAATTTTGTTTTGTAGCATCGTTATTTTATTAAGTAGTGCTGACTGAATGTTAGTGCACCAGGTGGTGTCTTTGATGCACGTGATTGCGGTGGTGCCGGGGAGTCCCACTCTCTAAGTATTTTGAAGAGTTCTTTAGTGCTTGATTTAGCTTGAGTGATGAGGTTGTTGTAGGTTTCGTTTTTGGTTTGTAGAATCGCCTCCTTGTAGTTAAGGGAGACTATTAGGTATCTATCCTTGTTGGTGGCTATTGGATGACTATTCCTAAGTGCTTCTGCATTTCTTTTGGATTTATGCAGTGATCTGAGGTGTGGGGTGAACCATGTGTTTAAATGCATGAGGGGTTTGGCCTTGCGCAGATTAAGAGGTGCAATTGTATTTATAGCATTAAGTAGGGTACGGTTGAATAAATCCACTAAGACCGTAGAGTCTGAATGTTTAGTAGTGGTGGAATTGATGATCAGTTGTAGTAGATGAAGCAACTTCTCCACTGTTATGTTGCGATTATTCCTAGTGTGGGTGGGTGGGGCGAAGTTGTGAGGGTTACCCTGGTTACATTCATCCTTTATCAAGAATGATATAAGGTGAAGGTCTGACCAAGCACACAGCGTGTTGGATAGCACCAGTATAGCGTTCTGCCTTTGTTGTGGGTGGGTTCAGAAATACGATGCTGAAAGCCCGATTCTGTGATCGTATTGGCTATGGCAGTTGCCTTAGTATCCTTTGCATATTGAAATCCCAGGTTCAGATCCCCTAGTAGGATAATCTCTGGACCTAGCTTATTATTGTTTGTGAGGAGGAGAGTAATGTATTCTTCAAAGGAGGATACAGGCCCAGGTGGTCTGTAAATGAGGTGGATAGTAATGATTTGAGAGGCAGATATGGGTAACTTGACAGACAAATGTTCTGCAGATGGATATGATTGTTTAGAGATGGGCCTAAGGCCTAAAACAGCTTTTGAGATGAAGGTGACACCCCACGTTTGGCTCGACTTGATTCTCTATCAAGTTGGATGATGGAATACTCATCTGGGTTGGCAAGTGAGAGAGACGGCCCTGCCACCGCAGTTAGAACTGTTTACAACCTGGGCTGAAGGGAGGGGTCTTCTTCACTTTACCCTAACCGGATTCATATAGAATTACAATACTACCCATCCGATCTGGGTTATACAGATCCTCATCTCAGATATATGTCATAACCCGTATTCACAATTGTATGTATGTTTTGTGGACTACTCATGCACTCTTCGACAGTGTCCTTGGAAGCCGTCTGTGGTTTAAGTTTACCAGTTGAGGCATCGATTCTTCACTGCTTTATTTCCTCAAGCTATTATATTCTGACACTAAAATCAGGAGGGTGATTTATCCGAATCGTATCCAACTAACAAAGGGTTAATACAGGGCTACCCTTTAGCACCCCTGCTGTACTATTTGTATGTTTCTGATTTCCCCAAACATCTTCAATTGGTCTGAAATGATAACCCCCCCTAGCTACGGGCATAGACATCTACACTGTCATACCTATGCAGATGACAGAGCGATTTTTGCTAGAACCCTGATTGGATTGCAATGCTCATTAACAATATTGCAACAATATACAAAATAAATGGTCTGGTGATCAATGCCCAGAAAACCAAGATTCCTATTTTTGGGAAGACTGTCCCAACAAATAATACCTTTAATTGGCGGGTGGGGGACTCTCAAATTGCACGAACCAGCAAGTACAAATATGTAGGTATCAATCTGTGAAACAACTGTGCCTTCATGCATTTTTCCAGTAGTATTTCACCTAGGGCTTGGAAGAAGTGGTGGGTCCTGAGGAAGATCATTGACAAGATTTGGAGGGTGGGGCTCCATTGAGGCCAAGGTACGAGTTTACAGGATTTCCCCAAATGCTCTACTAAATGGTTGACGTCCCTTGAGGCAAAAATATTACGCTCTCTCTTAGGACTACCTTGTGCAACACCGGTTGAGGGGATCAGATTGGAGTAGGGTCTGCCATCAATAATATCTTGTTGGAAAATTGCTGTGTGTAGACTATGGGCAAATATTACATTCACGGACGAGGCTAGCAATCTACTGACGAGCTCAGTCATGGCCCATCAGACAAGGCACTCCCGAAGCAACTGGTTTGCAGACCTGGACCTTATGGTCAGAAACCACCTCCTCGATTTTGGTGTGGTTAAACTCCCTGAGATCCTTATTGAGTTCTATCTGTCTTGCCATGTCAAAAGAATAGGGAATGGGACTGAATCCAGTCACTAACATATTTTACAGGAACCTCTAAGTATGAAAGATATGTACAAGGCCTTTTTTTAGATACACCTTGCAGCTACCTAACTAAGTGTTACCCTCCCTCTCTAATACGATTCATCATATATCTGAGATTTGAGTTATTACCAGTATTTGCCAACATTGGGGCCTGGACTGGTATCCCAAGGGAGGATCACCTGTGTAAAAAGGATATAGAAACCTGCAGATGTGTGCTCACTAAATGCAGCCTTTTGGTTCCCTTATATAAAAAAGGTTATGCAGGATTCCAGGATTACTGTTCGGATCAATTCTGGAGCCCCATATATAGCGCCGAATCTCTGGTGAATACGGCGGCAGCATTCCACAACTGGAACGCGATTAAGGACAGATTGAACTAATAGACTGATTATATCACCTTATTTAAAATATTCCTATTCTCCTGATTATTATATTTTGATCATTGTTTTCTTGGATTTATTACATAATCAGTGATTTTATCAGTTGGGTTCTTAGCACTCTATTTAACCTCGATCATTTTTAACCTTTGTTTACCTAAATATGATATTGTTTTACAAATGATTGTTAAATGAAATTGTTGGAAAATGATGCTCGTCTGTTAATGAACTTTGTGTTGTTGTGTTATGATGTAATATGTTTGTGTCAAGGTTGTACAACCAAAATGCACAAATAAGAAAATAATTCCATTGTTCAGCAATCACTGCCCTTTTCCTTTGTCGCTTTTCAGTATTGTAACTTGTGCCATATTCTTAACAGTGTGCTGGTTCCTGTTTGAGAAGGCAGTCATTGTTCAGTTCCTTCTGGACCCGTACAGGTTTCAGTCTTGTGAGTACTGTTTCCTTGTGTGTGTCTTAGGGTCCAGACACAGACACCCACTCTTGCTACTCCTTTCCATGAGCATTCAGAGTGGGGCCCTGTAACAGCGATCAGCTCAGAAGGCTACAGTTTCATCAGACCCAGTGTAAAACTCTTCCCCCATTCTGAGTACACCACAATTGGGAACCTAATGTGTTTGTCTTACTTGTACTCCCTGCCCCTTTCTGTTCACTGCCTTTGTTGCCTCTCTGTAGTTCTTGCCTTTTCTGTCTTGTCTGAAGGATTCCTTGCACTCCTATCTCTTGTGCACTTCTCTCCCCTTGGCTTTGTGGGCACCTCTCTGCCATCAAGCCCCTGACAACAGCGAGTTGAATTCTTTTTTCAGAAACACCTATGCATGCTGAAAGCTTTTGAGGATAGATGGCGCGCGATACAAGGTGAGGAAAGGCACTTTTATGTAACAAGGAATATGCTTTATGGAGGCTGGCAAGCATCGTGAACTTCATGGTTAGTCAACCAGATATCATATTTGAGGCAATCAGCAAGGTGTACTACCTCATTGAAACCAAGCACCTTTGGTGTTTACCACAGTACAGGTTGTTCCATGATAACAACCACAGCAGCTGTGATTACATGGTGAAGCTTTGTGTAATGGAAGCTTGCAACATGGAGGAAAGTGACCCCGGCCAGACCTGTTGCACACAAAAGGCCAGAATAGATCGGTTGCAGCAGTACATATCTCTTCTCCACTGGAATGGCACCAACTGCGGGACTACCAACGCATGCAGGGCAGTTTGCTAGTTTATTTTTGCCCACTTCCGGTCAAATAGGCTAGTGTGAAATTGGCCAAGGAGACCGCAAAACAATTAAGAGCAGGATGTCTAACAGAGTTAGGAAAATCGTAAAGGAGGAAGTGTTGAAAATGTTGGGTGATTGAGCCATCCTGCTACCAATGGGCTAGTCCTGTGGTACTGGTACCCCAGGAAACCATGAATGCTTGTTTTTATGTGGATTACAGGGGCCTCAATTCTGAGAGTAAGCAGATGCCCACCCCACATTTAAAGCCAGTAGACTCACTGAAAAGTTAGCCACTGCCCAATTCCTTAGTACCTTCGACCTCACAGGGGTGCTAATTGGATGATGTCAAGGTGCGGTCAGCATTTTCCACAGGGCACTTCTAATTCAGTGTGGTGGCTTTTTGATTAAACAATAAACCTTACAGTTTCCAGAGGATTATAATTTAGGTTAGGGAACCGAAAAGTGCTAGCAGTGCTGGTCATTAGGCAGGATTTTCCTGAATATGGAATCCTGCAAAAAAATGTTTCCAAGGATCCCATTAAGCCATTTGCAATCTTCAAGTGTATTAATGTTTTCCAGGGATTCGAGCCCAGGTCTTTAGGACCAAAGTCAAGAGACCTATCCCCTAGACCATTGCAACGTTTGATCAGGTTACTTGTGAATGAGCTTATGAGGCTTGTACGCTGCAGAAAACCAATATAGCTTTAAAAGGTGTTCACCTTTTATGCTTTGCTTGCAACAATATAGGAAACACTCATCCTTTCTAGTGTTATGTTCTAGTTGTTATTCATTTATTAATGAATCTCCTGAAATGGCACTGTTTGTTTATTGGACGGCAGGGGGCTGAAAAAAGCTTGTGCCTTCCCCTCCCTCTAACCCCTCTCGCCTTACACCACAGAGGTGGGAGGGTAAATGGGGTGTTGGGATCCCACGGTTAATAATTTCTATTTCCAGAACTGACTACTATATAGCTAAGGGAACTGAAACTTAAATGGGTCAGTAGCTCATCGGAGTAAGAAACAGCCTCTCTAATCAAAATCCAGGTTTTCTGGGAATAGACATCTCAGTGCTCTAGACACAGGTGAGAGTCTTTCTTTGTCTCCCTGGTTATTACTGAGCATTTATCAAAGAGTACTGTACCATAACCCCTCCCTTGAAAACACTCACCTCAAAAAAATTACAAAAGATGTCACTCTGTACAATCCCTGCAGCAAGCCCTTTGGAGCATGCAAGATGGTTTATCCATAGTCTGAAAACCCCTGAACAGGAGGGCAGGAGTTCATGAGCCAGGCAGGCACCAGTAATTTTAGAATTGGAGCATTTGTAGGACTGTTAAACTCTATAGGGGAAGAAATAAACAGCCTTCATTTTTAGAAGGTCCACCAAAAAAGAGTCACCATTATCAAAGTGGCATTTCCTGTTATTTGGTTTTTCTGGAAGTTGAAACCCCACATGTGTATGTCACGGTTCATTGTTTAGACCGACCATAAACTCCATAGTGTGAGAAACCTGTGGGTAATCTCCCAGTAAGACCTCAGGAATCCCTTATTCAGGTGGCCAGGACACAGCCATCGCTGTTGGATCCAGTTCCTGGGGGTGGACCAGTGGGGGAGGATTGCCTGGGTAGGGCAACCCGGGGTTATCCTTGGGGGAATAGCCAAGGTGAGACACAGTATTATGCCGAAGAAAGGGATGAGGAAGACAAGCTTCCAGAAGCATTTATAGGTTGCACCAACTCAACCTCCCTTTCACCTAAAAGATATCTCTTACTTAGATCTAATAACCCCTCCATGCATAATAAATCCTCTAAGGTCTCAAACCCTGTTACACCCAAAAAGCATAACTCCCAGAATCCTTGTTTTACCGATCCCCATTCGAATACTCCCCATCCTTCTACCCATCCCTCTGATTGTTATTTTCCACATTCTCAACCTGATCAGACAAACACTACGATTCCCGCAATCCCGTTTGTTCATGTCACGACCCGGTCATTCCCGTTTGCCCCGCAAATCCTGCCAATACCATCGCTCTGATTGGCATCTTCCAAAAATCCAGTCTACTATGACAGAATACTGCCACTCCCACAATCCCCTATGTTCTAATCTTCATCCCGGTCATTCTCGTCCATTACACAAACCTTCCCTACCCTGTCCCGCAGATTATTCTGACACTCCACCACCCACCCCCCTTTTCCGACACAAATACTTTTTCCCACCCAAGACAGTGGAATAATGTAAAATCTGTTTACCTGACATGTCCCGACACAAGGGTCAGGCAAAGTCAAGCAATTAAACTTAGATCACACACACCTGACGGCCGTTCCTTTTCCCCGCAGGGATAAAATCTGGAGTAAGAGAGCACAGTACAAGCAAGGCGAGCATGGCAGACAGCATGACGAGATGGCTAACACACGGCAGTTTAAGAGAAGAAGAAAGGCGGAATCAATCGAGAGGGTGGCGATGGAGCGAAGTGACCTTGCCCTTTTTGTCTCAGATCCGTAGAGCCTAAGACCACAAACAATAGCACAAGTTTCCTGCAGCAGATGTCAACGTTACACGGGGCAAAACCTATGCCAATAAGCAGGAGCGAGGGAAGCTCCTGCAACCATGATACCGGCCTTGACTCCAGAGAGGCAACATCCAAGCGGTTCATCACAGTCGGTGAGTCGAGGGAAGAGCTGATAAGAACTGGCACCACGTGGGTGCTAATTCAAGAGACTCTGGTCGAACCCCATATGAGAGAAACTACAGATACCAGAAGGCCACAGGAGAGCCAGCGGAACAGGTCAACGTGGTCATACTGAGGGTCGAGCAAAATCCCAGTACAATCGAAAGACTTTGATCTGCAAGTATTAAAAAGAGAACATTGAAAGTAAAGATGAGTCAGCGCCCAGAAGAGGGGGATTCAGGGGTAAGCCACTATCACCCTGATCGAGAGCCACAGTAATCCCGGTGAAGGGAGGCTAAGAATCGAGAAGGGTCGGAGCCCCGCAGAGGGAGATCCAATGGTAAAAAGTTGTCAGCCCGAGATTGAAAGTGCAAGCAAAGTTTAGAGATGGCAAGCGTAAACCCGAAGGAGGGATGCTATCCAGGGGGTGAAACCATCACCCAAGCAAAAGACATTGAGAAATTGATGGAGGAGAAATCCTGCAAGAAGCAAGAGGTGTTCGAGTCCGACTGAGGAAGATCCAGGGGTGAAACTATCACCCAAAGTTGTTTGATAAAGGATATATTTGTGGAATACGAGACAAGAAGGGTCAGCACCCAGAAGAAGGGGTCCCAACAGTGAAATCATCACCCTACATAAAAGTGTGATAAGCGATTGAGAAGGGTCGACTCCCAGAAGAGGGGGACCCAGGGGTGATCCTGTCACCCAGCGAAATTGGAAACAAACTTTCATTTGTTAAAGGAACTTTTTTTGTTTTGTTATTTAACCACATCAGGCCTCGAAGGCAAGAGACTTTCACAGAAATGCCACTTGGACATCAACTGTCCTGAGAACTGCCATTGGAACTGTCATCTCGTGCTGAAAGGCCCGAAACTGTACTGTGCTCCAAGTTCCCATCTTACCCCGTGGTGAATACGTGGGGAAGGGAGACCTAGGCTACCACATCTGATCTATTATTTAAGAACAGTTCTTTCTTTTTTTAGAACTATCCCACACCCCTTTTTGTATTAGTTGTGAGGTTTGGCAATAGGTTTCTTAGTATAGGCCTTTTGATTTCACACAACAACACTAGGACTGCTTTACTTTTCATTTAATGGTTGACGCTTGATCCCATCTTAGATTTAGGGTTAGATTAAGCATTTTTCCAACCTGCATACAGCATTTCATTGTTCAATAAACACTCTTGAACTGTTATCACTTGTGTCGGTCTTACTTGTTGTCACAATGAGTTTCTCACAGATTTTTCACTGAGCTTTATTGTTACAGTAATTGAATATGGGCATCAAACACAAGCCTGGATGAGAATACACCAATGTGTATGGCCTCAAGAGATCCTTTCAGGAAGAATATGAGGCTGATAGATAGAAGGACTAGTTCATCTGTTTTTTTAGCTGAGTGTGTCTGATAGCATGCTATTTGCGAGCTGTACCCTCTTGACCTTATTTCAAAATTGTTGGAACAAAGTAAAAGTAGAGCCTCCAGGAAAGTATGCTTTAAAAAAAGCATTTTCCATGTATGTTCTGTAGCTGCAAGGAGCTTTTAGTCGTTACACCTTGGCAGGATTCTGGTCTAACTGGAATCCATATAGCGGATAAATAGATAATTCTGGTGTGGACAGACCAACCGCGCCCAGCGGCTGGAGAGTAAACTGGAATGGGAACCTTGCAGAAGCAAAGTTGCATACAGCCTGAAATGTGCTCATAAAAACCTGCAGCAGCCTCCCATGACATCGAAAGATCTAATTGGCAATAGAAAACATGTCTGTTACACTGATGTCCCCTACAAAAAACCATGCCCAACAGCACTGAGGTTTAATTGCAAATTGTAAGTCTCCAACTTGTTTTGGTATTTGCAATGTTCTGTCATACCTATTGGCAATGCACTACAAACCTATACATTGGATGGTAGCTGCTCTTAAGTATCACACTACATGTTGCCAAAGCAATATGTTTTGGTATGAACAGAAAGACATGCATTACCATAATATTTTAATGTAAATAAACATGCCAAACTTTCTATTCACTAATTGGTCCTGAGGTAGAGTGCAAAGGCTGATAAAGTAGCCCCTCTCTCAGAACCGACGCCAACTGCATTGAGCCCAACCAAGGACAGCCCCTTGTCCTAACCCTATATGTATTCAGAATTCATCAATGTCTGAAGTGGTGGACTTCAGACCTCAAACCATAACAGAGCATTGGAGACTATAGAACATGAGCAGATTAGGGCATGGGATTAGAAAATGCAGCCAGGGGCCTTTGTTCTGGGGAGGTCAAAAATGGACTGAGCTAAGGCAGACCTGCTTATCTGGGACATTGAGGATCAATGCAGCACTCATCATGCTTTGATTTTCTCTTCTAGCAGCTCCCCCAGCTGCAAGGTACCCTGGAAATTGGTACAAAAGAAGAACACTCCACATTGGCAGTACCCCCATTGCATCATGTAGGGGCACTTGGATTCCACCAACCCTCTACCAGGGTCTTTATTTAAATGTGGTAGGAAATGGCTACTCTTGTTGGCTACTTTTTTGAGTATAAGCACTCAAAAATATCATCCATTTGAACGAAAAGATGAGAATCACAGACAGAGAAAAACCCTTTCCACACCACCATGCAGAACAAAAGAGAAATTTGCAGTGAGAATCAAGGGCCTTGCTGCCGTCGAGGATACCAACAGGAAGACTTAGTGAATGTAGGTGTCTCCGATGACTTCGGCCCAAGGGCAGTGAACAGAAGCTGTTGTCCAAGGGAAACTTGGACGAGTAACCACCAACATCCCTGAGCCAAGAGGTGTTACTTATTGCTGTTGCAGTTGGGTTCCCATTGAACCTCCAATGTAACCTATGCATCCCCATGCAATGGCCCTGCTTCGTATCATAAAACTGGTGATGGAGCCGGTTCAGCCAGGTTCTTTGAGGGAATTACTGCAGAGAAGCCGGACCATCAAGTTGACTCGCAAACCTCATGAAACCTAATAAAATCTGATTTGCATAATTGGGCTGTTGATTGAACCCATTGAGTGACCCATCTCAACGACAATGTCAACCGAGTGCCATTGTGTTCATAGAACCACCTCATGTAAAGACGTTGCAGCAATAGCCAAGAATGAGCTGACTCAAAGACAGTGAACCACAGCAACAAAAAGAACAACTTGAAGTGTCTAGCTACCAAGAGAAATGTAGTGAATCAGTGATTTGGTTGCTAGTCCCAGGCACACCAAGAGCCTTGGCAATCCAACCTTAGTTTGAGTCTTAGAGATGAGTGCAAATGTGTGAAAATGTCTCCAGGAAAATGTAGTTAGTCATGTGAAAATGTAGTCCGCAAAAAGTAGTTAAAAAAATATTGTCATTCAAAACAAGCAATGAAAAGTGTGAAAATGTTGCCAGTAATAAAGTTGCTAAAAAAGGTATTTTTAAAAACACAAGAGTACAAGGCTGTAACCCTACATATGACCCAAACCTCTAACATAACGTCCACAATTACCCTAACTTCATTTCTAAACCTTCCGCCAAGTCTAATTACAACCCTTATTCTACCCTAAACTCTTACAGAACATTAACACTTCAGCACACTAAAACATTTTATGTTCATGTTATTAAATACAGAATAAACAGAAAATAAACAGTGAAACTATCTCCAACTCTATCACCATCTCGCATCAAATTACATAGCACTTGCCCTAAGCCAAGCACTTGCTCGTCTATAAAAAAAATATTTTTTATTTTGGTTTCGTTAAAAAACACAAAATGTAACCTTTGGCAATTTAAGAAAATAAACAACAATAAACAACATTGCTCTAATACTAACCTTAGCCTTACCCTAACTTCAACTCTACCACTTACTCATATGCTTACTTTTACCCTAACCACTAGGATTTTCCTAATCACTATCCTGTGCCAACATCACCAGCCATCCTTCTCCAACATCTCTATCCCTTTCTTTAACACTTACCCAAACCATTACTCTGTTAGCCTTATCCTTTCCATAACCCCGACTATGAAACACTTACCCTGACACTTGGGGGCTGATTCATGAAATTTGTACGGCAAAAAATGGGGTTTTGTGCGCCATTCTGCCCGCAAATCCCCATTTGTTAAACAGGGATTTGAGGGCAGAATGGCACACACATCCCTGTTTTTCGGCACACACATTCCATGAATCAGCCCCTAAATGTACACTACCAATTAACCAAAGCCCAACATCTTCACTCCAATCCTAACACTGATCTTACCCTAAACCCTATCCTAACCCTAAACCAGGCAATCGGAGGCCCACTGAACCCTCTTTAACCCTAACAATTACCCTAGCAGCACTACATTTTTGGCTACTTTTCAGCTGCATTTTCTGACTACGTTTTGCTTGGCAATATTTTCACTGCAGAGGTATTTTCACCACAATCCTTTCACTGACTACATTTCTGTGGCTACACTTTCATTGGATACTGTTAATTCCCCTATCCTTCCAATGACTCGAAGAAAGCTATTGATGGATTATTTTTGAATTGTGTTCCCAGCTCTAATTAGTGGCCAATTTTTCACACCCTGCTTGCAGTACAATTACCAGCTATCCAATCTGTCCACTGTAAATATGTAGTCTCTTTATGCTTGGCTTTTCTCTTGCAGAAGTGGATAGTGTGAGGAATTCCATGGTGTATTCACTTCTTTCCCGGTGGTAGTCTCTCCCCATGTGGCCAGGGGACAGCAGCCGATACTTGATGCTGACCCTGGGGGAGGCTACACGAGGATCCCATGGGGGGATACATCCTCTGGGGTAGTATCATGGCATCATCGGACGAGACATGGTATCCTCCTTTTTCTTTTGGGGTACCCCATCCATGTTCAATGCCTTAATGGTATATTGCCATATCTCCCCTCATCCACCTAGGAAGGGTACTGAACACCTTTTCACAAAGATCTGTATGTAAACTGTCAAAATTTCACTTGCCTTTTAAGACTCATGAAAACACCTTTTCAGACTCTACCTACAAGTCATCCTGAACTGACTTGCCCTTAAAATCACTGAGAATACTTACCGAGACTTTATGTGCAAGTTGTCAAGAATGAACCTCCATTCCCACAACAATGTGACAATAAAGGTTGAACCGAGTAATACAGATCAATGGAGGCCAAGAGCACAAGCTACGCTCTAGTTGTTGCGAGCACATACCTGTGGCCTGGGAGATTTAAAAAGGTAAAGCAGCTGACAGAGGAACGCTGCTGGCAGGAGAAGGCTGCTCCTCTTGGTTTGGACCAAGAGACTGATGGGCTAGAGAGTGTTCCGTGGCACCAACCGACTATGGGTCAAGGAAAAGGGAAGCTGACCGTGACAGAGAGCATGCTGCGTGAACGCCAGAACCCAATGGAGGGCTTCTGGGCCTTTGCAGGTGTTGGTAAGCAGCCTCTGCCTTATCGAAAGCCCGAAACAACACAGAAGAGCCCAGCAGGAACCGTAAGAGGCAGAGAAGCTGAGAGACAGAGGCAGCAAGAAGGAAGGAAACACTGAACGACCGCCAGTGGCTTGCTGCAGGAGAAACAGAATATGCCAGCAAGAGCCGGTGAGTCCACCGGGGGGGAGCAGGGGCACTGGGGCGTATTTGTAGCCATGCAAAACCCGAATAATTTTTAATGAAGCACATGAAAGAGAACAAGCAAGTGAGTATTGCTTTAAATGGTAGAATGGAATCCGTATAAGAGACTTTCAAGTTTGTGAGTGTTTGCAATATACATCGAAGAGAAGCCCCAGCAGGATAGTATACCAAGCAGATAGGCAGATGCAGTACAAGAGTAAGCAAACATAAGAGACTATCACGTTTGGAAGTGTATGCAAAGCCCACATGAGAAAAGCTCTTTCAGGAGAGAATACCAGGCAAATTAAAGGTGCAAAGAAAATACATATATGTGAAAAGCCCTTGCAGGAGAGTATACCGGGAACATAAAGTTACAAGAGTATATCTATAAGAAAAGCCCGGGCAGGAGTGTATACCAGGTAGTTGCAAGTGTGTTCATTTAAGAAAGCCATGGCAGGGAGTATACCAGGCACTTGTAAATGTATGCATATAAGAAATTCCTGGGAGGAGGGTATACCAGGCAGTTTCAAGTGTGTTAATTTAAGAAAGCCTTGGCAGGAGAGTATACCAGGCAAGGGCAAGTCTGCTCATATAAGGAAGCCCTGGCCAGAGAGTACACCAGGCAAGGGCAAGCTGAACAGTGTATATTAAATACATTACCTAAAGAGGTCCTGAGAAGGATTTGGCGGGCCTAGAAAAAGGCAGTGTTAAACCAAAGGTAAAGGAGTGAAAACCTGGCAAAGGAGTACATTAGGTACTAAGATACAGACTTACAGCCAAGTTGTTTTGTTTATCAGTTGTGAATCAAGAGAAACTTAAGGAACTAATATTTGTGGATGTAAAAAACTGAGTGAAGAGAAATCCTGGGGAAGGGCTCTACGCTCTGGAGCAAGGAACTCTATCCTTCTAGAACCTTTGAGTTGGAGGTACGCATTTTCCTTTTTGAACATTTATACACTACTAAAGGCCAAAGACATTTTCCCTTTTCCCCTTGGAGTTGATTTTTAGAACGTGCGGGCTAGAATAGTACTTTGGACACAGGACATTTTACTTTGGAAATACTGATATCCTTCAGACCCTTAGTTTTGTTTGAGGTAGTGAAACACCTCTTAGTCTAGGGAAAGAGAGGCATTTTACAACCCCTTTTCTTTTGTCAATAAATGTTTATGGCCAAAACCATATGTCTCTGTGTTTGTGTCGCATTCCTGGTTCCTCACAGTAGTTGGTGTTATTAGTGTGTAATGTGCTTAGTAAATAGTGCTATTTTCAAACATAGACTTGGGATTTCTCTCTTTCTTTAGTACTTACTGAACTATGATTGTTTAGCCCGATCATCTTCTGACTTCCCTCTCTGTAGAGTATAGCCTGCCCTGGCCAAAGCCACTTAAGGTGAAGGCAGTCAACTTTCTATTTTTTCGTATTAACCTTTTATGGTGGAGATGCCTCTGTGCCAGTTTGTGTTACAATTTTGAACACACGTCAAATAATATTTCGTCCCCCTTTTCTTTCTGCTGGTCAAAATAGTATTTTGCCACACACTCTCTCTTAGTTTCTCTTGTCTCTTAATGTCCCAATTTCATGATTCTCTTTCTCACACGTCTAGGAAGAAACAAGTCTTTAAGTCTTCTTATAGATCTCATGGCAAAGCAACATGCTAGTCTTCATTGAGTGTCAAGCAATACTCTTCTGCACTCAAGATACTTTGTCCATAGAAGATGTTAGGCTGCAGTAGAGATTATCAACACTATCATCTTCACATCCAACATCTTCCTTTGTTTAGAAATGATTTTGCAGTAGGTAATCTACTACTTTTTTACATTCACCAGGTTGGTATTTAACAGAAATAGGTGCATTACCTATAAAAGCCAACAGATTTGGAAAACAAGGCCTAGGATTTTCAGTATCCATGGTCACAAACAAATCCACCTGTTTTGTATGGGTGGTTCTTAATTTATATGGACACCACCAGATAGAAATCCTGAAAGATGGGAGACAAATACAACCAATCATTTTATATTCTGTGACAGAATAACATATTTCCAATCTTTTAAGTTCCCAAGAAACATATACATTTCCTATTGCATACCTAGCTAATTACCACACAAACTCCATGTACAATTAAATTAACTATTAAGATGGTTCTTAACATCATATCAAAGTTGTGTTCAAACATAGATTTATTCGGCTTTAATACCATGAAAGCAACATTGCATCACAATATATAATAATACAGAATTTAATCCAAAGACAGCAGTGACATTACATAAATTGACAGGCCAAAACCTAAAATCCCTATACATCTAATGCACACACAGTACACGTTTATTATGATTAAAATACAGATGGTTCGACAACAATGGGTACTACAAATGCAGAACACGTTCCCAGATTACTTTTCCAAGGCTAATTTACAAACGTTGTTCTTCTTAACCAACCCCTATGTATAAACTTTGAAATGAAATATACTGCATTCAGGTCGTTAGTGTTCTTAAAGAATGCCACAGCAGCAGCGATATGTCTAATCTCCCTCAGGTGCAAAATTGGCAACAGATAACATTCTCGCAAACCTGCATATCCAGGACAAAAGAAATAAAAAGTAATTGACCGATCCCTCTCAGTTACCACAGACTTTGCATTGGGTGTCCAGGGGATTAGACCATTTTGCCGTGAAAACAGCCACCTTTAGAGTAATTGTATGCAGTTGGAGGTGTAAGGCAGAAGCGTAGCCTGCTGCCACACTAACTAAATAGGGCTCAAATCCTTCCTCCTGCTTCAACAGTATACATAGCGCCTGTGGACAGCACTGCGCAAGCCCTTTTCATATTTCTGGTTGACGCTTCATTACACTTTGTTTTGACGAAATCTCTAGAGCTGAGTAATAACCATTCAGTGCTAGACCAGACAGCAGTCAATTCCAGGGCCTCCAACCTTTTGCGAATTAACCTAAACCAGGGAAGGGAACCAGAACCAGAAATCTTCTTTAGACTTGTTAACGCTTCGCTGTATTTTGCAAGTCCTGGGATGCTCCTCAATCTAGTCCAATACATCAGGGGCTTCTTTGTTAAAATGTCCGTAACAGGTTTGATATTGCATTCCCAATGAAGACTGGCCATGGGACAAGGCACGAGAGCGCCAGACTGAGCACGCAGCTGACAAAGACCAGGCGCTCACCACGGGGCTCTGATAGAAGGCCCAATAAGGACTCTGGACACAACCTGACCACTCCCAGTGAGAGAGAGTGCCCTATGTTAGGACTCATTGCAGGACTTGATGTCTTCCCCCCCGAATACTCCCTCCTCACACTGAACCGTCCTTCTAGAGGAGGAGGAATAGCATTCGTCTTCAAGTCTCTCTTCCACGCCTCTATCATTGACAGCCAACTTTCCATTCCATCCTGTAAATCTCTCCTCGTTAGACTATCCCTCTCCCAGTCGCTCTCACACAGCTTCCTAATAATATACAGACCCCCTGGCTATGATAGACATTTCACAAACAACCTCTGCGACTCTATTGCCAACCTTCAACTAAACCACCCCAATCTCACCCTTCTTGGAGACTTCAACACACACTCTCTGGTCGACGGTCTGGACACAATTAACCTCCAACCCCACACAAACGGCCCGACCCACTACAAAGGACACACTCTTGATGCCATCTTTAGCTCCAACAACCTGATTCATTTAAAACCCCCCACCCCTATCCTCTGGTCTGATCACTTCATTCTCTCGTTCACCATTCACTCACCCGACCGCCCTCCCATACTCAAATCTGAACCTCCGAATCTACGCAAATGCTGGAAAAAACTAATAATCGTCCTGGACCTAGCCGACGCACTCCTCCAGTCTCCACCACCTACCTGCCTACTGAACAAACAACTAACCCCTGACGCCTTTGACTCTTGGCTCAATGCATGTCTGACGCGGCTCACACCCCCTTGCAAACCATCAACCACCGCGGCCTCTTCCCCAGATGGTTCACTCCTGAGTTGAAGATCACTAAACAACTATATAAATACCTAGAACACAAATGGCAGAAAGACAAAACCCAGGCGAATAGGGCCACATTGACCCGACACCTTTATCAGTACAAGGCCGAAATCAGGAAAGCAAAAAAAGCCCACTACAACTCCCGAATCCAAAACTGCAAAAACCCAAGCAAAGAACTCCACAAAATCATCTCTGAATTCACCCATCCGGCTTGCAACACGACCGTCCCGACTCCCTCACAATCACTGTGTGACTCACTCTCCCTCCACTTCTTCACCGCAGCTCTCGAAAGAACAAATACTGTAGCCACCAACCTAGCTCTCTTACATCCTCCAACCAATTCCCCCCCCCCCATACCGGCCACCCCACCAGATGCAACCATTACGCAGCCAACGTTTGAATCCTTTAGTCCAATATCACCAGAGCAATTTCACAAATTTCTAACTGCCCGCAAACCATCTGGCTCGCCACTGGACCCTTGCCCAGCCACAACCCTCAAAGAAATTTTCACTTCCACCTGCGCAGGTGAACACGCAAGATCCATCATAAATACTTCCCTTTCCTCTGGTATCTTTCCCGACGCATTCAAAACGGCTTATGTCAAACCTCTAATTAAAAAACCTTCGCTCGACCCTCTCAAGCCCAAAAACTACTGCCCCATCTCAAACACCAGATTCCTTGCCAAACTCATTGACCGAACTGCCTACTCCCAACTAAATGCCTTTGTCGAAGCCAACAATCTCCTAGAACCCGCTCAATCTGGTTTCAGAGCCCGTCACGGAACTGAAACCACCCTAACCTCAA
The DNA here is from genome assembly GCF_040938575.1 of Ambystoma mexicanum. NCBI lineage: Eukaryota > Metazoa > Chordata > Amphibia > Caudata > Ambystomatidae > Ambystoma > Ambystoma mexicanum. Next base: position 782,375,047 of record NC_090932.1, read on the forward strand.
TTTGGGATGACCTTAAAATGACTGCAGAATCCGCGGGATGCGCGGCACTAATCCTTCTTGAACTATCCGCCGCCTTCGACACAATCAATCACTCAATCCTCCTAGACCGCCTCCACTCCTTAGGAATTCGTGGAACCACTCTTAAATGGATAGCTTCATTCCTCAAAGATCGGTACCAAATAACGATACTCTCCAACTATACCTCCCAAGCCCGACCAGTCGACGCAGGAGTCCCACAAGGAGCATGCCTTTCCACCCTCCTATTCAATCTCTACTTGATCACCCTCTCACCAATAATTCGTTTGCACAACATCCTGTGCTACAACTAAGCCGACGACACCCAACTAATTTTAAAACTCCTGAACTCAAAACCCAACTGCAGACCTGACCTGGCCTCCTGCCTCCTTGACATAGAACTCTGGATGACCCAAAGCCACCTCCTGTTAAACCCCTCCAAAACTGAAATCATGGTATGTGGCAACCTGGAACTTCTCCCACAACCACTACCCTGGCCTTCCGCCATGGGCAAGTCTCCGACCCCCTCCAACTCAGTGAAAAATCTTGGATGCACCCTTGACTCTGACCTAACACTCTCACGTCAACAACGTCTCAAAGTCCTGCCACTACCACCTTAAAACCCTTAGACGCATCTTTCCATATCTCTCCTTTCCCAACAGACTCTCCGCGGTCCAATCAATCGTTATATCAAGACTGGACTACGCAAACCCCCTATACCTCAGAGTCCACGCGTACCAACTGAATAAACTCCAAAGGGCACAAAACGCGGCAGCCAAATTGCTTCTTGCACTTGGGCCAAGAGAACACATCTCCCCAGCCCTTAAGATGCTGCACTGGCTTCCAGTAGCCCGCAGGGTGACCTTTAAAACCTTGTGCATCTCCCAACGAGCTATGCATAAAACCGGACCTCAATATCTTCAAGACAAGCTAAAACCCTACAACCCCCCCGCACCTTAAAATCAAGCTCAGCCGGCCTCCTAGTCATTCCGAAGACAAACTCAATTAGGTTGGGCGGATTATCATTCTCAGCCTTGGCCCCCACGCTATGGAACTCCCTCCCACCCCACATCCGCCAGACCGAGGATTTAATGGCTTTCCGCAAACTGCTGAAAACCTGGCTCTTCCCCTAAAACCAACCTATACCAAACTAACCCAAACAGACCAACAGCAACTCAATGACACCAATCCATCAAACCACCTGATGCGAGAAACTGACAGCTAACAACCCCCAATGTAATCTAGAAGGGCAAACAGAACTAAATAAATAAAGTAGATCAAAGCAATGAAATGGTTAATAAGAGTAAATCATATGGGAACAGGAAAGAGATTTAAACTCCCGAAATGGATAGAATGCATGCGGAGTGAACAAAGTGAATGGCTTAGATGAATTACTTAGAACAGATAACTATATAGTTTGAATGAATCTGGGAATCGAATGAATATGTAGACCGGATGAGTGTATGGAATGGATGAACATGTTGAATGGATGAGTATGTAGAGCGGCTGGATGTGTAGAATGGACAAGCATGTAGAGCGGATGTGCGCGCAATACAGGGAAGCGATTAGAACGCAGAAGTGCGTAAAACAGATGAATGTCCAGAACGGATGAGCATGTACGGGATAAGTGTGTAGAAATGACGGGTATGTGACCCTGATGAGTATGTAGAGTACATCAATATGGACAACGTATGAATATGGAAGTGTGAAGAGTGTGTAGACCTAGCGAATGTACAAAGCGGAGGAGTGTACAGAGCGGAGGAGTGTACATAGCGGAGGAGTGTACAGAATGCAGGAGTGGTTAGACCAGAGGAGTGGATAGACTGGAGGAGTGGATAGACCAGAGAAGTGGATAGACCAGAGGAGTGGATAGACGAGAGGAGAGGACAGAGTGGAAGAGAGGATTGAACGGATGAGAGAATGAGTGGATAGGACGGATGGATGGATAGAGTGGATGAGCAAATATAATGGATGAGAGGATAGAACGGACAAGTGGATAGAACGGATGAGAGAATGAATGAATATGGCGGATGAGTGGATAGGGCAGATGAGTGAATAGAGAGGATAAGTGGATAATGCAGAGGTGTGTTAGAACGTATGAGTGGATAAGTGTACAGACTGGATGAGTGGAATAAGCAGATGAGTAGATAGAGCATATGCATGGATAAGTGTACAGAGTGAATGACTGTACAGAACGGATGAAAGTTTAGAATGGATGAGGGTAGAGATGAACATATAAGACAGAATATCGCTGCTGAATGCGTGAAAGGCACAAGCCCTTAAAGCAGATGACTACGAGGAGCAGATGAGTGCAGGGAGCAAATGAGCACAGGGATCAGATAAGTGTGTAGAAGGGATGAATGCGTAGAGGGATGAGTGCGTAGTGGGCATGAGTGCATAAAGGGGGTTGAATCGTGTAGAAGTGGGATGTGTGCGTAGAGAGGAAGAATGCTTAGAGAATGAGTGCGTAGAGAATGAGTGCGCAGAAGGGATGAGTGTGTAGAAGGGATGAGAGCTTAGAAGGGATGAGTGCGTAGAAGGGATGAGTGCGTAGAAGGGATGAGTGCATAGAAGGGATGAGTGCGTAGAGGGGATGATTGCGTAAAGGGGGTGTGAACATAGAGGGGGTGGGTGCGTAGAGGGAGTGTGTGTGCAGAGGGAGTGGGTGCGCAGAGGAGGTGAGTGCGTCGTGGGGGTGTATGCATCGTGGGGGTGAGTACATCGTGGGGGTGAGTGCGTCGTAGGGGTGAGTGCGTCACAGGGGTGAGTGCATCGTGGGGGTGAGTACGTCGAGGGGGTGAGTGCGTCGAGGGGGTGAGTGCGTCGAGAGGGTGAGTGCGTCGAGGGGGTGAATGCGCAGAGTGGGTGAGTGCGTTGAGGGAATGAATGCACAGAGTGGGTGGGTGGATAGAGCGGATAGAGCGGATGAGAGGATAGAACGGACAAGTGGATAGAACGGATGAGAGAATGAGTGGATAGGGCAGATGAATGGATAGGGCGGATGAGTGAATAGAGTGGATGAGAGGATAGAACGGACAAGTGGATAGAATGGATGAGAGAATGAGTGTATTGAGCGGATGAGTGGATGGAGCAGATGAGTGAATAGAGTGGATGAGTGGATAAAGCGGATGAGGGTTAGAGCGTATGAGTGGATAAGTGTACAGAGTGGATAAGTGTACAGAGTAAATGAGTGTACATAATGGACGAAGGTATAGAACAGATGAGTGTAGAGATGAATAAATAGGACAGAATACTGATGTTGAATGCGTGAAAGACACGAGTGCTTAAAACAGACGAGTGCAGGGATCAGATAAGTGCGCAGAAGGGATGATTGCATAGAGGGATGAGTGCGTAAAGGGAGTTGAATTGCGTAGAGGGGTCGAGCGCGTAGAGAGGAAGAATGCGTAGAGAAGATGAGTGCGTAGAAGGGATGAATGCGAAGAAGGGATGAGTGTGTAGAGGGGGTGAGTGCGTAGAGGGGGTGAGTGCGTAAAGGGGGTGAGCGCATCAAGGGTTTGTGTGCGTAGAGGGGGTGAGTGGGTAGGGGGGTGAGTGGGTACATGCTTGAGGTAGACAAGAGTGCATGCGTGGGGCAAACAAGACTGGATAGGGGGGCATGGAACGGACTGAAGCGCATAGAATTACGCAACATATAAAGTATGGTTTGGAACGCAGAGAACGCTTAGAGAGCATTTAACTCACAATGACTGGAGTACGCATGGCTAACTGGAGCGCATGGCGCAAACTCAAACGAACGCGGTAAGCCGGAATGCATGAATGCGTGACCTAAATATATGGAACAGACTGGGATCTATGGAGTGAATAGGAGTGCATGGAACGGTCTGGAGCACCCGACGTATATAGTATGATTTGGAATGCAGAGATTATCTGAAAGCGTATATAACCCATTTTATCCCACCACCACGCTTACTCTCTCCTTACATCACCACTCAACTAGAACACAGTGATACTATGACACCATTGGGTATAACTGTCCTCATACCAACACTCGCCGCTCACTCCACATCATTCTAAGTAATCACTGCTGGTAACACCCCCCCCCAGCCAGGCGTTCTCCTCAGGCCTAACGCAGCCACATCCGCTCTGGATAAATCCTGCCAGAACGAACACATACTCCTGACCTCTCAACCAGCACACCTACCGCTAGAATGCAGCTATTACATGGACACCGCAGGAGCTGCACACATAACCGGTGTCCACACGCACCCTTTTGTCTCTCTCTACTCTCTCTACTGATATGAACTTCGGTTCCCAAGGGCGTTCAACCTACCAGCGCCTTCAGACCATACCAATGGTATATAAGGAGCTATATAAATGCAAAATAACAATAACAATAACAATAACTTGATGTCCATACTGAATTGTGCTTACCTACTGCTGCCTGTTGTACCAGAGTAGCCTGACAAAATAAATACCTCATACCTCCATAAGTGTACAGTTTCATTAAAGGCCACTACAGTAGTACGCAATGGGTGGCGCAGGGGATGCGGAAGACTGCCCCCACTGCCTCCCATTATTGAGCTAACAGCGTGGACAGACTGCCTGACAGGAGAGGACCCCTCTCATGTCAGTCAGCGTGTCTGCAATGTGTATATTGCCACCCCTTACAATGCTCTTCTTCGCACTATTCATGCCACACACCCAACTCTAGAGAGCCAGCACCTCCTAATGTCCTTAGCCCCAAGTGCATCTCGCCATGGAGCCAGCCGTGCATAGTACTCCCCTGCTCACTCCCCGCACTATCTGCCCACGACTCTCCACCAAGTTACAGTAACCCTGAGCCTCTTATGGCCGACCCAACTCTATATGAGAGAGAGAGCTACTGTGTATACTGTCAGTCCAGGCCTATAACTGTTCACTCTGTCACCTGGATACTATATATTTTTTTCAACCTGGTAATTTTGTGCATCCCCTCTGAAAAGGGCAATTTCCTTCTTTCTGTTACAATTTGTTTTTGAACTTTTATATCGTGTGGTAGAAAGTAGGGACACGCACTAAAACCCAGAGGTCTCATAGCGCATGCCCAAGCATCCAAAGTTGAAGAAAAAAGAACTAGAAAAGGAATGTTTTCACTATTTTTGAGCAGAAAAAGATTGTCAGTTCTGCGAAGGTCTGCAGGAAGGCGGTTCTGAAATGTGGCCCCAACAACTGCACTGGCCCTACCGAAAGCTCTAGAGCGTTGGTATCGATGTATGAACATAAGTCGAGACCGGTTTGGCTCTGGATGATACATGCTATTTTAAAGCAGAGCATGAGGTAGACCGGGCCTTTGCCGAAAAGGACTTTAAAAGCCACTGCGACCCTCCAAAACACCCTTTCCAGGTCCCATTCCCTTTCCAATCGCTTCCCATCCTTTACTCTTTTTTTTAACCCACTTATTTTCTTTTTTACTCATGTTTTTCTTAATTTATTTACATTTGCTTCTCACCCTATAGATCTATTGTCAGTTTACTAATTTGTCAAAATAAAATAGTCATATGTGGATTTGCCATTTGTTTTCATCAAACTGACAAAGGACATCCAGTACCCACATTTGCGGCCCACGGTGGAAAGGAAAACAGAACACTGACTTTCCTTTGCCAAAATAATTCTTGCCTATCATTTCCACAGGGGAGCACTGCAGGATTATGACATAGCCGCTTACTTCCAGTATTCCCAATACAAGACTGTATTCACGTGCACTCAGTCGCTCACTCACTCAGAGATAGATATCAAATTATCACACTTAAGACCGAGGGCCCCATTACGGGTCCGGCGGTAACCCTGCCAGTGCTACTGGCGGGTTGCCTCGGGACCCGTAATATTTTACCGGCGCCTGACTTCCCACCGCCACCGGCTTATTGCGAGACCCGGGGGCCCGGGAAGTCAGGCGCCGCCGCCGGCAAGTTGTCAGTCCCCATTCCCATAGATCCCTACAGGACTCTATGAGAGTGGGGACACGGAAGCACCGGCACTGTTAGCAACAGTGCCAGTACTTCCGTGAACAGTCTGCCTACCATGGCCGCAGCACCCAGCACGGTCAGACCTGTCGGGCACAGTGGCCACGGCAGGCAGACTCAGTGTTTGCCGATCCAGAAACAAGGGTGCCGGTGAGCTTGCCCGCACTCTTGTTTCCGGACAGAATGAGGCCCTGAGTCTTGAAATTCCCATTGGCTGAAAAAAGGAAACAGAAGCTAAGGGGGGCATTAAGAGTTTTGCGGTAACCTTAACACATGCACTGTTTCCGAATACCGCCTGTTTTTCAGTCCTGCACAGTTCACACCTGAATACTGTTTGTGCAAATACTAAACAGGAACAAGCAACAAAGCTGCATGTTCAAATGAACAGATATTGCTTCTGTAAAAAACTGTCCTAAATCATATGTAACACATCAGTTAAACACCGACAGATTAAGAGGCATTAACCTGTCTAAACAAAAACGCTGAAACACCACTAACATGCACCTCCTGCAAATAACATGGGTGCTTGGAAACACAATTCTTGCTGTATAGGCGCCTTACAACGTCCCAATACAATAAATAAACAAATACAAATATTGAATGCCAGGTGCACTTCGATCAAACACCGGTCCCTCGCATCAGCCCTAAACGGATATAAAAGCCCCACCCAAAGCACACAGCACACTTACACCATCAGGCAGCCAGGCCGAGCTCTGTCCCTTCACACTGGAGAGCTATACGTACCATATCTGAAAGCAAAAGACATGACGCTATACAGCAGCAGAGTCCACAGCCAGCACCCCAGGCATGGGAGGGAAGGCCACACAACCCCAGAGTAAGCCCCCTGCATCTGGGCACTCACAGACAGTACAGTATTGACACTCTTCAGGTTGTATAGGAATACAATAATGGAAATACTGCACCTCATAGAAGGGGAGCTAGAATGCCAAATCAGCACAGGCATGACCGCTCCCCCTCTGTGGAAGTTGGTGTCTGTGCTACATTACTTTGCAACGGATCCATGTGTTAAAATCGCTGCAAAAAGGCTGTGGTTTTGCCACTGCAATCCATGTAAAGGATGCGGGAACACCCCCGCAACCCGTAGACCCATTATACCATTGTAGGGGAGCTCCCCTTAAATGGTATAATGGGGTACACCTTTACCGGGTCAAACCACAGCATTTTTACCTTGATTTTTTGTAAAGGCGACTTTTTGCTGCAATTTTATTACTGCATACCGTTTGCAAGAGATCCATTACAGCACGCAGTGGGAATTTTGCATTGAAATTCACAGCCCACATTTTCAACAGTGCTCACCCAGGTATTACGCACCCCTCTGTAACCATACCTCAGTCAACACTGCACTGCTCACAACCATGAAAGGTATCGATGTCCTAAAAGGTTGACTCTACGACATTGCATATTTGCCTTACGTGATCGGTGCCCTGGACTCTACACATGTCTCATTGGTGCCACCCCATGAACAGGTTTACCAAAATCGCAAGGTCGTTCAGTAATGCCATGATCTTGCGCAACAACACCCTTTCAGACTACATTGCCACGCACCGAGGACAAAGAACATGGCTATCACCGAATCACTGCAACCTAACCTAACTGGCACATGTGCTCAAATGCAGCTGGACTGCTGGTGCCCTGGAAAGGGGGAGGGAAGGCAGAGTGAACGTTGTCATGGGGTATCAGTAGGAATGCTGGTGTACTGATGGCCAGAAGGGGGAGTTATCTTAAAAAGGTTGGGGTAAACCCTAAGACCCAGTGAGTTTAGGGTTATGCGATGATTAACCTGGTATGCATTTGTATCAGAAGGGGGGGGGAGTTTGCCACATATTGACATTGAAATGCCCTCATCCACGGTTCTATGTCATTTCATCGTGGGATGGTTTTTTGCTGGGTTTTTTATTGCAACTTTTTTTCGAAAAAAACCATACATTTTTTTTAGGGGGGGTTCCTCACCAACCCCGCCCCCTTTTATACAAAAAATGTGATTTTTTTCCCCAAAAAATTCACGGTAAAAAACCCTGCGAAAAAACATCCCACGACGAAAGGACATCGTACCCTCATCCACATCCTCAACGCACAGGTGAAGGCTCGGGAACCCTCTTGTGCACCATGATCCAATGGAAGATGTACATCAGGAAGCACTTCCTGGTCACTGTTTTCTTCTCATCATAGTTGGTGCTTGGTGTACACTCCTGCTCTGGCTGATCATACTGTGTCACAGTCCACAAACGGCACAGCATATTTGCAGCAACGATGCACATAGTTGCACAAGATGCATGATTGAGAGGGCTTTTGGACTCCCAAAGGCAAGAGTCTGGTGCCTACATCGCACAGAGGGAGCTCCGATCAACAGACCTGAAAATGTGGGGGACACTGTCATTACGTGCTGCCCATTGCATCATATCTGTACAAGGAGAAGGGCATCTGAGCCTTATAGATTGCTTGATTGATTGATATGTTAATTGTAATGTGCCTATACACAAGTTTTTCGTGGCGCAACCAGGCATTGGGAGGAGGAATGAGGGAGGACAAGACACGCGATCTTAGATAGTGCAAGTGCGCAGACAAGAGGTGCAGGGGAGAGGGTACGGGTACAAGTGCGCCCAGAGCAGCAGGGCCCTGAGTTAAGTGCAAGGAAGGCTGGGACTCCAAGGGGAATCACAGCACGGTAGTGCACGGGAGGCCAGTCGGCAGTGCATGAAGGCTAGCAGGCAAGTGCAGGGGGAATGGACAGTGGGGAGGCCTGGTGTCCTGTAAGTTTCAGGGGAACACCAAGCAGACAGTCAGCAGAACATTGCAGGAAGAAGGGAAGGTTAACAGTGGCGAGGAAGAGAGAAAGAAGAGGAGAAAGAGAAGGCCTTTAGGAGCTACCGGAATTTAAGGAGATCCGGCTCAAGGCAAAGAGAAGCAGGGAGGTCATTCCAGAGGGAGGCACCTGCAGTGGAGAGAGATCTACCCTCCAATCTCTGCTTGGAGAAGCCACTCACCCACAGAGAATTAGAAGTAGACGAGCAGAGGGCTCTAGTTGGAAGGTACTTAGGAAAAGAGAGTTGGAGATAGCGAGGGCCCGGCCCAAGAAAGCCTTGTGAACGATGCAGAGGGTCTTGCGCTTGATCCTTGCAGCCACCGGCAGCCAGTGGAGGGATTTCAGGGCCGGAGAGATGTGGTCCGTGGGCTTGAGGTCAAGGATAAGTCTTGCGGCCCTGTTCTGGATGAGTTGTAAAGGGCAAAGAGTAGAGTTAGGCAGATTGAGAAAGAGGCTGTTGCTGTAGGCCAGCCTAGAGAGAACAAGGGCACTGGAGATGGTGAGCTTCTGGGGGTAGGTGAGAAAAGGGAGAATACCTCTAAGGAGGTGGAGCTGGAATCGGGCCTTTCTGGCAAGGTCCATGATGTGTGGAGAGAAGAAGAGAGTGGAGTCGAAGATGACCCCAAGGTTTTTTGCTACACAAGAGGGTGATGGCAGAGGGCCCAGGGAGGCTGGCCAGAGTGAGAGGGGAAAAGCAGGAGGTGGGGTCCCAATGAGAAGGATCTCAGTCTTACTGGCTTTAAGGCAGAGATCATTAGAGGTGCACCATGCCTGAATAGCGGATAGACAGTCAGGGATGAGCGAGGAGGAGGCTGAGGATAGCCTGAAAGAGAGCTGCGTGTCATCTGCATAACAATGAAAGTTAGAGGAGAAGGTAGAGATCAGGAGGGCCAAAGGGGCCAGGTAGACATTGAAAAGCCATGTGGTGAGAGAGGTGGTGGAGAGGAAGGACCCAAGTTGAACCTGGGAAGAACGGTCCAAGAGTAGAGAGGACAGCCACGCCGGATCCTGATCCATGATGCCCAGGGTATTGCGGAGACGAGTGATCAGGATGTTGTGATGCACTGTGTCAAAGGCAGAAGTTAGGTCGAGGAGCATGAGGACAGAGAGAGAGCTAGAGTCAAGGTAAGAGACCAGGTGTTCAGCAGAGCAGTTTCCAAGCCTCTGGCTGCTCTGAAGCTAGACTGATAGTCATGGAGGCAACCAACAGCTTTGGTGTGGAGGGTTAGCTAGGAGATAGCCACCTTCTCCAGGAGTTTGCCCAGGAAAGGAGTGATAGAGATCGGGAGATAGTTTACAGGGATGGAAGGGTCGGCAGAAGGCTGTTTTAAAAGGGGATGCGCAAGGATGAAATGGATTGGATCCATAATATTGGAAAAATAAGATTGGGGGCCAATCCAAATCCCTTACAGACAGTAGATCGGAAATTGGGCTTCTTGAGTAAGTACTTGATAATATTCCCTGATTGGAGAATCAGGAACACATTTTTAAGATTGAGGCTGAATGTTACTCATACTGGTGAATTTTTAGCAAAAAGAGGAATGGGGGATCTGGCAATAAATTTGTGTCAAATCTGTAAAAACCCAGAAACCCAATCCATCAAACATTTGCTGATGGTATGTGAAGGCACAAGACTTGCTAGGCAACACTTCTTTAGCAAATTTGTCAATTTCACAACACACCACATGCAAGACTCTCTCTAGGATAGACTGATTGACTGGCAATCACAAGACATGACAATATGCGGTGATACAAATGTTAGGGAGTTGCAAGATTGAGCTCTAGGCTCAGGCTTAGTGCTGTATACACCTAATCAAGCAACCCTAGCATAGTGCAGCCCGGACCCAATACTGTATCTGAAACCCAATGGAGAATGGGGAAAGAAATGAGACAACAGAGAGATGTTATATTTGCTGCTCTTGCATAAAAGAAGGTGTGCTGTGATATGGCAATGACTTTACCTTTATTTTGTGGAAATGCAATTTTATATTTCATATAGGTTTTAATTTTGATTTGTTAATTGTAATCAAATTGACTAATGAATTGTTTTGTTACATGTGAAGGACGGAAATGTGATTTCGATATGATTGTGAAAGGTTAATTTTAACCATATTCAATAAAAAAAAAGAAAAAAGAAAAGAAAGGGGTGCACAAGGGAGTGCTTGAGAGGAGAGCAGAAAACTCTGGTGGCAAAAGAGTGATTGCAGAAATCAGCCAAGGCTGGAGGGAGAGAACCAATGTTGTCCCTAATGGCTCTGGGGGCACGGGGTCACCTGTTTGGATGAGACTTTCATAGACAGGACTTGTCTGGAAACATCATCAGGTGTGACAGAAGATAGGGAGGAGAGAAGGAGAGAAGGAGGGTGGGAAAGGGAGGCCTGAGAGAGGTAGAGGGCGAGAGGGGCGAAGATGCAGAGAGTGCAGACAAGATGTTCTGGGTTTTAGTGATGACATGAGAGGCCAGGGCAGTGCAGAGTGCCTAGGTAGGTGTAGAAGAGGAAGATACTGCAATAGGATTGGCCAGCTTCTTGCAGATTTTGAATTGTTCGCCAGTGTTGTTAGAGGCTGCAGAGATGCAGGCCTGAATATGGACTCTCTTTTTACAGAAGATGGAGAGTCTACATTGCTTTTGGAGTAGGCGGCAGGCCAGTTTGTCAGAGAGTGCACCCGAAGCTCCCCATTTCTGTTCAGCTACTCTGCACTTGCATTTCAGAGCAGCCAGGTTGGAGTTGTACCAAGAGTTGCACTTTTTGACAGGCTTCATGCAGATCCTCATGACAGGGGCAAGGATGTCCAGAGTGTTGGAGATGGAAAGTTGGAGTTTGGAAAGGGCTGTATCAGGATGGGAGTCAGCCGCAGGAGTAGGTAGTAGAGAGAAAGTGGAGGCAAAGGCAGTCATGGACACTCGTTTCATAGGTCGAATGACCGTAAAGGAAGGTGGCAACGCTGGGTGGGCCATTGCCAAAGGGACAAGAAGCTTTCATTGCAAAGAAAGAAGAGAGTGGTCAGTCCACGAGAGAGGAGTAGTAAGAGGATTAGAGGGGGGATGTCTGAAGTGATGAGAGCATCCAAGGTGTGCCCAGCAGAGTGAGTGGGACCAGAGGGTAGAATGCAAAGGGATAAAGTTTGCAGAAGAGCCCAGGGGAGTCTGGAGAGTCCAGGTGGATGTTGAGATCCCCAAGGAGGAGAAGCTAGGAGGTGGAGGAAAGGAGAGGAGTAAGGTCAGCCCATTCAGAGATGAATAGGTAACCTGGACAGATGGCCTGTAGAAGGTGGCCAAGGTCGGAGAGAAGCCAGGAGAGATGGAGAGCCTGCAGACCAGGCATTCAAAGGAGGAGTAGGTTTGAGTGGGGATGATGGAGGGTGAAATCCACTCAGGTAAGATCAGGTCCGCTCTACCTCCGGACCTGTGGGCCTGGGCTCCGAGAGGATCTTGTAGCCCTCAGGTAGGAGTGTGTCAAAACCTGTGACAGAGCTGGCCCTAGACCGTGTCTCGGTAAGAGCGAGTACATCGCGGTCTAGGAGTTCAAAGAAGTGGCAGATGTCAGAGGAGTGTTTGACAGCAGAGCGAGAGTTGAGAGTAGCAATGTCGAGCAGGTTGCCACTTTTGAAAGAATTCCGTGGAGGGGTAAAGGGAAGAGAGGTACCCATCGGAAGTGGCAGAGGGGCCTGAGAGGAAAAGGGAGGAGGAGGCAGAGGAGCCATAGAGGTAGTGGATGGCAAGGTAGCCAGAGAGGTGGAGGCCAAGGGAGGCAAGGGAGCCAGAAGAGAGGCAGCAGGCAATGGGTCCAGAGAGGTGGGGGGTGGAGGGGAAAGGGAGCCAGAGGAGAGGTTAATGGCAAAGGAGCCAGAGAGGCGGTAGGTGGCAGAGGAGTTGGAACGGTAGAGGAAGGAGGTGGAGGAGGAGCAAGAGAAGTGGTAGCAGTAATAGCAGGACAAGGAAGGAAGTTGGTGAGGCGAGGGAGGCAACTGTACAATAGTAGGAGTTTGGGCTGAGGCCCCTGGACTATGATGTTGCCATTTAGATAGACATTAAAGATGAATCTGGAGGAATGGAAGAAGGCCATGAGGACCTCCCATTGGGGGCCACCATTAATGGGTGAAGAGGAAGAAGGAGAGAGAAGAGCCACCATTTGTAGGGTCCATAGGTCAGGTGAAGGAACGACAAAGAGGATGTCGGTGAGACTCTCGCTGAAGGAAGCACTGACAAAGGTGTCAGAGATGGGAAGGCCTGGGTTGGAGACCAGGGTATCCTTCTTAAGCTTCTTCCAACCAGTCCTAGTGAGAAGAGTAGGATAGGAGATAGAAAAACAGTTAGAGAGGATGGGGGAAATAGAGAGCACCATAATGGGTGTGATAGAGGGAGGATAGGGCTGGCAAGGGCGGGAGAAGCGAAAGGAACACTGCACAGAGCTATGCCACACAGGGTGCACAGGAAGGGGATGCAGAGGGAGGGGGGGCAAGGGGTAAACAACAAGCTACAACAGAGCACAGAGAACAAGTAAACAAGGCAGCAAAGGCAGTGAGAAACAGCGGTGGGAGCCGGCTCAGTATGCCTAGCCAAGGGCGGCAATGCACAAAACAGAAACAGAGGCCAATTCAATCATCTAGAATGAAAATATGAAGTAATTGCAGAGGAAATGTAAGACAGTGAAGGGGGCCAAACCGTTTACCTAGAGGGAAAAAATGAAGAAAAATGTAAAGAAAACAGTTAGAGATGCAGAAAACAGAGTACGGCTACCTGGGAGAGGGACAGCCTAATGGATGCATGGAGACAGTGCAGGGTAAGAATCGCATTGAAAAGGAAGTAAGCGCAAGGTAGGGCAGTTTAGTAGGACACAGTAATTGCTGCACCCACAGCCCGCACCTTTCGTACCTTCCGGTATCTAAACTTATGGAGACAGCTATCGGATTGACGACATAGAGGAAGGGGAGGCCCATATGGGACCTTCACAATGGGATGAACGTGATGCTTGCATCACCAGGCAGCAGATGGTGAAGAGGTTATTTTTAGACCTAGTATCACTGCCGTATTGCCTAGGGAAAGGTCATTCCAAGTGTTCTTGGTCTATTTGGGCCTGGGAGGAATCTTCCTATTCCTGCACTACAAACCCAGCCATGGGACATCACCATCGGTAACTCTGACTTTCAGAACATCATTATGAAGGGAGAATAGATCAGTGGCAATGCGCACGTCTTGGAAGCAAGACTATGCTGAGCAACACTGGTTCGAATCCCTGATCCACACTAAAACAAACTTTTAAAAAACGAGCACTCAATAAATACCCGCACTTGCAAGATCTGAAAGTACATGGCCTAGAAGGATTACATTACATTGATGCCAAGTGATTGTGTGACGATATACTGTACAGAACTAGATATGGATTTTGGAAGTGTAGAACCCGGACTTTGGCATTCAATGGATGTCTACGGCAATACGCATTGCAATTAGAATGGAATAAAACATCCTGAGACTCACCTCCTTGAACACACTTCTATTGTCATAATAAAAATATCTATACATTTACTTGCCCACTACACACACATCCACCCAGCACCCCTATTTAAAACCCCTCCACCCAGCACCCCGAATACACACCCCTCCATCTAGCAACCCTACCACAAACCCCTACAGCCAGCACCTCCACTACAAACCCCTCCACCTGGTACCCTCTCTAACCACCGCTCCACCCACAACTAACCCATGACCAATGCATGCTTGATTCTACAGGTAAGAGAACATGCCTTTTGCCTCTAGAATGGGCGCTGGTATGTGGAGGGGTGCGAGAGTCCTGTATCCCAGCATGGTGGTGTACCCAGCAGGGATTCCTCACTAACTGAGTTTGATGGGGTGGGATTCAAGGATTGCTCTAACCTCTCAGGGTCCCTGACATCACTTGAAATCCTAAGAAGGTGGCTTCAGTGCCCTCCCTTATCCACTGGCTCTCCAAAGTGAGGGATGTAACCAGTTTGGTGTAGGAGCACACAGGCGAGCATTATACGTCCCAATTTCTTTGCTATTTCTGTGATGGCTTTCCTGTTGTCTTGTAGGACATTCAGTTGTCGACAGGCAAGCTCCCCCTGAAGATCCTGTCTGGCCGCCATGTCCCAGGGTCTTGTGAGGATCGCCTCATGCTATGTTTCAAGTAATCCTGCATGCACCAGGCTGTGAGCCTTCCCTGTTGGACATGGGGCTGATGCGGGATTAGTGGGCTCTCTAACACGCTCTGCGATATCATGGCCAACATTGATGTTTACATCCGAATAAGGTGTTCTGCATGGGCTTACAGGCGAATTCATAAGGAGCGTCGTGTGTCTGGGTCTCACCATCTGTGCCCACTGATTTTAAAGGTTCCATGTGCTAATATCCCCGCAAAAATATCGCCATACACAAATATCGCCATATTATTGCAGCAATATTAAGGCATGGAACCTGCGGGGGACACCACTGCAACCCCTGGATTATTTTTAAATGTGCGGGGCACACCCCTGCAACCCCTGCTTCCAAAAATTATCCCCCACCAAAAACATCGCCTATGGCGTTCCAGACGACCATACATACGGCGATATTGTTGGTGGGGATAATATGTAGTGATACAATTTTAAATAGACAGACATGATTTCCTTAGTGGGGAGGTCGGCACTGTCTGTGTATCAGTGGGTTCAACATGAGTGGTGTTGCCTTTGCCGTGCCTTTCATTCCTTTCCCTGGTGTTGCTGTGTTCATGCTTCTCATCGTGGCCTCTGTGGAAGGTCTGGTGTTGGTGGTGCTTCTGCTGATCCTAGGTGCCCCAGTGTTTTTCGACGTCCCTCAGGTGGCTGGTGTCTTGGATGTGGATGGACATTCCTCTTCACTGGTGATATTCTCTATTGGGAAATACGGGTGACAAGTGGGTGTTGACTGCGTCAAAGCTGACATGGACATTGTCCTGGGAGGATAGCTCAGCAGCAACGTGCGGTGCGTGCCTTGGAAGCAAGACGACACGAAGCAAGGGTCCGCGCTCAGAAGCCTCTGGGTGTTTAAGCGTGTTATAAATACGCAACTAAGACAAAAACAATTACGCAACTAAAAAACAAACATTTCTTGTAACAGCGCCTCTTAAAAATGCAAATATAAAAAATAAAAAAGCATATACATGAGTGAATATGATGTGACTGCAGTAACCTGATCAAGCATTATTGGTGGTAGACCTGTGCTGATATTTATGGTCATCAGACGGAATCCACATCAGTGTAGCCTGCCAAAGGGTATTGTCTCATCTGTGTAGGTGGGGATGCAGTTTTCACACTTTTGGACTGTCTGTCAAAAATAGTGGGCGTTCCTTTTTTCATGCACATTGGTTATATGACACGTGATAGTCACACAGTCTGCTTCTGTGGCTTCTCTGCTGTTTGCCATTTCACTTTGCGTCACTCAGCAGGCATGGGCTGCATGAGGGGTGGGGCTGTTCTACTATCTGAAACCTTATAGTGCAGCATTGACATAGCTTCTACTTACAGGACAGATGCATCTGCATCTTCCTATCTAAGACACTGCAACCAGGTGGACACAGGGTAGTTGCATCACTTTGCTGTATGCATACTACCCTTCTGAAATCTGCGTGCCTGCTCTGACCACCACACCCTGGCTCCAATTGCTCCTGTTACATTCCCCATACTGGCTGCCTTCTGCTCCCATGCACGCATGTTTGGATGATGAAAGATATAGGCACTCTGACTCCTCGTGTTGCCAGGCATTCTTGCAGGTGTTCTGACATGGTGATGCTCACGAGCCATTGAAGATCATCCCACTTCTTTTTGCAGTTTTAAGTGCTCCATGGATGGGTTAACATAAACCACACACTGTCCCACACCCTGCGCCACAGCTGGGCATGCGTGTTTGGTGTTTGTGACATGAGCTTGCCCACCAGCTTGGGGCCCCTGCTTGGTCAACTGCCTGCACCTCTTCTGTGAATGTTGGCCCCCTCTTGCACTGACCACCCCCTTTGGCTCCTGTTGCGTCTCAGGATTCTGGTGGCCCATTCCTTTCGGACGGATAGTTGACCATGGCTCTGATGCAGAATGTTTTTTTTTTAACCGGTAAATACATGTTCGGGTTTGTGGAAGTGGTGCTTCTGCTTCGGTATTTCCGCATGTGATGACTTGTTTCCGGTATCCTCGCATGTGGAAGGTTGGTGTCACTGTCACTTCTGCATGTCTTGTGGTGGAGACTTCATCCAGCATGCCTCTTCTCGCTGTGTGTGGTTACGGTAATTACTAATTCCGGAATTACTGCCTGTTTTTACACACTACCCTAAATAAGGCTCGAAGATTTTTTTAGATGTTGCTTTTTTATACGGTTCCTAAAACGTCCATCTCAGCACTGAGTCGCGAATTACAAGGAAAATTGCATGTTACGCTTTTCCAAATTATAGCCGCAGGCTCTAACTCTGCATAACTTCCTTGCGTTAGTGGACCGCAGGGGCTTTATTGTATGTTCACTGAAATCTCTTTCTTATTATTTTAACTATATTTTGATTTCAAATGTCTTTGGCAGGCATCCACAACATCGCTGCATAGAGAATATAGCTTTTCAGATAGGTCCTTTGTAGTGCAAAGTATTTAATGAATAATGAACTGGTCTTATGGTAAGGTTAGGGTCTTGTTATGAATTGGGTGGTAACGGTAAACACAGGTGCTATTTCTAATGCCAAATATCACCAAATTATGAGTTGGGACCATTTGGGATATTCATGGGTTACAGAGACAGTATGCTTGGGGACAATATGGGTTAATAACCCCATGCATTACTTTCTACGTACCCCAGGTGGTGAATATTCCATGAGATTCCAACTATTAAACAGGTGGTATTTAAACACAAGTTGCGGTTTAAACTATCACAAGTCTCATTGCAAGTATGGTGGTGTTAGCTTTCTTTATACTGAATTACTGTTAGAGCTTGCCTAATTTAGGGTTAGTTTTTTTCCATTGCAGATAGGTGGAAATGTAAGGTAGGCCCAAAAACCAGAGGCGTACAAAAACAATCCAAGGAGCCAATAAAAGTGGACGAGAAGCAAGATAAAACAAATTTTATTACATGCAGCCTCGGCCGGGAATATTTGAAAAAATCCTTCAACATTTCATCATTAAATGTCAGCTTTTATAGGAAGGAGTGACATCAAGTTTCATAACTTTGTTTCGAGATGTAAATTCACATTCACTAATTGGACAGTGGCTGCTGTCCCATATAGGCTTCTATTCAATGCCTTGCCCTATTGGCCTATCCTATTACTCGTGGGCATGCTAATGCTTCCTCTTGACAATGACCTAATAATGGGGTTATCCAGCTTCTCCATTTCTAATTGGACAATAAACATTCTAACATTTTGAAACATACAACTCAGTTTCCCACTGGCTGTCCCCTGGAAAGGGTTGGTTTCTTTCACCTTAATTGACTATTCATTGACTAATCATTTTGTGAGATGTAGACAGTGTGGCAATAGGGAAGAAAGCTCATCTTTTTCCAATGGGACCCTTGCTCCACGACCATGTGTGAATCTGAACTGTGCATTTATGTGTGTGTGGGTGAGAGTGGTCCTAGCTCATGTGAATATATCTGGTATCATAACATTTGATGTATCCCCCACTCTTCCCTGATACCCTTTTATATTTCCTGGATTGATCAAGCGTTTCCTTGCTTCTATGGTCATAAATACTTATTTCTTTATATTCTTAGTCAAAGTACCCATGTTACTTGGTACTTGTAGCTCCAATCCTAGGTGAATATTTTCCGCCAGGGGGCAGTGTGTGTCTGCTGCTTGATCAACTTTGCCTGGTGCCCACCTCAGCACATTACCTCATTCCCACCAAACTGTGGCCTTCATCTTGCTACTTTTAAGTGATATGTAAGAACATTCTTTTTTTTATATGTTTTGCTCGTTTGAGGCTTGGGAACCTGCTTCACCCTTTGCTCCTAGCCAATCCCTGTGAAGCTTTTCGCACTTTCCCTCATGGGATCTGACATGGTTTTTTACAGTGTCTGAGACAAGCAGGAAGGAGCTGTATCTGACCACTGGAAATGTGAATGTTTCTCTGCGGCATAGTTTTCGAACTACTGTGGTCGGCTGCTTCTCAAAATGCATTTTATTTTAGAATGGCAGAAACTACAGCTGTTTCATGTTACCTTACCAATATAAATTTCTATATGTTCCCTACTATTTCTCTGACTGCTGTCTAGTATATTTTTCTACATAGAAATTCCACTATGGGAAGTGTCATTTGTCTCCTTCTGTTACTTGTCCGTTTGCTCTATTTCTACCGTGATGCGATATGTTAGTCACCTCCTACTTTACTGTGCACAGTTTGCACTCACAGTGTTAGATGATTTTAGGTGTCTAATCTGCATTTTGTCATTGACAGTTCTCAGAAATTCATCTATCTCTTTGCCAGCTTCATATAAGGCCCATGTGTTGAGGGAAAGAGCAAGTTCACTGGCTCTCTATGTAGTCCATGTCTAATGTTAGAGAGATTTCCTTAAGTTGCACTTTCTCTCACATTTGGGGCGTTGGGCCTGCATAGCAACATTACACCTTTTCGTTCCTTCTGTAACAACTCTTTCATAACTCCTTGTTCCTCAATTCAGGTTCTCTTGCCCTGTCATATATACCTTTGGGGACCCATATCTTGCTTCCATTTCTCATATTCCCCCCATCCCCTTTGCCTAATTCCATGGGCTGCATCCTAGAAAGCTACCATTTGCATTTGCTGTGGGATCTACATAGCATTGAAGATAATTTTCTGGATTTGGGGGTGGTAACCAAAGTGTTCCCGGTGGGCCTATTGGGTGCTTAATTCGTACCATCTTTGGTTTTACTTTTATTTCTACTTCGCCTCTCCGAGTGTCTTCATCTTTGCAAAGAGAAGTGACATTTCATATTTTTATTGTAAGCAATCTTACTGTATTTCCTTGGGTAACACAACACACCATTATTATTTGACACAGGCATCAAATCATAAAAATTCGGAGGATCAGAATGGGAAAAAGTATTCTACATATATTTGTTAGCCAGTTTGTCATCCAGGAAAATATTTCGGCCAACTAGTCAGATTCTTTAGTGATTCCTCCTGCTGCCTCCATTCCTGTTAGCAAATTATGGCGTGCATGGATGGCTATGGCTATGCTTAATGAGCCATTGCCCCAATCTTCTTACAAACCCCTCCCTCCTTGGCTGTGAGGGGGTCCAATAACATATATTTTTTTTGTGTAATTCGCAGGGCTCTTAACTCTTCTCACACAGCATTGAAGTCGTGCTCTGTGGCATTCGCCAACTGGACCACATTCCATCTGACAACTTGGAGCCATTTAGAATTGGTGGCATTTGCACTCCTCTGGCTAGGCAAGATGTAAAAAATAGTTCTGTCTTTGAGAAAAGCCTGTATTGTGTTGATATCTTCTCCAGGGCATCGTCTGCTTTTTCACTAAAGTATTTCAATCTCTTTCTATGGGGTAATGTCTATGGCCTTTTGTCCATCTGGGATTGAAAGGTGTTTCTCCAAGATGAGTAGCACTGGCACATGAAGTGTCACGAGGCAGCATATGCCATTCCAGGTTGACGGTTAATGCAAATAAGCCTTGCTGCGACAGTGCCAGAAGATATCCATTAACGTGGCTGATCTGTCATGTAACGCTAGCATGGTAACATTTCTGTTGCAGTTTACATTTTGACCCACAGGTACGTTTCCTTTGCTCCTGAAACAAAATGAAGATCGAGTGAGTTTCTTTTACCTTAACTGGTTGATCATGTTGCTGGAAGGTTGTCAATCTACATGTGCCGCCCATAAACTCCTTAACTTTTCATCAGCATTTTTTATGGCATCGTCTGTATACCCCACCAGTCCCTCTGCTTGGAACACTGCTTTCCCCTTCACCCATGTTTTGTTCCAGTTAGTTGCACCATCAATGTACATTTGTGGTCTGATAGCACATCATATAAAATCTTGTCCTTCTTTCCCTGCACATTCAGCTTTATATATTCTTTCCAATCTTGCTTGTACTGTGTGTCCCAGAAACTGCCCTTGTCGCTTGCAGAGTATTGAGTGTGCTTAGCACTGTGCCTCTAACTTCGACACTTCCTTTGGTATGAACAATCAGGGGGTTCCAACTGCATCCTGTATTAACCCACATACAATGAAGAGAATATAAGTTCCCAAGCCGGGAACTTACGTCCCCTGCACACTATCTAATATCTGGAATACCAGACCAACAATAAGGTTTATCTAACAAGTAATGTTTCTTAATAAATTCAAGAAAATCTGTAAATGGTAATACATAGAGAAAGGTAATTTGTACAAAAAAAATTGACATTGAATCAGATAAGGTTACAAGAACCATTCATCATTGTTTATTCTTGATGTTGAAGCTGTGGAAGGCCCAACGCGTTTCGAGTGCTACAACACTCTTCATCAGGGGCAATAACAAAGGTTTCTAGGAAAAGATATATATAATATGTACATTAGGAATCTATTTACACCAACAACATTTGTTCAACAACATTTCTAAATAACTCATTTTAGATCAGGATATGTATCACAATAACCCATGACATACAAGGATTACATATATGGGTGAACGTTTGACATTTTAATTGTACAGATCATACACTAACCCATTTATCGGACAACCTGTCCCTCATTAATATGTATAGAAACTGATGGTAAATTCACTAGGTTAATAGTATCTTCTCTGCTGTGATCGAATGAGAAAATATATAGACAAAATATATAGAATAACTACTGATAGTGGATTCACTGAAATTCTAATATGACAAGGTAAGAAACTGTGCAACTATTTAAGGAGTCTAACCTTGTGGTTTTTTATGAAGGAGGTTCTTCAAGAGAACGAGGGTGGTCTGGGACGGGAATCCCAGGCCTTCATCTAAACAAGACAGCGGGTCTTTAATGGTAAGTCCTTATCTGTAAAAATAGAATAGACATCAAAGACGTCTATTTAGACCGTTGTAAGTGACATAGTGAGGATAAAATAAGTTAAGACAGTGATGAGTCACTTACAGCGGTATCGCGGTTGACCAGTATCAAGGTAGCTGAGGAGGAGTGGTAGTCATAAACCGCAAGTGGTCTGGAGGTTACTCAGGACTGGAGCGCTGAGAAAAAGTGGACAGAAAAACGAAGGTAGAGTCTCAGTAATGGACCGAGGAAGTGAACATAGTGTTCACAAGCTTTGTTCTGAAATAGAATCCTGGGTCGAGCCAGTATAGGAAGACTAACATTCTTACCTAGTGCATGTCAGTGTGGCACACACGGAGACCAGCTGCCGAGGGGTTGCTCGACTCCATGTCAAGTACCGCCACTGTTTATAAAGTAATTGGTAGTGTGACGTAATCACGCGCTTACGTGTGGTACGTCATAATGTACACTGAGCTCCAGGCTCAGATGGATGAAAATTAGACAAGATGGAATCTAATTAGCCTCCTGTGGGAAGATGCTCGACAGGGGCAGGTCGGGCTATAAGAACTTAATCAGTCGAGTGAAAAAAAGAAAAAAAAGAAGAACGGACCGCGGCGTGTTTACAATGTGACTTCATCACGCATGCGCGCGCATGACGCCACATGTACACAAACCTAGTGTCGGGGTGAAAGAAATATAACAATATGACCTCTAGGGGAATGGCAATGTCCAATATGTGAATGACCCTTGATGGTTGGAACTAGTATCATTCATCTGAAGGTAAGAGCTCATGATGACTAAGCTTATAAAATTCATGTGGAGCAACGTCCACGCATTTAAAGTGTCATGAATAGTGTAGAACTAGAAAAGCGTTAGAGTTAGTGAGATGTTCTAGGCAGGACCTGGAGGCTGAAGGACCATGGGAGGGCCAAGGAGCTCACTAAGGCCATTACGACTGCCTGACTGGAAAAAATTGATGGATGTTGATTATACATCGACCTATGTATACTATAGGGGTCATAAGACAAAATAAAATGGCGGACTGTGATTTATTCTGATTATAGTCCTGCATGTGAGATCTGTGTTTTAGGGTCCAAAGTGGTTTGAAGACCTTATCAATAGTTGTAGTAGTAAACATAGTTGATATTAATGGTTAGGTACATTCTTGTTATGCAACCAACCAATGCCGTTCTGCCCACACGTCTGGTTCACAGTCTAGTGAAGGGAGTATCAATTGTACAGGTTTTACATTTCCGAGATAGAGTCAACGGAATGACTGGATATGTATAAACTTTGAAAACATTTTTACATTTCTATCCAACTGTCCAAGTTAAATGGTTCACAGTCTTATGATGTGGTTATGATAATTCTGACCAACAATCCTACCAAATGTTTTTAAAGAGACATTGATGAAGATGAGCAGAAAGAGAGAATTTAACGTAGGTTTTCTTTAAATGAATGGACCTAAATAGTAGTCTTCATTTAGACCGAGTGGGGTCATTGCATCTAGTCTATGAATCCAGTACAATTCTTTTTGTGCCAAAAGTTTGGGTAGGTCACCACCTCGTTGGGGGGGGGGTGTAATACTTCCAGTATTGCAAATCTCATTTGCGAGATGTTAGGCTTATGGTCTCTAAAATGCCGGAATACAGGTGACTTCACATTTTTTGTTCGAATCTGGGACTTATGGGCAGTACTATTCCAATCCCAAGGATAATAGATACATCTATTCCAACAATCCCGGCGCAGCCTTTTTTAGGAGACGCCCGACCAGAAGAGGGCAAAAGAAAACCACGCCAAAAAAACAAATAGACTCACCCCTGATCATTAATATCTCTTCCAGACAGCTATCTAAAGCCCAGACTGATACGCTTAGTCTTGGGATATCATTTATCCCCACGAACTCAACTAACTTGTTTGAAGAAGAAGTTAATCTTTTCAAGTTGATACGCAGAATGGAACTAAAAGTCTTTTTTGATAATCTGGGAGATATAACAGCAGCCAAAAAACATGATTTTCTAGAGATGAAGAACCAGAGTAATTTCCATCCGCAAATTAATAATCCACTCATCAATCTCTTCAAAACCAAAACCACTCGGTCTAAATGAAGACTACTATTTAGGTCCATTCATTTAAAGAAAACCTACGTTAAATTCTCTCTTTCTGCTCATCTTCATCAATGTCTCTTTAAAAACATTTGATAGGATTGTTGGTCAGAATTATCATAACCACATCATAAGACTGTGAACCATTTAACTTGGACAGTTGGATAGAAATGTAAAAATGTTTTCAAAGTTTATACATATCCAGTCATTCCGTTGACTCTATCTCGGAAATGTAAAACCTGTACAATTGATACTCCCTTCACTAGACTGTGAACCAGACGTGTGGGCAGAACGGCATTGGTTGGTTGCATAACAAGAATGTACCTAACCATTAATATCAACTATGTTTACTACTACAACTATTGATAAGGTCTTCAAACCACTTTGGACCCTAAAACACAGATCTCACATGCAGGACTATAATCAGAATAAATCACAGTCCGCCATTTTATTTTGTCTTATGACCCCTATAGTATACATAGGTCGATGTATAATCAACATCCATCAATTTTTTCCAGTCAGGCAGTCGTAATGGCCTTAGTGAGCTCCTTGGCCCTCCCATGGTCCTTCAGCCTCCAGGTCCTGCCTAGAACATCTCACTAACTCTAACGCTTTTCTAGTTCTACACTATTCATGACACTTTAAATGCGTGGACGTTGCTCCACATGAATTTTATAAGCTTAGTCATCATGAGCTCTTACCTTCAGATGAATGATACTAGTTCCAACCATCAAGGGTCATTCACATATTGGACATTGCCATTCCCCTAGAGGTCATATTGTTATATTTCTTTCACCCCGACACTAGGTTTGTGTACATGTGGCGTCATGCACGCGCATGCGTGATGATGTCACATTGTAAACACGCCGCGGTCCGTTCTTCTTTTTTTTCTTTTTTTCACTCGACTGATTAAGTTCTTATAGCCCGACCTGCCCCTGTCGAGCATCTTCCCATAGGAGGCTAATTAGATTCCATCTTGTCTAATTTTCATCCATCTGAGCCTGGAGCTCAGTGTACATTATGACGTACCACACGTAAGCGCGTGATTACGTCACACTACCAATTACTTTATAAACAGTGGCGGTACTTGACATGGAGTCGAGCAACCCCTCGGCAGCTGGTCTCCGTGTGTGCCACACTGACATGCACTTGGTAAGAATGTAAGTCTTCTTATACTGGCTCGACCCAGGATTCTATTTCAGAACAAAGCTTGTGAACACTATGTTCACTTCCTCGGTCCATTACTGAGACTCTACCTTCGTTTTTCTGTCCACTTTTTCTCAGCGCTCCAGTCCTGAGTAACCTCCAGACCACTTGCGGTTTATGACTACCACTCCTCCTCAGCTACCTTGATACTGGTCAACCGCGATACCGCTGTAAGTGACTCATCACTGTCTTAACTTATTTTATCCTCACTATGTCACTTACAACGGTCTAAATAGACGTCTTTGATGTCTATTCTATTTTTACAGATAAGGATTTACCATTAAAGACCCGCTGTCTTGTTTAGATGAAGGCCTGGGATTCCCGTCCCAGACCACCCTCGTTCTCTTGAAGAACCTCCTTCATAAAAAACCACAAGGTTAGACTCCTTAAATAGTTGCACAGTTTCTTACCTTGTCATATTAGAATTTCAGTGAATCCACTATCAGTAGTTATTCTATATATTTTGTCTATATATTTTCTCATTCGATCACAGCAGAGAAGATACTATTAACCTAGTGAATTTACCATCAGTTTCTATACATATTAATGAGGGACAGGTTGTCTGATAAATGGGTTAGTGTATGATCTGTACAATTAAAATGTCAAACGTTCACCCATATATGTAATCCTTGCATGTCATGGGTTATTGTGATACATATCCTGATCTAAAATGAGTTATTTAGAAATGTTGTTGAACAAACGTTGTTGGTGTAAATAGATTCCTAATGTACATATTATATATATCTTTTCCTAGAAACCTTGGTTATTGCCCCTGATGAAGAGTGTTGTAGCACTCGAAACGCGTTGGGCCTTCCACAGCTTCAACATCAAGAATAAACAATGATGAATGGTTCTTGTAACCTTATCTGATTCAATGTCAATTTTTTTGTACAAATTACCTTTCTCTATGTATTACCATTTACAGATTTTCTTGAATTTATTAAGAAACATTACTTGTTAGATAAACCTTATTGTTGGTCTGGTATTCCAGATATTAGATAGTGTGCAGGGGACGTAAGTTCCTGGCTTGGGAACTTATATTCTCTTCATTGTACTGTGCAACCAAGGTGTCAAGGTTGCCCCTCTCTCCTCTGCACCTCATACTTGATTAGCAAATTTTCCAAACACCTAGTATCCAAGTTGACTCTTGCCATTTACAAATATTTCTCCTCACTAGGGTGTGCCATAGTTGTCCTATCCTTCTCTTCTTAACCCACATACAAAACATGATTCATTATACTAGGTCCTGCCTATCTCTTTCATTGTGTCGTACCAGATATTTGTTCCCTTTGAAGAGTGTTCATATATGAAATAGCATTTATACCTTCTTTTGTTTGCATTTATCTTTTATTTCGGGTCACAAGTTTTTTTCTACTTGCTGTTACATTCACTACTTCAGTTCTATTATTTCTCCTACTTTTAATCCCTACATTTATTATTTTTCTCATAACATATGCACAAAGAAAAGAATACACAACCTATCCTTATGTACAATTTCTTCATTCTTCTACTATTTTTGGCTTGTGCTTCAGAGATGTGTGCTGACTACCCTGCTCCTGTTTTCCGAAACGGGCATACAGACTTCACACAGGTTTTCATCATCTCTATTTTACTCAAAATTGGTTAATGGTGCTTTCTCCTGTGTCTGGTACTTGCGCAGGCTCTGCTGTTGTGCTGGTGTCCCTTTCGTACATCTGTCAGGTGAATCCAGGAGCATCTGTCTTTCAGCTTCACTGTGTTACAGGTGGCGTACATCACCTCATGAGAACCTGTGAATTTCAGCTGCTTCCAAATTCTGTTGTGCTTTCTCACGTAGACTCTTTCTCCAGGGTGGATCTGTAACAGGTTGATATGTCTCTCTGCTGCTTGAGTTTGGTGTGGCCGGTTGGAGTACTTTGGAGGTTACAGGGTGAGATATAAGCTTGGCACATGTTGACAAGTCCCTAAGGTATGCATTAAATCCTTCCCCCAGGATCTCTGCACTCCTGTGAATGTTTGCAGTCATCTGCATTGGGACAACTGGCAAATGCAGCCTCCTACCTATCACCACCTTATGTGGTGACAAGTGGTGATCTTTGCTTGACTGGTTGCACAAACTGAACAATGCTAAGGTCAGGCAATATAGCCAACTCCTCTTTAGCATGTTACAGATTTTAGACAGCTTGTTTTTTAGCAGACAATTGAATCTTTCCAATATCCCGTTGGCTTGGAGATGGTATGTTATGCAAAGCTTCTGTTTTATTCCCAATAATTTGGTGATCTCGCTGAAGAACTTGTTTTCAAAATGAGGGCCACTGTTGGACCTCAGGACATCACATATTCCCCACCTAGGAAATACCTCTCTGATCAAAAATGTGGCTGCTGATTTTGCATTACTGTGTACGCATGGAGCAGCCTCAATCCATTAGGAAAATGGGCATATAATTACAATCATGTAAAGAAAGTTACTGCACTTGTTAACCATGTCAATGAAGTCAACATGGAGTTCAATGAAGGACTCAGAAGGGCGGGGCAGCATTGCTTTCAGGGTTTTAAACGTATGGCCAGGATGGAACATGTGACATATTTTCACGATTCGCCGGCCGTGGAGAAGATGGAGGCAGGACTAACCCCTCAGTAACGCTGTGAGCGCTCTAGTCTTTCAGCCTTTAAAGACCCGGAAGTTGGTAACGCGCTTTCGGGAAGTGTTACCAGCGCTTCGGTGTGTTTGTTTTCCTTCCGCGCTCTGGCTGCTGTTCCTCCTCGTTCTTGCTGCTTGCTTACCTGCTTTTTCCCTTTCCTTCCCGTTTACCCTGTCCCGAACATTACTCCTCTGTGCTCGCTACTCCCCTCTAGCCACACCCCTCTTGCTCCGTGCTTGGTATCCTACATCCTCAGTCTTCTGTCCGTGTCTGCAAGGAGTTTCTGCTACATAGCCTAGTCTGTACTTCTATCTGGCTGGAACCTTTCCTGGACACCCTCTTGGAGCCACTACTTCATCTTCATCACAGCAGTGCATTCTGGTAACGGTAGTCCTCATCCGGAACATCACTTACTACCTGCTAGGGTTTTTGGCAAGGCTTTTCCCTGGTCTGGGGTGGGCTCCCTGGGGTCCCCACTGCCAGGCAAACAGCAATACTGGAAAAGTGGCCTCCGGTGGAGCTCACACCCATTACTCCAAACAGAGGGAAAGGACATACAAGGAACCCAGCGATACCCGGAGACAGAGAAGAAAGGAGATCCCGTCAGACGACTCCTGGGACACCGGCACAGACAATTCCTCTGCCTTCCATACGGATTCAGGTGAGGAGGGGGTTGGTGGACCAGACATTATAGTCCAAACTGAATCTGAGACATATTGTGCAACTGGCCACAAATGTGTCCACGTGCTCGACTAGGTTCAGAATGAACCAGTCTTCGCAGACATCAGCAGCGATGTGATGCTTGGGTGCATGTGTGGGGTAGTGAAGCTGCTCCTGGGCAATGTTTAAGAATTGTAAAGGCATTGCTACTTTACCTGTAATGTCCTGTCTCCATACCATATTGGTGGGTGATAATGTGCACCCTGGTTTTGCCCATAATGCTTTGTCTTGAGGTGACGCTCTTACCTGCCACTCTACAACATCCACCATGGACATTGGGTTGTACTATTCTGATAATTGCTCTTGTTGCACTGCTATAACAGGTGTTTTGCTTTCCATTGGAAAGGGCATATACACTGCCTGGTTTGTGACTACTTCTGCAGCTGCGTTTGCAAGTGAAATTGGATCTGTTCCACTGGTGTGTGCTGCACACTTCACAGTTGCTGCATTGGGTGACATTTCAATGCATCTGTTAGGCTAGATAATAGTGCTGGATGTTGAACTGGGGACCCATCTGACTTTCTGTACCCTCTCCTTCTCCATCTTGAGTGTACCGTTGATGTTAAACATGTGTAATCAGTAAATATAGTGACATCATCATCTGATGACGCTTCATGCACTTCTACGAGTGCTATGATTTTTGCTGCTTTTGCTGAGTAGAGTGAGGGTAATCTGTTTTGCATTACTGTCTGATATTCTTCTTCTTGACCCTTCATATATCTCACCACTGCTGCTCCTGTGTGCCTCTGACCACTCTCCTGATATATCGTTGATAAACCTTCAATGTACAGAACTTCTACTGTACTGAGTGAATCCTCACTCACACTGCTGCTCTATTCAGGACTTCCTTCAAACACTGCACAGTCGTGTACCTGATCTTGTGACTCAACAGGTTTTGCTAAAAATGTTGCTGGATTCACAATTTGACATCGAATTATGGTAATGGATGTGTTGGACAATATTGCCTCATATCCAGATACTCTCTGTGTGGTGAGGGTTGACTTGCTTCTTTCCGGAAATGTGAAAAATGCATGCTCAGCATATAATCTTACTGGGCATCCCATTGGGATTGTGTCAGATTTCTGAATTGCAAATGTAGCGGCTACCAGAGCCTGCCCACATGGAAAAAGGACTTGCATTACTGGGTCTAGGAGCCCGCTGTAGTATGTTAAAGGCCCATGTTTCAAAGATGATTGTTGTGTGAGAACTGGTGTCATTACCTGTCTTTTCGAATGCGAGAGCAAATAAAATAGCTTGTTGTGATCTGGTGTTACTAACACTGGAGCATTACCGATTGCTGTTTTGAGATCTTCAAAACATTCTGTCATCTTGTCTGTCCATTCAAGAGCTCCCTCTTTTTTGTGGGCATCTTTTAGTGCTTGCAGTAAGGGCCTGACATATGTGGAGTAGTCAAAAATCCATGTCATACAGTAGTTACACAACCCTAGGAACTGCTTCATCTCCTTGACTGTACTGGGCTTTGATGTATTACACACTGCTGTATCTCTATCTGGGGTTACTGTTCTCCCTGATGAGGATGTTTTCTGTCACAAGTACACTACCTCCTTTTTAAAATACTGCAACTTCTCTTTGTCAACTTTCTACCCCTTGTCTGCGAGGCTTCTTAGGTGCTGAATGGCGCCTGGTTTACGCTGTTCTTCTGCTGAGCTGCATACTAACAAATCATCTATGCACTGTAGTACTGTGCTTGGTATTTGAATGTTTCCTAAATTCATCTGGAGGACCCTGTTAAAGACACTGGGGGACTCACAGTGCCCTTGTGGTAAACTGGTGTGTTGGGATCGCTGTCTGTGGCAAGTAAACACAGTGAGATACTGAGAATTGGATACAATGGCATTAAAAAGAATGCAGTTGTGAGGTCAATCACAGTGAAATAAGATGCATCTATGGGGATACTGCATAGTATCGAGGCTGGGCAGGGCACTAATGAATATTCTGACTCCGCTGTGTTGTTGAAAGGGCAGAGATATTGTAGGAACCTCCACAATTAACCTTTTGCTTTTTTTCACTAGGCAAATAGCCATGTTGCATGGGGAAGTAGATGGCCCTATAATGCCTTGCTCAGCTAGTGCAGTAATGGTACCGTATAGTCCTTCAACTGCTCCCCTCAACAATGGGTATTGTTTTACACTAGTTAGTATTGCACCTGTTTAGAGTTTGATACTTACTGCTCCGATTACTGTTCAGTAGCCTCTACCTCATGTGAGTTGTCGTTCCATATACGACAGGAGACTTTTGCCATGTCCTCATATAACTGTGATGGTATTGCTGTGGCAGTCAATACTGTTTGTGGTATTTCTTTATGTTGTATTGCCATGTGACAGGGTATGCATATATGTAGGCATAGAGGGGGGAGCTTTAGGGAATGACGGATCCCTGCGCTAGTCTGGTTGAGTTCTAGCTGCTCCTGCAGCCTTTCCAGGGTTCCTGCGGGAAAATGCTCCCAAAGTCCTGTGCGTTGAGATAGTGAGAAAGGTGCTGGAACCCCGAATGTAATAGGTGAAGTATCTATTGGTTTTCACTGATTCATGTTGTTTCCTCCAAGGTTGGCAAAATGATGAGTCCCGAGACTATTAGGTATGCGTAGTACAGGTTTTAATGGGAAAGCGGTTGCTGCATTC
The DNA here is from genome assembly GCF_040938575.1 of Ambystoma mexicanum. Taxonomy (NCBI): domain Eukaryota; kingdom Metazoa; phylum Chordata; class Amphibia; order Caudata; family Ambystomatidae; genus Ambystoma; species Ambystoma mexicanum. The sequence continues at coordinate 782,406,082 of NC_090932.1, forward strand.
TAGTGAGCAACATTTTTGCCAGTAACATGAAAATAAAGTCAACACATGTTTTGACCAATGGGTCTTTGTCAAGGCAATACGGTATAATACAGTGATGGTCCTTGGTTAAGGGTTGAGGTGCTGAGTAGCATCAGTGGGGGAAAGGGGGCTGTGCATACATGCTTGGTTGCTGCCGAGTGTGTATGCCGCCCCTATATTGAAAAAACATAAAAACATACATAATCTCTACAAGTGATTTGTTGGCATACTCCTTAATGGGTCTCATGATACTAGGGATTTTGATAGGTCGGCTCTCTGATAACCAACCTTGGACACTTAACAGGTCATCAGGATATTAGCCAGATGGAGACGAGGGTGAGAGAGGCCCATGGACTGTTCTTTCATCAATTAAAAGTTACCATCCCTCATTCCTAGGTCATGAGACTGGCAATCCCTTTTGTACTTGTCCTTGTGTGGCACCTGGCATCTAAACATGCATCTATAGAGTACTGCAGGTGTCTTATCTATGTTGGCTTCTAATGAATAGCCAGTACTCTCCAATTATGGGCCATGTGCTAAAAGACTGTGCATTAAATTGAATGGCCTCTTATTTATTTAGGTTTTAGCTTTCTGTTTTGCTGCACATGGCTAACAAAGACTGGTTGTACTCTTTTAAAAACTTAATTCATCTGGGAATATACTGCTTGCATGTTGGGAATTGTAATCTCATGTCTTCGTTCTGCCGTTCCAATCCTCCCTTATCTCACTATAACCTTGGCATTAGTTGTCAGATACTGTCTGAGCTTTGCACGGATATGTATTTCTGTGGACTCAGCCTTTCAAGTTTTCCAGAGGTGGTGTGGCCTTTGCTCATTCAACCCCTGGCTGTTACTTCCATTTCTAAGAAGATGGCTGCCCAATTACACTCTTGTTTCTGTGTTGTCAAACTATATTCGGGTGTCGTTCATGTGACATTCACCTTATACATTTGTCATGTTAGTGTTCTTCATGTCTGTGGATGCTATGTTAATATTTTTCATGTCTAAGTATATATATTACCTATTGTATGTGTGGAGTGCATGTTTTGCTTTGTGTCTTAATGCATGTTCTGTTACTGTTACAGGGGATGAGGGTGTAACGGTTGTCTCAGTGAGTAAGGTCTCTCACCTTTGCAGTTTTGATGCAGGGGAGAGGCAGAAGCTATGGTTGATGTATTCAACAGCCTCCCAACAGCTGCTTCTTATAATTCAGGTAACCTTTTGCACCCTTTGCTCCTAGCCAATCCCTGTGCAGCTTTTTGCATCTTCCCTCATGGGCTCTGACCTTGTTTTCTACAGCGTCTGAGAGAAGCAGGAATTAGCTGTATCTGACTACTGGAAATGTGAACGTTTCTCTGTGGCCTAGTTTTCTAACTACTGTGGAGGGCTGCTTCTCAAAATGCTTTCTTTTTTAGAATGGCACAAACGCCAGCTGTTTCATGGCATCTTACCAATATGAATTTCTATATGTTCCCCATTATTTCTATTACTGTTGTCTAGTAAATGTTTCTACATATTATTTCCACTCTAGGAAGTGCCATGTGCCTCCTTCGGTTATTTGTAAGTTTACCCTATTTCTACTGTGCTGCTATATGTTAGTCGCCTCCTACACAGTTTGCACTCTCAATGTTAGATGCTTTTAGGTGTCTAATCTGTATTTCGTCCTTGACTGTTCTCAGAAATTCGTCCATCCCTTTGTCAGCTTCACATAAGGCTTATATGTCATGCGAAATAGCAAAGTGACTGGCCCTCTATGTAGGTCATGTCTCATGTTAGAGAGATTTCCTTAACTTGTACTTTCTCTCACGTTTGGGGTGTTGGACTTGCATCGCAACAGAATTAATGCATGCAGTAATTCTCCCTCGAAAATGGTTGCTACTATCATGGAGGTATTACCACTGTGTCGACGTAGGTGATTTTAAATGGGTGGGTATCTAAGCCCATAGTCAGGTGGTGTGTTAAAACGGGTGGTATTAAGAAATACTGCCAGTTATGAGGTTACAGTTCCGGCCTCACTTATAATGTAGGCCCATTTTCGATCATACTCATAATGAGGACCTCAGTGGGACTTCCTTATGAGCACTCAGTAGAATATAATGACGTGCATAGAGAACATAGGAAGCTGATCAGGGTTTGCAGGTTTCTTTTTTTCATGTAATCTTTTCTTTTAAAGAATAGGCTTGCCGAGTGAGCAGATTTATTATTTTTGCCCCACTCTGCTCCATTAATGTTCGCATGGGGCAGCAATTAATCTCTAATCTAGTTTCCACTATAGACATATTGTGAGCAGTCCAGTTTTCTGTTTTGACAAGGATTTAGCCAATTACACTGGAGATAATACTTTTAGAACATTTTCCTGGCTGGTGGATGGGAAATTCAACACTTCGCGCGCTCAGCTGAAGCCCAAGCGCTGGGGGAAGAAGAACGATTCCATTCCTTATTAAAAGTCTGAAACCGGTTGGCAGCCAGCTCCTAAGTGAATTAACTTAAGCAGAGGCAACCAACCAACTCAAAATACTTTTGGGAACTTGACAAGAACAAAGAATTGGAAGAGCTTTTCCAAAAAATGGCTTTCATAGCATAGGTTATGAGCACCAGAATGGTTAGCAAATTGGTTGGATTGGGAAATAAATCCCAAACCTTGATAGCCCAAATGACGGAGAAGGGAAAATGAAATTAAATATATTGTGGCCCTGGATTACGAGCAGCAAAGGCTATAGAGGATGGGAGAAAGGAAATGGCTTATGTGGTTGCCCATATAGCAACTTGACAGTTCAGTGAGTGCATAATTAAGCCTCAGACTGTAGCATACGTCGCACACTGTGTCATGGAACCTAATGACACGGTGTGGAAGGGAGAAGGAAGAGAATGAGGCGCGTGGCGGAGAGCATGAAGGGCGAAGGTAGGGAGAGAGGAGCTGGAGAGGTGGAGCTCGCATTACCTATTTCCTATTACTTAAACATGTTAATAAATAGTTACACGTTATACATATATTGCCGCATCTGTGTCCTCATTAGAGGCTACACAGGGCTGTAGTCGAATGTACTCAACATACGTTTCAGGTGATAAAGTCCCCTGAATGCCCAGCGCCATGGCTGAACAGATGTCAAATTCTCATGCCACCCTCCACATGGCTGTACCTTCTCACGCCTCTTGCACACACACCACCTATGAATACACACCTCATGGACACAGCCTTTAAACCAGATACCACAGTCCGTCACGGCGTGCTGACCACCAAGACTTCCATTTCACTCCAAGCCATGCATGCTGTTCATTGTTCCTCCTCTTGCCTTGGCATCCCACAGAATGCAGGGACATGCTAGGCGTGTCAAATGCTTAGAAAAACAGGCTGTGCATTCAAATCAAGTCACTCTGCACGAATTACTCCATCTGCCTAACCTACAACCCTTATGCTTCCTTCTTTAACACTACAACGGAGGCTTGTGTCTGAGTTTTTGCTTCGCATCTTATGTGCTTTTAAATAAATATATGACGTTTCTCTGTAAAAGTGAGGCACGGCCTTAAAAAAGGTAGATCTTAGAATGGGCCGAGGTCTTGACATGGGTGAACGTATTTGTACAAACTCTGAACCACCTGAATGTTTTCAGATTCGAATAAGTTATTTTAAACTTTATTTAAACTTGGGACAATACAGTTGTCCCAAGTTAACAATCCAGGCTAGCTATGGATATGATGATCGAAACAATGGTATTTATTGAAGTTGATATTCCATTTTTTTTTGTGGGCAGCCCCATATTTTTAATGAGGCCCTTATCTTGTACTTTCTGAAGATCCGCTTTTTGACAGTCCTTGTGACTTCCTCGTGAGCTGTATGTGCAGACCTGGACAAAGTCTATCACTCATCACCAGGTTGTTCGTCAGAGTCTCATACTCTTCTTGTACTAAGAAGTAGTTAGGTGATTGAAAACATTCCAAATCCTGGAGGTCATTCTGTAGCCCAGCAACTCTGGCATATCAGGGTCCTGTTACCAGACCTCATACCCTCCAAACCGCAGCACCCTTCCAAATAAGCCAGTTTCGGAAATGGCAGACAATATACTGCCATTGCTTGTGGATAGAGCCAGAAGAAAGACTTCCAAATACCAGTCAGACCACAGTGGTGAGGCCCCATAATAGCTTCAGAACGGAACCAGAGAGTTCAGGACATGGAGCCCTCCCATGCGGGTCCCAGTTTTCCAGGCGGAACCATGCAGACTATTTGTTTTCCGAGAGTTTGTCTGAGCTCGATGGTATCCTGTGCCGCAGGAGGGACCCTTGTCATAGATGGAGAAGAGATAAGAAGACAATTGCTTCCGCTTCTATTCACCCTAATGTTTAACCCTCTTGGATTATAAAAAGTCTGGGATATACGGGTACCTGGAGTATTAACAGCAATGTTCTTGAACACAAAGTTATCCTTACTAGACCTCAACCAATGCATCACAGCCCCTAAAGTTAGCACTGCATGATCACTGTTTGTGTTTTTTAACAAATTGAAAACTTTGGGCCTGATTCACAGAACATTTTCCTAGGGGATTGCGTCATTGTAAAACAAATCTGTCAATCAGGTCCTTTGTATTCTCACTGAGAGAGCTGGGCATATAAATGAAGTTGATTGTGGTGCATGATACTGGGCCAAACCAAGTGGGCTTGTCGGGGTAGTCCCAGGAGCATTACCGTTAACTTTCAAGAGGTTCCATTTATTCCAAAACTTAGCCCATGCCAAACCCCTTGCTTCCTTATTTTTTGGAGGGTACCAATAAAGACAAGTAAGAGATGTCTGTATTGTCGAAAACAATTAAAGTCCCGGCCCCTTTAATCAAAGGCAATGAATACGCAGCAATCCACTGCAATAAAATGCCATCCAGCTCTTGACTAATATGTTGATCAGATTCAAAGCCTGGATTTCAATAGATATTGATAAATAGTATATCATTCACTCTATTCTTAAAATAATTAAGCAATTTGATTAACAGAATCGACTAACTCAGGAACCAACCTCAGGCTATTTTGTTTTTGGATCAATAGCCCACTCGATGATCTACCACACTCACAATTTTTTGCTTTTTTAATAAAAGATGTAAAACCGTCAATGATAGGGGTATCTAAAAGCTTCTTGTAAAAAAATAATCACATTTCCTAAATTACTCCAACATTTTGTTGTTTAAAAAACCATGAAAACCATGCGAGTTCCAGCATACGAGCGAAAGCAGATTTCTGTTAACATCCTGAACGAGATCTAATGTGGGATGACAAGGTGGCTGGAAGCGAAGTTCAGTCTTTCATAGGGCTGGTCTCATGATTGGGAATGAAGATAAGCCTCTGACCTGCTGTATCAATTCTACAACAAACATTGGGAGGATTGCTATTATCAAAACTCCTCTCTTCCATGGCGTTACTCTGTGCTGATGGCAAGGGCAGGAATACACGCATAACTGTAGTTTGATAGGAATCATAACCTATTTAAAGGATAGATTCATATGAGGAGTTGACCAAACTCCATGCCAGTTAGGAATAAAAGTGCACCACGCCTTTGTTAAGAAATCCTGTCTCATGAAATTCTACTACTTTTACAACCGCTGAGGAGAGTATTCACGAGGAGGGCACACCCTTGAAAACAGCGAGTATTTTTGATCTATTTGGGGGGCAATTGTATTGAAAAATGAGTTTTAGTTGACCCCTCTACTAATTACCCCTTTTGCTAATGTACCGCTTAAACTGACTCCCATAATGCATCCCTTCTTGTTGCCACTCTCTCCTCAGATACACACATGCTCTCCATTTCCTTCACAGGGACCATCATCACCACCACGTGACTGGCTGGTGGAATTTCTAATTGGGCTATAACTGTGACTACGGCGGAGGAGATCGCACTCTCCCCATTTGCTAATAACTGGGAAATGTCCAGTGCTAGTCTTTGCTCATTGGCTTGTTAATTGAGCCGAAAATGAAGTCCATTACTGTTCAATTTACCTTTCTATAATGCTCTGCTTCTAATTGCTGTTTTGTGGATATGTTGGCAATATTGTATATGTGTTTGTTATCTGAATCCTATACTACCTCAGCAACTACCGCCCCATCACCCATCTTCCCTTCCTATGTAAGGTCATTGTGAAAGCAGTAGCCATGCAACTCCTCTGTCACACCGACACCAACAGCCTCCTTCCGTCATACTAATTAGGCTTCAGACCTATTTCAAGATATCCTCCTTTGAAGACATCCTAAGGCTCAATGCCTGCCTCACATTGATCCAGTCCTGGATGTCCAGTGCTTACCTGAATGTCAAGCACTTCAACACCAAATTACTACTTCTGACCAACAACATCAAACACCCAGACCAGGCTTTCTGCTATAGTTCTCGAGGGCTTTACACACCAGCTGACCACCTGCACCAAGTGCTTTGAGTTCAATGACAGACATCTCTGCTTAAAGGTTAAAGGAGTACATTGAAAATTCAAATGAAGATGCAAATAGCTTGGTGCCAACTTGTCCTCCTGTTGAAAATCAAGCCTTTCATCCCAGCAAACATCTCAGATCTGCTGTCTAAGTCTTTATCCTCTTCCACTTGGATGGCGTCAATGCCTTTCTGGAAGTCCTTTAGGCGACCGCACTGGCATACATGAAATGTGTCTTACATGCTGCAGCATGACTCTTCAAAAGACTTTGCAAATGTTATCACATCACCCTGACCCTCATCACATTGCACTGTCACCCGCAACAAGCATGTATCACCTTCAGATCTTGCTGTATCATCTACAAGATCATTGCCCTCAAGTACTTACTGACAAGCTCCACATCTCCAGAGGTCTACGGTCCACCAAAAGTAAGGACATGTTCAGACTTGAACTCCTCTGGTGAAGGAAGGAAAGAACAAGAAGCGAGGCCTTCTCTATCTATGCCACAGAATATGGGACCACCTACCCATCAATACAAGACTTGCTTCTTTGTTTCTTTGTTTCTTTGTTTCTTTGTTTTTAAATTTCAAAAAGGCAGTGGAATACCCTCTTCTTCAAGGAATGGCTCATCCCTAACACCTAGGTTCACATACACTCATCATCTAACCTAAGACTGGGCAATCTGCTTCCCCTGTTCTTTCCCCTAGTTGCCTGTTGATTCCTTGATGCCAAAATTGACTGCCCACCCAACAAGGAGTCACCACACACTGAATAGCAGACTGGGGAGCTCTTCACTCATTGCTGGATGGGGCTCAAATGCAAATGATGACATCGGCACAAGCGGATAACCGCTTGTGGAAGGTACATTGATGCACTGCATGACGGCTACTATGTAGGTCATGGGTACACATGCGTATGTGTGCACAATTTTCATGGACGGACCAGAGCACTTGTGAAGAGGGCTCTCAGTGCTGAGAGGGAGCAATAACTGCTGCAGGATACCTCCCCAAGTCTGCCTAGGGGAACATTAATATTTGTAGTCAGGTACTCTTGCTGCATGTGGCCATATACCTTGGAACTGTGTATAGGTGTGGGAACCTATTAAGTTTTCTGGCCATGGGATGCCGTTATGTGCAATGTGGGTTGGTGGGGCACAGTTTGTTTTGGCTGCTTATGGAGTACTTGTGGGTACTCTTTGGTGAGTATTTCCTGTGATGCCATTTCTCACCTAGTTTTTCCAGAATGCCTGCGTGCCGCTACTATGACTAATTACAGGGGACTGCGGCTTCATGAATCTCTCAAGCAAGTGTAGCAATTGTGACTTTTGTTGGTGTATGAGTAATGGGGTGCCTATGTTGCTGTTGCACTGGAGTAATTTGTGTTGAGGCCTGAAGTGTAGGGTTTGTGTGACTATGTATGCCGTGGCCTCTGTTTAGTTATGATTAATTGCAAAGGTGTATTGTAAGCTAATGTGCTGACTGTAATTATCATAATTGGCTGTTGGTTTCATATGCTTTTTCTTCCACTGACATAAAAATTAAGCAAATGTTAGGTTGGACTATGCATCTTGTTAGGCACTCTGCAATGCATCCACAGTTACCTATGTCTATATTAACCTACGTATTGCTTTTGTGTTGGTGGGGAAGTGTGCACGATGTCTAGATGTTGATATGTTATTTGTACAGTACCAAGTGTTGACCACTGTATGCTGGGGTTGAGAGGGTGGTGGTAGTGTGAAATATTATAGACTGATGTTTGCCTGATCTTGTGGTGTATTGTACTGTCTATGTACTGCCCTCGGGTGTTGTACACCTATGGTAGGAGGTTCTGGTAGTTTGTGTGCGTTCAGGGTTGGGCACTGTGTTGTTTGCATGCATGTTGTGCTTGACACCATTGGTTTTGTATGCATGAGGTGTTGGACACCATTTGCATTAGAGCTGCAGTCGAGGGAGTACACCATGTGACTTGGTCACTGAAGGCATCGTGTGCTCACACAGTGGATGTGTGAAGCTGGTAGTATTCCTTGGAGGTATGTATGGCATCACACTGTAGGTACATAGTTTTAGGAGCAGGGTCAGTAGTCACTTGGTTTGAGTCCTGGTGCACGTGAGCATACTTGCTGTCTGAAGGGTGGTTACCAGATAGTAAGTGTGATGGTAGAATGCTTAGGTGTGAGTTTGCTTGGTTTAGTCAGGGTATCCTTTTATATTTGTTTTGAGTGTTGTCAGCCTCTCCTTTGATTCCTTTTTGCTTTGGCATGATGGTAGCCGGGTGTGGAGTTTTTCCCAGTGTCACATGGGCGTGTGCTTTGTGTGGCATAAGAGGAAGTTTTGAGGGTACTAGTCTCTGGCTGGTGTGACAGTATTCTGCAGTGCTTCACCTACTTAAGGTGAAGTAAGCAATATTCTGTGTGAATGGAAGTGTAACTGCACATGGTTGAGGTAAGAATGAAGGCCTGTGTGGTCCATGTAGAGGCGTTGGATTTTAGGTTAGGCTGTTTAAGTGAAATGGTTATGTGGTTCTACTATTGATTGCGTACATCTCATGTGATTGTGTTCAAAGTCTGATTTCTGATAATGTGGGAGATGTGCTGTAATGTGATTTCTTCATGCCTTGTCTTCTATACATGAAAGGTGATGTCATGAGAGTTCTGAGAGTGGAATGTGGTGTCTGCTGAGTGTTCCATGTATGCCAGTTAGAGAGAGGCTGGCCATGTGCGAGGGCGTGCCAGTGGATTGTCCCTTCATTACCTAAAAGTATGTCCTGTGTATCTACTGGGGCTGAACTATCTTGTGCTGTAACTAATAAAGAAGATTTTGTTTTGTTCCTGTGGCTGCTGGCCTTCTCTGGTTAAGGATTCCTAGATAGTCATGGCATACATTTCTGCATTTTTACCTATCAATTTATATGTATTGCATTGCTGCTGACTATGCCTGCAGCCACTTAAGAATGCAAAGGAGTTCAAAAGGATGGGGCAGTGGTTACAGTAGGCGAACATATACAAATCATTTACTGGCGAGCCAGGACACTTTCACAGCTAAACACAAAATGTGCATTTAAGTTCCTCTAGAAGGTTGCATAGAGTGGAGCATGGGGACATATGACCAAACATACAAGTTTGGCTCAGTTGTAATAGAAATTCATTGCTAAGCTCTGTGAAACTTCTTCTTGCCTACAGGTTCATAGGCAAACATATATGCTCGTGGGCCACTTCGGGTAGGGTTTCAGATGTCACCAAAGTATGATGACATAGGATGGTCTTCAGTTCCATCCAGAGTATGAGGCAGTCCTGTTTTAGGTTGCTCGGCACTGCCGTGAGTTCCCAAGCATCTTGTTTCCCAGACACCGGGGAACCCTTAGTCTCTTTAAGATGAGGTAACACTCTACAGGGTGGATGGGATGGAGAAATTACTCAAACATCAAACATTAAACCGACTCAGGAAGTTGGCAAAAGCCTTGGTCTGTCTTAATAACAATTATCTAAAACAGGGAGTACAACGGACATCATCGGATGTCTGACAGCATGATCTCAGCACATTTCATAAAAAACAAACTTATATACTAAAAACTCATTATCATTGACGTCACAATACGTGGCAAACTGAAAAAACTTATGTGAGACTATGATAGAGTAACGGGGGACATCTAGATATACTTTCTATGAGGGTTGGTTTTGTGATTGGATCTCTACTGTCAGGTGGACAACTCTGCCTACCACTAGTGCAAGTCATTGTGAGCATCATCAAATACACAACGTCTCATTGGATCTCTAAACTATAGGGCTCATTGGTACGTGGCCCTTTATAATTGGTTGGCACGCTTGTACCCTTCTGGAATATTCCACTCGTTAACAGCATACAAGCTGGTACCCCAGGGGCTGGTAGTTTCGGCCTGGTGAGGCCTCCCCACCCAATTAGCCCATCATCCATCATCACTCAAGATGTCTGCCATGAGAATAGTCTTTTGAACTCGACCTTACAAGTAGCACTGCTCCTCGGAATAAAAGGGAATGTGAGCATGACTTTATCTTCTGGTCTCAGTGTAGCTTGCCCAAAGTCTATTTTCATCTGACCATATGACTGGAGACTTCCTTGTTGTATTTAATAATATTAAATGAATAAAACTTGGCACTCAATGTCCTTCTGCTGCACCTTAGCAGGAGCTCGGCTCTCGCCTTCTTGTTCATTGTTCATTGTATCTTTTCATTATAATTAACTTGTTTCTTGGCTGCCTCTTCCCTTGACACTGGGCGCGGCAGGCCTCTTTGATTCTTCTTCCATCGCCAGCCAAGCTTATTCTGCTGCGCCACACTTTTTCAGCCCTTCTATTCTTGGGGTCCAGTTTGCCCAAATACGATATAAAACTTCCAGATTCCTATGCATGTATACCTTGGCGCATCTCCACAATCTATTCACTACATAGCCAGCCTTATGATTACTTTGTCTACTTGCGTTACTGCATCTGTATAATTATAAAATGCTTTTCTTTTTCTTCGGTGCTCTTCACACGTGTGATCATCATCCTATATATGAAATTCTTACTTCGTCATCATGTTCTATATGGTCTATTCATCTTCTTTCTTGTCATCTCTTCTGAGGTGTATCACTGTGCTTCATGTGACTTCACCACACGGCTGTCAGCTTGTCGTGGATACATAAAGAATGGTTTCCTTAATGGATACTTTGCTTCAAAGACTAATCGTGTAATAGGTATCATTACAGGTATCTTGCTTGTCACCATTTCCGGTTCCCAACATATAGGCAATTTAGGGGAGGGACTTCCGGTAGAGGCTTTTGGCTTCTCCTCTACACTGGCATGATACTGGTTTTGGTTGAAATTGCATGCTCAGATTTTGCTTTCTGTCACGGATCTCAGCTGTGAGCATGGGCGTTCATACTGTGTAATATTTTCAGAAATGGAAAATGTTTTCACAATGCAAGGTTTATTATCAATACGGAAATTGCATGGCTATTTCATCTCTTCTGCTTTGACGACCAATTGATATGCCCGGTTTAAGAAAGTTAGAATTGCATTTTGTCGCCTAACGTTCATCCACTGTTTTGTGGGCAGACTTTAGGTAGCAAAAAGTATGTGGAGCAGTGTTTCAGATCTTTCTTAGGTGAACTATGGGATGATTGGACTGAATTATTGACCAATGCTGAGCTAATTGAACACAACATTGTGGGATATCTGTTTTTATGTACACATACACATTCTACGTCTATGCCTGTCACAGTTCGTCTGAATTTCTGCACTTGTCACAGAGGGCATGATTTTATAACTACAATTCCGCTGTGATGTATAAAGTCATGTGCCGAAATAGAGATATAATTTGCAGAACTATGCTGATACCAGAAATCAGCTATTAATTAGTAAGTTAAAGACAAGAGTATCATTTAGTGCAAAGAATGTGCACATTCCTAGTTGCATAACAATTTCCAAACTTCATTGTTGGTCTCCTCAGAGTGTCAAAAGTGAACCGCCCTATAGCCAGGACATTCCCAATTCAAGGAATGTATATCCCACCTATCGTGTTCCTTTCTTAAATATTCCCGAATTTATATTGCATCTGTATTATAACCCTGTGGCCCAGCATGTTGAAGGGTACCACTGAATTGCATAATGTAATCAATTTGTATAAGATATGGATCGCCGAATCAGGCAAAACAACAGAGAAGGTAAATGCCAGGGTATTGGGCCAATGTGTTAACGCCACAGTGATAGCTGAATAAGCCCAGACCTTCCACACCCCACACAAACTGAAAACTCTACCATCAGAGGTTTGGAGTTAAAAGAGGGTAATTGAGTAAGATAACCCTGAGCACTGATATGCCATAGAAGGAAGAGCAGGAGGTGGTAGGAATTGAAGGGGATTCTATTATAACACTTATGCAAGTTCTGAGACTGTACAGAGGTTGCAACTTATATTCAAACGTGTATACCATCGACCCCCATCGACGTGGAGAGGGCAGGAGCCCCCCACCACCGTCCAGGACCGCAGGACGTCCAAGATCCCAACGGAGACCCCCGACTCGACGGAGACGGCGTGATCCCCTCACAGGATCCGCAGAGCACAGGATCCGCAGAGGCACCCCCCTGCTCTGGCTATCTGCTCCCCCTGGGCACCCCAGCACAGAAGCCCCTACCGCCTCCTGCACCCCGAGAAACACGCGCGCCGACATTATTTAAAAAACAAAAACAAAATGTCGGGCGCGATGCGGCCCGAAAGCGAGGCTTGGCATCACACGTTGCCTAGCAACGGTGTGTAGGCTGCCTTTAAGCCCACACATCCGCCGGCAGGCGGAAGCCGGCGGCCACCCAAGGCCAACATAAGGCCGTCTGCCCTGTTTGCCCCTGTTCGCTCCGGGGAGCTACTGCTTCTTAAGGTAAAAACTTTTTAGCACATTGTACGCGGATGAGAGATTATTTACTGGACTTTAACCCACGTGAGTACTGTTACTGCTAAACTGCTATGCTATAACTAGCTACAGTAGTGCTCCCCTGTTACCCCTGTCACGTGCTATGCCCCTTGCCCTGGCCCAGACACCCATTGTCCTATGTTGTGCTTTTGATTGTTATATGATTCATGCTATGCCTAGTGCTGTGCCTCATGGTAAACCACAAATATACTGTGCTCCTTGGTCGCCTACAGACCACATTTCAGCTGTGTTGTGCCCCTTGGTCGCCTACAGACCAGTCTAGAATTGTATTGTGCCCTATGGTCGCCCACAGACCACATGTCAGCTGTGTTGTGCCCCTTGGTCGCCTACAGACCAGTCTAGAATTGTATTGTGCCCTATGGTCGCCCACAGACCACATGTCAGCTGTGTTGTGCCCCTTGGTCGCCTACAGACCAGTCTAGAATTGTATTGTGCCCCTTGGTCGCCTACAGACCAGTCTAGAATTGTATTGTGCCCTTTGGTCGCCCACAGACCACATGTCAGCTGTGTTGTGCCCCTTGGTCGCCTACAGACCAGTCTAGAATTGTATTGTGCCCCTTTGGTCGCCTACAGACCAGTCTAGAATTGTATTGTGCCCCTTGGTCGCCTACAGACCACATTTCAGCTGTGTTGTGCCCTTTGGTCGCCCACAGACCACATGTCAGCTGTGTTGTGCCCCTTGGTCGCCTACAGACCAGTCTAGAATTGTATTGTGCCCCTTGGTCGCCTACAGACCAGTCTAGAATTGTATTGTGCCCCTTGGTCGCCTACAGACCACATTTCAGCTGTGTTGTGCCCTTTGGTCGCCCACAGACCACATGTCAGCTGTGTTGTGCCCCTTGGTCGCCTACAGACCAGTCTAGAATTGTATTGTGCCCTTTGGTCGCCCACAGACCACATGTCAGCTGTGTTGTGCCCCTTGGTCGCCTACAGACCAGTCTAGAATTGTATTGTGCCCCTTGGTCGCCTACAGACTAGTCTAGAATTGTATTGTGCCCTTTGGTCGCCCACAGACCACATGTCAGCTGTGTTGTGCCCCTTGGTCGCCTACAGACCAGTCTAGAATTGTATTGTGCCCCTTGGTCGCCTACAGACCACATTTCAGCTGTGTTGTGCCCTTTGGTCGCCCACAGACCACATTTCAGTTGTGTTGTCCCCCCTGGTCAAAATGCTCTTTTGTGATACAGACTGCCCCAAACTGTCCTGATTTACTCTGTGATCTGACCTTCTGCGTTTTTGCACACTTACATGTACATCCCTTGTCTACCAATGCAGCCCCCTAGCCCACACCCCAAAGCGCCTACATACCTCCCTTCCACTTTTTCCATCTTTCTCACATCCCTCTCCTTTCTGGCCACCTGCAACATGCTGCATGCGCACCTAGATCAACATGCCCACCTTCGCCCCACCCCTCCAGCAGACCTCATACACAACACACCGTCATTTGCACTCCATCCCACACTCAACTCCCGTACCCACCCGGTCGGACACCACCCACTCCACCTCAGGCTCTGCAGACTGAGAACTCGCACTAAACACCTCCTTACTCTCCGCAGTACTCCACACTCCACACTCCACATTCCTTAGGAACTACAGACTCAGCTCTCGCACCCATACATCAGCCGCTCAGACTTCCTTCCCTGACCACGCTCACTACCTTAGCTCTCACCACGCTGCATGTGCCACGACCAAGCCTCACACACCCAAATTCTCACCGCCCACCCCCAGCACCACCAACACACACACTATACATCCAAACTTAAGATGCGCCCTCATCAACGCGCGCTCTGTCCATGCCCATGCCATTGAAATCAATGACCTTATCTCTACCCATGATCTCGACATACTTGCCATCTCCGAAACTTGGCTCCATGAAGCCTCCAGTCCTTCCATTCACCTCGCTCTCCCTGAAAACTATACCATCCTTAGACAGGACCGTAAAAACTTAAAAAGTGGTGGCGGCGTAGCCCTCATCTTCAAGGACACCCTCTCCATAAGAATGTGTAATCAACAATGGGACAATAATGCCGATCTCCTCACTGCCAAACTAGCCCTTTCACCTAATTGCACCATAAACTTCTTTATCACCTACAGACCACCAGGATCTCCTCTTTACTACCAAAAGCAACTCCTCCAAAACATAGGCAACAACCTCAAAAGCACCACCAAAAGCATCCTACTAGGGGACATTAATCTTGGCTTAGCTGACCCAAAGGACAAAGCAGCCGCAAATTTAGCCAAAGAACTATCTAACATGGGATTCGAACACAAAGTTACTGCACCCACTCACAGCAAAGGCAGATCCATTGACTGGCTAGCTGATCACAACTGCTCATCGACAATTACCTCCATCTCAGCCCTTCCATGGACGGACCATCACCTCATCCAATTTACCATTCCTACCACGCCTTCTCATAAAACCTTAACCCATGCCCCACCCGCTAAAGTAAGAAGCTCCAAAAAACTCACTGCTGCCAACCTCGCCCCTCTCCTTGATACCTCACAACTCAAGCACCCATTCCCCACTGACCCTACATCTCTAGCCAACATCTATTCCAGCACACTCACTCAAGCCATCGATCTCATTGCCCCGCTAGAAGAAAAAAAAGGGAAAAAATCTATGCACTGCAACTCTTGGTTCACTGAAGAACTATCCGTCCTACGCACCAAGAAACGCAAAGCCCTAACCAGGTGGCAAGCAGCGCCTAATCAATCCTCGCTTAAAGACTTTAAAGAGATCTCTCTGACCTACAAAAAAGCCATATTCCTTGCTAAATCCGAATCCTACAACCAGAGAATCACTAATGCCAGCTCCAAATCTAGAGAAATTTTCTCCATATTCAAAGAACTCACCACACCAGCCTCTAGCCCAGACAAAATCATCAAGGATGAAGCATGGTGTACAGGCATCCAGGCTGCTCTCCTCAACAAAGTTAAATCACTCCAAGACAAAATAGCCTCCCAACGCAAAGCTCTCAACACCCCCACCTGCCCGCCCATACTTCACACCAACAACTCCCCATCACAAACACCCCTTTTTGCCTTCAGAGAAGTCTCGGAGACGGAAGTCAATGACCTCCTAAAAAAAATCAAACCCTCCACTTGCAAAGGGGATATCTGCCCACCCTCCGTAATCAAAGAGAGCGCAGAATACCTCACCCCCATCATCACGGCTTTTATCAATGCCTCCTTCACATCTGGAAGTGTACCACAATGCCTAAAAGAAGCCTGGGTCCGCCCGCTCCTAAAAAAACCCTCCCTTGATCCTTCCTCCCCTAACAACTACCGCCCCATCACCACCGTCCCCTTTCTCCTTAAAATCTTGGACAAAGCTGCTCACAATCAAATCCAACACTACCTGGAAACAAACACCATCCTAGGCAAAAGACAGTCAGGTTTCCGCAAAGGCCATGGGACTGAAACTGCTCTTCTAGATTTAAAAAATCAGATTACTAAAATAATGGACACAGGCAAACCTGCCCTCCTCCTCCTCCTCGACCTTTCTGCAGCATTCGATTTGGTCGACCACAGCATTCTCACAACGCACCTCTCCAATGCTGCACACTTCTCTCACAAGGCTACCACATGGATCACATCCTTCCTTGAAGGCAGGGCCATGAAAGTGTACTCTGACCAGGATAGCGCCCCCCCCACCACTATCAATTGTGGAGTCCCACAAGGGTCCTGCACCGCACCGACCCTCTACAACCTATTCACCAAACCCCTCTTTGACCTACTGGACTCCCTCAACATAGCGTACACCAACTACGCTGATGACACGCAGGTCCTCCTCCCCCTCTCTGGAGACTACGACCTTGACTCAGAAGCCCTCCTCAAAATCTACTCAACTATCCAAACATGGATGGCTATCAATGGCCTCTGCCTAAACGGAGACAAAACCGAAATCATCATCCTAGCCCCTAACGAAACTCTAACCAAACTCAGCCCCAATTACTCGCACTTGATCATCGACAATATTAGCATACCTGTCTCCTCTGCCGTCAAGACCCTAGGAGTCTACATTGACGCGACACTCTCAATGACAAGACAAACCAGCGCCATTGCCTCAGCTTCTGCTCTGACTACCAAACTCATCTACGCCATAAAACCCTACCTCACCACGCCCAACTGCCTCTCCATAGCCAGAGCTACTATAGGAGCCAGACTGGACTACTGTAACGCCCTCCTGGCAGGCACCTCATCAAAAAACCTAAACAAGCTCCAAACAGTGCAAAACAATGCCCTCCGTGCTGCACTACACATGCCCAAAACTGACCATATCTCACAGGCCAGAAGACGCGTCCATTGGCTCCCAGTCAAGGAAAGGATCAACTTTAAAATCCTCACCCTCACACACAAATGCATTAACCTCACAGCACCCCCCTACCTATCTGAGACTATAACCAAGAACTCCTCCATCCGCCCCAGAAGAAGTCACCACGCCAACCAACTCCAAGTACCCACTGTAAAAAGAGCCAAAGCCGGCGGCATTGGCTTCCCTCACATAGCACCTAAGCTATGGAATGCCCTCCCCAACGCGCTTAGAGCAGAACCATCTCTGTATCTCTTTCGCAAATCCCTCAAAACCACGCTATTCAACTAACGCCACCTTCCCCTCACCCACCTCAGCTCGCACACATCTGATACTAAAAGTGTTCGATACGAAATGCTTCCTGTAATGAAAATTGCTTGTAACCATCTTCCTTCCATTGTAACCAGACTATGTATGTATTCATGTAACAGCGCCACGATGCCCCCGGGCTGATGTGCGCCTTAAATAAATCTGAATAAATAAATAAATAAATAAATACTAGTTCAACTGAGATGTAGGTGACTTACATTTGTGGTGGAAAGTGCACATTTCGGTTAAGGGTAGAGAACAGGGATTGCATTCTCAGTAATGGACCGGCTGACACTAACATTTCCAGCAGGCAATGAAGCTATCACTCAGCGGGAATAAAAGAAAGACTTTCCAAATCCATGGTTTACATTGTTATGAAGTTGTGCGATGTGAGACTGGTGCAGGCAGATGAATTCTCAATACCACAATAGACTTATGTGTATAGTCCAAAATCAGACAATGCTTAGGTTTGAACTAACTGTTTTGGCATTATAAGAGGAAAGTTCTGAGCCAGCAATAACAACAGTTTCAATTAAAGAGTTTCTTTAGTGCCTTTTGAGGATTTTGCATTGACTACCAATGATCGCATGCATTATCAAGGAGTGGTCCAGGGTGAGGGAAGTTACAGAATGAGAAAGGGAGGAAACCTGCATACCTTGCCTTGTTAAATATCAGAAAAAATATATTTTCCACACAGTTTTTTGCATTTTAGTGCTTCATTGAATCAGGGTTTGTTTATTTTCTTAGATTATAAACGCCCTTCGAGGGTGCAGCCGGGGTTTTTTGTCCCCGTGTGGTCAGCCGACACGTGTTTCGACTCGTAGGTTCTTTTCAAGGCTATGATTTGCAGTCTGGCGCCCCCTGCGGGGTACTGGTTAGGTTTAGATTATTCTGTGTATACAGTGGCTCTTGTTGGGCCCTGGGATCTATGTTGCGGATGTCCGTATTTAGTGGTGTGGTTAACTGTGGTTAACTGTGGCGTCTGGCCCATGGGAGTGAGATGGACGGTGCCCACCGAAAATGCCATCTCCCCACCATGTCCGTGAGTAAAAGCAAAATCCTGTCACTTTAGGACATGATGGGGCTGCACTGAATGTGCAGTGAGATGCACTCTAATGAGCCATCGTCAATTCGCATAGACAGTTCTTGCTATGTGAGCTTCTACTAGTGGTGGAGCAGTACCTTTGCAGGCCTGAAGGTCAACATCAATGCAAACTTCTTCCAGCAGTTTTCTGCCAGTGCTGAGGTTCCAAATTAACAAGGGGGGTCCTGGAAGTCCCTCTGCCAGACATTAGTCCTGGTTACAAAATACTTCCCCAGAGTCTTTAGCTCATTATCTTTCACAGAGAAGAAATATCCCAAACAAATCCATCTTTATCCTGCCCTGGGGCAGTCCAGCACCGAAATGCTAGGCAATTCTCCTCTGAACAAGAGTACCAACAGCAACCCCAGACACGTGTTTCGGTATGGTTGGACCTCATCAGTAGGGTGGAGCTGTGCCTCTCTAAGGGGTCCACGTCTGGGGTCCACGTCTAGATTCCCCTAGTAACTTAGGGTGAGACCCAAAGTTACTTAAATATGCAAATTAACAAGGGGGGTCCTGGGAGTCCCTCTGCCAGACATTACTCCTGGTTACAAGAGACTTACCCAGAGTCTTTAGCTCACCATCTTTCACAGACAAGAAATATCCCAAACATATCTGTCTTTGTCCTGCCGTGGGGCAGTCCAGCACTGAAATGCTAGGCAATTCTCCTCTGAACAAGAGTACCAACAGCACCCCCAGACACGTGTTTCAGTCTGGTTGGACCTCATCAGTAGGGTGGAGCTATGCCTCTCTAAGAATAGTGAGCAAGGGGTCCACGTCTGGATTCCCCTAGTAACTTAGGGTGAGACCCAAAGTTACTTAAATATGCAAATTAACAAGGGGGGTCCTGGGAGTACCTCTGCCAGACATTAGTCCTGTTTACAAGAGACTTACCCAGAGTCTTTAGCTCACTATCTTTCACAGAAAAGAAATATCCCAAACATATCTGTCTTTGTCCTGCCCTGGGGCAGTCCAACACCGAAATGCTAGGCAATTCTCCTCTGAACAAGAGTACCAACAGCAACTGAGGTTCCACCGCTAGTAGAATCTCACGCAGCAAGAACCTTCTAGAACTAAAAGCGCACAGCTGGCACTGTATAGCATTGGCAGTATATTTGTTTATTTATTTAATTGGTTTTTCATAATGCGCCTAATCCTGTACTTGTGTTCGGTTTCCAAGCGCGGATCTGTGATTCAAACCTCGTGGCTCGGCGTGGTCTGGCTTCCAAGACTAGCCCGTTGCCCCTGTGCTGTCCTCCGTACAGGAAGTGTCACACTGCTGGAGAATTAAAGCATTGCTGGTATACTTCTGGATGAAGCTCAATCTGCTGGAGTCCTACAGACCCCACAAGGATCATATCTGTCCCTCAATCACTGTGGATTTGTGTCTGTTATGATGGCAGTGATGGTCGGTGCTCAATGGGAATTGGGACACAACCCTTCCCATTATGCCCAGGAAAGCACTTAATATGTCATAAACCGCAGTCCATTTCAAGTGGGCTGCACTTGACAGGATAATCACTTAGTGCATTGCATGCGCATAGGCCCTACAGGCCCTCGTATGGGGCACGGTGCGAGGCGGAGGACAAGGCCACTGTACCGGTAGGTGGTAATCACAGGAAGGCGGTGCAGTCCACAGGAAGCCTTGTGGGCACCTATTTAGACGGGCTACTCATGTTTTACTTTAGGGACGTCCAGAGGCAGGGCTCTGGGAACACATTTCAATCAGTTTACCTCTCTGCTTCTTGTTGCTGCACAGGGACCGGGAGAAGATCGTCCAGCAGAGAAAAGGACCGAGCGCAGGAGCAGCAGCAAAAAGGGAAGTGTACAAATAATAAGAAATATGTGTATGTGTGTGTGCGCGTACATGCATGCATGTTGTGTGAATGTACGCAACTGTGTGAATGAGTGCACGCAAGTGCATTTGTGTGCACACGTGTATCCATGTGTGTCGGCAATGTCTATGTGCTTATTTGTGTTAGTGGGGCACAGTACATGGGGACAGTTTAGGAGCGGTGGCAGAGGGGAGAGTTGTGGTGCTGTCAATGTTCTTTTTAAGGGCAAATTGCAATCCTGGCATATTTTGGGCACTGGCTTTAAGTGGTGTCACAGGCCCATTCCAAGGCATATTGGCACAGCGAGCATAATATTGCCAGAAAGTGGCAGCTCGAAATAATAATAAAAGGTGTCTGTTCTTTCCGTGTTTTCCTGCGGCATAAACTAAGCTCACTTATATATCCAATAGACATCCTTGGTAAAAAAAAGGCCCAGTACTTGTGCTAATACAGGACAGGAACAGGCTGGGTTCAGATGATAGCTTGATTGGCACATACTTGGTTCTATGTAATTCCATCGCCAGGGTTTTTTCGCTGAGTTTTTTGCTGCTGATTTTTGGCCGAAAAAACGAATCTACATTTTATTTATTTATTTATTTATATTTTATTTATTTAATTTGGCGGGTCCCCGCCCAATCCCACCATTCGCAGTTTTTTACTACTTATTCCTCACCACTCATATTGTTTGGTGAGTTTTTTCAGACACAAATTGGCAGGAAACTACTGCACACAAAAACACCTTGGCGATGAATGAACGTTGTTCCGTACACTAACTTTGGCACAAGAGAAATGTAAAGGAGCATATAGACTCCACAGTATTAAAACACGATGCAAAGATGACTGAGAAGAAAGAGTCCCACTAGACAATGGATTGGAGCTCAGCACCTCAGCGATGCCTCCGTTATTACTGATGGCTTTCATTGTTGGTATAGTGAGACGTGCTGGTATGCATTTTGTATATTTGTACAAGAGATTCATGAAATGAATTGCAGAGGCATTTTGAAAAATATAATGCTCATTGTGGAGCAGGTACAGTGTATAACAATTTCAAAAGTGCACCTGATATAGTGTTCTACACATTGAATACACAATGTGAATCCCACCTGTCCTGACTTGTTATTGGGCTACTTTATGATTGGTGAAGAGTGGAGGGAATTGCTGCAGTTCAAGGGTCTGCTTCCGTTCTTCCAGGATATCCGCCACTTGCCGCCTCCGAATGATTGCAAATCAAACTGCATCTCCCTCCAGGAGCAGGGCGGAAGCCGGTGTGGAGATCAGGCACCTCGCAGAACTCTTCTCTTGACTCACTCAATATTCCTCACCTGAGGGACACCAACGGGTGTCTGTGGGAGCTGGGCTATCCACAGAGGCGCGACCCCCCTCATCCGCTGGATGGAGGGCATTAGCATTCACTCAAAGTGACAGCAGAACAAGTATAGATGGGGAAAGTTCTGGGGGGAAAACCTTTGTCTCTGCAGATACCATACACACCTGACCTCGCAGCTATTGCTAGGAATAGTAGGGGATGTTCAAAAACAAATCATTTCCTGCTTTCTTTTTCCCACCTAAAACCCCCAGTATATATGACCTGTGTCAGCTGATCCTCAGGGCACGTCTAAAAGGCAGCATATCCTAGGGGGAATGGGGAGAATGACAGATTACTGAATGGGAACATATAACAGTGGAGCAGCCCATTCGAAATCCATTCCAGGCAGCATGCAGTATGAATTGTGACATCAACATTACCATTTTCTTTCATTCCCTTAAACTAATATACTTGTACAAATGAGTTCCAATCCCCATTTGGCAACTCACAAGAACAAGTTAACTCTTACTCTCCCCCGGGAAGACATTTATTTATGTATTTGTTTATTTATTTAAATAGCACATAAACCCCAGAGGTATCTAGGCGCTTAATTTAATAGCATTGCTCCCAGATTCTTTAATGGCTGATCTTTCCAGGAAGAATATAAAATAATTTTTTTGGTTTTTGTGAATCGTTTACTATAAACTAAAGACTTCATTTATTTATAGCATTTACACCCAGACCCTAGGGGCATTTACAGCCTGACCCGTGGGTATTACAACGTTTGTACAGGTGAGAAAAAAGACGTCAAATAGCAACATCAGTTTAGTCATATTTGTCCAATAAACAGGTTTTCACAAGTCTATTGAAGGCAGGGTAAGAGCGATCATTTCTAATTGTAGGAGGGTGCGAGTTCCAGAGAGTGGGGGCTGTGACACTGAAGCTGACGCCTCCTGGGGGGACAAGAGAAAGGTGGCTGGATGAATGGAGAGGACGAGCATAGGTTTTGGGGAGCGGGGTGACGCAGGCTGTTTTGATACTGGCGGGAATGACATTAGTTCTGAAAGAGACTCTGACAAAGTCGGTTTTGATGCAGGTCACAGAAGTGGCCCAAAGTTTGACAATATATGCGGGGTAAGAGACTCCTTTGCAGTTGGAAAGTTAAAGTGACTGTTTGGTATCCAGAACAGTGGCTTGGGTCACTTGATTGAGGGAAAAAAGGGGAGATAGCGTGGGCTTGAGGGAAGCTGGTGGCATCAGGGCTGCCAGTGGTAAGGGCTTAGAAGCGAGTGTTTTTGTTTTTCCTTGATTTTATTATAATTTTTTTTATTTTATTGAAAAATCTACAGTTTTAACATACGTAAAAACTTTTGTTTCAATTCCACGAACATAACTCAAAAGGCTCTTACAAAACCGATAGCTCTTCACGTCAGAAAGAGAAAGTAAGTGAACAAAAACAAATATAAAGACACATCAGCCAGTTTGTACATGACAAGCCAAGAGTCAATTCTATCCCAGTTCATTTCCTCAAAAACACAGAATAGAGGCTTGAGATCACTGCTCAAAGCAGGCATTTCAGTAGTGCATCTAGATAGTTCACAATTGCACCAACATGTTTAACATCTGCACCAGATGAAATCTTAAGCTACCAAGCGAATATGTCATTATCTACAGGAGCAAATTGACTCAGGTGTACAGAACGCAAGGCACTAGTTTTCTCACACTCGATGACTAAGTGTTTCAGCGATTCGACTGCCAAGGAACAGAAGCGGCATAGATTGTCTTTTGCCGGTTTATCTTTTCTTTGCCAGAGAATTTCCTTAGATTTCAAAATGTTCAGTCGAAACCTTAAGAATTGCTCACGATAATAGCGAGATGGAGAATGCATTAAATAATGCGACTGGAAATGTAACTTTTTTTGACCAATGCCTAGCCAGTTTGTTGAGGATAGTTTTTCCCGTTTGTCGATGTTGATGATCCAAGCCCAAGATTCAAATTTCTTTTTTGCGTGTTGTGGTCTAGTGAAAAGATCGAACTCAGAGATTCCCGCGGCATCGACCCAGGCTTGTACTCTGAGACTCCACATGTCTAAAAAGGTAACATTATTGTCAGAATAGGTTTTGTTGAATATTCGATAGGTGGCATTGGATTTTCAAGAGACATTTTTCACATTAATGTGATTGATTTCCAGATCACATGGCTATACAAGGAGTTCAGTGACAGTTTGTCTCGTAAAGATATCATTGAAACACGTGGTAGGTGGAGAACAGAGCGCCAAAAACGCCCCTCTAAAGAGTTCCAAATATGCTCGCTGATGTTCCAGCTGACCTCAGCTCCAAAAGTTAATATAGGAACTACCTTTTGCAAGTAGAACGTCAGAATCGGGGATAAAGAAAATTGACCAGAGCTTTTGTTTATTTTTGCCGCTTGTAAGGCAAGACTCATGGTTTTTAGTTTCAGATCTTTCACCCATTGGTGTTCACAGATGGAGTTGTTGAACTGCACACCCAAGTATCTTATAGAGTCTACAGTATCAAGGAACTGGCCACCTACAGCCCACCTAAACGCCTTAGCTTTTTAGCCTGAAACAATGCCAATTGCCACAATTTTTGTTTTTTCTGTGTTAATTGTGAGCTCATTGATCGATAGGTACTCATATAGGGAGCTGAGCAACCGTTGGAGACCAATTTGAGTTCTATCAATTAACACTAGATCGTCCGCGTAGGCAATACAACTTACTGGAACTTGGTTGATCTTTGGAGGGAAACAGTGGACATGACCAAGATGATCCGGTAAATCCACCAAGAATAATTTGAACAGATCCGTGGCAAGGGGGCACCCCTGCTTTACACCCCTTGCCGTTAGAATAGAATTGGACAGTTCACCACTTCTATTTAGGCGTACCAGGATTGAGGTGTTCAAATGAAGAGCCATTATTGGATCAAGGATATTTGATGGACAATTCCATTTTCTTAATTTGTTCCAGAGAAGGCCTCTATTTATGCAATCGGAAGCCTGCTTCATGTCAATAAATGCTAGGTAGATGTTATGCCAGGCTTTCTGAGCTTCAAATTTCAGGATTGTGAGAATCAAAATGTTGACATCGACACCCACACCTTTTGTGAAGCCAGTTTGCCGTACGTCAGGAATACCAGCTAAATGTGCCCATTGAACAAGCTTTAAGCGCAGCTGAGAGCCAAAGATCTTCCCTATTGTATCTAGGAAAGCAATCGGGCGGTAATTATCCGGGCAATCCCAGCTACCTTTCTTATGTATGGGAACTATAATGGCTGTTAACCATGACACAGGTAGACATTTTTGCAAGGCAATACTGGCAAATAATCGTTCAATAAAGATGGCCCAGACTGTTAGATTCTCTTTGAGCATCACATTGCTAATCAGGTCAGGGCCAGCGGAATGAGAGTTCTTTAGACTCTTGATTGCTAGTTCAATTTCATCGAGTAGGGTGTCAACAGCCCAAGAACCATGACATGCAACCGGGTAACACTCAAAAGGGTTATTTGAACCAGCAAAAACACCAGAGAAATGTCTGGACTATCTATCACCCGAGATGGTGTTTTGAGGTGTCGTTGAACGGTCAATTGTGCCCGTATTTAATATTTGCCAAATATACGGAGTGTTCTTAGTGATTATAAGCTTCATCATCAACTCAGCACGATCTTGTTCGATGATAGCTTTGTGCGAGGTTACCCAATTCCTAAAAATGGCTCTTCTAATGCTCACAGCATCTGATACCATGCTCTTTGGTGAATTATTTTTTATGAGGTGTAATTCTTGATGCAGAGCTTTATTTTTCTCGTGCAAGATTAGACTGAACGCATGGTTATGTTGGGTGTGCTTTTGACACTGAGCCTTAGTGACAATCTGATGGTCATTCAATATTGAAAAGGTAATCAACGCCATTCAATAGCCGGTAAATCTGTCAGTCATGTGGCTGATCTGCGGGGCATTTATGCGAAGACGATTACCCCCACTATTAGATTCAACTGGAAGATTGTATACTTGACCAGAACTAGAGGTGTCTAATAGACAGCTAAGTTTCAAGAGCTTGTGGTCACTATTGGTCATGTTTTGGATTTGAAGGCTTAAAAGCTTCAACTCAAAGTTCCTAAAATAATCGATGATGCTGTGCTGTGGCTCGCGGTGCCAGGTTGGCTGGGCAGGGATATTGCCACTGACAGCACCATTTAACATAACGCAGTCACACGATTTCATTGCGTCGGCCCACATTTGCCTTCTGGCCACCACATCCTTTAATGGACGTCGCTTACAACAATTGGTTGACTGATCAAATTGGAACCAAGAACAGTTGAAGTCCCCACAACAAATAATTGTGAAGTTGTTATATAACAGCATTGCATCATCTATTAAATTACATACAGTATTAACAAAAACCTTTGCACACATTTTTGCAGGGTTCCAATAGCTGTTGACAATAAGAAGATTTTTTTTGTCGCTAGATTGGAATTCAGAGTGTGTATGATGATGCCTTGGACATAAGGGTTGGGATATGAGCAAATCGGAGATGACCAATTTTGAGTGATGCGAGTCATTATTAGTAGCCCAGCGCTTGGTCTTCCTTGAGCATTTTTGACTGCAGGTTTTACTGACATGGTGAAACTGTCTCTCCAAGGGAGTCCAATAACTGCGTCTCCTGCAGGCAAATTGCAAACACTTGAACTAGGGAGACCTCCAAGCTGTTGAACAAGTGTTTAAATCCACGGGTGTTCCATGATAAAATAAAGTTTTGCCTTTCCGAGGGGATCAATCATGGCTAGGCCTGTGCATAGAGTCAATCAGTATTTTTTCGGCTCACGTTTGAGCTTTCAAGGCAACTCTGAGTTTGGGCGGTTCGCACAAGAGACCGTACATGCGACACATCAGAACTCTTCCTGGCCTTCTGCCTATGGTCAGCAGAGTCATGGGAACGAGTTACAATTGCTTTCGCAAGTTCCAAGGAAATGTCAAAGCCAAAGAACAGTAGGTTGTCAGCAGCTTTGAGAATCGTATTACAAACTCCTGCTGAATCAATGCGAAGCAAAACTGAATCGCAGCATCGCTCTGTAGCGTATTCAACGATTTTAATATCATCTGAGGTTATCGAGCGGAGAGGTGGAATACACTTCAACAGCTTCAACACATTCCCTCTGTTGAGATTCATCTCTTTGTCGTAGCTGTGGATGTTCTGGAGCCTTAACTTTCAACTATGCCCAGCCTGTGAAGTTACCTCTGAACTCGAGATTTAAGGTGCATGAGTTGTTTACGTTGATTTAGAGTGAGTTTCGGATTTAGACTCGGGACAGTTGGACTTGTTGTCGGCGGCCTTTCACTGTCTGCTCCAAAATTTGGTAAGCACTTGACATGGCCATTAGATGGAACAGGACCATTAGCACCTTTAGCTTGACTATTGGTATGTATGGAGGCCGAGATTGGATTAACATCAGGCATCTGGGAACAGTCGTCATCATCAGAACAAGGGTACGTGGATAGGTCACATAGCTCAGTTGAAATAGACACCACAGGCGTCACTGACGAGCAATCGTCGGAACTGATTCACCTTCTTTTTAAGAGTGGTTTCGAAGGCTGCACAGTGCCGTCCGGCACTTTAGAGCGGGCACTTCCGCCAGCACCAGTGCTGCGTAGAAAAAGCCCCGGTCTTGGGGGGTCATCAGGTTCCTTATGAATTTTTTTGTGTTGGAGTGACCAGAGGTGCTGGATTTATTTTTGTAGGGCCTTGTAGCCGTAACACACTTTTGCTTTTTTGTCGGCACCATCAGTTTGACTGAGGGAACGGCAATCGTTGCTTTTGGTGATATACCAACGTTGCCTGATTTTGCGGGGCCTACAAAGATGCCAAATGAGGCACATTGCGGTGCTTTCGGGTCCAGTTGAGGCTGACCTTGGGGAGGCTTTTTGTGCCCAGTGGTGAAAGTCGGTAGTCCTGAAGTGGCCAGATTTTTATTAACCTTGGGTAAGGACTGAGCCACAACACTATTGGAACGTGGTGGCAAGTCAGGCACGACTAGGTCAGTACTTGGCGTTGGTCGAGGTTCTCCTGAAGGCACACTAAGTACATCACTTGGGCCGGGCGCCTCAGTGGAGTTCGTATTTGATGAATTCACAATAGGGGGTCTTTGAACGCCCAGTTTGGCTAGGTTTTCGTTATTCGATTTTTTGTGCTGGCACCCACATGAGGCATCTACTGAGTTGGTTTGCTTCCTCATCCATTTGACTGCATCTAGCAAGCCAGAGGTGAGGCTGTCATTTTGACAGTGATGACGTGCCGCCAGATCGGCGAGCCGAACTTGCCATTGCATCGTCGATTCAGCTTCGGTCTGCATTTGTTGTTTCAAAAATTGGGTGATGTTATCAAATTGGTCCATTTTAGTGGTTAAGGTCCATAAAGATGGCAGCCTGATCACGGAAAGATTTGTTCAATGATTCATAAAGTTTAACAAAACGAATCATTGCTTGTGATGATGCCGTAAGAACGTTGTTATGTATTTGAATGGCGGCAGCAACTGAGAGGCTTGATTTTGTAAAAGGAGTCGTAGGACAGTCAACACTCAGACTCGCTCGATGTGATGAATATCAATGAGGAGTTTGCAATTTGAAAGGTTGACTGTGTCAGGAATCGATCACACTTTTTTTGAGGAATTTCCGACTTCAGAAGATAGAGGCAAACTTGCCATTTTGCGAGTTTCCAAGGATTTCTCGGCGGGGCAGAGATAAGACGCTTGCTGGGGCGTGGAAGCAAGTGAAGCAGCCAAGGCAAGTTTCACAATTGGTTGCGACGAAGGTCCTGCGGCAGTTCTGACAGGGGATAGCAAAGGCAAATTATAAGGTGCCGGCAGGTTCAAGACTTCTGAGTTGGAGCATGAGTCTGCAGATTTCGAAGCTGCGGTTGCGGGTTCCGTTAAGTCGCAAAAAGCCTGGGGCTTTTCCGTAGTAATATGAGCAGCTTCGGGAGCCGAGTCGGTCAAATAGTTATTTGAGATCACAGCAGCATGGCTCAATGCCGGTAAAGTCGAGGAAGTCCCATTGAGGTCAACTGATTCGGGCTGTGCGACGTCCATAATACACTAATAATCTCGGCGGCGTCTGTGATGCAGAACGGAGAGAAGTAGATGTCTGGTGAATCCACATTCACCGGTGAGTCTCGTGAGACTCGTGGAATCAAGGTATGCTCCTGCACCGACACTGACACTGGGACAGGGACAAGAGTTGTCAGCGACAGCAGCGCAGGTGGGCGAGCAACCACCAGGACCTGGGAAGTGTCACTCGCGGCCGCTGAGCAGTCAGCAACATATGAAGGGAGCGGTGCAGCATGGACCAAGGAGCCTGCCAATGCGGGCTGCGAAGGTGGCTGAGACGCGGCTTCGGGCAGCTCAGACAAGACTGACTCCAAGGAAGTAGCAAGAGTATTTTGAGTCGGAGTGTCAGGCCGATTGATTAACTTGCTTACCTTGCTGCCCGACAAGCCGGATGAGCCTATCAGTGGCACAACAGTCCATGGATTCAGCATCCGTCGATGCTGGAGAGTCTTGTGGCGGGTCTGAGGTCCAGGGCGGGAGCTAGTCTTAGGGGGATCAGACATTCTGACCACAAGCGCACAGGCGAACTCGGGCGAACTGGGCAGACTGGACTCACTGCCGGACTCTGCGTGAGAAAGATGCTTTTAAACCCCAAAAAGCAGAAGCAGTAGAAACAAGACCGAAGGGTCTGAAGGGTTGCAGCAGCTCCTCTCACAGAAAACACAGAAAACACAGAGGACTGGGCAGACTGGCCTGGACTCACTGCCAGACTCCACCCATGTCTGATTTTAAGGAGTACAGAGGTTGCAGCATGCCCTCAAACACTTGGAAGGATACACGGGGTGGGGGTGTCTTGAACAAACCACAATTTGCACAATTTGCATGTGCAATCAAGTGCAATCAAGTGAACTCTTCCAGACTCACAACCACAAAAAAAAGGCCTTCACTGGCCACCACTCAATAGCGTGCACAATGGCACTTGCGGGATCAAAGGGGATCAAAGGGGATTTACTCCCCCGCAGTCTCCCCCGCAGTCTCCCACAAATCTCTCACCTGAGCGTGTGCAAATTTCAGGGACAGTTGTTAAAAAAACGAGCTTACCGCACCAGGGATCTTAATGACAGACATTCCCCTGTTTACTCGCGGGCACCGCACTGTATTTGGTCTCCCCGACACCTTCAGCAAGGGCCACTTAAATCCGCTTTTCCTTCGTACTATACCATAACACGGGGGTCGCGGAAACTCGCCGGCGGATACGTAGGCCCAGCGTTCCGCTCCGCTCCGCTCCGCACACACTGGATCTCGCTCGATCTCGCTCTCCGAAACCAAGGAAAGGACCTGCAGACGTCCAGTTGCGTCAAGCCGCACCTCACAGAAGGCGGGAAACAGGAAAGGCCGCTTCTGACACAGATTTTATTACATAAGAGTATAACTATAACTAGAGTACATTTTGCAAACTTTAGGCTTTTTGTCTACTTCAACTCGATGGAAATGTTTCAATATTATGTCAACTGTGAACTTTCACAGGTTAAGCTGCTTGTGTTTCTTCACTTTGGCAAACGTTTCTAAACGTGAAAGGTGCCATAGACTGTACACATGTGCTACTGGGTCCACCACATGCAGGTCATATGTGATGATCACTTATTTATTACCCAATGCTTTGCCAATTTTCCAGATTGACACAAGGAGCGTTTATACTTCATAGCAGCGGCCTTTCAGAAACCATGATGGCTATGCCACAAGAACAGATCTGGCATGTAGGTAAGTCTCATAACTACAAACTATACGACTGTGGGTTTTTTGAGGAAGAAGTTTCTGTTGTAATGCGATCAAACTCATGTTTTCTTCTACATCCTCACAGGCGACAGTGCTTACCCGGTGAAGCCTGGTTATTGGTTGAATTTTCAGACACTTGGACACAACTGCAGCAAAAGTATAATATGGCCATATGCAGACATGAAATACAATCAAAATAACTGCTGAAAAGCAGATTCTGATGCATTAATGTAAGAGGGTATTTGAATATACAGAACTAGTAAGATGTGCTCCACTGTAATACTTTGTGGCATTCTCCACAATGTGGCTAAAAGGTGCAGAATTCCACTCCACAATATAGATGAGGATGGAAGTAATGCAACTGGTGGCATGGAAGATGCCAATGGTGGGAATGAGGTCAATGCTGGAGTCACCACTTGGACTTTTTTCTCATTAACTTTCCACAATGAACATTCCTACCGTTGCTCATAGGGGGTGAGCCACAACTCACAGGATGCATTTTTGTTTTATCCAACCACTTATACGATTTTTTCAAAGCATGTATGACATCAGTAGCATAACATACGTTTCATCATTGTAAAGGACATGCACAAACATATTGAAATATGTAACAATTTGTAACTAGGCCAACAATTGGAACATTTCATACATTTTCAAGAAATATCTGAAGAATCATAATCGGCATCTCATGTCCTTAGTTGTACATTATCATATAACCATATTTCGAAATTCACAAATTTCACTATTATCATCTTTGGTACTCTTTCTGTAGCTTACTCATTCTAATAGCTCTAAAGGTTAAAATATTTGAAGTACAGGAAATATCATCGGAACAAAAGTATACAATAAAATTATTCATACATAATAAATATTCTTCATTGCATTATCAACGGGGACGGTGTCAGGGCCTTTCAACTTTTTCAAATGAAAGGGGACTGCAGCCTCAGGGGGCCCCCAGCAACTCCCGCCTTTTTGCCAGTCGGCAGTCTTGCAACATGGCAAAATATTCCTTTCTCTATTTTCGTTCTGGCGTTTAACATGTGGGTTTTAATGTGCTCGCATTACAACCGGCATTTCCTGGAGCCTTTCTGTCTATCACTTCCCACGGGATACAGAGAAGTGTTATCACCTCATTGTCCTCTAACACTGGTCCCTCCACATCAGCCACTTGCTGACAAAGAAGGGATTACAGCTCTTCAGTTGGCATTTCGTGTTTAAGATCCCTGCTGGCCGGCCGTCTCATGGTAATCAGCGATTATTAACTTTATTTTTTTCATCATTGTAATGTATGCACCCCAGGGGGGCACAAACTGTGTATGCTCTTAGCAGGGGGCCCACCAACCATCATGTTAAAAGGGGACCCCACACATCTTCAGCTGTGTCTGATTATCAACATGCCTGCATTGTCCTCTCCCTCGACCTAAAACATTGCATGCCACATAATTGATTGATGCATGTTGCTTTTGTGTACACAAAGAGAACTGCGCCTTGTCCAGAGGCCTCACTTCCTCAGTGAAAGATTACAGTTGGTCTCGTGTAACCTAAAGAGTACTTGACTGCTCATGGTAAGATTGATGTGTACGGTTTAGACTGTGACACAAAAGTGTCAGGCTGGGCTATAAGAAATGAGGAACCCTGCACCCTATGCAACTTACAGTGTGAAGTGGCTCAACCCTTGTCTATGAATGAGTTGTTTTTTTTCTTTTTAACAAGCCGTGCTTTGAATAAATGTTGTTGTTGTGTGCTCTGACAATGTTTGTGTGCTTGTCTCACTTCAGATATGGCTTCCTTCACCCATATGACCCACCTCAGAAAGCTTGGTTGACTCTCTTGTCCTACAAGTGCCACTTAGCCAGCCTCTGAAAATTACATAGACATACTCTGCGCTGTCTGTCATGCCACCATGGCAGTTTTTGCATTGTGTCACAGAAACCAGGCTCGCACACCAATGTAGAGCAGTGACAAGTGAGAGACATTTTAATTTGTCATCTGACAGAAAGACCAGAGGGGTACTGACCTAAACAACCTAACCCCACCCTTCAGATCTCCCAACTTGATAGGTCATTCGTCAGGTGACTGATCCGAAACCAAACTTAAGAACATTTGAGAATAATACTCGAGGCCTTCTGGTGAGGCGCGACCTTCTGCTTCATTCAAACCTATAAGAAACCAGTAGTGCATCTCTTCGAGCAAGCGCCTAACAGAAACAAGACTTCCTTTCAGTAGACAGATCCGACTAACAGAAATGGAGTCCACTGGAAGAGAACAGTTTCACGAGATCAGAATAAAAAGGAAAAGCAGCAATATTTTCTGACCATCTGTTAAGCAATGTTATTAACACATGCATACTGCCTCCACACTTGTTACCTTCATTAATTGTATCATTGGGCATTTACTTAAGCAATAGAACCCGAGCACCCCGGGGCATTACCAGAGTCGGTAATGCCCCAGACGCGAGGGTTCTATTGCTATTAGTACCCCGGCCCATGACCGGGGCACTAAAAGCTTTTACCGAGACACTAAAAGCTTATTTTGCAGGAAAAAAAAAAAAAGAAAATGGCCGCCGCCATTGAAAGGGAAAACGGAGTCCGTTTTCCCTTTCCATGGTGGCCATCGGGAGCGGACTCGCTGGGAACACAATTGATCCCAGTGCATCCGCTCCTGAAAAAAGATAAAAAAGAAGGTAAGTGGGGTTGCGGGAGTGGGACGGGGAAGAGGGAAAAAAAAAATACGTACCTGTGTCCCCGGTGGGGGACGAGGGAAGCCCCCAGCCCTGTGGAGGCACAAAGCGGGGATGGCCCCGCTCCGAGCCTCCACACGGCTGGAGGCTTCCCTCGTCCCCCGTCAGGGATGCAGGACCAAGAAGGTAAGTTGGGTGGGTAGGAGGGAGGGAAGGGAAATTAAAAAAAAAAAAAGACTTACCCGAGTCCCCAGCGGGGGGGCGAAGGCAGCCTCTCAGCCGCGGGGAGGCTCGGAGTGGGGATGGCCCAGCTTCGAGCCTCCTCATTGGCTGAGGGGTTGCCACGCCCCCCGCCGGTCACAAAGGCCGTGGAATCCCAACGGAGGGATTCCCGGCCGGGTAGGAACCTGGCGAGAGCCAATCAGAATGCTTGTTGCATTCAGATTGTCTCTCGCCGGGTTACTAATACAATTTAACACTTTATTAGATTAAACCTTGGAAATATGAGCCTGTGTGTGTGTCGCTAATGGGGATATCAGTATGTGTCTGTGCATCAGCTGTCGCAACATCATGCCTTCCCACGGCAACATTGTACACGTCTTTTCCAATGTGTATAATGCTTGTGTGTTTGTAACTTTTGCATGGTTGCTACTCCAAAGGAGGTCTGCCAATTCTTTATGCAGCATTAAAGTTTCAATTGGCACCTTGTAGAATCTATTCTTCCTTGGCTTGACTGAGCTTGCCAGGATGGCCCACTAGTCAACCTGGATTTCTGTAGTACCTGGCATCACCACCACTTGTGCCTTTGGTTGTCATAAAGGGGGCCGGGCATCAGGCTCATTAGCTCCTACTGGGTCCCTTAATTAGAGGGGTTCTTTAGCCTTTTACATGGTGTGGGCCCGGTTTGGCTGCTTTTTCTTCCAGGCCCTACACTGCCACCCGGCTCATCTTCCCACTGTATGATTAGGCTAATGGTTAAAGTTCTAATGACCTACCACCTTTCCCCTCCACCCCCCTCCTTCTATTTGCCCTGTTCCATGTTCACCAGCTTTCTCTGTTCACTCCGACCTTCCCCTTTTCTGACTTACTTGTCATTCCTTTTTACCTTTCCTCTGTTTCTGTCTCCTTTTTTTTTTTCAACAACACTCTATTATTTTCCTTATAAACAACAATAGTAAAAGTAACAATGTTTCACAATCAGCATAAAGAATGAAATTTACAAGACAAGAGCATCATAAATAATTCAGATCAAACAGAAAACCAACCGTAGTGAAACATAACCAACAAAATAACCACAACCACACAAGACAGCACAAAAAAAAAGGAGAAACCCCACCCTTTTCACTACTACTACCATAACCGTGTTTCTGTCTCCTTTAAACTCCTCTAGATTGACTTTTGTCTTTCTGTTCTTCTCTCTCATTTGGTGTTCTCCTCTCCACTGTTATATTTCCTGGTCTACTTTGCAGCTCTGGCTCTGTTTGTCACCTCCTTCAATCTTATCTCCATCTCATGTTTGAACTTCTCTGCACCCTCCCCTCTGCATTCTTACTCCTGCACCTCTCCACTTTTCTACTCTTTCTCAACACTTAACTGTTCCACCTCCACTCTGTTTTCCCACCTACATTCTTGTTCTCCTCTCAATGCAATTCTCTTATTTATTTGTTTATTGTGCATGTGTAAGGTGCTTATACATCAAGAAAGTGTGTTTCAAAGTGCCCACACGGCAAAGGGGAGGGAACATGGGAACAAAGGTAAAAATAATAAACAGATGAACAGGAAAAAGGGGCAGTCATACTAGGCCTTGTGAGCATTCAGAACGTGCAAGTGCAGAGAGGGAGAGATGGTCAGGATAAGTGCTTCGAGTTCCAAAGGGAAAGTGCCAAGGAGTCAATGTGTGCAACAATAAGTGTCTGGCAGAGATCGCTTGGTACAGAGTGATCACTGCCATTAATAAGTGCAGGCCTGTGGGAACACAAGCTAGTGGGTGCCAGAAGGCAAGTGCTGAGATGGTGCGGAGGCTGAAGGCGATTGGGCGGAAGGCTGGGACCCAGAAGAACCCATAAGGTCCTAGACCACCAATCTCAGCAACTGCGGCGTATTAACACATGAGTGAGAGGGGAAAGGAGGAGGTGAAGAGCAAAGTCTTGAGGAGCTTCCGGAATTTGAGGCAATCTAACTCAAGACAGAGAGCAGGGGGGAGACTGTTCCAGAGGAGGGAAGACAGCCGGGAAGAAGGATCTGCCACTAGTTCGCTGCTTAGAAAAATGCCTGACACGCACAGAGTTGGAGCCGGAGGAGCACAAGAATCTGGCAGGAAAGTATTTGGTGAGCGCCTCGTGTTCATTTCACTCCTCCTTCCAGTTATTCTCCATCTCTACTCCTCTTTCATCCACCTCAGCTTCTCTTTATCCCACTGCCACTTTCCTAACGGAGACCTCCACCTTTTCCTCTCGCCCACCTCTCTTTCCGTTTTGTCTGCTTCACCCTTCTCCCGAGCCCTGGTCCTTTCTCCCCCATGTGCTCTCCTGTCTCACTTCCCCGCCTCCACCTTGCTCTCTGGCTATATTTCCTCATTGCTGTCCTTCTCATACAAATATCTGCAATAAGCACCACTAACTACCACATTATATGTTCCTCTTGGGCACTTTTGTATCTCTGAAGGGCCCAGGCTCTGTGAGACAGGTGGATCATTGTGTCCATCTGTGTTCATGGTCCGAGGGGACGTAGCTGATTGGTTAGCATTCATTGGAATTACACAAGACCGGTACCTGAGGTGACTTGGCCATTATCCCACACTGCGCCTCTGTGAGCCGACATTTTATCATTTCTAGCCATGATCTTGATTTTCGTTTCTGCCTCAGGACTGCTCAATCTGTGGCTGTGGCTCAAAGCCCCCTGTCCTGTCTTAATATGAATCTGATGGCTCTCAGACTTCGAGTGCGGGCGCACTCATGGTCCCTGAGTTACAAGTGTGTTGTGCACACATTCTGCTGCCTTTGAGCAAGCCACACAATCCATGGCTGCCTAAGCTGGGAGCTCTGAAAACTGCCTCTTACTTGTTAGTGACCTATTTATATTAATGGCAATTCAAAATATCTGTCGGACCTCCGTCTGCTATACTGTTAGGTGGTTGAAATTGTAATCTGCCTTCACTCTGCTAATGGTGATTGGAGATAGAATGATGTTGAATTTTAGGTTATACATGGACTGGTATACTTTGGGGGATCCTCTGTGTACTGCCTCCAAAGGCTCTCATCATGGAGTGGGTGGTCCTCAAGGTTACTCCAGTTCCATCTATTATCTTTGATGATGGGACTTGGACAGCACGCACACAAATAAATACTCTTGTCTGCCCCATGGCTGATTCTAGGAGGCCACCTTTAAGTTGTGATAGAGCTTTTTAAATGGAAAATTAAGCTAATAACTAGCTGTTTTGCATTGTCTTCTCTGCAGCTTCTTATTTATTGTTGCTTGGCTTGTTAATTGAAATGGAAGGACACGTTCATCATGTGAATTCACAGAATGCTGCATAATGCTGCATAGTGCCTCAAGTCATTTCAGGGTCATCGAAAAATACCCATTCCTTTCCATTTCCCCTACACTTCCAATCTCTTTCCCAGCCTCTGCATTCAATACTTGCATCACCAAAAGATGTCTTATCCCCAAGATCCCCAACACAACTTTGCCACCCTGAGTGGTATAGTGTGACAGGTAAGGTTATATGTTACTCATTACCATCATTTCTTGGTTATACTGGGGATGGTCCAATCGGTTTTTATAGATTTTGAGTATTATTTGCAAGACATTAGCATTTTTAAACTAATTACCCTCACCTACATTACATTTTCTTGTGTGTAATACATTTTATCAAAAGAAAGGGTTAAGGTAAAGCACTGAATCATTCAACCTTCAATCATATGCAGTACCTTAGGAAAACATCACACTTAACCTCATACATACAAGCATCACAAAAAAACGAAAAAAGATAAAACGGAACAAAGGAAAATACATGAGAAAATAGACAAAAGAAAAGGAAACAAGAAAGAAAACAAGGAACAAATAAAATAAATAAAAGACCAAAAAGTAGAAAAAAAAGAAAAATGTGCAAAGAAACATGTCCAACTGTTATCCTAGATTGCCTGTGAGTGGTTTCACCTATTGTAGTTCTTTTGTTTCGCTGTTTGTGCTTCAATACCTTAAGAAAACATTAAACATAGCCCTGCACATTCAATTATATTAACAATGTTACAAGAGAATAAAAAGTGGAAAATGAAAAAGGGAAAATGGAAATAATAAAGTAAAAAGAAAAGAAACAAAAATGAAATATGAAGAAAAGAATCAAGCAGGTTCATATTATGAAAAATGGGAAAAGGGAAATTATAACAGAAGACAGAAAACAAAGCAAAAGCAAATACAAGAAAAAACAAGATCCATATATACCGTGCTCTGCTGCTTCCCAATTCTTTGCACTGTACAAATCATATAAATACATTCATACATAGAAGAAAACGAATGAAAGAACGGGGAAAAAACACCAAATTCGGGAAAGCTAAAATAGGAAAAAGAAAAAAGATAAGTCAAAAGGGAGAAAAGAAAAGGACAAAAAAGGGAAAAAGGGAAAAAATAAGACAACCTTCTTTTGCTTTCTAATCCGGGAGGATAGCTCAGGGGCAGCACATTTGTCTAGAAAGCAAGACACTGCAGAGCAACAGAGGTCCGAATCCTGGTCCGGCTTAGAGACTGCTCTCTGGTGTTAAGCGTGTAAAAAAGATTAACGTACATACACGAAAAGAATGTAGAAAGAAATACTAAATAAGAGGAAAAGAAAAAAGATGAGAACATTGAGAGAAAGAAATGAAAAGCAAGAAAAGGAAAATTTGATAAAAGGAATAGAACGGAAAAATCAGGGAAAGAAAAAGCACAAATTCAACAGGAAATAAAATATAATTTAAATCCAAAATAAGTTAAAACTAAAATGAAGTACACAAAATGACATCCCATATCTTGGTTGTAGCTATTTAGCCCAGAGCATGCATGCTTCCAGGGTCCATGCTGTCTACCACCATTTGCTCAGCAGTTGAAAGCTTTAGGTTAACCTTGGTCGCACTGCCATTTGTATAGGTTACCTCATTGCATTTTCGCGGGCCGATTTGAAAATAATTTTTATAATGGCAACATCCCATTGAAAAACGCTATGTAAATCATAAGCATCGTGGACTAGGCTTGTAAAGTCATGACACCTTTCTGAAAATGCTCAACGTTCCTTCATGTGGCAGCCGCTGCGTTCACTTTGTGGAATGAATACTAATTTTGGTCTTCTCCACGGGAGGAGTGAGATGGTCATTTATCCCAAAAAGTGGTATGATCAGATTGAACGATCTTTGACACTGGCACTATGAATTGCCCTTCTGCAAACTTTGACTTGCTCCTAGCCTTTTTAGGACAAGGGTATGAAAGCGACTAGAAGCAGAGAAGGACTGCTAATCACAGACGCCGCGGCCGAAAGGCAGTTCAGAATGAGCTAACCATCGCAAATGATAGAATAAGCCACTGGGTAATGACCCGCACTTTTTCCGCAATTGTTTTAGGGTGGAATTCTTTGAAAGGGGAACATAAGCCTTGAGAAAGAGCAGCGCTCGAAACATGTGTCTGCTGGTTCAGAAGTTGCTTTGCCCTGTCAAAACTTGAATTAAATATAATATTCAGTGCAAATTGGCGCAGTGTGGTTGTATCTCTGTAGTTTAATTTTTTAGGACAAGGTATTTTGAAAAACATAAATTAAAAATGGCTCACCTTAAACTTCCCAATGGGATTGCGCCATTATACAAAGTTTCAGTGAAGGGATGCTGTTTTTTCTGAGAGCTGTTCTAGGTGTTTATGTTCTACTCTCTCATTCGCCATTATCCCTCACGTGGCTTTGTAAGAAGACTGACTGTAATATGGTAGAACTGCTCCAAAATCCCAATACAGGTAATTCCCCCTGGCTGGCTACCCACCAAACCAGACGTTTAAAAAGGAAACACGGGCGTCCTTTTCCAGAACTGGCAAGTAACCCGTTCCCAAAAATAAGGAATAACTCCTTTTAAGAGGTACTTTACAAGCAGAACATTTAATAAAATAGTGACTGCAGCCCTTTGGCAACATAAGCCCTTTGCAAAAAACCCACAGATAAACAAAACCGACCTCTACATTCCACGTGGGAAATTGACTTTCACTTCGCATTTGCTGGCGGGGTTCTGCACAGCCACCACGCGCCACTTCCTGCACACATGGAATGCACTCTAGACATAACGAGATGAACCGCCACTTTGGAATCACTCATTGCTTCCATTGCGCTTAGACAGGGAACGCAATCACCTCAAAATGGGGTGCAATGTTGACAGTTGGCGTCTTTATATTTCAAATAAGCACACTGGCAGAGCTGACCTTAGAATCTGGACCACAATCTGCTAGAACGTAAGAGCTGCATAACAACTTTAGCTGAGTGCTGTACATTTTCTTTCAACAACGTAAACTGCGCAATCGTACTCATCAATTAAACGGTTGAGGTTATAGAAGAGGCCAAATGATCATTTCAAGACCCACCAATATGAGACCCTTGAGGATTTAAAACGTTCTCATTGTGCAACCCTTAATCAAGAATCGGCCTGTCGACAATTAGATAATATGGGAAATGTATGGCAATTAAAGAGGGGAGGGATGAGGAAAGAATAAATGTGGGAAATGGGGTTAAAAGGTAATATATAATAGGATGACAAGCACAAAATGAGGGGAAGAAATAGCATGATCTGTTGCAGTGCTCCTCAAATGGGGCTGTGCCCCAGTGGCGGACATGGCTGTGCCTCTATTAGCACAAATGCAACAGCATGAACTGCAAGCCTAAGGCCCTGGCCCCTGTGCTTATGTGAGCTGTGAATATAGCAAGAACGCCAGCATTCAGTGGCAGACATGGCTGGTAATGGCTTGCAGCCAGTTGATCCTACGTCATTAAGGCTTCTGAAAGGGCTGACAAGCAGTTGCCAGCCTGCATGGTTCCAACATGGGTGTTATTGCTATTAGACCGCGGCGGTGTTTGACGTCATCACAGGGCTTCCTGGCTCCCGCATCTTGCTTGGCTACGCACCCTGGACGTAAAGAGGCACCAGGAGCCCCGCAGCAATGAAGCCCGCGGCATGGCAAGGGCACAGTGTTTGGCGCCATCCTGGGACTTCCTGGCTCCCTGGATCCTGCATCCTGCTTGGCCACGGCCCCTGGGTGTAAAGAGGCACCAGTAGCCCTGCAGCGGTAAAGCCTGCGCCCAGGTCGAGGACGCTGTGTTTGACGCCATTAAAGGACTACCTGGCTCCCAAAACCTACCTGGTCATGCCCCCTGGACGTATAGAGGTACCAGTAGCCCTGCAGTGGTGTAGCCCGTGGCTTGGCAAGGGCGCCGTGGTTGGCGCCATCCCGGGATTTCCTGCTTTAATTGCTCCTGCATCCTGCTTGGCCACGCCCCCTGGACGTAAAGAGGCACCAGTAGCCCTTCAGTGGTGAGCCCACAGCGGGGCAAGGACACAGTGTTTGGCATCATCCCGGCCCTTCCTGGATTCCTGGCTCCCACATCCTTCTTAGCCACGTCGCCTGGATGTAAAGAGGCACCATTAGCCCCGCAGCGGTGAAGCCCATGGCGGGGCAAGAGAGTGGTGTTTGGTGCCATAACAGGACTTCCTGGCTTCCTGCCTTCCACATCCTGCTTGGTCATGCCCTTGGGACATAAAGAGGCACCATTAGCCCTGCAGTGGTGAAGCCCGTGGCGCGGCAGGTGCATAGTGTTTGGCGCTTTCCCGGACTTCCTGGCTCCCTCATCCTGCTTGGCCATGCCCCCTGGACGTAAAGAGGCACCAGTAGCCCTGCTGTGGTGAAACCCGCGGCAGGGCAAGGGTGCTGTGTTTGGTGCCATCCCATGACTTCCTGGCTCCCACATCCTGCTTGGCCACGCCCCCTGGAAGTAAAGAGGCACCAGTAGCCCTGCAGCAGTGAAGCCCACGGCGGGGCAAGGACACCGTCTTTGGCACCATCCCGGGACTTCCTGGCTTTCATGCTCTCTCATTCAGCTTGGCCACGCCCCCTGTATGCAAAGAGGCACCAGTAGCCCTGCAGCGGTGAAGCCCACATTGGGGCAAGGACACAGTGTTTGGCACCATCCTCGGACTTCCTGGCTACCAGATCCTGCTTGGCCACGCCCCTGGACATAAAGAGGCACCAGTAGCCCTGCAGTGGTGAAGCCCGCGGCGGGGGAAAGGCGTGGTGTTTGGTGCCATATTAGGACTTCCTGGCTCCCGCATCCTGCTTGGCCACGCCCCCTGGACCTAAAGAGGCACCAGTAGCCCTGCAGCGGTAAAGTCCGAAGTGGGGCAAGGGTGCAATGTTTGGCCCGCAGGTGTTCGGCGTAGCAGGCTGTACCGGTAACTTGTGACAGCCATGATAGCTAGGGTCTTTCATGGAAACGGGGCATGGGATGTGGTGGAACACTGTGCCATTAAAACCAATTCTGAAGTATTGGCCCATAAGCGAAGTCCCTGCCTGGTCTTTGTATGGAAGTTTACCCCTGAGGTGAAAGCAAGGTGACCCAAAGTCAGGCCGGGCCGGGGGACCGCTGTTGTTGCTTGGTTAACGATTGAAACGTTTGAAACATTTGAATGGAGGCACCGGAGTCCTCACCAACTTCCCCCTATCCGCCATTTCTCTTCTGCAAACAGCGAGCCTCCCAGTCCATCGCACATGATGACCCAGAACTTAAGTCCAAGCGTAGGCTACTATTTGTGAGGAGAAGCAGGGGGGGCTTGCCTGCCGAGTCATGGCAAGGAAGGTACTTCTGCCATCGAACACCACGCTTAACTATGCAAGGGGAAGGCTAGTCCCTCATTAGTGAGATCCACCATTTACTGGGACTCACCCAAGATTCTTTGGGTGGGTCAGCAAACCCAATAGCTAACAATTACGGGGGTGGGGGGACTCTTGGTAATCCCAGTCTTCTGGATGGCCAGTCCGTTCCATACCAGGAGGAATGCACCACAGTTGAAAACCAGGATTCACCTGTAACCCACAACATCCTTCTGTGACCTTTTCTTGTGGATGCTTTATTTGTTTCTGTATTTGTCAGCCCCCTTAAACCTTAGGGTCAGTGGATCTGCGCTATATAATTCTTAAATAAAAATAACACCACTGAGGGTAGGCTTGTTTGTATGGACACTGCTATAGTCAAAGTCACTACTAGGGAAAAATACCTCTTGTTTCTAATCCCAGTCTAAATACCCATGGTTGGTGCCCCTCCCATTTTCTCACCAGCCTCTGTTGTGCCTACTCTTTATGGTTTAGAACAATTTTACCTAACCCCAAAAGTTCGACTCCCAAAGGTTCGACCCCGAATTTCCCACATATATATGTATATATATATGTGGGGGGGGGGGTAAAGTATATAAAAAATGTATAGATGTAAGGTGGGGAGCTGTGGGAGGTCGCCCCCACATATATTTGCGGGAAATTAAAAAAAAAAAAAAGTCAAACTTTTGGGAAGTCGAACCTTTGGGTTCGGTAAAATCACTTAGATTCACTCTTTATCGCTCATCTGACTTGATAACCCTCGGGATGGAGAAGCCACTAACAGCAACGGCTGCCGTGGCCACAACTGCCATGGAACCCCGGAGGGGGGCTGTCACCCAAGGCTTTTGTTGTAAATTTCTGCTTGGCCCCTGACTGTTTGCCTATACATTCTTCAGCTACTCCTGCGCAACATCTTTTCAACCCACTGGCCACTGAGACTGATGAGATAAACAGAGCTAAGTTCTCC
The DNA here is from genome assembly GCF_040938575.1 of Ambystoma mexicanum. Taxonomy (NCBI): domain Eukaryota; kingdom Metazoa; phylum Chordata; class Amphibia; order Caudata; family Ambystomatidae; genus Ambystoma; species Ambystoma mexicanum. Next base: position 782,449,126 of record NC_090932.1, read on the forward strand.
AGCAGTCACACTTGTAGCACCTGGAGCGAGAACACATTGTCAATGCACTCGGGGTTCAGTTCCTACCTCTGATTAACTCCCCTTAGGGCTCCCAAGCCAACTAGACAAAATATCCAACCCACCTCTGACCCATCTGTCAAGGAGGACCATACTATGAGGGGTGCAACTGAGAACGGGTGCTTGTTGAAATTAGCAGCCATAAAAAAAACTGCTTCTAGGTTGGAGGCTCGTGGGAAGGGAGGAGGGCACCCTCCAGGGGGAGCTTTGCTGTGTGCAACCTGCTGACATGGAGCCCCCTAATCCAGTTCTGAAATCCCCCAACAATCAGGATACTCACAGCCTGTTGGACCTCAAAGAAAATGCCAGAAGTCATAGTTGCAATCATGTGAGACCCCTCCGGGCTATCGCCTCTTGTGAGCCCATTGCCCATGCCCAGATGTTGCAGCCCCAGCCAGAGAACTCATCACAGTATAGTATCCCTGGCAAGTCCATTGTACCGGAGACTCGTGAGCAACGCACAACGGGAATTTAACATCCAAGCATGAAGAAATCCAGATCACACAGTCACTGCCTCTGGGGAAGTATGTCTAAATGCCATGAACATGGGGGACCAGGGACCGCCACAGTATTCCTCCACGGGGTGCCCAAACTGCCCATCAATAAACGAGAACCAATGGATGGCCTATTTAACAATTGTTTACACTGTCTTCGCATCACAGAGGGTTGTGCCTTTGTATCTAGGGAAACTCTGCTACAGAATCTCTAGTGAGGGGGACAATCCCCATGATTCCGTAAAATTGTTTTTTTGGGATCAGAGAGTGACCAAAGGTGTCTTGGGCAGATCGGGGAGCCATGCCCAGGTTGCTAATAGTGGAATTGTAATTAGACACTGCCCTCACCCTGGAAACATCGGCTGACCTGGAAGTACGCTAACTATGCTCTAAATGGTGCAAACCTTATGTCCCTGGGGACAAGGCCAGCTGGGAAGCATTGTGGGCCTGTGGAGCCTTGAATCATGGCTTGATTAAATAAGGGGTTCCACTTACTTCTGACCTTTTGTGCCCTTGTGGGCTGTCTCTCAGTCTTTTTGTTATTTAAATGTGTGCAAGTGTTTTGCGTTAGGATGTACTTTGATGGCCTGTTGGCCGAATATAGTTATTTTGATTGATTGCTATTAGCAACATAGGGCACCCTCTCGGATGCTAATCACTTTTTAGCATATTGCACATTCCCAATTTCCCCAGAAACCCCCATAACAAGAGAGCTGTCATCTAACATAGAAAAAGGAGAAGGTCCCTTTACTATTTCCATGGTGGTCTTGATGGGATCAGAGAGGGCTGGCCTGTGGGGAGACCAGAAGAAGAGTGCAGTGTTATGGTTTGGTCTCCCGTGTCATTCTGGAGCTCCCCACAGGGTTTCAAGAGCGGCACGGGAGAGCAGTTGGAGTGGAGGAAGATGCGGGACAACCTGCATCGTGGGGGTTCGTCTTATAGCTGAATAAACAAACCCTTAAATCCTGACCTGTGTTGAAACAGTATATCTTAAAATGTTTGCGACAAGTGGTGTAAGAACCCCCAGGCACCACAAAGGAGTTTGTGTCGGTGAGAGTGCTGATCGATACGGCTGATTGATCTGTGACAGCCACCATGACCCGCAAGCAAGTGAACACTCACCAGCTGGATGAGTGACTGAAGAGAGGTGCCGGCCCACCATAAGGCAAGAGCGGGCTTCACCTGATGTTGGGGAGAGACAGCAGAGCAGTTGGGGACTGTCTCGCACAATGTGCGACATACACAACAGAGACTGGAAGTCTGAGGAAAGCAACTTGCGGTGCTACCATCTTGGGTGCTTGTTGGTCGCCCTATCAACGCTTGGTGACAACAGCAAGATTTTTCTGCACAGAGCTTCCTCGTCACAGAACGAAGGGAAACAATGCTTTACGATACATTATTTGACAAAAAGGGACAGAACTACTTAAAAAAAAGATATATTAAGAGAAAACAGGAAGAAAAAAGGAAAGAATATAAAGTGGAAAAGAGCCTTTATCTAACATTCAGAGCAGTCGCCTCATACTGTTGCCTTACAATGCGGAATTTACCCGCTCCATGCCCTTTCCTCGCTGATCAAGGAAATCCTTCTACACCATGGGAACAATGGATAGACTAATTCCAGGTTTATTTAAGAACCATTGGGAGTGCAAAATTCAATGATGACCTTAAGGAGGCTACCTTACTGAACAGGCAGAAGCATTAAGAATGTTTCACTCCCTCTATTGAAATCCTTACGGTGTGCTCCTTAAAAAAGAATGGACAATGGGAATGCATAGAAGTTGATAATACTCTGCTTGACATCATGGCGGATACGGGATCACCATACACAATGGTGGATGTCTTCACTTATGAAAATGGAATTCAAAGGACAACTAGGCGTTCTGAGAATTACAACTGTCAGAGCCACGGAATATGGCAAAAGTCTCATTAACATCCTTGTATACTAGTGGGTCAATTTCAAATTTAAAGACAGATAAACGTACTGCAAACTATACGTAGATGAAAATGGATCATCTGTTGTGGGTTAAGGGGAGCAAGTATCTCTCCGGATCAAAATACATTCAGGTGAGATTACTCCAATCCTATGTGTGACAAAAAAGATTTCAACTCCAAAGAGGCTTTGGCCAAGTAATTTCTTTTAGTGTTTAACGAAAAATAGGAATGCTCAAAGGGTTCAAGGATAGAATTGTTCTGAGGATAGGTGCCAAACCAGTCACACATGAAGTGAGAAATATTCTAATTGGCACAAAAGAGGCTTTACAAAAGGAATTGACAAAATGATGTGAACATCAGAATGGCTATCCCTATAGTGACAGTAAGCAAGTCTGACAATTTGTTAAGAGTGTGCCTAGATCTCAGGGACTTTAATGCCAAAATCTGGATAGATAGACATCCCCTGCCAAATTGAAACGAGGTGTTTCACCATGAAACCAGACAAATATTTTACTACGTTGGACCTCTCATCGGCATAGGTGGCGTTCAATGAAAATTTAAAACATTTAACCTCATTTGCAACACCCCTCATTGCATTCAGGTACAAGTGTATGCTGTTTGGTCTGGCATCGGCAGCAGCCTTCTTCCAAAGACTGATGCAACACTGTTGGGTGACTTAAACGTGATAAAAGAAAAAGGACTCCCAATAAAGATTGATAAATGCAAAATCCAAGTGAAGGAGGTGACATATCTAGGACACATCTTTAATTCAGAAGTGATCAAACCAAAACATTAGAGATGATATCAAATATGCCGGCCCCTACTAACAAGGATCAGTTGCTCAGTTTCCTGGTCATGGCAGAGTACTATTCTAAATTTGTTCCAGACTTCACCGACAGAATACAACACATGAGAGGACTGATGAGGAAGTCAACACGATTTCTATGCTCGGCTGAATGTCAAATGGAACTAAAGAATATTAAAAAAGTTATAAATGGGGCTCCAACTGTCAAGATGTTCAGCACGACTGCCGCAAATATCATTATGGTTGATGCCAGCAATGTAGAATTGTGCGGAGTGCTGGAACAAGTGCAAGAAAAAGGAATAGTACAAATTACATTTGCTTCTTGTGCCTTAAAATTGGCAGAATTTTAATTATTCAACAATAGAAAAGAAAGCGCTAGGGGTGAAGTGGATTTTAGAACATTTCAGGACCTTAATCTGGGATTTACGAGTGATTGCCAAAATGTATCACGAGCCATTAATCCACATTATGAATTCTAAGAACCCACATTTAGCTTCTCCAAGTATACGCAGATGGATTCTAGACAAAATGCAATACAATATAAGAGTTGTCTACACACCAGGGAGAAAGAACATAATTGCAGACTGTTTTTCTAGGTTGCCATGGGAAAGTGAGGAATGAGGACAGTATACAGAAACTGATGGAGAAGGTATTATTGCACACATTGAACCAGTGATTTCAAAAGAGGAAGGGATCAGAGCGCCACAGATGATTCAGAACAGAAGATCTTATGGCAGGTCATCCACAGAGGGTGGGAAATAGTAGCAAACAGCCTCAACCAGTATTCCCAGATGCGAGATGAAATTGCAGAGAATGCATTGTGTATAATTAGAGGGGATCTCATCCCACTAGCCTGCCTAAGGGGAAAGATTTAAAATCTTGTGCTTGAAGGTCACCTAGGAAGAAATCTCACCAAAAGAAGATTTAGGGAGATATATCTGTGGCCGGGGATACTGAATGATGCTGAAGAGCTAATATGAAACTGCCAAGCATGTGCCCTTATTGATAAAAGCAAGAAAAATCAAACTGCACGATTGCAACCGGTGGAGATTCCAGACCCAGTTTGGAAAAAACTGCACATAGACCTTGCTGGACTGTATGAGACTTTGGAAGCACATAAATTATATATAGCCGTGTTAATGGACTATACCTCTAAATGGGTTGAATGTGGTGCAATGGAGAGCACTGTGACGTCAAGCAAAATTGTGAGATTTTTGGAAGGAATTATGAGCAGAGAAGGGGATCCACAAGAGATAGTCACTGATAATGGAGTTCAATTTGTTTCTGAAGAGATGCAGTCCTTTTTGAAAGACCAAGGGATTGATTACAGGTATACATTGCTTTACCATCCTATGGTGAATGTACGGGTTGAGCGCATGAATGGATTTGTGAAAAGCATAATTCAGTTGTCAGTTGCAAATTCTTTGCCATGGAAAGACACCCTCCAGCATTCAATGATTACATGATGACACCCCATTCAACCACTGATGTGGAGCCTTTCCTCATGATGAGAGGTAGGTTGCTATGCAACATACTGAGTCTGTCAGGGTTGTCTTTGAAGAATGTCAAGAGGATTGATATGGAGGATGTACTCAGGACAGTGAGAGAAAAGCAGATGAATTAGAAAGTATTATGATCGCACCAAGGGTATATCTGATCCTCAATTTGAGGAAGGAGATTGGGTGTGTGTGAAAGAACCCATGAAAGTCCTTAAGAGCCTTTTCAAATTCAGAGATGCACAGATGGCGGAAAAAGTAGGAGGAAAGTGTGTTACGTTAGATGATGGTAGAAGATGGTCTTTTGACAATGTGGTACGTTCCTATGAGAGTGCGAGACTGGTTCCTAAACCTGGATTGTCAACAGAGGAGGTGGATGTGTAGCTACATTCGGACCAGCACGATGCCTTTGAGGAGCAGAAGGATCATTCCCAATCTCAAGAGTGACTTTATTTATTATTGATAGATTATACCTTGTTCTTTCCGGGTAACCAATCAATTTACTGCAACTTTTATTATTCCCTCTTTGCTTCACCCTGTTTCCCCTCGCTGTCATTGCTTTTCTGTTTTCTTATTGTTTCATTGCTTTGGAAGGGAGATGTTAAGGTTTGGTCTCCCTTATCATTGTGGAGTTCCCCACAGCGATTTGAGAACGACACATGAGAGCAGTTGGAGTGAAGGAGGATGCGGGACAGCCTGCATCGTGGGGGTTCTCCTTATAACTGAAGAAATGTATCCTTAAATTCTGATCTGTGTTGAAACAGTATCTTAACATGTGTCCAGCTAAGGTGGGTTGCAGCTAGTGGTTTGTGGAAATGGTGGTGTAAAGAAGGGGAGAGAAATTGGCGGGCATGCTTCTGGCCAAAGAAAATGCTGGAAAAACAGGGAGGTGTTCGGGTAGCCAAGAAAACATTTATTGTTGGATTCCAATCACATTCCCAGCCACTTGGTTGATTAGACCTTCTTCCATAGGTCCTAATGCAGCTTCATGATGAGGAAAAGTGTGACGTTATTCTAGAAGTAAAGTACTGCCTGGAAGCAAGTTTGTGTTTATTTTATCAGACATAAGGCAGATCCTGAATCCTGTACCAGTGCGACATACAGGCCTAGTGACCCTTGCCTTCTTGCTGGAGAAAAGAGAAAAGGGGAAGAATCATGAAGGAAATACAATGAGAAAAAATGAAGAGATTGGTGAAATGCAAAATGGAGGTAATTAGAGTTAACAGACAGAAACGGAGTAAAGTAAAAGAGATGTAACATGCATAAGAGTACAGAGAAAACAGGATGAAGGGAGGGTAAGAGAAATGAAAGACTGTGAGTGGTAAAGTGAGAACAGAGCCTGAACAATAGGTAAAGAACCAGAGGTAAACGTGAAAAAAGGGGATGGATAGGGCAGAGACAAAGCAAAGAGCTAAAACGAAAACCGATAGATCTTTAGAGGGACTATGTTAAGAGCCTGAACTGGTGATGAAAAGTGAGAAGAACAGAAGGGAGAAAGGTGAAACAGAAAGGGAGGAAGAAAGGGAAGGGAAGACAGAGAATTTAAAGGAAAGCCATAAAATACTGGAAGAAAGATATCTCAGGCAGAATGAGAGGGAGAGAGAAGAAACTGGATGAGATGGAGAACGTTTACTCAAGAGACTCAAGAGACAGAACAAGATAGTGATGGAAAGTGAGAGAATGGAAATGTAAGACAGAGGGCCTCATTACGAGTTAGACCGGTAAGGGAAAAATGATGCCGGTATGTAAATACCGGCATCATTTAACGTTCCGTAGCATTCTGACCCACAAACCCGGTATTAACGGCACCGTTATTTACGGTGCCGCTAATAGCGGCATAGGCGCGTACACGCGCCTCCTCAGGTAGTAAATACCGGCATCGCGAACACGGTAATAACGGGCTGCATGATGCCGGAAAAACAGGCATCGCGGACCACCCACAAACATCAACCAAGATACAAGGCAGCTGCCACAGGTGCACACAATCCCCACAGGTGGAGTCAAAGGAGGCTGTGCCAGTATGAACTGAGCACACCCACACACCACAACCCTCCCCACAGGTGTAGGCAATGCAGAGTGGCCCAGTACAAAAGGAGCACACCTACACACCACACCCCTTCCTACACCAAAATGCTACCACTAGCATTTGCAATCATGGCGCAGGAGGACATGCCTATACTGCTACAACTACAGCAACAACAGCAACAACAGCAACAACAACAACTACAGCAGCAAGAACAGGCAGCACAGAGGAGACGCAGGAGGAGAAGGAGGGTGAGACAGGCCCAGCAATTACCACCAGCGCAGCCACCAGCGCCTTGTAGGCAGCCTCCAATCCCTCGCACCAGACCCAGCCCATTCAACCTAACCCCTGAGCAGATCCACACCCTGTACCGGTTGGACCGTGACACCATCACCACCATAGTGGACATGATACACAACGACATTGCCAGCCACATACAAATACGCACTGCCATCCCCCCACTACTGAAGGTGGTGTCTCTGCTACACTTCCTGGCCACAGGCACCTACCAACACACAGTGGGCCAGCTGCACGGCATTTCACAACCACTATTCTCACGCATGCTGAACCGAGTGCTCGATGCCCTCCTGAAGCATGCAAGCACCCACATATCCCTACCACGGACTGGCCAGGAGATAGCCGAAACCAAAGTAGGCTTCAATGCACTGGCCGGCATGCCCAATTGTGTTGGTGCCATCGACTGCACCCATGTGGAATTGGTAGTCCCCCATGCCATAGAGGCGGTGTACCGCAATCGCAAGCAATACCACTCCATCAATGTGCAAATGGTATGTGACTCCAGCAAAATCATCACCCATTGCTGCGCCAGATTTCCTGGATCCACACATGATGCCATGGTACTGCGCAACTCCACGCTACCCCGTCACATGGAGCGACATGCTGGACCACGTGCCTGGCTGCTCGGTGAGTTGCACAACAGGCCCATGGCCATGCTGTGGGGTACTCATGTGTGCGGATGCAGAAGGGGGGGATAATACACCTGGGTGGGAAAGGGGGGGGGATAGTTCACCAGGGTGGGAAAGGGGGGGGGGTAGTTTACCAGGGTGGGAAAGGGGGGTTAAAAGTACACCTGGGTGGCAATAGCCAGTGAGTGGAGAATGAATGCAGAGCTAAACACTCCTCACCTGACACAGCCAAACGGAAAATGACACATCACTGGGCCACATATCACAGATAATGCAAATGGATGACAACAAGTAAGAGGCACAACCGGGGCACCATGGTGATGGCAAGCAATGCATGACTGAACAGGATGGCAACTGTGCCAATGCAGCCAGTGTGACCATGCAAAGTAAAGAGTACACAGCATGAATTGGAGGCTAAACATTGTTGCACTGCCACAGCACATCTGCCTCAGCATGCATGATTACACCCTGCATCATCTATTCAACCCCATCCAGTGTTCCACACCTCTTTCCAGTATACATCCCATATAGGTGACTATTTGGTACACGTACAGGGACATTTGCATGCTCACACCTAATAGCTGCTGCCATGACCGTGCTCCCTGAAGGTGTCAGTTCAGAGTGACACACACCTATTTGTATCTGCTTGCAGGTGATGGAGGATATCCCTTGAGGCCGTGGCTACTTACCCCTGTGCGGAACCCGCAGAACAGCCATGAAGAGGAGTACAATCGTGTGCACACTCGTACCCGTGTCGTGACTGAGCAGACCTTTGGCCTGTTGAAGGCGCGGTTCCGCTGCCTAAGCAGGTCTGGTGGGGCACTCCTATATAGGCCTGAGAAGGTGGCAAAGATCACCATGGCCTGTGTCATGCTGCACAACATGTGCGTCCGAAGGAATGTACCACTGCCACCGACATTGACATGCATGGCCCGGGTGAGGATGAAGGGGATGGAGACGGAGGCGAAGGAGCCCCCCTGCCAGTACGTGATGTACGGGACGGCCATGCTGTACGCCAAGCACTAATTGACGAATACTTTTAAGACACAGGGACCATGAATGACTTTTGTCAGTCAGACACTGGGCCAATGTGAAAATGCACCCAGGGAATGTTGTAATTTTGAGACTGAACACTGTAACACATTAAATGGATGCACACCAAAAATGACAATGTCCAGCCATGGATTGTTCTCCAGAAAACTTGTGTATTATATGAAAGTGCAAAACTGTGCCCACTCCCCCCTCCCACGATCCCCCAACAAACTCCCTCACCCACCCCACAGACCCCAGTGAACAGCCCAACAAACTCCCTCACCCACCCAACAGACCCCAGTGAACAGCCCAACAAACTCCCTCACCCACCCCACAGACCCCAGATGTCCCCATGTGTGCAACAAACAGTGTTGCCTTCAACAATCCTACTCCTCACATTTCTTCAATTTTTCAAAAAGTCACTTTTTGGCGACTTTCAGGTCTGGGGGTGCCATGGCCATGCACCGTGCACTCCTGCGCGTTAAGCGCACGGGGCTTGATTGGACAGAGGTGGAACGTGTTGACGTGGTCGAGGTGTCAATTGTCAATCCTCTGTCAGACCCATGGTGTGGCTGCTGCACTTGCCTGATGTTGGCTAATAGGGCCTCGGTCAGTGACCCCATGCACTGCCTGAATGCAGACGTGGACGCCTCCACGGCTGCTGTATTTGCGGCAATGGCCGTGGCTATGGCCTTCATGGCCTCATTACCGGCAAGGACCTGTTGCCGCATTATCTGCAGCATCTCGTCTTGACGGGCCTCCACCCTTGCCAGACGGACCTCAAAGGGGGTTTCTGTCGCAGGTGTACCGGTGGAGGGCTGGGTGGTGGAGGGCTGGGTGGTGGAGTACTGGGTGGCGGAGGCCTGGGTGGTGGCAGGCACCTGCGTGGGGCCCTCGTCCTGGGCACTGTCCCGAAAATTCTTCGGCCTCTTCAACCACCTCTGTGGACAGGACGTCCGTGGTGGCCGGCGGTACAGCTGGCACTGTCGCAGCAGGTGCCCCCTGCAGAGATGATGCCTTGCTTGGCACACTGGGAGTGGTCAGAGGAAATTTTTTGGAGGAGGGGGTTGCGGTGTACCTGGTCCCCTTGCTTGCACTGGTTGTGCCTGGCCCCCTGTCCTGCGTTCCACCTTCCTCATCTGTGCCTGGGGGATAGAAGAGATGCAGGTCATCAGTGAGATTGCCAAATGGCAGCTGTGATTTGTGGCAGTGTTATATCTTGATACATTCAGGCATGATTTCATTTCTGTTGTGTGGCATTTGGTGTACTGAGGGGACATGTTGGCAATGATTGCATGGCTTGTGGCAATGGATTGTCTAGGTGTGGGGGGGACATGGGCATGGATGGGTTTACAGATTTCACGCAGCATGCGTGTGGTGCAGGGGGTGGCAATCAATATTCTGTTGGTGAGTTGATGTTGCCTTGGGTATGGGAATTGCCTTGCCTATTCTGACTCCCACCTCACTTGTGTCACATCATGTTTTGTTATAGGTGGATGTGATGGTTCACTCACCTTCCTCTGTTGTAGTAGCTGCCTCGTACTCCTGCTCTCCAATCCCCTCGATGGATTCTGGATCGATGAATCCACTTGCAATCTCCTCCCATGTGGTGAGCTTAACAGGGGAGTGTGTGCCACCGCCTGTCGCCATTGCGGCCCTCTGGTTCTCCGCAAGGATCTTCCGCACACGGAGGCGGAGGTCGTCCCAGCGCTTTCTGCAATCCCGGACACTCCTTGGGGTAACCCCCACTGCTGTTACCCTCTGCGCAACCTCCTGCCACACCTGTTTTTTATGCGTTTGGGCCGCATGCTTCAGGTCCGTGCTTCGGATAATGTCAGCATGCTGTTGTAGGGTGTCCGCTAGCATTGTCAATTCTGCATCTGAGAAGCGCTGCTTCCTCTTCCTTTGTTTGCTTTGTTTGCTTTTTCTGGTGGCCTTTGACATCCTGGTTCTGTTTTGGCACTCAACAACACGGGTGTAGTGGTAGTAATGGAGGATGGCAATGGATTGTGTTTTTAAAGATGGCCGCCGGCCCATTTCCCGTTCCTGCGCGATGACGTAATTTCCGGGTCTGTTTTTTGCGAACACGGTAATACCATGGTGGTATTACCGTGCCGGTATTTACGGGTTAGTGTGAGGCGGTAGCGGAATGGTCGGGCCCCGCGATGCCGGTATAGGGGGCTTGGAGGCCCTTTACCGGCATGGCGGTGTTGCCACTACCGGCATGGGAGAACGCGCGTGCTCGCGCACTCGTAATGACCCGCTATTAGCGGGTTCATAAGTGCACGTGACCGCTCATTCCGGCATGCCGGTAATGAACACGGTTTTACCGGCATACTCGTAATGAGGCCCAGAGTGTGGAACAGAGCAGGAGTGAAAGTGAGAGAAGATTCACAAGGGACGTGATTAAGATAAGAGATGGAACAGGAAAGAGTGAAAGAGACAGATTGGGTGGGGGATAGAACTATAGAATGAGCGGCGGGTGAGTCACTAGAGAACGAGAGAGTGAGAGAGAGAGCGATAGAGAGAGAGAGAGAGAGAGAGAGGGAGAGAATGGACTGAACTAGAAGAGAGTGCACGTCAGACAGAAAGGAGAGATAGAGAGAGATGGAAGAGACAGGGGAGAGACAGAGAGAATGCTTGAACGAGGCTAGGAGAAAGAGTTAAGAAAGGGAGAGTGAAAAGGGAAAGTGCACAACCATGAGGCGGAGGGATGAGGCAGTTAGAGGAGGAACTGGACAGGTGACAAAGGAAGAGAGCAATGGATATACAAAAGGACAGCAGAGCAAAGACAAAAAAGCAAAAGCTTAGTATAGCCAGTGGAGAATGGAGGGATAAGAGAGAGAGAGGGAAGGAACAAAGACGGAGACTGAAGGTGGCACGAGCGGACAATCAAAAAATGTAAATAAAAAGACAAGATGAATTTGTTATGGAATCTGTGCCTTCAAAATACAGGAATATGTAGCCCTGGCGACAAGACTTTGAGGTCGTCTCTTTTGCAGGTAATTGATATAGGCTATGAGGCTCCAGGAATAGACTCCCTAATCAAATCATTCTCTTTCTTAAAAAGCATCTCAACGTTCTCTCCTTTAGATGATGTCACCCACCTTAGGACACATTTCCACCCCCCCCATGAATGCTATATATTGAACTCTTTGTGATCACTTTAGAAAACTGTGGATTGAAGTTATGCACGAAGGCGTAGGCAGTGTCCTCTTAGCATGCAGCCTACTCCCAGCCACCCCCTGTGACCAGGCTCTGAGGTTCTCTGGGCACACCACGTGCCAACACATGCTTCCAACCCTCGTCTCTCTCATCGGGCAGTTAATATACACAGAACAAACATTTATCATTTCTGGGCGAACAGTCATTTTACTGTGGGCCGCGCTGTCGCAGTCATAAGCGGACCAGGGTCAGAGTAATGTGGGTGTGTAGGAGGCATGATGTAGCAAGAAGAGGGGACAACGAAGAAATAAACACGGACAATGTGAGACAACAAAAAACAGTGTTCATGGGGCTCTCTCAGTGGAACAGAGAGGGAGAAATATGAAAAGGAGCGGCAGATGGACTGCGCTCAGTTTCTCCCATAACACAGGGCACATAATACAACCCCAGGGCAACTGCGTGGCTGAGTATCGTCGGTGACAACTAAAATGAAAAGGGCGTACGTGGGTGAATGGCATGGCAGGGTGCGTGAGTAAGGTGGGGTGCCGGGCTGGTGGGTGCTGCTCTATTATAAAGGGTTGGAGAGGGCATATATTTGAACCATAGACGAAGAGGTATGTGTGAGGGTAGCACGCAGAAAGAGTATCTGCAGTAAGTTGACCAAACCCTGCCTGGACCTCAGAGGCATGCATCATATCACACAAAACGTGGCTATTTTTTTGCGAGCTGAAGATAATAAAGACGTTCTGGTTAAGGTAACTTTAATCCATTCCTAACTCTGTGGATGGGGAGCAGCGCATCTCCTTGCATGAGTTACTGTAACACTTTAAACCGCTGGCCTGTCGTTCCCACCAGAAAATAACTACCAACCCAGGTGAATTCAACGCACAGATCAGATGTTCCTTGTTCAGGGTGCCAGGGACTGCGTTAGCAGTTGGGCATGCTTCGATGCCAGCTGGCCATGCCAACATCCCTGCAAGCTCTACCAGTGTACAATGAGCTGCTAACCCACTGTCGAAATGTACCCGGAATGGGTCACATGTCTCCACCTCTATTCGCAGTCAACTGCATGCCTGATTCAGACCAAATACTTTATCAAATGTGCTGGGGTATGGCAACAAATTGCCTCCACTCACCTGATCTGTGATTCATTTCACTTTACACCCAAGGGTTTTGCGTATTCCTTGGATCTTTTTGAAAAGGTTGCCCTTTCTCTGTAACCGCAACAGTCCCCCTGGCAAATTTACTGTGGAGATATCCTTGGTGGAACCTGAATAGAGCCATGGAAAGCATGGGCATGAACTCTGTGAAACAATGAAGGGTGGGGTACACTTCACTTATACTCTGATTTGGAGGGGAGTGTCTTGCGCTTTGAGCTGGCCACAGCAACGTGTCATTCATTGATGGGCCAGCCAGCCCCTTAAATACAGAAGCACTGTCCCTTACGTGCGTGTGTGAAAAGACAGTGGGCCTCATTAGAAGGTTGGAGGTAACCATGCCGCTTTTAGCGGCATGATTGCCTCCATACCGCAATCCGGGCCCGGGTTCTTCGAATGAGGAATTACCGGGCCATCGCAACCTTGGCGGACCCGGTAATTCCCCGTCCGAGGAACCCGGACCCGGTCCATCCCCATTCGAGCCCCCATAGGGCTCAATGGGAATGGGGATGGAGCTAACAACGGGCCCGTTGTTAGCTACCTGGTCCCCCTGCGGGACCCGGTAAGGGCGCCTTGTTTTTCCAGGCGCCCATTGCGGGTCCCGCGAGGAGACCTCGTAATAGGGCCGAATGGGTTTTCCGGCACGGGCACCTTTACCGGTGCCGGTAAACCCATTCCGCCAACCTTATAGTGAGGGCCAGTGTGCTTTTAGGCATGGGCAATGTGCTACTTGTGCATGCTACCATGCAGGCATGCGCTACCAAAACATGCAGTGGTAGATGTCTGAACTGCTTAGAATATGAAAAGGGGGAGTTAGGTGCATGCACAAATGCAGCATTTACACGTCTACCTCCTCGCCCCCACGTTTGGCAGCAGAGAATATGGTCATAAGTGTGACTTTTTGACTTACACAACATAGGCAACCCCATAGAGTTTGTTGCCCAAAGGTAGCAGTGTACTCGCATTCATCTGACCCCACGTGCTGAAATGAGCTTATTTTATAATGCTGTTATCTGGTCAATCAACACTGTAAAATCCTCCAGCTGTGTCTGTTTCATCAAACAACACAATAGACTACAGTATTCCTGTCTCCCATCACACCCACCCATCATACAATTTGATGCTATTTGGATATTGTAGCCAAATCATGTGCATGCAAAATGTACTGTAGAGGAGCAACTGCATACCTCTGCAAAAGACCCCGCCCTGCTTCCTCCTATAAGTTGGAGGCATGAGACTATTCTGTGTTTGACACCAGCCATTGTGCCAATACCACAGCGTGTGTTTGAAAGAAGATACCCATTGAGACAACCTTACCGAATGTATCCCCGCAGTGATGACAACATAAGGTAGGAACTCCCTGAAGGAATATGAGAAAGAGCAAAGAATTGAAGCTTGTAACACATAAAAAGTATGCAAGACGTCCCGAGATACTGACTCAAGAGGATGTATAGATTCCAAAGAAACTAATGACGAAGTAAAGAATCAATTGAACTTTTATATACAAAAAGGATTACACATGCACAAAGTGCTGCAGAAAATTAGGTGTTCAATAAATGTACAGACGCTGAAATGCAAGGTAGACTAAGTCATCATAGAAGCTGGCTATACGTAGTGAATAGAACACAGGCGAAACTGCTATTATATAGAAACAGGACATCAGTTTCATGAATTTAGTGAGCTAGGACTAATAAAGTGAGAAGAGAAAACTATGTCGCAGCAAGAATAAGCAGAATCGTGGAGCTGCATGGCAAGGGTGTCTGGCCTGGAGTCAAGACTGAAGCAGTCAAGGTCAGCTATCTATTCTGGAAATGAGCAATGTGCGCAGGATGAATCTTCCCTTCTTAAGGTGCAAAGAAAGAACACCAAGAGTGACAAGTTTGATTCATGTAGAGCATTTAAAACCTGCAAAATGGACCAAATCTCCTCACATGACAAACAAAAGGGAAACAGAGTCAAGGCTACCCCTCCCTTCAATGCACAGGTAGTGCTGGAAAGCCTACAGCTGGCTAGGAGTTATTTGGACTAACCATTTATGATCACACATACAAAATGAAAGATGCTGTAAAACAACATTTATTCTAAATCGAGGAACATAATAAAATCACGTATAAGCAAGTGAAGATCATTATCATTCACAATACATAAACCATGCAGTTCTATACACAGTGTGTTTACTAACAGAAAAAGTGCTGTGAAATTGACTCTGAACCAGAAACACACAATATGTGTCGACAGTAGAAATGTGCTGCTAATGTCTTACAGTATATAAACCAAGACTTTTTCTGTTACTAACTAGACTGTGTATAGAACTGCATGGGAGTGTATCCTTTAAAGGAATTGAAAGCAGCAACGGGGTATAGTAATCCAATATATGACCCCCTGCTTACAGTAGTGAGGAAAGATCGAAAGAGAATAAAAGAAAGGAAGATATTTGTAAATGTATACCAGACAAGGAAGAAGAGGTGAACGGTTGAATCTGTCAACAGATATAGACAGAGAAATCAAGAGATGGAAAGGAAAGGAGAAAAAGACAAGGCTAGCACTCATACAAAATACTTCACATAAAAGGTCAGAGTACTGTTGTGTTTATATGGTGAGTCCCAGTACAGTCTACCTGTCTACATAATCACAATGGCTTCACAGCACAAGAAACAACTATAAGAAAACGTGTCTTTCTAAAGCCACTGACAGGAACTCTCTTCTCAGATATGATAGTTTTCATCCCAAGGCTCTAAGGGATTATTTACCGTTTGGGCAATTTTTGCGACTCAAACGGAACAGCAGTGAGAAGGAGAGGTTTGAGTCTGAAGCTTCAACTTTGCGTCACAATTTGATCCAGCGAGGGTATCCTAACAAAATTGTTAGGAGATCGTTAAAGAGAGCCTCAAATAACCATCGAGAGGCCCTGCTGGAATATAGACTAAAATCCAGTCCTTCTAAATCTGATCCTTTGGTCTTTGTTAGTACCTTTAACCATCTTTCCAACCACGTGGTCAAGATTGTCAAGAAACATTGGCATCTTTTAGCACAAGCTAAAATACCTGTGGCTAGCCCACGGTGTGCTTTCAAAAGGGGATGTAATGTCAAGGAAATGGTGAGTAGGAATGGCATCAGTAACAAATCTGACAAGCAAACCACCATTACCCAACAGTGGGGGTTACCCAAATTGATAGGACACGCCCCTTGTGGCATGTGTGTCTGTTGTCCCCTAACAAAACGAACCACCGAGGTTGATATTGGGCTCGCAAGACCTTGGGCTCAAAGGGGGTTCTCAAATTGCAACTCGAGCTATGTTATATATGCTATTTGGTGTCCCTGCCATAAAATATATATCGGCAAAACAGAACGGAAAATCAAAATCCGTATCAGTGAACATAGGAGCTGTATCAGATTAAGGAATTTGACAGCTCCCATGGTAGGGCATTTTATAATGCGGATCATGGTTGTGACGATCTGAGGTGGACAGTATTGAAGAAAGTTGTGGTTACCAATAACATTTCTGTGGATAAGCATACTTTATCTAGGGAGGAGACCAAACTAATTTTTTTGAGTAAAAGCCATGTGGTTGGTTTAAATGAGGCAATAGATTGGAACTTTTAGCCTGTGGTGCTTCATACTCTAGGCCACCCTTTGTGCAGAGCCTTTATTGTGAAGGATAATTTGGACACATACTGGTTCCCAGCTGATGGTCGAGGCCATTCACTATATGGACATGACGGGGAGGGGGTATATAACACACCCCATGAGTGCCCGTTTGTCTGGGAACTGTTTACCCTTATGAATTGCCATTCGAGCGCTGTGTGGAGCATTATTGTCGCATTATACCTTGTCTTTACGTGGGGACTTATCCATTTAACCATATTAAATTGTTTTGATTAATATGGTGAGACTCCCTCATTAATCTTGGAAACGCAGCTGTAAATGATGTGTTGCAACGTTACGGCTTGCTGCCCAGTCCGAGTGGTGATTGAGGAGCGTTTACTTTTCTAACGCTTTAAACCTCACGTTACGTGACCGCCACGTGATCTGGCGAGCACGTATATCACCCGGAAATGTTGTGCCTGAACGTTGGACGTGCCGACACACAGGACCACTGCGGCGACCATCGTAGCACACCCGAGAGTTATTTAGGTAAGCAGGGCTGCTAGTGTTGTTTCCGTTTGCAGCGCTGACGGCATCAGGGGGTACACTGGTTGAATTATCCCGTGCTTGTTATTGTGGTTTGCTTTTCCACAATGTCCAGCGTTCCCGCCCCAGGTGGGGTAGGGATGTTGTTATCGGTCCTATCAGTAGCGTTTTTTTTTTTAGTTTGCATGATGTACCATTAATACATATGGCTACCTCGATCCGTTGACTTGACCATTTTATGGTGGTGATTTGGCCCACTGATTCGTCTTCATTTCGCTTTTTCCTCCATAGTAACGTTAAACATTCTTGGTTTGACTGATATAAACGATGCTCTTGTTACTGTTCGATAGGGCGATATTTGCTAGGATGCAGTTTTAATATATGCACATACGGAGAGTGATATACCATGAAGATTAAGGTAAGCCGGAGTAATGTGTGCATGTCTTCATGGTCGAACCCTTTTTTGGGGTGTTATTTACCCCAAATATACTGTATCTATACAGGCAGTTTTTAAGATAACACGTGCTCACGTGGCAATAAAGATGTCTTTGTCTGGCAGTGCCGTTATGGTTACAGACTGGTTATGTTCCGCCTTTATGTTTGCAGGTGGTCTATAATTGAACGTTGTGTATATACAGATTCCACAGAATTGGGCCTTCTCCCCCCTTTTTTGCGTATCTGGCACCACTAGGTCCACCGGTGATTGTGTACCATTGGGGGTGGTACTCACCTTTGGTACTGATCGAGAAACTCACAGAATACCTGTTGTAAGTGTTTTGGTCAGAGGTGACCCAGTTTATAGACCTCCTGTTTTCTTGTGCATGATACACAACTTGGTCATGGTTGGTTGTACCTCTTTTTGGGGGTGCTACCTCAGTAGTTATGGAAGTCACGTGGTGTTGTTGATGGTGGTATCATTTTGGATTTACCAATTAACATGGTGTCACATTTATTGTTCCACACTTCGGTTCTCATGATTTCCCTAGTGGTAGAGGTAGATGGGGGTATTTATAACCCTTTTCTACACCCCGTTCATTTGTGGTGCGGTGGTTGTAATGATCAATCGCGAAACTCAAGCAATTAGCCTGATTGATGTTGTGTTTTTATGTTTATATTCAGGTGAGCCCTGTTGGTGTAGTCTACATGTTCTCTTTTCCATCTACATTCCACCTGACCACGCTGGACCATAGTGCCCTTGAAGAATTTCTGTTAACCAAGATTTTTACAGAAAGAAACATGTTGGGTCGGGGAGTGTACTGTTAATTGTAAACAGCTTTAAGTGACATTAGCTTGAGTCAGAATAAGTCGTACTAATTAAGACTGACTCAGCTGTGACAAATTTACGGTTCATATTAATAATGGACTAAAATTGTAACGTTGTATTTTAGTATGATCGTTTTTTATATTTATGAAATATTTGTTATAATTGAGTGATTTGCTGAATGGTTTGAGTATGAATGTGGTATGGTTGATGTATGGTTTGTTGTGGTTTTAGATGGGAATGATGTATCGCATCAGTCCAAAGATGAATTTGGTGGATTGATTTACGAATTTATTGATACTGATATTGATGAATGTTTTTATAGTTATTAGACCAATTTTTTACAATGATTATTTCCATATATGTTAATAAAAAATATTGAATTGTGATTCAGTGTCCACTGGGTTGAATTTAATTTGTTTCATCTCAGTACATGCCTTTAGAAAGACACGTTTTCTTATAGTTGTTTCTTGTGCTGTGAAGCCATTGTGATTATGTAGACAGGTAGACTGTACTGGGACTCACCATATAAACACAACAGTACTCTGACCTTTTATGTGAAGTATTTTGTGTTCTATCCAGGACAGGTCACAGTATTTAGATATTCTTGGTATCCCTTGTTACTTCTGTACTCTAGCACTCATACAAAACCAATGGATGGGAGAACAGATATTACTCAAGATAGATGGGAAAACTATCGAGGAAGTTAGGCAAAAAGAAGAAAAGGACGAAGAAGAGAGGAAGGATAAGAAATGAGAGAGGAGATTAAAGGATGATGAGCAAAGAAGGAAAAGTAGGGATTTGCGAGAACAGATATATAGGGAGGAACAAGAAAAATATGAAAAATGGGCAGAGGAACAAAGAAAGCACGACTATAGACAAAGAGCAATAGAAGAGAGGGACAATAAGGAGAGAAAGGGAGAAGAGGAAGAAGCCCAAACGGTGAAGGATAAAAGATTACAGAGATGAAGGGAAGAGGAAAGAAGGGAAAGAGTAAGGAGGGAAGAACGAAGGCAGGAGGAAGAAAGAGTTAGAACGGATGCAGGGAAGCAAATGGAAGTAGATGAAGAAATAGAACAAAAGAGAAGGCAGCAAGGTTAGGATACCAGTCTAATTTGTAAAGAACGAAGGAGGCCAGGGCAGAAATACAATGGGAGAGAGAGAGACAGATATTGTCCCAATAAATGAGAAGACGCTAGAAACACCTAGAGCAATGCTAGACGATCAAAGGTATGTTATGGATGGCATTGGAGAAAGGATCGATAAGGCCTATCAGCAATTAAGACGAGAGATCGAGGATGAAACTCGAGGGAGTGATGATCGATCCCCAGTACCTCAATCATGAAGTGAGCAGCAAAACCTGTTTAGTGATGAATGTCAAGTATTGTCTTTGAGAAGATTGATCCACAAAGGTAAGGGGGATGTTAGCCTTACTAGCTGGGGACTAGACATGTTGGGCGAGGAAAGAGAGTTTAGTCTTGGGGCAGAAGGAGGGAGGGTGTGCACCCCTGTAGGAAGCCAGCAAATGGATCGGGAAGTGAGATGGTCGGATCTGGGACATTCTAAAGAAAGAACACCAGATCTCTTAGCATGTGCTTAGCTTTCCCGAAGATGATTGTGTAGTAAGAAGGGAGAGTCTCCACCATTTGTAATCAGGTTAAGGTCATCGCCGGCAAAGAGACAGACAGGGACGGTTATCCCTGCCATGGATAGACTAATAGTGGGATCCGACTATGGGATGGGGTTCACGCAGTTCCCCTTTTTAGAGAAGGGGGAGCAAGACTGCAATACATTCCATGCCCACAGATGGACATGGATAACTTACAATGTAAGCTCCCTAGTTTGACTTTGGGGGCTGGGAAATGGATATATGAATTAGAGAAAATGACAGGAGGAAATACTCTGGCCATAGGGGACATAAAGGTTCTCCTCGTGGGCATTCTAGGAGAGAGGGCTGATGACATATGGAGGAGAGTGGGATATTCAAGTGTAACTGCATAAAACACAGCGCATGATGGAGCACCATTCAATAATTTTAGGGCAGATGTTTGGAGGGCTCTCAGGGTACAATATCCTGACACATCAAATATGGGTGCAATTATGACATGTAAAATGAAAGAAGATGAAGACCCTATTGTTTATATTCAAGATATTCAGAGGAAATGGCAGCTTGAAACTTGTTAGCCGTGGGAAAAGACAGTGACATTATTTTACCACATTTTATGTCAGGGGTTTCCAGAACAAGTACAGAGACAGATGAAAAAACAAGTGGGGATGGTAGCAAAGCCATGGGCTGAGGTACAGTTCACAATAGTATACCATTGTTGGTTGCTACAAGAGAAGAACAAAAAGAAAGATGAAAATAGAAAATTGAGGAACCCAAGTTAGTTCAGAAAAAGGTGTCAAAATGTGGATAGAAGGGGCGGTATTGACAGCTGAGAAGGAATGGGAATGCAGGAAGCAATGGGTGCATCACAGGCAAATAATCCATGCCTGATAGACCAAGGTAGGTATAGGTTTACGCCATGAGGCAGAGGTATGAGTTATAGGGGAAGAGGAGGCGGATTTCAGAATAACCAAGGTGGGTTTCACAACACACAGAACAAGAATCAAAGTACTCAGGGAGGATATAACCAAGGAGGTTTTACCAGAAGGGCACCCCCAGTATGGTAGAATTGTGGAATGACAGGACATATTGCATATGCGAGAGCTGAGGGAGTGTATAAAATGGCCAGTTTTCCAGAGGGGGGGACAGCTTATCCACCGCCATACAGCACACAGACCAGAGAGAGCTTTGCCCAACATTACCTATCAGGCACAAGCACCGCAAGTACAGCAGGTGCCACAGCAGTGACAAGCACAAGTGCATCCACTGCTGGGGCAGTCGTAACAAGCCCCTATGCAGGCACAGCAGTATGCGAAGGCAATTCTCCTCTGAACAAGAGTACCCCTAGTAATTTAGGGTGAAACCCAAAGTTACTTAAATATGCAAATTAACAAGGGGGGTCTCACCCTAAATTACATGGGGAATCCAGACGTGGACCCCTTGCTCACTATTCTTAGAGAAGCACAGCTCCTCCCTACTGATGAGGTCCAACCAGACCGAAACATGTGTCTGGGGATGCTGTTGGTACTCTTGTTCAGAGGAGAATTGCCTAGCATTTCGGTGCTGGACTGCCCCAGGGCAGGACAAAGACTGATATGTTTGGGATATTTCTTCTCTGTGAAAGATAGTGAGCTAAAGATTCTGGGTAAGTCTCTCGTAACCAGGACTAATGTCTGACAGAGGGACTCCCAGGACCCCCATTGGTAATTTGTAAGCATTTTGCTGTCATGGCTACCTGGTCTGGTATGAATGATTGTGAGGATACCTGATGAGTTTTTCTTTAGACCCCAAATACCTATGGATGAGGAAGGTGGACACGCTATTCCTATAGTGTTGGAAGCCGCTATGGTACGAAGAGAGATGGCAATGCTCAGAGGGATAGATGATGAGAGTAGACCATGGAGAAGAGGGATAGCTCTTGAGGAGGTGTGCAGACTGACTGACATAACCGGTGATGATATGTTTAGGGAAGACCAAAATTGATGATGAAGTGGTGTTCTTCATGAGCATTACATACTGGATAAGGAAAGAAAAAGGGAAGTCCCACAGAAAATGGTGATAATGTGGCAACAACCATCATTTTTTCAGGAGGATTTTGAAAAGGTGCAGAGTGCCCTATGAACCACAGGCCCATATGACATAGGTTTATTGAAGGTGATAGAGGAGGTTAAAATAAAGCTTAAGCCAGGCAATTTGACCCCACGCAAAACAGTACCCCATGTCTCAAGAAGCTTATGAAGTTATATTTCATACTATCTCAGCACTGATGACTCAGGGAATTCTGATGCCATCAGAGTCATAGTGCAATACCGTGCTGTATCTGATTAAAAAATCTAAAGGAGGGTTGTGGAGATTTATCCTGGATTTGAGACCTCTTAACCAGATTGTAGACACTGAGTTCCCTTTAGTTCCTAATCCTGCAACAATATTGTACAATATCCCAGTAGAAGCTCAATATTTCACAGTGATCGATTTGAAAAATGCATTTTTCTCAATCCCATTGCACAAGGCCTCACAAGACTTGAATTCCTTTATGTTTTTCCAAAAAAGACTAAAACATACTTGGCTGCCTTAAGGGTACTGTGAGCCGCCATCGATCTTTAACAGGGTCCTACAGATGGATCTAGGCAATATCAATCTTAAAAGCGTGAGGATACAGTAAAAAGATGACATATTGATTTGCAGCACCACAGAGGTTGAGTGTAGACAGGATTCTGTTCAACTAATTATTATTTTAGCAGGTAAGGGGTATAAGGTAGACAAGGAGAGATTACAGTATTGTCAAGAAGAAGTGTAATACATAGGTCAGTTTATCTCTCACGAAGGGAAGAAAGTGATACCTGAGAGAGCTTGGGCAATCATGAAAACACCAAACCGAACCCAGTGAGATGGATACAGCAGTTTCTAGGTTTATGCAATTATTGCAGAGCCTGGGTGTTTGATTATAGCACATATACCAAGCCACCTTTGCAAGCATTAAAGAAGGCACAAGTTGGTAAGTCAAAAATAGAATGGACTGAAGAAACGGAGGAAGGATTTGAGGAGTTAAAAAGAGCAATTTGTACAGCCCCAGTTTTAGGGATTCACAATTATGGAGAGAAATTTTATTTGTTTTCTCAAAAAAATGGGACAGTCATGTCAGCAGTACTTGCACAAAGAACCACATTGGGGTGTAAATATTTGGCATATTACAGTGGCGGCTGTCGCAATTTGCAATGGAGAAGTGTACAAGTATTGTTATGGGCTACTCTACGACCCTTTACGTGGAACATGCCTTGTTTGTCATTTTGGAGAAACTGTAGGGTACATTGGCATTCCAAAGAGCTTTCATCTTATGAGGTAATGATTTGTAACCCAAAAATTGAAATTGTAAGATGTAAAATAGCGAACCCTGCCACGTTCGTAGCTGAACCCGTAGAAGAAGGTGATCATGTGCATGACTGTGCAAATTATGTTGAATTTTATGATGATATGCCCTGTGTGAAAGAGAATGCTTTGGCGGGAGGTGACATTCTTTTTATTGATGGTTCTTCAAAACTTGATCAAAGAAACGGGGAGAGGCATTTAGGCACTGCAGTAGTAAGAGACAGATTAAATGGAGAATTTGAGGTGGTGGCGAGTGCAAAGCTATCGTCTAATTTTTCAGTGCAAACATCAGAATTAGTAGCGCTTATTGTCGTGCTTGAAAAACATGAAGGGCAGGAAGACACAGTGCACAGTGACTCCGTGTATGTGACATCAACCGTACATGCAGGGTTGCCACGTTGGAAAAGGAGGGAATATCTCTGTACAGACGGCTCTCCAGTGCAACATGAGTCCTTATTGGATGGGCTCATTAAGGCACTACAACTCCCAGTGGCCATAGCAGTCATAAATTGCGCAGCGCATACTAAACTAACAGACTTTATCTCTTGCGAGAATGAAGCCGCAGACATAGAAGCCAAAAGGGTTACATATTCTCCAGGAATTTCGAGTTTTGATACTGAGGATATTAAACCAAATTCGACTACATCCATGTTAGTAAAGGAGGGGTTTAATATGCTGTCGATAGCCCAATTAATAGAGATTCAGGGAGGAGCACCACAGGAAGAGCAAGAACTGTGGAAGTGAAGGGGGTGTTCTTCATCCCCCACGCAAGCTTTATGGTGACAGAAAAGCACTGACAAGCCAGTAATGCCAATATCTTTGTTGAAGGTCGGGCTTGAACAGCTGCATGACCCCGTGCATGTAACTAGAAGGTCTTGCTGCCAATATTGCAGAAGACTGGCTCCTTCCTAATTTCTTGGAACACGTTTCACTGTTCATGGTGAATTGCATCATGTGTCAAATGTTTACTGGTGGGAATACACTGAGAACGATTAAAGGAGTAATACCTTGACTGAATGGTCAGTTTCAGCATTTACATATCGACTATGTCAATATGCTGCAGACATATAACAGATATAGTTATCTATTAGTGGTGGTGTGCCCCTTCTCTAGGTGGATCGAAGCAGATCCATGTGCACGCCCTGATGCCACTTACGCAGAATAGTTTTTAGTACATGAAGTTTTCCCGAGGTGGGGTGTGTGCGAATGACTAAGATCCAATAATGAGCCACATTTTGTCAATGAGCTTTTGGAACAAATAGGGCTTTTATTAGGTATAAAGCACAAGTTCTCTTCTGCGTACCATCCAAACGTGAATGGGATATGCAAGAGAATCAACGTCCTCCTCAAAGAGAGGATCAGCAAGATTAAATTGACTTTGAATAAGGGATAGCTGTATTGCCTACCCCTGGCTTTATATGCCCAATGGAATCATCCAGGTTTGGACCACCACCTCACCCCGCACGAGCTAGTAACAGGGCATCAAATGAGAACTCCCCTTACACCTCCATCTAGGATCAGAAGTGATGCCCAGAGTGTAGCCAAAATTCTAGGTAAATTAAATGCATGAATATTTACACGTATGAATACCAGTATTTCTTTCATTTTAGATCAAGTCAAGCATGGGGGGGAAGGTCTAGGAACACAGAAGAAGATAATTCAGTGACCAATCCGTGTGAACTATTACCACCACCTATGTTATATGCTGGGGACCTGATTTTGATTAAAAACTTTGCCTGGAAGTGTCATGAACATCGATTCAATGGCCCATTCCTTGTTGAGGAAGTTTTCCCTTCAGCTGTTAAAGTTTCAGGAAGA
The DNA here is from genome assembly GCF_040938575.1 of Ambystoma mexicanum. Classification (NCBI taxonomy): domain Eukaryota; kingdom Metazoa; phylum Chordata; class Amphibia; order Caudata; family Ambystomatidae; genus Ambystoma; species Ambystoma mexicanum. The sequence continues at coordinate 782,474,395 of NC_090932.1, forward strand.
CAAGCTTGGCTGCATCTGAATGACGTGAAGATTTATAAAGGCGAGACTCTTCCTCCCAATGTTGCTGATCTAGAAGCAAGACAAGAAGAAGAATTTCTACGTGTGCAGACTCAATCGAAGACTAAGAAGAAGGACGATAAAGCAACAAGTGACCAACACATACTTTGTATGGACTGGAATTCAATAGACACTCCTTATATATTTTAGCAGGAAGTGCAAGGACTTGCAGCAAAATTCCAGAGGTTGAAATTAACTTTTAGAAATATATTGGAGCAGTGAGTAATGCATCAGAATTATGCCTAGACCTTCGCTCTTAATCAGAAATTGGAAGCGATATCAATATCCAGATTCATTTCATGGAGACTATCTGTTTTAAGTAATACAAATACATGATACATGACATTAGTGACGTTCATTGGTTTGTGGTTGCTGTCTTTGTGTTCATACTTCAATCTTACCCTGCTCTTGTTAGAAGAGATGTTAATATACACACTTTCTTACAGGATCCTAAAAATGGTCCAGTGATAAGAAAACTCCCCATTGCTGTAATTGAACAAATTGTACAGTTACAAATGTAAAAGAAACTCAGTGATTGTATTAAACATGATTAATGAAGAAGACAACATGATTATAGAGAGAGCATGAGTTCAATAAGCAGTTTCATGGCTCGAAAAATGGTTGTCCATATTTCTATGCATAATATATATTTGCATGATTATTCTCTTTATCTTTTTGTTTCTTACTTTTCACAGTCTCTATTATCTTAATGGGTCTACCGAAGAAAGAGCTCCCATGATTTTCCCAAATACGAGTATGAATGATGACAATTTCTTTGATCTCTATGGATATGTTAGGAGACATAAAAAAGATACAGAGGATGATAATGAAGGGATAAATACATATCTAGATAATTCAGCTCACCTGGGGAATAACATGTGGTATCAGCACATTAAAAAGGTGGGGGAAAGAACATCTGATGAGGATTGCTGTGTCTGTTCTCTCATCCCCTATGCCATGAATACAGTAATGACTTTCATATCTAAGGAGGTATCAGCATACAATGCGAAAATGCCTCAGCCATCTTGCAGCATGTACTACTCGCAGACAGTTTCAAGGAAGCTGGGCAACCTTGCGATGGAGATCAAGACAGTCATTTCCATACCAGGATGACTATATCAAGACCGTATGAATGGAGAAGGAGCCTGGATGGACAGACAACATTCTTGTGTATCCTGCTGCAGCACAGAGTGAGGTAATCATTGAAGAAATGAAGAGAATTAACTGTTCTGATATGATGGAAATAGCAGGAATGTCTGGATGTTGGGAACAATCAAAACTGTTGATCTATGGACTAGTACATACCAAGAAGCGAAGGGAGGATGGAATGAAGTCCTGTGCAGCTCATCTGCTGAAAACGGAATATGTAAAAGAAGTGCAGAGAGTGAATGGTGGATGCTTAAAGTCATGGGCCAAGCACTACAAGTTACTGATATGGGCAGAAGATGAATCAGGCCCAGTAGTTGTAATAACATTGGTTAATGCAACAGTATGTTTCCGAAGTCATGGAAAGAAATGCATGGGACATAATAAAGGATGCAAAACCAAAATTGACCTTCCCCGGAATGAGAAAAGGGACAGCTGTCCTTATGGATCGATAGTGGGCTTGTGGATCTAGAGCCTATCTGAATTTGCCCAATAATTGGGCCGCAGTGTGTTCCCGAGTGTTCATCCATGTTCAAGCTTTAGTGATTCCTCAGAGCGATCTAAACATTGATGAATTCCCAACAGTGGATGACCATTTGAGAAAAAGAAGATCACTTGAACTCTGATGAACGAAAAGAGAAAATCATTTCTCAGCCAAATCATTTCTCAGCCAAATCAATAACAGCATGTGAAAGGCACAGTGAGTAAAAGCAGTGGCTGCGAACTCTCAAGTGGTTAATAACCACCGAACAGGTTATCATGTCTGTTTTTGCGAGAGAGGGGCGCCCGCTACCTTTGTTAAACTATTTGTTAAGGAACCTGGGATTGGTAACCCTAGGTCTCCTGGGGGCAACCAGACGTGGTCTCCCTCTCACTGTGCTTAGAGAGGCATCAGCTTCACCTCACTGATGATCCCCAACAAGGGTGAAACACGTGTATGGGGTTGCTGGTGGTACTCTCGTTCAGATTGGAATTGCCATTGTATTTCGGTGCTGGACTGCCCCTGGGCAGGACAAAGACTGATATGCAAATGGATATTTCCCATCTGTGAAAGGCACAGTGAGTAAAAGCAGTGGCTGCGAACTCTCAAGTGGTTAATAACCACCGAACAGGTTATCATGTCTGTTCTTGCGAGAGAGGGGCGCCCGCTACCTTTGTTAAACTATTTGTTAAGGAACCTGGGATTGGTAACCCTAGGTCTCCTGGGGGCAACCAGACGTGGTCTCCCTCTCACTGTGCTTAGAGAGGCATCAGCTTCACCTCACTGATGATCCCCAACAAGGGTGAAACACGTGTATGGGGTTGCTGGTGGTACTCTCGTTCAGATTGGAATTGCCATTGTATTTCGGTGCTGGACTGCCCCTGGGCAGGACAAAGACTGATATGCAAATGGATATTTCCCATCTGTGAAAGGCACAGTGAGTAAAAGCAGTGGCTGCGAACTCTCAAGTGGTTAATAACCACCGAACAGGTTATCATGTCTGTTCTTGCGAGAGAGGGGCGCCCGCTACCTTTGTTAAACTATTTGTTAAGGAACCTGGGATTGGTAACCCTAGGTCTCCTGGGGGCAACCAGACGTGGTCTCCCTCTCACTGTGCTTAGAGAGGCATCAGCTTCACCTCACTGATGATCCCCAACAAGGGTGAAACACGTGTATGGGGTTGCTGGTGGTACTCTCGTTCAGATTGGAATTGCCATTGTATTTCGGTGCTGGACTGCCCCTGGGCAGGACAAAGACTGATATGCAAATGGATATTTCCCATCTGTGAAAGGCACAGTGAGTAAAAGCAGTGGCTGCGAACTCTCAAGTGGTTAATAACCACCGAACAGGTTATCATGTCTGTTCTTGCGAGAGAGGGGCGCCCGCTACCTTTGTTAAACTATTTGTTAAGGAACCTGGGATTGGTAACCCTAGGTCTCCTGGGGGCAACCAGACGTGGTCTCCCTCTCACTGTGCTTAGAGAGGCATCAGCTTCACCTCACTGATGATCCCCAACAAGGGTGAAACACGTGTATGGGGTTGCTGGTGGTACTCTCGTTCAGATTGGAATTGCCATTGTATTTCGGTGCTGGACTGCCCCTGGGCAGGACAAAGACTGATATGCAAATGGATATTTCCCATCTGTGAAAGGCACAGTGAGTAAAAGCAGTGGCTGCGAACTCTCAAGTGGTTAATAACCACCGAACAGGTTATCATGTCTGTTCTTGCGAGAGAGGGGCGCCCGCTACCTTTGTTAAACTATTTGTTAAGGAACCTGGGATTGGTAACCCTAGGTCTCCTGGGGGCAACCAGACGTGGTCTCCCTCTCACTGTGCTTAGAGAGGCATCAGCTTCACCTCACTGATGATCCCCAACAAGGGTGAAACACGTGTATGGGGTTGCTGGTGGTACTCTCGTTCAGATTGGAATTGCCATTGTATTTCGGTGCTGGACTGCCCCTGGGCAGGACAAAGACTGATATGCAAATGGATATTTCCCATCTGTGAAAGGCACAGTGAGTAAAAGCAGTGGCTGCGAACTCTCAAGTGGTTAATAACCACCGAACAGGTTATCATGTCTGTTCTTGCGAGAGAGGGGCGCCCGCTACCTTTGTTAAACTATTTGTTAAGGAACCTGGGATTGGTAACCCTAGGTCTCCTGGGGGCAACCAGACGTGGTCTCCCTCTCACTGTGCTTAGAGAGGCATCAGCTTCACCTCACTGATGATCCCCAACAAGGGTGAAAAACGTGTATGGGGTTGCTGGTGGTACTCTCGTTCAGATTGGAATTGCCATTGTATTTCGGTGCTGGACTGCCCTTGGGCAGGACAAAGACTGATATGCAAATGGATATTTCCCATCTGTGAAAGGCACAGTGAGTAAAAGCAGTGGCTGCGAACTCTCAAGTGGTTAATAACCACCGAACAGGTTATCATGTCTGTTCTTGCGAGAGAGGGGCGCCCGCTACCTTTGTTAAACTATTTGTTAAGGAACCTGGGATTGGTAACCCTAGGTCTCCTGGGGGCAACCAGACGTGGTCTCCCTCTCACTGTGCTTAGAGAGGCATCAGCTTCACCTCACTGATGATCCCCAACAAGGGTGAAACACGTGTATGGGGTTGCTGGTGGTACTCTCGTTCAGATTGGAATTGCCATTGTATTTCGGTGCTGGACTGCCCCTGGGCAGGACAAAGACTGATATGCAAATGGATATTTCCCATCTGTGAAAGGCACAGTGAGTAAAAGCAGTGGCTGCGAACTCTCAAGTGGTTAATAACCACCGAACAGGTTATCATGTCTGTTCTTGCGAGAGAGGGGCGCCCGCTACCTTTGTTAAACTATTTGTTAAGGAACCTGGGATTGGTAACCCTAGGTCTCCTGGGGGCAACCAGACGTGGTCTCCCTCTCACTGTGCTTAGAGAGGCATCAGCTTCACCTCACTGATGATCCCCAACAAGGGTGAAACACGTGTATGGGGTTGCTGGTGGTACTCTCGTTCAGATTGGAATTGCCATTGTATTTCGGTGCTGGACTGCCCCTGGGCAGGACAAAGACTGATATGCAAATGGATATTTCCCATCTGTGAAAGGCACAGTGAGTAAAAGCAGTGGCTGCGAACTCTCAAGTGGTTAATAACCACCGAACAGGTTATCATGTCTGTTCTTGCGAGAGAGGGGCGCCCGCTACCTTTGTTAAACAATAACAGCATATGAAACCATTCCTGATGAGCACAAGTTGTTCAGCAAGACTGCTGTGGTAATGACAGCGATATTTATGCCTGGAATTCAAACAGTGCCGAATGCCAACTGGTTGCAAATCACCAGATGGGAGATTCTGCAGACAATCAATGCTACCATAAAGGGAGTCAATGCCATTAAAGAAGAGCTGACGGCCATATGATTGATGACCCTTCAGAATACATATGTCCTTGTTTATGTTTATGTATTCGTAGTGTGCTCCCGGTACCCTCAGGCTTAAGGGTGCAAAACATGAAAACATGCACGACAGAGACATGGCACAAATGAAGCTGTAGAAAACTAGTCTGATGTACGCAGGTGATTGATTAAGGGCAGAGGAATCGAGCAAAAGAGTAGCATCTTCAGTTTTCTCTTTAGGACTTCTGTGGATTCCTTCATTCTAATATCTGGAGGCAGAGCATTCCAGGCTGCTGGGGCTGCAAAATGTAATGCACCATTGTGAGTTTTCGGAAGCTTGCACTGTGGAATATTGAGGAAGTTTGTGTTGTTCGATCTTAATGTTCTACTGAATTGTTTCTTTTCAATTGCTTCCATAAGATAGGCTGGCATTTGGCCTTTCAAGCATTTGTGGGTGATGAGAATCATCCTAAAGCACACTGTTGCATGTATGGGCAGCCAATGCAGACTGTGATATGATCACAGCAATGGAAGGAGGAATTTGTGCCAAAATTGGGCCATCATGTTATACATTATACCTTCTCACGATGGCCAGAATGGGACCTTGGCAGAGGCCATATCGATATTGACAGACCTGCATAACAAGATGGAAGAAGAGACAGATGATATTGAAGATGACAGTTGGTTTACCTCCTTGTTTTCATGGATTCCTCATTGGTTGGCAGATCTATTCGAGGTTCTTGGAGTAATACTGGTGCTAGTAATGTTTGGATTCTGTATAGTCAGCATGGTGATTGCCCAATGCAAGAAAACGGCACAAAAGGTAGTAGGAATGAAGATTATGATTGATGCCATAGATGAACCAAACACCAAGGAGCTGACTGATGACTCTGTCAGAAAATATATAAAGGCTAGCATTGTATCACTTGAAGGAGCGGAGTTTCTGTATCGAAAGAATCATAAGAAGTACGTGGGACAATGGGTATATTGTACCCCAAATGGACAATGTAATTACATGACCTGGAGTATAGATGAACATGTCAAATCAGCAGACACCCTGAGGACGGTGATGAAAATTTGGACACCTAAGAAACACTTCTTCAAAAGAAAAGACCAGGATGCAGAAACACTCAAGGAGGTGGTCGAGGACTCGACCAGAGGGGGGACTGTAGAGGAGCAACTGTATACCTCTGATGTTGACTATACATAGTGAATAGAACCTAGGTGAAGCTGCCATTGTGTAGAGCTGGACATCAGTATCATGAATTTAGTAAGCCAGAACCCATGAAGCGGGAAGGGAAAACTGTGTCACAGCAAGAATAAGCAGAATCGTGGATCTGCATGGCGAGGTTGTCTGGCCTTGAGTTTAGACTGACACAGTCAAGGTCAGCTATCTATTCTGGAAATGAGCAATGTGCAAAGGATGAATCTTCTCTTGTGAAGGTGCAAAGAAAGAACACCAAGAGTGCCAAGTTTAATTCATTTAGAGCATTTAAAGCCTGCAAAATGGACCAAATCGTGGTCTCCTGTCTCATGAGCCAAGGATGGAAATAGAGTTAAAACTTGGAGTCCCAGACACAATAGTGAGTGCTCTCACTCCCGTGCATTCTTAAAGACAAGGATACTTTGCAAGCCAAGTACAAAGAAAATCTTCACGGCAGAAGGCATGGGCGATGAGAGATACTGGGTGAATTAGGTGGGGGTAGTGTCATGCCCTATCTCCTTGCACCTGGGTCTGGGCTTATGTGCTGCTAAATGAACTGAATGTTCCAGACATGGCACAAGCATGCCAACCAATTATATTAGTTCATATAACAAAGGACCTTATAGTTTGAAGACCAATGAGAAACTGTGTATCTAATGTTTCAGAAGATTACGTCTTTTATTGGTAGGCAGATGTCCACTAACAAGCCAATCACAATCCTAGCTCCTATAGAAAAGTATACTTAGATGTTTCCCTTAGCCAATCCCGACCCTTGATAGGTTTTTCATTATTACCAGGTAGTATGATGTCACTTCCGACATATTTTTGGTATAGAAACTATGTTTTGTGTAAAGATCACTGAGAGACTGAGCGTACATCTGTTGATGTTCGTTGAAAACTCCCTGTTTTAGATCATTGTTAATAAAACAGTACTTTGGCATCTTCCTGAGTTGGTTCTGTTATTTGGACTCAGAATTATTCTGTATGATCTCAACCATTACATGTGCACGTTCCTTAAGGCCCCAAAGCTCAGTATGATGTCCTCTGCTACGTTGTGTTTCCATAATGTTTCTGAAGTTACATTTTTCCACTGACATACTACTGGAAGAAGTTGCAAGAAAACCAGAACTGCAGTTCAGTTTTAATAATTGGAGTTATCAAACAAAACAGCAATGTTAAATTGGCTGGTCTAGATGGGAGAGGGTAGGAAGTGGGTGCCAATAGGGGAGCATGGGGAAGGGAGGGCCCCATTAAAACAAGGGAAGTTTCCTTTTTTGTTTTTTCCTTCTAATCACATAGATCAGCTAAGGAGGTTGATGTGGGCGAGCCAAGCCTTCACTGCAATGGTTGTAGGCTGTGGACTCTTTGGTAAAGTGCCTGTAGCCTTTGCACCAGAAGGAAACCAATTGGGACTCAAACACAAGTTGTGTGGCTGAAGGGGCTAACCCTTTACTTATGGATAATAATGATGCTGGAACACTGCACACACAGTCAATAGCGCTGACAGCCCAGACAGATACTATACATGCCACTGCACCGGCTAGCCCAGACAAAACCAGTTGCTGACCACAAGATCAGGTACAGGTCTATTGGTACCTTAAATGTGTAACTGTGCATGTGCAAGCATATGCATATGCGGTGCAATACTACAATATATTGTTTACATATTCTCTGCAAAACGGCTATAAATCCTGATATTCATTAGATAATTCTGAATGGTGCACCCATTTAAGAAAAGCACTGTTTAAACTAGCTCAGGATGCAGAGTAAAAAGTGCAGTACTTAAGTACACAGACAAATTAGGTAGTTGTGTAGTGTTACATAAAGTCATTTTGTACAAGTCATTAGCATACATGCAATGATAAAATTCTAAGTAATGCCATTGACATGAGTACACGATTGATTGAAAATTATCACACATTCTCAGATACCAACGTGACTCCAGCAGGAGTGGGTTTGGAAATGAAGAACACCCTATACACATGTATGAGGGATAAAGGTCAGTATATTGCGTCCACTAGACAGTACAACTTAGACATCAGGAGGTAACTGATGAATAACATCTAATAAACATTCATTTATATTGTAGACCACACACCATCACAGAGAAAGAACAGGGCGCAAAGAAGTGCAGCATGCTGATTAAGAAATTTGAAGCACATTACTCACCTTCAAAAACTTCTGACTGTACTCAGATATTTGGGTTGGGTATCCTACTAGTATATATATCGACTAGTATATAGATTTTTCCAAAAGGGCTGAGTACATTAAATAGGTCAACATTGTTTTTATTCTCAATTAATTATAAGTATTTTTGTATCATAATGCAGTCTTTTTAAATATTGACTATAATATAACACTGTTTTGTCTCATGAACTCATATGCAACGTCAGTATGGGTTTTGTTGGGCATTTTCTGTAGGTTTGGGGCCTGGCGGTATTTTCTTACTGCCAAAATAATGGTAATTTGGTGATGACTACTCCTTGCATTTAGATTGGGTTTGGCCTTACTTCCTTTCAGTGAGCATTCCTTATTACATTATATATGATCATTTATTGGTATACATTTTTGTTGTTGGTATTTTCTGGTGGTAAATTACTTAGTGGTGAGCATTATTTTCCTTCCCTTCATAATAGCCCCATCATATAAAACCTATTAATATTATATCTTATAATATTTCTGTGATCTATAGAGAGCCTTGGACTTACATTATTCAGAAACACCACATTTTCATATAGAGTGCCACCTGTGGCTGTTATCACTGATTTATCTACACCAGTGAACTACGTTTCCATATAGTATTCATAATAACATGTGGTATTATCAGTCATTTATATACATTAGTGAACTATTTTTTTCCATAGGCCTCTTTGCTGATTAATGTACGCCCAGCAATATCTATTGTATTATATTCCACTCCAACACCCACACTCACACACTGAGTGGAATCACGCACAGTTATTTATAATCACTAAGTCTTATTTTAGACAACTTATTCTTTCTGTTGTTTTATCTACATGGGAAAAATGACAAATGAACTACCTAAAAATCTTCCCCGTATCACAAGTGCTATTCCAGATGCACTAAGAAAAGAGAAAAACAAAAACACTACAGGTCTGCTTTTATGTATTTTTGTGTATTATAAACAGTTGCATTTCAAAACACCATCTTACCCTTTTGTTTTACAGAAACAAACAGAAAAATGTACACCAGCAGAACGATATTCACTTTGCATCATCTGTAACAAAAAGAGAAGAAAGAAAAACATGCAGCAAAAGAACAATATTCACTTTGCAATATTACAGCATGTCAATTAAACACAGGGGATTCCCTATATCTATCCTTCCTGCCTGAGAAACATTTAATCCGTGCAGCAGTCACAGTAATCTCCATTCACTTTGATAATTACCAGCTATCTGTAGTTCTCCCACACGCGACCTTCCTGTGCCCGTCTCCGAGGAATGGGCCCTGGGTATTCTTTTTAATTTTGAAGGATTAAAATGCACAGCGAGAACATGCAGTTCAATCTACAGTTCTCAAGCCGTGCCAAGTGAGACTAGAAATGCCCAGTCTCTGAAGGTCAGCAGCCCAGTCAAAGTAAACTCTTCACAGCAGCTCAGCCAAAGCGATCTCCTCCCCGCCGCTCAGCCAAAACGATCTGAACTTAATTCTGTCAGAGCTCGTCCAGCAAACCTCTGTTGCATCCCCCCACTATTACGTGTCACCAATCAATTTCAAGAGACGGTATCCTCCTTCATTCAACAATAGCTCTACTTTTACAGTAAGAAACTGTATTTAAACTCATTTCCTTGCATGCAGATTTCGCTTCCTGCAGCACAGTGAATAGAGAGAGCAAGGAAAAAAAAATCTAAATGCACGTTTAAAATGAATCTCAGAACAGGTCTTCCTGCCTCTTTTTCCACATGGACAGCACATTATAATGTTATTTAGTTAGTACTAGTGTTAATATTAGTTAATTAAGTCAGTCAATTAGACAGCTAATGTGGTCTCCTGTGAGTGAGGTATTTCAATTAAGAGAAAAAGAGAAGAAAAAAATATATATATTCTGGTGCTTTTAAATTTGCAACCTGTCTCCATTTGCATCCTCATATGTTAGTTTCACTGGCGACATATGGCTGGTTATATGTGTGCCACATTATAGCAATAATTTGATCCCATGCAGTGGCGCTGTACTCCAAAACACAATAAATTACACTACATACCCTCCTTTTTCTGAGGATTTGGCAATGGTCCAAGCCACAATTGGAAGAAACCCAACTTGCTCCTTTTCTTCTCTTAAATCATAACAATTCAATAACATGAATATTCACCCATTTTACAATAAATCACTGTTCATCCACCGTAATACCAAAATTCATCTCTGAGTCCATTAGTCCTCACAAAATATTTTACATATTTGTTCCCAATTGAAGTGTTTATAGTTCATTGTCCTGTTCTTATACTTGAAGTCAATTATAAAACAATAAAATAAAAAATTAAAAGAACAGATTAAAATAATTAATTAAAATATTAAATATGTGGAACTCCATACTCCAGGATACACCGGAATTCATGCACCAACAATGCTGCAAGTTCACTATTTTTCTACTGTTGTCTGCCCCTGAGACGTCCCGATCAGCAACATCCCATCATCTGGTTCACTTGGGGCACTTTTGGATGCTTTTTCCATAGGAGTCATCTCTTTTGGCATCCCGGTTACTTTGTCTTCACCTCCACCCGGAGGCAGGCATCATTTGATCTTCATCCAGGGGACTCCAGGACTCCATCATCTCCCGTGTCCTCCGGTCCCGTGACCTCCGACTAAATGTATGTTAATATTCTAAATCAAATAGAAAAGAAAAAAATGAAGTACATAGCACAATACTAACTTCACCCTTTTGCCAAAAATAAATTATATATATATATGTTCATGCACTTCATAAATGATTTCGCCCTCTTCCTCTCGCCTTCTGAAATTAAGCACATGTTAGAGAGAAAACAAACATACATAAAATAGCATTCAACACTTAACACATTTTAATTTTGTAAAATAACTCCATTAGTTTCAACCTCCATTTTGTTTTTAATAAGTAACAGAATTTGTGTTCCATGACAATAATCAATCACATCTATTTTTATTTCTCCGTCACTACCCTATGACTAGGCTCATTTATTTTCTTTCATGTATTTAAATGGCTTTATCTGTTTCTACACGCTCAAGCCTCTTTATCTCATGTTTAGGGTGCCATGGTTTGATTTGATTTACATGAACAAACTGTTCTGTTGCTGTGTCACCTTCAGTTTGCAAAATTTTGTACACTACGGGAGAAATCTTATCTATAATTCAAAATGGCCCCTGTCAGGCTGCCAGAAATTTAGAATTTTTCTGTTTACTTTTCCCAAAATGAAATTTATGCACCTGATCCCCCACAGAATACTCTTTCACTGATGTCTTTTTATCATAATATGACTTTGCACTGTCAGCAGCTCTTTCTAGATTTCGCTGTACAAAAGCAAATGCATGTTGTAAATGCTTCCTCAGCTCATCCATGTATTCATGAACTGTAGATGCACTCACACGTGTCTGCTCATGTGTTCTGTATAGCAGGTGTTGCGGCAACACAATTGTCCTACCTGTCAAAACCTCACGGGGCTAATACATGTTGCCTTGGCAGGAGTTGATCTGATTGCCATCAAAACCAAAGGTAAATGCAAATCCCAGCTGGAAACTTCTTCTGCAACAAACTTCTTTAATATGTCCACAACACAACTATTACAGCATTCAACTGCCCCAGAAGAAGCAGCTCGATATGCAATGTGTAATTTTCTTTTCACTCCCTGTATTTGCCATACCTTATTCATTAGAGCGCTTGTGAAATGACTGCCCCTGTCTGATTCTATTCTTTGTGGTAACCCAAACCTTGAAAACACATGATTCAGCAGTAATGTAGTTGCTGTTTGTGCACTACAATCTGGTGCAGGAATACACTCAATCCATTTTGACATCAAACATACCACACTCAAAATATACCGGTTCCCCCTGCTCGACCTCTTTACAGGCCCTACATAGTCTATTTGCAAATCTGACCATGGAAGAGTTAAGCCTTTTTTCATTAATGGGGCTCTATGCATTGGTGAAGCAGGTTTCAATTGGGCACATACAAGACATCCTCTAGTATATAATTCCACATCTTGGGACATATGGGGCCAGTAAGCATAATCTTTCAGTATCTCCAATGTTTTTTTTGAACCTCTGTGGCCTGCAGTTATTGCATCATGCACATGGTGTAGCATTAGCCCTCTGAATTAAAGAGTTTACACCCACTGTATCCGTCCTGTTATGGACTCTATAATCATGAGTCCATCCTGTAGTCTAATTCGTTTTTTAATCTTTAGCACCTTCAACTCTTCTTTTCCCATACAATCATTTTCTGTTAAAGGGTTTTGATCAGGGTCTATCAAATGATTATAATGGATTCCCAAAATTGGATCATCCTTTTGTGCCTTAATCAGATCTTGATCTGGTGTATCGTAACTCCATTGTACTACTGGTTGATCCACCTCTTTTGGCGCTTTAGAGTGTGCTACTGCATCAATTTGTATTTCACCAAGTAAATGTTCAATAGGTAGCAATTCTCCAATCACAGCCCCAATTTTAGCCAGGTGATCTCCTTTATCATTCTCCTCCTTATTCTCTCCTGTAGTTTTTAAATGTCCACACATTTTTCTCCAGTATATTGTCAAATCATTCTCTGACACCAATTTGTCTGTGGCTTGTGTCATTTTTCCATGTTTAAGTGGCTTCTTATTGTATGTAACCATGCCTCTTGCTTTCCAGCCAGGTAAATATTCAACAAAACTATTTTGTGCATAATCAGAATCAGTTACCAGGACAATTTCACTAAATGTATTATCAACTGCAGTAGTAATTGCTTTCGAAATGGCTGCCAATTCTGCTACTTGACTGCTCCTCGCTCCAATTCTCATCCCTATACTGGGGACGCCTTCACATTTCAACCAGACATTTCCTATTCCTGACACTAATTGTTTATTACTCTCATTTTCAATGTGGAAAGCACAACCATCAACATATACAGTTGGCAAATCCTTGCATGTCTTTTCATCAAAAGCTTTATGTGGTGATTGCCCAAATTCCTGTAAACTAGATTCCACTTCTACTTCGTTTAATACATGTTCAGCTGCACAGTCATGTAGATCTGCCAAACCTTTAGCAACTGGGCTCTTTTTATTCTGGCCATATCTCACTTCTACAGCAAAACCCTGTAATGCCAGTGTCCATGAAGTGATTCTGGACTGTGCTAGGTTACTTGACCTAATTCTTTTACTCTCTAAAAACTGCAAAGGTTGATGTTTTGTCTCAATAATCACCTTTTCTCCCTGAACATTGGGCAGAAATGCTGTAGCGTCCACACAGTGGTCAAAAGGGCCTTTTCACATTCACTGAATTTAATTTCTACTTGGGAAAATGCCTTGCTTGCATAGGCAATGGTTTTGTGATTCAAATCATGTTTTTGTGATAACACTGCTGACATACAATGTTCAGAGAAACCTATTTCTATAAAGAAATCCCTATCCTTTATGGGGTATGCTAAACATGGTGCCTTTGCAAGACATTCCTTTAATTTAGCCACTGCCTCAGACTGCTTTTTTTCCCATTTCCAAGGTGTATTCAGCTTTAGCAGTTTAGTCAATGGTTGAGTAATTTCAGCATAATTTTCAATGAATTTCCTGTTATAGCCTGTCATTCCTAATACACTTTTTACCCCTTTCACATTTTAGGGTCTTTTAGTTTTTGGATGACCTCTATTTTCTTCTTTTGTGGGTTTAGTCCATGTTCTGTCACTTCATGGCCTAGAAAATTCACTTTTTTCTTGCACCATTGAGCTTTCTGCAAAGATACTTTGGCGCCTGCTTTCTGCAATTGTCCAAGAACATGTCTTATTTCATCAAAATGTTTTTTCATGCTCTCATTTTCTATCAGTACATCATCCACATAAACTATGGTACCTCTTTCCGCTGCATCAGACATGGCCTTTCTCAAAAATATTCCAAATTCACTCCCACTATTGACATACCCAAATGCAACTGTAACCCATGCGTAATGAGTCTTATCAAATGAAAATGAAAATAAATTCTGAATCTCCTCTGCCAATGGCACGCACCAATATCCAGAGGTGAGATCTAACGTGGTAAACACTTTTGAACCATGTACCTGGGCTAGGCCTTGATCAATGAATGGCAGTGGCCATCTGGATACTGGCACTCTTTTATTTAATTCTCTCTGCACACAGCCGCCATTGACCATTTGGCTTTAACACACCTAAAATAGGTGTGTTGGATGTGCTATGAATTGGCCTGATAATTCCCCGAGACTCCAAATTTTTAATTATCTCTGTCAATGACTCTGAACATGCCAGTGGTAATCTATACTGGCACACAAATACTAGGCTTCTACTACACCCTTCCGGTAGTGTGGCCACATGTAAATTAGTTAGACCGTAATCATAAGCATCTTTTGCAAATACATCTTTAACTCCATAAATATCTTCCTCAATTCATTTCTATCCTCATCGCTGTCGCATGCATCTGCTGATAAAATCTGCTGCTCCACCATTTTTGAACATTCTGGAAAATCTTCCAGTGGAGGAATCTCTGTGCTTTCCTCTAACTGTGTGGCTGTGTCTCTCTGTAAAGCTGCCACTTTTAAATATTTTGGCATATCAGCTTCCACTTCAATGGGTTGATTTTCTGTTTCATTTTCATCTAAGTTAAATGTTATGCAATCCTCTTGATGACAGCACACTGTCTCATTTGAATCATAAAATCGCATGAGTGGCATTCATTAATAACAAAAGAGTATTATTCTGTTAGTTCTGTCTATGCGAAGAATCTCTAGGCAACAAGGTATGTAATTGCATGGAAGGAGTAGGTATAACAGACACATTTTCCTCCAGGTACCATGACCCAAAACCAATAGTTACTACAAACCCAGTTATTATTATTAAAAGGCAACAATACATTTTCCGGGTCCCCTTACACGCTTGATCATTGTCTCTGCTAGTCACATATTTATCTAAAAGTTCAGTGCGAGCGGGTGCAGGCATCGTAGTCTTCAATCGAAAAACACCAATTGTCTGTTTGCTGGAGACTCCAGTCACGCGTCTTCTTAATGTCTTTCCCACAACCCTTAGCCAACAGAATCCTTTCGTACAATCGGGCCAAAAGGCAAGCCCTCAAATGATTTCCTCAATCGCACAGTCAAACTGTGCCGTACGTCTATCTTCTTGGACGTAAATTATATTTCACAAATTCCGGTGCTGAAGGGTCAGAAAAAAGTATGTCGTCACTTCCCACTGGAGGTGGCGAGTGAACGGAAATGGGATCAGAAAATGATTGATCCGGAAATACCACTGTTGGAGAGTGCGGAGACAAGATGGCCGTTTTTTCTGGCCTTACGAACTCTGGAACGGTCTCCGATACTCTTGTGTCGGTTGTTGCTGTTTCGGGCACGTTGGTTACAGCATTGGAAAGGGATTTTGTGTCTTCTGTATCGTATGGCACAGGCTGCGGGATCCGTTTGGTGTTTGTTGCATGTATCCAGTTCTTTCGCCCTGCTACCCGCACAGCAGTCTGGGTGACTAGCTGGACCTGGTAGGGACCCCTCCACCGAGGTGCAAGGCAAGACAACCTCTTGAAAACTTTCGTGAGGATCCAGTCCCCCGGTCGTAGACTGTGACCACGACCCTCGTACCGTACAGGTAATGCCTCTCGTACCCGGTGATAAATTGAAAATAGATTTTTAGTCAACTGGTTACAGTAATCTGAAAGAAGCACATTCTCTATATCCCGCAACGAGCGACTTTTTGGCATACCCCAAAAATTAGCAGGCCTCCCCATTGCCACCTCAAAGGGAGAGAGCCCAGTCTTAGTTTGAGGGGTTGTTCTCATCGACAGCAACACGATCGGTAAGGCGTCCGGCCATTTTAACTTGGTGCCAGCACATGTCTTAGCGAGCTTGTTCTTTATAATACCGTTATGCCTTTCCACTAATTCGGCACTTTGGGCATGTCTAGCCGAATGGAACCGTTTATCAATCTGTAATCCTTCACATATTTGTAGGATTACAGCAGTGATAAAGTGTGGCCCATTATCCGACCAGGTGACTCTCGGCAGCCCGAACCTAGGAAAGAACTCTTTCAACAGAGTTTTTGCCATGGTTATGGCCGTTGCATCTCTAACAGGGAAGGCCTTAACCCACTTGCTAAATGCACAAATGATAACCAACACATATTTAAGATTGTTGCAACGTTCCATCTCAATAAAATCAAAGTGGATAACTTCAAACGGAACAGAAGGTGGAGCGAAACTTCCTCTAGGAGTCGAGGTACCTTTTCCTACATTGTGCTGCAAGCAGACCATGCAGCCTTGGACAAAGCGCTCCGCAATTTTGAAAATGTTATCATTGGCCCTTACACTGTGTAACATTTTAGTCAATTTACGCGTGCAGACATGGGTCAGACCATGAGCCATAATGACCATCCTTGTAATATAGGCGTCAGGGAGTAACCATTTTCCTTTAACATTGTCCACCCAACACCCATCACCATCCAATCTCCCTGCACCCTCGACCCATTTCTTGGTCTCCTCTACAGTAGCATCTGCTTGAATGACTTTTACAGAATCGATACTTTCACCAAAAGTGCAAACATTTACAATTTCTCTTACAGCATACATTTCTGAACTAAAATCAGTGGCAGTTTGTTTAGTTATCTGATCAGGGAAAGCATTCTCTTTTCCTATATCATCTGTAACCTTTTGATGTGATGTACATTTTATAATGGCTAACTGAACTGGGAGTGCGAGCGCTGAAAGTAATTGCACTATTAAAGTGCCGTGCTGTATTTTTGTGCCATGTGAGGTCAAGAAACCTTGTTCTTTCCAAAGCCTACCGAAGTTGTGAACTACCGCAAAGGCATACTGACTGTCGGTATATATATATTTACTGTAAGCCCTTCAGAAAGTTCACAAGCTCGAGTTAATGCTATAAATTCTGCAGCCTGCGCGGAATTATGCATAATTATTTTGGTTTCCACAATCGTGCTTAAAGTAGTGACGGCATAAGCAGCCGCGGATGTACCATTCGGAAGTTTGAAACAAGAGCCATCACAAAATAGCTCTCCTTGTGGGCTATTCAAAGGCGTGTCTTTCAAATCGATTCTACCTTTTGTGTCTTGTTCTGTAGTGTAAAGGCAATCGTGTGATGTTTCGTCACCATCAACAGTATCTTGCAGGACAGGTAAAAGTTCAGCCGGATTTAATACACAACACGTCTGAATTTGAATGTGGGGAGCAAACAAGATCAATTCGTATCTTGTCAATCGTGCGGAAGTAAGGTGGTGCGTTTGAGTTCTATTCAATAAAATATCTACGGAGTGAGTTACCATTAGGGTTAACACATGACCCAGGAACATTCCCTCGCTCTGTTTTACAGACGCAGCAGCAGCAGCGACAGCTCTCAAACATCTCGGCAAAGCGCATGCAACAGGATCAAGGATGGATGAGAAATAGCCGCACGGCCTATTCTTCCCTCCATGTTGCTGCGTTAACACAGCCAAAGCACATCCATCACGTTCATGCACATACAACACGAAGGCCTTTTCATAATTTGGAGTTCCGAAAACCGGCGCCGAACACAGCGCAGTTTTGAGCAAGTCAAATGCTGTCTGGTGTTCCAAAATCCATGGCAATGGCAAACAAATGCCCTTCTTTTTCAAAGCCAGCATTGGTTTAATCGTTAACGAAAAGTTAGGGATCCACAATCTACAGTAAGAAGCCATACCTATCAGGGCTCTAACTTCCTTCTGCGTATTTGGGACAGACATGCCAGAAATAGTTTTTATTCGTTCAGGTGTCAACCTTCTTCCCTCCTTTGACAGGAGATGGCCTAAATAGGCGACCTCCTGACAACAATATTGGAATTTTTTGAGTGAAGCTTTGTGGCCATGTTTTGCTAAATGACAAAGCAACAACATGGTGCCTTCTTTACAGGAACTCTCAGATTCAGCAGCCAAGAGGAGATCATCTACATACTGTAGTAACGTGCAAGTAGTAGGCAACTCGAGAGTATCGAGTTGCTCTTTTAATGCTCTACTATAAATACTTGGACTCTCAGTGTACCCTTGTGGTGCACGAGTGAATGTGAATGAGCGTCCACCCTGGGTAAACGCGAACAAATACCTACTATCCTTATGTACAGGAATACAGAAAAACGCGTTTTTGAGGTCAACAACGCTAAAGTGAGTGGCAGAAGCCGGAATCATAGTTAGTATCGTTGTAACATCAGATACAATGGGAAATTGAGGAGCCACAATTTTGTTAATAGCACGCAAATCAATCATAAACCGAAAAGGAATTGCATTATCACCTTTTTTATATACTGGCAAAATCGGGCTGTTACACAAACTACCTGTAATTTCCTCAATTACTCCACGATGTACAAAATCAGAAACTATACATTTCAAAGCCTGTTCGCCTTCAACTGAGATCTTATATTGTGGGATGCAAGGCAATTTTACTCCATGTTTCAGAATAATTTTAACAGGTTCAATTTGAATAATGCCCACATCATTATCATCAATTGCCCATAAGCATTCCAGAATGTTACTGAATTCTGGCGGTAAATGTCGAGTCAAAAACTGAGAGGCGAGTGATTGCTGAGGTGAAATTGTTAACCAACTCCCTCCGGGGAGCAATGTATTACTGCATTCAATTCCTTCAACAAATTCAACCCCAGCAAATTCTCCCCACAGTTTGTAGTAAATAGAAATGGACACTGCTCTGTGAAGGGACCCAGTGTTATCGGTACCGGCAAAGAGACCGGACAAACTACAGGTGTGCCTGAAAACCCTACGGAAACATTGGACTGCCCTGACAGGGAAATGCTTGGAACCCGTGAATGGTCAATGGAACACTTTTGTGCCCCTGTATCTACTAAAAATAGAGCTTCCTATTTCCCACCGCCATCTCAACGTAGGGGCCTTTCTCATGAACAGGAATATGCGTTGGTTCCAAATCCTGTTTCGGCAATCCTAACGAAACAGAATGTCATCAAAACGAAGCTCTTCAGAGAGGTACGCGGCAGAAGGGTGATCAAAAATGTTTCTATTATCCACATTCGAAACTTGTTTATCCTGTGAAGAAGGTTGCTGTGATTCTGGTGCAAACTGACCTCTGCCAGGGCCCTCTGCACCTGGGCGACCTCTGGATCGTCTACCCATGTTCCCAAATGACCTTTGCTGCAAGGTCGGACATTGTGAGCGCCAGTGACCTTCCTGTCGACAATAGGCACAAAGGTTAATGGTTACCGGCGCCAAGGGCGTACTTCCCTGTGGAATGTATTGACCTCTAAATTGATTACCCCCTCTAGGGTTTCTAACAATCTGTTGCAATAGTACTTTTGTTTTTAGGTCACCCTTTCTTTTCTCAAGTTTTTCCTTTTCATTATTTACACGATTTTCATAGTACTGAGCCATGTGCAGTACTTCTGATTGAGACTTCGCCTGCCAAGTGCTTTCGGAGGACATAATCTGTAACTGGATGTCAGGCAGCAATCCATGTACAAATTTGTCGACAAACAGCCTTTTCCCTGACTCTGTGCCTAAGTCTTGTCTACTGAAATCTGAAAATACCTATTTGAACCGATTGAAGAACTCGGTAGCACCCTCAGATTTTCCTTGGACACAGGCGGTAAGCTTGTCCCAAATGATTCTTTTTTCAGGAACTATAGTTTTTAATTTTACAATAATCCTATCAGGCAAAGTTAATATCACTTGAGGCGGCCTCTCGCCAGCTGGTCTTTCTCTGTCGAGCCTAACCATGTTATCCCATGTATCTCCTAACCCAGGTACATCATCTACAGTCCTAATCTGTTTCCACAAATCAACTGGCAAGAGTACAGGAAATAATAAATCAATATCAGTTAAGGTGAATACCGATGAGTGTAAGACCGACTCTATTTCTTTATAGAACACTGTCGGATTCTTTCTTATATCAGGAATAGATTGTTTTATGGTGTTCACTTCCTGTCTTGAGAACGGGACATGAACAAACTGCGATACGTAATGTGCAGGAATGTCCACAGCGACTATTCCTCATGCAGCATCGGCCGCAATCTCAACTTTCGCGACAAATGTCGGAGGGACCTCTCTCATAGGCAACTGAGAAGTAGGTAGCTCCGAACGCTTACTAAGCAACAGAGCCAAATCAAGCGCTAAGGCAGTCGAAGAAGTATCAATCGAAAAGGCTCTCTTATAAACACTCAACAATTCTGCAGGACAACAAATCTTTCTTTTTACACACTCATTCTGCAGGTATTCTACCATAACCTGTATCACTTTCTTTTGCATTTCTAACGTATACTGACCATACGTGTCATATACTTCATCTGGAGTTATCGACATATCCGAAATCCATTTTATCGCATCCTTTGTACAAATTTGCGCTTCCTCACCTATCAATTCACGGCAAGGAGAAAACTGTTTCTGTAGGAACATAATACCTAAACTATCACCATCTGCTTCTTCATTCTGTAACTCTTCCAACTCCTTCCTATACACAAAAATCCTCTTGACGTGCTCATATACTTTCTCTGCAGTATCTCTAGACAACGCTAAGGCGTTCAAATCCGTAACCCTTGTGGGAGATCTACATCGTTTAATCTATTCCACATTATACTCAAATGAATCCCTAACCCTTCCGTAAAAACATTTTTCTCAGGAATACTTTTTACATTTTCGAGTGTGGAAAAAACATCAGCCTGTTCACCCTTCTCCATCCAATGTTTAGCCCAAGCAATCAAATCATTCTTTTTATCTGGGGACACAGTATTACGAGTCACAACCCTTGATCCCGTTCCCTGGTCTACTACAAGCAATACGGAATCACTTGGAAGAGGAAGAGTAGGCACATTCTGAATGTCAACAGGTGTAGGCAAGGGGGCAGGCAAATGAGCCGCGGCTGGAGGAACAACAGGAAGAACAACAGGGAGGACCAGAGGAACTATAGGAGGAGGAATAACAACAGGAAGGGGTAAAGCACCAGGAGGAGGGACGTACGGGGATGGTGCAGAGGCATCGGGCCTTCGTTCATGCAAAAGTTTGTTAATCAATTCATCGGACGTATGAAAATCTTTCGAAGGGTACATTTTCTGAATGCCTAATTGAAACGCTCTGTCCGTGTTCCTCACTGATTCCAATTGTTTATTTTGATCATATAACTGTGCCTTTTCGGCACTCGTCATATGTCGACGCATATGTTTCTTTCTACTCTTTTGTTGCTGCAAAGCTTCTGTTTTCCAACTGTGCAATGCGTCAAATGCTGCAGGTCTAGCCTTTTTCTTTACCAATACAGACTCTAAATATTCTATACGAGGGATTTCAAAGCTACCATTGGTTGGCCACCGAAGATTAGAGTTATGTCTGGTCTGTCTGTGCCAAATGTCATTAAATACTATACTACCAAAGCCTTTCTTACAGTACATAGTACATGCCGGCGACCCCTCCTGTGGTGCGGGACGGCTATCTTCCAAAGATTGTCTGTCGCTGCGGAATAATGCCCTGAAGCAGGCAGACAATTTCCCAGGCATATCAGAGTTCTGGTGTTACCTGGTCAAATAATTGTGCTCGCGAGTGCAATGCGCCAAATTCAAATTGTTAGGGTTAAATTAAGAATCGGGTCACGATTCACCTGACCAAAGGACTGGGAGGCCCGATCGGGTTACTAAGGACAATTCTAAGGACCCACGTGTCTGGTGATTTCGGCAAATTTACCCACCTTGATATATGGACCCTCGTCAAGACGTCGTCTCGGGCTACAGCTCACCATTCAGGGATCGGATTGTGCTGTTCTGTCGAGGAATTCACTTCTCGTCCAGAGGGGCTATTTCTGTTGGCACAGTCCGATCCCAGTCCGATAGCCGAGCCAACCTTCAACGAGACGAAGTCAATCTTGAGGGTCCCTATTCGGGCGCCATCTGTGGAATCAGAAAAATACAATATTAAGGCTTTTACAACATGCAAAGAGAAATACACCAACACGGGCATGTAAAGATTCCCAGAATGTTTATTGCAATACTGTACAGTTTACAAAACAAAGTACACAAATAGCTATTTGGCCGTCAGTACATCACAGAGACTACCAGCAGGTTCAATGTGAGCAGTGAACAGGAATTGCTAGCTGGACATCAGCGTATTTATACAGTTTCTTCATAACGATGTCCAGCCTCCTACAAGTTAATCATGTACTGGGCTAGGGTTCGTGCCAGGTTCATTCCTAATTTACATATCTCGTGCATGCGGTATACTTTTTAATACATTTACTTACAAGCACTACTATTCTCTGGTTTAATTTTACACTCTTTACACATTTGCTTTAATGCAGGTCAAACAGATGTTTCACATGCCATGTTTAGATAACGTTATTGTTCTTATATACTTGTAGGTTAACATCGCCGATTCAAGTAATCCCCTGATCCCGAGGTCAACAAAGGACAAGGTCTACATGACCCTGACATGTAGCCTGCAGGCAGGTTGGACATTAACTCTCCTACAAAGGTTGAAGAGGTTAAAGTAAGAACAAGAGAACACAGGTCGGCCATTTTAGGCCACAGGGTGACTTTGCACGATAAACTAAAATGGCGGCTTTAACCTAAAATGGAGGCTTGATTCACTTAAGGTCACGACCTTGCAATACGGATTTCCTCGCAAAGTGACTGGGCATAGGCCAACATATACGATGAGGACGAAACAATATTATATCAGTTTTAACAACATATCGGGGTCAGTCCTGATTACCATATATCATGGTATTAGGATCAAGTCTACTTTGTGTCCCCAATGTCTGGTAGGGACCATTATTTTTTTGATCCTGTCCTTGTCTCTGATTATCATTCATACCTGACATATCAGGCCAATATCCTGCCTGGGGTATGTCTCCATAGCACCTAAGGCTAATGTAGCTCTCCCTATTACTAGGATCATGTGATTGAATCATTGGTGCAGGGTGTGATGACCTTTGTTGATTACCCCTTTGTTCAGGTGCCAAATTATTTTTACCTGGACTTTGAGCAGATTCAAGGGACATTTTGGCTGACCTGTTTTCCATCACTGTTGCTGAGGATTCTTTAGATTTAGGTCTAGTATCTTTCGTTTTATCACTTTCTCTACCCTGACAATATAGTACCTCATATAGTTTTGTACTTTGGTGTACAATCCATTCAAGGGACTTGTCACGGTTAAATTCACGGACCAAATGGGATATGATGTCTTTCTGTAGCCCATAGAAGTAGGCAGTTTTAAACTCATTGGAATTGGGGTCAAAAGATAAATCAAAGTGAGAAAATGCTCTTTTTCAGTCTTGTAAAAACTGGTGAGGGGATGTGTTAGGCCCAACAGTGATTGTATAAGCAACTTTCTTTGCCTCCTGCAATGACTGGAAAGGAGACAAATGACACCTAATCTCTTTTGCAAACTCTACCCATGTCATATTCTGCTGTTCATTTAATCCGCTTATGATACTGGCTGTGGGAGCATCTAGGGTTAAATGAAAATACTGCTTGTATTGTTCCTTAGGTATCTGGAGGGCTTTAAATATGTCATGCACCGCTTCTAAGTGGTCCTCTATGCAGCATTCTCCTCCCTTTTTAAATGGTTTGATCACGGCTTTGATAGATTTCATTATTTTTATGGGGCTACTTGTTGCAATGCATGGAATTGCATTACTTGGTGATTCAACCCTGGTTCCACGTGTATGGGATTGGTGGCGGCCCCCAATGGGTGTATCAAATCCCCCAAGGGCGCTGCAACCAAGTTCAGTCACCGGCCCAGTCATTGGGGCACTAGCTCTTTGGGTAGAAATAGAATTCACCTCAACTCCATTGAATGTGGTGTCCTGTTGTCTATCCTGGGAATGCACATTTGCTGTTCGAAATCCTTATACTTCTTAAGGAGCCTGTCTGCCTCATTTTGCAAGTAATTGTTTTCATCACTCATTTTATTAATTACCTCCTGCATGTCGCACTTTAGCATTTCGCATTCATTGAATTCTTTGTTTCTCTTGTCTCTTTCTTGAAGCATTTTAACCATTTCCTGTTCTGGATTTTGGAGATCACTTTCTTTTTCATAATGTTCTTTTTGTAAAATCTGCATTTCTGAGACAACCTCATCTTTATCTTGTCTAATGTGGTCCACCAATGCTTTTAAGTGTACCAATTCTTGTTCACTGTCCTCAAACTGTTTCTTGCTTTTGGACAATTGAATATCAAAATCTCTGCATTTTAACTGCATGTCTTTTTGACATACTTCTAATTCTGCTCTTAACATTTCCTCCTTTTTACTTGCCCCATCTAGGTCGGCTTTTAACCTGTTAATCGGATTGGTATCATTTTCTTGCATTCGCAGGGACCTATTAAAAATAAACCAAATCTTGGCGCATAGCCGTATCAGCCAATCTTTCTCAGCATGTTTATCAGCTGCATTTAATAATCTCAGAAGGAAGACCTGAATTATGCTGCCTTCTGCAAAAATATTGTCTAGTTTTTCTTTCTGCACTTCACTATGAATGCGGGCGTGCCATTCTGTGCCACTGTTCGATGACCACGTCCCATGTGCATATAACTTTGCCTCCAAGTATTGCACTAGTTCTGAGAATGTGACTTCCATTTGAGACTTTCTGAAATTCATTTTTAGTGACACACTGCTATTATGAAATGGGTTCCCTTTAATGTACAGATGGCAGTGTGAGACACACTTGCCATGCCCAGTAGGTGCTCTATGATCACTTTCCCGGCCTGCAACGCACCATTTACATGTTGGGTATTTTCTGTAGGTTTGGGGCCTGGCGGTATTTTCTTACCGCCAAAATAATGGTAATTTGGTGATGACTACTCCTTGCATTTAGATTGGGTTTGGCCTTACTTCCTTTCAGTGAGAATTCCTTATTACATTATATATGATCATTTATTGGTATACATTTTTGTTGGTGGTATTTTCTGGTGGTAAATTACTTAGTGTTAAGCATGATTTTCCTTCCCTTCATAATAGCCCCTTCATATAAAACCTTCCTTATTCTTCTAATATTTCTGTTGTCTATAGAGAGCCTTGGACGTACATTATTCAGAAACACCATATTTTCATATAGAGTGCCACCTGTGGCTGTTATCACTGATTTATCTACACTAGTGAACTACGTTTCCATATAGTATTCATAATAACATGTGGTATTATCACTAATTTATATACATTAGTGAAATATGTTTCCATAAAGTATTCCCAATAACATGTGGTATTATTACTAATTTATATACATTAGTGAACTATTTTTTTCCATAGGCCTCTTTGCTGGTTCATGTACGCCCAGCAATATCTATTGTATTATATTCCACTCCAACACCCACACTCACACACTGAGTGGAATCACGCGCACAGTTATTTATAATCACTAAGTCTTATTTTAGACAACGTATTCTTTCTGTTGTTTTATCTACATGGGAAAAATGACAAATACACTACCTAAAAATCTTCCGCGTATCAAAAGTGCTATTCCAGATGCACTAAGAAAAGAGAAAAACAAAAACACTACAGGTCTGCTTTTATGTATTTTTGTGTATTAAAACAGTTGCATTTCAAAACACCATTTTACCCTTTTGTTTTACAGAAACAAACAGAAAAATGTACAGCAGCAGAACAATATTCACTTTGCATCATCTGTAACAAAGAGAGAAGAAAGAAAAACATGCAGCAAAAGAACAATATTCACTTTGCAATATTACAGCGTGTCAATTAAACACAGGGGATTCCCTATATCTATCCTTCCTGCCTGAGAAACATTTCATCCGTGCAGCAGTCACAGTAATCTCCATTCACTTTGATAATTACCAGCTATCTGTAGTTCTCCCACACGCGACCTTCCTGTGCTCGTCTCCGAGGAATGGGCCCTGGGTATTCTTTTTAATTTTGAAGGATTAAAATGCACAGCGAGAACATGCAGTTCAATCTACAGTTCTCACACCGTGCCAAGTGAGACCAGAAATGCCCAGTCTATGAAGGTCAGCAGCCCAGCCAAAGCGAACTCTTCACAGCAGCTCAGCCAAAGCAATCTCCTCCCCGCCGCTCACCCAAAACGATCTAAACTTAATTCTGTCAGAGCTCGTCCAGCAAACCTCTGTTGCATCCCCCCATTATTACGTGTCACCAATCAATTTCAAGAGACGGTATCCTCCTTCATTCAACAATAGCTCTACTTTTACAGTAAGAAACTGTATTTAAACTCATTTCCTTGCATGCAGATTTCGCTTCCTGCAACACAGTGAACAGAGAGAGCAAGGAAAAAAAAATCTAAATGCACGTTTAAAATGAATCTCAGAACAGGTCTTTCCTGCCTCTTTTTCCACATGGAGAGCACATTATAATGTTATTTAGTTAGTACTAGTGTTAGTATTGGTTAAATAAGTCAGTCAATTAGACAGCTAATGTGGTCTCCTGTGAGTGAGGCATTTCAAGTAAGAGAAAAAAAAAGAAAAAAATATATATATTCTGGTGCTTTTAAATTTGCAACCTGTCTCCATTTGCATACTCATATGTTACACTGGCGACATATGGCTGGCTATATGTGTGCCACATTATAGCAATAATGTGATCCCATGCAGTGGCGCTGTACTCCAAAACATAATACATTATACAACAGTTTGCATAACACGTTTTTCACGATTATTCCTTACGATAAATGAAGAAAACCTTGGAGCCTTGTGTTAGAGCTAGCAAAGGTATTGCACTATGCACGTAAGACCTTTCCTTTTATTATTCATTTAATCATGTCAATATGAATTTTCTTATAAATTATGTTTCCTGCTGAATGGATGTATTTAAAGTCGGTATAAAGTTAAATGAAATGAAACATAACTTTTCCTCATATTATCCGCAGTGCTTAATTTGTGGTGGTGTTTATTTATTTATTTATTGCATTTGGTGATAGCGCACAGACCCCGAATTTATCATGGCACTAAAGGTACAATGTAAAGATTCAAAGGTCACAATACGGTGAATGCATACATCATAGAAGGTGAGTCATACCGGATATGGTAGTTGCGTTACATCGTTACATCATAAGTAGTGAGTCAAGTTAAGAGAAGGTAGGGCAATCCATTTTATTTACAGATATTTCTTAAACAGTGCCGTTTTTACTTTCTTACGGAAGAGTGCATAGGCAGGTTCATCTTGGATCTGCTGAGGTAGGGCGTTGCAGAGTGTGGGAGCGATTGTGGTTTGCCAGGGTTCAGCTCTGGCACTTATTGACTCAGATTCAGTTTGATTATGAGGTGGTGTTTTGACAACTTTATAATTTTAACTGTCAGTAGTCAGGAGTAGTCACACAACAAGCAACAACAGTGTTCAGTGGCTGTGACCCTGTATCCAGACCTAGCTCATTGTAATTCACAAACTGTATCGCCCACACTAGCTTGGCAATGTCAGTTACCCACTTTCATGAAAAACAAAAGGTTTGATGGCGACAGTGCAGGGCACTCCTTCTGAAAAGGCCTGCACACTACTCCAGTCAGCCTGCATGACATGGTGCACCTGTGCTACTGTCATAACTGGCAGCAGTGCCACATACGTGTGGGTTAAATATACCAGGACAGTCAACGGTGCCAATAAAGGTAATGCCAGGAAAAAGGCAACTGCCGAGGGGGAGTCCAAACTTACAAGAAGATCTTGGTGCAGTGTTTGACAGGAAAGTGAATCAATTCAGGAATGATTTTGCCTGCATTTGCCCATCGAATTACCGCAGGAAGAAAGCATGTTTGCTCTATCTTCTGTGGCTAGATGGTCAGTTAGTTCCACTTGCCACCTATTGAATCGCAGCAAAGTGTTAGTGATGATTGTTTGATTAAAGAAGCACTTAAGTCTCATTCCATTACACAACTAGTATGTTATTTTGTGTTATGTTGATTGGTATATGTAAATCGCTCATGTGACTAAGTCTGTGTTTCCACCAACCCCAAGGAGCCGGTGGGAGTTGCAGCTTTAATCCCAAACATGTTGACACTGTGGACAGCAGCTGTGGGTGGTGACAAGAGTGACAGAAACATGCCTGACCCGGTGTGTCATAGATGTGCTGGAAAATATGTGGGCCCTAGCACTTATTATTTTACACATCAGGTACTGTTGGCTTTAAAGTTTGACTGCCGGCAACGTGAACTATACTACGCTGTGAGTTCACACGAGAAAGACAGTCATATTCTACAATGCGAGCAATGACAACAAGAAAAGGTTAAATGCAGTAAGTGATTGTTCACTCCTTTCCCTCATTCTTAGTTTAGGGGAAGATTGCAACATGTTTTTCAAGCTATGTAAAACTAATAGGAACATGTTTCTTTACATTAGAAATTTGGTTTGCCCGTAATGTTTGTGTTGCATGAGATGAAATAATAAAGCCACAGAAGCTATGCTTTTTCATCAAAAGGTAGCTCGGGTGCACACATAGATATTAGAACTTTCTATTGTGTCTTTTTAATCATACTGCAAATCAAATTTTGAAACAATGACAGTATGTCATTTGATAATGCCGTATTTACCGTTATAGACTGTCACTTTATCATACTGCTGGTGCTGATTGCTAACCATGTGTTGAGGTTAGTCATTTTACCGTTACAAATGGAAGTTAAAACCATTAATGTGCCATGAAAAGGTAAAATAAATAACCCTGACATTAAGTATAGATTACGCAATTACAGATCAGTAGTAATAATAACCTGTTCTAGTGATTGATTTTTAGAATATGTGAATTTTTAAAAAGTGTGCTTTTGTTCTTTAAGGGATGTGTCACATTTGATAACATTTTATTGAGTATCACCGTACCGCTGTATTTACCATTGGTCCCTTGAAGAATCCCTGTAATTAATGAAAAATTACCAAAAGGGATAACAAATTTTAGGCAGTTGTTAAAATCGACTATGGTGTAACTTGCAGAGTTGGTGTTGAATAACACACTCTATGTATAGATATGAATGTGTAGAGGCATATCTTAAGACTGTGATAGAGTATTATGCACTGTTTAAGTGGTGGTCATGCAAGATTCTGTCACTGGTGGTGATGTTTTTGTGTACTAGCCTAAGTACCTGGCTTCGCCTGGGATGTCCATTTTCAGATTTATGTTCATATTCCACCAAAAAAGAATGAACAAATATTGTTGTTTGCCACAAAGGTGAAACGCGATACATGTTAATTTCACTAATTAATTGAACACCCTATGTTCATTTATCTCCGATTCAAATTCTCACATGAATATCATATGTTCATGCTTACTCTGATTATTTGCAGTGTTGTTAGCAGTGGTGGCCATTGTCGCTGCTGAACACACACTGCAAATAATCAGAGTAAGCATACAAATATTATATTCATGTGAGAATTTAATTCAGAGGTAAATAAACATTTGGTGTTCAATTAATTTGTGAAATTAACATGTATCGAGTTTTGAGAAATCAATGAAAAGAAAAGACACACTCACTCGCCTCTAAAAAAATAGAAAACAAAAAAAAAGCAAGACCAGTTCAGCACAGACAGCGCAATGATGAGCACTTTCTACAAATGACCTGCAGATGGCGCGTGGAACACCACAAAATGTAATGCTGAAAAATATAAAAAGTTACTTACCTCGGGAACGGGATGGCCTATCGAGCTAGAAATAGTTGCATTATTTCAGCAATTAAATAAAGAATATTCCATGTAAAGGTCATGACGCCAGACCTCACCAAATTCAGAGTTACGTCCCCAAAATGAACACCACAAACAAACATGACTTTGTTTTATATATATATATGTATATATATATTACACGGCCACAGTAGTGGCCGTGTAGTTATGGTTAAATTGCTGTTTCCATAGGAAGAGCACTTTTTGGGCGGCCTATAACTCCGCTCACTCTGGTCGAATCCTCACTTTGCAAATGGAGTATATGGGGCACTTTGACACTTTTTGCAAAGTTTGGTGATGTTTGGTCCAGGGGGGGAAAAGCTATAGGGCGGTCCCAAAACGTCTTTTTTTTACATAGACTGAATGGGGGAAAAACTTTGCGCACGGCTACAGGTCAAACCGCAGGAGGGATTTTCACAAAATTTGCGGCAGGTACAGGGACTTGCTCCAGAAAGCGTGCTTTTGTAAATTTGGTGACATTCCATGCAGTACTTTTCATAAAAATGACCAAAAAGTAGGTCTGAAAAAATGAGTGATATCTATGTCCGCTTCGCGGTCAGACTGCCCTGTTCGGTCCACGGACAAGATACCGATTGGCTAAGGGGCTGGCGTCATGACCGCGGACACGCGACGTCTCTGCGGATTGGCTGCTGCGAGACGTGTTCTGCGTCAGATCGTTTGGCTGTGCCCGACATCTTGGATCTGCCGATAGCGGAGACACAACCAGCGTACACATGCTATATTTATAAAACTCTTTTGCTGTGTCACAGAGTGTTGGGACAGGTTCAGACAGTAAGACATAGGTGATTAATGCATTTGTTCTGGGGGTTGGTCTTCATGATGCATTTTTATGGCCACCTTGTACGCACAGAAAATGAGGGATGTAATAATGGTAGCATTTTAGTCCATGCAGTGCACAGGAAACTTGTAACTGTTGTAAGGACACGCCTAGTGGTAGGGAACATTGAAATTGACAACATGCCATAATTGCATTACTTTTTCCTATGGGTATTATTATATTCATTAGTACGCCGCCATGGGAGTCACATGCTACAGTGGTTGTGGCCAGAGCCTAGAGTCCTGGATGAATGGCCGTCGGCCGAAGGCCGAAGGCCTTACTTCCAAGACTGTAGGCCCTGGCCACAACCACCGCAGCATGTCACACCCATGGATACACCCGTAAGATTGCGTATCGATTGCCAAGTTGTGGGGAGTGTGTGAAGTCTTGGGTGCATGGCCAAAGGCCAAAGGCCATGCACCCAAGAACAAAGTTATAAGTACTGGACGTGCACGCCACTGCACACTCATCCCATGTAATATCTATGGACATACAGCTAGGAGTGAAGCCTCTGGCCAGAAGCAGTGAAGGATACCACACCTATAGAAAACCACCCACTAACACACATCAAGGATACCACACCTATAGAAAAATCCCCACTACCACACATCACTGAGGTGGTTGTGGGGAGACCCTGCACTCTTGAAGGCCATGCACCAAATAACAAAGTTATAACCTCTTCATGATGAATTTTCTATAGCCACCTTGTACGCACAGAAATTGAGGGGTTCAATAAGGGCAGTATTTCAGTCCATGCAGTGCACAGGGAACTTGTAACTGTTGTAAGGACACGTGTGGTGTTAGGGAACATTGAAATTGCCAACATGCCGTAATTGCATTACTTTTTCCTATGGGTATTGTATTCATTAGTACTCCGCCATGGGTGTCACATGCTACGGTGGTTGTGGCCAGGGCCTAGAGTCTTGGATGCATGACCATCGGCTGAAGCCCAAAGGCCTTACTTCCAAAACTCTAGGCCCTGGCCACAAACACTGCAGCATGTCACACCAATGGATACACCCATAGTAATGCATATCGATTGCTTGGTTGTGGGGAGTGTGTGCAGTCTTGGGTGCCCCAAAAGCAAATTTGTATGTAGTGTAGTTATATGCCGCAATGGATGTCATATGGTGTGGTAGTAGTGGCCAGGATGCAAAGTATTTGAACAAAGTCATAAGTACTGCAGTTGTAAGCAGCTGTGCATTTTATATACTGTACACCCATACAGTGATAATTCTATGGCCTCAAACTCACGTCTGTAGCCTGTGGCTACAAACTACTGCACCATATCACAGCTATTGGTACACTTGTAATATGCAACATCATTAAGATGGTTGTGGGGAGGGCGTAGCACTTTGGCCATGCTCCCAAAACCAATTTTCTACATATGAAGACAAGGTTGGCAATTAAAGGACAGTGAGATTCAGCACAAGGACCTGCGTAAAATAAGGTTGTGTGGGAAGCGCTGCAGGTGAGTGTAGGGGTGGGGACTTGCCACGTCCTGACCACAGTAGAACAGAGAAGGATTGTTTTTACAAACACACTGCGCACACACACAAATTAAATGCAAATTGATGTATATTTAGTCCGCAGCAAGGTAGCCTGACACGTGTTTCGAGCAACAAGCTCTTCTACTGAGGCTGCAATAGGGAAACTCTTTAATTGGGACAAAAGTTTATGTGGTAAGCGTAAGGAAAAAGGGAAACTTCAGGCTCCACTTATAATGCAGTTGCAAGCACAATTAATTGCGAGTTCGCGTTGAAAACAGCGTCTCCGCTGTAAGTGAGGACAAGAGCCAATTTTCTACATAGTGAAATGACAAGGCACAATGGTTCTGATATGCTGTGGTGTTTCTGGCCAAGACCCAGAGTCTTGACTACATGCCCAAAGGCCATGCACCCAAGACTGAAGTCATACGTAGTGGAGTTATAAGTGAATATGGGTGTGGTGTTATGCGCTAGTTTTGTCCACGCCCGAATGTCTTGGCTGCATGGCTGCAGACGATGGTCCCAAAAGTAAATTTATAAGTAGCTAATTTACAAGGACCATGGTTTCGATATGCAGCAATGGTTGTGGCTAGGAACTATACTCTTTGTACCTTGGTCGTTTTGCCTAGGTCGTAGGTTACACACCGAAGATGCAAGGGCCAGCCTACAGCCACTGCAGCATATTACTACCATAGATTAGATGTGTAGATTCGTATGTGTAGAAAATGACTGCCAATATATTTACTCCTTACTTTGTTCAGAATCCACATACATTTTTTAAATGCCTTTCATACTTGGCGGAAGTATCCCTTTTTTAATTTCTATGATAAAAGAAAAAGGTATGTTAGTCTTTGCATTTTATGAAAACTTACTACATTGCATAAAAGACAGTTTACCTTTTTTTTTTTACCCTCATATTTAGTTTACAAACCAGTGTACTGTGCATTGTGCTCAGTTTCTGTGTTTGCTTTTCTAATCCTTGGGTCTGGGGAAAAAAATCCTTGTCGGATAAAAAAAAAACCTTCATTTGCTATGGTACTAACAACTTCCTTGTTTCCTTTGAGTGTTTCCTTCATCTTTCTGATTAATGTTATGTTTGTTGCCTTCCTGACGATTTTTAACAACACTTAGATACCTGAAGGCGTATTCTAACTGTGCATTTGTTCCTACAGATCTGGGATATTCATTTATTTGTG
This sequence comes from Ambystoma mexicanum, assembly GCF_040938575.1. Lineage (NCBI taxonomy): Eukaryota > Metazoa > Chordata > Amphibia > Caudata > Ambystomatidae > Ambystoma > Ambystoma mexicanum. The sequence goes on from NC_090932.1 coordinate 782,507,941, forward strand.
TCACTATTATATCCTGTTCCCTTCATCTTTATGATTAATGTTATGTTTGTTGCCTTCCTGCCGATTTTTAACACGAGTTAGATACCTGTAGGCGTATTCTAACTGTGCATTTGTTCCTACAAATCTGTGATATTCATTTATTTGTGTAGTTGTTATATCCTCTTGGGCAGTTAGATAGCTGTTGGCGTATTCTAACTGTTTGTAGTCGTTCACATAATATTTTGGCAATCTTGAAGTACACATTATTTATAAAATTTTGGCTTTTAGAAGATTACATGCACATCTCTGCTTTAGAGTAATGGTGCTATCATTACATTCAAACCATCCACATTTCTTTTTAATGTATGCAGTGTAGTGACCTGCATTGGTTGTAGCTCCTGCATGGTAGATTATACCTATGGTTGTAAAGGTTTTCTTTCCAAGTATCACTTGACCGTGTATGAATCCAGTCAGTTTGCAGTTGTTTCTGGTACCATCTGCATTATAACGTAGAAGCATAAGTATTATGTAGGCACTATGTGATTGTATAAGTATGGTGGAGCGATTGTCTGAATTGCAAATAGTATATAAACTGCCATGGTTTGCATTCTGTACAAGTTGCTGAAATGGAATGCTTTCAAAATTTGGTATGGAAACATACACAAATCGCTCATTTGGGATTTCTTCCTGTATCACATTGCTACAGAGAGTGCATGTATGTTTCCACATGTACGAAATCTGGAAGATTTCATTTACAGGTATGCTTTTCTTTTCCAATACTAATAGTAAGTACATTAGAAATTCTTGTGGATCTTCTTGTGAGTTCACAGTGAATCTCACCATTCCAGCACAGTCGTCCAATTCTTGCCGTATTCCATGAACACTGTATGTGTTGTCAGGATTGCTTGTTGCATTTCTATGAAGCACTAACATTTGCAAACACAATTGGTCTGTACTGTGCAAGTAAATATTGTTAACAATTGGTGGCAATTGAAATAGAATATTCATTGCTACATTTGCATAGCAATTTACCCCACTTTCATCTGCAAATTTGAATGGACAAGCTAGTTCTGTATGTGAGTGCATTTTTCGGAATTTCTGTTCCTTCTTTGACGAAGTCCCTGGTTTACATTCCCTAATAGGTTCTTCTTTGTTTGTGGTAATTGCTGAAACTTTAGCTTCTTTTCTTTTCTTTGAGGAATTTGCTGTTGGATTCTGTTGCATTTCTGTTTCATTTAGTTTTCTTTTACCATGTTTTACTTTATCTGGAACAGGATATTGTTTCAGATAAATTGTGTACAGTGAACACAGTCTATTGTATTCTAGAATGCAAGGAATATCAGCTTTGTCTTTGCTTGCATCAAAGTTCATTAGCAATAGGCCGTCAAGTGTACGTAAGCATGATAATGCTACGCAGCTCATGCCTTCCTTAGAGACTGTGTTTCCTATATCTATCAATGCTTTGTCTAGGGTCAGACCTTTGGATTTATGAACGGTAACTGCATATGCAAGAGTTAGAGAAAATTGCTCTCTACGTACATACCTGTCTTTGAAGAGAAGGAATCGAGCAATTGAGCGCCCTATCCTTTTCACTTCTGAAACTTTATCAAAGCAAATATTGACAAACTGTATGTTGCTGTCACGTGGGTTTGATTGAAAGCCAGCAACTGCCCCATTAACTAGCCCTTGCTCGACGTCAAGGTTACGTTAAAGCATTACTCTACAATTTAAGGATAATTTTAATATTTTTTCCAACCCAGCTGTGTTGGAGATTGAATTTTCTAAACTATTTAGTCTTGTTGTGGCTTGCTCACACATGGGTACTGTCATACCACGTACGTCTAGTTTGTCTGTGGCACTAATTTCCATTATTGGTTGCATTTCTTTATTTAACATTGTTTCATTGAATTTGAAACAGCTTGCAAGAGTTGCATTAAGGCCATACAATTGACATTTGTGTGCGCTATTTGTTCCATAACATCAGTTGCACATGCATTACCGCCATAAAGTGGATGAATGTGCCGGTTTTTCAATACAACTTGTGCTTCTTGCGATAGTACACCAACTCTAATACTTTTTAAGATGTTGGCATAATTGAGATCTGCAGATTGCCGCATGTTCTCAGTTAATGCTCTGTATTGGAAATGTTGCCAAAGGTTGACATTACCTATGCTACCAACAGTTTTCCGACAGAGTTTGTGGCCTAAGGTTTTAAAATAGGTTCACCTTTCACTGGTGTCAATTGTAGAAGATCTCCGAAAACGATAATGTGTTTCTCTGCAAAGAGTTCTTCATTGTTACTTTTAAGTACTTCTTGCAATCTGAGGTGAATCAAAGCCAACATTAGGTTGGAGACCATGCTCACTTCATCTATTAGTAGCATGTTAATTTGTTTTAGTACTCTGCGTAATTCCATTGCAGCTTCTGCAGAAAGTTTGTAATAGTCTAATTTATTTTGATGCTCTACTGCAAGCAGTAGTAATCGGTGTAAAGTGACACCACCTACGTTGTAGGCAGCTAAACCTGTGGGGGCCATTACAGCAGCTGACAGTTTGTTGGTTGTCAATTGTTGAAGGAACTTGCTGATGATTTTGATTAAGAATGTTTTCCCTGATCCAGCTTCACCACTCACGTACAGCAGTATTGGTTTGTAATTTTGGCAGGTACATTCTTTATTTTCGTGTTGTACACCATGTACAATTTGTTTTGTTACGTCTTCAAAAATGGTGCGCTGATCTTTGTTAAGTTTTGCTTGTTGTACATTTAAGTCTTCTGTATCTTCTTGATACTGATACATGGTGTTTTCTCCTTCTGCCATAGTTACTTCAGCCTCATTTGCTATTAGTGGTTGTCCTAGTGTTTCTTGACTTCCTGTTACAGAAGGTTGGCTACTGTCGGAAGAGTCCTTATCTAGTTGGGCCTGAAGTTCTTCTTCCTGTTGCTGCTCATTGTGTAACATTGTTTTGTAATGCGTAAAGTTCACATCAGTGATATCGCTTTCATTTGCTTTGAAAGCATCTTCATAGCAGTCATAGTTTTCTAGTATCTCTTCCTCTTTTCACCATGGTTTGAAAAGTTGTAACAGAGACATGTAATATAGTTCTTTCTGTTGAGGAGTTTTTAATGACAATTTTACATGATCAATTAAGCTTTGTTTGGTAAGTTTCACTAAGCTCCCTTCACAATCGGTCACTCTAAATCTATGTTTGCTTTCATCGGGTTTTACATTATTTTTGTATGCAAAGTTTTGAGCTATGTGGTATAGACACATGCTTTCCAAAGTGCTACTCCTGTTCGGATAGTATGTGTCCTGTAAATTGTTTTTTAGTATGTCTTGGCTGTTGGGATAATTTCTGGCAATTGTTTCTATGTCCTCATATGATTTCAGCACTCTTTTTCTAGATCTTGCAGGAGCAAGACTTAGCCATAATATGTTGTCTCATTTTCCATACAAAGCAGTACTGGTTAAAAAATCTGCTGCTTCATAGGCGCCACATTCTCTATGAGGGAGCATTTTTATGCCTAGGCTGTACAATTTCTGTGATAATGTTTTGTCTGATTCTAGGTCATCCCAGAGGTTTTGAAGCTCTGTTTTGTCTGCTTTTGTTAAGTAGGCTGTAACATATCGTGCAACAGCAGTTGAATTGTCTGCAATGTACTGCACATCTATGTTTGCATTCCATAAGAGTGCAATGATTGCATTGTAATCATTGATATATTATGATTCTTCCCTTCTTTTCATGTAATACGTGCTCTTAGGTGATTTACCTTTAACACTATGTTGAACTGAAGACATGAAGTTGTTTACTTCACCTGTTTCTGTAACTGGTCTAGGGAAACCAAAGCGGCATTTGGTGTAGTATTTACCTTTGTTTTTGTGTTTGCGGTGACAATATTTGCCACATTTGAGTCTTTGAAATTGTAAAATCTGCCCATGCAGCTCACTATGTCTGTTGTGAAGGGATTTCACAAGTGACATATTTTTGGATAAACTGCAAAACAGTGCTGTCACTGTCGTGACCAAATTTCGGTGCACCTTTGATCCATAACAGCATGTGAATATGAGGTGCTCCTCTTGCTTGATATTCTTTTCTCCAAAAGAAGTGTTGCACTTCTCCAAGGGGAGGAACAGTTTTATTGCAAATAAAGTGTAGCATGGCAATGAAACGATGATGGAAATATCTTGACACATTAACTGGATCTAGAGAGCAAAGTTCTCCAGGTGTTAATATATCTATGTTGTTTTTGTTGCTGTTTGCTATGCGTAGGAACTTATGTACATCTTCCCATGCATATTCTGCACAACTTAGCGCAACAAACCAAGTCGGTGGTCCAAGGTTTCTGATCATACAACGCACGTCTCTGTGCCGTCGGAACCAGTATTACTTTGTACCACGCATGTTTGCAAACAAATCGGTTATACTTGATTGTAAAACGTCATCTTTTTCCTGTACTTTTTGTATTGACTGCTTAGCTGACATATTTTGAAAGTGGGTTCCAGATTTCAAAATGTGTGCAACTCTGTAACATAGTGTTGCTAATTCACTTTCATAGAGTAGCTGGAATACGTATTCCAAATTTTGTCTAAATCTGGGATCTTGCAAATACATTCGTAAAGAGTGGTATTCTGATGCCCCAATCTGAGTGGGTCTTTCATCGTATCTTGCACCTTTGCCAGTAGGAAATATCATTGGAAAAAAGCACGAGCTTCTATACTTTTTTCCCATACACTCATTGGTGACCCTTTGGTTTGTCGCATTTGGTAAGTTTCTAGTGCATCATCTATGCTTTCATTGGAATGTAATGGAAGAATTGTGTAATGGTCCAAAAGAGTGGATACTGTAGCAGGATTCCGAAGTTCAAATTGTCCAGTTTCTGATGGCTCTTGAATTATTTCAGTTGTTTTCCTTAAGCTTTCATTAATATGTATTTCCTTGTAGTACTTGTTATTGTCTTTTAGATATTGCAATGCTTGTCTAACTTTATGTAAATCCACCAGTTGTTGCCAAATGTTTTTGTCCTTTGTTGGTACACCATTTACCAAGACTATTAAAGAATGCTCTATTGAACGTTGCACTCGTAGAGTGTGTACTTTTTCCGTTAGATCTAATGGCAAATAAACTACTTTGCCACGAATGCCTTTCACCAATTCAGAGGAAGGTAATTTTGCTGTTTTTGGATGAAGGCGTATAATTGCTTGAAATGGGTGAACTGTTTGAATTATTATGCTCTCATACAAATTGAGTTGTTGCAGGATTTTTGGTAGTGGGAACAATTCCAAATTATTTGTAATAGCACATGAAGGAGTGTGGTTGTTGTCTAATTTTGTAGTACAGTAACTGCAACATATCAGGCGTTCAGTTAGTTCATATTTGTTTTCTGCTAAAAGGTAGTGAGCTAATTCAAACCATTTAGAATCTTCACTGTCTTCTATTTTGTATGCTATGTCTACATTTTTTGTGTTCCTTTTGTAAAACGTTCTGCGGCAACACACACACACATGGTTTGGTACTTCAGCCGATGATCTTTTAAATTTTACTATTTCTTTTTTGTATGTGTGTAATAGAAGGTTGCTATGTGCAGAATTGTTGCTACTATGTTCTAAAACTATTGAATTTTGTAAGTGGCTTTCACTTCCAAAATACTTTCTCTGAATAAAGTCAATTTCTTCTTGTAAGTATTTGGGTGTACCATGCAGAAGAGTGTTATTTAAATTGCCTAATTCTGAAGCTGGACTTTTTGCGTAGTATATTTTATACACTAGATTTCTTACATTTTAATGATGTATTGATATCCTTTTAATATCATGGAAGGTGCTTTTGCAAATATGCCCAGAAATGCAGGCTAATGAATGTCCTTGTAGTCATGTGTATTTGCGCACTTTTGTAAGCAGTGTTTCTTGTTCCATGATGGTAGTATTGATTTTCTCATACCCTCGTCCACTGCTATGGATGGCAATTGTGGTTTTTTAATTTTGTTTGTATGCTTCTTCATTAAAATATGGTTCTGTGGTTGTTGTGTGACTTCATTCACCACCACAAACATTTAAGAAATTATTTTTGTTCACATTCCGTTTATTGCTGAGTTTCTTTTGTAGTTTGGTACTTAGTTTTGTTAGTACTTTCATCCTATTTAACATTAATATAAACAACTTCCTTTTGAGAAGGATTGCACTGTCCACGAGAGCTTGTAGCATTAACTTTCTACAGTAGGTTTTAAGGGGTGAGTATGATTTCGGTCCTCTTCTTAGTAGATTCTGAAGGACTCTATGACGAAACATTTTTGATAAAATACTTTTTTTACTATGGGTTCTTGTTACACTATCAGGATTAGTAGGAGCATTGTTAGCTGTACTGATAGCCGATTTTTTGCCAACATTTTTGTGTTTTGTGATACATTTTGATGGAGGAGGTAAACTTTCGGTAGTTGAAGCTTCCTTTGCTTTGCTAACCGACTGCATTAGCTGGTTTGTTCCAACATTCTCTACAAACTGTACAACAGATGGATGCTTAGATTGGGCACTTTTATTTTTATTTGCTCTACTTCTGTGTTCCTTTCTATGGAATTGCTTTTTGGTAGGCATTCTTTGGTGTCTGTTGAAAAAAAGAAGGCATACTTTGGTCTGTTGTAAAATGTATGTGTGCTGTGTGCATGCGTGCATGAGTCTGATTCAGAAGCTCTTTGTCATGGTGTGTGAATGTGCATTGGACTCTTGCAATGATTTGGTAAGGCTATTTTACTGTTTGTACACTACTACAATGTGCTTCAGATGAGAGTACAAAGTGGGCTAGTGGTGATGAGAAGCATTATTAATAAACGAAATGCCATAAACTTGCAACAACAATTTATTTTCTAAATCTAACCTTCTAAGGATTAAATATGTTATTTGAGTTCCAAACACACAGGGATTTGTGAGCCATTCTGCCTGTTATTCTTTCTTCAATAAATGGATATTTGTAGGTAGAATGGTTCAGAAATCAATGTTTGCTTTGGTGCCCATTCACCACCACAAACATTTAAGAAATTATTTTTGTTCACATTCCGTTTATTGCTGAGTTTCTTTTGTAGTTTGGTACTTAGTTTTGTTAGTACTTTCATCCTATTTAACATTAATATAAACAACTTCCTTTTGAGAAGGATTGCACTGTCCACAAGAGCTTGTAGCATTAACTTTCTACAGTAGGTTTTAAGGGGTGAGTATGATTTCGGTCCTCTTCTTAGTAGATTCTGAAGGACTCTATGACGAAACATTTTTGATAAAATACTTTTTTTACTATGGGTTCTTGTTACACTATCAGGATTAGTAGGAGCATTGTTAGCTGTACTGATAGCCGATTTTTTGCCAACATTTTTGTGTTTTGTGATACATTTTGATGGAGGAGGTAAACTTTTGGTAGTTGAAGCTTCCTTTGCTTTGCTAACCGACTGCATTAGCTGGTTTGTTCCAACATTCTCTACAAACTGCACAACAGATGGATGCTTAGATTGGGCACTTTTATTTTTATTTGCTCTACTTCTGTGTTCCTTTCTATGGAATTGTTTTTTGGTAGGCATTCTTTGGTGTCTGTTGAAAAAAAGAAGGCATACTTTGGTCTGTTGTAAAATGTATGTGTGCTGTGTGCATGCGTGCATGAGTCTGATTCAGAAGCTCTTTGTCATGGTGTGTGAATGTGCATTGGACTCTTGCAATGATTTGGTAAGGCTATTTTACTGTTTGTACACTACTACAATGTGCTTCAGATGAGAGTACAAAGTGGGCTAGTGGTGATGAGAAGCATTATTAATAAACGAAATGCCATAAACTTGCAACAACAATTTATTTTCTAAATCTAACCTTCTAAGGATTAAATATGTTATTTGAGTTCCAAACACACAGGGATTTGTGAGCCATTCTGCCTGTTATTCTTTCTTCAATAAATGGATATTTGTAGGTAGAATGGTTCAGAAATCAATGTTTGCTTTGGTGCCCAAATTAAACAAATAACCCACTTAGCCTCTTTGAGGAGTAGTTACAATATAAAGGTAGTAATGTACTTACTTTTTTTTGCAAAATGACCAGGTTTCTTCTGATATGTCATCTGCAGTGTAGATGCTGTTGATTCTCAGCAGAGTAGTCTTCACTGCGATTCAAAAAAACCAAAATGAATTACTTTGTGTGTTTACAGCAGTGCTGATACTGCACAAATTAATTGTGCATCTTTCGTCAGAGCATTCTCCTTTTATATTTCAACCCAGTGCATGTGTGCATTTAACTTCCAGCCTTTGCATGGTATTTGCAATATGTTACTTGCAAGTCCTTCAAAATTGCTAATATTTTTAAGGTTATGAAAATGCCTTGTTTTTTACAAGGTGTACTATCTATAGGAGAGAGGTTTGTAAGCGATAGGGCAAAGTAGTAGATGGGAAAAGAAATTCTACATGAAATTTGAAAGCAAGATGCTGAAAAATTGGGAGACCCTCAGAGGGAGATGTCACCACAACAATCGGGAGCGCTAGCTTTTGTCATACGATTACATTGCAAGTAGCATTACTGTAGGCCGTACACAGTACACAACTCTGACATTTTCTAATACAAAATTGAGTTTCTCCCTAAATAGGCATGCTTGCAACGTATGTATAGGTCATGCGGAAGACAGTAAAAAGGTGTGCGGTTTGTCAATGATAAATCGGACATCTTGCACTTAAAAGGGGGAGCGTTGGTATGTATTGCCTATGCTCATTTAGCGGCATTAATTTGTTAACATTAAATCATAAGGTTGCAAATGTTCTCTTATTAAAATATACATACCTGTACTCTATACTCATGCATGTGCGCATGCATGGAGCTGTATGTAGAAATTTGCCACACTTGCACAGTAGCTTCTAAAGTAGGTGGTTTGCAATGATATGCGACTTCCATTCAGAATTATCGACAGTACTTTTAAAGTGCGCAGTGTTGATGACAGAGTTATATTTAGCGATGTTCAATGTCATTGGTGGATGGTTGTGTGACTGCTCAGTTGTGTCCAATGAGGGACTCAGTTTGCTGCCGCTATGAAAAGGGTGAAAGGACTGGGTAAGAGTTACGTGCCGCACGTAGGCAACGCTTGACTGCGGGTAGGGCGTGTCACATACGGGTTTCTACAGCAAATCCTGCATGGAAAGGGGACTGAAGGCATCAGCCAATCAGATGTTCACATTACTCTTTTGTGTCGAAAGACGATGCGTACACTGAAAATGGCAGAGTTGGAGAGGGTCAGGGTTTTGGTGCTTGGAGACATTTTTGTCCATGGCTTACAACATTATGCTGAGAGTAGGCATAAGGCACACTATTTTGATGTGAGAGGAGTGGAGGTGGTGTGGAACGCTGAGACTGATGCCAATGTTGCAGCAATTCTGCAAGTTTGCAGAAACATACATAAAATGACCTCTCCTCATGTGGTAATTTTGCACTGCGGTGCTTGCCATTTGGGCTACGTGACTGCACGTACTTTGTTGGCAGATTTGGGACAGTTCGTTCAAGCACTCATGAACATCTTTCCAACTGCGAAAGTCATTTTTTCTGGTTTACTCCCTAGAGTAAAATGGGAGAACAATTCTTTATTCTGCCCAGATGAAAGTATTGGGAGGTGTATCATTAATCGCGGCATGCGTGCTTTCATGTTACGCGCTTGTATATGTTTCTGCAGCCACAAGAACATTGTTCCCAGTAATGCAGCTTATTTCGAAGCAGATGGTGTTGTGTTATCTTCTTTGGGAAATGCCATGTTCTTTTGGAATGTGAGGCTTGCTTTGGAGAAGGTTCTGTAATGGTTGTAGGAGTAAAGTAAGAACAAAAAATAACACAAAAAAAAGAAAAATAACAGGTGTCTGTAAGGCATCTGCCCCAAAAAATAAAATAAATGTCTCTTTTCAGAGCCCACCTTCAAGGGGAAAAGGGGAATAATATTTAAATGTACAGTTGTCACGCTCTGCTCCTGTACGTGTCTGCGAACATGGCGGTAGTTTGCAGGTGCCACCTTTTACCAACAGGGATTTTGGGGTGGAGACGCATGCAAATGAGAATGTGCGAAGGTAGGGATTGGTCAGTAAAGGTCAGTGGGTGTGTTCTGTATGAAGATATTTAGTCAGAATGTATTTTCCCTGACAGGAGACCAGACAGCCATGGCTCTGTGTGCTCGAAAACAGATTATCTGGATTTTGGGATACTCATGGATACATTGGTTGAAGGTGCATGCAGAAAGCTGCAGTTTATCTGCAGATCTTGGATTTCCTCAGGTGGAAGTGCACTGGCATGGCGTGTGTGGCATGAGGTGGCTGGACTTGGTACCTCTCTGTGTTACTTTTCTGACAGATCGTCCTTCAGATATACTTATCATTAATTGCGGAGGAAACAGTTTAGGCCATGTCTCTGGAAATTCTTTGCAATTTGCAGTGAAGGAAGGACTTGCGAAGTTCATGGATATGTTTCCATATTGTCAAATACTTTTTTCCCGTATTGCACAAAGTCAAATATGGCTGCGTTCTTTTGCTTTTGGTCCACAAATGGAGAAAGCGAGACGCAATGTGAATAAGGCTGTTTGTGCCTTTTTAAGAGATGTTGGCATGTCCTCATTCCACAATGAAAACATTTTTTTTCGCAGCTCTTTCATTTTCCGCAGAGATGGAGTCCATCTCACATATGCTGGCAATCAGATTTTTCTTCGCAATGTACAAAATAAATTGCGACCTCTTTTGGATTCACAATAACCTATGTGACAATCCGTTTTCTCCAATCCACAGTTTTTGACCCACACAACACACCACCGAAAGGCTCTTTTCAGAGCCACTACTTACTCCCAGAGTACACTTCATTGTTTGTGCTCCGCTTGCACCCTTCTTTTTTTCCCCTACGACTGTCCACAAACTTTTCCACAACTCTGCGGGGGTCTACAACAGTCACTTTATAGTTCTATTGTTAAACTGAGAAAGGTGGCTCTGAAAAGAGCCTTTTCTGTAATTTTTGTTGTTTTCAGGTTTATTGCTTCTCAGCACACGACACACTAGGAGAGGAGGCCAAAGGAGGGTTAGGAAGGGACACCAGCCACGGGGATAAGAAAGGGCAAGTGGACGGAGAAAGATATAGGGTGAGCTTTACTTAGGTAAGGAGCAGATCTTCTGGTGCTCTGTGACCGTAGCCTCAAAAGCACTTCGAAAACTCTCCTCCCTGCAGAGTACTTCGTCACAATACATACACACTATTGTCACCTTTGAAAGGTAAGGGTCAACAGCATTGCGAAAGGCTTGTGAGGCAGCTGGAGGGAGGCGCTCCCCCACAGGAGTGTCTCTTGTGGTGGGAGGATCGGACACAGAGGATGCTGTGGAGCAACTCAATCGACTGCGCTCTTCGCATGGCACCACCTTGCGAATGTCCGCAGTGTGGAACGAAGTGAAGTGTCGCTTCATGGTTGTCGTACCAAAGCTGTACGCACCAAATCTCCCGCGACTCAGCACCACCTCGCACTTGTTACACCTCACCAGGTTCTCACGTGCTTTTGGTACGTTCCCATAAATGGAAAACAACTGCCACACCCACAACTCCCAGCGAGTGCTCGTAGTGCGGAGTTCCTCCAAATCTTTCTCATCCTCCTCTTCTTCCTCGCTCTCTACATCCTCACCCGTACATCTCTCTGCAGGCCCTTGGGGAGGTGGTGGCGGGTTTGGGGGTGGTGCAGAGGCTAATGAACCAACATCAGCCATGGAAGCCATACCGATTACTTTACTTTTGGTCACTACAGCAGTAAAGGCAGTACACCTTAATCTGCTATAGCTAGAAGGACAATGAAGATGCGCTCGGGGGTGTGGCCATTTATAGAGGTGGAGGGGTGTAGTCGTGACCGTCTTCATCACTGCAAAGCGGTACGAAAATTTAACACAAGAAGTCCTCAGGTAAGCTATTGTCTGGAATATGTGAAATTATATTTTTACACTCTACAATATTTTGCCTTGTGTCTACAAGTTCTTTTGTACTGCTGCGGAAGCACACAAACTGTGCAAATTAGTCCACACGCTCAGCGTGGGTGCAGTCACATGATGACGTCCTGAACACATCCGTGACAGAAATGGAAGTCCGCTGGACAGCAAATGCAGAGTAACAGACTTGTGCATGCGCTCAAGTGTCCTACGACAAGTGTTTGGGTTCTAAAAGTAATTCAAAGTGCGACACAAGTGAGACAGACAGTTAGGGGCAGGCGCGATGTTCACTATACTTACGGTTGTACTGCGCATGTGCATACATGATATTCTCACTGTGCGGACAGGTGCAGTGTCCTTAGGACAACTCCATTTTGTTTGACTACGAACTTTTGCTCATTTACAGTCATCCCGGACACCTGGTGTGTTCTTCGAACATGTTTCAACTCGTTTGTAAGCGGCACGGCGAGGTTTAATGTCCTTAGGACTCCCCTTTCTGTTTATGTACACACAACTTGAACCGATGTTGCGGTCAAACATCAACTCCATCTTATTTGACATTAGCAAGGGTAGTTGTGCTGCCTTTACAACACAAAGCAAAAACAAAGAGGTGATGGCTGGAAGGTTTAGACTGAATCTTAACCACTGGCATTGCTCAGGGCAACCCTCCAGACCATTGTTCTTCGCCTGCCAAGCCATTACAACACCCACATTCCATTCCTTACGGATAGGTCGAACAGGCGTGCTGTTTGTGAACATTTGAAGTCTTTTTAAAAAAAAACATTTTTTCCTCAAACTCTATAACTACAACTACTATACAAAAACATTCCAAACACACACACACACACACATATACACACACACACACACACACACACACACACACACACACACACACACACACACTTCAATCCAAAGAAATAGCGGGGGGAAGCAGATACTGACACAAATATAGGGGAATTAGGATTCAACACGGGCTGGTTATGAGGAGAAGATTTGTGAGGGGAAGAAGAGATGGATGTTTTGTCAAAACGTCTATTTTTTTCTTGAAGATTTGGGGATGGTTCACTAGGGAATGGAGAAGCGGGGCAGGCACAGGTGGGACAATGGTAACGTACTTTTTCTCTCACACAGTCCTCCACAAACTCCCTTAAACTTTGAAAATTGTCATTCAGGACATCCATTTTCTGCTCAATCCTTTTCATCCTGTCTTCTTCTGTCTCGTTTGTTGGCCTTTCGTCTTTTCTTTGTGTACAGGAACTGTTATTAAAAGCAACACATCAATTCCCTCTTTGAAATACTTTTAGATAGAAATGAAGGTATTATGTCATATTACAATCTTGGTATTTATAATCATTCCTCAGCGTTTGTACTATACACTATTAAAATAGTGAAATTAACCCAGTTGTGAAATTTGGCAGATGCAACTGAAATTTGAAAAATAATTAAACAGACCTTTTCTATCCTACTGCAGGTGTGTGTGACAACAATCTGAGTCAACTCAACTAGAAACCAAAGTATACATCTTCAAATAATCAACATCGAAAATATATATATATATTTACTACTGGTCTGTACAAAAAAAAATATACATATGTTAAATGCCTATAAAATACTGATCATTATTTTGCATATGCAGAGCAGTGTGTACCATTATTGTCGCTGTCTTCAGACTTTTCCACATGTGGAAAATTCTCCTCCAGCCACTCCAAAGTACTAGCCATTTCTGTGTCAAAACAACAGAAAGAAATTATTATTTCTGCACCACATACCAACAAAAATGACACACACATACAAAAAAATAACTTTCACTCACTATTTTGATGTAATTTCCTTTCGTCCTACTGCGTCCGTCCACTGTCGGTCCAGGCTGCAGAGCTTCTGTGAAGTGATTACAATGGAGGCATCCTTTTTTTTTATGGTACCACCTATTTCATTCTAGATGCTTATTAAATGTTTTGTTTTAATTTATTAACTTATTACTACTCATAATGTCCTTCTTCTATGTTGCAGATTTTTTTCTGTAAGACAATAGTACATTTTCATATACCCCCTGCATCTTTGGGTGATGTTGATCCCGTCTGCCCCTGTCCGCAAACAGGCGCTCAGTCCGTCCCTTTCTAATATCAATAGGGAGGGGGTTCTGTATGTTCTATGTTAAATGTATATCAAGTACGTACATTATACTACATATCTCCCACAATCACATGATGACAGTGTATATTCAGCGCAACAACTTCATTGACACAATGTTATGATTAAGTTCCCCTTCCAAAAACCTGTAAAATTCACTACAAAAAAAAATTTCTTGAGGGGACGTAATGGATAAGTTGCCCTCCCAAAAACCTGTAAAATTAACTACAAAAAATCTTTGTTGAGGGGACGTTATGGTTAAGTTGCCCTACCAAAAACCTGTGCACTTCACTAAAAAAAAAATGTTCAACCTCCCCATTATGGTTCAAATTAAAACTGATGACATCACTGCCAACATCACATGTTTAACCCATTTGTGATGCCATCTTTCATGTTCTGGGTGTTAGTGTTAGCAGTGCACAGTGGTGATGGCAGGTATGGGGGCTTAGCCTACCATAACTGGCGAATTTCAGGGGTTTTTCGGTTTTAATTTGAACCATAATGGGGAGGTTGACATTTTATTTTTAGTGAAGTGCACAGGTTTTTGGTAGGGCAACTTAACCATAACGACCCCTCAACAAAGTTTTTTTGTAGTGAATATATATATATTTTCGATGTTGATTATTTAAAGATGTATACTTTGGTTTCTAGTTGAGTTGACTGAGATTGTTGTCACACACACCTGCAGTTGGATAGAAAAGGTCTGTTTAAGTATTTTTCAAATTTCAGTTGCATCTGCCAAATTTCACAACTGGGTTAATTTCACTATTTTAATAGTGTATAGTACAAACGCTGAGGAATGATTATAAATAACAAGATTGTGATATGACATCATACCTTAATTTCTATCTAAAAGTATTTCATAGAGGGAATTGATGTGTTGCTTTTAATAACGGTTCCTGTACACACTACCAGTATTCCTCAAATGATATGCTGATCTCGCACTCTCTCACTCTATCTTTCCCTGAACTCTGTTGCTCTATCTGTCTCACTCTACATCTTTATTTCTTTCACTGCAGGTTAGCGTCACGTTGTCAGATGTGCATTTGCTAGAGCCAGCTCAGCCACTGCTGACTGCAGTGCTACCAGTGAAAGAAACAGAGATTTGAAAGAGGGGAAGGAGAAGGGTGCAGCATGTTTTATGGTTACAGGAATACTAAGAGAAGCAGTGACAGAAACATCCCCTGAGGTGGGGACCGGCCTGCATTCTGCAGACCTTTGTTGTCATTGCATCTGCCTACGGGGGTGTCACCATTATACTGCACGTGCATCATTCACATGGCAGGAAATGGGAAGTGGCAGTAAGCTTCTGCAGGAGGAGGGGACTGGAGTTCTGTCAGACCTTGCAAGAACGCAGAGGACCAATATGTGGGCTCTAAAAGTGGGTTTGTTACTTTCAGTACTTGTTGATTATGCTGTTTTTGCTCACAGAAGCAATAGACTATTGGTTTTTATCTGAGTGAGACCCTTTCCTCAAAGGAAGGGTATTTTGAGAAACAGAATAGTAAGGGTCTGATTCACAGACTATTTTCCTATGGGATTGCGCCATTATAAAACACTTCTGTGAATCAGGCCCTTTGTCTTTTCATCAAAAGAAACTATTAAAAACAATACATTATTTAATTGTACTACAAGTGCAAGCTGGCTTTTTGACATTTTCAAATGGAAATTCTAATGATCACTATGGTATACATTGTAGTCAAGGTAAGAACCATATGGGCCCGATTCATGGAACTTTTAGCATGCTGCAAAGTGACTTTGCACTGGTGCAAAGTGATTTTGCACTGCCAACAAACTCCCTGATTCACAAGAGTGGTGCAAAGTGTATTTCTGCAGTCAGTGACTTTGCACCACTTTTGCACCAGTGCAAAGTCACTTTGCACTGCACAAATACACTTTGCATCGCTCCTGTGAATCAGGTTGTTTGTTGGCAGTGAAAAATCACTTTGCACCAGTGCAAAGCCACTTTGA
Organism: Ambystoma mexicanum; assembly: GCF_040938575.1. Lineage (NCBI taxonomy): Eukaryota > Metazoa > Chordata > Amphibia > Caudata > Ambystomatidae > Ambystoma > Ambystoma mexicanum. The sequence continues at coordinate 782,523,955 of NC_090932.1, forward strand.
ACCATGCTAAAAGTATGTCCTACTGAACAAAGCTCATTATCAAAACACAGAATAAGGATATAATTTATTTTCTGATAGGTTATCATTCCAAGATGGACACTCTGGTACACTCCAATGTACCTCGTTTAAAATAATAATGTGAGAAAATAAAAGGGAACAAATAGTACCAATGGGGTTTCCTGGATACTGTATATACCAATAAAACACATTTTAGAAACACAAGAATGATCACAAAAATGTATATTTGACAAATATCAGGATCTTAGAACCATAGAACCCCCGGGGTTCTGGCTTGCTCATATTGGAAGGTGCGCCTTTTCGGGTTGCTGCAGCACAAGCCTGGAACCAGCTTCCAATTCCTTCACGCAGCACCGAGTCTCACTTCTTGTTTCGCTGTGCGTTAAAGACCTTTTATGTTTTAACTTCATGTGGATTGGACGGACTTCTTCTCGTTAGTGCCAAGATGCCTTTGGGCATATGTTGCGCTCTATAAATTTCATTAAGATAAGAAATATGTTGTGATAAAAGGGTTGTATGGTTGAATCACTAAGTAGAACTGCGCTTGGCGCTTATTTCATTTTTCCCAACACTCAACCTAATATTAAGGTTTTTGTAACCATGAATCATATGCTCAGTAGGAGAGATTCCGAATTTGGATGTGAAGATAAAATTGGTTGCAACATATGTCCCTCCTCTGTGTCTAACGGCACTCCTATTTCTCATTTTCAAAAATGGGAGCCTCTCAGAATCTTAGAAGGGGAGCAGCTGGAAGTGGAAGTCTGGTCTCAGGTGAGGCATGTTTCTGCAAATGCCCCATCCCAAAAGCACTGACATCCCTAGAGAATGCTATATTACAATGTCACCCTGCTCTTAAGAAGTTAGGAGAATATTATAAAGAATATTAAATGGTTCAGTGGCAGGATTGTCTAACAAATATCATTGTAGCGAATCCCTGCTGGAAATAGAGGGCTGCCAAACGGAAGACAATGAAGTTATAGTTGAATGTCCTTATTTGGATATTTTAATAAACTGTTGCATTTTAGTGATGACTGCAAGGCAAGAGTTTCTTCGTGGCGGGATGCAGATCTGTGTTTTTGATGCCCTTTTCAGGAGCGTAGGAGAAACTGAATATGGCTGGTCGGATTCAGGGACTTCAGGGACTCAAATCATGTCTCTGGCGATGCAGCAGGATGCCACCAAAGTTTTAGCTCAATTCGGAATTTAATAGACCGTGTACCACCAAACAATAGCTCAAGGTTCCAGGCTATTGGGGTATTGCAACCCAGCAAGGTGGCAGCATGTTTTGGGATGGCTCAAAATGCAGGTCTTCTTGAATCTAGTGGATCTCATCTGGTAGATGGGCTAAGTTAATTGATCGCTTTAGAGAAAGGGGATTTCTGCTGTGCAAAACCCAGAAGGGCCAAAGTAGCCACGTTCATCCTTCTGAGGATGACAAATTGAGTAGCATTTAGTTGGTTAATAGTCATGCTTAAGTGATTATGTATTACTGCACAAAATCTCTGGTGGCATTCACCATCCATTATCTAGTACTGAGGAAAGTGCGTCTGCCCAAAGTAGTCTGCTGTGTTTTTTTTAATACACTGATCAAGTCGGCTTGTAAATCTCATTTATGAAAAAAGCCACCACAAAATTCTTTCATTGTTTTGTTTTTACTTAATTATATTCGATTTGACAATAATGCTTATTCTCTTTGCTGTATCTCAACAGCAAAGACATCGTGTACATTCACAGCAGAAGTGTCCATTGCTATTTTTTCAATTCACTGTGATCTCCTGAAATCAATAAGTGCAAAGGTTTATGGTCAGTAGAATGTATCTCACCTGCGTGATCATACAATAGAAATGCATTTGTCTTTAACTTTAACATCATTCACTCCCAGAGAGTGTGCTGTGTAGCAAATGGTGGCAGTGCATTATTCTTTAATCATTTGCTTATCTTTCACTTTGCCGTGGTTCATTACATGATCAGTAGTGTAGCCATGAAATAATAATAAGATGGTCCTGCACCAGTTTCAACCGGTGAGGTTTACAAAGTCCTGACAGATTTCAAAAACACGCCAACATTCGACAGGAGGCGAAGCTACAAATAAGTGGTAGACTCTCTGCTTTCTCTATCCTTGGCTTGCACCACGGCCACGTTGATGCACTGCAGCCACTCCTCGGCGTTCTTCTCATCTTTTGCCTTAAAGACATAGGTCTTGCTGTCAGTGAAGATCTCGAAGGCTCGAGGAAGACTGCGATCCCTCCGCTTCTTGGTCACCACTTTCACACTCTGCACTTTAGTGAGCTCAATAGGGCAGTCATCGGGGTCATCCTTCTAAGGGGAAGCAAGAGAAAGTGTATGAGAACTACTACCTGTGTGTTTCAAGGGGCACATATACAAAACAATGTGTAACAATACCAACATTTGCAGAAAATAAGTGCCAAGTTTCTGATAATGATTCTCCTTTAGTTCCTTCTAGGTTAAATCGGCAAAAATACGGATACAAATATACGATTACATGTTAATGCTGCATCACTAAATTATATCTATGCGCCTTCAGAGCTTTCATTTTGGCGAGTGCTTGCTTGTCCCAAGCTGTGACCGTAAATTCATACCAAATACTGCTCTACTTCTGGGGTAGGGGGTACTTTGTAGCTTGCATGTGCACCTTATTTGCATAGAAGCTAATGTGCAAATTGCATTTGTGCAAGCACAAACTGTGATTAACCATGCATAATTATTCCTGATACCGCCACTGAATTTGCATCATGTTATTAGCTTTTTGAATTTATTAATTGAACAATTTACAAATATTTCCATTCAACAGTAGGTAACACAACTTCATTATGGGTATGGTGGCAATGGTAAAAGCATGTGGCATTTCACACACCTATTTTCAAAATACCACTTAGCTGTGAGCTGGGATTGCATGGGATATGTATGTTCCTGCATGGGGTGCAGAGAAATTACTGCATGGGGAGAATATGGGTTATTTACGCCATATGATACAAATGTACCATATGCAGTCATTATAGTAGGCGATCCCAACTCATAATCAGATGGTGTATGAAAAACAAGTGGAATTCAAAATGCCACATGTTTGTACCATTAGCACCGTGCTTATGGTCAGGCAATATGTGTTACTTCTTCCTCATTAAAGAAGTAAATACTGTAAGGGTGTCCCTAATCACGCTCACACCAGAATAAAAAAACACCCCACTAGGGAAATAAGGCCAAAAGTCTATCTTGTAAGGATAACAAGTTTAATCTTACAAACATGAGGGTGGTAGCAAAGGACTCTGCTGCCTGAATGGTCTTCTCCTGTCCCTCTTCCATTCCTTCCCCTGCCAAAGTGGTGTCAGGCAGGGGTTTATGTAGCCCAGTCTTGCTGTAGTGGCGCCACTGAATATGGGGCATAGCTTCATCCCAAACCATCCTTCTTCTAAACTTAGGATGCTTCTAAGCCTTCTTTTCTTCTTTGTCAGAAGTTTTGTCAGAGCGTGTTGTTCTATATGTTGCTAACTTATACAAGAATACACTGTACCTCATGCTTTCCTTTATTTTGCTACCTATGAACATTTTATATATAAAAACATTTTCCAGTCATTCTCTCCATATTCCACTCATTCTACTCATGTTTATCTGGTCCTGTAATCTCCTCTAAACCTTATTTTCATAATTCTGTATTTTGTCACACAGAGTATGTAAAATCCCTTTTCTTAGCCTGCATGGGCCCTTGACAGACAGTAGACAGCTGGTGAGTCACTTGGTGTGTTCTGCCAGTGCTAGCCTTACTGGCGAACACCACAGAAGCATCTGCCGTCCATTTATAGCACAAGCCACATTCCTTCTGTGAAGGAGCTCGACTCTTCTATAGCATAGTTAAGATTTTTACACTGCCTAGGATCTTACATTACAAATCTATCTAACTAATAGTTACTTGTGCTTTATATTTAAACAATAACTGCCTTCCTCAGTGCCTGCCCTAGCGCCGAAAAGAGGTCTTGCCTAATTCTAAAGCCAAGCACTTGGGGATGCAGGTGGACCTTGGTTCCTTCCCAACATTACTGAAAAAAGGTTCACAGAGAGGAAACAGAGAAAAAGCTCTGTCATGTATTTCAGTATCAGAAAAATAAGAACACATTCTCTTTCACTGTACTTGGCTCTCAAAACATAACATTTTAATCGAGTTTGCAATGTAATATGTTTTTCACCCACTACCTCACACCACCTTCATGGGGCATGGGGTAGGGGTAGTTTCCTATAGAAAAAAATCACTGCCTTTGCAAAATGTTTCACCTACTGTACAAATCTGACATGTGCTTACCCTACCTGACTGATTCTATTTCCTGATACTCTCCCTCTAGGACCTTTGCTACCATACCCCCACAACCTAACCACCCCCATTTCTTACTGCACCATCTATAGCTATCACTCTTTTACCCTCCTGTGTCCTCATCGCTTGCACTCCCTAGCCAAAACATTCTGTTATAGTCTCAATATATCCAGTTTAAAGACTGACCAAAAGAGCCACCTTCAGTCCCTTAAGCGACACCCGGATTCCACCTTCATTATCACCATGACCTTCTAATGCGCACTACTATGATTTGCCGACTGTATAATTGTTCTTAAATGTAAATTCTGTAACTGAAGAAGTTTGTTTTTACTGTCCTTTCTCTGTTGAGCCACATTTTTGTTTCCTTCCACTTGACTTGTGTGTGGTCGAAAGTCCTAAACTTTACTTCTGGCGAGAGTTCCCTGCACATTTCCAATTTTGCCTGACTGGTATACTGACTTTCACCAGCTAGACCCATATCCATGGCCTGATCTGGAATATAACTCTCTGATGTGCATCTGAGAGAACCCACACCTCTCAATGCCAGTGTGCCACAAAGTTGCCCTGTTAGCTGTGCGAGTATCCTTGCGCTGGGCGCTTTTCAGGCTCACTGGTTGGTGGTAATGCATGGTTTATACTTGTAACTTTAATGGAGCTTCCTACTGCAACCTGGTGCTGTCCCTACAAGAAAACTCCATAGAAAATCAAGTATGAGTCCAACAATTATACTTAACCCCTATGAAAGTGAACATGACACAGAAGTTGCCATTTAGGGGCCTGGCTGTCTACTGCTTTAGAAGGTCCAGCTCCAGATCTGGTTGAATGGTTCTTGATTCATGTTTGGAATCCACACCTGAGGGAAAACATTCAAAATCTTAAATGGGGCAAGCCCTACTAATTGGATGACTGCCACCATTTTGAACAGAGCCCCATTCATGTTTGGGAGCTCAGTGTTTACTCTTTACGGTGTTACTGTTTTCCCTGAATACTTGGAAAGTCTGCACCCACACAGTGGGCCTCATCACAAGTTGGGCGGTATCCTGGCGGTATTATTGCTGGGATACCGCCCAGGCTAATAGCGTTACCACCACCCGGTCCGTCGCTATTAGCGCTGGATCAAGGGTTGGACGGTAATAGGTATCCCCCATTGTGTCCATGGACCCAATGGCAATTTTCGGTGCAATTAGCACGCGATAACAGCGCTGAGCTAATTGCACCCGAAAATGGGCGTTAAATTGACGCATTTACCCCCAGCTCAGAGCTGGGGGTAAATGCTGCTAGACTCGTGATTGGGCGGGCCCTTAAATGTGGCAGTAATAGCGATACCGCCACATTTAAGGGCTACCGCCCAACTTGTGATGAGGCCAAGTGTCTAAAAACGGAAGTTGAGCTTAGGGGTGAGTCCCTAAAAGAAGATGACGCCAAACCAAAGAGGACCATGTAGAAACTCTGCCAAAATGAATCTTGCCTAGACCATGTTGACGTGCAAACTGTCAAGGACACTATGCTCTCGCAAAAGACTTGCTGCCCATCCCTATATGGGCAACTGGTACATCCATACTGGAGAGAACCCAGGGCCCGTTGGCACAAAAAGAAACAAAAACCAAGGAAATATGAAAGAACCATGACGGCTCTGAAAAGTGCTGATTGTATCTCATGGTTTACTCTGCTCCAAGTCTGCACTTCCTCCAGTAGCACTTCCATGGATCAGGAGGCCTGCGGATCATCATCAATGCCCACAACCAATTCCGCACCATAGGAGACCAGCAACTACCACTGCTGCCTTCAGCCGCCGTTTCATGGACTAGGACTGCTGATGGGTAGTGACACGAGCTATCAGAAGAACTCTAGTCACAAGTTTCCTTCAATTGGAACTCTAAGGAGGCATCAGAAAAAGAGTCCTTATCTCTAACGCATTGCCTATGCCTAACATTCTCGGTACCCTATGATCAGCTCCAGCATTCTGCGCTGCCATGGAGAAGCCAGTCTGTCTCACCCTAGTCCTCCCTAAAAGAGTCTTAACTTGTTGTTGGTGGATACACACCTCAAAATGCTCATGGATCAGACCAGTTCTACTTGGTACTAGAAAGCACTGTAAGATCTTGATCACAGACTGTGATGGGTAGCATTGTGACCCTGAACACTTAAAGATTCTTTCTACCAGAAATGTACTTACTTTCAGCCTGTACTTCCCATTTCACTTGCTACCTACTTTACGGAAGATTAAGTATTACTCAATAACATCACTTTGCGGACAGACCTTTATTAAGGTTTGTAATGTGTTATATTTCATCTTGCACCATCCTGCTTCCTGCCTAAGAGATGACCTCGAGTATTTTTCAGCTGACAATTTTGTCTTTGTGATCATATGTGGGTAATTTTTGATGATGTTTTAAATAAATGTGGATGATTTTATTGTTTTACTTATGGATACATTTTGTATTTTACTCTATTTTGTATTATATACATTCTGAATTTGAGGGATTTTTCAATGTGATCTGCTATTTTATTTTAAAATCCTGTCACAAAAGGATTAACTACTTGAAAGTGTAATAAGAAAAATATAATACAATTAGCTAAACATGATCAGGATCCCACGCATATAGCGAACAATTGGACATCGGCTGGGGACAACTAATAACACGGATTACCCTGGCATACTATGTGTACAAGCAGAGAAGGTGACGTAGGATGGCGTGAGACGGTTCCAGACAAGTAAATAAAAATGTGATTGACTCTCATCTGTGTTCAATAAAAAGTAAGTGTACGTTATATAATGATTCCAAAAACAAAATGTGCACAATCTTAGAAATCTATGAACAACTCTAATCTTGAGACATCTGATACTGTGAGGGCTGAGAGACATGTAGCCCTTTACAAAAACCCTAACAGAATAAATACTATGGATAAAGGCCCAGGTGTCGTTGCCGTGTCTGTAGTACGTCATATGAAAGAAAAGGAGGCTAAGCATGTGCTGCTGTCATAATCATTTTGTTCAATTCAGTGACCTGTGATAGTAATTTTGCAGAAGATGTACATGCGGGATGATAGATTGGTAGCTATCAAATATGGGAATTTAGTCCACTGTAGGCATCTGGGGGATATCTGATCTGCAAACAGAGCAGAAACAGGAACCTCAAAGTGGTCGAGATGTGTGGAATTATTCCATAACTACAGATTTGCAGTGGCTACTTTGGCTGAACATTCTGTGTCAGGTCCTATATTGCCACCTCGGGTGCGAGGGACTGTCGATCAACCATTGATCCAAAATCATTCATTATCATTCCAAAGGTTTGCTGCTTGACCAAACTAGTTCCATTCTTCTGAGGGACTGTGCCATACCTGCATTTTTGATTGTTTGCACCTCAGCAATATCTTGAATACAACTACAACTCCCCATTGGCATAATGTTCTGCCTTTGCTTAAGCAGGAAACACAAAGATGCAAAGCGTGCCAACAGGGCTAACATTAGGGAACACAGAGGGCACTCATGAGGAGGGAAAGATAGCATTTAAATTCAAACAATATATTGGGCCTCGTTACACGAACGGCTGTAACCATGGCGCTATTAGCGCCTTGGTTGCCGCCGGTATTTTACCGAGTCCGCCATGGTGAATGGAGGAATTACCGCCCTATTCTAAGGTGTGTGGGGGTGGTAATTCCCCATTCACCATGGCACTTCCCCATTCCCATTTTTGCCCCATAGGGCTCAATGAGAATGGGGAAGGCGGTAATTATGGTACCGCAAATTATGGTACCATAATTACCTCCAAGGTCCCTTTGCGGGTCCCGTCCTTAACGGCTGGTATAACCAGCCGTTAAGGTAGGGTCCCACAAAGGGACCTCGTAGTAAGGCGGTAAGGGTTTACCGGCACTGGTACCCTTACCGGTACCGGTAAACCCTTACTGCCGTCCGTGTAATGAGGCCCATTGTGTGCTATGCTCATATTTGTAGTGGTGTGCCTATACTTATTAGCACATGGGTCATATGTCAATGCTTGACATGTTTTTTATTTACCTCAGTAACACATTCTTGTAGTTTTCTAATCACAATGCTTTGTCTGTTTATGAAAAAGTGGTTTCTCAGTGAGGTCACAGGATCAGTGAGTGTTTGCTCTCATGTGATCGGCCCTGTGCCCTTCTCCATATTCCAACCTCCAGTGCCAAAGATCTTCCATATAGAACAGTTGTGGCACACTTACCTCCAAGACATCCCCCATTGGGGCATTCCACTACCATACACACCATTGATGGTTTACTATTCTTCTAGCACACCTCAAGTGACACGGGAACTGTCTTTTTCTCTTGTTGGTACTGTTGTTAAAACATGCCATGTTCCAATGGAGCCCATGTTGCCCATGCTACTTAATAGCATTGAAATAGCAATAGTAGAAGAAAAGCAGAGTGATGCAGACCCTGATGAAGGAGAAAAGTATAAGTGCAGATTTGTTATTCACGAATAACACTTGTACTAAGTCCATAATTTAGAATGAGCCTCATTATAGGTTTGCCGGTATCCCGCCAGTAAATCCGGTGGGATATTGGCAAACCGTGATACTGTTACTGAGACCTGGTCTACCGGAATTACCGGCTATTTACAGGTGCCAGCAACAGTGGTAATTCCATTGAGGAAATGTGCCTGTATTGCCGGCAACGGTATTACTGTGCCGGTAATATCGGCAGTTTTTGCAAGTATGGGTCAGATTTACCTCGAACTCTTAGCTGGAGGAAAATCCTCCATCACTACCGGCTAACTTGTGGTTTGGCGGTGCGGGAAAAGTGGCGGTAACAGAATTACTTCCACTTTTTTCCCACACTGGCAAACCTGTAATGAGGCTGAATGACTTTGTGCAGGGAGGGAAATAAATGAAAGTCTTAGTAAATGGACCAGACGAATAGAGACAAATTTACTTACAACAAATGTAAAAACTGTACTAAACGGAAAAGGATACATATTAAGGAATATGTCAGTACGCACAAAAGGATTGTCAAGGGTTTTGACCCATGTTGAATTATTAGGCGACAACAAAAACTAAATCAATAGACTGGGTAGATGTGGGGATTGAGCTGTCGCCGCCCATCATTCTATCCCAGAACCAGGAGGACCGCGCAGTTTTGCGCACACCAAAATGGTCGCCTAACCTGCCACGCACCAGTGCAAGTGTGATGGACCGGAAGCGCCAGGGGTGAAAGGTGGTGCCAAAGGAAAAATAGCAGTGCCTGTTAGATCAAAAGCGCCTTGAAATCACCGCTGTTTCTCTGAAGTGCAAGCTCAAAAAGTCCATTTCAATTTGTTCAAAATCCGTTTTTTAATTGATGTCAAAAAGTTGCTAAAATCATGGGCACAAGACCACTCTAAAGATTCAACCTTCTTGTGGGGGGTTCCACATCACCACTCTACTGTAAGGATGCCCATCAAAACAATGGCAGCAAGGATTAGAGCTGTCAAGCAAAATCCTCCTGTCAAATTCAAGACAACTCCTAAAAAAAATGGGTGCAGTACAAGCTTTGGACACAAGCCGGTGCTAGCGGTCTAAACTCTGACAGTAGAACTGTATCTCAGGAATGAAAGAGGATCCTGAGCTAACTGGGACTTCAAAGGTTTGTTCCCAGGAGGCAGGCTGATTCAATTAACAGTTCAAAGGGCCTCTGTCCATGAGAAACATTCACACCAGCCCTTACCAGCAACAGCCCAGGAGATCACATCAACATGCTAACCAACGGCAGAGTGGCCCCCTGGCCTGCTGACCTCAGCCGACACACGAGACTCTTTCCATTGAATAGGATATGCTGATTTGAGTGTTGACTGTAAACAGAGCTCTGCCAGGTAGGAGAGACATGTGATCCCTGACTCTCCCAGTTCCTAGGGGCGGGCCAGACTGGAGTGTGAATTCATATTGCAGCAAATGTATGTTTGATTAAATTGCTTATAAAATCTTGTATTAAGCTCACAGAAATGTGCAATTTGGGGGTCCACAAAATGGTATGTACCTACAATTTGAGTCTAAACTCAATTCCGTACGATGCTCTAGGACCGAACCCCGCTAATTATTAATACTGCAGACACTGTGCTTATGCTAGAGACCTAGTAAATTACTGGAATATGTGTAGAAGGGTGGTGTACATTTGTGTAATTTTGGGTAAAGATTTAACATTGGTAAACCAACTAAAAACGAAAATAAGTTGCCATTTTTGAATGCAAGCCCCCAGGAAGATCAGAGTTGGGCCAGAATGTACCTTAAGTCATCTGCAATCTGTACATGTAATGTCAACCACTTGTGCATTTGGGAAATATGTTTAGTTATGAGAATGAATTTGAAAGCAAAAGCAAAGGGGCGTTTCTTCAATAGATTGTAAATGGCAGCATCACCCTGACTCACAACTCAGTTCCCCCAATCAAGGGAGAGAGGAGGAACTGGCCAATGATAAGTTGAGAGAGTTGGGCATGCAGAATGAGCCGACCCACCGACTTTCTAAAACACATAAAAGGAGACTGTGCAGGACAGGTAGGGTCATTCAATTTCCATTTCCTTGCGGAGCACGCTGACAGACGACTTCACATCCAGAGATCCGGACTGACTCCAGCAAGACAGAGACCAGAACTTAGAACTCTGACTCCAGAACTTAAAGCAAAGGCCTAACCCACAAGCTGAGTTCTTTTCAGCAGGCCTCCAAATCATTTGCAACTATTTAACAGCCGGGCGAGCTGTTTGAATTCTTTGCCAAGAACTTTTGCCAGAACCGGTAGCAGACCCAGAAGGCAGAATTATCCAGAGAGACCAGACCCAGACCAGATCGCTGAGAGCTGACCCAAATCGCTCTGCGCAGAACCAGTACTCAGTGGCGAGAGGACCGCCACCAATCCTGACCCGATCCGTGATGAAGTTGCATTCCTGTCCAAAATATAGTGTGAGTACTCAGCCAGAACTGTGCAAAACCAATCTCTTAGTTTAAAATAATCTAATTCAAACTATTTTAACCTATCTAGAACTACACCATAGCATTGTGTGTCCTTCTGTGACTTTAAAGCTGCAAAACTGTCATCTGTCATTCTGAAACTTTACATTTTAATTTTCGAGAATCTACCTTCACAAAATCGTCCGTATCTCTGGAACCGTTTGTCCTAGGAACGTCTTTCTACTCCTTATACTTCCTCCATAATTGCGCTCGACGCACGCAACTACATTGCCGCGATTTGACATTTTGCTTCATTCCAGCCACGTGTAAAAACATTTGTCTTTTGCTTCTATCACGGAATTCTGTTTTCAACTTGATAACCATCCCTGAATCACTGATAGGGCTGGCCAAAACGGATTTAAAGTATCTCTCACTCACCCTGAACCTCCTATAGGGAATTAAAAGCAATTTGAGTATATTTTTCACTTCATTGCCACCACATTTAAAAGGATTTTGCCTGTGTTTAAAATCATACCTGTTTTCCTCTAAGCTCGCTGGGGGGAACTGGAACTTTGTATTGCATTTGTGTGTATCCCTGAGAATTGTGTGTGTTACTTCCATCTCCTTACATTGCATAGGGGGGGAGTGAATTGTCCAAGAAAAAGTGATCATATTATCTTTTGCTGAAATCATATCAAGTTTATTTCTGTACCGCCTTTTATTCATCTTTGCATCTCCTTGAAACCATAAAGCATTCTCTGATACCTTATTCCCCTGTTCCTAGTCATAAGTCACCAGAACTGTGCTATTGTAGGATTACCTATTGCTGATTACTGCTCATATTCACAAGTGTGATATCAATTATGAATTTATTATAAAAGTGCGATATATATGTATATTGTTTAATTATCAAATAAACCTTTTAAATTTGCAAAACAAACTTACTTCTTGGCTCAGTGGGGTCAGGGGAATTCTAAGAGAGGGGTGTTATATAAGGGTTGTCATCCAGAGTACACGAACTGGACATAAAAATATATAAATAAGGGCTTCCCTTGGGCATCCCAGACCAGGAACTGACTTAGTGGGATCGCTTGATTGGAGTCATTTAACAGGATGGAATACTCAGGCCTGAAAGAGTGATAGGAAAAATCCAAGAGAACCAGGTAGACAGTGCTCTAGTCCACATAGTCAATCTTCATTGCTCTGGATCCCATAGTGACCATGTGGGGGGATGTGCTGGCTCTTATGGCACCTTGAGTGATCCAGTGTTTAGTCCAGACAAAATACCTTATAATGAGTAAAAGGAGTGGGCCCCTTCCTCATCCTAGCGCTATTCTGAGGCTTTTCTGGGTAGGAAGTTGGAGTAATCTGCCAGAAGCAAACAAGGGCAGTGTCCTAGACTGTCTGTTAGGAAAGATTTCGTAATTGTAGGTAATTTTCCTTCCATGTGGCAACCCCTAAACTTTTTGCTGTTGTTTTTCACCTTGTTCTTGACTTTGCCAGAGAAGTGCAGCCTTCTGCCGCACTCCTCTGGGCTTTCGCTCCTTTTCTTACGGGGAAACTGACATGCCCTTAAGACAGTCAGTACCGGGGAACGCTGTTTCCCGTAGTTTCTTTTATCGTGTTGCGGCTTTAGTGCAACATGACACAAGAGGGCACTGTAAGCTAAGTTACAGCTCTCTTGGGTCTCTAGCCTTCTACAGGCCCTAGATACTCTTTTAGGATGGTATTTGATCGGTGCAAGTCATTCAGGGACTCGAATGGTGGCAGTGATCGTTTTGTTTATTTTGAGCTCCTTTTGGCGTTCTGAGCACGTTTTTCGCACTGAACCCAAAATGGTGGCCTGGCTCCCAAAATGGCCAGACCACGAGGCTCCTTTGTCTTGTCCACTGACCGTCTTGCTCCCTTCACCTTCCCCAGGTCGAGCGACCCGGGGCCTTCCTTATTTGGGCATGTACTTTCCCGCGAAACGTGGTTGCTTTCGTGGGCTTCTACATGTCGTTTGTGTGCCTCCAGGGTGTGGGCTGGGATGTCTGGTCCCAATACACATCCTGGGTGCCAGAGAGTCTAGGGTAGTGTGAATGCCTGGGACCACCGTGGTCCGTGATTGGTCCACGTATGGTGTGTGTGTTGATGAGCGGATCTCCCATTGGCTCCCCTCCGTTTTGGCGCGAAGGGAACCGTGGATAAGAGGGAGCTGGAAACACCACTACCAGGTCGATCTCCTGAGTTCTCACGAACGAAGGAATACAGGAGCCAAGTATCCTGCAACCAAGAGGCTGGACCGAGGAATCGCTGGTGACCCGCTGAAGGAATCCTCCTTTGCACTGCTGTCGTCCTGTGAAACCCTTTCCTCCTTTGATCGAACCAGAAGGCCTGTACTGGTGCTTCGACCTTTGGAATAGCAGGAACAGCTATTCCCGGCGACTTCATCAACTCCTGCCAAGTAAGCCTTCGGAAGTGTCTCTGGGCCATCCAGTTGACTGACCAGCTTACAAGGGAGTCCTGCTCTGTAACCGCCGCCAGGTTGTGTTGTATTCCGAGTCCTTGTCACTCTCCCACGCTTCGTACACTTGGCGTTCCCAAGTCTGAAGGGAGGAGTGTACATTTGGCTCGAATACACACGGCCGCTCCGTTGTCCTGCTGCGGCAACAAACTGTGCCGGTTTCTTCGATTGGGACGTCTTTTTGCTCTACACGACTACGAGGCGTTCCCTGCTCTTCTGAACCTGCCAGCTGCTGAAACTAACGTGGAGAAGCCTGGGTCTGCTTGCTTCGGGGACCGGTAGTAGTTTAGCTAGGATCTGGTCGCCCTCCTGCAGTAGCCCATTGCTTTTCCCTGCTGTGTAAAAACAGCACCCTTTTGGCCGTACTCGCGCTCTGCTTCTGCCCGCTGTGGAGGCTGCGCTTGAGTTGCGGAACCTGTTCTCCTTCTGCTGTGCACTAACCCGAACTGCCTGACTTCCTCCGAAGAGCTTCTCCTTTTGCCCGTGGGCACCGGCGTGGCAGGTACTTTGAGCACAAGGCTCCACTCTTCGCAGGGCTCGGACTTCCATCTAGTTAGGTGCCTCTGAAGGCGAACTGAGTCTAAAGCGTTATCGCACTGCCTGTTTTCCTTCCCTTTCAGGTGGACTATACATTTCGTGCTTATAACGCTAGCGACTGTTGTATTTGTATATATATTGTGTTGATATGGTATGTGTTGGTTTAGTATTGTGATATTGTGATTTTCTCGCTACGGTCATTGTTTTTAAAGGCCTTAAAATAAATGTGTATATATTTTTGATATAACAACTGTTTGGAGTAGTTTGTAAGCGCTCTTGATTTGTGTGCTCATTGCGGGCTTTCAGTCACCCTCACCCCTCTTGAGACCTAGTCTTGACCGCCGCGATCGCTACCTTGATTGGTCTGGCTTGTCCAGAGGTTACCCTGTTCCAAGTAATTAGGTTGGCCTTCTGAACTTCTGCGCCACCAGGACAGAGTTCAGAAATCCGTCTTAACAAATTGGTGTACAGCGGTGGGATACGACTGAAGGTATCCAGTGTTGCGCACGAACTAAGGCATTTCAGGTTATTCCAACCAGTACACGTAGTGAATTGTTATAGTATAACTTTAAAAAGGCCATAGTCCTATCTAACAGTATGGAAACAAATACCTTGTTAACTTTAAATGCTTCCAAATCAGAAACATTGAAGAAGATGTGTGCGGAGAGAGGTGTTTCCTCTCAAGGCACTACATTGGAAATGATCCAAAGAATCGTGGCGTGGAAAGAAGCGCAGCTTGACGCTATAACTTCTGAGGACAGTGCGGAAGGTGGTGGGGCTGCTCTCACTGGTAGAACCGACGGTTCTGCCGCTGCACTGATCCATCGCGACCACGAGGACAGGGAGGACGAGATGTCTAATGTTTCCTCTGCCAGTGCTGATGGGGAGGCTATGCTTGAATTCAAGAAGCAAGAGCTGCGGTTTAGGCAGCAGGAGCTTGAATTCAGCATAGCCAAACTAAAAATCGAACAGGCAGACAAACAGAAAGACAGGGATCACCAGTTGGAACTGGCCAAGCTTCAGGTTGCAAATGGGTCCAAGGGTCCTGGACATGGGTCTGGGGCTTCCTCTCATCCACGGTTTCCGAAAGATCTGCTCAGTGTGTATGAAGAGAGGAATGACATTATGGACTGGCTGAATGCGTTTGAGTATGCATGCGAGGTTCAAGAAGTTGACAATGCTGATAAGATTGTGTGGTTGCTCAGTAGACTGCCCCATTCTGGCTGTAGTGCCATTATGGAAATGTCAAAGGCTGAGCGATCTGATTTCGCAATGTTAAAGCAAACTCTCATTTTAAAGTTTGGGAAGACTCCGGCCCAATATTTAAAGCGTTTTCGAGAGTATAAGAAAAAGGAAGGTGGTACTTGGGTATCTTATGTCGCTGAATCCTTGAAAAACTTAACTGGCTGGGTCGAAGGTTATAAGGTTTCTACCTTCGAAGGCATGATAAATCTTGTCATGCTGGAACACATTTTTGCTTCTTCTTCCCCGGAGCATAAGCAGCATTTGGCCGATTCGAAGGAGATAGATCCTAAGAAGCTGGCCATTGCAGCAGACTTATGAGTGTCACATCGAGTGTCCCATAAGGACAAAACTCATCCTGGTAAGCAGGAGGAAGGGAAAAAGTCCAAAGATATGGAGGGTGGGGAATCTGCTAAATCTTCTTCCCATAAGGGCCACAAAAAGAAAAACAAGGGTAAGACACAAGAGAACTCACAGGGTAGTGGAGGTCAGCCTCCGAAACAGAACTCTGGTTACAATAAGCCTCCCTACGTAAACAGACCCAGTGGGGCTTGTTTTTCTTGTGGAGCAACTGACCACGTGAAGGGGGATCCCCGTTGTAAGGTTAGACCTTTGGGGGTCCACTCCGCTAATCTGGCCTTCTCCTCCTACGAGGAAGAAGAGATTACAGGAGCATCCTTCTCCTCAGACTCATTTCCCAGCGGAATAGAGGCTGAGGTAGTTTTAGTGTCCCTGGGTTCCTGGGAGCCTAAAGTCGCAGAGGCTTATGCTAGGATTCCGGATAATACCAAGCACTACTTTAAAGACAGTGTGCTGATCAATGGAGTAGATACTCCAGCTCTTAGGGATAGTGGGTGCAGTCGCACTGTAGTGGATTCTACCTTGGTAGACTCAGAGGAAGTTGCCAGAGCTACTCTGATGCCCACTAAGTTGGCTGACGGCCCCCTCCGTATGTTTCCAGTAATACCTGTAAATCTTACTTTAAATGGTACAGCAGTCAGGATTCCAGTGAGCATTCAGAGAAACGTCCCGGGAAAGGTCTTGTTGGGTAATGATCTCAGAGCTTTAGGGCTCGTAGGAGACAATGCCGAAAGACCCTACACACGGTCTCAAGCACGGGCAGCATTGGCCAAGTCCAATACGCCGCCCCAGCCGAAGGGGAAACCCAAGGCGAAAGGAGTCAACAAGTCACGACGAGGGAAAGAGAATATTCCCCCGAGCTCGCCTACCACTGCGGTGGAGGAAGTTGGTCAATCGCCCGGGCCTGACGAGGAGGTGGCGATGCCTGAAATATTCGACCCCAACGATCATCCTGAACTAAAAGACTTGTTAGTTGAAGGAGGTCCTGATAGGGACGAATTCAGTAAAGGCCAACGTGAGTGCCCATCTCTGGAAGGCCTAAGGAGACAGGCCTGCTCCCAGCTTGAGGGTGAACCTCCTGGGAAGCATAGGATTTATTGGGAAGGTGGACTCCTGTATAGTGAGCCCACAGAGTCTACAGAAGGAGACCATAGGAGGTTGGTGGTTCCCCTTGCTGTTAGGCCCTTCCTCCTGCAGTTGGCGCATGAAGTTCCCCTTGCTGGTCACCTTGGTATGAGGAGGACCAAGCAAAGGTTATCCATGCACTTCTACTGGCCCAAGATGGGGGAGCAAGTAGAAAGTCACTGCAGGAGTTGTGCCGCCTGCCAGTTGTCTGGTAAGGTTGGCGCGACAATCCAAGCTCCGTTGGTACCGCTCCCAGTTGTGGGGGTACCATTTGAAAGGGTAGGGATCGACATGGTTGGTCCCCTTGACCCGCAAACATCCTCGGGCAATAGGTTTATCCTGGTGCTGGTCGACCATGCAACCAGGTATCCTGAGGCCATCCCATGGAAAACTGTAACTGCCAAGTCAGTTGCAGAAGCTTTACTCGGCATATTTACTAGGGTTGGCTTCCCTAAAGAAGTTGTGCCGGATGATGGCAGCAACTTTATGTCGAAGTATAGGCAGGCTATGTGGAAAGAATGTGGGGTCACCTACAGGTTCTCTTCTGCATACCACCCCCAGACCAATGGTCTGGGGGGGCGTTTCAACAGAACGTTAAAGAGCATGATTGGGGCTCTGGAGGAGCCTCAGAGAAGAAAATGGGATCTTCTTGTTTCATGCTTACTGTTTGCCTACCGAGAGGTACCACAGGAGGGTGTTGGCTTCAGCCCCTTCGAACTTCTGTTCAGTCATCCCGTACGGGGACCCTTAGCCATCGTCAAGGAGGGATGGGAGATGCCCACTCCCCCTGTTACTACCAACGTAGTTGATTATGTGCTAGGGCTCAGAAAACGGATGGTACTTCTGATGGGCTTGGCTAGTGATAAATTGAAGGCAGGGCAAGCGCTGGTGAAACCTTGGTACGACCAGAAAGCTTCCCTCATCAACTTTACACTTGGTCAGCAAGTCCTGATCATGAATCGCATAAGGCCTCGAGCTTTACGGGACAAATGGTCAGGCCCTTGCCCAGTGGTGGAGCCCCTGGGTGAGGTTAACTATTCAGTGGACCTTGGAAGGCCTGGACAGGCTCCAAAAGTGTTTCACGTGAATAGGCTGAAGGCTTTCGTCCCAAGCGGCGAAATCGCAGCACTGCTATTGGCTTCAGACGTTGAGGAAGAGGAGTCTGAACCTCTCCCCGACCTGTTCAAAAGCAGTCCTTCAGAAAGCTCTTTTGAGGGTGTCCGAGTGGCCCCTCACCAAAATGGACAAGGCTCAGTGGTTTACCTTGGACATGAAGTAGGTGGAGGGAGGAGACAGCCTCTACCCAGTAAGGTACAAGCAGTACAAGACTGGCCTACCCCCACTACGCAAACCCAAGTGAGAGCCTTCTTAGGACTCACGGGGTATTACCGCAATTTTGTGGCAGACTATGGCACCATAGCTGCTCCTCTGACTGCCCTCACAACTCCGAAGAAACCCAAGAAGGTAACTTGGACCAACGAGTGTGAGAAGGCCTTCAATGGCTTAAAAGACTCCTTGTGCCAGGCCCCTGTCCTTAGGGCCCCTGATTATCAAAGACCTTTTATCGTGCAGACGGATGCCTCTGACACTGGGATAGGAGCTGTACTATCACAAGTAGATGAGAAGGGTAAGGAACACCCTATCGGTTTTATTAGTCGCCAGCTTAAGGACAGAGAGCTCAGATGGTCCACGGTAGAGAAAGAATGTTTCTCTGTTGTGTGGGCCCTAAGGAAGCTGAGGCCCTACCTCTATGGGACCCACTTCACTGTGCAGACTGACCATAAGCCGTTAAAGTGGCTAATGAACATGAAGGGGGAGAATCCAGAGTTGCTTAGGTGGTCCATAAGTCTACAAGGCTTCGACTTCACTATTGAGCATAGGCCAGGTGTCCAACATAGCAATGCTGATGGGTTGTCCAGAATGTTTAACCGACCTGAACAAGAGACTCATCCAGGGGTGGATTAGTTCCCCCTGTCCATAGTCTGGGAGGGGCGAGTGTTAGGAAAGATTTCGTAATTGTAGGTAATTTTCCTTCCATGTGGCAACCCCTAAACTTTTTGCTGTTGTTTTTCACCTTGTTCTTGACTTTGCCAGAGAAGTGCAGCCTTCTGCCGCACTCCTCTGGGCTTTCGCTCCTTTTCTTACGGGGAAACTGACATGCCCTTAAGACAGTCAGTACCGGGGAACGCTGTTTCCCGTAGTTTCTTTTATCGTGTTGCGGCTTTAGTGCAACATGACACAAGAGGGCACTGTAAGCTAAGTTACAGCTCTCTTGGGTCTCTAGCCTTCTACAGGCCCTAGATACTCTTTTAGGATGGTATTTGATCGGTGCAAGTCATTCAGGGACTCGAATGGTGGCAGCGATCGTTTTGTTTATTTTGAGCTCCTTTTGGCGTTCTGAGCACGTTTTTCGCACTGAACCCAAAATGGTGGCCTGGCTCCCAAAATGGCCAGACCACGAGGCTCCTTTGTCTTGTCCACTGACCGTCTTGCTCCCTTCACCTTCCCCAGGTCGAGCGACCCGGGGCCTTCCTTATTTGGGCATGTACTTTCCCGCGAAACGTGGTTGCTTTCGTGGGCTTCTACATGTCGTTTGTGTGCCTCCAGGGTGTGGGCTGGGATGTCTGGTCCCAATACACATCCTGGGTGCCAGAGAGTCTAGGGTAGTGTGAATGCCTGGGACCACCGTGGTCCGTGATTGGTCCACGTATGGTGTGTGTGTTGATGAGCGGATCTCCCATTGGCTCCCCTCCGTTTTGGCGCGAAGGGAACCGTGGATAAGAGGGAGCTGGAAACACCACTACCAGGTCGATCTCCTGAGTTCTCACGAACGAAGGAATACAGGAGCCAAGTATCCTGCAACCAAGAGGCTGGACCGAGGAATCGCTCGTGACCCGCTGAAGGAATCCTCCTTTGCACTGCTGTCGTCCTGTGAAACCCTTTCCTCCTTTGATCGAACCAGAAGGCCTGTACTGGTGCTTCGACCTTTGGAATAGCAGGAACAGCTATTCCCGGCGACTTCATCAACTCCTGCCAAGTAAGCCTTCGGAAGTGTCTCTGGGCCATCCAGTTGACTGACCAGCTTACAAGGGAGTCCTGCTCTGTAACCGCCGCCAGGTTGTGTTGTATTCCGAGTCCTTGTCACTCTCCCACGCTTCGTACACTTGGCGTTCCCAAGTCTGAAGGGAGGAGTGTACATTTGGCTCGAATACACACGGCCGCTCCGTTGTCCTGCTGCGGCAACAAACTGTGCTGGTTTCTTCGATTGGGACGTCTTTTTGCTCTACACGACTACGAGGCGTTCCCTGCTCTTCTGAACCTGCCAGCTGCTGAAACTAACGTGGAGAAGCCTGGGTCTGCTTGCTTCGGGGACCGGTGAGTAGTTTAGCTAGGATCTGGTCGCCCTCCTGCAGTAGCCCATTGCTTTTCCCTGCTGTGTAAAAACAGCACCCTTTTGGCCGTACTCGCGCTCTGCTTCTGCCCGCTGTGGAGGCTGCGCTTGAGTTGCGGAACCTGTTCTCCTTCTGCTGTGCACTAACCCGAACTGCCTGACTTCCTCCGAAGAGCTTCTCCTTTTGCCCGTGGGCACCGGCGTGGCAGGTACTTTGAGCACAAGGCTCCACTCTTCGCAGGGCTCGGACTTCCATCTAGTTAGGTGCCTCTGAAGGCGAACTGAGTCTAAAGCGTTATCGCACTGCCTGTTTTCCTTCCCTTTCAGGTGGACTACACATTTCGTGCTTATAACGCTAGCGACTGTTGTATTTGTATATATATTGTGTTGATATGGTATGTGTTGGTTTAGTATTGTGATATTGTGATTTTCTCGCTACGGTCATTGTTTTTAAAGGCCTTAAAATAAATGTGTATATATTTTTGATATAACAACTGTTTGGAGTAGTTTGTAAGCGCTCTTGATTTGTGTGCTCATTGCGGGCTTTCAGTCACCCTCACCCCTCTTGAGACCTAGTCTTGATCGCCGCGATCGCTACCTTGATTGGTCTGGCTTGTCCAGAGGTTACCCTGTTCCAAGTAATTAGGTTGGCCTTCTGAACTTCTGCGCCACCAGGACAGAGTTCAGAAATCCGTCTTAACACTGTCCTTACCAGATAACAGTGCTACTTCCCTTTCCATTCAACCCAACATAGCAGTCCTTTTTTGTCTGACATTACAGTGAAGACGTTTCTAAGGGACTTGGGAAGGCTTGGCATTAGTTTCAGGACATGCTGCTGAATACTTAAATTCCCACTATGAAGATAGTATATATTGGAGACAGAATATCCTGCACAGTTTCTATATCCCGAGGATATCAGTCATTAGGCACAGAAGGTGGTATATTCTTGGTAAATGTGTGCTCTTCGATATCACATGATTGCAGCCTTATTCTTAAAAGGTGCCGAAGGTGGGGCGCTGCAGAAACAAGGGATACAAATAATACAGGGCAACAACTATTTCAGGGTGAATTTATCAAGGACTGGGGGAAGTATGTCAGCGATTTCACCTCTCGGCAGCGAGTTCAGTCCTCCATAAGGACAATGTTTTCCCCACAAGTCTTTGCCAGGGCTGGCCAAAGTGAAGGCCCTTCAGCCAGCCAGTTTCCCCAAAATGTAGGTTTTCCAAGACAGAACAGACCCAAGTATTTTCCCATAGTGGCTACCCATTTTTCAATATTGAAAGTTTCTCCTACAGGGGCAGGATACAGCATTTTATAAAACATGTGAGTTGCATTTCTCAAGGCCCATGGGTGGTTTAGACAGACCAGGCTTCAAGCTAGAATGTGTCATCCCACCAGCCACACAAGGACTGCTCAATTCTCCAGAGAGAGCAATCATATCTCAGGGAGTAGAGGACCGACTAGGAAAGAAGGCCAATGAGGATGTCCCTCGACTCCCACTGATATTCATCAACAGTATGTTCCTGGTTTGGAAATACGAGCTATATGCAAAAGCCAGTCTAGGAGTGCCAAGGGAGACCCTTTCATGTGGTGCTGTGACTTTCATTTAATGCCTTGTCACACTTTTATCATGCCTAGCTCAGCCATGTTACGCCTTGCTAGATGTGGCTTCTTGCTTGTTTGCACCTGTTGAAAGAACAAAGAAATATCGAGGCTGAGTACCACAAATGAAATACACCAATCACGGGCTGAAAAGATACAAGTATCTTTTATTACTGTACAGTTACAAAGCAAAACAGATAGCTATCTGGCTCCCAACACATCGCAGTGTGTACCAGTAGACACAGCGAGGGGTGAGAGGTACTGGACATCTAAACACAGGCATATTTATACAATTTCTACAAAATTGTCCATCCCCTCTCCAAGTTAATAATTTTTCGGGATAGAGTTTGTGCCTAATTCACATGACAGATGTTACAATATTATACAAGGGATTATACACTTTTGCGTGTCCATGAAGATACAATAGTTCTGTTAGTTCTCGAATCCCTGCCAAGCCTTATCCCAAGAGTCACTTCAATACAGTTCAGCTAAAGCATACGCTTGAAGTTTGTTCTTCATTGTTTCAGTGTTTATACAAGGATGAGGCTTGTGAGCGCAGAGAGCACTTGAATGGCAGTTTGTATGGAGCGCAAGGTTTCTTTGCCCAGTTTAAACAGTCGGCTCTCGGGCAACCTAAACATTAACAGGACTCAAAGGTCGTTCGGCTCGACTGCAAGTCAAAAACATAGTCCACCATTTTAGAACATGGAACATGAGTTGAAATCAAATTGGCGGAGGAATCTTAAAATGGCGGCGAAGTTAACCAAAATCGGAACTTTGCGAACGCGGTTTTGCTGCATAACGCGAATGGGATTAGGCCAATAATCATAATAAGGAGGCACTATATGATTATGGTTTAACACTATCACTGGCCTGCACACCATTCTACATCATAGATTATATTATTCTGCTTCTAGGGGTGATTCTATTCCTATGTATCCCACTCATCTTGCTCCTATATGTTACATTGCAATTTTTATCCTTTGTGTCCCCATGTAATTTTGCCCATGTTTGATTTAGCCCTGAGCTGCCCCACTGTAAACCTGTCACACTATGAGTTTGCGTCTATGTGCCCTGCTATAATGTTGCCCCGGTTTAATTTTTCACCCAGGTTGCCCATTTTAATTCTGTCTCTCTGTGTTACTATTGGGATTTTCACCTGGAATCATAACACTACATTGTTGACTTGGTACCCACTGCTGCCTTTTTGACTATGGGCCTCATTACACGGTAGGTGCTAAAAAACGGGATTTACCGGCATGGCGCTATTAGCGTGTCCGCCCTCACAGGAGACCGCCAATAGCGTACCATTACGAGTAAACGGACACGCGCATAGGGCCATGCCGGTAAATGACCCTACCGCCATGCCGCAAAAGCACCTTACCGGGCCCGCCCAAAGTGCTGATAGCACCTCCGCCCTCACTGTACATGCTATTAGCGGTCACCGCTATTAGCGGTGACCGCTATTAGCATCGACCGTTAAATTGCGGAACCGGAAATAGCGTCATCGCACCAGAACGAGAAAGAGCACGGCGGCCATCTTTAAAAACACAATCCATTGCCATCCTCTGCCCCCTGGACCATTTTGGAGTTGGGAGCTGAGTGGAATCATCTGTGACACCTGCATCATGCCCAAGGCCTTGAAGAAAACCTGTGACAGGCAGCGGAAGGAAAAGTATACTAACGAGGAACTGGTCATGTTGACACAGACCCTTGCAGAGCATGCAGAGGTAGTCTTTGCCAATGACATGCGCCGCACCACCTTGCTCAAGAAGAAAGCCATCTGTGAGGAGGAGGCTGTCAAAGTCAGTGCCATGGGCAGCAGCACGCGCACTGTGCGCGAATGCAGGAAGAGGTGGGACGACCTCAGGCTGCGGGTGAGGGGCATCCTGGCGGAGAACCACCGCATTGCCAGTGTCGGTGGAGATGGCTCCCCAATACGCATGAAGGAATGGGAGGAGAAATGCGCCAACATGATTGCCACCGAAAGCATCGAGGGAGTGGGCAGCATGGAGGTCGGCGTGGCTACCACTTCCGATGCAGGTGAGTGTACACATGACAGGATGTGGTGTGAATGTACAGTCACCCCCATATGTGAGCACAGACCCCACTCATGCATGGACACACATCCACACATGCATCCATCCATCACCATGTCAGTGTCAGACCCAAACACACACACATGCACACATCACCAGAGACAAGTCCCAAACTCAACCATGCATGGATGAGGCACTGAACTGGCACATCACCTGCATCCACAACTGCTAAATCCCAATGGCCACAACTGCATCATTCCTGTAATTCACATTGAGTATATTGAAACGCAACCAATGCCATCCCCCTTCTCGTCCCTGACAGGCTCACATACAGATGGGGAGGATGCCGCTGATGCATCAAAGGCACCACCTACATCCAAGAGGCCAAGGGCACAGGAGCCGGAGGATATCCCTGCAACATCCAGGGGCAAGGGGGGAAGGCCACACCTGAAGAGTGGTAGCCTACGTCACAGTGCCACTGCCAGGGCAGCAGTAGCTGCACCACCAACTGTGGCCCCACCACCGGAGGCAAACCCACTGTCAACAATGCCAGACACCCAGGGCCCACCATCAGCTGCGGCAAGCTCTGCTGGTGAGGCAGCCGCCACTGGCCCCCAGTCCGATCCAGAGGACACCCTACTCCAGCACATGGAGATGCACACCCCAAGCCCCCGAGGAAGCCCAGAGGCAGTGGCATCCCAGACCCCTGGTTCTGATGGGAGTTTCGAGGACACCAACCCTGCAATAATGTCACCCATGCTACCATCACCTGTTGCATTGGAGCCATCTGAGGGCACGGCATCCAATGCACGGTCACCCGGCACTGACCTCCAAATTTCCGCCATCCTGCAGCGCCAACAGGAGCTGACCGTGCTGGTTGGCCAGCATGTCGCTGAGGCTGCCAATCTCACTGAGAACATAGTCCAGACGGTGAGGCACTCCACTGAGCGCATGGACGCCAACACGGACAGGATATGCAATGAAATTGCAAGTCTTAGGGAGGTGCTTGTCCGCAAGGCAGACACAATGGACCGCCACTTTCACCAACAAGGCCAGTCTGCCCCATCCTCGACTTCCGGGTCGACACAAACAAGCCCCATCAGGCGCTCGATGCGAACCACCAGGCGCACGTCTGGCAACCCTCAAGATCCTTCCAAGGACAATTGCAATTAGGGGTTTGATGGGGATACCTCGGTGTGCATTGGCCATGGCAAAAATGGCAGAGACATGAGGGACTGTTGTGGGGGGTGGTGGGAAGGGTGTTATGGGTCTGTTGTGGGGGGGTGGGAAGGGTGTTATGGGTCTGTTGTGGGGGGTGGTGGGAAGGGTGTTATGGGTCTGTTGTGGGGGGTGGTGGGAAGGGTGTTATGGGTCTGTTGGGGGGGTGGAAAGGGTGGTGGGATGTTGTGGGGCTTGCACTTCTTCACCTTTATGTTAGTCAATACACTGGTTTCTGATGAAAACACAGCCTTGGACATCTTCATTGTGTGTGTGTGTACTTCATTGGCGACAGGGTCCATTGCGTGCTCTGAGACATACACCAGTGCATTCCTCCCCATATCCATGTGACAGTAGGAAAACATTTTCCGCAGATTGATTGGCTGATCAGATGCTGTCTCACAGCACGTGCCTCCTGGCCACCCCCTCTTGCAACACCTGCATCCCCTTCACCTCCATCCACATCAACATCATCATCCTCATCATGTGCTTCTATCCCAACGTCAGGGGGCAGTGGGCAATTCCGTCTGTCACACATATTGTGCAGCATGACACATGCCATGGTGATCTTGGCCACCTTCTCATGTCCATACAGGAGAGCAGCACCAGACCTGGTAATGCACATTGAACGTGACTTCAAAAGTCGAAAGGCCTGCTCAGTCACGATGCGGGTACGGGTATGTGCACGATTGATTACCTCCTCGTGCCTGTTCTGTGGTCTCCGTACAGGTGTGAGGAGCCAGGTTTTCAGGGGATAGGCCGCATCACCTGTATGGGGGGATGAATGGGGTCCTGTTACTGTTCACCTCAAGGGCGGCCTGTTCACATCACACAAATTGACATAGCATTGTGATGCAAGTGCTAAAATGAGCGCATACATGCAGATGGTCTGTGTGACAGCAACGTGCAAGTGTGTGGCTGACCCTGCAAGTAGAAATGGCACAATGATGCCTACAACAGTAGTTTTCACATGTCCTGGGTGTGGCCAGGTCTTAGGTGTCCTTGGCCCAGGCACATTTTGTAGCACACTGCTTGTGTACTGACATTCTGACACCAATGTTGCCATGCTGTGAAGCATCACTTCCGTGGTGCTATAGGTGTGTGGTTCAGTGCCATGTCTAGGGGTGTTCCCTTTGCATGCATTCAAGGGTACATTGCTGGATTGATGCTGTGATGCGCTGATTCTGTATTACCATCTTGACGCCATGTTGCTGATTTGTGTAATATGTGGCGTGGCATGATGTGCAATGGGGATGGATGTGTACTATTTTGCAGCCTGCATTGTTCTCATAGTCGTGCACCTTCAAATTGCATGTGGATTCTTCTCAGGTACATCGTGGCCTTCCCTGAAGGACATTGGCGTACATCTGTATGTCCATTTTCCCTACGGACGCCAGTCAACACCCAGTTGGAGTATGTATCTCTCCCCCCCCATTCACACCCAGTTGGAGTATGTATCTCCCCCCCCATTCACACCCAGTTGGAGTATGTATCTCCCCCCCCCATTCACACCCAGTTGGAGTATGTATCTCCCCCCCCATTCACACCCAGTTGGAGTATGTATCTCCCCCCCCATTCACACACAGTTGGAGTATGTATCTCTCCCCCCCAAATCATGCTGCCATGTGCTTGCCCTGCTACTCACCAAGTAGCCACGAACGTTGTCCGGTGTGTCGCTCCATGTAGCGTGGCATACTTGAGTCCCGCAGAACCATGGAATCATGTGTTGATCCTGGGAATCTGGCACAGCAATGTGTGATTATCTTGCTGGCGTCACATACCATTTGGACATTGATAGAGTGGAATTGCTTCCTGTTTCGGTACACTGCTTCATTGTGATGTGGGACCACCAATTCCGCATGGGTACAGTCGATGGCCCCGATGCAACTTGGAATGCCTGCCAGTGAATAGAAGCCAACTTTTGTGTTTGCAATCTCCTGGGCAGTCTGTGGCATGGATATGTGTTCAGGTGCATGCTTCAGGAGTGCATCGAGTACCTGGTTCAGCGTACGTGAGGATACTGGTTGTGAGATGCCATGCATCTGTCCCACTGTATGCTGATGGGTGCCTGTGGGCAGGAAGTGGAGCATACTCACCACCTTCAGTAGCGGGGGGATGGCAGTTCTGATGTCTATGAGGCTCGCAATGTCGTCGTGGATCATGTCCACGATGCTGGTGATGGGAGCCCTGTCCAGATGGTAAAGGGTGTGTATCTGCTCAGGGGTCAGGTTGAATGGACTGGCTCTGATCCTGGGTACTGGTGGGTGCCTCTGTGGTATGATTAGGTGCCGTTGTGGTGCCTGCTGTGCCTGTCTTGCCCTCCTCCTCCTCCTCCTCCTGCGTCTCCTTTGTGCTGCCTGTTGTTGTAGCAGCTGCGCTGCAATGAGGTCCTCCAGGCCATGTAATGCTGCCAGTATCGGAACCATCTTGGTGTGGGGAGGGGTGTGGGAAGGGGTGTGGTGTGCTCCTTTTGAGCTGCCACAGTCTCCATTGCCTTCACCTGTGCTGATTTGGTCCACCTGTGGCAGGTGGGAACACTGCCCATTTCCCTTAACGGGTGGTCCGCAATGCCGGTATTTGCACCATGGCGGAAAGGGGTTTGGGGGGATTTACCATGCCGCTATTAGCATGTGCACTGGCCTTGTGATGCTGTGCTAATAGCGGCATGGCGTAATTAACAGAATGGAGGGTCGCGCGCACGCGGCCTGCCCGCTATTAGTGGCACCGTAATTAGCGGTGCCGCTAATAGCGGTGTGCCGGGTCGTGATCCACATGGGGATTTAACATTACTGGTAATTCATTACCGGTAACGTTAAATCAATACCGCCTTCTGTGTAATGAGGCCCTATGTCTTCTTCTGTCTTTCTTTAACATTAATTGGACATAGGTGTCTCTCCCACTGTCCACTACTGGGAACACCAGCTCATTCACAATTACCCTACTTGAGGTGCACCACTACCCGCTCATTGGTACAGCCACACAAAATGGGTGCTCCAAAAGTCCATCAAGGTCTCACTGCCTGCTCCCTGCACTAACAATCTCGCAATCACACTGTATGCATGCCTCTCCACAAAAAGTGAGTAACTTTTCAACAGACATCTATCAACAAAAAAAAACACTACAGCTCTACAACCAAAGTACACATCACAGTACTGGCAAATGCATCATAGCACTAAGGGCCCAAAAGGTTCCCCTCTGGACACAAATGCCTCTGTGCTCTTGGCACAGAGCACTCAGAAAGAGACCATACACAGAGCTCAGGGTACTTCCAGCTGCACACATCAACACAAGAGCAAAACTATCTTCATTCCCCCCACTAATTTAACTCACTAAATCTCTTTCAGATCCACCAAAGCACCTAGAGACCATGCAAAGGCCAGCGGTTCCCATTTTAAATCCCAATAACATAACATAACATAACATAACATAACATAACATAACATAACATAACATAACATAACATCATGTTTTCTTTCTCAAATTAAGTTGCTAATCATCAAGCATCAAGCCAGCGCTAACGAGGGTTCACTGTGATCTCTCCAAGGCATCTGTCCAGGTTAGGTCTTCTTTATGATTCGATTCCAGATGTTGCTAAATCAACTCAACTACTAGCATTTTAGAGGAGGTTGTGTGTCCCTTCTGAAATGTTTGTATGCACTAATTGCACTGTTGACAACTGCTCTCTAGATGCAGTAATGCACGGGGTGAGTACACAAATGAAAAAGGTCAATCTTGCCTAATTGAGCATCCCAAGAGAATCATTGACATAACATCATAGACAAACATTGTTTTTCAATAGATGTTTATATTAAAAAAAGGAGGAGACCTACTGGTCTAGTAGCACACACAATACACAGAGCATCTCATTGATGGCTGAACATGAACCAAATTCACAGTGTTGTACAGAATACATATTCGAGAAATGTGACTCAAAATGTTCTTAGTACATATTAACATTGAATGGTTGAACACCTACTGTAATCAAGAACAGGGGTTACAACAATTACTGCAATTTCAAAACAAGGGGTTAGGACAGAGGTAAAACAGTGTGGACAGATGACACACAGGGGGTGAAGTGTTCTACACAGGTGTGTGTCGCCCCTCGGAGGCTATTGAAGGGGCCTATCTTGCACGGGCCTTCATCAGGACGAAAGAGACCTGTTCAGTGAATGTGCTGCCTACAGAACTTAGAGACAAGGGATAACTTCAGTCTTTTTAAAATTGTCAAGAAGGCAAGAGAAGTTCCTTATTGTTTATTTTTTATCTATTAATGTTTGATTTGTCTTACCGTGCTATGGCGGATTGCTCTGCACGGTTCAAAGATTAAAATTGGAGGTCTATAATGTATTAGAAGTCCTCTTGGTTGGACTTCATGCTTTCACATGTTGGAGTCCAATCTATAGCTTATGTCAGAAAATGTCTAACATGGTCAAAGGTGTCATAATAATGCCACGTTGTATCATACACCAAAGGGAGGGCTTACCTGTACAGACTACAAAGCAGTAATGAATCTATGGTAGTTGAGCAGCGAGTCCGCATTGATTGGTGGTGCTGACGGTCGAGGACCTGTAGATGATTGGCAGGTACCTGGTTGCACGGGGTACATCAAATTACATGGAAGGCAATCTCT
The DNA here is from genome assembly GCF_040938575.1 of Ambystoma mexicanum. Taxonomy (NCBI): domain Eukaryota; kingdom Metazoa; phylum Chordata; class Amphibia; order Caudata; family Ambystomatidae; genus Ambystoma; species Ambystoma mexicanum. The sequence goes on from NC_090932.1 coordinate 782,553,841, forward strand.
GGCAGTCTGCCAGTCAAGTCTCTTGCTGAAGGTGGTCTTGAGGTGTGCTCTTGAACATCTCTGAGGTGGATGTGCAATGACAACTAAGGAGTCTGTCTACCTGGAAGTGTGCTCACATGTCTGCCTGCTTCTGCTTTCTCCATGATGCCATCTCAGAGGGGCACTCACTGCGACCTTAAAGCCTCTAGAACTAAAAAGCTATCCATGTGGCCTAGAACCAGTGTGGGGCAAAAATTATCTTGCAATAAACCAGTAAGTATGTCAACATCAGAGAGTCAATGTTCACACTGCGACTTGCTGGATCATGTTGTTCTGGGCAATTCAATCCAGGCCTGCATGGGATTCATTTGGTTTTGTAAATGTGTCTTACTATAGCACTGATAATTAGTCAAGAAAATTATTCTCTTTTTTTTTATTCTTTATTCATTCATTATAAGATAAACAATAGAACAGTATCAGTCAATGAAAACACATCACAACAAGCACCGAAAGCCAGTAAAACCTTGAATAACAACACATAACAGTGAAAGAATTTCACAAAAACACACCCCAACCACCCACCTCCCCACCGCCCACCAAAAAAACAAAAAAAAAACACATTGGAACTAGTACATATCTAAAAATCTTCCCCAAATTTTTATCAAAAATCTTCATCTTACCATGCCTTCTATATATTACCTTTTCTATACCTGTGAGACAACACATTTCCTCAACCCACTCTGCAGATTGTGGTGCAATTTGAGACTTCCAACCACGCAGAATCATTTTCTTACAGATTGACGCCCCTCTAAACAGCAGTTTTTTTATGTGAAGAAGACAGTACATCCAATTCTCTATTGCTTTTTGTACATTTGGAGTTTAGAAGCTTAAACCTCAAAGTGTATCAGGCATTATTGTCTGTGTTGCTTAATGGCCTTCTGATATCAGAGCTTAGAGCTGGGAGTGTCTGAAGGACAGGAGGAGACCTGAGCGGTGAAGCAATCCTTGGAGAATAAAGGTCACAAGTCTAGGTGGCACCGGTCAGACATGCGGTGAGGCAGTGAATGACACACCTATCTCCCTAGGCTTTGAGCTCAATGGCTTCAGCAGCTAGCACAGACTGACCACTATGGTTTCATTGTGGGGAGGAAGGCACTAGACAGAAGGCTAGGCGAGCTTCTATTGGAAGTACTGCACCATAGAGAGAATTATAGAAATATGAGGAATAGGTAAGGACAATGAACATTGATGCAGACTTTGAACATATGGGCCCCTTTGTGTACTTGTTGAATGGGACAGATCAGAAGTAGGGGGCTGTGGCGAAGGGGCAGCTTCAATAAAGTAGGGTGTATGTATCCTCTTTGGTTATAATGGCCACAATTTTCTCCCAACAAGTTGACTTCCCCAATGTGGAGCCTCAAGTAGATATATGAATTGTTGTTCTTCAAGTATAGTTAGGGCAGAGGTAGCCAACTACCAGGTCATTTATACTCAAGAATGGCCCTGTTTGTCCATTTTCATGTGTGTATATTGTGCTGGAAATAGGCCACGGCCTGTAGCTACTTCTGGGTGCCTATGGCTGTTGCCGCTGGTCAATGTTTCACAGATCATTAGTGAGAGTCCAGGCAGGAGGGGCGGCTGCATGGTGGAGTTCAAAGGAATAACTCTTTAAATAAACACATGGGATGTTACACATTTGGTTATATTTCTACATCAGTTTGCAGCCAACCACATTCTTTCAGATACCATCGTGAACCATTTAGTGCTCCTTTTGTTTAATATGACCAAACACTTACAATCTAACACTTTCCTGAGCTTCGGCTGATGGTCCATTGTATGGGTTATCATTTATTCTAAACTGAACTCAAATCGTAGCTTTGGATCTCATTTTAAATCTAACTTCAACCAATCAGCTATTGCAAACTCTGATCCTGTCCACTAACTTTCTGATAACCGTCATATTATGTTTGCCTAATAACTCTTCAAATGTGGGATCTTGCAAAATCTGCGGGATATAGGAAATGTTATGAAAACGTGTCCAAGTTGATGAGACAATTAAAATGGCACATTCACATTGCTCATTACGTTTTTTCATTTGTCAGCATGTTTTATCGGTATCAGGTAACATTATCCCCACCAAAAATATCGCCATACATATGGTCGTCGGGAACGACCATAGGCGATATTTTTGGTGGGGATAATTTATGGGGTAAATGGATGGGGGGTTTGTGGGGGTGTCCCACGCTCCCTTTTAAAATATATGGGGGCTGCGGCGGTGTCCCCCGAAGGTTCCATGGGGTAATATCGCCGCAAACATATGGCGACATTTTTGTATGGCGATATTTTTGCGGCGATATTATCAAATGGACCATTTATCAATACAAAAATATGACGTCATCAAGTTCATGGGACAAGTGCATTTCTATTCGGTCAAGTTGATGAACTGAGTTAGTGGATATGAAAGAATTTTTGGGACGCGCATTTAGATGATTTTCCAGCCCCCTCCATTAAAAGGCCCAGCAAAGTTTACAGATAAAGTCCCTTCAGATAGGTTTCAAGTATTCCATTTAGGTCCGGCTTTCCACAGAAGCAGGAGATGAATTACTGTGGTGGATACTTCAGGGATGGGGCTCTGTGCTTTTGCCAGGTGTCTATGGCATATAAATGGTTTAGTGATTCTTGGCAGATCTTTTGTTCTCAGGTATTTCGCCAACCGTTTCTTACATTCTGTAAAACAATCACTGATGGATCATTCAGCGGTATGGAACATGAACAAACCTTGTGGGTACAGGAAGCAAATCTCTCATGGAACACTCTAAAATGGTTTGGAATGTTGTCTCTCTTACAGTATAACGGTCTGCTCAGAAAACATTGAAGGACCTCAGAATCTGCCGGCAGACTGGTGCCCCTATTGTTTGTCCAACAGAAGCGATTGGATATTGCACATTTAAGGAAAAATGGGGGCCATTTCAGACAGATCTGTTTGCATCCCGACTAAATAACCATCTACCAAACATTTTCTGTTGAATGCCAGACACATACACCATGGCAGGAGACTCCTCCTTCCAGCATAGGGGTCAGCGGATGCACTACACTTTCCCCTGTTTTCCAAGATTGCTCAGATCCTTCTCCATGCGCAGTTCAAGAGAAGGGTGATGGACCTAGTGACACATTTTAGGCCATCTCTGGCAAAGCGTAATATGGCTTTGGAAATTACCCTGGATGCACAGATCTTTCTTCCTACATTCATAGAGTTATAACTGAACTCACTAGGCCTTCCTCGTCCCTTGATGGTGAGGGATAACTCTGAGTGGGATACTTATGTATAATGGCAAGAGTACTGTTAGGAGCATATAGTCCCGGAAGGGCATATTTTCAGAGACTGATAACCACATGCAACAATAGTGGTCCCCCAGTATTATTAACATCCTCAATTCTACTTGGGATTCCTGGGTATGCTGTGTGATAAGTACACTTGGATCGCAGTGTATTCTTACCACACAGTGAATGCCTATAGAGATGTCATCAACACTAGACACAATCTGATTGAGGGTGTTCCATACTTTGGTGTGTATCCTTCTGAAACAAATGTATTTTCATGGATCCTGAAGCCCATATGGGGATGTTAACTCTGCCCTGTACTTATTTAGAGACTGACCTGATCATTAGGACCTAAGCCTATAGGAGACCTGTGCAAATTTGGCCATATTCAAATGAATTATTTCTTTTTGGAGTTGCAGACATCGGACTCTTGAATATCCTGGTTGCTCTTTTTCCAGAGGAGGTGTTAATTTTTACATTTCTCAACAGACATTTCTCTCCAGACTAAGACAAGATCTGGGATTATTGAATTTCCTTACTGTCACAACTTCCCTTGTTTCTTTGTTGATTTATGGCATCTTACTTATGAATAGCAAACATCTGACCTGACCCTTTTGCCCAATATCTTCCCACTCAAGAGCATGATAGGTTACAATCGGTTAGGTCACAGGCAGAAGGTGATGTGGGTACACACAGATCTCGTGTGTCTAGGGGTACCATGGCTTTCAAGGTGTATTGTTCTGTAGCCTGGCTAGAGGACATTCTTAGGTCGGGTGATAGGGATAATGGACAGGTTTTTAATATGAAAGCCAGAAATCTACAGAAAGCAAATACAAGTGCCTGAAAAAGAATGCTGAAGGGAAACAGAAGAAAGCAATCTGTATGAACTATCAATAACTATGAGTGTAAAGTTGTCCTGGAACTGGTTTTGAATATTGAGAGACTGACCTTAAGTACACGTTGGCAAGCTGAGTAAGCTGGTGTCTTGGGGAAGGAGAATCCTGAGACCAATTTTGAACTATGTTATTTTCTTGGGGAAAGGAACCCCAAGATCTCATTTTGGAACTGTGCTGTCTTTGTCTCAGGAGGCTAGCACAGGGGCAACGTGCTCGCCTTGGAATAAAGACGACAGAGCACCACAGGTTTGATCCCCGGGTCCGCACTTAGAAACCTCTGAGTATTAACTGCATAAAAAATAACCTATCATATCATATATATCATTACACACCTTTTGTACATTTTTCTCGAGATGTTGTGTCTGGGATTTGAACCTGCATAAAAGGAATCCTAGTGCTATGCCTCAGAACTTCAATTATCTCTAGTAGTTATGACAGAGAGTCGGGATTATATCAGTGGTGTGCATCCCAGTATTATCCTTCCCCTATGCCCACCCTCAAAGGATTTTCTCTGGCTTCTGGCACCTACATATGGATTCAATCATTTTGAGGCATTGTTTTGTTCTTCCTAATGTGGAATATGGTGGCTGTGACCTTTCTTCTTTTTCTTACTAGATTAGGGTCAATGAATTGATTATGGTTTCATAAAAAATAAGGCTTGCAGTTTGCTCACATCAGTGGTAGAAGTGTACCAAAAAAAGTAGTGGAACTGTGGCCTCAGCAGGGGAGAGGGTAGGCGGAAGCCTAGTGCAACATGTGACTGTGACACGGTGTTGCGGTCAGGTCGTTGCAATAGTCTAGGTGACTAGTATGTAAGGCTCCTGTTACAACTTGACACTTGCACAGGAACATGGATGGACACATCCTCTATAAAGAATGGTGAATATGGTTGTAAAAAATATACAAGTAGTGGAACACCGCTCCCGGCGTTCCTGCTCACTTCGATCACTGGCTCACATGGAAGATAAGGAGAGACTGATCTGTGATTTGGACTGCAGACCTGAACACTAGGGTGGTATTAGATTGTGAGAGCAGTAATACTTTTATTTGTAATGTTATTCTTAATGCTGTTTAAAAATAAAAGAAATAGAGATATTGATATTATTCTTAATGGAACTGTAGACCTAATTGTACTAACAAGGCACATCTCAATCTGGCCTAACTGACCTCATTGCGATATATATAAACTGTGCTAAAACATACAATGTAACTAGGCCTGGCTATTATAACTAGGCAAATGGAATCTGTTCTTAATGTGTTAGCTGTCCAAAACGGAGCCCTGCCTTACTGTAGAAACTTGACATAATATTACCTGACTGTCCTGTTCTGTGTCAGAAAGTTCCCCCGACTCCTCACCTGAGCTGCCAGAACTGATGGTGGGAGTCTTCTTCCATCGGAAGTACGTCTTCTTGTGCAGGTATGGTCTACCACGGGAGGTCACCACTGTGCTCACTTAATGGACAAGCAGCTCAGTGGACCAACCTCCCGGGGAAGCCTAGTAGGGGAAAAAGCTGGGACGGCACAAAAAAAACCCTTAAACTGACTCTTGCAGTATTTCCAGGTTACACGTAGACAGCGTGGTCCTTCCCAGACAATCACGAGTATAGGTATAATCAGCAATGGAAGGCAGATGGAATGTACCCCAGGTTCGAATGAGTGAATGCCAGAAAGTCCACAGGAATCCTCAGGAGCAGGCAGGGTAGCCAGAGGAGGGATAACCTAGGAATGAAGGGCAGATAGAAAATGCCCGAAATGCAATAGAAAGAGACCAAAGAAGGAGAAAGGAAAAGAGGCAAAAGGAAAGCCTGCCGAGTGTTTCCAGAGGCAGGTACAGTGGGAGCGGAGAACCGAGGCGGAGAGAGGGCGGAGAGACCAAGAAAGAGGGAGAAAGACTGCCGGCATGCACGGCCGTAAAGCAGCCGAGAGGGAGAAGCGAAAGAAGGTGTGGAGGAGCGCCGCGAGGGACGCGCAAGGATAGCAGGGGCTGGGCTCAGCAGAGCCAAGGTGAAAACGAAGCACGGAGACCCAAAAGCAAGGAAAGCAGCTGGGTTGAAACGCGCAGACTGTCGGGAGGAGCAAAGTTAAATGCATTCCGGCGGTGGCCATGTTGAAAATAAAGTAGACCGCGGCGAAAAACGCTGGTGAAGGCGTAGTGGCACAATTCAATGGTGCCTCGCGCTCCATCGGTCCCACAATCGCCAGGACCAGGAGAACATGACAGTATGCCCCCCTTTTCCCCTGGATGTCCCAGGTTTCCCTGGATGGGCCCGATGAAACTTGCGAAGAAGAATGGGGGCATGCACATAATTACCGGGTTCCAAAGAATCTTCGGAATAAGGGTAGCCTTTCCAATGTACCAGGTATTCAAGTTGGCCTTTGCGATATATGGAGTCTCGGATCTGAGAGACTTCATATTCCTCCATCTCTTTGTCCTGTTTAAGGGTTTTCCTGCAAATGGGAAGGGGAGGAACATGAGCTCCCGCAGGGCGAAGTAGGGAAGAATGAAAAACGGGGTGAATGCGACCCAGTCTGGTTGGTAATCTTAAACGATAAGCCACCGGATTAATCCTGGCAAGAATTTCATAAGGACCCAAGTATCTGGGGGATAGCTTGGAGGGACGTACCCAACGTGGAAGGAACTTGGTAGACAACCATACTTTAGATCCTACTTCCCAGAGAGGAGTGGGGGAATGTTTGCGATCCGCCTGTACCTTGGTTGAGTGTTGTAAGTCCCAGAGATTTTGTTTGGCAATGCAATGTGCCTCAGTGATCTTGGTTAAAGAGGTTGCAATAGATGTAATATTGGTAGGATGGGACTCCACAGGTAGTAAGCCACAAGGATGTATGCCGTAGGTGCAATAGAAAGGGGTAATACCTGTGGCTGTATGAATCGTATTGTTATATGAGAATTCTGCAGTTGGTAACAATGAGATGCAGTTATCCTGTTGAGAATTTATATAACACCGCAGGTATTGTTCCAGCGTACCATTAAGTCGTTCAGTCTGTCTGTTAGTCTGGGGGTGAAAACTAGATGACAGAGCCCTTTCAATATCGACTCTGGTACATAATGCTTTCCAAAACCTAGACGTGAACTGGCTACCCCTGTCCGAAACGATCTTCTCTGGTAAACCATGCAGGCGGTATATGTCGCGAATAAAGACTTCTGCCATAGAAGATGCTTAAGGGACCCCTGGAAGAGGGGAAAAGTGAGCTAATTTTGTGTAGTAGTCCACTGTTACCATGATGCATGTACATCCTTCAGACACTGGAAGATCCTCCACAAAGTCAGTGGAAATGTGACTCTAAGGTTTGGAGGGGAGCTTGGCTTGTTCTAATAAACCTATGGGTTTCTGTGTACAAGTCTTACTTTTCGCACATACTGGGCAGTTCCTTACATATTTCTTTACGTCAACTGACATTCCTAGCCAAAAGAAGGTACGAGAGAGGAGGTCAAGCATCCCTTTAATGTCTCTATGGCCTGCAGATTTATGATCGTGACACCAAGACAGGGCCTTGAGGCGTAAAGGTGGATCTGGAAGAAAAAGTCTGTTGTGGATAAACAGAAGTCCCTCCTTGGACTCAAGGAAGGGAAGGAACCATGTTGGGATTGAAGACACAGATCGAATAGTAGCCTCTTTAACATCTTCCATGAAGGAAGAGAATAGTGAAATGATTCGGTTCCTGGGGAAGATGGCATCGTGCAACCTATCTGTGGAATTCTCTGGTGAGTCCCGGCGAGAGAGGGCATCCGCTAGAATATTTTGACTCCCTGGTAGATATGTTATCTCAATGTCGTATTGGGCAAAAAAATGTGCCCACCTGGCCTGTCGTGAATTGACACAGTCCATGCGTTGTAGTGTCTTCAAGTTCTTGTGATCCGTTCTGATGATAAACAGGAAGGTACTCCCCTGGTGAAGATGACACCATTCCTCACAGGCTCTCTTCATGGCCAGCAGTTCTCTCTGTATAACCGAATAATTACATTCACTTGGTGTGAGGTTCTTGGATATGTATCCAATAGGGTGTTCCTTTCCTTCATGCTCTTGGAGTAAAACTGCTCCTATTGCCCTTGCAGACGCATCGGCCTCTATGATGAAAACCTTAGTTTGATCTGGCTGCCGAAGAATCGGTGCAGATGAGAACAGGTCCTTGAGATGGAGAAAGGCAGTCTCTGCCTCTGTCGTCCATCTGAACGGGATGGCTGACTTATTAAGCAATTCGGTCATGGGCAATACTAAATTGGAAAAATTAGGGATGAATTTGCGATAAAAATTTGCAAAGCCCAGAAATCGCTGAACCTCTTTTATTGAAGATGGAGAAGACCAATTCATGGTGGCAAGTACCGTCCGGTTGTCCATTTTGATGCCCTCCTTGGAAAGGATAAACCCTAAATAGGGGACTGAGGATACACCGAACATGCCTTTTTTCTGGTTTAACGAGAAGGTGATGTGTTTGTAAATGGGACAAAACGCATCTGAGGTGATGAGTATGTTCTTGATTCGAAGGAGAAAAGACCAAAATGTCATCCAAGTAGACAATTACTGTATGGAAAAGCACATCTGAGAACAGACGGTCCATAAAACGCTGAAAGATGGCTGGTGCGTTAACTAGACCGAAGGGCATCACCCGATACTGAAAGTGGCCATACGGTGTCCTAAATGCTGTCTTCCACTCATCGTCCTTCTTGATGCGAAGCAGATGGTAAGCACTGCGCAAGTCCAATTTAGTGAAGATGTTGGAGCCCAGTACTGCCTCAAGAATGTCGGCGATGAGGGACATAGGGTAACGGTCCCTAATGGTCACCTTGTTAAGCCCTCTATAGTCAATGCAGGGCCGAAGCTCTGTGGAATCCTTCTTAGGAATAAAGAACAAAGAGGCTGGCGATCAGAACAGTCGAATGAGACCATTTTCTAGATGAGTGTCAAGGTAAATCCGTAAAGCCTTCTTTTCAGTGACGGACAGAGAGAACATTCTTCCGAATGGAACCAGGGCATTCGGTTCCAAGTCGATGGAACAATCTTCCGGCCTATGGGGCTGAAGAGAGAGGGGTCCCTTATCTATGAACACTTCATGGAATTCCTTCAATTCCACAGGAATGCAGTGTACAGTGCGAGGTTCTGTAGAGGATGTGGACATGGTGGTAGCTGTGGAGTATCCTGGCTCTGTGTTCTTTACAAAAAGAGGAGTGAAAACTCAAGATGTTGTTGGATCAGTTGATTGTGGGATTATGTTTCCTCAACCACGCTATCCTCAGAATGACAGGAAAGTGAGCTGCTCAGATGATGCCGAATGTCATCCTTTCTGTGTATTGCAGGATGTTAACCTGTAGAGATTCCATTGTATGGGTTATGGGACTAGAACTGAGAGGTGTTCCATCTACTCCCTCCACCTTCTGGTTTTCTTCTTTTTCCACACGCTGGATGCCAACCTTGTTAGCCCAATGGGTGTTTATAAAGTTACCCGCAGCACCACAGTCAATGAGAGCAAGGGTTTCAACAGTTTGTTTCTTCAGTGTTATTTGCACACTTACTACCATGAGGCGTGAGTCTTCTCTCAGCTCTGATGTCGTTACTGATACTGAAACATAGGGACTGTTGCTTGAACCTCAGTATCTCATCCCCTCTAGGACCAAGGTTTCCCGTTTCCCTGACGTCTTGGAGGGACCTCGGGACAGTCTCTTAGTAGATGAGTAGACGACCCACAATAGAGACATAATCCACTATCCTTTCGCCGTCTGCGCTCATCCGGAGTGAGGGGTGCTCTGGCAGTCCCGATCTGCATGGGTTCATCTTTAACTGAGCGGGAAGCACCCTGAGAGGGAGAGGCTATCGAGGTTGGTGAAGGAATGTAGGGAACCCTGCTCTTCTTCTTTTCGGACTTTCGTTCTCCCAGACGATAATCAATTTGAAGGACAGCAGAGAGCAGTTCTGAGAACGAGGACGGTCTTGGAATCCTGGCTAGTTCATCCTTGAGCTCCTCCTTGAGCCCTCGCTGAAATATCGTGAATTGGGCCTGGTTCGGCCAGCCGGCCACTGCTGCTATGCTCTTGAAACGAGTGATGTAGGACAGTAGATAAGTAGTCCATTGTTGGATGTCTAGCAATTCCTCACAAACACTGAAGCTTATCTCTGGACGTTCAAAGATCTGTTTGAGTAAGGTACAAAATGCACCATAGACCCGTAAAACGGGGTCATTGCGAGTTATAAGTGGTGTGGCCCAAGCCAAAGCATTGCCTGACAGGTTAGAGATAATAAGCCCCACTCGTGCATGGTCGGAGGTGTAAGTACTGGAGCAGAAGGCAAAATGGACGGTACATGCTTCCAAAAACTCTTTGAGTCTTTTGGGAGACCCGTCATATTTTCCAGAGGAAAGAGGCATAGGAGGCAGATCCGACGAGGGTTGATCTCTGGCTGCCACAGGTTGTCAGAGCACCGTGTTTTCGGTTTTTAAATTCTGGACTTCCAAGTTTAGATTCTGCACTGCGGCCACTAACTCTTGTAGCTGCTCCACTGTGGCCATCTTTTTGTGTCAGACAGTTCCCCCGACTCCTCACCTGAGCTGCCAGAACTGATGGTGGGAGTCTTCTTCCGTTGGAAGTCCGTCTTCTTGTGCAGGTATGGTGTACCATGGGAGGTCGCCACTGTTCTCACTTAATGGACAAGCAGCACAGTGGACCAACCTCCCGGGGAAGCCTAGTAGGGGAAAAAGCCGGGACGGCACAAAAAAACCCTTAGATGACTCTTGCAGTATTCCCAGGTTACACGTAGACAGCGTGGTCCTTCCCAGACAATCACAAGTATAGGTATAATCAGCAATGGAAGGCAGATGGAATGTACCCCAGGTTCGAATGACTGAATGCCAGAAAGTCAACATGAATCCTCAGGAGCAGGCAGGGTAGCCAGAGGAGGGAAAACCTAGGAATGAAGGTCAGATAGAAAATGCCCGAAATGCAATAGAAAGAGACCAAAGAAGGAGAAAGGAAAAGAGGGAAAAGGAAAGCCTGCGGAGTGTTTCCAGAGGCAGGCACTGTGGGAGCGGAGAGCCGAGGCAGAGAGAGGGCGGAGAGACCAAGAAAGAGGGAGAAAGACTGCCGGCATGCACGGCCATAAAGCAGCCGAGAGGGAGAAGCGAAAGAAGGTGGGGAGGAGCGCCGCGAGGGATGCACAAGGATAGCGGGGGCTGGGCTCAGCAGAGCCAAGGTGAAAACGAAGCGTGGAGACCCAAAAGCAAGGAAAGCAGCTGGGTTGAAACGCGCCGACCGCCGGGAGGAGCAAAGCTAAATGCATCCTGGGGGCGGCCATGTTGAAAATAAACTAGACCGTGGCGAAAAACGCCGGGGAAGGCGTAGTGGCACAATTCAATGGTGCCTCGTGCTCCTTCGGTCCCAGAATCTCCAGGACCAGGAGCGCATGACACTGACCCAGTAATGCCCCCACCAAGGGGTATATTGCTTTTAATATCCAGGCACATTTTACCAAGACACAAAAAAAAAAATTCAAGTGGAGAAATTACATGTTTGCAGTTTCTGACTTTGAAAAAAAATAAAATCCAAGATGGCTACCATCGAAGAGGGAGAAAGGAATTACATGTAGTCCCCTTCTCCCTTGCCATAGCGTCTGTTGCAACGATGGGCATGTGCTGGGAACACTAGTGTTCCTGGCACCGGGGTGAGACAAGGAAGCACCAGGTAAGTGGGGTGGTGGCTGTAGGGGATAGGATAGGTGGAAAAGGTGAGTGGGGTTGTTGGGAAGGGGACGTGGAGCATCACAGGGCACACTTACCACAGTCCTGGCGTGGTGGGAAGATGGTGGCCTCTCGCTCCGAGGAGGCTCGGAGCAGTGGCTTTACTGAGCCTCCTAATTGCCTGGGAGGACACCACACCCCGCTCGCCGGGTACTAATGTAACACAATCAGACCTTTCTGAGATAACGTGGCATAAAGGAAGCTGACACTGCTGTGCCAACTGTGCATACTGGAATCTAACACTGCTTTGCTAATAGAACATAATAGAACCTGGCAATTGGGTGAGTTCCTGACCTTTGGATGACAATGGTCTAAGAACCTAGCCTTTTGATGGCATGTTTAGCTATTTTATAGAAGGGCTACCAAGAGGAGGGTCAGGGGGATGCAAAACGTGACTCAGACCGCTTTTACATTTTTTTGGCACATTACCTATAAATGTAAGTAAGAAGGTACAATGTTTCAACGTAATTGTTCAACGCCCTTGGATCCTGTAGTATTTTAACATTTATGCTTTTGACTTTTCTACCTGATGCACAACAATATGTCTCTTGCCCTTTTATTATCTACAGCCATTCCCATTCGATTTACTTTAACCGGTTTTATTGCGCTTGTGAGTAATCATTTTAAGTTTGTTTGCATTTTCTGGTATACTTTGCTGTGAAACAGCATTCTTACATGCCTCTACATTTGATCATGGTTGTGTGTGTTGTTTTTCTTTCCGGAGTCAAAGAGTAAAGTCACAATGTGTGGTGTATATATATATATATATATATACATATATATATATACATATATATATATATATATATATATTCCATTTCAGTGTAAATAGTATCCAGGAATGACAACTGCAAGGAGGATTAATCTGATGGCAATGGTGTGCACCTTTATAGGTACACAATGTAACTGGCAATGAAACAATGGCAATATTTGAGAGTTGCTCAATCATTCCCGAACCCTAAACAAAACAATGTGATATTGTGATGTGCTTCTCGGAATAGTAGGGGTCTTGCAATGAACTTTTATTAGCTGAAATCTTGAAAAAATATTTCTTCACTGTAAACGAATCGAAATATTTGTTTTAAGATCTCCACTTGGCAATGCTCCTCCATGTTGGAGCTCGCAATGGATGGGAGGGCGGGGAAGGGTTCGGGGTAGGGATCTGTACGGCTTTGCTTCGGAATACAGAAATGACAAAGGAAGCACTCTGCTCTCCTGCCTCTGCGCCGCTTCCACCGCCATTTCTGTTTTCTTACCTTCAAGGCCCTCAACATGTTCTGTTTGCGAGGAGGTCCACAGATGCAGCTCCATAGTAGCCAAGGAGCTCAAGAGAAAGGTGAAGAACTCAGTATCTACTCTGCAGACCCCCAGGGGAGAAGGTGGGACGGAGGACTGTGCTGGTGCACAGGTAGGGGGTGGGGCAGGAAGCCGCAGCATGGCTTGCATGCAACAGTGTTGTGTGGGCGATGTGATTATGGAGATGGTTGCAGATACACATATGAGCAATACTGTTTGGCTCTTTATTTGGGGTTTTGAGATTAAAAGACGTCTTCAGAGGGTCAAAACAAAAATCCCATTTCCAAGTGGGGTATTTTAGGCAAGTACAAATATATATATATATATATATATATATATATATATATATATATATATATATATATATATATATTTTTTTTTTTTAAATAAATATTTCTTTTGGGATGCATACATTCTTCCTAGCTAGAAATTCCGAAAAATAAAAAATAGCCATTTGCACCATATACTGTAGGTTGCAGTCACGTGAGGCAGAATTTTGTGCATGGTAATGCTTGTGCAACGGGTATGAATACATTAATTGAGTAGTGCAGGTGGCATAAAGGGACCGACACACGTGCACAAATTACTCCCTATTTTCCATGTTGAGGGTATTGGCCCGATTGTAAGGAGTAAAACATTCAGAGCCGGTTCCTTTTCTGAAGTTGTGAGTATGCTTTCGTTTTCTAGCAACCTGATATTTGAGGGGCAAAGTAACAGTTCTGGGGGCCAATGCCACAAGCTGCAAGTAGGTCTATCTACCATTAATAAGATTATCAGATGACGACATGTCACTGGGGATCCCTTTTCCAGCCCCAGCCTTGCTTCTACTTTCCTTTTGTGTCAGTGAAAGCCTAGGACCATGGGTGCCAACTTTTAATTTTCGCTACAAGGGCAGAAACACATTTTGATTATCGCTACAGGACTAAATATTTGAACACTGATTGAAGCGAGGTAACCAAATCCATCTCCAGGTGAAAACAGTACATTTTTACAGCACATTTAACAAGATTTGAAAAAAATGCCATACGACTTACAGGCAGGTCTAAACATACAACATCTCAGCAACAGTCTTATTACTCCTTTTTAACAATTGGTTTAGTCTGCTGTACGTCACCTTCTATTGCTGTTGTGTTTCACAAGCATTTATGCCCTCTAGGAAATTTGTAACTAGGTGCTTTTCTTTTCCGGCTGTATGCTTGATCCTAGACCTTTTTCCCCCTTTCTAGGAAATTTGCATCTAGGTGTTTTCTTTTTCTGCTGTATGTTTGATCCTAGGACTTTCCCCCCCTTTCTAGGAAATTCGTATCTAGGTGTTTTTTTCTGCTGTATCTTTGATCCTTGGCCCTTTCCCCCTTTCTAGGAAATTCACATCTATGTGTTTTGCTGTTTCTTCTGTATGTTTGATCCTAGGCCTTTTATCCCCCTTTCTAGGAAATTCGTATCTAGCTGTTCTGCTTTTCTATTGCATTTTGATACTTAGGCTTTTCCTTTTTTCGTGGACACTTGATTCTAGATTGCTTTGCTGTTTTTGTTATACCTGCTTCGTGCTTCTCCGTCACCTGCTCTCGGGCCTCCCTTGGCCCCCCTCTGCTCTTCCCTCCTACTCTCCTCTTCTCTCCCACATCACCTGGCAAGGTCTCTGATGGCCCACTCTGTGAGAGTTTCATCCACCAGATACAACATTGCCTCTGTTGTCCCACCTTGGCAGACTCTGTGATCACTCCTGGCCACTGTGCCCCTTCCCTCATCTCCTCTTGCACTCCCCCTGTGCGCCCTCCCCCCACTAGTACAAGTGATTCTGTTCACTTGCACCTTATGTTCCCTTCCCCTCTCTCCCGCCTAGCATTACCCTTCCGCACCTTCCTGCTCTTCCCCCTTGCCTCTGTTACATGCACTTGCACATTGCGAATTGTCTCACGACCTAGTAGGAATATTATTGTTTGTCTTCTTCCCTTCTCACCTCCACTTCACTACCCCCTGTCCCCTCTTTCTGTTACTTGCACTTGCATGCTCCAAATTGTCTCATGACCTAGAAGGACTGTTATTGTTTGTCTTCTCCCCTGTTCCCCTTTCCCCTCTTTCTGTTACCTGCACTTGCATGCTCCAGTTTGTCCCCCTTCCTCGATTCCATCACCTCCCCTCCTCCCTTCCCTTCCCCTCACTCTCTCCACAGCACTTGCATGATCTGAATGCTTCAAGACCTAGTAGGAATGCTTTTGTTGTTTTCTCCCTTCCTCCCCCTTCCTTGTCTTGAAGCGCCTTGAAACATCATTTGGCTGTATAGGCACATTATAAATATCCAATAAATAAAATGAAATAAACAGTAGCCTAACTTGTTGAGCTCTGTTTGCAGCTTTCTGCTTTGAGATCCTCTACTTCTCCCACACCCACAAACAGCTTTTGTCTGTCCCTCTCCCACCTCCAAACAAGGCGGAGTTGATGATGAGGCAGCCTTTCTACTTTTAAGTGAACAGCACTTTCTAATTTTGCAAGATGCATGCTAACGCTTCACCAAGCCTGAGCGCAGCAGGAGTGGAGCCAGGAGATCTGTCGTTCCCTGTGATCTACACAAGGGTGGCCTGCAATCAGGATATCTTTTTTCATTTTCGGTAGCAGAATTGAAGTGGGGGGTAGACCAATCCGCATTCTATAAGAAAGAGGTCTGGTTCAGGGAAAATCCCCATGCCCAAGAAACGTAAAAGTAAACAAATGTGCCAAAACCACTGTTTATAAAGAGATCTCACAAACAGGGACACACATGGACATCTCAGGATTTCCAATGCTCTCTCCATGGTTACAGGCTTGTCAAGAGTTTATAAAGGGTTATGATGTATGTCAGAAGTGACATGTAATTTCACAAAAACATCAGGCAGACTGTGGTTGCTTAGTAGGGTAGACTTCATATAGTATCTATATGGGGTTAATCTTTTCATTGGCTAAACATTATCTGGTGGCTCCACGTGCAACCACCTCCTAAATGTTGCAAATACAGGCATGTCAGGTTAGTGCAACAAAGCGTGAACGGGTGTGGAAGGCAAGCAGGGATTGGGCAGCAAGGGTCTTCTCAGCCTTTGTACCATGGAAGTTTACCAGCCCATGAGCAACAATTTATGGTGATGAGAACAGCTCCAAAGGTGCTGTCTGTACCAATAAGGTTACCATCTCCGATCCTCTAGGCTTTGAGACAGGACATTTAGCTTTCAACTTAGTATTATTATGTATCATCTGTCTTAAGCTGGATGGGAACAACAGTCTCTGTCTGGCTCGAATGAATAGGATTTGTCTTTAAGTCTCAGGTCACATGTGTAGCGACTACTGCCATGATTTTCCTGCTCAATATTTTATGAGGATTTCTAGCTGATGTGGTACATCTCTGTCCTTCCAGCAACATTTGTTTCTCTACTAATCTAAGAAGACTGTTTCTTACTTCTCTCCTTGTCTGTGCTTCCAGGCAATGATGTGAATCTCCCTCCCTTAATAGCCTTGGCAAAATAGGTACTCTGGCTGCATGAACAGTCTGCTCTGTGCTTTTCTGCTAAATCAGTGATTCAGGCCTCTCCCTGTATTCTCAAGCCTTCCCGGTGCTTTCCGTTCACTCCAATATGGCTGCATCTTCCATTTTGATTTTTATGGCTACTAATGTTAGTTGTGTTCAGCATCAGTCAAGCAGTTATATGTATTCTTATGCAACTTGCATTTCAGAAAAGCAAAAGAGTGTATGTCCTCTATCTAAATGAGTTATAGGCATGTTCTTTGTGTCTAAGAGCAGTTTAACCTAGGTGTCTGCGTATCTCTGTCGTGGTCCTAGCTGTGATATCATCAGCGTCTTTCATGGTCACAGTTAGTCCACTTGCTACATTGTCTGCAAGCTTGTCTCCTCAAAAACGTCATCATGGTAAGATCCATATGGTTGTCTGTTTGAATAGCGTTTCTTGCATTTATGGTACAGTCGTGATGAGGAGGAGGAAGCCAGGAACTATTTACACCTTTAATTTCTGTGATGTTGAGATGAGGGAGGGATCGGTGCAACGAAGGCCACATTCATATCTCTCTTTTTCGAATCTCCCTGGGGAACAAAAGACACCCAGACACAGTTGTTTAAGGAGAACAGGGGCATCTGCTCCCTCTGCCCCCATGTAATCAGTGCCTACGCCTAGGGTTGTTGCAGCTTGTCCCTAAATACATGGTCATCCTGTAACTTCATACTTTCCTCTTAGGACAGTGATAACGTTCTCAACCACTGAATGCTGTCATCTGTTCTTTGGTCTGCCATGTGTAGAGGCCATGCACTAGAAAGTGACTAAACTCTTTCCCATACGATTCTCTCATGTCTGCCCTTTAGGGAGCAGACATTGGGTTAGGAGTAATTTACGCTTAAAGGTGCACTGAAAGGATCAGGGGACATGGGCAATGATACAGAATCCTCTGCAGACAGCTCAGAATCATCTGAGAAATGCAACTGAGGCTATGCATCTGGAGAAGTAGGACCTAAAAACATAGATGTGACAGAAGAATTTGCCACTGAACTGGGAAAGAGCATCCTACAACCAGGCCTATTTCAGTACTTTTCTATATAATGGGCCTCATTGCAAGTTATGCAGAATGCGTTTATTTAACGGCGCCGGTAATGGTGCCGGCACCGTTAAACGCATTCTGCACTATTACGAGGTTCCCTCGCGGGACCCGATGTGGACGTCTGGTTTATCCAGACGTCCATAGCGGGTCCCGCGAGGGAACCAGGGAGCTAACAACGGGCCCTCTTGTAATGGGCCCGTTGTTAGCTCCCTCCCCATTCCCATTGAGCCCTAAGGGGGCTCGAATGGCAATGGGGAAGGTCCGGGCCTGGGTTCCCTGAATGGGGAAATACCGGGCCCTCCATACTCGGAATGGTCCCGTATTTCGCCATTCAGGGAACCCGGACCCAGACACGGTTTTGGAGGCAGCCATGTCACCAATAGCATCATGGCTACCTCCAACGTCGTAATGAGGCCCAATATCTTGATTGTAGGAGTCATGGAAGCAAGCTAATAATTCCCTTTGTCTTCAATCGTTGTACCCAAAGAGTCAGAGTTTAGTGCATAAGATGATCACATATTATCCCCAAACTCCATTAAAAGACTTATATTTTTCTGTTCACCATTTATACTGTCAGAGTAAATGTATTTAAGATCCATAAGCTGACTATTCAGCTTTAAAGTTTACTGAGTTTTCAACATTTAAAACCCTCTAGAGAAAATAAGACAGATAGTGCTAAAATGAGTAGTATCTCAAACATCTTGTTCCATAATTTATTAAAATAAATAATACATCCTTCATTTTTTCCCGGACATAAACATTTTTCAGAGATCATCAGCGGTACTAGACATATCATATCCTACAGCTCTAATTGCCCTTGTTCATAGCAACACTGTTGCAGAGCACTCAAAAACGAGATGACGAGCCGACTCCAGATCTAATTCACTATAGAGACGGCAAAATCCTTCTTTCCTGGGGATCTTGAGCTATCCCCAGTGATTTCAAAAGATTTAACTGCATTAAATGTGAGACATGTAATCCCACACCAGGGGGTTACCAATGAAGTGCTGTATATATAATGGAGCCAGCTGTCACTCTAACATGCATGGAATAAACCATTCCCCTGTAGATTTGAAAGCCAGGTTAATGATCAGCTTGTCGTGGATAAAAGCCTTCTGTGAGTCCCTCACTATCTTTTTGTAAGAGTTCAGATTTATCACTAAAAGATCACCCTGCACTCTGAGGATCCCATTTTTTCGACTTCCCTCTTTATGGATGCCAAAACACTTAACTGAATGAAAGAGATTTTACTAGAGAACACCTCAAATAGCCATCCCATGAGTGAGCTTTTCTCATCATGTGCTAATTTCCAATACAAAGTTAAACAATTTAACATCATTCGCTCTCTAATTGGCAGTATATTAAACTCCAGATCAAACATTTCTGACCAAATAAATTAAGGTAAACTTAAAATTGCCTTTGAAATCATTATTTCTAATTTAGAAATAGCTTCTAAACTTGCCCACACCTCAGCTGTATGTGAGATAATGGAGAAGATTTTCATGTAGTACAATTTGACCAGAGTTCCAACAGAATAACCTTCCTCTTTGCATGTAATTTGTCAATTAACTCTGACCACCCTTTGTCTTTGTTTTGGAAGTGTTTACCCTGAGTGAGTTGACAGCTGAATAGGTTTAGCAGTTGTTCAAAGCAGTCTGAAGCTCTCCTGGAGGACAATATCACCTGCATTACCCATCCATTGTAACACTTCGTCTCCTAGTTTAGCCGGTGTACAGGTCAGATCGACCATTGCCTTTGCCATGTCGGATAAATACAAATTAGCCAACGTGGGGGCCAGGAAGCAGCCTTGCTTCACTCCCCTGTTGGTATTAATCAAGCTGGAGGTCCCCCCATTGCTCTCCAGCCACATTTGAACCCGAGTCTCGTCATGCAACATCATAATAATTTTTAGCAAGCCGGGAGAGATCCCCCAGCTAGTCAATTTCCCCCAAAGTCTTGCTCTGTCGACCGTATCAAAAGCAGCACTGTAGTCTATGAATGCGACATAGACAGGTCTATCAGGCATCAGCCATGATTGTTGTATGACGGTGGTTAGAGCTAGGGCATTGACTGTAGTGCTACAACCTTTTCTATAACGAGTTTGGTTTAATGCTATAATGTTTTCTACCTCCACTCAACTGAAGGACCCAAGCAAACATTTTAGCTGGAACATCAAGCATTGCCAGAAGGCAATAGTTGCTAGGATCTGCTGGGGCTCCTTTCTTCAATACAGGAACTGAAATGCTGTCATGCCAAGAATGAGGATTGGTCTGGGTGGACACAATGCAAGTAAAGTGTTGGTGCAGAACATCTGCCCATAATGTGACATCATCTTTTATCGGCTAATTGCATAAACCGTCGGGGCCAGGAGCACGAAAAGATTTGCTGATATTAATCAGCCTTGCAACCTCCTCCTTGCATTTAGTGTACTTCCAGACTCTGAGGGAATGGTCGATGCAAGATTGTCCAAATACATGTCCACCAAGAGTACTAGTGATGTACGCAATCCACTCCTGCTCAGAAACCCCATTGATATCACAATGAGACAAATCATTCCCATTAATGATTTTCCAAAATGTATGTGAATCATTGGTGAGAGTAGTTAAAACCAGGTCTCTCCATAGTTGACACTCTCTCAAATAGCGTGTGTAATCTCAGCCATTTGGTATATTGAGTCTTAATTAACCTACTGCCAGTTGCATACTGTCGTTTTTGTGTGTTTTCTACTGAAAGGGAGCACAGTACTCCATTTCAAGCTACACTTCCCAGGATTCTCTAGGCTGCTCTTAAGAAGGTGCTTCTGGGACAAGCCAGTCTTTGCATCTTTAAAAAGCAGCATTACTGCTTCTCCCTCATTGCTGTAAGGTATTTGCCCTGCGTGTATGACTGTGCGTACGTGTGTATAATGTACGATTTTCATTTGAATCACGACTTTGGTTTTGCTCCATTTGAACTGCATTCTGACTTTCATTGTACCTACTGAATGTAATTGTTCCTAACTGATAACACTTATTTGCTGAGAGAAAAAAAAACTCTTGTTTTTGTGTGTGTTCTACTGAAAGGCAGCAGAGTACTCCATTTCAAACTACACTTCCCAGGATTCTGTAGGCTGCCCTTAAGGAAGCGTCAGGCGCTTCTACGCCGGCACTTTTGGTACAAGCCGGTCTTCGCTGGATGGTGGCATTGTGGCCTTAGACTCTGCCTCTCTGCTCCGTGATAAGTTGCACACCGCTGTGCTCTTTTCCACGACTCTTGTCTGGCACGCCACCTGGTAACCTCTAGTATGGGCTATCGCGGAAAGTTAAATCTATTGTTAGCAGCACAAAAAGCTAACTGCTTGGCAATTGCCAACAAATACTTACGATCCAAACTTGATGCGACACCTGACACCCCTCTCGTACCAGAACATGACCATACTTTCTCTAAAATAATGCCTACATCATCTCTTCAAGTTGAAATGAATACCCTAGTGAATAACGATCCACCTACCTTGGGGATAAAAGATAGCCCTGTGGCCATGGAACTAAACTCAGTTTTGCCAATTCCCTCTACAGGTAGTAACAACTCTAGCCCCCTCCCACCTTCATTACCTACTTCAGTCCACAACCGGGTACAACCCCAAAACATGTATTCATCTGAGAAACTTAAATGCACCTTACTCAATAAACGATCCCTTAATAAACAGGGCTTGGACATTCATGATTACATTTTACAATTAGACATCAACATGATGTGTTTAACAGAAACCTGGATTGCTGAGACAAGTGGTCTTATGATCTCTCTGGCCACCCGGATGGTTACACGATCTCCTGCCAAAACCAACATGCGGACACAGTTGAGGGGGAATAGCGATTATTTCCAAAAAACACCTTAAACTCTTTCATTCTCCCAGCCAATGCTGCAACTGAGAAATCCAGAATCTGAAAATCACCCCAAATGCAGTTGTATTAACTTTCTTATAATGTATAGCCCCCCTGTTGATATGCCTAATTCTAATGAAGACAGCACTCAGTTCATTGGCAGCATAAATTGGCCGAACACCTCCACCATACATGGCCAGAGATCTTAATCAATGCCATAATAACAAGGCTGATAAAGAAGCATTAGACCTTGAAATAGCTCTTAACAGCATTGACTACTCCGTTTCAAACATTGAGCCTACTACAGATAATGGGAACATACTCGACTGGGTAGTTATAAAAAACCTGACGGCTCAAATAAACAACACTACACCATGCATCTGGTCTGACCACTATGTTATAGATTTCCTAATCCAAACACCTGACCTTCCTCTGAAGGCAAAAAAAACCCTTCAAAAACAATTGTTAATCGGAACTTGAACAAAATCCTCATTTCAGATTTAACAGATTGTGCAGAACAGGTCATGCTCTGCACCTCTGTGTCAGACCATCCAAGCTCTCTAATCAATGCCTTTAACTCCAGTCTGGGCATCATGTTGGACAAAGTCGCACCCCTCAATAAACAGTTTGCTAGAGACAACGTATCGTATCAAAAATGGTTCACTCAAGAAATCACAGTCTTAAAAATAAACAAAAGGAAGGCTGAAACCAGATGGCTCAAACACCGAACAGAAGCAAACAAAACCTCTTGGAAAACTTTAGAAAGAGCCTAAAATCTCCAATCTTTGAAAGCAAGAAAAATCTATTTAATAAACAAATCAAGGAAGTTTAGATTAGCTCAAAGAAGCTTTTTGAGATCTTTAAGTGTCTAGAAAACCAAAATCTCAGTCTTTTCCCTTTGTTCCCTCTGACCTAATGTGTGTCACAGAAAGTATAAATGGTCTTTGAAGCAAGGATCGCTAAAGCTCACGCAAAGATTGGAAATGACCTGGCCAGGAATAAGTCTGCCTCATTACAGATAGCACTCCCACCACTCCGTGAAGATCAACCGTACTTCAAATTCTCATCTGTCAATACCTCAGATATGATTAACATTCTGTCCTCCCTACGTCCTTCCGCCTATCCTGAAAGGTCATTCCACCAAAGCTTATCCTCAAGAATAAAGAAATATTTGCCCCCCTCTTTGTGAGATTCATCAACTCTTCATTTAGCCATAACCAAGTCCCTGACTCTATCAAGACTGTCACTGTTACACCATTGATAAAGCAGCCCAAACTCGATCCCAATGATAACAACAACTTGAGACCTATCACAAATTGTAACTTTCTGTTGCAAATCTTAGATCAAACAGCTACAACTCAATTTCAAGCATTTGTGGACTCCCCGACATCTTACATCCGAGACAATCTGGCTTTAGACCACATCATAGTAGAAAGACAGCATTCATAGATCTACAGACTTTCATGTTAGGGATTATGAATCATGGCAAAGCTGGCTTTCTGGTACTATTAGACGTAACTGCTGCTTTTGTTTCCTAGATCACAAGCTCCTCGTTTACACTCTGAGGACTGAAGGACTATGCCACAAGGAGGCCACTGACTGGGTACAGTCTTTTCTCACACATTGGATTTCTAGGATTTGTTGGGGCGATGCTGCCTCTGTCCTAGCCCCATTGTTTGTGGCGTACCTCAGGTAGCTTGCCCGTCTCCGCTACTTTTCAACCTGTATATCAGGCCACTGCGTAGCCTTCTGGAGGAGATTGGAGGCTTCTTCTCCAACTATGCTGATGATACCCAACTAGTCCTGCAGCTCTCTGGGACTATGAGCTTGACACCACCAATTTAGAACACGTTTACTCCCAGATTGACGCATGGATGAACTTGAACTGGATGTGCTAAACGGAAATAGGACGGAGCTGCTGATCTTTGGGTCACCTCAGCCTAGACTTGAACTTAAAGCCCAATACCGGTCTTTTACAATTCAAGACTGCAGTATCCAGGTATTTGAGAAGGTGAAAACATTAGGCGCCCATCTCGAGTCCTCACTGAGTTCTGAAGCTCACGCCAATCAGGTGATAAAGAATTGCACCTATTACCTTCAATTGCTGAAATATATTTGTACCTTTCTCTCTGATCACAACTCTACATCAATAGCCCGGGCCATAATATTATCAAGGATTTATTACTGTTTTTCCTTGCTGATATCAGCTAATAGGAAATGTCTGCATAAACTGCAAATCACTCAGAATAATGCTGTTCACGTTATTTAAACTAAGTTGTGATGGGAGCACATATCCAGCAGTCGACAAGTCTTACACTGGGTTGCGGTACCTGCAAGGGTGCACTTCAAGTCATCTGTGATTAGTCTCAGATGTCTACATGGGACGGTGCCAATTTACCTCAGAAACATGGTATCCACCTACGAGCCAAGATAAGCTGTTTGCTCATCTAGACTATCTCATGATCACCAACCCTAGCTTTAAACATGCTAACGGATTGGGGAAATATTTCCCTATTCTCTCAGCCAAACTTTTGAACTCACTTCCCCAGGCCCTGAGACAGGAACAAAATATCACAAGATTCCGACGACAGCTAAAAACCTTTCTCTTTAAGCAATGTATTCCATGATGGAAATCATGACTTAATCCTGCAGGCTTTTGGTGCCACATGCAAATACATTTAAAAAAAAATACTGTGTGGGATCGGAGACAGAATTTGCTAACTCACTTTGTTTCTCTTTTTGTCCCTAATCTCTTTATCAAAACCATGTCTGTGTTTTCTGTTCAATCCTATTGCCCTCCTATTATTTCCCACCCTTTTTTGATAAACGCTCTGATCAGCACAATGTACTTTTCGTATTTCATCAGAGTAGAACCACCGAACAATGAGTTAGACGCAAACTCGGAAATAAGCTGAGAAAGTACAAAATCTTTAAATACCTTACGAGCAATTAAAGACGCAGGCTCAATCTTAGTGGATGACCATACAACTCGGTTTAGTGCACTGTTAATCGAGAATGTCCCAGAATTTTGAGTCCTGGAAACAAACCCCTCAATATCAAGACTCAAAATAATGGGAAAATGATCGCTCTCTGTGTGATGATGTGCGCACATGTCGCCTATCAAAGAGGGGACATTGGCCACAAGCACATAATCAATTATGCTAGAGCTGTTGGCAGAAGTCCTAGTGAACTGAGGGGGACAGTCAGAGGGATGTAAGCCATTTATCATAACAAACCTTCTGGAGTAGAGGAGGGTTGCCCAGCTAATGCTGCAAGGACAGGAGCTGTCCAACCTTGACTCCTGAACTACACCAGAGAAGTGAATATTGAGTCCAGCATCAACATTTCAATTTATTTCTAGGAATCCTAGAATTAAAATCTCCACACAGTAAAATAGGAGAAACATGTGTCACAGTACCAAGTAAGCTCCTCTCCCATTCTTTCAAAACAACAGCATATAACCAAACGCAGGGAGGATTGTAAACATTAATAAGAATGATTTCTTTGGTCCCGGTTACATCAGTGTACACCATTCTTCCTGCAAGAATACGAGGTGAGTCACAGTAGATCTCTGACAGAGATAAAGGTTTCTTTATACCCTAAATCAAGCCCCCACTAGGCCTGGCAACCCTTCCTTTAACCACTAGTTTGTCAACTATGATCCACCCATCCAGAACCATTGACTTAAGTAGCCAGGACACCTGGAACGCAATGACAATACATTGTCAATATGATCCAGGAGGCCATCTTGCTTGTGTAGATGCTGAGACCCCCTAGTTCTCCAGCTAAGTAACAAAAAGGAATTGCTAGGAACCCTGTAATTTCCTCTGGCGCACCATCCAAACCAACCATTTCCAATTATCTTTATCATCAATTAAGCCAAGCCCCCTACCGGCCAAACACTGCAAACCCAAACAGACATACAAAGGGACAGCCCCAGGTAATGTGGGTGTTTGGAAAGTAACACAGTGTTGGTCCTTGCACTTCTTAATGCTGGTAGCTGCTACGCGCCGACTAGACGTGCCCTTGGCATTACCCAAGTTTGGACGTTTTTTACTTTTACTACAGTGCACTCATATCCAACCATGACATTTTTTTGAGAATAGTAAGAAACGTAATCAGTTATTACATCCGTAAAGAAGTAAACCAAAGATGTAGCAAACTCCTCCTTTTCACATTGGTATACAATGTAATGCCACTGCTCCCGGCAATGCATAAGGGAATAATAGAGTGGAACAGATCCATTATCTGAGAGCAGTTCAAGAAGTCATGTCGATACTTGCAAAAATACCTCTGATTTGCAAAGTCTTCTCTGTGTTTTCAATATCCCAATCAGAGACAGCGGAACATGGTCTTTCAATGGCTCAGCATACATCATTTTGAGCCTCCGCCGTTGTTACAGGTTTGCCTGATAATGCTGGAGCAGGCACCTTAGGCATATAGTGGGTGCCATGACAGCGGGTGTGGAAAACAGTTGTTTTAGATTGTGCACAGGCACCAACTCTCGCTGGCATTTGGAACTGATTGCCCAAGTTTTTGATTTTTCCGGTGTGCCACTCCCTTCCTTTTACCCACAGTGGAAAAGTCTACAGTGGTCAAATCCACAGTAGCTGACTCTGTCCCATGACAGATCACATCTGCAGGAATGCATGGAGGGTCAGCATATTTAGAAATCGTTGGATGACTCGCATTCTGCATGTTGGAGGTGAGTGTTGCAGGGGGAGTGCTTAACCCAAATGCCATCTGTTGTTTTTAAAAACGATTTCTCTTTTGCTTGCTATTAAAGGTTTCTCTCTGTTGCGTTAAGAGTTTGCATTAACTGTATTGTGGGCATTTTTTGCATTTGTATTATAACAACATTGGTGGTTGCTGCCCAATTGTCTGATTTTGCTTGATTTTTCCTTTGACCACAAAATTAATAAATATCATATTGTTACGCACCGGCCTGGTTTATGATCCATTGCGACACGGGGTGTTTGTTAAGGTAGGTGCAAGACGGGTTGGGGGGGCTACTCAAATAAAGAACCCGTGGTTGATTAATGATACTAAGCATTTTTATTGTGCACCGCAATCATGGTCAGTGGAAGGATTCCCTTGCTGGAGTGTGCCGTATTATAAAACCGTTACACAGTCGGGGATTGTCTGGGAATGAGATAAGTGTTGTCACCCGTGAGAGTCTAACACAGCAGGCTAACCAATTGAAGATAGTGATACTTTTAGTGGCTAGAAAACTGTGTTACACTGTAAAGGCGCCACCCCAAAACTTAGACCCGAGGTATCAGGCCTGTGTCTCAAAATAAAGTTAAGTTAACAATAAACTAGGCAATAAACAATAAACCATGTCTGGAAATGAGATAAGTGTTGTCACCCATGAGAGTCTAACACAGCAGGCTAACCAATTGAAGATAGTGATACTTTTAGTGGCTAGAAAACTGTGTTACACTGTAAAGGCGCCACCCCAAAACTTATACCCGAGGTATCAGGCCTGTGTCTCAAAATAAAGTTAAGTTAACAATAAACTAGGCAAGAGCAGGGTACAGTTTTACCCTTGCATAGATAACTAAACAAAGGAATAACATTCTTCATAATGAGCATCGTGGAAATTAACATAGCTAGACAGCACCTTCTGTTCAAACTATTCATGAGAGGGGAGTGGGCAGAGCAGGGACAGGAGGCCTGGCTTGGTAGGATGATGCAACAGGTCACCTCCATAAGCATGGATGTGTGACAAGACAGTGGCCTGTTAGATCAAGCCCTGACTGAGACTCAGAACATCAAATATGAGCAGATGAAGATGGTCCAACTCACGGCGTACATATACTTCCACATGATAGTTATGGAAGAAAATTAGTGAGAAAGTACAATCTCTGCGCGAAACCAGTCTAACCTTTTAAATCGAACCCAAAGTGAACTAAGGCAGGTAGAAGAAAAATTGCGAGAAAGCGAAAACTCTGTGGTGGAATTTGGAAACCTCATTAAGCAGCTCAAGGGGGAGTTGGCTGCACAACAACATTATTCAGAGCAGGAGGCCCAAATAGCTACATTAAAAGAGGAGTGCCAAGAAAAGGCTGATTTTCTGGAAGAGAGTCAACTAAAATTGAACTAACAATGGTATACAATAGAACCTGTCTAGGAGATATGATTGCTTTGCAAGATCAGATTAAGCAGTTAAAAGATGAGAACAATAAGTTAATCATTAAATAAATTCATTCCCAAACAAAATTTGACCAAGAACACCAGAAGTTAGGCACTATAAAACAACAGAGGGATAACCTGACTGAACAGATGGGCACCCTGTATTAGGTAAAATAAGCCCTATGCAAGGAAGTGTGCTAACTAAATGCAGACCTAGGGAGAAGTGAGTTAGGCCTCCAGGAACTGACTGACCTAAAAGCAGAGTATGAAAATGTAATGGGGCATGTAAGACAAGTAGAAGGTGATTGTAGAAGAGACAACACAGGCCAGAAATGTGCAGAGACAGGAGATGCATCTTCTGCAACAAAAATTGTCTGAGTATTCCCAGGCAATACAAGAGGCCCAGAAAAGCAAGAAGGCCCTTTTTGAAGAGAACAGGGGACTCCAGAGCCAGATAACAGCACAAGGGAAGGTAATAGAGGCCATTCAAGCCCTGATAGGAGAGCAAAAGGCTCAGTCCTTTGCCTACTGTCAGGAGATAGGGGCTGAAAAGGAGAAATATGAGAGGTTAGAAAAAGAGTGTGCTAGGTTAAATCAAGACTTGAGGAACCCAAACAGTCAGAGAGTGGCAGGGCAACCCCTGATCACAGTGTGATGCCCTCTGTACCAATGGCCATAGGTCAACGTACCCCCCTGTATGCACAAGGCACTGCTCACTTCATGTCCACAGATTCCACAGAGATTGATGGACGGGCGTCCCTGTTCAGGTTAAAAAATATTACGGCTGATGGATCTGATCAGGAGACTCCTATGATGACAGAATCAGGGTGCTAGACTGAAGAGACATCAGCTACAAAGGAACCATTTGGTTTGCTTTGCAGAGAAAAAGGAGTCTGAATTGAGGCCCCAAAAGAGTATTCTAAAAACCTCTACCCCATCAGGGAGGTGGGGGGAATTCGCCACCAACCCTGGAAGCAGGGAGGAGTCAGATGACTACTCCCCTGTGCTAAAGAGGTAGTCCAAGGGAAGTGACCCCGAGACCTTAAAGTCCAACAGGGTTGAAGAGACTAGCCCCCATCAGTCTGGGAAAGACTCAGAAATTCAAAGAATCAGGGAGCGCATAAAGGAAAGGGATGGGACCTCGAATAGCGGCGCTGAGTCTGAGGGCGAATGGAATCAGGTGCAGCGGAAAAAGAAGGCTGCCAATCAAAAGAGTACTCTGGTGAACGACCCCATTAGACAGATAAAGGCAATTAGAAGTTTCATGACCTTGAACCGTAAAAATGCCAAATATTCAGTCTTGGAGCATCTGGAGCTATATGACCTGATGATGACATCATTTGGCATCATGAAAATCAAAATTCTATGGAGTTTGCCAAATGGGCATTATCCCCAGAATACTCCAGCTTCTTTGCAGGGCTGGGGGATCAAAACCATTCATGGTGGTCTACATACAAGGTGGCCATCTTGGAGCACTTCTCCATACACAGGAACCCACAGGAGGCCTGAAAGGCGGTCTACCTCGTGCAGTGTGGGGAGGATCAGGCCCGAAAGAATTTGTTCAGGAATGAAAAGGGGCATTTGCACAAACCACTAGGCGGGTGCGCACAAATAGTAGGGAATTTATAAATACCTATTTTCATGCACTCCCGGAGTACATCATGATGCAGTTGGTAAAGGACTTCCATGATGAAAGGACCCTAGACTGGGTAATAGAGCAGGCTACCCAGATCTATGAGGTCCAAAAACACGTAGAAAACAAGAATCCCCCCAAAAACCCACAAACAAACCAACACCCCCACTGCTGCCAAGGTGGCGGAGGTGAAGGTTACACCCATTTTGGACCTAGCAATGGGGGGGGCTTAAAAATACACCTTCTCAGAACCAACCAAACCAAAGGCAGAGAAGACCCTCTGACCAATCACAAACAGGTGGCAGTCAGAAGGGTACCCCACAAATGTGCCCCCTGACACTGCTAATTACATCAGCCCTAGGTACAAGGGCAACAGACCCAAATTGGGGCACATGTGGACTCCCCTGGCCCAGGGGGGATCGAATCAGGTAGGTGTGGCCCCTGGAAATATTCCCTCCAACTTCCCTCAAAACTTCACTCCAAACTTCCCTCAGGAGGGCAGTAATCTTCCAACCTCCAGTTTATGTTTCTTCCCCAGGTACCCTCAAAACCCCAACATCCAGAATAACCCTCCTTACTCTCCCCTCTTTCAGGAGTCTAGACCACCAAATCCGGGATAGGGGAGGCCAAGGGTGGAGGGCTACCCCGGGAAACCCTCAGTACCCTAATTATTCTGAGAGAAGGGACATTTAACCTTTCTGAGAGCAACTCAGATTTGACTCAAGACCCCCGTATCAGCCAGAGAGGGTGTCACAAGTGGAGCGCCAGGCCCAGAACCTAACCCAAGATCTGAGTCGCATGTTGAGGGCTCCGAAGAACCCTCAGATGAACATGGCTGCTCAGAACAGCTCAAATACTGGGTCTGGCACCCCAGAACAATGACGGGGGAGAACCCTGACAACCACCCGGTTCCAGAGGAGGAGGCACGGGAGGAAGGGGGATGCAAAGCCCTAGAGGAAGCTTCCTTCATCACCCATGAAAAGCCTCTAGACACCCCGGAACCAGAACTTAAATCTCCTACCCCAAAATACTGCAACTCAGGGAATAGAGGGTGGGTAGGAGAAACATAGAGACAAAGAAGACCCATTTTTTGGAGGAAGTCAGTGTCCTCTAATTTGAAGGGGAAGAATCATTGGAGGATTCTGGGAAGAAAGTCTTCTCTTTCAAGGATGGGGGAATTCCTCCCAAAGAAAAATGGGTCCCAAAAGACCATAACTCAGACTGTCTAGGTATGGGGACTGCCTCAGAATCGCCTATCCCTGAACCTCAGAAATGTCATCCTGAGAAC
Source organism: Ambystoma mexicanum (assembly GCF_040938575.1). Lineage (NCBI taxonomy): Eukaryota > Metazoa > Chordata > Amphibia > Caudata > Ambystomatidae > Ambystoma > Ambystoma mexicanum. The sequence goes on from NC_090932.1 coordinate 782,584,567, forward strand.
TTAGAAATAACTGAGGGATCCTCCCCACAAACCAATTCTAGTGACTATCTCCAAGAAGAGGGGGGACAGCACAGAATCAAGGGAAAGAGAGGATTCTAAAATCGCACCAATTGCAGGATGCCACATTTTCTTTACAGATTCCCGAACTCCGACACAGAAAATTGCCCAAGCTCCCAAAGTGTCAGAGTCCAAAATAAAGAAACTAACTGCCCAGCTTGCCCAAAATGCCCATTTCCTTTGCCCCGGGGAGGAGAACGAAGGTAGGTTTTATGCCCCCATCCGGGTGCAAGGGCAATGTGCATTTTTAGCACTGGTGGACACCGTATCCCTAGCCACTCTTCTGTCCAAAAGGGCCTTTGAGCAGCTTAATTCAGGAAAGGGGTAGAGCCACCAAATTCCTCTCACCCATCTTCCTGTTCAACTCCAGAACTTCAATGGGAATAAAATTCCCATTGAGGGGGCTGCAGATCTGGAGATTAAAATTGGGAGACACATGGGGAAACACCCAGTTATAGTCTTGACTCCCTGTCTATAAGGGAAGGGCCTCCTTCGGCTGTTGTCTCCCCTAATAGACTGCGTGAACAAGGTCCTCTGGACTCAGGCTAACCGTCCAATAAAATTAAAACAGAGCACCAACTATGTAAGTCTAAATGGCACATGCCACATGGTTGAACAGCGATCTGACCAAATTGAGTTCCATTTTCAGAACAATCAAATACCTGACATTACTGTAATTGCTGTAGGACAACAAACTGGTGATGGGAACTCCTCTCCATTCCTGAAAATCAACCTTCCTTCCAGTTTCAAGTGACATTTCACACTGGAAGGGAATACTTTGAAATGTTATACTGATCCACAATTTGAAAATCCAAGTCTCATGATAAAAAGTGATGAAAAACCAGCTCAAAGCTTGGCTGGCATTCAGAAGAAGGGTGAACAGCTGTTCCTCCCCATTCAGTTAAACGAAGGGAGGGATTCTGTTCTCGCCAGAGTATGCCTGAATAATGGAAAAAGCTTCATCAGCGAAGCGTTGTTCAGGAAACTGCAGAAAGATCTGACCATTCCCACATTTAAATTGGTTGATAAGTGGGAAATGGGCCTTGAAACTTCCAATTCCAAACATCTCCTGCCTAGCAGGTGTATGCTAAAAATGTACATAGGTGACAAAAGCATAGAGAATAATTGTTGTGTCGTGCAAGGTGTCCCCTCTGCATTCTCCTTAGGTATTGACATTCTCAATCGGTTTGCAATTCATTTCGACCTCATAAATTACAAAGCCTGGCCGCAAATGGGGGGCAACCCCATGGGCTTTGATGATTTTGAAAAGGCATTTCGGTCAGCTCAATTGCTACCGTATGCAGTTGAAATTTTAATTGGAGAGGAGGTCAATATCCCAGGATGTACCTGACAATTCCCACTTTCCCTAAAAATTAAGAGAGGACAGAAACTCCAAAACCTGGACGCTTATGTGCCCCTGAATCACCACCTCGAACATCAGGGGTTGGGTTTCAACCCAACACCATTAGTTAACCTAAAACACAACACCATTCCAATATTGGTGGATAACAGCGACCCTAGGAGTATCACTCTGGGTGCAGACACCTTTATTGGAATGGCAGTTGATGACCAGTATTTTTCCATCGATTTAGGAAAGGAAATCATAGGACTAATCCCCAATGACAACTATGACAATGACATACCGCTAGAAAAGATCTTCACCCGGCAGGGGGGGATTTCATGTTGTACTCTTCCTGCCCTTACGGGGGTGGGGAGGTGACCTGTGACATCAGGAAGGATGAGGTGATATTCCAGGTCCACAATGACTGCCTCTCCAACCAGAAACCCTCTGTCCAGGTCAACATCCTCACCAGAGATCTCTCCACGCAGCTGGAGATCGCTGAGATTGCAAAGCCGAGGTCTTCCCAGGTTTCAGACAGCTGGTTGAGGAACCGGTCAACCTCGCTGATGGCTGTGAAACCGATTATCAAAAGCAAAAGTTGAAGCAAGTGGTTTCAGATTTTCAAGATATATTTGCTGTGGACTCATACGACTGTGGTCACACTGAGATGCGTTCTACCTCAATTCCCACAGACCCTGGGATGACTCCTGTATTCGTGAAGCAATGTTGATTGCCTCTCGCGTCTATGGAGTCCCTTACAGAAATCATAAAGAACCTGGAGTCCCGTGGGATCATTTGTCAAGTCCACAGTACCTTGAATAATCCGGTACTGGGGATTTAAAAACCAAATGGCCAATGGAGACTAGGCGCAGTCCTTAGGGAGCTGAACACATGTCCCCATGGCCTCTTCCCTACATTGACCAGGGACTGTCCCAGATCCAGGGGTCAAATGTGTACACCGCCATTGACCTGACCAGTGGATACTGGACAGTACCCTTAAGTAGGGAAGACCAGTACAAGCTGGCCTTCACCTTTGGGGGGCAGCAGTACACATGGACCCAAACTCCCTTCAGATATATAAACTCTGGCAATGAATTCAACATCTGTCTGCATAAGGCATGCCTGACTTGGGTGAAAGGGGTAACCTGGTGTTGTATTCATATTGTTATTGTTAATGTCATGGGGCTCCCTGACTGCGTCTGCCTAGAATGTTTGTGTGGAATGCTATTCGATTGTTGGGGGATTCGGAGTGACCGTTGAGAGAGGCTTGAGGAGTGGATGTATGCAGTCGCAGTGCGGGGCACCGGGTTTATTACTCACTTGAAAATAAATCATTTTTACGGCTCCATTGCCTCAGTACATACTTCACCTGGCCTATGTGGATGATGTCCTAATTAAAAGCTCAACTGTGGAGGAACACACAGTGGAAATCCGCTATGTTGTGACCCAGTTTTATGGTTGCCGGATCAAAATTGTCCTTTCAGAAGGCACAGTGGTGTAGGACCCTTGTAAACTTCTTGGGACATGAGATCACCCCTTAGGATCTCTGTCCTCAGGCAAAGAAAATGGAAGCACTGCTAAAACTGAAAGACCCCACAACTCTGTGTGAACTAAGGAGCCTTTTTGGACTGACTAATTGTAGTAGGAAGTTCATTGAGGATTACACAGAGGTCACGAGACCCCTGATCAATTTGTTAAAGGTAGGATCAAGTGGGAGTGGTGTCCAGAACAAACCGAGGCAGTGAAACAATTCAAGAGAAGCCTCTCACAAGTGCCTTGTCTAGCTACCCCATCAACAATGAGGAGTTCTTTTGGAGACAGGGTTCTTGAATATGTGCTTTACAGCAGTATTGTACCGAAAGCATGACAAGGTTAATAAAGTCATCTTCTATGCGAGTAAGACTTTATCCTCTGTGGAGGAAAAATTCAACGATTGTAAGAAGGCACTCCTGGCAACGGCGTGGGCACTGAAAAATTACCGTCCGTTCTTCCAGGGGGAGCACATCATCGTCGAGACTCCACACCAGCCTTTGCAATACCTCTAAAGTGACAGAATCTGGGCAGGAAATGTGAGTAATTCCAGAATTACTTCCTGGATTCTGTCCATGCAAGACTTTCCTGTCGAGGTCAGTTATGGCCAAAACAAGAAGAGTCCAAACATGCCACGGAAATATACGATCTGCTCTGAACGGAGGGATCGACCTCCTATTTGTAACAGAAACATGGCTAGATGACAACTACAAGATTACCCACAACAACTGCCTGCCTGAATACTTCAAATGCGTCCAAGCAAACAGAAAAACCAAAAGAGGGGGGGGGACTGGCAATCATCCACAAGGAACACCTGGATGTCAAATTGAAAGACGCACTTAACATCGATAAATGCAAATCCTTAATCATACGTCTATCAGTAAGCCCCAAAACAAACCTGAAATTCAAACTGATATACAGACCACCAACCTACGATGCAAACTTTGTAGACGCCTTCACAGAAGCAATCACCATCCCAGCCATCAAACACAATCACCTGATCATCCTCACAGATTTCAACATCTGGTTCGAAGAAGAAACCACGACCATACAAAAATCTTCAACCAGCCAATTAGCAGCAATGAATCTACAACAACTAGTCAAAGGAGCAGGCCACTCAGCAGGGAATACACTTGACGCAATCTTTGCGAAGAAACAACTCCTTACCATGGCACCCCTAATTTAAATACTCTGGAGCGACCACCTCATCATCCCCTTCGTAATCAAAATGACCTCTCCAGTAAACAATCAACCAGACAAACCACCGATCACCATGAAAAGAAACTGGAGAACCATGAAAAACTCCAACTTTATTGAACTCCTGGAGCTCAGCAAACCACACCCACCATTTTTGGAAGAAGATGACAGGGACAAAAAAGTAGCTCTGCTGCACTCCTGGATTATAACAACTCAAGATAACCTCGTCAAAGAAAAACCTTTCACTCCTTCTCATAAACGGGCAATGGCAAAATGGTTCACCCCACTACTCAGCTCCATGAAAAGGAAAAACCGAAGACTAGAACTTTATTGGAGAAAACAAAACAACACTGCGAATAAGCGGAAATTCCTACAACACAACTGCGCATACAAAAAGGAAATACTAAAAGCCAAGAGGAAACACTACGACAACCAAATCTTTGAAGCACCAAACACCCAAAAAGAACTCTTCAAATCATAATTGAAATTAATAATCCTCCGGGATGCAACAAAACACCAACTACAAAACTATGCAATGACCTTTCAGACCACTTCAAAAACAAAATCACCACCATCCAACAAACCATACAAAGCAGACCACCTGATCTGGCTACCACCTACACTCAGGAGGAACACCCGAATAAACTACAAAGCTTTCCAGAAATATCAGTGGAGACATTCGTCAAACTGGTGAATGAAAGCAATAACTCAGCGTCTCCCGAAGACCCCTGCCCGCCAGACATATACAAATCGATTCTTAAACAAGGAATGCCCATGGAATATCACAGGAACATCCTCAACCTTTCAACCTTTCAATTGCAATGGGGAAAGTGCCACAAGCCTTCAAATCTGCATACATCAGGCCACTACTCAAACATACAGCGGGAACCATAGACGACCTTTCCAACTACAGAGCCATCTCCAACATCCCATACACAGCCAAGCTGCTCGAAATGTACATATACGAAACTACCCAAGAATTCACAGAAGGGCACAGCCTACTAGACCGGGTACACGTTGGCTTCAGACCAATGAGAGGAACAGAATCAGCCCTCCTCTCAATATGGGATGACCTAAAAATGAACACGGACTCAGACAACAGCACTGCCTTGATACTCTTAGACCTATCAGCAGCATTTGACACAGTTAATCATGACAACCTCATAACGAGATTAGAAGGACTTGGAATAACATACACCACCCTACTATGGATCAAATTTTTCCTAACAAACAGAACGGAAACCGTATGGATGAAACCCTTCAAATCCAGCCCGAGAGATTCCACCTGCGGAGTACCACAAGGATCATCTTTCTCCCCGCTACTATTCAACAGCTACCTATATCTACTTATCAGAATCATCAAAAGTTACGGCCTCACCTACTACAACTATGCCAACGATACACAAATAATCTTCAAAATACAAGACAACCTGGAAATAGACTCAATGCTAGAAAACTGCCTCTGCAATGTATTCATCTGGATGAACGCCAATTGCCTCAAAATCAACCCAGGCAAAACAGAAATAATGATTGTGTCAAAAAATGGAGGAGAAAACCACTTCGTCCCTTGACCAAGGGAACTCGGGACAACCCCAGCACACTCACCGATGGTAAAAAACCTGGGGGTCCTGATGGACAACAATCTGATGCTAAAGCCACAAGAAATGCTTCTTCCTCCTGCAAGCAGCAAAGAGCATCCTACCGTTCCTATCATTCGCCAATAAAGCAACAACCATCATCGCCCTTGTCATGTCCAGAGTAGACTACGCCAACAGCCTATACTTAGGTATACCTGAACGACTTTTAAAAAAACTACAACGCATACAAAATGCAGCAACCAGGCTGCTTCCGAAACTACCCCAAAGAGAACACACCACACCAGCACTGAAAACACTACATTGGCTACCAATAAAAAAACGAATAAAATTCAAAACAACGTACATCACGCATAGAGCAGTACACAACCAAGGCACTGAGTTCCTGAAAGACAAACTGCATCTACATCAACCAACAAGAATGCTCAGACAGGGGCGTAGGAGACCCATAAAATCTGGGGGGGGGGACAGGGGACACCATGGCACTTTCCTTTATTTATTTATGTATTGTTTTTTAGGCAGAAAACTTGACTTTTCGCAAAATTAAAATGGCAGTACGTATTAAATCACATATATAATCACTGCCTGCATCCAGGTTCTGCCCTGCCCTCAAGGGCACATCTAGGCCTGTTAATCTGGTATAGTGATGGACTTGTAGAAGTTAAAGCAACTTGGGAAGCTGGATAGGTTTTCCAGATGTTGCTTTTAGGAGCTTTGTTTTTTCCATTGCACACATGTTTTCCCATCTCTAGCGGCATTACCTTTTTGCCAGCATTGTTCTTATTGATGCTGATATTTTTCTATACGTCTCTATATATCTATGGCTGCCACTCTGCTGTGGTCAAAGATGATAACTGGGCTCCCAAGCCATAGCAATCAGCAGCTGCATGACGCGGAGAGGGTCTTTCTTTGGGCCACTGCTTCTTAAATAAGGCCACATTTTCACAGGCACCTCCATGGAATGGTAGGCCACGTCTGAGTGAATTAACCTCTGCATTACAGGAGAAGAATTTTGCTTACAGATCATGTTTTTTTTCAAGATAATGTCATTGTTTGCATGAGGTTTTACAAAGCTGCTAAAGCTGGAAAAAAATGGCTTGGCTGCCTGTGCATCATATTGGTTTAAAGCAGTCATTTATTGCCATTTTATCATATTGGACATGCTTTTCTAGAGCACAACAGAGAACCTGCATGTGTCTGAGTGTGTGTGTGCATTTGCATGTGTTTATATGTCCTTATAGCACTATAATATGTCCAATATAGGGTGCCATGTGTACTTGTCTCGGGAGGATTGCTCAGGGGCAATGTACTCGCCTTGGAAGCAAGACGACACGGAGCAACACAGGTTTGATTCCCTCTGATGCGCTTAGAAACCTCTGGGTAATAAGCCATTATAAATAACCTATCATATCATATCCTACCCCCACATCACAATCTATGCACTCAGATCTGTGCACTTTAGCTTTTGTAATCCATCTGCTTGGCAGCAGAGCAGGGGATACAGGAAGAACACATTATCATCTAATCCCAACAGCAGGGCTTCATGGGTAGGCAAATATGACGTGCCCTGTTTTCTGACAAGGGATAGAAACAAGGACCTCATGTGGTAAATATGGATAATTTACTACATACAAAAGGTCTATATATCATATTCAGTAAATATCCTATGCTAATCGGCCTCAGATGTATTTTTCTTTTTTAAAGCATGTTGTATTGGAATACCACTTGTTTACTGTTATCATAGTAAACTCGGTCTTAATGGATCGCTATTTGTATTTCATCTGCCTTGTTTTGAAATCACAGTCTGAGATGTCCTGTGCATGACTGTGAGGTGGGCTGTTTCCCTGTGCAGACCAGACACTGTCTGAACACAGTGTGTATGTTTGGGACACTCCCTGGTACAGCCACACGCGATCTGTACAGAGTGCCAGGGAGTCACTCAGCTGGAAAAGTTATATTGCTTCTGTACAGGATGTCTAGTGAGGACAAGCACTCTCTACCAAGGGGCAACGCATTACTGCGCCCTTAAAAAATACCTTCCTCATTAACATCGTTCATGTTATTTAAACCATCATCGGATGGACTTGGAACCACAAATGTCCCTTGAAATATTTTTCGAAATGGCCCCATATTGAACTTTGTGAGCAAGCTCAACCCATTTGAGAAAGGTTTAAGGGTGATTCTCCCACAAGAAAACGTGGAAATAAAATTGGTACCCACACAGGGTCGGATGTGCAAGGAGTGTGCAGCAGGAAAGAAGTTGCAGTGGCGGACACCTCGAAATTAATTATGGGAAGATGGAAAGGCGTCACTCGGCAATGTCACCATTTGAAAGCGGCATTTGCACATACATAGCTCTCAACTCACGTGGCGTGAAAAGCAAGTGAAATGCTTTTCACACCCCCATTTCCTCCCCCTTCCCTTGCCCTCCCCGGCGCTCTCCTCCAATGAGAGGATTATGCCTGGGAGCACCCCGCCCCCCCACTAAACCCCCTCCACCCCTGCGAAAGGTCAGCGACATAGAAGTAGGTCTACGGTTTTATTTGTTTTTATGGCAGTCCTACTTTTATGTTTATGGCCCATGTGGGTTTTCTTTTTTGTTTAAATCTAGTCACCCTAGTTTTCACCCGCCTTGGTGTCAAAAAAGGTTGTGAGTTATGCACATAGCTCTGCTGGATCGGCCTCAGAAAGGTCCAGAAACACCAAAGCCTCCTCACAATGAACTCCCTTCACCTCTGAGCCATGATGCAAACCTGGCTCATGGATTCCTCAGCTCATATCTGACATGCTACCAGAAAATGACAGCACCATCCATAAGGCCAGTACTTTGGAGGGCCCGCTGAATGGCAGGAAAGCAGCAGCGGCCGTGTTCCCACATACTGCAGCTGCTCGCCTGCTCCGCGGGATGGCTTTCGACGGCTTTCGACGGCCTCCTGCTAATGGGCATCTCTCGGCCGCACATAGCTGGCATTGTCTCGCCACCAATTGATCTCCTTAACGGGGAAAGCCCCTGAGTCTGAAGGCGATTTGTGCGTCCCTCTGTTTTATGGTGCAACCTTAGACACAAAGTAGGGAAAGGTCAACAGCATGTAGGCTTTGCCATTAAACAGCGAAACGCTAATTAGTTTTACCCACAATGGCCATGTTGTGTATGTAGTCTAATATTTTTTGATGTCCCATTTTGTTTGAAAACACTTTTCAGCTGCAATTAAAGCACCTTCTGTAAGCAGACATCACTTTCTATTGCTTTTCAGCGACATGCATGGGCGCGGGGGAATGGGGTCCTCTGCGGGCCACCACCCCAGTCCAAAAAAAGCTTGTGTCATTCATAGAGCTGGGGTGGACTTGCTTCCATCCTGTGTGAGAATAGCTCCGGAGTGCGCGCACCAGCGGAGTGGCCAGTACTGAATGCTTTTCACACCTCTGTAACCGTGAGAAGGGACACAAGCTGTTTTCTCAATGAAAAATGTATACTGCCTTTCACGTCCATTCCAAATACATAAGGTAGCTTCCTGCATTGCATGCATGTGGTTGCGACTGGAGGTGAGAGCATTTAATAATGCCCAATAGTGTGTTGTGTTAAGAAGTAAATACAATAACATTTCGGAATTATTAGCCATTAAATAAGGGACGACGAAGCTACGAAGGCGAGGTGTCCAGGAAGTGAAAATGTAGTGGGAGCATTGCGTGGAATTGGGTGTAGTCAACAGCGTTCTGCCTTGCTTGTTCATAGCATTTGAACATGTGCACATTTTGTGAATGGTTGTGTAAAGGGTGGTCAGCCTTTCGGACTCATTGTCGGTGGTGCCTTTAAAAAAAAAAAAAGCTGATTCAGCTACTTTGACTCTGGTCCCTCCCCTGTCCCGCACATCTCCCCAAATGCCTCCCCCTCCTCCACTCACCCACTGTCCTGGGGCTCCCATGCGCCTTCCCTGCCACACTCTGGCAGCGGGCATTATTTTACCTATATATTTTTATTGTATAGGAGTAGGGGCTTGTGCACGGAGCTTATCACTGGAAATGAAACAAGCAAAACTATTTGCACTCCGGATGGAGGTGCAAATAGCGATCAGCCGCTGGTCGGCGGGCATACAGGGCTGTTAAAGGCCCTGAGCCCTCACTTCCCTCGGGCCTAGCTAGTCATTACTGGCCATGGATGTCTCCAGAGGCTGGGGTGATAGCTCAACTCTTGGGCAAGCTAGGCGGGTTCATGGGCGTAGGACATAGGGGAGACGGGGGATCTGTATTGTGGTGTCCCGAGGACACTGATCTGGCAAACTACGCCTGCCAGGACCAGAAGAAGCTGTGAGGGGAGGGGGCTTGGTCTGAGCCCCGATGCAGGACGAGAGAGAGCATGGGTCCAAAGGAGGAAGGCAAGAAGTGTGAACAAGGACAGAACGGATTCGGAAGAATATAATACGTACCAACCTGAGACAGAGCAGCAGAAAGGAGAAAGCAGTCTTCTAGTCTCACACCGTCATCACCATCATGAGCCTCGGAAGCCTAACAGCACACGTCGCTGCCTGCTGGCTTCTGTGGTGAGAGGAGGCTGGCACATGCTGAGCAGCAGTGCACTGCGCACTCCAGCCCAGGCTGGGCTGCCATGTGCCTTATTCCCTGGGGGGCGGGGGAGAAGGGGAACGCACGAGCAAGAGTTATTGTCAACAACTCTTGCTTGTGGTCCTGCATCGTTCTCCTCCCCCTCCCCCACTGTTGTGTGAATCATCAATGCCGTGGATGGGAATCGAATCCGACCATGGCCCGTGCCTGCTGCATGCAAACGTCAGACAGAGTCTGAAGTTTGCACGCATAAGTGCACATGATGGCACACACAGGACACACAAACTGGGGTGGATAAAGGACATTGTATCCTCTCCACTTAAGATTGTGGGGGGGGATTTGTCTACCCCCATGCCCCCATGTCCTACGCCCATGCGCTCAGATCAACCATTGACATCTGCCTGGAACCAAAACCCTACAACAAAAGAAAACTCAGAGGATCTTCCTTCTCACCAAGCGCCGAAAACCAGGAACGACCTTCCAAAGCACATACGTAACCCAAGAACTGATTTACTATTCAGGAAATTACTCAAAACTTGGCTCTTCATGTCATAACTAGAAAGACCGGCCACAGGGGCACACTCAAAACTAAACCATCGATGAACAAAGAGACAGCCCTGATCCACACCAAGCAATCTACAGAAAAACCCTAAGGAAAAATCCCAGGACATAACAAATGACTAACCGAGAGACAGCAGTATTAGGACCAAAGACGGAATACATAGCAAGACGAAGACAGAAACACCAGGACAGCTCATCAATAGGACCCTGACCCTAAACTATAGCCACTCCCAACAGACCGAATCACAGCAGATAGCTATGGAATAGGAAACCCTGTACCATTAGCTCCAATCCAGAGGGTGAGAAACAGAATAAACACCCACTTTACACAATGCTCATCAAGATATAGCGGGAAGCACAATGCACCATCACACAGAAACTACAACTAAACAATAGCCCTAAGGAAGTCACCCCACGGAAACCAAAGAAATAATTGAAAGACAGTCATGATAGGAGGAAACTAACGATGGAATACACAGGCTGACCAAGACGGACGCACTGGGATGCCTCATCAACAGCATTCTGACCCTGAACCATTCAAAGATTCAACTGACTAGTGTCACATTAGATAATAAGAGAATAGATAGTACCAACCCAGTTCCACACCCAAAGAAATGGTTCAGACACACCTACCACCACATACACGACTCACTATGATATAGCTGGATACGCGCAGCACCACCACAGCGTGACGGCCCATAAGGAACAGAGCAACAACCCCACTCACAGGGATACAGCTCAAACGGAACCAGAAGTACCTGAACCAGGACACAGACCCCACTAACCCAACCCTCAATTTTCTGCATACTCAACCCACACAAAACTCACACAACCATTTCTCTACCAGCAATTTGCACGCACTTTCCACACCGCATCAACACATAGACAGCACCTACAGCACATGTGTTCTTGCCCGATCCGATACTTGCAACAAAGCCCAGCACTCAGTGTATACCGAGCTGAAGCTGCCAACAGCACACCACCTCTCCCACTCTCCTACTCCCCTCTTCCCAACTAACCCTACCCACCCTCCTTCCTGTTTACAGATCCGCCAGAGTGCTTGGGGACCAATTCCATTGGTGACAGTGCGCTATATAAGTACCTTTAACATAACATAACATAACATAACATAACATAACATAACATAACATAGCATAGCATAGCATAACATAACATAGCATAACATAACATAACATAACAGCATGCTTTTGCGTACGCTCAGCGGAATCTGGAGAAATCGGCAGAGGGGATGAAAATCCACTACGATTTAAAGACAACTAAAAAAGAATATCAAGTAGGAGACAGGGTCTACTTGTACAATTTTCAGAGGAACCAGACCAAGGAGTGGAAATTTCTCTCCTCCTGGCGCTTTCCCTTTGAAATTGTCAACAAAATTTCACCTGTCGCCTATAAGATCTGCATCCCCAAAGGAGAAATGTCAGAAGAAAAATGGGTTCACATCAGTCAGTTAAAAAAGCTGTCACCCCAGACACGATTTTCAGCTGATTGATGAGCCAAAGGAAAATCAAGCAGGGGAACCATCTGAAGAATGAGAAGAAAGGAAGAAAAAAAGCAGACCGGAGTATTTAGATGCATAGGTATATCTATATAACAGGGAGTATTTTACTTGGTGTTATTGTAGAAATGAGAACAAGATATTATAAAAGTCAAGTTGTTTACCTTGGTATGTTGAGTAATTTATTTAGTGTTATTGTTCAAATGAGAAAGATCCATTTCCAAAAAATAGTAAACTGTAATCATTGTTCCACTGTTGTAAATCTTCCGGGAATAATGCCATTGAAAAATACTAAAACTTGTTTTTTATCTATCTTCTGTTAGATAATTAACATCATTACCTCCTAGCCTGGCAAGGATCACCCCGGGGACCTGGAAGGGAAGGAAGAAAAGAGAGTGCTGCCCCATACCCTCCAACTTAAAGACAAAAGGGTATCCTGAAGTGCTGCTCCCTGATGAAGTGGGATTCCGCCAAATGAACCCCACTCTGCCCTACTCTTCCTCAAAAAAAAGACACGGAAGAGCAGGGGGGAATATGTGGGGTATATTTAAAGCCCTACGCAGAAACCCCCTTCAAAACAAAAACCGCATTGAAATAATATCACAAAAACGGCTGTGCTTTTCTTTTCCTGGCACATGTGTGGCGAGCATTGAACACTGCCACCCAAAGAATGACTCTGCATTTGCCTTACTTCTAAGTTGAATCATAAGGAGAAGACCTGCATTCAGAACGGCTTGATATTTGCTGTTCTGTCCTTTGAAATCCTAAAGTTGCGCACAACATTCAAGACAACTCTGAAATTGTTCTTTCTTTCTTTTAAAAACACCACAAAGTTGTGCACCCTGTAGGGTATTTTGTGGAGATTTGGGGCCTGACGGTATTTTATTATCGCCGAAAAATAACTTAGCAATAATCACTCTTTGTATTCAGATTTGGCCATGTGCAACAATAATACAATGGACATGCATTATTTCAGCACCCAGACCTGCATATTTGGTATACGTGGTTGGTGGTATTTTGGTGAGCATAATTCCCTTGTTTTATTTGTGGCCCCAATGTCCAGAAGCCCTTATCTTTGCTTAGATTTTTCGTGTGATCACTAGAGAGACCTCAGACCTACATTTTAGGAATACCACATTTTTCAGTGATAGTGTTGGTGTGCCACCATGGGCGAACTCACTGACTTATTTACGACAGAGAGCTATATATGGTAGTCTTGTGGTAATTTCCACTACCTTATATACGGTAGGGAGCTATGTTCAGAGAGTCTCTCTTCCCGTTGGCTCATGTACCTCCAACAAGCTATGCTACAGTCACTCACAATTATTCATACTGATTCTGACATGCACACATCTGTCTTAAAATGACCATTGCACTGTTTAAAAATCTCCCCACATCATCGGCATTGTAATGGTAAATAGTAAATACACCATCCGTCTGTTTTCAAATATTTTTCTGTATTATAAAAGTTGCATTTAAACACGATCTCATTCTTTACAGAAATAAATAAAATGGTACAGTAAAAGCATTGTCTATGACACACTGCAAAGAGCGTGGCGGAGAACAGAACTCAAATTGCAACATTGGTATTTGATTAAGACACGCACAGGAATCCCCTTTCCTACACTGACTGCATATTTTCGTGCACACACGGCTCCCACGCTTATGTAATTACCTTATCTGTTCAAAGTTTTCTTCAGCTGTTCTCCTTCGGAATGTGGTTCCCTTGAAGATTAACCCCAGTAAAAGGATCGCCTTTCCTTTTCAAACCGGGGTCATTGCCTGGAATTCTTAGCTTTTGCAGATAGGAATGCCTCCAACCAGGAAAAGGTCTTCCTCCCAGCTCTGCCAAATCTTGACTGTAGCAGGACGCAGGAATCTGCATTCAGTCAGGAGTCCCACAGCCAGGTCTTCTCCCCAGTAGTGCAGAAAAATGTCTGCCTGTCTTTTTCCCCGATACTGCCCACTAAAACTTTCATCTCAGCCCTCTGTATGACGTGTCCCAATGAAATCCATCATCTCTCATCCTCCTACTCTCAACAATAGCTTCGCTTATACATTTGCAATTGTTGCAAATCTGACTTCCTTCTTCCTGCAGTTACTGTGCACAAAAACACGGAGAAGCAGGCAGAGAAGAGAAGAAAAAAAAAATCTGCACACACATTTAAATGGCTTTCAGAGTATGCCTAATTCTGCAGTGGAGAACACATTTTATTAGTGGGTTATGTTAAATAAGGTTTTATTAGTCAGGTTAATGGTTAATAGGTTAGCTGTTAATTTTCAAATGTGTCTCTCGCACCATAGGCATTTCAGGTGAAAAATAGTGTGCATTTTTAAATGAGCACGTGTGCTTTTAACTGTAAAAATAGATTTGCATCTTATATGTTAAAATCGTTTTTGACTGAATAGCCTGTCTTTCCTTGTTAATCTGGTAACCCATATAGCAATGCACCGCACCCTTGTGGTGGTGCTGCGAAAAAAAATTGCTACCTGTGCAGTAGTGCTGTACTCTGTACTGTAACACGCCAAATATCCTTACATATACCCTCCTTTTGTTTTTAGAACTTGGCTATAATCCAAGCCAATTCCTAAAAACAACTTGTTCTTTTTTTTTTACAATATAGCAATCCAACAAAATGAATATTCATGTGCATCAATGAAAATTTGCAATCAACATTTCATCTGAGTCCATCAGTTCATAAAATGTTCCACATTTGCCTTCTCAGTGGAAGTGGCATTACTTTAAGTTTAAATTTTCCAAGTCAATTAAAAACAACGAAATAAAACAACTAACTAAAACAAATAATTAATATAACAAATTAAAATAAATAATTAAAATAATAAATACGTGGAACTTCATATGCCGGAACTTTTGTTTTGTCTCTTTTGGTATGTCCCGACCAGCGATGTTATTCGGTTCATTCGAGTACTCTTTCATCTTGGCAATCTTGAATCCACAGTAGTCATCTCTTTTGGCATTCCGGTTATTTTGTCTTCACCTCCACCTGGAGGCAGGCATCTTTTGGTCTTCATCCAGGGGACTCCAGGACTCCATCGTCTCCCGTGGCCTCTGATCCCGGAACCTCCGACCAAATAATGTTAATTGTCTAAATCAAAATAGAAAATAAACAGATTAAGTACATAGCACAATACTAACTTCATCCTTTTGCCAAAAATAAAACGTGCTTGGTAAAAATATTCCATTTTTTTTTTTTCTGAAATTAAAAACAAGTTAAAAGAAAACAAGCAGATATTCAATATTTAACACACTTTCTCTCTGCACACCAACCATGAGCTTCCATTATATGTGCATTTATTTATTTATTTATTTATTTATATTTATTTTATATTATATTTTACATATACTACAGTGTTTATGTGCCATCATAACAATCAACTTTTTAACTTCTTTGTCACTGCCTCCTGATTGTACCCATTTATTTTCTCTTTTTGTGTTCAAGGGATTTTATCTGTTTCTACATGCTCAAGCCGCCTGATCTCATGTCTGGGATGGCATGGTTTGATTTGATTTACATGGACAAACTGCTCTATTGCTGTTTCACCTTCATTTTTCAAAATTTTATACACTACAGGAGAGACCTTATCTATAATCCGAAATGGCCCCTGCCAGGCTGCTAGAAATTTAGAATTTTTCTGTTTACTTTTTCCAAAATGAAACTTGTACACCTGATCCCCTACACTGTATTCCTTTGCTGATGTCTTTTTATCATAATATGACTTTGCACTGTCAGCAGCTCTTTCCAGATTTCTCTGCACAAAAGCAAATGCATGTTGCAAATGCCTCCTCAGTTCATCAATATATTCATGAACTGTGGATGCACTCACTAGAGTTTGCTAATGTGTTCTGTATAGTAGGTGTTGTGGTAACACCATTTTCCTACCTGTCAAGACCTCATGAGGGCTAACACCTGTTGCTTTGGCAGGAGTCGACCTGATTGCCATTAGAACCAACGGTAAACGTAAATCCCAGCTGGAACCTGCTTCTGCCACAAATTTCTTTAAAATATCCACAACAGACCTATTGCTTCTTTCAACTGAACCTGAAGACGCCGCCCGATATGCGATATGTAGTTTCCTTTTCACACCTAGTATTTGCCATACTTTACTCATTAGAGTACTTGTGAAATGACTTCCTCTGTCTGACTCAATTCTTTGTGGCAACCCAAACCTTGAGAACACATGGTTCACCAGCAATGTGGCTGCTGTTTGCGCACTACAATCTGGTGCAGGAATGCATTCAATCCACTTTGACATCAAACATACCACACTCAAAATATAACGGTGTCCCCTGCTCGACCTTTTTAAAGGACCTACATAGTCTATTTGAAAATCTGACCATGGGAGAGTTAGGCCTCTTTTCATCAATGGTGCTCTATGCATTGGTGAAGCAGGTTTAAATTGGGCGCATACTAGACATCCTCTAGTATATAATTCCACATCTTGGGACATATGTGGCCAGTAAGCATAATCTTTTAGTATTTCTAATGTTTTTTGTGAACCTCTATGGCCTGCAGTTATGGCATCATGTGCATGGTGTAGCATCAGTCCTCTGAATGAAAGGGGTACTACCCACTGTATTTGTCCTGTTATGGACTCTCTAATCATGAGTCCATCCTGTAATCTGATTCGTGTTTTGTTCTTTAATAACACCCTCAACTCTTCTTTTCCCATACAATCTTTTTCTGTTAAAGGATTTTGTTCAGGATCTATCAAATGATTATAATAGATTCCCAAAATTTGATCATTCTTTTGTGCCTCAATCAAATCTTGGTCTGGCGTGTCATGACTCCACTGCACCACCGGTTGATCTACCTCCTTTGGTGCTTTAGAACATGTCACTGCATCAATTTGTATTTCACCCATTAAATAATCAATATGTAGCAATTCCCCCATCACAGCCCCAATCTTAGCCAGATGGTCTGCCTTATCATTTCCCTCCTTATCCTCTCCTGGTGTTTTTAAATGCCCACAAATTTTTCTCCAGTATATTGTTAAATTATTTTCTGACACCAATTTGTCTATGGCTTGTATCATTTTTCCATGTTTAAGTGGCTTTTTGTTGTATGTAACCATGCCTCTTGCTTTCCAACCAGGCAAATACTCCACAAAGCTATTCCGTGCATAGTCAGAATCAGTCACCAGGACAATTTCACTGAACTTTTTATCAACTGCAGTAGCAATTGCTTTATAGATGGCTGCCAATTCCGCCACCTGACTGCTCCTATCCCCAATCCTCATCCCTATACTGGGGACGCCTTCACATTTCAACCAGACATTTCCTATTCCTGCCACTAACTGTTTATTACTGTCATTTTCAATGTGAAAAGCACAACCATCCACATATACAGTTGGCAAATCCTTGCATGTTTTTTCATCAAAAGCTTTGTGTGATGATTGTTCAAATTCCTGCAAACTAGTTTCCACTTCCATTTCATTTGGTATTTGTTCAGCTGCACAGTCATGTAAGTCAGCTAACCCTTGAGCAATTGGGCTCTTTTTATTTTGTCCATATCTCACTTCTACGGGAAAACCTTGTAATGCCAGCGTCCATGAAGTGATTCTGGATTGCGCTAGATTGCCTGATCTAATTCTTTTACTCTCTAAAAATTGCAAAGGTTGATGATTTGTTTCAATAATCACCTTTTCTCCCTGAACAATGGGGCGGAAATGTTGTAGCGCCCACACAGTGGTTAATAGGGCCTTTTCACATTCATTAAATTTCATTTCAACTTGGGAAAATGCCTTACTTGCATATGCAATGGTTTTGTGATTCAAATCGTGTTTTTGTGATAACACTGCTGACATACAATGTTCAGAAAAACCTATTTATATAAAGAAATCCCTGTCCTTTATGGGGTATGCTAAACATGGTGCCTTTACAAGACATTCCTTCAATCTAGCCACTGCATCAGACTGCTCTCTTTCCCATCTCCAGGGAGTATTTAGTTTAAGCAGTTTAGTCAATGGTTGAGTGATTTCTGCATAATTCTCAATGAACTTTCTGTTATAGCCTGTCATCCCTAATAAACTTTTTACTCCTTTCACATCTTTAGGATCTTTTAATCTTTGTATGGCCTCTATTTTCTTCCTTTGTGGATTTAGCCCACGTTCAGTCACTTCATGCCCTAGAAAGTTCACTTTTTTCTTGCACCATTGTGCTTTTTGCAAAGATACTTTGGCGCCTGCTTTCTGCAATTGGCCAAGTACATGTCTTATTTCATCAAAATGGCTTTTCAGGCTTTCATTTTTTATCAGGACATCATCCACATAAACTATTGTTCCTCTTTCCGCTGCATCCGGCATGGCCTTTCTCAAAAATATGCCAAATTCACTCCCACTATTGATGTACCCGAACGGAGCTCTAAGCCAGGCATATTGAGTCCTGTCAAATGTAAAGGAAAATAAGTGTTGTATCTCCTCTGCCAATGGCACACACCAATATCCAGATGTGAGATCTAACGTGGTAAATACATTTGAACCATGTATCTGAGCTAGGCCCTGATCAATGAATGGTAGTGGCCATCTAGATACTGGTACTCTTTTATTTAACTCTCTTAAGTCTGCACACAGCCGCCATTGACCATTTGGCTTTAACACACCTAAAATAGGCGTATTGGATGTGCTATGAATGGGCCTGATTATTCCCCGTGATTCCAAATTTTTAATAATCTCTGCCAATGATTCTAAACATGCCAGCGGTAGTCTATACTGGCGTACAAACACTGGATTCCTGCTACAACCTTCTGGTAGTGTGGCCACATGTAAATCAGTTAAACCACAATCATAAGCATCTTTTGCAAATACATCCTTAAACTCCATAAATATTTCCCTCAGGTCGTCTCTATCCTTATCGCTGTCACATGCATCCGCTAAGGAGATCTGCTCTTCTACCATTCTGGAAAATTCTGGAAACTCTTCTGGTAAAGGAATCTCAGCGCTTTCCTCTAACTGTGTGGCTGTGTCTTTTTGTAGAGCTGCCACTTTTAAATATTTTGGCATATCAGCTTCCACTTCAATGGGCTGATTTCCTGTTTCATTTTCATTTAAATTAAATATTATGCAATCCTCTTGATGGCAGCACACTGTCTCATTTGAATCATAAGGATACACAGAATGAATTTTAAATATTCCTTTGGGCTGAGAGTCCAGGTGTTCTGGCAACTCGCCCTTGGCATCTACATATTTTTCAGGAATATTCCCAATCACCATGTTATTTAAATCTGCCGTATAATGTGATTTTTGTATGGCCATTCCTAATGGGGAGTTTTCCTCTAAATGAATATCCTGACAACCTTTATTATTTACCATGATTTTTACAGATCCCTCACCAATGTCTACCAATGGAATGTATTCATAATCCAGGCCTTGCTGTTTTATGGATTCATTCAGGCATACAAATGCATCAGAGCCTTTCATCTGCTGCCCATTTTTGCATTTCAGTGTTATTGCAAACTGTTTTGTAAATGCAGGAATAATAGTATCTTTCCTTATTTGTAATTCGACTGCATAAGGAACCAGTTGTGCACAATGATAAGCCCTTCTTTTGTCTTCAAATTCAGGTGCCGGACCACCTAGGCGTGACCATATTTTTTGATTAAGGAAATCTAACACCATACACATTCTGTGCATGATGTCATTGCCCATGTAAAATTCATTTTGTGCTCCACTCACTATCCATATATTATGGTAAATTGTTTTCTGACCAATGCTAATTTTAAGCATGCATCTGCCTGCAATTCGGTTTTCAAAGTCTGGACTGTCCAACCCAGAAACATATTGGTTTTTAATCCTAAATTTCGGGATTTCTTCCCTCTCCATAATTTTTTGCAACAATTTCTCATTAATGAAACTCCTTTCATGTTCAAGTGCTAAAGTGGCTTTTATTGTTTTAAGATAATCATTTATACCAACATGAACCCATGGTTGCTCATCTTCCATGTGTATTTCTGCCAGAGTGGTAATGTGTTTTTCTGAATCTGTTTTAGGAGCAATATTCTGTTTGCATGTTTTCTCTTTTAAATAGAAACGTAGTGTGTGCTCATCTATGGCAGTCTGCCAATCTTTCCTTGGGTCCAAGTATATTTGTACAGGTAGTTTTTCATTGTCGCTCTGCATTTTGTCTTGACACATTAATATAACAGTGACACTAGGTATGCAGCTATTCTGGAGATATACCTCCACAGCATCATTTGTTTTGGCAACGGTGTGACATTCATTTATATTGCTGTTTTGTGATTTTAGTTTCTTAGGCCTCAATGGTTTTTTGGTTAAGGACCACAGCACTCCATTCACCCCATCTATGAGAGGAGACAATCTTTTCAGGCAATCTGTCCCCATCAGAAATGGAATTTCACAAATAGATGTGATCAATACCTCTTGTTTCATTCTGTGCTTTCCTATTTTTATGTCAACCTCAGTTACACCTATGATGGGCACCTCCTCCCCATTAAAGTTATGCACTGGGCCTTGATTTGCCTTCACTGTGATCTGACTCTGTGGAGGCCTCCCTTCATTGATACTCTTTACCAGCTCCTTGGACATAATTGTGGCCTGTGCGCCAGTGTCAATCATAGCGAAGGTGTGGCATTTTTCTTCTACAGTGATGGGTGCATAATATCTGTCCTCAACTTCCTCTAATACACATAAGAAATGTGAATTCTTACTGATTTCAGGGCTCACCTTTCTCAGGTCTTTTTGACTTTTGGCTAAGCACATTGGTAAATGAAAAGACATTTTTCCCTCCTTTTTACCCATTTCTGTGCGAGATATTTTATTCATTTCTCCATGTTCAGAGGTTTTTTGGAGTGTGGCCACTGTTCGCCCATCCATCTGGGTAACATCAGAGACCACCTTACAACCTTCCAACTGAACATGTGTAACAACATCATTCAGCAATTTGTCATTTTTTAATTCTGTGCATTTGTGATCATTTAGTGTAATACCAGCCCTTTCAGCCTCTTCAAAAATATGTGGCTCAAAGAATTCTTCAGGTGATTGACTTGTACCCTCCTTGTGAGTATTTCCTTTTTCTGTCTGTGTTTGGTCATTGTTTTGCTTGCCCAGGGAAGGAGCTATGGCATCCCCACTTACTCCCTGTTCACTGGTATTCCCCATGCATGAGTCATTTTTCTTAAATCTGTTCCTTTGTTCTTTTGGAATTCCTAATGTTTCTTTTTCATTTGTGCAAATCTTTACTGTTTTATTTAGCTCTAAGTTAAACCGTACCTCTTTTTTAGAAGTATTTGCACTTTCTATCACAATTTCATTTACTGGTACTTTCATTTTTAATCCATTAGGCATCTCAGAGTCGTTATGCAAAATTATATCAGAGCAATCTGTCATTTTGGCACTGCAGTTATCATGAGTACTTAGTCACTTTTCGGAAGCCCCCCGGTCATTGCTATGGCCATCAGCCCCCTCTTTGGAAGGTTGTTTTTGCGCTGTATAGAGCTTTCCTATTTGCTCAGCTAACATTTTCACTTGGGCCTCAAGGCACTGGAACCTTTCCATCTCTCTAGGATCCTCTTTCTGTGGCCTAGGTCGATATTGGTTGTTTTCCCCCTGATTGGATCTATTCTGATACCTCTCAGGTGATTGATGCCGGTTGGGATGGTTTCTGAACTCTTGATTCATTTGTGGAGGGGAGCGGGTTGCACCCATCCTTTGATTATAGTCCCCTGGTGGGGAATCATTGTACTGGCGTGGACTGTAGTTCACGTTTTGCCTCATGTCCTGTCTCTCAGATTGTGGGTACTGGCCCCTATGTTGATTTCCATTATCAGTAAATCGATCCACATATCGGGGCCTATCCTGATTACCATATATCATGGTGTTGGGATCAAACCTACTCTGTGTCCCCAATGACTGGTAGGGACCATCATTTCTTTGATCTTGATTTTGTCTCTGGTTATTGTTCATACCTGCCATATCAGGCCGATATCCTACCCGGGGTCTATCCCCTAAATATCTAGGGCTGATGTAGCTCTCTCTATTACTAGGATCATGTGTTTGGAACATTGGTACAGGAAATGGTGATCTTTGTTGATTACCCCTTTGTTCAGGTGTCACATTATTTTTACCTTGGCTTTGAGCAGACTCAAGGGACATTTTGGCTGACCTGATTTCCATTACTGTGGCTGAGGGTTCTTTAGATTTAGGCCTGGTATCTTTCATTTTATCACTTTCTCTACCCTGACAATAGAGTACCTCATATAGCTTTGTGCTTTGATGTACAATCCATTCAAGGGACTTGTCACGGTCAAAATCACGGACCAATTGGGATATGATGTCTTTCTGTAGCCCATAGAAGTATGCGGTTTTAAACTCATTGGAATTTGAGTCAAAAGATACATCAAAGCGAGAGAATGCTCTTTTTAAGTCTTGTAAAAATTGGCGAGGGGATGTATTAGGTCCAGCAGTAATTGTGTACGCGACTTTCTTTGCCTCCTGCAATGACTGAAAAGGAGAAAAATGACGCCTAATTTCTTTTTCAAACTCCAGCCATGTCATATTCTGCTGTTCATTTAATCCCCTTATGATGCTGGCCGTCGGGGCATCTAAAGTTAAATGAAAATATTGTCTGTACTGTTCCTTAGGTATCTGGAGTGCTTTAAAAATGTCATGTACCGCTTCTAAGTGATCCTCAATGCAGCATTCACCTCCCTTTTTAAATGGTTTGATCAGGGCTTTAATGGATTTCATTATTTTTATGGGGCTACTTGTTGCAATGCATGGAATTGCACTATTTTGTGACTCAATCCTGTTTTCAGGTGTATGAGATTGGTGGCTGCCCCCAATGGGAGTATCAAATCCCCCAAGGGCGCTGCAACCAAGTTCAGTCACCGGCCCAGCCACTGTAGCACTAGCTCTTTGGGCATAGCTAGAATTCACCTCCACTCCATTGAATGTGGTACCCTGCCGCCTCTCCTGGGACCTGGGAATGCACATTTGCTGTTCTAAGTCCTTACACTTTTTAAGGAGTCTGGTTGCTTCATTTTGCAAATAATTATTTTCATCATTCATTTTATTAATCACCTCCTGCATATCGCACATTTGCATTTGGCATTCATTGAACTCTTTATTTCTCTTGTCTCTTTCTTGAATCATTTTAATCATTTCTTGTTCTGCACTCTGGAGATCACCTTCTTTTTCGCAATGTTCTTTTTGTAAAATCTGCATTTCTGAAACAACCTCATCTTTATCCTACCTAATGTGATCCACTAAGGCTTTTAAGTGTGCCAATTCTTGCTCACTATCTTCAAATTGTTTCTTGCTTTTGGATAACTGAGTATCAAAGTCTCTGCATTTTAATTGCATGTCTTTTAGGCATACATCCAATTCTGCTCTCAACATTTCCTGATTTTTACTTGCCCCCTCTAATTCAGTCCTTAACCTGTTAATTAGCTGAGTATCATTCTCTTGCATTCGCAGGGACTTGTTTAAAATAAACCATATTTTGCCGCATAGCCGTATTAAACAGTCTTTCTCTGCACTTTTATCGGCTGCATTCAATAATCTTGTAAGGCAGACCTGAATTATGCTGCCTTCTGCAAAAATATTGTCTAGTTTTTCTTTCTGCACCTCACCCTGAATGCGGTTACTCCATTCTAATGTGCTATTCGAAGACCAATTCCCATGTGCAAATAACTTTGCCTCTAAATATTGCACTAGATCTGAGAATGTGGTTTCCCTTTGTGACATTCTGAAATTCGTTTTTAGTGGCATACTGCTATTATAAAATGGGTTCCCTTTAATGTGCAAATGGCAGTGTGAGACACACTTGCCACGCCCAGTAGGTACTCTATGATCACTTTCCCGGCCTGCAACGCACCATAAATATGTAGGGTATTTTGTGGAGATTTGGGGCCTGACGGTATTTTATTACCGCCGAAAAATAACTTAGCAATAATCACTCTTTGTATTCAGATTTGGCCATGTGCAACAATAATACAATGGACATGCATTATTTCAGCACCCAGACCTGCATATTTGGTATACGTGGTTGGTGGTATTTTGGTGAGCATAATTCCCTTGTTTTATTTGTGGCCCCAATGTCCAGAATCCCTTATCTTTGCTTAGATTTTTCGTGTGATCACTAGAGAGACCTCAGACCTACATTTTAGGAATACCACATTTTTCAGTGATAGTGTTGGTGTGCCACCATGGGCGAACTCACTGACTTATTTACGACAGAGAGCTATATATGGTAGTCTTGTGGTAATTTCCACTACCTTATATACGGTAGGGAGCTATGTTCAGAGAGTCTCTCTTCCCGTTGGCTCATGTACCTCCAACAAGCTATGCTACAGTCACTCACAATTATTCATACTGATTCTGACATGCACACATCTGTCTTAAAATGACCATTGCACTGTTTAAAAATCTCCCCACATCATCGGCATTGTAATGGTAAATAGTAAATACACCATCCGTCTGTTTTCAAATATTTTTCTGTATTATAAAAGTTGCATTTAAACACGATCTCATTCTTTACAGAAATAAATAAAATGGTACAGTAAAAGCATTGTCTATGACACACTGCAAAGAGCGTGGCGGAGAACAGAACTCAAATAGCAACATTGGTATTTGATTAAGACACGCACAGGAATCCCCTTTCCTACACTGACTGCATATTTTCGTGCACACACGGCTCCCACGCTTATGTAATTACCTTATCTGTTCAAAGTTTTCTTCAGCTGTTCTCCTTCGGAATGTGGTTCCCTTGAAGATTAACCCCAGTAAAAGGATCGCCTTTCCTTTTCAAACCGGGGTCATTGCCTGGAATTCTTAGCTTTTGCAGATAGGAATGCCTCCAACCAGGAAAAGGTCTTCCTCCCAGCTCTGCCAAATCTTGACTGTAGCAGGACGCAGGAATCTGCATTCAGTCAGGAGTCCCACAGCCAGGTCTTCTCCCCAGTAGTGCAGAAAAATGTCTGCCTGTCTTTTTCCCCGATACTGCCCACTAAAACTTTCATCTCAGCCCTCTGTATGACGTGTCCCAATGAAATCCATCATCTCTCATCCTCCTACTCTCAACAATAGCCTCGCTTATACATTTGCAATTGTTGCAAATCTGACTTCCTTCTTCCTGCAGTTACTGTGCACAAAAACACGGAGAAGCAGGCAGAGAAGAGAAGAAAAAAAAAATCTGCACACACATTTAAATGGCTTTCAGAGTATGCCTAATTCTGCAGTGGAGAACACATTTTATTAGTGGGTTATGTTAAATAAGGTTTTATTAGTCAGGTTAATGGTTAATAGGTTAGCTGTTAATTTTCAAATGTGTCTCTCGCACCATAGGCATTTCAGGTGAAAAATAGTGTGCATTTTTAAATGAGCACGTGTGCTTTTAACTGTAAAAATAGATTTGCATCTTATATGTTAAAATCGTTTTTGACTGAATAGCCTGTCTTTCCTTGTTAATCTGGTAACCCATATAGCAATGCACCGCACCCTTGTGGTGGTGCTGCGAAAAAAAATTGCTACCTGTGCAGTAGTGCTGTACTCTGTACTGTAACACGCCAAATATCCTTACAACCCTTTGAAACATACCACTGCATGCTTTATTTCATCTGATGCCAAAAAGTTAAGCAATACCCCCCAAGAACGTCATTGTCTACTGAGAAATCAAATGAGGAGCAGAGAGCTCTGCTTTTCACTCAACATGTTTATTTTT
Source organism: Ambystoma mexicanum (assembly GCF_040938575.1). Lineage (NCBI taxonomy): Eukaryota > Metazoa > Chordata > Amphibia > Caudata > Ambystomatidae > Ambystoma > Ambystoma mexicanum. Next base: position 782,610,621 of record NC_090932.1, read on the forward strand.
TTCCTTTTACGTGAATCATTGCACTCAAATTGCAGTAAACGAAAGAAATAATGTAGGGTTTATTTTTCCATGTCAGAATCAAAGAAATCCTGTGCAGCATCCTTTTGTGTCCATAAACCAACAGTATATGCCAAACCACCCATGTTTGTAAACTTGAAATGAAAGGAAATGAACACACGGGTGAATCTGCTCTTTTGAAAATAAGGCAATACCAAGCTGCAATTATCCATGGACAAATGCAAACTCTCCAACCATTAAAAATTAAATTCATGCATCAAAACACCACACAATCCCTTCCAAGTAACAACCCTATTTAAAGGATATATATTCTAGACAAAAACAGTGTATTTGTTAGAGTTCATTTATTTTATTCATCAGCTCAATATCATTATGAGAAAACATGTACAAAATATCACATAAAACACATTGACTAATCATATATTAAAAGCCAATTATAAAAATAAAACACATAGCACACCAACCAGTGAAATAAGGAACATAATGCTTAAAATGCAAATGTCAAATGACAGATTTTGCACGCACAGAAATGTGATAGAATATGTGGGTGGGGGTTTGGTTATATAATGTACATTATATTTGACCCCAAAAGACTTGGTCACTTTTTAAAGAAACTCAGAAAACAGGACAACTGGGTTTTGGCCCAGGCACTAAATTCAATGGCCAGCCCTGCCTCCCAGTGAAAGAAGTTGCCTCCATAAGTGAACTGGCCAAGGGTGTGAGGATTCACTGCACTGCTAGACTAGCAGACAGCCTGGAAGAAGATACAATGGAAGCCAGTATGGCTGTGCATGACAAAGAGGTGCGATTTCCTCCAGCACCCACTCTGACAGAGGAACTGTCAAACCTCAAAGGGCATCATAAAAGTCCTTTGTTGTAAGCCGGGCCTGGCAGGGACAGATTGCTGTGGGGGTCTTCAGCCCCAGCCACACATGTGACAAATCCATCCCATTGACATTAAAGACTTCCCGTATTTGAATACATTTTTCCCAGCACCCTGAATTAGTAGTAAATATGTATTATGCTATTTTATATGTGATTTTTAGATGAATGTAAAGAGACCACATGCATATTTCTAGCACCTAGCGAACTGAAATGGCCATGAAAGACGCATTTTGGGTTGAATTGTAAATGGGACAGATATGATACTAAGTGGAAAGATGCAAGATGTTATTGGGAATATGTGTAGTCATTGGCAGAATTTTAAATATTATGTATTTCATAAAAATTGAGAAAATGTGCCCAAGGACGATGCAACCTCGCACAGAGTCAGCAATTTGATTGTCCAATTCCCTGTGACATATTGAATCCGCACATATCCTTCTTATGGCAGTGGCTAGTATAAGTTTGAAGTTTTGATTTATAACTAATTTCTGTTAAAAAGTATACTTGAGAGACAGTGAAAGGTCATAAATGCAAACACATAAATTATGTCATTTCCCCTGAACTAATCAGCCCAGGGGGAGCAGAAAGGGCTGGTAGGCTGTCCTATCCCCGGAGACGACTAATTCCAGATACTGCCCCCCGATTGTAAATGAGATGATGTCATTTTGGCTATATAAGGGGGAGACAGAAAAATACAAAGGATTCAGACTTTCATTCAGAGTCAAAAACAAGATTCAGACATTCGTCCAGATTCAAAAACGAGATTCAGACATCCATCCAGGCAGATGCATCCATCCATCTAGATCCATGAAGACCCAAGAATCCAGGGAGAAAGGAGACGAGGCAGCTGACCCCATCCAAGAGAAACCAGAGTGACCAGATCCCATGCCTAGCTGTCCAGAGTGACCCGAGACATTGCTGGTTTCCACAATCCCAAGCCCAAGCTTAACTTGTAAGTATCACATAACCCAAATACCCAAAACTGCATATTTCTCTCTTGTGACACTTACATCCCATTGAAATCCCCTTCAAGTCCCAAATTGCCAGTATAATCAGTTCCCCTTCCATAGCAGAATGTGTATTAGCCTGCATCTGTAGTGTATTCTTTTTATAGTTCTTACCGCTATTTGTGTAAGTCTTTAGTACCATTTTGAAGTAAATCAATTAATTCCCCTATTTAGAGATTCACAGTAAGTTGGTTGACATTTGAAATTAACCACCTCACACCAAGTGCCTTTCCTTAATTAACCATAGACATTAAAATATAGCCTTAACAGAAGTAGCCTTTGTGTCACAAAAACCAAATTCACCTGTATATTGTGTCCCTTCATATGAATTCCGAGTGCATTTGTCCCATAGAAAAACCCCAAACAGTAGTCCCATTGAAAGTAACCCTTTCTGCTAGATTCTTATCTGTAATGTGCAGTTCCTTGTCCTGAAAACCGATTTCTGATTTTAACAGCTAAGCCCTTTCCGTGGCTGCCTGTCGCCCCCAAAGTCATGTGTCCTTTCTTTTGCATTTTTCGTTCCCAAAATTGACTTTCTTACCTTGTGTTCATGTTGCCTTGGTGCGCTGCTTAGCAGTCCGTAAGCTTCCTTACCTCTCAAGTATAGCCACACGAATTTCTGTCCTAGCTATCCCGCCGCGGTTCTAGGCTGCTGTGCGAGAAACAGGTGCTCTCCGATTATGCCATTTTTCTCCTAAATTAGGTTTTTATTTTCTCTTCTGGCCTCCCATCTTGGTGTGGTGGGCTGAATCCTAAATCCAATTGTTCCCTCTTCATACTGACTCCTTGCCACTGCTTTCCAGCCACAAAGAGTTTAGCTAGCAGATGTTGGGGGGGGGGTTGAGTGTTTCAGGATTTCTATTTTGCTTGCTATTAAAGGTTTCTTTCTATTGTGTTAGGAGTTTGCATTAATTGTATTGTTGGGATTTGTATTGCCACAACGTTAGTGGTTGCTACCTAATAGTTTGATTTTGTTTGATTTTTCCTTTCACCACAAAATTAATAAATATCATATTGGCCTGGTTCCCGGTCCATTGCGACACAGGGTGTTTGTTAAGGTGGGTGTGAGACGGGTTGGAGCCTACTCAAAGAAAGAACCCAAGGTTGATTAAAGATAAAAAACATTTTTATTGTGCGCCACATTCATGGTCAGTGGAAGGAGCCCCTGGTTGGAGTGTGCCATATTATAAAACCATTACAGTGAGTACTGTATTTTATATAGCAAAATATATATATTGTTATTGGTTAATATGTTTTTTAATTAAAGCTCTTGCAAATAATTAGATTAATGATATAATGCCAACTCAATGAACTCTATGTAAATTAAATGCCAGCTCTTTTTTTATATACAGATGGATTTTACTATATTTATGATGACATTTTTTTTTAAATGTCCATGTTTTGATCCTAAAGATTTTACATCGAATAAAGGCAATGAAATGGAATAACCTTCAAATAAATCCCTTCAAGACTGAAATTATGCTTTTGGTACCTAAACATTTGCTGAAGGATTCCCATGGACACCATTTGACCATCCTCCTACGACCAACTGTTTTGTCTTCCAACAATCTTTACAGAAAAGATTATACGCTGATGCTTCATCTGGGACCCTGACATGACTCCAGCCAAACAAGTCAATAAGACAGTTAAATCTTCATTTTTTGTATTCAGGTGTGCAGACTACGGATGGGTAAAATTGTTCAATTCCCTTCTTTGGAAAAATTGGCAGATTCAAGGCAAACTTTGTCCGATCCGCCAATTTCCCACTTGCAGTGGAATTGACAGCAGTGGACTTTTCCTAGACAAAGTAAAATTTTTCCAAATTTTGGGGAAAAAACAACCTTTCTGGTTTTTTGTCCCCATGAATTTATATTATGCACCCCAAAATAGTTTTTTGTGCGTTTTGGACAAAAAAAACTATGACATTTCAGAATAAAATGCATTTCCACACAGAAGGAAAAGCACCAAAGCATGCCACAGAAAAGGCGAAGAAATCTGTCCTGCCAGTGAAATGGAATAGTTGGCCATATTCACCAATTCCATTTGCCTGGGGTAATTCAACGCGCCCTTACTGGAGACATTCCTTCTGTACCTTCTGCATACTGATCAAGCTGCTATGCTCAGCACTTCGATAAATTCACGGTTGGACGGACTTTGCAAATGCTCTCAATGCCGGATTACCAAACTTTGACGCACTACATACAAATAACTGAGAACACAGCAGTGGGTTCATCTTCAAATTCCTCTGGTTGTCTTTAATCTCATTGCACTGGCTGCTTATGCGTCATCATATCACATTTAAAATATATTGTTTGGTTTTAAAATGCTTCCATGGCCCATCACCTGAGCATCTTTGGTAGACCATCTTCGTTTATCAGCCTTCTCTGTCTCTTACATAATGACATGAACATGTGTTGAGTAGTGCTTCTTCCTGCTGCACTACAAGAGGAATCCCGAACTGGGCCCTTGTCTGTGGAATGTTCCACCTCCTCATAGTCAGTCTCTGAACTCTGTCGTTACTTTATTTAAAGCCTTGAAGACCCGCATTTTCTCTTGAGCTTGTTATTTTAGACAGACGTTCACCGCACAGCCTTTGCTCCACCTCACCCAACATGCTGTTCAACTGCCTGCTGCTTTTAGCTATGTGCCACATAAATGCCCTTTCACATTACATCCCTTTTTCGATGTTCAGGAAACCAAAGGAAAGGTGTTATGTACTTCTTGTTGCGTGTTGCTTGGTGACAAATTGACTATGAAAGTAAATGCCAGTAAACGAGATGAGTAATTTAGCAGTTGGATGAAGTCAACGGTTGCAAATATCTTCTGTAAATCTTCATTTCCATCTGTCGGAGTCCCAAAAGCAATGTATTTTCCCCCAAAACTGAGAACACTTAATTTTTTTAAAAAAAAAACAAAACAATAGTGCAACTGTTTTAGCAGTTCTGCATTCAGCATTCCAGTGTACCTACTTAATGTCCTGGGCATTGACACTCAACATGATTTTTAAAGGTCAGCAACCTAATGTGTGTTTCAAAAGTGTTGAAATGTCCTGGTTTGAAAAGCAAGAAACAGACGTACACCTGTGGGGATAACTTGGATTCAAAGGGCATGGTGTGTTATTATAATGCATTAACTTGTTAAGTGATTCGGAGGGACACGGTCCCGTTTGTTTTTTACACAGTCTTGTGTGTATCGTAAATTATGATGAATACAAGTAGAAACAACTAATATTAATATGATCCAATATCACCACATCCTTGTATTGTGATAGTGCTCTAAAAAAGGTGGGCCTGATTTACAAAGATGAAATGCAGAATTATATATACTGCAGCCAGTGCACAAGTCCCTGGCAGATTGCATTATAACATTGTATGGTTTCAGTTGTACAGAATATTGCTGAAGAATCACAACTCTAACTAATATGCTGGAGTAAGTTGTGTGTCCGGCTCCTGCATAATCATATGGTGCTGTACCTACCATGGTGCCTGAGAAGGAGTGAAAGCGAAGGCTCCTTTTCAGGTGTATCATGGGAGCCGAGCTGGTTTCGTGTTTCTGTCTCTCATACTCCTTGGGGGAAAGAATGTCTCTCAGCTGAGAACACCACCTTAATATGCATTCAATACCATGTGCTTTCTAGTGGAGCTTCTGCATCCCCATTTGCAAAATCACTACGGGTGCTGGTGGGGGCACATCACAGCTTGGGACACAACGATCTCCGTAACAGACCCAAACTCATAAGTTCATTAACGTTGGCAGCATTATTATGTATTTGTGCTCTAAAGCAAATTCATATGAATTTAGCATGTTAAGAGCTTCACATAAATGAATGAATAAATACATAAATACATTTAAAAAATACATTTGCTTGCTACCTGTTGATACCTCCATTGAGGCCAAACTACTAAACAGGTACTGTGGTACAATAAATAGGTACACTTTAATGTTAGTATTTTAGTGATAGCTTTTTACATTTTTGCATTTCTTGAGCTTCAGGATATGTTTCTCAGGTGCCTTTGAAGAATGGTATAAAACAAACTTGTATAACAGTGGTTTCATATCTTCTCAAGCACTTGGTGTGAAGAGTCAGGAATGGAACACGGACACAGAGAGCTTACATTTGTGGCAGTACACTTTTATTATAACAAACAAAAAGGGTTTGGAAAATGCCTCAATATCCCTATTCTAGGAGGTAGTTCCCTACTAAAGCAAAACTAAGGATATGTCCAATGCCAGGATGTTCAAAGTGAAATGTCCCCTGTCCAAATCCTATTCTGGCCCTCACACTCTGAAAATTAACTCTAAGTTGAAAAGGGAAATGTCTCTGTGTGGCTTCCTTTCCCCCAATTTTTTTTTCACTACACTTTACTTATTTATTTTATTTGTTTATATATAGTTGTTTATAGTTCACAGAACTTATACAGCTTATACAATCGATAGCAAAAGAAATACATATAAATAAATATGACAAGTTTCATAGGTTACACAATTTCATACATGTATAGTTCATTCTTAATACAAAACTCAATACTATTTACATATTAGACCTCAGCATAATTTCTGCTAAAATACAGGCAAATACACGAACATCATTTCATTCTTAGCAACCAAGGGAATACCAGTACCGACACAAAGTTCAATTCTTAAGGAGAGCCTAAGGTTGTCCCTACTTCAATCCAAACCTGATATAATGCCATAAGGAAAGATTCAGAATAGGTGTTGAAACAATATTGCCAAAAATGATGAGACCGAATATAAGACCAGTCATTTACATACCGGCCATAATTCGAATAATATAGGCTTTGCATTCGAGAACAACCGGTCATTACATGTCTCACTGTTTCTAAAGCATCAATATTCTTACAAATGCGACAATAGCATTGGTCACTTGGCAGTTTCCATTGCGCACCACGGATGGCTTTTACCGGAAGTTGGTTCATTCTCATGAGTAATCGGAATTTGCGTAGCAGAGGGTCAGGGCATCATATCAGGTAAGATTGAGGGCATAAGAAGGAGTACACCATTCCTTCTATGTACTTATAATTATGTAATTCACTCATACGGGTGAAGTTGACTTCCCAATCTTTTTTCTTTAATATGTGTTTAAATGCCGATATAATAGATTTATAATGGCCACAACAATTACATTCCGCATTCCATTCCAGATCGATAAATAGAGCATGACAAGCAGTGTCGTATATATTTGTGTGGTCATGTTTTTTCAAGCTCATTACTTTAGACCCAATAATACTCAGTAACTCGCTTTCTGGTTGACTCATTGCTTTTAGTGGTAGAAGTCTCCATTGTTGCAACACAATAGATTTAAGGGATTGGAGTCCCAATTATACCCTTATATATTGGATCGGGCAGGACAGGGGCAAACCCAAAATGTTATGCCAAAAGTATCCCTCTATTTTCACAAGCCATGATAGATTTTTCATTGTGATTGCTTCAATCCCATATGTGAAAACCGGTGTTAACCATTGTCTATAAAGCATTAAGATTCCTTTCAGGGAATACCCTGCATAGTTGTTTACAAAGTTCTTTACAAGTAAAAGGATTTGTTTGGCACGTCTGATTTTATTTTTGATTAACAGATCAAACCCCACTTTACTACTAAACAGTATTCCTAGGTACTTATAGCTATTTGTGTATTTGATGTTAACCCAGGATAGCTCAATTTTTGGTCTATTGATTGCCTTGGATGAAAAGAGCATGATTTGAGTTTTTTTCAAATTAATAGTGAGTGAATATTCATTAGCGAAACTTCCCAATTCTTCAAGGATTGATTTCATCCCACTGAACGTGTGATCCACCATTACAAATCGTCTGCGTACGAGAGGGCAGCGACCCTTTCAGTACTAAATTTAGCTGGGCAATTTGCTTTATCTACTAGGCATCTTATCAAATTTGAAAGGTAAAGGTTAAATAGGGGAGAAGCCAATAGGCATCCTTGTTTGACATCTTTATTAACATTTATAGGCTTAGAAAGGCGTCCCTGGTTATCTAGTTGGACTTGGACACTAGTGTTAGTATGGAGTTGCATCAAGATCGTAAGTAGCCAGCTTGGGCACTGTAGCATGATCAGTAGTTCCCACAATTTCGATCAGTTGACGCTGTCAAACGCAGATTTAAAGTCTGTAAAAGTTATATAGACTGATGGATTACCTGTAATCTTAGCTCTAGATGTTACTGCATCAAGAAGGTGAATATTGTGGGTAGTACTGGTGCCTGTTCTAAAGCCAGACTGAAATGGATGCAGAATATAACTGGCATTAGACCAGCTTTGTAGATGATTAAGAACGATTGCAGTGAACACTTTACTAGTGGTACCAAGAATGGACACCATCCAGTAGTTTTCAGGGGTATCTCTGGTTTAGCTTTATATACTGGAATCATAATAGCTGTCTTGCAGGCTGTAGGAATTTGTTGGTCGTAACATACCTTCCTGAACAGTATATAGTGTATTTTAGCTCACAGATCAGGATCTTGCTTCACCACCATAGATGCAAGGCCATTAGGGCCTGGCACCCGAGAATTATTCAGATGTCTAATTATTTCGAAAATGCTTACTTTTGAAAATTCTAGTGGCCACATAGATTTTTTAGGTGTAATAAAGGAATGTGGTTGATCTTCATACATGATCTTGGTTATGTACGTCACCCACTTTTCTTCGCTCAAGGGATTCTGTACCATTTGCATGGAGTTCGTTCCAGCTCTATTAAGCAATTTCCATACAGTTGATACATCATTCTTCTGTAGCATACCAATCATTGTTTGCCATTTCATATTCATTTTGGTAAACCTTCTACGTTTGCACCAGTTATGGTAATTATTTGCCATACTCTGTTTACGTCTGCAGAAAGATAGAAGAGGGAGCTTCATAGTTTTCAATTTACAGAGTTCCCTCCTATATTATTGTTTCATAGCAATCAATTCACCATCATAGGAGAAATTCAGGTGTTTCTCTGTGGTTGTCCTAGAAGGAGGTCGCCACGTCAGAGGCAATCATTCTAATAGCATTTTCAATATCGTCACAATTCATGTAAAACATTTCAGTATGTAAATCATCTAGCAGCACTCGTACATGGCGAGACTTTTTTTTTGCATTTGCTAGCGTTCAATTTTAAGCAACAGCTCTTGTTATTAACATTGATGTTCATAGGGCCTTGCATACACCAACCAGGAGAAGCCTGGCTAAACTTTGCCCGGGTAAGTGAGTGGTCACTAACCACTTGATCTAAAACCTCAAAATCAGAAATATAATTAAGCATACTAATGTTAGCCCAAAAATAATCAAAAGTTGCTGATTTTTTCGCACAGGTCCCAAGTACATTTACCAGGTGTATCACTTATAGTTCTCCCATTAAGTGAACAACATTTCCATTCAGCTAAGTAGGATCTCAGTTTTTCGCCTCGAACATTACATTGCGATTTAATCATCACATTAGATTTTGCTATGTTATTGAAGCATTCAGACTTCTGCTTAAGACCACATTGTCCATTAAAATCTCCTCCTAGTAATACCATATGATCATCTTCTATCGTGAGCCAGTTCCTAATTAGCTCATCAATAGTATGAAATATGGTGTCCGTGTGTTCACCACTAGAGGGTCATAAATGTTTAATATTAACATTTTGGGGGCCGAGATGGAATTTTGTAGCAGTCATGAGGTCACCCTTAAGGCCTTTTTTTGCATTATGTTGAAATAATAAGTGGGCATCAACATGGAAACAACTCTCCATCTACCACTTCCTTGGCCAATTGCAGGTTTCTCATCCTCCAAATTCCCATCTGCCTCTCTGACCTACACCACAACTCACTAACTTTAACGCTACTCTTAACGCTCCTTTCTCCTCTCACTTCCTCCTTACTACATTCAATTCTAAACCCTCCCCTTCATGGCCTTGGATTGCACCTTCCATCTGCACCTTTAAAAAACAATGAGAAAAAACCTTTCACACTTGGCAAAGATCTAGACACTCCATGGATCTCCAACTCTTCTTGTTTTCTTATCAAAACAAATCCTATGCTCTCAACTCTGCCAAACGTGACTTATATCTCTCTATCATTTCATCCTAATCCTCTCAACCTAGGCACCTCCACAAATCTCTCAAATCAGTTCTCTCACCCCTAAACCCTCCTCCATCTCCTCTACTCTTTCTGCTAACAATTTTATCTCTACTTTGCTGCTAAAACAGCATTCAAAATACCCTTGCAAATTACCATCTACTCCCAATACTGCCCACTTTTATCCAATAATTCTACCCTCCTCTCCTGCAACAAAGCCTTCCTTCATCCCTACTAATATGGATGCGATTCTTGCCCTTCTTCTCAGGGCAAACCCTTCATGTGCCCCTATCAACCTTCTGTCCCCGCAAATAGTGAAACCCATAGCACCTAGTGTTGCTACATATCTTACTTCCCTCTTCAACTCCTCTATTGACAGGGCCTTTTCTATTATCCTATAAATTGTCTTTAATCCCCATGCTTAAGAACCCTGCCCTAGATCCCAACTGTCCTGCCAACTTTCATCCTGTCTTTCTTCTACCTCACTATACCAAAATCCTAGACTGAGTAGTTTTGAAATTGAGCCACTGAGTTCCTTGACACACACAAACTTCAGGATTCCCTTTAATCTGGCTTCTGACCTCTGCACTCTACTGAGTATGAGTGATCTTTCCTCAATGTCAACAACTATATCTCTTGCGCTCATCATGCTAATCATTAATCTATTGTTATTCTTCTTGACCGCTCTGCTGCATTCAATGCCACCAACCATTCTGACCTTCTGTCAACACTATCTCTCCTAGGTATCAGGGACACGGCCCTCAACTGGCCCTCAATTGATTTGCTTCATATCTAGCCCCCAGACACTTCCAGGTGTCTTGTAACAGCCTTACCTCCCCACTTACTCCCTTACTGTTGGTGTTCCCAAGGGCCAGTTCTGGCTCCACTTCTCCCTCCTCGCTATACCTCTGCTCTTGGCTCATTGATCTCCTGCTACACCTTCTCCTATCAACTCTTCTCTGAAGACACTCTGATCTTCTTCTCCTTTCCTTCCTTATCTGATGAGCTATGATCAAACATTTCTAACTGTCTCTACCCCATCAAATACAGAATGGCATCTCACTTGCTCAAGCTCAACTCCACTAAAACCGATGTTCCCTACTTCCCATCCAAACAGGCTATCTCTTTCTCCCCTCTATTTTTCTCTCCTGGTCACCTTCCCTTCTCTGCTTCTGCTTGCAACCTTGTTGTCATCTTCAACCCATTTCACAACTTCTCGCTCTTCATCTCCATATCTGGCCAGACTTTATCTCTTCAAAATCCGAAAAGCAAAGCATGTTCCCCTATTCAACACTGCTAAGCATATAATCTCCTCTTTAGTACTGTCTTGATCTGACATCTTTGCCAGTCTCCTCTATGGCCTTCCCAACATTGCTTTTTCACCTCTGGACAAAGCCCTCAACTTTGCTGTCCATACACTTTTCAGTCTTCCCTGCTTTACCTCCACCTCCTCAGGCAATTGTCAGTTAGGCTGGTTCTCATTATCTTCAAGACTATACACAGACTTGCCCCACCCTACCTTTTGGCCCATCTCACTCCCTACACTCTCCCTCACTCCCTACGATAATCCTTGGTTTACCTCCTTGCCACCTCTCATGCCCCACTGTGCTCCTTCTCATTTCTGCTCTCTCCCTCTTCTCGCTCCCTTACTATGGAATGATCTTCCTCTCCCTCTCTGCACTACTCCAACTCTATCCAAGTGATAGAACATTTCTCACCTTTACACTTGGGACAAACTTTGGGATTCATCTTCTGGATCCAATCTCCAACCACTCATTCCTGGTCCTTGAATGTGTGATCCCTCTCAAAATTAAGAAGCGCTTGCTTTCTCCTGTTTCGCACAAATGATGTCTTGCATATCAATTTGCACAGTATTGGCTACATCCACCTAGCTGGGGCAGAGATCAGTACCTGGAACCGTCCCTTTAAGGGACACAAATGGTGGAACCTGTTTGACAGAGTGGGGTGTCATACAATGTGCCCTGACCAACTGTCTCAAAATATAACTCCAAGGCAACCGGCCATCAGGATCAACTGAATGCCACCCTTGAGTAAATAATTTGCCCATTTAACTAGAACACTGGTTCAGGGATGATATGAGGCTGTCCTACAATTCGTAATAGCTGTTTTTTTAAGATAACCCCACTCTGTGGAGAACTGCATCCCATAATCTGTAACAATCTCTCAGGAAAATCTGGCTTTGTAGAAAACACCATCCAAGAATTTGATAATTTCAGATGTAGTAGGCTCTGCTACCACTTTCTAGTTAATCCACGTGGGGGCGTTTATAATCCACCAGAACAAAAATAAATCTGTTACCCCAAGCCAACCCTTGGATATGCCCCATTTCATCAACAGCCAAATGACCTTGCGTACGGATGATACTGGCACTTTCTGGAGAGGCGGTTCTCTACTTATTTTTTTCCCTGTTTCACCCCAAATGCTACTCGTGAGCGAAGTGCATGACAGATTCTTGCAGCTCGAGGGGGAATAATTGTATTGCCCTCCTCAATTTGCTATCAATAATACAACATGTGTCTTTAACCTCATAGTATGGTCACCTCTTCCTGTCTAGAGTGACCTTGCCTGGCCTCCCAACTGACCACTCCTTTGTGCACTTGAGAATGTTATCTTCTTAATCAGCCTGAACCCAAGCCATTTCGGAAATGGGCGGGAGACCTATGGTACCTATGGTTTAGTCACCTTACACTGAGCTTGAGCCCTACACCACATGCAGGGTAGACACAGCCAAGCATAACAGACAGCCACCACCCACCTTCTTCTCACCCTGCATGTACCCCACTGGGAAATAAATGCACTGTAAGTTCAGTAGCCACCTGGAAATCCAAGGTGAGGCAAGGGTGAAACCTTGCTGGAAAAGGCTTGTACTAAAGGTTTCTGATCAGACCTTACAATATTTACATTTACCAATAAATAGCATTTAAAGTGGTGGATAGCCAATGGGTTCACTCTCAATAACTGAATACCGCCTTCCTTGCCTAGGTTCAAACATAACTTTATTTTCTCCCTGGGGACCAATTTGTGAAAGTGCAGTCCCAATCCTAAACCACTGGAATCCATATTAAGCATGGTGTGGAGGCCAGGATCAATGTTCTTCTTAATTCCTTTAAATGCATGGGTATATTTCTCTGAGAACTCAATACATACACCCGTTTTTAGTAGGGAATTGAGTGTGGTTGACAGTGTCGAAAAGTCTTTCACAAACTTGTGATAGTATTTGGCCTGGTCAAGGAAAGAACACAATTCATCCTTGTCTCTGGGACAAGGCACAAGGTTGATAGCATCCACCAGGCTGGTGTGAGGACACACCCAGCAGCTGATAGCATGTGGCTGAAACATTCTATTTCGTGTATCCCAGTTTGCATTTACTTCTTTGAATGGTCAGATCTTCCCCCTTCAGATAGGCCAAGAACCTTCTTTAACATATGTTCATGTCAATGTATCTCCATCCATCAGATATCATCCAGGGACATTATGCTGTAACACCACAGTGTCAGCTAGTACCTTTTTCTATGATCTTTTGAAATACAACAGCCACCAATGCAAGGCCAAGGGGCATATGGCAGAACATGAATGTCCCTAGGGATGTGATGAAGGATGTGAGTGACTGAATTTCCTTGGAAATTCTCGCTTGGTGATATGTTGAGGATAAGTCCAACACACTGAAGGCTTTTGCTGAGCCTATGTTTGCCAGGGCTTCGGAGATCTTTGGCTGTGGGTGCCGTTCAATCCAAATGGAGCAATTCAAGCCTCTTAGATCCACACTAATTCAGGGTTTTCCATTGGCTTTCAAGACCAGCACTACAGGCAGAACAGCAAGATCCTACATTTTTAGTGGGGACTTGGCAGTGTGGCAAAGTCTTTCACAAACTTGTGATAGCATTTGGCCAGGCCAAGGAAAGAACACAATTCATCCTTGTCTCTTGGAGAGGGTACAAGTTGATAGCATCCACCAGGCTGGTGTGAGGACACACCCAGCAGCAAATTGCATGTGGCTCAAACATTCTATTTCCTTTAACCCAGTTTGCATTTACTTCTTTGAATGGTCAGATCTCCCCTTTTCGATAGTCTAAGAAGTTTCTTTAACACATTTTCATGCCCTTCCAATGTTTCACCATCCAAGAAACATCATCCATGGACATTACCCTGTAACACCACAGTGTTTGGTAAGCCAGCCAGTACCAGTTCCATTATTTTTTTAAATAAAGGAGCCGCGGATGCAAGGCTAAGGGGCATATGGCAGAAGGTGAATGCCCCTAGGGGCGTGATGAATGATGTGAGGGACTGAATTTCGTTGGCAGTTCTCACTTAGTGATATGTTGAGGATAAGTCCAACCCACTGAAGTATTTTGCTGAACCTATGTTTGCAAGGGCTTCTGAGATCTTTGGCTGTGGGTGCCAGTCAATCCAAATGGAGTACTTGCAGTCTCTTAGATCCACACTAATGCAGGGTTTGCCATTGGCTTTCGAGACCAGCACTACAAGCACAACAGCCTGAGCTCTCAATTTATTTAATAACTCCCCTCTGTAACATGAGATCCAATTCAAGTTGCAGGTTATCGTCATGTTATGTGGAATGGGCCCATAGACTTCTGGTTTGGTGCCATGCTTGAGAACTATGCAATGTTTAAAGTTCTTTAATTCGGCTAAGCGTTCAATAAAAACATCTGAGAAACACTGGGTCCATATTTCACTGACCTTGAAGATGGACACTGGGCTGTGAGCACCAACTTCAATGTGAATGCACAACACTCTCTATTCCTCCCACCTGTAAGGAACTCATGGTGGTAGCAGTAAAGACAGACACAAGTGATCCCAGTTCAAGGGTGCTTATTAAACTGTATGCAGGTTGGAAAAAGCCTAATCTAAACCTAAATCTAAGATGGGATCAAGCATCAACCATAAAATGAAAATAAGCCAGTCCTAGTGCCATTGTATCAAATAAAAAAGTGCCTATACTAAGAAACCTATTGCCAAACCTTACAACTAATACAAGAAGGGTGTGGCATTGTTTTCAAGAAAAGAAAGAAGTGTTCATAAATAATATGTTGGGATACGGTAGCTTGGGTCTTCCTTCTCAAAGTTTTGAGCACAGGGAAAAGTGGGATCTTGGAGCACAGCACACACTCGAGCTTTCCCAGCACGAGTCGAAAGTTCTGTTTTAGTCTACCAGGAGCATCGATGGCCAAGTCTTGTTTCCCTGGAAAGTCTCTTGCCTTCAAGGGTCTGACGTATTCAAATAACAAAACAAAAGTTCCTTCAACAAAATGCAAGTTTGCTTCCTGGTACTAGTTACGGTGATGATTCTTCACACCTGGGTATCTCTCTTGCGGGCGCTGACCCCTCTTTACTTTCAGCCACCCTCCTCTGGGTTCACTATTGCTTACCCTTTCACTCACAAATCTTAATGTCTTTTAAAACAGTTCCAGTGGACATCCCTCGGCCGGGTTCACAGTTGTCAAGACGCTGTTGCTTGCGAATTTAGACTTTGCCCCTTCCTTGTCAGCATCCCTCTTCTGGGTTCACTCTTGCCAACTTCACCTTCACATTTACTTTCAATGTTTATGGGATTCACCTCATTTGCCGTCTCACAGTTCTTAGGTCAAAGGCTTTCGACGGTATGGGGATTTTGATTGACCTCCTGTATGACCTCTTTGAACTAACTTGGTGACTCTCCTACAGCCTTCTAGTATTTGTAGTTTTTCTCAGACAGGGATGGACCAGAGTCTCTCAAGTTAGCACCCACGTGGTGCCAGTTCCCTCTGCAGCAGGTCTCCCCTTAACACTTTTACAGTTATTTGAACTTTGTTCAACTTACCACTTTGTGACTTTCATTCACCACAGCCGGCTCTTATCAGCTCTCCCCTCAATTCACTGGCTTTGATTAACCGCTTGGCCTTCCTCGTAACTGGAGTCAAGGCCGGTACCATGCTACCAGAGTTTCCCTCGCTCCCGCTTATCAGCTTCGACACAATCTGTGTACCATTGACATCTGTTGCAGCAAACCTGGGCTATTGTCCTCAGTCTAACGTTTCCGTCTGTGGAGGTTTCGTGGGTCTGCGTCGAAAGGGGCAATGTTGTGTCTGCCTTTCTCCTCTTCTTGAACCGACGCACCTGTATAGCAGTCTCGTTGTGCAGTCTGCCTTGCTCATGCTGTGCTCTCTTGCTCCACCTTTTATCCCTGTGGGGAAGGGAAAGGGCCATCCGGTGTGTGTGATTCTGATCAAACGCATGACTCTGCCTGACCTTTGTATTGGGACATTTCAGGTAAACAGTTCTGGTGTTAGTCCGTTCTCTTGTGTGTCATACGAAAGTGTTTGTGTCAGAAAATGGGGGGTGGGAGGGCAGTGGTTTTGAATATCCTACGTCGTAGGATGGGGAAAAGGTGTTGAAAGAAGGGGGATACCACGTCTCACCCATCGGTGTCCCACTCTCACTAGCCGAGGAACCCCCATCCAGGTGATCCTCTCTCACTGGTCCACCCCCAGGAACTGGATCCAATAGTGATGGCCGTCCCCTGGCCACCTGGATGACAGATCCCCAGGGACTAGCTAGGGAGACACCTTCCGGTTTCTAATACACCTTATGAGAGTGGAACCCTTTTCAGCTATCGAGGCACTGTACTCTCTGTCCTGGTAGAAAATAGTTGCATGAGAACTCCCTAAGAGATCAATCTGTAGCTCCCCATAACCAATGGGGATGATATCTTGTGGTTGCAGGTGGTGTATGTTCCTGCCCAAGTCAATGACACAGGTGGATTTAGAAATAATTGTTGAACGTGATTCTTTCTCTACCATCATGACAATCTCTATGTCTCTAATTTTGAAAATATCTGAGGGTCCGTTCCTGTCGAAGGGAAACAACACCTCAAACACATGCTTCCACTCCTTCACTTTGATTTCTTTTATCGATTTCATCATCAATCCATGCTCCTTTCATGAGACACCTCCCTGCAGATCGAAGCAAAGTGACCTCGGCATTTGCATTTCAGGCCCACCACACTTCAATGCTCTGAGGGCAGCTCCATAGTTCTTGAGAAGTTCTTAAGAGGCTCTTGAAGCCCTTGGAATCTCTGGACGAACTTGTGCCTGTGGAAGACAGTGTTGGCCAAAGTGGTTATGAAGTTTTGCAGCCACTTTCAAATATTCATCCATGTCGCCTGCCACTTCATCATGCTATTTGGGATTGTGTATGCTGTGGTGCTCCATGCCCTGGTTGTGCAAACAAATTGCCTCTTTCCAGACGTTTGAGAATTGTTCTCCCCCAATTGATAAGTATTGCACATCCTTTTCCATCTCTTTGATAAAATGGGAGGGTGCCAGGTTCTGCTAAGAATGGGGGAGATGGAGGCATATTTGCTGCAGTCATGCTTGGCTGCAATGTACTGTTAAGTGAACTGTTCACTGTCTCTTCAGTGAAGGATAAGACAGAACAATAAGCAGTCAGTTCCTGCCATAGATGTGTGTCTGCCACTGTAGTCCTGAAGTTTCAGAGCACTTGAAAGTTAGCCAACCCCCTGGCTCATCAGTAAACTAGGGAGCATTGCAGCTTTGCCCAGTATCCTGGAGACCGAGTGGGGATCTGCACACACAGTATACACCTCACCAAAGATGGGTACCAGAGTGTATGCAGTGCTGTCAGCACATAGCAGGAAGGCCTGAGGGACTGCCTAACCTGTGCAGTGATCACTGAGAAGAGGCCACGTGGTATGGGTGCATGAGCAAGCACCAAAGAGGGACATCACAAAGGTCGGGGACGGTGGATGCCACAAGTCACTCCCTTATGTGACCCTCATTGTCAGGGCTGTGTGCTGCAGATTAGTAAATGCTGCGGACACAGATAAGCTTCAGCTGTTTTTTTTTTGCATCCACCAGCAGTCCGCTCCTTCCAACTCCCCTTCCCACATGTTCTACCTCCACATTCGCCCTTCCATCCCACATCCCAATCCCATTATGTAAGCCCCAACCACAAGACACACCCACTAAAGATATAGTATTAGACATTGCAATGGACTTAAGTATTACTATAATAATTATTAAGGAGTCAAACATATCAAGAATGCATTTCCTGACATGCTTAACGTTTAATGATACATATTTTACAGGCAATCCAGTTTCAGAGAGATTGGTAACCAATGTTTCTTATTATTGTCATTGTTACCCACAATACTGCTCAATTGATTGAGCTTGTAGCTGGTGGGAGAAGTGCTAAGTAGACTCTACTGGCATGAGGAACCCATAATGCACCCCTGATACACAACCTCGTAGTACTTCCAAGGCAAACTATCTTCCATTTTAAAGATGGTCAAAGAGATGATATGCAAGCTAGAATGCATGAGATTACTAGGATTTGGACATGGTTATCTATATATCATCTACAGGTTCTAGGTCAAAGGATCGACAGTAAAAGGGTCAAGAGGTCAAAGGATCAACACCAAAGGGTCGACAGATCAAAGGATCGAATTTTTAGGTTTTTTTTCTCACATTTTTAGTTTTTTTTTTAGGGGGGTCGCCCCCCAACCACCCTTTTTTTGCTAAAAACCACTTCCCCCCCAAAAAAAATGGTGAAAAAAACCCCAATAAAATTTGATCCTTTGACCTGTCGACCCTTTGGTGTCGATCCTTTGACCTGTCGACCCTTTATATTCGATCCTTTGATTAGACACCTCATCTACATTCTACTGAGCTGTGCAATTCTAAATTTCCTTCCAAAGACTACATTCCAATGAAGACGGTGCTTTGGAGGCAACACAAACTATCAGGACATTTTGCATGTGGTAAATGAATAGTATGTGGATTTTTAAAAAAAACACAGTTTTGTTTCAGTTGCGGACATGTGAACGTTTATTTAGGGACTTCGCCAACTTTCAAACTAAAGGTGTGATTTACTGCATTGAATTCTCTATAGCCTGTACATGGACAAGACTGCACACATGGCCAGTGTGCAGACTAGAAACATAGATTTCAAATTAAATGTAAGACTCAGAATATCAATTTGGTACAACACTTTCTGAGCCACTCTCATACTGAAGATGAATTGAAATGGTGAGTTTTGGACAAAGTTTATCCTAATTCGTGATGTAGAGATGTTGATAAAATACTCACTTGGAAGGTACTTCAATGGATTCTGCCCTGATAGTCCCACTTCATATGGTTGGATACAGCTCCTTACTTGATGAGATTACTAATACATCGAATATTGTATTGTTTGGTAACAATGTAACTTTGTATAATAATGCAATAATTAAGCAGGAGGAGATATAATAACTAATGCATATATTGTTGCCCATAGTAAAGCTCTTAAGCATCTCCTGCTTGTTCCACAATATATACAACAAAATATATTCAGTTATTCAACATTGGTGCTTGAGTTTTCAAATACTTTAATTGAATTTATTCTTAAACCTGGCTGTATGAATTTATAATATGGGCCTCATTGTAGATTTCAGAGTTGTTTCCTTTTGGATGTGTATGTCAATTAACATCCATTCGTGACAATCGTCCCACTTTTGCCAAATTATGTGACTGGAATCGCTGCACAGATTCCAGCTCCCGATGTAATGTGATGAGTCATTTATAATGCGCCTGTACACAAGTGTTTCTAGGCGCGACAAGACAAGGTAGGGAAGAAAGAGAGAGGACAAAACAAGCGATCGTACTAGGCCTTGTGTCATTCAGATCGTGCACATTTGTTTTGAATGAATTTGTTTACTTCTCTCTGTTGATTTATAAATAATTTAAAACGTTGAGTTTTTTTGTTCTGAGCCTTCTTTAATTGCTCCCGCTTGTTTTTCTAATGTTGAAAGGACATCATGCTTTAGGATTTATTCAGGCTTAGATTATATGATTTTTTAATTTATTTTATGTAGATTAACATAATTAGTTAGAAGTGGTATGGCATGAACGCCAAATGGGGACAGCAATGAATTAACATGTTAAACTAATACCACTACAATATCTTATAATCTAATAGGTCAAAAACATAGAAGACCGTTTTGGCAATGTTATTAATTTACAAAAGCCATTGAACTATGTAAACTTTGGTCAATAGTTAATCCTAGACATTTTGGGCCTAATTTTCAAACACTTTTTACATGTTGCAATCCCATTAAATCACTCCTTTGTAAATCAGGCCCTGTATATCTCTTTAGAGATTTGAATTCCATCTCTCTTTGAGGTTCTATATTTCAGAACGTAGGAGGATACATATACCTATATTTGTGGAAACTCTTTACTTCTTCCCTTGAAAAATTAAACAGGCTGAGTTAAAGTTGCCCTTTATGCAAACATGTCTAATAAAATTGAATATGCATCAGCATTTTTCAAAATAAATTATAAGAAGAGAAATAATCAAACAATTCTCCTCAGACTGGGTAAATTAACATTCCTTTTTTTTAAAGTAGCAATTTCCTTGGTCCGTTTTATTTGGTTAACTGTGGGGAACCCAGATAATGGGCTCTTTCCAGTAGGTGAGGGCCAGTCTTTTTTAGGATAGTTGATAGGTTGCTATACTTTCTTCTTGATTATTTGGTAGATCTTTGATGCACCTTTCGTTTATTTGTTTTACTTTTTGTTTTTATTTGTATTTGGCTGTAACTTGCAACCTTTACAAACAATACATAAAACACAGTTTACAAATTTACAAAATCGCAGAGTTAATAAGAACATTAACAATACAGTACTCAAACAGAAATACCATATAAAATGTCATAAAAGTCATACATAATTCTGATTGCACCGCTCAGTCATAGTCAGGGATGAAAGCTACCCTTCTATTCTTAGTCACAGAACCAGGATTGATACATTGGTGCCGATGAAGGTGTTGCAATATGATTTACATCAAAATGTATATGCTATACCTCGACCTGACCAGACCAGACCACACCAACAGCTCTGACTAAATTAAATTATCCATTGTTTCACCACTTGACTATAATTTCACACTATGCGCTGAATAGTTTATTGCAATATATCTTTAATTGTTTGACCAAGTAACTTAT
The DNA here is from genome assembly GCF_040938575.1 of Ambystoma mexicanum. NCBI lineage: Eukaryota > Metazoa > Chordata > Amphibia > Caudata > Ambystomatidae > Ambystoma > Ambystoma mexicanum. The sequence goes on from NC_090932.1 coordinate 782,631,619, forward strand.
ATCAGTGATTATCCTATTGAACAGTATCAAGTGAGTGTATTGTCAGATGGGTAATAAGAGTGGAATTCGATATTTAGTGTGTTTTGTTATGTTTATTAAATTGTATTCAGTGTGCATGCTTTGCTGCACAATATATAGTCCCATAGTGTCCATGGTGGTGGGGGCTGCCTGCAGAGGGTGTTCCTTCTGGAGGGGGCTGCCTGGAGGGGCTGTCCCTTCTGGTGGGGGTTGCCTGCAAGGGGTGTCACAGGTGAGGGGATCTGGGGGTGTTGTGTTACTACAGTGGTTAATGTGCAGTGGGTGGGTATGTGTGGGCAATCTGGGTGCCAAGGGTGTAAGGGGAATCAGGTTTATTAACTGGTGTGGCCTACACTTACGAGGGGGCATGCAATTTTGCTGGGGTGTGGCCGGGGACTGTGAGGTGTTGTTGTGCGATTTCGCTGGGATACGGCCTGGGCTTGCATGGGAGGGCACGCCTTTTCTCTTGGGTGTGGCCGAGGATTGCAAGGTGTTGTCATGCGGTTTTGCTGGGGTACAGCCTGGGCTTGCGTGGGAGGGCACTCATTTTCTCTGGAGTGCGGCTGGGGATTGCAAGGTGTTGGTGAGCGATTTTGCTGTGGTACGACCTGGACTTGCATGGGAGGGCACACGTTTCTCTGGAGAGCAGACAGGGATTGCGAGGTGTTAGTGTGGGATTTCACTGGGGTGATGGATGCTCGGCCAGGGATGGTGCGGAGGCTTGCGCCATGTTAGTGCTTTCACTTGCTTTTTGGTGTGCGTGGAGGCGTGTTGGGGGCGTTCCTCCCGCAGCTTGCTATTACTTGCGTGACAGCTATTGATGCCTATTGAAATCTATGAATAGGCGTGCTATGCACGTTTTTATCTGCGCCAGGCTCGAGCAGGGTCCTTCTCAGTGCGAGCCCTTGCTCAGTTTCTGTGCCCGATTCCATGAATAAGGGACCTAGTCACTTATTCGGTTTCTAGAACAATATAGTTACACCAACATTACATTTGAGAATAGTGGAACACAATTCTAAGGTAAGCAAGAACTTAGGAATTACTTTTCGGGACGGCAGTATGAACTTATAGGATAAGTAAGAAGTCAGGAATACACATTTAGAATGGCAAGACGCAATTCAAGGTGGGTAAAACCCTATTGGTAATACATGCTTACACTATTTTTATTACAGGAATAAGTAGTTATACCAATGTTACTTTTCAGAATAGTGAAACACAGTTCCAAGGTAAGCAAGAACTCTATCAGACTTTTTCAGAAAGGCAGTCAGCAGTTCAAGGTAAGCAAAACCTAATGTTACACGTTTATAATGGCAACTTGCTATTCAGGGTGAGTAAAACCATATTGGTAGTAAACCCTTACACGAATATGTAGGCACACCAATGTTACTTTTTAGAAAACTGGAACAGAATTCAAAGGCAAGTAAATAACATTGCCTACTTTTCAGAGTGGCAGTAAGCAACTCAAAGGTAAGTAGTAACTTTATAACACTTTGCAACTTATTCTGTTTCAGGAATCAAAGTTACATCACTAACACATAGCAAGTACTTTGCAACACATGTTATATTTTCCCTGTAGAAGCCATATGCTTTCGAGTCCTTCCCTATTTTAGGGAACGGGTGTTTTCAGAGGCAGAAGGAGGACCCTGGTGGTCTAGGAGCCAGCTGTTGTTAGGTCAGGATAAGGCAGAATTGTAGGAAAGTCAGAGTTCCAGAGGATTTCTCATCAGACAACTAAGTATCAGACTTTAGAGTTAGTGGAAGTGTTCAGGGACTTCGTAGAAAACTCACTAAATGTGTTCCAGTGTTAGGCCTGGGTGAACGGTATGGGTGAACTCCCACCTACACAAATCACCACCTTAGCCACAGAGGAGTGACATAAGACTTTAAGTAAGTATTACCCTAAGCCACTCAGTACCTCAGCAGTGAAAAAGAGCTTGCAGATGGACTCCTTCACGATGAAGCAGCACAGGACCCGTTCTCTGGATTCCTGGTCGTGGTGATGAAAAAAAAGACACTGGATGGGAACGTGCACCAGCAGTCGACAGAAAAGTCTTGTGACAAAGGATTGTCTGGTGCTTCTCGAGGCTCTGTAATTTTGGTGCCCCTTTCAAGGTACCAGATGAAGGACAGTTGTCCCCAATCGGATTCACCTTGCCATTTCAGTCCAGTACTGGTGAGGGGTCTTCACAGAGTGCAATCGTGTATTTGGAGGTCCAGCATGAGTCCACCAAAGTTTCAGTGAAATTCGTTCTCCCGAAGACGTTGCAAAGTACTTATGCTTGAGCTTCCTTTGTATTGGCGGTGTGCAGCCCCGGAAGGCCACAGCTCATCATGGGATGGCTCAAAATGTAGGTCTCCTTAGGACTGTCTGGTCCCACTAGTCTATGCATTGGTGTCATTGTCTTCTGGACTCCTCTGACGCATCAAAGAAAGGGTCAGCACAGGCAGCGGTTACACAGCAGGCACCTCCGGTCGCTGGGAGTAGCTACAGCAATCTTCTCTTCTTCATCAGATTCAGCTCCAGTGGTCTACTTGTCTTCCACTTCCAGATCCAGGCCAGATATAGAGGAACCCACACACATCCTCTGCAAACTCTCCCTGCAGTTTAAAAAAAGGGGTGAGTATCTGTCCAATCAGGACAACCAACGCTGCAGTGGGGACTGGATTCTCTCAGGCACACCAGAAGACAAAGGTGGGCAGAGTTTCAGACTCCTCCCTCATTACAGACCCTCTGGAGCCTCAGCGGGCTACACAAAGGGTTCCCACCAAAGATAAAGAACAACCAGGACCTCCCCCACCCAGGACGGCAGAAGAAGTACCAAGAAAGGACAAGCATGCTAAAAATTGTGAAAAAAAGAAAGAAGCCACCATCTTTGCAAAATGCTGACTCTTCTGTGCATTACTGCGGCTGTAATGACAGGCTACCAGAAGAAATCACACAAATGTCAGTCAAGTATGTCCACTGCCACCAGCCATAATATCACGCTTGTCACTGTAACAGAAATGTTACAGGAGCAAGGAGAAAGGGGATTCATAGCAACCCCTCAGCACTCCTCATAAGGTGAGGTGTGCTGGTCTCACAATATGAAATGTAGGGGGAAATAAATCCCTCTCTATCCTTGGGAACATGTGTCCTGCAAGGTAAGTCAAGAAATACAAAAAGGGAAGTCCACGGGGCACCCCAGCAATGCTGGCCGTGCTGCAATAATGAAATGAAGATTTCCAAAAATGGAGAGACAGAAAAATGACGCCCATAAAATGAATAAAGAAAGGGTGAGTGGGGAAAAGGTTCCCACTCACTCAGGAACATAGAAAAAGTATTCCCAAGTACAGCAATAAGTGCTGGACATGTGAAGGTGATTGGGCATATAAATGAAAATGTAACCTAACTGTTATTTACCCACCATTGACTGCCCATACTAATCCCTTTGGCCTTTGCAACCACTGCCATCCACTCCCCGCCCTAAACACACCATTCTGGGGTCTCTTTGAGCTTGCACTATGAAGCTGTAAGAACAAACTGGTTTAATACACTTGTCTAAGTGCCAAGGTCTGTTTGCATAGACTTGCATAATAGCCTGACACTTAAGGGTGTGTCTTCAGCCACTTGATTCTTATCTGTTCCTTGCACTGAAGTCATGTTAAAACCCAACATTGACAAAGCCAGCGGTTGGGGGCTTATGTATAGCTATTAGAAAGGCGTTTGCCAAGCACTGGCTTCATGTGTCCAGGTAATCACACGAAATCCATGTTATATGCCAAAGGTGAGCCATACGTGCCATGATGCTGCAACCACCCTGGGAGTGTAAACCATTACCTTCTTTGTGGTTGGCGTGCTCAGTATAATTTCTGGATGTTTCCGCACTGCAGAAATATGTATAAACCCCAGCTACAGAACTCCAGGGAGTTTAATAATCACACAGTAATCACAGCCGGGGTAAATTATAGGCTTTCAGAAGTATTCCGCTATACCTCATGCTCGGGAGCCATTAATCGTATACTAATCAGCCCCCCAGTGCTGGCTTCCTGATTACATTCTATTTCATAGCTATCAAAACAAAGTCTTTATGTTTAACTGTGACATCTGTAGCTTTAGGAAGGGTTTACGTGGCGTGTAACTGTCCGCAGGGATTCGGGGGGATTACCGACTCTTACGTCATTGAAGCAGTAGCTCTGCTGTCCAGGACTGGCGATCACTTCCGGCTGGCTGACTTCAAGGAAAGAGAGGCTCGGCGTGTACTTCCTTTCTTCACGGTGTTCAGATAAATTGAATCCCTACCTTGATTAGATAATGGACATTTTCAGGAAAAATGTTCACGGTTCAGTGGTAGAAAGGCCCCTTTTCAATTCCCAAAGGTACCGTTGTTGTTAGTGTCATTATATGAATACAGAAAATAGTACTGCAACGTGTATAATTATAAGAATAATTTCCTTATTAGTTTTCATAAATAATTAACCAACAATTAATTCATTGTCGGTCACTCATGTTATGGTCTTAGTGTATGTAGGAGTATAGTTTGATGGTGTTCTTGGAAATCACTGAGAATGATGGACGGGCGGCTTCAACGCTCCTGGTGGATTTTTAGAGCTTTCATACGCCCCTCCATCAAACCATTTGTAAGCGGATGTAAACATGAGTCTCTTCTTCTCACTACTTACCAAACCCGAGCAGCCTGCTCAGGGCATGCCTAAACACATTTCATAATCCTGGGGTCGGTGGGTGGAGGGGGATCTGCCCAGAAGCGTGGGGCACTTTACATGCGTGTAGGGTTTTCTCTGGTTGGGAATTCATGTTAATTTCTGAATGTTGATGTGTAATTGATAAATGTTGCCCTTTAAGTGATTTGAGGTGTAATTGACTGGTTGGCGCATGGAGGGTGTGCTTATGTTAGGCTGCAGTTAGAGTGGAGAATGTGGACGTTCAGAGTCCAGGAGGGCTTGATACATTTCCATGTTCTAAGGCCGTCTATACTTCTGCCTGTGGTAACTCAGGGGAGGATTTTGACCCCACTGATAAGCCTTGCAGGGCAAAGGTCAATCCCACAGAACTGTACCTGTTATGACTTGGTGACTAGGGAGGAGTCAGTTGCCTTCTTTCCTCCTCTGGTTTGTCCTGTTTGGTGTCTGCCTTCCACACTTTCTCTTTGTTTGGGAATCAAATATTTCGAATTCTTGTGTGTGATGGATAATCATTCGAGCTCACAATGGTTCCTCCAGATTTGGAGGTGATTGCAACTTCTTTGCTCAAATCTCTCATGAATAGGATTGCCGAGTCAAGGGGCATTCAGTTTCTTTTTACGAAGATGACAATGTTTCCAATCCTCAGGAAAAGGTGGGTCTCAGATTGTTTTCCTCCCTTATTCCTCTGCCAACACCTTCTGTTGCTCTTCACCTTATTGTAAACTTGAAATGGGTGAACACGTTCATTGACAGTAATCCTTTTAGAATGTCATACATTCAGTCTATCATTCCTGTAGTAAAGCCAGGGTATGTCTTCTCTTCAGGAGACCTTATGGACACCTGCAGAGGTGTCTAGAGTCGTCTTTCCAGGTGGTTTAATATGGCTTTCATGCCCTGACAAGAGGGCGGACATGGCCTGTAATGGCCCGCTAGCCTGACCTAAGGGAGGCCTGAGCGAAGTGAGGGTCACAGCTTGGGCTCTTAAAGGCCATTTCCACCCTCCTTGCAGGGTGTGAAAGCCACCCGCACCTCAGGGTTCGTCCAGGGGGCAAATGGTTTGAAACATTTTTCATCAGGAGATCCGCAGCTGATCTCCCGTTGAAAAACAGAAGAAAACAAGATGGCCGCCACCACATGGAAAAGGGACTAAGTCCCTTGTCCATTTTTATGACGGCGGCCAAATGGGAGGAGCTCCGGAACCCCGGAGCGCAATGCTCCAGTCCTGCAGGTAAGTGGAGGGGGTTGAGAGGCAACAGGGAGTAGCTCCCTGTTGCCTCCCTGATATGGAAAAAAGGGGGAAAAAAGCTCCACCTTGGCTAGTGCCTTGGGCGGATGGGACAGTGGGCAGGAATTGTGTATTTTCGTCTGCTTTTCCAGCCACCTGATTGGCTGAGCGCCCTTCCTCAGGTGCAAATATGGCTTTCACGTTCTGGCTGGGGGGCGGACATGGGGTTTAAAGGACCACCAGCCCAAGCTTTGGTAGGCCCAAGCTAATCATTCACTTCAGCCTCAAGTTTGACCAAAGAATGGACATGAAGATTCTGGCTCTTGGGCTGGGCCTACTTCATGGGAGGTGGATATTTGTTCATCCTAACCTAGAGGAATTATTAGTTCAAAACTCCACTCTCTTCCAGGTGACCAGAGACAATTAGAGTGTGTAAGGCCTGCACAGGGTCACGTGTCTGGTGAATGCCAGGAAGTCCACCCATATACCTCGACAATGTGGGAAGTTCATCAAAGCTTTATTCAACACCAACAGCAGGAGGATTTTCCTTTCGAGGTCCCTGATCTTGCACAATTGCTTTCCTCCAATCTTGCTCAACGTTAAAGGCGTCATATCTGCACACGTGTTTTCAGTTCTCTGGGTGAGATTCCAACTGAAACCCATGGTTTGCCTTCTCCCAAATCATTACACCCTGGACTATCTGGAATGTTACTTTCAGGTTCTTGTGTCACAATACATCTGCAACTCAACACAATAGGGGTTAAGCTAAGAGCTTCTTCAACTTGGGATCAGCTTAGATTCTCTTGATCCCTTGACCATTATAATGGATGCCCGTCTGTAGTGCTGTGGCATTGTTCTGTTTCAGATTTTTGATTAAGGTCTTGGCTGCTCTGATATCAGTCACAGGAATCTGAAGGGGAAGGCAGTGTTTATCTATACTGACAGAATGGTTCCAAAGGTGTATGTGAAACCCCAGGGGAGGCACACGATCTCAAACTCTGGCAAAGGAGTTTCAGGTGGTGCTTTAGGAAGAGATTCATCTGGTTTCACTTCAAGTGTTTTATTTTCCAAGGGGAGAAAAATCCAGAACAGACTACCTTAGCAGGATCTTTCCTCCCTGTAGACCTCTTCCTAGATCCAATGAGTTTACAGATGTTTGTCTCCAGTTTTTGCTCCCAAATTCAGGATCCACTAGTGTTGCAAGCATTCGTCCTCTATCTTTCATGGCTAAACCTACTGTCTTTCTCTTCTCTCTCTTTCCCATTTGTCAGAAGGGCCTATTAAGAATCAAGTAGTAGAATGATTCTGTGGTTTTATTAACCCTTCTCTGGCAGAGGAAGTCCTGGTGCTCCATCAGACATCTTTTGGATTCTTCCACTGGATCCACCCCTTCTACATTGGTCAAACCTTTCCTTGCTGTCTCTAGTAAGTTTAACAGTTTTGACATTTGAGTTCAGGGGTTTTGTGCATAAGGATATTACTTAGTAGGTGACAGCTGACATACATTTTCCAGACCCTATTTCACGCTTAACTCCTATGAATGACAGTAGACATACTATTCTGCTTGGTGCTCCGAATCTGTGGAATCTCTTCTACTCTATGCTCCTTTGACATTTTTGGATATCTTGGGAGCTAATTTTGATCCTGGCTAGTTTGGGTCTAATTAATTCCTCATTCCTCTGCCAGTTTGCAGATAACTGGGTTTGTAGGTCTCCTGTAAAATTCTAAAATCTTTTCATATTTATTCCAGAGACCCTCTTCTTCTTGGGATCCCCTATGCCATTCAATGCTTCACTTTTACCTTTTGGGTCCATTATATAAGACATTCTTGAAATTTCAAAGCTCTGTTTTTGATTGCAGTAAAGTCTACTAGATGCCTTGGAGAATTATATGCCCTTCTTTGTTCTCCTCCCTCTCTCTCAGACCTTCCCCAAACATGTGTCCTAAGGTTTTATGAGATTTTCACCTGAAACAGGATATTATTATCGGCACACTCTTGCTTACAAAGGATTGTATTTCTGGTTCCTTTGATCAGCTACTAATGAAAACCTATCAGTCATATCATAGCCGTCAGGGCCTCTCTTCCCCATGGTGTTCATGTTGGCCTGTGTCATTTGGGGAGAAAGCCCTCTACCCATACTCTCGCTAGGTGGCTTTGCTTGACTTTGGCAGATCAAGTGGCTGGATTCCCTGTTTCTGTAGCAATCCAGTTATGTTCCACGTCAGGCATGGTGGCTTCATGGCCTTGCTTCATCTATCGCCCAAATAAATTACATTTGCAGGCCAGCAACTTGGCCCTCTCCAGACACGCTTGTTTCATAAGATGGCTTTCATGCCCTGGCTGGGTGGTGTTCATGGGGTTTAATGGCCCGCCAGCCCGAGCTTTGATAGGACCGAGTAAAGCAAGGGACTCAACTCAGGCTGCGGGCCGTTAAGCCCTATACCTGCCCCCTAGCCAGGCCATGAAAGCTTTTCGCACCCTGGAGTTTACCAATGGGAGATGAGATCTGTGCAATGCCAGCTCACGTTGGCGAAAAAAAGCGAAACAATTGGCAGCCACCATTGAGATGGAAAAGGGTCTAGGTCAGTTTTCGGATGACGGTGGCCATGAAAAACATGTTCCAAATTGGTCGCTGTCATCCGATAAGGGTCCTAGTCCATTTTCTATTTTGATGGTGGCCAGATGGGAGGATCATCGGGGACTGAAGCACAAGGCTCTGGTCCCGCAGGTAAGTTGGGGTGGGAGGAAGGGGAATGAGGTTTTCTAATGTGGGGAGGCAACAGGGAGAGTCTCCCTGATGCCTCTCTACATTTGAAGAAAAAAAAAGAAAAAGGAAAATAAACACCACCGGGGAAGGGCCTCGGGTGGCTGGAACAGCAGGTGGGGATTGTGTATTCTCGCCCGCTGTTCCAGCCACCTGATTGCGCCTGAGTGCCCTTCCCCAGGTACGAATTTATTGTGCTCCAAAATGGAATTGTAACTATTAAATTTTGCTTGGGTATTGCAGTCTCTCTTTTGTGGTCTATTTCTATTGTATGCCAGCATCTTTATTCTTGTTGGTTATATCATTGTTATTTAAAGACGGGGACGAGGAAGAAGGATGAAGGAGTAATTCCAAGATTTCATAGGGTAATCTGCATTACCCTGCGCCCTACCCTTTTTCATCGCAGTCCTAGTAAAATAATCTCCCTCCATCTGGGTGGCCATAGCTAACCCATGACTGTGCTGGAAGATCTTAACATACACAAATATACATATATATAACTACAACCAGAAAAGTAGTGATTCAATGGTCTACTGGAGCAGGTTATGTGAATCTGGGAGAATTATTGAATTCTGCCTAAATAGGATAATTTCAGTTTTTATACTCCTTTCATCACCTCTTAATTTTCGTTGAAATGCTTGAATTACCACTGATGCTGATGTATTTTCCAGTTATATTACTACTGCTACAAGTACCACTTATAACATTTTGCTAGACAACATCACAAAGCAAAAACCCATGAGCTGCCAACACACATGAAAAATAGCATTTCTATATATTTATAATGATACATCCGCACATTTTATTTTTAGGCGTCACCTGCCCTCTTTGTCAAGGGCTTTGCAAAATAATGTCATGTCCCTTTCTTGCTGCTGTTTCACACACATTCCTCACTTGTTTTTTTTTCTTCTTTTTTTTCCTTCTTCTGTTCTTTGCTCTCATCATTTTTGTCTGCTCTTATGCCTGTTCATTACTCCTTTCGACCATCTCTGCAGCCCAAGTCTTTCTTGTTCTCATAATTCAGCTAATCTGTCCTGTTCTCCCACTCTATCTTCTACTTTTTCTATTAGCCTAATGAACATCTGTCTCAGTATGCAATAAGCCTCATTCAATTCTTGATAATTTCTTTATCTTCATTTCATTATCTCTATTTAACTGAATCATGGCTCACTCCAACATATACCACCACTACTGCACCGCTGCCCTCCTCATTTACAAACCTTTGTCACACTCCTCACCTTTCAGGCAAAGATGGTAGCACAAGTGTCCTGTGTCATTCCCCCTTTGCTCTGTCTTCCCCATCCCTAATCTCCACCAGAATTCATCTTTTGAATATCGTTTTACTTCTTTTAGAAAATTTTGCTCACTGGATTTTCTTATTAATTACCTGTTACAATGGTATGTTTCTGCCTTCTGTGTCAATGTTTTCTTCTTGCTGACTTCAACTCCCATCTGTCTTCAAATCATCAATCTTCTTTTCTCCTGCGTCTTCATTGTTATCATAGTTTTCAATGCTCTTCTACTCCATCTCATATTTCTGGCTCCTCTTGTGACTTAATTGTGTTCTTCATTCCCTTCTACTTTCCTATCACTCCTCCCCAATGTATTCATCTGACCATTTCTTAGTTTCTTTTTCATCCATACATCCTTCCCCATCTACTTCTTTTCACTCTACCACTACTTTTTCCTGTGGTGACTTAAGCTCCCTCAGTATTCATGGCATAATTTCTTCATGTTTAACAATAATCCCTCACCTGCTAAATGTAATCTTCTCCCAGTTGACTACACACTTTCTTCTCTAAACTCTGGTCTTCTCTCTACTTTGGACCTAGATTAGCCCGCCGAATCTTCCATTTCTTCTTATAAACCTCCCCAGCCCTGGTTTACTTCTGAACTTCGTTCCCTTTGAGCTTCACATCATCATTCTGAACGGCATTGGAAAACAATGTTCCCTCTGATCTTAGCCTGCTTTCATGTTTATGTACCCTGTATGATTCCTCACATTTTTTGGATCTCACTCTATTTTTCTCCACGCTGGCCTCCAATTTCGACTTGTTAATCACATTTTTGCTCTACTACTCTTTGTTTCAAAAATACTGGTGCGTATGGTCTACACTCAAGTCACAAACTATCTGGATCATCACTCCCTTCTATCTCTACATTTGTTTTTTGGCCTTCTCAGACCACTGAAACGTCTCTTCTTTGTGTTGCTAATTCTCCACTCCAATTAATTCTCTGTTCTTATTCTTGTTGATTTTCCTGCTGCTTTCGATACTGTTGGTCAACCTACTCCTCGTTCCACTCTTTTCACTTTGGGATTTTATGGTCTGTCTTGAATTGGTTTCGATCCTATGTATCTGACCGTACCATCTCTATGTATTGGGCAGGCAGCAGTCCTCAGCGTTTCCTTTGCACTGTGGTGCTCCTTAGGGCATGTTGTTGGACCACTCCTTTTCTCGCCTTACACTATTGCTATTTCCTTAATTGTCACCTCCTTTGTTCACTCCTGTAACTTCCATGTTAATGATTCCCAGATCTTTCACGCTGGTGATTCCCACTCTTTTCATTCTTTTTACTCCTTCTCTCAATGCCTATTTTGTTTCTAGCCAATCGTGGATACATTCTCGCTCTCTCCATCATAATGCCTCACAAACAGAAGTTCTGTTCTTCCCTGCTTAAACTGTTCTTTCTTGACACTTTTACTCTCCCCTTTCTGGTTCCCAGTCTGCCCCCTTTCTTGCTCCTTGTGCTTGTAACTTGGGGGTTTCCTTTAATTCTACTCGTTCTCTTTCTCTTCATATTCCCAACATTTTATCTTCTTGCCATTTCTAAATTTACAATATTCACAAATTACGTTTTTTTCTTTCTTTTCGTGCAACTAAATTCCCCATCTTACTTTTCGTGTGACTAAGTTGCTCATTGCCTCTCTTGTTTTCTCTCATCTTGATTACTGCCGTGCCCTTTTAATTCGACTCCCTGCTTACCAATTTGCTCCATTCTGCTCTATTTCCATTTAATCTATTCATTCTCTTTAGGGTCTCTCTCCTCGCATTTCTATCTCTTGTTCTCTGCTGTCACTTTCTTTGATTACTTTTGACTACCATCTCACTTTTCATTTTCTCTGTGTTGTTTTTAACTGCATGAATGGCTTTGCATATTCTTATATATCTGCTTTGGGCTCAATGTATTGACCCTCTCGATCTTTATGTTCTCAAATTCAATACCGCCTTGCTGCTCTTGGGTCGCCTGTGCTAAGTCCCACTTTCACTTTTTCTCTATCCTTGCGCCAAAAGCCTAAAGCCCTAGATTACCCTTGTCTCCTTTGTCCCTCCCATCCCTTTTGATGTTTCAGTCCTGTCTAAAATCTCATGTTCTGTCCATTTCACTATCGTTTTATGTATTCCTTTATTTTAAACTCTCATTTCTCACTTACTTGTACTGTTATTTGTTTGTTCTGTGCTTTAGCAAACGTGTTACATAACGAATACAAATACAAATGCAGGGAAAATATAGCTCGGAACACATTTCTAAAACAATAAATGATACATCACACTGTTTTATAAAATATTTTCTATCAAGGCACTTTAGTTAAATGTCATGTCTAATGAAGCAAAATTAAAAGAAAATACTTTATAAAAAGGAATGCAGTCAATGCATCACTGATGTCTTGCATAACACTGCAAGGTTTTACTGCTGACTCACTTGGCAATTTTACTGACATTTCTGTTTTCTTTCATTGTAAATTTCACATTATTTAGCCGCTATAAAGCAATCGGTACTAAACTGGGCAACTACTTTACTGAGACAAAAACGGATCTCACTGTCAGTGAGAAAAGTAACTAATTAAAACCTTACATTTACCTTACATTTACTCAAGGAGGAAGGCAATGTCCTATGACTAACTCACATATTTTCCTTTTCGGAAGAGAAGCTGATTGCCCTCCAGCGTAAAGTAGCGTGTTTTCCATCGTTTGATGAACTTCCATCGGATCTGCTTCTCCTTAAGCTTGCCTTCAATCAAGGGCTGCCCTTCTTGGTGTACAACTGAAAGGCAAATAATGCAATCATCTGCATCTATGGCATTGTCAGGTGGAACAAATGTGTCATTTCTCTTTGTATTCATGGTACAGTGAGTCTACATAAAGTACCTGTAATGACAACACAGTGATAACACAGTTTAAATACATTGTTTTCTGAATGTTGACACAAAACATAATCAATCAATATGGTAATCATGATTTAAAAAGTCACAAAAATGTCAATAACATCATGCATCTTCATATGTATAGAAAACAAAAATGATTTACATGAAACCTAAGCATTTGTATGATATCCAAGATAAATATCACATTTGAAAGAGAGAAGAATGCAAGCAAATCACTTTAAGCAGATGTGATATGAACTCATTTTAAACTACGAAGTTTATTTTTACATTCCCTATTTCATGTTTAACCTCCCCAATGTATGAAAATGCAATTAATGTCAGCGAACTGCATAAAGGCGACAAAGACATATACACCCTGGCTGTTACTACACCATAATTATTCAATTGAGCTATAAACTAAACTTAACGAATTTGATATTTTAAATAGAAGCACATCCATAAAAAAAAATTCTTCATAATTTGCCTAACTATCATATGAAAATAAATGGTCGGTGGATGTCAATAAACTATGTTGTTCATAGCAATAGACTGGCGTCTGCTTTGGATAAAAAACTGTGATTGAAGGTGGCCTTAATTGAACCTAAATCTTTATCTCCACTAACACCCGATAGAAAAGTTCTGCAATTTTAAAATATATGAAGTGGTTGCCCATGTAGAGCATTATAAAACCTCACCAAATAATAGAAGAATACATTATAGACATTTTTTCATCAAAAAGAGTGCACCACAGTGATGCACAGCTACCATATTGATTATGCACTGTGATAATGTATAGACTAAGTTGACTTAGTGACCCACATAAGAAAGCATCGATTTTCTAAAGGTGTGGTTAGCATCTTTCAAATTTGCACACGTGCAACTTAAAATGTTCATTATAGATGCAAATATCTATATAGGTTTGTATCCAAAATGGTCTACACACTTTCAAATATAGGGGAGAGATAGGAGGTGGTAATTATGTTGTCTGTATATGGATCAAGCTTTACATTGTAGTGCAGAATGGAGATGGCTGCCTTCAAATGTTGCAGATGCATCGGGCTTGGAATATAGGTTTCGCCCAGTGAGGGCCCAGTAACGGAGAACATTGGTTTATGATGTTTCCCTCTATAGGCGTTGGAAAGTCAGTGTGTGAAGGTTGAGTGGAGTGGTTCTAATCAGTAGCAGGGGGCGTACTGTAGATGGAATAAGGGAAGGGCCCCTGCAGTGCCACAGCGTCTCCTGAAGGAAGCAGGAACCTTCATGGATTTGAACAGTAAGAAGGAGCTGAAGCCATGAGCAACAGTATCAAAGCAACTACTGTAGGAGGAGGCAAGGAGATGGGGCCATGCCTCATAATAAACTGCGGCCATGACTCGTAGATAGGTGAATGCCAGTGTGGGAGAGTGAGATGCATGTTGCCCTATTATCGGAGCTAAGTACAATACTACGCAAGAGTGACTGTGTGTTTTTCCTTCCAGCTAATGGTCACATTTGCTCCATTGAAACCCTTGGGCCTTCCATCAGCGTCTAGCAGGTTAATCCATGCCTCTGACAATAGCAAAGATCAGTCTGCCCATGGCTGTGTGCTACTGCATTAAACTGCCCCTTAAGTTTGCACCTGAAGTAAACCATTGTATCTCTACCAAGAACCATTCTTGCGTACAATTTACAGCCGGTGCCTTTGAAAGTCAGCACTCACAAGATGCTGATTCTCGCTGTGAGGATAATGTTTAACAAGGCACTTTCCATCAGTAAATACCTGTGTAACACCATCCTATGAAGACCATTAGATCTGGTGATATTGCGACCCACCTTAATTATTCTCTCCTGACTACATGTGTGCTTGGAAGGTTGGGCTACCGAAAAAAGGATTAAAAGTCGATCATTCCTCCAATGCACGGATCAGAAGGGAGCAAACCAACGTTTAAATATGGCAATTAAATCTGTTGGTTAAGTGAAAGCCAAATACCCCAGGTGGACACTCCTGGATTAACCAATGGTCATCACAATCGGAAGAGGTGCATATTCCACCTTTAATCAAAAATGCTTAACTGCTCTGATCCTCTACAATAGAAGGTCCACAATGACAATGGACTGAATATGGGCCAATGAACTCATGGCTGTGGAAAACCAATGATCAGTAACAAGTTTGGATTTGGCATTTTGAATTTGACCTCTGTCCTTTCATTGGGGAGGAACATAGGACTCTTCTGGCTTATCTACAAATATCAACTGAACACATTTATTGGCACACTGAAGCCCCAACTGTAATGGGGCTTTCCTGATGGAAAGGTAGCTCAGGCAACCATTGCATCTGTTATGTGTTTCACAACATTTTTTATTTAAGCAATAACCCCCGAGCCACAGGGGCATTACTGAGTCAGTTAATACCCCGAGGCCCATAGTTATAGGCCAGAGCGAAGAAGCGAGGGCCTTAATGAAGGCCCCGGGGCATTACCTGACATGATAATGCTCCCACAGCGAGGGGTTTATTGCTATTAGTAGCCTGGCCAGGAAGACCTGTGTACTAATAGCATTCTTTTTCTGTTACGAAAAGGAGCTGTGTTTTAGAACAGAAAAAAACAAAAAAAGTTTCAAAAAATTCCCACCGGGGAAGGGAAAACAAAGTACTTTTTCCCTTTCCATGGCAACCATCGGGAGTGGACACGCTGGGTACAGAAGAACACTTCTGTACTTCTGTCCACCTGTTCCCAGTGCGTTTGCTCCCAAAAAAGGAGAAAAAAGAAGGTAAGTGGGGTTGGGAAGGCAGGGAGGGGATTGTTTGCAGGGGCGGGGGAGGAAGAAAGAAAACACTTACCTGAATCCCCGGCGGTTGCGGATGGCAGCCTCCAGCCGTGTGGAGGCTCGGAGCCGGGATTGCCCCGTTCCGAGCCTCCTCATTGGCTGAGGGGCTGTCACGCCCCCCGCTGGGAACAAAGGAAAGGAATCTGGGCGAGGGATTCCCGGTTGCGAAAGCCCTGGCGAAGGCCAATCAGATTGTTTGATACATTCTGATTGACCCTCGCTGGGAACTAATAACTGAAAAAGTGACCCACTAAAGTATGTGCACCACTTTCTCTGAAGATGCACTAAGCTGCACTTCATTGTATCAATGGTCTTCTGTGTCCCTAAACCATAGCTAGTACAGCGTAGCATGAAAACACCAGCTGTGATATTTTTTCATACTGTCTGCTGATAAATATACTTGTTCTAGTGTCACATCGGAAGTGACTGCTATGTTTTGCATATTGATCATGTCACATATGTAGCAATGGACACTGTGACCTGGGTCATGTAAGGACAGTGCCTTAATAAGCCCCTCCCTCAACTCCAAGGACATCAGGTGAACTCATCATCTTGGTCGGGGCACAAGAGAAATCATGTACAACAAATCTGACCTGGTTCTTCATATCAGGATGGTCCTTCTGGTCCACAATGATGAAACCAGTCACGCCCTGTGGACTTGCCTTCTTCAGGTCATTTAATCACCCTGACTTGAGTCAGATGAGCAGGTTTTCAGCAGGTGAGCATTTGTTGCAGGTAATGAAACCTGGATGCCACTTCTTTGGTGGCACTAGGCGGCTGTGCTCTTTGGCCATGGGTATTTTCATAGTGTATATCATTTGCTGATACACATTATGGTATAATAATGGCCACTGTGCCTTAAAAGAGGCACATTGCACAGTTAGTCCTGTTTCTCCATCTGCATACAAGTGGTTCTACTAACAGCATTAAAATCATCCATTACACTGCAAAAGTGAGCCCTCAGGATCCTTGTCTTCCTGCACTTCCTTCCCACACAGAGTGCTCTCCCCTAATCAAAACCTTGCTAAGAGTTGTTCTGGCCAAACAGTTGATGTGCCACAGAATGCATTCTCATCAGTTATTCTGAGACATGTTGTAATGCGTGCCTATCAGAGTCTGACAGAGAATGCCTACCCATTGGTTACAGTACAGAGAATAAATGAACCTCAGAAAATAGGCACAGAATGTCCACCCATCAAGCTGAATCTTGTAGGGTTGGCCACCACAAGTGTCTTATTTGTGCTGCTGGTGGCACTAGAGATTTGAGAGGTGGCTCATTTCCGTGCTAAGAGGCTCCCCTTTTTGGAGAGCCTTCTCAAACTATGGGCAGATTCAACATGAGCATGTTCATACATGAGGATGCTGGCATATATTGCACAGGTACCATATGCATGCTTCCCTATAGTATACTTTCTGTTGTTATGGGCAAAGCAAACATGAGTATGCTCTTCTATGGTAATATTGGTATATATTGCTGCAGCCAAGATAGACATGTTTGTATTGGAAAACACTCCTGTGTAATGTCAGTGACTTGGCACCTATTGGATTTTTTCAAGTGTTATCCTACAAAACTGATTCTAAACTGTGGCTTTTTACCCAATGTTTAACAGAAAATGTGTTGCAAAATGCACCATATTAAAAATGTTCTTATGGGGAGACGCCTCGAAACCACCCTTAATGTAGGGATCCCTTCCTTCTTTCACACCTCTCAATCTGGTTTCCATGCAGGACGTGGGCCCGAGCTTTGCTGTTACTGGACCTCTCTGCCGCCTCTGACATCATCAATCATGGTATCCTGCTAGAATGCCTGGCAGGGGCCGGCTTCTTGGGAACCCATCCTGGCTTGGTTCTCTTCTTTTCTATCGGACCATTATCAAACCTTCTCTCTCTCCTTTCCTCTCTCAGGTGGCAGACCTCACTTGTGGTGTGCATCAAGGGTCCGCCATCTCCCCAACCTTATTTGACGTCTATGTTCAGGCGCTGACCAAACTTATCTTGTCCCATGTCTTCCTCTGATATTCACATGCAGATGACATGCAGATGCTGGTCCGCCATGACCTTTCCATTCCTGAGTCGTTGGTCAGGTTCTGTGCCTGTCTGGAGACTGTGGGGGAATGGATTTGTAACAACTGGCTCAAGTTGAACACCAAAAAGACGAGGTGTTGGTTCCCCCCTCAGTTTCCTCTTTCTGAACCACTGATTTCTGGCCTTCTTCCATGGGTCCTTTTCCCTCACCTGTCCTTATTGTTAAAGATCCCGGGGTGAAACTCTCCTCCTCCACCTCTATGGAGCTACAGGCCAGCACAGTTTGTCAGCAGGACTCCTTTCAGCGTAAATATCTTAATTGTGTTCTTCCTCACATCCCCGCTGCTCTCATATCTCTCCCATTCTTCAAAAGCTTAGGAGGATCCATTTCAAAGCTCATTGTCTGGTACACTAGGCGCTCTACGGCCAAGGAGCTGAATATTTACAGGCTAAGTTTCGGCCGTATTTCATGGGCTGGGGACTGCATTCTGCCGACACCTGTCTGCTCCCATTCCTATGCTCAAAGACAGTCGGATCGGATGCCACTCCTTCTCAGTGGGAGTCGCGGGCCTTTGGAACTCCCTGCCGCACTCCCTCAGTTCTACTGCTACCCACCTGGCTTTCTATCAGGCCCTGAAACCTTATCCTAAATTCCCTCTGCTCACCGTCCTGCGAGGAGAACCAAGATGCCTTTGAGGGCGAATGTTGCACTTAATACATTCTCCACAATACAGTACAATACAATACAAAACAATACAATACAATAAAATACAATACAATACATTATAATACAAAAAAACATCGTGGATCTGGAACATCTTGGTAAACTTCATCAACACCTGGATGTCCTCTTTACCGGTATAATCCGATTCTGCTAGAGGAAAACTCACAGAGTCTTCAATTCTGTGCAGTGATCATACCTGCATCCAAGGTATCTTTACTCCACTGACCAGTCGAGAGTTCACTTTTGCCACAAGTTTGTGACCTGGTGACAGCAGTGACTTGGATTTCATCAAGTTAACTATCTTTGAAATCTCCCTGCAGAGCTCTGGTTTTAGCCAGCTGTTCAGCCAGGTCACTCTCAGTCTTATCTGGCCCCTCTATTTTGGAATGACCTCTTATCTTCTTCCAGTAGATGGTCACCAGATCATCAATCGACTGGATCAGTTTGCCAAGCTTTAAGGGTTTATTGTTAGAACAAAGCATGCCTTCCAGTTAATCGGGTGTTCCACAAAGACATTCCTGACATAATCAGAGTTGGTAATTATTCCAAGTTCTTTGAGTTGGTGGTGTACTGCATTGAGGATGGATTAATAAATGGCCATCAACTCTGCCATCCTAACTGCTTAGTGGTCCTATTTTGTAACCAGCAAATGGCTCTGTGGTATCATTCATAATGCTAGCCACTCGTTTTTCTCCTAGTTATCACCAACATGGTAGGAGCACCGATCCACATAAACTGTGTGTAACCCCTGGCAAATGTCTCCTTCATAGACCTTATGCAGAGAAGTTAAGTATGCCTCCACATTTTTTTTGTTCTTTATATTTTTGTCCTCAAGACAATTTTGTTAAGCACAATCATGCAAGTCTGTCACCCCTGTGCTAGTGGACTCTTCTTGTTTTGGCCATATCTGACCTCCACGGGAAAGCTTTGCATGGAAAGAATCCAGGAAAAATTCAGAAATTACTTATATTCCCTGCCCAGATTCAGTCACTTTGTACGTATTACAAGGGTTGGTGAGGAATCTCTATGATGATGTGCCCCCTCAGGATAATAGGATGGTAGTTTTTCAATGCCCATTCCGTTGCCAGCTGTGCCTTTCTGCAGTCACTGAATTTTTCCTCCACAAACGACAATGTTTTGCTTGCGTACGAGACAACTTTGTTAACTTTGTCATGCTTTTGGTACAACATTGCTGTTTGACAGGTATTTGAGCCCCTGTCTCCAAGAAGAACACCTTATTGTTGATAGGGTAAGCCAAACAAGAAGCTTGGAAAAGGCTTCTTCTCAGTTGTTCAACTGCCTGGGATTGTTCTGGCCCCCACTCCCACTTGACACTCGCTTTAATAAATGGACCAAGGGTCGAGTGATCTCTGCGTAGTCTTAAATGAACTTCCAACTATAATTAGTGAGTCCAAGAAGACTTCTCAGTTCATGCAGAGTAGAAGGGTCTGTTAATTTCAATAAGGCTTCCACCTTCTTTGCCTGGGGATTGAGAACCTCAGTGGTGATTTTGTACACTAAGAGGTTCACTCTGGTCTTACACCACTTTGCCTTCTGAAAGGACAGTTTTGCTCTTGCTTTTTGCGTTTGGGCCGAACATAGTGGACTTCTGCTATATGTTCCTCCACAGTTGAGCTTTTGATCAGAACATCATCTCCGTTTGCCCAAACTGGGCATGGCCTTATGCAGAAATATGTTGAACTCATTGCTGGAGTTTATGTATCCAAGGGGGGTTCACTTCCTTGTTTATTGCTGCCCCCCGAAGGTAAAGGCAAGCTTGTATTGGGCTTCCCTACTCATGGGGACTGTCCAGTAGTCGTTGGTCAAATGAATGGCTGTGTAAACTTTGGACCCTTGGATCTGTGTCAGCCCTTGATCGATGTAAGGAAGTGGCCATCTTGACATGTTGACCCGTTTGTTCAATTCCCTCAGGTGTGCACATAGTCTCCATTGGCAATTTGGTTTAAGTATCCCCAGTACCGGGTTGTTAAAGGTTCAGTGTATCGGACAAATTATCCCATGGTATTCTATGTTCTTAATAATCTCTGTGAGTGACTCCATGGACACGACAGGTAACCTGAATTGCTTAACAAATACTGGAGCCATCTGTAGGGCCGTGGGTATGGTGTTCAAATGAATAAATGTGCGTCCACAGTCATATTAGTTCACCAAAAAGATATCTTGGAAGTCCAGGAAAACCTGTTTCAGCTTGTGTCTTTGCTCCTCGGTCTGACAGGCATCAACCAGACTGATCCATTCATTGACCATCTGCCTGAAACCTGGAAAGGCCTCAGGCTTCACAATTTTGGCAGTATCCTCCAGTTGGGTGGAGAGATCTATTTTTATGTTGTTAGCCTGGAAAGGGGGTTCCATAGATTTGAGGTTGTTCTTATTGACTATGAATACTACTTTATCCATCCTGATGTCACAGGTCACTCTTCCACCTCATAAGGGCAGGATGAGTACACCAAGAAATTCCACCATGCCTGGTAAACATCTTTTCTGGATGAATACTGTCACTGGTGTTGAAACAGTTGTTTGGAATTGGTCCAAAGAGTTAATGACCTAACTCATTAGAATAATGTTGGGCATCAACCGCCATTACAATAAATGTGTCTGTGCCCAAAGTGATAATTTGAGGGCTTCTGTTATCCACCAATATTCAAATGGTGTCATGTTCTAAATCCAGTAGAGGGGTCGAATTTAATACAAACCTTGTTGGTGGAGATAGGATGCAAATATATATAGGCGTCCTGATGTCTGAGGTTCTGTCCTTGCTTAATTTTGAGGGCAATCGTGAAATGTCGTGGGATGGAAGCCTCTTTTCACACTTGAACTTCAATCGCATAAGGCAGCAATTGAGCTGCCGGATTGCTTTTTCAGTGTTGTCAAAGTCCATGTGGTTACCCCCCCAGTCGTGACCAGACTTTATTATGAATTAGATCCAAATTGATTGCAAATTGGTTGAGAATGTCATTACCCAAATAAAAGCCATGAGGGACATCTCTCACGACCCAACAATTATGTTCTATGCTTTTGTTGCCAATTGAAACTTTTAGCGTACACCTACTAGGCGGGAACATTTGGAATTTGGGGTTTCCAGACCCACTTCCCATTTATTAATTAATTTAAATGTAGGACTGGTCTGATATTTTGGGAGTTTCCTGAATAATACTTCACAGATGAAGCTATTTCCATTATTCAGGCATACTCTGGCGAGCAAATACTCCTCCCCCTCATTTATCTGAATGGAGAAAAACAACTGTTTGCCGTTTTTCTAAATGTCCGACAGACTTTGAGCTGGTTCTTTATGATCTTTTTTCATGGGGTTCAGTGTATCTTCTGACTTTGGACTAGTGTAAACTTTCAGGGTGTTCCCTTCCAGGGTGGAATGCCACTTAAAACTGGAAGAAAGGTTGGTTTTCAAGAATGGAGAAGGGTTTCCATCACCAGTTTGTTCTCCTACAGAGATGACAGTGATGTCTGGGACATGAGTATTCTGGAAATGGAATTTAACTTTATCTGACTGTTGTTCGATTAAATGTCAGGTACCATTCAAACTTACATGATTTGTATTAATTTTTTGTTTGATAGGCCGGTTAGTCTGGGTCCAGAAGACCTTGCTGACACAGTCGATCAGAGGTGATAACTTCAGGAGGAGATTGTTCTCCAGTAAACAAGGTGCGCCCTCTGCAGTCATGACTATCACCGGATGTTTGAACGATTGTCACACCATTTTTATTTCCAGATCAGCAATCCCTTGGACAAGAGTGCCATTCCCATCAAATCTCTGGAGTTGTCAGGGAAAAGGTATGAGGGGAATTTGGCGACCATCCCTCTTCCTGAGTTTTAATTGGTCAAAGGCCTTTTTGGACAGGAGGATGTCTTGGGATCCAGTATCCACCAGAGCTGATAACTCACACTGACCCTGCACCTTGTCCGGGGCTTAAAATCTGCCCTCTTTTTCCTCAAGGGTGCAAAGAAAGTGTGAGATATTCGCCAGTTCGACAGTCATTTTCATGATATTCAATCAATCAATCAATCAATCAATCAATCAATCAAATAGCTTTATTTAGCCATAAGGCCATCAAAGTACATCCTAACACAAAAGCAAATGATAAATAATCACTAGTATACATTGTAAACAGAAAAAACAAATATGGCGATACAGTCCCCCCCGTTAGGATTCCCTTTGGAATTGTGGATACATGATCCTTGTGACTTATTAGTTGCCTGTGGAAGTAAATTTGCACCCGACAGGACAGGGTTGTGGTCGGTGTTTCCAGAGGTGTGCATGATACCAGGGAGGGGGGTGGGGACTAATAGAAATCAGGCTGTTAATTTGACGGCCACCCTTCCCTTTGCTGCCCAACACACCGTTGGCCACCCTCCAGTCCCAAAACTCCAACTGCAGAAGGTCACTGATGGATTTGTCCTCATAGTTCAGTCTGAAACTGTTTGCTAGAGCTTCCCGGGCTATGAAGGGACACCCCCCATTGTCCGGAACCAGTGAAGGTATTTATTTAACAGCACATCCTTTGGTTCTCGTTGGTTGGGTTTCAATTTCAGTACCACCATGCAGGAATAATATACCTCTCCGTTCTTTCCAGCGATCATTGTTATTGGTCCGGCTCTCCCAGTTTGGAAATCTGGGGGCAGCACGAAAAATGTCATTAAGTTCTTGCTCCAGGCCACCGCATTACCATCAAGCCCCTTTTAAAATGTGCTCCTTCCCACAGATTATGTTTGGGCCATTGGTTCTCTGGGGCTATCAGTCTCTGCAAGCGTGGTGTCCACCGTCGCTGCTGGGTTTGAACTTGGCAAGTTTGGGTGCAAGCCACCACCATTTCCAAGAGTGGCACCATGTAGACCTGGTGCGGTTTGACAGAGGGCCTGGGGGGAGCCCCCCTGGCACTGTTGTTGGTTATAGATTTCTTGTGGGGCGAGATGTCGGACAGCAGCCCCACCCTCCTTCCTGGATTTTAGAGCCATTGTAAGCAGATGTTTGCCAGAATGTAAAGGGGGATAGTGTAGTGGCCAAAGTAGTGATCGCAGCTTCAGCAATACCCCTCCACCATCGTCCAACCCATGGGGGGCGTTGGGTGGGCCCAAAAACCTCTGAATTTCTTTCAATAAGAGATGCGCATCACCAAATGAATTAGCACTGGGGCCATCGTGGCTGCTCGTCTCCGGGGCTCCAGGTCAACCAATTCATGATCAGTGTTAGGTTCAGGGTCAGTTGCAGAGTCAAAGACAGGGAAAAATGCAGGCTCGTCCTCCAGTGTCTTAATAGGCAGGGCTGACAATATGGGCTGGTGTACTATCGTTATTGAGATAGGATGAGGGGCATGTAATACACTCAGTCCTGGGAACATAGTGACTTAAGACAAAGTGGCAAGGATGAGTGTGGGTGTGTGGAAAAGTCTCATCGTTCACAGTGATGAATGTCCGCCAACTCACCATTTGCCTTGCTGTTTACCTTCCTTTGAAATCCCCCACTGATCCTGCATTGGAAAAATGCAACTTCAGCTGCAACTTCAGCTGTGAGGCACGCCTCGAGTCAGTCCACGCGAGTAGGGTAAAGGAAGGAGCAATGATGGCATGATGGGAGGCCCCATGCTGGCTTGCTAACACCGCCAGTTGGATGCCAACACCCTGAGGCCTTTCCTCCCTGTGGGCTTCACCCTGGCAAGGGAAACAGGGGATTATGAAGGCCGGTGAGCAGGAGGTGGGAGGGGCAACAGCAACAGAGCAAAAGCAGTCTCCAGGCCCCCAGCGGGATGCCAACACCCTGCACCCTTTCCTCCCCACAGACTTCATGATATTGAAATCTGACACTGTCCCACTTTCAAGCCAAACATCAGTCGTTACTGAGTTGGCCTCCTGCATCATTCTAGTTTGCCAGCTCTCAGCTTCGCCTGCAAGCCGTTCTCCACAAATACATAACTTAGCTAGGAGATGCTTCCAGGCATCATCATTTTCTACAGCAGTAATTTTAAGAATGGCTTTTTGCACATTCTTCACTTTCTCTGGACAGGGGGCGAATATCACCCTATTCCAGCTTGATGTCCACACTTGTTGCCAAATAAAAAGTGAATTCAAATCAATTTCCCTTTGCACTGGTACTTGGCACAATCTTATTCCTCTGGACACCTCCCTGGCTTCCAGGGGTCAAGTAAAAAACAAAGGGGGGTCCTGAGAGTCCCTCTGCTGGACAGTAGTCCTGGTTACGAGAGACTGACCCAGAGTCTTTAGCTCACTATCTTTCGAAATATCTAAAACATATCACTCTTTGTCCTGCCCTAAGGCAGTCCAGCACCAAAATGGTAAGCAATTCTCCTCTGAACAAGAGTACCAACAGCAACCGAGACATGTGTTTTGGTCTGGTTGGACCTCATCAGTAGGGTGGAGCTGTGCCTCTTTAAGAATAGTGAGCAAGGGGTCCACGTCTGGATTGCCCTAGTAACTTAGGGTGAGACCCAAAGTTACTTAAATATGCAAAAAACAAGGGGGGTCCTGGGAGTCCCTCTGCTGGACATTAGTCCTAGTTAGGAGAGACTGACCCAGAGTCTTTAGCTCACTATCTTTCACAGAGGAGAAATATCTAAAACATATCAGTCTTTGTCCTGCCCTAGGGCAGTCCAGCACCAAAATGCTAAGCAATTCTCCTCTGAACAAGAGTACCAACAGCAACTCCAGACAGGTGATTTGGTCTGATTGGACCTCATCAGTAGGGTGGAGCTGTGCCTCTCTAAGAATAGTGACCAAGGGGTCCATGTCTGGATTACCCTATTAACCTACGGTGAGACCCAAAGTTACTTAAAGATACAAAAACAAGGGGGGGTACTGGGAGTCCTCCTGCTGGACTTTAGTCCTGGTTACGAAGGACGGACCCAGAGTCTTTAGCTCACTCTCTTTACCAGGGGAGAAATATCTAATACATATCAGTCTTTGTCCTGCCCTAGGGCAGTCCAGCACCAAAATGCTAAGCAATTCTCCTCTGAACAAGAGTACCAACAGCAACTCAGACACGTGTTTCAGTCTGGTTGGACCTCATCAGTTGGGTGGAGCTGTGCCTCTCTAAGAATAGTGAGCAAGGGGTCCATGTATGGATTCCCCTAGTAACTTAGGATGAGACCGAAAGTTACTTAAATATGCAAATAACAAGGGGGGGGTCCTGGGAGTACCTCTGCCGGACATTAGTCCCGGTTACACGAGACTGACACAGAGTCTTTAGCTCACTACCTTTCACAGAGGAGAAATAACTAAAACATATCAGTTTTTGTCCTGCCATAGGGCAGTCCAGCACCGAAATGCTAAGCAATTCTCCTCTGAACAAGAGTACCAACAGTGACCCCAAACACGTGTTTTGGTCTGGTTGGACCTCATCAGTAGGGTGGAGCTGCGCCTCTCTAAGAATAGGGAGCAAAGTGTCCATGTCTGGTTTCCCCTAGTAACTTAGGGTGAGACCCAAAGTTACATAAATATGCAAAAAACAAGGGGGGTCCTGGGAGTCCCTCTGCCGGACATTAGTCCCAGTTACGAGAGATTGACCCAGAGTCTTTAGCTCACTATCTTTCACAGAGGAGAAATGTCTACAACATATTGGGGCTCAAGTCGTAGGGGTACTTTATCAAAGCATGAGCAACCTTCTATCTACCTTGACCTTGATGTGGTTACACCAGAATTAATAGTATGTCACAATGCACTTGTCATGAGTAAAAGACAGTAAGCTAGGCCCTGGCAAATGGGCCCCATCTTTGTAACAATATATTGGGAGACCACCTTTAACATGGCAGTTCCTTCCCCACCAATTAAGATGATTCCCAGCACATCGATTATTTCTTTTCAGCTAGCCCTATCTATGACTCATTTAGAGCCACGTAGATCCCTCCGCCTGTGCCAACAATGAGCCAAGAACCAGGCCGGAGTAAAGAAGTATTTATATCAATTTACATTATAGGTTCCATGAATCATTTCACTAAATGGTTACACATGCCACCTTCTCTGTGGCACAAAACAAAGCTTCAATACAAATCACACTTTTTCTTTTTTGCTCCAGGCACAGGGAACACAAGCCAACTAAACAGGTCAACACTCTTTTACCTTGAACCCCTTTTATGTCAAAATCAAATAATACCTTGGCACATCGCTAGAGCATGAACACTACTTGATAAGGTTTAGATTTAAAACAACTGCACAGTTTGGGTTTTCAAAAGCAAATAATTGATTGAATGTTATAAGTGACCACTCAAAACAAAGGTTTTCTCTATATGTTAAAACTGTAGTTTTCTATAAAAAAAAAGCAAATAACACATGTAGCACTTGCATATTTCAATTTCCCTGCACACATAAAAATGCTAGCTTTTTGATCACACAGACTTTTGAGAATACTTTTGATTGATAGAACCCTTCTTCCTTCTTCATCTGGAAGCAATCCAAAATCTTTATGCGATCAGGGTCACGTACACCTCAGGAAAGAGTATGCATTTTTCAATGGAGAATTACACTTGGTTTCACTTGGCAAAGCACTTCTCTCCCCAGCACCAAAAACCCAGGCTTCAGTTATATTCAGCACCCCTATGTGTGAAAGCACGGTCTGGTGAGTCGGGACAGTTAGGATTTTCATTTTTTGGACCCCTCTTTTCTTGAAAGAAGTGTGGGATAGACAGGAAAATAGATGCACCCATTTACTTTAAGTTTCTATAACTTAACTTACCACGAGGAAAGAGGGTGGAGGTTTCGAACACACACGAACTTCCTCCTGTGTCAATTTATATGGAAGTTAATTACATTATTATTACGTAAAATATGCTGAGGTCTACACAGTTTGCCCCCCCCACTATTAAGGGAAAATATTAATGCAGGCAGACCCCCCCACACACCTGGTGTTGTTTGGATTAATCTACTTACATTGGAAATCTCTGTTTTAGGCTTTTCCAGTTGCTGTCTTCCATGTAAAATAATCCTGGAGCAATTTGTAGGCCTTCTAACACAGTTAATGCCCGACATCTGTGTCAGGATTCACCTAGATGGATTATAGGCAAGTCTCCATGAAGATATTTAAGCAGCTCTCCCCTTCCCCATAGAGTGAGGGTTTTGTACCCTATAAGCCACACCTCCAAATAATAAAATTAGAAGGTGCAGGTTTATTGGTTCTGACTTTTTATTGGAGGTTTATTACCTTTTTCTCCCACCAAGGTCCATCCCCTCCCCTGTCAATAGGCCCTGGGAGTTCTGAAGTTGAATTGTTGGGACAGAGGTACACACCTACTAGCATTTACCATGTAGACTTTTCACATTTTTCGCTTAAAAAGTCACTACACGACAAAACTTTTCAATTTACAAATAAACCTCATAATATCTATATATTTATGTTCCACTAATCATGAAAGATTTATCAAAATGTCTCCCAATTCGGCAGGATATTGCACGTGCAAGCTGTGTTTTTTTGTCATGGGGACACAAATATTAACTAATTATGAATGTGACATTTTCTACCCAGATATCTAATTTAATAAGCCCACCTTTCGGATTCAGACATTTTTGGGGAAGCTAAAAACACATTTTAGGTTGTAACAGGGTTTCAAAAATCGGATTCAGATACAAATGACATCAACATAATGGGATCATAACAAGATTTAAAATGGCACTTGGATGGACTTGGTGCAACTTATCATTGATGAGAAAATGTCCAGTTATGATATTTATTTATTTATTGTTTATTTATATAGCGGTTATACACAGGTGAAGTGCTTCAAAGCACTTTAAGGTGGGAAGGTAACAAGGGAATACAGCACTCATTCTTAGGCCTTGAAGATTCTGAATGATCTAACAGAAAACTAATGTACTAGGCCTGATGACATTTCTCTTAGTGCCATGCTCGGGAGGAGGGGAGGGGCAGAAAAACAGTGGGGTGGGAGGACAGGACAGACAAACTAACTGATCCTAGCACATTTAGGTCATGCATACATACAGACTAAGGTGAGGAGAAGGGAGGAACAGTGGGGGGGACAAAGAGTCCAGTCCAGCAGGATCCTGGGTTAAGTGCAGAATGGTTGCGGTTGCCCCGCTCACAGAGCATTAGCTGAAAGTGCAGAATGTTGAACAAAGTACAGCGGCATGGAGGCAAGTGTAAAAGACTGGCAGGGGAGCCTGGGACCTGTAGCCTCAGGTGGTGAACCAGACAGCCAGTCAGAAAAAACTGAACAGAGTTAGGGACAAGAAGGAGGGTGGAGAGAAAAGAAAGTCTGTTAGCACTGGAGAGGGAGAGAGAAGGAGGAAGAGAAAAGGAAGGACTTGAGGAGTTTCTGGAAGTTAAGGTGCTCCGGAGCAAGATGGAGAGAAGCAGGGAGGCAGTTCCAGAGGGAAGCACCTCTAAAGGATAAAGATCTACCCCCAGAACTCTGTGAAAGCAATACACCCCCATAGAGTTGGAAGAGGACAAGCAGAGGACCCTAGAGGGAGAGTATTTAGGAAGAGAGCTTTGCAGATAGTGTGGGCCCTGGCCCCAGAAAGCCTTGTGGATAGTGCAGAGGGTCTTGAACTTGATCCTTGCAGCCACAGGTAGCTAGTGGAGGGATTTCAGCACCAGAGAGATGCAGTCCCAAGACTTGAGACCAAGGATAAGGGTTGCAGTTCTGTGTTGAGGATGAGTTGTAGAGGATGGAGAGTAGAAGTAGGAAGATTGAGAAAGAGGCTGTTGCAATAATCCAGCATAGAGAGAACCAGATCTCTCAAGGTGATGAGCTTCTCGGGGATAGTGAGAAAAGGGAGAATACCTCGGAGTAGTTGCAGTTGGTAATTGGACGTAGGTAGGTGATGGTGCAGGGCCAAGGCAGGCAGGCCAGTGAGAAAGTGGGAAAGCAGGAGCAGGTTTCCCAATGAGGACATTGAGGTAAATGTAGAGATCCTGTGGGCCAAGTTGTCCATTGAAACTAATGGAAATGTTCAAACATATATGCAAATCCTCACATCCATTGCACCATGTAGGTTTCATTTCTCCTGAAACATGTGGTCCAGGCCTGTGTGCTGCAATGTTGATTTAGCCTGGAGTTAAATACTTAATCATTCCTGTGAAGTCAAAAGCCAAGCTAATGGATACTTAATAGATTTTATCCCTCTGTCTTCATGTGACAATCTTAATTTCAGGCTACCCCTAAGCCAGTCCAGGGAAAGTCCATAACATTTCTTGAATTTGGGGTATTTTACAAAGTTCATTACAATTTATACCAGTCTCTCTGTTTATCAAGTATACCAATAAATTCCTGTCACGCAGGAATGTATCTCTTCTGATGTCCTGAACTTCAAAGCAATTGTCTTTCAGAGGGACAGCAGTGCATAGCATGTTATGGGGAAAGGTGGCTTTGATTTGTGGTCTAGCACCTGGAAGCATCAGCTACCAGTAAATATCACAGACCAAATAACCGTACACCCCAAAGGAAGATGGTAAAATACTGCTTTAATCTCAATAAAAGAAAGTAGGGCAATATGACAACTATCAAAGTAGAAGCTCAATGTTCACACATAATTTAGCTAGTACAAAGTTTATATAGTTTCACATACATCATTTATGACGTTATCTTACGTGGCATTTCATAAAACCTATCGCTGGGAGGGATTGGATTAGGGGAACATATCTTATTGTACAATTCTATAAGGGTTAATATCTCATTGGCTACCCTTGTCTGTAGGACACACGGTGAGCTACTTCTACGTACGTCACATACTGATTATAGCAGAGAATATGGCAGCAGGCTAATAACTGCAACAATGTATATGAAAGTGCGTGGCAGGCCTCTTGATTGGTTGGCAACCCTATCCAATCTTGGACTTTCGGCTCCTTAGCAGCACGTGAACAGAACAGACCCTAGGTGTTCAAGTTGCGTCAACTTATTCTCTTGTTTTCCCAATTAGTCAATTCCATTTCATCGACCTGATACTTAGCCGAGGTCTATCATTTGTAGTTGACCTCATAGTTTGATGACTGTTCTGGGAAATTTGAGTGAGTGTGAGAACACCACTACCTTAACTCAAGCTCTAATGAATAGTCTTAGTGAGTTCTTCATCACGTGTTAGGAGAACACAATTTTCTTCCAATCGCTGTCCTAATCTTTATGTATATACCTCTTTTTAGCAAGCTTCTACATGCTTTTTATGCCTTGCTTTACAGTCTATTTACAGTCTATTTACAGTCTATTTACAATTATTGGTCAGAAAGTTACTTCATCTTCTTATTTGCACAGTTACTTTTTTTAGACACATGTTTCTCTATGTGCTTCAATTACATCATCAGTCTTAAGTATTTTCATATCATTTGAACATAGGTTTATATATCTTCTTCATGACATCATTCTGTTGTCGTCAGACTTTTACTTAGCATTCATCCATTATTCCCATATCCGCATTTTGGTACTTTGGCAGTGGGCATCCTTCTTGGCGACTTCCTTCCACTGTCTCAACATGAGAGTATCTTCTGAATGGCTGTCTGAGTGCATATCATCTTTCTTAAAATCAACACGGTATGGACATGTCACAAACTTGTGCATGATATGATATGGTATCATGTGGCATTCATAACGCGCATTGAAATACTTGTGTGACGAGGCAAGGGAGGGGAAACAGAGGGAAGACAGAGACAACGATCCTACTACACCAGGTGACATTGAGATCGTGCAAGTGCAGTGGACGGGGAAGAGTAAAAGTGCAGGGGGAAAGAGGAGGGGGCATTGCAGTATATAGGATAACGGTAAAATAAATAAAGACAATAAATAAAAGTGCGGTCAGCTTGTGGCAAGTGCAAGGGTAGGTGCAGACATCATGTGTCAAGTGCTAGTAGGGGCTATTTGGATACAAAAACAGTCCCTGAGTGCAAGGGTTGTCAGTGGGGCAGTGCAGGTGTACAACTGGCAGGGAGGGGACCTGTTACGAAGGATGCACAGGCAAAGTTGAGTATGAAAACACAGTTATTTATTTAAGTATAAAGGCTGACAACCCCCAGCCAGGGAACATCTCCAACCAACTGGTTGTTGGAACACACTCTAGATAACATTGTATAAGCTCTGAGATGTGCTTCCAGATGCCCATAACAACAGTAGTTAGATGACATGTAAACATTACAGGAAACCTTGCCTGCACAGCTAACACTGAAACCTATGTGAAACACAATGTTCACTCCTAACACCTCCCTTCCTTCTTGCTCTCAACAAACACACAAAAGCAACATACAACAGTTAATTCTCTAAGAAGATCAGCGAAAAGCTACCGACCACTATCACATCAACTTGGTACTGCCCTTGGCTCACCAGACTTTAGCAGAGCCACTCTTTCTTTATTCCACACACCACCACCCATTACCAATATGGAAGACCCCAGGTCTTTCACAACCTCGTTGGTAGGTAATTTGACCTTAACCCAATCACCTTCTCTCACAAGTAATTCTCTACAACAATGTATATCATCATATTGTTCCTTGGCAATGACACTACTTCTTCTCACCTTCTCTCTCATACATCCAACATCCACCTCCACCATTTTTGATTTCCCCATCCACTCAGGACACAAATGAGAGTTCGGTCTTCTACCTCGCAGAAGCTCAAAAGGAGAAATCCCAGTGACACTATGTCGTGCCAATCTATACTGAAACGTCCTTTCCATTACAGAACGGGTTCAATCACCCTGAGAGGCAACAGCAATCCTTAACACCTCCATCAACGCCATATTAAAGCGTTCCACACACCCATTACTTTGGGGGTGATAGAGCGCAGTGGTAACTTATTCAATTCCATACTTATCCAGATACTCTCTGAATTCCTTGGAGACCAACTGCGAACCGTTATCTGATAAGCATCTTTTGGGAAAACCCTCCCTATAAAACAAGTGTTCCAAATATCTAATAATGCTGCCACTAGACGTGTCTTTCAACATGCAAACCTCTGGCCATTTTGAGAACAAATCCATCACCACCAGTAAATAGGTGTCTTTAGACACTCTAATATTAAATGGCCCCAGGAGATCCAAAGCTACTTCATCCCAAGGAACTCTGGGTACACTCCTCACTACCATTGGAACCTTTTGTGCAACAAGCCCTTTGTCTCCTTCCACACACTCAGCACATGACAACACCTGCTCTTCGACATCTCTGTCCACCCAGTCCACCAAAATTCAGACCTAACCAATTCCTTCATCTTGGCCACACCCAAGTGACCCACGTGTGCCAAATCCACCACAGATTTCCTCATCTTATCGGGCACCACCAACTGGTGCCCTCTACACAAATAATCTCCCTGTAGACAAAGTTCATTCCTTACCCTGCCGTACATGAACTTATCTTCCAACTTGACCTTCCAACCTCTTATCGATTGCATGGCCTGTTGATCCGACGCATCTTCATCAAAAGCTGCGTCCCAATCCTCCTTTTTCAAACTACTGTGCAGTTGGAAAATTTCACCAGCTTCATTAAAAAACTTGCACAGCCTGTTCCGAACTAGCCACCCTCTGCTCCACTGACCGCGAAAGGGTATCTGCCACAACATTACTCCTACCCTTCACATGCACCATGGTAAACTACAAACCCTGTAAGGCACTTACCCACTTCATGATACGCCTCGAGACACCTTCAAGTGCTCCCTTCAAAAGAATACTAACTAAAGGTTTGTGATCCTTACATATGGTAAATCTCCTTCCCCAGAAATATCTCCTAAACTTCTCCACACCCCACACAGACGCCAATGCTTCTTTCTCTACAACTGACTACCTACATTCTGTGTCCTTTAAAAGTCCTAGAAGCAAATGCCACCGTCTGTAGCTCTCCACAATCCTCCTGCATCAAATCCGCCCCCAACCCATAGTCATTGGCATCTACAAAAATCACAGTGTTCTTACCCTCCTCAAACATCTTTAAAATGGGAACCTTCATGACTGCCTTCTTGACATCCGCAAACTCCCTTCCACAATGCTCATCCCATTTAAAAACTGCCCCCTTGTGGGTAAGTTTCCTCATAGCTCTTGTCCTGTCAGACAGACCACTTACACATTTTCCGTAAAATTAAAATTCAACCAAACCCAGAAACGTACATCACCCTTACACCTGGAAACCGCCATGGATTTGATTGCCTCTACAGCATCCTCCTTAGGTTTGACTCCTTCCCCTGAGATTTTGTGGTATCGGTATGCCACCTTGTCTGCCTTGAATGTGCACTTTTCCATAGCCGCAGTCAGACCCGCCTCACGCAATATTATCCTTACCCTCCTCAGTCTCTCGTCATATTCCCTTTCACTGCATCCACAGATCAGAACATCGTCCTGATAAAACATGCCCCCATGCTCACCACCCAATAACTTGTGCATGATGCTCTGAAACACGCTGACACGAGACACCAAACCAAAAGGCATCCTCCTACAGCGAAACAAACCGATGGGTATAATGAAAGCTGTGATATCCTTTGACTCTTTGTGAAGTTCAATTTGATGATATGCTGACTTCAAGTCCAATATAGAGAATACCTTAGCACCAGCCACACCTGCTAACAAGTCATCTATCTGGGTAGTGGAAATGTATCTGCAATAATCATGTTATTGAGATGTCTCAAATAAATACATAACCTGATCTTTCCATTTGACTTCCTAACAATGTCATGTGACTGACGCATTCAGACGACTGTATCCTCTCAATTACACCATCACTATCCATCTTCACCAACTCATTCTCCACCTCCATCTTGAGAGCCAATGGTACGGTACGTAGCTTGGCTATTTTAGGTTCAAAACCCCGCTTCAAACGAATGTTATGTACGAAACCCTTCAGGCGTCCAAGTCTACTGTTCTCCTCCTCTCCAACTTTATGCACTGCCTGAACTTGATAAGGATGACCTGCCTCCAGTTTGATTCTTAATTCAGCCTGATCACTCCAGGAGAGCAGTTCCCCTCCCCTGTTTGCCACGTGTATATGCCCATTGACTTCCTCCCTTTAAACTGTAGCTCACCCTCAAAGCTCCCCAAAATGTCAATTGGCCCATCACCACACACATTCGCTCTCACACCATCTTCCCTAAGTGTACAACACTGACATTTTTCCTTCCAAACTTGCCCACAAATCAGTGTTTAATCTGCTCCACTATCAACCAGCATTGACACTGGTATCCCACGCACTAAAATCTCAGCATACGGTTTCGGTTTCTTTACTTTTCCTGCAACAGCATACACAGAATTCACAACTTCTCTCTCCACCTGTCAATAATCATAATCATAGCTGGCACTGATTTCATTAGCCTGCGACATACCACAACCAAAACTGCTACAACACCTAGCAAGATGCCCCTTCCTACCACACTCCCTGCATATAATGTGAATGGTCAAACAATCTTTATCAAAAGCGAGATGTGAAGTACTCCTACATCTATAGCATCTCTGAAAATTAGACCCACGATTGTCCCTCCCGGGTCCAAAATCTCTGGGAGAGGGCCTGACATCCCTCGATGGACCCCTTTTAGTGCAGAGATTTCAGTTCTGGAGAGATACAATCTCTGGGCTTGAGGCCAAGGAGAAGACTTGCAGTCCTGTTTTGGATGAGTTGCAGCGGGTGGAGAGTAGAGGCAAGCATTTTTAGAAAGAGGTTGTTGCAGTAGTCCGGCCTAGAGATAACCAGAGCTCTGGAGACGGTGAGCTTCTGGGGGAATGAGTGGAAAGGAAGAATAACTCTGAGGAGTTGCAGCTGGTAGTGTGACTTCTTAGAGACTTTAGAGATGTGAGCAGAGAAGGAAAGTGTGGAGTCGAAGGTGACCCTGAGGATTGTAGCCTCACAGGTGGGAGCAGGAAGAGGGCCAAGAGAGGCCGGCCAGAGAGTGAGAGGAAAGGAGGGAGCAGGTGTGCCAATGAGGAGAATCTCGGTCTTAACGGCATCAAGGCAGAGATCATTGGTGGCACACCACTCCTGGATGGCAGACAGCCAGTCAGAGATGAGAGAAGGAGAGGAGGTGGCTGAAGGGAGCCTGAAAATGAGTTGAGTGTCATCCGGTTAGCACTGAAAGTTTGGGCAGAGAGCAGCAATGCAGTGGGCAAGAAGTTCCAGGTATTGGTTGAACACCACAGGTAGAGATAGAGATAGAGGAGAGGAAGGACCCAAGTTGGACTTGGGAGGGTCGATCAGAGAGGAAGGAGGTCACCCAAGCAAGGGCCTGATCAGTGATACCCAGGTTATCATAGAGACGGTTGAGCAGGATGGCATGGTTGACCGTGTCAAAGGCAGAAGAGAGATCAAGTAAGATGAGGACACAGGAGGAGTTGGAAGCAAGGTTTGAAAACAGGTCTTCACGGATGTTCAGGAGAGCAGTTTATGTGCTTCTGGCAGCTCTGACGCCAGACAGATGGTCATGGAGACAACCAACAGATTCAGTGTGAAGATTAATCTGGGAGATGGCCAGCTTTTCCAGGACTTTTCCCAGAAGAGGAGTGATGGAGAGTGGATGATAGTTAGCCGGACAGGAAGGATCGGCAGAGGGTTTCTTAAGAAGAGCGTGCACAAGGGAGTGCTTCAGGGTGCAGGGGAAGACTATAGTGGTGAAGGAGTGGTTGCAGAAATCGGCCAGAGCAGGAGCTAGGGTGTCAAAGTCGTCCTTGATGGTTTTGGAGGAACATGGGTGAACCTCTTTTGATGAGACTTTCATAGATCGGACTTGTCTAGAAACCTTGTCTGGGGAGAACAGGAGAAAAGCAGAGAAGGAGGGAGGAGGGGTGGCCAAAGAAGGGCTAGAGGTGAGGGGGCAGGGACTAGAGAAGAGGCATCCACCTGCTCCTCTACAGAATCCCAGCGTGGAAGTCAGCTCCAATGACCACAATTCTGTACTTTGCATGACACAATATCTTTCTATCGACATGAGGATCTCCAAAAATGTTTAACATGTTTGCAAATCACGGTTCATTTTACCATCATGATATGTTCATTTTAGCAACATTTTTCCGCATATCTTTATTTCCGACTGCAAAATGCACATGCAAGGCCCTTTTGAATCAGTTTCTCCTGCACACATCATTTGTTTTTCAATGTGGCAAGAGAAAGTGATACACTGTTGTTCATTTTGTCATTCATAATGTGCATTTTCAATAACTTTCCTCAGTCTGGATTTATTGTTCAGCGTACTCCTTCTTTCACTTGTGGGAAGACATGCACTTTGCATTCACTAGCCACCTTGGATGTATTAAAGTTAGAGGCTCACTTTTCATTCTGCCAGTGTGCCTTTCCATAAGGAGTATTGGCCTTATTACAAGGGTTGTATGGGACCGGCACCCTTCATTACGGGAGCGCCGATTACGAGGTTCCCTTTGCGGGACGCTGTAAGGATGCCTGGTAAAACCAGGCGTCCTTTCTGGGTCCTGCAAGGGGAAGAGGGAGGTAATAACAGGCCAGTTGAAATGTGCCCATTATTACCTTCCTGTAAGGAGGAATTACCGGGTCCTCGTATGTCAGAATGACCCGTAAGTCCTCATTGCAGGAACCCGGTAATGGAGCCCGGTTTGGAGGCAGCCAGGGTGCTAATAGAACCATGGCTGCCTCCAAACTTGTAATGAGGCCCTATGTATTTTGCATTAGAAGCCTAACCTGGCCTTTATGTATTTTCCTGGTCTGAACATATCCCACATGTCTGAGGTTGAGCAGAAAGCAGATCTTTGTTTTGTGTTGTTTCCATCAGCATGAGGGATTCTTACTGTTCTAGGTTTCATTTTATAATGGTTTTAATGTGGTGTGGTCTACCAGAATCAAATGGGAATAGAAGAGATGCAAGAGTAAACCTCATACAGCGGCTGAAATACAGTGCTTTCATACACACATACCACCAACATCACTACCCACAAACAAGCATGCATCAATGACTAGCATTCCAGAAATACACAATAAATACATAACATCTATTCCACCATACAAATTCAGAAGGAAGAGAACACGGCATGTGGGCAACTCACAAGAAAGAAGGTAATGCCACTTAATCTAAACATCATTCCACCAGGTACAACCTAATCCACTTCCACTTCACCACAATTCCATGACATACACATCAGAACCACATGCATCACGGGAAGAGAATCACTCAGACCCCCACAGAGGGGGAAGCAACAAACACAACTCCATGTCCATAAACAAAGCAT
This sequence comes from Ambystoma mexicanum, assembly GCF_040938575.1. NCBI lineage: Eukaryota > Metazoa > Chordata > Amphibia > Caudata > Ambystomatidae > Ambystoma > Ambystoma mexicanum. The sequence goes on from NC_090932.1 coordinate 782,669,145, forward strand.
AGAAGAAGTCATGAACCTTAAGAAATGTAGAATGGTACAGTAGGGCTTTTTCTGACAAGAAGAAATAACAGATGTTAAATGTATTGTATTATGTATTTATGTATTAAAGGTACATGGAGTTTTCAGCAGAAATACTTTACAAAAGGAAGTCAACAAAAACAAGAAATGGCACAGTCAGGTAGCAAGTTCCGAACATTAGGGACAAAGGTAGTGATCAATTATCCAGGGACATGACAGATACCTGACAGAGTTGCCAAAGGGGTGGGAAGGTAGCATGAAGCAAGGACAACAGATTCAACGTTCAAAATAAAGTGATTTATCAACTCAAATTCAGGATGGTTGCAGACCTAATTTACCCTACACTAAGGTGACAAAACTAAAGAAAGTCTCACTCTAAAAGTCTGTCTGTGTCCAAAACCTATCCTTGCCCTCACAACTAAAGCTAAACAATGTGTAGGGATGTCAATAACACAAGTAATGGTGATAAAACAAGTGTTCTGAGCTTCTGCCAGCTCTTAGCTTCCTTTTCAGCTTCCCCTCCCCAAGTTCAAGAAAGCTCCACCAAAGTCTCTGAGTTACTTTCTTAAGTTCACAACAGTTCCACAAAACCTTTGGGATCCCTTCCTCAAGTTCAAGGCAACACAATTCTGCAGAAAAGGGCTTGAGGATTCTGTCCTCAAGACAACATCAAAGTTCAGCAAGTCTCATGCTTCCCTTCCCCAAGACTTCAACTTGCCAGCCTCTGTTTGGCTTCTGTCTCTCAGTGTTCAAAACAAAGTTATCTTTCCTTCTGTATCAGCTTAATAACTCATTCAACTCATTCTTTCCTGGTTTGCTTAAACAGGGTCTTTGGCTTCCATAGTTGAGGGTTCCCTGGTCTACGCACAGTTTTCAGACCAAATGGTCTACCCATTACAGGTTGCGCAACCAGGAACCTTAGGCCTTTTTACCCACACAGTCTCTTCTGCTTTTGTTCCTATGTGGGTACTCCCATTCACTTTGTCTTTCTTTGTCAGACTCTTGGCTTTGCCACACTGTGTTACACAACCTGGACCAATCCTTGGCCTTGCCACATTGTATCACACAACTTTGATCAATCCTTGGTCTTGCCACACTGTGTTCAATTACAAGAGTTCACTTAGTGGTTATTTGACTCCATTACCACCATATTGCCATGCTCTCTTGCAATCTTCTATTCCTACTTTCTTACTGAGCTGTAGATCATATGCATTTCTCAGTTGTTATAACTTTGCTCATAAAAGTATAATTCAGTGAGGTATTCAATAATTGTTCAGTTTGCTAAGCTGTTTCTATTTCACCCACGGGTATTCAGCCTCACTCGCTGACTTCCCTTTGCTTGTGAGCTCTGCTCATTCTCCTATGGCTCTTCGGACCTTGCTGTCAGTTCCACTTGGCTTGTGTGTACTCTGGCAGCTTCCCTCCTTCCTCTTGTCTGCTCTTAGCTCTGGCAGCACGGCTTTTGACCACAGAGGCTCCCAAACTTGCATTTCCTTCATGGCCCGATGGATCACGGGGCCCACAAGTCCTTTGGGTCTTCTGCCACGATTCTGACTGTACTGCAGAACCCACCATGGCTGCCTCCTTCCAAAATGGACTCCCTGTTGGACTCTTCCACATGGGTCTCCCTGTTGGTCTGTGTGTTGCTCGTTTCCTCCCTTTTTATACACCAGCAATCACTTGACAGGTTGCTGGTGTGAGTCTACAATTAGAATTGCCTGACTGCAACTAGAACAACATGCCTGACCTTCACAATACTCTGTATGCATCTTCTTCCTCCCGGTACTAAAGTGGTGAAATTGGTTACAGGTGTTCACTACTCCTAGTCACCTCTTCCATGTCTTGCCTGGGGGCACCCTGTTCCCAATCCACAATGACCCTCCACCCAGGAGATCCTCCCTCACTTCTCCACCCCCGGGGTCAGGATCCAAGAGTGATGGCCTTTCCCTGGCCACCTGAGCAGAGGATCCAGGGGGAATAGGAGTGAGGATATCCTCCAGTTTCTCCCGGAATACATACAGAATACTACTGGGTATTTAGGTGATGGTTAGTGTGGGAGGGGAGTAAGTTGATTGTAAGAAGAGGGTGCTCCTTCATGGTGAAGTTTTGGTGCAGTTTTGAAAGAGTGAATAGTCGTAGTGAATAGTAATAGTGTTTAAATATGAGAGTTTAAAGGTGTTCCAGTGGAAAGGGACAAGAGGTGAATACGTTGGCAAGGAGGGGAGGGGCGGGGCAGGGGATAGAAAGGGTAAATATAGAATTTGAGAGTGAGTGTGAGGAGGAGAGTATCAACAAATGTGTTAACTGGGTAGGTGGGTGTTAGATTATACAGAGATTTAAATTCATAGAAAAGGATTTTCAACAGAGACTAGTTTTCATGGAAAGCCAACCATGATAAAGCAGGGACTGGAGATGGGAGAAGAAGGATGAAGATTGTAGAGTATGGTGGAAAAGATAAGATCTTTATTGAGGGGGAAAGCCAGGGTGGAAGCCTGCACGGATGCCGAGGGGACTGGCAGCCAATGTCACTATTAGAGTTTTAGTAGCACTGAAGGTGGGGTGTGTGGATTTTTCTGATGTTAAGTACTGACCACCATTGATACAGAATTAACAATGGGGTGGAGGTTAAAGTCACTATTAATGAGTAACCTGAGTTTCTGTGCATTGTGGTGGGGCAAGATAAGAGCATGTGAAAACTAGATAGGTGAGAGAGAGGGTGCAATGGAGGCTGGAAGGGAAAGCACTTTGGTCTTGGAGGAATTAAGCATAAGACATTGCCATTCAGTAACAGATCTCAGAGGGACAGTGGGAAATGCCTGCAAAGAGATTAAGAAGTTAAGGTGCGGAATGAGAAGAAGATTTGCATGCCATCAACAAAGAGTTGTTAGAAGAACTCAAAGGAGGAGTTCATTTGATCAACAGAGTAGGTGTGGAGTTTAAATTGTAAGGGGTGAAAGCCAGAATCTTGAGAGATGCCAACTGGAAGAGGGTCGGGCTAGAGATGGCCATGTTCCAAGACCTAGTGTCATGACCCATAGAACTTGCCCCTTCTGGACTTCCTGGTCCTTATCACGCCGGGGCTTGTATTCTTTGTTACTCCCAACATGGCTGCAACAAGCGACTTGCCTCGCACCAGCTTACACGTCGCACATGGCACGTCCTATAAATTTGCCACGCCCCCGCGGCCCTGCGCGTCTCAACTCTATCCTTAGGTAGTGACTTGACCTGTGTGTGCTGTTTGGGGAATCCACTATCCAAGATCCTGGTTCCTTATTCTTTCCTTTTCCCCTTCCCTCTATTCGGCTCCTGGAATCCCCATTCTTAGCGACCGCTGCCTACTTTCCTGGACATCCTGGAACAGCGGCCTTCTCGGAACTCTGAACGTGCTCTGCAGCCGGACGAGACTCGAGCGAGTCTATACAAGACCTGATCCGTCCACAAGAGGAATCCTCCCGCGGAACAGAGCAAGAAGCGATCCCAGGTGAGACGGGGAGATTTATGACAGTTTGAGACGCCAGACGACCGACACTGATACTGCTATGGAAAAAGCAGTCCAGGACCTTATGCGTGGCATGCAAGAGCTCACAACTGAAGTACAGAACTTAAAGGCTGAGAATGCTGCGCTAAAGCAGCTAGTTTTGTCTCGCGACCCCACTAACAAGGACAGTGTGTTACTGGGTGGAGTGGTGGACAAATATGATGGATCGGCAAAATCCTTACGTGGATTCCTGGATTCCTGCTTGGTGCATTTTACTTTTAAGCCCTATTATCTTTCAACTTCTAGGGCGAAGGTGGGCTTCATAATCTCGCACCTCACAGGGAACGCGTTAACCTGGGCCACTCCCTTAGTCAACTCAGGGGATGCCCTCCTGGATGATTATGATGGATTCATTCATGCACTCAAGACTATGTTCGACCGCCCAGAACAGGTTTTTAGTGCTCAGGAACGCTTACTTGATTTTGGACAGGGTACTCAGGATATGCTAACATACGTTACTAGATTCAAACAACTCGCCAAGGAAGCGGATTGGTCCTCTGAAGCAAGTTTCACTCTATTTCGCAGGCGTCTAAACGAGGACATTAAGGATGAATTAGCCTGGGTGGCTCGTCCTAGTTCATTCCAGGCTCTTATGGATCTAGCCATGCAGATAGACTTTCGAATCCAGGAAAGAAAGGCTGAAAGAAGAAAGACCAAGACACAATTTTTAAAGGAATTCCCTTGAGACCTCTGTTAAAACCGATTCTGCCCCAACCCCTGACACTGATCCGGAACCCATGCAAATCGGAGCCTTCCGTGGGCCTATTTCCCCTCAAGAAAGGATGAGAAGGATCCACACAGGCCTGTGCATGTATTGTGCCTCGGATAAACATCTTGTTAGAGAATGCCCTCTAGCCCCTCCACGGCGTTCGGGAAACACCAGCTCCCGATCCTAGATGGAGCGAGGTGTCGGGAGAGAGATGTTTGCTCCACATCAATTCCATCCTTGAACTCTCCTGGACAAAACAGTTTGGTGATACTACAGGCCTTCCTCTCGCCCTCCAAAGACAAGACCTGTCCCATTCTGGCCTTGGTGGACTGCGGAGCTATGGGAATTTCATTTATCAAGACTGGGTTGTTAGTCATCATATTCCGTACGAGACACGAAACACCATGCAGCCGGTGGAAGCAATTGACGGAAGACCCCTCTCGTCAGGACCCATAAGCCTGCAGACTAAAGAGATCCAACTTTCCATAAATCATCATCAAGAGCGGATTACATTCGACACCGTTAAGTCAGCACATTACCCCATGGTTTTGGGTATGCCCTGGTTACAGAAGCACAATCCGTATATCAATTGGAAAGCGGGATCATTATTCCTGGGCTCAGAGTTCTGTATGTCCCACTGTTTATCCCTGGACCCCTCCTCGATAATTCCTAAAGAACCACCAGGAGACCAAGAAACACCACTCATGGTTTCCAATATCATACAAGTTCCAGAGCCCTATCAGGAATATGCTGATGTATTTTCTACCGCCATAGTCCAAGCCTTACCTTCTCACAGGCCCGAAGATTGTGCCATAGATACAGATCCCTCAGCTGTAATTCCCTTCGCCGAATGTTCATCCTTTCTGAACCTGAGAAAAAGGCCCTTCAGGAATACCTAGACACCATAAGACCCTCGAAATCCCCAGCGGGTGATTCGTTGTTCTTCGTTCCCAAGAAGGATGCCAAGGAACTCAGACCTTGCCTCGACTATCGAGGCTTAAACCAATGCACCCTCAAAGATCGCTACCCACTGCCCCTGATTTCGGACATCCTAGAAGCTGTGGGAGGAGCCGTAATTTTCATGAAGCTGGATCTCTGGGGTGCCTACCATTTAATCCATGTTCGGGAAGGGGACGAATGAAAGACAGCCTTTAGAACACCCTTTGGTCACTATGAATACCTAGTCATGCCTTTTGTACTAGCCAATGCTCCCGCAGTCTTTCAGCGTTTTATGGACAGGGTGTTCTCTGATATGTTGTTCCTCTTCGTCATTGTCTATCTGGATGACATATTGATTTTTTCCAAGGATCCTCTAAAACATGAAGAACACGTAAAGGCAGTACTACAACGACTTTGTGAAAACAAACTGCTAGCCAAACCCGAAAAATGCTTGTTCCACGTTACTTCTGTTCACTATCTAGGATTTATCCTTAGCCCAGAAGGAATTGGTAGGGACCCTTTGAAGGTAAAGGCCATACTGGCTTGGCCCGCTCCAACTTCCGTGAAACAGGTGCAATCCTTCCTGGGGCTCGCCAACTTCTACCGGAAGTTTATTTCTACCTTTTCCAAGATCGTTCAGCCGATCGTTGCTCTATTGAAGAAAGACACCCCCTTTATCTGGTCTACATCACAAGATAAAGCATTCCAACGATTGAAGACAGAGATCACGCAAGCCCCCATCCTGACCCAGCCCGACATAGATCGCCCATTTCTAGTGGAAACGGATGCCTCTAACTATGCCATAGGGGCGGTCTTGAAACAGGAACTTGAGGATGGACTGGAACACCCCATTGCTTACCTTTCACGAACCCTGACCCCCAGTGAGACACACTATTCCGTCCTGGAAAAGGAACTCTTGGCCATCCGCCAAACCTTCACTGAATGGGTGCTAGATATCCAGTTCAGGTCTGCACAGATCATCGGAATCTCCAAATCCTACAGTCGTTGGAGTGCAGGAACAGTCGTCAGGCCCGTTGGGCCTACTTCTTTGCCCAGTACCAGTTTCAAATCACTCATGTTCCCGGATCACAAAACATAATTGCTGACGCCTTATCTCGACGTCCAGACTACGCAGCCACTGAGAACAAGGCCTATCCTAAGATGTTTCCCCAAACTATCTTTGTAGCTCAAGCAATCAACCTCCTGGAAGAAATCCGAGTGCAAACCCAGTCCTCTGACCTCTGGAAGGAAATTTCAAGGAAGAATCCATGGAATCTAAGAGTCAAGGAAGAATATCTTTTCAAGGACAATGCACTGGTCATTCCTACGGAGAAATTACAACACAAGGTAATAAACCTCTGCCATGATACCCCTCACTCCGGTCATCGTGGTATAACTAACACTCTCCGTCTTATACAAAGACAGTTTTGGTGGCCTCAAATGAAGACCGACGTACAACAGTATGTCAAGGCTTGTACTGTCTGCAGTCAAAACAAACATGATAACAAGAGACCGGCGGGTCTTCTACTGCAACCATCGCTGCCAACAAGACCATGGGAGTTTATTGCTACAGACTTCATTGTGGAATTACCACCTTCCCGAGGGTACACGACCATCATGGTAACCATAGACTTGTTCACCCATATGGCTCATTTTACACCTTTGTATAAACTACCATCCTCCTCAGAACTTGCTGGAATCTTCCTGGAACATATTTTCCGTCTTCATGGACTTCCTTCCAAGATTATATCGGACCGAGGACCTCAATATGTCTCACAATTCTGAAAACATCTGTGTCGTATTCTAGGTATCCAACGCGCTCTCTCATCAGGTTATCACCCACAAACCAACCGACCCACGGAACGTGTTAACCAAACCCTGGAGCAATATCTTCGTTGTTTTGCCACCAAGGTTCAGGATGACTGGTCTCTCCTCATACCCCTGGCCGAGTTTGCCTACAACAATTCCGATCACTCAGCACTCAGGGTCAGCCCTTTCTATTGCAGTCAAGGTTTCCACCCATTCGTTTTACCTTCTGTTCTTCCACATCCCACTCCAGTACCTACTCTCGACTCTTGGATACAGACTCTCATCAACATTCACAAGGAAGCCAAGGAACAATTGAAAGAGGCTCAAACACTCACTAAGCTCTATGCTGATTCCAAGAGAAGCCCAGCGCCCTCTTATTCTGTTGGTGATCAAGTCTGGTTGTCCTCGAAACTATTACCCCGACATCTACGGCCAAACAAATTGGCCCCTCGGTACTATGGACCATTTTCCATAAAGGAAGTCATCAATCCTGTCTCATTCCGACTCAAGCTACCCGATTCCTGGAAGAAAATACACCCTGTCTTTCACACCTCTCTATTGAAACCTTACATCCAATCCTCCCGAAAATCCTGCAGACCCAGTCCTGTTGTTGTGAATGATCAGCTAGAATATGAAGTGTCCCAAATATGCGATTCCAGGTATAAACGGAGTCGACTTCAATACCTGGTTGAATGGAAAGGATACGCTCCTAGCGAGAGAACCTGGGAACCAGTTTCTAACTTAAATACCCCTCGACTGCTTAGAAGATTCCATCTCATACACCCGGGCAAACCTGGTGGAACAGGTCTTCGGAGGAGGCATGCTGTCATGACCCATAGAACTTGCCCCTTATGGACTTCCTGGTCCTTATCGCACCGGGGCTTGTATCCTTTGTTACTCCCAACATGGCCGCAAAAAGCGACTTGCCTCGCACCAGGCTACAATTCGCACACGGCATGTCCTATAAATTGGCCACGCCCCCGTGGCCCTGCGTGTCTCAACTCTATCCTTAGGTAGTGACTTGACGTGTGTGTGCTGTTCGGCGAATCCACTATCCAAGATCCTGTTCCTTATTCCTTCCTTTTCCCCTTCCCTCTATTCAGCTCCTGGAATCCCCATTCTTAGCAACCGCTACCTACTTTCCTGGACATCCTGGAACAGCGGCCTTCCCGGAACTCTGAACGCGCTCTGCAGCCAGATGAGACTCGAGTGAGTCTATACAAGACCCGATCCGTCCACAAGAGGAATCCTCCCGCGGAACAGAGCAAGAAGCGATCCCAGGTGAGACGGGGGGAGATTTATGACACCTAGAGGATGCAAAATATTAGAGGTCTGAGGCAATTAAATCAAGAGCACTGCTCTGGAGTAACATGTCAGTGAGGGGCAGGTAGAGCGGAGTGGGTCACTATGTCAGAGGCATCCAAGAGGTCCAGTAGAATAAGGATGGTAGATAGTTTATGGCGGTGAGCAGAGAACAGGAAATTATAATTGAGGATGAGAGCTGCTTCTGTAGAATGACAGTTCCTAAATCCAGATTGGGTGGGCTGTGGTGGTTGTTAGTGTCTAGGTAGGAGGAGATCCTATTAAAGATAAGTAATTTGAGGAATTTGTAACAGTAGGGAAAGAAAGATATAGGCAGCAAGTTGACAGTATTATTGGGGTTAGCCGAGGGATTCTTAAGGAAATGTAGGGCATTAATTATATTGAAACAGGATGGAAAGATTCCAATGGTAAGAGAGAGCATTTGAAGAGAAGGAGATGAGGTGAGCAATGCACGTTTTTGATGCATTGAGGGGCGAATGCTTTAGAGGGAGCACAAGAGGTTTGCCAACTGTGCGATTGGTGTCAGTTGTTCTGTGTGATTTGGGAGAAACGAGGATAGGAAAGATGTGGCAGATGTAAGTAAGGGAGAAAGAGGTAGGGTGTGTGAACAGAAGGATACAATACAGTACACCAGGACTGGGAAATAGAAAGAACTAATTTGGCTGATATGGTCATTTCAAAACAGTGATGGTAAACTGGTTATAGGACATTTACACTGACCCTTGCTCATAATATATAACCATTCACCATCCCGAAACAAAGGAATGCATGGGCCAAATATTTCTGTAGAACCTACATTCACCTATGGTTGGAAATGGCATCACAACAAACAGTACAAACGCAAACAAGAACTCCTAATGCATAGAAATGAACCTTTGGAAAAAATGCACATCACATGCGCAAATCACATCACAAATTATCTCTAATACTGATACAAGGAAAACCCAGTACACCTCACTTTACAACAGAAACCCAGTCTCACTCTATAATTAGTGTGAGAGTGGAGCAAGGCAATGAGCGCCACCAGATGTTACGGAAAGCCCATCGCCAGCATCTTAGCCCATAATAGTTCTCTCAGCACAGTATCAAACGCTGAACTTAGATCGAGAGCTGCCATGTATACAGCTCCCATATGGTTGTGCTTAGAGTTCAATTGGATATGTGATACCAAGGTAGCATTGAGAGAGCATCCCATGTGACGTCTAAAACGTGTCTGATATTTAGAGAGTATTGCATTCTTTTTCATATATTCTTGGAGTTCTTCTAGAATTAACTGGCAGAAAACCTTCGAGGATGCATCTGTTAGGGCAATGGGTCTGAAATTCACAGGATCATCGATAGGACTTTTTTTCTAGATAGGAATAATGACTGCTGAACACCATGATGTAGGTATGACCTGTGCGAGAAATATAGCATCAAATTTGTGTTTCAAAATCATTGCCCACAGATGGGTATCAGATCTAAATAAACATGCAGGGATACCATCGGGTCCAGTAGCCCTTGAAGCATTTAATTTCATAATTGCCCTTGATATATCTTCCAGGCACCAGGGAGATCGAGTCAGCATGGCTTTACGATGATCAATTCCAGTATTATTTAAGTATTGATCTGGTAGGTCGTATTTGGGCTTAATATAATTAACCCACTGATCAGCTGACATGCCATTTTCCTTTTGCCCCTCTTTTGAGCCATTCATCATCCTTAGGATTGACCAGATTTTTAGTGTATCACTTTTAAGTAGATGGTACATCATGTTCTGATTGTCGTTTAAATAGAGTTTTACTTTTAAGTTATTCACTGCAGTTTTATAATTTTGAAAACTGTTCTTTTTTAACAAATAATAATTTTGCGGTTCAAGTGCTAGCTTAAGAAGTTGTCGAACCTTATACTTTTTTGCTTCTTTAATCTTAAAATGTCAATATTAAAGATATGAGTGTGCTGTTTTTTGTCAAGAGCAGGTTTTCTTTGCTTTACCATCTCAAGTAAATGATAGTCAATCCTCTCAGAAATGATTGTGTCTACTCGAACCAGATCAAGATGGAAAGCTGACAAGATTATATTCATTTCTGGATCGACTTTAATTTCGACATGTCAGCTGATGGCAAATTCTAGGGTTCCATCTGACCGATAGACCTGCCCGATCATTTTCCACCAATGACAAGACCTGATTGGGCGTAAAACCCCAGCCATCTAGTTTCAATTTTAGAGAGATTGCATGATGGTCACCAAATCCCAACTTCTTTATCTCAATCACATCAGATGAATGATAAAGTATCGAAGATATAAAGAAATGGTCAATGTGCGAGTACAATCCTCCTCCTGACCATGTATGAGTGGAATCCTTTTCTCTAGTGGGGACTACTTGGATATCCCAGTTGAGGAAGAAGTTCACCCATTTTTTACCGTTCTTTACAGTTCTAGAAGTGGCTGAGGATTGTCGCCCAATATACATTTCATGAAACAAACAAGAAGAATTAAAATCACCTCCCACAACAACTCCTACCTGGGCGTGTTGAGTGAATGCACCTTCTAGAATTGTATCGAGAGTATCAGTAATTTCATTGAGCATAGTTGTACTCCTATTCCAATAGATGCACATAATTAATATAGGATTGTCACATAAAGAACCGGGGGTTAATTCAATGGCTATTACAGTAGCATCCTTGTAAATCAGTTTAGTGATGAATTTGCAGGCATTATTAAAAAGAATTGCTAGCCCCCCCCGAAGGTCTACCCTTTTCCCCTCTGGAGGCAGGCTGTGAGTGACATTCAAAACCTTCCACAGTAAAATGTATTACATGCATAGTTTCTTGTAACAGGATAACAGCTGGGTGGGCATTTCCATCAATAGTGCCCCACCATAGTTTAAAATTAGCCAGCCCACAGCTATTCCACAGCAGACATTCAAATGTTATTGCATGCTGCACCGGGCTAGGGTGGCGCTACCGAGGTCATCACGGGAACCACTGTGAATAAGTTATTATATCCAGAAAATGCAGCAGCCATGGCTAGTATCTGCTTAACAAAATCTTCATTGATATGTGGTAACTGGGCATGCTCTTTAATATGGTTTACAATTATAGGGGGGGAAATTGTTTTTTCCAAGAAGATTTTGGCCTCTGATTCAGAGTGTATGAGGAACGGAGTCAAACCAACGTATACAAAATTCTCTTTCTGCTCCAAGACCAATTTCATAATTAACCTGGAGTAGAATCCACATGTCATCCTATTATTGCAATTGGTAGCTAATCTTACCCAATCAATATCTTCTGAGCCTAATGTTCTTAGACAAGGAATTGTATGGAAAGCTTTTGATAAAGAGGCGCGATTCAGATTTATTTTGGCATTAATGTTTGGATCACTTTCCCACCCGAATATAAAAGGCTGGTCTTGATTTAGGTCAAAATCATAGATTTCATCTTTTTGTGTAATACTTATACAACTTGTTGCTCCAGCTACAGCTGGGGTAACCGTTCCCGTAGAGTTCTCAGTAACCATTTCTTTTGGTATCACAACATGCATTGGTGAAGCACTTGGACCATTATTAGCAGGCAGATCATTCACAGCATGCACAGTCTCCTTGGATCGTAAAATATCCCTACCCAAAACCCCCATCATCCATGGCTCACCAGAGGACACTTTAACCGCAGCCCCCCATCTCTTAACTCCGGCTTGCTAACCATCAGTTCATTTTCTTTTCTTTTTTCTTTATTAAATGTAGATTTCTTGTGAGTCATGGGATAGAACTGGGAAAGAGACATCTGCAGCCCCCTATCATGGTGCCTGTAGAATCGGGGCTTGTTGGTCTTGTAGTTTTACATTCCTTCCTTCCCACATTTCCCTTTTCAATACAGTTCACACTCCCATTATTTTTTTCCCTACCTTATTCGGTATTTTTTGATCTTGGTTTTTTTGGTCTTGGTTTTTTTGAGGTGGGTTGAGGTCCAATAGTACCCTGGATTCATCATCCAACTGGGAAAGGTCAATAACCACCTCATTCTCAAAAGTGGCACTCATTACTTTTGATTGGGCTGTTAACGCTGCCTTAGCCTGTTTCTTTGCCAAGGCATTTGCTTTAGCCCTTCTTTTCAGAGCCCTCCCAGCAAGCCTTTTTTCTTTACATGTTAGTATGACTTTGGGTTCAGATAACGGCACGCATTCAGTTTGATCCGATAGTTTAGATTGCCCCATGACCATACATTCCTCAGAGAGATCAATAAGGTCAGTCAGTGGGGAGGGGCTATCTGGACCATATGGCTTACCACTAGACTCCTCCAAAGGAGTAGGGACAGGAGCCAACGGTTGTAGTGGGCATGTGTCTATTTTTAGTTTATCCAAGTGACGTTCCATTTTTTGAACAGAGGTCAGCACCTTAAGTAATTTGTCGATATTTTCGTCAGTCTGTGTATAGGCCGTTTTATAGACCATACCAGTTTTGACTTTTCACCGCCTATGACACCACAGTTAGATTTCGAGGCTTTGTTTATCTTTTTAAGTGTATGATTACTCATCATGAATACATCTTCTCGCCCCACCATTCTCTGAGTTACTGGCGTAGATGGGACAAGAGAGAGACGAACACGCTTACCCAAATCAGCTTCAATTATAGGGCCCATCATTGAGCAATCGATAGTGTCATCTTTATATGATAAATTAGTAATACTATACATACCATTATCCTTAGGGTGCAATGAATCTATTTGCTGGGTACCAGTTAAATTGCTATTATTCAAGTCTTTCAGCTTGAATTTCATGGTTGATGTAGCTGCATCGATATCACTCTTATCACAATGAATCATAGCGGTCACATTAAATTTTGAAGTAATACCCATTTCTTCTAAGATCCTTGGTTTCATATCAAATGGTGGGCTTGTTGCAGTTCTACCCATTACCTCACCTACGTCTGTTAGCATAGCAACTGGTAGCATAGGTAGAACCTCACTAGGTGGTGGTAAATCCTCACCATCAGGATTATGATGCATTGTGGTTAGTGGATCAATACGTTTCCTTCCACTACGTCACCCGTTAACCATTGTGATGTGAATGTAGGTATAGTAACACGTTGCTCGCTCCAAAAGTTAAAGGGAAACTGAGCACAAAAGGATCACAAATCACAGCCTAACACAATTCACTTTGAACGACTAATGCAAATAGCATAATCGGGCCAAAATAACAGAATTCCAACTCCAAACATATTAATAGTAATTGGCCCCACATTGCTGTAACATAGCAGTGACATTACTCACATCAAGCTAAGGTTAAGGGCCCCTTGCTCCCGCCGCACCGCCGAACAGCCCAACAGCAGACACTTTCAGACACTTCTGGGGCACGCACGGTACGCGTACCCGGGTCAGGTGTAGTGTCTAGTGTCCAATCACAGCAGGGGCGGGCGGGGCAATCAGGTTTATGGTGTGAAGTCCACCCAACAGGGTATAGAGGAGCGGTTCGCCGCAAACTCCACTTCTCCTTGCCGACGGCATCTTGTCCAAAGCAGCAACACAGCAGCGCAATAGATGCAGCCCAACACCAGACACTGTCAGACACTTCTGGTGCCTTTTCTCATTCAGAAAGGTGTCCATTCACAGATTCACAGATTCATTGCAGAATGGCTACGTCTGGTGCATTACCCTTTTCCCTAACAGCAATATTCAGCAGGATCTGTGCATCATCCAAACAACATAAAACACAATTGTTAAAGAGACAATAAATCAACAGTTAGCAATTGTGACACAATTTATATGGGGTCTTTTGTAAAATCAGACCTGAATTGGATGGTTTAAAGTCACCCATGTGTTACTAACATCACTTGAAATACAGTGTATGCTATGAGAGAATACAAGGACATAAATTGCTAACTGTTGATTTATTGTCTCTTTAACAAGTGTGTTTTATGTTGTTTTGATTTGCAAATGTGACCAGTAGGTCAATCATTTAAATGATCTATTACAGAATAAAATGAAGATATATTTTTTGTAAATCTGACCTCTCCATCTTCTTATATATGCTGAAAAAGACGGGGGTATAAGTGGACATTGGTTTTGATCTAGCTCTGTCACCTCTAGTGCGGACATCAAAAGGTAGCTCGTTGGGACAACCCTGTACTCTCCAGTATGAACATACAGATTGTCATAGGTATTTGGATTCAAAGATACAATCATTTTTAGAATATATTTTAAAACAATACAATTCACATAGTTTTCTTTGAAAACATTGACAAGTGTTGGCATCTGAAAAGTATATTGATATATAAAATTTAGAGAATGTATTCAAGATCTGCAAAACCAGTGTTATCCCTGCTATATTATATGGTACTGAACTATTGCCATCTCACCTTTTTCAATGGTTTGATTGGGTGTAGGGAAAAATATTGAGCTCTATATTGGGGTACCTCAGGCTGCACCCGTTGAAGCAAAGAGGTGTGATCTAGGCATGGCTTCCCTCTGTGCGCTATGGTTGATCCAGCAATGTACGTTTTTTTATTAAGTTAGTTTGGGCCCAGAATAGAGCTTCATCTCTGTTAAGTTTATTAGCACATGGAACTAAAGATAATTGTCAAAATCAGTTTTATTGTGATTTAGAGAACACTACAGTGACTCATTTTGACACAATTGGTTTGTCATCGCCACAGGATTAATATTCTCCCTCTTTCATACACCTACATAAGTAAAAAACTAAGACTTGGGATCAAAGTATGAACATATCGAAGTTATGTACAAAACAATTATATCTTGAATATGCCACAATGGAATTTATTCCAGAAAGTCATTGTCAGTATCTCCTGAGACCCCGTGGTTATTTTATTGGGACTTTTATTATTTATTTACTCCTTAATATTTTCCCAACTTTTATTATATTGGTGCTTGGCAGGGAATCCCATAGGAAAGTAGGCTTTGTTGCTTATGTGGCCAGGGGATCGAGACCCACCGCCACCTATTACTAGAAGGCTCTGCTTTGAAGGAACAATATTGTAGAGGCTATCATAATTTAGTTGCCCATCCAAATCGACTAGGTTTAGATCAATTCTGGAGCACAACATATTTGGCACAGTCCCTGGTAATTAGCCCGGCAGCCACATATGTATGGAAAGTGATCTTGTTGAAACTTAATGTGCAAAGATTTTAAGGGCATTATATTTGGAGTAATGATATTTTATATCTTTGTAATCAGATGTTATCATAATTATGTGTGAATTTTATCCTGTTGTGTCTTTTTAACACTTTCAAAAAAGGTGCATTGATATATATGCTAGTGGAATAATGGTATGCAGCTGTAATATTGTAATATTGAAATTGTGAATTTTTATATCATGTATTTGTACTCTTACATGTTGTTTTATAGTGCAAAGGTTTTCATGGTAAAGCCAGATGAACTTAAATAAAACTTTTTTTTAAAAAGCATATTGGCTTCCCTTTTTTAGTTCTGATTCAATGCAAAATGTTAGTCACCATTGGATTCTAACTTGGACATACACACAAGAAATTCTGTTAGAGTTGACTTTTTTCAATTATTCTAAAGGCTTGAGTTTAGTGTAGATGTTTTTATTTTGGAGAGCAAAATATCATGGTACATTAAAGGGTCACACAAGTATGAGATTATGGAAGTGACATAGGAAGAAATCAGCAAGTTGGTTTTAATTAGCATTAGAAGTTTACTTAAGGTCGAATCCTATTTCTGTGCAGTATTAGGTTATTTAAATTGACATCATTTTCTTAAGAATGAAGGGGAGAAACAATCCTTCTTCCTATTCCTCTTTGAGGAGTAGAACATTATACACAGGATCTTTCTTTTTATGTAATCTATGGTTTTCATAGGTCAAGATGTTTATACATCCCAGAAAATCTGTGAGTCACGTTAAACACCATGCTCGCATACCCAAATATAATTCTCTCCTAAATCAGGGAACTAATTCATAATTTGCAACTGTTGGTGACACATGTGCCATAAACAACTTTAGTTTCTAGGACTAATTATTTAAAATATTCTTCCAATGAGTTTCATATACATGCCCAGTCCCACTTTAGTGATGAAGCTTGTGAACAAGGTTCTCGAAAAATACTTTTCATTAATAACTGGTATTTTATTGATTGTTGGGACATTTATCTTAATGCTACAATGTTACTGTACCCCTTTTTGGCCTCTCTTTTAAAGGCATAGGACAGGTAGGGACATCAACAGCTCAGGCAACTACACAAGGGATTTTCTACTTTTCAGTCTGTTCACCTGACCTCAAATCCCTCTCAGAGTTTGGTTCTGCCGGGGTAAAGACTTCTGCAATTAGCTCCCACTGAAAAAGTCCTTTTTGTGGTAGTTTCCATCAACCACATACAGGTGGAACCCTGATCAGTTTTTACCCTGTTAGCAGGCTCACATCTCTTGCTTTTGCTGCTTTCTCCAAAACTCTCCCCTTCTTTCAATGTATTCAACTGTAAACACCCAGACAAATATACAGATGGAGCATCATTTGATGCAGCAATATTGGATTGGTTGCAGCCTGTGATAGTTTCTCTTGACTTACTCACACACACACACACGGATCCTCCTCTTTGCTTCAATTGGCCCAATGTATTTTAACATTTGCTTCAATTGGACTAATGCATTTTAACATGTCATAAAGGGGCTTATTTAGTTGTGAGTTAGCCCTGCCCTCAGGAATTATGATCAAATTGGACTGAAATATATCCTTCTCCTTGCATTTTATACATGAACCTGTGTCATTAACAAGACATATATATTCAGAATCACAAGAGAATTCTGAATTATGAGACATCCTTCATGTTTCTTTAACTGTTGTTATAGAGTTATGAAAATGTGCGCATTTGTTAACAATTCATAAATTTTAATATACCTCTTTATAAGCATGTGATTGGGGACATTGCACTGAATTCAAATATATTTTTGGTTTTCAAACTGAACCAAGGGTTTAGAAATTAGGGCTGATAACGTATATGCTTTTTGTGTTTCCTTGGTGTGCATTTTACTGTACAGTTCAGCTTGAATTGGGTGGGTTGTTAGGGTCCTAGTATCAACAAATACATCTGTACTATTCTAAAAAGATACTTTTGAATAGACTACTTAAAGGACAGAGACACATTTTACAAGAGGAATTATTGCTAGGCCAGGGCAAGGTTCAGAGGCATCTCGAAGCTGCAGCCATTTGAAGTTGACTTTACTGGCAAACCAAACTTCTGAACCTATTTATCTTGCTCTGCTCTGAAAAGGTACAAGTTGAGCTAAATTTAATATGTCCTAAATGCTCCATTGCATCCCCAGTTGGATTGTGATGTGATCAATATGATTGCACATTTTAAAATGTTTTTTTATTGGATAAAGTTATAGCACACACCTCATCAGTACAGAGATTGATTGATGGACGTTTGTAGTACACATGGTAACTTAATGCAATGGTTCGGCTACATTCTTATTAAACTAATAATGCTGGTTCTGAAAAACATCCATACTAATCCACTTACCATAGAATTTAAAAGAAAACATATTTTAAACAACCTATCAATATCTAAAATGTTATAGACAAACAGATCATTTAACTTACCACAGGAACAGTTTTCATTATCTTGTTAATAAGCCTAACATTGGATTAGAGAATTATCTCTATGTGGTATATTCAGGTTTGGAAAGAGTTTTAATTATTAGGCTACAATTAGATATTTCACCTTTAGCCATTTTTTACAACAACATGGCATTCAGGTGGTACATTTATGGGTCTGAATGTCTTATGTGGAGAGAGAACCTAATGCAATGCATGCTTTGTTTTTACTCCAGAATGAGAACTCATCTAGGCAATGGTAAAGACCACTCTTAAATACATTTTAAATTAACTTGTGTACCGAAGCCATATATTTAATCCATCAGATATTAAAGGAAAAGTTCACTCAGGAATTGTATTGTCCCAATGCCCAGGGCATGCAGTTCTTTTAGCATATATTGATCGCTCCTAAAACAAAAATCCAATGCATTTTACCATATATTTTGTCACATTTGCACATGCGAAATAACACCATGGAAGCTGCCATCTTGTGCTAATCTTATCCATCACCCAATGTTCAAGTGTCCCCGCGGCAATAAATCATAACACTTGCCCTTCAAGCTAACATCATTAGAAGCTTACGCCCCTTGTCAAAAGGCCAGTTCACGTCTCATGTTCACGTTTCTATAAACAAACCAACTGATCCTGCTTATCTTCACGAGTGGCAGGTTGGAGCCCATCCAGGATGTAAAGCTAAATACAATCAGTGTCTCTTCTCAGCACCTTGAATGCTACTAATAATTTGCCTGATGTCCGTGAAGCTAAGCAGTATCTGCCTCAGTTGGTTTGTGGATGGGAGACCACCGGGAAAAAAACAGGTTTAGTGGCGGATGCAAATGGATTGTGTTTATTAGTTTTAATTTAGTTTGATCACGCTTGGCTGTAGAGACCCACTAACTGACTGGTTAGAGCCTGGGTTTATCATGTTATTATTATCTGTGGGGAAGTTCACTCAAAAAGTTATGATTTATAATGGTTGGCCATCCATGTGCAGCAATCACTGACCTTGGTATTTCCCCTTTAGTCTCCCATCCACAAACCAACCGAGGCTGATCTTGCTTAGCTTCATGGGCGGCAGGAAAATGATAAGTGGCTTTCAGGGCGCTGAGATGAAACACTGATTGTATTCGGCTTCACAGACTGGATGGGCTTGTTGGGGTGTTCAGGAAAGGTCGTAATGAGAAAGAGGGGTTCACGCTAGAGGGGTTCTCGCTACATGCACCATATTTGTGAATGGGGAGCGGTGAAGATGGTGCAATGTTGCAATTTTATATGTATCCAGTGTAGCTAATGAGAATGGGTTACATCAAGTGTTACTTTGGGCTTAAGTTGATACATTATGATTTGCACACACACATCAAGATAAATGTCAAAATCATCTATGAAATATAAACATAACCTGGGTTTGGTGTGTCACAAAGTGCTTATGAGCTGGGCAACAAGGAGCTTCATAATGTGCATTCGAGGAAGGGGATTTGTCACAAAAAGTTACTGTGAAAAGGACACAGTAGTTATTAAACATGTATACACTGATATATATGCATGGGTAATTTGCAAATCTATATGCAGTGTGTTCTTTTCATAAATTGGTTAAACTCTGCAGTCAGGGTTTGCAAGGTGAATTCTGAAAAACTGATTTTACAGGGTTTGGAGGCTGAAGGAAAGGCAAAGAGTAACTGCGACATTAAGCAGATGGTCTGCCAACTTGCTGGCCCAGGGTTTTTATGGCTTGACAGTATCATGGAAGGAAGATGCAATCTTTTAAAGTGCATGGGACCTTGTTATTTATTGTTCAGGGGAATGCAGCCATTTACGTTTGTGGGGTGAAGGGATGTCTGAGGCCAGAGTTGACCGGTATCCAGTCATTTCTTTTAAACACAAACTTTCGAATACAAATCTTGAGAATACTTTCTGTCGAAAGTAATTTTTTCGAATAGTCATTTTTTAAAAAAGAATTTGATTATCATATCTAAAGGAAGGTGTATTCATATGTTGTTAGTTTAGGGGTTACATTAGGGTTAGGAATGGGGCTAGGGTTAGGGTTGGGGTTGGGGTTAGGGATGGGGCTAGGGTTAATTTAAGTGTTAAAATAGGGTTAGGGCTGGGGCTTGGGTTAGTTTAGGGGTTAAATTAGGGTTAGGGTTGGGGCTAGGGTTAGGGTTTAGGGTTAGGGTTAGGGTTGGGGTGGGGTTAGGGTTGGTGTTTGGGTTAGTTTAAGGGTTACATTAGGGTTAGGGTTAGGGTTGGGGCCAGGGCTAGGGTTGGGGCTTGGGTTAGGGTTGGGATGTGGGGGGTGGCATTGGGGTTGGGGGGGCTGGGGGTTACTCCCCAATATACACAAACACTTTAAAATGTTACTAGGGGGTGGCTAGTGCTGAACTTTCAGCACTGGACAGCTCCATGTAAAGTTTTAAAGTTACAAAAAAAACATTGAGATGCTACTTTTAACATGTGAAAGTGCATTTCAATTGAAACCAGTCCATGTCTATTGTCGATGGATTGGTTTAGAAATAAATGCAAATATATATAATAATAAAAAATAATGCAAATAAAAAATAAATATAGCTTGTCAAATCTTTTTTTCGAAACTTGGTTTTTGAGGGTTTTGTGATTTGAAACTTTTTTTTCAAAAGTATCACTATACACCAGTTGACAAATACTTCATGGGTTTCGATTATTTTCTCAGGATGTGCTGAAGCCATGCATGTTGAACTGGTAGTCATTTAAATTAGAGTGTTCCGAAGACGTCAGCTAGTCGGGTGGGATGGATGGTTTTCGCTAGTTCAAAGGGAACCTGTTTATTCTTCCCCTCCTCATATTGTTTGAAGTACTCTTGCAAACTTTGTGCAATTACGGCCAGGGTTAGAAGGTTTCAGGACAGCTGGGACTTGGAATGAATTATGATTGTATTTGAATGTGTAACTGTGTGATGGCCTACCACAGACAAATCCTAAAAGGCGGGCTGTTGTACACATGAGTTGAAGATGGTAGTTAAGATAACTGTGACTAATGAGAATGTGTGAATTAGAGAAGATTGGATTTCTTTTGTATAGGTGTGACCAATCATGTGTGAGGGGAGGGCGGTTTGTAATAAAATATATGGCAGTGTTTTAGCTGTTGCAAATATGTATACAATGTGTTAGCTTGTTTTGTTCAGGGAATCCTCGGTTAGTTTGACTCCTCCCAGCCGATTGCACAATAAACTTGATTTAAGTACAAATGTGTAACCACCTCTTAAGTGAGGGGCCTGCTTTGGGTTAAGGAAATGTAAGGCCCATCCGCCCAGGCTTCGCACTGCTGCCTGTGAAGCTAAGCAGGATCAGCCTCGGTTGGTTTGCTGATGGGAGACGTTGACGTGCTATGGCCTTGTGACAAGGGATGCAAGCGTCTAATTATGTCAGCTTGAGGGCGGGTCTTATGATTTACTGTCGCAGGGGCACTTGAATTTAGGGCGATGTATCAATGAATAGGATTAGCATAAGATGGCAGTTTTATGTGTAAATGTGACAAAATCTAACGTAAGATGCATTAGATTGTTTCTTAGGATCGATCGATAAATGCTCGAAAATACATGCCCTATCCACTGGGACAATACCATTTCTGAGTGAACTTCCCCTTTAAGTAGCTCTGTGAGTGTTACTTTAGCAAATTATTTAAAGTATGCATGCTTACCTCGAGCGAATATGTTAAGTTATTATGATGAATTATGATGAAACATGTTATAGACCATCTTTTAAGGTTTTATATTGAACATTTTATTTTATAATGTTCATCTTGATACATTTATCATAAGAATTGCAATCTTTGTACTGTTTTGTTACTCTTTTGTAATTTGAAATAACAACTGAACTGAACCAATAAGTGTCTGTGTCCTGGTTACACATAGCTGTGTCTATTCATCTCTTATAATGTTTTAGTTAGCGATTGATAATGGGGCTGTTTTACACAAAACAAATCTTGGCATAACAACCTTTTCTGATTTCAAACAAAATTGACCAATTTGAGGTTACATGTAATAGGACAATGCTCTAATTGTCCAATTTGTAATTGAAATTTCAATTTGATTCAGTGTAGACCTATCAACACATGTACCTCAATCTATCATTTTACCCATTCTGTCTATCATCTTTTTGGATCATACTAAAATATAATGTGCATACGTCTGCATGTTCTACCTGCAACATGGCTGCATATTTACAGGAACTCTTTTGCAGTAGCTGTTTCGGTTTTTCAAATACAACACTTATTAGTGTGGTGTTTAACATGATATAAAGATAAAGGGGGTAGTTAATAGAATTTGGCGCACAAGTGATGCACGCGGCTGGCGCACAGAGTGCGCGTGCGGCAGCCTGTGCCAGCCGTGTGCGCCAAAACCCATTTAGACGCACAGCGTATTCATGGATTTATACATCCATAAGCAGCCGTGGCGCAGAGTGGCGCAGCGACCCGTGCGCCAAAAACATCACACAAATCCAGTACATGGCGCAAAGGCCAGTGGACCAGCACACAGCCCACCAACCACGAAAACATGTGTAAAACTCCCTGCGCACCCCTCGGAATACACGTACCCTGCTCGTGCCAGCAAAAATGCGTGTAAAACTCCCCGCGCACCCCTCGGAATACACGTACCCCGCTTGCGCCAGCAAAATCACGTGTAAAACTCCCCGAGAACCCCTCGGAATACACGTAACCCGCTCGCGCCAGCGAAATCGCGTGTAAAACTCCTAGTGCACCCCTCTGAATACACTTAACCCGCTCGTGCCAGCGAAATCACGTGTAAAACTCCCCACGCACCCCTCAGAATACACGTACCACGCTCCCGCCAGGCCTATCGCGTGTGAAACTCCAGGCGCACCCCCGGAATACACGTACCCCGCTCGCGCCAGGCCAATCGCGTGTAAAAATTCACACGCACACCTTGGAATACACATACCCCACTCGCGCCAGCCCTATTGTGTGTGAAACTGCACACGCACGCCCAGAATACACATACCCTGCTCGCGCGAGGCCTATCGCGTGTGAAACTCCAAGTGCACCCCCAGAATACACGTACCCCGCTCGCACCAGTGGAAACACAAGGGAAAAGTCCCCCCTTTGGAGTGGGCTGCCTGCAGGGCATGCCCAGGGGTGATGGGCTGCCTGCGGGGCATGCCCAGGGGTGATGGGCTGCCTGTGGGGTATGGACTGGGGTGATGGGCTGCCTGCGGGGCATGCCCAGGGGTGATGGGCTGCCTGCGGGCTATGGACTGGGGTGATGGGCTGCCTGCGGGGCATGCCCAGGGGTGATGGGCTGCCTGCGGGCTATGGACTGGGGTGATGGGCTGCCTGCGGGGCATGCCCAGGGGTAATGGGCTGCCTGCGGGCTATGGACTGGCGTGATGGGCTGCCTGCAGAGCATGCCCAGGGGTGATGGGCTGCCTGCGCATATTCCAGGGGTGCGTGTGGAGTTTCACACATGATTTTGCTGGCGCGAGCGGGTTACATGTATTTCCAGGGGTGCGTGTGAAGTTTTACACACGATTTGGCAGTGTGTCCCTCCCGGGTGTGCCCCCTCATCCCCATGCCCCTCAGGCAGCCAACACCACAGGGGACCACCCCACAACTCTGTGCATGCCCCGCAGGCAGCCCATCACCTCGGGGCATGCCCTGCAGGCAGCCCATCAACCCTAGGCATGCCCCGCAGGAAGCCCATCACCCCTGGGCATGCCCCACAGGCAGGCCACATGACACCATGCACTTGGGAGCCCCGACACATGTCCCCCACACCACACCCATTGATGGGCATCTGCCAGCAGGCCCCGACTTATGTGCCCCACCCACCCACCTGTGACGGGCACCTGCCAGCAGGCCCCGACTCATGTCCCCCACCCAACACGTCATCACAATCCAGATCCATGTCCCTTATGGCCACCCAAATCCCACCCCACGCCACCCCAGTCCAAACACCCAACCAAGCATTCCATCCACTCCAAATTGAAATCCCCATGTCATGATAGATCCCAAATAATCAGTATGCGCATGAGTACAAGTCCGTCAGACCCACACAATGGTGACACATGACTGAGAAAACCCACATTGTGACATGCACAAAACCAATGAGAGAAGACCACACAAATGAAGTAAAAAATAAAACTGTATTATATACAAAGATTAATGAATTAAACGAAATTACACAAGAATAAAATGATAAATAAAAGGATGTCCGAAATGAAGGAAAAATGATTAATGGTGAAATGAATGAAATGCAAAGAAAAATGTCAAAATATAAACAAAACCATGCCTCCATGGTAAAAATAAATATGTAAAATCAGGTCCATAACTATATTTAATGTAAAAATCAAGGGTCCACGTGCCCAACAATCCAAAGGAAACCTAAGAAAAAACCTACCTAATAAATAATTATTTACAAAAAGGCGAGGCATAGTCCATGCGCCCCAAAGGAAAAAATAAATAAAGGAAACCTACAACTACATAAATATTTACAAAGGCGGCAGGCTAGTCCAACGGCTCACTGTTTGATGTTCCGGCCCAGGGCATCATTGAACTTCATGTCGATGTTCCGGAGGCGGGCCTGTTCCCTGGACTAGAGGTCTCGCAGGGATGCAGCCATGGAATCCCTCAACTCCCATGAGTTCCCCGGAGGCCATCCGCCCACCTCAAAGCCCGGTGCATGGAGTTCTCCGCCCTGACCATCCTGAGCCGTGCCCTCTCTGCACGCCGCCTCTCCGCATCTATTTGCTGGCCCAACAGCCGCCACACGGAAGACACTCCCAGTCCGGGGTCCTCCTGCCCCTCGGCCGATGCCTGACCCTGGAGCATTGATGGCCCCGAGCCATGATGCCTCCCACGCTGAGCCTGTTGCTGCCTCTGACGCAACTGCCTCTGCCACCACAACGGCATCCGGGCTGATGGAATCCCCTGGCTCCCTCGTGCACGTGCCCTACGCCATGATGCCGGCACATCCTCCATCCGCTGGGGTCCAGTTGGTGGGGTGGCCACCCTGCTGGACCTCCGACTCCCAATTGCGGGATGGATGGGATCTCCACCTGGCTGGCTGCGTTGGTTGGGGCAGCTCCACAGGGGGCCCTGGTGGCATCTGGGGCGGAAGATGGCATGGAGAACGACTGGCGTATAGTGTGCACAGAGGAGGAGAGGGCCGCAAGACTGGCCGACACATGGAGGAAACCCCCGACCATGTACCCTCTCAACTGGGCCACGTTGGCACACAGCTCTTCGTGATGATGTGCGTGGTCCCCCCAGCTCTTTGTGATGACGTGTGTGGTCCCCCCAGGAAGCACGCATGTCATCACGAATGTCACGTGTGCGCAATGCCACACCAATCAGGACGGACTCCATCTGGTCACGGGTCCCCTTGTCCGCAGGTAGAGGAGTTCCAGATGACGTGGACCCCCGCCCTACCTGCTGACAGGCCTGGGTTGGGGCATGCCTGCGGGTGCATGGTGATGCAGTCACTTGTCAGGGACAGAGACATGGACAGGCACCTCCGCCGCGACCTGTGCTGCCTCCTGCCCCTGCCCCTGGACTGCACCACTTGCACCAGTGGTACCACCCCCACCAGGCCCCATGTGCGGCTCTGTAGCGGCCGCCTCCTCCTCTATAGACACCACCAACCTGGATGGCCCTGCACCGTCTTCCGCCGTTGCAAGCCCCTGTGGGGATACATCCGCCCCTTCCGCTGCAGCAGTAGTGGCAGACGCGGCACCAGTCCCCTCGCTCCCCGATGATGGAATTTCCTGGGAGGGTGACTGGGCCTTGCATCACCGGCCGGTGGAGGCATCCCTGCCGCTTTCCTCCACAGTGCCGTCTCTGCTCTCTTCTTCACTTGCCGCTGTGTAAAGGGAGACATTGAACACAAGCATCAGGGTACTGTACAATAGTCCCCTAGACAGAGAGCAATAGCACATGAGTGGCACTGTCAAACGTCACTTCCATCATGTCTCCCAACAACACATGGGTCAATGCAGGCAACATACATGCAGGAAACGGCATGGCACATGCAACAAACATTTGCATCCATGTCCACTGCACCGTAGAAACATCCAATGGTGGGCTGAAACTCACATGCATCATGGGACTTGCTGATCACATGCACACGTATCACCAAAAGGTCATGCATCTGGCCCCGTATGCCCACAGACACAGAGGATACAAGGATGAGTAGGCTGTATCAGTGAATCAACACATTGTCACGGACATGTGTCATGCATCCATGGTGTACACACTACTCAGACACACGGACATGTACATCATGCATGTCCATGACAGCAGCACACATCTCTCACACTCCAAACATGTCAAAGTATAGACACAGGCATGCATACATGTGTGTATTCCACATGCTGCTCCGCATGATGGATTGTAACACATACACCATCCATGTGGGTCAGGCCTGACTGGATTCACATGCAGCACCATCATGTCCCTGCACACACAAATCCATACAAGACCCATGTCACACATGCAGCCAAGTAGCTAACTACCAGCACACTGCAACATGCAATGTTTTAAACATGAATGCATGGTCACTTACCGCTCGACTCCAGATGGGCCTGCATCCTGAAGATCTGGTGGTGAAGCACTGGGCGAATGCATTCCTGGACCCTCATCTGCTGGGTGGTAAGCGGGGCCCGGGCCTTCTTGAGGGTCCTGGACTTGTAGTCCTCCCAGCGCTTCAGGACGTGTTTCATGTCGCGGGGTGCCACCCCCTCTGCGTTGATGGCACCCACTATGTCCTTCCAGATCCTCTTCCGTCCTTCCGTGTCGGCGCGCAATGGTGTGAAGAGGGCATCATAATGCCCCAGAACTTGCTCCACCAGGATACCAACTTCCTTTTCACTGAAGCTGGCAGCCCTCTGCCTCTCTGCTGGGGGGTTGCTACTGGTGCCGGAAGGTGTTGTGTCGAACATGGCAACCCCCGAGGCAGGTGTGTGTGGGCAACTGGGTCCTGGGGCTGGGCTTTGGAGTGATGGAACACCAGTCGGGAGTCTTCTGTTCCAGCAGGGGTGGTCACAGCAACTAGACCCCTGCAGATGGCAGATGAGCAGGCACCAAATGGCAGGGCACGGTGGCAGCAGGCAGGCAGGCAGCAGCAGATGGCTCATGGGAGGCTGCTCGGGGCTCTGGGGGGCAGTAATTTGGCTTTCTGGGCAGGAGCGTGGTCTTTCCGTGTGTTGTCGCGTGGCCAGCTTGATACAGAGTGATTTGGCATGTGAAAAATAGCACGTTTGTGTGAATTCTGAGGAAAGGCCCTTGGCGCGTAAGCGCGTAGGTGATGTAACATGCACGCGGGTGTTTCCCTGGCACGGGTTGAAGGTCCCACGTGGGTTTCCATCGCTCTGTATGTGCTTTTCCTGGAAAGCAGTGCGTGGGGTTCACACGCGATTACTTCACAGTGGCTACAGTGCATACTTCTTCTTTTGGCGTGGGTGTTGGCTACGCGTTCTTCTTCTACACGCAAGGCAGACGGTGAGTCGCACACGCTATATTTCATAATGCGGGTGTCCCTGTTAGTCGCGTACCCCTATTTTTCCGGGTATACTAGCTTGCGTGTTGATCATGTACGTATTTTTTGTGTTCCTGGCTGCCACTTTGTATGTTTTTTTACATGCACGTGGGCTACAGGGATCGCTTATCTCTTTTTCTTGCTTTTTTGGGATGCCTGAGCGTTGCGTGACACATCATTTCTCCTAGGGGGCCACAGAATGGGACATTCATCGTAGCTGTATATACGTGTTTGTTGTTTGCGCACACTTTTGTAATGCGCACAGACGCTACCACCTGCCTTCGTGTGGCGGACGTGTTTAGGCCTGTGCGTGTCTTTGGCCATGCGCGGGTTCCCCTATTCGATTCCATGAATACGTGTAGTTCGCGTGCGTGTGGGCATTCTGTGTACTTCCCAGCAGTACATCCCCAGTTATGCCCTTATTTTCATGCTTTGTTCCCCATTCTGCGCGTTCCGCCCCCTTTTTGGTGTGTGCGCTAACATTGAGCAATGACATGTGCGCCCGTGTGCGCCACGCACGAATTTGGCGCACATCCCGGGGAAAACATGTGCATGCCCTTCCATGAAGCACATGCGTGCAATTAGCACGCGTGCGCTGGCTTTTCACGCTTGCGCCAGCTTGCGCCACTAATTTCGGCGCACATTGATTCAATTAATTACCCCCTTAAAGCTATCCAAGATGCACATGCTTTGATGAAAAGTGTTACATTTAATTAAACAATGTCTACAATTGGGTGCCTTAAGCCTCTCCTAAATTCCCTTACCTTTGCTCAGGATATGCAGTAGGATCTCTGGGCACCTAATGTGTGGGAATTCATGCCCCCTTGGTGAGCACATGACTACTTACTGTGGCCAATACTGCAATGTCTCTCCTAAACGGAAATGTCGCTCTCTCTCTCTCTCTCTCTCTCTCTCTCTCTCTCTCTCTCTCTCCCACTCTCTCTCTTGCTCTGTGTGTGTCTCTCTCTCTCTCTCTCTCTCTCTCACTCTCTCTCTCTTTCTTTCTCTTTCTCTCTCTCTCTCTCTCTCTCTCTCTCTCTCTCTCTCTCTCTCTCTCTCTCTCTCTCTCTCTCTCTCTCTTTCTCTCTTTCTCTCTCTCCATGTCCCACTCCCCCAGTGGTTGTTAATGCTGTTTAGGGGTCTAATTTCAATTGTTCCTCCATGAGCCAGTCTCCAAGCCAAAGTACTTAATGATCCACTCAAACCCAGAAGCAATCATGGCAATGCCATTTGCTGTGATCTCTCGGTTAATCTGATGCACTAACTCAAATGCACAAAGTAAGCACATTTCTGGGCTAAGAACGGACTTCTGCACTGGTGGCCCATCAACTCCAGTGCCAAATTCCGATTTGAGCCATACACACAAGGCCCTTCATGGTTTGAGGAGCCATGATTGAGACGCAGACACAGTTTTGGCTATAAACATTTATTTTAAATCAAAAGGATTGGGGAAATGCCTTTATATCCCTATCATAGGAGGTATTTCCCTAACTCAACTAAAAATTAAGGGGCCGGTATGTTGTCAAGATGCCAAAAGTAAAAATACATCCTGTGTCCGAAATCCTATTCTGACCCATACACTCTAAAAAGGAACTCCAATGTGTAAAGGATATTCTCTATGGATCTCAAGGTGCACACATGTTCCAATTCAACGAAAAGAAATAACTCCAACCAAAAAGTTCCAAGTGGACAATGTTCACAGTTCCAGGGAATAGCTCTTTTCCCAAGATTCCTATTATCAGTATGCAAGTTTCTTGTAGCCCAAGAGGCTGTCATCTCCCTCTTGGCGCACACACAGTTCTCAGGGAAATAGTTCCTTTCCCCAGGTTTCTTTTTACAGATAAGTTCAAAGCAAAGAATCACCTTTCAAATAGTTCAAAATCCTAGGGCATGTTCCTGAGGATTCTCTTGTAGTTGAACACATGCTTGATTTGGCCTGGTACACTCCCCTGCCAGGACTTTCTTACAGTCTTTTATACAATGTATCTTCACCTGGTATTTCCTCCTAACAGGACTTCCACACAATATTTCTATTTACCTGGTGTACTCTCCTGCCAGGACTTTCATTTCATAATTTTAATTACAATTCTCTTCACCTGGTGTATTCTCCTGCCAGGACCTTCATATCATATTTTTTGTTACAATTCTCTTTTACCCATGAAACAATGTCAGCTCATTGTTGGTGTATTATTCCTTGAATGGTTCTCCCTTTCATATATTGGGCTTTTCCCCCTCTCTCAGGTTCAGTCACCTTTGCTCGGTTATCTCTCTCTCTCTCTGTCCCTTTAAGATGTGGGCTCAACAATTCGTTTGTGGAATAGCTTAAGGGTCTTTTAGCTTCTTCACACACTTCACTTTGCTCACTCGTGGTATAGCTTTTAAATTTATTAGCTTCTTAACATACTTCGTTTTGCTTATTGATCGCTATCTTGAAGCAACCAGGTAACCCTTTCCACTTCCCTGGGTTTACCGATCGCTCCAAGTGTGGCGCCTCTCAGATCAAGGTGGTATGGCGCAGACTTGTTAACCCAGCGATTTTCCTAGCAGACATTTTACAAGAAGGTGACTATGCACACGATTGTGCAGAAAACATACAGGAATTCAGTGATACTCGAACAGTACATGAGGACGCACTTGAGTGGGGGAGACATGCTGTAAATTGATGGGTCATTGACAATTGACCAGACAGATGGGTCAGACATACAGAAACTGCAGTGGTGAGATTGAGGGATGATGGAACAAGTGAAGTGCTGGTGAGTGCGCGATTGCCATCACATTATTCAGCACAAGCAGTCGAATTAGTGGCCCTAATCCTAGCATTGGAGCATAGCAAGGGAAAAGAAGCGACACTGTACTCATTCTCTGCATATGTGATGTCAACAGTACACTCAGGACTGGCGCAATGGATTAGTAGGGGCTACAGGAGAGCAGATGGGACACGTGTACAGCATGCACTTTTATTAGGTAGACTGATTGAAGTTGTACAGTACCCCGCGCAGATAGCTATAGTGAAGTGCCAGGTAATCACATAAGGGGAAAATCCTATCCCAAGGGGAAACAAAGCAGCATACTCAGAAGCAAAATGTGCAGCATGTTTTGCAGAGTTACTAGAAATGGAGACAGCATCAGATGCCTGAGACTATGTAGGGAATAGGGTACAATGCTTTATCAGAAACTAACATAATGGAGTTGCAGGGAGCTAAACCCAGTGAGGAGAAGGAGCTATGGACCAGAAGGGGATGTACAGTTTCTCCGACAGACACTCTATGGTGGCAGAAAAACACAGGAAAAGTGGTGCTGCCACTAGCATTATTGAACACTGCACTGACACAGTTACACTATCCAACACACCGGAAAAGAGGTAATTGCTACCCATATTGGAGAATCATGGTTCTGTACTAATTTGGTGGAACATGCGGCTGAACTTGTGAGCAATTGTTTAACATGTAAGCAATGCGCTGCAGGACATACATTGAGAGTTGTGAGAGGAACCATACTTCGTCCAGCAGACCCATTTCAGCATCTACATGTCGATTATGTTGACATGATCCAAGTGTTTCAAGGATACCACTACACGATAGTGGTTGTTTGCCCACTCTCTCGATGGATTGAGCCAGGCCCCTGTTCACATCCTGACGCTCTCAGAGCGAAATGGGGTGTGTGAACACCTGACTAGCCTCTTGAAGGAGGCAATAGCAAAGACTAAGCAGAGCACAAAGAAGAACTGGCTTCACGGTCTACCCCTTGCACTATTTGCATTGTGCAAGAAGCCTTGGTCCAAGCACCATTTAACACCCCACGAGTTGGTTACAGGGCGACGCATGCAACTCCCCCTGCTCCACCCACAAGGGCATTGAAGGATGCAGAGAGTAGTGCAGATGCGTTAGGTCAGGAAATATACGACTATATTACTTCCTTGATTGCTAGTGTCGCTTTTTACCTCTCACAAGATACGACACCGGGGAGGCCCAGAAGACAGCGGAGAGAGCAACGGTGACAACGAACCAAAAGCCTCTGGGACAAAAAAGCATGTTAAAGTTGGTGACACTGTGGTTCTCATAAATTTCGTGAGATGGTGGTATGTTCCCAGATTCACGGAACCCCACATTGTTGAGGCGATAGCAGACAAAGCTGTCAGATTGGCAGGAAAGATAGTCTGGAACCACCTCTCGGACATCATTAATGTGATTATACTGTTGTTTCTCTTTATTCACAGTTGAGTATTTGCATTTATATTTTGGAGAATTGTGCTTGTTGCTAGCACTACCGCTGTATCCTCTGCTAAAATTACCATGACCCCAGCAGGTGGAACGACCATGACAGGTGGACAGGAGGGCACTGCCAGCATGGCAAGGAGCAACAGACCAAGGAGAAAGGCCGGTGGGAAAAAGTAGAGGGAAGAGAAGGAACTATTTCTCACTGAAATCAAAGCAGCTCTGGATGATGTGCCAGCAGAACCGAGGCTGTTTAGCAAAATGTAAATGTTCTTTGCATCATTTGTTCCAGCTGTACAGACGTATATGAATGCAAAGTGGCTGCAGATTACCTGGTGAGAGCTCTTGATGAAGATTAACTTTACAGTGAATGGGTTCAATGCAATAAAGGAAGAGCTCAGAGA
Organism: Ambystoma mexicanum; assembly: GCF_040938575.1. Classification (NCBI taxonomy): domain Eukaryota; kingdom Metazoa; phylum Chordata; class Amphibia; order Caudata; family Ambystomatidae; genus Ambystoma; species Ambystoma mexicanum. The sequence goes on from NC_090932.1 coordinate 782,701,166, forward strand.
AGTAAGGTTGGTGGTACTTCAGAATAGTTCTGGATCTGCTCACAGCAATGGAAGGAGGAGTTTGCACACAAATTGGGAGTTCCTGTTGCACATTTATACCTGCCAAAGACAAAGAAAATGGCACACTGACAGAAGCGGTAACCCAGCTATCTCAGATACACGCGAAGATGGAGGAAGAACCCAAGGGGACCGGAAAAGACCAGAGCTGGATAGCATACATATGGCCATGGATGCCATCATGGCTATCAGATGGGCTGAAGGACTAATATTGGCAGGTGTGTCACTATGCATGGTGAAGAAAGGCAGTGGAAACTATTGGAATGAAGGTGCTGATCGATGTGTATGTAGGAGGAGCAAAGGACAAATAGTGGAGGAAAGGGACAAGCTGAGAGAGAGAGAATAGCAAACAGTGTAATATTCCCACTTGAGGCAATGAAATTGCATAATCCATTCAATGTGAAGTACTATGAAGGAAAAGTAGTGTGGCGCAACCCAGAAGGAGTGTGCAGTTATATTGAATGGACTTTCGACGATCATGTAAATTACTATGGACACTTCGATGGAATTACAAAATTATGGCAACCAAGAGCTAAAGGCTTAAAATATCGGGATGTGGTCGAAAACTCAACCAGACGGGAGACTGAAGAAGGGGTCCCAGGACCGCCCCACTGCTCCCCCAAGTTCATGTCAGGACGAAGAGCCAGAAACACTCTCCCCCATTCATCTTATGTTGGACAGATCCTGAGTGCACCAATGATTGAAAAGTACAATGAAAGGTATCCTCTCAGCCAGCCATACAGACCAAATACAATGCAAATCTTCACATGTGTGGGAGAAGAGCTGGAGATCATGGACAGAGACGCCTATATGAACAGCCTTGACTGAGCACCAAAAATCCACGATGCTGACGTCACTATTGACACCATGCCATAGCAGCATTAAACATGAAGCACACTCGCATACCTGCACTGCCTCACACAAACACACACTTGTATACATGAAGAACATAAGTGCACAGTTCTACAGCTAGAGTATAGATACATATACATACTGTCATTGTGTTTATTATTTTTCCATTAGCCAAATGCAGTAACGCAGACCCACAAAGCACAAGAGATCCTGAGCAAGCTTGCAGATGCGTAAAGCAATGATCGAGTGGACATATAAGGAACCTAGTATAACACGGACAATGTAAAAACCGCATTTTAAAGGTTAGGAAAATTACAGCAGGCCTCAAGCTTCAGAGTATGAGACGAACCAAGCTGATTCAGGATGCTTAGGGAGCAAGATGTGCAAAGACAGGCTCAGCGCCAAGGTCAGAGATACCAGGACACATTCCAATCTCCAGATGGCAAGGGGACCAGCTGCAGAAAACCAGAATAAATCCTCATTAATGCGGGCTGAAGAGCTCACATTTGTGGTCTCCAAACACATGGTACAGCCAAACGAGACAATGGGCAGTCATCCGTGGTGGGAAAGAGGAGCCGATTCCAGCAAGCTAGACAGAGATTGCAACAATTGTTGCGATGTGAGGAGCACATTCTCATAGGCAAAGGTGGTAAACACAAGTTACAATATAGGCACATAATCGTTCATATCACCTTGAAGAGGTGCACAGCGAGCTGAGAACTCGATCGAATCCCAGGCCTGGGGAGATCAGCTCTAATCAATCATAGCCTAGAAGCCCAGGGGTGGATGGAAAGGGGGCATGAACCAATGGTAAGACCATTACTCTGCAACAAAGTAATGGATAGTTTCTTGGGGATGGGACAGGCCAGCGACCTGACATTCAAGAACCAGTAGAATAACACCTATAGGGTCTCCTATTGGTAGTAACGTTCTCAATACCCAATCCTTGGTTCTGATAGGTTTTTTGCAGAAGGGCCCAAGTGATGACGCCAGAGTCATACAAAACCAGCCTGCATGCCATGAAAAGTTTAGACGTACCAGAGAATTCCAGTTTTCTTGAATTGGTCCCTGTTGTTTTTATTTGTAATAAACCTCAGTTTGTACTTTCTGTTGACTGAGTCCTCCGTTTATTCTGGGGAGGGTGTTGGGCCCTCAAAGTCAGCAGAGCCCCAGCATTGCTCTGGCATACTTGGGAGTGCCACCCAACATCACTTTGTGTTCCCATGCTGGGGCACAAACCTTCACCGCGGGAAAGATCAAAACAGTCCTTTGATGAACTCCTGGATGAGAAAGTGAGACCAAAGAGAAGATCGTCCCGGAGACCTAGTATAGCAGGAGATAGCCACCAGATGTACCTTGATAGAGACGTGCGCCAGTCAGACCTTGAAAGAATCTGTGGGGCCGTGACCTTCCGAGGGGTGATCTTCTGCAACCGGCACTACATAGAGAAACGCTTCCACTTGTGACTGTAGCACTTCAAAGTCGATGATGCCCTTGCCAAGGACCTCCCTGCAATCCTCTGGCAACTTGTATCTTCTAAACTCTGGTGCTGCAGGAGCCAATCTCTCAGGTTCACCGATCCTGGGTCGTGATGCAGGATTGTGCCTCATTTCCTGGTTAGAAGATCCGGGACCACTGGCATTTTGACTGGGGGCGGCGCTGACAGGCTGAGAAGGTCCGGGCACAAAAACTTCCTCGGCCACGCTGGGGCGATGAGTATCATCGTGCATCGGCACTGTTTGAGTTGATTAGTTGATTAATGACTCGCAGCAGGAGTGGCAACAGCAGGAATCCATACAGAAACAAGCCCTCCCTCCGGAAGGAGGACTTGTCCCCCATGATCCTCGGTCGGTGGAACCGGCTGGCAAACGTATGGCATTTGGAGTTTGCCGCCATTGCAAACAGATCGATCGGGGGCCTTCCCCACTTGATGAAGATGCGGTCCACCTGTTCCTGCTGACTTTCCCACTCATAGCAGGAGTGCAACTCCCGGCTGAGGGAGTTGGCAACAGTGTTCTTGACTCCCTCCAGGTGAAAGGGAACGAGGAACATCTCTTGTCCGACGGCTCAGTGCCACAAGTCCTGCCCCTCTTTGGAGAGTGCTGGGGATTGAGTGCCCCCCGTCTCCCTGATATAGAACATTGTGGTGGTGTTGTCAGTGAAAATCCTCACTACGTTGCCCTTCAGTGATGGAAGGAATTACTTGAGGGCCCAGAACACTGCCTGCCGCTCCAGGATATTGATGTGAAGATCCTACTCCTCCGCCCACCACAGGCCTCTGGCATGCAGACGTCTGGTGTGGGCTCCCCAGCCTTCTAGAGAAGCATCTGCGGTGACCGTCTCCTGGTACGGGGGGCTTTGGAATCCTGTGCCTCGGGCGATGTTGGAGTGAACGCCCCACCACTCTATCACTCAACGGAACTCCTCATCGAGTGGAATCTTGTCTGTAAAGCTTCCGGACACCTCAATCCAGCGAGCAACCAGACACTGCTGAAGAGGTTGCATCCATAACCTGCAGAGCTGGATAAGGTAGATGCAAAACGACATCATGCAATAAGCGACTTGATTGTCCACACCGTGGTGGTCTTCAGTGACAACAGCCATTGCACTTTCGCCGGAAAGGCCGCTACCCTCTCCTTCGAGGGTGACGCTAGGCAGGAGACTAAATTTAGTCTGGCTCCTAGGAACAGAGCGTTCTACGATGGCATCAAGCAGGACTTTGGATAATTGATTGAGAATACAAGATCCATTAGCAGCTGGATGGACATCTCCATTTGTCCGATGGCCAACTCTCGAAAACTGGTCCGAATGAGCTAGTTGTGCAGGTGCGGGACACAGATGTGCTTCCACCGGTGCAAGGCACTTCGGGAACACCCTGGGGTACTCATTGAGACACTGCAGGTCAAGAATAGGCCGCCAGACCCCAGGTTTCTTTTTTTACTAAAAAGTTTCTGGAGTAGACCCCGGAGCCCCAGAGTTTTTGTAGAACCAGCTCTATGGCTCCCTTTTGCAGCATGGCCGTACCTCCTCCAAGAGTTGAGGGATGTGCTGCTCCTGCCGGGCCACTACAGGGATCCGCAGACAAATGTGCTGAAATTCCAGGGTATGTCTGTGGGTGAGAGTGTCCAGCAACCATCTGTCAGTGGAGATCTTCTTCCACTCGCTGATGAAATCCATCAGCTGGCCTCCCACTGGGGTGCATGGGTGGGGGCCCGCAGTCCTGGATGGTTGACTCCTGCTTCGGCACCGGCCCATGCCTTGAGGGCGACTGCAGCGCTGACCACCTCCACCGTAGGCCTTGGAACAGCCTCTGTAGGCCTCTTGAGTCTTGGACCTGGAGGGCTGGTGGTACAAGGAGAAACCTTTCATCAATCAAGACGAGCGAAAGGAAGAGCAGTGTTGCTGGAGTGTGCCCAGGGTACAAGTGTTTCTGTATCCACCTTGATGGCCTGCAGGGATTTGGCGACATCCTTCCCAAAAACGTTATCTCTATTGAACAGCATGTCCAATAGCCTCGCCTGGACCTCCTGGCAGAAATGTGTGGCCTTCAGCCAGCCTTGACGATGGAGGCAGTCACTGTTCCCTATCTGCCAGAAACCTGTGTTGACGATGTCCAGCGCCACCATTATGGCATGGTGCAAAGCCACCTCTCCCTCCTGGAAGAGGGCGATCGCCTCCATCCTCTTGTCATTGGGGAGGAACTCCAGAATCAATCGGGTCCAGCTTGTATCCCAGCTCCCTTTCGTACATGGCCAGAATCGCCAGTGCATTGGCCGCATTGATGGTTGATGCTGCGGTCTAAATAACCATCCTTCCCATGGCATCCAACTTCTTCCCCTCAAGGTCTGGTGGGACTGAGGATGATGAGGAAGGGTTCGACAACCTTTTCCTCGTGGTCGCCAAAACCAGTGAGTCTGGCGATGGTTGCGACTGTAGGCACTTGAGTGCGGACTCGGGCACCCAGTACTTTTTCTCCAGCCTAACCTGCTTGGCCGGGGCCTTGCACGGGTTCTTCAAGAGGGCTAGCCCCTCCTCCCACACATCATCCAGCAGGGGTACCACCATCATGGTCTTCCTTTTGGCCTTGTGACTCTGGTACAGGAAACCCTCCTTCTTGGTCTCCTCGGGCATAAGCTTGAAAAGTTGGGAAGCTTTGGGGACCCAACATCATCCGGTGGGGAAGCCCTCAGCAGTGAAGATCCACCCGCCGTCATCGTCATCCGTCGTCACCATGGCTGTGACTATCTCTGTGTCCGGGTCCACCGGTGGGGAGGGCACCCGACGCGGATGTGGAGGCTGATACGGGAGCATTGGATGATGCTTCCTCTTCTTGGCCAGAGGCTGATGGGGGCCACAGGAACTGGGCCCTTTTCTGGATTTCAGACACCAAAGTGTGAATGGTCGCTAAGATGTCCAGGGATACATCCCTCGGTGGAGCTGCAGTGATCGAAACACTAGGCCCTGCACCGTCATCATCTCTGGTGTTGCCGCTGTCGTCCTCCACCACATCCTCATGGATTGTGGACGAAACTTCCATGGCCTGGGGCACGTCCCGGGTCTGGCCTGGGACTTCCTCGCCCCCCCCCTTTTTTGGACCCTGAGGGGTCGGAGCCAGGCTCAGAGACGGCATCCTCTTCTCCAGTGTGCTGGCCGGCTCGGCCACAGTCACAGTGGAGGCGACCCACCTCGCAGCAGGGACACCTTGGGTGCAGTAGCAGTTATCTTCACATGATCAGCCCCTTTCGCTTTCGTGAAAGCAGCTGCCTTCAGCTCAATCATTGACAAAGACTGCTCCTGCACCGCCTGGGCCTTCTTGAGCAGTCGGCCACCTTTTCCTCAGCCTTTGGCTTCTCTGGCTTTTCCTGCAGTTTAGCCAGGTTGGGCGATTTCCTTTTTGAGGAGCAGCTCGATCTCTGGCTGGCGATGGAGGTGGATGGTGATGGTGTGCACACCCTGCCCATCAGGAGACCCGCTTGCAAGGCGACGCCAATGGAACCGGACTTGCAGTGCTTGGTCTTGTCTGGGCCCCCACAGATGGGGCTCCCTCAAAGGATTTAGAAGCGCACTTCTCGGTCAGGCGGGTCCTGGGTGAGGCATGAACCTGCTCTGGGCACGGGGCAGAGGCCTCACGGGGCAGAGGCATTGGCGTTCAGCCACACCAACAGTCTACTTTGTCGATCCTTCATCATTTTCTTGGACAAGCTGATGCAGATGTCACACTTTCCCTCCTTGTGGTCTGGGGGAAGACTGTAGAAGCATTGGATGTGCTTTACCTCTACAAACATGTTCCGTAGCCTGCATATGGTGCAGGGCCTGAAAAAGGACCTTTCTTCCTTCTTCTCCTCCGTCATGGGTGGACCGGTGGAGTAAGCCCAATGGCCTCTGGGAAACTTCAAAGAAACTTTGATGATCCTTGCCCTTGAGGGGCGCTTGAAATTCACTGACATACAGATCCCCGTGTCGGCAGATGGAGAGAGGAGCACACAGGATCTTCTTTACAAAAATAGGAACTTGTTCCATCGAAAACTGAAATATTGTAGAAGTAGCTTACGGAGCAAAACTCGAGGACTCCCAACACTGAAATGTGTGGTAACAATCTAAAGATGGCTGCCAGAGGAGGGGCTTAGGAGTAGGACTGTCATTGGCTGGGGGCAGTAAGACCTAGAGGACAGTGATTAGTATAGAAGAAAAATACAGTGTGTAAGTAAAAGTGAAACAGTTTTTTCTTTTACCGAGGATTCCCGGTCTGACAACAGGGATTATTCATGAGCATGTGAATCCATGGCAGACTCCATGCTGCAGAAATGGGTTCCATGTGTTAATATCCCCGCAAAAATATCGCCATACAAAAATATTGTCATATTATTGCGGCAATATTAAGGCATGGAACCTCTGGGGGACACCCCCGCAACCCCTACATTATTTTTAAAGGAGTGTGGGACACCCCTGCAAACCCCGCTCCCAAGAACCCCAATAATTATCCCCACCAAAAATATTGCCTATGGCCGTTCCAGACGACCATATATACGGCGATGTTTTGGGTGGGGATAATATATAGTTATACCCAGAAATGTATATACATTGGATCTAAATGGGTGTTATCTACATAGTTAGTAGCTATCTTGCAATCCTGGTTGTTGGATCCTACTCCCCAGCCGATGCGTCGGCGGGCCTTAGGAGTTCTAGGGCCCTGGGTGCCAGGGCCTCGCTACGGAGTCCGGTGGGAGCAAAGAGAGACACAGACACTCTGGTGCTGTAGTGCGACCGAAACTGCCCCCGCATAGCGGGGGCGGGGCATTTATTGATTGCGCCTTACGTCACCACGTAGCGGGACGTAAGGCATACACCACATCCCTCCTTTTTTCCAACAAGAACATTAACAAACATGTTATATTTCAAACAATGTTCCAAACTGTGAGCTCTCATGCCTTGCGGGCTTTTACCACTCATAGTCTTTGAGACTTTCTGGGGGTCTGGGAGCAGTTCTTAGAGCATACTGGCCACCCCCAGGGGCTATCCCTTGACTCCCATTGGGTTGCTCACCTTCATTGTTCAGCTCTGCCTCCTCTGGTTCACTCGGCAGCTCTTCCATTCCGCCGTCCATGGTCGCTTCCCCTTCCTGATGGTGATGCTCCTCCTCAATTCACAGATCTTCCTCTTCCGCTGGTTGTTGCTCTCCATCCGTCCACAGGTTTCTTGGTACCGTCTTGAACCATGATGGCGTTTTTTGTGACCTGTCTTTGACCTTGTGGCTGTTATCATGGTCCCCTGCCTTTGAGTTATGGTTCATGGGATGGAGTCGTATTGGGTGTCCAGCTTTTGACTTTGATGGGTTCCTTACCATTATCACCTGATCACCGACACAGTGATTGGACCTCTTGGCGTGTCTCTTGGTGCTCATGCGTTCATTCGCCACAGTCCTTCTTTGGTGAGTTTGCACCCTGTCATACATGTCCGTACCCCTGCTCGGGTGGTGTGGAATGGATGAGTTGATTATGGTTCCATACATGATGTCTGCCGGTGGTGCTGTGGGGTGTCACTCTGTAGTTTCTTCGGAAACTGTATAAGTCCACCCTCCAGGGGCTTGAGTTGACAAAGGGATAGGCGCAGTACTTTATTGAGGGTTCGCATGAACCTTTCCACGTCTCCGTTGGCCTGTGGCCATCTCGGCATTATGTGATGGTAGTGAATGTTGAGGTCGGCTAGGTATTTGTTGAATTCATCGCCTTGGAACGGTGATCCATTGTCGCTCCGGATCTGCTGTGGGAGGCCATGAGTGGCGAACATTTTTTCCAAAGCCGGTATGACCGTCTCTGCTGTTGTGGAAGATACGATTTCAACCTCTGGGTATCTAGACTGGTCATCGATTGCCACTAACAGGTAGGTGCCCTCCTGTATCTTGCAGAAGTCGATGCTGATGGCGTCCCATCTGGAGGACCCTCACTCTGCCGATAGTATAGTCTCAGGATTCGGCGGGGTGCCCGTGATTTGACATGGGAGGCATGTTGTGATGAGTTGGTCCACCTTTTCGTCGATGTGTGGGGACCATACGCGGTGTCTGATCTGGGCCTTGGTCCTTACCATTCCCTGGTGACCTTTGTGCGCTAGCACTACGACTCTGTCTTGCATGCTTACGTTTATGACTATTCGGGTCCCTCTTAGTATGGGCCCTTCCTCTGTGATTGACAGGTCTTGCCTTTCTGCAAACATGCCAGTGAGGAACTCTTTGGCTTCGACAGTGCGATTGTTTATATTCCTTAGGAAGGATTTCCATTCACCATAGATGACCGTGTCTTTTACCAGATCACAGCCTGGCCTCCACGATGTCTTCGATGCTGATGGCTCTTGGTTTCATCGTTTGAACAACTTGGCAGATGTGTTCCTCCATTTCCTCAGCCACGTGTATCTCCCCTGGCGTGGCCGCTCATGGGTGCCTGGACAGGAAATCAGCTGGGTTCCCACTGCCAGGTTGGTATGCCAACTCAAAGTCATACTGTTGTAGGTGTAGTAGCCACTTCCCTATTGTGGCTGGAGGGTGCGACGAAGAGCCTGTTAATATGGGGAGGAGTGGATTGTGGTCCGTGTATGCCTTGAATTTTCAGCCGTACAGGTACAGATGAAAGTGGCGACAGCTTCCAAGGTACTGCGCTTGCTTCCTTTTCTATATGGAAGTACTGTTGCTCCGTCGGTGTCAAAGCACTTGGATTAGGATTGCCCCAAGACCCACCGGGCTGGCATCAACACATAGCTCGGTCGACAATGTGGGATCGTAGTATGCCATGGTGGTATCGGCCGAGAGTGACGCCTTGATCTGTTTGAATGCTTCCTGGCAGGTGGGGCTCCAGACCCATTTTGTGCTGGCCTTAGTGAGTTCCCTCAGAGGTTCAGACAACGTCGCCAGGTTGGGGATGAATCTTCCGCAGTATGTTGCCATCCCCAGAAAACTGCGTACCTCTGTGGGTGTGGTTGGGGGCGAGGCAGCATGGATGTCCGCTACTTTTTGAGGGCCCGCAGAGTTGCCTGTGCTGTTGAATGTATATCCGAAAAACAAGATCTCTTCCTTCAGGAATTCACACTTGTCCTTGTGGATTGTTAAGCCTGCACTCTCTAGCCTGCTGAGTAGCATTTTGAGTCGTCGTACGTGCTCTTCCTTGTCACCTGCGTCGATGAGAATGTCATCGCTGAAATTGGGCCTCATTACGAGTCCGGCGGTAACCGCGGTGGTAAAACCGCCTGGTTACCGCCGGACTCGTCTTACCATTCCGCCTCCGTGATTCCCGGAATTACCGGGGCATTACAACCCCAGTTTTCCGGGAATCACGGAGGCGGAATGGTGTTAATCCCCGATGGGAATGGGGATCATGGAAACACCGGCAGCATCTCGTAATGCTGCCGGTGTTTCCTCGTCCGCCTGCAGGCGGGCGGTGTTAAACCCACCAGGTCAGACCTAGCGGGAACATCACCTCCCGCCTGCAGGAGTCGGGATCAGGCGGTCCGGAAACAACGGTGGCGGCGGGTTTACCGCCACCGTTATTTCCGGACCGCCTGAGTTATAATGAGGCCCATTGAGTACCCCCAGGATGCCATGTATCACCTCCTGGATAGTCTGCTGAAACACTTCGGCCGCAGAGGAAATTCTGAAACTGAGTCATTTGTATCTGCGTAAACCTATGTGGGTGGAGAATGTTGTGATGTTCCTGGAGTCCCAGTGGAGTTTCAGTTGGTGGTATCCAGCATTGAGGTCGACTTTGGAGAAGATTTTCGATCCTGTGAGGTCTGCTATATTTTCATCAAGTGTGGGGTTGATGTGTCACTCCCGCTTTATTGCTGCATTGGGGAGGTGCATGTCAATGCATATTCTCACTTTGCCAGGTTGTTTGGGTTTCTTGGTTACGACCATGGGTGGGTATTTTCTGAGGATGCTGTTGATGTCTGGTCTGTCTGTCACGTCACAGATGAAGCTGATGAGTCCCAGGTCCTCTGCCGCGTCTCCACTCAGTAGACACTCAATTCCTGCGTTCACGACGTATATTTTAGACTGCAGTGACTTGTCACCTCTGCTGAGTGTTGTCCAAAATCGTCCTATTATGGGCAGTGGAGTTTTGCACCCATAGGCAAATAGCAGCGTGTCCGTCATTTTCACGACTGGTAGAGGTCGTAGTTTTCTGAATGCGGTCATTGGCATGTCGTTAACGGACGCCCCAGTGTCTATTGTCATCTGCGTATCTTGGCCTTGAATGGCCACTTGACATTTCCGTCTTCTCAGTCTTTTCGTGGGTGTCGTGCATCTGTAGTCCAGTGCTGAGACTAGGTACACCTTTTTTCCTTTTCTACATTGCTCGTTTGCTGCTTCTTTTTGAGATTGTTCATCATTGTCCCCTTCCTCATCGGTTGACGAGTTGGCAGTCTCAACTCGGCAGGCACTGGCTTGTTTCTTCTTCTTCACCGTTTTTTTGTCTTGAGATGTTTGGGGATGTTGGGGTGGCCCAGATGATCTGCATACTTTTGCATAGTGATCTTTTCTGCCACATGCTCCGCACGTGGTGCCTTGGGCCGGGCAATTTCGTCTTCCATGGCGAGATCCTCCACACCACCCACATTCAGTGGGCCCCGGGGTTCTTGTTTGCCACCGGGGGGGATGTTGTTGACGCTGGCCTCATCCCTCGTGTGTTGGCGGTTTGTGATCTGGGTCACTGTCGCCATCGTTAGTGCCGTTTGGAGTTTCTGCAGGGTCGTGCCCATGTGCGCTGCTCTGGCATGTGACAACTCCCTCTGGCGCCCGAGTTCTAAGATTCTTGTCAGACATATGCCTTTTTCACTTAACACCATTCTCTGTAGTTTCTCCGAGTGTATACAATTGATAATCTGGCATCGGATTTCTTTTTCAACGTCGGCAAATTCACAGGAGATCGCAAGTTTCCGGACCCTGGTGTGATAAGCGTCAAGTGTCTCATCCTCTAACTGGATGGTGGTACAGAAAATTAATGTTTCATAGTCCGGATTTAGCTGGGGCAAAAAATGGGCTGTGAGAGCATCTTTGGTTTGTTGGTAGACGTCGGAGCCATCTGCTATTCCCAGCGAGTTGAATATGCATAGAACCTCATCCCCAACATTAAGTAGAAGGTGTGACCTCATTTTGCGAGATGTGGTGACGTCTTTGCAATCCATGGCCATCTCAAATTTTTTGATTCACAGCTGCCACCGAGGACCAACTGAGGAGGAGTTTGTGTATGGGTCAAATGGGTTGAGCGCCAGTGACGTCCATCCTTCTGAGCGTGTGTGTGGCATGGATGGTGAAAGGTTGGCTGCCATTCTCGATGGTGTACTGGGCCTAGGAGTAGAGAGGCCTGCAGCCATTTTCCCATGGACCTGGTGGCTCTTCCTGCCCACGTGCACTGAAACCCCCTCACCTTTGTGGCTAGAGGCTGTTCAAGCTTTCTTTTCTTTCACGTGAGGTGCCGAAACTCCTGTGAGAGGTTCTGTGGTAGGCTGTTGGTTTATCCGGATATTGGCCAGATTGTGGTGGGCCCCCTGGTGTCATGCGGTGGCGAGATGTCCATGTAGAGAAGACTAGAAGCTTCTTCTCATGTGTTTTTTTTTGGGTTTTTTTTGGGTGGGGGATGGGCCCCCCACCGTGTTTCCACAAATTGTGCCCGTGCTGAGGGCTTGATTGACTGGGCATCGCGTGCAACGTTTCATCCCGTTTTCTCGTCGCCAGTGTTGGATCCTTCTCCCCAGCCGATGCGTCGGCGGGCCGTAGGAGTTCTAGAGCCTTGGGCGCCAGGGCCTCGCTGCGCAGCTCTGGTGGGATCAAAGAGAGATGCAGACACTCTGGTGCTGTAGTGCGCCTGGAACTGCCCCGCATTTACTCTGGAATACTCTCCCTCTCGGCATTACTCCCAATCTATCTCTAATTAAATCCAACCTCCTGGCTCCTTTCTGAAGAGCCACTTGCATAGCATTCTACGCCACCACATGTCCCTGTTCTCATATCCCCCTATTTTTCTGTGACAACCTCACGGCACTTATCCGTCACCCCTTCATTGTAAAACTAAGCACTTCCTCCATTATCCCTTTCCAATATCATGCACTACTGTCCTTGTCTGCGGTTCATGTGTCTATGTCTCCTGCATCATCTGGCCTTATATCCACATATCTCACCCATTGTTAAGGGCACTGCTCCTCTGGTTTGCAGGCATTTCTGTACAAAAAATGCATGATCCTACCCCCCAGTATCGGACTGCGAAAGACAGATTTCCTCTTTTCCATATTGTACATCAGTGTTTTAATTTCTATGATGTCTAGTGACCGTCGCTCTGTCTTCAATCTCGATTTATTCCGGTCTTGTCATTAAATAAATAAAGACATTTAAAAAATGATTTGCGATGCATATCATGATCACCTTTTTACCTGAATACACATTTAACTTTATCAAAGTGATAACATTCAATATATTCATACCATTTCTTGATCTTTCACTTTCTACAACTTTATATCCTTGTGAACAAGTTTATGTGTTAAAAATATTAATACAGGTTTTGAGCCCACTGAAATCATGCTCCTTTCACACAATAAATCCATGCATACACAAATACACCAAAAGAAAGCCAAACTCTCAATTACCTCACCCATAAATTTCCGGCAAGGTTTGCACTTTATAAATCCCATACATACATAAATATGCAGAGTGTCTGCAGGGAATAACTCAATGCAGGCTTATTCGCTGGTCGTCCTGGAGACTTTCATCAACCTGTTCAACCTCCTGTCAAATAATGTCGGCAGATGGACTGCAGACAGAGGGAAATATGACAACACTGGTATGTAAAGGAAGTTATCTTTGCAAAATTTCATAAGTCAAAGACGAACAGCTGTGCCATGACAAACTATTTTAAAACTATCCCACAAACCATTACAAACTTGGCAGCAAATCTAAATAAAGGTTTCTGACATGCCTCAACGGGTAAATGCGTAAAATGCGCAAAAGTCTTGCGTACAGCTTTTATGTAATTTGCTCACGCTATGCAACATTTTCATTCATTTATGTGGTTGAGACGAGGGGAAGAATGCATCTTGTGTTTCCGCCACCTTCCTTCCTCTCCGCCATACAAATGCTCCAGCATTTACACAGGCATGGATTTTCACGCCGGAGAGAATCCTGGAGATCACTATGGAATCCCCGAGCTTTATGCACCAGCATAAAGCAGGCAATACCCTATAGGGATCCATTGTACTTGCAAGGCAGGCAGCATGCACAATTAAAATTAAACATTGCCTGACATTCTTGTATCCCAGGCAGTGTTTAATTGTGACTGTGGACGCAGCTTACCATACATGCATAGCAAGCAGCATTCACAAGTAAAATTAAGCACTGTCTGACATGTAAGCATGCTTCACAATTAAATATAAATGATGCTTGGCATGCGAAAATGCCAGGTAGCGTTTATTCATTTGCACGTCAGAGTGAAAATATGCAGGGAAAAAATCAGTGTACACTTGTATGCAAATGATGAACATTTGGCGGCAGGGGCCTGGCTTGCTTGAGTTCAAACATTTTGAGCAACATGAGCGCCACTGAGTTTGGGTAACAGTAACCCAACCACAGAGTGGTAAGAGATAGAAAACCTGCAGTAACAAGCTCTGTTTAAAGCCTTACCATAATATTATCACAAGCAAATTAGAAAAAATATGCCATTTTATATTAGTAGTGTAACTGTATCGCAGAAATCAGCAGATCATGGTATTAAAATGATACTGCAAATCCAGACGTGCCTGCATCATCTGTGTAAATAAGTTACAACGCATGACATAATGTGATTGCTACAGTACCATTTCAGTTGGATATGAATGCTTGATTAATTTTCACATGTTATGTTAAAGGATATATGTACTGCGCACTGTTACCACCGTAGTGGTCCCCAGGCGGTCTGGAGGATCTAAAAAGAAAAAGAGGGAGGGAACTGTTAGTGAGGTTGAGCGGGAAAAGAGCAAGAGAGCTGTGGTGTGCCGTTGGCAGCCTCAGTTCGGTTAGCACTGTTCGCTGAGTTTAGGTGTGCTTTTTGTTCGGTAGCCATCATGTGTCGTTGTGCGATGCTATGTGAGTTTTGTCTTGTTGTGACGATGTAGTGAAGTGTGCGCAGTTTGCAGTGCTTTTGAGGTGTGGTTGTGTGTGTGTAGAGTGTGAGAGGTGTATTCAGAGGGTTGAGGTTGATTAGTGCGGTTGGTTAGTGGCATCGGTATTTAGACGCTCTGCAATGCTAATCTTTACAATTCTATCTAGATGCGACGCAGGCTGACATTCACAATTCTGTCTAGATGTGACACGAACTAATCTTTACAGTTCTATCTGGATGCGATGTAAGCTGGTAGCGCAATTCTGTCTAGATGTGACGCGATGCTGATCTTCACAATTCTGCCAAGATATGACACAGGTTAGTGTTACAAATTTGTCTAGAAGAGAGGCAATGAAATCTTCACAATTCTGTCTAGATGGAATGCGTGCTAATCTTTACAATTCTATCTAGTTGTGATGCAATGCGACCTACACACTTCTGTATAGATGTGATGTGGGCTAGTATTACAATTCTGTCTAGATGTGAAACAATGGCAGGCTTCACAATTCTATATGAATCGTCGCAGTTTTGTCTGAACGGAACGTGATGCAGTGCTTATTTTTCAGAATTTTGTTTCGATGCGACGCAATGTTAATCTTCACAATTGTGTCTAGATTCGACGCAATGCCAATCTTCACAATTCTGTCCAGATGTGATGCAATGCTAATCTTTACAATTCTGTCTGGATGCAACGTAATACTAGTCTTCACAATTCTGTTTGGATGCGGTGCAAGCTAGTATAACAACTCTCTCTCTATCTCGGGTGCAGGTTCATATTCACAATTCAGTCTGGGTATGATGCAGGCTAGTATTGCCGTTCTGTCTAGATGTGATGCAGTGTTAATCTTCACAGTTCTGTCTAGATGTGGTGCAAGCTGACATTCACAAATCAGTCTAGAAGGGACACAAGCTAATCTTACAATCCTGTCTAGGTGTGGTGCATGCTGACATTTCCAATTCTGTCTGGGTGTGATGCAAGCAGACATTAACAGTTTGTCTAGATATGACTGAAGCTAGTGTTACATCTCTGGCTATATATGACGCTGATTAAGCATCACAATTCTGTCTGGATATGACGCAAGCTAATGTTACAGTTATGTCATGATATGACACAAGTTAATCTTCACAATTTTGTCTAGATATGTTGTAAGCTAGTATTACTGTTCTTTCTAGATATTGCGCAGGCTAATGTGTAATAGTGTTCTGTCTAGCATCGTCTCCCTTTTTTCCTAAGGTAGTACTTCCCTTATGGGTTCTGAGCGCTCCCTCTCATGTTGGGTGTTAGTGTTTACAGCTCCTTCATCTCTAGCAATGTTCTATGTCCCTTGGGATTAGTCTGGCGAGCGGGCTTGGCTTGGAGGTGCTGGATTCATTGTGGGTCTGTGGTGAAGAGGCAGGTTTTGAGTAGTTTCCTGAATTTTTGGTGGTCCTTTGTATTTCAGATGCCTTTTGGGAGGGAGGTCCAAGTTTTTGCTGCCAGGTGAGAGAGGAGGATCCTCCTAGCTTTTTCCTTGTGTAAGGTTTCGGTTCATGGCGGATGTCGTTGTATGATCTGAGTGTTCTGGTCAGTTGGTAAATCATTATTTTCTTTTGTATGAATTCTGCTCCTTGGCCATGGATAGCTCAGTGCATTATGCACATTGTTTTGAACGTGAGTCATTTTTTGACTGGAAGCCAGTGTAATGTCAAAAGGAGGGGTCCAACGTTAAGCAGAGGAGCTGTAGAATTTTTTTTAAATAATGAAACTAGATAGAATGCAAAAAATAATCAATATTCTAAACCAACAATGGATTTCTTTTTTTTTAAATGTCAAATTTCTTTTTGGGTAAATTTGGGGGTCTATGGCTTTCACAAACACTTTTTTGCTTGTCTGTTGTTTCACCATTGTCTGTTGTTTCCCCATTGTAGTTTTAGTTCACCCATATAGTTTGCTTCCTGTCAGAGGCCTTGTAGAGTGTTTTGCTTTTGTTAGTACTTAAGCAGTTTCCCTGCCTTCTTGAACAATGCTTTTAGTTTGGGGCGATTACTGGTGGAGCCACAGACTGCCAGCTGTTGTTAAGGACATGGTAGAGGGCTGAAGACTGGGCCTCAACACGAGTTGGGTGGTAGCCCTTAAATGCAGCGGTAACATTATTACCGCAGCATTTAAGGGCTGTCCCTAACATGAGTCTGCCTGAAAATGGGAGTTTTACCTCCAGCTTTTTGCTGGAGGTACAAATTTCCATTTTGGCCCGTTTTCATCGCTATTAGCATGGCGCTATTTGCACCAGTGCTAATAGCCCCACCTCAACCCCCAACTTACTGCTACTCGTGATCCGGCACTAATAGCGCACGAGTAGCAGTAACACTATTTGCATTGGTGGTATCCCGTCGCAACTAGCGCCGGGATACCACCAACCTCGTGATGAGGCCCAGTGACTCTCCTTAGTACTGCATTTCAGGCATTCTGTGCTTGTCATATACTTATTGCATTCCACGCTTATTGTACACTTCCCCATGCTAAGTAGTGCATTGAAATAGATTCACACAGCACTTAATTCTGTGGAAGCATTTTTGACCAGTGCTGTGAGAATTCTGTATTTTTCAGACAATTTCCCAATGTATTGTTTCTCAGGCATTGATGTTTACACCCCCAAGTGCCTGTTTTCTCAAAATATGATTTACGATTTTTGACATGTCAATTTGTTTCTTTATTTTGCAGCATTGGTACTTGGAATGTGTTTCCTTGTGTTATTAATCATTTATCATCTTTCTTTCTGTTGTGTTGGATTCAATAAATATGCTATGTCTTGGTCTTCAAAGACTGGGTGCTTATTTTGGTGATTGTTGTCAGGGGTTCTATAATAAAAACACAAGGCCTAGAACCAATAAAATGACAGGAGCAAAAGAAATAAGATGTAATGGCTTTGGTGCTTATTGGGGTTTCTGCCTCTTGCTTGTTGTCACATTAAAAAGGGACACCTGTCAAATTGCAGAGCTTGCCCCAAATGTTGAAAAATGACTGACTGAACTAATTTATTTTCAAAGCCAGACTTTGTAATACCAATGTACAGTGACATATGTTATTTCAGCCATTGTGGAACCCACAGAAAGTGTATCAGACATATATTTCCATCAATGCCCATTGTGAATATTTGTTGTGAAGTACACAGGCCTTCTTGGCATAGCACATCCCTGTCATGTGTGAAATCTTGAGCCAACAACATGAAGCACAAAACGTTATATATTTGGAGTGCAGCTTTACGCAGAGCAAACTGTAATATGTAGACTGAACTGCCTTTATTTTCAAGAATGAACTATACTACATGTGAAAGGCAGGCCCATGATTAAAGTAGTTATTTTTAAGAGAATACGGCAGACCATTGAATTAAAAGCTTGCATTTGGGTTTCTTCATATGTCCTTCGAATGCAAATAGCATACGTAAAGATGATGCTATTACAACAAAGGCTTTATTCCAGTCAATGTCAGAATCAATATATAATGTGTTCTTTTATTTTGCCATGTTAGTAATTATTTCAAACTATATTGTTTGAAACTGAAGAACAGGAACACAACTGCTATTGAATTTCGTTTTTGCTGTGCCATGTATACTAAAAGAAAGGGCTGCATTGATAAATTAATAAATGAGACTTAAAGGAGATGGAATTAAAGAACAGTATTGAAATGCATTTTAAGTTTCTATTCCCACTTGAAGGCATACTGAAGAGAACAAATGTATCCACTTTAGTGGCAAATGGGTAGAACATAATTACATGTTATGGTCAGGTCAGATGGCTTTTAAGACCTCTTTGAAATGCTCCTTTATTGTTTTCAATGTTGGCTTTCAAAGCATACAAACACTATTCATGTTCTTCATATACTCACTCATGACACCAGGCATTTCCTTAAAGGAATCTATTGCATGTTTATTTCAACTCAACTCATAAAGTGAATCCATTAGCCTATGAAAGGTTAACAGATAAGGTCACTGACATTTAGGTGCAAGGCACCAGCCATCTATCTTGGATTAGGAAGGTTAAAGGTAATTGAAAGTATGAACACTAAAAGCCTTCTACTTTGGAGAAGTGGTGACATAGAACAATAATATTCAGGTGAGTTGTTGTCTATTCCCTCTTGTGGAGAACTGCCTCAATAGCACACTGAATATATCAAAATGCATTTACATGAACAGAAATATAATCTAAAATGTGTACAAACAAAATTAAGCCTTGTATCGTCATGGAAGCTCTCATTGATCTGAGGTTTGAATATGTTGTAGATAAAAGTAGGCTCTATCAAAATCTATAAACAGAGGTACATGTTGCCATGTTTCAAATAGCTCAATCTGCTACAAAAGCCTGACATCATCAACGATTATCATAATTCCATCATTCAATATCTCAAAAGAGTCACCTCAACATGCAGAAACTGTAACTATACATTTCTTTAAATTAGTACATGAGTCAGAAATTAGAAAATAAAAATAACATTAGCTTTTCTTCAGAAACAGCAAGCAGCATCTTTTTAGTCATGTGGAAAACAAGCCTCTCCTCTGTGACAAACCAGGGGTGGGATTACAGGGAACTATAATGGAATGGAAATAGGACGTAGGGGTAGGGAGAATTATGGAATATTGGGTGAGGAAGAGACAGTAGGGGAACAAATTGGAGATTGCAGAACAAGAGAACTGATTCTTGGAAGAGGGCAGGACAGTACATGAGACCTGACCATTAAGAGAAGGAAGCCAGAGTAGCCTATACAGGGATGACCAGCTGGCACTTTGTGATTGATTGTAAAGAAGCCACCTAAATTGAGGGTTTGCTGACAGGATGGTGCATGCTTAACTAGGTTCCTAGCTGCTTTTTATGAAACTAGAAGTTGCATCTAAAATGGTAAATTGACCCTACATTGTCCAATTTGAAAACTGTGCAAAATCTGAGAAGATAAAAGGACTCGGGATATAAAGTGGTTGCACATTAAAAATAGGAATGCAGGTGTTGACATATGCATGTCCTGTGGTCCATCATATATATATATATATATGTATATATATATATATATACAAAAAAAACTTTGTTGAGGGGATGTTATGGTTAAGTTGCCCTAACAAAAACCTGTGCACTTCACTACAAAATAATGTTCGCCCTCCGCATTATGCTTCACATTAAAAACAAAGAAAAACCTGAAATTCGCCAGTTATGGCAGACTGAGCCCCCTTACTTGCCATCCCCACTGTGCACTGCTAACACTAACACCCAGAACATGAAAGATGTCATCTCAAATGTCACTGATGACATCACTGACAACATCACATGGTTAGCCCCTTTGTTTTTGTTCCCTGCCATATATATATATATGTACATTCGGTAAAAGGACTTTGTTAAATGGATGTTATACTTCACAGTGATACCAAAAAACACTTACATTCCCCCATTATGGTAAGCTTAGCAACCATAACTCGCACCATCTACGTGATTGCTAAGACCAACACCCAGGACATCAAAGATGGCATCACAAATATCATTGATGATATCACTGATGACATCACATGTGAAAATAATGTTGATGAAAAGTCCCTACCTACAAGGGGTTCTTTCTGTTATGTTGGTAGCAAGATGGCGGGGGTAATTGTGTAATATTAAACATGTACTAACTAGCTAACAATTGAAGACTTAATACACACTTGTGCTAGTGCAAACAATACATATGCAGACCCAATGCATAGAAATGAGAGGCACATAGAGGGAAGCTGAAGTAAGGAACAAAGAAACAGTCTCATCAGAAAGTGTATCTTCCTGTATACAAATTAATTGTGTATTTGAGGCCTGCTATTGCCCCATGCATGTGCATCATGAGCTGAGACCACACCCTAAGGAAAGTACTTTAAGAACACACGACAAGGGTAACGTTTTGATATACAGCACCTTTTCAATTTTTATATTGTGATTGTCAGTGAAAAAAAACACCTGGCCTACATTTTTCAATGCACCAAAATAAGTGAGGCAGACATGTGATGTCATCAGTGATGTCATCAATGATATTTGTGATGTCATCTTTGATGTCCAGGGTGTTATTCTTAGCAATGCACGTAGATGGTGCGAGTTATGGTTGCTAAGCTTACCATAATGGGGGAATGTGCAGTGTTTTTTGGTGTCACTGTGAAGTATAACATCCCTTTAACAAAGATTTTTTTACCGAATGTACATATATATATCTGGCAGGGAACACAAACAAAGGGGCTAAACATGTGTCGTCGTCAGTGATGTCATCAGTGACATTTGAGATGACATATTTCATGTTCTGGGTGTTAGTGTTAGAAGTGCAAAGTGGTGATGGCAAATAAGGGGGCTCAGTCTGCCATAACTGGCAAATTTCAGGGGTTTTTCATTTTTAATGTGAAGCATAATGGGGGGGGCGAAACATTTTTTGTAGTGAAGTGCACAGGTTTTTGTTAGGGCAACTTAACCATAACGTCCCCTCAACAAAGTTTTTTTTGTAGTGAAATGTACAGGTTTTTGGGAGGGCAATGTAATCATAACATCCCTGTAGCAAAGTTTTTTTAACTGAATGCTATAGGTTTTTAGTAGTTTAAATGCATCATAATAATACTTTAACAAAAATGTTGTACTACACTTATCAGAGTTCTAATATTCTAATAGTAACACATAAGCATACTACTGTAAAAGAACATTTGAAGTAACTGCCCACCTTTCGAAGAAATCAACATTATCCTATGCTGGCGCACAGCATGGGGGCATGTTCGAAAATTCATACACACTTCACAATGACATGTGTAACTGGTTGATAGTGGGAAAGTACATTGGGTATTCTGGTAGGAACTTGTATCGCAAAATTTCCGGTGCAGAATTCCACAATGCAAGAGTTCAACACAATATAAGCATGAGTGCATACCGACGTATCTGGATCATTAAACCCCATTCCCCTCCAAAGAGTGCGGGATGAATGCCTTTAGCAATCGAGATTTTACAGCAGTAATGCGTGGTACCAAAAAAGGGGATTTTTTGTCTTCAACCGGAACGTCTTTGGTGTTCCCGGCTGAAGAAAACAAATCCTTTGTCAAGATGGCCACCATAGAAAGGGGAAACGGGTGTTGGATAGAAAGCCTTCTTCGCTTTCCATCGCAGGCTGCAGAAAGCAAAAATGAAACTGTGTGACCATAATGGGAGCACCATATTTGTGTTCCTTGAGAAATCTGTGGTTATGAACAAGATCTTTAGCACAAAGGCAGTGCTGGTGGACACGGCGACCTGAATGCAATGTTTTGTCCCTTCCAGTAAAGACCAGTAGCCACATCCCCGTCATTGTGGCCATTAACCATACATAGAGGCTACACCTCAGAGACAGAAGCTGTACCATTGATTTGTTATGTACATGATGACACTTGTTAAAAATGAGAACACAATCACATGCACAACATAAAGCTTTTTGTTCGTTGTCAATGACCTTTACATACATGTGTTGTACATGTAGTAATATTTTTCTGTAAAAAGGAGTGTAAAAAACGCAAAGGAGTACTGCACTTACGTTGACATAAAATCCCAAACAAACTGTGTGATGTGTGCACTTACGTTGACATAAAATCCAAAACAAACTGTGTGATGTGAAGCATAATGACATCAGAAATACTGGAAGCAACACCATTACCACTCACCTTTCGACATATAATTTCGTAAGTGGCACAGGTCGAAAGGTGTGAAGATATGTGTATTGGGAGGGTGTAACCATGTATTATTTTACAAACATTTCTGTGCATAGGCCATCTGCGTGACAGAAATTGGCCTGATGGTGACAGAAAATGGCCTGATGGCACTTAAGCATATGAGATGGGCCTGACTCTCCCGCAGCCAATGCAAGTGGTGCGCAGTACCTTTCTCTATAACGTTCCTTGGCTGCTTAAACAAATGCGTCCATATGGATGTACATGCCGTGATGTAGCACCTATAAAAGAACACATTACGACCTGCAACGTAGCATACCACATTGTGAAAACAGAGAGTAGATTTGTAAAGAAAACACTAACATTTATGAATTAGTGTAGTAGTTTTATTTCACAATAAACTAAGCGAAATCATCGCCCTATGCAATTAGTAAAGTAGTTTGGTTTCACAATGAACTGTGCGAAATGATCGCCCTATTCACATTTCCATAGAAGTGTTAAGTTTGTCTCTTTGGGTGACAATGAAAATGTGAAAGGCCACGTTGTTTTTTGCACACACAGAAAGTAAGCGTTGCCACCAAAGTAGTCGTTGTCCTCCCACATTGATGTGCAAGACGACGTCAACCGCTGTAATCTACACCAGCAGAAAGGATGGAATGTTACTTCTTATGACTACAGAAGCCTAAGGATACAGAGGGCCGACACGATCATCTCAGTGAATTATGACGCTCAGACAACCGGTGATGAACAATTGCATTTGACGGTTGCAAAATCCGTCACTCGGCAGCTGTAATCCGTGACAATGACAATAGGGAAGAAAATATCTGAGGGGGAAAGTGGGAAAAGAAGATGTATGAATACGCAACCTTTGGGTAAACCAAAGTTGTAATACATACAATTTTTAGTGAAAATTTAATTCAATAGGATGAAATGTAGTGGGACCCTATGGAAGGCGACAATGTGCAATGTACATATTGGGGTAAAAAAATCGAATGGCACTGAAAGCTGGAATGTCGTTATTAATAATAACATTTTTGTTTGGAGGTAGCTGTGCGGTGGAATGGGAAACAAAACGTGTATCACCACACAACCTTTGTACAAAACAAACTTGTAACACATACTTTTTTTAATTAAATATTATTATAATTTGGGGAAATGTAGTGGTACCCTACAAACGGCGACAATGTGCAATGTCCATAATGGGGAAAAAAATTGCACGGGAACATTAATCTTGTAAATTATTAGGGAAAATGTTTTATATTTGTACAAAGTGAAGAAATAACATCAATTTGGTATATAGTCGGCAGAAATACACTTACATGATTTGGACGGCCTCCTTTGCGTTCGCTGCAGTCAGACAGTAGTGTATGGGGAACAGTGGCTCTTCGGGAACTAATTTTGCATGGTCGGAGCAAACGTTTTTGAAACATAAACTTATAAAGCGATATGTTTTTCAAGCTGTTACTCCCTACATTCTTTCTACTCTTTCCCTGTACATCAAGGTTAAAAAACAAAGGACCCTTATGGGTGTCGACAAATATGTGGCCGTACTGAGCTCGTATTAAAAACAGAAAACGCAGTGGCCTTCACTTCGAATGCAAATACATTCTCATTTTGCACAACATATCAGCGGCTATTCATGAGAACCTCTACTCTCCTACACGTGCATAAGGGCTGTGTGTACGAAATAGTGCAGCTGGCAGGCTCAGATTTCAAACAGTAGGACGCCAGCCTTACTGCAGTAATGATGTGCATGTGTTGTAAAATGAACGCAGTAAGTTAATTTCGTACAATGAGTAGCAAGTCGCACCGTACCGTATGACAGCTCATTAATGCTCACCTTTCGAAACAGTGTTCCATAAGTACAACAAGTGCATTGGTGTCTTCTTGGTTTACGTATGTTAGCGGCGATGTTTGCGTTCAACAGAAAACAAAGTAAACATGGCAGCTGTATCGAAAGATTACTACGCACTTCACGCTGTGCCACAACCAATCAGTGAAAGCGCAACATGGTCGCGGGCAGCACGCCATGGAATAGCCAATTGCAATCTTTTCCACGGAGCGAACAGGGAAGTGGGACCGCGGAGCGGATATAGATATCACTAATTTTTAGAGACATCCTTTTTGATCGTTTTTCAGGGAACTACTGAATGGATTGTCACAAAATATACAAAAGCACGCTTTTGCGCCCAAGCCCCTGCCACTGGTGCAAATTTGGTGCAAATCTGTCCAGTGGTTTGGCCTGTAGCCGTGCGCAAAGTTTTCCCCCATTCAGTCTATGGGAAAAAAAAGACGTTTTGGAACCCCCCCTATAACTTTGCAAAAGAAATCAGAGTGGCCCATATACTTGTTTTGCAAAGTTTGGTGAGGATTAGTCCAGGTGGAGCAGAGTTATAAGCCACTACACGGCCACTACCATATATATATATATATGTGAGCTGTAAAGGACTGATTGACTTTGTATTGAAAAAATGAAATTAAAAACTGAACGCATTTTGGCTTCCACTTTAAAATGGGATTGCCCTTGTAAAGTTAAGTATTATTTGGAAAAAAAGTGGTTGTTTGGATTGGTGCTTAGTCACATTGAGTTATAGTATAAATGCACAGTACTATTGCCTGGAGTGACATCACACGGTAAATGCCACTGAGGAGAGCCATATTATAGTCTGGATGTTTGCATGACAAGTGCAAAACGTCTGCATGTTCCTGTCTTTCAATGCCTAGCAGATTCAAGTGTATTGTGGGAGGGAAGAGTGTTTCAACTAAGTATCTGTTACTGGACGATAAGCCATCTCCAGCCCGGGAATAAAAAGAGACTGAAATAATTAAAAAAGGCTTCTCAAAAATTGTGCACGTATGTAAATAGAAAGGAATATATCCATGTTTAGCATAAACCAAACACACAGGTACATTAATGTTGTGTAGGCCTACACAAATTGAAAGATGCACACATTAGGGTTTGTAAACACATACACACATGCATGCACACATACAACTATATGTATAGATTGTAAATCACACACTCATGTTTAGCTAAAGTCACATAGGCATGATTAGTGAAAACTGTATCCATGTCTTTTAGTGAATGTAATATATATGTGGGCCCAGAACAGAATATATAGACTCCATAGAACATATCTGTGAATGCAGACTTAAAAGAGCCAATGCAAACAAGTTACCTTTTGCATGTGCACGCCTAACAAATAGCCATATGTTAGCCGGTCCTTACCCATATATCAAGTGGCCGCTACATAGCTAATACATTCAATGACTTACATGCACACAGGGAGGTTGGTGCATTGATATTTTAAAATGTGAGGGATGTCAATATATCAGGTACCATAATTGTCTTGAAGCAGAAAAAATCAAATGCTTTAACAATATTTGCATTATGTGACATCTTCCCTTGAACGGTTAGTAATGTTCATAGAGAAACCCAGGCTAAGTAGAATGTTAGTATGTGTAGCATTTATTAGAATACAGTATATTTATATGGATAATGTTGTGATTGAAAGTGGATGCCTTTTTGAACTTATAATAGTGAGATTCATGTGGGCTGTGTAAGGGTATAGAAGAAGGAGACTGACACAAAGGTGGCATGTTTGTGCTTAAAGACTTTTATTAACTAAGAAAGCAAGAGAAAACCTGTCTAACCATATGCCTGAAGGGGGTGGGCGGGTCCCCTGTGTCGACTAAAGATAAGGTGTCTGTCAGGATATCTTGTCAACTAAAAGGTCTCCACCGTCCTGTGTCAAGAAGACCCTACTTACGTCCCTTACACTAGAAATTAAAGAGTAAGGCAGTTCTATCATGGCCTTGGGCGAATGATTCCCTTCCCCTGTTATCTTGTTATCAGTTCCAGTCTCAGCACACATTCTTAGGGTGAATAGCTCCCTTCCCTGTAAAGTTCCACACAATAATTTCTTGGTGGGCCAGGAGTCTCCTGACCAACTGCCTGAGGAAATTGCTCCCTTCCCCAGGCCTTGTGGACCTTCCTGTCTGGTCTGGGTACCAAGAGAATGACGACCTTCTCCTGGTATCGTATTATCAGTTCCTTACAACCAAGGTGGATGACTCCATTCCGCTGTTCTTCCCTCTCCTTAAGCTTCACACCTACAACACCCACTCTGAGTGTTAGGAGGGTCTGCAACCATGGCTTCTCTTTTTGTTTGACCTGGCCCACATTGTACACTTGCCTGCCAAGTACTGCCATGAGGAAGATGGCAGATATCACTCTCCTGCTTTTGGTCCCAGGCGCTGGTTTATCTTCTTCTTTGTACTGGCCCACTTGGTGCACTTGCCTGCAAAATACTGCCACGAGGAAAATAACATTTATCACTCTCTCGTTCAGGTCCCAGACTCTGGTTTCTCTTCTTCTTTGTGCTGGCCCACTTGGTTCACTTCCCTACCAAGTACTGCCATGAGCCATGAGAAAGATGACTTGTATCTCATTTAGTTTTTTCATCCCTGCTATTGTTGTGAGGGACTCTTCCTCTCGAGTTCTCTTCATGCTACTTAGGGTCCTTGACCCTTCCCTGATAATCAACAGGCTTCGTTCCACCACTGCAATCCGGAGCAGAGGGTTTGTAGGATTTCTGCCCCTGCTGTACCACTCAAGCGTTATGGATGCAAAGGGTCCTATGGATAACTGCGTGTGCCCGCTTGGTAAGCTGCCCAACGTACCCTCCTGTTCTCCTGTGCCTGCCACCCTTTACCTTATTGAGGGTTTTGGCACATCGCTGCGGCTTCCCTGGATGGCGGGCATTCCATTTGACTTTTCTGACATCTTGCTTCCTTGTAGCTCTGTGACAGTATTACCGGCTGCCTTCTGCTTTCCTTATTTCTCTCAACACTGCTGTGCATCAGTCTGCGCCTGAAGACCTCCCAGTCATCAGACGAGGCGGACTGTCAGCATCCTTGGAGTTCTCTCCATTCGCAACAGTGACGCAGGATTGAATGTCCTGCATTCGGTGTGCAGCACACCTGCTGTCCTCCATAGCTGGCCCAGACACAATGTTTAATCCATTGTCACTTTTATACAATGTTGCCAGCAGGGTCTTGGCTCATTGTATAAGTCCTTCGTTTCTTTCAAATGTCTTATCTATAGTGTTCCGCTGGGCCAACTTGTCCCAGTACTTGGAATACTTGGGTTCCTGTTGTTCTTCTTCATCCCAGTACTTTCCAGGACCTTAAAGTACTCTGATTTACAACAGTACATATATCTACTGTCTACAAAGAGATTAGCAGAGGAAAGAGAGGCTAGTATATGTGGGGGTGTGATGTTCTCATAAGGGCTGTACCCTAGGCGGCTGTCCTTATCCCTAGAGGGAATGTCTCTGCCCATGAGATCCTCTGGCATTATACCACCTCAGCAGGACTATCGGTCTGTGTGCTGCTCCTTTCCCCCCCACCTCCTCCGGTTGCCTGCGTGGTCTGTGTGCTGCTCCTGCCCCCCCTCTGGTTGCCTGCATGGTCTGTGTGCTACTCCTTGCCCCCCCCCTGGTTGCCTGCATGCCCTGTGTGCTGCTCATGCCCCCCCTCTGGTTGCCTGCGTGGTCTGTGTGCTGCTCCTGTCCCCCTTCTGGTTGCCTGTCTGGTTTGTGTGCTGCTCCTGCCCCCTCTGGTTGCCTGTGTGGTCTGTGTGCTGCTCCTTGCCCCCCTTTTTTCATATGCATGTTCACCTGTTTGTTTGAATCCCTTCTATCACTCTCTATCCTCCCTCCCTGTTTAGCCCGCTCCTTCCATCCCCCTCCTACATCAAACCCTCTTTGGAGTTCATCTTGACACATTCTTTTTTAGCCTAGTTGATTCTGTCCTGTGTTGTATGCATTTAGCCTGGCTCAATTCTGGCCTGTTGTTTCATGCATTTAGCTTACTTCACACCTGACTGTGTTTCTTGTGCAAAATTATTTTGTCATCTTCGTTGCCCCCCCCTGTTTCATGTTTGTGTTCTCTGTTTTGCCTTTCTGTTATCCTGCTTGCCTCTTCTTCCCTTTCACCACACTCACTGTCTACTCACTTTCTCCCTTTCTCACCATCTTCCTCTCTCCCCTTTGCCCCTTACCCTTGCTATATTAGTGCACTTACTCTGTCTGAATTGTAATCTGACCTAGTATGATAGTAGCTTGTTTTGTTCTTCTCCTTCTCCCCACTTACCTTTTGTTTAAATTCTGGCACTACCTCAATTGTCATCAGACATAGTAAGGTAGCCGCTTGTCTGTCTCATTCTCCTTCCCCCTCCCCCTTATCATTGTCAATAGCTCTAACTCTATCAGAAATGTCGCCTGACCTGCATGATAGCAGTTTGTTTGTGGCCTTCCCCCCAAACCCCCACCATTTGTTCTTCCTCCCTCTCCCCCTCCAGCACTATCTGAAATTTCGTCAGGCCTTGTATGATGGTTGCTTGTTTTGTTCTTCCCCTTCTCCCTGCTCCCCCCACCACCTCTTGTTTAATTCCGACACTATCTCAATTGTCGTCAGACATGGTAAGTTAGCCGCTTGACTGTCTCATTCTCCTTCCTACCCCCTTGCCTCCTTTATTGTCAAATGCACTTGCACTATCAAAAATGTCGCTAGGCCGAGTATGATAGTTAACTTCTCATTCTTAAATGTATCAAGGAGCTGTAGGAATGTCACTGTATTCTCCTTTGTTCCCTCCCTGCCTTGAATAACTTTGAAACACATTGTGTATAGGCGCTATATAAATAAACAATCAATTCAATCCTGGCTTACTAAAAGCAAGACTCTTCCACAACTCGACATTTGTGGGCAATGAAACCTTGATACTGGAAACCTGCATTCTCGCGATATTGACACATTTTCGAATATTCTTGCTTCTTCTCTTGCCAGTTGTCTTCTTTTGTTTCATTTACCAGGGGACTACAAACTTGCCTTTTTTCCAAATAAATGCAATTGGTCGTGTTTTGTAATGAGTTTATCTATGTTTTGTTGCATGTTGTCTTTTTATGTATTTTAATAAATGTTGTAGGCCTTTGGGCCTGGTCTTCACTTTATCAAATGGTGAAAATAAAACCAACGTATGATTACATTCAAAAATGTATGACGGCAATAGCGGACAAAGGGTGAATGCATTGTAAATGCCTTTACAATTCCTACAAAAGCACATTGATTTGTCTGGATTTGTTATGTTTGTCTAGCAGCAGTGGAACTCCTTCCTCCCAAACCAAAACAGTTTGGCCAAAACGCCGTTTTGCTTCGAATTCTTACTTTTCATAAAAAAGAAATAAGAGAGAAGTGTCCGTTGATTTTTTATAAAACATTTTTTCTACTCCATATTTTGAAAGTATGTTTTGGCAACATACCAGGTGAAGCCACTGATTGCACTACCAACAACAAGGAGTGATTTACTTCTTCCAATTTGCGGCATAAAATGTCGCACACCGTTTTAAAACAGGAAAAAGTCGAAGAACTCGCTCAACCTTTCCTACTTCTAAATTCAACTCATATCATATATGTTGCTCTATGTATAAAGTGAAAAAATGCTACCTGTGTCTTGAAGGCAGACCTGCACAAGATTCATTAAGTTATCACCACTGTATAGTCGTGGGGCAGGATCATCACCATTGACAAATTCTGTGTCCTGTCCTCCAACAGTCTACCAAGAATGGGTCACCCCAGCTAGACAACACATGCTTATTTATTTATTTATTTATTTATGCATTTGTATAGCGCACAAAACAGCCCTTGGTGCAGCCCGTGGACCATGATGCCTAGGGAAACAGGTGTCTAGTATCTAGAGCGCAACCTTTACTTATTTTCTATTTGTTTAATGAAACACTTTCTGGGATTCTTGTTATTTTGCGCCCTTAATGCTCTGTACATTTGTATTTGAGCTCTGAGTGTTCTAAAGTGTCTTTTTTTAGAGAACTTAATTCACTGACTTTGATAGGAAAAACATTATTTTAATTAAATGATAACATATCCTTGGAGAACTTTAATCGCTTGCGTTCCATGAAACAATAGGTGAAATATAAAATACAGAACCTCTATTTTTATTTGTACAAGTAACACCAGCTCTGTCTATTAGTTTTAATCACACTGTATATTACTTTCTGCCCACATCTGAAAGATGAAAGGCATCGCTGACGATCCAGATGGAACGGGTGACCCTCTGATAACACAGATGTTCAAAGGAGGATCATTTGGACAGCTGTGGTTTCCCTGCAGTCCCAGATGAAGAGGCGACCCTGAAAAGCAAGCAGATGTGACATGAATGTCAGAGGGCAGGCGAAAGCGCTCATGGACCCAACAGGCTTTATTTTGACACTGCTATGCTCAAGGATGAGTGTGCCCCCAAAATGCAGGGGATGTAATATTAATGAAGCACTAAAGAAAATATGTACTGCTGTAATGTCATCAATGTCTTTCGACAGCCCTATAAGGTGCGATCACATGCTTGCAAGGAGGACTAGCTATTACTTAGAAACCACGTTGAATGTCTGAAGCTTTCCTGTTGCAATCATTTGCATGAAGCGGATGAGTTAGTTTGATTCATTTCAACTCGGATTTCCTTTGAAATGCACGCATTTGGTGAACTCAAAACACAAAAAAAACATGTCTATTAAATACATTAGTGTATAACAAGGGGGGTGGTTACCGCCGTTCAAAGTTAAACCATTCTTAGAATGTAGAATGTTGTATTTAGAGGGAACTGTAGTGGTGTTTAGAAGTGATCACCCTATTCCAAACCTGCAAGAACTTAAACATGAACTCGCATTTATCTGTAAATAGCAAAGCAGATTAAATCATTCTTTATGCGCCCTTTTTAATCAGGGAACATGTGTTTATTTACATGTGGTCTAAAAGAAAATCATATACACATCTTTAGGCAAAGCAAACTCATTATGCTACATTTTACCATGGTGTATAAAGCAACGAGATAGTAGACAATGTTAAACACTAGGATTGTCCATTTGGAAGAAAAACAGAGATTCTGTATTTAGAACTATGACCAACATTTGTATTTTAGTTAGAAGGATATCTCTTATGCATGAACCTGTCTGCAGAAGAGAGTTTGTTCCTAGTACATAAAACGTAACTTTTTTCAGCATAAATCTATACATTGATATTGCTACTGTAATCTACTGACAGAGCTACAATATTCTCTAATGCAATCAGTATGTGTGGCATCAGAATGTATTTCAATTCACCGAACCATAAAATGCTCACAGAAAGTAAAGTGCATTGTGTTCTGTGGGCGCCATTATGTACATGACATTGAGGTCAGGGGAAAGAAAAAAACAACAAACAAACAGAAAAGCAAAAGAACACACTTGTTTGCCAAAATGTGGCATTATTTAGAAAGTGCACAGTCTGGCTTCATGCAGTTTAGTTTAGGCAAGCCAAGTTCTGATGTATTGTGTTGAAGTCTTTGCACATCAGTGAAGTAGTGGCCAATCCTTGGTCAACGTCGGGAAAAGAAAAATCCCTGATGTTTAACTGGAGGCAGGCAGGAGCCTGCTACAGTGACGTTTCGGCCTTAGAGATACCGGCCTTCTTCTGGGCCAAGAGGATGGTAGAGGACTACAATAATGTGTAAAGAAAGGGGATGGAATTAAGATAAAGTACAAGCACGGGAGAGTGTAACCGCAGCAAATACAATCTGGGCAACAGTTAAAAAGAGCAACCATAGAATGCACATGTAAAGGTGTATTCTGGTCTAAAAGAAGGGATTAAAACAACTGACCTGGGATATGTCCGGGCTG
Organism: Ambystoma mexicanum; assembly: GCF_040938575.1. Classification (NCBI taxonomy): domain Eukaryota; kingdom Metazoa; phylum Chordata; class Amphibia; order Caudata; family Ambystomatidae; genus Ambystoma; species Ambystoma mexicanum. Next base: position 782,733,068 of record NC_090932.1, read on the forward strand.
GGGAGAGGAGGGAGTGAAGGACAAAGCTTGATCTGGATCGTGTGGAAAGGGATCCAGTCTCGCGGTATATGAAGTGCCTTGTTATGGCGTTGAGGATAGTGGCTGTTTGTATCCTGTAATGTCCAAAAACAGGGCTATGTCAGTGGCATGCCGTGGGAATGGGCAAAAAGGAAGAAAAATGTACACAGTGCTGTTGCAAATCCACTAGAATGCAAGCGCACTGGGCATAGATATCTAATAGTGTTAAATGTTAAATTTAACATACCTATAGTTAACCAGCTCAGTTGGAGGAGGATAGGCGTGGGACTTGAGCGTGGAAGGGTCCGTTGTCTGGAAGGACGGTCATGGAGCCCGAAAAGCCTTCATTGTATAGTGCATCTAAAGAGAAGGCGAAATGCTATTATGAGCAGGCTACCAGCAGGCAAAGAGTTAACCACCGGTATAGTGTTGGGGCTAACCAGAGTGGGACCGCTAAGGGAGAGCAGCTTACCTGCATGGAGTCCGTGGATGCAGATACCTCGAGTGCTGCTGACTACCGCGAAGGTGCGTCCAGCCTGCAGGAACGCTGGGCAAAGAATACATGGATGTGCGCCTGTGCTAAGGAGCAGTGTGTGCGCCAAACAGGGGAGCAGGACTGGGGCTGCGCATGCGTGGGGAGTTAGTGGCTGAGGGACAGTGTATGTGGAGTCCCTATTGAAGACCCACTAGTCTCCTCGCGCATGCGTACAGGGATCAGAAACAAAGTTGTAGAACCCCACGTTACGGAAAGTGCCCGGCCGAGAGAAGGCAGCTCGGGCAGAAGATCCGGACGTGTAGTACAAGTATCAAAGGTACTGTACAAGTTTGCCAGGCTATATGTATATACGAGCCTGATAGTAAAGTGTCTTGAGTGCACATGACAATTACTCAGTATTTTACTATGTGCTAAAGGCAAAAGGAGTAATTAGAGCGGGAGGGGGAGCTGGGCTGAGCCGCGCTCTGGGATCGAACATGTAAAAGTAAGAGAGGAGCTCTATGGGCAAGATCGAGTGGGGACTCTCCCAAATGTGGATAGAGATAAAGTGCACGGGGGGGTGAGAGGAGGGGGAGGAAATGCAGTTCTAATAGTAGTTTTCTGATGCTGGGGCTTCATTCAGCCCGTGTTCAATTGTGTGCAATTTAAACATCCACCACGCTTCTTTGTAATTGAGGGCATTTTTGATGTTTGAGGTGTACTGGATTTTATCAAAGACCCACCATTTCAACTGTTCCTGGGTGTGTTTGAATTCCACATAGTGGGAGACCAGTGGTGCTGAAGTTGAGCGGCATCTTATTTTAGAGCGATGTTCCCCGATGCGTTTGTGTACTGGTCTCGTCGTTTGGCCTACATACCGTAAACCGCATGGGCATTCAATGGCATATACCACGTTTGGAGTTTTACAGTTGGTAAATTGCCTGAGCATCCAGTCCTTACCTTCAATTTTGAAGGATTTGATTTTGCTTGTGTACTTGCATGCTGTACAATTGCCACAAGGGTGGTGGCCTGTCGGTGTTCTGCAGTCCCACAATCCTGTTCTGGTAGATTTCTTAGGCAGACGAGCATGTGTGAGCCACTCGCTGAGGTTTTTAGACCTTTTCAGTGCCATCCTGGGTATAGGTTCATCTGGAAGGTTTTGGTGTACCAGTGGCCAGAATTGTTTAATGATTTTTTTGATCTTATTGTTGTCTGGTCCGAAGGTAGTCACACAGGTGATACGGTCTTCTGGTGTATCATGATCCTTGGGTTGAAGCAATGTTTCCCTGGGGATGCATAGTACTCTTTTGCGGGTGTTTTTGACCAGTTTTTTGGGGTAACCTCGTTCCACAAGTTTGCTTTCAAGGTGTGATGCATGCTGGCGATACTGTTGCGTTGCTGAACAATTCCTGCGGACTCTGAGAAATTGTCCAAATGGTAGATTGGTTCTCAGACTTTGTGGGTGGTTGCTGTTGAAATGGAGCAATGTGTTGCGGTCGGTTTCTTTCCGGTATAGTGTGCATTGAAGCCTGTTGTCATCTGGGGAGATTGTTAAATCCAAAAAATTGATAGTTGTGCGGCTGTAGTTTAGGGTGAATTGAATTTCTGCTACTTGAGTGTTCAGCCATGTGAGGAATGTGGTGAGGTCTGGTATAGTACCTCTCCAGACAAACAAAATGTCATCAATGTATCTGTGCCAATGGAGGATTTTATCAAAGAATGGGTTCTGTTGATTGAGTACAAAGGAAGCTTCATATTCTGCCATAAAGATGATGTCATGGGCACTACTCCCGAGGGGCCAGGACTGGCCCAGCACCCTCGGAAGCAGACCCGTCTTCGGACCCAGCAGACCCCTACAGGGGCCCTTTGGACCGTGTCCTGGCGCCTTTGGCGCCAGGCTCATGAAAGGTTTCAGTCCCGGCGCCAAGCGCGCCAGGCTCATATTGTAAAGCAGTGTCATAATGCTTGGGTGGACTTACCTGAGGCAGACCATGCTGCATACTTACCAAGGACAATCCAGTCTGGCTGAAGTCTCCAACCATCTGGGCTAGGAGGAACTATTTCCTTCTGGAACTCTTTTCTTACCTGGGTGGGACCGGTGGAAGAATACACACTGGAAGCACTTCTCTGCTATTTAAACCACGCCCGATGGGTTTCACGTGCTTCGCGTTATTCTGCAGCAGCAGCAGGACGCTCACCGAGTCGGCTCCTGCATTCCTGGTCCTGATACACCCGCAGCTTCCCGAGCAGCAACCTGTGGATGAGAAAGCACACAGGAACACAAACTTACCAGAATTCAGCCTCCAGAATCCAGTCTTCGAAACCTGCAAAACAAGAATCAAGGTTAGAAATCGTGCAACACGCTTGCAGCCGCACTCGCTTACCTCATCCAATGGTGACCACGCCTAAGCTCACCGCTGCCTTCACTCCGGCTGCATCCAGCACCTGAAAGGAAAAAAGACATAGTTAGAGGTGCCCGAGCAGAAGCGGTCGCAACGCCGTTATACTTACGAGCCTCCGCACGTGCAGCAGCAGCGGCATCGCCCACAGTCTTCCAGCAGCTGAAAGGAAGGAAAGACATTGTTAAAGGTGCCCATTTCAGAAAACGGCCACAGGTCAGTGGTACTTATGTGCCTCCGCACGTGCAGTAGCGGCGGCATCGCCCACAGCCTTCCAGCACCTGAAAGGAAGGAAAGACATTGTTAAAGGTGCCCATTTCGGAAAACGGCCACAGGTCAGTGGTACTTACGTGCCTCCGCACGTGCAGCAGCGGCAGCATCGCCCACAGCCTTCCAGCACCTGAAAGGAAGGAAAGACATTGTTAAAGGTGCCCATTTTGGAAAAGACCACAGTTCCGTTATTCATACGTGCCTCTGCACGTGCAGCAGCGACAGCATCGTCCAACAGCGTCTCTGCACCTAAAAGACTATACAAAAGGACTCTAAGCCTACACAGTGAACTCATACAGTGACGTAACTGGATTCCATGCACCCCTGCACCAGAAGCAGGATGGAGAGCTCAGCTTTACCAAGCCTAAGGTAAGAGCTCGCTGAGACTAGTTGAGAGCCTAGAAGTGGGAGAAGCAGAAGACTGGGGGGGAACCTTATCCCACCACTTAGGTATTTACCCCTTTTCTTCCACCTACAGAAAACTTACCTCACAAGCCAGGCAGTTGATATTCGGAGGTCCCGTCCAGAGTGCATTCCGAGCCCTGTGCCGCAGTCCAGTCTGGGTCAGCGCCTCCGTAGGAACCAGGTGAGCGTTACAGAACGCGAAGCCTACCAAACAATTTCCTACCCAGGCGCTATGGAAACTTTCGACACAGACCAATTGGCCCAGTTGTTGGGGGGAATTGAGGGCCGAAGCCCATGCTGCTCGCCAGGAAACGAACGCCCTTAGGAGGGAATTGATAGTGTCAAAAGAACGAACTGATGAACTCGCTAGACAGTTATTACAGAGTCAAGCAGGACGATCCCCTCTACCTAACTCAGGGGGGAATTATACCCCACTGGCTTCAGCCAATCCGTTTCAAATCACCCTACCTGGAAATGTGCCATTGGCACCACCTGAACGCTATTCTGGTGACCCTAAAAGATTTGCAGTGTTTATAAATCAATGCCGTTTGCACTTTCTTTGTAGACCCGCAGCCTTTCCGACGGACCAGACCAAGGTAGCCTTTGTACTTTCGTATCTTAGCGGCAGCGCCGCAGATTGGTCGATCCCTCTGGTTACACAGGATGATCCAATCCTTCGGGACTTCCCCGCCTTCCAGGCCAGTATGGAAAGACTTTTTGCAAGGCATTCCCAGGGGCAGGCTCTGGCAACGAACTCCTTTCCCTACGACAGGGCAACCAGGACCTATTAGCCTACATTGTATCTTTTAATAGGTTAATCGTGGAAACTAGATGGCCTGAGGATAAAAGGATCAAGCTATTTCACAGAGGTCTACGTGGTGAACTTAAAGATGTCCTGGCCCAGGTCGTGAACCCTCCTCAGGACTGCGCAGATTATATTGATTTGGTGGTCCAATTGGATCATAGGCTCCAAAATAGAAAGGCGGACCGATCCAGGTTTGAAACTCGAGTATTCACTAAAACTCAAAGCAACGCCAAAGGGGTTGACGCCATAGAACCTATGCAGATTGGGGTCGTAAAGGGCCCCATAACCCAGAAAGAGCGTGACAGGAGACGACAAATGCAACTGTGTCTCTATTGTGGAAACCCAGGACACTTCCTTCGAAATTGCCCGGTAAAACCACCAAAGAAGACAGTAGGAGCTTCTGACAAGAATTCTGAAAAGCCTGAGCCGGGAAACGACCTCGCCCGACAAGCGTAGAGGTCAGCTTGCCGAGCTTAAAAACCAGTTCTTTGACCTCGCACTTCATAATGCCGATGGTCCTCGTAAACCCAAAGCAACCAGAACGTTTGCATGCTATCAAGGCATACATCGACAGCAGAGCAATAGGAAACTACGTGGACCGCGAATAGGCTTCCAGGATGAACTTACCTCTTTGTCCAAAGGTGGTTAAAGACGTCATTACCACGGTGGATGGGACGGAAATCGCCTCTGGGCCGGTAACCCATACCACTACCGAAGTGACGTTACTAGGCCAAGACGGGCATCGGGAGGTAATTGTGTTCGACGTGATCAAGGCTCCTCAATTCCAAGTAATTCTAGGGATTCCTTGGTTAGAGAGAAACAATTCTCAGATTGATTGGCGAGCAAAGACGATAATGTTCCCTGAGTGTGCACCAACTTGTTATCCACGACCCAACATTGGCCTAGCGTCAGTAACTGCTGACGGTCCACAATTACCTCTAGAGTATAGAGAGTTCCAAAATGTTTTTCAAAAGGAACAGGCTAACACCTTGCCGCCCCACAGATCATACGATTGTCAGATAGATCTGCTACCCGGTGCAACTCCCCCTTGCAGTAGGATTTACGCCCTTACCGAGCCTGAGAACCTTCATCTGTGACAGTATTTAGACCAGTACCTGGCCAATGGCTTTTTCCGTCCATCGAAGTCCCCTGCATCCTCGGCTCTGTTCTTCGTACCAAAAAAAGAAGGTGACCTCAGAACCTGTATCGACTACCGTGCTCTGAACCAGATAACAGTAAAAAATCGGTACCCCTTACCTCTGATCCCAGAACTCCTTGACCAAGTGAAAAACGCCTGTATTTATACTAAGCTTGATCTCCGGGGAGCTTACCACTTGGTAAGGGTCAAGGAAGGAGATGAATGGAAGACGGCATTTCGCACTAAGTATGGGCTATTTGAATATCAAGTGATGCCCTTCGGACTATACAATGCACCGGCCGCCTTCCAATATTTCATGAATGATGTCCTCAGAGAGCTCATTGATGTCTGCGTTGTCGTCTATATCGATGACATTCTTGTATACTCATCTTCAGAAGCTGACCATCGAAATCATGTCAGAGCGGTCCTTGAAAAACTTCGCCAACATAAACTTTTTGCCAAGCTTGAAAAATGTGTTTTTCATGTCACTGAGGTCGAATTTTTGGGATTCATTCTGTCACCCACATGGACTCAAGAAAAGTTGACGCTATCCTCAAATGGCCATCTCCTACTTCCGTGAAAGGCGTTCAAAGCATGCTTGGCTTTGCCAATTTTTACTGCAGATTTATTCCAGAGTTTTCACGAGTGGTACAACCCATCACCGCCCTCTTAAGAAAAAATAAACGCTTCGAATGGTCTGCAGAAGCAGAACAAGCCTTCCAAGAGCTAAAGGCTAAATTTACTTTGGCGCCAATTCTGAAACACCCACGCCCGGACCTCCCTTACATCGTTGAAACCGACGCCTCCAGCTTAGCTATGGGAGCTGTCCTATCACAAAGAGATCCAGAGATTAACCAACTGCATCCTGTGGCATTCTGGTCTCGAAAGTTCTCAGCGCCAGAGATCAACTACACCATCACAGACAAAGAGCTTCTTGCGATTAAAACCGCCTTTAAGGCCTGGCGGCATTATCTCCTCGGGGCCAGACACACCGTCACAGTGATCACAGATCATCGAAATCTGCAGTATCTGAGAACCGCCAAGGCTCAATCCTCCAGACAGCTTCGCTGGGCTCTATTCTTTGCTGAATTTGACTTCGTGATCACATACCGCCCCGGCAACAAGAACGGCAAAGTGGATGCTCTTTCCCGAATTGGAATGGGAGATAACGTTGCCAATCCGGAACCTGTACCAATAATTCCTGAACAAAGGATCATGGGTCTGATTACTTCACAATCCATCGAGGATATTGAAGAAAGAACTAAAGAACTTGTAACCTCACCAGACTTACAGAACTGGTTACAAAAAGGAAAAGATTTCACCGTAAGCAATGACTTGCCTTATTTCCGAGGACGATTGTTCCTACCACACGCCGATTTACAAAGACAGGTAATCTCCTGCTATCATGATTCATTAATTGAGGGTCACCCTGGCATTGCCAAAACCACAGAAAAGGTGAAGAGACACTTCTGGTAGCCTTCGTGGAGAAAAGACATAAAAGAATTTGTGATGTCCTGCGGTGTGTGCGCTCAAAACAAGGGTCAGAAGAAAAGGCCGGCTGGTCTTCTGCAACCATTAGACATTCCACCGTGTCCCTGGCATACCCTTTCCATGGACTTCATCACAGACTTACCCTCCTGTTCCGGGTACAACACCATTCTTGTTATTGTGGACTTGTTTTCTAAAATGGCTCACTTCATTCCACTGAAAGGCTTACCCTCAGCTTCAGTCCTAGCCAGGGTATTTCTCGAAAACATCGTCCGGCTACACGGCTTCCCGTCGGTACTAATCTCAGATAGGGGAAGCCAGTTTGTTTCCCACTTTTGGCGTAGCTGTTGTCGATTAGCTCAAATTGATGTAAGGCTTTTGACCAGCCATCATTCCCAGACCGACGGGCAAACCGAGAGAACCAACTAGACTCTTGAGCAATATTTGCGGTGCATGCTACAACAGTCAGAGAGCAACTGGAAGGACATCCTTTGGATAGCTGAATATGCATACAACAATTCAGTTCATTCGGGAACCGGGAAAAGTCCCTTTTACATTTTGTATGGGATTCATCCTCGAACCTCCAACCTTGATCCACCTCAAGATCTTGGAACACCCGCTGTGGATCAGTTGCATACTGTTATTACCCAAGCGTTTAAGGAAGCCACTGCTCATCTACAACAAGCTAAAGAAAGGTACAAGAAAGGAGCAGACCAACACCGAAGCGATGCCCCTCAATACGAGGTCGGGGATCAAGTCTGGCTGTCCACCAAACATTTATCGCTTAAAGGGCCTCGCACCTTCAACCCTAAATACCTGGGACCATATCCAATTACGGCCATAATTAATCCGGTGGCCGTTAAATTGGAATTGCCAACCCATATGAGAATACATCCAGTATTTCACGTATCTCTTTTGAAACCCATGCAACCTGCGACCAGATTGACCAGTCCTCCAGAGCCCATTCAAGTGAAAGGGGAGCCCGAATTTGAAGTAAAGGACATTCTGGACTCTAAAATCATCAAGTCAAAGCTATTCTACCTAATCGACTGGAAAGGCTACGGACCTCAGGAAAGATCATGGGAACCCTATGACCACGTTCATGCTCCTCGTCTTGTCCGGAAATTTCACCGAACCTTTCCCGATAAACCAAAACCCCCGGGGAGGACAAGTTTGGGAGGGGCCTTGAGGGGGGTACTGTCATGGGCACTACTCCCGAGGGGCCAGGACTGGCCCAGCACCCTCGGAAGCAGACCCGTCTTCGGACCCAGCAGACCCCTACAGGGGCCCTTTGGAGCGTGTCCTGGCGCCTTTGGCGCCAGGCTCATGAAAGGTTTCAGTCCCGGCGCCAAGGGCGCCAGGCTCATATTGTAAAACAGTGTCATAATGCTTGAGTGGACTTACCTGAGGCAGACCATGCTGCATACTTACCCAGGACAATCCAGTCTGGCTGAAGTCTCCAACCATCTGGGCTAGGAGGAACTATTTCCTTCTGGAACTCTTTTCTTACCTGGGTGGGACCGGTGGAAGAATACACACTGGAAGCACTTCTCCGCTATTTAAACCACGCCCAATGGGTTTTACGTGCTTCGCGTTATTCTGCAGCAGCAGCAGGATGCTCACCGAGTCGGCTCCTGCATTCCTGGTCCTGATACACCCGCAGCTTCCCGAGCAGTAACCTGTGGATGAGAAAGCACACAGGAACACAAACTTACCAGAATTCAGCCTCCAGAATCCAGTCTTCGAAACCTGCAAAACAAGAATCAAGGTTAGAAATCGTGCAACATGCTTGCAGCCGCGCTCGCTTACCTCATCCAATGGTGATCACGCCTAAGCTCACCGCGGCCTTCACTCCGGCTGCATCCAGCACCTGAAAGGAAAAAAAACATAGTCAGAGGAGCCTGAGCAGAAGCGGTCGCAACGCCGTTATACTTACAAGCCTCTGCACGTGCAGCAGCAGCGGCATCGCCCACAGTCTTCCAGCACCTGAAAGGAAGGAAAGACATTGTTAAAGGTGCCCATTTCAGAAAACGTCCACAGGTCAGTGGTACTTACGTGCCTCCACACGTGCAGCAGCGGCGGCATCGCCCACAGCCTTCCGGCACCTGAAAGGAAGGAAAGACATTGTTAAAGGTGCCCATTTCGGAAAACGGCCACAGGTCAGTGGTACTTACGTGCCTCCGCACGTGCAGCAGCGGCGGCATCGCCCACAGCCTTCCAGCACCTGAAAGGAAGGAAAGACATTGTTAAAGGTGCCCATTTTGGAAAAGACCACAGTTCCGTTATTCATACGTGCCTCCGCACGTGCAGCAGCGACAGCATCGTCCAACAGCGTCTCTGCACCTAAAAGACTATACAAAAGGACTCTAAGCCTACACACTGAACTCATCCAGTGACGTAACTGGATTCCATGCGCCCCTGCACCAGAAGCAGGATGGAGAGCTCAGCTTTACCAAGCCTAAGGTAAGAGCTCCTGAGACTAGTTGAGAGCCTAGAAGTGGGAGAAGCAGGAGACTGGGGGGGAACCTTATCCCACCACTTAGGTATTTACCCCTTTTCATCCACCTACAGAAAACTTACCTCACAAGCCAGGCAGTTCATATTCGGAGGTCCCGTCCAGAGTGCATTCCGAGCCCGGTGCCGCAGTCCAGTCTGGGTCAGCGCCTCCGTAGGAACCAGGTGAGCGTTACAGAACGCGAAGCCTACCAAACAATTTCCTACCCAGGCGCTATGGAAACTTTCGACACAGACCAATTGGCCCAGTTGTTGGGTGGAATTGAGGGCCGAAGCCCATGCTGCTCGCCAGGAAACGAACGCCCTTAGGAGGGAATTGATAGTGTCAAAAGAACGAACTGATGAACTCGCTAGACAGTTATTACAGAGTCAAGCAGGACGATCCCCTCTACCTAACTCCGGGGGGAATTATACCCCAGTGGCTTCAGCCAATCCGTTTCAAATCAACCTACCTGGAAATGTGCCATTGGCACCACCTGAACGCTATTCTGGTGACCCTAAAAGATTTGCAGTGTTTATAAATCAATGCCGTTTGCACTTTCTTTGTAGACCCGCAGCCTTTCCGACGGACCAGACCAAGGTAGCCTTTGTACTTTCGTATCTTAGCGGCAGCGCCGCGGATTGGTCGATCCCTCTGGTTACACAGGATGATCCAATCCTTCGGGACTTCCCCGCCTTCCAGGCCACTATGGAAAGACTTTTTGCAAGGCATTCCCAGGGGCAGGCTCTGGACAACAAACTCCTATCCCTACGACAGGGCAACCAGGACCTATTAGCCTACATTGCATCTTTTAATAGGTTAATCGTGGAAACTAGATGGCCTGAGGATAAAAGGATCACGCTATTTCACAGAGGTCTACGTGGTGAACTTAAAGATGTCCTGGCCCAGGTCGTGAACCCTCCTCAGGACTGCACAGATTATATTGATTTGGTGGTCCAATTGGATCATAGGCTCCAAAATAGAAAGGCGGACCGATCCAGGTTTGAAACTCGAGTATTCACTAAAACTCAAAGCAACGCCAAAGGGGTTGACGCCATAGAACCTATGGAGATTGGGGTCGTAAAGGGCCCCATAACCCAGAAAGAGCGTGACAGGAGACGACAAATACAACTGTGTCTCTATTGTGGAAACCCAGGACACTTCCTTCGAAATTGCCCGGTAAAACCACCAAAGAAGACAGTAGGAGCTTCTGACAAGAATTCTGAAAAGCCTGAGCCGGGAAACGACCTCGCCCGACAAGCGTAGAGGTCAGCTTGCCGAGCTTAAAAACCAGTTCTTTGACCTCGCACTTCATAATGCCGATGGTCCTCGTAAACCCAAAGCAACCAGAACGTTTGCATGCTATCAAGGCATACATCGACAGCAGAGCAATAGGAAACTACGTGGACCGCGAATTGGCTTCCAGGATGAACTTATCTCTTTGTCCAAAGGTGGTTAAAGACGTCATTACCACGGTGGATGGGACGGAAATCGCCTCCGGGCCGGTAACCCATACCACTACCGAAGTGACGTTACTAGGCCAAGACGGGCATCGGGAGGTAATTGTGTTCGACGTGATCAAGGCTCCTCAATTCCAAGTAATTCTAGGGATTCCTTGGTTGGAGAGACACAATCCTCAGATTGATTGGCGAGCAAAGACGATAATGTTCCCTGAGTGTGCACCAATTTGTTATCCACAACCCAACATTGGCCTAGCGTCAGTAACTGCTGACGGTCCACAATTACCTCTTGAGTATAGAGAGTTCCAAAATGTTTTTCAAAAGGAACAGGCTAACACCTTGCCGCCCCACAGATCATACGATTGTCAGATAGATCTGCTACCCGGTGCAACTCCCCCTTGCAGTAGGATTTACGCCCTTACCGAGCCTGAGAACCTTCATCTGTGACAGTATTTAGACCAGTACCTGGCCAATGGCTTTTTCCGTCCATCGAAGTCCCCTGCATCCTCGGCTCTGTTCTTCGTACCAAAAAAAGAAGGTGACCTCAGAACCTGTATCGACTACCGTGCTCTGAACCAGATAACAGTAAAAAATCGGTACCCCTTACCTCTGATCCCAGAACTCCTTGACCAAGTGAAAAACGCCTGTATTTATACTAAGCTTGATCTCCGGGGAGCTTACCACTTGGTAAGGGTCAAGGAAGGAGATGAATGGAAGACGGCATTTCGCACTAAGTATGGGCTATTTGAATATCAAGTGATGCCCTTCGGACTATGCAATGCACCGGCCGCCTTCCAATAATTCATGAATGATGTCCTCAGAGAGCTCATTGATGTCTGCGTTGTCGTCTATATAGATGACATTCTTGTATACTCATCTTCAGAAGCTGACCATCGAAATCATGTCAGAGCGGTCCTTGAAAAACTTTGCCAACATAAACTTTTTGCCAAGCTTGAAAAATGTGTTTTTCATGTCACTGAGGTCGAATTTTTGGGATTCATTCTGTCACCCAAAGGAGTCCACATGGACTCAAGAAAAGTTGACGCTATCCTCAAATGGCCATCTCCTACTTCCGTGAAAGGCGTTCAAAGCATGCTTGGCTTTGCCAATTTTTACCGCAGATTTATTCCAGAGTTTTCACGAGTGGTACAACCCATCACCGCCCTCTTAAGAAAAAATAAACGCTCCGAATGGTCTGCAGAAGCAGAACAAGCCTTCCAAGAGCTAAAGGCTAAATTTACTTTGGCGCCAATTCTGAAACACCCACGCCCGGACCTCCCTTACATCGTTGAAACCGACGCCTCCAGCTTAGCTATGGGAGCTGTCCTATCACAAAGAGATCCAGAGACTAACCAACTGCATCCTGTGGCATTCTGGTCTCGAAAGTTCTCAGCGCCAGAGATCAACTACACCATCACAGACAAAGAGCTTCTTGCGATTAAAACCGCCTTTAAGGCCTGGCGGCATTATCTCCTCGGGGCCAGACACACCGTCACAGTGATCACAGATCATCGAAATCTGCAGTATCTGAGAACCGCCAAGGCTCAATCCTCCAGACAGCTTCGCTGGGCTCTATTCTTTGCTGAATTTGACTTCGTGATCTCATACCGCCCCGGCAACAAGAACGGCAAAGTGGATGCTCTTTCCCGAATTGGAATGGGAGATAACGTTGCCAATCCGGAACCTGTACCAATAATTCCTGAACAAAGGATCATGGGTCTGATTACTTCACAATCCATCGAGGATATTGAAGAAAGAACTAAAGAACTTGTAACCTCACCAGACTTACAGAACTGGTTACAAAAAGGAAAAGATTTCACCGTAAGCAATGACTTGCCTTATTTCCGAGGACGATTGTTCCTACCACACGCCGATTTACAAAGACAGGTAATCTCCTGCTATCATGATTCATTAATTGAGGGTCAGCCTGGCATTGCCAAAACCACAGAAAAGGTGAAGAGACACTTCTGGTGGCCTTCGTGGAGAAAAGACATAAAAGAATTCGTGATGTCCTGCGGTGTGTGTGCTCAAAACAAGGGTCAGAAGAAAAGGCCGGCTGGTCTTCTGCAACCATTAGACATTCCACCGTGTCCCTGGCATACTCTTTCCATGGACTTCATCACAGACTTACCCTCCTGTTCCGGGTACAACACCATTCTTGTTATTGTGGACTTGTTTTCTAAAATGGCCCACTTCATTCCACTAAAAGGCTTACCCTCAGCTTCAGTCCTAGCCAGGGTATTTCTCGAAAACATCGTCCGGCTACACGGCTTCCCGTCGGTACTAATCTCAGATAGGGGAAGCCAGTTTGTTTCCCACTTTTGGCGTAGCTGTTGTCGATTAGCTCAAATCGATGTAAGGCTTTCGACCAGCCATCATCCCCAGACCGACGGGCAAACCGAGAGAACCAACCAGACTCTTCAGCAATATTTGCGGAGCATGCTACAACTGTCAGAGAGCAACTGGAAGGACATCCTTTTGATAGCTGAATATGCATACAACAATTCAGTTCATTCGGGAACCGGGAAAAGTCCCTTTTACATTTTGTATGGGATTCATCCTCGAACCTCCAACCTTGATCCACCTCAACATCTTGGAACACCCGCTGTGGATTAGTTGCATACTGTTATTACCCAAGCGTTTAAGGAAGCCACTTCTCATCTACAACAAGCTAAAGAAAGGTACAAGAAAGGAGCTGACCAACACCGAAGCGATGCCCCTCAATACCAGGTCGGGGATCAAGTCTGGCTGTCCACCAAACATTTATCGCTTAAAGGGCCTCGCACCTTCAACCCTAAATACCTGGGACCATATCCAATTACGGCCATAATTAATCCGGTGGCCGTTAAATTGGAATTGCCAACCCATATGAGAATACATCCAGTATTTCACGTATCTCTTTTGAAACCCATGCAACCTGCGACCAGATTGACCAGTCTTCCAGAGCCCATTCAAGTGAAAGGGGAGCCCGAATTTGAAGTAAAGGACATTCTGGACTCTAAAATCATCAGGTCAAAGCTATTCTACCTAATCAACTGGAAAGGCTACGGACCTCAGGAAAGATCATGGGAACCCTATGACCACGTTCATGCTCCTCGTCTAGTCCGGAAATTTCACCGAACCTTTCCCAATAAACCAAAACCCCCGGGGAGGACAAGTTTGGGAGGGGCCTTGAAGGGGGGTACTGTCATGGGCACTACTCCCGAGGGGCCAGGACTGGCCCAGCACGTTCGGAAGCAGACCCGTCTTCTGACCTAGCAGACCCCTACAGGGGCCCTTTGGACCGTGTCCTGGTGCCTTTGGCGCCAGGCTCATGAAAGGTTTCAGTCCCGGCGCCAAGGGCGCCAGGCTCATATTGTAAAACAGTGTCATAATGCTTGAGTGGACTTACCTGAGGCAGACCATGCTGCATACTTACCCAGGACAATCCAGTCTGGCTGAAGTCTCCAACCATCTGGGCTAGGAGGAACTATTTCCTTCTGGAACTCTTTTCTTACCTGGGTGTGACCGGTGGAAGAATACACACTGGAAGCACTTCTCCGCTATTTAAACCACGCCCGATGGGTTTCACGTGCTTCGCGTTATTCTGCAGCAGCAGCAGGATGCTCACCGAGTCGGCTCCTGCATTCCTGGTCCTGATACACCTGCAGCTTCCCGAGCAGCAACCTGTGGATGAGAAAGCACACAGGAACACAAACTTACCAGAATTCAGCCTCCAGAATCCAGTCTTCGAAACCTGCAAAACAAGGATCAAGGTTAGAAATCGTGCAACACGCTTGCAGCCGCGCTCGCTTACCTCATCCAATGGTGATCACGCCTAAGCTCACCGGGGCCTTCACTCCGGCTGCCTCCAGCACCTGAAAGGAAAAAAGACATAGTTAGAGGTGCCCGAGCAGAAGCGGTCGCAACGCCGTTATACTTACGAGCCTCCGCACGTGCAGCAGCAGCGGCATCGCCCACAGTCTTCCAGCACCTGAAAGGAAGGAAAGACATTGTTAAAGGTGCCCATTTCAGAAAACGGCCACAGGTCAGTGGTACTTACGTGCCTCCACACGTGCAGCAGCGGCGGCATCGCCCACAGCCTTCCAGCACCTGAAAGGAAGGAAAGACATTGTTAAAGGTGCCCATTTCGGAAAACGGCCACAGGTCAGTGGTACTTACGTGCCTCCGCACGTGCAGCAGCGGCGGCATCGCCCACAGCCTTCCAGCACCTGAAAGGAAGGAAAGACATTGTTAAAGGTGCCCATTTTGGAAAAGACCACAGTTCCGTTATTCATACGTGCCTCCGCACGTGCAGCAGCGACAGCATCGTCCAACAGCGTCTCTGCACCTAAAAGACTATACAAAAGGACTCTAAGCCTACACACTGAACTCACTCAGTGATGTAACTGGATTCCATGCGCCCTTGCACCAGAAGCAGGATGGAGAGCTCAGCTTTACCAAGCCTAAGGTAAGAGCTCGCTGAGACTAGTTGAGAGCCTAGAAGTGGGAGAAGCAGAAGGCTGGGGGGGAACCTTATCCCACCACTTAGGTATTTACCCCTTTTCTTCCACCTACATAAAACTTACCTCACAAGCCAGGCAGTTCATATTCGGAGGTCCCGTCCAGAGTGCATTCCGAGCTGGTGTCAGCGCCTCCGTAGGAACCAGGTAAGCGTTACAGATGATGGCAAGACTAGGAGCAAATGCTGCTCCCATGGCGGTGCCACTGATCTGTAAGTAGAATGTTTCTTCAAAAGTGAAAACATGTTTTGTTAAGGCACTTTCCAAAAGTTCCAGAATAAAGTTGACAGGGACTCTGCTTTGCTCCATGTGGTGAGTGAGGTGGTGTTTTATGCATTCCAGAGCTGCTGTTTGAGGAATGCTAGTATAGAGGGCTTTAATATCCAGTGTGACAAGGGTGTCATGGCTGTTGTCAAACGGAAGATCTTCAAAGATGTTAATTGTTGACATAGTATCTTTTAGATATGTCGGTGTGAGTTGACACAAGGGCTTGAGAAAGAAGTCTATGAATTTACAGAGGGGTTCCAAGATGGAACCACATCCTGAAACGATGGGCCTACCAAGTGGATTGATGGCATCTTTGTGGATTTTAGGAAGTGCATAAAAAGCCTGGGTTCTTCCTTCAGAGGTGTTAAGGAATGTTTCTTCATCCTGTGTGATCCAGTTTTGTTCTCTGGCGTATCTGGTACTAGTGGAGATTTCTCGTTGGATAGCCTGAGTTGGATCTTGACTTAGTTTTCTGTAGTTGTTTTCATCTTCAAGAAGTATAGCGACCATCCCTTTGTATTGGCTCAAACTTTGTATTACTATACCGCCGCCTTTGTCAGCTTTCTTGATGACAATGTTGTTGTTCGATGATAGTTGCCTGAGGGCTTGCTGTTCTCCATTCGAGAGGTTGTGACGGAGTGGTTTTTGTTTCTTCTGGAGTTTTTTAATCTCCTGTATGACGCATTTCTTAAAAGTAATGAGAGCTGGTTTAGTCTCATTGTCACTTGGGCAGAAAGTGGATTTAGATTTCAAGCCTGTGCTATCTTCCATGTTGGGAGGCTCAGAGTCTTGAAAAAAGGTTTTCAGACGGATTTTACGAAAAAAACTTTGGAGCTCATTTTCCAATGTGAACCAATTGGTGGGATTGGTAGGTACATATGGAAGCCCTCTACCAAGGACGGCTGTTTCTTCGTTTGAAAGATTGTAGTCAGAGAGGTTAAAGATTGGCAAGGTGTCACTATTAGCTAGCGTCGTCGGTTGCGGCGGCGTCCTAGCGGCGGCTGCCATTGGGGGTACATTTGCATGGGTGGGGGCCCCCAGTACATGTTGCCGGGACCCCCTCTGTCTAAAAAAGGCGGCTGGTGTTGAAAGTATGGAGGTCTCTGTTGGGGGTAAGGTCTGGTTGTCTGATTAGAATCTCCTGAACCTGACCCCGAGCTGGAGGTGTCAGAGAACTTAACCCATCTTCTTCTTTGTCTTGCCGAGCCTGCATTACTTTGCGCTCTCTCTTTATCCTTGTTTTCTTTGAATTCGGGAGCCAGATATGGGTACACCTTTTCCAGTTTAAACTCATTCATATCTTCGGCTAGTTTTTTGTGTTTTTTCTCTAATGTATCAGACATAAATTGATCCAAGATTTTGTTAATTTCTTTCAATATTACTTTGGCATTATCCAGTGCGGTGTTGCTCAGGAATTTCCTCTCTTCTTTTTCTAGGTCTAGTTGGATTCGAAGGTGGATTCGTTGCGCCGTCGTGATGGTTAAGACCATCAGGTCTCTGCTGCATTTTGTCGCGATTTGGCTGAAACCTAGCATGTACTCCTGATCTTCAAGAAATAGAGCCGGTTCATTGCGTACGGTTAGGCCAATTGGTACTAAGTTGGCTTTTAAATACTCCCTTAGAAAATGGCCATGAACCTCAGTCCGAAAACATTTCTTTTTTAGTTTCAAGAGTTCATCTCCTGAGGCTGTGGCGGTAGTAGTTTGTAGTGCCCCTGGCATGTTAAACATTGATGGGCCCTCTATGATGGCATTTATTTGATCCTCTGTAAAGCTCATGGTGTGGTCCATTGTGTGAATGTGATAGAATCCGTAGGGAGGGGGGAGGGGGGTTGACAGACAACCTAGGTCAGAAGGAAAGAATATATCCCAGTGAGTCAAGTAGCTAGTCTTTAGAAGGAGCAAATTAATGCTCAGACAAGGTTTATTTAACTGGGCCCTATTACAGCAGGTGCTGCATCAAAGGGGTGGTTTCACAGAAGGGGAAAGCCGTACTGGCGGAACCTTAGGCTACATACAAAACTGTATAACAAGGGGGGTGGTTACCGCCGTTCAAAGTTAAACCATTCTTAGAATGTAGAATGTTGTATTTAGAGGGAACTGTAGTGGTGTTTAGAAGTGATCACCCTATCCCAAACCTGCAAGAACTTAAACATGAGCTCGCATTTATCTGTAAATAGCAAAGCAGATTAAATCATTCTTTATGCGCCCTTTTTAATCAGGGAACATGTGTTTATTTACATGTGGTCTAAAAGAAAATCATATACACATCTTTAGGCAAAGCAAACTCATTATGCTACATTTTACCATGGTGTATAAAGCAACGAGATAGTAGACAATGTTAAACACTAGGATTGTCCATTTGGAAGAAAAACAGAGATTCTGTATTTAGAACTATGACCAACATTTGTATTTTAGTTAGAAGGATATCTCTTATGCATGAACCTGTCTGCAGAAGAGAGTTTGTTCCTAGTACATAAAACGTAACTTTTTTCAGCATAAATCTATACATTGATATTGCTACTGTAATCTACTGACAGAGCTACAATATTCTCTAATGCAATCAGTATGTGTGGCATCAGAATGTATTTCAATTCACCCAACCATAAAATGCTCACAGAAAGTAAAGTGCATTGTGTTCTGTGGGCGCCATTATGTACATGACATTGAGGTCAGGGGAAAGAAAAAAACAACAAACAAACAGAAAAGCAAAAAAACACACTTATCAGAAAATGTGGCATTATTTAGAAAGTGCACAGTCTGGCTTCATGCAGTTTAGTTTAGGCAAGCCAAGTTCTGATGTTTTGTGTTGAAGTCTTTGCACATCAGTGAAGAGGTGGCCAATCCTTGGTCAACGTCGGGAAAAGAAAAATCCCTGATGTTTAACTGGAGGCAGGCAGGAGCCTGCTACAGTGACATTTCTGCCTTAGAGATACCGGCCTTCTTCTGGGCCAAGAGGATGGTAGAGGCCTACAATAATGTGTAAAGAAAGGGGATGGAATTTAGATAAAGTACAAGCAGGGGAGAGTGTAACCGCAGAAAATACAATCTGGGCAACAGTTAAAAAGAGCAACCATAGAATGCACATGTAAAGGTGTATTCTGGTCTAAAAGAAGGGATTAAAACAACTGACCTGGGATATGTCCGGGCTGGGGAGAGGAGGGAGTGAAGGACAAAGCTTGATCTGGATTGTGTGGAAAGGGATCCAGTCTTGCGGCATATGAAGTGCCTTGTTATGGCGTTGAGGATAGTGGCTGTTTGTATCCTGTAATGTCCAAAAACAGGGCTATGTCAGTGGCATGCCGTGGGAATGGGCAAAAAGGAAGAAAAATGTACACAGTGCTGTTGCAAATCCACTAGAATGCAAGTGCACTGGGCATAGATATCTAATAGTGTCCAAAATTTAACATACCTATGGTTAACCAGCTCAGTTGGAGGCGGATAGGCGTGGGACTTGAGCGTGGAAGGGTCCGTGTGTCTGGAAGGACGGTCATGGAGCCCGAAAAGCCTTAATTGTATAGTGCATCTAAAGAGAAGGCGAAATGCTATTATGAGCAGGCTACCAGCAGGCAAAGAGTTAACCACCGGTATAGTGTTGGGGCTGACCAGAGTGGGACCCCTAAGGGAGAGCAGCTTACCTGCATGGAGTCCGTGGATGCAGATACCTCGAGTGCTGCTGACTACCGCGAAGGTGCGTCCAGCCTGCAGGAACGCTGGGCAAAGAATACATGGATGTGCGCCTGTGCTAAGGAGCAGTGTGTGCGCCAAACAGGGGAGCAGGACTGGGGCAGCGCATGCGTGGGGAGTTAGTGGCTGAGGGGCAGTGTATGTGGAGTCCCTATTGAAGAGCCACTAGTCTCCTCGCGCATGCGTACAGGGATCAGAAACAAAGTTGTAGAACCCCACGTTACGGAAAGTGCCCGGCCGAGAGAAGGCAGCTCCGGCAGAAGATCCGGACGTGTAGTACAAGTATCAAAGGTACTGTACAAGTTTGCCAGGCTATATGTATATACGAGCCTGATAGTAAAGTGTCTTGAGTGCACATGACAATTACTCAGTATTTTACTATGTGCTAAAGGCAAAAGGAGTAATTAGAGCGGGAGGGGGAGCTGGGCTGAGCCGCGCTCTGGGATCGAACATGTAAGAGTAAGAGAGGATCTCTATGGGCAAGATTGAGTGGGGACTCTCCCAAATGTGGATAGAGATAAAGTGCACGGGGGGGGGTGAGAGGAGGAAATACAGTTCTAATAGTAGTTTTCTGGTGCTGGGGCTTCATTCAGCCCGTGTTCAATTGTGTGCAATTTAAACATCCACCACGCTTCTTTGTAATTGAGGGCATTTTTGATGTTTGAGGTGTACTGGATTTTATCAAGGACCCACCATTTCAACTGTTCCTGTGTGTGTTTGAATTCCACATAGTGGGAGACCAGTGGTGCTGAAGTTGAGCGGCATCTTATTTTAGAGCGATGTTCCCCGATGCGTTTGTGTACTGGTCTTGTCGTTTGGCCTACATACCGTAAACCGCATGGGCATTCAATGGCATATACCACGTTTGGAGTTTTACAGTTGGTAAATTGCCTGAGCATCCAGTCCTTACCTTCAATTTTGAAGGATTTGATTTTGCTTGTGTACTTGCATGCTGTACAATTGCCACAAGGGTGGTGGCCTGTCGGTGTTCTGCAGTCCCACAATCCTGTTCTGGTAGATTTCTTAGGCAGACGAGCATGTGTGAGCCACTAGCTGAGGTTTTTAGACCTTTTCAGTGCCATCCTGGGTATAGGTTCATCTGGAAGGTTTTGGTGTACCAGTGGCCAGAATTGTTTAATGATTTTTTTGATCTTATTGGTGTCTGGTCCGAAGGTAGTCACACAGGTGATACGGTCTTCTGGTGTATCATGATCCTTGGGTTGAAGCAATGTTTCCCTGGGGATGCATAGTACTCTTTTGCGGGTGTTTTTGACCAGTTTTTTGGGGTAACCTCGTTCCACGAGTTTGCTTTCAAGGTGTGATGCACGCTGGCGATACTGTTGCGTTGCTGAACAATTCCTGCGGACTCTGAGAAATTGTCCAAATGGTATATTGGTTCTCAGACTTTGTGGGTTGTTGCTGTTGAAATGGAGCAATGTGTTGCGGTCGGTTTCTTTCCGGTATAAATACATTAGAACATTTTTTCCCCTCTTCAGACAATGTGGCCGTGTGGAAGGCAGGCTCTAATCACCACCAAGAGCCTGAATTCCATTGTTCAAATTTGTTCTTCTCACTGTGACCAGCTATCTAGCCAATGAGCAAGCTCGGAATCGGCTCTAACTGGTCGGACGCAGGCAGCCACAGGAGAGGCTTCCCTTTTCAGCCTACATAAGTTCTAATATCGTGCGAACTTTCACCGTGGGCCTCTATTGTGTGCTGGGTGACCTCCACCTTTATCACAGGGACTTGCCTTATAGACTTCAGAGCCCTCTGGCGCGACCTCTAGTGAGGCGATATGCCCCGAGGTGGTGGGCTCCACCCTGTAGGTAACGGCTCGCTGCACAAGTTAAGTGCCTGAGCACAGCAAAGCCAGGAAGGGAAGTACCCAACACTAATGAAAGTGCTCGGAACGCGGGCGTTCCTTTTTGAATACAGACCGCGTTCCTAGCATTTTCATTGGCTACAAGCATCTCCCAGGGTGCTAATGCTTCATAAATATACCTAAAAGCTTTACACATAATAATGCTGTCAATTGAGAAAAATAGAGCAAGTTAGGTAATTACCCTAAACAAATGATTACTGTTCATTTTATATTTTGTATTATAACACAACCCACGTTTTCCTATGGAACCTGAAAGGGGAATGCAAGGCTTGATTAGTCTCGAAAATATTTTGGGCTGAGCTTAAAAGTTGTGTCTAATCATATCACTATTTGTCACGTTAAATGATGTTGATTTAGAAGTCGATCAGCCTGGTTGCTGAGCCATTACTGGGAGTTCTGAGGTCAGGAAAATGATCGGTAGGCACAGTAGCAACCAGACTGACCATGAGCAGCCAAGTAGAAAAGATGCAAAAAGGCAGAGGAGGAGTGTTGAAACTCTAATGGGCTTTATGCGAGCTCTGTCTTGACTTGATGAGCAGTGACTCAAAATTAAAATCGAACTCTCAGCCCCGTACCCTAACCAACAACCGCATTACTCTACACTAGCACAGAGCATAGTCCATTTCCCCAGCACCCGTCATCTCCCCACACCATGCTACCATCCAAGCATGGCAAGTGCAGTTCACACCAAACACAACACTCTCACTCGCTCCTTGATCTTCACACCTCACATGGACCACATGCCAACTGCCTCCCCACGATTACATTCATGCAGGGCAGAATGACGTCTCTAGACACAACCAGTATCAAGGAACTTGACCAGCCTTTGATCTCATCTTCAACGCGTACAACAATGCATGTTTCTTAGTATGTAGAAACTGTCCTGCATGCAGAGTACAGTTTTGCCTATTGCATTGACCTATTAATTTAGCAGCGGTAAACTTGCTCTCCCCTTGCTACCTCATTAACCATCAATCCCTCTTTATTTTACCAGAGTAATTACCAAGAGTGCATGTGAATGCATAAGCCTTACTCTATATGCACCCCTCCACCTTCTACTTCATATCCTTTATCCCCCTAACTGTCCACTACCGACTCATGTGGCTCTGACTCCAACAACCACTGTAGTAACAAACATCTATGTCCTGTCAATTGTTGACACACTTCCCGTCATCCTTCCCACCTTGTTGGAGTCTACTTCCCCAGTCCCTCTCCCAGCCCCCATACCCAGCTTTTTCCAATTTGGTTTATTACAAAACTACAAAATAAAATAAAAACTTCAAAAAGACCTAAATGACATGACATAAGCTAGTGAACATAAAAATGTGTTGTCTTCATGACTCGCGCGTCAGTCACCAGTGCTCATGAAAGACATTCTGGCAATACTATCTATATATACACACACACCGTCCTCGTGTCTGCTGATAATAGTAGGAAGAGGAAAGTGGCTCTGGTTCTACACTGACCGGTACTACTTGAGTGGAGAAATAGCACCAGAACATTTTTGGCAACCTTTTTTTTTAAAGAAAAGGTCAAAAATTATAAAATACACAGGAGTTTCAAGCAACTCCCAGTCATACTTCTATTTTAAAGGGGGCCTAACATGTCGGGTTGGACGCTGATGTGAGATGGTTCAGATAAAAATAGGTAATTGTATCCGTACCCTGCCACTTTTGACTCAAATCAGGCAGTTTTCTATACCAATAGCATTTTTATAGGTAGGCTCTCACTGATGCTTTTCCAAATTCCTTGCAAAGGTTCTGTTATGGTTTTGTCAGAGGAAGTAACAATCCTGACACCCAAAGTTTAGGAAGTGAGTATATTTTTGAGTAGTCAAAGTACTTCCACACTTACAATTTGAGGAGCAATGGACTTCCATGTACATAACATTGAAGTCAGTTGTTAGGTAAGAAGACAGATAGACTTATCCTGCCTTCCTGTTTCAAAATCTGAACACAAAACGGAAGACAATGTAGCAACTGGATTTGTGAGAATCCAAATCTAGCGAGAGGGAATGGAAGGAGAGACTCCAGGATATATCCAACAAAACCAACAGAAATACTATCAGTATTTGAGAGCATTTCCGAGGCACCATATTACAGCCATATCTTACAGACACCACGATCTATGCAAGTTTTCCTTGCACCACTGGAGATGTTGTGACTTGTTCTGTGCTTAGAAATGCCATATATATCAATACAGTATCTTACCCAATTGTGAAAGGCCAATACCGCCACAATATCCTTGACAGATTGACAGATAGAAGATTGGACCGGCCCTTCTTTGAGCCAACATTTTTTTGAAATATTACTTGTTCTACTTTTTTGTTTTATAATGTGGGTGGGCCCCCCACAGATCCTGTTCACCCCTCCCTACCCTAACTTATACCCTTACCCCACACCCTACCTATTATGCATTACACATACACCACTTCACCTACCATTTTCAGTGAAATAAATTAGGTGAAATCTCATTAGGTATAATGGTATTCAGTGAAATCTATGTAACAGTTTGCATACACCTCCTATTGGGGCAACACTTCCATTAATCATATTCCTGAGGCATCCATATGTAGAATAAATAGTGGGAGAAGTCAGGCATAATTAGAAGTGGGGTTGATGCAGGGAATGCCTTAATTCTTCAAAAGTCTTTTGACGCTGCTCACTCCAGCAGATTATGGTTGGTTGGAAATCTCTCATATGGTAATTTAATTGAGGAAAACCATGGGACAAATTCTTGTTTAGTAAGTCCCAATAGGCTACGAAAGCCTCAAAGTGCTTTCTTAGTCAATATTGGTGCGCAACATTGAGTGGCTTCCACTTTACCTTCCTTTGGTTGCTCTGAGTCCATCCCAAGACTTGATCCATAAGGCACTAAAACATAGCCAAAAATAAAAAAGAGACCGACAATTGGAGTAGTCAACTATGAGCTGGGAATGCATCTTCTCTGGGACGACTGGCACCAACAGGAATATATATTTTTTGTTAGATTGAAAGATTTATTGGAAGATGAATTTCTTCAGTGATTTCATCAATCCAGAACATTAAATAAGTAATAAAATGGGAAATCTCATTGACCTTGTGAAAGGCAATACACAATATCCCACTGTGATCTGGTTAACACACAGGAGTGATAAAAGAAGCAAGCTGAAGAGGATTCTTTACTTTTAGCATCTTCTGGACTTCCCCTTGTAAAATGTGGCATAGGCTCTTTGGCATTTGGTATCAATGAAGACTGTAAGTGGTTAATACCCAGCACTCCAACTAAATCAATGCCTAGTATGGGATGCCCAATGGAAACCCTTATTTATATATTTTTATGTCAAAAGTTCTTTTATTTCTGGATGATGTACCCTTATATAACGCCCCTCTCTTTGAATACCCCCGGTCTCACTGAACCAAGAAGAAGGTTTGTTTTGCAAATTAAAAGATTTATTTGAAGAATTGAACAATATATATATATATATATATATATATATATATATATATATATATATATATATATATATATATATCGCACTTTTATAGATATGAACAATATCTGAATATCACACTTATGAATATGAACAATGATCAGCAATGGGTGATATTACAATAATCAACAATCTCTTTAATCAATTAGGAGTAGGAATAGGAAGAAAAATGTAGCAGAGAATACTTTGTATGGATACAAGGAAATGCAATGATAGGAAAGAATGCAACACAGAAATAAACTTGATATGAATTCAGTCAAAGACAATATAATCACTCTTTCCCCCGGTTATTACTCACTCCCCTCAACATGCAATATGAAGATATGGAATGAGGGCACACAGGTTTCAGGAATAACAATCAACAATTGGAGTTTCAATCCCGATTCCCCCCCCCCCACCCCAGCAAGCTTAGAGAGAACAGGATGATTTTAAAACAGGTCTATTGCTTTTAAAGGTGGTTGAATTGAATGGGAAAAATGCTAAAATTGACTTTAATTCGCTAAACAGGATTCAGAACTAGTGAGAGTTGCTTTGGATTGGTTCAGGCAAACACTAGCAATGATTGTTGAATGATTAGCAGATAGGAAACGAAATTCAGAAGTTGAAAGCAAGAAATAGCTGTTTTTACATGTGGTGAAATTGAGCCAAATGCGAAATCGCTGCAAACTTTTTAGCACACAAAAAACGCATTTACAGCAAAACTATAAAGAATTGGAATAGCTTTTTGGGTTTGTTTGAAAGCTGAGGATGTTAGCTTCAAAGCGACATTTAAATTCCATTCCTAGCACATACGGTTCAAAAGTTACAGAGGTTTTAGTCAAGGTCATTTTTTCTCAACAGAGTCAAGATTTCAAAATGAAAGATGCGCTGTTGAAGATTTGGAACAAAGATTTCTTAACACTAGAGAGTCTATGGAATCGCAAACTACACAGACAGCAAAGCTACCTATCCAGAGGTGCCTCCGGATGGTTTCTATCTGCCTGAGACGATTGCCTTTCTCCAGAAAATATATATTAGCGCCAAGATGATTATTACTACAGTTATCACAGGATTATGTGGATGAGAGAAGAATTTAAGGTAGACAAAAGAGATTTAATAATGCAGTTATGGATGTGTTGGAATGGTTTGGATGGGATTACTTAAGCTAAGAGATAACTATGGACAGTTCTATGCTAAATACTCACGACTATGGCTTTGGAATGGAATGGGCCCGTCAAATATCTGGTCAAAGGTTTGGCCTGGACTTCGCTCACCACCGGACAGGATTCAGGGCCCCTGGATTGCTCTCAGCAAGGCACTCTGGTCTGGACGGCCTCTTGGACTGGATCTGACGGTTTCTTGGTTACAGCTCTGCTGGACTGATCTGGATCTTGGGTTCTAGCAATGGTTCCTGGCCAGAAGCCCCAAATCAGCTCAGCCAGGCTGTTGAATGCTTTAGGCCCCGTGAAAGTTCAGGGGTTAAAATCATGTTGCAAGATTTTTAAAGGCCCACTGAGAAGAGTTCAGCTTTTTGGGTTGGGCCTCTGCTTCAGGGTTCTGGAGTCTGGTTCTGGATTCCGGTTCTGGATCTTCCTTCAGAGCGCTTCGCCGGTAGATCAGTGATGAGTGAGTGCGTCTGTCTGGGTCTCAACAGTCCCTACTTATCCATTTTCCAAAGGGGTAGGGAGGCTGATTGTCTATGCCCAACCCTCTAAGGATCTGATAGGTCAAATAATTCCCCCTCTCCTGATTTGAGAAGGGAACAGTGTGTCATGATGTGTCATCATGTGTCAGAGTGACACTGTGTTTAGGGTCCAGAAAAAATCCCTCCCCTTTGCTTTTACCCAGAAAATCTATTTTTCCCAAAAAACATATTTAAAATATCCCCAACTTGTTAATATTACATATACACATCACAGATTAATTAAGGCACGTCTCGGTTCAAGTTCCATCTTCATAAGTGTTTTGGTTTGCAAATGACAATTTTTTGCACTATTGGGCAGTTACTCAGTGTCAGTTCTGTACCAATTTTTACACATGCATACACATACAATCTGGGCATATTCCTGGAAATGTTCATGTTCCTAACATAATCACAATAGCTAGAATATGAACTTTTTTGTGGTTCAGTCTCTAAATGTCACACAGATTCCAGATTAGTTTCTACTTGTGAGCAATATTTTCATTTTAATAATCTCTAAGTTCCATATTTTTGTCAGTTTGGTACAATATGTTATAAGTCTTTTCCCAAACATACAGTTACTTCAGTTTCAAATCCACATTTTCAGTCTGGCCCACCTCCAAGGCTTGGCTGAACCAGAGAGTCCCATGGGCTTGTCTTCCTGGGCAGTTGGTGTCAGTCACACCCGAATTAGCATTTTCTTTCAGTTTAAGGAACCAATTGTCTCTTTCCCAGAGCAGCAGAGGAAGTCTCCTCCCCTTCCTTCTCATTGTGTGTTCTTAGTGGTGGGAAACCTCTTTGAAGTTTTAGCGGAATCAGGTTAACTTATGGTCAATTGTGACATGGTTTCTTGTCAGAAATTACAGTTACAAATTTAAAATAAGTAAACATATCTTCAATTCGAGTCTTTTTCCACATGAAAATCAATGTGTGGCACCCTATATTGCATTTGATGGAAGTCCCTTCTTTGGCACATTTAGCTTTTGAGACACAAGTTTCACCTGACAGATTTAGAGATCGTCAGCTTCTGACAGAGGCGAGTAATGGTATTGCACCAATTTTTGACATATTTCTTTCCAGCAAGCATCCTTAAAGTGGATTTTGTTCTGATAAAATATACTTCTGCTGACATTATATTTATGTGGATTCTTGAAGTAGAATGATGTTCAACACCCAACAAGGAAGTTGGATCTTTTGAGTGGTTTGTGAACCATGATTTTTGCAAATTTTGACAACCAAGGAAACGGATTGCCACACAGCTCTGTGTTTCTTTTGCAGTCATTTTGCTCTGTGGGCAGCCAAATGATGGGTTTTGGCAGCAGTCTCCTGTGTTACCACTGACATAGGCAAAAGTGGATGGCGGCCTATTTTTCAGATTTTTCCTGCGCACTTCTGGGTGATTTTAGCTTGCATAATGCTCTCCAGCGGCCATTCTGATGTTCCTAATGCAAGCAGCGCACAGGAATGTTGCAGGGCCTGGACTAGTGGTGTAAAAACATCCCACAAGCCATACAATATTCCCTCGCAAGTTGTATGTGATGATGGAAATCATTCACTTTTCTTGGATTTTCAGATAAGAAACCCTTTGACTCATCAACAAAATCCACTAAATGTTGATTATGTTACTTCATCAAATTCTCTGAATCCCTTTCCCGGACTATGCCTCAGAGGGAATCAGTGATCTAACCACGTCAGCATCAATGCCCATTTCAGTGTTTTCATCCAGTTAAAATGGCAACTTGGGTTGAATTCCTTCTGTTGGTGTGTTGGACCCAGTAATTAAGGTTGCTCATCCCTTCTGATATAATCTATGGTCCATGGTATTGAGCTAATATCTGATCTGATTAGTAACACTGGGACGTTTTCATCTGCTTAAAACATCTGAAGCTGGTGGTTGCATATTCCTTCTGTTTCTCCTGTGCCTCATTCAAGCATTTAATGGCCAGGAACCATCCTAAGGTGACCTTTCCCATTCTTATGGTATGAACTGGGTACAGTTGAGACCAGTGGACTCCTGATTTTCACAGCTTTCTTTTATCATGTCCATCATATCTCTGCAATACACGAGTTTAGAAACGTGGGAATTTACAAACAGGAAAACATGGCTGAATTAATAATTCATTGTGGTGCTTGGCAACTTTATCTACAAGCTTTCTTAACACGTTTTTAAAAGTTTGATTAAAGTCTTTAACTAAGCCATAAGTGCTCAGCCTTTATATGGAGGAGCTGAGGGTCTTGATTTACAATAAGGTTTTACTGCCTGCCATTAAATACGGAAGTAGAACATTTTGTCTGGCAATATTCCTTGAGGAAACCCACTCTAAAAAATATCCAACCAAATGCTTCAATATCTGTAGGGTGCTGTTATTTAGGAGTGGGAAAGCCTCAGGCATGTTTGTGGCATAGACTCCTAGCAGCAATATGTAGCAGTTGCCCTTCCTTGTAGGGGCTTAAAGCTTCTATAATATCCACCTCCAGTTGGAAAAAGGGGACATCAATAATATAGAGTGGGTGCATAGGGGCTCGTTTTGCATCTATAGGGAAGGACCTTTGACGCATTAAATACTTTCACATATATGTTTGGTCTTCAGGTAAATCCATGGGCAACAAAAAGGTCCTAAACCCTGCCCCAGAGTTTTTGCAATCCTCAGTGTGGTGTGAATGTGCCAACTCCAAATTAGCTTGTCTTGGGCACTAGAATATGGTTCTGGGTGACCCCATCTTCTGTCACATTGTTTTCTGCCCATTATAAGACCTCTGCATAGCAGGGGCCTCCTCCTGAGTGACTACCTGCTGAAAGGCATAGCAAAGAGATAATTTCTTCGAACACATGGAATCTCATGGAAGGTTGAGGTATCCACACCTAATCAGAAAGGTCCAATCGCTGGTCCTTTTGGTCTGCCTCCTTTGTCCTTGGGGAATTTAATTGGGTGAGTAGCACCAAATCCCTTCTCTCCAGGTCGTTTGGCTTCATTTCACCACTTCTATCGCCAAGAGAAATATTAATTCACTGGGAAAACAGGTCTCACACTTTAAGGGGAAAATGGCTAGATGCCTGATTGATATGTTATACTTACATCTCCTTCAGTAGTCTATATCTATAGCACAATCTCCCACACCAATGTCATGGTAAAGAGACATTTCTGACTTTGGGGATATCAGGCCATAGGTACACCATGTCATGCCAATGTAAATGGCCAGCTGCACTAGGCCCTATCATAGGAGGAATAAAGTGTCTCCACTACTCTAGAGATTATATCCAGCTGCCCCCAAGTTAACACTTTGGCATGGAGAGACACCCTAACTACTAATAGGATGGGTATGTGAGGAACCCCTTAGTCGGGCTCCATTAATTCCACTTTTGATGCAATATGTCATGAATCTGGGATCAAAAGACAACTCACGGCTTAAGAAGTATGATTCAAATATGTTTATTTTAAAAGAGATGTGGGGTCTAGGGCTTGGCATGGTCTGGATTAATGAGTGAAGGGATTTCAAAAAGAAAACATACCAACCACTGCCCAACAGTCCATCCTTGTACTCTCTTGTCATTTCTCTCCTGCCATCTGTTACTCAGACTGCCACTTTTCAGTCTTTCTCATGCTCTCCTGCCTTCTTAGCAATCGCTCTGATTACTTCTTTCTTTGAGGCTCCTAATCCTACCACTTCATGCTCTGACACTCGCCAGACTTCTTCTCACAGGAAGCATGAAATGTTGTGTCTATTACTAGCAGCACCATTTCCCTGTGCTTCTGTGGTGGTGCTTAGCTTGTGTTCCTTCCCGAAGAAGCAGGCTTTATAGATCCTATGTCATCCTATAGGCTTTTACATCTCTGCTTAAAACCACGTCTGCTGCTGTAAGCTTTTCCTCACCTGCTCTGCTTTGTCATTTCCTTAACAATAATTCCACTCAATATTCCTGTGTTCCTTCTTGGAATTCACATGACCATAATTATACGGGGGCACAGCAACCAAAAACATGCCTCTTGCTATTGAGTTCTGAATCAAGCAGAGGGTCTTTTAAACCTTTGTCCATATTGCTGGACTTTCGTCAGCTATGGAATGACCCCCTTTGGTTGAGACATAATTACAAACTTGTTTTGAGGGAGGTATACGACAAATGGTGTTTAAAAGAGATATACAAACAATTGAGGGGGAAAAAGGTGGTACCTGCATTTTTAGAGTTGAAAAGTGTTTTTGTATTGGAATCTTATTTAGATATCCCTTGTAAAAGGATGGAGAAGACTGTAATGTTAAAGTTTAGATTAGGAATTCTTCTGGTCCATTACTTTGTTGCACGTTAGTAAAGAATGTCTAGACAAATGTCGATTTTGTACCACCTTGGTGCAAGATGCTTTGCACTTTATTTGTATTTGCCCCTGAAATATCTCTGCAAGGAGACGTTATTTAAGACTGTTATTTGTTCAGTGGCAAACGAGGACTGTTGTTGCAGCCTGTAGGCTGCTGAAAATGACGAGGGAGGAAAACTTTGTTCGATTAATTTTTAGTTTTTATGATGTATAATGTACATTTTATTGTCTATTCAATTTGCAAACTTTTTATGGCATTGCCGAAATAAAATATTTCAACAGCAACCTTGGTAAGAAGGATCTGCTCTTCTGTACTGTTTCCGTCCATGGGTTCTGTCCCCTCAATGGGTAACCCACTGCATTCATTAATCCTGTGTCAAATTTTCCTTTCCCATTTCTATGGTTGACTTGGAAGGGTCTCTGAGAACTCTGATCTACTGTCGTCTCTTCAGGAATTTCTCAGAGGACTTCTTGACTTAACCCGTGGAGTCCTCCTATGCACAGGCAAGGCTACGCTCTCTCGTTATAGGGACGGAACAGGCAATGTTATTTCTATGCATGTACTCATGCAGGCATGCTTAGGTTGCGATATCAACCTTCACCCTATCTCAGTACCCAAGGCCCTGTGGCATAGGAAATGTCTTGGTACTTGTTGCATGCTACTTGACATATTATCTGTTAAAACACTTGTGTAAAATTTGAGTTTAACATTTACAACCAGTTGTCTACATTATTCATCATGTGAAATAAGCTTCTTCACTGCTTCATATTTACCAAAAAGAAAGTCAAAAACCACTGAAAAGCTAAAAAGCAATTCATTCCCTCATCCTTACATTATTCTACACATATGTTTTAACTACTAGCAAATTGAATGTAATTTGACAGTGTACGTGTTATGCCTTCTCCGAAAGACACATTTGCTTTAACATCTGGACCACATTATTGTGACCCAGGTGCACACAATTAGTGACACATCTCAGTTACACATGTATTATTTCACTTTGCTTGCTGTTTCACATTTAGTGTGCTTGTGACCCAGGTGCACACAATTAGTGACACATCTCAGTTACACATGTATTATTTCACTTTGCTGGCTGTTTCACATTTAGTGTGCTTGTGACCCAGGTGCACACAATTAGTAACACATCTCAGTTACACATGTATTATTTCACTTTGCTGGCTGTTTCACATTTAGTGTGCTTGTGACCCAGGTGCACACAATTAGTGACACATCTCAGTTACACATGTATTATTTCACTTTGCTGGCTGTTTCACATTTAGTGTGCTTGTGACCCAGGTGCACACAATTAGTGACACATCTCAGTTACACATGTATTATTTCACTTTGCTTGCTGTTTCACATTTAGTGTGCTTGTGACCCAGGGGCACACAATTAGTGACACATCTCAGTTACACATGTATTATTTCACTTTGCTTGCTGTTTCACATTTAGTGTGCTTGTGACCCAGGTGCACACAATTAGTGACACATCTCAGTTACACATGTATTATTTCACTTTGCTTGCTGTTTCACATTTAGTGTGCTTGTGACCCAGGTGCACACAATTAGTGACACATCTCAGTTACACATGTATTATTTCACTTTGCTTGCTGTTTCACATTTAGTGTGCTTTTCCATCAGAAGTTATATTTGTGGTCATTGTTTTAACAGGGTTTTACGTCTGACAGTAAAGTTTAAACAGTTTAGAAACACCTTTCACTTTCTGGCATATTCTGTACATTTTGATTTTAGGAGTTGGCACAGAGAGATTTCCAAAGCGTGTATAAAAAACCTACTTGTATAGGTAACAATCCTACCTCCAGCCACTAACTCCCCCACAACTTGTCTTTTCTCACTTGGACACTGCTGTCCCCCCTCACAGTGTAGTTCAGGCCATCATTTTAATTCTCGGAAACGACCACTATGACTCATAATGCACCCAAAGGACTATGCATATTGTCAACAGATGAATTCAATCACTGGTAAAGGCCGACACGCCCCATCCTACCATCCATGGGGGGACTTGAAGACTGTACTCTTCGAAGAACATCTCGTCAATCGCAGATCGCTCCACCCAGCCTTTAGGCTCCCCCCAGGGCCGGTCTTCCACCAGATTGCACCCCAGGCAGGAAGCATCATTGGCGCCCCCCCACCCCTGACCGCTTAGTAAATGGACTGTCTAGTACCCCATAATTTCCCTCACCAGGTGGGCATTAGTGGACCATCTTTAGATTTCTAATTTTGGTCCATGGTAAGTCCAGCAAAGACTTAAAAGATGGCGTCCAGTCTACACGCCTAGAATTTGCACCACTTGAGCTTTAAACATCTTTGGCTTCTGTGTCGCCCAATAGCGTCACCACCTCTATTTTTTTAAGGTATAGCACTGTGCATGATTACAAGTTTGGTGGCAATTCTGTGAATTCTGTGCAGAATTATTGGCAAACCCTGTTACTGGTACATAGTCTGGTAGATTTACCATTAGGTTACAAGTAGTGGTAAGGTGGTGTTCATAGCCATTTCTGGAGTCCACACCACTCCATCGTGATTTAGGCACATCTACGGTGAGCGGTAATTATGCTGATAGTGCATTGACTTTTGGAGGTCAAGTGGAGGGTTTACCTTCAGCTATATGTTTGTGGTAAATCCTCCACTTTACCGCCAAGCTCAGAAATTGGCAGTGTGATAAAATTGGTGGTAATTCCATTACCTCCCAAAAAAGTGGTGGTATGAAAATGACCACAAAAATTGTACCTCTCTGCCAAACGCGAAATGAGGCCAAATAAGATTCAATCAATTGCAGAGGATCACACATTTGAAGTTTCAAAATTGGGATTGGAGCAGAGTCTACAATCTAGGCACTTGGTCCCATTGTTTTGCAGTTTTATTTCTAAATCAAAATAAAATTATTTGTGAATTTCTGGTTTTCAAGAACGCAAACAATGCTCTGTTGTTTGGAGGTGATTTGTAATTAATCACTGGAGTCATGATAAACCGACCAACCAATGCAAATGTTGTAAAGCTTTATAAAAATCAGTTACTCAATAAGAATATGATGGTAGCTTGGTTTTCCTATTATACACCGAAAATGGTAAATTAAATAATACTAAGTGATATGTGCCAACAACAGCACTGGATTTCACTAGCGTGCTGCAACCCAAGAAACTGTTATGCGGACATTAGTTTATGGCCATTATGTGGCAAATGAATTTGATATGAAGTGAGCAGTGCAGATTTGTGAGAGACCAGGACACCATTTGATTTCCTTATGTTCACCTCGTGCTTACACTAGAAGAAGGTTGCTTCCTCATACATCACATGTGGTCAGAAACTTCCCTCAGGGAGATCAGCCGAGCTCCAGAATCCTCGTGAGCCCTCCTGTCAGCTTTTAGACTGCCCAATGCTCTAGCATGCAAAGGCTGCTCCTGGAGTGCAATGTGGTAAAGTTTGGGCAAATGCCGCAGTTTGGGCAGGCAGCGCAGCTCCAGGATCCATCGCCAGCCCTCCCATGCTCCAGCATAAGAAAAGGCTCTTCATGGAGAGACACGTGTTGAAGTGTGGTCACGTGCTGCATTCAGGGAAGACCTCCAGCGAGCACCCCAACCTGTGTCCAGCCTGTCCCACTATCCAGTGTGCAACTAATACTCCTGAAGTGAAGCATCAAATGTCACAGTCAGGACAGTCAGTCCAGATCCAGCGTCCACCCTTCCACCTGTTTCCAGTATGCCCAATGCTCCCGAATGCAAAGGCTACTTCTGGAGCAAAGTGCGATGAAGTGAGGTCAAGTGTGGGGGGCTGGATCTAAAGAACACACTACCACCTGCTTTCAGTCTGCCCTACGCTCCAGTGTACAGAGTCTTCCCCTGGAATGAAGTGTGGCAAAGTGCGGTCAAGTGCCGCTGCCAGAAATTTTGTATGCCTTGAGCTAAGAAAGCAGCCAGTAGCCCTTGCTCTCAGGATTAGAATTGTTGTTTCCCGTAACTGAGATTAAATACCGTTCTTGGGTCTCAACCAGATGTTGTGTTCTGCTTATAAATCAGCCTTTCATCTCATGTCCCACGACTAAATTCAAAGCAGTTAAACCCCTCTCAATGGCATAGAACATCAATAAATCTTTTACTTGCTTTTTGGGCAATGCTCTAGTTAACAAACTCAAACCCTTGTGATCTGACCACCATGAGCCCAACAAACGGGTTGAATGAGAGGGGGGGACCCCAACTGAAACAACAAGGAGATGCACTCCTGAATTCCTGTTCAAAAGGACCTGCTCTGAAGGCCAATCATTGCCTGGCCCTATTCATATTGCAATTCAAACCTCTGTGTCATGCTGACCCACTCCAATCTTCCCTCATTATCCTTGGGTGGCCTCAACGAGACATAATTTGCTCTTGGTGAACAGCGTTATCCAGACCTTAGTGACCACAGCAGTACCTGCAGTCATGGCCAATCAAGGATCACTATTTATTTATTTAATTATGTGGTTTGGCTCAAAAAGAACACTGCATCCATAATTTAAGAACAACATATTACAATAAGGTGAGATGAATTTGCATGATTGTTTTCTGCAACAATTTCATCAATTCCTCATAAAAGACACAACGGGCCTCATTAGGACCATGGCGGTAGCCGTGCCCTTATTAAGGGCACTGCTGCCGCCGGTAATGAAATGCTACCGGGTCCATGGAATCGGCAATTACCGGGTCATGCCAACCCTGGCAGAATCGATAATTGCTCATTCCATGGACCCGGTAAAAATTAATCCCCATTTCATTTGAGCCCTTTAGGGCTCAAATGGGAATGGGAGGGAGCTAACAACGGGCCTGTTAGTAACGGGCCCGTTCTTAGGCTCCCTGGTCCCCTCACGGGACCCGGAAAGGACGTCTGGTCTGACCAGATGTCCAGAGCAGGTCCTGCGAGGGAACCTTGTAATAGGGCGGAGTGGGTTTAACGGCACCAGCACCTTTACCGGCGCCGTTAAACCCATTCCGCCCGCCTCGTAATGAGGCCCAGCATCATAAAAGCGAACAGTAGCAATTATGAAAGCCGCCAGACGTCCTTCCAAAAGCAGGCTCGCACTGGCCTATAGGGCAATAGGGCAATGCCCGAACCAAAAACGCAAAATGCTGGTATGGCCAGTGTTTTTTTTGTCAAAGTGGGACACTTTTTTGGCCAATGTGAGCTGTGTTTAGGAGTTAGTTCACCATGCGGCTAGCAGTTTGGACCAGTGTTGCTCAATGTATATTCTTTAAAATGCACAATTTTCATCACATTTTATCAAAAAACTCCTCCGTGGGTACTACTCAAACACTTTGGGCCTCATTACACGGTAGGCGGTAAGGGTTTACCGGTACCGGTATTTTACCAGTACCGGTAAATCCTTACCGCCTTACTACGAGTTCGCTTTGCGGGTTGGAGAATTTAACGCCTGCTTTTTGCAGGTGTTAAAAACCAACCCGCAAAGGGACCAGGGAGCTAATTACGGTACCGCAATTTGCGGTACCGTAATTAGCACCTTCCCCATTCCCATTATGCCCTAAGGGGCAAAAAATGGGAATGGGGAAGGGCAATGGGGGAAGGGGGAATTACCGCCCCACCAACCTTGGAATAGGGCGGTAATTCCCCTTTCCACCAAGGCGGTGTCGGTATTTTACCGGCACCTTGGTCCACCGCCGTCCGTGTAATGAGGCCCTTTGTCACAAAAGGAATGAATTTCCATTTGCAACTGTGAGCCACTTTTTCATTGGTGCCCGAGACAATTCAACGCGCCAGTCCAACCTTGCTCAAAAGTCGAGCCAAAAAATGTACCATTTCCAAATACAAAACAATGAAAAACTTTACGACAGGCTCCTTAAGTCTTTTTAGAATATTCAATTTTGCATTCACGGGCCCCTCTTACTGAGATGGTCGGAAGGATATTCAAATGATATTATGTAAAGTTCCTTGCGTCTTGGCTAAGGACGGACAATGATATTGTGAAAATAAGTGTTCACTAGAGAGCTGTACCCCATTTTTGCTCCAGTCCCATATTAGCATTTTCTTCTTCATTCATTTCTCGAAGACAATTAACTGCCCCTTCATCTCATTTACTACAGGTGGAAATTCATAGAGCCCTTCGGTTTTTGATACACTTGGAAAATGCCCATCTCTGCATATAGCAACTTGCCTGGGATATCATGTGTTCGGAAGGCTGTGCCTTCATTCACCCTATCAACCCAGTAGAGGGCAATCATTGAGAGAGCTGGGCAAAAGGGGGTCGAAACTATTCAATGAAAGTCTGTATGCATTAATATCCCAGAGCTATGCAGTCTGCCCTCCAATGCACAATCAAAGAGGAACTAGGACAATTTGGCGAGAAAACAAAAAGGGGGTGTTGAACAAGTAGGAGGCCCTACATCTGCTTTAAAGTGTTGCAACAATAATTGCATTTTGATGCATTGTAATTGAAGTGGCTTGTATAACACCATTCTGCCTGATTTGTTGGCCTCACTGCTCATGGCTTTGTAAGTGCAGAGAGGTATCCAGACTGTTTGTCCGGGAGGAGGGGAGGCCGATGTGAAACCTGTGGTGTTGATGGATGCAGGTCGGAAGGATCCATGTTGTTGAGTGCCGACCTGCTTTCTACGGGTTGTGCGGAAGCACTGAGGTATATGTGATTTTAAGGGGAGAGGTCTGGTTTGCTGTGGGTGACGGGGGCAGGTAATAGAGGTAAAGAGGAGAGCTTAGTTATTGTTCAATTAGTGTTGACGTGCTAGCTGCTAGGCCTGTAGTGGCCCTTTGCAAACAATGTGTGTGTGTATTTTAAGGTATTAGGAAGTCTTAGCAGCGAATTGCCTAGTCAGGTGATAAGAAGGGAGTAGGTCTTACAAGACAAAACAACCTGGTTTCATCTCTACACTCCAACCACTGGCCTCTTGCAGACAGGTACCATTTTGCTTTCTCCTATTGAAACTGCCAATCCTTGTTTCTCTCTCTCTCTCTCTCTCTCTCTCTCTCTCTCTCTGTCTGTCTCTCTCTCTCTCTCTCTCTCTCTCTCTCTCTCTCTCATTTCAACTTCCATGTTGTTGGCATGCTGAGAGCTACCACAAATGCAGGTACGTTTCACAGTGACCAACTCGGACATTTGCAAGTCAGGGCACAGAATGGCATGTGTTGGGTATTCAGCCAGGTGATCGGGCTTCGTCCATAATCCCTAGTAATTTCTCCCAAAAGTCAAGTCAAGCGTCTATCACAAGCACCACACTCCTTTCATGCATTGCACACAGTCACAGGCCAAAATGTAAATGTCCACCCACCCGTCAACAGCCACCCAATACTGAAGCAGCTCCATATCTTTGGCTTTAGAATCATGCTGCAAACGTACAGGAGGCTCTTCACAATGTGATGAAGAGTAGGTCAAATAAAGGTGGAGTGTGGACACCGCAAAGCGTCCTACAAAGTAGAGTGATAAAGCTTTAGGCCCCCTTCCCATGGCCTAAAGTAGGTTTAGTGGCTGCAGGAAGGTGAAGAGAAGCATTCTGACAGTGAAACAAAGCACATGTAGGCTGGGGGCTTGCTGAACACCATTATAACCCTACAAGATGAGATCAATAGATCGAGGCCGTCATTGGTGATATAATCTGTAACCTGAGGAACATGAAAAGGGGTCATATATCTGACAGAGGGCATATCTTGAGGGAAATCTGCTTCCTACATTATTAATCAAAGAATCCACTATTTACAAGATGTCAAGGGCTGTTAAATATTGGATGCTATGCGAAGTCCAAATCCTAGTGATCCAACTAAAGTCATGCTCAGCTCATTCTTTGAAAGAAGTATTTTGTGGATCACCTACTTTGCATCGATTTTAAAAATGTATCCCCGTCCTGCTCTGGGATACAGCTATTCTGGCAAAATCAACAGATATACAATAAGACTGAAGGGAGGATTTGAGTGCTGCAAGCAGACCTTTGGGAAGACAATGTTTGCCTCCCATTGAAAAGATAATAGTGACATTACTCAGGGCTTCTTTAAGGGTTGAGATCAGTAGTTTGAACATAGCCTCCTGGAATATCACTTAAATAGTATATACTCTACAACATTGCCCGCAAAATCTACTAGCCCAATTGCACTGATGAGGAGATTTTATGAAAGGTGAGTACCATTTGCATGGTACTCGACTTCTCTGGCGAGTACAGAGATGTTAGAAACTTTAATTTGACATCCACTGCAAACAAACTTAATTTGCAGTAAACGGCAAATACGTTTTACTGGGCATGTCTGGCCTCTGGGTGGCAGCATTACACCAAATATGACGTGTGCTTATGGTGACACGCACCAATTTACAGAAAGCACTGCTAAATATGTTGTCACCTGTTGCCATGGGATGAGTGCATTACTATTAGGTTGAGTATGTAAACTAAGCAACTTGCCCTGCAGGACTAGTGGGATTTTTACGAATGTGCAAGATCTGCACAAAATGTGGACAGTCATTTGTTCCTTCAGGACCTCCATATAATCTGCTTTCAGGAGGAACACACTTTGTCATCTATTATCAAGAGAATAGTCTGTTTTTTTAAATTTTGGGCTATAAAAGCAACCAGGGAAGACCAAGAAAGTGGCTACACATTTGATTAATATTAACTTGAATGCAACATTAAGTTGATATAGACCCTCCAATGCTTAGGTCTTGTATCTAAGTCTTCTCTCAAGCTTCATCTCTGACAACCTAGTGAGACTTGTTATAGCCAGGTCTTGTAACTTAAAAAGCAGATCCCAAATACAGACAAATACTTGGTTTGATATTAAGTGTAAGAAAAGCTACATGGGAACGGGTGAGGCCGCTTAGATTTGTGAATTAAGTAGGAAATATAAAGCTTAGATTGCCATCAAAAAGAAAGAGCAGAAGCTTAGCAAGGGGAAGGTGCTCCAAGTAGCTGTGGAAACTCACAATATGCATGACTTCTGTTATATAGTTGCCCAAGGACCTGGGAACTTTCATTGTATGTTAGAGGCACATATCACGATAGATGCCTTACTTAGAGAATTTAGACTGCTGCCTTAAGTGGGAACATTAGAGATTGGAAGCTCATAGAAGACACTGACAATGTTTTGTTCTTTATTGATGATGATGTCCGCCTAACCTTTAAAAGCCATAACGAGGGCAAGGCCACCGGGACTGACATACTCCCCCTACAACGATTCAAATGTCAACCTGCGTTATGCGTTGGCTGTTTTACCAGACTGTTCAATTCAATTAACAGGACTCGACAAATGCAATTCACTTTGCATACTGATGAGTTTGTCCCTATTTACCAACATGGACACAGGGATTATAAAGCTATTCCTTAAAAGACAACCTCCAAAATGTCTTTGGGAAGGATGCATTAACCACGTAGACTGATTACACTTCTAACCAGGCCCTTTACCCTCTTCAAGAGGGCTTTCCAGGAATGTATGTACAAGAGATCAAGCTTTGCTCCTCCAGTTCGCTCCACACAAATGTTTTGTTTAGCTCTGAATGCCATTTTGCTTTTTATTGATTGATTGAAAGACTTCTTTGGATTGTGCTCAGAGACCCCTGTTGTGGCAATCCTTGATCCCTTTGAATACCCTGGTCCCCCTGCTTACAGCAATGATGGATCTTTGCATGAACAAATCAGCTGTGCTAAGGTGAGGCACACAAGTTGTTGTCACAGGATTGTGTGCTGGTCACACCCCTCTTCAGTCTCTCTATCAATGACATGTATCAGGATAAGCAGTGGCGAAAACCTGGACATCCTACTTTTTGATGAGAATATAGTCCTGATTTCCAAAACCCAATCAGGACTTCATAAACAAATGGATAGTTTTCGGAATCCCTGGAATAAGAAGGGATTTACAATGAATGTATGGCATGTCACCTTATGAAATCCCCAAGGCTGAATATCTTTTTGTCAAGAATACAAACTATAACCTTCAAATTGCTTGATTACATCGTTGTTCATTCTAGACATAAAACCGTTTAGGCCCCACAGGTCCAGAAAAGTTAATTGCTATTAGAAAGGCGATGTGGAGTCATCCAAAACTTATTAAATCAGTTTGATTTACCAGCAGAACTCCAATATACGGAATTGAACTGTCGGGCGTTGTTAATGTCAATTGGCTGCATGAAATTCTACTATTCAAACATCTTTCTATACCCAGAGGAGAACTTGCCCTTCTGTTAATATTGCAACCAGGACAATTGGGGATCAAATATGAGAGTCTGGGTCAGACTGACCCATACTCCAATTACCAGTGTGTGGAAAGACTCTGTTCTGGACCATGTTGCGTCAATGGGGGATATTGGATATAAAGCAGTTGGGAAGGTTGTTAGGCTTAGAATCCTTATAGGCAAACCCAGTGCTGTTAAACTGCCCCCAGTAAACTGGGGGCGAGACAGACGAATATTGAATGGGCACAACAAGATCAGCTTTAGAGTTCTGGGGTAGACATTGTGCACATGCCTACCTGAAAGTTGAATGTTTTTCGGCTACCTTTCTAATTCATAGCATGTGAAGTTGTTTCACCTTGGCATTCTGACTTTAGCAGCAACCAGGTATATCTGGAAGAATCTTCTGACAAATGCCCTTTCTGTCAAGAATAGATGGGGGACACTAGTCACGTTCTCGTTCTTTGCCGTGCCGACTCAACTAGCAGTTCCAGATGGATAACCTTGTGTGGCCAATAGCAGGGAAATATGCAATAGAGAGGCCATCTTGTTCCAAATATTGTCTGATCTCAGGCATGTGGTGTTTGCAATGCCCAGCAACAGGACCGCACGGAGCCGTTGGCGAAAATTCCTATTTCCAGCTGGGCCATTTGAACAGATATTAGCTTAGTCTGCTTAAAAAAAATACAAATACAAATTTTCCATTTTTATCTTGCTTTGTTGTGATTCCTACTAATAATCTTTGTGATTATACCTTTGGGTCGCTGTAAGGCAGAAAGTCACATGGTAGCCCTGCTGCTTGGATATGCACATTTTTGTACATGAGGTTTTTGAGACACTTCACATTTTTTTAATTAGATTTTTTTTATGGCGTGATGTTATTTTGATTTCAGGCTATATATATATTTTTAATAATATGTATGATATTTGCTGTTTTATATCTGTAAACGGCTTCATGAACCTTGTTTATATACGACACATGCATTAATAAAATAAAACATGCGAAGTTTCAGCATTATGTTCGACTGTACTTAAGAGCCTAATGTCCACTGAAACGTTTTTTGAAGAGTTCTAGATTTAATTATTTCCCAACGTCCCTAAATGTTGATTTGCAGGTGTGTCTGTGCTTTTGCAAAAACATGATTACACAAACTAGGCAAATGCAAATATATCGTGAACAAATGCCATTGTTGAATAAATGAGAGCATCCTGTGCGTCCCAGACATTCCCTCTCGTGAGCTGGCAGTTTCAAGTCCCCCCTTCGTGCCCGCGCGAGTCTGAAAAAGACCAGAGCCGCACAGTAACGAGCTCATGCGCTAGATTGTTATCAGCCGCTTTCTGCCTGGGGCCAGATGACGTATTGGCCAATCGGCGGCAGTTCTGACCTTGCTCTCATACGTGCACTGTATCACGCCGTGATGGATTCTATCAGAGAGTATGCCACAATCATGGGTGTTACTGGGCGACACGCCGACACGGCAGTTAATTGACCAATCTTTGTGTAAAGAACTCCCTTTAAAAATGTATTCCAACCGCCCCCTCCATGTCAAGTCTTATCACATACTTAATTATTCTACACTATCACTTCAGTTAGAACATGGGCATGCCATCTACTGTATACTCTTGAACAATACAAAGGTCTCTATCCTAAATCTTTTCCTTTTAGAATATGACAGTCATTTCTGAATTATGCCGCAGACTGCCTCCTTGATCCTTATTCAGGAGTAGGCCGCTTAGAGCACTCTGATGTGGCCAAACCGAGCACACACTTAAGGAGGAGTGATCGTTTGACAACTCGATTCTTCTGCTGGACCTACTCCTTCTTTTCCCCTCCCCTTCCTCTGCACTTGCGTAAGATCGTTGATTCTGTCTTCCCTCTGTTCCCCCTCCCTTGCCTCGTCGCGCCTTGAAACACTTATGTATAGGCACGCTACAAATGCTATATCATATCATACCTCGAGATGAGACCCGAGTTTCAGCATTGCAGCTTTTTGGGTCTGCTGGCATGCCCACCCTTTTTATCGGCCTCTTTATCAGTTCAACCTCAAAATGGGCATGCAATTGAGCATGACGTATGGGTGACTGTGAGGCCTGCACAATGCATCAAGCAAGCTAGCATTAAACTGTTCATCACCTGTCGGGCACAGGCTCCTGTGGGCACCATCGGCCGTAGAAGTATCACAGGCCTCTTTGCAAGTCATTCAGTGAAGTAAGGAACTGTCGG
Source organism: Ambystoma mexicanum (assembly GCF_040938575.1). Lineage (NCBI taxonomy): Eukaryota > Metazoa > Chordata > Amphibia > Caudata > Ambystomatidae > Ambystoma > Ambystoma mexicanum. The sequence continues at coordinate 782,776,188 of NC_090932.1, forward strand.
TAATTCCATTTCTGCCACTTTGTTGCCGTTCATGGAGCCACTGACAGTTTTGCCACACAACAAAGTATCAGTTTGGCAGTAAAGAAGAGGGTTTACCATAGGTGGAATGAGTTCCCAGGGTAATTCCTTCACATTCCCCATGGAGGACTCACAAGGCCATACCACCACTCATAATCCAGAGGTAATTCCCAGGAGTGATTGGCGGTGGCAGAAATCGAGGTGGCCAAATCGGTAATGAGGCTCTATACACCGGACTGCTATTATGACTCCATTGCACCCACTATGCTATGGCCTTCAGCACTCCTTCATGAGTCTTAATAACCGTACTGTCGGGGTCCGTAACACTTGGCTCCCCATCTGTTTTGCACTTAACCCACCTACAGCCGTAAACATCAACGTCGTTGTAGTCCAAAGCATCATAAGAACTAGAGGTTGAATGCAAGGGGCCGTTCTACAGAAACCTCTCCACCCCTGGCTTCTAGAATTGAAGGAACCTCCTGGCAATGCCTCTGGACACCCAACTGACTCCACATTTTGCTCTCACGTCATCAGCAGATGTCAAAGAACTATTTCTGACACTGCTGCCAGATGCCCACTAGGTCTGACTCATAGACACTCTGGTGCATGACGATTACAATGTTTCATCTAGACCCTTTCCTGAATAGTGCCTTCATTGGTACTTGCAAATTGCTGGCTGCATTACCTCTGTTTGTTGCCTTTATTATTTATTTATTGTTATTTATCTGTTTCTCCTCTGCTTCGCACTTTCCACCTCTCCCCCCTTCCATGCACTTTTCCCCTCCCCCCTCTCCCATGCACTTGCGCGTTCTCAATGTCACTGGGCCTAGTAAGATCGCTGTTTTGTTCTCCCCTGTTCCCCTCCCTTGCCTTGTTGCGCTCTGAAACACTTGTGTACGAGTGCGATAGAAATAAAATATCAATCAATCAATCAATTGGTAATCCCTTCGCTGTTTAGAGGAGGTCCCAAAGAAAGTCTGCACTCCAATCACCCATTTTGAAGTACCAGGAACGTTCACACCAAGATATGTGATGTATGATGAGCAAATAAACCAGCAGAGAGCCGCAGTAGGGCTCTGTCCAGTACCTATCAGAAGAACAGCACCTATTGAAGTACTAATACCAAGGTAACCATGGACAGTAAGGTATCCATTGAGAAAACCATATCAAGAAATGAAATGGAATGAATATCGTCTGAGTACAGTCCCTGAAGAAACCATTGGTCTTAATGGAAGACGAATGGTGACATCACAAGAACCTAAAACTGACTCACATGTAGAAGAAATGATGACCAGAGAATGACATAAAGAGATGAAATGCCATGAACAAGGATATCGTGAACTTATAGTGTGAAGGCAATGTCAAATAAAAGAAGCTTAAGCCGTAAGCATGGCAAAGATATTTGACCAGTTTACACGTGTTCATACGCTTGGAACCGCAAGAAAGCTAAGAGAATCGTGCGGCTTGCTATGCTTAGTAGAGGGATAGTGTGGCAAGTGCCATATGCATATCTACCTCAAATAAGGCACCTTATATGAAGTATATTTCCACTTTGCACTAAAGCAGAATCAACAAAAATCACTAAGACCATTCGAGAAAGGTTTCACATTCAACGGAATCAGGAGCTGAGCGTCAGAAACAAAACTCAGCAGAGGCCTAAGGGACCAAGGTTGTAGCCATCAAAATGAACAAGAAGTAGCCACAATCAACTGAAGCAAGGACCAGAATATACTGCTTTGATGGGGCAAGATAAGAAGGCGAAGGCAGGTGGTGGGTGAACATAAAATCAAATACACAAATTGTTGAGGAAAAGGCAAATCCACAGTGTCTGAATCACGTGACCAGCCGAACGAACAGAGCAAAGACCCCCACACCTACGCATGGCTGTGAGCCAGGAGAAGATATCTAGACAGAAGATGCAGTCTCAAGGCCAACCACAGTGAAATAATTGACACATAGCCACTAAAGTGATGATTGATTAAAGGAAGGCCGGGTGAGTTGAGGGGACCCCTGCTCCTGGCCAACCATTCTGCATGCTAAGCAAAGTGAAAAAGTATGCATGGGGTTGGTGCCAACCCAATCACAGTGGGCCAAGTAATCCAGGGTCCTATAGTTAGTAGAACCAATGGAACATTATACTTTTATTGACATCTGCAGTAGTCATTTTTGAAGGAAGGGCTTAGATGCCCACCTGGCAGTTTTTTCCCAATACCCTCACTCCGTTACCATATATAGATATAGTACCTATGGTAAAGTTACCTTTTCCTAACCAATAGAATTGCATGTCAACTTTTAAGTGTTACAGGTCAAGGATGACAAGTTTTTAGTATAAATGTTAGGATTTCTATGAAGTTAATTGGAGTTGAAGTGAGAAGGAAGATCGCTTCATTGCTGATATTCATAACTCCCCGTTTTTGGTACTTGTCATTAAACAGACTCCCTTTGCCAAACTGTTGGGTTGTCCTTATTGATTTGTGTTGAAGTAATACATTTGCACCCCCATCCATCTCATGGGTGCCGCTATCTTGTCTTAAAGTGCTTCTGAGCAAACCCTGACTCTATGGGCCGGTTGGGGGTCTCGGAGCACAGCTGTTGCCCCAAGACGGCCAGTAGGACTCTTCCATGCTCATTTGTCATATGCCATCCGGGGCCTCTACTATTTTGTCACCCCAGGCAAGATTATTTACACAACTAACAACTAGCCATGCCAGCTCCAGCCTGAAATGGTTATCTTCTATCATCATTAATCAAATTAATTAGAGATTCACACCCCTGAAAGCAGATAAAGTATAGGGTTTGTGCAGCCAATAGAATGATAACCACACCAATAACCCACTCGCTTGTTGCTTTTTTCCTAATTTAGTTTACATAATATTAGGACATGATCATATGTTTTACATAGAAATTCCCCCCACCTGTCATTACAACACATGTTAGGGTAAATGTGCCAGGTGGCACCGAATAATATTGGAAAGTTTAATTAAGTTATTACCAATCTGCCCTTCCTAACTCGTCATTTGGCATGTGAAATGCAGACTTCATTCACAGAATGATCATTTATTCACATTAAATATATCACTTATTGTTAGGTTTCATTTAATGTTGTACATATATCAGTATACCTGCTGTGGGATGAAAATCGGCCCCAAGATACAAATGAACTGCCTCTGGCTGAGTTAAGCCCAAATATCCACCTCTCCTCTCCGTGATGAGGAAGGTTAGCTCAGGGGCAACTCGTTTTCTTGGAAGCAAGATAACACAGTACAACCCAGATTTGAATCCTGATTCCGTGCTTAGAAACCACTAGCTGGTTTAAGCACATTATAAAAGAACAATTATAATAATAATCATGCAGAAATATAAAGACACACTGTTGACAGAGAGATGGCCAGCATGTAATTATGAACTATCAAGTAACTGAATGTGCGTTGTAGAAAAAGGACACATAGAAGTAAGTGTGGCCTGTATGTCAAGGAATAAGCTCAAAACCGGAGGCCTAATGTCCAATACATGAGTCTGATACCTGACAATGCAGCTTTGTTATAACCAAGCTGACATGGAGAATTGTGTGCCTTCTGCAGCATGGAAATGAATATGTACAGGTGAAACTCCACTGCAGAAGTACATTCAAAGGCAAACATTAAGGAAACTGGTGGCTCCAGAAAAACTGTTTTAAAACAAGCTGCTAGAATGAAAATGGAAGCAAAATGCATCTTGTGGGAGGCAAGACATTGAAGCAAAATGTATATTGTAGAAAGAAAAACGCATTTTAAAAGCACAATGTTTTGTGATCAGACCTGACTTTAAAACTTGTGTTTAAGCCCAGAGACCTCCCACCGAGTCAAGTCAAAAGCCCAAACACTGCTCAGCTTCCCCCTACATGTACCAGACACAGATGGGCAATCTCTCTTTGAAGTTTTTGCAGAGCCAGAAAGGGGGCGTATCTAATGACTGAATAAAGGTTTATTAGAGTGAACATATGACCACTGAGTCAATAAAAATGCTGCTAATGGAATAATAGTCATAATTAAAATTTATGTCATGGTCTTTCCCTGAGCACAAACAAAATTGACATGTTATAGGACACTGCAACATTATGCCAAGGGTGGGATTATATCCCTCTGTTCAGAACACATCTACAGGTCCTGGGCTTTGAAAGAATGTTAAGTGCTTTGTTGCAGGTTCTCTCAACAAGTGGGAGACAAAGAAGACTGGACACAGATCTTGGGGAAAAAAATCTGCCCCTTAATTGAAGTGAAAAGTATGTGTGTCATTAATTATTGATTGAGTGTATATGGGAAATCATATTGTGTCCATTAACTTGAGAACCATGACATTTACTAAAATTATTCAAATTTGCTCTGAAAGTTTATGTAAAGCCCCATCTGATGATAGAATACAAATTCCCACAAAATCTGACTTTGGGAACCAGAATTACAAGTAAAATGTGATTATAGCCTCCCAAGATATGTTACGGAGTGGAGAGTCCGGACGAATGTAGCCTATTAAAGTAGATACCTATCTATGAAATCTGTAGTGCTAAATTGTATCATCTTTGGGTAAATCAAAAAAAATGAGCCATTCACACCTGCATGCAACCATGTGCTAACATGAGACACTGTGCATCATGACCGGCATTATCAGACCAATTCAAAAATATATAGTTTGTGACTGTTTTTTGTAAATTCAAAAGCGTTGTTATGTTTTAGATTGTTCAGAAAGGCTTATGCAAATGAGTGGAGCTATAACTCACAGAGATGGTGTCTAGTAACTAAAGGAACCAATCACTGCAAAGGGGGTGGACAATAGTGGTTCAATCCAAATCATGAGCCAATAAGCTGGCACCTCATAATTTAGATATTTAGTGGTGTGATGATGGGTTTAAGGAGAGATGCACAATTGGAAAGAGAGAGTTTGCCAAAATGAGGATTGTCTGTCCAGAATTGTGAGCTGACTAAAAAGAGGATAGCTGTCTGAAATGATTTGCGCTATCTAAGCTGACTGGAGCTCTATAAAACTATTGGAAGGGAGACAGAAGTAGGTGGATGAGATCTCAAGAAAGACTACAATCTGCGAGGAACCAGGACAGAGTGATTGATGTTGGAGGATATCCATAATTGAGTATAGATGGGCAGTCTTCTCAGATCCCTATGCTTTCCATGAGATGACACTGGAATTTGATGACTTTCCTGACCATACATCTGGAGCGCACCTAATCCCAACAGAAAAAAACCATTGGTGGGGATCTTGTCAAATTGATATCTTTTCCCACATAGACATTCCTGGGGAGGGCATTCAGGGGTAGATCCCTAGCCATTGTAATTTATTAATTATTTAGTTAATTCCCATATAGCCACATGAGGATCTAGTTTAAAATAGCAGGGGCAAAACAGGGCTGAAAAACAAAGTTTTTTTGGGTCAAATCCCGAGAAAGAAAAGTTTCACTTTTTCTTTTATTAATGTGGGGAGACCTCCTGCCCCTCCTCCCTCACCCTTTCTTCTACCCTTACCTAACCCACTATCTATTTTGTTTTAAAAAGGAACAAAACATCTGCAAAAATTCTGCCCAAGAAATTCTATGTGTTCGGCCTAAATATTTTCATATCGGTTTTTTTATGCAATACTACCAAATGACGCAGGGTGATCAAAATCTCCAACCTATCTCCCAGTGTGAATAACAGTATAGTCCTAGGAATTCATTTTCGACCACCTGTATCCCTGTTGCAAACCTACAAAATTCACTTGAAGGAAGGGGGTTGAAAAATAAAATGTCAAACTGTTGAACATTCCCTGTGACTTGCATTAAAACAGACAGGGTACCAAATGCTAATTGAATATCTGAGTCTGTGCTGTTCAGAAAAGTGTTTTCTAGGTTAAACAAAGTGAAACTATTGATTTAAATGCACACTCTCTAAGGAGAGTGAGGGAGAGATTCCAAATTGAATGATATATAGTTCATTATATATTGAGAAAAGAGATTGTGATTTATGTTGTTGTGCCAGAATCTTACTAGAACTGAAAAGTGAGCAGGGAGGACTAAAATAAAGAGTGTTGCACATCCCTATTCTATTGCCAAATTGAAAAGCATTACATTTCATTTAAAGTCAGGTAATTTACAATCCATATAAGAGAAAGTAAAATTGTCCGGCAATGTTTCCAGGCGCTGTCTAAATTAATTCTGTCCATTAAGAATATTTCTTTGAGTGGCCCAAGTATATGTATTCTATCGACCACTCTTTCTCTTCATATGTAACCAGGGTTGTAAGGAAACCAAGAAGGACAACTGTACATGTTGTTTGGTTCACAATCTGTGATCTTTTGTTATCCTAAACCAATTGGCATTTTTAATTTGTGTGAAAAGTGAATTGGAAAGAAATGCATTTGGGCCACACATGAGATGGCGTCTCTAGTGATCATTCTTGTGTGATATTGATTTTTTGTACTAAATAATACATATATATATATTCTTTCTGCACAACAGCCTGATTCTTGGCTTGCCTATTGCAAAGGGGTGAGGGATAAGATTGGTGTTAAATGAGTCAAAAACAGTGTTAGTGAAGAACACGAAAATATTTAGATATCGATGTGGCGCTTTTGATTGTGGGGTGAATGAAATCTCTGCATTCATTGCTGTCCTATAAATATCTCCTACAGAAATGGGGGCTCCTGCTGGGATCTAGCTTTCTGTTTTGATCTGTGACAATTTGCATTGCTACCAGACTATTCATTTCAGTGCAACGCCAGAGATTTGCATGACATGTTTTTGACGGGTTGTGAAGAGCACTAATGTTAGCTTGACCCTTGAGAATCAGGGAGGAGTCTAGGGGAATAAGATTCTATAGAGTTAATACAAACATACTTTGATTTGGCATTGATTGCTGAACTCTAGCAGGAATAAAGTTCAAGGTTTTTGTTCCTGTGTAGAGAAAGTTCATAACGCTGCAAAAAGCCACTTTTAAAATGAGTGTCATTGAAATGGAAGATGCCGGGAAACATCTCCTTGCCACATTATTTATTCATGGAGACTGGCCTGAAAACGAGGCTGGGTGCTGGTAGGCCAGAATGTTATAGGGAGTTACATTAGGCATGAAGATGGCATTTTACATAAAGCTCTAGTAACATTTTACATGACCCAAAATATCTGTGAGGAACACATTAAAATGGCCCAACACATGGCTCAGTTGTATTTGCATGTACAATTAATAGAAGAGGGATTGCAAAATAAATGTGCCAGACTGCTACGAGCCCAGCAATCACTCACACAATTAGAAGATAAATTACAGCAGAGCCACATTCTTGACCTCAAACATGAAAACCTCATTGAGCAACTTCAAAATGAGGTAAAAACCCACCCACAGACCAGCAGTGAGTGAAAACATGGAGTTTTCCATGCTGCAGGACACACATAAAGAGATTGTAGAAGCCTTAAATCGACTACAACAAAAGTTGAATGATCAAACTACTTACAAAAGGGCATTGTGGGATGGGATTGTGGCCTGCAAATAGTCCATAAATTAACTAAAACGTTAATCATAAAAGAGATTGGGCCTCATTACGAGTTTGAAGGTAGCCATGCCGTTTTTAGCGGCATGGCTACCCCCAAATTGGGTACCAGGTCCGGGTCCCACAAAAGGGGACTTACCGGGCCATTTCGACATTGGAGGGCCCGTTAATTCCTTTTCGCGGGACCCAGACCCGGTACATCACCATTCCCATTTGAGCCCCCAATGGGAATGGGGAGGATGCTAACAACGGGCCCGTGAATGATGGGCCTGTTGTTAGCATCCTGGTCTGCTAGCGGGTCCCGCTTTGCACGTCTGGTCTGGCCAGGCATCCAGAGCGGGACCCGCTACAGACCTCATAATGTGGCGGCCCAGAATGAACGGTGCCGGTCCCTTACCGGCACCATTCATTCTGCGGCCGTCTAGGTTGTAATGGGGCCCATTGACTCACAACAGGATTTTGATAAAATGCATCAGTAATGAAATTTTCTGAAGCAACACAAATTACGGCTGAGCAAAGAAAAAGATCCCTTAAAAAAAATTGAAAATGGATCTAGAAAAATTACACCCTGATCAGCAACTGGCCAGAATCAGGGAAGGAAACAGAGATCTGATGAAGTGTCTGGGACAAGCAGAGGTTGACCTATTGCAGGCAGCACATAGTAGAGATGCTCAGGACAGAGAACTTGTCATTTTTAAATGGAAAATGCAGTTAAAATGGACACATAATGCAAGGCTCTAAGAGGGATAACAAATTCCTCTAAGAAGAAGTGCAGAAAATAAGGGCTCAATTGGTGGTTCAGAGCAGTGTGCCTGAAGTCATCAAAATAACAGTGTCATATTTCAAAGATCAACTCTCTGAATGTAAGCAGGACCTCCTGGTAGAGAGAAACAAGTGTGAGGAATTAAATAATGAAATAAAAAATATAAACTGGACCTGATGTGGGCCTCATCACGAGTTTGGCGGTAACCCTTAAATCCGGCGGTAGCACTGTTACCGCTGGATTTAAGGGTCCGCCAAATCAGGGCTTCGCTGATTTCCCCCCAGCTCTGAGCTGGGGGGAAATCTGCTGAAATTTCGCGCTCATACCATCGGCCGGAAATCCGGCGGCGGTAAGAGCGCAAAATGTCCCCATTGAGCCCAATGGGGAATGGGGTATTCCCGGATGGGCTCAACGGGGAATTGGGATTTCCCATTCCACCAAACCCGTGATCTGGCGCTAATAGCGCCGGTGGGTTTGGCGCTAGGGCAGATAACGCCAGCGCTATTAGCGCCGTTGTTACCACCCAACTCATGATGAGGCCCACAGTCTGATCAACCAGAGTATGAGACATGGTCCTTTGATGAGCGAGAGAAGCCTTTGCCATGAAGGCCCTTATGTCATTTACCTACCTCCCTCCATGTACTGGCTGGAGTTGACCTCATGCATGTCACTTATAGAGAACAGGACGGCATGAGGCAGGTGGTTTTGCCTATGCCCAGCCAGTCTGATCAGGAAGGCCAGTACTTGTCTGATATTGATGAGTTTTCACCATTACCAAAAAGCAGCAATGGTGGCAGGGCCAGTGTTTCATGGTAAGTCAAAGACAGTCCTGACAATACTTCTGAACCCAAAAATACATTTGATGAAAAGATCAGAGAATTAGACTTACAGAAAATGATGTTGCAAAGAGACCAAATGCCTGTTTGCCTGAAAGAGAATAGCAAAAGCTTCAGTCTAGGAAGGGCATTTTAAAAACCTCCAAACATTCAGGTGAATGGGTGGATTTCCCCAGTCTACCTGGAAGGAGGGCTGGTACCATTGTGTAGAGGAGCAGACATACATATCTGCAGGAGACCCCACCCCCTACCTCCCCTGTATTGGAGCCATGAGACCATGCCCTGTCTAATGTCAGCTACTGTACCAATAATACAGCAGGCATATGGAAGACGGTATCCATTAAGACGACCATATTGAATGTACCCTGGAGTTGATGACAGCTCCTGCAGGAGGAAACCCTGAAGGAATATGAGAAAGAGCTAAGAAAATGAACTGATGACATCATAAGAAAGTGTGCACAACATCCTGAGACACTGAAAAAAGACAATGGGCCTCATTATGAGTTTGCCGGTCTGGAAACAAGGGTTCCGGTAAACTCACCGGCATCCTTGTTTCTGGATGGGCAAAGTCCGAGTCTGCCTGCCGGAGCTGCTATGCCTGACAGGTCTGACCCTGCTGGGCCCATCAGCCATAGTAGGCAGACTGGTCACGGAAGTACTGGCACCATTAACTAAGGTGCTGGTGCTTCCGTGCCCCCACTCCCATAGAATCCTATAGGACTCTATGGGAATGGGGACTTACATTTTACCGGCGCCTGACTTCCTTGTCCGCCAGACTTGAAATCTCCCAGTGGGAAGTCAGGCGCCGGTAAAATGTTACGAGTCTGTCGGCCAGACTCCAAACCACTGAGAGACTGAGCATACGCCCGTTGATGTTCATTGTAATCTCCCTGTTTTAGATAATTGTCAATAAAACAGCAATTTGCCATCTTCTTGAGTTTGTCCAGTTATTTGGACTCAGAATTATTCTGGTGTAATCCCACCCAGTAACAGATGCACGTTCCAAGGGCCATACGCTCAATTGGCAACAGTCTGAAGAAGAGACTGTATTTTATCCTGTGCCAAAAAGCAATGACAGGGAAAGTGTCCCTGAGAGCTCATGGCAGCACAGGGGGAATGAGAAGTCCAGATCCCATTAATCTGGAAGACATTCCTAATCTCAGAGAGATAGAGAGCACCTAGAAGACAGGGACCGGAGTTCCAACAGCAGCACTGATTCTCAAGGTGAATAGAGGGTTCAGAGGCGAAAAAGAAATACCAAACAGAGTAAAAGTTTTGTGAAGGACCCCATTAGATAAATTAAAGCCATAAAAAGCTTCATGACCCCATACCACAAGAATGCTAATTATTCAGTGTTGGAGGACTTGGAGTTGTGCAAACAAATGATGACATCATTTGAAATAAAAAATGGTGTCAATTGTATGGAGTTTGCAAAATTGATATGTTCTCCCGAGTTCTCCAGCTTCTTTGCAGGACTGGAAGACCAGAATTATTTCCATTTTAAAATACTTTTCAACTCACAGCAACACAAAGAGACACACAAGGTTGCCTATAACTTACAATGTGATGAAGATCAGGCGCCTAAGGAGTTTGTACAAGAATTAAAATGTGCATTAACGAAGACTTCAAGGTGGTAAATACAAATAGCAGGAATTTGTGACCACATACTTCCATGTACTACCCAAATATATTATTACCCAACTAGTTTGAGATTTCCATCAGCACAGGACACTGTCTTGGGTAATAGAGCAAGCCAGCCAGATTTATGAGGTACAGTAACCCCAAACCCTCAAAACCGAATTCCACACCTGTCGCTGTGAAAGTTGCAGATGTGAAAATTACACCTTCTTTGGACCTGCAGCCGGGGGGGCCTAAAAGTACTCCTCCAGCTGACAAGCCAAACGAGAGGCAGAGGCGACCCTTTGCCCAGACCCAATCAAATGGTAGTCGACCAGGGTATTAGAACAATGACCCTTTGACCCCACAACCTACATAAATCCTTGGTACAAAGGTAGGAGGCCCATTCCAGGTTTTCCGTACACTCCCCCGGTCCAAAGGGGGGTGCAAACCAGGTGAGTATTTCCCCAGGGAATTCACCTCTGAATTTCCCACAGGAAAGGAGTAACAAGCCAACTCCCAACATGAATTTCATGATCCCTGAACCAAGGAGAAGGGAGAACCAGGACTGAATATTATGAGGTACATTTTTAATACCTGAGTTACTTTGCTAGAAGGTATAGTTACCCTCTTAGGGAGAAACAGAGTTATGAGCAAAGACCTCCCTACAGCCCTGAAGGAAGGGAAAAAGTTACACAACTGGAGTGACAGGTCCAATAATTGACCGAAGACCTGGGGCGCATGTTGGGGGATCGCTCAAACCCTCAGACCAACCATGTTCCTCAGAATACCCCATCACCTGGGTCTGACACCCTGGGGTAAAATGACTGGAGGAAAGTCCAGAAAATCAACAGGTGACTGGGGATGGGGCCCTGGTTTAAGGGAGATGCCAAGCCCTCGTTGAAGCTTCCTTATATACCCGAAGTGTACCCCTGGAAACCTCTGAACCTGATACTGATTCTTCTACCCCCCAGAAGCTAGAACCCAAAGAACAGAGGGTAGATAGAAGAGGTAGAAGAAAAACTCACTTTGAGGAGAAGGAAAACCCCATTACCCCCTTTCAGAGAGAAGAATCCCTGGAGGATTCAGTTAAGGAAATCGTCTATTTTAGGAATGGGGGAACCCCTCCCAAAGAAAAATGTGTCACAAGAGATCCTGAGTCAGACATTGAGGATATGGTGACTGATCCAGAGAAATTCCTAGACCACAACCATACAAGCCAGATCATACAAAGACTGTAGGGGTATCCTCCCTGAAAACAGGTTCTGAGAACTGTCTCCAGACAAGGGGGCAGCAGCAAAGAATCTGGGGAGAAAGAAGATTTCAAAATGTAGATGTATTCCTATAGATTCCCAATCTCTGACACTGGAAATTTCCCAAGATTACACAGTGGTGGAGTTCAACATTACGAAAATGAATGCAGAGCTTGCAATAAGCCACACTTACTTTGTACATTTGAGAAATAAGATGGCAGACTTTATGGCATGGTCAAGGTAGAGGACCAGTGTGAATTATCAGATCTGGTGGATACTGAATGGCAAGCAACTCTCTTGTCCAAAAAGGCTTTTGATTAACTGAATCTAGGAAGGGGGAGAGTCACCAGATTCCCCTCATACCTCTTCCCGGACAACTCCAAAACTTTGATGGGAATGATATTTCTGTTGAAGGGACTGCGGATCTAGAAGTAAAAATTGGGTGACATTGTTTCAAACACTTGGTGATAGTCTTGACTCCAGAGGGCACTCCATGTTTACTGGAGAACAATTTCCTTTGGAGGCTATTACCTCTGATCAACTGTGTGAACCAGGTCCTCTGGACCCAGACTCATTTGCCCATCAAACTCAAGAAAAGCACACCTGTGAGCCTGAATGACACCTACCATTTAATTGTGCGACCTACTGATCAAGTGGAATTACACTTCCAGAACAAACAAGTCCCAGAAATCACCATTGGCGATGGAAACCCTTCTTAACTATTGCAACTATTGCAAATCAACCCCCCGACCCCCCAGTTTCAAGTGACACTCTGCACTGGAAGGGAATACTTTGAGATTTTATACAAATCAACATTTCCAGGAAATATTGTGTCCTTTAAAAGAGGACAATGAAAAACCAGCTCAAAGTATGACCAATAGTCAGAGAAATTGTAAACACTTGTATTTCCCCATTCAGATACATGAGGGAGAGGAGCCAGTACTCACCAGAGTATGTATGAATAATGGAAAAGCTTCATCAGTGAAGGATTATTCAGGAAACTCCAAAAAATATCAGACAATTCCCACATCTAAATTGATTGATAAATGGAAAGTGGGTTTGGAAACACCAAATTTGAAACATGTCCTGCTTCGCATGGTGTATGCAAAAAATGTCCATTGGTAATAAAATTAGAGAACATAATTGTTGGGTCGTTAGCGATGTCCCACCTGACTTTGATTTGGGTAGTGACCTGTGCAATCGATTTGCAATTAGCCTATGTTTCATTAACAACAAAGCATGATCACGATTAATAAACCAGTGTGCTTTGACAACCGCGAGAGGGCATTTCGTTTACCTCAATTGCTGCCTTATGTGTTTGAAGTTCAAGTGGGAGAAGAGGTTACCATCCCTGGACAAGTGGGACAATTCACTGTCCCCCTCAAAATAAGGCAAGGACGGAACTTCAAACATAAGGACGCTTACGTACATTTGAACTCTCACCTCCAACAACAAGGTTTGTATTAATATCCAATGCCTTTTGTGGATCTAGAACATGACACCATTTGAATATTGGTGGATAACAGCGACCATCAAAGTATCACTTTGAGCATGGACACCTCTATTGGAATGTCAGTCGATGCCCAACACTACTCTGTTGATTTAGGTAATGAAATCATCAGACCAATTCCAAACAACTTTTCTACAACAGTGACAGTACCCCTCCAGAACATTTTTTTACTCATGATGGGGGGAACTTCTTGGTGAACTTTTCATGCCCTTATGGGGCGGAGAGGTAACCTGTGACATCAAGAAGGAGTCAACCACAACTACCTCGGTACCAGGGAACCTCATTTCCACGTAAACACCATTAAAAGAGATTTCTTCAACCAACTGGAGGATATCGAAGCCTGAGGTTTTTCCAGGTTTCAGGCAGATGGTCGAGGAACAGATCAATCTAGACGATGCCCGTGAGACTGAGAAGCAAAGACAGTAGCTGAAACCGGTTTTCCTGTTATTTTCAGTAGATTCATATGACTGTGGACATACCGCTATTCACTCAACCACCAAACTCCCGGACCCAGAGATGGCTCTTGCATTCTTTAAGCAATATCGGGTGCCTCTCGCATCTATGGAGTCACTCACAGAGATTATCAAGAACTTGGAATCCCATGGGACATTTCATCCGATCCACAGTACCTTTAACAACCCAGTACTGGTGAGACTTAAACCTAATAGGCAATGGATACTATGTGCAGAACTAAGGGAGTTGAAAAGAGGGGTCCACGCTGTCCAGTCATTTGGTCGAAAATAAAAGATCGAATGACCATTTGGTCGAATACCAATTGGTTGAAAAAAAAGGTCGAATTTTTTTATTTATTTATTTATATATATTTTTTTCGTTTCGTTTGGTAAAAAAAAAAAAAATCGACCATTTTTTCGACCATTTGGCATATGACCAAATGACATTCAATCATTTGGTTTTCGACCAAATGACTGGTAACCGGGGTCCACATGTCATGATGGCCACTTCCTTCGATCAAAGGACGGCGCAGATCCAAGGGTCAAAAGTGTACACAGCCCTTCATTTGACCAACTGTTACTGGACAATACTCGTGAGTAGGGAAGACTAGTACAAGCTTACCTTTGGGGGCATCAATACACATGGACCTGAACACCCTTTGGATATATAAACTCCGGAAATGAGTTCAATATATTCCTTCATAAGGCCATGACCGACTTGCGTGAAAGGAGAAACATGGCCTATGTAGACAATGTATTGATCCAGAGCTCAACTGTGAAAGAACATATTGCATACGTTCGCTATGTTCTGGCCAAGTTGCAGAAAGCCAGAGCAAAACTGTCCTTTCAGAAGGCACAATGGTGTAAGACCTGAGTCAACCTTCTTATCCATGAAATCACATCTGGGGTTTCAACTCCCAGATGAAGAACGTAGAAGCATTATTGAAATTTAAAGACCCTACCACTCTGTGAGTATTGAGAAGCCTTCTGGGACTCATTAATTATAGTTGAAAGTTCATTGAAGACTACACATAGGAAACTCAACCCCTGGTCCTTTTATTAAAGGCTGGTGTCAAGCGGGAGTGGAGTCTGGAACAATCTGAGGCAGTTAAACAACTGAAAATAAGTCTTTCTCAACCTCCTTGTTTGTCTTACCCCAGTAAGAATAAGGAGATCTTCTTGGAAACAGGGTTTTTAGATACCTGCTTGACAGTGGTATTGTATCAAAATCACGACAAGGTCAATAAAGTTATTTCTTACGCGAGCAAAGCTTTGTCCTCCGTGAAGGAAAAATGAAACAACCGTGAAAAGGCCCTCCTGGCAATGGTATGGGCATTGAAAAACTACTAGTAACTACTAGTAACGGTGCTGGTGCTTCAGGGTTCCCATTCCCGTGGAGTCCTGTGGGGCTCCACGGGAATGGGAACTTACCGTTCCTCCACCGCCTGTGATGCACCGGGATATCCAGTGGTGGAAACAGTAAGGCGAGTGTGCGGGAAATCCGCCGGTAGCACCGGTGGGATACCGGCAGACTCGCAATGAAGGCCAAAGGTTTTAAACTGAGAAACCAGACAGAAATGGGTACTCCCTATCAAGCGCCACAGCGAAAACGATAGGTCTGCTGAATTTTGGAAAATAACAACTTTTAAGAACGACTTCCATCAGACTACAAACTAACTATAAAAGAAATAAAGATGTTGTGTTTCTCTTAAGAGAAAGTGCTGGGGGTCTGGCGTACAATGCGTGTACACTGATTGAGACTGAAATTGGCCATTTCGCATAGCGGATGTACTTTCGAAGTGATTTTAAGGCCTCTTTGCCAGTTAGGCAGCGTACCCTTTGGAAATACTGCTAGACTAAAATATAATTACTGCATGCATCAAAGCTGGGGAGGGGGCGCATGACTACCAGGCCGATTCATGTAATTCCTCACAAAAGTGTCGCACGCGGCTGTCACACAGTGTGCCCGTGCGAATGTCTGCGCCAGCCGCGTGCGATAAAATCAATTTCCGCGCACAGTGTATTCATGGATTCTCACCTCCAAAAGCAGACGTGGCACAGAGTGGCGCAGCGAGCCTGCAGCAGTGTCAGTTACGCCACCAAGAACGCCTTCGCGCAAGGAAAAGCCATCAACATCGCAAAACCATCGCCAAGGGCTGCGCCAACCCTGGACCAGTTCAACGGACTGGCAAACAGCAAACGCAAAGCGGGGAACGTGTATTACAGGTTTCGGGAACACGTGTGCGCGAGAGGTTTCACACGCGATCTGGCCTGGGGGAGCGTGTGCGTGTTTTTCAGGGGTGCGTGAGAAGTTTTACACGCGAATGGCCTGGGTGCGTGTATTTCAGGGGTGCGGGAGAAGTTCCACACGCGATTGGCCTGGGTGCGGGTATTCCGGGGGTGCGCGAGAAGTTTTACACGCGATTGGGCAGGGTACGTGTATTACAGGGGTGCGCGAGAAGTTTCACACGCTATTGGGCTGGGTACGTGTATTACAGGGGTGCGTGAGAAGTTCCACACGCGATGGGGCTGGGTGCGGGTATTCCAGGGGCGCGCGAGAAGTTTTACACGCGATTGGGCTGGGTACGTGTATTTCAGGGGTGCGCAAGAAGTTCCACATGCGATTGGGCTGGGTGCGGGTATTCCAGGGGTGCTTGAGAAGTTTTACACGCGATTGGGCAGGGTATGTGTATTACAGAGGTGCGCGAGAAGTTTCACACGTGATTGGGCAGGGTACGTGTATTACAGGGGTGCGCGAGAAGTTTCACACGCGATTGGGCTGGGTACCTGTATTACAAGGGTGCGTGAGAAGTTCCACACGCGATCGGGCCTGGGGGAGCGTGTGCGTGTATTTCAGGGGTGCGTGAGAAGTTCCACACGCGATTGGGCTGGGTGCGGGCATTCCAGGGGTGCGCGAGAAGTTTTACACGCAATTGGGCTGGGTACGTGTATTTCAGGGGTGCACGAGAAATTCCACACGTGATTGGGCTGGGTGCGGGTATTCCAGGGGTGCTTGAGAAGTTTTACACGTGATTGGGCAGGGTACGTGTATTACAGGGGTGCGTGAGAAGTTTCACACGCGATTGGGCTGGGTACGTGTATTTCAGGGGTGCTTGAGAAGTTTAACACGCGATTGGGCTGGGTGCGGGTATTTCAGGGGTGCGCGGGAAGTTTCACATGCGATTGGGCTGGGTACGTGTATTCCAGGGGTGCGCGAGAAGTTTCACACGGGATTGGGCTGGGTACGTGTATTCCAGGGGTGCGCGGGAAGTTTTACACGCTCGCCTACAACACGTATTCATGGAATCGAACGTGGCCAATCCGGAAACACGTACGCCAGCAGGAAGTAGGCATACGTCCACCCGCACAGCATAAAAGTGCACGCAAACAACAAACAAGCTCAGACGCCAGGATGAACATACCGTTTCTAGCAGCAGTGGCCGTGGGATACTGCAGGAGGAGGAGGAGGATAGTCCGGGCCAGAATTTTTACACCCAGAACCAGCCTTTTTGGGATGCCTGATGACCATGTGTATGGGAGGTATAGGTTTCCACCTCACATAATACTCGACCTGGTCAGTGAGTGGGAGGATGACCTCACATCAACCACCCTGTGCTCCCAAGCTCTCAGCCCCCTGGAGAAGGTCCTCAATGTACTGCACTTCTTGGCCACTGGATCATTTCAACGGACAAGTGCCATAGTGGGGGGGTGTCACAGGCCACGCAGTCACGCTGCCTACACCAGGTCTTGGCCATCATCACTGCATGCCCATCAGTCCGCAGGCACATATACCTGCCCAGAACACCTGCAGAAAGGCAGGCTGTCGCCCAGGATTTCTACAGGGTGGCACAATTCCCCAAAGTGCTAGGTGCCATTGATTGCACCCATGTGGCTCTACGTCCCCCCAGGGCAACTGAGCACATCTATAGAAACCGCAAGCACTGGCATTCCATCAACGCCCAGGTAGTATGTGATGCCAACGGAATCATCACCTCAGTATACGCCAACTATCCAGGCTCCACCCACGACAGTTTCATCTACAGAATGTCTACCCTAAACCGGGACATAGAAGCTTGGCGGCATGGCGATACATGGCTGCTCGGTGAGTATAAATGCCACTGCGCATGCATGCTTGTCAGATACTGAGTAATGTCACAACTCCACTAATGATACCCATCACCACCTCCCCAGGGGACAGTGCCTATCCTCTCAGCACCCACATGATGACGCCAATTCGGAACCCCACCACGCCACCCCAGGTAAGATACAACACAGCCCACATTGCAACCCGGGGCATCGTGGAGCGCACATTCGGAGTGCTCAAGTCACGCTTCCGCTCCCTTGACCGTTCTGGCGGGCAGCTGTTATACACTCCCCCAGTAGTGTGCAGGATCATAGTGGCAGCATGTGTCCTGCACAACGTTGCAACACGCCGGGGCCTGGCCGTGGACATGGTGGTGCCCCCACATCCCCAACCACATGCATGCCCACTGCGCATGGGAGGGGAAAGGGCACGGGGTGAGGCAGCCCGTACGCAGCTCGTGGCTAATTACTTCACATAAAATCACACCCCTGTGGAGTGCACACAGCCCTGGAACATACCAGCTGACAATCAATGATGATTGTAACTGACAATTATGATGTGTCAATGGACAGTCAACTGTCACAACCATACCAGCCTGAGATTGTACATCTGGAAGTGTTCCATTGTGTGCTTCCCTACCTACACAAACACCACCAATGCTGTGTTCAAAAGACACACTTCTATGCTGCTAAAATCATTACCCCCTTGCAAGACACAACATGACAACAGTGCCATGTCACCCAACCCCTCCCCAGCACCGCCACCCAACACACCATGGCATGACATGCCATGTGAGAGCAAACAAAGTCATCCCCCAAACATGACACGTGTCACAAAGTACAGTGTCCCTAATGGAAACTGGCCACACACAATATGCCCACATAAATGTAGAAACAACAACACACATGACCAAATACTTACCACAATACAATCGACGTAGCATAAACATGACAGTACTAAGGTAAAGGATACGTAGTCTTACAACATGAGAATGCCAGCACATCCACCACCTCCAACTGTACAGTGTTGTTGCCATGCACATCTGGAAGTCCACTGCTCACAACATGAGCTCCATCTCCAAAGTGGACGGCCTTGTGAAGACATGAGGAATGAACCTGCAAATTAGGAGGGAGACATGGATGCACAAGCACACATCAATACACCATGCAGTGCACAAAACAACAACAATATGCACTAGGAATGTATACACAGCATTGACTATAGACTGCCCACACATGTCGTGGGAGTCCAACGTCACTGTGTAAGTCACTGTCACTTGGGTACACCCTTTGAAAGCCCATGGAAACGGGAAGCAGGAGGGGTGTGTGTCTCACGAACCCAAGCATCTAACCCAAACTCAGGACAAGCCTGCATGTGCCCAGCCGGAATACAGAGGATGCCCACGGGAGCCACACAAGGCAACACACTGCAACAACAAATCAAAAATCAAAAATCAAACATGGCCATGTGTGGGCCACGGGGGGTGGGGGAGGCCACCCAGGAGGTCCGAGGACAGGGTGCCCACCAACAGCCACCTGCGTGAATGTTGGGGAAAAAAAACACCTCCATGGGCTCATGGCCTGCACGGCTACTAAATTGTGGGAGATTCACTGCTGGATTCGCTCTCCTCAACCTCTGCTGCTGCTGCCACAGGAGGTGGTGGTGCTATGGGAGGCAGCCCACGCAAAGCCCTAGTTTGGTCCTCCATGGCAGCAAGCATGCGGGTGTGGAAGGCCTCGTTCTGGAGGGATATGGTGCGGAGATCCCCATGCAACACCCGACGTGTTGCCCGGACCTCCGCCCGAGTTGCCCGGGCCTCCGCCCGAGTTGCCTGCATCTCTGCTGAGAGCGTACGGGTGACGCGCTCCAGCAGCTGTTCCGTCCTGGTGACAGTGGAAGCCTCAAGGTCCACAAGAGTCTGCCTGAGGTGCCGGACCTCTCCCCTCAGGGCTTCCCTCTGTCCCTGAGTATCTAGAGAAATTGATTCCCTCAGATTGTCCAGGGCCGCCTGTCTGTCCCTGTTGGACGCCAACATGTCCTCCCTGACTGATTGGCAAATGGAGTCTGTTGCCTGCTGTAGTAGCTCCTTTCTGGGGGGACAATGGAAGTGGCCACCCTCTCCATGGCTTGAGCAATCATTTCTGATGATGCTGCCTGTTGGTTGGCCATACCGTATATGGATTGCTCCCATGCGGTATTGCCCGGTGGCCGACGGCCACCGCGTTGGCGGGCACCACAACTGTCTGGGGCAAGGCGAACTGCACCTTGCTGTGTCGGCACTGCCTGAGGCTGCAGGACTGCATTTCCCCTCTGATCTGCTGGCCCAGGAACAGGATCAGATGTTGCGGAGTGTGGCCCTGCAACCGTAACCACCACAGGCGCACCTACCAACACTGACATCCCCATAGTGGGCTCTATCCCTGGTGCAGGTGGGTCGGACAGAACAGTATCCCTTCCATGAACACATACCTGTGAATCCACATAGGTCTCATCCGAATCAACACCTGAAAAGAGTTCTGGGGAGGTGCAGCCAGGGACACCCCTGGACAGTATGGCCTGCAGCAAGAGAGGGTTCTCCCCCACCACCAAACCACGTCCGCCACTGGTGCCTGGGCGTGCTACAGATCCCTCCTGGGCCTGCACCATCTCCTCTCCCTCAACAGCATCAAGTGCGTCATCCTCTGTAAAAACATGAAAGACAAAAAATGGAAACAGGCATTAGCACCATGGCACGCTATTAGGCCAGACAAGCTACAGTACCAGTACTTGATTTACACATGTCCCACATGACTATAACCCTCCCATGCATGCACCGTCCATGAGTTGGAAGGGGAGGAAAATGTCAGACACTGATGACACCAAGATGGAAGAGCAACACATTAGCTGCATGCTGGCTAGCAGTGCCATCACACATTGGCCTGGGAGTGGCATGTCCAATACACATACATGACACATGCCATCACACAGATGGCATGTACCATAGGCATGTCATATATGTGACAATAGGGCAGAGTGATGTGCAGTAGAACCGGGTGAATTTCTACAATCAGCCTGAATGAACACAGCTAAATACGGAACAATGTGGTTGCAAGATGCCACTTCAAGGGCAACTGGCGCGATGTAGTGCAAAATGCCTACTGTGGCCAGAAGGGATACTGTAATACCCAAATCCCAGGGCGCCGAATTCATTGGATGAAGCACATGGGTGGCCCAAAACACTCAGGCACACACACCCTGACCTGGCACTCAACCAGAACCCCTCCCACAAACAACATACACATGCATCACACAAACATGCATGTGCACTCACCGGACAATGCCTCGTAATCTGGCAGTTCTCCCACACCTTAGATCTGCTCCTCTGTGATGTAGGTCCCAGCAACATGCTCATGTAGAGTGAGTTCAATGTCCTCTTGTGGAGACCCACCTCGAGTCACCAGAGTTGCGGCATGACTTGAGGCCAGCTTTTTCTTTGCCCTACGCTTAAGGTCGTTCCAGCGCTTGTAGCACTCAACAGCTGTGCGCCTCACAAACCCAAGGGCACTTATGCTGTCCGCGATGGACTGCCAGTGTGCCTGACGTTGAGCATGTGTGATCCTACACCCTGAAGTGACCAACATTTCGGCGTCATGTTCAGACACATACTGCACAAGTGCATCCAGTTCGGCATCATTGAAGCTAGGCTTCCTTGGGGTGCCGGACCGTGTAGCCGTGTCGGGGTCATCAGCCTGTACTGGACGAGCACTCTTCCTCTTTCTTTTTGTGGGTGGTGGGGATCGGAGTGCCCTACGCCGCTCTGGACACTAGAGTCAGGAACACCGGTGGACTGTGTAGTAGTAGTGTGCGATGGCACACTGACCACATGACTTTCTGCAGGCATTAGCTGAAGTGTGATGATGGCAGGGGGAACCTCAGTCTGATGTACCGGGACCAACACTGTCCTGGCTGGGAGAGTCAGAGCTGGGGTGGATGGAGCTGCAGCTGCCCCTGCAGCCTCCCCACCCCGCCTACTCGGGGCAGCAGATGACATGGCTGCCCCTGTACCACGTGGCCTGGTGACACTGGCTTGCACCGCCACCCATAGCCTAGACTTGGCGACCTGGAAGTCAGCCTGGGAGTCACCCTGTGCTAGGTCAGGTGCCACAACGGGCCGGTCCAACAAGGGCTGAGCAGGGATGGTGTCAGCCACGTTTCCCTCAACCATGGGGGGGGGATGTGTGTCCCTGACTGGTCCTCCACACGTGGGGGGCTAGGGGTAGTCTGAAAATCCTGGTCACGTCCCCTACCACGGCCACCACGCCCACCTCTTGAGGCTCGGCCACCTTTGCCACCCTTACCACTTGCTCGCCTCCCAGCCATGGCACTGATGGAGTTGTGCGTATGGGAGTTGTAGTAGACAATTGTCCTGGGCAATTGGGGGTCAAAGGGGTAGGGTACTAGATGGAATTCGTACCCAAGTGCTCTAGCAAGGCTGTATGGAACCCCTGGGGAAAGATGACGGGTCACGCAACGCACAGGCACCCCTAAAACAGAAAATGACGTGCACGCGACCCCTCGTAGACCACGTGCGTGGGAAAAGGAACCCGCACTACGCTGTGGCACCCAGAAACACAAAAATGAACGTATGCGTGTCACACGCAGCCTACAATGACCTCTGAAGGGGTACGCTACACACGGGGCTAGCACAGTTGGTAAATACGTGCGCGACTCACCGTCTGCCTGGGAAAAGAGCGTGAAAAATACGTGCGTGTGCGCGTTGGCAACACCCCCGCCAAAAGAAGATTTGTACACTGTCTGAGGAGACAGGACAAAAGGAGAAGTCAACACTGTTTGAGGAAACAGGTCGAAGAGAAAATCAGAAAAATACTGACAGAGGTAACAGGGAGTAAGAACTAGAAACGCTGTGAAGTAAATCGCGTGTGAACCGACAAGAAGTACAGATTTCCCCCACTCGCTCTCCACGAGAAGCACGTACAAGGAAATGACGTACTATACGTACCTTTTAAACCGCACCACACGTCCAACGTCACTTCCGCGTATACGCACTGAGGCCCTATCCTCCAATTACGCGGGCCGACACTCGGACGTGCAGTTTTTGGTCTTGTAACATTCCCCCGGGTACAGGGAAATGCCCGCGTGCGTCACGTCACAGACGCGCCTGCGATGTCAGGGCCTTTGGTCCAATGGAATCGCGTACACAGTCCAATCGCGTGTGGAACTTCTCGCGCACCTCTGAAATACACGCGCCCAGGCCAATCGCGTGTGGAACTTCTCGCGCACCCCTGAAATACACGCGCCCAGGCCAATCGCGTGTGGAACTTCTCGCGCACCTCTGAAATACACGCACACGCTCCCCCAGGCCCGATCGCGTGTGAAACTTCTCGCGCACCCCTGAAATACACGCGCACAGGCCAATCGCGTGTGGAACTTCTCGCGCACCTCTGAAATACACGCACACACTCCCCCAGGCCCGATCGCGTGTGAAACTTCTCGCGCACCCCTGAAATACACGCGCCCAGGCCAATCGCGTGTGGAACTTCTGGCGCACCTCTGATATACACGCACACGCTCCCCCAGGCCAATCGCGTGTGGAACTTCTCGCGCACCTCTGAAATACACGCGCCCAGGCCAATCGCGTGTGGAACTTCTCGCGCACCCCTGAAATACACACGCCCAGGCCAATCGCGTGTGGAACTTCTCACGCACCTCTGAAATACACGCACACGCTCCCCCAGGCCCGATCGCGTGTGAAACTTCTCGCGCACCTCTGAAATACACGCGCCCAGGCCAATCGCGTGTGGAACTTCTCGCGCACCCCTGAAATGCACGTGCCCAGGCCAATCGCGTGTGGAACTTCTCGCGCACCCCTGAAATACACGTGCCCAGGCCAATCGCGTGTGGAACTTCTTGCGCACCTCTGTTATACACGCACACGCTCCCCCTGGCCCGATCGCGTGTGGGACTTCTCGCGCACCCCTGTAATACACGCACCCAGGCCATTCGCGTGTGGAACTTCTCGCGCACCTCTGATATACACGCAAACGCTCACCCAGGCCCGATCGCGTGTGGAACTTCTCGCGCACCTCTGAAATACACGCGCCCAGGCCAATCGCATGTGGAACTTCTCGCGCACCCCTGAAATACACGCGCCCAGGCCAATCGCGTGTGGAACTTCTCACGCACCTCTGAAATACACGCACACGCTCCCCCAGGCCCGAACGCGTGTGAAACTTTTCACGCACCCCTGAAATACACGCGCCCAGGCCAATCGCGTGTGGAACTTCTTGCGCACCTCTGAAATACACGCACCCAGGCCAATCGCGTGTGGAACTTCTCGCGCACCCGTGAAATACACGCGCCCTGGCCAATCGCGTGTGGAACTTCTCGCGCACCCCTGAAATACACGCGCCCAGGCCAATCGCGTGTGGAACTTCTCGCGCACCTCTGATATACACGCACACGCTCCCCCAGGCCCGATCGCGTGTGGAACTTCGCGCGCACAGTTTTTTCCTGCACAGGGACGCTACCGCCTGCTTTCGTGTGGCGGACATGTATGGGCCTGTGCGCGTCTTTGGCCGTGCGCTGTTTTTCCCTATTCCATTCCATGAATATGTGTTGTAGGCGAGCGTGTGGGCGTTCCGCGCACTTGCCTCCTGTACTTCCCCCGTGACGCCCAAATTTTCACGAGTTGTTCCCCATTCTGCGTGTAACGCCTACTTTTGTTGTGTGCGCCGCGCTATGTGCGAATTCGCTGTGGCCTTATCGCACGGCGTTCGATGACCTGTGCGCCAGCGTGCGCCAGCCTGCGCCGCGCACTTTTTCAGCGCACATCCCACATTTTGCGCGTGCACAGGCTTCCATGAATAGATGTGCGCTGTTTTCTATGCGATAATCGCACTTGCACTGCGATTTTCGCTATTTCACTGCGAATCGCACGTTTTCGCACGCGTGCACCGTTTTTTCAGCGCACATTCATTCCATGAATCGCCCTGTTAGAGTCAAGCAAACTCTAAACTTATTCCCCATTTTTGGAGTCCATTGAGCATATGCAGTACTAACGCAGGCAGTAATAACACATGTATTTGTATTTGGGCTGATATCAACAGAGCAGTGTCCAATGGTGGCTGAGAATTGCGACAGAACCGTACGCTGGCCCCGGATGGGACTGGTTGCAGCTGTGGAACTGGGAATCCTGTCCCACAGTGATGGTATTCTCCTAAGAGGAGGACCGGAGGGTCCTAAGTGTTTGCTAGGTACTCCCTAGGTACTAGAGGAATTCCTGAAGCACAATAGTACCTAGGCTAATAACAAACGCGGGTAATACCTTCACATATATACAGGCTGCTTTTAAGGGTTTTGGGCTTGAAATCTATAGCGATGAGCGGTAAAACATGCAGTACTCGGAAATACTGCATTTTGTAATGTTACCGCAGTACTCGTGAGGAGGCCCTTAGTGGGTCTACTGAATGGTCAGACCGTTTGACAGACATTAGTTTGCCTGTACATTAAAATGTGCTTGATGTTGACTTTGGAAGTGGGTAGCGCTTGGAAGCATATGCTGGCACGAATTTTCCATTCAGATTTTCATGTGGCAGAGACATAGGCAGCATTCTGATAAGCTCTTCTCCTCAATTTGATTTCCTATTCAAACATGCCAAAGCTCCTAGTTAGATGCACGTGTTGATGTCAGCACGCTATGCCAGCGTAGCTGTTATAGTTTAACACTCCTTTCCCTCAAGTACCCGTTTGACATTTTAAGCCCTGCGTGCATAGTTTATATTATATACAAGAACATATGTTTGCAAAGTTTACATATGTTGCTTGGCTCTTTCAGTTGCTTTTCATGTTATGTTGCAACACTACATTCTTGGGTGTCCACTCAAGGCCTCCATGTCAATGCTCACATCACGGCATGCTTATTTTAGTGCAAATATTTGACACATTATAATGTGTATGGTGATAGCGTTGCGCAATTGGTTCGGTGTTACCGGATGGAACAAGCAGAAGTTGTTCATAGTTCAATCTTGTCATGCAACGCCTAGCTGAAATATGATAATGCTTGGCAACGTGTAAACACCTCACCCCAATCTATGATACAGCAATACAGGCACGACTTGAATGGATTGCCACTGCAGCAAGCAGGCTGTGTTTGCAAATGTATAATATCGCTGTTCTATATATAGCAAAATAGAAAGAATGATCGCATAACTACTCATTTAGAACCGTTAAGCATTATACCATTCTAGCTTTACGGTGGCAGCAAAGTCTGCTCCATAGTAAGGTCATGTTAAGTTATTATCAATATCACCAATGATGCCACCTTCGTTCTTTCTTCTCTCAGGTTTCATATAAATTAAACAAGCCACTGTGAGACAACATGGGTGGCCTCTGGGGCCATGAGATCATACAGGGTTCGCTTAGATGTGTACATATTATCATTACCGGGTGGTAAAAGACACAGGGATCTGGCATTTACTGGGTCTTTTACCACCCTGACCGGAAAATACCCTGTGATCACGGCCCTGGCGCATTCATCCATAGTGGTGTTCAATAACATTTCTATAGCTGAGAATACTTTGCCATTAACATCACGTTATGTTCATGCAAGATTACAATCAATCAGCTAAATGCGAACACTGTAAAATGTAATAAGGATTTCTTTCCACTAAGGAGAAGTGGAGGAAAAATACTAGTTATCTAAATAAATAAATAAATAAATAAAATACATGCTGCATCATTCTAGACGAAATGCATTCTTATACAGGTGAACTATTTGATGATGACTTGAATACATGTGGCGCTGCCCCCTGTCCTGTTATTTCACATATTCTTTAGAATTTCTTTTTCAGCTGATATGTGTAGTTTTCCCTTTTCCCTTTTGGCTTTGCCACAGTGGCAAGTCTGTGGGCTCACTTAATCATGTGCTTTATAAACTGGACTAATGGATGCTTTAAAGCCATGGTAACTGGGCTAAAGACGAAGGTCTCACCACGAGTTGAGCGGTATCCCGGCGGTACTACCGCTGGGATACCGCCTGGGCAAATGGCGCTAGCGACAACTGGTCCGGCAGTATTAACGCCGGATTATGGGTTCGGTGTTAGCGGTAACTCCTCATTCGGCATTGGGGACCCAATGAGGCATTTTTGGGGCAATTATTGTGTGATCATACTGCTGGCTGTAATTTCACCGGAAATGGGAATTGTGTCTATGTTTTTACCCCCAGTGCTGCCAGACTCGTGATCGGGCCAGTCCTTGAATGTGGCAGTATTACCGTTACTTCTGCAATTAAGGGCTACCGCCCAACTCCTGATGGGGCCCACCGGTTCCATAGGACCCAATGGAGCAGGGGAGGGAACAAATGGTCCAGATGTCTTACAGTGTAACATTTCTGCAGTAACTTGGCGGAATCACTTTGTGGATTTGCACTGTGACCAGCCAGCAAAAATACCATCGGGCCCAATGAGCTGTAGGTGCTTGTTCTTGGTTGGGGGGCCTTTAAATCTAACCGTCAAGGAAGTAGAGGGAGCTGTAAAGGCTCTGTGGTGCCGGAAAAGCACCACACCCAATAGACCATTTCAAACATGAAATCCAGATCTGGGCCCTGGTGCTGTGCTGTGTCTTCAAGGCAGCACTAAAAGGTGGCGCTGTCCCACAATCATGTCGGGAAGCAGACATTGTGCTGATTTTTCAAAGGGGAGATAGAAGCTCACCAGAGAATTATCGGCCAATCTCCCTGCTAGATGCTGCTTGGAAAATGTATACTAAAGCTATACTTGACCACCAACAGAGATGGGTAGACGACAATGGTATAATAAACCACTTGCAATCTGGTTTCCAGAAAGACATCAGTACGCTTGATCAGATCTACAGAGCTGATCCTGCAAAAACACACATTATTAAATAGAACCAGGGAGTACGCCATCTTTGTAGACCCTAGAGCCGCCTTTGATCGCGTTCCCCGAAATCATCTTTGGCAGGTACAATTAAAGAGGACCATCCATGGGAATTTATTAACAGCAATTAAAATCTTACATGAAGGCAACAGGCTTCAGTGCGCTGGGGACTGGGGGGGGTACACACAGAATCTATTGAAGTGTTGAAAGGAGTACAACAAGGTTGTGTGTTAGCTCCCTTCCTTTTTTATATTTATATCAACGAGATTATTGAGGAGCTAGTCTCACACACCCTAGACCCCCCAAAGATGGGTAATGAAACATTCCCAGTGCTGTTCTTTGCGGACGACGCAGTCCTGCTAGTGACCACACCAATGGGCCTAAAACATAACTTTGCTGTTTTTAGCAAGAAGTGTAAAGATCTGCGTCTTGAACTAAATAAAGAGAAAAACAAGACAATGGTTTTTACACATAGGTTGGCAAAGAGCACTAAACTGATCGTTGATACTGATGGCGTCATCTTCGAGCAGGTGTCCACCTACGACTATTAAGGCACCAGGTTCTCCGGGAATTGCTTATGGACTCATCAAATAACCCAATGAGCTGTAACCCTCCAAAAACACATGGCAGGATACGAAAATTCCAAGCAGCGCACGGAGCGGGGAGCTAGAATGTCAGCACTTCATCTGTATAGATTGCTAGCCGGCTCCGCAGCCACATATGGTGCTGAGATATGGCGGCACATGAACACCCGTGCATTAACTCTTGTTGAAAATGAATTTCTAAAACAACTATTCATGCAGCCAATTTGTGCTCCCTCGGCAGCTCTATGAGTGGAATGTCACTGTTGCCCTATAGTAGGTTTTATAGGAATAAAACCTTTGCTTTATTGGGGTGAGAATATGGTCTTCTCCCTTTCAATCTAAATATAGAGGAGTATTAGCCTACTTAATGTCCTTGGCGGGTTCTCAATCGCTCCCATGGCTCAAGCATGTGTGGCTTTAGCTAGGTAAGCTGAATTTGGATCATCCATGGGAGCTACCAGAGAGAATGACAGGGGCGGCAAAATAACTGATGAAACAATCAGTACTGAGAAATTGAGTCACCAGATGGTGGAAGGATGACAAGTGTTACAAACAGGTCAGCAATTTCTAAGAACAAAGACCACCTATGGATTCGAAATGTATCTTGATATTATTAGCCTGCGCTATGCGCAAGCACTTTTTATTCAATTTCGGATCAACACACTAAAATTAGCAACCTTCACAAAGAACTAGGCCAGAGTGTAGGCTCTGTGGGGCGCCAGAAGTGACAACCGCTCACTTTTTATTACTCTGTCTGGGGTATAAGGACCTGAGGCAGAGTATCTCTTGCCGCTATTTAGACTTGAGAACATACGGCAGGCGCACCTGGTATTGTAAAAACACAGCCGACCTAAACAGAGTCTTTTTCGTTGCTAAATTCCTGCATCAAGCATGGCTTAGAAGGAATAGGCCAGTAAAATCAATGTTGCAAAATGGACTGAATCTAGAATGTTAAAAGTATGATAAAATGGTGCTATGCGAAGGCTTGAATTTTTGCCTAACCCTTTCCTCCCATGCACGTTGGGTACTGTGTTTCATCTTCTCCCTGTTTTATTCCTGTTTTTATTCTCTGATCCCACTGGCCGTGGTATGGGAATTAGGCCTAAATGTCAGCAACGTTTCAATTTATCAATTGTGTTCATGTTCCAAATGGTGTAGCTGCTACGAAGGTGCTCAGAATGAAATGGACCAATGGGGTTTTGCACGAGCACTTTACCATTGTATCCTTCTTAATCGATGTTTACATTTAGTATGTATTTTAAAGTTGCTTTTATACGTTTTATTTTTATCCTGGTTTGCTGATGTAGAATGAAACATTTTCTGCGCACAATGCTTTTATGAAATTGCTTGAGATATGCTTTTATGACTCAATGCCTTATAAAGTATTGATGAATGTTAATGTTAAAAGTAAGTGGTTTGGAGGGTGGGCCAGGTCAGCCAGATGCGGTGCTGGTAGGTGCAGGGTGGTGTTTTCCATGACTTGCAAGTCAGAGATTAAATTATGCCTCTGTTTGCCACCACTGAAACTGATGTGTGAGGCAGGTTGAAAATTTGGCGCCTCAAATCAGACGTGTGATGCAATGTGGGTGCACTGCTGAATTTACAGACTTCCTCCTTTCAAAAACCCTAGAGCTCAGCCAACTAATAGCCAAGGTGTTCTGGTTAATAAGGTTCAAGTGGTGGTCAGGAGAAGGCTGACTGTAAGCGGTGCGCTTGCGTGGGCCAACAAGTCACAGATTTCTTTTAGGGTTATGTTAACATGGGTTGGAAGTTCTGGGTTGGTAATCCGGTTTTGTTTGGTCATCCGGCCTGGCTTATTGTCGTGATTCTTGGATGTATATATTTGTTGTGCCCTGATAGGAGCATGGTTTTTACATGCCTTGGCTTACCATGACACTGTAAGGCTCAAAGTCTGGCCGTAGAACGGCTGTTTAGCCTTAAGCACTTTGGGCACAAGCCTTTGCTTTTGGCGACCATGACATACATTAGGAAAACAAAGAATTTGAGTTTTTTGCTAGCCTTTTTAGGGAGCTTCAGCAAACTTGGCAAATTCGGATTTCTGACATACAGCCCATCCCAAACATTGTTGAGGGCCTCCGGAAGTAAGCAGAAGGGCTTTGCTATATGTGTTTTCTTGGTAGGGCTTCAACATGCCCAGGCTCACCATGCAGTGAGTGCATTCCAGACATACTCACCTGGCGCAGCAAACACCTCCTCTCCAGCTATCTCTCCTCTTGGCACTGCCCTCTCCCAGAATACAGTTGAATTCCATGATACATTTGGTCCAATTGTACACCTAGCTCCTCCAACCTTTGTGCATCTTCTCTACCCCCGCCCTCATGCCAACCATCTACCCGACTTTACTCCCCCCAACCACTAATGAATCTTCTATCATACTCCTCCCTTGCCTCTCTGACCGGTAAAGCACTTCGACAACATTAATTATGATAGGAGACTCTACACGAATGCAAGATAACAACATATAGATCTGGAAAAACACTGGCATTTTTTATTTCTCTTTTTTGGAGGGTTAGAACGGGTCTGAGGATTCTCTGGTGATTATGGTTTGTTAAATATCTTGTCTGGTAATGGTCAGAATAGTGTATGGTATCTGGTTCAGCTTAAGTAACGAAGTAATTAATAAAGGGATAAATGCACTAGGAATGGGAAAAGGGACATTGCATATAAATAGGGATAGGTGGGGCGAGTTTAGAGTAGGTGCCACTAAACTCTATCAGAAACACTTATTGATGTTGTTGTAAAACCCCTCCTACTTAGGATTGCACAAGACATGAAGTCACAGAATGTAGCGCACTGACGCAGATGAGCTCAGAGTGAGTGGCCCTTAAGTGAGGGACAGACATGGGCCAAGATTACACTTGCTCATTTCATGTTCAGAAACTACAATAGCCCTACATGAGACTTTCCTGGTGTCTGGCATCAGCACACACAGGGGAATCGCCACATTGGAGGGTACCTTCAAACTGGAAAAATTAGTGGCTTTAGTGCCATGGGTTTCCCCCACAGTGCCAAGGCCTTTTCGGTGATTTCAGTATTTCACCATGCAAAGCCTTCTAACATTTTCTCCTTCATTAACCCCTTAAGTGCCAAGGACGAGCTATCTCGTCCTTGGCACTGGGGAAGTAATCCCAAGGACGAGATACCTCGCCCTTGGCACTTAAAGGGTTGGAACACTTGGGAACGAGAGAATGGAAAGTTACCTGGAGACAGCGGTGTGCTTTGCCACATGGATTGAGGAGGCAACAGGCAGACAGAATTGATCGAAGCTTAGGGGACAGAATGCTTGTAATGATCGATTTGAGAGGGCAAATTAATTACTTAAGGAGAAGGGGGGTGACTCAAATAGCTAAGTCTGCCACATTGATATACCCCCAGATCATAGATGATAAGCAAGATGTCGAGACAGTAGAAGATTTGATGAGATTCCTTTCACTTATGTGCGCCTCCAAGGGACTCAAGACATTGCTTCATCTGAATCCTGCTGTGGCCCCTGGTACTACGCAGGAACCCTCACAAGCACCCGCACAAGCCCGAAGACTCAGGCAGAATATGCTGTGTGGTACCGGCAGTATTGTCACAGCCTGCAGAGAGCACTCCCTCTTATACTGTATATGTGATGATGGGTGGTGCCCGATATGGTCCAGATAACACAGTCCGTCCCGTTGCGTTCAGGCCATAGTTCTTTGACTTCTGGGGAGCTAAGAAACTCAGCTAAAGAGTTTGTACGGGGGCAGTCGCAGCTTTTTATTCAGGAGCTCCTCACGTCATTCAGTGTTATAACCCTGCTTGGGTTGATATCAATCAGTTTATGAGAGTCAAAATGCCTTCGGAGGTTGGGCAAAGACTGGCGCAGCATGCTGATTGATCCCTGGTTGATCCAGGTACAGGGGACAGATTGGAACAGGCCAGATTCAGGATAGAAGGTGCTATTCCAGAGGGGTGCCCCGAAATACAATTGGGGCAAGATTTGAAACTTCAAGCAAAATAAAGCTTAATGGCCGACAGATTTTTTTTAGAGCAACAAAAAATAGTGTTGCTCAACTTTCAGGAATTAACAAACCTAATGAGACCCCATAGGAAGAGCAGCCAAAGATAAAAGTGCAGTTGATAACACGTTGTGTAAGGTGGCAGAATATAGTTTCATGCCCTGCCACTGGAGTGGACATGGTGTTTAATGGTCCACTAGCTCGAGCTTTGTAGGGCCGCTCTCGGCCCTCAGGTCGGGGCTGCGGGCCTTTAAAAACAACGTGGGGGCGTGAAAGCTATTCGCACCCCGGGATTTCCCGGGATGCGGATAGTTTTCTTGATTTTTTGTCCAAAGGGAGATGTGCAAGCTCATCTCCCATCGGAGAAAAAAAATGAACAAAATGAACAAAATAATGTCCGCCACCATCCAAATGGAAGAGGGACTTCCTTTTCAGATGACGGTGGCCATTGAAAACAAGTTAAAAAATGTCGACCGTCATTCGAAAAGGGACCTAGTCACTTTTCTATTTCAATGGCGGTGGCCATTAATTTTCTTTTTTTTGTTTTTACCGCCATGCCGATAAAGGCTAAATCCAGCCCAGGGAAGGCAAATTCTGATTGGTCAGACCGCCTTTCCTGGGTGGGAATAGACCGTTATCTGAACTAGCTGCAGAGGCATATCACTACATACCAGGAACAAACGAAAGAAAACATTTAAAATAAGCTTATGACATTGCAACTGAAGAAAATCCACGGACAGAGGCCCCCAGGTGGAAGGGTTGGGTTTAGTGGAACATGTGGTGATAGGGGAAGAGGGAAGGTAAGAGGCGATCTGAACTGACATCAGCAAGGGCAGCCAGGGGAATTCATAGATCCTGTGGCATGCAATTACTGCAAGCGATGGGGGCACTGCAAGAATGCATGTCCGTACAGACAGCAGAGAATTAATATGCCTCTTTCCCAGGACAGGTTGCCTTACCAAACCCCAGTGGGCCAAAGTTTGTTCCAAACAAAGACCTCAGGCCCATAATGAAGAAGAGCTCTGGGACAGCCTGAGAGATGACCGCACTACCTATCCTATCGTGCCCGTAGATCAAAACGGTCCTCATGTTCAATGAGAAATTGTTGGACAGTCTGTTCCCTGCTTAATAAATACTGGTTGCTGGAACACTTTGCCCAGGGCCAGTTACTTATGTGACACAGAGGAGGAGACTGCTGTTCACTTTATGTTTATTTGTGAAGGGGTGAAATCACCTATTTATTTATTCATTTTTATTTATTGTTTGCTTGTTAGTTGCTTATCCAGCAAGTAAAATACTGTTTCAAAGCGCCCACAGGGCAAGGGGAGGGACCAAAGGAGTGAAATACATTACAAAACACAATATTTAATAAGAGCAGTGGACGGAAAAGGAAGGAAGGGTGAACCTACTATTCCTTGTGCGTATTCAGAATGTGCAAGCACAGCAAGCAAGAGTGATGTGGGCATAAGTGCTGGGGAGTCCGGGCTCATGGGTGAACCACAGATGAAGTGCTTGAGTTGTTGAGTGCTACACGGCCAGGGCCATGTTAGGAGTAAGTGCAAACCTCCAGTGTGGAGGTGTGCCAGGGCAAGTGCTGAGGGTAAAGAGGAGCTGGCCCGATGGGTGCGGGAGGTCAGGAGCCCCGAGGATGCATAAGAGCCCCGGACACCATCACATCAACTTTGGGATTAGGAGAGAAGAGAAGAAGGGAACGAGGAGGTAGAGAGGAAAGTCTTGAGGAGCTTCTGGAATTTAAGGAAGTCCTGCTCAAGGTGCAGAGGCAGGGTGAGGCTGTTCCATAGGAGGGAGCCACCGGGGCTAGCGATCGACCACCAGGGACGTCATTTCACCAAAATGCCAGGGGTAGGGGAAGTGACATCACATGACCCTTGACCCTCTGATGACATTACTGGAAGTGATGTAATTTGACCCCACCCCCATGTGACATCACAGGGAGTGATGACAAACGACATTCAGATTTTTAGAAGCACCTAGCAACCATGTTTCCAGATGCTCTCATTTCAGCCAGACATAAGAACCGAGGCACAGAGGGAAGCATGATTTGTCCACGATTACACATTTGGGGAATGTCATTTTCCAGATTCGACGTGGGGTCTATATGTAAAACATACAGAATGCAGTATTTCTAACAGGGTAACCGAAATCTGTAACGCAAGCTACAGCTAGTGTATGGAACATCTATAAATCAATGGACCCAGAAGTATGTGTTATCTGTGGCGTTGCTGTGTTAAAGAAGCAAAAAAGCACTGTCCTGGGGAGGCGTGCGCTACTGTTTAACCAGGAGGAAAATGCTGCACGAACAAGGCCTGAAAACTATATAATTGGGCAGGATTTAGTATCAACAAAATTCCCTGCTTATAAATGCATATATGATTCAGCTACCACTACGATAGAAGAAACCTATTAGACTGGTATGCGTGCACAGACAGGAGTGCACCTGATAATGTTATCTTTGCTGGAGTATAATACCTGGGAAAGGTTCTTTCAATATACCCAAGACCCCCCCCCCATAGTTTTTATTATCTAAGCGTAATACTGGGAGCCAGAGGACTTTTTTTTTTAAAAAGCACCATTTAATGTAATGTCATTGCTGCACACATACATTCATAGCACCACACAGTTATTTAAAATTTAAACCAGCCACGAGTTGCTTCTCACCTGGGGACGCACTGGAAGATTTCAAGGCGAGCACTGCACACTACCCCTCTGTCAGACCCAGTGGTGCACAATGGTGTAGCACAAAATTTGGCAGCTCCCCTGCAAGCCATGTTGTCTGGCCCCCCAAAGCTCCTTCTCAAAGCACAGGGCATGCCACACCCTAGGCCTGTCCGGGCCACCAGGTGTGCAAAATGTCCATGGGCCTCATTCCGAGGTGGGCTCAAAGGGATACCGGCACCGTTAATGACATCGGTGCTGGTAATCCCTTTGCGCCCTATTACTAGGTCCCTTTGCGGGTCCCACTATGGGCGCCTTGTTTTACCCCTTAGTGGGAGCTGCAAAAGGACCAGGGAGCAAATAACAGTACTGCAAATTGTTATTAGCTCCCTCCTCATTCCCATTGAGCCCTATAGGATTGCCTTTTTCAATGGGGACTCACCGGTCCCTCCAGGGTCGGAATGGACCGGTAAGTCCCCATTGAACCAGGTCGGTGTCTGTACCATTATTGGTGGCAGTCATGGCGCTAGTAGCACCATTACTACCACCAATCTCGGAATGAGGCCCCCATGATGATTATGCCGCTGCAGGGACATGCACTACTGCAAGTGAAAGAAGTGAATATGTTTTTGAATCAAAGCTTAAATCTTTAACGTAACATAGAGAGAAGGGGGCGGTGCCTGGTCCACAAATATACCAGCCACCTTTGGTGGCTGGTGAGTTGTTTTTTTGGAGGGTGTTAATATTTGCCACAAGTATGTAATTGCAACTGAGCATAGCGAGGGAGCCCGAACTAACGAAAATGGGTTGGGGGGACAGGGGGTTTCTTCTCCCTCCCCAGAGTAAATGTTTTGAATAATGGGTTAAAATGGTGCATTACACAGCACACTTTCTGGGAAAATGGGGGTAAAAGGCCAACAATGCCGGTAAAAGGCTAACAATCAGTTTTGTAGGGTGTAGGGTAAATCATGAGAAAAGTACAATAGATGCAAGTAACCAAAAGTGCACAGGGCATTTCCCAATGCATTATCATGCCGGTCCCTGAAATATATGCCAGTAAAAAAACACATTTGTATGCTGGCTGTGCCCATACATTTCCATGCTGGCTCCACCAACATATGC
The DNA here is from genome assembly GCF_040938575.1 of Ambystoma mexicanum. Lineage (NCBI taxonomy): Eukaryota > Metazoa > Chordata > Amphibia > Caudata > Ambystomatidae > Ambystoma > Ambystoma mexicanum. Next base: position 782,812,506 of record NC_090932.1, read on the forward strand.
TAGTATTCCCATATAAAACCATACTTTGTTCGCTTTAAGACGTTTTCCTTTACTATCATTACTGGAACTGGGCACAAAACTGGCTCTGCCATTACATTCCAGTACTCTTATGTAAGTACATACTCCCATTGGTTTGGCCATTAAAAGAGACATGTCAAAATAGGAAAACCTGTCCAAACTGGAACCAATGTAAGCCAGTCTAAACCCATAAGAAACATTATCTTGCTTGATTCATCATAGATGCTCAGTTATTAAAAAAAAAGTGATGCTACAGTGAACAATATACAGGCTGCTACACCAAAACATCAGTCTAGCGAGGTAGTACTACTTATCATGCTTGCCTTTTAAAGATGCCCACTAGTAAATGTAAAGCCACAGTAAGCAATGGATAGAATGACTGCACCAAAATGCCAGTCTAGCCAGGGAATGGCCCACATGAACTTTCCTTTGCCCAAAAATACCAGTAAAACATACAAAGTCAATAAAGAATTTGGCAAAAATGATTACAGTGATCCCCAGCCTCCCAGGGCCTTACACACACATGCATCCCCTTTCACCTACCGGTCACTCACCCATACATCTCCCTCACACTCACTCACAGTGGATTCACCACACAGTCACACACCATTATCTACACAGGTACACACCCTTCCACCCAGAACATTCAAAAACACACATCACATCACTTCTCATTCATCCACTAGTCACTCACTCCTTCTATTACATCCACTCATTGCATTCTCTACACAGGCACACAGTCACCCGCCCACCAAGAACATTCAAAAACACACATCACATCACTCCTGATTCACCCACCAGTCACTCATGCTTTCTCTTGCATCCACTCATTACATTCTCTACACAGGCACACACCCACCCACACACCCAGAGTATTCAGAAACACACATTACGTGACTTCTCATTCACCCACCTGTCACTCACACCTTCTCTTTCATCCAAGCATTCTCTACACAGGCACATATCCACCCACCCAGAACATTAAAAACACACACTTCACATCACTTCTCATTCACCCACCAGTCACTCACACCTTCTCTTACATCCACTCATTGCATTCTCTACAAAGGCACACACCCATCCAGAACATTCAAAAACACACATCACATCACTTCTCATTCACCCACTAGTCACTCACACCTTCTCTTACATCCACTCAATATATTCGCTACACAGGCACACCCCCACCCACCCATAGAACACTCAAAAACACACATCACAGCACATCACTTCTCATTCACCCACCCACTAGTCACCCACACCTTCTCTTACATCCACTCATTACAATGTCTGCACGGGCACACACCCACCCACCCAGTACATTCAAAATCACACATCACTTCACTTCTCATTCACTCACCAGTCACTCACACTTTGTCTTACATCCACTCATTACATTCTCTGCACACTGGCACATATCTACCCAGCCAGAATATTCAAAAACACACATCACTTCTCATTCACCCACCAGTCACTCACACCATCTCTTACATCCACTCATTGCATTCTCTACACAGGCACACACCCACCCACCCCCAACATTCAAAAACACACATCACATCACTTCTCATTCACCCTCCATTCACATACATACATATGATACGCAATTCACACATGCAAAACACACATCATATTACAAAAAAAAAACCTTCCTACCTTTTTCTAGCAGCTTCGGTCCATCAATCCAGGCCCCCTCGGCTCCTCCATGCTGCTCACAAACAGGAACCAGGAAGCTGCGAGAGCTTCCCGTTTCCTGTATGTAAGCTGCCAGGAAGCTGAGAGAGAAGGGGTTGGAGCTGACCGTGGCATGTGACATGTGCCACATGTCATGGTCAGCTCTAACCCCGACTGAGTGCCTCCCTGGCCCAGCCTTCACCTTGAAAGGTGAGGACTGGGCTGGAGACCTACCAGACCTGGTGTGGCAGGTCCCACCGTGCTGTAGGAGCACCAGTCACACTAGGAGTACCCTTTTTTGCACACAAAAAATCTTTTTTTTAATGTTGGGGTCACAAGGGAGTCCCCAGGGGTTGCAACTGTGGCCCCCAGGGGTCGCAGTTGTGACCCCTGGTGACTCCTAAATGACATCCCTGGTGACCACCTACCCTCTGTTTAGCAAAATGTTTTACACACAAAGAGTTGGTGCCAGAGGAACATAGTGGTCTAGAGGGAGACTATTTAGTAAGATAAAGTTGAAGATAGTGTGGTCCCCCGGCCCAGACAGTCTTGTGGATGATAAGAGGGTTTATGGTCATTGCATAGAATTCCTTGCATCTAAATGCATTTGCATCTAATTGCTTCTATCTAAAGGTTTTGCATCACATGTATTTATTTTTCTCCATTTTATTAGGGGGGGTTCCCCCAAACCAATGTTTTCCCTTTCAAATCCACCAGAACAAAAATTAACCCTTTACCCCCCAAAAACATGCATTCAATGCACATTTTTTAGATGGAAAAAATTCGATGGAATGGCATTCGATGGAATGGCATTAGATGCAATGACCAGATACCGATGCAGAGGGATTTGAATTTAATCCATGCACCAACCGGGAGCCAATGAAGACTTTTTAGGGCAGGAGAGATGCAGTCCCTGGGCTTAAGGCCAAGGATACATCTTGCAGAGTGGAAGAAGGTAGATTGAGAAGGAGTCTATTACAATAGTCAAGGGCTCGGGTAACATTGAGCCTCTGGCGGAAAGTGAGAAAAGGGAGAATTACTTTGAGAAGGAAAAGCTGAAAGTGGGAATTCTCGGCAATGTCCTGAGTTTGAGGGAGGAAGGAGAGAGAGGAGTCGAAGATGACTCCAAGGTTTCTGGCTTCAGAAGAAGGGGAAGGGGGAGAGCCCAATGAGGAATGCCAGAGTGAAGGGAAGAAGGAGGGAGCAGTGGTCCCGATAGGAAGGATCTCAGTTTTACAGGCGTTGAGGCAGAGATCGTTGGAGGTTCACCAGGACTGGATGGGAGATAGGCAATCAGGGATGATGGAGGGTGCAAGAGGTTCAGCAGGAAGTTTGAAAAAGAGCTGTGTGTCATCTGCATAACACTGGTAGTGGGAAGAGAAGGAGGAGATGAGGCGTGCAAGCAGAGCAAGGTATATGTTAAAGAGCCAAGGGAGAGGATAGGACCCTGGGGGACACCACAGGTGGAGAATGAAGTAGGAGAGGAGAAGGTGCCCAGGATGACTTGGGTAGAGCGTTCAGTAAGAAAGGATGACAGGCAGTCCAGTGCCTGTTCCGAGATACCAAGTGTATCATTGAGCCTTCGTATGATGATGGAATGGTTGACTGTGTCAAAGGCAAAGGAGAGATTGAGAAGTATGAGGACAGCAGGGGAGTTGGAGTCCAGAGATGCAAGCAGTTCTTCACTGTTGTTCGGAAGAGCAGCTTTCATGCCTCTGGATGCTCAGAATCCAGACTGATGATCATGGAGACCATCAACAAGTTCAGTGTGTTAGTTGATTTGGGGAAATGTCAACTTCTCCAGCAGCCTCCCCAGCAAGGGGGTGATGGAAATAGGATGGTAGTTGGCAGGGAAGGTAGGGTCTGCTGAAGGTTTTTTCGGGAGTGGGTGCACAAGGGAGTGCTTAAGGGAGGAGCGGAAAGATCCAGTGTCAATAGAGTGTTTGCAGGGGCAAGAGAGCCAATGTTATCCTTAATGGTCCTGGATGAGCAAGGGGAAACCTGTTCAGATGAGACTTTCATGGAGCAGACAACTTCGGTAACTTCTTCAGGAGTGACAGGAGAGAAGGAGGCAGGAGGTGGGTGAGGGGCCAAGGTAGGCAATGGGATGTGGGATGGGTTGGGAGGGTGTAAAGTAAGGGTGTTCAGGATGTCCAGAGTTTTGGTGGCAAAGTGTGTGGCCAGTGCATTGCAGAAGGCATGGGAAGGATAATGGGTGGAGGAGACTGCGGAAGGGTTAGCTAGTTCCCTACAGATCTTGAAAAGTTCAGCCGTGTTGTTGGATGCACTGGAAACCCATGCCCGTAGAGTGAAGTATCTTAACTTTACAGCAGATACTCTCACTTTTTGTAAATCTACTTCTGATTTGAATGTTGTATATTTTGTATCATGGTACGTTCACTGAGCATGCTTAAGGAGAAAGGTGTTACTCACAACCATGGGCAATAACTCATGCACACAAGGTATCCTTAGTAATCTATGATTTATTTTAGTACTTGCTTATAATTGGGACTGCTAGGAATTTAGGAATTTTGAGTTGAGGAAGGACTGTTTTATGCATATATATCTGTATTTTATTCATTGTAATTTGAACATCATTTTGGTTTTAAGAATAATGTAATTACTCGTTAATGCGTACTTATATGTTGAGGTGTTCTCTACCTAATGACTTTATAGTTGAATAAAGGTTTAAACAACAACAACAGTAAACAATGGAGCTAGTAGATCAGTTATATGATCAGAATGTTTGGCTATCCCTTAAGAATGTGAAAGCGATCAGGATATCCAACCTATTGACCTATTGCTATGAACTTATTACAGTTACTCTAGGTACAATTTCCGACACACATGTGTTTCTTCTCATGTCTTTGTACTGGGGAGACCCCCGGCTGGCCCATAGAGACGGGGTTTGCCCCGAAGTACTTTAAGACAAGATAGCTGCAGCTTGAGATAGATGGGGGTGCAGATTTATTACTCCAACACCAATCAATAAGGACAACTCAATGTTTTGGCAAAGGGAGTCCGTTTAATGACAAGTACAAAAAACGGGGAGTCCTGGAAATCAGCAGTGATGCGATTGTCCGTCTCGCTTCAACTCCAACGAACTTCATACAAGTTGTAACATTTATACTCAAAACTCGTCATAATTGATGTGCAACACTCCAAAGTTAACATGCAATTCTATTGGTTAGGAAAAGGTAACTTTAATATAGGTGCTATATCTGTATATGGTATCGGAGTGAGGGGATTGGGTAAAACACTGTCAGGTGGGCATCTACGCCCTTCCTTCATAATGACTACTGTAGACATCACTAAAAGTACAACGTCCCATTGGTTCTACTAACTATAGGACCCTAGATGATTTGGTCCCTTGTGATTGGGTTGGCATCAACCCCATGCATACATTTCCACTTTGCTTAGCAGCACGCAGAATGGTCAGCCAGGTGCAGGGTGCCCCCCAGTACACCTGGCCTTCCTTCAATCAATCATTACTTTAGTGGCTATGTGTCAATGAGTTCACTGTGGTTGGCCTTGAAACTGTATCTTCTGTCTGGAAAAGTTCTGATATCTCTGCTTGGGCGGATGCCAAGCGTAGGTGTGAACCAGTGCCTCTTCTCGCTCAGCTGGTCACGTGCTGCCTGCACCGTGAATTTATCTCATTTCTCTCAATTGGTGCATTTAATTCTTATTCAGCTTGCCACGTGCCTATGCCTCCTTATCTCGACCTTTCAAAGACAGGATATTCTGTTCTTAAGTTTCAATTATGTGAGGCTACTGTTCATTCCTTCTATTGGTCTGACCTTGGCTCTACTGGCACGAGTTGCATCTGCTGATTTTCGATTCAGCCATCTCCTCTCGTTTTGCGAGAATGTGAATCTTGTCTTGTGGCCTCTAGTAACCTGAGTTGATTCTGCTTTTCATGCAAAGTGGAATCACACTCATAATAGTCTGCTTTGTTTTGAGGTAGATTATGTATAATGGCACTTGCCGTGCTATTCTTCTACTTAGCATAGCAAGCCGTACTGTTTTCTTAGCGTCCTTGCGGTTTCAAGCATATGTACAGGCGTTAGCTGGCTGAATATTGTCGTCCTGCTTGCAGCTTAATCTTCTTTGTATTTCAACATTGTTCTCTTCTTCTAGGTTCACAATATCCTTATTCATGGTCTTTCGTCTCTTTGTGTCATTCTTTGGTTGTCATTTCTTCTATCTGCACGTCAGTCCAGGCCCTTGTGATGTCACAATTCGTCTTCCATTAAGGCCTTTTTGGTTTCTTCCAGGATGGTACTGAGGCAATCTTCATTTCATCTCATTTGCTGGTAGGGTTTTCTCAATGGGTATCTTACTGTCCATGGTTTTCTGGGTATTGGGACTTCAATGGGTGTTGCTCTCCTGATAGGTACTGGGCAGAGCCCTACTGCGCTCTCTGCTGGTGTAGTTGCACATCATACGTCACATATCTCGGTGTGAACATTCCAGGTACTTCAAAATGGGCGACTGGAGTGCAGGCTTTATTAGGGACCTCCTCTACACCCCCCTCTGGGTGATTCATTGACCACTTTCACTGCCTTCTTTGGATCTAATTCACTTGATTCTTCTATATTTATCTTCACTCCATCGCCTGGGTTCATTCCTTCTTCATATTCTGGGTCTATACATGATGGTTTGAAGAAGTGTCTCTTTGGTGTCCATATTTTTATTACTCCTTTTAGGCTTCCTGCTGTTCTTACATGGTCGTCTTTATTCCATGTCATTAACTGACATTGTCCATTTGGGCTGCAATAAACCCATCTTCCCACATAATTTCTGTGCTTCCTGGGATAGAGGAACTTTGTTCCTTCTGGTGCATGAATGCTGGCTTTCACAAAGTCTCTTATTTCTTCATCAGTCAGGCGTTTAGGCTTCCATCCTGGCTTAACATCAATGATGATCATCTCTATGGCTTTCTTCGCAGTTTTCTGGCATTGCGAGATTATTATCTTGATAACACAAAATCCTAGCAGTATCATCACTAGCAGAGCTCCCAAGAACTTCAATGCATCTTCCATCCATTGTGGAACCCATGAAAACAGTGATCCAAACCAGCTGTCATCATCAACTTCGTCGGTTTCTTTGATCATCTGGTTTTGCAGGTTTGTCAGCATACCGATGGCTTCTGTTAAAGTTCAATTTTCCTCATCGTGAGAAGGTATAAAAGTGCAACATGATTCTCCAATTTTTGCACAAACTCCTCCATCCATAGCTGTGTTCATGTCAAGGACATATCTGTTCTTGTGAGTATCAGTCGGATGGCTCTTAGCTCTTCCTTGATTGCATTGAATCCTTTTATGGTCGTGTAGATCGTCTGCAGTAACTCCCATCTGGTTGTGTCTGCAACCATTTAGTATTTACTCCAACTTGGATTCTTGGCATAAAAAAATTGTTGTGAACACTGATGAGGTGAGGCTGAACAGCTTGTGTTCATATGGGATTGCATGAAATGCTTCTTCTGAATTAGCAGAGAAGTAATTCTCTCTCTTCATTCGGGATATCAGTTCCACAGATCTCTTCTTCCTCAGGTGAGCATCTGCTTTCGGGAAACTGTCAATAATTAGGTCACTTTTCGGGATCACTAATGCTGGAACGTGGACGTTCACTATTGTACATATACCTCCCCAATCTTTTGGCAGTCTGATGTATGCTTTAGATCCGCATGCCCAATAATGATCCATAATTACTGCAGTTCCATGAACCATTCCTGGAGCATCGAAAATGTGTCCACAGTTATGATTTTCTCCCATCTTTCTTGTGCCTTTATTCCTGAAGCATAGTTTTGAGCTTTCCAGTGGCACTATCTGCAAGGGTCCTCCTCTGTCTTCGACCCATGTCAGTAGTTTTCCAAGCTTTGGCCACAGTGGCTTGCATAGCCTTTGTGAATTTTCAATTGTGTCTTGGCAGGATCCAAGGACCATCCAGGCTCGGCAGATTACTACCTTTCCCATCCGTCTGATGAAAGCACTGTTCCCCAAATCTGCATTTGGCCTCTGTTTTTCCAACTTCGAGCCTTTTCTGGAGTTTTTCCTTGGACGTTTAGTCTTGGGTTCACTTCGCATCTTATTTCTGCTCCTTTCACTACAGGCTTCTCGTACCCGATCACGTGATTTCTAGTTTGGGCTCTGTTTCTTGTCTTGATGTCTCGAATATAATCATCTTCATCGGGATAGGCTGGTTCAGTTGCCCATATTAGGGAAGCGTCACTTCCCATGAACTGGCCTCTGGTTTTGCACATGGCTACGTGTGACAGGCAGTGTGCTGTCTGGACATCATTTCTACAGCTACAAAGATCTTGGACTTCCCCATACTGTATGGTATGAGTGCACAAACAAAGCATTCCCCTTCTGAATTCCGCCTTCCAACTTCTTTCATGTGCTGGTACCAAATGTTATTTCCCAGATGTGCTCTTCTGTCCAGGTTGTCGTTCATTTTATTGTCATCTCTGTGCATGCTTCTCTTGATTCTCAAAGTTTTCATGTAGTTTGCTATCACTACATCTCTGAATGCATCTGTATGGCTCTTTCTTGCTGGAGGATTCTCAGGTATCCTGGTCCATGGTGCAGGCCTCCTCATCTGCGCCATCTGAGTTGACTGAATTCTGGCAGCTCCCTCTTGTTCCTCATGTAGTTCCTTCTTTCTGGCTAGAAAGGTTTGTATCCATTCTGGCATTGGCCTTGTATATGGTTCTGCTGTGGAACTGGTACTTGTCCCTTGTGTTGGAACATATATACTTGGCAATACAGTCTGTGCAGTTTTGTTCTTCAGTTCCTCTTGTATTTTCCTTGCTTTGGCTATGAACGGCCATAATGAGTTTACTATTAGTTGTTCTTGTGAGATCGTCTTTGAGTTAGGCTTTGTTTTCATCAGTGTTGTTTTCAGGAGTGTTTATCATCATCACTTCTGTTGTTGTGTCTTAAATTCTCCTTGTTTTTCTACAATGTCTGTTGTGGAGCTTCTTATGGCAGGCAGTCTCCTTTTCTCTACTGGTTCAGCTTGTGGTTCTGCAGTTATCAACACTAGGCCTGTTGTGTGTGCATTCAGTGTTTGCATGTGTGTGGTTGTCAAAAATCTTTCTTCATTCACTCCTTGCTGACGCTGTCTCTGGCTTTTCTGTTTGTTTGTTACCACAAGTGTGTGTGTATCATTGCTAATTACATTCATTTCAAGTTCATTCACTCCACCGTCAGATCTTCTAGGGACTGGAATGACTATATATGGTCTGGGTGCTTTTGTGGGTTTCAAGCGTGCATCATTAGGTGGGTGCACTGGAATTGGAACGCTTTGTGCACCAATAAAGAATGCAGTTCTAATTGTTAATGACAATAAAACAATAATGAATATGATACATAGATACATTATGCCTCTGTATGTCAGGCGGCAGCAATTACTTCAAGAGAAGCGTGGTCGTCTCTCCTCCTACGGGAGGACCATATCGCTGCTCTGGACCCCCATCTCGATCATTCGCCAAATGTCAAAATTATTGTATTCCCTTAACCAATATCGTCTTTCGAGTTCTGTGTTTAAGAGTGTCTGGTGCTCCACAAGTGTCCCCCCTCTTGCGGGTGACGGATTGTATCTTATCTCAGGATGCAGTTCCTTTACTAGAATATGGAAAAAATCAATTGAAATAACATTTCAGTAAGTCATTTTACTGTGCATGTTCGAAATACGTAAGCTCCCAGTCCACTCCTCAGATTTGCTTCAGTCCTGAGGACATATTGTATGCTGATCAATATAGGAATAAGGACAGAATAATACCAAATGCAATAGGTGAAGTTCTTGACACTACTTCCTCGATCTGTCCCTCGGTGGAAAGCTTTTAGAATCTCCTCAGAAAGTTCTGTTGATGGTTCGAGAGCTCTATTTGTAACACAATTCCATGCAAGAGCATGCCCATCTGTGCAACATTAGCTAGATCTCTGATGAATGTGAGGACGTCAACATCGATTGGTCTCCCCACTAGCTCTGGAAAGTCAGTGACAAGATGAAAAAGAACATTGTGAGCCAGTCTGCTGTCTACTAGTGACTGGGACATTCGTCCTTTCTTGCTGAGATTCTTTAGAATTGTATGTTCTCTTTAATGTAGGCAATGTCTGCACTGCCTGTTTGCGAGGAGTGCAACTAGAAATACTATGTTATTTAGGAGATGGCTTAGGTGCCCTGTATTTGCTGGATCTCGAAGAAATGTAAGTGTGTCTGTCGTTCTTCCGACAATAGTTGGACAGTCTTCGATTATGCGAAAGAACAAGGTGTTGATAAGCTCATCTATTTCCGCATGTGTTTGGGACATTTGGTTCTTTTTCACTGTACTCAGGGAGTAGAAGAAATTGTTCAGCTATAACAGTGAGCAGTTGCCTTATTGTCTTTTCGTTTTCAGGACAGTCAGGACAGTCAGTGACATTGGTGAGCCTCCCTACCAATGACGGGAATGATCTTACACTAGATCAAAATAGGTGACCACATCCTTGGCAATGTCGCTACTCCGGGACACAATAAGTGATTCCGAATAGGGTCTCGGTGTGGAATGAGTCGGGATATTGTATTTGCTTCTAATGTAAGTGTCCTCGGACAAAATGTGGCATATTCTTTTCTCATCAAGGCTTAAGCGTGCCTTAGTTCAAAGTTCGAAGTTTGCAGGCTATGTTGTGGTTTATGTGTGCAATTCTTCTTCTTCACCCTGCAACTAGGATGCACACAGTGTCCGTTTTTTATGTCCTTATCCCCTTGTTTGCTTAGAGCAAGTGTCCAATTTAAGCCACATTTGCAAAAAGTTTTTTTGTCTTTGTGTTGCTGGTCATGCGTCCTTCTTTGTCATGGATCTCGTCTGCACGTGCTGTGGTTCTTCCCCGTCTCTCACCGATTCCTCTCGTTGGGGTGCAGGCAGGGGTCCTTCTCTGATGTAGGGTTTGATATCGCAGAGAAAAATCCACGCTCTCCTGCCTTGTAGTTTCACTGCGGATGGAGTGCAGTCTTCCACTGTGAAGGGACCGTTAAACCTTGGCTCGTCCCACTTTTTCCTTGTATGATTCTTCACAAGGACAGTGTCTCCAGGGAACATGTATGGAACACGTAAACCTTGAACTTAGTCTGTTGTAGTATCTCCTTCTGTGTTCTGTGCTGCTCTGCACCCTTTTCGTCGTCGCTGCAGCTGGTCTGAAATTACAGTAAGGCAAGATGTCATGCAGTTCAGATAGTTTTGCATTTCAGACCCTAAAATGTCTCCTGTTGACGGGGCATCACATCTAGCTCTATCTCGGGGTGTCAAAGGAGTTCTCATTCTTCTTCCTGTGGCTATCTCGTGTGGCGTAAAATGATGGTCGGAACCGGGTTGGTTCCGAAGTGCATACAGTGCCAGTGGAAGGCAGTGTAACCAACCCTTCCTTAGAGTAAGCTTCAACTTGGCTATCCTTTCCTTTAATAAGACATTGAGCTTCTCACATGTCCCGTTACCTTGTGGATGATACGCTGACGAGAACTTCTGCTTTATACCAAGCAGCAAGCTAATCTGTTCAAATATTGCATTGACAAAATGAGGGCCATTATCTGATCTCATGACTTCGCATACCCCCCACCTGGGGAACACTTCGCTCACTAAAAATTTGGCCACACAGGTAGAGTCTAGGTGTGTACATGGACCTGCCTCAATCCACCTAGAGAATGGACACACCACAACAATTAAGTACCTATACCCGTTACATACTTGAATCATATCGACGTAATCGATATGCAAGTGCTGAAAAGGCCCATTTGGCCTAGGGATGACTCCTCTCATTACTTTTAATGTGTGCCCAGCTGTAAATTGTTGGAAAATTATACAGTTCACTATGAAGAATGCAATATGCTCAGCTAAATTTGGTATGAACCAGTCTTCAGTGAGTGTTGCTGCTAGATTCTCTTTAGTCATGTGTGTTGGGTAATGCAACTGCTGTAGCACTATTTTCAATAGGGCTACAGGCATTACTGGTTTACCAGTGCTGTCTTGTCACCACAAGCTGTCAGAGGGGTTTAAAGAACACCCTCAACGTTTCCACATAGTCCTCTCTTCCTGTGGTGCCTCCCCTTGGAGTTCCATTCGCTGTGTTTGCCCCAAATAACTGTAACCTTCAGGTGCAGTTCATGTAACCATTATTCGATCGTTGGCATGGATAACTTCCACTTCCATGATTGTCTCACTTTTGGATGCCCTACGCTTGGCTTTCGTGTCTGCTGCTTGGTTTCCGCGTGAGATAAAATCTGTCCCTTTCATGTGGGCTGTGCATTTCACGACCGCTATGCCCACTGGGAGCGGTAGTGCCTTAATCAGCCTGTCCAATAAGGCTGCGTGCTGCACTGGCGTGCTGTCTGCTCAGAGGTAGCCCCTCCTTTTCCAGCGCACTAGGCCTGCGTGCACTGTTGATGTCACATAGGCGGAGTCACTGTACACCGTTACTTCCTGGTCTGCGTGATTCACAATGGCGAGTATCAATGCCAATAATTCTGCAGCCTGTGCTGAATAATGAGATGGTATTCGGGCACTAAGAATCACTCGAAATTCTCCATTTGTTGTGTGCTTCATCACAGCAATGCCTGTGTATCTTTGCCCATCTTTTTTTTTTTTATTTATTGTATAAGGTTTACAAAGAAACCTTTACAAAAAGAAAAAAGATTTTAGAAAAAAAAGAACACATTCCACATAACAATCATTACATCTAAATTTCAAGTATACAAACATATGTTTAAAAACATAGATCCAAAAAAAAAGATTCAGGGGTCGATTCATGGAATTAATGTGCGCCGAAAATTCCTGCGCAGTGGTGCCAAAACGTGCGATTCGCAGGAAAAGTGCGAAAATCGCAGTGCAAATGTGAAAATCGCAGGGAAACCAGCACACATCGATTCATGGAAGTCCGTGCGCGAGAAAAACATTGGATGTGCACTGAAAATGTGCGCCGCGCACGCCGGCGCACAGGTCATCCAACAGCGTGCGCCACGGCCACTGCGAAATCGCAAATAGCGCGGCGCACATCACAAAAGTAGGCGTAACACGGGGCGTAACACTCGGAATGGGGAACAACGCGTGAAAATATGGGCGTCACGGCGGAAGTACAGGGGGCAAGTGCGCGGAACGCCCACACACTCGCCTACAACCCGTATTCATGGAATCGAATAGGGCAAACCAGCGCACGGTCAAAGACGCGCACAGGGCCAAACAAGTACGCCACAAGAAAGCAGGCGGTAGCGTCCCTGCGCCTGAAAAAAATGTGCGCCAAAATGTGCGATAACAAAAATCACCCATATACAGCCATGATGAATGGTCCATACAGTGGCCCTCTAGGACAAATGAGGTGCAAAGGGGTACCGACAAACACGGACAACCGCTGTGTGAAAAATAGCATGTGCGTGTGTACCTGGGTGCACGGGAAGTCCCACACGCGATTGGCCTGGGTACGTGTACTTCGGGGTGCGCGGGAAGTTCCACACTCGATTGCCCTGGGTACGTGTACTTCAGGGTGCGTGGGAAGTCCCACACGCGATTAGCCTGGGTACGTGTACTACGGGGTGCTCGGGAAGTTCCACATGCAATTGGCCTGGGCACGTGTACTTCGGGATGCGCGGGAAGTTCCACACACCATTGGCCTGGGTACGTGTACTTTGGGGTGCGCGGGAAGTCCCACACGCGATTAGCCTGGGTACGTGTGTTTCGGGGTGCGCGGGAAGTTCCACACGCGATTGGCCAGGGTACGTGTACTTTGGGGTGCGCGGGAAGTTCCACACGCGATTGGCCTGGGTACGTGTACTTCGGGGTGCGCGGGAAGTCCCACACGCGATTAGCCTGGGTACGTGTACTATGGGGTGCGCGGGAAGTTCCACACGCGATTAGCCTGGGTACGTGTGTTTCGGGGTGCGCGGGAAGTTCCCCACGCGATTGGCCTGGGTACGTGTACTTCGGGGTGCGGAATGCTACACGTGACTTGGCCGTGTGGGTCCTCCCAGGTGTTCCCTCTACACCCTCCACGGCCCACTGTAAATGAGCACACCTCACCTCTCATTATTGTAAACTATTGCATACTACTGTACATTATTATGTAAATCATTTTTTTGAAATCTACTACTTGTATATGTTGAGCCCTATCTATTTTGTACTTCATGTGTCACTTTATATTGTTTGCCACTATGTAACCTTGTAAGCCTTGCATAACCTTTGCTGCGCCCTGCTACCTCTGGGTATGGTGCGCATAAGAAATTCAATAAACAAACAAACAAACAAACAAACAAACTCTGCAGATGCCGGTCATCACGGTTTTTGAAAGACGATAAAAGTCCTATGTGAGGTCTCTTATTGACCACACAAGGTTAAAGACTTAAATATTTATTTAAAGGGGTGTCTAGAGTGTGCACAGTTCCAACCAAGTTCACCTACTCAGCGGGCACCTCTACAAAAGAGAGGAATTACCTTAACATGGTCTGATCTTCAGACTGACTTTATTTGTTCAGTGATGCATTTTTCAAGTGGGAACAGATAGATGCTGAACATAACGTGTCGCTTAACTAAATGGGTTGAATGTCTTCCAGATCCAAATTGCAAAGCGGAAACAGCAGCTATGTTATTGATGAACCACATATTCTCTCATTTCAGAGCCTCCCTCAAAAGATTGAGTCTAACAGAGGAAGTCACTTCACCAATGAGGTAATGATTAAAATGTGGAAAATTCTTCAAGTGACGAGAATATGTCATATCACCTATCATCGGAATCCAGCTTTCGGGGTTAGGGGGTGCAATAAAATAAAACCATTGTAGGAATTTAAAAGAGGTTTGTGGTGGATTCTGGACCCAGTTGGGACATATGGTTACTACTAGTCCTGATGGCTGTGAGGTCTACATCCACTTCTGCAACAAAGATGTCCTCATTTTGTATTCATGACTGGTAGGACAATGGTCCTGCCTCAACACCTGTTATACCAAACCCCGGAACAGAGGTTGATCCACTCCTTTACCACTAATGAATATGTAGAAAAACATGAATAAACACCATGATTTTGCTTGTGTCCAAACGAACGTAATTACAGAGGGATACTATGACCTGAAGGTTACCAGAAAGAGTACCAGGTAGGTGGTAGAGCTTATCTTTAGAATTTCTAACAAAATTAGGCAAACAAATTAACATTCCTTGCCACCTGGAAGGGATCATATTTGATCATAGACAAGATCTCTCCTGTCGCCTATAAGATCAGGATCCAAAAAGGGGTACAGACTGAAGAACGTTAAACCAACTGAAAGCCTGCCACCCTCGAAGTGCTCTTCATCGAGATCGAAGAATCAGCTTCTTCTACTGATTAGATGAATTCAGAACAGACCAAGAAATCTCCATAAAGAGGTATGGTAAAGAGGCTTCAGAGCTGCCAGAAGCACAGAAACTGCTCTCCTGAAAATCCGTGAAGACCATCTGTCCAACCTTGACTCCAACAACCCGTGTGTCCTCATCTTGCTTGATCTCTCTTCTGCCTTTGACACTGTCAACCATGCCATCCTGCTCAACCATCTCTGTGATAACCTGGGTATCACTGGTCAGGCTCTGGCATGGCTAACTTCTTTCCTCTCTGACCGACCCTCACAGGTCCAACTTGGGTCCTTCCTCTCCAATATCTTTTTCTCTACCTGTGGTATCCCCCAGGGATCTAACCTCTCTCCCTGGTTGTTCAACCAATACCTGGCACTCCTTCCCCACCGCATTGCCGCTCTCTTCCCCAATTTTCAGTGCTATGCGGATGATACCCAACTCATTTTCAGGCTACCCTCGGCCTCCTCCTCTCCTTCCCTCATCTCTGACTGTCTGTCTGCTATCCAGGAGTGGTGTGCCACAAATGACCTCTGCCTTAATGCCAGTAAGACAGATTCTACTCATCGGCACACTGACTCCCTCCTTCCCTGCAGCTCTCTGGCCAGCCTCTCTTGGCCTTTTCCTGCTCCCACCTGCAAGGCTAAAAACCTCGGGGTCATCTTCAACTTCACACTCTCCTCACATCTCTGACATCTCTAAGAAGTCACACTACCAGTTGCACCTCTCCAGAGCCCTGGTTCTCTCTAGGCTGGACTATTGTAACAGCCTCTATCTAAATCTGCCTGCCTGTACTCTCCGCCCTCTGCAACTTATCCAGAACAGGACTGCAAGACTTGTCCTTGGCCTCAAGCCCAGGGATTGTATCTCTCCAGTACTGAAATCTCTGCACTGGTTCCCAGTGGCTGAGAGGATTAAGTTCAAAACCCCCTGCATTGTCCACAAGGCCTTCTGGGGCCTGTGGCCACAATACCTTCAACACTCTCTTCCCAAATATCTTCCTTCTCAAGCTCTTCGCTCATCCGCCTCCAACTCCCTCAGGGTCAGTTGCTTCTCCAAGCAACGAGTTGGTGGTAGATCTCTCTCTTCGGCAGGGGCCTCCCTCTGGAACAGCCTTCCTGCCTACCTGAAACTTGAGGAGAACCATCTCCGGTTCTGGAAGCACCTCAAACCCTTCCTCTTTTCTTCTGCTTTCTCTCCCCTTCTCCCCCTCTCCCCTGCTGAATTCCTGGCTGAAACTGCACTGATTACCTGGCCACCCTTTCTGATCTCGGGCCCAGGCCCTGTCAATTGCACACCTGCACTGCTTCCCTGGCAACCCCGGTGGACTGTTTTTCTGTATCCCTACAGTCCCCGTTCCAGCACTTATGTCTGCTCTTACCTTGCACTTGGCACCATCTGGCTGTTTTTATTTATCTTATTTATTCTACTATCCCATGTACTGCACTTTCCCCTCTCCCTTCCCCCAGGCACTTTTTCCCTTTCCCCCTTCCCATGCACTTGCGTGATCTGAATGACACCTGGCTTAGTAAGATAGTGTCTGTCTTCCGTCTGTTCCCCCTCCCTTGCCTCTTCGATCCTTGAAACACTTGTGTATAGGCACGTTATAAATGCCATATCATATCATATCATTATCATATCATATGAATGCTTAGACTGAAAGGATTTATTTATTTATTTGTATAGCGCTCCCAGCCCATGGGCATCTGGGCGCATGGATGAATCATTATAATTGATATGATATGATATGATACTTTATTTATATAGCACCCATACACTAAGGGGCTGATTCATTGAATTATTTGCGCCGGAAAACGGGGTTTGTGCACCATTCTGCCCGCAAATCCCCATTTGTTAAACAGGGATTTGCGGGCAGAATGGCACACAAATCCCCGTTTTTCGGCGCAAATAATTGCATGAATCAGCCCCAATGTGTTTCAAAGAGCTTCAAGGCAAGGGAAGGAACAAGGGAAAATACAATGAAATTCTTACAGGCCATGAACAGTAAGAATGTGAAATTAACTATCGTACTCAGCCTGACGACATTTCAGGTAGTGCAAGAGCTGGCATAGATAAGGAAGTGGGGGAGAGAGCGGGAAGGACATGGAAACAGACAGGTGACTACCGTACTAGGCCTGACGACATTTCTGGTAGAGCCGGAGAAAAACAAAAGGTGAGGAACAGGGCTGCAGAAAGGGAGGGGAAGAACAAAACAAGCGACTATCGTACTAGGATGGTGCTGGGGGGGATTAAGGGGAAGGGGGAGGAGACAAACAAGGTTGCAATCATACTAGCTCCAGGGACAATTCTGATAGAGTAAGTGCATAGAAGAAAGTAAGGGGAGGAGGGAAGGAGATAGGAAAAGGGAGAAAGGGAGAGGAGGAGAGAACAGAGAATAAGCAGCCAAAAATAGTGGAGAAGCAAGAGAGGAGAGCAAATACAATGCAGAAGTCAGTAGTAACACATAATGTTGCAAGCCAGGATACACGATGAAGATGGGAACAGCATGATTCAGGGGCACCATGAGTACAAAATGCAAAGGAAGTCCAGCATGAGAGTTGAGAAAGGGTGACGCACTGTGAATCAATGAAGTCCATAAAAGTCAAATCCAGCATTGGCCACAAGACGGTGATGATGAAACCAGAATGTATCAGGACAGACTCCTGCAGAAGTAGGCTGGGGGGGGATCAGGGTAGCAGAATCAAGCAAAACAGGCAACACCTGTGTGCGAGAAGGGGGGGGATCTAATTATAATCATAATTTTTTTTTATTTCATGCTTAATACCAAAGAGGTTTCTAAGCACGGAATGTTTGAAAAATAACAAAATCTAAACATTGTTACATGCATCCATAATCTGTATGCAGTATTGTCAACAGACTAGGGCGGGATAGGGAATTTCTAAAAATGTAAAGATAAAAATGTTACAGTATGTAACACTAAACCAGCCCTTCTACTCCTCTCTCTAGTGAAAATTAACAAATTTAATTCAAGCCTCCTGAACCCCAGTAAAAGAAGGGGGTACACCAAGGAAAGTGCATCATGTGTCTTTCTCAATGAACGAAATCAAGGTGGCAGCCCATGTGACCCTCTCCGAAGAGAAGAACATCCATGGTCCACTGCGGAGAAGATCCAACAAACGATCCTGTTTGAGAAATAGTATTGTTAGAAAGTCCCCAAATTCCTGCCATTCTCCCAGAGGCGTAAATTGCGGGATGTGGGGATTCGTAGCATATGTTATAGATACTAAAGATGAGGCCTAAAAGGAATACATTTAGAAAGGTCTTCCTGGCAAGAGCAAGGAAAATGCATCAACTTTAGCACTTCTTAGCGATTTCTGCCTCTTGCTTGCTATCACATTAAAAGGGGCACTTGTCAAATTGTGGCCACATTTTGTGAAATTACTGTGGAAGTAAACTATTTTCAAAGCCAGACTTCATAATAACTATTTACAGCGCCATATTTTCTTTCAGCCATTGTGAAACCTATAGGAAGTGTATCAGACGTGTATTTCCTTCGATGCCCATCTTGAATTTGTGTTGTGGAGCTCAGAAACCTTCTTGGCAAAACATATCCCTGTCCTGTGTAAAATCCTGAGTAACACAATATCAAGAACCAGAGATTATTAATTTAGGATATATTGATATTTAATTTGTATCGTGCTCATATACAAGAGTTTCCAAGCACGACGAGGCAAGGGAGGGGAACAAGGGAGAACAAAACCAACGATCTTACTAGGCCAAGTGACATTGAGAACGCACAAGTGCAGGGGAAAGGGAAGGGGGAAAAGTGCAAGGGGGGAGGGGAAGAGGTGGTAAGTGCTGAGCAAAGGAATAACACAACAACAGTGTTAGTGCAGCCAGCAAGTGGCCAGTGCTAGGTTTAAGGCACATACAGGGGGCGTCTGATAAGTGCAGAAAAGGGGGGGGCTGTAGAGTTATAAATGCAGAACCAAGTGCAAGGGTTGCCAGGAGGCAATGCAGGTGCATGGCAAAATGACCAATTACCTGGGCCCAAGATCAGAGGGTAACCAGGTGCACAATGCCAAGCAGAACAGATCAGCAGGGGAGAGGAGAAGCAAAGAGGAAGGTCTTGAGGTGCTTCCGGAACCAAGATGGTTTTCCTCAAGTTTCAGAGTGGCAGGGGGGATGTTCCAGAGGGAGGCCCCAGCTCGTTTCTTTGAGAAACGACTGACCCTGAGGGAGTTGGAGGTGGAGGAGTGAACAGCTTGAGAGGGAAGGTATTTACAGAGGGAGAGTTGAAGGTATTTTGGATCCAGGCCCCAGAAAGCCTTGTGGACAATGCAAAGGGTCTTGAATTTAATCCTT
Source organism: Ambystoma mexicanum (assembly GCF_040938575.1). NCBI lineage: Eukaryota > Metazoa > Chordata > Amphibia > Caudata > Ambystomatidae > Ambystoma > Ambystoma mexicanum. The sequence goes on from NC_090932.1 coordinate 782,831,870, forward strand.
GCAGCCACTGGGAGTCAATGTAGACATTTCAGGGCTGGAGAGATACGATCTCAGGGCTTAAGGCCAAACACAAGTCTCACAGTCCTGTTCTGGATGAGTTGCAAAGGGCAGTGAGTAGTTGCAGGTAGATTTAGAAAGAGGCTGTTGCAATAATCCAACCTAGAGAGAACCAGGGCTCGAGAGACAGTGAGCTTCTGGGGGAAGGGGAGGAAAGGCAGAATACCTCTGAGGAGGTGCAGTTCGAAGTTTGACTTTTTAGAGGCATTTGAGATGTGGATATGTGCTCAAAGGATGCACCTTTGAGCACATATAACTATAATGGTTGAATTGAACTGCCTTGATTTCCAAGAATCAACCATGATACAACATTTGAAAGACAGGCCCAGAATTAAAGCAGTATTTTTCAAGGAATACAGCAAACCATTTAATTACAGGTTTATGCTTGGATTTATTCAAATATCTTTCCAGTGTGAGTAGCATATGATAAGATGATGTCATTACAGCAAAAGGTGTATGACAGTCAATGTGAGAATATACAATGGGCCTCATTACGACCCTAGCGCTCACGCAATGAATGGTGCTGGTAAGGGACCGGCACCCTTCATTACGTGAGTGCCATTACGAGGTTCCCTTTGCGGGACCCGGACCAGAGACCCGGACCAGACGTCTGGTAAAACCAGACATCTTTTCTGGGTCCCATGAGTGGAAGAGGGAGGTAATAACGGGCCATTTGTAATGTGCCCGTTATTACCTCCCTCCCCATTCCCATTGAGCCCTATGGGGGCTCAAATGGGAATGGGGAATGGTTCCTTCAATGAGGAATTACAGGGTCCTCCAATGTTGGAGTGACCCGGTTATTCCTCATTGAAGGAACCCGGTAATGGAGCCTGGTTTGGAGGCAGCCATGGCGCTAATAGCACCATGCCTACCTCCAAACTCGTAATGAGGCCCAATGTGATCCTTTATTCAGCCCTGTTAGTAATACATTTAAGTTGTATTGATTATATTGTTTGAAACTCAATAATAGGAATGGAAATGCTATTGAATTTTGTTTTGTTGTGTTATGTATATTGAAAAGACAGGTTTGCATTTATAAATAAAGAAATGAAACCCAAAAGAGCAGAAATGTTTCTATTTCCACATGTAGGCATACTGAAGAGAACAAAGGGCTCCAATATAGTGGGAACTGGATAGAAAACATTTCAAGTTATGGTCAGCTAGGCTGGCATTTTAGACCCCAAAATGATCCTCTAATGCACTCAAGACAGGCTTTCAAAGAGATGTCACATGCTTTACCTTACATAAACTTGTGTATCAAATCCAATAGCAAGGTGAGGTTAGCAGAGGCAGTCAATGGCATTCAGATGCACCATGACCAGGTATCTGACTTGGATTAGTTAAGTTTAAACCATTGAAGATATTGCCAACAAAGGCCATTTTGCTTTGAATAAGTGATGACATAGAAAGGGAACACTTAGATGATGTGTCATCTCTGCCCTCTTGTAGAAAACAGCTGTAATTGCACACAAAGAAAATCTCAATGCACTTGCATAAAAAAAGTAAGGCCATAAATGTTCATAAACGAAATTAAGTGTTTCATCATGACGCAAGCTCTGATTAATCTGTGCTTTTAATGGGTTGTAGGTAAATGAAAGCTCTATAAGAATATTGGAATGGAATTATATGTTGTCGTTTTGAAACTCGCTCAAATTTACTAAAAACGCACAAAATCATAAAACATTTTCAGAGTTACATCCTTCAATATATCTAACTGTTCATCGCAATGGGCAGAAACTAAACATATACATTTGATCATAGATGAGTCTGAAATTAGAGCATGCAAACAAATTTGCTTCTCTACAGAAATAGTAGGCTCCATCCCGCCTGTGTGGTCATGTGGAAAACAAACCACTTCTCTGTGACAAACCAGAGGTGAGATAAGAGGGAAATAGAATGGAATGCCCATATTAAAGGGGGTTGGATTATGTAATATTGGGCAAGGATGGGGCAGGAAGGAACAACTGGAAATTGCAAAGCAAAGCAAGAAAACCAACTCTTAGCAGATGACAGACTAGTTCCTGAGCTCTGTTCATTGGGAGAAAGAAGGCAAAGCAGCCCATAGATGGATGGCCAGCTGGCGAGTGGTGACTGATTCCAAAAAGGCCACCAGAATTAAGGGTTTGCTGACAGGATGATGTCTGGCCAATTGAGTTACTAGCTGATTTTCCCAAAACCAGAAGTTACATTTAAAAAGGTAAATCAAAAGAATCCCTTACTCATTCACTAAAGCTGTACAAATTTGATCAGGGTAAAATCTGGGAAGGAAAAGTATGGGGAGCACATAGGTGGTGTAATTCAAAATTAGTGGCATTAATATCCCCATTTTCTGTGTTCCTTTTATATATCAAATACAGAGTTAAATGTGGTTTCTTTTAGGCCCATTCCACTTTGCAGTGAAAAACAATATTCAAAAGTGAAAGCATTTTGGCTGCCACCTCAAGGTGAGATTGCCTTTGTAAATCTAAGTATTATTTGCAAATATAGTTAGTGCATGAAACTTGTGTTCAGTCACAGTGCAAAGCTAAGTGTTATTGCCCGGGATGATATTTTGCTTTGATGCAGCTAGTCTAGGCCATAGTATAGTATGGATGTTTTTGTAACAAAATGTATGCTGATAGAATTAATTGTGCAAAGTGCAAATCCTCTGCAATCCTCTGCCTTTCAATGATTAGGCAGAGTTAGGTGTAGTGGGAGAAGGAAGAAAATGTTTAAGGAATTATCTTTAATGGGAAAACAGCACATCTCCAGCCCGACATATAAAGAGAGTGAAAGCCTTACATGCAGGCCCTTTTAAAATTGTGCATTATTTACAGAGAAAGGAATCCATGCGTGTGCAAGGAAAGACACACATAATGATAAATGATAGAACAAATCCTGGTTGAATGATAGTCACATATACATGTCTATAGAGAACTGCATCCAAACATACAGGAAACATAGTGTATATGTCAGTTCAGAATCGAATATATTGGGCCTCATTACGACCCTGGCGGTCCGGGAACACGGTACTGGTAAGCATGTCGGTAACGCAGTTCCCGGACCGCCATACTACGTGTTGTGGTCGCGGATGCCTGTCAGCCTGCCAGATTGGCACCCGCGAGCACAGCACGTCGATGCACCGGCAGCACTCTGAATGCGCCGGTGCTTCCGACGTCCCCATCCCCATTCAGCCATATGGGGCCAAATGGGGATGCCCTTGTTGCCGGCACCCACAAATGGGCAATTACAGGGCCCGCCGAACTCGGCATGACCCAGTTCTTGCCCATTTGCGGGTGCCGGAAAAAATGCAACTCTGGCGGCAGCCGTGCCGGATTTACCAGCCCGGCTACCGCCAGAGTTGTAATGAGGCCCGTAGATTCCAGATGAAAGTATTTGTTTATGCAAACTTACATGTGCCAATCCAGACAAGTTGCCTTTTGCATGTAAATGGCTTAACACATAGCCCTATGCCAGCTGGTCCTGGCTTATATGTCAAGTTGCCTCTACATAGATAAAACATTCAGTATCTTCCATACACACATGGGAGTTGGTGTGTTAGATATATTATATTTCAGTGCAAGTGATGCCAATTTCTCCAGCACCATACTTGTCTTGATGTCAGAGAAAATAAAATGCCTTAGCACTATTTGACTTATATGAAATGTTCCATTGAAATGTTTGTAATGTTCCTAGAGAAACCCATGCTAAGTAGAATATTAGTATGTGTAACATTTACTAGAGTATAACATGTTTATATGGATATTGTTGTGATTGAAAATGAATGCCTTTGTGGATTTTTGATAGTGAGATTAATATAGGCAGGTGCCATTTCCTTTTATAAAATTGTATATATTCCATATTGTAGTGAGCTCCAACGTGAAGCTGGACACTGAGTTGTCAAAAATGTATCTAATCCTTTTAAATACATTTTGATTTTTTAATGCGTCACTGTCTGTTCTTTGCCTGGAATTGCGGGGTGACATCATTTAAGTGGGGGCATTAGATTGGTGTGGCATAGCTGTCTGAGTCAATATTAATAATAATTTTGCAAGGTAAATCTTCCTCCTTACTGCCAAACTTTCCTTATGGTGGGGCGGTAATGCAGCAGTAAAGTGGCAATGCTGTACTTGTAATGAGGCTATTTTGAAAGAATCTCGATTCGAATTTATTTTATTTTAGAACCAATGTATTTCAGATGTTTCTTTATGTTGCTGCTTTCAGCTTATTCCCATCCTCGAGAGATAGCCTGCCCTCAGCCCACGATACCAAAAGAGGGGAAGGAGGTAAGACTGTCAGGGTTTATCTGTTTAAACTTTATGATTAGTGTCACTTTTGGTATAGTTGTAGTGTGGGGGTGAGTAGGCTGTTTAGCCACTACTCATCCCTACACTCATCCAGAGCACTAGTCATTTCATCACAAGCACTATGCATTTAATTAAAAAAAATATGTTTGGAAAATATACCATTAAGTTGTTCTGTTGAGAAACAATACATTTCTGTCGCTATTCAAATGTTATTTTGAAAAATATACTTAGTTAACGTTGCTTTTTGGCTGTAAACGACATCTTCCAAGAAAAGTTGAAAACTTGGCAGCCATTTTAAATCTCTCAGCGGATTTCACTACGGAATCTTGTTTAAGTTTCTTATCAGAGTGTACTTGCATTGTACTATTTCCAAGACTGTCGTCATCCTTTTAAATGTACCAAGCCTACGCCAAGTTGTAACACACTCCTTTGATCAGAATCCATTTGCTAACGTCTGCGAAAGTAAATCCCTTTGGCAACTAGTTGAATAACTCGATTGTGGCGACTGAGCTTTCACACAGCTTTAGGGGACCAGCTGTAGTTCTCATTTTAAACATAGGCGACATACAGCACAACCTCTCGAAGATGGGTGTCAGGCTAAGGGGTTTGTGCCCTGGGTTTGTGTCAAGATAGTGATGTTTACTAAATGTGTGCGACTAGGCTGCATTGCTGGCAGTCGATTCTTTGCGTATATTTTCGTAGCCATTAGTTTCAATTCCAGTTTCTAACAACGGAATATGAAACATATCAGCCTAGGGGACGATGATAGTAAATTAGTGTCTTGGTCATGGACTGTGCCCCTGCAGGGCAGCACATGAAATGTGTTTTAACTTGTATAAATTATTGATTCTTTGATGTGAAAAAGATCACATTTTTTGATCAAAACACAATTTTAAAAAATACAAAATTATAATTTTTAATCTTAAAATCCTGAAGTTTGCTTTCAGCATTGGTTTGACATAGTATATATAGAAAAGAAATGTTGTTTAAATAAAATTCTGACTCCACCTTGGAATCCAACTAAGGATATGACCAGCGTATTGCTTCATTCTATTGCTTCTAACGAGAACAGAAAACACGGCAATTCAGGATACTCTAGACCTCATTACAAGGTTGGCAGTGAGGGGAAACAATGGCAGTAATTCCGCTACTGTCACTTTTCACGCACCACCAAATTATAATTTTTGATAGATTTACTGCCGGTGGTATTACCACACAGTAAAACCGCTGATGTTCTTAGGAAAAGTGGAGGATTCACCTCCAGCTTTTCGCTGGATGTAAATCCTCCCCTTTTGCTCCAAAAATTGGTGAATTTACCACACAGTTATTCTGCTGGCGGTTAATCCACAAAAATCCCCATGGAGTTCTATGGACTCCAAAAATGGGGAATTGCCTCCACTTGTAATCAAGTGGCATTAATGGTATTTGAGTTTAGCGGTAATTCAGCGAATTTGCTGCTGAATTACCACTAAACCTGTAATGAGGCAGTCTGTTCCATGAAGGATTTTGGGAAAGAATAACATTTCATTCTAACTATGTACATATTAAGTCTATTTGAGCCATGCTCTTGCTTGGTAGTCGGCCACCCTCACATTTAATTTTTTTTTACTCTTGGGGTTTTATGCTAAGTCACTAAGGGTAATCCAGATGTGCAGCATTTGCTCTCTGTGCCTTAGAGATGCTCATCTTCATCTCACTGAGGAGGCCCAGAAAGGCTAGAACATCTGTCTGGGGTTGCTGATGGTAGTCTTGTTCAAAGAACAATTGCCTACCATTTCTTTGCTGGACTGCGCTTGTGGATGGGACAAGACTGAAATGCAAATTGATGTTACTCCTCTGGGAAGGGCACAGTGAGCTAGACGATCGCTGTAGATCCTCCTTAGTGGGATCGATCCCATAGAACAGCTTATTTTAGCGATGTTCATTTTCGGTAGAGGGGCTTTTATTAATTATGTTTATATTAAGGTTAAGCGCAGTTGGTCCTGCGATTTGCCATTGTTCTGTGGCAGAGCTCTCAAGTTTCCCAGTTCCAAGCGTGAGAAGGTTTTCTTGAAAATATGGGAGTTGTATTTTTGTCTTTTCCATTTTAAATTGTGGACAAAATATCTGAGAAAATGGGCTTTGAAGGCTTATTTCACGCATTGAACTAGGAAACATGAGAGGTCTGGCTATATTCATGGGCTCAAATGGGCTCGAAGAAAACCCTTCATGAGCCTTAAACAGTTATGGTGATCGATCATTTTTGTGGCATCACTAGATGATCTGTTTTATGACCAACAACATCATCAAAAACGGGGGCCAGACAGGATCTATAATGTATGTGTATAGACATAAATGACAAAATATAATTAATTATGGGCTAGATTACAAATGTACTGTATTTCCCTACTTGCAAATGCAAAATATGCATGAAAGTTGGAAAATAGCTGCAATTTAAACCTGGAGTGATTCGCATAAAAAATATGTTTACGTGTGGGAAATTTGCAAATTAACAAGGGGGGGTCCTGGGAGTCCCTCTGCCAGACATTAGTCCTGGTTACGAGAGACTTACCCAGAGTCTTTAGCTCACTATCTTTCACAGAGAAGAAATATCCCAAACATATCAGTCTTTGTCCTGCCCTGGGGCAGTCCAGCACCGAAATGCAAGGCAATTCTCCTCTGAACAAGAGTACCAACAGAAACCCCAGACACGTGTTTCGGTCTGGTTGGACCTCATCAGTAGGGTGGATCTGTGCCTCTCTAAGAATAGTGAGCAAGGGGTCCACGTCTGGATTACCCTAGTAACTTAGGGTGACACCCAAAGTTACTTAAATATGCAAATTAACAAGGGGGGGTCCTGGGAGTCCCTCTGCCAGACATTAGTCCTGGTTACGAGAGACTTACCCAGAGTCTTTAGCTCACTATCTTTCACAGAGAAGAAATATCCCAAACATATCAGTCTTTGTCCTGCCCTGGGGCAGTCCAGCACCGAAATGCAAGGCAATTCTCCTCTGAACAAGAGTACCAACAGAAACCCCAGACACGTGTTTCGGTCTGGTTGGACCTCATCAGTAGGGTGGATCTGTGCCTCTCTAAGAATAGTGAGCAAGGGGTCCACGTCTGGATTACCCTAGTAACTTAGGGTGACACCCAAAGTTACTTAAATATGCAAATTAACAAGGGGGGGTCCTGGGAGTCCCTCTGTCAGACATTAGTCCTGGTTACGAGAGACTTACCCAGAGTCTTTAGCTCACTATCTTTCACAGAGAAGAAATATCCCAAACATATCAGTCTTTGTCCTGCCCTGGGGCAGTCCAGCACCGAAATGCAAGGCAATTCTCCTCTGAACAAGAGTACCAACAGAAACCCCAGACACGTGTTTCGGTCTGGTTGGACCTCATCAGTAGGGTGGATCTGTGCCTCTCTAAGAATAGTGAGCAAGGGGTCCACGTCTGGATTACCCTAGTAACTTAGGGTGACACCCAAAGTTACTTAAATATGCAAATTAACAAGGGGGGGTCCTGGGAGTCCCTCTGCCAGACATTAGTCCTGGTTACGAGAGACTTACCCAGAGTCTTTAGCTCACTATCTTTCACAGAGAAGAAATATCCCAAACATATCAGTCTTTGTCCTGCCCTGGGGCAGTCCAGCACCGAAATGCAAGGCAATTCTCCTCTGAACAAGAGTACCAACAGAAACCCCAGACACGTGTTTCGGTCTGGTTGGACCTCATCAGTAGGGTGGATCTGTGCCTCTCTAAGAATAGTGAGGGAAATTTGCATTGTTTGGGGGCAAATTATGTTGAGCCCATCATATGTCCTAGATACCAATTACATTTGAAGCGCATACCCTAGGTGGCGGCCAGCGCATTTTAATGCATTTTAAACGTGAAAGCACCAGAAGAGAATGAGGATGCGTGGCTCACCATAGCCTCGTTTAGCCACTACTACTGAAAACTGGGTATGTCTAAATTGGACCTTTTGCTTTTTGCCTTAGTAAATAACTAATATAATATTAAGTCTTCATCGAAAAATAGTTATTTTGGTGACTCAGCTTTTATTAATAATTTTTTCTCCTAAGTCACAAGATTTTTAAGAAAATAAGTTGAATATTTTTATTTCTTTGTTTGCTTCCATTTCTCTTCCCCCAGCACATTTTTTTCGAAAACATATTTGAAAAATAATATTGAGGCATAAATTAACCTTATGGGACAAATATATCAACCTTTGATTTATGAACCCAAGCACAACTTATAATAAGCAATTGGCCATTTCAAGTGGGTGAGTCATTACGATTCTTTTCTTTAAAGAAACAGTAACAGATTAGGGAGACATTTTTGCTTAAATACATTTTTTTCTTTTTCTCCTTTTCTATTTTTCAGAGAACAATACTATTTCACTTTCTCCTGATGAACCATTGTAATTGTCAATGGGGAAACACCTGTCGAGATTTGTTTTTGAGATTTGATTTAATTTGACATGAGAATTGATTCCTTCAAACAAAATCCAAGAATTTATTGGAACCAATGTGAAGATAACATTGACAATTGATTTCTGAATTGAAAATCAAGTGAATAAACCTGATTTGACTCACCATATAGAAACTTTTTATTTCCTTATGAGCTGGCGCATTTGAGTAACCTTATTCCCATATATCAACCTATTATTCCATTTAGCTTGTGCAGTAGCCACGCAAATATATGGGTATGCTCATGCTGACAGTCTTGCAACTTTAACGTCCATTCTTATAACTCATTTGATGTCGCCAAGGTAGAGTTTAGCTGGCTACACACTTAAATTTCGCCTTTTAAATAAAACACAGGCAAAGATCAGCAGTAATACTTAAGCTAAACCAACACTACTACAAAACATATATACAGTTACAGTTGGTCTAAAGGGATGGCACATAGTAAGGGTCCACAACCTGTAAAGGGAAGGGGCATACAGTGCAATTATGCTTTAGACAATTCTTCACTTGTTAGATCCTAATTAAGAGGCAGTCCAGTCCTTACGATGAGTGGAGCCTAGTGCTCAAAAGTACTTTCAGTGTAGACATACACTATTGTGCAATAGAGTGAAAAACAGGGTCTCTTGCAGGGGCTGTAGCGACTCAGGAAGGCAGGTAAGGCAGTGAAGAATAAGTTCACACTATTTGAGGGGGGTCTCCCCAAGAGGGCATAACAGATTCAAGAAGTTGGGTATAGGACGGTAGCACAGGCTACCTCGATAAACGTGAGTGGCCATCAGGGGACACTCGTGCGTAAAAATTGATGGATGCGCCAGGGTCCACCAGTAAGGGTTGCAAGTACTCACCTACCCAAGGAGCACTCCGTACCAAACTTAGGCAGTCGAGTCCACTTTGGTTGCTGGTTCAAATGCTGCAATTGTGCAGCTCTGCAGCTTTCAGCGGCTGGGTTCCAGGGATTAATTCAAGGCGTTGGCGGGACAGTGACAATTCCTCCTCTCCTGATGAAGGGATCGACTTGATTTCACTGTATCATGTCTCATGGAAAAGGGGGGGCGCAGCAGTAGCACACCCTCGAAGTGTGTCCCCATGGCTGGGCGACACAGTGACCGTGTGCACTCAGGTTCAGGCATACTCTTCTAATTCCTGATCTAGGGTGCCAAGGTATACAAAACTCGACAGGAGAGTGCCTTATATCCCATGCTTACGATCTCCAAAGTCTCAAGAGTTAACTCGAGATGGCAGCAGTTCCAGAGCAAAGGTTCTGCTCAAGCTGGTCAGTTCACTGGTTGGCCCAGGAACACTTCCGAGAAGGCTTGCTTGCAAGGTAAGGTGGAGGTGCTGTGAATAGTTGTTCCCACTATTCAAATGGGTCAAAGTTCCTTTGCAGACCTATTAGTTCGATCAGACACAGAGGGGTCCTGTGGGACAACAGTGGGCTCAGGGTGCCAAACCTTCCAGCGGGTCACCAGCGGTTCCTTGACTCAGCTATCTTAGGTTCAGTGAGAACTCAAGTGATCGACCTGGTATGGGTGTTTGGGCCCTTCTCTTATCTAGAATCTCCCTCGCCAAAACGAAGAGGACCCCATGAGAGACCTGCTCACATACAGCCATGGCAGACGTGGACCAATCATGGATCACAGTGGTCCCAGTCAGTCCCAGTACATCAGGCTCTCTGGCACCCAGGATGCGTATTGGAACTAAACAGTCCAGCCCACATTCTGGAGGCACACACACAAGGCATTCAGAAGCCCACAAAAGCTTTGCGTTTTGCAGGAGAATGCATGACCAAATTAGGACTGCCCCAGGTCTGCTGGACCTGGGGAAGGCAAAGAGACAAGATGGCCAAAGGACAGAACAAAGGACCTCATGGAATTGCCATTTTGGAGCCATGCACTGCCCAGGTCCAAATGTGGTAAAAGTGATATCGACCACAAGAAAGGGTTACAAATATATGAAAAATAACAGCTGCCACCAGCTCTGTCCAAGGCACATCTGTACTTCTACCGAAACATCCTTGGAGGATGTCTAGGCCATTAAAAATGAAAGTAAGACCCCAGCGCACTGTACTGTAAGGTAATTTGTGCACTGGTAAAATGTTGCAAAGAAATTGCAACAGTGATATGATAGGTTATTTTTTGATATGAGAGGCTATTTATAACACACTTAATACCCAGAGGTTTATAAGTGCGGACCCGGGAATCAAACCTGTGTTGCTCCGTGTCGTCTTGCTTCCAAGACGAGTATGTTGCCGCTGAGCTCTCCTCCTGAGACGGATAAAGGGAAACAAAGGACTAAGGGAAACAAAGTCTTGCAGTATTAACTGACATTAAGGGTGTTAGGCAGAATTATATGCAGTACCCTTTGGGAACACCACACAAAATTAAGACTACAAGTGACAGTACAAATTCACCTTTGGTACAAGCCTGTACTACACAGTAAAGTTGTAGCGATGGCTGAGCAGCCAGACATATCTCAAGAGCAAGTGAGCAGTATCAATAGTTACACAAAGGACAGCAATTACTATGATTCAAACAAACACTGACTCAAGGTTTCTGAGTAAAAGAATATACATTTATTTACACATCAGTTGTATAACATTTCACTAAAGTAAAGCAGTTTAAAAATCACACTCTTAATACACCACACCACTCCCCATAGATTCCAGACAAGTTAAGCTCACACATGAAGTGGGAGCAAAATGGCACTCCAGCAATTTAAAAGGGAGGTTAAGACAAAGTTAGGCACAAATTGAGCAGCACCAACAGGTAAGTAAGCAGGGCAATCTAGAAAGAGGAACTACAGTGATGGAATCAAATCAAAAAGGCTTAGGGCCAAAGTCAATAGGACAAAAGTCTTTTGCTCAAGATCACACAGCTCAGGGTAGTTCACGGTTAAGTCTTTGCCAAGAGTTCCGGACGAAGTTGGTCAGCAGAAAGGTTAGTTTAAAGAGTAGAGAAGGGACAAGCCCTCAGATTGGAGAAAGATTTCACACACTTTCACTGTGGCTGAACGAAACGAACAAACGGGTTTGCACAGTACCTTTAAATGGAGAAGAAGCTGTAGCTGAGGTGAACGTTCCTGGCAGTTCCTGCAGGCTCAGGGTACCTGAAGCGACTGTCAGACTGACATGAAGTAGGAAGACTGGAGGGTCCTGCACTGCCCAGGGAAGAAACCAGCAGCAGAGCAAAGCAATGAATAAAAGGTGCGCTCCTTAAAACCCAAGCAGGGTCCGACCTTCCTGGCTATCTGGTTCACTGTAGCTCTGTACAGCAAATTCGACCAGAGGAGGGAGTCCTGGCTTCCAGTTTGGGTGAACTGGTTGGTCCCACCAGCTCAGGGGAAGAAGATTCTTGGTAGATCCTCTCTGTCGTTGGAGCTTGAAGATTTGGACCTGTCGGTTCTTTTGTTCCAGTGGCGACTCTGCCTTACCAGACCCAGAGACCTTCTTTTTATGCAGTTTTCCCCCATTCACACAGCCTAGCTGTCAATCACACAGCTGGGTGGCTGTCCCTCCGGGGACGGTGAAAGACGGTGAACAAAGGAATCAACCCTGGTTTGGCGCACAGAGAAAAACACGAGAAATACTTTTGCAACAAGAAATGGTGAATAAACCCAGCCGGAACCAAAATAAAACATATATGGTCTAGCGGGTTTAAGTTCGAGGCAACCAGGTAGTCTTAAACAATACCAAGGTTATTTAAGATAACCGCGGTAGGAAAAATAGGGTAGTTACCACTGCCACCAGCAAAGCCTTGATGAAAAAGGAGCGAAACAATGCTCCAAGAGAAACAGACAAAAAGGGACAAGTATAAACCCTTTCCAGTACTCCACGTAAGATGGTTGGTACTGGGTCTGTGGATTTTAAAAGACTAATAAAGTCAATGGAAACTTGACATGTTCTGGGAGACAGTAGTCAATCCCAGAAAATGGAGTCTGAGTTGGGAAGTCTAAAAGACAACCCTGTGTTACTGCACTGAAGGTGCTGTGTAACACACAGTAAAAAGATGCTGCCTATGGAGTAGGTGAGGCTCCACAGTCTATGAACACAAAAATGTTAAACACACACAGCAAAACACATGTAAGAGTGGGAAAAAAGGCCCACACTCTTACCAGGTAAAAAAATAAAAAAATCCTAGAAATACAGCAAAGCTGCTGAGGGACTGAGTAGGTAAGGGAAATTAGCCATTCTGGAGAATTCTCCCTAACAAAGGGCATGCCAGTTTACCCATAACAAAGCGAGTAAAAACCCAGCCGAGGGCAGCAGAAGGCTGTGCTCCACTGGCAAAAGTCATGCTAGGATGGTCAGACAACAGCAAAAAGTTGGGGGGGTTCACAACTGGAGGGAAAATTACACATACATGGGAAGCTTTCCAAACACATATGTCATTGATCAAATGAACATGCTTACATTCCATACCTGCTTACAAGAAGAAAGAATTGGTAATACAGCTCTGTCGATATACCTGTAATTGTTCCTTCAAAAAGCGGTGAAGATATTAATGCGTAGAAGAAAACATGTTAGCTTTCGATTACATTTCTGAATGAAAGAAGCGCGTATTTAAAATCTTTTATTGTTAATGGGAAGCAAAAGCACATATAACATAATTTGACTTCTGTCAAAACCAAACCTGTTTCTGGAGGGTATACCAGCCCGTTCAATACGCTCTTTACTCATTTTATTTGTTAAGTAGTTTAAGAGATGTGCAGTCATTATATTTTTTGGAAACCCAATTAAATTAAGACTGCAATTTCCATGTGTACATTTTAAAATATTGTGAATATAGGAATAGAGTTTGCAAGGAGGGGCATGACGCAGATACACATTATTATGTCCAGTTCTAAAGGCCATATTTCTAGAGACATGAGGTTAAAGACTTTGAAGCAGAAAATACCAAGGCAGGGCACAGTGTGATTGGTGATTTCATGAATAAAGGGTACCAGGTAGTATTATCCCCATAAATAATGTCGCCATACATATAGTCGCCGGGAAACAGCAAATTATTTATGGGGACAATATATGGGGTAAATGGGAGCGGGGGTTGCAGGGCTGTCCCCCGCTCCATTTATAAAAATTTGGAGGTTGTGGGGTTGTCCCCCACAGCTTCCATGTGATAATGTTGCTGCAAAAAAAATGGTGGCATTCTTGTATGGCGACATTTCTGCAGGGATATTATCACATGGAACCGAAAAAGATGCAAGGACTTCACAGGAGACACGTGATGTAGATATTTACATTTCCCTGAGGTTTAAATACAGCAGAGGGATTGCACAATTGTAATATGGATGTTGTGTGTATGCCCTAGAGCAGTTTAAGGAAGTCCTCCGAAGAAAAGAGGAAAACGTATTTACCTGTTTTGCTTCAGAAAGGGTGGGGCAACACGTGTAGCAGAATAGACTTTTCTGAAGTTCAATAATGGCCAGTCATTTCACAGCTCACAGAGAGATGGCTGGTGAAAATAGCCTGGCAAACTTTTACGCGTGGATTGTTGTGTATTATGTACCAGTGATTGACAGGCGATTTTCAGAAAAAACATCTTTTCAGCGTACAAGGCTATTTCTGCTTCAGAACATCTATAGGAGTGTCTTAATGAATGAGCAATCATATAGACCCATTTCGTGGGATAATGCCAATTACATTGCTTCCAGGTGTTTCTTGACTACTGACAGGAGCTGGGAGAAAACTGACCAAGACACAGGAAACAGTTGCAACAGTTCATGCTGTAGGCAAGAATAGTGGAATAGGGAGAAAGAAAGGAGTGAAGAGTCATCATTTATTGGGTCAGCAGAAGGTCTCCAACATGCTTTGGCTCACAAGCTCTGTGTGATATTCCACACACATAGCATTGGGCCCGTTCATATGTGTTTTGTCCCGCATAAGCAAAGGAGCCATGTACGCTGCTTCTTTGAGGCAAGAAACATTTCCCTGACAAAACACATATTCATAATAGTATCATATTTTCATATATTTCTTCATGCCTGATCCCTTCTGTTTCTAAGTGCTGTCATAAAAGTGGTTGTTATTACTTAATTGAATGGTCCCCAATGTTTCGACTTCGCAAGGATGGAGGACTAAGGGCCTCATCACAAGTAGGGCGTTAGCCCTTAAATACGGCAGTAAGCTATTATCTTTGCATTCAAGGATAGGTTGGCCCAATCGCGAGTTTGGCCCTGCCAAAACGCGTTCACCTACTGCTCTGAGCTTGCCCCTGTCATGAGGATCTGTTTGAAGCCTGCATCCAAGTGCAACTCTTGGTGCGATTCAGTCCTCGCCACCCTTAAGCACAAGTGTAGGGTGGCTGAGAGGAAGTGGAGGGCATGAAGCGCATTCTCTGACAAACTGGCCTTCCGCCTGCTCCAAAGGCAATACAGACTATCTGTCCTCTCTAAGAAGAGATCCTACATCCAAGCCCACGTCTCTGCGGCCTCTAACAACTCAGCCACACTTTTAAAAATCTGCAAGGATCTGGCCAATCCTGCTGTAGTCTCTACCTCTCCTGTCCCCTCCCAGGCCCTTTGCACAGCTCTGGTTCTCATTTCACCACTAAAGCTCAGGACATCCTGTCCACTCTCTCTTCCTCTTCCTCCTCTTCCTCTCCCTCTACCATTACAGGCCCCTCTCTGGCCGTATCTCCTATTCGTTTCTCCTCCTTCCCCCTGTTCACTCCTGACAATGTTTTTAGACAAGTCTGATCTAGGAAGGTCTCATCAAAGCAGGTGCTCTCTTGCTCCTCCAGAACCATTAAGACCCACATTGACACCCTTCCCTCAGCCTTGTCCGATTTCTGCAATCACTCTTTTGCCAATGGAACTTTCCCCTCCCTCTTAAGAAGCCATCTGCCGAACCTTGCTCTCCGGCAAACTATCACCTGATCTCCATCACTCCGTTCCTGGGCAAACATATGGAAAAGCTGGTCATCTCTCAGCTTAATCTACATAATGAATCTGTTGGTTGTCTCCATGACCACCAGTCTGGCTTCAGAGCAGCCAGAAGCATGTAAACTGCTCTCCTGAACACCCATGAAGACCTGCTCTCCAATCTTGATGCTAACCTTCCTTCTGTCCACATTCTCCTTGATCTATCCTCTGCTCTCTACACGGTCAACCATGCCATCCTGCTCACTCGTCTCTGTGACAACCTGGGTATCTCTGGTCAAAACCTTGCTTGGTTAACCTCCTTTCTCACTTTTCGATCCTCCAAGGACCAACTTGGGTGTTTCCTCTTTTCGAGCTCTCTCTCTGCTTGTGGTGTTAGCCAGGGGTCAACCTCTCTGCCTGGCTCTTTAACCACTACCTGGCACCTCTGGCCCACCGCATCTCTACCTTCTGCTCTAACTTTCAGTGTTATGCAGATGACACCAAGCTCTCCTTCAGAATCCCCTCAGCCTCTTTGGCTCCTTCTCTCATACCAGACTGTCTGTCCGTAATTCAGGAATGGTGTGCCTCTAACAATCTCCGCCTTAATGCCAGTAAGCATGAGATCCTCCTCATTGGGACACCTGCTCCCACATTCCCTCTCTCACTCTGGCCACCCACCTTGGGCCCTCTACCTGCTCCTTCCTGTGAGGCTAAGAACCTTGGTGTCATCTTTGACACCAACTTCTCATTCTCTCCTCACATCTCCGAGGTCTCTAAAAAGTCACACTATCAGCTGCACCTCCTGAGAGATATTCTTCTTTATCTCACTTTCCCTCAGAGGCTCACTGTCTCCAGAGCCCTGGTCCTCTCTAGGCTGGACTACTGCAACAGCCTCTTTCTAAATCTGCTTTCCTCTACTATTCGCCCTTTACAACTAATCCAGAGCAGGACTGCAAGACTTGTCCTTGGCCTGAAGCCTAGGGATTGCATCTCTCCAGCCCTGAAATCTCCCCACTGGCTCCCTGTGTCTGTGGGGATCAAGATCAAGACCCTCTGCATCGTCCACAAGGCTTTCTGGGGTCAGGTACCACACTACATCCAACTTTCTCTTCGTAAGCATCTTCCTTCTTGAGCCATCCGCTTATCCACCCCCAACTTTGTGAGGGTCAGCCACTTCTCCAGACAGAGAGTGTGGGGCAGATCTCTTTCCTCGGCTGGGGCCTCCCTCTGGAACAGCCTCCCTGCCTCTCTCAAACATGAGCAGGACCACCTTAGGTTCCGGAAGCAACTGAAGACATTCCTTTTCGCTTCCGCTTTCTCTCTCCCTCTCCCTTGCTGATGTCCCTGTTTGCTGTGCATACTGGTTAGCTGGCCACCCACTGAATTTACGGGACCAGGCTCCTGCACAACTAGTTGCCCTTGCACTGCCTATTGGCCACCCAACCACTTAAGGGACTGTATCTGCAACCCTACAGTCCCCTGACTCTCTGCACTTATGAGCCACCTCCCTGGCAGCACTTACGAGCTATTTGTACTGTCTCCTCCTCCCCCCTCGGCACCCCCCCTCCACTATGCACTTGCGAAATCTGAATGACACAAGGCGTAGTAAGATTGTTGTTTTGTGCTTCTGTCCTCCCCTACTCTTCTTGTCTCACCTAGAAACACGTGTTTACAGATACACTATAAATGACTCACAATATATCATATATCACATCTGCAAAAGCTCTCTGGCATGTTAAACACAGGCATTGGGGCCCTACTGCACTGCCTTGGTGTATTCAAATGATGTTCAAAGAAGCAGGAGTGCACACAACTCTTCCACATGCTCCCAAGGGGCAGAATAGCCACAAACATCCAGTTTATAGCAGCAGGAAATATATTAGGAACTATGGGCACTCTTAAAAATGGGTGGCTTTTGATCTGTCACTGCATTGGGAGAAAGACTGGACTACCTGGAAGTTTGAGACCTGCTTGGAACTTTATGGGGGTGGTAATGGTGGTGTGGGAACATAGATTCCTAACATAGTTAAGTTAAAACAATTGAAGGATGGGTGGTAAGTAAAGCAAACAATGAAAAATGAGCAAAACTCCCTTAAAATGAAAAATGTTCTTCAATAACAAAAATATGCCACTTTCTTGAAGTATGTAATACTGGCCCCAGTATTTTTTTAAGGTTTTAATTCCAAAATGCTTCTCTGAAGTGCTCCACGCTTGATTTCCCGGAGAGAGTGCACTGTTAACAATGGAATACAATTAATTTAGTTCATATTTGTGGTTGTTGGCATCATCTTCCTTAGAGCTCTCGTCAAATAAAATGTACTTTTGATTGCACTGCTATTGGCTATTATAATTGAATTAAAGAATAAGCAAGAGTCTTCCTCAAGCAATTTGTTCATTAGGTAGAAGACCATAGTGGCTAAAGTGTTGATATTCATCACAACTTTTGTGCAGGGCGTGAAACGTGTTAAAAGGAACACCCCAGTGTTTAACTTTGTTTTTTTATAAGCATTTAGTCTTTAGCTAGGAACAATCAAAACGCACCCCATATATCCTTGGGGCACGATGCCGCTTGCATAGAGAGATATGTGTCTTCACACTGGTTATCCCAAGTTAAACCCCTTAAGCATTCACGCTTAGTATGAGGCGCCTGCTCCTTCCATCACTGAAGGATACATCCTACATTCAAGAGGGACCTCAGCCGATTTTCCGAACCGCCACCCACACTCCGAATAGTGCGCTTGTAGGCGTCCACTCCACCCGCCTGCTCACCGCCTCGGACAGTGTGGCATATACCTGTTCCCAGAAATGTACCAATCTGGGGCAGCTCCATAGCATTTGCATGTAGCCAGCATCATCCCGTCCACATCTCGGGCAGCTACCCATATCATCTGGGTATATTTTCTGCAGTGCACATGGTGTAAAATACAGCATGTGCACAATCTTCTACCGTATCAGTTTGAACCTCATATTCATAGAGACCCCCTTGGTAAATACGCACATATTCTTCCACACCTCATTCGTTATATCCAGGTCCAGTTCTGTTGCCCATACTCATGAGCCTTATTCTTTAAAGGGATCTTATCAATTACCCTGGCATACAGCGAGGCCTCAATTCTCCGGCAGCCGTAAGAGTTAGATATGAGGACCAACAAATCATTCTCCGGGGGTTCTAACGGTTAGTATTCCCATTGCCGTTGCAAATTGCGCCTAGGCCACCAGCCAGTATACTTCCATGTGTGGATTATTGAACCCTCCTTTATGATAGGGCTGAGCGATATTCTCCCATTTCTCCACACAGCCCCGGAGTGCCACAAAAATTGGGACAGGTTAGAGTGCAGGTTGCGAAAGTACGGTTTACCAGGCCATACCGGTACATTGGCAAAGAGATACAACAGTTTGGGTAATAGTATCATCTTGACCAGTGCTAGATGCCCGGCTAGCATTATCGCTACAGGAGTCCAACGGTCTAACCTGGCCTTAAAATATGTGCATTTGCCTCAGAGTTATTAATCATTAGGGTACCCTTGCCCCTAGACACCATAACACCTAGGTATTTAAATCTGTCTGGTGCCCACTACAGCTGGAACGCTCCCTGAGGCTGGGCTGTACTATCCGCAATAGGAAAGATCTCTGAATTGCCATAATTTATTGTGAACCCTGAGAGATTACCAACCTCAGTGATGTCTGCCAGTATGGGATTTAGGTTGTATTGTCGGTTCCTAACCTAGAGCAACACATTGTTCGCGTATAGTGAGATGATCTCTGGCCCGCCAGCTAGTCTAATTCCATGTATACCATGACGGTCTCTGATCCGGGTTTGCCATGGGCTCAATTGCCAGGGCAAACAGGTGACGCAAAAGCGGGCAGCCCTGCCTGATCCCTGTGCCAAGCACGAATGGTGCAGAGCGAACCACGTTCACGCACATCATTGCACTGGGGTTCACATAGAGGAGTTTTATTTATTGAATTATATGATCTCCCAATCTACATTTCTGCAAGACGGCAAATCAATATAGGCAGGACACCATGTCAAATGACTTGGGAGTGTCTAGCACCACAGCCACTGTTTGAGCCATGGGCCAGACCCGGGCCATAACGTTGAGGAGTCGTCTAAGGTTTAGCAACGTAGATCTGCTGGGTATGAAAGCCTTCTGGTCTTTTTGGACCATAAAAGGCATCATTGGCAGTATTCTATTTGCTATAGTTTTAGCATATATTTTAGTGTTAACGTTCATTAATGACAGCGGCCTGTACCGGGCTGCCATGATTTCAGGAGCACTATAATAGTCGCTTCACACAGTGTCTCGGGGAGTTGACTGTTCCGCACAGCTTCCCCCACACCTTCAAGAGGTAAGGGGCATGGGGGGCCGTATTCCACCTCAAATTCGTCTGTAAGCCCATCAGGCCCAGAGGCCTTGTTTTGTGGCAGTTCTGCACTTACCTTAAGTATTTCCACTGCTGTGAAGGGGGTATCGATTTGCACTTTGGCACTCTCCAAGAGTATTGACATAGGGATAGAATCTAATAGTGCGTGTAGCTCTCACCCCGGCCCCCATTAACAGCAGGTGCCTGATAGAGAGCCCTATAAACGTCTGCAAGCACCCCATTCATGTCCTGATCTGAATATTTCATGGTTGGGTGCATGTCTCTAACCCCACCTATGTGGGCTGAACCTCTTTCCAGTTGTACCAACTTTGCCAGTGTCCTGCCCAGTCTCTCCCCCTCCCCATATCTCCCAGCCACAGCCGGTTTCCCAAAGTACTTCCCTTCCCTATTTGCATGGCCATTGAAGGTATCTGAGTCTGTATCGGGGCCAGCATGGAGCAGCGAGGTGCTGCTGCATATTCGTCTTCTAGCTCCTTATGTTTGCATCACTAAGGGCAATGTCTCTGCGGATGGTCTTAAGCACCCCAAACTCCGTTGCCATGGGCATACCCCTAATAAATACTTTAAATGCTTGCCATAGGGCACCCAGAGTCACTGCACCTTTAGCGTTAATGTGGAAAACGGTCCGTACGTCATCCTCTATTCCCACCCGGAACACCGGGTCTTGCAAGGCTGCCGACTTGAACCACCACGCCATAGAATTCCAGTATGTTACACCTCAATCTACAGACAAAACTATGGCGAGTGGTCCGAATAGGTGCAAGTGAGAATGTCAGCCTCAGACACCTGCCCCACAAGGCATCTTGAAGTCAAGAAGAGGTCTATCCTGGGCGACATGTCGCGTGCCGTGGAGTGATGAAGCCTCTCAGAGACGGGTGGAGTACACCACTCTTTAACTTTGCAGTATTCGTACAAAAGAATAATTCATGGAATGTTTAGCGCAGTGTGAAATGACTTTGCACTGCACACAAGCACGTTGAACCGGGTCTATTTCACAGAGCGGTGCAAAGTGTATTTTTCCAGAGCAAAGTGGCTTTGCACTGTAAAAGTACTCTTTGAAGTGCGGTGCAAAGATAACCTTTGCAGTGCAAAGTGACTTTGCTCCGCAAAAATTCGCTTTGCACCGCTCTCTGAATTAGGCCCGGTTCAGCGTGTTTCTTGCTAAGGCACATGTGGAGTTGGCCGATCTCAATGCCATGCTCCCCGCAGAAAATACCTTCCAAACCCAACGCGCTAAACGTTCCATGAATTAGGCCCTGAGTATGTTGCCCGTGCTGGACACATGAATAATGAAGCTGAGCAGGTTTTGGAGCGATCAGATATGGCTGGCAGGACATGCAAGGGGGCAGACCAGATAGCTGGCAAATAGTGCGGCGTGGGAGTTGGCACGGGTCCTGATTGGGCCTGGGAGGTAACAAGGGAGTGAAGGAAAACCGCACAGGAAACAGGCAGGAAATCCAAAACCAAGGGGATCACTCTCAAAAGAACAAAACAAAATTCTTCAAACAAACTCCTCATTTTGCATTTTAAAAGGCAGGCCCGTATGCCAAAGTGCCCTGGCTGCTGTGGGTATTGACATGGGCAAGGCTACGAGTCGCAGAATGTGGCTATAATTGAGGTAATTGGCGCATTAGCACAAGTGTTGTTGAGCAATGCCTCCTGTGTAAAAGGCACAATGGACACTTCTTATAAACTTAGGCAAACATGCCTTTTGGTGCCAACTGCGTTCACATGTCAAACAAACAGTTCTAATGGAGCTCGTGCGAGGAAAATTCCAGTCTCTGTTTATGTTTGCGCCGTTTCCCAAATGCACAGAATCCCAGGCCTGCAGTACAATGCCAGAGTGTGTTGAAACTCGCACGTTCGGCACACCAGGGGCACCAAACAATTGGTCGTTTGGAGCAACATCTGTGCTCAGTGCCCCTTCTCTTGAGGAGAGCAGGCAGATTCATGATTTGCACTTTGACCCATCACCTGGGAACAACAGATGTGGGTGGTTTGGAAGCATCCTCTTTAACATTGCAGACATCATAGGTTATACGTCATGAGTAATGTTATTTCAGTTACGGCATCTATAGTATAGTGTAGCTCAAAATATGTAACACGTAGGGCCTCGTTTACAAACGCGTTTTTCAATTGGAAAGCCCCATTGAAAACTGTTTTGTAAATCGGGCCCTTGGCCTTATTGTGAGGACCGGGTCAGGTATTTTATCCATTGAAAATGCACCAAAATTGATAGTTTTAGTTGCTAGACACCCTCCAATCAGTGGATGCAGCGTTCATTCGAAAACGAAAATACAGATCACACTAATAAGTACAGAGATGGCTTTTTTTATAGTTCTTAATCCGCCAGGGGTATTGACTAGTCAGTTATATGGGGCTGGGTGAAAATGCAAACATTAAAAAATTCCGGAAGTGGCGGGTACAATTGGATTGGCAGGAAATTCGCATTTTGCCATTATTTTTCTAGGCCTTGATTCTTGACTTCTAGATTGATCCCAGGCCATTCATATATCCAGACCTGGGAAATCCACGTGATTGTCAAATATTCATGCTGGCACATTAATCAATCGTTTTTCCTGGCAGCCGTTCTTGTGGGCAGAATCAAGTTTATAGTCGAAAAATTGGTACGTGAAAAATAAGACGCATTTGGCCTATTTCACTCTGGAGGAGGGCCTTTTGGTTGCCCGCACTGTGGGGGATAAACTGTAGCTGAATGCTGGCTCAGACAAACAGTTGTTGGACTACTGAGGCTTGAAGGTTGGGGTTCATAGTTTATGGGTTTATTTGCTGCCCAGCGGGTATTTAGGTGGGTTATATTGGAGAGAATAGGACTGATAGAAGAGCAGACATGGATCCCAACATTTAGTAACACTTAAAAGGGAAAGAGTTTATTTGCCTGCATAATTTAGATGCATTCCCAGAAAATGTCACAAATGTTTAGTAAGTTTGCTCAGGGCAATGCGTTTGTCTTGGAACCAAGTCAGTGCAGCGTAACATAGGTTTGAATCCTGATCCCATGCTTAGAAAACACTCGCTGGTATTAAGGGCGTTATAAACAATAACATGAAAAATTTAATAGAGAGTCGGCGCATGTTACATTGTCGAGCATTGCTCTTGAATGGTTCTGTATGTAAATAAGAAATACAATATAAAAAAGAATATATAGGGCACATGATGGATGCAGAATAGTTAGCCCCCCTGAAATATTTAGGGCTTGATTCACAGAAGACTTTTATAATGGTGCAATCCCATTGGAAAACGCTCTGTGAGTCAGGCCCTTAGTGTAACATACACAATTTAACAGAGAAAAAGAGAGAACAACTGAAGGGTATGAAGTTAGTAAAACCCTATGTGAAATCTCCAAATTCAAATAGTGAGTCGATCCATCTTAAATATGTATTGAATAGCTAGAACAAGCATTAATACTCAAGAAAGCCTTGAGGACCTGTTTTGATGGCTTTAGATGGTAGCGCTGTATCAGATTAGATTTGCATGTGGCGGCAATACATTATGAACAACGAGTACACCACTAGCCTCCTCCCATGGGTGAGAACCCTTTGTCCAGAGTGATCACATAGACAGAGAACTCATGCTTGATACAGCTTCTTCTATGGGATTCTATTTGTTAGGCAAACAGAATCTATGCGTTAGCCGAATATGTCAGTAACCTTGCCAGTTATATCTGCATTAAATTCCATAATTTTGTCATTAACTGTAGTGTGCAAGGTAAGTTATTGAATCCAATAGTGATTTGTGGCTTCCTGCATTTGAATCCGTTTTATTCTATTGTATGTAGGACAATGCTAATTAGAATGTTTACGTTATGAAAGCATGAGTGCCAAAAGCCCAACTTAGTCAAAATGAATCACATAATGGATAGCCTTGAAAAATAATTAAACCAATATTTCAGTCTGTTCGGTTTTCAATGTTTTCATACACTTTCTCCAAATATGGGTCTGTGCATAAGTATTAGCATATGGTATAGACTATGCTGCACTCAATCAGAATGCTCGGAATGTGGTCTATAACCCAAACATATCCACAGTTGAGTGCTCTATCACATCTTGGCTTGGCTACCTGCTGTTGCCAACTTGCCTTTTGCCCCTGGGCACTCCCCTCACCATTGATTATCCTGTTGACCCTCCCACACAATAGAGTACAACCTGACATGCCCATAGCCGCTCACTCCCCTTTGCACTCCATAACCAACACTAAGAAGGGACATTAATCTACCTCCCCAGACACCAAAGAAGGCCAACTAGGCCTCGGCAAGCTGCTTTCCTTCACCCTTTTCTTTCTTAAGAGCATGGTGATCGAAGAAAAACATGATAGTCAAAAACAGGTTCTAATAGCCCTGTAGACCTTGGGAGGTGCCATGATCGGTTAGGATAATGATCCTTCGCAAACTTATAGCCCTTGGCTTTGCCTCACGGAGTAACTTGGGGCAGGTTATTATCCAAAGATCATGACCCTTCCCTTGGCCAATAATGTTTACTTCTTCCAGAAAAGTCAAATCTTCTTAAAAGCCTCACTTTCAGACAGCCCTCTGTTTTTTAGAAACTGGTATTGGTGGGTTTGTACCAAGATATGCCCGTCCACCAGCAGGTACATCCACATACACGGCACCAACAGCATATTTCCTGCTGGGCAATAGTAATTGACATGCCAGCAGCTCGTTAGACTTATGCACTAAGGTTATGATGTAGTCAGACTGCTTAGGCTTATGCACTTGGAAGGAAAACCATTAATGCTGCCATCTTACATTCTGTAGCCAGAGTGCTTAAGCCATCTATATACACACATTATTTTTGTTATACTAAGAACAATAAAGAAAATTATTGAATTAGCCATGATACAGTATTGAGAAATTATTAGAATCTCTTATGACCTACTGCCGATATAATGGTCTTTTGCATGTAAAGGCTCAAGTGTTCACACCATTCTTTAGCTAAGAAACTATTAGTTAGAATTTATGAGCTTGTTATATAAGTTAAAAAGCACATCACACTTAGTATTATGGACGGAAAAGGCCATTGTGGCGAGTTGACTGAACTACCCATCGTAATATGTGGGGGAAGCAAGCCACCGGAGAGTGGGCTGGTGGAGCAATACCTGATGTACCTCTTAACGAGTGGATGAGTAGGGATCCCACTGGCTTGCTATACTTACAGAGATGCAGCATCTTAGGCCCAGGGGTGGTACTCTAAGACCTCAATTAATCAAAATCATTCCTATAAGACCCAATGGTCTGCAAACTGGAGCGACCAAAAGTTATAAGCCCACTAAGCGCTACAAGTAAACCTTCAGTTTTTGTAAATCCTGCTACCATGAAGTATCCACCGTAACTGTGGAAAGAGAGGCTAAGAGCTGATTGCAAATACTACCTTTCAGTGCTAATACAGCGATACATCAGGTATCAAACCGTGGAACACATTGGAGCTGCTGAAAGAACCTAAAGGAATTCCAAGATGGCACTGCATGCAGCAGATGCCTTTGAAGCCTTGCAGGCCTACCTTTATTATAATAGAACTCACCAAATAATGAACCAGTAACGACCTTGACCAATAGTACCCTAATGGTGGCACCTGAGAGGAAAAGTGGAATGACCAATCCCCAATAAGAATACAAAACCAAAAGGAGAATAACCTATTCGAGAGATGTTTTATAACAATTCACCATCCTAGAGTGTATAAAAGAGGCTGGGGGAAACTCAGTAGAAGGGAGAATCCCAGAGGAAGTCAATGTGCCTTTTCTTGCTCCCTTGATACAATGGGATTACCCCAAAAGGAAACCCCTAGAAGAGACTGCTGCCTGGAGAGAGGAAGTGCCAGAAGGTAGCAGCGAGAAGCAAGCTCCCTGGAAGAAGGCATTAGAAGCCTGGAGGCTGTGGAAAGGAAGAGTGGGAGCTGATGACATCATCAAGCTCTAGGGGAGTGGCCGATTGGAGATGTTCAGAAGTAAGTCCCAATCTCTTGTGAGAACTAAAGATCCAGAGCCGAAGGCTTCCCACCTGTGACCCTGGTAGGAGGAGAGAAACTAAGCCTGTGGCAGGAGGGTGACAGAATATCATCTGCCCGCAAACGACCTTGAATGAAGGGGAGGATACTCATTCTTTCTGAAATTCATGATTAAGAACCTGCGTTCTGGCCAACACTTTGAAGAGAATTCTGAGAAATCTGAGACCTGTGAAGGACCTGCAGTAAACTCTAAGAGAACAATGATCTTTGAAGGACCTTTTTTGATTCCTGTGAAATCCAAGGTCTGTGAGGTCTATGAGAGGACCCTCAGGAATCTAAGGTATATGAGGGATTTTAAGTGAATCCTGTGAAATCCGAGGTCTCTGGGAAACCGGAAATGAATCCTGCGTAATCCAAGGTCTGTGATGTCTATGAGCGGACCCTCAGGAATCTAAGGTATATGAGGGACCTGAAGTGAATCCTGTGAAATCCAAGGTCTCTGAGAAACCGGAAATTAATCCTGAGAAATCGAAGATCTGTTAAGGACATGAAGTAAATACTGAGAAGTCCAGAGTCTGTGAAAGACCTTTAGTAAATATTGAGAAATTAAGTTCAGGCGAGGAGAAAACGTAAAGATCGGTGTTCAGGGGGAAACCTGAACAATGTTCGGGAAACCAATCGTCTTTGAGAGATGACTGTGACAATATCAGGAGGGTGGAGAGGAACCTCACAGCCCATGAGGAGCATTATGGAAACTTAGTGTTGAGGTGAAAACACCAGAAGCTAAATATAGGTCTGATCTGAGAATCGCGAGAAGTCTTTCCCAGACTCTGGACTTCTCAGTATTTACTTCAGGTCCTTAACAGATCTTTGATTGCTCAGGATTAATTCCCGGAAACCTGGCCAGGGTCTGCAGATGAGGGGTGAAAACAGATACACCAAAGACACATTCAGACTGTGAATACCCTCTTAATGAGTTTGCTTTCTGTTTTTTTTTATTTGCTTATAGTTGGACATTTGAGATAAGAGATCTTGTGCTGGCCAACTTTTGAACTTTTAGCTTAGGGTAGCCGTGTGTTTAACGATTTGATATGATTAGATGTTTTAAATTCCTGTCACCCACCTTGACGTCGCCCACCTTATTGAAATAATCGCCTGAAGGGACCCGTGTGGAAGGACAGAAAACTGAGAGCATGGTAAAAACCAGCACATGGTACACGCAGTCCAAGGGATGTGCATGCAGAGAGGCTTAATTGCCAACTCTCACTATGGTTGATAAGTGGGTATTGAATTTTTTAAGCGTTGGATCCTTTGCAATCGCCTCCTTTATATCCATAAAAGTGTTCCCAGGTAGTCAATTTCTTTGAGAAACTATCTGCACTTTTCCCACTTAAGGGTCAAGCATCTGTTTTGTAGTATATTTAGAACTCTTCTCAGGCTGTCTCTGTGTTCATATTCTGTTTTCAAATATACGAATATGTCATGTAAGCAGATAACACTTTTGAAGTGTTCAAATGGTATAGCCATCAATTGTTGTAGCACAGTTGCTGCGCTGGCGAGGCTGAATCTCAAAGCAGTGGAACATAATGAGATATAATAGGAAACTCTCAGACATACAAGTGCCTCTGAGCATATGGCATGGGAGCAGAGATGGGAAAATATATACCTTCACCTCCCAAGCACTCCACTCTGTCACTCCGTAAATACCTTCCCTCCCGAGCTCTTCGCTCCTCCACCTCTAACTCCCTCAGGTTTAGTTGTTTTTCAAAGGAACGAGCTGGGAGTAGATCTCTGTCTTCGACTTGGGCTTCCCTCTGGAACAGCCTCCCTGCCTCCCTGACACTTGAGAACCATCTCCAGTTCCGGAAGCACCTCAAGACCTTCCTCTTTGCTTCTGCCTTCGCTCCTCTTCCCCCCGCTGGTCTGCTCTGTCTCGGCATAGTGCATCTGGTTACACTCTGACTTTCGGGCCCAGGTACCTGTCCACCCTGCTACCCACCTGCATTGCCTCCTGGCAAACCCTTGCACTGGGGTATGTATCTGTAACCCTACAGCCCTCCTTCCCCCTTTTCTGGACTTATCAGACACACCCTGTCTGTTGCCTTAAACCTAGCACTTGTCACTTGCTGGCTGCACTACCACTGTTTGTTGCTTTTTATTATTTATTTATTATTTATTTTTATTTCTTTGCTCATCACTTTCCACTTTCTCCCCACCTCCCAGGCACTTTCCTCTTTCCCTCTCCCATGCACTTGTGCGTTCTCAATGTCACTGGGCCTAGTAAGATCGTTGTTTTGTTCTCCCCTGTTCCCCTTCCCTTGCCTCGGGGTGCTCGGAAACACTTGTATACGAGTGAGATACAAATAAAATCTCAGTATCAATACCAAAAGAGGAATCCGTGACACAGTCCCAAGGAGTGAAGCAGACCAGAGTGGCCAGAGAGGATGATTCGAAGCAACGAAGATGTTCGAATACTGAATGTGACTTACGAAGGTTTTTTGACAGTGGAGAAAAAATGATGAAAATGTGTGGGAGGCGTTGCGTCAAGATGAGGGTATCGTGTCTTCATATAGGACATATTGCTATTGTGTGCAGTCGTGACTATCAGGTTTAAGGAGGTGCAAAAGGTATACTATGTAAGTATTAAGAAGAAGAACGAATATACATATGGTTAAAAAAATGTCATGGACATATTACTGAATGTATCATCAAGGGAAATGTTACACAGAGTTCCAGAGTGCATCGTGATCCCTCAAAAATGCAAGGCCTTAATTCAGGATTGCTTGATTTACCAATCCAAATCCAGGATGTGCTGTTGTTGTGACTGGAATAAATATTTAATCCATTACCAGTTGTCAATGGGAATTATTATGCTCCCTATACAGATGCATTTAATCAAAGCAGGTTTTTCTAAATATAAAAAACATGATTCACCAAAATGTCTAGTTTTCTTAAAATGATTACAGTACACTTTATATTTGGTTCACGAATTAAAGTAAGGTTTTAAATCGTTTACACATTCTTGCAGAAAAATATTCAAACAATTTGTTTAAAGGAGCACGTTGTCCAAATTCAAGAGAAAATAAGTCTGGTTGCGAAATGTCTGACCACAGCATTAGCAGCCTGAGCAAGAGCATGTTGTTCCCACTCACATGTCCTTCCGTCTTGCTGGTTTCAGAGTCTGGGGATCTTTGGGCTTTCATGCCATGTTTGCCCTAATGAGGCACAACCATGATCAAAGGGGACTCAACATTATTTCGTGTTTGAAAATGCTGCATCTTTGTAGAGAAAATAAACAAATGTGTCTGGGGTCAGCACATACTTGCTTTGGTTCTATTTCTATTTCGGTGGACGCCATGTTAAAAGCCCGGGGCTAAAGAGCTTGGATGCAATCCCCTGTAGAGAGTATTAAAGCCAGACCTCCTATACAGGCTGTTAGAGGTGCCACATATCTTCAATCATAAAAGATGAGATTATCTTCCTTGAGAAGATGAATGGCGAGAATGTTATGCTCACATCAAATCCACTGCTTTCGCCCCTCATTTCTCTTTCTTCTCTTGCTTGGAGACGACGTTGCCCCCATGACCTCAACAGTTTATGTGCGTCATCTCCATGTGGCTGCAGCCTCCTTTAAGATATTGAAATTGCACTCTGAGTGACCTTGCACCAGTGCAGTCACTCTGCACTGCAAAAATATACTTTGCACCGCTCTGTGAATCAGGGTGTTTGTTGGCAGTGCAAAGTCACTTTGCACCAGTGCAAAGTCACTTTTCTCCACGCTATTTAAGGATAGGTAAGTTAACTCTTGGCAGTGGAGTAAGACACAGGGCCTCATTAAAACTTGTGCGGAATGGGTTTAACGGCGCCATTAAACCCACTCTGCACTATTACGAGGTCCCCTCGCGGGACCCGTTCTGGACGTCTGGTTTTTCCAGACGTCCAGAGCGGGTCCCGCGAGGGGACCAGGGAGCTAACAACGGGTTCGTTCGTAATGGGCCCGTTGTTAGCTTCCTTCCCATTCCCATTGAGCCCTATGAGGGCTCGAATGGGAATGAGGAAGGACCAGGCCCGGGTTCCCTGAAGGAGGAAATACCGGGCCCTCCATACTCGGAATGGCCCGGTATTTCCCCTTTCACGGAACCCGGACACGATTTTGGAGGCAGCCAAGCCCTTACTAAGGGCATGGCTGCCTCCAAAGTCGTAATGAGGCCCACAGAGTTCACACAATCGACTGCCTTATGCCAAACATATAACATGCCCAACTTTGGACTTCCCCGAGTGAGACTATCAAGCAAATATCAGCAGAGGGACCCCTACCTGGTGATGCTAGGAGGAATATTCAGCAATGGAAAGATCTAAGTGAAGCAAGGTTAAGTGATACCTGCCCTGCACACCATCCAATCTCTGCTCGCCTCCTTACCCTGCAGTTTTTGTCTGTTCCTCCCTAAACCTAAACCCGCCTTTTGATGTGGTTAGGATAAATGGCAAATGTGTATATATTCACATCCACCTTAGTGATTTGTTATCATTCCCTTCTTTTGAATGATTCTGGAATTGGATGAAATGCAGATATTCTTTGTGAGTGCCTTACTAGCAATTAGTAACTGGTGAGGGTCAATGAGCTTGTTAAAAGCAAGCTCATTGGCCTCGCCCAGGACTTGTTTGTCCGAACAGGCTCCTAGTCCTGCCGCGTCCCAGATTTCTTTCTGCGAGTGGCTTTCTTAGAAAGGGAGAAGGGACTACCTGTAGTCCCTTCTTTGCCCCGATCCCTGGTGGCCATTTTCTTTTGCTTTTTTTCTAAAGTCGAGAAACAGTCGCAGCACCATTTCTCAAATTGAGAAAAACTTCTATCAGTACCCCGGTACGACGTGCGGGGTACTAATGGCAATATAACCCTCAGAGGGGGGCATTACTGGTACCGTAATGCTCTACTGGTAATTCCCCCCCTTTGAGGGTTATATTACCTAATTGGTTGCCTCTTCTGTTCATTTTAATGGAAAGAGTCCCAGATGGCCAAGTCTGGACAGCACTGTGTTTTGCTTTACTTTAATTTAGTTTCAACCATTTTCCTGTCTTGTTTTAAGTCATTAAATAATTGTTAACTCTTGTGATGGTGTAGGAATGTCGTTTGGTGATGATGTGACCTTTATTGGAGCTTTTGAGGGTGCTCCTGACATGCACTATTACAGCCAAAACGTATTGACATTACAAAGGTTGTTTTGTTTTGCTGAGGTTCAGTTGGTTCGAGTGGAGCAAGGCATTGTGACCTATGCCAAGCCCACCAGATAATCAATACATAGCCTTAATTCTTCCTTCTTTTCCCACACTTTTTACCGGTCTAACTGTGAAGGATTCCAATCGGGTGTCACACATCGGACCAGGACCTTTGCCCTCAGCCTTAGATGTAGCACGCAAATAGAATGCTTTTTCTTTATTTTCAATTAATTCAAATTGAGCCGATACCCAACCCATCTCACACACCCTTTTACAAATACCCCGGGTCACAATGGACCATGAACCAGGCCGGTGGGTGGTAACACAATATTTATTTATTTTAATTTAAAAGAAAATCACACAATTTTTATATGGGGCAGCAATCACCAATGGGGTTACAATGAAAACCACTGAAATACACTTAGGTAATCTTCTACAAGCACATTACCAAAGAACAAATGAATAGGAGCACTTTTTGAATTAGGGTAGATAGCACCCAAGTTAAGGTTTCCCCTGCAATGATCCCTCCCACCACAATTAATCTAATTCTAAGTGGATAGAAAGAAGCAGCGGGTAGTCAGGTATATGAGGCAGCAAACAGAATCAAAATCCCTCACAAAATAAGAGGCAAAAACCCTTTGCAATGGAATAAAATGACCCTCGGATTTTAACAAATACTTAATTATATGCGTAATTAAATAATGACGTACATATGTTTTATCACAGTCCCAGGGCTATCATATCACTAGCAACTGCCTTTTTTTTTTAGTTTGCAGTTTTAAATGCCAAAACGGTTTTTCAGAAAAATGGGTGAACTACTCTGAATTGGAATTTTGTTTTTGGGCTGGGGAATACATGCACATCACAGGGACAATATAGAAGTGAAAGGAGAGCTACAGCTGAAGAACTGGATGAGATTTGCAGGATAACACGAGGGTTGGTTTTGGTAAAATAAAGCTGTTAAAGGGAAGAAATAGGTTTGGAAAGAAAAAAGGACAAGTTTTACTTAAACTAGATTATTCAGACTAAATTGTTAAAGAAAGTCACGGTACGATCCCGGGGTAATTTGCAACTTAACCCTTTCACCCCGCGTTCAGATCTATGTGGGAATTAATTTCAATTATTTCAAATATTGCTAAGGAGTTACAAGGTGAGGTGAATGAAAGAATTGCGCTAACACTAGACAAACAAGGACAGGGTGCACAGAGAATTAGAACAGTTTTGACAAGTTATCAGGATATAGATAGGATTACTTAGAAAATAGGGTAACGACAAAGGGGAGAGGACAAGATGGGGTATGCTATGTGTTGCTATGGGATGGGGAAATACTCACAGTCAGCACTTGAGTTTGGAATTTAGGACAGCCAACCGGGTTCTGGGCTCAAAAGGTTCTGGTCACCGGAGAGCAGAGTCTCCTGGCAAAAGACAGCTGGGCAAAGGTCTGGTCACGGCACAGCGACGCCTCAGCTGGATGGAGCAGGTAGGCAGGGCAAGCAGGCGGCGCTGGAGAATCCCAAAGCAGGCTCAGCCAACTTTCCCCTTTCTCCCTGAAGTTAGTGGGATTGTGTTATGGGGTTTTAGTGCTGAAGGGTGATTCTGCCTGGATAGGAAGGTCTGGGTCAACTATCCCTTTTCTGGCAGTGGGGTCTGGAATATTGCAGAGTGAAGATGGAATATCTGGATACACGGGCGCTGGAAATTCAGAAGAGAGTGTGTCTAGAGTTCTGTCAGTCACCCTTATTTATAAGGCATGGTGACATCATAGAAGTACAGGGTTGGGCCGGCTTATGCCAGCAATGCCTCTAACAACTTGATTGGCCAGGGGTGATTGTTACCACCTTGCAGTCAGCTGGTTGGACTTTTAGAGACATGACATCAGCTTTATGATGTGGCTTTACAATGCCTAGGATCATCCCACAGTTTTAGCTAAAATCCAGTTTTGACATAAATGACAGATTTTTGCCGTTGTGGTATCTTAACAAATTACAAAGGCAGATTACATATTTTATGCAGAGCATGGCAGTCGAATTCACACGTCTGTAGGACTTTGTTTCGCCCATCTAATAGTTTTCCGCAATTTTCAGTGATAAATAATCAACCTAAAATTCTATGACTTTATACATGGGTATGGATTATCATAAGGCATGTAAGCATTGAATTTCAAAGTGGCATCATGTACACTTTCCTCAAACTGTCCAATTCTCTGCCATTTCTGTTCCCAATATGGCAGTGAAGGCTATCACGTCTTAAATTAAAAACCACAAAATTAGATTTAAACTGTTAACTTTTTACATTCCTGCAAAGTCCTGTTGCAAAGATACAAGTCTTAAAAGTGTATTAATAAAATAGTCTTTAGAGCCAGAATGGTCAGCATTGTTTACCATATAAGGGCATAGTTCCAAGGCTGCTATTGAGTTGGCTTTGACGCTCCCAGTAGAAGTCGCTGGGATGTGTAATTTCCTTTTTCACATGTCCGTGTCCCATAACCCCTATTGCATGATTCCTCAGCCCAGACAAAAGTCTGATGAGCATGTGATATGCGTCCTCCTGGCCCATTCAAAGTTTTCCAAGGTAACAATTATCACCCATGGTTCCTAGAATCTATGGTGGCTCCTTCTTTCGGGGGTTAGGCCACTCCTTTGGTCAGCCAAATGTCCCTTGAGCCATGGCAGAAACCTGTTTGGCTAGTTTTCAGAAGGCAGCCCATGTCTTTATTTCTTATTTTATTTTATTTTGTTTTAAATCAAAAGCAAGCCTGTTGAATAAAACATCCCATGTATGTTTCCCAGCAACCCCCCCCTTTATATTGCGTAGCCAAAATAGAGCCCTTCTATCAACATTACACTTTTAAAACAGATACTTTTCCTTATTTACAAAGGCACATTTTAACACATTGTGAAGTCTGCTGGGCTGACCATTTCAAAAGGTTTTCTCTCTGAATTTCACACATTGTTTTGCAGCCCTAGTCAGTTTCACATATACAACAATCTGTTTAAGACACAGGTACATTGCAATTGATATAGGCCGAGAGAGCCACAGTCTCTTTTGCAGCATTGATATTTGATATTTTATAACTCAAAGGTCAAGCGTTTTCCTGTGCAACTGAAAATGAATCTTCTTTTGATTTATCAGATTTGGCTGGCACAGCCTGTCATACAGAATAATGTTCTATTTTGCTAAAGCACAATTTGGATATGGGTAGGCATGACAGGGGCTCATTGATGAAAGCAGTGTGATGTTGAATAGATGGAAATAGCATTAAGGCGCTATCATTATCAAAGACAAATATTTCCTTTTTCAAGGGGAATGTGGATCAAACAGCAAAGCAGTACTGCTTATCAATTTTCTTCTTGGTGCATGTAAACAACACACTTACAGGGTTTCACAGTGTACCCCCTTGTTCCATCCTGCCCAATGGTGCTTGGCAAAACAGTGCAGCCATCCTTTTGTATCTGCAAACCGCAGTTTTGAGGCAAGGTCCTGGTGCTCAAAGGAGCCAGTGAAGCCATTTTGCTGGTTCTGCTGAAATGCAACTTTGTGATGTGGGGAAGTACCGCTGAGTGGGTAAATATATCCCACATAACCCTCACTTTCTATCTTGTCTTCCTGGCTTTCTTGGCAGTTTTTTTGGCCAATGCTATTGGAGCAAGGGGACATATCTCCAGAGATGCCCTCCAGACCAATGCTGCATTTTTTTTATTTCCTCATACTCTTCCAGCTCTTTGCAAGTCCCAGTCTCTCACTTCTACATCTAAATTGCCTTCTGTAGTTTTTTGGCTAATGCAAATTGAGCAAGGGCATGTGTCCCCTATTATCTTCACAGGTGAAGCACTGCTTGTCTTTCTCTCTCCCTCTTTTCACCATGCTTTTCTCCTTGCCACCCCCTTGCTTCTCCACTTAACCTGCATTGCAGCCTTTTACTCTTTTTCAGTAGTTTGACCAGTATAAGAGGAGCAATTTCAGGTGGCACTAGCCCTGCCTCTAACTAATACTGCCTTGAATGTATTACTCCCTTCTTTCTCCACTCCTTTGCTTTTTCCACCCATCACCCCCCCCTCTAACTCTTAGCTTCTAAGGGCAAAGTAAGGCAAGGGCCTCTCCTGTTAGGACCTGGAAGAGCCCAGATCTAGAGTCCTTACTTTCCTCACCTGAGGTAGGCCAGCACCATATGTATCATACTACATTTATCACTTCCAATACCCACACTCAATCATGCACACAGACACACACCTGCCAACCTATAGACATGCTCTTAGAAACTGCAAAACCTCATTCACATGCTACTCATTACACCCTAACCATCCACACAATCAGGCAACCTCATGCTCATTAATCCACACTCCGAAGCCCTTCGTTCCAAAAAATATAATGATGTCATCACTTGGCATGACCTTTTTTTCATCCTCAAAGGAATCTTATGCTCCCCCTGCACTACACACATCCTATACATTCTCATTCCTCAGGATGCATCAATCACTGGGGAAAAATAGGATGAGTCCTCCCATTCACAGGATCTGTTGCGACTGCACCCTCCAAGAATACTCATCCTTCAACTCCTTCAAACGCCTCACCTGCCACTTCCTGCACTCAGGCAAAGGCACAGCTACTTTTCATTTGATCTACAGATTGCCATCTGATGAGATCACAGACCTTATAACAGTATTGTAAATGACCAAATCCAACCAAATTGTAAACAAGAATCAAAATCTGCCAACATCACACACAGTCAAGAAAACCCAAGATGCCCCTTTCAAAATCCTCAGTACACTGAATATCAAACAGCTGGGAACAGGACCCACACACAGCCAGGGCAAATGATATTAATCACAACTCGAACACTGGCACTAGCACACATTTGCAAATGGTATTTTCCCTTTCTGTAATGGTTTGGTTGGAGAAGAACAGTCACCTGGAGGGTTGCCCCGAGTAATGGTTAAGATTAATTCAGAACATGTCAGCCATCACCTCTTTTGTTTTGCTGTAGGAATGATTCTGCTTAAAAATTCAGCCACCTTTTCCACTGTTTACCACAAACCACCTTTTAACATCCTTAATGGCTGCATTGGGTTTGATAATAGTTTTACAATGGTTCAACTCTGCTTCAAGGATAGGCACCAGTTCAGCGAGATGGGCACCCCAGGTTCCACATTCGCCCTTGTAAGCCACAAAGTCCCTTATGGATTCATTCCATCCCTAGCATTCTTCAACTTCTGCATAAAACAATGTTGGTAACTCCTTGATAATGTTGACATCAGATTTAATCAATATGCTCATGACAAGAGGCATTTTCTAAAGGTAAATTCCATCAACTAAAATGCTGCTTAGCACTCATTGTTGCATACATGTCATACATTTACCTAAAATCGAACTCAGCAAAGATAAAACTCATACCTTTAGGTGTCCTACTAAAACACTCCTATCAAGATCTTGCTGACAGAAATTAAACGTTGTGACTTCTCTCCGCAGCTCACACAACACCAAATCCTTCAACTGTATCATTGATAGGAACCTTTGCTTCAAGACGTGCATTCTGAAGAAAGCAAACAGCCTAGTACCTGAGGAAATGAAGCACCTCATCCCTGGCACAGATTTCAGATTAGTCATCCAGACTCTGATCCTTTTACACTTAGACAGGATAACACTCTCCTCAATACAGATCCAGCTTGCCCCACTAAAACCTGCAAATTACATTGCATCCTGTTCCTTAACAGAACCTAAGAAATATGACCACACTACTCCAACTCTGGCTACTACTCCAACCCTGCATCACCTTCAAAAGGGCCTGCATCAATGTTAAAGCAATGACAAAGTTGCTCCATACATCAGGAAGAAGAGGCTGCACACTCCCAAGAGGGAATGATGCTTTATTAACCTTTCATACCTGTCTGAAAAGCTCATCATCTCTGGAGGACACCACAGCATCAGAAATCACACAATTACCTATCTAGAATCTAAGAGAGGCAAGAAGGAAAGAGTCAATGCACAGTCCATCTTCCGCTATGCACCCAGACCCTGGAATAACACAACGATGCACTTCAGATTGTCCCATTGATCCTGCACTTCAGGAAGGAACTGGAGACCCCTCTTTTCAAGAAACACATGGGAGCTTTTTGACCCCCTGATAGCAACTGTTCTCTCACTTTGCCCTTCCTATGTCCTGCCTCTCCCGGTCCTTCTATGTGTTCTCCAATTGCAATTGGGATTTGTAAAGAGTAATAATTGTTGTCCAACCAATTTTAACCGAATTAGGAGAGAACCAAATTATACATCAACCTTATTTGAAATGTTGAGTTTTATGGAATAGTTTCATGGAAACATTTTTTGCAGTAATGTTACTATTCTGCTCTTCACTCTCAACATTTCAAAGACAAGGTAAGATTGTTCTCTGGAAGTTGTTTTCCATTCCTCCTCAGTGAACCCAGGCTTTGTGTTAGCCTATGTGACGCCTGATTCATCGCACACATGAAGAAACGCTAAATGGCCAACACATTGGGTTCCAAACAGTTCCCTAGCAGGCTGGAATGTAGCAGGAACCATTTATATTGGCACAGCGAGCCAGCATTGCCATGTATGGGCGGGAATGACCCAAAAAGACTGTATTTAAAATCTTGAATAGGAGATTAGGCCGAATTTCGGTCGTTCGAAATTCCAAACGGCTGAAAAGTTTGACTAAATCCCCCATTTGGCGGCAAGGGCTGCAGGTGCTGCGGGGGTGTCCCCCGCAGCCGTTCCCGTAAAAAGTAAAAAGAAAAGAAAAAGGAAAGGACCCTGCAGGACCGGTTCACGATCATGGAAGTGAAAGTGAATAGGACCGCGAGGCTGCGGCACACACCGAAGTATGCCGCTGCAAGGTAAGTAAGGGGGTGGGGGCCAGGGCAAAGTCAGAAATGTTCGGGGGAGAGAAGACCGAAAGTTATTATTCAGTCTTTTCTCCCTCGAACATTTCTACCACGGTTTTAGAACCCAAATCCGTATCGGTGCAGGCAGCAAGAACACTTTTTTTTATACACTGGCACAATATTGGCAGGTATTGTGGGCAGGAATAATAAACATTGCTACTGTGCACTGTTGGTGACGTGACATCTGTTGGACTTTTGAATTTGTTACTCTACAAAACCGATTGAAAATTCTGTATCTTTTTACCCAATTGTTCACAGTACGCGTGCTATAAACGGCACCATTTTAGCCCATTATCTCCCAGCGCAACCTTCCTTGCTTAGTTATGGCTCTCTCATTTGACTTGGCCACTCCTGCACAGTCTCGGGAAATGCGTATGCCCCATAAATACAAAAAAGTCAATAGCCACTAATGATGTGGTGGCCTACTTTCTCAGGCCACATCGTTATCTGTTCAGGATCTCCCACGTCAAATGCTGCTGAAAACGACACCCGAATCCCCACCGCCAGCTATTCAGAGCACACGGGCTGCACGTTGTCATGCAAGGCAGTGGGCCTTATTCACCACAGTTTGTACTGGGGCAAACTGGCAGATGTCCTGAGCATCCCAAATGTTCTCCTTCTATGTTACACCTCATTCACAAAGCACACAATGGGAACACATGTTCATGTCTAATTGTGAATCTGGGAAATCGCAGACATGCGGAAGGTGGCACCATTCGTTCTCCAGGTTTAGGTTTAGTAAATCAGCTATACGCTAGCAGGGGCAAATCCGGGATGCTCAGAGTACCTCCGTATCTGCTCCATTGCAAATATTTGTGAAACAAGCTCACTATACATCCATAATGGTGTGACTGCATTTAAGATTGAAATTCCGTCTACAACTGGTTTGGTCGCCAAACATTTTTAATATTGAAGCTAAATACGCTATGATGGAAACCAACTGCTTTTCTGGTATTTTGTATTTGTATATTTTACCAGCGACCTCAGCATACAGAATGGAAAATGTACATGAAAGAGGGTTTAACATTAATAAGGGTAAAAAGAGGAAATAGGAAAATTACCGTTTGAGGAAGGAGGAGCAATGGTTCATAGAATAGAAACAAAGTACACAAACAGATAGGAGACTGAGCACACTTTAGCTGATAGAGGATGAGCGTCATACTGAGGCTGGAAGATGGCAGCAGTACAACTTCCAGGTCAAGGAGAGCTATGCGAAAGTCCAGAATAGTTGTGATATCCTTAATTTCTGCGGAAGAGATCCAGAGTCGGGAAGCAGCAGAAGTGGGAGTTGGTGCTGGCTGGAGGGGAAAGACAGGGCCATGTAGGTTGATTAGTGCTTGAGAGTGAAGAGTGTAAGGTGGAGAGTAGTAGGGACTAGTTAAATAGAGGAGAGCTGCATCCATAAATAGACTTAAAGACGAGGAGTAGGAATGTGTGGAGTCATATGTAGTAAATGGACAAACATCGAATATGTAGGCAGCAGGTGAATTGGGACAGGGTTTAGAGAGTGCGACTATCAATGTTTGGTACCTTGTTTAGAGTCTTACAGGAGTAGAGTCGATGGCCCAGCAGCAGGCTGGAGCAAGAGTTAGGATGACTGAGAACAAGGGCAAAGTTCAAGGTTGTTTTAGAATGATAGGTAAGATACTTATATATTTTCCAAATGTTTAAGATATAGCTCACCTGTTTTGGAAGTTGAGGTGACCAATTGCTGGAAGTCGAGGTCACTTTTAATGATGACACAGAGATTGCAAGCCTTGGAGAAAGGTGTAATGCATGAGGAAATCAGGAGGGAGAAAAGGGGGGGACAGAGGAACAGCTGTGCAGTTGAGTCATTGGGGCATGTTAATTTGGTTTTAGAGGAACTGAAAATGAGGCACTGTAGAGCCACCCCGTGGCACATGGTAGGGAGACAGTCAAATATGAGGGATGTTAGGTAATGGGTGAAGAAACTATGTGGGTGGCATTGGCAAATAGGTCTCTGGAGAAGCTAAGAGAGGAGAAAAGTTTGCCAACTGAGAGGGTGAAAAAGAGCCATCCGGAAGCATAATCATGTGGGGCTTCCACCATCAAGAGGGTTGTAGTGGACGTCCCAGAGTTCAAATAGTTGGAGTTGTGGTGGAAAATGTGCATGGCGCACATGAAAACCCCATGAGAAGCTGAGCAGCATAAAAATGGATAGAGGGTTAGTATGCGGATCATAAACAGGGAGGGTGTTTAGGATGAGAAGGGATCAGACAGACCGGCTCCAAGGCCAGCAGATACCTACACAATTAATCAGTAGGGCAGTTATGACCAGCACAATTATGCAATAAGTCAGTTGTAAACCACAACAATTAAATAGTAGGCCACTGTGACCACACAATTGAATAATAGGTTGCAGGGACCTATACAATTAAATGGTGTGTTAACTGCAAACAACACTATTAAATAATAGGTCAGTTGCAACTGACACAATCGGATAATAGTTCATCTGTGATACATTTAACAAAATAATAGGTCAGATCTGAACCACAAAATTAAACAATAGTTATACTTCTCCCAACACAATTAATAATAAATCCAATGCAACTAAGAGAGGCTTAATAGTAGGTATGTAGAAATCCACACAATTGGCTGCTAGATCAGGTGTGCATCTCCTTGCCACCAAAAGAAGACTGCCATGTAGCCCCTCGGGCTGAAATGTACAGTGTAAGTCTTCCAATGCAGTCACTGTCTCGGATGGTGTGCCTGAACCCGACGGGGCCTGTAATTCATTCATTTGATGAGCAGAACCTGCCTTCTTCTAGCACCAGCACCATGTCCTTCTGGTTATTGTACTTGCCTTCAGCTCAGTTAGGTGCTATGAGGGATGTTATCCCCCCCTAGTTCCAAGTTCACTGGCTGCCCACTACCTCGGGTCACACAACACCCTTTCGTCACCTAAGTCACTCAGGGATGGTAGTGCAGGACTTCCTGAGTGCTAGATGGACACTTATAGACAACACCACAGATTGACTTGCTCGACCGATCATCGAAGAGCACCACAAAGATCGAAGCTGCTGTCTCGACACCAGTGTTCCACATTCCTTCAAGGATCTCGACGCCCTGTGGTTCCTGCTTTAAAGGGAGCCCACTCTCGAGGGATCAATCGACGAACCGTCGAAGAAACTCTTCCAAACCAGGTACATTGGGGTGGTTGCATTTTTTTACCAGGAAATAAGACTGATTAAACATTTATGGAGTAGGCTTGTTAATACTTTCATTACAGGTTGCCCAGGTG
Organism: Ambystoma mexicanum; assembly: GCF_040938575.1. NCBI lineage: Eukaryota > Metazoa > Chordata > Amphibia > Caudata > Ambystomatidae > Ambystoma > Ambystoma mexicanum. Next base: position 782,873,235 of record NC_090932.1, read on the forward strand.
GGGGATCCTCACTCAGAACTGTGACTTAGTAGCAAAAGAAGCATTCTGACATTGTTTAACCTAACCTACCTTCCTTCCTTATGATCTATGCTGTTACACCTTGCTGCATGATTTGTATGCCATTATAACTGTCAGCAGTTGATGCATTTTAGAGGAATCTAAAGCTAAGTGTGGTACCACATAGACATTGCATATATTTGCCATATTAGAATTGCCAGAGTACAAAGTGTGTTATTAATTATTTATATGTCTGAACCTTATTTTTATATAAAGAACTGTGTTAGCACATAACATAGTGTGCAGAAATTCCTTTGTGGGTGTGAGCATATGGCCCTTTAGGAACGTGCATATATAATGGATGGGATCATACCAGAATAATTCTGAGTCCAAATAATGGAACCAACTCAGGAATATGGCAAAGCACTGTTTTATTAACAATTATCTAACACAGGGAGGTTATAATGAACATCAACAGACGTACGCTAAATCTCTCAATGATCTCCACACAAAATATAGACTTTGTACTAAATAATGCGTCAGAATGACGTCATACTACGTGGCAATAATGGAAAACATTTCAAGGGTCGGGATTGGTTAAGGGAGACATTAAATATACATTTATATAGGAGCTAGGATTGTTATTGCCTGTCTGTTTATCAGGTGGACAACTTATGCCTACCTCTAAAAAGATGTAATTTCAGAAACATTAGATACACAGTTTCTCATTGGTCTTCAAACTATAAGGTCCTTCATTATATGGACTAATACAATTGGTTGGCATGCTTGTGCCATGTCTGGAACATTTTGTTAATTTAGCAGCACGTAAGCCCAGACCCAGGTGCAAGCAGATATGGCCCGAAACTACCTCACCACTCAATTAGCCCAGCATCTCTCATCACCCATGCCTTCGGCCATGAAATTGTCTTTTTACTTGGCCCTGCAGAGTATCCTTGTCTCTGAGAATGCACAGGAGTGAGGGCACTCACTATCGTGTCTGGAACTAAGTTCAAACTCTATTTCCATCCTTGGCTAACGTGACAGGAGCCCACGATCTGGTCCATTTTGCAGCTTTTAAATGCTCTAAATGAATTAAATCTTGGCATCCCTTGTTTTCTTTCTTGCACCTTAACGTGAGAAGGTTCATCCTCCGCATACTCGTTCTTCTTCAGAATAGATAGCTGACTTTGCTTCTTGAATCTTGACTCCAGGCCGGTCAGTCTCGCCATGCAGCTTCATGAGCCTATTCTTGCTGCAACAAAGTTTTCCATTCCAGCTTCATGGGTTCTGGCCTACTAAATTCATGATACCAATGTCCAGTTTCTGTACAATGGAGGCTTCACCTGCATTTTATTCACTATTTATAGCCAGCTTCTTTATCTACCTTGCGTTTCAGCAGCTGTATATTTAGTGAACAGTTGTTTTTCTGTAGCACTTTATGCACATGTAATCTTCCTCCTTTATTTTGGAAAGCTCACTCGATTCTTTACTTCATCATTAATTTCTTCAAGATCTATACATCATCTTCAGCCTGTATCTCAGGACATCCTGCACACTTCTTTATGACATCATCAATTCATTTGTTATCTTTTTTCATACTCCTTCAGATTTTTCCTCCTGCAGGTTATCATCAAGTCGAGGGAACATTCGGTAGGGTTGTCTCAATGGGTATGTTCTTTCAAACACTTGCTGCGGTTATGGTATTATGGCTGGTGTTAGGCACGGCATCATCTCATGTGTCCAATACACGGGAGGTAGGGGGCAGGATCTTCTGCCGATACACACAGCTGCTGCTCTACAGGGGGTTGGGGACTCACTGTACTTAAGAACCAGCCTGCATCACCTCCTGAGAGGTTAAGCCTTGGTTGCCCGTCCAAGCTACCATATAGAGAACCTTGACAGGGGTGCTCTGTGCCTCTACTCTGCCAAATAGTGGAAAGAAGTACAGATATCCCCCTCCAGTCTTTACACTGGTGTCATTGATGGGATGCTATTGGTTTTAAGACTCAGTGTTTAACATTGTGTAATATTGCCACCTACAACATTGTTGATTTAAGGTTTTGTTGTGTATATTAGGATAACTATAATACAAGCAATGGAATCTATTGCAAGTGGCAAATTGACCCAATGAGCGTAGAGGCTCTCCAGAGTGCTTGTGAAGCCAGGCAGTTAGACTTTGAAGATAAGTGTAGGGCTGAGTTGATAGCTTCTCTGGTGAACTACCAGATTGATTGTGATGCTCTTGATGAAGGGGGATGGAACCACTGAGGACCCTACCCCTGGGGTTATTAAATGTTAAATGTTAAAGGTATTTATTTTGTGCACCATCACCAACAGAGTTGGCCCCAGGTGCTCTGGCGTATCTGTAAACAAGAGAGGGATGGGGGGAGTTGGTTAGTCGGAAGAAGAGGGAGTAGGAGAGTTAGAGAGGTGGTGTGCTGTTGGCGGCTTCAGCTCGGTGTACACCATGCGCTGCACTTTTGGTGTTAGTATCGGACTGGGGCGCGACCATGTGTGCTGTTGGTGTTGTTTATGTGTTGTTGATTCGGTGTGGTGAAGTACGTGTGGTTTGCTGGGCGAGAGTAGGTTGTGTGAGTTTTCGGGTGAGTTAGGTATGCAGATATTTGAAGGTAGGGTTAGTGGGGTGAGAAGCCTGGTTGTGGCACATTTTGTAAGATTTAAGATTATATTAGTCCCGGCGGGAATATTACTGAATCTGTTTCTGGGATTGTTAGCTCTCCTGCCGCCTCTATTTCTAAACCCTGCACTGCTCTTCAGGGGGAGTCCCTGAAGATTGAACTTTTAAAATTGGAGCTACAAAGGGAACAGTTAGCCTTTCAATTTGAAAAGATGGAAACATTAGCAGAGTTGAAGAAAGAGGAGCTGGCACAACAATAGCACTCAGAGATAGAGACAGTGAACATCAAAGACTCCAGCTAGAGAAAGCTAAGGTGGAGACTTCAGCTAAACCAGTTGGGGGTGTCAGGTCTCATGCCACTAAATGTATGAACGATTTGGTGAATGTGTATGTGGAGAGTTCAGATATTCTCCAATGGTTGGAAGCCTTTGAAATGTCTTGTTAAATCAATGATGTTGATTGACAGGATTGGGCTAGGTGTTGGTTAAGCAGAGTACCTCAGACTGGTTATGACTGTATTCCGAAACTGAGTGTTGAAGAAAGGGGCCAGTATGAGTGGATGAAAACTGCTTTGATTGCCAAGTTTGGCAAGCCACCTACCCAATACCTTAAAAGGTTCAGGGAATATAAAAAGAGATTGAATGTGTTGTGGGTTGACTGGGTGAGTGCTGCACATATGAACATGAGGAGGTGGATTGATGGATACAAGGTGAAAACATTTGTTGAATTGTCCCACCTTTTGTTTTTTATGCATTTTTCTGAAGCCTATTCACCAGAGCTGCATCAGTACATGGCTGACCAGAACATTTTGGATCCCTTTAAGCCGGCCCAGCTCGCTGACAAGTGGGTCTCCCACCGAGTGTCCCCTTAGGAATCCAGTGGGAAGGACAAGGACAAAGAGAAAGGGATATTTCAGAAGTCTGAGGAGTCCCTTAAGCAATCACAGTCGAGTAAACCTAAACCTCTCTCTCCTAACCATAAATCTAGTGGGGATAAGTCTCATGGGGGTGGGAGCAAGAGTAACGGTTCTCCTGCTGTAAAGCAGGCTCCTAGTGCACCCAGTACTGTACCTCACATTCTTGGCACTTGTTGGGAGTGTGGGGCTCTGTGCCACAAGATGGGTGACCCCAAGTGTAAAGGTAAGGCACTTGGAGTGCAGGCTGTCAGCCTGAACCCCTTGCTTCATGCCTGAGTTGGAGGCCACTATCCTCCCCTCCACCACAGGAGTCACCTTTGGTGCTCCTGCAGAGATTTCGCTAGTGTCCCTTTGGGCCTGGGACTAGTACGCAGAAGTACTGGCTACTATCCCACAGAATACCAACAGATTTTTGAGAAGTGTCCTCCTGAATGGCCATCCTTCCACTGGTTTGAGAGACACTTGGGCAAGTATGACAGTGGTGGACAGGACCGTGCTCATGCCAGAGGACTATGTAGGTGCTCCTCTGAGAACTAGCAAGTTACCTGGTGGGCCTACCAAAGTATCTCCTGTAGCCCTAGTCACCATCCAGATTACGGACAAGACAGCAAAGCTTCCCGTCCTGGTACAGGACAATGTGCCTGCCCACATATTGTTGGGAAATGATCTAGTAGAGTTGGGGTTGATCTCTGATGGACTACCCCTGACTGCTGCTACAGTCACTAGGTCTCAGGCCACACAGGGTCTGACTGCTAGTCAGCAACCTATGCCAAAGGGGAGACCGAAGGTGAAACAGAAGAGCAAGAGGACTACCTCTATGAAGGGGGCTTCTTCTCTTTCTGCTGTTTCAGCAGCACCCACTGGGATCCAAGCTCTGGATGGGCTAGGTCCAGTGGTAACCTGAGACTCAACTCTTGAGGGAGAAGAGCCAGAAGGCCCTCCTCAGGGAGAGGTGCTCAACCTAGAGGATCACTCGGACCTTCAATGCTTGCTGGCTGAAGGTGGGCCCTCTAGACTTCTGTAAGGGTCAAAGAGAGTGCCACTCTCACAAGGGTCTAACAAAACAGGCCCAGGCCCAGGCAAAAAATGAAGTGCCCCGGTCATTCAAGATTTATTGGGAGGGTGAAATCCTTTGCAGTGAGCCCGCTAAGCCTGAAACTGGTGCCCTCAAGAGATTGGTGGTACCCAAGGTTTACAGGCCCTTCCTACTGCAGTTGGCGCATGAGGTGCCCTTGGCTGGTCATCTTGGTACTAAGACTAAGCAAAGGCTCTCTGCAAATTTCTACTGGCCCAGGATGGGAGTAGAAGTGGAGTCAGTTGTCTGGCAAGACTGAAGGCAGTGTAATTGCCCCACTGCAGCCTTTGCCAGTGGTTGGGCCACCATTTGAGATGGTAGGCATCGACATTGTCAGTCCCTTGGACCCTCCCATGTCAGGTGTACACTGGTTCATCCTGGTACTGATTGATCATGCCACCAGGTACCCTGAGGCTATACCCCTTCGGACCATTACTGCCAAGGTGGTTGCCAGGGCTCTCCTGGGAATTATTACTAGAGTTGGTTTCCCTAAAGTGGTGGTCTCTGACAGAGTATCCAACTTCATGTCTAGTTACATGCAAGCGATGTGGAAGGAATGTGGGTTAACATATAGGTTCTCCACCTCCTACCACCACCAGACCAATGGTCTGGTTGAGAGGTTTAATAAGACTCTCAAGGGCATGCTGGGTACTTAAATAAATAAGTACTGGCATGACCTTAAGGCCTCGCAAGTGGATTGGACTCCAAGACAGGAGATCCTTGTGATGGAGCCTACCAAGCCTAGAGCCCTGGCACATAGGTGGACTGGATCCTCCTGGATAATCTCCAAGATGGGTGAGGTCAACTATCTGGTTGACATGGGAGTCACTGGGGTAGCCCCTAAGGTATTCCATGTTAACAGGCCCAAGCCTTTCCACAGATGAGAGGAAGGTTCATGTCTTCTGCTAGCTTCAGAGCAAGAGCAGGAGGAGAGTGAGCCCCATCCTGATTTGCTGCATAGCAACCCTCAGGATGTCTCAATGGAGGGAGTACATCTCTCTCCAGATCTGACACCGGAGCAGCAGAGGTCCTGCAGGGCTTTGCTCCGTCAGGACGCCCCTCTGTTCTCACTGATCGCAGGCCTCACCCTGTGGTACAGGCATGAAATTGACACTGGTGACAGTGTACCTGACAAAAGCAGATGCTATCAGATGTCAATCACTGTAAAGAACCACATCCAGGCAGAGGTCGCCAAGATGTTGGATCTGGGTGTAATTGAACGCTCAACCAGACCGTGGTCCAGCCCCATGGTCCTTGGCCCCAAAGCAAGTTCCCAGGCCAGTACCAAGGATTGGAGGTTCTCTGTGGACTGCAACAGAGTCAATGCCATCACCAAGACTGACACTCACCCATTGCTCAGGGCTGATGAGCTTGTGGACAGCATAGGTGCTGCCAAATTTATAAGCACCTTTGACCTCACCTTAGGCTATTGGCAAATAGCTCTGACAGACGAGGCCAAGGAAAAAAACGCATTCTCAACACCTGAGGGGCTCTACCAGTTTAGAGTCATGCCTTTTGGGTTGAAGAATGCACCTGCCAGCTTCCAACAGTTGGTCAATCATGCGCTCAGTGGGCTGATGGCCTTTTGTGTGCCTATCTAGATGACATTGCTGTTTACAGTTCCACCTGGGATGAGCATTTGCCTCATTTGGGTAAGGTGTTGCAGCCTTGAAAAGGGCTAACCTCACTATCAAGGCCACCAAGTGTCAGATAGCTCAGTGGAAAGTCAATGGTCACGAGGTAGGAAGGTGTTGAATCCAACCTCTCACCAGTAAGGTACAGGATGTACATGACTGGCAGACTCCTATTATTCAAACCCAAGTGAGAGCTTTTTGGGCCTCACTGGGTATTATCAAAACTTCTAGGCAAACTATGGCACCCTCGCTGCCCCTCTTAAAGCTCTGACATCGCCCAAGCAACCGAGGAAGGTTAATTGAACTGAAGACTGTCAGGGGGCCTTTGTTGGCTTGGAGGAAAGTCTGTGTAGGGCACCTGTATTGTGTGCTCTTGATTACAGCAAACCCTTTATTGTTCAAACTGATGCTTGTGACACCGGAATTGGAGCTGTCTTGTCCCAGTTAGATGACAAAAGGAGGGAACATCCGATCATCTTTTTCAGTAGACAACTCAAAGGTAGAGAACACAGGTGGGATACTGTTGAAAAAGAATGTTTCAGTATAGTTTGGAGCCTTAGGCATTTTAGGCCCTACCTTACAGGAAAGAAAGGAAGTGAGTGCAAAGTCAGGAGTGAAAGAGTTGTAGAGAAGTCAAGATACAAGTGATATGCAAAGCTAGGTTTTAACAAATTAAATTGCCTTGTGGTAATTTGATTTGCTGAAATTACCTTGTTTTTTAAATTTTATGGAGGTTCCTTTCAACACCCCCGCTATCTACCCCATACTGACCCTCTCCCCTACGCTTCCCCCCATACACCCTACTCCTAAACATATACATACCTTTTTTTACAGCTACAGGTAATTTTGGTGAATTAAATGATTACTATGTAATTTACGTACACAAAAATGAATATATGCAAAAAAGACAGCAATGGCAATGAGGAAGAATATGGATAAAGAATGTACATGGATAAACACAGATAGAAATAGTGAAATAATCAATAATATAAAACTCTGAGCCTTAATCATAACCCTCTAGCCCACAGCCATTTTCCTGAAAATAGTTATAAAACGTTCAGTGCAATACACAATTAAAACAGAGAAATACTACAAGTAGACATTTGCTCTTATAACGAGGTGAATGCTGGCTTGGTTGGCTTTAGTGTGCAAGGTCTGATCACCAATGGTGTCCCAGTCACAACCAAATTGAGCTTCCAGAATTCTTACAATCTTAAAATGACACCAGCGATTTCATCTTGTCCCAATGTTGCGTGTAAACGTTGCTCCTGTCCCACCCAATTTCTTGCTTTCAGGTACCTTTATATCTGAATTTATAATGGAAATGAAAAAGAAGTACCAGAATGCAGAGAAAAAGACAGGAATGCGACAATCCTCACAATCATCATATAAAGACGCGGATTGGCCCTTCCTGAAAGTAAGTGAAATATGATAAGCAAGACCGAACAGGGCAAGTGTTTATTTACTCTCTGTTAAATTAAGTTCATTTTCTGAAGTATTACTTTCCCCTATTAGCAAAACAAAATACACATAATGAGCACTGTACACTTATACTGTTTTTAGTCTTTTCTGAGTTCTAAACTCTTGTAATGAGACATCAGATCCAACCATTTCTAGTTTCAGACTTTTTCATGTTGCGACTTGCTTTTTTTAAATTTTATTCGTAATAGGAGCCCACAAATCCTAGCATGCAGAGTGCTGCTTGCTCAATAGCTAGAATTGAAAAAAAGCATCACTCATCATGACATGCAGCTGACTCTGCTCTCAGCTGATCGGTTATTAGGAACAGAGCTGCTTCCGCAGCTAGGCCTTGCATGAATTGTTGCTTGCATTCCTTTGAGACTTTTTTTTACAAATAAGTAGAATGAACAGAGGCTAATTACAACTAATTCCGTTCACATTTTATCAGTGTTTTTAGGGTTTAACTGAGAACAGGAAAGCGTTTTATCCGTGTTTTTAGGGTTTAACTCAAAACAGGAAAGTATTTATATCTAAGCTTAGTAAATCAAGCTATGTGAAAAAAAGATGGCAGCTGTGCAGTATTTCAACAGTGTCAGGGGTCTTTTTGGGTGTCTGACACATTCTGAACCAAAAGTGCATAAGACTTGTTTGTTTGCTCATGCAAGTCCTTACTAATTTGATCCATGACCACAATGGGTTTTATACCTTACCCCAACTCCTTTTTATTAGTAGGAATTCAGTATGCCAAAAGACCTCTCGCTGAATATTAATCCAAGAAAATGTGTGATTGCCTTACTTCCTGACAAGGTCCCACATGGCGTTATTTGTATAAACTGCCCCTTGGCCTACTATCATAATTTTAGGCAGTATGTTCCCTGTCTGCTTACAGGCCACAATTATCAGACATCGTTCTGAGCTGCTACTATTCCAAAAAAACATTCTGGAGCACATTAGCTCTTGTCCAATAATTAAGCCCCCTCGCTTTAGAAAGGTAAGATGGGCCTGTTTTAAAATATTTTGTTCTCTACAAACCCAGGAATTCACAGCATGAGATCATCTCCCTCTCACCTTACCCCAGGCACAATCAAACCTTCTCCCCTATCAGAGTAATGTTCAGGGGATTTCTCAATTTCCTATGTATCCCAGGTTACACCTAGGAATTCAAACAATTTCCTTATTTGCTCCACCGCTTTCAGATAGACTACCCAGCACAGGTCATCACAACTTCTTTGAAAAGAGCCTTACAATAAATTGATGCAATTCGATACAGAAGTACCCATCTCAGTCACCTACTAAGTCAAAACCTAAATAATTCCCAACCAACATTATCATTTAGTCACACATACTCCTCCATTATTAAATCCATATATCAAACTCCACTGTTTCCATTCAGGGGGATAAACACTATCTATCTCATGCACAATGACGTTCATGGATACGCTTACCTTCAATACCTACCTTAGTTACGCTGTACTTATATAAGCTCTACCATTTCTGCTTAAGAAAATTGACCAGTTGCTCTAAAGCATGCTTAACCTTGTCAGCAACGGCCCACAGGTTACTATTCATGTGCTTATTGACCAAATAACATGCCTAGGTAAAAGACCCTCCCTGTTTAACAACCCTACCTTAAACTCAACATTAAGAGGTCACAAACCAGGGAAAGAATTACTCTTGTACAGTGCAAATACCGTACATCTTCATTAGCAACAAACAAAACGAACATACCTAAGCTGCTGTTCACCTGTGACATTGATCAAAATATACAAAGTATTACTGATAAATGCAGATTGGGAGCAACAATCCCTAAGAACGTTTCCAATAATAAAAAAAAAGTTGTCACAGACAAAGACTCACAGTTGTCAAAGAAAGGAACCAAACACAAAACCTAAAATGATGCACAATTAATGCCAAGTCAGCAGTTTAACATGACATAAACATCCATCCCAGAATCACAGAGGCAAACCAAGACATAATAGCTCTAAAGTAAAACTTTTTTCTAGCTATTTTACCACTGTAGCAAAAACCTTAGTCTCAAATGGATACATCGTAGTTTCAAAGAATACGGAAAAATAGGAGGTGGTATGGCCACCCAACTCCCAGAGGAATGGAAGGGGATCTCAATCCCGAGCAAACAGGACACTCTATTTGAACATGTAGTCATTAACCGTAGCCCCACTTAGGATGTGTCAATATTCTTCATCACTCTATACATAACTCTGTGCCATAACAATATCTTATTAGATGGTTGGTGCAAGCTGCAAGCTTATCTGTCATTTGCAAAACCTTTAAAACAAGTTAGCCATTCTAGGGCACATATATATCTGGTTGGAGAACAAGGCGCTACCTGCCATATATGAATTCCTCAAAATCATAGAATTTCTAGGTTTTACACAAAATTCAAAGGACCAAAAACACAAATATGTTCACACACTAGATGTACTTCTGTTTTAGAATCTTGATAATCCTGATATAATGTACATGAATGAGATGGAACTATTTTGGACAGACCACCATCTGACACTATGTAAAGTTCCCCTGCCTTTACTGGCTACAATCCAGTGGAATGGAACAGTCAATAAAACCTTATGAAGACCCCTGTGACTAACACATAATGAGAAATGTTAAATCCACCTTTACAGAACTCATACTAGAAATACTCAAGCCAGAATGCCTACAGGCCATTCAAGAAGAAGAAATCTGTAGAGAATGAGACAAAACCCTAACACAATAACAAAGTAAACAATAACTGGTACACAATAGAACTGTCCACTCTGAAGAGAAGATTTTGAGAGCAAATGGAGAAAGTCCTACGTCAATTAGAACACATTTGCTTGTCTTATATAGGATAGCTGTAAGGCAAGCAAACAATACGTTCATGCAAATAGGGCCCTAGAATCCCATAACAAAACTAGAGGGTTATTAATCATTTCAGGGAGTAATCAACCCAGAATAGACCAATAATAAGACTCTATGAAATCAAAAGGTTCAATTCTAACTTTGCTACCTTGTTCTTCATTGAAATTAAGCCTATTCTATCACCAATGTATGGTATGAAAATCTCAAAGGCCTTGTGTAACGCTCACCTGATTCTCGCAGAGGCGCGGTCTTGACTGGGCGACTACCGTATCTTCAAAGGTGATGTGCAGCACCCGGTGGGCTCTTTGGGCTGGACCTCTGTGCCCTGTATGCCTGACGTGCAGAGTAAGATGTCTGCAGATAGAAAATACGGGGTTAATGAACTGGGGTTATTGGGGTGTCCCTATCTCTTTCCCCTTCTCCTCTCCTGTAGACCCCCACAGGTTAACCCTCTCACCTTAGGTAAGTGAATGCCGAGCTCTCCATCTGCCTCGGGGCAGGGTGCTGTAACCAGTTTCTTCACTGGATAGGTAGCGCAGGCCTCTTGACTTCAGAGGACTGCTGTCCGTCGTTTACTGCACGAACGGTAAGTTTCGAGTAACTCAAATGTCTTTAAAGTCTTTAATAATGATGTCTCTTGTTTTGCAGGGTTCCGGCGATGGCGGATGACGGGCTGAAGTGAGTTGAAGATGGAGCCCGCGTGATGGATAGAAGCGCCTGGAAGCACGTAAGTAAGCGCTTGTTGCCAGCTTCACGATGCGCTCTAACTGTCTTTTTATTTTGCAGGTACAAGTTCGGAGCGGCTGCAGGGTGCCGGGATACCCACTGGGTTAGATGTGGAAAGGAGTAATGGCACGTGAGTGTTAAAGTTCCCCAATGTCTTTAAACCCACCTTGTTTTGTCTTTCAGATGCGGGATGCAGCGCCGACGGCCTCCGGAGCGTGCGAAGAGTTGGTAAGCTTTTGTCTTTCAGATGCCGGAATGCAGTGTGAAGACCTCCGGAGCGCACGAAGAGTAGGTAAGCCTTTGCCTTTCAGATGCCGGAATGCTAACCTGTTCTTTCTTGTCTTTATAGGTGTTGCTGAAGACTGGATTCAGGATGGTAAGCCTTTTTCCTTAGGCCCAGGACCGGATGCAGAAGACACGATGAGCGTTCTGCTGCAGAGGGTGCAGAATAACGCAAAGCAAGATTCATCCACCGGGTGTGGTTTAAATAGCCTCCTGTAGTGCTTAGGTGTCTCCTTCCACAGCCACGCCTAAGTAAGAAAAGAGTTCCTGGTAAGAAAAGAGTTCCTGCCTTCCAGAAGAGTTCCAGTGTTCTGAATCTAGGGAGTGGCTCCAGCCCCACCCAACAGGAAAAGTAGTTCCAAACAGAAGAGGATCAGAGGCTCAACTGGCAGGCAAGTAAGCAGCATGGTCTGCTGCAGGTAAGTCCACCCAAGCATTATGAGCCCGGCGCTTCCAGCGCTGGGACTGGGCATATTTATGAGCCTGGTGCCACTGGCGCCAGGACTGGGTCCAAAAGGTCCCAATTGGGACTGGTTGGCACTCGGAACCTGGGTTATGGATCTGCTTCCAAGGGAGTTGGGAAAACCCTGACCTTTTGGAAGCAGAGATCAAATCTAGGGAGTGGCTCCAGCCCAACCCAACAGGAAAAGTAGTTCCAAACAGAAGAGGATCAGAGGCTCAACTGGCAGGCAAGTAAGCAGCATGGTCTGCTGCAGGTAAGTCCACCCAAGCATTATGAGCCCGGCGCTTCCAGCGCTGGGACTGGGCATATTTATGAGCCTGGTGCCACTGGCGCCAGGACTGGGTCCAAAAGGTCCCGATTGGGACTGGTTGGCATCGGAACCTGGGTTATGGATCTGCTTCCAAGGGAGTTGGGAAAACCCTGACCTTTTGGAAGCAGAGATCATGACAGTACCCCCCCTCAAGGCCCCTCCCAAACCGGGCTTCTCCGGGGGTTTTGGCTTGTCAGGAAATGTTCGGTGAAATCTTTTGATTAGGCGAGGAGCGTGGACATATTCAGCAGGTTCCCAGGATCTCTCTTGGGGGCCGTAGCCTTTCCAGTCAATTAGGTAGAACAGTTTAGATTTGGAGATCTTGGAGTCCAGAATGCTTTTGACTTCAAACTCGAGTTCTCCATCAACTAGGATAGGTTTTGGAGATTTGGTTAGTCGAGTTTGAGGTTGCACGGGTTTTAATAGAGAGACGTGGAAGACCGGATGTATCTTCATGTGCGGGGGCAAGTCCAACTTGACCGCTACTGGGTTTACTATGGTAGTGATGGAATAGGGACCAAGGTATCTTGGGTTGAATGTGCGTGGCCCTTTTAGAGATAGATATTTGGTGGATAACCAGACTTGATCCCCTACTTGATAGTGAGGGGCTTCCTTCCGATGTTGATCTGCTCCTTTCTTGTAATGTTCTTTAGCCCTTTGAAGGTGAGAAACAGCTTCCTTAAAGGCTTGGGTGATTGTAGAATGCAGGTAGTCTACTGCTGGTGTTTCAAGATCTTGGAGGGGATCCAACTCCGAGGTTCGAGGGTGACTGCCGTACAAAAGAAAAAACGGGGTTTTTCCAGTTCCCGAATGGACAGAGTTATTGTAGGCATACTCGGCTATCCAAAGGATATCTTTCCAAGTTTTTTCAGTTTGTTGCAGCATGCAGCGTAAATACTGTTCCAGAGTTTGATTGGTCCTCTCGGTTTGTCCGTCGGTCTGAGGGTGGTGACTGGTCGATAGTCTCACATCAATTTGAGCCGACCGACAGCAACTTCGCCAAAAATGAGAAATAAATTGACTACCTCGATCCGAAATTAGAACCGAAGGAAAACCGTGCAGTCGGACGATGTTTTTGAGAAATTCTCGGGCCAGAGTTGCTGCTGTTGGCAAGCCTTTGAGCGGAATGAAATGCGCCATCTTGCAGAATAAGTCCACGATTACTAGAATCGTATTGTATCCGGAGCATGGAGGTAGATCGGTGATGAAGTCCATAGAAAGCGTATGCCAAGGGCGAGGTGGGATGTCAATAGGGCGTAAGAGGCCTGCTGGTCTTTCCTTTTGACTCTTGTTTTGGGCGCATACTCCACAGGACATTATAAAGTCTCTTATATCTTTTTTCCAAGACGGCCACCAGAAGTAGCGCTTGATCTTTTCTGAGGTCTTGGCTATACCGGGATGACCTTCCATTAAAGAGTCGTGATAACAAGAGATTACTTTTTTCTGTAAATCTGTGCTGGGTAGGTATAATCGTTCTTGGAAATACAATAAGTTGTCCTTTACTGCAAAGTCCTTTCCCTGCAGATGCCAATTCTGTATGTCTGCTGGAGTTACAAGTTGAAAGGCTTTATCCTTAACTTCCTCTATGGATTCTGTGGCGATTACACCCAGAATTCTTTGTTCGGGAATGATTGGTACAGGTTTAGGGTTGATCAAGTGTTCTTCCACTCCCATCCGAGAAAGGGCATCGGCTTTACCGTTCTTTGTACCAGGTCGATAGGTAATTATGAAGTCAAACTCGGCAAAGAATAATGCCCAACGGAGTTGTCTAGAGGATTGGGCTTTTGCGGTTTTCAAATATTGCAGGTTTCGGTGATCCGTAATCACAGTAACGGTGTGTCGGGCCCCCAGCAGATAATGCCGCCAAGCCTTAAAGGCAGACTTGATAGCCAGAAGTTCCTTGTCAGTAATCGTGTAATTGACTTCAGGAGGCGAGAATTTGCGGGACCAAAATGCCACGGGATGCAACTGATTGGTTACCGGGTCCTTTTGTGATAGAACTGCCCCCATGGCAAGGCTTGAAGCATCAGTTTCCACGATGTAGGGGAGTTTGGGGCGAGGGTGTTTTAAGATTGGTGCAGAGATAAATTTAGTCTTCAAATCCTGGAAAGCTTGTTCCGCCTCGGTAGACCATTCAAAACGTTTGTTTTTCTTTAACAAGGCAGTGATGGGCTGGACTATTCGAGAGAACTCGGGGATAAACCTGCGGTAAAAGTTAGCGAAGCCTAACATGCTTTGCACACCTTTTACGGAGGATGGTGATGGCCATTTGAGAACTGCATCGACCTTCTTTGAATCCATACGCACTCCGCCAGGTGATAATATGAATCCCAAGAATTCAACTTCAGTCACGTTGAAAACACATTTTTCCAACTTAGCGAAAAGTTTGTGTTGACGCAATCTTTCGAGGACCATTTTCACGTGTTTCCGATGTTCAGATTCCGATGAAGAATAAACGAGAATGTCGTCGATGTAAACAACAACACACACATCTATGAGCTCTCTGAGGACATCGTTCATAAAATATTGAAAGGCGGCCGGGGCATTGCAAAGTCCGAAGGGCATGACCTGATATTCAAATAGCCCATACTTGGTGCGGAAGGCCGTCTTCCATTCATCGCCCTCTTTTACTCGTACTAAGTGGTAAGCTCCTCTAAGAACCAGCTTTGTATATATGCATGCTTTTCTGACTTGGTCCAGGAGTTCAGGGATCAAAGCTAACGGATATCTATTCTTAACGGTGATCTGGTTCAGGGAGCGATAATCGATACAAGTTCTAAGGTCTCCTTCCTTTTTTGGAACGAAGAACAAAGCTGAAGAGGCAGGGGACTTGGAAGGACGAATAAACCCATTTGCTAGGTATTGATCCAGGTATTGTCGAAGGTGAAGGTTCTCAGGCTCGGTGAGGGCATAAATTCTACTACAAGGAGGAGTAGATCCAGGTATCAGGTCTATCTGGCAGTCATAAGACCTATGAGGAGGTAGAGAGTTAGCCTGCTCCTTCCGGAAAACATCTTGGTATTCTAGGTATTCGGGAGGTAACTGGGGAGTCTCTGAAGAAATTGCTGCCAGTGCAACACCAGGTAGAGGGTGACAAGTAGAGACACATTCTGGAAACTGGACCGTTCTTGCTCGCCAATCGATCAGAGGATTGTGTTTCTCTAACCAAGGTATTCCTAGAATAATCTGGAACTGAGGGGCCTTGATCACATCGAACACGATCTTCTCATGGTGTCCATCTTGACTTACTAGCGTCACCTCTTGAGTGGTATGCGTTACTGGCCCGGAGGCTATCTCCGTACCATCCACCGTAGTAATGACGTCCTTTACAGCCTTGGGACAAAGAGTTAGATTCATCCTCAAAACCATTTCATGATCCACATAATTGCCGATGGCACCGCTGTCGACGTAAGCTTCAATTGCATGTAATCGATCCGGATTATCAGGGCTAATGAGGACCATAGGTATCACGAAATGCGAGGTCACGGAACTGGTTTTCACGCTCGGCAAGAGGACCTCTATTCTTGTCAGGCGAGGTCGTTTCCCTGCTCAGAGTTTGTAACTGTGGTAACTGCAGCTCCTACTGCCTTCTTGGCAGGTTTCACCGGACAGTCTCGAAGAAAGTGCCCTGAGTTTCCGCAATATAGGCATAATTGCAACTGTTTTCTCCTTTCCCGCTCCCTTTGTGTTAGAGGACCTTTCAGACCCCCTATTTGCATGGGTTCCCCGGAGTCTACTCCTTTGGAAGGAGTTGGCGGTTTGGAAAATACTCGAGCATAAAACTTGGAACGATCGGCCTTCCTGTTCTGCAGTCTGTGATCTATTTGAACGACCAAGTCTATATAATCCGAACAGTCTTGTGGGGGATTCACTACTTGGGCTAAAACGTCTTTGAGCTCTCCACGTAGACCTCTATAAAACAGCGTAATCCTTTTGTCCTCAGGCCATTGAGTTTCCACTATTAGTCTATTGAAAGATGCAATATAAGCCAAAAGGTCTTGATTACCCTGTCGCAACGAAAGAAGCTCATTGTCCAAGGCCTGCCCCTGTGCATGTCTTGCGAACAGTTTTTCCATACTAAGCTGAAAGGCTTGAAAATCATGGAGAACCGGATCATCTTGATTAACTAGAGGGATCGACCAGTCTGCCGCATTGCCACTAAGGTACGAAAGTACAAAAGCTACTTTAGCTTGATCAGTTGGAAAGGCTGCTGGCCGGCATAAGAAGTGCAACCGGCACTGATTGATAAATACCGCAAACCTCTTTGGGTCACCAGAAAATCGTTCGGGCGGAGCCAGAGGTACATTCCCAGGTAGGTTGATCTGCACTGGATTCATAGAGGATGTTGAAGGAAGATTTGCCCCTGATGCGGGTAGCGGGGTCTGTCCGGCTTGTGACTGTAGCAATTGTCTAGCAAGATCATCTGTTCTCTCCTTGGAAATAATTAGTTCCCTTCTTAGAGCGTTCGTTTCCTGACGAGCTGCATGCACTTCTGCCCTTAGTTCCCCAAGTAACCGGGCTAGGTGGTCAGTATCCGAGGTTTCCATAGCGCCTGGGCGAGAGTTTTGCGGTAGGCTTTGCGTTCTGTAACGCTCACCTGATTCTCGCAGAGGCGCCGGTCTTGACTGCGCGACTACCGTATCTTCAAAGGTGATGTGGAGCACCCGGTGGGCTCTTTGGGCTGGACCTCTGTGCCCTGTATGCCTGACGTGCAGAGTAAGATGTCTGCAGATAGAAAATACGGGGTTAATGAACTGGGGTTATTGGGGTGTCCCTATCTCTTTCCCCTTCTCCTCTCCTGTAGACACCCACAGGTTAACGCTCTCACCTTAGGTAAGTGAATGCCGAGCTCTCCATCTGCCTCGGGGCAGGGTGCTGTAACCAGTTTCTTCACTGGATAGGTAGCGCAGGCCTCTTGACTTCAGAGGACTGCTGTCCGTCGTTTACTGCATGAACAGTAAATTTCGAGTAACTCAAATGTCTTTAAAGTCTTTAATAATGATGTCTCTTGTTTTGCAGGGTTCCGGCGATGGCGGATGACGGGCTGAAGTGAGTTGAAGATGGAGCCCGTGTGATGGATAGAAGCGCCTGGAAGCACGTAAGTAAGCGCTTGTTGCCAGCTTCACGATGCGCTCTAACTGTCTTTTTATTTTGCAGGTACAAGTTCGGAGCGGCTGCAGGGTGCCGGGATACCCACTGGGTTAGATGTGGAAAGGAGTAATGGCACGTGAGTATTAAAGTTCCCCAATGTCTTTAAACGCACCTTGTTTTGTCTTTCAGATGCGGGATGCAGCGCCGACGGCCTCCGGAGCGTGCGAAGAGTTGGTAAGCTTTTGTCTTTCAGATGCCGGAATGCAGTGTGAAGACCTCCGGAGCGCACGAAGAGTAGGTAAGCCTTTGCCTTTCAGATGCCGGAATGCTAACCTGTTCTTTCTTGTCTTTATAGGTGTTGCTGAAGACTGGATTCAGGATGGTAAGCCTTTTTCCTTAGGCCCAGGACCGGATGCAGAAGACACGATGAGCGTTCTGCTGCAGAGGGTGCAGAATAACGCAAAGCAAGATTCATCCACCGGGTGTGGTTTAAATAGCCTCCTGTAGTGCTTAGGTGTCTCCTTCCCCAGCCACGCCTAAGTAAGAAAAGAGTTCCTGGTAAGAAAAGAGTTCCTGCCTTCCAGAACAGTTCCAGTGTTCTGAATCCAGGGAGTGGCTCCAGCCCCACCCAACAGGAAAAGTAGTTCCAAACAGAAGAGGATCAGAGGCTCAACTGGCAGGCAAGTAAGCAGCATGGTCTGCTGCAGGTAAGTCCACCCAAGCATTATGAGCCCGGCGCTTTCAGCGCTGGGACTGGGCATATTTATGAGCCTGGTGCCACTGGCGCCAGGACTGGGTCCAAAAGGTCCCAATTGGGACTGGTTGGCACTCGGAACCTGGGTTATGGATCTGCTTCCAAGGGAGTTGGGAAAACCCTGACCTTTTGGAAGCAGAGATCATGACACCTTGTCCCTAGACCCATCTGCAGTATGCCCCTCACTCTAAACAACTTCCACCCCATAGCTGAACATGGCAACATACAAACTTTGCAAAAGTTAAATGTGCAAAAAAAGAAGTAAGTAGGGATGCACAACCAAAATAGTTTAAGAGATTTATGTACCTAATTACGTTATTTAAATCAACTTCTGGTACTCTGGGTAAATTCCTGTCAAGGGCACTAGAAACTATAAGAAACAAATGGTGCTCAATGAGCCTTGATGAGATGCCCAGGCACTCTCTTGAGAACATCCCTGATTAGTTTCAGTTAGATTATCTACCAACACAAAGTTAAAAGACCCCACAGACCCTAATCTTGCTATTACTCACATCAATAATCAGTCTAAATCCAAACATAGACACCTAGCCTAACCCATCCTTTCAAGGTCTCCTTCAAATAAGCGGTAGTACTCACCTCATTTATGAAATCCACCATCATATCACTATTGAAAATAACAATAAAGACCCTGGGGACATAACTAACTACTGACCTATAACAACATCCCATTCCTAGCTAAAACTCTAGAAAGATTAAAAATAATCCAGCTACAAGAGCACAACAAAACAACCTACTACAAGTCAGACAATCAGGTTTTTGACCAGACCATAACACAGAAACCACCCTCCGAGACAATACAGAATATCGATTAAAAATAATGAATAAAAATGAGAAAGATGTCCTCCTCTTACTTATCCTGTCTGCTCCTTACAATATGGGTGACCAATACATCCTCCTGTGTTCATTAGAACCAACTAGAGCATAGAAGGCAATGTTCACAATGGGGTCCGAAAAGGATAATTTATCTCAGCATGGCATTTGAATGTTTGTAGGTGCCCATTACAAACGTAATCTCATATATATATGGACGACATGCAACTAGTGCTTCATACAAATCTCTACCCAGCTCAGAATGAAAGAATCATTATTTTCCCATGTGTAATCCAAAATTGGATTGCAGGAAAAAAACTGTACCTCAACATGGAAAAAATAAACTTCTTCAGTCGCGGTACTACCCCAAATTAGGTTGTTATCCCCTTCTAGTGGTCTGACAACATGGATCCCCCCTAGCACCTGCAGAAACAAGACAAAACCTAAGGATAATATTGGACCCCACTACCTCTTTAAATGTTGTCATGAAACACACACACCTACACCCACACACACACACACAACCAAGCACCTTAAAGAAAATCCTGCCACTGCTTAACATGAATCACAATACAAAACCTCTATAGGCCTTAACTGCCAGCAAATGTGACCACTGCAGAACCCTTTACGTGGCATTCCCCAAACAACCCCTCAAACAGCTCAAATGGGACTAAAACAATCATCAGACTTGTCTGTGGACTGCACACATTTGACAATATTTTTTCTTCACTATTATTGTAGCAGGTAGAGAAGAGAATCAATGTCAAGTAGCTCTGCATTTGACAAAAATGTGCTGGAAGTGCCCTCAATATGTGCACAACCAATACAAAAACTACAAGATAAGCAGAACTCTAAGATCATCCACATACCTGAGATTGGAAAATGGCACATTCTAAAAGAATAAATGTTTTTCATATAAATCCATCAGAGTACAGGTTCAAGACGTCTGGAACAAACTATGAAAATGTTCATAAGGAGCCCTTATAAAAATACTAATGGAAAACTAAAATATAGACCCCACTTCACCCTTTAATAAGCCCTATTTCACTGTAATCCCTGCATTTCCAGACACACTTAATGGAAGAATAAATTTTCATGCAGCGCTCAAACAAATCACAATAAATAAATAAATGTTGTTTGGAATGAATACACTATTAGGCATCACAAAAAGATAAGCCCTCTCTCAAAAGATAATATTTGAAAGTATGATACATTCAAATGATCACACAGAGAGCAACTTGAACATTCCACTTTTTTATATTGTAACATCTGACACTTTCTACTTGTAAGAGTATATTTCTTTTTTTAAATGGCTCTGAGATAAAACACATAGATAGACACATATGTAAGACATATTTGTCAAACACATTTGTTCTGGCCACTAAAATATACTCAATTACAGACCTTTAAAATTATTCTAACATTTGTTATTTGAAACTTTGAAAGCAACGCATATTTGGTCTTGGCACTAAATGATGTCACAACCATTTACAGTCACTGAATATTAACTTTGCCTGCCTACTTTGAATGACAATACTTTTCTCTACAGCTACTAAATAGTATTTTGACTGAAGACTAACAGACGAAACCAACAACTGCATTCTCCTCTACCAAGAAACACATGTTTTATTCTCTGAAACTAATATTTATTATGGCAGATAAAAAACATACACTCATTTACGGACCCAGAATAAAATATTTTCCTACCTACCAGGAATTATAAGCCTTAATGTCTATATAAAGTATTTGGAATGCCACATATAGATGGCACAACTAATGATTATAAACTTCTCTTGCCTGCCAGCAAACATTGGACATTTTCTCTGCAACAAGTATTTGTTCTGGTTGTAATTTCCTTCCTCAAATGTATTCCAAGATATGGTATTATCAACTTTGAAAGCAACAGGTATTTGTTCTTGCCAATAAAAGATGACACATTCACATATAGCCACTGAGCATAATCTCCTCCTGCATATCAATAATTATAAGAGTTTTCTCTGAAACAAGTACTTGCTCTGGCTACTAAAAGATGACATACTCAGTCACTCAATATAAGCTCCTGCTTCCTATTAAGAAATATAAGATGTTTTCTCTGCAAAAGGTATTTTGTATGGTCGCTAAAAGATAACCCACTCAATTATAACCACTAAGAGTAATCACCTGCCAATTACCAAGAAATGTGATGCTTCTCTGCAACTAGTATTTGGTTCATCAATAAAATGATAACATACTTGGTTACATACACTGACATCACTCTCTTGCCACAAAATAATTCGAAGAGTTGTTATTCACAATAGTATTTGTTCTGGCCACTGATAAATGGCACAGTTACTCATAGCTACTGAATACGATCACTTGCCTACAAAGAGCTATTTGATATTTTTCTCTTAAATTTCAGACTAGTATTTGATTTGGCCACTAAAAGACAGCCAGTCAATTAAAGCCAATGGTAATCTCCTCCTGCCTCCCAAGAAATAAAGACGTTCTCCGCATTTAGTCTTTGCTATGGCCTCTAAAAAAACAACACATACAGTTCCATACGTTGAATGAAGTCTCTTATCTCAACAGAAATTTAAGATTTGTTAATCACTATTTTGCAAACAACTGTTATTTGTACTGGCCACTAAAAGATGGCTCAGTACTTTACAACCACTAAATATCATCTTCTCTTGCCTACCAAGAATTATAATACTTTTCTCTGCAACTGTTAACTAGTATTTTGTCTGGCAACTACAAGGTGGCACAGTCACCTACAGCCAATGAATACAATCACTCGTAACAATCAAGAAATATATGACTTTTTCTCTATAAATATTAATTAGTATTTATTCTAGCCATGAAAAGATGATGCAGTCTTTTAAAGCCAATGAACATAATCTCCTCCTGCCTAGTAAGAAATATATGGGGTTTTATATTATTTATTATTGGCACTAAAGTACAACCTTCTTAGTTAGAATGAGTTTAATTTCCTTCTGCCTACTGCACCCAATTATTTGCCATGGACACTAATATACAACACGTGCAGTTACAAACAATGAATATAATTGGGGCCGATTCATGGAATTATTTGCGTGGAAAATCAGGGATTTGCGGGCCATTCTGCATGCAAAACCCTATTAGTTGATTCATGGAATTGACTGCGCTGCACTTTTTCCTGACTTGCGTGGACTTTGCGCAGGCTCAGCATGTCTCTGCGAGCAGTCAAGTGCCTTTCGCAGAGGGCGGACCTCAGAAAATGGGGAAGAACAAAGGAAAAAGTGGGCTTTATGAGGGTCGGGCCGCAGGCAGTCCATAGCACGCCCAAAAATGTGCACGACAAAGCGTATTCATGGATGTGACCACGCAACCTCTCGCCGGCGAAATGCCCACGCATATACCTCCATCCCTCTGCCACCTGAAGGCAGCCGTTAGTACACCTGCGCTTAGGAATCGCAATGCAGAGGTGGGTTTGCATGTCGGATTTAGGGGCACTTTTACATGTACGTGTACACAGCCGGGGATCCGATCGGAGTTAGCGGTGCACCACTCACTCAAAGCTGGGGGGAAATCCGCCAAAGCCATGATCTGGCGGACCCTTAAATGCAGTGGTAATAGCGCTACCGCCACATTTAAGGGTTACCGCCAAACTCGTGATGAGGCCCAAATTTGTGTCAAAATCAATTTAAGATATGCTCTTTGCAATTTTGCAAGCAACTGGTACTTTTTCTGGTCACTAAACGTTAGCACACTGAATCTCCTACCTTCTTTCAAACACTTCAGTGGTGTTCTTCTCCTCACACTGTCACAAAATGTAACATAAATGTATGTTATGCAAAATGTTGTCATGGATGTATTAGAGTCAGTTCTGAAAAAAAAGATGATTTATCCAATTGTATTTCTTGCCTCTCAGCTATATCCCATTTTTATATTCTACATGGGCCTTAAAATAATCCTACTTTCATGTTTTTCTGTCCTCCAGCTGAACGCTATTTTAATGATCTCACTATCCCTCAACTCAATCCTATTCATATGCTACCACATTCTCAACTAATGTCTAGTCCATTAAAGGAATAGTGCTCTCAAAAATATTATTGTTCCGAGCGTTCAGGCATGTGTTTTTAAGCATACGTTGATCGATCGTACCAACATTTCCTATGTACCTTCCTGTAGTTTTCCTCACTTTTACACATGCGAAATCAGGCAGCAGGGCGTGGCCATCTTGTGCTAATCCTATCCGTTGCCACACCACCCTAAGGTGAACTACCCTGGCAGCACTAAATCATATCGCCCCGCCCCTGAAGCTGACATCACTAGATGCGTACGGCCCATTTCACAATGCCAATGCACATATTGTGTCAACGTTCTCTGTGCTCCAGCTAATGACGTGTCTCCATGAAAATGTCAGGACACCTTGTTCCTCTATGAGTATAAACAGACCGCTTCTCATCAGACAACATCAGATCATTTCACTGCCTTTTTTGTGTATCCTGTGGCTCGTTTCTGCTCTGTTCAGCTATCTTCGTTGCTCGTAGCCTGTGCAAACAGATCGTAGTACTATCATTACTATCTATTTTAATTTTGTCAGATAATGTCAACAATACAGCCCTACCAGTACGAGCCAGAGTATTCCATGGCAAAATTACTCGACAGAGAAAGATGCAGAAATGGTGGGGCTTCGGACGACAGTTGGGAGGACGAATCACCAGATCAAGAGCCTGAGCCTAGTCGCATGGACGACGTCGCAACCTGGTGTACCTGCAATTGGTGAGAGGTAATGCCAACTGAGGAAGAGAACTGCTGCTGCAGAGAAAACTCTGGATGCATGTCCTATATATCGGAAGATGAGACCCGGCCGCAATGCGTTACCGAGCTGTGTGACTTCAGGGCAGCCTGCCTCACACAGTCTGTGTTGAGGCTTATGATGGTGCTTATGCACAAACTTTGCGCAACAGTTCGCCCTCGCAATCCAAGGAATGAGTAAATGTACTCTAGATGTGATGTCACTTAGGCCACTAACATTTCATGTTTGTCTCCTATATTGTCGTAACTTTGATCTATCACTGCCAAATTAATGTAGTCTTGCAAGTCTATATACATCAATCGCGATTTGTGGAAATCATATTGGTCATGTTAGGTAGCTTTCGCGTACAACCAAGAAACAATATTTCTCTGTGTTCCAAATTTAATAGAATACATAGTTTTCACTTTTGTAATGTGTCTACACTTTAAAGCCCAAGTTGATTGATCCGCGAAGTAACATTTGTACTGGTACCGATGCCGTAGGATATAAGATTGCATTTGCAACTTCAACTTTCAAAAGGTTTGATACACTTATCTTGTTCATTTGAAAACAGTTTGTATCTTTCTCTTCCACAGGTGGTACAGGCTGGTGGCTTATCGTGCATTTACATGGTGGCTTCATGGGAGGCTTGGACAGCGCGTTCGACGAGTAATACCCGCCTGTGTCATTGGTGCCTATAGAGACACATTCCCCAGTGACAGCGGTCAATACAGGGGATTGTCCCACACTGTGCTGCAACCCGAAGTATACAATGTGTAGTACATTTGTGCCATCAACATCAGCAACAAAATAAAATACAACTCAACCTTTATGAATGATTGTTTCTATGTTTCAGTAAATTAAGGACACGCTCCCTTGTCCTGGCAAGGCTGACTGGTTGGGAACTGCCGAGGTGCCAAACACCATGTACACTTCAAATGTATCTTACGCGCAGGGGCCATTGTTCACATAGCCTCCCCATACCCAGTGTCTTCATGCAGGCTCACCTGAAGCAGACCGCGCACCCTGCAATCCACATAAATGTGTCTCCATTCAGCAGTGTTCCGGCCCTTTGCTGCATGCTTCTTGGCCATCCATCCCCCTACCCTATCAATGGCAGTTCGCACCTGTGTCCGTGCCCTCCCAAGCGGCTCTTAAGGTGGGTACGGCCAAGGTGCCAAACATCATGTACACTTCAAAGGTATCTTCCGCGCAGGGGCCATTGTAAACAAGGCCTAGCCAGACCCAGTGTCTCCATGCAGGCTCCCCTGAAGCAGGCCGTGCCCCTGCAATCCACATAAATGTGTCTCCATTCAGCAGTATTCCGGCCCTTTCCTGCACGCCTCTTGGCCGTCCACCCCCCCACCCTATCAATAGCAGTTCGCACCTGTGTCCGTGCCCTCCCAAGGGGGCTCTCAAGGTGGGAATGGCTGAGTTGCCAAACACCACATACACTTCAAAGGTATCTTATGTGCATGGGCCATTGTTCACATGGCCTCCCCAGACCCAGTGTCTCCATGCAGGCTCCCCTGAAGCAGGCAGTGCCCCTGCAATCCACATAAGTGTTTCTCTCCCTTCAGCGGTGTTCTGGGCCTTGTCTGCATGCCTCATGCCCATCCATCCGCCCTCCATTATCAGCGGCAGTTCGCACATGTGGATCTGCGCTGCCAAGGATGGGAACGGCCAAGGTGCCAAACACCATGTACACTTCAAAGGTATCTTCCGCGCAGGGGCCATTTTTAACATGGTCTCCCCTGATCCGGTGTCTCCAGGCAGGCTCCCCTGAAGCAGGCCGTGCCCCTGCTATCCACATAAGACCACACCATATACACATCACTCATTCACATACGCACCCACTTTTCTAATTCATTATAAACTGTGAGCACTGCAAGTCAACTCGTGATTGTGCTTCCTGAGAACATCTGTGACCACTGAACGTCAGCTCGTCATCATGCTACCTGTGAACATCTCTGAGCACTGGAAGTCAATTCATGATTGCGCTACCTGTTCTCCTGCTACTAACTACCCTGCTTGCTGAATCTGTTTGTTGGTCAAGGTAATTGTTACGCTCACCTCGCTCCCACAGAGGCGTTGATCGGAACTGGACAGCTGCGGTCTCCACCAACGTGACGCGTAGTGCAGAGATGACAGATTGGACTGGCCCGCCTAATTTCGTCTGCTTGATCCGTAGAAGTATTTTCCTGAAAGTGGAGAAAGGGAATTAGCCACCCGTGGATTTGAGTGATAACACCCCACTGTTCTTCCCACTAATCACCTCCGATATCTCCTTTCATAGTCTCACCTTATGTTTATAAAAGATGAGCTCTCCATCCATCAGGTGAGGAATAGAAGTAATGTTCTTCTTCTAATCTTTCCTCCTTCTTCCCCTTTTTTCTGGGAGCCCCAGACTCAAGGCGGGCGTGGCAGAAGGCTGGATGCTGACTTGCAGGCACGGTGAGTGTTATGCTGCTGGATGCAGAATAACGTGAAGCGTTGCTGCTCTTCGGGCGTGGTTTAAATAGCCTCCGAAGTAGTCCCAGGTAAGAAGTTCCCCCAAGACCACACCCGAGTAAGAAAATAGTCCCTGAAGTAAAGTAGTTCCCTTCAGGCTTCACGTTGGCTTGGATTCTTAGCAGCATTGTCTGCATGAGGTAAGTGTAAGCATATGAGCCTGGTGCCTATGGCGCCAGGACTGACCCCTTCTATGAGCCTGGTGCCTACGGCGCCAGGACTGTACCCAGATAGCCCCTGGCTGGGGCTGCTGGGCTTTTTCTAAGCATCTGGATGCCTGCTCCCGGGACTGATGGGCCTGGTCCGGATACCCGGGGGTAGGCATCATGACAGAACTCCCCCCCAAGGCCCCTCCTAAGGTCGTTCTTCCTCTTGGCCCTGGTTTGTCTGGGAAGTTCCGATGGAATTTCTTCACCAATCGAAGTGTATGAACGTGGTCACTAGGCTCCCATGACCTTTCTTGTGGTCCGTAACCCTTCCAGTCAATTAAATAAGAAAGTCTTGAGTTCACTATCTTAGAGTCCAGGATATTTTTAACTTCAAATTCGGGTTCCCCATCTATTAGGATGGGGTCAGGTGGTTTGGTTAATCTTGTCCCGGGTTTAACTGGTTTCAGAAGTGAAACGTGAAAGACGGGATGGATTCGCATGTTAGAAGGTAATTCCAATTTGACGGCCACCGGGTTGATAATGGCCTTAATAGTGTAAGGTCTCAAATATCTAGGGTTAAAGGTCCGAGTTCCTTTTAGGGGTATGTGTTTTGTAGCCAGCCAAACTTGATCCCCAATCTGGTATTGTGGAGCATCACTCCTATGTTGGTCAGCATTTTTTTTTTATTTTTATTTTGCTTGTCTTAAATGTTCTGTTGCCTCCTTGAAGGCTTGTGTAATAGTAGAGTGCAGATGATTCACCGCAGGCATTTCTAGGTGTTGGGGCGAATCGAGTTCTGAAGTTCGAGGATGATGCCCATATATGGTATAAAAGGGACTTTGTCCGGTTCCTGAATGTACAGAGTTGTTGTATGCGTATTCGGAAATCCACAAAATATCCTTCCAATTGCCTTCGGTTTGGTGTAGCATGCAACGTAGGTATTGCTCAAGAGTCTGGTTGGTTCTCTCTGCCTGATCACCGGTCTGGGGATGGTGACTGGTAGATAACCTCACGTCGATTTGCGCTAATTGACAGCATTTCCTCCAAAATTGCGAAATGAATTGACTACCTCGGTCTGAGACCAATACGGAAGGGAATCCATGTAGTCGAACAATATTTTCAAGAAATTCCTTGGCCAAAATCAAAGCGGAAGGTAATCCCTTCAAAGGAATAAAGTGGGCCATCTTGGAAAAAAGATCCACTACAACTAAAATGGTGTTAAATCCACTACATGGAGGCAGATCAGTAATGAAGTCTAGGGTCAAAGTGTGCCATGGTGTAGGTGGAATATCCAAAGGTTGTAAAAGACCGGCTGGTCTTTTCTTCAGGCTTTTGTTTTGGGCACAGATCCCACAAGATAGCACAAATGACTTTACGTCTTTTTGACAGGTGGGCCACCAAAATTGTCTCTTAATTTTATCTTCAGTTTTTGCGACTCCTGGAAGTCCTTCAATCAGGGCATCGTGATAATTGGAGATAACCAATTCTTGCAGTTCCTTGTGTGGTATGAATAGACAACCTTGATAGTAAGGTAGGTCATTGGTGACTGAATAATCTTGGCCTTTCTTTACCTAGTCCTGTAGGGCTGCTGGATCGAAAAGTTGCTTGATTTTTAGATGAATATCTTCTAGAGTCTGCAGAGTAGTTATGCCAAGAATTCTTTCTTCTGAAATTATAGGTACCGGTTCTGGGTTCGAGTATGCTTCTCCCATTCCTATTCGGGATAAGGTATCCGCCTTGCCATTTTTACAACCTGGTCGATAAGTGATCACGAAATCAAATTCTGCAAAGAATAATGCCCACCTAAGTTGACGTGATGATTGGGCCTTGGCTGTCTTCAAATATTGCAAATTCCTGTGATCGGTGACTACAGTGATGGCATGCCTGGCGCCGAGAAGATAATGCCGCCAAGCCTTGAAGGCAGATTTGATGGCCAATAACTCTTTATCAGTAACTGCATAGTTTAATTTGGGCGCTGAGAATTTTCTGGACCAGAATGCTACTGGATGAAGTCGGCCGGTTTCAGGATCCTTCTGAGACAGGACAGCTCCCATGGCTAAACTGGATGCATCCGTTTCAACTACGTATGGAAGCTCGGGACGTGGGTGCTTTAAGACAGGTGCAGACGTGAATTTCAATTTTAGATCTTGGAAGGCTCTTTCAGCTTCTTCGGTCCACAAGAAGCGCTTGTTCTTTTGCAAGAGTGCTGTGATGGGATGTACAATATGTGAGAATTCAGGGATAAATCTTTGGTAGAAATTAGCGAAGCCAAGCATGCTATGTACTCCTTTGACTGAACTGGGTGATGGCCATTTGAGAATGGCATCCACCTTCCAAGAGTCCATTCGGACTCCTTTTGGGGTCAGGATAAATCCAAGAAATTCAGCTTCTGTAGAGTGAAAGACACATTTTTGCAATTTTGCATATAACTTGTGCTGGCGTGATTTCTCAAGGACTGCACAAACGTGCTTAACATGGTATGATTTTGAGGAGGAGTACACTAGAATATCATCTATGTAAACGACAACACAGACGTCAATGAGTTCACAAAAGACATCGTTCATAAAATACTGGAAGGCTGCAGGTGCATTGCACAACCCGAAAAGCATCACCTGATATTCGAATAATCCGTACTTGGTGCGAAAGGCAGTCGTCCATTCATCGCCTTTCTTCACACGTACCAGATTATATGCCCGTCGGAGATCTAACTTAGTGTAGATACAAGCATCCTTAACTTGGTCCAGTAATTCGGGGATCAGTGGCAATTGGTATCGTTTTTTTACCGTAATTTGGTTTAATGCGCAGTAATCTATACATGTTCTAAGGTCACCTTCCTTTTTAGGCACGAAGAATAGAGCTGAGGATGCAGGAGACTTGGATGGGCGAATGAAGCCATTAGAAAGGTATTGGTCCAAGTACTGCTGTAGCTGAAGGTTTTCGGGCTCTGTAAGGGCGTAGATCCTGCTGCATGGGGGTTGTGCACCGGGTAAGAGATCGATTTGACAATCATAAGATCTGTGAGGGGGTAAGGTGTTTGCCTATTCTTTCTGAAAACATCCTGGAATTCTTGATATTCCTGAGGTAACTGCACGACTGGATTAGTGACTGTGGCCAGGCCTTGGTTCAAGGTTTTTTCCGGGTAACAGGTATGTGCACAATCTGGGAAGGTCACTCTCTTCTCCCACCATTCGATACAAGGATTATGTGTTTCCAACCATGGCATTCCCAGAATTATTTGGAAGTGCAGAGCCTTGATTAGGTCAAATACAATGCTTTCTCGATGCCCATCTTGACCCAACATTGTCATCTCTGTAGTGGAATGAGTTACTGGCCCAGAGGCAATTTCAGTTCCATCGACGGTAGTGATGACGTCTGTAGTGGTCCTTTTGCAAAGAGATAGGTTCATCCTTGAAGCCAGTTCGTGGTCCATGTAGTTTCCTATGGCCCCACTATCAATGTACACTCTTACTGGGTGCATACGTGATGGCTGCCTTGGATCAATAAGGACCATTGGTATGATTAGGTGCAAGGTCTGAGTGTCCTTCTTTAAGCTCGGCAAGCGGACCTCTACGCTTGTCGGGCGTGGTTGTTTCCCGAATCAGACTCTGTATGGCTTTTGTCCGCAACTCCTACCACCTTTTTGGGTGGTTTTACCGGCCAATCCTGTAGAAAATGTCCAGAGGTTCCACAGTACAGACACAAGTGCAATTGCAGTCTCTTTTCTCTTTCCTTCTGAGTTAAAGGTCCTTCAACCCCCTCGATCTGCATGGGTTCTGGTGCATCTGTTCCTTTGGGGGTAACGTTGGGTTTAACTAACGCTCGATTCTCAAACCTAGCTCGATCAGCCTTTCTATTCTCAAGTCGGTGATCTATCTGGACCACTAAGTCTATATATTCAGCGCAATCCTGAGGTGGGTTCACAACTTGAGCCAAAACATCTTTGAGTTCTCCTCGCAGCCCACGATGGAATAATGTAATTCGTTTTACCTCGGGCCATCCGGTTTCCACCACCAGCCTATTGAAGGTAGCGATATAGGTTAGCAGATCCTGGTTACCCTGTCGCAGGGACAAGAGTTCGTTATCCAGGGCCTGTCCCTGTGAATGTCGGGTGAATAGTCTTTCCATGCTCATTTGAAAACCCTGAAAATCCCGAAGAAGAGGATCATCCTGGTTGACTAGTGGAATTGACCAATCAGCTGCGCTGCCACTGAGGTATGATAGTACAAAGGCTACTTTGGCTTGGTCATTTGGAAAGGCTCCAGGTCTGCATAAAAAGTGCAGGCGACATTGGTTCATAAACACAGCAAACCTTTTGGGGTCCCAGCAAAGCGTTCGGGTGGAGCTAAAGGAATAGTTCCTGGTAGAATTACTTGCACAGGGTTGCTTGATGAAACAGGAGTTGGGTTTACCCCGAGTCCAGGTAGGGGTGTTTGCCCAGCCTGGCTTTGCAGTAGTTGTCTAGCAAGGTCATCAGTGTGCTCCTTTGATACAATCAGTTCTCTCCTGAGGGCATTAGTTTCTTGGCGGGCGGAATGTACTTCAGCCCTAAATTTCCCTAATAATTGGGCCAGTTGGTCAGTTTCAGAGGTCTCCATAACGCCCGGGTGGGAATTTTTAGGGAGACTTCGCGTTCTGTTACGCTCACCTGGCTTCCACAGAGGCATTGATTGGAACTGGACAGCTGCGGTCTCCACCAACGTGACGCGTAGTGCAGAGATGACAGATTGGACTGGCCCACCTTATTTTCGTCTGCTTGATCCATAGAAGTATTTTCCTGAAAGTGGAGAAAGGGAATTATCCACCCGTGGATTTAAGTGATAACACCCCACTGTTCTTCCCACTAATCACCTCCGATATCTCCTTTCATAGTCTCACCTTATGTTTATAAAAGATGAGCTCTCCATCCTGCGTGGAATGCAGGGGCACGTAGATAACCAGTTACTTCACTGGTCCGAAGGAGTTGGGAGAGTTCCAGACCAATATTGACTCTGAGGTCCCTGGCGAGGAACCGTAAGTATATAGTTCGAAAGTGTTCAAAATGTCTGATATTCACTCTTGTACGATTCCTTTTATCTTGCAGCTTGACCCAAGAGAAGATTACCTCGTGGCAGCTGGTAGCGTTCATGTAAGAGTCTGTATTACCCAACACTGTCCGGTAAATGATACCTGTGTTTAATCTTTTGCTTTCCCTGCTTTTACAGGTGCGGTGTGAGAAAATATAAAGTCTTGATGAATAATGCCTCCGGCGGTAAAATCGGGTAAGTCTATGGTGGTAAACAGATTGTCTTTGTTTATTCTCTCGGCTCACCTTGCTGTTCTTTTGTTCCCCTTATGTGCCGGAGTCCGGCGAAGATGAGATGGAGACTGCGCCGGACCATGGAGATGAAAAATTCCGCCGGCGGTAAAATCAGGTAAGTCTATGGTGGTAACAGAGATTGCCCTTTGTTTATTCTCTCGGCTCATCTTGCTGTTATTTTGTCCCCCTTAGGTGCCAGAGTTCGGCGAAGATGTGATGGAGACTGTGGCGAATCGTGGAGGTGCTACGAAGGCTGCTGAGAATAGTGCGGCGCTACAGCGGGCGATGAGACGCGTGTCGAATTAATATCTCTTTCCCTGTTTGAAGGCGCGATGGATCTGGAATCAGGTGAGGAATAGAAGTAATGTTCTTGTTCTAATCTTTCCTCCTTCTTCCCCTTTTTTCTAGGAGCTCCAGTCTCGAGACGGGCGTGGCAGAAGGCTGGATGCTGACTTGCAGGCACGGTGAGCATTACGCTGCTGGATGCAGCATAACGTGAAGCGTTGCTGCTCTTCGGGCGTGGTTTAAATAGCCTTCAAAGTAGTCCCAGGCAAGAAGTTCGCCCAAGACCACACCCGAGTAAGAAAATAGTCCCTGAAGTAAAGTAGTTCCCTTCAGGCTTCACGTTGGCTTGGATTCTTAGCAGCATGGTCTGCATGAGGTAAGTGTAAGCATATGAGCCTGGTGCCTATGGCGCCAGGACTGACCCCTTCTATGAGCCTGGTGCCTACGGCGCCAGGACTGTACCCAGATAGCCCCTAGCAGGGGCTGCTGGGCTTTTTCTAAGCATCTGGATGCCTGCTCCCGGGACTGATGGGCCTGGTCCGGATGCCCGGGGGTAGGCATCATGACAGTAAGGGCAGGTCACCTAATCATCTCTTCATTATCTCTACATTTCTATCTATTTCGATCAAATGTACCCAGTGGTGTAATGTTCATTCATCTCATTGCCATTACCATTGACTTCTGTTTGATTTGTTCTGTTCTCGATATATAGCAATTGTCATCAATGTCAATTGGGATAGAATTGCATCCTTCACGGACAGTGTCTATAAGCATGTTTCCTTTTGATGTATGATAGCACATTCAAGGGACGAGTTACATGTTACGATTTGCGTCACATCAATCAATTGTGTATGAAAGTTATCCTAGAATACAGTCGGCTACGGTTCACAGGTTTTGCTTCTGTGACCAAAATAAACATTGCATAGAAAAATGTAGGATATAATTCCGTCTTTCTCACGCATTCATGCAAAATAATTTTTTTAATGACGTGGACTTTTTTTTACTGATTTTTCAAAAATGCCTGTTTGTATGGTTTACAGTTGCCGTTCTAAGAGCCATACCAAACCTAAAGGCACAATAATGCATATATTCCCGAGGAATATAGATCTAATAAGAGAATGGGTCAGATATTGGGGATTTGCGCCGGAAGAGCTTGAAAGTAGAGCCCAGGATGTCTTGGGGGACTTGAGGGGTGATCGATTCTGCATCTGCAGCCTGCACCTTACCACAAATATGTACGACCAATTGCAGTACACAAAGAAGCATCGACTCAGAACATCCCATGAATTGCTTCCAAATGCAATTCTAACTCTATTTATGCACACACTGGGCCTCATTACGACCCTGGCGGTAAGTACCGAACATTACCGCCATGGCGTAATTAACGTTTACGCAATGGCCGGATGCCATAAAATGCGGCTCATTCCGACCCATCGCGCACGAGCATTACGCCATGGCGGTAATGTCAAGAACGGGATGGCGTAAAAGACCCCAAAACGGCCCCTACCGACATCGTACGCTGCGCAAGGTGCACTACCGCCACCCATCTTAGCGGTCACCGCAATTAGCGGTGACCGCAAATAGCGGTCCCCGGAAATAAGAGGAAGCGGAAGTAGCGTCATCGCGGCGGAACGGGAAAGAGCACGGCGGCCATCTGTAAAAACACAATCCATTGCCATCCTCCCCAACCATACCACATCTGACCCTGAGACCCATCCAAACCCATCACACACACAAATACCAACCTAAAAATGCCCAAAGTCGTGAAGAAGGCATGCGATCAGTAGCGCCATGAACGCTTCTCCCGTGAGGAACTAAGCATGCTGGCGGAGACACTCCAGGACAATGCAGCGGTGGTGTTCTCCACCGAAATGACCAGGGTGGCGATTGCAAAAAAAAAGCCATATGGGCCATGGTGGCACAGCGCGTCAGCGCAGTGGGGACCGTACCCCGCAACCCACAGCAGTGCAGGAAGCGGTGGGATGACTTGAGGCTCCGCGTCCGAAGCATCATCTCTGCCAATCGCAACCTGGCCCAGGCTACCGGGGGAGGAGCTGACTCCCCAATAAAACTCCAACCGTGGGAGGAAATATGTGCCAGCACAATAGGCATGGAAAGCATCGAAGGTGTAGGAGGGATGGAAAGAGGAGCGCCGACATCAGGCGATGAAGGTAGGTGCCCCAAATCAAGACATGCTATAGTCACTGACGTCCATTAATGTGTAGCACAATGTTGCCCTAGAGTGTAAATGCAACACATCAGCTGGACACTGCCCACAGCCACATGCGACCTCCACCCTGTACACATGTAGCATGCACACCCTAACTGCAGACACCCACATACCTCCATCCATCATCCACACAGAAAGGAGACAACCTGCATGCCCCTGCCTCAAATGTGCTTCATCTAGTAACCAAAATCTGGTGAATCATTGCCATTTCAATGTCCGTAGACCCATCAATAACGCTATCCCTCCTTTGCCCCACCACAGGCTCTGAATCCAACCATGAGGATGAGGACACACCTGCCTCAAAAGCAGCCAAGAGGGCCCGGACCACCATGCATAGACCCTCCACCTCAGCTGCAGTGAGGAAGACATCGCAGCAGGCAGAATCAAATCGCCAGCACACAGGACGGCCCCCCGGCAGGCACCCCAGCAGGCAGCATGCCAGCACCTGCAGCACCACACGTCCCCACAATCTTGGCCACTGAAGGCACCGTTTCTGCAGGGAACAGCAGCATAGGGGAAACTGCTGCCATAGCAGCATGCTCAGACACTGACACCGATGAGCCCGATGTAGGACGCCCCACTGAGCAGCTTCATTCCCCCTTGCTGTACCGGGGCAGCCCCCAGGAGGAGCCCACACAGGGGCATCCAGGAGAAGGGGACTGGCCTGCCACCACATGCCCTGCAGAAAGTCTGCAGGAGGTGAGCAGCCCCTTCACCACACCATCTGGAATGGGCATGGCCCAGCAGAGTGAACTTTCCCTTGAGGAGATTGTTGTACGTCAGCAACAACTGTCCACGCTCCTCAATGAGCATGCTGCGGAATGTGGGGGGGCTAGGGCAGCCATAGAACAATCTACGGAGACCCTAAGGGCCGAAATAGAGCACAGTACGGAGACCCTGAGGGCTGCAATGTAGTCCACCTCAAGGGACATTTGCGGGGAACTTGCCGCCATGCGCCGTGTGCTCACAGAGCTGTCCCACACCCTTCAGGACATGTTTGCCCATGAGCAGCCAGGGACATCCTCCACTGCAAGTTCTGCCCAGAGCAGCCCTGTCCGACGATCAGGACGGAACCTGCGCTCCACAGGCAGGGGTGCCCCGGGGGCCGGGAGAGGGGGCATGTAATAGCGTGTGCCCACTGTCACGAGCATCTTTAGCCACTCACAGGGTGTGTGTTGGGGTGTTCAAGGGGGAGGCGGGAGGGGGTGTGTTGGTGTGTTCAGGGGGAGGGGGCAAGGGGGAAGGGGTGTGTTGGGGTGTTCAGGGGGAGGGGGTGTGTTGGGGTGTTCAGGGGGGAGAGGGGAGGGGGGAGGGGGTGTTGCACGACGATTTACAATTGAAATACACATTTTCCTTTTTCCCAAATCACATGTGTGGACATTTTCATTGCGTATGTGTGCTTTATTGGTGTACAGTCCACAGTGTGCATGTCCCAGAGACACACAGTGCCCCAAGTGCCATCTCCATGTGATACACACCAGCCGTGTGTGCTAGAAGCATTGGTTGATGATATCTTGACGCATTTCACTCCCCTCCTGTGCATCGCCTCCTCCATGAGGTGCAGCCCCATCTGCACCCTCCTCATCCTCATCGTCAGGTGGTTGCATTTCTGCGTCAGGGGGCAGGGGCACATTTCGTCTGACGCACATATTGTGTAGCATGACATATGCCATGACCATCTTTGCCACCTTCTCATGGCGGTACAGGAGTGCACCACCAGACCTGCTGAGGCAGCGAAACCGTGCCTTCAATAGGCCGAATGCCTGCTCAATGACCACACGGGTACGTGTATGTGCACGGTTGAAGTCCTCCTCGTGCTGGTTCTGTGGGTTCCGGACTGGTGTAAGGAGCCACCTCTTCAGGGGATAGCCTGCATCACCTGTATATGGGCGAGAATGTATGTGTCAGTCATGACGTCTAATTCAGAACATGATGTGCCACCATGGCTTGCATCCAAATATTACTTTGAAACACTTCTAAATGCACTAATTGATTCACACTATGCGACCCGTATATGCTCATGGCTCTCATGGCCTGTTTTAAATGCCATCAACCAATGTATGCAGAGGGCTCGAGTGCCTTGTGAGTGCCCATCCACTGTGTTCATTCATGGCGTTTGTTTTGGGGGCCTGGCACGTGTCCTGTGATGTCAATGCTCACATCATTGCAACATTGCTGTCGGCCTCATCATGACCCCAGTGAGCAATAGTGATGTTGATAGGGACATTTTGGGCGCCCTGCTGTCTGTGTAATGGTGTGTTGATGTTTCTGTCCGTCATGTGCCTCCTTCGTGCGCAGTAATGGGGAACAGGCCTTTCGGTTGATGGTGTTTGTTGATGTGCATGTAGGTGCATTTCGTAGAAGTCAATGTGGTCTGAATTGGTACAATGCACTTGCAGATGGTTGTGTCATGGTTGGGACACAACCTCATTCACATGGAAGGGCTGCATACATCAGGTATTGGGTTTACTGGTGTTGGGTGTAGTTTGTGTTGCTTTAGGGTATGATCTGGCTCCGTTGTCTCTGCTATTCACAGGCAGGTGGAGTATGCATCATTCCCCCCTCCCTTTCAGCCAGGTGGAGTATGCATCATTCCCCCCCCCCTTTCAGCCAGGTGGAGGATGCATCATTCCCCCCCTTTCAGCCAGGTGGAGTATGCATCATTCCCCCCCCTTTCAGCCAGGTGGAGTATGCATCATCCCCCCCCTTTCAGCCAGGTGGAGTATGCATCATTCCCCCCCCCCTTTCAGCCAGGTGGAGTATGCATTGGTACGTCGTTCACCTACCCACTTCACATTCCCATGGTCATGACATTAGACTCACCGAGTAGCCAGGATCGTGGGCCTGCATGTTGCTCCATGTAGCGTGGTATTGTGGAGTTCCTCATGACCACTGAATCATGGGTTGATCCGGGGAATCGGGCACAACAATGTGTGATGATCTTGTTGGAGTCACAGACCATTTGCACGTTGATTGAGTGGAATTGTTTCCGGTTGTGGTACGGTACCTCCATGGCACGTGGAACCACCAATTCAACATGGGTGCAGTGGATGGCACCAATGCAACCAGGTATGCCGGCTAGTGCATGGAAACCCACTTTGGTGTTTGCAATCTCCTGGGCAGTCTGTGGTAATGAGATGTGGTCGCCTGTGTGCTTGAGGAGGGCATCGAGCACTTGGATAAGCGTACGTGAGAATAATGGTTGTGAAATGCCATGCAAGTGCCCCACTGTGTGCTGGTAGGTGCCTGTGGCCAGGAAGTGGAGTACAGACACTACCTTCAGTAGGGGTGGGATGGCGGTTGGTGTTTCTATCATGCTGACGATGTCGTTTTGTGTCATGTCGACTATGGCGGTGATGGTGTCCCGGTCCAAACGGTACAGGGTGTGGATCTGCTCAGCAGTGAGGTTGAATGGACTGGCTCTGATGCGTGGGATTGGGGGCTGCCTGCGTGGTGGCACTGGCTGTGCTTGTGGGGCTTGCTGGCCCTGCCTTGCCCTCCTTCTCCTCCTGCGTCTCCTCTGTGCTGCCTGTTGTTGTTGTTGTTGTTGTTGCTGTTGTTGTTGTTGTTGTAGTAGCACTTGCATTGCTATCAGGTCCTCCAGCCCCAACATTGCTAGTCCTATTGGTATCATTGTGGAGTGTGACTGGGTGTGGGAAGGGGTGGGGTGTGCTCTTTTTGTACTTCCTGAGTCTGTATTGCCTCCACCTGTGCTGTTCCTGTGCACCTGTGGCAGCTGGATTCACTTTCCATGGCCATTTACGGTTGGTTCGCGATGGCGGAATTAGCACCATGGAGGTAAGGAACTTAACGGGCTGGGTGATGGCGTTAGGTGCATGTCCGCTTGGGTCGGCATTTGCGTGCCTTTCCGCCATGCCGGTAATTATGGTGTGGGAGGTCGCGTGCGCGCCTCCTTGGAGCAGTTAGCGGCAGCGTTAACTACGATGCCGCTAATGGCATCGTAGTTAACGGTCACGGGTCAGGATCGGACCTGGCGGAAAACGATGGCGGTAATCATTTACCGCCATCGTTTTCACTTACCGCCAGGGTCGTAATGAGGCCCACTGCCTCAGGTGAGTCACGGTTCATGATTTAGCTGTAGGCCTTGGGGTACTGAACAGGTAACTACATGGACGGATTGGTGCTTTTGGTGTAAATGTTTCTTACTAAACTTTGTTGCATATATACCGGATTGTATTGCCTTATAACTATACCCCATTTTGCTAGACATCTGTCCTTGGTTTTAGGAGCATCATAGAAAATGATTTATGAACACAGAAAACTATGCTATAGGGCCCTTTCGAAATAAGCACAATCTTTTCATAATCAGTTGCTTCACATGTCAATTGTTTGTAGGTGAGCATATTCACTGAAGCACAGACCATCGGTAGTGACGACATCACCGACACGTCCAGTATAACAATAGTGAGCCAATCAGACTTGTTGAAATTCATATTCTTGAGGGTTGGATCTTCCCACATATCTAATGCAAATCTATTTTTCCCTTCACCACTTCGTGACAATGCACTGAAAATGAACGAGCAAGATTCTGCACCCATTTCTTTCCCGGAGTCAACAACAACTTCCAGCGCCTATCAGGTAGTTTTATTTCGTTATTCGATTACAGAAATGTAATATGCATGGTATTTTAGATAATATGAAATAGTTTACGTATCCTGTCATTTGTTTACATAATGTTTAATTTATGGGTTTTTATTGATATGTACCATTGACTACATCCAATTGTGTCTGTTCAATTTCACTGTTTTCATCCATACTAAAACAAGTACTGTGTTACAGGGGGATGCTGGGACTTCAACTACAATTACATCATCCTTTGGAGTTGGTCCAGATCATGAGATATGCGTACTGACAGTTCTGTTGAATGAAAGAAAGTATATCCTACATCTGATACTATTAGACAGTGACATTATTATAAATGAGCATCTTTTCATACTTTTACCATTTCAGTTCTAACATTACAATTTCTACCCTAATACCGAATACAATGCAAAATGCTTGAGTGCAACATTACAAACAGTGGGTTTCGCACAGTGATCTCTGATCGAGTACACTAGCCATCAATCAGATGAAATTCAAAATGTATATTTTGACTAAATGACGTACACAGTTTACGAGGGTATGTATGTAAGCGATGTGTGCGAGGAAAGAATTTGATTTAAAAAACGATTGACTTTTTTTTAATGAATATTCTATTCAAAGGATGTATACGAGGTCGGGAATTAGAAGTGGAGGCACATGGATCAGAGGTGGCGGACCAGCTTGCTGGTGCGGTCGTTACAGTGAAGAACACGGTTTCACAGAAAATCAAGAAAACAAGGGTAACTAACAAAGACATTTGTTTACAAAAAGAGGTTTGGGCTGGTGTTGTCTTCATAACATGTTTTTTTAAAAAATCTAAAGTGCTATACACTGGATGTTGGATTTACATTGAACATGTTTTTACAACCCATCTCCAAGGGGCCCAGAAGAAAATGAAGTATGAAGACACAGACAACAAATGAAACCAAAGATGCTGCTTGCCAAACAGATTTCACCATGGGGCGACTACTATTTGAGGCGTGGCGTAGTTCAGTCAATAAGCAGACACGAGATGCTTATGCCCAATGGCCAAAAAATGAATTGAATGTGACCGGCGAAGCAAGCAAAGTGTTTTTGGACCATTGCTACAATGTGAGAACTCGACAAGATGAAGAAGAAACTGAATATAAGGAAGATGCTTTTGAATTACTCAGTGACCATTTCACACAATCTACATCCACAAAAAAGGGCCACCCAATAAACAATCGACATTGATGGTTTCTCCAATTCGTGTGCAAATAACCAAGCTGAAATAACAGACGCTGAAGCCTCAACGCAATTGACAGAGACACTAGCCAAAAATCTCAACTTTAGTGTGTCCTGTTCGGCCAATATGTCCACCACAGTTGAGTCACAAACCACATTCATGCAGGATGATAGTCTAATAAAGGAGCACAAACACATTCTATTCGACAGTTGCTGGGTACAGATTATACTGATGCTGAAATGTGTCCATCCAGTGAGGGGGGAAGTATGCAGGCAGCCATGGGTGAATGTGACTCGTGTATCACAAGGCACAAACCTGAAAATCCAAGCCACCTGTGATCTGCTCAATGCTACATTTTCATGGTCCGCTCAACCGATGCTGGGCAAAGTGCCAGCTGGTGATCTACTGCGTGCAGCAGCTTTACTTTTCAGTGGCTCTACTTTTTGTAAGTTGTCCAGTTTCTGTCAATTTGTGGGACTCCAGTTCCTTTCTAAAACGCATTGCCACAAATATCAAGGATAATATTTATTCCCTGCTATTAGTGAAGCTTGGAAAATTGAACAAATGTCAATTGAAAGGGCATTCTCTGAAAAACGGTTCAGGCTAGCTTGCGATAGACAGTGTGACAACCCTGGATTTTCAGCAAAGTACTGCACATACCACTTTCAGGTGAAGGAAACTAAAAAAAAATGAGTTTGGTGGTCGTGCAGGTGTCCGAATTTAAATCCTCAGTGGCCATGGAGAAACATGGTTTTATAAAATCCCTGGAAGGTCTTGAATCAAGGGGAATGCAAATAGACCTCATAGCCATCGACAGACATGTTTCAATAGCCAAGGCCATGCGAGAGCAGTTTCCAAACATTCGCCATCAATTGATGTATGGCTCGTTGCCAAATCAATCAATAAAATAATCACAGCTGCTGGTAACAAAAAAAGGTTCTGAAAATATTTTACAGTGGTCCCAGTCTTTGAGCAACCATCTTTGGTGGAGCTCCAAAACTTGTGGTGGTTCTGTGGAAATTCTACTTGAAAAATGGCGCTCATTTATGCACCACTGTTCCAACGTTCACTCATGGACAGAGAACCAACATTTTCACCAATGTGCACATGGACCTTTATCAGAGGAGCAGGAACCCAAGAAGAAATGGTTGGTTCCATCTTCACATCCACACAAAGCTCTTGAGAAGATTGTGTGTTGATAAAACTCTATCAAGCGATCTGAAGGGACTCACTGAATTCTGTCACACAGGAGATTTGGTGTTGTTCCACAATATGTACCTAAAGTTCGCTCAAGAGATTGCATTTCAGCATAGACGGGATGCAATATCAGACATTACTAGCGGTCTTAGCGCATAACGAGAGCATAGCGAGAGAACAATCAAGGACGGCAGGAAACTTTGGGATGCTTCGTTACACAATAGCCTTTACGAAAAGAAGCAAAAAATGGGTGGTCAAGCCAATATACCAGGAAATGGAATTCGATTTTGTGAAAGATCTCACTTTGACTGTGTTGGACATACATTTTATTTATTTTTTTTAATTTCTTTTATTGATTTTATGCAAACAAAACAACACAAACCAAACAAGCAGCATAATCATAATAGTTCCATTACACATCAATTTATCCTAATCACTGCTCCCATGCCCCCTCTTTCCCCCCATGAGCCTATTCGTCAATCTCATTCAATGTCTGGCACATGCGGCCGGGTTTCGTTCTCTTCGGAGTCTGTTGGATCTGATATTACTCCAAACAATTCTGCTATTAGCGATTTCCAAGCCAACAGGGTGCCCGCCTCCCCTTCTCCAGCCAGGCTACTCGCTTCTTGCCATGCCACCGTTTCAGCCTCCGCCCATTTCTGCAAGTCCTTCCACCATATATCCACCTTAGGCTTGTGGGATTTCTTCCACCCCATGGCAATCCTACGTTTTGCAAGCACATACGCCAGATTTCTCAGTTTCTCAATATGCTTGAGTTTCCGTGGCCTGGGGAACCCGCCCAGTAAGTAGGCCTAGGCCGTGTCTGTAAAAAGAGTAACCCCCTTATCAGCCAGTTTCTGTGCCATTTCTCCCCAAAAACACCCAATGAATCGGCACGACCAAAACATATGTGTCATGTCAGCGTTTTCTAAATTACATTTGGGACACGCTTGTCTTCCAGTGTTTCGGAACTTGGGTATCCTCAAGGGTGTCATGTATGCCCTATGCGTTACATACAGCTGTATTTGTTTTAATCTGGCATTTCTAGACACTTTTTTGTGATAGCCCAGGGCACGCTCCCACATCCCATCCTCCATTGGGGCCCCCACTTCCGCCTCCCAGTCCAGTCTCAGATGTGTTAATTCTTTCCCAACCTTGGCCATCACCATCTCATACAATCTCGAGATCACATGCCCTCCTTCGGATATATCATATACTGCATCTGGTTCTTCTATCAAAACTGTCTCTGGCCAGGTGTTCCGAATCATCCGCACCAGTCTAATGTACGTGAAATATTGGCCCGTATGTAGCCCGGCCTCATCGCTGAGTTCTACAAACTCCTTAATGGACCCCTCTTGCCAAACATCACCTAGCGTTACCAGCCCCACCGATTCCCAGTAGGTCCTAATAATCACCCTCAACTGATTATCCCCTCCTGTCAAAGCAACCAGCGGTATCTGCGGGAGGCACGGGCATGGGACTTCGGTCAAGCGACAAGCCCTATGCCAAATTTTCCACCCAAACCTCAACATCGCAGGACGCCCCTTCATTTCGGTTTCAGACAGCCAGATAATTTCTTTCAAGTAAAACTGGACGCAGTCCTGTCCAAGCACCCTGTGCTCAGGGGTCGCTTCATCGGAGAGCCACTTAGCCACATACTGTAGCTGTCCCGCCAAATAGTAAACCTCAAAATGAGGCAGTCTGATACCTCAGTTGTCATAAAAGTTCTGCAATTTCCAAAATGCCACTCTATTTCGGGTACCATGCCACAGGAACTCCCTGAACATGCTGTTCAATTTACTGAAAAACCTCTTGGGTATCATGTATGGGATATTACTAAAGTAATGCAGGAGCCTGGGCAGGACTACCATCTTGAGCATTGCCCCTCGCCCCATCATCGCCAGGGGCAGTTTTGCCCAGAACTGCATGCTGTTCCTAATTTTCCCGACGGCTACTTCCGTATTATGTCTATGTTCTTCTTCCACCGTGTGGTATACATCTATGCCCAGGTAACGAAAAGAGCTAGTTACCCATGGTACTTGTAGCACCGGTAGTCTTTCCACAGGGGTCCCCTTGTAGTTACTCAGCGGGAATATGACAGACTTTTGGGGGTTCACCGATATGCCCGACAACTCTGCATATCTTTCCATCACTTCAAGTATGTATAGGAGATTTTCTTCTGGGTATTGCAGGTACAATAATAAATCATCTGCGTACAAGGATATCAAGTGTCTTTCCCCTCCTACCTCAATGCCGATCGCATCATACTGTGCCCTAAGGCATATTGCCAGAGGCTCCAGGGCTAAAATGTAAAGCATCGGGGACCAGGGGCACCCTTGTCTGGTGCCTCTAACAAGCTGCCATCTCTCGGATATCACCGCTCCAGTTCGAACCCTGGCAAGCGGCTCACTATACAACATTTTAGCCCACCTTATATAGCCCGGCCCCATTCCATACCTTTCCAAGGCAGCCAATAGCCATGACCACTTGACCGAATCAAAAGCTTTAACTGCATCTAGAGACACTA
This sequence comes from Ambystoma mexicanum, assembly GCF_040938575.1. NCBI lineage: Eukaryota > Metazoa > Chordata > Amphibia > Caudata > Ambystomatidae > Ambystoma > Ambystoma mexicanum. The sequence continues at coordinate 782,917,035 of NC_090932.1, forward strand.
TCGCCATCTCACCTTCATTCCTGCTGCCCCATTCAACCACCCGGTGAAGACGCCTATAGTTGTGTGTTATATTCCTATTCGGCACATAACCCGTTTGATCAGGATGTATCAGTCTACCAATCACTTTCTGCAATCGATTTGCCAGGACAGCCGTTAGAATCTTGCTGTCCTGATTTAGCATCGACAAAGGTCTGTAGGAACCACATCTATGCTCCGGTTTGTTGGGCTTGGGCAGCGGTATTATGATCGCCTCTCTGAGCGACTCAGGCAACCGTCCTATCTCAAACGCCTCATTGAGCATGTCCAGCATTGGGGGGAGGATTTCCTCTCTGTATACTTTATATAATTTGATGGGGAAACCATCTGCTCCTGGGGTCTTACAGGTAGGCAACTGCTTAACAACTGCCTCTAACTCCTCTAACGTGATTGGCTCATCTAGTTCCTCTCTCTCCTCTTCACTGATCTTGGGCAGCCCTATATCTTCTAACGTTTCAATTATCTTGCGTTGGTCACTCATCTCATCATCCCTGTTCAGCGCTCTGTAATAATCCGCAAATTCTTTGTTAACCCCTTCTTGCGTGGCCACTTCATCCCCGTCCTCCCTAATAATGGTCCTAATCGGAGGCCTAGGGTTCTCGCTTTTGTATAGCCAGGCCAAAAGGCGGCCTGTCTTATCTCCCCCCGCGTGCTGCCTCTCAACATATTTCCTATAATTAAGATTGCAGAGTCTTTCCCAATGCCCTGCACATTGTTGCTGTAGTTGGAGTACCAGCTCCGTGTCTACGTCACCGTTCTTCAATGCTGTTTCTAGCTCAGTTTCCGTCCTCTGTAGGTCAGCCAAGACCCCACCCTGCAACCCTCTTGACTTAGCAATGGCCGCCCCCCGCATCACCACCTTAAAAGCTTCCCATAATGTGCCCGCGGAGTCAACACTCCCGGTATTCTCCTCAAAGAAGTTGGTAATCTCTTCCCTTATATCTTCCCTAAAGACTGGATCTTTAAGCGCCTCTGCTCGGAGGTGCCATGTAGGGATCCTCGCCCTCGGGGGGCAATATTGCCATCCGAGGATCAGGGGCGAGTGATCTGAGAGGACCCTAGCCTTATATTCGACTTGAGTAATCTCAGACATCACATCTGCTATAGCAAAGACACAATCAAGCCTAGTATGCAGTTGATGCGGGGCTGAATAGTGCGAGTATTGCCTCTCAGTGGGATGTTTCATCCTCCACGCATCTGTAAAGCCAAAATCAATTAGCAGCGTCTAAAACGCTCTCGCCGCCGGGCTAGGCTTACCCACCCCGCCATCAGATCTGTCCACCACAGGATTCAGCACACAATTAAAGTCCCCAGCCCAGATCACCACGCTCCCTATACACATACTAAGGTTGGTACACAGGGCTCTGAAATATGCTGCTGTGTTTTGGTTGGGCAAAAACAAAGGGGTGATGGCTGGAAGGTTTAGACTGAATCTTAACCACTGGCATTGCTCGGGGCAACCCTCCGGACCATCGTTCTTCGCCTGCAAAGCCATTACAGAAGGGGAAAGACCAAATGCAAATCAGGCATGGCCCACCCCAAAAGGGGCAGTTCAGCCGAACTGCTAAGTCACATCCCTTCTGCACGAGACCACAAGCATCCCCAAACATGTTTCGCCCTTGTTGGGGCTCATCAGTGAGGAGTAGCTTGGGTCTCTAGGCCCAGCAGGCACGGGACCCACGTCTGGGCATACCCGTCCCACTCAGGGTGACAAAGCAAAAACAAAGGGGTGATGGCTGGAAGCTTTAGACTGAATCTTAACCACTGGCATTGCTCAGGGCAACCCTCCAGACCATCGTTCTTCGCCTGCAAAGCTATTACAGAAGGGGAAAGACCATATGCAAATCAGGCATGGCCCACCCCAAAAGGGGCAGTCCAGCCGAACTGCTAAGTCACATCCCTTCTGCACAAGACCACAAGCATCCCCAAACATGTTTCGCCTTGTTGGGGCTCATCAGTGAGGAGTAGCTTGGGTCTCTGGGCCCAGCAGGCACGGGACCCACGTCTGGGCATACCCGTCCCACTCAGGGTGACAAAGCAAAAACAAAGGGGTGATGGCTGGAAGGTTTAGACTGAATCTTAACCACTGGCATTGCTCGGGGCAACACGCCAGACCGTCGTTCTTCGCCTGCAAAGCCATTACAGAAGGGGAAAGACCATATGCAAATCAGGCATGGCCCACCCCAAAAGGGGCAGTCCAGCCGAACTGCTAAGTCACATCCCTTCTGCACGAGACCACAAGCATCCCCAAACATGTTTCGCCCTTGTTGGGACCTGGCCTAGCAGTTCGGGCTGGGCTGCTACCTTCGGTGGCGGCAGCTGCTGACTGATTTGCACATGGCTGGTCTCCTTTTGCAATGGCGCAAACGGGCTAAAAAACGGTGGTGTGGAAGGTTGGCCCAGAGCAATTGCCAGTGGTTTAGATTCATTCGAAACCTCCCACCCATCACTTTTGTGGTCAGTGTGTTTTGGTTGGGGGCATACGTGTTTACTATGCATACCTCCCTGCTCTCCACCAGCCCAATATAGCCATCCTTCCATCAGTTTCGACTACCTCTTGTATCGATTGGAACGGGACATGAGGTGCCACCCAGATTAACACACCCCGGGTGTATGCAGAATATGACGAGCCCACCACAGTCCCTCTCCACTTTCTCTTAACCAGGTCCAACTTCTCTCGCGTCAAGTACGTCTCTTGTAGTAGTGCAATATCTATTTTCTGCCTTTTCAGATACATCATGATTTTATGTCTTTTCAGGTAACTGTTAAGGCCCCTGACGTTCCATGTTATTATCTTGAGGTCTCCCATAAGTCGTCAGTAAGCACCCCCTCGATCTTCCGCCGATCCCGCCCCCTCATGCGCCGCAAGTGCAACATTCTGATTCCTCCAAATAGGCTCGAAACAAAACTTAAACTTTCCCCCATCCCTTCCCCAACCACACCCCCCCAACTGTTGCCCAGCTCCATTCCTGGATCTCAGGCACCCCCACATCTAGCCCTGCCTAGCACAAGCTTCTACTCAGGACTCAGTAGGGTAAGCCGCCCTAATGGCCGCTGAAACTAATAATCTATCAGGGTAGGTCGTCCACGTTCTGTTGCTCCTTTTAAGAAATATTACACATACAGATGCTAGACAGTTACCAATTGCAGTTTCACTCACTATATTCTAGTCCATGTCGAGCACCAGGCTCGGATTGTGCTCAAAGTTCAGCCAGTTACAATTTCTCTATACAATCAGGATCCTCCTCCCACTCACCCTCACAATGTCCGTATTACAAAATCTTCATTCAGTATGCTCCTGCCGGTCACAATCCGCTTCTTGTCTCCGGGCAACCCTGCAGGTCCAGCCATGCGACAACATCCTCCGGGGTATCAAAAAATAGCGCTTTGTTCTGTAGCACCTTCAATTGTGCCGGATACAGCAGCATATATTTGACTCCCGCCGCCCTCAGCCTTCTTTTGACGGCGACGTAACTATACCTCTGCCTTTGCACCAGTATCGTATAGTCCGGGTATACGGTGATGTTGCTGGATGCTCTCTCTATCATAGCGCCCTTATGAAAATATTCAAGGATCTTTTCTCTATCCCTGTAATTCAGGATCCTTGCGATGATCGGCCTTGGCGGGGCCCCGGGCCGGGGTTTCCTCATTAGGGCGCGATGCACCCGCTCCACCGTGAATCCTTGCGAAAGATTCCCTGCTCCGATCCCTTGTATGATCATGTTGTCAACATAGTTTGTGGGGTCTTGGCGTTCTTCCCCCTCCGGCAGACCAACCACACGGATGTTGTTCCTCCTCGCCCTTTCTTCTGCCTCTTCCACACGATTTTCCAGGTTGGCAACCTGTTGTTTTAAGACATGAATCTCCTTCGCATTGTTTGTGCTAACATCGGTATTGATCTTCACCCCACTTTCCAGACCACTGGTTCTTTCTGCGAGTGCCCTGACATCTTGACATAACAGGGTGAGTTCCGTGCCCACAGCATCAATCTTATTCTCCAGGGCTGTGCGTAGGTCCGCCATTGCCAAGCTTACTAAGTAGCACTTAGTCCCGTTATAGCCTCCAGGATCTGGTGCTTATCCCCCTCGGGGGCGTCTTCCACAGGAGTCACGACCACGCTCTGCACCGATGTCGAGGGGGTCCGCTGTGTTTTCGTAAAAACCTCCATCGTGGGTTGCTTGGACTTGACTCTCAACCCTTTCGCTGACATGGCGCTGCCCTCCACTCCTGTACAGCTCCGTCTTGGTGCAGCTGGTGCACTGGCCCCAGGCTCCCAGGTCTCCTAACTCACATTCAAGATGGCACTCCGAGTTGTTTTACGGGTGGGCTATGGCCTCGCACTCCTAATTCAACTTCCATAGGCCTCGTCGCCCAAGTATCCAATGCTATCTCCTCCTGCAGTCAGATCGCCAAGGCTACATTAGCGTACGCCAGGCCGGGCACTCTCACGGTGCTATCTCGAACACTTTTCCATATTTCCTGTTGTACTCGTCCTCCAGGCAATCCTCCCCGGCCTTGTCCCCCAGTCCCGGGGAATCAGTTTCGTTTCTCCTCGGAGGTCTTTCCTTTGTTAGCCGCCATCTTGGCACCGAAGTGGCCACACAGCCGCACCAACAAAAACGTATATATCTCACGATTCCCCGGGACCATGAACTTCTCCCACAAACTCCACTTAGCGTGCAGCTTCCGACGCCTGATCCCCAAAGTTCTAGGCGCTTGTTACAGTTTCAGCGGCTAACTTTAGCAAAAGTAAAGTCGGATCATCAGGAGCTCCTCACGAAGCACGTCCTATTCCATGGCCAGATAGCCACGCCCCCCGTGTTTGGACATACATACTCATGGAATCGCTCATGATTTTGTTCCTAGGACACATACATTGCCACAAAACATTGCAAACGTGCCCTGTCCACCGAAAGCAGACCTCGTGGAACAGTTCACTTCCCGGTTCGAATGATTAGCAACTATTTATTTGTTCAACAATGTTTATATAAAGTGTCCAAATAAAGCGTCCAAATTGTCTTTTGAAATGTATCCTCTTTGTCAATTTTTTTTGCAAGAAGGGCCTTTTGGAGGATGCCATCCAGTGTAATGCTGTGCTTTCACACTTCTTTCGTCGAGCTCTTGTGGCTCCTTCACTGATAGGGGGAGGGTCAGATGGATATCAGCATGAAAGCAACTTTGGGGTTCTGCAGTTGCCTTACCAAACACGTGTCCAAATAGCTGAATAAATACATGTCCCACAAAGGAATGGGACCTAGGCTACATAGGAAACTTGGCACGCGAGAACTACTGACTGTAAGCAAAACAACGCATCAAAGGGGGTTGTTGGTGAGAAATAGGTGCATTCTGACCTATATTTTTATGGGGGCATCTGTTAAGGGTTGTTGCTATCGGATGCATTATCAGAGGGGCAGATCTATTATTTGCAGCCCTCGAATCTTACAATTTCAAACGCAGTGGGGATAGGTGTCAGTGTCACCAAAATATATGACCACTCTTGATTAGGTATATGGGAGGTGAAGTTGAGGTGGTGCGGGTGTACGGTCTGGGGACCAGATGCGTTCAAAGGTAACAGGGGTCATGGGTTCAGGGGATCGTGGCCTAGCAGGAGGGGGTTGGAGATGGCATGAGTCAGTGAGCAGATACTAGCTACATCAAAAATGATTAGCTGATTTGCTTTGAGAACAGGAGACGGGATTGAGCTGACAGGTGGTGGGTGCTTGCTGTGCGAGGCGCTGGGAGAGTGAGCAGTTCACCAGAGGGACACTAAAAATAAGGCATTTGGAAGTTAACTAACTGTTTTCATTAAAAAAAAGTAAATCACTAGAAATTTTGCATTGCATTGCTGGAAGCCAGCAAACAATTTGTTTGTTTTTCAAAAATATTTCAGATGCCACTGTGGTCTGCAAGGCTATTTGCTCACATTGGAAGTGAAGGTCACCGCGTTTGAATTTTGCTTGTGAGCTGTGCACACCCACACATCCTACACAGTATAAGGCTCGATTGTTTTTTGTCCTTGGAAGGAAGGGAGGATTCTGAATGGAATGAATGAAGCAAGGTGTGTAATATCGTCAAATATGATAAGGTTCACCATGCCAAAACTGGACAAAGGAACATGTAATTTCATTTTATGAAAATTCGTTGATCTGAACTGAGTCTCTACGTTACGCTGAGAGAATGGAAATGCCAAATATTATGTAAGCTTTACTGTAGACGATTTCATAGACGAACGAGTCAAGGTTTCATTATCTGACCATTATTGCTGGCTTACATTGTAATGGGTTGTTGTTTGTGGCATATTGCAATGACACGCAAAAACAACCTGTGTGTACTTGTCTTTGTCCCGGGCAAATGGGCAGTCCAGTACCGAAATGCACATAGTTAACATCTGGGTTCCTCCAGGTTCCACCAATGCCAAATTCTTCGCTAATATTCCATTAAAATGCAGTCTATGTGTTCTTCGAATTCTTCCGTCAACTTCTGCATCCCATTACGAGCTAAACATACTCCATAGCACTAACCTCTCAAGCACATCGTAGACTCCTACTTTCCACAATGTTTTCTCTGTGTTTCCATTGTTTCCATTGTTTCACATTATTGGGTAAATTGATAAATTAGAATAAAGAATGCCCACTGAGACACATTTCTGTTATGTTTTCTACACAGCTACATCCTGCCTTTCTGCGAATGTCATTGATATGCCTTTTCGGGGTACCAGCGATAAGGAGCAACCTGACATCATTTACGGTGACCTAGGGCCAAGCTGATGCCAAAGCCTTGCAATTCACGGTGCGTCCAATGCGCTTCTTATACTCAAAAGTAACACTGTGTGACTCATGATAAACAATTGTGGATCGAGAACAAAGAAAGAAATTACCAATGTGGTTGAATATGGCAATCACTGGATGTTCTCAGAGCGTTTATTGTGAAACAAATGCACATTATAAATTGCAGAGTATTGCGGTTTCCTTTAAAAATAATGTTTTGTATTCAAAATTGAGACGCGCTGTGTTTTGCGAGGATGTGTGTTGATATTCCAGGTTCTGCGTCAGCTGACGTCAACACGTAGGTGATGACTGGGCATGTTTGGCTACGCTGTTCAGTAACGTCATGGAGATAGGTGGAGAATATCGCTAGGAATGGTGATGTCAGCCTCAGGGGCGGCGGATATGATTTAGTGCCACCAAGGCAGTTCGCCTTAGGGCGATGCGGCAACGGATAAGATTAGCACAAGATGGGCACACCCTGCTGCCTGATTTCGCATGTGTAAAAGTCAGGAAAACTACGGTAAGGTACATGGGAAATGTTTGTACGATCAATCAAAGTATGCTTAAAAACAAATGCCCGAACCACTATTCCTTTAACTGCTCTTGTAACTGTCTTCTTCTGACTAACAAGAGTGACCCTGAAATCAAACCACAAAAGATCTATTTATGCTATTTTAGCATTAAGCACCCAAAACACTTTGCCTGAATCACTAATAAATCGCACATCATCTTGATTGATCAATAAATCAAACTATTTGACCCTTACTATTTATGCTCTCAGAGTTGTGTACAGACTTACTTCAAACATAGCTGCTCCTTACTAAAAGTGGTTCTTAGTTAGATGACGTGATGAATATTTCTATGGTTGTTCCTGCTATTTGATATCTTCACATGCAAATATTTCTCTTTGTCTAAGAGACAATACTTGAAATTGCAAATATTTCTGTGTATTTCCTTGATATGCAATATCAAAAGAAAATACCTCTTGAACTCTCTGCTATGGAATATCTGCAAATGTTTTGGGTCTCCTTAATACACGATAGCTGCAGCTGAAAATCCTTTTCTCTCTGTCTCATTTCTATGCTACAGCAGCAATCACAAATATATCTTGAGATCCACCTGCTATGTACCAGCTTGAGCCACATATATTTCTCTAGGTATTCCTAAGCCACAATAGCTACAACTGCAAAATAATCCATGGGATTCTCTGCTATGAAACCAGATGCAACTGTAAATATGTATTGGTATCTTCCTCCCATGCATCGACAAATAGCTGTCTAGGTCACCCTAATACTTGACTGCTGATTTCTTTCAATTTTCTCAAAGAGTCACTGCTAGTCTATCTCTGCTTGCTTAGTGAGGATGTTGTGTGATGGGCATGCTTATGAGTTTTCACAGCATCTTGAGCTCCACCTTTCTCAAGCTTTGCCCTGATGACCACCAACCTGCAATAAAGATAATATGTGCAAGCATGGAAGAAAAACTGATCATACTGGTTGCCCTCTTAGGCGACACAACCACCCTTTTGAACACTGCAATGCAGGCATTCAACATAGGCCTGATAGTGGTGGCCAGTTCCATTGGCTGTGGTCAGGGATATTTCTCACACTGCTAGTCCTGATGAAGAGGTGGGGCAGGACCAGCACTTCCAAACATGCTAGCATATGCGTCCTCTGCAGCACTGGAGAGTACCGTGAAGATGGGGGTGGTGAAACTAAGTGGATCTTATAGGTATTTTAGTCACTATTCACTGTTAAGAACTCTCAGATCACTTTGTGCAAATTAACTGTAATTGATTAAGTCAAGCACATTTAGAACATGGTCTAAACGGCTTTCAATTTGATAGGTTAGTGGAATATATTTTCCTTTGAACTTGAAAACCATCAAAGACACATAAAAATGCAAGAGTCTTGTCAAGAGGAAATACCATCATGATCTGGGACACCACACAGCACATGTCTAATCACCTGCCATCATCTCACATTATGACTATTCACTGGTCTGAGGCTCGAAGGACCCATGAGCGCTACAAGACTTCTAATACCATGTCCAGTGGGACTGTTTAACCTTGGTCTACCTGGAATGATGTCACTATTACCCAATGTTACCTCTGCGCATGTTATTATCCACATCACTCATCTCTGTTACCCTCATTGTTTTCCGTTATCTCCAATATGTGGGCACCTTTAGCTATTTTGCATGTCTGTTGCCTTACACATTACAAATAAAATGTAAAAAGTGATATAAATAGTGGTTTTTTTTGTTGCCACGGATGAATATGGTTAAGTAGTACAGATGAGGCTGGTTCATAATACTCATTCTTATTGCCCCACCCCAAACTCTTCTTCCAAGCTTGGACACAACTGGGCACTTCTCTGTCTGTGTCTTCTTTCTGGCGCGCGGTTGTACAGCTGCACCCGGGATGTGCACATTGAAGCCATTCATAGGTCCGTACCCTATCCTTTGGCCCATGTTGCTTTGTCGACAGGAAAAAAGGCCCAGACACAGCATGGTCATTCTCATTCATGTCGGGCTCGTCCACCTCCTCTGGCTGACACTCCTCCTCCGCCCTTCTTCTTCTTACCCCATTCTCATCTTCCTTTCCATGCCTTGCAGAGTGTTTAACCTCCTGCGCAACATTCTCAAAGAGCATTAATCACTTCCTCCTCCCTACGTCTTCCAAAGAGGAAATTCACCCAGCAGATCCACTTTGACTTTTTATGAACCCTCTCTAAAAACAGCATGGAACGGGTGAACAGAAAAAATAATCAGCAACCTTTTTTACTTTTTTTCGGTGGAGTGGAACTAGTAAAGGACAAATGGTTTGGCAAAGGCCACACACAGGTTGACCGAAAGGATTTCCCAAAAGTTTTCACAAAATACTTTCTTTTTTTTGGGTTGAGGGGACATGAAGGTAAGGAAAGTGTTCCTGCAGTGGCCTGGAAAGGCGGTCACAAAGCTTTTCATGAAAGGTTTCTTAGAGATGGAGCCAAAATGTAATGGAAAATAGAAATAATATGTCACAAACATATTTCAGCAGCATAATGTCACAGCTGTGAAGAGTAACATAACCCCATGGCCTTCTCATGTCTTAGTGTCATGCCCTAGAGCCGCAGCAGTGGACCTGCCACAGTGACGGGCCAGTCAGGATCATGGGGTTATAACATCGCTTCTTGACAGAGTAGGAGCTGCCGACTTGCCATTGCAACAGACCCGCAGCTTCCACTCTGTTAAATGTGAATGTGCTTGACAATAGACTCGGAGAGTAATTATTAAAGGTGACGCATAAAACGGAGCATGGACGCCTCTGAAGAAGGTACCGGCCTCAGCAGTCTATGGATATGGCTATTCTGGGGAGGGCAATCACCATTCCTGAAACAAGCAATATTAAAACGTTACAGGTTCACCAGCTGGTAATAGCCTGGGGCCCAAATGATATCCCATTTTGAATCGAGGGCTTTAATGCAATGTTATCCGCAAGTAAAGCACAGGGAATGCATTATCAGAGCTAGACGCTTCCCAAGGTGAACTCTAATGATGCGAATAGCAATAAAAAAAGACAAACACTGACCATGGTGAGAGAGCCCCTCATGGAGTCTGAGAGAAGGAAATCATGGTGTCTGTCCATGGGGAGAGGGCGGAGGAGGCGTTATTGGATGAGAAGAGTCACAAAAAGGGAAGGAGGAAGGGAAGGGTCAGTGCTGGAAGAGGGGGCATATCAAGGTTAGAAAGAGAGCAGGTGAAGCCGGAGGGTAGATCTACCTGCAGTTTGCACCTGGCTTGAGGGTGGGCGCATGCAGCACCCAACTTGCACTGAATCCAGGGCTTTGGAGCAATTTGAGAGGCTATTAAACATAAAGCGGGTACTCACATAATAAGATAATTACTTTTTATTTCCCTACTTTATGAAGAATTGAGACTGAGGGCAAGCGGGTGATGGGAGGGGCAGAATTAAACACCATTGTAAATATTTTATAAAATGGATACAATGGCATGAAATTCCCCTAAGAAACAGTAATTCTTATAAAGGAGTCAAATGACTTTAATTTCCTCTTAGTGCTCCATAACAAAACACAAGACTTAGTGCACCCACTTTTGTGTTGGAACCCAGGCTGTGCAAACCTGTTCTAGAGACCCAAGCTACGCCCCACTAATGATGCCCAATGAGGCCAAAACATGTCAGGGGTTGTGTGTGGTCTCGTGCAAGTGATGTAACCAAGCAGTTCGGGCTGGACTACCCCCTTTGGGCTGGGAAGAAGCTTGATTTGCATATGGTCTTTCCCCTTTCTGTAATGGCTTGGCAGGCGGATAAATGATGGTCCGGAGTGTTGCCCAGAGCAGTGCCAGAGGTTTAGATTAATTCAAAACCTTCCTGCCATCACCTGTTTTGTTTTGTATAAATGGCCTGTCACTAAAACAGGGAACCAAGGCCAGACTTCTTGTACTAAGATTACAGAAGTTCTAAGAAGAGAGCCTAAATCCAAGCCCGGGTCTCTGTGGCTTCTAACAACTCAGCCACATTTTTCAAAATCTGAAAGGAGCTGGCCAATCCTTTTGCAGTTTCTACCTCTCATGTTCCCTCCCAGGCCCTCTGCACGACCCTGGCTTCTCATTTCACCACTAAAACTCAGGACATCCTGTCCACTCCCTCTTCATCTACCTCCTCTTCAGCCTCCTCTACCACCCCTGTCCCCTCTTCGGCTGTTTCTCCTCCTCCTTTCTCATCCTTTCCCCTGTTCACCCCTGAAGAGGTTTCTAAACAAGTCCGATCAATGAAAGTCTTGTCAAAGCAGGTTCTCCCCGGCTCATTCAGAACCTTCAAGGACCATATCGACACCCTTGCACCAGCCTTGGCCAATTTCTGCAATCACCCTTTGCCACCGGAACCTTCCCTTGCCCCTTAAGCGCTCCCTTGTGCACCACCTTCTAAAGAAGCCCTCTGCCGATTCATTCTCTCCGGCTTACTAGCATCCAATCTCCATCACCCCTTTCCTCGGCAAACACCTGGAAAAGCTGCCCATCTCCCAGCTTAATCTGCATACCGAATCTGTTGGTTGTCACCACGACCAACAGTCTGGCTTCAAAGTGGCCAGAAGCATGGAAAGTGCTCTCCTGAACACCTGTGAGAACTTGCTCTCTGATTTTGACTCTAACCTTCCTTCTGTCCTCATTCTACTCAATCTATCCCCTGCTTTCGACATGGTCAACCATGCCATCCTGCTCAATTGCCTCAGCGAAAACCTGGGTATCACTGGTCAGGCCCTGGCCTGGTTGACCTCCTTTCTCAATGATCGACCCTCCCAGGTCCAACTTGGGTCTTTCCTCTCTTCTGTCTCTCTCTCTACTTGTTGTGTTCCACAGGGGTCTAACCTTTCTCCGTGGCATTTCAACCATTACCTGTCACCTTTTTACCACCACATCACTACTTTCTGCTCTAACTTTCAGTGTTATGTGGTTGATACCCAGCACTCCTTCAGGCTCCCCTCAGCCACCTCTGCTCTTTCTCTCATACCAGACTGTCTGGCTGCAATGCAGCAATGGTGTGCTGCCAATTATTTCTACCTTAATGTTAGTAAGACTGAGATCATCCTCATCGGGACACCTGCTTCCTCCTTTCCTCTCCCTCTCTCTCTCTGGCTGCCCACCCTGGGCCCTCTTCGTGCTCCTTCCTGTGAGGCTAAGAATCATCTTTGACTCCACCCTCTCCTTCTCTCCTCATATCTCTGACGTCTCTAAGAAGTCACAATATCAGCTGCACCTCCTCAGAGGTATTCTGCCTTTTCTCACCTTGACACAGAAGCTCACTGTTTGCAGAGACCTGGTCCCCTGTAGCCAGGACTATTGCAACAGCCTCTTTCTAAATCTGTTTACCTGTACTTTTTGATCTTCACAACTTATGAAGAACAGGACTGCGAGACCTGTCCTTGGCCTCAAGGGCCTCCTGGAGGATAGCTTAGCGACAACGTGTTCGCCTTGGAAGCAAGAAGACACGAAGCAACACAGGTTTGATCCCCGGGTCCGCGCTTAGAAACCTCTGGGTATTTAAGTGCGTTATAAATACGTAATAAGACAAAAAAAACAATTACGCAACAAAAAAAAAATGAAAAAAAAAACAATTCCTGTAAAAGCACCTCAATGCTCGCGGGCTATGTGGGCGCTTTAAAAATTCAAATAAATAAATTAAAAAATAAAGTATCTCTGAAATCTCTCCACGGACTCCCTGTGGCTGCAAGGATAACATTGGAGACTGTTTGCCTCGCTCAAAAGGCGGTTTTGGGCCTGGTACTGCTCTACCGCCAACTTTCTCTTCCTAAACTTCTTCCTTCTCGAGCCCTCCGCTCATCCACCTCCAACTCTCTACGGGTCAGACACTTCTCCAAGCAGAGAGAGGGGTGTAGATCTCTTTCTTCAGCTGGGGCCTCCTTCTGGAACATCCTCCCTGCTTCTCTCAAACTTGAGCAGAGCCACCTCTGGTTCTGGAAGCAACTCAAGACCTTCTTTTTCTCTTTGGCTTTGTCTCTTCCTCTCCCTTGCTGATGTACCTGACTGCTCGGCACACTGGTCACCTGGCCACCCACTGAAACTCTGGCCCAGGTTCTTGCATGTCCAATTGCCCTTGCAATGCCTCTGGGCTCCACCAGCACTTAAGTGTCTGTATCTGCAACCCTACAGTTCCTTGTCTCTCTGCACTTATGAGTTACCCTCTGGTAGCACTTACTGAGTTACCTACACTTCTTCCTCCTCCCTCCCCCAGACCCTTGGCAATTCTCACCTTCGCTCCTCTCAGCACTTGCGCAATCTGAATGACACCAGGCCTAGTAAGATAGTTGCTTTGTCCTTCTGTCCCCCCTCTTTGTCTTGTCATGCCTAGAAACACTTGTGTACAGGCGCGTTATGAATCAGTTATCATATCATACCAAACATCCCCTCAGCATCACAGCCTCTATCTTTACTCACTTTGGGCCCCTCTGTTAAAGGTCCCACCCAGGGGGTGAGGGCAAGACCTGGCACTCTTCTTGGGTACCCTTAATGTATGGGCTCTCTTGCGTTGTGGCTCAGCCCATGTTCTCTAATACGAACAGGTACTGGACCTAAATTCCTTTTTTGAAGCATGTTCTTCATTTGGTACTTGCAAAGAGCACCCCTGCACTGGAAATGCTACTTAGTGATGTTTGCACTGGCCATCCTTTCTGCAATACAGCTCTTAATCATTTTCCTTCATGCTTCTGGTTTCCTGAATTTCTCAACATGCTTTGCAGTTTAAATCCTAGTGCATTTGTGCACTTGTAAACTACTGCAAAGAGAGGCAATATGTATCTTTGAAGGATTTGTTCAATTATAAAATATGTAAAGCGCGGACTATGGCCCACAGGTATCTAGGCGCTGAGGGGGAGAAAAACAGCTCACACACAAAAAACATGCCTCAGGTGGACTAAGCGGCAAAGGACAAACTGAAAAGGTGAGTCTTTGCGCCTTCCTGAATAGAAAATATTCGGCTTAGACTCTCAAATATAGCGTGAGGGCATTGCACAGACTGGGGGCCAGCACAGAAAAGGAACGGCTACCCAGGTGCTTACGATGAAATATTGGAATTTGAAGCAAGACATGCGCTTCAAAACGAAGGCTGCGTACTGGGTAGTACCTTTCCTGTTTCCTTCAGGAATAATGGGGGCCTACATTATGGAGGGCTCAGAGGACAGTACACATAATCTTAAACACAATCCATGCTCTGACCGGGAGCCAATGCAACTGGTGAAGAAGAGCACAGAGGGAGTCAAACGAGGCACTTTGAGTGCCAAGTGCGTAGCAGCATTTTGAAGGACCTGCAGCCGATGGATCTGGTGCTTTGGTTGACCCCAAGTAGATCCGAATACAATAGTCTAAGGAGCCCATTATAGTGGATGCGACCAATGAAATACGGTTTTCTGAAGGAAGCAAGGGAAGAATTTTCCTCAGAGCTTTCAGTTTTCCGAAGCCAGCACCACAGATATCGGAAATCTGGGCTTCCCGTGATCCATTGGGAAAGAGTTTCACTCTACGGCTCTTAACTAAGGCACAGGGGACAGGGCAAAGGCCAACAGATTCAGGCCAATATTCGGAGTTCTGAAGGTGGTCCCTTTCCTGAGGCCCCACGACCAGGACTTCTGTTTTGTTTCCAATGAGGTGAATCTAATTGGCCGCCATCCAGGAACCCACTTTCTCCAGACAATCACGCAGCTTCTTAGGTAAATCTGCTTGAGAAGAGTCCAGCCGAAAAATCAGATGCGTATCATCCACATAGGAATAAAAGAGTACTCCTCACTCTGTAATGAGGTTGGTCAAGATGAGAACATATAAATTAAACAAAAGAGGAGATAAAGTCGGCCCCTGGGGGACTCCATAAAACAGCTCCATGAGAGAAGAAAGACATGCATGGAAGGATACTGTTTGGGAGCAGCCCTTCAAAAAAGACCTGAACCATGCCAACAGGGAGTCAGTGACTCCTGCTTGCTCCAGTTGAGTTAATAGTTTTTCATGATCGACTGTATCAAAGGCCACAGAGAGATCCAGGAGAATAAGAACTCTGGTAAATCCGCGATCCTGGAGCAGCACAAGATTGTCCAGCAATGATATCATAACGGACTCTGTCCCCATCTTGGGACGAAAGCATGATTGAGAAGGGTGAAGACAATCGTTATCTTCAAGATATCTCAAGATCTGAGGTGTGACTATCGCCTCCTGCAGCTTCATCATAGCAGGAAGCAGGGAAATAGTCCTATAATTAGCAGGCATCTGCAGATCCAAGTGAGTGGGAGAACTACTGCATATTTAATAGCCGACGTCACAGTGCCCATAGAAAAGAAATTTTGCACTGCGTCCGTCAGCAAGCCCATAGACTCCTGAGGAAGAGCTTTCAAGATTTGAAGATTGACTGCATGAAAGGGAGAAGCTGATTTAAGGCCCAAAAGAGCTTTCCAAACCAGTTCTACGCTTATTGGGTCAAGTTTAAAATTGTTTGCAGTAATTGGGATACCTGAACCATTAGACAGGGTTGCAGAATTTCCTCTCTACCTTGACGAACGTCGATGCCCTTGCGGATATCCACAATCTTTTCAAAGAAAAAAGTATTGATTTCATTGCATCTAAGTTGGGCGTCAGGGGGTTCAACAGGGTTACTCATTGGGAGCCCAAAAGCTCTTTAGCTACTCTGAACAACTCACGAGAAGCACAAGATGCTTTGGTTATTCGGGTAGCATAGTATCTGGCTATCCCTGATCGGATCATCTGATGATAGGAAAGCACTGCCTGCTTATACAAGTAACGAGCGTCTATATTATATTTCAAATGCCAATTTTGCTCAAGACGTCTGCACAGCTATTTCTGAGTTCTGAGTTCGGGAGTATAACAGGCCTCAGAAGGTTTCAGTCTGCCAAAATGAGGAAGGCTAGGAGCCACTGAGCCACTCTGTCAGCTACCAACTCCAAAGAGCTCAGGAAAGAGGACAGAGGGTGGACACCCTCCTCCCTAGAATTAAATAGATTCATTTGGTGGTTTAGGAAGCTCAGAGCGTGTTACTGCCTCTATTTTCTCTTCCATCCATCCAGACCAGTGAATTTCTCATTTCAACAAATTGGGGTTTTACCCATTGCATAAGACCTTTGGGAAAGGAAACACCTGAACAAAATAAATAGCCCCTCCCATGCATCACTTTATGAAGCAATGCTATTAGATCTTACAAATATATTATGAAACAAAGTCACCTTAGTCAGTGAATTTCTGAACCAAAATTATTGCGCATAATATAGGTGTACCAAAAATTGTCTGTTTTATTAGTATATACTTTTTGATCGATTTCTGCTTCAAGCAATGTATGGACATTTATGTCCCATCATATCTTTTGCCAGTCAACATATTTTCCGATATTAGGGATCCACTAGGGCTTGCAATAAATATGTTACCAGTAGTAGTCCAAAAAGGAGCGCACACCAGGCAAGAAGTAACACTGTTTGTTACAGCTGCGCAAGCACAAATCAAACAGCAAAGTGGAACAGAACTGGTTGATGACAGCTGACAAACCGGCTGACAGCAGACATTACTTTTTTATACCGCTAATACAATGTATACAATTAGAAACAGTTTCACTTCAAACTTCATGTCTTCTTGGTTCTCATGAAGCTGACTGGTTAAACTATGTCATACCCTTATAGTTAGTCATACGTTAGACATGATTCGAGCAAACAGATCTAACCTCTCTGGGCTCATCCCCTCCCTGTGTAGCGCAAGATTGCTTACCGCTCCTCTCTGCAAACAGTTTGCAATTAGTAATAACAAATTGTGCTAACCTCCAAGTCTTTATTCATCTGCCATTGGCCAGCACCAGAAAGAATGGAACACAGGACACCCTGAATTAGGGGCAAGGGAGACATTCTTACGCACCAGCAAGATGTTAATCATCGCAAATGCTGTTGTGGACACTCTGTGGACTTGTTACTTTCCAGGGACACCAAAACGTAGTGTCTGATTGGCTCTTCTTGGAACACCCCTTGATTCTGCATCCTTGTACCCCTACCCACTGGCCAAGGGGCAATTAGAAACCACTTTGGAGCCATGCGAGAGCCTCTCTGGATTTGGTTGGTCTCCCCAGCTCCCACAAGTTACCATGGGCCTCGCTCGCTGTCCTTGATTACATCACCCGATGCTGTTCCCAACGACTAGGGTCTGCTGGAGATGAGCGGCCTGAATTCTGCTTCCCCCCTCCCTCAGCCATGGTGCACAGGCTGTGTGTTTAAATCTGTCCCACCTGTAGTGCCCCCATTAAGTGTGCTTAGCTGCGATTTTCTCCTCCCTTCCCTTTACGTGGCAGGTTCCCTGGTGCACATAATGTGTGGTATACAGAGTGTCCCCCCTTTGTTCCCTCCTAGGGATGTGTCCTGGTCCACCACATCTTATTCCGGCAATTGGTAGGTGCGCCTCACTGTCTGGAACTGAATCAGTACCTTTATTACACTGGTGACTGTGTCCATTATTTATACAATGTGAACGTCCGCTTGTTTTGTTTAAGTACCGTTCTAGGGTACAAGTACATTATATATGAACATCATATGCCAATATGCAGATGCAATAAAGTGATCTACTATATATTAAAGCAAGACCTTAAAGATCACATTCAGAAGCAAAGTGATTCTATATCACGATCCAGGATTACTCTCAACAGTGGGAATATGTGTGTTTAAAAAGAGCAAAGTGAGTTGAGCATGTGGGTGGCCTGGGGACAGACACAACCCAAATCACCCAAAACCATGTTTCTCTCATGTATCCTGGGCCAGCTTTAAGACTTGAAGCTTTTGAAACAGCGGTTTTATTGAGGAAAAAAGTCCATTGATGTCAAGCCAAAATGATAAACTAGTACGTCAAACCCCAAATAAGCGTTGGTCCTTCCAAAAGATAAACACAGACCAGAGACTTGGTATGAATGGAGTGCTCTGCTTTTGAAGAAGAGATTGTGCACGTTTACCAGATCCCCTGCCCAAGGACACATGCCTGTTCTGTAGACTTGGAGGAACAATAAACTGAATTGGAATACATAAAAAAATCTGGAGTTGAAGTGTGCCAATTCCCTTCTGCGGTAGCTGGGGCTTTTGGAAAGCATGTGTATGGCTATTGCCAAAACATGTTTTAGTACAATAACAACAATGGCGAGTTTTAGTAATAGAAGTGAGTCAAAGGGTCTGATCACGAGCTTGGTTGCATTTCGGCCAGAAATTATGCCAAGTTGTTATACTGTTCCCACAGTAATTTCAAGGTTCCACATGACTGAGAATCAGTTCTTTCCCGTTTAGAATCAATAAATATCATGTGGTAGTCAGGACATGTTGTGATGCTTTTGTTAAGCAGCTGGCAGACATTAAAGGTTTTCAGGGCTGAGTGGTAAAACATCCACTATTCTAAAATACCAGATGATTTACTGTGACCATCAAACTTGTAATCAGGATCTTAGGGGCCGACATGAGGTTGGTCGTATTTCCTCTGGAAATACTGCCCAACGGTAATATTGTTACCTAATGCGGTATTGGTACAGTAATTTGAATGTTCCGCATGATTCCAAGTAATGTGTTCCCATCAGTTAATCTGCATTTTGGAATCCCACAAGACTCCAGGGGGATAAATACTTAACTCTTGTGGTTATTACTGCATGCTGTACTGTTTTGTACGTCAGTAATTACCTACAAAGCTAGTGAGAATTTGGAGTTTCAGGACTGAAACTCATAGTTTGTGGGAGTGGCAAAACATATAGAATTTTAAAATGCCGGCTGTTTTACAATTGACGCGGAACTCAGGCCCTAGTGTTAGTATAAGTAACAGACAAACTTTTGCAAAAATCAACTAATTCACGAACAGGAAACAAAAAGGGCAGTTAAGGTATACAGTGCGCTTCAGTTATTGTTTAAGGATAAACTCGGTTTCAAGTAGGAATAGCTGCAAACTCTGTTGTACATGAGTAGTGCCCTAATCTATTCCAATGAAATCCATTAAACAAATTGGTAAAACAGAAAAAAGCGCTAGACCTATTAAATCGAAATAAAATTATTTAACAAATACACAAGGTACATAAATCATAACCTTGCTCTTATCAGAATAGGTCAGAAAAACGCAAAAACAGAAAGCCTTGCCCTACCCAACACGTGTTTCTACCAATATAGGTCTTTCTTAAGGCTGCACTTTGGCATGTATCATTATATTACAGTTATATTTTAAAAATGTCCCATTCTTCATTAATTCAATGAATCCACATAGACAACAATTGTTTTGGTAATGTAAGAAATCCCTATGTTCATAGAATAAAGAAGGAGAACGGATGAGCAAGAAAATGATCAAACAAATTAGTTGCAACATAATAACAAATCCTGAATGATTGTGAAAATGTCAACACAGTACGCGCAGTCTGTCAAAATAGTGCAAAACCTGTAAGTCCCCTCCCACCGTCCCCTCCACCCCCCCCCCGGAGTGAAACTCCCACACTGCATCATAGTGAATAGTACTTGTGAAAATATGCATTGCCTCGTGTTGCTTCCACCTGAACAATATAGTGATCCCTCAAATTGTGACCTTTTCTGATATAATGCACCAGCCCCAGTGTCAAAGTGTGGTGCAGCAATTGCAATGACACACTCACTGGGCGTTGTTATTGTTCCAAGTATCATTCTATGGCTTCACAAACATGTAGCCATCATTCTTATATTTGGAATTCCCAAGGAGTCAGCTGTATGTTTCAACACTATTATCTCAAATGCCCTCCCACACTTACACAGCATAGAAGTGACTAATCAGGTCTCATTACAAGTTAACGGTTCAGGTTAAAATGGCGGGAATGTGGCTGTAATTCTGTTACCACCACTTTACTGCTAATTTACGTCACCGCTGAATTCTGAGTTAGGATGTGCTTCCTCATCAAAAATCAATGCATTTTCTTCAGTAGAATAATCACTTGCAGTAAATCGGACACAATCCACTATGGACTACAAAAATGGGGATAAACACATCCATTTTCCAGCTCGAGAAGCAGCAATGGTGATTTTGTTTGGCTGTAATTTCAAGGTAATTACTGTCAAACTCATGATGTGGTCCCTTTTCTTTGCTTTGTTTTCCAATTTCAAAATTGTTGCTGGAGACTGGGAAGCATGTGCATCTGTTTCTCAGACAAATACATTGCCACATTCACCGAAAACATGATCCTGATATGAATTGTCTGAGTGTGGTAACATGGGGATCAGAATTTCCATAGTCCAAACCCTGAGCAGGGTAGATCCATCTAGGGCATTTGAACAACTCTATTGTATCTGTTGTTCATTTTGTTATTTTCTGGTAGAGCATGAACACATCTGCAACATGCAGATTTTATCTACCCAGGGAATACCAACATCAAATCCCTGTTTGTATGAAGACTAATAGACATCCAAATCTGCATTGTAATTCTGTATACTTGCATTAATTTTGTAGGAGTTCATCCGGTTCAACCAGTATAAACTTGACTGGAGCGTACAATTTGGTGGTTTAGCGAGACCAGCCTTAAACTTGTTGTTGTTTTATATGGTTAGCCGTATATAGGGTTGAGGGGTCCGGGACAACCATTCCTGTACGTGGAAGGCCTAGTTCTGAAAAAGAGGCACTGCCCTCTACCAAAGGGCGCATTATAAATATTGGTTTTTGAACCAGAAGTCCAGGGGATTAACTCACTTATTAGGCCCTCGGAAGATGGCGTGGGACACGTTTAAAACATGGCAAAGCAGACTCAACACTTCATAGTTCCGAGGTTGATAAATCGATTATCATTACATTGGGTAATAACACTTGCTAGTAACACATGTCGATCATTATTAATCAGAATGTTCCGATTATAATTCAGTCAATAACTACACTCCATTTCTGGGAGGATATTTTTGTCATTTCAACATTCAGTTTAACACACCATAGAGAAAGATAAAGCACGGACAATGTGTCCACATTCCTATAGAGAAAAACTAAAATTTTACATGGCACCTGTTGCATGTTAATGTTAATGTTGAAGCCATTCCAGCTGAACCAGTTTTTCAATTAAAATGCTTAACTTAAGGCAGCCTTGTTATTTTGATAATACAAAATATAACCACTTTTAATTTACTAACTCAGTTTTTCTATTTTCTGTATCACTACCAAACTAACATGTTTTACTTCACCACAAAAATTCCAACACATGCATTGATATTACTGCTAGGTGCTAATAGCCTTATACAGCATTGGATGAATCATTATTGCTTAGGTTAATGACCCTTCCATAACTTGTATCCTTCAGCTTTGCCTCAGCCATAACTAGGGAGCGGCTCATGATCCTGCGAGAATGAGACCTCCTCAGTCTATAAGGTTATATTATTAAAGCTCTTAGAACTGGATGGAACCTGGCATGAAGCACCATATAACAACTTGATGATAATGAGGTTATATGTTGCATTTAATCTCATTTCTCCAGGGTCCTAAAGCAAGGACGTTAGCATCCAACGTTTAGCGGAACAATTTCACAGACTTCATATGGCAGTGGAAGGGCCATCATGTGCCCTCGGACACTCAAAGCCTCTTTCAATGATGATATCACATGACTCACTATCAAGGGACCTTTCACTCAGACAACAAGCGTTTGCACTTTAAAAGATATGTATTTTTCAAATGTCCAGCCCGGAGCATGTTAATAAACAGTGACTCACAATCACTACAACTGGCTGAAAGATCAAAGGCATGTTCATTGCACAAGAGATGAGTAGTCAATATTGGCTGCATCCCAGGAGTGGCAAAGCAGTTTACAGAGGCTGCAGGACTCAGGGGTAGTCTTTGGTTTCTTTGCTTACTTAATTTAGCTTTATTTTGGTTCAAACTGTAACAGCACTGTGCAGCTAGTTCACTAAAACCAAATACAAACGAATTCAATGCAAGAAACTTTACATGAATAAACAATATGAAAGGGTAAGATAGTATGGCACTGACAAAAGCAAAATGAAATGCTAAATAAGTAACTTTTGTCTATATAATGATCTTTCTAATAAAGAGCTCTTCCATCGAATTTGCCAAAAGTAAATACAAGTAAGATGATGCACAATTAGTAAAACCAGCACTGCTAGAAATCTGGATGATTGTATGGGTTCCAATTTTTCTATGTAGTGGACAAAAAATAACATATGTAATAAGTGCTCTGTCTTATTTATTTTAAAAAAAAAGGACATTTGATGTATGTGCATATGAATTCCACTTGTATGTTACAGAATTTAATGGAAGACAATTGAAGCACAACCTCACTATCAAAATGTGATCCTTGAGATAAGGTGAAAGTGATAACCACACTTCTCTGTGGTTTATTGTTTGGAAATGTTTTAATAGGTTACTTAACAATGAATGAAGATCCTGGCTGATTCAATCGTTTCTGTTTTAAATCACACAAGATCTAATTTAAAATAGATTTGATGAGACCGGTGTCTAACTGTTAAAGATCAGACCAGTTCCCAAAACAAACCAAAGTATCTAAATGATGCAAGATCATGCGGGTCAGTGTCACTCTATAATTTGCTAACTTTTTCAATAGAAACCTACTGGAACGTCCTTTAGAAAATCTCCCGTGTACAGCAAGAGTGGTCGCTGAGTAGTGTAATCCTAAAATATTTTTGTTTGCAGAACTTGTTCTCTATACTCTGTAATGAAAATACATTTTGCTTACCATATAACCCAGTACAGCATATAGCAATACCCATATGTTTAATATGTTTTAACCTCTTCAAATTATTTAAGAATATTATTCCAAGGTAATTGAAGTCGTGACCTTCAATTTTAAAATGTAAGGAGCAATAGCGTTTGGCCCCTGGTCCAAACTTCTTCATCACACATTTTTTGGGTTCACTTTTAAATCTAAACCCTCCAAAAAGAAGTAGAATCCTCAATCGACCTTTGTGGAGCACTGGGAGTGTGAGTGATGAATACTGATCCATCTGCGTCTGATAATCTGGATATCATCATATTGGAAACCTTTGGAGCCTATACCTCTTGTTTAACTAAAAACCCATAAAGCTAATTTGCATATGAATTAGACAACACATAATTTAAATGTAGACTCCAAAAGTGAGATTGGCCAGTAATTTATAGATACTAAAGGATCTATCTTTTTGTATATCAGGACTAAAATTGTCGATTTCCAAGACTCTGGCTAGGAACTAATTTTAGTTAAAGTATTACATATATTAGTAAGAGCTGGAGTCTGAATATCTAATAAAGATCTGTTGAAATCGATCGGCACATGATTAGGTCCTGGCCTCTTGTCATTCATCATTCATTTTAATGCCTCATTCACTTCTTCCATGGTAAAAATAACAGGATCACATCCATATTTGTTCCCATACCAACTGAAACTTTGTTTTTGGAATTCATGATATCATCCTGGATGGTACCTATTTATCCTCTGTAATTCTTCTTTCCTTTCTTTCTTTGTGTTATTACTCTGGTTCCATGGCTATAGTTAACTAGCTACCAGAAGTGATTGACATCAATTATTTGACCTCTGTCAATAAATCACTCCATCCCTTTTCAATATCGATTTTATTTTATGTTCTAAAGTCTCCTAGTAAGCAGTATGAACGTAATGTAAAAGGAGGTGAGCAGGCAGGGTGATTTTTATTATGCTCAGAAGAACCACATTTTGGGCTGTACACTCAGAGTCAAGCCAGGGTTGACTATGAGGACCTCCACTTCCTCAATGGATAGCTGAGAAGAGGGCCTATGTCTTCTAAAATGTTTTATAAGCTACAAGGAGCATATGAGAGTCCTGAAAGTGATACAGACATGCCAACAAATCTGAAATAAACTTCTGCATCAAATTAGTTAAAAAGTCTCTGTGGTCAATATTACACCATCACAAAAAGCAATAATGACTGAACAAACTACTTGAGGAGTCACACTACTAATTTCTATTCTCTAAATTGTTACAACCAATGGAAAGTAATAGGATTAAAGGGAAATAAGTGCTTTCTACTTGTGTAGCGATCTCAACATTTCAAATTAAATCCAAATGGTTAATGAAAATAGTTTATCATTGAAGCCCCCTTTGTAGATCTGAAAGCCAGGCTGTCTGAAATACTTGAATATTGGGTTTAATCAGCCCATTAAGGGGTATTAGTCCCAATTGTAGCATTGATGGATGAAGACTAGATGATTTGCCATTGCATGTAGGTCATTAATCACAGGTAGGGGGAATACTTAATGCTGCCTCTTCTTCTCTGTTAGAGGATTTGGGAAAAGTATCCAGACCCAATTTGACATTAATATCACCATAAATTATGCAACTGCATTTTGAAATGTCATGACGTTACTGTCAAACAAATTAATACAATCATCAAAGTTATCATTATCAGGAGGATGGTCCTTGCTACTTACAACACAAGTTTGTAACACCTTTTCAGGAGAAATAAGGACATGGTGTGTCTGTCAAAGTAATAAAGTTATTACAGGATACCAAATCATCAACACTTAGAAGCAACACACAAGAAGGGGAAGACTGTGAGAGAGGGTACGAGAACCAGAAAAGCAAGCAAAGTTCAATTCTAGTTTGCTGATACAGCACTAATCCACAGGGCAAAATGGGTAGCGAGAACAGTGGGGATTTGGAGTGGGTGTCCAAGTGAAATTATGATGATTAGTTACAGATAAAGAAAATTCACAGGTCTTCTTGTTAAATGGAGTAGAAGACAGATTCTATGTGCCTGTGTTAAGCGTTGGCCTAAAATGCAGTAACTGACAGCAGAGAATGATGATGATTGGTTTGAGTAACTACGACATAATTGTGAAATAACGTACCACTTGGAGAAGGTGAAAGAAGGCTGACAGTTGCACAGAGTCTGTTTCAGGACAAACACTATCTATCTCAGCTGCAGCAGACGGCCTTCAAATAGGCATTTGCCATTGTAGACAAATTCAGAAGTCTTCCTGGTACTATCTTTAGCCACGGCAGGAGAAGAGTCACAGGATATTATTATTCTGAGTATAGATGTCTGAAACCAGGAATTTGCCAGCTTAGTCAAAGTCTTAGTTTTTACAATGTCAAATCCCGACCAGAATACCCTACTGACTATTTCTCTAATGATTAGAAATATCTCTTCACACAGCAGAGGGCCTACAGCAGCATGCAGTAGAAGGATGTTGCCATTTCTTCAAATCTAAGCTCATTCATATATCATTTTTCTCCCTTGGTAACACCTAGAGTAATTTAATTGAGCTTCAATGTATCTTTGTACATTTATTTGTGATGTCCTTGTGATGTCCTTGTGTCCTTTGCTAAGGCCACCCTCTAGAACAGGGACTTGGCACTGTTTACATGTGCCTGTAAGTTCCACAATGGAGGGATTCATCACTGTCACACGAACATGTTTTGTCGCCAGGGGCAGAGAGTGAGCTAAGGCCACACTGCAGTGTACTGTTCACGCAAACAAGGTATCAACACTATCTCCATGTTACAAATTAGCTTGTACAATTCTTCCTCTATGCATGCCCAAAGTCGAATAGAAGGTGTCTATGTTTTCTTAATAAACAACATCATTTCATGTATCCTTACTTGTGGATATCTTTTTGTCATGGTAAATAGCATCAATTACCAAGAATGAGCTACCTATGGAAGGTATTTATATATGTCTTTGGGGGTGGCTCTAATACAAAATAAACTAGGAGTGTCCATTGAACTCAAATAGTCTCATGCTAGTAACTGCATTCAGCCATATGGTTATGTTCTATGCTAGTATTGATTGAAATTCACATTTCTACAACACTGTAGATAATATCAATCATGTAGTCCTGCTCCCCTGCCTATAAGATGTAAATGGAGTGTACTAAATTCAACAATACCACTGATTACAACATAGTAAGTGTGCACCAGTTACGAATGATGCTAGCATTGCAGCACAGGCCATGTACTGTGGCTGCTGTAGGCTGTATTAATAATACTAACGTGTAGCTAGCTAACATTTCAGTGCATGCTGGGTAGTGGAATAAATGTAGTCGTAAGAACTGAAAGGGGGTACTTTCAGCTAATATAGGAATCATTATGGGCTAGATTTGCAGGCCGTGGGCTCTGTATGCACTAGTACCATGGCAGGTGCATGAACAAACACGCTTGCTGTGGGCTGCCAATTTTTTCAGAAAATAAAGCGGAGCTGCATTTGCAGGTGAGATAGCTGCTCAAAGGACCTTGATTATAAGCATTCATTCTTCTGA
Source organism: Ambystoma mexicanum (assembly GCF_040938575.1). Taxonomy (NCBI): domain Eukaryota; kingdom Metazoa; phylum Chordata; class Amphibia; order Caudata; family Ambystomatidae; genus Ambystoma; species Ambystoma mexicanum. The sequence continues at coordinate 782,943,590 of NC_090932.1, forward strand.
ACATGAAAAGGGGAAGGAAGAATAAGTTACATTATTGGGTGATGTGCTGAATGCTGTCCAAAGACTAGAGGGGTGTACTGCATGCTAGAAGGCACTGAAAGTTTCTCGAAGGTTTTTTCATGTGTTTAGTGACCACAGAAATTTGTTGGAATAACATTGGCAAGTAGGTGGGTAAAAGGCCCAGTATCCATGTGTGATATAGGAGGAAGGGATGGTTCTTGAAAAGGGTTCATAAGCGACTGTTAGGAGGAAGGAGTGGTCGTCTCTCTCTGCCTGGTCTGTCTGGGTCTCTGCTTATGTGGGACATTACAGAATCTGTGGCTGGGCATTGGCTGACTGAACTTTTCCGAGATTTAACAATGCTCAGATGTCTAGCAAGTACTGGGTTCTGATTTCCAAATTTGAAAGATACCCAGTACTTATCAGGAAGCGTTTGTGAGTTTCTGTTACATCAAGTGAGAAAGCGGGGCTGGCTGTGCTGTCTGAGCACAAAGGCACCTGGCCAAATATCAATTTGGTTTCAAAGGGTTTGAGTGGAGGCTATCTGGGTAGCTGGCATTGTGACAGGCTTCAAGGCTACTGCAGTGTCCCGAAGAGGCCTGGGCTGGAAGGTGGAGTTGCTGCAGAGGGAAGCCCAAGCTGCAGTCAGGCCAGCAGAGATGGGTCGAATAGATTATCAATTCAAGTGGAGTAAGTATAAATAGGTATCACAAATAATTGTTTTGGGGTTTCCTGCAAGGGAATTTTGATTTGGCCAGGTCACATTGACCTAAAATGGAATGTCCTTGTTTTTCACAGTACCCGGAAGACATGGAAGCTTTCGTAATCTAAATTGGTTATGAAAATAATTATGTTTTGCAAGAGATCCTATTAGTTATTGGCATCCCTCCTCCACAAGAGCCACCACCACTACCAGCTGGAGGAACTTCACAACAAAAAAAGCGCAGTACTTTCAAAGACAATGAAGAGGACCAAGAAGATGAGGTACAGGAAGTGCCTACTTCTAGCATCAAGATCGAATCATGGGTGTGCCAGTTCTTTACTACTGTTGGGAGTGTACCAAAGTCTAAAGCTACCAAAGTGAAATGCAATGAGTGCAATTTTGTACTTAGTCGCAGACTACCTGGACAGTACTCCTATGGTACCACCTCCATGCACTGCCACACCAAATACAATGGCCGCAATGCTCTCAGAAAGGTTGTTCCTTTCTCAGCAAGTAGTAACCTGTCTTCCTCCACCTCATCTTCCTCAACAAATACTGTAACCACACAGCCTGATGTCTGCTGGCATTGGTGCGTTATAAATAAATAAATAAATAAGGAGGGCTACAGACCATTATTGTCCATTGCAGCCCCTGAAATGTGGGATAAAAGCCATTAGCACCCCTGGTTTCCAAAGCGGGAACCCAGGGTGCTAAAACATAGATTTTTCTTCCTATAGTGGAATGCCGGTGGCGTCCCGCTGTAAAAAGGAAGGATTGTTCTTTCTATAGCGGACGCCTGTGGCGTCCCACTGTAGGAAGGAAAATCCTTTTCCAAGACAGCCAACATGGAAAGAGAAGACGGGGCTCTGTACACAGCCCCTCTTCCCTTGACATGGCAGCCTGCAAAACCCTATGAACATATTACCACAAGCAATTTTTTCCCTTTCAAACCTATCCTACCTTCGAATAACTTTACCACATAGCCGGTACCAGGTAGACATAGCCACTTTAACACCATTTTCATCCCTAGCTGTCAGACTTTCCGCATCATGACCTTATGCCATGACCCAGACAATCTGGCTACTGCCCACGGCCACAGGCTATGCCTCATTCACCAAGGGTATATGACTATTTTTTGTACCTACATTATTACACTTGTAAAAAAATTAAACATGGGCGCATTTGCAAAACCATGCTTTAATGTCCTTGCCAATGCTCCTCACGAGTTTGCACGAAATCCACCCATGTCTTATTTTTTTTATAGTGTCAAAATGTATGTACATACAATAGTCATATAACTTAGCCCCCACTTCACAAAATCCATTTAGTCTTTACACAAAATAGCAACAAAGTTTTACGCCATATAAAAATGTTAAGACCCCCCCTCTAATTTCGCTCCCTCTTGAGAAAATCCCACCAAACTTTAGAAAACCATTTATATCTAGATCCAAAATCGTTCTGCCAAATGTTGTGCAGATTCATCAAATGACACCACATTTATATGCCTTTACAATATTTTGGGACCCCCCACGTCTAATTTTGCTCCCTCGTGACAGAATCCCATACAACTTTGTAAAACCATTCAGGATTAGTTCTAGAATGGCATTGCAAAATTACATGCAGTTTTGTTGGATGGTGCAAAATTTATAAGCCATCAAAAACTGCTTTTCCCCATCCCTGTATTGCAGAAATAGGTACAGATGTCCTAGGACATCTGAAGTGTCTGCGAACACCACAGAACTGCCCGAGGACATCTGCAGTGTTCGTGGACTTTCGGGGGGTGAAACAAGCCATTTTTTGGCTTCTTATGGCCATATCCAATCCAATCCTCCCCCCCCCAATCCCCAGAGATTGTTTGTTGAGTTTGACAAGTGAAATGCTGCTTTTTCAAAAATGTGTTCACCGTGCTGTCCACGGACCCCAAAAAAGTCTGCGAATTCAAGATGGCAGTCGCTTCAGGAAAACCGACGCATTTCACGTTTTCCCACCAGCCAATCAGCGAGCGCGTCCCGATGTCCGCGGACCAGGCAAAAGTCTGTGATGTTTCTGGCCAATCGGGGGCCAGTCCATGGACAGTACAGCCAATCAGAGGCCAGTCCGCGGACCGGACAGGGAAGTGAGTCCGCGGAGCGGACATAGATATCACTAATTTTTTTGACTCACATTTTGGTCATTTAAAAAAAAACTATTGGACGGATTTAGACCAAATTAACAAAATCACGCATTCGGGGCGAAGCCGTTGCTCCTGCCGCAAATTTGCTGAAAATCCGTCCAGCGGTTTGGGCAGTAGGCGTGAGCAAAGTTTTTTCCCATTATGTCTATGGGAAAAAAAGAAATTTGGGACCCCCCCTATAACTTTGCCCCCCCCTGGACCAAATCTCACCAAACTTTGCAAAAACATTCAGAGTGGGCCATGTACTAAGCCGTCCAAAAACTGCTCTTCCTATGAGATGAGCAACTTTACCATAACTACATGGCTACCGCAGGCCATATATATATATATATATATATATATATATATATATATATATATTACATGGACGCAGTAGCGTCCATGTAGTTATGGTTAAGTTGGTGTTTCCATAGGAAGAGCATTTATTTTTTGGGTGGCTTATAACTTCGCTCCCTCTGGACGAATCCTCACCAAACTTTGCAATAAAAGTGTATGGCCCACTCTGCAAAGTTTGGAGAGGTTTGGTCCAGGGGGGGCAAACTTATAGGGGGGGTCCCAAAACTTTTGTTTTTTCCCATAGACATAATGGGAAAAAACTTTGCGCACGCCTACAGCCCACACCGCTGGACGGATTTACACCAAATTTGCAGCAGGAGCGGGGGCTTGGTCCCGAAAGCGTGCTTTTGCAAATTTGGTGTAAATCCGTCCATTTGTTTTTTTTTTAAATTACCAAAATGTAAGGCAAAAAAATGTGTGATATCTCCGTTCGCTTTGCGGACGGACTTCCCTGTTCGCTCCGCGGACAGTGCCCTGATTGGCCGAGTGGCTTGCGCGATGTCTGCGGACACCCGACGTGTTCACTGATTGGACGGCGTGGTGCGTGAAGTGCATCAGATTTTCTGTGGCGCCTGCCATCTTGCATTCACGGACGACCGCGGACAGCGCGGTGAAACTTGGATTAAAAATTGTATTTAGTGGAGTGTGTTGGTGTGTAAGAGTGTTTGGGGAGGGTGGGGGAGTATGAGATAGGTTCAATGTTCTGTTTTTTTATATGCTAGACACTTTTGTTGTGTTCGATTTGTCTTCGGACAACACGGCTGTTCTGAAATGTTCTATATGAACTAAATGGTGGGGTGTTCTAAGGACGGAGTATGTGTCCGTTTTGTTCGCAAGCAAGCTAAAATTGAGCTAGGAACACTCGCAGTGTCCTTCAATGTTCGTACATAAACAAAATGGGGGTGTCCTGAGTACGCTATCCGTATTGTACTCTGGCAAGTTGTATGTGTTCTAAGAACACTTGCGGTGTCCTGAAATGCTCTAATTACTTACTGGTAATCTTCATTACTCCTAGTCCTACTCTTCCTCGTCACAGTACTGACGACCCTCCTCACCCTCCCTGCGGGGAAGGTCCCATGCTCCGGCTTGGTAATATGAAACTGAGTGATGTGGATGTGGGGGAGGAGTTATAGGAATTTAAAGAAATAGAAGAAGGTCCTGTGTCGGAGGCAGGGGCCTCATGAAGTAAGTACTGGGACGAGGAAGAGTGGATGTGGAGGTAATGTTTGCAATTAAACAAAATGGGGGTGTTCTGAGAACGCTGTTCATATTGCTCGCTGTCAGGTTGAAAGTGTTATAAGGATCCTCCTTATGTCCGTTGACATTACAATTTCCTAGGGCCCTTACCCGACTTTTTGTCCACTAAACAAATGATAAATCAGGCTGCTGTGCGTCGACATTATGTGATAATCCTATCACTTGCCCCATCAACCTGGCTGACCTGCTTTTGCGACACTAAATCATATCTTCCGCCCCTAAGCCTGACATTATCAAAGCATTCATATTCCCTGTCTCTCTCCGTGATGGTACAGGGTGCGTAGCCAAACGCGCTCAGTCGTCTCCAGTCCTACGCGACTTTACACAGACCCCGGAAAACAACACAGATCATCTCACAACACAGCGCGCAACAATTTGGAATATGAAACTGTGATTTAAAAGCAAACAGCAAGATTGTACATTTTGTAAAGTACTTTTATTTGACATCAAATGTTTAGAGAATATTCCGCGATTTGCATTTGTCTTTGCTGTCGATCCGCAAAAGTTCATCTTGAGTCACACGCTGTTCCTTTGCGATTCCTACGCGACTTTACACAGAACCCGGAAAACAACACAGATCATCTCACAACACAACGCGCCACAATTCGGAATATGAAACTGTGATTTAAAAGCAAACAGCAAGATTGTACATTTCGTAAAGTACTTTTATTTGACATTAAATGTTTAGAGAATATTCAGCGATTTGCATTTGTTTTTGCTGTCGATCTGCAAAAGTTCATCTTGAGTCACGCGCTGTTCCTTTGCGGTACACAGGATGTTGGTTTATGATAAAATAAGCACTATGGTGGCATTGATAATCGGAAGGCTGTTCCAACAACGAGTCATTAGACCACCATAATGGTTGGTATGTTGCTTCTAGCCGCTAGTACCGCGTAAGGGTATATTGGTCCTTGGCGATTGTCCCATAAAATGGTGAGAGTCATGAAGTTGTTTAGAAGTAGCTGCATTTGGCAGTTAAAAAATCCATCGGCCGGGGTATGAAAATCATGGCATTCACAGTACGGGAGGACATACCTGTTTTAAAAAACATAAATTAGTCTCACCAGCCGATCTTCATTAAAAATATTCATTTTATTTATTAGGGCGTGAAACTATTTGCTAGCGAGGATAGTGCAACGGAGTATGTTAACTTATTCCCATTAACCCACCCTCTGTCCTCTGCCTTTTTCAGTGCCCTTTAAGCGACAGGGGACCAATTCGGCGGTGATAGTGCGCGGTAGAAAACACTATGCCACATTGAAGGAACAAGTACAACTTAACCGGGCTTTAACGCCACGCTATTGTTATTATATTCCAGTATAAAATAATATAAAGAGTTACTTACAATATATTGGCATTTTCCATTGTCTAAGCGTAGTGCAGTCCCAAAATACGACTCCGTCTGTGCCAACGATCTTTCTCATAGTGATATAATATATAAAAGTGGTTTTGTTTCAGAAATTTCATCCTTATCGTGTCTTAGGTTTTTGCAACACTCCTTCAAAAGAAGTCTTTTAGCACAATCCCTGTCTGTCAAGGTCAGAAAACAATAGAACCTTATAGTGCGAGTTGTGGGCCTCTCCGGCACGCGACCAAAAAATGGAAGCAGCTGACCTTCACTGTAAACGACCATAAATTCTTAGTTTGCAACATTCTGTGTACAGCCATCTCTGAGAAATTGCTTTTTACACTCCATCTTTGTATATTGTTTGCGTGCTAATAAAAAAATCTTTGTTAAAGGGACGTTATGGTTCCAAGTAAAACCGAAAAACCCCTGAAATTCCCAAGTTATGGTAAGCTAAGCAACCATAACTCGCGTCACCACCGTGCACTACTAAGACTAACACCCAGGACATCAAAGATGACATCACAAATGTCATTGATGACATCACTGATGACATCACATGTGTATGTACTTTTCATGAAATATGTGTACAAGGGATTCTTATTATAATGTTGCGAAAAAAGTGTCAAGGATCATTGCAATAAATATCATACCCTAATTAGTGCTTTGAATGATGCATTGATATAAATAGCATTCTAATATGGGGTTCTATCTAGTGTACTAAGCTACTCATGCAGAAACATAGCATTGTGTGCAGCGTACAAGATGAAGTTATAATATTTGTAATGTTCATATGTTGAATAATGAAATGATAATTGTTTTCTTAATAGATTTTTGTGTACTGTGAAATATGTAATAAGTAGCTAATAAAACCCATGTATTACATAATTGCATTACTATAGAGAAAACAGAAAGAGACCAGAACACATACCAATATACATATACATAGGGTAAATAGCAGCTTTGAAACAGAGAAATCATCATTTATTTGCTTGAAAATAATGCTGTCTTTAAAGCTTGTGTCTTCCCCTATGTATATGTTTCATATGATGTGACTGGACTCTAAGGGAATTACTATAAGAACCTACTTGTAGGATACATCTACAAATAAAATACAATTTTTAGTTTCTGACTGTTACTAAAGAAAACCATGTGGCCTAGATATGTCAGCAAAAGAAAAAAGAGTGAGCCAGAAGAACACTCGCGGTGTCCTGAAATGTTCGTACATAAAGAAAATGGGGGTGTCCTGAAGACATTGTGCGGATTGTTCGCTGGCAAGTTGCATGTGTTATAAGAACACTCGCGGTGTCCTGAAATGTTCGAAAATAAACAAAATGGAGTTGTTCTGAGGACGTTCTCCGTATTGTGTGACTGCTTAGCTGTATTCAATGAGGGAATGGCAGAGAGAGTGAAGTGGAAATGTTAGAAGGGCTGTCCAAGAGTTACGCGGTCCGCGCACACCGCGGCTGTCCGTGGACAGGGCGTGCTACGTCTGGGGTTTTCCAGCAAATCCAGCATGGAAAGAAGACTGTAGGGATCAGCCAATCAGATGTTGAGGTTGTGTATTTGTGTTGAAAGAGACTGTGTGTAGTGAAGATGGCAGAAGTGGAGAAAGTCAGGGTGTTGGTGCTCGGAGATATGTTTGTGCATGGTTTACAACAGTATGCTCAATGCAGGCATGTTGGAAAGAATTTCGATGTTAAAGGAGTGGGGGTTGTGTGGGGCACTGTGCCTGATTGCAATGTACAGGGAATTGTACAAGTTTGTGAAGATATGGGCAGGATCAACAGTCCCCATGTGGTAGATTTGCACTATGGTGCTTTCCGTTTGGGCTATGTCAGTGCCCCTACTTTGTTGGCAGATTTGGAACACTTGGTTCAAGCAGTAATGAACATCCTTCCAAATGCCAAAGTAATTTTTTCTGGATTACTACCTAGGGCAATATGGGACAATAGTTCAGTTTTTGTCCTCAGCAAAACAATGCTAGGTGTGTAATCAACCGAGGCATGTGTGCCTTCATGCTTAGAGCTGGTATGTTCTTCTGTAATAATGTGAATATTGATTCCAGTAATGCTGTTTATTTTAAAGAAGATGGCATTTCCTTATCTTTTATGTGAAATGCCATGCTGTTTTGGAATGTAACGGTTGCTTTGGAGAATGTTATGTGAAGATTTTAGGAGTAAAGTAAGAAAAAAAAGAAGAAAAAAATACAAAATAACAGGTGTCTGTCAAGCATCTGCAAAAAACCCCCAAAAAACGGCTCTTTTCAGAGCCAACCTCAAAGGGGAAATGGGGCACACTTTTTAAATTTACATTCACCACGCTCAGATTTTCGATATGTCCGCGGACATGGCGGTAGTCCGCGTACATCGAAATCACTAGCTAGGGGTTCAGTATGTTCTATGTTACATGTATTTAAAGTCAGGGATATTATGGTTAAGTTGTGCTACTAAAAACCTATGAAATTCTGTAAAAAAACTTTGTTAAAGGGACGTTATGGTTAAGTTGCGCTACTAAAAACCTATGAAATTCAGTGAAAAAACTTTGTTAAAGGGACGTTATGGTTCAAAGTAAAACCGAAAACCCCCTGAAATTCGGCAGTTATGGTAAGATAAGCAGCCATAACTCGCACCACCGTGCACAGCTAACACTAACACCCAGGACATCAAAGATGACATCACAAATGTCATTGATGACATCACTGATGACATCACATGTGCATTTACTTTTCATAAAAACTCTGTACAAGGGATTCTTATAATGCTGACCAAAAACTGTCAAGGATCATTGGGATAAATATCTTGAGCTAATTAGTGCATTAAGCAATGCATTGATATCAATAGCATTCTATTATGAAGTTCTATCCAGTATACTAAGCAACTCATGCAGAAACATAGGCAGTGTGTGCAGCATACATGATGAAGGTGCCATATTCATAATCTTGCCATGTTGAATAGTGAAATGATAACTGCTTTCTTATTAGAGTTTTGCGTACTGTGAAACATGTAATAAGTAGATAATGAAACCCACTTAATACATAATTATTACAGACAAAACACAGAGACAACAAAACATACAAATATGACTATATACAGGGACAGTGAAGTAAACAAAAAAGCAGAAGTAGTAGCAGCAAGAGTTCATAAATTAACTGATTGTCTTTATGCAGAGAAACTATTGCTCTGTTTCAAAGCTGCTACTTACCATATGTATGTGTATCACATGATGTCACTGCACCCAAAGGAAAGGAGAGTGAGTATAATGTATACAAATATGAGCATATACAGGGAAGGTAGAGTAATAAAAATAAAACTATGAGAAAGTGCTGATAACCCTAATGATTATCTTCATGCACAGAAAGGATTGCTCTCTTTCAAGCCTGTGTCTTCCGCTATGTATATGTTTCATATGATGTGACTTGACCCTAAGTCTACAAATATAGTACGTTTTCAATTTTTACTTCCTGACTGTTACTGAAGAAAACTATGTGGCTTAGATATGTCAGTAAAGGAAAAAAGGGAGAGCCAGCCATGTGATGTCATCAGTGATGTTATCAATGACATTTGTGATGTCATCTTTGATGTCCTGGGTGTTAGTGTTAGCAGTGCATGGTGGCGCGAGTTATGGTTGCTTATCTTACCATAACTGCCGAATTTCAGGTTTTTTTGGTTTTACTTTGAACCATAACATCCCTTTAACAAAGTTTTTTCACTGAATATATACATATATATCCCAGCCATTATATGATGTGCAGAACTTTCTTTCTTTCACAACATCACTGTGCTGTGCAGCAATATCAAAAAAAGAAGTGTACCCTCAAAAGCAGCCCACGGCTCATAGGCCCACCGGGAAATCTCCAGGTGAGATCTGCAGTGATAGTCCTTTCCACCACTGCTTGAAGCTTCTTCTGTACTGGCTCCACGGCAAAGTAGATGTATATCAGCACTAAAGGATGGGTAGGATTTCCTTATGGGTTCAAGAAAACACTGTAGGTGCCAACCCTCTTTATGCAGTGGGATAAGAGCTGATGTAGGAGCAATGTAAGAACTTCACTTCAGTTTCACACTGCATCTTGAGTCTGATGGTGGGGTAGATCGAAAGGCAGGAGCTAGCTTTGATTTGATAAGGTGCTAAAGGCCACGGGGCTCGAACAGCATTCTCTTTAGTTAACAGCATGACACATGAATGATCAGAAGTAGTATGTATCCCATTTTCGGTGAAATTGAGTTTATTGAATTGATTTTGAACACATCTTGTACTTCTTGGTGGAGCTAAGTAGGTGTTAGTCAATGAGCCTCCTGCCTTAAAGTATATCTCACTAGCCATTTACAAGAACAAATAATGGTATTAAGGTAAGCATATCCACTCTTAACACAACTTTGCAACTTTGGCAGAAGTCTCAGCCAATTATAATCAAGGCTGCTAATATCAAAAAAATGTTTTTATCACCCTAGTAGAGAGCACTGCAACCTGCTTTTCTCTACATGCTTTTCACTACAACTCTCATTATCCCTCAACAATCATTAAGCTGGCTAGGGCTGATGGGATATGTAGTCCAAAACATCTAGAGACACAATGGCCACAGATCCCTACCTCTGAAGAATCTCATGGTGATTTGCTATTTCCTCTCTGATTTCAGATGCATTAAATCAACTTTACTGGCTCCTATGTCGACTGAAAAAGCATGCATGTAAACTTAGTGCCTTGTAGAGATGCTTAGAAATTGATATGTATTTTGGGATTCCAGTGTGTTGTTTTTATGCTTTCAATGCTATCCCCTTGACCCAATCCAGTCAGGTGATCGTATCTTCTAATGACGCTTCCCAGATACTTTAGGTTGATGATTGACACTGTGATCTAGTGTGATCTGGTTCGGTCTTTGACTCTAGATTTTCATCCTCGCTTTTTCTCTTTTCTTCAGCACCCTGATGCCTGCGGGCTCCAGGGCGATATAAACTGACAAATAAAATAAATAAATATAAGTAATGTCAGCCACTGGCTGTAATGGGGGTTCAGCATCTGCTGGAGCCTAATGTTGCTGCTGGTAAAATATTGTTGGGATTTGTTAACCCTTGAACCGTGCCAATGTTTACTCATAGGTTCTTCCGTGTGAGAGAGAATGCAGAAGCACTTTTTATGTATTTCTTATGGTTTACAAGAAACTTTACACAAAGTACAGAAGATAAACGAGAAGAAGACAGGAAAATCACAAAATAATAAAAAGAGAGAAAAAAAGAAAAAAACCTATATCATAATGATATAATACAGAAACATAATCATCAGGTCTAAATAGTTAAAACACCATTTAAAAAAACAACCAAGAGCGATAACTAAAGACACATTTTCGTCCCACATTACTCTGGACCATAAATAATTATTTTAAAATTCATGATTAAATCTGTGCACTTCTTTCGAAAATTCCCTTTTCCTTAGAATATCAAGTGCCTGGCACTCCAAAACCCAATGTTTTAGTGTTTCAACAAGACCTGTTGCTTGACAAAAGGGACACTCTGTACACAACTCAGAGGTGCCCGAGGATTCCAGTTTTTCGTTCTTTCTTTGGTATGGAACTGGTTGAGCCTGAATCGTAAGTACGGAGAGTGCTGCTTAGTATATGGAAAACATTTAAGATAAGACGATAATTGAAGTTTTCTTCGTGGAAACTCGGCATACTCAGAGTAGGTGGAGTACAATGGAAGTACCTCAAGAGTGAGCCTCCAATCCTCTCTGAATAATTCACGTGTAACCACGTCCGGAAAATCCATTTTTTTAAAGTATGGTATTCGAAGAACAGTCCTTAAGCATTTTGTGTACGTCCACATAGAGGGAATTTACTGGAGGTCACAGGAATTTGGCGTAGATTAACAGCTGGTGCCACTGCTACCGAGCCTGTAGTGATGTCAGTCTCGACAGATTTGATGAATACCATCGGTTTTACCTCCCACCAGATCACAGGGTCAGAGGTTTAGACCCCCACTAGTATTATGAATGTATACCATAGGCAGATGTTCAGCCTTCAAATTTGCCCTTTCAATACATGGGTGAAATGGCGAAAACATATACAAATAAAAAGTAGTGTTTTTTCTGGAATACCTGATGGAGGTGTTTCACAAATGCCATTACTTTACCACTGCGCCATTGCCAATAATGTTATTCAGTGGATTTAAAAAAATATGACCACCAGTAGCAGTAACCACTCCCTGCTTTCTGTCTGCCCAAAAATCTGCCAAAACTGTACTGACCCTTCCTTTGGTGTTGTTTGTCATCTGTTGCGAAAAGTGGAATTAGCTCATGATGAAAACTGATTTCTTTGGTGACCTGGCTGGAGCGGGCTAAAAGATGCTCCCAGAAGGTTCTGGTTAGCTTATGTAGTTTTCAAGAAATAGTTTCTAAGCTTGATTCACATTTTGACTTACACACAAGTGTTCCTTTTTCACAAGCACAGCAGCACCTCAGCGACTACCCCCATCTTGGTTTGCTCCTAGACAAAAAATCAAAGGGGCAGTTTCTGTGTCAGCTAAGTTCCATGGTACAACAATTGCCTTGGGTTGACAGGTAAACAGCACAACAAGCGTCCCAAAATGAATCATGTGCAGTTATTGGAGTTAATGAAAGGATTGTAGCAATGGCAGAATATCACCAGAAGGCCCAGTGCCATGGTAACAGCAGGTGTTCTCTTACCAGCTGCATTGACATATTGCAATGCAACCAGGAGGGGTTCTAGCCCGGGAAACTCCTCTCTCTTCTCCCTGTGTTTGGAGACCTGGTGGTGGGAAAGGTCTTGACCTTAGATCAGGAGAACATGGATGGTAAGCACAGCTAGTCCAACAGCATGGTCATCTTGGAGAGTTTGAGCCGTGAGTGCTCTACTGTACCCCCTGCAGCTATTATGCAAAAAATACTATCTCAATAGAAATCACCAGTAGACTTGATTTATCTTCATAGCAAATCGGTTTTTTATGGGAAAACGTGGCTTGAGGATTGGCACATTTCTTTTGATTCCCTAATATCCATTCTGGGTTGTCCGTACATCGGAAAGGATACACGCTCTCATGTGTACAGAGCAAGTGGAATCCCAGAGTGTGCTGAACCAAGAACTTTAATGGAGGGGTGATTTAAGAAGGGATGACTTACAATAAGCAGCTACCTTATTGCCACTGCCGGATCGCCATAGCAAATAAGCAAAACAAACCACTATTTTTGTTTGGTGGTCGGTGAAAGCAAACATCCACAATAACTCTGACTACATTTTTTAATTGAGGAAACCAACTTATTTATCCTGCCTAACTGCCTGTGGGCAAAGGATGTCATCCAAAAGCCACACAACCCTTTCAGTGGGCCATTCTGCTGTCCACGGCCACTGTTTATTTGGAGGGATGCTTTCCATAGCTATTGTCTTTGCTTGTGTCTGAGGTACAAACTTGTGTCACCAGCCAGCAAGAACCACAGTTTGTGTGTGAGTGGGGTACAATCTAACCACACTGAAAAGCTTCCCCTTTTATGTATGTTGATGGATACGTATATACGTATTCAAGAGGATTCTGTTGTATCGTGCTTGGTGTGAATGCAGGTGCTAGGGAATGGATGAGAGGCCTGACGTGAAGGCTCCACAGTATGTCAGTTGGAGAGGCCCAGCCTGGGCGATGGGACCCAGTATTTCATGCTTACCATCTCAATTTAGCTGGAATAAAGCTTACTTGTGGAACCTGCACAAGATGCCTAAGGAGCTTTGATTATTACTGATTCGTTCTGGGCGCAGTGCTTAGCGTGTACAAGTCTTTCAGTGATGCTGGCACTCTCGAGACTATGGCTTAGCATAAGTAAAATATTATCTCATGAGGAAATGTAAGCACTGCCTGATGTACAGGGGATTGTATTGTAGATAGTAGGGCAGTGGTGCTAACTAAGGCCGTTATGGCACAGTAACAAGAATTATGGAAATGCAGTTGGGTGTATTTAGCTGAGCTCCATGAATATGAGTCGGCTGCAGCAAATCACGCACTCGCATCAGCTAACCTTATACATTATTCTGAGCATCTGCTGATTTGTATATTATTGAGTGAGGTAACAAAGGTAATGTGGGTGATAGGTAAATAATGCTGTTAAATTTGTGATATATTTGTAATTTTTATGAAATTTAAATGTTATTCTTTCATGATGTATATTCATGTGAATTGTGTGAAAAGCGATTTATACCTGTTAGCAGAGGCGTTGCTGGGGGTGCGGGGTCCGGGGGGTGGAGGGGGGCTATAGCTCAAGGTCTTTTGTTTGTAGCCCGGATAGAAGCTGAGGGGTTACAACCAAAAAGGCGAGCTAGCCCCCAGTCCCTAGAGTCCCAAAATTAGCATAGCCCCGGATATTTTCCAGACCTAGCAACCTGTAACAAACTTGAAATAAAAAAATATATCTTTTGTTATTTGTTGATTGCAAGCAGAGCAGCATCTCTTTTAAGGCGTGAAGTGCAGGGCTCTTTGCAGCATATTGTTCTGGTTGGGTGCGGAAGTGAGCTCAGGGAAATGCAGGAACCCCTTCATCTCTATGGATCTGGGGACCTATGATATTTTAGTTCGTGGCTGTGGGGTTGCCTTTCGTAGTTGAGAGGCCTTGCTCTGCCAAAAGCCTCTCCCAAGCAACACCCTTATGGATCCTATCTCAAAATGATACCAGGGTGGCCAACCGTCCCACATTTTGTTGGACTATCCCGATTTGATGGGCTGTGCCCTGCGTACTCGCCCGCTGCCGCTTCACCTGTCCAACGCATCGCCACTCGGAGCTCTCACTGGCTCTGAGCACAGCGCTTCCCCTGAGGCTTCTGTGAGGACAGAGCATTACAGTAAGGGCGACTGGAGGTTGATTTCCCGGGACCCAGGCACAGTAATACCGGGGGGAGGCCTGTTCTCAATAAAGAGGTGCGAATAAGCGGGAGGAGAGTTTAAGGCTGCAAGATGTGTGTTGGAATTAAGCAGATGACCTCATATTGCGTTGCATTTTGTTTCACCGTGAATACAGTTTTAAAACCCAAATGAGATTTGTTCGCATACCTTTACAGGCTCCTACTGTAATTTTCCATTCAGATTCACGAAAATAAAGATGCCATATATATTTTTTTGCTTGTCATGTTACTGTAACAATGTATACATTCTCAGGTATGTTTCCTGTGTCATTTGTATCATTATTATTAAAGCTTTTGAATCGATATCTTCCCAGCTAAAGTATTTAAATGGATCAGGTGCTTACAGTACAGGCTGGAAACAAATCCAGGTTTCACCACTTAACCAAACTGTGTGAGCGTGGGCAAATGTTTAATCTCACTTAGGGCCCGCTTCATGGAACCTTTAGCGTGCAAAGTGACTCGGGACTGCCAACAAACACCCTGATTCACAGGGCGGAGCAAAGTGTATTTTTGCAGTGCAGTGTGACTTTGCACCACTTTTGCACCAGTGCAAAGTCACTTTGCACTGCAAAATTACTCCTTGCACCGCTCTGTGCATCAGGGTGTTTATTGGCAGTGCTAAGTGACTTTGCACCAGTGCTAAAAGTTCTACGAATCTGGGCCTCAATGTCTAATCCGACAAAATTGGGAGTCCATGAAAGGTCTTTGGTTTACAGTTTTTCTTGTAAAACTAAAGCCCTTCTCATGGTTTGATAGGACATATATTTGCACATCACAAAGGTATGTGTCTCGCTGCTAAGCTCTGGAAGCTTCAAGTGATGCCATATACTATCAAAGGCTGATGGCCAACCTTTTGAGGTTATTTTATGTGATGTCACGTCAGATGATGGCAATACATTTGCCTATTAAGTGGATTGCATGGCTTTTGCTGCACAGATCCTTGGAACTCCCAGGACAGAGCCTGGAGACACATCTAACAGGTCAGAGCCCTCAATGCAAGATAGTCCTACAGGGTTACTATTTTGCGCTATTTACGTGTTAAAATGCCGTTGATGCAGCTCCGCTCGCAACACAAACTGTTTCTGAGGCGCCACAGCATCTAAAGTGCCCTGCGAAACCATGTTCCTTAAATGCTACGACCAAAAGCTTCCAGGCCAATGTACATTCCGTTAGTAAACTGTAAACGCTGCACTATTTCTGTAACTTGCTTAGCAGAGCCATCAGAACATGCAGACAGGAATGCCGGTACATCCAAGTACCTCTGCTGTGCAAATGTTGCATCTCTTGACTTCCTGTCATGGGACATCAAGGCCTTCATATTTCTTTCTTTCCTTCCCTTCCTTTCCCTCCCTCCCTCCCTCCCTCCCTCCCTCCCTCCCTCCCTCCCTTCCTTCCTTCCTTCCTTCCTTCCTTCCTTCCTTCCTTCCTTCCTTCCTTCCTTCCTTCCTTCCTTCCTTCCTTCCTTCCTTCCTTCCTTCCTTCCTTCCTTCCTTCCTTCCTTCCTTCCTTCCTTCCTTCCTTCCTTCCTTCCTTCCTTCCTTCCTTCCTTCCTTCCTCCCTCCCTCCCTCCCTCCTTCCCTTCCTTCCTTCCTTCCTTCCTTCCTTCCTTCCTTCCTTCCTTCCTTCCTTCCTTCCTTCCTTCCTTCCTTCCTTCCTTCCTTCCTTCCTTCCTTCCTTCCTTCCTTCCTTCCTCTCTTTTGCGCCTTCCTCCCTTTCCCCCTTTTGCACCTACCTCCTCTCCTCTCCCTTCCCCTCTTCCCCCTCTTGTCTCTTCTCTTCCCCCTTCCTATGTTCCTCCCTTGGCTCCTCCTTTCCTCCCCATGCTTCCATCCTTCCTACCTTACCTCCTTCCCCCATACATCTCCTCACTTCCTCCCTTCCACCCTTCCTCCCCTTGTCTCCTCCCTTCCTCCTTCCCCTTCTTCTTCCCCTTGTCTCCTGCCTTTGCCCACCTCCCCTAGTCTCCTCTCTTCTGCCCTTCCTCCCTGTCTCCTCCCTTTCACCCTCCTCCTCTGTCCCCTCTCTTTCTCCCATTGTCTCCTCCCTTCCTCCCTTTGGTCACCTCCCCCGCACCCTCCCCTTCCCTCCTCTGCCTTTCTCACCATGCCCCCCCTCTCTCTCTCCCTCATTCGCTTTCACCACCCTTTCCTCCTTATCTTTTTTACTTGCTCGCTCTCTTACTCTCTCCCTCATTCTCTTCCACCCACCCTCCCTTCCTCCTTTTCTTTTTCACTTGCTGGCACTCTTACTCTCTCCCTCATTCTCTACCATCCTCCCTCCCTTCCTCCTTTTATTTTTGACTCGCTCAATCTCCCTCATTCTCTCGCTCACTCACTCATTCACTCAGAACCTCACTCTCACTCTGCTATCGGAGATAAGCGTTGTGGAAGGATAGGGTCACCTCTTGCACAGGTGTTTGAACAGCAATTACAAATTAAATCCCTCCTATTTTCTGGAGCAAATCATCGATTGATAATATCCTATGGCCTATATTTGAATCTTCTTCTAAATGCTGTGCTGTTTCTATAATAATGTAATAATTGGGAGACCCGTGCCCATTTGCCCATGTGCCAGTTGATTAATCTGGAATCTGAGGGTATGATAATAAATCAAGTAACTGGCATAGCAGCCTCCAGGGCTCTGCACAGCTCGTTGCAAGGCAACATTTGGAATACCTAGGCGGCCTAAAGGAATCCGTTCATGCAATTCAGAGTCATAAAGGAATTGCATACTAATACATGCTTACGGTGCATGATGGGTATTATGGAAGAAAGTAAGGAACCAACATCTGCTCCGAAAGGCAGTAAACAATATGCAGGCCTCCTGTAACTGTTCCAGCACCCCAACAACCTGCGTATGAAAAATCGTAACTTGGTCTAAATTCAGAAAATCTGCTTGCGAACCCCCCGTAAACCGTTCCTGCACCCCACTACACTGCTTACGCGCACCCCTAAGTTAGATCGGAACCCCGCTTGAGTAAACGCACCGCGCAATCCGACATGCAACCTCACCTTTGTGCTGCAGAACCTACTTGCAAGTGTACTTACGCCTGCCTTCAGGTGGCAGATCGTATGAAGGACCATTTCCCAGCCAATAGGTTGCGCGATTGAATCCATGAATACATCTCGTGCTGCGCAATTGTGGGCGTGCAAGGGACTACCTGCAGGCCGTCCCTCGGAACACCCACTTTTTTGCAAGTTCTTCCCCATTTTTGGTGTTCCGCCCCCTTCCCAGCTCACCACGCAAGCCATGCCCACACTCTGCCTGGAGTCTCGCGCAAAGCACTCGACGGCTCGCACATATGTGCCGAGCCAGCGCAAACTCTGCGTAAATCCAGGAAATGTACCACACATTCGATTCCTTGAATTGACGAATGCGGATTTGCGCGCAGTTGCGCCCACAAGTACACTATTTTCTGTGCAGATAATTCTATGAATCGGGCCCTATATGTGTAACAACCAAGCTATGTAATTTTGTATGAAGTTTATGGGCATGATTCATGGAATTTGTAGCGCAGTGCAAAGTGACTTTGCACTGCCAACAAACACCTTGATTCACAGAGCTACTTTGCACTGCAAAAATACACTTTGCACCGCTCTGTGAATCAGGGTGTTTGTTGGCAGTGCAAAACCACTTTGTACCAGTGCAAAGTCACATAGCATCACACAAAATATTCCATGAATCAGGCCCTGCATTTAAAACAAAATCATTCTATTTTTCGTATTCCAACTGGTGGCATTATGTATGAATTTTGCTTCTGTGTGTAGTTCAACCCTGAAATTGTAAGAATCCATAGTCGCACCGCCCAAACTGTGTAATTATTACATAGAGACGCATGACAATTTTGGATTCATTTCAAGGTTAACTCCATCTCAATGGAATCCTCTCTTAAGAAACAAAAAACAGATTGGAGGATTTGGAAACATTCAAATCATGTGGTCAATTTCCCACCAATCAAAACACTTATTTATCCGTATTCACGGGTCCAGATTAAGAGATATCTAATTGCCATTCTATATTTACCATACGATATTTACCTATCGCTTCTGCCAAACCTAGCGCACCTCCTTACTGCATACAGGTTTGAGGGTTAACATGGCTCATTGACAATGTTGATGTAAGGTTTGTGGGAATGGTCTAGGATCATTGCTACTTTCCTTTATTACTGTAAAAGGCTGTTTGCTGCCAGGCAGAGGCTGACCCGACCCTTTGTTAAGGCAAGCTTTATCTTTTGGCTGAAGCAGGGTATTAAATGTGGTTACGGGTGAGTCAAACAACGTTTCCATCGAGGTGTGAAAGGCCGCCAAATGTGGTAAGCGAAATTCAGGGAAATGTGTAATTTGATGAAATAGCACATTTCCCTGAATGTGGCTGCTCGGAGATCGGCAGGCTGCCATGGCTCGATGAAATGACGTCATGTTCTCGACAGCTGTGCATACAAGGTTACAGCAATCACCATCTAGATAAGACAACATAAGAATGATCATTATGTTATCCATGTTTTTGCAAAAATATTTTAATAGTGGGCCACCCCGGGGATTAGGTTAAGACCACTGCCCCATTGTTCTGTCTCTTTGTTCAGCTAGACCACCTTTTATCGTTCTTTTTTTCCATAGAACTACATACTGTAAGAAGCCCTTTTTAAAAAGCATGACTGGAAGACCTTAAAATTCGTGCCTGGTTTTATGTGCCACTGACCCACTGACAGTTGTTCTTTTCCAAGACACTGCACAAGTTTCATATTTGCTGTTTAAACATTTTTGCTTTAATATTTTATAAATCACATTAAGACCCACATTATAAAATCATTTTAGAACATTGAAGCTTCAGCGTAACAGGGCATACAAAATAAAAATGACTTGCTTGTTATTCATTTTGCGTTACCATAAACACAGCTCATCATACTGCAACAAGGCTGAATAGTGTATATTTCCAATAATTATATTTAGAATGATTAAATGTAGCAATTGAGAAGTCATTTAGTTTGTTGTCTTGTGTTGTGCTTTGCTGCACTTTCGGTATCTGCTCCTATAATGTGTACTTTAATGCAACAATGAGACTGACGGCCAAATGCATGGAACAATTAGCACAGTGCAAAGTGACTTTGCTTCGCAAAAATACACTTTGCACCGCTCTGTGAATTAGGCCCAGTTCAACGTGTTTGTTGGCAGTGCAAAGTCACTTTGCACAGCACTAAACGCTCCATGAATTAGGCCCTCAATTTCAGATAATCTACCAAATAAACGTACCATAAATGGAATCCGTTTATTGTTTTAGAAAGTTCAGCATCTGAGAGTTGTGAATTTCAACAGCCCACCCTGCGAACGCACTGCTTCCTATGCGCATCATTCTGAAGAGTGCCTGAGCAATGATCTGCAGATGTGACAGCTGGCCATATAGCACAGTAGAGCCTTGCTTTGATATCCGTGCAGAGCCGATGCAGGTTCGAATCCCTGCAGGGCCAAACGTAACATTTCATCTTTCCAAGGTCAATAATATCTGCCTTCCTTGCTGTATATACCCCTGACTTTGTATTGATATTGTAGATATTTGTACAGCACTGTAACCAAGCTTGAGCAATCTGCACCCTGATTACCCTCAGGTATGGCGCACATTATAAATAATAAAACAGACAAACAATAAATCAGCACCACACACACCCTGGGTAATAATAAGCAAAGCTCAGGTGCCTGAGGGTTCGTAGTACTATATAAATGTTAAATAATTCTTATTATAGAAGATGAGGATTATGACACGGACAGAGAGGTATTTGTGCAAATCCTTACAGTTTGCCCCTAACACGACGGGGCTCATGCTCATTGAGAAGCAGAGCGTAAGTTATGATTCCGCCTCGTCCTTCCTCTCTGCCATGCAAATACTCCAGCATTTGCACCAGCATTTATCTTCATGCTGGTGTAAATGGTGTGATCGATGTGAATACTTTGCACCCATGACTGCATTCCTGTGGAATCCACCTGCATGTGGCACCAGCAGACAGCAGGTGGATTCCATCGCAATTCCCGCTGCCTACCATGCGCAAAAGGCAGGCAGCAATTACTAATTTTGCATGGTGGAGTGCAATAGGGTGGCGTAAACGCAAGCAAGCCACCTTTCCACACTGCACTTCTGAGCTCTTCTGTGCAATCGTTGAACATTCCGTAGAGGAGAAGGGCCTGTGCAAAAGTGTACACGCGCCAGGTCTCCTCTGCGTAAGTCGTGTGGAACTGAAACATAGACTCCAATGCATGTAGAACTTACGAGCAGTCGGTGCAGTAGGTCGACGTTATTGAAGCTATGCCATGGTTCTTTAGGCGGTGAGCCGGCCAGACCGCTGTATAGTGAAGATCAGAAGTGAGGTGGTGCACAGCATGCGCAGAGCTATGCCGGTCCATAGTACTGGCGCACTGGATCTAAAGCAAGTAGCCCATGCACTAGTCATGTAAACAATGTGAGGGAAGAATACTAGAAATCTCTCTTCACGTGGTGGTGTCATGTCTTAAACACTGATGATATGAAGAAAGAGGGGCTTTGATGTTTTCCGCATAGTCCAGGTGCCCTGGGTCATGGCCTACCTCCGCTGGCCTCCGTTTCAGTGGCACAGAACATGTCAAAGTCCCCACCATCTGTATCTCTGTCTTGCTCCGGTTTGTGGTTTCTTCCTGCACATCCAAGTGCCAACATCCCTCAGCTAGCTCTCACAGATGCTGCTTATTATCTCCAATTTGATGAAAGTGTGTATATGAGTCACATGGTTATATATTTTTTTTTAATTCATTTATGTGTATAGTTCAAAGAACTTTCACAAATTTAAAAGAAATACAAACAAATACAAATATTAGTTTCTTACAATAGCTAACTCACATCAAATATCCAAAATCCATTAAATACACGCATTAGTATCGTTAAATACAGTCATCCCCGGTTATTTCAGGAAAGCATTTTCAACAGACATTTAATTTCTTTCCCATGTCATTTAAGCTTCCATAAATGTATTATTGATAAACATTCATGATCATTTTTCCCCATCTTTCCTAATTTGAAGGCCTATCGAGTTTCCCCGTGGCCATCACTGTCTTCCAAACCGGGTATAATGCTGTATAAACAAATGTGTTCCCCGTATTTAGGCAATACGTCCAAAAGATGTCACTTTTTATTTCATCATCATTTTCTACATACGGGCCAGAAGATTCATACATAGGGAGCCAAATTCTTTGCATTTAGTTAGTACATGACGGACCGACTCCGGCATACTTGGGACAAGACATAGGTGACAATGTTTAGATTCCCTAGGGATCGAGACTTCCGGTCCCAGTACAGTTAGTACCAGTAATTTGTTGATTCGCAATAGGAGTAGAAATGTACGCAGTGCCGGACTGGGACACAATTTCAGGTAGCCCTGCCGCTCCCCAAAAGTGTGAGCCAAAAAAGGCATAGCTGGAACACCAATCCCATGTCTCCAGCTTTACCACAAACGTGTTTTTCTGGGTATGATAATTCTCTTCCCAATTAGGCTTCCATTCTAGCAATTTAAATACCTCGTTTGACAAGGTTGCAAAGTTGTTTTCACCTTCCCCGCTTTTTTACTTACCAAGGAGGTACAAGAGTGGACAAGCAGGAGATAATTGAGCTTTTAAGTATAAGAGGCATATATATGTAGTGCACATATATTTTCAGTGTATCTTGGTCTAAGGGAGGATATAGAGTTTATACTCAACTGGTAAATGTTGTTCACAGGAATATGGTTGAATGGTGACGTGTTGGGGCTGATTCACGAAGCATTTTCCGTAGTTCTGTTCCTTTTCCATGGTAGCACTACGGAAAACATTGCTCTGGAGTGAAAATGCATTGAAAGAATGTTTTTTGCTTTGGCACAATGTTTGCTCTAGTGCTAATACTGTGCTAAATTGCACGTACACTGTTGCAAAGCTTCTGTAATATGGCCCCCGAGGCAGTATTACAAGCAATTACGCATGTTTGAGTTAAGGTTAATGGTCTTGTACCGGGCACCGCCGACACTTGCGTGGTCTCTTAGCGCCTTTGTGGATCTGCAATGGGAGGGGGTTGGGAGGTTTGTTAGTGGGGTTGAGAGGGAGAAAAGCAAGAGGGCTTTGATGTGCTGTTTGCAGCTTCAGTTCCGAGATACCGGTTACTGAGGGTCGGTGCGTTTTCGGTCGGTAGCTGTCATGTGGTGTTGAGGTCCGGTTGTCTATTGCCTGGTTCCACGTTGGGTGTTGTGAAGTGCGTGCAGTTTGTGGTGCGGTAGAGTTATGGCTGTGTTTAGTTCAGAGTTTTGAGGGTGATTATGAGGAATGGTGAGTTTTTAGCATGGTTAGATAGTAGCTAAAAATGTCCTACCCCCGACAATCCATCTGAGTGTGATACATTTACTGTAACATGCATGCGTAATTAAAATGTACGAATGTGCCGTCATAAGCAGCAATACAGATGTACTTGCATTGCTGCTAACGCCATAGAAGGGCCGCCATGTTATGCTGCCAAGTGTCCCGAGTGGTCTGTTTTGAGCCATGTTGCTCAGTCTACTGTCACTGAGGATTTCCTGTTCTTTTTTTAATGCGCTATGAGAAATGTATGGGCCATCATCCATCATTTTGTCGAACTGAAGTGACATTGCTGGTAGGGGATTTCATTGTTCATTTTTTTAACCATCTCTGCACGGTGCAGCCTTCATACCATGAGGCTGCTCTGTTCATGCTGAACGTATTCAGAACTCATTCCTACCAATTTGTGACATGTTAGCCCTCACTTAAGCAGTTGCCAGTTCTGACCACTCTCTATTTCTACAAGTGTGGGGATGCTTCCTTATATTTGCTCTTGACCTTTTAGTCCTCCCTCTCTGATACGGGAGTGATGAAGTGTCAGGGCTGTCCCCTCTCTGTTGCCCAGGAAGTGTCAGCATTGTCCTCTTTTCTATTTCATGGCAACACAGCTCTGTTCCCCAGGTTGTGCCATTGGAAGTTTCTAGAAGGAATGGAATGCCTTACTGACTGCCAGGGGAGCTGGTCCTGGAGGGGCCACAGGACGTTGTGCTGGGTTCACTGCTGCAGCAGTACCTGTTCTCTCTTGGCACAGAGCTCCCTCAGACAGAATGACCAGATAGTGGCCAACCTCAAGCTGCTGATCGGCTCACTGTTGATCGATCTGCTGTTGATTCAACTGGTTTGGAGGGAATGCAGCGTCCCCATCAATAACATGTACTATTGGCAGGGTGAACCAGAACAGACCACAGTAGCTATCCACCTAGGGCCCACGACTTGAGGGCTATCTGCTATTCCACAACAATGACAACTGAGTTGTAAACAAGGCTAGTGACACACCTCAGGGGTGTCAATATTCTAGAATGACTTGTAAGCTTTCAAAAAAGTTTGTGTTGCGTAATATTAGAAGGGCCTGTATTTAAGCTACATCATCCAGCATCGTAAGTGAGTAACAAAGGAAATCATTCTGAGACCGAAAACGCTGAATGTTCAGGAATGCATTTCGATGCACATATAAGTGGGTGGGTGTGGAATGGGTAATAATAAATGTGTGGAGGGGATTGAAGGGGCTCCATCAATATGCAGCAAAACGCCTTTTAAAAAAAAATCACAATTTTTGGCCTCTGAATTTCTTTCAACATAATCACGCAGATCCTATTTTCCAGGTGGAAGGCACTACTGGGTAGTTTTGGGTGGTTAGCGATGTCCTCCCTTCTGTAGCTATTATGAATTGCACCCTTTGAATTTGGTATGAGTTTAAATAACCTTAAGAAACAATGATTGCTTACATTGCTGGTCCAAGTGAAAGGTATGTTACTTTTGGGCAAAGTTCTCATTGCTTTCACGTCTCCTTTATTTTTTATACCTTTACGTAAATCTTTTTGTTCATATTTCTAATACTAATTTGACTGCATTTTCCAAGACAAGGTGGAGACTTGGGTGCCTTCTCCTATCTCTTGGCATCCTTTGTTTGGGGCTGTGAACAATTTTCTTTGTATGAGCAGAAGAAATGCTCATAACATTTGGAAGCTACATATAAAGACTTAGCAATAAGGTAATGAATACAAATAAATACAATTGTTTCACCTTACTAGACATGTATACAATGTTTCTCTAACCTCCGAAAACAATCTCAACTCAAATACAGTTTTGTATCCGCCATATACACTTTTCTTACATGAGCAATTCAATAAACACACTGGGGCTCATGGCTTCAGAACCTACAGAAATAATCTTGAGACAGGAGTAAATGTGTTATGTCTGTCTGAACACATTTGTTCTCTCTCTGGAGGATTTATGTTAGCAGGCGCAGTGGTGGGCACTGATTGGGATATCTGTTTTCAGCATGCATTCCCACTGTGCCAGCAAAACCGCCTGGTTTTTACACCTGCATGATATTTACACGCAAGTGCAAAACTGAAGGATTACACCGAGCTCTGCTTGTGTTTTGCTAAGGGTAAAAGTAGGCAGATTCCATAGGAAACCATTAGCAATGCTGTATACCATGCCTAAGTGGCAAGCAGCATTTATGCTTTTTGTCATAGATGTAGTGTCAAAAAAGGGGTAAAGGCGATTTTGCATGTTTTAACATTGTTTCCACTACATCTCGTAAACGTGGGAAATTGCGTGCATGCCAGTGGAATTGTGGCTGGGCTCCTCCATACAATTGCTACCTTTTTGAAAATGACTTCCTAACTTGGTTAGAACATTTGTAAAGAAATGCCAAATCTATATCTTCCACAGTGCTTTGGTCAACTTTCTCGGAAAATGAATAGGTCTGGCATGCCAAGCAAGATCATTAAAAAAAAACATTATTCCTACCAGTGCATGGATTTAGGAAGCCCAAGGCAAATTGCCATGTTGGTGCCCCATCAATAACAATGCCATGAAATCCGATGGTTTCAGATCCAAAATGATGCCCCCTTTCGCCATTCTGCTAGTGGCACCTAAACCCGGGTGTATATATTAAGACCCAATCCAAATCACCAAATATTGGCCTTTGTGGCAGAAAGACACTTTTCCAAACTCTCCTTCAGATTTTTGGCAAAGTGTTTTGCATGGTTCAACCCGGAATAGAATTGATGGGGCACATATAATTTCAATTTCAGTTTCAGTGCCAGCCTTGTGGAGAGATAGGAAACTGAAATAGGATAGGTCCTCCTTTTGAGATTACTTACTATAGGTGAAAAGAAAGGTTGTATACGAATTGTTCGTTTTACACCTGTTCGAAATACAATTGACCTTTTCACAATTGACCGAATTGTGAAGGTCAATTGTAACATATATGTGGGGGGAAACCCCCCACAGCCCCCCACCCAATGCCAAACCCCCCAAAACCCATATATATATATATACATATATATATGTATATATATATATGTATATATATATATACGGTCAATTGTGAAAAGGTCAATTGTGACCCTTTAAATTCGGTCAATTGTTCATTCGAACAATTGTAAACGAACAATTTGGGTAATACCAAAAGAAAATCCCTGTAACCAGCTTGTATGACAAAAATACATGTGACATTTATTGTCAGGAAGCAGCTTACAATCAGCGGCTTTAACGAGGGCACCATGTATTTGTGAGAAGACAAAATAGTAGTTGCTTGCAAAGAGAAGGTCTTTTAATTCTTTGTTGTCAGGAGGACATTATAACCAATGGCTGTAAATCAGTGTGCCGCCTTTATTGAGTGATTGTAATTGTGCATGCCATCTATTTGTGGTGTGCGAAATTAGTTTTTGCCATCAAAGAAAAAATCTTAGACTTCTTTGGTAGCAGGACTTAAGACACCTAAATCCCAATTGGCAGGTATATTTTATAAATCGATAGTTAATCATTACACATTTGAAAGTGATAGGAAAAACAAGCTTTTCTGAAGGGACATTCTTCAGCTTACTGAATACAGCATTTTAATCAATAGAAATTTTACTCGAAAATCCAAGGTGGTGTGTCCAAGGCCCAAGTCATACAGAAAACACTTGCATCGTGATGTTGATTTGCACACCATTTAAATGATTTCTAACCTTTATTTGTTTAATGTATCATAAGTAATTTGCAGATAGTAGTAGAAACTCCACCCCAATTGCCAGTGATACTTTGCATACCCAAGTTCACACTTGGCACATTTTGTCAGGCATTTCATAAGAGAATTGCCAAAAATGCCTATAGAGAGAACTATTATGTAGTGCTGAAAGCATGGGCTCCTATCCTCTGGGCAGGGGATTCAATCTCCAGGTCAGACAGAACAAGTTGCACTATGGAGTTCAACCGCACACTGGTCAGAAATAGCTATGAACTGTAGTTCTTAATGAATGGGCTAGACATAACATTATTTTTGCCTATTTCGACAGATATGTTGACAGTGGGAGAATCCCTGATCCCAATTTGCAATTGTAGTTTCCAGATGTCCTTTCACTCTTTATATATCTGACAGTAATGTCATGAGGAAAAAAATGAAAGCTTTCCAGCGGAAGACCAATCAGCTTTGTGGAGGGGTCATTGCATTCCATTCACAAGGTGGTCCATTCAAGAACACCTTTCACTATGGAGGTTAGCAGCACAGCGGGTAAACATGTGATGTTTGTATTTCTTAACGTTTTACAATGTTCATAAAATGTATTTTATGTTTATTTTCGATCACACATGCCTTGTAGGTAGAAGCATAAACTTTATCCCAATTGTAAGTTGTAAACCCATTTTTCTCTGTGGCTAGAGCATATGGATTGCCCCATGGAATAGGGAGTTCAAGGTCCAAATCAATCAGAAAGAATTGCATCATGAAACTAGGCTATATACTGCTCAAAAATAATGTTAATGTTTAGTTCTGAATGATTTTTACTAGTAACAAAGTGTTTTACTTTATTTGGATTACTTTCAGACAGCAGCAATCACCCTGATGCCAGTTGGCGGTGACAGTGTGTAGATTGACGTTCGCTTCTTAGGGATTTGACAGTCAAAGTTCAATGCTCTACCTAGTAAGCAAAAAAAAATGCTTACTAGGTAGAGCATTGAACTTTGCAGCTCCTTCCAGTGGATTCAAGACTCAAGAGGGAGTCTTTTCTTTATGTTGATCTGCCCGCGGTGCAAAAATAGTTAAACTTGTAGTTCTTAATAATATTGTGTTATTGTGACAAAATGACCACTGATCTACAGGAGCACAAGGATGAATAGTGGCTAAACCGCCTAATGAGTTCTCAAACTATGACAAGCCAACTGTGATCCCAATCATAAAGGTGGAACTACCAATGTTGTAAGATATACGGTCTTCGCATTGTGTGGCAACTTGGGGCGGGGCAGGCCATACTTTTATGAGGAGTGTGATTGTGATAACAGCAGCAACCCAAGCAGTAATATTACAACAGTGCAAAATAAAGGAATGTCTAATCAAGGTTCTATAAAACGCAATATAGCTGCACTAGAAAAAAACAAAAAAAACAAAACCCATTTCTGTAGCTAGAACACAGACAATGCATATTGCAGATGTAGCAAGCACTCGGAGTAACGTAGAAGAGGTGCAAAACAAGTGATTGCAACAATTTTCACTTTAAAGGATACGTGTTTGTAGAAAAAGGTCCAAATGGGTGGCTTATCATTTTCTAGGGTCCAAAAAGCAGACAGTGGGGCTGGATGTCACAAACATACAATTATCTGTTCTTGAATGGTTCTAGGCTTTGGGATGCTGCTTTTTTTAGTAGAACCAGGTTCGGAGTAAAACTCGTCCAGACATTGAGTCAGCATTGAGTCAGTTTGAAGCTGAGCTCTGTTTGGTGCAACGGCAGTATTCCAGCAATGCATTTCAATGAGTCCACCAAGGCCAGTCTAAAGGTCGAGCCTGTTTGAGACAATGGTTACCGCTGGATTGAGTCAGTGAATCACACAATGCTTCCAGTGGTTTGAGTCTCGGTCTAGAGCTGTTAGATTCTGTGACCTTGGTGGTTTTGATGCATTGCTCAAGGAGATGAGCAGGCGTTCAAGCCAACAAGTGACATGGTTTGCTGGAAAGATGCAGCATCAAACCAGTTCAAGAACGCAAAACAACATTTTGAAGAAGTTTGAATGGAATGCCAAAAGCAGCACCTCTGGTCCTGATGCTTTGCAGGCGTTCGAACACGGTCGACTCGAGTAAGGATGGATTGAAGCTACAGAACAGAGGAATCCAGCTGCTTGTCTTTTAGTGCTGTGAGTCCCACTCCAGGGTCACAGGGTAAAGGTGAGTCTGTTTCCTCTTCACACCTAGTCCAGGAAGTTATCTGGAACCTGGAGATGTCCTTTACCTCCAGTGAGGATCCTGTGTACAGGTGCAACTGGCAAAGTGCAGGCATTTGTCCAACAGAAAGTCATCCCACTGTTGCCTGGGGGTGGTTGAGGGACAGTTGGAACACCTGTATTCACCTGACAGCTGGAGGACTTTGAAGACGACTCCTCTTCCAACAGGGTCCAATAATTTGTTCTTGTCTTGCGGCACCAAAAGGAATCAAGAAACGAGTGGGATGCCCCTGCCTTAAAAAGACATAAGGCCAGAAGGCCAGAGGGGATTGTATGATAGAAAGCCTACCTTAAGGGGTCCGATTCCTGTGAAGGTAACAATTGACATTTACCTTCTTGTAACCCAAAGTGAATTGCTCTACAGGAAGCAAGAAGGAAGAAAAGAGAAGAGCACTGAAAACCAAAATGGAGGAACCATTCCTCCAGTCCTTTCTGCTCTGTCTGACTGTTCCAAACTCCTTCCCAAGCCTTCAGCTTTAAATGCCCTTTGGTTGAAAGAACCTGATGTGAGGCTTCTCCTTTTGCTGCGTGTGTGCTTCTTTGCAGCTTGGTTTCCAGGAGTCTTTCTACTGAGAGTTTGCTAGGCTAGGAGTTGCCCAACCTCCCAAGCGATCACAGGAGACACAGCATTCCCATCTATTGTTCTGCTGGCAGAGCAGATACAGGTTGTCTGGCTAGAATTAAGATAATGTATCCACAGCTGACCTGAACTCACAGAGTTGACATGTGTGTGATACAAACCTGATGTGGTTGTGATACTTGTGTGAACTAGCAGTCACACTACCAAAACCCAGGTATGGTTTATTATTAGAGATTGTCTTGCCACCATACCAATAGGTTTTGTGCAGCAGAAGTGCACATTTAATTACAACTTCAACCCTGAACTTTCCTGTCACAGCAGCTGCCAAACAGGGCGCCTGCAATCTTCGAATATGTTCAGTGCCAATGAGGTGCAGGAGCTGCAGATCAGGAGACTTATGCAGCAAGGCACAGGTGTTCACCATGCTTTTGGTGTGGAGCTTTCAGAAAAGGGGGTCTGTTTAGCAGTCCCCCCTTTCTGAGATGGGTTACCCACATAATTGTATTATCAACAAACAATTAAAAAAGACAGGGCGTCTACACCCTTCCCAGATGGCAATCCTTCCCAGTTATGGGCCCGATTCATGGAATATTTCGCACGGTTCAAAGTGACTTTGCACTGCTGACACAAACCCTGATTCATGGAACTGTGCAAAGTGTATTTTCGCAGTGCAAAGTTTACTTTGTACTGCAAAAATGACATTGCACTGACTTTGCACTGCAAAAATACACTTTGCATAGTTCCATGAATCAGGGTTTTTGTCGGCAGTGCAAAATCACTTTTCAGCAGTACAAAGTCACTGTGAAATGTGCAAAAAAATCCATGAATCGGGCCACATGTGTTTACTTTTTATTACAAGTGGCACGTAAATAGTAGCAGAAAGCGGTGCACACTTTATAATTTTGACATTTTACATTTATGTCGAAGGCAAAAAGGAAGGCTGTCTAAAAAGAGACCTATGCACTCAGTGTTTAGAGCATTTTCTTCGACTCCAGAGGGTAGAGGATTCAAGCCCTAAGCCAGGCACTAAAACGTGTAGTGGAGCAACAGACCGTGGGAGTGGGAGCATTATTCAAATGTTTACTTCTTAATGTGTTGTGCTATTCGCATATTTGTGTTTCTTTTTAGTATCTATAACTTGTAGATAATAGCACAAAGCCTGCTTCCAATTGGCAGTGATAGGATCTTGAAGGAAGTTCACTCAGTACTCAATTGACAGCAGCCTATGAGGAAAAAAGCTAAGCTTTCTAATGGGTGAATCTTTGGCTCAGATTCTACCTTTGGAGTCCTTTCAACTCAGGGATTCCCCCCACCCCCACCCCATGCAGCATCCAAAACTTGCAGCATGGAGCTGCCTGCACGCAATGTAAAAATAGTT
The DNA here is from genome assembly GCF_040938575.1 of Ambystoma mexicanum. Classification (NCBI taxonomy): domain Eukaryota; kingdom Metazoa; phylum Chordata; class Amphibia; order Caudata; family Ambystomatidae; genus Ambystoma; species Ambystoma mexicanum. The sequence goes on from NC_090932.1 coordinate 782,974,522, forward strand.
ACCATTATTTTTCTAGATCATTGTTCTATTCAGAAAATGTTTTGTATGTTTATTTTTACTACAAGTGACTTGTAGATAGCAGAAACCCCAATCAGGAATGAAGGGGATAGTTTGCAGATGGTGGTTCACTCATTGAATCTTTGATAGTCATGTCAGAAGGAGAAAAACAAGGGTGTGTAAGGGGTGACCGTTTAGCTTAGTGTTTAAACCATTGCATGCCAGCCGTCCGGGTAATGAATTCCAGTCCCATTTCATGCAGAACACATATGAATTGAGTTCGCTTGCACGCTGTATATATTAAAAAAAAAAAAAAAAACATGTGTCATTTTAGTTCTCTGTGCCCTGCACTATTCACATTTGTTATTTTCATTACCAGTTACTTGCAGATAGGAGAAAGAAACCCTGATCCCAGTTGGACAGTTTACAGATGGAAGTATTTGTGTTTGTATTTATTTATTTATAACGCGCAGACCATCAGGCCCGGGGGCATCAGGGCGCAATTTGTACAGGGTTGCAAGAAAAGAACATACAGGCAGATAGATTACAATAAAAGTATACCAATACAACATTATAACAATCTTAATAATTACATATATTACAGCTCAAGTCCACACATTACAGCTTTTACAGTGGGGTCAAATGATAAAAAAAGAGCACAACTTTCCAAATAGAGACTCCTTCGTATAGTTTGTAGATTCTCAGCTGCCTAGCCTGACAGTGCGGGCGGTTCGAATCAAAAGGTGGCAGAACAGCGTGTGCCAAAGATCTGAACTGGACACTGGTCAAAAGTAACAACAATTAGTACCCGGCGAGGGAGAATCAGAATGAAAGAACCATTCTGATTGGCATTCTGATTGGCCCTCGCCGGGGGCATTACCCGGCCCGGAATTCCTCGGATTCCACGCCTTTGTCCCCAGCGGAGTCTAGGCAGCCCCTCAGCCAATGAGGAGGCTCGAAGCAGGTCCATCCCCGCTACGAGCCTACACATGGCTGGAGGCCGTCTTCGTCCCTGCCGGGGATTCAGGTATGTTTGGTTTTTTTTGTCCTCCACCTCCCTACCCTCCCAACCCCACTTATCTTCAGCCTGCTTTGTCCCCGGTGGGGGATGATGGCAGCCTCCAGCCATGTGAAGACTCGGAGAAGGGCCATTCCCGCTCCGAGCCTCCACATGGCTGGAGGCTTCCATCGTCCCCCACCAGGGACCCAGGTGCGTTTTTTTTCTTTCTTTTTTTCCCCCTCCCTCCCTTCTGCCCTCCCAACCCCACTTACCTTAATGCTTTTAGTACCCGGTCTTGCACATCTTGCGGGCCGGGGTACTAATAGCAATATGCCCCTCGTGGCGGGGGCATTACCGTGTCAGGTAATGCCCCGTGGCCCATTCGCTCGGACCTTAACGAAGGCTGCTCGGGGCGTATTGCTTTATTCTAACAAGTAGATATTATTGACTTGCGCTATTGGCAACATGTGTTTTATGCTTATTTGTAGTACTAGTAACTCGTAGATAGTAGCAAAAGCATCCAGACAGTGATATTTTGCCGATGGGTGTTCAGTCAAAACACCTTTGACAGACATGCCATCAGGTAGAAAACAACATTTTCAAGTAGTAAAATATTTAGCTCTTTGTGCAGAGGACTCACATATCATCCTTGTGGTCGTCATGGTATTCGTCTTGGTCTTGTTTTCTTTTGCTGTTCCCCATCTCTCATCTCACCCAGAAACCTGTGTGCCAACTCAGGAATACTACCTGAGGCGGAATTTTCATTTAGGGGCACTTCTGCTAGCTTTCCAAGCTGTTGTATCTACTCGCTATATTCCTCGTCCGCCTTAGCAGAGTTGCTCACTTGCTTCTACAGCCGTTTCCCCAAAGACATCACTGCTCTCATAGCTTTCCTTTTATTCTTTTCTTGTCCTTATTTCTTGCCTTCTGTTGTTCTCCCACATTCACAAAAACAATCAGGGATAAAAATGGTTTCATAGAATATAGAATATATTATAGAATATATTGTTTAGCTTTTTGGGGGATACATTGCCTCATTATAGTCCTACTGCTAGAAGAGGAGATTCGATCTGAATACACCATACACCTTGTGCTAGTGGGGATCTTCTTGTATCGAATAAATCACCTGCTTAAAGGGGATAGTCTTGGTATTAAAATATAAAACTGTGTAATGTGGACGGTCTTTGTCATAATAGATCCTCTCCTTTGATGGGGAGTATAGATAGATATCTACCCTAAATGGTGAGATTCTGCATCAGAAGAGAGATGTTGGGCCCATGTCCCGTCTGAAGGTGAGAAACACTCTACTAGAAAAGATCTTCAGGGATGTAATTTGACCAAAATGCCAGGGGTAGTGAAAGTGACATCACACAGCCCTTCACCTCCGATGACATTACAGGAAGTGATGTAATTTGGCACCGCACCCAAGTGACATCACAGGAAGTGATGGCACATGACCCTCAGATGCGTCTAACACCCGTGTTTCCAGGCGCTCTCATTTCAGCCAGATATAAGAACCAAGGCACAGATGGAGCACAAGGTTTGTCCACGATCACAAATTTGAGGAACGTAATCTTCCGGAATTGACATGGAGCCTATATGTAAAACATACATAAAGCAGTACATGTAACCGGGTAAACAAAATCTCTAAAGCAGGCTACAGCTAGTGTGTGAAACATTTATAGATCAATGGACACAGAAGTACTCATTATCTGTTAAAAAAGCCCAAAAAGCACTGACTTGGGCAGGCATTCGCTGTCTGTTTACCCAGGAGGAAAATGCTGTACGAGCAAGGCCTGAAAATCAAATGATTGACCAGGATTTAGTATCAACAAAATTCCCTGGTTATAAATGTATCTTTGATTCAGCTACCACTACGATAAAAGAAATCTATTGTGTGGGTGTAAGCTGAGGCCATCTGTCTCTTTGTGCATTCATCTTTAAGTTATGTGACAAGCAACTACATGTTGTCCCCCACAACCCAGAGCCGAACAACACCTTAAAGTCCTAGGCTTTGATACATGATTCACTCTTCTTCATTCTTTTTTTTAATGGGGTGAGGTGTGGGGCGGGGGAGGGGCTGCAATTCCCTCCAGAGTGGGGCTCAATGCATCTACGATTTCCTGAGCTCTTTGTGCGAGGTGTGTTATTCAATGCCCCGCCCCCCCAGGACCGGCCCATGAATGGAGATTTCACAAAGCTCTTTTCAAGAAGGAGTTTGAGTGGGGAGGGGTGGGTCACTCCATGACTCTCTCACTTCTAAGACTCTGTGTCCAACACCTATTTTCTTAAACAGTGTTGCACCAGAGCAGGGTCCTGGTCGAGTTTGCAGCCCCTCTCAATCATTCACATCACACTTGAATGCATTCAAGGTGAGCAGAGCCCAATCAGTGGCATAGCACACCATTTGGGGCATCCATGTGACCCATGCTGAGCCCCCCGCAAGCTCCTTAAAGGACAGGGCACGCCACACCCCGGGCTGTCCCGGACCACCACGTGTACACAATGTCCCTGATGATTATGCCACTGCAGGGGCATGCACTACTCCAAGAGAAAGAAGTAAATGTGTTTTTTAATCAAAGTGTAAATGTTTTCCCTAGCGTACCTAGCGTAGAAGGAAGAGGGCAGTGTCTGGTCCCAATATATACCAGCCACCAGTAGCGGCTGGTGAGTTGTTTTATTGGAGTGTGTAAATATTTGCCACAAATATGCGATTGTGACAGAGAATATCGAGGGGGCACGAACTAACAAAAACAGGTTTGGGGCCACGGGGGCAGGTTCAGGAGGATTATTCCCGCTCCCATGAGAAAATGTCTTGAATAATGGGTTAAAATGGTGCATTACAAAGCACACTTACTGTGAAAATGTGGGTAGAAGGCCAGACAGTTTGCAATCGGTTTTGTAGGGTGTAGGGTAACTCATGGAAAAAAGTACAATAGATATAAGTCACCAATGTATTGTCAAGCCTGTCACTTCAATATATGCCTGTATAAAAAACATTTTCATGCTGGCTGTGCCCATACATTTCCATGCTGGCTCCACCAACCTATGCTGGGATTCCCATATAAGAACATACTCATGTTTGCTTTGGGAGGATTTTATATAGTATCATTACTGGCACTTGGCACAAAGTTTGCTCTGCCAATGTATGCCAGTAGTCCTATGTAAGAAAATACTCCTGTTGGTTTGGCCATTAAAAGTGACATGTCACAAAAGGAACACATGCCCAAACTGGTTCCAATGCAAGCAAGTCTAGACCCATACGAACACTTATCATCCTTGCTTCATCAGAGACGGTCAGTTAATCGAATGTGATGCTACAGTAAGAAATATACAGGCCGCTACACCAAAACATCAGTCTAGAGAGATAATACTACTTATGCTTGCTTTATCAAAGATGACGATTAATGAATGTCATGCCACAGTAAGCAATTGCTAGACTGGCTGCACAAAAATGCCAGTACAGCCAGGTAATATAACACACATGACTTGGCTTTGCCCGAAAATACCAGTAAAACATGCAAATTCAATAAAGGAAGTTGTCAAAAATGCTCTTCCCAGGTCCTCAAAAACATACATGCAGTCATCATCTTTCTCTCTCTCTTTCTCTCTCTCTCTCTCTCTCTCTCTCTCTCTCTCTCTCTCTCTCTCCTCTCTCTCTCTCTCTATATATATATATATATATAAAAATATATATATATATATTCTTCCGTCTGGCCCGACTCACTCTGCAGGGCACACCCAGGATGTTCTGATCTCCTCAGACATCCCCCTCTCCGACCCTCTCCCCACTCCTCTCTCTTAGAGTGTCCCCTTTCTTCTTTCCGCCCACCCTTCTCTCTCTATCCTTCAGGTTAAGCCAGCCCCTGCGTTGCCACCCATCTTCTCGGTCATCTGGCCCATTAAGTGTGTGTCAGTGGAGGTTTTCAGCGATACTTTCTCTCTTCCTCCTACACCTTCGGCTGACTCACACTCTGACACAGCCCTCTCCAACATTTATCTCTCTATCTCTAGCACCCATTGCGTCCTTGCCCCTGTCATGAGGATCCATTTGAAGCCTGCAACCAAGTGTAAAACCTGGTATAATTCCGCCCTCGTTAACCCTAAGTGCACGTGTAGAGTGGCTCAGAGGAAGTGGAGTGCATCAAGCGCACCTGCTGACAAATTGGCCTGCCGCCTGTTACAAAGGCATTACAGACTCTCCTTCCTCTCGAAAAAGATCTACATCCAAGCCTGCAACCTGGCGGCCTCTAACAACTCACTATATGATTTGTTTTGGACTATTTAGAGTAAACTGCATGTACCATTTGTGTTATCTATCATGACTGTAATGATTACTGTACTATTCACAAATTTCTGTTTTTTTAGTACCTAAATTATAAAATGCGTTACGATGGTGAACACCAGAATTCCTAAATTTCACTATGGAACATATTTACTCTACCTTTCTTATTCATCCTGATCTCTGGTCAGTCCTTATGAGTACGTTTGCACTATGCGCCATTGCAAGATGGCCCCCATATTCCTCACTCACCGTCCTCTATGCCCCCTTTTTTATGTTTATTATTTAGTTTCCTTTTTACGTTTGACGGCGTGTCCCCAGCACAGTTCGTTTCCTAGGTCACGACCGTGCGGAGCCATTGCCTGCCGGTTTCAGTTTCCACTAACAGTGTTCTACACACTGTATAGGTAAGCCACCGCTACTTGGATTTCTTTGCCCGGTTGGGAGACCCCATGTTCATTTCTCTTCAGTATAACAGAAATGTATGTGCCCCCACTTAGGTGCCAGCAGTACGTGTCTCTTTGCAGATGCCCTGCATCGTATAATTGTTTCAAATATTTGTTGACCACACGGATGCCCCTGATACCTTGGCTACCCGTCCCGCAACTCGAGTGAATGCATTCTTTAAAACCGTTTCCGGTTCATTCTAAGTATTATTTATTTTATTCAGTAACGCTCTTTTGGATTTTTTCTTTTTTCTTTTCCCGTCCATAGGAGGGGTAAGGTTTTTTTCTTATACACGCTCCCCATATTGTCTCTGCTTTTTCACTATTCAAGGGTGGTCCTTGCTATTTATAACCCACTACCGCCTTTGGCTTATCTCGATCTGTTCAATCTTTTATCACGCCATTTTCTAGATCCCACCATGTAGGTGGATCTCACACAATACATCTCCTTTGTTATGGGTTTAGTTATTAGTATAGAGTATTTCTCTTTTATCTGAGAGTTCACTCTTTTCACCATACTAGATCTCCAGTATTCTGCTTTTCACCATCTCGCTAGCATCTCGAGTTATGTACAGCTTGTCAGTCAGTCCTTGACTGTTATGGAAATAAAATAAAAGATTTTACTTTTTGTCTCTCTGTAATGTTGTCAACAGTTCAATTGGGCCCTTATGAAGAAGAGGTTACCCTCGAAACGCGTCGGCCACCCCACAATTGGACAGCATCATCTCTTCATCATTTATTGCTTCATCGCAATTTGTTTTAATATGTCATACGTCATGAATTACTTTGTATAACAGATTGTGCTTTTTGGCAAATTTTATTTTGTTTTCTTCTTTGCCAAATAAATCGTTATATGCTCAACTAACAAAACTGCTGTTATATATTTATACATTGATAGATTTATATCTATATATTTGAAGGCCCTATGTGGCATCAGTAAATAGTGTGCAGGGGACGGGAGGGCCCCACCTTTTGGGCCCTCTTCTATTTTCTCTGGCCTCTAACAACTCAACCAAACTTTTCAGAATCTGCAAGGAGCTGGCCAATCCTATTGCATTCTCTACCTCTCCTGTTCCCTCCCATTGTCAAACAGGAAATTATATCGTGCCTCCTATTATAATGAATATATGTATATTGGCCTATGCCAAGCTGCTCGTAAGCAACTTGCGAAGAAATTCGTGTTGCAAGGTCCCGCCATTTTAGGTTCTCTCTGCAAAGTCACCCTGTGAGCTAAAATAGTGGACGGTGTCATTCCGAAAGTGTAACCTGGCCGTCTTGACCTCTATGTTTAAACTAATGTGTAACTTGCCTGCAGGCCACTTGTTAGGGTCATGAACTGAGACCTTGGCCCTCATTACGACCCTGGCGGATTTTTTCCGCCATCGGCGGACTTTTCCGCCATGGCGCAAAGTCCCTTTACGCCATGGCGGATGGCGGACTTACCGCCCCATTCCGAGGTCGGCGGGGCGGTAAGTCCCCATTGACCCATTTACCCTTCCCCATTCCCATTTCGGCCCCATAGGGCTCAATGGGAGTGGGGAAGGTGTTAATTACGCCACCGTACACTACGGTGGCGTAATTAACACCGAGGTCCCATAGCGCCATGGATTTTTACGCCCGCAAAAAGCGGGCGGAAAAGTGACCATGGCGCTCTGGGAACTCGTAGTTGGCGGTAAGGGGTCGGCGCAGCTAACGCTGGCGTAAACCCCTTACCGCCAGGGTCGTAATGAGGGCCCTTGTCCTTCGTTGACCTGTGTCTAAAGGATTACTCGTGTCAATGAAGCTAATCCGCGAGCATATGTTACGAACAATGTATTAAAATACTGAACTGAGACATTTTTTAAACTACATTGTATAGATGTTTGAGAAGGTCTATATAAGAAATCCGAAAGTACACTGTAGCTATTGAGGCTTGTTGGTGAATATATTAAAAGTAAACCCTAAATGTATAGATGTGTGAATTCGGTACGAACCCTAGATCTGTAATGTATTAATGAATATTAACCCACAGTGGGGTTGGACAACATGTTTTCAAAGGTATAAAAGGTGCGACTATTCTAATGTACAGTCCCACTCACTGAGCACACCGAACCACGCTGGAGTTCGCTGTGTTGTACTGAGGGCTGATAGCTATCCGTTACTTTTGTCCTTTGAAACATTTCAATATAAAATAAAGATCTTTGTATGTTCCTTTGTAACCTGTGTTCGGTGTATTTCCTTATATAAAGGATATAGGTTATATAAAGGATATATAAGCCAAGCATTACAAAAATGTAATTTTTTACACAGGTATATATTTATGCATTTTGTATCATGCTACACATTTTATATCCACAGGTTAAATCACTGCTTAAAAAGCCGTGAGTCACTTACAGGCCGATTCATGGAATCAATGTGCGCCGAAAAAACGGCGCACGCGTGCGAAAATGTGCGATTCGCAGTGAAATAGCGAAAATCGCAGAGCAAGTGCGATTATCACACAGAAAACATCGCACATCAATTCATGGAAGTCCGTGCACGCGCAAAATGTGGGATGTGCGCTGAAAAAGTGCGCGGCGCACGCTGGCCCACGCTGGCGCACAGGTCATCGAACGCCGTGCGATAAGGCCACAGCGAATTCGCACATAGCGCGGCGCACATAACAAAAGTAGGCGTAACACGGGGCGTCACACGCAGAATGGGGAACAACTCGTGAAAATGTAGGCGTCACGGGGGAAGTACAGGAGGCAAGTGCGCAGAACGCCCACACGCTCGCCTGCAACACGTATTCATGGAATCGAATAGGGAAAAACAGCGCACGGCCAAAGACGCGCACAGGCCCATACATGTCCGCCATACGAAAGCAGGGGGTAGCGTCCCTGCGCAGGAAAAAAATGTGCGCCAGAGAAGGCCCACACGCGATCGGGCCTGGGGGAGCGTGTGCGTGTATTTCAGAGGTGCGCGAGAAGTTTCACACGCGATCGGGCCTGGGGAGTGTGTGCGTGTATTTCAGAGGTGCGCGAGAAGTTTCACACGCGATCGGGCCTGGGGGAGCGTGTGCGTGTATTTCAGAGGTGCGTGAGAAGTTTCACATGCGATCGGGCCTGGGGGAGCGTGTGCGTGTATTCCAGAGGTGCGCGAGAAGTTTCTCACACGCGATTGGCCTGTAACGCTCACCTGGTTCCCACGGAGCGCTGGTCTAGTCTGGATTGCTGTGGCCTCTTCTAGCGTGATGCGCAGGACCCAAAACACCGATTGGACAGGACCTCCAAATCGTGCTTGCCTGGCCCGTAGGAATATCCTTCTGCAGATGAGAAAGGGGATTAACAGTCTGCAGAATAGAGTGCTAGCTCCCCCCTTTCCCCCTTCGTTCCTCTCTAACTTCCTCCAAACCCCGGTTTAAGCTCACCTTATGGTTTGGAAGGATGAACTCTCCATCCTGCTTCTGGTGCAGGGGCGTGCGTTCGTCCAGTTACTTCACTGGTTTTCAGAATGGCGCTGGCAAAATCCACTTGACTTTCCTGAGCGATGCGCCGTAAGTATGAAAGTTCAAAGTTCAAGTGAGGCTCCCTTTATGATGTCTTTCTAACCTGTGATCTGTCCTTTATTTCAGGTGCAGAATGAAGGCGATGCGTCAAGGGGTTAAACTGCCGAGGTGAGTAGTGATGAGGGCGATCCCTCTAAATGTCCTTATCATTCCCCAGAAATGCCTCTTGCCCTTTCCCCATAGGGGCCGGGCTACGGTACCTGCCAACGGGGCGGCACCGACCCGAAATGTGGAAGAAAAGCTGGTAAGTATTATGGCTGTTAATCAGGCTTTCCTTCTGTGTTCCTTCTGCTCACCTTTTGTTTCTTCCTCTCTCCCCTAGGTGCAGAGATGTGGCGTCCAATGCTGACAGCCGCGATGGAGCCGGGAGATGTCTCGAGGACAGGTGAGTAAAGCGTGGCTCTGCAGCAAGCAACGCAATGCTTTTAAATGGAAGTCTTTCTTCAGGGATGCTGGCGAGAAGATTCCTGATGCAGGTAAGAAGTTTGAAATAGTCCTTGGTTTTCACCTTTCTCTTCTCTTCCTTCCTTGCAGGTCTTCCAGGTTCGAGGCGGGTGTGGCTGGAGTCCAGGAGCAGGAGCAGACACGGTGAGCGTTAAGCTGCAGGAAGCAGAACAACGCAAAGCATGAGCTGCTGTCTGGCCGTGGCTTAAATAGCCTCCAAAGAAGTCCCAGGTATGTATCCTTCCCCAACTAGGTATGTATCCTTCCCTGGCCACGCCCGAGTGAAAAAATAGTCCCTATGAAAAAATAGTCCCTTTCAGGTCTCAGGGAGGCCTGAAGCGTGCAGCATGGTCTGCATCAGGTAAGTGCACAAAACACCTCCCTTTATGAGCCTGGCGCCTATGGCGCCAGGACTGATGGCCAACATGAGCCTGGCGCCAAAGGCGCCAGGACTGAGTCCAAAGAACCCCTATAAGGGACCGCTGGGCTTTTACCCGAGGGCATGATGCCTGCTTCCGGGGGTGCTGGGCCTGGCCTGGTGCTCCGGGGGTAGGCATCATGACAGCACTCCCCCCCAAGGCCCCTCCCAAGGTCGTTCCTTCTGGAGGTTTCGGTTTGTTTGGGAAATTCCGATGGAACCTTTTTACCAGCCGAGTTGCATGTACGTGATCACTGGGTTCCCAAGACCTTTCCTGAGGCCCGTACCCATTCCAATCAATTAGATAGAAACGTTTTGATTTTGAGATCTTAGAATCCAAAATGTTCTTCACCTCGAATTCAGGCTCCCCATCTATCTGAATCGGTTCTGGTGGCTTTGTTAATCTGGTTCCTGGGTGCACTGGTTTCAAAAGTGACACATGAAAAACGGGGTGAATCCGCATGTTAGCTGGTAGATCTAGCTTGACTGCCACTGGGATGATTATAGCTTTGATTGAGTAAGAGCCTAAATACCTTGGATTAAAAGTTCGAGGCCCCTTGAGTGATAGGTGTTTGGTAGCCAACCATACTTGATCCCCTATTTGGTATGGAGGCGCCTCTCTTCGATGCAGATGCGCATTCTTTTTGTATTTCCCTTTCGCATGTTGCAAATGTGCAGTTGCATCCTTGAAGGCTTGAGTAATCGTAGAATGCAAATGGTCCACTGCGGGCATTTCAAGGCTCAGAGGTGAGTCCAAGTCTGAAGTACGAGGGTGATGTCCATATAGGGTATACAAGGGGCTCTGACCAGTTCCAGAGTGTATCGAGTTATTGTATGCATATTCAGCCACCCATAAAATGTCCTTCCAATTACCCTCCGATTGGTGCAACATACATCGTAGATATTGTTCAAGGGTCTGGTTCGTTCTCTCCGTCTGACCATCGGTCTGTGGGTGGTGGCTGGTTGAGAGTCTTACGTCGATTTGTGCCAGTTGACAACACTTTTTCCAAAAATGAGAAATAAACTGGCTTCCCCGATCGGAGACTAGTGTGGACGGGAATCCATGCAAACGGATGATATTTTCGAGGAATTCCTTGGCAAGAACAAAGGCTGAAGGTAATCCTTTCAACGGAATAAAGTGGGCCATTTTGGAAAATAAATCCACCACGACCAGAATAGTATTGTAACCATTACAAGAGGGCAGGTCCGTGATAAAATCTAGTGACAGGGTGTGCCAAGGTGCTGGTGGAATGTCTAAGGGCTGAAGAAGACCGGCGGGTCTTGTCTTTTGACCTTTGTTTTGGGCACAAACTCCACAGGACATCACGAAAGATTTAATATCCTTTCGCCAGGAAGGCCACCAGAATTGTCTTTTAACCTTTTCCTCTGTTTTGGCAATGCCAGGATGTACTTCCATCAGGGTATCATGATGACGGGAAATAACCAGTTCTTGCAATTCCTTTTCTGGCAAAAATAAGCGTCCTTGGAAGTAAGGTAAGCCATCCTTGACTGAAAAGTTAGACCGCCTTTTGATCCAATCCTGCAAGGCTGAAGAGTCCAGGAATTGTTTCACTCGTGCTTGAATGTCTTCAAGGGTTTGTAAAGTGGTTATCCCCAAAATTCTTTGTTCGGGAATTATCGGCACAGGTTCTGAGTTTGTGTCTATTTCTTCCATTCCAATTCGGGATAGAGCGTCCGCCTTACCATTCTTATAGCCGGGGCGGTAGGTGATTACAAAATCGAACTCAGCAAAGAACAAAGCCCATTGGAGCTGTCGAGACGATTGAGCCTTGGCAGTTTTTAAATATTGTAAATTTCGGTGATCAGTGATCACGGTGATGGTATGCCGGGCGCCGAGGAGATAATGCCGCCAAGCCTTAAAGGCGGACTTAATGGCTAATAGTTCCTTATTGGTGATCGCATAATTTATCTCCGGCGGCGAGAAATTTCTGGACCAAAATGCTACGGGGTGCAGTTGGCTGGTTTCAGGGTCTCTCTGAGACAGGACAGCTCCCATGGCTAAGCTGGACGCGTCGGTTTCGACTATATATGGGAGATCTGGACGCGGATGCTTCAAAATAGGTGCGGACGTGAACTTAGCTTTCAACTCCTGAAAGGCCTGTTCGGATTCCTCGGTCCATTCAAAACGTTTATTTTTTCGCAAGAGTGCAGTGATGGGTTGCACCACACGTGAAAACTCTGGGATAAACCTGCGATAAAAGTTGGCAAAACCAAGCATGCTTTGGACACCTTTCACCGAACTAGGTGATGGCCATTTGAGGATGGCATCCACTTTCCGTGAATCCATTCGGACCCCTTTAGGTGTCAGGATGAATCCCAGAAACTCAACCTCGGTGGTATGGAAAACACATTTTTCCAGCTTGGCAAACAGTTTGTGCTGGCGCAGTTTCTCTAGGACGGCCCTGACATGCTTTCTGTGATCAGATTCCGAAGAGGAGTACACAAGAATGTCATCGATATACACGACAACACAGACATCGATGAGTTCCAGAAGGACATCGTTCATGAAGAATTGGAAGGCTGTAGGCGCGTTGCACAACCCGAAAGGCATCACCTGGTATTCGAATAGTCCATATTTTGTACGGAAGGCTGTTTTCCATTCGTCGCCTTCTTTTACTCGTACCAGATGATAAGCCCCCCCGGAGATCTAACTTGGTGTATACGCAAGCGTCCTTCACCTGGTCAAGGAGTTCAGGGATCAGAGGCAGAGGGTAACGATTTTTAACAGTTATCTGGTTCAATGCGCGGTAATCGATACAAGTTCTAAGGTCGCCTTCTTTTTTAGGCACGAAGAACAAAGCTGAGGATGCCGGGGACTTTGACGGGCGAATGAAACCATTGGCGAGGTATTGATCTAAATATTGTCTCAAATGCAGATTCTCTGGTTCAGTAAGGGCGTAAATCCTGCTACAAGGGGGTTGTGCACCGGGCACCAGATCGATTTGGCAATCGTACGATCTGTGCGGAGGTAACGTGTTGGCCTGTTCCTTTTGGAAGACGTCCTGAAAGTCTTGGTACTCTGGAGGTAGTTGCAGGTTATTGATGCTAGATTAATCTTTGGATTTTCTGGGTAGCAGGTTTGTGCACAATCCGGGAAGGTTATTCTCTTCGCTCGCCAATCAATTCGAGGATTATGTGTCTCTAACCAAGGGATTCCGAGAATAAGCTGAAACTGTGGAGCCTTGATTACATCAAACACAAATGCCTCCCGATGGCCATCCGGACCTACAAGTGTCACCTCAGCTGTGGAATGTGTTACCGGTCCAGAGGCAATTTCGGTTCCATCTACTGTGGTGATGACATCTTTGTTGGTTTTAGGACGCAGAGGGAGGTTTATCCTAGAGACCAATTCTCGATCGACATAGTTTCCTATAGCCCCGCTATCGATATATGCCTTTATAGCATGCAACCGTTTAGGCTGTTCCGGATCTACGAGGACAATTGGCACAATGAAATGCGAGGTCTGAGAGTTAGTTTTCAAGCTCGGCAAGCGGACCCCTACGCTTGCCGGGCGTGGTCGTTTCCCGATACAGAGTTTCCATGGATTTTATCAGCGGCTCCTACTATCTTCTTGGGCAATCTCGTAGAAAGTGTCCAGAGGACCCACAATAAAGGCATAATTGCATCTGTCGTCTTCTTTCCCGTTCTTTTTGAGTTAGGGGTCCTTTAACCCCTCCGATTTGCATAGGCTCCGAGCCATCAGCCCCCTTGGGGTTAGCGTGGGTCTTGGCCAACACCGGGTTTCAAACTTGGACCGATCTGCTTTTCTGTTTTGCAGCCTGTGATCCAATTGGGCCACTAAGTCTATATATTCCGTGCATTCTTGGGGCGGATTTACAACTTGTGCCAGGAAATCTTTAAGTTCTCCGCGTAGACCTCGATAGAATAACGTGATTCTTTTATCCTCTGGCCAACCAGTTTCCACAATTAGTCTATTGAAGGTTGCAATGTAGGATAGAAGGTCTTCATTGCCCTGTCGCAGAGATCGAAGTTTGTCATCCAGAGCCTGTCCCTGGGAGTGTCGAGCAAATAACCTTTCCATGCTTGTTTGAAATCCTTGAAAATCACGAAGAATCGGGTCATCTTGAGTTACCAGTGGGACTGACCAATCGGCAGCACAGCCGCTGAGATATGACAACACAAAGGCTACCTTGGACTGATCATTAGGGAAGGCCCCAGGTCTGCATAGGAAGTGCAAACGACACTGATTCATGAATACGGCAAATCGTTTGGGGTCCACAGCAAAGCGTTCAGGTGGGGCCAGCGGCATGTTTCCAGGTAGATTAATCTGCACCGGGTTACTGGAAACCACAGGAGCGGGGTTCCCCCCGGAACCGGGTAAAGGAGTTTGTCCAGCTTGACCTTGAAAAAAAGCTATCTAGCTAGGTCATCAGCTCTATCCTTTATTACAATCACTTCCCTCCTGAGGGCACTAGTCTCTTGACGAGCGGCGTGTACTTCGGCCCGTAATTCCCCCAGTAATTGGGCCAACTGGTCAGTTTCGGAAGTTTCCATAGCGCCTGGGTGGGAATTTGTAGGAAGGCTTCGCGTTCTGTAACGCTCACCTGGTTCCCACGGGGGCGCTGGTCTAGTCTGGATTGCTGTGGCCTCTTCTAGCGTGATGCGCAGGACCTGAAACACCGATTGGACAGGACCTCCAAATCGTGCTTGCCTGGCCCGTAGGAATATCCTTCTGCAGATGAGAAAGGGGATTAACAGTCTGCAGAATAGTGTGGTAGCTCCCCCCTTTCCCCCTTCGTTCCTCTCTAACTTCCTCCAAACCCCGGTTTAAGCTCACCTTATGGTTTGGAAGGATGAACTCTCCATCAGGGGCGCGCGTTCGTCCAGTTACTTCACTGGTTTTCAGAATGGCGCTGGCAAAATCCACTTGACTTTCCTGAGCGATGCGCCGTAAGTATGAAAGTTCAAAGTTCAAGTGAGGCCCCCTTTATGTTGTCTTTCTAACCTGTGATCTGTCCTTTATTTCAGGTGCAGAATGAAGGCGATGCGTCGAGGGGTTAAACTGCTGAGGTGAGTAGTGATGAGGGCGATCCCTCTAAATGTCCTTATCATTCCCCAGAAATGTCTCTTGTCCTTTCCCCATAGGGTCCGGGGTACGGTACCTGCCAACGGGGCGGCGCCGACCCGAAATGTGGAAGAAAAGCCGGTAAGTATTATGGCTGTTAATCAGGCTTTCCTTCTGTGTTCCTTCTGCTCACCTTTTGTTTCTTCCTCTCTCCCCTAGGTGCAGAGATGTGGCGTCCGATGCTGCCAGCCGCGATGGAGCCGGGAGATGTCTCGAGGACAGGTGAGTGAAGCGTGGTGCTGCAGAGAGCAACGCAATGCTTTTAAATGGAAGTCTTTCTTCAGGGATGCTGGCGAGAAGATTCCGGATGCAGGTAAGAAGTTTGAAATAGTCCTTGGTTTTCAACTTTCTCTTCTCTTCCTTCCTTGCAGGTCTTCCAGGTTCGAGGCGGGCGTGGCTGGAGTCCAGAAGCAGGAGCAGACACGGTGAGCGTTAAGCTGCAGGAAGCAGAACAACGCGAAGCATGAGCTGCTGTCTGGGCGTGACTTAAATAGCCTCCAAAGAAGTCCCAGGTATGTATCCTTCCCCAACTAGGTATGTATCCTTCCCTGGCCACGCCCGAGTGAAAAAATAGTCCCTATGAAAAAATAGTCCCTTTCAGGTCTCAGGGAGGCCTGAAGCGTGCAGCATGGTCTGCATCAGGTAAGTGCACAAAACACCTCCCTTTATGAGCCTGGCGCCTAAGGCGCCAGGACTTATGTCCAACATGAGCCTGGTGCCAAAGGCGCCAGGACTGAGTCCAAAGAGCCCCTATAAGGGGCCGCTGGGCTTTTACCCGAGGGCATGATGCCTGCTTCCGGGGGTGCTGGGCCTGGCCTGGTGCTCCGGGGGTAGGCATCATGACATGGCCTGGGCACGTGTATTTCAGGGGTGCGCGAGAGGTTCCACACGCGATTGGCCTGGGCGCGTGTATTTCAGAGGTGCGCGAGAAGTTCCACACGCGATTGGCCTGGGCGCGTGTATTTCAGGTTCTCGCGGGTGTTTTCACACGCGATCGGGCCTGGGGGAGCGGGGTACGTGTATTTCAGGGGCTCGCGGGTGTTTTTACACGCGATCGGGCCTGGGGGAGTGGGGTACGTGTATTTCAGGGGCTCGCGGGTGGTTTTACACGTGATCGGGCCTGGGGGAGCAGGGTACCACTCACCGTCTGCCTTGCGTGTAGAAGAACGCGTAGCCAACACCCACCTGCTGTGAAGTAATAGCGTGTGAGCCCCAACGCCTGCAAAACACACGCACCGCACCCCACGAAAAGCAATGCCCGTGCGCGATACGTCACAGACACGCATACGCAGGGCCTTTGGTCCAATGGAATCGTGTATGCGTGCTGACGCGCTTACGCGCTAAGGGCCTTTCCTCGATTCACACGCTGACGTGCAGAATTTTCACGTGCCAAATCACTCCGTATCAAGCTGGCCACGTGTAAGCACACTGAAGACCACGCTCCTGCCCAAAAGGCCGAATTACTGCCCCCCAGAGCCCCGAGCAGCCTCCCACGAGCCATCTGCTGCTGCCTGCCTGCCTGCTGCCACCGTGCCCTGCCATTTGGTGCCTGCAATTCAGCCATCTGCAGGGGTCCAGTTGCTGTGTCCACCCCTGCTGGAACAGAACACTCCCGACTGGGATACCATTGCTCCACAGCCCAGCCCCAGGACCCAGTTGCCCACCCACGCCTGCCTCGGGGGTCGCCATGTCGGGGCAAACACCATCCGAGACCACTGGCGACCCCCAGCCAGAGGGGCAGAGGGCCACCAGCTTCAGTCAGAAGGAAGTTGGTGTCCTGGTGGAGCTTGTCCTGGGGCATTATGATGCCCTCTTCGGATCACCACGCGCCGACAAGGAAGGACGGGACAGGATCTGGGACGACTTTGTGGTTGCCATCAACGCGGAGGGGGTGGCAACCCGCAACATCAAGCAAGTCAAGAAGCACTGGGAGGACTTCAGGTCAAGGACCCTCATAAAGGCCCGGTGCCTCGTGGAGGGGGGCTGGGGCAGCATTAGTACCATCCAACTGAGGGTCCTGGAACTCATACGCCCAGTGCTCCATGCCCAGATCCTTGAGAGGCAGACCCGTCTGGAGTCGAGCGGTAAGTGGCCAAGCATTGCTGTGTGAGACAGGGCATGTTGCAGCGTGCTGGTTGTCTGATACTTGCCTGTATGTGTGACATAGGCCATGTACGCGTGTGTGTGTGCAGGGACATCATGGTCATGCATGTGAGACCAGTAATGTGTGAAGCACACGGTTGGTGTATGTGTTGAAATGTAACATGGGGAGCCCTATGCGGAATGGACACATGAGAGCATGCCAGTCTCTGTTCCTGGACATGGGTGTGGGTGAGGGATGGGTGCTGATGCCATGTACATGTATGGTGTCCATGTCTGTGTTTCTGACCTGCGTGTCTGTGACTTGTGGATGCCATGGATGCATGACACATGTCTGTGACAATGTTCTGATTCACTGATGCAGCCTAGTTATCCTTGCATCCACTGTGTCTGGGGTGTACGAGTCCAGATGGATGAAAGTACGTTGAAGTGTGTGCATGTGATAGGCATGACCCATGATGCATGTGAGTCCAAAAACAACATTGTATGCTTCAAGAGTCCCTTGGACATGTTTGCTTATGTCCATAGCATGCGCCATGCCTGTTTCTGCATGTGTTTTGCCTGCACTGACCCATGTGCTGTGGAGGGACATGATGGAAGTGATCTTTGACAGTGCCACTCATCTGCTATTGCTTCCTGTCTAGGGGACCATTGTACAGAACCCTGATGCTTGTGTTCTATGTCTCCCTCTACACAGCGCAAAGTGAAGAAGAGGGCGGAGACGGCGCTGTGGAGCTAAGCGGCGGGGATGCCCCCACGGCTGCAGCGGAAGGGGTGGGTGAGCCCCCACAGGGGCTTACAACGGCGGAAGACGGTGTAGAGCCATCCAGGTTGGTGGTTTCCACAGAGGAGGAGGAGGCCGCTACTGAGCCGCACATGGGGCCTGGTGGGGGCATCCCTGCTGGTGCAAGTGATGCAGTCCAGGGGCAGGGGCAGGAAGCAGCACAGATCGCCGTGGAGGTGCCTGTGCATGTCACTGTCCCTGACACTGTGACTGCACCACCATGCACCAGCAGGGATGCCCCATCCCAGGCCCGTCCGCAGGTAGGGGGGATGTCCATGTCATCTGACTCCCCTCCAAATGCGGACGAGGGGACCCCTGGCCGTATGGAGAAGGTGTCGCGTTGCGCACGGCTGTCATTCGTGATGAGGTGCGTGCTTCCCGGGGGGAGCACGCATGTCATCACGAAGAGCACCGTGCCAACGTGGCCCAGTTGGGAGCGGTCATGGTCGGGGGTCTCGTACATGTGTCGGGCACTCTGGCGACCCTCTCCTCCTCTGTGGAGGCTATGCGCCAGTCGTACTCCATGCCGTCTTCCGGCCCAGATGCCACCAGGGCCCCCTGTGGACCTGCCCCGACCAATGCAGCCACCTCGGTGGGGATCCCATCCCTGCCACAGTCGGGAGTCGGAGGTCCAGCAGGGGTGGACACACAAGCAACTGGACCCCAGCAGATGGAGGATGTGACGGCATCATCGGGCAGGGCACGTGCACGACGGCGTCGGTGGTTTCCATCAGCCTGGATGCCGTCGTGCTGGCACAGGCAGTTGCGTCGGAGGCAGCGGCAGGCTCGACGTGGGAGGCATCATGGCTCGGCGCCATCAACATCAGGGGTGCAGGCATTGGCCGGAGGGCAGGAGAACCCTGGAATGGGAGTGGCTTCCGTGTGGGAGCGGTTGGGCCAGCAGATAGGTGCGGAGCGGCAGCGGGCAGAGGAGAAACGGCTCACAATGGTCAGGGCGGAGGACTCCATGCGAAGGGCGCTGAGGCGGGCTGAGTGCCTCGAGGGTCTTTGCAGGGAGTTGGAGCTGGACACTGCATTATCCCTGCGGGACCTCAGGGCCAGGGAACATGCCCACCTCCAAGCCATCGAACAGGAGTTCGATGATGCCCTGGCCCATGACAACAACCAGTGAGCCGTCGGACTAGCCCGCTGCCCTTGTAAATAGTTATGTAGTTAGTGTTAGGTTTCCTTTGCTTTTTTATTTATTTTGGACCTTTTGGACAATGGGCCACATTTTTGTATATAGTTTTATTTAATTAGGTAGTATTTTTATGTAGGTTTCATTTCTTCAGTTGGGATCATGGACCCTGGTTTGTTTATCTGTATATAGTTGACTGTTGGATTTTTTTTTTTTTTGGATTTACCCATGGAGCTATGGTTTTCGGTTTTGTTTTTACCTTGGATTTACTTTCTTGAACTGTGACTTTGGACACCTTTCCTTTGGATTTTGATTTGTCATTTTTCATTATTTTACGGACATGCTGCTTTTGGTTTTTGATTCCCGTTGTCATTTGTTTATTTTTAATTCCATTTATGCTGTTTTTAATACATTTTTTTCATCAAACTTCAATGTGTAGTATCATCTCATTGGTATCATGCATATCATGATATGGGTTTTGAGATTCACTGACACCCATTGGGTGTATGTGAGGGCCATGTGTTCATTTACAAACTTGCTATTGGGGTTCTATCATGTCATTGCCATTTCTAAGTGGGTGGATGCAATACTCGAGTGGGTGTTTTGCATTTGGAGGCTGACCATAAGGGCCAGGGATCTAGATTGTGATGACATGTTGGCTGGGGGGTGGGGGTGCAGGGGGACATGAGTGGGACATGAGTGGGGGCCTGCTGGCAGGTGCCCCGCAATGCTGGGGGGTGGGGGTGCAGGGGGACATGAGTGGGACATGAGTGGGGGCCTGCTGGCAGGTGCCCTGCAATGCTGGGGGGTGGGGGTGCAGGGGGACATGAGTGGGACATGAGTGGGGGCCTGCTGGCAGGTGCCCCGCAATGCTGGGGGTGGGGGTCCAAGGGGACATTAGTTGGTGATCAGTAGTGCAAGGAGACATGTGCCTTTGCTGGGGGGCATGCCCATGTTGGGTGGGCTGCCTGCGGGACATGACCAGGGATGCAGGGTAGTCCCCTGTGGTGTGGGCTGCCTGCAAGGGCCGTGGAGGGTGTACAGGGGACACCTGGGAGGACCCACACTGCCAAATCACATGTAGGACTCCCCGGCACCCCTGAAATACACGTACCCTGCTGAAATTGCGTGTGAAAATTCTCCCGCACCCCTGAAATACACATACCCCGCTGAAATCGCGTGTGAAAATTCTCGCGCACCCCTGACATACACGTACCCTGCTGAAATCGCGTGTGAAAATTCTTGCGCACCCCTGAAACACACGCACACGCTCCCCCAGGCCCGATCGCGTGTGGAACTTCTCGCGCACATCTGAAATACACGCGCCCAGGCCAATCGCGTGTGGAACTTTTCGCGCACCTCTGAAATACATGCGCCCAGGCCAATGGCGTGTGGAACTTCTCGCGCACCTCTGAAATACATGCGCCCAGGCCAATCGCGTGTGGAACTTCTCGCGCACCCCTGAAATACTCGCCCACGCTCCCCCAGGCCCGATCGCATGTGGAACTTCTTGCGCACCTCTGAAATACACACGCCCAGGCCAATCGCGTGTGGAACTTCTCGCGCACCCCTGAAATACACGCACACGCTCCCCCAGGCCCGATCGCGTGTGGAACTTCTTGCGTACCTCTGAAATACACGCGCCCAGGCCAATCGCGTGTGGAACTTCTCGCGCAACCCTGAAATACACGCACACGCTCCCCCAGGCCCGATCGCGTGTGGAGCTTCTCACGCACCTCTGAAATACACACGCCCAGGCCAATCGCGTGTGGAACTTCTCGCGCACCTCTGAAATACACGCACACGCTCCCCCAGGCCAGATCGCGTGTGGAACTTCTCGCGCACCTCTGAAATACACAGGCCCAGGCCAATCGCGTGTGGAACTTCTCGCGCACCCCTGAAATACACGCACACGCTCCCCCAGGCCCGATCGCTTGTGGAACTTCTCGCGCACCTCTGAAATACACGCGCCCAGGCCAATCACGTGTGGAACTTCTTGCGCACCCCTGAAATACACACACACGCTCCCCCAGGCCCGATCGCGTGTGGAACTTCTCGCGCACCTCTGAAATACACGCGCCCAGGCCAATCGCGTGTGGAACTTCTCGCGCACCCCTGAAATACACGCACACGCTCCCCCAGGCCCGATCGCGTGTGGAACTTCTCGTGCACCTCTGGAATACACGCGTCCAGGTCAATCGCGTGTGGAACTTCTCGCGCACCCCTGAAATACACGCACACGCTCCCCCAGGCCCGATCGCGTGTGGAACTTCTCGCGCACCTCTGGAATACACGCGCCCAGGCCAATCGCGTGTGGAACTTCTCGCGCACCCCTGAAATGCACGCACACGCTCCCCCAGGCCAGATCGCGTGTGAGACTTCTCGTGCACGCGTGTTCCCGAAACCCGTAATACACGTTCCCCGCTTTGCGTTTGCTGTTTGCCAGTCCGGTAAACTGGTACAGGGTTGGCGCAGCCCTTTGCGATGGTTTTGCGATCTTGATGGCTTTTCCTTGCGGGAGGGCGTTCTTGGGGGCGTAACTGGCGCTGCTGCAGGGTCGCTGCGCCACTCTGCGCCACGTCTGCTTTTGGAGGCGAGAATCCATGAATACTCTGTGCGCGGAAATTGATTTTATCGCACGCGGCTGGCGCAGACATTCGCACGGGCACGCTGTGCGCCAGCCGCGTGCGACACTTTTGTGAGGAATTCCATGAATCGGCCTGTTAATATGATGTTCAAAGCGTCTAGTCGATTCTACCTGTATGGCTGCCCTTTGTGTTATTCTAATGGCGTCCTCAGTGCCAGTTTTGTGTGGACAGGCAATACGCCGATTGCTTCCAATAGTAGTGCCATGCTTCCAAGAGTCAACACAGTCCATATTGCATCGAAGCAGTGCTAAAATATCCCACGTGTTCAGTATTGTTTCAAAAAGTGTGGAAAAGTTGCAGTAGGATATGTGCGTGTGTTTAAAGTAAATCTGACCTTTTAAGCGAGCGCCAATCGCATATTTCCAACACGATGCGCTTAGTGAAAAGTAACGAGATGCTTAATTCGCGACCTCTTCAAAGGAAAGGACTCCTGCGAGAGTACATTCGTTCTCGTGCGCTTACCTCATGTTTTCTGTGCAGTAGAATCAGAGCGCGATCATCATGCGGTCAAGCATGACTGTCGTGCTGTCCTATTAATGTTTATTTACGTTGTCAAATTATGTCATAAGTAGTCAGTGGAGACTCCCAGATTTCCAGGGGCAAAGAAAAAAATCCCTTTTCTTAATTAAGCATATAGAGATAAAAAGGAGAGAAGCTCCATGCATGCAAACCCACTCTCTAGGTATAGAAAAGAGACTGGGACACTTAAAATTCACTGTCAGAAAACCTTTCAACAACTTGAACAATGGCTCTGCTATGATGTATTCAGGGAAATCCCTACTGAGGAAAACTAAAGTTAAAGCTCACACATAAACATTTTATAAATTTTCCCTTCGTCCGGAGGGAAAAAACTGTCAGCCCAGCTAAGGGAAATCAATTTGACTATACATGTTGGACTTGCCAGTCCACATAGAGGGAAACAGGCAGCCTCAGAGGAGACCTCGGGGTAGGGGGACACAAGCACAAATACAGGAAAGTCAGATGGACTTTATATAGCTTTGGTCCAGCCTCCTGAGAGAGCGCCTGACTTCAGTCACATGGACCAAACAGATGGGGGCACATCCCACACCACACAGGTGAAACCCATCCCCCTAGAACACTACCCTGGGGAGAAACATAATACTTTAAAACTCTGCCAGTTCCTGGGAGACCTCAAGCTAGGAGGCTTGGCTGGGGTGAGAGCTCGTTCGTCGATAGCAGCATATCCCTGGAAACCTCGATCAACCATGGTTCACAGGAAGAGATAAGCGTGACAGCGGAATGCTGCAAGGAGGAAATTGTGGTAAAAGGTGAAATTGGAGAAACGTAGGAAAATATCGGAGATTGGGAACTACTAGAGAGATTCTCTATAGGAGATGAGTACCCCCTTGGAGAAGGAAACAAGGGGTAGCACCTGGGGAGTAAGAGCATGAGTGATACAGAAGAGTTTAGAAAGAGAGGAGGGGATTGTCTGGGAAGAAAGACAGAAAGGTACTGGCTTGAAAGTAAGGGGGTACCAGTTGGGAAGTAAGAGGAAGATGCAGAGAAGAAAGTAAGACTACAGCAGATGTAGAGGTTGTTGGAAAGGTTACAGAGGGGCATAGTGTGAGGAAGAAGGCACGGAGAAGGAGTTTAGGAAGAGGAAAGGAGAAAGAGGTAGGCCTGGGAAGGCGTATAGGAGGAAGAACTCGGCAGTTAAGAGAAGGGCACTTCTTCTCCATCAAACCCCACCAGAGCCAGAGAGAATCTCAGGCGAAACACCCTGTGTGAGGAACGAGGAAGAGACCTAGGAGGCAAAGATCTGGCACAGCGCCAAAACACCTGTTCAAATAGGAGCCATGAAAACGTGACAGAGGACAACCTATGAACCAGGGAGAGTGCTGGGGAAGAAGCCACCCTTCCTATGGGTAAAAGAGGAGGAAAGCAGACGACCATTTGAGAGACTTCTATAAATAACCTTTGTTTAGACACCGGTTGAACCTCTTTTGAGTTTCTGGATTCAGGTAACCACAGCTATGGGATTTATTTAGCCTTTTACTTTGAATCCCCTTTATCATCAGGCAACTATGAGTATTGAGCTTGGTAGGTATCTTGGCATAATATGTTTCTTGCACAATTGTAAATACATATCTCTCTGTCTGTCTCTAAATCTGGTAGCACAAGTGATGCATTGGCGAGACACAGCAGACGCGCCACAATGTTTTGTATTGCAACTTCCAGGATCTCTCACAATTGACTATGCTGGCTATGGCTGAACAGAGTTGTAGTCCAAAGTATAAGGAGAGCAACATGTTACAGACTCCTCCTGTAGGAAGAGAGTCTGCATCAACATTGATCCTCTCTGCTGAAGAGAGGAGACTCTGGGGATCATTAGGAGGTAGGAGGTAACCATGCCGCTATTAGCGGCATGGCTACCCCCTTACTGGGTACCAGGTCCGGGTTCCTTGAATGAGGAATTCCAGGCCATTCCGACCTTGGAGGGCCCGGTAATTCCTCATTCAAGGAACCCATCCCCATTCCCATTCGAGCCCCCATAGGGCTCAATCGGAATGGGGAGGGTGCTAACAACGGGCCCGTTAATAATGGGCCCTTTGTTAGCACCCTGGTCTGCTCCAGGGACCCGCTAAGGGCGCCTGGTTTTACCAGGCGTCCTTAACGGGTCCCGCAAGCAGAACTCGTAATGAGGCGGTAAGGGTTTGACGGCTCCGACACCTTTACTGGCTCCGTTAACCCCTTACCGCCTACCTCGTAATGACCCCCCCTGTATCAGAATAGATCTTTCCCCCGTTGTGGGTGAGACTGCATCCAAAGGCACCCTCCACTCCTCTAACGCTGTGGGAAGGGAAATACATATCAGAATAAATCCTACACTCCTAGGGGGAGTTTCTGTATCTTTCTATTTTCCCCACCCGGAATATTGAGGCTCGGTATTAGAAAATAACCCCCTTGATGGCAGAGGCTCTAGAGCAGAATATATATTCCACCAAAATGGCTCACGTACTCTGAATGGATGAGACTCATTATCAGAATAGATCCCCCAGCATACAATTATAAACCCCTTCTGAAGGGGTGGCACTCTCTATATTAGTATTATTGTTACAAATAATAACAATAATGGTAATAATAATGTATTGTTTATATAATATTTTGCATAAATTGTAATTGTCCCTTAATTGTCTCTCTTTTCATCAACTCACATGTTGAAAGGCTAAGTCAACCTTTTTTCAAGTTTCAAAACTGTGAGCCAGATACAACACACATATCTCAGTATTGAGTGCTTACATGCTGATCTAGCTCTTTTTTTATAAATCTGGATCCACCCACAGGTTTATGTGTCAGAATAGATATACTCCTAGAATAGATCCTGCTTCCTGAAGTAGCAGGGTATTTCATCCAAACAGGTCACTCACTGATGGGGTCGAACATATGTGAGAATAGATATTCTGCTTAAAGGGGAAACTTTGATTACGAATATATATGTACCAAGGGCCATATTCTCGGTCAAAACTCCCCGCCCTGATGGGTGGGATTCGGTACCGTAACAGATTATCCCCCAAAGGGAGGGGACTCTGGATCAGAAGACGTCATTTTCTCTAAAACAGGACATTCTGTATCGCAATGCAAATCTCCCTGCAAGTGAAAATCTCTTTTTCAGAATATATTCTCTCCCCATATTCAGGTGAATGTATCAGAATTAATCTCTTTCCAGGCTGTAGAGAAGCTATATCAGAATTGATTCTCCTACGGAAGGGTGTGTTGCGTTTTCCCTTGGAATTACCTGGACAGGTAGAAAATGCTGGTTCCTATGGGGAGATTCCCCACCTGTGATTGAGCAGGAGGAATCAAGCACCCTACAAATGTGACAAGTAGCACATGGATGTGACTTAGAAGCTGAGTTGTATCCACCGCGTCTAAGTGCACATCCCTTTCTGTGCCTGCAACAAAGTTACATATGATTAAGAGAAATGTCAGTTTGTGAATTGTTAGTTTACTTCATGGAACTCATAGTAAGAATTCCTCCTTCACCCGCCTTCTTAATCAGAGCATAACAGAAATCAAACAGAATGAATGGCATAGCATATTGGTATAACATTTTCCAAAAATGAATGTGGCATCAAATTAATGCACTGACGATTAATATGCAAATGAATACTTTCAAAAAATTCAAATATACTAATCTCTCAGCTCACTCCTTTAATGTAACAATCTAACAAATCTTGATCAATCCCTTCACGGCGTATAACTCACAATTCACATTTCTGTTATGAGCAGGTGCTGAAAGTAAAACACTTTTCAAATCATCAACAACCAACAACTGCTCCGTTCATGATGCCCCCAGTGGTCCAGGTACAATTTCGCTTTGAAATACCAAAACCGAACAATACCAAATTCAGTGACCAAGGTGTCTGCAAAATGCTATTTGCAACCTATCCTAAGGAATATTAAACCAACACGATTTAGCTTTCTGTCAATGCTAGAGAAATGCAAACCTGCAATGCAAAAGCAATATTAGCTTAAAAAATTCCTCTTTGCAAAAAACCAAAAGCTATGAACAATGCTAACTAATGGTAATTACAACATCTATTTAAGAAATGTACTAATCAAAATGCATTAATGCAAGCCACTATGCAAATATGAAATGTAAGGATAAAATGCCAAAGTGTTCAAATCCAAACATGTTATGCTAGAATACAATTCCAGAATGGACTACAATGGCAATAGTGAAAGCTGAATGAAAGGGTAAAGCATTTTCAATTCAAGAGTAGCTAATACCCAGCAAATACACCATGTTGAATGTCTGCTTCTGAAATGAAGCACAGCCTTCCCTGTTAATAGATAGGGCCTGTAAAAGTATGACAGGGTCTTCTGACTGCTTCTGCAGCTACACCCCATCAGGACAGTTAGCATGCCAGCTTCTCAGTTGGTCAACTGGTCAGGTGGTCAGCTTCCCAATCAGTCAGCGTGCCACTCTTCTTAAAGAAGGCTTGCATACCATTAATATACCCTTTTGATGGACCCTGCCCACACCAGGAATCTACTTAAATGTAATTTTATGGCCATCCCTCTGACTCTGGTACTCCTAATGCAATTCTATGAAGCAGGAACTCCTTCCTGCATGGTATGATGTATGACAACATATAATTGTTACTCCCCAAAGTTTACAAGCTGGCCACCAACTTCAGGTTTGTTAAACATTTCCCAAGTTTGGATTGCATATCTGTCTGATGCAAATGTAACTGATTTCGCTCACAGGAGTTAGGCGGCAAGAACATTTTCTATGTTAAGGCCATGCACCTATCATGTGCCCAGAAAGATGCTGTTGGTGATTAAGTGTCATCATTCTGCTATCACCGACAGCTTGTTTCTTCCCTGTATAAAGGACAAGGACACATTACATAGCTACTGTAAAATCCCTCTTTGGAAGGAATACAAACGAAATGTATTTTTTTTGCTGGTTCACTCTTCACCTTATACCACTATGCACAGCATACATAAATGAAGCTCAAAGGCACATACCCCACTGGGAGGTTATGTTGCAAAGGCATGGCAAACTCATTCAGGTTAGTTACCTTTCAGCGTTTGGCACTTTTTAGTATGTTCTCTCTATACAAAGCAGCACTTGTTTGCACATAGTTCTAAGCACCTCACATTTAGCTTCTTAGGCATTGTATTCTATCAGCAGTACCTGGTCAGGGCTAGGCCAGTTATGCTTACTTGTTTTTAGGTTTAGGGGAATAAGAGGAATGCTGACATCAAATAGCATCTCATGTGCTATTTTATCCCATGCACAGCAGACGTGGTCCTACCACATGACAGGTGGAGATGAATCAACAGAAATTATTTTTACTCTTGAAGACACTGGGCTCAGTATCAGAGGGTATTCTCTAACTTGAAAGGGGCACTCTGAATCATTGTAGATCCTCCCTTTACCATGGGAGACTGTGTTGAATAAAAGGATCCTCTTCCACAAAGGGAGGAGAGCTTTTGTCATAAAAATGTCTTACCTCTGTAAGAGACAGTGTTTCCGAACAGATCGTCCCTCTTGTAAAGGGACAACTCTGTATAATAATAGATCCTCCTCAGCAGTGGTAGACCCTCTATCAGAAGAAAGTGTCAATTTTGACAAAGAGCCTCTGTACCAGAATAGATCCCCCATCATTAGGGGAGATTCTGTATCAGAATAGAGCTCCCTGTCATGACAGGCTCTGTATTGGAACAGATCTTCCTTCATTGGGGTGAGGCTTTAATTAGAATAGACACTCCCTCTTATTATAGGGAAATATCACATACTAGATGCCTACCACTAGTTAGGTTACTTCATGCAACTATAAATCCAAAATATCCAAAATTCAAGAATCATTTCCCTACAAACCCTAGCAGCTCCTGGTAGGATTCCTTTAAGTTCACTAAGCCCCATGCATCTTTTCTGGGGAGAGCAGATGTGTACCAGCATATCCCCTATACACAAGCCACTGTCGAAACATAAATATCTTCACAACAAAGGGGATGCACTGTATTAGACTAGAATCTCCCTGGCTGCATGTTAGCTGGGCAGTGGTGCGGCAAACTGGAGAAGCTATATCAAGAATTATTTGAAGAAAATAATATAAACATTTTGGACATTGTATTTCTTTTTATTGGGATGAACTAGTTCTCTGCCTGTGATTCCATTTTAGAATAAGGTTTCTTAGGGAGATTCTGTTTCATGATGATATCTCCTTGGGAGACTGCTTGTACAGAGTAGGTTTTCTTTCATGACTCTTGCAATCTTTTTGGGGACAGTTTTCCTCACTTTACAGTGACAACTAAAATGAACCACCTTTTGAAGCACTTTATCAGGAGAAGTCCTGTTATGAAGTTCAGAATTGAAAAAGGGAGATGTAAAGGCAGCTCTGGATGTACAATTGGATAAGACATCTAGGAATTACAGAGTCTATTTGTTGATGGTTAGGAGACACATTTTAGAGAGAGCTCAGGCGATGAAGCTTCATAATACCATACAGATTCAACAATTAAGACAAGGCTACCAGGCTCATATACTCACATCTGTATCATATTGGTGTGATGATGTACTGTTGTGTTTATAGATTAATACATACGCAATAAAGGTAATCTATGCCATGGGTCCATCAAGCCACTCTTTTATCACTGGAAGATTTGCATAATGCATTACATTTCTCTAAAAACCTGAATGCTGTACAATTCATTCATGTGCTTCATTTTGCTTTTGTTAAAGGTAGAAACACAAAGGTTAATTAACATTAAAGTGTTGTTTAAGGGGCCCAGTTATCTAATTTTTACAAGTAATCATTTTTTTATGAATTTTTCAGCTAATCACATTTGACATACAATCATCGAGAGAATAAGCTATAGATTCTTAAGACAATGTGATTTACTGACTATTTTAAGGTAAATGGGTTTTGTATTGCACACTGTTGCCACTTGCATGGTCTTTTGGTGCACTGGCGGATCTGCAGTGGAAGAGGGATGGGGGTTGTTGGTTGGATTGAGAGGGAAAGAGCAGAAGAGCTTTGATCTGCTGTTGGCTGCTTCAGATCGGGGAAACCAGTCACTAGGCTTAGGTGTGTTTTTGGTGTATAGCCATCATGTGGTTTTGAGGTATGATTGTGTGTGGTTTGGGTTTATGTTGGGTGCTGTGAAGTGCGTGTGGTCTGTGGTGTGGTAGAGTTATGGTTGTATTCAGTTCAGAGTTTGACGCTGAGTATGCAGACTCGTGAGTTTTAAATATGGTTAATTAGAAGCAACACATTTCCTTCCCCCCAGCAAACCATCAAAGTGCGGTACATTTCCCATCCCCGACATCTAGTTAAGTGCTGCAAATTTACAGCCCTCAACAATCCATCTAAGTGCAATACATTTCCCACCCCCAACATCTAGTTAAGTGCAGCACATTTTACACCCTCAACAATCGAAGTGCAATAAATGTCCTACCCCCAATATCTAGTTGAGTGCGCCACATTTTCTGCCCTCATCAATCCATCTAAGTGTGACACATTTCCCTCCCCCAGCAAACCATCCAAGGGCCACACATTTCCTACCCCCAACAACCAGTTAAGTGCAGCACATTTCCTGTCCTTAACATATACTGTATTAGGGAGGAGCGCTCAGGTCCAGAAGCATACGTCGTCCCCAAAAAGGATCTGAATTTAAAGCATCAATTGTCCTGAAAAGACACTGAGTTTCAAGGATCCTGTCTCCCGAAAATGCACCCAAAATCAAAGCATACACTGTCCTGAATAAAAACCCAAGTAGAGAAGTGGTGGGTCCTACTGGGCACAGCAGGTCAGGGAGCAGAGAACCACAATACAGATGTTACGTAATGTCCACCTCAGAACGCAACAGGAAGCATACAACTAACTTACACAATTAGGCCAGATGAAAATATGGCTAACTTGCACAATTAGGCTGAATGCAGTCTATGGCTAACTTGCACAATTAGTCAAGATGCAGAATATGGCTAGCGTACACAATTAGGCTACGTGCAAAATATGGCTCAAATACCCAATTAGGCTAGATGCCAGTAAGCATATGTATTAGGTAATAAGAGTAGCAGCACTTTACTGGTGTACAGTAATGGTTGTACTCTGTGCCCAGGCCACACTCGCCTTTTCTGTCACTGTAGGTTGTCTGCGCCAGGTGTCCATGGGCGATAAGGGGAAACAGGGATTGGGGCTGCCCAGAGGGGAGCTGCCCTTTGCCTCTGGCCCTTAACCGATGGCTACTCGAGCAAGGCTGCCCTGGATCCTGCTGGTAGGAGGAAGGCTTCCACCAACAGCATAACACAGAAAGAAAGGGATAACAATAATATAATAATAAAATGGTATTATGTTTTAGTGCTTCATGTGAGACTCCTTCATGTTCCATGCAATGTTATAACCAGTGTTATTGTTACACCATGTTTAATTGCACATAACAAATTGACCTTGGAACAATGAATGGCTAAGACTGCCCTGCCACAGAGTCTAACAGAGTGCAGGCTGCCAACCAACATCATGTTATTCAATTTTTATAAAAACAATACAAGCAATATATTTCTATATAGTGGGATTATTTTTTCCTCAAATTTCAACAAAGATCTTTTCATGTCATCCCGTATACTTAGATACTCCATCCAAGATCCCATTGACACGTTTCCTACCAATGTGTAGTTTTCAGAATAGGTATTTATAATCATTGGGATTCTCAAATCAAGGCAATGTTTTTTTCCCAAAAAGAGTTTAAAATTGACTAAACTTTGCATATAACTAGTAACTTCCCATCAATAAGTAATTGCTCTCGTTTTTGGAAGGCACATTTTAGCATGACAAATCTATTTTTCAAAATGTATTAAACATTAACAGTCTCATATTAGATGTTTTAAATATTCAGTTCAGGCCTTTCAACACCAACACATATCACTTTATTTCATCTGGCATACAATACATCAGGGGACTGAAACCTGTGACTCTCCAGGTGTTTTGGACTATGACTCCCTTGATCTTTCCCAATGACCATGCTGGTTAGGGCTTTTGGGAGTTGTAGACCAATGTATGTGGAGGGCCGACGGGGATTGCAGCTAGGTTAGAGTAGAATTTCAATGCATAATAGGGCCTTCGTAAAGGGTGAGGGTTTGTGACATATGATTTTTGGGTGGTGGTGTGAATTGTGGCTGGAGAGGAAGTACAATCCACATGCATTTTGTTGGTGTAGTAGATGGCCAAATCACTGAGCACCCAATGAGTGTTTACTACGTATATGAGAAGACATAACCTCTAAGAACACCATGTGCATTTATTAGGAAGAGGACTAGGCCAAAGCACTGAGAAACCATGTGCATTTAGCAAGAGAATGAGAATGATGAAGCACTGGAAACTCCATTTACTAGGTGAATGGGAAGGCCAAATGCACCGAGAACCTCACATATAGTCTTTAGATGGAGGAGCAGGACAAAGCAGTGAAAACCTCACGTGAATTTTGTATGCTCAGAGGAAGTACAAAGCAAAGAAAACCTATGTGCATTTATTGAAGTAAATTATATTAAAATGAATCTACTGCAGAACACACATTTGGTAAGGGACAGTGAAGATATTCATCTTTTGAGCATTTTTAATCTATTTCAGAAGCAGATGTTTACATTGGACACACCCAGATAGTACATGTGTCTATACAAATGCAATGCCGATTAGCCAGTAGCCTCAGATTTCTTCCTCTGTCATTCTTAACAGGTGTAATTGTGTATACAGTACATTTGGATGGAGTTCAGGAAGAGGAGGAAGTTGAGCCAACACGAAAGGAGAAACAAGAGGGCAAGGATATGACATCAGTTCAACAAGAATGAGTCTACAGTTGTTACACAAGAGGTTAGTCCTGAATATTCACCCGATCTAAGTCCCTTGGAAAGAGGTAAAAATTAATAACATGACAGAGATTAAGCTCTATCCCTTGATTTAAGATCAATGCTTAGACACCCCTATGTTGGTAATAACACAGATAGCGAGGCAGACCAAGAGACAGAAGAATAGGGCAGAGGCATTTTCAACCTCATGCAGCCATGAAGTGCAAACAGCGAAGAGGGAGAAAGCGTCAAACATATGCACCAGTGGTGTACAGTCTTTTCCAAAAAACGGTTAAAAAAAGCAGATGTTAGCTGAACCCATAGACCTAGGGCCCTTTAAGACGAGGTAGCAATACTTTGAGATAGATGGGAATCCAGAATTTACTCAAACATCAATAATCAAACCGACTCAGGAAGTTGGCAAAACGTGGTCTGTTTTATTTGCAATTGTCTAAAACAGGGAGTTACAATGGACATCAACAGAAGTTTGCTCGATTTCTTTCAGTGCATATCATAAAAAAACACAACTTTTATAGTAGAAACTTGTTATAAGTGATGTCACACTACATGGCAAACTACAAAAACCTGCTTGGAGATTTGATAGGATTACAGGGAACATACTGACGAGGGAAGTGATTGGGGCTCTACTGTCAGGTGGGCAACTAAGCCGATCCCAAGTGCAAGTCATCTTCCATGTCATAATAATACTCAACACTTTATGGGTTATACGAACTATAAGGCTCTTTGATACTTGGCCCCCTACCATTGGTTTGGTACCTTTGTACCATACTTGAATATTCCA
The DNA here is from genome assembly GCF_040938575.1 of Ambystoma mexicanum. Taxonomy (NCBI): domain Eukaryota; kingdom Metazoa; phylum Chordata; class Amphibia; order Caudata; family Ambystomatidae; genus Ambystoma; species Ambystoma mexicanum. The sequence continues at coordinate 783,007,529 of NC_090932.1, forward strand.
CATGCTAGCAACATGCAGGCTACCACTCCAGGTATAGGGAAGGTCGGCGTGATCATGCCTCCCCTCCCAATTAGCCCAACATCTATCTATCTATCTATCTATCTATATTCTTGTATTGCGCCACCAACCCATAGGCCTCAGGGCGCTCACAAAAGAAGGAAAGGGACAGAAACAACAAAGAAACAATGGACAGACAAAGGACTAAAAAAAAGACATGAAGACTTGGTGATAACGAAGCCTCGTGAGGCCAGCAGAAGGGGGAGGAGATAACGGAAATTAATTTCAGATGCCGAGAGGTCTACGCTAAGAAGGCAGAAAATCTATCATCACTCTTGCAGTCTGCCAGTTAAGGCTTTGAACTCGGGCATGCTGAGCTCTTTTCTGCATTTAATTTTGTTAAATGATGAACTTTCAACGCCTTTAGTGCATTTCCATTCCACTTCAAACAGGAGTTTGTTTCTTTCTCACGTTCATGTAATAACTGGATGGACAACCAGGTTCACGGTGGCCTCGTCTTGTTGGTGCTGGGCCAGCCAAGCCTTTCTTGTATTCCTCCATCAACTTTAGTTGTTTTCCAACTGTGCTGCACTGAAAAACCCTTTGCAATCATACGGGTTCAAGCCTTGTTTTAAGTGCACTGTGGAATATCCCGTTTTATTATATATTCCTATGTATAATACATTGGTGCATCGCCGCAAACTATTCACTATGTAGCCAGCCTTAACATCACTTTGTCTACTTGTGTTACTGTGTCTGTAAACGTGTAAACTGATTTGTATTCTCTTCAGCATTTCTGTAGCATGAGCATCTTCATCTCGAGCCCGAAATGTTGGTCATCTTTACCACCTCCTCTTCTGAGCTTATAAAATGTCTATGTTCTTTTACCTCGTGCAACTTTTCTGGGTGCATCAGCTTCATTCCGCATGACGTCACCAGTCTTCTCTTTCACTCATTTTCACACTTCTTCCGGAACTCTGTCGAAAAGGCCATTATTTCTATGTGAATGTATATAAGGTTTTCTCAATGGATACTTTGTTTCCAGGATTTTCTGTGCCACAGGTATCCTCACTGGTACTGCACTTGTTGCAATTTCCAGCTCCCAACATATAGGCAGCATGGGGGGGCAGAGCTTTTGATGGGGGTACTTGACTGCACCTCTACATAGCGCTAGCACAACTTTGCATTCAGTCACAGCAATAGCATCGGCACTTCAGCCAACAGAAACCACACAATACTGACTGCAAAGTACTCCTAAGCCAACCCCCTGGAAAGAAGTGAGATAACGGCTCATTACAGCCGTGCCAAAAATCAGCATTGTGGAGTTATTTTATGGTGTACAAAACAACAAAACAAACAGCTGATCTTGCCTGCTGCGAAATATGCAAGAAAAGCATCTTGCAATGAAAACTGAGTACTAATTTGGGCACCTCTTCCCTGTGGGCCGACATGAGACAGAATCCTCTGCATGCTTCCCAAAATAAAAGGAGGCAGGGGTAGCCTCCCAGCACACCAAAACCTCAGTCATTCATCACATTTACACCATTTCCAGCTCCATTTCAACAGGCTCATCACTTGCAAAAGTAAACAACCTATTCCTCAGATGGTATGATTTGTGTTTAAGATACCGTTAGTCATGTAGAGAGAGCATTGTGGGGAAAGGTAGGAGAGGCTTTGCGTCAAACAGTAGTGGTTGAGTACATTGTGAAAGTAAATATTTAGTTTTTCCTTAATCTTTCATCTGAAGGTGGAGGTGGTATCATCCACCTGCTGAAAAAGTACATGAGAGTCAAGCAAAGACGCGGATTCAAGAACATCCCAGGACCCTGAAAGTGCCCCGAAAATGAGGGCTGATGAGGGTCCAGAGATAAACCTAGAGCCCAAAGGGTGCTGAGAAGTCAAAGGGGGTACCTGGAACATGAAAGGGATCTTGGGCAACTTTACTAGCAGCTAGATCCTAATAAGGACAATTCGATGGCTTAAGTAGTCACTATAGGGTGAGATGGGTGCTTATATGTCTGAAAGATGCTTAGTACCTAAAAGGGGGGTTGAGAAACGTTTTAAAGATTCTAGCACCTGAGAGGGTTGCTGGGGAATCTGAAAGATGCATAGAAACTGAGAAGCACATTACAAAAAAGACAGCAAAAAATCTATTGAGGTGTTCAGAAGTTTAAGAACAGCACAAGAGAAGTACTTAGAGAACTGAAAGTGCATACATTTGAGACCGACTGGGAATTATGAAAAATGGACATTGAGAAAACCACTAGAGGCTCCCAAGGAGTAAAAGGTAGATGATGTTACTCCGAGAGACTAAGCAACCCTGACAGAGTGAGGAGAAGCCTAAGTATATGTGAGAAATCTTGTTTTTATAAAATAATAAAAATGGACACTTTGAAACGGAGTTAATATGGCCATGTCATATTAATAACGTTATGCCAAAGCCTTTATGAATCCATAATCTCCTTCAATGTTCCACTGGACAAACTAGAGAGGCAGCTCTAAAATGATTATCACACCAGAGGCCTGGAAATGTTGAGCAGTCACAATCCCTTGGAAGAACCATTTCTGAGGCCTGAATATGACCCAGGATGACGATAAGAGATGAATGGAACAACTATTAGTTGCTCAAATTAAAGAAGCTGTCAAATTGGAAACACAGATTTAACATGTATGACATGATATGGTGGTTTACATTTTTTTCCAAGACATTTGCAGTGACTACCACATCAAGAGTAGGTATTGTTTGAGTGGCATGTGTTTGGAACCTTCAAAGCAATCTGAATGAGCAGGAATATAGCTTTCATGCCCTGGCTGGGGGGCAGACATGGGCTTTAATGGCCCGCCAGCCCAAGCTTTCATAGGCCTGAGTGAAGCGAGGGCCTCAGCTCTTGCTGCGGGCCGTTTAAGCCCATGTCTGCACGCCAGCCAGGGCATGAAAGCTATTCACACCCCTGAATTTCCTGGGGTGCAGATAGTTTTCTTTTTTTTTTTGTCTGACGGGAGATGAGCTCAGCACAAGTCTATCTCCCGTCGGAAAAAAAAATAATTGTAAAAGTAATGGCCACAGCCATTAAAATAGAAAAGACACTAGGTCCCTTTTCGGATGACGAGCCATGGAAACCATGTTCCAAAATGGCTGCTGTCATATAGTACCTTTTCTATTTTAATGGTGGTGGCAAGATGGGAGGAGCATTGGGAACCGGAGTGCAAGGCTCCGTTCCCGCAGGTAAATTGGAGTGGGGGAAGAGGAATGGAGATCCTCCCTGTTGCCTCCTTACGTTAGAAGATAAACAAAGAAAAAATTGCTCGGGTGACTGGAACAGCGGCAGGGAATTGTGTATTCTCGCCCGCTGTTCCAGCCACCTGATTGACTGAGCACCCTTCCACGGGTGTGAATAAGAAAATCATGTCCTGAAGGAGCTATTGAGTGAACTCACCACAAAGTGGAAAAATATAAACCCTTGACCAGAGAATAAAGCCTTGAATACACTTTTCATTAAAAAACCTGCCGAATATCAATTGTTAAAATGTGATATTCGTGATAGGAGACAAAGAGGCATTAGAATGAATAGAGTTGCATAAGTCCCAGCTTGAAGATTAAAGCATGGTAGACATTACAATAACATCAAAGCCAGGAATTACAATTTAGGATTAATGGCTATCAAGGTAATTGAGCTGAACAGGACATACAGCTGAATACATTAAGGGAGGTGACTGAAAGAACAAAGTAAGAGCATTAAAATATTGGGAGTTCAAAGTCTAACATTTGTGAAATGGCAGAAAAAGGGAAATATAATTTGTATCCTATGGCATAAAAAGATACCTGTACTAGCGGCACCATTTAGACAAAAGTGAAAGATCAAAACCTGAGATGCCAACACAAGATGAAAAGATCATAACATTTGAAACCTAATAAAAATATTGTCAAAATGAAAGAACTGGGATTGAAGAACCTTGTAGAAACTGTGGAAAAGATGAAGGTACCCGAGAGGTGGGGAAATGAGAATATTTATACAGAATTGTTTGAGAAATGGCCTCAACGAGAAGGGGATATTCTTGTCCAGGGAATAAGATTCTGAAACTCTAAGGGAGACCTATATGAGTACCCTGCAAGGCCTCACCATTTCATTTGTATATGTCATGGCAATTTTAAAGCTAATGGTGGGGGTGTATGACAAAGTGACCCTAAACCTCAAAAACAACATTCAGAGTCGCTCCAAGATGTAGCAGCTCCATGTGCTGGCTTCCACGAACAAAGAATAACTGACAAAATCGAGAATGGTTGACCTGATTATATTAAAATCATCTGCCACGTGGAAGGGGCCAAAACCAGAGAATGATGGGAAAGAGGAAGAGATAATACTCCCAGAGCCAAAATAATTAAATTAAAAACAAGAGGTAGCTTTGTAAGAATTAGGGCTCAAGAAGAGCAGTACAGAGAAGAGCAGGGTTGCTGAAAGGCAGTGAGTCTTCAGCGCCGGGTGGAGGTGGAATCATTAAGCTGCTCTACTGAAAGCCTAAAGAAGTTATCCTCTGTCCCGAATACCTGGCCGCTATGGGGAGAGGCTGGTGCCCGAAGAACCTTGTTTGACCATGGAAGTGTCTAAATCCAGGGGCTAATGAGAACCCTGAGGAGCACCCAGAACCTAAGGGGTCTTAAAGAGCACCTTGAATGTGCAAGGGCATGGATATATTTTAGAAAGTACCTCCAACCTGAGAGTTGCTGAGCAGTTCCAAAGAGATCTAGTGCCCAAAGTGGGGAGTTGTGAATTTTGAAAAAGCGAAGAACTTGAGAGTGACACTGTGAATGCGAACGTGAACATGAGAGAGGCATGGAGAAGCTTTAGAATGTTTCTTGATTGTAAGAAGGATATTAAGAAGTCTGACAGGCACCTAGAACATCAGAGGATCATTGACAAGTTTTAAAAAAGTACCTAGAGACCATGAATTGTGGTGAGATATCAAAAAGCCATCTAGAACCTGAGCAGGACATTGAGAACTTTAGGAAGGCACCTACAGACTGAGAGGGATAGTGAGGATTCTGAATAATGCATAGAAACTGAGTCTCAAAGGCACCCAAAATATGTGAATGGTGTTGAGAACATCAAAAACAGCTTCAAGTCTGAGAGAAGGAATAAGAATTCTAGAAAACAAGACTTTGAGAAACCAACTAGCGATTGTCAACCTCGACAAAAGGAAGTTATCTGTTATTCAATCATTACCACTGCCTTTTTCAAAACAGCTGTTGAAAAGGATAGATAAAATCTTTAAAGAATGTTTATAGGAAGATAAGAAAAGTAAACACATTTCTCAATATGTCTTAACCTGTGATGTTAAAAGTTGGGGTTTGAATATACGGATCTTGGTAAATATTATAGGGGGTTTGCAGTAATGAAGGCTGCTTTATATTTTGATCAGATTGGTTTTGGACCGATTTGGATGGCTGCATGGGCAATATCTCCCTTTCGACTTGCAAGTGTTTATACTATGCGTAAGATGCCAAGAGCTATTCCTTTCTGGTCTAGTATTAAAATGATCAGTGATGCACTGTTAGTGTGGTTGACTGAGAATGAGCAGATTGTCTGGTTACATAAGGAAGCATTTTTGTGGAATAATCCGGCTCTTCAATTTAATAATAAATTATTGTATTGGAAGAGCTGGATATCAAAGGGTATAGTGAACATAGGCGATGTTCTTCTAGTGAATAGAGAAAGAAGGAGATTTAATGAATTGAAATCCTTTTCGAGTCAAAGGATAGATATGACTAACACTCCTTTGGCTGATAGACCATGCCTTCTCCAGATGTATGACTGCCCACCCAGGATGGTATCGACTTTTCTTAAGCTCATTCCAGTTTCATCAGAGGTAGTTGAAGGCTGAGAACACTTAAGGTCAAAATGGTCAGTTTAAATGAATTGTAATTGTTGAAATGTGTGTGGGAAAAGATATATAAAGAAGCAACCCTGATGAAATTGGATCTTAAACTGAGGTTGATAAGACAGGAAATGATATGTAAGTTATACTGGACTCAGGAGAGAAAGCAATTGCTAGGTCTCCAGGATGATGATCACTGTTGGGGTCGTGGGGAAGGGAAGGAAACCTTCTACGCATGTTATGGGGATGGTCGAGAGTTATGTTGTTTTGGAGAGAAGTCCTTGAATTGGTTGTGAATACTGAGGATTTCAGATGCTCTAAATACACATTGCTGAGGCTGAGTAGCTGTTATATGGGAGGGGACTATTATTTGAGGATGGGGGTTGTCGGAGCATTGGTGTTTACACAAAAACAGATACTAAAAGTATGGAAAACAAGGAAAAAGCAACAAATTGATACTTGGTTGAGTGAGTTAGCTGTACTATCCACATATGAAAAGGAGATGTTTAAAAGAAGAGAATGCAAAGATTACTATGTCAATATTTGGACATTCTTCAATTATTTATATGGTGAATATAATGATTGATTGTTTAATAGTTCTTAACTATATGTTTGTACATGACCGGCTCTATCTATTTATATACATTCAATGAAAAAACTTACTTAAGGGGACGTTATGGTTAAGTTGCACTGATAAAAACCTATGAAATTCAATGGAAAAACATTGTTACATGGACATTATGGTTACAGGTAAAACCGAAAAACCTCAGAAATTCGCCAGTTACGGTAGGCTAAGGAACCATAACTCGCACCACCATCGTGCACTGCTAAGACTAACACCCAGGACATCAAAGATGACATCACAAATGTCCCGCTGTAGGAAGGAAAATCCTTTTCTAAGACAGCCAACATGGAAAGAGAAGGCAGGGCTCCATACACAGCCCCTCTTCCCTTGCCATGGCAGCCTGCAAAACCCTATGAACATATTACCACAAGCACTTTTTATCCCTTTCAAACTTATCCTACCTTCGAATAACTGTACCACATAGCGGTTCCAGGTAGACATGGCCACTTTAACACCATTTTTCGTCCCTAGCGGTCATGGCCAGTAGCTAGATTGTCCGTAATATCACCTTATGCCATGACCCAGACAATCTGGTTACTGCCCACGGCCAGGAGCTACACCTCAGTCACCAAAGATGTATGACTATTTTTTGTACCTACATTATGACACTTGTCAAAAAATAAAACACGGGCACATTTGCAAAACCATGCTTTAATGTCCTTGCCATTGCTCCTCACAAGTTTACTCGAAATCCGCCCACGTTTTACTTTTTAAAAAGTGTCAAAATGTATTTACATACAATAGTCATATAACTTAGCCCTCACTTGACAAAATCCATTCAGTCTTTAAACAAACATTGAAGGTTGGGTCTATAATCTTTCTCAAAACTTTTGTCCATATTCGTCAAATAGCAACAAAGTTATAAGCCATCTAAAAATGTTGAGACCCCCCTCTATTTTCGCCCCCTCTTGAGAAAATCCCACCAAATTTTAGAAAACCATTTATATCTAGATCCAAAATCGTTTTGCCAAATGTTGTGCAGATTCGTCAAATGACACCACATGTATATGCCTTTACAATATTTTGGGACCCCCCTCTAATTTTGCCGCCTCTTGATAGAATCCCACAAAACTTTGCAAAACCATTCAGGATTAGGTGTAGAATAAAATAGCAAAATTACATGCAGTTTCATTGAGTGGCGCAAAAGTTATAAGCCATCCAAAAACTGCTTTTCTCAACCCTGCAATGCAGAAATAGGTGCAGATGTCCTAGGACATCTGAAGTGTCAGCGAACATCACAGGACTGCCCCAGGACACCTGGAGTGTTCGGTTCGCAGACTGTCGGGGGGGAACAACCCATTTTTTGGCTTCTTATGGCCATATCCCATCCCATCCCATCCTCATCCTCCCCACCTCCCCATAGATTGTTTGTTGAGTTTGACAAGAGCAATGTTGCTTTTTTTTCATGTTTTCACCGCACTGTCCGCGGACCCCGAAAAAGTCTGTGAATCCAAGATGGCGGGAGTTTCAGGGAAACCGGCGCATTTCACGTTTTCTCACCACCCAATCAGCAGCCGCGTCCTGATGTCCGCGGACAACGCAAAAGTCCATACATTTTTCTGCCCAATCAGAGGGCAGTCCGCAGACCGAACAGGGAAGTGAGTCCGCGGACCGGACATAGATATCACTCATTTTTTTGCCTTACGTTTTGGTCGTTAAAAAGAAACTACTGGATGGATTTTCACCAAATGAACAAAAGCACGCTTGTGGGACCAAGCCGCCACTGCTGCTGCAAATTTGGTGAAAATCCGTCCAGCGGTTTGGGCTGTAGGTGTGAGCAAAGTTTTTTCCCATTATGTCTATGGGGAAAAAAAGAAATGTTGGGACCCCTCCTAAAACGTTGCCCCCCATTGACCAAACATCACCAAACTTTGCGGAGTGGGCCATATACTATTTTTGCAAAGTTTCGTGAGGATTCGTCCAGGGGGAGCAAAGTCATAAGCCACCCAAAAAGTACTCTTCCTATGGGTTTAGCAACTTAACCATAACTACATGGCCGCTACCGCATATATCAGTATATATAGATATATATTTGTATTATTATTATTATTATTATTATTATTATTATTATTATTATTATTATTATTATTATTATTATTATTATTATTGTTATTATTATTATTATTATTATTATTAATATTAATATTATTTATGTTAGATTTGTTTGTTAGTTTTGTCTGTTTGTTGTGATGGGTTTCTTTTTATTATATATGTATTAGTTGAATAGTAGTTCTCTGTGTGCCCATCAGTTAGTATGCATTCTGTAGTATTGTTGTATTGCATTGAATTTACTCTGCTGTGTATTACTCATTCTTGAAAATGTAAATAAAATATTAAACTGTATGAACACAAACTAAAAGAAAAAAAGGAACAATGCGGAGGATTATGGTATTCTGGGGGATCCAGTAAGCCCAAAAAATTAAGGAGATACCTTACTATATTTGAGAATGTTATTGTATAAAATAACATACAATAACACTCTGAAATGAAATAACTATGTCCTTATTTTCGTAATGCCTCTTTGCCACAGCCTTTTTTAACCAAACCGTCTCTTCAATTTTCCATAGGATGAATGTCTGACTCAATTCTGTTGCTTCTATATATGTCACTTCGCACCCTGTCTGTTATTTGCAGACTATCCCATTGTTCATTGGGCCTCATTCCGACTCTGGCGTTAACCAAGGCGCTATTAGCGCCTTGGTTGACGCCGTTATCTTTCTGACTCCGCCATGGTGAATGGCGGAATTACCGCCCCATTCCAAGGTTGGCGGGGTCGGTAATTCCCCATTCACCATGGGCCCTTCCCCATTCCCATTTTTGCCCCATAGGGCTCAATGGGAATGGGGAAGGTGCTAATTACGGCACCGTAAATTACGGTGCCGTAATTAGCTCCAAGGTCCCTTTGCGGGTTGGTTTTTTAACGCCTGCAAAAAGCAGGTGTTAAGTTCCAACCCGCAAAGGGAACTCGGAATAGGGCGGTAAGGGTTTAACGGCACCGGTCTCGTTACCAGTGACCGTTAACCCTTACCGCCCGACTCGGAATGAGGCCCATTGGCCCTCATTACGACCTTGGCGGAGGACCATGGTGCTATTAGCACCATGGTCCATGCCGCTAAGGTTGCAATTCCGCCATGGTGGTAGGCGGACTTACCGCCCCATTCCGAGGTCGGCGGGGCGGTAAGTCCCCATTTCCCATTTTACCCTTCCCCATTCCCATTTTTGCCCCATAGGGCATAATGGGAGTGGGGAAGGCGTTAATTACGCCACCGTAAATTACGGTGGCGTAATTAACTCCATGGTCCCTGTAAGAGGATTCAATTCAACACTACAGCTAAGTCAACGCCTAGTCTATAATACTGAATGAAAACCCTTATTGATATATCTTTATGTCCAGTTCATGCGTTCTGGATGACTACCCCTATATAACACCCCTCTCTTGGAATCCCCCTGACCCCACTGAGCCAAGAAGTAGTTCTGTTTTGCAAGTTTAAAAGGTTTATTTGATAATTTAAAATATATATATCACACTTTATAATAAATTAATAATTGAATAGCACACTTAATCTGATATGATAAAGATCAACGACGGAGAATCTGGCACTAGCACACTTTTTATAATCACTAATGAGTTGACATGAAATGGATAAGGTAGCACAGTGGTAAATAGGTACAGAAGTATAATATGGTAGAGAATGCTTTTTAGGGTTCAAGGAAATGCAAGGTTGAATGAATGAAATGCAATATAGAAAATACTCAATATGATTTCAACAAAACAATGTAATCACTTTTCTCTGGCAATCCCCTCCCCCCTTTTATGCAATGCAAGGAAGTGGAAGGAAGGCACACAATTCTCAGAAATGCAATTCAATGTAATTCAGTTCAATCCCCCCAAGCTTAGACTACAGAAGTTTGAAAACACAGGCCCAAATTGCTTTGATATGTGCTGGCAATGAATTGAAAAGTATGCTAAAATACTTTTAATTCCCTTTCAGAGGTTCAGGGTGATTGGTATCTAGTTAATATTAGTCCAGCTCACACTAGCAATGATGCAGGGATAGTTAGCAGGTTAAACGAATTTCTGGCAAATGGAAGGCAAGCAGCAGCAGTTTTTAAACATGAAGAAATTTGCAAATCGCGGCAAAATTCGCGGATGCGCCGAGCGCTATTACAGAGGAACCACAAGGACTATCTCTATCGTTTTGGGGTCCTAGGAAAGCCTAGGATCTCATCTTCCAAATGAAAGTTATTGCAAGTCTCTAGCACAAACGGTTGCGGAGATATGGGCGATTAAATAAAGGTCGTTTTTCAGATTTGAAATTTTAAAGTTCAAAAAGACAAGTGCAGCTTGCAACTAGGAAATGACAAGTGACAGCTTTACAAATGACAGGTGACAGTTAGGGGACAGTTCTACTTAGATTAAAATAGGATTGAATTATATTATTTTAACTAGGAGATTGGTTCTGCACAGTTTTCTAGGTACTCACACTATATTCTTGAGTGAAATGGGCCTCGCCATGGATCTGGTCAGGTTTTAAACTCGCCTCTGGTCTCTGCACTTCACAGTGATCTGGGTCAGCTCTCTCTGGTTCTCTGGTCTGGGTCTCTAGTTCTGGATAGATTGAAGTCTCTAGTTTGGCTCTCTGGAGGTTTGATGGAGGTAAAGTATGGATTTTTCCGGCAGAGCGTCCCGCTGCAGATGGAATCGAAGGTCCCTATCTGTCCTGTCTGTCTGCTTTTATGTGTTTAGAATGTGGGTGTGTTCTAGCATCACTGACCCTACCTCTCTCTCAGCTTCTAATTGGTCAAACTTCCATTTATCATTTGATTGGGGAATGAACTGTGAGTCAGAGGGATGTCATTTTATGGCTTGCAGATAGGACACTCCTCTGTCAGATTGCACCCATTCTATATTTGATAATAAAAGACATATTTCACAGTTACACAGTTGCTTGAAATTACATATACATGGTGTGGCTGAATTTAGCCATGTCTCTGTCCAAATCTGATGTTTCTAAGAGCTTGCATTCAGAAATGGCACATAATTGACTTTTTAACTGATTTTTCACTTTCTGACATTGACCCAACTTTACATACATGTGTGCAGGGAGTACGGACATTAACTGATGAAGTTTCAGATTTTTAACATGCATACATTTAGAGTAATATCCACTTTTCCGCTAAAACCCCCCTGAACACGCCACCGGGTCGAAAAACCTCTTAAAATGTGGGCAGAAAAATCACAAGAATTATGGTATCATTTATAAAATTTTCACATGTCCGCTCTATGAATGATCCATCTTTTTAAAGTTATGTTCTGGCTCCAAAGGGGTGTGGTTTCCTCTCAGCACAAGGTAGAAATACTGGTTTATCCAGTTCTGCCAAGCCAGCTTGCTCTCACAGGCAGTGCTCCTCCCAGCTTCTGCCAAGAGGAAGCTACATTTTACGACTGCTGTAATAAAACCTTTGCCTGAGTCAGGAGAGGCTCATTGTTCAAGAGGAAGCCATTTATGATCCTCTCAATAAACCCTCTGCCTGGGTGAAGGGAGTTGCATTGTTCACTCTCCTGCAGAGCACAGGTAATTCAATTATCAGATAGATGGCATATCCTTAGTGTGAGCAGCAAAAGGGCAGCTAGGCCTGGGAACACAGCTGTGACTCAAGTTTCACTCCTGATGGGGGTAGTTGCCAGGCAGAATTGGAATCTCTTTAAGCCAGTTTCAGATGAAATGTCACTTTTTGTTCCCCAGTTCCTGCATTCAAATAAAACTAAACATTTTTACATATGCAGCTAGAATGCTGATTCTAAGTGCAAAACTATGGCATTTCAACAGTTACAAAGGCATGTGACACCAAACATAGGTCACTCATTTAATCTAAACATTTCCGATTTTAGTGTCTTTAAATCCAGTGCAACTTAAACTGCTGACTCCATAGCAGTTTTGTTATAAGCACTGTTTTGGGCTCTTCATTTCCCAGATTTTGTAAGCACACAAAACCTCATTCTGCCAAATGTCTGCTGGTGTTCAGTGAATATTTTGCACATGTTGCAATGTTTAAAATAGACACTTTGGCTTGCCTTCAGAGGAACACAGGGTGGTTTTAAAACGCCGGCTTTTGGATAGTGGTGAGTACTGGTACTGCACCCATTTTTGGGATTTAAGAATGAATTCCCCACAATTCTAGGTTGCATTTGGCAATCAGCATTGCCATTCCCAATGGTTTCAGACTACTGTGCGGGTAGTCCAATGGTGGTTTTAGGCAGTGTCCTTCTGTGCCCATAACATCGGCAAAAATGGGTGGCAGCCTATTCTTCCTGCATTTCCCTGTGCATTTTCTGGGAAGCTCTGGCCATCATGATGTTTTCATGTCAGTACTGCACAGTTTTGAGGTAGGGCTCGGATGCATGGGTAAATACATCCCACAAGCCCCCCTCTTGCGATGGCCATTCGGTTTCACTGATGGGACTCGCAAGATCTGGGATGTTTCCTCATCTTCTTCCAATAGATGGCACAGTTCAGCATCTTTTCCTCCATCCGGTCGGATCGATCGGTTCTCCTCGCCGGTCCTGATGGGAATATTGGGCGGTACCCCGAGCCCGTTGCGTCTCAGCTCCCGGTCTCCGGATCGTCCTCCTTGGCCCGTCTCAAGGTTTTCTTTCTCCTAGGACGACAAAGGAAGAGCGGCAATACCTATTCATAGACGTTTTTCCACCACCGTTGAGATAGTGGGGCAGCATATGCATTTCATCATCACGAAACATTACCTTCTTATTTTGAAAAAAAAAAACAGTATAACTAAGAGACAGTTTCATGCAAATCACAATATTTTAGAGACTAGATGTGGTATGTTTTATGATTGGAATAGAATTAGTCTGATACAGTACCCGCTAGGATTCCAGAGGATTCCTCCAGTTGTTGCAGAGTGTGCCTGGGATGGCAACATTTCAACTGGTTTATGTGGACCCACTTGTCTTCCCCCTCTGCCGAACCGCCTTTGGGGATGTGGATCTTGTAGGCCACAGGGGAGATCTTGTCGATGACCTCAAAGGGTCCCTTCCATGTAGGCAAAAATTTGCGCTGCTTGGCCTGGTTCCTTTGGAAGTTGTATAGATAGACCCGGTCTCCCACCTGATATTCCTTCCTGGAAGTTTTCAGGTCATAGTGGGTCTTTATGCTATCAGCTGATCTTTCTAGATTCCGCTGAGCATAAGCAAAAGCATGTTGAAGGTGTTTCCTTAAATTCTCCACATACTCATGAGTAGTGGAGGCATTTATCAGTGTCTGCTCTTGGGTCCTGTAGAGCAAATGCTGAGGAAGCACCATCTTGCGCCCAGTCATCAACTCAAATGGTGACATTTTGGTTGCAGATGAAGGGGTAGATCTGATAGCCATTAGGACCAGAGGTAATCGGATATCCCAACTTGGCCCAGAATCTGCCACAAACTTCTTTAATATGCTCACAATTGTCCGGTTATATCTCTCTACTGCCCCAGAAGAAGCTGGCCGATAAGCAATATGCAACTTCCTTTTGACCCCCAGTATCTCCCACATCTTTGTCATTACTTCACTGGTGAAGTGGCTACCTCTGTCTGACTCAATCCTTTGAGGTAGACCAAAACGGGAAAAGATGTGGTTAATCATCAAGGCAGCTGCAGTTTCTGCCTTGCAATTTGGGGCTGGGAGACATTCCACCCACTTGGTAAACAAGCATGTCACAGTCAACATGTACTTATTCCCCCTAGCCGAGCGAATCACAGGGCCTACAAAGTCGATTTGTAAATCTGACCATGGCAGTGTCATCCCCCTCTTTTGGAGAGGCGCACGGTGCGTGAGGGATGATGGCTGAAATTGTGCACACACAAGACACCCCTTCAAGTATTGGTCGAGGTCCTGCCCCATGTGTGGCCAGTATGCAACCTCTCTTAAGATTTCCAATGTTGTGTGAAACCCCCTATGACCGGCAGTGGCCGCATCATGGGCGTGACTTAACATCAGGCTTCGGAATGAGGTAGGAACCACCCACTGATCGTGGCCAGCTTTGGATTTCCTTACCAGCAAACCGTCTTGGATTCGGAACATTTTTGGACATTTCATCAACACTCTTAGGTCCTCTTTCCCAATGTAATCGGTATCCGTCAGGGGAAAGTTCTCAGGGTCCTCAAGGTGCTGGTAAAATTTACCAATAATTGGATCCCCCTTCTGAGCAGTAATCAAATCATCATCAGGGGTCTCCTTACTCCATTGTGCAATTGAAAGGTCGTTGTGAGCATTTGTCTGGGACCTAGTGATAGCAGTGACCTGGATTACCCCCAACAGGGACTCAATCTCAATTAGATCCCCTTGGATGGCCCCGGTTTTGGCCAGCTGATCAGCTAAGTCATTTCCAGTTTTGTCTGGTCCCTCTACTTTGGAATGACCCTTGATCTTTTTCCAGTAGATGGTCATCCCATTCGATGTGACCAGATCATCAATGTTTTGGATCAACTTCCCATGTTTCAAGGGTTTGTTGTTAGCACATAACATGCCTCTGGTTTTCCAATTAACCAGGTGCTCCACGAACCCGTTCCGTACATAATCCGAATCTGTGATTATGACCAGTTCGTGGAGTTGATGCTGGACAGCAGTGAGGATGGCCTGATGCACAGCCATCAATTCTGCCACCTGACTACTTCGGGGACCAATTTTGTATCCAGCGGAGGGTTCTGGGGAATCATTCACCCATGCATTCCCTACGCCAGCCACCAGTTCTTTCTCCCCGTTGTTGTCAACATGGTAAGAGCATCCATCCACATACACAGTGGGCATTCCCTCACACTTGTCTTCTTCAAAGACTTTGTGTGGGGAATTAAGGTATGCCTCCATGTTGTCCTTGATTTTCAGACTTTCGTCCTCGAGACAGTTTTCTCTGGCACAATCATGCAAGTCAGCCAGACCTTGAGCGAGGGGACTCTTCTTGTTTTGGCCATATCTGACCTCCACAGGAAAGCCTTGCATTGACAGAATCCAGGAAGTAATTCGGGAATTACTCACATTTCCGGCCCGGATTCTGTCACTTTGGAGATATTGCAGAGGCTGGTGTGGAGTCTCCACTATGATGTGTTCCCCCTGGATAAACGGGCGGTAATTCTTCAATGCCCACACCGTTGCCAGGAGTGCCTTCTCACAATCGTTGAATTTTTCCTCCACAGAGGATAAAGTTTTGCTCGCATAGGAGATTACTTTATTGACCTTGTCATGCTTTTGGTATAATACTGCCGTCAAGCACGTATCAGAGAACCCCGTCTCCAGGAAGAACTCCTTGTTTCTGACAGGGTAAGCTAGGCAAGGCGCTTGTGAGAGGCTTCTTTTGAGTTGTTTTACCGCCTTGGCTTGTTCTGGACCCCATTCCCACTTGACCCCCCCCTTCAGGAGATGAATCAGGGGTCTGGTGATCTCTGCGTAGCCCTCAATGAACTTTCTGCTGTAATTAGTCAGTCCAAGGAGGCTCCTTAGTTCCCGCAGAGTTGTGGGGTCTTTCAGTTTCTGAAGTGCTTCCACTTTCTTTTCCTGGGGACAGAGACCCTGAGGAGTAATCTCATGCCCCAAGAAATTAACACGGGTTCTACACCACTCTGCTTTCTGAAAGGAAAGTTTTGCTCCGGCAGCCCTCAACTGTGTCAGAACATAACGGATCTCCGCTATGTGTTCCTCCACAGATGAACTTTTGATGAGGACATCATCTACATAAGCCAGGTTACCCCTTGCACCCAAGTCAGGCATGGCCTTGTGTAGAAAAATGTTGAATTCATTGCCGGAGTTGAGGTATCCGAAGGGAGTCCGGGTCCAGGTGTACTGCTGGCCCCCAAAGGTAAAAGCCAGCTTGTATTGGTCCTCCCTACTGACAGGCACGGTCCAGTATCCATTGGTCAGGTCTTTTGCAGTGAATACCTGTGACCCCTGAATCTGGGCCAGACCTTGGTCAATGTAGGGCAGTGGCCATCGGGAAGTATGGACCCGTTTGTTGAGCTCCCTGAGGTCGGCACAGAGTCTCCACTGGCCGTTTGGCTTCAATATTCCCAGCACCGGATTATTGAAGGTGCTGTGGACTGGACGGATTATTCCCCGGGACTCAAGGTTCTTAATTATTTCAGTAAGGGACTCCATTGATGCGAGAGGCAAGCGATATTGCTTCACAAACACAGGAGTCATGCCAGGGTCTGTGGGGATTGTTGTTGTGTGGATGTCAGTGCGACCACAGTCATATGAGTCTACCGCAAAGAGATCTTGGAAATCCAAGAAAACTTGTTTCAACTTTTGCTTTTGTTCCAGAGTCACACAGGCATCAGCTAGGTTGACTCTCTCTTCCACCATCTGCCTGAAGCCTGGAAAGACTTCTGGTTTGGCTATCTCCGCGGCCTCCTCCAGCTGGGTGGAGAAGTCCCTGGTCAGAGTGCTGATTTGGACCGGAGGCTTCAGGTGGGAAAGGCAGCCCTCATGGACCTGGAAAATCACCTCATCCCTCCTGAAGTCACACGTCACATCTTCCTTACCATAAGGGCAGGAAGTGTACACCAGGAAGTTCCCCCCATGCCGGGTAAAAATCCTGTCTGGTGTTGTATTGTCCTCACTGTCACTGTCAACACAGTCCTTGGGGATTGGTCCTAACAGTTCATTTACAAGATCAATGGAGAAATGTCGGTCATCAACCGCCATTCCAATAATGGTGCCTGCGGCTAGAGTAATACTCTTTAAGTCGCTGTTATCCACCTCTATTAGAATGGTGTCATGTTCTATGTTGACTAATGGAGTTGGGTTTACCCCCAACCCTTGCTGTTGGAGAGAAGCATTTAGATGTATGTAAGCATCAGGGTTTTTCAACTCTTGTCCCCTTTTAACTTTCACTTCCAGGGAGAATTGTCGGGTCCTTTCTGGGATGGTGACTTCCTCTTTAACCTGAATTTCAACTGCATAAGGTAGCAATTGAGCTGACCTAAATGTTTTTTTCTGGATCATCAAAGCCCATGGGGTTATCCGCTAATCGGGACCAAGCTTTGAAGTTTATTAGGTCCAAACTAATGGCAAAGCGATTGAGAATGTCACTGCCTAAGTAAAAGGCGGCAGGGACGTCTCGCACGACCCAACAATTGTGGACTATGCTCTTGTTGCCAATGGAGATTTTGAGCATACACCTGCTTGGCAGGAGATGTTTTGAATTGGGTGCTTCCAGGTCCATTTCCCATTTGTCTATCAGTTTGAAGGTGGGAATGGCTGGATCTTTTGGAAGTTGGCGAAACATGGCTTCGCTGATGAAGCTCTTACCGTTGTTCACACACACTCGAGCGAGAACAGAGTCCTTCCCATCATTTAACTGAACAGGGATGAACAACTGCTCTCCAATTTGCTGAATATCAGCCAGGCTCTGAGCTGATTTCACATCTTTCTGGACTATAGGAGTGGGAGTTTCAGGTTGTGGATTGGTATAGAATTTCAGAGTGTTTCCTTCCAGCGTGGAATACCACTTTAGACTGGAAGGAAGGTTGATTTTCAGAAACAGAGAGGACCCCCCATCACCAGTCTGTTGTCCTACTGCTATGACTGTCACGTCTGGAATTTGGTTGTTCTGGAAGTGAAATTCTACTTGGTCAGATTTCTGTTCAACCATGTGGCATGTGCCGTTTAAACTAACATGGTTGACACTCTGTTTTAATTTTATCGGTCGGCTAGTCTGGGTCCAGAGGACCTTGTTTACGCAATCTATTAGGGGTGACAACCTTCTCAGGAGGTCATTCCCTAGTAAACAAGGGGTGCCCTCTGGGGTCACAACTATGACCGGGTGTTTCAACTTATGTCGCCCAATTTTAATGTCCAAATCTGCCGTCCCCTCGACGGGAATTTCCTTCCCGTCAAAGTTCTGCAGTTGTCCAGGAAGAGAGGTGAGAGGAATTTGGTAATTCTCTCCCCTTCCTGCATTCAGTTCATCAAAGGCCCTTCTGGACAGAAGGGTAGCTTGAGATCCCGTGTCCACCAGTGCCGAGATTGTACCCTGCCCCTGTACTTGTACCGGGGCATAATATCTTCCCTCCCTCTCCTCAAGGGGGCACAGATAATGCACATTTTTGGACAACTGGCGGGCTAATTTTCTGGTTTTGGACATCGCGAAAGAAGAATTTTGGGCAGAATTCTGTGGAGAGCCTTGGGAATCTGAAAGAAAAAATTGGCAACTGGAGATCAGAGCCATTGTGGGTTCCCCTGGCTCCGGTTCCGGGCCACCCCCCCCTTTTTGGAGGCAGTCCCCTGGATGGGTTTGAACCAGGGGATTTTCTTGCTGTTGGTTCTGGGATGAGATGGTGGGCGGCGGTAGCTCAGTCTCCACATCTCCCCAGTCTGGATTTGCATCCCTAGGGACCCATTTTTCTTTGGGAGGAGTTCCCCCCTCTCTGAAGGAGAAGATCCTTTTCTCAGGATCCTCTGAGGATCCCTCTCCCTCAAATTGGAAGATCTGTACCTCCTCCTCAAACTGAGTCTGTTTGGGTCTTTTGTTTCTCCTACCCCCCCTCTGCTCCTTAGGAGGCAGACTTTCAGGGGCAAGAGATTTTGTTTCCGGTTCCTGGGTTTCCAGGGGCTGTTTACAAGTGAGGAAGGAAGCTTCCTCCAAGGCTTTACACCCCCCTTCCCCTTGTGCCTCCTCCCTGGGAACCGGTGAGTTATCGGGGTGCTGCCCCCGTCATTGTTCTGGAGCACCAGGTCCAGAGTTGGGTGCGTTCTGCGCCGGCATGCTCATCTGAGGGTTCTGCTGCGCCCTCAGTATATGACCCATATCCCGCGCCATGTTTTGAACCTGGCGCTCTAACTGGGAAACCCGCTCAGGCTGATACGGGGCCCTGTTTTCTCCCCTGGGCTGATCCCGGGAAGGGTAGCTATCCCTCCTCTGGTAATACCCCGGGTTGGGAAGATTTGGGTACCCCTCCACCCTTGGCCTCCCCTCTCCCGGATTCAGTGGTCTGGGCTCAAGGAATTGGGGAAAGAAGGATGGATGGTTTTGGGGCTGAAAGTTGGGTGGATATCTGGGGAAAAAGTTCTGCCCAGGGTTTGGTAAATTTCTGCCCTCCTGTGGGAAGTTTGGAGGGAAGTTCCCTGGGTTAGGTGCTTGGCTGGATCCCCCCCCTTGGGCTGGAGGAGTCCACACATAACCCAGGATGGGTCGATTTCCCTTGTAACGGGGACTTACATAATCAGGAGAGCGAGGGATCCCATTTGTGGGGCTGCCTCCCTGGCTCCCTGTCTGTGACTGGCCCGAGGACCTTCTGGGCCTAGCATTATTAGGTGCAGGTAGGTTTTTAGGCCCCCCCATCTCCAAATCTAAAACGGGGGTGACCTTTACCTCTGCCACCTTGGCAGCAGCAGGGGTGGTGTTGGCTTTGGGGTTTTTCTGGGCATTACTTTTGCTATCTATCGGTTTCTGCACCTCATAGATCCGGGTAGCCTGTTCAATGACCCAATCTAAGGATCTTTTCTCGTGAAAATCCCTCACGAGCTGGGTCATGATGTATTTGGGCAAGGCATGGAAAAACGTATTTATGAACTCTCTACTATCTGTGCGCACCCTTCTTGTGGTCTGTGCAAAAGCACGCTTTAACTCCTGCACAAATTCTTGTGGGACCTGATCCTCCCCACATTGCAAATTGTAGGCTGCCTTGCGAGCCTCTTGAGGATTTCTGTGAACAGAAAAATGTTTCAGGATGGCCGCCTTATATGTGGACCATCTTAAATGATTTTGATCCTCCAGCCCCGCAAAGAAACTGGAGTATTCCGGGGAGAATGTCCACTTTACATATTGAATACAGCTTTGGCTGTCCTTCAAATGGAAAGTCTCCATCATTTGTTCAAACAACTCTAAGTGCTCCCAAACAGAATACTTAGCGTTCTTATGGTAAGGCGTGATGACGCTCCTGATCGCCTTAATCTGCTTTAAGGGGTCCTTAAGCAAGGCCCTTTTTGCCTTATTGGCCTTTTTGGTTCGGGTAACCCTTGTCCATTCATCCTCGGACTCAGAGGCACTGCTCCCAGAGGTTCCCGTCTGATCTTCCAGGTTTTCCCGGATTCTGCGAGCCTGGGAATGGCTGTCAGAATGTGGGGACCTGGTCTCCTGTGTCCTGCGCAGTTCAGAGGAGTCTTCAGATTCCTCCTTGCTGCCAGGATTTGATGGGTACCCCCTCCACTGACCTAACTGGGCAGAGGTTTTCAGGATGCCCTTAATGGGCCTACTCTCCTGGGGTTCCCCACTGAACTGTACTGTACTTGGGTGCCCATACCCGGATGCCCACCCCTCCATTCCTGAGTGGTACTGGCCTATGAGCCCCATACTTTTAGCTGGATAGTAATCTGCCATCCCTGTGGCCCTGTGCTCATGTGCACCAGGGGACATGGGGGTGGCAGAGTCCAGGGACTGAGAGGTATGAGGGCCTCTGGTACTAGGGCTCCTGAGGTTATGCTCCGGAGTTTCCATTTCCCAGCGAACCTCATCTCTATCCGCCCCTGCTCCCTGTTGCAATGCAAGAGCCTGCATTTGTGCCTTCAGTTCCTCTGTTAAGGCCTTACTCGACTCTATCAGTTTCTCCTGCATCGCTACCTGTTGCTGGAGCCTATCATTGTGTTGACAGAGGGCCTCATTCTCCCTCTGTGCTTCCTGGTTGGTCCTGGAGAACTGGGCCAGTCTTTGCTGCAGGAGGTTTACCTCCTGGGCAATGTCCCTATTGGCCTGCTCCTTTCTTGCTAGAGCATCTTCCACCCTTCTGGTGTGCTCTACCAAGTTCTGGTTTTCTTTTTGGAGATCACCCAGCCCCTGGAGGGCCAGGTGATTTTCTTCAATTTTCCTTTTTAAATGGCAGACTTCCTGGCCTAAGGCGTCTCTTTCCTGACTAAGAGCCTGCATTTGTGCCGCCAGGTCGTCCCTTTGCCGTTGAAGGGCACCAGCTTTTTGGCGCTCCTCATCAAACTCTGCCTGGGTATCCAGGTCTTTCAAGATCAGCTTGTTGCTCTCTACCTTCACTCTATCTAGATGACTTTGCAGGGTGGCTACCTGCTCCGTGCATGCCCTGTTAAAGTCTAATTGTTGCTCCAGCTTTTTCTGGCTCTGCAGTAAGGAGTCCAAACTGTCTTGGTGCTCCTTCTGCAGGGCCAGAAATCTAGTATCCTGTTCTACCTTTTCCTGTTGCAGCACATCCATATCCTTCTTTATTTTAATGATGTGCTGCCTACTATCATCTTCTGACTCCTGGCTCCTCTGCAGCCTCTGCTCAGAAGAGACCAGGTCAGATTGGGCCTTCTCTAACACCATCTGTTGCCTATTTGCCAGATTTTGGCTTTCAGCACATCTATCCTGCATGTCTCCCATATATAGGTACAGGTATGCTGCTATCCTGGCAATCTTATTGTGTTCCTCTTTGGCTTTAGGAGCCATATATAGCTCACTCAGGGCCACATGTAAGGGACCCTGATCTCTATATATATCTGACCCTGTTTCAGTGACCTGTTGTGTGATGGCCTGCAACCACGCATCCTGGCCCTGTTCGGTCCATTCACCTCTCACAAATAGCTTATGCAAGAGATGCTCTTTGGCTATTTTCATGTCTACTAAGGTCGTCATTCTAGAGATTGGTCTCTGTCCTGACTTACAGAAGTTAGTATTTTATTTTTGCAGAACAGAACTTTTCTTGGAGTGTCCCTTTTGAGGAATGCTTCACAGCGTAATGCAGCGTGGTGATCCGACCGGATGTATGTATCCCGTCAGTTAGCGCACTGTATTAAGCTGCACAAGTGGTATTCTAACCCAAACGTCCGGCTCGAGCCCCCAATTTGTAAGAGGATTCAATTCAACACTACAGCTAAGTCAACGCCTAGTCTATAATACTGAATGAAAACCCTTATTGATATATCTTTATGTCCAGTTCATGCGTTCTGGATGACTACCCCTATATAACACCCCTCTTTTGGAATCCCCCTGACCCCACTGAGCCAAGAAGTAGTTCTGTTTTGCAAGTTTAAAAGGTTTATTTGATAATTTAAAATATATATATCACACTTTATAATAAATTAATAATTGAATAGCACACTTAATCTGATATGATAAAGATCAACGACGGAGAATCTGGCACTAGCACACTTCTTATAATCACTAATGAGTTGACATGAAATGGATAAGGTAGCACAGTGGTAAATAGGTACAGAAGTATAATGTGGTAGAGAATGCTTTTTAGGGTTCAAGGAAATGCAAGGTTGAATGAATGAAATGCAATATAGAAAATACTCAATATGATTTCAACAAAACAATGTAATCTCTTTTCTCTGGCAATCCCCTCCCCCCTTTTATGCAATGCAAGGAAGTGGAAGGAAGGCACACAATTCTCAGAAATGCAATTCAATGTAATTCAGTTCAATCCCCCCAAGCTTAGACTACAGAAGTTTGAAAACACAGGCCCAAATTGCTTTGATATGTGCTGGCAATGAATTGAAAAGTATGCTAAAATACTTTTAATTCCCTTTCAGAGGTTCAGGGTGATTGGTATCTAGTTAATATTAGTCCAGCTCACACTAGCAATGATGCAGGGATAGTTAGCAGGTTAAACGAATTTCTGGCAAATGGAAGGCAAGCAGCAGCAGTTTTTAAACATGAAGAAATTTGCAAATCGCGGCAAAATTCGCGGATGCGCCGAGCGCTATTACAGAGGAACCACAAGGACTATCTCTATCGTTTTGGGGTCCTAGGAAAGCCTAGGATCTCATCTTCCAAATGAAAGTTACTGCAAGTCTCTAGCACAAATGGTTGCGGAGATATGAGCGATTAAATAAAGGTCGTTTTTCAGATTTGAAATTTTAAAGTTCAAAAAGACAAGTGCAGCTTGCAACTAGGAAATGACAAGTGACAGCTTTACAAATGACAGGTGACAGTTAGGGGACAGTTCTACTTAGATTAAAATAGGATTGAATTATATTATTTTAACTAGGAGATTGGTTCTGCACAGTTTTCTAGGTACTCACACTATATTCTTGAGTGAAATGGGCCTCGCCATGGATCTGGTCAGGTTTTAAACTCGCCTCTGGTCTCTGCACTTCACAGTGATCTGGGTCAGCTCTCTCTGGTTCTCTGGTCTGGGTCTCTAGTTCTGGATAGATTGAAGTCTCTAGTTTGGCTCTCTGGAGGTTTGATGGAGGTAAAGTATGGATTTTTCCGGCAGAGCGTCCCGCTGCAGATGGAATCGAAGGTCCCTATCTGTCCTGTCTGTCTGCTTTTATGTGTTTAGAATGTGGGTGTGTTCTAGCATCACTGACCCTACCTCTCTCTCAGCTTCTAATTGGTCAAACTTCCATTTATCATTTGATTGGGGAATGAACTGTGAGTCAGAGGGATGTCATTTTATGGCTTGCAGATAGGACACTCCTCTGTCAGATTGCACCCATTCTATATTTGATAATAAAAGACATATTTCACAGTTACACAGTTGCTTGAAATTACATATACATGGTGTGGCTGAATTTAGCCATGTCTCTGTCCAAATCTGATGTTTCTAAGAGCTTGCATTCAGAAATGGCACATAATTGACTTTTTAACTGATTTTTCACTTTCTGACATTGACCCAACTTTACATACATGTGTGCAGGGAGTACGGACATTAACTGATGAAGTTTCAGATTTTTAACATGCATACATTTAGAGTAATATCCACTTTTCCGCTAAAACCCCCCTGAACACGCCACCGGGTCGAAAAACCTCTTAAAATGTGGGCAGAAAAATCACAAGAATTATGGTATCATTTATAAAATTTTCACATGTCCGCTCTATGAATGATCCATCTTTTTAAAGTTATGTTCTGGCTCCAAAGGGGTGTGGTTTCCTCTCAGCACAAGGTAGAAATACTGGTTTATCCAGTTCTGCCAAGCCAGCTTGCTCTCACAGGCAGTGCTCCTCCCAGCTTCTGCCAAGAGGAAGCTACATTTTACGACTGCTGTAATAAAACCTTTGCCTGAGTCAGGAGAGGCTCATTGTTCAAGAGGAAGCCATTTATGATCCTCTCAATAAACCCTCTGCCTGGGTGAAGGGAGTTGCATTGTTCACTCTCCTGCAGAGCACAGGTAATTCAATTATCAGATAGATGGCATATCCTTAGTGTGAGCAGCAAAAGGGCAGCTAGGCCTGGGAACACAGCTGTGACTCAAGTTTCACTCCTGATGGGGGTAGTTGCCAGGCAGAATTGGAATCTCTTTAAGCCAGTTTCAGATGAAATGTCACTTTTTGTTCCCCAGTTCCTGCATTCAAATAAAACTAAACATTTTTACATATGCAGCTAGAATGCTGATTCTAAGTGCAAAACTATGGCATTTCAACAGTTACAAAGGCATGTGACACCAAACATAGGTCACTCATTTAATCTAAACATTTTCGATTTTAGTGTCTTTAAATCCAGTGCAACTTAAACTGCTGACTCCATAGCAGTTTTGTTATAAGCACTGTTTTGGGCTCTTCATTTCCCAGATTTTGTAAGCACACAAAACCTCATTCTGCCAAATGTCTGCTGGTGTTCAGTGAATATTTTGCACATGTTGCAATGTTTAAAATAGACACTTTGGCTTGCCTTCAGAGGAACACAGGGTGGTTTTAAAACGCCGGCTTTTGGATAGTGGTGAGTACTGGTACTGCACCCATTTTTGGGATTTAAGAATGAATTCCCCACAATTCTAGGTTGCATTTGGCAATCAGCATTGCCATTCCCAATGGTTTCAGACTACTGTGCGGGTAGTCCAATGGTGGTTTTAGGCAGTGTCCTTCTGTGCCCATAACATCGGCAAAAATGGGTGGCAGCCTATTCTTCCTGCATTTCCCTGTGCATTTTCTGGGAAGCTCTGGCCATCATGATGTTTTCATGTCAGTACTGCACAGTTTTGAGGTAGGGCTCGGATGCATGGGTAAATACATCCCACATCCCTTAGCGCCATGGATTTTAACACCTGCTAAAGCTCCATGGCGCTAAGGGACCTCGTACTCAGGCGGTAAGGGTCGGCGCTGTTTACGCTGCCGTAAACCCCTTACCGCCTGGGTCGTAATGAGGGCCATTGTCTTTCATTATCACTCTAGCAGAGACTGTACAGTCCCTGATGTCTGTGATGTCTTCCTTTATGAAAACATATAAATTAATACAATATGTACAATATGGACCCCTTGTTCTGGACATTGGCTAATTCACTGGCTGAACTGTAAAGAAAACTATTAGTGGCTCTGGAAAAGCAATACAGATTTCCTGTCATAGACTAGTCATGCAATTATGCTGGGGCAGATCTACTGTGGTAGTCACTCAAAACGCATACAGCTCACACTGGTTTCTCGTTTTCTGCTCTTTATTCATGCTCTTTTATAGCAATGTAAATTCCAGTAAATATTAAGAACCGAGCATAACAATGTCTCCGACACCTAAAGCAGTGACTAAATCTCAGCCAGATGTTTCTCTTATTGTTTCACTAAAGTCCAATTTGTAGCTCTTTGCAATCGTTTTAGAAACGTTTATAGTGAGCATTGCAACATTAATTGAGGAAGCATCTGGGAAGCATGAACATGGGTGAATCATTTGAGCTACTGTACTGGGATTTAACCTAAACTCATAGAGGCACTAGGTAACCTCCAGGGGCTATCATAATTATATTTGCATTATAAAATTCCATAGTTAATAAATGCTTCTCTGAAACCACCACCATAAGAGGTGAGGGACCTGCCACATTGAGATGTGTGAACTTGCCCTATTATTGCCAAAAGTCTGCAATGCATTTAAATCACGTATGTGACATTCTGCTAAAGGTTACAGCGCAAATAAAAAAATATGCCTAAACTGGCCAGTAGAAATGTCGCAGAAAATGCAATGCACTTGAAAGCACAACAACCTGCAGAAAAGAGGTGTTTCAAAAATGATCAGCACTCTTGTGTGTGTCAAATCTGATCTATTCTGTTGTTAAGGTTGCAATTTTGTATTGTGCGATTTTAAGCTTGAACAGTGACGGGACTGGGTACAACGTCCTTTCATCACAGTTTTTTTCCAGCATTTTTTGCTGCAGATTTTTTACCAAAAAAACAAAACATTAAGAAATATGGGGGGGTGGGTAGAGGGATATAAGGTTTATGGGTGATTCGGGGCTAGATTCTAAATCGGTTAGGAAGGTGGCTTTGGGAAGGGGTTAAACCCCCCAAAAAAGAAAAAAGAAAAATTTGATGAGTTTTTGCAGCAAAAAATCTGTGGCAAACAAAAAATGCTGCGAAATAAAAACGGGGGATGGAATGACATGGAACCGACTTTTTGGTCCCAGTTTGTTTTCCTGTGTGAAATTGTTCATACAATTGCTCATTCATCCGAATATTGGTCAATTAATGTAAGCGAAATTCTTCAACTTCTTTTAAACTCCAAGTAAACATTTTCAAGCCTCCAGATTATATAAGGCACATGCTTCTGAGGTTCATGATCTGTCGGTGTAAGGTGGTCAGAGAAACACGAAGGTGCATTCTAGGACAATTTACGGAGAGTTAAAACATGGCTGATAGGTGGTTCAATGCCAGCAGAAAAAATGGCTACACTTTTTGTAGGCGTCATTCATGCCACTCGATAACCTGTTTGCTGCCTGCTTGTTTCTGTATATTTGTCTGCATAATTTTTTTTTGGGTGGATCCCCTTCACTCCATTTTCCTCCACCCTCCTCCCAAAAGCAACCAATATGAAATCACTTAACATCCACAACATCCCCCTTACATTACTTAATTTACTTTGCTTCTTATGTGACATATCTGTCTCTGCTGCCTCTCATTGATGTCTTCCAGCTTGCCAAAACGCATGCTGCATTCATGGCCTTGGCCTTTGTCAGCATGGCATGTTGTCTACATCATCAATACAGCATCCTGTTTCTATTTTTGTATTTGTATTTCATTTTTATATATGCAATGCCCAACGCCTAAGCGCTTTACATAGAACCAAACAGTACACAGTCAAAATACAACAACATAGAGAAAAAAAATATTAGAGGCAAAGTAGGTGGTCTTTGAGTCTGGATTTGAAAAGAGAGAGACTGGAAAAAGACCGAAGAGACAGAGGAAGAGAGTTCCAGTGCTTAGGGACCAGGAGGGAGAAAGAACGGAAACGAGAAGGGCTACGGGGGCAGGGGGGATGCAGGGTGAAGATCAGTTAGGAGAAAGGGGGATTGTGTGTGAAGATTCAGTGTTGGAGAATAGAAAGAAACAAATGAAGAAAGATAGGGATGAGCTAGTCCATGAAAGCATTTGAAGATGAGAAATAGGACGTTAAAAAGAAGATGAGCGTCAAAAGTCAAAAACTGATGTTGATGAAGGGCGGTGGAGATGGAGTCGCTGTCAGAGAGAAAACAAAAAGCATGAAGAGATGGCGTGAAGAGTGGAAAGCAGATATGCTGGACCCAGGAGTAGACAGGATGGTTCCATGTGCTAATGTCACCTGGAAAAAGTCACCAGGGTAGGCGACTTAGTTTTCTGACACCTAAAATACTTTCCCAAAATATTGTAGGAAGGGTATCATTTTATTTAATAAATTTCAATCCCAGAATATTTGGAGAAAGTGTTTGATTTTACTGAAGATACATTTTATGGGATATGTCGCTCCCTGGCAGCCATTTCCCAGGCAACTCTATCCCTGGACACCGACAGGAGCAATAAAAACGGCAGCAAAAGACTAAAGAAAGTTTAGAGGTATGAAAAGTACGAAACCAGTGGGCCTTCCGAATGTTAAAAAGCTGAAAGCAACAGGAGAGAGCAATAGAGGAAATGTGAGAGTCGAAAGACAGTGAGGGATCTAAATGAACACCTAGATTACTAGCAGAGGTGACAAGGGAGAGAGTAGAAGGGTGAAAGGAAATGTGGGGAGTGGAAAAGGGGGAAGGAACAGTAGAAGCAGGGAAGACATGGACCTCAGTTTATGAAGGATTAAGATGTAAGAAGTGTGAGGACATCCAGGATTGGATGGAAAGAAGACAGGTTGAAAGGGATAAGTGGATAGAATCAGAGAAAAAAGAAAAGAAGAGGAACATTTGGGAGTCATCTGCATACAAATGGTATATAAACCACATATAGAGATGGCGGCCCCAAGAATAGAAGTATAGAGATAGAAGAGGACCAAGCACAGACCTTTGGGGCATACTGTGTTAAAGTGGGGAAATCAAGGAGGACTGACCAGACCAAGAAATGGAGAAGGTGGATTTGGTAGGATATGGCTGAAACCAATCCAAGACAGAGCCATGAAAACCAAGGTGAAAAAGAGAGGACAGAAAAATAGAGTGGTTGTGAGGAATTCGACCATCCGCACGGTGGGTGTGTGTTCGCCTGGGCTTTTTTGAAATTTTAAATGAAATTGAATGATGGTTGATCAACCTCCAGAAAATGTGTGAGGCTAACCTGCACACATTTTCATATGCTCACTGCATGACATTCACATAGCACTGTGTACTCTAGGTGGACACAACCTACAGGCGCTGTCCCCCCTGTCACATTTAGTTTGAATATGGCAGCCAAGAGTACATTGTGGCATCTCAGAATGGGTAGGGCAAAACCTTCCTCCTGCCATGGCCAGACTAACTAACTAACAAAGGCTCCATGGATCCACCCTTTGCTTTGTTAGCTGCTGGTGGCAGACTTGCATAGTAATCAGAGTTAATTCAAACAGCCCCACGGGAGGCCTAGTCGCAGGACTAAAAAAGGACGGAAAAAAAACCCAGCAACCTTTGATATGCATTGTGTCAACCTGAAGCCAGCTCCCGCCTCTCAGTATTAAGGGCAGTGAACTTTCATGTCTGGAACTATGTCTTTACGGTAGTCATCACTGCAGGAGGACACCATTCAGAAGGTACGAGTATGTGGTTTGGCGACAACCAAAAGTCTGGTCTCGCCACAGCTTCAAGGGCAACCTGCCGCTTTAATCAGGAACCACAGAGAGCTCAATTAACCAGAGAGACCCTTTGATCGACAACAGATAGGAAGATGGGTATGATATGATATGATATGATATGGTATTTGTAACGCGCCTATACACAAGTGTTTCAAGGCACGACGAGGCAGGGAGGGAGGGAAACAAGGGGAAGACGGACAAGCGGTCCTACTAGGCCAGGTGTCATTCAGATCGCGCAAGTGCAGAGGTAAGGGGAAAAAGGAGAAAGTGCAGGGGGAGGAGGTGGGGGGAGAAGTGCAGTACAAGGTAAGTGGCGTAATGAAATAATAAATGATAAATAATAAATAAAAAGGGCCAGCTGGTGGCAAGTGCGAGGTAAGTGCAGAGCAAGTGCTGGGCAGGGGGCTGTAGGGATACAGTGACAGTCCCACAGTGCAGGGGGAGCCAGGGGGTCAGTGCAAGTGGAGAGTGGCTGGGCCCTGGACCGAGGTCGCTGAGAGTGGCCCAGATGCAGGTTAAGTGCAGAATTCAGTGGGGAGTTAAGCAGGTTTAGCAGGGGAGAGGGAGAGAGAAGGCAGAAGCGAAGAGGAAGGTTTTGAGGTGCTTCCGGAACCGGAGATGGTTCTCCTCAAGTTTCAGGGAGGCAGGCAGGCTGTTCCAGAGGGAGGCCCCTGCTGCGGAGAGAGATCTACCCCCAGCACGTTGCTTCGAGAAGCGGCTGACCATGAGGGAGTTAGAGATGGATGAGCGAAGGGCTCGTGAAGGGAGATATTTAGGAAGAGAGAGTTGAAGGTATTTAGGCCCCAAGCCCCAGAAGGCCTTGTGGACAATGCAGAGGGTTTTGAACTTAATCCTCGCAGCCACTGGGAGCCAGTGAAGAGATTTCAGTCCTGGAGAGATACGGTCCCTGGGCTTGAGGCCAAGGACAAGTCTCGCAGTTCTGTTCTGGATAAGTTGCAGAGGGCGGAGAGTGGAGGCAGGGAGATTAAGATAGAGGCTGTTACAGTAGTCCAGCCTTGAGAGAACCAGGGCTCGGGAGACAGTGAGCTTCTGGGGGAAGGAGAGGAAGGGAAGAATACCTCTGAGGAGGTGCAGCTGGTAGTGTGATTTCTTAGAGACATCAGATATATGAGGAGAGAAGGAGAGTGTGGAGTCGAAGATGACCCCGAGGTTTTTAGCCTTGCATGTAGGGGCAGGAAGGGGGCCAAGGGAGGCCGGCCAGAGAGCTGCAGGGAAGGAGGGAGTGGGTGCGCCGATGAGTAGAATCTCAGTCTTACTGGCGTTAAGGCAGAGGTCATTGGCGGCACACCATTCCTGGATAGCAGACAGACAGTCGGAGATGAGGGAAGGAGAGGAGGAGGCCGAGGGTAGCCTGAAAATGAGCTGGGTATCGTCCGCATAGCACTGGAAGTGGGGGCAGAGGGCGGCGATGCGGTGGGCAAGGAGTGCCAGATACTGGTTGAAAAGCCAGGGAGAGAGGTTGGATCCCTGGGGGACACCACAGGTGGAGAAAAAGATGTCAGAGAGGAAGGAGCCCATTTGGACCTGGGAGGGTCGACCAGAGAGGAAAGAGGTCAGCCATGCCAGAGCCTGACCAGTGATACCCAGGTTATCACGGAGACGGTTGAGCAGGATGGCATGGTTGACAGTGTCAAAGGCAGAGGAGAGATCGAGCAGAATGAGAACACAGGGAGTGTTGGAATCGAGGTTCAGGAGCAGGTCCTCACGGATGTTCAGGAGAGCAGTTTCCGTGCTTCTGGCCGCTCTGAAGCCGGATTGATGGTCATGAAGATTACCAACAGATTCAGCATGGAGGTTAAGCTGGGAGATGGCCAGTTTCTCCAGGAGCTTGCCCAGGAAGGGAGTAATGGAGATTGGGCGATAGTTGGCCGGGCAGGAGGGGTCGGAAGAGGGTTTCTTGAGGAGGGGGTGCACAAGGGAGTGCTTGAGGGGGGATGGGAAGACTCCAGAGGCGAATGAGTGGTTGCAAAAGTCAGCCAGGGCAGGAGCCAGGGAGACGATGTGGTCCTTGATGGTTTTGGAGGAACAGGGGTGAACCTGTTTAGACGAGGCTTTCATAGATCGGACTTGTCTGGAAACCTCGTCAGCAGAAAAAGGTGGAAATGAAGAGAAGGAGGGCGGAGGGGCGGCTACAAGAGAGCAAGAGGAAGAGCCAGGAAGAGAGGGAGGGAGGAGAGGGGAGGAGAGTGAGGACAGGATGTCCTGAGTTTTTGAGATGAAGTGCGAGGCCAGTGCAGTGCAGAGGGCCTGTGAGGGGACAGGAGAGGTAGAGACTGCAGCAGGGTTGGCCAGCTCCTTGCAGATTTTAAAGAGTTCGGCCGAGTTGTTTGATGCCTCAGAGATGCGGGCTTGGATAAGGGCTCTCTTCTTAGTGAGAACGGAGAGCCGATATTGCCTTTGGAGCAGGCGGCAGGCCAGTTTGTCAGAGGATGAACATGAAGCACGCCATTTCCTCTCTGCCACCCTGCACTTGCGTTTTAGGGTGACGAGATCCGAGTCGTACCAGGAATTACATTTGGCTTTGGGCTTCAGGCGGATTCTCATGACGGGGGCAAGGATGTCGAGAGTATCAGATATAGAGGAATAGAGCATGGAGAGGGCTGTGTCGGGGTGGGAGTCAGCCGAGGGGGGAGGAGGGGGCGAGAAGGTGGCAGCGAAAGCCTCAACTGACACCCGCTTCATGGGTCGGATGACCGAGAAGGTGGGTGGCAGTGAAGAGGGTGGCTTTGCCTGTGGGGTAGGGAGGGAGAGGTGGGAGGATAGAAGAAAGTGATCACTCCAGGAGAGAGGAGTGGAGAGAGGGAGGGAGAGGGGAAGGTCAGAAGAGATCAGAGCATCAAGAGTGTGCCCTGCAGAGTGAGTAGGACCAGAAGGGAGAATAGAGAGTGAGAGAGAGTTGCAGAGTTCGCGAAAGAGACCAGTGGGGGGACAGGAGGCATCAAGGTGGATGTTGAAGTCGCCGAGAAAGAGGAGTTGGGTGGTTGAGGACAGGAGTGATGAGGAGAGATCAGCCCACTCAGAGAGGAAGGAGGAAATTTGACCAGGTGGCCGATAGATAGTAGCCACGGTAAGGGAATGGCTAGGAGAGAGAGAAAGTCGGCAGACAAGACATTCAAAAGAGGAGTAGGTCTGCGTAGGAGTGACAGTGGCAGGAATCCACTCAGGGAAGATAAGGGCAACACCACCCCCTGAACGGTTGGGCCTGGGCACGGAGAGGATCTTGTAGCCGTCAGGTAGGAGTGTGTCGAAGCTGGTGGCAGAGCTGGCAGTGAACCAAGTCTCAGTGAGACCGAGGATGTCGAGGTCCAGTTCCTCAAGAAGGCGACAGATATCAGAGGAGTGCTTGATGGCAGAGCGGGAGTTTAGAGTGGCAATGTGGAGAAGGTTGCCACCCTTGAAAAACTTCCGGGGAGGGGTACAGATCAGAGGTACACCCTGCGGAGGTGTTAGAGAAGGAGTTGAAGAGGGAGCAAGGGAGGGGGCAGGGAGGGAGGGGGGAGGCAAGGTAGCTGAGGATAGAGGAGGGGGGACAGCGGGAGCGGAGAGGAAGTTGATGAGGCATGGGAAGCGTCTATCAAAGAGGTGAAGGTTGGCCTGAGGGCCTTGGACCAAGACGGTCCCGTTAGCATAGACATTAATGATGGCTTTAGAGGAGTGGAAAGGGGCCAAGAGGACATCCCAACGGGTGCCACCATTAATGGGAGAGGTGGAGAAAGGAGAGAGCACAGCGACCATGTGAAGGGTCCATAGGTCAGGTGAAGGCACGAAGAAGAGAATGTCAGTGAGAGTTTCCTTGGAGCAGGCGCTCGTGTAGGTGTCAGCGATAGGGAGGCCTGGGTTGGAGACCAGGATGTCCTTTTTAAACTTTTTCCTACCGGATTTAGTGAGGAGAGCAGGATAGTCAATGGAGAAGCAGTTAGAGTAGATAGGCGAGATGGAGAGCACCATGGAATAGGAGGGGAGGCGAACGACACGAGTATGCAGACAGGAAGTGAGTGGAGGGCACTAGTTTAACACAGTGAAGAGCAAACAGTAATGCGTAGTGGGTCAGGGCCACCTAAGTTTGAGATTCCAGCGAGAGGAGAGAAACACCCTAGTTTAACACAGTGAAGAGCAAACAGTAATGCGTAGTGGGTCAGGGCCACCTAAGTTTGAGATTCCTGCGAGAGGAGAGAAACACCCTAGTTTAACACAGTGAAGAGCAAACAGTAATGCGTAGTGGGTCAGGGCCACCTAAGTTTGAGATTCCTGCGAGAGGAGAGAAACACCCTAGTTTAACACAGTGAAGAGCAAACAGTAATGCGTAGTGGGTCAGGGCCACCTAAGTTTGAGATTCCTGCGAGAGGAGAGAAAACACCCTAGTTTAACACAGTGAAGAGCAAACAGTAATGCGTAGGGGGTCAGGGCCACCTAAGTTTGAGATTCCTGCGAGAGGAGAGAAACACCCTAGTTTAACACAGCGAAGAGCAAACAGTAATGCGTAGTGGGTCAGGGCCACCTAAGTTTGGGATTCCTGCGAGAGGAGAGAAACACCCTAGTTTAACACAGTGAAGAGCAAACAGTAATGCGTAGGGGGTCAGGGCCACCTAAGTTTGAGATTCCTGCGAGAGGAGAGAAACACCCTAGTTTAACACAGTGAAGAGCAAACAGTAATGCGTAGTGGGTCAGGGCCACCTAAGTTTGAGATTCCTGCGAGAGGAGAGAAACACCCTAGTTTACCGGAAAATTAGAATAGGGGGGGGCGAGGCATCATGCGGGTGAGGTGAGGTGAGGTGGGGTGGGCCGGAGAAAAGGTGGAACTTGCACCTGGCGTCCCCTGCGGACACCTGCAGACACACAGGGAGCCGCACTGTAGGAGTCGCCCTTGGCCTGGGGCCCTTAGCCGCGGGGGCTGCCGGGCAGAGGGCTGCCCAGTAAGGGGGAGGTTATAGGCAGAGGGAGGGGAGGGGGTGTGGGCGGGCAGGGAGGGGAAAGACCAGGAAGTGGGAGGGGGGGAGCAGGAGCAGGCCACACACGCGCTGGGAGCGCGAGAAAAATAAAACAACGTAACTTTTTCTTTAACCAATGTTACATGCACAAACTCACGGAGGCCCAGGCAGGGCTTTCAGGCCTGCTAATCCCCTCAGGCCACCGGCGACCGCTCTCCACGCTCAGCTGGAGAAGAAGCGAGCGTGGGGAACGGCCGTCGAGTAGGCCAGAGGGGAGGCAGGACACAGCCAATCAGAGGGGGGGGTGGGCGGGGAGGGAGGGGAAAGACCAGGAAGTGGGAGGGGGGGAGCAGGAGCAGGCCACACACGCGCTGGGAGCGCGAGAAAAATAAAACAACGTAACTTTTCCTTTAACCAATATTACAAGCACAAACTCACGGAGGCCCAGGCAGGGCTTTCAGGCCTGCTAATCCCCTCAGGCCACCGGCGACCGCTCTCCACGCTCAGCTGGGACTTAGTATTACATAGTTTCACCCCTTTACCTTTTCTATTGCAATCCACTTTGGTAATGACCTTATGCATGCAGGAGATTGTTGGTGGGGACCCAGTATTGGTTCATTGAGGTAGGCTTAGATGTGTTCCATTTGGCTTTAAAAGAGGGTCAAGCCCCTCTTTTGGGCAGATCATCTGAATACTTTACAAGGAGTAACAAAAATTACTCATTTGGAGTTTCTGAACCAAACCAAGGACAAGGCTGTTGTCTGCAACACTCTCCTCAGCTTTGGCCCATCTGCCTTAAAGGATGGCACAAGCCTGGCGAAGAAGCTAAGAGGAGTTCATCGACAAGCATGAACCGGCATCCACCTTAATGGACCTTTTCAAGTCAATTGAGCACCTCGAGCTGCAACCTACTGCACAGCTGACTGTTATCACACCGCTGCCACTAACGCTGTCCAAGATGCCTCAACCAGAGCTTCAGACCTGCCAACCAGCACTGAGACAATGATTCCTGACCATGAGGCACCATGTAAGCCACCCTGCAGCCATCCATCCAGCCTCACTTCCCGAGCTGCCTGCGGCCTGATACCAGCAGCTGTCTCCCATGTTGAACTCTGTCGCATAAGCTGCAAAGCACCCTGAAACCGACTCAACCCTGTTGAGCACCAAGATCTTCTACAAGCACAAGGTACATTGTGGTTCTTGTTATGATGTACTTGTGTCATGTGTGTATGTGTGCATGGAATGCTGTGTGAGCCAGCAGAATGTTTGCTGGTGGATCTGGCACCAAGGTTCTAGCTCGGGCAGTTGAGCCTGGGTGATAGGACCCAGTGGTCTCCTAGTTAACAGCTCGATGTAACTTGCAATAAAGTACTTGTAAATAAGTTCAAGAAGACTACAGAAGCTGCTTTCTTACATTGGTGATGAGGATTACTAAGAACCTGCGCAAAGAAGAAGAAGAAAGTGCTGAGGGGGGAGCAGCAGAGGAAGAGAAGGGACCACTGCCCCCCAAAGGCAAGAACTAAGTCCCATAACCCAGGGGTGTGTGCAGCCCAGCACAAGAACTGAGGGGTAGTGAAGTAAGCCCCCGCGCAGACCCTGGGCACAAGTAAAGAAAAAGCATAGTGTCCAGGGGGTTATGAAGATAAGAGGAACCCGGTACTGTTGCAGGCCCCACAAAGCATAGGGTGCTGGCAGGAGGAAAACCGAGGGGAATGTGAACGTAATCTCCAAGGTGAAGCCCTGGAGCTGCCCCAGAAAGGATACGTTTAATAATGATGTCCCCAAGTGATGAAGCAAAGGGGGGGCTATGAAATGAAGGAAGCCCCAATACAATCCTGTGCAAGATGTGGGGCAGAGGCAGTGTACTGGGGGAAGAGCAGTAAGCCCCAATCGTGAAGTAGAGCCCCAATCGTGAAGTAGAGCCCCAACGGTGAAGTGGGGCCAAGCCCAAACCAGTGGAGCATGGGCAGAGAGCGCAGGGGGAAGTGTCCTGTGGAAAGCCCCAATACAAGAAGGGAGGGGGAACCCCAGCGGTGCCCCACGGATGTAAGAAGAAGATAACAGGTGTTGCAGCGCGTGTTCAGACAAGTAATGCGTTGGAAACCAGTGCACAGAGATGTTATGTTATGTTATTTTGCATTTATATAGCGCCTTATATACCATTGGTATGGTCTGAAGTTGATGCACTGTGAAGTGCTGTTTGTTTAAAGTCGTCTAGTGCCGATGGTATTGCACTGATATGTGTCAGCCCGCATTGTAAGTAGATGACAGTTGGGAACAGGAGATGTTTACCCTCCCAAGCGTAAG
Source organism: Ambystoma mexicanum (assembly GCF_040938575.1). Taxonomy (NCBI): domain Eukaryota; kingdom Metazoa; phylum Chordata; class Amphibia; order Caudata; family Ambystomatidae; genus Ambystoma; species Ambystoma mexicanum. The sequence continues at coordinate 783,044,199 of NC_090932.1, forward strand.
GCATAATGGTGATGTCACAGAGCCATCAGCGGGTAATGGCGATGGTAGGAATTCCTTACTGGTTAATCTTCGAGTGAATGGGTGGCGCCTTCACGAGTGAGTCGCTGAAGTGTCCGGTGTGCGTGGAGGCTCTCAATGTCGCTGGGAATTTCGTTCTCTACAGTCAGTGTGGTTGCGTGAGTAAAGCACCCGACAGTGTGGGAGTAACGTAGATAAGAGAACGCTTACGTTCCGCAAGGCAATGCAGGTGAAAGCGAAGGTAAAACTGCTTCCGCCAAGCCTGATAATCAGAGGAGGTAGTGGTCTGACCAGCGCCAGCGTTCATCCCGAGAGAGAGTACCGGATGAACATGCGACGTGGAACAGCTCTTTTGCAGTCTAAATGGCGAGAGAAAAGGTTCAGCGGATATCTGAAATGCAGCAAGGACTGGAGAGGCGTTGGGTCTAGATGTGCATGGTGTATCCTTTTATGGGCTATAGATGTGCTTGTTTTTTAGAAATAAAATGTGTGGTGTTGAAAACAAACAGGAGAAGGTGTTCCTGGCAACGCACTATTATGAGTCGTAAGTGCAGAAAGTAGTGCATATGAGGCAAGTTTGGGTGAGAATGAAGGTGTGCACTGTTGAAATGCGGAGATGTTAGTGGGTTGAGTATAACGTCTTGAGGATTTTCAGCATGGACTTTCATGGACTCATAACGTTTGAATTCAGGATGATCGCCCAATGCTGACGAGTGAGGAAGAGTGGGGTAGAGTGAGCTAGTAATAACCTACTTGAGGATTTGTAGGTTAGAAGTTGCCCAAAAGCACTTGTAGAAGTCAAAACACCTATGGTCTATTAGAGATGCACAGAAGTACAGAATAACAAATGCTGTTTGTAATGAGACAGTGAAATAAAAAAGCAGATAGTGCAAAAGAAAGAGAGAGCCGCCATTGTTGAAGATGTGATTCTGAAGCATATTAATGCCAAGAGTTTTAGTGTCACAGAAAATAGGAGTGTGTGGAGATAGAAGTCAGCGTCTACCGTTTGCAGTTTTGAAGCTGTGTAGGGATAACATCCCAGAGTAGTGGAAGGTAGCGCCTTTCCCAGTTCAAATGGTCTGAAGCTGTGTAGGGCCAACGTCCCCGAGTAGTGGAGTTTAAAGTCTGAAGCTGTGTAGGGACAACATCCCAGAGTAGTGGAGTGTAAAGTCTGAAGCTGTGTAGGGACAACATCCCAGAGTAGTGGAGTGTAAAGTCTGAAGCTGTGTAGGGATAACGTCCCAGAGTAGTGGAGTGCAAAGTCTGAAGTCTTTACTGAATCTGAATTATGCAATGTTTGCACCCTATGTATATGCTGAATGTGTAGACACCTGCAACGCCTGTGGCCTGTGCTGAGTCTGGCCAAAGGTTATAGACTATGAATACTATCGTCCATCCTCGATATGTGAGAACATGATTTTACAGGGTAGGCCATTAAAAAAACAATATATTGAAATACCTTAATAAACTTTAGCTGCATGGATTTTAAAGTTCCCTACTAAGCAGAAGGACAATACTAAAGTAATTTAAGAAAATGCCATTGGTATAAAAAAAACATACATTGAAGGAAAGTCATGTTTCCAGTAACAAACAAAAAAATCCCAAAATGGCCAACTTAGAGTAAACTACAAATCCCTAAGTCCCCCAAGTGTACCGTTTATTACCTCACCAATGATGTCACAAATGACATCTATAAACACAGCGCCAATAATGGGCAGCATAGATGAAATATATGAAAAATATCACTTTGGATTCGGTATCGTGCCTTTACTGCGGCACATATCTTCTCACTTGTTGGATCCTACATAGATTTGATACATGCTTTCTTGCTTTCTCATCTTTAAAGTTTAGCCCCACAACATCCTCCATCTGTATCATTTCTCCTGTGCAATATCTAAGTCTCAATGATAATATACCACCATTCATTGTGTTAATGAGGGTCTCTAGGTTCTTTACTGCTGACCTCAAAGAGCATTATACTTTACTTTACTTTATTTATTTGTACCGTGCACCTTTGGACCGAGAGGCGTATGTGCGCAAGATAAACAAACACAACCTAGCGAAAACCGTCGAGTGGTACCGAGGGTCGCAGCCGCATACAATAAGGACACTAAACTATCCGAAGAGCAAGGTCTTCGTATTTCTTCTTAAACCTTTCTGTAACTTTCACATCTCGAAGATCAGGTGGGATTGCATTTCAAGCATTGGGAGCTGCAGCAAAGAAGGCACATTTAGTAACTTGTGAGAGCATACATCTAGGCTCCTTCAGCTGGTATGTGGTATTTGATCTACGAGTTCTGGCATTCACTTAAGTAAACAATGCCTCACTCAGATAGGCAAGACTTGAGCCAACTAGGCATTTATGTGAAATTACAAGGAGGCAGAAGTCGATTATAGCCTCAATTGGCAACCAATGTAGTTCCTGTCTTGCTTTGGTTACATGCTATCTCCGTCTAAGTCCACAATCACATCACTATTTTGTATCACCTGATGTCTAACACATTCTACCTTCTCGATACCAACTAATAGACTACTACAATAGTCAATCTTGGACCATATAATATCTCTTGCTATTGTCGCACAGTTTACCTTGGAGATGTAGCATGAATATGCTGCTTACACAATCCTATGTTGGTTGCACCACAATAGCATAAAGCCTGCATGATGTGCACAATGCGGCCAGCATCCTCCTTCCTCTCCCACAAAATTCTGATCAGCCATCCATGAACCGTAAACACCTACTGAAGAAAGGGTCCCAGGAATACACCTCTCACCCCCATAAACATGATGGCCCGAAGAGTCAAGAACACACAGAGCCACTCATTACTCGGGCAACCCTCGGGAGCACCAATGACTGACATGTATGCAGAGAGATATTCCCTCAGACAGCCATTCCAACCTTATCCATTAAATGTCTTTATGGATACAGGTCCCTCAACAGTGATTATGGATAGAAATGCCATAATGGACAGCGTTGACTAAGTGCAGAGAAACCACTGTTCTGATGTCATTAGTGACACCATGACACACAGTTCTGTAGATAGAGGACAGATAAATATACATACGGTCAAAAGCGTGTATAATTTTCTCATTAGCCAGGTGCAGAAATGCTGAATGCAAGGCAACAAATAGATGAACAGCAAGCTTGCAGATGCTTAACTAACCCTACGGAACTACAGGAGTACATAAGTACTCTTGTATGACCAAATACGACTAACCTATCGGAAAGACAGTACAATATCAGTAGGCAGAAATCATATTATAAGTCTAATGAAAATCACAAAAGGCCTCAAGCCACAGGACAAGGGACGAAGGGGAGCAGAACTGGGCAGCACAGAGCGGGAAGGCCAGCTCACAGCCAAGGTCAGAGATAAAAAACACATTTCAAACTTCAAATGTCAAAGGGCCAGCTGCAGAAAGACACAATAAATGCTGATAATTGCAAACCCAGAGAGCTCGATTTTGTGGTCCACAACCACGTGATGTGGCCGAGCTAGACAATGGGTATTCACCCGCGCTGGAAACACAGTTTGCAGTGGCACAGATGCGAAATGAAACAAATGTTGCATGTGAGTGCACTCCCAAGGCAAAGGTGATGTTGCTACTAGATACGTTGGGAACACATAGTCATTTCACATCACCTTGAAGAGGTGCAGAGAGGGCTGAGAACCAAACTGGGTCCCAGGCCTGGGGAGACCAGTTCTAGCCAATCAGAGGACAGAAATCCAGTGGTGGATAGCAGAGGGGCTAGGGCCAATGGCAAATCTGCAACCCTGTTACAATGTAATAGTTTCTTGGGGACGGGGCAGACCAGCCAGCTGACATGGGAGGACCAGTAGAGTAAGATGTATACAGACCTTCTATAAATTCTACCACTACAAGCACCCAATCAAAGTGAGTGATAGGTTTTTGGGCAGGGCCCAGGTGCTGACACAATTTCACCTCAAAATGGGGGGGCACGTCTTGTGGGATTGGAAATTCTTGAGATCTGTGATTGTCCTGTATGATCCCTGGCAGTTTTTGTAATAACGACAGTTCTAACATGGCCTTGGCTGAGTCCTCCATTTATTCTGGGGAAAGGGTTGTTGGGCCCTTGGGAGCTGATCCGGAGAGCTTGTAGAAATCCCCAGACCTCTGGTATACAATGACCTCTCCCACACTATTATAGATTTAACATTTGGAAACCATAACTTTGAAACATTTAAGTTCTAAAAATAAAATCCATCATGTAAAATTGCAAATGCTTATGTGTCATTTTCCTTGGTGTTTTTGTTGCTGTAATTTGGAAAATGTGAGCTTGACTCTACACATTTCTTTTGTTTGCATTTGTTTTTAATGGCTGGTTCTTTTTTCCGCTCTTGGTGTTCTCGCCTTGAATCTTGTATTTTTTATTATTTGATATATTTACTTTTTAATAGATGATACCCCTCTTTAACCTCATATTACTTCGGGCCTGTATTCTTTTCCCAATTGGTTGTGTGCTTTTCTGAACTTTGGCAATATTTACAGACTCTCCAGTTTTTCATATTTGAAGACATTAATGGGCCTCATTACAAGTTTGGCAGTAGCCTTGACGGTAAAACTGGCAGGCTGCAGCCAAACTTGCAATTTTTTCTGGCGTTCGCAAATGGGCAATTACCGGGTCATTATGGCCCTGCCAGACCCGATAATTGCCCATTTGCGGGCACCGGAAAAAGATGTTCCCCATTCCCATTCGGCCCCGTAGGGCCGAATGGGAATGGGGAGGTCAGATGCACCGGCACAGTTTACATTCTGTGCTCGTGGGTGCCTTTCTGTTCACCAGGTCCGACCTGGCACAGAAAGGCACCCGCGAGCACAACTCTGAGTTTGCCAGTACAGGAACTACGGTACTGGCATGCTTACCGGTACCATAGTTCCCAGACCGGAAAACTTATAATGAGGCCCAAAGAATCAGAAAATTAATTACGGATTTAAAAATACTTCCAAATGTACTTCTCAGGTCCTTACATATTATTCTGCTTAGTAAATGTTGTGTACTACACAACTGCAGTGTAAAGTTTCCCTTCCTCTTCCATGACGTATTGATGTGCTTGCTGTTCAAACACAAGTTATAGAAGAAAAAATGCCTTATCTGCAGAAAATATAATAACGACCTGGGGTAGAAATAGAACAATAACTGTGTGATGAAAGTCTGGATGCAGCCGTACAAATACCACACAGTACATTTCAATCGAGTGAGATTACCTGTGGGGAAATAAACCACAACCAAGCGCAGTAAATCATTTTGGCCCCTGGTTTGTGATGTCGCAAACTTGTTGTTTGCACTTAGACGGTGGTGTGCTTAGCCCAACCCCCACAGCAAAATGTTACCCGGGATAGTGTCTCTGTGAGGTGTTTGCCTTATCCTGCCCCACAGCAAAGCCATTCCAAGGTCACAAGGTCATTGCTGAGTGTAGGTGCTGAGTAGAGGTTGAAGGATGAGTTGTTATTACCTGTTGCCTTCTCCGGGTTGTTGCACATGAAACACTGCCAAGCCCCAGCTTCCTCTGTGAAGCTGAACAGATCAAAGAACCTCACTTCTTCCAGATGCATCTGTACCTGGTCCAGATCCTAGGCAAGCAATAAAAACAAAATAATAAGAGCTGGGCAGGGTATTGGCAGTCTTACTTGCTGTAAATGAAATCAGATGGGCACATTCGTCACAGATGTTGCTTTACACATTCAATAGTGACTCATACATGACTCATATATAATTTGAATGTTAGTGAAAGTGACATTGTGGTCTTTAATTGAGATGGAAGCCAAATCTCTACTGGTTGTGGAACTGCTGGAAGGAGAGCGACCAATAACGCGTCCAGGGGATCAGTTTCTTTCCTGAAATTCTGGTGCAAGATTTGGATCTGTCTCCCTACAGCTAGGATGCCCTGTTGGCTTTGTAAACCCAGGATCTGCACGGGTTCTTTAACACATCACAGCATGCCTGCTGTCCTTACCAATATTTGGACTAAGGGTAGCTGTCAATCAAGATGCATTTTATGTATCTCATTGATGATGAGGGGAAGGGTCAGCAGAGAAGGAGTCAGAGTGCTACTAGTAACATTGACAAGCAATGAATTCAATTTAAGTTGAAATTCTTCTGTGAAACCACTGAAGCCCTTTAAGATCATAGAGGTGAGATGATCTTGACCGTGTCTCCCCATGGTGCTAGATATACTTGAAGGAGCTCTCGCCTGTTGCTATGTAAACGCAAAGCTTCACTTGCATCTGCCCGAGATACTCTTGATCTAACCTCCTGCAGAAGCCTGCTCACAAGTCGCCTTTCAACGGATTTGACCATCCTATCGTTCAAAAGACGCTGTAGCTCATACGGCTGATTTAGCATAACCTGGGACGTCCCTTGTCATTCAAATGCAGAGCAAGGGCTCATCATCAACTAGTTGTCATCAGCTGGAATGGTATCCAGTGATGATATCTAATAAAAAATAAAGAATGAAATTATAACGAATTTTAAAAAAAAACATAACCAATCTTTTAAAAGAAATACATGTGGGGTAAAGGGTTACATCTGGTGGGGAGGGGTTTGGGGCAGAGTTTTAAATATGGAGAAACAGGGAGATTGTGGGACCCCACCCCCAAAAAAAGTATTTTTGTCATTATTTTGGATTCTTTATTTTTTGGTTTGTTAAAATCACATAGAACCGCCTGGAATGTACTATGTCCAGAGCCTCTCCAATTCATTGTTGCACTCCACAATGTATTGCTGACTAAAGATATGATCATGCAATCCAGTGTTTACCATGCTGTGGCTGATGCAGGAAATGCAATATAATGGAAATTGGGCCGATCAATAATGGGGGCAGTATATCGGAAGTACATGTGGTTCTTTGATGAAATACTGGTTACTTGAAACAGTATGATTCATGACATATTAATACAGTAACATCGCTTTTATTATAGTACTGCAATTTAACCAAACTGGGCCGCATTATGAGTATGCCGGTCCGGTAACAACGGTGCCAACAAGCTACCGGCACGCTCCGAGTTCTGCGTGCGGGTGCCTTTCCACCCGCCAGGTGTGACTTGGCGGGCGGATAGGCACGCTCCCGCTCGCATACTTTGAAGGATGCACCGGCACTGTTTCACACAGTGCCAGTGCATCCGTCCTCCCCATTTCCATTGAGTCCAATCGGACTCGAATGGGAATGGGGAGTTACTTTTGCCAGGTGCCAGAAAAAAAGCATAACTCCGGCGGCAGCCTGCTGTTTTTACCGGCACGGTTCCCGCCAGAGTTATAATGACCCCCACTGAGAATTAAAAATGTTAGTAAAAAGTGTCCAAAATCTGAGACAGACTTCACCTTTGCTTCATTAATGTGTAACAGTGTCAGAACCCGATTTGTATTTCATATGTTAAAAAGTGTTACAATCATATCAGTCCGTATTTCCTCACTGTCTCATGTAGACTGTGGAGGCGTGGGGGGGTAAAAGCACTTCATTCATTGGCAGTTACGTCAACCTGACATGTAAACAAGCCGTCAGTACAGGAAATACATATGGCACTAGTTTGTGCTGATGTATAAAAAAGGTTATTACTTCCATCAGTGTAGCAGAGAATTACCATTGTTAACACTATGCTTTGCAGACACACATGTCCATAATCATGATATTTTAAGGTGAAAGTACAGTTGTATTAAGTTATGCCGGCTTATGGGTAGTTATGCTTATGATCAACCAGAGGTTGGATGATCATTTTGATATGGCAGGTACATGTGCATGTATGATGACTAGCAAATTGCAGGACTGTCTCAGGTTAATAGAGCAACTACCTTTGAAGTCAGCGTCATAGTCTTTATTCTAGTGCCTAAAGAGACATCCATGTCTTTAAGCATAACCATCAAAGAAAGAGTTTTGTGTGATCTGCAGCATTGTCATACAATGTCGCATTGTTTGCCACCCTCATCATAGACTAGAACTCTTTACCAGCCTTTTGCCAAGTTTGCTTCATTCTAGATTACAATACTTGTGAACTACATACACTTTCTTGCACCAGTGAGTGGTCATCACGTGCACTCAGGATACTTCCTAGGACAGTGTCAGAGAATGACTCTCGTTTATTTACAGTATCCTTTGTCCAAAGTAGTGGACATTGCACCGACGTCTTCTGGGCACAGGATTTACCTGCACAATGTTATCGACATTACCCTTCAAGACCCTGGCAAGGGCCACCTCACACGCCTCCTCTTTCCTTCTATCTGCTCTCATACTTCTGCATAATTCCCTTCTGGTGTTCTGGTAATCGCTAACAACAGTGTAATTTCTAAAGTTTTGCATTTTGTGTGACTCAGGAAAGTGCTGCACTCTGAAGGTCCCTCAGGGATCAGTCTGAGGGAGGCTCAGTGCTGCTTGCAATGGAGTGAGGTGAGGATTGTAGGCTTATAAATACGGTTGTCGGATTAGGGGGTGCCGGCTTGTCTGGAGAAATCAGAACTTCTCATCTAGGAGCTCACGCGACTCAAAGTGGTGTCTTTAGCAATTTAGGGCCTGATTCATGGTTATATGCACATTTCTGCCACAATTGCCATGCACCGAGAACAACACGGCTATGCGCAGAATAAAAAATGCGCGCACTGCATATTCATGGAATTTACTGCGCACGATTAACATATTCGCAAGTCGCACCTGAAACACCCCCAGACACAGCATAAATAGGCAGAACAGCTACCTTTGCGTGCGCCCCCGGGTGTGAGTACACGCACCGTTCAAACAGTGCATGGGGTCCCCAGCAAGCATGCCTGGATATCGGACACCCGACAACATGCATATGATACTTCGTAAATTGGGTTAAACTCAGAAAATTTACATGCAACCCCACCCCCCCCGTAAACCGTTCCTGCATCCTGCTACACTGTGTATTCTCACCCTTAAATTATTCGATACCCCTTAATTTGACATGCAAACCCACCTCTGCGCTAAGATTCCTATGTGCAAGTGCCTTTACGCCTGCCATCAGGTGGCAAAGAGATTGAGGGATTTGCGTGGCCATTTCTTTGCAGAGAGGCTGTGCGGGTGGTTCCATGAATATGCTTCATTGGGCACACATGTGAGCGTGCGAGGGACTGCCTGTGGGCCGTCCCTCGTAAAACATCCACTTTTTTGCATGTTCTTTTCCATTTTCAGTGTTCCGCCCCATGAGTTCCAGCCCTCTGCACAAGCCAGGCCCACGCTCTGCATGGTGTCTCACGCAAGGCGCTCGATGGCACTCAGAGACATGCCGAGCCTGCCTGGACTCCACACAAGTCCTGGAAAAGTACTGCTCATTCGATTCCATGAATCAACAAACAGGATTTCGCACACAGTTTGGCAGGCAAGTTCCCTATTTCCTGCACAAGTGATTCCATGCATCGGGTCCTTAGTGTAAAGAGTTGCTGACTGAGCCTACCATGGGGGGGTAGCCAGGGATTCATTGGGTTTGTTCAAATGCTGAAAATGCGGCCACGCTCCTCTGGGTAGCTTTGCAGCTGCAGACCACCAGAAGTTGGTGCAGTCGATCACTGCTCCCCACCAACCCCACCTCTGGCGAACAGCCAATGGAGTCCCAGGTGGGTCTATTACGGTCCATATACTCCTTTCAAAACTCCAGATTGCAGCAAGTCAGAAGTATTGTGGTACCTTGATGATCAAAATGATGTACCTTCCTCAACTGCTTTTCCCCCCGGCATATAGTAGGAACATTCCCAGGTGCAAATGGAGTTCCTTCGTTTGCAAGTCAAATTGCACCAGAGAAGGCTTTTCTTGCAATGTAAGTTGGGTTTTACTCAAGGGCCAGAACAGCTCCATCTCTAATACTTATTTGAAGTTCTAATGAAAAGAGCGGCATTTATGAAATATAAACTAATACATTTCAAGTGCAAACGGAAAATGACAAGCTGTTTTTCCCCTTAACGTCTACCAGACCTACCCGAGCCGCCCATTCACACCTCCTCTCCATCCCGAGATTCAATCAAAAAAAGGCAGGGGCAACAGCTTCCCAGTGGTAGCAGCTAAACACTGGAACACACCCTCGTTCTATTTAAGATCAGATCCCTCCTTCTGGTACTTCCGTAAAAGTCTCAAAACTTGGCTGTTCACGCATGATCCTAGAATCATGGGCCGCCACATTTGCCAGGCTATGCACAAAATCATCTTCCGATTGTAAATGTTACCACCAGTGGTTGGGGTCATGCTCCCCTGTAACCAGTAACCGGATACAGGGGCTATCAACTTTACTGTTTGTTTATAGTCTTGTCTTCTAAGTAACCAGCGCCCAGATGCCCATGGGTTTGGAGCGCTCTAAAAATGTCAAATAAATAAATATATACATCTCTATATGGTAGATGAGTATGTCCTAGAGAAAAAAAAAAGAAAGTGGTTGCTTTGACACATATGAACCCTGCAGTGAGGACAGTTACAGAAGCACGTTCCCCTTCTAGTCATTGTCAGACTCTGGCATAGAAACATGGATTTCACTTCCTTTTCCCTAGTTTGCAGAGCAAGCAGATACACAACGATCTAGAACATGAAGAAAAACAGCAGGTGTTAGGACTGCAAGATCAATGAGGCCTTTCTTCACTCCTGGTCCAGCACCAGTAGACAAAAAACTACCTGATTTACAAAAGCGTTTTTGAATAGGAAATCCCCCATTGGAAAATACTTTGCAAATTAGGCCCTGATAGTCGTACAGAATCTTATTTCACATAGGTTGCATGGCAAATTAATCAGAAGAAAGCTGCTTTCCTTCCACTGTACCTTTCATCCTGTTCAATTGTATTGACGAACACAATGATGAGCATCCACTGACAATCGTTTTTTTAATGAAGGCCAACAAGAACAGCATAGGGTCAGGGAAAGCGAAATACCATGTGGGGAATTACAAAAGGTGAAACAAGGGAAATAGAGATAGGAAAATGAGCCAACAGGGCAGGGAGAGGAGGATGAGGGCATAGAGTATGAGAGGAGCATTTAGAAAACAAAAGGCAAATAAAGCAATTCATCAAAAAAACAGGTCATCAGGAAATTGCCATATTGGCCAATTCATCATTTTTTTTTACTTCAGCATAGCCATAAAAGAAACGTAACAACTGTACATATCCAATGGCAAATAACATTTAAAAAGAAATCAATAATCAGAGAATTCATCAGATTAGTCCTTTGGAGTATGGCAAAATGTGCAAATAGATATATCTAGCTCTGCCAAGGGTAAAGTCCTCGCGCCCAGATAATTATGTCAGGTCTTGGAGAACCTCAGTGCCGTCTGATGAAGTACTACGTGTCCTATCATCAGAATTCTACACATTTTGAAAAACAATTACAATGTTTGAGTGAATTAAAAAAACACATTTGGTTCAACAAAACTCATAATACATTAAAACTTGAAGAGTAGATTAAAAGAACGTTACACATACTACATGAATTCTATATTACTCATTTGATGCTGCATAACTCAATCTCTCCTCTATGTGCCACACATAAATTCAACCAGAGCATTTTTGATTATCGTATCATTACATATTTTACAGAAATTGAGTGCAGGTCACACATTTCGGATTCCTTTTATTATAAAAAAGGGTTTTAACCATCACATTCACATGGATGTATATAGACGACAGATTAAAAGATCATCAATAGTTGTTTCATCAAGTGTTTTACAATATTGGCTTTTTAAAGGGCAATTAATACCCTGCTTCGAATTAAATGCCCTAACTGGTGAGATCACCAAACAAAGTTTTTGTAAAAGGGCACACTCATTTGTTTCGCATCTGTCGACGTAGGAGTCATATCCTACAGAGCATTTGATGTTCATATAATCTTTGGTAATTCTGCCCTCCATATTAAAATGGTAAAGCTTATTGTGAACCGAATTCCCATAAGCCTTTTCCAACATTGGTTTGGCCTGCCATACAAAACAGTAGCGATTAGGCAATAATTTTGGGTTTTATGTCATTTCATCAACAGATTTATTTTCAATGTTTTTTTTACGAATATCTTTGAACGAAAAAACAAACCGAAATTGAATGTTTTTTATTTTGGGGGGTCCCTCCAAAATCCCTGTCCTCTATTGTTTTTTCTCTATTCCCGACCTTCCCCCACCTCCTATATGCACTTTCTCACCCGTCCTATGTATTTCGATAACTTTTTACGCTAAAAATGTTTAGTTAAAAATCCATTGACAAAAAGACTGTTGATGAAAGGACGTTGTACCTAATTTGGGAGACAACATGAGTTAAATGTATTTAAACCAGGGTAGGTCACCCACCCCTGGTGAGTCCAGGAATTATTTTAACATAACTAAGTAATCGCTCAGATCTGCGCTGTTCCAAATTCTTAACCAGTAAATAAGAGTTTTAAGTGTCAATGTATAGGTTATTCTCATTGTGCCCAATTCCATTTTAATTGGAAGCGACAGCACACTATATGGCAAGGATAGTAGTCTTTTTAAAATCTTATTTTCTTTAGTTTGCATTGCTGTGATATCTGTATGACCCCAGAATTGCGAGCAATAAGTAACTGCTGCTACCACCTGGGAGTTATAAACTTCATGGGCATTCAATATCACTGAGTCCTCATAATACCTAGAGAACATAAGCATAGCCTCCCCCTAATGTCTTAGGACATTACTGCCTTTCTCAATTTGTGGATTAGAGTTACAACGAGAATTGATCCTGATAGCAAGATAATTAAATATATCAACAATCTCCATTATAGTGCTGTCTATTGTAAATTATGGCCTATATGGTTTCCTGTATCATTGGGGGCGACAATTAAGTATCTTGGTTTTAAATATATTTAGTTTAAGGCCTTTATTCTTTGCACATTTATTACAATTTTTTTTTATTTTTTTTTATTTTCATATAGTTTATACAAACTTTTGAAAAAAAACATTTCACAAATTTCTCGCAAAAACCCTACACTAAATTACATGTATCTTAAAAGAATATAAAGAGAAAACAAGGATGAGTCTCTGAGTGAAGGGTGGAGACCTTTTGCTCTCAATCTGGTGCAAAGACCGACAGAACTCACATGCCGATCATGCTGGGAGATACCTGCTCCAACAACGACTGCAGTCAGTCTAGAAATTTCGTTATTGCTAGCATCAGTGATTTACTCTCGCAGTTGTGTAGCTGGCACCACCACTCTTCTTCACTGTAGGTCAGATGTTTATCCATCTCCTTCCTTAGGCATGTCTCCCGATGTTCACTCAGTTTACTACAGGAGATGATTAGATGTTTTAAACTTTCATCTTCTTTTAGGCAAAATCTGCATTTTATGTTACTTGTGGGGATCATCCTCTTGTTTTTCAAAATTTCTTTGGTTTCGAATATATTGAGTCGGAATTTTAGATACAGTCTTCTTAGATGTTTACATGGGGATAGGGTTAGTTATTTTGGCATCGTGTTTACCCTTCTAGCCTCAAAAGGTGAATTTCTCATGGATTTGTGGGCTGATCTTCTCTCGCCAATTTCTATCCAGTCGAGCTCCAATAACTTCTTTTTGACTGTAACAGGGTTATTCCATAGTAGATGTTCATCGATGTTTAGCTGATTTAAAATGTTCTTGCTTTGTTCTCTCCATTCCGCCAAAGCTGAATTTCCTGCTTGGTTTTTGTCAATTAGTATGTCGAAGGGCACTCATTTTGCATCAGCATTGGTCTTTCGTAATAATGTTAGTCTATTCCAAATTATTCTGGCGTTAAGTGTGGATATTCCTATTTCATACAGGACGCAGGCAGTTGGCATGCTTTGTGGGACCTGCAGGACTTTCTTCCAAAAATGGCCCTCGCATCTTGACCAGGTATTAAAGTCACACCCAAACATGTTTTCGGCTCCATAGGTTAGAATTGGGATTACTTTGGTTTGATAACATTTTTGAACTGGGTCAAAGGAATACTTTCTTTATTACAATTATCAATTGGTGCTGGAGGCCCACTGGTATTTTTGATAAAATAATTGCATCACCCGCATAAAAAAGGGTTGCTACTTTCTGTTTTCCCAACCGCGAGGCACCAGCATCTAGTTCTGATATTTCAGCTAGCAGATCTGCTATATATAATGAGACTAGCAGGGGTGCCAACACGCACCCCTGATGAACCCCAATATCAATGTTAAATGGGGAGCTATTTCTCTGGTTGGAGCCCCCTCTCACACTTGCAAAATTATCAGTATTTAATAAACGAATAGCTGTTATGAATGGGACGCTTGCTGATCCAGATCACTCCGTAGTCTAGGACGGGATATCCTATTGAACACTGTTTGCATCTTCTACATAATCTCGGCATATTGACTGCCTCTTAGTAGGACATAAATAAAGTACTACTTAATATGGTGTAAAGCCCCATTCCAAGGGCTGGAATGGGGTTAACGGCCCATCAGTCCAAATTATCAGCCCAAGCAAAGTGAGGGTGGATAACAAGGGCTCTGGGCTGTTTACCCCGTTACAGCCCTTGGAAGGGGGGCTTACGGCTATTAGCACCCCGGGTTGTCAAATCGGTAACCTGGGGTGTTAAAAATAAAGGATTTTCTGTCATTCAATTGGACACAACATGCATCCCATTCAATGAAGGAAAATCCTATAGAAAGATGGCCGGCATGGAACAGGGAAAGCGGGCTCCGTACGGAGCCCCTCTTCCCTTTCGATGGCGGCCAGCTGGAGCCGGGAAGATGGAGCGGAGTGGCGGCACTCGCCGCAGCCGAAATAAGGTGAGTCTGGGGTGGAAGGGTGTTACAAATAAAAAGAGGGCGAATGGTGAGTAGAAGATGGAAGATGGCAGCGGAGGGAGCCGGCCTTCATGCTGGCTGGAACTTGGACTTGCATCAGCGGTTCAAGCCTGCGTTCCTAGCCACCTGATTGGCTAGCTTTCTCCGCCCGGGTGCTAATCTGACATAAAGCCCCTTTCATTAATAAGGACCTCCCGGATTCCCCCGTTCCTATCTTGTTTCCCAGTCTACTGTTCTGAAACTTACTTTGATCATAGCAATGTAAATGATTCAGGATGCTTTCCTCTTCCGTGCATGCAGTGATAGAGTAATTGGAAATCACAAAGGCTTTGGGTAAAGTTTGGAAGCAGGTTTTGGATCATGAAATTTAAATATAAAGATGTAGAGCTAAGGACCCTGCAAAGCTCACGGAATAATATAGGGTACACCTTATTCAACTTAGATCGTTGACTACTTAGGTTGAACCTTGGCTACTTAGGATTTACACAGCATCATGTCAGGCAAGCCTGAATGTAATTTTAGAATGTGCAAAATAGATTTATAGAAATATAGATATAGTATCATTTAAGCACATGGCATGAGTGGGTACAGATCTCTGGAAAAACTATTTCTGTTTCATTCCTTATGCCAGTGTGCCTACCTTTCACCACTGTTCCCTACCTCCCCCTTACTAGGTGGGAGAGCTGTAACCCCAAATGTGCTCTCAGTTCTCTCTACCTCTAGGTTACATCACTTCCCTGTACATTCAACCCTTCCTCACCAGTCATGTTTTCTTCTCCATTCACTCGAAATGTGTCACCTGTGGGGAGTCTCACCTCTTGTCACTCAACACCCTACTCGTATGTTGGGTGCTTTCTCTACTCTAATTCTGATATGTACAAGTTACAATTCTCTGCCTCAGAAGTACAGCCCCATTATCCCAACACTTAAGGGCACATCCTCCTCTCCGTTGCACAACTATGATCCAACAATCAGGACTGAGATGCACCCAGCTATGATATAACATGCTTACCCTGCCGCATCCCTTCCCATGGTGTAGTATCTATTTCTTACTTGCCCATCCTCTTATCTTCCCCTCACTCATTTCCTTTCATGCAGTATACTAAGGGTTGGGAACCCTCAACATGGGCACAGTACGCCACTCCAACAATAAGCCTAAATCCTCTGAAAGTACCGCGGCAGTAATGTGGCAACAGTTTAAAAGCCTACTTACATAGCATAACAGCATGATTTAGAGTACATCTTCTCCGATAGCCGATAATTAAGTGTACATTACAGAACTATTTGCTCTGGGGAAGTATTTAGCATCCAGGGAAAACATGCTTTGGCTGGTAAATGGGCGATTTTAAAAATGCATGGGATTCATTGGCTATGTTTTAATTAGGTATGACACTAAAAATGTGTTGCATTCAAACATATTTACATAAAGGCAAACATTCTATGTATGGTATGACATAAAAACATAAAAACATAACACGTTTCAGAATGTTTCGAAAACAGATCAACTGACGTTAACATAATCAGCTATTAAATTGAATCAAACAAAACAAAGTCTACCCTTTGCTGTCTCAAAGAAACATGTTAATGATTCCAAAAAGCGTGGCTAACACAAGAGACCAAGAGACAGAACATCTTAGAAAGGAGACACGTCGAGATCATTAAAGTTGATACTCGGTCACCTCATTTTCTCTCTCTCTCTCTCCCTCTCTCTCTCTCTCTCTCTCTCTCTCTCTCTCTCCATAGAGAGAGAGAGAGAGAGTCAAGTGACGAGGCTCCCCTGATGGAATTTACAGCTTGCAAATTGCTTCTACTGTATTCAGTTGTGGTGCATTGGTGTCTGGACATAGGGTTGTGCATGTACAGGAAAGCAATTGCAAATACAAAGTCACAATGGAACCAACAGGCAACATTAGGCACCAGTAGTCCAATATAGAACCCGTGATTAACCAAAAATAGTTTTCTCTGTAGCATCAGTTTATGCCCAACCCACTGGCAGAAACGGTACGAATCATCTAGATGCAAGTGCAGTTGCAGGTCAAGTGTAATTTGCTCTAGGGTAACTTTTCCATGAGTTAAAGTTGTACACATTAGGTATGTTCCATCAGAGAAGTCCTAAGTTAAGGTCAATAGATATGCTCAATTATTAGGAATTTTCAAAAGGAGGCAAATGTGGTAATAAATATATTTGAAATTTAGGAAGGAACAATATATTGGAAACCACAGTTAAGGTCAGTTGGGGATCATACATCAACACACAGTGCCAGAAACTTCAGAATCCAAATGTAGCATTTTATGAAGAAATGGGAAATAGCCTTTGGCAACATTAGATGCTATCTGGGTAGATTGTTAAGATTGCATACATAAAGTTAGCAGCACCATTAATGATTGTCATTAGGCTGGTCAGAAGAGATAGAGCTATGAATTGTACATAAAAAAGCAATCTTTCACTGAACCATATGTCAATGGATGATGGGGAAGAGTGACTTCAATTTAGACTACGACTGTCAATGTATGCGCCTAAAAGAAGATAAAGGACATTTCGAACTGAGCTTCCTTTTTGATTCAACTCTTTGTGAAGTACTATTTTACTTAATAAGTTAGATTGTTTTTAATATACTGAAAAAAAATATATGGATAGAATTATAAAATCTTCATTATATTTTGAAATGAAAATAAAAGTTGCTTAAAGTTTTTCATCTGTCAAAAACTTTTATTCAGCTAACAAGTGAAATGTCGTTTAGAGAATGGGTAAAGTTGAAATGTTTGTTGCAAAGTCCCATTGGGCAAATTGAAGAGACATTTTTCATGGTTGTAAATCCTTTACAACCACTGAAACAGTCTTCCCAAAAACTAATAACTGAAAAGAATCAGGGCAAATTCTACAAAAGACTGGAGTTCCTTTGTTAAAAAAGAAACCTTTTTACACTCTTTAAAATAAAGATAGATCAGGGCCCACTTCTACAAATTTCTCTTGAATTGGAGATAATTCTACAGAGTTTACCAAGGCTACCTTTGCTCACCATCTTTTAAAACGCACTTTAACATATTCATGATTGGTATATATGATATGATGCGGCATTTATAACGCGCCTGTACACAAGTGTTTCTAGGTGCAAACATATATAGGAATGCACTGTACTGTGAATGTTTACTGCACTTCCCCAGCCTCCAACCCTTATACTCATTCCCTTCCCTAAATCTACTTTGAAGCAGCTGTGCTACAATAGGCGCTTTATAAAACATCAATAAATAAATACCTAGATATATAAATCACATTTCAACCTGTAAATATCAATCATGTTTTTATGAGTGCTTCTATTAAATGTACAATCTATATGTAAGTTATGTAGACCCTGCACAAGGTCTGTCCCTGGAGTTATGGACGAGGAAAACAGAGTCAGAGGCGAGCAATCAGGGGGTTTACTGAGGTTTACGGGCCCAAAACACCTTCAGTGGCCCGGGGAAAGGCGAGTTGTCTATATAGCTATTATGACCTGTGTTTCTTTTTTTATAGGAGGACATCTTCCTGGGGTAGTTGCTCGCACAAGGCTAGTTCCCCAGTGAGAACATAGAAGCATGCTGAGGAATTAGGGTGGGGGCAGGGCTTGCTACACCGGGCCTAGACATGTCTGGTGTGTGCAGCCCTGCAAAGAAATTGAGTGGCGCTAGGGGTCGGTAGAAGATTGTGTGCGGCATCTGCGAGTCGAGCCATCCACTCGGGTCAAGTAGACCAGTAAGGACCCGGGTTTAAGGTAAGGAGTGAGGTGGGGCAGGGAGGATCAGGAAGTAGCCAGGCTGCATCTGTCAGGTCCTGCCTTGGCGAGGAGGGGAGTCGTGCACGTGGCCGAACTTCCAGAAGCGCTCCTGTGATGAGAGCCATGGCTGGTTTCTGAGACGATTATCAGATTTCCGAGCCTTACCAGTTCACCCTAACCATAAAATGCACTTCGCCCGTGTCTAACAGCAGTACTCCTGTACTGGGATTATCATCAAACCTAGTCTTTAAGAAGACATACATGTATACTTCCACAGTTGTACTTTTTCACATTGAAAAACACATCTTCCAAATGTATCCAGCTCCCTTCCCAACTCCACCCTTTCCTTACTCTCTCCTCCAGGCACAAGTTGTTATATGCCAACATGACCAATTAGCCTGACTGCTACTCCTCTGTATACTTTGCCATTGTATGCTATCTGATCCAGCCTCATGTCCACTCATCTATGTACTCCCTAATCTTGCCTCATGTCTCCTCTACTTCTATGTAGTAGCTGATCTAGCCGCCCATCTATATACTGCCTCATTTAGCCCTACTTTCACGCTCACTGTATATACTACCAGATCTAGCCTCACTTACACTCTGTCTCTATATACTGCCTGATATAGTCTCCCTAACATGCCTCATCTTAATACTTCCTAACCTACAGCTGTACTGAGAGGAATGGGTTTACCATGGAAAAGCATATTCCACAAACTGTTCTCTCCCGCCCCATGCTGTGGAACACCTACAAGAATCAGAAAGGCTGTAACCCAAAAAAAACTTTCTGTATCAAGCTAAAAGTTGATTACGGTAATCGACTACCCCAATAAAAGGTATTAGAGCAGAGGAATGCACGGACATTTCAAAAGTGGGATCCAAACTGCAGCTCTAGCTGCTCATCTTTCTTTCGCAGAATATGATCCTGAGGGCATGTGAATGTCAGAAGTCATGCTTTGGAAGAGCCAGGGACATAACATACCATAACAGATCAAGCCACAGAGCGCAGGTGTGTTTTAACCTGTATGCCCACCTGCCACCTCCCTCCTCTTGCCTCAGGAGACTCAACATAGCTTAAGTACACCTACAATATTGACTGTGGGATACTCTTATCCAGTGCATTGATTCGCTTTATAGGTAGAGCGGGTGCATGCTGCATTGCTCCTGCACCGGCAAGTATGGCAGGTTTTTCGAGGACATGGCCGCCCACGTGCTTAGCCACACATTTGGTTAGCACAGATCTCCATCTAGTTATTTAAAATGTTTGTATGCTTTCAATATGGCTTCCAGGACATGTTATGTTATTTATTTATTTTAAAAACCCTAGTTCACCCACATTGAGTTAATTCGTAGAAAGATTAGGGGTAAGACAAGCGAAAAAGCAGGGGTGTTCTTTCTATTGGCAAGTCCATATAATCTGACAGTGAATGGAGAGAAAGGGGAATATCATGCCAGAGCGTAGACGGAGTGGCCCATTGTCCGGCTTCCCTTACCATATTCAAGAGCCCTTTGTCCAAGGCTCAGAACATTTTACCAAGACAGAAAGTGATTGTTTTGAGTGGCTAGGGGCACATCCATAGAAACATTTGCTAACTTGGCACAAGATCATAATTGCATGCCCCAACAACCTCAGAGATGTATCTTGCTTGTGACTAGAGGTAAAAGGGGAGCATATGTGGGGCAGGTGGGCACAGAGGCCGCTTTCTGGGGGCAGGTGTGAATAACCACAGTTGTGGCCTGGTGGAGACGAGCTGTTGGCCTGCGTGAGATGCAGGCTTACCATGTAGTAAAGCCTGCATTCCCAGCCACCTGATTGGCTGGTACCTCCCCCAAGATGCTAATTTTCAATATGTACATTAGATACTATCTATAGTCCTGCTGCAGGAACAAAACATGCAATGCTTGTCGTCCGGCTATTTCAAACCACTCCTGGCGCTGGACAGCGCCCCGGAAGTGTAAAATGACAACAATGTGATTCTTTTGTGTATGCATTCTAAAGTTTAAATAATAAAGCAAAATGGAGGCATACACATAGATAAATATACATACAAATCAAATGTAACCATCCTTTAAATAAAAATAAAAAATAGCTATTTTATGTGAAAGTCAAAAACGTAATGGTCTTATTCGTTGCATTCAGTTAAAGACTGTTTCATTTGTGATACAAATACGTTTCCATTTGTAAACGTGTTTTCTTCCTTTCTCCACTTCCAGGATGTTTCAAAACAAATTTCAGGACTTGTAATTGAAGTTGAGGAATTGGTTGAAATGTCTCTTAATGGGAGCTTTGATGTTACAGGTCTTCATATTACTTTTATGTTCAACAATGCATTCTTGTATAGGTCTAGTAGTTTACCCAGCATATTGTTTGCCACGTGGGCATTTGATCATGAATACATCATAAGTAGCATATTGTCCGGGTGGTATTACGTCTCCAAAATGATACATTGGAGACCCTTTTAACCTGTTGTTAAAACAACTACAAGCATGCCATGAGAACATGCCAACTTTACTAGGTTTCAGTCCTATTTGAGGTCATTTGTTTTAAGAATATCCACTCTAAATGATTTCACGAATATTTTAAAGCAAATTATGGTGGATTTTGAAAGATCAATTAAAGTTCTTTATGATAGCTCAAAATACTCAAATATTTCTTTATAAGGCCTTTTACAGTGTTGCTTATTGGACCGAATTTCAATCGGTGACTGTTATGTCTTGGTAATAGACTGTTACCCTCATGGAGTAAAGCTCTAGTCAATGGTCCCTTTATACGTGGGTCCCTTGCTCGCTGTGCCATAGGGAACCAAGCTGAACCTCACTGAGGAGGCCCAACAATGCCGAAACATGTCTGGGGTTGCTTGTGTTTCCGTGCAGAGGGGACCTGGCCTAGCAGTTCGGGCAGGGCTGCTCCCATTGGTGGCAGTACCTGACTAATTTGCATATGGCTGGACCCCTTTTGCAATGGCGCAGACGGGCTAAAAAACGGTGGTGTGGAAGGTTGCCCAGAGCAACGCCAGTGGTCCAGATTAATTCAAAACCTTCCACCCATCACTTTTTTGGTTTCAGTTTGTCTTCCTATGTGAGAGAGGGTATGCCCAGACGTGGGTCCCTTGCTCGCTGAGCCATAGGGAACCAAGCTGCACCTCACTGAGGAGGCCCAACAAGGCCGAAACATGTCTGGGGTTGCTTGTGTTTCCGTGCAGAGGGGACCTGGCCTAGCAGTTCGGGCAGGGCTGCTCCCATTGGTGGCAGTACCTGACTGATTTGCATATGGCTAGACCACTTTTGCAATGGCGCAGATGGGCTAAAATACGGTGGTGTGGAAGATTGCCCAGAGCAACGCCAGTGGTCCAGATTAATTAAAAATCTTCCACCCATCACTTTTTTGGTTTCACACTTCTAATGAGGGCCATTATCTTTCAGACAGTTGATTTTGCGGGCAGGACTCAATGATGTAAAATGGCTGACTGTGACAAGCATCTAGATAACAGAGAGTACAAAATAGGGGCAATTAATTAATTACCTTTTAGATAGTTAGTTTTTGAAGCAAACATTCCTGTTCCTAAGAGTTCTTCTAAATAAAGTTCACGGTTTATGGTCAATCCATCGATTTCAAATGCATCGAAATGCATTTCCATTGATGCAAAAGCATCGAATGCCTTTACATTGAAATGCTTTCTTTTACATGTAAAAGTGCACTTCCATCGAAACCAGTCCATCAAATTTCTAAATGGACAAGTTTAGATGGATATGCACTTTTAAATGCAAAAAACAGCATTTCGAGGCATCTTGAAAGGATTTTAGCACTGGCCAGCGTCATGTAACGTTGCATTTTATTGTGGGGGGGGCAACCCCCCCCAACTCCCAAAACACTCCCTAACCCTAAGCCAACTCAAACCCTAAACCTAATTCTAACCCTTGCCATACACCATAACCTAACCCTCATTCCTGGATAGAATTCGATGGAAAGGTCTTAGATGCCTTGGATTTCGATGAAAAGACCAGATACCAAAGTTCACTGGTGTAGAAGCTTGATCCCAGCTCACAGGGCTCCTTCCTTTTTAAAGACTGCTACCCAATCCTCAACTCATCGAATGCTCTAGTGATGCCGAATGACGAAGCATGCACAAGGTTAAGCAGAGTACTGTATATAACTATGCACCTGGAACCATTTTAGGGATGACACTGAGTACTACCTTTCATGATATTAGATTTGTGACATGTTGGCCTTGGCATAATCATGCACATAGGCTGGGCAGGTTGTATTTAATCGAGAGTGTAGAGAGTTGCAACTAATTTACTTTTAGGTGGATCGAGGAAGGGATACAATAATTTAATTAGTGTTCTGCAAAGAAACCGTCACTTATTGGTCAATTTTATAACTGTTGATGACAAATACGTTAAGTCACAGCATTACGACTATGACAGATACAAGGACAGAGAGGCACAGTCCTCATGGTGATAATCCTTTCGTATATATATTAAGGGAATGTGGAATTAAGAGCACCAGGTGTGTTTAGTATAACTCCACTCTTCATCCCTGTAGTCATGCAATGCATTACCACAAGTATGCCTAAGAATTTATTTTCAGATGTGGCTTCAGAGCAGCAAGATCACCAACAAATTACAATTAAGACAGTCTACTTCATAATCCTCCACTGAGCCACTCTATCTTTAGTGACTGATAGAAATGTGCAAAGCTTTAGTTGCACCCGTATTGCCTGGCCTTAGCCATGCCAATACAACGCATTATTGACCTCATATTCTTGGTGCCTGTGTCAATGCCAGGCTCCTCTTTGTTTTCTGCCAGCTTCTTGGAACATTTGCAATACACAGATGTAGCAAGGCAGTGACTGCATGTCTACTACGTTGGTATTTAGTGCTGTTTTGCAATGACCACTTCCTGAAAGCACAAGTCCTACTCGAGATCAGACCAGACTCATTTCACTCAACTTCAACACACAGAGCCCTGCTGTCCTCGCCCCACCCCCCGGCATTCCTCTCCATGCCTCCAAGCATCTTCTGATCACTGTGCATTTTCTGGGGTAACTCTTGCAATTTCAATGTGCATCGCGCCTGCTGCGTAGATCTTTGGCATCTTGACTACAAAATTGTAATTTCACGGTGGGCAGCCTGAGAATTGCTCGAAGAGCAAGAACTTTCCTTGATTTCACCCCACTTCCTGTGTTTTTTGTTTTTACTCATTTCCATGAATTGATGGCGCACTGTGCTTTGGCCTTTCTAGGATGGCTGCACTACATTCTCCTGAGTGAGCTGCCTTAGTCTGGCCTTTACTCCCTCTCCCATTGGTTGCATTGGTATTGATAGGCCAATCACAGCAACCAGGAGGCGGGAGCCTGCCCAGACAACCAAGACCCACAACTAAGGCCCCTGTCTGCTCTCTGTCCACTGCCCGTTCGCTGTGAGAGGACTTTCTGCATCCCCTCACGGGGGCAAATATGATGCCTTACCCACACATTTCTGTGGACCCTGTACTACTGTGACATTTCTCCACAACAGCAATGGGTTAGTCTCCTCCAACCCTTCACTCTCCTAACGCTCTGTCTTTCCCCCTTCTCACCATCCCACTCTTACAGCTTGTGACTTACACCTATTGCTGCCAATTTGAATCTAGCTGTGTTTTTGACTTCTACTGCAATTTTGAATCTAGCTGTGTTTTTGACTGCCGATGCAATTTTGAATCTAGCTGTGTTTTTGACTGCTACTGCAATTTTGAATTTAGTTGTGTTTCGACTGCCACTGCAATTTTGAATCTAGCTGTGTTCGACTGCCACTGCAATTCTGAATCTAGCTGTGTTTTTGACTGCTACTGTAATTTTGAATTCTGGCTGTGTCTGTGTGGTTGTACCGCTTGCTGTGCCTTTCTCTTTTGAACTTAGTTTGGCAGAGCAACTGCATTGTGCTACTCTGCCGTGCTGTTCCTATCCTGTTCCTACCCCTGCTACCTCCCTCTCTCTCTACTTCACCCATGGAGCTCTCTGTTTCTCCTATTTTCTCTAACTGTTTCTCCATCAGCTATCCTTCCCTTCTCACTAAGTCTGGCAAGAAGAATTTCAAAAAGGACATCTGGGTCTCTAACCCTGGTCTCCCCATCGCTGACACCAGCGCTTCCTCCATACAGACCCTTACCGACATCCTCTTTGTTGATCACTCGCCAGAACTATGGGCTCTTCATATGGTCACTGTCCTCTCTCCTTTCTCCTCCTCTCCCATTTTTCTCCTACCTCTCCCCCTCCAGCACTATCTGAAATGTCGTCAGGTCTAGTACTATAGTCGCTTGTTTTGTTCTTCTCCTTCTCCCTCTACTCCAACCCCTCTACCCCCTCCCCTCCTCTTGTTAAATTCTGGCACTACCTCAATTGTCATCAGGCATAGTAATGTAGCCACTTGTCTGTCTCATTCTCCCTCCCCCTCCCCGCCTCATCATTGTCTATTGCACTTCCACTATCTGAAATGTCGCCAGGCTGATTATGATAGTTAATTTTCACATTCTGAATGTATCAAGGACTTGTAAGAATGTCACTGTATTCTCCCATGTTCCATCCCTTCCTTAAGCACTTTGAAACACATTGTGTATAGGCGCTATATAAATAAACAATCAATCAATCAATGGTGGCATTCGTTGGGAGGCCCTCCTGGCCCACTTCGACTCCTCTAAGATCATCATTAATGTCTACCTGAATGGCACTGTTTGGTCCATGGCCCTCAGACCAACCTCCTCCTCTTTGACATGTGCTTTCCACGCCTCATCAACTTCCTTTCATCTCCTGATGCCCCCTCTCTTCCTTCCCCTGCTTCCTTGCCTCCCCCCTTGGCTACCTTGCCCTCTCCTCCTTTCTCTCCTGAACCCCCTCGGGCACCTTCTACACCTCCGCAGGGCGTACCTCTGATTTGTACCCCTCCCCGGAAGTCCTTCAAGGATGGCAACCTTCTCCACATTGCCACTCTGAACTCTCACTCAGCCATCAAACACTCCTCTGCCATCTGTCGCCTCCTGGAAGAACTTGACCTTGATGTCCTTGGTCTCACTGAGGCATGGTTCACTGCCAGCTCTGTCATGAGCTTTGACACTCTCCTACCTGATGGCTATAAGATCTACTCCGCACCCAGATCCACCTGGTCCAGAGGGGCAGTAGTCCTGTTCTTCCCCGAGTGAATTCCTGCCTCTGTCATTCCTTTGCAGACCTACTCCTCTTTCAAATGTCTTGTCTGCAGGCTTTCTCTATCTCCTGGCCACTCCTTACTGTGCCGACTATCTATCGGCCACCTGGTCAGATCACATCCTTCCTCCTTGAGTGGGCGGACCTCTCCTTCTCCCTCCTGGCCTCAACCACTCAACTCCTACTTCTTGGAGACCTCAACATCCATCTTGATACTCCCTGCTCCTCCTATGGACTCTTTCTCTGTGACTCTCTCTCTCTTTCTATTCTCCCGTCTGGCCCGACTCACTCTGCAGGGCACACACTTGATGTTTTGATCTCTGCTGGCCTCCCCCTCTCCATCCCTCTAACCAGACCTCTCTCCTGGAGTGATCATTCCCTCCTTTCCTCCCATCTCTCCCCCTCTACCCTCTCAGGCCAAGCTAACTCCAACACTGCCACCGACCTTCTCGGTCATCTGACCCATGAAGCGCGTGTCAGTTGTGGCTTTCGCCGCCACTTTCTCTCCCCCTCCTCTTCTTACTATCACCCTGACACAGCCCTTTCCATACTCTATTCTTATATCTCTGATACTCTTGATGTTCTTGTCCCTGTTATGAGGATCCGCTTGAAGCCCAAAGTTAAGTGCAACTCTTGGTAGGATTCTGACCTAGCTACTCTTAAACGCAAGTTTAGGGGCGCTGAGAGGAAATGGTGTGCTTATTCTGATACTCTTGATGTTCTTGTCCCTGTTATGAGGATCCGCTTGAAGCCCAAAGTCAAGTGCAACTATTGGTATGATTCCGACCTAGCTACTCTTAACAGCAAGTGTAGGGGCGCTGAGAGGAAACGGCGTGCTTCCTGTGCATCACTAACAATCTGGCCTGCTGCCTACTCCAAAGGCAATACCGGCTACTTATCCAAACCAAGAAGAAAGCCCACATCCAAGCCTGTGTGTATGCTGCATCAAACAACTCGCCCCAAACTTTTTAAAATTTGAAAGGAGCTGTCCAACACGGCTGCAGTCTCTACCTCTCCTGTTATCTCCCAGGCCCTCTGCAATGCCCTTGCCTCTCATTTCATCTAAAGAAAACAGACATCCAGTACACTCTCTCATCCTCTCCACCTATTCCCCCTTCTCTCTCTGCAGATTCTGACCTTCCTGCAGCCACCCTCTCCCTCTTTCTCTTCCTTTCCTCTTTTTTCCCCTGATGAGGTTTCTAGACAAGTCCGATCTATGAAAGTCTTGTCAAAACAGGTTCTTCCTTGTTCGTTTAAAACCATCAAAGAGCACATTGGCACCCTTGCTCCTGCTCTGGCCGACTTCTGCAACCACTCCTTTGCCTCCGGAGCATTTCCCACCCCTCTGAAGCACACCCTTGTGCACCCTCTCCTGAAAAAACCCACAGCTGACCCCTCATGCCCAGCTAACTATCGCCCGATCTCCATCGCTCCTTCCTGGGCAAACTCCTCGAAAAGCTGTCCATCACCCAGCTTAATCTTCACAATGACTCTGTTGGTTGTCTCCATGACCATCAGCCTGGCTTTAGAGCTGCCAGAAGCACAGAAACTGCTCTCCTGAATATCCGTGAAGACCTGCTCTCCAACTTTGACTCTAACATCCCTTCTTTCCTCATCCTACTCCATCTCTCTTCTGCCTTTGACACGGTCAACCATGTAACCCTCCTCAACCATCTCCATGATAACCTGGGTATGGTATCCAGTTAAAGGATCAATTACAAAAGGTTTGAATGCAAAAGGTGAGAGTCAATAGGATCGAAAACCAAAAGTTCAAATTTTTTTTGCAATTATATATATTTTTTTGGGGTTCCGTGTAGGTAAAAAAAAGTGTTTTTTACCATAAAAACAGGGGTTGGGAGGACCCCCCCCATAAATAAATAAATAAATAAATAAATAAATAAATAAATAATTTCCAACCTTTTGTTTTCGGTCCTTTTGATTCGAACCAATTGTAATTCGAACCTTTTGATTCAAACTTTTGACCTATAACCCCTGGGTATCACTGGTCAAGCCCTGGCTTGGCTGACCTCTTTCCTCTCTGAGCGAACCTCCCAGGTCCAAATTGGGTCCTTTCTTTCCTCTATCTCACTTTCTACCTGTGGTGTTCCCCAGGGGTCTAACCTCTCTCCCTGGATTTTCAACCAATACCTGGCACTCCTTGCCCACCACATTGCCACTCTCTGCTCCAACTTTCAGTGCTATGCGGATGACACTCAGCTCATTTTCAGGCTTCTGTCTGCCACCTCTTCTCCTTCTCCCATCTCTGACTGTCTTACTGCTATCCAGGAGTGGTGTGCCTCCAATGATCTCTGCCTCAATGCCAGTAAGGCAGAGATTCTCCTTATTGGCACACCTGCACCCTCCTTTCCTGTTACTGTCTGTCTGGCCTCCTGTGGCTTTCCTCCTGCACCCAACTGGGAAGCTGAGAACCTTGGGATCATCTTTGACTCCACACTCTCCTTTTCTCCTCACATTTCTGACATCTCTAAGAAGTCAAATTACTTGCTGGACTACTGCAACAGCCTCTTTCTAAATCTGCCTGCTTCTACTCTCCGCCCTCTGCAACTCATCCAGAACAGGACTGCGAGACTTGTCCTTGACCTCGGGCCCTGGGATCATATCTCTCCAGCCCTGAAATCTCTTCATTGGTTCCCAATGGCTGCAAGGATTAAATTCAAGACCCTTTGCATTGTCCGCAGGGATTTCTCGGGCCTGGGTCCAAAACACCTTCAACATCCGTAAATACCATCCTACTCGAGCTCTTTGATCCTCTGCCTCCAACTCCCTCAGGGTCAGTCGCTTTTCCAAGCAACGAGTTGGTGATAGATCTCTTTCCTTAGCAGGGGCCTCCCTCTGGAACAGCCTCCCTGCCACTCTGAAAGTTGAGGAGTTTCCGGAAGCATCTCAAAACATTTCTCTTTGCTTCTGCCTTTGCTCTCCCTTTCCACTGCTGATCTATCTGCTTGGCACAGTGTACCTGGTTTAGCATCTGATTTCGGGCCCAGGTCCATGCCCACCCAGCCACTCACCCGCACTGCCCCTGGCAACCCTTGTACTTGGGTCTGTATCTGTTACCCCACAGCCCCCTTACCTGCACTTACCAGACACCCCCCGACTGGGCTCAAATCCTGCACTTTCCACCTTGCTGGCTGCACTACCTTTTGTATTGTTGTATCCCTTGCTCAGCACTTTGCATTTCTCCCCTCTCCCTTGCACTTTCCCCCTTCCCTCTCCCCTGCACTTGCGCGTTCTCAATGCCACTGGACCTAGTAAGTTCGTTGTTTGGTCTTCCCTTGTTCCCCTCCCTTGCCTCGCTGCGCTCTGAAACACTTGCGTATGAGCGTGATACATATAACATATCATATCATATTATATCATCGCATCTCGGGCAAGTATCGAGACAAGTACCGCTTTCCCGCTCTGAGCTGCTGTGTTTTCCTGTCTGCATTCACGGACTTTGCCTGCTCACTCACGCTGTGACTGCCGCTCCTGGTTACTAAGAAATAAACATCAAGTGTGACTGACAGTTTGGTGGCCCGCCTCAGCTCCACCCGGATTGGCTTGTCAGCCTTGCATCCTCATTGGACTGTGTACTTAGCCCAAACGCACGCGCATCGCACGCGCGCATCTCGGGCAAGTACCGAGACAAGTACCACTTACCGTTAGTCACGGAGTGCGGCAGTTACTTACCTTTTTTTAAAAAAAAATGTTTTGTCTAATTTGTATTTTAACTGAATCTGAAGCTACTTTGAAGTTTGAGTGGTAAGCAATTACAATTGTTGTCTTCAATTTTGCCAATTGGTGAATGGTGTTTCTGACTTACAAACATACTACAAACATGCCTGAAAATGCATGTTCCCTCCTTATCCTCGCCCCGTGTGGCGATGTGATTGTGCCATCACCAAGATTTTTCTCTGCTATCACACTCACCTCCCTTCTACCGCCACATAGACCTGGCCTAGTATTACCATCTAAGTTTCCTTTCCCGCCCCCAGTCCTTGATGTTCCCCTCATGGCGGGCTCCCACACCTCCTTGCAAACTCCTAAACACTGTCCCAGTGTGCCTTCTCGCACACCCAGCAATTCCCCATCCGTCTTTCGCACGCTGCACGCCTGCGTGAACACCCATCCATTGCCTGATATAACTATGCTAAATTCTGTGAATCCCAACTCCCTGGCCCTAGGCCAAGGTCTTGCCCCTTCCCCGATACAATTCCCATCCCTGCTCCCTGATTCCTCTGACATTTCCATTCATGCGTCCCTGAGTGAATCGCCCATCTCTTCGAGGTCAGAGGAGGATATGGAAGGGATTTCAATTCACTTGTCTGTCATCCACACCTCCTCTTTCATTCACCCGTTTTCCATGCCGACGTCACAAGCTCTTCAATTGCCTCCATCCGACAACATGTCCCAACAACTTGTGTTGATCCATTCGGCTCTCACCTCCATTAATCTGTCTATTTCCACCATGAGTAAACTTTATGACACTATTGACAACAAACTTTCCAATCAGTCGGCTCTTTTTGAAGAACTCACCAAATGGTTAGATGCTAATGGCTCCATTTCCACTGCTCACACGTGTGCCAGTTCTCTCACTAGCCACATACAAAATCAGCCCACCAATTGCATGGATGTTGCTGTCGCTGCTGAACCAGTTTCCAACTCTTCACTCCCTGAATGCTTCATTGTCCCTATGACCAGTCATCTCCCGTCCATCCCAGGCGTCATCCGACCTATTGCCCCCTGTTCTTCATTTGTTCCCTCTCCTAAAGCTATTCCTGATGACACCGTACCAGTTCCTCCTCTTACTCTTGAGTCTTTCCCTGTTCTTTCAACTGTTTTTCCACCCCAAGCCACTTCTGCGAATTCTGTGCCTGTCCTTTCACTCTCTCCTGAGCTCTCTCTTGTTCCCCTGATTGCTCCAACTCCAGAAGTTGCTTCACATGCACCTAATTTGCCTTCTTCCTCAATTCCACCATCTCCACATCCCTTAAATTTGGATAATATGCCGACAAAAGCTATTCCCATTGCCAAAATGCCAAGCAAAAGACTTCGGCCTGCTGTTAAAAAAAACAAAAATCTGGCTAATCTGAAACACACCAAACATACACTTACGGCTTTCTTCAAGGCCCTGGGGCACCCTGCCAATTCCATCTTGCCCAATGTTCCCCCAACTATTCCAACTCAATCTGAAGCTCCCATTTCTGCCTCTGACAATGTGTGTTCGGGCCCATCTACTCGAACTCTCCCTCCTCAATCTGCGAGTCACTCAGTCTCTCTCTCTCTCTCTCTCCTTTAAGCCAATTGGTACAATCGATTGAACAAAATGAGTATTCCCGACACTCTGCTGCTGAGTCCGCACCATCTATAAAAAAAACGGTCTCCTTTCCAACTTCTCTTACTTTACCTGCACCCCGAATAAGCACTCCCCCTGGCCTTGCACTCTCTGATCTCAAGGCCAGTGTTGATGCATAGCTAGGTTCACGTTTGGGTCCCTCGCAGGCTTCACTGGGCGACTCAGCTCCACTAATCCCTAGGGCCTCTATCCCGGTGACTTTGATGCAAGATGAAGAAAATGCATTGCGCTCGTGCTTCAGAGTGGATCCAGCGTCGTCCTCGTTAAAGTGGACTCCGTCAAACTCCTCTTTTATCCTCTCCTAAACATCTAACATCTCCCCGTTCTAATTCTCACTCTTTCATTCTGAAATGCCGAGATGGGAACTTTCCAATGTATGTCTTAAATCGGTCCAGTGTTCTGAACATCTTTGGGGACATTGAGGATTTGCATGACATCTCCACCCATGACATAGACCAAATCGAATTCATCTCCGTATCCAGCTCATCTGTGGTCAGACTTTGGCGTAGTGTGGAACTCAATTTGGCGCTGCAAAATGCAGCTTTTTGATTTGGGTTTCCTCCTAGCACTAGATCCTGAGTTTCCATCGAACACGATGCAGTTGTATAAGTCCAAATCCAATATCTATCAGGGCTTAACCAGCAAGAGCATCAGATGTCCGTCAATCCCCTCTCAGCAGCCAACTTAACCATTAATCTCTACAAACACATCGCTTCTGAAACTTTCCAGCTGGAACACTTGAGGCAGTGCTCATTTACACACTTCAATGCATACATTGTCCCATACATATCACATCATAGCCTTACAGGAGACCTGGTTTCTAACTCCACCCCCATGGGATGGGCTTGATCTGACTCTGGTTCCGGCAATTCCTAGCATGGGTAGACGTTCCTTTGGTCTCCTTGTTGCAGTTAACTCGAAGATGGGTTTCACCACCCCCCCCTGTCATCAGTGCTGGCTCATATCCAACTAGTTAGGATCACTCATCAATCCAACACCATTGCACTGGTTAACATATATCGTGACCCCCTTGGTCAAACTGATGAATCCTTCTATGAAGGCTAGGCCTCTACTCTTGCTATGGTGTTGTTAACTCCTTGCATAACATACACAATTGTTCTAGGCGATCAACCTTGATTGCTGGAATCAGGCCCGATCAAGCTATGCCACATGCATGTGGTCCTCTTTCATGAGTTAGCGCAACTTCCACACGGTAAATGGTGCAGTCTTGGGCGTCCTCTCACCTCAATACACCTGGTTCAGAGGATCTAGCTCGAGCACCATTGATTATATCTATGTGGATGCTGGGCTGTTCCAACTTGTTGACAAACTGACCATCATTGACCAAGCCTATAGTGACCAAAGATTGTTATCCATGGACATTAAGTGGACCCTCTCACAAGGGGATGTCCGCCATTTCACTCCTGAATTGTTCACTAATCCAACAAGATCACGTGTGCGTTGGAATGTACCCACCCTATCATCTTTCAGAAGAATCATTGAATATATTGTACAATTGGGTCATACAGCTCACTATTCTGATCTCTTGCGCCCTTTTGTCAACACTTTGACCACCCCGGTGCGGTTGAGTGGTAAACACAGACACTCCTTTGATCCTGAAATTCAAGCAGTTAGAGCTGATTACAGGAGAACATTAAAGGCTATCCGGCTGTCCAATTCTTCGACATGTAGACATGACCTTAGCACCGTCAAATGCAGATATAAAAATTGGCTCAGAAGCAGAAAGGCCCTTCTTTACCAACATGACAGTGAATCGATGTCCAGAGCCATGGCTAACAAAAACTCAGGAGCCATGTGGCAATTACTCCATACCCGCACATCAAGTTCACAGGGTGCCTCTCAGATCAATGGGGTCTCAGACTCATCTTGGTTAACACATTTCCTCTCTCTATATGCTGACCCTGAATTCACTAACCGCAAGCATGAATTAATTTCATCCTCCTCATGGGAAGTTGACTTTTCGATTTCATCGATTCATGCTCAAATCATGAAAGCACGCTCTTCTAGGGCCGCTGGTCCAGTTGGCCTCTCGAACAAGATCTTTAAGGCCTATCCCCTGGAATGGGCGTCTATCTTAAACATCCTCTTTCACAACATCTTAAGGTCCCAACTAATTCCTCCATCGTGGAAGACATCAATAATTAAACCAATCTATAAAAAGGGCGATCGCAGTTTACCATCTAACTACTGCCCCATTGCGTTGCTAGATGCCCCAGGCAAACTCTTCTGCAAATTCATTCTTTGTGATTTTAACAAATGGACTTTCAACTCTCATTTTCATGACCCCTTGCAGACAGGTTTTATCGCTGGCCTGGGCAATAGCATTAATTTATATTGTTTAAATGCTCTCAAGGCCCAATGTCACTCATAAAAACAACACGTTTTTTTTGCTTTTGTAGACCTTCATGCCACGCTTGATTCTGTTAGCAGACCAATCTTATTTTCCAAATTACTCCGAGATCACTGTCCTTCAACATTGACATCATATGTGCTTTACACACAAACACTTCCATCCAAATCCGTCTCTCTTTGGATGGCCGACTGTCTCCAAGCATTCCCACGGCATGTGGATTAAAACAAGGTTGCCTACCAGCCTTGGTTGTCTTCAACTACTTTATTCAGGATGTTAAATTTGCCTTTGAAAACATCATCTCAGACTCTCCTAAATTCAATAATCACCCTATTAAAGCATTAATGTACGCAGATGATTTGGTTCTAATTTCCAAAACTCATTCTGGCCTACAAAATCTTTTGAATGCCTTTTATAACTATATCCAACGTAATGAATTAAAGATAAATACTACCAAAACCCAAATTGTCTTGTTCTCCCAAGGAAATCTAGACCGTTGACCCATTTGTGGACCATCAATCATATTCCATTGACTGTAGTTCCTCACTACACGTATCTTGGCATGATCTTCGAGTGCAAATTACATGCAACAGCTCATGTCATGCGCCTGAATATCAAATTGACCACAGCCATTTCGCAGGCCTCCATTATACTGTTCCAGTATGGCAAATTCTCTATGAATCCAATATTACATTTCTGGTATGTGAAAATAGTGCCCACTTTATTATATGGACTAGAAAGCACTCATGAAGACCTCTCTTCCATATTTGTGCATTGGGAAGATACATTTTGGATGCACACATTACATTTTCCTCAATGTACTCCTTGTCCCTGGATCAGATATGAGTTGGGTTTAGTCTCGCTACAAGCTCTTTATAACTGGCGAGTCTGTGCCCTTTCAAGGAAATGCTTGCTTTCAACCAACAATAATTCAATTTTGAAGTTGTTATCCAACCATATGTTTTCTGTTTCACACACTTTTGTACATACATGGCTGCCAAAAGCATATTGTATCTTGGCCAATACAGAGGTATCAATTGATACTCTGCTTACAAACCCAGATGGAGCAAAATTTAAAATTTATCAAGCGGATTGGATCCTTACAAGAGACCTTTGTTTGCAGTATAAAGATGGTGATGGACTTAGGGTTCCACCAAAAAAAATCCGAACCTTAGCACCCTACTTGATGCTTTCACCATCCCCAAAATTTCATCTTGGGGTCCTCCGACTGAGGTTTAACCTATGGATCACTAGGGACATACAAGCAAGACGTAAGCTCATACCATCTAATTGCAATTTCTGCCGATTTTGTATGACCTGTGACCTCTGTGCAACCTTAGTTCATCTGGTTACTGAATGTGTGACACTTCGTGGAAAAAGAGAGACACACTTCTCAAGATACTGTAAATATTTGGGTAACTTGGACCCTCCAGACTGTTGGGCCATTATCTTAAACTCGTCCTGCACACCATTACAAATTGCCACTGTCAATTTTTTTAATTGTTTGAATCTCGAACCTGCATTTTTCTTAGATTCATTATTTTAAAAATTGATTTCCATGAAAGATATGTAAATTTCTGATATTTTTATACTATGTTTTAACCTGATGAATTTTTTTTCTTTTTCCTTTCTTTCTCTTTTTTTTTCTTAATGTTTATTTTACATGAATGAATTGTGTTATATTTAAAAGGGTGATAAAATTCGGCCTTAAAAATAAAAATAAAAAAATAAAAATAAATATTATATCATTCAGGGAAAAGGATGGATAATGTGGTTCGAGAGCTACCCTGTGTGGAAAACATTTGGAAATGCTGCCAGAGATATGCTGGTGTGTGGCATTTACAGTGTGTCAACCCCACAAAGGCGGGAGTCGCTTCCATAGGGTTGTACACTAGAGGCATTGAGACATTGCAAATCTGCTGCTAGACTGTAGAAATGGCTTGAGGATTTGAGTGTATAGAAGTCCTCTTATACATTTGGAACCAAAGCACATTCACCACCAGCTTCTCACCTCTACTACACCAAGGCTGTAGGACAAGCTACCCAATCTTAAGTAACTAATATCATCAAATAACATGTACCACCACGGTTGTTATATCAAAATTAGCATATTGTAATCTTTCAAACAATTATTCTAAAAAACATAAAACACCAATCAATGTGCTTGTTGTTGGTAAATTGACACAGAGAAATGAGCTCAAATTAACACTTTTGGCTGTTGTTTTCACAAATGCACTTGTAATTCATATGCATTAGGTGGTTATGTGGTGTTAGTAACAGTGAATGTGACCACATCAAGATTTACAAAGAGACATGGTATAACAGCGTCTACACTCTAGTGTATTTCTGGGGCAAAGGACAGCACTATTGTAGTCTAGATCTTGTCAGTGGTATCCCAGGACCGGTCTTCAGGACGCAGCTGGTTTAAGAAAGGGTCAAGTACACTGTCTGCATGGCACCTATGTGTCAGTGTTGTGACCTAGAAACAAATAAAAATAGGACGAATATGACAAATCCTAATAAAAAAAGACCATAGTGGTGGTGAATGTTGTGAATAACAGAGTGGGGATCCTACTAACCTTGTATCAGTTTCTTTGGATGTAGAGGGCGGGGTGATTGCATTTGTTAATCTGATCTGACAGCAAATTAAGCCGTCTGGGGTACTCCGTACTGTAAACAAATATATACTGGGAATCAATGATTCTATATCAGCAATTAGCTTATTATCATTGTTCTATGTATTAGATATGAGTACATTTTTACCCTCTTTCGTTGGAATGGGCCGTGCCACGGCTTCTCAGATCACGTGTGGGAAAAGGATTGTCCTATAATGCACCATCAGGTCTATTGGAAACAAAGCCAAAAAATGTATTGGTGCCAAGACTTCCATTATAGTCAGCACATTTTGTGCCCATGGCTATCTAAATATTCAGGAAGTGTAGCACTTACTTGGAAATGCGTGTCATAAATGAAAACATCATCCAGCCACAAAACTTTGCATATCGTGTATGCACGCACGTGTTTCACTCAGAATGTTCACCTTATATTTAAAGAGAATGTGCCCATTAGCAGGTTGCGCTATTCTGCCATGTTCGTCTTATACATTTTAGACGGAGACAGGTTGGGGGCTTACCTCCGAAATCCATCTAGAGTCTCGTCTATTCAAACGAGGTGTTCAGGGTAGGCTACACGCTGAAAACACACTGCTGTCAATAGTCAATAGTGAAAGTATTGCATTCCTTGATCTAAAAATCTTTAAAAAAGAGCGACCAAAGGCTGGGTACCACATTGTATAAAAAACCCACGGGCAAGAATACATTACTGCTATACAGTAGCTTCCATCCACAAAGTCTCCGGGAAAACTTGCCCTATGGGCAATTCCTCAGAATCCGACGCACCTGTAGTGAGATTGAAGATTTCAAAATCAACAGCCAGGAACTTGTGTGTCTTTTTCTGGCACAATCCTTTTCCCACACGTGATCTGAGAAGCCGTGGCACAGCCCATGCCAACGAAAGACGGTAAAAATGTACTCATATCTAATTCATAGAACAATGATAATAAGCTAATTGCTGATATAGAATCATTGACTCCCAATATATATCTGTTTACAGTACGGAGTACCCCAGATGACTTAATTTGCTGTCAGATCAAATTGACAAATGCAATCACCTCGCCCTCTAGATCCAAAGAAACTGATAAAAGGTTAGTAGGATCCCCACTCTGTTATTCACAACATTCACCACCACTATGGTTTTTTTAATTAAGATTTTTCATATTCGTCCTGTTTTTATTTGTTTCTAGGTCACAACACTGACACATAGGTGCCATGCAGACAGTGTAATTGACACTTTCTTAAACCAGCTGCATCCTGAAGACGGGTCCTGCGATACCACTGACGAGATCTAGACTACAACAGTGCTGTACTTTGCCCCAGAAACACACTAGAGTGTAGACGCTGTTATACCATGTCTCTTTGTAAATCTTGATGTGGTCACATTCACTGTTACTAACACCACATAACCACCTAATGCATATGAATTACAAGTGCATTTGTGAAAACAACAGCCAAAAGTGTTAATTTGAGCTCACTTCTCTGTGTTAATTTGCCAACAACGAGCACATTGATTGGTTTTTTATGTTTTTTAGAATAATTGTTTGAAAGATTAAAATATGCTAATTTTGATATAACAACCGTGGTGGTACATGTTATTTGAGGATATTAGTTACTTAAGATTGAGTAGCTTGTCCTACAACCTTGGTGTAGTAGAGGTGGGTAGCTGGTGGTGAATGTGCTTTGGTTCTATATGTTCATTCCTCTTACACCACAGCCCCCTTTACAAAAAATTGAGGAAATCTTTGCTCAAATCATTTTTGTACCTCTTATACATTAGGAAATTATTCAGAAAGGTCCAGGGTCCTGGTCTGCCTGTCTTGAGCAGTACGCTGAAGGCTTCAGGGCATGGTTGTGCTCCCCCTCCACACCGCCCTACCCCTGCGATCTCAATTTCTCCAAGTCTCCCTATGCTAGAGTATTAAAAGTGCCTCCAATCTATTGACATGTGATATTATGGCTGTGAAGGTGTGTACTTTTGGTGACTATGTATGGCTGA
The DNA here is from genome assembly GCF_040938575.1 of Ambystoma mexicanum. Taxonomy (NCBI): domain Eukaryota; kingdom Metazoa; phylum Chordata; class Amphibia; order Caudata; family Ambystomatidae; genus Ambystoma; species Ambystoma mexicanum. The sequence continues at coordinate 783,082,222 of NC_090932.1, forward strand.
AGACCTATTCCTTTCATAAATCTGGGATCCTCTTTGTGTACAATTGGTCTGCTTGTTCATTTGACCACATCCTTTATTCTTGAAAAATCAATAACAAGAGAACACCTTCACATGCTACATTTTAAAGCTTCTCTGGAAATCGCCATTACACACATCTCTTTTCTTATAGTGGAATGTTTTCTTATTGCCTGCAATGTAGGCATGTTCGTGTACGTAATACCTGAACAATCAAAAAATGTGGTTATGTTTAAAAAAGACTCTGCAATCCTACCTGTTTGTTTTGTGCAGACCTAGCAGTTTGCCCATTCCCATTTCTCTTATCTCTTGCGTCAGATATGCAACACATAGTGCAATGTTATTTATTATTATTGTTTTTATTGTAAAACTTCAGTTTAATAAATCAATATCAAACTTTTGTTACATTTATACATCCTCATCACAAAGACATTTCCAACCCCTGAATCCGTGTTTACCGTTGATGATGATGGAAAGTTTTAGTAAGTCTTATGGTTCCTTATCAATTATCAATTAATCTGAAGGATTTACACAAGTGGCATTCTTTGGGCAAGGGCTTTTGTCACAAAGAATCATGTCAAGATAGTCAATTATCCTGCATGATAGTTTGATGTTTCGACCGGCACTGACATATGCCCACCATTCATTCATGTCATTGGTCTGGGGTTTAAAGCTCTTCAGATGCAGAGTCCGCTGGCTAGATGTACCTGTACAGGCAATTATCAAGTGTTTTAAGGACTCGGTTTCACCGGTTCCACAAAATCTGCATTTGTCATCTGTGATATCTTCGTTCCGTCTTATCCAGAGCATTTCCCAATTGTTTAGGCCATTCAGCCTGAATTTTAGGAACTTATTTCTGTGATGGCGTGAGGAGCAGTCTAATAAGTATTTCAGTGGGTTGTGAAGTTTGATTGCTCCGGGGCCTAGTGGAAGCGCAGTTTTGAGTTGTAGGCGTTTTTCAATGTTTTGAATCCAATCCCATTTTTCTAATTTTTTTTTAGCGTGTTGGGGACGGTTGATTAACTCGGGTCTACTTATGTTTGCGGCTTCCTTAATAAGCTCCAGTTTTTGCTTCCAGGTTAGAATTAATTTGGATTGCATCTCAACGCTTTCAATCTTAAATATTTTATATGGCGGTATTTTTGAACTGAGGTACATTTTCCTTAAAGTCGTGAGAGATTTCCAAATAACTGTCATATAAAGTGAATTGATTGCAAGTTCATATCTCAGTGCAGATACATAAATGTAATGAGGAAGCCTCAGCGCACGTCTCCAGAAGATGCCTTCCAATCTGTTCCAAAGACGATGGTCCAGGTTCCATCCAGCTTCGGCACCGAATACAATTGTCGGGATAAACTTCTGGAGATAGAATGTCATTATTGGCGCGATGGTGAATTTACCATAGTCATGATTAATCTTAGCTCCTTGTAGGCCATGTTTAATTGTTCTGTTGATCAAGTCTTTGGTCCACAGAGTTTCGCAGATGGAGTCATTAAATACCACACCCAAGTATCTTATAGATTTTATGATACTCAGATTGTCGTTTGCAATATGCCATTTGAATTTTTTGTCAGACCTGCTGAGCGTGTGACCAATACTCATAATCTTTGTTTTTTCGGTGTTTATCAACAACTCATTAGTATCCATGTATTCGTTCAATCGTGTCAAGAGACGCTGTAGGCCGATCTGCGTGTAATCAGTTAACACTATATCATCTGCATAGATGAGGCATCTTATTGGGGTGTTGTTGATCTTGGGCGAGAAACACGGCACTGGGTCTAGCCATTCAGGCAGGTCAGCTATGAAAAGTTTGAATAGTTCAGCAGCTAACATGCAGCCTTGCTTGACGCCTTTGTATGTAGTTATCGGCAGGCTTAACTCGCCTTGTTGATTAAACCTTATCTGGATCGTGGTGTAAGAATGAAGAGCTTTAAGTGGCTCCAAGATAGATGATGGACAATCCCACTTTTGTCATTTTGACCACAATTTCTGGCGATTTATTGTATCAAAGGCTTGCCTCAAGTCTATCAAAGCAAAGAAGATTTTCCACTTTGCACGAAGAGCTTCCAATTTTAGGACATTTAATAGTAGCAAGTTTTCATCGACTCCAACACACTCGGTAAAGCCTGTTTGTCGAATGTCGCATTTCCCTGACATGGAGGCCCAAGTGGCAAGTCTCTTTCGAAGAAACGAGCCAAAGATTTTCCCGGTTGTATCGAGGAGGGCGATGGGACGATAATTCGCCGGGTCATTTCTATCGCCCTTCTTGTAAATGGGAACCACAATAGCTTTTAATCATGAGTCTGGAATGCACTTGCGTTTTGACACTCTTCCAAACAGGGATTCGATGAGCTTAGCCCAGTGTTCTTTATTTTCCTTCAGCATGATGTTTGGAATTCGGTCCGGGCCAGCTGCTCTCTAATTTTTTTAATTTTGTATTACGAGTTCAATTTCGTCGCTTAGTGGTGTTATGTCCCAAACTGATGCTGACTCATTTGCTTGAACTAGGGTGTCTTCCATAGGTTTTTTGTAAATATTTCTAAAGTACTTTGTCCATTTTGTACCGTCTATTGAATTAATGATTATTGGCACAACTTTTGTGTTTTCATTGTTTAAGATGGCCCAGATATCACACGTGTTTTTGGTGATAAGCAATTTTAACATCAATTCAGCAAGGTTTTGCTCAATCGTCACTAAGTGCGCTTTTAGCCAATGTCGATAGGCTTGACGTCTTGCTTTCACTTTGGTTGCCATGCTATCAGATGGTATCTTTGTTTTCTTTATCTGACGCAAGTCTTTTCTTAGTTCCCTTTTAGCATGTACGATGACATTGCTGAACAAGTGTTTGTTTGAGCGCCCAAGTACTCGGGAATCTGCCGTTTTCTGCTTGAGGTCTAGTAACAGGGGGACATAGTTCACCTGGTTCCTCTTGTTTAGGTCGATACAGAGTTTTCCAATCTGAGACATGTTGATCCTCAAGTGATTTCCTGCCACATTTGATGTAAGTTGTACATCATATTTATCGGGGGATACTCTCCAATCAGTCTCCCAGACTAGGCCACTCGTTCAAACAGATTTTGAGAAACCCAAATGTAGTCCAATGTGTTTCAGCTGTGTGGACCTCGCCAAGTTGGATTACAAGTTGGATTACAAGGGTCATCTCCTTTGGTTTTCCCGTTGACCATTGGGCAGTTCCTTATTGCTAGTGCGTCATTCCATAATTGTCCTCTTTTAATTACAGCATCTGGAGGCTTCAGCGTGTTTGTCTTTGTTACATTGTCGTAGTTGTACCAACTTCAATTTAGATCCCCACATATCATTATAGATATATTGTGATATTTCAATGATGTGTCATCGATTAAGGTTGTTACGGCACTGATGAAATTGTTTGAGGAAATCATAGCGGGATTCCAGTATCCATTTATTAGTAGTAGATGTTGATTCTCCGAATACGTTGTAGATTTTATTTGGACTAGAGTGCCCTGAACAAAAGGATTCGGGTTTAACGATTCCAGCTGCATCATCCAATTATAGATCTTCAGTAGGGTAACTAAACCAGAAAATGGGCGACCAGTGGGATTTTTCCCTGCAGGATTTAGGAATGTACTGAAACCATCACAGGTTGGTGGCTCGTGTAGCCAAGTTTCCTCTAGGCATACAGCAAAGATGTTTTCCATTGGCACCTTAAAGTTGTTAAACAGATGGACGAAGCCTCGTGTATTCCAAGATAGCACAGTTTGGGCTGAGTTGATCGTCTTCAATCATTGTTATTGATGTTTATCATTGGCGGGAAACATTCCTGACCGAGTTTTGAGCAGTGATTTCTGGGTCCGGCTCTCATATTTTGCCAGAGAGTAAGCCAATGATTTCTGCAGTGTAGTTCGTTGTTTGTCCAAGCCTTTCGCATTTCCGCAGGCATCTGGCCCTGAGGATTCTTGTTGAAGTTCATGCTCAGGTTCCGGAGTTAGATCGAAACCAAATATGAGTAGATCTTCTATTGCTTGCAATAACAAGTTTTTCACCGCCGAGGAACCAATATGTAATAATACTTGATCCGAAGTTAACTCAGTTGGATATTCAACAATCTTTATATCAGCTGAAGATATTGCCCGCAGAGCTGGAACGCAAGCAAACAATTTGATAACATTGGCTCTGTTTAGGTTGACCTCATTTTCCTCTGTTTGAATATTTTGAAGGCGTAATTTCCAGAGCCGAGTATTGGTTGTTTGATTTTTGGTACGATGTACTCTAGATGAATATTGGGTTTTTGAGTCCCTCTGATTGGACGTCAATTTTGGATTTAACTTTGAAGCAAGTATTGACGGTGCTCTCAAGGTTGATGTTACCTTTTCTTTTGAGAGGGTATGTCTAGTTGATTGAGTCCCGGATAGTATCTTTGATTGTTGCCGATTTTCGGCAGATGAAATCCACTGGACGCCCGAGCTCACAGTCGGACGGCCATTATTTGTTGGCACGTCTTGGTCATTGGCGTCTGCTGAGTATGTTGACAGGTCACGTAGATCTATTTCTGAGGAGGAAGCAAAACTGCTATTGCTTGTTTCATCTGATTCGAGGCGGCAGCGTTTTACTGACTATTTGTTAGTTTGCAGATCGTTTCCTTTATCAAGTTCTTTGTCCAACACGGCCCTAACAGGCCGCTTGTTAGTTCCTGATGAACAATCGAACAAGCCAGATTTTATTGGCGTAGTGAGATTCCTTATGAATTTTTTTTACATTTGAATGTTTGCGTTTAAGTTGAGTCTTTTTGTTGTCCTGAGAAGGGGCTTTAATTTCTATTCTGGCCGGATTAGCACGTTTTTCGGCCGTCACAATTGTTTTCGCAGAACCATTGAAAATATCAAATTAACATTTTGAGTTTTTGGGAGGCGCTCGTGATGCCAAATTCTACAAGTTATTGATCGAGGCTGGAGGCATATGTGCCTTGGGTGGTGGCAGTTGCTCACCAGCATCACATTGCAGATTGCCAGTTGCTTTTGTGTTGTCCTCAAGTGTTTGAAAAGTGTTTGTTGCTTTACTCACCACAGCAATGTTGTTGTGATCAAGAGTTTGAGATATATCTTGAGGCATGAAGTCGTCCACAACCGTTATCAGAGGTTGAATGTCATGCGTTGAAGTGACGCAGGGCCTTATGCTTTGGTCTATTGCTGGGTTTATTACCAAGCAATTCTCCTGGTCCTTTGAGCTCTTATTTTTACTTTGTGGCAATGACAATTTTGGCAACTTGTTATGTACCGCTTGCAACGTGGGTCTTTTCAAATACGTACTTCATGGGTTGAATGGAAACTGTTCACGGTGCACAAAGCAGCAATTTCAAGATTTAAAACAGTCGCGACTCATGGTAAAAGTTTATACACATGTATAAGCTTTATAGCAGATGCTGCAGCTATAAAGCATATGAGGTACATGCTTACAATGACATCAACAGTGACCTTAAATTTCACCTTAAAAATGCCATATTTCTTTTTAGAGATAAATGATTACGGGAGTGTAAAAGAGAATATGTTGTATGAAGCCATTCCTGACCCATTTTTTTTAATACCCAGCCGAAAAGACCCCCTTACAATTTACAGGAAAACTAAGGGGGCAGACATCTGGAAATGCTTCCAACTAAAACATGTAAACAATTCTACAAGGCTTCAGGGAGACCGCATAGGACTTCATGATGCAGGCTGTTTGGCATGCCTTGGTGTATACATACACCAGCATGCTATGTCAGAGAGGCATTGATTACTTTCATACTTCTTTGCATTCTACACTGGGGAAGACTGCTCTGATCCTTTCCCTGCTTTAGAGAGGCCAGCGGGTACACATGCATGACAACATCGATGAAGAATGAATGGCTATATCCATACAGGATATCGACAAGACTATCCGGGGAATGCAAGCTGGCTCCTACTGAGGGAAGCCCGAGAGATGTCATTAGGGCAAAGGCTGTGCTTGCTTGAAGCCAATTGGAAGAGACAGCTAATGTACAATGAGGAGTGCAGAGTGCTCCTTCATGAGGCTTCCTGTGGATGTTGTTCTTGTATCTCTCTGAAGCAGTGCTGGAAGTGAACCCAAAAAAGTAGTGGAACTGTGACCCTGCGCAGGACAGAGGGTCAGGAAGGGAGCAACATGCACAACATTTGGTATCTAGTCATTGCATCGAATGAAATAGCATCGAATGCCTTACCATAGAAAAAAATGCATTAAAAAGTAAGGTAAAGGGTTAATTTTAATTATAACAGTTTTAAAGGTTAAAAAAAAGTGGGGCAGGGGCGGGGGCCATAAAAAAAAATGAAAAAAGGCATTTGATGCTTTTTTTCTATGCATTTTTTTCGATGGCAAGGCATTCAATGCTTTTTAATTCGATGCAATGACTATAAACCCAACATTTTCAAGGGTTTCAGGCTTGCTGGTTGACAGACAATTGAGTTTAAACAGATTTCAGTTTAGCTGTAACTGCTATGGGATGGTAAAGTGGAGAAGCGTGCTTTAACTTCACAAAGAAAAGTCCCGGAATGGTGAAAATGGTTGCGAAAAGTAGTGGAACTGCTAACAGTAAACAATAAAAGTAATGGAACACCGCTCCGGACCGTTCCCGCTCACTTGGAACACTGCTCTGAAGGCAACCAGAACTTTTGCATGCATTACAAACAACGCTATTCTATTAGAACAGAAGTACATGAAAGAAACGGCTCTTCTGTACAAGAGAAAGCAGTCCAGTGATGCCAGCAGAAGGTGCACAGGTTTCCATTGCTTGTTCAGTAGGCAGAATATCGCCTTTAATGAATTAGGAGTTCAGAGCCAGCGGAGGGTAGAAGGACCAAGTAAATCATTCTCCTCCCAATGAGTGGCCACTTCCTCCTCCTTCCATCTGTGAATACATCAGCTGTGAATGCGACCACCCCATTCATGCCCCCCAACAAACAACCCCTTACCCTCAACTAATGGGCGTCTTTGTGGGGTGGATGGTTGGGAAATAATGGAGAGGCCAAACAGTTCACCATACTACCGGTGCATTGTGGGGTTTGTGGGACATGGCTGCTGACTGGGGTAGAGCACATTCTGAGCCGGGAATGTGTCTCAGGATCTGTGTCTATGGTCAGAAGTGGCTTGACTATTTCAGCTGCACGGGATGGGAAATTCATAGTCATATATTAATAATCTGTGCCATTTGACACGACCTAAAGAAAAACACTGCACATCCTGGGAAGGCCTGGGACCAGAATATGATCGATTCAATGCTGCACCCCTCACTATGAACTTTGCTGGGCTAATGAGAGGCTTTACATCACAATTTGCACTTTTCTGTGCTACCTTTGCCACAGTGCGGTGTGTCAGCCCTTTGAAAACCAGGGTCAAGAACATGCACTTTTTAGCACGCCATCCTTCACAATCCGCGATGATGGTGATCTGCTAGAAGTACACATCTTCCCGAGATGGTGAGGTTGGCTATCAATAAGCCAAAAACTACATTTCACACATTGCACCATACTGATCCACTGGAAGTCCTTGGACCCAAATAAGCATGTTCAAACTTCCTGATTCTGCCATGCTGGCTGTTGTGCAGCCAGAAGCTTCATTTACAAGACAAGAACTGCTTAAGCTTTCTAGAACTAGGCTGAAGCTGTACCCAATGAAATACATCGATTCATGAGCAGGTGACTTCTACACATGTTTACCGATCCCTAAAGACTTGGCTCACTCTCTGCACTTATGAGCCACCCTCCGGCAGCACTTATTGAGTTACCTCAGTTACCTGCACTCCCCCCACCCCTGGCACTTCTCCCCTTCCTCCTCCCCGTACTTTCACAATCTGAATGACACACGGCCTAGTAAGATTGTTGTTTTGTCCTCCCTCTGTCGCCCACCCCCTTGTCTTGTCGCACCTAGAAACTCTTGTGTACAGGCGTGCTATAAATGAAATATCATATATCATATCATAACCAATGATAACCCCTTGCAGAATAATGATTTCAGCTTACTTTGTCCTTTGATTTTTAATCAACAGAATTCTAGGATTACGTGTGTTTTTTGTTTTAGTGAAACGTCTTCAGGCTGTGCACTCTTTGGAAGCCCCTGTTTGCTGGCTTCTGCTTAATAACATGTCTTTCAAATCTGCTCTCGGGTACATTTTGCACTTTCAAGGCTATAAGCTGTATTGTGAAATCTTAAGACAAGGCAGAGCATTTGAATGGGTTTCACCATTCAATCATTGTAATTGTAATTGAAATTATTTGTAAAGCACTTATATGCAAGTGAAGTGCTTCAAAGCGCTTCAAGGCAGGAAGGGAACAAGGGAATACAGAAGACATTCTTCGGCCTTGAAGTTTCCGGATAATCTAACAAGAAGTGACTCGAATACTAGGCCTGACGACATTACTACTAGTGCAAGTGCAAGACAAGAAGGAAGGAGAGAAGAGGGGGAGGAGATGGAGAAGAACAAACAATCCATAAACTACCGTACTAGGCCAAAGACGTTTCAGATAGTGCAAGTGCATGACAAAGAGTGAGGTCATGGGGGAAGAGAGGGAAAAGAACATACAGAACAAAAATCTATTCCGTACTAGGCCTGGCGAACTAGGCCTAGTACATTCAGGTCCTGTAAGTGCGCAGACAGGAGTGCAAGGGAGGAGGAGGGGAACAAGTGCGCCCAGTCCATCCGGGCCCTGGGTTAAGTGCAGAGAGGTTACCTTTCTTATGGATTGAATTTCAAAGTGGATTATTGTTGAGCAGAGTGCAGAGGCCCGGAGGCAAGTGCAAAGACTGGCGGGGGAGCCTGGGACCACTGAGGCTCTGGAGGTGCACCACGCGACCAGCCAGCAAAACTGAGCGGAGATAGGGAAGAGAAGGAGGGGGGAAGTAGGCGAAAAGAGAAAGGAGGTTAGCAAGGGAGAGGGAGAGAGAAATAGGAAGAGAAGAGGAAGGTTTTGAGGAGTTTTCGGAACTTAAGGATACCGTCTCAAGACGCAGAGAGGCAGAGAGGTTGTTCCAGAGGGAGGCACCTGCAGAAGATAAAGTTCTACCTCTAAATCTCTGTTTGTGAAAACGGCTCACCCGCAGAGAGTTGGAGGAGGATGAGCGGAGTGCTCTAGAAGGAGAGTATTTTGGAAGATAGCGTTGTAGATAGTGCGGGTTCTGGCCCCAGAAAGACTTGTGGACTATGAAGAGGGTCTTGAACTTGATCCTTGCAGCCAATGGGAACCAATGGAGGGATTTTAGCACTGGAGACATGCAGTCCCTGGGCTTGAGGACAAGGATAAGTCTTGCAGTCCTATTCTGGATGAGTTGTAGAGGACGGGGAGTAGAAGTAGGAAGATTGAGAAAGAGGCTGTTGCAGTTATCGAGCCTAGAGAAAACCAGTGCTCTGGAGATGGTGAGCCTTTGGGTGAAAGTGAGAAAAGGTAGAAAACCTCTGAGGAGGTGCTGCTGGTAGTGGGACTTTTTAGAGATGTCCGAGATGTGAGACGAGAAGGAGAGAGTGGAGTCGAAGATGACCCCCAGATTTTATGCCTCTCTAGCAGGTGGGGGCGCAGGGCTAAGGGAGGCCGGCCAAAGTGAAAGAGGGAAAGCAGGGGTCCCACAGAGGATGATCTCTGTCTTACTGTAATTGAGGCAGAGATCATCAGCAGCACACCAAGACTGAATTGCCGACATACAGTTAGGAATGAGCTAGGAGGAGGAGGAGGGCGAGGGTAGCCTGAAAGAGAGCTGTGTGTCATCTGCATAACACTGAAAGTTAGAGGTGAAGGTAGAGATCCTATGGGGCAAGGGGGGCATGTAACATTGAAGAACCAGGGGGATAGGTTAGATCCCTGGGGACACCACACGTAGCAAGAGTTATAGAGGAGAGAAAGGACCCAAGTTCCTCCTGGGAAGGGCGGTCAGAGAGAAAGGAGGCAAGCCAAGCCAGGGCCTGATATGTGATGACCAGGGTATCACTGAGACTGGAGATCAGGGTGTTGTGGTTTACAGTATCGAAAGCAGAAGAGAGGTCAAGAAGAATGAGGACAGAAGGAGAGTTAGAGTCAATATTTGAGAGCAGGTCTTCAAGGGAGTTCAGAAGAGCAGTTTCCTTGCCTCTGGATGCTCTAAAGTCAGACTGATGGTCATGGAGACAACCAGCAGATTCATTGTGGAGTGTGAGCTGAGAGAAAGCCAACTTCTCCAGGAGTTTGCCAAGGAAAGGAGTATTAAAGATTGGGTGAGAGTTTGCCGGAATACAGGGGTTGGCATAGGGTTTTTGGAGCAGAGGGTGCACAAGAGAGTGCTTGGGGGAGGTGGGAAAAACTCCAGTGGCAAAGGAGAGGTTGCAGAGTTCGGGCAAGGCTGGAGCAAGAGAGTCAATGTTGTCCTTGATGGTTTTGGAGGGGTAAGGGTCCACCTGTTTGGAAGAGACTTTCATAGACCAGACTTGTCTAGAGATGTCCTCAGGTGTGACAGTGGAGAGGGAGGAGAGAAGAGGGGTAGGCCGAGAGGGGCCCAAGATATAGTGGTGCTGTTAAGAAGAGCTTTTGTTATTAACCAACTCAGCGTCAGCTTGAACATGAGAACACAAGAACAGCAGTGCTCTTGAGTTGCTTCATGTCAAATCTAAGTATCTAATCCAGCCCTTTGCAACCTGGGACTTGCAGTCCAATGTCCACATAGGGACAGACAAATACGTAGGGCCTGATTATTAGGTTTTTGGTAGTACCTCTGGTAATACTGCCTAACTAATTTATGGTTAACACATGCCTCAAAATTCCGATTCCAAGTCATGTGGGCCCTTGAATTATTCCCCGATTTTGGAGCCCCATAGAACTCTACAGCGAACAATAATTACCTCCAGACAAATGTAAGTGGACAAATGAGTAACATAACTTGAAGTTTGGCAGAGTGTTAAACATCAGGTACTGTAGAATACTAGATGTTTTACCATAGGAAGAGAGAGAAATAGAGAGAGAGAGAGAGAGAGAGAGAAGACAGATACAAAGCACAGATAGAGATTGTGAGAGAAGCAGAGAGAGAGATGGCGAGGGGAGAGAACGAGAGAGAGAGAGCGAACGAGAGGGAGAGAGAGACAGAAGGAGAGAAAGAGGGAGAGAGAGACAGGCGAGAGAGAGAAAGCGAGAGAGAGAGAGAGGGAGATAGAAACGGAGAACGAAGGGTAAGCACAGGTAGAGATTGTGAAAGATAAGTGGAAAGAGAGATAGCAAGGACAGGCGGAGAGAAAGAGAGGGGAGAAACAGAAGGAGAGAGAGGGAGCGAGAGAGAGACAACTAGATTGGCATATGGTACACCAGCGACACTGACAATTTTAAAGATTGTATTACAAAATGGAGTTCAAAGCAGTCCATGATGACCAAGACAAGATTTTGGAAGAATTGTTTTTATTCATGATTTTCTCTGAACTGAAGAGGCTGAAGGATGACTCTAAATGATTGTGATAGGGCAGTTTAAATAGCTTGTACGCTGTGCATCTCTGTCATCGGGTATCGGAATGCAACCAGAGCCCAGATGTGGGCCATGGCCACCGAGGTCAGGACAGGGTCCTTGCGTCACGTCATCGTACAGAAAACAGAACATTATAACATTTCCCTTTTGAAGAACCGGACCGTGAACTTCATGACCACTTTGCCTCGTGTAAAGCGTATTTCGGCTGCGATTACTAGCAAATTGCACCTGAGCAACACAGAAAACAAAGAGAGATAACGCAATTTACGCACGTTCAAAATCGAAAGAACTATTACACTCAATTTCAGACATGACATTGCACAAAGCATGCACCAACTGTGTAGGATGCCTACATCTAAGCACTCAAAAGGCTGAACAATTGCAGAGAAGCTATTGAAGTGATGGTTTTCCTACCTACCGATGTATATGTTTTTTTTGTAATACATTGTTTTTAATGAATTGGGTTAAAGTTGGCAAGAAATGCATTATGTAATTAGCGGGTAGGAGAGAGAGTAATCATGTCCTAGGGTGTACAGGAAGAAACGTAAGGTCTTCACTGGAGAAGAGCTCCTGAGCGTGCCCTGTTCAGGAAACATGACTGCATCTCTGCCCACGCCATATGTTATTGTGGGCAAAGATGCTTACACCCCAGCGATTTCCCTTTCTTTACTTTACACCTGTGAAAAGATGGCAGGACTCGTAGGTATTCATTGTAATGCACAGGAACCCTTGTCCACTAGTTTCCCATGCTTTTTTACACCCCTAATTAAAAATATTCAGAATTGCATGTGAGGCCACCAGAATACAAGTGTTAGCAGCTGCGGCAGTCCCCTCTGTGCAATATAGCCCTACATTTACAATTGGGCTGTTAATGTTCTGTCTCTGAGCCCCCACTGCACCTGGACACACCTAATTTGCAAACAAAAATGAACCCATCCTCCCCTCAGTGCACCCCTGGATCAGCGTTTGTTAGCTTAGAACAACTCCTGGCCCAGTTTTCTACAGGAGGTTATGGGTGACACAACATAGTATAAAATAATTCTGTATAGTTAAAGAGACTAGGGAAAAGAAGTCCATGCAAAGAAAAATAAAAAAAAGAGCACAAATGTATTACAAGAGAATACTCGTCACGGATTAAAACACTGTTTCCCTGCAGTAGAATCTAAAATTAAAGGAATTGTGTGCTCAGAAATATTATTGTCCTGAGGGTTCGGACATGTGTTTTTAAGCATACGTTGATCGATCGTACAAACCTTTCCTATGCACCTTACCGTAATTTTCCACATTTGTACACATGCGAAATCAAGCAACAGGGCGTGGCCATTTTGTGATAATCTTATCCGTTGCCGCATCGCCCAAGCAGGACAGCCCTTGCAGCACTAAATCATATCCCCCGCCCCTGACATCACTTGACGTGTATCGCCCATTTCACAATGCCAAAGCATATCTTGTGTCAAGGTTCTCTGTGCCTCAGCTAATGACGTGTAGCCATGGAAATGGTAGGACGCCTCTTTCCTCAATAAGTATAAAGAGATCGCTTCACAACAGACAACATCAGATTTTCTTTTCCATTCCTCTCACTGTATTTCTTTGAGTATTCTGTGCCTCGTTTCTGTGCTCTGGTCAGCTACCTTTGTTGCTTGTAGCCCGTGCGAACAGATACCAGTACCATTACTATAAAATATTTTCATTTGTTTTCCCCACAATGGCAACAATACAGCCCTACCAGTATGAGCCGGAGTATTCCGAGGCTGAATTACTCGAAAGAGAAAGATGCGGAAACGATGGGGATTCGGACGACAGTTGGGAGGACGATTCAACAGATGAAGAGCCTGGTCCTAGTTGCATGGACAGTGTTTCCAGCTGGTGTACCTGCAATCGGTGCGTGCTAATGCCAACTGAGGAGGAGAACTGCTGCTGCCGAGAAAACTCTGGATGCTTGTCCTACATATCACAAGGAGAGCCACGGCCACAATGTGTTACCGAGCTGCCCGACTTCAGGGCAGCCTGCCTCACACGGTTCGTGTTGAGGATTTTGTTGGTGCTTATGCACGAACTTCACGCAACAGTTCACCCTCAAGTAACGAGTAAGTATACTCTGGTTATGATGTCAGTTAGGCCATTACTATTTCAAGGTTATCTCCTATATTGTCGTAACTTCAATATATGATTGTCAAACCAATTTAGTCTTGCAATTCTCTAGTAATATTTGTATAATAGTCGTTCAATATTGTATAGTGTGTAGGTAGCACTTACATTGGCAACAATGCCATTGGATGCAAGAATTGTCATTGGCAACTAAGGTTTAATACACTTATCCTGGTCATTTAAAAACAGTTTGTATCTTTCTCTTTCACAGGTGGTACAGGCTGGTGGCCTATCGTTCATACACATGGTGGCTTCATGGGAGGCTTGGAAATCACGTTCGACGAGTAATAACCGCCTGTGCTGTTGGTGCCAATAGAGACACATTCCCCAGTGACAGCGGTCAATACAGGGTATTTTCCCTCACTGTGCTGCAACCTGAACTTTATAATGTGTAGTACATTTGTGCCATAAAATTAAGAAACAAAATAAAGCACAACAGAACTTTTATCAATGGTTGTTTCAGTTTTTCAGTGAATCAAGTGTGTCTCCATTCAGCAGTGTTCCGGCCCTTGTCTGCACGCCTCAGGCCCATCCATCCTCCCTCCATTATCAAAGGCAGTTGGCACCAGTGGATGTGCGCTGCCAAAGGGGGCTGGCAGGGGTGTGAACGGCCAAGTTGCCAAACACCATGTACTCTTCAAAGGTATCTTCCGCACAGGGACCATTCTTCACATGGCCTATACAGACCCTGTGTCTCCAGGCAGGATCCTCTGAAGCAGGCCGTGCCCCTGCAATCCACATAAGTGTGTCTCCATTCAGCAGTGTTCCAGCCCTTGTCTGCACGCCTCAGGCCCATCCATCCCCCCTCCATTATCAAAAGCAGTTGGCATCAGTGGATGTGCGCTGCCAAAGGGAGCTGGAAGGGGCGGGAACGGCCAAGGTGCCAAACACCATGTACACTTCAAAGGTATGTTCTGCACAGTGGCCATTCTACACATGGCCTTTACAGACCCCGTGTCTCCAGGCAGGATCCTCTGAAGCAGGCCGCGCCCCTGCAATCCACATAAGTGTGTCTCCATTCAGCAGTGTTCCGGCCCTTATCTGCACGCCTCAGGCCCATCCATCCCCCCTCCATTATCAAAGGCAGTTGGCACCAGTGGATGTGCGCAGCCAAAGGGGGCTGGCAGGGGCGGGAATGGCTAAGGTGCCAAACACCATGTACACTTCAAAGGTATCTTCCGCACAGGGGCCATTCTACACATGGCCTATACAGATCATGTGTCTCCAGGCAGGATCCCGAAGCAGGCTGCGCCCCTGCAATCCACACAAGACCCCGACATGTACACGTCATTCATTCACATACACACCCTCTTTTCTAATTCTTTATAAACCACTTGATATTTATCATGAGAGCATCTTTGATCATTGCATGTCAACTCGTGAACGTGCTACCTGAGAACCTCGGTGACCACTGCAAATCTGCTCATCGTCGTGCTACCTGAGAACTTCTGTGACCACTGCGAATCTGCTCGTCGTCGTGCTACCTGAGAACTTCTGTGACCACTGCAACTCAGGTCGCTGCCGTGCTACCTGTGAACATCTCCCTGTTCTCCTGCCAGTAACTACCCTGCTTGCTGAATCTAACTGTTTGTTGGTCAAGGTAAGGGCATGTCTCCTACTCATATCTCCTTGATTTCTAAATTTCTATCTATTTCGACTGAACGTACCCAGTAGTGTTATGTTTATTCGTCTCATTGCCATTGACTTGAGTTTAATTTGTTATGTTATCGATATGTCGATTGTCATCAGTGTAAATTGGCATCGAATTGCATCCTTAGCGGACCGTGTCAATATTATAAGTGTGTTTCCTTTTGATGCACGATAGTACATTCAAGGGACGAGTAACATGTTCTGATTTTCATCACATCTAAGAATTGTTTATGAAAGTTATCCCATAATACAGCCGCCCACACTACACTGGTTTTGCTGTGGTGAAAAAAACATACCTTGCATAGAAGAATGTATGCAATAATCCTTCTTTCTCACGTTTTATGCAAAGTAATTTTCGAATAATTTGGACCTTTCTTTTCTCCAGAATTTACAATTCCTGCATGTGCAATTTTCGGTTGCCCTTCTAAGATCCATGAGAAATCTTAAGGCACTACAATGCATGTATTCCCAAAGACTGTAGATCGAATAAGAGAATGGGTCAGATATTGCGGATATGCACTGGCAGAGCTTGAAGTAGAGTCAAAGATGTCTTGGTGTACAAGAGGGGTGATTGATTCCGCATCTGCAGCTTGCACTTTACCCAGAATATGTACGACCCATCCATGTACACATAGAAGAATCAACTCAGAACGACTCGAAAATTGATCCCAAATGCAATACTGACTCTATTCGTTCACATGCTGCCTCAGGTGAGTCACGGTTCCGGATTTAGCTGTAGCCCTTGGGGTAGTGAACAGGTAATGGACGGATTGGTGTTTTAGGTGTAATAATACTTTTCATATTAGTAAGATTGTATTGCTTTTTAAATAAAGACCATTTCGTTAAACATCTGTCCGTGGTTTTAGTAGCCTCATAGGAAGTTGATTAATGGGCACAGATAACTATGCTATAGTGTCCTTTGAAATAAGCATAATGTTTTCATAATCTGTCTCCTTACATGCCAATTTTTAAAATTAGCATTTCTAAATCAAATAATATTTTCCCTTTACAACTCCATGACTGTGCACTGAATATGAACCAGCAAGATTCATCATCCATGTCTTGCCTGGAGTCAACAACCACTTCGAGCATGTATCAAGTAGTCTTACTTAGCTATTCAGTTCCGGAATTGTTTTATGCATGGAATTTGAGATAATCTGATCATATTTACGTACTGTGTCATTCGTTTACACAATGTGTCATTGGTGGATTGCTATTGATATCTACCAATGTCTGCGTCACAATGGGTGTGTTCAATTTCAATTGTTAATACAAGTACTTTGTTTCAGGGAGATGCTGAAGCTTCAACTACAATTACATCATCCCTTGTAGTTGATCCAGAGCCAGAGGTATGGTTACTGACAGTTCCCTCGAATGAAAGAAAGTTGGTCCTAGATCTGATACTATTAGACAGTGACAATATTAGAAACAAGCAGTTTTTGCAAATTACTTGCTTGCAACATTTCAAACAATTTGAGATAATGTGATCATGTTTAGGTATCGTGTCATTCATTTACACAATGTTTCGTTCATGTTTTTTTTAATAGATATATACCATTGTCTCTGTCACATTGTGTGTGTTAAATGTCAATTTTTTTCAACCATACTAATACAAGTACTGTGTTACAGGTAGATGATGAAGCTTTGACTACAATTACATCATCCCTTGTAGTTGATCCAGAGCCAGAGGTATGCGTACTGACAGTTCCCCCGAATGATAGACAGTTGGTCCTAGATCTGATACTATTAAACAGTGACAGTATTAGAAACAAGCAGTTTTTGCAAATTGCTTGAGTGCAACATTTTGAGTGCTTCGGACAGTCAACTTTGATCGAGTAAACTAGCCATCAATCAGGTGAAATCCCAAATGCATATTTTGACTTAATGACGTACACGATGTACGAGTTTATCTGTGTAAGCCATGTGTGCGAAGGAATAATTTGATTTGGAATACAAATGACTTAACAAATTACTTATTTTAAATGGATACTAATTTCTAGGGATGTATACAAGATCCAGATATAGAAGAGGAGGCACGTGGATCCGAGTCGGTGGACCAGCTTGCTGTTGCTGACGTTACAGTAAAGAAGGTTTCAACGAAAAACAAAAAAAAGATAAGGTAATTTATAAACAATTGCAATTTTTAACCAGTGTTTTGTGCTGGGGCCTTCATAATATGCTTTTTTTGATGTAAACTGTCCAATACTGTATGTGGATTTACATTGGACATCTTTTTCCAACCTGTCTTCTAGTTGCCCGATGGTGTACAGACTATGCAGACACAGACAGTGACATAAATGCTGCTTGCCAAACTGTTTTCAACATGGAGCAACTATTAATTGAGGTGTGACATGTTCAGACTCGACATGCATTTGCCCAATGGCCAGAAAATGAATTTAATGTGACCGGCGAAGCCAGCAAAGTGTTTTTGGACCATTGCTACAATGCGTCTGCTCCACCAGATGAAGATGAAACTGAATGTATTGAAGATGCTTTTGAATTAGTCGCAGACCACTTGACACAATCCACACCCACCAAAAAAGGGCCACCAAAAGAACAGTCAACATTGATTTTTTCTCCGATTCAGGTTCAAGTAACAGACGCTGACATGACAGAGACTGAAGCATCAATACAATTGACCGAGGAACTAGACAAAGATCTCGACTACAGTATGTCCAGTTTGGCTGATATGTCAACCACAGTTCAGTCAGAAACAACATTAATGCAGGATGACAGTCTAATAAAGGTGGCCAAATACATAGTATTCGACAGCAATTTGATGGCGATTATAAAGATGCTGCAATGTGTGCATTCAGTGAGAAGGGAAATATGTGGGAAGCCATTGGTAAATGTGACTCGTTTATCACAAGGCAGTAACCTCAAAAAACATACCACCTGTGAAATGTTCCATGAAAAATGTTCATGGTCCGCTCAACCAATACTGGGGAAACTGTCAGATGGCAATCTACTGTGTGCAGCAGCTTTACTTTTCAGTGGATCTAGTTTCTTTAAGTTGTCCAGTTTCTGTCAATTTGTGGGACTCCATTTCATAAAACGCAGTACTACAAATATCAACAGCAATATCTATTCCCTGCCATTAGTGAAGCTTGGAAAATTTAACAATTGTCTATTCAAAGTACTTTCTCTGAAAAACGGTTCAGGCTAGCTGGCGATGGACAGTGTGATAGCCCCGGATTGTCAGCAAAGTACTGCACATACCACTTTCAGGACATGGAAAGTAAAACATTTTGAGTTTGGTGGTCGTGCAGGTGTCCGAATGTAAATCCTCAGTGGCCATGGAGAAACTTGGTTTTATAAAATCACTGGAAGATCTACATTTGAGGGGAATGCAAATCGACCTCATAGCCATGGATAGACACGTTTCAATAGCCAAGACAATGAGAGAGCACTTTCCAAATATTCGCCATCAATTTGATGTATGGCACGTTGCCAAATCCATCAATAAAAAAATCTCAGCTGCAGGGAAAAAAAAAAGGTTCTGAAAGTATTTCATAGTGGTCCCAGTCTTTTAGCAACCATCTTTGGTGGAGCTCCAAAACTTGTGATGGGTCTGTGGAAATTCTACTAGAAAAATGGCGGTCATTGATGAACCGCTGTTCCAACGTTCACTCTTGGACAGAAAAGCAAAATGTCCACCAATGTGAACATGGTCCTTTGTCGCTGGAGCAGGAACGGAAGAAGTGCTTGATTCCATCTTCACCTCCACACAAAGCCCTTGAGAAGATTGTGTTTGATAAAACTCTATCAAGAGATCTGAAGGGACGCACAGCATTCTGTCACACGGGAGATTTGGAGGTGTTCCACAATATGTGCCTAGTACAGGCCAAAGAGATTGAATTTTGGCATTCAAGGGATGAAATATAAGACATTACTAGCGGTATTAGCGGATAACGAGAATGTAGGCCGTGAGCAATCGAGGACTGCGGGAAACCTTGGGATGCTTCGCTACACTATGGCCTTTACAAAAAGAAGCAAAAAATGGGTGGTCAAGCCAGTATAGGAGGAAATGGAATTTGATTTTGTGAAAGATCTTATTATTAATGTTTTGGAGATGCATAATCATGGAATTCCGTGCAACATTGTTCCGAGTACAGATACATTGCCACAAAATATTTCCATCGTGCCCTGTCCACCCAAAGCAGAGCTCGTGGAACAGTTCAAATCCAGGTACAAATGATTTCCATCTGTTTTTTTGATCAACAATGTTTTTATGAAGTGTCAAAATAAAGCATCCAATTTGTCTGTTAAAATGTATCCTCTTTGTTAATTTTTTTCTCAAGTAGTGCAGTTTTTACGATTGCCTTACAATGTAATGCTGTTCTTTCAAAGTTCACAGTTTTGTCGAGCTACTGTGTGTCCTTCACTGATCGTGGGAGGGCCAGATGGATAATAGTGTGAAAGAAACTTTGCGGTTCGGCAGTTGCCCTACAATACAGTTGCCCAAATAGCTGAATAACTGCTCGTCCCACAAGGGATGAGACCCAGGCTACATAAGGGAAGGAGGCCGTTACATAAGCAGAGGTGGGGCTATTGCTAGACACACTTTGACTCCATTTTGTGTACCCTCGACTCCGATTTTGGAGTAGGGAGCATTCTGTTACTGCCAAGTTTCCCCTACCCCTCAGCAGTGCCACAAACATCGAGCAAGGACAGCCCCCACATTTTTCCTCCTGCCTGAGCTTCACAATTCCAGTTCTCATGGATGCAGTGAGCCAAGATGTTGCAAACTAAGAATGTATCTTCGTTCTGAGTGAAGGTCACCAGCTTTGAATTTTTGCTTGCGAGCTGAGGAAGCCCACGCATCGCTCACACAGTATAAGGTTCAATTGTTTTTTGACATTGAGAGAAAGGGACCATTCTGAAAGGAATTGAATTAAAGGAGGGGTGTAATAACGTAAGATATGACAAGGTTCTCCATTCCAAAACTGGACTAATGAACATGTAAGTGCAGTTTATGAAAAATCATTGATGCGAACAGAGTCTGCGTTACGGTCTGCGTTACGCTAAGAGAATGGAAATGCCGAATCTAATGTAAGTTTGACTTTCAACGATTTTATACCCGAACGAGCATCAACTTATCATTAGCTGACCGTTATTGCTGGGTTACATTGTATTCATTTGTTCTGTGTGGCATATTGCAATGAAACGCAAGTACAACCTTTGTGTGAACTGGTCTTTTTACCAGGCATATGGGCAGTCCAGCATCGAGATGCATGTAAACCACCACTCGGTTCCCCCAGGTTCAATGCTAATATTTCATTAAAATGCCATCTATGTGCAACTCGAGTTATAGCGTCAGCTTCCGCATCCCATTTAGAGCTGAACAAACTCCATCGCACTATGCTCGGAAGCAAATTGTGTAGTACTTTCCATGTTGTTTTGTCTCTGTTCACATTGTTTCACGTCTGTGCTAATCGTTAGTTTTAACTGGATGCTGAATTAATAAGTAAAATGATAAATTGTAATAAAGATCGGCTACTGAGACACATTTCTATTATGTTTTCCAAACAGGTACATCCTGCCATTCTGCGATTGTCATCGATTCCAGATACCAACTGATGGGTTTTTCAACCGACAGCTGCAGATACATGTCAATAACTGGATATATTTTACTCTTCTTTTGGACGATCGCCAAGGGCAAATATGCTCTTACGCGGTACCAGCCATTAGGAGCAATATAACATCCTTTATGGTGGTCTAGCCCCAAGTGAATGCACAAGCCTTGCAATTCACTGTGCGACCAAAGTGCTTCTTTTACCCAAAAGGAACACCTTGTGTACCCAAAAGGAACACAGCGTGACTCACGAAAAACATTTGCGGATCGAGAGCAAAGAAAAAAAAATCCAATTTGATTGAATATGGCAATAGCCGGATGTTCTCAGAGCGCTTATTGTACAGTCTTGCTGTTTCCTTTTAAAGTACAGTTTTATATTCCGAATTGTGACGCACTGTGTTGTGAGACAATGTGAGTTGATTTCCGGGTTCTGTGTCACGTCACGTAGGTGATGACTGGGCACGTTTGGCTACGCTGCCCAGTATCGTCACAGAGAAAGGCAGAGAATATCACTAGGTTTGGTGATGTCAGGCTCAGAGGCGGGAGATATGATTTTGTGCCGAAAGGGCAGTCCTCCTTGGGTGATGTGGCAACGGATAAGATTATCACAAAATGTCTATGCCCTGTTGCTTGATTTCGCATGTGTACAAATGTGGGAAAACTACAGTAAGGTGCATAGGAAATGTTTGTACGATCGATCAACGTATGCTTAAAAACACATGCCCGAACCCTCGGGATAATAATATTTCTGAGCGCACTATCCTTTAAGTCGCAACCAACAGGAATAAAGAACCAAAGACATACAACAATTTTTTTTAGGTGTTTGCTACAATAAATCGGTGGTGGAGAAATGACTACCACTTATTGTAGGAAGTTGTGGATGTCTAGCAGCAGGAGATTCTTGCACAGGGCTGGGCAGATAAGAACAAAAAAAATAGTTACAAGGGTGCACGTCAGGATGTCATACAAAATAAAGTCTGTCCGGCATCTAGAAACCTAAACTAACCTGATCCCTAGTCCTACCACTGTAAAGGAAAATATTCCAATCAGAAACATAAAATCACTTAAGGTCCTTTTGCCCAAATGGTATATTCATGGCTCATTTCTGACCTGTCCTAGATTGTCTTACGTTTATACAAGGTCATTTTGCCCTTAGCAGGGTTCCAATATTAGCACCGGAAAATGTCCCTGGGTCTTTGGCCCAATCCACATTTCCAGGGCAAATGTTCAATAAGTCTCCTTGGGGCTTCCCGTACAGTATACGGAGTAGCAAATGTCTGTAGGCCTCCTGGCCTGCCATTATTTTCTGGTCCTGTAAAAAGCAACTTTCTCTCAAATGTCCTTAGATAGTCGGGCATTGTCCGACTTGGTTTGGAAGCCCTTTGGTTCCTTCCCCTCCCTGGAGTCTCGGGTTACACCCCCCCCCTTGGGTCTGATCTGGTGATGGATTATCTCCCCACCCTGTAGTCTTGGGTTTAACATCACCTTGTGGGAAATCCCGTCTGCTTGGTCATTTGGTCTCTCAGCCCCTCTTGGGATCTTCACCTTTTTACCCCAGCTTGGGGTATATGGATTCTTGCCCCCTTTTGGGCTGTCCAGTGCCTCAGCCCATCTTGGGCTCTTTAGCTTCTCACTCTGGCTTGGGGTATGTCCAGAACTGTTCCGCCCTACTCCCTATCCCTGAACACACCTTGTACCCGGATTGCTACAGTGGCCTTCCTCAGAAAAGGCGGCAGCGCAGCTCTGGCTTTTTCTTCTGTCTTCCACATTGGTGCACAGGCTTCAGCGCTCCCTGTCGGTTCATGACAGGACTTTGGCGTTGGCTTCAGTTGGCGCCGGTGGACCACATTTCATGCAGTTGCATCTCTTCTCTTGATTGCCGAGCCAAACTTCTCCAGCTCGAGGCCTAGTTCCAGGTAGCAGTGTTTCTGCAGACTTTCTAGCTTCTCTGTGCTCAACACAGTCTGCATGGGACTGCTTCCAGACTCTTCTGGTCTCACTGGCCCTTTATGCTCCTCCCTGAGGGGAGACAGATCAGTCCATTGGTCCTGCATTTCATACAATGAGACCAAAAGTAAAAGATCAGAAACCATACCGAATACCTCTTCATGAACCGTCCCATAGTTGTCTGCTGTAATCCCCATAAAGCTACTGAAAACATTAGCTGCCTGACAAGGGAGGATAACACATATCCCTGCAAAGGGATGGTCTTTCCTCCATGAGGGCATCGCCCACAGTGGGATCCACTTGCCCTGTCCCCTAGGGGTGTTAAACTTAGCTGTCTCTCCTACTTAGTCCCAAAGGGGATGGGGGAGGAGGGACAATTTCCCTGAATTTGTCACAGTGTATGCTATATTTTTGGTAAGGAGTTAGCTGAAAGGCTACCCTTTCTGAGATAATTACCTGCACTATTTAATCTTTAATGCAGTTTTTTTAAAGCTAGGGCTTCTACACCCTTGTCAGATGTCAAACCTTCATTAGTGGGAAGGCAGTGCAACATCAAGGGGGGACATCATTGACATGACATCGCTAAATGTACAGAGAACAATATTGACAGTATGGAGTTTTTACATTTGTCACAGGAATATTCATGTGCTGTACATAACACGTTTAACATGTATGGAGAGAAAGATTGACAGTAAGTTGTGCTTACATACAATACAGTGTTATCAAATTCAGAATATGCAACTATCTATAGAAGATAGGGTGAAGGGTGATGGGTGAATACCAGTCAAGACTTTCTCCAGCAGCAGTGGGTATATTGTTTGGGTGGGTTTGAAGATAGATACATGAATGCACTTGATGTCAGGGGCTGGGAGATCTAGCGGTGTGAGTCAATAGGTAGAGTGAAGAACATTGTTATACACCACAGCAAGGAAGGGAAACATAGAAGTTGTGCAGTGCTTAAGATCTCAAATATGAGCGGGCAAAGGACTGAGTGATGGTATAAGCCAGGTGTGGTGGGGCAGTCTATGCATAGATTTGTAGAATAGAATGTAGTTAATGTGGGAGGGATTGTGCATAGTCAGCCATCCCATGAGGAAAAAGGTGTGATGTTCAGGCTGAGTCGTATAAGGAGGCTTGAGCAAAAATCAAGTTGAGGTCAACGGAGGAGATAAGGTTTTAATAGAGTGAAAAGTGAAAAACTGAAAGATTTTCTGCATGTTGATGAGGTTAGGCATACTGCTGGTGGGTCATATCACTGTCATACAAAGTAATGCCTCAGGTTGTAAACTAAGGCAGATGGAGTGGGGGTGACTGGTGAAAGGAAAGGAAAGAGGGTAGGGGCAGACGTGAAGGGTGCATGAAGCTGGGAGGTAGGCTATTATGGTTTTGGAGGAATTGAGGATCAGAATTGCCACACAGTGGTAAATGCCAGACAGGCAGTAAGGAATGCAGGAAGAAAGGAAGAATGTTCTGGGGTAATAGAGAGGCAAGGGAACATGACTTAGGAGTCGTATGCAAAGAGATGATATCAGAACCTAAAGGACAATGGCCCTCATTAGGACCTTGGCGGAGGACCATGGCGCTATTTGCACCATGGTCCATGGCGCAAAGCTGCCAACTCCGCCATGGGGGTTGGCGGACTTACTGCCCCATTCCGAGGTTGGCGGGGCGGTAAGTCCCCAATCCCCATTTACCCTTCCCCATTCCCATTTCTGGCCCCATAGGGCATAATGGGAGTGGGGAAGGCGTTAATTACGCCACCGTAAATTACGGTGGCGTAATTAACAACAAGTTCCCATAGCGCCATGGATTTTAACGCCTGCTAAAAGCAGGCGTTAAAATCACCATGGCGCTATGGGAACTCGTACTCAGGCGGTAAGGTGCGCCATGGTTTACGCCGGCGTAAACCCCTTACCGCCTGGGTCCTAATGAGGGCCAATGTAAGCTTTCCAAGAGATGAGCTATATAGAGTGAATAGCATAAGACCAAGTGCAGACCATTGAAGGACTCCAACTCATTGAGAGGTTGCAATGGATGTTCCAGTATTCTAGCAGATACAAGATGAGCTATCAAATAGGTAGGAAGTGACCCAGTTAAGCATAGTGTCCCCAACACTGCAGTGCAAGAGAGTCAAGCAGAGGAATTTAGGATGATGAGGAGAGAAGAAAGGTAGTAGTGGTAGGTGTGAGAAGATTTGAGACATGGTTTAACACTGTTTATACAGAGGGATGCCTGAACAATCAGAGATGGCCCATACGTCTCCATAAGTGGCGACACAGTTGAACAACATTCAGAGAGATCTGAGAAAAGTGAGGACGGATTAAGACAGATTAATGGTTAGAAAAGTTGCTGCAGACTGACTTGTTTTTTAAAAAGGATATGATAGTAGCCACCTTGTAGTGTGTCAGAAAAATACAGAGTACTAACACACAAGGGGTACCTAAATTTAAACCCTGGTCCTTCAGGTAATTTCATAGAACAAATATAACACATTGGGCCAGTGGACAGAGGATGAGAGTAAACCCTTACTCACCAAATTCTTTCATAGCATGATTTAATTTAAATGTATTTTATTACAACAATTATTTTTTTTAAATGACAAAGTAATAATCACATAATTCATTGTACAATTTCTTGAATTCACAAAATTACAATAACCTCAAAAAACTATTTAAAAAATGTTCAAAAAAGATTTCCAAAAAGGATTGAAACCAATTCACTCACATACTCTTCCCCATCATTCATTCTCATTCATATTCTCCTTGCAGCAATATGTCTCAATTTTTTAAAACAAACTGACAGTATATCATCTGTCACTTTCTAACAATTGCTCATTAACACAGTATTTGGCTCTCTCTCTTTAGTTTAGATAACACAGTCTGTATATAAATGTTCCCATATAAAGGAATGTGTCAAAATGAGATATGAAAATTATGGAGGATGACGTAACATATTGGATGATGTAAGTTTTATTATATCTTTTTTAGATGATGTGGCTCACCCCAGTATATGTGAAGCAAGACACAATTGTTATTTTGTTTCTCGTCCTGAAGAAGGTTGCACTAATAGAAGGACACTATTGGTGATGGTCTGTCCTGACAACTGAAACACGTGTCGACTCTAAGATCTGTGGGAATATTGATATACAGACAGTGTTATCTAAACTATAGAGAGGGAACCAAATACTGTGTTAATTAATAATTGTTAGAAAGTGACATGTGTTATACTGTCAGTTTGTTTTAAAAAATCGAGACATATTGCTGCGAGGAGAGTATGAATGAGAATAAATGATGGGGAAAAGTATGTGAGCGAATTTGTTTCAATACTTTTTGGAAATGCTTTTTGAACATTTTTAAGATAATTCTTGGAGGATATTGTGATTTTGTGAATTGAAGAAATTGTACAATGAATTATGTTATTATTACATTGTCGTTTAAAAAATAATTGTAAAAAAATACATTTAAATTAAATCATGCTATGAAATAATTTGGTGAGTAAGAGTTTACTGTCATCCTACATCCACTGGCCCATTGTGCTATATTTGTTCTAAGAAAAATACAGAGGACAAGAAGAGGTTGGTACAGTTAAGGGGTGCTAGTCTATTGACGTTCTGGGAGACTGGAGGATGAGTGCCAGTGCAAGCTATACGGTTGAGCGAAACTGCAAAGACCGCTAATTATGATGAAGCTGTTATGAAAGGTCTCTGGGAGGATGATTCCCTTGGTTTAGATATCTCTAGACCTTTGGAAAAGAATGACAGTATCTTCTTGAGATTAGAGTGCTTCCCTGGCAGATAAAGCTTGAGATATCACTTAACTGGACAGCGAGATTCAACCTTGCGGGCAACCACATCAAGAAAAACATTGATGAGGCATTTCATCTCTTTGAGAAAAAAAACTGTTTCATTTGCTGTGCTTGTTCACTACAGTTCTGCACATTTTCTAAGGCTGCTCTCTACAATGTCCCTTTCAACTTGGATAGCCTTTGAAGATGATTAGAGCACTTGCTAAGCCTCCTGGTCAATAGCAACTAAATAGTTCTGACTGAAAGGGAGGACCTTTATGCTGATGTCCATTGACCTAGAGCTGTGAGCTGGATAAAGATCCAGGATGTGATGCAAATGCATTCTCTTCCAAGACAGCTTATGAAATTCATAGGTAGAGATGTTAGAACATTCATCCGTTTAAAGGAAGCTTACTAGCCTCCAAAGAGTGACTGAGGGTTCCTTAACAGCTGCGCCAACGTCTGCCAAGCCCAATCTGCCATTTGTGGCGGCAAGTGGCCTTTCTTTGTTCTTCCCTGGCTAATGGCAAATGGCTTTTTGCCAAAATGAGGCAGCAGCATTGTTCTGGCTAGACACAATCATGAACTAGAAACATACAAATGTTGACCTCAAATATCCTGGTGTTCCTTTCAGTGGGGCTCCCATTCCTCCCACATTGTTTGTGAGCAGAGTGTTGAAGCCATGTGGTTATGAGAAGCTGGTGTGGGCCTCCAAAGAGTTTAGCTTAAAAAATCTTTGCATGAGTGTTGCCTCCCTCACTTCCCTTTCCAAGGAAGGGCACACAACTCATATGCAACCGAGTGGCTGAAATGCTAGCAAAGGGTGCCATGGTATTTATTTATTTATTTATTTTTGCATTTGTACATTGTGCAAAACTGTAAGGCAGCAAGGCGCTAGTTATGCATGGGGGAGTTAGGGTAGCAAGAAGGGGGCAGGACGGGGAGGTAGTTAGTTCCAGCAGTACAAATCAGTCAAATAGTTTGTTTGTTTGTTTATTTATTTGTAGCGTGCACCAGACCCGAAGGTAGTTGTTGGCAGAATTGAGTTCAACTGCTAACTATGAGGCCAGCACAAAGTCAGTGGAATAGGATAGTTTTCAGTGGTCTTCAGAAAGCTCAGTACGAGGCCTACGAGGTGGATGTTCCATTACACAGCAATGGAATTTTGAACACCCTCTTTTGGGTGATGAAGAAAGGGAGAGCATCCTGGTATTAACTTTAGAACTATACATGGATTCACATCCTTCTCCCATCTCAAGATGGGGGGGATCTGTTTACTCAGATATGCTCTTCTCACAATGCATTAAATTATAAAGTTCATCCTGAAAGATGCATACTTTCCAATTCATATCAGGGAAGCTGACCAACTAATTTTTTCCTAAAATAGTTGCAGTTCAATTGCTAATGTGGTGATGTGGGAATACAAGTGCTAATAGATTGGGTGCCTTATCAAAGTATCACATGATGAATGGACATTAGGAACAAGTTATCTTAGTGTTTCAACTCCTAATGTCCTGGATTCTTCCTTGTCATGGGATCATGGGCCTCAGTCTGTTTCACTTCTGCAAGCTCTTTGTCAATGCCATTTCATGCTAATATCCATTGATCATGGGATGCTTTGCACACCACAGTCCAGTCACTGATGGGGATGGCTGCAAGCTTTGCTCAAGGATGGATATCATTTCAGTAATCTACCGCAGTTTGAATCTGATTCACGGGAGCATTGTTAGAGAGGTGGCCTGTGACATGTGGCATTTCTGCCTGACTGAAGCATTGGTCTCTCAGTAGATGCTGGAGGATTCCATTCTTGTGGAAGACTGGAACTTCTGCCACCTTCACAACGCCGTTGAGCAGAGACTGTGTGTCCAGATCTTTCAGTTGCCTGAGAAGAGCTTCTTTCCTTTCAGTCTAAACCTATATGCCTTCATCTTTCGCAGGACCTCCCACATGCTTACATTTAAAGACAATACCCAGTGGCGGTTGCCTTCCTACACACCTCGAAGGATACTGTGTTCCTCTCCTCTGTTGAGCACGTTGAGCTTGAGTTATCCTGCCGGCTGATATGAGCCTGGCGGCTGATATGAGGCTGTATCATTTAAATTTGACAGTTTGCGGTGGCGTTTAGGTTACGCCATCTTTAAATGTTAATTTGTGGTGGCAAATGCCTCCTCCCCAACCTGCAGTTAACATTGTTTTTATTGTATTTGTTACCTCCTTGGATAAATTACTCAATCTATAAACGCTTTTAATGACAAAAATTTGATGATCGATGTTGTTGACGCTGCGGCCCTTCAGATAGGGCTGGGTCGTTTGTGCATTAGTCTAGCTTCATGTTGTCCTTGGCCAGTAGTTCTGCAGTTGGCTCTGCATAAAGAGTGAAGATGATTGGCAAGAGGTTGGATTCCTATTGGGGTTCTGCAGGATATGGACTGTTGCAGTGATCTCTTGGTTATTATCAGGAAGTGCTGATCACGCAACTTCTTTGTTGAAGCCCTGGCACGAGACCATGATGTTGAGGACCGTGGCGTTGTAGATCGTATCAAAGGCAGTTGAGCTGTCAAGCAGAGCTATGAAGCAGGCACTTCCTCTGTCAAGATCTCTTATTATTTGTTGCTAATAGCGAACTTTTACGATCTACTCGGTGGTTTCTGCCCAGAAGAAAGCCACTGCATGAGAAAATGGTAGCTCTCACAATATAATGCCTATGAATATGAATGAGCAACCATGCACGGCTTGTGGTTATTGACAATCACCCACGTCCAAACCAGTGATAGAAGTGTACCAGAAAAGTTGTGGAACTGTGACTCCGGCGGGGGACAGAGTAGGAAGGAACGGAGAAACGTGCAGCACATTTTCAATGGTTGCAGTCATGCCGGTTGACAGCCAATTGAGTTCAAACGGATTTCAGTTCAGCTGTAACTGATATCCGGTTGTAAAATGGATAAGTGTGCTTTAACTTTGCAAAGAACAGTTCCAGAATGGTGAAAATGGTTGCAAAAAGTAGTGGCGCTTTTAACAGTAAAAAATAAGGTAGTGGAACACCGCTCTGGCCCATTCCCGCTGACTTCGACCACTGGTCCAAACAGTGTCTGACATTTTTCCCAGCTACTAACATACCATAAATGTACTGTTCTGTCAGAACTCTCGCGAAATTGGCACTGATGAAATGAACACAGGGAAATATGGCCATATTTCGCTCAGATTCAGATATTAAAATGCGCAATTCTACAATGCGTTTCTAAAATCATTTCGATGGCGTGATCCTAAAGTCCACACCTGTAAAACCAATACTGTATTTTGAAATGCATTTATAGCATCCATCCGTAAAACCCCATTACTTGCACCAGTGGGGTCCTAACTTTCCCTTATGGAAACCTGAAGCTGTCACCCGTGCAGTGAGAAACTTTGTGGGAAAGGTATGTGTAAAGGGCCAGGCTCTCACGGATGCATCTGGGTCTCATAAAAATCTCATTAAACATTGCATTTCCTTCCTTTTATGTCTTTCCTTCTGGAAAACGTAAGCATTCCTTTAACAGAGCTTTGTTTTTAATTTAAAGGCACACACTCTGGGGAGCCTCATTCCTTGGAGCAATTGATGTTGTCCGTCATCCCAGCGGTGACATATTCAGATTCACTTTCAAATATTTACAATATTATTCAAATAAATGTTAAGACATGATATGCAATATCCTACATTGAAATATACCATAAATTGGCACAGTGAATGTATACATTTTTCAACCTCTGTTATAGTCTGAAATTAGATTGGATCGATTTATTGATCTATTATTTATTTATGTATTTATTCATTTGTCACTTATTAGGCGCTTGTACAATTAGAAAAACTGTTTCAAAGCGCCCACAGGGCAATCAGGGTAGGGACAGGGGAGGTAGACAATGAATTATAGCAAGGATAAATAATTGCGTTAATAGTACAAACAAATATTGATAATCGAGCGAAGGGGAGACAAGCCTACTGTGCCTTGTGAGTGTTCAGAACATGCAAGTGCAGAGGGGTGGAGGGGTGAGGGATAAGGTGCTCTGATGTTCACAGAGAAGTGCTCAGGAGAAGTGCTCAGAGGATGAGAGCGTAAGTGCAACCATCAATGAGTGGGTGAGCAAGTAAGTGCAGTAGAAGGAAGAGAGTGGCTGAGATGAGAGATGAGGGGGTCAAGGCCCCGAGGATACATAAGGGCACTGCACATCAGTCACGCTGCTGTGGGATTAGCAGGGAAGAGAGTAGGAGAACAAGAAGATAAAAAGAAAGGTCTTGAGGTTTTTTCTGAACTTAAGGAGGTCTTGCTCAAGATGTACAGGAACAGGGAGACTGTTCCACAGGAGGGAGCCAGCCGAGGAAAGTGATCACCCACCAGCTCTCTGTTTAGCAAAACGCTTAGCACGCAGGGAGTTGGTGCTGGAGGAATGGAGGAGCCTAGAAGGAGAGTATTTGGTCAGGGGGCGTTGAAGATAGAGTGGTCACAGGCCCCAGATAGACTTGTGAATGATACAGAGGGGTTTTAATTAATCTCTGCTGAGACCGGGAGCCAGTGAAGGCTTTGTATGGCAGGAGGAGAGATTGGGCTCTTGCAGTAGTCTAGCCTGAAGGTAGCCAGAGCACGGGTAACAATGAGTCTCTGGCTGAAAGTGGGACTTCTTGACAATGTCCTGAACATGAGGGATTGAGGAAAGGGAGGAGTTGAAGATTACTTCAAGATTCCTAGCTACAGTGGAGGGGGCCGAGGAGTAGCCCATGGAAGAAGGCCAGAGTGCAGAGAAGAAGTATGGTGCAGGGGACCCAATAGGAAGCATCTCAGTTTTGCTGGCACTGAGGCAGAGGTCATTGGCAGTGCACCAGGCCTGAATGGCAAAGTGGCAGTCAGAGATGAAGAAGGGTGCAATGGCGTCAGTGGGAAGTTTGAAGAAAAGTTGTGTGTCTTTAGCGTAGCACTGGAAGTTGCGGAAGAAGGAGGAACTTAGTTGTGCCAGTAGAGATAGGTAAATGTTAAAGAGCCAGAGTGAAGGAATGGAGCCCTGGGGGACGCTATGAGTAGAGGGGGAGGAAGGGGAGGAGAAAGGGCCAAGAATGGTTTTGGAGGAGCAGTCAGTTAGGAAGGAGGTATGCCAGTCCAGTGGCTGCTCCGAGATGCCAAGGGTGTCATAGAGACTTTTTATGAGGATGGAATAATTCACTGTGTCAAATGCAGAAGAGAGTCTAGGAGGATAAGGACAGCTGGGGAATTGGACTGAAGAGATTTAAGCAGTTCTTCACGGGTGTTCAGAAGAGCATTTTCTGTGCCTATGGATGCTTGGAATCCAGACTAGTGGTCATGTAGACCGCCAACAAGTTCGGTATGGGAGATGAGTTGGGTGAGGGCCCGCTTCTCAAGCAGTTTCCTCAGGAAGGGGGGGATGGAAATGGGGCGGTAGTTGGCTGGACAGGAAGGGTCTCCAGAGGGTTTTTTAAGGAGGGGGTGCACAGGGGAGTGCTTGAGAGAAGATGAAAAAGAACCAGTAACAAAGGAATGGTTGCAGAGATCAGTCAGAGCAGGGGCAAGAGAGGGAATATTTTCCTTGATGGTTCTAGAGGAGCAAGGAGCAACCAGTTTGGATGAGATCTTCATGGAGTTGACAACTTTGGTGACTTCTTCAGAGGAGACAGGAGGGAAGGAAGGGAAGGAGAGAGGAGGAGGGTGAATGAAAGGAGGGGAAAAGGGTGGAGGGTTGGGTTGGGAGAGTGTGTGACAAGGTTGTTAAGTATCTCCTGGGTTTTGGAAGAGAAGCAAATGTATTGCAGAGGGCCTGGGAAGCAGTAGGGGTAGAGGATGCTGTAGATGGGTTGGAAAGTTCCCCGCAGATTTTGAAGAGTTCAGCCATGCTGTTGGATGCATAGGACACTCGTGCCTGAATGTGGGCTCTTCTTTCTGGCACAGCTTTTAAAAGTACCATTTTGGTTGTTTTAATGCCGGATCACAAAGTTTGGAGGCCAGATATCTGATTTTCCGATTTACAGCAGGCCACTAAACACAGCAGAATACCTGCCAGCTTTGTTTTCAGGTCTTTCAGATTCAGTTTAAGACTCTCTGCCCCCTGCATTGCCAGCTTTGGGGGCAAACTGCACGTATGATTCTCAGCTGCCATTGCATCACCATTGGTGCCAGATAACTATTGAACTGTCATCGTTTGATTACATATTAAGTTAATTCATGGAAGAAGGACCAATGGTATAATTGTGTCTCTTTCATCATGTTTGCTTTTTATATTGCGGAGTAGCGCTTTCAAACAGCACCTCATATTATCTTCTATTGTTTTCCGAACATTATGCACAATATATAGGTCATATTCTGTTGATTTAATTACTATTGGACACAATATGATTTACTGGCACATTCCTCAGCTGATTCCCCTCCTTATTTAACAGGCACTAATCAATCCAAATGGGTCATTTCAGATCACACTGTGACCTGGCATCAAGCAAAGTCCATCAGGGCTCCATCTTCTCCTGGCTAATTTTATTCTAAAGAATGAGCCACTGGGATCACTTCTTCTTTCAGGTCAGGAATATTCGGCTTCACTAGAACCTCCTGGGGTTAATTCTCATGAAAGACTGGCAACACTCAGTGTAAGATACTCCACCCAAGGAGTGAAGTGGATTGAAACAAAATAAGAAATCTTCTTCCAAGGTCAACTACTGCACTGCCTGCACATTGTTCTGACCCTGCAGAAAGTACACAAAGGGAAAGCACACATTTTTCATCACTATCATTTTTCAGTTGCCACAATGGTCTCTGCTTCTTACTCCTCATTGTCTTGTGACCTTGGCAGTACCTCCAGCGCCTCTGTAAAGACAGTAGAGCCATTGTCTGAGAAAAGACTCTTGTTGACAATCACACCTCTCAAAGTGAGTCAAGCAAGTGCAAAAGAATGCTGACATACAGGGTCTCAATTAGGTACTTAAATTGCTAGTGATACCACCTGGAAAATAAAAAAAAACATCCAAGTGCCTTATCCTATGTACCTTCCCTAACTAATACTAAATTCTTAAGAATGTGGGTGCACTATCCTGTTGATATCTTTAAACGAATTTCCTCTGTGTGTAAGAGGATTCAATTCAACACTACAGCTAAGTCAACGCCTAGTCTATAATACTGAATGAAAACCCTTATTGATATATCTTTATGTCCAGTTCATGCGTTCTGGATGACTACCCCTATATAACACCCCTCTCTTGGAATCCCCCTGACCCCACTGAGCCAAGAAGTAGTTCTGTTTTGCAAGTTTAAAAGGTTTATTTGATAATTTAAAATATATATATATCACACTTTATAATAAATTAATAATTGAATAGCACACTTAATCTGATATGATAAAGATCAACAACGGAGAATCTGGCACTAGCACACTTCTTATAATCACTAATGAGTTGACATGAAATGGATAAGGTAGCACACTGGTAAATAGGAACAAAAGTATAATGTGGTAGAGGATGCTTTATGAAAGCTCAGGTGGATGCAATATTCAATGAATGCAGTACAGAAAATACTCAATATGATTTCAACCAAACAATGTAATCACTTTTCTCTGGCAATCCCCTCCCCCCCTTGATGCAAGGCAAGGAAATGGAAGGAAAACACACAGTTCTCAGAAATGCAATCAATGTAAATCAGTTCACCCCAGCAAGCTTACACTACAGAAAACAGATAGGAGTTTTGAAAACACAGGCAAAATGCTTTGATATGTGCTAGCAATGGATGAGAAATATGCTGGAAATGCTTTTAATTCCCTTTCAGAGGTTCAGGGTGAGTGGTATCTAGTTAATATTAGTCCAGGTTCACACTAGCAATGATGCAGGGATAGTTAGCAGGTTAAACGAATTTCTGGCAAATGGAAGGCAAGCAGCAGCAGTTTTTACATGTGAAGAAATTTGCAAATCGCGGCAAAATTCGCGGATGCGCCGAGCGCTATTACAGAGGAACCACAAGGACTATCTCTATCCTTTTGGGGTCCTAGGAAAGCCTAGGATCTCATCTTCCAAATGAAAGTTACTGCAAGTCTCTAGCACAAACGGTCGCGGAGATATGAGCGATTTAGTGAAGGTCGTTTTTCAGATTTGAAATTTTAAAGTTCAAAAAGACACGTGCAGCTTGCAACTAGAAAATGACAAGTGACAGCTTTACAAATGACAGGTGACAGTTAGGAGACAGTTCTACTTAGATTAAAATAGGATTGAATTATATTATTTTAACTAGGAGATTGGTTCTGCACAGTTTGCTATGTACTCACACTATATTCTTGAGTGAAATGGGCCTCATCACGGATCTGGTCAGGGTTTTAGACTCGCCTCTGGTCTCTGCACTGCACAGTGATCTGGGTCAGCTCTCTCTGGTTCTCTGGTCTGGGTCTCTAGTTCTGGATAGATTGAAGTCTCTAGTTTGGCTCTCTGGAGGTTTGATGGAGGTAAAGTCTGGATCTCTGGATGTTGTATGGTCCGGCAGAGTGCGTTGCAGCAAATGGAATTGAAGGTCCCTATCTGTCCTGTCTGTCTGCTTTTATGTGTTTAGAATGTGGGTGTGTTCTAGCATCACTGACCCTACCTCTCTCTCAGCTTCTAATTGGTCAAACCTCCATTTATCATTTGATTGGGGAAAGAAGTGTGAGTCAGAGGGATGTCATTTTATGGCTTGCAGATAGGACACACCTCTGTCAGATTGCACACATTCTATATTTGATAATAAAAGACATATTTCACAGTTACACAGTTGCTTGAAATTACATATACATGGCGTGGCTGAATTTAGCCATGTCTCTGTCCAAATCTGCTGTTTCTAAGAGCTTGCATTCAGAAATGGCACATAATTGACTTTTTAACTGATTTTTCAATTTCTGACATTGACCCAACTTTACATACATGTGTGCAGGGAGTACGGATATTAACTGATGAAGTTTCAGATTTTTAACATGCATACATTTAGAGTAAGATCCACTTTTCCGCTAACACCCCCCTGAACATGCCACCGGGTCGAAAAACCTCTTAAAATGTGGGCAGAAAAATCACAAGAGTTATGGTGTCATTTATAAAATTATCACATGTCCGCTCTATGAATGATCCATCTTTTTAAAGTTATGTTCTGGCTCCAAAGGGGTGTGGTTTCCTCCCAGCACAAGGTAGAAATACTGGTTTATCCAGTTCTGCCAAGCCAGCTTGCTCTCACAGGCAGTGCTCCTCCCAGCTTCTGCCAAGAGGAAGCTACATTTTACGACTGCTGTAATAAAACCTTTGCCTGAGTCAGGAGAGGCTCATTGTTCAAGAGGAAGCCATTTATGATCCTCTCAATAAACCCTCTGCCTGGGTGAAGGGAGTTGCATTGTTCACTCTCCTGCAGAGCACAGGTAATTCAATTATCAGATAGATGGCATATCCTTAGTGTGAGCAGCAAAAGGGTAGCTAGACCTGGGAACACAGCTGTGACTCAAGTTTCACTCCTGATGGGGGTAGTTGCCAGGCAGAATTGGAATCTCTTTAAGCCAGTTTCAGATAAAATGTCACTTTTTGTTCCCCAGTTCCTGCATTCAAATAAAACTAAACATTTTTACATATGCAGCTAGAATGCTGATTCTAAGTGCAAAACTATGGCATTTCAACAGTTACAAAGGCATGTGACACCAAACATAGGTCACTCATTTCATCTAAACATTTTCGATTTTAGTGTCTTTAAATCCAGTGCAACTTAAACTGCTGCAATCCACAGCTCAGCCAGTCTTGTTATAAACCTTCAAGTCACTTCAGAATATCACTTTACATTGTATCCACCTCTCAGTAAGTCTTTCTTTGGCATGTTTTGGGTTCATTTATTCCGTTTTCTACAAAATCTGGTGGTTTTAAAACGCCGGCTTTTGGATAGTGGTGAGTACTGGTACTGCACCCCTTTTTGGGATTGAAGAATGAATTCCCCACAATTCTAGGTTGCATTTGGCAATCAGCATTGCCATTCCCAATGGTTTCAGACTACTGTGCGGGTAGTCCAATGGTGGTTTTAGGCAGTGTCCTTCTGTGCCCATAACATCGGCAAAAATGGGTGGCAGCCTATTCTTCCTGCATTTCCCTGTGCATTTTCTGGGAAGCTCTGGCCATCATGATGTTTTCATGTCAGTACTGCACAGTTTTGAGGTAGGGCTCGGATGCATGGGTAAATACATCCCACAAGCCCCCCTCTTGCGATGGCCATTCGGTTTCACTGATGGGACTCGCAAGATCTGGGATGTTTCCTCATCTTCTTCCAATAGATGGCACAGTTCAGCATCTTTTCCTCCATCCGGTCGGATCGATCGGTTCTCCTCGCCGGTCCTGATGGGAATATTGGGCGGTACCCCGAGCCCGTTGCGTCTCAGATCCCGGTCTCCGGATCGTCCTCCTTGGCCCGTATCAAGGTTTTCTTTCTCCTAGGACGACAAAGGAAGAGCGGCAATACCTATTCATAGACGTTTTTCCACCACCGTTGAGATAGTGGGGCAGCATATGCATTTCATCATCACGAAACATTACATTCTTATTTTGAAAAAAAAAAAACAGTATAACTAAGAGACAGTTTCATACAAATCACAGTATGTTAGAGACTAGATGTGGTATGTTTTATGATTGGAACAGAATTAGTCTGAGACAGTACCCGCTAGGATTCCAGAGGATTCCTCCAGTTGTTGCAGAGTGTGCCTGGGATGGCAACATTTCAACTGGTTTATGTGGACCCACTTGTCTTCCCCCTCTACCGAACCGCCTTTGGGGACGCGGATCTTGTAGGCCACAGGGGAGATCTTATCGATGATCTCAAAGGGTCCCTTCCATGTAGGCAAAAATTTGCGCTGCTTGGCCTGGTTCCTTTGGAAGTTGTATAGATAGACCCGGTCTCCCACCTGATATTCCTTCCTGGAAGTTTTCAGGTCATAGTGGGTCTTCATGCTATCAGCTGATCTTTCTAGATTCCGCTGAGCATAAGCAAAAGCATGTTGGAGGTGTTTCCTTAAATTCTCTACATACTCATGAGTAGTGGAGGCATTTATCAGTGTCTGCTCTTGGGTCCTGTAGAGCAAATGCTGAGGAAGCACCATCTTGCGCCCAGTCATCAACTCAAATGGTGACATTTTGGTTGCAGATGAAGGGTTAGATCTGATGGCCATTAGGACCAGAGGTAATCGGATATCCCAGCTTGGCCCAGAATCTGCCACAAACTTCTTTAATATGCTCACAATTGTCCGGTTATATCTCTCTACTGCCCCAGAAGAAGCTGGTCTATAAGCAATATGCAGCTTTCTCTTGACCCCCAGTATCTCCCACATCTTTGTCATTACTTCACTGGTGAAGTGGCTACCCCTGTCTGACTCAATCCTTTGAGGTAGACCAAAACGGGAAAAGATGTGGTTAATCATCAAGGCAGCTGCCGTTTCTGCCTTGCAGTTTGGGGCTGGGAGACATTCCACCCACTTGGTAAACAAGCATGTCACGGTCAACATGTACTTATTCCCCCTAGCCGAGCGAATCACAGGGCCTACAAAGTCAATTTGTAAATCTGACCATGGGAGTGTCATTCCCCTCTTTTGTAAAGGTGCCCGGTGCGTGAGGGATGATGGCTGAAATTGTGCACACACAAGACACCCCTTCAAGTATTGGTCGAGGTCCTGCCCCATGTGTGGCCAGTATGCAACCTCTCTTAAGATTTCCAATGTTGTGTGAAACCCCCTGTGACCGGCAGTGGCCGCATCATGGGCGTGACTTAACATCAGGCTTCGGAATGAGGTAGGAACCACCCACTGATCGTGGCCAGCTTTGGATTTCCTTACCAGCAAACCGTCTTGGATTCGGAACATTTTTGGACATTTCATCAACACTCTTAGGTCCTCTTTCCCAATGTAATCGGTATCCGTCAGGGGAAAGTTCTCAGGGTCCTCAAGGTGCTGGTAAAATTTACCAATAATTGGATCCCCCTTCTGAGCGGTAATCAAATCAGCATCAGGGGTCTCCTTACTCCATTGTGCAATTGAAAGGTCGTTGTGAGCATTTGTCTGGGACCTAGTGATAGCAGTGACCTGGATTTCCCCCAATAGGGACTCAATCTCAATTAGATCCCCTTGGATGGCCCCGGTTTTGGCCAGCTGATCAGCTAAGTCATTTCCAGTTTTGTCTGGTCCCTCTACTTTAGAATGACCCTTGATCTTTTTCCAATAGATGGTCATCTCATTCGAGGTGACCAGATCATCAATGTTTTGGATCAACTTCCCATGTTTCAAGGGTTTGTTGTTAGCACATAACATGCCTCTGGTTTTCCAATTAACCAGGTGCTCCACGAACCCGTTCCGTACATAATCCGAATCTGTGATTATGACCAGTTCGTGGAGTTGATGCTGGACAGCAGTGAGGATGGCCTGATGCACAGCCATCAATTCTGCCACCTGACTACTTCGGGGACCAATTTTGTATCCAGCGGAGGGTTCTGGGGACTCATTCACCCATGCATTCCCTACGCCGGCCACCAGTTCTTTCTCCCCGTCGTTGTCAACATGGTAAGAGCATCCATCCACATAGACAGTGGGCATTCCCTCACACTTGTCCTCTTCAAAGACTTTGTGGGGGGAATTAAGGTATGCCTCCATGTTGTCCTTTATTTTTAGACTTTCGTCCTCGAGACAGTTTTCTCTGGCACGATCATGCAAGTCAGCCAGACCTTGCGCGAGGGGACTCTTCTTGTTTTGGCCATATCGGACCTCCACAGGAAAGCCTTGCATTGACAGAATCCAGGAAGTAATTCGGGAATTACTCACATTTCCGGCCCGGATTCTGTCACTTTGGAGATATTGCAGAGGCTGGTGTGGAGTCTCCACTATGATGTGTTCCCCCTGGATAAACGGGCGGTAATTCTTCAATGCCCACACCGTTGCCAGGAGTGCCTTCTCACAATCGTTGAATTTTTCCTCCACAGAGGATAAAGTTTTGCTCGCATAGGAGATTACTTTATTGACCTTGTCATGCTTTTGGTATAATACTGCCGTCAAGCACGTATCAGAGAACCCTGTCTCCAGGAAGAACTCCTTGTTTCTGACAGGGTAAGCTAGGCAAGGCGCTTGTGAGAGGCTTCTTTTGAGTTGTTTTACCGCCTCGGCTTGTTCTGGACCCCATTCCCACTTGACCCCCCCCTTCAGGAGATGAATCAGGGGTCTGGTGATCTCTGCGTAGCCCTCAATGAACTTTCTGCTGTAATTAGTCAGTCCAAGGAGGCTCCTTAGTTCCCGCAGAGTTGTGGGGTCTTTCAGTTTCTGAAGTGCTTCCACTTTCTTTTCCTGGGGACAGAGGCCATGAGGAGTAATCTCATGCCCCAAGAAATTAACACGGGTTCTACACCACTGTGCTTTCTGAAAGGAAAGTTTTGCTCCGGCGGCCCTCAACTGTGTCAGAACATAACGGATCTCCGCTATGTGTTCCTCCACAGATGAACTTTTGATGAGGACATCATCTACATAAGCCAGGTTACCCCTCGCACCCAGGT
This sequence comes from Ambystoma mexicanum, assembly GCF_040938575.1. NCBI lineage: Eukaryota > Metazoa > Chordata > Amphibia > Caudata > Ambystomatidae > Ambystoma > Ambystoma mexicanum. The sequence goes on from NC_090932.1 coordinate 783,122,308, forward strand.
CGGGCATGGCCTTATGTAGGAAAATGTTGAATTCATTGCCGGAGTTGAGGTATCCGAAGGGAGTCCGGGTCCATGTGTACTGCTGGCCCCCAAAGGTAAAAGCCAGTTTGTATTGGTCCTCCCTGCTGACAGGCACGGTCCAGTATCCATTGGTCAGGTCTATTGCAGTGAATACCTGTGACCCCTGAATCTGGGCCAGCCCTTGGTCAATGTAGGGCAGAGGCCATCGGGAAGTATGGACCCGTTTGTTGAGCTCCCTAAGGTCGGCGCAGAGTCTCCACTGGCCGTTTGGCTTCAATATTCCCAGCACCGGATTATTGAAGGTGCTGTGGACGGGACGGATTATTCCCCGGGACTCAAGGTTCTTAATTATTTCGGTAAGGGACTCCATTGATGCGAGAGGCAAGCGATATTGCTTCACAAACACAGGAGTCATGCCAGGGTCCGTGGGGATTGTTGTTGTGTGGATGTCAGTGCGACCACAGTCATATGAGTCTACCGCAAAGAGATCTTGGAAATCCAAGAAAACTTGTTTCAACTTTTGCTTTTGTTCCAGAGTCACACAGGCATCAGCTAGGTTGACTCTCTCTTCCACCATCTGCCTGAAGCCTGGAAAGACTTCTGGTCTGGCTATCTCCGCGGCCTCCTCCAGCTGGGTGGAGAAGTCCCTGGTCAGAGTGCTGATTTGGACCGGAGGCTTCAGGTGGGAAAGGCAGCCTTCATGAACCTGGAAAATCACCTCATCCCTCCTGAAGTCACAAGTCACATCTTCCTTACCATAGGGGCAAGAAGTGTACACCAGGAAGTTCCCCCCATGCCGGGTAAAGATCCTGTCTGGTGTTGTATTGTCATCACTGTCACTGTCAAAGCAGTCCTTGGGGATTGGTCCTAACAGTTCATTTACTAAGTCGATGGAAAAATGTCGGTCATCAACCGCCATTCCAATAATGGTGCCTGCGGCTAGAGTAATACTCTTTAAGTCGCTGTTATCCACCTCTATTGGAATAGTGTCATGTTCTATGTTGACTAATGGTGTTGGGTTTACCCCTAACCCTTGCTGTTGGAGAGAAGCATTTAGATGTATGTAAGCATCAGGGTTTTTCAAATGTTGTCCCCTTTTAACTTTCACTTCCAGGGAGAATTGTCGGGTCCTTTCTGGGATGGTGACTTCCTCTTTAACCTGAATTTCAACTGCATAAGGTAGCAATTGAGCTGACCTAAATGCTTTTTCTGGATCATCAAAGCCCATGGGATTATCCGCTAATCGGGACCAAGCTTTGAAGTTTATTAGGTCCAAACTAATGGCAAAGCGATTGAGAATGTCACTGCCTAAGTAAAAGGCGGCAGGGACGTCTCGCACGACCCAACAATTGTGGACTATGCTCTTGTTGCCAATGGAGATTTTGTGCATACACCTGCTTGGCAGGAGATGTTTGGAATTAGGCGCTTCCAGGTCCATTTCCCATTTGTCTATCAGTTTGAATGTGGGAATGGCTGGATCTTTTGGGAGTTGGCGGAACATGGCTTCGCTGATGAAGCTCTTACCGTTGTTCACACACACTCGAGCGAGAACAGAGTCCTTCCCATCATTTAACTGGACAGGGATGAACAACTGCTCTCCAATTTGCTGAATATCAGCCAGGCTCTGAGCTGATTTCACATCTTTCTGGACTATAGGAGTGGGAGTTTCAGATTGTGGATTGGTATAGAATTTCAGAGTGTTTCCTTCCAGCGTGGAATACCACTTTAAACTGGAAGGAAGGTTGATTTTCAGAAATAGAGAGGACCCCCCATCACTAGTCTGTTGTCCTACTGCTATTACTGTCACGTCTGGAATCTGGTTGTTCTGGAAGTGAAATTCTACTTGGTCAGATTTTTGTTCAACCATGTGGCATGTGCCGTTTAAACTAACATGGTTAACACTCTGTTTTAATTTTATTGGTCGGCTAGTCTGGGTCCAGAGGACCTTGTTTACGCAATCTATTAGGGGTGACAACCTTCTCAGGAGGTCATTCCCTAGTAAACAAGGGGTGCCCTCTGGGGTCACAACTATGACCGGGTGTTTCAACTTATGTCGCCCAATTTTAATGTCCAAGTCTGCCGTCCCCTCAACGGGAATTTCCTTCCCGTCAAAGTTCTGGAGTTGTCCAGGAAGAGAGGTGAGAGGAATTTGGTAATTCTCTCCCCTTCCTGCATTCAGTTCGTCAAAGGCCCTTCTGGACAGAAGGGTAGCTTGAGATCCAGTGTCCACCAGTGCCGAGATTGTACCCTGCCCCTGTACTTGGACCGGGGCATAATATCTTCCCTCCTTCTCCTCAAGGGGGCACAGATAATGTACATTTTTGGACAACTGGTGGGCTAATTTTCTGGTTCTGGACATCGCGAGAGAAGAATTTTGGGCAGAATTCTGTGGAGAGCCTTGGGAATCTGAAAGAAAAATTTGGCAACTGGAGATCAGAGCCATTGTGGGTTCCCCTGGTTCCGGTTCTGGGCTGCCCCCCCCTTTTTGGAGGCAGTCCCCAGGGTGGGTTTGAACCAGGGGATTTTCTTGCTGTTGGTTCTGGGATGAGATGGTGGGCGGCGGTAGCTCAGTCTCCACATCTCCCCAGTCTGGATTTGCATCCCTAGGGACCCATTTTTCTTTGGGGGGAGTTCCCCCCTCTCTGAAGGAGAAGATCCTTTTCTCAGGATCCTCTGAGGATCCCTCTCCCTCAAATTGGAAGATCTGTACCTCCTCCTCAAACTGAGTCTGTTTGGGTCTTTTGTTTCTCCTACCCCCCCTCTGCTCCTTAGGAGGCAGACTTTCAGGGGAAAGAGATTTTGTTTCCGGTTCCTGGGTTTCCAGGGGCTGTTTACAAGTGAGGAAGGAAGCTTCCTCCAAGGCTTTAAACCCCCCTTCCCTTTGTGCCTCCTCCCTGGGAACCGGTGTGTTATCGGGGTGCTGCCCCCGTCATTGTTCTGGAGCACCAGGTCCAGAGTTGGGTACGTTCTGCGCCGGCATGCCGATCTGAGGGTTCTGCTGAGCCCTCAGTATGTGACCCAGATCCCGCGCCATGTTTTGAACCTGGCGCTCTAACTGGGAAACCCGCTCAGGCTGATACGGGGCCCTGTTTTCTCCCCTGGGCTGATCCCGGGAAGGGTAGCTGTCCCTCCTTTGGTAATACCCCGGGTTGGGAAGATTTGGGTACCCCTCCACCCTTGGCCTCCCCTCTCCCGGATTCAGTGGTCTGGGCTCAGGGAATTGGGGAAAGAAGGATGGATGGTTTTGGGGCTGAAAGTTGGGTGGATACCTGGGGAAAAAGTTCTGCCCAGGATTTGGAGAGTTTCTGCCCTCCGGTGGGAAGTTAGGAGGGAAGTTCCCTGGGTTAGGTGCTTGGCTGGATCCCCCCCCTTGGGCTGGAGGAGTCCACACATAACCCAGGATGGGTCTGTTTCCCTTGTAACGGGGACTTACATAATCAGGAGAGCGAGGGACCCCATTTGTGGGGCTGCCTCCCTGGCTCCCTGTCTGTGACTGGCCCGAGGACCTTCTGGGCCTAGCATTATTAGGTGCAGGTAGGTTTTTAGGCCCCCCCATCTCCAAATCTAAAACGGGGGTGACCTTTACCTCTGCCACCTTGGCAGCAGCAGGGGTGGTGTTGGCTTTGGGGTTTTTCTGGGCATTACTTCTGCTATCTATCGGTTTCTGCACCTCATAGATCCGGGTAGCCTGTTCAATGACCCAATCTAAGGATCTTTTCTCGTGAAAATCCCTCACGAGCTGGGTCATGATGTATTTGGGCAAGGCATGGAAAAACGTATTTATGAACTCTCTACTATCTGTGCGCACCCTTCTTGTGGTCTGTGCAAAAGCACGCTTTAACTCCTGCACAAATTCTTGTGGGGCCTGATCCTCCCCACATTGCAAATTGTAGGCTGCCTTGCGAGCCTCTTGAGGATTTCTGTGAACAGAAAAATGTTTCAGGATGGCCGCCTTATATGTGGACCATCTTAAATGATTTTGATCCTCCAGCCCCGCAAAGAAACTGGAGTATTCCGGGGAGAATGTCCACTTTACATATTGAATACAGCTTTGGCTGTCCTTCAAATGGAAAGTCTCCATCATTTGTTCAAACAACTCTAAGTGCTCCCAAACAGAATACTTAGCGTTCTTATGGTAAGGCGTGATGACGCTCCTGATCGCCTTAATCTGCTTTAAGGGGTCCTTAAGCAAGGCCCTTTTTGCCTTATTGGCCTTTTTGGTTCGGGTAACCCTTGTCCATTCATCCTCGGACTCAGAGGCACTGCTCCCAGAGGTTCCCGTCTGATCTTCCAGGTTTTCCCGGATTCTGCGAGCCTGGGAATGGCTGGCAGAATGTGGGGACCTGGTCTCCTGTGTCCTGCGCAGTTCAGAGGAGTCTTCAGATTCCTCCTTGCTGCCAGGATTTGATGGGTACCCCCTCCACTGACCTAACTGGGCAGAGGTTTTCAGGATGCCCTTAATGGGCCTACTCTCCTGGGGTTCCCCACTGAACTGTACTGTACTTGGGTGCCCATACCCGGATGCCCACCCCTCCATTCCTGAGTTGTACTGGCCTATGAGCCCCATACTTTTAGCTGGATAGTAATCTGCCATCCCTGTGGCCCTGTGCTCATGTGCACCAGGGGACATGGGGGTGGCAGAGTCCAGGGACTGAGAGGTATGAGGGCCTCTGGTACTAGGGCTCCTGAGGTTATGCTCCGGAGTTTCCATTTCCCAGCGAACCTCATCTCTATCCGCCCCTGCTCCCTGTTGCAATGCAAGAGCCTGCATTTGTGCCTTCAGTTCCTCTGTTAAGGCCTTACTCGACTCTATCAGTTTCTCCTGCATCGCTACCTGTTGCTGGAGCCTATCATTGTGTTGACAGAGGGCCTCATTCTCCCTCTGTGCTTCCTGGTTGGTCCTGGAGAACTGGGCCAGTCTTTGCTGCAGGAGGTTTACCTCCTGGGCAATGTCCCTATTGGCCTGCTCCTTTCTTGCTAGAGCATCTTCCACCCTTCTGGTGTGCTCTACCAAGTTCTGGTTTTCTTTTTGGAGATCACCCAGCCCCTGGAGGGCCAGGTGATTTTCTTCAATTTCCTTTTTTAAGTGGCAGACTTCCTGGCCTATGGCGTCTCTTTCCTGACTAAGAGCCTGCATTTGTGCCGCCAGGTCGTCCCTTTGCCGTTGAAGGGCACCAGCTTTTTGGCGCTCCTCATCAAACTCTGCCTGGGTATCCAGGTCTTTCAAGATCAGCTTGTTGCTCTCTACCTTCACTCTATCTAGATGACTTTGCAGGGTGGCTACCTGCTCCGTGCATGCCCTGTTAAAGTCTAATTGTTGCTCCAGCTTTTTCTGGCTCTGCAGTAAGGAGTCCAAACTGTCTTGGTGCTCCTTCTGCAGGGCCAGAAATCTAGTATCCTGTTCTACCTTTTCCTGTTGCAGCACATCCATATCCTTCTTTATTTTAATGATGTGCTGCCTACTATCATCTTCTGACTCCTGGCTCCTCTGCAGCCTCTGCTCAGAAGAGACCAGGTCAGATTGGGCCTTCTCTAACACCATCTGTTGCCTATTTGCCAGATTTTGGCTTTCAGCACATCTATCCTGCGTGTCTCCCATATATAGGTACAGGTATGCTGCTATCCTGGCAATCTTATTGTGTTCCTCTTTGGCTTTAGGAGCCATATATAGTTCACTCAGGGCCACATGTAATGGACCCTGATCTCTCCATAAGTCTGACCCTGTTTCAGTGACCTGTCGCGTGATGGCCTGCAACCAGGAATCCTGGCCCTGTTCGGTCCATTCACCTCTCACAAATAGCTTATGCAAGAGGTGCTCTCTGGCTATTTTCATGTCTACTAAGGTCGTCATTCTAGAGATTGGTCTCTGTCCTGACTTACAGAAGTTAGTATTTTATTTTTGCAGAACAGAACTTTTCTTGGAGTGTCCCTTTTGAGGAATGCTTCACAGCGTAATGCAGCGTGGTGATCCGACCGGATGTATGTATCCCGTCAGTTAGCACACTGTATTAAGCTGCACAAGTGGTATTCTAACCCAAACGTCCGGCTCGAGCCCCCAATTTGTAAGAGGATTCAATTCAACACTACAGCTAAGTCAACGCCTAGTCTATAATACTGAATGAAAACCCTTATTGATATATCTTTATGTCCAGTTCATGCGTTCTGGATGACTACCCCTATATAACACCCCTCTCTTGGAATCCCCCTGACCCCACTGAGCCAAGAAGTAGTTCTGTTTTGCAAGTTTAAAAGGTTTATTTGATAATTTAAAATATATATATATCACACTTTATAATAAATTAATAATTGAATAGCACACTTAATCTGATATGATAAAGATCAACAACGGAGAATCTGGCACTAGCACACTTCTTATAATCACTAATGAGTTGACATGAAATGGATAAGGTAGCACACTGGTAAATAGGAACAAAAGTATAATGTGGTAGAGGATGCTTTATGAAAGCTCAGGTGGATGCAATATTCAATGAATGCAGTACAGAAAATACTCAATATGATTTCAACCAAACAATGTAATCACTTTTCTCTGGCAATCCCCTCCCCCCCTTGAAGCAAGGCAAGGAAATGGAAGGAAAACACACAGTTCTCAGAAATGCAATCAATGTAAATCAGTTCACCCCAGCAAGCTTACACTACAGAAAACAGATAGGAGTTTTGAAAACACAGGCAAAATGCTTTGATATGTGCTAGCAATGGATGAGAAATATGCTGGAAATGCTTTTAATTCCCTTTCAGAGGTTCAGGGTGAGTGGTATCTAGTTAATATTAGTCCAGGTTCACACTAGCAATGATGCAGGGATAGTTAGCAGGTTAAACGAATTTCTGGCAAATGGAAGGCAAGCAGCAGCAGTTTTTACATGTGAAGAAATTTGCAAATCGCGGCAAAATTCGCGGATGCGCCGAGCGCTATTACAGAGGAACCACAAGGACTATCTCTATCGTTTTGGGGTCCTAGGAAAGCCTAGGATCTCATCTTCCAAATGAAAGTTACTGCAAGTCTCTAGCACAAACGGTCGCGGAGATATGAGCGATTTAGTGAAGGTCGTTTTTCAGATTTGAAATTTTAAAGTTCAAAAAGACACGTGCAGCTTGCAACTAGAAAATGACAAGTGACAGCTTTACAAATGACAGGTGACAGTTAGGAGACAGTTCTACTTAGATTAAAATAGGATTGAATTATATTATTTTAACTAGGAGATTGGTTCTGCACAGTTTGCTATGTACTCACACTATATTCTTGAGTGAAATGGGCCTCATCACGGATCTGGTCAGGGTTTTAGACTCGCCTCTGGTCTCTGCACTGCACAGTGATCTGGGTCAGCTCTCTCTGGTTCTCTGGTCTGGGTCTCTAGTTCTGGATAGATTGAAGTCTCTAGTTTGGCTCTCTGGAGGTTTGATGGAGGTAAAGTCTGGATCTCTGGATGTTGTATGGTCCGGCAGAGTGCGTTGCAGCAAATGGAATTGAAGGTCCCTATCTGTCCTGTCTGTCTGCTTTTATGTGTTTAGAATGTGGGTGTGTTCTAGCATCACTGACCCTACCTCTCTCTCAGCTTCTAATTGGTCAAACTTCCATTTATCATTTGATTGGGGAAAGAAGTGTGAGTCAGAGGGATGTCATTTTATGGCTTGCAGATAGGACACTCCTCTGTCAGATTGCACACATTCTATATTTGATAATAAAAGACATATTTCACAGTTACACAGTTGCTTGAAATTACATATACATGGTGTGGCTGAATTTAGCCATGTCTCTGTCCAAATCTGCTGTTTCTAAGAGCTTGCATTCAGAAATGGCACATAATTGACTTTTTAACTGATTTTTCAATTTCTGACATTGACCCAACTTTACATACATGTGTGCAGGGAGTACGGACATTAACTGATGAAGTTTCAGATTTTTAACATGCATACATTTAGAGTAAGATCCACTTTTCCGCTAACACCCCCCTGAACATGCCACCGGGTCGAAAAACCTCTTAAAATGTGGGCAGAAAAATCACAAGAGTTATGGTGTCATTTATAAAATTTTCACATGTCCGCTCTATGAATGATCCATCTTTTTAAAGTTTTTTTTAAATGTATTTTTATTTTATCTCAACCAAACAACATTACAACGAAACATAAATAAAACACTTCAAACAACAAAGCCATACGAACAAAAAGTAAGGCACTGCAATCCCCATCCCTCCCCCCTATGAGCCTGTAGAGTGTTCACCATCAGTGTCCGTTCCGTGCGGTGGGGCCTCATCGCTCTCAAGTCCAGCCGAGGCCGATCCCGCACAAAACAGTTCGGCTAACAACAACTTCCATGCCATGAGAGAGCCTATTTCTTCCCCATCGCCTGCCATACTGCCATCTTGCCACGCCGTCGTTTCAGCATCCGCCCATTTTTGGAGATCCCGCCACCAGACCTCCACTCGCGGCTTGTGACATTTCTTCCACTCCATGGCTATCCTACGTTTTGCAAGCACATAGGCCAGATCTTTAAGTTTATCAACGTGCCGAAGCTTACGCGCCCTGGGATACCCTCCCAGCAGACAAGCCCACGCCGAATCTACCTTAAGTGTAATACCCCTTCCTGCCAGCCTCTGCGCCACTTCACCCCAATAAGTTGCGATCACCGGGCACGCCCAGAACATATGTATCATGTCCGCATTCTCTTCGTTACACTTGGGGCACGCCTGGCGCCCACTACCCTGGAATTTGGAAATTCTGAGGGGGGTCATATATGCCCTGTGCGTAATATAGAGCTGTATCTGCTTGAACCTAGCGTTCCTCGATACCCTTTTATGGTACCCCAGGGCGCGTTCCCACATCCCATCCGACATCGGAGCCCCCACCTCTGCATCCCACTCCAGTCTCAGGTACCCTAAATCCTTCCCAACCTTTGTCATCAACATCTCGTACAACCTAGAGACCTCGTGTCCGCCCTCTGATGCGTCATACATCGTCTCCAGCGTGGCATCCGGTTCATTGGCCAAAGTAGTTTCGGGCCACGTGCTCCGGACCTCCCGGGCCACCCTGTGATATGTTACATATTGACCCCTGTGTAGTCCCGACCCTGCCTCCAGTTCATCGAACTCCATCAGGGTCCCCTCCTGCCAGATGTCGCCCATTGTAATCAATCCCACTGACTCCCAATACGTCCGGATAATAGTTCTCAGCTGCCCGTCCTCCTTTGCCAGGGCGATCAGAGGAAACTGCGGCATACACGGCGCGGGGTCACCCATCATCCGACAGGCACGCCGCCATATGTTTCTGCCAAGGGCCAGCATCTTAGGACGCTCTCTCATCCATGAGCCAGTCACCCAAATCACCTCCCGCAGATAGAAGGGGGAACAGTCTTTCCCTAGCAGCCTATGTTCGGGGGTCTCTTCATCTGAAAGCCACCTGGCCACATATTGCAGTTGCGCCGCGATATAATAGGCCTCAAAGTTCGGCAGCTTCACGCCACCTTTCTCGTAAGAGTTCTGCAATTTCCATAATGCAACCCTGTTGCGCGTGCCGTGCCACAGGAAATTCCTACACACGCTATGCAACCTGGCGAAAAACTTCCCAGGTATCATATGCGGGATGTTATTAAAATAATGCAGGAGCCTGGGCAACACCACCATTTTAAGCATAGCTCCGCGACCCATCATTGCTAAAGGCAATCTTTCCCAGAACCTCATGCACCTCTCAATCTTTCCCACAGCTAGTTCGGTATTATACTTGTGTTCTTCCTCGGTCGTGTGATACACGTCAATGCCCAAGTACCGGAAGGAGCTCGTTGCCCACGGAATCCTCAGCACCGGCAACCTCTCCGCCGGTATCCCCACATAACTGCCCAGTGGGAATAATACGGATTTCTGAGGGTTAACCGCTATGCCAGACAACCAGGCGTACCTCTCCAATACCTCCAAGATATACTGCAAGTTCTCTTCCGGGTGTTTCAGGTATAACAGCATATCGTCTGCATACAGGGATATAAGATGACACTCTCCTCCCACCTCTATGCCCACCGGATCATACTGCTGCCGGAGGTAAACTGCTAAGGGTTCAAGGGCCAGTATATACAACATTGGAGACCAAGGACATCCCTCCCTGGTACCTCTGCCTAACTGCCATCTGTCTGACACTACTGCACCCGTACGGACCCTAGCCAAAGGCGCACTATATAATAGCTCGGCCCACCTCATGTAGCATGGTCCCAGTCCGAACCGCCCCAAAGCCGCCAGGAGCCATGGCCATCGGACGGAGTCGAACGCTTTAACCGCGTCCAGCGCCACTATTGCCATTTCGCTGTCGTCACTGCCCCCCTTTTCCACCACCCTGTGAAGGCGCCTGTGATTGTGGGTAATATTCCTGTTCGGGACATAGCCCGTCTGGTCAGGCTGGATCAGCTTGCCTATTACCCTCCGCATTCTGGCCGCCAGGACAGCTGTTAGGATCTTGCTGTCCTGGTTCAGCATCGACAGGGGTCGGTAGGAGCCACAATCATGACCCGGTTTATTGGGTTTGGGGAGCGGTACTATAATCGCCTCCCTGAGTGTTTCCGGCAACCGCCCCACCTCGAATGCTTCATGAAACATCTCCAGCATGGGCGGGAGCACCTCCTCCCCATATGCTTTATAAAATTCACTGGGGAACCCATCCGCTCCTGGGGCCTTGCAAGTGGGTAGCTGCCGCACAATCTCCTGCAGCTCCTCCAGAGTGATCGGAGCATCCATCTCCTCTCGCTCTTCGTCACTTATCTTGGGCAGGCCTATGTCTTCAAGTACTACTTCTATATCCTCCCGGCTTCCCCCCTCTCGATCCTCATATAATGCTTGATAATATTCTGCGAACGCTCCATTCACCCCTTCCTGGGTGTTCTGTTCCACTCCCTTTTCAGTGATAACTGACCGGATCGGGGGTCTTGGGGTCTCGCTCTTATACAGCCAAGCAAGAAGTCTGCCCGTCTTGTCTCCCCCAGCATGCAACCTCTCAACGTACTTCTTGTAATTCAGGTTACAAAGCCTGTCCCAATGTTCTGCGCACCTCTGTTGCAGTTTAATGACCTCCTCCATGTCCGTCCCCCCCTCCCCCAGCTCTCTCTCCAACTCAGTCTCGGCTCTACGCAGATCTGCCAGGACTCCTCCCATTAGTCCTTTGGATTTAGCAATGGCAACCCCCCTCATTACAACCTTAAAGGCCTCCCACAAAGTACCAGCCGACTTGACGCTGCCTGTGTTCGTTTCAAAATAAGCAACAATCTCCTCCCTCACTTCTTCTCTGAAGACTGGATCCCTGAGCGCCTCCGCCCTGAGGCGCCATGTTGGAATACGCGCACGTGGGGGACAAAGCTGCCAACTCATGACCAGGGGCGAGTGGTCCGAAAGGACTCTCGCCCTGTAGTCTATCTGGTCACACTCCGCGACAATGTCCGGAGTGGCGAAAAAGTAATCCAGCCTTGTGTGTAACTGGTGCGGGGCCGAGTAATGTGAATATTGCCTCACGCCAGGGTGTCTCGTCCTCCACACATCTGCCAGGCCAAGGTCTACCAACAGCGCCTGCAGTACCCTAGCCGCCGGGCTGGGCCTGTCCACCCTGTCGTCTGACCTGTCCTCCTTGGGGTCTAGTACACAATTAAAGTCCCCTCCCCAAATCACAGGCCCCCCCATCCCCTCGCCCAGTCTAGTGGTCAGTGTCCTGAAATATGTCGCCGTGTCACGGTTGGGGGCATAGGTATTTATAACGCACACTACTTTATTTTCCACAAGCCCCCTTACCATGACCAGCCTCCCATCAGCCTCCACAACCTCCCCAAGTAGCTTAAACGGGACATGTGGTGCAACCCAAATCAGCACACCTCTAGCATAGGCAGAATATGTGGATCCAACTACAGTCCCTCTCCACTTTCTCCCCACCAGTTCCAACTTATCCTGTGTCAGATGTGTCTCCTGTAACAGGGCGATATCTATCCTTTGTCTTTTTAGGTACAACATGACCTTGTTACGCTTAAGATAGCTGTTAAGACCTCTAACGTTCCACGTTAGTATCCTAAGGTCCCCCATGACGCATCCGTAGCTCCCATCCCTCTCCCAGGACCACTCGCCTCCCCCCTACCGCAAGGGCCCCCATCACCAGTTTCTCTCCCAGGCTCATATAAAAACTGACCCACCCCACCCCCCTAACCCCCTTAACCCAACCAACTGCCCAGCTCCATCCCTGGATCTCAGGCATCCCTGTGTTCGGTTCTCTCTCGAACCCAAGTAGAGAACCCGACAGGGTGTCACCCCACACGCAGTGACTAAACTAAACTCAAACTGGGGTACAAGGGCCAGCCCTCGGAGGCTCCCCTCCCGCACTTCCGCATCCGCGCACACGGACCATGTTTCAAAGTCCTAACGCATACACTACCAAACAGAGTCATCCCGACTATATTCCAGTCCCAATGTTCATAGCCCAACCGGGCCCGCAGCATCACTTATCTCTTCCCGTTCCATCCGCCGTCCGCTCATCTGGCTCCTGAGGACAGTTTTGTGCATCGAGCCATTCCATGGCCTCTTCCGGAGTGTCAAAAAACAGCATCTTAGTCTTGAAGAAAACCTTCAATCTGGCCGGGTAAAGCAGCATATACTTGTACCCTGCTGCCCGCAATCGCCTCTTGACCGCCCCAAAGTTCATGCGACTGCGCTGCACTTGCAAGGTGTAATCGGGGTAAGCAGTAATGGTCGCCTCTCCTCGCCGTATGGTGCCCCCCTTACGAAAGTGCTCAAGGATCCTTTCCCGATCCCGATAATTGAGGATCTTGGCGATCACAGGCCTAGGTGGGTTCCCCGGCGGTGGTCTTCTACTCAAGGCCCTGTGCGCCCTCTCCACCGCAAACCCCTGCGACAGGGCTCCCCCAGTGATCTCCTGCAGCAGCAAGTTCTCAATAAACTCCGTGGGATTCCGGCCTTCAGCCCCCTCCGGCAGGCCCATGATGCGAACGTTGTTTCTCCGGGCACGTCCTTCCGCCTCTTCAGCCCTACTTTCCAAGTTGCCCACCCGCTGCACCAGGGCATGGATATCGCGTTCATGTGCAGTGCAGTCCGCTACAGTAGGGCTCATCTCCTTTTCCAAGGTTTCCGTGCGCTCAGCCAGGGCTCGCACATCCTGCCTCAGGAGGTTCACGTCCTCCTGCACCGCTCCAACCTGTAGTTCCAACGCGGTTTTCAATTCGACCACAGCAAGTTGAAGCCTGGTCTCCCACGTCGCCTTCAGATCCGCGATCGGAGCGAGAACCTCCTGGTTCGCACCACCGGCGGCCATCTCCTTGGTCTGAGCCTTATCCTTGCTCCTGGCACCCTCCAGGCCAGGCGACGTCTTGGCGTATTCGTCGAGCGTGGGCTGTTTATTCTTCGCCCTCAGAGGCTTGTTCGACATGTCTCCAGTCAGGAGCGTCCCTCCGGTCGCGCCCCGGTCCCAACCAGGGAGGCACTGTGCCCATACACCACGACTCTATTGAGAGTCTCAGCTCGCCCAGCAGTCTCAGGCACCGCTGTTATCCGGCGCTCCCCCCAGGTGGGCAGGGTCGCGCTGCCCCCTTCGTACCGCTGAGAGGGCGCTCGTATGTTGTGGTCCCGATCTACCGCTCCTTTGTCCCCTCGTCAAGCGGCGGCGGCCATTTTGTCATCCGCCGAGGTTTGGCCGCCAGTGCTTCATTCGGCTCTTAAGTGTCCGTGTGCACTACGGACCCATATAAAAATGTGTCCTCGCGTGCAGCCGGACTTCATGTACACAGTCTTCCAATTTTCGCCAAATCACAGCGGTCCTTGCGCGGTATCAGTCGGATTATGTACGGATCAGCGGGAGCTCCCGTACAAGCACGTCCTTTCACATGGCTACCAAGCCACGCCCCTCCATCTTTTTAAAGTTATGTTCTGGCTCCAAAGGGGTGTGGTTTCCTCCCAGCACAAGGTAGAAATACTGGTTTATCCAGTTCTGCCAAGCCAGCTTGCTCTCACAGGCAGTGCTCCTCCCAGCTTCTGCCAGGAGGAAGCTACATTTTACGACTGCTGTAATAAAACCTTTGCCTGAGTCAGGAGAGGCTCATTGTTCAAGAGGAAGCCATTTATGATCCTCTCAATAAACCCTCTGCCTGGGTGAAGGGAGTTGCATTGTTCACTCTCCTGCAGAGCACAGGTAATTCAATTATCAGATAGATGGCATATCCTTAGTGTGAGCAGCAAAAAGGCAGCTAGGCCTGGGAACACAGCTGTGACTCAAGTTTCACTCCTGATGGGGGTAGTTGCCAGGCAGAATTGGAATCTCTTTAAGCCAGTTTCAGATAAAATGTCACTTTTTGTTCCCCAGTTCCTGCATTCAAATAAAACTAAACATTTTTACATATGCAGCTAGAATGCTGATTCTAAGTGCAAAACTATGGCATTTCAACAGTTACAAAGGCATGTGACACCAAACATAGGTCACTCATTTCATCTAAACATTTTCGATTTTAGTGTCTTTAAATCCAGTGCAACTTAAACTGCTGCAATCCACAGCTCAGCCAGTCTTGTTATAAACCTTCAAGTCACTTCAGAATATCACTTTACATTGTATCCACCTCTCAGTAAGTCTTTCTTTGGCATGTTTTGGGTTCATTTATTCCGTTTTCTACAAAATCTGGTGGTTTTAAAACGCCGGCTTTTGGATAGTGGTGAGTACTGGTACTGCACCCCTTTTTGGGATTGAAGAATGAATTCCCCACAATTCTAGGTTGCATTTGGCAATCAGCATTGCCATTCCCAATGGTTTCAGACTACTGTGCGGGTAGTCCAATGGTGGTTTTAGGCAGTGTCCTTCTGTGCCCATAACATCGGCAAAAATGGGTGGCAGCCTATTCTTCCTGCATTTCCCTGTGCATTTTCTGGGAAGCTCTGGCCATCATGATGTTTTCATGTCAGTACTGCACAGTTTTGAGGTAGGGCTCGGATGCATGGGTAAATACATCCCACATGTGCTTGTCTGCTGAAAGTTCACGTTCACTTACAGAGCACTTTTAAAGAAGTCCCTAGTTCATTAGTCTAGTCTGTTCTTCAGCTTCCTGGATGTATTCAAAGTGCTTCTCACAAAGCTCTGCTTGATGGTGCCAACTTCTCCTGAGGTGGATACACTTTTCCCATCAATGTTTGGACAGTGTCTCAGCTCTGGGTTGAACCGAGCAGTGACTCCGGCTACTATGCAGTCTCTACCTGTACCACTAAGAGAGCACCGCTGTGCTTAACTCATCTGTCAGATGAACTCCCCCGACCCCGTCTGTCTCTTGAATTTATATGCCATGCCTTTCAATTTCACTAAAAACCTGCCTCTAACATGAGGTGCATCATCACTCGATTTAGTTTCTCTGGAAGTATAGCTTTGCGAATATATTTGTAACAATAATTTCCACTGGGTACAATAGCGCTTTCTCCAGAGTGTATATTTTCTTTGCAGTTTGTGCAATGAAATCACAGCCAGCAAACTTGTTCCTGCACGTTTTAACTCCACTGTAAAAAAACATCTTACTTTTGAAATGACATCTGAACCTGGTTTGCAGTGCTTTGTTCAAGGTAAATTATCAGTTAATGGGAAAGGGTGTTAATTGGATAGTATGGGTTAATACGCACATAGTGCAAACTGGACAGATAACCTGTTCACTCTGAAGTGGATCATTTTGAAACGTGCTTACTACAAGAATGTGCATTTCTGTTTATAATGTAGGCCAGCTATTTGATGTCTGTATTCTGTTTAGTGCCTCCTCTGAATATAATGTCATGGCTCACTTACTGCCCCTCATATATAGTATCCCTACATCTACAGTATCTCTCCTACATCCCACCTTCCCCCAGAAGCTCAACATCTCCTTAACCCTGGTTATCTCTAGGCTAGACTGCTGCAACAGCCTCTTCCTCAACCTGCCCCTTGACTCCCTTTGCCCCCTTCAACTAATCCAAACTAGGGGCCTCATTACGAGGTGGGCCGAATGGGTTTAATGGCGCCGGTAATGGTGCCGTTGTCGGTAAACCCATTCTGCCCTATTACGAGGTTCCCTTGCGGGACCCGCTCTGAATGTCTGGTCAGACCAGACGTTCTTTGTGGGGCCCGCAAGGGGACCAGGGAGCTAATAACGGGCCCATTATTAACGGGCCCGTTATTATCTCCCTCCCCATTCCCATTGAGCCCTATGGGTGCTCAAATGGTAATGGGGGTGGGTTTTTTGAATGAGGAATACCCAGGTCCTCCAAGGTTGGAATGGCCCGGTAATTCCTCATTCAAGGAACCCGGACCCGAGTTTGGAGGCAGCCATGCCCTTATTAAGGGCATGGCTGCCTCTAAATTCGTAATGAGGCCCTAGGACTGCAAGACTTATCCTTGGCCTCAAGCCCAGAGATCACATCTCTCCAGATCTAAAATGGAACCACTGACTCCCGTTGACCACAAGGATCAAATTCAAGATCCTTTGTATCATCCACGAGGCTGTCTGGGACCTGGTACCTCTTTCCATCCAGCTTTCCCACCCTAAATACTTTCCGGCCAGAGTCCTTCGGTCTTCTGGCTCTGACTCTCTGTAGGTCAAATGTTTCTCCAAGCAGAGAGTGGGAGGTAGACCCGTTTCCTCAGCTGGCTCATCCCTCTGGAACGGCCTCCCCTCCCCCAGACTTAAGCCGGATCGTCTTACGTTCCAGAAACTTCTCAAGACTTTCCTTTTCTCCTCTTCCTTCTCTCTCCCCCTCCTGTGCTAACTCTCCACCTGACGCTGCGACTGGGGCTTAGTCCCTTCAGAGTCATACAGGGGCCAGACCACCCCCGACAAGTCTCGCCAGCATCCTTTGCCAGCACTTGCCCTCACGCTCCCTTTCCTGTACTAGCCCAACTTGGTCCTCCCTTTCCACCGCACTCAAGCCCCCCCACTCTTCCCCTGGCACTTGCAGCCTTGGCCCACCCAGCAGTTGCCTGCCGCACCCTTGGGGGTACACCACTCTTGCACTTCTCCCTCTACCCTTCCCCCTTGCACTTACCACCTTGTCATGCACTTGCACAGTAGGATTGTCTTGTCTTTTGGTGCCTGGAAACACCTCCGTATAGGCGCCATACAAATGTCCAATAAAAAATTATCTGCTGACAAATCTGGGATGAAATCCATAGATACTAAGTGCTAGGGTCAGGGTGGTGTACGGAACCTTTGCTACAAATGTGGAGAGATTTCAGCCTCTAGCACTTGCTACAGCTATACATCTTGAGGGGGAGTGGAAAGAAGTGGGTAATGTATTATTTCCCTGTCTCTCACATGGCAGCTGGTGGGATATTGACTGTTAGGCTTAAAACCATGTCTAAACTTGGCTATGCATTCTTAGCCCCCATGAACGAAGGCCTGTCCCCTGTCAAATGCTTTGAAATAGCCAGAGTTATGCTGGCTAAAAAATAAGACACCAGCCATCAGCTACCAAAACCTAGGGTTGCACAGAAATACAGCCTCAATGTGTATATTTAAGCCATACCATAGTCACATAAAGACAATGTGCAGAACCCACGTGGGCTCTGACAGGCACAGCAGCAAGAGGAAATCACCCCATGATAAATAGCATCTGATCTAGAACAGAGGGTGCTAACAAGAATGTACCTATGTCATGGTATAGGATTACTAAACATATGAACAATGACGCCATAGTACATACACCAAAATATGACTGAAGCACAGAATATTGGGCGTCATAATAAAAAGGGGAAACATACTGTAGCATTATTATAATATTGACAACCTATGGAGAATTAACAGAATGAGGCTGGCAGGAGACCATTTGCATAGAAGGCACTTAAAGGCACACTCACTTTGAGGGCCGTGGGGGTACAGCCAAGTATGGCAACGTCTCCTACCTAAAAGAGGAGCAGTGTGCAGCTCAGACCAAAAGGGGGCACATCCGAGTGCAAGCGACGCAGAGGGTAATCACACCGGCACAACCCTTTGACCAATATCAGTTGTCCAGGCATAGGTTCCCTGTGAAGCGTGTTGCTTAGGAGATCAAAAACCTGCAGGCCTGATGCGGAGCAGTAGAATCTGACAGCGCTTAGGATCATGGCAGAGGCCTGGAAAGAGTGGAAATGGTAGCGATGGGAAACAAAATAAGCAAATATTGCTAAACCCTATGCAAAACATGCCATTCACTATACCTACATTTGTATGACTTTACCTGGTCTTTGGCCTTGACCAGGTATAAACAGTACTACCTGATCAGGCATGTACACGTTTCTCAATTTTCACTTGTGCGGACCTCTGCACTTTCATGCTCAATAAATGAGGGTTAGTGTGACGGGTTAATCCTAATGCATGCAGAGACTTCTGCTTGGCAACATTGGCTGCTATGGCACTTGAGGTGTTGAGCATTGACCCTTCATACCTAGATAGATAAGCAGCACTTTATTAGTTGCTATAATGACAAAGTAAGAAGCATGAAGAAGTCAGTAAAAACAACCTGCGTTGTGGGAATCAACAGCGTAAAAAGCAATGTGTAATGAGGCTTTACTCTGTTGATTCCTGTCACAGCTCGTTTTCCTACATTTGTTTGGTGGAGTGGAGGGCCAGAATATGATTTGCGCTTATGCCGCCTTCCTTCCTCACCACCATATAAAATACTCCAGCATTTGCACCTGCATGGTTTTTCCTGCCGTAGCAAATGCTGGAGATCCTATAGAGTTTGCTGGCCTGCAAACTCCATAGGGATTCATTGTATATGCCGCCTGCCATGCGTACATGGCAGGTGGTGTTCACTCAATTTGTGCAGTGGAGCGCAAAAGAGGGAGGACAATTTGCCCTTCCTTTTGCACTGGCTTCAAATAACATGGAACTAGAAAATGAGCTCCTTTGTACCTAATGCAAGTGGGTGATTGACAGTTATCTCTTTGACTTGTCATTTACTTTGGTGTCTTTTGTTTCTTGCCAGGTCCTTTTGCTTCCTACTGTTTTTTAAAGTAGTTCCTGGTGACAATCAGATTATTACCAACGATCTGATTGGCCCGCGCCAGGTCCTTACCAACCCGAGAAAGCACTAGTCGCAGCAGCGTCCCTCTGTGTTCCTTTGGTGACTGGTTGCCATGGAAAGGGACTCTGTGTAATACCTTCTCCCTGTTGCCTGGCAGCCATATTTTTATTTTTACTCCCAATTCAATGGCTGCCATGGAAAGGGAGAAGGGACTATGTGCAGTCCCTTCATCTCATTCCACGCAGGGCAACTTTTTTTCCTTCCTTTTTTCGCAACTAAAATAAAGACTCTATTAGTACCCTGGTCTAACGGGCTGGGATCCAACACCAGGTAATATCAGGGACCTTTCCTGTAACTATGGGCCATGAGGCATTACTTGATGCAGTAATGCCCCCGCCCCAGATCCCCAGCTCAGGGCTTATTGCTTAAATAATGGATGAAGAACTTCTAATAATACATATTGTGAGTAGTAAGTTGAAAGTATATTCAAACCGCGGTTCAAAGATAAACCCCTGCATACAGCACTAGCTGGTGGATGGGTAGCCGTGTTGGCATGCAGAATGCTCAATGCAGAGGCCATATGAGAGATGAAAAAAAGAATTCCACAAAGTGCAATGTGGCCTCTTTTTTGTAACAAAATAATGATTGAAAACTTTATATGGCTAATAATTATTTCAGAATTGTTTCCTGTCATTTTGAGAGTCTCTCAATACCGTGATTGGAATTCCAAGAAAATGTTAATTGGTTCTCCTTTTTTGGGCCAGCTACTTGAGACTTCCAATTCATCGCCTGAATATTATGTCACCTGAACACAAAACTATTAATTCCCATCTATATATTTTTAGAGGGCTATCACGGACACCAGGAGACACCTAAATTAGAACATACTCAATCCAAAAACTGTCAGCCAGGCATCTACTCAATTAACTCTCAGAAACCACGAGGGACAGTGAGGCACTTACTTGACTGAGTGACAAAGTGCTACAAGGCCCCAACGATGGCAGTTGTGCACTATAAATGTGTCAGTAATATAGCATAAGGTTGGCCTCTAACACATTCTATATGTTCCTCTGTTTTAGTAGTGTTACCTTGGAGGGAGCCGAAACAACTTGGTTTCATTTGCTGCACCTACTCAATCAAAACCTCCAGCCACTTCCAGGTGTTGGAGTCCAGCTTTCTCAGGGGACACTCCATCTTGCTAACATTCCTGCACTCACGGGGTCACGTTTCACGCTGCACCGGACTTAATCCTGGAATGTGCTGCTGGCTTTTTTTTATCCCTCACAGAAACCTGCGTGTTTTTTTTAAGATGTTTGTAAAAAGTTATGTCACGTGAAGCGCTTCGAACATTTGGGTCGGCGCTGTGTGGCTATTGATACATTATCATCCTGGCCATGTCAATAATGGCCAATGCACCATTTGACCTTAAAGACTTACTGTGCTATTTTGGCCCAGTGTAGAATTTTGACGGGGTAACATGACATCACTTTGCCAGTCGTGGAGCTTAAAATGGAGTCGTGAGTTCAGTGATCAGGAACGGTGTTCCACTACTTTTATTTTTTTCTGTTTACCATTCGTCAACTTATTACGCACTTATTTACCATTTATTTTAATTGGTTATTTATAATGTGCTTACTACCCAGAGGTTTCTAAGCGCGGACATGGGGATCGAACCTGTGTTGCTCCGCATCGTCTCGCTTCCAAGGTGAGCGTGTTGCTTCGGAGCTATCCTCCTGAGACAGAGGATTTTTCCATTCATGTCCCTCGGCAAATGTGAAGTTGTAATAGGAGCCTTAGTTACTACTCACTTAAACTACTGCAAAGCCCCGGCCGCAACACCTTGTCACATGCTGCACCAGGCTTCCGCCTACGCTCTCCCCAGCCGAGACCACAGTTCCACTCCTTTGTTCATTACACTTCTACCACTGCGTGACTTGCTTTGTTAATCCTTAGATGTCAGGCCCAAACCCCCTGTTGGATGAAATGTACAGTCCCCTTGCCCATCTCTGCTGTCTGTGCTCCCTTATAGAAGAGCGTTGGTGCTTTTAGCTTGACACTATTCAGGAACCAATTTACAGAAGCCTGATGTTTACCATTTCTGGTGCACTTTAGCAGCACAGTTTATTTTACTCAATGTATTTCCTGAAGAACCTAAACTTTTTTCCTGTTCAATGGCACAGAGTTGCTATACCCATATTACACATTTTCAGCAAGCACAACCCTTTTCCTATGAGAACATTTGGAAATAAAATAGGTTACCACATAGAAGAGGCCTACCGGGAAATATCCAGAAGTCCCTGTACGCCAGTCCACCCCTGCTCACAACAAATATGTTGTGCTGAAGTTGAGTACGAGAACCACACACATTGTGTTTACAGTAGGCATTTTCTTTGAGAAAAAAGAAAAGTTTATAACGAACAGTGTTACATACAAATTCCATTGGAAAGGATGATGTCAGCCAGCGATGGAATCTGACTCACGTGGAGCGAACATCTGGTGGGGATAGACTGGAGTTCTTTAAAGCCACGATCCTTTACACAAGACCCACGCGATACAAACAAAAAGAAATCACTCTTTTTCCATCAGTGGAACATGCGCTGCCATCCCCTGAAGAAACGTAAATGAATAGCGAGGCAATCTGGTGGCAAACCAGCGTCAAACATGTGCGGTAACTTTACAACATGTACTGGGGCTTTCAATATTAAAAAGAAACAGATACCAACCCACCCATACCTCACTTCATCGAGAAAGCCACCGCCATCAACTCTTTCTTCATCAATAAGGTCAGCATGATCCACTAACACATAGACACCAACACTACAAACAACAGCACACTACACAAAACCACAACGACCTGGACAACTTTCAAGACACTCACTATGAAAGACCGCACTGCCATACTAGCATCTCTCAAGGCCACATCACATGCGGATGACATCCTCCCTGCCTCTACACTCAAGACCCTTTCAACTGAAGCACTCCTCCCTTACCTGACAATTATCAACAGCTTCCTAACTCAAGGCACCTTCCACTCGACCCTCAAAACCGGACAAACTCTATCAGCTTCTCAAGACACCAACACTAACATTGACAACCATCACCCATCTTTACTTCCTAGATAAGACCCTTGAGAAAGCAGTAGCCATGCAACTCCTCCATCACGTCAAAGCCAACAACCTGCTCCAGTCCTACCAATCTGGCTTTAGACCTAGATGCAGCACAGAAACAGCTACGATCAAGGTGATCAACACTATGATATGATGTGATGTGTCATTTATAACGTGCCCGTACACAAGTGTTTCTAGACGTGACAACACAAGGGAGGGAAGACAGAGGGAAAACAAGACAAACGATCTTACTATGCTTTGTGTTATTCAGATCTTGCAAGTGTGAAGGCGGGCAGAAAGGAGAAGTACTTGGGAGAGGGAAAGGGGAAGTGCAATCAGGCAGCGTAGCTCTTACTGAGTGCAGCCAGGGCAGTGCGGCTCTGGGAAGGGCAAGGAGGCAGGGGACTGTAGGGTTGCAGTTTCAGCCCCTAAGTGCACGGTAGGCCTGGAGGGAGTGCAGGGGAGACTGATCAGGAGGAGCCTGGTGCCCAGTGAGACTCTGACGGTAACCAAGCAAACAGTCGGTGCAGCAGGCAGGTAGTTCAGCAAGGGAGAGAGAGAGAGAGAGAAAGCAGAGGTGAAACGGAAGGTCTTGAACTGCTTCCGGAACTGTAGGCGTTCCAGCTCAAGATTGAGAGGGGCAGGGAGGCCATTCCAGAGGGAGGCGCCTGCAGAGGAGAGAGATTTACTCCCCGGCCCCCCACTCTCTGCCTGGAGAAGTGTCTGACCACTAGATAGTTTAGGTAGCTGAGCGAAGGGATCTGAGAAGGAATGTATTTTGGAAGAGAGAGTTGGATGTCGTGCAGGCCCCGGCCCCAGAAAGCCTTGTGGATGATGCAGAGGGTCTTGAACATGATTCTTGCAGCCACCGGGAGCCAGTGGAGAGATTTCAGGGTTGGAGATATACAGTCCCTGGGCTTGTGGTCAAGGTCAAGTCTTGCATTCCTGTTCTGGATTAGTTGCAGAGGATGGAGAGTAGAGGAAGATAGGTTGAGAAAAAGGCTGTTGCAGTAGTCCAGCCTGGAGAGAACCGGGCGCTGGAGACAGTGAGCTTCTGGGGGAAAGTGACAAAAGGAAGAATACCTCTGAGGAAGTGCAGCTGGTATGGGGCCTTCTTGGCAAGGTCCGTGATGTGAGGAAAGAAGGAGTGAGTGGAGTCGAAGATGACACAAAGGTTTTTTGCCCCCCAGGAAGGCAAAGAAAGAGGGCCCAAGGAGGGTAGCCATAGTGAGAGAGCTAAAGCGGGAGCAGAAGTCACAATTAGAAGGATCTCTGTCTTACTTACTTTAAGGCAGAGATCATTGGATGTGAACCAATCCTGAATCGTGGCTAGACAGTCAGGAACGAGTGAGAGAGAAGAGGAGGCT
Organism: Ambystoma mexicanum; assembly: GCF_040938575.1. Taxonomy (NCBI): domain Eukaryota; kingdom Metazoa; phylum Chordata; class Amphibia; order Caudata; family Ambystomatidae; genus Ambystoma; species Ambystoma mexicanum. The sequence goes on from NC_090932.1 coordinate 783,145,786, forward strand.
GAGGGGAGCATGAAGGAGAGCTGAGTGTCATCCGCATAACACTGAAAGTTAGAGAAGGTAGAGATCAAGTGGGCCAAAGGGGCCAAGTAGACATTGGAGAGCCAGGGTGAGAGGCTGGAGTCCTGGGGAACACCACAAGTGGAGAGAGAGGTGGTGGAGAGAGGATGGACCCAAGTTGGACATGGGAGGGTCGGTCCAGGAGGAAGGAGGTCAAACACTCCAGGACCTGACCCATGATTCCCAGGTTCTTCCAGAGGTAGTTGATCAGGATGGCATGATTGACTGTGTCAAAAGCAGAGGAAAGAGCCAGGAGAATGAGGACAAAAGGAAGGCTCAAGTCAATATTATCGAGAAAATCTTTACAGATGTTCAGGAGAGCAGTTCTGTGCCTCTGGCTGCTCTGAAGCAAGACTGATGGTCATGGAGACAACCAGATTCAGTGTGGTGAGTAATCTGGGAGATGGCCAGCTTTTCCATGAGTTTGCCCAGGAAAGGAGTGATGGAAATCGGGTGATAGTTTGCCAGACAGGTAGGATCGGCAGAAGGCTTTTTAAGAAGGGGCCAACAAAGGGAGTGCTTGAGGAGAGAGGGGAAAGATTCAGTGGTGAAAGAGTGATTGCAGAAATCAGCCAAGGCTGGAGTGAGGGTGTCGATGTGGTCCTTGTTGGTTCTGGAGGAACAGGGAAGCACCTGTTTGGACGACACTTTCATAGATTGGACTTGTCTAGAAACATCGTCAGGTGTTGTCGGAGAGAAAGAGGAGAAGGGAGGAGGAAGAGGCGCCCATAGGGATGTCAAGAGAGGAAGAGGGAGAGGAAGAGGAGAGAGAGGACAGAATATCCTGAGTTTTAGTGGTGGAGTGAGAAGCCAGAGTCATAAAAAGGGCCTCGGAGGGAACAGGAGAAGTGGAGACTTCAGGATTGGTCAGCCCCATGCATATTTTAAAGAGTTTGGCTGTGTTGTTAGAGGCCACAGAGATGCAGGCTTGAATGTGGGCTCTTTTCTTGGACAGGATAGAGAGTATGTATTGCCATTGGAGCAAACGGCAGGCCAGTTTGCCAGAGGATGAACCTGAAGCCCTCCACTTCCTCGCAGGCACCCTCCAGTTGCTTTTCAGTGCGGCAAGGCCAGAGTCATACCAAGAGTTGCACTTGCAGGTAAGCTTCAGGCAGATTCTCATGACAGGGGCAAGGGCGTCCAGAGTGTTGGAGATAGAAAGATGCAGGTTAAAGAGGGCTGTGTCAGAGTGTGAGTCAGCTGCAGGCAAAAGAGGAGCAGAGAAAGTAGCCGCAAAGGGATCTACTGATACCCCAGCTTTGGACTGACTGGGTGCACTTGGTCCACTCCCAAACCCCCATCCCCTGCACTTGCCCCCCCCTCTTGCACCTGTCTGCGCACTTGCATGAGCTGAATCGCTGTCACACCTATTTGCTGTTATCTACACCATTAATTGTATTATATGCACTTGTTTCTTGCACCCACTCTGCCCGTGCATACTTGTATCATTCAGAAATTCAATGGCTCTGAATAACGGTTGTTTTCCCCTTGTTCCCTCCCTCCTTGAGCACTTAGAAACACTTGCTTTTCGTATAGGCACTTTGCAAATAAACAATACCATACCATACCAATACCATACATACTTCATGGGCCGAATGACCAAGTAGGTAGGTGGCATTGTTGGGGTAGGCTTAGTCTGAGGGACGGAGAGTTTCAGGTGAGAGGAGAGCAGAAAGTGGTCGTCCAAAAGAGAGGAGTGGTGAGAGGGTTAGAGAGGGGGATGTCTGAGGAGATGAGAACATCCAAGATGTGTCCAGCAGAGCCAAAGGCTGCCTCGCACATATGACAGTGCAGTACGCAACTGCAGGCTATACTGATTCTCTGAAATTGACCGTTTGTTATTATATGTGCATTATACATTCTGTTTTATGGTTGGAGAATGGATTTAGCCACTCTGTTTGTATATGAGGATGAGTCAGGCCTGGGGCGGTGGGGTAGAGCAGTAAGCAGCACTCGCATGCACGGGTGTGTTTGCATTATAGCCCCTTTCTCTCTCATTTGGTCTCGTGTATTATTTGTGTCTGAGTGCCTGAAGTGTCTTTGGTGTTGTGGGGGAGCAGGACGAGCCTGTAACAGCTACCAGGCTCAATTAGGAATGCGGGACACTTTTCTTTAGGACTATTGTGTGTCCTTTCCCAACCCTGATAGAACCGGAAGAAAATGACAATTGGGTGGGACACACTTCTGGACAGTGCCATAGGAAATGGCCTTACACCCAAGGCAAAGGACACGGCCTTGCTTGGAAGACTGGGATTTGGATTGTGAGCAAGGTCTGAAAAAATGGTTGCAGAGGCCCAGGAGTGGGGCTTGGATGGATGAGGAGTGTATGGGATTCCTAGGGAGCATCCTGCTCCTCCCCATCCACATTACAATAGCAGTTGAATTGTCATAAGCAGCTACAACACATCTAATTTCACACTGTCACAAATATAGTTTCCATGCGATTTAGTCTCATAATGCCCTACGGTCATCAGCTCCGCCTTTTAGCAGTGACATTATTGCATGAGTATTGCATTGTGGATACCCCACGGATGAACGCTGCACGGATGGCTACGCCCTCCCCCTGGCCCACTGAGGTTGAACTGTGTGTAGTAATGTGGGAGTGTTGGTTACTAACAACCGTAAACTGAAACTACAAGGACCACAAATCCCAGTACTAATGAGGGCGCAGAGGGTTGAATAGCATACACACCTGAACTAAGTTCCCGATAAAAGCACGAGGCTTGAAAAGGGTTGAGGCAGAACAACCACAGAGTTTCAAAGTGAATACAGCTGAGAACTGTAATGCACTCTTCACCTGCGAAGAAACACACATCTCAAGAGTAGGCCCCATGCCAGAAAATCATGTGAGCCCATGGCGGGCACAATAAAATAAAAAGTGATTATAGGGCCCTTCCCCACCATGATGGTTCGGATTACTAAACACATGCATGCCAACACGTGAACATGAGTTCTAGTGGTTTGCATTGCATTGCATAGCACTGCACCGCAGAAGGTGCGCATTCTATCGCGGGGGCGTTTAATGGTGCATTCCAGGTTTTGCATTCCCAGCACAAGCTTCTAGGAAACATTAAGGCCTGCGAGTTCACATTGTGATTGGTCTTATTGATATGTCCTGGATCAATACTTAATAATGTCTCCAGATACACACGGGCTGGTTTTCGCTGAAGCCCTAAGGCAGTGCCAGTGATCAGACCCGCCCAAACCTCCCACTCACCTACATATCAAGCCACACATGTTGCTAACTAGTGTAACAGGGTAAAACGGTCTGCGTTAGATGTCCAGCCCATATATCCAACGGGATAAAGTACAAAAGCATGTGCTTTACAGCAGTGCTAGGTATGGTTTTCATTTGACAGGAATTTCTTAGTAAACCACAATCTCGCTGTGGGTTAAATGCCCCACTTGGATTCACCCTGCGGTTATCACGTTTTTAAGATGATTGATAATTAAAGGCACACAAATATTTCCCTAAGCAAATGGAAAATATGACACAGTATTCAGTACATAGCAGTTCTTTTCAGCTCCAAAAGGGACAGAGTGCAAATTAATGTGACTCCCATCTCCTGTGGCCTGCTGTGAAGTTCTATAATGTTCGGAATCTCCGAGCAATTATACCTTTAAGGCAGAGGTCTTCAAACTGTGGGGCGCCCCCCGCCCAGGGGGGGCGCGGCCGCATCCAGGGTGGAGGGAGGGGGGGCGCCAGAGCCCAGCATGAAATGTAAACAAAACAAAACAAAAAAAAAAGTTTTTTTTTTTTTTTTTTTTTTAGTTTGGAGGAAATGGGAAGGGGCAGCTCACTTGGTCAGACTGGACCATAAAATGGTCTTAGGCACCAATGAAAAAATGCCCAGCAGTTGCAAATGGAAATTCAGTCCTTTAGTCAATACTGTTTGAATAGTACCCAAGGGGTTGTTTTTTGTTCAAATGTAAACAAATTGTGATATTTAAAGAATATTTATTCAGCAACAATGGTCAAAGCTACTAGCTGCATAGTGAAGTAACTCCTCAAACTGGCCCACATTGGCCAAAAAAGTGGCCCATTTTGACTGGCCTACACTAGCATTTTGCATTTTTGGTACGGTCATCGCCCTATTGCCCTATAGGCCTGTGCAAGCCTGCCGGCTAATCCATAATGGGTGAGGGGGCGTTCACCCACTGGCCACCTCACCCATTATGGAGGAGCTGAGGAAACCAGCCCAGTGAAACACTGAGCACTCCATCAGCTGCTTTTTCCAGCTGAGGGAGTGATCCTGGGCTGGCTGAACTGTCAAAGGGAAAAACTGATCACTGAGCCATGCAACGCTGGGGGTGTTTTGCTTCGCCAGCCTTGCATAGCTCATTGGAAATGCTGACTGGGCACTGCATGTATGTATGTGCGAGAGGGTGCTCCAACTCCTCCTCGCACATACGGGCAGAGCAACCTAGAGCGGGGCATTTTAGCAACTATGCGCCCGCCCCTGCAGAAGGTACATTTATGGCGAATTATTTTTTATTTAAATGTGTATAGATGTGTGTATGCTTGTGTTATGGGACTGTGGTGGGAGCAGGATGGGCGGCAGCACTGGGATAGTGGTGGGAGTAGGGTTGGGAGAGCCCAGGGTCATTACTGGAAGTAGGGTATGGTGACGGTACGCAAACGTTCATAGCATTCAGGCCAAAAACGTATGAAGACCACTGCTTTAAGGTAATGTAAGAGAACTTGCACAGCGCTTTACTGCACCCACGAGTGGCCTTGCTGTGCTTCTGGATGAGGGAAGGGAGCAGGGTTCATACATGGGATTGTGGGAAAGGCAGAACCGAAACCTTTGATGTTGATGGGTGCAAGTCGGGAGCACCCAGTTCCTGAGTGGCAATCTGCTTTCTATGGATGCTGTCGAAGAAACTTGGGAGTTTGTTATCCATAGGAAAGAGCCAAAGATCAGATATACTACAGTGCTTTGGGTCTGTACAACAAAATTACTACACAGATGGCATAGTGCTTTATCTATCTATCGATCTATCTATCTATCGATCTATCTATCTATCTATCTATTCATTTACTTGATTGTTTAGTTATTTTTGGTGTTTTAAACACATCACTGGTAAAAACATGATGCTTCTCACAGCGTGCCAAGAGTAAAGGGTGGAGTGGGTGAGGGAAAGGAGGGTAGGAGAAATGGTGGAGCATGGTGGAGGCAGTAGCCTGTCGATTAGGGGAGTACGGGCGGGGCAGCTTGCACCCCCCAAGGGCTCCATAGAGATGAACATCGTGAGATTGAAGAGTGTCCTGGGAATTTTCCCTGAGCTACCTCCTTGTCTGGAGGGCCCTGCGGCTGGAAGATGGTGTCCCAGGCGTGCATTTTCAGGTATGATGGGTGGCACAGTTTTCATAATTCTATTTTTCTAGGAGGCCCTCCTAATGGCCCATTTAACTTAATGGATGCAGCTGCCCCTTGCCATTTTGGGCCTCTGTTGAAGAGACCTCGTCGCCTTCAGGGCCACCATGAGCAGGGGAAAATGCAGGTGACAGAAGGCACCTTAACAGCCTCTTAATTACTGATGTAAAACGTGTATTTAGTAAACAGGGCTTTTCTAAGGCGGGTTTAGTCAATTGACAAAGTGAAGCGTAATTTTCAAATGAAAGACTACCCCTCCCCTCCAGACACCTACGAGATCTGTGTCTGCTAACATCAACATAAAAGCGAGCGAAACAAGAGAGCTCTTTGTAAAGAACAAATATATCCATGATGTCCAGTAGGTTGACATGCAAAAACGTGTGTGCTTTTATGTAGGTAGTCCAATGTTCTTAACAAAATGCATAATATCAAACTGGAAGATTGTGACAAATAATCTCTATACTCAGGTAACCCTACTGCACAATTTAAAGTGTGCATTCTTTTGCGATCAAAGGTTCATTGTTCAACCTGAATTTAAACAAATACATAACATAAATAATTTCAAAATAAATTAATAAATCAATACATTAATAAATATATTTCTTTTAGTGTTTGTCTTATAAGTGCAAACGCTACAGTTGTGTACAACAGTACACTTTCAGACGTGTTTTCTTTTTCTTTCTGGGCTTTGTAGTTCTCCATTGAGGATTTCTAAACAAAGCCAGAATTGTATTATTTTGGCTTAACATGTTTCCATGAGGATTTACAAGCAATCACTATAAGAAAACATGTTAATTTGTTCTTGAACGGCAAAACTTAAGTTGTCAGGAACCAAAATAGCAGTGGGTTAAAATTCTGGCTTTACTGCTTGGCCAAAGTATGTTCATTAGATATTACTGTGAATTAACTGCAAACATTGGAGTCCCTAGAAGTGATTAAGATCACACTACTTTGAAAAAAACTCCCTTACAATAAGGGTGAACTTAATGATTTTAGGAACAAAATCCGTATGCTCCTCTGTCTGTGGCCCTTTAGAATGTCGCCTAGCATTGTGCCATTCTTGCACGGGTTCTCCCTATTTCCCATAACACTGCATTTGACAGGCAGATACATAGCCTCATCAGCTAATCAGTGCATCAGGGATTCTAGTATAGCAGACTGACTGCGGCAGTACCAATGGTGATTTTATCTGCTGTAGCTGCCAACACCAAAGTTGCTCAAACCGTCCAGATTACTGCCCCACTGGTGAATGACAAACTCTTTCGTATGTCTTGCTATGTTACTTAGTCTTGCATCACAAACCTTCTGCTGTTTTCACAAATGACTTAGAGAGTCATGATCTGCAAGAGGTGATGTAAAGGACCATGGTAGAATCAGGCAGAGAAGGGAAAGTTTGCTTTGTTGCAATTTTGATAGTAATTGTTAATGTGCTCTACAGGCTGCTAATGTAAATTATTTCTGTGGTTGTCTGTGGTGTCTTTCAGAGAGATGTGTTAGTCTATCTGTGGTTAATGTCGTATACGGGGGGGGGGGGTCAGTGTAGAAGTGTGTCTTCACGTGGTGTACGTTCCATTGTGAAAGCTGTGTAGTTTAGGTGCTGGAGCTGTCTGACAAGATGCGTTGTCTGTTCAGTTGGGAGGTAGAATGATTTTGAGTTGGTTATTGTTCCCATGTCTTCCCAACAAACTACCCAATAACTATCGACAAACATTTTCACTTTTGAAAATATTTTGAAAATAGTTGGTCACAGTTATTTGTGTATATCCATGAAAAACATTCTTACTACATCTTTATGTCTTTTTTTTGGCCATATTATAGGATGTTTGTCTAAGTTGTGTTGCTTCAGGTTACTCTTTAACAAGGCAAAACTTCAGGACCCACAGTTTCAATCCAGCTGCCCGGGACCTCTGCCCTGACTGCCCACCAACACCTCAAAGACACTCCTATTGTAATGTCAGTCATTCTAACATGGGATTATGGCAAAATACAGATGGAAACCATAAACTATCAACATACAAGGACACCATTTGATGCATTAGTCCACCCCATGCCCCAGAGGTTTCAGTTTAGTTATAAAAATCTCATCACTCTTGAAGTGTTACAGATGATCGCAGGTCAAGGCAGCAGTGTTGTTTGACGCAGGACTGAGGAGATGCTGGCCGCCGATAAGTATGCGCTACGTCCATGCATTCAAACCTTTAAGAACCGAGGATTGGACCCTCGGCAGCAACGCACTTGCAGGACAAGACTGCAGTGTTGTGCGATGCAGGACCGCAAAAGACGCTGCCTGTCGATACGTAGCACTTTGAGCTATGTCCACGCATCCAAACCTTTAAGAACTGAGGATCGGACCCTCTGCAGGCAAAGCCCTCGTGGACAAGGCCTCGCTGTTGTGCGACGCAGGAGATGCTACCCATCAATACGTAGCATGTGCCACTACGTCCATGCATCCAAACCTTTAAGAACCGAGGATAGGACTCTCTGCACCAAAGCCCTCGCAGGACAATGCTGCAGTTTTGTGCAAAGCAGGTGTTTGGCAATGAAGGGGTCAGAACACAGGGTGTGAGCAGCGCAGCAGTCGACCAGCAACAACCGCAAGGTAAAACAGGTGCAGGTGGGGGACATAGCCATTACTGCCATACCTCACCCTTACTTCCATTTCAATGTGAATCTCACCCTTCACTGTCTCTATGCATCTATTAGGCTGTCCCTCTCCAGGGTAGCTGTACTTTTTTTTCTGTGTCTTTGCAACTGTTTCTCTGCATTACTTTTGCATCGTTTGCATTCTTTTCCATCTAGGTGATTGTGTGGCCTTCACCAATGTTTCTCTACTTTTCCCTGCTTGTTCTGCATTTCTCATGTCCAGGTGAATGTATTGGCCTCTAACACTGTCCTTTGAATTTGTCCTGCATTCTCTGCATCTCCGCTCTAGGCAAATGTTCCTGAATGGGCTTGCACACAGCTTGCAGTGTCCAATAGGCCTTCTCCTCTTCTCTAGGTTCCCTCTTATGCTGTGATCACTACTGTTGCCCTCCAGGCCTTTCTTCCTCTCCAGGTTGAGCTGAGCCTGGTGAGCTCCCACCGCCTTCTCCAGTCACTGCCCACTGCCGCCCCTGTTTACTTGTCTCCATTTCTGTCTGCACTCTGCTGTTGCTAGTTGTTCCCTCTGTTTACCCCCTCCCCATTTCTCACAAATCCCCTCCTTGTGCACCCAGTGGGGCATAGCTCTGTTCAGAGTTTATTTCTCTTCCCCTCCTCTCGCTTGCCCTTTCTCTCCCCTCTATCACACCCACATGGTGCTTTCAATTCCCCCCATCTTCTCTAACTCCTATTTTATCTCCGATCCTACTCTACTCACCAAGACTGGAAGGAAGAAGTTCAAGAAGGACACCCTGGTCTCCAATCCAGGCCTTCCCATCGCTGACACCTATGTCAGTGCTTCTTCCAGACAGACTCTTAACAACATCCTCTTTCTCATTTGTTTGCCCAACCAATGGACCCTTCATATTATCGGACTTCACTCTCCTTCCTCCTCTTCTCCCATTAACTGTGGCAGACGGTGGGAGGTCCTCTTGACCCCGTTCTAGTTCTCCAGAGTCATCATTAATGTCTATCTAAAAGACATTGTTATGGTAAAGGGCCTTCAGCACAATCTCCTACTATTTCATAGGTGCCTCGCTTGCCTCATCAACTTCCTTCCTTCTCCTGCTATTCCTTCTACCACTTCTCAGGTACCTCTGCCACCTCCTTCTTCTACTGCTCTGGCTCCTATGCCATCTACTACCACTCAGGCTCCTCAGCCACCTCTTTCCTCCATCTCTCTGGCTCCCTTGTCATCTACTTCCTCTCTCGCTCCTCTGTCATTTCCTCCTTCCACCTATCTGGCTCCTCTGCCACTTCCGATGGGTACTCCTCTCCCATGTACCCCCATGGAAGTCTTTAAAAAGTGAAAACCTGCTCCATTTGGCAACTCTCAACTCTCGCTGTGCTGTCAAACACTCCTCTAACTAACATCGGCCACCTCCTTGAACCCCTGGACCTGGATGTTCGCTCTCTTACCAAGACATGGTTCAAGGCCAGCTCTGTCACAAGTTTTGACACACTCCTCCACGAGGGCTACAAGATCCTCTCTGAGCCCAGGCCCAATAGGACTCTCTTTCTCTCTGCATTCTACCCTCTGGTCCGATTCACTGTGCAGGCCACACCTTGGATGTTCTTATCTCTTCAGAAACCCCCCTCTCTAATCATCTAACTACTCCTCTCTCCTGGACTGACCACTTTCTTCTTTTTTCTCACCGGAAGCTTCCCGTTCCCTTGACAAAGGCCCACCCAGAACTGCCACCTTCCTTCTCGGTCATTCGACCTATAAAGAGAGTGTCAGTGGCCTCCTTTGCCTCCAATTTCTCTCCCTCACCTACTCCTGCGACTGACTCCCATCCTGACACAGTCCTTTCCAACCTTCACCTTTCCATTTCTAACACTCTGGATATCCTGGCCCCTGTTATGAGGATCCACCCGAGGCCTACCACCAAGTGCAATTTTTGGTATGACTGCTATCTGCCCACTCTGAAATGCAAGTGCAAAGTAAATGAACGAAAGTGGGGAGCTTTGGGTGCACGCACCCTCTCACAAACGGCCCTGCTGCCTGCTCCAAAGTTAATACAGACTCTCCACAGCTTCTCTAAAAAGAGTGTCCATATTCAGGCCTGCATCTCTGCAGCCTCTAACAACACGGCCAAACTTTTCAAAATCTGCAAGGAGCTGGCCAATCCTACTGCATAATATTTAACAAATCAATCAATCAATCGTTAGATGTGGAAATGTTGTGCACATGATGCATACCGTTGTCAAATGATGACGGTAAACAGATTTCTTTATCACAAATGCTGCTCTGGAGGGTGCCTAAGCCTTGAACCTATTGAGCCGTATTGGACAGTTTAAGGAGATATCAAGTTTTCCAAAGTAATGTGTGGAAGAATGACCCATTCCTGGCTTTTAGACTTATAAGAAATGAAAAAGGTATGTTTAAAACATATTTGCATTTCTGTTTATGTGGATATGGTTGTGAACATATGGTTATGTGTGTACATGTCTGGCTCACAAGATGTCTATGTGTGCTCATCACTCCAGCTCTGTGTCTTGCTCTGGTGGTAGGCACCACTTGCAGTCCTCTGATTTTTGTGTTTCTGGGAGCTGGGGCAGTGAGGATACCACTGGGGCCTCACCGGTTAGGAATTTGTTTACTCACAAGTCTTTGATCACAGTGTGCCCGGATCACCTGATTTTTAGGAAAGCATGATGTTTGAAACAAAGGCACATACCGCAACTAAAGGGTAGCCATTTTGCAGGACCAGACATAAGCACATTCATGTATTAGGCATTTGAATGTAAAAATGTAAAAATGTTAAACTTTATTTGTTGAAGTTGTGTATTCAAGTATGGAATAGTTTTGAATGTTTTTGATAATTTGCTCATGCTGTACTTGAAGTAAATTAAGCAATACAATATCAGCTGTAATATTTATATTGTTTAGGAGTTTCCATCAGGGTAGCTTCCATCTTTTGAATTTAGCCTTATACTTGAGTTGGGGAAGGGTCATTATCCCAAGTGACAATAACCCCTTCCTAGATCTATGAGGTTATTAGCACATGGTCGTAGTAGCAATACATGTTTTGGGGGTGAAATTAAAACATTTTATTTTAAGAGAGCGTAAAGTAAATATATTCATCCCCATTATAGGTTTGGTGGTATCCCGCCGTTAAATCCTGAGGGATACCACCAAACAGTATTACCGTTAATGATACTTGATTTGCCGGAATTACCAGCAGATTACATGTTCCACTAAGGGCAGTTACTCCTCATTCCAAGGAGTCCCATAGGACTTCTTGGGAGAATAGCTAGTATTACCGTCACCGATAATACCAGGGCCGGTAATGTCAGATGTTTTTGATGGTGGGGTGCTGGAATTACCTCCAGCTGCATTCTGGAGGTAATTCCGAACACCCCACTATAATAGTCACAGTTTGTTGTTGCAAAACCCGCTGGTAAACGGAATTACCGGCACATTAATTCCACATCAGCATACTCCTAATCAGGCCCACTTATTTAGTAAACTAAATGTTTTTTTTGTAATATTTAAATAACATCCTTGTCTTCATAGTGGACAAGCACCCCCTGCTGCACTATAAACGCTTTCATCCATGAAGCACAAGAGGTAATCTCCCATTAGGCCAATTCTTGCAAATCCACAGGAGTTTGACCTGCTTGGATGATTTTAATACTCATCAATAACGCATCAATACTTGACACCTGTCTGTTGGCTAGGGGTCACCCCAGGAAATTAGTTAACCAACCTCGAATGACCAAGTGGAATGCCGACAACGACTTGGAGTAAGTCTATGCTGGACTACAAGGACTTAACTAAGATAATCACGTGAAATAGAGAATAATTATACTTCAAGGGTTGTTCATTCAAGGAAGAAACCCCAAGGCAACAAGGACCATTTATATTCTTACCAAGAGGACAAACAATCCACTACACAGAACGAAAAATTGATATAAGATTCAACCTCAATCTAACTCCGCCGAGGGTTAAACAGCAGTGCATTTTCAACCAGCTGTTACAAACTGAAACAGGCCTGGCCTCAACAGAGCAAGACTAAATTTTGCAGAATGTACTGTATTTCAAATTCAGACAACTGTATACAAACACTTGTGTTAATACCTGCAGAACTATGTCAAATTGCAACACAATATGAATAAGAGTTACTAACATTCTGGTGATAACCAGGTACTGTTTTAACTAGCATAGAGAAAGCCATTAGCTTGGCGAAAACAAAAGGCACATGCGCCAAAAGGTTATTGTTGGCTGTTAATGATTGCACATGGATGCAACTTTTGCATATGATGGCCTCTCTCTCACTGAGGCCACTATCTACTAGCCACCTGTCCAGGTAAATTCCTGCCTCTCTGAGTGGGCGGATCTCGCCTCCTCCCTCCTTGCCTCTATCTCTCAACTTCTCCTTCTCGGTGACTACAACATCCACCTGGATGTTTCCTGTCCTTCTTCTGGACTCTTTTGCCACCTCTGTGACTCTCTCACTCTCTATTCACCCGTCTGGCCTGACTTACACTGCAGGGCACATCTTGGATGTTCTGATCTCCTCAGACCTCCCCCTCTCTAACCCTCTCACCACTCCTTTCTCCTGGAGTGATCAGTTTCTCCTTTCCTCTCATCTCTCTCTCTCTCTACCCCTCAGGCCAAGCCTATTCAAGCTCTGTCACCCACCTTCTCGGCCATCCGATCCATGAAGCGTGTGTCAGTTAAGGCTTTCACCACCACTCCTCCTTCTGCATCTTTGGCTGACACACACCCTGATACAACCCTTTCTAACCTTCACTGTTTTATCTCTAACACTCTTGATGTACTTGCCTCAGTCATGAGAATCTGCCTGGTGCCCAAATCCAAGTGAAACTCTTGGTATGACTCAGACCCCGACACCATTAAATGCAAGTGTAGGGTGGCTGAGAAGAAGTGGAGGGAAACAATTACACCGTCTGACAAACTGGCCTGCCGCCATCTCCAAAGGTAAATTCAAAATAAGGCTTTCACGCAAAACGTTGCGCCACTGTTTGTAGAAGAGGACTCTATTGCACATTTTTTGGCTTAAGGTTTAATGGTGTTTTTATTTTTTTTATTTTGTAATGTTTTGGCCCTCTGTGAGACACATGTTTTGTCATCTCTTGTGCCTTTTTCAAATCAGGGCAATAACCTTGATTTTCTCAATTTTTAGTGACATACAGCAAACAGAAAATAAGAATCAAAAGGACCGAAAAAAAAATGGTTGAATGCATTTAAAAAAAATAATAAATAATGGGGGGTTCCCCCCAACCCCCTGTTTTCTTTAAAAAAAACATTTTTTTTAACTATATTACATTTTTTTTAAAACGGAACAATAAAAAAAAGCATTTGAAAAAATTGTTTTTCGATCCTTTTGACTCAAACTTTTTGTCATTCGATCCTTTGTATTTGATCAAATGACTGGACACCAAAAAAGAACATTGAGAAAATCAAGGTTTTTGCAAAGTGGCTCAAAGTTTTGCGGGAAGGCCTTATTTTGAATATACCATAGGGAGTAGCAGAATTTGTTCTCTGTTTACTTTTCACGCACATGCAACACCTCCAATAATCGAATAGGATGAAATAGGGCGCAGAGCACTTTAAGCTGATATCTCAAAACTACTCTTATCTTAGCATTCTACAAAGACAATACAGACTCTCTGTACTTGCTAAGAAGAGCACACACATCCAAGTCTCTGCAGAATCTAACAACTTGGCTGAAATCTTTAAAATCTGCAAAGAGCTGGCAAGTCCTGCTGCACTCTCTACTTCTCCTCTCCCCCCCCCAGACCCCTGCACGGACCTGGCTTCTCATTTTATCACCAAAACCCAGGACATTCTGTCCACCCTCTCATCCTCTACATCCCCCTCCTCCTTTCCTGGCCCTCCTGCGTCCACCTCTCTTCCTCCCTTCTCCTCATTTTCTTTTCCTTCTCTTTCTGTTCACCCCTGACGACGTTTCTAGACAAGGCCAATTTTTGAAAGTCTCATCAAAACAGGTTCTTCCCTGTTCTTCCGAAACCATCAAGGACCACAGTGACACTCTCGCTCCAGCCTTGGCCGATTTCTGCAATCACTCTTTTGCCGCTGGAACTTTCCCCTCCTCTCTGAAGCACTCCCTTTTGCACCCCCTTCTTAAGAAACCTTCTTGGGATCCCTCCTGTCCGGCCAACTATCCCCCAATCTTCGTTACTCCTTTCCTGGGCAAACTCCTTTAAAAGCTGGCCATCTCCCAGCTTAACCTTCACACTTAATCTTTTGGTTGTCTCCATGACCACCAGTCTGGCTTCAAAGGGGCCAGAAGCATGGAAACCACTCTCCTGAACATCTGTGAAGGCCTGCTCTCAAACCTCGATTCTAACATTCCTTCTGTCCTCATTCTCCTCCATCTTTCCTCTGATTTTGATACTGTCAGCCATGCCATCCTGCTCAACTGGCTCTGTGATAATCTGGGTATCACTGATCAGGCCCTAGCCTGGCTGACCTCCTTTCTCACTGATCGACCCACCCATGTCCAACTGGGGTCCTTCCTCTCCTCTATCTCTCTCTCTCTACCTGTGGTGCTCGCCAGGGGTCTAATCGCTCTCCATGGCTTTTCAACCAATACCTGGCTCCTCTTGCCCACCACATAGCCGCCTTCTGTTCCAACTTCCACTGCTATGCAGATGACACTCAGCTCCCCATCTGCCTCCCCTCAGCCACCTCTCCTCCTTCTCTCATTCCTGACTGTCTTTCTGCAATTCAGGAGTGGTGTGCCGCCAATGATCTCTGCCTTAATGCCAGTAAGACTAAGATCCTCCTCATCGGAACACCAGCTCGCTCCTTTCATCTCACTCTCTGGCCGCCCACCCTGGGCCCTCTTCCTTCTCCTACCTGTGAGGCTAAGAACATCAGGGTTATCTTCGACATCTCTCCTTCTCTCCTCACATCTCCGATATCTCTAAGAAGTCAAACTACCAGCTGCAACTCCTCAGAGGTATTCTTCCCTTCCTCACTTTCCCCCAGAAGCTCACTGTCTCCAGAGATCTGCTTCTCTCTAGGCTGGACTACTGCAACAGCCTCTTTCTAAAACTTCCTGCCTCCACTCTCTGTCCTCTACAACTCATCCAGAACAGGACTGCAAGACTTGTCCTTTGTCTCTAGCCCAGGGATCGTATCTCTCCAGCTCTGAAAACTCTTCACTCGCTCCTAGTGGCGTCAATGATCAAGTTCAAGACCCTTTGCATTGTCCACAAGGCTTTCTGGGGCCTTGGTGCACACTACCTCCAACTCTCTCTTCATAAAAATCTGCCTTCTCAAGCTCTCTGCTTTTCCACCTCCAAATCTCTGAGGGTGAATCACTTTTCCTAGCCAAGAGTTGGGTGCACATTTCTTTCTTCAGCTGGGGCCTCCTTCTGAAACAGCCTCTCTGCCTCTCTAAAACTTGAGCATAACCACCACCAGAAGCAACTTAATACCTTTCTCTTTGCTTCTGCCTTCTCCCATCTTCTCTCTTCCTCTCCCTTGCTGATCACTTGCCTGTTCCATGCACTGTTCCATGCACTGGTCACCTGGCCACCCTCTGAACTCAAACCCAGGTCCCTGTCTGTCCTGCTGCAACCATGCACTGCCTCTTGGCTCCCCTGCTCTTGTGGTCTGTATCTGTCCCCTCCCTTGCACTTATTACCACCTGCTGGCTGCAATTATGAGTACCCGCACTGGCCACCCTGTTTTCTTCTTTGTCCCGCCCTTCTCCATCCTCCCCCGACCCTCAGCACTACTCCTCTCCCCCTTCCCTGCTCTTGCACGATCTGAATGACACAAGGCCTATTAAGATTGTTGTTTTGTCCTCTGTTGTTTCCCCCTCCTTGTCTTATACAATAAAAAACACTCATAGTGAGAATAACAAGAATTGCACCTTTTTATTGATTAAAAGCAACAGGCATTGAGCACACAAGTGTTGGGAGATACTGATGTTCGTCATGTTTATCAAATAGAGTCTTCTGGTGTTACGGCCCGATGCTGACTGCGCCACTTAAGTTGGAACCAAAGTAATACAAAATGACAATAAGGTTGGCGCAGTAACACTTGGTAACACTGACAAACATTTGGAGCACTCTCTAAAAAGGGCAAAATATAGCCCAGGGGAAGCACTGATTACACCCAGATTCAGATCACCTGACACAAACAGAATAACATGCGTGACTACTTTTTGTCCGAACACTTCAGACTTAAAGAGACCCTGCTGTTTATAGACTTACAATACATTTCATTTGAATTTATCCTGTATAGAGGATTTCAGAGGAGTTTTTTTTTCATTGGTGCTATCCACTATTGAGCCCCTGGACACACCAATGTCTTTCAGAGCGCCAGTGCCACATGCAGGATGTGTTTGCCTTTTCCTCATGGAATAAGTATATATGTATAACATGTTTATCAAATGTTTATTGTATCAGTTTGAAACCGTCTTGAAGGTACTATGCTTCATCTCCTCTTATGTCTGTTGCACATTTGATGTCTTTTGCAAGATATAACATTGTAAGTATGTACTTTTGATTAAAGAGCAGATTGTATTTCTGTTTCCACAACTCTGGTTCTTTCTAATCAATTTACTGAGCATATTTCATTTTCGTTTAAATTGATTTATATCAAATACCTTTTTGAATATATATTGATGTGGTTCAGAGTGTTTTTATGAGGTGTGCTCATTAATTGTGACATAAAGTTTTTAACAATAGGCACCAAGAACATTATCCCACAAGAACACCTTTTTGCGACGCTCTATGTGTCGTTTTCCCAGTTCCAGTTGTGTAGGGGTACCATGCCCTTCTGTAGAATGCCTCCAAAAGTTAAGCATTTTGGTATTAACTAGTTTGAACTAGAACAGATTTAACATGACCATGCATTAGGTGTCATGTTAAAGTAAATGGCTTCTCTATAAGAAAGTGAAAGCATCTGCCAGTGTTTTAGCTTTCTCTTTCACATGTGGCAGCACAAATAGTTCCTCCCCCCATTAGCTAGTGTCTTGTTGAACATTGCCTGGAAATTGCATTGTTTTTTCCCAGCTTTTGAAAATAACATGTTCAGCCTGCAGTCAATACTAGTAGTTATTGACTGCACTCTAAACATTCTGACTGGCTGAGAGGTCAGTACTGATCCCCAAGTGAAAAGAAAATAGCCATTATGAATAGCCTGTCACATCGAGAATGTCATATCACAGACAATTGTGAAGCAGAGGAGCATAGAGATCTCTCTGTGTTCCCTTCAGCAAGTTCTCCACTAAATGTAATGCATGCGGAATGCAATTAAAGTGGACGTTCCAGCAGTGCTCTGCAAGGCCACATGTGCTGTATTTCAGCTTGGATAGCCTCCAGCATATAGAATCTCTCTCTTATGAGCAAAGCGCTATGCTCTCTCATTGTGGGGGTAGTTGACGTTTTCAGTCCAGTTGTGGAACGAGTGTTTTGAGCAACATCACTCTGCACATTTAACAAATAATAAAAATAATTTAGCGCTATGAACCCTCAGGTAACTGAGCGCTGCTTATTTGACCTTGGTAGGATGAAAAGCTGAGTTTGGCTCTGCTGGGATTCGGCTTTGCACAGATGTCAAAGCGCGCACTCCCTGTGCTATCGGACCTGCTAACCACACATTATTTACATTGTTGGTCAGATGGTCCTGAGACTTAGTCAACGAACAGCAGAAAGAATCAGTTCGGCAACCCCCACCAATCACTCAAGTTCCTTCACATTTTTGAAAACCGTACGTATATTTTATCACACATAAACATGCACTGGGAGGACCGTGTTTGTATTGTTATAAATCACTTTTTGTGCAAGTTGAGATAATTTCAATTGTATTTCAACATACCACGCAATGCATTTCTGCAAGAACAAAAATGAGACTGAATGTAGTTGTTGGACTACCCCCTGCTGTGTTTTCTTGGCAAATATCCCTCAGAGGAGTTTGACTAATGCAGTGTGAAAAGCATGAGGAAAAGCAGATGCTTAAACATTGTACACGTGTACCATCAATTATGTGAATTCTCATTTTCCTGGCTAAGGTGACTTCATTTCGCTGTACCTCTTTGCGGAACAGAATAGCCAATCAGACAATGACCGTTCAAGAGATTGTGACCAATCCAACATTCTGACGTTGGGAAGTGGCTGGATACAGTGCTTGATTCTCTCGACTATGTTTTGTCATGTTAGAGTTTGCCTTATGGGCCTCTTTATGAGGTTGGTGGTAACCTGCAACCCCGTAACACTGTTACCGCCACCTGACATATCGGTGCTATCAGGAAATCACAAGCTGCTGCGGTACAGTAAATCCGATTCACACAGAGTCCCCGAGGACGCCATTGGAGTGTGGATACTGAAGCACCGGCACCGTTGTTAACGGTGCCGGTACTTCAGTGAAAAACATGCCTCAAGCCTGCCAGTAGTTCAGTGCCCCTACCGGCATACCTATAGTTTGGCAGTCCAGAAAGGGTGGAAACAGGATGCTACCGGCACCTTTTTTTCCAGACCACCAAACTCTGAATGTGTCTGAAATAACTAGACTTGTTATAATGTAGATACGGTTTAGCTGGAGTTTGAAAGGAAAATAGGCCCCTGCGCTATCAATTGGCTGAGTTGGTGGTTCGATATGTCCTGCAGCCTATAACATGGTTTGCTTGGGAACCAAAACTCCAGGGTTCCAAATGGTATTAGGAATGGGTGGGTAGGCAAACCTTGTTTGGTGATGGTGCTGGAGATTGGTTGTAACCATTGGTTTCTTGCTTCTCGGTTATAAATAGGTTTGCAACTCTTGGTTCGTGATCATAATTGAGGGTTTATTGTTGTTTCTAGTATATAGCCAGTTGGCCTAGCATGATATTCTGGGTAGATATGAGAGAAAAGCCAACACGTGTTTCGACCAAAGTCTTTGTCAAGGCAGAGGGGAAGTGGTGAGTGGTCCTTCTTAGGGGTGTCTTGTCCTGGAGCGTTTGAGCAGTGTCCGTTCCTGATATTCAGCTGGTTATCAAATCTGTGTCAAAGCTGGATAAGCGTTCTGTTTGTTCGGTGTAGTATGTTCCGACACGGATAGGAGATGAGTGCCCTAAGTATGAGTGGACCTGTCCCAGAATATCATGCTAGGCCAACTGGCTATATACTAGAAACAACAATAAACCCTCACTTATGATCAAGAACCAAGAGTTAGCACCCCATGCTACCAAAGTGGTAACCCAGGATGCTAAAAAAAAGGATTTTCCTTCATTCAACAGGACCCAGCGTGCGTCCCATTGAGCAAAGGAAAATCCTTTACTAAAATGTCTGCCATGGAAAGGGAAGGGGGGCTCCACTGCCATAATAAGGTAAGTAGGGTGGTGGAGATTGTATAAAATAAAATTAAAAAAAGGGGTACAGAGTGTGGGGGAGCCGGCCATCAGGTGGCATGGAATGCATGCTTTCATGAGGTACAAGCCTGTGTTCCTGGCCACCTCATTGGCTGGCACCACCTGCCAGGGTGCTAATGCTTTTTATTAAAAAAAGTGGACCTACAGTTACACTGACATTACCGCCCACCCAAGGATATTCCCACCATCGGGATATGTCGTCCAATCGAGCAAGATATAAAAGCTACTATGGAACTATGAAAATTTACCTGGAGTAAAAATATACGGCCAAGTGTGACAAAAAAACAACGATTTACTGACGGGTACCGTGACTTATACCCTAAACATCCTGCAAAAAGCAGCGCACAGTGTTAAACGCTGGCGTTGCCACTTGTCCACCAGGCAGAAAAAATATAGATCAGTGGTAAATCCATGTGCCTGGTAAAAGTGATGAAATAAGAAATGCCAGGGACACTGCCGTGCCTCTGGAGCCCAGGAAAGAAGCCACGTACAACTATTATCCCTATAAGTGGAGACATCTGGAGAGCTGCAGGACTGCCAACGGTGTGTGGACTCCAAACTGAGAAGAGAAAGCAGCAGTACAGCAAAACAGACAAATCTCCAACGCATAGCTGGGAACTAAGCAGAGGAAGGAGAAACAAAAGAAGGACAATCCAGGCAACAGTCATGCAGAAAAAACAGCATATCATACAGGCTAACTATAATATCCATGAAGTAACCAGAAGACTGAAAGCAGCATGGCAGAGGAAGAATTAGATGTGTCTAAGCTGAACCCAGAAGGCACACTCATTGTGTAGGGTGTCACCATCAGCATAAACCCAAAGCCCTCCATTCCCAAAAGCCACCTTTACCCAAAAACACACATTTCCTTGCTCAATTGGCAGCAAACGAATATCAAGCAATCATTTCACTGCACTGTCCAAACACCCTGAACTTAATTTGAGACACATGGTGAAGCAAGTCCACACAGCCAGTGAGGTAGCACTGGAGAAAGGTGCATCAATATAGATGCAGGCAGGTCACTAACATTTAATCGTATCAGACACATATGGCACATGGCGAGGGAGCAGCTGAGTGTTCTAGTGTGTCATTCTGGCACACAATGTTGTGATTAAACAGCTCATTGCTGTTGTTAGACTCACATACAAACAAGGAAGGTACACTCCATTTACTACATTTATTCGCTCTTGAGAAATGGTGTTAAATACATCCATTGACAATGCATGAGTTAAAATCCCACCCATGTAAGGTAATTGAAACTCATGTAATGGCTAGTGACGCCAAACCTGATTAGCATGTCTCATAGCAAGAGTTTAAACACACACATTGACATGCCATCAACCTAACAGTCAAAACCAACCCACTCTGACAGCCTAAGGGCATTTACCAGGCTAACCTCAGCATCCCAGATGCAAGGAATGATCCTGTATGCAGGAAAGGTGATTCATGAGAATGATGAACAAGTGGTCTACCATGCAGGCATCATGATGAAATAGAGGATGAGGCCAACACTGCTGCCAGACACAGCAGCAGCCACCAAACCACCACCACCACCACTCAGAGGAAGAGGGAAACCTGAGGCACCGTAGATCCGGAGGCAGCCAGGGAATGCAAGAGGAAGAAAATTGCAGCACAGAGGAAGAGTGATACCTAAAAAGGAACTAAATTATCAGAACACTCCCTATAGACACATTGTAATCAAGGTGTCTTATTTTGGGAAGGAAGAGAGTCTAGTGAAAAGTTGTTAGGAAAGTAAAAGTTGTCAGTAGCTTCACCCACAAAGTTGACAATGCATTAGCAGTGGAATGCCTTTTACATGGAGACAAAAGTGAGGCTAAAATAAGCTGAGAGGTTTCCCAGACAAGTGATGAATCTGCTTCCCCAACACACCTAACACCAACACATGAGGCAATGCTGGCAACCATCTCTGAGGAACTACTGAAGTGCTTTGGAGATGTTGATACCAAGCCTGGACAAACTATCTAACGATGGACCTGCGGTTCGAGAGAAATCTTTTGGTGAAGTCGTGTCCCTACTGCAAGAAAGTGACAGATTTTAGCCACAGACAAATCCCAGATGAACTTGAAGCCTGCGCCCGAAGCTCTTGCGAAGATTCATCATCAAATCAGGAGCCATGGATATGGTGATGAATAGGGAGTTTGTTCATTCAGTTTTCGTCTAGCCAACCAAAGGCCTTTTGGGTGATTCGATGAGTTTGTTGAGGGAATCAGAACCTTTGAATCTCATAAAGGATGTTCGACCTCCTATATAAGGCCCAGCTCTCTTTGTGGATTTTGCTTGGGCATGAGGGGAGATATACAGAAGCCAGGTTCACACTTGCAGGGGGATTGAAGAGCTTTTGGACCACGAGAGCAGCATTTTGAGCAGTTTGAAGGTACTGTATCCGTTGGGCGTTGGTCTTTTTATAGTTTCGGGGTGTTTAGTGTGCTTAGTGTGTTTCTGTAGCCTATTCTTCTACCACTTTGGCTTTGTGTTTGTTCAGTGCATGATAATATGATGTGTTAGTTTACCTATATAAAAAATAGTAGCTTTTTCCACTTGAATCCCCTTATAACATTTTAAAATGGTAACAAAAATATTCCCTCACCTAACTGTATACCTAAAAATACAGTATGTGTTTATTGTGTACTTTTTTTTATAGTATTCTTGTAGCATTATATTAGTCTAGTATTTTAGTAGAGTAGACCTTTATTAATAGGATTGTTAGTTCACTTGTGTTTTTACTTGGGCTTGTGCTGTGGTCCCCTCTGGTTCTCTGTAGTCTTCTTATACCACACACGTTTGGGTTCTTGTGTTTTGCACAACATTCTCAGCATTGGCATTTGTAGATGATCATGGTGCATCAGTTTGATGCTGGAAGCCAAAGGGGAAGAAGGCTGGGGATAGGAGGAGTTGTACTTGTAGAAGGAAGTGTAATCCCCCATGAGGGATGAGGAGCTGGGATCTTCATGCTCGTAGTAGGAGCCAGTGTGTGAAGCATGGCCACAAAGCATTGCTGATCTTCTGAGTCAGTCAAGGAGGTTGGGGCATTGAAGGAGGTCTCAGGAGTGGGAGAGGAGGCAGGGCCATTGGTGGAGGTCCCAGCGGTTGCATGTAGCACAGAGGTATTGGAGGCATGGCCTCATGTGGATGCCCCCAAAGATACAGGGCAGGCAGGCCCTCATGTAGTTACCTCCACAGTGGCAAATGAGGCAGGACCTCATGTGGATGCCCACACAGAGGCAATGGAGGCAGAGCCTCTTCTGGATGCCACCAGTGACAAATGCTTAGTGGCGGAAAGAGGGTACGGCTACAGCAAAATTCACAATGAGGTGTTTAGGATGGAACCTCTGCGGTTGGCGAACACACAGGTCTCCCCCCAACAGGGCAAGGATGCCACTTATGGCAGTAGAACTGTACTGGTTGTTGACTGTTGAAAGCAGCTGGATGCTGGGAATCCTGGTGTGGCTTAACGGTGTATCACGCTTCTAGGTGCCTTCCTCTGATCTTTTTTAAGCGGTCTGGGGTTCGTTTCTGTCGGTGTCCAGGGTGATTCGGGTAACTCTTCTGAGCTCCTTTCGGCTCTCATCCTGCCAGTTAGTGGATAGCAGTCAATAGCAGCCAGCAAGCCAAGCAAAGTGGAGAGCAGGTGGTCCTCGGAATTGATTGAAGAGGATGATCCTGTATATCAGCTCCTGCTCAGAGGTCTGTGAGTAGAGGGAGTTTGCTTTAGAAGACCTTCAATATTGGAGCCAGGCCCTGGGTGTGACTGATAACTAGGGTGATTTGGCTGAGGGGTTGGGTTGAGGTAGCTGTTAGCAAAATGCTTATGGTACACCTGTCACCAGATGCCAAGATCCAAGCATCAATAACTCAGGATTGGTCTTGGCTTCCCTTAGCCCTGTGTGTAGAAAAGAAGGGTTGTCCCCAAAGGAGACTCTTCAATAGTAAACCTGTGACCATACTCTCCTGGGAATACTATAGGACATAGAAATCTATTTTTGCCAAATAGATAAAATGGGTATCATGTTATTCTAGGAAGTGTGGGTTTAGTAGTTTTCTCCAACTGGCTCTGTTTTCCAAACTCGGACAACTGTCTGCAGGTCTAGTCAGATATGTGAATAATATCTTGTTTCATGATTCTGTTATTTGGTCCAAAGAATTTCACGGCTTAATGACTGTTAAGACAAAGAAAATTCCAAATGACTTCCCGTCTTTGGGAAATTCTGATTATAAATCTATATTGGAATCCTGTGCAAACAGAGTTGTCCATTATACAAAATAATCTTGATGTGAGTCTATCAGAGTGGTATGAGAAAGGCTCAGAGGCCACGAGTCTTGGGATGATTTTAACTCTTCTTTCCCAGATATAGACAGTGAGATAAGGAAATCAATTCAAGGTTAACGTTCTGGCCCCAGAAATACTACATCCAAAATTAGAGGAGATAGCTGGACATACACATTGGGTATGTGGGATCCGCTTAAACTCAATGGAAACATAAGAGGACATAGCCATCCTTCACAAACATTGCACTGTAATCAATATGTGTCCTATACATTTTAAACATGAATACATTCAAATTTGTTTGAAAGATGTAAGAATTTCCATGTTGATCTTGTATGTATGCTTTGTTTGACATGGGCGTAGTTGCTGTGAATCATAGAGGGGTTCTGGCAATTATATCCTTACTACCCAAAAAAACTGCATCTGTTGTTATCAAAGTAATACTACAAAGTATGATCACAATCTGGAAATACAGTTCAGCAGACTAAGTTGCGATACGTTTATCAGTTAACTTTTACCAACTAAAATTAGAAGCTTTTCCAAGACGAAAGAACGTAGGAAGAGTCATTCCTACTACTATCAATCGCCGGGCCAATTGTTATGATGAATTGTTTTTTCAAATGAAGAAAGACCAATTCACCATAACAATAATATGAAGAAAGAATTACGGTCGAACTTGAGAAATCAAAACAATAAGAATTATAAATGCCCCATGTTATATAAAGATAGTAAGAAGATGCTAAGAATTTTATTAACCAAGAATACTGCAGAATTCTTGTATATTTCTAACTCTGTAGTGCAAAATGTGCAGCTTGTCAGTTTAAATCCAATTACTCTGGATGCCTGGACCATACATCATACAAATATTTATGGACAGAGTACAAACTGGACTCAGATGAGGTTGTCTTAGTTGGTCTATTATTCGAGACTATGGTATAATTAAAGAAGTAAATATGAATGCTGGAAATTATCAGGCATCTAGCCCAGAATTAACTGCCTATTTGTGTTACTATAGCAGATCTTGGTTTATGGGCCGATGTTCTATTCAGACGGTCCAACCCAATAATTCAAGAGATACCTGAAACATGGCAGGTAGCCCATAGTGATCCAATCTATAAAAAGGGCAGTCAAATTTTACCCAGAAACTACCGACCCATAGCCCTTCAATACACCTGTAGCAAATTGTTTGTCACTGTGCATTTAAAATAATTGGGAAAATTGATGGTTGAGACAGGAAGGTTAGCCTAATTCCAAACAGACTTTAGAAAAGGATTGTGGACTCAATTGAATTAATGTGTTCTGTCCTGCATACAGCCGTTGGTGTGGTTTTAGACTCATCCATATATTTTTGTCGCCAGCACAGATCTAAAAGCAGCATTTGATCTTGTAAATAGATCTCGCTTGTGGCTCAAATTGGCCTCTTGGGGCATACTGAGAGGTCTTCTGGATATTATAATCCACCTGGACATTAATACCTCTATTCAAATTAGACTTAATCAAAATGGTGTTTTAACTTAACAAATTCCATCATTTAGAGATTTGAGTCAGGATGCACACTTGCACCCTGCCTTTTCAATGTCTACATGATTGATTTAGATAACACGTTAGATCTAAAATGGAAGGACCTCATCCTGCATGCAAATTCTGTAACTCTATTGGGACACTTCAGCATTGGAGACACGTGATGGGTGACTGTTGGGAAACATATGTTTTAAGGAATCATTGTTTAAACAAATCTGTATATTCTCCTGGGTATTTCTGATCAGATCTATTTTGGTATATAATTTTAGAGGGAAAATCTACCTCCTTGACTTTGGCAGTGCTGAAACTGATTAGCCAAATGTTACCGTAGGTCCAAGTGAATTTATATGTAGTTGGTTGATCTTTTAATTGTATTTTGGATTTTGATATGATCATTTCTTTTTCTAAAGGTTTTATTTAATAAACGATTTTGTGAAAGGTTTGTAATAAACCATGCCATAATAAATAAAACACATTTTTAAAAAGGAGAAGGCTCATTCTGTGGAGGTGCCTCGCCATGTGGTTAACCCACCTGAGGACATTGAGAAGCAGGTATGGGTTGGGGTAGTGGAAGATGAGCCTCTCCGTGCTCCTGCTATGGCGGAGGGGCAAGCCAAGTACAGCAGGACCCCAAGGGAGCAGTGACCTCAACTTCTCCTAAACATCAAACCCTGTCATCCTTGGTGTGAGAGGATTATTCCCTGCTGCCAGGGTCAACCATCAGGGGGAAGAGTCTAGCATATTGTGCCCTGTTGATGGCTGTGGGAGGAAGTAAACAAAAGTAAGGGGCAAGGGCTGTGCCCTAGAGGTGATGGATATGAGGAACCATGCACATCAATGGCACGGGAAGGTGTGCCAGATGCATGAGTAACTTGATTCCATGGAGGCCAGTAGTGTCAACACAGCCACAATTGCCTTTGCCTGGGATGGTGAGGAGAGAGAGCCCTAACATGTCCATGGGATTGTGTGCAGCACTGGGGGCAGTGCACTACAAGCAGCACCAGTCTTTGACCAGCACGCCTTGGAATACATAATGAGGCATGGAGTGACCTAATGGCTTTGTTGTGAGCAGCCCATTAGCCAGGGGAGTTGGACCATGTAGATGTGGCAGCGTACCCAAGAAGGCATATGGGTCTCCAGCACCCATCCCTTTGGTAGGGCATTATGCAAGTGGGAAGGAATGAGGCGGTCATTGGCTGGGGCTGGCCTCAGAGGGTGTGTCCCCACCCATGAAAGTCTCAAACGTCTATGGGAGAGCTGGAACATTTTAAGAAATACCATGGGCATCATTTCAGTGGGGGGCAAGGGTGTTTGTCCCCCCCACTCAATTTTTGAGGCACACCATGTTCTCCCCTTTTTTGGCATAGGCCCCTTTCCTTTAGATGTCATGTCCCCACCAACATTTTTAGAAAGTTCCTCCACTGAGAAATACTCTGTGTGAGAGCATGAGAGCTTTACTTTGGTGGGTTGCTGTGCCATGTGAAAGTGCCTAAGAAACCTGTTGGTTGCCTGAACTCTGTGGAAGAGCCCAAGAAATGTAGCAAGTGGCTCTGCCCTGTGAAAAAGCCAAAGAATCAGGGCGGGTAGCTGCACCCTCTGAAAAAGCCTGAGAACCTTTGTGGGTGCCCGCACCCTGTAAAAGATTCAAAGAACATTTGCAGGTAGCTGAACGTTGCAGGAAAACCAGACAAGCTACGATTTGAAAACATTACTCGCTTTGTACGGCTGAAAATTAGTGTAATTTGAGCACAACTACATCTTGCCATTTGGCAGTGTGTTTTTCACCTTCCTGCTGCCTGTTTCATGGACAAACTGTGTATCCTGGGATTTCTGCCTGCACATGTAACAAATATACAGTGCTTTCAACATGGCCGCCTTGTTTTTCTTCTTGGTGTGAGGCTGATGTGCTACATTCCATCCTGTGCTGGATTTGGCTGTTGAGCCTCATTTCAAGACAATCGGGGGACCGGCAGGCTTCAGCCAGCCCTCCAACCAAAGGCCCACTACTAGGGCCCCTGTCTGTTTCCTGTCCGCTACCAGTACGCTGCATGTGCATGAAGTTGCAACCTCATTTTGCATTGGAAATTGGACTACCAAGACTTTCTTACCTTATTTGCTATGGATTAGTTCCCTCCTTCTGACCGCCCTTTTTCTATTTGTGGGACCTTCTCTTCCTTCTCTGCTTTTTCCCACAGTTATGCTCTCAAATGCATTTTGTTTCTGCACTCTCCTCTAACATCTGATTCACACTGTTTTTCTAACCTACCTGGCTCTTTGCTCTAACCTTGAATGTCAAATGTGGGTGTGTTTTGCATTTAAATTTGAAAGTAAAACTTGGGTGTGTTTTGCATTTAACGTTGAGAGTCAAACTTGGGTGTGTTTTGCATCATTTTTTGCATAGGCTGCAACCAGCTGTTTTTCTTGTGGAGACTTGCTGTGCCCTTTGCTTGCACAGAATTACTTCTCTGCAACCTACTGGCCCAGTGACTGTTCCATACTGCTGTAATGCATACTCTTCCCACTGCTCCTCTATTGACTCACCCATGGCACTTTCTGTCTCTCCTATCTACTCCAACTGCTTCTCTATCAATTATCCTTCCGTTGTCACTAAACCTGGAAGGAAGAAGTTTAAAAAGGATAGCTTGGCCACCAACCCAGGTCTCCCCATCGCTGATACCTATTCCAACGCTTCTTCCAGACAGACCCTCAGCAACATCCTCTTTGTTGTTCCTTTGCCAGACCCTCTGTGCTGTGTCCTGTCTCCTCCTCTCCCATTAATGGTGGCACCCACTGGGAAGTTCACATGGCTTCCTTCAACTCCTGCAGAGTCATCATTATGTCTACCTAAATGGCACTGTCATGGTCCAAGGCCCTCAAGCCAATCTCCTCCTCTTTGATAGGCACTTCAATCACCTAATCAACTTCCTTTCATCTCCTGCTGTCCCTTCCTCCCCTCCCTTGGCTTCCTTGCCCTCTCTTCCCTCCTTTTCTGCCCCACCTTGGGCTCCCCCTTTACCTCCGCAGGGCATACCTCTGATTAGTACCCCTCCATCGAAAAGGTCTTTAAGGCTGGCAACCTTCTTCATCTTGCCACTCTCAGTTCTCACGCAGCTGACAAACACTCCTCTGACATCTGTCATCTCTTGGAAGAACTTGACCTTGATGTCCTCGGTCTCTCCGAAACATGGTTCACAGCAAGCTCTGTCACGAGTTTAGACACTCTCTTCCCTGATGTCTACAAGATCCTCTCTGTTCCCAGATCCACCCAGCCTGGAGGGGGTGTAGCTCTGATCTTTCCTGAGTGGATTCCTGCCTCTATCATTCCCACACAGACTTACTCCTCTTTCGAATGGAATTCCTTGCCTGCAGGCTCTCTCTCTCTCCTAGCCACTCTTACTGGTGCTACTCTCTACCGACTGCCTCTCCAGATCACCTCATTTCTCTCTGAATGGGCGGACCTCTCCTCCTCCCTCCTGGCCTCAACCACTCAACTCTTCCTCGTTGGTGATCTCAATATCCACCTTGAGTCTCCCTGTTCCTTGTCTATGCTCTTTGGTGAGCTCTGTGATTCCCTCTCCCTTTCTATCCTCCCCTGTGGCCCAACCCACCTGGCAGGACACACACTTGATGGCTTCATAACCTCTGGCCTCCCCCTCTCCATCCCTTTGACCACTCCACTCTCCTGGAGTGATCACTCCCTCCTCTCCTCTCATCTCTCCCTCTCTTCCCCCCAGGCCAAGCCTACCCCAACATTGCCACCTACCTTCTCGGACATCCGTCCCATAAAGCGTGTGTCAGTTGAAGCTTTTGCCTCTACCTCCCCACCCATGACTGACTCACGTCCTGACACAGCCCTGTCTATGCTCTACTCCTCTATCTCTGTTGCTCTTGATGCTCTTATCCCTGTCATGAGGATCTGTTTGAAGCCCAAAGCCAAATGCAATTCCTGGTATGACTCTGACCTTGCTTCACATAAATGTAAGTGTAGGGGGGCTGAGAGGAAATGGAGGGCCTCTTGTTCATCCTCACAAACTAGTCTGCCACCTACTCCAAAGGCAATGCCGACTCTCTGTCCACTCTAAGAAGAGAGTCCACATCCAAGCCTGTGTCTCTGCAGCATCTAACAACTCGGCTGAACTCTTTAAAATCTGCAAGGAGCTGGCCAACCCTGCGGCAGTCTCTACCTCTCCTGTTGCTTCCCAGGCCCTTTGCATGGCCCTTGCCTCCCACTTCATCTCTAAAACCCAGGATATCCTCTCCACCCTCTCATTTCCTCTACTTGTCCCCCTGCTGTGAACTCTAGTGCTCCTACAGCCACTCCCCCACCTTCCTTCTCGTCCTTTCCTCTTTTCTCCCCTGACGAGGTCTCTAGACAAGTCCGATCTATGAAAGTCTCATCAAAACAGGTTTTTCCTTGCTCTTCCAATACCATCAAAGACCATATTGACACCCTCGCACCTGCCCTGGCTGATTTCTGCAACCTCTCTTTTGCCTCAGGAGTCTTCCTTTCCCTCCTGAAGCACTCTCTTGTGCACCGTCTTCTCATAAAGCCCACAGCTGACCCTTCTTGCCCGGCTACCTAATGCCCAATCTCCGTCACCCCCTTTCCGGGCAAACTCCTTGAAAAGATGGCCATCTCACAACTTAACCTTCACTGTGATTCTGTTGGTTCTCTTCACGACCATCAATCTGGCTTTAGAGCTGCCAGAAGCACCAAAACTGCTCTCCTGAACATCTGTGAAGATCTGGTCTCCAACCTTGACTCTAACATCCCCTCTGTCCTCATCCTACTTGATCTCTCTTCTGCCTTTGACACGGTCAACCATACCATCCTACTCAACCATCTTCGTGACAACCTGGGTATCACCAATCAGGCTCTGGCCTGGCTGACCTCTTTCCTCTCTGATCGACCCTCCCAGGTCCAACTTGGGTCCTTCATTTTATCTATCTCCCTGTCTACCTGTGGTGTTCCCCGGGGGTCTAACCCCTCACCCTGGCTTTTTAACCAATACCTTGCAACTCTCGCACATCGCATCCCCATTTTATGCTCCCACTTTCAGTGCTATGCTGACGACACTCAACTCATTTTCAGGCTTCCCTCAGCCACCTCCTCTCCTTCTCTCATCTCTGATTGCCTATCTGCCATTCAGGATTGGTGTGCCACCAACAATCCCTGCCTGAATGCTAGCAAAACTGAGATCCTCCTCATCGGCACACCGTCACCCTCCTTTCCTCTCATTCTCTGGACGGCCTCCCTTGGCCCTCCTCCTACCCCTACCTGCAAGGCTAAGAACCTCTGGGTCATATTTGACTTCACACTTTCCTTCTCTGCCCACATCTCTGACATCTCTAAAAAGTCAAACTTCCTACTGCACCTCCTCAGAGGTATTCTGCCTTTCCTCTCCTTCTCCCAGAAGCTCACTGTCTCTCAAGCCCTGGATCTCTCTAGGTTGGACTATTGTAACAGCCTCTTTCTAAATCTACCTGCTTCTACTCTGCACCCTTTGCAACTTATCCAGAACAGGGCTGCAAGACTTGTCCTTGGCCTCAAGCCCTGGGATTGTATCTTTCCAGCCCTGAAATATCTCCACTGGCTCCCTGTGGCTGCAAGGATTTAATTCAAAATCCTTTGCATTGTCCACAAGGCTTTCTGGGGCCTGTGTCCAATATACCTTCAGCTCTCCCGTCGTAAATACCTTCCCTCTCGAGCTCTTTGCTCCTCTACCTCTAACTCCCCCAGGGTTAGTTGTTTCTCAAAGAAGCGACCTGGGGGTAGATCTTTGTCTTCGGCTGGGGCCACCCTCTGGAACAACCTCCATGCCACCCTGAAACTTGAGGAAAACTATCTCCGGTTCCAGAAGCACCTCAATACCTTCCTCTTTGTTTCTGTCTTCGCCCCTCTCTCCCCTGCTGATCTGCTCTCTTGGAACCATGCTCCTAGCCTACCTTCTGACATCCGGGCCCAGTTACCCACCCACCTGGCCACCCACCCGCACTGCTTCCTAGCAAACCCTTGCACTGGGGCCTGTATCTGTAACCATACAGCCCCCACCCGTTTTTCTCTCTGCACTTACCAGACTCACCCTATCTGTTGCCTCAAACTTAGCACTTGCCACCTGCTGGCTGAACTACCACTGTTTTGTTTGCTTGTTATTATTTGTTTATCTATTATTTATTTGTATTTCTTTGTTCTGCACTTTCCACTTCTCCCCCCTTGCATGCACTTTTGCCCTTCTCCCTCTCCCAAGCACTTGCACGTTCTCAATTTCACTGGGCCTAGTAAGATCGTTGATCTTGTTCTCCCTTGTTACCCCCCCTTGTCTTGTTGTGCTCTGAAACACCTGTGTACGAGCACAATATAAATAAAATATCTATTACATTCAATAGTAGTCAATGGCCCGTGTAAGCATCAATTGGCCATTCTCAGTCCCTACTAAAGATAATTGTTTCACCAACCACACTACCATGAAGTGGCCCTACTCCACTATTTTGTCTCTGACCAGTACCGGTTAACACGTCATTGGCTTTGTTCGAGCTGGTGTGTTGGTTATGGGTGCATTACTTCTCATAGTTTTCTGCAATGAAGTGACGGCTCATTTTTATAAATGTCAATTCTTACACATGTGGTACTGTGCACTCCACACTAAAACCTCTGTGGGACTGCACACTGGCAGAGAGCAGCCTAGACATTTGACAGCAACTTACACAAGTGTCACTGGACAAAGACAGCTTGATGTACCAATAATGTAATGTGGCATCACCCCTTCCCACAAGTGAACGGTCCTGTAAACAGCCATAAAGCTTCTGTGTGGTTCAGGGCCAGCTGTCTGTCCCTGTTGATGACCAATCTATATTCAAGATGCAAGTGTTACTTAGGAGGGTGTCCCACAATGTATCATCCACGTAGGGTGCCCCCGCACTGCTCACACATCTTTCATGAGATGTCATTGATGCACTGTCCGTTTATGGCATGATTAATGAAGTTAACATTGCAGGTGTACTTGGCAGAATGTGTGCTGGTTGGTGTTTATCCCGCTGGTTGTACTCTTTATCCAATCGATGCCGCAAGCACTGCAACAAAGCATCCTTGCAGGTATGCACCGGACCACCTCTTTCTGGTGCTTGTTATGAGTTCTCCTCTATGACACAAGCATGTGAATAGCAGCAACTTTTACATTAATACATTGGTCCACAAATGAAGCCAGCAAGTACTCAATGTTATCCAACTACCTGTGCACCACCACTCGATATTGGAGGCAGGTTCTTCATCAGTTGTGCCATGTCACAATTACCTGACATGGCACAAGCCTTCACCATGTTGGTCAGGTTGAGCTGAAGTGGTTACACCAGATAGGGAACATCACTCAGAGATGCATTGTGATGACTTACTCCCTTACACAGCATCTGCCACTGACACAGTGTCACAAATGCCCAGTCTAGAGCTCTGCTGTGTGTATTTTAGTAATCTGTGATGGTACTAAAGTGCTTACATAGCCTGTCCAATATGTGCAAAGTATAGTTTCAATGGGTGGCAACAGAGGGCTTCAGGATGTGCGAAGCAAATTTATGGAGTGCCTGGAGTTAGTGCAGTGCATTGTTAGAATGGTAAAGTCAGGTGAAATGGGAGCTGATCTTCTGGGCCACATCAGCCATTTCTTTCACAGGCTCATCATTGTTGATACAGTGTGTGACCATGAGGTGAAGGACATGCTCATAGCACCAGGCACGCATCCTCCACCTTCCCCAAGATGCCAACTGCCCCTGTTGTTCCTGGCATGAAACTGTTGCATGCACAATGTTTCCTGGGGCAGAACTGCATACACCTACTGCCCCTTTGAATTACGTCTAGGGTGTTGGAGGAAGGAGAGGCCACTCAGTGTGATGTGACTGCCAAGAAGCCAATGCCCTCACCTTAAGTACATGTTCATGGTAACGTGGGCTTTTTGCCCCACTGACCCCACCCCAGTCGCCATACAGCCTTGTAATTCAGGGCTTTTGACAAAAAAGTAGGGCACAAAACCTATTATCAATGTTATAGTAAGGTTAGCATCAAACAGGCACTGCCTGTCATAGAGCTTGTGATATTTCTGGACACAGCCAAATGCTTACGTACCACGCCCCTGAAGCAAAGGGGAATCACTGCTCCGTATCACTGGGTTTCTGGTGGACAGGTTAGTGTACCATTCTCAAGCACTGACACAGCTGTAGTATTTTCAGGGGTAACTGTGCAAACTAGTGAGGGTAAGCTGCTTCTCTGATGGAAGAGGGAGGGGTGCTCCTCAAAACTATTGACCTCTTCCCTTGCAGGAGAACTGTAACATAGTATTTGAAACTGCATATTAGGTCCCTGAATTCTATCAGCACACTGTGTTCTAGCAGAATGTGCAAGTGGACAGATTTGGTTGCTCTTTATTCTTGAGTAAGGACTTCTTCATCTTTCACTTTTATAGTGGCTAGCACGCAGTAGGCTCACCCTGGCATGGGCATGCTAGCACAGGGGTGGTTCTGGTGGTGTTTCGGCTGCCACATAATGATGATGAGATGTGCGTTCTGATCCGTGTCAGGTAGATTGTTTCTCAAAATGAATTTACACAATGGGGTGAGCATCTACTAATACTAGCACCTCTGCATTCATGGTGTCACTCTCCTCATGCCAGCATCAATCTCCATTCCAATCTAGACTCTGATGGATCATGATCTCTGTCATAATCAGGATCCATCTAGTCACCATCATTACTGTATGACCTATCAGTGGAAGAGAGAGAGACCACGGATTTCCAATCTCCTCCTGCTTTTCAAGTACTCTGTGTGCAGTGTGTTTTATTCTTCCCTGTATTCCATAGATAAGAGGTTCAAACCTCCCTTCTCTGCCCCTTAAATAGTGGATGGAACTAAAAGTGCAACCTACTCTGTCATTGCCTGTGAATGTTCATTGTCGTGGTGTACTGTCACATGTATTCAGAATTACCTGGGTCATGGGAGTGGAATGGGAGTTTGATTAAATCATCAATTGACCGTGTGCCGTTCTGGGGATCCTCTGTGCACACAGCAACTACTGCTGCAGGAATAGCACATCTACCCCTGCCTCTGGCTCGTTTTGGTCCTGACATGTTGTTTGAAATGTATCAAAATGCCTGTTACCTGCCTCCCGAATATATGTTGTTCCCTCTGTAAGGAAGGCATGGTATCAACAGTAAAACAGACACAAGTGACCACAGTTTAAGAGTGTTTATTGAACTTTAATTGTGTTTGAAAAACACCTATCTAATCCTAAATCTAAAGATGGGAGCAAGCTACGACCATAAAATAATTACAACGCAGTTCTGGTAGTGTCTTGTCAAAATGAAAGGGCCTATACTAATACACCTATTGCCAATCCTTACCTCTAAATACAAATAGTGTGGGAACCATTTTTATACAAAAGAAATGTGTTCAAGAAATGATATGTCAGGATATTCAAGCCGTTGGCTTCCCTTCCCCACATTTTCAGCATTAAAGAAGGTGGCACTCTCGAGCTTAGCACCTTCTCTGGATTCTCTAGCACGAGGGTGCAGTTCAATACTTCCACATCATGGCTTTCTATGTTAAAGTCTCTTTGCCATTCAATGTCTCTTCTTTCAGAGGGCTTGATTCAACAAACAAACAATAAAGTTCCATTCCTTTTCGTATTTCACATAGACACCATTTTCTTAGGTGATTTATTATTCTCCTCGGATTACCCTCTGCCGGGCTCAGATCTGCTTTAACACAATGTTCTCAGGATTGTCACATATGCAATTTCTCAGGTGATTCACGGTTCACCCCGGATCCCCCTCCACTTGGTTCAGATCCACTTTGATACAAAATCTCCCTCTGCCGTGGATTGGACCAACTTGATCTACTTTGCCACAAACTTTCTTTACTGTATTAACATAGAAGACTTTCGATTGTGCGCAGGTTTTTGCTTGACCCGTCACAGGATCAGTTTGTTTTACAATTCTTTTCCACTCTTTCACTTTTGTCAACTCTCAGTTGGATACCTCGCAGAGACCTTTGATTGAGCGCACAACAGGTGTCGGACCACTCTTTAAAAGGTATTGTATCTTGGTTTCAAAGTTCAATCACTCATCTGCAGTTCAACTTTACTTGCATTGGTTATCACACGCATTTCATACAATGCTAGTTCCAGCGCTCGCCACACAATGTTGCTGCTTACAACCTTGGCTTCAACACAGACCAGTCTTTTATCAGTCTCCCCAACTCACCGGCTGTGTTAATTTCACTGACACTGTTTTGTTGTTGGAGCCAAGGACAGTACCATGGCAGCTCGCGATTCTCCCCACCTTGATTATCGATGCGGGAGAGCCTCGGGTACTTTCAGCACACAATGCAGGATTCCTCAGCCTGGTTTCCTGGTCTTACACTTTCTATTTTCGGGACTTCATTAAAGTAGCAGTTCCTTGTCGAAAAGTTCAAGGGAAAATCCTTCCTTGCTATCCCTTTCTGTATCACTGTCTTTCTCATCTTGTTATACTGCGATCTTGAAACTGCTGTTTCCTTGTTTGCTTTGCCTCGCTGAGAGTGTGCTCAAGTGCTTCGCCTTTTATTAATGTGGGGAAGTGTAATGGAAGTCAGGTGTGTGTGGTGGCCAGTAATTGCCTGACCTTGCCTGACCATTGTATTGGGAGACGTCAGGTATACGGTTCGGGGTGTTACTCTGTTTTCTCTCATAGCAGGCTGACTGTGAGAAAGTGTTTGTGTTGTAAAAGGGGGAGAGTGAGTTCCTAAATATCCTACCTGGTAGGATGGGATGGGATGAAGGTGTTACAGGGTAGGAGATACTGCATTTCACCATCCAGTGCCCCACTCCCACTCCCTGAAGCCCCCTCACCCAGGTGATCCTCCAACACTGGTCCACCCCCAGGAAGTGGATCCAAAAGCGATGGTCATGTCATGGCCACCTGGATGACAGATCCCCAGGGACTAATGGGTAAGACACCTTCTAGTTTCTCATGCCTCCCACAATAAATCAGGACTGGGTGACTCTCCCACAAACTGCCCTGTTTTCCTGTTCCGCTACTCTTCCCATGGGTCACCCAATGGCATGTTTCTCGTCCTCTTTATCAGGTGAAGACTGATTAGTGTGTCACCCATCCCACTGAATCTCTGTTGCTAGCTCCCAGCAAAATCAAGTGATAGTGACTCTCCCACAAGATGCCTTTAGGGATTCCAAACTTTTCCCTGCTCCTCCCAGGTGTCACCCAGTCACACATGTCTTGTCTAATCACTTCAGGAGACTGACACTGACTGGCGTGGAACCAATCACCCTGAATCTCTGTTGCTCCTATTCTTAACTCCTCCCATTCCTCCAAAAGGCACATGTGTCTTGATCACTTGACTCAAGAGACAGACACTGACTGGTGTGCCACCCACCTCCCTGAATCTCTGCTGATCTCACCCAGAAAAATCAAGCCCACCCGACTCTCTGACAAGCTGTCTTCAAGGATTCCCAGCTCCTCCTCCTCCTTGGTGTCACTCAATGGGATATGATTCATCCACTCACTCCAAGAGACGGATATTGAGTGGTGTGCCACACACCTCCCAAAATCTGTGGTGATTGCACTTGAGATTTTACCCACTAAAAGCAATAAACGTGTTACACAGTGCTACGTAAGCAAAACCAATTCTAAATCTTGCTCGTCGGCAAGGTCCCAATCACTCATTATCTCTCTATACCCTTTTTCCTATGACTTTTCTATCTCCACTCCAATTTCTTAACATTTCTCTGAATATCCTAAGCCTACCTCCAGCAACACCCTCCTTCTGCCAGAGATTGAAAAGGAGCTCCAATCATAGTTCCCCTTTTAAGCCATTTAAGGTATGTGAGCGCACTTGAGTTGAACTTTTCAAAACCTTAATTCAAAGTTTATCCTTGATGAATGAACTAAAAGTCAGGTGATTTTAGTGTGCCAAGGAAGGTTTGTCCAGGTCTGGTCGAGACTGAACCAGCATGTAAGCAAATTGTCATTTCAGACATGTATGTGTGTTGTGCATGAAGTATGTGGCACCTTTTCATGCTGAGATGTGCCTGTAGGTGCTTGGATACATAAATATGTCAACGATGTGGTGCATGTTTAGTAGCTACCACTGAAATGCCTTCAAACCATGGTGTTCTCATAGGTACATTTTCTGAAAAGCTCTTCCATTCGGGAGACTCGGTTCTGGTATCTGGATGGTTGCCTTATGTGGTGATTAGTTGCAGTCACATCCTGAGTAGCACACACAAATGACATTTTGATTGAGGCGAGGGCTAGATGGGGTGAGGAAGACTGTGAGGCATCTATTGTGAATGTTCACTGGTGCCCTGCGGCCCAGAGCTAAGCCACCGGCATTTACTTGGTACAGCTGTATGTGATGGGTGATACACATGCAACATGGTCATGTACCAGTCGGCAGCAAAAATCCATGTGCTTCCCGATTTCTATGCGCGTGCAACCATTCCAAGGGCCCTTGCCACAGTGTCAACATGCCTGTGTTACATGAAATGGGACAACGCTTTGAGTCACAATCCAGCAATCATGACTGAGAGTTATTTATCCTATAGTTGTAGCCTAAGTGAGCCTTGGGAGTTGGCACACACCGCTGCCAGGAGCTACATTAGACTCCTCATGGCAAAGGCGATAGCAAAATATACTTAAGAGACATCAATGCGTGTTTGGGAAAGTGCATTAGGAGACCTCTAGAAGACATGTCACTTGTAATGGACAAAAAGCTCCCTATGTATTAGCTCCTTATTCTCCACAGGTAGTGCCACCTCAGTTTGATGCATGATATCCAGGCACTACTTGTAGCTCCTGCTCATCAACTATTTCTTTTGGTGTCTGCCAGCATACACTTGCAAAAGTCGTGGATATTTTCCATCTTCCCATCGAAGTTGACTTATATTTCTGAATGTTGTGGTTCTGAATTGTCCATCCTCATTTGTCATGGTAAGCACACACCTGTGTGATCACATGTACACGCAGCAGAGTACACAAGTCACTGCATCACATAGATTGGTTTGAGGGAAACAGGCAGATCATCTTTCCTGGAATTGCAGCGGCTGCCAAAGTGAATCATAAAACACGTGTTGACACTGTGTAAGATTTGCCATTCTCAGATCTCATTTCAGGATGACGCATGAGTTCATACCTCAAGATGTGCCATGTCTTCACATGTTTAATATTCTTACATGCTTCATGTGACAACGTGATATCTGACTTTCAGGGTGATTTGCAGCAGCTGCAGAGCATGCTAGAACCAGAATGACTTTACTGCAGTAGTATGTGTTCATCTATATCAAGTGATATGCGGGGCAGAGGAATTTGTGCTACTAACATTTGCCCTACCCCTCATTCCCCAACAGTGCCATTGCCATAATCTACACAACAGCCACCTACATTCCTTTACTCACTACTGTGACCCACGCTAAGGGTGTTCATATATTTGCCATCTCATTTAGGGGCAGGTGTTAGACGGGCAGAATGCAGAACTGCAGTAGTGGTCATTTTGATCTCATCTTAGTGTCGGATGCATACATATCAAAGAGGTGGCACTGGACAAACAGCATCTAACAGATCAAGAAAGGCCGAGTGAATGTTGCCGCTGATGCATCTGTCCACGGTGCAGCGATTTCGATTGCAGTTTCCTCGTCTGCACTTTCCTCGTGCACCTTTGCTCGATGTCTTTTAAGCAAATGTTTTTATTTTTATTTTGGGGTTCTCCACCAACCCATCCCTCTAAACCACCCGACAACCCCCACACACTACCCCTTTCCCCCACACACAGAACATATATTTTAAAAATCCGGTGAACAGGCATAGAGCAAAAGTTGAGGAGGAAAGTGCACACAAGTAAACTGCAGTCAAAATACAAACGCATTATGATGCCGACAGTGCCATGGTGAGTGGCATCAGACAGAAAGTAGCTGTCCTGCAATACGACACACAATGACATCAAATGTGATACTAAAGCAACAAGCATATATGTCAGGAGACTGTAGGAAGAACACAGGTGCATGGCACTGCATTTGTACTGAGTGTAGGTACGCAACAGCAACGTACCATCTATCAACAAGGACAGTTTTCTTGCTTCACCCCAAATTGTACAGCAACTGGTTGACCACAAAAACATGGATGGCAATGCACCACGTCGTGTTTGCACCGAATAAAAGAGACATAGAGCGCAAGATTGCCTCAGGAATCATCGGTGTCTGCCGTTGATAGCTTTTTCTGTGTTGAATTGCAGGCTGGCCTGGGAGTTGGGGACACTGTCATGTGGGGCTACATAGAGGCACAATAATTTCTCACATGCTAACTGCCTCAACTGGTGGTACAGTGCTACACACGCATGTGACCAGAAGATCTGTCCTGCATACAGAAGGCCCAGCCACTGAGTGTTAGGCTGCCGTCTCGTGTATGTTTACAGCTCGTCCAGTTGCTACACATTCAGATTGTTTTAAGCTCAATAACAAATAGCAAACAACCTCTGATATCTTGAAATGACTTTGTCAGTCACCATGCTAAGTGACTGTTTCTTACCACCCCCACCATCTTGGCTTGTTTATGTTTTCTGTTGTCTTTTTATGTGAGCACCCTGAGACCTCTGGGTTAGTGTTGAGCTATATAAGAATGTATTTAGTTAGTTAGTTAGTTCTGTGGGTTACAGATGAAGGCCGTAAGAGAAAGATGGTGGGGTTAGAAAAATAGGTGGGACGAGGGAGATATTGAAGTTCTGGAGGGAGGT
The DNA here is from genome assembly GCF_040938575.1 of Ambystoma mexicanum. Taxonomy (NCBI): domain Eukaryota; kingdom Metazoa; phylum Chordata; class Amphibia; order Caudata; family Ambystomatidae; genus Ambystoma; species Ambystoma mexicanum. The sequence goes on from NC_090932.1 coordinate 783,185,787, forward strand.
GGGATCAAGGGGACTTTGTGGTTAGGGACAGATAGAGATATTGGCGATATAGGAAGGGCAGCCATGCTGGCATTATAGATGTTTGATGATGAATAGAAATGTTTTTCATCTTTTTCATGTGTAGTCAGTGTGAAAGGTTATTAGGTAATGGTGCTGTTGTAACACAAACATGGCAATGAAAAGGCTTCCCCTGGTCTGTACGCCATTGGCTTTGCTGGACCCGGATCGCAATGTGCAGGAACTTGTTGGTCATATTTTCATAAGTGATGGAAATATTGTGGAAGATCACGCGGGCCAATGGAATATAGTATAAAGCGGCTGAATTGTGGACAAGGACACCCCCAGGTAATGGGTTTGCCATAACATAAAAACGCCAATGACAAGGTCGCCACCCGCTTCGTTGGGCCTGCATGCCCATGTGCAGGTAGGTACTGATTTCAGGAGTGTGGAGGATCACACACACCAAAGAACTAGATTGTAACGAAGGACATCCCTGGAGACTTGCAGACATCAGAATACCCTTTGCCCTCTCTGTACCAGCCTGTACATATCTTTGTGATTGGCTGCATCGTCTGGAGTGCTGGAGTTTGTGTGTTGACATGCGGGGTCAAGAGAAACATCATGAGAGAATATCCACTCTTACCTGTGTGGACAAAAGTAGTCAATTTAGACTGACACATGTTCATAACCGCGTTCGCTGCGTTTATGGGATTTTCTGTTGAGTGCTTCTCCATTCTTTCTGATGTCATGTGTCATTGTCCCACTAGAGTCACAATTTGTCTCTGAAGGGCTATCACACTTCTCTTCATTGTATGCTTGGTTGTTTTATTGGCATGGATTTTGCCCCAGCATGTCTGGGGCATATAGAAGCCTGATGCCAGAGGAGTACCTCCATGACTCGGTGTAAAATATTGCTGCTGGCTGGGGGATGCCTACACTTTAAGCAGTAGGGGTCAGTCGGGGAGCTTCACTTGCCAACAAATGTAGGGTGATGAACAAACTACATGTAACATGTTCATTATCGGAGGGGCGATTCGACCACTTAATGAAAGCCTGAAAGAAGAGTGGTGCAGAAGGAAGAATGAAGTGTGTGGTATCTAGAAAAAAGCATGCGCCTATTTAAAAGGCTATGAGTGAGAAACAGATGGGGAGTGAGCAGCAGACTGCTGCACCCCCATGCAATTATGTAAACGTCAGTGATATTAAAAACAATATATCCAACCTTTTCCGTCGCGAAGCATTTAGGCCATTTTTTGAATGCAACAGTACTTCACATGTTCCGATATTGCTGCATTCGTGTGACATGACAGATTGCAGATCAGCAATCACTGAAGATGAGTGAGGTAAAAAAAAAAGACCAGTGGATACACAAGGTAGATCCAAAAACAAATCACAAGAACATTGAAGAGACAAGTTGAAGAAATCGAAATAAATATCTCTGCTTGTCTGCCCAGAAAAGTGTGAGTGAAAGGGCAACAGTAAACTGATGATGTGATGATCATTATTTTTGTTTTGCCTGGGTTGAGTAAACTGACTGTACAAAGATAAATGGCCAGTTCCTCTATGGCGCAAACATTGGTTGTTTCATGTCTATTCCGGAAAGAGTTACGTTTCTTAGGGTTGATGTTTTGTTCTTTTGGCACATCCACAAAAACAAACATGAGATACATCACACTATAGGGTTTGTGTCCATGAAACAGGTATGCAGTTACATAGGCCATCCCCACCCTAGTACCAAAGAATGATGGAACAGCCTGTGGGTGGAGTCGGCAGAGTTAGAGGCGGTCAGAGCCACTTTGCTTGCTTCCAAGAACACAATCCAACTGTAGTGAATTTACTTCTGCCCCGCAGGAGAACAAGGATGAGTAGAAGCTAAAACGCCCACTCAGCCCTCACACGTATACATCCCAAGAACCAACACAATCATAAAGGTAAAACAGACACAGGCAAGAGATATGCCTCCTTTGGCGGTAATGCCGGCCAAGGGAAGGCTATACTCTTAACATGGGTGTGAATGTGGTTTAGTAACAACCCAAAGAGCGAAGCATAATAGTCCAAAATAGAGGAATGTCCAAGCAAAGTTCTATTAAAATACTTTAATAAAAACCACAAAGTGCAAAAATAATTAAATAGAAAACAGTGTAAAAACCCACCCCTGTAGAAAGAACACAGACTAGGCAAAGGTAGACCACGTAGGCGCTGAAGAGGTGGGTATGAAAGGTTATAAACCCAGCACCGATTAGCTTTTCCTGACCTTTAGCCTAACTCTCCATTCTTTGACAGGTGCCCTCTCTTACATATTACAGAGTATCTACTCAACCTCACACACTTGCCATTTTCCCTGATGCCTGTAGCAAGCCTTAAGTCAGCCCCAATATTTTATCTTTGCAGACACAGTGCCCACATCCCCCTAACTAGGGAGGCATCTTGTAATTGGGATGCACTTAATCAGCATCCTGGTGCTCATACACACAGACACAGTCACACATGTCCCTACAGCAGACACACACTTAAACACACACACTCCTCTCTTTCTGTCTGTCTGTTGTCTGTCTGTATGTATCTCTCGCCAGGATTCAGACAATCATGCAATCTGTTGTCCTCTTCTGTCTTACTTGGCTCCATGTTTTATCATTCAAGTCTCCAGTGTGCAGGTGTCCTCTGCTGTACTTTTGCATCATGGAAATCAGTGTGTCTGCACCAGTGTTTTCCTACACAAGCTCAATGCTCCATAAAACATGTCCAAAAACATGTCCACTCCCAGGTTCTGTGCCTTTTGCAGTGGGATTGGGTTCTCCTATTACATGGGTGAGGTCCCTCCTCCTTCAAGGGGGTGCCCACCTTGCATCCCAGTGCTGACTGCCCACCCACCCCCTCCCATAGACACATCCTGGGCCACTACTCAATGCAAGGCTCTGCCCCCTTTTGCTTGATACACCCCCTACCCACCCTGTTCACACCTGGTCCCCCACACCTATCCCCGATGCATTTCTGTAAAGCAAGTGCGGCACGGCATAGACCCAGAAAAGTCATGTGACAGTTCAACTCATAGCAATACACCTTTGTAGCACTCAGGCTACACCACGTGTTTCCCTAGAGAGCACTCCCCCATTGCAAATACTTTCTACTAACTCAATCATTTCTACATGAGCTGTTTTTTCCATTTCAGATACTGTTTACTAAATCAAATAGTAGAAGTTACTTTAAAATACATAATGAAACATAGGAACAACTCCTTAACCGTAACATTAAACCAGTAGTAATTCATCAACATCACATAATCTTCAAACCGTCTTTCGCATTATCATCTATCACATTATCATTATTGGCATTCCTTGTATGGAAAGGAAACAAGGGCAGGGTGGCTATTCATGTTTTTTGGATAGGCTAAGAGAGCTGGGCGTGTTAACGTTGAAGGACGCCGACCATGAGCTCAGTGATCTGATAGAGAACCCCGATAATGTGAAAATTGCCTGGTATAATGGGGACTGGTGCTGTACAATTGAACAGTTGCATAATGATGTGTCGCTGGCCCATCTTCCTCGAGAACACAAAAAAGAGTCACAGCGCCCCCTATTTGCTTTTCTTCCCCAATCGCTCTTTAAGATCTATTCTCTTGCGATTTAGATGAAACCTTCTGTTGACAAGAAAGGTATTGTTAAAAAGAAAATACATTTGCAGGCAAGGCAAGGCATCCACTGTTGGAATGTCCAACCCTTGATGTGCACAGAATGCAGCACCTTAAAAAAAACTGTCCCACAGAATAAGTTGTGTCGACACAGAGAGTTTGTGGAAAAGGTGTCTAGGCACTAAGCAGCCGTCAGTACGGATTGATGTCTCAGGATTCTTTAATTCTCTGAAGTTGGGAGCCCATTAGATATCAAGGGGAGTATATGGTTATAGATCAATTTTGAAGTGCTCTTAAATATTTTTAGGATAATTACATTTTTAAAGCTGTTTGTGTTCTTATGGAAGTGTATTAACTGAAAGATGGATTTTAACCTTGTTAATATGTTGTGAGATGATAAGATTACATTTATGTAATTGTCCACTTTACAAAATTATATGCATATGTTTATTTTTTTTGTATTGTTTAATTTGTTGAATTGTAAAGGTGTTTTTTTTATTTATTAAAAAAACGGAAACAATACAATAATAGCATTCAAGTGTCCAAAATATTTGCACCCGTAGACCTTAATGTCCCTATTTAAATGTGTAAGGTCCCCGAGACTTCCTTGAAGCTCTCAATTGAGCCATGTTGTTGATTGATTGACTTCTCATAGAAGACATCTATTAGTTCTTCTTCCATTGTCCAACAGCAGAGGTAGGGTCTCCATCAAACCTCTAGCCAATACCAACCTCCCATGACACATCAGCATGTAAAAACACATGCTGTTAACCAGTTTGTCTTCCTGGTCATGGCATGTATAAGTGTTTTGTACTCAGATTACAAATCTTTTTGATTTTGTTATATGTTATTTATCATTACTGTTGGTATGTTCAAAGTGTGTATCACATTTGCAGTGTTATTTATACTTATGAACCATTCAGATGGGGTATATAGATGCTGTTGAAACATTTGAGGGGGGTAATAACACTACAAAGAACAGTATTGTGTTAGAGCATACATTTAGGTGCCACAGAGGTGTGTTTAATAAGAACAATGAAGGTGAGGATGTCCTCTGCTTGTATAGCAGCACCCAATTCACTCGATCTTTAGGGAAGCAACCGTGTAACAAACCATAAAAGTGTCAGGTTTAATTAGAGCCAGGGAAATTAACAGAAAGGCCATCTAGGCCCAACATGTGCAGAAATATCTTTTGTCATGAAAAGGCACACTGGCAGAATGAAAAGTAGAATGAAAAGCTAGCCTCAAAACGTCAACACTGTTAAGGTGCCTAGCGCATGCAGAGTGTGCAGACACCAATGGCCCAAAAAAGGCCGGGTCCTCACACCCTACTTTACCAATATAACCTCTTTTCTCCTTCCCCCTTTTCCCTTCATTTAACTTGTGCATTTTTGCTCCCATTACTATAGCTATGTATTCAATCATGCCAACATTTTTTATACTGTAACAATTTTCAATTTCATGCATTATTTCATTCATCACATCTGATGTACATTTTGTTCACTTATTGTCACCACAGTCACAACCACCAATGCAATGCAATCAACATGCCTAAACATGCCTCCTGCATGAAAACGGCGTACCTATAATCAATTGACACATGATCACCAACCCTCACACCCTGAACACTTTTCACCTCCACCCAAATCACATTGGTTCTCCCCACCCGGGTGTTGGCTTATTACTACAAATGTACTCTTTACCTTGTATTCTCACATAGGAATAAAACCTAATCTCAGAAATCTGCGCTCCAATAATCAGAACATGCTTCACCAACCCAAATTCAAGACCAAAAAAGCACAATGGGATGCTTTTGCCTTTGCAGCACCGGCTATCTGGAATACCTTATCAGGTCAGCTGAGAAACTCTGCAGCCCTAAGCAACTTCAAGAAGGACCTAAAAACCTTCCTCTTCAAGTAGTAGTATACGATTCTCAGACTATCTTCTCGGTTCCCAGTTCTCACGGTCTCCTCTTTCTGTTTTTTGTTCTTGTCCGCGCCCTCACACCTATGGGTTTATGGCTGCGCGATATAAATGCAATAAAATAAATGTTAAACATTTTTTAAAAAGTCTTGAAAAAGACCCATGTTGGGTCGAAACGCGTGTCGGCTTAAGTGCGTAAATAAATCAAACTAAACATTAATTGACGAGATTTCTCATTTATTCTTAAGAGTCCGATCTAAATTACACAGTCAACAATAAGATCTCTGAGCCAGCGCCCAGGTGACTCGGTTCTTACCCAAAACCATATTATGAAAAGGGCTTTGAACAGTGATAGCAAGATGCAAGTTATTAAAAAATAAATAAAATGCTTAACATGAAAAATAAATGCAACATTATGGGCCCAAGAACATTGTAACCTTCACCAATATAAGTGGGTGTTACTAAAGGCAGGAATGTAAGTTTTGATTTCCTGAGAAGGTGTCAGTTTCTATGCAGAACATACAGGCAGTGATCAAGAAACTTTATGGGGCCTGTTCAATACAATGGCCAATAGTCTTGGAAGAAGAAAGGCTAATGAGCTCACTCCAGATCCAAATCAACACAGGAGCAGCAATGACGAAGCAGATGCCCAGAGCTTGTAGTCTGAGGGGAAATAAAAACTGAAATTGATGACATTCTTAATATCTGTCAAAAACTGATCACTTTAGACCAACTATCGAGAGTTGTCTGTAAGAAAACATTCCTGCATTGTTATGATGAAAGAATAGCAGCATCTAAAAGCTCAAAAGGAAATAACATCAAAGGGCTCCGGGACAAGGGCTTATCCCACACAGCCTATCTAAAGGAGAGAACAAACTATCTGCCATTGGCATAACAATCTGACCAAGTCACTTAGGATGGACCTGTGCATGGAGGATAGTCAATATATGTTGCAGCACCTAATGCAGGCAACGGGTTCGTCCACCCTATTTCAACTCACTAGGCAATGATTGTTTTTCTTTCCCCCCTCCTCCTTGTACTAAACCGGTGCATACATATAAGAACACCAAGAGCTGTACCTTTAGTTAAGAGCACTATATATTTTTATATTAGAAATAACATACACATTAGTAGCAAGCAGATATTTATTTATGCAGCTACTACAGGGGGTATACTTACACAGCCTGTCTCTCTACCTTATATTTTCCCTCACAGTAAGCGGTGCTGCCACCCGGATCACCACGCTGATCCATAAAAGGAGTAATTCCCCACAATAAATATGATTGGTCCTGAAGAAGAAGATCGCAATGACCAAGATTGTCGAAACCGGTCGACCAAATTTGGCATGAGTGTTCTCATGCAGATGACGATGACTAATCTAATATGCTTGTACACGTCACAAAATACTGTTTTAGTACTAGATAGCTGTTTCAGCCTCTAGATTTTCTGCTCTTGCACAAGAGCCTTTTAGTTCTCAACTATCAGAATTAGGTCTGAGTTGCTAGGACTACCTCGTATAACTGGTGATTAAACCTTATATGGAAATTCCAGTACAGAGGATAAACCCATGACACTCTGAAAAAGATCACATTATAGGTTTTGGTATCTTTTTTAATGATTTTTAGTGAGTTAAATTCAGATATTTTCTTGTTTGATTGTTGGACAGGGTGAATTATTTTCTGCTATCCCTTTCAGATAGGCAATGCACAATTCGTCTCGTAGGGAGAGATCCATGGGGACAGGGACAGGGTGTTCTTCCTTGCAGGGACAGTCTGTTTGTGTATGGTATAAGTGATTGGATAAATGGTTCGTCTTTTTTGCGTTTTGTTCTCCTACACCGTTCTTTAGTGCTACAGGAGTAGGATGTGGTGCCAGATTTGGGAAGGGAGTCAGGGGAAGTGTGGCAAACCCCGAGGGCAAGGGCTGCGTAGTGTCCAGCAGGAAATACGGGTGTGTCAGTTACATCAGTGAGATGGATATGCCGGCCAATACCATGAGGTAGGCTCACATTCTGCACTCTCTGATTGGGCCAGAGACTTGATGATGTTACCTCCCATGTGCTAATTTATCATAATATTAATATTAAAGTTAAATGTCTACCGAATTCTCTTAGGGCTTGATTCATGGAATGTTTTCCTATGGGATTGTGCCATTATAAAACACTTCCATGAATCATGTCGTCCATGCAAGTGGACATTCAATATTAATTTGATATACGTTGCTTACATTTTCTTTCCAATTTACTTCACCCTTTCTTTATTTTGGAAATATAGCATGCTAAGATTCCAGATAAGACTGAACCTGAGCACACACATCCTATTGCACCTAGCAATGACTGCCTCATGTCCTGCAGCAGGTTTCAATCTACTGTTTTCCAGTTAATAAACACATACTTTGCAACTGGACCTAAACAGCCAAAAACATTTCCATGATGAAGAACATTGCAACGTGTATATAAAGAGGGAATTGCACTCTGCTGGGGGTCTTTAGAACCATACTATGCGAGAATGACTTATGGATAACAGGCCGATTGTGAGAAAGCTCCAAAAATGTGGTACTGTTTAAGATTTGGCAGCTGTCGCTTTTAAATGAGTTGAACAAGAAACTTCGTCAATTTTGGAACGTTTCTGTGTTTTAATGATAAATAGCACATGATGTCACACTCATTTGGGCAGTATGATGTGTGACGTGTAATTTTGAAAGGCACAACCTACAGTTTGAAAAAATAAACGAACTTATCATGCATTTTCCATTGCTGTAAAGTTAATGCACGTATTATGTACACGCAACATCAACACCCCCCTCACCCTTGGGCACATTCAGTCCATCAGACCAGAGCTCATCCACACCTGCTATCCTCCCTCAGACTATCATTACCAGGGTAAATGTAGAAAGGCTTTGCTCCACCCAGAAAGGTCAGCTTGCAACTTGAAAGAGAGGCTGCTTCCTGTACTCATTACCCGGAAGCTACAAGGGAAACCAGAGAGGTTCAAGTGGCCAAGCAGCACTGTGGGACATCTGGCCCATTTCTCTGCCATACCAAGACTGAGCTAAGTCATTATTGTGACCTTGACTTTACCAAAGAAGTGCAAATATTTCGCAAAGGACTGTGCAGCTTAATAACCTGTGACAGGGCTCTACAGTTTTGATGAGAAACACTGTGCCTGCGGGGATAAGTATTTCAGTTCGTGGCTGTCTTCTTTCCCTAGTGAAGTGCCTGCCTCTGAGTTGCTGATAACACTACCTTGTTATGCCATGTGGACTTTTTATAGCAAACATTTGCCATTTTACCTTGTGGCTTATACTTTCGTGTGGTCTCTGCATTCATGAGCTACGCTTTAAACTATATCTGAGGGTACATCAGTGTGGAATCCTGGTTGGGGCCATACAACTCTTTGACATCCTAATCACCATCCATTCAGATTTGTCAGTGGGTGGTCCTGGCAGGGAATCAGCAGACCGAAAAGTCACCCCTTTCACTTTCCAGTCCAGGTTTGTTGATGTGAAGTGAAGGAATCTGTTTGATTTCTTTGTGATATACTAGTGTAGAAGCCTGTGTACATGGGCCAAAGTGCAGGTTTACATCAACACAGTAGGATCACTATATATTCTAAGGCAAGAGCTCCCTCCAGTGGTGACAACAGGCAAAGCTATGCAAATTAGCATTGTCTCTATCCTAAGGCAAAAGCTTAATCTAGCTGTGGCAACAGACGAAGCTACTGCATCAGACAAACGTATACGGACAAACATACATCTGGCCTTTTATTATATTGTTAGATGGTGATGTCAGACATAGATATGCAGTGATTTTGGGATACCCATATCCTTGTAGGGAGGATGAGTGGATGAGAGAAGGAGAGGGAGAGAAGTAGCTGATGGAAGAGAGGGAGGGCGAGAAGATGGAGCGGAGATGTCGAGTATGAGTATGGTAGAGTGGCCAGAGATATGAGACAAGGAGGAGAGGGAGAGATGTGATGGGAGAGGTGGTAGAAGAGGAGATAGAGTGGTGAGAACGAGGCAGGGCAATAGAAGGAGGGAGAGAGGGTAGGAGAAGAAGGTAGAGGAGAGTGTGATAGCTTGAGTGGATCAGGAAGTGAGAAGGAGAGGATTAGGTGGAGTAAAATGGGAAGGAGAGGGCGAGAGAAGGAGAGAGATGAAAATGAATTACAAAGGAGAGAGGAGAAGACTGCGTGGTATGTATTTTATTTGTATTTAATTTAATTTATAGCATACTTATGCCAAAGCGCCTAACATGTACAAAAGGGCGGGTGGTACATACAATGTATACGTGTTGTTGTAGGTGAGTGGTGTTTGTATTCTCTGGTATGTGTGGTATATTATGTTGTGGGAGGAGCGTAGTGTAAGTTGTGCTGTGTTTTGTGCACAGAGTTTGCTTAGTGTGCATTGTGCGGATTTTGCAAGATGTTTAATATTTGCACTGTGTGCTGTCTCGAAGCCAAGTGTCAATCAATAAGATACACACACACCAGATGAGCGGGGTTCAAACCCCTGTGAGTTTATTTGATTTAACTTGCCCTAGTTTCACTGGGAGGTCGACCACCATGTCTATTTGGTGGGCTTGGTGAATTAGTGTCAATCTATTCTTGGTCTACGTGACCTGAGGCCAGTTCTTAATCCTTTCCCCTCCCACAAAGATTGTAAAAATGATGTTCCTGGGGAAAACCTTACTTTTCCCAGTCTCCTCTTCCTATAATTCTGCTCCTCACTGTCTTCTCCGGCCACCTATGTGGTACCTCACCAACTGCTATCCCCTCCTCACCTCCTCTACTGGGAATGAGGTGTGACTGGGGCTTTTTAATCCCATTTCTGTATCCACCGGGCTGTCTCTAGTTTCCTGGGGGCTTCCCATTGATACTTCTTTACCCTCAATTTTGTGTCTTTTAACCTCGTTCTTAACCTCCTCCATCTCCCTACTTCCGCCCTCCAATATTCTTTCTCCCATCTTCTATCCCCTCCTCCAACTTCACCTTCTCCCGAGTCTGTCAACCTTTCACCTCCTCACAATATCTTTCTCCAGTATCATTTACCCACCTCTCCTCTCCTTGTCTCCAACGTCTCCTCCTCCACTACCTTGAACCCACATTGTGCAGGCTCACACATGTTTGTCCTCATTTTCTTTCAATTATCTCTGGGTTCTCTGTGCATTGGTGCTGCAGCAGTTATCTATTTGGTTCTGTTAGATCTAATACCCTTTTATATAATGTGTTTTTCTTTTTAGATCAGACTTTCTTTGGAATGCATTTCTTTGGGATGCATATGGCCACGGCAGACCAACAGAATCATCATCCTTTTTGGGTATAATTCTACTGACAGTTTTTTTTATTATTTTTTTTTATTGTTGTGTTTGATGGAACATCTTTACAACATATAAATTAAACAATACAGTTCAAACTTTACAAAACATTATTTTCTCCCGGCACAACACTAAAACAACACATATGCAATAAAAAACATCAATAAAAAGATCAGACAGGCACGTCCAATGTTACATTAAAAGTACAAATTTCACAATTCCAAATTCGGGTTTCCTAGTCGTTTGTTATACAGGCACTAGTTATTCAAGATTTTGATAAAGAGGACAACAGCGGCATTTTATTCCCTTTTCTGACTATCAGCTACTAATAAATTCATTACAACCATAGTTTAATTTCTTGTTGTTTTTTTTTCAGTCAGCATTACCATGCATAATCTTTTTTCTATAATTTGGAGGAAACGTACCAAAGCAAGTACAACTGGCACCCTATGTCCCCACATACATTGGACCCACAATGATTCATAGGCAACGCCATTAGCTGATAATATATGCTTGCCAAGAAGTTTCAATCTTTCTGCTCCCAATGCTGTACAGTATAATACAACATGTTTCAGGGTTCCTTGTGCACCTGTCATACATAGGGCCTCATTCCGAGTACGGCGCTAACCAATGGCGCAATTAACGCCTTGGTTGACGCCGTACCCGGACCGGCAGCGCCTTGGTGGATGGCGGAATTACCGCCCCATTCCAAGGTTGGCTGGGCGGTAATTCCCCATTCACCAAGGCTCTTCCCCATTCCCAAATGAGCCCCCATATAGCTCAATGGGAATGGGGAAGATGCAAATAACGGTGACCGTTCATTACGGTCACCGTTATTGGCTTGGAGGCCCCTTTGCGCCCTCGACTTTAACACCTGCTCAAAGAAGGCGTTAAGGGCGAGGGCGCAAAGGGAACTCGGAGTATGGCGGTAAGGGATCACCGCCACCGGTCTCGTTACCGGTGGCCGCTATCCCTTACCGCCATACTCGGAATGAGGCCCATAGTCTGCAATTCATGTCAATTTGTTCAATGTTATTCTTCCAGCATTTCATGCGATCTTTGGTTAATACTAGATTAAATCTAAATCGCATGTAAGAGATTCTCACCCATTTGCTGGGAACCTGCGTAAGATACGCAAGGAGATGTTGTTGCTTATGGCGGAATTTCACATATTCCTTATGATTGCTGTATCGGCCAATCTTGTCAGCGGTGTCAGCCCAATCATACACATAAAGTTTTTTTTTTACAATCTGAGGATATCGGACCAAGTCTGATATGTCCTGCGAAATCAGAGAAAGGACATTAAGTAATTCCGCATTAGCCTTCTGCAAGGATGCGGGAATACCTTTCTTCACCATGGATCCTAAATCTTCATATAGTGAGTTTTTGAGAGGATCTAGCATTTTTCCAAAATTAGCAAGTCTACGCCACAATAGTTTAGATGCCAGAGAAGAAAGCCCTAACTCATGAATGATTATCGGATTAGGCATTGAAAGGGGCAAGTGTAGTACCTTCTTCCAGATCATCCCCTGCAGAGCATTTAGTATTGGCCCAATTGAATGTAGGCATAGGTCTAACCCATATAAGATGATTGATTCGACTTTGAGTAAATAAAACTCAATAAGTGGAATAAGCGAAAATTTGCATAACTTACTGTGGATGATCTTCATCTGACCGATCAATGGCATCGCCTTGATTAAGATTGCTGCTTGCTATTTTGTTCTTGAGTCAGTGTTTGTCAGATTGTATCCCAAATAAGTGAGTCCTGGAGCCCGAGGAATCTTATTTGTGTTTATGGACCAATTAAAAGATACCAACTTTCTTTTGTTGCTAAAGATAAGTATCTTTGTTTTGCTAGGATTTACTGACAAATTCTGGGTTTCACAGAAGTTAAAAAACTGCTGTAGTTTATGTTGTAAGCCAAAGGGCGTGCGATCTAAAAGGATTATATCATCGGCAAATGCTTTATGCTCGAGTCACCCAATTTTGCAGGAAAGGAAACAAACTGGCTCCAGAGCTCATCTATATCAGCAAGGTATAAATTAAAGAGGGTTGCCTTCAAATTACACCCTTGTTTGACCCCAATGTATGTTCGTATAGATTCAGTTAAATTGCCAAAACAATCGATTCTCACCCTATAGCTGGTGTTAGAGTGAAGCATAACAATCATTGCTATTAGATAGTCTGGAATCTGAAACAATTTCATCTTCACCCACAAAATTTCTCTAATGACGCAGTCCAATGCTGATGATAAATCGAAAAATGCCATGTATATTGGACCATTTTGATCCTGCCTTGCGCTTTCAATAAGTGTGCAAGAATTGTTTCATTAAGTTGCGTCCCCAAACCTTTTCTGAAACCAGATTGATAACGAGAAAAAGTCTGAGAAACGGAAATAAAGGAATTTAGTTCTTTCAGAATTAATGCAGCAAACACCTTTGCTGAGATATCTATCAGAGAGATAGGTCTAAAGTTAACAGGATCAGCTGTGTTTCCTTTTTTATGTAAGGGGAAAACTAAAGAAGACGTCCAAGAGGCGGGCAAGTTTCTAGTTTTAAAAATAAGCTCAAAGCAGCGATGTAAATATACGACCCAGAATTTTGGATCATCTTTCAGTACACACGGAGGAATTCCGTCTGGGCCAGCTGCTTTTGAAGGCTTAAGATTCGTTATTACCAACTCAATTGCCTCAACCTCCCATGGACAAGTGATAGGTAAATCTGCTATGCATGCCTCATATTTAAGTGACTTATATTTTTCAGGCATTGCATATTAACCAAGCTTCCCCACTTACTGTAGAGGGTTTCTGAACTTGTCTTCTATTCAGGGGGTCTCTTAATATTCCCCAAATCTCTCTAGTTTTTCGACCAAGCATCATGTACACCAGTTGTTGATTCTTTTTCATATGTTTATTGAATTTTAAGGGTCTAATATCATTTCTGTATTTCGCTAGGATTTCCTTTTTTTGTCGTTTAATTGAGCAAACAAGAGATTGTAAGCCCTTTTCAGGTCCCTCATTTCTTGTTTTTTTTGTGTTTTTCTGTTTGCAATCGCCAAGTCAAATACACTATCTCCTTCAACAACCCGAGCGTGCTTGTAAGTGGAGGATATATCATTGAGGTGTTTACAAATCATATTCAGATTCCATGAATTCAACTACCTACATTTGGCCATTGACAGGGTTGTTGGATCAAATATTAGCAAGTCTCGATTCACAAGACTGTTCAACCGGCGACACGGGTTTGGATTCCATCTTATGGATAACATATGTCTATCAATTTCAAGCAATTTTAATGAACCATGCAATTTGTGTTCATCTAAATTGCACGCCAAGGTACAGCTCAAGCAAGAGTGATCACTAAGAGATGATTCTTCACAATTATGCAATGCACAGCAGACGTGACTAAAGAGGTCGATACAACGATGTAATCAATAGAAGACTTATATCGGCCTCTTTTCCAGGTCGTTTGTGAACCATCTATTGCAAACGGAATTACTTGCATATTCCAGTCCACAAAAAAGGAACCCCACAATAGACCTCTTTCATGAGATGAAGAAGCAAATTGATTATTTATGTGTTCATACTCAACATGGCTGTACAACAAAGAAGAGTTAAAGTCCCCGCCCAGAATGAATTCAACGTTTGGCATTTCATTCATGCTCACTTCTAAAAGAGCATGCAATTTTTCTAATATTCCATCGACTGTGTGCCTCAACGGATTCCAGTACAGGGATAAGACTACTAACGGAACATTCCGGGACTTATTGGACAAAATAACAATGGCCAAAATGTCTTCAGATACATACAGTTGCTTAATAACCACATCAAAAACCAATGAAACTAGAATTGCCAGACCCCCTCTTGGATGCCCTAGGAGTCCCTTTTGTGTGTGACTAAAGAAACAAGAAAACCCTTCAAATGGCATATCTGCAGTGGCCATAGTTTCCTGAAAAAGAATGATTGCAGGCCTTTTTAGACATAAATTTGTCCTGGACCAAGTAATTAGGTTCTTATAACTGCAACAATTCTACTGACAGTATTGTAGGTTCTGCCCAGTGACAATCCCCTGCCATATGAAAAGGTCCAGATGGGTGGACCAGAGGATGCTCCCCATACTAGGCAGCTTTGTGCATCACTTAGCGGGTGGCAGTTCCAGGGCCCTATGCCCACTCTACCCTTGACCCTACAAGCAGATATCAGACTTTGTCAAAGTGCATTATGGGCACTGTGTCCATTGTCTGCCTTATGTGCACTGACTGGTATGTGAAGATCACATAATGGAAAGGTACCAAAAGAACAGTGTTTTTGAAACATGTTGCCTTATGAAGTATGAGAACCAGTGGTTCTTTGTGAAAATGTCCAGGAAAAAATCTCCAGGTAGGCAATTCTTTTCCCTCCACCCTTAAAAGCCTCTGCCCGCATATTCTAGGATGGGTATTAATTACTTCTAGCTACTCCATTCCTAGAATATTTGGGAAAGTGCTTGCTTTTCTTGGGAGTACAAATTTGGAAAATGTCACCCCCTGGCAACCTTTTCCCAGGTGATGATGGGGTGGGACCAAGCTTGATTTGCATATGGTCTTTCCCCTTCTGTAACGGCTTGGAAGATGAAGAGCGATGGTCTGGAAGGTTCTGAGGAGAAATGCCAAAGGTTAAGATTCATTCTAAACCTTCCAGCCATCACCTCTTTGTTTATGCTCTGTCACCCCGAGTGTGACGGGTATGCCCAGACATGGGTGCCGTGCCTGCTGGGCCTAGAGACCCAAGCTGCTCCTCACTGATGAGGCCCAACAAGGCTGAAATCATGTCTGTGGATGCTTGTGGTCTCGTACAGAAGGAATGTAACCTAGCAGTTCGGGCTGGACTGCCCCTTTAGGGGTTGAACCAAGCCGGATTTGCATATGGTCTTTCTCCTTTTGTGATGGCTTGGCAGATGAAGAGCGATGGTCTGGAGGGGTGCCCAGGGAAATGCCAGAGGTTAAGATTAATTCTAAACCTTCCAGCCATCACATCTTTGTTTTTGCTTTGTCACCCTGAGTGGGACGGATATGCCCAGACGTGGGTCCCGTGCCTGCTCGGTCTAGAGACCTAAGCTACTCCTCACTGATGAGGCCCAACAAGGCTGAAACATGTCTGGGGATGCTAGTAGTCTCGTACAGAAGGGATGTGACAAAGCATTTCGGGTGGACTGCCCCTTTTGGAGTGAGACCAAGCCTGATTTGTATCTGGTCTTTCCCCTTCTGTAATGGCTTGGCAGGTGAAAATGATGCCCTGAAGGGTTGCCCAGAGCAATACCAGAGGTTAAGATTAATTCTAAACCTGCCAGCCATCACCTCTTTGTTTTTGCTTTGTCACCTCAAGTGGGACGGGTATGCCCAGACGTTGTTCCCGTGCCTCCTGGGCCTAGATTCCCCTGCTACTCCTCACCAATGAGGCCTAACAAGGCCGAAACATGTCTGGGGATGTTTGTGGTCTCGTGCAGAAGGGATGTGACTTAGCAGTTTGGGTTGGACTGCCCCTTTTGGGGTGGACCAAGCCTGATTTGCATATGGTCTTTTCCCTTCTGTAATGGCTTGGCAGGTGAAGAACGATGGTCTGGAGGGTTGCCCAGAGTAATGCCAGAGGTTAATATTCATTCTAAACCTTCCAGCCATCATCTCTTTGTTTCTACCGATCTAATTAGCCACTTCACCAAACACAATGAAAGACCACTCAAGATCAACTGGGTTTGAAGCCGCATTGAGAGGTTTTAGAAGATGTATAGAGCTTAACAGGGATGCTGTCAACTTTGAAGGGCCAATAACCTGAAAGAAGTTACACTACTTAAAACAGAGAACGACAGAGGATTGTAAAAGAAGTGGAACAATATTGAGAAACGAACTAGAGACTCCCAATTTCGAGAAATGTTTAAAGAGGTGGAGGAACAGTCCATAAGAGACTAAGGGCTTCATTGCGACCCTGGCGCTAATGGGTTAACAGCGCCGTAAAAGGCTGCGGCGTGTTAACCCATTAGCACCTGATTACGAGGTTTTTTTGCGGGACCTGACCTTAACGGCTGGTCTACACCAGCCGTTAAAGTAGGGACCCCCAAAGGGACCTTGGTGCTAAGTACGGTACCGCAATTTGCGGTACCGTACTTAGCGGCTTCCCCATTCCCATTGAGCCCTATGGGGCAAAAATGGGAATGGGGAAGGGCCATGGAGGAAGGGGGAATTACCGTCCCGCCAACCTTGTAATGGGGTGGTAATTCCCCCTTTCTCCATGGCGGAGTCGGTAAGTTACCGGCATGGACCATGGTGCTGTTAGCACCATGGTTTTCCGCCTGGGTCGTAATGAGGCCCTAAGTAATCCTGACAGAGCAGGGCGAAACATAACTGCATTTGTGAAACCTTGTCATCTGAAATAATAACCAATAGAACTTTGAGACAAAGTATCAATGTCCCTGTGCCATTAATACCACTCTGAGTGGTAGTGGAAGCTGGTGGATTTTTCAAGTGGAGGAGCATACATATATTCCATACATTGCCCTGAGCAAGTGAATGCAACAAGCAAAGCACAATCATTTGGTGGTGGGGCTCTCTGTGGTTCTGTTCTGAGAATATTTTTAAATAATTGTTAGAATTGGTGAACATTGCAGCACAACTCTCAGAAGGGTAGAATATGCCATGAAATGTACAGCTTTGTAGTGGGGCACATGACATCCTTGATCAATGCTAGGTGACCAGCGGTACACAGGGACATTTTAAACCATGTTTTCATGCTTGCCGAGGAAAATATATGTCTCAATAATATATGCCAGCTTTGCCCTATAAAACACATGTTTGCACTTACAGTCTCCAATATATATCAGAATTTCCACTTCAAAAAATATTTAAATGCTGACTTGCCCAATATATTTTAGATGCATGTCACAGTACAAATGTATCTAAATGCTGGCTGTGTGCCCAATTCATCAAAACACAAATCAACTCAGCAAAATTCCACTTAATGGATTCTCGTCAAAGCAAGTGCCATACCTGTGATTTGTCAATCCTGGGAGACCTCCCATGATTCGCCGGCAGCCAAAAACTGTGCTCAAACTTGTGCGTAAACTCATCCTAGCATTCAAATAAGGGAGTGTTTGTAGGTTCCTCTTGGGGTGATAGATCTCTCATCAAAAGACACCTTGAAACAAGTAACCTTCATTCCACCTGGCCACTAAGACACCCCAGGGCAGTGGTGCCCCCAGACATTTTTCATAGGGGTGGCCTGATGAGGACACTTGGGGTGGCACACCAAAAAAATAGACAGGAGGAAGCATGACTGATATGCAAATTGAATACCACTGTAACAGGTCTGAACATAGACAATGAGATGGTCCCCTTATTATAATGTAATTATTAATATAATGGACAAATGGGGAAGTCTAGCGTGATACATATGTAAGTATAACACTAAATATCGCAATTTTATATATGTATTAATGCCAAATGGTTTAAAGGAATTGGTATAAATTCAATGGTTCTATAAGGATATGGTGACATCACAGGGGAGCGTAACTGGCGCTGCTGCAGGGTCGTAGAGTAGAGTAGAGTAGAATAGATGGTCATTTAAGTATATTGTATGGCACACAATAAATGGCACACTAAATTCCTTAAATCATGACATGCACCAACCAACTCATACACAGGGGTAAAGGAAATAAATCTGTTGTTTATGGGAGAAGACAAAAACACTGTGCATATCACATGCCAAGGTCCTAGCAGTAGTTTCAAAGCTTCCAACTAATGACAAAACTGTGGCGAATAATATATTATATTAAATAAGGACTTCAGCTATTTTTTCCTCTAACTATAATATAAAATGTCTTATCACCTTATTAAGGGTTAAGAGTGCTTTAGTTAGAAGTACGCACAATACCAACATGGAAACTAGGAGTTTGGGTATTCTACAGTCTTATCCGTATATGCACGGGTTTAGGATCCCAAAACATGACGCCCAAGTTAAGCAGTAGAAACAGAAGACAGCAAGCGACTCAGGGGTTGCTGTGGTTGCACATCACAACAAATTAACAATGGCGCCGGCGTCTCGTGAAATCCGAAGAGAGCCGACACAGAGGACAATTAATGCCGATTGAACTGGTGAGCGCGATCGAAGCATTCAGATGCATTAACGAATTGTGATCATATAATGCAAACAACTAGGATATTTCAAGAAGACCTTATCAAGTCTTTGGTACAACAGACGATGTATGAACAAGTATAAGAAAACACATGCAGACATGTTTATAATACAAGCTTAAATGAAGAATAATTAGAAAGAGAATGTACACATAAATTGAGAGCGCATATCTAACACCGTTCAACCCAATAGAGGGTCAGATGCATTTAAATCAGATCATAAGTATGGTATGTGAAACGGATGATCCAGGAAAGAGTTTAATATCTATGATCAGAGGCACGATCCAAACAGCTACTCACACAGTAGCAAGGCGATTAGAACCCATACAGTCAATTGTAGGTTCACTATTTATTTGGGATGCGAAATTATAGAGACATAAGTTACTTAAGTAAAAACGCTTTATAATTGCAGGGACTTAACCCACCACTATGATAGAGCGAATCAAACCCAGGAGGTCTAATGGCAAGCCATTTTCCCATTCACCTTTGTCAATCGATTTTCTTTTAGAATGTTTAGGTACAAATGCAAAGGCAATGGGGCAATACAAAGGTAAAAGAAGTCGCCCTCACCTGTTTGAACCCTAAAATCAGAAATCAGGGACTACATGGAACTATGGATTTAAATACAGAAAATGCATTATACGCTAAATTGCACACATGTGAAACTATACATTTGGAACCAAGTATAACCAAGGTTTTGAACATAGCAAAACATCACAATTGTATGTAACTCAGCAAGAGGTGTAATTTTGTTTTGCATTTAAATATACAAGACAATTCAAACACTCATTTTGTGATTTATTTTTTATTTTTTGTTTCTGTTTTGTTATTTTCCCATGTTCTTGTCTCTGCCATGTTCTTGTCTCTGCCAATCCACTTCCACCTCTTCCCTGAACTCACCCTAATTTCTCTAAATTGATATGGTAATGCTATTGTCAATGCATCGACTATATGTCTTTGAATGATATTCTTACTTTGATGTTGGATCTATTTTGACCATTGTTAACAACTGTACATGTGCAAATGGATACGTTTTAACAGGACAAATGAACATGCCCTGATTTGAAAAAGGCCTATGGCCGAAACACGTGTCATCTAAACGGCACTATTCTTAGGAGAATAAAGAGTGATGACGACAAATAATGGCAAAGTGTTCTTTCTGTTTATTTTGCACAAATTCAATTTGAAGGTAACAGCAAAGAAAGCAGACAGTTTAGAAAGTGCTTCAGGGCATAACTGTAGAAACCATGTGTGTTTTTATTATTACAATAGGCACATCACGCTAATGTTTTCCTAAGGTTTTTCTCATACCTTGTGCATGTAAATGTTTCATTGTGTACTCGAGTTTTCAAGTGAGCATATGCAGGTACATGATTATGAAAGTCTGTTTGCTGGTCTATTTTCAGTGTGGCCTAATCAATCTTCCATATGGAATATCGAGTGTGATCTGTTTGTTTATTTGTCTCTCAGACAGCAATTAATGCAATGGCAACACAGTAGTCATCAAGGTTTTCCTTCAGGGGATCTGTTTTTTTGTAGCATCAAAGAAGGTGGCACGATCAGGGATGTCCTTCTCCACACTAGACTGGTGCCACTCTCCAGACCCTCTAGTGATGCCCCCAGATTGGTTTTGCATATGACACGAGTCTGCACTGTGAGTATGCATATCTGAACTGTTTATTCCCCAAAGTAAGGGTTTTATGACGACTTTTGATCTGCAGACCCAGACGTGAGAGGTAAATGGTTTAAGGGTCTGAAGGCGGGAGTTTGTAGCCCATGTAACATGCAGTGGTGGGACTGCCATCAATCACTGACTGGACCTTCAATGTCATCCTAGAAGTCAAATACAGAGGAATCACTGATTTTGCACTATCTATATTTAAGATGGGCTTACCACATAGAGCCTTGCATTGGGGAACACCCAGGGTGCTAGCACAACAACACAGGGAAGCTATATTTGCATTTATGTATATCTAAGAATCCTTTAAATGCACTTCCCCTCATGAAGACACCAGAGCACTGCACACAATAATTGCAGCAGATCATGTGCTCAATAACGATTTTAAGAAATGTAAAAGATGCAAAAACACAAGTATAAAATAAAATAAACATGAAAATAAAACCTCATAAAAAATGAGTTCGTTTTCTGCATACTCCTAGGAGAGTGTTGCCCAAGTATACTGAAAAAAAGTATGTAAGGCAGCCTTTGAACTATTAGACACATCACACTCTATCAGTGAGTGTGTGAAAAAGATTGTACCAAATGGTGGGATAGATATCTCTTAGTCTTGCCCTTGGTATTTACAGTGTACTTGTTCTTTCATCCATCAGATACTACTAGATTGTGTATACAGGAATATTTTCCAACATTTAGTGTAGAACAAATTAATACAAAAATAATATATGTATATTGTTAAGAGATATTTAGTGCAAAATAACATCACAACAACATCAAACAAAAGCAAAGTGAATGCATATGAAACTTCTTAATCATTACATCTTAATCCAATTATATGTTTGACAACAAATTATTGTACATTGCCCAACATATTTCAATCCCCTATTTTAATGCAGAATTCTTTTCAGGGGAAATTCACATTTGTGATATATATTTCATATATCATTGCAATGTTTTAACTGTTTCATCACTCTATATTAATAAATTGTTGAAATTAATTTGAAAATGTCTTCTCTGGAATATTGTTGATAGCCTTGAATACCTTAGGCTAAGGAAAACATATTGTAATAATCATGGATGTGAGAATACATCTCATATTTACACACTAATAACATGTGTTCTTTAGATAGAAGGACATGAACACATTATTTTTTCATTATTCAATTTTTCATCACATTCACAATTAAGTGGTCCTACTATACATGAGATTCCAAAAATGTTTATCATTTATTTTGAGGAAAAAAGTGTTTTCGGATTATTATTTTTCTAGAATAGTGAACATGTCTTACCTCGTTTTCATCATTGTCGGTAATAAATGCAGAAATGCCCAATGAACTTTAAATATTTTGTAAATGTGTTTTGGTTGCTCCCAGTCATATTCAAACCATTATGCCTTTTAAGGGTATTTCACTTAGGTTAGTACCTTTTATTTGATTCTTTAAACATCCCATTGTCAAGATGAATGATGATGGCTGTTTAAGATTAATAGCAGACTATGTGGCAGGGTTACCCTCTAGTGTATCGATTCTAGCAAAAGAAGATGAAACTGATTTAACAACCACTAGTTCTGAATGGGACGAAGTGTTAAAACCTCAGAAGCCTCTCATTAGAACTTAGCTCATGGCTCCATTATGGTAGAACATTGGCAAAACAAAGCACTACCACAAGGTCTTATTGCCAAAAATGAACCACGGTTATTCCTTGACAATTTGAATTTTAGAATTAATTGTAGTCAAATAACATACACTTGGGGATGGGTTGGGTCATTGTAATCATTGACCCAGCTACAGAGGTGACAAAACAAATATTAGATAAAGAATGTGAAGAAGATATTAAAAATAAACACTACTAGACAGTTTTCAAAGCGTTAAACAGATTAAAGAATTCAAAACTTCTTCCACAGCAAACAGGATTAAAAGATTGAAAACATCCTCACTTAGTTTAAACTAACATGGGGTGTTTCCATAATCAGTCAAATATTTCAAATTAGCACCAAAACAATTTCAAAAGTAATGTTTAGAGAAGCATCTTACAGGTCATCGAGTGAAATGACTAGTGAAGAATCAGACCAAATACCGGGTCCATAAAATGCCATAGAAATCTAAAACAAAACTGGCAAGAACAAAGAGAGGGTAAAAGAGATGGAGATCCATTGAGCAAAACCACAAAATAATTTCTTGAGTTGATGCAGAAGACAAGAACTTGTTCAGAGGGACACCAGATCCACTTGCTGCAGTCATTGTTGTTAGTTAACATTTCAATACACAACCTATCCACTATTGAGAAAGAAATCTTGGAAAAAGGTTTGCGTTTTGTATATTCACATCAACATGACGCATATTCATTTAGAGGAGAATTTAAGCAATTCACAAGAAGAGCCTAGCTAAAAATTAATTCATGAGAAAAATTCAGCTAAAAAAATACTTCATGCTTAGACCATCATACATAAGTGATAATCTTGCGGTCTTACGTTTACTATCCACAGTTAATGCACCACACTCTAGTATAAGTGCAGAATCACAAGTCTTTGAAAGATGGGTAATGAACGATTTGAAAGAGAGCTCTGTTATCCATAACTAAAGCCCCTCTGAGCCAGAAGGCTATCACTTCACTGTAAAACAACACATAATTAATTTAAACAAGCAGACACGCGTGGTTGTATTATTAAACAACATAGACTATTGAAGTAATGTTCACACCAATTGAGAGATAACTCAAGTCGCATTACTTTAGAAGTATTCACCACTGACCATATTAAATCTATGATAAAATGTTGTTTTCAGCAAGAAGTGGACAACAGGTGGCTGTCCAAATAAGAAGTAGATCATTTAACTCAACTCCCAGCTAGGACCTCCATTTATACATAGTTTCAACGATCCGTACAAACCACCCAGGGAAGACCAGTAGTTTCTGGGATTGGTTCAATTCTAGAACTGTTATCCAAGTATGCTGATTACTTTTTGAAACAACAAATCTCAAAAATGAGGTCCTACATTTTCAAGCGGACTATTGGGGGGAAATATAATGTAGAAGAAAAACTATTAAAGATGGAAAATGCTCAATGTGCATAACCAACTATAGCATCTGTGGATTAAATGAACACATTTGGTGGTCATGAAAAATTGATTATTCTAATGAAAAATGCTTTTCTCAAAAATAGTTTTTTTGTTTCGCTTATCAAATGTTGATCTCACGTAACTGAAGCCAAGATATGCGTCAGCCAGCCAGCCCAGTAAGGGGCCCGATCAGCCAGTCTCTTCCCATTTTGCTAACTTTCTTAGGACAGCCCTTTGTGTGATATACTCTCTGCTCCAGTGCCATACAAGTGTACACCACCATCTTCCAACTCTGTGCTACCATGTGTTTTGCCGCCCCCAGTGCCACTGCCAGGAATAATTTCTTGTGCCTGCCCACTTACACCTCACCCCAAACACCTAAAGAAACAGCTTGAGTTCTGTCTGTATTTGCTCATTCAGCACAGTGGAGAGGTGTTTGGCCACTGCAAACCAATACTGCTGTATAGCCGGTCAGCCTCATACCATGTGTAGGAATTAGGCAGTGAAAGTTTTACAACATAGGCAGTCAGGAGTGTGCGCAAGGCCCCACCTGTGAAGCTGGTCCCTAGAGTAGTACACTATATGCATATATTTAAAATGCATCAGTCGCAGTTTGGCTGAGAGAATATATTCCCTGGCATGGGTTAATGCTTCGGCCCTGTCCTCCACTTTTATTGGGCCTAGATCCTGAACCCATCTGTCCTTCACCTTTAGTTCTGCTGAGGAGGTAAATTACGACATTGCCTGGTATAGTGTAGAGACAGCTTTGCTTGGAATTTTTTCCATCATAACATTCGTTTTGAGTGGTGATTGTGCCAGCAATGACCCCAAATCTGTAATGTGGGCATGAAGTGTGTGTCACAACTCGACATATCAGTAATATTATGCCTGTAGTAATTTATGATCTGCAGCAGACTCTCAAAGGAAACAATACCCTCATCCATCACCACATCGCTCATTTAAAACCCTGGCACTTCTTCATTACTACCTTTAATCAGAACACTGTGCAGATTACCTGATGCCCTCCTTAGCTAGCCTGATAGATGTACTGTGGAAGGTAGACGCTGTGTTGCACTTGAGGCATTTTGGGGTCAGGAAATGTGTTGCACGTAGATGTATTTTGGGGCTGGGAAATGTGCTGGACTGAGATGTATTTTGGGGGCAGGAAAGGTGTTGGACTCAGGTGCATTTTTGGGGCAGGAAATGTGTTGGACGTAGATATATTTTGGGGATAGGAAATTATGTTGCACCTTGATGTATTTTAGAGGCAGGAAATGTGTTGCACGTAGATGTAATTTGGAGCAGGAAATAAGTTGGGCGCGGATGTATTTTTGGGGCAGGAAATATGTTGGATTTACATGTATTTTGGGGGCAGGAAAGGTGTTGGACTTAGATTTACTTTGGGGAATGAAAGGTGTTGCAATTAGATGTATTTTGGGGCAGGAAATGTGTTGGACGTAGATGTAATTTCGGTCAGGAAATCTGTTGGACGTAGATGTATATTGGGGCAGGAAAGGTGCTGGAATTAGATGTATTTGGAGGCAGGAAATGTGTTGCTTTTAGATGTATTTGGGGCAGGAAAGGTGTTGCACTTAGATGTATATTGAGGCAGGAAAGGTGTTGGGCTGAGATGTATATGGGGGCAAGGAATGTGTTGCACTTAGATGCATTTTGGGGCAGGAAATGTGGTGGACTTAGATTTATTTGTGGGCATGACAGGAAATCTGTTGGACGTAGATGTATATTGGGGCAGGAAAGGTGCTGGAATTAGATGTATTTGGAGACAGGAAATGTGTTGCTTTTAGATGTATTTGGGGCAGGAAAGGTGTTGCTCTTAGATGTATATTGAGGCAGGAAAGGTGTTGGGCTGAGATGTATACGGGGGCAGGAAATGTGTTGCACTTAGATGTATTTGCAGGCAGGAAATGTGTTGCACTTAGATGTATTTACGGGCAGGAAAGGTGTTGCACTTAGATGTCCATCATGGGCAGACTTGAGTGACAGGGGTCAAGTCGGGATGGATTCATAGGGAAAGCGCTCCTAAGTGATATATTTGGGGGGCAGAAAATGTCTTGCACTTAGATGTATTTGATGCCAGGAAATGTGTTGCATCCTAGTGTCTATCCTGGGCAGATGTCAGTGACAAGGGCCAGGAGGGATGGATTCATAGGGAAACCTCTCCTCAGCGATAAAGCGTGGTTGTCATCTGAGGCATGTGATTTACGTGCTTTCACTTGTGTTCTGCTAAAAATCAGGCAGCAAAGTTTTTGGACTGAGATATATATGGGGGGCAGGAAATGTGTTTAACTTTGATGTATTTTAGAGGCAGGAAATGCATTGTACTTGGACGTATTTTGGGGGTAGGAAAGATGTTGGACTTAGATGTATTTGGGGCAGCAAAGGGTTTGGACTCAGATGTATTTAGGGCAACCTGCCTACCACGCTTAGAATATGCATTATGACAACTTGTTCATGACGCTTAGAAGACCTATTAGGGCAACCCGGCTAGTGTGCCTTGCGGACTCTCTCACATGGACAACCTGATCAAACAACAGTGCAAATAACAAAGCTCCATCCGAGCCTCAAGGTACTTATAAACTCACCACTTTGATAGACATCTGCTGCGGGCATGGCGGCCCACAGGCACGCATCAGAATGCAGCAACAACCTACAATAAATTTGGTCTAGCCGGGCACATAACACTTTCACCTCCTTAAACCAGATTAAGCCTCAACACCACTGCCATCAGAATACAGCGATGACATATGACCAATTTCGGTCCAGCTGGACACATAATTGGTCTCTTGCACTTGCGCACTCTCCTGACCTCCCTCAGCACCCGTCCCCACTGATCTCTTGGGTTACTTACTGAAGCCCAGCTTGGCCACCTAATTCCTTCTCTTGGCCAAAATTCATGCATGCATTCTAAGGCTTTTCTGAGAATGTTCTCACCCGCTGGACTGCGTTCCCCAAGCGCATTCTCACTACAGCCACGTTCAGACCATACTAATGGGAAAATGCACTATATAAATGACGATTGCTACTACTACTATTTCAAATTCAATAGGCATTTCTGTATTTACAGATATACAGATTGTTTGAAGACCTAAGAAACATTATTTGGAAATGATCTACAATGATCAAAAAAGATCTAAGATATTTTCACCCTTCTAGAATAAATAATCATAAAAAATACTTTCATCTCTAGTTGAATGACCCTTTCCAAAAATAAATTATAAACATTTTTGGTATCTTTTCTATAATAGGTCCACACTTATTTGTGGAGTGAATGTGATGAATAATTTAATAATGAAAACATATATTTAGTTATTACCATATGCCCCAACAAAGCGAGGTGAGTAGGAACTATTTAATGTCCTGCTTATGTTTAAACAGCACATTTTATTTGTGTGTGGTTACGAGATTTTTTCCTCACAAGCATAGTAATTAAAATATATTTGTCTTGCCCTAAATTATTCTACTGTATCAACAATATTCCACAGAAGACAATTTCAACAACGTATTAATACAACCTCAGGAATAAAATGTAAAATGTGGAATGATACGTGCAATATGCATCAGGAGTTGTGTTTTTCCTGAAGAAAATCACAGATTAAAAAGTGGGAATGCAACACGTCGGGCCATGTATTTCTATATATTTCTTGCAATCATTTGTTGCCAAACACACAGTTGAATTGAGATATTATCACTGACAATGTTTTTATCCATTTATGTTGCGTTTGTGTGATGTTATTTTGCACTAAATATCTGTTGACAATAATTGAACTATATTATTTTTGCATTCATTTGTTCTACAGAAAATGTTTGTAAATTTGTTTGTATACACAATCTTGTAGTATCTGTTAGGTGAGACAAAAATTATGTTGTAAATAACCAGGATACAATTAAGAGATAGCTACCCCACAGATTGACGTAATCTTTTTCACACACTCAGTGATAGAGTTGTATGTGACAAATAGAAAATGAAGCAGTTCCAAGAATAGAATAGCAGACCATGACAAAATCAGATTGGGAAATGCAAATCATAATAGATACATTTTTAGTGATTCCTGGAATTCAAATAGTGTTAGGAAGAGAATTCATACTTTAGCAGAAAATAGCCTCTGATAATGTGTCCTATGGCAATAAACACGTGTTTGCTGGGCTTCAGTAGCCAATAATTGTTAAGCTTATCTGTGAGTATATATATTTGTTTTCCGAATTTCACCACAAATGTTATCGTGCTTGACACTAACCCGGGCCGTCAGCAGAATCCAAGGGGGGCAACACAGCAGAAATGAAAGGTCTCCCGGTAAATCCTGCCCCCTCCTCACCAACGAGTACAACTTGGTGAAAGAGGGAGCACAACCTCGAGGGAAAACCCTCTGGGGAAGAAAACCCCTACGTTGGAGCGGAGGAGGAGTTGGTCTGGTGGTTGTTTCCTCGGATCGGTCTAGCTGGAGTCTGGAAAACTTGAAGATGGTGCGAGTCGTCCTAAACAGGAGACAGGAGAGGTGAGTAATCCATGAATAGAGAAAAAGCTTGGGACTGTAGATTGAGGGGAAGAAAAGATTACACTTACTCCTAAGAAAGAGATGATGGGCTGTAGCTTAGTGCAGAGCTGTTTTCAAAGGGAGCCGTTCTATACTTCTAATATTGGAAACAGAACATGGATAGGACGCCAAAGGTAGGGATTAGTACGGTGCTAGAAAGGGACCGGAAAGGAATGGGAATGGCTGGGCGCAAACTTAGGGCGACTCACTTCTCAACAGTAGCAGGGGATTCTGCAATATGAAGCAGCGAAGGAATGAGATGATCAGTCGGCAATCTGATGAATAGACAAGGTCTGCAGAAGAAGCGGTAGAGGAAAGGAAGGTTGTAGAGATAGTCAGACAAAAGGAGAAATCACAACAGGATACCACAGGCCATTAATCCTAGGATCGAATTTACGAAGCGCCATGCAGGAGAGTAGCAACGCATTTGCTTGACTTCCTGGTTTCTGTATATGGAGTCACGTGACTGCGTCGGTGCATAATCAGGAAACTTGCGTCGGCAGCACCGTTGTTCATAGAACAGTCAACTGAGCTGTCGGCCATGTTAGGTGAGTAACGTAGAATAGCATTGCATGACCGCTGTCGCTGCCAAACTGACCATCGGCGGAAAGGTGTAACAGTATGCCCCCTCCTTAGGGGGGAGATCCCGGTTTCCCCGGGTGAAGCCGGAAGAATTTCCTGATCAGACAAGGAGCATGGACTCCTGAAGCCAACTCCCATGTCCTCTCAGCGGGGGAGTATCCCTTCCAATCAACTAGGTACTGTAAGCAACCCTGATAATACCTAGAATCACAAATGCCAGCCACCTTGTATTCAGGGCCGGTATCGGTCATCACTGGTGGAGGATGAGTAGTAGGGGTGCGTTGAAAATGATCTTTCACGGACATCTTGATCTGCGAGAGGTGAAAGACGGGATGAATACGAGTCCAAGAGGAAGGTAAAGCCAATCGAACAGCGACAGGTCCGACCGGTAACACCACTTTAAAAGGTCCAAAGAATTTGGGGGATAACTTAGACGGAACCAAGTGTCTAGGAAGGAAGCGGGCAGATAACCAGACTGCATCACCTGCTTTAATGGATGGTAAATCTCGGCGATGACGGTCAGCTATTAGTTTGGCTCGATCCTGGGCAGCTTGCAGAGATACTCAAGCGAGTTGATGTCCCTTCTGAATATTATCGATAAGACTGTCCACTCCCAAAGGCAATAGATCCACCCAGTTGTCTTGTGCAGCCGAAACAAAGCAACGTAAGTAGCCCTCTAACGTTTGATTGAGACGCTCCGTTTGGCCATTGGTTTGGGGATGGTAACCCGAACTGAGAGCTCTCTTAATACCCAGAATATGGCATATACCTTTCCAAAAAAGTGATGTATATTGGGAACCTCGGTCAGACACAAAAGTGTTTGGGAGGCCATTCCAGGAGAAAATTTCGGGGATAAAGATCTTTGACATTTGAGTCACTCCAGGGAGTTTGACTAAAGGGGTGAAATGAGCCATCTTCGTAAAATAATCAATCGTAACCATTATGGTGGTGTGACCAGAAGAAGGAGGGAGATCCACTATAAAGTCTGTAGAGATGACTTGCCATGGTTTGTCCGGAGTTGGCATTCGTGTAAGCAGTCCAAGGTGGCCTTCGTGGAGTTTTGTATTGCATGCAAATGGTGCATGCTGATACATAGTCCAGCACATCTGTAGTCAGATTAGGCCACCAAAAGTGTTGTGAAATTAAATCAAGGGTGGTTTGATAACCTCGATGGCCTGCCGCCTTTGAGTCATGACACATGAAGAGCACTTCCTTTTGAAGAGCAGGGGTTGGGAAGAACACCTGATCTTTAAAGAAGTAATATCCTCTGTCCTTGGTTAGCTGATGAGTATTAGACAGATTCTTACAGAACTTTTCGAGACGTGTCGTTTCCTGTCTGAGTACTTGTAGGAAATCAGTAATAGTAGCCAGAAATTTTGCTCTCGGGAAGAGCAACTCCGGATGAAACTTCTTAATCGGTGGGTCCTTTTGAGAAAGAGCATCCACTCGTAGATTTTGGTTTCCTGGAAGGAAGGTAAACTCTATCCGGAATGGTAGGAAAAAATGGGCCCACCGAGCCTGTCGGCTATTTGTTGTCTGAGCCTGTTGCAGCACTTTGAGATTACGGTGATCGGTATGAACCTCAACCGGATGTACTGAACCCAACAAGCGATGTCTCCATTCTTCGAATGCTCTCTTGACTGCTAATAGTTCCTTCTCAAGAGCGGAATAATTTTCCTCTGAAGAAGAGAAGGTTTTGGATAGGTAAGCAATTGGTCTCTCTTCTCCTAGATCGTCTCGTTGTAATAGGATGGCTCGTAGCGCATGGAGGGATGCGTCTGTCTCCACAATAAAGGGACGTGACTGATCAGGGGTCAACAAGATGGAAGCTGAAGTGAAAATATATTTGAGTTCAGTAAACGCCTTTTGTGCTAAATCGTCCCATGAGAAAGTCTTTCCTTTCTTAAGAAGTCTGGTGATAGGAAGAATAATATTCGAAAAACCTGGGATGAACTTCCAGTAGAAATTAGTGAATCCCAAGAACCGTTGGATTTCTTTGATATTTGTGGGAGGAGGCCAGTCCAAGATTGCCGATATCTTTTTTGGATCCATGGAAATCCATTGCGCTGACAGAACAAACCTTAAGTAAGTAACTTGTTCTTTATGAAATTCACATTTTTCTGCCTTACAATATAGTTGGTTGGCTTTGAGACGGTCGAGTACAAGGTTGACATGTTGGATGTGTTCTTCCATATTTGGGGAAAAAACGAGAATGTCGTCCAGGTAGATAATAACAAAATGAAGGAGAATGTCAGCAGATAAGTGATCCATAAATCGCTGGAAGACGGCAGGTGCATTTACTAGTCCAAATGGCATGACTCGATACTCGTAATGACCGAATGGGGTCCTGAATGCTGTCTTCCACTCATCCCCAGGGGCAATTCAAATCAGATGATATGCTCCCCGTAAATCCAGCTTGGTGTAGAGAGAAGAACCTTGAACGGCCCAGAATATCTGGGATTAACGGCATTGGATATTTATCCGCTGTAGTGATCTTATTGAGTCCTCGATAATCTATGCACGGTCTCAGTTCCTCCAAGTCCTTCTTGGGGATGAAAAATAGAGAGACACCCGCTGGAGATTTAGCTTCTGCTATAAGACTGTTCTGTAGATTTGTCTGAAGGTATTCTTTGAGGGCCTTCTTTTCTTGCTGAGACAAGATCTACATGCGACCAAAGGGTACAGGTTGATCTGGAAACAGTTTGATGTGGCAACCATCCCTTCGATGAGGAGGTAATTTAGGGAAGTCTGGTTGTAAAAATACTGATCGAAATTGTTGGTGACATACCGGGATATTGCCTAACAACCCAATAGAAGGGACTACGGTGGGTTCTACCACCATAGAGGGAATCTGAATACCTACTCAGTCTTGTGAAAGACAGTGGGAAACACAGTATTCAGAGCCCAAGAACAGAGTACCGGCAGTCCAATTTATGAAGGGGTTGTGAGTCCGTAACCACGGTAGCCCTAAAATGATGGGAAAATGAGCTGTCTTGATTAGGTTGAATACCACTGTCTCCTTGAGGGAGGCGATTAGGCAAGTTATGGGTGTTGTCTGTTCTCTGATGGGTCCGGAGCTCAATGGGCAGCCACCTACACCCTGAATGGGAGTGATACAGGATTTGGCTGATCTGGTTACTCCGTGTTTAGCAGCCCACATATCATCCAAAAAGTTACCAGCCGCTCTGCTATCTATTAATGCAGGAACTCCTTGTAACACCCGGTCAGGTAGGGTAATGACTAGGGAGAGCACCAACATAGGCTGTTCAGTCGTGTTGGCTTCCAAGGATATACCCACTCTCTTTGGGGAACACTGTTTAGTAACTCCTGTCGTGGTTCCCCTTATGGCAGGGTCTTGGCGTTTCCCTGCATTGGGACCCGTGTCCGACGAGGGGGAACTATAGGGAAATCTCGTAGAACATGAAGGAAAGCCCCGCAATACATGCATAATCCCTGACTCAATCGCCTTTCTCTTTCGCTAGCAGACAAGGGACCTCTGGTTAGACCTATCTGCATAGGTTCTTCTGCTAACTGAGGCTTGTTTAGAGCAGGCTGAGATTCGGAAACGGGTCTACTGCTCTTCCCCTTCTTCCTCTCTTGAGAGCGTTCGTGAAGACGATAGTCAATCTGCATGGTAAAAGTAATCATATCGGCCAAATTGGCTGGATGGGGAACTTTGAAACTTCATCCTTACGTTCCTCGGAAAATCCCCTTAGGAATAAAGTAAGGAGACCGTCATCCGGCCCACCGGTTTCAGAAGATAATTGTTTGAATTGAGTTATATATGACATACAGTCTTTAGTGCCCTGTCTCAAATTTAAATGTTTCTCTTGAGTGGCAACAGATATCTCATGTCGGCCAAACATAGATCTTAGGCTATTGGTAAAGGCTGAATACGAATCTAAGATCGCATTTCCTGAAGTCAATAAAGGAGTAGCCCAGGCCAACGCTCGACCGGTTAAATGTGAGATCAAAAATCCTACTTTATCTTTATCGGTAGGGAAAAAACGGGCCTTAAAAGTGAATTGGACCGTGCAGCTGTCAAGGAATTCCTTCAGTCAGTGAGGGTCTCCATCATACTTGCCAGTATGTAAGGTTGAAGGAGGGGTATCGGAAAATGCTCGGGCAACTTGTCGCAGCTGAGCATTGTCCTGTTTAAGAGATTGCATCTCTAAAGACATCGACTGCATGGCAACCATAAGTTGCTGCATCTGTTGCTCCATCGGAACACTGCTGTCAGCCCAGTAGAATTTCGAAATGTTTTATTACTGGCGTCGCTAACTGTTAAGCTTATCTGTGAGTATATAAATTTGTTTTCCAAATTTCACCACAAATGTTATCGTGCTTGACACTAACCTGGGCCGTCAGCAGAATCCGAGGGTGGCAACAGCACAGATATGAAAGGTCTCCCGGTAAATCCTGCCCCCTCCTCACCAACGAGTACAACTCGGTGAAAGAGGGAGCACAACCTCCAGGAAAAACCCTCCAGGGAAGAAAAACCCTGCGTTGGAGCGGAGGAGGAATTGGTCTGTTGGTTGCTTCCTGGGATCGGTCTAGCTGGAGTCTGGGAAACTTGAAGATGGTGCGAGTCGTCCTAAACAGGAGACAGGAGAGGTGAGTAATCTGTGAATAGAGAAAAAGCAAGGGACTGTAGATTGAGGGGAAGAAAAGATTACACTTACTCCTAAAACGGAGATGATGGGCTATAGCTTAGTGCAGAGCTGTTTTCAAAGGGAGCTGTTCTATACTTCTTATATTGGAAACGGATAGGATGCCAAAGGTAGAGCTTAGTATCGTGCTAGAAGGGGACCGGAAAGGAATGGGAATGGATGGGCGCAAACTTAGGGCGACTCACTTCTCAGCAGTAGCAGGGGATTCTGCAATATGAAGCGGCGAAGGAATGAGATGATCAGTCGGCAATCTAATGAATAGACACGGTCTGCAGAGGAAGCAGTAGAGGAAATGAGGGTTGTAGAGATAATCAGACAAAAGGAGAAATCACAACAGGATACCACAGGTTATTAATCCTAGGATCGAACTTACGGAGTGCTGTGCAGGAGAGTAGCGACGCATTTGCTTGACTTCCTGGTTTCTGTATATGGAGTCACGTG
Source organism: Ambystoma mexicanum (assembly GCF_040938575.1). NCBI lineage: Eukaryota > Metazoa > Chordata > Amphibia > Caudata > Ambystomatidae > Ambystoma > Ambystoma mexicanum. The sequence goes on from NC_090932.1 coordinate 783,219,792, forward strand.
ACTGCGTCGGTGTGTAATCAGGAAACTTACGTCGGCAGCACTGTTGTTCATAGAACAGTCAACTGAGCCGTCGGCCATGTTAGGTGAGTAACGTAGAATAGCATTGTATGACCGCCGTTGCTGCCACACTGACCATTGGCGGAAAGGTGTAACAATAATGGCCAATGGCCCAAGTTGTAGGCCCAAGCAAAGCGAGGCCCTTAATACTGGGCCCTGGTGCCATTACCAGGATGGGCAAGTCAACCAAATGTGTGATTATTGCCATTCAGTGTTATGCGGATGATACAGAGATCTCCTTCAGGCTCCCCTCAGCCTCCTCTACTCTCTCGCTCATTCCTGACAGTCTATCTGCGATTCAGGATTGGTGCACCTCCAACGATCTTCGCCTTAATGCCAGTAAGACGGAGATGCTTCTCATTGGGATCTCTGCTCCCGCTTTCCCTCTCTCACTATGGCTGCCCTCCTTGGGCCCTCTTCCTTTTCCTTCCTGTGAGGCAAACATCCCTGGTCTCTTCTTTGACTACACTCTCTCCTTCTATCCTCGCATCAGGGACCTTTCCAAGAACCAAGAAGGCCCACTACCAGCTGTACCTTCTCAGAGGTATTCTTCCTTTTCTCACTTTCCCCCAGACGCTCACTGTCTCCAAAGCCCCAGTTCTCTCTAGGCTTGACTACTGCAACACTCGCTTCCTCAATCTGCCTTCCTCTACTCGCCACCCTTTGCAACTAATCCAGAACAGGACTGCAATTCTTATCCTTGGCCTCAAGCCCAGGGACCTAGTCTCTCCAGTCCTGAAATCTCTCCAATGGCTCCCACTGGCTGAAAGGATCAACTTCAAGACCCTCAGCATCATCCACAAGGCTTTCTGGGGCTGAGGCCCACACCACATCCAACTGTCTCCTTCAGAATACCTTCCTTCTCAAGCCCTTTGCTCAGCTACCTTGAACTCTCTGAGGGTCAAACGCTTCTCCAGGCAGAGAGGGGCAGGTAGATCTCTCTACTCTGCAGGTGCTTCCCTCTGGAATGGCCTCCCTGCCCCTCCAAACTTGAGCCAGACCACCTGAAGTTCCAGAAGCAGCTCAAGACCTTCCCTTTCTCCTCTGCTTTCTCTCTATTCCTTCCCTGCTGACTTACATGTCTGCTGCCCCGACTGGTTGCTTGGCTACCCCCAGAATCTCACTGGGTACCAGGCTCCTCCAATATTAGACTCCCCTGCACTGCTTCCGGACATACCGCGCACTTAGGGGCTGTTACTGTTACCTCTACAGCCCCCTCGCTTCCTTGCACTTATCCAGAGCCGCGCAGCCCTGGCTCCACTTTCTCAGAGCAATGCTTCCCTGATTGCACTTCCCTCTTTCCTCTCCCTGGCACTCCCCCTCTCCCTTCCCCCTGGACTTTGTGTTGCCGCTCTTGCACGATCTGAATGACACAAAGCCTAGTAAGATTGTTTGTCTTGTCCCTCTTCTGTCTTGTCACACCGCGAAACACTTGTGTACAGGCACGTTATAAATTACATGTCCTATCATATCATATCATTAGCACTCCGAGGCAAACCCTTGAGGTGCTAAAAGCAAATTAAAAAAAAGAAAACCATGCTGCACTGCTTTGTTCGCTGCGGCCGGGGAGAGTCATTCAAATGGAAGGAGGGCCACATGATGCGGGCCTAGCGAGAACCTGTGTTAAGGTAAGGAGAGGGGTGGGGATGTAGAGGTCTCAAGATCAGGGCAGGAGGCAGGCGGTGAGGGGTAACAGGAAGCACTGCATGGAGGGCAGTTGCGTAGAACGCTTCGGCTCTTCCTAACACATGCTTGCATCGTTAGATTCAACACCCGGGTTTCAGTTGACAACAGTTGACATCGGAAAAAAGAATGGATGAATCAACAAAAATTCATAGATCTAGTGCTCTTTATCATAGTGATGCACCATGAGTGGTGGATGTCTTCTGTGGTTGGCACCTTTAGGTATAGATGCACGATGCCAGATCTTCCGCAGCGCCATGAAGGTGTTAAACATCCTGGACAGACAGTTTGGTCACAAGAGGCACGATTACAGGATTTCCTTCTCATCCCCTAATCACTGACAAGAAATATTACATTTTGGTCTTTGCAATGTAGGGCGGTCGGTCATTGGGATTCTCTTCTTTACTATTCACAAAAGTATGGTCTGACCTATGAAAATGTTGCACCTCTTCCTCTTACTTGAAATCCTACTTTAAATGTGTACCTGTCCCTTGATTAAAGTCTATTTCAAAGTTCTACCTCTCCCGCAACTTAATCCTATTATTATTTTCTAGCTCTTTCTCCCAACCAATGTCTTTCTTTAATTGTATGACCTTTCACTAATTACTATTTTAATATTCTAACTCTCCCTCACTGAAAAATCTTTTAAATTGTATCTCTATCGCTCAACTAAATGCAGTTTAAATGTTCTGTCCCTCGCTCAACTGCTCTAGAAACTTTCTACCTCTGCAGCAGCCTAAAATACCGATCAAAAACTCATACTGTGATTGGCCTTTTTATAGAATGTTGCCCAAATTCTCCCAAATCACTTTGCACCACGACTCACGAATGAAGTTCAGTAAAGTTCGCTGAAATGTGTATAATATGGTATTTGGCTGAATTAGTATGCCCGTGCTTCTACCAAAGCATGTCAAACAATGTGAATTGAAAAAGGGTTTATTAAACTCTTTTTCATTTTTACTTCCATAAGGCAGTGTCAATCAATATTCCTAACTCTTTCTGAGAAGCGTGTGACTTAAAGTCGCTATTGTTATTTTTCAGAAACAGAGATGACTGAGTCCCGCATTTTCTAGGCCTCTGGCTCACATGCAGAAACAAACGATGGAAGATGGAATCTCACATATCGTCTTTTATACAATGTTCGTAGCAATATGGGCACACGTCTCTTCAGTGCCTGGCGACCCATAGAGACAGCTCACAGCCACAGGTTGGTGCTTCACTTGAAATGGAAGGGGCTGCACTTGAGAAGAAAGAGGCAAATGGATATAGCCGTGCAGAGAATAAACTAGATACTATTATGGGAACGTTATCTAACGTAGGGCTCCTAGTGAACTTACAAACATTGTTTAAGATGCCCTTGGGAACACCGATATGGAAAACATTTTTACTGTTATTACCAAAACATATACAGTTTTTTTATTTTTGTTTTATGAAAAGCCAACCCAATTACACACGTTTCCCTCCTCCAGCTGGGGAAGAAGGTCTTTGCGAATGAACTGAGCTCCCTCGAACGTTTTTTAAAAAAAGCAGTTAATTGTGAGTGAGGATATTCTGGAAATGATCCCTGCCAATCTAGAAGCAATTCTCCATTAGGGTAGAGAATTCACTTAGCAATGTTTCCAAATGTTCAGATTCTTGGCGGGTAAGTGAAAGAAGGGTTAAGGATTGCACTAGAGGTACAGTTAGTGATGCCAGTGCTATAACAAATGAACAATCGTTGAGTTCCCTCACAGTGGCTGGTGCTATTGCTCCTACAAATATCCAATCGTCTCAGTGTCCTCAGTCTGCGCATCTCTCTCATGCACTTAACCTGAAGGAAACTTAACCTGAATATACCTATGGAAAACAGCTAGCCTTTATGGAAGGTCACGTGTTGAACATTCATGATACCTTGAGGCGCTGGAGGGTAAAATTGACTCACTTTTAGGAGGATTAAGGGTAGGTGAAAGGGGTGGGACCTGCGCTGGTCATTTTATGTCTGTCAGACCAGCACCCGGAGGGAGTTCCTTAGTACCTGTGAGGGAGTGGTCTATTATTGAGGATGGGGAAGGAAGCCATCAGTCTCATCTCCCTGGTTTCACTTTGTAGTGGTGGCCTAGCCACTGCTGGGATCACTCACGCCTTGAGTAAGCCACGAGTGAGAGGTCACTATCTGGGTATATACCTATAGCCGAGGCAGATTCGCTTGCTATTCCTGGAAAGTCTAGCCAAACTTCTGGCTCTTTAAACAACCTATGTGAGACTGTAGACCTATCTGAATCAGTGCCCCATTCTAGTACCTTTGGGCACCCCTCTGGCAACCCTCTGGGGGGAGGTCTGGAGCCGCGTCCGACGGAGAGGATAAATCTGGGATTTGCTTCCAGGAATTTTTCTTATCGGTTCTGCCTAAATTTTACACATCAGGCAGCCCCCTCGGTTGGTGTTCTGACTAATGTGTTGCCTCTCCCTGCTCACACAAAAGAAGACACTGGGCCTCATTACTAGTCCGGTGGGAGCCGTGCCGGTAAAACCGGCAGGCTCCCGCAAGACCCGAAGTGATTTACCAGCACCAGATTTGCCAGATTAACCGGGGCATTACAGCTCAGGGGTCTGGTAAATCCGGCACCGGCAATTCTGCTAATCCCCATTCCTGTGCAGTCCCATACGACTCCATGGGAATGGGGACCACAGAAGCACCAGAACTGTTAACAACAGGGCTGGTGCTTCCGTGAAACTCTGCGGGCTGGTGCCGTTCCGTCCGCCAGGTCTGACCCTGGCGGGCGAGACGGCAAACGCCCGCACAGTCATAGTGTGCCGGTCCGCAAACTATGGTGCTGGTAGGCTTACCAGCACCCTTGTCACCGGACCGGCACACTCGTAATGAGGTCCACTGTCTCTCTGATGTATAAAGTGTCCATTCATGGGAGGAATATATGTGGGGTCACTCTGCTTAGGGCACGTGACTTGCTAATGCTGAGGCACTCCAGATGGGTGGGCCACCCGAAGAAACTTTTTGAAGGAGACTATATCACCATAACTCTAATTTATCCTTCTGAGTTGCTGGATCTTTTGTGGAGGGGGGGGTCACACAACAGGCTGGCTTTTTCTAATACCTAGTTTCTAACTTTGGGCTTATTTTACAAACCAGCAGCAGAGATGTGCGCTAAAGGCATAAGAACAGGAGGGGCTGTTGACTGCCCACACATCTCTTTGCTAGGGAGCGGTAGACAGCAGGTTCTTGGTGTTTCCAGCTGCTCGGGGTCGAGCGGCTGTTTTGAACTTGCCTCATGCACTCTCTAACAGATTGGGTTGATTGACTGGAGTCCTCTCTAACAAAGCCATCCTTTATAGTATCCCTATGCAGAGACATACCCAGCCCTGCGGAGGGGGCAGGGCTTCTGTATGACAGTAGTAAGACTCCAAAGGAATGTCCAGGCGGCTCTGCTCGTGGTGGTAAGATTCTAGTTTGGAATATAGCAGGCCAAAAAATAAACTTCAGGATGCTATTTGGTGGGACTTTGTTAGGAATTATGTGGTTATAATGCTTTAGGAAACCTGGGTAATTGATCCCGTTCATCTTCAGGGTTTTCTTCTTTTTCATGCCTCTGCCGTTAAGTGTCATGCAAAGGATCATCCAGCTGTGGGGTTGGCAATACATATTTCTTATGCATTAGAATGAGAGCTACATTTGTCTGTCCAGTCAAATGCCAATATCCTCTTTGTTATAGCCAAACTCCATCATATCCCTTCCTCGAGTTTGATTAACTTTAACAGTAACAGGGGTGGCAAAGGGATGATTAATTTGCTCAAATCTTTATAAAGTTGCATGTGTAATGACCGGGCCGGTTCATCCCTATGCTAATTGGGGGTGGGGGGTTGGATTGTAAACTATGTCTGGGTAGAGGGGAGGATCTCCCCACGCCATTGAGAAGGAAATAGCCTTCTCTATCCCTAAACCACATATGCTGGAACTTGCCACTTCTAGCAGTGCTCTTGTTCTGTGTGATATTTTGATGGAGACAGGTATTACACCCATTAATGGCAGATTTGACTCAGTTACAGTGGCAAATTTCACCTTCAACAATGGTAGATCACGTAGCACTATTGATTACATCTTGATTCCCATGAGGTGGTGGGGCTGCACAAAGAGTTTTGATATTCTGGATAGGTACAAAAGTGATCACCTCCCATTATTACTGGGTTGGGCTTGCTGAAGGGGCCCCAATGTTGAGTACTTTGCTAGTGGGCAGAGAAGGAGCCTGAACTCTCCATTATGGTGGTTGTCTGGAATAGGGGAGCACTGGAGATCTGCCTAAACCCACTGTCCTCGCACACATATATTATAGCTTTTGGTTTGTTTATAGTCAGCTGCAGGTCAATCTTTCTGTTTGAGAAACACAATATGAATGACAATGATGTATGGTCTTTCTCTTGGCTATCTGATAGGTGCAAGGCAAAAAAGGGCTACTTATTTTTTTAATGTTCTTAACATCTGCATGAGGCGAAAGGATTTCAAAGATGAACTGGCACTGAGGCAGAGATTGCTAGGTCTCTGTAGGAGGCCCGTTGTGATACAGTCATGTCTAATGACCCCAAATCTTCATGGCTAGAAACACAAATGGCTAGGATCTGGGGTTCTGTGACACACCTGAAGTACATATATCTGAAAGGGACTGGTTCAAGCATTTCTCCACCCTGTATAGTCTTATTGATAATACTGAAGGGATACTTGAGGACTGTGTGCCTGTGGAAAATGAAATGTTGCCACCTTTTATAGTTGGGGAAGCTTTGATAATTGACAGACAAAAACGGTGCAAAGCTCCTGGCTATGATGGGATCCCCAATGACCTTTTGGTTGTTAATATTGATTTGTGGGCACCCTTTCTGACACATGTTTTAAATGCTATTATTACTAATTAGAGTGGAGGAGTGGGTGAGGTTTCACAGCCTTTTGTCCGATACCCAACTAACTTTTAGGGCCAGTATGGGCAGGGTCAACCAGTACCTTAACCTCTACCTGATCCTAGCCAGGAGTTTTCTTCTTTTGGACTCTCCTGTCTATGTGGCCTTTATGGACTTAAGTCGGCATTCCACCATGTGGACAGGAGACTCCTTTGGGTGACCCTTGGTGGGTTGGGCATCCCGAAGCCCTTAAATTGGAAATTGGTGGCACTCCATGCTGGCTCGTGTGTCAGGGTTTGTTCCGGTACAGAGGCAAATTGTGATCCTATCAAGGCCGGGAAAGGGTTAGGCACTGGGGTGGACTGACCCATAGGGAACTCTGGAGATTTCTCGGTAGGCCTCTGCACCCTGGTCCTCATAGGAAAAGGGCTGAGATTACTGTAAATGTACAATATGGGCCACTTTGAAAATTATTTCCAGGGCCTCTTTTGGCTCCCAGTCCACCCCTGGTTAGGCAGTGGTGTGTTCTTGCCCCCTGCTGTTTAATGTGAACTGTCTCTGCCGACTTTGGAGCCACCAATGAAGATGTGCTGCATTGCCCGGGTACGAAGATACTTGGTGTTAAGTTATGCGGATGATACTGTGCTGCTCGCCAGGGCCCCTAGATCCTTACAGATACTTGTGGATGCTTATAGTACTTATATGACAAGTCATGGGCTCAGAGCAAATGCTGGGACGTGCTATATTATGTTCTTTGCAAAGTGCTGATGGAGCTTTCTGCATATATCATTGAACGGCCATCGCCTGCCGGCTTACATGCACGTCTCTTACCTGGGGATTCGTTTTAATTACAGACTCACTGTCTTGGCCACCCAGTTGTGGAACTTCTTGCCCACTACTCTAAGAACTGACCAATCCGTCTTTAGTTTCGGACAAAACACTAAAATTTGGCTCTTTGTCAAAGATTCTGAACCCTCCTCAAAATACTTCTGCTTGTATCCATGTATACTGGCTATTGTATATATATATATATGTTGTATAATACTGTGATTCTCTTTTTTATGTAAACAATGCAACCATTGAACTATGTATGCAACCTTTGTATGCAACCTGTACTCAAAACTATTGGAAGTGCGCCCGGATACCTGCGGTGAGGAGCGCTATATAAATAAACAAACAGACACACAAACTTGCAAGGTGGATGTGGATGCACATAAGGGTGGGCTAAGCCAGGTTATTGGAGGGTTTTTTAGATTTGTCAAATCCAGGGGGTGAATTTGCGTGAGGCCACAGTTAGGCTGTATCTTCTGCTCTCTTCTGCAGTCAGACCAAATGACTACCTTGCCATGGTTTCAAATATATATCATCGTTCCCTCTTGACCAGGGCTCGCTAAACGCTTTCGATCTTAAAGCCATTAGATGTCGGTGGTCGGGGGGATGCAAATGGGGATGGCTGCTATTGTTAATGCGAGTGGGAATCAGTCCAACATTTTGTTTTATTCTGCTCTCTTTATAATGACTTTTGCAAACATTATCTTTTGAAACTCCGATGAGAATCCGGTTTTCGTCACCGTATACCAGCATTTGGGATGGTGCTGTCGATTTCTAATGTTGGAACGGTCTTCGCTTTTGCAAGATATTTGAAAGCTGCTTGGTATCTCAGATCGGAACAACTGACCATGTATCTTAACTATTCTCAATTTGTCTATGTACCGTAATACGTATGGCATTCATGATTTTAATCTGTACAGGCGCCTATGTAATCTCAGCATTTTACTTATCGGTTGGAAACCCACGAATTTCAATTGCTTGTTCTTGCTATGTTATCACCGGTGATGGTGCTTGTTGTTTTGTGGAGACATTTCCTGCTTTTGATTGTATGCTTTCTTTTAATCTGTTCATTCTTCTCGATTGATAATGGGATTTTTATTGGAGTGAACTTTTTGATTTTTTTGTTTTTCTGCTACTGGGAGTATGTTTCAAAAGTGATGTTAAATGGATTCTTTGACAATCCAAATAAAGTTATTTTGCTACTATTCGTTTACTATTAATTTAGCTATTCTTTTTTCCACTACTTGCTGCCGACTGATTGCCCACCTAGTCTACCAGTGACCCCTCCTTCTTCATCCCCACGATGCTTCTCTCTCTCCTGTCACATTTCTCCACTCACCCACCAGAGCACATCTGCCATTTTGTTTTGTTTTCCTTTTCTTTTTTCACTGCTTATGGGGGAATTGCCAGCAACCTGGGTGCTAGTGGGGAAAATGACACCTGCCGACATGAACCGGCTGCTAATGTCTTGATGCCCACTTTAAAAGCCCTTGCTTCACTTGGCTCATTTATTAGGATCGCTGGGGCGTTATCAGACGGTAAGGCCTGCCCATGTGACCATTCTCACCATATTACAGTTCTTGTATAGCTGTGCAGTTATTTGACTCTGCGTTTTAATATCAAGGCTCTGAGGCGCCAGTTCCCGGCCCCTCTGATGCTTTGAAAACGTTGCTACGTACTGGGTGAGAATTTCAGCTTCATTGTTAGTGTTTGGTGCAGTGCCGACCTGCTTGTGCAGCCTCTACTACTCTACCGGACTTAAAAAGCAACTTCAGGAAAATGGCAGGATGCAGTTTTCTCAATGTGTCACGAAAGTCTGCAAATTCTAAGCAGATGTTGCGAGAGGGCTTGTGAAACACTAACCTGCTGACGAGCTGGCAGGCTGCACGGTGAATGCGCCTCCAAGAAACACACGCGAGAGCCGCGCGGGTGCTTGCACGTGGGAGCCAAGGAATTCACTGGAATGCGTCCCCCGGGTTCATTCAGCTTCTTTGTTGCGTGCTGGCCGTTGCATTTGCCGCGAGACGGCCTCTCAGTAACAAAAGGGGTGGAATCCCACGCCGCTGTGAGCAGACTTGAAATAGCGCCTGACGAGGGCAGCGGCCATGGATGAAATGTGCAGGGTTGTGGTGGGTGCGCAGGCAATGTTCGAGAAGAAATGTACATGGACTTTTCGCCTAGGCAACAAAAGTGGAGCCCGAGAAGGGCTTTGATTGATAACAATATATGTGTATTTAACAATTATTGTATAAGAAAAACAGTACGAATTTCATACTTGCATTCAAACTAGATTTATTTCGGCACTAGGCCATACAAGCTTGCAGTTCAAAAATAATTATTGAACAGTGTCTTTAGGTAATTGTTCCTGTAGGTGGCGTACCTCTGGCAGAAGAACAGGAAAAGGGACTGAGTCTCCTTTGCCAAGCTACAAACTTGACAATTGTCATTTCGGGCTGCATCTCATTTGCATGTACGATAAGCCAGATGTATTGGCCCATCCTGAATTTGGTATGCAAATAGCGTGCATATGGGGGATAACCATATCTAAATAGCTTCCAGGTAGAAAGCTCCCATGGTCAACCTGCTGCAACATTGATCATATGTTTTTCCTTATCCTCCCGCACCATGCTTTTAAATCTAGCAGCTAAGCCCACTGGGATATCCACATGTTATCTCAGCAGGCCTGTAAGTGGTATTTCGTCAGGAAAGTTTTAATATGGTCAAACCAAGGCAGGGATTTGCGGCCCTCGTACTCCAACATATGTAATATAGCATTCAATATATCCTGAGCTATGGGGTTGACCCAATGCAAAGGCCTTAGGGCAACATCCGCGCATATCAGCCTATTGCCCAACTCTAGGTAAGTTGGTATGCCTGGACTCGAAGATGGCAAACCAAGCAGGCGCTTGAGAAACCCTCTCTCTACCAGCACCAGTTTGTTAGCAGTTACATTGCCCAAATCTCTGCGCAGTACATTGCTGTAGACTTACAGGTTAAGGGCAGGTATAATAGTCCCCCCAACCTTGTGCTCAGTAAAATCTACATATTGAGCCACTTTATTTATCTAGGGTTGCACTAGATTTAACCAAATGTGGTATCCAGCCACCCCTTTTAAAGAGTCTAACACCAAGGTGATCAAAACTGCGTACCAGTTGGAGTTCTGTGCACTTTTCGACAAACCTCCAACCCCCTGATGGATGTGGGCAGGAGGACTGCAACATCCGCAAAAAGGCGAATCAGGATGGCTTCCATACCTAGTTTGGGATGGTCAAGGCTCTTAGATCTGACACGGCGTATGACATTGTCAATAAATAGCAGAAATAACAAGGGAACAAGGACACACCCCTGCCTAACCCCTCTTGTTACTTCAAATGCTTCAGTCAGTCCCCCTCACAAGCCCCATCGCACTGTTGCAGTATTAATCGAATACAATTGAACAATAATTCACAGGAGATTTTCTGGGATCCTCTATCAGGCATGATGGACCAAAGCGTGTCCCGTGACACGCAGTCGAAAGCGGTCCTGAGGTCCACAAACACAGAATGATTCATGTTCCTTAGGGCGGTATACTTCTGCGTGACCAGGGATAGGTGAAGTACTTATTTTAGGGCGGAAGCCCACCTGTAAGTGATTAATAAGACCTTCCTGGACAACCCATGTTTGGAGATGCTCATAAACAGCTCTCGTAAATACATTCACTACCACATCCAGTAGGGATATGGGCCTATCGTTTACCAGGTCCTCACAGACTCCTTTTTTGTATATAGGGATTATAGTGGCTTTTTGCCAAGACAGGGGCACCCTATTAGCTCTGCGAATCACTTTGAGCAGGTGATATAGAGCCAGCACCCATATGCCTGGCTTGTCTTTGGCTAGATCAATGGGAACAAAATCAGGTCCCATCGCATTACCCCATCTTTGTGAGATAATTGCATTGTGGACCTCTCGTAGCTCCAGCCAGAGGGGGCTTATGGTGCCACCTTTGTTTGGATGGGACTCGGATGGGCCTGCCAGTCCATAGAGTCTCTGGAAGTGGTCTCTCCATATGGATGGAGTAATGTTGTCCACCTGGCCGTTACCATTGACCTCTTTGTTCCCATAGACAGTTTTCCAGAACAACTAAGAATCCCCTGTTTCAGACGCTTCATGGAGCTTTGCCGGGTTGCCCTGCCCTTTTTGGTTTTAATCAGCTGTGTAGAATGCTTCATATGAAGCCTTAGTACACCATGGTTCACCTCTGGGCCCCTTTTTATGCAATCCAAGAGGTCCGACTTAGCAGTCCTGCACTCTGCATCGTATTAAGAAGCCTCCTACATGGTGTGTTTTTTAACGTTCTTGTATGGTTTGGTAACAAAAGGCAATATACCCTGCTCAACCTTTCGTATGCAGCGGACACTTCAGCATCAGGGGTTTCTGTAGATAGTAAGTACTCTAGATTGGGCAGAATTGTATCATAAATCCTGGGTTTCAGGGGCTGGAGATCAGGATCAGACCACTTGATCCTTTGTTTTCCCTAGCCCTGAATTAACACAGTATTAGTCTGGAGAGACCACTCATGCATACCCATAGGTGCCATTTTTAGGAACAAGGGCCTATGATTGCTGTCTTGGTTATCCAGGACCTCAAAGTTGTTAGCACTTGGCCACAGCAACAAAGACAAGAATATAGTCTATATGTCTTGGGAGGATAGCTCAGGGGCAACGCGCTCGCCTTGGAAGCAAGATGACACGGAGCAACACAGGTTCGAACCCTGGGCCACGCTTAGAAACCTATGGGTATTAAACACGTTATAAATAACCAATTATAACTATAAAATTATAATGTGTGGCACTATCATGTCCCTGGTATGTGGGCCTGGCTGGCTGGTCATACACAAACCGCCTATTACATGCCCTTAATCCCATGCCCAAAAGCAGAGTTGCACAAACCATGACCGTGGATGCTCCCTCCTTGGGCCAGTGACCCTCAGCTCAGGGATATCCCACACCTCGTCATGATCATCCCACAGGCTCTCTATGTCCAGCAATGGTTTGATCTGCAAATTCAGATCTGCCATCATAATCCCAGAGATCGTACCCTCCCTGGATTGCCTTGATTCCACAAGAGTCGCGTTCAATTCATTAAATGAGTGCTTATTTGAGACCTGGTTATAGACATTAAGAAAAATATCCAGGTTCTCACCCCGCAAGGTGCACTCCAACATCTGTACATCAGGGGAACTAGATTCTATTGATAGGGTTTGCCAATCCAAGTCAGTTTTAATCTAGGTTGAAAGCACACCGAAAGGTTTACCTTTTTTCCCTAAAATCGCAGGGATTTCGTATACCTCATACCCCTGGAAGAAAAGCAGTGATATTTGACATGTCTGCTGGAAGCACACTACATCAAGTACTGTGAGGGAGGGTGGGGTGCAAGGCCCTGAGGCAAGTGCGAGAGAGGACTGGTGAGGGTGCCCGGGACCTGTCAGATTCTGAGGTACACCAGGCAGCCAGTCAGCAAGATGTAAGATGGGAGGGAGAGAGGGAAAGAGCAAAGAGCTAGCTTTGCAGGGCAGAGAGAGAGAGAGAAGGAAGAGGAGAAGAGGAATGTCTTAAGGAGTTTTCAGAACTTAAGAAGATCAGGTTCAAGACAGAGGGTGGCAGGGAGGCTATTCCAGAGGGAGGCACCTGCTGAGGATAAGGATCTCCCACCAAATTTCTGCTTGGAGAACTGGCTCACTCGCAGAAGGTTGGAGCTATGTGAGCGGAGACTCGTGAGGGACAGTATTTAGGTTGGCAAAGTTGCAGGTAGGTAGGTCCCAGGCCCCAGAAAGCCTTGTGGACAATGCAGAGGGTCTTGAACTTGATCCTTGCAGCTACGGGGAGCCAGTGGAGGGATTTCAGCGCCAGAGAGATGCAGTCCCTGGGCTTGAGGCCAAGGATAAGTCTCACAGTTTTGTTCTGGATGAGTTGCAGAGGGTGCAGGGCAGAAGCTGGAAGGTTGAGGAAGAGGCTGTTGCAATAGTCCAGTCTAGAGAGAACCAGGGCTCTGGAGACAGTGAGCTGCTGGGAGAAAGTGAGAAAAAGTAGAGTGCCTTTGAGGAGGTGTAGCTCATAGTTAGACTTTCTTGAGATATGATATGATATGATAGTTTATTTATATAGCGTCTATACACAATGTGTTTCAAAGCGCTTCAAGGCAAGGGAGGGAACAAGGGAAAATACAATGACATTCTTGAAGGCCATGAACAGTAAGGATGTGAAATTAACTATCATACTCGGCCTGACGACATTACAGATAGTGCAAGAGCTAAGACATAGATAAGGAAGGGAAGGGGAGAGTGGAAAGGAAATGAAAACAGACAGGCGACTACCGTGCTAGGCCTGACAACATTTCTGGTAGAGCCGGAGAAAAACAAAAGGTGAGGGAGAGGGGTGCAGAAAGGGAGTGGAGGAACAAAACAAGCGACTATCGCACTAGGCCTGGCAGCATTTCAGATAGTGCTGGAGGAGGTGGGGTAAATAAGGGGATCGGGGAGGAGACATATGAGGTTGCTATCTTACTAGGTCCAGGGACAAGTCTGATAGAGTAAGTGCATAGAAGAAAGTAAGGGGAGAAGGGGAGGAGAAACGAAAATAGAGAAAGATAGAGGATTAGAGGAGAGAACAGAGAGTAAGCAGTCAAAAAGAGTGGAGAAGCAAGAGGGGAGAGCGAATACAATTGCAGAAGTCAGTGTGTGGGATGTATTCACCCACTCTGCTATACTATGCGGCCTCACTCTGCTATCTATGGTGTGAGAAACAGCAATATGGTGGCAAAACCCTTGTGTGCGCCAAAACCGTGTTTCAGCACACAAAAAGATGGCTGCATAACTTGTCACCCATGGTGCATGTGTGGTGGAACAAAACACATGCTGCAGAAAAAGTGCCAGTGGGCTCCATGACAAGCAAACATAGAGAGCAGAGGGAGCAGCAGCGCTTTGCAAGTGAAACTCCAAAAAATTGCCTGTAAAAGAGATTTACTTTGCTGCTGAAGCTTCAAAATTCCTTTACATAACACTTTCCAACCCTCATAATCTTGCTGGATGCTAAAATTCAGTTAATCTAATGAAACACTGTGAATGTACAAGGTCCTGAAAAGTGAAGAGCAATACACCTTCTCAGCAAAACTGGATTGACTGTGAATGACAGCCCCTGTCAAACATCTGTGTGCAGCCACACTGGGCTACCTGTGAGTGACAGACCCTGTCAAATGGGCTCTTCTAATTAAAACTTTAAAATGTGTCTAAAACTAAAGATCTGCCAGATTAGCAAATATAAAAGGATTGTTGCTGAAAGGAACACGGATCTCAGTTGCTTTGGTTTACATCTAAGATTGTAATTTATCTATATCATCTGTTGCAACAAGTTTGTTTTAGGCTGTCTGGGCCTGTAAGAGGTTGAAAAACAGGTTTCCATCCAAGGGGAGGGCATTCCTCTCAGCAGATGCTCACTGACACATGATAATTGTGGGGTAGGCCAGACGTGTGTCTGCAACCAAGGACTAAACAATGGCAGATTCTCCAGGCCAGGAAACGGATGTGTGAAAAGGTTGTAAACTAGGCTTGCAGAAGGAAATCCCAAAGGTGGGGGCTGCTCCTTGAAGGAAATCCCAAAGGTGGGGGCTGCTCCTTGACTCCAGAGACAGACAAAAGGTGGACCATTTGCTGCCAAGAATATGTAATGAACATTTTTTAGAGACTTATAACTCGCTATCAGAAGTGGTGAAAAATATGAAAAGGGCAGATTTGTTAATTTAATTTTTGGCCCTACATTTCAAAACCTGGTGGAACTGTGGAGCATATCCTGAACAGGAATGGCAATCTATGTGGTTTTATGGGATCTGTATTTATGTTAGAATTGTTAAAATGTGCACACACATTCCTATGGTAAACATACATATTTGTGGAAATTTTGAGACCTTTTGGAAAATGTTTTCATGGCGAAATGGACAAAATGCTGCAAAAAGGCGAAACAAGGTCTCACAGCTGTGGGATTTTGATAAACAGATACTCCATAAAATATGTAATCCTTGTAAGTCATTTTTGTGGAGGTTACAAATGGATAAATATGTATTTAGGGCAAGATTCAATTTTGATACCAGTGGATAGGGGAGGTTTCTAAGTATTGTAAAAATCAAACCATAAACCTGACATCATCTGTGTTTGAGCCAATCACCCGAATGCAAAGCGGAGATGAGGCTCTGATCCAATCCCAGTTCACAGTGGCAAGTTTAGTTAAGCCGGCCCATGCACCCATTTTTATGATGTCATTTGATAGGATAAATAGAGACATCTGACAACACATAGACACTCTCTCTTTTGATTCCAGCAAACCACTTTGTTCCAGCATTCAACATCCAGCCTTCAACATCCTTCCAGATACAGATGCCAATGACCAGACCAAGCAGTAGCTGGACCATTTTCAGCTATGCCTCATCCTTAACTAATCCTTACAACCCAGTGAAGCACTGTGGTGTAGAGAAGCATCTTGAAACTATCTGGCTTGCTACCATGAATGCTTGCCTGATGAACTTGCCATCCTGCTGATCTGAAATATCCAGAAACAAGAAGGGCAGATCCCGTGCAGTTCCGACGACAGGCCTAGCTGTCCTGCGCCTGATGTGCTGTCCTTCCCTGGTAGACCCGATCCATTGGCCAGAATCTTGACGGGCCTAAAATCTTAAATTCCAGTGAATTGTGAGTATTAATAGGATGCTAGAGAACTATTGTATATCTCGCATTATCTTGTCCCACCCTAAATCCCTGAACTATGCTTAGTTTCAGAACCAGTAACAGTGTCAAAATCTTTAGTGCTATCTACCCTCTCTATTTGCTAAAGCGTCATTTTCATAGTCATGTTTATTTGTGTAACTCTTATCAATACATCCCACTTTGAGTGTTTGGACTGGTTCCGCCGGGGAAGGCGCTGGGGATCTGTTACTGAAGTCATGAATCAGTCTCAGAGCTTACTTTGTCCCAACCTGGTTGTCTAGTCTGCATGCTCTAGTCTTGAGTAAAAGCATAATCCATATTTTCTGGTTTTAAACTGAAGTTCTTAGTTTTAACGATAGATGCAAACATTTTAACTCCCCCTGATACCTAACATCCCTAGATACATCCACAACCAAAAACCGCATTGCGAAACAGTGTGGTTAACACGTTTTAATAAAAAAAATTCTCATAGTAAAAGTTTGCCGCAAATTTACATTTTGCAAAAGTTTTACACGTGTTAATTGTCTTGAAATTATTTCCCATGATGCCTTTGATATTCCAATTTTTTCTTTTGATTAAATCATTGCTTGTGATTGCTTGCATCTGTTCAAAGTGGCTCTCGTAGAATTTTATAATAATTTAAGCATTTTTGACCACATTTAGTGTTTTTGCTCAGCCAGTTTCAAAGCCGTACTGACAGTTGAAAAGTCAAATCCGTTTTTTCTTTTGTGTTTAAGGGGGGGAAGGTGGGAGTGATATTCTGTTTGGTCTGTATTAGTACCTGCTCTCTCCTCACATCTATTTAAATTGCCTATTGGTGGGTTGAGGGGTGACCTCTAACCATAGTGCTACCTGTTTCAAACCAACCCAAAAGTATCCTTTTCTGTGCTGCATTCTTTTTGTGCTCATTGCCCGATTCCCAGTGCATTAAATATATTATTCAGTTTTCTGTCACCCCATTGGTGATTGTTGTTACCAATTAAAAGTATATTGTGATGTAAATTCTAAATAAATAAATAAATATTTACCTGTTCCAAACTAGCCTGATTCCTGGTTCAGTGTGACCGGGGGGGGGGGTATTTTGAGAAGGGTGTAATATGAGTGGTATATCATTCAGAATATTGAACTTATAGACAAAAATAAATAAGGGTTTCATTTGCACACTATATGCTGGGCAAGACTTGGGTGCTTGGGTGTGTGCCTGATTGAAATCCCTTTGCAAGTAGTAATACATAATCTTGCAAGCCAGGATACAAGGTGAAGATGGGAACAGCATGATTCAGGGCCACCATGAGTACAAGATGCAAAGGAAGTCTAGCATGAGAGTTGAGAAAGGGTGACGCACCGTGAATCAATGAAGATCATAAAAGTCCAATCCAGCATTGGCCACAAGACGGTGATGTTGACACCAGAATGTATCAGGATAGACTCCTGCAAAAATAGCTCGAGGGGGATCAGGGAGAGCAGGGTAGAAGAATCAAGCAAAACAGGCAACACCTGTGTGCAGGAAGGGGGGGCACAAGGGAACATCACGGGGGAACCAGAAGAGGTGGGTATGGCTGTGGGGACAGAGGCAGTAAACACATGTTGGTGCATGCTTTCCTGCTGTCTGAGCAGGGGGCCGGGCAATGGGTCCTCCTGGTCAGAACAGGTCCAAACAAGAATTGCCCTTTTCTTAATCTGCTAGCCAGATGTCCAAATAAGGTCATAGAAGAGAAATGAAACCTAAGAATTGGTAGGAGCTATGTGCAACTGAGGGACCCATGTGATGCCCTCCCATTGATTAACTTTGTACACCTTTTCTTTAATTAAAAGAGAATTGAATGTCCCAGTGAGCTCACCGCAGGCTCAGATTAAAGGGGATCAAAAGCCAGTCGGAACCATATAAACAGGCACAAACAGGAATTGCCCTTTTCGTCATCTGCCCTTTCCTTTGGATGCCCGTATGAGAGACACCCTTGATCTAAGAGTTAAGAGCAGGAAGCAAGAGGTGGGTGGAGCTTAAGCCAGGTGACCTATATCCACTTGCGCCTGTTCTCATCTGCAAAGGATAAAAGGCTGGGGGGGTCCTTAAGTTGGGAAAAAGAGTGGCAACCAGGAGGGCACCAGGTGGGTGGGGCTTGCTAAGTGGGGAAAAGAGCAGCAGCCAGGAAGGCACCAAGTGGGCGGGGCTTGCTAAGTGGGGAAAAGAGCGGCAGCCAGGAAGGCATTAGGTGGGTGGGGCTTAGGCCAGGTGACATCGATCCACTTGCACCTGCTTCCCATCTGCAAAGGAAAGAGGCTAAAGCGCTCCTTAAGTAGGGAAAAAGAGCAGCAACCAGGAAGGCACCAGGTGGGCGGGGCTTGCTAACTGGGGAAAAGAGCAGCAAACAGGAAGGCACCAGGTGGGCAGTGCTTAGGCCAGGTGACCTAGATCCACTTGCACCTGCTCCCCATCTGCAAAGGAAAAGATGCTGGAGGGCTCCTTAAGTAGGGAAAAAGAGCGGCATCCAGGAAGGCACCGGGCGGGTGGGGCTTATGCCAGGTGAGGCTGGAGGGCTCCTTAAGTAGGGAAAAAGAGCGGCAAGCAGGAAGGCACCAGGTGGGCGGGGCTTGCTAAGTGGGGAAAAGAGCGGCAGCCAGGATGGCACCAGGTGGGCAGGGGTTAGGCCAGCTGACCTAGATCCACTAGCACCTGCTCCCTATCTGCAAAGGAAAAGAGGCTGGAGGGCTCTTTTAATTGGGAAAAGAGCAGAAACCAGGTAGGCACAAAGTGGGCGGGGCTTGCTAAGTGGGAAAGAAAGTAGCAGCCAGGAAGGCACCAGGTGGGCAGGGTTTAGGCCAGATGACCTAGATCCACTTGCACCTGCTCCCCATCTGCAAAGGAAAAGAGGATGGAGGGCTCTTTAAGTAGGGAAAAAGAGTGGCAACCAGGAAGACACCAGGTGGGCGGGGCTTGCTAAGTGGGGAAAAAAGTAGCAGGCAGGAATGCACCAGGTGGGCAGGGCTTGCTAAGTGGGCAAAAGAGCGGTAGCCAGGAAGGCACCAGGTGGGCGGGGCTTAGGCCAGGTGACCTAGATCCACTTGCATCTGCTCCCCATCTGCAAAGGAAAAGAGGCTGGAGGGCTCCTTAAGTAAGGAAAAAGAGTGGCATCCAGGTGGGCACCAGCTGGGCAAGGCTTGTTAAGCAGGGAAAAGAGCGGCAGCCAGGAAGGCACCAGCTGGGTGGGGCGTAGGCCAGGTCACCTAGCTACACTTGCACCTACTCCCCATCTGCAAAGAGGCTGAAGGGCTCCTTAAGTAGGGAAAAAGAGTGGCAACCAGGACCAGGAAGTCACCAGTTGGGTGCAGCTTCCTAAGTGGGGAAAAGAGCAGCAGCCAGGATGGCACGAGGTGGGCCGGATTTATGCCAGATGATCTAGATCCACTTGCATCTGCTCCCCATCTGCAGAGGAAAAGAGGCTGGAGGGCTCCGTAAGTAGGGAAAAAGAGCGGCAACCAGGAAGGCATCAGGTTGGCTGGGCTTGCTAAGTGGGGAAAAAGAGTGGCAGCCAGGAAGGCACCGGTTGGGCAGAGCTTAGGCCGGGTGACCTAGATCCACTTGCACCTGCTGCACATCTGCAAAGCAAAAGATGCTGGAAGGCTCCTTAAGTAGGGAAAACGAGCGGCAACCAGGCAACCCGCATCCAGATGTCTGAAATGTTTGAGGAGGTGGAGAGAGTAGAGTTGAAGATGACCCCAAGGTTTTTAGCCATGCAGGTGGGTGTGGGCACAGGGCCAAGGGAGGCCGACCAGAGTGAAAGTGGGAAAGTGGGAGCAGGGGTCCCAATGCAAATGATCTCAGTCTTACTGACATTGAGGCAGAGGTCGTATGCAGCACAGCATGACTGAATAGCAGACAGACAGTCAAATATGAGCGAGGAGAAGGAGGCTGTTGCTCGTAGCCTGAAAAATAGTTGCGTGTCATCCTCGTAACACTAGAAGTTAGAGATGAAAGTGGCAATCACACGTGCCAAGGTAGCCATATAGAAGTTGAAGAACCAAGGGGATAGGTTAGATCCCTGTGGAACGCTGCATGTTGAGAGAGCGATAGTCAAGAAAGATGTTACAAGGTCACCGTGGGATGGGTGGTCAGAGAGAAAGGAGGTTAACCGCGCCTGAGCCTGACCTGTGATTCCCAAGGTGTCATAGAGACATGCGATCAGGATGCTATGTTTGTTGCCTTTATTATTTATTTATTGTTATTTATCTGTTTCTCCTCTGCTTCGCACTTTCCACTTCTCCCCCCTTCCATGCACTTTTCCCCTCCCTCTCTTCCATGCACTTGCACATTCTCAATGTCAGTGGGCCTTGTAAGATCGCTGTTTTGTTCTCCCCTGTTCCCCTCGCTTGCCTTGTCGCACTCTGAAACACTTGTGTACGAGCGCGATAGAAATAAAATATCAATATCAGTATCAATGCTGTGGTTGACCGCATCAAAGGCAGAGGAGAGGTCAAGGAGAATGAGAACAGAGGGAGTGTTAGTGTCAATAATTGAAAGCAGGTCTTCACTGGTGTTCAGAAGAGCAGTTTCCGTGCCTCTGGATGCTCTACAGCCAGTCTGATTGTCATGGAAGCAACCAATGGATTCAGTGTGGTGGGACAGCTGAGAGATAGCCAACTTCTCAAGGAGTTTACCCTGGAAAGGAATGATAGAAATAGGGCGGTAGTTTGCCAGAATGGAGGGGTCGGCAGAGGGTTTCTTGAGCTGAGGGTGCACAAGGGAGTGCTTAAGAGCATTTGGAAAAACTCCAGTGGAAAAGGAGAGATTGCAGCGATCAGCCAAGGCTGGGGCGAGGGTGAGAATATTGTCCTTAATGGTTTTGGAGGGGAAGGGGTCCACCTGTTTGGATTAGGCCTTCATAGACCAGACTTGTCTGGTGACCTCATCAGGTGTGACGGGTGAGAGAGGAGAGAGGGGAAGTGGAGGGGGGGGCAAAGAAGGCTCCGGTGTTGGTGTATGCTGTGTTCCGGAAGAAAGAGAGAAAAGGATATCTTGGGTTTTTGGGATGAAGTGTGCTGACAGAAGAAGAGGCTGCTACAGGATTGGCTAGTTCCTTGCAGACTTTGAAATGTTGCCAGTATTGTTTGATGCCTGAGAGATGCAGGCTTGAATAAAGACTCTTTTCTTGGAGCAGATGCAGAGTCGATATTGCCTTTGAAGGAGGCGGCAGGCCAGTTTGTCATATGCTCCACCTGATGAATTCCATTTCCGCTCAGCTGCCTACACTTACACAGCCAGGTCGGAGTCGTACCAAGAGTTGCATTTTTTGAAAGGCTTCAGTCAGACCCTCATAACAGGGGCAAGAGTATGAAGAGTTTTGGAGATACTGAGATTGAGGTTAGCGAAGGCTGTGTAAGGGTGGGAGTCAGCCGCCGGAATTGGAGGAGGAGAGTAGGTGGCGGTAAAAGCAGCCACTGTCACTTTTTTCATGGGTCTGGTGACTTTCTAGCCGAGTGGCTGTGCCGGGTGTGCCTAATATGATGTATACATTTCTTTGTTAGAGATTCCTGCAATTCATAAGCCCCCTTTCCAACCTTCGCCACATTGCATAGTGTTACCAAATAAGTGGGTGGATCGCCCCCAACTCTACGTTGATCATGTGGTTGGTTCCGTGGGGCATTACTATGGATGCTCTCCTACCTTCTATCCCTCCCCCAGCTCGGGGGAATCGAATTTGGTGAGCTAACCCGGGACATGGATGTTTTCCTTTGGTTCGGGTAGGTTTCCTTCCGAATCCTATTGGGGGTGGGAGGGAAGAGGGGCTGGTCTGGCCTCACTCTTGGGGTCCTTGTTCCCTAGGCTTGCACTGCTAATTTACACCCTGCTATGGGCTTGCAAGCCCAGCTCAGGCAACACTAGGTGCATTGGCTGCAAAATTGCACCTGCTGTGCTGGCTGTTTTCGGGCCACTAGCTTTGGGCACCTTGGGTCGGACACAGTGGAATTCCCTGTTGGTAGGAGCAATAGACAATTTATCCTTGATACCTGCGAAAACTATTCCAAACCCATCCAGTTTGGTCCTAATCATTTTCTCCAGTGTCCCACATAGAATCATAATTGACAGGAGATCAGCCCTAAGTGTCTGTAATTCCTCCCCCGTTAGCCCACCCTCGAAGTTGCTCTTTCCCCCCCACTGGATATGTTTGTGTGCTTCTGCTGATCCCCTTACCATTCCCCTTACTTCCAGGCAGGCGCACTAATCGACTTGGGGGTGGCAGTTTTAATCCTTCCGCCACTTCCGCAGGTGTAGCTAAGCCTGTCCAGGTCTCCTCTATCCCTGGTATCCCCTTTACCCAATATTTGGAAATTGTTGGATATATGTACCATAATTTCCTCAGTACCCTTAGGTGCAGTGGTCTCTGCCAGGATTACATTCTCATCCGGTATGTCTCGCTCCTCATGTGTCCGGGTGGGACTGTCCAACAAACAAAAATCAACTCCATTATGGTGGAGTACAATAATCTGGACCCCATAAACACTGCTGATCTCGGGCTGCAGGGCGAAATTCAGTCCCCCCTCCTGTCCTGCACATTTCCTGATCTCAAAATTGTCTGTGGGGTTATTACATTCATCAAGCCTCTTGGTGGTGTTCCTTTGATGGGATGGCTTTAGCAAGGGCACTACACTTTCAGGCAAGATTTCAGAATCATCTTTCCCAGTCTCACAGCCATACTTAACAATTAATTAGTCACTGTTGCTGCAAACATATATGGCTATAATATCATGCATATTTTAATTTGCGTAGAATAGCAAACACAAAGAAGAGAAAAACAACCAATTGCAAACCCAACAGTTTTGGCTTTCGTGGAAAGTAGTAGCTAGGCATTTGTCAAGCACTGCCATCATTGTATTACCCGGGCACTAAAATATCAAAAGCTGGAAAATATGGGAGTGCCTGGGTATATGGTGTGGTGTGCCTGAAAATTCCTATTTAATAACTATACTCACGCCAAAACTGTTTGCTCTGCCAATGTTTTTTTTAAAGTATTTCAATACACGAAGCGGATGTGAGGAGGACACACTTATTGCTAATAAGGCATAAGACAGCCTTGGGTAAGACATATTTATTACACTAGGACTTCCATAACATGCAATTAGACAATTTACTCTCAGAAATGACACTGGCATGCCCTATATTGCACACCGTTTGCTGTTGCTGTGTGACAGAGCTAGCTCAAAGAGATGCCAGGAGGCTGAGCTTTGGGCACGGAGGGTCAGGTACTACGTGAGAATACACACAGGGATTAGCAAATCCATCGCCGGTCAATAGGTGGGTAACAATTCAAACAGCATCACACGTGTTTTGTGGCCCACCTCAAATGCTATGCTTCTTATATCTCTACTTCAATGCAATAGTTCCACAGTAGCATTTGCAGACAACTCAAGGGCAGCAGATGGGAGTAGTGTTGGCGTGTGCCAGGACATATTCAGCAGGCCCTCAGGAGCAGCACAGTCAGACTTTGGATTCCAGCAGGCCCTTCCTCTAGGTGAGGGACACCAGCAGTAGGTTGGTGAGGTCCTAGCAGAACTCTGAGGATGCCAGCAAAGGTTCCAGCTACAAGGCAGGAAGCAGCCTGAGCAAAGCTGCAGTCCAGTTCCAGTCAAGCGCAAGCCAAAGGTAGACTCGGTGATGACTCCAACCTTAAAACAATGATGACTGCTGAGCAGGGATTGAGACTGGTTGGTCCTATCAGTCCAGAGGAAGAAGGCTCCAGGTTCATGTTTTTGCAGTTGGTTTAAAGGCAGAGGTCGCAAACTCATGGTTGGCTTGGCCAGTACTGGTCACAACAACAGTTTCCAGTGGTCCTTCCGCTTCAGGTGATTGGGGCTTGTGGTTGGTGATCTCAAATGCCTCCCAAATCCTCTTCATGATCCGTTGATTTTGGGCTTGTGTGCCCCAGCCCACCGATGAAATGAACCTGGAACATTCAAACAGGTGGACGTTGTACTGCACACTCTGCCCACCTCGCCCCAGCTGAAATGTGGATTGGGACCAGGTAGTCCCAAAACTCAACTTCAGCCAGGTCACGCATACACAGCACTGACCGGTGGTCCAGAGCTGGATTGCTGTGAATGTGAATTTCCTTATTTGCCAATTTTCCACATGAAAAGGAAGGAAGAAGGTCAATTAAAATATGTCACATAGAACAGGTCTTGTACTATGAGGAGCACATAATCTAAATGGCGCCTGAAATCAGCTTAAAAAGAAGGGATGTGGATTGATGAGCACAAAACAGCTTTGAGTAACCCACACACTGCTGACAGTGGGAAGCTATGTTACTGTTATTGTCTGTAGCTGAACCTATGCCTCTACGCTGCACTTTTCGATAATACCTGATGTTTTTGATACTGTAGTCCTGACCAACTGCATCCTATTGAGGAAATTATAAATGTGGGGTGTACCACCCATATGAGGTGTATTATTTGTATTATTGTTATTGCAATCATTGTTCTATGAGGTTCATGCTGTTTGTATTCATTGTTGAATATAAAAAATAATAAAGTGTTTGAACAAAAAAGACAGGATCTGGAGTCACACATTACAAAAGTCATTTGGATGTTATTTAAAGAAAATATAAGGGGTAAATGTGGCCCCAGATTTCACAGTAAAAATAACTCTAGAAAACCTAAAGGGATAAAAATAACTGTTATTGAAAATAATGTAAACATGAATTAAGCAGAAATACCCCAACATTGAACATCAAATTAAGAAAATCATCAAATATATGAAAACAAAAAGGAAGCAATTCTGGACCGGCAACAGTAGGGTGTAGAGCAGTATATGGGTAGGTGAGGGTATGAAAGGTGATTGCAGGATGTGGGGGGGGGGCGGTATTCCCCGTTTGGAAAGTATACCTTCAATACCGGAAATAGGTGAGTGTGCAAAATGTGGTGATAGATTTAGCTGGGGTGGTATAGTGGAGTTACCCTGGTGCCCTGGTAGAGATACCCCAGTAAAATAATAAGAAACCAAATGGATGTTTTTTTTAAAGAAAACATGCATTCACACAGAATTAGCTTCTATAGAAAAAAACACAAAAAAATGTAGTTAATTTTATTTTCTTCAGTTACACATTCTTTATTTGTACTGTTTACAAGATTTTCATTTACACTTGGTTATTTTAACATCTTAATGTTTACTGCATCATTTTTTATTATGGGTTTATTAGTCCCGAGATGTTTTAACATAGAACTGTCCCTGCAGAACTCCACTGAAAATGGCTTGAGCTATATTGTAAAAATAAAGGTGGAAAACAAAGGGAGACACATTCCACGCACTGTTAACCAGAAGGAGTGACCAGTGCACCCCACACAAAATGAGAGAATCACTGATTGATGCAAAAGAGGCACTCTCACTCCAAAAATCAGTAAGAATCCAGACAAGAAGCAGAAATACTGGGGGACTCAATAGAAGAAAATGGAGTAAAGGTTCAAAAGAGAAAAACGTTCCGATGGCTCCTAGTAATCCAAGAACAAAAGGATGTTTTGCCTGCAACTATTGCTTTTCTGGAAGTAGCATGTCATACTGTATCTTCCCAGGTTAAAGGGAGGCCATAAATGAGTAAAGACAAGTGTGTTTCAGATCTATCCCACTCTTTAAATTACTTCTGTCAACAATTTCAACCAAGATAGAAATACCCCTTTTGTTATTTCACAGTGATGCCAATTCACTAAAATGCTAAGGGTAGTAGAAGTGTAACCGCAAGACTGATGACACCATGCCCTGTATCTGGTTATGGCCCATGCCAATGCAGGCCTACATGAGCCACAATACATCACAAGCAACAATGGGCCTCATTCTGAGTTGGGCGGTCCGGTAAAAAAGTGCCAGTATTCATGGATACCAGCACTTTACCAGACCGCTCGACTATAGATTTTTGCTGGTGGGGCACCTGGGTTACCTCCAGCTAAAAGCTGGAGGTTAGCCAGGCGCACTACCGGCAATAAAAGCCGTCATTAACGCCACTGCCATTGCCAGTGTTGTTAATGACAGCAAATCCCCTCATGGAGTCCTAGTGGACTCCATGAATGGGGATGAACAACGTTCTGGCGGCACTCGTAATCTGAACCGACTGCTGGTAAAGGTAAGTACCAAATGCTGGTATCCTGGTGGCTCTACCACCAGGATAACAGCAGGGTCAGAATCAGGCCCAATATATGGTTGCGGGAAGGGTGTCAGTAACCACCATCTCAAGATACATCCCAGGAAACTAACAAGACGAGAGTTTGTCACAAGTACACATCCAGACTGCCGGACAGATGAGGTTACATGCCTTTAGAAAATGGGGTAGTTTATGTATTTATTTATTTAATTTTTAAATAGCTCAGACAGCCCAGGGGCATCGAGGCGCTGTTACAGGAATATGTCTTAGTTCCATATTTATAACGTGCTTAATTCCCAGAAATTTCTAAGCGCGGACCCGGGGATCTACCCTGTGTTGCTTTGTGTCGTCTTGTTTCCAAGGCGAGCACGTTGCTGCTGAGCTATCCTCTCGGGACAAGTGTACCCTTGTAGTTAGTGTAGTTAGTGTACCCTTTCAGACTCTGGACATCAGGCACTGATGGGTTCAAAATTGGTAATTGGGTGGATCATGTTCTAAAAGTGAAAAAAACATGCTTCTTCACAAGTTAGGAATGTCATTCTCACACCCCCACAGAGTTAGAAACCAACAAAGTTTTCCCGATTTTCAAGTCAGCTTTGTGCCTGACTTTGGTTTTACCAACTAACTATTAATTGTCTCAGAAAGGGTAATAGATAATAAGTGCAACCTTAAAGTAATCTGATACACCACATTGAGTGGAGGAGAATGCAGTGTCCGTGGTCCATGCAGGACTATTTCTGGCGGCAGAGTGCGGGAGACATACTTGTGCAAACCCCAGGAGCCCATCATGTGTCCTCTGGCAGGGTAGATATGGAGCTCATAAAACTGTGGGCCTCATTATGAGTTTGCCGGTCTGGAAAGCATTTTGAAAAAAATGCTGGTAATTCCGATTCTGACACACTTCAAGTTTGCCGGTGGGTCCACAGATCTCCTGGCAGGCCTGGCCTGCTGGGTGTTCAGGCCCCTAGCGGTAAATAAATGCTTAAATCACTGGCACCATTACTAACAGTGCCGGTGATTCAGGAAATCCCATCCCCATGGAGTCCTACTCCATGGGAATGGGAATTTACCAACTCTCCGGTGCCCGGAATATCCCAGTATTACCGCAATATAGTGTGGCAGAGACGCTAAGGGCAGTTTGCCAGTATCCCGTTGGTAACACCAGCAGGATACTGTCAAACGTAAAATGAGGGCCTATGCCTTAGTCTTGGAATCTTTGGGAAATGTTTGGTTGTGCTCTTAGCTGTTTGCTTTGAAGCTTTGCCGGTAATTCCGGTCCTGGCAATTTCCAGACCGGCACACTTCAAGTTTGCCAGTATCCCGTTGGTAGCACTGGCAGGATACCCGAAAACTTAGAATGAGGGCCTGTGTCTTAGTCTTGGAATATTTGGGAAATGTTTGGCTGTGCTCTTAACTGTTTGCTTTGAAGCTTTGACCAATATTAACCTGCTGTCCTGTTTGCACTCATCTACCCTGTAGCCTTTTGTTTCCTTTATGTTTTCTTGTTTACCTGGACATATTGTGGAGAAAAGAAGCCTTATCTGCACTGAAACTTTTTGATTATATTGTGGTGAAGATATGCTGTACATATCAAATGCGTGCCTTTCCGCTTGACTCTCATTGAGTATTGGCTAGATATCATATGATGTTCCGCTTCCTTCTATATCATTTATTTTTTTGCTTTTGTTATAAATCACATTAGGGATACTACTTGTTTCAATTTTTGTAATTTGTATTGCTTATCAATTGTCTTGATTTTGTTAGTTTAAATAAACAGATACATTTCACGTGTTCTTTCATGCATACAGTTGTATAATGACTATTATTACTATTATTACTATTATTATTATTATTATTATTATTATTATTATTATTATTATTAGGGTATTCCCTTAGCATGGATATGGCTTTGGGAAGCAAAAGAGCACTTTATAATCATAGGGGGAAGTGTAACGTTAGGAGTGGGTTTCTAACAGGGGAGGGATGGCACTAGACAGCAATGGATCTCCAAGTAACCAGGGGAGAAAACGCAGGGGATCAGATCAACCAGCCTCAGAAAAGGTGCAGAGTGCATGGTGAATCGACCTACGTGCTAGGGGGGTGCCATTCCTTGAAGATGAGGGTCTTCAGCACCTTCATTCTGTTGGACTTTATTCTTGTGTAATACTTCTTATATTCAATGTCAACAACTTCTGTAATGTTTTTCTACATCATGTGGTTGACAAACATAACATGGGTTTACATGTTAACACAGCTTCTGCAGGGGGATTATTTGTGATAACTTAAACAATGTTTTTAAAAACAAAATTTAATTACCAACATATTCAGAAAAGCACTAGGAGTAAATAAACAATCTAAGTATAAGCTTAAACGTGTTTTCTTAACCAAACAATTAAAAAGCATTTCATTAGCACACCCACTGTGACCAGATGTTATTTTGAAAATATGTATTTACGTTACCACTGTTGGAACTGACAGTATTTTATTTTATAGGCTTCTAGACATACTTGGAGCATGGACTAAGCCAGACTGATTTTTTTTTAATGGAGTGATGAGCCGTTGTCATAATTTGGGAGTTGGTGGGAATTAGTGCTGATTTATTGCCATACACGCATGCGCCCATAAGGCATTGTGCCTATTACGTCACACTAGGTCCAGGGCTTGGTAACACCCAGTTATGCCTCCCACCACCCTGCTGCAGATGTATGCATCATATATGTAGTTTGGATAAATGACCTGGGAACCATAACAGTATGTAGTATGTTGGCAGGGAGCTGCTGAGTCACCTACCAATGAGATCCGTGGAAAGAACCACTAGACGGATGGTATGTACCACATGGGCAGGCAAGCAGAATTATGCAGGTCTCGAATTGTTCTCTAAGACCCTGTCCTTGAAGGCCAAATGATGTACCATTAGGAAGTTTATTGTTAATGTAACCGACTAAATGCATCATAACCAACCTTTCTGTGTGAGGCTCGTTGTGAAAACCCTATGAAACCCCAGAGGTATCTGTGCTCTGGGGCCACATTTTCGGGACAGGGATACTATGCCGGTTTCCTGGCTCATTTTTGCACAGCTGCCTATTTGGATTATTGGTGAAAGGCTGCAGGTTCAGTCAGAATCACAGAAAATCCTCTGAAACATGTGTTAATAGGTAAACACGTTTTAACTCGATGGATTTTGTTAATAAAATATGCTGTTTTTTCAGGAGACATGGCCTAAGATTCCTTTGTATTTGGAAGGCTTTGTGAGTGTTTTTTGTTCTGGCAGAGAAAGGCCTGAGAGGCAACCCGAATAGTGGCCTGTTCACCTTGAACTCAGTAAAAGTACCTATTTTTCTAGAAATCCGTGACAGTGTGTTGTGTGAAAGCGTGATTTGTGGTCATTGAATAGTCGGTACCTTCGGCCAAGACGGGTCAATCTCCAAGATCTGAAACTTCTAAATGTTTATAATACCTGCATTAAATCAAAGTGAGACACGACTGTGCTAAGGGCCTGTTATGCAGCCAGATGTAATACTTGGGCAGTGTAAGATGGTTGTCTGACATGGTTCCATGTCATTTTATTGCGGGATGTTTTTTTTGCGGGTTTATTTACCGCAGATTTCTTTTCAAGAAAACAAATCAAATTTTGTATTTTTTATTTTGGGGGGGTTCTCCCCCAAACCCCAATCCCCTTTATTTTTTTATATATTCCCGAACACCAACACCCAATTTTTATTTGTTTCTAACCCCCCCAAAAAAATGAAATGAGTTTTTTCAGCAAAAAATTTGCGGTAAAATACCCAGCGAAAAAACATCCCACAATGAAAGGACGTCGTACCGTCTGACACCAGCACATGTGATCATACTAGGTGATATGAATGCTGCCATAGCTAAAGAGGACTTGGGGGTTGCAACCGAGGGAAAAAGAGCTAGTCTGGGACATTTCAATGGTTTCTTCAGGGATGTATAAAACTACTAAAGGTCGGATTACATTGTTAGAACTTGGTGAGTTATTTTTTCCTGTGTACTTTAAATGAACAGTTGTCATCTCGTTTTCTGGCTGTGTCAACGTTTATGGCTAATAATAAGACTTCAGCGGTGGTTTGTCATGCCATTGTTCCTCTAGGCGACTGGGTATGCATTCTCGACTTCGAGGTAAAGAAAGACTTGAAGTGATTAATACACTATTGAGGTGTTAGTGACCTCTTCCCACTTGATTTGAAAGATCGTCTCTCTGCCCTATGAAGACAAGTATTTGATGCCTGCTGGTGCCGAAATCAGTTAAACTCTATTGGATGCTTTGCCTTAGATGACGTGGGAACATCTGCTGTCCTCATGGGTAAGTCATTGGCATCCCCTCAGTAACTTTGTCAAATAATATCCCTCCTCCGCTGTTTTTCTCAGTTCATGCTGTCCTTGCAAATCGGGCAGAGCCGTTTCACACTGAAAACGCAGGTATGCCCTGCTTAATTGCTAAGCACTGCGATGATGGCAGGAGAGTAATGGCGGCTTTGTCCAGATTGCTATGGTTGTCAGCTGTACCCAGGCCTAAGAGCCAGGCCGAGGTGGTGTCCCATCACTCCCCATGAAAAAAAGCGAATTGTCAGGAAAAATAAGAAAGTCTCCAAACCTGGGTTTTTGGGGTTGTGTTGCAAGGGGGATAATGGGATGTCCTGCCTTTTTGGGGCTGAATATGAATGGCACTGCGTGGTATCAGCACTTTTTAAAATTATTTCTAAAACCCTGCAGAAGTCAGATGTTCTGGTTCTCAGTAGTTGCCCCTGGGTCATGAGTCTATACCAGACAAAACCCCCAGAAGGGCTGAAAAGGTTTCTCAATTTCTGTGGAGTGAAGTTGTGCCAATGCCCTTGTCCCTGATTGGATACCATTGAGTATGTATAAGCAGGACATGGATGTTGGGTGCTGGTCCTGCTCAGGGCCCTCAATATTTGTCATAGCAGTTGTTCCAAAGTCATGGAGGTACTTTACTATAGTTTCTATCTTTAAAATGTTGAACGGGGGAACCCAGCTAACAATCATCCCATGTCCCCTGTATACACGGTGGGAAACCTTTATGAGAAAGTGCTTTTATCCCAGAATGCATCAGATGTTTTGACACTTACACATGCTTGTTTTAGACATGGTATTGGCACTATTGATTTTGATTTTTATTCAGTTTTATTGTTTAATATTATCTCTGAATCCTTCCCCCACTGTAAATCTGTTCTATTGTTACCTCTGAAAGCGCTCCGTTATGCATCTGTACTGTTGTGTACCCATGTAAAGCTCTCAGTAATGCATCTGTACTGTTGTATACCTCTGTAAAGTGCACTGTTGCCTCTCAAAGCAAGGTCTGTGCTCAATAAATACCAGTAATAATAATAATATAACAATGAAGGAAGAATGTCAGGAATAGTGAATCCTGGGCAAACTAGGCTGAGAGTTTTGTTTTTGGACTTGTAGTATGGTAGGGTGATAGTTTGCTTGTGTAGGAGAGAAATGAGGAAAGCTGTTGTCTCATGATGTAATTGTGCTGACCCTTATAGTTGGCAATGCTGAAAGTCCACTGACCATTGAGGGTTTTGGTTGCTGATGGAGTCAGTAATATAAAAACCTTAAAACACATTTTATTTATTTTTTCAAAAGTTGAATTTGACAAAGTGGGACTAACCAGAAATTTAATTCATAAACTAAGATTTTCAATGATCCTTTGAGCAAAACATTTTGCTGTTAAACCGTGTACAGAAACACAGTTAATGGAAGAATGAGTGTGCATTTTTACAAGCTCCCAAACCCAATAAATGTATGTATCAGTTCTATCCCCTTTTAATTTCAACTTTTGACTAAATCTATACTTTTGATTGAACAATGAGAGGTGTATTAAGTGGAGAAGGTTTGTGTGGTTTGAATATTACACTTGGCAAACAAACACAGAAACAAAACACTTCTTTCATGCACTATCAAATGCTAGAAAGGCTAAGCTGCATTGCAGAAGCTCCTTTTGCAAAATGATGCAGAATGTTAGTGACTGTCAATCACACATGGCTCCAAGCATTTGTGACACATAGATGCTACACTCCTGAATACTTTATGTGTGATGTCTCATCCTTGACAAAGTCAACTGGTTTTCACATTCATATGCTATGCAAGTAAACTAGTTACACTTAACATATTTATCTTGGTGATCTCATTGTGTTCTAGACAGGCTGTCAATCAATTTTACAGGACTGATGCAAGTTTGTTATAGCCTTGGACAGAGTTGCATTTTCCTACCCCGTACCATCTAAAGGGAAATCGGACACCCTCTGCTGGTGATTGCCTTGGCAGCCATATGGATAGCTCATGTCGACAACTATTTGGGATTATTTTGTTTTCATACTACCTTAACAGTTTCCAATGTTTATTTTTTAAGATGAAAGGGCTGTAAATAGATGAAGACATTCTCTACCCAAATTAGAGGTACATGACTATCAATGAACATGGAGCTAAAGCATAGAATACACCTCACCTTTTTGTGTGGAAATGTAGACTGGATCATTGTAGTCTCAAAACTGTGAGTTCCTTTGAGCTGTGCTTTCTCCCATAGTGCTTTTAGAACTTGGAATGAGTTGCTGTGCACAGACATGGGCCCAGGGAGCAAGCTCTGGAAACAGAAATGTAAGTCAAGAAGATGTTAACTTCAAAAGGAAGCATGTATTTGCAAGGTAAGCAACAATTCAATTTGCAAGCAAAGTAACAATAAATTGCTATACTGATCTGGTGGCTCAATGAGTGTTTATAGGGCAGTTGAGATAAAATGGAAATTACATTGATAAAATGAATGCAATGGCTCTAAAATTTGAAAATTAAGTGAACATTTAAAGAAATCAAACAAATAATGATATGTTTAAATGGTGTGCATCAGTTTGTGAACTAGATGATCCTGTACAATTAAATTATACCATGAACTCTGTATACACGGCTTACATTAGATGTTTTACTTAAACATGCTGACTACATAAATTGGACATTTTACATTTTTAGGACTGAAAATGGGTACCCATTTACTTTCAAATCTTTCCCTAATTTTCGTCAACCTCAGCTGACAGAAATTACAAAGAAGTATAACTTTTTAAATGAATTACATTTTTTATTGTGCATTGGTTATAAATATACAAACCTTTAGCACATGTATTTCAATGAACGCACACTTTACAAATATAGAGATATAACAGGAATTTGACTGTGATAAAATAAGAACATTCCAATATATTCTTTAATTTAAAGTATTACACAAAACATTCTTAGGATGAAGAGTCCAAGAGATGTAAAAGTCAAATATCGTTCAGTATTAATCATGTGCAATCGATGTAAATAGTACCATTAATTTGAAGACATATTAAAGTGAAGACATGGATTAGGGACAATGCATTGCACATGCTTGTTAGAATATGTAAGGCACTGTGCCTGGTTTGGGTTGCTTGGCAGGGCCTAGAGCAAGGTTTGTAGAGTATTATTTAATTGAATGTAATGTTTTCCATTAAATAATACCAGCATTAAATGTTATCTTGCACTGAAATATAATGTAATTAATGTTAAAAAATAACTACAACGTCACAGGACAAACATATTGGGCCTCATCACGACCCAGGCGGTAAGTTACCGCCTGGGCCGTGACTTTACCACCATGGCGTAAACTACGTTTACGCCATGGTGGTTGGCGGACTTACCGCCCCATTCCGACCTTGGCGGGGCGGTAAGTCCCCAATCCCCATTTACCCTTCCCCATTCCCATTTTTGCCCCATAGGGCATAATGGGAGTGGGGAAGGCGTTAATTACGCCACCGTAAATTACGGTGGCGTAATTAACTCCATGGTCCCTTAGCGCCATGGATTTTAACACCTGCTAAAAGCAGGTGTTAAATTCGCCATGGCGCTAAGGGACCTCGTACTCAGGCGGTAAGGGTCGGCGCTGTTTATGGCGCCGTAAACCCCTTACCGCCTGGGTCATAATGAGGCCCATTATGTTCTAGGCTTTCAGAAATTATAACTGTGTGATAGCGAAAATTGTATTGAGACACAAAGTTATCGAAAAACTACATAAGTAAATACAACACTACTAGTCTCAAACTGTGATAAAAACTGTAGTAATAAAAATTTCTATCAAGAATCTTGGAAAGAACATACATAGAGAGAGAATACAAGAATCAAATAAGAGAGTACAAAATGAGTTATTGATGCCAAAGCCAAACCAGGCACAACAAATGGATAAACAATAAATTGTTCATAACTCAATATAATTCTCAAAGACAACAATTATTCAACTTTATTAGAAAATACTGAGTTATTTTATTAGCAGATCTAGAATTTCATGGATGTATAGATAAATAAACAAGAGCTCTACAGAATATACCTTCTGCAAGTCTTTTAGAACAAATGCCAAAAAAAGAAGAGCCAGAAATTTGGGTTGGTAAACCTAAAAAGTGGTTCTACAAGTGTGGAAAGTGCACTTTATGTAAGTTCGCTTACAATAATCTATATACTCTCAGTGATGCAAGAAAGAAAACGGTTGCTATAAATCATTGTATTCATTTCAATACAACATATGTAGTATATGCAATACAATTATAGCAGGAAGATAATACAGTGGGCTGAGCACTAGCTGCTGTATATGATCTGCATGTTGCAGGTTTGAATTCTGGGAAGGGCAACTCAGCGTTTCATACTTCTGAGGTCGATTAATGAGTAACAACTTTGGTTGAGCAAATGCACTATATAAATAACAAATCATTATAATAGTAGGTGTGTGTAAGAACATCTATATTGGCAGAATAATTAGACTGTTAAAAAGTAGAATCTATGAACATTTGAGAGCAAGCAACCCTGGTGAATCACTGGAAAATTGAACATCCAG
Source organism: Ambystoma mexicanum (assembly GCF_040938575.1). Classification (NCBI taxonomy): domain Eukaryota; kingdom Metazoa; phylum Chordata; class Amphibia; order Caudata; family Ambystomatidae; genus Ambystoma; species Ambystoma mexicanum. Next base: position 783,254,977 of record NC_090932.1, read on the forward strand.
ATGAAAATGTAGAAAAAAATCATATTTTATAGCATATACAAGATACATATTCATCCACAAGGAGGTAATAGACAAAACCAACTCCATCATAATGAAAACAGAATACTTTTTCTTAAATTGGATAAATAAAGATAATTAATGTAATGTTTTCTTAATGTAAATAGAACAGTCTTTGAAAGCACAGTGGGTCTGTATGGAATAGGGGGAACTCCTTAGAGTTGTTTTCTTTTAAATGAATAGACATATTGGAACTTCTGAATAGATTGTACCAGAGAAGACTTACCGGGCAATGTTTTGGAATATGAAAAATTATCAACATTGAATATCTATGCCAATATTATTAATGTTGGACCATTAAAAGAAGTGAGTTGAGAACACCTGGAATAAATGTACCTTATTTGGAGACAGGATTTGAGATAGGTTATTTATGAATACATAATGTAATATACTGAACAGAAGGAGTTTACTGTTAAAGAAGGACAAACTATTAATACCAACAATGTCACATTTGGAAATCGAAGATAGTGGACAACACTGAATGAATTAAGATTTCTTTCTCAAGCTGTTCATAATTTAGTGAATATAGATGAAGAATAAGAGGATTGTCTAGTTGCTGGGACCACACCAAATGTTGATAATCATGTAGCGAGTAAGTTACTTATCGTTATATAACCCTAAAAAATATGATAATTTAATAAAATAATCTGGAATAGATCCAGGAGATATTATTCTATGTGAAATATAAAGTGTAACAATTATTGGGAGTGGAAACTAGCCATCATCCAGTCCTGGGTGTTGACTGCCTACCTCAAAACGAACCCATCCAAGACTGAATTCATCCTCATCAGTCCGCCCACTAATTGCAACTTGTCCAATAATGGCTCAATGATATATATGTGCCTAGAAAGATTTGATCCACAATTCTCATACTCCTTAGGCTTCACCATTGACACCAATCTGTCTTTCCAGAACACAAAGCCAAGAAGGCCCCAATAGCCTGGCTCACAATCTTTTCTCTTCGAAAAATCAAACCATTCATCCCACCACAGGAATTCCGGACAGTAGTTCAGGTCCTTGTGGTCTTGCACATCGATGGTAGGAATGCACTCCTGACAGGGCTCCCAGCTGCTCAGTTGACTCCCCTAAAAGCAGTCCACCACGCTGCAGAACGTCCTATTACAGGAGCTCGGAAATTTGAGCCAATTAACCCCATCCTACTCGAACTACATTGGCTTCTACTCCAAACCAGGATACTGTTCAAGACTGAATGTAGAATCTACAAAGCAGTCACATGTAGCACACCAGTGTACCTGGAGGCTCAACTGCACATATCTGGTGGCACACACTCCTCGTACAGTAAAACGACCAACTGGCTTCAATCACAACTTGTCTGCAAAAAGAGGACCCTAAATCATCCTTCTCTTGTCATGTAGCCACCCCTTGGTGTTGGCTCGGAATGCCCCACAATTTTCCAATTTCACAAATCTCTCAAAACATGGCTATTTGAACAACACCTGACCAAGGACTAATGCCAATGGATGCACATACCGATGCACAGACCTCACAGTACTGCACTACTGTTAAAAGTTGCCAGCCAAAATACCAGCTACGCACATTCTCTACAGCGCTCTGCTGCTCTCGAGCTAGGTCCAAACAATCAAAAAAATAAAAAATAAAATAAACTGCTAAATTGATTCTAGGACACAAATAGTTGTGTAAATGAAGTGAGTTATGTAGTTACAGAGTACATTTGTAATGTTCTAAAATGGCTATGATATTGTGGTTTTGTTGTAGGGGTTGAGAAGAAAAAATGACAGGTATGGGTTTTGAATTTGAGTATCGAGAGGCAGACAGCAAATTATTAATCTTTTACTGGCTTGGCTCATATTTGACTTTTTGAGCCAATACAAGTCCCATGGCTTGCCTCCTACCATGAATTCTTTGACTTACAAGCCTCTAATAGTTAAGTTAACTTTGATGCCACTCTGGGAATAGATTGATATGTGTCTGTTTGAGTATTTGATATACTGTCAAAAGAACCAATACTTACATAGACCCTAATCTCTGACATTAGCATCACAGTAAACAAGAGAGGGATATATGTTCTGTTAAACAGGCTATTAAAATAATCTTTCTTGTCATTTCTATGCGGATGACTCACACATTTTATTTTATTTGTCTTCATTCTCTTCTACACTTCACAACACTGTTTCATCTTGTCTATTCACTCTCAAGTCTTAGATGGCCTCTTGATTTTTACATCTTAATTCCTCTAAGACAGAGGTTCCTTTCTTCCCTCAACTTCTTTTTCCACCTTCTCTTCTTACATTTTCTTCCTCTGCTCAAAATCGTTGTGTCATCTTTGACTCTTCTGTTTCCTTTTCTATACATATTTCTAACACTGCTTGTTCTGCTCATTTCCATCGCTATAATCTTCGGCAAGCTCGTCCTTTTCTTTAGTTTCAGACCACTACACTTTTAATTTATTCTCTTGTTTTCTCACACTCAACTTACTGTTATGTCCGTTTCCCAGGTCATCTTAAATCTCACCTCATTCCTTTATATTCTGTTTTTTGTCCCTGTTTTCAGTTACTTTTTCATTCCTCTGTTACTCCTTCTCTTCATGCTGCTTCTTTACTCTCTTTTTACCTTTATCTTATTTTTCGTTTTTTTAGTTTTGTCTACAAGGCTCTTTCTGGCCTGGCTCCCTCTTATCTTTGTTCTCTTGTTTCTTTCTACTCTTCTTCTCATCTTCTTCATTCTCAATCTTATTTTCTTCGCTCTGTTCCTAAACCACCTTAGGCCTTCCCCAAATTTCATACTTTTTTACATCTTGCACCTAAGAATTGGAATGCTCTTCCCCTTTCTATTCAGGCTTCATATATTTTGTTCTCAATTGAAAGCTCATCTTCTTATTTCTCTTTCCTCCACCTAGTTCTGCTTGCACATTTTTGTCATCATTTGTATTGTACTTTTGTAATTGAATTTGTACAGCATTTTGGCTAAAATACTTAATAAATTAAATAAATACAAAAACAAGTACAAATCTACTTGTTCCATGTTATGTCATTCACAGGAGATGGTCTCTGATGAAAGGGGCAGGCCCCAAGCAATTGAAGTGTGAGTTAGTTAATATATGTGTAAAAAAGCATATTTGGAACAAGTATTTTAGATATAATTTCAGAACCGTTTGTCGGATTTAAAAAACAAAGATAGATTTGAATTTAGCAGAACAGTATGAATCATATCCATATAGAAAGGATATATTACAATTTATGAATTATGCATGAATTCACATATTTGAATAACCCTGTTATGCATGCAATGACCGAAATATAAAGGATGTCTCATAATTCTGAATTTTGTGAATGTATAAATCATGTCACATGTTCATAAAGGGATTTATAAGAAAAAAGAATATTTCAGTCCAATGTGATTCCTCATTGCTGAGGGGTGACCTAACTCACTGCTCGCATACCCCCTTATGACACTAACAATTCAATGTGCAATCAAAGCAAGGAGGTGGGCCCTTGGGGATGTGAGTAAGTGAAGGAAACCTATCACAAGTTGTGACCAATCCAAAAATGCTTAATTAAATGATGCTGCATGGCTGCAGTTTACTGGGTATGCATGCTCAAAGCCATGGAAGGTGGAACGTATTTTGGTAAAGCAGAAAATTAAGGGAGCCTGCCCAACAGGAGAACATTTGATTGAGATACTATGAGAAGTAGTTGATGGAAAATCTCCTTAAGTGGGACTTTCCCAGATGAAACTGAATGCAGAGACATTTCTCAAGTCAGATCTAGGTTACCTCAAACTGATTTTGGGAGTAGGTGGACACTGAAAGGAAGAGCTAATATTGTGGTGATGTTTAAAGCCAATTAATGTTCCTACCGATTCTTTTTTTTTTAAAGAGAAAGCAAAAGTCATAATAATGATCCAAGGGTATTTTAGTAAATGTCCCAAGAATTAATTAAATTTCAGATACCAATTACATTTATTTTGGGGGCATCCTGTTTTCCCTGAAGGTGGGAATATGGTACAAGGCATAAAAGTGTTGTGATCAAAACTGAAACTTTTGGTAGATTCACCATGTGACAAATTGACTTCTCCCCCACAGACGTACTAGGATGAGTAGCGGCTGAGGCACTTACTTAGCCGTCACACTTATACAAACCAAAACCAAAAAGATAACACAATCTTAAAGGTAAAACAAGCACAGTTAAGGGATATACCTCCTTCATCTTTTGTGATAACCTGGGAAGAGGGAAGGATATACTCTCAAGAGGGGTGTGAATGTGAAACAGTAGCAACCCAAAAAGCGAAGTATGACAGTCCCAAATACATGAATGCACAATCAAGTTTCGAATAAAATACATATGCTTTAATTAAACAACACATATGCTATAATAACTACATAGACAATACTAGAAAAACCCACCCCGCTAGAAAGAACACTGAATAAGCAAGATGCTGCACTCTGGGTAATGAGACAGCAGGAGGAAAGGTAATAAAAACCACAATGTTCAAAAAGGGTATGTTCTTGAGTTGGTTGCAAAAGGGATTAATGTTACCTAGCTAGTCTATAGGGCCCAAGATGGACAAGGTGGTCAGCCACCAGGCAATAATACCTTTTTGCAGTGTCTTGGCGGCATCCCAATGGAGTAGCAGGCTCTACAGCGCTGTTTGGTGGTTCCAGTCAGTTTGAGGGGCAGCAGTTGCAGTCATCCAGCGGGAAACAGATGTTGAGGTGTGGTCGAACTTGAAGAGTTCAAAGCAGCCCAACTGATGCAGATTGTGGATGTCAACAGGTTTGGTTCATGGTTGAGGTTTTAGTGTCGATGATTTGTGTTTTCAAGCAAATATTTTTACTTTTACCTGAAATAATTTCCCTTTACATGGACTTTCGTATGATAGTTTTTTTCCATAGATGGAAAACAACAACACTCTATGAAAAATATCTCAAAATTGTCCTCTTTGATTTTTGTGAATTTGGTATGCACCTGCATCTCACCGGGAACTGGTGCAAAAACCAATCAAGAAAATCACATCTGAGATAATCAATTTAGAAAATGTCAAATTGTATTTTTATTTCAGGCATGCACCCCAAAAAATATTTTGCTCTTAAATGGCAGTATTTCCATTTTTCACACAAGAATGTATTTTTTTCAAATAGAATTTGCTTTTTAAATGGATGAATTTCCGTTTTGCACTGACTTTTAGTCAGAATAAATAGTGCAATATGTTCATTCTTAAATGCTAGTATTTCTGTTTTGAAGGAAGAAATTGTGCCATTTCATTTGGTAGGAGTTGTTTTTCTTTTGATTTAAATATCAACCTTAACTCGTGCTATACCATTACTGCACAACGCCTACTTTAAACATGAGGTAACAAACCAACAAAACTGTAGTTAAGGTTCTGGTGATGTACTGTTATATGGTAATTTAAGGTTTAATTTGTGGACCATTGGACTTAGTTTATATTAGGCAAATAGTTCATTTCAAATGAGTATTTCAACCATAAACCTACTAACAAAATAAAGCTACATGTTCTCTAAAAAAATGAAAATAAAATGTTGTAATTCCAACAGGGTGTGTGCCCTACAGTTAAGCTGCCCTTAATGTTCTCTCTGAAATGTAGACCGCTTTTGCTTCTTCACCATACTTCCTTCATTCGACTTAAACTCTCTAACCCCTTATAGTAAGAACTCTGCCATACTTCTTGTCTTTGTAATTTCTCTGAAGAATCATCTTTCTAGCTGCAAGAGGGAAAATTGTTGCACAGCAGTGTCACCCCTCCTCCATGATCCTCAAATGTGTCCTCATCTCTACCAAGCTGTAAATATTGTACTTTGTGAAATGTCTGTCCGTCTGTATTGTCCCCATTTCATGTTCCTAAATTTCCCATCCACAAGTGGGCTTATGTTATGCTCTAACACTTTTGCTCAACCATTGTAAGGCAGTCAGAAATTGCAATGTTCTGCTAGTTGTGTATGCTGGTTCTAGAGTACTTCTATAAGATGCCTCATTGATAAATCAAATATTTAGAAATACAATATAGTGAAGACACATATTAAAACATATAGCATATACTTCCAAGGCACTCACAAGCACCAACCTCTGAAAAGCTACTGTCTGGCTAATATCTGTAAAGCTGACTTGTTGCTCTACCAAATAAATATGAAACACGGTAACAGATGCCTTGAAAGTTGTATGCAACCAGCACTACCCTGCCAGCTTCATACACAGCAAAACAGTTACGTCTGCAACATGGCTACCCCTGGCTACTCGAAACCTTGTGATTGCTCATACCTGGGAAGGGGCCCTTCTTCCACCAGAAGTAAGTTTCAACACCACACTCCTTCCAGAACACTTAGGCGCATCAGTGCTGCACTAGTATAGTACAGTACTAGTCCCCAGCTTCAACAAGAAACAGCAAAGATGGTCTTCTTTTTCAGTTCTGGCCACAAAACTGTGGGACACCCTACCCCAACGTCTATGCATGGAAGTGAAGCACCTGACTTCCAGGAAACAGCTAAAGACATGGCTTTGAAACCAACCATGTTGAACGAAATGAAAAATAACAGCAACTAACTATAAAATGTGCACCAGAAACATGGGCTAATTTACAACAAGCAATTTTCCAAAAATTCTTCGCACTGCCATCTGTGGGAATACAATTTAATTCATGACACTACTGCTCTGTGACAATGGTCTGCACCTTAACTTCAGTGAAATCTACAACCAAGAGCAAGGAAGCAACAACACTCACCCTCATTCCTCTCCACCCCCTCATCTCACACCCTCACTACTAAAATATTGTATCCTTAGACCTCCCACACTCTTTCAGGTGACCTCCATGTCTAGTATATTTAACAGACAGGACCATATCACTCTTCTATCAACAACCATGCTGTCAATTTCTGCACTCAACAATCCAAAAGCTGCCCATATGACTAACCTGCCCGGATGAAAACCAACCACAAACAACATAAAGATGTCATATCGGCACACAGATAACAGGTAATTCCGACCAGCATCCATCAACACCACATATTTCTGCATCTATCTTCCCGCTATCCGACTAACACACCATGCCCTCCGTTCTTACAGAGCCATGAACAGGGAAGCCAACATCATAGGCAGAAATGTGCTACATCAGACCTCTTTACATTACAATAAGGTACCAGTAGATTAAACGTTAGAATTATCTCGCAAAACACCAATAAAACACAAGCACAATGTACAGTCAACTTGTCTGAACATGATCAATAAATTTCACTACCCATTTCAGCACAACAATTTCAGTGAAAGTTGTGTCAACGAAACCCCATTTCAGTGAAAATTTACACATTGGGCCTCATTAGGACCCTGGCGGAGAGGGTTTTACGCCAGCGTAGTGCATGGCGTACCTCTCCGCCATACTACGAGTTCCCGTAGCGCCATGGCGGCCTTTTCCGGCTGGTTTTACCAGGCGGAGAAAACCATGGCGCTACGGGACCTCGTTGTTAATTACGCCACCGTATTTTACGGTGGCGTAATTAACTCCTTCCCCACTCCCATTATACCCTATGGGGCAAAAATGGGAATGGGGAAGGGCAGAATGGGGATTGGGGATTTACCGCCCCGCCAAGGTCGGAATGGGGCGGAAAATCCGCCAACCCCCATGGCGCTATCGGCGGCTTTCCGCCATGCTTCGCGGTGCATTTAGCACCGCGAAGTCCGCCTGGGTCGTAATGAGGCCCATTGAGTAAATAGGAAACTAACTGAAATATCAAACAAGTTTTAAAAAAGCATCTCAAAATTGCAAAGAAAATGTAAGCACTTACACAATAAGCCGCAGGGGGAATATGCCATTAAAAAGAGTAAAAAAGATGAGTGAAGGAAAGGGGAGGGAAACTTCAATTGGGGGAAAAAGTGGTCTCAAGACGGTATCCCGCGCTGCAATGCTGAAGGGAAGAATATCAAACAAACCCTGAAATGATACCTAGAGCTACAAAACAAACCATCAGTAAGCCCAGGAGACACCCTATGAATGATGTTTAAGGGGAAACTACGGCCTAACAGTTTTTGTTTTAAACATAGAATGTCCCCACCTAGCTTCTGCTGGCAGGTTGTTTTACAAGCGAAGGCATTGTCCATGTATGGGGCCAAAATATGGGGTAATGTCGATTCATCATCACTAAGAACATCTAAAAACACATTTTCGAAGTCTATTCTCTTGCTCCCTCAAAGCACCCCAAGTAGTCCAACCGGATTGGAGTGTGATCTTCCACCGATAAACGAGGAAATAGAAATTAGGCCTGTAATGTACTGGCCCAGGGTGTGGGGATAACAGCACTTAGAGAAATACTGCGAGATCCTGAACCAGGTGCTATCCCTGGGGGGCTGGCAAAAGATTGAATGATGGTCCATGTTCAAGGATGGATAGCCCGGCTGGGTCTTTCTATTTACTGGCAAAATCCTTGCCAAATGGACACCAGTGCAAAAGCAAGGGTGAAATAAGCCTTTCAGAGGTATGAGGGCTGTGACAGTTACTATGGCCTTGGCGTTGGGTCCATTGTATCTGGAACTAAAACAGACTCAGGGTTTTGAAAATTATCTGGATATACTTAATCCACCATATGCTTGTGCACTGTATATGCGATTGTGCGTTGGTACTTTACCAGTACGTGACCTTACTAAAAACTGGGTTGTGACAGAAAATTTGGTGCGCCCGCTCTCTGATAAGTGTGTGGAAACAATGGTCCATTTTCCATTACTGTGTGATAACTTGAAAGATCTGAGAGCAACGTATTTGAAACCTTTGTTCCGTTTACATTGTGTTTTCACAGCCGGGGACGTTATACGGCTGTGCAAGCAGTCCTCGGACTGGAGTGTGGCCTATTTTGTCTGCCATTGCATTCACAGAGCCTGGCTAAGAACAGAAAAGGCTCTTTTTTTCTAATGGCCCAAGATCTTGATCATCACATAAAGCTCATTCAAGATAACCTATGGACATGCAGGGGAATTGAGGTAGTTTGAACTTTTTAGTGTCCTATCATGAATTGGTATCGACGTATTATGTTAATTTTTCTAACTGAAATGGCTTATGCAGAAGTAAGGTTTTACAAAGAAACATATCTGTAATCACCAGAGCAATTAAAGTATGCATGAAAGTCCTCATGTGTAGGTGCTGTGCTTTCAATCTTCTTACCCAGCATCTCACCGGCTCTGAAATAAAGCATGATCAAATATTTCAGGGGCCTCAGTGCATATAATGCGACGACTGGGATGAGGATGATGACCAATTTCACAACCAAGTGACATCACAGAAAAGGTAAACTGACAGGTGCAGTGCCCTCCCCCAGGAAGTTATGCTCAGCACCTAAAATCCTACCAGGTCTTAAAATGTTCAAACATTGCTTCAGTAAGATATCAAAGGTAGATACTGTCCATGTTTTTTTAAATAGGTTGGTGTTTAACTTTGAACAGCCAAACATGTGTTTAGTAGTACTGCAGGACAGCTTACCAGGTTTAAAGTAAAATGCCATGTAAGTGACATCAATACAGTTGCCATCAACGTTAGGAATCTCACCCACCAGGCAATGTGTTGTTTTGCTCAATGCATTACATCTCTAGTTTGGCACCCACAACCTCACACCCCAACTTTTTCCTTTTTTGCTGAAATCATTTTCTAAATTGTGCCTTTGTTGATTGTCCAAAATCCAGATATCTAAATGGCAAGGCCCTAATAACTTTGAAAGGTTTCTGCTAATGTCCATGATACCGTTGGTGTTCATTGTTTACCACAGCAGAAAACTGCTTTATAGATCATTTATTCCTTACAAGACAGAGGGCAAAGTATACACTCATTCTCATCATCTGCAAAACTTTACACAGATTTGCCCCATCCTACTTATAGGCCCATCTCACTTCCTACTCTCCTCCTCACTCCCTATGATCATCCTTGGCTCACATCCTTGCCATATGTCGTGCCCCTTGCATTTCCTTTCGTTTCCACTCTCTTCCTCTCCTCACTTCTTTACTCGGAAATGTTCTTCCACTTCCTCTCTGCATCAACTCAAACTCTATCTCTATTTAATTCCAACCTCCTAGCTCTCCTCCTTGCATAGCATTCTACATCACCACATATCCCTGTTCTCCTCTCCCCCTACCTCTCAATGGCAACCCCACAGCAGGTATCCCTCATCCCTTCATCCTAAAACTTAGCACTTCCTCCACTATACTGGTCCTTTTTCATGCTCTACTGGTCTTGTCCCTGGTCCATGTATCTACCTCGTCTGTATCATCTGGTTATCATCACCCTCTCATCTATTGTTAAGGACACTGGTCCTCTACTTTGTAAATCAATGCTAAAATGTTTTGTAATAATTTTCTTAACAAAAATGCATTGATTTCCCTTTAATTTACATTCAATAAAAAAAGATTGTACAGTCATGTTCTGATGGATTTCTTAAATGTTCATCTTGTGTGGCATTGCATTTTAATTAGCATTATCTACAGTTCATAAACAATGATACTTCCTAAAATGATTTGCGTACTAAGTCTGGGGAATCTGATGAAGAATCTTGTTAGTGGTCGAGGGGCTGCTCCAAGTGCGTTCAGCATCCTGCACCAAGAATCATCATGGCCGTGAGGAGGAAGTCACCCCTACCGAGGTAAGCCCTTGCTGGGATTTCATTCTCACCAGAGCGTTTTCCCGCTCCATGATGGCCACCATCATGGCCTCTGAAGATTTGATGCCTGATCATTCTTCCAGCCCACCTCCGCAGAGTGCGGATTGGCTGGGGCTGGGGTTTTCTAATTCCCTTGTCAGGAGCCGGCAGGCGAAGATAGCCCCTTCTAAGGGCCCGATGTAAGGGTTTTGATGATGCTTCTATCTGGGCCTGTCATGGCACAGACGGTGCACCGGTGGACCCTTGTGCCTTCATATTCGTGATCTAACTCTTCCTCTCATCGCTGTCTACCCCTCTGATCTATGAGGTAAGGTGCCCTCACTGCGGCCTCGTTTGTATGTGGGTACCTACTCGCTCAGATTCTTCAAATTAATATTCCCAATGTTGTTCTAACTGCCCTTTCCCATTATCCCCTTCCATTGGTCCTCGATGCACTCACCTACTGCGTATCCCCCTTATCGCAGCCTTCTACTACTGCTTTCATCTTTGCCTTACCTGCCTCCTGACACACCAAAATGGGCGAGTCTTCTGACCTGAGCTGTCTATTGCACTCCCTCTCACCTAGCGCTCTTATGTGCGGAGTCTGTTAAATCCTTCAATCTCCCTCGTTTTCACATTTGCTTTCCTGCTACAGACTTGAGCTGCCTGCGCACCCTGCCATCGATTCTCTGCTGCAAGTGGATGTTTGATTATCATACGGCAATGTACTGACTTGAACTCTTTCTCAGCTTGTGATTTCTGACATTCTTTATTTGCCCTTAACTTTCATCCTGACTCTGCACTTAGCCCCATGCTGGTGCTGTTGTCCTAACACCTGCGACCCTTACCCACCTTGCTCATTGTCATCTGCACTCCTGACCATGAGGCTGCAGTCATCTACAGTGACTTGTCGCATCTGATTGTCTGGTTGCAATATACCTACTTTTACTTGCTTACCTGATGTAGCCCCTGCCCCTGAGGCAAGGCATTCCAATACTGCACTTACTACCCACTCCAGTGGTGTTCCTTAGTCTTGTTTGCTTGCCTGTTTGTCTGATGTAGCTCCTCATTCCATGAGGTGAGGCTTTTCCAGGTTGCAGTCACTCATAGCTGCTTGTCACAATTGTATGTCTGGTCATTCCTTAATGCAGTTTTACCTACTTGTTCCTGCACTGTTTTAACTTGTTTTGGATGCAATGTACCTCTGAACTCTTTCCCTCCTGTATGTCACTTCCTGCCGCTCTCCCCCTTTTTTATGTTCACCACTTGCACATTCCAAATCGTCTCACTACCTAGTTAGAATGTTTTGCTTGTTTTTGTCCCCTCTACCCTCCCTTGCCTGCACTTCACCTCCTCCCCACTACACTGCTCTCATGCTTTAGCACTTGCACATTCTGAATGTGTCAAGACCTTTTAAAACGTTTTTGATGTATACACTCTTCCTCATCCATTTTGCCCTCCCCATTTCTTGATGCGCCTTGAAACAGAGCTTTGCTGTATAGTGCGCATTACAGATAACCAACCAATAAATAAATAAATAACGCAGCTGCCTAACCTCTCAGGTTACACGTCTCTGCATATGTGAGTTTTGCAGACTGTTATTACACGCACCTGCCATGCTCCTCTAACTATGCAACATTGTTATTAAGGTTTCACATTCGAGTGCGTTTCTATGAGCTATGCATGTCTTCATCTATGTAACAAAGCTTAACGTTACACATTGGCTAAGTCCCTTTGTCTAAGTGTAATCTAAGCGCAGGCACATGAGCTGCTTTTTGTAAAAATACTTATTAACTATGGGGCACACGCAGTTACGTGGTGAGGCTTCACTCACCCAGGGACGATACACTCAGGAAGAAGCGCATGTCCCTCTGCCAGAAAATCTGTAGATGCTACATCCAGGAAATGCCATACAAGTCGTTTAACTGTGTCAATGTTGCCCAATAGCAATCCGGCTCGGCCTCACAGACAGTTTAGGTGACGCACAGTGTCAGAGCAGTAACCATGAGTTGCACATGCAAAACCTCCGTTTTTATGAATAACGCCTGCGACCCGTGGGCTGTCCAGAAGTGAGAAAACCTTGCTGCAATAAATAGTCTGTATGAAACGTATATGGGGGAATCAATGAGAAGGAAAGATAGCTATAGTGTAATGATTAAGACACCTTGGTCTAGTTTCTTTGTTACACTTGATGTGGCACCTATTATTACCGATTTGTTGTGTTATTTTTGCATATATTGCAAATCAAGTGTGCAAATATAAAAAAAACCGCAATGTATATGTAGAACCATGTGTCATTGTAATACACGTCAATGATTCCAAAGGTAGTCATAGTTACTTCTTACGGAGGGAAATGGAAGACGCGAACAACTCAACCACATGATGAATAAACTACCTGGCGTTTACTCCAAGTCTCTAGAAAAAGTTTTGCAAATGACGAGAAGAATCAGAAATACTCTGTTTACTTGCTTTGGACAGTCACATGGAAAGGAGCTCAAGTTCACGCATAGGACACACACATTTCCAAGGACTTTGCCACTCGAGACATATTGCGAGTGTATCCTACTTTAATTGTTAGTTTCAAATGAATGCATTATATTATGAATCGAGCTCATAGCTGATAGCTTATTTAATTTAATTTAAAAAATAGTTATGTGTAAATATCTTTTTTTTATTTGGGTTTGGGGTTATTATTGACTGTTTATGCAAAATGTGTATTGCGCGCTAAATCTGAATAATGTTCAAAATCCCTCCAAGATGAAACAATATTTGGAAACTGTTGGGATTATTCTAAATAGCTCAGAATCAGAACAGGATGCCACAGGATCAGAAAGATCAGGTAAAGAAAGAGTTCTGCTAAAGAGTGTAGGGGAAGGCCCAAAAATCAACATTATAAAAGTAATCCAATGAGCCAAGAAAAAGTGCATGGACGCAAGAAAAAACAGGTATATTACATGCAACCGCTGCTGGGAACAATTCATGAATCATTCAATATTACATCATAAAATGACTGCTTTTTTCATGAGAAATGGAGTGAAGTTTTACATAATGTTTCAAGATACATATTAAATTCATTCTCTCTGATTGGACAGTTTTGGTTGTTCCACAGGTGATTCTATACAATCCCTAGACCTATTGGCCTATCTTATCCCTCGTGACCATTCTAATGATTACCTCATTGTAATGATCTGATGTGGGTTCATCTAGTTTCACACAGATGTTGATTGGGAAGTCGACAAGTTAAAATGTTTCATATACCAATTGACAGCTAATTGTCTAGGGTCCTCTGGATGTTCTGGGGAGGTTCACATCCATCATAGTTGACCAATAAAATTGTGAGGCATGACAATTGTGGCTACAAAACAAAAACAATACTTTACATCTTTTTCCATGACACTCAAAAGGCTGGCACCAATTTACAGTTCTCACCTTTGTTCAATGGACAATTAATACTGCAACTTCTCAACTTCCTTTCTCGTGATCTGCCCACATGGCTTCATGGGGTGTGCTTCTTGGCCTCTTGCTTTGGGACCATGAGCACGATTAAATGGTGCATTTCTAAATGTGTGCAAGTGAATGACCCTATTACTTATATATATCTATAATTCAGGGACTTGTCAGGAATCACTGTATAATCTTTAATATATTCACTGTTATGTAATAGGCCATCTTGGTCTCTCTTGATCTGGGATTTTGATCTCTTTTTGGGCTGGAGGCTCATGTTTTTCTATGTTCGTACTTCCACTCTCAGGTGGATGTTATCTACAGGTGTCACAGGTTTCCCCTTTTCTCACCTGTTTTTGCTGCTTGCTGGAATCCTTGGGAGGAGTTTTCTTCTTTACGGTTTGGGTTTTGTACAACCCCGCTCGGCCGTCTTTGGCTTCCAGCGTTCATTCAGCTTCTATGTCCGGGATCAATAGGAAACTTCCAGGAAGTCCAGGATACGAAGAAGTGTACGCGGAGGTGGGTACACAGAGTCTGGAAAGAAGGCAGGATAAGAAGGAAGGAGGATAGTAGGAGAAAGCAGAGGGTCTGGGAACCAGGAAACAACAGAGTTCCGTGAAGGCGAACTACGGAGCACACGTCTAGCCACAGAAATCAGTAGCGTTGAGACGCGCAGGGTCGTGGGGGCGTGGCTACTTTATAGGACGTGCTGCATCGAACGTAAAGACTGGGAGGCAGCGTTTGGTGCTTAACGGCCATGTTGGAAGTACCACAGAGTGTAAGCCCCGATGTGTCAAGGATCAGGAGGTCCAGAAGGGGCATGTCCGATGCTTCATGACAGCATGCCTCCTCCGACAACCCATCCCGCCAGGTTTGCCCGGGTGTATGAGATGGAACCTTCTGAGTAACCTGGGGGTATTTAAGTTTGAGATTGGTTCCCAAGTGCGTTCACTGGGAGGGTATCCTTTCCATTCCACCAAGTACTGGAGCTGACCACGTTTATATCTAGAGTCACATATTCTGGAGACTTCATATTCTAGTTGGTCATTGACAAGTACAGGATTGGGTCTGAGGTTAGTCTGGGAGGTCTGGATGTATAGTTTCATCAGAGATGTATGGAAAACTGGGTGAATTTTCTTCCAGGAATCTGATAATTTGAGTCGAAAGGCTACTGGGTTAATTATTTCTTTTATGGGAAAGGGCCCATAATACCGGGGAGCCAGTTTATTTGGTTGTAGATGTCGGGGCAGTAGTCTCGAGGATAGCCATACATTATCTCCTACTGCGTAGGAAGAGCCTGGTCTTCTTTTGGAATCCGCATAATGCTTGGTATTAGTCTGAGCCCTTTCTAACTGCTCTTTGTCTTCTCTTTGTACATTGATGAGTGTTTCAATCCTGGAATCAACTGTAGGAACAGGTGTAGGATGTGTGAGGACGGAAGGTAGCACTGAAGGGTGAAAACCTTGACTGCAGAAAAAAGGGCTGGTCTTGAGAGCCGAGTGATCCGAATTATTATAGGAGAATTCAGCCAGAGGTATTAGAAGTGACCAATCGTCCTGGACCTTGATAGTGAAACAACAGAGATATTGTTCCAGGGTTTGATTCACACATTCAGTAGCCCCATTAGTCTGTGGATGATATCCTGAAGAGAGGGCACGTTGCATTCCCAGTATTCAGCAAAGGTGTTTCCAAAATTGAGATATGTATTGAGGTCCTCAGTCTGATATGATCTTGGAAGGGAGTCCATGGAGTCTAAATATGTGTTCCAGAAAGATTCCAGCAAGTTCTGAGGAAGAAGGTAGTTTATGTAATGGTGTAAAATGAGCCATATGAGTGAATAAATCTATGGTGTCCATGATAGTTGTGTATCCACTGGAAGGTGGTAGTTCCACAATGAAGTCCGTAGCAATAATTTCCCAGGGCCTTGTTGGTAGTGTGGGCTGAAGTAGGAGGCCCACCGGTCTCTTGTTGTCATGTTTGTTTTGACTGCAGACTGCACAGGCTTGAATATACAATCGTACGTCAGTTTTCATTCTCGGCCACCAAAATTGTCTTTGTAGAAGATGGAGGGTGTTTGTGATGCCACGATGTCCGGAGTGAAGGGTATCGTGACAGAGGTTTAATGTCCTTTACTGTAGTTTCTGTGTGGGGATGACTAAACTTTTAGCCTTGAAAAGATATCCATCCTTAGTTCTGAGATTCCATCGGTTCTTTCCTGAAAATTCTTTCCATAGTTCAGAGGACTGTGTTTGTATCCGAACATCGTCCAGGAGGCTGTTTGCTTGAGTCACGAATATCGTGTGTGGGAACATTTTCAGGAATGACCGGTCTTCAAGGGGTTCATAGTCGGGACGTCGTGATAAGGCGTCAGCAATTATATTCTGTGTTCCAGGGACATGATGAATTTGGAACTGGTATTGGGCAAAGAAGAAAGCCCAACGGGCTTGTCGGTTATTCCTACATTACAAGGCCTGTAATACTTGAAGATTTCGATGGTCCGTACGGACCTGGACAGGATGTTTTGCTCCTAGAAGTAAATGACGCCACTCTGTGAAGGCTTGGCGGATGGCTAGCAGTTCTTTTTCTAAAACAGAGTAATGGGTTTCACTGGGAGTTAATGTCCGTGAAAGATAAGCAATAGGATGTTCCAGGCTATTGTCGAATTCCTGTTTTAGAACTGCTCCAATGGCGTAGTTAGAGGCGTCTGTCTCCACTAGAAAGGGTTGGTTGATATCAGGTTGAGCCAGGATAGGAGTTTGTGTAAACTCTGTTTTTAACCGTTGGAATGCCTCCTCTTGGGCTGTTGTCCAACGAAAGAGAGCATCTTTTTTCAGCAATGCTATGATCGGTTGGACTATCTCGGAAAAGGAAGGTATGAATTTCCAATAGAAGTTAGCTAACCCCAGGAAGGATTGAATCTGTTTCACAGTGGTCGGAATTGGCCAAGATAGTATGGCCTTTATCTTGGATTGATCCATTCCAATACCGTCTGGGCTAAGGACAAATCCTAGATAGTGAACAGTAGAGACATGAAAAAGGCACTTCTCTGGTTTTGCTAGGAGCTTGTGTTCACGTAGCCGGTGTAACAGTGCCTTAACATGTTCTTCATGCTTAAGATGGTCCTTAGAGAATATCAAGATATCATCCAGATACACGATGACGAAGAGGAATAGCATGTCTGAAAACACCCGATCCTTGAAGCGTTGGAAGATCGCTGGGGCATTTCCAAGTCCGAAGGGCATGACCAAGTACTCAAAATGGCCAAAAGGTGTTCTAAAGGCTGTCTTCCTTTCGTCTCCTTCTCTAATACGGATCAGATGGTAGGCACCTCTGAGATCCAACTTAGTGAAGATTACGACTCCTCTTACTGCTTCCAAGATATCTGAGATCAAGGGCAATGGATAGCAATCCTTAAGGGTGCAGTGATTTAAACCTCAATAATCAAGACAAGGCCTGAGCTCATTGGTGTCCTTTTTTGGAACAAAAAACAGTGAGGCTCCGGCTGGGGATTTGGATGGTGGTATGGTGCCATTTTCAAGGTTAGTATCTAGGTACTCACGGAGGACCTTTTTTTCAGGTTCGGATAAGATGAACATCCTTCCAAAGGGATTCACAGCTGAAGGTTCGGTATCAATAGCACAGTCTTCTG
Source organism: Ambystoma mexicanum (assembly GCF_040938575.1). NCBI lineage: Eukaryota > Metazoa > Chordata > Amphibia > Caudata > Ambystomatidae > Ambystoma > Ambystoma mexicanum. Next base: position 783,272,727 of record NC_090932.1, read on the forward strand.
GTCTATGAGGAGGTAAGGTTTGAACAATAGCAGAATAGAACACATCAGAGTATTCCTGATAGATTTTAGGAACCTGGATGATATTTCAGACTGTGAGCGGGCCTTGATGATCCGCTGAAACTCCTTCCGATGGTGTCAGAGCAGGATCCAGGAGTAAGCAATGAGACATGCAATGTTCGGAGCCCAGGAACAAGGATCCTGCTGCCCAATTGATGTATGGGTTGTGTCTTTGTAGCCAGGGCATTCCCAAAACCATTGGGTAATGGGCAGACTTTATGATGTCAAACTTCAACTTTATCTTCTCTCGATGGTGGTTTATTGCGAGTTCAATTTCCTTGGTTTGAAGGGTTATGGGTCCTGAAGAAAGGGGTCTTCCATCAATTGCTTCTACAGGCTGCATGATATTCCGGGATACGTATGGAATATTTTGTTTAAAGACCCAATCTTGATCTATGAATATTCCCATGGCTCCACAGTCCACCAGTGCCAGAATGGGGTATGTTTTCTTCTTGGATGGTGATAGAAAGGCCTGTAAAATTACCAGATTGTTTTGTCCAGGAGAGTTCAAGGATGGAATAGATGTGGAGCAAACATCTCTCTCCCGAAACTGTGCTCCATCTAGGATCGGGAGCTGGCATTTCCCGAACGCCGTGGAGGGGCTATAGGACACTCTCTCACTAAATGTTTGTCGGAGGCACAATACATGCATAAGCCTGTATGGGTCCTTCACATCCTTTCTTGGGGGGGGTATGGGTCCACGGATGGCTCCTAGTTGTATGGGTTCGGGTTCGTTACTAGGGACAGGAGCACCCTTGGACTTCGAGGAGGTCTCTATGGGGTTCTTCTGGAAGGGTAACTTGGTCTTCTTTTTCTCTTCTTTCCTTTCCTGGATGCGGAAGTCAATCTGTAGAGCGAGATCCATAAGGGCTTGGAATGAACTTGGGCGAGCCACTCTGGCTAGTTCATCCGTGATGTCTTCATTTAGCCCTCTTCGAAAGAGAGTGAAGCAGGCTTCTGAGGACCAATCCGCTTCTTTAGCCAATTGCTTAAATCGTGTTACATATGTGAGCATGTCCTGGGAGCCCTGTTGGAAATCGAGTAGATGTTCCTGAGCAGTATAGACCTGTTCTGGGCAGTCAAACATGGTCTTAAGGGCTTGAATGAACCCGTCATAATCATCCAGTAGGGCATCTCCGGCATTAACTAAAGGTGTGGCCCAGGTTAATGCATTCCCGGAAAGGTGCGAGATAATAAAGCCCACCCTAGTCCTGGGGGTGGAGAAATAATAAGGCTTAAAGGTTAAGTGGATCAAACAGGAATCAAGGAATCCACAAAGGTTTTTTGCAGACCCATCGTATTTGTCTACAATGCCGCCCAATAGTACACTTTCCTTCGTGGCAGAGTCACAGGATAAGACTAATTGCTTTAATGCAGTATTTTCTGCCTTTAGGTTTTGTACTTCGGTCGTTAGTTCTTGCAAGCCGCGCATAAGATCTTGAATGGTCGCCTCCATGTCTGTATTGACTTCAGTTAGGTGGCGTCTCAATCTGTCACAGGTTTCCCCTTTTCTCACCTGTTTTCGCTGCTTTCTGGAATCCTTGGGAGGAGTTTTCTTCTTTACGGTTTGAGTTTTGTACAACCCGGCTCGGCCGTCTTCGGCTTCCAGCGTTCATTCAGCTTCTATGTCTGGGATCAATAGAAAACTTCCAGGATGCCCAGCATACGAAGAAGTGTACTCAGAGGCAGGTACACGGAGTCTGGAAAGAAGGCATGATAAGAAGGAAGGAGGATAGTAGGAGAAAGCGGAGGGTCTGGGAACCAGGAAACAACAGAGTTCCGCGAAGGCGAACTATGGAGCACACGTCTAGCCACAGCAATCAGTAGCGTTGAGACGCGCGGGGCCGCGGGGGCGTGGCTACTTCATAGGAAATGCTGCATCGGACATAAAGGCTGGGAGGCAGCGTTTGGTACTTAACGGCCATGTTGGAAGTACCACCGAGGGTAAGCCCCGATGTGTCAAGGACCAGGAGGTCCAGAAGGGGCGTGTCTGATGGTTCATGACAACAGAGGGCAGTGTGAGTCGTCTGCTTGGTTGACTTTGTCTTGTGTACATCTCTGCAACATGCCTCGTTCCAACCAAACTGTGGCCTTGTATTTGCTATTTTCTAAGAACATGGGCAGGAACTTCATTAGTTGTATGTTTCATTTTTTAAATGTGTGGAACCTTGCTGCACCTTCCTGTTTGTAACCAATCACTGTGCAGCATTTACAACTTCCCCTCACCGGGCAGCTCATAGGAGCAACATCTGATTTATGTCATGCTTTCCCATTTTGCTGCCTGGGAAAGAACGTCACCTCATAATTCTGACCAATTGCAGCGTGACATTGCACCCTGTCCAGGGCTTCTGACCTTGTCTGTGTCTCTGTCTAATGTGAGCTGCAGCTGAATAAATTTTACTGTGTGGTGTTATCCATGGATTTCTGAGGTCTAGTAAATCTAAATGGCTCATATCTTTATTCTGAGGCCTACTCTGTGTGTCACATACACGAAGAGATGTTAAATGTATGTATGTAGTGGTTTATAGCTGCTACCTTTTTAATGTTTCTAATAAATGCTGATATGACTACTTGAAGAGCTCATCGTGTCTTTGTCTTGCTTACTTGTGTGTGTATATATATGTTTTGTTAAGTGTAACATTTGTCTATATGTTACTTGTCATTGCCATCATCCTACATGAACTAAATTATAAATGTATGTGCGGGTGTCTTGCTGATTACTGCCTATCTCATATCAAAGGGAGATGGTGGAAGGGTCCATGTAGTGTGCATGCTGTCTGGACCTTTGGCCATTGTGTGGTTTTGGACTTGTGTTTTGTATATTTCCTCTCACATGTTGGATGTTGGGCGGTCATCCCAACAATAGATTTCTCATACTTTTCCTTATCAGTATGTGTACATTATTATCAGGAAAACAAAACATTTCAAAGTTATTTTTATTCTTTAGCAAGGTTTTCAGGTCAGCACATTGATTTCTAATATAAAAGCCCTAGATCACAAGCTCTTAGGATGGGAATAAGCAGAGAAGAAGAGTGCAAATCCATCTCTGCTCTCATCTCTCCCATTGACCATCATTAGCCAGCTCACACCTTCATGCCCTCTCAACATCTTTCTCAAATCTGGATCACCCCCAAGTTTCACTTACTGAAGCCAATCACAAGACTTTGCCTACAGAGTGGGTTAAAGTGCAGCTCTGATTCACTTATTGCTTCCTACAAGGACTCCCTGTTTTGCTCACACTACTGTCTTGGACATTGCCAACTTCAGAAACTATTATCGTCTGATGTGATCTTTCTGTTCACACACTTATTAACTCTACATTACCCTTGAGGACATTCTGGTTCCCACCCCCATGCATGGTCCATCTCCCCCTCAATACCTCAACATCAAGGACAGTTGAATTGTCCTTTTCTCTCTTGCTACCTTCCTCCTCCACACTCCTCCCAACTCCTCATCCCTATCTAGCCTCCCTTGATTTGTTCTCCCACACCACTCCTGTCAAAGTATCACCCATCTTCCAGGCAGCCAATCCACCTCAAGCTCTTGTGGTCTCAGAATCTGTTTGTTGTACCCTAATTACAGTGCCCTTATCACTAGCCCACTCCTCACCTGAGGTTTCTGTGTTTTATTCTGATGGTTCGTCGGAGGAGGTCTCCACAGTCCGTTCTCTCCAGGCGCTGGTAGTCTTCTTCTTCACTGCCTTGCCCTTCTTCTTGAAGAGATAGGGACGGGCTCCCCGGAGGCCACTTTGCCTGTAAGACGATCTGCCCGGCTGCAGGGACTCCGGGGAGCACACCCCAAACCAGGGAAAAGCCTTGGCTAAAAAACCCTGGTAAGGTCTTGTAGAGGTGGCTGTAGTGGTTGTGCTTGAGGTAAGTATCCAAGTTATTGAAAGTAAACCTCCTTAATGAGGACCACAAGTTCCAGAATGCAATAGTGCAATTAACACAAGTAGGAAGGAATCCGGGTAGGGTCCAGAGAACATAGAAGTTCACACTCAGAGCTGTAGCCGGCATAGAGGTAAATTAACAAGGGGGGTCCTGCCCTGGGTTCAGTGCTGGACTGCCCCAGGGAAGGACAAAGACTGATATGTTTGGGATATTTCTTCTCTGTGAAAGATAGTGAGCTAAAGACTCTGGGTAAGTCTCTCGTAACCAGGACTAATGTCTGGCAGAGGGACTCCCAGGACCCCCCTTGTTAATTTGCAGGCATAGAGGTGAAAGGTGACAGAGAGTCAGAGCTGACGGTACAACCATGAAGTACACGGAAGTGCCCAACAAGAGGAGAGACAGATGTGCTGATGCCAGAATGCAACGAAGGAAAGGATGGTGACGTTAAAGCAGCCTTACCGAGCACGGAAAGGAAAGCAAGGCTACAGCACGAGCGGGAGGAAAGGACTGTAGCAGGAAACATGATCGGGTAAGCGAGGAATGTAGCAGGGACCAAGAAAGGGAAAGCAGGGGGGAAGAACGTATTAAAGCAAACAGGAGCACTGTTTCACACACACGGAGCGATGGAATGCAAATGAGTTGCAACGCACCGACTGCCTCACCTGCTGATCAATTATAGCATGCCTGTTTCCCTGTTGAAAAGACTAGAGCGTTACTCCACGTTCTGAATGAACGTGATAGAATGCTAAGTCCTTCCTCCATCTATCCCATACTTTTTATGTGCGAATCGTGACATGTGGATTCTGTTATACCCGCCAACCAATCAAGGAATGTACTACTTCAACCTGCTCCTATCTCTTCAACTTCTTTGTCTCAACAACCCTGCTAACTACCAAATGTTCTACATTACCTCACTCCACTGCAAGGTTCTGGAACATACAACATTGAACCCAATAATTAATACCTGCTGACACTTTATACCAGGTTACGTAGATGCCACTACAAAGAGACAACCCTGACCCATGTCTAGAACTTCCTATCTAATGATCGTACTTGTAACTTTCTTTAATTATCATCCTTATTGATCTAACTGCAGCTTTTGACACAGTTGATCATCACCCTCTTCTCCCTATATGCTTAGATATTGGCATCTGGAATTCTGCTCATGACTGAATCACCCCCTACTTATCTGGATGCTCTTTCTCTACTCTGCACAACTCTAGTCCCACCCCTCCTCCAGTGGGAATCCCACAAAGCTCTGTGAATGACCACTTCTGTATACCCTCTATGCCTTGTCTCTTGGCAAGCGTATCTCCTCCTGTCCCTTCTTCTTCCACCGTTTTGAAGATAACTCTCAAATGTTCCTCTCCTTTCCCTCCTTGACCCTTGAACTAACCACACTCATTTCTAGCTATTTCTAGAAATTAACACTTGTGTATAGGTGTGTTATAAATGCCACATCATATCATATCATCATATCATTTCTGGGCTATCTGCCACTGCATGTAACTTTGATGTATAATGCAGAGCTCTTCAAAATCAAAGTTATCCACTTCCATGCTTCTAATACTCTGTTCCCTTCTCCCTCCACACTCACCCTTTTCCCCTGACCTTCTCACAGCTGTGCAAAAGGCTTGCAAATTGGGGGTAATCTTTAACAGCAAACTTAAACATCACTGTTTCATTATCCTCACCACAACTGATACAAGACTGCACCTAATGAACATTAAGAAGATTTGTCCACACCACGCATACACATTGGCTAACATTCACCTTGCTACTCCTCCACTCAGAAGACTCACCTATATGTGCAGCATCCACCTGGGCCTTCCTCTACACTCTGTTGCTCCCTTAACAAAACTCTGAACTATGCAACTCCGGCTCTTATTTCCTCCCCCACATGCTCCTCACCTTGGCCCAACACCTTAGCCTAGCTGCACCACCAATCCCTCTTCAACTTTCAATTTATAATCTTCATATATATTCATGCGTTCCTCCTCCACATATTCTGGCAACTGATTTCCTGGTTCTCACCACCCCACACTGTTACCTCCTTTTCAAATTATGCTCATGACATACCTTCTTGTTCATTCAAGCCCCTGATAATGCTCGCAGTAGCAGCATCAAGAGTTAAATGAAAGTACTGCCTATATTGTTCTCTGGGTATTTGTAGGGCCTTAAATATATCATGAACTGTTTCCAGGTGGTCCTCTATATAACACTCACCTCCCTTTTTGAATGGCTTAATCAAAGCCTTGATTGATTTCATTATTTTGATAGGGCTACTTGGTGCTATATTTGGAGTTGAATTATTCTGTTGTTCATTCCTTTTCTCAGGTGTGTGGGACTGGTGGCAACCACCAGTGGATGAGTCAAACCCCCCAACTGCGTTACAACCAGGCCCAGCCACCGGTATAGCCACTGGGGCATTATTCCCTCGTGTAGAGGTGGGGCTCACCTCAATCCCATTGAATGTGATGTCTTGTTGATTTTCCTGAGATTTAAAATTACATATTTGCTGTTCCAAATCTTTGCACTTTTTATGGAGCCGGTCTTCCACCTGGCACAAGTAAGTAGTCTCATCACCAATCTTATTTATTACATTCTGCATCTCATTTATCTGGATTTGGCATAGATTAAACTCCCTGTCCCTTTTGTTCCTTTCCTGGAACATTTTAGCTATCTCTTGTTCAATAGCTTGGAGCTCACTTTCTTTCTCCATATTGTCCCTCTGGAGATTTTGCATCTCTAAGATAACATCCTCTTTATCTTGTCTAATGTTGCTTACCAACCCTTTCAGGTGGTTTACTTCTTGCTCACTGTCTTCAAAATACTTCCTTCTCTGAGACAGTTGTGTTTCTAATTCATTGCATTTTGAGTGCATTTCTTTATGGCATGATTCCAATTCCGATTTTAGATTTTTCACTTGCTCATCTGCTCTCTCTAAATTGCCCCGCAATCTGTCAATTATATCAGCATAATTTTCCTGCATCTTCAGAGACCGGTTTAAAAGAAACCAGGTCTTGGCACAAAGCCTAATTAAACAGTCTTTTTCAGCATTTTTGTCAGTAGCTCTAAACAATCTCAAAAGACATACCTGAATTATACTGCCCTCTTCAAAGATATTATTTAGTGGTTCTTTCTTCACCTCTCCATGAATGCGGTCATGCCACAGTATGTCATTGTCTGATGACCACACCCTATGTGCATATAACTTTGCCTTTAGGTATTTTACCAGCTCAGGAAATGTGGCTTCAATTTGAGACATAATGACACAACCTGCAGCGGTACACTAATGGCGCAAAATTAGTTCCCATTATATGCACAACTGACCATGTGGAACACACTTGCCACGCCCAGGAGCCGCTTTACAGTGTGTTCCCACAGGGCCAACGTACCAAATATGTTGGAGTTTTTGTCTTTGGGCTAATACCTATCTTGGCGGTTTATTAGTATTGTGGTATACTGGCGGTAAATTAGCATTTTCTCATTTTGGTGGTATTTAGTGGTGAGCATACCTTTCATAACACTGCCCTATATAATAAGACAAACCTTCCCTGTTTATAACTATGTCCTGTACTTGGGTTGACTGTAGGCATCCACCCAGGCTTAGCACATTTAGTGGGACCACTGTAATTTCATAAATATGTGATAAATAGTGTATAAATTGTGCTAATTACTTATCTACGTCACCAGCCTATGCCCTTGGAGGGCTCTGTTCCACTTCAGCATGCTTGGTGTAACACACTCACACCAACACACACCCCTTCCAGCTTGCCTTTTGTATTGCCATTTTTGTTTCTTACATTGTACCTTCGGTGGTAAACACTTTTACCATTGTAATGTAATCCCCAAGGTATTTCCCAGTTACTTTACCCCACTGAAATTGTGACCATCAGGCATATGAGAAGAACAAAAAATAGACACTAACTTTATTCTGTTATTGCAGTTATTATTTCTGTAGTACAGTTGTTTATGAAACAAGAAACACAACATTACATTTCATAATAACACAGTTATGAGCTCTTACCAACAGATCAGCACTGCTGTAGTTATCTAAGAGACAAGATATAAACGTACATTGCAAAACTTTTTTAGTCCCAGTGTGCGAAATACCACAAATATCCAATTGAAAATAATGACCTATTCTTGTCTTAAGAGTCACAGAGATAATTGGCAGTCATCCAACGCTCTCCTCAATTCCACAAGCACTTACATAATGACTTGTGTCTTATCTGCGCGACCCCTTTTTACTCCTTTCCGTCTGCGGAGAATTCTTCCAAATCCCCCACACAATCACTGGCACTCCCGAGAAGTGGCCTTGGACTCACAAGCAGACTAGGGCTGCGGCCTTTGAATCCCCTCAGCAGCCAGCAACAAAAGCAGGAGCACCCAGCAGAAACGCAGGAAAGAAGAGAGCCCAGCCCTTTGATTCATCCCCTATTTAATCAATTTTCCTGTCAATCAAGAGCAGAACTGCCTCCACTCTGACCTATCTAAACACCTCCTATGCTCCTGATCCCACTGACCAATCCTCTGCAGGAGTTGGTATATGTATCAATTTGCTTTCCTGCTTCCGTCACACACAAAGGACTCTCAGAATGCACAGAAAACAGCCATTCATTTCTCATTGCATATTTTTTTTAGTGTTTTAGTGCAAATTTCTCTTCCATGGAGAAAAAAAAAGACAGAATTTTCATCCGGGTTCATTGACATTGTATTGCAATGTTAATCAGGAGAACTAATTGGTTATTGGGGTGTTGATAATAGGGAAGTTAGTTAATTAGTATAAGTCATTTTTCCAATGCAACTTTACATAGATGGGAATTCTCATAATCCATATATATAATGCACTTTTAATCCACTGTCTTTTTGCAAACATTCATGGAAGGCCTAATTCACTGTTATATTGAATCAGTGTGCCATTTCAGCTGTTTCATATAGTTTACCATCTCTTTTATGCATTTCCACTACCCATTTGCACCCATTTAACTGGCTGCTTTTAAAATGACTTTCATCTACACACATTTTGCTGGCCGCTTTTAAAATCACTGCCATATATCCCTACATACTTAAGGGACAAAAGGGACAGGGAGTTTAATCAATGCCAAATCCAGATTAGTGAGATGCAGAATGTAATAAATAAGATCAGTGATGAGACCTTGTCCATAAAAAGTGCAAAGATTTGGAACAACAAATATTTAATTTTAAATCTCAGGAAAAGCAACAAGTCACCACATTCAATGGGATTGAGGTTAGCCCCACCGCTACACGAGGGAATAAGGTCACAGTGGCTATACCAGTAGCTGGGCCTGGTAGTAACTCAGTTGGGGGATTTGACTCACCCACTGGTGGTTGCCACCAGTCCAATACACCTGAGAAAAGGAATGAACAACATAATAATTCAACTCCAAATATAGTGCCAAGTAGCCCTATCAAAATAATGAAATCAATCCAGGCGTTGATTAAGCCATTCAAAAAGGGAGGTGGGTGTTGTATAGAGGACCACCTGCATGATATATTTAAAGCCCTACAAATACCCAGAGAACAATATAGGCAGTACTTTCATTTAACTCTTGATGCTGCTACTGCTAGCAGTATCAGGAGCTTGAATGAACAAGATGGCACGTCACGGGCAGAATTTGAAAAGGAGGTTAGACACCATTTTTCACAATTCTTCCCCATATCAGTCACTGCAGGATGCAATGAAAGCTGCATATACAATGACACAAAGCCAAATATGTCACCTCACCAGTTTCTCCAATAATTAAAAAGAGCATTCTCTCGCGTTGGTGTATCTTTTAGTCCTAATTCAAATAAGTTTAAGACTGCCTACTTTTATGGCTTACAAAAAGACATTATATCACAGTTAATACACAAGTTTGATCGCGAGAAGTCACTGGAATGGATTGTAGAGTAAGGCACTAAACTATATGTAGTCATATATTGTCAGAGTGGAGAGGGAGATATAATTAAAGAAACAAAGTCAAGATCTAAATACACCTCACCAATGGTAATGGAGATAAGATCTACTAAAATGTCACTTGAATCAGCCCAAACTCAGGTCAGAAATAATATGACATTGGATCAGAGAGGTGCACCACAGAGACTGCCATGCCAAATGCTGATGTTTCAGCCACATGATCCGAGCAATAGAGAGAATTACATTATTCCTAGGTACATGGGAGACAGACCCAGGGTGGGATAACGGCCCGATATGTTAGGCATGAATAACAATCAGAGACAAAATCAAGATCAACGAAACAACGGTCCCTGCCAGACATTGGGGGCGCAGAGCAGGTTTGATCCCAAAACCATGGTTTATGGCAATCATGACAGACCACAATATGTGGATCAGTTCATTGAAACTGGGAATCAGCATAGGGGACAGTTCCCACAAAATGAAAGACAAAACATGAACTATGCCCTGCGCCACTATAATCAATCACCACCACCAGTGGATCACAACCAAAGAATGGCTACACCACATTCTCCACCTCCAATGTATCAAGAATTCAGAAACAACTCAAATAGAAGTCAATTTCCTAAAAGATACCAGAACAGATTCAATCAGGGTGAAAGTAACCAGTACTGGCCTAGGCCACAAAGAGAGGGTTCTGGTGAAATTGACAGATTTCAATGTCTGGAGGCCCAAGTTAAAATGTTGTCTGAACAAATAGGAAAACTCTGTGCAGTTCAAAAACAGCCATCAAAAGAGGAGGCAAGAGGTTGCATAAGCGATCTGGGGTTTACTGATAATAAGTGACTAAATACTCATAGTTCCTGCAATGATAAAGAAACAGAATCCCATGAACCAGTTTTGTGTAACGGTCCTGAATTGATTGCTGATTTAAACATAAAGATGACCACAATGAGAATGAGGCAGGGGATGTAACTGCACATAAAAAGGAAGTTCGGTTTAATTTAGCGCTAAATAAAACCATTGAAGTGTAGGCAAATGAAAAGTAGAATGGAGAAAATAAACAAGAACTTCCAAAAGAACAGAGAGACAAGATTAAAAAAAGACACCGCACGCCATGATAAGACACCTGATAATGGGGTAGGATTAATTGTTAAAACATCTTCCCCTGAGAGTCAAAATGCTGATGAGATGCAGACCGGAAAAATGAGTACTAAAAAGGAGGGTACAGTCCAGTCACCTGAAGAGTACTTTGAGCCACATATCTTTCAAGAGGCTAAAAGACTGATACCGTGCCAGATGCAAATAGGTGCTCAGAGTCAGAAAATGACAAGTTACCATGTGATGTTTATGGGCATGTTCAGTTAAAGAACTACAGTGTGAACGCTGATGGTCCCCGAACAGAGGGGCGAACAGTGGCTACACTCCAGATGATTTCTGAACATGACGAGACAGACCAAGATTCCCGAGATGCGATGGGCAAAAAAGAGGGAAAGATATCCTTTCACTTGCCCCTGTGCTTGGCAAAAAGTGAGAAAGGACTGAGAAAAGTGAGTCCTGAAATCAGCAGAAATTCACACTTTCTGTGTGTGTTGGAAGAAGTTGTGGACAGATATTATGCTCCCATTACTGTGGAAGAGAAGTGCTATACATTTGTAATGATTGACACAGGTGCACAGGCCACAATCATGTCCAAAGAGTTGGTAAAAAGTATCAATGAAGGGAGGTCCCCATAAAATCAGATCAGAGTGAGACGAAATGAAGCCCAGTACATAATTTCAATGGTGAGGATGCACCTATCGAAGGTGTCACTGAGGTTGACATAAAGATAGGAAAACACAGAATGAGACAGGAAGTATTGATCACATCTATCATTGAAAAACCATTATTGATGGGAACAGATTGCCTGAAAATGTTGTTGCCTCTCATTGATGGAGTAAATGGTGTTCTGTGGTCTATAACAAAAAAACATGAAAGCATAAGAAAGTAAAGTCACAAAACAGCAGTGTAAACAAATGTCATTCCGTTGCTAAATCAAATGATGCAGTGGAGATGTACCTTCAAAATGGCTGTCTGCCTAGTGTCACTGTTATCCTGATGTGTCTGGATGAAATGTAAAGTGAAAAAGAGAAACAATCCATGCAGATTTATTTGGATCCTTAGAAGAAATGGCAAACTGAAATAGATGAAAATATGTTGCGATTTTACTTGAAAAAAGAGAAGTGCAAGCAGAATGTTATCCCTGAGATAACCACAGGAAAACATATTACAACCCTTTCTGAAATGCACATGCGAGATGAGCAGCCATGGATCAATGTTGGTATATATGGTCATTCTGAAATGGTAAAAGCCAGGTTAGCACTTGAAGAGGAAAGGAGTTTTATTAATGAGAAACTACTTCATAGAATAATGGAAAGGGAGGAGATCCCAAAATTCAGAATTAAAAACCAACACATTTCTGGGTTGGATAATCCAGACTTTGAAAATAGAATTGTAGGAAGGTGCATGCTAAAAATTACCATTGGCCAAAAAAACATCTATCACAATGTGTCGATAGTGAGTGGGATACAAAATTATTTTTGTCTGAGAAATGACATTATGCACAGAATGTGTATGGCGTTGAATTTTCTTAACCAAAAGGTGCGGCCTGGCCAGGAGGACCTGCACCTGAATTTGAAGAAAAAAGACAGGCTTATCATTGTGCGCAATTGGTGCCATATGCAATTGAGTTACAGGTGAAAAAGGAAGTTACCATTCCTGCATTCACCAGACAAGTCACTATAACATTAAAGCATAGAAATGGACAGCAGATCAAGGATTCTGATGCATTTGTGTGCTTAAATGAATCCATGAAACAGCAAGGGCTGGAATGTGAATATACACCATTAGTGGAGATTGGGGATGGGCCCATCAAAATCATGGTAGATAATAAAGGGTGTCAAGATATTTATTTGGAAGAGAATTCTGCATTAGGAATGGCAATACAAAAATCGCATTACACGGCAGATTTCAACAATACAGTGATTGGGAACATCCCTGAGAAATATGTGAACCCAAAGGGTGAATTGCCAGAGTTTCTGGATTCACAACCTAAAGGGATGTTTCAAATTCAGTCTGTGTATCTTTATGATTCCAATGAGACAGTGTGCTACCACCAGGAGAATTGCATATTATTTGATTTAAGTGAAAATGAAACAGAAGGTCAGCCTAATGAAATGGAGGTTGATGTTCCAAAATATTTAAAAGTGACAACGCTGAAAAGAGATGCAGCCACACGACTAGAGGAAAGCACAGAGGCTCCTCCATTTGAGGATTTTCCAGAATTTTCAAAAATGGTAGAGGAGCAGATTCTATCAGCAGATGCATGTGATAGTGAAGAGGACAGGAATGAATTGCGAAAAATATTTCTGGAATTTAAAGAGGTTTTTGCTAAGTATGCATATGATTGTGGCCTAACTGACTTGCACGTTTCCACATTACCAGAGGAATATGGTAGAAATCCAGTATTTGTGCGTCAATATTGGCTGCCATTGGCATGCTTGGAGTCACTAGCAGAAATAATTAAAAATTTAAAATCCAGAGGAATTATCAGACCCATTCATAGTACCTCAAACACTCCCATTTTGGGTGTATTAAAACCAAATGGCCAATGGCGTCTGTGTGCAGACTTGTGGGAATTAAACAAAAGGGTACCAATATCTAGATGGCCGTTCCCATTTATTGATCAAGGTCTTGCCCAGGTTCATGGATCAAAAGTGTTTACCACATTAGACCTTACATCTTGGTACTGGTGTGTGCCATTGGCTGAAGACATTCAAAACTTATTCGCATTTTCATTTGATAAAACGCAATACGCTTGGTCTAGAACACCATTTGGGTATGTCAATAGTGGGAGCGAATTTGGCATATTTTTGAGAAAAGCACTTCCAGATGCGGCAGAAAGGGGAACCATAGTCTATGTGGATGATGTTCTGATTAAAAATGAAAGCCTGAAAAGTAATTTTTGTAGAGATTAGGCATTTGCTTGGTCAGTTACAGAAGGCGTGTGCCAAAGTATCCTTGCAGACGGAACAATGGTGCAATAAGAAAGTAAACATCTTAGGCCATGAAGTGACTGAGCATGGATTGAATCCACAGAAGCAAAAGGTGGAAGCAATACAGAAATTGAAAAATCCTACTAACATGAAAGTTCTAAAAAGTCTACTAGGGATGACAGGATATAACAGGAAGTTTATTGAGAATTACGCCAAAATCACCCAACCCTTCATTAAATTATTGAAGCAGAATATACCTTGGAAATGGGAGAAAGAGCAGTCTGAGGCAGTGGAGAAATTGAAAGAATGTCTCATGAAGGTGCCATGCTTAGCCTATCCCATAAAGAATCAAGATTTCTTTGTAGAAATAGGGTTCACGGAACAGTGTATGTCAGCTGTGTTATCTAAAAAGCATGATTTAAATCATAAAGCTATCACCTATGCCAGCAAGGCGTTATCTCAAGTTAAAACCAAATTCTTTGAATGTGAAAAGGCTCTTCTGACCACTGTCTTGGCGTTGCAACATTTTCATCCCATTATTCAGGGAGAGAAAGACATTATTGAACCAAATCACCAATTTTTGCAATTTTTACACATTAAAAAGTTTAGATCAGGCAACCTGGTGCAGTCCAGAATCACTTCCTTGACATTGGCATAGCAGGGATTCCCTGTGGAAGTAAGATATGGACAGAATAACAAGATCCCAATTGCTCAAGGGATAGCAGATCTGCATCATTGTGCAGCTGAATGTAAATTTGATGAAATAGAAATAGAGCCCAGTTTGAATGAATTTGAACAATCACCACACAAACAGGCCGATTCATGGAATAATTAGCGCGGCGCAAGTGGCCAAAAACGTGCGAATCGCAGTGGAATAGCGAAAATCGCAGTGCAAGTGCGAAAATCGCACGCAAAGCAGCGCACATCGATTCATGGAAGGCCGTGCGTGAGAAAACCATCGGATGTGTGCTAAAAAAGTGCGCTGCGCACGTTGGCGCACAGGCCATCTAACGGCGTGCGCCAGGTCACAGCGAAAATCGCACAGGCCACAGCGAAAATCGCACATAGCGCGGCGCACACAACAAAAGTAGGCGAAACATGGGGCGTAACACTCGGAATGGGGAACAACTTGCCAAAATGTGGGCGTCACGGGGGAAGTACAGGGTGCAAGTGCGCGGAACGCCCACATGCTCTCCTACAACACGTATTCATGGAATCGAATAGGGCAAAAAAGCGCACGGTCAAACCAGCGCACAGGCACAAACACGACCGCCACAAGAAAGCAGGCGGTAGCGTCTCTGCGCCTGTAATAAATGTGCGCCAAAAGGTGCGCCAACAAATAGCACCTATATACAGCTATGATGAATGTCCTATACTGTGGCCCTCCAGGACAAATGACGTGCAAAGGGGTACCCACAAACACGGACACCCGCTGACTGAAAAATAACGTGTGCGTGTATTCCGGGGTGCGCTGGAACTTTCACACGCGATTAGGCAGGGTACGTGGATTTCAGGGGTGCGCGGGAAGTTCCACACGCGATTTGGCCAGGTACGTGCGCGGGAATTTCCACACGCGACTTGGCTGGGTACGTGGATCTCAGGGGTGCGCGGGAAGTCTCACACGCGATTTGGAAGGGTACGTGAATTTCAGGGGTGCGTGGGAAGTTCCACACGCGATTTGGCCGGGTACGTGCGCGGGAATTTCCACACGCGACTTGGCTGGGTACGTGGATCTCAGGGGTGCGCGGGAAGTTTCACACGCGATTTGGCATGGTACGTGGATTTCAGGGGTGCGCGGGAAGTCCCACACGCGATTTGGCCAGGTACGTGCGTGGGAATTTCCACACGCGATTTGGCTGGGTACGTGTATTTCAGGGGTACGCGGGAAATTCTACACGCGATTTGGCTGTGTGCTCCCAGGTATTCCCTGTACACCCTCCACGGCCCCTGCAGGCAGCCGACACCACAGGGGACTACCCTGCACACCTGCTCATGTCACCCAGCACCCACACCCCAAAGCAATTTGGGGCACCCTCCACCAGGCCCCCACTCATGTCCCCTATCACCCCCACCCCCCAGTATCCAGGGGCACCCTCCACCAGGCCCCCACTCATGGCCCTCTGCACCCCCACCCCCCAGCAGTGTAGGGCACCCTCCACCAGGCCCCCACACATGTCCCCCTGCACCCCGACCCAGCAGCATCCAGGGGCACCCTCCACCAGGCCCCCACTCATGTCCCCTATCACCCCCACACCCCAGCACCCAGGGGCACCCTCCACCAGGCCCCCACTCATGTCCCCGTGCACCCCCAACCCCCAGCATCCAGGGGCATCCTCCACCAGGCCCCCACTCATGTCCCTCTGCACCCCCACCCTCCAGCATCCAGGGGCACCCTCCACCAGGCCCCCACTCATGTCCAACTCATGTCTCCCACCACCCCCACCCCCCAGCAGTGCAGGGGCACCCTCCACCAGGCCCCCACTCATGTCCCTCTGCACGCACCCCCACCACCCAGCATCCAGGGGCACCCTCCACCGGGCCCCCACTCATGGCCCCTATCACCCCCCACCCCCCAGCAGTGCAGGGGCAGCACCACCAGGCCCCCACTCATGGCCCCTATCACCCCCACCCCCCAGTATCCAGGGGCACCCTCTACCAGGCCCCCACTCATGGCCCCTATCACCCCCACCCACCAGCAGTGCAGGGGTACCCTCCACCAGGCCCCCACTCATGTCCCCCTGGACCCCCACCCCCCAGCATCCAGGGGTACCCTCCACCAGGCCCCCACTCATGGCCCCTATCACCCCCACCCCCCAGCAGTGCAGGGGCAGCACCACCAGGCCCCCACTCATGTCTCCCAGCACCCCCACCCCCCAGCAGTGCAGGGTCACCCTCCACCAGGCCCCCACTCATGTCCCCCTGCACTCCCACCCCCGGCATTGCAGGGCACCCTCCACCAGGCCCCCACTCATGTCCAACTCATGGCGATGGCCACGCCCACATTTCTTCTTGACTCGAGAGACGTCATCAACCTCGTTGAAACAAAAGCATTTGATCCCAGTACTCAAATTCTAGTAACGCTTGATATTGAAGCGCTTTATACAAATATCCCTCAGGATAGAGCGGTGGAGAGCCTGCGCATAATGCTAGATCGGCGCATACAACCACATTTGGTTCCCACAGAATTCCTATGTAAAGCAGCAGAGCTAGTCCTTAAGAACAGTTTTTTTAAATTCAAGGAGGAATTCTTTTTGCAATGTAAAGGGACAGCGATGGGGTGCACTTTTGCACCAAATCTTGCCATTATTTTCATGGCACTCTTGGAGGAAGAAAAAATCCTGTCAGCATTTAACCCATTTAGGGGCCAAATCAAGGTGTACCGTCGATACATCGACGATATACTTATGATTTGGGAAGGCTCATCAACATCATTGACTTTATTTGTTCAATGGCTTAATGCGGTAGACTTAGATATTCATTTCACTTTTGAATATTCAGTATCTAGAATTCCTTTCTTGGATTTGTCTATTTTTTTCAAAGAAGGGTATCTCTGCACAGAATTACATAGAAAACCCACAGAGAGAAATACCACGTTGAAATATGAGAGCCAACATCCAGCCAGTTTACTTTGTAACTTACCATATGGGATGTTCTTACGGCTACGCCGTAACTGCACAGATATCGCAGATTTTGTCAAACATGCAGCAATTTTGGAAAAAAGACTATTGGAACGGGGATATCCAAAGAAACTTATAAAAAAATCCAAAAAGAGAGCTCGATATATCAACAGAGACCTCTTATTGACACCCAAGCGAGACATTGAAAAGAAAGATGAATTAGTATGTGTCTCAACTTTTTGTCAACACAGTAATGCTATTAGAGGGATCATCTTAAAAAACTGGCGAATTCTTAATACATCAGGAACATCTATACCCAGACCTCTATTTGCTTTCAAAAAAAGTAAAAATTTGAAGCAAAAGATTACTCGTGCCAGTAGAACTTTTCCTAAAGTGCATACAATCCGCGATACCAATTCTAACCCAGTGGTGGGACACTATCCCTGCACTTCATGTGTTGCTTGTAAGTTTTCCAAAAAAACTACGTCATTTGATTCACAGACCAGAAAGTGGACCCTTCGTACCTTTACCACTTGTAAAAGTAAGAATGTCATTTATGCCATTCGTTGCCCATGCCAGTTGTTTTATGTAGGCAAAACAACCAGAGAAGTGAGTACCCGTATTAACGAACATCGTTCAAAGATCAGAACTCGAAACCTCAATGCCCCAATGGTAATCCATTTTGTCGAGATGGGCCATACGGCTGATCAGATGGAATGGTTTTGCATAGAAAAAGTATATGCACAAAACCAACCCCAACTATTAAAAAATTTAGATTACAAGGAACAAATGTGGATATTTAATCTAAAAACATTAACATTGGGCCTTAATACCATGGAACCATGGAATTCGAGTAACTAAATACTACCTGTCATAACATTTTATATATGTCGGGTAGTACACTGGTATACTGCCTAATCACGTGCGTCTTTCATCTGAGAGGGTACGGCCATTTAGAACGTAGGCCAGTTCAGTTTGTGGTCACGTGGTTAATTACGTGATCACATGATGTTTTTCACGCATATATCAATACCCTTGAAACGGTGATACTGTGTTGCACGCCACTTTCAATCGGACCCAGCTGGGATACGGGTGACTAGCTACTGTGAGAACTGGCGAGTTCTTTCGCTTAAGGTAAACATTCTGTCCTGTGGGGGCCTTTCGAATCACGGCGGTTTTCCAAATCGCTTCTTGCCTTTATTGTTTAGAGAAGGGAGCCCTACATCCTTGGCTTTCCGTTAAACCCTATCCGAGTCAAGCAATCTGGAGTCGGAAATATTGAGCAATATTCAAATGCAACCCCTCCCCCCCTACCTTTTTGAAATTCTCTAAATAGTAAGCTTTTCAGCAAGCCGTATTTGTTTAGTCACAATTGTGGTATTAATTCATCAATTTATTTTCAATTGGAAGTAATTCACTTTGGGTGTAGCCAATAATATAATTGTAAGAACAATCGGTCTCTCACATACTCAAACTCTTGTGTTGTGTTTAGGCCCATATAACATCAGGTGCAGCCAACCCTGGATCCGGGGAGTCACCTTCAAATTTATGACCGCTGGTTGAACGAGCGTTTGGACATTCTCGAGAAGAACGTTGGCGTCCATACACTTCGCTATCTGCAGGAACTTCTACGGAGAAGCTATTGTTTAATATAAGTGAACACAGCGTACAATTTAAGGAAGAGACGCACAGCCTTCCATTGCATGAATGAAGGTTAGTTAATATTCTTTAGGTTTATCTTAAGTATGTGACTCTCGTGTCCTGTCCGTGGGCCGCTGTAGTGGAGGATCGACATATTGACCTTGTGATATTTATGTGTACATTTGTATATCTGTAGCATTGATTCTGTCTATGGCCTGGCTCTTATCTGCCTCTCGGAGACACCAATACAAGAGGGTAGCACTACTTTCTGCCAGACACCTCAGGTCCATCCTGGAACTTTTCCCGGGTTGGTAGCAGGCTCTTGTATATTATTACCTATTGTTCCACTATAGATATTTTTATTATGGATGTTATATGTTTTTTGTCCAAGTACAAGGGCTTCACACATTGATATGTATTATCTGTGATTTTCTTTCTTTCTTGATGTTAGAATATACTTTTGTTACTCCTGATGAAGACGTCACTACACTAAAGTATATACGTCGAAACCGGTCGAGTTTGGACTAAGATGAGGTCGTGGTTAGAAAACTCTGGGACCCATCTTAATTGCCTAGGCCACTGATGTCATCTGCTGTGGCCCGTCAAATTGATTTCATGTTCTTTTTATAAATCTTTCAGATGAATTAATTGTGATGAATTTTCTTATAGATTTTATGTCGTACATTGATTGGTGTTTAGTATGAATGGTTTGTCTAAATGGATGGATGAGGTTGTATGCTTGGATGATTGAATAAGATGATTTTTATTATATAGATGTGTCTTTTTTAATAAAAGTTGTTTCCTGCTATGTAAATTGTTATTACAAGTGCAGATTTAATCATGATTTGTTTGATATATTAAATTAGTATCAGGTTTAATAAAATCCTTGATACCGTTATTTTTGAATTGTTTCCTTTGGATGTCTTTCCGCTATCTAAATCTTAATTAATACTCCAATCCAAAGCGTGGGGTTTCCTGTGTCTTTCAGAGAATACATATTTCCAGCCCTTGGCTGTACAGGTTATATATATACTTTTTAACACTGTAATGTTTTTTCCTATTTAGGATAATTTAACTTTTTTCACATTTATTGCACTGGGTGTGTCAATTTGGTGTACTCCGGACTGGTGGTATTTTCCAGGCCATGGCAGAAACAGATACCATCTCCTTCACGGAGGCACAAATAACAGAACTTATTCAAGGTCCATCATTTTTTGAAAATTTACAATTACCAACATCAAATCAAGGCGCCACGGGAGATGCTCTTCTGAATTTAAAGAAGAAGCAATTCCGCACAGAAATGCACGGTCATATACTTAAGGAATATTTGAGATCTAGTATTATTCCACAAGGCCTGCAGGTTAAAATTATCCCATGTCTTTTCCTGGATGACAACGATTATAAAGTGGCTTTTAGTCAAGTTGCTACCAAATGTAGCCGTGATTTGTTAGTATTAACCATAACCACGGCCCAAAGAGTCAGTGGGAAGATACAAGAAACGCTGTCGGAACAAGAAAAATCTTTTTTGACCAACACTTTGATTGTGGAATCTAAACAAAAGCTTGAACAGATAGAAAAATCTTTTCAGGAATTTAAGAAGCTTACTATTGAAAAAAAGACCAATAAACTTAAAAAGGACATTTCATTATTTAAGAAAGAATTGGTGTATCCCTATCTAGCGGAAGATTTTAACCCTCAGACGGTTTGGAAAACTAACACTAATTGGAATATGGGACCCAATAATACAAATAAAAAAAGATGGGTGACATTTTCAGACACTTCCTCTAGTAATTCAGGTAATGAGGAATTGAACAATCATGCCTCGGGCAATCACCCTTTTCGAGCAAGGGGCGGCCGAAGAGGCCGCAGAAACATCCCCCAAGGTCAAATGACACACAATATGCCGATGCAGAACGCCCCGGGACAAGGGATGATGCACCGGGACTTTCAGACCCGGAATCGAGCATACAGGTGGTAAATGAAACAATGCCAATTTTTAATTTATCCTCCCGTATATTAACACCTGCGGAAACATCAATTCTTAAATGTGGTCTATCTTTTGTTCCGACTCAAAATCCAAGTGCAATGTCTATCATGAGTGAAGTAAAAGGTTTTTTGCGTAAATTAAGGCTAAAGCTTTTCTTTTCGAATAATGTGACCTCTAGGGAATCCAACATCTCAGGCTTCTCTAAACCTTCCACCTTTACCCCCAACTCTAATGATTTGCCTCCAGAGGTCTTGATCTTTGAAAAATTAGTTCTCAAAGAAATAGAGAAAGTTATTGGCCATCCAAGAAATCGACAAGGACCCAATCTGACGCTTTCTGAGTTCGAGGCTATCGAGAGATTAGCCTCGGACCAATCAATAGTTATTAAGGCTGCAGATAAGGGTGGTGGGATAGTTGTTTGGGATGCTGATCGTTATGATCAAGAAGCTCTGAGACTTCTACACATTCCTGGGCACTATTCCAAATTGGTGAAAGATCCATCAGAAATGATTAAGCTAAAGGTACTCAAACTCACTGAAGAAGGAAACCAATCGGGTTTCCTTTCCACTAAAGAGGCTGAATTTATCAACCTGTCGGAAGATCGCATACCTTTATTTTACATTATGCCTAAAATACATAAAGATACTGAGAACCCCCCAGGACGACCTATAGTCTCGGGTTGTGGTTCACTACTGGAACCCCTTTCGAAATACATTGATTTCTTTATTAAACCACTGGCGATGGCCACGCCCACATTTCTTCTTGACTCGAGAGACGTCATCAACCTCGTTGAAACAAAAGCATTTGATCCCAGTACTCAAATTCTAGTAACGCTTGATATTGAAGCGCTTTATACAAATATCCCTCAGGATAGAGCGGTGGAGAGCCTGCGCATAATGCTAGATCGGCGCATACAACCACATTTGGTTCCCACAGAATTCCTATGTAAAGCAGCAGAGCTAGTCCTTAAGAACAGTTTTTTTAAATTCAAGGAGGAATTCTTTTTGCAATGTAAAGGGACAGCGATGGGGTGCACTTTTGCACCAAATCTTGCCATTATTTTCATGGCACTCTTGGAGGAAGAAAAAATCCTGTCAGCATTTAACCCATTTAGGGGCCAAATCAAGGTGTACCGTCGATACATCGACGATATACTTATGATTTGGGAAGGCTCATCAACATCATTGACTTTATTTGTTCAATGGCTTAATGCGGTAGACTTAGATATTCATTTCACTTTTGAATATTCAGTATCTAGAATTCCTTTCTTGGATTTGTCTATTTTTTTCAAAGAAGGGTATCTCTGCACAGAATTACATAGAAAACCCACAGAGAGAAATACCACGTTGAAATATGAGAGCCAACATCCAGCCAGTTTACTTTGTAACTTACCATATGGGATGTTCTTACGGCTACGCCGTAACTGCACAGATATCGCAGATTTTGTCAAACATGCAGCAATTTTGGAAAAAAGACTATTGGAACGGGGATATCCAAAGAAACTTATAAAAAAATCCAAAAAGAGAGCTCGATATATCAACAGAGACCTCTTATTGACACCCAAGCGAGACATTGAAAAGAAAGATGAATTAGTATGTGTCTCAACTTTTTGTCAACACAGTAATGCTATTAGAGGGATCATCTTAAAAAACTGGCGAATTCTTAATACATCAGGAACATCTATACCCAGACCTCTATTTGCTTTCAAAAAAAGTAAAAATTTGAAGCAAAAGATTACTCGTGCCAGTAGAACTTTTCCTAAAGTGCATACAATCCGCGATACCAATTCTAACCCAGTGGTGGGACACTATCCCTGCACTTCATGTGTTGCTTGTAAGTTTTCCAAAAAAACTACGTCATTTGATTCACAGACCAGAAAGTGGACCCTTCGTACCTTTACCACTTGTAAAAGTAAGAATGTCATTTATGCCATTCGTTGCCCATGCCAGTTGTTTTATGTAGGCAAAACAACCAGAGAAGTGAGTACCCGTATTAACGAACATCGTTCAAAGATCAGAACTCGAAACCTCAATGCCCCAATGGTAATCCATTTTGTCGAGATGGGCCATACGGCTGATCAGATGGAATGGTTTTGCATAGAAAAAGTATATGCACAAAACCAACCCCAACTATTAAAAAATTTAGATTACAAGGAACAAATGTGGATATTTAATCTAAAAACATTAACATTGGGCCTTAATACCATGGAACCATGGAATTCGAGTAACTAAATACTACCTGTCATAACATTTTATATATGTCGGGTAGTACACTGGTATACTGCCTAATCACGTGCGTCTTTCATCTGAGAGGGTACGGCCATTTAGAACGTAGGCCAGTTCAGTTTGTGGTCACGTGGTTAATTACGTGATCACATGATGTTTTTCACGCATATATCAATACCCTTGAAACGGTGATACTGTGTTGCACGCCACTTTCAATCGGACCCAGCTGGGATACGGGTGACTAGCTACTGTGAGAACTGGCGAGTTCTTTCGCTTAAGGTAAACATTCTGTCCTGTGGGGGCCTTTCGAATCACGGCGGTTTTCCAAATCGCTTCTTGCCTTTATTGTTTAGAGAAGGGAGCCCTACATCCTTGGCTTTCCGTTAAACCCTATCCGAGTCAAGCAATCTGGAGTCGGAAATATTGAGCAATATTCAAATGCAACCCCTCCCCCCCTACCTTTTTGAAATTCTCTAAATAGTAAGCTTTTCAGCAAGCCGTATTTGTTTAGTCACAATTGTGGTATTAATTCATCAATTTATTTTCAATTGGAAGTAATTCACTTTGGGTGTAGCCAATAATATAATTGTAAGAACAATCGGTCTCTCACATACTCAAACTCTTGTGTTGTGTTTAGGCCCATATAACATCAGGTGCAGCCAACCCTGGATCCGGGGAGTCACCTTCAAATTTATGACCGCTGGTTGAACGAGCGTTTGGACATTCTCGAGAAGAACGTTGGCGTCCATACACTTCGCTATCTGCAGGAACTTCTACGGAGAAGCTATTGTTTAATATAAGTGAACACAGCGTACAATTTAAGGAAGAGACGCACAGCCTTCCATTGCATGAATGAAGGTTAGTTAATATTCTTTAGGTTTATCTTAAGTATGTGACTCTCGTGTCCTGTCCGTGGGCCGCTGTAGTGGAGGATCGACATATTGACCTTGTGATATTTATGTGTACATTTGTATATCTGTAGCATTGATTCTGTCTATGGCCTGGCTCTTATCTGCCTCTCGGAGACACCAATACAAGAGGGTAGCACTACTTTCTGCCAGACACCTCAGGTCCATCCTGGAACTTTTCCCGGGTTGGTAGCAGGCTCTTGTATATTATTACCTATTGTTCCACTATAGATATTTTTATTATGGATGTTATATGTTTTTTGTCCAAGTACAAGGGCTTCACACATTGATATGTATTATCTGTGATTTTCTTTCTTTCTTGATGTTAGAATATACTTTTGTTACTCCTGATGAAGACGTCACTACACTAAAGTATATACGTCGAAACCGGTCGAGTTTGGACTAAGATGAGGTCGTGGTTAGAAAACTCTGGGACCCATCTTAATTGCCTAGGCCACTGATGTCATCTGCTGTGGCCCGTCAAATTGATTTCATGTTCTTTTTATAAATCTTTCAGATGAATTAATTGTGATGAATTTTCTTATAGATTTTATGTCGTACATTGATTGGTGTTTAGTATGAATGGTTTGTCTAAATGGATGGATGAGGTTGTATGCTTGGATGATTGAATAAGATGATTTTTATTATATAGATGTGTCTTTTTTAATAAAAGTTGTTTCCTGCTATGTAAATTGTTATTACAAGTGCAGATTTAATCATGATTTGTTTGATATATTAAATTAGTATCAGGTTTAATAAAATCCTTGATACCGTTATTTTTGAATTGTTTCCTTTGGATGTCTTTCCGCTATCTAAATCTTAATTAATACTCCAATCCAAAGCGTGGGGTTTCCTGTGTCTTTCAGAGAATACAACTCATGTCTCCCACCACCCCCACCCCCCAGCAGTGCAGGGGCACCCTCCACCAGGCCCCCACTCATGTCCCCCTGCACCCCCACCCCCCAGAATCCAGGGGCACCCTCCACCAGGCCCCCACTCATGTCTCCCATCACCCCCACCCCCCAGCAGTGCAGGGCACCCTCCACCAGGCCCCCACTCATGTCCAACTCATGTCCCCCTACACCCCCACCCCCCAGCATCCAGGGGCACCCTCCACCAGGCCCCCACTCATGGCCCCTATCACCCCCACCTCCCAGCAGTGCAGGAGCAGCACCACCAGGCCCCCACTCACGTCTCCCATCACCCCCACACCCCCCAGGCCCCCACCCATGTCTACCACCACCCCCACCCCCCAGCAGTGCAGGGGCAGCACCATCAGGCCCCCACTCATGGCCCCTATCACCCCCACCCCCCAGCATCCAGGGGCATCCTCCACCAGGCCCCCACTCATGTCCCCCTGCACACCCACCCCCCAGAACCCAGGGGCACCCTCCACCAGGCCCCCACTCATGTCCCCCTGCACCCCCACCCCCCGGCAGTGCAGGGCACCCTCCACCAGGCCCCCACATATGTCCCCCTGCACCCCCACCCCCCAGCATCCAGGGGCACCCTCCACCATGCCCCCACTCATGTCCCCTATCACCCCCACCCCCCAGCATCCAGGGGCACCCTCCACAAGGCCCCCACTCATGTCCCCGTGCACCCCCACCCCCAGCATCCAGGGGCACCCTCCACCAGGCCCCCACTCATGTCCCCCTGCACCCCCACCCCCCAGCAGTGCAGGGCACCCTCCACCAGGCCCCCACTCATTCCAACTCATGTCTCCCACCACCCCCACACCGCAGCAGTGCAGGGGCACCCTCCACCATGCCCCCACTCATGTCCCCCTGCACCCCCACCCCCCAGCATCCAGGGGCACCCTCCAACAGGCCCACACTCATGGCCCCTATCACCCCCACCCCCAGCAGTGCAGGGGCAGCACCACCAGGCCCCCACTCATGGCCCCTATCACCCACAACCCCCAGCATCCAGGGGCACCCTCCACCAGGCCCCCACTCATGGCCCCTATCACCCCCACCCCCCAGCAGTGCAGGGGCACCCTCCACCAGGCCCCCACACATGTCCCCCTGCACCCCCACCCCCCAGCATCCAGGGGCACCCTCCACCAGGCCCCCACTCATGGCCCCTATCACCCCACTCCCCAGCAGTGCAGGGGCAGCACCACCAGGCCCCCACTCATGTCTCCCACCACCCCCACCCCCCAGCAGTGCAGGGGCACCCTCCACCAGGCCCCCACTCATGTCCCCCTGCACCCCCACCCCACAGCATTGCAGGGCACCCTGCACCAGGCCCCCACTCATTTCCAACTCATGTCTCCCACCACCCCCAGCAGTGCAGGGGCACCCTCCACCAGGCCCCCACTCATGTCCCCCTGCACCCCCACCCCCAGCATCCAGGGGCACCCTCCACCAGGCCCCCACTCATGTCTCCCATCACCCCCACCCCCCAGCAGTGCAGGGCACCCTCCACCAGGCCCCCACTCATGTCCAACTCATGTCCCCCTGCACCCCCAACCCCCAGCATCCAGGGGCACCCTCCACCAGGCCCCCACTCATGGCCCCTATCACCCCCACCCCCCAGCAGTGCAGGGGCAGCACCACCAGGCCCCCACTCATGTCTCCCATCACCCCCACCCCCCAGGCCCCCACCCATGTCTACCACCACCCCCATCCCCCAGCAGTTCAGGGGCAGCACCACCAGGCCCCCACTCATGGACCCTATCACCCCCACCCCCCAGCATCCAGGGGCACCCTCCACCAGGCCCCCACTCATGTCCCCCTGCACCCCCACCCCCCAGCATCCAGGGGCACCCTCCACCAGGCCCCCACTCATGTCCCCCTGCACCCCCACCCCCCATCAGTGCAGGGCACCCGCCACCAGGCCCCCACTCATGTCCAACTCATGTCTCCCACCACCCCCAAGCCCCAGCATTGCAGGGGCACCCTCCTCCAGGCCCCCACTCATGTCCCCCTGCACCCCCACCCCCAGCATACAGGAGCACCCTCCACCAGGCCCCCACTCATGGCCCCTATCACCCCCACCCCCCAGCAGTTCAGGGGCAGCACCACCAGGCCCGCACTCATGGCCCCTATCACCCCCACCCCCCAGCATCCAGGGGCACCCTCCACCAGGCCCCCACTCATGGCCCCTATCACCCCCACCTCCCAGCAGTGCAGGGGCACCCTCCACCAGGCCCCCACTCATGTCCCCCTGCACCTCCACCCCCCAGCATCCAGGGGCACCCTCCACCAGGACCCCACTCATGGCACCTATCACCCCCACCCCCCAGCAGTGCAGGGGCAGCACCACCAGGCCCCCACTCATGTCTCCCACCACCCCACCCCCCAGCAGTGCAGGGGCACCCTCCACCAGGCCCCCACTCATGTCCAACTCATGTCTCCCACCACCCCCACCCCCCAGCAGTGCAGGGGCACCCTCCACCAGGCCCCCACTCATGTCCCCCTGCACCCCCACCCCACAGCATCCAGGGGCACCCTCCACCAGGCCCCCGCTCATGTCTCCCATCACGCCCCAGCAGTGCAGGGCACCCTCCACCAGGCCCCCACTCATGTCCAACTCATGTCCCCCTGCACCTCCACCCCCCAGCATCTAGGGGCACCCTCCACCAGGCCCCCACTCATGGCCCCTATCACCCCCACCCCCCAGCAGTTCAGGGGCAGCACCGCCAGGCCCCCACTCATGGCCCCTATCACCCCCACCCCCCAGCCACCAGGGGCATCCTCCACCAGGCCCCCACCCATGTCTACCACCACCACTACCCCCCCAGCCACCAGGGGCAGCTTCCACCAGGCCCCCACCCATGTCTCCCATCACCCCCACCCCCCAGCAGTGCAGGGGCAGCCTCCACCAGGCCCCCACTCATGTCTACCACCACCCCCACCCCCCAGCCACCAGGGGCAGCCTCCAACAGGCCCCCACCCATGTCTGACAACACCCCCAACCCCCAGCCACCAGGGGCAGCCTCCACCAGGCCCCCACTCATGTCTCCCATCACCCCCACCCCCCAGCAGTGCAGGGGCAGCCTCCACCAGGCCCCCACCCATGTCTCCCATCACCCACCCCCAGCAGTGCAGGGGCAGCCTCCACCAGGCCCCCACCCATGTCTACCACCACCCCCACCCCCCAGCAGTGCAGGGGCAGCACCACCAGGCCCCCACTCATGTCCCCTATCACCCCCACCCCCCAGCATTGCAGGGCACCCTCCACCAGGCCCCCACTCAAGTCTCCCACCACCCCCACCCCCCAGCAGTGCAGGGGCACCCTCCACCAGGCCCCCACTCATGTCCCCCTGCACCCCCTCCCCCCAGCATCCAGGGGCACCCTCCACCAGGCCCCCACTCATGTCTCCCATCACCCCCACACCCCAGCAGTGCAGGGCACCCTCCACCAGGCCCCCACTCATGTCCAACTCATGTCCCCCTGCACCCCCACCCCCCAGCATCCAGGGGCACCCTCCACCAGGCCCCCACTCATGGCCCCTATCACCCCCACCCCCCAGCAGTTCAGGGGCAGCACCACCAGGCCCCCACTCATGGCCCCTATCACCCCCACCCCCCAGCCACCGGGGGCATCCTCCACCAGGCCCCTGCCCATGTCTACCACCACCACTACCCCCCCAGCCACCAGGGGCAGCTTCCACCAGGCCCCCACCCATGTCTCCCATCACCCCCACCCCCCAGCAGTGCAGGGGCAGCCTCCACCAGGCCCCCACTCATGTCTACCACCACCCCTACCCCCCAGCCACCAGGGGCAGCCTCCAACAGGCCCCCACCCATGTCTGACAACACCCCCAACCCCCAGCCACCAGGGGCAGCCTCCACCAGGCCCCCACTCATGTCTCCCATCACCCCCACCCCCCAGCAGTGCAGGGACAGCCTCCACCAGGCCCCCACCCATGTCTCCCATCACCCCCACCCCCAGCAGTGCAGGGGAAGCCTCCACCAGGCCCCCACTCATGTCTCCCATCACCCCCACCCCCCCCAGGCCCCCACCCATGTCTACCACCATCCCCACCCCCCAGCAGTGCAGGGGCAGCACCACCAGGCCCCCACTCATGTCCCCTATCACCCCCACCCCCCAGCATTGCAGGGCACCCTCCACCAGGCCCCCACTCATGTCTCCCACCACCCCCACCCCCCAGCAGTGCAGGGGCACCCTCCACCAGGCCCCCACTCATGTCGCCCATCACCCCCACCCCCCAGCAGTGCAGGGCACCCTCCACCAGGCCCCCACTCATGTCCAACTCATGCCCCCCTGCACCCCCACCCCCCAGCATCCAGGGGCACCCTCCACCAGGCCCCCACTCATGTCGCCCATCACCCCCACCCCCCAGCAGTGCAGGGCACCCTCCACCAGGCCCCCACTCATGTCCAACTCATGTCCCCCTGCACCCCCACCCCCCAGCATCCAGGGGCACCCTCCACCAGGCCCCCACTCATGGCCCCTATCACCCCCACCCCCCAGCATCCAGGGGCACCCTCCACCAGGCCCCCACTCATGGCCCCTATCACCCCCACCACCCAGCAGTGCAGGGGCAGCACCACCAGGCCCCCACCCATGTCTCCCACCACCCCCACCCCCCAGCAGTGCAGGGGCACCCTCCACCAGGCCCCCACTCATGTCCCCCTGCACCCCCACACCCCAGCATTGCAGGGCACCCTCCACCAGGCCCCCACTCATGTCCAACTCATGTCCCCCTGCACCCCCACCCCCCAGCATCCAGGGGCACCCTCCACCAGGCCCCCACTCATGGCCCCTATCACCCCCACCCCCCAGCAGTGCAGGGGCACCCTCCACCAGGCCCCCACTCATGGCCCCTATCGCCCCCACTCCCCAGCAGTGCAGGGGCAGGACCACCAGGCCCCCACTCATGTCTCCCACCACCCCCACCCCCCAGCAGTGCAGGGGCACCCTCCACCAGGCCCCCATTCATGTCCCCCTGCACCCCCACCCCACAGCATTGCAGGGCGCCCTCCACCAGGCCCCCACTCATTTCCAACTCATGTCTCCCACCACCCCCACACCCCAGCAGTGCAGGGGCACCCTCCACCAGCCCCCCACTCATTTCCCCCTGCACCCCCACCCCCAGCATCCAGGGGCACCCTCCACCAGGCCCCCACTCATGTCTCCCATCACCCCCACCCCCCAGCAGTGCAAGGCACCCTCCACCAGGCCCCCACTCATGTCCAACTCATGTCCCCCTGCACCCCCACCCCCCAGCATCCAGGGGCACCCTCCACCATGCCCCCACTAATGGCCCCTATCACCCCCACCCCCCAGCATCCAGGGGCACCCTCCACCAGGCCCCCACTCATGACCCCTATCACCCCCACCCCCCAGCAGTGCAGGGGCAGCACCACCAGGCCCCCACCCATGTCTCCCACCACCCCCACCCCCCAGCAGTGCAGGGGCCCCCTCCACCAGGCCCCCACTCATGTCCCCCTGCACCCCCACCCCCTAGCATTGCAGGGCACTCTCCACCAGGCCCCCACTCATGTCCAACTCATGTCTCCCACCACCCCCACCCCCCAGCAGTGCAGGGGCACACTCCACCAGGCCCCCACTCATGTCGCCCTGCACCCCCACCCCCCAGCATCCAGGGGCACCCTCCACCAGGCCCCCACTCATGTATTCCATCATCCCCACCCCCAGCAGTGCAGGGCACCCTCCACCAGGCCCCCACTCATGTCCAACTCATGTCCCCCTGCACCCCCACCCCCCAGCATCCAGGGGCACCCTCCACCAGGCCCCCACTCATGGCCCCTATCACCCCCACCCCCCAGCAGTGCAGGGGCAGCACCACCAGGCCCCCACTCATGTCTCCCATCACCCCCACACCCCCAGGACCCCACCCATGTCTACCACCACCCCCACCCCCCAGCAGTGCAGGGGCAGCACCACCAGGCCCCACTCATGGCCCCTATCACCCCCACCCCCCAGTATCCAGGGGCTCCCTCCACCAGGCCCCCACTCATGTCCCCCTGTACCCCCACCCCCCAGCATCCAGGGGCACCCTCCA
The DNA here is from genome assembly GCF_040938575.1 of Ambystoma mexicanum. Lineage (NCBI taxonomy): Eukaryota > Metazoa > Chordata > Amphibia > Caudata > Ambystomatidae > Ambystoma > Ambystoma mexicanum. The sequence goes on from NC_090932.1 coordinate 783,304,006, forward strand.
CCAGGCCCCCACTCATGTCACCCTGCACCCCCACCCCCCAGCAGTGCAGGGCACCCTCCACCAGGCCCCCACTCATGTCCAACTCATGTCTCCCACCACCACCACCCCCAGCAGTGCAGGGGCACCCTCCACCAGGCCCCCACTCATGTCCTCCTGCACCCCCACCCCCACCCCCAGCATCCAGGGGCACCCTCCACCAGGCCCCCACTCTTGGCCCCTATAGCCCCCACCCCCAGCAGTGCAGGGGCAGCACCACCAGGCCCCCACTCATGGCCCCTATCACCCCCACCCCCCAGCATCCAGGGGCACCCTCCACCAGGCCCCCACTCATGGCCCCTATCACCCCCACCCCCCAGCAGTGCAGGGGCACCCTCCACCAGGCCCCCACTCATGTCCCCCTGTACCCCCACCCACCAGCATCCAGGGGCACCCTCCACCAGGCCCCCACTCATGGCCCCTATCACCCCCACCCCCCAGCAGTGCAGGGGCAGCACCACCAGGCCCCACTCATGTCTCCCACCACCCCCACCCCCCAGCAGTGCAGGGGCACCCTCCACCAGGCCCCCACTCATGTCCAACTCATGTCTCCCACCACCCACACCCCCCAGCAGTGCAGGGGCACCCTCCACCAAGCCCCCACTCATGTCCCCCTGCACCCGCACCCCCCAGCATCCAGGGCACCCTCCACCAGGCCCCCACTCATGTCTCCCATCACCCCCACCCCCCAGCAGTGCAGGGCACCCTCCACCAGGCCCCCACTCATGTCCAACTCATGTCCCCCTGCACCCCCACCCCCCAGTATCCAGGGGCACCCTCCACCAGGCCCCCACTCATGGCCCCTATCACCCCCATCCCCCAGCAGTGCAGGGGCAGCACCACCAGGCCCCCACTCATGGCCCCTATCACCCCCACCCCCCAGCCACCAGGGGCATCCTCCACCAGGCCCCCACCCATGTCTACCACCACCACCACCCCCCAGCCACCAGGGGCAGCTTCCACCAGGCCCCCACTCATGGCCCCTATCACCCCCACCCCCCAGCAGTGCAGGGGCAGCACCACCAGGCCCCCACTCATGTCCCCCTGCACCCAGGTCCTCACAATCCCCAATCATGTGCGTTATGGTCAGCCTCCACAGCCAAAAGGCCCTACCAAGTAACCCATTCACCCACATGGAAATGGAAATTACATGTTACACCCCCAATGTTCATAAAGCAAATGAACCCATGTCCGTCACGCACAATGGTTGCAATTGAATGGGAAAACACCCAACATGATATGCATGAAACCAATGAGATGATACCACACAGTGAAGTATGAAAACAAAATTGTATTAAAAAAAAATTGAATGCAAATGAAATGAAACAAACTACAATGGCAATGAAAAAAAGATAAGCTGCATGTCTGTCCAAAAAAATCAAAACTACAAATCCAAATCCAAAAAAATGTTGTCCAAAGTCACATTAAAAATAAAATCAATCCGAGAGAGAAAAATAAATGCAAAGACCATTGCTCCATGGTGAATAAATAAAAAAATAAAAATAAAACAATCCAATGAAGAACTATGTACAAAACATCCAAGGGTCCATGAGCCCAAATGAACAAAGGAAACCTACAAAAAACCCTAACTAAAATGCAACTATATACAAAAATTGGAGCAGTGTCCGTCGACTCCAAATCATAAGAAGAAACAAAGGAAACCTAAAACTAAAGAACTATATACAAAGGCGGCGGGCAAGTGCAGCGGCTCACTCTGTGGTGTTCCGGGCCAGGGCATCATCAAACTCCTCGTCTATGTCCCGGAGGCGGTCCTGTTCCATGGCCCCGAGGGTCCGCAGGGACGACGCCATCTGCTCCTCCAACCCCCTGCGGATTGCCTCGAGGCACTTGGCCCGCCTCAGGGCCCTCCGCATGGAGTTCTCCGCCCTGACCATCATGAGCCGCGCCTCTTCCGCCAGCCGCCGCTCCGCACCTATCTGCTGGCCCAACCGCAGCCAGACGGAAGACAATTCCTGTCCTGGGTCCTCCTGCCCTCCGGCCGATGCCTGCCCCTCCGATGTTGATGGGCCCGAGCCATGATGCCTCCCACATTGACTCTGCTGCTGCCTCCGATGCAACTGCCTCTGCCAGCATGATGGCATCCAGGCTGATGGAATCCACCGACGCCGTCGTGCCCGCGCCCTGCCTGATGATGCCGGCACATCCTCCATCTGCTGGGGTACAGTTGCTGTGGTGTCCACCCCTGCTGGACCTCCGACTCCCGACTGTGGCAGGGATGGGATCCCCACCGAGCTGGCTGCATTGGTCAGGGCAGGTCCACAGGGGGCCCTGGTGGCATCTGGGCTGGAAGACGGCAAGGAGAACGACCGGCGTATAGCCTCCACAGAGGAGGAGAGGGCCGCCAGATTGGCCGACACATGCAGGAAACCCCCGAACATGGAAGATCCCAATTGGGCCACGTCGGCACGGTGCTCTTCGTGATGACGTGCGTGCTCCTCCCGGGAAGCACGCACGTCATCACGAATTGCACCCGCGCGCATCACAACCCCAATCAGGACCTTCTCCATACTGCCACGGGTCCCCTCGTCCACAGGTGGAGGGGAGTCAGGTGACATGGACATCCCCTCTACCTGCGGACGGGCCTGGGACGGGGCATCCCTGCTGGTGCATGGTGGTGCACTCACAGGGTCAGGGACAGCGACATGCACAGGCCCCTCCACGGTGACCTGTGCTGCCTCCTGCCCCTGCCCCTGGACTGCACCACTTGCACCAGCAGGGATGCCCCCACCAGGTCCCATGTGTGCCTCAGTGGCTGCCTCCTCCTCCTCTGTGGAAACCACCAACCTGGATGGCTCCTCACCGTCTTCTGCCGTAGCAGGCCCCTGTGGGGGCTCACCCACCCCTTCCGCTGCAGCCGTGGGAGCATCCCCACCGCCTTGCTCCACAGCGCCGTCTCCGCCCTCTTCTTCACTAGCCGCTGCGTAGAGGGAGACATAGAGCACAAGCATCAGGGTACTGTACAATGGTCCCCTAGACAGGAAGCAATAGCAGATGAGTACCACTGTCAAAGTACACTTCCATCATGTCCCTCCACAACACATGGGTCAGTCCAGGCAAAACACACACCGTAACAGGCATGGTGCATGCCATGGACATTTCCATACATGTCCAATGGACTCTTGAAACATACAATGATATGGAACTCACATGCATCATGGGTCATGCCTGTCACATGCACACACTTCACCTCAGTCACATCCATCTGGCCTCATACACCCCAAACACAGCGGATACAAGGATAACTAGGCTGCATCAGTGAATCTGTGCATTGTCACACACATGTGTCATGCATCCATGGCATTCACAAGTCACAGACACGCAGGTCAGGCACACAGACATGGCTACCATATATGTACCTGGCATCAGCACCCATCCCTCACCCCCACCCATGTCCAGGAACAGAGACTGGCATGCTCTCATGTGTAAAATCTGCATAGGGCTCCCCATGTTGCATTTAAAAACATGCAATAACCATGTGGTTCACACATCACTGGTCGCACATGCATTACCATGATGTCCCTGCACACATACATGCATACATGGCCTATGTCACACATACAGGCAAGAATCAGACAACCAGCACACCGCAACATGGCCTGTCTCACACAGCAATGCTTGGCCACTTACCACTCAACTCCAGATGGGTCTCCCTCTCAAGGATCTGGGCGTGGAGCGCTGGGCGTACGCGTTCCAGGACCCTCATCTGGATGGAACTCATGCGGCCCCGGCCCCCCTCCACGAGGCGCCGGGCCTTCACGAGTGTCCTGGACCTCAAGTCCTCCCAGTGCTTCTTGATCTTCTGGACGTCGCGGGTTGCCACCCCCTCTGCGTTGATGGCAACCACACAGTCGGCCCAGATCCTCTCCCGTCCTTCCTTGCTGGCGCGGGACGATCCAAAGAGGGCATCATACTGCCCCAGGACATGCTCCACCAGGACACCAACTTCGGTGGCAGTGAAGCTGGTGCCCCTCTGCCACTCTGGCCTGGGGTTGCCACTGGTGCCAGATGTCGAAGTGCCCGACATGGCAACCCCAGAGGCAGGAGTGGGTGGGCAACTGGGTCCTGGGGCTGGGCTGTGGAGCGATGTTATCCCAGTCGGGAGTCTTCTGTTCCAGCAGGGGTGGACACAGCAACTGGACCCCTGCAGATGGCTGATGTGCAGGCACCAAATGGCAGGGCACGGTGGCAGCAGGCAGGCAGGCAGGCAGGCAGGCAGGCAGCAGATGGCACGTGGGAGGCTGCTTGGGGCACTGGGGGGCAGTAATTCGGCCTTCTGGGCAGAAGCGTGGTCTTCCGTGTGTTTTCGCGTGGCCAGCTTGATATGGAGTGATTTGGCACGTGAAAATCCTGCACGTCAGTGTGAAATTCGAGGAAAGGCCCTTAGCGCGTAAGCGCATCAGCACGCATACGCGATTCTATTGGACCAAAGGCCCTCAGCGCGTAAGCGCGTCTGTGACGTGACCCGCACGGGTGTTTCCCTCATAGCACGTGATGACGGAGCACACGTGGAAAGACTGCACGTCAGAGTGTCATCGCGTGTAATTGGACAAAAGTGCGCATACACGCGATTGGCCTATGTATGTGTATTTCAGGGGTGCGCGGGCACTTACACACGCGAGTACATCAGCGCACGTGTATTCTGGGGTGCGCGGAAATTTCCACACGCTATTGGCCTGGGTACTGGATTTCAGGGGTGCGCGGGAAGTTTCACACGCTCGCCTACAACACGCGCAAAGAACACGTACGCCAGTAGGAAGCAGGCATATGTCGACCCGCGACGCATAAATTTGCACGCAAAAAACTAACAAGCTCAGACGCCAGGATGAATATACCGTTCCTAGCAGCAGTGGCCATGGGCTACCAAAGGAGGAGGAGGAGGATAGTCAGGGCCAGAATTTTCACACCCAGAACCAGCCTTTTCGGGATGCCTGATGACCAGGTGTATGGGAAGTACAGGTTACCACCACACATAATACTGGACCTGGTGAGTGAGTGGGAGGATGACCTCACATCACCCACCCTGTGCTCCCAAGCACTCAGCCCCCTGGAGAAGGTCCTTAATGTACTGCACTTCTTAGCCACTGGATCATTTCAGCGGACAAGTGCCATAGTGGGTGGGGTGTCACAGGCCACGCAGTCACGCTGCCTACACCAGGTCTTGAACATCATCACTGCATGCCCATCAGTCCGCAGGCACATATACCTGCCCAGAACACCTGCAGAAAGGCATGCTGCCGCCCTGGATTTTTACGGTTTGGCACGATTCCCCAAAGTGCTAGTTGCCATCGACTGCACCCATGTGGCTCTTCGTCCCCCCAGGGCATCTGAGCACATCTATAGGAACCGCAAGAACTGGCATTCCATCAACGTGCAGGTAGTATGTAATGCCAAGGGAATCATCACCTCAGTATATGCCAACTATCCCGGGTCCACCCACGACAGCTTCATTTACCGAATGTCCACCCGAAGCCGGGACCTAGAAGCTGGGCGGCATGGCGATACATGGCTACTTGGTGAGTATGAATGCCACTGCACATGCATGCATGTCAGATACTGAGCAAGGTCACAACCCCACCAATGATACCCATCACCACCTCCACAGGGGACAGTGCCTACCCTCTCAGCCCCCACATGTTGACGCCAATTCGGAACCCCACCACGCCACCCGAGGTAATATATAACACAGCCCACATTGCAACCCAGGGCATAGTGGAGCGCACATTCGGAGTGCTTAAGTCACGCTTTCGCTCCCTTGACCGTTCTGGCGGGCAGCTGTTATACGCTCCCCCAGTAGTGTGCAGGATCATAGTGGCAGCATGTGTCCTGCACAACGTTGCAACACGCTGGGGCCTGGCCGTGGACATGGTGGTGCCCCCACATCCCCAACCACATGCAAGCCCGCTGCGCATGGGAGGGGAAAGGGCACGGGGGGAGGCAGCCCGTACACAGCTAGTGGCTAATTACTTCACATAGAAATCACACCCCTGTGGAGTGCACACTGCCCTGGCACATACCATCTGACAATCAATGATGACTCAACCTGACACTGATCCTGAATGTCTGGAGAATCAACCGTCAAAACCATATCAGCCTGAGATTGTTCACCTGGAAGTGTTACAATGTGTGCATCCCTACCTACACAGACACCACCAATGCAGTTTCATGAAAAAACACATTCTTGCAGCTAAAATGAATACCCACTTGCAAAATGCAACATGAGGACAGTGCCATGTCACCCAACCCATCCCCAGCACCGCCACACGACACACCGTGCCATGTCATGCTATGTGCAGGTAAACAAAGCAATCCCCACAACATGACACAAGTGTCACAAAGTACAGTGTCCCTAATTGAAACTCGCAACACCTGAAATGCTCACAGTAATGCAGGACCAACAACACACTTGAGCAGGTATTTAGCAATAACACTTATCAGCTACTGACCCGCAAAACTACCATTAACATGACATTACGAATGTAAGGAATCAGTAGTCTCACCACCTGGAAATGCCTGCACTCCCACCACTTCCAACTGTACAGTGTTGCTGCCATGTAGAGTTGTAGGTGCACTGCTGCCAACATGGACCCCATCTCCAAAGTAGAGGGCCTTGTGTAGACATGAGGAAAGGACCTGCAAATTAGGAGGTAGACATGGATGATGAGTTACACATCAGTGCAACATGCAGTGTACAACACAACAGCAATATGCCCTAGGAATGTATACACAGTATTGACTAGACTACCCACACATGTAGTGGGAGTCCAATGTCACCATGTGCGTCAATGTCACTTGGGCACACCCTTTGCAAGCCCATGGAAACGGGAAGCAGGAGGGGTGTGTGTGACAAAAACCCAAGCATCTGAACCAAATACATGACAAGCCTGCATGTGCCAAGCCACAATGCAGCGTATGCCCATGGGAGCCACACAAGGCAACACACTGTCCCAAAAAAAACAAAAAAAATAAAAAAACAAATCAAAAATGGCCATTAATGGGCCCGGGGGGGTTGGGGAGGCCACCCAGGAGGTCCGAGGACAGGGTGCACACCAAAACCCACCTGTGTGGATCTTGCGAAAAAAAAAACACCTCCATGGGCTCATGGCCCACACGGATACCCTATTGTGGGAGTATCACTGCTGTCGCTATTATCACCCTGTGCAGCTGCATCCGGAGGTGGTGGCACTATGGGAGGCAGCCCATGCAAGGCCCTAGTCTGTTCCTCCATGGCTGCAAGCATGCGGGTGTGGTAGGTCTTGTTCTGGAGGCTGAGTGTGCGGAGGTCCCCATGCAACAACTCACGGGATGCCCGGACCTCCGCCCTAGTTGCCTGCATCTCAGCTGAGAGCGTACGGGTGAGACGCTCCAGCTGCTGTTCTGTCCTTCGGTTTGTTGAAGCCTCAAGCTCAACAAGAGTCGTCCTGAGGTGAAGGAGTTCCAGCCTCAGGGCTTCCCTGTGGCCCTGGGACTCTATGGAGATGGCTTCCTGCAGAGTCGCCAGTGCCGCCCGCCTGTCTCTGTTGGACGCCAACATGTCCTCCCTGTGTGACTGGCAGATGGAGTCGGTTGCCTGCTGTAGTCGCTCCATCAGCCTTTCGGGGGGGACAATGGAAGTGGCCACCCTATCCATGGCCTGAGCCATCATCTCTGATGATGCTGCCTGTTGGGTTGCCATACCGTAAATGGATTGTTCCCATGCGGTATTGCCAGGTGGCGTACGGCCACCACGTCGGTGGGCACCACACCTGTCTGGGGCAAGGCGAACTGCGCCTTGCTGTGCCGGCACTGCCTGAGGCTGCAGGACTGCATTCCCCCTCTGATCTGCTGGCCCAGGAACAGGATCAGATGTCGCAGAGTGTGACCCTGCATCCGTAACCAGCAAAGGCGTTGCTGCCAACACTGACATCCCCATTGAGGGTTCTGACCCTGGTGCAGGTGGGTGGGACAGAACAGAATCCCTCCCAGGTACACTCACCTGCGACGGCACGTAGGTCTCATCATCCGAATCAACACCTGAGTACAGCTCGGGGGAGGTGCAGCCAGAGACACCCCTTGAGAGCATGACCTGCAGCAGTTGTGGGTTCTCACCCACCACCACACCACGTCCCTCACTGGTGGTCGGTCGGCCCTCAGCCCCCTCCTGGGTCTGCACCATCTCCACAACCCCAGCAGTATCAGGTGCGTCTTCCCCTGCAAAGACATAAAAGCAAACAAATGGAAACAGGCATTAGCACCATGGCACACAATGAGGGCTGAGAAGCAACAGAACCAGTACTTGATTGACACATGTCCCACATGACTACAACCCTCCCATGCATGCACCCTCACCGCGTATGAAGGTTCGGCAAATGGCACACACTGATGACACCAAGATGGAAGATGAACACATTTTCTGCATGCTGCCTGGCAGTGGCATCACACATTGGCCAGTGATTGCCAGGTGAAATACACATGCCATCACACAGATGGCATGTACCATTGCTATTGAGTGAAGATGGAGAGGAGGGCAGCACTTATTCATTCAGTCCAGTTCCCACATGTAATAGCTTTTCTAATTCAAACAGGTCTGATTTTTCACCTGGAGCTGCCAGTCCAAAATGGTCCAATTGCACAGGGACATGTCTAAACAAATGATATCCAGGTAACAAAGTCACTCCACTTTACCATAGCCATGTCAGACATGTGACTAGAGGACTGAGAAATGCCTAGTAAACGTGGTGGAATGCAAACAATCTGCCTGAATGAACAGAGAAAAATAAGCAACAATGTTGTGGCAAGGTGACACTTCAAGGGCAACTGGCGTGCTGTTGGGCTAGATGTCTACTGTTGGCAGAAGGGATACTGCTATGGCCAAATGCTGCTGCGCAGAATGTATTGCATGAAGCACATGGGTGACCCAAACGACTCAGGCGCACACACCCTCACCTGGCACACAAACAGAAGCCCTCACACACACACCATGCACATGGATGACACACACATGCATGTGCACTCACCGGACAATGCCTCATAATCAGGCAGATCTCCCACGCCTTGGATCTGTTCCTCCGTGACGTAGGTCCCAGCGACTGACTCATGTGGAGTGAGTTCCATGTCTTCTACTGGAGATCCACCTCCAGTCACTAGAGTTGCGGCATGACTTGAGGCCAGCTTATTCGATGCCCTGCGCTTTAGGTCATTCCAGCGCTGATAGCAATCATTGGCTGTGCGCCTCACGATTCCAAGGGCACTTACGATGTCCGCAACGGTCTGCCAGTGTGCCTGGCGTTGTGCAGGTGTGGTTTTGGATCCTGCAACAATGACCATTTCGTTATCATGTGCGGACACATACTCGACAAGTGCATTCAGTTCGGCATCCGTGAAGCTGGGCTTCCTCGAAGGGGCGGACTGTGTAGCCGTGTCTGGGGCATCAGCCTGTGCCGGACGCGCACTCTTCCTCTTCCGCTTGGAAGGTGGTGGTGATCCTGAGTGTCCTACGCTGCTCTGGACACTAGGGGCAGGAGCCCTGGTGGACTCCGTATCAGGAGTGTGGGATTGCACACTCAGCATGGGAGTTGGTGCAGGCATTGGCTCAAGTGTAATAGTGTCAGGGGGAATTTCATCAGGATGGACTAGGACCAACACTGTCCTGGCTGGGTGTGTGAGAGCTGGGGTGGATGGAGCCGCAGCTGCCCCTGCAGCCTCTCCACCCTGCCTACTTGGGGCAGCAGATGACCTTGCTGCCCCTGATCCACGTGGCCTGATGACATCAACGTGCACCAGCGCACGTGTCATAGGCCTGCTGACCTGGAAGTCAGCCATGGAGTCAGCCAGATCTGGTGCCACAATAAGCTGGTCCAACAAGGGCTGAGCATGGATGGTGTCAGCCCTCAACCAGGGGGGGGGGAGGGATTATGGGTGCCCTTGACTGGTCCTCCACACATGGGGGGACAGAGTCACCCTGCAAGTAACGACCACGTCCCCTACCGGATCCACCACGGCCACCACTTGTGGCTTGTCCACCTTTGCCACCCTTACGGATTCCTCGCCTCCCAACCATGGCACTGATGTTAATGTGCGTATGGGAGTGGCTGTAAACTATTGTCCTGGGCAATTGGGGGACAAAGGGGTTGGGTACCAGATGGTAATTGTACCCTAGTGCTCTAGCAAGGCTGAATGTGACCCCTGGGGAAAGATGACGGGTCACGCAACGCACAGGAAGCCCAAAAAAGGGAGATGACATGCACGCAACCCCTCCTAGACCACGTGTGCGGAAAAAAAACCTGCACTACGCTGTGGCACCCAGTAACACAAGAATGAACGTATGCGTGTCACACGCAGCCTAGAATGACCTCTGAAGGGGTAGGCTACACACGGGGCAAGCACAATGTTAGATACGTGCGTGACTCACCGTCTGCCAGGAAAAAGAGCGTGAAAAAGAAGCGCGTGTGCGCGTTGGCAACACCCCCGCCAAAAGAAGAATTGTACGCTGTCTGAGAGACAGGACAACAGTAGAAGGGAACGCTGTTTGAGGGAACAGGCCCAGGAAAACCAGAAAAAGAGAAAAAAGAGAAAAAGCTGTCAGAGGTAACAGGGAGTACGAACCTGAAACGCTGTGAAGTAAATCGCGTGTGAAACGACAAGAAGTACAGATTTCACCCACTCGCTCTCCACGAAAAGCACGTACAAGGAAATGGTGTTCTACACGTACCTTTTATGCAGGCCCACACGTCCAGCGTCACTTCCGCGTGTACGCGCTAGGGCCATTTCCACCAATTACACGCTTTGTCACTTCCGCGTGTAGGGCCATTTCCACCAATTACAGGCTTTGTCACTTCCGCGTGTACGCGCTAAGGCCATTTCCACCACTTACACGCTTTGACACTCGGACGTGTCTTTCATTTTTTTAACACGCAACATTTCAAACGTGTGCCATATTCAACGTGCACGTGACTTCATAGACGGGCATATGCTGGTGGCCTTTGAGCCAATGAATGTAAAGACGTGTGCTGACGCGCTTACGCGCTAAAGGCCTTTCCTCGAATTACACGCAGACGTGCTGGATTTTCACGTGCAAAATCACTCCGTATCAAGCCTGCCACGCGTTCACACACGGAAGACCACGCTCCTGCCCAGAAGGCCGAATTACTGCCCCCCAGAGCCCTGAGCACGCTCCCACCTGCCATCTGCTGCTGCCTGACTGCCTGCTGCCCACGTGTCCTGCCATTTGCTGCCTGCACATCTGCCAGGGGTGCTGTTGCTGTGACCACCCGTGCTGGAACCGAAGGCTCCCGACTGCTTTTCCATCGCCCCACAGCCCAGCCCCAGGACCCAGTTGCCCACCCACTCCTGCCTCTGGGGTTGCCATGTCGGGCACTGCAACATCTGGCACCAGTGGCAACCCCCAGCCAAGGAGGCAGAGGGGCACCAGCTTCACTGCCACCGAAGTTGGTGTCCTGGTGGAGCATATCCTGGGGCAGTATGATGCCCTCTTCGGAAGGTTGTGCGCCGACAAGGAAGGACGGACTCGGATCTGGATGGACATCATGACTGCCATCAACGCGGAGGAGGTGGCAGTCCGTGACTAAGAACGTGTCAGGAAGCGCTGGGAGGACTTCAGGTCCAGGACCCTCAACAAGGCCCGGCGCCTCCTGAAGGCAGCGGATGCTAACGGGCCACTTGTCGGAAGATCAGATGAGAGTCCTGGAACGCATATCCCCAGCGCTCCACGTCCAGGTCCTTGAGAGGCAGACCCGTCTGGAGTCGAGCGGTAAGTGTACATGCATACTGATTGTAAGCTGTGCGTGTGGTGTGCCAGGAGTGTGCAGGTTGAACATGTATTTTTATGTGGGCAAGTAGGGGGGTGTACAGGGCCGTAAGGGTGACACATGCGAGGGGTCTCAGGTGTGACACATGGATGGTGCTTGTGTGTGTGGGCTTGCATGGCACAGGATGTGGAGGAATGATTGTCAGGTGTGACATGGATGTCGATCGGAACACTGCGACAGTTGGCGGAGGTGTACACATGCATGCAAGTTTGGTGGTGTGTGTGCATGTGTAGTGTACTCCCTATGTTGCATGTGATGTATGGATGACCTTTGGCTGCTCATGCTGTTGTATGTGAATGGATGGTGCTGGCTGTTGCAATATGGCTGTGGTATGGCTCATGTGTGCAAGTTCAAATGACATGTGTGTTCGGGATTGTGATGCCATGTCTGAGGTTTACCAATGCCACTCATGTATGACTGTCATGTGTGTATGAGTCCATTGGACAGTGCCCTGATGCCTGTGTTTTCTTTCTCCCTGTCTGCAGCGTCAACTGATGAAGAGGGCGGAGAAGGTGCTGTAGAGCACAGCGGCAGGGGTCGCACCACCAGCCGGAGACGCAAGGCCCGGATCCCCTCCCAGGTTCTGATCTCGTCGGGGAGTGAGGAGTCCAGTGCCGTGTCCCAGGCCGCAGCTGCCGAGGGGAGGTCCAAGAGGCAGAGGTTGGAGTTGGACTCCTCAGCAGCAGAAGGGGCAGCTGGGACCCTACAGGGCCCAACGGAGGAAGATGGCACGGAGTCATCCAGGTTGGTGGGGGGTTTGGAGGAGGAGGAGGCCGTGCAAGCGACAGAGGCGGGGTCTGGAGGTGGGGATTCCACTGGTGCTAGTGGTGCAGTGCATTATCTGGGACAAAAGGCAGCAAAGGCCGCCGCGGAGGTGCCTGTGTGCAATCCTGTCCCTGCTCCTGTCACTGCATCATCTTGCACCAGCGGGGATGCCTACCTCCAGACCCGTTCTCAGGGAGGGGATTGGCTTACAACACCTGGCCTTCCTCTCCCTGCGGATGTGGCTATCCTGCACCAGGTTGAGCCTGTCCAGGGTGGGGTGGCGTTGCATCAACGGGCCATGCGAGCTGACTTGCAGTCTTTTCATGATGAGTCTGCATGTCTTCTCGCATGGCTCGTTGACTGCGTTGACCCACTGGGACAGCTCACCAGGGCTGGATTCCTCCGTTTCCTGGACCTTGTTCCGACCCCCTCCTCCACGGAAACCCTATGACCCAGTCGTCCTCCATGCCATCTTCCCACCCATGTGTCACCTGGGTGCCCTGTGGAGCTGCCTCCGACCGTGCGGCCAGGCTGGTGGACAACAGATCCCTTCCACAGTCGGGAGTCGGACGTCCAGCAGGGGTGGCCACATCAACGACTGCACCCCAGCTGGAGGAGGATGTGCAGGCACCATCGGACAGGGCACATGGACAGCAGCAGCTGCAGCAGCAGGAGGCTGTAGGTGGGAGCCACGATAGCTCGGGGCCTTCAACATCGGAGGGGCAGGCATCGGCCCGAGGGCAGGAGGACCCTGGACGGGAAGTGTCTTCCGTGTGGCAGCGGTTGGGCCACGCCATAGATGCGGAGCGACGGCAGGCGGAAGAGGCGCGGCTCACGATGGTCAGGGCGGAGAACTCCATGCGGAGGGCCCTGAGGCGGGCCGAGTGCCTCGAGGCAATCCACAGGGAGTTGGAGGTGAACATGTCGGCGTCCCTGCAGACCCTCGGGGCCATGGAACAGGACCGCCTCCGGGACATAGACGAGGAGCTCGATGATGCCCTGGCCCGGAACACCACTAAGTGAGCCGCTGGACTGGCCCGCCGCCATTGTATATAGTTATTTAGTGATAGTTTTCCTTTATAGTTTATTTTTATTTGGAGTCGAGGGACACTGCTCCACCTTTTGTATATAGTTCCATTTTAGATAGGTTTTTTGGTAGGTTTCATTTCTTCTGTTGGGATGATGGACCCTGAATACTTTATACATACTTGGACTTTGGATATGGACATTTTTTTTACTATGAATATTTTTTCCCATGGAGCAATGGTTTTCTATTTCTTTTTTCCCTTCATTTCCTTTTTATGGAGTTGAACTTTGGAAGAAATTGTTTTGGGTTATCATTTATTGATTTTAATTTGAAAAGGGACAGCCAGCTTAATTTTTTTTTTTTTTTACTTGTGTATTTTGTTTAATTTTGATTGCCATTACTGTTGTTATTAATACATTATTTGGATTTTTTCATTCTTCAATGTGTGGTTTCATCTCATTGTTTTCATGCATGTCATGATATGGGTTTTCAGGTCCACTTGCAACCATTGTGTGTGTACATGTGTTGATTTACATTGTTTCCATTGGAGTAGTATCATGGGCGCATGTAATACTTGGTTGTGTCTTTGGGCTGTGGTGGCTGGCCATGAGGCCCATGCTTGAGGATTGTCAGGGCCTGTGGGCAGGGGGACATGAGTGGGGGCCTAGTGGAGGCTGCCCATGGTGGCTGGGGGGTGGGGGTGGGTGGGAGCCATGAGTGGGGGCCTGGTGGAGGCTGCCCCTGCACTGCTGGGGGGTGGGGGTGATAGGGGACATGAGTGGGGGCCTGGTGGAGGGTGCCCCACACTGCTGGGGGGGTTGGGGTGATGGGAGACATGGGTGGAAGCCTGGTGGGGGCTGCCCATGGTGGCTGGGGGTGGGGGTGGGTGGGAGCCATGAGTGGGGGCCTGGTGGAGGCTGCCCCTGCACTGCTGGGGGGTGGGGGTGATAGGGGACATGAGTGGGGGCCTGGTGGAGGGTGCCCCACACTGCTGGGGGGTTGGGGGTGGTGGGAGACATGAGTGGGGTCCTGGTGGAGGCTGCCCATGGTGGCTGGGGGGTGGGGTTGGTGGGGGACATGAGTGGGGGCCTGGTGGAGGCTGCCCCTGCACTGCTGGGGGGTGGGGGTGATAGGGGACATGAGTGGGGCCCTGGTGGGGGATGCCCATGGTGGCTGGGGGGTGGGGGTGGTGGGAGACATGGGTGGGGGCCTGGTGGAGGGTGCCCCACACTGCTGGGGGGTGGGGGTGGTGGGAGACATGAGTGGGGGCCTGGTGGGGGATGCCCATGGTGGCTGGGGGGTGGGGGTGGTGGGAGACATGGGTGGGGGCCTGGTGGAGGGTGCCCCACACTGCTGGGGGGGTAGGGGTGGTGGGAGACATGAGTGGGGGCCTGGTGGAGGCTGCCCCTGCACTGCTGGGGGGTGGGGGTGATAGGGGACATGAGTGGGGGCCTGGTGGGGGATGCCCATGGTTCCTGGGGGGGTTTGGTGGGAGACATGGGTGGGGGCCTGGTGGAGGGTGCCCCACACTGCTGGGGGGGGTGGGGGTGGCGGGAGACATGTGTGGGGGCCTGGTGGAAGCTGCCCATGGTGGCTGGGGGGTGGGGATGGCCGGGAGACATGAGTGGGGGCCTGGTGGGGGCTGCCCATGGTGGCTGGGGGGTGGGGGTGATAGGAGACATGGGTGGGAGCCTGGTGGGGGCTGCCCATGGTGGCTGGGGGGTGGGGGGTGGTAGACATGGGTGGGGGCCTGGTGGAGGGTGCCCCACACTGCTGGGGGGGGTGGGGGTGGTGGGAGACATGAGTGGGGGCCTGGTGGAGGCTGCCCATGGTGGCCGGGGGGTGGGGGTGGTGGGAGACATGAGTGGGGGCCTGGTGGAGGCTGCCCCTGCACTGCTGGGGGGTGGGGGTGATAGGGGACATGAGTGGGGGCCTGGTGGGGGATGCCCATGGTGGCTGGGGGGTGGGGGTGGTGGGAGACATGGGTGGGGGCCTGGTGGAGGGTGCCCCACACTGCTGTGGGGGTGGGGGTGTTGGGAGACATGAGTGGGGGCCTGGTGGAGGCTGCCCATGGTGGCTCGGGGGTGAGGGTGGGTGGGAGACATGAGTGCGGGCCTGGTGGGGGCTGCCCATGGTGGCTGGGGGGTGGGGGTGGGTGGGAGACATGAGTGGGGGCCTGGTGGGGCCTGCCCATGGTGGCTGGGGGGTGGTAGACATGGGTGGGAGCCTGGTGGGGGCTGCCCATGGTGGCTGGGGGGTGGGGGTGATAGGGGACATGAGTGGGGGCCTGGTGGGGGCTGCCCATGGTGGCTGGGGGTGGGTGGGAGACATGAGTGGGGGCCTGGTGGGGGCTGCCCATGGTGGCTGGGGGGTGGGGGGGTGATAGGAGATATGGGTCGGAGCCTGGTGGGGGCTGCCCATGGTGGCTGGGGGGTGGGGGTGGTGGGAGACATGAGTGGGGGCCTGGTGGAGGCTGCCCCTGCACTGCTGGGGGGTGGGGGTGATAGGGGACATGAGTGGGGGCCTGGCGGGGGCTGCCCATGGTGGCTGGGGGGTGGGGGTGGTGGGAGACATGGGTGGGGGCCTGGTGGAGGGTGCCCCACACTGCTGGGGGTGTGGGGTGGTGGGAGACATGAGTGGGGGCCTGGTGGAGGCTGCCCATGGTGGTTGGGGGTGGGGGTGGGTGGGAGACATGAGTGGGGGCCTGGTGGGGGCTGCCCATGGTGGCTGGGGGGTGTGGGGGTGGTAGACATGGGTGGGAGCCTGGTGGGGGCTGCCCATGGTGGCTGGGGGGTGGGGGTGATAGGGGACATGAGTGGGGGCCTGGTGGAGGCTGCCCCTGGTGGCTGGGGGGTGGGGGTGGTGGGAGACATGAGTGGGGGCCTGGTGGAGGCTGCCCATGGTGGCTGGGGGGTGGGGGTGGGTGGGAGACACGAGTGGGGGCCCAGTGGGGGCTGCCCATGGTGGCTGGGGGGTGGGGGGGGTGGTAGACATGGATGGGAGCCTGGTGGGGGCTGCCCATGGTGGCTGGGGGGTGGGGTGGTGGGAGACATGGGTGGGGGCCTGGTGGAGGGTGCCCCACACTGCTGGGGGGGGAGGGGTGGTGGGAGACATGAGTGGGGGCCTGGTGGAGGCTGCCCCTGCACTGCTGGGGGGTGGGGGTGATAGGGGACATGTGTGGGGGCCTGGTGGGGGATGCCCATGGTTCCTGGGGGGGGTTTGGTGGGAGACATGGGTGGGGGCCTGGTGGAGGGTGCCCCACACTGCTGGGGGGGTGGGGGTGGCGGGAGACATGAGTGGGGGCCTGGTGGAAGCTGCCCATGGTGGCTGGGGGGTGGGGGTGGCCGGGAGACATGAGTGGGGGCCTGGTGGGGGCTGCCCATGGTGGCTGGGGGGTGGGGGTGATAGGAGACATGGGTGGGAGCCTGGTGGAGGCTGCCCATGGTGGCTGGAGGGTGGGGGTGGTGGGAGACATGGGTGGGGGCCTGGTGGAGGGTGCCCCACACTGCTGGGGGGTGGGGGTGTTGGGAGACATGAGTGGGGGCCTGGTGGAGGCTGCCCATGGTGGCTCGGGGGTGAGGGTGGGTGGGAGACATGAGTGTGGGCCTGGTGGGGGCTGCCCATGGTGGCTGGGGGGTGGGGGTGGGTGGGAGACATGAGTGGGGGCCTGGTGGGGCCTGCCCATGGTGGCTGGGGGGTGGTAGACATGGGTGGGAGCCTGGTGGGGGCTGCCCATGGTGGCTGGGGGGTGGGGGTGATAGGGGACATGAGTGGGGGCCTGGTGGGGGCTGCCCATGGTGGCTGGGGGTGGGCGTGGGTGGGAGACATGAGTGGGGGCCTGGTGGGGGCTGCCCATGGTGGCTGGGGGGTGGGGGGTGATAGGAGACATGGGTCGGAGCCTGGTGGGGGCTGCCCATGGTGGCTGGGGGGTGGGGGTGGTGGGAGACATGAGTGGGGGCCTGGTGGAGGCTGCCCCTGCACTGCTGGGGGGTGGGGGCGATAGGGGACATGAGTGGGGGCCTGGCGGGGGATGCCCATGGTTACTGGGGGGGGTTTGGTGGGAGACATGGGTGGGGGCCTGGTGGAGGGTGCCCATGGTGGCTGGGGGGTGGGGGTGATAGGAGACATGGGTGGGAGCCTGGTGGGGGCTGCCCATGGTGGCTGGGGGGTGGGGGGGTGGTAGACATGGGTGGGGGCCTGGTGGAGGGTGCCCCACACTGCCGGGGGGGTGGGGGTGGTGGGAGACATGAGTGGGGGCCTGGTGGAGGCTGCCCATGGTGGCTGAGGGGTGGGGGTGGTGGGAGACATGAGTGGGGGCCTGGTGGAGGCTGCCCCTGCACTGCTGGGGGGTGGGGGTGATAGGGGACATGAGTGGGCGCCTGGTGGGGGATGCCCATGGTGGCTGGGGGGTGGGGGTGGTGGGAGACATGGGTGGGGGCCTGGTGGAGGGTGCCCCACACTGCTGGGGGGGTGGGGGTGTTGGGAGACATGAGTGGGGGCCTGGTGGAGGCTGCCCATGGTGGCTCGGGGGTGAGGGTGGGTGGGAGACATGAGCGTGGGCCTGGTGGGGGCTGCCCATGGTGGCTGGGGGGTGGGGGTTGGTGGGAGACATGAGTGGGGGCCTGGTGGGGCCTGCCCATGGTGGCTGGGGGGTGGTAGACATGGGTGGGAGCCTGGTGGGGGCTGCCCATGGTGGCTGGGGGGTGGGGGTGATAGGGGACATGAGTGGGGGCCTGGTGGGGGCTGCCCATGTTGGCTGGGGGTGGGTGGGAGACATGAGTGGGGGCCTGGTGGGGGCTGCCCATGGTGGCTGGGGGGTGGGGGGTGATAGGAGACATGGGTCGGAGCCTGGTGGGGGGGTGGGGGTGCTGGGAGACATGAGTGGGGGCCTGGTGGAGGCTGCTCCTGCACTGCTGGGGGGTGGGGGTGATAGGGGACATGAGTGGGGGCCTGGCGGGGGCTGCCCATGATGGCTGGGGGGGTTGGGGGTGGTGGGAGACATGGGTGGGGGCCTGGTGGAGGGTGCCCCACACTGCTGGGGGGGTGTGGTGGTGGGAGACATGAGTGGGGGCCTGGTGGAGGCTGCCCATGGTGGTTGGGGGTGGGGGTGGGTGGGAGACATGAGTGGGGGCCTGGTGGGGGCTGCCCATGGTGGCTGGGGGGTGGGGGGTGGTAGACATGGGTGGGAGCCTGGTGGGGGCTGCCCATGGTGGCTGGGGGGTGGGGGTGATAGGGGACATGAGTGAGGGCCTGGTGGAGGCTGCCCATGGTGGCTGGGGGGTGGGGGTGGTGGGAGACATGAGTGGGGGCCTGGTGGAGGCTGCCCATGGTGGCTGGGGGGGTGGGGGTGGGTGGGAGACACGAGTGGGGGCCCGGTGGGGGCTGCCCATGGTGGTTGGGGGGTGGGGGGGTGGTAGACATGGGTGGGAGCCTGGTGGGGGCTGCCCATGGTGGCTGGGGGGGGTGGGTGGGAGACATGAGTGGGGGCCTGGTGGAGGGTGCCCCACACTGCTGGGCGGGGTGGGGGGTGGGAGACATGAGCAGGTGTGCAGGGTAGTCCCCTGTTTTGTGGGCTGCCTGCAGGGGCCGTGAAGGGTGTACAGGGAACACCTGTGAGGACCCACCCAGCCTAATTGCGTGTGATTATTCCCGCGCACCCCTGTAATACACGTACCCAGCCAAATCGCGTGTGATAATTCCCGCGCACCCCTGTAATACACGTACCTAGCCAAATCGCGTGTGATTATTCCCGCGCACACCTGTAATACACGTACCCTGGCTAATCGCATGTAAAACTTCACGCGTACCCCTGTCATACACGTACCCAGCCAAATCGCGTGTGAAAATTCCCGCGTACCCCTGTAATACACGTACCCTGGCTAATCGTGTGTTTAACTTCACACGTACCCCTGTCATACACGTACCCTGGCTAATCGCATGTAAAACTTCCCGCGTACCCCTGATATGAACGTTACCCGCTTTGCGTTCCTTGTTTGGCTGCCCTGTAAACTGGTCCAGGGTTAGCGCAGCCCTTTGCGATGATTTAGCGATTTTGATGGCTTTTCCTTGCGCGAGGGCGTTCTTGGGGGTGTTACTGGCGCTGCTGCAGGGTCGCTGCGATACTCTGCGCCACGGCTGGTTTGGGAGCCTAAAATCCATGAATACGCTGTGCGCGGAAATCGGTTTTGGCGCACGCGCCTGGCGCAGACAATCGCACGCGGACACTCTGCGCCAGCCGCTTGCGACACTTTTCTGCGAAATTCTATGAATCACCTTTAAAGCTTTTAATGAAAATGTGTGCAAAGATTTGCCAACTGTGTTTGTAGATGGATGTGCTTACCATATAGAAAATGATACTGAAAAACAGCTGGTGGTAGGGATAGGAAATGTCTGGGTAAGCTGTTCAGGCATTCCTAGTATAGGGATGAGAATTGGAACCAGGAGTATCCAAGTAGCAGAGTTAGCTGCCATTTATAATGCAGTTGCTACCTCAGTTGAAAACAAATTCAAAGAAATTGTCCTAGTAACTGATTCTGATTATGCATGAAACAGTTTCATACAGTATTTACCTGGCTGGAAGGCAAAGGGTATGCTCATATATAACAAGAATCCCCTCAAACATGTGAAAATTATCCAAGTTATAGATAAATTGGTGTCAGAGAATGATTTAATAATACACTGGAGGAAAATGTGTGGGCATTTAAAGACACCATAAGAGGATAAGGAGGAAAATTACAAGGCAGATTAATTAGCCAACATTGGGGCTCTAATGGGAGAATTATCCCCCATTGAACACCTGATTGGCGAGATACAGGTAGGTGCGTTGACACGCTCCAAATCTCCAAAAGAGCTTGAACAACCTGTTGTGCAATGGAGTTAAGATACGCCAGATCAGGACCTGATTAAGGCACAAAAAGAGCACTTAGTGTTGGGTGTTTTTTATAATCATTTGATGGACCCCGAACAAAATCCCCTATCTGAAAACGATATCAAAGGAAAGGAAGAGCTGAGGGTGTTGTTAAAGAACCAAAAGAGAATTAAATTACAAGATGGTCTGATGATTAGGGAATCTGTGACAGGTCAGATACAAGGGGTGGTGCCTCTTTCATTCAGAGGGCTAATGTTACACCAAAAGCATGATGCAATAACTGCAGGACACAGGGGTTCACAAAAAACTCTCGAAATATTGAAGGACTATGCTTACTGACCCCATATGTCCCAGGATGTGGAATTACACACCAAAGGGTGTCTGGTACGTGCACAATTTAAACCTGATTCACCAATGCATAGAGCTCCATTAATGAAAAGAGGTTTAACCCTTCCATAGTCAGATTTACAAATCGATTATGTTGGGCCTGTGAAAAGATCAGCCAGAGGAAATATATATTTGTTAACGGTGGTATGTCTAATGTCGAAGTGGGTGGAGTGCATTCCTGCACCAGACTGTAGTTCACAAACAGCAGCCACATTGATGGTAAATCACATATTTTCAAGGTTTGGATTACCACAAAGGATAGAACCAGGCAGGGGAAGTCATTTCACAAGTGCCTTGATGAGCAAGGTGTGGCAGATATTGGGAGTAAAGAGGAAATTGCATATTTCATATAGGCCCTCTTTTTCTGGAAATGTAGAGAGAAGCAACAGATCTATAGTAGAGATACTAAAGAAGATTGTGGATGAGGCAGGTTCCAGTTGGGATCTACGGTTACCTTTAGTATTAATGGCCATTAGGGCAACTCATGCTAAAGCGATAGGCATCAGCTCTCATGAAGTGTCGACAGGAAGAAAAATTGTATTGTCACAACATTTATTGTACAGGACACATGATTAGACACTTGTGAGTGCATCCACAGTTCACACATATGTGGAAGAATTGAGGAAGCACTTGCAACATGCATTTGCATTTATACAGCAGAATCTGGAAAGAGCTGCTGAAAGTGCAAAGACCTATTATGATAAAAAAGACATCTGTAAAAGAATATAAAATAGGTGATCAGGTGAACAAATACCATTTTCGGAAAACCAGGCACAAAAATTCTACATTTCTCGTGGCATGGCAAGGGCCATTTGAGATTGTATATAAGATATCCCCTGTTGTATATCAAATAATGAGAACAGAGGTTGAGATGGTGACAGAGCAATTTCTTCACGTCAACTAAATTAAGCCCTGCGACCCAAACAAGAGGTGAAAAGACTTGAGTGAGTAGAGAATGGTTAAATGTATTGATTGCAATGGAAATAAAGCTGACAATGTAATTAAGGGAACAATGATAAAAGCACAGTAGGTTTAACTGTGAACAGATACATTGGATATTGACTGTTTCATAATGCATGTAACCTAATAACATGAGAGCATATGCAAGGCGGCATATATTTCACTCCATGAGTAATCAGAACTATGGTCCAGTGAGTAAGCAAAAACAAACCTTAGGAAGTGGTGCATTATTTTATGAAGAGGCGCTGAATCAGACTGAGCTATTCTAATATTGTGTGGTTACATTTTCTGCATGGGTCTCAAATAAGCAAAGAAGCACGGTGAAAAGGAATAGAAATATAAAATTTTATAGAAGGGTGTGTATTTACTTGGGAATTACTGTGATGCATAGTGATGCAAAGTGTAAAATGTTGTTTTGTTTTTTATAATGTGTGTTTAATTGCAGGTATCTAAAGTGGCAAAACCAGGGAGCTATGGTGTTTTGGCCACGTTTCTTTTCCAGCCTTGTAGTGAAAGAGGGATAGACAATTGTTCTATACTATGTACTTAACCTGTCTCCTTTCTATTCACTTTAGAAATCAGTTATTGATTATCCTGGCAGGCCGGTTCATTGAGAAGATGGACCATTGCAGGCCATGGGATTGAAGGCCATGGGATTGGAGTCCACGGGAGGAGACCCCGGGAAGCCCCGGACCGAAGAATGGGGATGAAGATAAAGAGCCTGAGGTGCCAAAAACAGATGACCATAAGAGATGACTTCTGTGAAGGGGACTCCATGGAGTGTCACACCAGAGAAATCTGAGAAATCTCTGTAAGAATGCTGTTATGCAGATAATTGGTGCAAAGACTGATAGATAGGACATCCGGAGGCCTGGTCATCAGGATTCTGGGTATCAAAAAGTGAACATGATTGGTCCTCATTTTACCTGGTTCATCTTCAGTGCATTCTGTTTGTCATTTATTGCTGATAGAGCATATTACTGTGCTGTGTTTTGCCAGTTTGGTCTTGAACTGGGAATAATGGAAGTCATTTATTTTTATTTTTATTTTTATTTTATTGTTTTATTTTGGTGCACACCTGCTGATATTGCATAAAAGAAAGAACATGCTTACCCCCTAAAATACATACATGCTGACACTTAAAAATTTGTGGTATTATGGGGCTTGAACAATCCATGGACATGTGAACTATTGGATGTGTACACTTCAGTCGGGAGTGTGCACATTTGTTATTCTATTACATATGCGCATGCATGTGAAGACTGATATACATATTTTATTTATTTTTTGCTTTGCACTCAATTATTAGTTGTGAAATAGCTATATGTTCATTTATATTACTGTGGTATTATTTCTAACTGTTATTCTTTTGATGATTGATGTTGATGTGAAATTACTCCAAGTATGACATTGCGAGCAGTCATAGCTATCTGAAATGGAGGGAAGTATGTAGGGATATATGGCAGTGATTTTAAAAGCCACCAGCAAAATTTGTGCAGATGAAAGTCATTTTAAAAGCAGCCAGTTAAATGTGTGCAATGGGGTAGTAGAAATGCAGAAAAGCGATGGTAAACTATATGAAACAGGTGAAATGCCAAACTGATTCCATATAACAATGAATTAGACCTCCATGGCAAAGCAGAATTTTTGCAAAAATGTCTGCAAAAAGACAGTGGATTCAAAGTGCATTATATTTATGGATTATGAGAATTCCCATCTGTGTAAAGTTGCATTGGAAAATGACTTATATTAATTAACTAACTTCCCTATTATTAACACCCCAATAATTAGTTAGTTCTCCTGATTAACGTTGCAATGCATTGTCAGTGAACACGGATGGACATTCTGTCTTAGTATTTCTCCATCAATGAAAAAAAAACACAATGAGAAATGAATGGCTGTTTTTTGTGTGCATTCTGAGAGTCCTTTATGTGCGAAGGAAGCAGGAAAGCAAGTTGATACATATATCAACTCCTGCAGAGGATTGGTCAGTGGGATCAGGAGCATAGGAGGGGTTTAGATACTTCAAAGTGGAGGCAGTTCTGCTCTTGATTGACAGGCAAATTGATTAAATAGGGGATGAATCAAAGTGCTGGGCTCTCTTCTGTCCTGCGCTTCTGCTGGGTGCTCCTGCTTTTGTTGCTGGCTGCCGAGGGGATTCAAAGGCTGCAGCCCTAGTCTGCTTGTGAGTTGAAGGCCACTTCTCGGGAGTGCCAGTGATGGTGTGGGGGCTTGGGAAGAATTCCCCGCAGACGGACAGGAGTAAAAAGGGGTCGCGCAGATAAGACACAGCTACTTCAAGTCATTATGTAAGTGCTTGTGGAATTGAGGAGAACGTTGGATGACTGCCAATTATCTGTGACTGTTTAGACAAGAATAGGTCATTATTTTCAACTGGATCATTGTGATATTTCGAACACTGGTACTAAAAAAAGAAAATGTTTTGCAATGCACGTTTATATCTTGTCTCTTTGATAACTGGAGCAGTGCTGATCTGTTGGTAAGAGCTCATAACTGTGTTATTATGAAATGTCATGTTTTGTTTCTTGTTTCGTAAACAACTGTACTACAGAAATAATAACTGCAATAACAGAAAAAAGTTGGTGTCTATTTTATTTTTCTTGTCATAAGCCTGATGGTCACAATTTCAGTGGGGAAAAGTAACTGGGAAACGCCTTGGGGATTACATCACAATGGTAAAATTCTTTACTGCTGAAGGTAAAAAGTAAGAAACAAAAGTGGCAATACAAAAGGCAATTTAGAAAGTTTTTGTGTTGGTGTGAGTGTGTTCCACCATGCATGCTGACGTGGAACAGAGCCCTCCAAGGGCATAGGCTGGTGATGTAGATAAGTCATTAGCCCTTTTTATACACTATCACATTATTTATGAAATTACCAGGTTCCCTCTAAATGTGCTAAGCCTGGGTGGATGCCTGCAGTCAACCCAAGTACAGGACATAGTTATACATTGGGAAAGTGTGTCTTATTATATAGGGTAGTGTTATGAAAGGTATGCTCACTACTAAATTACCACCAAAATGAGGTAATGCAAATTTACTGCCAGTATACCACAATACTAAAATACCGCCAAGTTAGGTAATAGCCCAAAGCCAAAACCTCCAACACTCACCACCTCATACTGCTCACTTGAATGCCTTATTTAACCGCAGTTTCTCTCGCCCACTGTGTGCTGCCTCTTGCTTCTGATAATTAATCTTTCTTGCACTTGTGACAGGAAGTCACTCTCTCCAAACATCCAAAATCTCTCATTGTTTCAGCATTCAAATCTGTCCTCAAATAGTGCCTTCTTGCGCTTAAGGGACTCCTGTTGACCCATCGCATTGTCCCTTCCGCTATCCAACGCCATTTGATTGCAGTGGTAACACTTTTAATGATTAGCTACACCATGTAGACATTCATGTTTCAGTGAAACTATACACCCCCTTACTTCTAGATATAATCCCATTACCAGTTGTGCAGTCTCACTTTCCAACAATTTAATATACTGATTTTTAGTTTTTCTGTATTCTTCCAATTTTATATCACTCTCAGACCCTGTCAATGACTGGACAGCAATAGGTTATGAACATTCTGTTTTTAAACGCAAACTCATAGTGTAATGCTGACATCCGCTGTGAACTACTGTTAGGTATTAATGCTAAAAAAAAAGATGTATTTTATTAATGAATAAATACTAAAAAACAAATAAAAGAATCAATCTGTCTGTTCTGTGTGGTGCTAAAATGCCAGGAGACGTTATTTTTCGGCAATCTAACCAAACACATTAATTGCACTTATGTAGGAAGCTGCACATAGCTCCTCATCAGAACAGCTCCCATAAGATTGTCGTGTAAGAGTCTCAATGCTCATCTGCTTGTAGCGGCAATTAACTACCTTCAGCAGCCACCACTATACTCACAGACTTTATCATGGTTAGATGGATAGATACATGCGGCTTAGTGGTATGAGTGAGAATTAGCAGCTCTTGCTCAGGGTCTGTACACATCAGTTCATTGACTGACAATTTTCTGCCTGTCCTCGGTTGAACACGTAGGTTGAACACGTAACTTTGGTGATGGTACTGGCAACCAAACATATTAAACGGAAAAGATTCATATAAGCACTCACATTGGTTGAGTAAGTCAGCATAGCAAGTAATCTCCACATTCACCAGGGGTGATAATTGTGAGTCTCTTGCAATAAAAGCCTGGAAAAATAGGGGATTTCAGTGGAACTACCAGTGTAATACAACTTGTGGTAATTTCGGCAATTTTTCTCTTTTTTGGCAGTAAAGCAGCGGATTTACCACCATAATTGTAGTACAACAGTGCAGTAATACAGCGGTAATGGAATTACTTCTCCGGTACTGCCTTTTTTTACTGCACTACCATACTTGTAATGAGACCCGATGTTTTTTTAATCCACAAGATGTTGTGCTGAATTTCAACAGTACCGTGACCCAAAAGCTTCCAGCTTACCTGCGTGAGCACATGCAACATTGAAGCTGTCAACACCTACCCCTCAAATATCAACTGCACATTAAACTATCTTAGCAAAAATTTAAATACGTAATTCAGGTCTTGGTGATGACAATATGACCACATTTTACTAGAATACCCTCAGGACAATACCAGATGTTATCGACCCTTGTGAACATTATGAAAGCTTTTGCTTTGCTTGGGCTTTTAAATATGTGCCCAGACAGATGCCACGTGTGAATGTACACTCCCTTAGGTATATTATCCAAAATGAAGAAAGTTGACAGTGCAATTCCCGAAAAAGCAGACTTTTTCTTTTTAATTAGAGATGTGCTGACTGTCAAATAATGAAGTCTGATAAATTACTTTTTTGTCCCAGAGGCTAATTTCTAGTGATTCGGGGTGTGTTCATTTTTAATGATTGTGTACATGGTTGTGTGGGGCTGGTTAGTAGCCTCCCAGGAAAGCCATAGTTTTGCTGAATATGATAACCTTTTTGACACCATTCATGACATAATTTCTGAACTGTGCAATAATGTTGAAAATGTCAAAGGTGATGACTCTCCTGCTATGCACCCTCAGAAGACTGTAGAATTCTTTGCACGATGGGAGAGTACTACAAGCATGTGCTCAAATAAATCATTGCACATTCATTTGAATGTACAAAACTCACGACAATAAATGTAAATGCTTCCAATGTAGCCTATCCTATGTTCTTGACACGTTTACAAATATATATATACTCTGCTTATTTGACTCATTTGGATAGCCACTTGGGCAACCTGAATATGGTAAACAATGCAAAGTCAACACTGTTTACCTTCCTCACATTTCCACTTCTTCAGTTCTTTTTTTCATTTCTTTTATTAATTGTGTTATGGTACACAATTTCAAATACATTTAGCAGCATGCAGTGATTACATTTGAAACGAAAATATTACACATTATTAGTATCCAGCGAGGGGGTGTTGCGGCCTCCCAGCCAATGAGGAGGCTCAGAATGCAGGTATTACCAGATGCTAATACTGCTGCCCTGAGTCTCCGCACAGCCGGTGGCCGCCATCTCCCATCGCCGGGGAATCAGGTAAGTCTTCCCCCCACCTCCTCGGAATTCACTTCAGTCCCAAGCGCGTCCTCTCCCGATCTGCGACAGGCCGTCATGGAAAGGAAGAAGTGCCTACGTGTAGTCCCTTCTCCCTTCCCATTGCGGCCATTGTATTTGTTTACTTTCTTTCCTATCTTTTTAATGGATGCCATGGAAATGGAGAAGGGACTATGTGTAGTCCTTTCTCCCTTTCTTCCTTGCCATGGTGGCCATTTTATTTGTTTACTTTTTTTCCTATCTTTTTAATGGCCGCAATGGAAAGGGAAAACAGACTTGGACTTTCTCTATTTTCAATATCATCCCAATCTCTTAACTTCTTTGTAACCAGTGAGAGATTAGACTCTGGATTTATACCTGCCTCCATTAAAAAACTCTTGAAGGCAAAAATAATTTTTTTTTGTGGGTGTGTGGTGTTCACCTAAATGAGAGACCAACCCTAGTCTAGTAAAAAGAGTGTTCCCCTTTCTCTTTGA
This sequence comes from Ambystoma mexicanum, assembly GCF_040938575.1. NCBI lineage: Eukaryota > Metazoa > Chordata > Amphibia > Caudata > Ambystomatidae > Ambystoma > Ambystoma mexicanum. The sequence goes on from NC_090932.1 coordinate 783,331,930, forward strand.
TCTTTGAATAAAGGATCAATTTATTCCATTTGTATGTGCACCACCATGACCTTAGACCAAGCTCCAAGCCTAGAATTGCCATGGGCAGAGAGCGAAGGAGTCCCAACACAATGCACCAGAGTTTCCCTTCAAATGGATAGCCTAATCAGTAGCAACTCCACGCCATAGGGGGCGTCGCTTTCGCTTTCTAGAATTGTAGTAAGGGACACAAAGAGTAATTAAAGTTCTTGGCTTGGATGATCTTCATTTAAGTAACAAAGGAATCAATCCTGCCCCAAATCTTTTCCTTAATAAACGGTGGTTGGTTATTGTTGGCGAAGACAAACACCAGGTATATGAGTTGACCAACCTCTTTTATTCCACTGTCATTCAAGACCCAACTAAAGTGTTTGTATGTATGCTTTGTATTAAACATTAAAATGCTAGACTTATTAGGGTTAATCTCTCACCCATTTTCACTAACATATTTTCCTACTTATTCGAGGCTTCTTTGTAACCCAATAGGGATGGAATCCAGTAGGATCATGTCATCAGCATAGACCAACCAACCAACCTCCAGCTGCTGGCCTAGCTCTGATGGATAGAGTCTGGGTGTCGGTAGGGTTTTCTGGCAACCCGAGATGTAACGGTTACATACAGAGGGGGCTAACACACACCCCGGTCTTAATCCTGACTTAACCAGAACTCCTCTAAATAGCTCCCACTATGAGTTTAAGCACATTCTCAAGCTATTGTCACTAAGTCTCAATAAGGCCAGTGGGATGCTCCAGTTTTATAGTGTTAGCCATAGAAGACCCCTGTCCGCTTTATCAAAGGTAGTAAACATGTACACACTGTTCTGAGTAAATTTGTTGTCCCTTAGGTCTAAGTGCTTTCAATTGGCATACAGTATATGCTAGACCATTCAATGCTGTCCCCATACCCTAATTAAAACCAGTTTGGTAGACATTCAGTCTCTCTTTTCTTTCTATCCACTTGGTCAGATATTTTAAAACAAAAGCAGCTAACACCCTAATAGAGGTATCAATTAAGTCTTTAGGGCAAAGGAGACATTCTGTCTCCCTTTATATATGTAGGCACAATAATTGTCTTATGCTATGAATCAAGAATGGTTAATTATTGTGCTACATGTGTAAACAATGTTAGCCCAGGTGTGTATTTTCTTTTAGAACCATATTGGAAACACCATCCGGCCACATGCCCTTGAATTATTTAATCTCATTAAGGCTAACGCCAAATCCTCTAAATCAAAATTCTGTACCCATGGGTTGGAGGATAATGATATTGTTAGACAGGACACTTCGCCACCTCTAGTATAATGGAAGTGCAGGCACCAAGCGGATTCCAGGATGTAATTGGCTTGACCGGCAATCTGAGTTTTCTCATGTCCATTCAAGACTCGTCAAATTCTACTTTCATCGTTGTAAATTAATACATTTATCATCTTTTTATTAGATTTTATATTGGTTTGAGTGTTATGCAATTTGTGCCAGTTCTTCTATCTTTGTTTAATCTGTTTGCATTCAACAGCTCTTTTATCTTGCTGCAGTTTCTTGTCGCATACCGTTCACCTAAATTGTGATTTCATTTCTCTTTTACGATTCTGCACAAGAATGTCAAATTAATGTTTATGTGTGGAAGTTCCAGCTCTCAAGAGTCAGGAGATGCAATTGGCAATTATTCATCATCTCTGAGAAGGAATTTGGAACATACCTACAGACCCTCTCTAGAGGTGACTAGTTTCTCCAAGTCATGCTAACCCTCAAATGTAGTCCTCTTATATTATTAAGCATCTGTGTCAACCTGTTTCCAGAATTATTAACTACTATATCATTATATGTTGGACTGACGAATCTAGTACTCCCCATGTTGAGCGGGATTTTAAGGCCAACATTGTGTTCTCACTATTAGAGCTTTTAAAATTATAAATTAACTGATACTGCATAAGAGCATTAGAAAAAACATACAACCAATAGTTGAGCAGGACAACAATCCAAACCAAGTGGGCTGACTCGGCCATTCACAATGCACATTCCTGTTAGTTTAGCAAGGTTCCATGTACTCATAAACTTCACCCAGGTGTGGCCCGTCGCCTCCCTCTTATTTAGTGATACCACCAGGATTAATTAACTAAATGTGCGAATGCTCCTTTGATCTTCAGTTTCACAGACTTCATAGTCAGGGCAAAGAAATTAAAGTTGTGCGCACAAATAACCAACGTGTAGGTGGAAACCCATTGCAACAAGATTTAATCTAATTCAGATCTTATACTTCGCACACCTGAGCGAAGTACCGAGAAGTACCGCTTTGCCGCTCATCTTGCCGGTCTGGAAACGTGAACTGCTGCTCAATAGGGCTCATTACTCTTCTACGGCATCAAGGACTTCTTTCTCTGTTGTGGACTATTGTTGATTGATTTTAAGTTCTTTTTTCTTTTTATTTGCAGCTTAAAGAAAGCCTTTAATTAGGCAGTTATCACTCAAACTTTAGGCTCCGCCCCTTTTTTCAGCATGAGCCTACTTAATCTGGCATGCGCACGCACCATAGCGCGTGCACCTGAGCGAAGTACCGAGAAGTACCGCATTGCTGCTCATCTTGCCAGTCTGGAAGCGTGAACTACTGCTCAATACGGTACATTACTCTTCTACGGCATCAAGGACTACTTTCCCTGTTGTGACGAGTGTGGATTGATTTTAAGTTCTTTTTTCTTTTTATATGCTGCTTAAAGAAAGCCTTTAATTAGGTCATTATCACTCAAACTTAAGGATCCGCCCCTTTTTTCGGCGTGCACCTACTTAATCTGTCACGCGCGTGCATTAGCAGGGTGTTTGGGGTCTGTGTTTTGTTGCTTTTGTTGCTTTGACTTGCCTTGTCTGTTTTGCTTATTGAGTGTACGTATTGCAGTGCCCCATTGTCATTAGCGAAGCGTTCAAAGCTTCATAATGAAACTGAGCCTCTATACGCTCCGTACAGGCATGCCTCCTCCCCATTGTGAAGGTGGGGTGATAATTGTAAACGGCCCAAAGTAGCTGCCCCCGCTGTTTCTATACAATGACAAGTGTGCTCCACCCCGAATGCTCTCTTTAAAGCTAAGAATCGGGTGACACGACTCACTATTACTACAAAAGACACTTCTGCACGTGATATTCGTTTTTTTTATCCTCACTCTGTAGTGAAACTGCGGGCCTCTAAAAGTGATGGTCTCTTACCTACAGCAACGAGTGACCTGCCTGCCTGTCATTCCCATACTAACATGTATACAAAAAGTAAGTCTGCTCAGTGCACTACTACTAACATCTCCCTTTCTGATAGCACGGTGTTGAGGGAGGACTCTATGGCTCCTATAGCCATTGCTTGTCAGGATAAAAGTTCTGTAGCTTCTGTAGCTTCTGATGGTGTTGCAGTCATCGATTTAGAGTATCCAGGGTCTAATTTCACTGTTCAGGAGACTATTGAGAACTCGTCTTTTTCGCCTAAGATGTTTTCCAATGCTGATTTTACGAAATCAAATGTAACCTCTTCCTTTCTCACTCCCACCCCACGAAAATGTAATGTTATAGAAAGTCAACCAAATATTCAAGGTATCCCAAAGGTGGTCGAACTTACATTGGAAGCAATGAACCTCACAATGAAGACCATTACCCAACTTTTTAATATGTTGAGTGTGAAACTAGATGTTCAAAGTTCACAATTAACTTCTGTTATTGCATGGCAAACGAAACAGGACCAATACATGGAACAAAAGGGTGCCCTTTTAGTTGAACAAACTTTGCGTAACAATGTGCCCTACTATATTAGTAGATAAAAGCTCATCGCCCATAAAATCTTTAACATCTGGCAGTTCAGCAAACATTCCTTTTGCAATATTGGAAAAAGACTCCTCCGCTACAAATATTTTGATCCCTTGTCCGCCATTGAAAACGAATGTAACGATTGCTGATAATACTACTTTAACACCTTCATTACCTTATATCGGTCAAATTATTACTGAACAATTACCTTTCAAAGATAACCTTGATGAAGTACCTCATAGTACGAATATTAAATGATCCGAACAAGAACAATATACCATTTTTTGTAAAAAAAAAAATACCACTAAGCAAGAAAATCATTGCTCCCACAGTGAAAAAATCTAAAATTATAAAAATGAGCAAAGTTACCATAACAGCTGGGTCGAAACAATGTATTAAAACATGGACTGTTATCTTGCCTCTATGGCTGTAACCAAGAAATATTTCCAACTGAACCAAGCTCGTGAATTGAAACTTGCTACTGCAAACATTACTGCTTCGTCTATAATGCCCTATGCACCGCGGGATAATTTAGTTAATGCTGTCCAAGGTCATGAAAACTTGTGATCAAAAGCTACTTTATCTGTTGATACTGATCATGCTTTGTTGAATACCTTAATTGATATAGCTCAGAGTCATAACAATCTACGACCAGCTCTAGAATTTCAGATCACCAAAGCACCCGTATCTGCTGACAATGATCAAGCAGCGCAAGATATAAGGAGCCAGGAGATAATGAAGGAAGTTGATGCGCATATGAGTAGATTTCCATCTGCCCCATTATTACAGGCCCCAGTGCTAATCCCTAATGTATGTCCACCTGCAATAGTCCTTGAGCCTTTAAATCAACTATCCTTGCCTGATAGGCGATTAGATCCATCCAACAAACCATCTTTAAAGGCCCAACTTAGTAATGGTGGATCGGAATCAGTATCTCAACTTCCCAAATCTACACATGACGCCGAGATAGCCTTATTGTTACAATCTCTTTTACCTTCCAATCAGAACAAGGCCTTAGACCCCATAGCGTCTAACACCCAAAAAATGAGCCAAAACCTAAAACAAACTTCAAATTTGAAAGATCGTAATAAGAACTCTACTGCGTTAATCCTTGGTTGTCGACCTTTGCCCTATCCGTTGTATGTCCTTAACAGACGTAGTGTTCTAGAACTGTTCTCTGACATTCCATTGCTGGAGGACATTAGTACTGCGGACATTGAACAAGTTGAATTCTTTAATGACTCTACATTGAGCGCAGCTTGTCTGTGGCTGAGCTCTCGAGTCGTTTGGAATCTTATTTGGGCAGCTAAAGATCAGCTTCTGGCTCTCGGTTTTTTGATTCTGTTGGGACCTCTCAATACTAGTATTGAACACCCAAAAGCTGGTTTGTGGATAGATGCAACATCAAAGGAACTTGCCAAACTCCCCACAGTTAGACATTTAGAACAATTTAGCTCAAAATGCATTTGTAATTGTGATTCCAGAAGTTAACTAGGGAATACTAGTGGAAAAGATCACTTTATAACTCTAGCATCTTGGAATACACGTGGTCACCATCATCTGATCAATAATGAAAATTGTACATTGGACAGTTATGATATGATCCTATTACAGGAGACTTGGCTAACACACTTCACTTTACCCCGGCACTTAATGAAGATAAGGGTCTTCCCATGTCTGGCCTTTTAACTGGTTCCAAATTGAGTTCTAAAATTAGTATAATTTTTACCCATGCTCCGAATTCATATTCTCAACTTACTATTGCTTCAATTGATGCTGTTTTGTATGCACTAGTTAACTTATACTGGAACCCCAAGAGCATTGACGAACAGAGGTTCTTGTTGGAGGTTTCCATCCTGTTGGATTACATTGTACTGGTGCCTGAAATTGGTCATACTATTGTGGCTGAAGATTTTAATTTGCACTGCCTTTTACAAAAGAACAGTCACAAACCTTCAAGACGTATACAATGGGACCAGTTTATGGCTTCTAGAGGATTTTGCATGGTTAATGGAAGTAGTTTCGATAATAGCGATTCAAAACACACATGCGCCCTTATTCACAGAACGTTTTCCTATGGGGTTTTACCATTATAAAACACTTCCATGAATTAGGCCCTTGGTCTCAAGGGTGTAACAAAGTTACCATTGATTATATCTATGTAGAAGACAAACTATTCTCAAAAACGAAATCCTTTCAAATCAAATCCATGGTGGGCAGTGACCATTGAATGTTTAAGTCGGTTACTGCTTTGTCTCAACCAGAACAAGCAACTTTGCTCATAAAAGGAACAATGTTTGTCAATGGGCGCTTGAATCGAATAAAATGGACTGAAAAAACATTAACCCAATTTGAGCAATCTTTACACTCTGCTTTCGTCCATTAGCGAGTAAATCAACCATCTTGCGACATTCCATATTATGACCTCATGCAACATTCTGTTGTGAGAAGTAACATTCACTCATCTCACGTACGCCGAAACCATACTTTTGACCTCAAGGCTAAAAACATGAAAACTGCATTTCATATACACAAGCGAGAAGCCATGAAGTTGTCAATAACCTTTAGATTTAAAGCCTTAACTAAGGCTAAAACAACTTACAGAAATTGGTGCCGTTGGCATCGCATTAAATTGTTGCAACAAGATGGTGAAACTATGTTATTAGCCATTTGCGATAAAAACACTGGCCATATTTGGAAAGCGTTGAATAATGCTCTAGCTACTCCTCAGACAATGGGGGTCATTACGACCGGGGCGGTAAGGGATACCGGGCACTGGTAAGGTTTTATGATTCAGAATATACCAATAGAACACCTGTTCAAAGGATACAGACTGGTAGCCAAAAAGGATACACTCGCAGACGTCCCTGAAGTAACCGAATGACCTGGAGTAGAACGACGTCCTGTCAAGGTTAGACCTTCCAACTAATGTCACTCTCTGACTAGTAAAAGTCTACAGCCAAAGAGAGCCATTAGTGGAAAGGGCATGTGAGGAACAATATTCACCAGGCTGTTGATAGAAAAAGGAACTACATTAGAAACTGAACTATCACCAAGGGAGCAGCTAAGCACCTTTCTAGGTTACACTAACCTGATTATCAGGACAGCCACAGGTAAAGTCCAGGAATGTCAGCAAGTAATCCAAGGGAACAACGACAAGGAAGGAAGTTAGTAGAGGATTCTAACCCAAGTGCAACAAGGGCCAAACTAGAGTCGGGTTGGTGCACACAGGATAGCGTCCTTTGAGTCCAGTGCACAAGTCCTGAATGGAACCAGGAAGGTAGAATGGAGTAAACCTTGTTCCAGGTAAGTTGAGACTAGCAATGCCCTTTAGAAGAGGTTCAAATAGGATCTGTGAGATTAATAGACTGCACTCACGATTAACACAAACCAAAGGAAAAGTAGTCCTTAATTGCCCAGGAAATGGGACCCGCTATTAAGGAATATGGCATAGTGGTTTACAGGAAACAAGGTAAGGCTGTCAACTGAGGAAAACTGCTCCAAGCGGAACTGAAGCTGAAGAGGTTGAAGAATATGCTGTAGGATGCAGTTTAATGTTGTTTGCTGACTGAGGAGAGCAGCAGGCGACTCCGAGGATCTTGAACGGGTAAGTTGACGGAAAGCTGCAGGGGAGCGCGAATTCAGGAAGGTTGCCGACTGAGGAAATCAGCAGGCGGCTCCGAGTGAAACCGGAGGGGGTAAGTTCCCGAAGTGCTGCGATGCAACACGGAGTCAGCAGCTGCTCCGTGCGGAATTGGAGTGAAAGTGGGATTGGAAAGGATAGCTGTAGAATGCTCTGAAAAGCTGGATCTGTCAGGAAATTGCAAACTCCAAGCTCCGGAACGCCATGAATCGAAAAACGATCAGAAGCGCAGTTTTCTTGGAAGCGCTGCGTTATATACGTGTCATGTGACATTCGTGTTACACACGTAAAGAAGAATACGGCAGGAATCAGGTTACTGGAACACATCACGTGAATCAACCCGTGAGTGTACCAATGTAAACAAAGCAGATGCACATGTAGAACGGTGGTCAGTCAAAAGGCCGAAAAAATAATATCGAATTACAAAAATCTCAAAAAAAAAATCTCGAAAAAAAAAATATCGAATTATTTATTTATTTATTTATATGTGTTTTTGGGGTCAGGTAAGTAAAAAAAAGGGGTAAAATAAAAAATAAATAAAAAAGGGGGTTGAGGGGGGAACCCCCCCATTTCGAATAAAAAACGTCATAAAAAAAATTCGACATTTTTTTTTTCGGCCTTTTTTTTCGAGATTTTTTTTTTTAGAGATTTCAAAATTCGGTATTATGACCATAAACCATGTAGAATTAACAAAACGCTGTCAGCATGCGCATTAGGACATGATGTTTTCTAATAGCGGTGCTTCCCCGGCAGTTTACCAACCAATCTCCAATGAGTGTAGAATGGCCTGGCAGATCTGAAGGCCGTGTGTGCAGTTAATATTGAGTGTTTGGGAGTTCTTGGTGAAACATTAGGAGTGGAAGAATATGTGCTGGCTTTACAGACAGGCCGACAGGCATGACATAAGGAGACCGGTACTGGTAGTCCCTTACCGCCCTATTCCAAGGTCCCTTGGCGGGGACCGTAAGGGACGTGTGGTCTGACCACGCGTCCCTTACGGGTCCTGCTTAGGGACCAGGGTGCTAATAACGGGCTTGCAAGTCGCGAGCCCGTTATTATCGCCCTCCCCATTCCCATTGAGCCCTGTGTGGGCTCAAATGGGAATGGGGAATGGTTTGTTCAATGGGGACTTACCGGTCCCGCCAGGGTCAGACTGCACCGGTAAGTCCCCATTGAACAATACCGGTGCCGGACCCGTTATTGGAGGCAGTCATGGTGCAAATAGCGCCATGACTACCACCAATCTCGGAATGAGGCCCAATGTCTCAAATACATACAGGCCGATTCATGGAATAAATGTGCGCCGAAAATCCCGGCGCAGAGGGGCCAATACGTGCGCTGCACCGAAAATCAGCGCAAAGCGCAGGGAAACCAGCGCACGTCGATTCATGGAAGTCCCTGCGCAAGAAAAGCAGAGGACGTGCGCGGAAAAAACGCGCGGCGCAGGCCGGCGCACAGGTCAACCAACGTCGTGCGCCACGGCCACTGCGCCATCACTCCGAGCGCAGCGCACAGCTCTAAAGTAGGCGGGACACAGGGCGGGACACTCGGAATGGGGAATAAAATGGGGCACAACACTCGGAATGGGGAAGAATGTGGGCGGCACGGGGAAAGTTTAGGAGGCAAGTGCGCGGAACGCCCACACGCTCGCATACAACACATATTCATGGAATAGAATAGGGCAAAAAAGCGCACGCTCAAAGCAGCGCACAGGCACAAACAGGCACAAACACGACCGCCACAAGAAAGCAGGCGGTAGCGTCTCTGCGCCTGCAAGAAATGTGCGCTAAAAGGTGCGCCAACAAATAGCACCTATATACAGACATGATCAATGTCCAATACTGTGGCCCTCCAGGACAAAAGACGTACAAAGGGGTACCCACAAACACACACACGCGCAGAGAGAAAAAATAAACGTGTGCGTGCATACCGGGGTGCGCGGTAAGTTGCACACGCGATATGGCCGGGTACGTGGATTTCAGGGGTGCGCGGGAAGTTCCACACGCGATATGGCCGGCTACGTGGATTACAGGGGTGCGCGGGAAGTTCCACACGCGATATGGCAGGGTACGTGGATTACAGGGGTGCGAGGGAAGTAGCACACGCGAAAAGGCCGGCTACGTGGATTTCAGGGGTGCGCGGGAAGTTGCACACGCGATATGGCCGGCTACGTGGATTACAGGGGTGCGCGGGAAGTTCCACACGCGATATGGCAGGGTACGTGGATTACAGGGGTGCGAGGGAAGTAGCACACGCGAAAAGGCCGGCTACGTGGATTTCAGGGGTGCGCGGGAAGTTGCACACGCGAAATGGCCGGCTACGTGGATTTCAGGGGTGCGCGGGAAGTTGCACACGCGATATGTCCGGCTACGTGGATTCCAGGGGTGCGCGTGAAGTTCCACACGCGATATGGCAGGGTACGTGGATTGCAGGGGTGCGCGGGAAGTTCCACACGCGAAAAGGCCGGCTACGTGGATTACAGGGGTGCGCGGGAAGTTCCACACGCGAAATGGCCGGCTACGTGGATTTCAGGGGTGCGCGGGAAGTTGCACACGCGAAATGGCCGGCTACGTGGATTTCAGGGGTGCGCGGGAAGTTGCACACGCGATATGTCCGGCTACGTGGATTCCAGGGGTGCGCGTGAAGTTCCACACGCGATATGGCAGGGTACGTGGATTGCAGGGGTGCGCGGGAAGTTCCACACGCGAAAAGGCCGGCTACGTGGATTACAGGGGTGCGCGGGAAGTTCCACACGCGAAATGGCCGGCTACGTGGATTTCAGGGGTGCGCGGGAAGTTGCACACGCGAAATGGCCGGCTACGTGGATTTCAGGGGTGCGCGGGAAGTTGCACACGCGATATGTCCGGCTACGTGGATTCCAGGGGTGCGCGTGAAGTTCCACACGCGATATGGCAGGGTACGTGGATTGCAGGGGTGCACGGGAAGTTCCACACGCGAAAAGGCCGGCTACGTGGATTACAGGGGTGCGCGGGAAGTTCCACACGCGAAATGGCCGGCTTCGTGGATTTCAGGGGTGCGCGGGAAGTTGCACACGCGATATGTCCGGCTACGTGGATTCCAGGGGTGCGCGTGAAGTTCCACACGCGATATGGCAGGGTACGTGGATTGCAGGGGTGCGCGGGAAGTTCCACACGCGATATGGCCGGCTACGTGGATTCCAGGGGTGCGCGGGAAGTTCCACACGCGATATGGCCGGCTACGTGGATTCCAGGGGTGCGCGTGAAGTTCCACACGCGATATGGCCGGCTACGTGGATTACAGGGGTGCGCGGGAAGTTCCACACGCGATATGGCAGGGTACGTGGATTACAGGGGTGCGAGGGAAGTAGCACACGCGAAAAGGCAGGCTACGTGGATTTCAGGGGTGCGCGGGAAGTTGCACACGCGATATGGCCGGCTACGTGGATTACAGGGGTGCGCGGGAAGTTCCACACGCGATATGGCAGGGTACGTGGATTACAGGGGTGCGAGGGAAGTAGCACACGCGAAAAGGCCGGCTACGTGGATTTCAGGGGTGCGCGGGAAGTTGCACACGCGAAATGGCCGGCTACGTGGATTTCAGGGGTGCGCGGGAAGTTGCACACGCGATATGTCCGGCTACGTGGATTCCAGGGGTGCGCGTGAAGTTCCACACGCGATATGGCAGGGTACGTGGATTGCAGGGGTGCGCGGGAAGTTCCACACGCGAAAAGGCCAGCTACGTGGATTACAGGGGTGCGCGGGAAGTTCCACACGCGAAATGGCCGGCTACGTGGATTTCAGGGGTGCGCGGGAAGTTGCACACGCGAAATGGCCGGCTACGTAGATTCCAGGGGTGCGCGTGAAGTTCCACACGCGATATGGCAGGGTACGTGGATTGCAGGGGTGCGCGGGAAGTTCCACACGCGATATGGCCGGCTACGTGGATTCCAGGGGTGCGCGGGAAGTTCCACACGCGATATGGCCGGCTACGTGGATTCCAGGGGTGCGCGTGAAGTTCCACACGCGATATGGCCGGGTACGTGGATTGCAGGGGTGCGCGTGAAGTTGCACACGCGAAATGGCTGTGTGCTCCCAGGCATTACCTGTACACCCTCCACGGCCCCTGCAGGCAGCACACACCACAGGGAACTACCCTGCACACCTGCTCATGTCTCCCACCACCCCCACCCCCAGCACTGTGGGGAACCTGCCAGCAGGCCCCCACCCATGTCCAACCCATGTCTCCCACCACCCCCAACCCCCATCCACCAGGGACACCCTCCACCAGGCCCCCACCCATGTCTCCCACCACCCCCACCCCCAGCACTGTGGGGAACCTGCCAGCAGGCCCCCACCCATGTCCAACCCATGTCTCCCACCACCCCCAACCCCCATCCACCAGGGACACCCTCCACCAGGCCCCCACCCATGTCTCCCACCACCCCCCACCCCCCATCCACCAGGGACACCCTCCACCAGGCCCCCACCCATGTCTCCCACCACCCCCACCCCCAGCACTGTGGGGAACCTGCCAGCAGGCCCCCACCCATGTCCAACCCATGTCTCCCACCACCCCCCACCCCCCATCCACCAGGGACACCCTCCACCAGGCCCCCACCCATGTCTCCCACCACCCCCACCCCCAGCACTGTGGGGAACCTGCCAGCAGGCCCCCACCCATGTCCAACCCATGTCTCCCACCACCCCCAACCCCCATCCACCAGGGACACCCTCCACCAGGCCCCCACCCATGTCTCCCACCACCCCCACCCCCAGCACTGTGGGGAACCTGCCAGCAGGCCCCCACCCATGTCCAACCCATGTCTCCCACCACCCCCAACCCCCATCCACCAGGGACACCCTCCACCAGGCCCCCACCCATGTCTCCCACCACCCCCCACCCCCCATCCACCAGGGACACCCTCCACCAGGCCCCCACCCATGTCTCCCACCACCCCCACCCCCAGCACTGTGGGGAACCTGCCAGCAGGCCCCCACCCATGTCCAACCCATGTCTCCCACCACCCCCAACCCCCATCCACCAGGGACACCCTCCACCAGGCACCCACCCATGTCTCCCACCACCCCCCACCCCCCATCCACCAGGGACACCCTCCACCAGGCCCCCACCCATGTCTCCCACCACCCCCACCCCCAGCACTGTGGGGAACCTGCCAGCAGGCCCCCACCCATGTCCAACCCATGTCTCCCACCACCCCCAACCCCCCATCCACCAGGGACACCCTCCACCAGGCCCCCACCCATGTCCCCCTGGCCCCTGGTCCTGACGATACACAATAATGGCAGTAATGGCCAGCATACCCAGCACAAACACCCAGGCAAGGATTGCATGCACCCACATAGTGAATGCAATCACATGACACAACCCCAAAGGCAAGTATGCAAAAGAACACATGTCCGCCACACACACATACACAACGGGTGCAAGTGAATGTCAAAACCCATATCATGACATGTAAGAAACCAAAGAAAAAATGACACAAGTGTAAGATAATATAAAAATGTATTACAAAAAATATCAAGTAAACTATTACAACTATCTGGCAAAGCAAATAAAAGGTCCATGTCCGGGAACAAAAATGAGAAACCAAAAAACAAAGGATAGAAAAATCAATAGATTTTGTCCAAAGTAAACACATGTAGTATGAAATGAAAGAAAAACCATTACGACATGGTGTAAACAATATGAAAGTAAAAAAATGTACCTCCCAAAAAATAACAATATATACAGGATTGTTCAAGGGTCCATGAGCCCAACACCACTAATGAAACCTAATACTAAATAATTAAAAAAATATGTACAAAGAAGTGGCCATTGTCCAAGCGGTCCAAAATAATAAAAAGAAATAAAGGAAACCTAGCACTAACTAACTAAAAAACTATATACAAAGGCAGCGGGCTAGTCCTGCGGCTCACTTGGTGATGCTGGCCAGGGCATCCTCGAACTCCATGTCAATGTCCTGGAGGCGGGACTCAGTCCTGGCCCCGAGGTCTCGCAGGGACAACCCCATGTGCTCACCAAATTCCCTGCGAGCCTCCTCGAGGCACTCAGCCCGCCTCAATGCCTGATGCATGGAGATCTCCGCCCTGGCCATGGCGAGCCGCTCCTCTTCCGCCCGCTGCCGCTCCGCACCTATCCGCTGGCCAAACTCCTCCCACACGGAACACACTGCCATGCCAGGGTTGCCCTGCCCTCCGGCCGATGCCTGCCCCTCCGATCTTGATGGCCCTGAGCCATGATGCCTCCCACGTCGAGCCCGCTGCTGCCTCCGACGCCACTGCCTCTGCCAGCACGACGGCATCCAGGCTGATGGTAACCACCGACGCCGTCGTGCACGTGCCCTGCCCGATGATGCCGGCACATCTTCCATCTGCTGGGGTCCACTTGCTGTGTCGTCCACCCCTGCTGGACCTCCGACTCCCAACTGCGGCAGGGATGGGATCCCCACCGAGCTCGCTGCATTGGTCGGGGCAGGTCCACAGGGGGCCATGGTGGCATCTGGGCCGGAAGACGGCAAGGAGAACGACCGGTGGATAGCCTGCACAGAGGAGGAGAGGGCCGTCAGATTGGCCAACACATGCAGGAACCCCCCGAACATGGCCGATCCCAATTGGGCCACGTCGGCACGGTGCACTTCGTGATGACGTGCGTGCTCCTCCCGGGAAGCACGCACGGCATCACGAATCACAGCCGTGCGCATCGCGACCCCAATCAGGACCTGCTCCACGCGGCCAGGGGTTCCCACGGCCGCAGGTGGAGGGGAGTCAGTTGACATGGACATCCCCTCTACCTGCGGACGGGCCTGGGACGGGGCATCCCTGCTGGTGCATGGTGGTGCACTCACAGGGTCAGGGACAGCGACATGCACAGGCACCTCCACGGTGACCTGTGCTGCCTCCTGCCCCTGGCCCTGGACTGCACCACTTGCACCAGCAGGGATGCTCCCACCAGGCCCCATGTGTGCACCAGTGTCGGCCTCCTCCTCCTCTGTGCAAACCACCAACATGGATGGCTCCTCACCGTCTCCCGCCGTAGCAGGCCCCTGTGGGGGCTCACCCACCCCTTCCGCTGCAGCCGTGGGGGCATCCCCGCCGCCTTGCTCCACAGCGCCGTCTCCGCCCTCTTCTTCACTAGCCGCTGCATAGAGGGAGACAAAGGACACAAGCATCAGGCTACTGTACAATGGTCCCCTAGACAGGAAGCAATAGCAGATGAGCACCCCTGTCAAAGTACACTTCCATCATGTCCCTCCACAACACATGGGTCAGTCCAGGCAAAACACACACAGTAACAGGCATGGTGCATGCCATGCACATTTCCATGCATGTCCAATTGACTCTTGAAACATTCAATGATATGTAACTCACATGCATCATGGCTCATGCATATCACATGCACACACTTCACCTCAGTCACATCCATCTGGCCCCAATCACACCGAACACAGGCAAAACAAGGGTAAGTTGGGTGCGTCACTGAATCTGTGCATTGTCACACACATGAGTCATGCATCCATGGCATGCACAAGTCACAGACATGCATGTCAGGCACACAGACATGGCTACCATATATGTACCTGGCATCAGCACCCATCCTTCACCCCCATCCATGTCCAGGTACAGAGACTGGCATGCTCTCATGTCCCAAATCTGCATAGTGCTCCCCATGCCGCATTTCAACACATGCAACAACCATGTGGGTCACACATCACTGGTCGCACATGCATTACCATGATGTCCCAGCACACATACATGCATACATGGCCCATGGCACACATACAGGCAAGTATCATAGAACCAGCACACCGCAACATGCCCTGTCTCACACAGTGATGCTTGGACACTTACCGCTCAACTCCAGACGGGTCTCCCTCTCAAGGATCTGGGCGTGGAGCGCTGGGCGTACGCGTTCCAGGACCCTCTTCTGGATGGAACTCATGTGGCCCCGGCCCCCCTCCACGAGGCGCCGGGCCTTCACAAGGGTCCTGGACCTCAAGTCCTCCCAGCGCTTCTTGATCTTCAAGACGTTGCGGGTTGCCACCCCCTCCGCGTTGATGGCAACCACACAGTCGGCCCAGATCCTCTCCCGTCCTTCCTTGCTGGCGCGGGACGATCCAAAGAGGGCATCATACTGCCCCAGGACATGCTCCACCAGGACACCAACTTCGGTGGCAGTGAAGCTGGTGCCCCTCTGCCCCTCTGGCCTGGGGTTGCCACTGGTGCCAGATGTAGAAGTGCCCGACATGGCAACCCCAGAGGCAGGTGTGGGTGGGCAACTGGGTCCTGGGGCTGGGCTGTGGAGCGATGTAATCCCAGTTGGGAGTCTTCAGTTCCAGCAGGGGTGGACACAGCAAGTGGACCCCTGCAGATGGCTGATGTGCAGGCACCAAATGGCAGGGCACGGTGGCAGCAGGCAGGCAGGCAGGCAGGCAGCAGCAGATAGCACGTGGGAGGCTGCTCAGGGCACTGGGGGGGCAGTAACTCGGCCTTCGGGGCAGGAGCGTGGTGTTCCGTGTGTTTTCGGGTGGCCAGCTTGATACGGAGTGATTTGGCACGTGAAATTCCTGCACGTCAGCGTGAAATCCGAGGAAAGGCCCTTAGCGCGTAAGTGCGTCAGCACGCATACGCGATTCTATTGGACCAGAGTCCCTCATCGCGTAAGCGCGTCTGACGTGATCCGCACGGGCGTTCCCCACTCAGCACGTGAAGACGGAGCACACGTGGAAATACTGCACGTCAGAGTGTCATCGCGTGTAATTGGCCAAAAGTGCGCGTACACGCCATTGGCCTATGTACGTGTATTTCATCGCGTGTAATTGGCCAAAAGTGCGCGTACACGCCATTGGCCTATGTACGTGTATTTCATCGCGTGTAATTGGCCAAAAGTGCGCGTACACGCCATTGGCCTATGTACGTGTATTTCATCGCGTGTAATTGGCCAAAAGTGCGCGTACACGCCATTGGCCTATGTACGTGTATTTCATCACGTGTAATTGGCCAAAAGTGCGCGTACGCGCCATTGGCCTAAGTACGTGTATTTCAGGGGCGCGCGGCCACTTACACAAGCAAGTACGTCAGCGCACCTGTATGCCTGCTGCGTGGGAATTTCCACACGCGATTGGAGTGGGAACTCGATTCCAGGGGTGCGAGGCTCACACGCTCGCCTACAACACGCGCAAGGCATTATTCTGCGCACTTTTCAATAAACAAGCCAGATGCCAGGATGAACATACCGTTCCTAGCAGCAGTGGCAGTGGGCTACCAAAGGAGGAGGAGGAGGAGAGTCAGGGCCAGAATATTCACACCCAGAACCAGCCTATTCGGGATGCCTGATGACCAGGTGTATGGGAGGTACAGGTTTCCAGCACACAGCATACTGGACCTGGTCAGTGAGTGGGAGGATGACCTCACATCACCCACCCTGTGCTCCCAAGCACTCAGCCCCCTGCAGAAGGTCCTGAATGTACTTCACTTCTTGGCCACTGGATCCTTTCAGCGGACAAGTGCCATAGTGGGTGGTGTGTCACAGGCCACGCAGTCACGCTGCCTACACCAGGTCTTGAACATCATCACTGCACGGCCATCAGTCCGCAGGCACATGTATCTCCCCAGGACTCATGCAGAAAGGCGGACGTGCATCCAGGAATTCTATGGTGTGGCTCAATTCCCCAAAGTGCTTGGTGCAATTGACTGCACACATGTGGCTCTACGTCCACCCAGGGCAACAGAGCACATCTATAGAAACCGCAAGCACTGGCATTCCATCAACGTGCAAGTTGTATGCAATGCCAAGGGAATCATCACATCAGTATATGCCAACTATCCAGGGTGCACCCACGACAGCTTCATCTACAGAATGTCTACCCTATGCCGGGACCTAGAGGCTGGCCAGCATGGAGATACATGGCTGCTTGGTGAGCATGAATGCCACTGCACATGCATGCATGTCAGATACTGGGTCATGACACAACACCACTAATGATACCCATCACCACCTCCGCAGGGGACAGTGCCTACCCTATCAGCCCCCACATGATGACCCCAATCCGGAACCCCACCACGCCACCCCAGGTAAGGTACAACACAGCCCACATTGCAACACGGGGCATAGTGGAGCGCACATTCGGAGTGCTGAAGTCACGCTTTCGCTCCCTTGACCGTTCTGGCGGGCAGCTGTTATATGCTCCCCGAATAGTGTGCAGGATCATAGTGGCAGCATGTGTCCTGCACAACGTTGCAACACGCCGGGGCCTGCCCGTGGACATGGTGGTGCCCCCACATCCACAAACACATGCACGCCCGCTGCGCATGGGAGGGGAAAGGGCACGGGGGGAGGCAGCCCGTACGCAACTGGTGGCCAACTTCTTCACCTAGGAATCACAGTGCTGGCTAGTGCACACTGCTCTGGCACATACCATCTGACAATCAATGATGACACTACCTGACAATGTCTGAAAATTACTTGACAATAAACAGTCAGATACACATCAGTCTGAGATTGTTAACATGGAAGTGTCAATATGTGTGCACCCCTAGCTACACATACACCAGCAATGCATCACAACGCAAAGACACAACTCCATCAATCTAATATGCATTGCCACAGGCGATTCACTACATGACAACATTGCCATGTCAACCATTCCCTTCACAGTCCCGCCACTGAGGACACCATGTCATGGTATGTGACAGCAAACAAACTGGCCATCACAACATGACACCAGTGTCACAAATAGCAGTGCCCCAAATGGAACATAGCCGCACTTGAGCAGCTAACCGCCCTGGAGCCACTACTACACACCTGTGTAAGAGTATTTTCAATCAAATTACACACCAACCCACCCTGAAGCCCACCCAAACAAGACACATTGCATGTAATCAATGGTAGTCTCATTACCTGATTCTGCTGGTATGTCCTCACCGTCCAGATGTACAGTGATGGCGCCATGCAAAAGTGTCAGTGCACATCTACCGACATGTAGTCTGACTCCAGAGAGTATGCCCTTGTGAAGATCTGTGTGAAATACCTGCAAAACATGAGCAACATATGTAAGTAGAGGCACATATCAAACCATCATGCATAGTTAGGTGCAACAACAATGAACACTATGAATGTCTACACAGTATTGACTATGGACTGGCCAACAGCTCATGGGAGTCCAATGTCACCGTGTAATTTGCTGTCACTTGGGCACACCCTTTGCAAGCCCATGGAAACGGAAGCAGGAGGGGTGTGGATGTCTGCTACCCAAGCATCGAAACCAAACTCAGGACAAGCCTGCATGTGCCCAGCCACAATACAGTGTATGCCCAGGTACCCACACAAGGCAACACTCTTGCAAAATAAAAATAAAAACGAGAAAAAATGGCCATGAAAGGGCCGGCGGGGGGGGGGGGGGGGGCACCTATGAGGTCCGAGGACAGGATGCACGCCACAATCCACCTGTGTGGATCATGGGAAAGGAAAACACCCCATAGGCTCGTGGCCCACACGGCTACTCTGTTGTGGGAGATGAGTCGCTATGGCTCTGGCCAGACCCTGCAGCTGACTCTGGAGGTGGGGGAGCTGCCTCAGAAGATGGTGTGACAATGGGAGGCAGCCCACGCAAAGCACGAGTTTGCTCCTCCATGGCTGCAAGCAGGCGGGTCTGGTAGTTCTGGTTCTGGGTTATAATCATGCGGAGGTCCCCATGCAGTAACTCCCGGGATGACCTGACCTCCGCACGAGTTGCCTGCATCTCGGCCGAGAGCGTCCGTGTCAGACGCTCCAGCTGCTCCTCTGTCCTTCTATGGGATGAAGCCTCAAGCTCTAACAGGGTCGACCTGAGGTGACGGAGTTCTTCCCTCAGGCCTTCCCTGTGGCGCTGGGACTCTATGGAAAGTGATTCCCGCAGAGTCGCCAGTGCCGCCCGCCTGTCCATGTTGGACGCCAACATATCCTCCCTGTGTGCCTGGCAGATGGACTCTGTAGCCTGCTCCAGTCGCTCCATCAGCCTTTCTGGGGGGACAATGGAAGTGGCCACCCTATCCATGGCCTGTGCAATCATCTCGGATGATGCTGCCTGTTGGGTGGCCATACCGTAGATGGATTGCTCCCAAACGGTATTGCCAGGTGGCATACGGCCACCACGTTGACGGGCACCACACCTGCCTGGGGCAAGGCGGACTGCGCCTTGCTGTGCCGGCAAGGCCTCAGGCTGCAGGACTGCATTCCCTATCTGATCTGCAGCCCCAGGAACAGGATCAGAGATTGGGTGGTGTGGCCCTGCATCCGTAACCACCGGAGGCTGATCTGCCGACACTGACATCCCCATTGAGGGCAATGGCCCGGCTGCAGGTGGGTCGGACAGAGGAGATT
Source organism: Ambystoma mexicanum (assembly GCF_040938575.1). Taxonomy (NCBI): domain Eukaryota; kingdom Metazoa; phylum Chordata; class Amphibia; order Caudata; family Ambystomatidae; genus Ambystoma; species Ambystoma mexicanum. Next base: position 783,351,724 of record NC_090932.1, read on the forward strand.
CTCTCCCAAGAACACTCACCTGCGACTGCACATAGGTGTCATCCTCCGAGTCTACACCTGAATACTGCTCGGGGGAGGAACCCCCAGAGACACCCCTCGACAGCACGGCCTGCAGCACTTGTGGGTTTTCACCCACAAACACACCACGTCCCTCACTTGTGGTAGGTCGGCCCGGGTTGCCCTCCTGGGACGGCTCCACCACCACATCCCCAGCATCAACAAGTGCTTCGTCCCCTGCAAAGACATGAAAGAGAAAAATGGAAACAGGCATTAGCACCATGGCATGCACCAAGGGCTGATGAACAACAGAGGCAGTAGTTCTACGACACATGTCCAACATGACTGGGAGACCTCCTATGCATTCACCATCACTGGGTCTGTAGGGGAGGCTCAGGGCATACAATGTACAGATTGGAGAGCAACGCCTGCTCACCTTGCTGCCTAGCACTGCCATCACACATTGGCCGGTGATTGGCATGTCAAAGGCACATGCCATCACACACATGGCATGTGACATAGCCACCAAGTGAAGAGGGAGAGGAGGGCTACTTTTTTGGATTTCAACCACTCTGGTCCTGACATTGCATCGTCACATCCATAAGTATACATGTTGTACATGGATCTGCTAGTCCGAATTGGCAACGATGCACAGTGCCTTGTCTACATCAACAAAATGCAGTAAACAATGTGATTCCACCTCCCCATCACCTGTAAAGGATTCATATTGCATTCGTGAAGCACCGGTCAAGTAATGTATGAAGGTACAGCGGAGCACTGAGGGGTGGTGGGGCAGAAGGGGATGCCAGTCAACAATCCTACTGGTGCTGGTGTCATTCATGTCACGCAAGTGCAGGGGTGGGTGGCACAATGAAGTGCAAGGGGAAGTGGCGGCTGGAAGTGCTGTACAAGGTAAGTAGGACTTGACGTCAAGGGCAGATGGTGTTAGGCGCAGACAAGTGCTGGGGGGGTGGCCTATAGGGGTACAGAGACAATCATGCAGTGCTGTGGGCTCGGAGGGGACAGGGGAGGTACACACTGCTTCTGGCTCGGCAAGGTCCTTCCAGATTTCTATGTGTCCTGCAGAGTTGTCACATGCCGCAGATATGTGCCCTTGGATTGGGGATCTCATCTTGGTGAAAAGGGTGAGGCGCTATTGCCTTTGGAGCATGTGGCAGGCCAGTTTGCCAGAGGATGGCCATGATGCAGGACATTCCCTCTCTGCCACCCGGCACCTGTGGTTTGGGTTCACAAGATCCGAGTCATGCCAGGACTCTGCATTGGCATGGGGCTTCAGACAGGTGGTCATGACCGTGGCAAAGACATCCAGTGTACCTGACATGGAGTGGAGCATGGAGTGGGCCCTGTCAGGATGGGAGTGAGCCTAAGGGGGAGCTGGATGGGGGGGAGATTTTGGCTGCATGAGCCTCGACTGACACACACTTCATGGGTCGGAATACCAAGAAGGTGTGTGACAGTGGTGAGGGTGGCTTTGCCTGTGGGGTGGTGAGGGTGAGCTGGGAGGAGAGGAGAATGTGATCACTCCAGGAGAGAGGAGTGCAGAGATGGACGGAGAGGGGAAAGTCAGATGAGATCAGAGCATCAAGAGTGTGCCCTGCAGAATGAGTAGGGACAGACGGGAGTCTAGAGGGTGAGAGGGAGTTGCTGAGGTCACAGAAAGGTCACGTGGGGGCGTCAACAAGCATGCAGGTGGATGCGTACAGCACCAAGGATGAGGATTTCTGTGTCTGGGGACATGAGTGAGGAGGAGAGGTGAGGACACTCAGAAAGGAAGTAGTACATTTGACCAGTTTTCCCAGACACAGTACGCACTGTTTGAGAATGTCAAGGTGTGGTGGAGAGAGACCTCACACAAGCCATTCCAGAGTGGAGTAGGTCTAAGTAGGAGTGACAGTGGCAGGAATACCCTCAGGGAAGCCAAGGGCACACCCCCCCTGCACAGTAGTGGCGGGCCAAGGAGAGGGTCAAGGATGCAGACAGAGCTGGCCGTCAGACATGTTTCCATGAGACCAAGGATGTCAAGGTGCATAACCTCATGTAAGTGACAGATATCGGAGGAATGCCTGATGCAGCCGCAGTGAAAGGAGTGTAATTGTGGAGGAGGTTGACAGCCTTGGAGGACTTACGGGGAGTGCTAGAGATCAGAGGTGCAGCATGTGTAGGAGTTGGAGTGGGAGGCGGAGAAGGTTCATGGGAGGGTGCAGGGAGGCAGTGCAGGATTGATGAGGAGAGAGGAGGGGGGACAGCAGGAGAGGTAAGGAAGTTGATGAGATGTGGGTAGCATTTCTCAAGGAGATTGAGGTTGGCCTAAGGGACTTGGACTGAGACGCTCCCATTACCATGCACATCAATAGTGGCCTCTGAGGATTGGAAGGAGGCCAGGAGTACACCCCAACGGGTCCCACCAATGATGGTGGAAGAGGAGCAAGGAGAGAGGACAGGGACCATGTGAAGGGTCTATGGGACAGGCAAAGGCATGTATGAGCAGATGTCAGTGAGAGTTAGCTTAGAGTAGGCTCAGATGCACTGGTCAGCAATAGGGTGGGTCGCATTGGAGGGCAGGGTGCCCTCATTTGACTTTTGGCAAGCAGGTGTCGTGAGTAGGGCACGATGGTCTGAACTGTAGGAGTCATGGAAGATAGACCATGAAGAGCAGCATGGAGTGTGAGGGAATGGGGCTCGAAACCAGACGGTACCAAAGCCCACAGGTGGGAGGTGGATGTCAAGGCAACATCCACAGTATGACAGCATGTTGGTTGGCATTTATATACAGAGGACGCATTAGCATGTGGTATCATTGCATGTCAGGCATGTGAAGATGAAACTTTAATGGCTGGGGGAAAGGATAGGAATGGTATGTAAGACATCAGATGAATAGACAGGGGAGTATGAGCAACAATGTAGTGACAAAATGACAATTCAAGGGCAACTTCCATGGTGTCGGCCCATATGTGCACTGTTGCCAGTAGGGATAGTGCTGTGGCCAGATGGTGTTGCACTGAACATACTGGATGAGGCACATGGGTGCCACTATCAACTCTGCCACACACCCCCTTGACAGGCACCCAACATGAATGCTTCACACACACACCATGCACATGGATAATACACACATGCATGTGCACTCACCGGATGATGCCTCGTAATCAGGGAGGTCTCCCACACCTTGGAGTTGTCCCTCGGTGACGTAGGATCCAGCTACAGACTCGTGTGGTGTGAGTTCTATATCCTGTGCTGGGGACCCACCTCCAGTCACCAAGGTTGCGGCATGACTTGAGGCCAGCTTATCCTTTGCCCTGCGCTTAAGGTCATTCCAGCGCTTCTGGCAATCACTAGCTGTGCGCCTCACTACTCCAAGGGCACTTATTCTGTCAGCAATGGTCTGCCAGTGTGCCTGGCGTCTGGCATGTGTGGTCTTGGACCCTGCAACGATGACCATTTCCCTATCATGATCTGACACATACTGAACAAGTGCATTCAGTTCGGCGTCTGTGAAGCTTGGCTTCCTTGATGGGCCGGACTGTGCAGCCGTGCCTGGGGCATCAGCCTGTGCCGGACGTGCACTCTTCCTCTTGCGCTTGGAAGGGGGTGGGGATCCAGAGTGTCCTACGCCGCTGTGGACACTAGGGGCAGGAGTCGTGGTGGACTCAGTACTGGGTGTGTGGGATTGCCCACTCAGCATGGGAGTAGGTGCAGGCATTGGGGGTAGTGGGATGGGGTCAGGCCTGATCTGAGGTGCATGAACTAGGACCGACACAGTCTTGGCAGGGTGTATGAGAGGTGGGGTGGATGGAGCCACACCCTGGCTACGGGGGCCAGCAGATGACCTATCTGGCATAGATGCGCGTGCCCTGATGACACCAATGTGCACCGGTGCACGTGCAGTGGATCTGCTGACCTGGATGTCAGCGATGGGATCACCCTCGGACAGGTCTGGTGCCACAATGGCCTGGTCCGACAAGGGCTGATCAGGGTTGGTATCAGCCACATGACTCTCAACTGGGGGGGGGGGGGCATGGGTGTCCCTGACTGGTCCTCCAGACTGGGGGGGACAGGGGCACCCTGCAAGTCACAACCACGTCCCCTAGTGGATCCTCCACGGCCACCACGTGTGGCTCAGCCACCTTTGCCACCCTTACGGCTTGCACGCCTCCCAACCATGGCACTGATGGTATTGTGCGTGTGGGAGTCGGTGTGCACAATTGTCCTGGGCAATTGGGTGTCAAAGGGGTTGGGTACCAGATGGTATTCGTACCCTAGTGCAGTGGCAAGGCTATATGACACCCCTGGGGAAAGATGACGGGTCACGCAACGCACAGGCACCCCAAAAAAGTTAAGGAACGTGCACAATACCCCTCCTAGACCACGTGTGCTGATGGAAAACCCTGCACTACGCTGTGGCATCCAGTAACACAATGAACGTATGCGTGTCACACGCAGCCTAGATTGACCTCTGAAGGGGTAGGCTACACACGGGGCAAGCACAGATGTTAGATACGTGCGTGACTCACCGTCTGCCAGGTAAAAGAGCGTGAAAAATGAGCGCTTTTGGTTGGCAACACCCCCGCCAAAAGAAGATGTGTACGCTGTCTGAGGAGACAGGACAACAGTAGAAGGGGACACTGTTTGAGGGAACAGGCCCAGGTAAACCAGTACAAGAGGAAAAAGAGAAAAAGCTGTCAGAGGTAACAGGGAGTACGAACTGGAAACGCTGTGAAGTAAATCGCGTGTGAAACGACAAGAAGTACAGAATTCACCCACTCGCTCTCCACGAAAAGCACGTACAAGGAAATGGTGTTCAACACTACCTTTTATACAGGCCCACACGTACAGCGTCACTTACGGCGTGTACGTGCTTGGCCCATGTTCACCAATCACACGCTTTGTCACTCCTGCGTGTGGATCCTTTTTCACCAATCACACGCTTTGACACTCCTGCGTGTAGCTCACTTTTCACCAATCACACGCTTTGTCACTCCTGCGTGTAGATCCATTTTCACCAATCACACGCTTTGACACTGCACGTGCAGGTAACTATTGACGCACATATGCTGGTGACGGGTTTTCGCGCGATTCGCTGAGTGTGGGGTTTTCACGTGCAAAATCACTCCCTATCAGGCTGTCCACGCGTTCAAACACGAAAGACCAGGCTCCTGGCCAGGAGGCCAAATTTAAGTCCCCCAGAGCCCTGAGCACGCTCCCACCTGCCATCGGCTGCTGCCTGACTGCCTGCTGGCCACGTGCCCCACAGTGCTGGTGGGTGGGGGTGGTGGGAGACATGGGTGGGGGCCTGGTGGAGGGTGCCCCTGGTGGATGGGGGGTGGGGGTGGTGGGAGACATGGATGGGGGCCTGATGGCAGGTGCCCCTGCACTGCTGGGGGGTGGGGGTGGTGGGAGACATGGGTGGGGGCCTGGTGGAGGGTGCCCCTGGTGGATGGGGGTGCAGGGGGACATGAGCAGGTGTGCAGGGTAGTCCACTGTTTTGTGGGCTGCCTGCAGGGGCCGTGGAGGGTGTACAGGGTACACCTGTGAGGGCCCACCCAGCCTATTCGCATGTGATAATTCCCACGCACCCCTGTGATACACGTACCCTGGCCAATCGCGTGTTGAACTTCCCGCTACCCCTGTAATACACGCACCCTGGCTGTTCGCGTGTGATAATTCCCGCGTACCCCTGTGATACACGTTCCCTGGCCTATCGCGTGTTCTACTTCACGCGTCCCCCTGTAATACACGTTCCCTGGCCAATCGCGTGTTGAACTTCCCGCTACCCCTGTAATACACGCACCCTGGCTGTTCGCGTGTGATAATTCCCGCGTACCCCTGTGATACACGTTCCCTGGCCTATCGCGTGTTCTACTTCACGCGTCCCCCTGTAATACACGTTCCCTGGCCAATCGCGTGTTGAACTTCCCGCTACCCCTGTAATACACGCACCCTGGCTGTTCGCGTGTGATAATTCCCGCGTACCCCTGTAATACACGTTCCCTGGCCTATCGCGTGTTCTACTTCACGCGTACCCCTGTAATACACGTACCCTGGCCAATCGCGTGTTGAACTTCCCGCTACCCCTGTAATACACGCACCCTGGCTGTTCGCGTGTGATGATTCCCGCGTACCCCTGTAATTCACGTTCCCTGCCTAGTCGCGTGTAGTACTTCCCGCGTACTCCTGATTTGAAGATTGCCCGCTTTTCTTTCCTTGTTTGCCTGCCCTGTGAAGTGGTCCAGGGTTAGCGCAGCCCTTAGCGATGATTTAGCGATTTTGATGGCTTTTCCTTGCGCGAGGGCGTTCTTGGGGGCGTTACTGGCGCTGCTGCAGGCTCGCTGCGATTCTCTGCGCCACGGCTGGTTTGGGAGCTTGAAATCCATGAATACGCTGTGCGCGGAAATCTGTTTTAGCGCACGTGCCTGGCGCAGACTATCGCAGGCGCACGCTGTGCGCCAGCCGCGTGCGCTACTTGTGCGCTGGATTCTATGAATTAGCCTCATAGTGTTCCTGAGTCTGTGTGGATCAGCCATTTTACAAAAATCTATGCTATCCCAACTATCACAGACAAAGCAAATGAAACCAATTCTGATAGCCCTTTTTTTATTAATATAATAAAGTCTGATATATTATATTTCATCAACACAATATGTCAATCAAGAGCACCGGGCCTGATGGCCTTTCTAATAAAACGTTTAAACAGCATCCTGAAATTTGGTCTTCAATTCTACAACAAATATTTGAACAAATCAACATAACACAAAACATACAGTCCCCATGGAAACATTCCATAATTGTCCCTATCCATAAGAAAGGTGATCACTGTTTGCCTGAGAGCTATAGACCCATTGCCTTACTGGATGCCCCTGGTAAGATTTATAGTCGTATCTTATTACAAGAACTAAACTCGTGGACGATAAGAGAGTGTAAAAGAGACCTATTTCAATACGGTTTTGTCTCTGGGCTGGGCACCTCACTTAACATGATCACTCTAAATATGCTAAAATCCAAATATTTTGAGCGAAACCAATCGATCTATATGGCTTTTGTGGATTTTTGCATAGCCTTTGACTCGGTTGACCGAGAACTTCTATTTGGTAAACTTAAACGATACGGTTGTCCTTCTTAACTTCTAACTGTTATTAAGAAGTTGCATAGAAACACAACTATACAAGTTATACTTTCACTAGATGGCACTCTATCAGCTAAAATCAAGACTCAGAGGGGACTAAAGCAAGGGTGCATACTTGCATCAACGTTATTCAACCTTTTTCTGTTGGACACAGGAATGTCCTTTGAAGATGTCATGACTGATTCTCCCCAACTGGGCCCTCAGAAGATTATCTGGCTTTTATATGCTGACGATCTCGTCCTACTTTCCCAAACTCCAAAGGGACTTCAAGAGCTATTGAATAAACTGGACGAATATGTTGGTAATAATAATCTGACCATTAATGTTGACAAAACTCAAATATTGGTTTGGAAAAAAAAAGAATTCTAGAATCTTAAACTATCAAGGGTCCCTCCAGAAAAAAACACTCATGGTGGTGCCCCATTACAAATATTTGGGATTGCCATTTTCAGGGGTTTTGGGCGATCAGATCTATGAAGCCACTCTTGACGCTAAAATAAGATAATTGATTTCGCAAGCAAAGATCATATTGCATAGATATGGAAAATTTACCATGGTTCATATATGAACCTTTTTCCTTCAAAAAGTGGTCCCTATTCTATTAAAGGAAGCTGATACCGTATTACCTAGACCAAGACAATTTTGGGACCGCTACGAGGGAAGTCAGTTTTTTGTTTACCTACCTGTACTCCGATAAGTCTTCTGCGTTATGAACTGGGTTTTATCTCTGTGTCTGGCCAAGTGCTTTGGAAGATGTGTAACCTTTATAGAAAATGCTTATTGGGAATGAATGCAGCAAACATCTTAGGCTCGGTCGCAGTTTACATTCAGACCTCAGAAGCTGAATTTCCTAGAAAATGAGTTAAATGTGTTCTGAACACCCTCATTGATGCAGGCATAACAATTGATTTATTGCTAACCAACCCTGTGAAGGCAAAAATCCACTTTACCGTTATGATTGGATCACTACACAAAATTCTTGTGCATTATGTAGACTTTAATCTGCAATTGTTTCCACATAAAAACTTCAGAACCATGGAAAGTTATCTTATCAAATGTCCTTCAGCTTCCGTCAGATCTGAAATGTTAAGACTCTGACTAAATTTATGCCCAACTAACCAAATTTTGGCGAGAAGAGGCTTAATACACAAAAGCCAAAACTTCTGTTGAATCTGTAAAGATCTAAAACAGTTGGAGACTTTATCACATTTAATAGTAGAATGTCCAGCACTTTTCCAACTACGAGAACAATACTTTTGCAATTTATGCAATTTACATGTGCTCACACCACAGATAAAATACAGAATGCTTTGATTACTAGCACTAGAACCGTGATACACATTACTTTAACTCAATTCATAAAAACTATTATACCAAGAGAATTGTATTTGAATGCATACTGAGTAACAGTAATCACATATCTATCCTGAAATGTGTATTGTTTCTATCATATTAAGAACAAAATTGTTCTTTTTTATAACTTGTGATTTTTTCCATTTGTTTCAAATCCATATTATTTTTATTATCTTTTAATTATGAACTGTCTCAAATAATGAATTATGTTTGTAGACTTATACTTTAATATTGGATTTGTGAAGATGTTATGTTTATTATTATTTATGAACATTTGTGCATTGCTAATGGTGAATATTATTTGATGTAAATAATTAACTTAAGTATGTTAAAAGTATACATTTTGAAAGGTTGAATTTTTCAGCCAAACAAACAAACAAATAAAATAAATCTATAAAAACAGCTCCTTATCATCCTAATTGGTCTCAGGAGGATAGCTCAACTGCAACATGCTCGCCTTGGAAGCAAGACAACATGGAACAACACAGGTTTGATCCCCGGGTACATGCTTAGAAACCTCTGGATATTAAGCGTGTTATAACCAATCTATCATATCATTCCAGCCCCTCTTTTGGCCACCAAATAACCCCAAAGTGTTTTCCAGACTTTTTCGCCTCTGCACTATCCGTGGACACTGGCGGCTGTCTGCGAATCCAACATAGCGACCGTTTCAAAATATATGACGCACCTCACGTTTTTCACTATCCAATCAGCGGGTGCGAACGATGTCTGTGGACATCACGGCGCCCCGTGATTGGTCCAGACATGTCAGCGGACCCCCAATCGGGAAGTGAGTTCATGGACTTCGCAGAATCATTCTGAGGGGGCCATATATTTCTTTTGCAAAGTTTGGTGAGGATTCGTCCAGGGGGAAAAGTTATAAGCCACCCAAAAAGTGCTCTTTCTATTAGTTCAGTAACGTAACCATAACTACATGGCTGCTACTGCAATATATATATTACAGGGTCTGCAGTAGTGACCTTGTACCTTTGTATGGTTAAGTTGTTCAACGCATAGGAAGAGCAGTTTTGGGGTGACTTATATATTTGGTGCCTTTCAAAGAATCCTAACAAAACTTTGCAAATAAATTATACAGCCACCTCAAAATTATTCTGCAAAGTGTTGTGTACTTTAGTTAAGCGGGGCCCCAAAACCTTTGAAATCCAGATAGACATGGATGCTAACATTTTTGCTCGTGGCTACAGCCCAAAAACTGCTGGCTGGATTTGCACCAATCGCTTCTCGGAAACCCGCAAACATCTCATATGTTTGGGGACATTCTTGCGATGTTCAGGAACTTAACAAATATTCGAGGCCATCCATGCATACTTGTGAATAGCAGGGTTGGTGAGGATCAATTATTAGAAGGCTTGTGACTTTGGTGTTATTCAAAGAAACTGCATGAGATATTGCTTTATAATTGTAGACCCAACTTTGTCTTTTGCAAAGTTTGGTGCCGTTTTGCCAAGTGGGGGCAAAATTGACAGGGGCGGGGGTCCCAAAATGTTTGAACGGCCTATAACTTTGGTGCCGTTTGACAACTCTGCATACAAGTTTGCATACAGATTATAGGCTCAACTTTGAATGTTTTTGCAGAGTTTAGTCAAGAGGGGGAAAAATTGGACAGCGGTGGTCCCAACAATTTTAGATGGCTTATAACTTTGGTGCAATTTGAAATACCTTCACAAGAGTTTGCAAACATATACTAGATCCAAATTTGAATCTGTGTGCAAAGTGTGAATGGATTTTGTCAAGCGGGGGCTAAGTTATATCACTATTTTTCCAAAAAATGAAATATGGAGAGATTTGAAGCAAACTTGTCCGTGGAGCATCGTCAACGATCCAAAAGCATGCTGTTGTGAATGTGTCCTTGTTTAATTTTTTGAAAAATGTCATAATGTAGGTATGAAAAATAGTGATATAACGTTGGTGACTGAGGCATAGTCTGTGGCCATGGCAGTGGCCAGACAATCTGTCCACTGGCCATGGCCAGCAGGGACTGGCATATGGGTTAAAGTGGGCATGGCCACCATGTTGTAACATTTACACAATTGGGATAGGCTTGAATGGGAAAGAACATTCTGGTCATGACTATAGCCCGATGTTCTGGACGGTATTGCAGCCAACTTGTGTGAGGAGTGTAGGGGAGGCAGGGTATCACAAGTATGACACTGACACAATGGGTACCATTTGTAAAACCTTTATTGAAGTTGTTGGAGCTGGAGAAATTCCTACTTTGCCCTATAACTAAGATAGGAGTAGTCTTGACCGTCAAATGATAAACAAAACAGCCCAGTAAAATCAAAATGGCCTTTGCTAACAAAACCTAATGCCTGCCCTACCTCTTGTACAAAAAGTGTAAAAAGGAGAAATGTATGCAAAAGGAAAAATCAATATTCAAAAGAATAAATGTGACAGAACCAGCTCTGCTCCCCATGTTAGTCCTCATGGATTAAGGCTGTACCTGTAGGCAGGATGACACACTCTGGATCGGCTTCCAACACAATAAATAGTTCCAAAATGTGGGTCAAGGCCAACTTGGCCTTCCACGTTCAAGTCTCTTTTCCTGACTTTCAAATAATGTTTCAACAAAAAGTTCACATAGGCTCCCCTCGGTCAGGCTCAGACCCTTCACAACAAAGTTCTCATAGGTCCCCCTCGACTGGGCTCAGTCCTCTCACAACAAAATTCAACAAAATTTGCAAGGGGGCTCCCTTCCCCAAGCCTATTACACTTTGGGCCTCCCTCTGCCTGGCTAGGACCCCTTTTGGATGTCGAAGACTTTTTAATGTGCATGGCTTTGTTTACAGACGACCGCAGGACCACTTCAACTCAAGGTTCATGGTTGAACATTCACTCTCCCCTTCTCTAGGAGTCAATGTTGCTTATTGCACTGTTGCTGTTCATTCACTTTATCACTTCAGACAATGTACTTTTCATCATTATCAAATCAAAATGGCCTATGCTAACAAAACCTAATGCCTGCCCTATCTCTTGTACAAAAATTGTAAAAAAGGAGAAATGTATGCAAAGGGAAAAATCAATATTCAAAAGAATAAATGTGACTGCCCCAGCTCTGCTCCCCATGTTAGACCTCATGGATTAAGGCTGTGCCTGTAGGCAGGATGACCCACTCTGGCTCGGCTTTCAACACAATAAATAATTTCAAAATGTGGGTCGAGGCCAACTTGGCCTTTCACGTTAAAGTCTCTTTTCCTGACTTTCAATTAATGTTTCAACAAAAAAGTCACGTAGGCCCTCCTCGGTCAGGCTCAGACCCTTTACAACAAAGTTCACATAGGTACCCCTTGCCTGGGTTCAGACCTCCCACAACAAAGTTCAACAACATTTGCGGGGGGGCTTCCTTCCCCAAGCTTATTATACTTCGGGTCTCCCTCTGCCTGCATCGGACCGCTTTCGGATGTTGAAGACATTTGAATGTGCGTGGCTTTGTTTACAGACCACCTCAGGACCACTTCCACTCAAGGTTCATGGTTGAACTTTCACTCTCCCCTTCTCTAGGAGTCAATCTTGCTTACTTCACTGTTGCTGTTCATTCACTTTATCACTTCAGACAATGTACCTTTCATGGAGACTTTTGAGTGAGATACTTCCTTTCTCCGGACCACTCTGTCACTTAGTATTGCTGATTTCACAGCTGTCCTTACTTCAAAGTTCATTCACAGGTCTGCCCTTCTATGCGTCTAATCCACATGCATGCAGCCGTCTCTAATAATATAATGTTGCCACTTCAAACTTAAACACACACGAGTCACGGTTAGTACCACAGGCTTGAACTTGCCTCCCCAACTCTGCTGTTCACCCAGGAGGGTCGCTCGCGTCCTTGCAACACAATGCAGCCTTTTAATGTGGGATCTGGCCTCCTCCACATGTCTTTTGCAGCCTGTCAGGCAATGACCTCCAGTAGGGAACTCTTGGGGTTTTCGACCCACTGCTCTTGTACCTTGGTCCGTCGCTCTGCTCCAGTAGGTCTGCCATCGACCCAGAAGTTCTGCTCGTACTCGTGTTCTGCCTTGCTCAGAGTGTTTCCTTAGGTGTTGCCTTATATTTGTGTGAGGAGAGCTATTTGGTATCAGGTGTATGCACTTAGATTCAAGTGCCTGACTTTGCCTGACCTGATTAGCGGGACATGTCCAGTGCGATGTGTGAAAGTTAATGTTGTTACTCTCAGTCACCCTCTTCCTCAGCCCAGAGTTTGTGTATAAAGGGGGGGGGGCTTGCAACCATGGGTCAGATAAACAAAATAGGGGGGAATACTACATCATCTCACCATCGCAGCCTCACCCCTACTCCCCGAAGACCCCCACCCAGGTGATCCTCCTGGTCCACCATCAGGGTCTGGATCCAAAGGTGATGGCCATGCCCTGACACCCTGAGAGAGAGATCCCAGGGTACTAGTGCATGAGACACCCTCTGGTTTCTCACAGGAGCATCAGCAAGGACTTGAACGCATGCCTTTGTAAATCTGTCCTGTATTTTATTTTTTCCAAAGTGTCAAAATGTAAGTACAAAAAACAGTGCTATATCTTTGGTGCCTGGGCAGTGGGCCTGGCCCTTGGCAAGGACAAATATCTACTCTGATTTACTTATGGGGGGATGCGGCATGGCCAAAGTCCATGCCCGATGGATTGTGGAGACTGGCCATGGCTGCATGCCATAAACACTGGCCATTGGTCACATTATGGTGTTATAGTGGACACTGGACTAGGATGGAGGGTAGGTGAAGTGATGAACGTGGGTGGTTTGGTGGTTTGGTGGGGCTGGGGACATGGTCGAGCCTCATGCCGTAGGCAATTCAACTATTACTGGCATCCCCAGCATACACTGTTGGAAATTACACACGTCAGTCTGCGCTGCATAAAATATGTTTTTTAAAGGTATATAGTTCTTTCATATATGTTAAAAGAGGAATTATTAATAACTTAAAAGTGATGTAACATCATGAACCATTTTAACTAATAAAAACATGAATATCATTGAAAAAACATTGTTAAAGGGATGTTATGGTTACGTTGAACTAATAAAAACCTATGAAATTCACTGATAAAACGTTGTTAGGGGACGTTCTGAATAAGTTGCACTAATAAAAAAACCTATGAAATTCACTGAAAATACTTTGTTAACGGGAAGTTATGTTTAAGTTGCACTAATAAAGACCTATAAAATTCATAGAAAAAAAAAAGTTAAAGGGAGGCTGCAAGGTGAAATCGAAAAAACAAAGAAATGTGCGTTCTATGGCTAGCTAAGCAACCTTAACTCGCGCCAGCCCCATGCACTGCCAAGCCTAACACCATAGAGCATCAAAGATGACATCACAAAGGGCATCATTGATAACATCACTGATGCCATCACATATGACATCAATTCTGATTAAAAGTCCCCCATTGGTTTCTGTTCAGAATATTGCTAGTAACATACGAACAGTGAACGGTAGACCTCGAATGAACTACTTCATGTATCACAAAATGTACTTATTGAGACAGAAACGTTCTACTGAAGTGTTGTTAATGTAGAAATCTAATAATACATGCACATAGGCAAAGGCTGCAGCATGGTACTGAAGTAGGATATTTTTAATCTGCTAATATTGGCCAGTGGAATCATAAATCCAAGCCTATCAGAATCTCGACTAATGTTAAATTTGGAATTAACAGCTAACAATACAAGAATTACTACACACATGTGGTAGTACAAAAATATATATGGAGAGCATCAATGTCTACAAATCTGAGGCACCTACAGGGAAAATCTAGTTAGGAGGAAAGAAACACCATGGCCAGAAAATGAAACTAAGTCTAGAGTTCATCATCATGTTTAAAAAATGTATTGTCTGTCTGGGACCTGCTTATTGTCTCATGTATGTGCACCATGAGCTCAGTCCAAACCCTATGGAAAGTACCTTAAGAACATAGCACTAGGTTAAGGTCCACATATGCAGCACCTTAGAATATGTGTATCATGTTTTCAATGCAGTATGAACAGATTACATCATATGCTTGAAATTCTCACTGTCACTGAACAACAACTGCCCTAGATATGTGATGTCTTCAGTGATGTCATCAATGATGCCATTTGTGATGTCATTTTCTATATCCTGGGTGTTAGTCTTAGCACTGTACGATGATGGCGCGAGTTATGGTAGCGTACCTTACCATAACTGGCAAATTTCTTTGGCTTTTTGATTTTACCTTGCAACCATAACATCCATTTAACCACAATTATTTTTCAATTAATTCCATAGGTTTGTATTAGTGCAACTTAACCATAACGTCCCTTTAACAATGTTTTTTTCCAATTAATATATATGTACATGCAAACAGACTGATTCACACATATGCACATTTATTCAAACTCTCTTGGATACACATACACAGAAACAGACACACATACATTCACAAAGGCAGGCACACAATCCTTTTTTTCTTTAACTGTACCATTTCCATTGTGAGCCTAATTACATTTTACCAGGCCCTTGGAATGGGCAATTACCGGGTCATGCTGACCTTGGCGGACCCGGTAATTGCCCATTCCATGGGTCCGGTAAAAATTGATCCCCATTCCCATTGGTGCCCCATAGGGCTCAATGGGAATGGGGAGGGAGCTAACAACGGACCCGTTTATAACAGGCCCATTGTTAGCTCCCTGGTCCCCTCGCGGGACCCGGAAAGGACATCTGGTTTTACCAAACGTCCTTTCCGGGTCCCGCGAGGGACCCTCGTAATAGGGCGGAGTGGGTTTAACAGCACTGCCACCATTACCGGTGCCGTTAAACCCATTCCGCCAGCCTCGTAATGAGGCCCTGTGTCTTCTTTCCATCTGGTCTTGGCCCCAGTTGTATTGATGGAACTGCAGAGACAGCACATGTACCGGGCTAAGTATGATGATAGCAGCACAGCACAAAGGCAGGCCATACATAGAATGCCACAGACATTAGGTACATCTCTTAACCCTAGTTCATACCCGATTTACTCATTTAGTGTCTTGTTTCTATGTTTGTTTTGCCCCTGTCCCCTGTCTATGTCTTCCTACTCCCAAGGTAGGGACTCGTCAAGTGGTGGTGTGATACGTGAAAGCAGAGTGAGAGAGTCACGCATAAAGATAAGTTGCATTTGGACCCTCTGTGAGTCCAAGCATTATTGAAGCCTACTTTATTTATGGAGTACTACGATTACGGATATTGATACCAGTAAATATATAACAATGGTGATGGAGGGTACCTACATGCCCGTTTTTAAAGGGGCTGGTTGCTCCATCACTGTGAGCGGACCGTGCTCGTCGTCGGAACGATGTCCTGATGACAGCTGCAACACAGAGCGGATATCTGTGAGGCTGCGTGCTGTGCCGTCTGTCGCCCACCTGCCCGCCCTCATCATCAGTGCATTTGGCTCCAGAGCAGGGGTGACACTGCAGAGCGCAGCTGTGCACCACACTGGGTGCCATCCTGCATGCCGAAGCTTGTTGGAAAGAAGGGAGCGCTCAAGTAAGTGCCACTCCCCCCTCCCTCTGGACCCAGTTTGAAACTCACCAAGCATAAGCACGCTCCTCAACTAGCCAGAAGACATTTACTTTCACAAAATCCTTGCCCACAGCACGTAGCAAAGAGCCTGAGTGCCAATTGCAGTCACATTTCACTGCATCACCATATGACAGATCAGTCATCAGACCCCAGTGGTCTGTGAACACACTGTCAAGGAGCAGTGACAGAGGCCCTCAGCACCCAATTACAGTGAGAAAACATCAATACAACAATCATAATGTCGGAAAGCGAAGCCTCCACTGTAAATGCCATCCCAGCTCCACCTTCTCTCAGGACACTGAGAAGGGAGGACGAGAGCTATGGATCCCGGGAACTACAGGCATTCCCCCCATTTGCCATTTCCGACACCAGCATTCTTACGCCATGCTGGAACAGGTGACTAAAAGAGCTAGAATTCGACATTGATGCTACTGGGGTAAGGAATGAACGACGTCTGATATGAATACTCATGCACTTGCTAGGACCAACAGTGCAAGATATTGTACTTGAAATGACAGAAAACACCACCGACTCTTTCACAGGCATTGTGGACTCATTAAACACCTATTATGCTGCGCACAGGATGTTGATTATGAAAGACCGATATTGCACACTACCACTCAAGAACAGGGTGAATCCTTGGACACATTTGTAATGAGGCTGCGAAAAAGAATCAAGTATTGTGACTTTCACATTCATTCAATGGAAGAAGCTCTGAAATCACATGTGATTGCAGGTTGTGAATCTGCAGAGTTCAGAAAGAAACTATTGCCTAAAAACAGGTCTTTAGAAGAAATTCTAATGCGTGCAAGGGCTGACATGGCCATCTCCATGCAGGCAGAATCACTGGGTAACATAAAAATTACCCAGAGAGTAGCTGCTGCTCCCATATGTCAAGTTCAAGTGACCGACAAATCAAACATCAAAGAACAACGCAAATGCTATCAGTGTGGGTATAATTTTCCTCATTTTGGTCTATGCCCAGCGATTGGTCATTCATGTGATGTCTGTATAGGTGAGAATCACTTCCAGTTTAAGTGCAAGAACATTAAATATATCCAGAGAAAAGGCGCAGACAAAACTCGCTCGACAAGATGGCAGTCGCCCACGTCCAGGCGCAAAAGTCCTTCAACCAGGCTTCAGGCACTCCCCACACAGAGCAAGGCGATACCCAGAAAAATGACATGAATAGCGTAGAGCATCCATGCCGGAAGAGCCAAGATGGAAGTCGATGCATCAAATAATAAGGCACATAGCAGTCTCTCCATGATGACTGGATGACTCTGATTCCTCATCAAGTGGGGATCGCAAGAGAGGCTTCGTCCACGCCATTGGAAACAAAATGTCAGCGGGGTATAGTCCAAAGTTATTGCTTCAACTAAATGGAAGCACCCGTGAATTTCTGATTGGTACAAGGGCCACAGTTAATGTGATAAATGAGGAAATGTAGTGAGACTCAGGCACGCTAAGAAACTGCAGTCTCCTGACATCAACATATATCCATATTGGTCCAACAATCCGCTTAAATGTAAGGGAATGTTCACCACAACCTGTTCCTACAAGGACAAACCTGCAAAGCTGGTCATTTATGTCATGAAGGGTGAGGTACCAGGAGGCAGCATTCTCATTTTCAAATTAACCATGCAAATGGGGTTGTGCACATAATGTACCAAATTATGTCAGCATACACCATGGACCCTAAAGACATGATAGTAAAAATGTTTCTGTTGCTACTTACTGGGGTAGGAAAGCTAAAAGAAAAGCAAATTAAATTGCACATAACGCCTAGAGTATAACCAGTTGCACAGCATCTCCAGGGAATACCGCTGAACATTGAAAAGCAAGTAGAAGACGAAATATAATCATTACTGGATGAAGGCATCATCAAACATGCAAACGGACCCACGCAATGGGTCTCTCCCATTGTCCCAGTGCCCAAAAAGGAAAATAAGGGAAAAAATGTAATATGTTTAGACATGCGAGTGCCCAATTTGGCCATTGAAAGAGAAAGACATCTATCCCCAAGAATGACGGACATGATGCCCTTACTGCATGGGTCAAAGGTGTTCTCAAAATTGGACTTAAACAAAAGGTATCACCAACTTGAGCTACACCCCGAGTCCCAATATATCACTATCTTTACAACACATCTAGGACTATTCAGATATAAGAGACTCAGCTTTGGAGTCTCCTCTACTGCTGACATTTTTCAAAATGAAATCCATCAAGTCGTCAGATATATTTCACAGTGTCTCAATTACAGCGATGACATTTCAATATTCAGAGCCACACAGGAAGCACCAGAGGACACTCTATGATAGGTGTGTACGGCACTGGAGAACACCAACCTGGCATTAAATGCTGCTAAATATGAATTTAGCAAATCAACCTTAAAGTTCTTTAGACATTTATTTTCGAGTGAAGGCCTACATCCTGACCCAGTTTAGATGCAAGCTCTGATCGACACACAAACTCCCACACCAACGTCCGCAGTGCAGTCTTTTCTGGGAATCGCCAGTTACTGCACAAGATACATTTAAAGGAATGGTTTGGTCAAAAAATGTTATTGTCCCTGCGGGTCGACCATGCGTTTTTAAGCCTAAGTCGCACGATTTTAGAAAAATTTCCTATGGACCTTACCCGAGTTTTCGTCCATTAAATGCATGCAAAAACAGGCACCAGGGCACTGCCATTTTGTGATAATCCTATCACTTGCCCCATCGCACTGGCTGACCTGCTTTTGCGGCACTAAATCATATCCCCGCCCCTAAGCCTGTCATCAGCAGACGTACTGCCCATTTTACAACGCCAAAGCACGTCTCGTGTCAACAATCGCTGCGCTTCAGCTAATGACGTGTCGCCATGGAAACGGCAGGAAGCCTCTTTACTCAATAAGTATAAACAGACCGTTTCACAACACAGAGCAGCAGATTTTCGATTCCATTCCTCTCTCTGTGTTACTTTGAGTATTCTGTGACTCGTTTCTGTGCTCTGGTCAGCTACCTCGTTGCTTATAGCACGTGTGAACAGATACCAGTACCACCGCTATAAATTATTTTCGTTTGTTTACCACAAAATGGCTACAATAATGCCCTACATGTACGAGCCCGAGTATACCGAGGAGGAACTACTGGAAAGGGAAACATGCGAAAACAATGGGGCTTCGGACGGCAGTTGGCAGGACGAATCAACGGATGAAGACACTGGACCTAGTTGCATGGACGGTGTTTCCACCTGGTGCACATGCAATCGGTGCGAGCTAATGCCAACCGAGGACGAGAACTGCTGCTGCTGTGAAAACTCAGGATGCGTGGCCTACATTTCGGAAGTCGAGCCACGGCCGCAATGCATCACCGAGCTGCCAGACTTCAGGGCAGCCTGCCTCACACGGTCCGTGTTGAGGATAACAATGGTGCTTATGCACGAACTTCGCGCAACTGTTCATCCTCGTAATCCGAGTAACGAGTAAGTATACTCTACTTGTGATGCCACTCCTATTTCATGGTCTTCTACTATAACCAAAATTACATATACATATCATGTTAACGCATGAAAGTCGTTAAATAGTGTGCAGTCTCTAGATAGCATTTGTCCAAGCAGAATTACATTAGTTACAAGAATTGTCATTGACAACAAACGTTTAATAAACTTATCTTGTTCATTTAAAAACAGTTTGTATCATTCTTTTTCACAGGTGGTACCGGCTGGCGCCCTATCGTTCCTTTACATGGTGGCTTCACGGGAGGCTTGCACACCGCGTTCGAAGAGTAATATCTGCCTGTGCCGTTTGTGCCATAACAGAAACTTTCCTGAGTGACAGCGGTCAGTACAGGGGATTTTCCCTCACTGTGCTGCAACCTGACCTGTACAATGTGTAAAGTCTTGTATTTTTGTGCCATCAAAATAAGATACAAACTAAAACACAACATATATTTCAACAACGGTTGTTTCGATTTTTTAAATGAATGAAGTGTGTCTCCATTCAAGGATGGACGTCAGACATCTGTGCTCTGAATGGGTGAAGGTCAGGTCGCTGTGAAGCGGGGTGGTCACTATCTAAGCGAACATAATATATTCTCAATAATGCATGCACTAAATAACACTTGTTCAAAGTCTTTCAGTAGGTTATGTCTCTATAAAAGTCACACATATATCTATACTATCAATTAACATTGGAATACACAGGCCTTATGTTAAGGGTCTTGACCACTATAATACACTGGTTGAAGTGTGGGTCTGTGCTCACAAGAATCTCCGGTATGTGTCATTTGTTATTAATAGGCAACGATATACTGTGGTAGGGGTCTAATGTTAGTTGGGGATCTGCTAGGTGGGCAACATGGCGTGGTCAGTGGTCTGGCACATGAAGAAAATACCTTGCAGGGATACAGGGTCAGAATGGCAATAAGTTTCCACTGGCAAGGGTGCGTGGGCAAGGACACGTTTGTGGAGATAAACGAGCTATGTGCTTAGTTCAGGCTGGTTCACATGCAGGACAGTGATCTCAGAGGAAGAGTGATGTGTTACATTTATTAGCTGTTGTAAATACCTCCGGAGTTTTCCAGTCAGAGTGGGAACGAGGGTGGGGGCCATGTCCTCTGCGCGCTGTACTGTCGCAGTGAAGCCTGGTCCCCAAGATGGAGTCGAAAGGGGGTACAAAAATGGATGCCCCGTGTCCTGCTCAGTGGTCCCATCTACGCGAATGTCAACACAAGTTAACATCACATAAGGGCAAGGGGCGAACCCACTACTGGAGGCACTTGGTCCGAGTTTCTACTGAGAAGTAAAGGATGAGAGGGGCCTGATAGCCCCTCGCTCCCACACACTTGCCTGCATCCCACCGGCCCATCCACCCCCCCCTATCAAAGGCATTTCCCAACCCGTGGATGTGCGCTGCCATGGTGTGCTGTCAGGCGCGATAACGGCCAAGGTGCCAAACACCAGGTATCCTTCAAAAGGTATCCCATGCCAAAGGGGCAATGGCTCACATGGCCTCCTCAGACCCCGTGTCTCCAGGCAGGCCTCCCCTGAGGCAGGCCGCCCCCCTGCAATCCACATAAGTGTGTCTCCATTCAGCAGTCTTCCTGTGCCTTGTCTGCACGCCCACCGGCCCATCCATCCACCCCCCCATCAAAGGCATTTCGCACCCGTGGATGAGCACTGCCATGGTGTGCTGTCAGGGGCGATAACGGCCAAGGTGCCAAACACCATGTACACTTCAAAAGGTATCCCACGCCAAAGGGGCAAAGGCTCACATGGCCTCCTCAGACCCCGTGTCTCCAGGCAGGCCTCCCCTGAGGCAGGCCGCCCCCCTGCAATCCACATAAGTGTGTCTACATTCAGCAGTCTTCCTGTGCCTTGTCTGCACACCGAGAGGCCCATCCATCCACCCCCCTTATCAAAGGCATTTTGCACCCGTGGATGAGCGCTGCCATGGTGTGCTGTCAGGGGCGATAACGGCCAAGGTGCCAAACACCATGTACACTTCAAAAGGTATTCCACGCCAAAATGGCAATGGCTCACATGGCGCCCTCAGACCCTGTGTCTCCAGGCAGGCCTCCCCTGAGTTAGGCCACCCCCCTTCAAACCACATAATACCACGACATACACACGTCATTCATTCACAAACACACCCCTGTTTCTAATACTTTATAAACCACTTGATATGTCTCATGAGAACATCTTTGTGCTTTGCAAGTCAACTCCTGAACGTTCTACCTTAGAAGCACTGAGATCTACGCTAATCTGCTCGTCATCGTGCCATATGTGACCGCTTCGAGCAAACTCATCAGTGTGCTACCTGTGGCCATCTACCTGTTCTCCTGCAACATACTGCTCGGCCTGCTGAATCCAACTGTTTGTTGGTCAAGGTAAGGCCCTGTATCCTAGTCATATTTCGGTCATTTTTAAATTTCTATCTATTTGCGATTAGAGTACCCAATAGTGCTATGTTCGTTTGGCTCATTGCTATTGACTTGAGTTTCAATTGTTATGCTATCGATAGTTCTATTTATTTTCATCTGTGTCAATTGTCATGGAATTGCATCCTTCGGGGGTCCAGTCTACAATGTAAGCATGTTTCCTTCTCGTGCAAGACAGAACATCCAAGGGACGAGTCATAAATTCAGAGTTTAGTCACATCATTTACAAATTTCTGCAATTTATGCAAACACTAAGCCGCACATGATGAACTGGTATAGTTCCGGCGAGTAAAACAAACTTTGCATTGAACATTGCATGGTTCATTTACTTTTGTATCACATTTTTATGCATCAAGATTGTTTAATAATGTCGATATTTACTTTTCAGAATTTTCAACAATGCCTGCCTGTTCGATTAGCGGTTGCATTTCGAAGACCCATGCTAAATCTGAAGGCACTACAATGCATGTATTCCCGAAAACTGTTGATCGAATAAGAGAATGGATCAGACATTGCGGATATCCACTGGATGAGCTAGAAAGTAGAGTCCAAGAAGTCTTACAGGACAAGAGGGGTGATCAATACCACATCTGCAGCCGGCACTTTTCCTCGAACATGTATGCCACATCTTGGGTAACAAAGAAGAATAAACGGCGAACGACACAAAAATTGCTCGCAAACGCTATTCCCAGTCTATTCGTCCACATTCCGCCACTGGTGAGTCAAGTGTCCATTTTTAGCTTTAGGCCTTGCGGTAGTGTGTAGATAGCCGAATGGATTAATTGATATTTTAGGTGTTGTTTCCAATTTGTAATACTTTCGACATTGATATGAGTGTATAGCTTTTTGAATAATGACATTTATCAATATATTATTTTTAGATTTCATAACCCACAAACGAAATCCATATATGGGCACAGGGAGCTGTGCTATATTGGGCTTTTCAATAGCATTACTCAAGTATTCTGTCTCCTTACATGGCAATTTTAAATATTGGCATTTCATTATCAAACAATAATTTACCTTTACAACTGCTTGACTATCCCTTGAATCTGAAGCAAGAACATTCTACTTCCGTGACGTGCTCGCAGTTATCAACCACTTCTAGCGCGTATGAGTTAATCTTACTTGGCTATTCCGCTACAGACTTGTTTTATGCATGTCAACTAATAGTTTTTATGTATCATGCAATTATTTTACCAATTGTTTGGTTAGTGCTTTCCAATTGATATACACCTTAGTTGTCGTTCCCTGGTGTTTGTTTTCAGTTATAATTAGTGTTATCCATACTAATGCAAGTACTGTCTTTCAAGGAGATGCTGAAGCGTCCACCACATTGACAACAGCCCTAGATGTTCTTCAGCAGCACGAGGTATGGATACTGACAGCTCCATCGACCATGATGATCATCAGGACTGGAACACTTGTCATTTGTTCTACACCATGTTTCATTCGTGGTTAGCCACTGATATGTACCTGTGCGGTCGACCCCAAGTGTGTGTTATGTTTTCAATATTGTAATCCTTACTAATGCAAATACTATGTTTCAGGCAGTTGTTGAAGCGTCAACCCCCGCACTTGATGCAGAGCCTGACATTCAAGTAATTCCAGGGGAAGTGGAAGCGGGACCATGCGGATACGAATCGGCGCAACAGCTTTCGGAAGTGCGCACTACATTTACAACATCCCTAGATATTCTTCAGCAGCACGAGGTATGGATACTGCCAGTTCCATCGAGCGTGATCATATAACGTGATTCCATTTGCTATACTTTCTTCCCTATTAACGCAAGTACTGTGTTTCAGGGAGATGATGGAGCTTCCACTACAATCACAACATCCCATTTAGATGATGCAGATGTAAAGAAATCGGAAAAAAAGTCGATTAAATCTGATCATATTTAAATATTCCTTGATTCTGTTAGGCAAAGCATCAGTTGTGGTTATCTCTTTATATGTACCTGTGCCGTCGACCCCAAGTGTGTGTATGTTTACAATATTGAAAACCATACTAACGCAAGTACTGTGTTTCAGGGAGTTGCTGATGCATCCTCTCCAATACAATCATTCATGGCAGTCCATGCAGAGCCAGAGGTATGGATACTGACAGTTCCATCGAACTAGGTCATCAGAGCTCGAATCCTTGTCGTCTGATTGTTCTACACAATGTTTAAATCGTGTTTAGCTATTGAGATGTACCTGTGTGTTCGTCCTCACGTGTGTTTTATGCTAACAATATTGTGATACATAGTAATGAAAGTACTGTGTTTCAGGGAGTCGATGGAGCCTCATTCCGTGCTGTCTGTGCGGATACAGAAAATATAGTCGTTGCAGCACAACAGGAAGGGAAGAGATGCGGAAACTAATCGAAGCTACAGCGTGCAGATGTTGAAGGTCGAGTCAAAAAAGTTGCTAAGAAAAGAAAAAAAATAAGGTTAGTTACAAACAGCTCATAACTTTAGAAATGATTTTGTGTTGGGGACTATTTTATGTTTTTTTCCAGTCAATTGTACTATACTTTATCTCGTGTTTAAACTGAAAACTGAACATCCCTTTTCCAATCTGTCCTCTAGTTACCCGTGGGTGTACAAACTATACATACACAGACAGTGAAGTGAATGAGAGATGTTGCTTGCCAGACCATTTACACTATGGAGGAACTATTAATTCAGACGCCGCGTGTTGAGACTAGAGATGCTCATGTCCAATGGCCAGAACATGAAATGAATGTGTCCGGAGAATCCAGTAAAGTTATAATGGACCATTGCTACAGTGTGACTGCAACACCACAAGTAGATGATACTGAGTGTATTGAGGATAGCTCTGAAGTAGTCGCAGATCAATTCACACAATCTACACCCGCCAAAAAATTGCCACCAAAAAATCTGTTGACATTGTTGTGTTCTCCCATCAATGTTGAAGTAACAGATGTTGAAATGCCAGAGAATGAACCAGCGGCAGCACCCAACAACGCATCAGAAACTGATATCGGCGATATTTCTTTCAATTCTGCTGATATGTCCGCAACGATGCAGTCCGAAACAAGTGTGATGCCGGATGACAGTCTAATGAAAGAGGGCAAATACATAGTATTCGACAGTTGTTTGATGGATATTATAAGTAGGCTGAAATGCGGGCATTCCGTTAGAGGGAAAGTATGTGGGAAGCCATTGATTCATGTGACTCGTCAAAGATAAGGCAGTAACGTCACAATACATGCCGCCTGTAGATTAAATCATACGTTCTCATGGTCTGCACAACCGATGCTGGGGAAACTGCCAGCAGGCAATCTACTGTGTGCAGCTGCATCACTTTTTAGTGGCTCCAGTTTTAGAAACTTACAATCTTTCTTTCAGTTTGTGGGACTCCATTTCATTTCTAAAACGCAGTACTACAAATTCCAACATGATTATCTATTATGGCCATTAGTGATGCTTGTAAAATTGAACAATTGTCTCTAGCAAGTACATTTGAAGGCAAACGATTCAGGCTAGCCGGCGATGGACAGTGCAACAGCCCTGTATTTTCTGCCAAGTTCTGCACCTTCCACTTTCAGGACATGGATAGTAAGAAAATTGTGAGTTTGGTGGTCGTGCAGGTGTCCCAATGTAAATCCTCAGTGGCCATGGAGAAACTAGGATTTATAAAATCAGTGGAATATCTACAATCGAGGGGAATGTACATCGACCTCATAGCCACGGACAGACACGTTTCAATTGCCAAGACAATGAGAGAGCATTTCCCACATATTAAACATCAATTTGATGTATGGCATCTTGCTAAATCAATCAATAAGAAAATCTCGGCTGCAGGGAAAAAAAAAGGTTTGGAAAGTATTTCACAGTGGTCCCAGTGTATCAGCAACCATCTTTGGTGGAGCTCGAAAACTTGTGAAGGGTCAGTGGAAATCCTACTTGAAAAATGGTGGTCACTGATGCACCTCTGTACCAACATTCACCGCTGGACAGAAAACCTACATTTCCACCAATGTGAACATGGCCCTTTGTCCCCAGAGGAGGCACGGAAGAAGAAGTGGTTGGTTCCATCTTCACCCACACACAAAGCCATAGAGAAGATTGTTTTCGATAAAACTCTATCAAGAGATTTGAGGGGGCTGACAGAATTCTGTCACACAGGAGGTTTGGAAGTGTTCCACAATATGTGCCTAAAGTACAGGCCAAAGCGCTTGCATTTCAGCATGCAGGGCATGAAACATAGGACTCTACTTGCGGTCTTGGCCCATAACGAGAATGTGTGCCGTAGAACTACAGGTAATGTAGGGATGCTTCACTACACTACGGCCTTTGCAAAAAGAAGTAAGCAATGGGTGATCAAACCAGTCTATGAGGAAATTGAGTTCGACTTTGTTAAAGGCCTTATTGTTGCTGTACTCGAGAAGCACAGATATGGAATTTTGAGTGTTTCTGTGCAGAGCACTGATGCATTGCCACCAAACATTGCCACTGTGCCATGTCCACCAAAAGAAGAGCTTGTTGAGAAGTACAAATCCCGGTTTAAATCATTACAATCTGATTGTCTTTTTGTAAAAAAAATGTATTGTACAGTGTACATACATAGTATGCAAAACCTAACCCCTACCTTCACCATCCTGGGTGGCGAACAACCTGGGTGTCATCTTTGACTTCTCTCTCTATTCACCTCATATCGCTGACCTTGTCAATATGTGTATGTATATATTTTTGTTGATGTAACTAAGTTTCGCAATCTCATGTAAATGCTGCGCACTGTTAACCGAGGGGAGACTTGCGTATTGCAAATAATAAAACAAACAAACAATAAATCTCACTTTCAACTCAACTCCTCGGGTACTTTATACTTTCCCTGACCTTCCCCCAAAAAGTCAATATCCCCATAATTATGGTTCTCTAGGGCTGCAAAGCTCGAGGACAACAAGGACAACATTGGGGGCCTTAGAACGCGCCAAGTGAGCCGTTGCAGATAGGAGAGAAGCCAGTTCGCATTTGCACATTGAGACCCAGTACATAGATGGAATCGAAAATTCAAGTTCTCACAGATGGCTTTACTACAGGATGTTGCAAAGTAAGAATGTATGCTCATTTCGAGTGAACGTCAGCGGCATTGATTTTCAGCTCACGGCCTGAAGAGTCCCACAACTCGCACTGGCAGTATAAGGTTCTATTGTTTTTTTAACTTGAGAGACAGGGACCATGCCGAAAGGACTTCATTTGAAGGAGGGGTGCAATAACGTAAGAGACGATAAGGCAGAAAATTCGGAAACTAGACCGAGTTTCATGTTGGTTCAGTACACGAAAAATCGTTGTCACGAGCACAGTGGTATTTACGGACTACATTACGCAGAGACACAATGGAAATTGCAAATATAATGTAAGTAACTCTTTAGACGCTTTTATACCGGAATGAAGAATTAATGAATGGATGATGAATGAATGAATGAATGAATGAATAGCAAGTAAAACGTTTGTGGGATCGTCTTTGTACCGGGCACATGGGCATGCAGGTCCACATTCCACACACATGTAGACAAACAGTTGTTTCTCATTGTGTGTTAACCTCGATTTATTTTGTTAGTTTTCGCATTGATTTTAGAGCCGAACATTCTCCATTGCACTATCCTTGCAAGCAAATAGTTTCTGATCGGCCGTAATAAATACAATGAATAATAGTAATAAAGATCGGCTGGCGAGACTATTTATAATTTTTATGTTTTCAAAACAGGTATATCCTACCCTACTGCTACTGCCACCAGTTTCAGACCCCGGCAGATGGTTTTTTCAACCGCCAGCTGCAGCTTCTCGTAAACAACTGCGCCACTTTGACGATCTTGTGGGACGATCGCCAATTGCCCATATGCCCTTACACGGTACTAGCGGCTAGAAGCAACATATCAACCTTTACGCTGGCCTAGTGCCTAGTTGATGGAACAGCCTTGCGCTTCACTGTGCGACCCTAGTGCTTCTTTTAACGAAAACCAACACCCTGTGTACCATAAAGGAACAGCGTGTGACTCACAATAAGACGGAACAGCATTTGCGGATAGAGAGAAAAGAAAAAAAAACACATTCCGATTTAATATGCTAATTGCTGAATATTCTATAAACATTTAATGTCAAATAAATGTACTTTACCAAATGTACCGTGTTGCTGTTTGATTTTAAAGTACAGTTTCATATTCCGAATTGTGGCGCGCTGTGTTGTGAGTTGATCTGTGTTGGTTTCCGGGTTCTGTGTGAAGTCGCATAGAAGACGACTGGGCGCGTTTGCCTACGCAGCACAGTAACGTCACGGAGAGAGGCGGGGAATATGAATGTTTTGATAATGTCAGGCTCAGGGGCGGGGGATATGATTTAGTGCCGCAAAAGCAGGTCAGCCAGGGCGTTGCAGCAACTGATAGGATTATCACAAAATGGCAGCGCCCTAGTGCCTGTTTTCGCGTGCGTTTAATGGACGAAAACTCAGGTAAGGTCCATAGGAAATTTTTCTAAAATTGTGCGACTTAGGCTTAAAAACACATGGCCGACCCGTAGGGACAATAAAAAATGTTGACCGAACCATTCCTTTAAGATTTTGCATCAGTCAGCATGCCATTATGACTCCTCACTGGCTAAGGTCAAGAATGTACACAGTCACCAGAATGCGAAGATGCCTTCAGAGAAATAGTGTATTTCATCAGCCTCCTGCATGGCATATTATGACCCCGAATTGGAAACTGAGCTAACCATTGGCGCAAGTCCAGTGGGTTTGTGTGCCATCCTGGCCCAATTCAAGTCAGGCTCCATCTCGCACTGACACATCGTTGTGTATGCCAGCAGAAGCTTGTTGTCCACTGAATGTGCCTATGTGCAACCTGAGAAAGGGTTTGGCTGTATTTTGAGCATGTGATCATTATCACCTGTTTTTATATGGACGAAAATTCACCATCATCAATGACCATCAGGCACTCACGACCATCTATGGCAAGCCCAAGGCCAAAATGCCTCCACAGATCACGCGCTGGGCACTAAGATTGAAAGAGTATTGTTTTGATATCATAAACAGGCCAGGGAAAGACAATAATCCAGCGGACTTCCTGTCCAGATATCCACTACCTGCAAAAGAAGAGGCACAGTCATCCAAAGTGGATCAATTCCTCCATAAAATACAAAGTGCACTGGAAACATGTGTTGCGTGCAAGGCAATGGTGTTGTGAGTATTCCCAAAACCTCTCAGGAAGATAACGCTGCTCCTGAGGGTGTGTACCAAATTGGCTATTGACGTGTTTGGGCACCTACCAAAGTATGTTTTAGTAGCCATGGATGAAACGTCTCTTTCCGGAAATGCATCTAATTTACTCCACCGCTGCCCTTGCAGTGATTCCAGCTCATGACAAAATGTTTGCTGATTATGGCTTTCCGCCAACACTAAAGTCGGACAATGGTTTGCCATTTAGCAGACGAGAATTTGCCATTTTTGCAGAATACCTGGTGTTCTAACATAGACATATCAGCCCTGTTTGGCCTCAAGCCAACAGTACGATTGAAAGGTTCATGGCCAACATTAAGCGCACCCTGCAGATATGCACCATCCCACGAGGGTCGTTCTTGCAAGCCATATGTACACTACTGCGAGACTATAGAAACATGCTGCATAGCTTGACAGGAGTATACCCATCGGAGATGTTTGGAAGAATGGTTTGAACACGGCTTCTGCAAGTAGGAGATGCAGTGAGGGGCCCTCAACTCAAGCATAAGGCCAGGACAAATGATGATGACAGCAAAAGGAGGATGAAGAGGTATGCAGATCAGAGATGGTCAGCAAAGGAGTCGAATATACAAGTGGGTGATTCTGTCCTAGTATGTGAACCTGAAGGACAGAATAATGTGCCCACTTTTGATCCAGACTCACAGACTGTGAAGGCAGTTCAAGGATCCATGGTATCAGCTGAAGGATCTGGTTGTTCCATCACCAGAAACTCGTCATTCTTCTGGATACTCACAGGAGATACTAGTATTCATGAAGAATCAGCAGAAGTAGTGAGTTCCAAAGAGAGCTGCTCTGATTATATGGATTCTGATGTTGACACTGATGACAGTAGAAGCAGTGTCAATTTTTAAGTGACTGTCTGTCGAAGTCCATCCAAAAGAGTGGTTCGCAAACCATCCAGATGGATTGAGGAAATGGAATGATAATGCTACATAGTAATTTATGTAGGCGGAGATGTAGTGTCCTGTTTCTGTGTTTGTTCTGCCGCTGTCCCCTGTCTATGTCTTCCTAGTCCCCAGGTTGGTACTTGTCACGTGGTGGTGTGAAATGTGCAAGCAGAGCGAGAGAGGCCCAAATAAAGATAAGTTGCATTCAGACCATATCCAAGTCCGAGTCATGAAACCTGCTTTATTTACAGAGTACTATGAATATGTATATTGAAATAAGTAAATATATAACAGCTCAGACACTGTGCCTATATCATCATACACTCTTGCCTATTGTTGCAGCCTCAGACCTAGATCTTTGCTACAGAGGAAGCACTGTGTGGCCCAAGGGTATAATTTAAATACATGTTTATCATTCAACTTTCAGTATGAACATCAGCAGTTTATTGCCGCTTGGGAGGCAAGGGGAGGGGGTGAGAAGTGTTTAAAAATGATTAAAAGTCATTGGTGCAAACAGCGCCACTTTGCTCCTGCTCCTTGCGTCATCGGTAGCCCCAATATGAAAGTGCAGGGCCTAGGGGGGGGTAGGGAATGTCACAAACATGCACAGAGCTTGACATGCATGCATTGTAGTTCTCAAAAACACATGGGATGCAGGCCCTGTTTCCTTTACGAAACGGACCACCACTATTGACATTGGGTGGAATTCACCCTGGGAACAGAGGACACTAACTAACTGCAACACTGCTAATGTTATCTATCTATTGAAATGCCCCTGTAAAAAAATGTATATAAGGATGACCTCTAGACCCATAAAAGTACGTATTGGGGAACATAGGTCCAACATCAGAACAAGAAGCACCACTGCCCCGATAGTTGAACACTATCTAGCAATGAAACACACAGAAAACGATATAAGCTGGACAATACTGGAAAAAGTGATCCAGCCAAAAAGAGGCAGAAATGTGGAAGCTATGCTCCTAAAAAGAGAACAAGCTTGGATATTCAGACTTAAAAGTCACCTGACTGGCTTAAATGAAGCTATCTGTTGCAAGCGCGTTCAGTCTTATAATTACCTCATTCTGCCTTGGGGGGCATTAAGATCTACATGAGGTTTGAGCTATGCACCAGGGACAACCACAGAGCTATGATGCAACAACCTCAGAGCTATAATTCAAGTGCTCTGTGTATTGCGATATTATGAATAAGCATTATAGCAGCGCATTACCAACAATAGATGACACACTCTGCACTGTATATTATATTCAATTACAATTGACATTAGGCGACTGCACAGAAATTCCCATTAATGTGGGAGTAATCATATTAATAAATTTCCCAATTCAGCTATTACTCATAGACTGAATAGCTACAACATATATTGCAAGATGTAATTACAATTGAATATTCATAACAGTAGCAGAATGGCATAGCGATTTCGGCTATTGAGTATGCCACAATGGAACACTGACAGACCAGCCAGTAACGAGAGAAACTAGACCGAACATGCCAGATACAGAAATAAAGAAGGGACTGCCACCTCCCAAACGAGTATAAATCACGTACTCCCCAAGATGGCGGCCGCAAGTATCGCGGAAGCTGTTTTGAGACGGGAGATAAACAACCGGATTGCCAGAGAAGGTGAGCGAATCAATCTATTACATTTTATGTATTTTGCGGCAAGACGCGAGGCCGTACACGCCTTCTCTTAAGATGGCAACACACGGCCATATAGCAATGCATATAGCGAAACCGCGGCGCATTAGATATCGTTAGGGAAGTACAACGAGCCCGTGTTTTTGATCCAACACTAGATGCAAGGCTCTTTTTTACTCTGTGAATGCGACTATCAAGTCCCTAATAGTATAACTGACACATACGGACTCCTCATCCGACATTGAGAGGCAGACAGTACCTCATAATAAACCATTGGGTGGAATACAGTACTTATCATTATGGCACCCATTAATTCAACACACAGAAAAGGAACAGAAAGAACCTTTTTGCAAAAATCAATGCTGATTATGAGCCAAAGTATCCATATACAATGACAGATAATCCATAGACATAAAAGAGAGATGAAAAATGTCCTGCTTGACGATGTCATGTTACTTGCAGGCAAACGTTGAAATCAACACAAAGTTATATAACAGAGAAGTGTACATGGAAATATACTACACCTATAAGATGAACTACCTCTGATTTATCGGGGTAAGTGTCTCCCTAACCATTGTGTACTATGTGATACTGAGTTAGAGTTGTGAAGCACATGCACAGATAAATCATGGATGGGCACTTGTATTGTAGGGTTCCATCTACCCTTCTGAAGATACCGAAGCTAAGCCAATACCATACAGGCTACAAGTTCCGGGTAAGAATAAACAGGGATATTTTAATAAAATATCCAGTAGTCATGAAAAGAAAAGTTCAGTCCCCTGATGTGTATGTATTTTGCCTTGCAGGCAACAGGACACAATAAGAAAATGTCCCGACTTTGTGGAGGATGCCCGCACCAGCAAAAGCAATTAGAAGACAGCAATTAAATGTGCTGTTTTTTACAATGGGATAAATGTCAAAATGTGATATTAAAGTAGGTCCTGTAGAAAGCGGCCAATAGAGAATCCCGCTGAAACCGGTCGACACTGGTTGGATTAAGCTGCCATTCCAACCTACCGGATATATAACGACCTTGGAGAAATCTGGTATATAGGACATATAGAGATTTTTAACAATTTCAGTGGAATATTTCCACGAGACGGTGGTTGTTCCATCATTTTTTATGATAGAACACACGAAAGGCCAGCAACATTATTAAAATTAACGGTTGACTGACCCCAGTGTGCAGACTTTTAGCATAGGAAAGCAGTGAGCCAGGCTAGGGAGAGTATCATTCATTCTCCCCTTTTTCCTTTCTTCCCCGGCTAGTCGATACACCAGCGTCTGACTAGGGAGATTACATCTGAAGGGATAGTTTATCTTCTGGATAGGGACATTTAGCTAGCAATAAG
This sequence comes from Ambystoma mexicanum, assembly GCF_040938575.1. NCBI lineage: Eukaryota > Metazoa > Chordata > Amphibia > Caudata > Ambystomatidae > Ambystoma > Ambystoma mexicanum. Next base: position 783,384,809 of record NC_090932.1, read on the forward strand.
GACTCAAGGATAAGGTTTAATAACTTTTTAATAAATAACATAATTGGTTCTGCTTGGGATGTAATAACATGAATGGGGAAGGAGACAGAACTCGATACCCTGGGGACTTCAATTGTATTGACTGTCCTTGGGGTTACAGCCACAGCGTATTTGCAAACAGCAATACCAGCGAAAATCACCAAACAGTGCTCGATTGTAGTAGCATGACTGGTGGCAGAGGTGGTGCATGGGACATGTGGAAGGGGCCCACATGGGCCCCCCTCGTCCCTGCCACCCTAGCTAGCCACTGGAGAGAATGCTTGCTTTGTCTTGTCCTACTTCATGGGAATGCTGAACAATTACTGAGGACAGGTTTATCGTTAGATTGTCCAGCAAGCTGCTTTGGTCAATAAATAAGCAGGCATGTTGTGTCAATCTGTCCTCTCGCACGGCACATGTAATGGTAGATATCTGTTTTACAGCATAGCACACTGTGTTTTTATTCACAAACATTACACTGATTGTTGCACAACACTGCTATATATGCGACTGACTCTTTTAATAATTAATTATTGACCTGCAGTATTTGTCATGTATGATAGACTATAAAAAGAGGTGCTCTCATTCCTTTTGCAGAGAGTGCTTATGCAAGCATCTTTCCAAAAGGCACAGTTTGTACATATTTATTTTCATTATACGTATTACATGTTTTAGTTTTCTTCCCGAACTAGCACTTGATAATGAGAACGCTCTGGGCATAGCGATACGCTTGGCTGCAACAGTAATCATGTGACTATTAGCAGGAAGTGAAAACATCTCCAGGTGTTTCTAATCCACTGACAGCATGCTCTTTCCCCATTTCTCATCACTTTACGAATAAGTTTAACAAGCACAGAGGGGTGACCCTTTCCTCGCTGGCTACCACTCCTCTACTAAAGTGAACGCTGATGGGGCACTTTGAAACACTATTCAGTTGTATAAGCGCCTAACAAATGCTCAATCAAATAAAAATACATACAATAAAACATGTACCCATCATTGTAAGACAAAGGAGGACTTGTTGACTTGAGCTTTTTTTCAAGCGATAAGTATATTTCAACAATTGTGACAAACGCACGTTCTAAGCGAATGCAAAGTGATGAAGAACATGTCATCCCACGAGTGTCTTAACACCTTTGTTTTCACAAAGAATATGATAAATAAATGAGCAGGTGCCAAAAGTGAATCAAAACACAATACCCACTTTACACCTTCAAAATGGAGTTGCAATCATTTCAGATGTCAAAACTCGTCAGTGATTGCTGCAGAACTTTCTGATAAGTGTGACCTGCCCATAGTAGGACTAAATGAGAAAAGAGAGGAAGGTCAAAACCCACCAGCAGAGTTTTGAGTTGTTTCCAACTTAAAGTGTTTAAAATAATGTGTTTAACTGGTGCATTTAATAACACTTAAATTTCATAAGAAATTGGATAAAAACTATAATTATTACCAACTGGATATGGAGTATCATACACCGACCTCATGCTCTGTCCAGTGGCGTAGCACAACATTTGGGGCAGACTGTGAGCCTTGCTGAGGGCCACGGCCACCCCCACGCTCAGCAACAAATCACGGGTCGCGCCACACTCTGGGCTGGCCTACACTACCACCCCAACTAGCCAAACTAGCTCCTTGGCCCAGAATTACCTCCACGTACCGTTTCCTCATCTCAGTAATTACGTTTGCGGCCTCATAAGTAAGTACTGGGATGAGGAAGAGTGAGATTAGGAGCAATGAAGATTACAGGTAACTAAGCCAGGTATTACATCCACATCCCTCTACCTCATCCCACTACTTGTGTATGTGGCAATGTGCTTCCTACACAAGTACTGTGCCGAGGAAAAGTAGGACTGGGAGTAGTGAAGATTACCGGTAAGCAATCAGAGAATTCACTATACACTCACACACGCACACCCAGTCACCCATACATTTACATGTGCATCCATTCACCATACACTCAAACACGCACACCCAGGAAGCCACCCACTCACTCATTCACACACATTACATTATATACATACACACACACACATTCACACAAAATACATTTACTTACCTTTGAATCTGTTGATCCATGACAAGGAACGAGGCCTCCATTTCCCTGAAGTAGGAATGCGTGTTCCCGTCATGGAGCTGGAAGCCCCCATGTCATAGTGTGCGGGGGACCCCTATGACTTCAAAAAGAAATTGTTTCTTGTTGAAGTCACTCTATTTCTTTTTGAAGTCACTCTGCCTTCAAAATTATTCATTTTGCATAGAGTGCTTATGTAAGCATTTTTCAAAAAGTCATAGTCTGTACATATATTTTTTTCATTATATGTATTACATGTTTTAGTTTTCTTTCCGAACTAGCACTGTGAGGAAACACATGTGATAATGAGAACGCTCTGGGCATAGCGATAAGCTTGGCTGCAGCAGTGATGGGACGTGGCTCTTGGCAGGATGTGAAAACACATCCAGGTGTTTCTAATTCACTAACAGCATGCTCTTTCCCCATTTCTTACTCTCCCCTCATCACTTTACCAATAACTGAAGTTTAACAACCGGGAGAAGTTGGTTTATGGCCGGTGTGCGAACCTTTTCTGGGTCTTCTGATAGGCAAAGAGGAATGGCCGTTTCCTCGCTGGCTACCACTGCGCTACTAAAGTGAACGCTGATGGGGCGCTTTGAAACACTATTCAGTTGTTTAAGCGCCTAACAAATGCTCAATCAAATAAAAATACATAAAATAAAACATGCACCGATCATTGTAAGACAAATACAAAGGAGGACTTGTTGACGTCTGCTAATTTTCAAGCGACAAGTATATTTCAACAATTTTGCAAACGCACTTTCTAATCAAATGCAAAGAAATGAAGAAAATGTCATCCCGGACACGCCTTAAAACCTTTTTTTTCCACAAAGAATAGGAACAATAAATGAGCAGGTACCAAAAGTGAATTGATCAAAACACAATACCCACTTCACACCTTCAAAATGGAGTTGTAATAATTTCAGATGTCAAAACTCATCAGTGATTACTGCAGAATTTTCTGATAAGTGTGACGTGCCCACGCAGGACTACATTAGCAAAGAGAGGAAGGTAAAAACCCACCAGCAGAGTTTTTAGTTGTTTCCATCTTAAAGTGTTTAAAATAATTTGTTTAAAATAATGTGTTTAACTGGTGCATTTAACAGCACATCATTTTCGTAAAAAATTGGACAAAAACTATAATTATTACCAACTGGATCTGGAGTATCATACACCGATCCCGTGCTCTGTCCAGTGGCGTAGCACACAATTTGGGGCCCCCTGCAGGCCCTGGGATCCACACGGGATTAAACAATTCAAATACCTGATTTATTCTTCTGCTTCGAGCGGCATTGACAGCCCCATGTTAGGTAAGCTCACTGAATTTTGAATTTGAGGCAATTTTGGCCTAGGCTGTGTTATGGTTGTACTGACATATTTTAGCTAATCGGGACCTATGACGCCGTTTACCAAGAGATCTACAAAGTGATGAATAGTGATTGCTAAATTGCTTTTTGCCATTATGTTCTAGAACAGAAAGGAGCTTTTCTACGTCAGAATACCCTTGTGGGTTGTTGAAATTGGAGCATATGATAGCTCCACAGATGTTGTAATATAACAGTCTGTTGAGTGAGAGACTTTATTCATTAGTCTCTCATATCTCTTTGTTTGTTCACAGGCGTTTGATGTCCTTCCCTTGCTGGAGGAAAACTGAAGCTCACTACTGCAACAGGAAATAGCTGTTCCTTTTGTTGCTTCAAAATAGTCCATTTGAGTAAATTGGAAACTCACCATAGGAGCAGGAACGTGCCGCCCTTCTTCTGCTTTTTTAGTGCTCTTTACAAGTCTACCCCAAAGTGACATTGTTAATGTGGGTTTGACTCAGCACAGTTTGAGAGTACTTTATGCCCTGAATTTAACTAGTCAGGACTTGTGGCGTTGAAAATTGATCCACCTTTTGTATTGACAACCTTGGCACATATTGTTTTTAAGTGCATGCCCCTGATGAATTTCCCCTGACTGTGTGTATGGAATGCGTGAGGAATGAAACATGTTTGGCTGAATGCCAGTGACGGAATGTGAGACTCAGTAGTTTATGCAGCCTTGTTATTACTTTATATTAGATACTTATTTTTTTGGTTGGGCTAAGAAGTAGCTAGTTGATTTAGACACAATTGTTTATGTTACTGCTTCTTTAACTGTTTATTTTTCTATGATTTTCTGTACACTTCTACTCCTGGTGTACTTAAGTTGTCACTATTGTGTTTTGGTTGTTTGTGTTTATTTTTTTCTCTCTTTTTTTCTTTTTATGCACATTTTTATGGATTGTGCCAAAGATTTGTATGAAATATTGAATGATGCCATTTCAGCACTTTTAAGATGAATTTTTGTTGTTGAATGTTTAATAAAATTGACATATGAATATTTTGGTAACTGTACACCTTTTTGTACTTACTCCTCACTGTGCAACTTTTGTAGTGGCTAACAAAGGTGTAGAGGCATGGGCAAATGATCCCTCCCTCTTCTCAGTCCTCCCGTGAGTAAGGTTGGATATCCTACCCTGTGATAACATACTGTGGACCAACTCTTTAGTTTATGTATTTTAGGTGTACCTAAAGTTAGGGGGCAGGTTGGTCTAACAGTTTAAATCCCCCCACCTCCTTTGGAATTTGGGCATTTAACAGCACATCATTTTCATAAAAAATTGGACAAAGACTATAATTATTACCAACTGGATCTGGAGTATCATGCACCGATCTCGTGCTCTGGCCAGTGGCGTAGCACAGAATTTGGGGCCCCCTGCAGGCCTTGCTGAGGGCCACCCTATGCTCGGCAACAAATCACAGGTTGCGCCACAATCTGAGCTGGCCTAGACTACCACCCTAACTACTAAAACAAGCTTATCGGCCCAGAATTACCGCCAAGTCTTTTTTCTTCATCTCAGCACTTACCTAAGAGGCCTGATAGGTAAGTACTGGGATGAGGAAGAGTGGGATTAGGAGTAATGAAGATTGCAGGTAACTAAGCCAGGTATTATATCCACATCCCTCTACCTCATCCCAGTACTTGTGTTTGAGACAATGTGCTTCCAACACAAGTACTGTGCCGAGTAAAAGTAGGACTAGGAGTAATGAAGATTACAGATAAGTAATGAGAGCATTCACCATACACTCACACACACACACTGCGTCACCCAACCATTTACATGTGCATCCTTTCACCATCACCAACGGAGTTGGTCTCCAGGCGCTCAGACGGATCTGTAAAGAGAAAGGTGGGGCGTGGGGTAGTGGGTGAAGAGGGCGTAGAAAAGTGAGAAGTGGTGTACTGTCGGCAAGTCCAGTTCAGTTTTTCACCGTGAGCTGAGCTTGGTGTGCATATAGGATCGAAGCGGGTCCTCATGTGCTGTTGTTGCAATCTATGGGCCTCATTACGACCCAGGCGGTAAGGGGTGTACGGCGGCGTAAACAGCGCCGACCCTTACCGCCTGATTCCGAGGTCCCTTAGCGCCATGGAGGATTTAACACCTGCTTTTAGCAGGTGTTAAAATCCATGGCGCTAAGGGACCTTGTTGTTAATTACGCCACCGTAATTTACGGTGGCGTAATTAACGCCTTCCCCACTCCCATTATGCCCTATGGGGCAAAAATGGGAATGGGGAAAAGTAAATGGGGATTGGGGACTTACCGCCCCGCCAACCTCGGAATGGGGCGGTAAATCCGCCAACCACCATGGCGTAAACATAGTTTACGCCATGGTGGTAAAGGTACGACCCAGGCGGTAACTTACCGCCTGGGTCGTAATGAGGCCCTATGTGTTGATTGTTTGTTGTTGCGATGTGGTGAAGTCCGTTCGGTTTGCTGTGAGAAAGGTGGTTGTGTGGGTTTTTGTGTGAATTAAGTATGCAGAAATTTGAGGTTTTGGTCAGTGGGTTGCATGTCTCATAATCCCAGTAGTTTAGTTTATGTATCAGGTTGTCATACTCGGTTGGTATATTCTTTCTCTTGGTTTACTAATTTTCTAGTTTCTGTGGTGATACCGTGGCTGGTTCCAGCAGATTAAATTGGCTAAGTACCCCAGGTTCGGTGAGCATTGTCCCGTAATTCGAGAGTGGTGTTATATTATCCATAACCGGCTCCTTGCTATCTGTTTACTGTTGGTGGTCCATTGGGTGGTATGATCTTCTCTTCCTTTTCCTGTCTATCTAGTTTCTGGGGTTGAGGCTGACCTCCATCTAAGTTTTGACCTTAGTACACCCAGGGGCGAGCATAATCCCTGCTTAAGTAGTCGAGTTATATTATCAATCCCTGCTCCTTCCTATCTATTACTGTCAGTGTTCCATTGCTGCTTGTGCCTTAGAGGGGTGCCGGGTTCTATTGCTGGGTCATAGCCTGCTCTCCCGATTGATCTGGGGTGTTTCATGGTATGATTGATTTGATCGGTTTTTGTCAATAAGTGGGAATATTACAGATCTGTATGTCCTTATTTTATGAGGGTTGATGATTTAGGGAGTCAGGGTAGGTTCTTCACTCGGCCTAGTTCCTCTGTGTATGTCCTTATCGGCATTCTTTCAGGTTATGGGGTGAAAAGCCATGATTTGAGGAGTTTCCTGAATTGTAGGTGATCTCTTGTGTTCCGTACGTTCTTTGGTAGTTCGTTCCAGGTTTTTGGGGCAAGGTGAGATAAAGAGGATCCTCCAAGTTTCCTCTTGTAGTATGATTTGGGTTCCTAGCGCATGTCACTGCTGGATCTGAGTGGCCTTGCAGTGTGATGTATTCCCTGAACATGGTGGAGATGAATCAGAGAGTCATCAAATGTATGCTATGAAAGGCACAGGACCACATGATATGTCTGAGTTTCGTACCATTCTCACTGCATAGACGTAGTGAGTCTGATGGGCTCTATGTCATGATTGCATTTGCATAGTGGAGGTACGCAATGTCGGCAGCCATAAAAAACATGGTAGATGCATTGGCTCAGCTGCTTCCAGAGGCTTGCACTTGCTTTTTCCTTGCACAGCAAAAACAGGCACAATCCATCAGAATCATACCTGTGCGTAAGGATCAAAATGCAGTACCCACACAGTGAATGAAAACTCCATGCTGGAACACTGTTGCAGACTGCACACATGATGTTCATGCACAGCACAAATACATCCTCATAGACCCCAATGGGATGGACAGATGAGTAGGAAATGTGCTGTCAACTACTTTGGATGCTTTCCCCCCATGTCTGGGTAAATTGGAATCATGGTAAATGTAGAATTCAAGTGTGTACCTTGCTTCCAGCGGGAGCTTGTTCAATAGGTATTTTTTACAACAAATATTTGTTGAACATTGCAACAAGGCACAATTAAACATAAGTTCTTGAATATGGACAATAAAAGTACAACCGAAGAGCACATAATCTTTGCATTACTGATGTTTTTTGTCTTAATTACTACAGGCTGTGTTTTCCTAGGGATGATACATGATTATTTCACTTACATACATATTGATTGATGGCTTTTTTACATGTTATAACTGAGCATTCATGTTCCTTAGGGAACATCTCATTTTGCATTTTCAGGAATGTTGTGGCAACTCCAGAATCACATAGTTTAGAAGGTAAAACAGGTGAACACGCAGAGCGGGAGATGGATGAAGATTAATTCCTCTATGCAAGACTATAATTGATCGTTCCAAATCCGCTCTCAGAGCGCCATAAGAAATGTCTATGCAGCACTGCAATTACACAGCAGCAGATCCTATCACTATTACATTTGGTGTGCCGCAGGGCTCCTGCGTCTCACCAACATTGTACAATATATTTACTAAGCCCCTATTTGACGATCTGGGCAGTCTGGGTGTCACCTACACTAATTATGCAGATGACACCCAGATCCTCATACCGCTTACCGGAGATTATGACAAGGATGTGGTCTTAGTAAATAAAATATACCTCATCATCCAAGCATGATGTCCGCCCACGGTCTGTGTTTGAATGATGACAAAACCGAGCTCCTCATTCTGGGGACAGCCTTTAACTTCAACAAACTTGGCCCCAAATACGCCTCCTTTAACGTCGATGGCAACCTTTTCAAAGTCGTCAAAGAGGTAAAAACTCTCGGTTTTATCTCAACTCCACCCTTACCTTTGTTAAACAGGTCAATGCCATGGCATCAGCCTCTGCACATACTTGTAAACTGATTGGAGCCGGTAAACCCTTTCTATCCAGGAATAGTTGCACCATACTTGCCAGAGCCTTAATTCTCTCCAAGCTGGACTACTGCAACTCACTGTTTTTGGGCGCTAGTAAGTACACTGTGAATAAGATCGAAATCCTCCAAAACAATGCTGTAAAAACGACATAGGGCATTGCCAAAAGAGAACACATCTCAAAGGCAAGGAAACAGAACAAACGGCTGTTTATTAGCGATAAAATTCTGCTCAAATCTGCCTCGTTAACACATGAATTCCTTAACAATGCTGCACTCCGCTACCTCGCGGAAGGAATTAACAGAAAGATTACCACCCGACCCACTAGGACTGCTAACTTAAATTGCCTAGTAGTACCTAGGTTTAAATTGACTAAAGCGGGGCTATCAGCTTCCCGGTCAAAGCAGTGCAGCTTTGGAACTCCCTCCCCCCCTCCCTGAGGGCAGATCAAGCCTTCCTCAACTTCTGATGTAATACCATTAAATGGCTCAGAGAAAATGACCACTAACCTACCCTAGCGATTGCCTCTCCCCTGTAAGTATCTCTGTCTTACCTCATTGCTCTAACTGTATAAAGCTTCTGCAAATGTTGGAATATGTTGTATATTAACACTGTCAATTTTGTAAATCATAGGCCATTTTATCTTCTTGTATGTATAATTGTTTCCAATTCCCTAGTTGTATCTCACCTGGGAAACGCTGCACACTCACCTTGTAACCTATGTATCTGTAAATAGAACGTTTTCTTGTAACATCCTATGTTCTGCACTATGATACCTCGGGATCTGGTGCGCATCACAAACCAATAAACAAACTAGGCTCTTGAATAGTCCATATTGTTCACTGCATTACAAGAAGGCATGTCCTGCCATTATTGGAAAAGTATAGGCAATATATTTTTAAGAATGTTCCATTATTAGACCGGCTCCATTCTCAAACATATGAGCAAGTGGTTATATGTGATCTTACTGACCACAAAAACAGAGTGGCATAACAGACCGGACAAAACATCGAAGCACATTGATTTCTTTCTGTTCTTTGTCTTTTTTTATTTTTTTATTGGGGGGGTGTTCCTCACCAAACACCCCTTTTTCCCACCCTTTTAAAGCCACCCAAACACCATCCTGACACATTTTAACCCCTTACCCCACTACTCCTTATATATTGATTTCATCTTTTTGGTGTTTCACTCTGTTATGTACCTCTCTGTTTTGTTCACAATACAATTACTGGATACCGAGCACAGTGTGTTGTACAGTGTGTACATGTACAACACACATTAAATACAGATGATTCCCTCTGTAAAATGAGGATTTGTGATAGGATCGCTAACGTTTTGTCACTCAGAAACAGAGTATGCCACTTTATGGACAATCATATTGGCTCTGTGTGGTATCCTGCATGATTGTTTTGTAAGTGTTGTGAGCTGCTTATGGAATGTGTGATGCAATGCGGAATGCAGGGGGGCTGCAGGTTCTCGGTTGGATGGTTGGTTGTGACTTTCAGGATGGGAGCTGGACATGGAAGTATGTTAGAACCTGCTCTCCTGCATATCTTTGGCCTTTGAACTGAAAAAATAAAGTACATTTGTGTTTTGTACTTACCTTGTCCCTGCCTGGTTCCTGTGTCATTGGCTGTCCATCCAGTGGCCCTGCATAACACACTCTGAAACAACTATGGTTGTTGTTTGGCACAGTTTAAAAGCTTATTTACTTAACTTATGAGCCAGATTGAATGCCAACGTTTGACTGTCGTCTGAGAGACCCACATGAGACTGGTTAGCAATCAGGTCACATGATGCCTGGATGGGCACATCAGGTTGTGTTCAAAAGGTGTACCTTTCATGTTTAGGTCTGATGGAGAGAGATTACTATACCACCCCTCTAATGCTTACACATCTCTCAGGGGGCCTGCTTCCAGCAAACAGCCATGCCAAGCGTGAAGGGCTTCTCATGGGTACATCCATTTTGGCTTTCCCAATGGAGACCTATCATAGTGCATTCATTCTGGCTTTATCATTGGAGGTGATGCTGTTCAGTATTGTGTGTCTAGCCGTACAAGTAAACTGAGCCTGGGGGAGGGAAATCAATTTTGCATAGGGGGGCATGGGGCAAGTTGCTTCTTATTATTTTACTGCATGGCTTCACGCTGGGCTGTTGATTGCCTGTAAATCCACAGGTTAGGTTTAGGGGAATGAGGCACAGCAACAACCTCACAGCATTGCTGCCGTTATGTAAAATAACAAATATAACTTACCAGATAAATATGTTAGAAGCAAAACATGATGAAATGTAGTATTGTATTATCATTTCAAACAGGATATTTAAATACTACATTAAAAGCAAGAAACACAATTTATATATTCAATTAATGTTATTTAAAAAAATGAAAGCTTAGAATACAATTATGCAAACTATAATTTAATTACTTCTTGGCAATAATTAGTTTTTTCACCCATAAAGCCTCCTTTAAAAGATGGGCAATGGACATAGTCATGTTTCAGTTAATCTACAGATCACCAAAGCCCAATACCTCCTTTGACGAAGACTTCATGGACATGTAGGCCAACAACCAAGTCAATGAAGGAAGGTGTCCACTGCCTACTCAACGCTCTGAACCTTACACAGCAAACGAAAGACCCAACTCACAGGAAAGGTAATATCACCAACCAAATCATCACTGTCCTGCCCACCGTCCATATCAGCTCTCCAATCCAGTTTGACAGGTCCAACTATATGGCAGTCCCCTTTGACATTAGTCACATCACACCAATCATGCAAAACCATTGGAAACCCAGCAAACAAGCTTTCAGATCATTCAAGACCTTCCCAGTGGAGGCGCTTACGGAAGTCTTTGCTAAACTCACCCTTGCATGGGCTGATCTACCTCTGATGAAACAGGACTGCAACTCACTTCTCCAAGAACTCAACGCCATCATCACAACAAACATCAACTGCCATGCCCCAGCCTAAACCTTCCACACCCTGGCACACCCAAGAACTCAACTTTAGAAACCAAACCATCAGAACCATCAGAAAACTACAAAGGACTTTGAGAAAATCCTGCAGTGCATCCGACCTTGGCCTGCTCAAGGCACGCTGTGCTACATGCAGATGACTGATCAGCACTGCTAAGGCCAAAGGCCAACATAACGAAGGCCAACATTGAAAGTAGAGCCTTTTTGAAATACAGAAAGCACTGCACCAACCTGCTGCCTGACCCACCAGTACCACACTCAATTGAAAAATGTACCTCCATCAACTCCTTCATCAACAAGAACAGCGTGATCCACCAACACATAGACACCAATTCTACAGCTGACAGCATACTGCACATCCCATCGCACAAAACCACAGCTACCTGGACAACCTTCTAGACACTCACTATGGAAGACCTCAATGTCACCCTTGCATCCCTCAAGGCCACAACATACACGGATTACATCCTACCTACCTCTCTACTCAAGACCTTTTCCAACAGAAGCAATCCTCCCTTACCTGACAATCATCAACTGCTTCCTAACTCAAGGCACCTTCCCCTTGACCCTCTTGGCTGTACATATCCTCCTGCTCATATTGCACCCTGATTACTTCAGATCTCGAGTTCAAGCCTTGGTCCTCTCCCAACTGGATTATGGCAATGCCTTGTTGGAAGGCCTTCCAGCAACTACCCTGGCACCCACGCACCCCAGCTCATCAAAAGACTGAAAGTAAAACAACACAACCATGACCCTCATCAAAACTGCACTGGCTTATCCTGCAAGTCTGTATCATCTTTAAATCCTACTGCATCATCTACAAGGCTGTTGCCCTGAAGCCGCCAAACCACCTTACTGAGAAACTCAGTACCTCCAGAGGCCTACAACCCACCAGAAGTAAGGGCATGTGCAAACCTGACCTCTGCTGGTTCAGGAAGGAAAGAACCAGAAGGCAGACCTTCTCTGTCTATGCCAAAATACTCTGTATCCTCTTCCCTGTCAACATCAGACTCAACCCCTTGCTTTTACAGTTCAAGGAGGAGCTCAATACCCTCCTCTTCAAGAATGGTTCTGTCTAATACATAGGTCCACACACCCTCAACTCCCCACCCTATCTGATACTGGGCGATCTGCTCCCCACTGTTCTCGCCCGTGGCTGCTTGTAGATCCCTTGCTGCCAAGTTGCCGAACCTCCACATCTCCTGTTGTTAGCTCCCACTTCCGGTTTCTCTGCTTCCTTCACTGTGTCCTTACCCTATTATTGTAAAACGCTCCATTGTTTCCTGAAGCTAAGTTCTCACTCTATAAATATTCTAATAATGATAATAATAATTATTGTTATTATGGTCACCTGATTCATCAGAATCTGCCAGACTGATTACAGTTGCTAAGGTTGCTTGCTGTCTGCTGCCTCTTCTCTATGGATTTTATTATCTATTCATATGTCCCTATTGCATGCTCACCACTCCAATGTCCTATTACTGTGTCTTTGCCACTAGCAGCATTGTGCACCCCAACATAAATACTCATAAATTATAAACCTGAAACTCCAAAGAAACAAGAATACAAAAATGCATTCCAGACCACACAGTCTGTCCCAATAAACCAATTTACAAATGTATGCATTGGTCTTCCATTTCAGAAACCAAACTGAGCAACAATGGGAAGCTACAGTGGAGAAAGACACCACAATAGTATGAATAGACAAAGCAGGCTAGTGGGCAAGTGACCCGGATCTTCTAATCAGTGATTGACTGAATGTTCTTTGAAGAGTAGCCTTCATTTCCATCCAGAAATGCATGTGTCAGGTCATTGACCTTTTGTGCATTGGTATGTTGTTCAACAGTACTATAACTTTATTGACCACCGGAATGGTCATTATCGTGGGAAAATGACCCACCACTAATTTATGGCCTGAGGTGAACCATAAGTTGTAAAGGGGTCATTATCGCAAGTGATAACAACCCCTCCCAAACTCTTTAAAGCTACTAGCACATAGCAGTAGCAGCAATACATGTTTTGGAGTGAAGTAAAAAAAAATAGTTTAATAGTGAGCAACATAAATAGACAAACTGAGTTAGTAAATTAAATGTGGTTTTATTTTGCAGTATTTAAAAAACAAGGTAGCCTTCATAAGTTAAGCATTTTAACAAAGTTGGATGGTTGAACTGAAACAGGTTTGACATGAGCATAGATTGGGCGCTACATAAAATTAAATCTTTTCCTAAAAGAAAGAAAGCATTTTCCCATGTTGTAGCTTTCTCTTTCATGTGTTAAATATCATGTTGCAGCAAAAAATGGGTCCTCCCATACAGGAAGTTTCTTATTGAAAGATATTTTGCCTGGTTATTGCATTGTTGGTTCTCGTTCTGCTTTTGAAGACATAATGTTCAGGATGCAGTCAATACCAGTAGTCATTGACTGCACTCTAAACGGTCTGATGGAGATGGGGTAAACAACAATCTCCATGTGCTACTAATGAGTCTTTCTTCCATTTCCTATTATCCAGTCTGGCAACGTTGTGGAATTCCTGTTTTGCAATGGCCTCCAGAGATAGAGATAGAGATAGATTTTGACCAGGTAGGATACATCACCAACAACCTTTTGTTGGTGGTTATAGGTTATAGTATCGACTCAAAAGGGTCGAATGACAAAAGGGTCGAGTCAATTAGACCTAAAAAAATGATTGCATTTTTTTTAACCTAAACTAGAGCAACAAAAAAAAATATAGATTTAAAAAAAAATGTCGATCCTTTTGTTTTGGGTCGAATGCACTCTACCTTTGGCATTCGATCCTTTTGTTTTCGAAACATTAACTGGACACCATTGTTGGTGATGCATCCTATCTTGAAGGTAACAATCGTAAAATGGTAATCAAAGAAATCAAAACTTTTATGTGCTGGCCCAGAGTGCTGAGTTGCTTTCATAAGGCACAAGTGATAGAGGTGGGAATGACAGAGGACCAGAACCTGTACAGTAGTTTAGAAAAGGGTCAGATGGGCCATGACATGTCTCGGGCACCAATGAAAAAGTGGCCCACAGTTGCAAATAGCTATTCATTCCTTTTGTGACACTGTTTGAATAATAACTAAGGGGGAGATTTTGGATAACGTGTGATGCAAATTTTGCATTTTAAAGAATATTGATTCAGCAACTCTGGTCAAAACTACTAGCTGCAGAATGAATGAACTCATCAAACTGGCGCAAATTAGCCAAGAAAGTGGCCCACTTTCACCCATAAAACTGGCCCACGCCAACATTTTGTGTTTTTGGTTCAGCCATGTGCCTATTGCCCTATAGGCCACTCCGAGCCTGAGTCTGAGGTTTTGATGAAGTGCCTGATATTGTGCAGAAGAGTCAGCTGCTTGCTGTTTGTGCTTTTTGGAGATTAGATGATTGTGGTAGATGCCATTGCCAATGGCAGTGCAAAGTGATGTTGTCTTTGGAGTGTACTGCGGGTTGAATAAACACAGTTTCAACTCGTTCATCTGCTTCTGGATTTGGGATGATGGGATTTTCAAGGATTCATTCTGTTTTTGTGGAGGTCAGGTTCAGGTCGCAATTGACATCCAGGTCTGTATGCATGACAAGCAGGCGTCCAATAAGCATCCACATATTTAAAATGTCTTAGAATGTCCCTGGACAATTCTTGCAAGCACACACTTCCAACATTAGATAGCATTGTGGTTTGATACATGGGCGCACATAAAGTGGTTGAAAGCACCGACCCTGCTAGATCACCAATTGTTACCCTGAGAAAGCTAATATTATAAATATACGTCTATATCCTGCAAAAAACATGCATATACACTTATAACAATGTATAGCGATTGGCTTTGCACATGCTTGTTTTATTCTTGGGGTTTCTATTTACTTATGGTGAATAGTTGGAATACGGCATGTACTGGGATACTCCATCTCCATACATTATCTTTGTCTGTTCTTCATAATCACAATTCTAATATAACGAAGATACCTGACTTGCAAAAGCTTGGTTTTCTAATACAACACCCATTTTCTGAGCTTTTCCTAGAGCATCCGCATTGCAGAACAGTCAGCACTTGCCACTTGTTTATTGGTTTTACATCGGTAAAGACTGTGGGCCTCATTATAACTTGTGCGGAATGGGTTTCACAGCACCGGTAATGGTGCGGGCGCCATTTAACCCACTCTGCACTATTACGAGGTCCCCTCGCAGGACCTGCTCTGGACGTCTGGTTTTTCCAGACGTCCATAGCCGGTCCCGCGAGGGGACCAGGGAGCTAACAACGGGACTGTTCGTAATGGGCCCATTGTTAGCTCCCTCCCCATTCTCATTGAGCCCTATGAGGGCTCGAATGGGAAGGGGGAAGGACCGGGCCCGGGTTCCCTTAAGTATAAAATACTGGGCCCTCCATACTCGGAATGGCGCGGTATTTCCCCAATCAGGGAACCCGGACCCGGACACGATTTTGGAGGCAGCCATGCCCTTGTTGGAGGCAGCCCATGGCTGCCTCCAAAGTCGTAATGAGGCCCTGTGAATAGGAAGACCCGCTGTTTTGATGTTTCGGTTGCATAGTATTTTTACATGTTTTACTCTTTTGTCTGTTGGAGACTGTGCTCTGAAATATGCAACGCCATATTGAGGATGTTGGTCAAAGTTACAGATTTCGTGATTCCTATCTCTGCCATGGAGGGAAGGCAGACAGATACAGTGACTCTGAAAAGTGTTCCTTAGGTGATCAAATAAGCAAACTAAATGCACCTGGCATATGACTTTAGGCCCTGTGCTCCACTCCCAAATATTTGGACATGTATTGCGAAAGAATCATTTGAAGTCAAAATGTAGAGCTCAGTTTACACAGATTCTGCCATGGACAATTTGTGGTGTATCCGTATGAATCTTCCTTGGTCATTCTGCTGTATCATATGTTCCTGAGAATTACCTTTAACCTAAGAATTGTAAAGGTGATTATGAAACTAGAATGTATTATTTTTCATGTTCTTCTTTTCTGGATTGTGAGGCATTGAGAAAGTTAGCATTCAAAACAAACTCTCTCTTCCCAGTGTCTTGTGAGTCATTATGCTCATAAAGTGCTTTCCCAAAGAATTAAAGCCATTAGGAGTTAACAACGAATATGCCTGTGTGTGTAAATTGTGTATTACCAAACAAATTTCTATTTGCATCTGTCATTTTCAACCCAAACCGATATGATTATTGTGAGTAATCCCTTTGCCCTGAGTCTACCTGTTATGTGCCACTGTCATTTTAACTGAAAACCATTTTTCCTATGTGCCTTCCTCATTGTTGAAAGCGTGCCTGTCATTTGCAGCCCAAGCAAAAACTAGTGTGATTTACATTTTCGTTTATCCAAGGATTTCGCTTAACCTTTTAAAACTGCTTTATCCTGGCCTATCACTCTTCCCCTTCTGTCTTCTGTCAACAGATTTCCAATTGCACTCCCCTTTTAATTTTTTTCATATGTTGAATGTATACAAATCGAGTTTCCTATTGTGTGCTGGCTAGTCTGTTTTGAGGCCCTACTAGTTTAAGCAGCGCAACATACGCCTTTGTGCTGTCCCATAGCAGCAGTATTGAATGATTGAAAACCCAGTTTTCCACTCTACTCCAAAACGAAATTTCCCCCTTCTTTGTTGGTTCCCCATCTTGTGTCTGTGGGCACCAACTCAAAACCAATTTGTCCTTTGTAGTTCTACCCCTGCCATTGCATTCCAATTGTTGTTTGGGGATGGAGTGTCACAGGGGGGAGTGCTTAATCTTTCTGCAATAATTTTGAGTTGAATGGTTTTGTCTTGCTTTTCATAAAAAAACAATAGGAATGGCTTCACCATATATCTTAACCTGGTTACTTTCTGTATTTGTGTTACCGTAACATTAGTGGATGCTGTAATCTATTTGTTCTTATTTGATATTAAAATAATAAATCAATAAAGTATTCATTAACCACACACCGGCCTGGTTCCTGGTCTATTGTGACAAGGGGTGCTGGTTAAGGCTGGTTGCGAGACGGGTTGGAGGCCTCCTTAAAAAGAATCTTTGGTGTGATGATAAAAAAAACATTATATTGTGTGCCACATTCATTGCAGGGGAAGGAGATCCCTGACTTGCATGTGCCGTATAAGTATATTGTGACAGGAGTTAGCCGAAGTTACAGGTATTGAAAGGGTGAATGCTTCAAAGGACTGAGTGAACTGTTTTATGTTGCAAGTTCATTGTTTATATTTTACCTAGTTTGTTATTTTAGAGGTGTGAGGTGGTACCCCCACCAGCATGTCAATTGTGAGGTTTGTCTTGATACCCTTGAGTTTGCTTGTTTGGTTGGCTGGAGCCCACACCTATGGGTGAGGTGGCATCTTATGGTAAGTCCACCTGTAGATACTTTCCTGAAGTATACCCTTGACACCCTTCATTTTGTATTGACTACGAACTGAGCCCTGGCCTCGCTTTTCTTAGTTAGTCGAAGTAGTGAAGGGAATCTTCCTGTAGTCAGGAAAAGACAGTGTTGTAGTAGAAAATAACATACTCATAATGAAGAGAGCCAGAGCAGCAGTGTCGTACTGGAAACAATTGTGTCCCTCTATGCTTGGATGAAGGAGATATCTCTGACATATTGACTGGTGTGTGTTTTTTGGATAAAGATGCTGTCTTTTGTGTAAGAGTGAGAAGTGTAACTAAAGTGAATAGCTAAGCAAGGTTATTGTAGTGAAAGCGAGCAAGGTGAGTGATTGTGGGGGAAGACTAAGAAACTGTGAAGGGGAAAGAGGTGTTCTTTGGGTTGAAATGTTGTGCATGGGTTTGGCTTCTGTGCTTTAAGTAATTTATTCTGAAGTGATATCATTAAAGGTTGGACTAGGTTTAGAGTATGGTGAAAGGATAACTCCTTCAATGGTTAGGGCTGTAGAAAGGTTGAGAACCAAGAGCGTAAAAGGAATAACTCCCCGACTGCTAGGTTAGCAGACATATTAAGGGTGGAAGAGTGAGAGAGAGTGAGGCCAGCAGCCAGAAGAGTAGATTAAGGGTTGACAATGAGTTAGAAAGGGGAGATTATGAAAATTGGAAGACACGCTGAGGCTAGGAGAAGAGGTAGTTCTGTTATAACAGCAGGGTAGTGGAGAGAGGGAAGAAGTCAATAGACAGGCAATGGATGTAGAGGGAGGAAGGTGGAGGCATGGTTAAGTTCTTGTTAGGTTGGATAAATCAGTTATCAAAGAGGTCAATGTGACCTGGAGGACAGAAGTATTTCTGTGGGTACAGGATTAGAGCAGGGAGAATGGGAAGCGGCAGTCTACGGTAGTACTGAATATGCTTCCGTGACTATATAAGTATCAAGGGAGGTGATAACAGGAGTAGTATATAAAGGTGAATGGGAATCAGATGTTGAGCAGGGAGAGCAGGGTATAGCAGCCCCACGTCCCACTCTAGTAGCAGTGACAGAGAGTACACCATGTAGACCTAAGACCACCGTGGTACTTGCATGTCCGTAGTAAGTAGTAGGAGAGAGATGGTGGAAACCGCAGTAAAAGCAGGTATAACTCAATTTCTGTTTCTGCAGAATGTTCAGGGAAGGGTGTCTTATGTCCTGTGGTCACACATGGACTGGAATAATTTGATGAAGATGCTTCCTTCTCTCACTGCAGGGGCGGGAAAGTGGATGTATGTATTAGAGAAACATACTGCTGGTGTCATGTTTGCCATAGGGGACATGAAAAGCTTATTCACAACCATAATGGAGAACGGTCAGACAAGCTTTGGAGGCAAACAGGGTATCCGGGAGTTCAGTTGGATACAAATACTCACGATGGAACAGCATGTAATAATTATATGGCACAGATATGGGGGGGCCA